>NC_143400.1:2057135-7567135 GCF_052110815.1 Crocodylus siamensis
GCAGCGCCTGGCGCATGCGAGGGCCCTGATGCTGGCAGTGCCTGGCATCAGGGCCCTGACCCTGGGGGGACTAGGCAGTGCCTGGCATGAGGGCCCCGATCCGGGGGGGACTAGGCAGCGCCTGGCATGAGGGCCCCGATCTGGGGGGGACTAGGCAGCGCCTGGCATGAGGGCCCCGATCCGGGGGGGACTAGGCAGCGCCTGGCATGAGGGCCCCGACCCTGGGGGGGGGATCCTGGCGGCCCCGACTCCGGCTGCAGCGCCTGGCATGAGGGCCCCGATCCGGGGGGGACTAGGCAGCGCCTGGCATGAGGGCCCCGATCCGGGGGTGGGATCCCGGCGGCCCCGACTCCGGCTGCAGCGCCTGGCACACGCAGGGTAACCCCGAGCCTGCCGGTGCCTGCCCTCCCCCCCCCCCCGACAGCCCCCCCCGCTCGCCGCTGCCAACCAATCTGTGGCCTCCCGGGGGGGCGGGCCTTGCAGCTGTCAAACGCAAGGCATGCTGGGACCTGTAGTCCCCGCACCCGCCCTCGTAGCCCCCCCTCTTCCTTCCCCCCCACTGCGGCGATGTGCAAAGCTGGGGGGGGGCTGGCTGGAGGGGGCTGGGGGGGCTGGACTGCATCCCCCGGCATGCACCGGGGCGGGGGGGCCGCCCCCGCCCCCCCGCCCCCCCGCTGCGGGCTGGGAATGAATGAAATCGCCCCGGATTCCGATGCGAGAAGTGAAAACCCCACCGTGCAAAATGGCCACGGCGGTGCACAAGCCGCTGGAGGGGTGAGGCGGGGGCGGCTGCGGGCGCCCGTGCGGGCGGGGCGGGGGGGCCGCCCGCCGCCCGCCGCCCCCCGGCGTGGGCGCGGGAGGGTGTCGCTGGGCCCGGAGCCCGCTCCCTGCACGGCCTGGGCGGGGGCACCTCGGGCCGGGGTCGTGCCCTGGGGTCGCCGGGGGGGGGGGGGGGGCGTCCGCGGCCCGGCCCCTGCTCCAGCCCCCGCCCCAGGCGGCCGGGTGCCCGGCTCGGCAGGGAAGGGGGGGTGTGGGGGGGGGTTGGGGCGGGCGCCGGGGTCCGCGCCGTGCCCCGAGCCGGCGCGCGTGGGGCAGGGCTTGGGTGTGGGCACCCTCGTGTGCGGCGCGGCAAGGGTTAAACGGGGGTCAGCTTGGGATGCCCCCCTGGCGGGAGCCTAGGGGGTCACCCGGGGTCGTCTGAGCTCCCGCGGCGCCCCTCCCTCCCGCCCCCGGCACAGGTGCCGGCGCCGACCCCTCGGCCAGCGCCGGCGAGAGGTCACAGGTCACCCCAGGGTGGCCGTGCAGTCAGAGACCTTTGCGCTGCTGGGGGCGGGGGGGCACAGCTCATCCCCGGGGGGTCCGTGCCGCCTGCTGGGTCCAGGCCCTCAAGGAGCCAGCGCGGGGTCCTCTCCCGGGCGCCCGGGTCCCGAGGCTGCTTGGAGTCACGGTGGCGGGGGCAGGGGCAGACCGGGGGGTCAGGGCCGGTGGGAGGGGTGCAACGGGGCCTGGCAGGGGCCTGACCCCCCGCCCCCGCCAGCCTGGGCGAGGACTTCTACCGCGAGGCCATCGAGCACTGTCGCAGCTACAACGCGCGGCTCTGCGCCGAGCGCAGCATGCGCCTGCCCTTCCTCGACTCGCAGACCGGCGTCGCCCAGAGCAACTGCTACATCTGGATGGAGAAGACCCACCGTGGCCCCGGTAAGACCCCCCCCCCCGCCGCTGCCCCCCAAACCGGGCCCTGCCGGGGCCCCTCACCCCCGACCCGCGGCCCCCTACCCCCCAGCCCTGCTACGCTGGGGGCCAGGCTGGCTCGGCTGGGTTGCGCGGGGGGGGGGGGTCTCCAGGCTCACGCTGCGCCCCCCAGGCCTGGCCCCGGGGCAGATCTATACCTACCCGGCCCGCTGCTGGCGCAAGAAGCGGCGACTGAACATCCTGGAGGACCCGCGACTGCGGCCGTGTGAGTTCAAGATCGGTAAGGACCGCGGTGGGGGGCGGCTGGGGGCTAGGGCCGGGGTCCGGCCGGCTCTGACGTGCCCCCCCACCGCCCCCCCAGACTGCGAGGCGCCCCTGAAGAAGGAGGGGGGGCTGCCCGAGGGGCCGGTGCTGGAGGCGCTGCTCTGCGCCGAGACGGGCGACAAGAAGACGGAGCTGAAGGAGGAGGAGATGGTGCTGGACTGTCAGGTGGGACCCCCCCGCCCCACTGGCCCCCCACGGGGACCCCTGCCCCAGGCAGGTGCCCTAGAGCGACCCCCCCTCCCCATTGCAGAAGCCCCCCATGGGCGAGTTCCCGCACGACCTGGAGGGCGACGACCTGGACGACGACCTCCCGCGGAGGAAGAACAAGGCCAAGGGCAAGGTCGGGGGGGCCGGGGGGGCCCTGCCACCCCAGGTCCTGGGATGGGGGTTGGGGTCTGGCCCGGCGGGTCCTGAGGTGCGAAAGCAGGGAGGTGGGGGGAGTCTCCCCGCAAATTTGAGTCTCCCCCCCAACCCCCCAGGCATACGGGATCGGGGGCATGCGCAAGAGGCAGGATGCGGCCACGCTGGAGGACCGGGACAAGCCCTACGTCTGCGACAGTGAGTGTGGGACCCGGGTGTCTGGGGGTGTGGGGTGGTTGTGGTCTCAGGGCCCCCACAGCTCCCAGTGCGGGGGGAAGCGAACCCAGGCGTCCGGGCGGGGGCTCTGACCGTGTGTCCACCCCCCCAGTCTGCGGGAAGCGCTACAAGAACCGCCCGGGGCTGAGCTACCACTACACGCACACGCACCTGGCCGAGGAGGAGGGCGAGGAGCCGCCCGAGCGCCACGCGCTGCCCTTCCACCGCAAGAACAACCACAAGCGTGAGCAGGGCCTGCTCCTGGGGGCGTGCGTGCATGTAGCCGTGCACACGGGTGTGCCTCTGTGTGCGGGCATGTATGGGTAGAGATGTGTGTGTTGACATGCCTCTGTGTGTGTGTGTGTGCACAAGCGTACATGTATGTCTCTGTTCACATGGGTGTGGCTGTGGGTGTGTGCACACATGTGTGTGCATGCATGTGTGGGCTTGCAATGCATGTTTCTGTGCACATGTGTGTGTTTGTGTAGGTGTGTGCATTCGTGGGTATACATACATATCTCTGTGCATCTGTGGACATATCTGTGTGTGCGTGGGGGGGCATGTATTTGTTCCTGTGCACATTTGTGTATGCATGTGGAGCTGTGTGTGTGTGTGTGTGTGTGTGTGTGTGTGTGTGTATGAGTATACATATGTGGATGTTCTTGTATATCTCCATGCACATCTGTATGCACATGTGGATGTCACGTGCCCATGTCACCATGCACGTGTGGGCATGCATGTGTTTTCACATCCATGTACCCACGTGTGCATACATGTGGGTGTACGTAAGTCAGCATCTTCATGTACATGTGTGTGCACCTACATGTGGGGGGTATGCATGCATGTGCCCATGTGTGCGTGTATGTGCCTGTCTGTGGACCCGTGTGTGTGTGTGTGTGTGCGTGCATACATGCATACAGGTCTATGCACCTGCATGCCAGTGTGTGTGTGCATGCATGTGCTTGTGTGTGAGATGCATGGGCCAGGGCACACGTGCGCATTTCTGCACCTGTGTGTGTGCTCAGCATGTGGCAAGTATCCGGGGGGGGTCTGGGCCCCACCCCAGAGGGAACCCAGGTGTCCAGTGGGAAGGCCGGGGACACGCAGGGGCAGGTGGCGGGGCACAGCCACCTCCTCCATCCATCCCCTGCCTCCCATGATGCTTTGTGGGTGGAAGCCGGGGCGGAGGGGGTGGGGGCCATGCCGTGGGGAGCTGGGCCCCCCCCCGCCGCCATCTCCCCGGCTCCGCTGGTTTCCATGGCAACCGGCAGGCTGGCACGACGGCAACACACAATGAGGCCCTGGGCGCACCCGTGGGGGGAGGGGCGGCTCCGGGGGGAGACGGGGGGGGGGGGGCCCCAACACCTTGGTTCCCAGCAGGGGGCGGGGGCGGGGGGGGTCCCTGCTGCCTGGATGGGCCATTGGTGAGCATCATCCACACAGGCCAGCCCAAAATGGGGCGGGGGGGAAGGTGGGCCTGCAATTGGGGGGGGCCGCTGGTCCCCCTCACTTCCAACCCGCAGCCCCTGCCCCCCCGTGGCCCTGCAGTGGCCCTCACTCCCGACCCGCAGCCCCCAGTTCCTCGGGGGGCGCTTGTCTGGGGGGGGTAGGTGGGGGGGCAGGGGAAAGGGGGGCCGGGCTGGGGTGGGGGGGCGCCGCGGCCTCTGGCTGCTTCACGCTCTCGTTCTCTTTGCTGTTCCCCCCGCAGAGTTTTACAAAGAGTTGAACTGGGTCCCCGAAAACC
Organism: Crocodylus siamensis; assembly: GCF_052110815.1. Lineage (NCBI taxonomy): Eukaryota > Metazoa > Chordata > Crocodylia > Crocodylidae > Crocodylus > Crocodylus siamensis. The sequence goes on from NC_143400.1 coordinate 2,061,472, forward strand.
AGCGCAGACACACAGGTAACCCGCCCGGCGCCTCCGGGGGGGCAGGGCCTGGGGGGCCGGGGCCGGCGCGGGTCTCCACCGGGCCCTCAGGCCAGGGGCAGATCAGGGCCCTGCAGAGGGAGGAGGTTGCTGAGACCCCCACTGGCTCCTTATACTCAGGGTGGGGGTGAGCAGCGGGGAGCAGAAAGCAGAGCAGTGGCTAAGGCAAAGAGTAGAAAGAGCAGCAAACTGAATGCAGGGCAGGGAGCAGAAAGCGGCTCAACACAGCGGGTGGGTAGCCGAAGGGCCGGGGGGGTGAAAGAGCAACGGGTGGGGCAGGGAGCACTAAGCAGAGCAGGGGATGGAGCAGGAGTCCAGGGAAGAGAATGGAAAGCAGGGCAGGGGATGAGGTAGGGGCCTAGGGCAGGGAGCAGAAAGCAGAGCAGGGAGCAGAAAGCAGAGGAGCGCCGGGGCAGGGGCCCCGGCCGCCGGTTGCATCCTGCCCCGGTGCCGCGGCGGCACCGCTCCACGACGCGGCGTCCCCGGGTGGGCCAGCGGGAGCGCGGGGCCTCAGCCTGGCCCTGACCTCTGACCTCTGACCTGGGCTCCTCCTTGCTGTTTTACAGCTAAGAAAGCACCGGACGGCACGGTCATACCAAACGGTTATTGTGATTTCTGTCTAGGCGGCTCGAAGAAAACCGGCTGCCCCGAGGACCTCATCTCCTGCGCCGACTGCGGACGCTCCGGTAACGCCCCGGCGCGGGGCCGGGGCCGGGTGGGGCGTGCCCCGCGGCACCCTGGGAAGGCGTTGGCAGGGGTGGGTGTCCCCCCTTGTGACAGCGGGGCAGAGGACGATAGACCAGGCCTCGCGGGTAATGGGCACGCACTGCTGAGGCCTTGTGGAGCCCGGAGCATTGTGGGTAGGAGGTGTGAAGCAGAGGATGCAGAGGCATTGGGGAGCAGTCACAGTGCCCCACAGCATTGTGGGTAACGGGTGCAAAGCAGGAGGCTCCCAGGGCCTGCTGGGAAACAGGAGAACACAGAGGCATTGTGGGTAGGAGCTCTGGGTAGCCCCTTTGCTCCACATTGCTCTGATTGGTCGGCAGCCGGGAGCACGTGGGTGGGCGTGTGTCTGTGAGCGCACACCTCTGTGCAGTGCTTGGGCCCTTTGTGCAAGTACACATGTGTGCAAGTGTGTCATGGCTGTGCACCTGCACATATATCAGTGTGTGTGTGTGTAGGTGGGTGTCTGTGAGTATACATGTGCATATGTATGTGCATGTGTGTGAGGGTGGGAATGTGCATGTGTGTTGTGTGTGTGTGTGTATGCAGGAGTGTGTGCATGTGTGTGTGTGTGTGCACGCATGCATGTGTGTGGGTGGTCAGGAGTGCACCTGCATGCATGTAGCTGTATGTGTACACCTCTACATGTCTGTGCGCGCGCATGTGCTTCTCTACTGCATGTATGTGCATGCCTGTGTGTGTATGCGAATGCACACGTATGCCTGCATGTGGGTACACGTCTGCATGCATGTGTGCACTTGCGTGAGTGTGCCCATGTGTGCACATGCCCTGCCCCGTGTTTTGGGGGGGCTCCCTGCAGTGCCTCCCTCAGCTCTGCCGGAGCACGGGCGGCCTCCAGGCCACGGGGTAGGAGCCTCAGCGGGCTTTGAGTCTGTCGGGTCTCAGCTTGTGGGGGGGGGTCTTTGCCCCCTGGGGCTGGGGCTGCCCATACTGCCCATACTGAGGGGCACTCTGAAGTGCTTGGGATGAGAGTACAAGGCAGTCGAGGGGAAAGAGACTTAACGGTGGGGGTCTGCTACAGACCTCCCAACCAGGGAGAGGAGCTTGACCAGGAACTCCTGGGTCAGCTCACAGGGGCAGCGAAGGCTATGGATGTGGGAGCCATGGGGGCCTGAGCTTCCCGGACATGTGCTGGGAAGAGCAGTCGGCCAGGTCTGACCGCTCACGTCAGTTCTTGGCCAGAGTGCAGGACCTCCATCTAACCCAGGAGGTGCACAGTCCCACCAGGGGAGACGCCTTGTTGGACCTGGCGCTGGCCACGGGTGATGACCTGGTGAGGGGGCTGCGGGTGACGGGCCACCTGGGCGACAGTGATCATCGCTTGCTGGAATTCACCATCCAGCGTAAGGCGGCAAAGGGCTGCAGCAAGGCAACAGCCCTAGACTTTAGGAGGGCTGACTTCAACAAGCTAAGGAGGATCGTTGGGGAAGCGCTGAGGACCCAGAGGGGAAGGGAGCCAGATGTCCAAGGTGAGTGGTTGCTCCTTAAGGAGACGATCCTCCATGCCCAAAGGGAGGTAATCCCAACAAGGGTTAAAGGGAGCAGGAGGGCACATAAACCCCCATGGCTCACTAGGAGCATCCGGGAATGTCTCCTTGCTAAAAAGGAGGCTTACACCCAATGGAAAGAAGGGGTCATCACCAGGGAGGGCTATTCTGTAGTTGCTCCGGGATGTAGGGGGGAGTCAGGAATGCCAAGGCAGAGATGGGACTGGGACTGGCTTCCCAGATTAAGGACAATAAGAAGTCCTTTTTTAAATACGTAGGAGGTAAAAAGAAGGTCCCGGGTAACGTGGGGCCCTTGCAGGACGCGATGGGAAACTTGGTCGTCACACCAGATGGCAAAGCTAACATGTTTAACGATTTCTTTGCCTCCGTCTTCCTAAGTAGGGACCAGAACAGCCACCGCCCTGCTGGGCGCCCTTGGGCCCCGGGGGAGGCACGCCTGGGCCACGGGTTAGCGAGGAGTTAGTTAGGGAGCTTCTGGAGGGGCTGGGCGTGTTCAAGTCAGCCGGCCCGGACAATCTCCACCCTAGAGTCCTTAAGGAATTGGCCGAGGTCATTGCAGGACCCCTGGCACGGCTGTACGAGCACTCGTGGTGCTCTGGTGAGGCACCGGAGGACTGGAAGAGGCCAACGTGGTTCCCATCTTCAAAAAAGGCAGGAAGGAGGACCCGGGAACTATAGGCCTGTTAGTCTTACCTTGGTCCTGGGGAAGCTGTTCGAGAAAATTATGCTGGCACACATCCAGGAGGGGCCAGCAGGGGACTGCATGCTTGGGGGCAACCAGCACGGGGTCATCAGTGGCAGGTCCTGTCAGACCAGCCTGGCGGCCTTTTACAATCAGATCACCAGATCATTAGACGCAGGGGGAGCAGTGGGCATCGTCTTCCTGGACTTCCGGAAGGCCTCGACACTGTCTCTCACCCTGTTCTCATTAAGAAACTGTGGGCTGAGGTGTAGACACCCGCACAGTCAGATGGGTCGCCAACTGGCGGGAGGGCCGCACCCAGAGAGCGGTGGTGGACGGGTCCTTCTCAGCCTGGAGGGACGTGGGCAGTGGGGTCCCCCAGGGCTCGGTACTCGGGCCCGCACTGCTCAACATCTTCATTGGTGACTTGGACGAGGGGGTAAAAAGCACCTGTGGGGGGACGTGGGCACACTGGGAGGAAACAACAGGCTACAATCGGCCCTAGACAGGTTACAGGGGTGGGCGAACGAGAATAGGATGGGTTTCAGCACAGACAAGTGCAAGGTGCTGCACCTGGGGAGGAACAACCGGCACCACACCTACAGGCTGGGGGACTCTCCTCTTGTCAGCACAGAGGTGGAAAAGGATCTTGGAGGCATCATTGACTCCAAGATGAACACGGGCCGGCAGTGTGGGGACGCGGTCAGGAAGGCCGACCGCACCTTGTCCTGCATCCACAGATGCATCTCGAGCAGGTCCAGGGGGGTGATCCCCGCCTCTCTGCGGCACTGGTCAGGCCGCAGCTGGAGGACTGCATCTGGTTCTGGGCGCCGCACTTCAAGAGGGATGTGGACAGCATGGCAAGGGTCCAGAAGAGGGCTACTCGCTATGGGACCTGAACCTGTTCAGCCTCCACAAGAGAAGGCTGAGGGGGATCTAGTGGCCTGTTACAAACTAGTCGGGGGGGACCAGCAGGCACTGGGGGAGTCCCTGTTCCCCCGAGCACGGCCAGGAGTGACCAGGAATAACGGTCACAAGCTGGCAGAGGGCAGGTTTAGGCTGGATATCAGGAGGCGCGACTTCACGGTCAGGGCGGCTAGGGTCTGGGACCGACTTCCAAGTGAAGTGGTGCAGGCTCCTACCCTGGGGGTGTTTAAGAGGAGGCTGGATGAACACCTTGCTGGGCTTGTTTCACCCCAGTACTCTTTCCTGCCATGGCGGGGGGTCGGACTAGATGATCTGCTCAGGTCCCTTCTGACCCTAGAAACTATGAAACTATGACCCCTGTGCCCCCCCAGGCCATCCATCCTGCTTGCAGTTCACGGTGAACATGACGGCAGCCGTGCGCACCTACCGCTGGCAGTGCATCGAGTGCAAGTCCTGCAGCCTCTGCGGCACCTCCGAGAACGACGTGAGCGCCCCCCACCCCCCAAAACTCCCCCGACCCCCATCAAATCTCTCTGACTGGCCTGAGCCAGGGAAACCCTGCCCAGAGCCCCTTTGACCCCCCCCAAAATGCCCCACCAGATCCCCTAATGCTCCTCAAAATGCCCCAGACCCCCCCCACAACAGCCACTAGTCTCCCCGGACCCTCCCCACCAGTGTGAGCCTAGGGAATACCCACCCCAAGCAGTATGACCCCCCCCAACTTCCCCTGACCAGCATGAGCCCCTGCAAGAACGACATTAGCCTGGGGAGCCCATCGCAAGCCTTCCTGCCCCCAGGAAGATGGGAGCCAGGGGTGCACTCGCCCCCCCCCCCATCTTGACAGGAGTTGCCATGCCCTCTAGGACCCATGTGACCTCCCACTACCCCCACACCTCCAGCACCCCCCCATGCTGCTCCGTTTCCTCCCCCAGGACCAGCTGCTGTTCTGCGATGACTGCGACCGGGGCTACCACATGTACTGCCTCAGCCCCCCCATGGCTGAGCCCCCCGAGGGTAAGCACCCTCACCTGGGGGGTTGTGGGGGGTCAGGGGTTTTGGGGGGAGCAGGGTGGGGTGCAGGCCTGGGGCTAGGTGTGTCCCCTGTGGAGGAGGGAATAAGGGGGGAAGGGTGTGCCCTGGGTCATGGCTCCGCCCGTGTGCAGATAGGTATGTGATGTGTAAGTTTGTGCAAGTACACACACACACACACACACACACGTTTTTATATATAGGCATATGTGCATGTGTAGGTGTACATACACACGTCTGTCTTTACACATACGTGTGTGTATACACACACACACACACACACACTGTGCATATGTGTGGGTATGTACACATTTGTACACACATGCATGAATACACACATAATATGTGTATCTATACACACCCCCACGTTCCTGTGTGTATATGTGTATGCACCCCCACATACGTGGGTGAGTATATACACGTGGGTGGGTGTATATGTATACACCCACACACAGCTGTGTATACACGCGTGGGGGTGTGCACACATGCCCATGGGAGGGAGCTGGGGGGAAGCACGCCAGGTGCCCCCGTCTCAGCTGTGCCCCCATCACGCCCCCCAGGGAGCTGGAGCTGCCACCTGTGCCTGCGGCAGCTGAAGGAAAAGGCCTCTGCCTACATCACGCTCACCTAGACCCCCGCGTCGCTAGGAGCCCTGTGGAGGGGGGGCATGCGGCAGGAGCCCACCCGCCCCTCACAACCCAGAGCCCCGGGACTGCCCCCCCAGAGTGGGCCTACCCCCCCGTCAGCCAAAATCCTGCTCAAAGCCATAATCTGGGGGGGACCCAGGCTAGGAGGTAGGGGGGTTTATGGGGGGTCATGGTGGGGAGGGGTTGCATGATGTCATGTCTTTTTTTTGCCCCCCCCAGGAGCACTTGGGGCCTGCACTGGGGGGAGGGCATTCCCCAAGCCCTGCGCCCCTTCTCTGGGGGGGTAGTATTTGGAGGGGGGTATTTATTTTAATACACAACTGCCCGTGTCCGTGGTTCGTCTGGAGCTTCTGGTGTTTCTGGGGTGGGGGGGGTGCAACGAGAGAAGAAAAAAAAAGAGAACGGGGAAAGAGATGGGGAAAGGTTAAAAAAATTATGTAAATTCAGTGCCCTGTCCTGGATGGGGGGGCAGCGTGGGGGGGCAAGGGGTCTCCCCTTGCCTCTCCCCCGCCCGTCGTGTTCCCGGTGTCGTTCTGTGGCTGATTCTCGTGTGCTTGGATCGTTTCTGTGCATTAAAGAACCTGTTCAGAGTCTGCCCCTGCCTCGTCTGTGTCCCCCCGCACGTCGTGCCCTCCCAGAGCAGCCGGGCTCTTTTCACCTGCTCCCTCTGCCTCGGCAGGGTGCAAAGTGGTGAGAAGCCATGGGTCTGGGGTCTTTGCTCCCCCACATCACACCAGTGGCAGGGCAAGACCCCAGGCATCCTGCCCGGGCGGGGTGCGGACAGGCCCCCTCCTTCCCCCCGCCCAGGACACCCCCCCCACCAAGTGAGTGCCTGCCAGGATCAGGACCACCTTACTCCCACCCCCCCTTTGACCACCACAGTAGCCCTGTGGCTCCCATGTGAACGTTGGGGGCTTTCTGGGACCCCCCTCTCCCCCCAGGACCCCCGCGGGCGCAAGGCAGAGGCGGGCAGGCCACGGCGTTAAACAAATATAGTGTTTTATAAAGAACATTTACAGTCCGGCGGCCGCGTCCTGCCTGGGCCCGGGGCTCGGCCAAGTGCTCCCGGGGGAGGGGGGCCTTCCCCCTCCGTGCCCCCCGGGCCCGGTCACACCGGCGTCATTATTATTATTACTTGGACGCCGGGGACCAGCGCCCGGGTGCGGGGCAGGCGGCTGTATTGCATCCGAAGGTGGGGGGCAGGGGGCGCGCCCCCCAAGGCCATGGGGAACGCCCCTGGGGAGGGGTCCCACGCCAGCAGGCGGGGCCAGGGGTGCCCAGAGCGAGCGAGCCGGCCCGGCTCTGCTCCGGTCCCGCGGAGCCGAGGGGGCGCCGGGGCGGGGAATAAATTAGCAGGGGGCCCGGGCGGCGGGCACGGGGGCGGCGCTCACGGCTCCTTCGCGTCCGCGGCGCCGGAGAAGATCTCGGCAAAGCGGCGCAGCTGCGCGGTGGCCGTCTGCGACTCCTCCTGCAGCCGCTGGTTGTTCTGCCGCAGGGTGGCCACCTCGGCCTGCAGCACCACCTTGTCCTGCTTCTCCTAGGCAGAGAGCCGGGCGTCTGGGATGGCACCGGCCCCGCGCCGCCCCGCTGGGACGGGAGGGAGCCCAGGCGTTCGGGGACCCCCACCTGCCCCCCCGGGTACCTTCTGCAGGTCGCTGTGTAGCTGCTTGAGCATGGCCTCCAGCTGGCAGACCTTCCCCGGCAGGTCCACGGAGGGCTCCTCGCTGGGGGGAGATGGGAGGGGTCCCTCCGTCAGGCGCCAGGGGCCCCAAACGCTCCTCCCAACCCTGTCCCTAACCCCCATTAACCCCAGAAAGCTGCCCCCCGCAATCCTGCCCCCTAGCAGACGCTGGCTTGTGGCCCCGCCCTGGGGAGCAGGGGGCAGGAGGGTCCCCACATACCTCATGGTGGGCCGGGGTGCGGGGCCGGGGGCCGGCAGGACGTCAGGGCCACGCCCAGGCTGGTGCAGGCAGAAGAGGGAGACGGCGCGTTGCACTGCAAGGCAACCAGGGGCTGTTGCAGGGGCTGCTGGGGCGGGGGGGACCCTGCCTGCCCCCCCCACAGGACTCCTCCCCAGGACTGCATGTCTCGGTGGCCGGGCTGGGATCTGGCCTCCCTTGGAGCTGACATGAGTGTGCCGGGGGGGGGGGGCAGGGACCTGCCATGACCCCCAGTGCTGCCCGCGTGGGGAGGGGGGGTCCTACCTGCCCCAGCCCAGGGGCTTCTTGTGATTTCGGGGGCTCCGGCCTGGCCCAGAATTGGGGCAGGCAGCTTAGTGCAGGCAGCCCCGAGCCGGCAGGTCCGGACGGGCGGCTTCGGCAGCCGCAAAGAGCCCGGAGCTGGGGCTGGGCTGAGGTTGGGCTGTTCCCAGCTGAGCGCAGGGAGGGGGGGGCCTGGAAAGCAGGTCACGCTCCCCCCCGGGGCAGCGCACGCCTGGCGCTGGAGTGGGAAGGCGGTGCCAGTGCAGAGGCAGCTCCATCCCCCGCCCTTTGCTCAGCTGGGGATGCCTGTGGGCACCGAGGGGGAGACCCCAGGGGCACCCGTGTACCTCTGCGCGTGGGGGATGCGGGTCGGGCGCCCTCCCCGGACCCAGGCTCCTACCTTCGTAGGCTTTGGCAGCGTTGACCAAGCTGGACCACTCCAGGCCGGCCGCTGTGTCGGGCAGGGGCATGAGGCCGGGGTCCAGGCGCCGTACCGGCTTGTCCCGTGTGTCCACGAGGGAGAGCTCAGAGGCCAAGATGGCGGCTGTGGGGGCGCAGAGTATGGCTGTGGAGCCGACGTCTGGGCCCAGGGCTGACCCACTAGACCCCACTCCTGTCCCGCGGGGGAGGGAACCCAGGCATCCCGGCTCCCAGTCCCCACCACTCACCCCCTACATCCCATTCTCTGCCTGGGGCTCGGAGACAACCCTGACTCCTGCCCTGCCCAGCCCAGCATCGGGCAGAACCCAGGCACCCAGGCTCCTAAACCCCCTGGCACACTCACACTTCTTCTCGGGGAGGCTGGGGCCGGGCCCGGGCTGGCGGCGCACGGGCAGCGTGCTGGAGGGGAAGGTGCTGCCAGAAAGGACGTCGCTGGCCAGCACCAGGTCGAAGCAGGGGGGGGCTGCGTAGCTGGGGTCCCTGCGCCCGCTGCACAGGCTTTCATCTGACAGCGTCCGCTGCAGCATCTTAGGCGACACCTGGAAGGGCAGGAGCGTGGCCGCCACCCCATCAGCTCGGGGGGCTGCACGTGTGTGCACATGCAGCCATGTGCGTGCACACAGTTTCATGTCCATGCGCATGTACAGGCACTCTGCATGCATGCACGTGCCATGTGGCGGCATGTAGCTGCACACATGTATGCATGTGCAAGCATGTGTTCACACCTGCGTGCATGTGTGTGCACGTTGTATGCAAGTATGTGTGCACACCTACAGCCGCACCCAGGCTGGGACCCCCACGGTGCCGGGAGCTGTGCAGACAGGGCAAGAGGCCAGCTCGCCCCGAAGTTCCCGGCCGGAGCCAGAGCCCGGAGGGAGGGGAAGAGCTTGCCTGGGGCTGCCTGCAGCAGGGTGCTGGCATACTGGGTTTCCTTCCCAGCAAGTCCCAGCTGCTCCAGCCCACCGGTTACTACATAACCCCCTAGAGCTGGGCTGACCCCCACTTCGAGTGGAAGAGAGAACCCAGGCGTCCTGGGCGCCGGACACGGGGGGGATCCAGGACTCACGCTATCACAGTCGGGCTCAGGGCTGGCAACATCCATGATAATGAGCTTCTTGAGGTCGTCCTCGATGCTGGACTTGGGGCTCTTGCGGGGCGAGCGCAGGTCCCGCAGCGACGCCCGCAGCCGCGGCTGCCCAAAGACGTTGCGGGCGCTGGCATCCACCTGCCTGCGGCGCCGCGGGGAGGAGGGGGGTTAGCGTGGCACCCCAAAGTGCCACCCCGCCCCCGTGCACCCCAGTGCCACGTACCTTTTGGGCTCGGGGGGCCGTGCGGGGGGCTCGTCCAATCGCCTCCACCCCGTGCTGTGCTTGGCCCGGGCCGCCTGCTTGGAGAAGAAGGACTTGGGCACGGAGGCAGAGAGCGGGAAGGAGCCGGGCTGGGGTCCGTGAGCCGGCCGGGGCGTCTCTGCCGTGGGTGCCTTGTAGCCAGGCACCGAGTAGCCCTGCCGCGTGCTGGGAAGAGGCAGAGCCATCAGGCAGGGAGATCTGGGGGGCAGCGAAAGCACCCCCACTCCGCGTGCCCCATGCCCAGCTCACCCAGGTGGCTTGTAGGACTCAGCGCTGCCAGCGTAGCCCTTGTGCCGGTAGCCCCAGCTCTGCCCGGCGGGCGCGGGCTCCCTCCGCTTGCCGTTCTCGGGCAGGCCGGTGGTGTGGGCCGGCGTGGGGCGGGCGGGCCGGGCGCCGGGGCTGGAGGTGTACAGCGCCGTGTCGATGCCGCTGTCGCTGGAGCCGCCCACGGAGGCTGGATCGGGCTCGGGCTCGGCGGGGTCGGGCGCGTCAAACCAGGGCTCGTCGCTGTGGCTGCTCGAGGCGTTGCTGGACAGCGTGTTGCTGCTCGAGTGGCTCGAGTACTGCGCCTCGCCCTGCGACGGCCCGGCCACGTCAGCAGAGCTGGGCACATGCCAGGCCAACCAGTCCCTCGCACCCGGGGATGGGCGAGACCCACTCACCTTGGGAGGCCGGTTGGGGGAGTCCTTGCCCGCCAGCTCCTGCCTGCTGGGCCGCTTGGCGAGGCCAGCCGCTGCTGCCGGGAGCCGGGCTGGCGCTGGCACGTGCCACAGGGGCTCTGTGGCGGGGCACAAGGCCGGACGTCAGCCCACCCCAAGGCTAATCCGGGGAGAGCTCTCACCCCATTCCCCAGCCCGCCCGGCCTTACCTGGCTTGTGCCGCTCCATGGTGCTATCCTGGCTGCCGAGGCCCCCGGATGAGGAGTCGCCGCTGGAGCCTGCGTCGGGGCCGTAGTGGGGGGGCTCGAAGGGCAGCAGGGACCGGGGGGAGGCAGTCGCATATCTGCAAGAGGGTGGCAGAGAGGAGGCACGGATGTAATCCTGCACTCTCGTTAGCGTGAGGGCGAATGAGGGCTGGTGCGGTGGGGCGTGCCCCAGCCCCAAGTTGCTGCATACCCCACAAGGAGGTCCTGCCCATGCAGCATGGGTGTCACAGACCACCCCACCCTCCGGAACAGGGGATGCGAATGAGATGCCTCCCATCCCCCTTGCCCCAGGGGGGCGAAAGCCAGCTGTCCCTGGCTGCGTGCACGTGCATGCACCATGCCTACCTCTCCGGGGATGGCTTGTACCGTGTGAAGATGGCCCCACTTGAGCCAGGGGCCGAGAAGCTGCCCGAGGGCTGCCGGTAGGGCTGGGGGCGCTCCGTGCCCGCTGGCGACGCCAGGTGCGGGGTCTCGGGGAAGCTCACGGGCCTGGCAGGAGGAAAGGCTCAGTTGATGGCTCCTTGCTGCCCACGGGGAGCCGAGACCCTGCTGAAGACGCCGCAGCTCCCTCGCTCACCTCTTGCCGTGCGGGGGCTGCGGGTCGCGGTAGGGCACGGCAGCCGGGGCCTGCTTGGGCGGGCGCGACAGGGACTGGCCGTGGCCCAGGGGCAGCGCCTCGGACCAGCGCCCGCCAGGGTTGTGGGAGGCCGGGCCGTTCCACTGCCAGGCTGAGTGGCTGCGATAGGGCGGGCGGTACCCAGTCGGTGCGCTCTCCGGCTCTGCCTTGGGCTCTGTGCCCTGCGCTTCCAGGGACTCGGCCCAGCCCCTGCCAGGAGAGATGGGTGACACCGGGCTCTCTGTCCCTCAAGCCTGGGCCCTAGCCCCCCCAGTCCCATCCGCCAGGCAGGACACGATGCTCCAAGGTCAGGACCCCAGGGCCCTGGTGCCAACCTGGACCTGAGGGGATGCCCACAACTCCCTGCTGTGACAACGGGGTCATCAGGGGCAGTGCTAATTAACCCACATCCCAAGGGATACCCGTCAGGGGGTGGTGTGACGGGCCCGGTGCCCAGGGCGCTACCTGCGGGGGGTGCCGTCCTCGTGGGGCGGGACGATGACGACCTTGACAGTGACGGAGGTGCGGAGCAGGTCGATCATCTGGTCGTGGCTGAGGGTGACCACGGCCACCTTGCAGATCTCCACCAGGCGGCTGCCCTGGCGCAGGCCGGCTTGCCAGGCAAAGCCGTACTCCTCCACCTCGGCCACCGTGCCATCATAGCGCACGTGGAAGCCCAGCTGGCCCAGCCCGTTGCGCCGCAGCGTCATGTCCACCGTCTCGCAGCCCGACGTCACTACCTGGGGGGGGACCCAGATGCCTGGTTCTCCCCAGCTCGGGGAAGGGGTGGAGGGCTCTGAGCAGAGGGGGCGGGAGCCGGGACGCCTGGGCTCTCCCCAGCTCCAGGAGGGCAGGGAATAGGATGCAACAGTCGGAGAGGGGGGCACTGGGTGCTTGCACACCTGGCTCCTATCTCGGCTTGGGGGGGGCAGCGGGGCACAGTGGCCAGAGCAGACCAGGCAGCCCCAGCCACATCTCTCCCCCCCACAACATGACCCATTCACCCCGGAAGCTCTCGGGGTACAGGCTGCCACACGGGACCCCGAGCCCACGTACACCTGTCTGGGCACAACTGAGCAGCAGAGGCCCCTCCCGCCCCCCCAACGCGACCCTGACCCCAGCCCTGACCTTGAGCCGCTGCACGATCTCCTGGACATCCCTGGGAGTCTCATCGGGTGCCCGCAGCAGCACGTGGTCGCCGCGGCCGTAGAAGACCTTGAGGGTGGCAGCGTCGGCCGTCCAGCCGATGACGTCGGCGCAGAAGCAGTGAAAAGCCACCTCCTTGGCGGCCAGGTCCAGCAGGGCCACGAGCTCGCTGGACACGGCCAGGGCGCAGTCCACCTCGGCACCGCGCCCGAAGTCCTGGGCCCGCACGTGCCAGGCCAGCGCCCCTGCGCTGAGCAGCTCGGCCCCCGCCCGTGCCCGCGCCTTCTCGCGCCGCTTAGAGGCCAGCGCCATGAGGCTGAACTTGCTGGCAGCGTCCAGGGGCGGGCCGGTGCCGCAGCGCTCGGCCAGATCCCGCAGGTACTCCTGCCGCGTGCGCGTGGCCATGGCCTTGAACTTGGCCGACTTGTGGGCCGCGTGCTCCGCGTTCACCGCCTTGGCCAGCAGGAAGTCCCGGAAGAGCTCGGAGCGGCGGAACGTGGCCCCCCGCGGGATCGGGGGGCCGAAGGGCGGCACGTCCTTGGACCGCGTCACGGCCACGCTGCAGAGAGGGGGTCGGGATGTGGGCAGGGGCTGAGCAGGGGGGTGGGAGGACCCACGAGGTTGGGGCTGCATGGGAGGAGCCCACTCGGGCAGGGAAGGAGTGCGACGGGGCGGAGGGGATGGGGAGCCTGGACACCTGGGTTCCCCCCAGGAAACGAAGGATGCGATGTGACTGTCCGAGACTTGCCAGTAGCAGCAAGAGGGGAAAAACACAAACAAACTTTCCCCCGTGGTCCCCGTGGCAGGCCGGGTGCCACGCGGGACTCACCTGTAGCACACGCTGTCCGTGCAGGGGCTGTGGGCGCGGACCACGATGAAGACGTGCTGGAAGTGGGAGCGGACGCTCTGAGGCGTGAAGGGCAGCGCGCCGGGCTCCTGGAAGACGATGGTGACGATGTCGTTCCCGATGTGCCTCTTCCGGAGCAGCTGGAGGGGCACCAAGACACAACAGGCAGCGAGTGATGCGTGTGGCAAGGAAGCGTGGGGCTGGGGTGGGGGCGGGAGGACTGAGGGCCAACCCTGGCAGCGGAGAGTCTGAGCAGAGGGGCGAGGGAGCCGGGATGCCCGGGTTCCCTCCCAGCCACGGGAGGCGAGGGGGCACGGAGACCAGCGCAGAGATGAAGGGGAGCCCGTGTTCAGCAGGGTGAGAGCGGAGGCTCCTCAGGTCCCTGCTGACCCGTGGGGCACGTCTCCAGCCCCCCCACGTGGGGAGGAGGGCTGGGGCTGGCATGTGCAGAGAAGCGGGTGGGTGGGCGGCACGTGCCCAGCTCCTACCTGCTGCCGGTTGTTGGGGGTGTAGGGCAACATGGTGGAGACGTGGAACATAATCTCGTAGTCCTGGTAGGTCGTGTACAGCGAGTGCGTGCCCGTGGAGTCGGCTGCGGGGCAAGAGGGGCCATCACAGCGGGCCCACGGCCCTAGTGCAGCCCGCCCGGCAGTGGGAGCCACGTGACCCTCAGCCTGCTGCGTGACCCACAACCTGCCCCGTGGTGGGAGCCACATGCCCCCCAGCCCACCCGTGGTAGGAGCCACATGCCCCCCAGCCCCCGACTCACTCTTGGTGTCCAGCTGGGCAGCGTACTTGCCGAAGGCGCGCAGACAGACCCTGTCCCCCAGCAGCTCCAGGAACTCCTCGAAGGCCGGCCCGGCCGCCTCGTTGTTGTACATCTCCTCCTCTGAGCTTTGCCCCGCTTTGCAGTACAGGATCCCCACCTTGTGCTTCCTGCAGATCTGGGGGGCAGGCAGCAGGGGGCACCAGAGTGAGGGGCTGGGGCTGCAGCCCTTGGTCCCCCACCCACCTGGCCCCCCACTCACCCCCTGCTCGTCCAGCTTGAGGAGCTGCTCGGTGACCTTGGCCGGGGCTGCGGTCAAGGCCAGCCGCAGGCAGTGGATGTTCAGCTCGGGGACCACGTACTCCAGCGCGTCCTTCAGGGGCAGCCCCCGCCCCGTCCCAGGCTTGGTGGTGGTGGGGATGGCGTCCTCCAGGACGGAGCCCCGCAGGGTGGCCAGCTGCACCCGTGGGAACAGGGGGAGGGAGGCGTGAGGTCGGGACAGGGGTTGCACTGGGACCCCCAAACGCTCCCCAGCCAAGATTGGGGGATATCAAGTGCCCTGATGCCCAGATCTGGGGGAGTGAGAAATCCTGCCCCATGCCACTCTGTACTGGGGGTGCTGGGAGAGAGAAGACAGTGGCGTTGGAAGAGGGACGGGGTCCGACCAGGGTTTTCCCCCCGCTCCTCTCCCCCTTGCCACGTCCTGGACCCTCAATGGCTGCAACCCGAGGCCGTGGCCCGCACTCCCGCAGCCCACAGCCCCTGATGCCCCTTTGCCCCAGCCCCCAGGTGGATCTGGCCAAACTCTCTACTCCCCCCACGAGCTCCCTTTCACCCCCCGTGGGGGGAAACTACCATCCTGGCGTCGGTGTTACGCTGCTGGCCTGCTCGTTTCACGGCAGCACCCCGATGCTTGTCTGGCGAGAGATGGCTGGAAATCGATCTCCTGGGACCATCTCTTTGCCTCTTCATGTTATAAAACCCTTGTCCTGTCCCCCCTCCAGCGCCTCTCTCCAAACCCCACCAGGTCTGGCCTCGTTAGACCCCCCCATTGCACCAATCCCCCTCACTGCCCTTCCCTGCACCGTCCCCATCCTCGGGGAGCAGACCTGGGCATCGCATCCAAGCCATGGACGCCCCATGGACTTGCAAAGGGGCATTGTGACGTTTCCACGTTCGCAGCCCGCTCCTAATGATCTTCCCCCTTAGGCGCATCCGTTAACACTCGTCTGTGCTAAATTTCATCAGCCGCTGAGTTGCCGGTTGGCTCCATCGTGCCAGCGGGGCATCCGGCAGTCCTAGGAGATTGTCCCCCTCAACCTGCTCCCCTCAGGGGGTCCTGGGGCTGAGCCCGGGAGAGCCAGAGCGGAGACTCACCTCGCTGGTCCGGAAGATGAGGCGATACTGGTACTGTGGCCCATGCTCCTTGTGATCCTCCAGCCGCTCCCGCCGGATGCTCACAGCCACGGGGCCCAGCTTTTCATCCACACCGAAGTAGTTGGAGTGCTCTGTAGGGGCGCAGGGCCGTCAGGGCGAGGGACACGGGACCACCTCCCCTCCGAATCACTCTCTTCTCCCCTCCGGCCCTACAGCTTTGAAGCCCTGCGGCTCCAGGGCGCGGAAGCCAGGAGAGACCCCCCTCCTCCGCCGGTACCTTTGCCATGGAAGTAGTCGCGGTAATAGTGGGCGCCGAGGTCAACATGCTCGATGCTGTAGCGCTGCAGCCGCCCCGGGTCGCGCTGCTGCTCTGGCGGCACCTCCAGCACCGAGACGCCAGCGTTGGTGCAGCGAGCGCTGAGCGGGGGCTCGGGGCCCTCCGAGACCCCCGCCCCCGCCCCGCCGCGGGCGAAGCTGAGGCTGCGCTCGCTGAGGCCGCCGATCTCATTGCGGAAGTGGGGGCAGCTGAGCAGCAGGTCATTGCTGGTGGCGTCGCCAGGGTCGTGCTCCAGGCTCTCCTTGCCGTTCAGCTCCTCGGGGCCGGCGGCGTCGGCCGAGGCGGCCGAGGCGCCCGTCGTGGTGTTGCGGCGCTGGCCCGGCTCGGCCCGGCTGGCGGCCGCGGCGCGGAGGTCGAACAGCAGGCTCTGCGCGTCGTAGTGGGCGAAGCCCTTGGGGCACAGCCAGGCTCGGCCCCCCTCGCCCGCCCTCCCGTCCTCCGCCGGCTCCGGGCCCGGCTCGCTCCGGCCGCTCCGCAGCTTGCGGAAGATGGAGTCGCCGCCCGCGTCCGCCCCCTTGGGCGCCTTCTTGCGCGGCTTCTCCTTGGCCAGGCCGTCCCGAGAGGGGTCCCCCGGGGCCGGGGCGCCGCGGAGGTCACGGAGCACAGCCACGAAGCTCTGCTCCGACAAGCCCTGGGCGTTGATGGAGGACGTACTGCCGTACTCGCGGAAGAGAGGCAGCCCGTTGGCCACGCGCATGCCCAGCGCTGGCGCCTCCTCCGCCACCTCGCACTCGCTCAGCGTCACCTCGCTGCTGCTGCGGTGCCGCAGGGGGGCCCAGCCGCGGCCTGGCGAGCGGGGCCAGCCCTCTGGGAACTCCACGTCCTTGGAGCGGCGCCGGGAGAACCGCGGGGCGGCGCGGAGGCAAGCCGCGGGTGCCGGCTGCCCGTTGGGGACACCTCGCGGCGAGGGGAAGTCCAGGCTCCCGCCGGGCTCTGAGTCCCTGGAGGGGCTGGGGGCGGTCGGGTCCCGGGGGGCTTCACGCTTGGGGGGCCAGTCGGCGATGCGGGCACGGACACCCATCTTGGGCATGGCGGGGGTGGGCGCGGGGGGCCGCGGGGCTGCTCCTCCCTCACCACCACTCGGCCCCCAGAAGCCAGGGGGGTAGAGGTCGCTGGGGCGGGTGCCGGGCAGCCCCTCGCCACCTGTGTCCGCGCCATCATGCTGCCCGTGACGGAAGGAGGTCATCGTCCCACGGCGGTGCTGAGCCCGGGGGTCTCAGCCGGTGCCAGGCCGGCGGGGACCAGGGCCAGCGTTAAGGCTTCCTGCCCGCTCGCCCCATGCTGCCATCGTTGCTCGTCCCGATGCTGCCGTGCCGGGGTCCTCGCTCCGCACTGGGCTACTGCAGCGAAGGCGAAGCCGGCCGGTGGAGGTCTTGGGTCATCCTGCAATGGGAAGGGGAGAGGGCGAGCGTGAGGACACGTACAGCAGACAGATGGGGAAACTGAGGCACAGTAAGGCCAGGTATCCTGCTAGCCAGCACCGAGTAGGCTGGTGACGGGAACCAGAGCCAGGCTGGGGTCGCAGGTCTGCAGGTGAGAGATGATGTGGGGGGGGCGACAATCCCATGAGCTCAGATGCTTCCCTTCCCAGAACTACCCCCCCCACACACACGGCATGGCCACCCGCTCCCAGACGGACAGATGACAGCATGGGTACAGACACACACGTGCCCCGAGGCCCCCGCCGTGCACCCGAGACAGAGGCCAGCAAGGCCAACACAGCACACCCCACCGAGCAGTCGAGGTCTCTAGGGAGAGCCCCGCCATGGGCAAGCACTGGGGGTGGGGGACAGCCGTGCCAGCCCTAGAGGAGTGGCGGCTCCGGGCGCGGAGATGCCTGGGGCCAAGCAGGTGGCTCCGCGAGGCGTCGCCTCTGCTCCCGCACCCCAAGCCGCAGCCAGGAGCCACCCCCAGGTACTACATGGCGCTGGAGGAAGGCGGCAGCATGCGCGGCCAGCACGGCTCCGAGTCTCGGGTCGTGGCGTGGCAGGGCCCTCCCGGGCTCCTGCATCTGCCCCGGCGGTCCCGGGAGCCGCACGCTCTGGCCCCCTCGCAGGGCCGGCGCCTCACGAGAACGAAGCCTGCCCGCGCCCCCGCGCGAGTCGGGGGCAGTCACGACTGCAGCCGGGTGTCCTGGCTCCCAGCCCGGCCTCATCCTCTACGGAGCGTGGAGAAAACCCAGGAGTCCAGGCTGAGCACAGTGAACATGCTGGATCTCACCCCCGAGCTGGCAAAGAACCCAGGTGTCGTGGCTGGACCCCGACCAGGCAGAGGCTGCTCCTACAGCGGGGGAAGGAAACGCGAGCGAACGAGGCGCCGAGATCCGCTACTCATCCGCGGTGCCCAGAGGCCGCGGGGCCGAGCGGCCCGTGACAGCCGGGCGCTGACTCACCTATCTGCAGGCCACCGAAACGCCCTCGCCATCGCGGTGCCGGGGGCTGGGAGCAGGCGGCTGCAAGGGGAACGCAGCTGACTGCTCGGCCCCCGCAGAAGGCGACGGGAGCCGGACATGCCCATCCAGGCACCAGCGGCCAAGATGAAGCAGTCAGGTGGCACCTGGGACTGTGTGGCACGAAGTTCCTGGCCGGGGCCGCAGCTTCTGGTCCAGCCCCGCTTGGGCAGCGTCTCTCAGAGCAGAGTGGGTGCAAGGTCCCAGCACGTCCAGCCACTTTCGGGGCTTTGGGACAGGGCTGGGTGTCTTGGGGACTTCAGCCCCTCCAAAAAACGCAGCCTGGCCCAAGGGCAGGGGGTCCCAGCTGCCGCCCTGGCACTGGGGCCAGGCAAACTGGCGGTGATGCTACTCGCCTGTGCAGATGCCCCCGGGGTCCAGGAGGCACCGGGAAGAAGCCCAGCCCCGGGGAGGCTCAGGGCTGCCTCCAACACGTGGGTCACATCAGGAGGTCATTTCCAGGTGGCTCAAGGACCATCCTTAGAGCCCTTTCTCCAGGGTGGCGGGCGGGCGGGGGGATTCTCTACTGCCCTCCCCCCTGCCCCGGAGGCCACAGGTCCCGGCACAGGGCAGCGTCAGCCTCAGCCTCACGTGTGCGACACGTTTCCAGCCTCGTGACCAGCGAGACATGATGCAAAGCAGCGCCACCCCTCCCACCCCAACCCCTCCTCCAAGCCCCCGAGCTCGCAGCTCAGCTGGCGACCGAGCAACGCGCTCCGGCGCATGTCCAGCCCCACGTGGCATCCCCCCCGGCTCCACCTGAGGCGGCTCCTTCACCCCAGCATGACCAGGGTGCAATGCACAGCGCCGCGCGGCATGAGGAACACCCCTGTCCGGCAGACCCCTCCTGTCTTGCGGCTGCAACCAGCGCGAATGAGGCGCCGACCGACAACGCCTCCGCGAGTCGGGGCATAGGGTCATGCCTGCTTCCTGCGCCCCCACCCGTCACATCCAGGTTCAGCCACCTCCGTTTCACCGCCTTGGGCAGCTGAGCTGGGGCAGAACCAGTCACGCTGGTGACCCCGACTGTGTCCTGGGGAGACGGGTGTGCACGCAGACACGTGCACACACACACAGAACCGCCTGGGGCCCAGACTTGGCATTTTCACCCGGACCCCCGAGGCTGTTCCAGCTCTGTGTGGAGTCTGGGCCCAGCTGTGCGCCGGGACGGGCCCCAACGTGATCCACGGAGCCAGACGCGGGGCAAGCCAAAAGCCCAGAGGGAAAAAAGGACACACACATGTACATGCACATGTACACGCATACACATGGGTGTACTACACAGCGACATGCATGTACACATACACACATGCAGACTCACATGCACGTACACACATACATCTACATATACACACGAACACACATACACACATGTACATGCCCGCACACATACATCCATATGTACACCCACACGTAAACACACGTGCATGCATGAACGTAAACATGAAAACATGCACACATGCACGTGCATACACATGCATGCACATGTATGGGCTCACAAATGTACACACATGCACATGTACATACATGGACATGCCCACAGATGGGTGTACACACACACACACGCGCGCGCGCACAAATGTACACACACCACCCCTAGCCCAGAATAAGCCCCCTGGGTGCACAGAGGCTGCAAAGCTGGGATTACCGGGCTCATAATCCTCGCTTTATTGTGTTCCCGGCCTGGCCCGGGGAGGCCCTAATTCCGAAATGCCTGAGTCACGGCACGTGGTGCCCGCGGGAGCCGGGCAACGCCTCTGCCCAGCCTCGTCCCCGCACCCCCCGGCACCGCAAAGGTTCCCGCTCCAGGGCTCGCACAGCTCACCGGGACAAACCGGGCCCTTGAGTCTAGGCCGGGTCAGCAGGACGCAGGTGCCACGAGCCCCGCTGAAGCGGCACCGGTTACTTTCCTCTCCTTTAACTATCTGGCTAATGAAGAGCCCCAGACCAGATGAGCCTTTGCTGGGCTAGGAGCTGTGTCCCACCGACCGTCCCTCGGGAGCCGCTCGGGGTGCTCGGCTTCCAACACGGGGGGGAAGCAGAAGCTCTGCTCCAGCCCTCGGGACCCACGGGCCGCACCGGGCAATGTGGGCCATAGCGGGAGCTCTTACAGGTTCCCTAGGGTTCCACACCCAACGACAGACCTTCTCAGCCAGCTCTTTTGGCACTCTTGGACCTCAAAATTGCCTGCCCCTCCG
Source organism: Crocodylus siamensis (assembly GCF_052110815.1). NCBI lineage: Eukaryota > Metazoa > Chordata > Crocodylia > Crocodylidae > Crocodylus > Crocodylus siamensis. The sequence goes on from NC_143400.1 coordinate 2,081,700, forward strand.
CTCTCCCAGAGCCCCTCCCAGGCCACAGCAGTGTGCACTGCGAATTGACCCCCTTCCCACCCCACGTGATGGGAAAAGGACCGTCCCGGTGTCAGCGTTTAGCTGCCAACCTGCTCGTTTCATGCCGGGCCTCTTCGTTTTGAGACAAACAAGCAGGGATCCCCCGGGACTGTCTCCTTCCCCCCTTAGCGTGGTGTGAACCCCGTCCTGCGTCTCCCTTCTAAGCTGGGCGGCTACAGGTGACCGCAGGCTGGAGCGGGTCCCCTCAACACCCCCCCGCCCCCACTCAGGCAGCTCCCAAACCTCCCAAATCCCCCCTTAATCCCCACGGCTGGTTGCCACAGCAACCTGAGGGCCTGGGAAGAGGCTCCACGAGGCGGCTGTCCCGGCCTGAGCCGGGCCCGAGTCATCCCGCTGCCCGGCGGTGCCCAGGGGCAGTCGTGCCAGTCCCGGGAGGACCCCCCCACCCCTCCAACCTGCGCCCGGCAGCCCGAACCAGGGGGCACCGCTGCAGCGCCGAACCCGTGCCGTGGCCTGGCCCCGCGCCCGGGCACAGACCAGCTGCTCCGACCCCCGGCCGGCGGCGCACGTGGGAACCGGAGCCTTTGTCTCCATCCGGCCCATCTGCTCCGGCGGCCCCCACCCCGAAGCTGGCACCTGCCCCACGTCTCCGGGCAAGGGGGCCGAGAGCCGAGAGCCGGCGCCTCCCCCGTCCCCGCGCTGCCCTCGGGTGCGATCGCTTGTCGGGAGAACAAGGGGCGATTGTTTCCTCCAGCCGAGGCTGAATCTCCCGGGCCCACGGCTGCGGGACGAGTTCTCTCCTGGCTGCACCCACTCCGTGCCTCCGTTACCCCGCGCTTGTTGGGAGCGGGGCCTGTCCCTCTCCATACCCATCTGACCGGGGCGGTGGGGGGGATTTCTCCCTGCCCCCAATGCAGGGTCAGCGCAAAGGGGCAAGACCCTTTCGCCAGGAACTGCCTTTAAGCTGCACACGCGTGCCGGCCCCGTCACACGGCACGATTGCCCCCTGCAGCCTTGCCGCGGCTTCGAACCAGGACGAGCCACCGCCGCCGGCCGTCGCACGGCCACGGGCGGTCTGTGTCCTGGCAAGGACCCGCGCAGGCAGCTTTGCCAGCCAGGTGACACATCCACATGGGTTCGCACGCCCGTGCACACATGACTTCGTGCCCCCCCCGGAGAAGGGGATGGTTACAGCGGGTTAGCGGCACCGAACGGGGGCCGTGCAGCCAGTCGAAAGGAGAAGAGCAACAGATGGCCTGGCAGATATTAACATAAATTATGCATAATATTGAATTTGGTGCTGCTCTCCGGCTGCCTCGCCGGCATGGCGCGCACCATGTCCGCCAGCCCGACGGGGACGGTTCCCTCCGGCACCATCAGTCTCCCGAGGGACCCAGGCCCCATCCTCCCACGAGCCCTTGCTCCCCACCAGGGCCAGTCCCGGGCCCTTGCCCGTGTTGCAAACCCTCGCCCCAGTCGCAAACCCTCGCCCACGGCTTTTGGAGCAGGATGCGGGCAGCCTCGTGTGGGCTGGGCCGCGCGCACCGGCTCCGGGGGCCGAGACATCCCACCTGCTCGCGGCCGGCCCAGCTCTCGAGCGGAGGCACCGCTCCCGCACCGAGTTTACCTGGAGCAACGCCAGCGGGCAGGCAGCCGCTCCAGGAAGCGCCGGAATAAACTCCCCGCGGAGGCAGCCGCAGCGAACGAGACACCTGGCGGGAGCGGGAGGGCTTGGCCGCGGGATAAATAAGGAAGCACGGAGGCTCCGGGAGCAAATCCAGCTGGGCCGCGTGCCCCCCCCCCGGCGGCTCCCCGAGCTCCTGACTCAGCCGTGACTCTGCTGCTGTGGGAGGTTTCCCGTAACCTCTTCCACGCCAGGCAGGAAACCTGCAGTGTGTCACGGCCGGGGCGCGCAGGGCTCCGGGCGGTGACGTTCGGTCCCGGAAGCGGGCAGCGAAAGCGCCGTGCGGCTCCGTGCCGGGGGCGGGGGGGGCGCAGAGGCTGCAGGGCCCAACTGCAGTCGAGGATGGCCCTGTGGGCACCACGGGTTTTGGACGGGCGAGCTCCAAACCTTCCCCCGGCAGGTCCAGGCTGTCTCGCCCTCCCGCCGGCACCCGGGTCCACCTGCATCCCGCACGGGCAGGTGTCCCCCTGGCAGCCGCGCCCCGGCAGAGCCAGACGTGCCGAGCGGGAGCTGGCGGGCGCCCGGGCGCCGAAATGCCCCCGGAGCACAAAGAAAATTCCTGGGAGCGCAAACACGACACTGCGGGGCGCGGCCGGCGAGGGGGGGGACGACTCCGGCTCCGGGCCCAGCCACGTGGCCGGGGCCACACCTTTGGAGCAAGGGAGCAGCCGGGATAAGCAGCACCCCGGGGAAGGGGGTGGAGGGGCCCGGCCAGGGTCACCCCTCAGCTTGAGGGGCTACAAGTTCCCAGCTGGGCCCAGGGAAGGGGAAGGCAGGAACAGCCCCCGGTGAGTGAGCCATGGTGGGGGTCACGGCCTACTTACCCTGTCACTCCTGTGGCTCTGACCAAGAACCAAGCCCCCGGGACCAGCAGGACCGAGGTCAGGATCCAGCCACCGCCGCCGCGAGCGGGCTGAACGTGGGATGCGCCGCGACCCCCTCCCCACAGCTCGGCCCAGAATTCGGACCCGAACGCGGGCGAGCACCAAACCCAGCAACGTGCTTCCCCACTCTGGACCGCCTGAATCACCCACGCAGCCGACCACCTGCCGCCGCGGACGTGGGGACAGACCTGGCTGTCTCCGGCCTGGGGCTGCGAGCCTGCAGAGCGGCAGGCGAGGGGCAGCGTCACCTGCGCGCGGCCCTGTTTACCCAGCGCCAGCTGCTCGCTTTGGGGCAGGCGCGCGGTAGCCTGGGGAACAATCAATCCGGTTACCGGGAGACCTGCGGCGATCTGGCAGCTCCGCTCGGGCCGCAGGGACCTCCCTCCAGCTTCTTGGTGCCCGTGGGGACGGGTCCGACCTGGAGCTGCGAAGCCCCGTGGTGCTTCCTCCCTTCGTCCCGGGCTGGAAAACGAGAGGCTTTTGTCCCTAAATCGTCACAGGTGGGGGACGGACGACTCGGCCGCCGGAGGGGATCAGCGCTGCCAGGCTGGGCGTGACAAAGCCCCCTGGGCTACAGCCCCTGGAAAGCCCCGTCCACAGGCGACGGTTGGGGTTGCCCGTGGCAAGATCCCCGGGGGCAGGCTGAGCTGGAGCTCAGGTTTCCGCGGCGGGGGGGAGCGCCGCGCCCAGGCGGGTCCCAGCGCATGTGCACGTAGAGCGACCTGGGCCGACTCCACCCCGGAGGAGGAGCGGCGCCGGCGGGCACAGGGGCCGTGCTGCCCGAGAGCGCCAGGCCCTGGCTTCACCCCGCCCCGAATGCCCGTGCCCAGCTCCTGGACGCCACCAACAAGCTGCTCGCTCAGCTTGGCTCTGGAAAGCCGCTCCCAGGCGCTTGCATATTCCCCCCGCGCGCTTCTCTCCGAAGAGCAGGGGATGCCAGGAGCCAACCACGGGGCAGCGACGCTGCCTCCACCGCTGTCCCCGAGAGCGGGACAGAGCCTGTCCCATGCACGGCGCCCACGGCTCGGCCACGGGAGGGACCGGGAGCAGGATATCCAAGGGTACCCGGGAGGAAGGCGGGAGCAGGGGTATCCGAGCACTGGGAAAACACAAGTTAATCATTAACCGCCGACCTTTCGGGATGTTGGCGCTTGGGTTTCTGCTTCTTCCGCGAGACCAGGAGCATGGGGAGACAGGCCCGCAGGCCGAGGCCAGGGAGATCCGCGAATGAGCCACGTTCGCTTTTAAATGAGAAGCAGGGGAAGAGACGACGCACAGACCCCCGCTCTAGGAAGGGAACCCGGACGCCCCGGCCTCGCACCGCAAATTATCCGGGCGCCAAAGGGAATCAGAACAAAGCCGCGGATCAAAGCGAGCCGGCTCAGCGAGGACGGCTCCGAGCAAACCAGCGCTGTCAGGTCAGCGTGGTAGAAAGCAAACATGGCCCGTCAGGAGCCTCAGTCATGTGGAAAACCACATCTCGCCACGGCCGGCTGGCCCCATCCGCCCAGGGACAGGGCCGCGGCGGAGGCTTGCTCTCCCCACGGCCGCCAGGAGCCCGGCGGGCCCCAGCCCCGTCACGCGGCTGCCGTGATGCACCCCGTGGCCAGTTCCCTGGGGATCCGGCCACGGAGCGAAGGCTGTTGCTTTCCTGCCAGCTCGCACAGCCGGGGAGACACAGATGGAGACAGGGGGAGGGGGCTGGGAACAGGCGCTGGCGGTTGCAAAGCTGCAACAGCCTTTGCCTGGGGGAAGGAGGGCGGTAACTAGGCTGGGGGGGGGGGGGTTGCAATTAAGTTAACAGGTCCAGAAGCCCCCAACCCAGCCAAGGCCAAGCCCAAGGGCTCCAGCCCCCGGCCCCATCGCTACTTCTTTGCCCGCCGGGGGGATGCCATTGGCCACGGCGCGTCCCAAACCCGCGCTGCGCCTCCAGCCGCGTAGGCCACGTCGCAGGGGCACAGCCAGGGCTCACACAGACGTGCCAGGAGCAGGAGCCCTGCAGCCGCATCCACCTTCCCGCCGGTCAGCTCCGGCCACGGGCAACCCCCGGCAAAGGCCCGCGGCTCAGGCGACGGCGACCCCCAGACCACTCCGCACCAAGAGAGTTCAACCGAGTCCGACCCCCTCGCAGCCAGACGTGGGGTCCGGCGCATGCATGTTTACCGCCCGGCTCCGTCCCGGCTGCCTCTTCCCAGGGGAGCTGGCACGAGGACGAGCCCGGAGCAGGACGAGACGCCAGGGGCAGAGTCGAAAGCCTTTATCTTCCCCGGGGCAAAGGTTCTTTCTGGCGCCGCAGATGCAGCTCCCCACAGCGACAGGGCAGCGCGGCTTCACGTGGCCCAGAAAGCACACGCGTGTTCGGCTGAGCCCAAGAAGAGTCGCCGCGAGGGGCGTTGCCCCGGGGCGGATGCTGGAGGCCAACACGGGCGCCAAAGAGGTCAGCGCTGCGATGCCAGGAATGACCGCCGAACCGGGGCTGCTAATGAGCACGGGCAGGGCCACGAGATACGACCCGCGGGCTCCCCAACGCGCGTGAATCCCGCCCGCGGGTGCTTACCACGCCGGGGCCGTGCCGGGAGACTCTTCCTGCCTGGGCGGAGCGACGCCGCGGGATCCACGTCGGTCAGGACGCGCTGGAGTCGAAGGGAAAGGAGAACAGGGGTGAGTTCAGCTCTGGACAGGGGCAGGCAGGGCCCCCTCAAAGCCGCCCGGCTGCAACGGTATCGCCTCCCACAAGATCCCAGCACGGGGAAACTGAGGCACAGGGGTAGGAAGGGGCAAATCAGTCGGTGGAAACTTGAGGAACGGAGACAGGGCGTCCCTGACCTCCGGCCTGGGGATGGCACCCAGTCCCATGCTTTGAGCCCTGCTCCATCCCCAGCTCATCCCACAGCCGCTCGTGGGCAGCCCCCCGAGAAGCCCTTGGGGCAGTCGGCTCCCGTGCCCGCAACCTCAGCGTCCCGTGGGAACAGCGCCTGGGCAAACTCCTTCCCGGGGCCGCCCGCCTGCCCGGGCCTCGCCGCAGCCGGGAGGGGACGTCCACCGCGCCCGCGAGACCCCCATGCCAACACGCGTGAACATGCACGCGTGACCCGGAGGCTTTTGGAGCCAGCTCTGGCATGCAAGTCCCTTCTTCCCGCCTGGGGCCAACCGCCCTCGGAGACCCCGGCTCCGGGAAGCCGCGAGAGCCACGTTGAGGCAGGCGCGGACGCGGAGCCGGGGTGCCGTCCGTGCCCCGCTCGGGGGCCCTGGGAAGCCGCGCCGGCCCGGGCGCTACGGCAGGCCCCAGGCGGTCGAGACCCGGAGCCCCGCCGCCTCCCCGGAGCTGAATAGGCGATTGTGCGCGCCGCCCGAAGTAGGTCAGGAGACGCCCCCGGCCCGGCGGCCCGCAGCAGGCAGCGCCTCGGAGGGGGCTCAGCCGCCAGCCCCGGGGATAACGGCAGGGCGGCTGGGCAGCGGGTCGGGGTGCTGCCCGAGCTCCCAGCCCCCCGGCCGGTGGCAGCGTGGGGGGCACTGGAAGGGCTGAGCACTCCCCTCCCCCACTGCAGCAGGCATGGGGCGGGTCATCACCCCCCCACTGCAGTGGACATCTGCCCCTCCCCCCACTGCACCAGGCAGCGCCCCATTACACGGGGCAGATCCCCCGCATAATGCAAGGGGCAGCACCCCCAATGCACAGGACAGCGCCCCTCCCCATTGCACCAGACAGATCCCCCCCACTGCACCGGGCAGACCCCCCCGCATTGCACCCGGCATAGCCCCCCGTGCACAGGACAGTGCCCCCCCAACCTGAGGCAGGGGGCGTGCCCCCCCTGCACCGGACAGCGCCCCCCTCCCCCCGGTGCACGCGGCAGGAGCAGGGCCCCGCCCCCCCGAGCCGGCCGCAGCCGCGGGGGCTGCCGGGAGCTGCAGTCCGCGCCCCTCCGCCCCGCCGCCCGCGCCGGCAGGCGGAGACTGCATCTCCCAGCAGCCCCCGCGGCTGCCCGCGAGGAGCGGGGGGGGTCAGGAAGCGGCCGGGAGCAGCGGCCGCTGTGCGAAGCGCCCCCCATTAGGGGCACGTAGTCCCCCTACTCCCGCCCCCGCCCTCGTCCTCGTCCGCCTCCCCCCGCCCCGGGGGAAGGACTGAGCCCAACGGCCGCGGGCCCGGGGGGAGGGTGCGCTCTCACCTGGCAACGGCGCGAGGGCGCGGGCCAATGGGGGGCGGCGGCGGCGCGAGGGCGCGGGCCAATGGGGGGCGGCGGCGGCGCGAGGACACCCCGGAGCCGGCGCGAGGCGACTGAGGGAGGGCAGAGGGAAGGAGGCACACCGCGAGGGCGGGGCCACGAGGGGGCAGAGCCTCTGGGCGCCCCGCCCCTCCGCCGCCGGAGAGGAACCTGCCCTCCCCCCTCCCCTCCGGTTTTAAAGGGACACGCACCCTATTCCCGGGGGGAGGGCGCGGGGAGGAGGAGGTGCGGGGCGAGTGGTCATTCAATGGAGGTCGTTAAACCCCCATGCGCGGGGGGGCACGGAGCGAGCAGCAGTCCAGCACGTAAATGGTTAATCCCATTCAACCCCCCCATGTGAGGTCATTAGTGGAGGATGCCCCCCCCGGCATGACAGGGGGCGAGCGGGTGGGGAAGGGTGAGGGGTGCAGCAAGGAAACGGTTAATTTCAGGCAGGGTTTTATTGTGGGGGGAGGGCCCCCCCCCAGCAGCCAATCAAAGGTGAGCCCCCCCGGCCTCTCGCTGCGGCACATCAAGGGTTAACACCCCCCGTGCTATTCCCCCGCATTAAAAGCAGCCCCCCCGGCAGGTGGGAAACCGAGGCACGGGGGGGCAGTGGGGGGGGCCCGGGGCGCCCCCCGCCCGGGGCGGCGAGGCGCTGGAGCCGGCCCGGACCCGCCCGACCGGCCCGACCGGTTCCCGGGGGGAGGAGCCGGCCCCGCCTGCACCGAGCGCCGGGTCCCAGCGGCCCGGGGGGCCCGATCCGGGCCGGCGGCAGGTGCAGCGGGGCCCGATCCCGCCCGCAGCCACAATGCCCCATTGTGCGGCGCTCGGGAAAGCCTCCAAGGTCCGGCCCCCGCCCCCCCGGTGCCTGGCTCCGCTGCGGACCTGCCGCTCCCGGGGCCCGCGCCCGGCCGGATCCGTGCCGCCGGACCCCCCGTCCCGGGGGCAGGGCGCTTGGAGGGGGGCGCGGGGAAGGGCCGGATCCGGCGGCGGCGGCGGCGGCGTCGCTCCGGCCCGGACTACAAGTCCCAGGCAGCCGCGGGTCCGGCCCCCCCCGCACCAGCTGACGGCGCCGGCACCGGGCTGGACACCATTAGCCCGCGGGAGCCCGCATGGAGCCGGCGGCGGGGCCGGGCCGCCGGAGCCGGGGGGCGCGGGGGCCATGCCCCTAGACGGCACCTGCCCGAGCTGCGCTAGCCGAGCCGGCCGTGCTGGCGCAGCTCCCCGGGCCCCGCGGCCCCCGGCTGGCAGGGTCCAGCTCCCGGGCAGCCCCGCTGCAGCAGGCGGGACAGGGGTGGGAGCCCCGGTGCAGCGGGCGGAGCAGGGGCTAGCATCCCCGGAGTTGCTGGCAGGGGCAGGGGGTAGCGTCCCCGGTGCCCCGGCCCCCGGCTGGCAAGGCCCATCTCCCCGGGCACAGCGCCGGACCATGTGCGGCAAGCAGGCCCGGACGCCGCGGGCCCCGGCGCCGCGCTGAGGCATGGAGGAGGACGGCGAGGCCTGGCCGGTGCCCGCGGAGGGCCCGGTGTGGACGGCCGTGTTTGACTACGAGGCGGCGGGCGAGGAGGAGCTGACGCTGCGGCGCGGCGACCGCGTGGAGCTGCTGTCGCGGGACGCCCGGGTCTCGGGTGACGAGGGCTGGTGGACGGGCCGGCTGGGCGGCCGCGTGGGCGTCTTCCCCGGGGCCTACGTGGCCAGCGGGCCACCCGAGATCCCCTTCGAGGAGCTGCAGCTGGACGAGATCATCGGCGTGGGCGGCTTCGGCAAGGTGTACAAGGGCGCGTGGCGCGGGCGCGAGGTGGCCGTCAAGGCGGCGCGCCACGAGCCGGGCGAGGAGGCAGGCGCCGCGGCCGAGAGCGTGCGGCAGGAGGCGCGGCTCTTCGCCTTGCTGCGCCACCCCAACATCATCGCCCTGCGCGCCGTGTGCCTCAGCCCCCCGCACCTCTGCCTGGTCATGGAGTACGCCCGCGGCGGCCCCCTCAGCCGCGCGCTGGCCGGGCGCCGCGTGCCCCCCCACGTCCTGGTGGACTGGGCCGTGCAGGTGGCACGCGGCATGAACTACCTGCACGACGAGGCTGTGGTGCCCATCGTCCACCGCGACCTCAAGTCCATCAACGGTGAGTGGCGGGCGTGGGTGCACAGGTGTGCACGCGTGCGAGAGGCCCGAGCGAGGGTGCCGGGAGGGAGGGAGGCGTGCGGGTGTGGGAGGCCTCGTTGCAGGGCCCACTTTTGTGTGTGTGCATGTGTGTACATGCATATGTGTGGGGGTGCGTGTGCATGTGTAAGAGGCCTAAGCTTGAGCACAGGAGGGGGCTGTGCTTGCACACATGTGTGTGTGTGGTTTATGTGCACATGTGTGAGTGCACTTGTGCATACGCATGTGTGTGTGGGGGAAGTGCTTGTACATGTGTAAAATAGCTAACCATGAGCACCAGGGGAGGTGTGCTTGCACACGCGTGTGTACATTTGTGGTGTGTGTGCACGTATGCATACACATGCACACGAGAGGCTTGCCCAAGGGCACTGGGTGCATGTGTGTGCAGGGACACACCCGTGTGCGTGTGGCTGTGTGTGCATGTAAGAGGCCTGACCATTGGCACGGGGTGAGCACGTCTGTGTACATGTGTACGTGCCCATTCGTGCAAGTGGCCTGATCTCAGGCACCCGGTACACGCATGTATGGATGTGCACGAGGCCTGATCCAGGCCACCGCGTGCACGTGTCTGTATGCACATGTATACGCATGCAAGGGCCTGATCAGAGGTGGGCGCACACATGCACGTGCATGCCAGGCTGGGCTCCCGCTGCAGGTGCTGGGGTGGGGGCCGGGGGCTGCACGCGGGGGGCAGGGCCAGGCTCACTATGCCCCCAGCACGGGCTGCCCCTCTCGTTGCCACGCCTCCAACACACTGGCACCGTGCGAGGCAGAGCGCCACACCACCGGGACCGAAAGTCCCGCAGTATCAGTACCGGCGGCTCTGGGTCACCAGGCACGGGGCAGGCAGGGAGGGGGCGCCATGCCAGGCAGCAGCTGCAGAGGCCGGGGGGGGAGCTAGGACGCCTGGGTTCCGGCTCTGGCTGTCCTTGAGGCAGGGGCCGCATCCAAGCAAGCAGGACAGGGAGACCTGCGTAAGACACCCGCTGACCCGCCCCAGAGCCAGCTGCATCCCGGCCCGCAGTCCGGCCGGGCTTTGTGGCCGTGCTCTCCAGCGGTCAGGGCCGCGCGGGGGGCGGGGGGGCTCTAGCTGCAGCTCGGAGCCCGTTCCCTGCCCCGGGAGACCCCGGGCGCCCCTGCCATGCCCGCGCTGCCCCCGCAGTGCTGATCCTGGAGGAGCTGTCGGACGAGGCGCTGGAGCGCTGCACGCTCAAGATCACGGACTTCGGGCTGGCGCGCGAGTGGCACCAGACGACCAAAATGAGCGCGGCCGGCACCTACGCCTGGATGGCGCCCGAGGTCATCCGCCTCTCTCTCTTCTCCAAGAGCAGCGACGTCTGGAGGTGCCCGGGGCGGGGGGTCTCCGGGGGGTGCCCGGGGGGGTGGTCCCGGCTGCCCCTGACCCCCCCTTGCGGGCGCCACAGCTTCGGGGTGCTGCTGTGGGAGCTGCTGACGGGCGAGGTGCCGTACCGCGAGATCGACGCGCTGGCCGTGGCCTACGGCGTGGCCATGAACAAGCTGACGCTGCCCATCCCGTCCACCTGCCCCGAGCCCTTTGCCCGCCTGCTGCAGGGTACGTGCCCGGGGAAGGGGGGCGGATGCGGGTTTGGGGGGAGGTCGTGACCCCTGTGACCCTGTTGCAGAGTGCTGGGACCCCGACCCGCACGCCCGGCCGCCCTTCGGGGCCATCGTGGCGCGGCTGGAGGCCATCGAGCGCTCGGCCATGCTGGCCATGCCCGTGGCCTCGTTCCACTCGCTGCAGGACGACTGGCGCCGGGAGATCCAGAGCATGTTCGACGACCTGCGCGCCAAGGAGAAGGTAGGTGGGCACCCCCCAGCCCCCGCCCCTGTGGGTGGGGGTCCCCATGCCCACCCTGTGCCCCCCAACCCAGGAGCTGCGGAGCCGGGAGGAGGAGCTGGTGCGGGCGGCGCGGGAGCAGAAGACGCAGGAGGAGGAGCTGCGGCGCCGGGCGCGGGAGCTGGCAGCGCGGGAGCTGGCGGTGGTGGAGCGGGAGCTGCACCTGCTCATGCACCAGCTGCATCTGGAGGCGCCGCGCATCAAGCGCCGCAAGGGCCACTTCCGCCGCGGCCGCCTGCGCCTCCGGGACGGTGGCCGCATCAGCCTGCCCTCGGGTACGTGGGTCCCCCCGCCACGTGCCAGCCACCTTTGCCTGCCCCCCACCCCTGTGTGAACGCTCACGCCTGCACACACATACACACATGCTGCCATGGCAGCCACCTCGGCCGGTCCCTGGGGATTTGTCCCCCCACGCATGCACACACACGTTACCGGGGCAACCGCCTCAGCCTGCCCCGGGGACGTGGGGCATGTGTGCCCCCCCCACCATGCATACTACCAGGGCAACTGCCTTGGCCTGCCCTGAGGTATGTGAAGTGTGCGCCCCCCAGGCATGCACATGTTACCATAGCAACCGCAGGGTCCTGCCTTGGGTATGCCCCACACACACACACACACACACACACACACACACATCCACCCACATCACCATGGCAACCACATCAGCCTGCCCTCTGGTAGGCACCAGGCAACACGTTACCATAGCAACTACATCATCCTGCCCCCCTGCCCCACCATCCAATCCTACATGTTACTGTGGCAACACCATCAGTCTGCCCTCCGGTAGGTGCATTCCCCCACACACACACGCATTGCTACGGCAACCACCTCAGCCTGCTCTTGGGCTTGCACACACGTTACCATGGCAGCCACATCCCCCTCAGGTACCTAACCCACAACACCCCACCCCCAGCTCATCACCACGACAACCATCTCACCCTGCCTGCAGGTACAGCCTGCTCCCATGTTACCATGGCAACCACATCAGTCTGTCCTTTGGGACAGACACCCCCCCAACATGTTACGCTGGCAACCACATCAGCCTGCCCTCTGGGATGCAGCCCCCCCATGTTGCCATAGCAATGACCGCAGCCCCACTTCCCCAACACCTGTTGCCGTGACAACTGCACCAGCCACTGCTGCCCAACTTGAAGTCAGGTGGGGGGAGGGTCCGGGTGCACCCGTCGCGCCTGACCCTGCCCCCCACCCCCGCCGCAGGCTTCGAGCACAAGATCACGGTGCAGGCCTCGCCTGGGACAGACACGCGGGCACGGCCAGGGGCCACCGGCGCCAGCCCCCCCGGCAGCCCCAGCATCATCCCCCGCCTGCGCGCCATCCGCCGTGAGTGCCCCCCGACCCCCACTGCTCTCATCCCCTTGGAGGGGGTGGGGGGATATGCAGCCCCCCCCAGCTGCTTTTACCTGCCCCAGGAGGCTCCATCCGCTCCTGCCCCGCCGGTGCCGCTCGCTCCCCTCAACGCCGTCCCAGCGGTTAACCCCCCCCATATGCCACTGCAGTCACCCCCACGGACAGGAGCCAGACGTGGGGCCGCAGCGCGGGCCTGAAGCCGGACGAGCTGATGGGGAGCAAGAAGAAGGGGCGCACGTGGGGGCCCAGCTCCACGCTGCACAAGGAGCGGCTCGGCGGGGAGGAGAGGTGAGGGGCGGCAGGGGGCTGCGGGCCGGGAGCGAGGGGCACCAGCCAGGCTGGGGAGGCACACCCACCCCGCCCCCTCCCCCCCCAGGCTGAAGGCGCTGGGCGAGGGCAGCAAGCAGTGGTCGTCCAGCGCCCCCAACCTGGGCAAGTCCCCGAAGCACGCGCCCATCGCGATTGGCTTCGCCAGCCTCACCGAGATAGGTGAGTGTGGCCCAAGCCGGGGGGGCTGGGGGGCCGAGTCCCCTGGAGGATGGTGGGGGGGCCCCCATCCTGCACTGATCCTGCCCTTCTGTCGCCCCCCCAGAGGAGTACGTGGAGAAGGCTGGCGGCTCCCCACGCTCCCCTGTGCCCGCCTCCCTGTTCCTGTCCCCCCCTGGGGACGCCGCCTCTCCTGCGCCCAGCGAGCTCCCGCGGCGCGGCCCGGGGGCCGCGTGGAAGCGCAGCGAGGCGGCGCTGCTGAGCTGCGCCTCCATCCTGGCGGCCGTAGCGCTGGGCGCGGAGCTGCCGGCGGCGGGCGAGGGGCGGTGGCGGGGCTGGGGGGCGCGGGGGCCACCATCCAGCTCAGCCACACGGTTGTCGCTGTCCTCACCCTCGTCCGACTGCAATTCCACCAAGTCGCTGCTGCCCTCGGACAGCGACGAGCCGGGGCCAGAGCCCGAGCCGGAGCCGGAGCCGGAGCCAGGCGTCGAGGAGCCGCCCACGCCTGTGCCCACACCCGCCTGCCACAACCCCCTGGTTGACCTGCGGGCCGAGAGATTCAAGAAGGAGCCACGCCAGTCGCTCACGCCCACCCACGTCACGGTCGCCCGGGCCGTGAGCCGTGGGCACCGGCGCACCCCTTCCGATGGCGCCCTGCGACCAGACCCCGGTGAGACCTCAACCGCCCCCGGCCCTGGCGGCGAGGCTTTGCCTCCACTGTTGGGCCGCAGCGGGACCAAGGTCCCGGGGGCATCGCCTGCTTGGGCACGTGGGGCAATGGGCCAGGTGTGCCCAGCAGCCCTGGGGCCCTGCGGGGCGGGAGTGAGGGGCACCAGGGATGCCAAAGTATGGTAGGGGCCCAGCCAGGGCAAGGGCTCCTGGGGGGTCCTGCTCAGCCCACCCCCCATCCATCCCTGCAGGCATCCCCAATGCTTTGGAGCCGCCGCATCTGCCCGACCCCCAGGCCCTGCTGCCCCCCCCGGCATGGCGCCGGCCCCTGGAGTCGGCAGAGAGGCCGCGCACGCTGGAGTTCGCGCCCCGGCCTCGGCCCTCGCCCACCCGGCCCCGCCTCGACCCCTGGAAGCTCATCTCCGGCCAGAGCCGCGGCCCTGAGCCCGCGGGTGGCTCCGGCACCCACCCGAGCCTGCTGGACGTGGACGCGGAGGGGCAAACCCGGGACAGCACCGTGCCACTTTGCTGCAGCCTGGAAGCCGATGTGTCCTGGTAGCCCTGGCGCCGGCGCCGTGAATGTATCTGACCGGGACCCCACCCCCCAGACTCTTAGGGGGGGCACCAGGACTTCCCCCCACAGCTGCTGGGCTCTGGGGGCTCCAGGACGGACCCAGCCCTCCTGCCCAGGGCAACGAGATCCCACAGCACACACCAATGCGGCCAGCTTGGGCCCTGCCGTGACAGGACTGCTGGGGGGGGGGGATGGGGAGGGGTGTATTTATGGCGGGGGGGAATGACTCTCCCTGCACCTTATTTAAATCTCTTGTGCTGTTTGTACAAAAAAAAAAATAATAATAATGAATGAGAGCGAGGAAGAGCTGTGTCCTGGCTGCGCCATGGGGCCCTGCCATGCCCCCCTCCCCAGCAGGCACTGGGAAGGGTCAGATCCAGGGGTACATGGAGGCCTGGGTGCTACCCAGACATCTGGGACCCTCTGGCTTGGGGCGGGGGGCAGGTCCCTAGAAGGCCCCTGCCTTGGGCAAGGATGCAACCACCGGAAGGGGGGGACTGTGGAGATGCCTGGGCCCCCCCCAACCCACTGTTACTAGAGCCTGATCCTCTCCCCAGGGTAATACTGCAGCCCACACCAGGCCTGGGCCATTCAGAGCCCCCCCAGCAGCTGCAAGGGGGGGGGGGGGGAACTGCCAGGCCCCGGCCCCAGACCCTGAAGCTGGACCACACTCACCCCAGGCTGCCCCCCCGCCCATGTCACAAGCCAGGCCGAATTGAGCCCCCAGCCCCAGGAGCCTTAGGGCCAGACCTGTCCCCGCACCTGGAGCCTGGACAGAGGTGGAGGCTGGGGTAAGGCTAAAACACTCTTTATTAAACAAATCTGGGGCCATTTCCCCCACAAACTTCTGTTTTCCTTGCTTTTTTTCCCCCCCCCAGTCAGCAGGGAGAGAGGGAGAGCCCCCGCCCCTCGACCCAGCCCAGACCCCCCCCCCCACCAGTGCCCTCAGCAGCCAGGCGGGGGCTCAGGAGTCACAGCAGTGCAGGAGGACCCAGGCGTCAAGGCCCCTGCTCCACACCCAGTAGCCCTCTCGAAGCGGGTGCTACTGGGGCAGCCAGGGGGGACTGGCCCAGGCTGCAGGGGGGAGCTCAGGCCCGGGCACCAGGCAGCAGGCGAGGTAGCAGGAGCGGGCAATGGCAGGGCTGGTGCTGGCGCCCAGGCGCTGGGGCCGCGAGTGCTTCAGGAAGACGGCGCGGAGGGTGCCGGAGCTGGCCCGCAGTGCGGCACGCGCCATGGGGGGGTGCAGGGCACGCAGCTCCTCTTCACTGCAATGGCAGGGCAGGGGTTAATGGGGGCTCCCCCCCACACCCCACTCCCCAGCCTAGCCAGGCCGGGACCTACCTGCACAGGGGGGCAGGGGCGCTAGGCCCCCCCGCATCCTGCTGCACCCGCTGCGCCAGGCTCAGTGCGGCTGCGGCACGTGGCCCCGGGGCGAAGGCCATGCACTCAGTCTCCAGCAGCGACAGCTCCAGGAAGTACATGGCCAGGGCGCCCGTCTGCAGGGGGGACAGCGGGGCTCAGTGGGGACCCAGGGGTCCAGGCCCCCCCACCTAGAGCCAACCGGGCCCAAGTTGCCTCCCACTGCTGGAAGAGAGCCCAGGCGTCCGGGCGCGGCACCCACCTCGGGGGAACAGCGGCCCAGCGCAGCCAGCAGGCGCAGGAGGCCGGCGGGGCTGGCGCGGTGCACGTGGAAGCGCAGGCGCCGCAGGACCCGGCGCTCCATGCGCAGCAGCGCCGCGCGGCTGAACACGTCCTCGGTCATGAAGCAGAGCGTGGCCGGCTGCAGAGAGAGCCCTGGCCCCCTGAGCAGGAGGGAGCCAAGGTGTCTGGGCTCCCAACCAGCCCTACGCCTGCCCCCACCCAGAGCTGGGAAGGGAACCCAAGAGTCTGGACCCTGTAACCTCCGAGACCCAGGTCCCCGTCCCTGAGCTGGGGAGGGACCCCAGTGGCTGGGGAACCCCCAGACATGGGGAGGGACCCCGGTGTCCAGGCCCCGAGCTTGCCCCCAAGACCTCTGGGCAGGGGGAGAACCCCGGTGTCCAGGCGCCACGTACCACGGGGCAGTAGGTCTCCTCCACCTTGCAGGCGAGGAAGAGGCAGGCGAGGCCGAGGAGCTGCAGGGCACGGGTGCGCACGGGGCCAGCCTGACTGTAGGCGTCCAGCAGCTGCACAGCCAGGTGGAGCGTGTCGTCTGCCAGGCCCAGGTACTCCTGTGGGGAGGGAAACTGAGGCACAGCGGGCGGGCGGGCCAGGGGCCCTGCTGGGGCAAGAAGGGAGACCCCGGCACCCACCTGCACCTGCACCAGCCAGTCCACGACCAGTGCCCGCATCTCAGCTGTCGCCACTCGCGCCAGCTCCCAGCCCCGCGGCGCCCAGCCAGCCGGCAGCCTCTGCGGGGACACGGTGACCCTGTGCGGCAGGGGACCCAGGCGTCGGGGGCCCCACTCCCCACCCAGAGCTGGGGGGAACCAGGCATGTGGGCTCCCAGGCCCTTGCTCCAACCCATCGAGGCCCTGCACCCTCCCAGGGAGCCCACGTGTGCGGGACACCCCCTCTCGCAACTCCCACCACCCGCTCTGCCCCCAGACCCCACTGCTGCCCCCTGCGAGGGACCCAGGCTCCAGGCACCCCGGCTCTCGCCCCCCAGCACTGGGGAGACCCCGGGTGTCCGGGCACTCACCGCCAGACTGGCCAGGATGTCCACGGCGTAGTCGCACTCGAGCGCCAGCCCCAGGCTCTCCATGGCCCGCGCCACCTCCGACGCAGGCACGGCCCCCAGCCCCTGCAGCTGCCCCCCGGGCGCTGACCCTGCCGGACAGCCCCCGTCACCCCTGGCCCGACCCCCACACCCCCAGGCCAGGGCAGGACCCAGGCATCCAGCCCCGCCCGTGCCCCCCGCCCCAGGACCAGGATCGGGCCCTACCTGCGGGGGGACTGCCGGCTGCGGTCTTCTCCCCTCGGGCCCGGCCCCCCGGCGGCTTCTTCTGTAACGGGGGCAATGGGCCGGGGGGGGTCACGAAGCTGGTCCCTGCATCCCCCACCACCCCCAGGCTCACAGAGCCCCCGGACGAGTGCGCTGCTATTGCAGGCATTACGGCCAGCCCGGTGCTCGGCGCTGCGCGCACCTTCCCCGCCGCCTCCGCCGGGATCGGGGCCGGGATCCGGCTGTTGGTGCAGCGCAGCGGCTCCCGCTTCTCCTGCGGCACAGCCGGGTCGGGGGGGCTCGGCTGGGGCCGCCCCCCCCGCCACGGCCGCCGGGTGCCCCGCCCAGAGGCTTGGGGGTCGGGGGCGCAGGACCCAGGGAGAGCGCCCCCCATCCCTGCCGGTGCCCCGGTGCCCCGCGCTCCCGCCCCGCAGCCCCAGCCCGCTACCATCTGCCCGGGCTCTGGCTGCAGCCCCGGGACGGGGGAGGGGCCGGCCCCGCCCCTAATGAAGGGCTCGTTACCGGGACTAGGCTCAGCTGCCGCACTGGTGCCTCCCCCGGGGGCGGCTCCCGGCGGGGGGGGGGGTCCCTGCATGTACCACGCGTGCTCCCG
Organism: Crocodylus siamensis; assembly: GCF_052110815.1. Lineage (NCBI taxonomy): Eukaryota > Metazoa > Chordata > Crocodylia > Crocodylidae > Crocodylus > Crocodylus siamensis. The sequence continues at coordinate 2,099,137 of NC_143400.1, forward strand.
CCTCTCCAAAACAGTCTTTATTGCTTGTACCGTAACAAGGGGGGGGGGCGGCCGAGGTGCGTGCAGACCCGGGCGGGGGGGGGCAGCCACAGGACCCTGGGGGGTCATCTAAGGCCTCCCCCATCCCGTTCCCCCACCCCCCAGACTCGGGCCCAGGTCGGGCCGGGTTCAGCTCTGTCCTGAATGCAAAACAGGGAAAACCAGAAGACGAGCCACGCCGAGGAACCGCACCAGGGCCCTCGAGGGGCACACAGGCCGCACCCCCCCCACCTGATGCCGCACCACCCGCTACCGCGCTGGCCCCGATGCAGCGCAGAGAAATCCATGGGTCGAGACGCGCTCTCATGGGGGCGGCCCGGCCCTGCCAACACGTCCGCACCCCCATGTCAACTGGGGGTCCCAACACAAGGTGGCGGAAGGGGCTGGTGCCAGTCTCTGGGGCTCCGGCCCCTGCCCCTGGCGCCTGTCTGGCCTCTCCGCACTGTCCGTGTGCAGGCCTGTCCCCCACCGGCTCGGGCTCCAGCTTGGTGCCCACAGCCTCCCCTTCCCTCCTGAGGGCTGCAGGAGCCGGGGGGATCGGAGCTGGGAGCCAGAGGGGGCAGCCAGGCCTGGCACAGGCTCTCGGAGGCAGTACGTGGGGCTCCGACCCGTGTTCATCACCAGCCGTGGCGACGGTGACGTTCCTGCGAGCAGGCCCCGGCCCCACCGGGACGGGGCAGCCGGAGCCCCAGTGCGGCCCTTCCGCAGGCCCTGAGCCCCCGGAGAGGTGCCAAACCAGAGTCGCCAGCTGCTTCTGTGACGCCCCTGCCCGGGAGGTGCCAGTGGGCAGGGCCAGCCCTGGGCCTAGCTCTAAGGCACCGACGGAGACAAGTTATTGCTTGGGCAGCGGCAGAGCTGCTCTCCTCCGAGGGCCGGGGGCGTGCGAGGCTCCTGCGGGGACAGCGGCAGTGATCCCAGGAGCTCTGCGCCGCAGCCAGAGCCGGGTGTCATCGGGGCTGTGCGCCGGGCTCGGGGCACTTGGGTTTTTCCCATATGGCTTGCGGGGTGGCCGAGGGCATGGGGCCCTGCCAGCACCCGAGTCCTGGCAGCCCCAAGCCCGTCTCTGCCGCGCTATTCCCGGATGCTGGCCGAGTAGGAGAACTGCGGGAAGTGCGTCCTCTGGTCGGCCTCCAGCGAGTCCAGGTTGTCGTCTGCGGGCAGAGAGGGTGGTGAAGAGGGGTGTGAGGCCCTGGGAAGTGCCATGCACCGGCCTGTGCCAGGCTGAGATGGGCACGACTGCCTGGGGCATCCTGGAACACCTCTACAGTACCCAAGTCCCAGCCGGCACAGCGGGAGTCTTTTACCTGGTGCTGGCATGAAGGGGCCCCAGTGCAGCCAGGGCTCTAGCGAGCGCCCTGGGCCCAGCGCGTCGCAACCCACCCTGGGCCAGGCCCACTGGCGACAGTGAAGGCTCCGGAGGATGCGGAGCCTGATGTGCGCTCTCCGGGAGGGGAAATCTGCTGCTGGCTCCAGTGCAGATGGTCAGGGGGGCAGCCAGCCTGGGAGCTATGGATCAGGGGCTACAAGCCAGGGCTCTGCCCTCGTGCGCTGGCACAGCTGAGGCCAGTGGTGATGGGGTACTCACAGCGGTCAGGTGGTGTGATGGTGATCGACTGTGCCGTGAACTCGTCATCGAAGTACCGCGTGTCGATCTCGGATGTCACCTGGGGCTTGAATGGCGGCACCAGCTAGGGGAAGAGGGGGCTGCCATCAGCGATGCCGGGTCCCCCCACCCATCTGGCTCCCATAGACCCGAGGACCCACTCACCTTCTTCTGCACCACATCTTGCCAGTTAATGGCCACGAAGAACCGATGCTCCATCACCTCCTTGGCATCGCTGGTGCCACCCCCGAGCCTGTGGGTGCAAGGACATTGTCAGCCCCCAGGCTCAGCCCACCCCAGTGAGGCAGCTCCAAAGGACATGAGGGGCATCTGGGGAGGAACCGGCCGAAGGCTCCAGAGCCCCTCAGCAGGGGAAGCCATGGCACTGCGCAAGCTAGCTCAGCACAGCAGGGAGCTCTGGGGCTGGACGCAGAAGCCTAGGCACCCATGAGGCCGGCAGGGATCCCCCCGCAAGGTGCATGGAGAGGGACAGAGCAGGTGGGGGTCCATGCCCCGTGCACCCACCTCTGCTTGGGGTCCTTCTTGAGCAGGCCAGCCAACAGGGACTTGGCCTCAGGGCTGAGGGTGCGGGGGAAGCGGATCTCCTCCATGAGGATGAGCTCGAAGAGGCGCTCGTGGTCTTGGTTGTAGAAGGGCAGGCGGCCGCACATCATCTCGTACATGACGACGCCCAGGCCCCACCAGTCTACGGCTCGCCCGTAGTCGTTGTCCTCCAGCACCTGCGGGGAGCAGACGGGTGCGGGTCAGGGGGAGTGGCTGCGTGAACCGGGGACCCCATCGAGCTGCCGGTGTCCAGTCCTGCGATGGAGCCGGGGCAGCCGGCTGCCTGGTCCGAGCTGAGCGGGCAGCTACAAGTGATGCTAAAGCAACCGACTGCCCGGTCCCTTCTCAGCTCCCAATGACCCTCGTTTCTCATCAAGGGTCTCGGCGTTCCCCTATCCACCACCCTTCATCCTGCTGTGCTCCTGCTCACCAAGCTCTTACCTCACAGCCCGGCAGGTTGTTTTAACTCATTCCAATAAAGTTTGGCCTGTTTTTGCTTTGATCCTGAACTGAGGGCCACGCCTGGGTCCCGAGCCCCCATTCCCACCACCCCCCAGACCGCTGGGTGGGGAACCCAGAGCCCTGGCTTGGTGTGGGTTCAGCCCCACCCCTAGGAGCAGAGCTGCTGGTTTAGTTTTGCCTGGAGAAAATGGTGTTGTTTTACACGTGACGATGCACCTTGCCCTCAGCACCCCCTTCCCAAAACTCTAGATCTGCCTGTGGCCGTGGGAAAGACAGGCAGTGGGACGCAGCAATGCCTGGGCCGATGTGATTTTAACCAAATGCCCACATGTGAGAAACAGACGGTGGACGTCGCCTGTAAGTAGCCAGTGGGGCAGGAAGAGGAATAGGAAAAATAGCGAAAGTGCCAGAAACAAAAGGTATAAACACAGTTTGGGAACTAAAGGTCGTTGGACGGCTGGACTATGGACAGCTGACTACAGAAGCTGGACTACACATGGCTGGATTACAGAGGCTGGATGGCTGGACTACAGACTGCTGGACTATGGATGGCTGGATTACAGGGGCTTGACAGCTGGATTACGGGCAGCTGGACTACAGGCAGCTGGACTACAGGCAGCTGGATGGCTGGACTGCAGGTAGCTAGACAGCTGGACTACAGACAGATGGACAACAGGACTATGGGCAGCTGGATGGCTGGACTGTGGACATCTGGACTGCACACGGCTGAACTAGATGCCCGAATGCCCCAGCAAGACCCAGGACTGTCTGAGCTGCAGGCTGGGCAGCCAGGCCATAGCTTGCGAGGCAACTGGTGGATGCATTTTTTAGGACAAGCATGTATGCCGTCGGCCGAATAAACCCACAGAAGCAGAGGGGAAAGTCCTGTCCCTAGAGCAGTCTTTCTCCTGACACCCCTCTGGGGCTCCCCACCCCAAGAGTTTGGGGTAATAAGCTCTGCTATCCCGGGTGCTACGTACCTCCGGGGCCAAGTACTCAGGTGTGCCGCAGAAGGTCTTCATGGTGGCTCCATCCGTGATGCCTTCCTTGCAAAGCCCGAAGTCTGTGATCTTGATGTGGCCATCTTTGTCCAGCATGAGATTTTCCAGCTAAAAGGCAGGAGGGGAGAACAGGCAACTTGTGCCTTGTGCCAGGCCAGGATTGGGACTGGATCATCCTACCTGGCTCCAGGCATCCATCCGTGCTCTGGAAGCTAACCTCCCCCCACCCCAGCCACTAGCACCCCAAGATCCAGCCTCTTCTGCCCTGGATGCAGACCCATGGCCTGAAGATGCATCAAAGCAGACCGAGAATGGATATTGGGGAAAACTTCACTGTTGGAGCAGCAAGGCTGTCGACTGGGTGCCCAGGGAAGGGGAGGACTCTCCATCACTGGAGGTGTTCAAGGAGAGGCTGGATGGCTGCTGGGCGTGTGATCTAGGTGTTATGATGCCCATGATCTGCTATGGGGAGCTCCCAGGCTTTGCTGTTTGTTGCATGGACTAGGGGGAATTTTTATGCCACAGTGGTTGTTTTTTTAAAGCCTTCCCCAGAGGTGCTGGGCGCTGCCTCCAGCCCTGGCTGGGGATGGCAGCTGGGACTCAAGCCCAGAGGGTCTTGCCCCTCTGCTCAGGGTCAGCCCCACGCTGCACTGGGGGCAGGATTTTCCCCTATGGTCACACTGGCACAGACTGGGGTGGCAGAGGGGGGATTGCCTTCCTCTGCAGCAGGGGTACAAGCTCCGCCTGGGAATAGAAGACAACCCTGATTTATCAAGAGACTCCCAATAATTAGATTCCACATATGGAAAATTTGTAAATGTTATAATTTTTCCAGGCAGGGTTCTTTGGGTAGATGTGATATCTTTTATAATTCTCTGGCTTTAGAAACCAATTATTGGAGGTTTGCCTTGAATTTGCCCCCCTCTCACTGTTACAGCAGGGAAAATAGATCTGGGAGCGGGGTCAGATTCTCCCCTGGCAGCCCCTTCCCCTTGGACCCACTCTCCCTGAGCCTGTGGAAGCGAGGAGCATGTTTGAAATTAAACAGGGCTGCAGCCATTTGCCTGCAACACCCACAGACATAGCTCATCCAGAACAGATGCCTGTTGCCTCCTTCTGAAAAGGCTGCAAGTTTGAGCACGGGCGTTTAATAAATGCATTTTTGAGCAGCACTTCGACACCTATTTATATCTAGTGTGTGCATATATATGTGTGTGTGCATGTGTGCGCACAAATTCAACCTGACAAAGCCCAGCAGTCAAGTTCCAACTTTCAACTGAGCTGTCCTCAATCACAAGTCTGTATGGCGCTACCACCAGGCAGTGTCTCCTTCCTCCCAGAGCCACTGGTCTGGGACTTGGGATACTCCCTAAATCCCTCCTACGTGCAAGCCCCAAACCTGAAGGCTTTGGGGTCTGGATGCCCCCTCATCCCACTTGCTTCTAGCCACAAAGCTGAAGGAGCAAGACATGACTACAGTCCCCCACTGCCACGAAATCCTGCAGTCAAGTTTCCTGCATTTGGGGAAACCCGTGGGGGTGGGTCAGCCTGCCCGGAGAGGTGAGGGAGTCTCCGTCCTTGGAGGTTTTGAAGACCCGGCTAGGCAAAGCCTTGGCTGAGATGATGTAGCTGGGGCTGGGGCTGGTCCTGCTTGGAGCAGGGGTTTGGATTAGATGCAACCTCCTGAGGTCCCTGCCAACCCGAATTTTCTATGATTATGTGAAATGAATACTCCTATCTTCTGTTTATCTTTTCTCTCCAGAGTGCAATACATTCTGAATTCATCAGTGCACTCCCTCCCCGTGAAAATGTAAATTAGGCAGCATAGGGAGGAAGAATGTCTGAAGGCTAATTGTACTGTAAAAAAACCTACCTGAGAGGTAAGCAGCCACTGAGGCATATCTTTTTGTAATAGAGTGGAGTGAAAAGTGGCTATATTTAGTCATTTCTTGTAAAACAATGTAATCTTAATAATCTTGCAAGGTATAGCCATAGGGCCAACTTGAGTGCAGCTGTGTTGTTGAGTAACTTTCGAAATTGGATTGTCTGGGTTCAGCTCGCAGCTCTGGCACAGACTCTGTGTGTTAGCATGGGTAGCTCACTTTTTTCTGCTCTTATCTGTTTCTGAATGTAGACAAAGCCTTGGCTGGGATGATCAAGTTGGGGCTGAGCAGGGGGCTGGACTACATGTGACCTCTTGAGGTCCCTTCCCACTCTCATTTTCTATGGTTCTGTGACAAGCCTCACTCTAGACTCGATCTTATACACTTGAACTTAGCCAAAACCATTTTTTTTTTAATTCAATTTTAATTTCCGGGGCCAAATCAGTTCTGAATTCAGTTCCAGATTTCAACCGAGCAGAGCTCTATCATTTGGGTCTGTGTGGTGCTGCCATTGCCTGCCATGGATCTGAGCTCTGACTGTCTCCGATATGGATGACTTGCCCAGAGACATGAAATTAAATTAAAAAAAAAAAGGTAGGTTCCCACCCGCACATCAGCCCAGCGCAAGCCGCGTGTTTTAGTCATGCTCAGCATTGGCTGTGTTTAATCAACTTCACAGTTGGTTTCTGTTGCTGGGCACACGCTGCTTTTGGCAGCAGCTTAATGATAGATGATGTATTTGGTCAGAACTCCTTGGATATGATTATAAAACGAGGAGCTTACCCCCCCACACCCCCATGTTAATGGAGGGAAAAAGCCTTGTCTTGGTATCAAGTAACTACAGTACATTAACACCCTCTGCAACAGCAAGAGATTGGTGGCTGCGGCCCCCCTGCTTTCCCTGGGGCACAGATGATGCCTGGGGCGTTGCTCAGAGGTTGGACAAGGGGTCTGTCTGAGATGGTTTGGACATGGGTGATCCTGCCTCAGGCAGGGGGGTGGATTGGATGTGACCCCCGCAGACCCCTTCCAGCTCTTCTCTGTGATTCTGATCCTACCGCAGCGTGGCCAAGAAGATGCATCGTGCCCCAACAAGCAGCAAACAGTGGGAACAGCGATAGGAGAACACCACAAGGGAAGAGAGTCACATTTGCTGTACCCCTGGGTCCAGCAGGTCGGCAGATAGAGGCTCAGGGCCCAGCTACTGCTGAAGCTGGACATGGGCTGGGATGCGAGGGGACTGCCGATGCCAGGGGGGAGAGCAGCACTTCTCTCCCCTCCCCACGTTACCTTGATGTCCCGGTACACCACGTCACGGGAGTGCAAGTATTCGAGCGCAGACACGATCTCGGCGCCGTAGAAACGGGCCCGGTCCTCAGTGAACACGCGCTCCCTCGAGAGGTGAAAGAACAGCTGGTGGGAGGGGAAACGAGGCGTGAGGCTGTGTGCGCGAGGGCCGGCTCTGCTCTCTGCCCATGTCGCGTTCAGGACGTCTGTGGCCTCCGCAGCTGGTGAGGACGGCAAATGCACTGGGGAACATGTGCTGGAGAGCAGAGCGCTGGAGCCGTCTGCTGAGTGGGAACGATCCAGGAGGGAAGCTGACAGCCGTGTCCAGGGCTATGGCCACCCCTAGCAGGGAAGGAGAGAGCCCCTGCCCCCTTTACTGACGTGAAGGGACTTGCCCATAGACAGGAGTCTGGGAGCAGGCTGGGCACAGAACCCAGGAGTCCTAGCTGCTGGTTTGCGTTGGGATAGCAGGGTCTGGACGGCTCCAGACTGCTCAGAGCAACCCCTACCCTGTGGTCTGGGAAGGGGACTCTCCCTGCCCTGGCAGGAGTCTCTGTCTGCAGACGTGAACCATATCCACGCCACAAGGTGGGCAGCAGAGCCAGCCCCTGCTACCTGGGCTCCAGGCCTTTGTAATGGTTGGTGGCTCTGCAAGGGCAGGGAACTTGATCAGGGCTGCAGGCTGCACCCACACATACCTCCCCTCCATTGGCATACTCCATGACGAAGCAGAGCCGGTCATTGGTCTGGAAGGCGTATTTCAGTGCCTGCAACAGAGCGAGCCTTGGAGAACCAGCAGCCAAGGGCTTCTCAGCTACAGAGTGCTTGCGACATCCTCATGTGGTCACCCCAGTGGAGATGCTGGGTGGCGGGGCCACCGCAAAGCCAGAGCTCCCAAGCTCTTGGTCTGAGCTGACCCTGCTGGTCTGGGGGGGGCCTGGCCTGGCCTGGCCTTTAGCCCCTAGCATGAGAGATGAGAGGGAGGTTCCCTACTGCAGATGTGCAGGGGCCACAGGCAGTGGCGTCCCACGGATGCTGGGAACACTGTTCCATAACGGTTGCAGAGAGTATGACTCTGGCTGCCGCCCACAGCCAAGCCCATGCCCTGCCTCAGGGTCCTGCAGCTCTCCAAGGCATGTGGGACCCACCAGCCACAGCAGGGCCACACACTTAAGAGCTGCTTCCTAAGCTGGCACCACCCCCAGCCCAGCCGCCCAGGGCTAGGCCAGGCCTCGCCTCACCGTGAGGAAGGGGTGCCGGGTGTTCTGCAGCACTCTGCTCTCCGTCACCGTGTGCGCCACCTCGTCCTGCAGAGAGATGCAGAGCCATGAGCCCAGCCCCCAGCAAGCACTGTGCAGCCGAGCCCGCAGATTTTTGCATGGATGAACCGGAGGCTGTGCAGCCACAGGGAGCAGGGGCAGCAGGTGCTGAAGGGGGAATGGCAGCCTCACAGGGGGGTGCCTTGGCTGTACCCCACTGCCTTTGCACCTGGGGGCACATCCCTGGTGCTTTGTCCTGATGCTCTAGGAGCTGCCTGCATCAGCAGAGGGAGGACTTGTCTGCCCTTTTAGGGGAACTGTGGGACAGGTGTCGAAGGACTATCAGTGCTGGGGTATCTGCTGGCTGACTGTAGCATGGGCTTCACTCCCTGCAAGACGCCGGCCCGGGCTGACGTGGGGCTATGCTACCCATGTGGGACTGATGGGAGCCAGAAGAGCCCGATGGGAAGCAACACAGAGTGAAGGAGGAGCTGTTTCCAAAGTGATCACTCCGGGAAGGGCTCGTGTTCAGGGCATGGGCCGCTAGCAGGACATCACTGGCAGCTGGGGAGATGCCTGCTGCAAGTTGGCCCCGCCCAGGTCATGACCACACCTTGGCAATGATGACTTCTTTGCGTAGGATCTTCATGGCATAGTAGCGCCCCGTGGCCTTCTCTCGCACCAGGATGACCTTGCCGAAGGTACCCTTGCCCAGAAGCTTAAGGTAGTCGAAGTCGTTCATGGTCTGCAGGGGTGGGAGCAGGGGGGATGAGCTGAAGTTGGCGCTGGCAGGAGGTTCCCGAGACAGGAACACTTCGCTCCCCAAGGCACTTGGCCTGTCCTCCCTGCCCTGGGCCAAAGACTTGCGGATTCCCACCCATGACTCAAAGCTCTGGGAACAACCTTCCTTCCCCTGCACTGCGATAAAGGCCCCCCCCCATCCAGACTGGGGCCCCCCCAGCCTCTTACTGCTTTGACACGGGTCTTGGTCACGGCCACTTCCATTTCCTCGGCACCTGCGCTGTCGTTGGGCGAGCCACACTTGTAATCCATCACATCCTCCTCCGGCTCCTGGTTCTTGAGGCTGTTGGCGACCGTCTGGATGGCCCGCATCCACTCCTCCCTGAGGGCCACACGGGTGACAGTGAGGGGGGGTGACACGTGGATGGGTCTCACTGCTGGCTGAGCTCACCCTGAGCATGGCAGCCTGAATCTGACTCTTGGTTCTGCTCCAGCTGTCTTGGCTCTTGCTCAACAGGACCACTTGTTCCCCTCTGCCTACGTACAACTCTTGCAGCCAAGGCAAGGCTAGAAACTGCTCTCTAGTGGCATCCTGGGCAGACTCCTCATGTCCCCGGCGGGGGCGGGGGGGACAAGGTGAACATCAGGGGAGCCCTCCTTCCCCAAACACTCCACTGCAGTGGCAGCTTCATGACCACGAATCCTGCCAGCTTCAGTAGGGAGCTCGTGAAGCCTGGGGCTGAGGGACAGCAATATGCTCCCCACAGCGGCTGGGAATGGGCAGACAGGTGCAGACCCCAGACACCATTTGGTAGTAGTGGCACAGAGCAGGAGGCAGCCAACAGTCCCAGGATGGACATGGACAGATGACACCTGCATGGGTATAACATGGGCAAGCCACATGCAACGCGCGATGTGAAGATGCCGCCTGCCTTAGGGCAACCACTGCCTGTTCCCTTTACATGGCAGGACCCGCTAAGAGCACCCGAACTCTGCTGGGTGGCGCTGTCACTACAAGCCCCCTGGGACCTCCCCAACTGCAGGGGGAAAGGCCCAGGGCCCCCCATCCTCCGTCAGGTTCTGGCCAGGCCCCACACGGGGGCGGGGGAAGCCCAGTGCCTGGGGTGTAAGGGGGTGGGGGCTCAAGCTGCACCAACCGCTCATCAGGGGAGTCCACGTGGAAAGTCCTCTCAATGACGGTTGTCCACTGCAGGCACCGGATGACAAAGGTGTTGGGCCGGGGGCGCTCCGTCTCCATCAGCTGGCATTCTAGGGGCACAGGGGTGGGCACCAGAGGTAAGAGGCAGCCCTGGCTCCCAGGACCATATCTCTTTCCAACGAAAAGGCTCTGGATGCCAGGCCTCAGCACACCCCTCTGGCAGCTCTGGCACGGTTGGGAACCGCCCTTCATGTCTCTGCCCTCACGAAGCAACAGGGAATCGTAGGCAGAGGCAGCCCATCCCCACAGGGATCCCTTGACCTCACCTGCCCCGGCCCTGCACCAGCTGCAGCCGAGGCATTGTGCCCACGAGGCGGCAGATGGTGGGTGGCAGGCCTCCCTCCACAAGCTCTGCTCCTCACGACACAAGAGGCACAAGCTGCCGGCATCTCCCGCAAACTGCGGCAGATGGAGGATTGGTCGTCGACATGCCAGAGGCCCAGACATGAGCCGATGCTCAGCCCCACCGGCAGCTGAGCTCATGGAGCGGCAAAAAGAGGCTTTACCTGAGTCAGGGCAGCTTGTCATGAGCTCGCCAAGTCTCAGCTCTGTGTTTATGCCATTGGGCACAGGGGCGTGGGAGACTGAGACCTCCTCTCAGCCTTGGACGAGGAGTGGGGTGTAAAGAGACAGGCCTGTGGGCCAGGGACAGCCACGCACCAGCAGGCACCAATGCCAGAGAGATGGGTGCTGCTTCCCAGCCTCGTACCTGCAACTGAGAAGTTGTTGAGAGGTGGCAGGCTCTGGTCGGACGTCTCAGGTCTCTCCTTGTAGCCGATGAAGGAGCCGTCGCTCTTCAGCAGGAAGTACCTGGGTCGCCACGTTTTGATGTATTCGCCTGCAAGGAAGGAGGGTTGAGCTGGGCATGATCATGGCCTCCCTACTGCCCCATTCCGGCCGATGGGCACTGCTTGGGAGCTGGAGCCTCGGCTGAGGTCACCACCAGAGCCTGGGGGAAAGCCAGAACCCAGGAGTCCTGTCATTTGGGGCCCTGCCCTGGCACCCGGGGTAGCCTGCAGCTGGGATCTCCCATGGCCCTGTGCCAGGTAGACATACTCTGCAGGGCCAGAGAACGGGTTGGTTCAGTCCAGGGGCACCCAGGTACCCTGCCAGCCCCTTTCCCCCTCCTGAGACAGGCTCTGGAAGCCCCACGGCAGTCCTGACCCGCCAAGGACTCTGCAGCTGCTACCTCCACCAGGTTCAGAAACAGCAGCAGGCTGAGACCCGCTGCACCCCTCTCAGCTCCCTGTTGTATCCATCAGTGCAGAGGAGGCACTCGCTAGACCTGAGAGCCAGCAAGCGCAGGACGAATGTGGCCACGGGCCGCTGGAACCTCTGCTCGCACCACGGGTGCAGGGAGCCGGCTGGGCTGCAGGGGCCAGACCAAGCTCCCCAACCCCTTCTGCACCAGCCAGGAAGAGCTGCGTCACCTTCTCCGCTCTATAAAGCTGTGCCCTCCCCTTCCCTCTCTCTCACCTCTCTTGTGCAGCCAGCCCTCTTTAACGACCGACACCTCGTTCATGGTGGAGCCACAGCCTCTGGCCACCTCTGCCGGGCAGGACCAGGGAACGGGCTAATGCCAGCAGCCACCGGACGAGCCGTGCTTGGAGTTGGGCCCTGTGGAGGCACGAACATGAGCTGCTGTAGTGTGGGTCACTGGGCAAAGCCACAACGCCCGCTGCCTGCCCCCCCACCCCGCACACTGGGTCTGAGCATGGGACAGGACCACCTCCATGGGCGACGTAAATCTCGGCCCCTGGGTGCAAGCAGGACAGGGGGCTGGAGCAGGAAGCACCCACCCAGGGCTAACATCTGTGCCTGGTTCCCATGTCCGGGCTCTGTACATGCCACCCCTGGCCGCCAAGCAGCAGCTCCGGTGCTGGAGAGGCGAGGGAGCCAGCCTCGACACGACGCCACCCACACCTCAGGAATGACAGCAGGGCCCCCCCGCAAGCACAGATCCTGCTGCCACACATGGGCCACAAGGCTCAAATGAGAGGGACGGAGTCCCCGGGCTGGTACCTTGCCATGGCTGCCTGGCCATGTTTGTGTCCTGGCTCCGCACAGGGGTTTGTAGCCAGTTCTGAATCAGCTCCCGGCCCTGGCTGGGGCTGCAGGTGACACAGCCTAGGAGCTCGGGGACACCAGCTCCCAGTCAGTGCTTGCTCCCCACACCTCACTATGGGGAACCTCAGCCAAATGTGTTTTGAGCCACAGAGTGAGCCACTGCCCAGCCTGGGGCAGAGAGAGCGGCTGCCAGCTCCAGGTGACAGAGCCCCAGCTCCGGGCATCAGATGGCATCGCGGGGATACCACGCTCCAAGGCTGCCTCTTGAGCCCTGCAGGCCTGCAAAAGAGTGCAGGGCTCTGGCCTTGGATCCTGCAGCCACTGTGGGGCCTGGATGCAGATGGGATCCATCAGGACCCCCTCCAGCTTTCCCCACCCATCTTCCAGCAATGAGGCAGCTCTACGGGAGCTGTAATGAGGGATCTCCCCTCCGCAGCTCTGATGAGAAGCGAGTGACTCAGTCCGAAAAACACACCGGGGGCAGAGCCAAGGGCACGGCCTCAGAGCAGTAAATCTTGGACGTTTTGCGGGGAGAACCTGCAGCCTCCTCCGCAGCTCGCTCCGGGGCTGTTTCACCAGTGATTGCAAGGCTCAAGTGTAGAGGTGCGGGCAGCTTCTGCCTGGGTGTAGGGATCCCTCCAGGCTGGAGAAAGCGCCGAGGTTGAAGAGCGCTGAGCAGCCTCACAGAAAGAGGAAGTGGGGCCTTGCTAAGCTCCAGGCAGGGAGCCAGGGCTCCTGGGTTCTCTGGCCATGCTCCTTCCCCGAGTGGAGCAGCTACCTCGTGGACGGCGAACGGCGGCCGGGTGCCAACCAGGGAGACCTGTGGCTTCTCTCCCACGGTTACTCCATCACAGCCCAGTCCTGTGCCTCGGTTTCTTAAGTTCCCGTGGCCCCTGGCCTGGCAGCTAGGGAGCTGAGATGCATCGGGCAGGCTGGAGACCTGCAGGTGGGATGTGCCTCATGAGAACAGGTTTCTGTTTATGGGAGGGGGAAGGGGGACCCAGGGGCCCCTGATTACATCCAGTTTCCGGGGAGGCAGAGCCCCTCACTTCTCCTGAGCGCCGAGCACCTGGGCAGCTCTCCTGCTTCACCTGGTCCCGAGGTGCCAAGGATCCAGCCCAGCTGGCTGCGGGACAGGTTCGTTCTCCAGCTTTCCAGGTACCATCAGATGCGCCGTGGGGATCACCTGGGAGGAGCGGAGCTGCTGCGCTCAGCCCTAGCAAGATGATGTGATGCCCCGGGAGAGGATCCTTAGTGACAACCAGCTCGACCCCTTTGCACTTTTGCTGGGAGCCAATTCCACGCTGGTCACGGGTGGGACGACAGGGGGCTCTTGCTCGTGGGGGAAGGGGCTGGCTGTCCCACAATGGGTGGCCGTAGGTACCACCTCCGCCGCGTTCCTTCGCACAGATCGTGCCCGGCAGGTGAAGAGGGGAGAGAGAGAGAGGCACAGAGTCCCTGCGAAGAGGATGCTGCCCCCACGGGTCATCTTTAGGCCTCTCCGACTTTGCCCCGGCGCTGCTCCTTGCTCCAAACCCCCTCCTCGGGTCCCGCAGCAGAAGCCGCCCCCACAGTGGTTCTTATGTCGCCGGAGCCCGATCCGAGCCTCACAATTCCCCGCTCAGCCCCTCCGTGGTTAACAGCAATAAATAACCACCGCACGCTGCCTCTCCACGGCCCCCGGAGAGCTCTGCGAACAGCCAGCACCATGCAGGGCCCCACAGAGGTGGCAGTTAACCCCTGCACATGACCCGCGATTTCTCGAGCTGGAAAAGGACCCTGGAGCCCTGGCTTGCAGCCCCCCGCTCTCTCCGCCTCCCCTCCCAGACACAGTCACAAGGCCTGGGGCAGCCCCAGCTGCTGGATCCCACTCCCCCAGAGCAGGAGAGCGCGGGGGCCCTGGATTTCCACGTCCAGTGCTTCCTTCCGGCCGGAGAGCAGCGGCAAGCCCTCGCACGACGTATCCCGATGCCGTTTCACGCCCCCCCACCCCACCAGCCGCAGAGAGCCCCATCTTCGTCCCTGCTGGATATGGTGACCGTCCTCGGTGCGGGCAGGCGGCTCCAGTTACAGCTCCACTCCCCGCCAGGTGGACGCGGCTCCAGCCAGGAGCTCGGGCTCCTCGATTAGGTTTCGTGCAGGCGCCAGAAACATTCCCCCCGCGAGGGCCGGCGCCGCCGCAGCTTTCCCTTGGCGAGCGGGATGATGACGACGACGACCCGTGCGCGGAGGCTTCAGGTCCGGCGGAGGGAGCGGCTGGCGCCTGACCCCATCCAGAGGCCTGGCCAGCACCAAAGCCGGACTTTGCTCCTGCGCCGCTTGGACCCCAGCACATCGGGGGAGGGGCAGGGGGACGCTGCCATAGAGATGACATTGCTCCCCCGTTGCCATGGTGCCCACCCTGGCAACATGTGGAGGGGGGACCCCTCCCCTGCCCTGCTCCCTTAGACAGAGCCATAGGGGAGAGTTCATGGGGGGGGATGGTTTCAGAAGGCTGCCCTTTAATCCTGCCCCTGCCAAGGGGCAGACCCCCCACAAAAATCCTACTCCCCTCATGGAGACCCCCCCCCATTTAACTCTTAACCCCCCCTCTCCCCCGCATGGTGCAGTCCCCCATTGACCCTCTGTGGGGCAGGCGGGTCCATGTCACACAGATAGGGGGAGCCGGCCGTTCCACCCCCACCCCGCGCGGGGGTCCTGGATAGTGCGGTTCTCAAAGGGGCGCGGGCGGTTCCATCGGCTCGCTCCAACCCCCTCCCTCCCGGCCGCGGGTGGTGCGGTCCCGGCAGGGCCCCGCTAGGGGGCGGGGCGGGCGGGTCCAAGTTCCCCCCCCCGCGCGGGGGCGCGAGTGGTGCGGTCCCCACTAGGCCCCGCAGGGGGGCGGGCGGGTCCATATCGGCGGCGGGGGGAGGCTCCTCACCTGTCATGGACGCCGGCGGCTGCCGGGGCGGCCGCTGCTCATGCCGGTGCCGCCTCCCCCCTCCCGCGGGGCCCCTGCTCCGCCGCGTCCGGCCCGACGGCGCCCCGCGCTCCCGGAAACCCCGCCCCTGCGGGCCCACGCACGCAGGAAGCGGGGAAGGAGGGAAGGGAAGAGAGTCAGCCCCCCCTCCACACACGCAGCTACTCCTCACTGCGCAGGCGCGGCGGGGAGGGGCACACTGCGCATGCGTAAAACCATCTGGGCCCCTCAAGTGTGCCCCCCCAGCGCATGCGCGCCGGCTGCCCGCTTTTACCACGTCTGCACATGGGCATCCCCCGGCAGCCTGAATCGATTTGCATGTGTTTGCATACATTTGCGTAGAGCTACACGCACGCACGTCTATGCGTATACACACACGTATTATGTATGTACACACGTGTACTGTATTTCGGAGTGGATCAGTCGGGTTGTGAAGCCCAATTTTGGGGTCTTAAAAAATTTAAACGGGACTTAAAGACCCTACCACATTGCGTCAGGGAGGGGTTGGGCTCGGCTGGTGCAGCATGCCCCATGAGCCACTCTGTCCCCGCGCCCTGCACATGACACCGGTTTCACTGACAGTCGAGGGTCAAGTCTGGCCGAGCCCAGCCCTGCCCCTTGTGAGCAGCGCCAGGCTCAGCACCGCTCGCAGGGGACAGGGCTGGACCAGACAAGTGCCAAGCCCAGCCCCAACTTACAGGCTGTGTCTATGGCAAACCTTACCTTGCAAATCAGAAAGCCAGAGGGCGACCTACGCACCATAAAATATGGTATATATACACACACGTATATACACAAATATATCTATACCTATTGATATCTCTGTCTCTGATATATCTATATCGACACACACACACACACACTATATCGATCTCTATACCGATAGATAAATAGATACGTATATTTGCATATAGGCATGATCTGTGCGCATAGAAACACTCGCTCAATGACAGCTATTTGATGGGCCAATGACTCAGGCACATCACAAAAAAACTAGGAGCCTCCTTACCCAAGGGAAGCCCCTGGGGACACCAGCTGATTCCTTGGGGAACCTGAAAAGGAATCGGGCAGACAGCAAGGTATTGGGGCCGTCTACAAAGCACACCAGATGCACGGCTGCGACAATGGTTCTGAGGAAGAGCCGCCAGCTCCAGTCCCCGGTGCCTTGTGAGATCAAGGATGTCCACTAGGGATCCTCACCCCTAGCAGTGAGTCCCATCACTTGTCAGGGTGGGACACGAGGACAGATGATGGGCTGTGTGGAGCATGAGCATGTGCAGCTGGCACCTGTCTTTGAGCAGGAAGCAGTGGCTTCCTGGCACCCCAAGTCCCCGATACCCCTGACTCTATTCCACCCCTTTCCTTCTGGCTGCTGGGAAGGGAACCCAGGCATCCTGGTGCCCGAATGCAAAGGTGGAAGTGGAGACTCCTTGCCCCATGGGTTACTCCCAACACACAGGCAGGACAGCGCATCATGCCTGTGCATCATGGCCCCTAAGCCATGGACTGGCAGGCCTGGGCCAGACATTGCAGCCATGGAGAAGCACGCAGGCCGCGCTGGCCCCCTCTGCTCTCTCCACCCGCAGCGAGCAGCTGGTAGTGCTGAGAAGGCCTGAATAGCAGGGGGAGCCTCAGGGCCGAGGACAGGTAGGGCCAGAGCCAGAAGACAAGTGGGATTAAAAACAAAACCTGGGGCTTTCCTCTGCCGGAGCATGCACCAGCTGGCAGCCATGTCCCGGCCATGGACTCAGAGCAGCCAGGAACCTGCAACCCTTCAAGGGAAGGCAAAAGCTCAACTCTGCAGGACCTGGCCTCCTGTGCAGGGGGTTAAATGCCTAATCCATAGCAGGGCAGGAGAGGCAGCTTTGTCTAGAAGTTAGAGCAGGAGTCTGACGTTCCAGACAGGGTCTAGGTTTGCTGCTCCCCAAGTCTCAGTGGGCCCAAGATGGGTCCAACACCCACTTGGGGAAAGCCCTTCTAAGCTTGCAGCCTCCCTGCACCACCTACACCTCTGGAGCTCCCCGGCGCGTCCTGGGCAGCGAGACACGGGAGCCAGGAGGGGCGAGAGGGAACGGTCATTTCCACGCTTTATTGCAAAGAGCACGTGGTGTTAACAAACATGGGAGGTGCCATGAGAACATCACACGACCCCCTTCTCCCCCGCACCACAACGGGCGGCAGCCTCCAGCCCGCGCAGATTTCCTTTGGGTAGGAAAGGGTTGTTTAACAGTCTAAAAAACCCAGCAAGACGGGCCCCTCCCTCCAAAAGCAGTAAGAAAACTCACAAAAAATAGAAAACGGACTTGGCTTTCAGGGAAAAAAAAAAGACTTCCCGTGCCAGGTGCAGCACTAAACAGCCTGCAGAAACAAGCCAGGAGGTTTGTTCCAGAAGGCTTCCCTGCCTTTCCCTGTTCTGTTTTAACAGGATTAAAGCCCCAAACCAGTACTCAGATGTGGTGTTGTATGAGGAAACTGAGCAAAACCAATACACCTTGCCCTAGGAGCCGCCATAGAAAGAGAGGTCAGCAAATGCAAACAGAAGGAACAAGCCCACAGCAGAAAAAGAACCGGTCTGGATCGCTCCTCGCAGTTTGGCTGAGGAAGAGGCTTCAGGGGTTTGACTTAATAAATGGAGACGATAAGAATGGGTGCAAACACTGCTGTGGTGGACGGCTGGCCCAGCTGCAGTAACCCCTGGGGACACTACACTCCCAGCGCTGGCTTTAGGACAGGGCTGGACCCCGCACTGAGCTAAAGGGAGAAGCACCTGCTGCCACTGCCAGAGCTGTTGTGCTGGCCACGTTCTCTCTGGCACTGAGGGTGGCACGGTTTGGACCCATGCAGCTGCTCTCCCAGCTGTTCCCCGTTCTGCCCTTGCCACGGAAGAAGGTCTCTTAATGAAGTGACTGCACTCGCTGCTCTGTGCCCATTGCAGGCGGCATCCCCTTCCCCTCTGCCCTGGGGCTGGTGCTAGCAGGGAGTCATCGGAGCCGGGGCACCGAACACTGAACGGGCAGGGCAGGCCCAGCTCTGCCGGCTCCCGCCACTGTGCCACGGTGTTCCAGGCACCATGTGCTTGGCACCTGTAATAGTTGCAGTGAGAGTGGTGCAGCTGCCTCCTGGGGCCAGGGGAGCAGGAAAGGGCAAAGCCAGGAGCTGAGACTGCACCCACAGGTGTGCAGCTGAACCTCCCTCCTGGCTCTTTTGGTGTTGGTGCTACTAAGAACTAGCTCCCCCGGTCTCAGGGGCTGACACCTTTCCCCAGAGAACAGACAGGCGCTGAACCCCCATTTGGCTGAGATCTGGCCACGGGGGAGGTCGGAAAACAATGTGCTCAAAACAAAGAGAAAGCTACTGCTGTGCAAACGACTCAGGAGAACTGAACCAGGCCCCACTGCCATCAGCAAGCAAAACAGTGCTCAAACGGACGCAGAAGCGTCCAGGATCCACATCCTTCTGGCCTGCTCTAGGCAGTGTGGAGCTGTGCACAGAAGGGGGAGGATCCATGCCGCCTCCTGGCAGCTGTTTGCACCCAGCGGCAGCAGTTACCAGGAGCTGGGCTACCCATGCGCGGGGACTAGAAATGCTAGTGCTAACCGGCCCGAGGTTACCCTCACACTCGAGAACACCGGCACCGCGTCCCCGCTCTGTAATGGCTCCTTACGGAGTCCTCGCGGCGCAACGTCCTAGAGACAAGAAACAACCTGCAGAGGAGAAGAGAAGAGGGAAGAGGAGAAGAAATAGAAGGCAGCTTTCAGTGACCCTGAGTGCAGGAGAAAGGTGCCAGAAGGGCAGCCAGGGACAGCACCAGCTTGGTGGATGCGGAGCCCAGGCCACCACGCCACCTCTGCTCCTCCTCTGCCCCGCACTGCAGGGAGCCAGGGGACCACCGGCACAGCAGTTCGTTCCTGCGCCACGCGAGAATCCCCTTGTTTCGGGCTCGCGAGGAGGCTCTTGGGAGGAGTGGTGATGGTGCCCGCAACAGACGGAGCAGTGCAGAACCGGCCTCTGTGGCCCGGCAGCTCAGTCGGCCTTCCTGCCCAGTCTCTTAAAGACGCTCACGGTGCCTGCGCTGTCCATCTGAGCACTGTGCAGCTCGCTGGTGCTGCTTACCTTGGTACTGCCCACAGTCCTCTTTATAGTGACCCGGAACGCCGGCTTGGGCCTGCTCCGGGTGCTGGTGATGCTGCTGTCCTGGGCTGCGGCCGGTAGGGCCGTCCCGAGTCTCTGGGCCATGCCGCCTTTGGAGCCCACCTCGGGCTTCCTCTCCTTGGCTGCCATGGTGCCAGTGCTCTTGCCTCCCAGGCGCCGGATGGTGGTCACAGCCGGTTTGGGCTTTGAGCTGGTGGCCTTGGCCTTGACGGTGATGCCCGGCTTGGTGCTCTCCTTGCGGAGGGGCTTGGCGCGCTTCTTGAGGACACCAGCGTATTGCAGCACAGAGCAGTCATCGTCACTCTCGCCCACCTTGTCCTTGTCCGTCTCCAGCGTGTCCCCCAGCCGGCTGAACACCCCAGTGGGCTGTGGGACAGCAATGGGCTGGCATCAGGGGATGGCCGAGGGGCAGGTCCCTCCCCGCGGTGGACATGGGAGCTTGCCTCACTTCCACAGTGTAGGAGCAGTCATGCTGGGATTGACCACAGAGCAGCTGACACACTCTCAGCTCACCCCGTGTTTAAACCCCTGATAACCCAACTGTGCCTGTGCCCCTACTAGACAACCTGACACCCTGCCCCTTCCCTGCTGTGCCTCAGTTTCCCCTGTAATGTGAGGGTAATGAAGGGCCTGAGGTAGGAGAGCATGCCCCCCTGCTTGCTCTTGGCTGTGTCTGATGTCACTGCCAAGCCCACCCTCACCTTGCTTCCTGTAGTGGTGTCTGCCTTCATCTCAGCCCCCAGCCGGTCAAACACGGACGTTCGCTGGAGCCCTAGCAGCAATGAAAGCCAGACCTGGAGACATCGCACTTTCTTGAACCACGGAACGGGGGGAGGGGGTCTCAAAAGTAACATGGGGCAACTCCCCAGATGTAGGCAACGTTTGGAACCCATGGGGCACCATCAAGGGTACATCTCATGCCACATGGAGGAGGGCTGGAGAGGGCTGCCCTCAGCCTGGCCCAGCCTGGTATAGAAATCTTGAGATGATGGCTAAACCCTCCTGCATGAAAGAGAAACCTGCCTTCACTGCAGCGCTCAAAGCAACCCGCTGCTTTCAAAGAACCAAGCAATTCAGACAGAACTGGGGCCTACTCTAAAACACCGCACTGGTATCACTGGAGGTGAATCACAGGGTAGAAAGGACCAAGCTAGACAGGTCCACCAGCTGAGCAGCTCTGGGGGGGATAGTCTTCTGGCCCATTCCCGTATGGTTGCTCTGGCTCTGCGCCTGGTACCTTTGGCTGCCTGCTGCTCCAAGATCTTCTTTGTCCGCGGTGTGGTGCCCTTGGGCATGCTGATGACGTATTTCCCCTCCATCTCAGCTGTGACACAGCGCCTCTTCACCGGGACAGCTGGGCTCTCGGCTGCGGCTTCACATGAGACTGGGAGCCCAAAGAAAGAGAGAAGTGAGCTGCAGCTCCCTCCAGCTTCCCGCTGGCACTGCCCCATGCTCTGAAAGCTAGCACTGACAGGCTTTCAGCTACCCCAGGAAAGCACTGATTTGGGGGGTGATGCCTTCAGAAAGGCTTTACCACCCAAAGCCCCACTAGTTGCTCTCTGCAAGCCTGGGGAGGAGCATAGCAGCAGTACTACAAGCCAGCTCCTAATGAAGAGAAGCATATGCACCGCGTGTGCCCGAGCTCCCCGCCGCGCCCTCCCCACACCTGCTTTGGCATTGTTCTTCACTGCCAGCTTGTTGGACACAGTCACAGAGATCTTCGATGTGCCAGCAGTGTCAGGACGTCGCACAGGGGTCAAAGGTGGCGAATCCCTGCTTAAGCTGTTTGCAATCATTCTAGTGGCGGCTGAAAGGGAAGGGAGAGCAGCAAGTGAGAGGAGCAGGGCTCACTGCAGGCACATCACAACAGGGCTGCTGCCAAGCTGGAGGTGGAGGGGGGGTCCTGGCACTGGGTAGTGCCATCACTGCCTGGACCCTGTATGGGACCGTGAGGTTAAAGGCGAGCCTAGCCGCAGAAGGGCCCCAGATAGCTCCCTACCACTGTGCAGCAGAGCAGCCTGGGGGAAATGTCTCCCTGCCAACCTGGCTCAGCCTGGGCAGCACAGTCACCCACGGGGCCGAAGAGCAAAGTCCCTGGGTCCCCAGCTCCATTCTGTAAGCTAGATCCAGCCCCTGGCTCCTGGCACAGCGGACGTGGGACCTCAGTCAGGACGGGGAAAGAAGAGCCTGTGACGGGGTGCTAATGCTACGACCTGCCCTTACCGCTGCTGGCACTCCGGCGCAACTCCGACTGCATGCTGGGCGGGGTGGAGCATAGAGTCTCCGTCGCGGCCTTGCACATCTCCTGGGGGAACAGCAGTCATTTGTCTCTGAGCCGAGTGCGGGGCTCCAGACAGTGCCTGCGCGAGCCTGACTCTGGCCAACAGTGAACAGGCACAGTACTGGGGCTGCACCCATCCAGTGGACTCAGCCCAGGGCTACCCAATTGCCTGCCTTTCACTGCGCAGCTGGGCCAGAGGCACCGAGGCAGGTGGTTCTGGAAAGGCACCAATGGCCTAACAGAAGCCCCTTGCCCGTGAGTTACTACCCCCCTCCCGCACTGCCCGTTCCCCCCCTCACCTCTCTCCAGAGCGGCAGTGACCAAGGACAGAGTGGGCACTGTCCACATAAAGTGACAGCAACTCAGGACCAACACCCCACCCCCGGACCACACAGGTAACGCAACTCACCTGCCGGTAAACCACCTTGGCGTGCTTGAGGATGGCAATGACATCCCCCACGACAGTGATGCCCAGCTCGTTCATGATCTCCTTGTTCAGGTCCAGCAGCATGTTCTTCTGGATCCTGCCGGGAGAAGCAACAGTGCAGCCCGGTCACTCACCAGGTGTGAGTCCCACACAGCTGACACTGCCTGGCACTAGACAACCTCGGGGGAGCTGTGCCTCTCCAAGGCTGCAGGACATGGGCAGCTGCTAAACCAGGTGGCAGCAGCACTGCAGAACAAGGGAAGGGAAGGGAAGGACCTTGGAGCCAATTAATGACCAATGCCACTGGGAGAATGCACCCTTCTCTGAAAGATACTGAGGGATCTGCTGGGGTGAAAAGCCCTGGGCTCAGTTTTGCCTGGCAGAAAATTGTGTGTCCCCAAGGGGCTGATAGGGGAGCCCTGCTGGAATCGGGGAAACAGATCTACCCCCTCCCAGCAGAAGGAGCTCGGGGCATGCCCTGCTACCCCTACAGATTAGAATGGCTCAGAGCCAGGAGAGGCTCCAAGCTGGTCCCCGGCCACCAGAGAGGAACCGCCTCCCAGCTCACGTGATCGTTAGTACTGAACATACACATGGCTCCAGGGACCCGAAACACGACATTTCCCCAGTACCTCCTCTACCATGCGGGAGTGGGGGAGATTCATGAAAGAGCCTGCGACCCAGACGGGACTTGTACGTTAGCATCTTCTTCACTGACATGAATCAGGCGGGGGAGGGGGGAACAGGGCCTCGTGTTTAACTTGGCAGTTCTATGAGGATCTGAACTCTCGCCTCCCACTGGCGACGAAGACCTGCTGCCTCAGCCTCACCACCGCCTCACCTGTTGTCCACAAACGTCACCGCATAGTTGACGGCTGGGCCCGGAGGGATCCCCGCTTCCTTGAAAAACTGAATCCACTCTGAGGTAGCTGGAAGGGGTGAGAGACAAAGCGGTGAGCGGATGGATTGAAGAGCAGCTGCTGGGAGATGCCGAGGGGCTGGGACTGGGCACCTGGTTGGCACATCCCATCCCCATCCCCCCTACCTCCTGAACGCACTAAATCCACGGTAGCATTGAGTGTCATGATGCAACGGGTGGAAACAAGGCATCGCTTCCCACATGCTGCAACCCGCCCTGCCCCTTGCAGAGGCCCCCGAGCAAGGCAGGATGGCCAGGCTGCCCTGGCTGGGGAGAGCGGGATGGGTCCAGATGGAGTCGCCGCTCTATTTCAGGCTATCCTGGCCCTCGCCTCCTCACATCCCTTGGCCCCTTTCCTGCGGCCGGAGCGGAGCTTGCTGGCCCCGCATTCCAGGCGTGCGCAGCTGTCGCTGCACATCCAGCCAGCTCACTCCGGCACTGGGGACGCACCGCAAATAACCCCCGACAGCACCCGCCCCCTGGAGCTCCTTCCTCCACCCCCCCCCACGGCTGCCGCTTCACCGCCATCTCAACTTACCCCAGCCCCCCCGCCCCAAGCCAACCGGCACCTGAACGGCACTCACCCATGGTGACCGACGCCATCGCGGACAGCCCCAAGCGCCCGCGGCAAGGCCCGGCAACCACCTCCAAGAAAAGCCAGCGGCGAAGCGATGTGCCGCGAAGGCCGCCAGGCGTCAGGAGTGACGCGGTCGGTGGGATGCCAATGCTGGGGGTCACGCAACGAGAACAGCTCGTTAATGATGCTCGGCCCATGACAGAAAGTGACACGGGCTAGAGGCAGAGTCTCGCCTCGGGCTGTGGCTTAAGTGATGAGAGCAGCTGAGGGGCGGGCACAGCCCCCGGGGGGACTCATCGCCAGGGAGACGCTTACGGGCATTTCGGGGACAAGGTGCCGGTGGCTGTGATTCGCCTGCGGCTTTTGGCCCCGGCTCCCTACCCAGGCCCCCCGGGCCATGCTCGCGGGCACCTGCTGGGCAAGGGGGAGGCTCCAGATCAGCACACGGGGACAAGCAGGGCCCCCCCCCCCAAGCCCTGCGGGCACCTTCAGGTCCCCCCCACAATGCATCTCCCTGCAGCCCCCCGGCCAGCTCCGCGCACCCCCACCAGCCTCCTACACAGCCCCCCACATTCAGCCCTCATCCCCCCACAGCTCCCTCAATTGTCTCCAGCGCAACCCCCACCCCATGGTCCCAAAGCCCCTCCCCCACCCCTGCCCCTCCCTATGGCCCCCACAATCCGCAGAGCCCCCCTGTCTCAGCCCCTCCCCAAAACCTCCCTTTCCCTGCACCACTCCCTCCCCATGGCCCCCCCCAGCCCAAAACCTTTCTCCCTGCACCACCCCCTCCCCATGGCCCCCCTACACCCCAGGGCCCCCCCTCGCCATGACACCCCGGTCCCAGCCCCCAAAACCTCCCTCTCCCCATACCAGCCCCTCCCCCCGTGCTCACCCGCCATCCCCGCGCCCCCGAGCCAAGCCGGGCCGGCCAACCGGAAATGCCGGCCAGCAAGAGCAGGAAGTGGCGACATCGCCCGCCGCGCGTCGGGCCGCCTCTAGGCTGCCGGAACCATAGAGAGCTTGGGCGGACTCTTCCCCCCCCTCCTCCAGTGGGGGGTCTGCTGCAGGCCACTGCGCATGCGCGTGGCCGGCAGCGCCCCCTCCTGGGCATCGCTGAGCGGTGCAGCCCGGACGCCTGGGGGGCGGTGTAGTGGTTAGAGCAGGGGCAGTGGGTGCTAGTGGTTACAGTGGGGGGGGTTCCATGTCAGATGGGGGGAGCAGGGTCTAGTGGTTAGAGCCACGCATTCTCTGGCCCCCCAGGCAGCTCCCGGGGGCAGCTCTGTGCCGAGCCCCGGTGCTGCTGGCTCAGAGGGTCTCGGCGGGACCCCCGTCCTGCTGGCAGAGCCCCGGGGAGGGCAGGGCGCGCGGCCGGTCCGGGCGCCGCGTTTCCGGCATCGCCGCAATCCCCGCTGCCTGCGCGTCCCCACGGCCACGGGGCACGCGAGAGCCGTGTGCGGGGCCCCACGCGGGCTGGGTCCTGGGGGGCTGCCCGGGATCGAGCCCCAGCCACAGGGGCCGTCCGTGTCGGCCTCCAGCCCGCGGCCAGGGCGCCGTCTCCCCCGCGTGGGGTGAAAGCGGGGAGCTCGCGGGGTGAGCGGAGAGTTCAGCCGGATCCACCGGGGGCTGGGCCCGTGCTGGGGGAAAGGGCATCGCGGGGTGCGGGGCACGGCCTTGGGGGCACCGCGTTCTGGCCCCTCGACGGCCGCTCGGACCCCGTCGCTCTCCCGCCCAGCGCCGCTCTCTGGCTCCCGGGGACTGGGCAGGACGGCGCCGATTCGGGGCAGCTCTGATACCCGTGCACAAGGGGCCAGGGTGGGACGCCGAGCAGGGGACCCCGGTGCCCACAGGGGGACTGGTACCCGGGATGGGGACCGAACTGGGGACCTGCCCCCCCTCCAGCAGGGAACGCCCCGGTGCCCGACAGCCGGCAGCCCTGTGCAGAGCCGACCCCGGCGCAAAGCGAGGCGTGAGCCCCAGGCTCGCAGGCAGGGGAGGCATGAGGCAGTAGCTCCACCTCGGGGCGGGCGAGGGCTGGAGTCTCCTCCCCGCCGCTCCCCGCCGTTGTTGTGCTGGATCTGCCTCTGGCCTGGGTGGACAGACCCAGCCGGACCCCGCGGGTAGGTGCCGGGGGGCCGCAGGCCCATCCAGCTGCCGCCAGCTGTGCGGGGCAGGGAGCAGGCGCCAGCTGCCGGCGGCTTTGCAGAGGCCGAGCCGAGCTGGGGCAACGGGGCCCTTGCCCTGCACCCCTGGGGCACCGCTGGGCAGGGACAGCACCATGCCAGGCTCTGTCCTGCCCGCAGGACCCCCAGGATTGGCCCCATGCCCTGCGTCCTCTGCGGGGCACCGACACGGGCGGGAGGGCTCCATTGTCCCGGCAAATCGGAGTGAAACTGGTCGCGTCCCTGGGGAAGGGATGGGGAGCTCGGGCCGGGGTAACCGGGGCTGGCTCGGGGCCCAGGACGCCGAGCACCAGTTTCTCTGCAGGCTGCACGCGTGCCCCCTGCTTCCCCTGGGACCAAGGGGCGTATAAGAAAAGGACGGCGTCCATGCCCGGTTGTGCCCCGCACCAGGGCCGAGGCTCCAGCCCACCGGGCCCACAATCCTGCTGAACGACTGCACTTGCTGAGCCGGTTGTGCCAAGGAACCGGCTCTGCAGGATCGCGGCGCGCAGGGCGGGAGACACGGGGGCAGGGAGGGCGCAGCCCGGGCAGGGCCAGGACCCACAGGCCAGAGCCCTGCAGACTGCAGCCACTGGATGAGGCAGGGGGTCAGCTTGGCACAGGGGGCCCTGAGTGCCTGATCCCTTCCCCTGGTCCCCTGCGTCCCCCAGGCCCCATGCCAGGCGCCCCGTGCCCAGCTGTTCCGCGCCCCGCCGGGCACCAAGGGAGCAGAGAGGGGGTGAGACCCCCCGGCGGTGCCAGCCCCGTGGCGGGGGCGCACTGGCAGTGCTGCCACATCACCGGCCTGCATGTGCAGGAGTCTCGTGCCCTGGAAAAGCAGAAGAGCCCGGATCCCATTTTGCAAGCTCACCATAAATACCGTTGCCTCAGCACGGGGTCCACCCACTATTTAGTATCTCCACGGTTTGGGGGGTTAGACCCAGAGCCCGTGACCCACGGCCAGGGGCAGAGGAGGAAACCGCCATGTCCCCAGAGCTCCCCCAGGGCTGGGCCTGCCCTGCAGCTGCTCCGTGCCTCAGTTTCCCCTGGCTACTGCGTGTGGACAAAGTGCACTGGGCACCTCCTTGCAGCCCCGGGATGGTCTCCCCACTGGTCTCCAGGCCCCTGGCGCTGGCGGGACTGGGCACCCATCAGCCGTGAGAGACCCATGGCTTTTCTCCTCCTCTGGGTCCTTCCAGGTTGGCTGCGAGATCCCTGGCCCAGGACCCGCCAGCACCATGAAGCACTACGTGACCTACAAGCAGGTATGGCCCAAGGGAGCTGAGCCCCGCAGCTCTCCCGCTGGCCCCAATCCTGGCATCAGGCCCCGATTGTGGCTTTGGGGGTCTCCACAAGAGCCCTGCCCCTGCGGGGGGGGGGGTGGAATTTTCCTACCCTCATGGCAGGGCTTGTACTTTTGCTCAAGGGTGCAAAATGCTGAACCTGAAGATGCATCGCCTGGGGCTTGGACACAGGCCATGTCACCCCCAGCCCGGGCCAGGGGAAGGGGTTCAACCCCACTGCTGGGGAGGCGGTGTCCAGGCACCTCACTAGCTTGGGAGGTTGTTAGCTAAGGGGGGTTGTTAGCCATTAGCTGATAGCTATTAACTATTAGCCATTAACCATTAGCTGTTAGCCGTTAGCCGGCGGGCAGAAGCCGGTAGCTGCCTTCTCCATGCCTAGGCTGCTTTACAAGGCAGGCCTCCAGGGTCCTCATGGGGTGCAGGGCACAGCCCTGAGCTCAGTCACCCCTGCCCAGAGCCGGCGATGCTGGTGGCCTGGGCACCCACAGGTCTGGTTACCCCCCAGCTGAACCCGCTGGACCAGCCAGAGGAGCAGCTGCCGCTGGAGCGGGGGACCCTGCCTGCCCACAAGGTATGTCACCCGGGGGGACTCGATGCCCAACCAACAGGTGCCTGGAGATGCCCAGGGAAGAGGCCAGCAGACGCCCACCTGAGCTGGGGCCCGGAGAGCCCCCATGCGCCCGGGATCGGGTCCAGGTGCCTGGGGCTGTCGCTGAGCCGGCTGTGTCCCCTTCCCCGCAGCGTGCCCGCTGGGCCCTGCTAGCCACCGTGCTGGCCGCCGGGCTCCTGGCCGCCCTGTTCATCTACCTTCTGGTCTTCCTGGCCGGCTCCACCCCATCGCGGCAAGGCAGAGCCCCGCAGGCCCCCGGCGACACGTGCACCGACCCTTGCCGGTGAGCAGTGGACAATTCTTGGACCCCCGGCCCGTGCCCACCGCGGGCACCACCGGAGATGCTGACAGGGCTGTCCCTGCCAGGATCACGCTGGTCGAGAGCATCCCTGAGGGGCTAACATACAGCAGTGCCGTGGCCCCCCACCCCTCCACCTTCCAGACCTGGCTGGAGCTGATCGGGGGTGCGCGGAGCAGCCTAGACATCGCCTCCTTCTACTGGACGCTGACCAACGCCGACACGCACACGCGGGAGCCCTCGGCCCAGCAGGTGAGCAGGGGACGGGACCCCCACCCCAGCCTGGAGCTCGGACATGCCACGGCCCCCGGGAGGGGTGGTGCGGGCCTCAAGACCAGCTTTGGTGGCTGACAGAGGCTTCTGGCACAGGGTGAGCAGATCCTGACCGAGCTGACGCAGCTGCCCCAGCGCGGGGTGGCCGTGCGGGTGGCCGTCAGCACCCCCAAAGCCAAGCAGCCCTTGGATGACCTGGAGGCGCTGGAGCGAAGCGGTGAGGACCCGCAGCCCCGCGTGTGCCTGAGTGTGTGCATGAATGTATGTGTGTGCGCGTGCGCATCTGTGCCTGCGTCTGCGTGCACGTGTAAGCATCTGTGCATGTGCATGCATGCGAGTGCGCCTATGTGTGTGCATGTCTGTGCGTGTGCGTAGCTGAGTGTATGTGTACACGTGTGGGCACAGCTGTGCATGTGTGTCCATGTGTGCGTACCTCTGTGAGTACATGTCCGCGTGCACACCTGTGCGTGCATGTACCTGGACACGTGCATGTCAGTGTGTGTGTGGGGGGGGGTGCACAGCTGTGCATGTGTCTGTATGTGTACATGTATGCACACAGCTGTGCATACATGTACGTGTGGCACATTTGTGCATGCATGTACATGTGCGTGCACATTTGTGTGTTCATGTACATGTGCACATCTGTCCATGCACGTGTGTCCACATCTGTTCATGCATGGGTATGTGCACATCTTTGCGTGTACATGCATGGACACATCTGTGCATGCATGTACATGTCTCCGCATTTGTGTACGTGTGTGTGCATGCCTGTGCGTGTGTGTGTACATGGGCACATCTTGGTGTGCGTGTCCATGTGTGGGCACGTGTGTGCATGCATATGCGCCTCTGTGCTGTCTGTCTCCGCCCAGGTGCCGCGGTGCGCAAGGTGGACCTGCCTCGGCTCACCAAGGGCGTGCTGCACACCAAGTTCTGGGTGGTCGACGGCACCCACATCTACCTGGGCAGCGCCAACATGGACTGGCGGTCTCTCACCCAGGTACCCAGGACGGGGTGGGGTCACTCAGGGCACGACTTGGAGCCAGTGTGGGGCGGGGGGGGGGGGCATCCCGCTGCCCCTGACAGGTGCCCATGCCCCCCCACCAGGTGAAGGAGCTGGGTGCAGCTGTCTACAACTGCAGCTGCTTGGCCCGGGACCTGGGCAAGGTGTTCGAGGCCTACTGGGCCTTGGGGGTGCCCAACGCCACCATCCCGGAGCTGTGGCCCGACAGCTACTCCACCGCCTACAATGCCGAGACGCCGCTGCAGCTGCAGCTCAACGGCACACCAGCTAGCGTCTACCTGTCCGTGAGTGGGGGGCCTGGGAGAGCCTGAAGGGAGGGGGTCAATGCCCCCCCAGCCCCAGCCTTGACCCCCCTCCCCTGTTCTGTGCCCCCACCCCAGAGCTCGCCTCCGGCTCTGTGCGCCCGTGGCCGGACCGAGGACCTGCAGGCGCTGCTCACCGTCATCGACACGGCCACGGACTTCGTGCACATTGCCGTGATGAGCTACCTGCCCACCACGGAGTTCTCCCGGCCCAAGAGGTGATGCTGGGAGCTGCTGGGCGGAGGACCGTCCTGCACGGGCCCCCGGACTCCTGGGTTCCCTGGCTTGGCCTGCACTGCCCCAGGGGCTCGCTCCAGCTATGGCACTTCTGCATGGCTGTTGGGGAGTGGGCACCACGGGCAGGGGCAGGTCTCCCCCGTGCCATCGGAGCCCGGTGGGATGCCAGAGAAGAGCCAGACCCCCCCGAAAGCACCCAAATGCCCTGACCCCGTCACCCCCCGCCCTAGGTTTTGGCCGACCATCGACAACCACCTGCGCCGCGCCACCTACGAGCGCGGCGTCAGCATCCGGCTCCTGGTCAGCTGCTGGCCGCACTCGAAGCCGCCCATGTTCCCCTTCCTCAGGTCCCTGATGGCCCTGCAGGACAACAAGACGCGGTACAGCGTGGAGGTGGTGAGTCCCTGGCTGGGCGGTGTTTGGGGGGGTCCCTGCACCCCGGGTGTGGAGGGCAGCTCCAGCGGGGCACGCAGCCCCTCATGCCGTGCTCTCCCACCCGCCTCAGCGTATCTTTAAGGTCCCGGTGAACGAGACGCAGGCCCACATCCCGTACTCCCGCGTGAACCACAACAAGTACATGGTGACCGAGAAGGTGGCCTATATCGGTGAGCACGGGTGGGCACGCTGCAGCCACACACGCCGGCCGTGACCCATGCTGGACCCCTCGGGGGTCCCGGCGCCAGGCCAGGGGTGACAGCGGGTCCCCTCGTAGGCACGTCCAACTGGTCGGGTGACTACTTCGTGCAGACGGCCGGCTCGGCGCTGGTGCTGGACGAGATGGGGGCAGGGGCCACAGTGCGGGCGCAGCTGCAGGACATCTTCCAGCGCGACTGGGACTCGCCCTACAGCACCGACCTGGGCAGCGTCGCCCACTGGGAGAGCCTGTGCCAGCTCCACTAGGCACCAGCCCCGGGGGGGTGCCCCCCCAGCCCCTCATCCACCTGTGCTCTGTGCTGGAGGAAGGGGTTGGGGGGTGCAGAGCTGGCAGCCTGACCCCGGGCTTCCTCCCAGCTCCAGGAGGAGAGTGGGGGCTGCGGGGTGAGAGTGGGTCCTTGGGGAGGTGAGTGGGGTCCGGAGGGGGTAGAGCAAGGGGGCTGGCAGCCCGGACGCCTGGGTTTGCTGGGAGGTGAGTGGGGGTGAGAACCAGGGGTTGGGAGCCCTGGGGAAGGCAGGATGGGGCAGGACCCCCACCGGGCTGGTCTCAGCTCTGCCCCGCCTGCAGGGGCCCAGCTCTGGGCACCGCCGCACCCCCGCCGCATGCCAGACCGGGGTTGCAGGGGTGGCGCGGGAGCGCGGCCATGCTGAGCCAGCCACCGTGGTTCATTAAAGCTCATTAAGCGCCCGGCATCTGCGTCCTTTCTGTCTCCAGCCCCCCGGGCGGGTGAGACCTGCCTGGCGCTGCCCATCCGACTTCAACCTAGAGCCGGGCAGAGGCCCCGACGCCCCGCGAGCTCCCCGGGCGCTGCGGCGTTGCCACCCGCGCCGCCCACCTGCCCTGCCCCGGGCTCCTGCACAGACCGAGGCGAGTCGTCCGGGCTGCACAAGCTGTTTATTGCCACAGCCTGGCGCTGCCGCGAGTGCCCGAGCGCTGGCGTGGGGCCCGGCTGGCCAGCGGCTGGGCCGGGAGGGCCGTGCCCGCCCAGAGCCAAGGGGCCGGGCGCTGCTCCGTGGCCGGAGGCTGCAAGGGGGGCAGCTTGGCACGGCCGGGCTTCACTGGTGGCTGGCGACGTGGTGCCGGTAGGGGAACGTGCCTGGAGAGCCCTGCTCGGGCAGGCAGGCCTCGGGGCCCAGCCAGGCGCTGGAGCTGGGCAGCGGTGGCTCGGCCACGGCTCTCTGCAGGCGAGAAGGGGGCGTTGAGACGGAGGTGCCGCGTGCCCTAGTTGCCCCCCGGTTGCCCCCAAGCCGGGCAGCCCCAGCGGTCCCTCCCGAGCCCCACAGAGGGGAACCAGCCTGGCGCCGGCCCCGCCGTGGTACCTGAGCGCCAGGAGAGCCCGGCTCCCGCTTCGGGAGGCTCTGGTCATCCGTGGCGGCCAGCTCCGGGGGCACGGCGCTGCCGCGGCTCCGCTCGTCCGCCGGGGAGCGCCGGCCCTCGAAGGCTGGGTCTGAGCGGGTGTGCCGAGCCGGCCGGCGCGGCTTGGTGCCGCCGTGCCGCAGCCCGTACTGGGCCTGGATGGGCTCCATTGCCGGGGGCTCGGGGCGCGCCCGCGGGTTGGGGCAGGCAGCTCGGCACCCCCCGGCGCAGCCCAGGGCCTCGAGGGTACCCGGCCGGGCCCCGTCGCCCAGGAGCCCCGGGGGGCCCTCCGTGCCCGGCTCGGCCAGGCTGAGGTCGTCCAACTGGGTGATGGCTCCCTGCATGCCGGCGCCGTGCTCGTCGCCCACCAGCGCCAGGCGGAGGCCGCGCAGGGCCAGCTGGCAGTAGCGGGTGCGCCCGTAGCCCAGCGCCAGCTCCTGGGCGGAGATGAAGGGGTGGCGCAGCGCGGCAGCGGGCGCGATGCGCTCGTGCGAGTCCCAGGTCAGCATGCGCTGCACCAGCTCCACCATGCAGCGCTGGTCAAGCGCCGCGGCCGCCGCCTCGGCCGCCCCCTCCGCCGCCGGCCCCCGGGGCGCCGGCACCGCCTCCAGCTGCTCCAGCGAGCGCAGCACGTACTTGCGCCGCTCCACCGCCTTCACCCCGGCCTCCGCCGGCACCTTGAGCTGCCACTGGCTGCCGCCCTCGGGCTGCGGCGCCCGCTTGAAGAAGAGCGGCGCCTTGCTGGCGGCGCCCAGCAGCCCGCCCTTGGGCAGCCCCTGGGTCTCGCAGATGTAGCGCACCTGGTCGTACTCGCTGCCGCCCGGGTACAGCGGCCAGCCCAGGTGCAGCTCGGCCACCACGCAGCCCAGCGACCACACGTCCACCTTCTCGCAGAAGGGCAGGCCCAGCAGCACCTCGGGCGCCCGGTAGAAGCGGGACTGGATGTAGGGCTCCCGCACGTAGCGCACCTCGGGGAAGAAGCTGGCCGAGCCGAAGTCGATGACCTTGACCCGGAAGGGGCGGCGCGCCTGGTCCACCAGCATGATGTTCTCGGGCTTGAGGTCGGCGTGGATGACCGCCAGCTCCTTGAGCTTGGCCAGCGCCTGCAGCACCTGGGCCGTCACGGTGCGGATGTGGCGCACGGGCAGGGGCGCGAAGCCGTTCTCCTTCTGGAAGTCGAAGAGGTTCTTCTCCAGCAGCTCGAACACCAGGTAGCACTTCCCGCCCGCCTGGAAGCCCTCGTGGAAGCGCACCACGTGGGCCGCCTCGGGGTCCAGCCGCGCCAGCGCCCGCAGCAGCTTCAGCTCGTTGCGCACGATGCGGCGCCGGTAGGCGTCGTCCGCCAGCACCTTGAGCGCCACCGGCTCGCCCGTGCTGAGCTTGTGGCCCTTGGCCACCTCGCCAAAGGTGCCCTTGCCCAGGATCTCCACCACCTCGTAGCGCTCGGCGCCCGACGCCAGCGTCACCATGCTGCACGCCCGCCGCGGCCGCCCGCCCCGGCGCCAGGCCCGCCCGCTGGGCCGCGGGGCGCCGGGTTCCGGTGTCGCCGGGCGCCGGGTTCTGTCGTGGAGCTGCGCCGGGGACGCCACATCTGGAGCAGCCGGGGGGGGGGGGGGGCCGGCCCGCTTGGCAGAACCCCCCACCCCCAACTCGCTCACCCTCTGGATCTGCCACAGGATGGGGACCCCCGGCGCGCGCCCCGCAGGGCTCGAACGGCTCGGCCTCTGCCCCAGGTTGGAGGGGGGCGACGGGCGCTTCTGATCCGCTCCCGGCCCCGTCGCGCCACCCGCGCCCGGGCTGGTCCTTGACCCGCCCGCCGGTGCCCCAGGGGCT
This sequence comes from Crocodylus siamensis, assembly GCF_052110815.1. Lineage (NCBI taxonomy): Eukaryota > Metazoa > Chordata > Crocodylia > Crocodylidae > Crocodylus > Crocodylus siamensis. The sequence continues at coordinate 2,132,625 of NC_143400.1, forward strand.
TTAGGAGCCCGGACCCCTGCCCCGTCCCTATGCAAAGCGCTGGCACGCATGCCTCAAGCGGGCACAGAAACCACCCCCCGGGAAAGGGGAGGGCTGCGGCTCCAGGGCCGGTCTAGGCCATACGGGTGCTCGGCCAGGGGGTCCAGGTGATTGGGGCCCCCCCAGCACCCTCGGCCTGGGGCTCCCCCCATATGCCCAGCCCTGTCCCCCAAAATCTGGCCGCGCGAGCAGATAAATGACAGGGCTCAGGCCTAGGGAAGCAGCCGCTGGTCCTTTAATGCCCGGCTGGGCTGGGGTCTCGGGCGCCCGCTGCAGGCGCAGGGCAGCGGCGAGCCAGGCAGAAGCAGCCCCAACCCCCCCACCCCCTCCCTCGCAAGCCGGACCCCGGGCACCTGGCTGCCATGCCCGCCTCTGCCACTGCATCCCCTGCAGCCTTGGCCATCTCCCCCCACCCCCTCCCAGGCCCTGCGTCTTCCCCAAGCGCTCGGGTTAGGCTCCGGCGTCGCGGTTAGTGGCAGTGGGGGGAGGAAAAGGGGGAGCAGTATTTGGCGCCGCTCAGCTCCCACCCACACATTGGGGGCTTTGTCCACGAGAAGCCAAACTTCACCCCCAAAAGGGGCGGGGGGGGTCGTGGCCAGGAGCTCATGGCGTTGTTAGCACAGGGGGTCCACGGGCTCCGGGCTGGGGTCTCTCCGTGTCGCCCTCAGACAGCCGCGGCGACATGTCCCTCCTCCGCCGCCGGTGCCGAGAAGCCCAGCTTGGGCAGCCGGACCTGGAGCCCCTCCGGTGCGCCCGGCTCTCCCTCCTCCTGCCGCGGCGCCGCGCTGATCTCCAGCACCCCCCGGGCCTTGGGGCTCAGCGCCAGCTTGGGCAGCTTGAAGCGGGCGCCCTTCTCCGCCTCGGCGCCCGGCTCGGCACGGGCGCCGTCCCCGTCCTTCTTGCGCAAGCCGGACAAGGCCAGCGCCAGCTTGGAGCCGGCGCGGGCGCCGCCGGGAGCCCCCTCCGCCGCCTCGGCCTGCACCAGCTCCAGGCTCATCTCGGCATCGGGCTCCCCGGGGCGGCGCGGGCCCGCCAGCTCCACGCGGGGCAGCTTGACCCGGGCCAGGCGCGCGCCGTCGGGGAGGCCCGGCCCCTCGGCCTTGGAGAAGCCCAGCTTGGGCAGCCGCAGCCGGGCGCCCTTGTCCGCGTCGCCCTCCAGCCCGTTCACCTCGGCCGCAGCCTTGGCCTTGGCGAGCGACAGCCCGAAGCCGGGTGTCAGCTTTCGCCGCAGCCCCGTGGCCCGGCCGTCCCCGGCGTCGCCCTCCCCTTCCAGCAGCCCCGAGGCCGCCTCGGCCTCCTTGGCCTTGCCCAGCACGAACGTGCCCTTCCTGCCCTTGACCTTGGCCTCCTCGCCCACCTCCTTGGTCAGGGCCAGCCCAAACTTGGGCAGCTTCACTCTCGCCCTCCTGCCCGCCTCCCCGTCTGCGGCGTCCCCCTGCGCCGCAGCGCCCGGGGCCGACAGCTCCAGCTCAGGCACCTGGAACCGGGCGCCCTTGGCCTCCGTCTCCCCTCCACGGCCCCGACCTCCCACGTCCTCTCCCCGCGCCGCCACGGTGAACCCCACGTCCGGGAAAGCGACCTGCGGCGCCCGGCCCCGGAGCTCGGCGCCGCACAGGGGCTGCGTGTCCGCGCTGGCTCCGGCGCCGCCGAACGACGGCATCCTCAGCTTGAAGCCGGCACCACCGTCCTGCCCCTCGCCCGTGGGGCCCAGCACCTCCAGGCTGCCGCAGAGCCGGGGCGGCTTCAGCTCCAGCTCCAGCCGCGAGGCCTCGGGCTCCCCCCGGACATCGCCGCCGGAGCCCCCAAATTTGGGCAGCCTGATCTTGGGGCCGCTCGCTTCCAGCTGCGGTGGCTCCGGCGCCCTGCCCTTGGGGCCGGAGAGCGGGGGCAGCCCAACTGCTGGCAGCTTGAAGGCGCCCGCGGCCTCCTCCGCCTGCCCCTTGCCCTCGGTGCCCGCGTCCCGCCCGGCCCCGAGACGCGGCAGCTCCACCTGGGGCAGCTGGATCCGGGCGCCCCCCTGCTCCGCGGCAGGCTCCGGCGCCGGCGCGGCGAGGCCGAGCGCCAGGTCCAACGCAGGCGCCGCAACGCCAAGGGACGGCACCTTGGGGAGCTGCAGCTCGGCCCCGCACAGCCGCAGTGCCGGCTCCAACGCCTCCGCCTCCCCGCCTCGGGCGCCCGACGCTGGCCTCCGCCCCGCACCGGGGCTCCCCGTGCGCACCGCCTCCTTAGGCCCGAGCTGGGGCAGCTCCACCTGGGGCAGCTGGACGTCCAGCTCGGGGCCGCGCGAGCGGATGTCGCCCTTGGAGCTCCGGAGCTGGACGTCGGCGCCTGGCTTGGCCTTGCCCGCGGACGCGATGAGCTTCGGCATCTTCAGGAAGGAGCTGCCGCTCCCAGCCTCCCCCTTGAGGAGCCCCCCCTCCGGCTCTGGGGTGGGGGCCGCGGCACCCTCGGTGTCCCGCTTGCCGGCAAACGACGGCATCTTGAATTTGGGCATCTTCACCTTGGCCTCCCGGCCCGGCTCCTCCGGCTCTGGCTCCGGCTCCCCGTCCCTGCCCTTGCCCCCGAACTTGGGCAGAGAAATCTTGGGCATCTTCAGCTTCCCGTCGGGTGCCTCAAGGCTGGCGTCGGGCGCGGCCCCCCCGGGCCCCGGCAGCCCGACGGCTACGTCCGCACAGGGCGCCGCAATCTCGACCCCCGGCAGCTTGGCCCCTGGCTTCCCCTCCGGCTCCGGGCTCCCTCCCTCGCCCTCGGTCCCCAGCTTCGCCTTGGAGAAGGACAGCCCCAATTTTGGCATTTTCAGCTTGGCCCCCTTGGTGCCCGGCTCCGGCTCTGGCTCCGGCTCCGGCTCCTTCCTGCCACGGGGGAATTTGGGCAGGGAGAACTTGGGAGACTTGGGCTTGGCCTCGGGCACCCCAGGCTCAATGTCCAAGCTGGGCAGCTTGGGCGCCACAATCTCCACCGCCGGCAGCTTCACAGCTGGGAGCTGGATGCTGGCGTCAGGGCCCTCGACCTCTGCCGTCTCCCTCCCCAGGGCCAGGTCCACCTTGGGCACTCGCAGCGGCAGGCCTGGCGGCTCCGGCACCACCATTTCCCGGAACTCGGCGCCGGCGACATGGGGCAGGTCAATCTCCAGGGAAGGCACCTTCACCGAGGGGAAGCTCAGCCGGGCCGGAGCCGCCTCCACCGCCCGCTCCGGCGCCTTCGCCAAGCGCAGCACCACCTCCACCCTGGGCTCCGGCACCGCGACGCCCAGCTCAGGCGCCGCGGGCAGCTCCACATCGACCGGCTGCAGCCCCGGCACCGAGAGGTCCAGCTTGGGCATACCAATCTTCCCGGCCAGCAGCTCCAGCGCCCCAGGCTCGGGCTCGGGCTCGGGCTCGGGCTCTACCTTCCCCGCCAGCTCCAGCTTGGGCAGCGAGACCTGCGGCAGCTTGAACTTGACCTCGGGGCCCTCGGGGCCTGGCGCCTCCCGCTTGGCCGTGGGCAGGCGCATGTCAGGCGGGGGTGGCAGCTCCACGTCTGCTGCTCCGGGCACCGTGATGTCAATGGCTGGCACCTTGAGGGCGGGGAGCCGGGCTTTGCCCTCCACGGCGCCGGGCTCTGCCTCGGCCTTCGGCTCCCGCAGCGAGAGCCCGAAGCTTGGCAGCTTGATCTTGGGGCCCTTGGCCTTGACCTTGGGGCTCTCCCGCTCCACCGCCCCCTCCGGCGCCCTGCCGCCCAGCTTGGGCACCTGCACCGTGACGTCCGGGAGCTCCAGCTTGGCCGGCTCCGGGGCCGGCTCCGCCTTGCCCTTGGGCAAGGGCAGCTCCACATCCACCGGCCGCACGCCGACGGCGAGGGAGGGCAGCGCTAGCCCTGCCTTGGGCGGCCCCGCGGGCTCCAGCGCCTTGCCACCGGGCAGGGCCAGCTCCACCTTGGGCGCCTGGAGCCCCGGCGCCCGCCCCTGGCCCTCAGGCGCCTCCGCCTCGGCAGCGAGGCCGAGATGGGGCAGCTGGACCCGGAAGGCGCCGGCGGCGGGCGGGGGCACCTCGGCCTTGGGCAGCTTCAGGGCCACGTCCACGCTGGGCAGCGCCACGTCCACGGCCGGCAGCGCGAGGCCGGCTCTGCGCTCCGGCACCGGCTCCGGCGCCTCAGCCTTGGGCAGCGCCAGCTCCAGCTGCGGCACCTTCAGCTGCTTCTCAGCACCCTCCAGCTCGGGCAGGGCCACGGCAAGGCCAGGGGCGCTGGGCAGGTCCAGCTCCACCTGGGGGGCCTTGAACTTGGGGGGCTCCTTGCGCTCCGCCTCCGCCTTGACCCCGGCGGCTTTGGTCCTCGCCGGCTCCGGCACCTTCGCGCCCGCTGCCTCCTTCACCTTCAGCCGCGGGAACTTCAGCTTTCGGCGCGCCGGCTCCGCCGTGGCCGCGGGCTCCTCCGCCACCCCCTTGGCCTTCCTCAGCCGCGAGAACTTGGGCAGGGAGAACTCCACGTCGACGGGGGCCACGTCCACGGCCACCACGGCCGCCACCGCCTTCCTGCTGGCAGGCGCCAGGCTCTTCACGCTCTGCCGAGAGAGGAGAGGACGTGAGCGCCGGCGCCGTTGCGTGAGCAGCACCCCCCCCCCCCCCCGACTCTCGCGGCCACATACCAGCTTGGCCACCTTGGCCTTGGGGCCCTTGAGCTCGAGGCCGCCGGGGCCGGAGCCGACGTGGGCGCTGGGCACGGTGCGCTTGAGGCAGAAGGAGACCTGGTAGGGCTCAGCGCACTGCAGGATGCGCAGCGCGTCCTCGTAGCGCACGTTCTCGAAGGACACGCGGGCGCTCAGCAGTTGGTCGCCTGCACGGGGGACATGCGGGTCCATAACAGCTCCGGGCTCGCCCCCTCCGCCCTGCCCCACCGGTGCCGGAGCAGGCACCCACCTTCGCGGAGGTTCAGGGCCTTGGCGGCCGGGGACCCCTCCAGCAGCTGGGCCACGAAGAGCCCCTGCTTGCCGCCCCCCGACAGGCCGATGCCACGCACGCCGGCCTCGGGCTCTGTCTCCAGGATGACTTCCACCAGCTCAGGCGCCGCAGCAAGCGCGGGCTCCATGGCGGGCACGGCCTGGGCTCGGCGCTGCAGGACTCGCACCAGCTCTGCGTGCAGCTTCGCTCTCTGCACCTGGGCGGGGGGGGGGAGAACAAGGATGTTCACCGTGCCTCAGTTTCCCCTTTCCCCCTCCAGCCTCTCGGGGTGGGAAAGGCCTCAGGTGGGACGCGGGACTCAGGGGAAGAGAGACCCGGTCGTTGGGGGAGGGCCCTGATCCAGGCTGTGCTGTGGCTCCCCCCCGGGGGGGTTGGGCCCACCGAGTGGCAGCTCAGAGGAAGAGACCACGACCCCCCACGCCTCTGCAAGGGCCAGTCCCGGTGCTTACGTCTCTCCAGGCACTGTCGGGCTCCTCCGGGGACAGAGGCGGCGCAGACGGGCCCCGATCCTTCACTGCAGCACCCTGCAGGAGGGAGGCGGGGGGGGTCAGGGGCATGTCGGGGCACACGGGCACAGGCAGGTGGCACACACTTGCAGACACCCGCAGCAGGCATGCACACGCGTGCCCGCAGCACACCTCCTGCTCCCCAAGACAGGGCAATGGGGCCCCTGGCCCCTGCTCCCCCCCCGCTCAGCTGGGAGACTCACCCGCGAACGGCTTCCTGCAGCACGGACATGGCCTGAGTCCGGGCCCGGGCTGGGGCTTTCCGGCAATTCTCTCTTGGCGCCTGGAGCAAGCAGGGAAGGAGGGAGACGGAGCGGCTGCTGAGACGGTGTCCGGGGGGGCGGGGTCCAGGGCAGGCAATGCGAGGAGAGGCAAACGTGGATGGGGCTGGGGGGTCGGGAGCGAGGGGCACCAGCCAAGCTGGTCACATCAGGGACCCAGCCTGGAGCCCCTGGGGGATGAGCAGCCCCCGCCCCGTCCCCCCTGGGACGCTGCAGCTGGGGGGGGTCCGCCTTCTCTGGAACAGCCGTGGCCCAAAATAGCACCCGGCGCCTTCCTGCCCATCCAGGAGGGAAACAACTCCTCCCGGCGCGCCCGGGGCAGGGAGCCAATGCGGAGCAGGGAGGGAGCCAAGGCTGCATGGGACAGCGGTGGCAGAGCCTGGTCCAGCTTCCCCGCCCCCCCATCCCCATCCCTCACCTGCCGGACACCTCCACCCTCCTGGAGCGGGAGAGATCCCAGGCGTCCGGGCTCTGGGCTGGCAGCTCAGGGACTGGGCCCTGTCCCCTGCCCCGGGTCTCCGCCCTGCCCGTCCCCCAGAACAACACAACCCCCCCCCGGCATTTCGTTCCCACGCGGCATAAAGGTCACGGGCGCCCCCAGCATCGCTGCCATTCCAGTGGCTCCAGGCCCCGAACAATGGCCCTGCTCAGCCCCGACCCCCACGCTGGAGGGGACGTGGGGGGGGGTTGATGCCAGAGCCCCCTGCCCCCCCAGCCCTGCCAGTGCCCCTCACTCCTGACCTGCAGCCCCTCACTCCTGACCCCCAGCCCCCTCCCTGCCCCACCCCAGCCCTGCCAGTGCCCCTCACTCCCAACCTGCTGGACTGAAGCAGCGTCTGTCCTGGCCCGGGAGGAGCGGGCAGGGGGCTCCTGCCCAGGGGAAACTGAGGTACGGGCAGGGCGAGAGGCACTGCGGCAGAGCCCGGGCGGCCGACAAGCGTGCCCCGTCTCCGCTCCCGCCGTGCTGACCTCGGCTCCTAGCTGGGCTGCGCCTCCCCCGGCCCAAGGCTCCGACCCACCCGGGACTTAAAAGGGGCTGGGCCAGGCGGGGGGAGGGGGGTGCTGGACTTCCAGCCAGCAAAGCCGGGCCGGGGGGGGGGGGGGGGGGTCCTGGTGCCTGGGCAATGCCAGGCCGTGATCCACAGACGTCTGTACAGCACCGAGCGCAGCCAGGCCAGGGGCTGAGTCTTACCCCGGGGGGCAGCCGGGGCCTTCCCGAAGCAGCCGCCCATGGTGCCCGCGGCCTTGCGCACGCCCGGCACCAGCGCCAGCCCCGCGGCCCCGGGCAGACCCGCGCGGCGCCCGCGTCAGCACTTCCCCGGGCCCTGCACAAAGGCCCAAATCCCCTGTCCAGGGCGGCTGCGTCAGCCTGGCTCCAGGCTGGGACGAACAGGGCCCCCGGCTCGTGGCTGGGCTCAGTGCTGGGAAAGGTAGGTCCCTGCTCCAACCGCTAGACCCCATGCCCCCCCAGAGCTGGTGCCCAGAAACAACCCAGGGGTCCGGGTCAGCGCCCTGCTCTCACCTCCAGACCCCAAACCCTCCCAGAGCTGGACGGGACCCAGGTCCCCCCGGGTGTCCGGGCGCCCCGGCGCTGAGCAAGTGGGTCCAGGAGACGCCTCCCTCCGGGGGGGCCGGGGGGGGCAGCCTGTCCGGAGCTGCTTGCCCTTCCCCACCAGAGGGGGGACAGCGCAAGGCCATGGTGGGGGATGAGGGTCCCAATCCCTGGGGACAGACGCTTCCCCCCCACTGTGAACCCCAGGGGCACCAGAGCTCCAGAAACACCCAGGCGTCTGAGCGGGGGGGGGCAGGGCACTGGATGCCTGGGTTTCCCCCCCCAGCCAGGCCTCCCCCGTCCTCAGCGAATGTGATGATTTTGCCATTCCCGAGCCGCCGACACCCGGGAGAAAGGGGCTTTCACGGCCGCGCAGGAATGGCGGGGGCCGCTGGGAATGCGCCGCCCCCACGCCCAGGCACGGCCATGCCCGAGGCCCTGGCGCCCTGAGAGGGCACCCGCAGCCCCCACCCCCAGGCAGCCCAGCACGCGGGGTCCACGGTGTCCCTGCTGCCAGGACCCCCCCCCAGGGCTGGAAAGTTGTGGTCCCCGCCCCCCGCCCCAGGGACTCGGGTGCCTCCGGGGGCAGGCGGGATTTGGGCTCCGGGGCGGACGCAGCTGACCCCCCGGGGGGAAGAACCAAGACCCCCCCATTTGGCGCCGGCTTTTGGGGGTGCCCAGAATGCATCGGGGGGTTCGGAGCTTCGAGACGTGCCGGGCACGGGCCAGGGAGGCAGTGAGGCCTAGGGGTCGGGGCACCCGGCTCAGGGTCAGGAGCCGGGTGCTGCCCCCAACTCGGCCACAAGGGGGCATGTGCGTGTGCGGCTTCCTGCCTCAGTTTCCCTGAGGTCTCCCCCGACCCAAGAGCTGGGGCAAGACCCAGGCATCCGGGCTCCCAGCCCCCCCAGCTTTGCCCCAAGGCCCGGTACAAGAGGCAGGAGCTGACTCAGACATTAACCATTTCATTGCCTGCGGCTCTGCAGCTGGGGGTGAGGAGGGGGACAGGGGCAAACTGCCCACGACCCCCCCGGTCCTGCCAGGCCCGGGGGTGGGCTCAGAGCCCCCGCGGGCCCACCAGCACATCCATGAGCAAGTCCAGGTCGTTGATGTCCAGGCCCCCGTCCTCGGGGCCCGGCACCGCCTCGTCCTTGCCCGGCGCCGGCGCCAAGGCCTTGAGGCCGGCGGGCGCCCACAGCTCGCTGTCGTACATGGAGGTGTCGATGTCCTCAAAGACGTCCTCCAGCCCCTCGTCCGGCAGCGGGGCCAGCAGCGCCCGCGCCCCGCACTCCGCGCCCCACAGCGCCGGAACCAGGCTGCCGGCCGGCTCCAGGTCCTCCAGGAGCCCCGAGATGGACGAGCAGAGCGAGACGTCCAGGCTGGGGAGCAGCGTGGCAGGCCCCGCGCTGGGGAGGGTGCCGGAGCTGTCCAAGGGGGTGCCGGAGGCGTCCAGTGGGCCCGTGGGGCAGCCTGGGAGGATGCCAGAGCTGTCCAAGGGGGCACCCGAGGCGTCCAGTGGGCCCGTGGGGCAGCCTGGGAGGGCGTCAGAGCTGTCCAAGAGGGCGCCAGAGGCGTCCAGTGGGCCCATGGGGCAGCCTGGGAGGGCGCCGGAGCTGTCCAAGGGGGTGCCGGAGGTGTCCAGTGGGCCCGTGGGGCAGCCTGGGAGGGCGTCAGAGCTGTCCAAGAGGGCGCCAGAGGCGTCCAGTGGGCCCATGGGGCAGCCTGGGAGGGCGCCGGAGCTGTCCAAGGGGGTGCCGGAGGTGTCCAGTGGGCCCGTGGGGCAGCCTGGGAGGGCGCCGGAGCTGTCCAACGGGGCGCCGGAGCTGTCCAGTGGGCCCGTCGGGCAGTCTGGGAGGGCGCCAGGGGGCTCGGGCGCCGCAGCCTCCGTCTGCATCTGGTCCCGGAGGCGCCGCAAGGCGTTGGCCACGAGCACCAGGGGCCGCAGGTCGGGCTCCACGCGCTGCAGGCTCTGGTGCAGCTTGACCACTGACAGGCTGAAGAGGGAGGCGGCGGGGGCGGCGGTGGGCGTGGGGGCAGGCACGCTGGCCCCCGCGCTCTCCACGGCGCCGCGCTTGCGCTTGACGCCCTTGGCCAGCATGGCGCTGCGAGGGAAGAGGAGACTCAGCACCACGCCGGGCTGGGGCACGGGGGGGCAGGGGTCTGCACACCCGCGCTCTTCCCCGGCTCCCATGGACCCAGCCTGCAGGTGCCATCACTGAGGCCCGGGGCAGAGGACTCCCCCCACCCCCGCGGTTTCCCCGCCCCGGTCCTGCCCCGGCGCCGGCGAGGCGGGGGCGGTGAGTCAGGCCGGCCCCGCCCCCCCGTGAGTCACCGGCCGCGCTCCCTCCGCTCCGCCCCGCCCGCCCCGGTCCCGGCTCCCCCGCCCCCCCCCCCGCAGCGCAGCCCCGAGCCCGGGACCCTCATTTACATACCTGCTCCTCAGGGGCCAATCCGCGAGGCCTGGAACGCGGCGCGCAGCCAATCAGGAGCCGGCATCCCCCTCCCCTCTTCCCCCGCCCCCCTCCACCGACCCGGCGCCGAGCCTCGCTGCCGCGGCGCGCCCGGCCCCTGCCGCTGGACTGGGCCAGGCCAGGAAAAGGGCGGGGCGCGGGCCAGCCAATCGGAGCGCGGGGCCGGGGCGCTCATTTGCATCCCGGGCCGGACGGGAGCGAGTCAAGGAAAGGGAAGAGGAAGGAGCGCGAGGCCCCGCCTGCTTCTGCCTGATTGGTGGAGGCGAGGGAGGTTCATTTGCATAGCGGGGGGCTGACGTCAGCGCCCCGCGGGGGGAGATGAGCGCGTCGGGGCTCAGCTCGGAGCAGCCGCGAGGGGCGGGGCGGGAGGGTCTGGCCCCGCCGGGCCCCTGTGCAGGCGGGTGGCAGAGGAAGGGAAACGACACCGCAGGCCGCCCCGCTCCGCCGCCCAACGGCCCGGGGGCCGCAGGGAAGGGCCCCCCGCCGCAGGCGGGTGCCGAGGCCTGGGCACGTCGCCCCGAACCAGAGCAGGGCCTGGCACGCACCACCCAGGGGGGCCCAGAGGGGGCCCTACCCACCGGACCTCGTAGCGACCACCCAGGCGGGCGCGGACCCCGCAGCTCCCCGGCTCCCTCCCCCCCCCATGGGCCCCACGCCCCTCTTCCACCCCCATGCCCCTGCCTCACATGGTGTCCCTGCCCTGCAGGTGACCCCTGACCCCCCCATGACCTCTGACCCTCCATGCTGCCCCTGCCCGGCCTGGTACCACCCATGGGGCAGCTCCCCTATCGCCCCTTCATGGTGCCCCCTCTTTCCTGCCCCCCCCAGCACCGCTCCCTGATGGAGCTGGCGCTGCCATGGGGATAAAGCAGCCTGCAGATCCCAACAGGTCCCGTGGGGGGAGTGGGGGGGCTCAGCGCAGGGCATGCTGGGACATGTCAGCCACCTGCCAGGCCCCTTCCCCCGCTCCCCCGGGGGCCTGGGCTGCCCGCCTGCGGTCTCCGCAGCCCTGGCCGGTGGGAATGGGGCTCTCTGCAGGCCAGGGGGGCCGGACTCGGACCGGGACGCCCAGGATCTCCCCAGCCCCGGGGCCTGTTTCCCGATGGCAGGTGCATCGCCCAGCTCCCTTCTGCATGCGGGCAGCTCCCCCAGGGAACCCAGATGACGGCCTGGGCCCCGGGGCCGGGGCCAGGGCCAGGAGGGGGGTGTCAGGGGCCAGGCAGGAGAAGAGCGGCTGGGGAAAAAAATCGCTGTGGTTTAATCATCCCGGGAGCGTGGGGGCAGCCGGGATCACTCCTTGGGGTAGTGGCGGGAGAGGTAGACGTTCTTGCCGTCGTACTGGGCCGTGCTCAGGCACTGCAGGAAGAAGTGGCCCAAGTCGTGCTTGGAGATGACGCGGGAGCCGCCCGCCGCGTTCACGGTCACCGTGTAGTCCCCGGTCAGCGGCTGGTCGTCTGCGGGGCAAGGGAGGGTCAGCGGGGGGGTCCCCACCGGTGCCCCGCCCGGCCCCGGCCCCAGCACGCACCGGCGATGTGGGGCGGCATGACGGAGACGCAGTCCAGGCCCGAGTCCTGCAGGATGCGGTGCATGCGGATGTGGTCGTCGGTCACGGGCTGCAGCTTGGCTGGCACCTTGGCTGGGTCCCACATGAGGAAGGCTGCGGGCGAGGGGCCGCCAGGGCTGTGAGCTGCGTCCGGCCCCCGCCCCTGCTGCACCCCCTTCCCCTCCCGCCCCGCCCCGCCCCCGGCAGCCCAGCGCTCACCCGACAGGCACACGACCACCTTGCGAATCCCGTGGGCCTTCATGGCAGCCACGATGTTCTTGGTGCCCTCGGACATCATGGTGGTGGGGCCTGGGGGGCAGGAGGCGGGTCAGGGGGGCAGGGGGCGGGGCGGGGGGCAGGGGGCAGGGGGCGCGGGACGTACTGAGGTCGTTGCGGGTGCCCAGGATGATGATGACGGCGTCCTGCCCCTGCACGGCCTGGTCCACGGCGCTGGGGTCCAGCACGTCGCCCACCACCACGTGCGTGGGGCGCAGGGCCGGGGGCAGCCGCGCCGGGTCCCGCACCAGCACCGTCACCCGGTAGCCTGCGGGGGGGAGCGGGTGAGCGGCCCTGGCACCGGGGACCGCCCGGCGCGGCTCCGGGGGGCTCGGCGCCCGCCGTCGGCCCAGGCAGCCGGCCACCCCGGCCGGGCCCCCGCTGGGGACGCCTGACGGTGACTCAGCACTCTCGCGGCGGGGACCGTGACTCAGCAGAAGCCGCCCTGGCTCGGGGGGCCTGGGCGGCCCCGGCGGCCCCTTCTGGCGCGCGCCGCTGGGGTCCGCGCCGCGCCTGGCACCCCCGGGCGGTGCCCCGCGCTGAGCGCCTGGGGCCGGCCAGCCCGGGGGCCCAAGGCGGCGGTGCCCGGGCCCGACCCCGAGCACGGCGGCCGGCGGGGCGGCGCGGGGCGGGGCGGGGCTAGGCAGCGCTCTCCCTGCCGCCGTGCCTGTCTGCCGCGCCCCGCGCCCCCCACGCGCCGGGGCTCCCCCGGGGCCCAGGGCTTCTCCTACCGGCCTGCAGGGCTTGCGCCAGCGTGGCCAGCCCCGTCATGCCCGTGGCCCCGAAGATGACGATGTTCTCGCAGGCGGCCATGCCGGAGCCGCTGTCCCGGCGCGGGGCGGGGCGGGGCCCGGGGGCGGGCCCGGGGGCGGGGCGCGGCCCGGGGATTGGCTGCCGCGGCCGGCGGCGCTGGCGAGCGGCGGGGCCGGGCGGGCGGAGCCGGCGCATCCCTGGATGCCGCAGCCCGGAGCCGCCGCCGCGCCCGCGGCCCCGGTGAGACGCGGCGGGGGCGTGCAAGCGTGTGCAAGCGTGCGTGCGTGCCCGCCGGCGTGGCTGTGCACGGGCGCGCTGTGGCCGTGGGGGTGCGTGCGTGCGTGTCAGCATCTGGGAGTGTTTGTGCACGGGCGTGCGGGACTCTATTGTGCGTGTGTACCTGCGTGCATGGGTGTGTTGGGGGGGCGTGTGTGCGTGCGTGCTGTTGCACATGGGAGCAGGTGCACATGTCGGCGTGCCCCCGTGGGCAGGCCTACCCTTGCGCGCGCGCGCACCCATGCATCCCCCGGGGGGGGCCTGCGGGCCTGCCCATGTGCGTACGTGCATGTGTGAGCCCCCGCGGGGGCGGCACCCTCTCCTGCTCCCCCCGCGGGGGCGGCAGGGGCCCCGGAGCCGGGGCCGGGGCCGGGTGGTGGCCGGGGTCCGCGCTGCGCCGGGCGGGGGCCCGGGCCTCCGAGCTGCGATGGGGGGCTGTGTCCGCTGAAGGCGGCGGGCAGGGAGCCAGCCCCGGGGGAGGCACAGCCCGGGCTGCCGGGGCCTGTCCTGCGGGCTCCCCCCCAGCGGCCAGGGCCGAGCGAGCCCGGGAGGGAGGCTGCAGCCGCGGCCTGGTCTCCCGGGGCTGCCCAGCGCGTGCACCTGTGGGCGCAGCTGCGCGGGCGAGTGAGCCGGGGGCGGGCGCACCGGCGTCTGCCTTTTTCCTGCTGGCCCTGGGGTCGGGGTCTGTCTGGGGGTCCCTGGAGCCTCGCGGGGCCTAGAGGCGGTGGGAGGCCCCTGGGATGCCTCGGTTCCCTCTGCGTGTGTACGGGCACGCAGGTATGGTCCCGCTTGCGTGTGCCTGTTTGCATGTGCATGTGCCTACATGTGTACACGGGTGCATCTGCGCCTGCCTGTGTGCGCACATCTGCAGCATCCTCATTTCTCAGCCGGCCGGGGGGGTCTGCCCCCCCCCCCCCGCAGAGCAGCTGTGTACGGCACGAGGCTGGGGTCGGATGCCTGGGCTCTCTCTGGGGAGGGGGGTCTAGTGGTCGGAGCAGGGCTGCGCGGAGCCCACGTGCTGCGCTGGTCCAGCGCCCCCGCAGCGGTGCCTCCGCAGGGTCCAGGGACGGGGTCCTGGGCCGGACGGGGTGGCAGGGCCAGGCCGTGCGGGCAGCTCTGACCTCGTGTCCCCGCAGCCGCCCGCCCCCATGGCCGACGTGGCCGAGCTGGATAACATGGACGCGCAGACGCAGAACAACAACAGCCGGTGGGAGAGCGGCGACCCCCGCGCCTGGGACGACACCACCGCCACCGCCAAGCTCTTCGAGTGCTCCCGCATCAAGGCCCTCGCCGGTACGGGGCCGCCCGGCGTCTCTCCCCGCGCCCGCGGGGGAGCAGGGGGGAGGCTGCGACGCGGCCAGGACGCCTGGGTTGTCTTCCAGCAGCTTGGGGCTGGGCGCCCGGGGCCCGTCCCCGGCTCTGGGGGGGTGGGGGCGTCCCCTGGGGCCCTTTCCGGGCTCTGGGGAGGTGGTAGGACCCGAGAGCCCAGACGCCCGTTGGAGGTGGGGGTTGGAGCCAGGATCGAGGCCGGGGGTGCCGACTGACCCGCTCGGCTCCCCCGCAGACGAGCGCGACGCCGTGCAGAAGAAAACCTTCACCAAGTGGGTGAACTCGCACCTGGCGCGCGTCTCCTGCCGCATCGGCGACCTCTACACCGACCTGCGGGACGGCTACGTGCTCACCCGGCTGCTGGAGGTGCTGTCGGGGGAGCAGCTGGTGAGTCCCCCCGGCCCGGGGTCTGCCGGGGGGGGTTGCGGGATCCCTGCGCTCGGCTGGGTCCCGTGGGTCATGCCCCCGCCCGCGCCCCCCCAGCCCAAGCCGACGCGGGGCCGGATGAGGATCCACTCGCTGGAGAACGTGGACAAGGCGCTGCAGTTCCTCAAGGAGCAGCGCGTGCACCTGGAGAACGTGGGCTCCCACGACATCGTGGACGGCAACCACCGCCTCACGCTCGGCCTCATCTGGACCATCATCCTGCGCTTCCAGGTACCACGGCCACGGGCCAGCTCCCGGGAGGCTCTCCGGCCCCGCGGGTCAGCTGCGAGCCCCCCGTCAGGGCACGGGAGCGTCCGGGGCGGGGGTGCGTCAGTGCTTGTGCCCATTCCCTAGATCCAGGTGATCAAGATTGAGACGGAAGACAACCGGGAGACGCGATCGGCCAAGGACGCGCTGCTGCTCTGGTGCCAGATGAAGACGGCGGGGTGAGCAGGGCGGGGGAGCCCGGGGCAGCTCCGGGGGGCTCGGGACCCCCGAGCTGACGCCTCCGGCCCCCGGCCCAGGTACCCCGAGGTGAACATCCAGAACTTCACCACGAGCTGGCGCGACGGCCTGGCCTTCAACGCGCTCATCCACAAGCACAGGTCGAGCAGCCGGAGCCCGGGCGCCTGGGCTGTGTTGGGGAGGGGAGCGGGGTGCAGTGGTCGGAGCAGGGGCCAACGGGCTCTCTCTTGCTCCCAGGCCCGACATCATTGACTTTGACAAGCTGGCCAAGTCCAACGCCACCTACAACCTGCAGCAGGCCTTCAACGCGGCCGAGGCGCACCTGGGCCTCACCAAACTGCTCGACCCCGAGGGTAACGGGCGGCTGGGGGGCCAGGGGCTGTGACCTGGGCCCCGGGGGATGCCCAGCGGGTAACGGGGGGGACCAGGGCCGCGCTCGGATCCCCGACGCCGCCTTTCTCTGGCAGACGTGAGCATGGAGAACCCGGACGAGAAGTCCATCATCACCTACGTGGTCTCCTTCTACCACTACTTCTCCAAGATGAAGGCGCTGGCCGTGGAGGGGAAGCGCATTGGCAAGGTAGGGGTCGTGGGCACTATCTGGGCCGGGGTCAACCCGCATACTCCGTTCCCTACCCCGGATGCAGCCGTGAAGGCCAAGGGCACTGTGGATCTCATATGGGGCATGGGGGGGGCAGCGCTAGCCGTGAGGGAGCCGGGGCAGATGAAGGTTATGGTTCCCAGGGGCTGTGATCGCAGCTGGGATGTGGGGGTATCCAGCCTGGTGCCCTGAGTCCGTGGGGTACCTGGCATGGGTCCCTGAACCCATGGGAAGTACGCAGCGTGGGTCCTTGAGCCCGCGGGATCCCCGGCATGGTGCTCTGAGCCCGCGGGGGTAACCGGCCCGGTCCCCCGGCAGGTGCTGGACCACGCGGTGGAGGTGGAGAGGCTGGCGGGGCGCTACGAGCAGCTGGCGGGCGAGCTGCTGGAGTGGGTGGAGCGCACCGTGGGCCTCATCAGCAACCAGAAGTTCGCCAACTCCCTGGCCGGGGTCCAGCAGCAGCTCCAGGCCTTCACCGCCTTCTGCACCCTCGAGAAGCCGGTCAAGTGCGTGGCGGGGGGCGCGGGGCGGCCGCGGCTGGGGGGCCGCGGGCACATCCTGACCCACCCGTGGGCGCAGGTTCCAGGACAAGGGGAACCTGGAGGTCCTGCTCTTCACCATCCAGAGCGAGCTGCGCGCCAACAACCGCAAGCTCTACGTGCCCAGCGAGGGCCGCGGCATCGCCGACATCAACAAGGTGCCGCGGGGGCCGGGCGGCCGCGGCACGAGCCGCGTCGGTGTCGGCCGGGGGCGCCCCACGCGCGGGGAGGGGGCGGCGGCGGGGCCGTGGCGCGAGCCGAGTCGTGCCCGTCTCACCTGAGCCCCCCCGCCAGGCCTGGACGCGGCTGGAGAAGGCGGAGCACGAGCGCGAGGTGGCGCTGCGCGAGGAGCTGATCCGGCAGGAGAAGCTGGAGCTGCTGGCGCAGCGCTTCGACCACAAGGCCGCCATGCGGCAGACGTGGCTGGGCGAGAACCAGCGCCTCGTCTCCCAGGTGGGCGCGGCGGGGCCGGCCGAGGAGCGGGGCGGGGGCGGCCCGGGGGGTCTGCTCTCGCCCCTGACCCGGCCCCGCGCCCCCCCAGGACAACTTCGGCTACGACCTGCCGGCGGTGGAGGCGGCCATGAAGAAGCACGAGGCCATCGAGGCCGACATCTCGTCCTACGAGGAGCGCATCCAGGCCGTGGTGGAGCTGGCGCTGGCGCTGGAGTCCGAGAGCTACTACGACGCGCGGCGCATCGGGGCGCAGCGCGACGGCGTGCTGCGGCAGTGGGGGCTGCTGCGCGAGCTGGTCCGCGCCCGCCGCGCCCGCCTGGAGCAGAACCTGGCGCTGCAGCGCGTCTTCCAGGACATGGTGCACATGATTGACTGGATGGAGGAGATGCAGGTGGGCGGCTGGCGGACGCGGGGGGTGCGGCGCCGCGCTGGGATGCCCCCCCCCCCGGCCCTGGCCCCACGCACCTGGGCCCGTAGGTGCCGCTGGCGTCCAAGGAGAGCGGGAAGCACCTGCTGGAGGTGGAGGACCTGCTGCAGAAGCACGGGCTGCTGGAGGCCGACGTCGCTGCCCAGGCCGAGCGGGTTCAGGCGCTCAACGCCGCCGCGCTCAAGTTCACCGAGCTCGAGGGTACCGGGTCCGGGGGGCGCGGGGGTCTCGGTCAGAGTTGGGAGACGCCTGGGAGGGCGGGGGGGTGGGGCACATACCCCTCGGTGCCTGACCCCCATTGGCCCCCCCCCCAGGCTACCGGCCCTGCGACCCGCAGATCATCCGCAACCGCGTGAACCACGTGCAGAGCTGCCTGGAGGAGCTGCGGGCGCTGGCGGCGCGGCGGCGCACGGAGCTGGAGGGCTCGCGCGAGCTCTGGGCCTTCCTGCAGGAGCTGGAGGAGGCGGAGGCCTGGGTGCGGGAGAAGGCGCGTCTGCTGGCGGCCAAGGGCTGCGGCAAGGACCTGCGCAGCGTGCTGCAGCTGGCGGCGCAGCACAAGGGGCTGCTGAGCGAGCTCGGCGGGCGCCGGGCCCTGCTGCACCAGAGCCTCGCGCGCGGCGAGCAGCTGCTGGCGCAGGGGCCGGCGGGCGGCGTCCCCGAGCGGGCGCGGGAGCTGCGGCGCTGCTGGCGGGAGCTGGAGGAGGCCGCGGGGCGGCACCAGCAGCGGCTGCAGGAGGCGCTGGGCCTGTTCCAGCTGCGGGCCGAAGCCGAGGACCTGGCGGCGTGGCTGCGGGACGCCTTCCGCCTGGCGTCCAGCGAGGACTTCGGGCACGACGAGTTCTCCACCCGCTCGCTGCTGCGGCAGCACCGGGCCGCGGCCGCGGAGGTGGAGCGGCACGGGGCGGCCGTGCGGGGGCTGCGGGCGCAGCTGGCGCGCCTGGCGCCCGAGCGCCGCGAGGCGGCCGAGGCAGAGGGCCGCGTGGCCGAGGCGGAGGAGCTGTACGCCGAGGTGGCCGAGCTGGCCGGGCTGCGGCGGCAGTGGCTGCTGGACGCGCTGGCCGTCTACCGCATGTTCGGCGAGGTCCACGCCTGCGAGGTCTGGATCGACGAGAAGGAGCAGTGGCTCCAGCGCCTCGGCCTCCCCCGCCAGCTCGAGGACCTCGAGGTCGTGCAGCACAGGTGGGCCCCCGGGACCCGCCGCCTCTGGGGGGCCTCGCGTGGGAGCGGCAGGGGCTGGAGCCTGGACGCCCTGCGCCCCCCCCCCCCCCCCCCCCCCCCGTGCCAGCTCCCGTGTGCCCTGCGCAGGTTCGAGAGCCTGGACCAGGAGATGAGCAGCGTGATGGGGCGGATCCTGGATGTGAACCAAATCGTGCAGCAGCTGGTGGACGGGGGCCACCCCAGCTCCACCGAGGTCGTGTCCTGCCAGGACCATCTCAACAGCAGGTAGCGCGGCCGGCGTCGTGGCCAGGGGGGCATCCCCTGAGCTTTGTCCCCTCCCCGGGTGCCGTGAGCTTGCCTCAGGGCCAGGACGTTGCCTCCTCGGGGCCGCCCGGCCCTGGGATGTGCCCGGGATGCTCGGCAGCTGCCCTGCATGGCCCGTCTGAGAGGACCGGTGCCCTCCCAGGCTTTGGGAGTGGCAACGCTGCAGCTGGGAAGGTTGCACGCACGCCTGGGGTCTTCTGGGACACCGGGGTCTCCCATGATGGCAGCTACTGGGGTCTCCCATGATGGTTGCAAGCACGCCTGGGGTCTTCTGGGACACCGGGGTCTCCCATGATGGCAGCTACTGGGGTCTCCCATGGCACTGGGGTCTCCTGCGATGCCAACACCGGTCTCCCGTGACGCTGGGGTCTCCTGTGTTGGTGGCTCCTGGGGTCTCCTGCGGTGTTGGCTTCCCCTGTGATGCCAGCCATGGGGTTTCACGACCATGGAGTCTCCTGTGACCCCGGGGTCTCCCATGACTCCAGGTTGTCCCGGGGCCCTGGGCTGTCCCGTGATACCGGTTCCCCCCACAACTGCGCCCCTAGCACCCCGGTGCCCCCGCGACGCCAGGCTCTCCCGGGGTACCCGCGGCGGGCCCGGGCGCTCACGCCGTGTGCCCGGGCGCAGGTGGAACGGGGTGGTGGAGCTGGTGGAGGAGAAGAAGGCGCAGCTGGACGCGGCGCTGCGGCTGCAGAGCTACCTGCTGGAGTGCACCGAGGTGCAGGCGCAGCTGCGGGAGAAGCGGCAGGCGGTGGAGGCCACGCGGCAGGGCGGTGGCGGCGGTGGCGGCGAGCTGGGCGGCGTGCTGGCCCTGCAGCGCCGGCTCTCGGCCATGGAGGCGGCGCTGGGCGTGCTGGAGCCCCGGCTGGCGCGGCTGCAGCAGGAGGCAGAGGCGCTGGCCGCGGGCTCCGACGCCGCCGACGTGCTGCTGCCCTTCGAGGAGCTGCGGGAGGAGTGGGAGGCCCTGACGCAGGCGCTGCAGGGCTGCGAGGACGCGCTGGCCGTGGCTGGCCGACTCCAGCGCTTCATCCAGGACCTGGACGACTTCCTGAGCTGGCTGGTGCGGGCGCAGGCGGCCGCGGGCACCCCGGAGGTGCCGGGCAGCCTGGCCGAGGCGGAGCGGCTGCTGAGCCGGCACGCGGCGCTCAAGGAGGAGATCGGGCGCTACGAGGAGGACTACGCCCGGCTGCAGGCGGTCAGCGACCTGCTGGCGCTGGAGGAGGCCGACGCGGCCTGCGTGTCCCTGCAGCAGTGGCTGCAGAAGCTGGAGCTGGGCTGGAGCAAGCTTCTGCAGCTGTGGGAGGCGCGGCGCGAGGTCCTGGTGCAGGCCCACGTCTTCCAGCTCTTCCTGCGCGACGTGCAGCAGGCCCAGGCCTGTCTCTGCAGCCAGGTAACTCGTTAGCACCCCAAGTGATTAACACGGGGTGCTCATTAGGCTTCAGGGCGAACGGCTGCTTTGTCCTGTGCTGCCAGGAGCGGCCGGGGGCTGCCGAGTACCGTATTTCCCTACCCGTGATGCGCCAGGGTTGCCAAGTGCCATATTTTCCCACCCACAACACGCCAGGGGCCGCCGAGTACCGTATTTCCCTACCCGCGATGCACCAGGGACTGCCGAGTACTGTATTTCCCCACCCATGACGTGTCGGGGGCTGCCAAGTATGGTATTTCCTTGCCTGCGACGCACCCGTGCCCCAGCTTGTTGAGAGAGCGAAGCCAAAAGAGGCCTTGACTTGGCGGCCCCCATCCTGGGGGCATGAGGGCGCGTGGTGGGCAAGGCAGCGTGACTGGCCAACGGGCATTTCCTGGGCGCTTGCAGTCACCTAGGGGCTTCATTATTGCCTTAATGGGCTGCTTTTAGCGACCGCGGGGCTCGGCGCTCACCGGAGCTGCCCGGCTCCTCCGCAGCGGCCATTGCCCATTGGCATGGGGATAAAGCGCCGGGCAGGGTCCGTCCCCGGACCCTAACCCTAACCCTAACCCGGGCTCCTCGGCGCGACCGAGTGATTCGGGCACCTCCCTTCCGGGACCCCTGGCTGGCAAAGGAGGGTGGGGGCTGCTGGGCAGAGCGGGGGGGGGCGTGGGAGCCGGGCCCCCGGGTCCCCTCACAGCGGCGTCCCCGCAGGAGTCGACACTGGCCGGCGCGGAGCTGCCCAGCACGGCGCAGGGGGTGGAGGCGGCCATCAAGCAGCACCGGGACTTCCTCACCACCATGGAGCTGCACCAGCAGAAGACGGAGCTGGCGCTGCAGGCGGGCGAGAGCCTGGTGCGCCAGGGCAGCCTCTACCGCCCGCGTGTCGAGGAGCACATGGGAGCCCTGCGGGCCAAGTAGGCAGCGCCGGCCCCGGGCGCGTCCCCGCCGCCCCGAGCGCCCCCGCGGCGGCCGGCTGAGCGGGGGTCTCCTCCTCTCTCGGCAGGAGCCAGCGCAACCAGGAGCTGGCCCAGGCCTGGATGCAGCGCCTCCAAGACCACCTGGAGCTGCAGCGGTTCCTGCAGGACTGCCACGAGGTAGGGCCAGGGCGGCACCGGGCACGGCAGGCGCCCCCGGCCTGGGGGCTGCGGGTCGGGAGCCAGGGGAAACTGGCAGGGCAGCCCCATCAGCCCAGAGGGCCTGATCCTGATCCTGCTGCGGGGGGGGAGTGGGAGCTGGTTGCAGGCCTGGGTCCGTCCCTGGAGCTGCAGTGGGGGGGGGCTGGGGCCTCCAGCGCTGCCGCTGGGGGGGTGCCCGGATGCCCTGTGGGGGGCAGGCAGTGGAGGGGCTGCAGCGGGTGGGGAGCCGTGGGCAGGGCACGTGGAGGGTGCACTGGAGTGACCCACGGATGGAGGGATGTGGTGGGGGGTGAGGGGGGCCAGGCATGGAGTGCCTGCCTCATCTGCATACCAGGCTCCGCCCCTTCTCCTCCCCCACCACTAATGAGGACAGCGTATGTGGTTTCCAGGCAGTGCTGGGCCCCAGCAATTAATTCGGGTGGGGGCAGGGCAGCAGGGGGGGGGGGAGCTGCCAATACCCACCCACATACACAGCCTCCCCTCCCCGACCAACCAGCTGGTGCAGCCTTGCGGGGGGGCTCCAGGGGTGGGGAGTGAGGGGGGCTGGGGGGGCAGGGGGCTGCGGGTCCGGAGCGAGGGGCGCCCCAGAGCCGGGTCCGGTCCAGGGTCTCAAGGGCCCACGGGCCCGGTCCACGCTGACCCTGGCTTACAGGATGGTGGGGGGGCACCCGGGAGCCTGGGCCCCCTCCCCAGCCCGCGGGGAAGCAGCAGGGCCCAGGGGCTAGCGCCGTAGGGCAGGCCCCGAGCACCTGGGTCCCACACGCCGTGGCAAGGGGGCTGGAGAGGGGGGATGCCGTGCTGTGCATTTGTCCTCCCCTCCATCACCTCCATCATCTCCATCCCCGGTGGCCTAGGTGTTGCCATGGCGCCCGCCCCCCCACCGCTGGGCCCTCCGCCCCGGCTCCCCCCCCCGCGCGGCGTGGCCTCCCCGGTGCCGTCAAGCGCATGACGCCGCGTGGGGGGGCCTCGCTCGCTCACTGCAGCACGGGGGCCGAGCCGGCGGCGGAGGTGGGGGGGGCGCGGGCACCTGCTCCGGGGGGGCGGGGGCAGAGCCGGCATCCGCAGCGCGGCGGTGCCCGGTGCCAGGGCGCGGGCGGGCGCGGGAGCCGCGGCGCCGGCCGCTCCCGCGGGCCCCTCGGCCTGAGCCCCCTCCCCACCTGCCCGCCCGCAGCTGGATGCGTGGATGCGCGAGAAGATGCTGATGGCGCGCGAGGCCGGCCGCGACGAGGCCCCCCGGCTGCGCCAGCGCCGGCTCCGGCACCAGGCCTGCCTGGCCGAGCTGGCCCAGAACAAGGAGTGGCTGCAGAAGATCGAGAAGGTACTGGGGGGGCGGTCCGGCCCCGCTGTCCCGCCTGGCCGTGGGGGGCACCTGGAATGGGCAGGGGGCTGTAGCAAGCAAAGCCCCCCCACCTCCATCGGGACCCCGGGGGCTGGGGGCCCACCTTGGCCGTGGGGGGCCGGGGAGCAGGTGTGGAGCCACAGATGGTGACGGGAGCTGGTGTGTCGGGGGGGGGGGTGCATGTGTGTGGGGCACAGGTTTGTGCGTGTCTGTGGTGTGGGCGAGCGTGTGTTTGTGTGTGTGTGCAGGTCTGTGCATGTGTGTGTGGGTGGGTGCAGGCGTTCGGGGCATGCGTGTGTGCAGGGCGCGTGTTTATACGTTCCTGGTGCGTACAAGCATGTGTGTTTGTGTGTGTAGGTGTGTGCATGTGGGGTGCAGGGGTGTGCGTGCATGTGTGCGCATGAATGTGTGCATGTGGGGTGCATGTTTGTGTGTTCTGGGTGTGTGCGAGGAGGTGTGCTTGTGTGTGTGTCTGCGCATGTGTGCGAGCACGTGTGTTTACGTGTATTCATGTGGGGGTGCACATTCATGCACGTCTGGTGTGTGCAAGCACGTTTGCATGCACATATGCATGTGCAAGTGTGTGCTTGTGTGCGTGCATAGTGCATGTACATGCGTGTGTGGAGTCGTGTGTTTGCGCATGTATTTTTATGTGGGGCGCGTGTGCAGGCACGTGTGTGTGTGCACAGCAGACAGCACTTGACCCCCGCCCCCGCCCCCGGGCTCTCAGCTGCCTGCGTCAGCCGGGGGGGTCCTCCAGCCGCGGGCACCGGGGCCCGGCCCCATCGGAGACCCCGGCCCCAACTATGGAGGGGTTGGGGGGGCGGCAGCTGCAGGTACTGGCCGGTGCCCCCAGTCCCGGGGGGGCTGTGACTGCCCCCTCCCCCCTGCACACATGTGTGGGCCCCACCAGGAGCTGGGAGCAGGGAGCCCCTGAGCTGGGGGGGTGGGGGAGGTACAGCCGCTGAGGCCGGAGCCCGCTCCAAAGTGACCCTGGCGCCAGGCCGCGGCAGCGCCGGCAATGTCACCTGCAAGGTGCCCTGGGCTTGGGGGGTGCCCGGGGCTGGGGGGGCCAGGGAAGGGGGAGAGGGGCTGGGGGGAGACAGGAGATTGCGCTGCTTCTAAGAGTGCGCGCGCGCGCACATGTGTGCATGCATGTGCCTCAGCATATCTGTATGTGCGCATGTCTCTGCACATGCATGTGTACATGCACACATGCCTGCCTGTGCATGCAAGTGAACATGGGCCTGTGTAAGTGTCTATGCCTCTGCACATGCGTGCGTGGGTGTGCGCATGTGCAGGTGGGTGCCTGTGTTTGCCTCTATGTGTCTGAGCCTGCCTCTGCAGGCGTCTGCATGTGCATATGTGTGCGCGCCTGCGGTCATGTCTGTGCCTCCAGAAGTGTGCGCCCATGGGGTAGGTGTGTGCGTGCGCATGCCTGTGTTTATGTTTATGTCTATGCATGAGTTCACGTCTACGCCTCCATGCCTACATGTGCCGGGGGGGCTGTGTGCACACACCCATGTCCACGCCTGCATCCACGCCTGGGTTTACATGTGCCACTCTCTGTGCACACATGTGCAGGTGTCTGGTTGCACAGCTCTGTGCATGTGCAAGCAGTGACCGGCCTCCCCCACGACCCCTGGGGGGGGTGGTCCAGTCTCCTTAACCCTTTGCATCCCATGCCCTCATTGGGGGAGCCACGGGGTTGGGTGGGGGTGCCCGGCATGGGGCGGTCTGCACGGTCCTGTCTGTCCACTCGCAGCCTCACCTGCCCCCGTCTGTCCCCCCCAGGAGGGGCAGCAGCTGATGCAGGAGAAGCCAGAGCTGGCAGGCTCGGTGCAGCAGACGCTGGGCGAGCTGCGGCAGTGCTGGGCCGAGCTGGAGAGCACGACGCAGGCCCAGGCGCGGGGGCTGCTCGAGGCCAGCCGGGCCGAGCGCCTGGCACGCAGCTTTGCTGACCTGGATCGGCGCCTGCTGCGCCTCGAGGACCAGCTGCAGGCCGTGGGCGCCGGCCCCGACCTCCCCTCCATCAACTCCCAGCTCAAGAAGCTGCAGGTAGGGCCGGGCGAGCACCGGGGCGGGGGGCGGGGGGGTCAGCCTCAGGGCCAAGCACCTTAGACGCCTGGGTCCCCGGTGTGGCATGGCTCGGGGAGGGGAGGGGTGCGTGGTGGGGGCCCCGGACCCCTGGGTTCCCCACCGCCAGCTCTGGGAGGGGAGTTAGTGCCTGGAGCCCGGATGCCTGGGTTCAGTGCCAGCTCTGGGCAGGGAGCATGGCCTAGCGGGTAGAGCCCAGGGCTGGATGCCAGGCTCCGGCGCTGCCCCCTGACAGACGTGTGTGCGTGCACACACACGCACCCCCGCACGGACACGGGCACGTGCATGCAGCTGGGCTCCCCACTGGGCCGGGGGGACCCTCCGCGGGCGGCGTTGGAGCCCGAGTTGCCGGCGGCTCCGGGACCGGGCTCCGCTCCTTGCAGACGATGGAGACGCAGGTGGAGGAGTGGTGCAAGGAGGCTGGGGAGCTGCAGGAGCAGGCGGCGGTGCTGGCGCCCGAGGCGGCGGCGCAGGAGGCGGTAGGCGAGCAGCAGAGCACCGTGGGCACCCGCATCGTGCGCCTCATCGAGCCCCTCAAGGAGCGGCGCCGCGTGCTGCTGGCCTCCAAGGAGCTGCACCAGGTCACCCACGACCTGGAGGACGAGATCGTGAGTGATGCGGGGGGGGGGGCCTGGGCAGAGCTCGGGGGCACAGCTCTCACGCCCCCACCCCGCCCCGCTTCAGATCTGGGTCCAGGACCGGCTGCCTCTGGCCACGCTGAAGGAGCACGGGGGCGACCTGCAGACGGTGCAGCAGTTCATCAAGAAGAACCAGGTGAGCGGTGCCGGGTGGGGCGGGGGGACCCGGGTACCTGCGTTCCCCCCCAGGGTGTGCTGGGAAGGGCGGGGGTGGCATCCAGCCCAGGCCCCAGGGTCTCTGACCCCCCCGGCCCCCCAGGCCCTGCGGCGGGACCTGGAGCTGCACCAGGCGCGGCTGGAGGAGGTGCTGGAGCGGGCGGGCGCGGCGGGGGCCGCGCCGGGCCCCGAGGCGGAGGTGGCGCGGCAGCGCCGGCAGCGCCTGGCCGAGCTGTGGGCGCAGCTGCGGGACGCGGCGGCGCGGCGGCAGCAGCTGCTGGACGTCACCTTCCAGGTGCAGCAGTTCTGCTTCGACGCGGCCGAGGTGGAGGCCTGGCTGGGCGAGCAGGAGCTGCTGCTCATGGACGACGAGGCGGGCAAGGTCAGGGGCGCCCGGCGGGGGTCTCGGGGGGCTGCGCCGGGGGCTCCGGCTGACCCCCGTGCCCGGCTCCGGCAGGACGAGCAGAGCACGCTGCAGCTGCTGAAGAAGCACCTGATGCTGGAGCAGACGATCGAGAACTACGAGGAGACGATCGCCCAGCTGTCCCGCCAGTGCCGGGCGCTCCTGGAGCTGGGGCACCCCGACAGGTAGGCCCCTGCGCCGCCCTCCCCCCCCCCCCCCGCCGCGGGCTGCGCCGGCCGCGGGGGCTCTCGGCACTGACCAGGGTGTGTCCTTGCCCAGCGAACAGATAAGTAGGCGCCAGTCTCAGGTTGACCGGCTCTACGTGTCTCTGAAGGACCTGGCCGAGGAGCGCAAGGCGCGCCTGGAGCAGCAGTACTGGCTCTACCAGCTCAGCCGCGAGGTGGACGAGCTGGAGCACTGGATCGCCGAGAAGGAGGTGGTGGCCGGGTCGCCGGAGCTGGGCCAGGACTACGAGCACGTCACGGTGAGCGGGCGCGCCTCTCCCTGCCGCGCGCCGGCTGCGCCCAGGACCCAGGGCTCTGCCACGCCCCGCGGATCCGGCCACGCGCCTTGCCGTGTGCCGTCTGCCAGCCTGACCGTACCCGTGCCTCCGGCCACGTGCCAGTCCTTGCCCTGTGCCACGTGCCCAGGACAGGGGGCTCCGTGCTGGCTGCCGTGCCCCGTAGCTCTGCGCCATGGCTGCCGTGCCACGTGCCGGCCTGGCAGGTTCCCCCCGTGCCATGTAGCTCCAGCCCCCTGCGCCGCGGTGCTGTGGGCCAGGCCCTCCCAGTCTCATGCCGCCCCCCCCGCCCCCCCAGGTGCTGCAGGAGAAGTTCATGGAGTTCGCCAGCGAGACGGGCAGCGCCGGGCACGAGCGCATCTCGGCCGTGAACCAGATGGTGGACGAGCTGATCGACTACGGGCACGCGGACGCCGCCACCATCGCCGAGTGGAAGGACGGCGTCAACGAGGCCTGGGCCGACCTGCTGGAGCTCATGGAGACGCGGGCCCAGATGCTGGCAGCCTCGCACGAGCTGCACAAGTTCTTCAGCGACTGCAAGGACGTCCTGGCCCAGATCGAGGAGAAGAAGCTGCGGCTGCCCGAGGTCACGGCCCGCGACGGGAAGTCTTCGGCCGGCGCCCTCCAGCGCCGCCTCGGCTCCTTCGAGCACGACGTCCAGGTGCTGGTGACCCAGGTAAGGCCCCGGCCGCGGGGATCCGCGCCGGGCCGGAGCTGTCCCTGGGCGGGCGCTGCGGCGGGGGTCCCCATCCCGGCGCTCACCCTGGCGCGGCTCCGGCAGGTGCGGCAGCTGCAGGAGGGGGCGGCGCAGCTGCGCACGGTGTACGCGGGGGAGCACGCCGAAGCCATCGCGGCGCGGGAGCAGGACGTGCTGCGCACCTGGAAGGAGCTGCTGGGCGCCTGCGAGGCCGCACGGCTGCACGTGGCCTCGGCCGCCGACCGCCTGCGCTTCGCCAGCGTCGCCCGCGACCTGCTGGCCTGGATGGACAGCGTCCTCGGCCAGATCCGCGCCAGCGACAAGCCCAGGTACGTGCCGCGCCGCCCCTCCGTCGCCCCCAAACCCCACTGGTTCTCGCCTCCCCCGCGGAGCTGGGGACCTCGGAGCGCCAGTCCGCGGCTCCCGCCGCTCGCCTGGGCCGGCCCCGATCCTGCCGCAGGGGTCGGGGAGCTCCTGCCCCGCTGGACAAGGCTTCCCCATCGCCCCAGGGACGTGTCGTCGGTGGAAGTGCTGATGAGTTACCACCAGAGCCTCAAGAGCGAGATGGAGACGCGGGCGCCCAGCCTGGCCGCCTGCGTGGAGCTGGGCAAGACGCTGCTGCTCAATAAGAGCCCGGACGCCAGCGAGGTGAGACCCCGGGCCCCGATCCTGGGCGGCCCCCGCCCCGGGGTCCCCCCAGCCCTGACGAGCGCCTGCCCTGGGCCCTGCAGGTCAAGGCCCAGCTGGAGAAGCTGCTGGGCAAGAAGAAGGAGATGACGGAGAAGTGGGAGAAGCACTGGGAGTGGCTGCAGCAGAGTGAGTCCCCGCACCCGGGCTGGGGAGGGCGTGAGCCCGGACACCCGGGTTTTCTCCGGCTCTGGGGGAAGTGGGGTGTGGGGGGTGAGAGGGGGGATGTGGGTCCCTCCCTCCCCTTGGCGGCGGGTCATGCCCCGAGAGCCCGGTGGGGTGTAACGTGGTGCCCCTGCAGTGCTGGAGGTGCACCAGTTCGCGCAGGAGGCGGTGGTGGCCGACGCGTGGCTCACGGCGCAGGAGCCGCTGCTCAAGAGCCAGGAGCTGGGCAACAGCGTGGACGAGGTGGAGCAGCTCATCCGGCGCCACGAGGCCTTCCGCAAGGCGGCCGTCGCCTGGGAGGAGCGCTTCAGCTCGCTGCGGCGCCTCACCACGGTGCGGGGGCTCGGGGCGGGCGGAGGGGCACCCGGCCACGCTGACCCGGGGGTGGGACCCAGGCGGACGACCCCCCCCACCCCGTCCCCGTCTCCCCGCAGATCGAGAAGCTGAAGGCGGAGCAGAGCAAGCAGCCGCCCACGCCCCTGCTGGGCCGCAAGTTCCTGGGGGAGCCGGCGGTGGAGCTGGGCTCGCGGGCTGTTCCGCTGCTGCGCCAGGCGCTGCACGACAAGGCGGAGGCGCGGGCTGAGCTGCTGCGGAGCCGGGCGGAGATGCCGGCCAAGGTGGAGCCGCTGGAGCCGCGCGTGGCCTACGTGCGCCACGAGCTGAAGCCGGAGCGGCTGCAGCCCAAGATTGACCGGGTGCAAGAGAGCCTGGCCGCCGCGGCCGCCGCGCCGGTGCCAGAGCCGGCGCCCGAGGCCCCACGGCCGGCGGAGGCCACGGTGGCCCCGCGCCCGCCGGCCCCCGAGCCGGCGCCGGAGCCCAAAGCGGAGGCCAAGGCAGCCTCCGAGCGGCGGCGAGAGCGGCGGCTGGAGCGGCAGGAGTCCAGCGAGCAGGAGACGCCGCGGCACGACGCCAAGGCGGGCGGGTGAGCCCCCGGGACCCAGGTGTCCGGAGCGGGGTGAATGGGACCCGCTGCTGGACGTTTTGGGCTAACAGATGGCCACTTGGGGCCATCCCAAATGCTGAGGTTTCCCCACAAAGAGGAAGGGAAGCCCGAGGTTTCCCCAGAGGGTCTTGCCCCCCCCGCACCGTGCCCCCTGACCGGGTCTCTCTGCTGGCAGCAAGGCCACGCTGGCCGACATCGTGGAGCAGCTGCAGGAGAAGGAGTCGGCGCCGGCAGCCGCTACGGTACGTGCCAGTTTTGGGGAGGGGGGTATCCAGCTGGGACCCTCACCTGACCCCCCCCCCGGCTCTCTCCCCCCATTTCCCCTAGTCCCGGGAGCGTGAGTCGCCCGCCCGCCTGCCCAGCATGGACCTGCTGCCCGAGCGGACGCCACGGCCCGACCGGCCCCGCGCCCGCGACCGCCCCAAGCCTCGGCGCCGGCCGCGGCCCAAGGACCCCAGCCAGGGTCCCGGGGAGGCGCGGCGGTCGCGCTCGGCCCCGGCACCCAGCAGCGCGCCACCCCCGCCACCGCCCACCCACACGGCGCAGCTGGAGGGCTACCTCTTCCGCAAGCGTGAGCTGGAGGGGCCCAGCAAGAAGGCCTCCAACAGGTGAGCGCCGTGTGCCCCCGCAGCTGTGGGGCCCCGATCCCGGCCAGGATCCATGCAAAGGGCCTGGCTGCAGCTGCCCTGTGCCCGGCAGGTCCTGGATCAACCTGTACTGCGTGCTGAGCAAGGGCGACCTGGGCTTCTACAAGGACGCCAAGGGGCAGGCGTCGGGCAGTACCCACGGCGGCGAGCCACTGCTCAGCCTGGCTGGCGCGCTCAGCGAGGTGGCCAGCGACTACAAGAAGAAGAAGAACGTCTTCAAGCTCAAGTAAGTGCCCCCGGGCGGGCAGGGACGGACCCCCGGGCAGAGGCCAGCACTCGGCGCCCTGCTGCTGGGGGTCCTGGGATGGCGGGTAAGGGGCGGGATTGG
Source organism: Crocodylus siamensis (assembly GCF_052110815.1). Lineage (NCBI taxonomy): Eukaryota > Metazoa > Chordata > Crocodylia > Crocodylidae > Crocodylus > Crocodylus siamensis. Next base: position 2,162,145 of record NC_143400.1, read on the forward strand.
GACCCTGGGCTGGCACCCGGAGCCAGGAGCCATGGGCGGGTGGACACCTGCTGGACCCGGACATCCCGTGTCTTGCAGGACGAGCGAGGGGAGCGAGTTCCTGCTCCAGGCCAAGGATGAGGTAGGAGCGCGGCCGTGGCGGTGTCCCGGCACTGCTGTGGCCCCCCCACGGGCTCTGGGGAACCCATCCTGCACCCTGCACGTGGCCGGGCGGGTATTGGAGCTGGGAACCAGGCCAGGGGTGGCCGGACAGAGAGCCTGACGCCTGCCCCCGTTGCAGGAGGAGATGCAGAGCTGGCTGACGGCGCTGTCTACAGCGGTGCAGGAGCACGCGGAGATCGCGCGCTGGACACAGGCGCTGCTCACCACCTCCTCCACCGACGAGGGGCTCCCCCGGCGGGAGGGCGACCGCCGCGCCAGCACCTCGGGCCGCCGGAAGTGAGGTGGTTGGCGGGACTCTTCCCCTGCCCCGCACCAGCAGGCCCCACGCCGGGCCGGCCGGACGCCTCCCTGCGGCGCCGCAGGACCGTGCCACTGCTGTTGCCGGCCGCCGGAGCCTCGCACAGCCCCAGGTCCGGCGGGAAAGGGCGCGGGGGGCTCCACCAGCGCGGCCCCCCTTCCCAGCCCCCTGCTCTGGACGCTGCCCAGCCACGCCCCCCCCCCCCCCGGGTCCAGCTCATCCTCACCGGACCTCTGCAGACGGGGCTGACCCTGGGGCTGGCACCTGGTGCCCCCCACCCTGGGCCAGAGCCGCAGGGACAGGCGAGCGCCGATGCCAGCATGGGCCCGACTCTGAGCCTCCGTCCAGATGCCAGATACCGAGGGTCTCCTGGCTGCCACCCAGCATTAACCCTTCGCACACTGGGCACGGTGACTCCGTTCCCAGCCCCCTGCTTGCCCAGCCGTCTGCTCCTACTGCCCCCCGCAGCTCCGATGTCTCTGTCTGTCCCCGTCCTTCCGTCTTTCACATCCACACTTCCCCCAGCTCTGCGCTCAGCTCCTGGATGCCAGGGGGTGGGGTTTCTGCACTGCCCCCCCCCCAGCAAGAGCCTGGGGGTCCCAGCGGCCCCATTCACAAGCCATACCGCCTGCCGCGGCTGTGTGGGGGGGCAGGGGCCAGCGCCACGCCACGCCACGCCATGCCAGGAGGCCTCTTTTTATGCAATACAAAGGTGGGGGCAGGGGGCCCAGCCCCTTCAGGCCATGCAAAGTCCCAGGGGCCCCATCCCAGCCTTTCCCCACCACGGGGGGGTCCAGGCCCAGGCTCTGCTCCCCCTTGGCTGCCTGCACGGCGTCTGGACCATGGCACCCCCGGCCCCACCCCAACACTGATGCCTTGGGCCGTCTCCCGCTCACCAGGAAGCCCCCGGGAGTCAGTGATTTTGGAATCAAGCCCCCCCTCTCTGCCCCCAACCCCTTTGTAAAGATTTTAACGCCTCCAGTGCCACCGGCTGCATGAGACGGGCAGGGGCTTCCGCGCTGTGCATGCACCATCCCCGCTGAGCCCCCCTCCCCCCCGCCCAGCCCCACAGACCCCGGGGCCCGGCTGTAGAGACCCCCCGGAGCTGAGCGGCTCCGGCACCATCCCGTAGAGCCGTACGCGGCCGCACCTCGCACCTTCGCACCCAATAAAGGGGCAGAAAAGGCCTCGACCGGCACCCACTGTCTATGCCTGTATTTTTGGGGCGTGGGGGGGCTCTTTGCTGTGGGGGTTGGGAGGCACCGGGCAGGGGGGCAGCTCCATTGGGCCCCAAAATGTGGCTGGCTGCAGGGGGCACTGCCCCAGGGATGCACGCAGCACATGCCTCAGTTTCTCCACTGCAACCCAGGGGAGGAGCCTCCTCCCAGCCCAGGAGGAGCTTGCCCCGTCCTCCCACCACAAACTGGGCTCCTGCCCCTTTAAGAAGTGGGGGGGGTCAGGGAGGGCACAGCTTCCCCGGCGCCAGGGCGCATGCGTGCCGGGAAAGCCGAGGCGCCGACCAATGGGCGTGCTGGAGAGGCGCGACGGAGCCAATGGGCGGGCGCGGCGGAGCCGGAAGTGCCGCTCCGGCCGGAAATGGCGGCGGTGGCGGGAGATAGCGCTGTGATCCACCTCAACGTGGGGGGCAAGAGGCGAGTGCCCACGTGACCCCGCTACGTCACGGCGGTGGGACCCCCCCCTTACGTCACGCCTCTTACGTCATGCCCTGGAAGGGAGTCCCTTCGCCCTCACCTGCCCTTTCCCCTCTGACCTCTGACCCCGCAGGTTCAGCACGTCCCGGCAGACCCTGACCTGGGCCCCGGACTCCTTCTTCTCCAGGTGACCCCCCGTTCACCCTGGAGCCTAACGACGCCCCTCCCGGGCTTCGCCAATTAGCAGCGCGTGGCTGATTAAGGCTCGCCCTGGGTTTGCGGTTTCGGGCGGGGGCGGGGGGACAGCCGGGTCCGGGGGCGTCCCTGATGTCCGGCTGCCCCCCCTTGCAGCCTCCTGAGCGGCCGCATCTCCAGCCTGAAGGATGAGACGGGCGCGGTGAGTGGGGGGGGGACACGGGGGGGGGGGGCTGCACGGTGCCCCTGTGACCCCCGCCCCGCTCACTGCCCCCCCGCAGATCTTCATTGATCGGGACCCCGACATCTTCGGCCCCATCCTCAACTTCCTGCGCACCAAGGAGCTGGACCCCAGGTGGGGCCGTGCACCGCAAGCGGGTGGGGGTGGGGGTGGTCTCTGTTGGGCCCCCCACATCAACGCCCTCTTGCCCCCCCCCGCCAGGGGCATCGACATCTCGCTGCTGCTGCACGAGGCCGAGTTCTACGGGATCGCGCCGCTGGGTACGGCCGTGCCGGGGTCATCGGCGCAGGGAGCAGGGCAGGGGTCGAGCTGGGGCCGCCCCGGGTTGGGGGCAGGGGGCAGGGGTTAAGCCTGGGCTGGGGGGTGCGTCAGGGGTCAAGCTCGGGCTGCTTTGAGCTGGGCGGTGGGAGTCAAGGGTCGTGCTCAGGCTGCCCCAGGCGGGGGGTGCAGGTCAAGAGCCAAGCTTAGGCTGCCCTGGACTGGCGGGGGGGTCTGGGATGCATCTGGGGCTCAGCCCTCCCCCTCCCCCCATCCCTGCTCCCCCGCCCAGTGCGGCGCCTGCAGCTGCTGGAGGACCTGGAGCGCTCGTCCTGCGGCACTGTCCTCTTCAACGGGTACCTGCCCCCCCCAGGTAGGTGCGCCCGGGGCGGGGGGCACTCGGGCCCCATCCCCTTGTCACGGGCGGCTCCATCACCGCAGCCCCTCTGCCTGCAGCCCCGCCGGGCCGGCGGCAGAACCGGCACAGCCTGGCAGGGCCTCAAGCGGCAGCGCGGGCGGGCAGCCCCGGGGTGACCGTGCGCCGCAGCCACACCATGCCCCCCAACCGCGGGCAGGCCGGGCTGCTGGGGCGCCTGCTGGAGGAGCGCAGCATCAACCTGGGGCCAGGTACTCAGGGGGTCTCCAGGGGCTCAGGACAGGGGGTCCGGGTGCCTGGGTTCTCTGCAAGTCTTGGGGGGCTGCGGGGCCTGCACCCTCAAGCAGGGAGGGGTTGGGAACCCGACGCCTGGGTGCTCTGCCAGCTCTCGGGGTGCCGGGGGTTGTGGGGTCTAGGATGAGGTGGGGGGGCCGGACGCCGGAGTTCCTCCCGTCTCTGTGGTGACCTGGGCCGGGCCGGCTGCCCCCAGGGCTAGGCGCTGACCCGGGCATGGTGCGCATCGTGTGCGGGCACCACAACTGGATCGCCGTGGCCTACGCCCAGTTCCTCGTCTGCTACCGGTAAGTGCGGCCCCCGCCCGCCCGCCCACCCGCCCGCCCTTGGCCCCCAGCCGGATCTCAGCACCCCGCTCTTGCTGCAGGATGCAGGAGCCGTCGGGGTGGCAGCAGGTGTTCTGCAGCCCGCGGCTGGACTGGGTCATCGAGCGCGTGGCGCTGAACGCCCGGGTGCTGGGCGGCGCCCTCGGCGCCCGCGACAAGATGGTGGCAGCCGCGTCCTGCAGCGAGATCCTGCTCTGGGCCCTGCAGGCCGACGGCAGCGGCGGCGAGATCGGTGAGGTGGGGGGGCACTGGGGCAGGGGACCCGTGGGTGCTCCTCGCTCCCAACCTGCAGCTCCCTGCCCCCCCAGCCCTGCCAGTGCCCCTCACTTCTGACCCTGTGGGGTTGGTTGCACGGAGGAGCCCAGGCTGGGTGGGGGGGATTGCAGTACCACCCCCCCCCCCACTGCTCACACCCCCCCTGCCCTGGGCAGGCGTGTTTCACCTGGGCGTGCCCGTGGAGGCCCTCTTCTTCGTAGGCAACCAGCTGGTCGCCGCCAGCCACGCGGGCAAGATCGGCGTCTGGAACGCAGTCACCAAGCACTGGCAGGTAAGAGGGGGGCTCAGGGGGGGTTGGGGGGCTCTCCCTGCCCCCTGAACACCCCCTTCCTGCCCCCCAGATCCAGGATGTCGCCCCCATCAACAGCTATGACGCTGCTGGCACTTTCCTGTTGCTGGGCTGCAACAACGGCTCCATCTACTCTGTGGGTGAGTGCAGCAGGGATCCCGCGGCCCCCCAGGGCCTAGCCCCGCCCCCCCTGACCCCCCCCCCCCCCGTGCCCACAGACGTGCAGAAGTTCCCGCTGCGGATGAAGGACAACGACTTGCTGGTGACGGAGCTGTACCGCGACCCTGCCGAGGATGCCGTCACTGCACTGAGTGTCTACCTCACCCCCAAGACGAGTAAGATTCCCCCCGAACTGCTCAGAGCCCTCCCCCCAGTCAGTGGGATTTAACCCCCCAGAGAACTGGTCGTTCTCCCGGGACTAGGGGAACCCAGGGGTCCTGGTTTCCACCCCCCTTTCATTGCTGCAGAACCCACCCAGGTGTCTAGGCGCCGAGGGGTGGTGAGGGGGGCTCGGGCGCTGGGCAGAGGCCATGGCTTGACCCGCCACCCCGGGGCCCCGCAGGCGACAGCGGCAACTGGATCGAAATAGCCTATGGGACCAGCTCGGGGACAGTGCGGGTCATCGTGCAGCACCCGGAGACCGTGGGCTCCGCACCCCAGCTCTTCCAGACCTTCACCGTGCACCGCAGCCCCGTCACCAAGATCATGCTGTCTGAGAAGCACCTCATCTCCAGTAAGGGCTGCGGGGGGCACAGGGCGGGAGTGAGGGACACTGGGAGGGCTGAAGGGACAAGGGGCGGGAGTTGGGAGCACCGGCAGGGCTGGAGGTCTGGGGTGATGGGCACTGGGGGGCCACGGCCCTTCTCACCCCGTTTCCCCCGCCCCACCGGTTGCAGTCTGTGGCGACAACAACCACGTGCGCACATGGACGGTGACACGGTTCCGGGGCATGATCTCCACGCAGCCGGGCTCCACACCCTTGGCCTCCTTCAAGATCCTGGCGCTGGAGGCCATGGATGGGCACGCGGGCTGCAGCGCCGGCACCGACATCGGTGAGCTGGCGGGGCGGGGCGGGGGGCCTGGGGTGCTGGGCTGGACTGACCGGTCGCGTGGCCCGCAGGCCCCTTTGGGGAGCGGGACGACCAGCAGGTTTTCATCCAGAAGGTTGTGCCCGACGCCACCACCGTGCTCGTGCGTTTCTCGTCCACCGGCAAAAGGTGAGCGAGGCCCTGGGGGGGGAGCGGGGCCCATCTTGATCTTGGCATCGAACCCGAGCCCACCCCCCTCTGGCGCCGCAGGATCTGCGAGGTGCGCTCGGTGGACGGCGCCGCCATCACGGCCTTCACGGTGCGCGAGTGCGAGGGCTCGAGCCGCCTGGGCTCCCGCCCGCGCCGCTACCTCTTCACCGGCCACAGCAACGGCTCCGTCCAGACCTGGGACCTCACCACGGCCGTGGAGACGCTGGGCCGGCCCCCAGGTGAGGGGCCCCCCCCATCCCCGCCCCCCCCCCCCCGTGGCCTTCACCCCCACGGCTCACCCCTCTACTCCCCCAGACTCGGGGGGCCTGACGGAGCGGGAGCTGCTGGAGCAGCTGGAGCAGTGTGACCTGGCGCTGACCCGCACCCCGGAGCTGAGCCCGGCCGCATCCCTCACGCCCTCCCGCGCCTCCAGCGTCAGGTACGGCCCCCCGCCCGGGACCCTCGCTCCTGGCCTGCAGCACCCCCCAGGCTGCATCGGCCACCCTGTCCCCTGACATCCGCCCCTCTCCCCCCTCAGCCTCCAGTCCCAGGGCAGCGACGGCGTCCGTGACAAACCCGCCAAGGGGGCACCTGGCCCCGGGGCCCCCGCCCGTGCCAGCCTGCCGGCCCCCCGGCTCCGCGAGGTGCCCGTGCGCTGGGGCAGCCACAGCCCCCTGCCCACCATGGACGGGGAGCCGCGGGCAGGCGGCAGCTTCGTGGAGAGGTGCCAGGCGCTGGCCCGCAGCACCGAGCCCGATGGGGCCCGCGGCAGGGCCCGGGCCCTGCGCCAGCCCCCCCACCGGCCCCCTGGCCCCGCGCCCCCCAGCCCTGTGCACCTCAACGAGACCTCGTTCTGAGCCCGCCGGTGGGGGGAGAGCCCTGCTCTGAAGTGCCTGTGGCCCCCCCGGGACACTGAGGACCGCGCTGCACCCATGTTGCCTTATGGGGGGGCATCCCCCAGCCTCCTCTGTCTGCCTGGTTCCGGGCGGGCACTGGGGGCCCCCTCCCCCCAGCTGGGCTGGATTTTGGGGGGGGCACAAAGGTCACAAGAGGTCACTTTTGGGGGTGGGGCCTGGAACCCCCAGGCTCTGTCCCCTTCCCTTTGAAAATACACCCTATCCCCGAGCCTGGCTCCGTGTACCTGATTTGGGGGGGAATGGGTGGGGCTGCCCCAGGCCTTGTGCACAGCATGTGGCGTGTAACGTGTGTGCGTGTCCCTGCCCTGTGGCAGCTCGGCTGTCCAGGTGGACACACGCATCTGCACGGGGTCAGTGGTTAAAGCAGGGACTCACCTGGGGGGGATCCCATCCTAATGGGGGTGCAGGGCTTCCTCCTCCTCCGTGCCTCAGTTTCCCCGGCCTGAGCAGTGGACGCATGTGGGGGAGGGGACAGGGAAATCCAGCCCCGCCTCTCCCCCAGCTGGGGAGCCCCAGGCAAACTGGTCCCCCCCACATATCTGGTCCCCATCCTGCCCCCCCACCGTTGCTGGGGGGTAGTTGTCCCGGGAGGCAGTTGCATAGCAACGGGTGCATCCCTAGCTGGGGGGGTCCCGGGCTCCCTACCTCCCCAGCCAGAGGCGCTAGTGGGGGCATCCGGGGGGCTGCGGGGCGGAAGTGAGTAGCCCCCCACTGCGGCCATCATAGCGGATCGGCCCCGCGGGGGGAGTGGGGCGGGACCGGCCCCCCCTCTGCCACGTGTGTCGGGGGTGCAGGGCTGGGGGGTCCCCGGGACTCGCCCGCCCCGAGCGGGGGCGGGGCTGGCGCGGGGGGCGGGGCTGGGGGGGGGGGTCCCGGCGCCCCGCACCTGCGCCCTCCCCGCGACACGGCGGCGGAGCAGCGCGGCCCCGATCCGGCCCTGGCGCCATGTGGCCCCCCCCGCCCGCGCTCCGCCTCCTGCTGCTGCTGCTGCCGCTGCTGGGGCCCGCGACCCCCGCCCCCGGCAGGTGAGTGCCCCCCCCCTGCTTCCGCTGCCTCAGTTTCCCTGCATGGCGGGGGGCATGTGTGGGAGCCCCCCCTCCCAGTGGGTCTGGGGTCCCAGCTCCACCTACAAGGGGAGGGTCTTCTCCCCCATGCTGCTGCTGCCCAGCGCCCCCACTCCCAGCGCCCTGCGGCCCCCCCGGGGGGGCAGCGCTGGGGCCGGACGTGCCTCCCCCGCCGGCTCGGGTTACTAAGCGGTTTCGCAGCCGCAGCAGGTCGGGGGCGGGCAGGGGGCGAGGGGCGCCAGCCGGGACAGTTGGGGGTGTGGGAGGCTGCAGGCGAGGGGCACTGGCCAGGGGGGCAGGGGGCGAGGGGTGCTAGCTGGGACGGTTGGGGGTGTGGGGGCTGTGGGGCGGGGGTGAGGGGCGCTAGCCAGGGTGGTTTGGCTCTCACTGTAAGAGATGGGGGGTGCAGGAGTGGATTACCGGGGTCTTCTTAATGGGGGGCATCCTGGCAGCTTCCCTGTGTCCTCCATCGGCATCACAAGCCTGTGGGGAAGGAGCCCTGGCCTGGCTTCCACCGCTGCCCCCGCTGTGCCCCTGCCCTGGGGGTCACAGGCCCGGGGGCTCCAGCTCCTGCTGCCCCCGACCCGCTGCGGCTGCTCAAAGCTGCGTTCCCGGCGCTTTGTGTTGTGCACAAAGACCTGAGCTGCGGGGCAGGGGCTGCGGGTCGGGGCGGGGGGTGCTAGGAGGGAGCGGGGGCAGGGGCTGCGGGTCGGGGCGGGGGGTGCTGGGGGGGCAGTGATTTTTGGGTCGGGAGTGGGGCACTGGCAGGGCTGGGTGGTTGGGCTCCTGGGTTCCCCACTCTGTTGGGGGGGGGGGGCTGCCATGGGGGCCCAGACTCCTCACCCCCTCGCCCCCGCAGCCCCCACGTGTGCGGCCGCAGCTGCTGCCCTGGTTGGAGCCTGGCGCCCGGGACCCACCGCTGCACCCAAGGTATGGGGGTGGCAGGGGCAGGGCAGGGTCCTGGGGGTCGCGGCCCAGCTGACCTCAGTCTCCCGCAGCCGCCTGTGCCCCCCGCTGCCGCCCTGGGGGTCCGTGCCGCCCCCCCCCGCCGCTGCGAGCGCCCCCCGCCCCGGCCCGTCGCCTCCCTGCGCTGGCAGCCGCTCACGTGAGTGGGGCTGGGTGGGCTCTGGGGGTCAGGCGGCCAAGGGTTAAACACCCCCTTCTCAGCCGGGGCGGGGTTCAGATCCATAGACCCGCTTGTCTCAGCCAGGATCCCCCTGCTGTGGATCAGGCCCTGGGGGGGACCCTGGTGGACAGAGGGGGGCATGGGCCTTGGGTGCGGGTCACTGGCTGGGGGGGCATCTGCCCCCCTCAGCATGTTCCCAGACCTGGCCCTTCCGGCTGGCGGCGCCGGAGCCCTGAGCTCATGTCGCCGGCAGCTGGGGGGGAGGCAGCCCCCGCTTCCAGCTTGCCCCTCCCCCTGGTTCGCAGCTCCCCCCCCCCGAGCCTGCAGCCCCTCCCTTCTCTAGAGCAGGACTCTGGGGTTCGCCCCCTAGTAGCAAATGGGTGGGGGTGGGCCGGATGCCTGGGTTCCCTGTTGAGGGGTCTCTGGGACATGCACTGCTGACACCCCCGCCCCCCCAGGCCAGCAGAGCTCCAGGCCGTGCTGCAGCGCTGGGTACCTCTGGCACCCCCCCGCGCCCGTGAGGACCAGCCCCCGCGCCCCGGTAAGTGGGAGAGGGGATGGAGGTGTGTGGGGCAGCCGTCCCCGGTGGCAGCTGCCACCGCCGCCTCCTCTTGAGGTCACTGCTCTTCCCACGGTAACCAGCCACGACCTCATTGAGGAGGGGTATGCCCCCCCCCAGCTGGCCCCAGAACAGGCAGGTGGGGAGCGGCTGTTCCGGGGTGGTGCCTCGCTACACCCCCCCCCCCCCCAACAGCTCTAACCACTCAACCCTGCTCCCCCCCCAGCACTGGGGAAGCCCCCCCATGCTCTCACCCCCCCAGACCCCAACTCCTCAGAGGACCCAGGCATCTGGGCTCCAGGCCCCTGTGGGGCCCGCTCCCCTCCTAGCGCTGGGGGAGACCCCAGGCATCCGGGCTCTGGGCGGTCCCCCCTGGGGGCTGGGGGGGGGGGGCGGGTGCGGGGGGCGCCCGGGACGCCGAAGAGTTAACGCGGCGGCGGGCGGGCGCAGGCGTCTGTCCCTGGCGCTGGTCCCAGTCCTCGGCCGCGCTGGGCTCAGCTCGGGCTCGGGCACTCGCGGCCGACGGGCTCCGCGCGCGTCGCTCCGGCTGCGGCTGCGGCATGGCCGGTCCCGGCGCTGCCCGCCTGGCGCCTGCCGCCGCGCTGGCGCTGCTGGCGCTGGCGGCGCGGCTGGCGGCGGGGCAGGGCGGCGCCCGGCTGCGCGTGCTCTTCACGCCCGCCGTGTGCCAGCTGCGCTGCGCCGGGCACCGCTGCACAACGCACTGCGCCCGCGGCAACGCCACCGCCCTCTACAGCGGCGACCCCGGCGCCGCCCGCCAGGGCTTCCGCGTCTGTGAGTACCCGCGGGCGTCGGGCCCGCGGCCGCGCCTCGCCTCGTCCGCCGGGCGCCGTGCACCTGCCGCGCCGGGCGCCAGGGTGAGGGGCTCGATGCCCCCGGGGTGGGTGCCGGGCTTTGCCCCAGCGCGGGCTCTGCGGGGGGCTCGGGCGCGGCGGCCGCGGCTCCCACCCACGCTGAAGCATGAGCTCATCCCCCAGCTCGGGGCCGTGCCCCTCCCCGGCTCCCGCTCTGGCCAGGACCCGCCCAGGCTGCCTCCTCCGGGGGCACGGACTGGGAATTGGGAAGATAAACACGGGCCCCAAACATGGGCTGGAGCCGAGCCACCTGCGCCGGCCGGACGCCTGGGTTGTGTCTCCGGCTCGGGGGCCGGGGGTGGCTGGGAGCCCGGGTGCCTGGGAGGGGAAGGGGAAGGGAGTCCTCGTGGGCTCTCCCCCCGGCGGCACTCAGGGAAGGGGGTCATTGCTTGGGTGCCTGGACGCCGGGGTTCTCCGTCGGGTGCCCCAGGGACCCCCCCGCAAGGCCCCGTGCCCGAGCTGCATGGGGCTCTGTGTGCCCGGCCGCAGGGCGTGGGCGCGAGGGCACGACGCCTCCCCTCCCACGTGCCCTGGGGAGCTGTGCCGTGGCCTGGCCGGCAGCTGGTCCCTGGGCCTCGTCCCAGCGCCCCCCGCCCCTCCCCAGTTCCCAGCTGCTCCCAGCTGTGGCACTGGGTCCCCGCAGGGTCTCCCAGAGCACAGGCCTGCCCGAGGTGACACGAGCTGCCCCAGCCTCGGCCCCGGCGTGGGGTCGGGGGTGGTGGCTCTGGCATCCCCGTCTCTGCCCTGTGGGACCCAGGTGTTTGGGCAGCTGTTGCTGGGCGGAGGGGGGGCTCAGGCACAGCCTCCTGGCACACCATGGGTTAACACCGGAGCCACTGGAGGAACATCTGGCTCCAGCCCCCCTCCCCCCCACAGCTGGTGTCTGCAGAGTGGGAGCCTGGGGGGGGCGGCGGGAACAGTCCTGCTGGTGCCCCTCACTCCCAACCCGCAGGGCCTGAGCTGGGGGGCTTTCTCTGGGGGGGGGGAACCCCTGCCCCCACCCTGAGCCAGGCCCCCTGTGCCCCGCAGTCCTGTGCCCGCTGATCTGCCGCAATGGTGGGGTCTGCACCAAACCCGACGCCTGCCTCTGCCCCCCCGGCTTCACCGGCAAGTTCTGCCAGCTGCCGGCCAACCGCACCAAGCACGAGGCCCCCCCAGATCCCCCCCCTCCGCCAGGCCGCACGGAGCAGGGCGTGCAGCCCCTCACCAAGTCCGTCTACACCCTGCCCCTGCGTAACCATGTGGAGGAGCGCGACGGTAAAGGGGAGCGTGGGGACATGGGCCGGGGGGGGACAGCTGGGGCTGGGGGGCACAGCTCTGCACCCTTGCCCCTCCAGGCGCGGCATCGCTGGTGAACGTGCATGTGGAGCACCCGCCCGAAGCCTCGATCACTATCCATGAGGTGGCGCGGGTCCTGGAGCCGGCGCCGGCACCCCGGGGCAGCACCCGCCCCCCCGCGCCCTACCGCGTCCTGGCTCAGAGCAGCCCCCGCGCCCGCGGTCCCGGCTACGGTGAGGACGCCGGCTTTGGCTACTGCTTCCGGCGCCTCCACGATGGAGAGGTACCACTGTTGCTGTCATTGCCCACGCGTGGGGGCACCCGCACCCGGCTGCCCCGTGACCTGGCGTGCTGTCCTGGAGTGCCTGTGTGTTTCATGACGCATGCATGCATGTTGCGGGGGGGTAGTCCTGCCACTGACCCTTGCCCCTTGCCCCTGCAGTGTAGCTCGCCCGTGCCTGGCCTGCGCACCCGAGAGATCTGCTGCCGCGGCACCGGCGTGGCCTGGGGTGTCCACGAGTGCCAGCCGTGCGCCACCGAGCCGGGTGAGAGGGACCGGGCCGGGCATGGAGCCACGGGGAGGCGTCGTGCCCGGTGCTGACCCCGCTCGCTCTGCTTGCAGCTCCGGCGCCAGCTCTGGGCCCACAGGCGGCTCCGTGCCCCCCAGGCTTCCGGCGCCTGAACGGGTCCTGTGTGGGTGAGTTGGGGCCGGCGGGGGTGGTCTCGGGTCACAAGCAACCACGAGCATCCCCAGAAAGGGTGCCTGACCCCTGACGCTGTCCCCAGACGTGGACGAGTGTGCGGAGGGCAGGTTCTGCCAGAACGGCGTCTGCACCAACACGCGCGGCAGCTTCGCCTGCCTCTGCCACACCGGCTTCCTGCTCGACTCGGCGCGCAGCAGCTGCATCTGTGAGCCCGGGTGGGGGGCACCGGGTGGGGGCGCCAGAGTGGGGCCAGCCCGGGGCTGCAGGGGTTTGGGCACCTCCACCCCCAGCGCCCCGACTGGCCACGTGCGGGACTCGCCTGGGGTGGCCCCGATCCAGGCCCGATCCTGGGTGGAGGTGGGCCCCGCGCCCCCCCGTCCACGCCGGCCTTGGTGTCAGCCCACCAGGTGATCTCGGAGGCCAAGGGCCCGTGCTTCCGCGTGCTGCGTGACGGCGCCTGCGCTCTGCCCACGCTGCGCAACATCACCAAGCAGATCTGCTGCTGCAGCCGCGTCGGCAAGGCCTGGGGGCGCCCTTGCGAGCGCTGCCCCCCCGCCGGCTCCGGTGAGCGGGGCGGGGAGGCCAGACTCCTGGGGTCCATCCTGGCCTCGGGGGGCCAGGACACCTGGGCTCCACGCTCGTGCCTGCCCCTTCCTCTGTTGCAGAGGGCTTCAAGGAGATCTGCCCGGCCGGACCCGGCTACCATTACTCAGCCTCTGACCTGCGCTACGACACCCGCTACCTGGGCCACGACCTGCCCCGTGTGCCCGTCGGCCGCCCGCCGCGCCCCCGCCTGCCTGGTCCCACCGCCCCCGGCCCTGTCCGTGAGTGCCCCCATCTCCCACAGCGGGGCATGATGTGGATACACCCCCCAGCCCTCACCTCTGCCCGCGTGTCTTTGCAGCCGACTGGACCCCTCCTCCCACAGCCGGGCCAAAGCCAGAGCCACAGACCCCCGCAGTGCCCACTGCACCACCGGCCCCAGGTAGGATGTGGCATGGGGGGGGGGGGGGGGAGGCGGCTTTGGGGTCCAGAGAGAGCAGCCCTCCCCCAGCCCAGCTGTGTCTACAGCACCCGGTGGCTCCGTGTGCGAGCGCAACCCGCAGATCTGCGGCCCCGGGCGCTGCGTGCCCCGGCAGGGCGGCTACACCTGCCTGTGCCACCCCGGCTACTGGCTCAGCACTCAGGGCACCCACTGCATCGGTGAGCGGGGTGCTGGGGGCGGGCAGCGCCGGGGGGACTCCACTGGCCGTGGGGTACTTGGAGTGGGGGGGATGTCGGGGCCGGGCCTCACCCGCGTGCCCGCGGTGCGCCTGGCCCGGCAGACGTGGACGAGTGCCGGCGCAGCCCCCGGCCCTGTGCCCACGGCCGCTGCGAGAACACGGTGGGCAGCTTCCGCTGCGCCTGCGACCCCGGCTACCGCGCCGACCCCACCAGCACCCGCTGCCTGGGTGAGACGGGACGGGGGTAGGGGGGGCCCGGGCACCTGGGTCCCCGGGAGCTTGCTCACCGCCTCCCTGGTGCCCGCAGACGTGGACGAGTGCGCCCAGAGCCCCCGGCCCTGCGCCCACGGGCGCTGCGAGAACACGCCCGGCTCCTACCGCTGTGCCTGCCCCGCCGGCTACCGCGCCAACGCCGCCGGCACCAGCTGCTCAGGTAGTGCCTGACAGGGCCGGGGGGTCGGGAGGAGCTGGGCCAGGAGCTCACCCCCCCCGGTGCCCGCAGACATCGATGAGTGCGCCCGGAGCCCCCGGCCCTGCGCCCCCGGGCGCTGCGAGAACGCGGCCGGCAGCTACCGCTGCGCCTGCCCCGCTGGCTACCAGCCCAGCCCTGGCGCCACCGACTGCCTGGGTGAGAGACCCCCCCCAACCCTCCCCAGGGCAGGAGGAGACCGGGGAGAGGGGCACCCCCAGCCCTGCCTGTATTTGTGACAATAACGGGGTCCCTGTGCCTTGCAGATGTGGACGAGTGCGCGGACAGCCCCTGCGAGCCGGGGCGCTGCCAGAACCTGCCCGGCAGCTACCGCTGCACCTGCCCCTCCGGCTTCCAGCCCGGCCCCGGTGCCACCGACTGCACTGGTGAGAGTGGGGAGAGGGGGACAGGGTGGAGCCGGGAGCTGGCACTGCCCCGGGGAAGTGCACAGCACTAGGCGTGCACCCCTTCCGGGGCCCTGTTCCCGGGCACGCGGGACCAGGGCCTCCCCCTGCTCGTTGGCAGACGTGGACGAGTGCCGCGACGCCCGCCCGCCCTGCGGCGCCGGTAGCTGCGAGAACCTGCCCGGCGCCTACCGCTGCCTCTGCCCCGAGGGCTACCGCGCTGGCGCCCGGCAGGCCGAGTGCCAGGGTGAGGGGCTGCACCGCGTGGGCCGGAGCTGAGCACAGCCACAAAGCCCCCTATGCTGGCTCTGCCCCCCTGACCTTGATTTTGCCCTTCCTGTGGCAGATGTGGACGAGTGCGCGGCAGGCACCCCCTGCGGCCTCCACGGTCGCTGCACCAACACAGCCGGATCCTTCCGCTGCGAGTGCCGCCCCGGGTACCGGGCCCAGGCCCCTGGCGACCCCTGCATGGGTGAGTTTCGGGATGGAGAGGGCTGAGGCTGCATCGGGCCCCACTAACCTGCCCTCGCTGCCTGCAGATGTGAACGAGTGCCTGGAAGGCGACTTCTGCTTCCCCCACGGCGAGTGCCTCAACGCTGATGGCTCCTACACCTGCCTGTGCGCCCAGGGCTTCGCCGCCACACCCGACGGTGCCTCCTGCCTTGGTACGAGCCCCTGGGCACGGCCCCGGGCAGAGGGACAAGTGACCCAGGTGTTGGGGGCACAGCAGCCTGTTGTAGGAACGGAGAGGCCAGGCATAGGGACGGGGAACCCAGATGTCCCGGGTCTTTGCATTGCAGCTACAGAGGGGGTGGAGGCTTTGCCCCTCTCTCATGTGGATATGGGGAGAGCCCAGGTGTCTGGGACCTCGGGGGATGGGTCTTCAGTGGTGGGGGTGGGCCTGGCCCCGCTGACACTGTCTCCCTGCAGACGTGGACGAGTGCCGGCGAGGGGGGGCCTGTGAGGGTGGCCGCTGTGTCAACACTGAGGGCTCCTTCGACTGCTACTGCCCAGCCGGCTTCCGCGCCGGCCCCGACAAGACCAACTGCCAGGGTGAGTGTGGGGGGGCGGGGAGGCGGCCTGGATGCCAGGGTGCCACGGCTGCCCCATGCCTGTGCATCCCCCTCCCCTGACCACCGCCCCCCCAGACGTGGACGAGTGCCAGGACTACAGGGATGCCCTGTGTGGTGCCCAGCGCTGTGAGAACCTGCCTGGCTCCTACCGCTGTGTGGCTGACTGCGACCCTGGCTACCAAGCCGGCTCCAATGGCCAGTGCCATGGTGAGTGCCTACCACGCAGGGGGGCAGGGCTCCTGCATGGTGGTAGCCAGCCACGTCCCCTTGGCCACTTTCCCCCGACCACATCCCTCCAGCTCTGAGCTCCCAGCCATGCCACACTGCCGCCACGGCTGGGCCCTGAGCGTGTCTCCCACAGACGTGGACGAGTGCGAGACCTATGGGGCGCACCTCTGTGGCGCCCAGCGCTGCCAAAACCTGCCCGGCTCCTACCGCTGCATGGCCCCCTGTGACCCTGGCTACGAGCCTGGCCCTGGCAGCCAGTGCCACGGTGAGTGCCTGCTGTGGCACAGGCAGGGGCTGGGACTATGGCTGGCAGGGTAGAGGGGAGATCAACGGCCACAGGACTGGGGTCACAGCCCCCACGCACGCCGGGTCCTGGGTGACAAGTGCCACGCTCATTGCAGATGTGGACGAGTGCACCAATGGAACACGGTGCGGGGTCCACGCTGTCTGCCACAACCTGCCCGGCTCCTTCCAGTGCGTGTGCGACCAGGGCTATGAGATCGCCCGCGATGGGCACCACTGCCAGGGTATGGGGCATGGGAGGCCGAGGGGAAGAATTGGGGAGAAGGATCAGGGCTGTGGCTCACCATGATCACCACCCCTCCCCACCCTGCAGACGTGAATGAGTGTGAGACACTGCAGGGCGTGTGCGGGGCTGAGCTGTGCGAGAACGTGGAGGGCTCCTTCCTCTGCCTCTGCCCCAGCAGCGACCAGGAGTTCGATCCCATGACGGGGCGCTGCACCCACCCCCCTGGCGCTGGTAGGGCTTGCGGGGCAGCACTGGAGCAGATGTGGGGGGCTGCGCCTGGCCTGGGGTGGGACTCTATAGGGGCTGCATCCCTGCCTTGCCTCTCTCTTTCTCTCACAGCTCTGCCCAGCCGCCCGGAGCCTCCCCAGCTGCGGGTGGAGCCGGAGCCGATGCCGGTGCTCGGGGAGGGGGTACGGCGGGAGTGCTACCGCCAGGGCTGTGGGGGGCTGCTGGCCTGGAACACCACACGGCAGGAGTGCTGCTGCACCCTGGGCGGCGGCTGGGGCCCTGAGTGCAGCACACGGCCTTGTCCCACCCGTGGCTCAGGTACAGGGGGGCTTAGAGAGGACTTGGCCTCTGGTTTGTCCCGGAAGCCTGGGTCCTTCCCCAGCTCCGGAAAGACATTCGGCGGGGCTAAGCACGAGGCTGGGAGCCTGGACGCCTGGGTTCTTTCCCATCTCCGGGAGGGCAGTCTGGGTCTGAGCGGGGGAGCTGGGAGCCTGGACGCCTGGGTTCCCCCCCAGCTCTGGGAGGGCAGCCAGCACGCCTGAGCACGGGCAGCTGGGAACTCGGATGCCTGGGTCTGTCTCTATCTCCGGAAGGGCAGTCTGGGTCGGGTCGGCGCGTGGGCAGTTGGGCACTCGGCCACCTGGGTTCTTCCCCGGCTTGGGGACAGCAGAGAAGGGGGCTCTGGGGAGGAGACTCCCTGACACCCGCTGTACTCTGCTCCAGCGCAGTACCAGGCCCTGTGCCCCGGGATCGGCGGCATCGTGGCCTCCGGACCCCACGGTGCTCTCGCAGGTGGGTGCCGCCAAGGCAGGGTGGAGGGGAGGGGTCCCGGACTCTCAGGACGGGCGGCTGACACGCGTCCCCCGTATAGACGTGGACGAGTGCGTACTGTTTGGCCCGCACGCGTGCATGGGCGGCGTGTGCGTGAACAAGGTGCCCGGCTATGCCTGCTACTGCCCCAGCGGCTACTACTACGAGAGGGAGCAGCTGGAGTGCGTCGGTGAGACCCCTGACCCTGACTCTGACCCTGACCCTACATGCTGGGATGGGTGACAGGGACCAACTGATCCCCCTCCCCTGTGCCGCGGACCCAGATAACGACGAGTGCCAGGACGAGGAGGCCGAGGCGTGCGTGGGCGGACGCTGCGTGAACACCGTGGGCTCCTACTACTGCTCCTGCCAGGCCCCGCTGGTGCTGGACCCCTCCCAGCGCCGCTGCGTGGCCAACGACAGCCAGGCCCTGGGTGAGCCCTGCCGGGTGGCACGTATGTACAGGGTTACACGTGTGCACTCAGGCACGCTCCCTGCTCACCGTGACCATGATATTCCACCCCTCCAGATGCCAACCAGGCGGTGTGCTGGCAGGAGGTCGGCCCCGACCTGGTGTGTGGCCGCCCGCGCCTGGACCGGCAGGTCACCTACACCGAGTGCTGCTGCGTCTACGGCGAGGCCTGGGGCATGGATTGCGCCCTCTGCCCCGACCGCGACTCCGGTGAGACCCCCGCCCCACAAGATACGGCCCCCAGCCTCCATGGGCACCCCCAGAGCCTGCTCCTATGGCCCTGGCAGGACTTGAACCCAGGGCTGCGGAGCCTGAGGGGAGTCCCCTCATCCCCTGCTGACGTCTCCCCCCCATAGATGACTTCGAGCTGCTGTGCAATGTGCTGCGGCCCCCCAGCTACAGCGCGGCACGGCCCGGCCTGGGGCTGCCCTACGAGTATGGCCCCGAGCTGGCGCCAGGCTACGGGCTGCCCTACGGCCCCGAATTCTTCCCGGGGTCCCCAGCCCGGGGGCCGCCGCGCCCCGACTACGACCCCTACCCGCTGGGCAGCTACGGGGGGCCGCGCGATGCCCTCTACGGCCCCCAACCCTATGAGGCCCCCGACTTTGAGGACCTGGCCTACGTGGACGCCCGCCCAGCCGAGCCCCCGGGGCCCTTCCCGCGCCCCCGCGGACCCCCCTGGCGCTACCCGGCCCGTGACGCTGGCGAGCGCCCGGGCCGGGCCAGTGAGAGCGGTGAGTGCTGGGGCCGTGGGAGGGGTCTGGGCAGGGGGGAGATCCCGGAGCTGCTGACTCCCCTGTCCCCGTAGACCGGCTGGAGCCGCTGGAGGGGCTGCAGGAGGAGTGCGGGGTGCTGAGCGGCTGCGAGAACGGGCGCTGCGTGCGGGTGCCCGAGGGCTACACCTGCGACTGCTACCCTGGCTACCGCCTGGACACCACCCGCATGGCCTGCCTGGGTGAGACCCCCGGCCCCCGAACGCTGCCCCAGTGCCTGTGGGGTCCCCCCTGCCCCTTGCTGTCACCCCACCCGTGACCTCGACCTTGACTTCTTCCCCCCAGACGTGGATGAGTGCTCGGAGGCCGCCCCCCCGCCCTGCCCGCTCGGCCGCTGCCTCAACACGGACGGCTCCTACCGCTGCCTCTGTCCCCGGGGCCACGTCCCAGCCGGCCCCGGGCAGCGCTGCCTGCCCGCCCCGGTCCCCGGCCGCAGCCGCGCCTGAGCCCTGGCCGGATCCTGGCCCCGATCCGGCCAGGGCAGCGGGGGCAGGGGATGTATTTATTGGAGGGCCTGGAGGGGGGGGTTGCACTTACTGCCCTCGATCACGGGGGGGAACCTGGGCCCGCCCCCCGACTCTGAGTGCTTCCTGGGAGACAAGGGGTTAATGCCCCTTGGCAGTCGCCCCCCCTCCCCCCCATGTACAACCACCTGCTCCGGATTAAAATTTTTCTATAAAAAGGCGGTAGTGTCCCCCAGTGCTTCCCCCCACCCCAGCCGGGGGGCCACGGCGGGGGAGCGGTGGCAGGGACAGAACCCAGCCCCCACCCCTGTGACCACCTGGCACCGGCCCACCCCCCGTGGCCGTGGCAGCGGTGCCCTCCCGGTGCACGACCCCCCCACTGGAGCTGGGGATAGGGGGTGGCTGTGTGGAACTCCCTGACCCGTGGCCAGCGCCTGCAGCAGGACTTCTCCCCACAGCCATGACCCAGTGTGGGGGAAACTGAGGCAGGGCAGGAGGCCCCCATGCAGGCGGGGCCCACTCCCCGTGGCAGGGCCGGCCAGGTGCAGTGGCCCTCAGGGCCTGTGCCATGGCGCGCTGCCAGCCTTGGCTCCACGGCTGGGCCCCACGCACACGCCACCTCCCAGCATGCATGGCGGCGGGGCAGGCTGCGCACCACGAGCCACGGCGACGTCGGCTCCCAGCATGCACTGCGCTGTGGCAGGGGGAGCACGGTGGCCTGTCCAGGTGCCGGCTCCCAGCATGCACTGCGGCGTGGCCTGTGGCACACTGGCTTGTTCAGGCGCCCTATCCCAGCATGCATTGCGGTGCGGTGCATGGAACACTGAGCCACAGTGATCCCAGCATGCACGGGGGTGTGGCTGGCCGTGCCCCAGGCCCGCGGTGAGCCCAGAGCCCGGGGCTGGCCCGGGTGGGTCAGCACCAGCCTCGGGCCTGCGGCCGGGAGAGAGGCCTGACCTAGCGTGCCCAGCCGCCATCTTGGAAGAGGGCAAACGTGCGTCTTCGGCTCTCGTCACGGCACCATCTTGCCCGGCCGTCCTGTACTTCCGGCCACGTGACCGCCAGACCCCGCCCCCGGCGCCATTTTGGCAATCTCGCCCACGTGGCCGGGGGCGAGACCCAGCAGCCCGCTGCCCAATCAGCGCGGGGGTCGCGCCGGCACGTGGCTCCCCGGGGCGCGCTGGTTGGCTGCTCGCGCCCAGCGGCCGCTCCGTCATTGGCCGCCGCGGCCGGGGGGCGGGGTCCGTGTTAAAGCGGCAGAAACCGCCCCCGCCCCGAGCCCAGCAGCGACATGAATGCGGACGGGGGGTACCGGCACCGTGAGTGGGGCGGGGCGGGGCGGGGCGGGTTCCCGGGAGGCGCGGGGGGGGCGCGCGGTCCCGCCTCACCCCCGTGCCTCCCGCAGCCTCCAAGCGCCGCGTGCCGGCGGCGGCCGCCCCCGCCATGGCCGACCCGCACCAGCTCTTCGACGACACGAGCGCCGGCGGCGGCCCCCCGGGCCGGGCCTTCGCTGCCTCGCCGCCCGCCGGCGCCGGCTACCCGCCGCCCACCGCCTTCCTGGGGGAGCCCGTGTCCCACCTGGCCATGGCCTACGGCAGCAGCCTGGCCAGCCAGGGCCGCGACATCGTGGACAAGAACGTGAGCGCCCCCCCGGCCCGGCCCGCCCCCCCCCCCCGCCCGCCCGGCCCGACCCTGAGCCGCTCCCCCCCGCAGATCGACCGCCTCATCCCGGTGAGCAGGCTGAAGTACTACTTCGCCGTGGACACGGTCTACGTGGGCAAGAAGCTGGGGCTGCTCGTCTTCCCCTTCGCGCACAAGGCGAGTGGGCGCCCTCCCTGGCCCGGCCGGCGCCCTGGTGGGGGGCCCCGCGCCGCGCCGCGCCGGGCCGGCTGACGCGGGTCTCGTGGCAGGACTGGCAGGTGCGCTACCAGCAGGACGCGCCGATCGCCCCCCGCTGCGACGTCAACGCCCCCGACCTCTACATCCCCGGTAGGTGCCGCCGGGCGCGGGGGGGCGCCCGCCCGCCCCCCCAGCGCCCATCGCCCTCTCTTTCCTCCCCAGCCATGGCGTTCATCACCTACGTCCTGATCGCCGGCTTGGCGCTGGGCACGCAGAACAGGTGCGGGCGCTCCGGGGGCGGGGTGGGGCGGGCGCGGGCGGGGCGGGGGCTCACCGGGCGCGTCCCGCCCCCTCCGGGCCCGGCAGGTTCTCCCCCGACATCCTGGCGCTGCAGGCCAGCTCGGCCCTGGCCTGGCTGATCGTGGAGGTGCTGGTCATCCTGCTGAGCCTCTACCTGATGACGGTGAACACCGACCTCACCACCATCGACCTCGTCGCCTTCTCCGGGTACAAGTACGTGGGGTGAGTGTCCGCCGCCGGGGGCGCGGCGCCCCTCCGGGAGCCGTGCAAGGGCCTCGGTGGGGCGGGGGCTGCAGTTGGGGACCCACCTGCAGGAAGGCGCACTCGCTCACGCCCCCCCTTGCCGCACAGCATGATCGTGGGCATCGTGGCGGGGCTGCTCTTCGGCAAGACGGGCTACTACCTGCTGCTGAGCTGGTGCTGCGTTACCATCTTTGTCTTCATGGTAAGGGCCCGGCGGACCGGGCTGGCCCAGGGCGGGTGGCACCGGGCGTGGGGGCTTGCGCCCAGCTCACGCTCGCCCCCCAGATCCGCACGCTGCGCCTGAAGATCCTGTCGGAGGCGGCGGCCGAGGGCGTGCTGGTGCGCGGAGCCAAGAACCAGCTGCGCATGTACCTCACCATGGCCATCGCCGCGCTGCAGCCGCTCTTCATGTACTGGCTCACCTACCACCTTGTCTGGTGAGCCCGTGCCCGCTCGCTCCTGGGGGGCTGTGGGTCCGTGCATCCCTCTGCCCTCGCGGGCGTGGGGGGCACTTGGCTTGGCCGGGAGCGGCTGCTGGAAGCGGGGGGTTTGCGCCAGCGGCAGGGCTTGCCCGGTGCACGCGGGCTCTGGCACGGCACCAGCTTGTCTCCTCAGCGGTGCAGCAGGGGCCCGCGGGTGCTGGCCTCCCCTGGCCCCTCGTTCTCATGCCGGCTGGTGGCTGCTGCACGTGTGACGCAGTGCTACCGTCTGAGGCCTGGGCTGACCCCCCCCCGCCACCCCCCAGGGGCCTTGCCCTGGCACCAGCACTGGCCGCGACCCTCCCCCCCACAACCACCACTACATCTGTATCCACCCAGCCAATAAATGTAGAGGACTGCGCTTGCGCGTGCTGCTTTTCTGGGTGCACGGGGTGGGGGCAGCGTCACGGGCGGGCACCCACGCTTGATCACCGCAGCGGGGACCTACGCCGAGGCACACTCGCTCAGTGTGGAGGCAGCGTCCCCCCGCACTACCAGGGTTGCCAGCTGTTGCCAGAGGTGCAGGGGTGGGCCCAGTGCGACCTCTGGACTCCAGCACCCCCCCTTCCTTCCACCGCCAGATAAGGAGCAGTAGCCGGCTGGGTCCAGCCTCTTTATTACTGCGGAAGGCGCCAGCTGTGGCGGCAACGCCCGGGCGGTGCCAGGCCGCCGGGGAGGGGCCCCCGCTAATGGCTCTTCTTCTCCTTGGGCTTCTTGTCCTTGTTCAGCTTCTTCTCCTTCTTCTTTTTGTACTCGTGGCCAGGAGCGTGGGGCTGGGGGGAGAGTGGGGGCGCACACAAGCCCCAGGACATGGGTGTGAGGAAGGGACCTTCCTTCAGCCTGGGTTTGGGCCCCCCAGCCAGGCAGGACTTGCCCCCACCATGCGGGGGCTTGGATGCACAGTACCCCCTATGCAGCGGCTCTGCCGACTCTGGGAAGAGGCGTGAGGGCAAGAATGCCCCCTCCCAGGGCCCGTGCCCCTGCCCCTGCCCCCTACCTTGCCAGGGTGGTGCTCCCCGTCGCTCTCGCTGGAGCTGCAGCTGCTGCTGGAATCGGAGGAGTGGGAGCCGGCACCGCCATCCTGGGGGGAGCTGGTCTCAGCGCTGGGGGGCCAGCCCCCCCACACCTACCGCCCCGCAGCCTGGACACCCTGGGCGTATGGGGGTCCCCTCCCCCTGTGCTATGGGACCAAGAGGGTGGTGCACGGCAGCAGGGTCCTAAACCCCCTGGACACAGACCCGCCTCCGGGCTGCATTCCCCACCTTGTGCTGTTTAGCCTTGTCCATGGTGCCGGAGTCACTGCTGGGGGGGGGGCGTGGGGCCACCTTTATGCACCAGGCAGGGGAGGGAACCTTGGACTGGGGCGGGGCCCTGCCCCCGGCGTCCCACCCAGTCCCAACTGGGGGCAGGATCAGGCCCTGAGTGCAAAAGCTGGACTTGCCAGCAGGGGGCAGTGGGGGGGGGACCCCCAGGCAGCAGAGCTGGGCCCCCCCCCCCAATGGGGTGCTCCTCTCAGCTGGTGCCCCAGGAGTGAGCCCCTCTGCTGCCTGCAAGGCATGGGCACAGGGCAGTGGGGGGGGGGCCCAAACCCTGGGGAGACCCCCAGGCTCCTGTGGGGGGCAAAGGCAGGGGGGTCTTGGCTCTAATCACTTGCCCTTGGGGCAGAGGAAAGTGTGCAACAGCCCCCCCACCCCCCCTCTGGCTACCCACCAGGCCACACTCCTGCCCCCGGGCTGGTGAGAACCAGCCCAGACCCCCACCCCAAGGGCCCTGGACTGCAGGGGCTGCTCCCCCCCACGGCAGGGTGGACCCCTGCCCCAGGTTCTGGGCCACACGCCAGGGACCAGGCCGGCCCCTGCACCCGGGGGGTGTCCGAGTGTGGGCAGGGGCAGGCTGGGCCCTGTCCGGGTGGTACCAAGTAAGCCGTGTCCTGCCCCCAGGCGCAGGGCAGCCGGAGTCCCCAGCAGCGCCTGATGCTGAGCCGCCGGCACCGCGGCAGGACCCAGGCCCCGAGCGCCTGGCACGACGCACAGACTGGGCCCTGGGCGCCGGGGCCCAAGCCCTGCCTTTGTGCCTGCCACCTCTCAACAAACCGCTTCGATTCCTGTTGGCCCGCAGCTCGGAGAGCACAGGAGCCGCCCGCGCAGGAGGGAGACAGGGGCAAGTTTCTACCTTTATTCAGAAAAAAAATCTCTCAGTGTAAAAAAAAGAATCAAGACGGCCAAGCCCCCACTTGATTAACAGCCACCCCAGGCCGTTGCAGACAAGGGACAGGCACGACGCAGCGGCACCGCCCCCACAGGGAGGAGCAAGGTTGGAGCGGGCAGGGGCAGGGATGTCAGGCCCACCCCTCCCCCCAGGATGGCTCCACGGCCCCCTGCACCACCACCTCTCTTCAGGGCTAGGGCCTGCACCATGTGCAGCCACAGGCCTGCCGCTCAGTTGCTCCCAGGTGATGCCAATCCCCTGCCTCCCACCGGGGGGCACATGCCCCCCCAGCCCAGGCGGCAGCAGGCTCCCACAGGCCACGGCCACTTCCAGGGTTGCAATCAGGCAGCTGTTGCTCCCTGCCCCCGCCCAGTGGAAGCCCCGGGGAAGGAGGGATAGGGGGTGCCCGCATCTTTCACTACTCATTTGCATTAATTATTCTGATAAAATGAACAAGTAAAACAGCAGGCTCCAGAAAGGAGGGTTGGGGGGAGGCGGCAGGGCACCGCGGAGTGGAGAGCCCCGCACGGGCGGCTCAGAGCACGTAGGCGCTGGTCATCAGGTGCTCCTTGTCATTGAGCGGGCTCCAGCCGGGGCCGACCGCGCGCTCGGGGCCCTTCCGGCACAGCTTGGCAAAGAAGGCGACCACGGAGCCCAGCAGCACGGCTGCCATCAGGGCCAGCAGCACGGCCAGGGCGATGGCTGCAGGGAGATGCCACAGGCTCAGGAGCCGTCAAACCCCAGACACCCACGTCCTCCCGCCCCCCCTGTACCCCGAGTAGCTCACCTCTGGTGGAGTGGATGCCGCCCTCGTCCAGGTCACCCGACGCACCTGGGGAGGGGAAACACAGGGCAAGTTGGCACTGCCCTGCGCCACCCCCGGGAGAACCAAGCCCCCATGCCCATCCTGCCCCCAAGTGCATCTAGCTGAACCCCCAGTGCCCGTGAGCGCCCTGCAGGGTGGGGGGGGATGGATGATGACGACCCCGGTGTGGGCGCTATATGCCCCCCTCACCTGGGGGCCAGCGGCAGCGGCTGAGGCAGATCCCCTCCTCGAGGTGGTTGTTCTTGTTCCCGTGGCAGCCCCCGTAGGTGAAGCGCCGGCAGGTGCGCGTGGCGGGGTCGTGGTACCAGCGCGGGAAGGCGGCGCGGCAGGGCCCGGTCACCTGGGGCGCCAGGCAGTACTCTGCCCCGCGGCCGGGGGGAGACCCGGGTCGGTTACGTGCCCCTTGACCCCCACAAGGCCCCCCCGGACCGGGGCAACAAGGACTCGGGCCCGGCCTGCAGCGCCCATCCAGACCCCAGCCTCAGAGGCCACGAGTCTGCAGCCCCAGGGCACCTGCAGGGAACAGGCCAGCCCGGCGTGGCCCAGGGGTGGCTGGGGGGGGACACATGGCTGGCTTGCTTGGACCCCCCAAGCCGGGCAGGGCACCCCAAACCCAGCTGGCTGAGCCGGGGCAGAGACGTTACCTGCGTAGCTGGACGTGGCGTTGGGCTGATCCTGGGGCGTCCCTGCGGTGCAAGACAGAGGAGCGGGGTCTTAGGCTGGTGCGAATCCCCTGCCCGCAGCCCCGGGTTGGGGGGCATGACAGCCGGGAGACAGGCTCTGGGGCATGGGGGGGAACCCGTGGTGAGAGCATTTGGGAGGAGTGGGTGCCTCTGGGCCCCAAGGTGGGCATCCCTGCTGGGCACAGGGGCATGGGCCCCCTTCCCTCCAGCTCAGGATCAGGCCTCTGCACCACGCTCCAGGCCCCCAGCCCTTCCTGGGGGCCCCCTGCTCACCGCCGGCGCCGGGGGGCCGCACCAGTCTCCTGCCAGCGCCCAGGGGCTCCTCCGAAGTCTCAGGCTCTAAAAGCAAGAGGTGGCAGTGAGCTCCCCCCGCGCTGCCAGGAAGCATCCGTCCCCGCGTCAGTGTGACGCCGCCAGCCTGCTCGTTCCACGCCGCGACCCCCCGCCTCGTCTGGCGAGAGGCGGCCAGGAATCGGCCCCCGGGACCGGCTCTTCCCCGCTGTAGGAGGGGGCAAGCCCCCGCCCTGCCCCCTCCGGCGTTCGCGTCACACCGACCGCACCTCCGCCCGCCCGGCGCGGCGAGGGGGATCCTGCTCAGGCGGCCCCTGGGGCCTCCCGACTTCCAGCCCCGACGGCGGGGGCCCCTCACCTGGGGCCCCGCGGCAGCGGCTGAGGCAGATCTCCTCCTTGAGGTGGTTGTTCCTGTTCCCGCGGCAGCCCCCGTAGGTGAAGCGCCGGCAGGTGCGCGTGGCGGGGTCGTGGTACCAGCGCGGGAAGGCGGCGCGGCAGGGCCCGGTCACCTGGGGCGCCAGGCAGTACTCTGCCCCGCGGCCGGCGGGAGACCCGGGTCGGTTACGTGCCCCTTGACCCCCACGATGCCCCCCCGACCGGGGCAACAGGGACTCGGGCCTGGCCAGCCTCGCGGCAGCCGGGCTGGGGCGGGGGGCAGAGCCGAGCCCCCGAGGTGCAGCCACGTGCGGCCGGAGGGGCCAGGGGGACGCGGCTGGCCTGCTGGGACCCCCCCCCGGCTGGCGGACTCGGGGCAGAGACGTTACCTTCGTAGCCGGACGTGGCGTTGGGCTGCTCGGGAGCTGGGGGCAGAAGAGGGGGATCTTAGCCCGGTGCGAATGCCACCCCCTCCCCGGCGCTTCCCGCAGCCCCCTGGGGCCGCGCGTGCTGGGGGGCGCGATGGCCTGCAGACGGGTCCGGGGTCATGGGGGGCACCCGCGCAGCCCTCAGGCCCCTGCCCTGGGGTGGGAGCAGGGGGTGCTTTCGGCTCCCCGGGCGGGCACGGGCTGTCCTCCACCAGCTCGGGATCAGGCCCCCGGGCGCCCCTGCTCACCGCGGGGCGGCTGCACCGCCGTCCTGCCGGCGCCCGGGGGCTCCTCCGACGCCTCCGGCTCTGCAGAGAGAGGGGCGGCATCAGGCGATGCTGTCCCGGGGCCCGCGGCTGCCCCGCTGGCGGGCGGCACTGCGCCCCCGGGAGCCGGCGGGGCGGGGCGGGGCGGGGGCAGGGCTGGCAGCGGCGGCGTTGAGCCGCCCGCGCGGCCCCGGCAGAGCTCGGGGGGGGTGGGGGGGGGGGCGCCCAGCCCGGCCCGGCCCCCCCGCGCGGGCTCCAGGAAGCAGGAAACGAGACGGCCGAGAGCGGCCGCGGCCCCGGGGTTGCGAAACCTCCGGTCCAGCCGGCTCGGCCCGCTCCCGCTCCCGCGCCGCCCCCCGGCCCCGGCCCGAGGCGGACCCCGCTGCCCCCCCGGCGCCGGGCGCGGGCTCCCCACGCCCCGCGGCCCGCGAGCAGGTGGCGGAGCCGGCCGCGCGCCCCCCGGCCGCCGAGCCAGGCGAGGGCCGAGGCCGGGCCGGAGCCGCCGCCCCGCGACGTGCCCCGCGCCCGCGCCGGGGGGCCGCAGAGGCGGGCGGCGGCGGTCCCCCCGGCCCCGGCCCCGGCCCCGGCCCCGGCCCCGGCCCGTCCCACGAGGAGGCGCCTGGCGGCCTCCCGGCCTACCCGGCAGCGCGGCCCCGGGCCCGGGCGCGCGGCCCAGCAGCGCCAGCAGCGCCAGCAGCGCCATCGCCGTCGCCATCGCCATCGCCGCCACTGCCCCGGGCGTCGCCCAGGTGCGCGCCCCGCCCCGCGCCGCCTGCGTCACACAGGTGAGCCCCGCCCCGCCCGCGCCGCGCCCCGCCCCCGCGCCCCGCCCCCGCGCTCATCTGCATGCGGCGCGGGAACCCGCCGGGGGCGGCGACCGGGGCCCCCCGCGGGCCGGGGGCTGCCCCGCCCCGCCCCGGCCCGGCCCCGCCCCGCCCCGCCGCTATAAGCCCCGGGCCGAGGCGCCAGGGGTCCGGGCAGCGATGGCCGCGAACCGGGTGGGCAGGCGGCTGGGCCGGGGGTCGCCGGCGCGGGCCCCCGGCGCCCGCCGCCCGGAGCCGGCCCGCAGCCCCGGGCTGCAGAAGCGCCACGCGCGGGTCACGGTCAAGTACAACCGGCGGGAGCTGCAGCGGCGCCTCGACACCGAGAAGTGGATCGACGGCTGCCTGGAGGAGCTGTACCGCGGGCGGGTGAGCGCGCGGGGGGCTCAGGCCGCTGCCCCGGAGCTGCGGGCCCGGGGGGGCCTGGGCGCGGGCCCCCCGCCGCCGCTCGCCAGCGACAAAAATGGGAAAGTTCTGCTTTCCTGGAAGCCGTCCATGAAAGGAGCGGGCGGGCGGGCGGGCGGGCGGCGGCGGCCCCCCCGGGCTTGCTCCGGCCCGGTGCCCGACAGCATCGCGCCTCGGGCCGGGCCTGGCGGCGCGGCGGGGGCCGGGCACCGGGGGCCCTCGCGCCGCGCCGCTCAGGCCGGGCCGTGCCCTCGCAGGAGGCCGAGATGCCGGACGAGGTGAACATCGACGAGCTCCTGGAGCTGGACACGGACGAGGAGCGGGCCGGGAAGCTGCAGGTGGGCTCCCGGGGCGCGGGCGGCGGGGCGCGGGGGCGGGCGCGCGCTCACGCCCGCGTCTCTTTCCAGGGCGTCCTGCAGTCGTGCCGGAGCAGCACGGAGGTGAGTGGGCCCGGGCTGCCCCCCCGGCACGGGTGCTGTTTCGGGGCTCGTGGCACAACACCCCCCTGCACCCTGGCCACGGCAGGAGGGCAAGGGCCTGGCCCGGGGCAGGGCTTGGCCTCCTGCCCGGGGGCCTGGCTCCTCGGGGCGGACCGGCCCCGGCGTCCCTTTGCCGGCGGCTCTGGGGTCGATCCCCTGGGGACCCGCAGCCGCCAAGGCTTTAAAAGGCAAAAGCATTCGTCCCCAGCCGTAGGGCGGCCCCAGCCTCCGGATCATCCTCCCCCTCCCCGGCGGGGGCTGGCGTCCTGCAGCGCCCGGCCCTTGGCCCCGTGGGCACAGCAGCCTCTTGCCTCCCCGAGCCTCGAGCCCGAGACCGGTGCCCTAGCGCGGGGCACGGGGCGCCGCTGGCCCCCGTGCCCCAGCAGCCCTCCCCCAGCGCCCCCAGCCGCGAGCTCAGCGGGACCCGGCGCGGCGGCGAAGGCGGCTCGGCCCCCCCGCGAGGGGCTGGGAGCCTGGCGGGCTCGGGGAGGGGGTCCGTGCCCGTGGCCAGCCCTGGCAGCCTGTCCCGCCCGCAGGACTTCGTGCGGGAGCTGCTCCTCAAGCTGCGGGGGCTCCAGAAGCAGCAGGCGCTGCAGCAGCCCAGCCCGGCCGAGCGGGAGATGCAGGACCACGCGTGCCCCTGAGCTGCCGGGCCACGGCCTCCGCTCCCCAGATTTGGCCCCGGCGAGGAAGGAAGGGGGCTCGTCTGCCCCGGCGCGACACGCGTGCACGGCCCGGCCCCGGAATAAAGCCTCTGGGTTGCAGCCCTCTGGCCCCATCTGCTGCTTGCGCCGGCGCCCTGCCGGGGGCAGGAACCCGCGCTGTTATCTGCCCCCGCGCAGCCCTTCCGGCCCCCAGCCTGGCCCTGCAGCCCGGGCAGAGGCACGCACTGGGATCCGTGGAGCTGCAGCCAGCTCCATATTTAGGCATAAGCCTTGCTCTGCCTGCGCCGGCGGCAGTGGGAGCACGGCGCTGTCCCAGCCCCGGCCTGGGTGTCCGCAGGGGGTCGGCGCCCCGCGCCCCCTGGGGTGGGGTGGCTCTAGGCCTCGCCCGGCTGCTGCTGGGGCCCCGATGCAGCCGCGCTCCCCCCCGTGTTCATCTGGCCTGTAAACACCAGCACCAGGATGTCTGGGGGGCAGCGCTGCCTGGTCCCACGCCTTGGGCAGGGAAGGGGGTAATCGCCCTGGGCTCCGGCCAGGGCATCGCGCACGCGGGCCGGCCGCGGTCCAAGGGCCCTTTGTGCCCCAGTGCCAGGCAGTGCCGGGGGCAGGCGGGTGAGCCACACAGTCGCTGCTTTGTGGGCACGGGGTGGGGGTGGGGGATCACACAGGGGAGGAAGGAGCGGGGGAACAGGTCACATCCGCACCAGGCCGCCAGCCTGGGCCTGGGGGATCCAGATGTTGAACAGGCAGGGCTCGGCCGGACACCTCCCCAGCCCCCTTGCTCTTGCCCCGAGAACCTAGGGTCTGGGCCCCCAGCCCCCTTTCATAGTCCTAGATGCTGGGCTTGGAAGGGACCCCAGGTGCCTACCCAGCCCCCTTTCTTCTCACCCCCCCCCAGGTCCCTCGCTAGAGAACCCTGCCCGCCTCCCTCCCTGGCCCTTGCTGTAGCTCACCAGACCTTGTGCCCTTTCCAGAGACCCCCCAGCTGCACCCCCCCCAATGTAACCGGCTAGCCCTGATGCCCCTCTCGGAGCCAGAGACGTCCCGGTCCGGCACCGAGACCTCGGCACTGAACAGCTGCCACGGGTCAAGAGGGGAGCAGGCCCCCGAGCCCATTCCCGCGCCCTGTCCTGGCTGCGACCACCACTGGACCCCCCCAGATACAACCCAGGTGTCCGGGCTCCGCACACCCCTGATCTGACCACTACACCCTGCTCTCCAGATACAACCCAGGTGTCCTGCCCCTCGCCGCCCCCCCAGCAGGCACATGGGGCCATGCAGGATTCCCGGGGCAGCAACACCCTCTGCTGGCTGCACCCAGGAGCTGCGGGTGCTTGTAGGGGCTGGGGGCGCTGATGCACATGCACACACAGGCTCAGGGCATGGGCACTTATTCACCCCCACGGGGGGCTTGGGATGGGGACACATGCGTGTGCACCTACAAGGGAAGCTCAGGGCACAGACATGTGCGTGCACATGCAGGGGATCTGAGGCAGGGACATGTGTGTGTGCACCTTGCATTGGGGGGGGGGGGGAACATGTGTGCACACCTGCAGGGGAGCTCAGGGCACAGGCCCAGCTGCGCCATGCTGGGCTATGCATCATAGGCTTCCCCAACATCAGCTGGGATGAGGAGGGGGAGAATCCCGACCCTCCTCCCCCCATGCCAAAATCACAGGGTTTGGACCCAGGCCCAGGAAATCTGAGGGGTGGAGGGGGACTGTCCGGCACAGCCCCTTCTCCTGCAGTGCCCTCTCAGCAGCATGGTCTGGGACAGGGGATCAGCCAAGAGCCGCAGCCCATGGCAGGACTCTGAGAGCCGGAGCCCCAGGGAACCCCCAGGCCTGGGCCGGACAGAGATGGCTCCGCAGTCTCTTCCCCTCGGCGTCGCTGTAAGAGAAGGGGCGACGCATTATAGGAAACTGGAAAGCGGGGTCCCAGCTGCTCCGCACGGGGCCGCAGCACAGGACAGACGCGCGGTGCAAACCTGCTGGCCCAGCCAGAGGGATCAGAGACCTTTAAAATAACTGCGTCCTTTAATGGCAGTGATACAATGATAGAAGATTAAAGACCTCACGGGAGAAATACAGCTGACATTTCTGGAAGACAAATGTGCGGTACAAAAACAAAGAGAAAACCCTCACGCAGCCATGCACATGGAACAGTCATTGTAAAAATACCCATACGCTATATACATATCCGCATCAACAGCTCCGACTCGGAAGCAGTATTTACAGTTTATTACAATCTCAGCTAGAGCACTATTTTTTTTTCTTTTAAAGCTCTGGCCGGTGGAAAAACATTCCTGGGTTAGAGAACGGTGGCGCTTTCGCTCTCCGGGGAATCAACCCAAATAATTCATCTCCTTCCCAACAGGTTTTACCTTTTACAGAAAGTTCAGCTGATCCTCCACGCAGCCCTTGCCGAGAGCAGGCTCCCCGGTCGAACCGATTCACTGCTCTCTCCCCGTGTCACACTGGTGCGAGGCAAACTCCAAAGCAATGAGCTCTGAGGTTGCACTCTAGTAAGCACGAGGGAAACTGCTTCAGCAGAGCACTCAGCCTGCCGCCACCGCCACGCTTGATTCACTTACAAGCCAGCAAACTGCTTGCGGGCCACAGAAGAGCCGAGATTTCCCCAGGCGGTAAACCCCGAAGGACATGCATGTACTGAACGGACCAGCCCGGGCCAGCAGCTCCCGATTTCTCTGGAATCGTTTGGTAAGGGTGCGTTGAGTGCGTCCCACACCGCTATGCCTCCCGCAAAAGCAGGGAGCGTGGGAACGTGATGGGAGCAGTGCGACTAGGGACCGTGACACCTCAAATCAGCGCTGCCTGCAAGAAAGGGGCGTAGACAGGAACTTCGGAGTCCAGGCCGGTTTCTTTTTCTGTTGATGTTGGAAACCGTTCAATTTTGGCATTGTGAAGGCTCATCTTACGTGCGCCGACGCTCAGCAAACACTAATTCTCTTAAGACCTTGTCCAGCAAAGCCGAGGGGGGGAGGGCGTCCTGGGAGCCATTCCACATTTGGAAAGTTCATCTTAGACCAGATAAAATATGCCAGTGGCTGAAATACTGAGAACAATCCTCCCTCTTTTGTTATCATGCAGCTGCTCGGCAGGTGAGGAGATGCTCTGACACGAGGGCAGGGCTGGGTTCTCCAGCTGGAGGGAGACGGGCGCTCAGGGCTCTCCGCCAGTCCCCGCGTAAAACAACCAGTCCCTGGGATCCGCTGCAGAGGAAGCAAGTCAGGCCAAAGAAGCCTGACAGACATCACCACGGGGGATGGTTTAAGAGCTGATGGGCAGAGGGGGCCTGCGTCACACGTTGCGCCACTGCAGAGCCCACACCGCTTCTGGGATTCAACGCACTGCGCCACGGGCACTGCCCTGCTGCAGGAGCATGGCCACCTTCTTAATACTGCGTTTCGGCTGCTTAACTGGATCTCCTTTGCTGACCAGTGATGTACTGGAGGCGATGCTGCATCAGCCACGAACGCTGGGCACAGCTGCTGGCTGCGATGTGATGAGAAGGGTGCGGCGCACCAGCTCTGCTCAGTACGGGACACTTCGCATCGTGTCTTCATGCTCCGATACTCACGAGCTGGCAGCTGAATACTGATAGGCGAGGCTGGACAGGGGCTGGCGCACCCTGGGCAGGGAAAGGAAGTCCGAAGGGAAAACGACAGCGAGTCCCCATTTGCTAGTGAAGACACGGGAACTTTCGTCCTCTCCACTGCATGGTAACAAATGGGACCCGGGAGGGCAGTTTTGGCTTAGAAGTGGCAGCCTTACTGAGGCAAGCTGGAGACAACGCCAGGTGGAGGCATGCTGAGGAAAACACAGGAGATGGGGGCTTCTCGCCTGTCAGAAGGGGACTGCGGGGGCTCCTGGCCCAGCGTGTAGCAGCTCCAGTGACGCATATGCTTGCCCTGGGCCCTTCTCCGATCGCTCCCATAGCTGTGGGTTCGACAGCTCCTGGCCTGAAAGCCCCAACTGGCTGTAGTGGCCTTGCCATCGGCTGCCCATGTAGAAAGCCCGGTGCGCAGAATGCATCGAAAGAAAGGATTCAGCGTCTATCACCAGCTGCTGTGGAGGAGGAGTCTTGCTCGGTGGCACGGCACGGGAGTGCCTGCATCTTACAGAACGTGGCCTTCGCCTGCTGGATCTGGGCCGGGGGGCGGGACAGGGACTGGGCCGCTTGCAGAGGGCCGGGAGAAGATACTGAGAATCCTTGCCGTGCTCACGGGAAATCCTCCATGAGCAGCCCACGTGCGTGCAAAGTTGGGTTGAGATGAATAATTTAATGTCAATAATACACCCTCTCTTGCTGGTAGACAGCAGGACTTCGGGGAGGTCAGTATAATCCCTGGCCATCGGTGGAAACTCTTGGGACTCGAAGCCTGGAGAGGGGCCAGCTGGGCTGTCTCCCAACCCACCCGCCTCCAGGAAACAGAGCAGAGATACTGCCTGCCTTCAAAGAGAAGCAGAAAGAACCTCCCCCACCGGACAAGCGCGATGCCACGGGGTTATTTCTCCAGGCAATACTGCTCATCATATTCGGCTTCGTTAAAAATAATTAAAAACAGGCTATGATACAAATACTCGCGTTATCTGTTTCATAAATGAACACATTCCACCAATCCGCACGGCTCACAGCTTTAATCTCTTAAGCTACACGTATGACCCACGTTACTCTGCCATCCGGTCTGTCGCTCCCCTTGTCCTGAGTACAGCATCACGTTGCTCGAGGGGGATACGTAGGGCTTGGAACGCAATCTACTGTACAAGGAGAGGATGGGGGCTGGTGAGCCGGGACGGCCGCAGCTTCCCCAAGAGATTTCAGACATTTCATTATTTTCTGAGAGGGGGGAGGGGGCGGGGCGTTCAGTCGTGTTTGCAAAGAAAGCTCTAAAACAAACTATCGGGGAGTCGAAAAACAAAAGGCTGGTTATTACGGCATGAGATACTTTGATTATTTGTTTAAAATTAATCTCGGAGGCTATATATATGTCACAGCACCGACCAGAACCAAAAGGATTTCTGTACATGTTATATGGCTAAAGTGAGCACTAATGGAAAAGAATAAAAAAAAAAGGTTCCCAACACTGCGCAGCTATCGCAAGGCGGATGCCAGGGCAGTCTGTGAACACTACTGGCAGAATGGCGAGGCCGTGGGGTCGAAGCCCTTGAAAACATCTT
Source organism: Crocodylus siamensis (assembly GCF_052110815.1). Classification (NCBI taxonomy): domain Eukaryota; kingdom Metazoa; phylum Chordata; order Crocodylia; family Crocodylidae; genus Crocodylus; species Crocodylus siamensis. The sequence continues at coordinate 2,196,449 of NC_143400.1, forward strand.
TCAGAGACCCGGCGTCCTGCTGCTCACTGTCCTGGGCAGGGCTGTTCCCTGCGAAGGGGCTGCCAGACCCCGACTTCGCGCTCTGCTTGACCATGCCGTAGACGGAGGGCACGGGGAGGTTGTGGACGCCTGGTTGGGGGGCAGTCTCTGGGGCAGGGGTGGAGGAGGAGGAGGAGGCAGCGGTGGCAACGGTGGCGGCAGAGGCCTTGGGACGTGGTCTGTTATAGCTGTTGTACCTGTCTGCGGCAGACTCAGCACCTGCCTTCTCCGCCTCGGGCTGGTCCAGCGCAGACCTGCGCACAAACAGGGGCTCCTTGCCCTTGCCAGCACCTTTGCCGGCATCTGAGCCTTTTGACGACACGTTCCCCTCGCCGGCAGCCTCTGAGGCCTTGCTGCCCGAGCTTGGAGTCCTGGGGTCGTACAGGCTGATGCCACTGAGCACACTGCTCTGGCCACTGCCTTTGCTCAGCCCACCTGCGGTCAGCAGCCGGGGGTCGTAGGGAGCAATGGTGGGGGCACTCTCGCTGTTGGGAGATGTAGCTCCGGGGCCTGGAGGCGACTCTGCAGCCTTGGCAGGTCTGGAGGCCACTGGTTCTACTGATTTCTGTAACCGGGGGTCAGCCACCGTTTTCCGCATCCGGGGGTCGCTGGGTTTCTCACTCTGGCCAGAGGTGGGACTGCCAGCCGCATTCACAGTCTTTAGTATTCGCGACAACAGCTCGAAGTCAGGGACGCTGGTGCCAGAACCAGAGCCGGACTCTGCCTGGGTGGCTGTCCCCCGCTGCCTGGGGTCAGATGGGCCCGTGGCTTGGGGCCGGTTGAGCCGCGGGTCGAGGGCAGGGAGTGACTGGAGAGCGGCAGGAACGGGGACAAACTCCTGCTTTGGGATGGGCAGTGGGATCAGGTCCTCTGGGCTCCACAGCACCAGCCGGGCAAAGTTGGGCTTGTTCAGGACCACATCCTTCTTGATGTGGCTGAACTGCTGCAGCTGTGAGCGGGGGTCCCGCAGCACATGGCCAGGCAGCATGTCCAAGGGGATGCTGACTGGCTTGTCCCTTAGGGCTCTCTCCCCTTCCTCCTCGTCGGGGCCCAAGGCAACCTTTGGGCCGGCCACACTGCTGGAATGAGGGGTGTCCGGCTTTGGGGCGGATGTGGAAATGTGCCGTGCTAGTCGTGGGTCAGTGGGCCCCACCTCTCCGGGGCCGGCTGGTCCGGTCGCCTCCACGTTTCGAGAGAGCCGGGGATCCCGCAGGCGGGGGTCAGCTGGGCGCCCACTCGCAGTCAACTGGACCTTCTGGAGGCGAGGGTCGCCCATGCCTGACGGGCCCAAGCCACTGCTCATGTCACCATGGACAGGCGGGACGTGAGGCCGGCTGGAGCTCTGCTGCCTCAGGGTTTTCAAAATAGAAGTGACGCTGCTCCCACCATCGTCCTCATCGCTGGAATACCAGTTGCCGGTGTCACCTGGGAAGGGGGAACAGAGAATGCCTTCAGTAAGGAGCAGCACATGCCCAGAGCTGCCTGGCAAGGTATCTTGTTCCCCAACTCCTCCAGAAACCAGCAGCTGCTGGAAGGATTCTGGATGTGTGCGTGCTCCCACCACGGCAAGAGGACACACTGATCTGCTACCAGGATCCCCAGCCTGTGGTCTCTCCCTCCCTTCCCGGGGCCAGCTCTGGCACTGCACTTGGTTTTAGAGACTGCTAACCCTGCGCTGCAGGAAGGCAGAGCTCTGGGGACTGCCACACAGGACCAACCTCCAGTCCGGGGACCCAGGAGGATGACAGCCCACAGCATGCCCAGCCACTGCAGAGGAGGGCAGCGTGATCTGGGGTGGCACACCCCTCTCCCTGTCCCTGGGAGACCTGCAGGATGAGGCCGACGCATGCTGCCCCAGCAATGAGTAAGGTGCTGCCCACCCCACCTGCCCAGAAATCATGCCAGTGGGCCCCAAGAGGGAGCAGACCACCTCCTCAGCCACGTGGGTCCTGGCTCTGGCTGGGCGGAGGTGTTCCCAATGGCACTGCTGTGCAGGAAGGACCCTGCGCCTTGCCACTTGCCTTCCTCATTCTCCCGCTCCTGCTTACTGCTCTCGGCCAGCCGCCGCACTCTCTCCTCCTCCTCCTGCTGTTTGTGCTGGATCCTCAGGTACAGGGCCCTTTGGGCGGAGGGCATGAAATCGGGGATGCTGCCCGGTGGCTTCTGCAGCCCTGGTGGTCCTTCGCAGAGGGGGTCGTGGTCCAAGGAGGGGTCAGGGAACAGGTGCTCTCCAGGAGGCTCTTCCATCTCCTCGTAAGTTCCGTAGTCGTCTGCCAGGGAAAGAGCTGCCAACACTCACCATCACGGTGTGCTGGGGCATTCCCACAGCCGATGTAGGAACACGATGCTGACAGTCTTGAGACTCAGGACCAGCTGCTGCATTACTGTTACCTGGTGCAAACTCCATCCAACCCTCAACCCCTGCAACCACCTGGCCAAAGTGTGCCCCCAAATAGCTCAGGGAAGCATGTGACCCTGCCTTTGCAGGTGTCCCCAACTTGGGGCTATGCCAAAGCATGAGGAAACACTCAGCTAGGCCGAGCCTGCAGCGCACTAAAGGAGCTCCGGATGCCCCCAACAGCCATTGCACATACCTGGGTCACCCATCATGCCGTGGTCTATGTCCAGGCCATCCGGAGGTGGGTAGAAGTTATCGTAGAAGCCTGGTGCAGGTGGGCCAGGAGGCATCATGCTGGAGTGCGGGGAACCATCTGGGCCATATGGCATCATGGGAGGGCCAGGACCCATGGGAGGGCCGGGGTTCATGCCTGGGCCCATGGGCACGTCCGGGAGCATGTCTGGGAGCATGTCCGGGTGCATGTCCGGAAGCATGTCAGGATGCATGTCCGGAAGCATGTCCGGGTGCATATCTGGATGCATGGGTCCTGGCATAGGCCCTGGGGGTCCGCCAGGGCCAGGGAACCTGGGTGGAGGGGGACCAGGGTGCCTGAAAGAGAACGCACAAAATGGTAAGTGTCAGGGCACAACCTGAGATCTGGTCCATCTCCTCAGCGGTGCGTCCTGAAGAACCCGGGTTGAGCAGGGCCCTGCGGGGGATAGCCTCAACTGTGCTTATGTGATGAGCCCAATGCAGGGGCAGCTAGGCAGGACAGATGAACCTGCATGCTACTGACTACCCCAGACATCGGTGACCCTGGCAAAAGGACAGCTATAAGCCTCACGCTATGAGCCAGCTGCCGCATTCCCAGTCCCCTTGTTTGCTGGTCCATTGAGAGAGGAGGTCCCAACTGACTCAGAGACACTAAACAACAGAAGAAATCTGTACTGGCTATCCTGAAAATTACCCCGAAACTGTGCTGTTCGGTGCCCAGGAAGAGCCTCCTTGCTTCCAAGGGGGTTTGGGTTTCTGCCTGGACAGTGACAGAGGTCCTCAGCAAAGAGAAACACATGAACACTGGCCACTGTCAGGGCGGCTAGCTCACTGTCAGGGCGGCTATGATCTGGAACCAACTTCCAAGCAAAGTGGTGCTGGCTCCTACCCTGGGGGTCTTTAAGAGGAGGCTAGACGCACACCTTTTTCATGCCATGGTAGGGGGTTGGACTTGATGATCTGCCCAGGTCCCTTCCGACCCTACCAACTATGAAAGACTGGTTCCATAAAGGTCCAGCCACCATCACCCCTCAGGCACCTGGCATGCACTCACCTCACACCCAGCTTCTCGGCCAGCTGCCCTGTGGGCCGCACCACAATCTCGAACAGTGACGGGATCTTCTTGTACATGTCCTGCTGCTGCTGGAGCTGCTGGGGTGAGAGGGGCTCGTGCAGTGGTGGTGGCATCTGCGGGCCGGGCGGCGGGAGTGGGGGGGGCGGAGGGGGTGGGGGGCCTCCAGGAATCGGCCTGCCATTGGGGGATGTGGGGGCTGGTGGGCCGGGAGGGCGAGGGGGGGTGGGCAGCAGCCCCACTCCTGGTGGGGGCTTGGGGAGTGGATTGATGCCTTGCTTCTTCAGCTCTTCCACTTCCTTCTCGTCCTCTGCGCCTGCTTCTGCGTCGTCTGCCAGCATCTGTGGGGAGAAGAGAAGTGAAAGCAGGGCCAAGGCACAGCCTGGGGAAAGGGGCCAGCCCAGAGCGCACACAGAGAACACCATCTTGGGGACTGGCATGGGCTGGCTGGCTCCAACATGGAAAACGCTCTTTGCCTTAGGAGGCAGCCCACGACGACCGCCCCCCGCATACAACCCCTTACAGATCCTCTTTCCTTAGTGTTAGAGACCTCTTTCATGGGTGCAAGCATCTTGTGAGGGCAGCAGTCGACCAGAACAAGACAGCCACCCTTAACTGCTTGTGCTAATTTTCCCTTTTACCTTGTCCAGAAGCTCCCGCGTTTCATCTGTGAGCGGCTCATGAGAAAACATGCAATCGTCCCCGTTGATGCAGTTCCCCGTGGTGTGAAACAACTTACAAGGAAAGTCACGTACTGGGTGTTAAAGATAATAAATCCCGTTGGGTAATTAAACAGAATTCTTTTAAAGGGCAGGTAGATTTTTTTCTTCTAATACTGAGTCAACAGCTTTGCCATGGCCACTTACTGATCAGGCTAAGTGCTGTTGTGTTTTTGGCATTGACCCTAAAGCATAAATGCCCAAGAGCCCTCATTTGCCTTTACAAAACTCCCTGCCATCTCTCTCATCCTTGCAGCTGTGAGACCACACTCCCCTGCATTCACTCTGGACCACAGCTGCTTTCCAAGCTTCTGTGAGTTGAACCTGCATTCATCTCTGTAAGCCTCCACGATGGCTAAAGCTTCCACATCCTCACACACAAACACCTTCCACACTTGCTGGCTAGGGCCTCACAAACTCAGGAACACTGAGGCACCCCCCCTCCTCACATGCCCCGAAGAGCAGCAAAATAACATCAGCTGCAGGGACTGGCTCCATTGGCCCACTCTGACCCATCGTGCCAGACACTCCATACCCTACAGAGAAATGCAGCCAACAAGGCAGTGACCTCCCCAGCTGTTGAAACACGGAGAAATACCAGGAAAGGATATCGTGCATGTAGGGGCAGTTCTCAGCCCTCGCACAGTAGCCGGTGATGTAAAATTTGCACAGTTCCCGCTTCTTTGGTAGTTCAATGTCATGGCTGAAATTGCAATGGTCCCCCTGTTGGAACACAGCATGCCACTGCCAGTTACCATACATGGCAATCATTACACACCTGCTTTCAACACTGTATCTCCTGTGCTAAAATCAGTGAACACCTGGACTGCAAACCACTGCAACTTCCCTTTGGTCTGAAACAAACCCGAACATGCCTCTCGGACCATCTACATATACTATTTAAACCTACGTCTCTCTCCCAGCCCTGTTTGCAATCACCTGCCCACACATGGTCCACACAGCTGAACCATTCAGGTGGGACCACGTAACTCTGCATCTCATACAGCCTCACATGCGTTTCAGGTTCTCTATGAGCAGCAACATAGCAAGCAAGGCCAACATGAACTGTCCCTTACCCAGGTACACCTGCCTTCCACAAAGTACTTGCAGATCACTTTCCCTTTCTTATCCGACTGTTGGTGGGATTTGTCATGGTCGTTCCGCCTGTAATTCCCACCACCGCCTCCTTCCTGTTGGAATCATGCAGACAAAAGAGCAGATCAAGAAGCCGTGGAAAACAACATAACAATCTCCTTGCAAAACGTATTTCAAAGAATGTTGTGGGGTCTTGCATGGGACACTCCAATGCTAATAGCCTCTGTACCTCAGCTAGGTACACAAACTGACCTTGGTCTTGAGTATCAATCAACTCATTGGCATTTGGAAAGCCCATGCTCATCGCAGATGAGACTGTTATCATGGAAAGACTCATTCTGATATTTCCATGTGAAACAGAGACAATAAACCTAGGCTTGAGCATGCCTGAAGGACTATGAGAGCATCCTCTTTCATGGAGGATCTTTTCTGGCCAAAGGCAAAGTCAGCTCAGCACCGGGTGACAGCCACCTATTAGGGCTCCCCCTCCTATGCCTTCTGTATTTTTTGCTACATGGTATCCACCAATCAGTGCCTGACTGCACTTTTTACCCCCAGCAAAAACCAGCAGGGAAGCTGCTCGAAAGGTGCATGGTAGAGAAATCAAGCTGGCCAGAAGCTGGTCTGCCCAAATGGAAGACTGAGTGATCACCAGCCTCTGGCCTCTTAACAGAGACACAGGAGAAAAGTGGTCATGTGCAAATACTACCTTCCCCCTCGACACATCTGCTCCCCAGCCTGCTGTGTGTCAGTTCTTACTTTGGAGTGAGACCAACAGTTGCTGGTTCTCCTCCCCTGAGCCCTGGGAAGCCAGCTAGATTATGTTCTGGTCCATGCCTCATCACCAGAGCTGGAAATTGAGTCCCCAGGTCTGCTGGCTATGCAGCTCAGCTACAGACAGTAGAGCTGCAGAGATGGAAGGGGGGGCTCTTTCCTTCCGGTAATGGTCAACAGCAGAGTGTGCCCCAAGGCAGTCTGCAACACCAGCAGGTAGAGAAATACCCGTCTTTGCATGTGTGGACTTAACGTATTGCTCTGGGTGCAGAGAGGCCCTGGGCAGCACCCACAGAGCCCAACATCAGAATCCAACCTACAGAGAAAAGCCCAGCATGTCTTGCATGGTGACACTGCCTCCGAGACAAGCTGCTTACCCCTGCATCCTCCTCATAGTAATCGTCATCCTCGTTCATCCCGCCGCCTTTCCCCATTCCACTCCTGCTCCCGCCTCTTCCTCTCCCCCTGCCCATGCCCTTGCCGCCTCTGCCTCTGGGACCACGACCTCTTCCCCGGTTTAAACCTGAAACACAACATCACATGGACATTCGCATTGCTTCGTGGAGGAACCCAGCACTGCGATCACAGACTGGGACACAGAGCCCCAGAACCACCGCAAAGGCCCCCGGCCCAGCAGCCCACCTCGGCCTCGGCCCTCTTTGCTCCTCCGGTACTGGTTCAGCTCTTTGGAGTAATCGTCATACTCGTCATCACCGACAGGCTCCTCGTTGTCGCCGTACTGCAGTTCAGAGGGAACAGAGCAATCAGCCCGCCAGGACAGAATAGGCACTCAACATGTCAGGGGCACCAAAAGGAACATCCTCGCGCCTCTGCCAGCCCCAAGAGAGGACAACGGGCTCGAAAGAGGTTGATTCCGGTACTTACTTCCATCTCTTCCTCATACATTTCCTCCTCCTCTTCTGGGTGGTCACCTCTCCCTCTTCCCCGGCCTCCTCGGCCCATGCCTCGCCCTCTCATTCCACCTCTGCCTCCACGCCCCCTGTAGCCTCGGCCCCGGCTTCGGCTGCCTGTGAAGAGCACATAAATCAGCGTTATCTCACTTCAGCTGCACCTGAACTGAATGGGCCTGGCTGGGCAGCTTTCTTGGGCGCAGGTACAGTGCAGAGGCCTGGGAACAACAGGGCTCGCTTCCCCATGCAGAGGACAGTCAGCTCCCTTCAGAAGGGCAAACCTCATTGTAACTCATCTCTGAGTTGTTGCTAATGAGATCAATCCAAAGGGGCTTATCCAGCTAACACGATGCACGTGTTAAATGGAAGCACCTACCAAATGGAGAATGACACCGTTCTGGTAAAGGACTGCTGCTGCGCTTCATTACTAGACAGAGGGGTATGCACTGTATAACGTATGCCACTGCTCGGCTTTGGGCTTTCTCCAGCCGTAACCAACATCTGTCTTCCTTCAATGTCTATAAGCCCCCATTAACAAAAATTAGCAAGCGTGTGACACACTTTAACATCATCACCCACACAGCATCCCTAGGGAAGCGCCCCTGTCCCCCGCAGCACAGGCCAGATGGAGCAGAAACAAAACGTCTTGCCCTGACCCGAGTCCTCCTGGCCATCTTTCCTCAAATAGCATACATCCTGCAAGCACACACAGCCAGTAAAACATGAGAACAACACCAAGCAGGCACCCTGGAGCTAGCACCACCTTCCATTGGTGCTAAGGGTGTTTGCTCCTTTGTAAACCCCATCTGATACCCTATTTTGGACACAGAGTCTGAAGCAGTGTGCTTTAAATCAGGGAGCGGTGCTGAGTAATAAAGCTGAGGCTTAATAAAAAATCCAGAAAGAACAAACTCTCAGCGCTAAGTAAGCTTAAGCGAGCCAGGGGTTTGTTAACATTCTGCAGCACTTGCTTTAAAGTGTCCGAGATATAAACACTTCCAAGTAGCTATTGTGAAGGCAGGGCAGTAACTGCACGTTTCATTCTCTGTGTTGGACTGGTGTCACACTGGGTTTCAGATGAAACGCTGAATGTAGCTTAACAAGATGAAATCAGGCCTGTTACATTACCAGCTGATTTCTCTTGTCTTGGCTGATAAAGGTTTGACTTTATTGTCTTCACCCCCATCAGTATTTTTAAATCTATCTAAACAGAGAAGGAAAAATGTGCGTTTAAAATTGTAAGCCAGAGAAGTGGGATCTGACTCTTCTCATGTGAAAAAATGGATTTTTCTCTGCAACACTGATGAGGCCCAGACCTTGCAGCTCTCTGCTTGCAAGCAGGCCCTTGCAGTCCCTGGGGTGCAATGGTCCACCTGAATGCACCCATTTATTGCAGGATTGGGAACCCCCCATGGCAGGTGACTCTCAGACTCGATAAGCAGCCAAGCTGCAGACACAGGGTGCGCGCTGGGTGGGCAGCTGTACCTCGCCCCCTGTGCGACCCCTCCTTTGCCCGCCGGTACTGGTTCAGCTCTTTTGTGAAGTCATCGTAATCTTCCTTCCCCATGTCCTCGTCCTCCTCCCCCTCATACTCGCCGTAGCCCTCGTTCTCGTAGTCCTCATACATGCTGTAACTCTTGCTCTCCATCTTGGAGTAGCTCTTTTTTGGCATGGGAGTGCCATGAGAGGACTGGTACTGCTGGTGGGACTTGAGAAAGTAAAACAGACAGAGAGACAGGGTCAGGCCTAAAGAATGATCCCTCCCAGGCTGAACACAATGTACGATCCCTGAGCAGGCTCTACTGCAGCACATTCCCCCCCACAACCTGCAGCCTCCTCACACCCTGCCAGGCAAACTGTGCCCAGCAGCCTCCCCAGCTACCTGGCACTCTATGGAGAGACCAGCAACCTCTGCTTGGAGAGTGCACAAGGCTATTACAAGGGGGCAGTGATGTCATCAAACAGGGGTCACTTCCTTAATTCCTGCAGAGGAGAACAGCCTGGGATATGAAGCCCCTAAACAGGGAATTGGTGGGACTCCTGGGCTCTGTGCTGGGCCCCTAACTCAGCCAGCAGGCTCTGTTGCGCAGATGGAATAGCAACCCAGCCATTATCCCCTTGCTTATTTCACGGCTCATTTCCCTCTGCTTGTCCCTTTTCTCCATCAGAGAGAGGCTATTTCACTCTCACCAATGAGGGAGAAGGAGACTGCCTGATATTAGGATTTTTTTAAAAAAAACACAGGGGAAGAAAAAAGGGCAGAGAGGCAGAGCAGGCTCAGCAATGAACCAAATCCAGGCACAGGTGAACCCGGCCATCCACCTCTAGATGGAGCCAGACAGGGCCTTGTGGCCAAAGCCTTGAGCCCGGCACAGGACAGAGCAGGGTTTCCTTCCTGCTGCCAGCAGGTACTTACAGAATAGGGAGGGCTGTACTCCCGATACTTCCTGTGCCCCTTCTCGCCGGGACTGAAGTCAGAGTCCTCGCTGTAGTCGGAGAAATCATCGCTGGAAGATGCATGGCGCTACAAAGCAGACACAACGCACAGCTTAAGCCCAGACTGGCCCAGCTGAAGCTCCCCTGCCAGGAGCCTGGCTTTCTGGGAACAGCACAAATGCAAGTCTTTTTTAAAGTAACTCAAATATCGGCTTTCAAAATCTCAACAGTTCTTCTGAATTTTAACCTCTGCAATCAGAAGGTACCTGTGAACCCTGTGGAAGAGTCCATACAAACCAGGAATGTCACCAGGACGAATTCACTGGTGCTGCTCTGGTTGGGGCAGCTACAAGGACTGTGGGTGCGCTTGCCACCAGCCCATCACGGGACCCACCTTGTGCTTGGATTTCCTTTTCTTCTTAGCTCGCCTCTTCTCTTTCTCGCGCTCCTTCCTTCGCTTGCGCTTCATGCGCCGATGAGCCTTCTCGTCGTCCGAGTCGCTGTGGTGCTTCTCCGACTTCTCCTTCCGCCCCCTCTCGCGTGGCTCAGCCACATCCTGCACCTCTTCGCCTCCATCGTCCTCCAGCTCCCCCTCTTCCAGCTCTCCATCCTCCCTGCAAAGCAAACGTCCACGTTGATATTCCCCCTACCGTGAAACTGCCTGTCACACTCAAGCCGCCAGGCATGCTGGGTTTCCTACAGTGAGAGCTAGCACTAATCCCAGATATCCCGCTTCTAGACCCCTAAACTGGACCCCTGACATCTGGTAATCTGTTTGACTTATTTAAGAAACACCCACATATCTACCTTGTAATTTAACTACCATCCAGAAATAACCCAGAAGATGGAGAGAGACTCTACTCAAGATGACACCATAAACAACCAAACCAGACTGGGCCCTAGACTGATGTCCCCAGTCAAATAAAGACCATTTAAATTCTAAAATTCACATGGGTTTTAAAGAAGAACCCCAGCCTGGTGGTTAAGTCAGTACACAAGATGGCATTTTGCCCTCCGGAAGATAAAACTATACTTAAGTGATCACCAAAACCCCATATTCCTGCTCTCCACCCCAATTAGTACATCAGATCAGCAGATCGTGCATTGAGAAAACATGTAGCTCTACCAGGCAGTTTCTAAGCATCTATAAAACACGTGTACTAATGACAATTAAAAAAAATCCTTGACTTAATCTAAAATTACCTATGCTTGTTCCTTGCAAAAAACAGCTGTTTGAGCCCTCATCTGAAACCAAGAATGCTGCCTTAGGAGATCAGTCTCCTATTTCCAATTTGGCGAGACGCATCTCAAAGCATAAGCACTGCTGTTTCCTGCTCTTTTCCCCACGTTCACACTTAACTGAGCTCAGAAGATCAGACAAAAACCTGAAATTCCCTCAGATTTTCCCTGTCATATCTGGTTTTAGAATCATGGGGTTTGGGATATGGGGAACCGTCTTCAACCTCGCATCTTCTCCAGAGTTTCTGTACCGCTTGCCCTGTCCTTAACCCCAAGGATTTTCACTTTCTTAGTCTCACTCCCATCTTCCATCTCTTCTGTCTTCTGATAGATATTTATTGCATCTAAATCCTTGGTTTAGAATGATGATTTGGAGTAGGATGAAGAGCTGGAAATTCACCTGAGTGTTGAAAGCGCCCACTGCAGGGTTAATTCTCCCCTCAAATGCTACAGTAGTAGCCAGACAAGGTTGTCTGGGTGGATGTGGTATCTTTTATTAGACCAACTACATAATTGGAAAAAAAGTCATTTGCAAGATTTCAGGCACAAACTCCCACCTTGCCAAATTGGAAATAGGAGACTAATCTCCTACGGCAGTGCTCCTGATTTCAGATGATGGCTCAAACAGCTCTTTGCAAGGGGCGTTTGTGCCTGAAAGCTTCCAAAGTGCATTTTTTTTCCAACTATTTAGTTGTTTTAATAAAAAATATTTACCCAAAGAACCTTGCCTGCCTGTGTCTTTAGACCAACATGGCTGCAACCAACAACCCTGAAACACAGTTGTAGGTGGCACCACACTAATGGGAAATCTTTGTGGGAGAGTCTGCTTTGAACCTGTCCCTAACAGGCCTCAGCTCTACATGGGGAGCAGCATGACTGGTAGAGGTGACTCTAAGCATCTTCAGACCTCAAAGACCAATTGAAAAGCTACTGCAGCAGGTTTGCCTCACAGGGATCCTTCCCTGCTGTCTGCTCTGCTACTGGAATCGCCAAAGGGCCTGACATGCATACAGGCTCTACACAGAGGCAGGCACAGCCCCTGCCCAGAGAAGGTTGCAGCTGAACCCCTATTACTCCCTTCTCATTAAAGACAATGCCGACCCGTTGCTCGTCATGGTGTCAACACCCTTTGCTGGGGAAAGCACACCTTGGAAATGGACCTGGAGGCAACACCCCTCCCCCAGAACATCCTATGGATCTCCCTGCTGTCCCCATGTGCCAATACTGCCAGCCTTGGGCATGGAAGCATATAGTGTGTCCAGCAGCAACAGGTCCAGGAGAGACTAGCCCTAAAGGGAAGAGGGGCCTGCTGTGTAAGGGTTTACAATGGGTTTATTTCAGTGAAACAAGCAGTAAAACAGTGCCTCCTCCAATGCTAGCGATGCCCTTGATCATCACAGCATGACAAATGTTACATTCTATGATCCAGTGAGAACAGGGATTGACCAGCCAGTCACCAACCCTATGGGCACTGCAGCATGCCTGGGTCAACACCCATCTAGTCATGGGGCAAAGGACAGAAGGCAGATGCTAAATACCGAAGATGAACTGAAACCTGCTGAGAGAGTGAGCTCCAGAGGCCTGGGCTTGAAATAGTTACGTGCACCACTACGGATGGTAGCTGTGGTGGCATGCCCAGAGGTACGGTGTCTCTTAGCCAGTGCCAGAGACGGCCCAGACCCGCCTACGAGACATAAACACTGCTCAGGACGAGAGCCAAAAGATCCCCACCTGCTGCTGCTTCTCAATGGATATGAGACGCAGCCCCATGGGCAGCACATGGCTGCACCTGATCGCAAAGGGATGGACGACCGTTGTGGGGTCCGCCTTGGAAAACAGAGGCAGCCCCCTCACCACCTGGACACGGGAAGGGTCCTAAGCTGGCCACCACTGCTACCGGCGCTCCTACTGGCAGCCATGGTTGAACTCCAGCATCCTAAAGAGTAAACCTCATTACCTCTTTGCTCTCACCATGATCCCAAGTCCCCAAGCCATTCCAGTTTGTTTAACAAGAGGCCTCTTTATACCAGGATTAGGCTCACCTAATCGTTACCCCTCCTCTCCCTGAAATGCAATGGCCCGTGCCATTTTGCAAAACAAGAACCCTTACGAATCAACTTCAACCAGCCACCGAAGGAGGTTGGCACCCACCTGGGCACACAGCAGGGAAGAGAAAGTCAAACACTGAAACAAGTAAAATACCTGCATGATCCCCTTACCTCTCTCTGTACCTAAAACAGCTGCCTTCCCTGCTACAGAATAAATGGGCCTGAAAGCAGAGGCTCAATGCAAGGCACCTGAAGGGCTCATTCTCCATGCCCCGAGACATGATGCTAGCTGAAAACCAAAGCCCAGCGCAGGTGGCCAAGTATCAGCCAGCTACGATTCTCAATGAAATGCTGTCGCTGTCTAAATTAATCTAGGCTAAATTGTGCACGGAGGGTAAGCACAACGTTTTCAGGATGAAAAAGCCTCACAAGACACTGTGAGTCCAAGTAATGTGAAAGACTCCCCTTCCTTCAGTTGTCTGAGCAAACGCAGGACCACCTAGATGCTAGTGGTTGAGCCCTAGACCTGCTCTCCTTCATGGGGTAAATCAGTTGCCGCCTCTGGGGTAAGAAAGGAATGCTGCCCCTGCCGGGGGGTTGCTACCTTCTCCTGCAGCACGGACAGTTAGGTGTTAGGCTTAGGCAGCGTCCTCCTTCAGAGGATGGAGGGCACTGGTGAGTCTCCGGCTTTGCCATCAACTGGGTTTCCAGACAAAGGCGAAATCCACCCCGGAGTGCATGAATCAATGTCTTTCATCAGCTTGGGGCTAATTTAAAAATGGCGGCTTCACAAAGCAAAGAAACTCTTTGAATGTTTAAGATCAGCCTCGCAAGACAAATAATGGAAACCCCATTGCCTGAGACAAAGCCCATCGGACGGGAGAAAGATGTAAGGGAAAAAATATACCCTGTAAGGCACAAGCAGAGGGACGCAGTTCAGAGGGACTTAGGGAGAGTATGTCGCGTATGATTACCGGGGAGGTTTACCCTCTTTATAAGCTACACACAACCTGGAAAACAGAAAACCCCGTGTTTCAAAATGGAACCAAAACCAGCATCACTCTGACACAGGATCTCTGCACAGGGCAGGTACAGCCCAAGAAAACTTAGCTCAGGCTGCAGTGTGGGGAAGTGCAGGGGGGCAGGCTGCAATCAGCAGCAACGCCATCCTCCCGGGACGACTGATGACTAGGCACCTGTTTGACAACCTACTGCGGCCTTGTGAATTCACTTGACGACCTCCGTTATGGAAGGCCTTCCATCCTCCTAGGGAAAGAAAGGACATCCCCATTGGCACAGCTTTGCAAAACCAGCGCCATTCACCTCCCCCCAGGAAGTGCCTGCCAACTGGGCCCTGAGAGGTTATCTGAATTTCCCTGTTGGCTCCAAACAGGATCGTGAGCTCCTGTTGCTATAATGCTGCAAACACCTTCACTGCAATAATTCTCAGCAGAAAGAAGCAGGAGGCAATTTGGGCAGGTATGCACAGGGTATTTTGACTCTGCCTTCAGCTAGTCTGGTCTGCAGGAGGTTCAGAGGGAAGAATGTATCTGGAAGTGTCACGGCTGTACAATGGTAGTATCTGTGTAATAAAACTCATCGTGGTTACAGCAGAAAGGGACAACGGCTACCAGAAGCAAAGTATTGAAGCTTTGACAGAAAAGACTCTGTGCCTGGTATTAACAGGTGCTCACACTCTATGCAAAACTCATTCTGGCAAAGTTAGTGACTTCATCAGTGCACAGGTCTGTGGAAGAATAAAGGCAGACTCGTTAAATATAACACTGCTATGCAAATACTGGGTAACCGGGTATGGGACAGGGAGCCACATGCCCTGAACCCTCCTAGCACTACCTATCTTGATTTTCAATTTTCATAAAATGGATGTTAAAACTCCTACATCACAGAGAGGCAACGAGACTTGGTTCAGTTTGGGGCTGACCTGTTCTCTGCTCTTGGGCCTGAAGGCTCAACAAGGCGTGTTGCTATTTTTCCGCTCATTTGGGGTTTTATCAGAAACAAAGTGGAAAACAATCCCCATATTTGAAACCTGGAGACAAATGTCTCTGCAAGCCAAGGTGACTGGACTATGATTTACAAGGTGTGAGTATCAGTTGTTACAAAGGGATGAGGCTCTGCCATATGCATTTAAGACAGCTCACCATTTACACTCGCTCTGGTTACATAGCAAAGAAGCCAAGCTCGTAAAGTGGCTAACACATTTGTTGAGCACACTGACTGTGGGGAAATCCTGAATTAACTGTGTACCCATCCTCTTGCTTCCCTATTGTTTCTGCCTATTTTCTCTACCAGGAACTGTGTCCAGCAGAGACTCCAGCACTATCACAGCAGAAGGCTGAATGTTAAAGCTAGTGATACATTTGTGATATCACAATCAGAGCTGTGACATAACCCGGTGCCGTGAGCCAGCTGCCCCCTCGAGTCGACACAATGATGGAAGGATGAACTCTCATCTAACAGCAGCAGAGAAAATGAAACTACAACTCGCGCCAACATAAGTCCGTAAAAATGAGGTGTGTCCTTTTGCAAAACCATGGCAAGTTTTCTGCAATTCTTTTTCCTAAGAAGGCAGAAAACTCTGCAACTCAGCAAATGACGTCTTTCTAAACACTGTCCCTGAATAAAGTCTAACATGTTTAGCAAGGTTTTTTTTAACGGAAATTAATAGTGGTAGTACTAGTAAAAGCAACATACGCATTATATGTAAAAGCTAAAAATACAGCATACACTTAAGTCGTTTCACTGCCAAGCAGTGTCAGTAAAATACTGAGTGTCATATTTATCCAAACTATTTTAGATTTATCCTTCTTCTTCTTGAACGTCTTTGTGGTTGTTGTTGAACTGAGGCTGAACAGGTGTTTAATCACCAGCACTGCCTTTACACAGCCACATGAGGCCTGGTAGATTATCGATTAGACTACGATTGGGATTAAACACCTGTAATACAATATCAAGCGTGGCAGACGGAAGAAAGCCCTTGCTCTAAATCATCTTGCTCTGGAGAGCTTGCTATGTGGACAGCTCCGGCATTTTAATTTCTCCTCTCTTTAATTTTAAAACCTCTTTCATTTTAAAATTTTAACTCCTGTTCCCTATAAACAGATAGGAGCCAACAATGTATTCTAAGCGAAAACAGCATGTCTACTCTGGCCATTGACTTCTAAATAATAAAAAAAAGTTAGAAAAAAATCTTGAAGCTCTACAAAAGCTGCACATTAGAGTCGGTCAAACTTGGGGGGTAATGCTTGTGACAAAAGACAAACCTATTTTCTACAGTAGATACAACTGCCACTGATACCTGGGATGATTTATTAGTTAGGCTAAATCGTTTAGAATTGTTTTTTCTCGTTATACCCAAATAGGTCAAGAGCAATATGCTCTCCTCTTCCAACTTCATATGGACGCAAACGGCTTTACTACCCTTGGGGAAAGGAAAAACATGTATGACTCCCAAGGGGGTATGGGGGTGGAATTTGTGTATGTGCCCAAGTGCTGAAAAACCCACATTTGGGGAATCTTATTTATAACAAAAGCAGGTTTAGCACAAGTGCTTGGTACAGGGGAGCAGGGCTGGGCTGGGGACTAGTATCTGGCTGCTGGCCTTCAACAGAAAACCCTCCTTTGAGCAACAGTTATCTCCACAACAGGTGCAGCTGAGCATGAAATCTCATGTACAGAGCGATCTCTTTTTAATGCAGGGGATCCACAGAGGACAAAAACTGAGGGTTAATGTACACAGAAAAAAGGCTTGCAAGGTAACTCTTGTTAGCATAAAGGAATGCAAAAAATGCAGGGAAAAGGCTTCCCTTCTAAGCAACAGGAGGGATGACCTTGTCTGAAAACAAACCACTGATGCAGCTCAGCAGGAAGTGTACCGGACGGACAAATCCGCCTGATCTACTCTCGCAATCCTCAAACATTTGCTGCTAATCTTGCTCAAGTTACACGCAAGGCTCAGCTTCCTCAGTGGATGGCAGAGCAGGGATAGAGGCCTTCTTCCTTAAGCAGGGACAGACACAAGCTTTTCCCTAAGAACAACCTGGGATTTTTGAACTGCACTTTCCAGGGGGGAGAGAAAAAAGATCACACTGCAAATTACCACCCAAAGATCTGCAAAACAAAGAATGAAGGCTGAAGATTAGCAGGAAATCAAGCAGAGGAGCAGAACATTTGGGGACGACCTTTTCACGGGAGGAGTAAAAGACAGCTCCAGAGTGTCCTGCCACACACCTTCCAGACCAAGATTTAAAGCCCCGCTCCTCTCAGGGGAGCTGGAAAGCTGTGCTGTTGTTTTCGAGGACAATGGCTCTCCGTAACCTAGGCCTACTACTGATTTAGCTACCTGCAATTTCTCTTAAGACTACCACAGGCCCCTGTGCCCAGGTGGGATTTCCAAAGGGACCTACCTTCTCAGCCCGAATTTATTCATCCCATAATTCAATGCTTCCAAATTTATTTGTCCACTGTGGAATCTGGAGTAACTTTGCTACACGAACCTTGCCCCTGACTGGAGAAGTTGCTTTCAACCTGAGGGTTGTACCATTTACACTGCATAAACCCTGTTTCCAGCAGGTTTGCAAAACAGGTGGGCATTTGCTGTCGTTCTAAAACGTGGGGGGATTTGGAGGTGATCCCAAAGGAGCACGGAGCAAGGCAGAGCCTGTCTCTGCTCGCCTCTGTGTACCATCCTGGTTTTTAGCTCACAATGGCAACTGTGAATGGGGGTCAACTGAGGAACCAGGAAAATATCTGCTTTGTAAACTTGCAAAACTTGGCACAAGAGCAGCCACTTCATCCCGAGTTTCACAGGCTCCCAGGGATCTACCTTCTACTCAGTGTCTTCTTCCAATCTGAGACAAGCAACTGCCACCAAATCTGCTCTGCGAAGTCATCAGAAACAGAGTCAGTTCTGGGAGACACTCCTCCCAACCCAGTGAAACCCGAAGTCATTGCTGAACTGGGTTCCCCCTCTCCGTTATAATCAGCTTAAATACTGCTGCTTTCCTTTCCCGTTATGGAGAGGGACATTCATACTGGGCTCAACTTCCAAACACTGATGTCAAATGCAACCCAGATCTCTCTTGGCAAGGCCTAGCCCCAACTGCTAATTTCTGAAGTCATTTTGGTTTGACAGCTGGCTCCTACCCATCCCTGCAGTGAAGTCACAACATGCTGAGCTGTGACACCAGAGTTGCTGCCACAGCAAGTCTGATGTCACTACCTCAGGAGTATGGCAAAAGGCATGTTTAGTTGAGGGCCTGCAATTTCCTTTGATCGTTCCTCAGCTGGTGCCATAAAATCCCTTTGCACGAACGGAACAGAGGTTGCCAGGAGGGAAACTCTGGTTGAGGAGACTAAGAGAAGAGACAGACCACCTAAAAACAACTGTGTAACGGAGAAGATGAGGTTCTGACCCTGCAAACATGAGGCAGTACATCCTTATCTGTTACTGCCCGGAGCAAGCCTTTTGGTTTCAGTGGAACTGCTCGGGTCTCTCAAGTTAAATACGCATCTCCGTGTTTACA
This sequence comes from Crocodylus siamensis, assembly GCF_052110815.1. Classification (NCBI taxonomy): domain Eukaryota; kingdom Metazoa; phylum Chordata; order Crocodylia; family Crocodylidae; genus Crocodylus; species Crocodylus siamensis. Next base: position 2,214,939 of record NC_143400.1, read on the forward strand.
CAATCAGAACTGCAACTTCTACCTCTAGCAGATCCTGACGACAAGACAATAAATTTCTGGCAGAATTGAAAAACAGGCAGCAGGAAACAAGACAGTGAGCAGGGGAAAAACAAACAAAAACAGAGAGAGAGACACCTGATTTCAGACGTTTGGCTGCCGCTATTAAAAGTCAAAACCCCTCAAAACTGAAGCGGTCATTTTGTGAAATCTCTCACCAAGTCCACAAAACGTGGCAGTTTCATCCCCGCTGCTATTGCTGTTGGCACAGTTCTCATTTCCATGAGAAAGGTGCACAACAATAGCCCAATAAAGTGGAAATCCATAAAATGTTCCCCCCTACTAAATACTTATTTTCTGTTTTCATCATATTTCCTTATTCTAGTCTAGTTTCTGCTCATTGTGGATACAGAAACTGCTTAGGACATTAGTCAGTAACAGAAAAATACTCCACAAGCTTTCCAGGGTCTCTTTGGAGAGGGCTCTATTGTGGAAGCACTTGGATTAACTTTCCTTTACGTTTTGTGGAATAGTCGAGAGGTTTTACAAAGACTTGGTACTGCTCAAATCAATGAGGAGAAATGCTTGCTATGAGTTCGCATACCTCGTGAACAGCCAGAGCCAGAAACACCTTGGCCAGGCTGGTAAACATTTTCCAGCTCTGAGCCCAGACCACTGATCAAAGAAACCGTCTTGCAATCCTTATGACTTCATAGCAAAATTAAGCTGCGGAAGGGGGGCTGGCAGGCAGAAAGGTCCCATTATAAAACAACATCTACAATAATAGCTAAAAGGGAAAAATAAAAGAAGTAAACAGCATTTTGGACAAATCTTTCAGGTTTGCTCTAGCATGAAAGCCCCCTTTTCAAGTACAATCACATTTGCAACAAGTTGTTCACTAATCTTCAGACAGATTACAAAAGCGTGTTTGCTCTGTTGTATAACGACCGTTTTCTAACACACACATATACAGGTTGCTGTTTTTTTCAAGTGGAGGAAGAGAAAACAAGAGGGAAACAAAGCAACGCAAGTCCACGCAAATGTAGGTGCGTGTGCTTATAGGAAATGAATTTGTCTTTTCCGCTCAGGGAAAAACAGTAGTGGGACGGGATATGCCAGGACCAAACGTGTTTGTTCTACATGAAAAACAAGGATTTCAAAAGTAATTTAGGGGTAGAGAGCAGCACACTGAACTCTGTGTGGGGATACATGGGCTAATTTGGATTTGTGTTAAGGACGGAGGAACAAGCTTGTATGGACTCTTTATAATACACCTGATTAACAAAAGGAATCATGACAACACAGTAAGTAAAAACTAGGACATGGAAAAAAACAGATTTGTACGAACTGTGTGCTTACACTGTACGTTAATACTTGTCCTGCTTAAACTTCTCCAAGTATCAACCACCAGACTGTCAATGGGGATGGGGAAAAATGTGCGATGACGTTTGGGAAACAGTGATTTCTTTTGCCACTTTTTTTTTTTTTTTTACACACACTTCTGAGTCCTTTCGCAAAACTTTTTAACGTCTTTTCTGTTTTATGAACAGACCCACGCTGAGGGACAGTCTGCTTTCAACATAATGGAATGAGGATGGAGCTTGCAGACAAAGTAATGGACCCACATCGTATGTCTAGATGGCATTACAGGCTTGAGCTGTGTGACCTCTTTGCTGGGGCTTCTGTGCCATTTCACCTGGAAACGTCACAACGGGGATATTCGGGGGTCAACTGGGTGCTTTTGTGACTTTTTTAACAAAACTCACATTGGCGGGGTGCGCGAATCGGGGCAGAATTCTGCTTGGTTTGTTCACACACGGGATTAACTCATTCCTCGCATGAAATGTATGCTAACAATGATCTCTGGACTTCTTCGGTGGTGGGGAAAGAAAGGAAAAGGTAGAATTTAATTATTCAATAAAAAAGGATACTTACCAACCCAACCCCTGCATCACATGAAATACAGAACTCCTTAGAGAGAAAGGCATGCTAATATATACAAGCAGCTCTCTGGACTGCACACCTGCCCTCTCAGGGGGTGGGAAGGGGAGCAACTCTCGCTCTTGCACAAACAGACATGATTAAGCTGTTTATTTCTGTGCACTGCTTTCTGGCACTAGGTTTTCCAATAACACAAAAGGCTAATAAAGGGGAACAGCTGAAGTTATGTCTTTCGGGGGCGGGGGGGGGGTTGGGGAAAGGTGCTTTATACACATCTCTGGGGAAGGGTGGGGAAAGGGAAAAAAGGTTTTCCTGGGGGATTAGAAACCTTTCAGTACCTGGTTATAATGGGGTCACTTGAGATCCAGCTGTGGAAGTGAGTCTCCCTCTATCAAAGGGGGTGAACAAGGGGGCAGCGCGAAGCGCCGAGTCCCTTCCACGCTACACCTCCCTGTGCACGCGCTCCCTGCAGCCCCCGCGCAGCCAGGAGGGGCCAGGAAGCAGCGGCGGACAAAGGGGACATTAATGAGGCTGGTGCTGCTGGGGAGGCAGGGGGGACAACAGCCCCAAGCCTCATTAAAGATCCCAGACCAGCCAGGAGTCTCGCACCCCCCTGGCACTGCCTGCTGCCCCCCTCGGCCCTGGGAACCCCCTGGCTGGCCTCACCCCCCTGCCCTTCCAAGCCCTGGCTCCAGCTACTCTGCCGGCCTAACAAGCTCCCCCCCACCCCCCAAACAACCCAGCCTATATATTTAGCCTGGCCTATCCCCCCCCCCAACCTGGCCTACTGTCTAAGGGCTCCCCCCACTTCATCTACCCCCCACAAAATAAACTGGCCTACTGATTTAGTCTGCTCCAACCCCACCCCAAAAAGCCTAGCCTACTGATTTAGCCTAGTTTAACCCCCACAAAACCTGGCTTATTGCTTGAGGTCCCCCCCAACCTCATCTAACCCCTCTTAAAAGCTGACCTACTGCCTGAGGCCCCCCCCCCAAACTCACCTAACCCCCCCAAATAAGCCTAGCCAACTGGTTGAGCCTGGTGTAACCTCCCCAAAACCTGGCCTATTGGTTAAGGGCCCTCCCAAACCTCAGCTAACACCCCTAAAACCTGGCCTATTGCTTGGGGCCCCCCAATCTCATCTATCCCCCCAAAAGCCTAGCCAACAGGTTGAGCCTGGTGTAACCCCCCCCAAACCTGGCTTATTGCCTGAGGGCCCACCACACCTCATCTAATCCCCCCCAAAAAGCCTGGCCTAACCCCCCCAAAACCTGGCCTAATGCCTAAGGGCCCCCCCCAGCCTCTTCTGACCCCCCCCAGCCTGGCCTAATACCTGAGGGGCCCCCGCAACTTGAGGCCTAGCTTGTCCCCCCCCCACCGGGGCCTGACCTGCCCGCGCCCCGCGCCCGGCCCCCCCAAACCTGGTCCGGCGGGCCGGACAGACAGACACAGACAGACAGAGGCTCTCGGGAGAGGCGGTTACTGGACCTTTCGTCCGGGCCGTGGTGGAGTTGGAGCGGCGGCGGCGGCCGGGGGAGGCTGCAGCTGCCGCTGCCGCTGTCGTGGTGGAGGTGGCGGGACGGAGAAGGGGGGGAGGCGGGCGGGCCGGGGGGGGAGGCGGCGGCGGCGGGGGGGACACTCGGGCTCTCCACGGCCATGGGCGGGGGGGGCACAGGGGCACAGTCACTGTACAGAGCGGGCGGCCCGGCTCGGCTCGGCCCGGCCCGGCCCCGCGCTCCACCGCGGGTGGCTACACAAAATGGCGCCGGCTGCACGCAGCCGCGCCGAGGCAGCGCCCCGCGCCCCGCCGAAACAGCCCGAGCGCCGCCGAAACTGCCCGAGCGCCGGCGGAAACGCCCGAGCTGGGCACGCCGGAAACGCCCGAGCGCGCCCTCCAATGGGACAGCCCAAGTGCCGCCGGAAGTGCCCAAACCCTCCCCCGTCTGGGGACGCCCGAGTGCTGCCGGAAATGCCCGAGCGCCCCCTTGCTGGGAACGGCCTGAGCGCCGCCCGTGGCCCCGCCCCGCGCTGGGCGGGAGGGGCGGGGCCGGCCTCCTCCGTCTCGCCCCGCCCCCTCGGCGCGGTGAGGGCGGGGTGGAGCGGCGGGGACCCGCCCCGCCTCCGCCGGCGGTCACGTGACGGGCCGGCGCGATGGTGGAGAAGGAGGAGGGCGGCGGCGGCGGCGGCGGCGGAGGGGGAGGGGGGGGCTTCAGCGAGGAGGAGGCGGCGCAGTACGACCGGCAGATCCGCCTCTGGGGGCTCGAGGCCCAGAAACGGTGACTGGTGGGGGGCGTGGGGTTGAGTGGGGGATATGGGAGTGTGTGGGCGGAATGGAGGAGGGGCGGGGGATATGGGGAGGAGGAGGGGCACGGGGATGGGGAGGGGCAGGGCATCTGGATGGTGGCGTGGGGGGGGAGGATATGGGTGCATGGGGAGGGGCAGGGGATATGGATGGGGCATGGGGAGGGGCAGGGAGATGGGGGGGATGTGGTGGCTGGCGGTGTGGGGGGATAGGGGAGGGGCAGGGAGCGCAGGCCGGGGGGGGCGCCTAGGATCTCTGACCCCTCGGCCAACCCTGTGGGGCTTGGCTGGCCCCCCGCGCTGACCCGGTGCTCTCGCAGGCTGCGGGCCTCGCGGGTGCTGCTGGTCGGCATGAAGGGGCTGGGCGCCGAGGTGGCGAAGAACCTCATCCTGGCCGGCGTCAAGGGCCTCACGATGCTGGACCACGAGCAGGTAGGAGACCACCCCCCCGCTCTCCCCCAGGGGGTCCGCAGGGCGGCACTGGGGCTGGTCCCGGCGCCATGACCCTCCCTCTCACCGCCCTGGGGGGCGGGAAGGGGGCACGTGGTGCCCCAGCGTGAAGCCGTGGCAGCCAGCTCTTCCCAGCTCGCTTGTATTCCCCCGTGTCGCCGCTAGGCCGCAGCGCCGGGCCGTGCGGTGCGATGTCGCGGCCGCGTCTCGAGCGGGAGGGGGAGCTGTGGGCACTGGCCTGGCTGGGCCTGGGAACCCGCCTGTCGGAGCTGAGCGGTGGGGAAGCGGTCCCTGGTGCTGCCTGCGTGTGGCCTCGCGGGGCTGGCATGGAACAGAGCCGGCGGTCCTTAGCGTGTCCGTGCAGGGGGTAAGGGGGATGGCTGCCTCTGCTGGGGCCCACTGCTGGCTCGGCGACCCCTCGGACTCGGAGGCTGCCGAAGGGGATTTGAACCCTTCCTGCTCCTCCTGAAGGAGCCTTTCGCCCTTCTGGGGTGAGGACAGCGCCGCGCAGGCACTAGAGCTGTTCTGCTGCAGCCTTGCCTTCCCCCGCGCAGAGCTGACCTGGGACGTGGGGCCCATGAATATCCTCCCCGCCAGGTGCGTCAGGAGGACACGAGAGCCCAGTTCCTGATCCCCGCGGGCTCCCTGGGCCGGAACCGCGCTGAGGCCTCCCTGGAGCGGGCGCAGAACCTCAACCCCATGGTCGACGTGAAGGCCGACCCCGAGGGCGTGGAGAGCAAGCCAGAGGACTTCTTCACCCAGTTCGATGCTGTAAGTGCTGGGGACGGGGGCAGCTGTGGTGCTGGCGTCCTTGCCTGGGGGACGTGGGTTTCCCCATGCATCTGGCCCCAGTGATATGGCAGGTGTTGCTGCTGCTTCCAGTGAGAGCCTTTGGTAATGGGAAGCTGTGCTCTGTGGCCTCGCCTCTCTGCAGAGCCTTGATGTGGCTTAGCAAGGCACAGTCCAGCAGGGATGACCAAGTGGAGCATCGCATGTTGTCCTTGTGCACGTGGGTTTTCGTTGTGACCCAGCCCCCAGGAAGGGAGGGAAGGTACAGGCAATGAAAATGGTTTGGGGGTTTTGCACCAGGCCTCTGCTTTAAGCTGGTCTGCGTCCCACACAGCATCCTTTGTGTGCCCAGGAAAGGGACCTGGCTACTGTGGACTTCACGATGAGCTGCAGAGCTTGAGCTCTGGGGCCTGACCACCTAAGCAGCAGCTGTGCAGAAAAGGACCTGGGGGTGACAGGGGACAAGAAGCTGAACAGGAGCCAGCAGTGTGCCCTTGGTGCCAAGAAAGCTAACGGCATCCTGGGCTGCATTGGTAGGAGCGCTGCCAGCAGATGGAGAGAAGCGATTCTTCCCCTCTTATTTAGCACTGGGGAGGCCGCATCTGGAGTCCTGTGTCCAGTTGTGGGCCCCACTACAGAAAGGATGTGGACAAGTTGGAGAGAGTCCAGCGGAGGGCAGTGACAATGGTTGTAGGGCTGGGGGACAGGACTGGTGAGGAGAGGCTGAGGGAAATGGGCTTATTGAGTCTGCAGAAGAGAAGACCGAGGGGGATTGAATGGCAGCCTTCACCTCCCTGCCGGGGGGCTGCAAAGAGGCTGGAGCTGGGCTGTTCTCAGTGGGGTCAGATGACAGGACAAGGAGCAGTGGGCTCAAGCTGCAGTAAGGGAAGTTGAGGTTGGAGATTAGGAAGAATTTTCTCACTAGGAGGGTGGTGAAGCACTGGGATAGGCTCCCCAGGGAGGTGGTGCAGTCTCCATCCTTGGAGGCCCAGCTTGATAAAGCCTTGTAGCTGGGGCTGGGTCTGCTTTGAGCAGGGGGTTGGATGAGATGTGACCTTCTGAGGTCCCTGCCACCCCTTGTTTTCTACGATTCTGTTGTATGGTTTTGTGCCGTGGTGCAGCAGAAATGGATGCCGGGGGCAGCCACGAGGTTTATTGGTGTTCTGCCTCCGGGCTTGTCAGCAGCAGGGGCTGACTATTGCTGCCTCCCAGGTCTGTCTGACATGCTGCTCCCGGGACGTCATGGTGAAGGTTGACCAGATCTGCCACAAGAACAGCATCAAGTTCTTCACTGGCGACATCTTCGGCTACCATGGCTACATGTTCGCCAACCTGGGGGAGCACGAGTTTGTGGAGTAAGTGTGAATGCTGCCAGGCAGGCTGCTCTGGTTTGATCCCTGGGATTGGAGTCCTGCCCGCCAGGGTCCCAGCCTTGTTGGCCATCCCAGCACATTGAGGTATTGAGACCCGAAGCCGTGGAGCTGCCTTCCCCTGCCCAGCAACAGAAAGGTCCCGTGGGGCACCTGTGTGTTTAGTAATACTGGCTACGTTGAGAGGCTTGCCAGGCTCCCTGTTCTCCCAGGCCGTACCCTCCTGGGTTCTCTGCACCAGGCCTCTGCTTTGAGCTGAACTGTGTCCCCCACAGCAGCCTTTGTGTGCCCAGGAAGGGGAGCCAGCTACTGTGGACTGTATGGCGAGCTGCAGGGCTTGGGCTCTGCGGCCTGACCCACATGGTTCATAAGGGTCCATGGGTCATCGTAACAGGCCCCAGCACCACCTAGGAAGCCACACTGTTAAACCTCCTTCCCATCGCTCTGCAGGGAGAAGACCAAGGTCGCCAAAGTCAGCCCAGGGGTGGAAGATGGACCTGATGCCAAGAAAGCCAAGCTGGACTCTTCTGAGACCACCATGGTGAAAAAGGTGCGTGGAAGGGCCGCAGATGTGCCAACAGACCTGCCTGCTCGGTTGGGGGGGTGGTCTCAGTGTTCGCATGTGCTAGAGCGTGGCCCCTGCCGCCCGACGGCGTGGTTCCTCCTTAGAGACGCGAGGGTGTGGGGCACACTTGGAGTGTCTCCTTGCAACTGCCTTGGCTGGGGGCCATCTCGGGAGCTGGTGAATGTGGTTCCAGCAGGATGCCCTGTTCTTCTCCTGGCATGGTTGTGGTTGTGCTGGTCTAAGGCACCGTCCTGCACGTGCAGCTGCCCAGGCAGGGGTGATGCTGCCTAGCCTGGACGGTACAGAGAGCGTGTCAGCCAGCCCCGCGCTCCCCACCCAGACAGGAGGCCATAAACACTGCATTGTTGCTGCTGTCAGCTGACGGGGGAGCCCCTGGGAGTCTGGCTTGTGACCTGGGTGTGAAAGGTTCCCATGTCTTCTGGGGAAGACGAGGCAGCAGAGCCTTTCACATGTAAATGCCTCCAGGCCCTGGCATTGTGCAGGTCCCGCAGCTGGAAGCTTAGCAGGGCAGTCCGGGCCTTGGGGCCCGAGCATGGAAATCCCCTCCGCTTTATCCGGCTATGAGGAGAATGCAGGCTGAGCCAGCAGATTAAGGGCCTTTGTGCGCCTCTCCTCGGCCCCTCGCTTCCGGCCGGGCCCACGCGGGGTTGGATCGGAAGGTATGGGAATATTCCCCAGCTGCTGTCCTCCCCCGACGGGGCTGGGCTCAGGTTTAGGATGCGGCGAATTCCTACAGAGTCCCCCGCAGGCCAGTGCCTGGGATGGGAACTCGAGGGAGCGGCCGGGCTGGGCTGGGCTGAGCAGAGCAGCTCCCTGCGCTGTCCCCAGCGGGTGTCGAGTGGTCTCAGCACCCAGCAGTGTTGTGGCCCCCAAACACATGTGCTTCCCTTCCTGCATGTCCAGATCTTCCTGTGATACTGAAGGGGGCTGTTCCATGCTACACAGAAGGGCTTGAGGGCTGCTTGTATATGAGGACCTGTGAGAGGCATGAGGAGAGGAGTGGGGGGGCCCTTCGTAATGGCCGTGGGCTAGGGTGGGAAGCCAGGTGCAGATCCCTAGCTGGTGCATTGCTAGGGCTCCAGCAGGACTGTCCTGGCAGCTCTGAAGTCCAGAGCACCTGATCCCTCCCCTCTCCTCGAGGCACGGGTTGTGCGTAGGATTGAGCCCTGAGGGCGCCGGTGGCAGGGCACAGGTCCTGATTTGGGGCTGCCCGAGTGACCATATGGACAACCCCAGCTCAGGGTCATGGCTGCTCTTCCAAACCACGCTCCTGTCGTGGTCGCAGCTGATCTCAGAGTGTGGGAGCAGGCCTGGGGCGCCGCCATCGCAGAAAGCCCGTCCTGCGGGGTCCCTGCCACCACCTGAGGAGGTGAATCATCCGTGCGCTCTCCACAGGCTGGAGCCCAAGGGCACAGCCTCGCCTGGCTCCGCGCCACCACAGGATGCCAGAGACAAGGCCCCTGTGCAAAGGCGCAAGAGCCGGAGAGGGAGGGAGGAGCCAGCCCGAGGGACCGGTGAAAGTGACTCATCGTGCTCCCGGCGGCCGGCGGCGATGAGCTAATCCCTGCTCTTGCTCCCCACGGCTCAGGGCAGTGGCAGGAGGAGGCTGAGCATGGTGCTCAGCGCCACGGGAGCCTGCCCAGGCCTGCACCAGCTCTGGAGCACTGCCCTCAGTGCTGCCAGTGCATTACCCACGGGCATGTGAGGACAGAGTGCTAGCCTGCAGCCATCTGCCGGCCTCGCTCCGAGAGCCTCCTGCCCTTGGGCGCTTGTCCCCTGTTGGGCTCTGGGTCTGGGCTCAGTCCGCCACACTGGCCGCCTGGCTCTGCAGCCTCAGCCTCATACTCCAGCTTCCTGGCAGAGGCTGCCATGAGAGTCCTCCACACTTGTGATGGAGCCCCAGATGCATCTTTGGCTGCCACACACAGAGCATGAGGGATGGTATGGCCAGGCTGGCCCGTGAAGCAGATGCTGAGCCAGGGGGGGCCCAGAGGGCGTCCCTGCGGCTGTGGGCCAGCGCTAGCAGGCAGCATCGTGCACGTGGCATTCGCAGAGGGGAGAAGACGGCACCTTTGTTCTCGCCGGCCATGCAGCATGAGCTGGGCAGAGCGTAGTCACCTTCCCCGGCAGCCGTACGGCAGGAGAGGACCAGCTTCTGCAGGGGTGTAAAAGCTTTTGCTGCCGTAGCCTGGGCAGGAGCAAGGAGGGGAGGAGATGCCATCGGGGCTGAGAGTACAGGGGTCAGGCTCTCCCAGCACGTAGGGCTGTACTGGTCACCCCCAGCAGAGGGGCCAGCCCGGTACGTTGCGGGGGTCCCAGTGGGACGGGGTGAAGCCCACCGTGTTGCTCTCCGAGGCTCTCACTGGCTTTCCTTCCACAGCGCGTGGTTTTCTGCCAGCTGAAGGAGGCACTGGCGATCGACTGGAGCAGCGAGAAGGCCATGGCTGCACTCAAGCGCACTGCCCTGGATTATTTCCTGCTCCAAGGTGAGCAAAGCCTTGCTCGCGTGGGGTTCGGAGGGAGCGAAGGGCGGGGGCTATGGAACCGGGCTGTTGGAAAGCACATGGCTTTGCTCTTAGGCATCCATGTGTCTGTCGTTTGCTTTGTTTGCTGGCCTGTCCTGGGTGGAAAAGGCCCACAGCTCTTGGAGGGGCAGTCCCCGGCCCTAGCCAACAGCAGCTGCTTTGCCCTAATACATTCACAGGCTGAGGCAGGTGCTGGGGTGGGGATTTGCCCCGGAGAGCATCTGCCGCAGTCTCTGCCGGCTGATGCTCCCAACCCGTGCTCCCCCCACGCTCAGCACGGGCACTTCCTGTGGCAGGAGCTGGCTTTGATTTGCTCGTGTTGAGGTTGGGGCGAGTTTACCAGGGCGGCGGCGAGCTAAAAATACCCAGCGCCTGTGGAAACAGCCGCGCTCCGCGAGCGGAAGTGCCCCGCCAGCCAGGGGCTCGGCTGGCCTCAGCGTGTGCTTTGCTCGCTGCCCTCTCCCTCCGTGGCGCCTGCTCCCGTATCAGGGCTCATGTGGCCGCGGGCTTGGCAAAGCCGCAGCCCCAGGTGGGGCTTACCCATGACGAGTGCCAGTGCCCAGACTAGAACCCACTTCCTCCCCAGGGCTGGGGCTTTGTCAGCCCTCAGAGACCTGCCCGTGCCATGCAGCCCTCTGCTCCCCGAGCTCGCAGCGGGTTCAGAGCTACCGCTCTTGGCCAAGCCCTTCCCCCCCATCCTGAGTCCCCACTGCAGCTGCCAGTGCCTCCTGCTGGTTCCTGCCCCACAGAGGTGGCTGCGAGGGGCCGGGCACGAGTTGGGGATGGAGCCCAAGACGCTGGGAGCTTCCCCGTCTCCTCACGGGGATATGGTTTGCTGCTGTCTTGGGTCACAAGCCCCTGCCAGTGCTGCCTTTTGACTCTGGCATCCCTCCAGAGCTGAAATGTTCCCCATGATGCCTCCTGTTGCTGGAGCCGAGCTGCGGTGCTCAGCTGCTTAGAGAGATGGCCTGTGGACCAGGCAAGGGTCGGGAGGCCGGCTTCACGAAGGGTCCCCCTGCTCCCGCAGTGGCTGGACATAGGTGGGGGAGTGCTGACACCCCTAAAGCTGCAGCTCGTCCGCACCTGGTCACTACCCTCTGCAGGCGCACGGGGCCTCTTGGCCACTTTCCCAGCGGCCCCCCAGGCCCCTCAGATGTGGCTGGGGAGGATCTGCTTGGTGCCAGCCGCCCCCCTCCTTAGCTGCCAGGCAAGCAGCCCAGGTAAACACGGGCCTTGTCTGATCCGAGCTAGGAGGGGCCCAGAGCAAAGGAGGCAGCTTTCGGTCTGATCCCGCGGCTTGGCTGCCCGCTGACCTGAGGGCCTCTGGCTGGCCTGCACCTTCCTCGGGGGCCTCCCCTGCGGAGGCTGGGAATGAACAGACACGAGCCGGACCCTGAGGCTGTGCTTCAGGAAGGGGCAGTGCCAGGGTGGCCTAAGGGGGCCAGTTGTGCCTCTGGGGTGTGTGGAAGGTGGGGCTGAGGCCCGGGGTCCCCGGAGCCCTCCGGTCGGCGCTGTCCGTGGCGGCGGGACTCTGACGCGCTCTCCTCCCCGCAGTGCTCCTGAAGTTCCGGACGGACAAAGGCCGGGACCTCCTGCCCGAGAGCTACGCCGCCGACACCGAGCTGCTGCTGCAGATACGGAGCGACGTGCTGGATGCGCTGGGTGTCAGCGCCGACCTGCTGCCCGACAGCTTCGTCAGGTGGGCGCCGCGGCCCGGGCTCTGCCCGCGGAACGAGGGTCACGGGCCTGGGAGGGGGCGCGCACGGCCTGCTGCTTCTCTCGGGGCCCTCTCCACGTGGGCTGTGAGTCAGCCCAGCTGGGAGGCTTGCCACCAGCCTGGCTCCGGTCCCTGCCGAGCGGCCGTGGTTCCGCGCCGTCGGTGACCCGAGCCGTCTGGCCGTGCCGCCCTGCCTGGCGGGGCTCTGTGCCCCTCCCCTGGGGTCGTCCTGGGTAACCGCCGGACCAGGTTTGGGGGGGCTGGGTGTGGGCAGGCCAGGCCCCAGGGCTGCCTGTTCCACCCCGGTTCCCTGCGTGGGCTGGCACGTTCCCCCCCCGGCGGGGAAGCCTGGGCTGGGAACTTTCCCAGGCATTGGCGCAGCCTGGGCAGGCAGCGGGATCTCTGTCCCTGCAGCACTGGCTGCCCACCCGGTGGAGACTGGTGCCAGCTCGCTGTCTGGGCCCCTGGGCTGGTCAGGGAATGGTCTCTGCTGGGCATCTTGACCAAGGGAGCAGAGCTGGGCACCCCCAGGTAGGGGCCAGTGCAAGGGACCCCCCAGCCCAGCACGTGGGAAAGGTGGCAGGTCGAATCTCACTGCCCAGACACCTGCTGCCAAGGGTGGGGGTAGGAGGCAGGGGCGGTGCCATGGGCTCTGCGATGCACGCCCTGTGTCCTGCCTCTGGTGCACGGGTCAGAGGAGCCCGCCTGCACCCCCAGCCCCTTGTGGCATGTTGCCACACGCCGCCCCATGTCCAGGAGCGTGCTGCTCCCCACAGCCGCTGTGTGCCAGCAGGAATGGCAGGAATGCGGTCCGGGCACACGGCGGATATTTTGGGGGTGCTATTTTTAGAAGGGCTGTGGGAAGCACGCAGGGGGGCTGGGACAAGGCACACGGGTGCCTGGCAAGCTGAGCAGTGGCCACCGCTCGGCACGTGCCCTGCCAGCCTGGGTTTGCACTGGGTGCGATGCAGGAATGGGGAGCCTGTCGCCCGCCTCTCGTCGGTGCCCAGGGGGGCCTGTGCTATCCCTGCCTGGGTCCCTGCTCCCTCCCGGTCTGCAATGCTGCTGGGGGAGCCGGACCCTGGGGTGGGCTTTGCGGCGGCACCGCCAGCTGACCATGCGCTTTGGTTCCTTCCAGCTACTGCTTCTCCGAAATGGCTCCCGTGTGCGCTGTGGTCGGAGGCGTCCTGGGGCAGGAGATCGTCAAGGTAACGAGGAGATGGGGGTCAGGGGAACGCTTCCCCGTTGGGATCAACGGGGCCTCACTGGATGAGTGCAGGGAGCAGCTCCGCAGCATGCGGCTGCAGAAAGCCGTCCAGGTCTGGGGCCCGGGGTGCTGAACCGGTGCCCCGGCTCTGCAGAGGGCCCCTTTTGCCAGGGAACGTAGCGCTGACCCGAGGGTTCCCGATGCCCCACGGTGCGGGTGGGGGGCTCAGCTGTGGAGGCCTCTGGCTCCCAGCCTTCCCTGCAGACGGCCCCAGTGTCTAGCTGGATCGGGCCCCCGCCCCCGCAGCTGGGCCAGCTGACAGGCATCCTGCTCCTGCGTTCCTGGGGTCAGGCGTGGCTGGAATTGCCACCCGTGCCCCGCACGGCTCCTGGCGTCCGTTTCCCAGTCTCTGTAGCAGTTGGTCTAGTGTGGAGCCCCTGCTGCTCAGGGTCTCAGCCTGTAGCAGGGCCACACCTGTCCCTGGCTTGCTGCTTGGTGTGGGCTGGCTTCTCGCTGCCTCAACTTACCCAGCTGTAATATGGGCCCAGTCATGGCTCAGGTAGGGGGAATAAGGATCCTATACTCTCTGCCATGGCATGCTTGGGCTGGTGCAGTACTAGCTCCTGAGCATCCCTTGGTTCCTTTTTCCCTCCCGCCCCAGGCGCTGTCGCAGCGGGATCCGCCCCTCAACAACTTCTTCTTCTTCGATGGCATCAAAGGGAATGGGGTTGTCGAGTGCCTGGGACCCAGCTGAGCCGGGCACCCGGGGCCTGCCCTCGAGCACAGGTTAGACGCTCGGCCTGAGCGGAGCTGGCGCTGCCCCCTCCCCAGCACCACGGGGACAAGCGGTGCAGGGCTGGCAGGGGTCTGAGCTCCGGGTCCCAGCTCCTCAATAAAAGGCTGTTGTTCCCACCTCGTCTCGTTTCCTCCCTCTTGGGCCAGGGCGGGAGATGCCCGCTGCGGCCAGCATCGCCGTGGTCCTGATCACGGCTGAGCCAGGGCCTCGTGGTCTGCCCCTGCACAGCTCGGTCGTGCCTTGGCACCGCACGTGCTCTGCCCACGTCCAGGTGGGGCGGGGTGGCAGAGCCTGGGGAAACCCCTGCTGCTCCTGCCCGCAGGTCCATTTTTAGCCCCGGGAAGCAATTTGCTAAGTGGCACTTAGCAGGGAGGGGTCACCTGTGCTGTTAACCCCTCTCCCGCCGGCCCCATCCCACGGGGAGGGGCTGGGACACACCACCCGAGGGCCACCACGGCAGACAAGCACCAGCAGCCCTGGCTTTGCCGAAATCCGTTTTTATTGAAAAGAAACGTACAAAAAGGAGGAACTGACCATGTACAGTGCGTGTCCCCTATGTACAGCCCCCTCCCCATCCCCCTATGTACAGCCCCCCTCCCACGCCCCCTCCCCCCTATATACAGGCTCCATGTACAGTATTTACAAAGTGCTACAGCTGCGCCCGGACCCTGCGCCCCCCTGGACCCACGGTGGGGGTGTCTGGGGTGGGGGCCCTCCTTGCTCCCCAGCCTGCGTTGCCCCACTGCACGTCCCCCCCGCGAGGGGCCCCGAGCCGGTCCAGCAATAAATAAATAAATAGAAAGTGCCCGGGCGGGGGGGGCACCGTCAGCGAAGGCAGCGCCCGGCGCGCGGCGGCTCCTCGCCCGGGCCGGGCCGGGCCGGGGGGCTAGTTGGGGTCCTGGTTGGGCATCATGGCATCCTGCAGGTTGCAGATGGTGTCCAGCAGCTGGGCCACGAAGCGGCAGAAGTGGCCCCACAGCGTGTCCCGGGGCTGCGAGGCGGAGCGGGACCGGTCAGCCGGACCCCCTCTGCCCCGGCCGGCTGCGGCCACCGCGCCGCCCGCACTGAGCCGCCTGCCGCCGGCTCCCAGCCTTAAATACCCGCTGCTATTTATAGGCTGTGAGTCAGCGGCTGGCTCCCCCGCCCGCACGCCAGCCCGGCCTCCTGCGCAAACAAGCCCTCCGCCAGGCGCGGGAGCCGGGCAGGTGCCAGGGCCCGGATGCCTGGGCCCCCCCCGGCCCCCGCTCACCTGCCTCGCGTGTGCCTGCTCGAAGGCATCGCCCATGCGGCGCAGCTGGGCGCCCACCGCCTGCTCCGGGCTCTGCAGGGCGCTGGGTAAGTGCCCGTTGGGCACGGCTGGCTCCGTGGGCAACCCCTCGTCCTCCGTGGGCAGGGGCGCTCCTGGGGGCCGAGCGGACGGCGGCGTCAGGGCGCAGCTGGGCCAAGGGCTGCGGGGGGGGGGGGGGGGGTCGCGCCCCTGCCCCGGGGGCTGGGGGAGATGCCAGCCAGGAGCGCGGGGCAACTGGGGGCATGAGGCAGGTAGACTGGGGCCAGCTGGGGGGCACAGGGCCCCTGGACGGGGGGCAGCTGGGGCATGGGGTAGTCACACCGGGGGGCAGCCGAAGGCACAAGCAGCTGGATATGGGGTAAGTAGGGACCTGGGGCAACTGGCCGGAAGGGGAGCACCCCAGTACGGGGCAACTGGCCGGAAGGGGGGCACCCCAGTTGGGGCAGCTGGATGGGAGGGGGACACCCCAGCCTGGGGCAACTGAGCAGGAGGGGGCACCCCAGCCCTTGGCATGGACAGAAGTGGACACCCCAGCCCAGGGCAACTGAGCGGAAGGGGGGCACCCCGGCCCTTGGCATGGATGGAAGGGGGCACCCCGGCCCGGGGCAACTAAGCGGAAGGGGGGCACCCCGGCCCGGGGCATGGATGGAAGGGGGCACCCCGGCCCGGGGCAACTAAGCGGAAGGGGGGCACCCCGGCCCGGGGCATGGATGGAAGGGGGCACCCTGACCTGGGGCAACTGAGCGGAAGGGGGGCAGCCCGGCCCTTGGCACGGACGGAAGGGGGCAGCCCGGCCCGGGGCAACTGAGTGGAAAGGGGGCAGCCCGGCCCGGGGCAACTGGACAGAAGGGGGCAGCCCGGCCCGGGGCAAGCGGGCGGCGGGGCACTCACCGGGGCTGCGGCGGCGGCGGCGGCGGGCGCGGGCGGGCACGTGGCGGCCCCCGAGGCGGCAGCTCAGGCCGGGCGGCAGCGGGGCGAGGCGGGCGGCAGGCGGGCGGCCCGGGGGCGCGGGCAGGGGCAGGGGCAGCGGCAGGCGCAGGGCGGCTGGCGGGCGGCTCCCCTCGGGCGCTGCTCGGGCCATGGCGCTCGGGGGGCTCTGCGGGGCGGGGGCGGGGTCAGATCGCGCCCCCCCGCGCCCCGCGCCCCGCCAGGGGGCGCCAGGGCCAGTAAACAAACCGCGCCCCCCGCCCCGGCCCCGCGCCGCCGCCGCCCGCCCCGCACTCACGGCAGCTGCATGAACCCTGCGGCGGCGGCGGCAGCGACCGGGCGGCGGCGGCGGCGGGTCCGTCTGCGGCGGCGGCGGAGCCCGGGCTGGGGCTGGCCCCGCCCCCTGACGTCACCGCCCCGCCCCGCCCCCCGCCAGGCAAGTTCGGGCTTGTGCTGCCCGAGGGGCGGGGCCAGCCCCCCCCCCCCGCCACCGCGCCCGCCCCGCCCCGGCCGCGCGCCCCAGCCCCGCCCGGCCCCGGGGGGGTGGGGGTCGTGCGCCCGGCCCCCCGCAGCCCCCCCGCCGCGGCCGCGGGGCCGGGAATTCCCCGCCGGGGGGGCGGGATGCGGCGGCGCCCGGTAACAGCGGCCGGGACCAACCAGGAGGCACCGGCCCCGCGCGGCCAATCGCGAGCGGCCCCGCCCCCCCCGGACCGCCCCCCCGCATCCGTTGCCATGGGAACGGCGCCCTGGACCGCGAGCGGGCCGCCCCCCCCCCGTCCCCGAGTTTGGTCTAACTCACTCCCAACCTGCGCCCCCCCCCCGACCCCCGGCCCTGCCCCCCACCCGGGGATTCCCCACCTCGGGGCCCCGCGGGGAAATTCCCGCCCGGCGGAGGGGCGGCGGCAGCTGCGCCCCGCCCCCCCGGGCTGCGGGACCTGAGCCCCGACACCCTCGCGGCACCGACCTGCAACCGGTGCGGGGGGGCAGGCACCCCCTGCGGCTCTGCACCCCCGCGGCTCCGGCTGGGACCTGGGTGCGGGGTCAGAGGTCAGAGGTCAGCGCTGGGCTGGCAGGGGCTGAGTGAAGCCCCCCCCGATCTGCCATCGCCCCCCCTCCCGCGCATGCGGCTGCCGAGGGGAGTTTGCCCAGTGACAGCGCCGGCCACTCAGCCACGGCCGGGGGGGCGGCGGGGGGCCAAGGCGGGCCGCCCCCCCACCCCGGGCTGCGGCTCTGCTGGGACAAGCGGGGGGGGGGGCAGGCCCCGGGCCGCGAGAGTGAGCGGTCTCAGCCCAGGTTGGGGGGTGGCACAGCTGGGGTCTCCCCCTTGCTGCCAGGCCCTGCCCTGCACAGCTGGATTTGCGCCCCCCCCCAGCTGGAGACCCCCTGCCCAGCTGCAGCCTTCTGGCAGCTGCACGGACCCCCCCCCCACACACAGCTGGACACCCCTGGCACAGCTGGAGCCCCCCCGCGCAGCTGGGTGGGCCCCACAGCTGGCACCCTGGGCATTGGTAGGAAGCGCCCCCCCCGCAGCATCGGGCCCTTGCATCACCCCAGAGCGGAACCATGACGTCAGCCCGTCACCTGAGCGGGCGGCAGGCCTCCAAAAGCCCCTCTGAGGTCACAGGTGAGGTCATCGGGGGAACCCCCAGGGCTGAGGGGCAGCTCCCCGCTGAGCTGGGCCCGGAGAGCTCGCGGCACTGGTGCCCCCCCCCGGGCGTCCTGGCCCCAACGGCGCACAGCGCCCCCGCCCGCCGACCCCGCTCCGACCCGCCCGCGTTACTGCCGCCCGGCTGCGCCCCCCCGCCATCAGCTGGACCCCCGCCTCCCCCCGGCCGGCTCTCATTGGCCGCCGCGGAGCCGAGCGCAGCCAATCGGCGCCGGGGGGGGGCTGTTTCCAAAGGAAGAGCGCGGAATAACCCCCCCCCCCCCCCCCGTCTGCGCCGCCCCGGCCCGGACTCCTGGGTCCCAGCCGGGGGGGGCGGACTCCTGGGGTCCCTTTAGCGTGCTGTTGGGGGGGGACAGGCCCCCACTGCGCTCTGGGCACCCCCGGGGGCAGGGGGCTCTGCCACCGCCTCCCCGGGGGCCCAGGCGAGTCCCCGCACCTCGGGGCTGGGCGCAGGCGCGGACCCCCAGACCTCCCGGGGGGGCCGCGCGTCCCCTGTCCCGAGCACCCCCCCCCTTGCCACATCCTCCCGCCAGTGCGGGCTCGGGCCGCAGCCAATCAGCGCGCAGCAGGAAGAGGAGCTGCCATGGAAACAAGGGATGGAGCTGGGGGGCCGGCACCTTCGCGGGCAGCCAGTGCCAGGGCGGGGGGGGCCGTCGTCTGCAAGAGTCCGGACAACAGTCGGGGGGGCGGGGGCATCATTAGGCTCCAGCGTGAACGCGGGGCCGGGGGGCGGGGCCGGGGGCTGGAGGCAGGGGGGCACCCTCCCGCCGTCGTTAGGCTCCAGCGCTAACGCGGCCGGGGGGGGCTCAGCACCGGCCCCCCGGCGCCACCTGGCGGCTGCAGGGACAGCGGCAGGGGCGGGGCCAAGAGCGCGGGGGCGGGCGCGGGGGGGCCCACGTGCCGAGGCCGCTTTACGAACCCCCCCCAGTCGGAAGCGGAAGTGTGTGCCACGTGGGGGGGGGGGGCGGAGTGGCGCCCGGGTTCCGGGGAAGGGAGGCCTGGTAGGTCCGGGGGGGGGGCCCCGGTGCCTGGGCTCCCCCCCTAAGTTTGGGGGGGCGTGGGGGCCCGGTCACGTGGGTGCCCCCTAGGTCGGGGGGCAGTGGTGGGTGGGGGAGGCAGGGTTAGACACCTGGGTTCCCGGGGGTGGGGGGGTTGGTGATGCCTGGGGGTCCGGCCTGACCCCCCCCCCCCATTGCAGAGCGGACGGAGCGGAGCCGTGTGGCGCCCGCCGGGATGGTGAGTCGTGTGTCCCGCACTGGGCGGGGGCGGCACGGGGGTCCTGCCCTGCTCTGCCCGGGGGCTGGGTGTCTCCCCCCGCCCCGGTGCCCCCAGCTTTGCCTCCCCCCAGTCGGCCGCGCTGGACCTGAAGTCGAAGGAGGAGAAGGACGCGGAGCTGGACCGGCGCATCGCGGCGCTGCACAAGAAGAACGAGGCCTTTCTCCGGCGCTACCAGGTGGGGCTCCCCTCCTCGTTGCCGGGGGGGGGCACAGCATCCCGACACATGCGCGTGCCCCGGCCCCGCTGACCCGCATTGCCGTCATTCTCCGGGAGGCTCCACATGCCCCGGGTGGTCTGACCCCCCCCCCCCCCCCGCCGTGTGCGCAGGAGATCGAGGAGGATCGGAAGCGAGCGGAGCAGGACGGCGTTGCCGTGACGGGCGTGCGCCGGCCGCGCGCTGGCGAGAGCGACGCGGAGCGCCCGCGCGGCGACAAGAGCCTCTCCCTGGTCGTCCAGGTTGCGCTGAGCCCGGGGGTGAGAGTTGGGGCAGGTAGGGGAGAGGGAGGACGCGCCCCAGCCCGGGCCCTCACCCTTCTCTCTCTCCGCCGCCGCAGGAGAAGCGCGTCGTCAGCGACCGGCGCTCGCCCACAGCCCCCAAGCCCGGGCGCTCGGCCCCCCGCGGTGCGGGACGTGCGGGCCCTTACCCTTCTGGCCGCTCACCGCGGGGGGAGCCCCCCAGCCAGCTTGCTTGGGAAGGGGCGGGGGACGCGGGTGGTGATGCGGCGCTCCCTGGCGAGCGCGGGGGTGGGGGCCGGGGCCGGCGCTTCCGGGGCCGCGGAGGGGCCGGCGCGGTGGTGGCGGCTGGAGACACCGGACCCGACCGGAAATCCAAGGTGATGTGGCCGGGGTTGGGGGGGTATGGGGGCCCCCCTGCGGGGGATGGGGCACCAGGCTGACCTGGCGCCCCCGTTTCCGGCAGGAGTGGGAGGAGCGGAGGCGGCAGAACATCGAGAAGATGAATGAGGAGATGGAGAAGATCGCGGAGTACGAGCGCAATCAGCGGGTGCGTGGGGGGGTCGGGGGGGATGGGACGGGACGGGAGACCCCGGGCTTGGGGGGCCGCAGCGACGGAGCCACGTCTCGCCGCAGGAGGGACTGCACGAGAGGAACCCGGTGCGCAACTTCCTGGACGACCCGCGGCGCAGCGGCCCCTTCCAGGAGGTCGACCGCAAGGAGGGCAGCCGACGCCACGGCCGCAACTGGGGGGGCTCTGACTTCGACAAGGTCAAGACGGGCATGGAGCGTGAGAAGGAGTGGCGCACCCCGGTACGGCCCGGCACCCGGGGCTGGGGTAAGGTGGGGTGCAGCGGTCGGGGCTGAGCCGTGTTTGCTCGGACTTCCAGGGTCAGCGGCCGGGCCCCAGGGGCCGGGGGGCGCTGGACATGACACTGTCCATGACGGGCCGGGAGCGTGCTGAGTACATGCGCTGGAAGCAGGAGCGGGAGCAGATCGACCAGGAGCGGCTGGCGCGGCACCGCAAGCCCACGGGCCAGTGGCGCCGGGAGTGGGACGCTGAGAAGACGGACACCATGTAAGGGGCGGCAAGGGCAGGACCCCGGGGCTGGGCAGGGCTGCGGGGTCTTCTAGCGGGGTGCAGCCAGCCACGGTAGCGTCCACCCGCCTGCATCTGCGTCTGCGTCTGTCCCGCAGGTTCAAGGAAGGGTCTGCGCCGGCGCCGGGCCTGGATGGAGGCAGCCGGCAGGGTAAGTGGGAAGGCTGATGTGGGTGCAGGGGTATCCCAGGCAGCACCCTTGGGACGGAGCTGTTTGGATTGGGGTCCCTGGCATGGTCACGGCGTGGCTGGCACCCTCGTGGCTCCCTGTAAGATCCCGCGCCCCTGCAGACGAGAGCCGGCGCCCGCCCAAGCCGCCCACCTTCGGGGAGTTCCTGTCCGAGCGCCGCAGCGAGCGCCGCAGGAAGGGCCGCGGCCGGGGCGGGGGCGCCTCCGCCAAGCCCTACAGGTACCAGCCGAGGGGTATCTCTCCTGGGGTGCAGTGGTGGCTCCGGGGGGCAGCTGCGCTGGGTTACTGACACCTTCCCCCCCTCCCAGCATGCACGACAACCGCTGGGAGGAGAAGGAGACGCTGCCTCCAGCTGAGGAGAGCGACTGCAGCCTGGGGCCGAGGGTAAGACCTGGGGCGGGAGGGGTCCGCACAGCCCAGCCCCTCGTGCTCCCTGTACGGTGGCATCTCCGCAGCCTCCACCTCGGGGCGCTTGCCCCCCCAGGTAGGGCCTGGCGCCACGAGGGGCTCAGCTAGAACCTCACTTCTCGTGCGCGCAGGGAGAGGCCGTGAGCCCGGCTGCCCAGACACCCCCAGAGCCGCTAGCGTCTGTGGTCCCCGAGGAAGACGAGGACCAGTGGGAGGACGTCAGTGGCGAGGAAGACGAGGAGGACGATGAAGACGGGTCTGGGTCGTTGGACGAGGACAAGGCGCCTCCTCCAGGCTCCCCCAGGGCGCAGCGGGCCCCGAAGGCTGGGCGGGGGGTGGCCCCCAAGCTGGCCATGCCCCCGGCAGGGGTCCCGGCTGGCGAAGGCAAACCCCTCAGCCCCTTCTCCCCGGTCGAGGGCTACCGGCCTGTCTCGGACTGGGGTGAGGAGATGGAGCTGAACTCACCGCGCAGCAGCCTGGGGGACGGTCCCCTGCAGGGCCCCAGTGCTGGCCCCCGGGCTCAGGGGGTCAGCGTGGCCGGAGCGGCCACAGGTACGTGAGCTGTGCGCGTTGGGGGAGTCGGGGGACGGGGACGGATGCAGCTGTGCAGGGCCAGGGCGGCCGGGCGGGCCCCATCGCAGGGAGCTGAGCCAGCCGGTCTCCCACAGACCCGAGCCCCCCAGCGCCCAGCGAGTGCCCGGGAGGGCAGGGAGCACCGGAGGCTGCGCGGCAGGAGGCAGCTGAGCCCGTGGGGGACGCGGAGGTGCCGGCAGCCCCTGGCATCACGGAGGCACCGGAGTCGGTGACCCCCATGGCCACCACGGAGCTTGAGGCGCCAGGTGCCAGGGTCTGCACTGAGCCGGGGCGGGCGGCGGGGCAGGGGGCTGATCGTGGTTTGGGTCCCTAGGGCCGAAGGTTTGGTCAGGGTGGTGCTGGCCGTCGTCTGACGCCCTCCATTGTCCCCGCAGGCACCGCAGTGACGCCGCCCGCCACTGAGCCGGCTCCGGGCACGGTGGAGATCACGGACTTTGCACGGGTGCGTTTCCGTAAGAGCTCGCCCTCTCCGGCCAGCCGCTAGCGGGGCCCCGGCCGCCTTCACCCGTCTCTCCGGCTCGGTCTTTCTCCCTGCTGTTCCGCTAGCGCCGCGACTAACCCGCCCGCCGGCCGTGCCCCGCAGAGCTGCAGCTTTGGCTCCAGGACGTGCTTTGCACCCAGGGGAGGCAGGGGTGGGCATCGGGGTGGCTGGAGCCCAGTGCAGGGGGCAGCTGGTGCCCTGCCCTGTCCTGCTGCTGCCGCCCCTCAGGACACTGTGACTTGGGGGGGGCGTGGGCGGGGGGCTGTCAGCAGCGTCTGTACGCCTGTCACGGTGCATTAAAACAGCTCACTGAACAGCCCCGGGATTGGTCTTTCCCTGTAGCGTGTAGTAAAATGCCGTGGGTGGGAGGGGATAGGGACTGGCCCCTGCCCAGGCTGAGGGCATTGGCTTGGGGGCAGCAAATGAGGACTTGCCCCCTTGCAGCTGGGCATGTTGGGGCTTTGCCCCCCACAATGCTGCAGGCCACGAGGCTGTGGTTCACCGGTCCCAGGGTCCCCTTGGGATTCTGCTTTCGCTTCCTCCTCGACTGCCGGTGCATCCCCGGACGTCTCTGATGCTTTCCCACGGGACCCCCCCGGGCTGCGTCCTGTGAATGGCACCTGCCCTCCTCGCTGAGCTAACACTATGCGGGCCCCGGCCGAGGAGGCTGGGAGCTGTCGCAGGTCTCCGCGGCGTCCCGGGCACGCTTGGTTCAGCTGCATGTCCCCCCCCACGAACGCGGCTCTGCTCAGCCTGCTTCCAGCAAGGGTGGGGGGCCACGCTGGGCTGGTACCGGAGGCGAGGGAGCTGCGGCGGCGGAGGTCACCAGGAAGCCGCCCTGCATCCTTAGAGGCTGCATCCTGTCTGCAATGCAGGGTCTAGTTACTTGCACCCAAATCAGGTCTAAGGGGAGTGTTTGCGGGGGGGGGTCTGGCCTCAAAATGACAAGTGGACGGCTGCTGCCAGGACCCCGTGGCAGGTCCCCAGTGAATGTGACATCAGCCCTGGGGTGGGGGTCCTCTGCTGCACATGGGGGGAGGGGCGGTGTGCCAAGAGCTGCAGTCGTGGGCCCTGCACCCTGCCAGGGCTGAGCTCACAGCCCCTCTCTCTCCCCCTCTTGCAGGGCAGTGGAGGGCCCTGACCCACTCGTCCAGGACCCTGCAGCCTGCTGCGCCTTTCTGAGCAGCGGGGTCTTTGGACGGATGTGGCCTCGCCATGGATCTTGCTGCGGTTCAGCTGTTGGCCTCGCTCCAGGGACTCACGAGCCTGCAGGGGCAAAGGGGGCAGAGACCCCTCCCACAGCTGGCTCCGGAGGGGCTGCAGCGGCCCGGCTGTTGGGGCAGGTGGGGCTGCCCCTCGCACCCTGGGGGAGCCCGTCTGGCCCCCAGTGCCTGCAGGATGTTAACCCTCTGCTGCCTGCACTTGGGTGGTTGCAGGGCGCCAGGCTTCCCCGCTGCCCCCCGGGAAGCTTCATTCTCCCATCGGACGGATGCCGGCGAGAGGCGTCTTCCTGGGCTGTTTTGTCTTGTCAGGACCGACCGTGTCTCCTCTCTTCTGTTTCTAACAATAAAGCGGGGACAAGCCCTTGGTCCCCACTGTGCTCTCCCCATGCCCTGGATTGGACGTGGTCAAGGGGGACAGTTTGGGAGTAGGGGTGCGCTCCGCTGGGCCCAATCCCCCGGCCCAGCCCAGCCCCCGGTGCCACTCTGGAGCAGCCGTGGCTGCCTCTGGAGCGGAGCTGCAGTGTGCGCTGCTATCGCTACCGTCGCCCAGCCCTGAGCAGGTGCCAGGAGCAAGGGCCCTGCCGGGAGCTGGGGTGTGGCGGGACTGCCCGGGAGGGGCTGGTTCATGTTGGTCTGAGATAAAAGCGGCCTGGTGAGCAGAGCCAGAGTTGTTGGGGTCTGCATCCCGGGACACACTGCCTCTGGCTGAGGGGAGCGACTGCAGCCCAGGGCCAAAGGTAAGGCCTGGGATGGGAGGGGCCTGAGTCCCAAAACCCCCAGTCTTGCCCCACAGTCGCTCTTCCCTCGGGTGCTGGACAGGGCTGGGCTTGCAGCTGCCCTGGATGCGGTCTGGGCAGGGGCAGGGGCGCCGCGGGGCACCTGGGTGCACGGGCCTGCCTGAGCCTGGGGAGAGTCATCTGGACTAAGGTCTGGGTGCTCTGTGCCTCAGTTTCCCCATCGGTAGGAGGGAGAGATCCTCCTCTCTTCCCTTGTTCTCTCTTTCCTTGGTCTCTGAGGCTGGCATTGGGTCACGGGTGGGAGACGCCCTCTTAAAAAGACCGGGGGCACCGGGACGCAGGCGGCCACTGCCACGCTGGCTGCGCCTCCCTCCTGCGTCTGGCTGGCTGCGCTGCTCCTGATCCTCTGTTTCGCACCGGTCAGGGTGCCGGCAACAGCTCCCACGAGCCCGTGCTGGTGTGACCCAGCCCCACGGCTCTGCACCTCTCACGCCCCCAGGCACCCTGGACAGGGGTCCCCAAGCAGCCATGGAGGTGCAGGATGGTGCTGCCCAGTGGGGATGGAGCAGGGGGGCAGTGTGGACCTTCCCCCGCCCCAGCCCCCGCAGCACCTGGGAGGTGAAGGAGACCTGGACTGAGCCCTCCCTTAAGCCCTGCCTGGACTGTGCGGGGCAGGGGGTGGAGGGGGCTTGCAGCTCCCCCTCGCCTCCCTCCTCCCCACACTGGAGCCTTGCAGGGCGATGGGGATGAGGCGAGGGGCTGCCAGCTGTGGCGCTTTCTCCAACCCGCCCCCCCAAATGGCCCAGGCTGTGCTGGAGGGCAGGCAGGGGGGCCGCGAGACCTCGCAACGGGGCAGCATCCCTGGGAGTCCCGGCTTACTCCTGCCTGCTCACCCCCTCCCTGAGCAGGACCAGGGCCCAGGAGTCCTGCTGTGCCCTGGGGCACCCCTGCGTGCTCAGGACCCCTGCCTGGGGGTCACCGGGGCTGCGAAGCGGTTGTGGGGAGAGGCCCAGGCAGGTCCCAGCCTGGCGTGAGCGAGGGTGCCTGCCTTGCCCCATGAGCTGGGCATGGGGCAGCCCCAGGCCTGTCTGCCCTGCACCTGCCCCATGCCCCCTGGGCCCCGTTGCAGCTCAGCCGAGCCGGGGGGCTTCCCCCCCGACCCACGGGCCCCCGCGAGCCCGTCCTGGCACGACCCAGCTGCGCACGCAGGGCGGTGCCAGGACTTGCCCGTGGCCAGGCAGGTGGCAGAGCTGGGAACGGAGCCCAGGCCCCCGCCCGGCTCCCTGCAGGAATGGGAGAGATGGACCCCCCCGCAGCGGCACGGGGCAGCCAGCCGTCAGCTTCCTCTTTGCCGCGATATATAACCTCAGCTTGGGCAGAGGCTCCAAGCATCGCTCGGCGATTCTCCACGGCGCAGGCTGCCCCGGCTCTCCGGCACGGTGAGTGGGCGCGAGCAGGGGGCTTTCTCTGGCCCCCCCGGGATCCCAGTGGGCTCAGCCAGGTGCAGGGGGGTCCAGCACCTGTGTGTGGCTTTCACGTCCCCCCTCGCTCTGCGCCGTGGTGCTGTCTGTCCGGCTCCCCCCGCCTGTCCGCGATCCTCAGCCCTCCACCCTGGGCTCTGGGCCTGGGCAGGGGGCTACTGCTGCTGCCAGCACTCCCCTGCCCCAGCCAACCTCCCCCTTCCCCTCCACGGACAGCCGTCCGCCTGCCGCGCGCTCCTGTCTGCGCGCACATGCTGCATGCATGCTGGCACACGCACGTGCATGCCAACGCACGCACCGACACAGATGCCTAATGCATGCATGTGCACACAGCAGCACATGGACATGCAGGTACCTGATGCATGCTTGCATGTGCACACATGCACCGACACACAGGGACACACACATACTGGCACAGACTGGCATGGGCACCTAATACATGCTCGCACATACGCGCACACACCAACGTGCACTGCCACATAGATGCATAACACATGCTTGCACATGCGTGCATACACACACCCCAACGCAGAGACAAGCACACTGGCACACGCCTGCCTGAGAGATGCATGTGCACCAACGCACTGCTACAGACATGTAATACCAGCTTGCACCTGCACACACACGGTGACACGTGGACATCTAATACACACATGCCCATGCACATACACACACCCCACACGTATGTGCCCAAACCCAACATGCCCCTGGGGCTTCCTTTCCATGCCGGGCTGTTCTCCATCGCGGTTCAAATGCTTAAGTCACTTCCCAGCGGCGACCAGCTTGGGTCTGTCCCATCCTTGCGCCCAACCCCATGACGGGACTCTGCCGCGGCTGCCCACACCTGATGCGCGGGTCCCGATCGTGCCCCCAGCCCTGCGGTGCTGCCCCAGGCCGGCTCCCCCCTTGGGGCAAGAACTGCCCCCTCTTCCTTCCTGCCAATTACCTCATTGCACTTCCTCACTCTGAGGCAACTGCGGGGTTAGGCAAGGGGCTGTGTTGGGTAAGGGGCTGAAATCTATGTCCAGCGTCCTGGATGCGGGGCCTTCACCAGTCGTGGTGGTCTTGTGGCCGGAAGCAGAAGCCGCACGGCACAGGAAAGTCCTGCAAAGTCCCGCCTGCCACCCGCGCTGCCCTGGCTCCGTGAGACCTGGGGCCGGGGGCGCGGTGGCAGGGCCCCGTTGCAGCCGAGCAGGAGACGACAGCGCGGGTGTTTCTCG
The DNA here is from genome assembly GCF_052110815.1 of Crocodylus siamensis. Lineage (NCBI taxonomy): Eukaryota > Metazoa > Chordata > Crocodylia > Crocodylidae > Crocodylus > Crocodylus siamensis. Next base: position 2,241,663 of record NC_143400.1, read on the forward strand.
TTCACCTGCAGGAAAGAGGATGGACTACGGCATGGAAGGCTACCCAGACGGGGACTACAACGACACCCAATACTACACCCACACGACGAATGCCGACCTGCTGGGCTACGTATTCACCCCCATCGGCACGGCGGCCCTGGTCCTCTACACCCTGGTCTTCATCCTGGGCGTGCTGGGCAACGGGGCCGTCATCTGGGTGACGGGCGTGGAGATGAAGCGCACGGTCAACACCGTCTGGTTCCTCAACCTGGCCGTGGCTGACCTGCTGTGCTGCCTGGCGCTGCCCTTCCTGGCCATGCCCCTCATCCGCGACCACCACTGGGCGCTGGGCGACTTCCCCTGCAAGCTCCTGCCGTCCCTCACCATCCTCAACATGTTCGCCAGCGTCTTCGTCCTCACGGCCATCAGCGTCGACCGCTGCGCCCTGGTGACCCTGCCCATCTGGTGCCAAAACCACCGCTCAGCGCGGCTGGCCTGGGGCGTGTGCGGGGCGGCCTGGATGCTGTCGCTGCTCCTCACCCTGCCGTCCTTCATCTTCCGCAAGATCAAGGCCGAGGTGTTCGCCGTCAAGGTGATGTGCGTGCTGGACTACGCCTCCGTGTCCGGGCACCAGCACGCCACCGAGGTGGCCACGGCCGCCCTGCGCTTCGTCTGCGGCTTCCTGATGCCCTTTGTCGTGATCTGCACCTGCTACGGGCTGCTCCTGGCCCGCATCAGCAAAAGCCGCTTCGGCCGCTCGCGGAAGACGCTGAAGGTGGTGGTGGTGGTGGTGGTGGGCTTCTTCGTGTGCTGGCTGCCCTACCACATCTCCGGCCTCATAATGGCTTCCAAGCTGTCCCACGACCCCCTCTTCCAGAGGATCCACCATATCGACCCGCTCATCGTCGGCGTTGCCTACATCAACAGCTGCATCAACCCCATCATCTATGTGCTCGTGGGCCAGGACTTCAAGGCCAAGTTCCGGCGCTCGCTGCGGGGCCTGCTGCGCGAGGCGCTCACCGAGGACTTGCCTAGCACCGGGGACAGCAAGGCGCGGACCAGGTCCACCATGGATGACAAGAGCACGACCACCACCATCTGAGCTGCACGCCTGGCTTGGGCAAGCAGGACCTGTCCCCCTGCCACCGGACTTCGCACCCGTTGCTACGAGCTGGGGTCACGAAGCAATGCGGCAGCCCCCCCCCCCCCCCCAACCCCCTTTCGGTCCCCAGCTGCAGACTCGAACGAGGCTGTGTCCACATCTGCACGCCTGACTACGCGCGCTCTCCTTCGCATCCTCTGCTCCTGCTGCCTCGGGGCCCCCATTTCCACCGGCTTCCAGGATGTCCCAGCTGCTCCTGTGCATGTGCCTGGGCGACCGCGCACCCTGCCCCACAGGGGCCTCGCACGGCTCCCCGGGCGCCGGCCCCGGCCCCCCTGCTGCAAGGGACAATTCAGCTGCGCCGCCTGTATGTCCAACTACCAATAAAGGCAGCCCCTCCAGCGGCCTGCGCTGTCCTCGGCTCGGCGGGGTGGGAGGAAGGGTGGGGCCAGGCCGGGAACCCGCTGACAGGACCCCCGTAACAGGGAAGTTATTTATAGCCGAGGTCCCTGGGTCCAAGCTCCTTCCTGTGCGGCTGCTGTGTGACAGTCAGGCGCAAATAGCCTTTGCCTGTCTCCTGTCGTTTCCAGCCCTATCAGTGCTCATCCGGCAGCAGGCCCGTCTTCCTGCCACGCGGCCTCCTCGCGCTGGCTGCGCGCTGTAGCCAAGGGGGCTTCACCCCCGCGCAGCGTCTCCCCCTACCCGCAGGGGCAGCCGGAGGCCGATGTCCGGCTCTTCTGCCCTGGGGGTTGCAGCACATTGGCCCTCGGTGCTTTCTGTAGCCCTGAAATGAGGCGGGGGGAGGCTGCGACTGAGCCCTGAGGGCTGGGGGGAGGCAGGGCCATGGTGCCCGCGGAGCAGGGGTGTGTGGGTGCACGCGCAGGAACGGTGCAAAGATGGATCGTGCAAGGGGACCCGGAGCCAGGGCAGTGACCGTGCAGTCTCGCGGTACCTGGCGCTGCTGCCGGCCCTCGCAGACGATGTGACCAGGCAGCCCCCAGCACCACGTCCCCATGGGCTCAGCTCAGGGTTGGGGCCCAGCAGCCCCTGCCTGCCTCCTGGCCCCGCTCCCAGGGCAGGCAGCCTTGCTCTAAAGCTGCAGCCCCAGGTCAGACGTGCATGGGGCTCGGGGATTTGACCATGGCCTCACACCCTGCCACAGCCCCAGCCCCAGCCCCAGCTGTGACTTGGCTCCCCCCAGCTTCCCCTTTCAGCTGTTTATGTTTGAAGGCCGGTTTCCCGGAGATTTCTTGCTGTCCTAAGCAAAGCAGGAGGGGGCCTCACACGTCGGCGAGATGCTTGCCTTGTGCCGGGCTGGAAGTGACACAAGGCTGGAGTTGTGCAAGGAGCTGCGGCTGGAAAGCAACACTCCTGCTGGGTCGTGGGGAGAGGGCTCCAGCCCCGGGCGGCCTTGGGGGGCTGGGAGACCCCTAGCCGCAGCGGGCAGGGGGATCCTTCAGGCTGCTGCGCTCTGGCCATGCCTGGATCCTGCGTGCAACGAGTTTCCCAGGTCTCTGCAAGCAGTGCTAAGCCTGGGCCAGGGGAGGGCTCGGTGACCCCCACGGGAGGGATGGACCCCCTGCAGACAACATGGTGGCCCCCTCCCCTACCAAGCAGCCAGCGGCAGCCCAGCCAGGCCCCAGACCCAAGGAAGGGGCCCGAGGGTGCCTGCACGTTGGCACACCCTTCCCACCGACCCGCGAGGGTCGGGTGCCCAGCTGCAGGGCTGCGCCCCGCTGGGTTTGCAGAACTCCCAGCTTCCCCTTGCCCCCGCCGCTTCTGCTTCCCTCCCCGGGGCGGGGGCAGGGGAACCCCCCCCCAGTTCCTTAGTATCCAGCTGGTGTGGCAAGGACCTGACGCAAATGTGACCGCAGCTTCTGGCCCAGCCGGGCTCGGTGGAGGATGAGGGGGTTTGGGATCCTGGTCACCTTTCCGGGAAAAGGAGCAATGGGGCAGGCAGGGACGCCGAGTCCAGGCCCCTGACGCCATCTAAACGGGCCCAGGCTAGCATTAGTCCAGCTGCACCTTCCGCGCTGCACTGTACACCTGCTTCTTCTTGCCCCGGCTGGTTTGTGAGTGTGCCAAGGGCCTGGCATGCTGCCTGCAGGGCGGTGAGCGGGAAACGGCTTTGTCCTCCCTCCGGCCCCAGCAATAACCCTCATGCAGGTGTCTCGAGTTCAGTGCCCTCGTACTCGGGCTGTGAGGGCATGCGTGGGCAGGGAGGAAATGCATCGAGGCAATCGAAAAGCTGCTCGTCTAATGGCTGCTCGGGTGTGTCTCAGAGGACGCTTTGGAGCCGCCCCTTCCTCATTCTTTGGGAGCAAAGCCCGTGCCTGGGCTTGGATCCAGAGGCAGCAAGAGGCTGGTTTCCTCCCAGCTTTCGTCGTCTGTTGGGTAGCTCCGGAGGGGTATGTGGGGGGAGTGCGCGTGTGCACGTGTGCGTGTGGGGTGGAGATGCTGCTCGTCCCGACACAGGCAGAGACTCATGGCCGTGGTGCACGGTGCTCTCTGGACACCACACAGCCCCGGGACGGCGGCTGGCAACCTCCCCGTGCACTCCAGTGCTCACCAGCCACGGCACACTTGGGAAGCATGTGCCTGGTTTCTGCCAGCACTGTGCCCCCAGCACAGCCCCCCCAGCAGGAGGCCAGAGTCAGGGCACGGCTTGCTCAACGCGAGGGCTGTGGAGGGAATGGGCACTGTCCTCATGCATGTCGCTGTCTGCACTCGGGGCAGCCCAGGGCCTGGAGCGGCCATGCTGCAGGTTTCCACGGGTCTCCGAGCTGCAGACTCCGAGCTGCAGACGGAAGCTGGTACGTGGTGCCCTGTTTCAGCACGGCAAAGCAAGCCAGGTTTCTCTCCCCAGGGTCGGAGCCGGTGGAGGATGAGCCTCCCTCCGGGTAGCAGCCGTGACAACACCTACCCCGACACCTACCCTGATGACTACCCTGGTGACTACAACTTCACGGTGCCCAACCGGGACAGCTCGGACGCGCTGCCCTACACGCTCACGCCGCTCCACGGCCTGGCCCTGGGCTTCTATGCCCTGGTCTTCATCCTGGGCGTGCTGGGCAACGGGGCCGTCATCTGGGTGACGGGCGTGGAGATGAAGCGCACGGTCAACACCGTCTGGTTCCTCAACTTGGCTGTGGCCGACCTGCTGTGCTGCCTGGCGCTGCCCTTCCTGGCCATGCCCCTCATCCGCGACCACCACTGGGTGCTGGGCGACTTCCCCTGCAAGCTCCTGCCATCCCTCACCATCCTCAACATGTTCGCCAGCGTCTTCGTCCTCACGGCCATCAGCGCCGACCGCTGTGCCCTGGTGACCCTGCCCATCTGGTGCCAAAACCACCGCTCGGCGCGGCTGGCCTGGGGCGTGTGCGGGGCGGCCTGGCTGCTGTCGCTGCTCCTCACCGCGCCGTCCTTCTTCTTCCGCAAGACGCGCATGGACGCCTTCTCTCCCAAGGTGACGTGCGTGCTGGACTACACCGGCGTGCCTGGGCACCAGCACATGGTCGAGGTGGCCATGGCTGCCCTGCGCTTTGCCTGCGGCTTCCTGGCACCCTTCGCAGTGATCTGCACCTGCTACGGGCTGCTCCTTGCCCGGCTCCGCAACAGCCACCACAGGCCGTCGCGCCAGCCCACTCGGGTGGTGCTGCCGGTGGTGGTGGGCTTCTTCGTGTGCTGGCTGCCCTACCATGCGGTGGGACTGGTCCTGGCCACGCACGTGCCCGGTGCAGCTCCGTACAGCCTGGCACATGCCGCCCAGCCGCTCGTGCTTGGCCTGGCCTATGTCAACAGCTGCATCAACCCCCTGCTGTATGTGCTGCTGGCCCGCGGGCTCCGGTGCTCCCTGGGCGCCCGCCTGGCTGGCGCCTTGCAGGAGTCGGAGCCTGGTGCCTCGACACCCTCCAAGTCCACCAGCGACCGGGACACCACGGAGGAGCAGGTATAGCTGGTGGGCACCGGGGAAGGGCTGAGCGCCGGCGCCACGAGTTGGTGTCCCTGGGTGGGTCCCTGGTGCCACTTGGGTGTCAGCCGCTCGCTTGACCCCAATGAGATTGAAGTTGGTTCCTTATTTCTGGTTCCCGGTTCCTTTTTCAAAGCTAATCTAGAGCCAATAAAAACTTGTTACTAATGAACTCCATATCCTAAAGAAAAAGAATTTCATTGGCTATGCGTATGTACGAATTAATATGTAAAATATTCCACATCGAGGACAGAGCCCTAAATGAAAGTAAGATTAGGGTTTATGAGGCAAAATGCTCCTGGGCCACCCCAGATTTCACGGCCATGCCACTGGGGGACTGTCCCAAAGAGCCCTGACCACAGTCTCACTCAGCCCAAAGTGCGGTTTGGCGGTACCAGCCTGCCAAGTACCAGCCCCCACCATCCCCACTGTACTAAATATAATAGCTTGAATAAGGAACTGGCTTCAGGCTGGGATTATGGCTAGAAATCCTGCTTGGGCCACCCATCAGAATATGTCTGGCACCGGGGGACTGTGCTGGACATCTGTGACCAGAGACCTGCCCAGCCCAAAGCGCGATTTGGCTCTGCCACGCTGTCAGCTCGGAGCACCCCCCCCCACCACTTAAGTCCAGTCCCACCCCCTCCCCCTCCCCGCTGCTTTAGGTCCGGCCCCACTGCCCTCCTTCCCCCCACCGCCGCTTCGGGTTGGCCTGGCCTGCATCTTCCCCCTCCCTGTCCCCGCCAGGCGTCTGGGGGGCACCCAGGACAGGCGGCCGCCCATCTCTGAGCTGACAGCAGGCAGGACAAGGCTCGGGTTGGGGATGCCTGGGAGAATCGCCCCGCGCGGTGGCCCAACAAGGACTTCATCTCTAATCCCAGCCCAAAAAACAGTTCCTTATTCGAGCCATTATACTGGATGATGTTACATTACTGGAGTGCGTTGGCTGGGGGCTGTCAGACAGCACCCGGGCACAGCCCAGCCGCCTCTTGGGCTGGGCAAGGCTGGTCAGAGCTGTCCAGGGGAGCGCAGAGGGAAGTCAAGGAGCGGCCTGAACAGGATATCTAAGTATAATCTCAGCCCAAAAGCCAATTCCTCATTCAAGCCGATGCACTCCGTGCGGCGGGAGCGGGGGCCGTCGGCGGGCAGCCTGGCACGGCCCAGCTGCGCGTTGGGCTGGGCAAGACCCTGGCTCGAGGCGCCCGGGAGGGCGCTGCGGCGTGGCGGGGCCCAAGAAGCATTCCCAGCCCCCATCCCAGCCCCTCGTCCAGGCCCCAGTTCAAGCCCAGAGACTTGGCAGAGGGGCCGGGCGCCGTCTGCGGGAGCCAGGCCGGGCCGTGGCCCGAGCAGGTCCCTAGCCGGAGCCCCCCCCGGCCGGGAGCCGTTACACTCGGCTCGGCGGGGCCTGGCAGCCTGGCCGGGCCGGGCCAAACGCGCCCCGCGTCATCGTGCTGCGCCGGGGCCGGCCCGAGCGCTGCCCCCCCCCCCCCCACCGCGCTGGACGCGGGACACCGCCCTCCACGCTCACCGGCACGCGTCCCGCCCCCGCTCACGACCGAGCTCCGCCCCGGGGGCGGGGCCTGGCGCCAGGGGGCGGCGCTTCGCGGCGGCTGCGGCCTGCGCGTGCGCGCGGCCCGGCTCGGGCGCCCTCGGCAGGCCCGGCGCGCGGCGATGGCGTCGGGCGGGGAGCGCCGGGCGCGGGTTCGCGGCCGAGACCCCCCGTCCCGGTCCCGGTCCCGGTCCCGGTCCCCGTCGCCGGAGGGCGGCTGGGACTGGGGCTGCCCCGCGGCGCGGCGCCGGCTGGACGAGCTCTACTTCGGGGCCGGCTCCGAGGACAGCCGCCAGTTCTGGGCCTTCTTCGAGCGGCTGCGGCGCTTCCAGGGCGGCCGGGCCGCGCCCGCGCCCGCGCCCCGCGCCCCCGGCCTGCCGCGCGCCTACGACCCGCGGCACCGCATCAACCTGGCGCTGGGGGCGGGGCCGGAGCCGGGGGGCGGGGCGGCGGTGCCGCGCGTGCGCCTGCGCGAGTTCCGCGCCGCGCTGCTGCGCTACCTGGACTTCGCGCAGAAGCGGAGCTTCGCCCGCCTGGCGCGGCTGCAGCGGGAGCGGGCCGCGCTGCCCATCGCGCGCTACCGCCGCCGGCTGCTGCGCGCCGTGGCCGAGCACCAGGTGGTGGTGGTGGCGGGCGACACGGGCTGCGGCAAGTCCACGCAGGCGCCGCAGTACCTGCTGGCCGCCGGCTACCGCCGCGTGGCCTGCACGCAGCCCCGCCGCCTCGCCTGCGTGGCGCTGGCTCAGCGCGTGGCCTTCGAGAGCCTGCAGCAGTACGGGCCTGAGGTGAGGGCCGCGCCGCGCCGCGCCTCACCTCGCCTCACCTTACCTCACCCCGCCTCACCCCGCCTCGCCTCACCGCCCTCCTCCCGCCCGCCCGCGCCAGGTCGGCTACCAGATCCGCTTCGAGAGCCGCCGGTCGCCGGCCACCCGCGTCGTCTTCCTGACCGAGGGGCTGCTGCTGCGGCAGGCGCAGCGCGAGCCCACGCTGCCGGCCTACCAGGTGCTGATCGCCGACGAGGTGCACGAGCGCCACCTGCACGGCGACTTCCTGCTGGGCGTGCTGCGCCGCCTCCTGCCCGCGCGCCCCGACCTCAAGCTCATCCTCATGTCGGCCACCATCAACATCCGCCTCTTCTCCAGCTACTTCGGGGGCGCCCCCGTGGTCCAGGTGCCCGGGCGGCTCTTCCCCATCACGGTGAGGGCGGTCCGCCTGGCTCCCCCGTGCGGCGGGCTCTCTCTGGGGCGGCTGGTCGCGCAGGGGCTCCTCTCCTGGTCCCCAGGCGCACCCGCCAGGCGTGGCTGCTGTCCCCGCAGGTCATTTACGAGCCCATCCCCAGGGAGGAGGCAGCGGGGGCTGGCGGGAAGCAGGAGCGCCTGGACCCCCGGCCCTACCTGCGGGTGCTGCAGGCCATCGACCACAAGTACCCCCCCGAGGAGCGCGGCGACCTGCTGGTCTTCCTCAGCGGTGTGGCTGAGATCGGGGCGGTGCTGGAGGCCGCGCAGGCCTACGCCGCCCACACGCAGCGCTGGGTGGTGCTGCCTCTGCACAGCACCCTCTCCATCGCCGAGCAGGACAAGGTGAGGGCCCAGGGGGGCCTGGAGGGGCGGGTGGCTGCGCTGGAGGGGCTGTGCTGAGGCTGCCCCTGGCCCCCCCGCAGGTCTTTGACCTGCCACCTCCGGGCGTCCGCAAGTGCATCCTCTCCACCAACGTTGCCGAGACCTCAGTCACCATCGATGGCGTGCGCTTTGTGCTGGACTCCGGTGAGACGTTCCCCGGGAGCGTGGGGGGGACCATGCCCCGGGGCTGCCAGCCGCATGACTGGGCTCAGCCCGTGCGTGCCCCGATGGCCGTCACCCCCTAATCCTTCTCCCCTCTGGCCCCCAGGGAAGGTGAAGGAGATGAGCTACGATCCCCAGGCCAAGCTGCAGCGGCTGCAGGAGTTCTGGATCAGCCGGGCCAGCGCGGAGCAGCGCAAGGGGCGCGCGGGCCGCACGGGGCCCGGCGTGTGCTACCGGCTCTACGCCGAGTCCGACTACGATGCCTTCGCCCCCTACCCCGTGCCTGAGATCCAGCGCGTGGCCCTCGATGCCCTGGTGCTCCAGGTAGGGGACGCAGGGGATCACCCCCAAACGGGAGGGAACCCGTGCCGGGGTCTCCGTTGCGCCTGGGCCGAGCGCAGCAGTTCCCAGGACGCCCCTCGAGCTGTTTCTGCCCCCGCCCAGATGAAGAGCATGTGTCTGGGCGACCCCCGGAGCTTCCCCTTCCTGGAGCCCCCGCCACCGTCCAGCCTGGAGACGGCCGTGCGCTACCTGCGGGAGCAGGGGGCCCTCGATGATGCCGAGGACCTGACGCCCATCGGGAGCTTGCTGGCCCAGCTGCCCGTGGACGTGGTGGTCGGTGAGACGCTGGGCGAGCGCAGAGGCCGGGGGTGGGGACTCGAGCTGCTCCTTGCCCCGCTTTGATGCCCTTCTGCCCCGCAGGGAAGATGCTGGTCCTCGGGGTGCTGTTCTGCCTGGTGGAGCCGGTGCTCACAGCCGCGGCGCTGCTGAGCGTGCAGTCCCCGTTCCTGCGCCCCGCACATGCCAACCCCGACTGTGCTACAGCCCGCCGGCCCCTTGAGAGCCCCCACGGTGACCCCCTCACGCTGCTCAACACCTTCAACCAGTGGGTGCAGGTGGGCCCAGCTGCCTGCTCCAGGAGGCCAGGGGGTGGGCACATGCTTGGGGCAGTTGCCCCTAGGGGCTTGGCGCCGGGGGAGGCGGGGCAGAGAGGTTTTGCACCCTTGGGGCGCTTCTGCCAGGGAGGTCTGTGTGGCCTGTGGGGTGGGGGGCGTTCTGGGGGGACCGGGACCCCCCAGCACTGAGGCTGCGCTGTTCCCGGGGGCAGGTGAAGTCAGAGCGGACCAGCAACTCGCGGAAGTGGTGCCGGCGCCGGGGCCTGGAGGAGCATCGGCTCTACGAGGCGGCCAACCTGCGGCGGCAGTTCCAGGTGGGCGCGGACGGGGCCAGGCTCGGGCTGGGGGCTGTCAGGAGAGGGGAGCCAGGCTGTAGCATCCCCCGGTCCCGTCTCACCCCCAGGACCTGCTCCGGGACCACAGGCTGGTGAAGGGGGCATCTGCCTCGGCCAGCGACAGCTACACGCGACAGAGCCGGCACCGGGAGCGCCGGGAGCTGCACCGGCTGTGGCGGCGACACGAACAGACGGAGGGCCGGCAGCGCAAGGCGCTCAAGCTGCAGGACGGGGAGGCTGCGTCCTCCAGCGAGGACGAGGGCGCGGGCGCCCGCGGGAATGGAGACGGGGCACGCAGCGTCGACATCCAGGTGCGTGGGTGGATTGGACGGGAGGGCGTCTGGATGCGTGGCCCCTCTCCCATTTTGGGCGGGTGGGGGTCCAGCAGGATGTTGTCAGGATGCCCAGGGTCCAGAGTCAGGACGCCCGGGTTCAGTACCTGTCCCTGCCCTCTCCACATTTGGTGGGGCCTGGGTTCTGCAGGGGCAGCTGTGAGCACCCCCCTGCCAGCGTCCCCCCGTCTCTGAGCCCCTCTCTGCGCAGGATGTCAAGTTCAAGCTGCGTCACAATGTGGACGAGCTCCAGGCCGTGTCCGGCGCGGCCCTGTCCCCGCAGCAGCTCGTCCTGCTCAAGCTTGTTCTGTGCCGGGGCCTCTACCCCCAGCTGGCCGTGCCCGACTCCTTCAACAGCTGCCGTAAGGACTCTGACCAGGTAACGCCTTCCCCCCGCCCCCCGCCGTGCTGCAGCTCCTTGGGGCGAGAGCCGGGGCGCCCGGCTTCTCCCCAGCTCGTGGGCGCAGGGTCTAAGGGGTTAGAGCAGGCGGGCTGGGAGCCAGGACTCCCGTGTCCTGTTCTTGGCATTGGGAGAGGAGTAGGTCCTAGTGGTTAGAGCAAGGAGCGGTGAGCGCCAGGACGCCTGGGGTGTCTCCTGGCTCTGGGAGCCATAGCGGGGAGGTGGTTTGTAGACCCTGCCCCTAACCCCCAGCCTGGCCCCACGGCAGATCTTCCACACCAGGAGCAAGCAGGGGGTTGTCCTGCACCCGACTTCGGTCTTTGCTACCAGCCCCGAGCTGCTGCTGCCCAAAGAGGAGCGTGGCAAGAGCCAAGGTGGGTGTGTGGGGGCGGGGAGCCCCTCCGCCCAGCCTCGGGGGGCACCGGCGGTCCGGGCTCGCTGTCCCGGGCGCTGCAGACCCCGTGCACGGAGGAGCTGCTTCTCCTGTGCAACGAGGCCAGCGCGATGCAGGGTCCCGACCAGGGGCCGTGGCTGGAGATTTGACCCCCGGCCTCTTCTGAGCGGGGGGGGCTCAGCTGTGGGGCTCCCAGGTGGCCCTGGCAGGGCTGAGCTGAGCCCCCGGACTTCCCGCAGAGTCCAAGGAGGGGCTGAGCAGCCGCCACCAGCTCTTGGCCTTCGTGTCGCTGCTGGAGACCAACAAGCCCTACCTGGTGAACTGCGTGCGGGTCCCGGCGCTGCAGGTGGGTGCTGCCCCCCGCCCCGAGTACCACCGCCCCCCACCCCCCGCACCTCCCTCCCAGGCTGACCGCAGCACTGGCTGCCCCCAGGCCCTGCTGCTCTTCTCCCGCAGCTTGGACACGAGCGCCGACTGCACGCGCCTGGTGGCAGACGCCTGGCTGGAGCTGCGTGTGCCCAACAGCGAGGCCGCCCTGCGCCTGCTCTCTGCGGCCCTGCAGCTCCGCGCCGCCTGGGAACGGCTGCTGAACCAGCAGCTGGAGGGCAGGGCTGGGGTGCCGGAGCCGAGGCTGGACGCCCGGGAGGTGACGGCGCTGACCCGGGGGCTGCTGGAATTCATGCAGCCAGAGGCAAGCGAATTTTCCCCTTGTAGCCTAGCTCAGCCCCGCGTCCCACCCTACCCACCAGCTCTCTAGGCTGCTCTGGGAGCTGGAGCAGGGGGCTGGAAGGGGCTGAGCGTGACTCCCCATGGCTCTGCTGGCCCACAGCTTGCTCCCCAACAGGGGATGTGGTCCCAGCTCCCCTGCCGCTCCCCTGCCTGGGGGGTGGCACAGGAGGGGGAGCCCTGACCCCCTTCTCCACCCCCGCAGGTGCAATACAGCCTGCACCGGCTATCGGCACTGGAGAAGCAGAGCCTGTACGTGGGGCCCCAGACCGTGGCAGCCGCGCCGGGGCTCCCGGGGCTCTTCCAAGGAGCGGAGATGACGCCCGACGAGGTGAAAGGCGGGTACCGGGTGACCGACTACCTGACCTACAACTGCCTTGCTGTGAGTACAGGCATCCCTGGGTCCCCATCCCCACCTCCTGTCCCCCTTCGGCCCCGGTCTCACCAGCCCCTCTCCGGCCTTGTCTGGGCAGAGCGACACTGACCTGTACAGCGAGTGCCTGCGCAGCTTCTGGACCTGCCCGCACTGCGACCTCCACATGCCCTTCACCCCGCTGGAGCGCGTGAGCCACGAGAGCAGCTGCCGGCCTCCTGCGGGTGCGTCCGTGGGTCGCTCGGGCTGGTCACGTTTCCACATGGGAGCGGGGTGTAAACCGGCAAAATCCCTGGGGAGTCTGTGTGCAAAATACCCTGGTTTTAATTGCATTTGCATTTAGGGAGTCGTACCAAGCTCCCGTCCCCTACCCCCGAGACCCAGCCCACGGAGCTTGGCTTGTGTAGCCTGGGATGGTGGAGGGGTTTGCTTCCAAGTTGCACCACTGCAGGGATTGTCGCCAGGTCCCTGGGGTGTCAGGCTGCCCTGACGCCCCGACTCTGCCGTCTCTGCTCCAGAGCCGCCCCCAGAGGAGCCTGCGGAGAGTTTGTCCAAAACCAGCGCACTGCAGAGGCCGTATCACTGTGACGCCTGCCAGCGGGACTTCGTGTTCACGTCCACGGAGATCCTGCGGCACAGGAAGCAGCACCAGTGACCCCAGGCGGCCTTGGTGCCCCTCCCTGGGACCCTGCAAGGCCCCTAGCAGGGGGTCCTGCTTGCATGAACTGGCCAGGATGGGGTCTGGGGCAGCCATGGGGTCCCAGCCTTGCAGCACTGCTACCTCAGAGACTCTTGGGTTCGTTAGTTTTGCTAGTTCGTTAACGGACACACGGCTGGCTGGGTGCCCCCGCCCCAGCCAGATGCATTTGTGCCGGTGTCAATAAACATCAGGCCAATGAGCGGAGCCCCCCTGAGATGCACTGAAGCGGGGCAGGGGAGCCAGGCCCGGCTGGGCGAGCAGGGCACGAGTGGCCCGACCCCTCTGGCTCTGGGCTCTGGCTCCAGCGGGGCCAGGTGATGCTGGGGCGGGCATGCACGCGCTTGTGCTGGAGCAGGCGGCCCGGCCTGGCCCCCGCGCCTTCCCCCCGCGCCGCGTGGCCGTGGCAGCAGCCGCCGGGCGGCAGCATTGCTCCGTGCGTTTGCAGGCGAGACCGTGTCCAGCCCTGCCGGGCTCCGCGGTGCGTGGGGCGGGGAGCCTGGGCGCCGGCACGCGCTCTCCGCTCCGTGGGGGAAGGGGCCCTGGGACCCCCGCGGGGCTGAAGCCCACTTGTGACTCCAGCTGTCGAGTCTGACAGATCTCTGCTCCTGGCCTGGCAGATGCTGGCATGTGGGGGGGCCGCTGTGCACAAGAAGGTGCTGGGTGGGGGGAGCAGCTCGCAGCAGCTGGGTCAAGGCAGCTCCATCATCTGGCCCCGGTGCCCCTCCCTGAGCCAGGACCACCCTCTGCCCTTCCCTCAACACCCGCCCCCCCCCCCACGGGAGCGGGTTTACAGGCAGGACCCGACGCAGCGCCAGCACCTTTGGAGAGGGCGCGGGGCCAGTCGTGGGTGCCTGGGCTGGGGTGGTAGCGAGCCATCCAGCTGCTCCCCGGAGCTTGTTTGCAAAAGGTCTTTAATGGGGGGCGGGGGGCTGCAATGCCGACGTGGGGTTAGCCCCAGAGCCCGGGGGCCTTAGGCGGAGAGGGGCGAGCCGTCGTGCGCTGCGTGCTGGAGGGCCGCGAGCATGGTACTTGGGTGGAAATGGGGTCCCTCGGAAATGTCGCCGGCGTGGTGGGCCGCGCAGTGAGATGACGGAAGGATCTTGCAGCCCGTTCCCAGGGCGGTGGGGGTGACCCCCGCCTCATGACGGACTCCCGCGGGGCACCCCTCACCCCCGTCCCGGGGCAGTTCAGAGGGGGCACGAGTGGGGTCCAGGCTTTGCTGTGCACGCGCGGCATGCCAGCGCTGACCCGTGCCTCTGTCCCCTGGGCAAACGCTCTGGGCTGTGGCCCCATCGTGGGAGGCTGCCGGGACGGGGGTGGGACAGCCTGGCAGGGCCCGGGCGTGCTCAGACCCGTGCTCTTGGGGCCAGCCCGAGCCGTCGTGGTGGGACGGCTGCCGTGAGAGGGCAGGCGCCGGCAGCTCTTGCCACGGGGCGGTGCTGTTGCCACGAGAACCAGCCCCGTCGGCTCGCCTGGCGCGGGCTCCAGCTACCCCGAGCAGGGCAGGAGGGGAGAGGGTGGCGGTGCCCTGCCTGCTCTCGTGGGGCGCGGGGGTCACAGCCGGGCTCCGGCCCCGGGATGAGGGCGATTCATTCAATCAGGGAAGGCGCAGCTCTCCCTGGCCTGCCAGCGCTGGTTGCAGGCGTGCGGGCACGCGCATGCGGGGGATGCCTGTGTGCCTCCCACGGGAAGAAGTTGTATTCCTGTGCAACCCCGGAGTCCTGCTGTGCCCTCAGTGGGGGCTAGTGTTGACCTGGGGCGGAGGCTGCTCTGGGCTGGGGTGCAGGGGGCGTCTGTGCTGCCCCTTTCAGCCTCGCCAGGCGTGCCCGGTGCGGCTGATCCAGGCTGGGGTGCAGCCCTCGGCTCGTCCTGGCTCTCAGTCTGCAGCTCAGCTTGCCTCTGCGCGGTGCCTGGTGAGAGCGTCCCAGGAGCTCAGCAGGGTGCCTGTTGGCAGCGGGAGCCCTGGGATCTGGTCCCTCACGGGCCTCTAGCAACAGACTGTAAGTGGGTACGTGCTGGCTGTTCGCACTGGGGAGACTGAGGCGAGGGGCTGGTAGCCGTGGGGCTCTCTCTGGTTCTGGTGGGTGACTGCAGATACGGTTTCCCTGCCTCGAGAAAGCTCTTGGTGAAGCAGGCGGGTCGGGAGGACCTGTTCCCTCTGCCCTGGGGGGCACCTGGGGCAGGGGATGGTTTTCCCCAGGGTGGGCTGTGGCTGTGGCGGGGGATTGGCAGGGTTCAGACACAGGCTGGGCGTTCGTGCGGCCTTTGAGTAACGAGCGCTGAACCGGACGGGGTTGCGGCGGAGCTGTACACCCTCCCGCTTGGAGGGCCGAGTGGCCTCAGTTTACTGGGGTCAGGAGGGAATTTTCTCTGGGGCCACGCTGTGGCATCCCCTTCCTCAGCCGCCTCCTGCGAGCCGCCCGGGCTGCTGGGTCCGCCATGCCATCGCCCTTGCTCCCCTCTGCTCCGAATGAGCCGCCCCGGTGCTTCCCCACGGCGCCCTGGGTGCCCTGCAGCGGGTGCCTGGCCGGGTTAGCTGCCAGGGGTGCAAATATGATGCACGAGATAAACCCCAAGATTTCACATAGGACCCCAGTGTGAAAAACGCTCTGTCCCACCGTGCTCTTTGCGCCGAAAGAGCAGTGCCGGGGCCGGGGCAGCTGATGAGCACCCGCGAGAGTCGGTCTCTCCTGCACTCAGCATTTCCTTCTCCTTT
Organism: Crocodylus siamensis; assembly: GCF_052110815.1. Lineage (NCBI taxonomy): Eukaryota > Metazoa > Chordata > Crocodylia > Crocodylidae > Crocodylus > Crocodylus siamensis. Next base: position 2,256,916 of record NC_143400.1, read on the forward strand.
CCTCGGGAAAGGCTTTTACTTCCTCATCCATCCCCCTGGCCGGTCCAGCTTCAGCTTCAGCCCCAGGCTGTTAAAGACAGAGCCACATCTCTAGTCTGCATCTGCTGGGGCTCGGTTTCCCAAGGTAACCTCTGCCAAGACCTGGATCTGGCAGAGCCTGGGGGCTGAGGCCCCCTCTGATATCCGCTGGGCGAGGGCTAGAGGGTGTTCAAGCAAGGGGCTGGGAATCGGGATGCCGGCTCCTACCCACAACGCAGGCGGCAGAACTGGAAATAAGCAGACAGGGAATACTGGTAGGGGGGCTGACACTTTTTATCTGGCAAGATGGGCACTTCGAGTTGCCCACCAAAGCGTGTCCCCTGAGAGGGGAGGAAGGAGGATCCGCATAATTATCGGTCTTGCCTCCATCCTTGGAAAGGTCTTTGAAAAGATTATGAAGGACCATGTTTCTGGGAGTCTAGTGGGGAAAAATAATGCAGCAGGGACGTAGCAAAACCCCCAGTTTTATTTTTTCTTTTCTTCTTTTAAAACGCGTTCCCTCCCCTTCCCCAACTATTTCTGATTTTTTCTCTCCCTCTCTATTCCCTATAGATAAGTATAAGTAGGCTAAGATGTAGGATAAGTTTTACCATTTTATTTTAGGTAGTAAGTTTTCTTTTTCTCTCCCCTCTATAAATAAGTGCCCTGCTATTTTGATGTAGAAATCCACTGTTTTATAAGTAATAATAATTATGTTTATATTGATTTTTTTTTTTTTTAACTGCTTTTATATTGTGTGATTACTGTTTTAGGCCTATATATGCAAATTATTGTAAGTCATGTGAAGTTTCCAGCTTGTAATGGCAAGCCTCCATCTTATCCCCAGGCCTGGTTGTGTAACCCCTGACTCGCACCTACCCCTCCGATGTAACTTGGTTCCTGGATGAATGGGGATGAATGTGGGTGCTTGAGAGACAATGGCAGTAGGTCTGAAAATAGCTTCTTCTGAATGATCGACCCATCAACACGAATACCTGGACCAAGGACCCAGCATTCAAGACACAAAAGACGAGGCAACCCACCATTGTGTGCCAAGGCTACACATGCTGCACATGTTTGGTAAGAACATCTGGAAACTTCTGGAATAGGACTGACCTTGCCTGGACAGGCCCTCCCCATAGGAGATCAGAGGTAGTCTGCCCCATAGAAAGGGGGGGTGAAGACTGATTCCTTGGGACGCCCTCTCCATCGGGACCAGCACCATGCCACACCACCCATCCACCCAGAGGCCCTGCTGGTGACCCCCCTCTGGACAACACCTGCTGGACAAGGACCCATTTCCAGCCTGGATAGGTAGCTAGCACCTCCCACCCCCTCTTCAACCAAGGACTTGGACTCTGCTTATCTTCCCCACCTGGACTCCAGCCTTCCCACTGAGTCTCTTTCTCCTGCTGCTATTGTGAGTGCTTGTGTGTGTGTGTGTGTGTGATTGTGTACATGTTATATGAATTAGTGATCTGTGGATGTGTACTGAGTGTGTGGGTATGGACAATTGATTTTTGTCTAACTTTTGGGGTATATAGTGTATGTGCTTGGGTGGGCGATAGGTATGCCTGTGCCTAGGCTAGTTCAGATGTGTATGTGCCTGGTAGTGTGTGTGTATGCACTTACTTGTGTGTGTGTGTGTGTGTGTGTGCAATTGTGTCATACCCTCCTGTCTGACAGCGCGATATTGAGATCCTGGGAGTCGGCCTGACCCCGTGGGCCAACAGGTAAACCAGCATGGAGTCGTAGCAGGTGGATCCTACTTGACCGCTCTGGTTTCATTTCATGACCTGTCTAAGCATTTTGTGACCCTGAGTAGAAGTGGATGTTGTTTTCTTGAAGGCCTTGCTAAAATCCGATACGGTATCTCATCCCATTCTCATAAATAAATGAAGAGGCTGTGACGTAGATGTTTACACAGTCCAGTGGGCAGCAAATCGGCTTGGGGGTCTCGCCCAGAGAGCGGTAGTAGATGGGTCGGTATCAACCTGGAGGGATGTGGGTATTGGGGTCCGGCAGGGCTCGGTCCTTGGACCTGTACTCTTCAATGTCTTCATCAGTGACTTGGATGTGGGGGTGATGTGTACTCTGTCCAAGTTTGCGGACGATACTAGACTGTGGGGTGAAGTGCACGCTCTGGAGGGAAGGGAACGATTGCAGGCAGACCTGGCCAGGTTAGAAAAGTGGGCAGCGCACAACAGGATGCAGGACAAGGACACGTGCAGAGTGTTGCACCTTGGGCACAAACATATCCAGCACATCTCCTGGCTGGGAAGTGACCCTCTCGGCAGCACAGAAGCGGAAAGGGATCGCGGAGTCATCGTGGATCCAGGATGAACATGAGTCATCAGTGTGACGAAATCGTCAGCAAAGCTAACCACACGTTACCATGCACCAGCAGATGCACAACAAATAGATCCAAGGAAGTGATACTTCCCTCCATGCGGCGCTGCTCAGACCGCACTTGGAGGACTGCGTCCAGTTTTGGGCGCCGCACTTCAAGAAGGATGTGGATGGACTTAAGAGGGTCCAGAGGAGGCCACTCGTATGGTCAGGGGCTTACAGGACAAGCCCTCTGAGGAGAGACGGAGGGACCTGGACCTCATCAGCCCCCGCAAGAGCAAGCCGAGAAATGATCTTGCGGCCACCTACAAATTCATCAGGGGACGCAGCAAGGGACCGGAGACGCTCTGTTCACGAGGGTGCCTTGTGAGGTGACAAGGAGCAATGGTCACAAGTTGACAGAGAGCAGATTTAGGCTGGAGATCAGGAAAAACTTCTTCACAGTGCGGGTGGCAAAATTTGGACTGGACTTCCCAGGGAGGTGGTGCCCCCCCTGCCTCGGGGGTCTTCGAGACGAGGCTGGACAGGCACCTGGCGGCGGTCGTCTGACCCCGGCGCTCTTCCCTGCCCCGGCAGGGGGTCGGACTCGATGATCTGTTGAGGTCTCTTCCGACCCCAGCCCCTATGATGCCCCAGCCCCCAGTGGCTTTCACGCCCCCGGCATTATTTAACTGCTCCCGTGGCCAAGTCTGCCAGCTGTCCTGCAAGACCCAGCGCGTGGCGGTCAGTGGAGTCCAAGGGGGCTGGGCCCCACTGCGCAGCCAGGAGCTCAGGCGGCCCAGGGTGTTAATGCATAGCCCCAGGCAGCTCCTGAGCCTTGGTTGAGTTTGGCTTGTAAACACGGCGGTGGATGGCTTTCCATCCAGAAGGCTGGTGACTAATCATGAGCTCGGGAGTGTTTTTACAGCTGCCCGTACATCCTGAGCCGGTGACAGCAGGGATCTTGGTTTCCCTGATTTGTGCGATCACCCGCTCCCCTGTCCGCGGGTGTTGCTTTGATCTGCCCTCAAGCAGGCCACAGCGCGTGGTCACTTCTCCCTGCGCAACGCGGCGGCCAAACGCTGCCGTTCCTGAGCCGAGAGCAGGAGCCAGCACGTTGCCCTGGTTAGAAACGGTTTTTCTCGGAGAGAAAAATCCTAGGTTGAAATTACCTGAAAGTTTTCAGTTCCTCTCATTTTGCTGAAAACCCCGCAAAAGGAAAACCACTCTTTTTTTGCATCTGGCTCAACGTGAAGCATCACTGGCTGGCGTCCATGGAGCCGGGTGGGTGGGTGGGGAGTGCGTTTTGCTGCGTTTAGCAGTACCCCAGTGTTTCTCGCCACCCGCCTTAATCCGTGGTAAAAAACCCACGGGCCTCACGGCCCTGCTGCGCCGGGACCCCCCTCCACAGCAGCAGGAGGAGGGGGAATCTGGGTGAGCTGGGGGTCGCCTGTGCCAGGAGTCTGGACGGCGGGCCCTGGCCTCGGCACAAGACCCAGCCCCGCGGCGCTGAGCCTTTCCTGGTGTCGTGCCCCGAGTCTCGGATCCCCGACAAGGGGCATCGGCTCACGTGCACCGGACCATCGCGCGCTGAGAGGCCTGCAAGTGCCGCCGAAGGCTTGCGGCCCTGTCTCTAGCTGTGCTGCGGATCCTGTTTCTGGGGCGGACCAGCCTCCGGGAGCACCTGCCCATAGCACAATGGCTCCTCGGCTCCGGCGCGAGACTGAGCTGTCGGAAAGGGGCAGCCGCATTGATCCCACGCGCGGCCCCGAGCCCGGGGGACTTGTGCTGCGTTTAGGCGCAAAGGAGAGGCACCATTTATTAGTCGAGAGGCCTGGATTACGCAGCGGAAGTCGGCAAACTCTCCGGGTTTAATTACCTGTTTGCTCTGCGGGAAACTGTACCGAGGGCCATTGAGTGTGCCGGCGCGGTCTGCTCGGAAGATGCTCAGCCGCTGCGTCTGAATCGAATGGCAAATCAAGCAATCGTCCTCCTGCCGCGGCTGTGCAGAGAAACGAGGGGCCGCCTCAGCAGCGGGAGAGGGACCTGGTCCGAGCTGAATGCGAGGGGTCGCCGTCCCCCCGCGAGCCCCGGGAAGATGGTGCCCGAGGGGGCCATTTCCTGCCACCGCCCAGAGCGGTAATTAAGGGGTCTTGGGCCCGTTGCGCAGGGCGCTGCACAGTCGCAGAGTTGGGGCCGCTTGGAGAGCTTGTGGCCTGCAGAGGAAGGCACTTGGCCAAGGTTTTGGCAGCCGATTGCGGGCAAAGCTGGGAATAGGACTTTGTCCTCCTGTCCCTGTGCAGGCCTGCGCTCACGTGGCCCTGCAGTCCCGTTGCATCCTCTGGCTCAGCAAGCGGCAAACCCTAGCTCTGTGGACATGGGTTAGGACCCATAGGAGCCGTTCAGGAAGAAAACCTCTTTCTCTGGGCCTCTGCGACTTCCTCTTTCCCTAATGAGCGAACCACAGAAAAGCAATTAGGAAAAAAACACAGTCGTCAGAGAAAATAAATGGCGGGTCCTTTCCCCGCAATTGGCTCTTACTTTATAATTGAAAAAAGTTATGACAGATGCGTGTCATAAACCCGCATCATTACTGTTGTAAGTGGAGCCAATAAAGAGAGTGTAATAAGCCTGCCTGTGTCGTACCAATTACATTGATGGCACCTGAATTGCGCTATTGAAACTCAGCGGAGCGAGCGGGGGGGCAGGATTCGGGGTGCACAGTCGAAGTTTTGGGTTGGAAAAGGTTGCCGACCGCCCTCTCGAGGGGGATGATAATGATGCTGTCTGCCCCGTTCACCCCAGCCCGTCCAGGCCTTGGCATGCATCCTTGAGCTGAGCAGGCGGCAAACCCAGCAAAAGCTGCTTTTGCTCAGGATTGAGAGCGGCTTGCCTCGAGTCTTTAAATCCATCCTTACGAGCTCATCTCTGAGTGCTGCGTCTGTGGTTTTTTGCCCTGCTGAGACCAAGGCGGCGAGGGCAGAAGAAATGTGGTTTCTCTGGTTCGGTTTAAAACCATCCTGCCCTGTCCCCTCCTGCAGGCCAGGCCGTCTGCCGGGGTCCAGCTCGGGACACGCTCTGGGCACCTCTCCGCCCGAGCGGTCTCGAGTCGGCCCCGGGATCCCGGGTCTTCCAGCTGCAGCCAGCCCGGGGAGTGGTCCTGCATTTCCCACGCCTGCGCCGGCCCGCGTCGGGCGCCTGCCTGCGAGCACAGCTTCGGCGCGTCGCTCCTGCCGTCGCCAATGAAGATGCATGGCTGCTAATTTGCCATCATCCATTAGCGCGAGACAGGAAGTCAATTGGCTTGGCTTCCTGATTTGTATCCCGAGCAAGTGCATCCTACTGTCTCCGGGCCGTGGGCCGAAGGATGAGTGGCGCTTGACGTTGGCCCTCGAGCTGCAGCGACGGGGAGGGTGTGCGGCCCACCTCCATCCACCCCCTCCCCGAGGGAGCTGGTATTGGGGAAGATGAGGGTGGAAGGGACCTTGGGAGGTAACATCGCATCCAACCCCTGCTCCATGCAGCCCCAGCTCCATCATCCCAGCTGAGGCTGTCTAGTCCAGGGTTGAAAACTTCCACGGATGGAGACTGCCTGACCTCCGCCTGCACCCGCTAGATCGGATTTGCCACCCCTCGACGGGCCGCCAACGCCATCCCGCACCCAGGAGGAATCGCGGCAGCGCCCGCCCCACGATGTGGGGAGGTCTGTCGGAGTTAAGCCCGCTATGTAAGCCCCCTCGTCCCCATGGGCGCTTTACTAATTCATAGTGAAAACAATAAAGCGGGGGGAGGAGGAAAGAAACCCCCCCTTTGCTGAGGTTAAGTTGATTCTAATTGGCTTTGATGGTTGAACTGCCTAATGGATTTACATCCTGTCTTGAAATATTTAGAGGATCCTGTCATGAGACGATGTCTGCGTCTCGTTGGGAGGTTTTGCGTTTTGGGGCCGTAGCGAGTGCGGCGTTTCCTGTCGGCGGGGAGGAGAGGTTGATGCTTTGTGACGTGAACGCTGCTTGCCCGCACGGCGAATTAGCCCGCCTCAAGGAAGGGGAGGTTGCTGCTGCGGCACCTGCCCTGTCACCCAGGGGCGTTCCCGGTGCCGGCGGGGGCCGCGGTCGGGATGTCGCTCTGACGGCTCGACGGCAAAAGCTGCATCTTTATTACGGGCCTCCTCCGGGAAGCGTCCCACCACCTTCAAATGCAACCTCTGGATGAGCTTGGCTGCCTCGGCTTTCGTGGGCACGAACGTTCAGGCCGGGAAGGAACATTTTGCTCTCTCCCCACCCCCAGCTTGTCGCTCCCCGGAGACTCCTGCCAGCAGCCCCTCTTCCCTGGTGCAGCCGGGGCTTGGCTTCTGGGGGGAGGCTGCCGGTCTGGGAGCGATACGCGGCCCCCGTGTCCCACGGTGCGAGCTCCTCGATGGTAATTTCCCTCTTGCTGCTGGAAAGCAGCGCTTCAGTTCTGGTCTTGCTCTGAGATTTTGCTTTGCGCTCGTCTGGTGCCGTCACAGGCCCTCTCGGCTCGGCTCGCCGCAGAGACACTTTGGCAACGGCCCGAATGCAGTTCAGATGGACTGGACGGGGGAGCTGAAGGCTCCTGCCTGCAGGCCCATCCTGGTAGCTGTCTTCTAGCTCTTCAATTCCCCCTTTTTTTTTTTCCAAGTATGCTTCTTGGAGGGTGACCCCCCTAGTTGGACAAAGGTCGCGGTTACGGCAGAGCTCGTTTCATAGAGGTTAGGGGCTGGAAGGGACCTTGCAGGTCATCGGGTCCAGCTGCACTGGGGTGGGAAAGACTGCTCAGATGACCCCGGCAAGATGGGCATCAAGACCTACTGGGTCACATGCCAGAGCGATCGTTTTTCACTTTACTCCTTCAGGCACCACCCATATTGGAGCCACTTGTTTCTGGGCTAAGGTCAACCCCAAGTGCTGAATTTTCCATCCTTTCCACTGCTTTTTCAGCTTTCCAAAGTGCGTTTCCTTGCTGCGTCCCGGAGTCAGTGCATCCAGTGGGGTCTCTTTGGGGGCTGCTGGGGCCTCTCTGGTCCGTAGCAATCCCTGCACCACTTCCCGAGAGAGCCGGGGACCCGCAAGAGCTCCGGCAGTGGCTAGAAACCCCGGAGGGGAGAAGCGATTCACAGCGACGACTTTGCAAAGAGCAATGGCACGGGTGTTGTAACAAAGCGGAGCGAAGGGAGCCAAAAGCTTTTAAAAGCCTCGTGTTGCACAGCGCGCGTGACCGTGCATCGGCCTCCGAGCGCTGGCACGACGATCCACCGCGCAATACTTTATTAAAAAAAAATCAGTTGCGCTGAATTATTTACGGAGGGCTCGTTCAATATGCATGAATGTTACCAGAGAGAAAATGCTCCCCACGTGCCGCCTGCCGTGAGATTCATGGCGAGTGACTTTTTTTTAAATTCTGAATTTTAAGGATCTGGAAGGCGACTTGTATTAACTGCCTGCGACGAACTGCTTGCTGATGTCCTGGGTGCCTCCCTCTCCAAAAAGCACTGAGGAAAGGCAATGTTTTTTGGTGGAAACTTGCCTCGGCCAGCCCTCCGGCATCTGTCGGCTCCCGTATGCAAGGTGAGACGGGCCACGGCAAGGGTGAAGGAGGCATCGGTGAAATGGGTCTCCATCAGCCTGTCCTCTTGTATTGGAGTCCAGCTCAGCAGGATCTGGGTTCTGCCACTGGTTCCCTGCGCGACCTTGGCCATGTCACTTTGTGTCCCCAGAGGCTGTGTTGGCGGCCTCTCTGCAGAGTGGCCATCAGTTTAAAACTCATGCGTGGGATCCACCCCTGCTCAGAAAGGCCAAGGAGTCCCCCGGCATCCCCCAGGCTCGTAGAGCTGGCGTCCCGTTGCATCGACCCCTTCTCGGAGCATTAAACAAACGTGCTTTGCAAAGCGCACGTGCGGAGAGGCTGGAAATGCCGATGAGGGCCGGCGGCTGCCTGGGACTCCCATGCCCTCTGCAGCTCGGGCACGGGTCGATCTCTGCTCCATCCACCCTCGGGAGAGCCCTTCTGCTGGCTTCGAGTGTGCAGGCAGGCAGCCCTGCAAGGACGACGGAGGTGAGGGCTCGCGTGCGAGGCTCTGCCCATCCCAGTAGGCCGGCCGGAGGCAGTGAGCGAGGTCTCTGCGCGGAGCCGGAGCCGGGCCCGCTACGACGCAGCAACGCCGCGAGAGGATTCGCAGGCTCTGCCTGTGGCTAACTTCCCCGCGACCCCGGCGGCTCCTCCGCCGGCTCTCTGGGGGTGGCGCGCGCCGTAATTATTGTGCACAGCAGCTCGTAAATGAGACCAGCGGAGTAGATTTTAATTATGTCAATTAAATGCTGTCTATTATGGTGCCAGAAACAAAACGCGGAGGTTTAGCGCCGCAATTATTATGGTTTCTTCAGTAACGGGCCCAAGGGGTTGGCCCGCGCCGCCGGCCTCGTCCCACCGGGCTGTGTCCCGGGAGAGGGGTGAGCTGGGGAGCTCGACGCGGCCTCAAACCCCACGCCCAGGGGGGCGTCATGCTTTCTGGGCACTTTGCGGCCCCCCAGTGCCACGGCATGGGTGCAGGTCCCACTCCCGGAGGTGCTCGTCCTCACGGCAGCTTTGCCAGCCTGCGCGGTGCTCACGCAGGTGGAAGGGAGCAGCCCTGACCCTCGGCTCCACGTGGGTGCTGGACGTCTGCACGGGGAGCCCCTGGGCGGTAGGGGCCGGGCCGCCATGGAAAGGGAGAGACTCTTGCAGTGGGGGCGCCCGCCCGCCAGCCCCTCGCAATGTGGCCGCCTAACTTATTTCTTTGCGATTCCTCTTTTTGCATGTTGCATGCGAGACAGGAGCCGGAGAAGCATCCGGCTCGGAGAGGGCTGGGTGAAATAACCCGGTCCTTAAGTACGGACCAGCGAGCGAAGGCTGAAATCGGCCACGAGCAGGAAATTTGACGCAATCAAATTTTTATGAGCCTGAATCCCATGAATTTCAATCTGGTGCCTTGCGCGCAGCCATCCAAGGAGAGCGAGCAACAGGCTGCTGAAAATGCAGCTCCTCTTTCCACGCAGGCCTCTCCGGTCCCTCCGGGCTGCTTTTCCTCCAGGCCTTTTCCTCTAATGAGAGCAGCTGCACATCAGGGCTGGGGATTTCACTTATTTTTAAACTAATATTAGCATCCGTCAGTGGCAGCTTTAGGGAACTAAGGGGGACCTGATGAACGAAGAAGGCACTGGCCGGCTCATTTAAACGCGTGCTGTCTGGCCGCCGAGGCCAGCTCAGACTGGCGCTCCGGGGGGCTGGATCCCGAGCAGTTCAAACCAGCAGGTCTCTGCCAGCTTTGGAGCAGTGCGGACTCGAGCCAGCGCCGGACCGGGGTGTAAGGAGCCGCTGGCATCCTCGGGGGCTGGCCGATGCCTGTCTTCTGTCTGTCCCCTCAGCAGAAGCGATCGTTGGGCCCGGAGGATTTCGGCGGCCCAGCTCCAGCGTCGCTGCATGCTGCTCGGGGGAAGCCCAGGGCCGCAGCGGGGCCGTTTGTCACCGAGCCGCCTCGTTCCGTTTTATCTCTCCAGAATGACTTTCATTGATCTCGGCGCGGAGACAGTCCCGGCCTGGGAGATCAATGGGATGATTAACTGCGAGGCAGACAAGCGTGAGTCTGTGCGCACACGCACAGCCTGCTAACCGGTGCCAAGGCACGTCCGGGATGCTCAGCCGGGGCTCTGCAGAAACGTGCCGCGGGCACGGAGGAACGCGCCTGGGGCCAGCTCCAGCCTCCCCGCGCGTGCACCTGCAAAGTGAGCACGTGGAGCCCACGCGTGCACAGGGGTACGGGCCTGACAGGTGTGTCGGACCCACGTGAACGGGGCGTGCGCACGTATAGCACGCTGCAAGCACGCCTGAGGCTGCGCGGAAGAGACCGGGCATTTCCTTGCAGTAGGAAGGGGAAGCTGCTCCGGGAAGCCAGGCCCCTGCATGATCTCTGAGCAGCATGCGTGCGCCGGAGCCCGTGTCGCTTTGGCTTCTGGTGTCCCAGGGCCAGGCCCTTCCTTGCGCCCTGCCTGCACGTGGACGCCGAGGTCTCCTGGGTATCACCCTTTGCACGTGCCTTGCACCTGAAAGCCCCCGACCGACGTGGCCCTCGGCACGAAGCCCAGGCGTGGTGCTGAGTGGCTGCAATCCCGGCTCAGCCCAACTCCCCTCCGTTACGGCTGGGAAATGCAGAAGCCTCCGTTCGCCTGCCCTGCAGAGGCAGTGCTAGGGCCCGTGGCTGCCCTCCCACCCGGGCACAGGCCAGGACGCGGCACGCGGCGTCTCGTGGACACAGGCCTGGGGCACATCCCCCTGCCTCTGAGCAGCGCTGCACACAGGCGCGGGCAAACCAAGTGGTCCAGACGGAAAGCGGGCCTGGAAACTGGTCGTGTTTAAAATTATCATCATCATCATCATCATCATCCCGTGCTGCTGCCCGCGCGCTCGGGTGCCGGCTGGCTCTGGCTCCGACGCGCAGCACGGGCGCGTGCCTGGCTGGGCTGTAACGGGGATTTCTCCATAACGAGCTGCCCTTTGGCCGCGGCGGGGCCGGTTCTCCCCTGGGAGCCCGGCTGCTCTGGCTTCGCCTGCGCTCTCGTCGTTGCCGTCCAGGGGCCCATTAGAGCCGGGGGCATCTCCCAGGCCTCTCGTCGCTGCCGCAATGCACAGATGAAATATGCGGCGCTGGAGGCCTCATAAAGAGCGCAGCCAGGCTTGATGGCTTCGGCGCGGCGCTCAGAGTGTGTAAAATCCTCTAATTACCACTGTCGTTTTACTGCCGCTCCTAGATAATGGGGGGGGAGACCACCGCCGCGCGGGCGGAGGGGCCGGCTGCCGGGGGGCTCGGCTAGCAAGTGGCAGCCCTAGAGAAGGTGCCCCTTGGGGGGTGTCCGGCAGGAGGGAAGGCCACGAAAAGACGTGGCCGAACTGGGCATGGGACCGAAAACCCAGATGCCACCTCCTTTCGCAGTGCCGAGGATCCCAGCCCCCACTGGATCCAGGAGCACAGGCCCGAGCCCTGGGTCTTTCCCAGCCGCTGCCCCGCGGGAGCAGTCGCAAACGCCAGGGCAGCTCTGGGCACCGGGGGTGCCTGCAGGGCTGTATCCTGCCCCGGCGTCACTTGGAGCCAGAGCCCCTTCTCGCGACGCCTGCGGTGCCGTGAGGGCTAGAAGCAGCCGGGCCAGCAGTGCCTCCCACTCCTCCCAGCTGGGGAGTCCTGGTTGGGCTGGCCGTTAGCGGTCACGAGCACCAGCCCCCCTGCCCTGCCCTGCCGGCAGGTGCACGGTGGGCTCCCTGTGTCTAACCCGCCCCGACTGGGTTTCCTCCGCAATGGACTCCTGCTGGCGCTCCGGTGGTGCCTGCCGGGGCAGGCCGTGCACTGGCAGGGGCGACAGGAGAGCGGGTCGCCGAGGGGGCTGCACCTCCCGGAGCAGGGCTCGCCCGGCGGTGCCCGCGGCGGGAACCGGTCCGCTCGGCTCCAGCCTTGTCCCCAGATGTGTCTGGCTCCCGGGAGCTGCGTTCAGGACGGTCCCGGCCCTGCTGGTCCCAGCCCTGGGTGCCCCCCGTCTTTGCGGGGGGCGGCCTCAGGGCCCGCCAGCTGCAGTCGGGACCGAAGGCGGTGCACAAGGCCGGGGCCGCGGACCCTTCCCACATGTCCAGAAGCCATCCGCGCCGAGGCGGGGAAGGGGCCGCGGGCCGCGCAGGCTGGCAGGGGAGACTGAGGCCCGGCGAGTGGGGGGAGGCAAGGCTGGGTCCCGGGGGTCCCACACGACCCCCTCGCCCCGCTTGACTTAGCTGTGAATTTGTATCTTCAATTAGCAGGGGAGCGAGCCGGTTGCTATGGCTACAGACTTCTCAGGGATGGGAGAGGCTGCTGCCATGGTGACAGACAGCCGGGGCGATGGGAGATCCCCCCGTGCAGCCCCCCGAGCTGGAGGCCGCCCCCGGGGGGACGGCCGGGAGCCTCTGGGTGCCACTGCCCACCAGCCCCGGGCCTCCCTGATGTGCCCCCGCACCTTCCTGCCGGCCTCTGACCCTTCTCGTCCGTCTCGGCGGCGCTCGACGTTGGCTTTTGCCACCTGGCCGCGACCGCCGGCGTTTCACCGGGCACGGCTGGGGCTCGCAAAGGTCGCCGGTGCGATCGCGGCGCTCCTTACCGGGAAACTCGGCCTCCGCCGGGATGCAGTAACATTGGGACCGGGGTCTTGGTGTCCAGGGTCCAGCCCGGCCAAAGCCTGCGTGCCGCGGGGTCCCTGGGCCCGGTGGAGCAGATGCCGCGGGACAGCTGGCCGTGGTGGGCTCAGCAAGCGTGCTGGCCAGGCTCCTCGCTGCGTGGCGTGGCCCGCACCCCGTGCTGCCCCACAGCCTCAGCATCTCTGAGGTCCTGTGTGAGCTGGGGCCCACGGGAGGGCCTGGCTCTGCACCCCCGGGAGCTGCAAGGTGTGGGTGCGGATCCCGCTCCTTCTGCGAGCATCCTCCCCAAATCTCTCGGCGTGGAAAGGATGATTTGAGCACAGCCCAGCTGTGAGCGTGTCGGTGTTTCACCGGGCCAGGCCCCCACGATGCTCCGGCTGCCTCCTGCCCGCTCGTTCCCGTCTCCCTTCGACGGCGCTCCCCTTGGGGCTCACGAGCCTGGCACCGGGGCCCCGTGGGATCCTGCCAGCGCTCAGCACTGGGCTTACTGTACTCCCCTCCTGGTTTTGGAGAGGCTGGGGGCCAAACCTGCCAGGCTTCCTCCCCCGTTGGGGCAGCTGGGAAGGTGGCACTTTGCTTTTCGTGGTGTGAAAGTGGGGCTTGTGCCACAGCATCCTGGAAAAACAGAGGCAGCGAGAGGCTTGCAAGGGCTGGGGGGAGCTCCAGCAGCCTCTTGCTTTTCGGAGGGCTCCCCCATCGCCTCCCCGGCTCGGCAGAGACAGCGGGACCGCGCGGCGCCTCCTTCCCCTGCCCCCAGCCTGCTCACCTCAAGTCAATTTGCTAATGCTGCGCTATTAAATCCCGCTTGGCGTTTCCACTCGGAGCTCCGGTGGGCCGAGATGATTATTTATGAGCTCCATCTGATTTGCACTGTGCATGCATAATTGCTGCCTCTCCTCCCTCCCCGCCTCCCTCCCCGCAGCACGCGCTATTTTTAGGATGTCAGGTCAGCATTTCACGGCGTGCTTCTGAGGGCAGAGCAGAGCTGCCCCAAAGCCTCTTGGCCCCTTTTGGCCCCGCTGCTCCAGATGCAATGCCGGGCTACCACGCACGTGCCCCGTGCGGATCCCGTGTCTCCCCGGGCAGTGGTGGCCTTAGGGGAGGGCAAGCCGGGCCCCAAATTTTTGCAACAAATGTCCGACTTGCTTATAGGTCATCAAATTTAAGCCTCGAAGGGGCCCCGGATGAGTCTGGCCCGGGGCCCCTGTGGTCACCACTGCCCAGGTCGTGGGAGCAGGGAGCTCACGGCATCAGTTAGAGCCCGGCTCCCACCTTCCCCACGGCTCGAGCCTGCGAGCACCCCTCCCCGCCCCACGTCCGACCACGCGTGGCTTCGGGGCGCTGGCTCCCCCCGGGGGCAGGGCAAGTGCAGCGGGTGCTGTCTCTCTGCATCCAGAGAGGAGGCGAAGGGAGCGGGTGGCCAGAGCAGTCCTTTCTCTGCGAAGCTCCTCGTCTTTGGGCCTGGGGCCTGGCCTTCGTCCTCTCGCAGCGCCGCGTTGCTTCATTTCGGGCCAGCGGGATGCGCGGCCGCCGGCGCTTGCAGTTTGCAAAACCCAGGGGCAACACGAAGGCGAAGCCCCTCCTCCGTCGCAGAAGAAATGACCCCGGTATTTACCGGCCTGGCGCTTTTTGGCTACCTGATTTCCTTCCTGCTCAGAAATTGGCTTCCCTGCCTCCCAGCAGGATAATTTCCCTTCCAAATATAACTGCTCGCTGCCCGGCTCTTTGCTTCAAGGCCTGTAATTGCCGCCAGTGCAAAGCTGCTTAAGAAACAGCTGCATTTTTTTAGAATAAAATAGCGCATAAAATGTTTGTTTAAGCAGCTCTGGGCTCCCATTTAAGTGCCTTTCCTTCCGGACAGGGGAAGAGAGGGCTGGTGTTTCTGCACTGACCCCGAAGCAAGGAGCTGTGGCCCCGCTGCGCTTCTCGGGGCCGGCGGACGTGGGATGCGCAGAGAGGGGGGACGGGGAATTTGAAGGTGGGGACCCGGGGGAAGGGGTCCAACAGGGACCAGAGCGATGCTCTTCTTCGCCTTGGAGAGCCGATCCGGACCGCAAGCCCCCAAGACCTGCTCGCGCCCGGGTCAGCCTGCGGACCGGGACCGGTTTGACAGGGAGCCTGGGTCGGTGTTTGCAGCGGGGGGGGGGGGGGCACCAAAAGTGCCAGCAAAGGTGGGCAGGCGGGTTGCTTGTACCGAGTGCCCGCGAACGGGGCACCCGAGCCAGGCGGCCCAGATGCTGCAGACCCCTCGAGACCAGCCCTGAGCCGCGCTGCGGTCCCGCACCCGGGCCCCTCTCCCCGGCTCCAGCCCGCTCGGATACGTATTCCTCGGGGCGAGCACCACGGGAGACCCGGCGGCCCCCCGTAAATAAAACGGCTCGTTCTTCTCGTAGCGGAGGGCGCCCGGCAGGCCTCATTTGGGGCTTGTAAAGCTCCCGGGTGAGAGAGCTCTCGGGCTCGGGGCTCCTGCAAAGGAAGAGGGAGGGCGATAAATCCTGCTTAGTGGCGACTCCCTGCGAGGAATGCAAAACAGCCAGAGGCAGGACCCGCCGAGGCAGGGGGTGCAGGACACCCGGGTTCAGTCCTGGCTCGCTGTCGGCTGGGGCCAGGCCGCGTCTGGGGTGAGCTCGGCCAGGCCCCGCTGTCTAGGAAAGGAGGTGCCCTGGGTTTTACTGATCCGTGCGCGCGGAGAGGCACCGCGCGTTCACGGCCAGGCTTGCTCCTGGGGTGCCACCGCCCGCGGGCGTCGTGCCCAGCTGGCCCTGGCCTCCCACCCCTCACTATCGTGATGGGGAGGAAACTCGGGTCCTGGCGAGCCATCCCTGGTCGCTCCCCACGTAGCCCCTCCGTGATCGCTCCCGCGTGGCGGCCCGCTGAGGTCCAGGCGAGATCCTTTCTTCACTTTTGTTTTAGTGGAAGGGAGAATAACTCGCTCGGGGATGCCCCGTTCCCGGAGCTGGAGCTGGCGCTGGAGCTGGAGCCTTCCGTGTCCGGAGATCACGCGAAAAAACCTGCATTTAAAAAAAATTGCTGTTGAATTATAACAAAGCTTTTAAGCGCAGCATTTCTGGCTCCAGTCCTAATTAAAGATAACGGAGTGAGTAGTGATTTGAGGAATATCTGTAATTATTTCTGGTTCACGCAGCGTACTGTAAACAATCACGTGAAATATTAGCCCGATCGCTCTGAAATATGAGTCGGACAGACAGCCGTCCAGGGAGCGTACTGCAGCTCTCCCAGCTCCTCCTGTTGACCAAGCTGCTGAAAGTACAATATTGCTATGGCTTTTTGTGCAGTCTCAAAGCGAATTGCTTTAATGCTATTAAAATAGGCTTAGAACAAGTGGTTTACATAACAGAAAATTAAATAAGGCTGCTGCGGCCGTAAAGAAGTGGGATTAATTTAGTCTGAGCTATGCTAATGAAAGCCACAAATTTAAAACTTACGCAATAAAAATGTTGGGTTTACTTTTTAATTAATCAATAAATCACCTATCCCTTCCCCAAAAAAACCAAACAAAAAACTTGCTGATGCCGTCGAAACGTGGGGTTGGGAAACCAGGTGGGAGGGGGCCGGGGCGGGCTGCAAGCACCCGCGGGGCCCCGAACGCGGGGCCTCGGTTCATCGATTCGGAGACTGCGGAGCCGGGAGGCACCCGCCCCGGGCAGGAAAGGAGAGGGGCGCGCGGTCAGACGACGCCGGCCCGGCGAGCGTCCAGCCTCCTCTCGAAGACCTCCGAGGTCGGTGTCGGCACCACCTCCCCTGCCGCCCGCTCCAGCCACCCTTACGGTAAGAAACTTCTTCTTAACGTCTAACCCAACTCTACCGCACCCATCGTTCCTAGTCGCTCCCTGGGGCGCGCTGGCAAACAGCGCACCCCCGATTCCCTGCCGTCCTCCCCCGAGAAACTTAGAGGCGGCCGCGAGGGCACCCCTCGGCCGTCTCGGCGAAGGCCGACGGGCTCCAGCTCCTGCAGCCTGCCCCCGTAGGGTCTCGCACGGAGGCCGCTAACCGTGCGCGTGGCCCCCTCGGGACCCTCTCCGGATCCGCCGCGTCCCTCGTGACGTGCGGGGCCCAGAACCTGCGGCGCACGGGGGGGAGCAGCACCTCCCTCGATCTCGGTCCCGCACCTGCGAATGCGCGGCACGGCGCGGCTGGCTTTGTCGGTGGCCTCGTTGCACGAGCCGTTCAACTGTGCCGCCACGATCTCTCTCAGCCGCTGTGCTGCTGGGGGGGACACGCGTCCCCCCACCTGCCGGTGTGCTGGTGGAGCGCCTGGCATGCGTCTTTGCTGAATTGCATCCTATTTCCTTCCAACCTATGAAACTATGAAACTATGAAACTATGAAACCTGTCCAGGGCGGCCTGTATCTGCTCCCTCCCTCCGGCGTGTTAACTTCGCCCCATCGCTTGGTGTCATCTGCGAACCTGGAGTGGGGGCTCAACGCACCCCCATCCGAATCGCTGATGAAGATATTAGATGACACCGGCCCAAGGCCCAGCCCCTTGCCGGCCAAGGCGACCCCTCCACCGCCGCTCTCTGAGCGGTCCCTGAGCCAGTTGCCACCCCCGACGTGCAGGCGCCCACGCCGCGGCCTGCTAGCCTCCTTACGAGAACAGGATGCAAAACGGTGTCGAAGGCCTTCCCAAAGTCCAGGGGGATGCCATGGTCGAGGCGGCGTGTGACCTGGCCATAAGAGGCTGTGAGGTTTGTCAGCCAGGGTCTGCCTGCGCCGGCCCCGTGCTGGTTTCCCCTCAGCATCGTTTCTCCTGCTGGGCCGTCACAAATGCGCTCTTTGAGGATTTTTTCCCAGTATTTTCCCAGGGCTAGAGGTAAGACTGACTGGCCAAAAGTTACCCGGCTCGTCCCGTCTCAAAAATGGGCACCACGTCGGCCCTTTTCCGGTCCTCGGGGACCTGGCCGGAGCACCACGAGTGCCGGCAGCTCAGCCGGGACACTGGCCAATTCCTTCAGCGCCCAGCCAAAGTTTTGTCTACCCGGGTCTTCAAAACCTCCAAGGATGGAGACTCCCTCACCTCTCTGGGTAACCTGCCCCAGTGCTTCATCACCCTCTTGATGAGTTTTTCCTAATATCCAACCTCAACACCCCTTGCTGCAGCTTGCACCCATTGCTCCTGGTTGCCCCCCGGCTGAGAACACCCCTTCCCGGGACTCTGGCAGCCTCGTCCTCGGTTTTCTGTAAAGCCCTTTTTGTGGGTTTCGTTTCAAAGAGTTTTGACCTTTTCAAACCAGCCGTGCTCTTCCTCTGGAACGAGGGACACCCGGCGTCGATGGATTCGGCAGGCCTGTGCGGGCTGTGCCGAGGGAGGATTACGCGCGTCGTGTCTGGGAAGAGCAGCAGAGAGGTCCAGCTCCGAGCAGGACGTGGGGCGGGGAGCAGGGGACGAGGGAGGCAGACGGCAGGCTGGGAGCCGGCAGCCGGGGCCGCAGTGGCGCGCGTGGAGCCTCGCCGTGGAAATGGTCTTTTCACGGAAAAATTGGAAACCCGGGAAAACATTTGTGTTTTTGCTGACGAGGACGGAGCTGCGGTGGCCGCGGGACAGCCGCAACGTGCCGCAAAGCCCGGGCCCGGCCGGGCTCCGCGCTGTGCAGCGCCTGGCACCGCGGTGGGCCGAGGCCCGGTGGGGTCTGCAGGGCCCTGGCGCCCCGCTCTGATGTACCACGGCACAGCTCTGTGGGCGAGCTCGGCAGCCCATGCTGCGCTCCAGTGCCTAATTGTCGGTAATTATATGGTAGCGAATTAGTCCTGTCTCGCTTCATGAGCAGCCGCCAGACACTTATTTATCTAGCTCCTTCCCCTCCCCCCGGGGCTTCATCTCTGCTTAAATCGCTCTCGCAAATCGCTCCCCTTCGATTTTTCGTGCTGTTCCTATTTAGCTTTCCCTCGCCCTGCAACACGCTTCATTCAATCTCCTTCAAGGCAGCCCAGATCCAGATCCTGCAGGAGCCCCTGACTCAGCTTTGCCATCTGTGAAATGGGCCCGAGGTGCTGCCTCCTGCGTGCCTGGCGCATCCTCTGTCTCGCGGGCACCGGGGGCCGCGCGCTCTGGTCCCTGAGTGGAGAGATGCCCGTGCGGGTCCCATTGCGCCCCCGGCATCGCTGCCCTGAAACCCTCGGTGAATCGCAGCGGAGATGGGGACGGCGCATCTCCTCCGTGCGGCTGCGCACAGCACCTCTGGGTGAGCGCGCCCCGCTCTCGCCACACAGGATAGGCCCTGAAGGCTCCCTCCTGGAGGGGCTCCCGCCCGCCTTTTAATTCATGCCGCAAGCACGTTCCTCTTGCTCACGCCCCGGCGCCTCTTCTGGCGTGTCAATACGTGGCCGGGGACATGGCTAGCGGGCTTAGCGTTTCTTGCATTGGGCGCTCTGTGGGCTCGTGGCAAACAGGAGGCCACGAGGCCGGGTTTGGCGCAGTGTTTTGCTGGGGTCCAACGCAGCCCCTTGCATTTGCCGTCGGCCAGGCCGCTATGCGTCTCCGCGGCCCCGGGGCGGCGCGATTCGGCGTGTAGCAGCGTCCCTTAGCCGCGCCGCCAGGTGAGCATCACGGAGATGGCGTTGGCTAATTGCACGGCTCCTGTCCGCCGGTAACCAGAATGAAATCTCCGGGTGGGAGCGGCAGACTAGCTGTTCTGTCCGCAGCCGCCGAGACCGCCCTGCGAGGCAGGGTGATAAAACGCTCCGTCGAAAGAGAGCCGCGGCCCTGAGGACTACGCCGTCGCAGGTGCTGGCAAGGCGCCGGCCTCGGGCGCTCGGGGGCATGTCTGCTTCGTCTTTGCAAAGCCCAGGTGCAACCCCCAGCGCCTCGGGTGTTAAACAGACACACGCACGTGCCTGCACGGTGCAAATACCAGCAGGGGCGTGCGGGGTGGGGAGGCCCCGGTGTTCACAGGCACTCGCTCGCCTAAAAGCATCCCCAGACATGTCTGCTGCAAACGAAACGCTCGTGGGACCCGCGCCAGGCTGAAGGCAGGCTAGGAGAGGGCACTGCCAAAGCACTCGATGTCTTGGCATCTTCCAAGTGCAGCGGCCTGTGTGGACAGGCTGAGGGAACTGTTTAATTTAATTTTAACTGGCTGATTGAGTCTGCAGAAGAGGAGACCGAGGGGGACTGAATAGCAGCCTCCACCTCCCTGCCGGGGGGCTGCACAGAGGCTGGAGCTGGGCTGCTCTCAGCGGGGGCAGGCGACAGGACAAGGAGCAATGGGCGCAGGCTGCAGCAAGGGAAGTTGAGGCTGGATGTTGGGAAAACCTCTCTCACAAGGAGGGTACTAAAGCACTGGAGCAGGCTCCCCAGAGCGTGGTGCAGCCTCCATTCTTGGAGCAGGAGGTTGGAGTAGCTGTGACCTCCGGAGGTCCCTGCCACCCCCTGGTCTGTGAGGCTATGAGATGCTGGCGTCGGGGGGGCATCGGTTAAGGCTTTCCTCAGTTAATGTTAGCAGTGAAGTGCCCGAAGCGGAGAACGTGCAGCAGTTTCTGATGCAGCGCTTCCAGTGACCCTTCCAGCTCTGCTGACAGGGCCCGGCCAAGTTCACTGAAGGGAAAACATATTTCCTCTCTCCACTAGACCTCAGCTAAATGAAATTATCTCCCAGTCCCTGGCCTTTAATGAATTATGTTTTAAGCAAGCGATGGAGAATAAGAGATCAGAAGGAGAGCCCCAGTATAAATGACCTGGAAATTATGAAGCCATTTTTAACTCCAGCATTTTTAAACTGTCTTGACTTATGGTGCAGCTAATGTCAGACCTTTAGCTCCGAGGGGGGCAAGAAAAAAAGGAGGAGCCACTTGGTTTTAAGTCCACTGCCCTTTCATTTTGATTTCGCTGCTGCTTCTGCTAAGGGCTTGCTGCTGGGCACGGCGGAGTTTGCCGTCTGTAGGTCTCTGGAGGGGTCAGCCCGAGGTAGGTTGACCATTTAAGTGAGGCGCAGCCCCCAAGGACAGTGCAAGCAGCCCCGAGCGTCCGTGACGCTGGCTTGGGCATTGCACTGAGAGTCCCGCACCAGGCTGAGACGCTCTCGCTGAGCATCTTCCCGCCCAGCCGTGTCCTGGGGCCGAAAGCAATGGGGGCACGACCGCTGCCCCGAGGGGCACGAGCTCTGCTGCGTGAGACGTGGGCTGAGTCCGGCCGGCTTCAGCGTCTGGTGCGTTCTGCCCGCGCTGGCGACACGCGAGAGCCTTTTGTTACGGGACATCTCCCCCCCGCGTAGGGGCCGACGCGCAGGCGGGGATTTTCGCTGCACCCCATCAAAGTGGCTCTGACTCCTCATTAACCTCCCATAGGATTCAGGGTCCCTTTTTAAGATGGAGGAAGAAGCTCCCTTGTTAAAGCCAGGCCTGTGACATGGGGCCTGGGCGCTTTGAGGCCCCCTCGGTGCCTCTGATAGTCGCATTGGAGGAGACTGCTTTAATCTCCGGCTAAAAAGCCGTCTCACGAATATTACATACAACCCCAAGGCGCGAGCACCACCTGAGCTGTGTTTAGCGTCTGCCTCGTCAAGAGAACCAGCTCGAGGTTTTGCTAGGGGACAAGTCGCCAGGAAAATGTTGCAACCTCTCTTTAATAACAGATTGCGTCCAGGCTCCCCGTTTAATCGTTTCGCAATGCGCTGGCTCATCTCTTGAGGAAATGGCGGCGCGTGGGGAGATCAAGCTGACAAAGCCCAATTGCTTAGGCAGCAAACGATCATGCCAAGGCAAGGGGGGAAGAACGGCACAAATATTGATTTTTGTCTATGAAAGGGAGAGATCTTATGGATGGAGGAGATTAAAGCAACGAGCCCAGCTGCTCCAGTGCTGCCCTAATCGATGCAACGCTCCTTCCAAACTAAAGCCGCTGCAGCATGGAGCAAATCGCTCTCTGCGGTGGCAGTAGCCACGTGCTCAGGACTGTAAGCAGGACAAGGGGAGGCGTCGTGTTCGGAGATATTAATACTGCTGCCTGGGGCAGCTTCCCGTCAAATTGGAAACGGCTCGGGGGCTGGAGAAGGGAAGGTGGCTCTCTGACGGTGGGGCTTTGCAGATCTGGCGCGCAGGGCAGATGAATCATAGCCCGCAGTTCTGCAGTCTGAGGATGAGCCCTGGAGCATCAGGACATCTCTGCTGAGAGCAGGGCTCCCCTTGCGCCAGGTGCTGCCCAGGCCTCAGGCTCTCACACATATTGAAAAGAAGGATTTTCGAGCTAACGGGCATCTCTACACATGCTAATTAGCACGCGTCGGAGCAGGCGCCTGGCATGTGTACAGGTATCCAAAGAGCTTAAAGGGCGTATGTACACGCCACGGTTTTTTGCCCTTTCATGCGCTGCGACCGTGCGTCTGTTTGCATGAGCTGTAAAAGTCTGTCTTGTGCATTAAAGTCAAACTCCTCGGACATAGTTTAGTTTGGCTAAAAGCTACTGAAGTGACGAGAAGCAGACGGCTGCGCAGGTTTTAAGATGGGAGCTGGTGACAGCCCCTGCTCCTGCCTGAAGTGAGCAGAGTCCGTCACAGGGCAAATTCCTGGCCATTGTAAGGCTCAGTCATGAGCAAGATGCTTCCCAATCCCAGAGGGGCCTGGGGGTGGGTTGAGGCCCCCTGACAGCTGAGGAAACCTGATTTGAAGCCTAAAATGGAAACTGTTTTTTTCTGCGTGGGGTGCCTGTGGGGTGCCGACCCGGCCTGCTCTGCCAGCTGTGGGAGGCAGGGAGATCCTTGCAAAGGCAACGCGTGCCGCTTGCTTGAGCAGAAGAGAGGAGTTGACTTGGAGCGACAGCCTCCGGAAGGGCGCCTGCCCGGCGGCCGCAACTGCGAGGCGGCTCAGGTAAGGGTTACGCTTTTTTATTTTGCCTCCTAACGCACTTGCAATTAAAATGCAAATGCGGCGCTGGCACCGCTGTCGGCCCAGCGCGCTCGGAACGGGGAGCCAGGCCCCAACAAATCATAAGGCTGGATTAAAAATTCATGAGCTCTTAAAAGCCATCTTCTTTTCCTTTTTTTTTTAAATCCCCTCCTGCTTTGCTGAGGCTGCGAAAGCTCGCGCTCTCCGCTCGTTTCCGTGCAAACGTGAGAGCTAAAAATGGGACGAGCGAGCTTCTCCCCCAGACGCCTGGGCCCAGGAGCTGGGGCTTTAGGAGTGACCTCGCTGCAAGGCGGGATGGCGCGGCGCGCCGGCAGGGTCCTAGAGCGGCGGCGCCTTCTCCAGCTGCGCTCGTGCCTGCTCGCTCCGAGGTTGATCGCCAGCTATCGTTGAGCTTGCCGTGCCTTCTAGGCCCTTGGCCGGGGGGAGCGAGGGACGGCCGGGCCTGGCCCGCTCAGCCTCAGCGGCGCCGGACGCGGCCTGCCGTGCTAGCAGGGCCGTGCCTGCAGTCTCCTGGCAGCAAGGTCCAGGAAGGGCGGAGGGCTCAGGAGGTCTGTCCCGCCCGGCGCAGGGCCTCCAGGAGGAGATGCAGCCCTGAGCCCTGGGCAGGGGGCTGAAAAGCCTGCTGGGACCACACGCTAGAAGCGGGTGTTATGAAAGGGCCGAAATGCTGGGACCGATCTGTCCAAGAGGCTGGCGTGTTTGGCGCGGACGGGGGAAACCCGTGGCACCGAGCACGAGGTATCGTGGGTTGATCTTGCGGGTGCTGGCGTGCCGGCAGGCTCGTGCCAGTCTCCCACAGCGAGGCTCAGGGCGAGATCCTCCCTTACGCCAATCTGCTTCCTGCCCCGTGCTGTCGGGGACCAGGCCGGGCGGCTCTCGGGTCCGGACTTGTCTGGCCCTACCCGCTGCAGCCGACCAGAGGCACCACACAGGAGTCTGCTGGGGTGACTGGGAATAATGGCACCCTCCTCCCGAGTCGCAGACCGGCTGAAAAGCCTCCAGAATTGCACTTGCAAAGCACGACTGCAGGGATGCAGCATAAAGGCAGAGGAAAAGAAATGCAAGCGCTCATTTCGGAGGAGGAGTGTGGTGGCGTTGTCAGCTCCTCCCTGCCCCGGGGAGGCCAGCGTTCGACCCTGGGACCCGTCTGCCACCTTCCCCGTGCTCCGGCTGAGCCTCCAGCCCTCCTGCCCCTGCACCCGGCCCCAGCCGAGAGCAGGGAGCCTGTCGGGGCGGTGGGTCCGGCGCCTTTATTCTCGCGTGGCGTCTCTGCCAGCGTACGGCTAATTTGCCCTCTCCTCCCTTACGCCCTCGCTCCTCCTGCTTTGCTCGCTGCCGGGGCCCTGGGCAGCCCTCGCTCTGGCAGTCCCGGGGAAAGCCTTCCTCCCACCACCGCTGCAGCATCCAGGCCGGTCCAAGAGCTCCCTTAGCGGCAAGCCTGGAAGTGGCATCTAGAAATAGCAGCCTGGCCTCCTCCGCTCCCGGTTCCCTCATTAATGTTAATTAACATTACCAGGACAGCCAAAGGCTCTGGGCTGGGAGCTACAGCGGCGTTGCTCTCCGGCTGCACGCTCCGGCTAGCAAGACGGGAGAAGAGCGCCGTCCCTGCGCTCTGCGTGGAAAGCCGGGGCGGCAGGACCTGTTTTTTGTTTATTTATTCATTTACTTCAGCGTTTCTTTGTCCTCCGTGAAGTCCTCGCAGCGCTGGGGGTGCGCTGGGCGGCTCCTGGCAGGAGCAGACCGCAGCCGCGCTGCGCGGGGGAGACGCCGGGGGCGGTCGGGCCCATTTCGGCAGCCGTGCAGCCCCCGGGTCCTGGGCATCCTTCCTCCCTGCCGCAGGGGTCCCCCCAGGGGTCAGCAGGCCGGGCCCTGGGATCCCCGGGCCTGGGAGCTGCCTCGCGTGGCATCTGCAGGGGCGTCCCGGGGGGGTTTCATGAGGCTGCAAAACCCCGGTGGGCAGCAGGGGAGGGGGCTGCAATGCCACGGCTCTTCAGGACTCGTTATTACTGTGACAGGCCTGTCCCCAGAGACCCTCTGACTGCCCCCACCTGCTCCCCCCTTGCCTGCGGGTAGCTACAGCCACAGCTACGGCTGATTTTTGTCTCCCCCCTGCAGCGTGACAGGCCCCGACACGTCCCTGCGCTCGGCGGGGAAGCGGGAGAGAAAGGCCCAGCAGGAGCCTCCTGTGGACGCGGCAGCACGTGGGCTTGGTGCCGCAGGCTGGGGAAATGCCCGTCGCTGCCCAGCCCTGCACCGAGGTTTCGGCTTGCTGCGAGCGTGTGCCTCCATCCCGGCCCCCGGCACACGCTGGGGCCCCGAAATCTTCCACTGCTCCTTGTTTTGCGTAAGGGGGGGGGAAAAATCATGTTTAAGCAGCTGCGTTTTCCGCCGGTCACTTGGAAACAATGAGGTTTCCAAAGCTTGGACACCCACGAAGCTTGTCCGGGACGCCGGAGGTGCTGGGTCAGCTCCCGTCTCTGCCACTGACTCTCTGTGCACCCTTGGTCAAGTCACCGCATCTCTTTGGACTTCTGTCTCCGCTTGCAGGGTGGGGACGAGTAGAGCGGGAGCCGCCCACGGCTGGGCCTGTCTCTTGTGGTGGAGGGAATGGGAGGGGGCCAGAGAGTGAGGGGCTGCTGCAGACAGAGCAGCCACCTGCTTTTCTGCTCTCTGAAACCCCTGACTGGAAACACAGGGGAACGGGCCGGACTATTTAATGCAGTGCAGCCTGCGGGGCTGCTGCCAGGCGGTGGAGCCTGGATGAAAAGGAGGGAACAGGAACAGACCCTCACCCTCACCCTCGGATCGGAAGGGAATCGCCTTCCGGGGGCTGGCAGTGGCTGCTTGCACGTGTCTTCTGAATCATTTAAAATCAGCCCAATTAAATAGAAGGATTGAATGGGGATTTTGCTCTGTGCACTGGGCTTATCCTCTTAAAAGCTTAGCTGGGGGATGTGCAGTGTGTCGTAGGGCCCTGGATCTTTCCTCCTCTGCCTGTTGCGTGCACAGCAGGCCCTCGGCCGGGGCTTGCCTGTGCTCAGCACCTGCTGGAAGTCGCGGGGGATAAGTTAACTAACCCCACCAGTTTTTCTCCTTTGGAGCTGGGGCATTTGTCGCAATTGTCCTTGGGGTATAAATGCTGGCGCGGGGCTTTTGGGAGCGCTGATGGCACCAAGCGCCACTGATTTAAGCCGATGCAGCTTCCTGTGCAGAACTGGCTTTGGTGGCCCGACCTTGCCACGCGCGTTGCTGCAGGCGGGGACCTCTGCCGCAGAGCCCAGTGAGCTAATGAAACCTCTCAGCAGGGACCTTTTGCAATAAAGCGGAGCCCAGGCGCGCACTACCCCTCTCCGTGGCGCCGGGAGTCAACAGCCTCTTCATCGTGACCGCTGCTTCGTGCGCAGGATGGGAGGGGCGGGGGCCTCGGCAGCGACCTTGCAGCGCTGAGCGCCGAGGGCTAGGTAGCTGGGAAGAGGTCGCGGGTGCTTCAGCACGTGCCTGGGAAGAGCAGCAGCTGCCTCTGACGCTGGGGACTGCAGTGCTCCCAGCCCCTGTGAGATTAAACTTGGGCTGCTGGAGTTGTGCTGCGGGAATCTCGGCTCTCGTTGTGGGAGGAAAAAATGAGCAATAAGGCGGTAGTCTCCGGTACTTATGAAATACAAGCTTTAACATGTTTTTTTAAAAAGCCCTGAAGGACCTCAGATGAAGAGGAAATAAAGGGGAGCTAAAATGATACCCGATGGCCTCATCTACATGTGCAATTAATGCTATTTGGCTTTACCGCACAGTAGACTAATAGACTATGCAGTAAATGCCTGCACGTACAGATGGTGATACTTTATTCTGCAGTAGATTAGTCTACTGTGCAGTAAAGCATCTCGTGTAGACGTGGCCAGTGCGAGCGTCTACATGCGCATTGACATGCTTTAGTTAACGTGCATTACATCTAGTACCTCCAACATGACTAGCCTGTCTTAACATGCATTAACTAAATGCCACATCTTTTTTAGTGATGCTTTAATGCACATGAAAATACGCTAATGTGCATTACAGTGCATGTGTAGATGCGCCCACTTCCTACCGAACCCCCTGACTTTCCAGGTAAGGGCGGGCTGGGGTCCATGGATTTTGCATGCTTGGGGCCAGTGAGCTGTGTTTGGCAGACGACAGGACAAGGAGCAACGGTCTTCAACTGCAGCCAGGGAAGTCGGGGTTGGATATTAGGAAAAGCTTTCTCATGAGAAAGGTAGTAAAACCCTGGAACAGGCTCCCCAGAGAGGCGATGCAGTCTCCATCCTTGGAGGTTTTGAAGACCTGGGTAGACAAAGCCTTGGCTGGGATGATGTAGCTGGGGCTGGTCCTGCTTGGGGCAGGGGGTTGGACTGGATGTGACCTCCTGAGGCCCCTTCCCACCTGAATTTTCCATGATCTTGAACCTGAGAGTGCCCAGCACCCTGGACAGGCGAGGCTGGTTTGCCTTAGCTGCCTTGGTGCAAATTCAGAGGTGTGAATTGCTTTGAACTCCTGGGCCTGGCAGGAGTCTGCGGATGGAACAAGAGGGGCAGGGGCTGCACCCCGCGCTGCTGGGGTGACTCGGCTGGACGCCGCACGTCTCTTAGCGCAACATAGAGGAGGCTGAGATTGTCCTTCCTCAGCTCGGTGTGAGCGCTGGTAACTGGGCTCTCGTGCGCCTTGCGTACAAATCCCCTCCTCTCTGCCTGATAATCAGTCACTCGTGATAAATGTCCAGTGAGACGCATCACTCGTGCACGTCTCACTCGGGAGGCTGGCCCTTTCTACACCCATCAGCCTCTCGTCCCTCGAGGATACCTTCTGGGTCTTCTTCGCCCGTGCCCCCTGCCCCCGGATACCTTTTGGCACGAAAGCGGCCCGAGTACCATCTTGCCCCATGTACGTGCCGGTAGTCTGTGCAGGACCGTGGTGTGAACGGGGACTCGCACACGCGGCACTCGTGACTTCACGCGCCTGTCGAGATGCACCGTCCTCCATCCCCACCTCTTGGGGACGGGGTAAACGGGCTCCGAGGCCTGTGACGGGAGGGAGCGCTGCAAAGACAGTGTCGTGGTCGTGGCTCTGCTCTGGCCACGGTTTCTTGTGCCGGCCTGGCCTAATCGACGCCCTCGGCTACTGACGTTTGCCACTTCTCGGCCCAAGCTTGAACGCTGCGGAGTCGGCTTATCAGGGAAATCTTTAACGCTTTGCCTGCGCGGGGGGCAACGGCCGAGTTGTTCCTCCCCAAAGAAGCATTAAAGGACTTGGGGAAGGGGAAAAAGCACCGGCTCGCTTGCAAGAGCCAGGGGATAAAGCTGCGTCTGAAACCCGTGGGAATGAGAACCTGAGGGCCAAAGCCAGCGTGAGAACAAATGGGCTTTGGGGATTTTTCATGTTTTGTTGTTTTTAAAAGGTGTTCCCCCGAGGTCTTCCTCCAGGGAGCCGTCCTCCCTGGCGCTCACAGCAGCTTTCGCTTAAACATACCTTGAAGAGGGTTGCTCTTCCAACTCCGGGCTTATTCAGCCCAACCGCTTGCGATAGCTAAAATACCCAACCTCGCTCCTGCTCCCGGCGGCGTTTGAACAGCAGCTCCTGGGCAACACGCGGAGGGAAGAAACAACTCGCGCTGCGCTGCAGGTGGGCTGCGCCTCCCCCCTCGCACACGAGATTAGAGCATGGCCTTAGGCGCCACTTAAGTCCCTTTTCAATCCAAAATCCAAATTTTCCAAAGAGCTCGGGGCAGGTTTTCAAGCGCTTGGCGCCCGGCGTGCACCCGAGGAGCGGAGCGCTTTGTGCTCGCCCTTCTGCAAAGGGAGACCCTCGCCCGCGGTCCGAGGTAGCGACGCTCCTGCTTGCTGGTTCAGTTCGGGGCAAGCCAGGCTCCCGAGCAGCTCTGGCCCCGCGCCGGGGGTGTCTTTCTGGTGCCGGGACTCCAGCCGGGCACTTCAAAGCAGCGGGGAGGCACCTGGGCCTGGCCTCGTGGGGAGAAGGCCTGCCTCGCAGTGCAGTGCAGAGGCAGGAGCAGCCTGGAGCGCGAGCCGGGGAGGCCGCCGGCTCCTCGCCCCCGAGGCGCGCCCGACGGGAGCCGAGGAAGGGGAGCTGTGCAGGTCCGTTTTGCCGCCAGGTCTGCACCTTGGCTTTTCTCCTCTCGCGGATTTGCCGGTGTGAGGCCTGGCCACAGAGGCAGCGCGGGTGGGGCGGGAGCTCGGGACTCGCATCCGGTCCACGCAGGACCAGCCCCAGCCCCATCGTCCCGGCGGGGCTTTGTCCGGCCCGCTCGTCAGAGCCTGCAAGGATGGCGGATTTGGAAGGCGCGGAGGCGAAGGGATGCTGTAACGTGCTGAGAGCTTTCTTTGATGAGAGAATGGGTTTTCCCACCCGAGGAGATGGAGCGGCTCTTTGGCGACGGGCTCGAGCGTGTGCCAGCGGGGCAGCTGTCCGTGAAGCTGGAGGAAGTGGGGCGGACCAGAGCGAGCCGGAGACGAGGAAGGATTTCTTTCCTGTCCGAGCCCCCAAGGTCTGGGACAGCCTGCCAGCAGAGGTGGTTCAAGCACCTACATTGAGCACCTTCAAGAGCAAATTGGATGCTTATCTTGCTGGGATCCTCTGACCCCAGCTGACTTCCTGCCCCTGGGGCGGGGGCTGGACTCGATGATCTCTCCAGCCCTAATGTCTATGAAATCTATGAAGTGGCTAAAGGAGACCTGCAAAGGTTGATGCTCCACGGACAGCCTTGGGACTCATCCTGCCTGATATTTTCATGACGGCCCTTTGCACGTCTGGCCTAGGAGCGGACTGAGGAGACGAGCCTCAGTCTGGTGGAGCTCGGGGCCGGTCCCGCTCGGAGCAGGGGCTTGGACCAGACGTGACCTCCCGAGGTCCCTTCCCAGCCTCGCGGTCCAGATGAGTACGGTGCAGCTGGGGGCCTTGGCCACCTTGCAGAAAGGATGTCTAGAGCAGATGGATGAATTGATGCCTTTGCACGAGGCCCCGGTGACACCTCCCCAGGTTGCTGCGTGCCATAATGGCCCGTGTCTTAGGAGAAGGAACAGGGGCAGGACAAGGGAGATCTCATCTCATGGGGGAGCCAGAAGAGCTCCGCCCGGCAAAACTAGGGCAGAGACCGCCGTGACCGCTGCGTACGAATACACCAGGGAGAGTGGCTAGCGGAAGAGCAAACGGGGACAAACGGGCCGTGCATAGCATTGAGGCTGGAAACGGGGGGAGGGTTTGCAAGTCGGGTGCTGGAGCAGCCTTCGGGAGAGCGGCGGTGGGTGCGGTGTTCCCGATGGCGCCCGGGGGGCGTGCAAAAGGGATTACACGATGCAGCGGCCTAGAAGTTCCCAGCTGGGCGGAAATGACATTACCCAGCGAGCGTTTCTGCTCCTTGCAGCCGGGCCCGAGACGGGAGTGATTTCGTTCCACGGAAATCCTAACTTCCCAGCACGGCCCCCGCAGCATTCATAACGCCCGACACGCGTAGAGACCGCCGAAACCCGGGCTGGAATCCCATCCCGCGGAAACCCGACGGGGAAGGGAGACCCGGCAGCGTCGCTGAGCTGGGTCCTGGCGCTGTCCTCGCCGGCCCCGATGCCGCAGGGGCGCGGGGGGCCGGTCTGCGCTCTGGCCGCCCAGCGGGGGTGGGCTGGCTGGGCGGCGGGCCTGGGCCGCGCGTAGCCGGAGCCGCGGCGAGTAACGGAGGGCTCCTGCGTCCGCTGGCACGTCGAGGGGCCCGGTTCACGGCCGGCGGCCTCCCGGCCCTGCTTCGGAGGGGCCAAAGCTGCGTCATCTTGAAGGAGCGTGCCCTGGAGCCGGTCCCTCTTCGGGAAACCCTGGGAGTTGGATGGGAGGCAACCTGCTGCCGCTTGGAGCCGGTGGCGAGGTCAGGCCGCAGGAAACGAGCTTTGCAGCCGAGCACGGGGCTTAAGCCTGGATGAAGGAGCTTTGGAGCAGAGCGCAGGTCTCCGTGAGCCCCGGGGAGCAGGCTGAACTCCAGACGGGAAGGGTGAAAGGAAGGGATCTGCCCAGGTCGCTAGCTCCAGGCTTTGCAAGGGGTCTGTCGCTTCAGATCTGCGCGTCGCATGGTTAATCCAGGACAGCCCCCTGGCAGGCGCGGGGGTAACTCGGTGCACCACTTCTTTCTGCAGATTTGGGAGTGCCAGGCAAGGGGCTGGGAAGAAAGCGCGGGAGCTGGAGGGCGAATCCGGATGCCGCTGGCTTGGGTACCACGTCCGCCTGGGCGGACGGGCTGGGCTTGGATGTGCTCCCAAGCTCCTTCTCTACAGTCGTGGCACGTGCATGGGCTGGCTGGGGGACAGCCAAACACTGCTACCCTGGTCGAACAGAGGGACAGCCGTTTGGAGCAAGAGTCCTAGGTAAACTTGTGAGCAGGGTAAGGAAGTCCGGGATGAATGAACGGACGGTAAAGTAGATAGAAACCTGGCTGGATTGTCGGGCTCAACAGGCAGCGATCCAGGGCTCGAGGTCGAGTTGGCAGCTGGTTTTAAGTGGAGTGCCGCAGGGGTCAATCCTGGGGCTGGTTTTGTGCAGTATCTTCACTAACGATCTGGAAGATGGCTTGCAGTGCACCCTCAGCCACGCTCATGGATGACACCAGGCAGGAGGGTGCAGTAGATGTGCTGGAGGGTCGGGCTAGGATTCAGAGTGACCCAGACAAATTGGAGGATTGGGCCAAAACAAATCTCAGGAGGTTCAACAAGGACGAGTGCAAAGTCCTGCACTTAGGACAGAGCGATCCCGTAACCCGGGTGCACCCAAGGGTGTGCCCCGTTCTCCGCTGGATGGGATGGGCAGGCAGGAGCGGGTGCTGTGAGAGGGATGCCAGACTTTCGAGCAGATCCGTCTTTCCTCTATAGAGTTAGCCCAAGCCCGAGGGTCTGAACTATATACAATTTACTGAGTTATAATATACATAACCATCACACTAAAGATCGTCTACACGTATTTACACGGCGAACAGTAACCAGTAACCAAGGGCAGACCCCAGATAACACTAATGCAACATTTCAGTCGCAAAATACAAGGCGCAAACAGGAACAATCTTAACAACATCTGTTCCTTAATACAGTCCCTGACCCATGGCAAGAGATGGTCCTCCTTCCAGTGGGGTCCCTGGGGGGTGTCCAGGAAGCACCAGGGGCCCTCCCCTTAGGGCCTTGACTAGGTGGGGGGGCTGCTCACCCAGCCCCTTCTCTGGGTTTGCCCACCCCAAATGTTTTTGCCCGGTGGGACCCAAGGGTGGGGGTGGTCCAGGCGCTGCGTTTCCCCGTGCCCTGGCTCGGCACCGAGGGCTCCCTTAGCACAGGCCGGGCCCTTCAGGCGCCGGCCGGCCGGCTCACGCCGGGCGGTTAGCCCAGCCGGGAGCCCCACCCGCTGCCCCCTGGCTCCCGAGTCTGGGGCCCATGCGCGGCCCCCAAGGCCCTCGCCCCATGCCCTGCCCCGCACAGCACGTGGCCCACTGGCCCTGCCGGGCTTGCAGGCTTGAGCCTGGGATCCGTGCACTGAACCGTGCACCGTGATGGGCCCCCGCGGTCTCCCACCGCTCCCAGGGCCGCTCCTCCAGCATCAGCTTCAGGAGCCCCGGGCCTATTTCCCGCGGCGGGGAGCTCCCAGCTCCGCTCTTCTCCAGTCCCTCGCCGCGTCTGCTCGCGTGCCGGGCGCGCCGCTCCTTTTATACGCTCCAGGCTCCGCCCCTGCGGTCTGCCGGACCTGACAGTTCGCAGTCTTCAACCAGGTCCGGCAGAGCTCTTCTGCCCCTCCCCTCAGGAAAGGGGCGTGACTTTATTGCTCCTGCTGCCTCCTGACTGGTGCACGGGCTCCACCAATCAAAACAGCAGGATCTCAGCCCAAGTTCTGGAAGGGGGGCCTGCTACATCCCCTGCGCGGGGCAGGCCGGGGGGGCGGGCTGGGCAGCAGCTCTGCAGAAAAGGACCCGGGGGGGGGACAGTGGGCAATAAGCTGAACAGGGGCCAGCAGCGTGGCCTTGGTGCCAGGAAGGCGACCGGCATCCCGGGCTGCGTGGGTAGGAGCGGTGCCAGCGGATCCAGGGCAGTGATTCCTCCCCTCTGTTCAGCACGGGGGAGGCCTCCGGTGTCCAGCTGTGGGCCCCCCACTACAGAAAGGATGTGGACATACTGGAGAGAGTCCAGGGGAGGGGAGTGAAAATGGTTGTGGGCTGGAGAACAGGACTGGTGAGGAAAGGCTGAGGGAAATGGGCTGATTGAGTCTGCAGAAGGGAAGACTGAGGGGGATTGAACAGCAGCCTTCACCTCCCCGCAGGGGGGCTGCAAAGAGGCTGGAGCTGGGCTGGTCTCAGTGGGGGCAGACGACAGGACAAGGAGCAATGGGCTCAAGCTGCAGCAAGGGAAGTTGACGTTGGATATTAAGAAAAACTTTCACCCTCTGGGAGGGTGGTGAAGCACTGGGACAGGTCACCCAGAGAGGTGGGGGCGTCTCCATCCTTGGAGATTTTTCAGGCCCATCTTGACAAAGCCTTGGCTGGGATGATGTACTTGGGGCTGGTCCTGCTTGGAGCGGGGCGGACTAGATGTGACCTCCCGAGGTCCCTTCAACCCTCACTGTCTGTGATTTTTTTGTAAGCAGGTCCCCAGTCAGGCCTTACGGGCAGGGGACAGGCCCAACCTCAGCTTAACTTTTCTGCAGCAATTGGCACCCAAATGCCACCTGCCTTTGTCCAGGCTGAGCAAAATGGGATTTGCTCTCGGCAAGCGGAGGCGAGAGCAGTAGCCCGAGGCGGTTACCGAAGCGCGGCTCCTTCTGCAGCCCCGGTGAATTTGTCACATTTTGTTCTTTCCGTGCATGTTCTTTTTCGTCGGGGCCTCGGCAATCACATTAGCCTCTAATTGAAACCAATTTCGTGTTGTTTAGGAACAATTAAAGTGCAGTTGTTTGAAAGGTCAAGTGGGACGGGAGACGGGGATCTGCGCATATTAAAAAATAAGCTAATTGCAGGTAAAAGGGCACTGGCAGCTTCCCCAGCGGCGAGTTGCAGCCAGAGCGAGTGAACACAAGCACATTTTACTTCCTCCTAGGGGCACAGAGGAGCATTTGGGGAGCGCTTCGCTCCCACACTTCGACGTATTGGCAGGGATCCCTCCCCTCCCCGCCATGGCAGCACTGAAATTATTAATGGCTTTGGAGCCAGGGACGAGATTTGCACCCAGGAAGCAAAGTACGACTCCCCCCCGGCTGGGCTGACCTTGAAGTCAAAGTAGCCGGGCACGTGTGGGCAGGTTGTGATGACCCAGCAAAGCCGGCCGGCGCTCGGCCAGCGTGCAGCCAGGCCAAAGGAGTGGCGGGAGGGGGGCACCGCGCTCAGGCTGGCAGGGGGAAGGGGCAGGCTGGATACCACGCAGGCTGCCCCGGATGCGGGGTCGGTTCAGAGACGGGGAGCCCTTCCGGCTAGGCTCGGGCAAGCCGGCTCTCCAGGCCAGCAGCGAGCTGGAAGCGGGGAGTGTTGGTTTTGAAAAGCCGCCAGGGGTTTCATGGGGACTTGAGCGGGGGGCCCGGTCTCCGCCGCACCCGGGATGGTCACTCCGTGGGGACTTAGCCGCGTGGCGGAGGCCTACCCTGGCTGGGGGCCGCTGAAAGTGCCTCTAGCCACGCCGGAGCTACAGCACAAAGGGTTAAACGGGTTCAACACGCAGGTTTCCTTTTAAAGAGCTGCGGCAGGGGGTCTAACTGGAGGCCCAAGGCGGTGCCCCCGGGCTCCTACGCGGCTGCTTACCCCTTGCTGCCACGGGGGTCTCGGGGGGCGGGGGCACAGCTCGTGGCACCAGGGGAGAGCGCAGCGTGGTGCAGGGGGGCGCGAGAGGGGCCGCGCACGTGCCCCATGCTGGGTGCAGCCCAGGGGCCCCGGGCAGGGGAGATGCCATGATGAAGGGGTTGGTCCCGGGTGGTTTGCCTGCACCTGGGAGGTGAGAGCCCCTTCCTCCTGGCCTTCAATGACTTAGTAGCGTTGCCCTGCCCATTGCACCGCGCGTGGGCACCCCTGCGCCAGTCTGGGAGCATCTCAGCCGCGCTATTTATGGGGATGGGGGGTTGCTCTCGGGCTCTGCCTCCAGCTCGCCCCTGCGGGCTTTCGGCTCAGGGCAAGCGAGACTAGGGGGCGTCTGAAGTCCAACAAAGGACGCCCGCCACGGATTTGGGAGCACCTGCAGCCCCAGGCTGAGGAGTGCGGGAGGGAGGAGACTTGCCAGCGCCTGCGCCACACGGACCTGAACGATCGAGCCCTGCTCAGCCGACAGCATTCGGCACTGGTTTGGCTGATTCGGCCTGAGACGTGAACTTAAAAATAAAAAAATAGTGTGGCTCCCACTAGTGCAGCCCACATGACACGTGGGCCCTGGCTTCGTTAGTCCATTCATGAAGGACTAATGGCTTCATTCCTTGCAAAATGTCACATGCCCGATTCTCCTCCGGCCCGGTCGCCACGTCCAGCGCAGGCGCCGCTACAGCGAGGCGGCGCGCCGCACCTGCAGAAGCAGCCCCCAGTCTGGGCAGCGTGCGGAGAGGCAGCCCGAGGAAAGGCAGAGGCAGACGAGGCCCTGGCCGTTACTGTCAACCACGTGCTCCCGCGGCGAAGCAAGCCGCTGGCGTTTTACCAGGGATATCGCGTGCAAGTCGAGGGCGGTGATTCGTCCTCTCACCTGGAGGCCTGTCCCCCATTTCGGATGGCATGCTTTGCGAGAGGTAGACAAACTGGGAAGAGCCCAAGATTTATCCTGGACGTCAGGAAGAACTAGTGACACGAGGCGTGGCGCCGCAGCCAGGACCCGGGCAGTTTTTAACATAGATGGCAACCAACATGAACATTGCCTTGGTATCAGTGCCGCTGGCACATGCTTCCCACAAAAGGAGCAGCTCGGCAAAATCCAGTGGGCTCTGCTGGTTCCCTTCACTACGGCAATCCCTGATTTGTCTCGTCCGCAGGAGCGTGCTAACGACTGTTTCCATCTGTGCAGGCTTTAGCTGGATGCGTATTTCGTGAGCGTGTTTTATCTCCCAGGTCCTTGGAGACCAAAAGATGCATTTGTTTCATTTGCGATGAGCTTTTGCGAGCGGAAAACCCCAGCGGGATGATCCGCGAGGCGTTTAATAGGAGAATAATCGGGAGCCTCTCCTCGAGAACGTGGCGCTTGTGCGTAGCGCACAACACGTGACACTAAGGCCGGGTGGAAAAGCAGCAGCCTCCGAGCCTCCGATCAGGGCTGGAGCTCAGGTCCGTCCCTCTGCCAGGCTTGCGAAGCCGTCGGGGCCTGAACACCTCCCAGCTCGTTTGAAACCAATGAAAGGGAATGGGTTTTTAACGCAGCATCGCGTTAATTCGTGCAGGTGGCACCGTGTTTGGAAAGGCAAGATGAAAGCTGCGTGGAAATTACAGGGAGAGCTGGTAGCAACTCACGCGTGGCCTCCAGGGAGGTGCATTTAAAAGTGAGCAGGTGCCGAACGGTGCACCGTGGGATCTTGGTTTCTTCTGCAACATGAGTTCGGTGGTTTTGGAAACAGGGCTGCTTTTCCCCCTCCGTAACTATATGCCTTGAAAATCTACCTGAGAGTAACCCCACAGAGAGCAGATTTCTGATTCTTGAGGGCATGTCCATCTCCTAGACAGAGGCTGGCCCAGAGCCCATGGCTGGAGGTTAACGTTTAGAAAACCCAAGTGGGGAATGAGGACCGGGAGCCCTGGACCATCAGGGACCGGGGGGAGAATATGCCATTGCTGGTGCTGTCTTAAGGCACAGGATGTCTCCTGCTCGCAGCTGAGCTGGAAGCCCCTGGGCTCGGTGCACGGCTGCATGCACCTGTTGTGTCCTGCAGAAGCTCGGCCTGGATGCTTGTATCAGTCCCTTCTGGTCCTGGTCCACGGGCTCATGTATACGCCACGATTTTTTGCCTTTTCATGCACTGCAACTGCATGTCTGTTCGCACAAGCGGGATTTCCTGACGCTTTCAAAGTCTTGGTGCTAAACCTGCCTGATGTGCCCTGTTGCAAAGCCCCTCTTTTCTTCCCCCTGTGCCAAGCTGTTGGCTGCCAAGGTTTCCCTCTCGGGGTCCTGCCCCAGATCGGAGATTGTCCTGCCTCTGCGGTGTCTCTTGTTGAAGGAGAACTGGTGATGTGTGTGTGGGGGGGGTGTTCTTGGTTTATTTGAGGTGCTGCAGAGATACTTAGGGATGGTTCAGTTGGGGATGAGCCCGCCTTGAGCAGGGGGTGGACTACGAGACCTCGTGAGGTCCCTTCCAGCCCGACTCTGAACCGTGGCATGTTCCAGCAGCAGTCAGAGGGAGGGGGGCTCTGCAAGCAGCGCTGGCCCCAGCTGCCCCCCACACACGCTCTGGCAGGAGAGGCGCGCAGCGCGGCGGCAGGGGTCGGACGTGCTTGCCCAGGCAGCCGGTTCCACACAAAGCAAATTGGCTCCGCTTTGGCCCGTCTCTGATCAGCTGCAGGCTCTCAAGGGCTCCCCGAATGCCCCCGCGTCCCCTCCGGGCCCCTCCCTCGCGCTGCGTTGTGAGCTGCGAGCAGGACTTCTGAGACGGGCCCAGCCTGGCATGAAAGCAGTGAGATCAAACGCCGGCTCGGAGCCGACGGGGGATATGTGAGGAGAAGGCGGAATTTCAGCTCTCCCTTTGTTGCTGCAGGAAGTCTTTGTTCACGAAAGGAATGATAATTCAGGCTGGAAGGGGGAAGAAGCCTGTGGCCAGGGGGAGGGGTTGCAGTTCACAACAGGGGGCTTGTCCTGCGCCCCCAGGCTCGCGGCGAGCAGCCTCTCCATGCCCCCGGGGAAACACCACCTCGGCGCCCCACGCCATGCATGCGGGGGGAGAGCTGAGTGGCTACAACCCCTGCAGCCTCCAATCCAGGGCGGATTAAGATTCATCGGGGCCGTGGGCCATGGCCTGCCCTACGGCCACGGGCTCCATCCCGGACTGGTCCCGTGGGAGCCGCGGCCAGAGCAAGTCGTGCCATGGCCACCTCCACCCACAGGTCCACAGCGGAGCTGGCACTCGGGGTGTGGAGCTGCTGCCCACCGGGCATGCGTGGCGCGGCCCGAGCTCTGGGGGTGGCAGGTCTTGGTGGCCATGCACCGCGCCTGGCTCCAGGCCCCTCCAGCCACTCGCAGGGCTCCCGCGTGGTCCCAGCTGGCCCACGCGTTAATCCAGCAGTGCTCAGTCCCAGCCCTTCGTGCTCCCCGAGCCAGGCGCAGGGCCTGGGCTCCCCCCACCCACGCTCTCCCCTTCCCCTCGTCCCACGCTCGGCACGGTCCCCGGGCCACTGCATGGCGCTGGAGCCAACTCCTCCTCTCGGCGCGAACGGCTCTGCATCACCCCATCTGTTTAAAGCCCCTCCGTATAAAGCGGAGGGGAGCTGGAGAGGCAGCTCCCACCCGATACCTGCAGCTCTGTCTGTGGACGGCATGCAATGGCCCGTGTTTACGACACCGTTTCAGAGGCCCCTGGAAGCGTTCAAAGTTTCCAACCCAAGCCGTGATACACGCCAAGTCTCAGCTGGCTGCGCAAATGTGCTGGGCTCCAACGCAAGGCGCTAATCTGCCCAGCGCGGGTTTTTAATGATATCGATAAAATAACTTTTACTTAATTAAAGTAAATTATTGGGTAGCGATGTTCCCTGGCGGCTTTTCTGTTTTCCTTTCCTTCTTTCTTTTCCCCTGCCTTTGGAAGCCATATAAGTGATGGCGCTGGAGCCCGCAGGGAGCTGTGCCTCCCGCTTTGATGGGATTAACCAGGCGGCTTTTGGACTCTGCACCTTGCTCTCCTTCGCGGCGGCGCGGCCGCAGGCCCCACAGCCTCCCCCTCACTCGAGCAATGGTTGGTGATGAGCACTTCAGTCGCGCCTCGCTGCCCCGGCATCGCCAATCCCCAGCCCTTGAAAATCGCAGCGCAGGCCTGCAAAGATTCACAGCTTCGTCTGGAAAACCTGGAGGGATCAATAATCCCACGTTAATTGATGTTTGTTTCCTCTCTCTTTTGAGCCGCTAGGATTCACATTTGCAACTGGAAGCTTAATTTAAAACATAAAAAGGCCGAGGAGCCACTTGGGTAATGGCGTGAGCCCTCAGAGCAGGAGATTTTAAGAGCCGCATTGAACTGGCAGTAAAACGGTGAGAATTAGCCGTGCTTCCACGTGCCCCCCAGCGCGGTGCGGCGCCGGGAGTGGGAAGGATCGGGGCCCACGTGGAAACGAGTCACGTGCCACTCCTGCACCGAGTACGAAGGAGAGGCAGGTAATGCATTGCTGGGAGCCAGGGCGGGGAAGCTCGGTGCGGTCTCGCGGGAGGACGTGGGCTCGGGCTGGAGGAAAACCTGATTCTGGCCCATGTGGCCCCCGGCTGGAAGGGGTTGCTCAGGGCTCGGGGTTACCCTGAATTTTCCCTGGCGTCCGCAGTCCGTCAGGTCTGGAGCTCTGCGGCCTGGCAAAGAGCTGCTACTTGGGCGCTGCGTTTTATGCTGGCCCCGGGCACGGCGTGGTGGGCGCAGGCAACAAACTGCCCGGCTGCTGCGTGCATCCCCGGGGGAGCTGTGCTCACGGGCGGCGGTGCTGTGGATGGAAGCTGGGGCCTGATCCCCATCCCCAGGCCCGTTGCAGGTGAGCTGGGGCGGCAGGTGGGCTACACACGGGGCCGGCAGCAGATCCACCCTTGCCACGTGGTCACGCCTCTCCCAGCGGTCCTGGTCCACGTCCCCAATCCACGGATGACGGTGGCTGTTGCACCCTGCGGCCCACGTGTGCTTGTGACCTCCGCCGAGGGAGCCCTGTGCCTCGGACCTGACCCCCAGGCAGGCTTGGGCACCGTGTAGGGTGGGCAAGTGGCGGGCACGGATGGGGGGTGGGAGGGAGAAGAGACCTCCGTACCACTCGGGAATTTTATTCCCGTTTCGTGCACGATGCGATGCCTTCCTCTGCCTGCCCAACAGCTGCCTCCAAAGCTGCTGTGCCCACAGCTGGAGCTGGAGAAGGGGGGTGTCTCGTGCCCGGCACTTTGTCTCTGCTTCTTGCAAATGTATTTCGGGCATCGGCGTGTGCGGAGAGGTGCCAGCGTGAGCGCCGGCGAGGCAGGGAGAGCCCGGGCCCCGCTCGGGGGGAGCCCCGGCAGCGAAACCTGTCAGCAGCCGCGGAGGGAGGCAGCTGGAGAAGTGCTCGAGGGATCGTCCAGGGCGTTGGCCCAGGAGAGCATCCGGCCGGCTGCCGAGGCCGAGCGAAGGGCCCGTCGCTGCTCCGGGAGCCTTTGAACACGCCAGCCAGGCGCTGCGAGAAGCTGAATGCAGATGGGGGACGCGCCGAGCCGAGCCGAGCGGGGCGGGGGATTGGGCCACCCCCCGGGGCCCGAAACGGGAACCCGTCGCTTGTGCGCGGCGGTTGAAGCGACAGCTACAAAAGTTGGCCGCGAGGACACGTGCTGCTGGCGGCCCCACAGAGAAGCGCAAAGGCAGCCGCGCAGCTGGCGCTCGGGGCCTGCAGGATTGCCAGAGCTTCCAACCGTCGTTTCGTGCCGCGGGGGGGGGGTCCTGGCAGCGCCACCCCCACCCCTGCCGGGCGGCAGGGACAGCCGGGCGCACGCCCTTCGCGCTTGGCAAGGCAAGGTGTCGGTGGGGGCGGCGGGGCTGGCTTTGCTCATCAGCTCAGGCCGCAGAAGCGCCGTGTCCACGTTGCTTATTCCTTGTGCGAGAGCTGGGCCGACCGGCCGGGCGGGCATCTCCGGCGCTGCGGCCGCACGAGGCCCAGGGCCGAGCGTGAGGGGGGCTGCAGGGCAGAGCGGGTGCAACGTGGCCCTCGGCGCCGCGGCCTGCCTCGCCTGCCTCGCCTGCCTGGGTTTTTATCAGCCTGAAACCAAAACAGCTGTTGCCACGCGGCGGGGCGGGGCGGGGTGGGGCGGGGGGCACGGCGGTGATTAATTGCTGACTAATGATCTCCCATGACCTCTCTGGTTTCAGCTCCTGGGCGCGTGTGGTTCGGTCCCTTCTCTCACCTCCCCGGCTGCTACCCGGAGCCGTCTCGTGTCGCCTTGTGGTGCCCACGACATTGCAGCAACGTCCCCGTTTTACAACCGGGCCCACGGAGAGACTAAGTGATGTGCCGGGGCCGTGTAGGGCATCGGTGGCAGAGCTCTCCTGGGCCCCCAGCCAGCACCCTGCCCTCCCGGCTGGCTGAGCTTCTCCGCGTCCCTCAGCGCGCAGGCTCGTGCTTTATAGGCCGGGGTGGCAGTTGGGGGAACTGTGTTCGAGTGCTGCCCCTACCACAGAGTCCCCGTTGGACCCCAGGCAAATCGTTTCAATTAGTCTGGGCCTCAGTCCTCCCATCAGTAAAATGGGATTGATGATGTTTCCTGGGTCTGCCTTGGGGGTTGCACATTGCAACCCCACTGAAGCAAGAGCCGTCTCCTGCTCCTTATCGGTGTGGCACCTGGAGGAGCCACGGCAGCGTGGCCTGTGACTACGGGCACGGGAGGGGGGAGAGCTCTCGTCGGGCCGGGCCGCGCCGCGCCGGGCCAAGCAACGCTTCCGGCCCGAGACGATTCATCTGCTTTCCTTCCTCGCCCGTGGTTCTGCTCTGACCTGACGAGATATTGATGCTTCTGCGGACTGCACGCAATGACCTACAAGGCAGGGCTGGAAAGCAGTTTCGGGGAAGAAAAAAGCATAATTGTCTGTCTGACCTTACCCAGGCGTTAGGAGAGCAGATAACCTTGAATAAGCAATGTGCTCCATTACCTCCAGAACCGAGCGCGTTTGTCTGCTCCTAATGAGCGAGCCTCGCGCTTGGCATGGGCTGCACAGACGTAAAGCAGGCGCTTGCTGCTTAAGGGCTTCACCGCCCTCCTCGGGAGAGAGTTTTTCCTAATATCCAGCCTCAACTTCCCTAGCTGCAGCCTGCGCCCATTGCTCCTTGTCCTGTCGCCTGCCCCCACTGAGACCAGCCCAGCTCCAGCCTCTTTGCAGCCCCCCGGCAGGGAGGTGGAGGCTGCTATTCAATCCCCCTCAGTCTTCTCTTCTGCAGACTCAGTCAGCCCAGGTCCCTCGGCCTCTCCTCGCCAGTCCTGTCCCCCAGCCAACAGCCATTTTCACTGCCCTCCGCTGGACTCTCTCCAACGTGTCCACCTCCTTTCTGTCGTGGGGGCCACAGCTGGACACAGGACTCCAGATGTGGCCTCGCCCGTGCCAAATAGAGGGGAAGAATCACTGCCCTCGATCTGCCGGCAGCGCTCCTCCCGATGCAGCCCGGGATGCCGCAACCAGGGCACGCTGCTGGCTCATATCCACCTTACTGCCCACTGCCCCCCAGGTCCCCTTCCGGCCTGCCCCAGTGTGTGGGATTGCTGCCTCCTAAGTGCAGGGCTTTGCACTTGTCCTTGTTGAACCTCCCGAGGTTTCTGTTGGCCTGACCCTCCAACGTGTTGAGGTCCCGACCCTCCAGCGTATCTACTGCTCCCCCAGCCTGGTGTCGTCTGCAGACTAACCCTCTTCAGGCAGCAAATAGAAATCCCAGCATGCAAAAGGCCTGATCCCATTAGCGGGTGCAGAGAGACTAAAACCAGCTGCCACGCGGCTGAGAGATGGGTTTGCTTCCTGGACCAGGCAGGCGGACAATTACGACGGTGTGAAATGGTCTCGTGCATCCGGAGAGAGGAATTGCGGCGGCTGGAGGAGCGGGCCTGGCTGCGAAGCCCCCGGCGCTGCCAGGACGTCCTGCCCCCGCTCCTGGCACGTGTCTCTCACTTCCCAAGTCTACTTTTGCCTTGCACGTTACTGAGCACTTCAGAAATGACCGCTTAGCCCCTTGCTGGCATTACCCACCGTCTTGTTTCCCCCTTACCTGGCGCGCGTGCAGCGACCCGGCTGCCTGCTCCTACCCCGGGCATTTAGCAAACGCAGCAGGACCCCAGCTAGGTAACGGTTCTTCATACAACACCAATAGAAAAAGCCCCCTCTGTACAGTGCAATTATGCAGAGAAAGGACATTGTTTCTTCCAGGGATAATTGTCTTGCAAGCCCCTGCATGACACCACTTGGCACACTCTCCTTCGCTGGCATCAGTTACTCAGGGCAGAGGTGCCAGGAAGAGCGAGGCGCTACCGCGGATGATCTTGCAGCGTCGTGGCCAGAGAAACCTGCTGCTGCCTCGTGGATATCTCAGAGACCGGAGGGGGAGAGCGCACGCGGCGCCGCACGCTGCTGTCTCCTTGCCCCGGCCGTCGCTTGAGTTCGTGCCGAGCAAACGGACAAATGCCGAGCTCAAGCTGCGCGGGGCCCGGAAGGACGTGGCACGCTGCTCGCTGCAGGCGAGCCCGGGCCCTGCGCTCCCATCGCTGGTGCACGTGGGAGAAATGCTGCTTGTTCGGGAAGCCGAAGAAGTAAAACTGCCTTCCTTTCTAACGCAGGCCGCGCAGATGAGGAGCAGATTCTGCTCGTGTCTTCTTCTCCCGCCTGGACAGGACCCTGCCCCTCCGGTCCTATGAAACCCCAATCTGCACTGGGAAAAAATCACAGAAAATGAGGGTTGAAAGGACCTCAGGAGGTCGCATCTAGTCCAACCCAGCTACATCATCCCAGCCACGGCTTTGCCTAGCCGGGTCTTCAAAACCTCCAGGGCTGGAGACTGCACCGCCTCTCTGGGGAGCCTGTCCCAGTGCTTCTCCACCCTCCTCATGAGACAGTTTTGCCTAATATCCAACCTCCACGTCCCTTGCATTGCTCCTGTCAATCGCATCTGTTTAATGAAACCGGATTGAAGGCGAGCCAGGTAAGCTCCTCAGGGTTTATACGCTGGGATCCAGAGCAGGCAGACGAGCTGCTCGCAGTCAGCTTACCAGAGTGCGGTGGAGGACAACGTACCGGGAGGGTTACCCCAGGATATGTGCGGGCTGACAACAGCTAGCCCGGTGCAACTTCTACTGGCGAGGGGGCAGAGAAGGGGGGGACGCGCTTTCAGGGCCTGGGCTTGGTGGGCGGACACGTCGTGCAAGCTGGGCCACCCCAACGGCTCCGCGTCCCTGGGCCCTGAGTGCACTGGGAGTGGTGAAGGGGCCTTGAACGGGGGGGCTTTCTCCCAGGCACAAGCTCCTGCTGCCGGTGGGGAAGCCCTTTGCTAGGGAGTTGTGCTGGCTCCCCGGGACCCCGCCTGCCGCCACGAAACTCGCTGCAGCGTCTCACCGACTCGGCCAGTGCAGTCAGTCAGTCGGAGCCTCTGCCTCACCGTTTCTAATCTCTCGTCTCTCCACGTCGCCCTCTGGCAGCGAGCCCCGCCCGCGCTCGAGGCGGCTGCCGTAGGACAGGGCGGCCGCGGCTCCGGTGGCAGACAATTCATCCCTTTGCAAATTGTAACAGATCAGTTTAAATGGCTGCAGAGAAGCTGCAGATTTGTGGGTCAGCAGGGAATTTATCTAAATGGCATTTTCATTAGATCCATATATAGAGACATCTCGGTCCCCCCGCCCCCTCCCTCCTCTGCGGTCACGGTGAGCGGGTTTGCTGCTGGGAAGGAATATGCAATGTGGCTCTGCACACATCCCGTTACACCTGCCCTGCACATGCATCCCGGGCCCTTAAT
This sequence comes from Crocodylus siamensis, assembly GCF_052110815.1. Taxonomy (NCBI): domain Eukaryota; kingdom Metazoa; phylum Chordata; order Crocodylia; family Crocodylidae; genus Crocodylus; species Crocodylus siamensis. The sequence continues at coordinate 2,300,947 of NC_143400.1, forward strand.
ATTGGTTTTGCATCCTCTGCTCCACTAGCTCTGCTCCAAAGCTGCTGGCAAGCTGAAGGGTGCAGGGGCGGGGAAGCGCTTCAGGTGGCCAGAAAGCAAAGGGCACCTGCTTCCTGGGGTGGAGACCTTGGGGAGCGTTACCGCAGCCCGCCCGCTCGCCTGCCGCGGCGTGTGTAGCACGTCTCTGCAGGAAGCCTGAGGGGGTCTGATCCCAGGGCCTTGGCCTCTGTGTGGCTTGGACTAAGCCCGTTGATCTTGACCCCTGGAAGCCCACGCGGGGCTGTGCGGTCTGCCCTGTGTTGAGGCTCAGCGGGGCACAAGCCGGTGCCCGCATCCCCCCGGTAGAGCGGTGGAGGGCGCCCCTGGACGGTCTCCCAGAAAGGAGGCAATCCAGCTGCCTCCGGGCGGTGCTGAGCACGTGCCTGGCACCTTCCCAGACTGCCCCGAAGTTCCCTTCTTGAGATCAGCACGCCCATACGAGGCCGCTCCAGGCCTCCTTCCCCCAGCGGCTCACATCCCGGCAAAACCTGCTGAACCAATAGCCATGAAAACACACGGCCTTTTCGGCATGCAGGAAGGGCGCTGCTTGCTCGCTCACACACGTTGTGCACGCACGTGTGAGCATGCGTGTGCCCCACCTCCAGCTCGTTTGAGCGTGGAAAGAAGCGCTTTGCCAGGTGCCTGCGACGGAGCCAGGGATCGGGGCCTGTGCCGGGCGCATGCGGGCGGGGGTGCCCTGGGGGCCTGCACTGCCTTTCCGCAGCGCTGGGGGTGCCTCTCCGGGCCGCGCGGAGGCTTTGCACATGCAATGCATTTAAATAATGAAGCAAAGCTCCAGTGTGATTCGGTTTGATGAGGACGTGCCTTCACCAAGGAATAAAGATACGTCTGAGGCAAAGATGTGATCAATGTGCCGGCGAGGTGAAGATGATCTCTCGTGCGGCTGGAGGAAACCCAGCGCACGGCCTTGGCCTCAGCCCCTACGAATGAAGTGGCTGCCCAGGCTTTCCAGGGCCGGCGTCCTGCCGACAGGGCTAGGCCCTGCTCGTATTTGAACCCTCGGAGTCCTAACCCCAGCTCCCCGTGTGCCGCCTGGAAGAGATGAGGGTGCCGGCAATCCTCCTTTGGCCTCGCGTGCGTGGATTAGGCGCAACTTGGGATCACAATGATAAGATGACATCAACCCCTTTGAAAACGGGTGGGGAGGGCAACGCCTGGGATGCTATCAGCCCACGTCTGCCCCAGACCCTCCTGGAGGGGAGTCCAAAGGGGTGCGATTCATGGAGAGCCGCACGGCTGAGCGGTGTCCCGGGCTGCGCAGGGGGGCGGCTGCCCTTTGCCTCGCTGAAACCGGCCTGGTTAAATCCACTTAACTCGCCCGCTCGCTTCCCTGGGAAACGCTTCTGCTGCCAGCCGTGTCTGGCGGACCTCTCTCCGGCGCGGAGCAGGCGGCAGGGCCCCAATGCGCTGATAAAGCAGAGCCGTGTCGCCGTGCGGCCGCGGGGCGGTCTGAGCAGCCGTCTGCGACGCCGGCCCGGCGGAGAGCGAAATACTCAGAGCAGAAGCGACCCGTTCCCGCAGAATCTGCGCTCCCAGCCCAGCTCGGGGCCTGGTCTGCCGAGGCCGGCAGCGCGGGCGGCGGGCTTGCGGCCGTCACGGAGAGCGGGGCTGCCGGTGCTAGGAGGGCGAAGCCGGGACAAGTGCAAATGGCCAAGGGAGCTGAAGGGCACTGGGGCGGGGGCTGGGCACGCCCTGGCCAGGAGACTTTGCTGAAGGCCAAACTCTGAGAGCCGGGGCAGCGCATGTGTCTGCACCTAGTCCTCCCCCCCCCCGCCAATCCAGCTGGTGTCAAACCCAGATTGGGCCCAGAGCTACGGGGGCCCCGCGCAGCCCTCGCGGCCTCGTTGGTGCGTGGCTGAGCTGCGGTACAGATGGAGCCCGTGGCCCCCTCTCCCCCTCTGCAATGCCCAGCACGGAGGCAGGACCCGCTGGGCGAGCGCCTCCGGCCAGGACTTCGAAGGAGCTGGCGATGCTCCCTCGCTTCCAAGCTGCCGGCTGCAGACGAGCGCATTGCCCCTCGCCGCGGCACAAACACTGGTGGAGGAGCTGGCCGGGATTTTAGTGCGTCCTTGTCTTCGGTCCTTCCCCTGTCCTGCGGAGCATGAATTTGGGGAGATCTTGTATCTTGACGGGCAGTTCAGAGATTCACGGCCTCTGCCTCGCGGCTGCAGCACCCACCCATCAGCATTTAAAAGGCCTGTCCTCGTGGCCGCCGGCTGGGAGCGGAGATGGACGCTGAGGCCGTGCGTGGAAAGAGTGCTTGTGAGCCGCGCGGCGCGTGGGCAGTGCCAGGGAGCTGGGAGAGAGCAAGCGGTGTCCGCCCGTGTCCACAGCTCCTGCAGTCCTTGCCGTCCCCGGGCAGTCAGCCAGGCCGGGGCTGGACTCCAGTGGCCGGCTTGCAAAGGCAGCCCACGGGCACGGGCACGGGCACGGGCACGGCCAGGCAGCGCCAGCGGCCGGGCCAGGTGGATTTGAAAGGCCCGTTGCCCCTCCCTTGTCCTCGGTGCTGGGAGCTGTCTGACGGGAGGCCGTGTCACCCCGTTACACGACTGCAGGGAGGAAAGTAATGTGCCCGGGGGCACCCAAGGAGTCCGTGGCAGCGTCAGGAACTGCCCTCGTGTCCTTGCCCACGAGATCCCCCTGCCCTTGGCTGGCGGTCAACACCGTCGGCAGATCTCAGCACAAAGGTCTGCATGTGCGACGCGTCGGCCTGCACTGCCTCACCCGTCTGTCACGTCCCCGCGGGTGCTGATCGCTGCGCAGAGTGCGCCGTGCCCCTCTGGTTTTTCTTTACGGCATACAATAATCTTTGAGAAGTCCTGTCTGCTGAAAGTGTCTGAAACCAGAGACAGATCAGGTGGAGGCTGCTGAATAATTAATGCCGCTGATGAATAATAAAGCCCGTCTAATGTTGCATGCATCTTTTATGTTGGTCTTGGAGGTGGGCGCGGGTCCGAAGTTACAGCCCAAGCTGGGAAGATGGACCTGGCGTTCACAAGGTGCACAGGGGCTCGGGGGTGGCTGCGTCCCACACCCGCTCAGGCACACAGCTTGGGTCTCCCCAGCCTGCCCACCACGCACCCCCGTGCGCTCCAGGGAAGCCCCTCGTGTGCTGTGCCTTGCCCTTGCGCCTTCCCTGCTGCCAAAGGATGCGTGGCAGAGCCCAGGCGTTGTGCCGGGGGTGCCATGGCCAGCAGGTCAAGGGAAGTGACTTGTCCCCTCTCTTCAGCACGGGGGTGCTGTGTCTACCTGTGGGTCCCCGCTACAGACGGGATGTGGACACGCTGGAGCGAGTCCAGGGGAGGGCAGCGAAAAAGGTTCAGGGGCTGGGGGACAGGACTGGTGAGGGGAGGCCGAGGGAAACGGGCTGATTGAGTCTGAGACAGAAGGGGATTGAAGAGCAGCCGTCACCTCCCTGCCGGGGGGCTGCAAAGAGGCTGGAGCTGGGCTGGTCTCAGTGGGGGCAGATGACAGGACAAGCAGCAATGGGCGCAGGCTGCAGCAAGGGAAGTTGAGGCTGGAGATTAGGAAGAACTCTCTCTCATGAGGAGGGTGGTGCAGCACTGGGACAGGCTCCCCGGGGAGGCGATGCAGTCTCCAGCCTTGGAGGTTTTGAAGGCCCGGGTAGACAAAGCCTGGGCCGGGATGGTGGAGCTGGGGCTGGGCCAGCCTGGAGCAGGGGTTGGACCGGATGCGACCTCCTGCGCTCCCTCCAGCCCTCACTGTCTGTGATGCAGTGAACTGGTGCATCCGGGCCAGAGCGAGCCCAGGCTCCGCTTTGCACGCGCAGGATGCAGACACGCCGCGGTTGTGCCGCGCTTGCTGGCTCCTGTCCCTTGCCCAGGTGCCTCCGCTCGGGGAGGCACAGGACGGCGGGAGGCCGGGGGAGCCGGTCTGCGTGGGGTGAGATGAGCAGCGAGCTGGGGACGATGCAGGCGGCGTGGGGCCACACGTCGCGCCTGCTCCACATTTCCCCGCGGCAAAGGCAGACGACACGGACATAACCGCATCCTGCACCAGGCGCCATCTCTTCGGAGCTGGGTGGTCTTGCTCTCGGTCGGAGATGCCAGGATCCGGGCCCTTTTAATCCGTGTAAGCCCCCTTCCTCCCACAGCAAGACGCCGGTGACTGCAGGTCTCTGGACGGTTTCTGCCGTATTATTTTTGTGGGGCCTCTGCGGCCGCTCGGGAGGTGCCTGGGACGTGTCTGGCGTCCTTGGAAACGAGACTGCTTGAAGTTACGCTCTGAAAACTAATTTACTGCCTGAGCTGTATTTCTTTAGGTGATGGAGAGGCACCGGCTTGGCACTTCAGCTGGCGGATGTGCGGCTGTTATTAGTTCTTCGCTTCCCTTCCTTCCTATCATCCGTCTGCTACGTGCTCTCTGAGAGGCGCTCGCTTCTCGCCTGAACTTCGCTTGAACCGCGGGCTCGCGGGGCTGCGGGCCGAGGGTGCCGGCACCCTCAGTCCGGGCTGAGCAGGGTGCCCCGGGCGCCCTCGGTCCCGCTAAGTCCCGGCCGGCCGGCGGGGGCAGAGACGGGCCCACGCCCCTTGTGCAAGCCGAGGCCCCCGCGTCGTGCTGCGAGGCCTGGCTCGCGTTCCCTGCGCCGCGCGTCTGGCTGCGGCCTGCGGTCGTACTCGTTACAGAAAACCGGCGCGAGCGGCAGGAGCAGGCCGACGTTTTAAATCGCTCCAACATGCAGAATTACGTTTGCAAACGTGCAGAAACAAGCCCCCACGGCCCTGGGCGCCAGAGAGGAGGGACGGGAAGTCGGCGCGTGTGCATAGCACAGAAGCAGCAAAGAGTAAAAGCACCCGGGGCCTGCAGCCGCCGGGATTCGCTCGCTCGCGCGCTTCTCGGCGCGCTTGCCCGCTGCGCGAGGGCTCGCAGCCTGTCCCCCGACGTCCCGGGCGAGCCGCGCAGCGGGGACCCGCCTTCGGCCGACGGGCCCTTGCCGCGGCGCTGCGGTGGGGGGCGCGTTGCCGACCGCCGCTCCCACGAGAGCGAGGGCTGAGGCCCATGGCAGGGGCGTCAGTGAAGCCCCGACGTGCCCTGCCTCTTGGCAGAGCTGGGAGGGGCAGCGGAGACAGGCCACGTCCGTCTGACCCCCCCCCGGAGGCGGCCCGAGGGCCCCCTGGCACCCCCGCTCTCGACGGCTGGCACTTGCACCCAGAGCACGTCGGATTTAGCGTCTGCGGCAGCCGGGAGCCTCTCGCCAGCCTTTCGCTCCCCCTGACAGCCTGCCTCCCGCAAGGGCGCTGCAGATGGGGAGGCGGAGGACGCAGCGTTTGAAAGCCAGGCACCTAATCCCCACCCCTTCCTCCCGCCCACCTCGCACCGTAAAGTTTTATGCAGGCTAAGCGTGTCGCAGAGCGAGGCTGAGAGCTCGCAGCGTCTCAAGGGGCTTGTAAGATGAAGCCTGCAGTGCGGGGACAGGTTCAGCAGCGCCGCGTCCTCTCCAGGCCCGGGCGCCGTCACCGGGAGCGCTCGTTTTGGGGGTGCCTGCTCGGGCCCCGCGTGCACCCCGCCGCCCGGACAGCGACGGCGCTGCACGGGAGGGCGAGACCCCCCATGCACGGGGGCCCGCCGTGCTGCAACCCCTCTGATGCCCCCTGCCCGCCCTGTGCTGCCATGGTGCCAAGCACGAGGCTGGCATGGGGTCCACCAACTCCTGCAGCCTGCGGCAGCGCGGCTACGCCCAAGCACTCGAACCCCGCGAGATTTCTCAAAGCGTGGCCAATGCCGGGCGCTGCGGTGTTGCTCTCCGGCCGCGTCGGCGGGCTCCGCGGTGATGAGGCCGTGGCCAAGAGCATCGTCCCGCCCTGGGGCCCGGCCGGTCCCCTCCGAAGTGCTGCGGTCAGGGCGTGCAGCCGGGCCCTTTGAAGCCGCGTGCCTGCGCTGGCCGAAAGCCTTGGAAACGCGCTCGATTTATGACCCAGGAAAGCTAATATTCAGCTTCAGCATCTAGCCGCTTGCATGCCAGAGTCAAACATCTCCCCGCTAAAGCGACGAGGCTGCTGCCTGATTAAATCCCCCCGCCCTTGCCCCTACAAGCGCAAGATCGAGTTCCCCCAGTCTTTCTAAATCCTTCCTCCCTGACAGCCAGCCCTTCTGCCCAGATGCTAATGCGACGGACGGAGATGAGGCAGCAATTTGCTATCAGCCAAGATTAACAAAGATGTGGCATTGATTCCTCCGTCTTCCCAACGTGTCTCCCGTCTGGTTTCAAGGGGAGGGCTGGGATTTCAGCTTGCTCTTTAAAGAAGGCAGCACGCGCCCTCGTCCTACGCCGTGCTGAGGTTTTCTTCCTCTTCACTGAAGTTGTCAGAGTATCGAGTCATCATTGCAGGAGCCTCCCGAGCCCCCAGCTGCAACTGGGGCTCTGATGTGCTGCATAGTTAGCACACATCATGGGGGAAGCGTCTGCAAGGGCTTATCCTCGCCGCCGTATAGACAGGGCGCCGAGGCCCAGAGCAATCAGCAGACCCAGGGCAGTGATTCCTCCCCTCTGTTCAGCACGGGGCAGGCCACATCTGGAGTCCTGTGTCCAGCTGTGGGCCCCCCACTACAGAAAGGATGTGGGCACATTGGAGAGAGTCCAGGGGAGGGCAGCGAAAATGGTTGTAGGGCTGGGGGACAGACCTGGGGAGGAGAGGCTGAGGGAAATGGGTTGATTTAGCCTCCAGAAGAGAAGACTGAGGGGGATTGAATAGCAGCCTTCAACTCCCTGCAGGGGGGCTGCAAAGAGGCCGGAGCTGGGCCGATCTCAGGGGGGCAGACGACAGGACAAGGAGCAATGGGCGCAGGCTGCAGCTAGGGAAGCTGGCTTGGACATTAGGAAAAACTCTCTCACGAGGAGAGTGGTGAAGCACTGGAAGAAGAGTGGTGAAGCACTGGAAGAAGGTCCCCAGAGAGGCGGTGGAGTCTCCGTCCTTGGAGGTGTTGCAGACCCAGGTAGACAAAGCCTTGGCTGGGATGATGGAGTTGGGGCTGGTCCTGCCTGGAGCAGGGGGCTGCACCACATGCGACCTCCTGGGGTCCTTTCCAACCTGAATTTTCTCTGATTCTGTGAAGTGAAGTGAGCTGCCCAAGGCCACGCAAAGAGGCGGTGGCAGAGGCTCCTGTCCGGCACCTGCCCCGCGAGCGCGTCCGGCGCAGCTGCAGCCTGTAACGCTCCAAGGTCATCGCAAGCAGACTCGCCCCGCATCACCACGCGTGCCGTCGCTGTTGGCACTGCCTTGTAGCTTGTGAATTGCTTTGTTTAGCAGAAGGAGACAGGGTGTCGTTAGCCACCTTCCACGTCTGAAAAAGCAAAAGGAAATATATGCCGTGGCACTTGCAGGCTGTAAGTTATGCCGCAGAGGGCTGTGAAATACCGAGCTGTGATATATGCCGCCTCTTCCAGAGCCCATCAATAACCCTTGCCCGATGCATTCCCCTTTATTAGGTGACCAGCCCGGGAAATGCTTTCGGCTGATTCATGGCCGGTTTACTCTGAAGAGAGGAGCACTTGTCCAGCACCACTAATGGGACTCTATATCAGATTAGGGCTCTCCACACCCCAGCTTGCAAGTCTGCAAATGCGGAGCGGCTGCCGACAGAATCAGAAAGCCCCGAGCAAAGACGGGCCGGCAGGAGCTTTGACGGGTTAAAAGCCGTCTTGCGTTCAAGGCGTACAGTCCAAGGAAGAAACGTCTCCTGCAGCAAACAGCTGGACCTACTCAAGTGACTGGGACAGGAGCCCCCTTTTTTTCCTCTGCCCAAACCCGCTGATGGGGAGAAGCGGAAGAAACGGCCCCTTGGCCCGTTCTCAGCCGCTGGTTCAGTCGGGAACGTGAACATAAGATGAAAAGCAAACGTGAGTGTGTCTCATTGCAGCCCGTACCCAAATTGCACCCGGCGGGCTTTTAAAGCGTGCTCTGGCAGCCTTACAACCCGCCTTTTGTTTGGCTCCCACATAGAAGAACAAATTGTCACCGGGGAATGGAAATGTGCCTGCGAGCGGCGGGCCACGCGAGAGCCTTCCTGCGCCTTCGCCGCGTCTGCGAGCAGCTGGGCTAACAATGCCCCTCTGATTGGAGCGGTTTTGTTGGCGCGAGCGCGGCGCTGGAGCTGTCCTTTTGGAGTCGCCTGGACGAATCTAGTCTTCGGTATGAGTGCAGCAGCCTGCCAGGGCACCCGTGTCCGCACCTGCAAAAGGAGCCCCTGAAATTTTACGGGCGGTCCAGCGCGGCCTGGCCGGCGTCCCCGTCGCAAGAGATGCCGGCAACGGGGTCTGTCGTTCTCCGTCTCTGCTCCTGCCACTTGGTTCTTGGCCTGGGAGGGAGAGGGGGCGGAGAGGAGATGCTCCGCTGTGGGCCCATGCGTCTCCCCTCCAGCGTTTTCCGCCACGGTCTCTCCTTCCTCCTCCGGGGGACTCTGACCTCTGCCGTGCTGCCCAGCTGCTAACGGGTAGCGTGCCGAGATCATGGCCTTTCTCAGCCAAATCCTCGGGTACAATACTCGCTGGCTGGCTTCCCCGGTCTCGATTTGAACGGCAGCAGGCAGCGACTCCGTCTTGCCCCCGTCTGTGCAGCACGTGTCCCGGAGGGGCAGGGTCCGGCCTGCGGATTCGCGCTGCCGCTGGTGGCGAAGCTACCGGATCCCCCGTGATCCTCCTTTCTCCGCAAGGGCCCCGCACACATCGAGGCGCTTGTGCACGTTGTGGGGTTTGTCTAGCTAAAGATATTCCTGGCGACAAAATCATGCAGGAGTCAAGACTGAGCCGCTGCGCCGCACCTTGCGCTTTTGCATTGGGGAGCACGAAGCACCACTTCACTTCTCTTTCCCACTGAAATCCCTCCCGTGGCTGAACATCTTAACCCGAGTGCCAGCGCTGCTGTCTGAAATGCTTCAGAAGCACATTAGCAACCTTCCCTCCCCGCGAGCGAGTGCCTTTATTGTGAAAGAGCTTGCCTTGCGCGCTGCAAACCTGGCCCGAGCAGCTGTTATTAAAATTCTGCCGCGTTCGAGATTTGTTTAATCAAATATTAGTATCTTTTCAATTTTGGAACCAAACCCGGGGGGGCCCGGATGCACTCCAGCTTTTTATTACTCTAAATACATCACCGCGTTGCAAACCGGAGGGGCCGAGACTGCCGCAGATAGAGACGTCGTGAGCGGCTGCACGCGGCCGTGAACCTCACAATTACCGTGCTGGCGTGGCTGCCGGTTACCGGCTCCGCGCTGAACTTCCCGGGGCCCGGGAGGCTCCTGGCCCCACTCGCTCTTCTCTGCGGCTGGCTAACCCGCGGATGAAACCCTCCCTCTGCAGAGTGCCGGCGTGTGCCGCCCCTTTGGCCCATGAAAACTGGGGACGGAGATGGTCTGCGGCAGGGTGGATTTCCCTCGTGGAGAGCAATGAATCCAGCTCACAAACCGCCTGGGCGGGCGGCTCGGGCTCGGGCCGCGGGGTGCCAGGCACCCCGGCAGGAGGGATAAAGGGCACCCGGCGTGCCCAGCCCGGGCGGCGCGCGGGTGAGGGATCGACGGCAGACAGGAGCATACCCAGGCGGGCCAGGGGTTTCCTGCCACCCTTCACCGTGGTGCGCGGCCCCTTTCAGGAGGGGCGGCCGTCTCTGGCAGCCGGTGCTCTGCCCCAGTGCCGGGGTCCCGGGCGCTCAAGTGGGAGCAATTCCCGGAGGCAAGGCCGACTTTTTCCAGATCTGCCACTGTAATAAGAAACATTCGTGCAAACAGTAATTCATCCGGCATGCTCTACTGCTGCGGCACCTGCACGGGCCAGCAAACCGCCCGGTGCCAAGCCCACGCCGAGCCGAGCCGAGTCGTCCTGGTCTGGATTACAGCACGTTCCCATCCTGAAGGACATTGCCGCAAGCCTCAAAACCAAAAAGGGAGCATTTTGCTGGAGTCTCACTCCGGCTAGACAGGCTGTTTAATCTGCTTGCATTTTGGGCTGACTAAACAAGTCATCTAATAGGCAGCCTTCTCTTCTCATGTCATTTTTTTTATGGCTCTTAACACCGCTAGGGGGGAAAAAAACCCAACCCCACAAGCCTTGAGATCCTGTGATTGTTACTGCGCCTTGAATTGTGTGGTTTCTTTTTATTTTTAACCTAACGTGATTCATTAGTCACGCTGCAACGAGCACGTGTTGTGGCAGGAGCCCGAGTCGTTGAAATGACAGACATCTTCTTGACCCATGTTCCCATGAGAACAGCAAATTTTCTCTGTTTCCAAGACCGCCTCGCCATACAGGCGTCGGAGCAGCCCGTGACAGAAAGGCAGTTTAGCAAAACGCTACACGTCCCACCTCTCTTCGCTGCAGCATTTAGCTCAGCCGCCTCGAGACGAACGGAGCCGCGTCCACGCTTCCAAGAAAACATGCAGACGGGAGCGTCGGCATTGCCCGCGCGCCCTTCCCCAGCGCCCCACCGCTGGGTGCTGCCCGCCGGTCCGTGCCTCCCCCCGGGCAACAGGGTTTGGGCTTTTGGGTCTATCCTAGCCTCAGCGCCTTCCCCGCCCGGGAGCCGGGGGCTGGAGTTCTGTGCGTCTGCAGGAGAGATGCCAGGAGCAGCCCAACTCCCGCCCCTGGCCCCCAACGAGGTGGAGGCAGAAGGGAACGGCCGCTGTTCGCCCATTCGAAAGCCCGGAGAGCTGAGCGCTGCACGAGGGGGTCGCCCGCTGAGGGGAGGGGGCACACGTGAACACCTGGAAACACCTGCACAGCCTGCCGACCTACGTGCCTGCTGCTGCCGCTGCTCGCCGCCTGGCATTGACCCCATCCGCAAAGGTCGAATGGCCGGAGCTGTCCACGTGCCTGCGCTCACAGCCTTGCCCAGAGCCTGAAAACCCCGGACCCTGGACCCAGGTCTTAAACACAGATGCAGCCTTCAGCACTAAGTTTGCAGTTAATATGCATTTACCGTTGATATGACACGTTCGCTATGAATATGCAAGATGGCAGGTATGCTGGGTGCTAAAGGACTTGGCCTGATGGTCTAAAAAATCTCTCTAATATGTTCAGCGGGAGAGAGGAACTTTATTTCTCTCTTAAAAGACAGGGCTCCACCCTCCTACCCCAAATCACTGCCATCAAATCATTCTGGATGTGGCGGTAACAGCTGTAATAAACCTACGGCTGCTGCAACAGCAAATTAAAACAGTCTGCAGTGCCCCAGCTCCCTGCACAGGGATGCCAGGAGCAAATTCACTCTCTTAGAAACTGGCTCTAGTGCCTCGCAACAAGGTCAAGGTCGCCCTTTCATACGGAGCAGCTTTTGTGCCTCTGACAATGCTCTCACCTTGGGACCCACTCTGAATATTTTAAACCCACATAGTTCTCCCCCCGCCTCCCCCTTTGGTGTAAATATAATTCACAGAGGCCCCACGATAAACCTTTCCCAGAATTTAACGAGGAACAAACAATCAATTCCACAAAGAAAAATCACGGCCCTCCCTCTGCGTCCTTGAGAGAGCGTGTCCCCTTTGCCAGGACACATGTGCAGGGAGCTCGCTGCACTGCCAGCGAACCCTCTCTAGCTTATCTGTGTTAGGAGACTTCAGCATTTGAAGCTGAAAGTACCGTTGTCCGAGGCCAGGGGAGCCGGAAGCTGTGATTTCAGTGACACTCGGAGGGGAAAATGTGACTTCTACAGCAGTGTGGGCACCGGGGAGTTTGCCGGGTAGGAACAATGGGCGCTTGTACACGTCACGTGTAATTTTTGTGAGCGGATGGTGAAGTGCAGGAACCACGGGGGCAGCACGGCTAAAATCACGGGCCCTAGCTCTAACGTTGCACTTCCTGCCTCCTCATTGCTGGTCTTTCTGAGATGTGCATTTCCACATGGTTTTGGTGGGCTGTGGGCCTCCTTCTCAGCGTCTCTGTTCCTCAGGGCCAAGCTCCTCCCCAGAGGGAGCTGCATTTCAGTAACTGTGAACAGCAGCCCTGTCAGGCCAGGCCTCTCTCGGTCTGCTCTCTGGTACCATGTAAACCAGTACAGCCTGTTCCATGGTCGGGTTGTTGGCGACTAAGTCGGTGACGACGGTGTGTGGATACCCAGCAGGACTAAAACCAAGACCTGTCAAATAGCAGATGAGCTCCCTGTGAGCCGGCGGCCATCCATCGCCAGGGAAGAGCTGGGTGCCGCCAGGTCACTTCGCCCAAAGGCTCACCAGCATCTGCGGTGCCCCAAAAGCAACAACAGCTGCAGGGCTGACTTGACTTGACAGCAGCCAGGTTCCCGCTGGGTTGTCGTTTGCACAGTGGAGGCAGAACACGGTCACATGGGCATGGCCCCATTTCAGCGCCTGAGTGGGCCCATGCAGGGACCCACACAGCGGGGTGATGAAACATGCTCCGAGAGTGGCTCTCTGTCACGGGACATCACCATGTGCTCCCCGGTCACGCCACCAGTGCTTCGTGCTTTGTAAAAGTCTACCTGGGGCGACCTATCGATGCTTTTAATACTGACGGATGGGTGCAAGGTGCCAGGAGCCTGCCCTGGTCTTGTCACAGAGCCTTAGGACGGACGGGTGAGCAGCAAATAGGCAGAGACTAACTGTGCCAGGCACTGTCAGCAGTGCCCCCTCGTCGCCTGCCCCGGGCTCGCTTGCTCGCTGGGCCGTGCTCCATCACCTGCTTCTCTGGGGTGGGGGTGCTTTACTGCATCAGTAGCTTCCCACACACTCCATTTCTGAGCCAGATGGGTCTAAATGGTCGCAGACAAGTCCCGAATGCTCCCCATTCATGGTGGTGCGCAGTGACCGCTGTCTCCACAGCCCCCCCGAGCCAAGCACTGCCGAACTGCTGGGCCTTGCAGGCATATATGCCTAAAGCAGCACCGTACCTAGACTCCTGGTGGCCCGGAAGAACTTTTAGTACTGGACCCCCCCCTCGCCAGAGATGATAATTATTATTATTTTCACCATTTTCATGCCCCCTTTCTGTCTGGTCCTGGCCTAAAGCCCCAGCGGGCTGCGACCTGAACAGTGGGGGGACCCAGTGGGACAGCGGCAAGGGTGTGCATATTTATTTCTAGTGTGGAGTGCAAGTTGGACGACATGCCAGCGTTTGCACCCCAAAACGAGTGTAGAGGTCTTCTCTCTGCTCCCCGTAATCCGATTAGAACAGATTGCAAAATAATTCTTCCAGTGTCTTTTCCCTTTGTCTTCCTTGCTGGCCCAATGCCCAGCTCCGGGGCTAACAGCTACCAGACCCTGCAGGGCACCGATTGTTTTCCTGGCACAGCTCTCAGGTGTGTGAAGGCACTACCTGGTATTGCATGGCAATAACAGCCACCGTCGTAACCCTGCCATGTCTGAGTAATTACCTGCCCTTCAGCCCCCCACCCCTCTCCTCCCTCGTGCTACAGAGAAGCCTCAGCCTGAACTGACAACATCTCAAGCATTTTCGTGGGCACACGCTGTGTTTTTCATAAAGCACAGCACTGGCAACCTCACTGCAGGATCAATTAGACAGCCAAGCTGGAGTCCGAGGTTTCCTACAGACCCAAACTGCAAATATCTCCCCTAGCTGCCAGGGAGATGTGGGCAGGCAATAAAGCCTGGATTTCTCATTAGGTTTTTCTCCATCTTTGTGCAATTCATTTTTAGAAGTTCTGTGCAGCAGCGAGCCGCGGAGGCGGAGGCAGCGCAGCACGAATGCGCCGCGGCAGCCGATGCTAGAATGACCAAGTCACCTTACATCTGGGTTTTCCTGTTGCAGAGAGGTGGGAGTCGGGGGAGGAGGGGAAGTGTTCCTTCCTATAAACCTATTAGCTTAATTGTCCCTGAGGCAATAGCAGGTAGAGGCAGTCATTCCCTTTCATTTACCACAGAATTAATCACACAAGTCGTTACTGCTTTAAAACATTTTCTTCCACTTGATCCCATTTAGGATGCAGTGGGGACGTTGTCGTTAAATGCACAGGGGGCCCCACGAGTGTATGTACAGCACATAAACCTGCTAACTCGAGGCTCGGGTTGGAAAATCCGCCTGCAGATTTTTGCCTGCTCTTTCATGACGGGAAACACAACCAGAAGCCCACTCGGTCCCCGGGACGAGCACTTTCCACGGCGTCTGTGTTTCGGTACATATCCACTTTCTGAAGCTCTGCAAGGAAAGGCTGGGCAGGTAGAGCTGGCTGCTAAGGGTTTTTCGTCCAGCATTGTGCTGTATAGTGCACCAGGCCTGGTAAAACATTACTAAATTGGCACAGGTTAATATTTTATGCTCACCTAGCACAGGTGTAAACTCTCACAAAGGCGTGTGCTCCATCTGCTCAGCAAGAAGATTGAAGGGTGACCTGACTGCGGCTTCCCCTGCGGGGAGAAAACACCAGGCTACACAAGTCTCAAAGCTAGAGGGGGAAGGCATGACAAGAACTGGTGGCTGGAGCCAGACAAATTTCAATTAAAACTCAGGCACACATGTTTAGCAGTGAGGGCGATTAGCAGTGGAACAAATTACCAAGGGAAGTGGGTTTGTCGTCCCTTGATGGGCTCAGCACAAGACTGGATGCATTTTGGGAAGCTGCTTTGGCTAAAACAACGCAAGATTAACTGGCTGACCTTCAGTGGTCTGTCTTCCATCGGAGATCGAACTAGACAACTTAATGGCCCTGTTTAGTCTTAAAAAGCTACACGCATCATCAAACAAAAGAGCAAGTTAACAGAGAACCAAACCCAACATCTGCAAAGAGGTTTGCACCTTCGTACGAAGGACAGATTTTACAGGACCTACAGCAAAGTCTTCTGGTATCTTCAGCAGTGGCGACGCAAACTAAGCTATGTCTGAGCAGTTTTACTTTAGTGCGCTGAAAAGACTTTTAAACTGGTGGGAAATCCCACTCGTGAAAACACAAACGCAGTTGCGGCGCCGTAAATGGGAAATCTCGTGGCGTGTACATGCAGCCTTGGTTGTCTGTTCATTTCTCCTGAGCTGATATACATGTGTGTGAGGTTTTAAAATCTTGTCTTCAGCAGATTATTTGCAGTTTAACAGTCAGGGGATGGATTTTTTTTTTTACACTTGCCAAGATTCAATTTAACAATTTGGGGTTGGAAATCTTTACTGCTTTTGTGTTGTGCAAAGAAAGGGAATATTGCGGGTGGTGACTCTCAGTCACAGAGAGGGAGAGGCGAACCGCAAGGAGGAAAAAATAGAAACGTAGTCGCATGCTTTTTTTGAAACCTAAAGACTGCTCATTGCAATGTGCAAAGAGAAAAAAAGCATTTCATCTCCTTGAAAAGGAAATATGCTTATGAAATCTTTGGTGGGCAGCTGAGCTGCAAAGGGAGGAAAGTGAGAGAAGCAAGCCTGCCTTTACCTTCCAGATGGGACCACACAGGTCTGCAAGAATGGAATAAAACCTCTGGAAAACTAAACCTACACATTACTTAGACTCGGAGGTCTTTGCAACAAGGACTGTCTCTCTATATCTGCAATGACCTCAGCATAGCAGGGCTCCAGTTTTGGTTGGAGTATGCATCCATTACTGCCATCTAAGAAATAATGCTAAAAAGCCTTATAGGCAGAAACTGTTCTTTGGGTAAATGTGATCTCTTTTATTACACCAACAAAATTGTTGGAAAAATTGTTGGAAAAACTATTTAGTTGGTCTAATAAAAAAGATCACGTTTACCCAAAGAACCTTTTCTGCCTACGTCCTTAGACCAACACGGCCACAGCCAGCACCCCCGAAACATGAAAAAAGCCTTAGTGCATGGAAGAAAACTCTTTCTGTGGCATTTCAAGAACAAGACAACGCCAGTGATCTCTTGGGCAAGGGGGGAGAGATCCAGATCATATTCTGTAGCTGAGAGCTCCTGGATACACTTCAAAGCTGCATCCAAACAACTGGGTCTCCAACCTGAGCTGAATATGGAGCACCACCTCCCTCCAAGGGGCTGCCGGCACCGTCCCCAGCATGTGCTGGGAGAGATGGGTGTGATTGTGTCCTGCCTGCCTGTCCCCATTCTCATGCTCCAGGCCAGCGGTGCAGCTGCTCAGAGGATGCTGCAGCCACCCACAGCGCCCGCTTGCAGGCAGGCTGGAGAACAGGGTCTCAAAAGCCACCACAGGAGCAGTGTCCCGGCTGTGTTTCTCAGCTGGTGCACGCGAGCGGGTGGGTGGATCGTGGCCGGGCGTGCCGAAGAGGTGGTGCAGAGGTACTCTTGAGTGGCGCCGATCTGACCGAGGAAGACATCAGCCGTGATAACACAACTGTATTTGCGCTTGCAGGAGCCAGCCAGGCCCGAGGTCCGCTCGCTGCTCGGCCCAGATCCCAGGGGGCCAGACACGCAGCGCCCTGCGAGAGGCGGGCATGCTGGCCCTGCACGGTGCCGCCCTGCCCACGCCACAGGACGCCGAGCGCACGGACGCGCAGCAGCTTCGGGACTCTCCCCTGCAGGCCCGTGTCTTCCAGGGCCGGCGCGCCGGCGGGAAGGAGGAGGTTGACACCGCGTGGGAGCAGACGCAGCGCGTGTTGCTGACATGCCCTGAGGGGAGAGTGGCATCTTTACAAGCGCAGGCTTCCTGCCCCAGGGCATGCATGAAGTTCAGCCAGTCTGGGGCCAGGGGATGCGGCCGGTCGGATGTGGGAGAAAGCCAATATCGGCGTCCGAAGGAGAGCAGCAGCGACCGCAGATGTGAAGCACCTAGCAAAGGATTGCTCCTGGTCTGCAGAGATCTGTGCTCTGCCTCAATACCCAGCCCCAGGATCTCTCCCTTGGTGCTAACAGGGCTTGTGATTTCTGTCACCCCCTTGCCGCTGCTTCAAACTGCCCTTAGGCCAGGGTGCATCTCCCCCTCTTCCCCACTTAGCCTGGCTATAGTACCTGTGCACTCAGAGATTTGCTTTCAAGTAGGCACCAAACCCCGGCCAAACCGGGCTGAAAAGCCCCAGCGGTGGCCTGTCCCCCTTCACGGGTTCGGACGGGAAATCCTTCAAAGTGATGGGGAAAGTTCTGGGCAATCGAGGGCCATTACGGAGCAAATTGACAGCAGGAAAACGTTTTAAAACCGAAAGAGGCTACTCCAAGCCGAGCAGCAGGATTGTTCAGCGCTGCCGGGCTCTCTGCACAGTCTGACCTCCGTGCAGCAGGGCAGTTGGGTGGACTTTCAAACTGGAGTCCAAATCGGGGGCCATAAGACGAAGATTGCTGTTTTCCATTGTCCTCCTATGAAACCACCGCGTGGCACCTTTTGCTATTCCTGAAAGGCCTTGGCCTGAGAAAGGTGTTTCAGGAGCATCGATTCAATTAAACCAAAAGAATATGACGTGTCACGCATTTTCATCCTGCCATTTGTTCCCCCCATCTCCCTTAAGACCTTCCTTCTTCGGCCCAGTCACGGGATCAGTGCTCATCCTATGGCCCTCATGCTGCTTGCCCCTGACCTCGGAGTCAGCAGCCATCTCAAACAGAAGGCCTCTGTGAAAGAAAGCAATTGCAAAGCAGCAGCTCGAACGAACCGGCTTCCTGGAGCTCGGGTGCTGCCTTCGTGTCACTTGTCTGCCGCGCAACACACGCTGCTTGCCTCTCCGCGCCGGCCCCAGGAATAACTAGGGCGCTTGTACACGACGCCATTACCACGCACACATGATGAAAACGTTCCTGCGTGGCTTAATGGCATCACTCTGTACATGTGCGAGAGTTTTGGGGGCTTGAAATGAGTTTGTTTCGTGGCAGAGTATAAACTACATTGGGATGCGGTGTTGTTTGCAAGGGCGCGTTCCAGCTGCGAGTCAGCTCGCCCCCCAGGCACGGGAGAGGCGGGCAGGCTCCACAGAAAAGAAGGGTCGGGCTCCTCGCCGCCTCTGCCCTCAGCAGGCGCCTCCTGAAGGCAGAAGCGACGAGGGACCCGATCTTTTCTTTTTGGCAGAGCCTTCCTGCCTCTCCCACAGCTGGGGGGCGAGCTGCCGGCAGGCGAGTGGCCCCGGTCCTTCCTTCCATAGGGGCTGCACCCCGCAGGGCTGCCAGCAAGCCGGATGCTGCCCTGATGGGGCTCGATGTGCTGTGGAGGGGCTGGCTGGGGCACGAGCTGGCAAGCAGCCCTAGCAATGAAGCACCCTGTGCCCCAGCCAGCCAGGTTGGCATCTAAACTCCAGAGCAGGGTTGTATTTACTTGGGTTTGCTGAACTTCTGCTCCAGATCCCCTTCACTTTCAAGTTCATTCACACACCCCCAGCATCCCAAGATGCTTTGCACATCCTTGCAAACCCCCCTTGCAGGATGGGCAGGCTAGCTTCGGCCCGACCTGTCTGCTCCAGCTGTGTGGAAAGGCATGCTCTAGAAACAGCGCCCCAGTTTCTGGCCCGGACCAGGCGTATGGCTGCATTTCCAGACTCAAAAGTGAATGTCTGTTCACTTCCTTATTGGTTCAAGCTACACAGCTTAGGCTAACCTGCAAAGACTTAATTGATTCAGCCTCAGGCTTTCTGACTGTCTGTACTTAGCCTTGATGTCTGAGCTCCGCTTGCTCCAATGTTACTTGAACTCAGTGGGGGCTACCAGGCAGAACTGGAGTGCAATTAAATAACAGAGCAATAAACAGGAAGTCAAAAATAGCACTTTCCACCCAAGGACATTGAAAATAGTGACTGAACAGCACTGGTGAGACCACATCTGGAGTCCTGTGTCCAGCTGTGGGCCCCCCCACTACAGAAAGGATGTGGACACGATGGAGACAGTCCAGGGGAGGGCAACAAAAATGGTTGTGGGGCTGGGGGACAGGACTGATGAGGAGAGGCTGAGGGAAATCGGTTGATTTAGTCTGGAGAAGAGAAGACCGAGGGGGATTGAAGAGCAGCCTTCACCTCCCTGCAGGGGGCTGCACAGAGGCTGGAGCTGGGCTGGTCTCAGTGGGGGCAGACGACAGGACAAGGAGCAATGGGCTCAGGCTGCAGCAAGGGAAGTTGAGGTTGGATATGAGGGAGAACTGTCTCACTAGGAGGGTTGTGAAGTGCTGGAGCAGGTTACCCGGAGAGGTGGTGCAGTCTCCATGCTTGGAGGTGTTGAAGACCCGGGCAGACCAAGCCTTGGCTGGGACGATGTAGCTGGGGCTGGTGCTGCTCGGAGCAGGGGGCTGGACTGGATGTGACCCCCTGAGGTCCCTTCCCACCCTTGTTTTTTATTCTGTGATTCTATGAACAGGGCAGCCAGCCTGTGCAACACGTCAGTGGTCTTCTACAGCAGCGGTCCCTGATCTTCCTGGGTACTTGACTCCTGTGTCTGCTGTGAGCCGCACTCAGCCAACAGCACATCTGGGGCACGCACACCCTCCCCTGGTAAATGTCAAGAGCCCTGGTCTGGGACCACCGGTGCCAGGCCCACAGCCTGCAGAGAACTCACTGCTGCCCGTGCCAGCGAGCATGGAGAGGCGCAGTTCAGCGCGGTGGGACAACTGTCTGGGGTCCAGAGAGAAAGCGCCCTGTCTCCCTCAGCGCTCTCCTCCCCTGCACTGGCACTCCAAAGTTACACTTCTGATTTGCAGCGCAGCCAGGGTTTTGACACCGGGAGATGCTGATGTCCAAAAAACCTGCACCTGATAAAAGCTGCGTGGTGTCCGTGGCAGCACTGAAACCGGAGCCTGGACAGCCTGAGCCACACTCCAGCCGCTGTCCAGGCTCTGTGTGCTGGATCGCTGCTGCTGGACCCCAGGAGGCCCCCAGGATCCCCGCTAAGGTCGCTGGGGCCAGTCCCGGTGCTGGGCCCAGCCTCCCCTGCCCCACCTGGGACCACCTGCCACACTCCAGCATGCACGTGCACACGCACTCCCCAGGGACAAGCATGTGCAACTGCCATTTGTCCCTGGGGAAGCACACATGTGCAATCTTCTATTTATTTATTTAATTGAGGGGGATATACATACATACATACATACATACATACATACATACATACACATATATATATATAGTTATATATAAATATATAGTTATATATTGTTGTATATAAATATATATAGTTATATATATCCAGCTTCTAGCATAAACTTTCCATCCCACATTTTAAAGCACATTAAGAAACCACGCGCCCGTTACAATAAATGCACCCACTTCTCTGTGCCCCCACAGGCCCACCCGCCACCCTTTCCCTAACCCCATTGCAATTGGACGTGCCCTGAGAGGCCAGCGCAGAGCCAGGAAGAGCCCTTGCCCAGAGCAGGCAGGTGGGTGGCAGCAGTCCCTTCGGCCACGCGAGTCAAACGCTGGGCAAATAACCGGTTCTGCACGGGGCGACCAAGAGTCAGCCGCAGCGGTGCCCCGGAGAGGGGAGCCGCATCTGTACTCGCTCAAGTCTTGGGAGAAAAGTGAAACGTTCCCACTGTGCCGAGAGGAACAGCCCGCTAACCTGGCGCGAGCGCAGTTCGGGGTGCCCTGACTACCTCCCAGCCCAGAAGCAACGTGGACGCGTTCCTGGAGAGGATGCCAGCTGCTGATTCGGGACCGACTTCTCAGATTCGGGACAAAAGTCCCATTTCAGGGCATCCTTAAGGCACTGGGAACAGAGGCCCGAAATCTGGGAGCGTCTGAGAAAACCCCAGCCAGGTGACTGGCGCAGTGTGGAGCGGAGCTGATTTAACACGGGCAGAGCACAGTCTTCTCCTAGGAAGTCAGAAACCCCGATGAAAAATTACACACCAGGAAAATCTCAGCAACGTATCCAATTCTAGTTTTATTGCTCCATTCGTAGCGGTAACAGGTTAGACAGCGCGACAGGGAAAATTACGGCCCCAAACCGCGGGCACGGATTCTGTTCGCAGTGACGGCTCAATACACCAGCCAAAGCCGCTATGCTTTAGACTAACAAAAACAGAAAACTAGACTCGTTCTCTTTCTGCCCGACGGTGGCTCCGCTGGATAATGTGAGCAGCAGCGAGAGCCGCACGCGCGTGTTGGCGGGGTTATAGCTCGGTGTGGATATGTGCCCGGTCTCTGTTGTGTAGCTGTGTTTGCATATAAGTATTATTTCGTGGGGGGCATCTGTGCATTTGTGTGCGAGGCCAGATAATGCTGTACATACGTAAAGGTGTATACCCAAGGGTATGCATGGTGTGTGTTCATGGGTGTGTAGGGGATACACAGAGGGGAAGGGTGAGTGTTGCTACGTGCCTTGCTAAGCTTGTTAAACCAGGCTCCTTTTAGCAGACAGCAGAACAAGCTGGGCACGGCACGGAGAAAGTCAGTTCTAGCCATTTCCTGGTAACAGGAAGATGCTGTTTGCCTTGATTGTCTAAATCTGTCCCCCGCTCATGCAGCATTTAGCCAAGAACAGTCAATAAAAATAATACACATAAATAACGATGAGATCCGCTCTGCCCAGAGGACTCCAGCACTACAAAAGGAGCGGGGAGGGGTGAGATGCCGGGGAACGGCTTGGTGCGTCTGCACTGAGACACTTCCCCGCTCCCTGGAGAGCAGCATGTTTCCAGCTCGAGCTGCCTGGGAATTTTTCAACAAAACATTTTTCTATCAGAAAAAAAAAATCTCCTTGTCAAAACTTAAACAGTACGCAGGAGTTTTGACAGTGCAGCATCTGAGCGCTGGGAAGAGGCAGGCAGAGCCCGAGCGTCCTAACACATGGCCGGGATGCAGGGTGTAGGCTCCAGCTCTGCCGATCCGTGGGGTCTCCAGTACAAGTGTACTAGGGCGCTTGTACACGGTGCGTATTGTTTATGTACACAGGACGAAACAGGACGAAAACCTGTCGTTTCGCGAGTTTAGTTGTGTGAGCAAATACACGCTCGTTGACGGGTTTTTTCAATGGTAGGTTTCGATTTATCCTGGCAAGTTTGACCGCCTCTGGCATGTTCTAGTTTTACTGTGGCCAATTGCTCTAGCAAGTTTAGTTTCTACCCACTGGCTGCTCTAGGGTGATTTCTCACTAAACTGCTTGTGAAAGACAAAAAGGTCTCAGCTTTAACCCCATATTTTCACAGGATGGGGAACAAAAAACCCCCAAAACTCAGTCTACACTGAAGTCTGTTTCTAGCTAAGCCCACAGTATAGACAAAGAACAGCTTCCAGCTGCCCCTCCTTGCTCCAACAACACGCAGAAAAAAGACTCCCGTCTGAATGGTGTTTCAAAACTGTAATTAATTAAGATGTATCCTGCCTTGTCGACCAGTAATGCACTCAGTCAGCTTGTTTATATCTTAAAGAAAATCATTTCTATCATTCCTTTAACTCCGGCTCATGCTTATTTGAAATATGACATTGCTATCTCTGCTGCACAATAATTTATGGCCCCTCGTTCGTGTCCCTTGCAGCTTAGCCAATCCTGTTTGTTTTATGTCTTCAGAAGATAAATTGGAAATCTGCTTGAAATTAAAGATCAATGGCCAATTTAACTTTCTTTTTTTTCCTTTTCACTTTTAACTGCCACCAAGTTCGCTTTCTCTTAAAAATAACAACAGTGCAAAGAGCCCGCTGGCCTGGCTGCCCGGGGAGTCAGGGCACCGTGGAAGCCCGCGGGGTGGCAGCGAGGGCAGGTCTGGATCAGTGCCCGAAGCTTGTGAATGCCCCTTCCTGACACCCCTCCCGCGTCCAGGGCTGGGGCTAGCAAGGCATGGCCGTGCACCGGCCTGCTGCCCTGCGATAGCCACCTCCGTCCGTCTTACGCTGACGGAGACCCGGCAGTGGTTAGATGCATTTTGGGTCCGACCCGTCGGGCAGCTGAGACATTCCTGGGTGGACAGATGAATGAAGACGAAGGCCAGCAAAACCCATTCGGGAACAGCTTCTCCCATATAATCTGTCGCCTGCTGAGAGGCCAGGATAGCGTCGCGTGAGGGTCAGCGAAGGGCAGCCTGGTGTCCAGGCCCTTCCCGTGTGGCTGAGACAGCAGCTGATTTCAGAGCTAAGATGAAAGGGGCAGTCTGGAGCAGCCAGGTCAGGCTTTTGGCAAACCCAGGCAGGTACTCATTACGCTTGCAGCCTGTTTTCAAGGTTTTTTTTTTCTTTTAAATTTTGCAATCAGGGACTAAAAATACAAACTGAAGCAGGGAGCTTGTCATCATCGCAGCTCCAGGCGCTGGCACGGTGGGCACAGGCCTGTAGCCCCTTTCACTTCCTCTGCTGCAGGGTGAAGGGATCTCGGCGTGTTACTGGTATCTGTCGGGTGCCTTGCCCCCCCGGGCCTGCAAGGAACCAGTCGGCTACGGCTTCGTGCCAAGCGCTGTAAGCGTGTGCGTGCGTGCGCGCGTGCGTGCGTACACATGGGCACAAGCCTGTAAGTGTCGGAGAAATCAGTAAACAAGACATCTCCGCTCCTTCCAGAGCTGCTTTGTGTTGTGTCTCCCCGTACGGCCTCTGCCAGTCCTTCTGGCAGGCGAGGAGAGCGCCTTGGTGGGGCAAGCTTAATGGAGGCGCGCTCAAGGCTCTGCTTGTTTACTCTTTTAATTAATTTAACTCTTCACAAACATGCCCTACCGCCGCTCAGCTTCCTGGGCCCAGGGTCGGGGCTTGGCTGGCGCCGATGCCGACGTTCAGATTAGGGCACTGCTTTCCTTTTCATGAAAAGAAAGGTCTGGGTTTTTTTTTTTTCCCTTTTTTTTTCCATTTGAAAACACGGGGGGGGAGACATCAGCCAAAAGAACCGGTCGGAAATCGAAACAAGACAAAAGCAAATGCCTGGGAAGAGCAAATCCCTCAGCCCGCGCTGTGGGTGAAGCAGAGAGGACGGGAGGCGTTGGGTTGTCATGGAAATGGGGCTGGAGCAGTAACGAGGTTACGCTGGCTCTCCTTTGGCTGCTCCTTTAATTGAAATGCATCTTTCTCGAGGAAGGCTGGTGCCAGGGTCTGATGCCCGCCGGGAAAATCCTGCCCCGCGGATGCCGCCTGCACGGACCCGGGCCTCCGCCGGCTGCACCGAACAAGGGGGCTGGCTCTGGGGCAGCCCGCCGGGCTGAGCAGCTTGGCTTCCCCCCCGGCTCCATCACAGACTCTGCACGTGCACCTGAAAAGGTCACTGGTTCCTTGGGCGCTGGGGAAGATTTAATTATTAGGCTTTCCTCCATCTCCGTGGCTGGCGAGCTCTTGGAGGCAGGGGCTGCCTCGCACGGCGTCCGTGCAGTGACCTGCGCCGCGGGAGGCAGCAGAACCCGCCGTTGAACTTTTCTGCAGATCAGCAAACACGCTTCCGCGCCAAAATGTCAGCCCGCTCCACGTGGCACTGCCTCAACATGAAGCCCAGGGACGCCTGGGGCCTGTCATCCGCGTGTCCCATGCTCCCGCGCTCCTCCGATGGGCGCGCCGAGCGGGCACTCAGCCGGCGCGGGCCGGGGGGTCTGCCGGGCGCCGCGGGGGAGACGGTCCAGGCGCAAGGCAGGCGTGAAGCACACGGATGGCATCCGAGAGGCCGTCAGACAGACACCGGTTAATGCCGAAATGACCTGCCCGGGCATAACATAGCAGGAGGCGAAATGGTAAGGCTTCGCAGTCACCATATTCCCAGGGAAATGTCTGGTTTGGCAGCAGGTAGGTTTTCCATCCAAAAAAGGAAAACACTTTTAGACACCAGCAGGCCGGCTCCGGTCAGCTGCTCTCCCCCCCGGCCTGGGCCCTCGCCCCCATTGCCACCCTTCCCCTTGATCTCTGCTACAGCCCGTGTTCGTGGGCGCGCTGGTGCTTTTGGGGTCCCCAGCGATCATACACCGCAATTCGCTGCTTTCGGGTGGAGAAAACCTGGTGCGCGTCCTCTCTAATTAGGATTTGGCCCCAGCGAGACAAAGCCCGGCGTGCCAGGCACCTTCGCGCTCTTCCACCCGACGCCGAGTGGGAGTGCTGCCGGCTCCGCTCCAGCCGCAGCGAACACCAGTAGGCTTTTTATCAGTGATGATACACCGAGGGACACCAGACGGTTTTCTTCGTGCTTCCCTCGGCTGAAATGCTTTAGCAAAGATTCCCCTTTTTTCCCAAGCTTTGTGCTCTGCATATAGGGCTAGGAGCCCAGCTGGCATCGCAGGAGTTATTTCTAGGAGCAGGACGCCCGGTTCTGCACGACGCCGAGGGCTCCCGAGGCTGCAGCTAGCTGGGATTGCCCCGGTCGAACGTTCCTAAACGGCACGACGTTGAGGAAAGTCTGGCGAGCAGCAATCACGGCCCCGTGACAAACCCGCCAGGCTCCTCGAAGGCTGCCTGCGGGCGTGCGGGGGGTGCCCTGGACCTTCCCTTTCCTTTCTAAACCTTTAGTCTGCACTCCTGATCCCATTGCAAGCTGGTGCGGGACAGTCTGGCCTCCAGCGCTAGAGCCCAAGACAAAAGGGGGCTCTCATGAGCCTCGCCCACCGCCCTACGTGGCACAAGCGTTTCCCCGCAGACAGCTTCCACGTCAAAGACCGCCGGCGCCGCCACATTAGACTGAATGACTTGTGCTTGTGGGTGGCCGGCTCTATTGCCGGATGAACGACAAATTCATCAGTGCTTCCAGCCCGCTGGTTCCTCCTTGCAGCTGCTGTGGTATTTGATGGTGCTCCTTCCTGTGCCGCGGAGGCCCCTGCGCAGCCTGGCGCCACGTTCGCTGCCCGGAATTGATGCACCGTTCAGGAGGACCCAGACCGCAGCCGGTGCCCGCGACTCCTTTACAGAAAGCGGTCCTCAGCCCCGTGATGCAGACGGGCCCCGGCCAAGGATGCTGGGCTACGTCACCGCTGCTTCGCTGCCCTGGGACAGCGCCCAGACCTACTTGCACTCGAGGCTGGGAGCAAGCGCCCGGTCCCGGCCTCGCCGCAGCACCGGGCAGCGCGTGCTGAGCCGCTCTAATGCTGGTGGGGTTTGCTGGGCTGACGAGCGCGGCCTGGCGCTCCGACATGCGGGGAACTCGTCCCAGATCACTGAGCGCCCTGCCCCGTGCCAGCGTGCGGGTGAACAAAGGGGACGAGGCTACGGGCCAGGCCTCGGGTGCAGGGCAGCGATGGAGCCCTTTCCACCCTCGGCTTTCTGACGACTGCAGCCCGCTGGGGGAGCGAGCGCGAGCCGCCCTGCCCGCCCGCGCTTCGCTTCCCACTGGTCCCTCAGCGGGGCTGGGACCGGGGTTTCCCTGTGCGAGCATGCTGTTTACTGGATTGCTTTCAAAGCTCAGTATAACGGAGGTTTTACAGTCGCGGATAAGAAAACAATTCCCGGGCTCCTTCTGGACAAACAGCATCGCTCTGCCAGCTCAAGCGCTGCCGCAACTCACTTGGGAACGACCAGCCCGCGTTGGATGAAAAGCCCTAGTAATAGGCAAGGCCCTGCCCCGCACCGCCTGGCAAGGGAGCACGCGAGCCTGAGCCTCCTGTGTCCATCGCATCGGCGTAGCTCAGCTCTTGTGTCAATCCCCCGACTTCTACCGGGTCGCGGCAGCGAGAACTTTTCTTCCGGTAAAGCTAATGAGTTACCGACAGAATTCAGTGTCTTTCTGCCTTGCCTTTCTTTTCCCTGGTAATTGTGCCAGGCAGTCAAGACAAGGCTTAGTGTTCCCGTTGCTCCACACATGATTGCCGCCCCCCGAGGATAGCTGCTCCGGAGCGGCGTGGGTGAAGGCTGCTCAGTGGTTCAGGCTTAATAATTTGTGCGCGGAGCTGAGGGTGGCTGCACGAGCTCCGTCCTGTGCACGAGCCAAGGATGGGCCGGGAGCGTCCTGGCGCGTAACGCCAGGCGTGGGCAGGAGGGGCAGTTATCCCTGCCCGTGCATCAGCGTCTCGTCTCTGCGGCTGGCAGCTCAGCTCCCGGGTGAAAGATGTGGCCGAATGGGGAGAGTCCGCAGCAAAGCAGCGCACGCAAGCAGCACCGGGACCTCGGCCGTAGCCTTCGCTTCTGCCATTCCTGCGCCCTGGACGCTAGCATGGGAAAGCTGTGAGACATGGAGGTGTCACAGTGAGAGAGGGGTGTAAGTACCTAAAACCGGCAGAATATTTTGAGCTGGCAATGCAGACTTTGCTCAAAAGTGGTGAATGGAGGGGGCAGGGGAGGGAAGGGTGAACTGTGTGTGCACGTCTGCACACACACGGGACAGGTGAAGCAAAGCCGGCATGCTCCGCTAAGCCATTGGCCACGCAGCGGGCTACCCCTGCCTAGGCTAGCTCACCTCTCGCTAGCAGGGGTTATTTTGCTGTGTAGACGCGCGCTCTGCTGTAACCGGAGCCTGGATGCTGCTAGCTTGTTCTGAAAATGCACCTTTGCTTCAGTCGCAGGCCACTCAGCCAAAACCTCGCCCGAGCAAGGCTGCTCCTCACACTCCCTCGACTACGTGCTTAGAAACTCACAGGTTGCAGAGCTCAGCCCACGATCTTTCTGCTAGACCCGCTCAGGCTTGCTTCGGCTGCTGCACACCTGTCATCTCACGGGGGGGAAGGAGTCAGGGCGGCAGGGCTGGCTTTTACAGTCACCCATAAACCATTCAGCGCGGAAGCGGCATCGAGACTGGAAACACTTTATGAACCTGACAATAAAAGGCTATAATCCTGAGCATGGCGCTTTTCCGAACTAGGGCTGTCCAGGTCTGTTAGCGTGGCCCGAATGCGCAGAAGGCGTGAGCGCGAAGTGAGGGCCTCAGTGGCACGGGAGCATTTCCTGCAGAGCGAATGACTGCACGAGCCGCAGGGCACCGCAGTCCGGTCCCCGCTCCCATCGTTGCGCCCTCCCGGGCACAGACGCACGGCTTCAGGTGTCACCTCTGCCTTGAGGGCGTTTGCACACGTGCCCGATCTAAGACACCGAGAGCTGGGTTTTCACCCACTCCACCCGTTTAAATCCAAGAAAGAGATTGCTCCACATGAGGCCTCTCTGAGGATCAGGTGGCTCCACATGAAGACGCTCAAAAACGGGCAAACCCTTGAAAAGGTGCCGGCTGTTGTGATGGGTACAGTCACTGCGCCGGGGCACCGTGAGCTTGTCCTTGGTGAAGCTGCCACAGACTCGCCAGGTGACCCTGGGCGAATCCCTGTATCTCTTGCACTGCGTTTTCCATCCGTAAAATGGACCCCTCTTCTTACCTCCTTGCATTTTCGACTGGGGGTGTTGAAAGCGTGGACTGTCTCAGTGCTTCTAGGCAGTGCCTGGAACAAAGAAACCAGTCTGAAACTCAGGCCTCTACCACCTCCAAGAGTTTCCCTTTAAATTCTGACTTCTTGGCACACAGCCGCCGGTTATAGCTTAGCGTTCTCCTAGATTTAATGCTGCTCCTGCCTGGGTTAGCGCAGATAGATTAGCAAGTGTTTCATTGCTCACTGAAACCTCCTCAGGCAATGGAGGTATTAAACATCAATAACTGACAGCAGAAACGCCATAACAGTGGGCAAAAAACAAGCTGTATGTGACCCTTTGTTTATAAAAACCATGGAGCTGGTTTGAATGGGGGCCCTGGTTGGGAAGATGAAAGAGCGGGAGATGAGTTTTTAAGAGTTCTCGAAATTAAAAATGCAAAGTGTGCGTTGGGTGGCGAACTGGGAACCCAGATATCTCAGCGCAAGGGGCACCCTGCTTCATGAATCTAATTTGTGCTCACAGAAGATTTCACTGTGATTAAGTCTCTTTCCTCTTCATTGATCTCTCTCGGTAAGAGATGATTCCAATTTCCTCCTCGACACAGACCAGAGCGAGGTAGCACTTATCTTGCAGTAGCAATGTTTCATGGTGTACACAATGGCAAAGGTAGGAACAGCTTAAAAATGAGCAATCGCAGGCCAGATACTACAGTACCGTGAACACTGGTTGTGTCTACACGTGTATCTGCGCTGGCTTAGATTTACTGCGCAGTAAGTGGGAATAGGCTGGCGTCTACACGTACAGCCGTTAAAGCACATGGATGCTGTGTGTGGACTGACTTTGTACTAACGTTAGTCCCAAGTCAGTCTATACATGCCGTGTTACTGCTCAGTAAGGTGTTTACACATGTGTTACTGTGCAGTAAATAATCAGGCATAAATTTGACACCTGCATGATATGGGTATCAAATTTACACTCAAGTCAACATAAGTCACCATATTTACTGCGCAGTATGGGCGTGCATGTGTACATGTGTGCACTTGTACTGCAGAGTAGTTTTGCTTACTGCGCAGTAAATGCACATGTGTAGACGTGCCCACTGCGCAGTGGTTTTCACCAGTGTCAAGTGAGTGGGAAGTACTGCCCCCCTTACACTAGTGTTAAGCAGCAGGATTAATGGCAGAGTTGGCGGTGTCTGGGGCCTGGACAGGGGTGGAGATCCCTGCAGCACACAAAAACTCGCGGCCTACAGCGGCCGAGGCTCAACATGCAGCCACCAGGACTCACCAAAATCCAAGCTAACACAGCCAATCCACAAAACCCCCGGTGAAATAAAACCACCTGTTGCAGTGGGAAGAGCTTTCATCTCCCGGATGTGGCTTTTTTAACATCTGTCAGCACAGGGAAGGCTGCATGGGGGTGGAAGCAGAGCAGAGTTGTGATCTTCTTTGCATGCGACTCAGAGATTACAGTCTAAACAGACAAAGGAACAGCTAACATCATCTCTTTTACTGATTAAGCCTCTGGCCTTGGAGCCCGCATGTAGGATGCCCCACCTGGGTTTGGGGAGTATCCAAAACCCCAGACCGATGGGTCTGGGCGGGAGGATGCTCGCCCGGTGGCACAGCCACGCAGACCTGAACGACTGACCTCTGCTCAGTTGAAATCTGGAACTTGTCTATTGGGCTTTGCTTGGTAAAATCCGCAACAGGTTTGACCCTTGACAAGAAATTAAAACCCCCCCAAAAACCTCTTTTACTGATAAGGAACAGAGATGGAAAGAGAAGTGACTTGTCTAAAGCCAGACAGAGTCTGTGGGAGAGGCAGATCCCCTGTGCTGTGTTTGAACCTGGCTTTTCCATCCCAGCTCTGTAACCACATCGCCTGGCCGAGCCCACATTCACAGCAGTCCAGCCTGCTGGCCTTGGCAACATAAAGTAAGGGCCATGCTAACGTTTTTGCAAAAATAAACCCCTGTGTGCAGCACCATAGTCCTGGCAGCCCCAGGTGAACGTTTAGTATCAGACCCCCTTCACCAGATACAATGATAATAATAATAAGGGGACAACAGAAAAAAAACAAAACCGTTTTCAGACCCCCTTTTCTGTCTGGGCCTGGCTCTGCAAGATTTGTCCCGTTATGAGCCTCTGTGCTGCAATGTAATAATCCACGAGTAGCTCAAAGTACCTTCCAGAAGGTCGTCATCCGTGCTAGCCAGACGGTGCGGAGGAAACCAGAACAAAGCAGGACGGGTCTGGGAGTGGAACCCAGAAATGCTGACCCTCGGGCCAGCGCCAGCGCCGCCGGCCATCCCTGCCTCCCGCAGGGTAGGATCCTTGAGGGGCAGGTGGGGATAAAGGGCCGGATTCTCAGTTGCACCAACCAGTGTAAATCTGGAGCGACTCTGAGGTCAGCGGAGTTCTGACTTACTGCAGTCCTGCCCAGACCAGAGCGTCTAGCAAGGTGTTAAACAACAGCCACTCAAACAGGATGCTAACCGTGTCTGTCAGCTCCACAGGTGTAAATGCAGACGCACCCCTCCTTCCACCCCTCCAGCTACCCCCTCTGCCCATCCATCTGTATTCCTCTCCACACACACACACACACACACACACACACACACACACACACACACACATAACAATATATCTCTTCCTATCCGTCCATCCTGTACCCCTCCCTCCCTCCAGCTCCCGTCTCTACCCAGTCACCCATCCGCCTTTGTTCCTCTCCACGTGTGCGCATGCAACAACGTCCCTCTTCCTATCCACCAGTCCATCCTGTACCCATCCCCACGCTTTCTAAGCAGCATAGGAATCACCGCTCCCGAAAAGCAAGTTCACATTTTGGTGGCGCAGACTTTGGCGGTTGTCGAGAGACGTGCTTGCTCTGACCCGCAGGTAAACCCAGGGGCTTGTTAACCTTCGGTAACACAACGGAGTCTTAAAGTGAACTGAATTACCATCAGCTTCTCGATAAGGGTTCAAGGCTCACTTAGAGTCTTTATGTTTTCAAGGGAGGGAACAGGGAGTTGCTAAAAGCTTTCTATGGTGGAAAGTCATCGGCTGCGTGTGCAGCGGCAGGAGTGCCAGGCTCCAGCGGCACGCGCTCTCGGAAGTCGTCTGCTCCTTGTGCTCAGCGTAATGAATTGAGATGGGCCCTTGCGGGGCCTTCACTTGCTTGTGGTTGAAGTGACACCGGGTTAAATGCAACCAGTGAAACTACTACCGAAATCTGATTTATTTGCAGAGGCTTGTTAAAATATTCTCAGCATTCGAGAGACCTGCTCGTCCCCCACTGCTGGGGCAGGAGCTAGAGACCGTCAACTGGGGAGCTGTAAGCCGCTATCAATTAGCGTCCCTGGACCAGGGGTTGAAAGACTTGCTCATAAGTCTAAGACCATTACTTAAAAGATGTAAAACTGGGCTGAGAACCGCTCCTTTCTGCCCAGCCCCCAGAAAGTGTACAGCAAAGCACATCCCCGCTCTGGCTCCCAGAGCCATGGACAAGATGTGATTTCATCTGACATTAGCTCACAGGAGCCAGACTCATGTCACTCCACAATTGCCTCCACCTTCTTCAATTATTCAGGCTCATGTCCACAGCTAGCACCATTATCTGCCTTGTATGGCTTTGCTTCGTCAGCAACGTGCAGCTCT
This sequence comes from Crocodylus siamensis, assembly GCF_052110815.1. NCBI lineage: Eukaryota > Metazoa > Chordata > Crocodylia > Crocodylidae > Crocodylus > Crocodylus siamensis. The sequence continues at coordinate 2,332,637 of NC_143400.1, forward strand.
CAGGCAGACTTTGCTGATGTTACTGGCTAGACAAGAGACTACGAGGAAAATGCCTGGGCCACGGGCTTGTCAAAGATGGGCTCCTCGGGGTATGGAAGTGAGAAAACGAGCCGTGTCCTGAGCTATTCAGGGCATTCAGGGCATCAAGTCAGCTGCTCAGAGTGACTGCCCTCTTAGACTAGGGGCACGGACCATCTTCCTGTCCTCATTTTCCGGTCCAGGGGCAAGACAGGCTTCTGGGCAGTACTGCAACAAGAGCAATAATGTTTTGCACTTTCTTTTTGGAAGGGCCTTTGCAACTTCAACAGAAACAGCATTTTTCACTGCCCCGTCCAGCATCAGTGGTGAACCTTGCGTGTGCTTGGTCGCATCACACTTGCCGCGTGATCCGTGCAGATAAAGGAGAGACCTGGAAGAGGACATCCTAGGTGCTAAAGGTAATGGCAAAAAGGGGATGACAGCAATGGTTTTCAATCAGCTGCAAACAGTGTTTTCTGTACATTTAAGAGGATCTGCGTGGGAGGGTTTCAGCTGCATTACCCACCGAGCAGCCTCTGTGTCACACGCCATGTGGCGCGGCAGGCGAGGAAAGACTCGGACTCCTGCGGCGGCGAATGAGCGTGCTCCAAACCTGCATGTCCCAGTAACGATGGAAGTCAAATCAATTGAAGGGGATGACGGCAAAGCAAATGCTGCCATTAATCTGCAAGCAAACTGCCCCTCGAGCAGACGTCTGCATCTCACACAGCTTCTAAGTCCACATGCTGCTGCCACGTGCGCTGGGGACTTTGCAAGTGCTATCGATTTTACGTGCAAAGGCACTTGGCTGCCACGGTGACGGCTGGCTGCATAAAACCCTGAGACAGACAACTGCATAGATTTTTTTAGTCCAGAAGGGACCATTAGATCACCCAGACCAACCTCCTGTATATCGCCAGCCAGAATAGCCCTGTATTGAGCCCGCTAATGTGTGTCTGGCTGCCGCATCTTTTCCAGAAAGGCCCTGAAGAGTTTGAAAGAAAGAAGCAGAGTCTTCTTCCTCACCTATATCTGTCTGGCTTCAATCTGTAGCCACTGTTTCACAGGCTCTTTTTTTTCAGTAGGTTGAAGAAGGGCTGCATTAGATTGGTGCTAGAATCAAGTCGCTCCTGGTCTTCTCGAGCAGGCAGATGGACGGTGTCCTGCACCTGCCCCGTGGCCCTCCTCTGCGCCCGCATGGGTGCCAGAACTGGACGCTCTCACCGCCTGCTCTTGGTGCGCCCCCCCGGACATGCACCGGACCCTTTTCCACAACATCACCGTGGGAGAAGCAGTCCGATAGCAGAGTTTGGTGAAAGTCAGCGGGAGTTGTGTGCCAACCCTCTCCCTGCTCTGCCTTCGACAATCACCCGCTCTACGCCCAGCTGTATAACCGAGTGAAGTGGCTTTAACTGGCATGGCAGCAGCTCAGCCGCTCTGCAGTTCTCACCCTTGTGCTCCTAAATCACCTTTGAAAGTGGGATGCACATTTCCAAGACATGCAGGCACTTCTGAAAATATTCCCTTTTAGCCAATGCTCCCTCACCCGGGTAGCAGATGAGTGACAGCTCAGGGAGGGCAAAAAATAATCACTTGTCAGGGAAAGCAGAGTATTTGAAAGCAATGCTTTAATAAAATGTCAGCAGAGAGGGCAGCCTGATAAGTCCTGGCACTGCAGGAAACACGGTGAAATGCTACAGCCCGTCTGCCGGACGTCAGACTAGACGGTGACAGTGGTCCCTTCTGGTTTGCAATGCACCAGCCAGTAAAAGTGTACAGGTCGGACTGCTCTGGGCTCCGACTTTATGCAGGGCTTCATCTTTGTGCCAGTCAGAGCTGCAACCGTTTTTCACCTCTACCGATGAACGCGCAGCACGTGGGAATGCATCCTTTTGGGTGGGTAAATGTATTGCGGAGCAGTGCAAAGCCAAAGCCCCTGCTCACAAGCAGGATCTCCGCTCCTTGTGTAGCGGACCCAAATGCAGTTTCGAATCTGGAATTCAGTGTTGGGGGAGCACATTTGCTTGGATATTCAGTGCCCGGGATCAGCAGGAACAATTCCTTTCTTTCTTTTTTAATGGAATTCATGTTATGGGAGAAGAAGAATGGAAACGAGCTCACTTTGGACATGAAGAAAGCGGCAGTGTTTTGTGGCCCTTTCAAAGCTCTTCTAAAAAGTATATAGCTTTCAAGAGGTTATAAAAGGCTTGCTGTGAAAGCCCCAAAGCAAATGTTCAGGAACCTCGGTTCATTGTTGCAGAATGGGATGATGCACAATTTCTCCCCTATGCCAGGCCATTTAATTTTCAACATCTCAGGTCACTCTTTCCACTAGCTGGCAGGTTCAAGGAGAGACCTGCAGAAGTGGTCCAGCAGCATTTACAGAAATGCTGTAGCGGCATTTCATCCTTGGCTGTCCTTGTGCTGCTGCTGGCGTTGAAGGACGCTACGCTGCGGAGTAAGGAGGCTGTACTGCTGCGTGCCACCTCGAACGGGTTCTGAGACCGCCAACCCTGCCCCTCCGCTCGCAGTATGCTAAGTAGCTCCCCATCTCACTTGCAACCCTCGCTGATGTGCAGATCTCTGTGGGGGGAAGCAACACCCACCAAGACGCAGTAAGGAAGGCTAGTTTACATCAGCCAAAGACCTGGAAGTACCTGGTTTCATGCGGTGTGACAGACTCCTCCAAGCTTAGACCAGATCCTTTATGTATTCCACAAGCAGTTCGAATCTTCCCAAAAGCCAAACGGGGCCCGGCTTTTTAATTTGTGTTTCACTGTGAAACCAAGGAACTTGCACATGCGAGAGTGTGCTCAGTTGAGCACGTGCCTTCCTCTTCGTGTACTCCTTCACCCAGGTAGCGGGACAAAGAGGCTCACAACATGTCTTTGAGTGCCTTTGTGTTTGCACGCAATGAATCCATGGATGCGACCCTTTAATTTCCGGCGAGCCAAACTAAACTACATCTAAGGAGTTTTAGTTTAATGCACCACAAAGGCTTTTAAAGTGTCTGGAAATCCTGCTTGTGCAAGCAGTCACACCACTGCAGTGCAAAAAAGGGCAAAAAACGTGGCGTGTACAAATGCCTAGGGAGGCCAAAAAACCAAAAACCACATGGCAGAGAAAGGAGGGTAAAGGAAAGGAAAGTAGGCAACATGTGTACTAAAGTATGCATAGGTCCATGCAGCCTTTGTGCATGCACACTTCAGCTAGTGCGGGTGTGCACACATGCGCAACAGGGGTGGGAACAAGGGGACAGATCACAGATTGTGCATTGATGTGTGTTGGGGGACTTCTTGCCTGGTACTTTGGTAACGCAGGCTCTGTCTTGGTGCTGGGATCCTCCCGGTCTCTGACCAGACACCACACAAACCATCCGGGCACCCGCACGACGCAGAGTGAAACAAGACCCATGCCAGTGATCATCTTGCCTGGGCTCCCCCTCTGCCTCTCTGCTCAGCCCTCTCTGCCTCACTGGCAGCAGTGCAGGCGAGTGAGATCTTTGAGTTATTAGCTCTGCTGAAGGCATAATAAATCCCAATCAGATATTGAAAGCAAAATCAGCCGCTCTGGCTCTATCTGCATTTATTAGCTAGATAAACATGGTGGAGCTGCACAGCTGCAGCTATGCTGAGAGGCTTAAGGCTTCCCTGGCTCAGTGAACTCAAAGCAGGTGGTCTAGTGACTCCTATAAATTAGTGGCTCATTTGGCACGGTCTCCACCATGGGTCTAGACCATGGGCCTTCTCACTGGGGTAAAAGCACCTTTGGAAATTGCGCTATCTTTTATTAGACCAACTAAATAGTTGGAGAAATTGTTCTTTGCAGGCTTTGGGGCACAAACAGCCTTCGCAAGGCACAGGGAGAGTCTGCTGGTGTTTGTGCGCCCTCCTGGGTAGAGGAGAAGCCAATATGCAACATGCAGGTCTGTGGAAATGCAAATGCCTGCAGTGAGGAGCTTGCAAAGAACAATTTTGCCAACTAGGTAGTTGGTTTAATAAAAGATACCACATCTACCCAAAGGACCTTGCCTGCCTGTGTCCTGAGACCAACATGGCTGCAACCAACAGCCCTGAACCTTTGGAAATTGTACTCGTTAGTGAGAACTGGATTCTGCTAATAATGTCTTTCTGTAAGCCCACTACAAATCCCAAACCCAAGGAATTAGTTTTTACTTTTAATGTAGACTCATGAGTGGGTGTACACGTGCACACACACACACACACACACACACACACACACGATCCTGGCCAGATTCTCCGTTGCCTTACACATTGTGTGATCATCCATACCATTGCAAAGCTAAGGAAAATTATTTTCCTGTGCTAAGATTTCATATCCACTCTGCACCAGTGCAACAAAGGCGTGAGGTGGCACGCCAAGGAGAATCAGGCTCACGCGTAGGTGAGTAAGCAATACAGGTGCTTTCCCGAGACACTCAACTAGGGAGTGGCAGGCAGGCGTGCTTAAAACCAGCCGTGCAGTTTGCTGCTCTGCCAAGAAACCGAGCTCGCGGCACCTGCGTGAAAAGCCTCGGAGCTACCGAGAGGCGAGCATTCATCCTCGTGGAGAGGAACGACGAACTCCTGACGAGACTGAGCAACAGCAGCTGGTCTTTCAGGGATCTGTGCCCGCAGGATGCCAGGCCTGGCTCCCTTTGCGTATGGGAGACGGCCACCTTTGCAACGCTGGAGAGGAGAAGTCAAGGCAGCATGCATGCAGGGCTGCCGACTCCAGCTCCTAGCACTAGAGACCAGATTCATGGCTGTTATGTGCTCGGTTCATTTTCTATTTAATGATGGTGTGAAAAGGTTTTTCCCCACCCCCTCAGCCCTGTCCCTTTACTCTGCACCCCCCGCCTTTTTTTTTTTTTAGAAAAAAAGATCATTTAACTACTTTATGGCACATTTAATGGCCCATTTAACTTATACACGTCTGATAAGATATTTTGTCAGATGATAAAGGGCTTTTCCCTCTAGAGATCAGGGGCTAGAAATGTCATAAATTTTTCCTTCATCGCAGCCATTAATTGGATTTTTCATTTCAAAGATATGGTAAATCAGATAACATATAACTGCCCAGAGAAACAGCTTCCTCGTGCGGTCCCTGGCAGAGCCTATGTGGGCGAGAACCTGCAGAAAGCAGTCTCTTCTTGTCTAGCTCTGGAAATGGTTACAGAAGTGGGGAAACAAGGCGGGCACATGCATTATTTAAGCATAGCCTTAGTGGATTTTGCCCTCTCCCTGCTGCAAAAGGCTGGGAATCAAACCTCTTCTTTGCAAAAACGAGGAGCACGCTTGGCCCATCCAGAGCCAGGAGATGCTGAGCCTGATTCACTGTAGCTTTGTGCTGGGACAAGCTGGGTCCCTGGCTAGGTGACAGGGGCGCGGTGTCATTGCCCTGCAGAGAGCTGTACCGTTTAGCCTGGACAAGGACCGTCCTGTGGAGCTGCAGGAAGCAGAGGGGTCCCAAAGGGCACAGCTAGACCAGAGCTGCACTGTGTGCCTGCATCACACACAGATGTGCCTGCCTCTGGTCCACCTGCCCTTCAGCCAGCCAACAGTGGAGACATCACTGCGGCTGAACGGCTCCCCCCAGGTTTGTACGCGGATGGATGGCTAGCCCGTGCTGCGGCTTGGACCATCACATTAATAATGAACTGGGTACGCCTGCATGGTCTGCAGTCTACCCTGCAGCTGCCCTGCAGACCTACCCCAAATCTCTTGGCATCCAGCTCTGGCCGAGTGGCACGACCAACTCTGTCTCTAGCAACCCTCATTCCTCGCTCTTATTTAGCAGTTTTCATCTGCTGGCTGCAAAGGTGCGACGGGTTCATTAATTCTGCCTTTACAGATGGAGAAATGGCAGCGCCGAGGGGGGCAGTGGCTTGTCTGTGATGGAAGGCCTGGCACAAAACTCCAGTCCCCCCAGTCTGGATCCAGCACCCTGAGTCCTGGGCCAGGGCTTGCTGGCTCCGTGTACACGCTTCAAAACTGGCTGGAAATAAACCCCACCGTGACTTATTCATGAGCACATCGCAGGCAAGGATCAAAAAGAAACTTTCTGAAAGTATGACTAATAAACCCTCTAGACAGGAGACACAAGGAAAATGCCCCCACTTTACAAGGGCTGGCAATTATAGGGGCATAGGTCACCATCGCTCCACTGGAATCACCCGGGCCGCATCAGCGTGCACCAGCTGGTCTGGGCCGCGTCTGGAGGCGATGGCCCGACAGGGATGCAGCAGGCACGTGCTGATTAGAGAGGAAATATTTTCACTTGCAGCTTCACAGGAGTGCATTCGGAAATGCGACCCCACAGGCTCCTTGCGTTTCAGGTTGTTTATGTGCCCACCCTGCCTCCATGGGAGTGCAAGTCACGGGCGCGAGAGCTTTTCTTTGCACGATTAAAAAAAAGAAAGCCCCTCCGTCCCTGTCATTTTATTCATGTTCTGAACCGAAGCAACGAGGAGCCTGAATGGCAGATACTCGATCAGAGGCGTCAGCAGGATTGCTCCTGGCACGGACAAAGCGCCCTGCTTGAGCCGGGCCCCGAAGCTGCCTCAGTGGAAGGTGGGCCCTGTCAAGAGATGCAGACACGAGATGTGCTTTGGCACTGGAGATGTCAGGCAGCCTTTTATTTTACAGCTCGTATCAGACACTCCCAGCGAGAGTCAGTGTTAGAGGAGTGGCAGGTCAGGTGTTCCTGCCAGGCACAGATGTTCATCCTCCTCTTATTAGCAGACACCTTTGCATTGCATCCAGCGTGATTAGTGCCACGACCTGAAACCTCACCGACTGCATACATCCCCTGTCCACAGGGTTAATCGTGCATGAAGATGGCTAAGGATGGACAGACGAGCTAGGAAGCAATGCACCGTTGCAAGCAATGTGTTAGCCTGCGCCCGCTTCCGAACGCTGGCTGCAGACAAAGCCGTGCAGAAGGGACAGAGGAGTCACCGGAGCTGAGTCCGTCTCGCCCGGTGCCTGCAGGGTAGCTGCAGCAGCAGGGAGCTCAGCATGGGCCCATTGCTGGGCTCTTGGGGGGTCTTGCTGCCAGACTCAGTTTGGGCTGCAGGTATTTTGCTAGGAGCGTCTGAGTTGGCTTGTGTGAAGTGGAGTCTTATGACGTGACAAGCCGCGTGGCTTATGAGGAGAGGCTGAGGGAAGTGGGCTGACTGAGTCTGCAAAGGGGAAGACTGAGGGGGATTGAGTGGCAGCCGTCACCTCCCTGCAGGGGGGCTGCACAGAGGCTGGAGCTGGGCTGGTCTCAGTGGGGGCAATGGGCTCAAGCTGCAACAAGGGAAGTTAGATATTAGGAAAAACTAGGAGCGGGGTGAAGCACTGGAACAGGTTACCCAGAGAGGTGGTGGCGTCTCCATCCTTGGAGGTTTTGAAGACCCGGGTAGACAAAGCCGTGGCTGGGATGATGGAGTTGGCGCTGGCCCTGCTTGGAGCAGGGGGGTGGACTGGATGTGCCCTCCTGAGGCCCCTTCACACCTTAACTTTCTATGATGCTGTGAAAAACTCTCTCACCAGGAGGGTGGTGAAACACTGGAACGGGCTCCCCAGAGCGGTGGTGCAGTCTGCGTCCTTGGAGGTTTTGAAGACCCGGGCAGACAAAGCCTCGGCTGGGGGGATGTAGTTGGGGCTGGTCCTGCTTGGAGCGTGGGCTTGAACTAGGTGATGTCCTGAGGTCCCTTCCAACCCTCATTTTCCATGATTTTGAGTCAGTCTGTGAGGGAGACCAGTTCCAGCTACTTCACAGCCAGGTGCAAGTCTGGACCATGCGGTCACATCACAGGATGACCTGCCTCCGAGGGAAGCTCATCCGACTACTGATGGCCAAGGGTTAGGGAAGATGCCCTGAATGCTGAACGGGGTCCTGGCTTCTAAACCTGTGAGGCTGCAGTCCCTTTGCTCAAGCCCTGGTTGTCCTGGTGTCCTCTGCCACGGGCAGGTTGGTGAGAATATAGCCCCAGTGATCTGGGGGGCCAGCCCTGGGTGCCAGCCCCTTTGCACAGCGAGGCATTTCAATCAGAAGTGAGTTTACAACTGACAACCAGGCGCTCAGGCCCATTGGAAAGGGAATTAAATGAAAAAGTTCCTGCTCCGGCTTTCTCTGTGTTTTATAGTAGAAACTCTTTATGTTTTATGGTTGAAAGTATCGTAAATTGTAGTCACGCGGTAATGAAAGGGAGCAGGAGTTCTGCCAATGTATTAAAACACTTTATTGATATAATAATGGCCCCGTCTATTAGGAGAATATCACTTTTGCTCCCATGTCCCCCTTCTACAGTTGTGTACCATTTATATACTCTCTTTCTCAAGGTCCGTAATGATAAAAAATGCTCTGCAAGATTTTTATACCCTCCACTGCCCTTGCTTTATGCTTCTCCCAAAGGATGATCCTTCCTGCTACAACCTCCATAGCTCCAAAAAATCAAAAGTCTGCTAAGCCGTAGGAGAAATCAGCTGGACTGGCAGTGGCAGAGATGTACAAGAATATGAAATTAAAGCCAGCCGCTGTCTCACCTCGTCTGCTGGTGTCAGTTCAGAAAGCCACTTTTGAACAGACATAACACACCTTGCAACATGCACTTCAACATGTGCAGAAGCTAAACTCAAGTAGTTATGTGTGACCTTTTCATTCCAGGAAGAATGTGTTTTTGCGCAGAGATCACTACCAGGATATGGAAATTGGGTGCTACTGTTTTTACGGTAATACAGCCATGGTCAAACAAGAACAAGTGAGAGATATATTAAACTACCGGTCCTCGTTTTCCATTGAATTTTATAGCTGGACCAAGAGGCCTCTTGGTTGCTGTTGAGTTCCCTCCCCTGCAGGTTCAGGCAACCATTTATCCAAAGGATCCCCCAAGTCTCCCCTGCAACCCCTGCACAAAAACGCATGGCACAAAATGAGGCTGCCGAGGTTCTTTGCGGGGGAGCGATATCTTTTATCAGTCCAACTCAAACTGTTGGAAAAATTCTTCTTTGCGAGCTTTTGGATACAAACACCCTTCCTCAACCTGACGAAGAGATTTTGCACCCGAAAGCTTGCAAAGAAGAATTTTTCCAACTATTTGAGTTGGTCTGATAAAAGATATTGGATTAACCCGAAGAACCTCGTCTGCCTGTGTCTTCAGATCAACACAGCTACAGCCTACACCCCTAACGACAGGGTAGGCTTTAACCTTGGCCAGCTGCAGCTGCAGTCCATGGCATAAAGTTTTGGCAGCACAGCTACACCGGCAAGTGGAGAGCCCTGACCCTGCCAAACCCCCGCCCCAGGGCAGGTGCAGCGATGAAGTGGGGGAGCTCCCTTTGTGCAACGTAGCTTGGGGGGGCAGGAAAAACCCTCCCACTGCATCTCCCCGAGAAGGCTCCCCGGCACAGCTGTGATGGGCAGCTGTGCCGGGACACACAGACACACCACGACTGACGGACGGTGCACGCGGCCCGGTGTCCCCGGGACCGCGGGAACGCCGTAGCCATTGCCTTCCACCAACACACCATTAAAAACTAGCCTGGGCAAAGCCAACAGCATTAGTTTAAAATAACAGCTCGCCATCCCGCCTCGTTTGGCTGATTGCCAGTTAATTAATAAGGGCTCTGTCGTTCCCTAGTAATTTTTATTGCGCTGCTACTCTGAAGCAAGGTCATTTTGAAAATGAATGAAGCCCATGAACGGTATGGGAGAAGAACAGGAATACAAAAGTGCAAACCTTGATTTAAACAAGTGATAACACAGCTCTATTGTGCAGGGCATAATGACAATACTGTAAATGGCAGAGCGGCAAAGGAGTTTCTTGGAAAAAAACGGGAGATTGCTGGATATAAATCTCCTGTGGTTTTGCAACTCGAGGAGCAGAAATGAGACTATGGAAGAAACGGTTATAAAGAACAGTGTGGAATATACAGTGGTAGAAGACAGAAGAAAAAGGCCTCTTCAACGCATGTACTCTGCTAAAATTTCATAAATTATAATTACCCTAGTTTTGCACTATAATCCATGATGGGAAGGCTTCCTTATGGAAGACAGGCATATGGGGAGCAAGAATTAAAGATAAATAAATCCCCTCCCCCACAACAACAGCAATGAAAGCAACTTCTCTGCCTGAAAACACAGTTGAGACAGCAGCCTGGTTTCTTCTCAGCTCTGATTAACCTTCAAGGACAGTATTCAAAGAATTACAGAGGCATGAACTAGATGCAAACCCGAGTATTTTGTGGATGTAGAGAAGATGAGGAAATGGAGACAGGGCAGGCAGGATTGGGGGCTGGGAGTCAGCAGTGCATGGCCTAGGCCAGGCTCTGCCACTGGCTTGCTGGTTGACCTTGGGCAAGTCCCTTCCTCACTCAGTCCAGAGGGTGGTGAAATAACCAGAGAGGTGGTGCAGTCTCCATCCCTGGAGGTGTTATAAGACCCAGGTGGACAAGGCCTTGGCTGGGATGTTGTGGTTGGGGCTGGTCCTATTTCGAGCAGGGGGGTGGACTAGATGCGACCTCCTGAGGTCCCTTCCACCCTCATTTTCTACAATTCTCACCTTTTTCTTTCGCTATCCAAACTGTAACCTGGTTGGGGCAGTGGGTCTGCACAGTGCACAGCACGACAAGGGCCCAATGCACACGCTACCTGCAGTAACTCACGTGGAAAATACAGCACCACTCGTGAGAAAGGGCTCCTTTCCCTGCAATGACCTTTAGGAGAAAGCGGCATGACTCCTTCCAGGCTGGCATAATGCTTGACAACAAAAACTGCAGATGGGAGTGTAAAAATGTTATTTGCTTGATTAAATACCCATAAACACCCAAATGTTCCCTGCCTCCTAGCCTCTGCCAGCCCTCATCTGTATGGTCCCCGAAACAAGGATTGTCCCTTCTTGAAAGGCTGGAGAGCACCCAACTTCTGGATGCTGCCACGTTGAAATAATAAAGCTGGTATTACCGGGGAACTTGGGGCATCAGTGCTTGGTAGTCCGTGTCCTTGCACGGCGCCTTTCCAGAGCCAGAGACTTTAATTCATATGCCGCAGAACAAGACCGTGGGGAGTTAATGCTTCAGGAGCTGAATCGCCTTAACACAGCCCCTCAGTGCCCCCTTTCACCTTCCTCATCCTCAGCCCCTGCCGGCTGGGGGCAAACGGCAGCGCGCCCCAGCTGTACTGAGGGCATCAGGGGCACAGCCAGGATCCCCAGTATGGCGGTGCAGGGGGCACAGGGGCTGTGGCAGGAGGCTGGGTGGTCTGCTGGGCATGGGGCGCTTGGGAGCTCCTCCAAGGGCCGCGGAGGTGCCGCAGGACCGCCACCTGCCTGCTGCCCCCCCGCACAGACAGGCGTGCAGAGGAAAGAGGCTTCTTCCCCAACTCCTTTCCTCCGAGGAAGCAGAGTTAGGAGCCCTGCCTTGTTCAGCGTTATTAATGAGCCCTGTGGGGATTCGTTATGGACTGATCTCCCTGCAAAGGCTCTTCCCGTGTCTCCTCCCCAGCGCGCTGCAGCCTCCCTGCCAGCCAGCGCTTACAAGTGCTTTGACTCTTTGTGTTCTTCAGAGCTGGGTATTTTTAGCTGCAGCAGCTGCCACAAAGGGAGAGCCGGGGCCTAGGAAAGGGGGGTGGGAGCTCTCTGCGGACCCCCAGATAATTATAATATGACCTGCTGGAAATAATGAAGTGCCATGCGGCAAGAAGTCACCCACACTGCAAGAGGCCTGCTGCGCTGATGGGGTCTCCGAGGCCCCACACCCCCAGGGCCCGTAGGCAGGTGGATGAAACGGGAGATTACTCTGGAGTCGTCTGAAGCAACCCCAGCACTGGGATCCTGCACAGCTCCAAGCCAGGCTCAGAGTGAAAATTAACTCCCAGCCCCAGACACCCAGGCCCGTTCCCACGAGCACACACGTGCAGTTTGTGGCGTCTCAAACCCATTTGAGGTGCCGCAAACTGCATGTGGTGCACATGCACCCATTCGCTGCGCTGCTAATTAGCAGCACCATGGGGGGTTTTTTGACACTAGGAACATCCCGGTGTCAAAAAAAACCCAACCCACCATTAAAAAAAGTGGTGTAGCATGGCATGGCGCACGTGGCAGCAGCACGCACCACCAGTAATCGGACTCTGGCCAGCCAGAGCCATATTCTGGCTGCCGGGCAGGCTCCGAGCAGGTGGCTCAGTGCTGCTGCCCTGGGCGGCCCCCAGAGACCCCAGGTGAGGCTGCTGGGCCTAGCACGGGTGCTGGCCCCAGCCTCTCCAACCCACCCTGGGGCAATCTGCTACACGCTGCAGCATGTGTACAGCGGCCTGCCTGGGGGCAAATAGCAGCAGCACAAATATGTCCCACTGCCATCTGTCCCACGGGAAAAGTGCACACTCATTGGGATGTGCCCCCAGAGGCCAGACCAACAGACACCTCCTGTGCACATGCTCCAGCGTGCAGCCAACTGCCCCAGGGTGGGTTGGGGAGGCTGGGGCCAGCACCCGTTTAAGCTGGACCATGGGGATGTCAGGCCCACCCCTGACTTAGGACAGCATTCAGCCTCCCAGGAAGGAGCTGGAGACTTGGCCTGATTACAGGGTACGGGCACCTTCACGCATACCAGGCATGACAGGACTCAACAACCTTGCAGAGAAAAGCATAACAAGATCCAATGGCTGGAAGTAAAGCGACATGAATTCAAATCAGAAATGAGGCGCATGTCTTTAACGCTAGATTTAGCTATCAGGGAAAGTGGGCAGATGCCACTTCATGTCTTCGACAACAAGGCCATCTTTCTGGAAGAGATGGGCTGGCCCCCGCTACCCTGGGCACAGTACAGGGGGCAGTGCCGGGGGCCCTGGCTGATGATACACATCACAAAACTTTCACGACAATAATAATCCTGCCGGAACAATTGGCCACGCTAAAAATAAAACATGCTGGCGGTGGTCTAATTTACCATGATAAATCAAAATCTACCATGATGATGTGATGGGCTAGCTGGCAGTGACCTAGCCCAGGGGTTTTGAAAGGGCAAAAGATGATTGGAGGACTTGGGATTCCCTTTCCTCACCAATCAGGCCCCAGAGACTCAACCGCCCCGTGTCCCGATTGGCCGCTTGGGTCACCTGGAGGGAGATAAAAGGGGTGGCGTGCGCTGACTTGGGGAGAGACCAGTGAGGGATGACAAGGAAGGAGCTTCACAGAGCTGGCAAGAGCTGAGCCAGCGGGGTAGGAGCGGTGCCCTGGAAGAGCCTGAAAGAGCAGGACCTGCAGGCAGCAGCGGGACCCACAGCAGCGCAGCATGCGGCCGGCAGGAGGGGCTCCCTACTGGGCTCCGGGGTCCCCTGGGAGAGGCTGCAGCCAGCAGGGGAGGCTCCCCTGCTCCAGGAAGGATCTGAGCAGCGACCTGAGAGGTTCCCAGCTCTGCTTCCAGCTCCTCCAGTCGGAGGCCAGGGCTCCGGGAAGGTCAAGACCCCTTGCAGGTGGGAGCAGTGCCGCCAGTGGTGACTGTGTGGCAGCGTTCCTGCCTACCACGTGGGAGGTCTGGGCTTGAGTCCCCGCTGAGGTGACTTGGGCTGAGTGAGGTAACAAGAAGCATGTCTTCTTGCAGTGGAAAGGGGCCCTTGTGTTTTCTCCCCCTCCAGGTACCAAGGCCCTATACTTCCTTGTCATTTTGCATTTTGTGCCTTTTTATATTTCACCAACCCGTATTGTTTGTTCTGCTGTTTGTGTTTTATATTTTGTTAACCCTGTTTTTTGTCAGTGATTGTAAGTGTCTAACCTTTGAATCCTGCCCCTTGGGGCATTGTAGTGTCCACTATACCCTCTGATTTATGCCTGTTATGTTCCCAGCATTAAAAGGTATATGGTTAAGTGCCCATTGGTGGTCTGGCTCTGCTCTATAGGGGGAGGAGAGTCCCTACACCTCCCACAGCGCTTGTGCACCTGCTTTGATCCCTTCAGTTGGAGAGGGGGTACCTCTTGGAGTACCGCCTGGGTTACAATATCAAGACATCAACATGTATTTTCACACATGACTAACCTAGCTAAATGGTGATTTTTTTTTTTAAGTGCTATTTCGTGATCTAAACAACACGTACCGTGTACAAGTGCCCCCAAGAGCAAAGGTCCTTTCTAGCCTTGAAAACCCTATGACCCCAGGAAACAGTCTCTCGACGGAGTCACCTCCAATGCTACGGTGATAGTGATGATTCAGGAGGGAGAACCACAGCACCAATTTACAGGGGTCTTTGTCTCTCCAGTCAGTAGTACCAGTCTGAACTGGAACGGAGGCAGCAGTTTGAGGTTTTCAGTTGGAAATGAGGGGGTTGCGCTGCAGCAATGGCAACCTGAAGCATAGAAAAGACACGTGCCAGCAGCACCCTGCATCTCCCCCATCCCAAAATAGACGAAACTACATTTAAAACGGTAGCGTTTTTTAATGGAGTGCTGATGATTTGCACTCTCCCATTTTTCTCAGAAACCACAAGACTTAAAAATGCGTATTTCTTTGATATAGAAGCTGGAAACTTTCCTGGACTCACGTGACGACCATCTTCACACGACACCAGGAACCTCGCTGGGTCTTTACAAGCAGATACCGAGTGCCTCGTTGTACAGGTGCCCACATTGCCAAATGTTTCTTCTATTAAAAATACTCAAGGGCAAACAGATTTTTCTATTAAAAGCAACTTGAAGAGGAGTCCCTTGAGCGAGGCGCAGTCAAACCAGGGTGTGCGGCAAGTCACACAGTCGGACATGAAACACTGGTCACAGAAACCAAAGCCCCCTTTAAGCAGCTCTCACAGCACCGAGCGGCTTTGAAAACCCCTCCTATAGGGACCCTATTCACGACTGGAGGGATTAATGGTGTCCATGGGTTCAGGACTTGCCAAAGTCTCAGAGACCCGGGAGTTAGAAGGTAAATAAGATTACCTTTCCTTATCTATACACTCAGAGACATGGGGGGTGTATATTGCATTAGTACATACGGCTCAGCTGTCAGTCTGGAAACTCATTATATCCGGCTGTAATATCACATTGCTGCAGAACGTGAGGCCTGTGGTGGGCTCCTCCACAGAGAGGCAGGATTTTCTTTATTCTTCACCATCCAAGAGTGGGATTTTGCCTCCCCAAAGAAGTTTAAGTGATAAAGCTGTCACATTACAAGTGGCAAGGCCTGGGAAGCAATAATCCTCCGTTTTTGCTCGTGCAAGGTTTCCGAAAGCCGTGTGCCTGTCCTTCTGCTGGCGGGTTCGTCTGGTGCCCGGAGCCCCCCGAGCGGCAGCCAGGCGGACCGGCCGTACTGCCGTGCCTGCACGGCCGCGGGGTGAGTGTCTGCGCTGGATGCCAAGCAATGGGAGAATCAGAGCTTTCCTGTTTAATGGCCAATTGACAGAATAATGAAAAAAGTATAAAGTTTAATGAAAACAATTGTGGTTTTCCCACCAGGGAGCCCACACACATGCAATATTCAACAACTGAAAGCAAACGCTGTCTGCATGACAGGCTCTCCATAACCCAGGATTCACCTCCCAGAGCAGCCGGCTGCCAGGAGCCCTGCTACGTTGCTTTTTCTGGCTTTCCCTTGAACAGGCCGTGCCTCGTTTCAGAGAGCCGCGTGCCCTCCTGCAGTCCCGAATTGAAAGCTTTTATGACCCGAGAGGACGGGGCCAAAGTGCCCGTACACCGTTCAGGCCCCAGGCTCTGCTGCTCCTTCCTGCACTGGTTTGACGGCCTCTCTAAACCCTCTTTTACCTCTTCCTTTGCTGCCTGACACCAGAGACCCGTTTGCCTACGGAGCTGTCTCCGAAGGGCGGCTCCATTACTCTAGTCTGCGAGCACGTTTCACTCCAGGGAGTTTTCATGTCCCAGATCAGGTAAGTTTAAGAGGGTCAAAGAACGGCGGCCCACCTGGGCCAGGTGCAACCCTCCTGCCCAGGTGAACAGGAGGAGCAAAGTGGACACGTGACGGGTGCACGAGACTCAGAGCCCGGACACCAAACGCTGCGAGTGTTAGGGGACTCACCAGGCATAATTCGCCTTTCAGCGATAGTGGCGTGCATCCAGCACGGCTGCGCCGAGGTCCGCAGCAGTGGCGAGCTGGCGTCGCGGACTGCAGAATTAGGCCCCTGCAATGCAAGGGGCTCGGCACCCCCTGCCTGCCCCGCTCCTTCCAGAGCCTGCGCCCGCAGACGGGGACTGGCTCGCTGCAGCGGGGAGACTTGCTCGGGAGCGATGCCTGCGTTCAGTAAACGCGCAGTGTCCTCAGACGCGTGGCAGAGCAGCAGCCTGCGGAGACGGGAGGAACGAGCCCTCTGATCTCAGGCTGGGAAGAGCTCGCAGAAAAGTCAGGAAAGAGACGGAGTGGATCAGAGGCCCAATTAATCTAAAAGTGCAGCGCAGCATCTAATTCACTACAGAGGAAATGGCAAAGAAGCCCTTGTATTTATTAGGAGGGGAGTTGATCTTGCATCCCTTCTGGGCCTTTCATCCAGCAGGCTCACAAAGGGCTTTCCGCACAAACTGTCATATCAACTGGCTACAAAGCCTTTGCTCAAGCTTTTCTGGGGTGCCCAGGAGGGCTCCCAATTATTCACCTGTAGGTAAATTAAGCCACAAGGCAGTCGTGTTGAACACCTGGTAACTGAGGCTGTAGCCCCTGACCAAATCTGGCCAGGAAAACCAGGCTTTCTCCCATGG
This sequence comes from Crocodylus siamensis, assembly GCF_052110815.1. NCBI lineage: Eukaryota > Metazoa > Chordata > Crocodylia > Crocodylidae > Crocodylus > Crocodylus siamensis. Next base: position 2,349,333 of record NC_143400.1, read on the forward strand.
ATTTTTTTTTTTTTTTTGGCACAGAAAAGTTTCCTTTCCAAATTGCTCCATGGACAGTTTTTACCAGGTGGAAAAGTAGATTCCCTCTCAAAGCACGCGTTTTCCCCTTCCCAACTTTTTCTAGAGGTAGGCAGAAAACTACTCGCACCTGCCTATGTATGTATAGGTCTGAGTGGAAGCGTCTACACGAGACATTTACTGCAGAGCTGACTCCGCAGTGAAATGTCACCGTCTGCACGTGCGGCGCTATTAGGCTGGAGTAACCTAATCAACACCACTGTAGGACAGCACCGCCGGACACAAGCACTATCCCACAGTGGAGTTATTTGCTCCGCCGCAATGCACGTGCGGATGCTGATGGGGCTGGCCAGGGCACAAGAGTGAGCTGCCTGTTGGCTACCCCACACGGTAGCCCTCTCACGTAGCCAGCCAGCCCCTCCACAGGACACTGAGCCAGGCTGCAGTTAGCCCCAGGCTGGTCCTCTGCCCCAGCTCAACGTGCTGCAGTCCCGGGCACACGTGCAAACGTGGTACCCAGGAGCAATAAACTCCAGCATGAACTGCACCGGAGTTTACGGCTCCACCCTAACTGCACATGTGGACGTGCCCAGAGTGGTTGCATTTAAAACCCACAGGTTATACACGCAGCAAGCAGAAGTGCAGGGATGCGCAGTCTGCCACCGAAGGGAGAAAGCCCGGGTATGTGCTCCATGTCAACGGTTTCACGCGTTGCTTGCTCCACCCACCCGGGACGTCTGCTTCGAGAGGAACGGTGCCGCAAGCAGCCCCGGCTGGTAAATGGTGCTGCCTTGGGAATGAGGCACATCAAACATGCCGCGAGCCGTGAGACCCGGAGAGCAGGTGTGTGTGCTTATCACGGAGGCGGCAGCGTGGCTGCATGCTTTCAGGAGACCTGCTCTTGCACACGTTTCCCCTCTGCGCCCTGAGCAGTTGCACAGGTCTGGGCACAGTGAATACACTGTTTAATAGCCAGACTCTGCCTCGCTCAAAAGCGTAGCAGGAAAAGGAGGGTATCTGCTTGGTGCTGCCGCTGCAGGAGGCACTGCCTGTCTGAGCTCGTGTGTGCCTTTTCTCATGCGTGCTATGCTTGATTTTCAATTAGCGTCATTTCCCTCTTCTTCCAGTCCCCCTGATGTGGATATGCCGAAAAGCCAGTGCACACCCCACCAGAGTGAAGAGGGGTGGGAAAAGCTGTCTCCCGCCGGTGCTCTCAGACGCTTCCTCTCTCTGCTCAGCCGTGTTGCGTATTGTCGTTACCGCCCTGGGGCAGCCACTGGAAACCGAAGCTAGGCAAGCTCAGCCAAAAAAAGACTCGTGCAAGTTCCTAACAACTGCAATGAATTAAGCATCAGAACAGCTCATCTGGGGCTGGGGGAATGGTTTGGGAGTCTTCACATCCAGAACGGGTGTTTCTTAGCGAAAGGCATCAATCAGCCGGGAACGAACCACCAAAATACAAGGCTTTGCCTTTTTGGTAAAGAGTAACTCCATCGTGTGTGGTGGTAATGTTAGTCTCATTATCTTCTTGGTGCATCTTCCATCATGGCAGCTACTACGTGCTCACCGCTGCGCTAGCTGAGTGCTGGCCTTTAAGACTGTAAGTGAATTCAAGCCTTGCAGCAATTGTTGGAAGACCCCTGTTGGGTCCCGCCTTCAAAATCCAGTGGTCACAATCAGAGACAAAAAGCAGCGCAGGCACGCGCAGTCCTGCGAATGACGCTGTGAAGCACGCTTGGATTTCAGGGACGGGTGGGGAAGGGAAGGGGAAGTGCAATACTGTCTTCTGCAGCACATTTTCCAGTCCAGCAGCAACTGGGTTTCTGTCTGCACAGGCACATTTCGTGCTCCAGCGGGACAAGCAGCACAGCTCGAGCAGAAGACGACTCTTTACGGCCGGGATGTTCTCAGGAGACTCTCACCTCCCCGTTTAACGCTGCAGCTGCGCCGCTGCCTGGCTTGGCGGTAGCGCCCAGCTTTGGGCTGACCGCATGCTCCGGGGCCAGAGGCTGGTCAGTCGGTGTGGGTAAAGTTGCCTGCAGTGGCAATCCTCGTCTCTGCTCCGGTCTGCAACACCCCTCGCGCTGCGCGTCGCGTGGCTTCCTGCTTCCTCAGTCCGACCTTGAACTTTCCATCGTCAAAGCAAAGCGCCCGAAAGCCCCGCGGCCGGCAGAACCCGGGGAAGATTATCACCGTCAGTGGACTCGGAAGCCGCGGACACGAATGGCCCGGGCACGTCGCACCAGGCTCTGCGGATGCAGGGAGACGGCCCCCAAGAAAATGACACCCTCCAGCTCCAGTCTCTCTCTGCCTACGGCCTGGTTCTGCATCTGCCGGCGGTCTGGAAACGCGGTGGGGATAAGCGGTGGCACCGTTCATTGCCGTGGCTTCCAGAACGGCAGCCACTAGCGCGGCCACGGCTCCCCCGCTGCCAGGTGTCTGGGCCCGTGGGGACCAGGCCAGAAGGCACGGCCCGGCTGCCCAGAGATTCAGCATTACTGGTTCACCCGGAGAAGTCAAGCGACTCGCCCAAGGTCACACAGGAGTCCGTGGCAGAGCAGGGACTTAAAACCAAGCCTTCCAAGTCGTAGGTCAGGCATCTCTACTGGCTTCATTCCTCCTCCCCCTAATGGTAATATAGCCCATGCTATTAACTAATAATAATGCACAGCAATCTCTACAGATGTAAAATCACAGAGAGAAAAAGCAGCTACTCTTGTTCCCTCAATTGCCTTTTTCTTCTCGACTGGCTCGGTCTTCCTCCTTGCAGCAGAAGATACTGAACTAATCTAAACGAGGGAAGCAAGGCGTACCGTCGCCGCGCTGCACCCTCCCACCATCGCACAGTGTGTTTGCTCTGCTTTTTCATCCCAAGACATACAGGCTGTACTATTTCCAGGTTATCTCCACTGATGTATTTGGATAACTGCAACTCCATTTCCTGACAGGAAAGCAATTCTGCTATCGGCTCCTGCATCACCTTTATTACTTAAAGTACCTTCTGAGCACACAGCTCCAGACAGAAAGTTCAAATAGTAAAAAGCCATCTTAGCATGATCCGGCCAAATCCTCGAGTTTTTCCCATCAACAAAGAGATTAGCTGCCGTCCTCGGCAATAGGCAGCTCAGGAAGATAGAGGCCTCTGAGAAAGCTCCCACAATTAAGGGAGATCAGGTAGCACGAGATAAACTTGTGAGGAGCCTGCCCAGAGCTTTACAGACAGAGCATTATGGGTGCAAGGAACAGACCTGGGGCTTGCCTCTATTCTCACGCTGCTTTTACACCCCAGCAATCGTGCTGGTGGCCTCGATGGCAATCCTTTCTTGTTTGCACACCAAAGATGCGCTGCAGGTATGTTAAACTGAGGCTGCCTTTGCGCATGGGCTCTCTCAAACTGGACCTACTGGCTTATCTTGGACTACTAAGGCCTGGCATAGTCCCTACTTCACAGGGATGTCTTTTTTCCAGATTGGGGACATGCAGAGTGCGGAGGCTGCTCTAGCAATGCAGAGGTGCCTTATGCTGAAAGGCCCGACACCCCTTGCCTATAGGGTATAAGGTCTGAACGCAGAAGAGGTACCACCTCAAACTATAGGGGGGCAATTACCCTGGTATAGCTATTCCCGCGTAGGAAAACCAGACACATTGTTCTAAGGGTGCTGTGCGGTGCACAGCCACCGACCGCCACACTAGAGGTTGTGCCAGGATAACTATTTCAGTACAGACAACATATTCACGCGTATCCAAAACAGCAACATTAGTACTAAACTCATCCCCACGGGGCATCCCACCTAAAAACCCTGGCTGCCTCTGGGGAGAAATTGCAGCGACGTGATTCAACCTTTCATCTGCGTTGATCTGAGCTCTTGTACCCTGGATCCAGGCCAGGGGATTGCTTCCAGGAGCAAGGGCATTTCTGCCTGGGCTATCTGTGTGCAGTTGTCCCAGCGCGGTTCTCTCCAGACCTCTACCCCCTCGCCTCAGGGCAATGCTGTTTGTGCGGTTACTGCCCGAGGCGCTCCTGTACCTTGCTAGGGGACTTGCACTCTTTCCATGTGGATCTGGTGTTGCCATTACAATGGGGTGCTCAGTGCTTAGGAAGACTGACACGACGCCTCCACCGATAATCAGCAGAAAGGCTTTATTAACTAAACAACGAGCTATAGAGGAAAAGGACAGGGAGGCTGGGGCAATCACCCAGCAGAACAACCTGTCAGTTGGCGTCTCGCCGTAATCGGGGTTTTCTCATCAGCACGGGCAAGGATTCTTTGCAGCCTCTCGCCAGGCGTGGGTCCGTCAGCGAGGGTGGTCAGCTGGGCGCGGGCTGTGATGGGTCAGCGTGGTGGTTCCCTTCTGAGATGAGCACCCTTGCTGGCAGCTCCACCCTTCTCTTCTACTCATTCTTCACAGCACAGTTTCCCAGCTGGTACAGACACCTAGACTGGTGAGGCAATGGTGGTAACAAGGAAGAGGCAATCCCACTGAAAGGGGAACCTGCTCATAATCGATGCGTGGTAGCTGGGCATGGGATGTACTTGATCCCGAAGGCAGAGATGAGATTAACGGTACTGTTGTGTTTCAGGTGGTCCTAGTCACACGTGTACATCCTCGTGCAAAAGGGCACCGATATCATAATTTGGTTGTGTGAATTCTGCACGTAGGCCCAGACAAGCTGTGTCCAGCAGTGAGGCGCTCCCGTGCCCTGCTAGGGCCCTTGCACTGGTTCGATATGGATCTGGCGAAGAGGGACGTCGTGGCACTCCGATTCCCAGAGAAGAGAGTCCACCTCTACCACGGGTGCTAAATAACGGCGGTAAAGTAAACTGTGTATAGACAAGCCCCGAGCGGGAGGGATTTTGTCAGCCCTCTGTCATCTGTGCAGAGGAAACAGCCTGCAAATGGCCAAGGAGGCCAGGAGTGCTTCTCTGCTCCCTCCCGCCCACGGCACCCCGAACACGAGTGGTGCTGGGGGCAGCAGGGATGCGGTACGTAGAAAGCAGGTGACAGTCCTGCACTTGTGTCATCTGGGATCACTGTCGGCGGTGGCAATCCCTCGCGGTCCAGGGTAATCGCAGGTCCGGTAAAGGGTTGCAAATGAGTCCGTTGATGGCTAAGAAAGCTGCTCCGAGAGCCACGGTCTCTCTGGCAAATGCCACAGGTAGTGGTTAAAGGAGGGTCAGACCACGGATGTCTTGGTCTCGTTGCCTTTCCTTCCATTTCCGTTGTTTTTCTGCCTCCAGGGCAAGACAAGTTTCCTCAAAGTAAGACGTGCCCTCTCTCAGCGTCACCATGTAGCCATCCTGGGCTAGTTTTTCCCAATTTGTGGTATCAACACCACATTTAATGTTTGCCTTGAGGGTGTCCTTGAAGCATGTCCTCTGGCCCTCACGTGGCAGAGGTGGCGTATCGGATCCTATACTGGATCTTCTTACTGAAGTTCGCCTTCTCTGAGAAATGGCTGCCAAGGTATGCAAAGTGCTCAGCTTTCTCCAGCTCCTCTCCGTCAATGAGGATCCATCACTGAGGACCAGTGGGACACAAAGCACGGGGAAGATTTTACACCTGGAGTGGGGTTTGGTATGGTGGGCATGCCACGCTGCCCTGGTCCCAAAGGCCTACAACCTCTGCTGTCTCTGAGGATTTTTGGCTCTGGACATGGTTGGAAGAGAGAAAATTCCTTCCCAAATCTCACCCGGGCCTTTCGTTCCCCTTGGAGAGGTTCTGATCTTTGTCTTAGCAGATGCATCTGTGCTGGTCTCGTTGGGGATCTCTTTCTAAACCAACCCATGCAGACCCACAGACTGCTGAGACCATGTCCTGCTTTTCTTCTGTCCGCTGTATGGGCCAAACCCTGGCTGCTAACAAGCAACAACTAGCAGTGTCTACACGTGACACTTTAATGCGCATTAGCCTAAATTAATGCATATTAAGGACGCGCGTCTACACATGCATGCCCTTAATGCGCATAAACATGGCAAAGTTAGGCAATTCACACCTAAATTTGATACCTGCGCCCACTCTGACTCCATGATAAGTGAAAGCTGAGCCGCACAGTAACTTGACCTGGTTTCACCGCTGTGCTGATTTAGCTTTCTGCACTGTGGGCTAAAAGTGGGAAGACGATTACCATGCGGTGATTCCTCTCCTCTTCTCAACTCAGTGTGGTTTGAATATTTTTCCATGGCCACAGATAAAAGACGCGGGCAGCCTTCCCAGCCTTTCCGGCCCTCACCTGCTAGAGAGCTGCTGAGCCCGAGTCGTGCTGTTCCTGGGGGAGGGAGCTGCAGCCACGTCCGCGGCTCAGCACCCCCCGTACCGCGGGTCGCTCTCGGCCAACTTCCTTGCTCCACTGCTCTCCCCAGTGCCTGCGCTCACGCGTGGCCTTGGGCTTTCCCTTTGCCAGGGTTATACTAACAAACGGGTCCCTCCCAGACGAGGTGGATGCAGTTCATTACGCTGTATGTTAATCTCCCCATCTCCTCCCCGCTCCCTCCTGCAAACGCTCATCATCTTTGAGACATACTGTAACTATGAAGCTCCGAATTACCCCGTTATGAAAGTCCCACGGTCCCAGCCTTGTCATCGCTCCAAACGCCCATCGACACGGGAGCGAACAAAACCATGACAGGCGCTGGATCACACCGCCAGCTCTTCTTCTGTACAATAGATAACTCCCCCATCTGGGACAATGCAAATGTGCAAATCTGAAAATCCTCCCCTGCGGCCTGCTCTGCAAGCTGCGTGTACACAATCTGGATCCGCCCATGTAATCAGATTCCCTTTCCAAGCCCTCCATCTCGGAGAGCCCTGCTGTTCCCAGCGTTTGAGACTCGCAGATCTGCATCGGCCAAGAAAAAGCAGACATGAGAAAGCCTATCTCGGGCCTACTGCTAATGCTAAAGAAATCTGAGGCATCGCAGCAGCTGGTCTAGTGGTTAGAGTGGAAAGCCGGCTGTTAGCACTCCTGAATTGTCTTGCCAGCCTGTGAAGTAGAGCATGAGAGAGAGCAGGGACGGCTGGGAGTCGGGACTCCTGGGTCCCATGCCCTGGCTCTGGGAAGGAAATGAGGGGAGCAGTTGCTGGAAGTCAGCCTCCTGGGATCTGGGCAAGGGGCGCGCTTCACACATGACACTAAATTATGGGGGACTGTGCTCAGGCCGGAGGAGAGGCCGGGGATACAGGTGGAGCTGGACAGGCTTGCAAGGTGGGCAGAGCGAAACCTGGTGATGGTGTAAGGTGCTCCACCCGGGGAGAAACAACCCGCGCCACAGTCATGAGAGACCGGGGGGTCTGGACAGATCATACAATGAACGCGAGCCACCGGTGCGATGCCGTAGCCGGCGAAGCAAGCAAAACACTGGCGTGCATCTACCCACGCACCTCAAGCCGGACCAAGGATGTACCCTCCCGCTTTGCTCTGCCTCGGTGAGGCCGCAGCTGGAGCACTGCGCCCGGCTCCGGGCACCGCACGTCGGGGAGGGCGTGGAGGGGCTTGAGGGAGTCTAAAGGCGGGCTGCGTCCAGAGAGCGGGTCGTACGATGAGAGACGTGGGTCTCTTCAGCCTGGACAAGAGAAGACTCGGAGGGGACGTGGTGGCTGCCTCTAAGGGTGCGCGTCAGGAGAGCGTCTGCTCATCAGGGCTCCCCGGGGGAAGACCAGGACTAACCGTCATAAATCGGGAGAAGACCGCTTTAGATTCAACACACGGAAAACTTCTTTACAACTCGAGTGTCCAGGGTTTGGAAGCGACCCCCCCCAAGGCAGTAAAATCACCTGCTCTGGATATCTTCAAAAAGCGCCTGGGCTCGCCCTTTCCCGGGGTCCAGGGTCTTTCCTGCCCACGCGCGGGGGGCCGGACCGGACCGGAGGCTCTCAAGGGGTCCCTGCCAGCCCCTAGCGCCTGTGACTGAGGCCCAGTGGCTATGACCGGAGGCATGACTGTTCGCGGGGGAGGAGACAGAGCCGGGACTCCTGGGTCCTACTGTTTTGGGGGACGAAAGCGGGTGTTGCTTAGCGGGTAGGACCCAGGATGTGACACACTTGCCGTGTGTCGCTGGGCCAGCCATGCGGCTCTTCCAACGTCTCCATCTGCCAGGCAGAGGCACGCAAGGCGTGCTCTGAGGTTAAGCAACCCGGTGCCTGGAGAGCGACGGGCACTTGTGCCCGAGTGCTCGACAGCTCGAGACCAAAACCCTCCTGCGCAGAAGGAGACTTCACCTCCCTTCGTGTTCAGCCCGTTTCCCAGCAGCACCGCCAGTTCGTTTCCTGCCTCTGGCGGCAGGGAAAAATAAATCTACCCGTACAAACACGGTAACCTCTCTTTTCAAAGGTGACCCAAATATTATGCTTTGCTTCAGCTTCGCAGGGTGGCTGGGATGAAGACAGTCGCTCAAACGATCGCTGAAGCGAGCAAGACAAAGTCACTCGCCGTCAGGTCTGAGCTACAAGGTGGCTGCAAGCAGCCAGTACCGCGAGGCTCAGCATCCCCATCTGCCTGATAGGGGACTGTCCAAAAGGCACAGCCCGGCTTGCAATTTAACCGTGCTAATTTAGGGTCACATTTGCCTGCGGGTGACAGTCCAGAGCATTACCAGACCCGTACGCAGAGGTGCATTTGGCCCCTAGAGGGGATTTGGCCTCCAGAAACCGCTGGCACCTCCCAGGAGCCTGGAAATAATCCTAAGGAACATGCCAATTCGAGCAGACAGCATTTCACACTGCCTCTGCCTCCATCAGCAGCTAGCTTGCACATCTCTCTCAAAAGGTCGGGGGTGGGTGTAGTTAGCAGGAAGCAGAAATCAAGCCTGTATTTCTGAAACCACTCAGAGCGTCGATGCACGGGATTTCTACTTGAACGGGCGGAGGGAGAACAGGCCTGGGGTCTGCGGCCCTAGGCACCTTGGAGGGGCTGGGCTATAGTGCTTCTGGTCCCATCTACGGGCCGTGTCAACATCCCCTGTGCTTCCCTTTCGAAAACGCTCGGGATTCATTTTGTCAGCGCGGGGCAGTCCGGGCCCTGCGATGATGCAGGGACGCCAACCTCCACGGCGAAGAGCTGATTTCCCGAAGCAGCAGAGGTTGCAGCGCTGACCATAAAACCCCTCCGGGCCGTGAAACAGTGCAGAATAAGGGATGCAGAGGACAAGAGCGAGGACAATATTGCAGTCCCCAGCCCTGAGCACGAATGCCCGTCGAGCCTGGCTCCTCCTGCAAGCCAGATGCGGACAGCTCCCGTCTCCGAGACCCCTCCAGGCGCCCCGTGAACAATTCTGCGGCAGGCGGCGAAGGGCCTGACTCAGGGTGTACCACCGTCTGCTGAAGGCGGCGGGAGACAGCAGCTCCCGGGGCACGGTGCGGAGCAGGCTGGAGGCCAGCCCGCCTGGCTCCCGGTCCGCAGAGGAAAGCGCAGGCGGGGCACGGCCCCCTGGGGCTGCGCAAAGTCTTCCGGGGCAGAGCACCTCTTAGAGCACCCCTGAATACGCTTTGACACTGGGGGGCAACACGGGACCCCCAGTGAGGGGAGCATCCTGCCCCTCGAGGGGTAGGGGAGGTAGCGGGAGCTGGCAGGAACCAAGTGGCCGTGACGCAGCAGCCTGCGGGCTCACCTGTGCTAGGGGCAGCCCCCCCCCCCCCCAGTTGTGGCTTTTTTAGGCAGGAATCTCCTTCACCGGCTGCACCGTGGCTGCTGCGTGAAGCCCCCAGCCTCCTGGGAAGCAAGAGGGGTCAGCATAACAACCGCCTGGCTCCCCGCCGGCCGGCGCTGGCAGCAGCCGCTCTCTTTCGTGTCAGCCCAGAGCGATGCCCGCTGGATCCTGGATGACAGCCTGGCTCCGGCACGTCCACGCGGGGCTGCGCGTTTCAGCGCTCAGGCTGCTATCGGGGCCGAGCCTCTGCCACGCTAGAGAACTGGCGTGGCATTTTGTGCAAAAACACCCCTGCTTTCGGAGGCCGCTTGGCCGCAAGGCTCTGTAAGTGTCCTCCCGCAGTGGCGCGGCGCGGCCCAGGCGTGCCAGAAATGCACCCCAGCCCAACAGAATCTATTACGGCGGGCGTCGGCAGGCCCCGATTCTGCCGGGCAGCGCGGAGAGCAAGCGAGATGGCAAGGACGACCCCCCGCGCCCCTCCAGGAGCATGCAGGCTATGTGGGCGCGCAGCGGGCACGGGGGCGGCCAGGCACAGACGGGCAGAGGGCAGCTCATGGGGCGCTCGGACACGCCGCGCGTTGTGTACATGCAGAACGGAAAAAATCGCCGTTTTCGCTAGGTTTGCATGTACACGGTCCTAGCGGCGAGCCCGCGGGCGACAGCTCTGCCCTCTTGACTGTTCTTCCCTCTTCAGAACTTAGCCGCAAGCATCCCCACGGGGGAAGAAACTCATTTCACCAAGTTTCAGCTTGAAACAAGACTTCGAATTTTTAAATTAAAAAGAGCTTTAATTTTTTTTTAAAATCCCACATAGTAATTCAGTCATAGTAAGATCTAATTGTCTTTGTTACCTTGGCCTCTATTAATGGGTAATATTTTCCCCCAGAATCCACTTTTGAAGGAGGGGGGCACATGAGTTTAAAAGTCTGCAGCAGGTGCAATCAAATTATAAGTATAGCAGGGAAACATGAGCCGAGAGGAGTCTGAAAGAAGATTACACAGATAATTCTATTAAAATTTCCATTCTCTGGTTCAGAGACGGCTTGATGGGCAGCTTGAAGAATGGCTTAATTACAGTGTTAAACCTGCGCAGGATCAGACGCTCACGGCACCGCTCCGGTTACTAACTCTTATTAGCTCCGACGACGCAGGGGTAGGGGACGACGAAGGTGTGACGGTGTTGCCGCCATGCTTCCAGGAAAAGGCGAAGCGTGCGCGTTGGGAGCCATCTGTACCCAAAAGAAGAGCCACATTCCCATGGCAAAGGGCCCTCGCTTTCTGCTGACAATGGCAGAAGTAGATGCGGTTCTGGATAAACTGTGGTTGGAAATTAGGTGTTAGATTCACCGTAAGGGTAACAAAGACACAAGTCAGCTATATTTTTAAATAAATTCTTACAGCTACTAAAAAATGGAAGAAACAGGTAACTTAAAATGATGCATTTTCCAGCCTTTTTTTTTTTTTTTTGATGTTACAGACAGAGAAAGGCAGAGTGGAAGGAGGAAAAGAGAAACTATTCACATGGCTTTTTCACTGAAGGGAAAATAATATTTGGTTTAAAATTTAAACAGTGTTAAAAGCAACAGTAATGTGCCCAGGAAGCAGCCCCAGTGGACGAAGCTGCCAGGTCATATTTATTCGTAGATTCTGGGCAGGAGGCAGAACAGAGCTTTGAAACACAGGGCTTAAAAAAGGAAAGGAAGGAGCTGCACCGGGGGGGGAGGAAGGAAAAGAGCAGCTGAACTTCCTGACCTGGAGGCAATGTGTTGTTGCAAGCTTCAAACCATCCATGCGAGTGCACATGGATAACGTGACGCAGGAGAGGCAGCACTGCCTAGTGGACGCAGCGCGGGACTCTGGAGACCTGGGGTGTGATCCAGGCTGCAGCACGAGCTGCATGACTCATGCACCTCACTTCCCGTCCTATGCCCCGGGTCCGCCTCTGTAAGAGGGGCGATGAGCCTTTCCAACCTTGGAGCAGGGCAGAGGGACGGGGCAACGTTTCCACGTAGCGCTCAGAGGGCGCTTGTACACGCTACGCGTGGTTGAGATGCGCGTCACGAAACGGTGCCAAGAACTGCCCTTTCGCTAGGTTAGTCTCATGTGAAAATAGACGTCTTTTTACAGTGGTAGATTTTGATTTATTGTGGCAAATTAGACCACCTCTGACATGTTTTATTTTTAGCGTGGCCAATTGCTCCAGCAGGATTATTTTTATCGTGAAAGTTTCGTGATGTGTATTCTCACATACGGCTAAAATCGCCATTTCCCCAGCTCTGACATGATACCGTGCCACTGGGACCACCCTGTTCCCTTTGAAGTCGGGAGTGAAACGCCCGGCGGCTTCAGTCCACGTGAGCAGAAGGGGAGGCATCCTTCCTGAGATAACACAGCTTGACCAAAATCTCTGGAAATGCCCACTGGACTTTTTGCTACAGCACGAGCAAACCCCTTAAAGGCATTAAGTTTGGTCCCAATTAAGGGATAAAGTGTTTATTTCAACTGAGTTAAACTAAGGCAATTACAAACACAAAATGTTTTTGCTCTGTGCCTTCAGGTTAGCACTGCCCAAGTTCTCCTGCAGAAATTTCTGCTGCGTTCAGGGCTTGGGCATGACATGAATCCTGATTATTTATGACGCCGGCTAAAATCCAGGAGGGGAGAGCTCGCCTGAGTGCCTTTGCAATGAGCAGCGTTTGTTAAAAAGAAAAAAAGGGAAAAGACAAGAGAGTTTTATCTCTTGTTCTCTGCATTGACAACATGAGCTGGTATTTCGGGGGGGGGGTTGCATTCTGGTCTGGAAGGCGGCGGCATTGCCCAGCACAGAAACGTCCCTCCCTGCCAAGATCTTGCCACTGAAGGGAGAGCTGCTGAGCCTTTTGTACTAAGCTGGAGCTCTGTCACCCAGTGGGGTGTCACGTCAGGCTGAGACAGGGCGCAGGAAGGATTTTTATGTCCTGTAAGTATTGTTAATCCTCCCCTGGGATTCTGCCTTCTGGGAGCTTTCAGTCACAGCCACTCGGGTGCTTTCACTTGTCTGCCATTAGCAGTGGAGCACATATGGAGCGGAGTCATTTAAATTAACCTGTGGGAAGTGAGTGAGACAGGCAGGATGGTTCGGTGGGTGGTTTGGACCCGCCTGCATTTCCTCCTGCCGTCTGTCCTCCGTCTCCTCCATTTAGATTGTAAGGCCTTTGGGGCGGAGACCGTCTCTTTAACCACGGTTTTATGTACAGTGGGTCCTGACCTCCACGCAGAGGCCAGGGGGTGTCTAAATATGATCGTAAGAGAAGTTATGCCAAACTCAAACTGCTTCTGAGACCAGGAAACTCACTCCTACCCCACGAATGCCTTCAACCGCTGGTCGGTCTTCTGAAAATCCTATGTCACTTGCTGCTTGAATTATAAGAGAAGAAACTGAAAACAGATGGGGTCTGATTCTCCAGGCCCTGCACTTGTACAATCATTTGCACAAGTGCAAACTGGGTGTGAAACGCTACCGATCAGATTTAGCAGCACTTTACGCACTTGTCTTGCACTGGGATAAATGACGGCGCACAGCACAGGGAGAAAGGAGACTCGGGTCTCAGTAACCACACATCTGTGATACTCTCGGGACAACAAAAGCACTGTTTGCACTGACAGTAGAGGAGCATGCCAGGAGGACAGGGCCCACACATGTGGGCACTGTACAGTCACATCCAGTGTGCAGCCCTAGCTGCAGAAAGCGGCAGATCGGATGCCCTCACCCTTGCCCAGGACCGTGTGCATTCATCTTGCACGCATGCTGCACGGGTATAAACAGCACCACTGCCCTCTAGGAGTGCTGCACACCCAGATGGTGTAAATGGATGCACAAAAGTGTGGGGCAATGGGCAAATCAGCCATAAAACTATTCAACAACAGGGAGTCTTCCCCAGGTTGGAGCCAGGGGAGACCAGCTCTGTACCGTGAGTTGTGAAATCCAGAGGGGGGAGTCTGACCTGCTTCTTGTGCTCTATGCCTCTCTTCCCCCTTTGCTCAAAGGTCCAGCAAGCCAATTTTATTTATCTGCATCTAAGCAAAATGCAGAGAAGAGACACCGTACCAGAGGCTTCATCAAGTCCATTCCAGCCGCCGCCTCTCCAGACTCAGCGGTTTACCCTGGTCCAGCGCTGAGGCGGCTGTTGCCCGTTGCTGTCCTCCACTGTTAGCTGACAACAGCTCAGCTCTTCACTGCAAAATAATAAGCCCCGGCGCCAGAAGAACAAGGGGAGGGAATTAACTATCTCTGGGGACCTGAAAGGGCACCGGCAGCCCTTCCCGTGCTAGGCTCCCACAGCCCCCCTTGCTAGCTGGCTTGCTCCCTCCGCCCGGGGGCTGCTGCTGTGGCCCCTCTCGGGTGGCAGACCAGGGAGAGCAAATGAAGGCCTGCCACGGTTTGATCCAGCTTGCGCGTGAACGGGTGCCAACCTACCGGATCTGGCCTTGCAGGCGCCGGCGGCTCTGGTCGCCACGTGGTGCCAGGCAGGCGGGTGGGCCCGGGTCCCTCGGCGCGGCAGCATCAGCGGGAAGGTGGCAGGTTCGGGGGCCCCGACGCGGGACCTGCCGGCGGGACCCCCCCGCGCGGGGGGTGCTCTGGCCTGCAGCGCTGACCCCGAGCCTGCCGTGGCACGGCTGTGGACCCAGGCAGGAGCTTGTGCTGCGCCGGGCGGGCAACAGCACCAGCGGGGCACCGCCGACAGGCTGCGCGTCGGAGCTCCAGAGCCGGCTGGCCGTGCCCACCCGCCACGCACAAGTCCCTGTCTGGGGGGTCCCGGCGGGCTCTGCAGGGAGGGGGAGCGGGGAGAGCGAGGAGGCACCGACACAGCGCGGGACGGATGTGACCCTCGACTGGCCCCCAAAACTCATTAGGTGGCCGAAATACGTGCCCAGCCCTGGAGTGGATAGCGCCAGCCGCTATGGAGAAAAAGGCTTTTATGGGCCATGTGGAAAATGCAGACGGCAAGGTGGTCCCGTGGGCAGGACACCGCACTGTGACGTGAGGCGCTCTGGGCTGGGCCGTACCTCTGCCGCCGACCCCGCAACGCCCCTGTCCCTTCGGGCTTCTCCTTTCCTTTCTCTCTCTCTGGGGCAAACGCTGCCGTCTGCGCCCGTGCAGCGCGTGGCACAGCCGGGCCTCGGCCTGAGCGCCCATAGACCTGCTTGCACTTGATTTCTTCCTGCTCCCTGCGGCCTCGCGGCCTCGCGCCGGGGACGCCGCTCTTCTGCCAGGGCGCACGGCCGCTGAAGTCTCGCCCGCCCGACCCTTCACTTCCCGCTTCCCGAGCAGAGGGGTTTCCAGAGCAATTTATGGATACGTCGGCGCAGGCTGGAAGGTGGTGTGTGTTTGTCACCATTTCCTCATCGATTTCCCCGGAGAGGGGATGGCAGGCGGCGCTCCCGTGATGTATCTGCCCGCTTTAGCTGAATCACCACCTCCAGAGCCACTATCGCACTCGCCGCTGTCTGTTACGCCCCAGTCTGAACGGTTTGACCGCTTCAGCTGGGAGGCAAACAAACAGCACGGAGGCTCGCTGCCGGCGGGCCCCGCGGCCCCGCGTGTCACTGCCCGGCGGGAAGCCTTGGCGCGTGCCCCCGAAACACGCCGCGGCGGCTTTCCGCACCCCTCTCCGCGTGCGCACCCTGCCGCGGAGCGGGCCGGCGAGTCAGTCTTTGAAGCGGCGAGGCAGGAGGACCCGAGGCGCCACACGCAACCTTTCACACCTGCGTCAGGAGTGGAAATAGCCGGCTTCGCCTCTCGGCGCGGGGCGCAGGCACCGGCGAGAGCAGGAGGAGACGGTCCCCGCCCCGGGCCGGCCTCGCGGGACACGGCACACAGCCGCCAGCTCTGGCACGCGGGCCGGCCCGTTTCTCCACGCCAAATCCAGCGACTTCCACGTGTGAGTGGCCTGGGCCTTACCTGGCGACCGCTGCCCGTGATCTGTACGCCCCTGAAGCAAGCGCGGGGCTAACACAAAGCCTTTAATGAGTCCGTTGTGACAGCCGAATAGAGGTGAAGTTTTCAATTCAGGCATCTTTTAATTACACGGAAACATGGCCGGGCTCATCTGTCCCGTATCCCCCGATCTCCAGACGTTGGTTTTTGAAGAGCGATGTAAGATAAAATTATCCTTTTGTGTTTCCCAAGCGCTGTCTGCACAATGAAGCCTCCCCATTGTGCTGTCTCGGGCTGAAGCCTGCGCCGGCTTCGATTACTTCCAGACAATTGCCAGGAGGAAAATACATCTTTCTCCTCGATTCCTGTTCTCTCGAGTTGTCTTCGGCTCCTTCTTCTCAACGGCTTATTTCATCACCCGTTTTTACACCATTCAGGAGGAGCAGGGGTCATTCAATGAATCCTGGTGTCTGCCTCCAACAAAATGTATTGAGCGTTTATTGATTGTTTGCCGTTGGTTTTGAAAAGAGAAATAAAGACTCCTGTGACCGCGGGATTACGGTAGAGGCTGGGGAAGCACGCTAATGGGACTGTCTGATGTGGGAGTGGGTGGTCCAGGTGTGAGAGGGACCTAAACAGAGAAAATGTGCATCGCGATTGCTTGGACTTAGGACACGTGTAACTTGAGACCAAGCGCGTTCGACATGTCGACCTCTCCGTGAGCGCCTCTCTCTCGCTATCTGCCATTTGCTGACAAGTCGTGGCCCTGCGGCTTTGCCCTCTGCGGTACACGCGCCGTCCAAAGGTGCAACAGAGGCGGAGGCCCTGCTGTGTCAGGCACGGCACACACGTGCGATAAGAGAGCGCCTTTGCCGCAGAGAAATCATAGTCCCAACAGAGCACAAGGGGAGAAGAGAGTGGAAAGGGATGAGCCCAAGGCTACACAGCAGGTCGCTGGCAGAGCATAAAATTGAACTCGGGTGCCCGGATGGCCAGCAAACTGACTTGGACGCTGCCCAAGACCACAAAACCCGGGTGTCCTGACTCCTAAGCCAGCACAGCATTGTCCTGGCTAGCCCTGCGCCCTTGGAGGAAGTCCTTGTCCTGCCTTGGAGGACAAACGCGCGCAATCCCTTCAGAGGATGAGCCTGAGAACAGAAACTCATGGCTTTTCCGGACACCAAAGGGCGTAATCTCGACAGACGCTTGTTCTACAGCTCGTTCCTGTGCCCGTCTTACCTCCCCGCTCTGCTGAGCTAACCGCCGAGCCAAGTGGTCAAAATTATTAACACAGTTTAGTTAAAGTCAAGTGCCGGGTCCAGCTGGTGCTGAGTTTGGGCTGTGACTGCTTCGGTCCCAGCCCCGAGGAAGGGGGCCATGCAAGGAAACCCAAAGGCTTCGAGGTTTTTTTGGTCTTCCCAATGGAAGTCATCACCTGCTCTGAGTGGGGAACATCTTACGCTCTGCCTAGTGGGAGCTCTGCTGTACTGAAGGCCAGGCTTACATCGCTCAAGATATGGGCAGCTGAGGTCCAGAGAGATCAAGTAACTCAACTAAGGGCACAAAGGAAGCATGTGGCAGAGCTGACGACAGACTCAAGATCTCATGAATCACAGACAAGGAGGCTGGGGAGGGACCTCAGGAGGTCACATCCGGTCCAACCCCCTGCTCCAAGCAGGACCAGCCCCAGCTACATCATCCCAGCCAGGGCTTTGTCTACCCGAGCCTTCAAAACCCCCAAGGATGGAGACTGCAGCACCTCTCTGGGTGACCTGCTCCAGTGCTTCTTCACCCTCCTCGGGAGAGAGTTCTTCCTGATATCCAACCTCAACTTCCCTTGCTGCAGCCTGAGCCCATTGCTCCTTGTCCTGTCGTCTGCCCCCACTGAGACCAGCCCAGCTCCAGCCTTTTTGCAGCCCCCCGGCAGGGAGGTGAAGGCAGCTATTCAATCCCCCTCGGTCTCCTCTTCTCCAGACTCAATCAGCCCATTTCCCTCGGCTTCTCCTCACCAGTCCTGTCCCCCAACCCCACAACCATTTTCATTGCCCTCCACCGGACTCTCTCCAATGTGTCCACATCCTTTCTGTCATGGGGGCCACAGCTGGACACAGGACTCCAGATGTGGCCTCCCCCGTGCCAAATAAAGGGGAAGAAAGTACTGCCCTCCATCTGCCGGCAATGCTCCTCCCGATGCAGCCCGGGATGCCACAACCAGGGCACGCTGCTGGCTCATACCCGTCTTATTGCCCCCTCTCCCCCCAGGTCCTGTTTTGCAGCATCAGTGCCTTAGCACATCTTGTCTCTCTAACAGGCATAGAGAGAGCATCCAAACCGTGGCTGTTATCTCTCGGCTCGGGAGCGGGAGCACAGATAGTGCCGTCACAAAATGTCACGCTGCTGTTCGGTGCATAGGGAACGTTTACAAATGTTTCCGATGTAGACTGAGAGATCGGCAGAGACACAGCTCTGCACCACGTGTGATTGAAATCACGGAACAAGCATTTGCTAATGAGCTGCCGCAGACGAACGCGGCTCTCAAATCGTGCTGCAGGTAGTTTCCCTAAATACTCCGGCTAGGTGATCAAACCCGCTCGATGCCTGCATTACACAGACGGTACGTTTATGAGCTGGCCTGAAACCTGGGCTCTTATTGACCTCCACCACCTGTTTAACAACTATGAGCCCTCAGTCAGGCTTTCTCCTACGCTAACATCAGCTTTCTAGAAACCACATGTCATATCCAGGATGGCACCCTACAAACCACTGCCTACAGAAAACCCGCACACCATCCTATCTGTGCCCACAAGACCAGCGATGATCCCGAAGCTGTTACCTTCAGCCGGGCCTTCAGACGCCACCGCCTCTGCTCGAAGGAGGAAACTCCCCCGATGAGCCTAAAACCTGCCTTTATATAACGAGGAGAGAAACAGCTTGCACTTTTGGCGGAGCCATCCAAATACGCGCAGTAACCTACTACAGTACAAAAAGAAACCCCCAGCGACCGCACACCCCACACTGGGATCACCGCACTACAGCCCTCACTTGACAAAGAGCAAATGCGATCTTTGAGAGAAATATTCCCAGCCCCGCCGCCCCTGGCTTGCCAACAGCCCTCGAATCTTTCCCAACCCATCCTCCGAAGCAAACTCTTCACGGCCCAGAAATCACGAGTGGAAACAGCCTTGCCTTGGCCCAAAATGCTTCAGCTGTCAGTGCGTCTCCACTGCCACTACTCCCCACCCCCCCAAAAACCAGGAGGACCCCTGGATCCTACACACGCTTTCCCCAAGTGGGATATCCGGATCCAACGCACCCACTGCGGGCATGAAACTAAACAGCGACTGCACACCAGGATGAACTCTCGTGGAAAAAACATAAAGGCTGGAGCCGTACCGACGCCATTAGGAGCGTATTTCTTGCAGAACCACCCTCCGGCTGACCTCGCCATCCTCGTGCTCAAGGGAAATCTACCCAACACCTTTAAAAGGCAAACTGGGGAATAAAAATTCACATCCACCCAACGCCCTGCTCCAAGCAGGACCAGCCCCAGCTCCATCAGCCACGGCTTTGTCTAGTCAGGTCTTAAACGCCTCCAAGGAGGGAGACGCCACCGCCTCCCGGTGCAACCTGTTCCAGCGCCGCACCGCCTCCCGGTGAGGACGTTTGTCCGAGGCTCCGGCCGACA
The DNA here is from genome assembly GCF_052110815.1 of Crocodylus siamensis. Lineage (NCBI taxonomy): Eukaryota > Metazoa > Chordata > Crocodylia > Crocodylidae > Crocodylus > Crocodylus siamensis. The sequence continues at coordinate 2,368,597 of NC_143400.1, forward strand.
CCTCCCTCGCTGCGCGTTAGGTTAGTTTTACCCAACTCCTGAGCTCTTTGCACGCAGGAAAGCTGAGAATGACCCTCCTCCCTTTCGACAGGCCTCCCTCTCCCAGCAATCGGGTGCTTTTCTTGTTAGTCGTGTGTCTGCTTCCCCGGAGGATTTCTCCCGCCCCCTCCCCTCCGCCGTTTGCCACCCGCCTTCCCGTGGTCAGACACCGAGGAAGAGCGCCTTGCATTCGAAAGCACGTCTAAATTTACCCCAAGTGCACCGTTGGTCTAATAAAAGATATCACCCTAAAAAATCCTTGCCTCTCGCGTAATTTCTGGGCCATCCCAGCTACATCATCACGCTTACACCTCCGATAAGGGACCAGCAGACAGACCCACCGGCGCTGGGGCCCAGTCCAACGCCCCGTGAAACCTGCGGAAAGTTTCCCCTGGATTTCAGCGAGCTTTGGATCAGTCCCTAAAACGCACCAGGAAAAGACTCTTTTGAGGAGAAGGTGCTGGTGGGAAACAACCTCGCCACAATATCCCCCTTGGGAGCCCAATGACAGCAGTCCCCAAACGTTGTTCCAGCTCATTAGAAAGCCGAGAGCAATTACCGTCTCACCAGGTGTGGCTTTGTACTGTGGAATTTGCATATGCAAATAAAGCAGGGTTTGGGTTTTTTTAGTTTTTAAATCAGTGCAGAACTGATAACTTGTGCAGCTCTGGGCTCAGATTCACGCACAAATTACACGCTGCGACAACCAGAAAAAAAGAGAGAGAAAAACAAGGGGAAAAAAGTCTTGAGCTGAAGCCGTCCCGCTCCTCCGCCCGGGGCGAGGGAGGGGATTCTTACAGACGGGGTCAACGGTGGGGGCGTCTCTTACAGGAACGGCTCAACGTCCTAACTACCACGCGGGCCTCCTCGGGCGCGGGCCTCGAGGGCGCCCGGGCGAAGGACAGCGGGTATCGAGAGGCAGGAAGGCGGTGGAGATCTCTGCCAGCTCCCCGCCGAATGCCTTGTGCAAGCCGCTCTCCCCCCCGAGCCCGAGGTGCATTTTCACTTCCCGACTCAAAGCACACAAAAGCGGAAAGCTGGTCCACGCGTTGGCTTCCAGCCTGGGGGTCTCAACCCGCCGGGTCCCAGCTACACACAGCTGACAGTTTTTCATCCGAGCATTTTCCCCCGATCAGGAAAGGTCATTTTGACAACACTGAATTTTCTGGCAAAATCATTTCGATTTTGATGAAATTTAATATAAGGGAGGGGGAAAAAAATGGAAAGACATCCCAAATGTCCCAGTGGCCCATTCTGCATGCCTGGGACAGAAAGCTGTGCCCGACAGTTTCAAAGCTGACTTGATTTCCCTCCAGGAACGGGTCTGTCTAGAAATGAAGGCTTGCTGTTTGGGAAGGGGAGGCTGACGGGGGAGACGGGAGGCGAGGTGAAAGAGATGAGCCCCTACGTGGGTTGCTGGTAATAACCACAATAGCAACGCGGCGGCCCCGTCCCTGGCTGGCCTCAGGCTCTACATCAATTTACATCAGCTTGATGCCCTGGCCCCCACTATGCTGGGACTACTCAGGGCAGGCTATCCACCAGCCTGGCAGAGAATTGGCCAAGATGAATCGAACTAAAAATGAGAATGAGTTATAAAGAAATTACTCTGTTTCCTTCTCCAATCGCTCTCTGTCAACAGCTGCAGGTTGCCTGGGGCTCGGGAGAGTAAATACGTCCCTTCATAAATATCTACAAAGGGAGACGCTTTGCCTGAATGCTGCCTTTGGATGTTTGGATCTCATTACGCACTATCCAAGATCCAAGCCATTCTCACTCATTCTCCACTAATTCCCAGATTCATAAGTCATCTGCATCCAGCGGATTATTTTTCATTACACATCATTAGTTCCAGTATTTGCAGAAGAGGCAAAAAGACAATGAGGATCGTTGTTTGAAGCATCCAAATGCATCTTCCGCTTGCTCCTGGGACGTTGCAATAATTAAAGGTGTTTCCTGAGGGTCTGGAAACCTAAATCCAACTGTGCCTTGCCAGGACAAACCCCACCCAAGTCTCTGACCTCCAGCAGGGCCGAGGGCCAGCTGCCGAAGCGCAGGATCCAAGAGTGGCTGCAGCGGGTAGGACAGGACAGCCGCCCGTGGGAAAAGTCCGAAAAAATCCCCATGCAGAAGACGCTGGCTCTCAGCTGCGGAAACTGATGTTGCTGCTGGTCCCTGCCCCAGACGCCACGGGCCAAGTGACCACACACACTTCCGCCCCCTCCTACGTTACAGACCGCGCGGCAGCCCTCGCCCCATGCTCTGCCCAGCCGAGAGAGACACAAGAAACCTCCTTCCCACCCCGTGCTGGACCACTGGGAAGAGGTTAAGTGATTTGCGCAAGGTCACACACTGACTCTGCGGGAGGGATGGGGATTTAAGCCCGATGTTCCAGTTTCCAGCCCAGATCCGTGTGCACATCACCGTCTCTGTTCTCCATTGTGCCTGGTACCTGGGCCAAACTCATCTGGGGTCGCTGACCCAAAATCTTCAAGCTACTTTTCCTGGCTGAACGTCTACCTTCCCTTAGCAGGGGCAGACGACAGGACAAGGAGCAATGGGCTCAGGCTGCAGCAAGGGAAGTTGAGGCTGGATACTGGGAAGAACTCTCTCCCGAGGAGGGTGGTAAAACATGGGAAGAGGTTACCCAGGGAGGTGAAAGAAGCTCTGTCCTTGGAGGTTTTCAAAACCTAGGTGGACAAAGCCCTGGCTGGGATGATGCAGTTGGGGCTGGTCCTGCTCTGAGCAGGGCGTTGGACTAGATGTGACCTCCTGAGCTCCCTTCAACCCTCGTTTTCTATGATTCCCTGATAATGCCTGTCTATACGGAGAACCACACAGATTCACTTGCACAAGTGAATTCAGATCAAATCAGTTCAACTGGCACAAACCTTCCGCGAAGACTGTGACTGCAGTCTCAGGGCAGCTAATTCTGGTTTAGTTTAAGAAACAACCCAGCTATGGCACCGCATTTTTCTTTGCTGCATCTTAAAACTACTTGAACAGCGTTGGTATCCTTTATTCCCATTCTAGAGCTGGGCAAACTGAAACAGAGATGGGGTAAACGAGCGATCAGCTCAGAGCAGAACCTGGGCGTCCCGAGGCACCGCTCGGTGGGCCCCCCTAGGCTAGCCTGGCCCCGAGTCAAGCTGGAGTCAGCTGTGCACAGGTTCAAATGAACAAACATTTGCATTTTACAAGGGAAGATTTCTGGCCTCTGTCACCCGGGGCCCGGCGAGATCGCCCTAACAATGTCCTCTGCCCTTCATGTTGGTGGACCTTGAAATAAAAGCACAGGCACTGACTTAACTCAAAGCTGCGTGGTTTATTTTGTGTAGATAAAACTCTCGCATCCAGCCTCGAGGTGCTAGAAGGGGCAGCAAGGCTCATGAGGCAGCTCCCCTGTCTTTTCCCAAAAACTTCAGAGCAAAATGAGCTTCCAAGCTCAAAATGCAATGCAGCAAGAGCACCAGAAGGTGCACGCAGCCTGGATAGAAAGCCAGAGACTGGCCACTGGCTCATGCAAAAAAACCCGAGTGGATTTGTCACTGCCCTGCGCTTCCTGGAACGGGCTCGACGAGCTTTGTCCTGCCTCCCCCCACGAAGCTGCTCAAAAATAGAAGGAAAGCTCAGCAACACGAAACCCTCCGCTGCACAGGCCTGCCCCTCAGGTGGCAGGGAGGGAAGGCCCCGCACGTGACAGGTGTTACTCAGAGCCTTAACGAACTGCGAGAGGGTGCTCGGACACCGCTGACGAGCCTGATCCGGCGTCTCGGGACTTCTTGCTGTTACGGCAGTGCAAATACAAATGAAAGTCTACAGAGGGCCCAAAAATCCTCACCTCCAAACTCGCTGGGGTCACTCGGGGGCGTGACACCGGGTGAGGACCTCTCTTCCTGACCATCAGTTTGCCGTGGCATTTGCCCAAACTCAGCTAAGAAGGACCCTGCGATCGCGTCGGCGCTATTATTTTTGTGCATCTGACATGTTCTTCCGCATTGTGCAGGTCTCTGGGGACCAGAGCAGGGGACGCTGTATACAGCACAGCAAAGGCAAGGGCACTGTTTGCGGAGAGGCATCCTGGGATCTGCTCAGGGCCCAGGGAAGCTGTCTGGAGGTGCTGATCTGTGTCTTTCCGAAAGACGGTGAAGAACCGTGCCGGAGTCTGAAACGCCTGGAGAGCGGCTCACCTTTGGCGATTTCTGCGTGGTCAGCACTCCTCTCCTGCAGGAAATGCCCGGGCTCAGCACAAACTGTTCAGAGGAGGGACGTGACAGCCCCTGCCTATTAACTGTTTCTGGTAACGACGCTGAGCCAAGAGGCAGGCGGACACCTTAGCAGCACGGGTCAGCAGGGTTTACCTTCGACGCGTCTCCGTTATGAATGAGTTTGATCTCAGCCGGGCAGTCAGAACCGGGCCAGGATGTTCTATATTTAATTAAAACTATAACTCTCTGGGTAAACCGTGGCAGAGCTGGAGAAGGGCGGCCGCACGCCGCCGGATTTATCCGCCCTTCATCTTGTAAAGTGCACCCTGAAACGGCGATCACACGAACAGGGCTAATGGACCGAACCGCTCCATAAACCTCTTCATGTGGGACGGGGGTAGCGCTGAACCACCGCCCTGAAGACTTCTGAAGCCCTGTTAGCAGCCTGCGCGCGCCTCGTCCTGCGTTAGCATCCGAGAGGGGTGCGTGGTCGGCAGCACGGAGGAAGGGGTAAGTCCTGCCACCAACACGGGGCGAAGTCTGGGGCCTCTTCTCAGCGGCTCAGCTGGCGCGACCTCGCCCCACGCCACCGAAGCCAGTAATAAAATGCCGATTTATGTTGGCTGAAAACCCGGCGCTGAGCTGGGAGCTGCTGGAAGCCCCAGTGGAGCGTACGGGGCTGGCTGCGAGCCGTCTGGTGTCAGGCTCAGGCGTGGGGCTGCACAACCAGCCACGGGGCCGTGCTGCCCTAACCCTGCCGAGGGCGCGGCTGACCCCGACCACCGACCCGCGATGGAGAGCAGGCCTCGATGGATGCCCGCATCCTGCTCTCTGACAGGTCTGTCGTGAGCACGACACCCGGGAGGGTGCATGTGCATCTCCGGGCTGGGGGTGTCATTACGTGGCCGTTTAGGCACTAATCCAGGATGCCGCCTGCGCCTGGGCCAGCCGCTTACGGTGAACAGCGCCGAGAGAGATGCATAATCCACCTCTTGCCAGCGAAACCGCAGCGGGGCCTGGGAGCTGGCAGCCGGTGCTTCCCACGCAGCTGTGCACGGCTGATACAGATGCTGAGCCTTCAGGCATTTCTTTTCCTCTTTAATAAAAAGGAACATTTATTTCTTCCGAGAGAGCCGCTTGCCAACAGACAGGCGCCGGGACAGGATGTAAAAGGTCAGACTGAATAATAACATGGGATGAACAACAGGTCTGGGTGCAAGAGGCTGCTCAGCTTGCATCTTGTCCGTCTTTTCTCTCTAGCCTGCCCCTCCACCGGCATGCGCGTCTCTAACCCGTGTGTCGCCTGGTCCTGCCCGTGCACCTCAGCTTCCCCGTTCGGCAATGTGCAGGCCACACACATCTCGCTCAGGGGCCCCGCGCCGCAGGGTGCAGCTCACCGAAGGCAGCAAGCGTCCGATGGCTCCTGGGCCTACGAGCTAGCACTAGCACGGACCCGTAAGGCCCGGATTGCAACCCCTGGAATTACTGGGTCAATCCAGGGAGACGGCTATTAATACTAAGTGACGGGGAAAATTGCCTGCTTGATGGCTTCGGATACTGGAGTCCTCTCTTATTGCCAGGAGCATCTGTGATTCCTGAAACCACAGTGAATACTAACTTCCGTACGTGCACCTTCTCGAGGCTGAGAGCCCGCAATTCATTTCCCAGAGGTCACCGAAGAGCCATCAGAAATAAGTGACTTCTGGCCATCAAAAACCTCTGTAGGATATTGCCAACCCTCTGAGACGCCCAGTCCTATTCAAACCAAATGTTTCTGCCAACTTCATATCAATTGCATTTGTTATCCAGCTGCAAAGCATCTTACAGGTTAACAAAGAGCAACGGATTGAGGTTCGGCTCACAAGGAACGGTAAAGTTATTACTTGCATGCACCCTAATAAAAGGAACACAAATAGAGCAGAAATGACACAGCTCACTTAGGGAATGGAAAATTCACAGGACAGTGCTTCCATTTAAGTTTTCAATTTAGAGTTTAATTCCCTCCTCATACACAGGAGCAGCAAATTAGTTGCAGCGGTGGAGAATTTGCTTACAGCAACAAACTGCAGTCTGATTTTCTCTTAAATATCTTATTAAAAGGGATGATTGACTCAGGCATTTTTCTATCTCAAGCCTACCCGTGCTTGGTTGCATTCACATACTCAGTGGGCTATGGCGCTGGGAGGTGCAGGGAGCAAGTCTTCACTCCTACGATTATACTGGCCTCCAGAGACTCAAGTCTCCACCTCGGTCATCATTTTAGTAGGCGACTGCCGGTCGATCGTCTGGATCGCGGTGCACACGTAAGCGATCTAGTCGGTGCCTAGTGGATCCGCTTGTACGGAGTCCCGCAGTCGTCACACCAAAACCTTCGACGCGTGCACCTAGGCAAGAGCACGGAGGAGTGGCGGCTGCCCAAGGCCTATCGTCCCTCGCTTTACACCACTGAGACAGACTCGAAAGGCCAGCCCGAGTCCAGATGTTCAGCGCCCCGATGGTCGTGGCTTCTGCCAGACAGCAACACGTAAGAGCTGCTGCTGACTGCCTAAAACCCCAGCGGGGCACCTTTCTGATGTCCCTTCGCCTTTCTCTAACCCAGGAGTACCCACTGCTCGGGGGTTTTGCCTTCGCTACTGCCGTTAAGGGCCGCTTCACAGCGGCCACAAGCCCCTGCTCCAAATGCAGGCGAGACCCGCTTGGCTAGCAAGAGCAACTCACAAGAACTGCACCTGAGGAACTGGGTCTTCCCCTTCCTGTGCAGAAAGGGCACGTGCAATGCGGCGGAGGGCTGGGCGCCATTTCGCCCGCAGTTTCGTTTCAACAGTGTTTCGACTCGTTTTGAGCTCAAAACGGCAAAATCGAAACGAAATGGAGAGCTTTGAAATGAAGCAAGGCGAGTCGAAAAGTTTCAAAATTTTCAAAACGTTTCGCGTTTGGAAGCTCAAGCTGGGCTAGCTTGCAGGGACACAGAAACTAAAGTCGGGAGAGGGAGGGGGAAGGCGGGCTCTCATATTGACTGTGCAGCTGGCCAGTGACTGTCATCCTTCCCTGAGGTCCCTGCCAATCCCAGTGCTCTGGGGGAGGGACGGACAAACTGCAGCGTTTGAACTGCCCTGCGTCCTTCCGTGGCGTCAGCTGAGTGAGGGTCACACACACAGGGTCAGCCACCCGTGACACCAGTGTTGCCTGGCAGCAGCTAGCGGTGCAGGGCCCCAGAGCCCTCCGACAGCCGGCAGGCACTGCAGCCACAGCAGGGGCCACCACCCCTGCGGCTGTCACCCCGCTGCGCCTGAACACACAGTGTCACCCGTGTCACAAGTTCTGCTTGTCCGCAGCTTGAGGTGCAGTTTCCCCGAACCCCTGCACCCATCTCCTTGAAACTTGGCAGGCTTCGTGGCCTCTGCAGGGGCTACCACCCCGCCAGTCTTGGCCCCACTGTGGCTTAACACACACACGTGACATGAGTTTTTTGCTCTCAAGTCTTTGAGATGCAGTTTCCCTGAATCCCCCAACCTATCTTCTTGAAACTTGGCAGGCTTCATGCGCTCAGATGGGGCTACCAGCCCTGCAAGTCTCATCCAAATCGGGCCAGAAACGACAAAATTATAGGCTGTGTCAACCTTCCCCGTTGTAGCCTATGGGCGAAACGGCAAAACAGCGAAACTCTTTCGACGAAACGAAACGGAAAAGCGGTTTTGAGTTGAAATGAAATTCGAAATGAAATGCTGCTCTGTCAAAACGGAGCGGGGCTGTTTCGCACAGTGCGGCGCGCTCAGATCGGGTCATTATTCATCACACCGGTCTGTGGATTCCTTTGAGAAAGGATTTCCGGTCTGCAGCTGGCTGGGGAGGCAGACATCGCCATTCGTAATTGGGAGCTGCCAGTCATGCTCCAAGGTCAGATACAATGCCCTTGACTTGCAGTACAAATGGCCTGCAAACAGAGAGTGGACGAAGGCATCTCCTTGAGAATCAGCCTTCACATAAGATGTTTCCATCGCTGAATGGGATTATTGATGGACCAGCTGGGCCTATTGATTTGCAGAAGATTCATCACTGGCACGTAAAAGCAGAGGATGTTCAAACATGTACAGACAGCTCCTGAACTCCCAGACACAAAACACCCATGCACTGGAATATGCCATTACCCCAGCAAGATGCGCCGCTGTAGCCATAGACTCATTTGGGGCTTGTTCTCATGCAAGCTGTGCTAGAACTTGGATCTGGCAGACATGCAAAGCCCAGTTCCCAGGACTCTTTGCTACTCACACCTCCTTGTGGCACCTTCCTTCCCCCCCGTGTCCAGCTACATCGGGAATAAGAGCGTATCCCTCCTTGCTGGCGGTTGTGGATGCCTGCGTCATGCTGCCTTGTTTGTCCGTGCCTGCTGGCGGGAGCCTTCTCCACATTGGCAGTCTCTCCTTGTACACTCCGGCCCACGGCCACGGACAAGCATCTCCGATTTTTATTCTTTGTTTTACACTAGTGTGAATTGACCCCGGTGACGTTCGAGATCCCAGTGCGATGGGTACGGGTCGAATACCAAGTAATGGAAAGTGTCATGCTCCAAGGAACACAGAAGATGAGAGGGAGACAAATGAGACACGGCAGAGGTGAAGTGACTTTGTCAAGGGCACCCAGCAGAGCAACGACAGAGCTCAGCACGGCTGAGTCAGGCTCAGGCCCGCGAGGCCACCCCAAGTCTCCGACCAGCCACAGACTCCCAGTGTGACCTTGGGGACCTCTCTCATGGCCAGAGTTTTAAAAGGCATTTAGGCGTCCAGTTTGTGCCTCTTTCAAAATCAGAACGGAATTAAAATAGAAACCGAGTTTAAAAAGGCGGCCCTTAGTTGCTCTGGGCCTTAGGTCCCCATCTGTAATAGGTGGACAACGATCCGTCCTTTCTCCTGCCTCTTGCCTGCCCTTTATCTTTAGGTGGCAAGCTTTCGGAGGGGGACGGCCTGTGTATCCGCTTGGCACGCTGGGGTCCCCAGCTTGCCTGGGGCTGGAGGACTCTTCTCTTACGTGGCAAGAGAGGGGATCAGTAACATCCAAATAACAAGTCCAGAGCAGCGAGCGTGGAGGTGCCGCTGCAGATATAATTTGTTGATCCCGTCACGCGGTGCGTGCACGCGTACGGAGATGACGGCCTTACTTTGCGCAGGTGCTGAGCACCCGCAACCTCAGCTGAAGTCAGTCGCGGTAGCTCCGACACACCAGGCCCTCTGCGAGCGCTTCGTCCGGGCACGGAGCCAAAGCTCGGGAGCTCCTGGAGCCCGGTCCTGCACAACCGCCCCGAGGGCAGCTCTTCCTGCCGTGGAGAAGCCTCTGGACCGCTTTCCCTCGAAACAAGACAGATGATTTCCTCATTAAGAGTCCCAGCGCTAACTAGTGACATCGGACCAGCACACCAGCCTAAAGCGGAGTCACAGGGAGCCGCACAGGACCACGTCCCGGGCCAGCGCTAGGAAGAGCAGCATCGCACAGAGGAGGCAGCAGGGCAGAGGACTCGCTGCAGCTACGCCGGGGCACACCAGTGTTGGCTTAGAAGTGGTACCGAAAGGTTTGTTTTTTGGGAATGGGCTTATCGGTGTAGATAGATGCGTTAGAAGGGTTTAAAATGGGCAGCAGGGGTTACTTGATTTTTAAGACGCCTGGGTCTCTCTCACACAGAGTTTCTCGCAGACTTCAAAGCAGACAGCCTGTCCAACACAACCAGAACACGTCATTTAGAAAAACAGCCTGGAAACAGCAGGAGCGTGTATTATACTGCCCATAACATGAGATAAGCGGCACCAGCTAACAAGGCCCCAGAGCAGGGGGTCCCCCCCCCCCCCCCAGTCCCGGTTTTGGGGGGAAAGACCCAATTGGGAGAAGGCCTGGAAAGCTACGTGGCCATGTGAGCACGGAGAGACAGCCAACCGGAGACAGCCGTGGATGAAGAGTCATAAAGAGTCAATGGGGGGGAAGGAAAATACAAAAGCAGAGTAAAAGGTCCCTCCCTCCCTGTTCCTCCTGCCTATCCCCATCCCCATGCCCCGAGCCCACCCTGGGCAGAGGGCACAGGACCAGCCTGTCTCATGCCCCCACTGGAGGGGGGCTGTGGGCCCTGGTATCCCCCCTCCAGACCGCTGACATCGGCACCCAAGAGAGAGCCTCCAAGTGAAGACTGCATCTTGGCCGGACGCGCTGTGACTGGTGACAGCTGGACTGGTCGAGATACAGGATGGCTTGACTGTTCCTATTGCTTCTTTCCTCTTATCACGGTGTAGCGATAAATTTGCACCCCCAGAACACGGGACCTGCATCCTGAATCCAGAGCCAACCACTAGTGGTGTGCACCCTGCGTGTAAGAAAGGAGTCCCCTGTGCCGCCGAGAAGTCCCGTGGCGCGCAGGCACCACGCCGGCAGGCAGCCACTGCGCAGCGAGAGCCGTCCCGCGCCGCGGGCACTGAGGCGTTGGACTGAGACGGCACCAGAACGCTGCAGGGAGCAAGATAATCTTTTTACAGTTGCTTTTTCCCCCTGCCTAGCAAAGCTTGCCATGCAAGCCTTTAACTGGATTTGAACTTCTTCCTTCCGGCCATGTTCCTTTTGACCCCCCACCCGCTCTCCTTTACATGCAGAAGCAGCCAGGGCCGCTGACGGGTGCTTTTGGGTGGGACTGGACTTCCCCTGCATGCCTACGTACAGGGAAAATTAGCTTTGCAGCGTAGCTAGAGCATGCGAGCTTCTCTGCCTTCTGCTAATCCCTTCGGATTGATCAGCTTCTACTCCTAGCACTGTCTTGAGTCTCCTCCATCAGAAATAAATAGCAATATGTATTCATTCATTTTAACACAAGTTTTCAACCCTTGGTCGGTTGGCCAGAAACTTTGGTGGTGGGGGAGCAGGGAAGCCTTAGTTTCATAGTTGTTAGGGGCTGGAAGGGACTTTACTGATCGTCGGGTCCAGCCCGCACAGTATGGTGCCCATGTTATGCCGTACCGCTCCAGCTAAAGCTGGAACGCATCAGTCTGCAGTAAAGTGGCACGTGGGGAAGTGACCATCAACAAGTGATGCAAGGAGGCAAAACACACTTAGCAGAGAAGGAGTCTAGGCAGGGCACCAGGCTTTGCTTTGCCTCTGTGGCTAGGTAGCTAACCTGGCAGGGGAGAGGTAGAGCCTTCTCCGAAGCACGCCAACTGAACAGGTGAAAGGTGAGAAAGAAGGAGAGAGACACCGAAGTGGGAGTGACTTGCCCAATCTCGCACAACAGGTCGGTAGCAGAGCCAAGGACAAAACGGCCCAAGCTACCAGGCCACCTGCCTCTCCTGGGCTAGAAAAGAAAAGCCTCTTTGTCAGGCTCAGCCCTTTCCGAGCAATAATGCAGGATCCGTTGCCGCGCTCCCAGCACCTTCGAGCGCGGTGTGACGATCTCTGCGAATCCCCCCCAAGCCAGCGTGAGCTCTCAGGGGAATTCATGAGCCAAGCAGACAATACCAGCAAACGAGATCGTTCCTGCCTCCCGCCCAAGGAAGCCTTCAGCCGCAGAGCTCCAAATCCCTCCTCAGCCCTGGAAGTTACCCTGAGCGCCGGCGCTGACACTGGCTCTTCAGGAGCGGGAGGCGGGGAGGTATATAGTAGCTGCTCATGTGCAGGTGCCGCTATAAATGTAAATGAAACTGCAATTATAATTTACCTTTCTCTTGCAAACTACTTTTGAATCCGTAATAACCTGTCAGCTTTCAAAATGAAATTCAGGATATTTCTGATACAAAATAACATTTCATTATTTTACTAAAGGGGTTTTAATTTCTTATAATAATTGCTCCAGTGATTCAGCCAAGAATTTTTTTTTTGTAACCTGAGCCAATGGAAAATTGCTTTCATTTAATTTAATTACAGCTCTGGAATAATGCATTAAATATGTACTCCCTTTGTGTTTACTCTTACATTCAAGGGCTAGAATTAATTAGTTTTGAACTTTGAAAAATATCTGCCGCTCCCCACAATGTAAACAGCACAAACACTTCAGTGACTGCAGGGTCGGGGCTTGCCCGGCCACTCTTCTTTCCCCTTGACTGCAGGGAAGCAAGATCAAATCTTCAGATGACTCTGCTTCCAGAGCAGCTACATAAACACACGTATTAGTGTTACGTGAGCTAGAGCCACAGAAATCCCCTTCCCATTGCTACCGAGCAACTCAGCAAGCCCTGCTGGGATGAAGCGAGGATGAAGGACTATTTGCAGACTCTGTGACGCACCTGCAACGATGGGATTTTACTCTCGCTCTGAGCAGACAGCAAAAACTTCCCCAGAAAATTATTTAAAAAATAAATTTCTTCCAAACACACCTGGACAAAGCCAGTTCTCATGAGCGTTAAGGATGACACTCTGCTTTTGCGTCTGTATGGTTTCTGGGGGGGGTTGTGTTGGGATGGGGAGGAAGGATGGGCTTTGGGGTTCAGGAGATCGGGTTTAGTTCCTATTTTTGCAACAGAGCTCCCATAAACAGACACTGGGCAGGTCACCCGTTTTTCACATGACACCTCCTTGTCCGAAAAGCAGAGAGCCTCTCTCTCATGCTCTCTTGCCTATCTAAACTGCAGGCTTTTGGGGGCACGGCCCATCTCTTACTATGTCCAGGAGAACAAGAGCTCTATTAAATGAAACGTGCCTTCTGGCTCATTATACACCTATAAACATTCACGGATGCCTGAGCTATTGATGAAACTCGGGGAAATGGTTCTGCAATGTGTTGTCCACAGGAAGGAGCGCGAAGAAATCCCCGTCTGTGTGTCCCTGCTTGGCTCATCCCACACACCCCTTCCTCTTTCACCCGTTTTAACGTGGTCACCTACCGGGCTGTAAAAATTCCCGAGGGGAGGGGGAGCTGGCTTTCTTCCTCCCACGGACATCTTGAAAGCAGCCAGCAAAGTACCTAGGCTCCGACTGGATGCTTTCCACTGTGAGTAAAAACTGGAAAACTGACTAGTAGATTAGAACTAAGTATAAGCAGTTGTGTCTTAAAAGGGTCCCTGTACCCAGTAACTTTAAGACTCAAATTTATATTTTTGCTCAAAGAGTTTTCCTAACTCCTTTTGTTCTACCATCCCCCACTCTCTTCCCCTGATCGATAAAAGCATCGGGTTGCAGCGTGAGTGGCTGTTTCTCTGTGAAAGGGACTGAGAGAGAGGCCTTTATTGCTCCCTTGGCTGGGCTGGCTACATTGGGCTTGGCTTTCTATTTTCCTCCGGTGCCAGAGGCTATCTTTGGATGCTTCAGGTGGAAAGAAGTACCTTGAAATGTTACTGTGGGCAAAGCACCCGCAAGGCTTGCAGGGTCTGTGTACGCAGCCCTGACAGAGACCAGTGCCTGGGTGGTGGCTGCGCTACTCCAGGCCTGCGGGGGGACGGCCAGCTGTAGGCTCCCCAAGGGAGACTCCCAAAGCATGGTTTGGGCCCCGGCACAGTGAAGTGGGTGGCTCTGCGCAGTAGCGTCCCCTACTGGGCTGCCACAAGGAAAACAATGCCTTGAGAAACATTTGCTGTAAAATAAGTTACTGAGCAAAAAGTGCTGCGGTTGTTCACAAAAATCTCCCTGAGATTTTAATTTTTCAGAAATGTTCCCCAACCACTCTCTTAGGCCCTGAATGACTGCCCTGGAACTTTCTCAGGGTGCTAAAAATGAAGCGAATTTGCAGCTATGTGGCTCTGGTGGGAGGGCTTGAGGTGGGAGGGTAAGAGGGTATATGAAACTATCTAAGCAGTATAAAACCAGGCAAAGCAAATATACCAGGTTTTAGCCTTGGAGCAAGTTTTTACAGCTAACGTGTAAAACTCAAAGATAAGCTATAATGGAAATGCTGCGCTAACCCTACGCACACCGGCTTGAGCTGCACCTCTGTCATATGTCAAGTGTCAGGACAGAGTCACTATGCTAAAAAGAGCCAATAAAGTGTCACCTTGGCATGCAGCACCTAACTTTGTGCAGAGACTGCTTAAAAGCCTTTCCCTGGCACGTCTATGAAGCACAGAGCACTCTGGGCTGGAAGAGTTAGAAAGTATTTAAGCGAGTTTCTTTCACAAATCTCTCCCAGCCCGTCGGAGACTTCGCATTCCAGTGACCCAGATGCTCTTTCCTCTTCCAGCAGCCATTCTCAACACAATCTGGACCCAGAAAACCTCTCTCAATCCCTGGACCCCACTGCCATTCAGTGAGAGCTCTTGTTGTAGGGCGCTTGCATCCTGATATTCCAGATAATGACAGGGCAGGGCAGAGATCAATCTGTAGGGCACATTAAGATGCAATCACATGGTTGGACTCATGTGGATAGGGAATAAAAGGTGAGTTTAAGCCACCTTAGTATTTCTGTATTCGAAACCCAGCCCACAGTGTTAGCTCATACACCTGCAGAGCTGCTCAAATCTATGCTCTATAGCTCATGAACCCAAAAAGCAGAAGAGACGTACATACCAGGTTTCCTCCTGACTTGATCCCCCTCATTGACTCTGTGCCAGGGGCTGGGAGCAGGGCCTGTGCTGAACCCGTATGCAAGCTCCACACTTGCACAGGATTGCCAGGGGGCTGCTTCCCCCCACTTCAGGCTGCCACGAGAGCCTGCCAGGTTGTCACTGGAATGGAGAATCAGGCACAGAGCTATAGGGTATACAGCGCTGCCAAACTCGTATTTGGTTTGATGCTTTGACTAAGTCACTCCTGGGGCATGTACATTATTGCAGCCTGTGAAAGAGAGTGGGATGAAGAGGTATAAAAGCCACAGTCAGCAAAATAATTTACTAAAACATTAATTCCCTTAAACACCATCTGGGAAAAAGGATATATTCTGGAAAAAAATGCTTAGCCTGCCTTCTGCCCAGGGGACTCTGCTCCTCAGCTGTCTGGGCTGCAATAGCTGCAGGATATGAGAAGAGAGCGCATCTCTGCCTCCCAGACTCCCTGGTTCCCATGAGACACTGCTATTCCCACCCCTGTCACCTGTTATAAAGTCTAGGAGGACAGACCTTACAACTGCCCCCCCTTCCCTCGGCGTCCGTGCGCTGGGGAGGGACAAGTGTGCTGGGACGCGCAGCAGAAGGCTGGCTTGGCTGGCGCCGTGGGGAAAGACTGAAGGAACAGGTCTGATTTAGTTCAGAGGAAAGGAGATTAAGAGGAGACAGGCTGGCAGTCTGCAAATATTTGAGAGATTGTCATAAAGAGGAGGAAGAAAATTTGCTCTGTCTTGCCACAGGGGGCAGAGCAAGAGGTGACAGGTTTAAACTGCAGCCCGGCAGGTTGAGATCAATGCTCTGGAAAACACGCTCGCCATTCGAATAGCAGGGTAATGGCAGAAGCTGCCTAGAAGTGGCAGAAGCTTTGCTGGAGGTTTTTGTGAAACAGCTGGAGAGGCGACTGTGTGGGAGCAGTGGGTCCTGCATCTGCATCTGCATCTGCATCTGCACTGGGGGCAGGACTAGATGACTCTTTAGGTCTCTTCCCACCGCATGACAGCACAGCAAGTATCTTGGTCCCTGCCGTGGGTAGTCCACAGCAACGGAGAAAACCTTACTGCTGTCACCTACACTCTGCTTCTCGTGCTAACTTCTTCAGCTCAAACATAGCTTACGCTTTTAGCATCGCGTATTCTGTGGTCAAGGTGCAGCAGTGACCCAAAGAGAGGGCTGGGTACAGCTCCAGTCTGTAAAGCACCCAGTGCCTGGCCAAAATGTCAGCGTGATGCCCATTAGAGCCATAGTTTCTTCTCGCTGATTGTAGCCTGTCCTCTCCCACCACATCCTGTGCACCCAGGAAGGAAATCAGCAACAAGGCCCCATTGATCCTGCCAGATGACCCAATTTGCGGCTATTCATCGTGGAGTGATCACAGGTGGTAACCACGGCATTAGCTGGCAAGACAGTTTGCTCCATGCCCTTGCTCACAGATGAAAGCGGCCGTTTTCATAATTCATCTCTCCGTCAGGCAGCAGCACAGAACTGGGACGAACAAACCAGGGCTGGTTTTGCCATCCCCCGCCACTGCAGCGCAGAGTGCCGCGGGTACCATCTTGTGCAGCGCGGAGACTGTAACGTCCGGGTCTGAGATGAACCCTAGAGACCGACACTGGGAGCCAGCACAGACTTAGTGGAATACACTTTGCCTGCAGCTAAATGCTGCACAGGTTTTTACTCCTGGCTCCAACCAGAAGGTCACCGAGGTTACTTGGCGGTAATGAAAAGAAGGGAGGCGCTGAGCTCAGCAACCACCGGAGACATCTGGAGGCTTTCTCCTCCTGAGCTGCCTGAGAATTCATCCTGCCAAGGATTACCTAGTAGCCGCAGATAAGTCCTAAGGCCAAGCCATGCAACCAGGTAGAAATGTCGTGAACGCTACATCCCCGGATGAGACGTCCACAGAGGCTGTGCTCAGATAGGCTTTTGCTTCCTGCACTGACACTGGCACAGCACTCCTGCCCCATGCAGACCATTCAAACGGCAGCAGGAAATCTTCCTGTTTAAAGGATCATTCAGAAGATGCTTCTTTGGCAGAGAATGACTGATTTGGGCTCGTCACACCTCTTGCTTCCTAACTGATGCACTGGTTTGCTAGTCCAGCAATTAAGCTTTTCAAGCCCACGCACGTCACAACTCTGCCCACAGTAGGCAGCCCCATGTTCCCTTTGCTTGTTTAGCATGCACACGTGTCTGCTATTATCCAACTTTTGACAGCTCCACTTCTCTTCTTGCACAGGGAAAACAAGCGTTTAGCTATGCTATGGGAAGATTTCTTGTTAGTACATGTATTATGATAGCACCTCCAGGCCCTAACTAGGATTAGAGCACTGTTATACCAGGCCCTGAACAGAGACCCAGCCTACTAAAAGCATACGGGTGAAGCAGGGAAGAGAGGAAACATTATCTCCGTTATGCACCTAGGAACACAAAGCAATTACAAGTCTGATTCACCATCTCCTTGCCCCTCATGAAGCTATTAAGACTGGCACGAAGCATGTGCAGAGTGGGTATAGCACACCTGTACAGCATTGCCAAGTCTGTTTTGTTGAGACTGTCGTCGCAAATCTGTTTCTCTCTAAAAGCCCCAGCTCCTGGAGTCCTTACCAGGATCCAGGTTTTCCATTCACCATGGAAAAACATGGTATAATCTGGATTTCCTTGTTTTACGGAGAAAAATGTGGGAAACAGCAGGCTCCCCCTCGCAGGCTGGCAGAGTTGCATCCTGCAAGGGGCTGGGGGGAGTGGGAGGAGGACGGTTGGGCGTGGGGCACGTGCACATGCATACCCTCCAGGCAGCCTGCAAAGCCACTCCTGCTGGTAAGTCTGGCAGGGGGATGGGGACGGAGGCCCCCCAGTGCGGGAGGGAAGGAGCGAGTTGGGCAGGGCTGGGGCTGCTGCCCGGTCTGGGTTGTGCGTGGGGCTTGGGGACCGGGGCTGGCGTGAGCAGCTGCAGGGCCCCAGTGTGGAGCAGGATGGGCCCGTGGGTGGCTCATTCCCAGAGGGAATGGGGGCCACGTGCTTTGGGCTGGCAGCAGCGGAGGTGGCAGCATGGGGTTGTGCCCCCCGCAGCTGCCAGGCGGGCAGGGGTCACCTCGCTATAGCTGTGGCAAGGCTCTGCCCTGCCATGCAGGGTCCCACCTGCTGGGCCACAAAGACCCCAGGGGGGAGGGCAGCAGGGTGGAGAGCCCCAAGCCTGCAGCGGGCAGCCCACATCCACCCCCCGCCACAGGCGCCGCTCAGGCCGTGCCACCTTGGAGGAGGGGAGCCGGGCTCCGCGCCCTGCTCCGTCGCAGCAGCCACCACCTCTTACGGGCAGCAGCCGGGCTCGGGCACTGCTGCAGGGGCAGGGGGCTGCGGCCCTGGGGGCCCCTCTGTCAGGGCTGGGGGAGGCGGGGGCTGGGGGTAGGCACGAGAGGCGCCAGCAGGGCCCAGGGGGCTGTGGGCAGTGGCACGGGCAGGACACCAGCACATCGGGGCTGCTCCGCGCCACAACGCGGCGGGGCAGGGGTAAGCCTCAGCTGGATACGCATCTTGGTGAGCAAAGGGGGCGGACGGAGCTCTGATTTTCCATGATCATCCAAAAATAAAACACCAAAATGCATAGGTATTTTGAATTTATGATAGTGATTGAGGCACTGGTAGGCTTCCAAACTGCTTTCAAATTGTAAAAGTATCAATAAAATATCATGTTCAACTAATACCTACATTTAATGCCACCGAATGATCTTGGGGGGCCAAGCCAGCTTGTGATGTTTGGATGCTTAGGCTGAGCAGCAAGCTGCTGGCAGAAATGCATGTCTTCGGTGTGTGCTTTGCAAGGCACGCGTCAGTGGAGAGTCAGAGTCCAGTTCGCCTTTCTTATTCGAAGGCCCTGCTATTCAGATGGCCGAAGGGAACTGGGAATCGGATGGGGACCCCGGGGACATCAGGTAAACGCCCAGCTCTGACGCCAGGCGGCTGGCTGGTTCTCCGAGCTCTGGCTTCGCCGTCAGTGAAACACAGGGGCGACAATACTGACCCGCTTTGCTAACGCGTCCCGGGACCCGCTGCTCTCCTTCGGCTGCGCTGGGCACCCAGGCGGTACGAAACGACCCGCCCGGGTCCTGCCGAGAGCAAGGGCTGCAAGGACCGACCCTCCTGGCATTCAGAGCCGCAGGAGGAGGAGAGCATTTCCTGGGCAGCCTGTTCTGCATGAATTACATGGGAGCCCTGCCTCGCTGAACCAAAGCCCTTGTGTTTCCCTAAATTGCCCATCTGCCAGAACTTTTAAGGCATTGTGGCGAGCCGGCTCTTCGTGGGAGTTTCTCAAGGCGGCGAGCTGCGCTGCGCTTAGCAGCTTTATGACCGCTGTGATTAACACGGCTCACAGGGGGATCTTTTCTGCACAGACCGCGAGGGGGAACATAGGTACTCTCAATAAAAAAAGCAATTGAGAAGAGGTCCTTCCACCCACCCAGCTAGCTCCCAAAGGCTTGGGAACTGGAGCAAGTCTAAAGTCTCATCCCGAGAGCTCAGAATAGGTGGGTTCATACCAGGCACGAGGGCATGGAGATGAATGGCTGGGGGCTGGGTAATGCCCAGCGATGAGGAAGAGCTGGTTCAATCCTCCGCTGGTAGCTTTAAAGGAGCCTCTTGAATGTGGCAACGCTTGTTTTCCGCCCAGGTGTCTAGAGGAAGAGACGAACGGGCTATGAAAGGGGCAGTCAAAACTCAGCTGGATGGAGAGCTTCCTCTCGCACGGATGGATGAACACGCCTAACCCAGTGCCGGATCTAGGCTTAAGCTACTTCAACTACAGCTCAGGGCCCCACTAAATGAGGGGCCTCGAAACAAGAAAAAAACTTGACATTTTCATTCTAATATGACAAAAATATACACACATATGGCTCCACGGTTATTACTCATACTGAGGTCATAAATTTGTGCAGAAATAACAATAATTCATCTTAAAAGTTCATGAAAATCCATTTCCGTGGATTTTCACAAAAAGAAATGCAAAGCTCTCAAAGTCTTGGTTCAGAGATGATACCTTTATTAGACCAGCTAGGCAATCCCCCCCCAAATATCTTTCTCTGCAAGCTTTCAGGCACACACGCCCTTCCTCAGGCTCAGGGAAAATTAAAGATGGTAAAAAGTCCCCCTCCCCAAAAAGTAGAAAATAAACTCTTGCATGGATCCAGAGAAACAGACTTCCACCTTCACCTTCCTCTGGGCAAAAATGAAGGTTATTTTTCACCTATGGGGACTTTTTACCAGCTTGCATTTTTCCTGCACCTGAGGAAGGGCGTGTGTGCCTGAAAGCTTGCAGAGAAAGATATTTTTTGGGATTGCCTAGCTGGTCTAATAAAAGTTATCATCTCTGAACCAAGAGTTCAAGAGTTTTGCAGTATCTAAGACACATTAATCAATGGGTAGACGTGCCCAGGTCACTTTTCCAGAAAGTGAACAGTGGTTTTGGTATAAAAACCACTGCTGGCGTAAGCAGCTGGATTTGCAGAGGGTGGATGATCTGCAAGGATTCTGGTTTTCTCCGATTAAAAAAAAATCCCCAATTTTCGGTCAAACAAAAGTAACCCCATGATTTAAATGAAACACCACTAAAATCTATCTATCTATCTATCTATCTATCTATCTATCTATCTCATTTTAATCATGGAAACGTGGATTTGGGGTTACTTTTTTTAAACCAAAAATTGGAAATATTTTTTTAAATCCAAGAAAACCAAGATCCCTGATGATCTGTGCTGTTGGAAAAAAGACAGGGCCCTCTAAGCCAGAGGTGTCTCAGGACCGGATCAGAAAAGGACTTGCTGCTTTGATGCTTCTGCTCTCTAAACCAGACGATAGAGGCAGAGGACAAATTCTGCGCTGGCCGCCCCAGAGCCTCGCCCACAACTCAGCGTGCTCCTGTGACACTTGCTGTCCAGCGCCTGATGTCGAACGGGGCAACACAGGAGATCAGTGACTGAGCTGGGCTCAGAAAAGCCGAACAGCCTCTCGGGTCAGGTACAAAGGGAGGCGCGGGAATAGAGAGACGTGTGTCTGTCCCGTGAGACGACGGGACTGCGCGGGCTGAGGCATCAGATGTTAAGGGCACATCCAATCTCACCGCCTGCACAAAACAAGACAGAGAACGTTTCCCAATTTCTCTTGCGACGAGCCCGGTAACTCATGTCTGACTAAAGCATCTGCATTCAGGCTCTGAAGACAGCAAGAGCTGGCGGTCCTGCCACTCTGCCTTTCTCTGCCGGGCTAAGGAGCCCTCAGAGCCTCAGTATTTTCTCCCCATGAAGGTGCTAATATGCGGTAACCAGGCCACCGCAGTCTTTTAAAAAAAATACACAGGTCGAAGTCTCTAAGCCTCTCGCTGCAGGACGCTTCCTCCAGCTCGCACATCCTTCCGGCAACTCTTCTCTGCACCTGCAGCCAGCGTCCCCAGGCGAACCTTTAGTGTCTCCCTTCATCAGAGATAATGATGATAATAAATCAGACAATGGGAAAAAAATGACCATTTTCAGGCCCCCGTTCTGTCCAGGCCCCAAGCGGCCGCCCGGTTCACCGGGGCCTGTGTCGGGTCACCAGTGCTGCCTGCAGAAGCCAAATCACACCCTGCTCCTACTGACACAGCTCTTCCCCCACCCTTATATTAAGCCAACAACTACATGAATACTGGTGGGATACAGTATTACCAGGGATCCTGTTTTTTCTGATTAACCCCCGCACCTCCAATTTTCAGATTTAAAAAAAGTAACTCCAAATCCATATTTTTCCATGATGAAAATGAAACGCCGCTAATACACAGATATACATACACACACACATATATACACACATATACATACATACATATATAGATATACACACACATGCATACACATGCATACACACATATATACACAGATATACACACACAGATAGATAGATAGATAGATAGATAGATAGATAGATAGATAGTTGTGTTTCATTTTGATCACAGAAAAATGTGGATTTGGGGTTACTTTTTTAAATCTGGAAATTGGGGATTTTTTAAAATCAGAGCAAACCAGGACCCCTGGTTATTACAGTGCCTAGCTACAGGAGCGCTGGGTGTGTAAGTGAAGGGTGTGCTGCCTTTCCTCCAAAAAGGGGGTAAGGGGCAAGCCAGCCCTGAAAGTGGATTTGAGTTGACAATTAGCGCCTAACAGCTTTTAATACGATCTCTCTCACCTTAGCACACACCAGGAACAGGAAACACACAGTCATACATTATTGCTTAATTACTTGGAAATGTCTATAGACACTTTCTATTAACTTGCTCTGTGCGATTTACCCAAAGGCAACGGGGTTTGAAAGGAAGACGCGACACTTCCCTTTTCCAATTAAATCCAGCTTTTATTTCCCATAGCAAATACTGGGGAAGTCTGTAATTATGAAGCTGCCGCGGTGTTGCCAGATCTGACCTCTAATAACCTAGGGGGAAAGCAGGATCTGCTCTACACGGCCGTTTCAGTCTGCAAAGGAGCGGGGTCTGTTGCCCCGCTTTTTCCTTTGCCAACAATCTGCAGATAAAATAGTTGCTGGCGGGGGGCTCATTGCAGCAGAGTGGTGCGCTCAGCGTGGCATTAAACTAATCAAAAGTGAAAACAACACGGCAAATGATTTCCACCTCCCCACCCTGGGTTTTTTTTGTTTTCTTTTTTGCATTTTGTGACCTAAATTTTCCAACAAATTAACAGCCCCAAAGGTGAAAATCCCAGAAATAATTCTGAACTGTGGAAGGTCCCATTGGGTCTATTGTTTTCAAGGAACAGGAGGCAGCTTCTCTTCCCCCTAGCAATAGGCCATTATTGTAAATGCTTGTAATTGTTGCCTTATAAACACAGCTAATTCAGTTCGCTTTCATATTCTACAGCGGTGCCAAACAAAGTCTTAATTGTGGAATTATCTCTAAGCTACAATTTTCCCTTTGTCAGCCCCTTGTGACAGAATAAGGTACCAAGAAAAAAAAAATCAAAGCTGATTAGTGTGTTTGCAAAAGAATATTTCATCCAGGAAAAGGAATCTAAAAACTATTAGTGCTAATCACTCACAGCAGCTAAAGGAGGGATGACAACGCAGCCATTTCTAACAGGAATTTTCATAATAGATGTGTCCTGTAGGTCTCAGATAATTCACACGGAGACAGGCTGGGGTTTCTGTCAGCCTGTGATTAATAGGAGTATTGCTCTGTATTGCAGCACGCTTGATTAAATGAGATGGGATCCTGAGAGCCTGAGTCACAACTGTCCGGAAGCCTGCACACTCATGTACATCCGTACAAATGGCCCAGAGCACTAGGCCTCCAGCTTGGCTTAATTATTTATTGCTTGCATTGCAGAAGAGCCTAGCAGCCTCTGTCAGAGACCAGGATCCTCTTGTATCCCTACCCGAAAAATCAGTTGTGCATAGGCTGGGAGTTAAGCCTATGCGTAAGTCAGAGGCTTACACTGGTGCACAATGGGTAGACATGATACTGTTCTGACTTGGTACCGTTTGATATCCACCGCAGCCCTGCTTACGTGGCTGCAGCATGGATCCGGGGTCAGAATTTCTGATTTAAGCCTATCTGCGTCTCCCCTGCGTTTCTGACTCACACGGCACGGACGGTAGTTGGCTGACCAACGTGATGCTCTCCGTTGAACAGGAGGCTGCCACTCGAGGCACGTGGTGCTCCCAGAGACAGGTTTCACTACTGCAGCAACAACCGATGGGAAGAGTTGCCCAGTGGGGAAGCCCAAAGAGCAAAACAATAGAGTTTTGTACCCATTTTTCACTGGTGTAAGACCTTCGCTCAGGAAAGACGGGCACTGCCTGCTTCAAGTCAAACCCCATCAACTTCAGCAGGATATAACCGTCCTCCAAATTAAGTGCTGTCTTGAACAAAAGCCTAAGTGGCTACAAGGCACACAGGGAAACAGGAGCCAAGGCAGCCTTACAGGGATGCAACTGGCAGAAAGACCTGCACAGAATAATCAGCTCCACTTTGAAGGCTGGGCTTTTCTGCCCTGGGCTCTGGAGTCAACAAGCGCGGCAGGAGGGAACAGCCAAGAGAAGGTGAATGAATTGATTCAGCCTGATCAATGGCTCTGTGTTCGGCGGTGCAAGACACCGGTTACTGAAGATCGATTGACGCATGTACTCAGAGAAGGGCGTTTTGTCTCAGGACAGAGATGCAGAAGGCAACCCCACACTTACGACCACCTCCCGTGCCCCGAATCAAGCATCCGCGACTTGGATCAGAGGGGCAGAGAAGCGGAGAGCCTTCAGCGGAAACTGTTGTCTCTGGTTCCTAGGACTTGCCTTGCTATTTTCCATCGTGCTTTCTGGAAGGAGTGCGTCCCTGCTGGGTGCTAATGGAGGGCTCTGCTACATTTGGGTTTGAGGCTGTTCTGCCATTAAGACTTGCGGGGCACAGTGGCAGGCTAAGGTGACTTGTCCAGTGTCCACTCCAGCTGGTATCACCCACCTACCACTCACCAGGCGTGTCTGCACGTGCAGTCAGCACACATGAATAAACTCTGGAGCTAATTGCTCCAGAGTTTTTTGTTCCCAGGCATGCCGTTTGAATGCAATCACAGACTCACAGACATTTAGGGCTGGCAGGGACCTTGTGAGATTATGGGGTCCAGCCCCCTGCTCTGGGCAGGAAACACCACTGGGGTCAAATAACCCCAGGAAGGTGTGCATCTAGGTCTGGAGTGTATTCGTGCACGGCACGTGGAGCCCGGTTGGAGCAGCTCCGGGAGTCATCCTGCCAGCCTGGGGCTGCTCTGACTGGGCTCTGTGTGGTGGAGGGGCTGGCCGGGGCACGAAGGGGCTTCAGCCCCTACACTGCAGCACCCCTGTGCCCCAAGCAGCCGGGTCCGAGTCTGCAAGGCTCTGCAGCAGGGTAGTTTGCATTTGCAGGTACCACCCTGCTGCGGAGTTTATTAGTTTCCTGCACCCTGCACATGTGTAGACACCGAGACATTTACCGTGGAGCTAATTAGTCAGCTCTCCAGAAAACATCTTGAGTAGACGCGCCCGCTATTTCTTTATCTGAATAAACTTCACAAGGGGCCTGGAGCCTTCCAGGAAGCACCCAGGTGACGATATTTCAAACATGCCAACTGCGAATCCTTAAAAGAGACGAAAGTGCAGCAGATGGGCACTGATGCAAGGGGAAGAGGAGATGATCTCATGCTTGGACCATGAAGGATTGCACAGAGCTCAGATCTGAATGGAAAAGAAGCAGCACTTGCCAAAAGGAACCGTTTGAGTAATCAAAGGGACGGCTGCTATGATGCTGCTTCCAGGCTGCAAGCGAGATCGAGGCGGCAGTCACACCAAGTGCTGCACAGACCCTCAACTAACGTCGGGGGCCCTCATCACGCTGGATGTGGCACAGACCCAGAGCGAGAGAGTTGGTCTAATAAAAGATATCGCATTTACCCAAAGAGCCTTGCCTGCCTAAGCCCTTGGGCAGTGAGCTCGCAGTCCAGAGACAGGGGTAGAAGGAAGTAAGGATTGCCGCCCGTCGCTGGAGAGGCGGAGAGCACGGTGGCCAGCAAAGCCCAGGCTCAGGTAGGTTGGGAGCTGGCCCGGGTGCTCCCCTACAAATCCATGAAGAGCCTAATAGCTCTCCGGGGGGGCGGGAACTGAAGTCACCCGAGCACAGGCGAGGGCAGCTCGCCCCGGGGAGAGGCCTTCCCCTGCCTGCCAGAGCGAGTGCCCCCAGCCACGTGTTCACTTGCGCGCGCGTTCAGGTCAGCAGGACCACAGGGCCGGCGTGCCCGGGTCCGAGCTGCACGGGGCACAGCCGCGAACCAGGCGAAGCCAGCGCCACAAGTCGCGGGACCGCGCTTCCCCTGGCTGTGCTGCACCGCTGAGGGAGCCCCTGGGCAACGTCTCGCTCCCCCTTCGAGCAGTTAAACAGTGCGGCCTCCTTTTTCCGCTCATACCCTCCGGCCCGGAGACGTGGCGGAGCTGCTGCTCTGGAGGTGGTAGAGACAGAGCTCCAGGGCTGAGGAAGCAGGTCTCCAGTCTGCAGCCCAGCGTTGCGGGGAAGGAGTCCCTCCAAGGAGGTTTCTGACGAAGGCAGAGCCGGGCAATCCCTAAGGCAGCGCTGGCACTGTGGGGAGAGGGCACATAATTAGCCCACTTGGTGCAAGTCGGCCTAGGAGGGAGACCGCTGCTGAAGGACGAAATTAATTGCTTAGAGATCAAACAGAAAAGAGCTGGAATGGGAACACATTCGATGCATGTGAATGAGCTGGAGGTGAGCGGCGCGTGCCCTTGAGTGTGCAGGAGCTGAGCTTTGCGTGAGAGGAACTTGCATCCGAACCCGTGCTGAAAGCCACGGCCTGGGGGGCTAGTGACTGCCTTGCACCCTGCTTCACCACGGGCCACCCACGTCCTCCATGTCCTTCAAGATCGGAGCCCACCGCTCCCCGACATCCTGCAGCACCCCACCGCGGCGTCTCCCGAGAGCTGTGGCCCAGCGCAACTTGTCCTCTGCTCCTGGGACCTTTACCCCTGGGCGGCAGCAGCATCCTATGGGGCCTGTGCCCTCAGGGAGCCATCTCACAGGAGCACAAGTTCCCCCGGTGCCACGCGGCTGAGATCCCCCGGTGCGGCGCCTCCGAACTTTCATGAGAAACGTGATCAGAGTTTCCAAACCTTTCCAAAGCAACACCCCGCTCCGTGGCCAGAGTGGCCAGCTCTTCCCTCCAGGACTTGCAAGGAGAACAGTTCGTCGGAGTGGTACGGTGTCCAATATCTTTACAGGAAAGCGCACCCACCTCCAGCTCTGACTCCAAGAGGTGGCTTTCATCCAAAGCCAGTTATTGCTGCTTGAAGAGATTTCAGAAACCAGCTGTCCTTGTCCTGTCCACACGGTCACTGTCTTCACATACCGGGGCGTGTGCATGAGTGCTGCAAGAAGGGGTGATAAAGCTGATGCTGGTTCCTAAAGCTGGAGAGGAGGTCTATGAAGATCACCATAAATCCTGTGCACTGGGGATGACACTGATTCGGATGGGACGCACCAGTTGAAACCATCCCGGTGGCACGTGAAGCAGGCTCAGTGTTTTGCGGCACTTTAGGAAGGGGGGTCAGCCTAAGGGCAGAGATTTCTAAGCTGGCGGGCAGAGATGTTATGGTCAATAAAAAAGGCAACGAGTGGGCTTCTGAGTGCTGTGAAGTGTCTGGTTCTCCACCATCCTCCCCTCACACCACCAATTATATCAGTGCATCGGTTTTAAGACAGTGCAACATCTGTAATTAGAGATGGTCTGTGTTGGAGAAATCCCGCTCCGGTCCCTGACCCTTCAGAGTATGATTTCCAAAAGCAGCATTTCATCCCAAGGGATCATATTTTTGCTGAGATGGGGGAGGAATAAAGCTTTTTTTTCCTCCATCCACTTCCTATGCACCACAGACGGGCCCACTTGCCAGGGAGCAGATCCCGTTGCTGACTGCAGAGGCTCTTTATCCAGTCCTGACTGATCTTCCAAGATGAATGGGTATCGTTGCTGTGAGCAATCAATGGCGGTACAGGAGAAGAGATGGAGGCAGGTGCAGCAGGCGGTCTGCAGCTTCAATCAAAGCAAATTAAGTGAGAATGGATCTTTTCATTACCTGATTGACACATATACGGCGGGGTGGCAGGCCGGCGAATTGATTTTGTCTTAGTGGACGGAGCAGCAGGCGAGGTGGCAGAAGAGGCCTGTCTGTCCAAAGGAAGATCGAGCACCGTGGGCAGCTTTTTCCATCCTGATTACGACCTGCCCCCGAAGCCCCGCACACAGGACGGCACTGCCTGACACAACGTTCGCAGCGTCCAGATGGGTGTAATTTGATAATCGTGTCGGTGCGAGGTTCCTGCCCGCGTCAGGCCCACGACCCGCGTCCTGCGTGCGTGCGGGCGCTGGCACTCGCAGCTCCGCGGAGGGCCCGTCTGCACTCACGCGGGGCCTCCCTCTGCTGAGCTTGTAAACAGCAAATGGGGATAATTGGAAGATTGCCATTAGTCTATAAATACCAGGGAAAGCGACACAGAAGGCAGCAGTCGAAAAGCTGCCTGGTGCAGGGGCGACATCTAGGAGCTATTTCCTTCCATGATAATGATTTTACTCTTTTCACAGAATCGGGGAGAGGCGTCGGGCTGGAAGGGACCTCCAGAGGTCATCTAGTCCAGCCCCCCTCCTGAGGCAGGGCCGGCAAGCCATCATCTAACCTCCACGTGGGACTGCCGTCAGCCCTGACGTGGCACAGACCTGACGCCCGACCCTGCCGCGGGTACAGCCGGGGAGCCGCGGCAGCCCACGTGCTCCTCCCAGGACACGTTTGATAGTTTCGTGGTTGTTGGGGGCTGGAAGGGACCTTACAGCTCATCGGGTCCAGCCCCCCGCCGCTGGGGCAGGGAAGACCGCTGCGATGAGACGACCACAGCAAGATGTGCATCGAGACGCTTGTGTTGTAAGTGCATGCTCAAGAGATCCCCGGTCGAGGGGCATACCCCTTGCTCCAGAGGAAAGCTAAAAGCCCCACAGTCGGTACCAATCTGACCATGGGGTAAAATTCCTTCCTGATCCCAGATATTACGCTTGGCCCAACCCTGAGCAGAGCGGGGCAAGGCCGTCTAGCCAGGAGCCGCCCGCTCTGGTCTCAGCGGGAGCGGAGGCTCCTATTCCCAGCCTTGGCCGTACTCAACACCCAGTGCTTCTGAGGAAGATTTAAAAACACCCTCACACACGTAGCAGACAGGGCAGAAGGGCAGCCAGAAAAGCCAAAGAGCAGGGGAAGTGCCCACAATAGATCATAGGCATGGCTATGCCTGGATCGTCCCTGACAAGTACCTCTTCTTGCACACCTCCAGCGATGGAGTCCAACCTCCCCAGGCAACATCCACCACCGCGCTGCTCTAACGGTGAAGAAATGCTTCCGCATAAACTTACTTTGCTGCTGTTTCCAGCCATTGGTCCATGTCCTCCTCTCCGCAGCAAGAGAAAAGGTGCTTCCCCTCTTGTCTTACTACCTTTCATGTGGAAGGAGGCATTTTGCAATTAAAATTTTTTTTTTTTTGCTGAATGCCTTAAAAGGCCTCCCAAAAATGCAATACTGCACGTGCCTGGGTACCCAACAGCCCAGGGAATACCTCGTGCTCACCACAGCACAGAAGCCCTGAACAGCCCTGCAAAGCTGGGAAGCAGCACGAGCCCTGGAACCGAGGCCCAGCGAGATGAAGTGACTTGCCTGAGGTCACACAGGGAGACTGTGGCAGAGCCGGAAACTGACTGCGCCCCTCCCCAAGTTCCAGTCCAGCGTGTTATTTCACACCTGGAGCCCTGTGCCCACTTTTGGGCCCCCCACTACAGAAGGGATGTGGACACGCTGGAGAGAGTGCAGTGGAGGGCAATGAAAATGGTTTGGGGGCTGGGGGACACGACTGGTGAGACAAGGCTGACAGAACTGGCCTGATTTAGTTTGCAGAAGAGAAGACTGAGGGGGGATTTAATAGCAGCCTTCAACCACCTGCAAGCATGGGCAACTGGTGCCACCTCAGTCGGGGGGGCATGGGACCCCCCACAGCCAATCTCAGCAACTGGGGGTGGGGTGCGGCTGATCACACCAACCGGGAAGTAGCCGCAGCACTTCATCCGGCGCTCCCACTCCCCAGCGCGCACTCACGGGGGGCACCGGTGCTGCCGCCTGCTCCCCCGTCTGTTGCCTAAGCAGGGAGCGTGCCCTGTCGGGGGGTGCACCAGAACTCTCGGGGGTGCACATGCACCCCCTACGCATTCCCACGGCCTGCAGGCAGTTTGAAAGAGGCTGGACCTGGCCTGTTCTCAGTGGGGGCAGATGACAGGACAAGCAGCAATGGGCTCAGGCTGCAGCAAGGGAAGTTGAGGTTGGAGATTAGGAAGAACTTTCTAATGAGGAGGGCAGTGAAGCGCTGGGACAGGCTCCCCAGAGAGGTGCTGCAGTCTCCACCCTTAAAGGTTTTTAAGACTTGGCTAGAAAAAGCCTTGGCTGGGATGATGTAGCTGGGGCTGGCCCTGCTTGGAGCAGGGGTTGGACTAGATGTGACCTCCTGAGGTCCCTTCAACCCTCGTTTTCTGATTTGTTCCACAAATTATGTATCTTTGTACTGAACCTCATTCCTACACCAGGACTACATCGTGTTAGGTGCTGTACAGCTGCTGGACATAAGGATGGTCTCCGCTTCAAACTCCTTATACACCAACACTGCTGCAGGCAAAGGCCAGGAATTATATGAGAAAATACAGCTGAGCTCCCCTCCACCTCCTGGACACAGCCCTTGCAGCACGAGGCCGGCCTGTGGTTCATTGCTCTGGATTGAAGACTTCAGAGCTGAAAATCTTCACCCTATATTCTCCACCTTGGAAGACTCAAAAAAGGGAAAAAAAGCAGGAGGGAGAGATATGCTCACACACACCCCTCAGTGATCAGCTCGTGCTTCTCTAAATATTAATAATAAGAAAGGAAGAAAAATAAATCAGAAAATGTATCCCAAATGGCAGTTTGTGGAGGTCAGTTTGGGGAAAGAATTGGTTCCAAAGTTTGTTTCCACCCTTGGGGCTTAACTCTTAGCTCACTGAGCTAAAATGCCATCTGGAGTTTCATGTTCATGCAAGGGTAGTTAGGACAATTAGTCTGAATATTTAAACAATTAAAAATTGACAAAATACCAGGCTTGGATGAAACTGTGCTGCAGAATTTTCAAGGAAGCAGCAAGAGGATCAGAGACCTGGCAGAGGGTTTAACACAGCGTTAAATCCAGAGAAGTTTAAGGAGCCCAAAACACTTGTATGAACGTAAAACAGAAGAGGGAACAGACAGGGGCCTGCTGGTATGAAAAGACCCAGGGGCCTAGACCGTCAGGGCTCAGCCCCTGGTCCCGTCTGCCGTCTAAATAAGCCAGGACCCCAGGCTCTGGCTCTCATACCCAGGTTTCCAGACAAGCTCAGCACACCCAAAAGTGTTGAGCACTTCTGAAAACCACTCCCTGAGCTTGGGGGTAGCTGGACAATCTCCCTTTGCCTCGGGACACTTCTGTCCTGCACGTGTTAGGACTGCATATACCACCCTCCCTCCCCAGACAAGCTCTCTTTAGTCATCGCTGCAAGGAAGAAGTGGGATGGACAACTTGGGGGTAAAACCCTAACCACTACCCATGCCTGACCTCCCCTTCTTACAGACGGGAAACTGAGGCCCGGCTCCACAGAGATATTTAGGCACCTGGCTCCCCCTCTTCAAGCACCCATGCATTGCCCTTCCTGGGAAGCTGGGGCAATGCATAGGGGGTGCACGCGGGTGCGTGTGCACCCCCTACAGAAGCGGTGGCAGCTTGCCGCACCCCCCACCAACAGTGCCGGTGGCATTTGCAGGAGCTGCCACCACCATGCCCCCAGCCCCCGGGACACGCGACATTCATGCTGGGAAGATCCGACTTGACCAGGATCAAGCGTGGGCTAGGGGCAGAAGTTACACGTGAGCGGTTTAAGTCATCAGAAACTGGTTTAAACCTGTAAGAGAACAGAAGTTCGGTGCACGTAAACCAGTTTCAAAATGGCTGAAACTAGTTTAAGACGAACCTGGTTGAATGTAGTATCAGACGTCACCAATTTGGGTCAAACCGGTTTGTGAAACTTCTGTCCTGGACACGAAGTCTGTGGCTGAGCAAGGACTTGAATCCAGCTCTCCCGAGGTGCAGGTCAGCTCCCGCAGCTCTGGGGAATCCTGCCCTTGTAGGAAAGGGGAGACGTACTGCGGGAGCCCCAGACACCAGCTTAGAGAAGACGGAAGGGAAAAACCGAGGCAGACAAGCCAGCAGAGAGCTCGGCTTCTCCAGCGCCGAGGGACGGCTGCTCTGACAGTCACGTCTGGAGAGAGCGAGCTCGGGCAGAACCATTATACGCAACAATACGGCGAGCAGCAGGCCAGCCTGCCCCTTTAATCAGGCTTACTGTCAATCCAGCGAGGGGAAAAACCAACAAACACTCTGCTTTCCTCCCGCGTGAAGCATGCCGCCCTGCAGCTCTGGTTCTGTCCGGATAATTCTCGACTGTCTGCTTCGACAAGCTGCTTCAGGGAGTGAGAAACTGCATTAAATTATTATGTGCCACGGAAAGGAGGCTTAACTTTTAAAACAGCAGCGTCTTTCAGGGGCAGCTTGGAAAGTGCTTGCAGCCTACCGGGGCGGTGCCGGCATGGGCTCTCTGGATTTTCCATGCCTGCGGCTTGCTTCACCCCATCGCGGCCCACCCAAAGGCCCAGGAGGACCAGTTTGAAGAGCCCGGGTCCTTGAATTACCAACTGCAACAGACTGCCTGACATATGGTGCTTTTGGGATGGAGGCCAAGCATCCACCCGGACAAAAGCTGAAGTCACCCATCTCAATTAAGAGCCTTTGTGGCCCTCTGAAACAGTTTTTTCATGCCCTAAGGGTTTGTCCATGATTTAACAGTATTAAGCATTTGAAACCTCCACCAAACACTTGAGCGCACACCTGGAATTTCCCCGTTGTCTTTCTGCCTTCTCGGTTCAGCCTCGAAGCACAACGTGACTTTATAAGTTCTGTTGCATAGGGCTCCGCATTTTACTTCCCGTCCAGTATTACAGCAGGTGTGCATGGGGGCGAAGGCCCCTGCTGACTCAAATTTAGCCCAGTACAAAGGGCAGCACGAGCCCTGCGCCCCACTGGAGACCTGGGAGCTGGGTGCAGGGTGCCGGGAACTTTGCACAGGAGGGAATGTCAAACAAATCGCAGAGATCCTCCACTTGAGCTCAAAGTATACTTTCACTGGGTGCGTCTACACATCCATTAATGGGCCATAGTTACTGCACATTTTCTCTAGTACTTGCTTAACGAAGTACTAACTAAATGTGCAGGAGTTCTGGTACACGGTAATTTTGTGACGCTTACTGCGCATCAGCCTAAGAACACCGTGCAGTAGGCTATTAGCACAGATTTTAACCGCCACACTACTGTGCAGTGTTATTAGGCTAATGAGCAGTAGGTGTCTCATGTAGATGCGCCCACTATGAAGCAGCACTAAGAAGCCATGATTTTTTAGTTCCACTAGAGACTCCCAACACCTATCTAGGCCAATATTTTCACAATTGATTAGCAGCTCTGGGCAGCCCATTGCAGCTAGTTTAGAATTGTCCCAGTAGAAGAGAAGCACTTTGGGTAAACTGAAATCCCTTCACAGTATATCAGGTTGGTCACTCGAGGCACCTGTACACATCACAGGGTTTAACCCTCATTAAATTAAATAGTTTTATAAAATTTAAACTTGTTTATTTCGGAGCATCACATCAGTGTTTGCACATACTAGGTTTTCAAACCAATTAAGCTTTGGAGCGTTCCATCAGTGTTTGCACGTACTAGGTTTTTGAATTAATTAAGTCCAGGCCCCGGCACCACAGGAAATCGGGACAATCCCCACCCCATGTCCTGCCATGCAGCTGTAGGAGCAGAGAGCTGGCACATGGCACAAAAAAGCAGCAGCAATTCAAAAGCAGCAGCAATTCAAAAGGGCAAACTACAAAAAAGACTCTTAAAGCATCTGGAAAACCCGCCCATGCAAACAGTCACACTGTTGCAGCGCAAGAAAGGACAAAAAATGTGATGTGTACAAATGCTCTCAGATTCCCCAATTGTTCTTGCAAGTCTCTTTCCCTTCATGTCTCTCATATGCTATGCTGCATCATTTGCTCCCCTGGTTTGGAGGAAGCCTGTCTGCTGATGGTGCCAGGGAAGCTGTGTGACAGGCGACCACCTCTGGTTCACCTGTCCCTTCCTCCATTGCTGCCACCAGCACCTCAGTTCTGCTACTTGGTGCTTGCTTATCCCATAGCTGCAATGAATGCTACCCTTGTTGCCTTCTTTTTTCATGTGGAGTGGTATGTGGGGGGCCAAAGGAACTCTGGAGCTAATCACCCTGGATCTTGTGCATTAGTTTCCCGCTAAATCCAAATGGATGCATCTCACGCCAAGTTTGTACATGGTGCAAAAGCCCAAAGGAATCCAGCCCAGGGCCTATACACCTTTATATTGGCAACAAAGAGCTAACAGAGTTTCCCTGATCAAAGCAGCATCCTTTTCCTTCCTCACACCCTCACAACATGCCCTTTAGGTAGGCTGTGAATGCGTTCTCTTCAGAGAAACCAGCTTGGCCTTGTTTTCATTTGCCTGCTCCCAAGAGCATCGCGGCAAAGAAGGGAAGCAAAAGTAGATTGAATTTCATTTAAGAGTAGCAGCATAAAAGCAGAGTTCTTTGTCTGCAGCAAGGCAAATGCTGCTTCATTTTCACTCAGTAAAATTCAATTATGCTTTTATTTGGCCTATTTAAAACATTTAACTTGTCTTTATGAAAGTGAGTAGATTTTTAAATAACAATTTATAATGATTATTCAATTCCTTTCTCTTTTTTCAGAAAAGCAGGCAGGAGGCACTCTGGATATTTTTTACAGTGGATGTCACTGGGTTCCTGATAACCAGCTCCCAGCAAGATGCCTGTGTAAGAAACCGTGGGGAAGCATCTTTGTCTAGTCTGGGCCAAAGCTCACCTGAGCCCTGCCTAGGGATGACTTGCCCGAGATCAAGCAGGGGTCTGTGGCAGAGTCCCTTATGCACTGGATCATCCTTCCTCCCCATTGACCTCAGGGGGAACAGAGCTATGGCAAGGCTATGCACTTTTGAAAAGAAAGCAAAAATATGCCAAAATTAGCCGTAGCAAGCCCATGACAGCTTCTATTCAGCAGTGAGTGAAAGCTGTAAATCTCCATTGCCTTAAAGATCACTCTAAAATTGTGGGCCTGTATTTTGGTGATTGTTCTGCGGTGTTCTGCATTCACTGCATTTTACTTTTGGCCTCTCAAAAAAAACCCCAACCCCACAACATCTATACATAGACAATAGCTTTTGGCACCATACAAAATACCATTAACAATTTATTTTATGCACTGGTTAAAAGTTAGCTTTTTATCTGCACGGCACAATGGTGTGACAAACAGTTACCCCAAACCATAAAGTTATATCACTGCTTCTCCACTTTGCCTTGTTAGACCTGCCCCTTCTCTAAATGTTCTCCTGAGGAGAACATTTATTTGGAATTAAAAGTGAACAGAGCACGTTTCTCAGGGTGCTTTATAGCACTAATTAAAGGTCCACTTTCAGGATGCAAAATTATATGTAGGAGAGGGTCTGTTTTCCCCTTGGTACCACAAATTCCAGCATCAGTGGGGATTAGGCTAGCCTAGAGATGCGAGGATAAATTAGGCAGCGCATCGCGCAAGTGGTATGCCACATCCCTTCTTCTGTCCAAACAGCTGCTCTCCAAGATGGGTACGGACTATTGCTTATTAATGTGCTCCGACCCTTTCTCAGCCCTGCAGAATGGCTCCACTTATAAATAGACCCAAAACCCATTTGTCTGCCTTGGCAGATCTTGCTCTAGTG
The DNA here is from genome assembly GCF_052110815.1 of Crocodylus siamensis. NCBI lineage: Eukaryota > Metazoa > Chordata > Crocodylia > Crocodylidae > Crocodylus > Crocodylus siamensis. The sequence goes on from NC_143400.1 coordinate 2,403,825, forward strand.
CCTATTGATTGGCAAAAGATCCTTGGTACCCAGACTCCCATATGCATTAAATAAGCTTCCCTCCCAATTGCCAGACAACTTACAAATCCTGGAGGGGGGCGCTCACCTTGAGGCAGCTTGGCTACCACGGATGCGGGGGCTTTGGCGATCTGAGCAGCTGAACCTGTTCTGCTCAGCACTGGTCTAGTGCGCGCGACTCTGCAGCAGGTGTCGATAGCCCCGTATTCAGCAAGAATGAAACAAAGGTTCAGACAGGGGAGTGGATGTGCCCATGGCACAAAGAAAAGCAGACCCAACAACAAAACCTGGAGATCTTCAAAAGGAGCCTGGACGCACATCTTGCTGGAGTTATTTGACCCCGGCGGTCTTTCCTGCCCAGAGCAGGGGGGCTGGACCCGATGATCTCACGAGGTCCCTTCCAGCCCTAAACTTCCGTGGGTCTGTATTTCCCAAATTCCCCGCTGTACGTGCCAGGATCTGGGTGCTCTGCTGCCCTGAACTTACTGCCAAGTTTACACCAGCGCAGGGTTACTGTGACGTTTAGATCAGAAAGGAGGAGTTCGGCACTGGCTGAATGACTGACCGCTGAAAAGGACCCAACCACAGCTGCGTTTCCAATGGGCCAATCCCATACTGCAAGTTTTCATTGTACCCCGTAGCTGAAGGATAAAGGAAGAATAAATGCACAAGGGAAAATAAATGTCCTGACGTTCGCACTGCTGCACATCCTAGTTTCACAGCTCTCCAGCAAGCAATGCCCTACTGAAAAGCAAAAGGAGACCAGGAAGAGTCAAGCTTGTGTCGCATTGATGGTTAATAGTCAGTGGCACAGTCTTTATTACCTTAGCAAGTAATAAAGTCTAGTGAATTAGCAGCTGAACTGATTGAAAAGTGGCCAATTATGTTGTGTGGAGAAAAGAACAGAGTTTCCATAACATTTTAAAACCATGAACGCTTTTATTGAAAATTATAAAAACTGTTGAATGTCACTTTACATCCAAGGCCCGTTGACGGACTTTATCCATGTTGTACAAGCTCCTGACACCCCTGTGCCCCCTGTGCAAAGCACAGTTATTAGCTCTACTTTTATGCACCAGAGCTCACGTACCACGGTAGTGGCAAGATTGATAATAGATGCTGGAAACTGCTGGAGGTCAACTCCTGCTCTAACCATTCGACCCATTGTCCTTGCCCAGGTGGTCCTCAGTCCCAGCCCCAAGCACTCAGCCTCATCACAGTCACCGCATTTCCCGTGTATTGGGCCAACCTTTGCAGAGGCCGTATGTACAGGTAGGGCACGAATCCTCACATCGGCCAACCCCAAACTGAGAGGCATCGCTCAAAGCTTTGGGCAGATGACTCCATTATTGGCCATGCCGGGTTTCTTCCTTCACACCTTCTCCTGAAGAGCGCGTCCTGGATGCTGCTGAAGGGGGACACTAGTCTGATTTGGTCGGCAAATCCCAAAATAAAGTACATCTTAGGAGTTTCTTATCCTGTGGCAAGCAAACTGCACGCTTGATGCACAGCCCTCCCAGTATGCAGTGGGCACAGGCATGTTCTAAAAAAGGTTTTCTGCAGTTTGGTAATTTAAAGCTATAATCCTGGGCATGCTGTTGGTTTACAGGCCAAGAACAAAAAGCCCCGTTTCTCTCCCTCAGCAGAGATGGGCAGATAAACCTACCTTAAAAAAGCATCAGTAATACCAGAGAGCATGCATTTATTATCCCCTATTGCTCTTCCTTAATCCTGCATGGCATGGGTGGCTTGCAGCTCCCGTTGCCGTTGCCGGGGGAATCGCAGCTTTCCTACAGCCCTGACTGCGTCTCCTGCTGTTCAGTCGGGCAAGCCCGCTCTGCGTCTTGGATAAAACCTCCCTGCCTGACCAAGCAGCGCCTGCTTTGAAACGGCGCTACCTGAGCTACTTAGGCTCAGAACAGCCGGAGTCCTTGCTGCCTCCACTCCAGCCTTGTACCGTGCAATAATTACACTTTCTGGAGTCATTTCAGTTTTATATCAGAAAATAATTTATTCTCTGTGAGCTCCGAGCCAAAACCTTTTTATTACTGTCTCGTACTGGTGGCTTTAAACGGCAGGGGGAATAGCCTTAAAACCCTGCATTTATTCATGTTGCAGCAACAGATCCAGACGGCACGACCGTCTTTATCTTCTCACCAGCTTCACCCTCCCCCCAGCACCTCCAGTTTTATCACTTTCTGCACTTTTAAGACTATTTCATTCCCCACTCCATTAACTGGAACTGCCCTACCAGCATTGTGACTTAATTAAGAGATAACATCAGCCAGACAGCCAGCCCCGGCTGGATGATGGCCTGCAAAGTCAAAGAGGCAGTGACAGGAAAATACAGAGGCTTCAAGTTTGGACTGCCGGGAAGTGCTCGTCGGAGAGGTCTGAAGCATCCCAGCCCTGCTATTTCAAGCCTGAGAACAGGGCAGATTGTACGGTCTTAGCCCTACTCAGTCAAGCCAGCTTCCTCACTAACACGGGTTGAGTCCCAGACTCTTAACAGTGGTCTGACCCCTCCCTCTACCCTGCCCCTGGGCCAGGTTTACATCAGGAAGCGGGTGCTGTGCAGATAGTTCACTATAACCCCAGTGGCGATTCCTCTTAGTGGGGAATAAATTATACCAGCACAGAAAAGTTTCTCGACTGGTTCCCCGGTGAAATCAGCAACGTCTGCACAGGTGCTTCTGTGCTGGCATACCTGATCGACACCTGAACTCTTGCAGGTGGAAGTGCTCGAGTCCAGTGGTGTGTGGATGAGTCACAAGGCAGAGATGGGACTGGGACTAGCTTCCCAGATTAAGGACAATAAGAAGTCCTTTTTTAAATACATAGGGGACAAAAAGAAGGTCCCAGGTAACGTGGGGCCCTTGGAGGACGCGTTGGGAAACTTGGTCGTCACACCAGATGCCAAAGCTAACACGTTTAATGATTTCTTTGCCTCCGTCTTCCTAAGTAGGGACCAGAACAGCCACCTCCCTGCTGGGCCCCCTCGGGCCCCGGGGGAGGCACACCTGGGCCAAGGGTTAGCGTGGAACTAGTTAGGGAGCTTCTGGAGGGGCTGGACGTGTTCACGTCAGCCGGCCCGGACGATCTCCACCCTAGAGTCCTAAAGGAACTGGCCGAGGTCATTGCGGGACCCCGGCACGGCTGTACGAGCACTCGTGGTGCTCTGGTGTGGTGCCAGAGGACTGGAAGAGGCCAACGTGGTCCCCATCTTCAAAAAGGGGAGGAGGGATGACCCGGGAACTATAGGCCAGTCAGTCTCACCTCGATCCTAGGCTAGCTGTTTGAGAAAATTATGCTGGCACACATCCAGGAGGGGCCAGCAGGGGACTGCATGCTTAGGGGCAACCAGCACGGGTTCATCAGTGGCAGGTCCTGTCAGACCAACCTGGCGGCCTTTTACGATCAGATCACCAAATCCTTAGACGCAGGGGGAGCAGTGGACATCGTCTTCCTGGACTTCCAGAAGGCTTTCGACACTGTCTCTCACCCCGTTCTCATTAAGAAACTGGGGGCTGTGGTGTCAACCCCCACACAGTCAGATGTGTCGCCAGCTGGCTGGAGGGCCGCACCCAGAGGGTGGTGGTGGAGGGGTCCTTCTCAGCCTGGAGGGACGTGGGCAGTGGGGCCCCCAGGGCTCGGTCCTCGGGCCCGCACTGTTCATTCAACATCTTCATCAGTGATTTGGACGAGGGGGTAAAAAGCACCTGTTCAAATTTGCTGATGACACTAAGATGTGGGGGGACGTGGGCACACTGGAAGGATGCAACAGGCTACAATCAGACCTAGACAGGTTACAGGGGTGGGGGGGATGAGAATAGGATGGGTTTCAACACCGACAAGTGCAAGGTGCTGCACCTCGGGAGGAACAACCGGCACCATACCTACCGGTTGGGGAACTCCCCTCTTGACAGCACGGAGGCAGAAAAGGATCCTGGGGTCATCACTGACTCCAAGATGAACATGGGCCGGCAGTGTGGGGACGCGGTCAGGAAGGCCAACCGCACCTTGTCCTGCATCCACAGATGCATCTCGAGCAGGTCCAGGGAGGTGATCCTCCCCCTCGATGCGGCACTGGTCAGGCCGCAGCTGGAGGACTGCGTTCGGTTCTGGGCGCCGCACTGCAGGAGGGACGTGGACAGCATGGAGAGGGTCCAGAGGAGGCCACTCGCATGACCGGGGGCAGCAGGGCAGGCCCTACGAGGAGAGGCGATGGGACCTGAACCTGTTCAGCCTCCACAAGAGAAGGCTGAGGGGGGATCTAGTGGCCTGTTACAAACTATTCAGGGGGGATCAGCAGGCATTGGGGGAGTCCCTGTTCCCCCGAGCACTGCCGGGAGTGACAAGGAATAACAGTCACAAGCTGGCAGAGGTAGGTTTAGGTTAGATATCAGGAGGCGCGACTTCACGGTCAGGGCGGCTAGGGTCTGGAACCAGCTTCCAAGAGAAGTGGTGCTGGCTCCTACCCTGGGGGTGTTTAAGAGGAGGTTGGATGCACATCTTGCTGGGGTTGTTTGACCCCAGCACTCTTTCCTGGCATGGCAGGGGACCGGACTAGATGATCTGCTCAGGTCCCTTCCAACCCTAGAAACTATGAAACTATGAAATCCTGACCCTGATCCAGACCCAGACCCCTACAACATCAAGGCTAGGGACAGAAGTTGCACATAAACTGGTTTAAGTGATCAGAAACTGGTTTAAACCTGTAACAGAACAGAAGTTCAGAGCACATAAACCAGTTTCAAAATGGCTGAAACTTGTTTAAGATAAACCTGGATGAAGGTAGTATCAGACTTAACTGATTTAGGTTAAACTGATTTATGAAACTTCTGTCCCAGACCCCTTCCTGGTTTAAGTTAAATTGGAGTCCTCCAGCATCCCAGCATGCTTTCCAGCCCTGGGCTAGGATGTGCTGTTTGCTCCAGCAGAGAAGGGTTGTGGGGGGAGGCAGGGACTGCCCCTCCCCACAGGCAAACCCCAGCTGGGGTTTGGAGCCAGGGAGTGGGGTTAAATCCTCCTTCCCCCAGTACAGACCTGCCCTGCTTAACTTACTGGAAGTTACTGCTGGCTGTGACTGTGGACTGCAAATCCCAGAGGCACCTGGAAGCAGGAAGAGGAAGTGATGAGAAACCCTGCAGAGTCCTACTGTTGTAAGTCTGGACTGCAGACCCCAGAGACCTCAGGAGTAGCAGGAAGAGGAAGTGAACACACAGCCCAGGCTGGCTACGTGCCAGAGAACCATGTGCTAGTGCCCCCTGGCTTCTGGTCTGAGCCACTGCAGGCGTGTGGCTGCATTTCCTGAATCAAAAGTAAATGTGTGTCCAGTTGTTTCTCAGTTTAATCTCTGCAGCTTAGGCTAACCTGCGAAGACTGAATCAATTCAGCCTCAGGCTTTTTGACCGTCTGTACGTAGCCTAAGTTGCTAGTGCTGACCTGTGCTGTTGTCCCAGCAGGTCCTGTCAATTTAGCCATATGTCACCGCCGCTGCTATCCAAGAAGTGCCACGGCAATAAGCCAAGCATCGGTGATTTGGAAGCATATCTCCTTGCCTAGTTTTGTAAGGAAAAGTTGGACAATAGCTTTCCTTTCCACTACTTCCCTTCTCCTTGATTTACTGTCCAGATGCTGCGTGTGCATTCTTCTCAACTTCAGCTGAGACAAAATGCACCCCTGTTATCTCAGGAAGATTATACTTTTCTGTTCATGAGTCTGGAGCCCTTAAAATGAACAGTCTTCTCCTCTCTGGGGTAAGTTAGAAATCTACCTGCGTTTAGCCAGGCTCTTGAGCCTGCACGTAAAGTTGAGCATGTGCTGCTTTGCTGTCCCATCATCATAGTATCTGGGACACTTGCAGTATTTTAATGAATTGTCTTTATGACGCCCTTGTTGAGGAAGGGCACTGCTATCAGTCCCACATTAAATTCAAGGCCTTGGTGCAGTGAGTCTGCATGAGACCACTCAGGGCTGATGAGAAAACCAGACCACTGCAGAGGGATGAGTTACAGGGGGGCCCTTCACTCTAACTTCACAGGCATTTGTTACTGATTATGATAATATTTCAGCATTAAAGATCATTTTAAATCTCAACTGGGAAGGGAACAGAGTGTAAAAAAATATTTAAAACTACTGCAAATCTATAGAAGCATTTAATTTGTTGTAAAGTACTAGTATACATGACTTAAGTACGATCTGAGAGCTGAATAAATGCCTAGTAAAACTTGCCAGGATTCTCTGAAGAGGCTAAAGATACAAAGCAAAACTGTATTAATGCTGAAGGTAGCTGTTGTAAACCCAGTCCCCACCCCAGCCCTGCAGAGCTCTTGAAGCTTAGCAAAAAGGAATGGATGCTGTTAGCTAATAGCTGCCAATAGCTATTTATAAACTAGGAGATAATAATGAGGAAATGGGATAAATATTGGTCTTTAGAAGCAGCAATTGGAGGTAAGTGACAGCCAGAACGGCAGACTGCCCTTGATTTTATGCTTTTCCGAATGACAGAAAAACAGGTGCGTCCAGCCACATTTGGGGTCTATTATCAGCTTTAGGGCACTCTGGCAGTGCCACAAGCCCTAAAGCATCTCCTGAACGGCCCCCCTAAAATTTCCCAGCACAAAGGACTCTCATGCTGGTGGCAGGGCCTTGAGTTCAGCACAGGTAGAGGGAAGAGAAGGGGCTGACGCCTGGAATGAAGCACCCCCAGAAGGGGATGCAGCGAGCAGAGCCGGTGACCCGAGGCTGCGCGGACTGACGCTGGAGGACAGGCAGGGCCGTGCGCTTCCTCAGGCGACGGCAAGCGCACAGGTGCAAGGAGAGCTCTCGAGAAGGTACTCGCCATCTAGGACTCCCACTTGACAGGTCCGTTTACGTGACCTCCCATCCCTAGGCAGCGAGTGGGTCTGCTGACAGGGTACCTCTGCGCTGCCGCGGCCAGATTTCCAGGAGCCCTCAGCACAAGGGCTGCGCATCTGGAGGAAAAGGTGTTTGTACAATATCAGCATGGGAGGCGATGGGTGCGAGGGACTTCGGAAAGTCTGGTTTGAGCTCTCTAGGACTTCCCAGTCCCAAACGACAGTCCCATTTCCAGGAGTGCTTAGCGCTCATTCTGTGCACGTCACAGGAAGCAATTCTGAATACCAGCGCATGAGTGGGGACCAGGTATTTTCGGATCAATCAGGCTCCAAATATTTGCTTCTTTGGAAGTTCTGCCCTGCGAAAGAACTGCCCAACATCAGCCTTTCAGAGAGGATGACGAAGTCTGCAGGGCTGGGGGGGAGACAGGCAGGCAGCACTCTCTCCATCTCAGCCCCTTTTCCAGGAGATAATGGAAGAGGCTCTATTGACGCTGCCATTCCAACGTTTCCAAGTGCTTATCAGAAGCATTGATTGGTTTACAGCGCCTCGCTGACCCTGAGAAAAATCACCATGAAGTATGTTTAGCTGTTTAATATATTTATTGCAGAATCAATGCCTGTCTTCTATCCACTCCCCTCCACCGCAAAAAAACCCAACCAAACCAATAAACTTCCAGAGGTTTTCTTTTAAGCTTGAATGCTCATGTATTAAACTTACAAAGCCAAATGCCTGGGTGGTGCATCTGCCCCCAAAGCCGATCGCAACTGTGCTGGGCTGTCCTAGCTGAGGATCTAGCCAGTGTTTGCAGAAGTGGCCCATCCTGCTCTCGAGTTTTACACACATGCAACTTCACAGATGCCCACGGCGCTCTGCACGACTGACACCAATGTGAGAACAGGAGCAAGGACAAAGTCTTATATAAGCCACCCGCAAACAGCCAGCTGCTGTTAACTAATGGCCACACACACACACTCATAACCTTGAACTGCGCTTGATTGTACCCGGCAGAGAAGAAAGAGAAGCAGAAGAAAGCTCTCTACATGCCCCGTTATACCCACGAACCCTACAATCCGTATAGAAATCCAAGCAAAAAACATGCAGCAAGAGTCATCTTACATCCCCCTTTCAAACTCCCGGAAGTGCCCTGGTACACGCTGCAAGTTCTGATCACCTGAAAGGCTTTTGTCTCCTTTTCTGAAGAACACATTTACTCCAGTCCCTTAATGGAGAATGTCAGCTGGCAAAACTAGAAAGCCAGATTTCAAGGACTTCAGATGCCAACGTGTCCATGAATACAGTTCAAGGACATTCTCTCTCTGCCCATTAGCAATAAAGTTTTTCCAACTCAAGAGAGATACAGATCCGTTAGGCAAGAGGTGGGTCACATTTGCTCTTCCCAGCTCCAGATGCTTTCACCTCCCTTTTTAGCTGCTAAGAAATGCTGCACTCCAGAGGAACTTGCTCACTACAATACGCACTACAGGCTCAATTTGGATTTGTAATAGCTGGAATATTTACTGCAAATTGAATTTTGACTAAACAGCCAGGGAGAAAAATATTGTCAGGGCTCTGGGCGCATCTGCAACAGAAGATGTAGAGTCGCTTTTCGCGCACACGTTTCATTTTTTGCTTGACAGTACAGAGGGCTGCTGAACAAAGATCTTAGGACAGTAGCAAGTGCGATTTATTGTACAGTGTGGGAAAGAGGTTTCATCCCACCCACTGATGAGTGGCTTCTGGTTGCACCTACAATTATGAATAGAAAGTGATTACTTCAAAAGACAGCACTTCCAAGTAGACAGCTGGCCCAGTAAGTTGTATTAAAAAGCCTTGATTCCCAGACATTTCCTGGACCATCATGGCTACAACAACACTCCAACCCTACTACTTCAAAGCAGTCAAGTGTGCCGGTGCCAAAGCTTATAATCTAAAAGACAAAATACAAAGTGTATGAGGAAATGAGGCACTTGTGTTTGTGTAGCAGACAGCTATATAACCTTGTAGAAAAAGGATTACTGAGATGCAATGGCTCAACGCTGAATAAGGCAAACCTAGACTAGACATAAATCACAATATTTGTTTAAACCTCTACGGGAAGTTAGCCCCTGGGGTGGCTGACCTCAAATCGTGGCAAACTTGCCATCCTCTGGAGTCTTCCTAGAAGATACGCTCTAGCTCAGCCAGGAGCTAGGAGCTGATGCAGGCATCTCAGCGCAATGTTAGGCACGCGGTCACACCAGGCGAGCGCAGCGGTCTCTTCCAGATCAGAACATCTACAGTCAGAGGAAAAGCCTATTACCGGTCTAGGTCAAAGGAGGCAAAAAGAATGAGCTAGATTGCCAGAAATACCGTGGCCTGACCCTGAAAGACAAGCCAAGTCCCCTCTCTGCCTGACCCAGAGATGCTAGCCAGCATGATGCTCTGGTACCCTCAGAAAGCAGGCCCAGGGCAGGGATTATTCCAGGAGTCCAAAGAGGAGCTGGGACGGCAGCGTTTGTTAACATCATGAAGCTGTGTCAGGTAAGCACTTTCACACGTGGCTGCTCCCTCTCCTCAACCTCTTCATTTACACGATGAATCCCACCAGGGATTCAGAGACTGTACGAGGGAGCAGTGGCAATCTGCCTGGCCCAGAGCTTCTAATCCAAATACGCCAGCGTTAATTAATCCTCACAACCTCTTGGTAAATCTGCTTTATGGCTCCAGTACGGCGGAAGGGGGAGAGGGAAGCACAAAGACAAGCACATGATTTGCTCCTAAAACAACACGGCAGATCAACGGTGAGCTGGGGACAGGGAGTCCTGATCCCTCGGCCTCACGACGAGACCTCTCCCAGATCATGGAGAAAACAAATCAAGCATTATTGCCTCTCTTCCTCATAATATGCTGCTTCTTTATGCTCTTTCTTTATGAATTTCTGGCCGAGCCCCAGCTGGAGAAGCAGGAGATGCCCAGGGTCAGGGAAGTGTAACGATGGGGTCCCAACCATTTCTGGCAAGTGAAATGGGGGCGGAAGGATCACCTGCCAGGCCCCGGGTTGCAATCTCTCTCCTTCAATAACGGCCGCTCGCTCCAGAGTCACGCATCAGCACGAGACACCGCTGCGCTCGCGCCGCCCGGCTCGCCGGGGCGCAGAACCGCTCAGGCTTAGCGCTTTAGGGCAGGAAACGATGGGCTGGGGAGATGACGGAAGGATGTTACTCAAAGTAAGTGGCATCCCCTCGCCTGCCAAGAGCGGTGATTTCTGACTGTTATCACAAGCCTCTCCCCGGACGGCTTGCTTTGCTAATCAAGAGTTATGGAACTAGGAGAAGAGGGAGGAGGGGAGTTGGACGCGCTAAACGTTGGCCCCCAACATGCCAGCTGTCCACAATCCCGCTGCGGGAAGGAGTGTGTTGGGGGCGTGGGGGGCACCTGGCCTGTGCCGACACAGGGAAGGAGAAAACCCACAACTTCAGCTGTGAAAGCAGGGCAGGAGCGGACTCAAGGCGCATCGAGCCCCGCATCGAGCATCTGGCCTCTGATGGCAGCCGCCCAGATGCTTCCCAGGACGGCGTCAGACCCCCCGAGAGGCACATGGGGGACAAATCCATCTTCACAGATAGCTCACCCTGGTCGCCTATAGATAGGAGCTCCGGCTCTACAACCTAGCCAAAAGGGATGGGTAATATTGAGCTTTAACATCTGTAGAGACATCTGCTCCCTTTTCAGTCCCTGGCCCCAGTGACTGAGGTCCAGGCGGGTTTACCCCGGTCACACGTACAAGCCTGTGCCAGAGACGGGAATTAAATCTGCCTTTCCCAAGCTCAGTACTTCGAACTACAAGCACAACTTGCCTTTAAAAGAATTGCTGACGTACACCTGAATACTCTTGTTCCTAAAAAAAAGGCTTTCCTTGCACAGAGAGATATGCAGCCCTCTTCACGAGTTATTTATTACAAAAATTTGAGAGCAACCTAGCAACCACCAGGATGGCTTAAGAAGCCAGAGAGCAAAAACCAAAAGAGGTCGGCGGAGCGGCATCACCAAGATCTTGGTGAGGCCAGAAACAAAACAGGAGATCGCACGGCCAGACTAAAAATACCACTTTCAATTCCCACTCTGTCTTGGTGCAGCAAAGGTCGCATACCTGCCAAGCAGGAAAAAAAGAAAAAGAAAAAGTGAGAAATAACTGTTGTATCTTAAGTTCCTTTTCACAGACTTTTCTTTCCTGCTTCCAGAATTAGATCAATGCTTTTCTGTTTAATAAGCCAATGGCCCCCAGGTATATTTTCCATTATGGAGTGTGCTCTTATTAATTAGTTATTAGGGGGTTACAAGCAGCGTAAAACAATGACACGGATCTGCCTGGTTGAAATCAATGTGGCGAAATGCTCAGCTTGTGTAAAGGATGAGGGTGAGAGAGGGATTCCTGAGACATTTATAAATGATGGATGACTTCAGAAGCCAAGCCGCCATGTAGTGATCAAGGCAGTTGTAGTTACTGAGCGTACTTTTGTATTAAAATAGATGAACCAACACCGGGATCCCCACATAAATGCTGGCTGCTTTCAGCCAGCTAAATGGTCTGCAAGAGGGCACAGGCAGGACTGAATTCCTCACGCTGTACTTTGTGCTTTGTGCCTAGCACAGATACTGGTTTACACCCACGTTACACCGTGTAAGCGGCTGTGCAAAGGTTCAAGTAAAACAGCGCCAAGGATGCAATCCTCAATTTGTATCTGCAAAAGAGGTAGTGGGTCTCACTCTTCAGCCCAGTGGTGTTATTCCCAATTAACACGTCTATGGAATTTGTCGACAAAATGGGACCAGGGGAGTTACTTTTTAAAATTTAAAAAAAAGCCAACTTTGAAAGAATTTTCTAACACTCAGCACACTTTGGGAAGGAAAAAATGTTTGACTGCTACTTACACATTAGAAAGCTGACAGCAAGCTAGTGAGGGTGGGAGAGACTGTTTTTGGTTTCTTTAGCTTGAATAACTATTCGTGGTTTCCAGTATCTTCTGCACACAAAATGTGAGGGGTGTTATACATGTGGGTGTTTGTTATATATTATATTAGACAGTGTGCATTATCCAGGAAGTTTTCAAGAAGCTAGTTACCAAGCCTAAAGATATGAGCAACTACATTTAGCAGAGTCCTCATGTTATAACAATGATGCCTGTGCTTCTAAATATACACATGGAGGAAACACTTGAAGAACGCAATACGCTACACAAACCTTGATAACGCTATTCCTCTGCCTGCTGGTGAACTCGCTTGCCTCCAGCCCGCGGTGGTAAGCAAATCCAAACAGTTGTTAGCAGTGAAGTGCCCATTACTTGGTCTAAGAGCAGCTGTTATAATAAACAGCCCCAGAGCCATGGCAATTAGGCATCCAAAACTCCTAGCGTAATGCGGGTAGACACTGGCATTATCAGACAGTGTCTACAGTTAAGAATCAGCAGCATGACTCATGGACTAATAGACAGTTACATCAAGCGAGCGGTAAGCTTTATTGAACGTACGGCGGCCTGAATGTCCCTGGTTCTCAACTCAAGGGCGAGATCCATCCTAGGTCAGAGTCTTCCCTTGGGAGTGTCCAAGGTTTCAGCCGCTAGACAGAGTGCCACCACATACAAGTCATGTCCCAAATCCATACCCCAAGAGAAGTTATTCTGCCCATTTTGGTAGAATAGAGAACTACAAAGGAGTTAGGTCCCGGCTTTGGCAGCACAGGAGACAGCTGGCTCCTCTAATGCACCTCGACACTACCCACAGCTCCGAAGCAGAGTGTTGCTTTGCAAATCTGCTGATGCGCTAGAACGATGTTTCTCAGCCCGTGGGCCGCGACCCAAAAGTGGGTCGCAAGAATATACGAAAGGGTCACAAACAAACTTTAAAAATGGGTCAACAGATTTTTAAAAATGGGTTCTCTTTTAAAAGCAAAAAATGTGAGAAACTGTGCCTTTTCCCTTGCAGCCTGGCTGAGCTCCAGCCTGCCAGGGGCTGCTTGGACCCCCCGACCCACACACGTGGGGCCTGGGGGCAGAGGGCAGCGGCTCGCGACTGGCCATTGATGTTACAAACGGGTCCCGGTACAAAAAAGGTTGAGAGCCATTGCTCTAGAAAGCACGAGAGCAAAGATCCCGGGGCTACTATTTATTAACCTAAAAGCAAGCCCTCATTCCAACACTTTGGAGCAAGTCTCTTCTATAGCAGCTGAAGGCGGAAATTATGTAGTTCCAGTGATGGTCAAACATTACTTGCCAGAAAAAGACGGTTGAATCCAGGTGCTCCATGGAAGATAAGGTCAGAAGTATTAAAGGTAGATCTATGATGCAGTTATACCAGCACCTGCAGTGCAACGCAAGACATGCCTGCGCTGGCTTTAATGAGTCCATTTGGGTCCCAGTGGCTGGCTAGCCACGGTGGCACGCAGCATGGGCCGGACTGCCTGTCCACGTATTTGCCAGCTTCTCAGATGAGTTTTGCAGCCTACGCTAAGCCACGTGCGGCTGCGCTCGGACTGCTTCAGGACTTGAGCTAGCTGGGTTACTGTGCTTACGCTGCTCTGCGGTTGCAGCACTCTCCACAGCACACAGATACCTTAAGCTGTTAAATAAGGGCCCGGCAAACCTCTCCCCGGCCAGCTTTCCAATGCTCCTGACCCCTGGCCAGCCGCCCTCCCGCACAGACCTGGGGTGGCATGCATACAGCCTCCCCCCGCTCTCCTAGACAAGCACCTCAATTCCCGTCTGGTCCCGTACCCCCAGCGCTCAGGCCTGCGTGTTAACTCCCGTGCTGCTGTATGACTACAGGACTGGAGGGAGCTGGCCTCTAAACCCAGGTGTTTATCCAGGGACAACTTCTGCTTTATTACTTTTTTGGGGTGGGAAGGAGGCCGTGATATTAAAAAAAACAAATTAAAGACTTGTTTTTACTGACTTCTACAATGAGAGCGCAAGAGAGTATGTATGAACAGAAGGGAAATATAATTATGTGCTGCCCACACCTGACATGAAAGGAATTAAATTTGAAGGAAATGGCTGACAAGCTCACAGGATCACTTTATTTATTGATGAAGCATTGGAAGAGAGACTTGCTCACTTGAGAGAGCCGGAGCAAAAACGATAGCCAGACAGGAAACATTCAACCTCAGATCAGTCTTTAATCCTATAGAAACCTCAGTGCCACTCGCTCTGAAAAGGCAATGATGTGCATAATACCTCAATAGCAGCTGAGTCACTGGGTAAGATGAAGGCAATTCTGCAGCTAATGGGATAAACAGGTTCAATTTAATCAGCTGGTATTTGGTGAGGAGGATAGTTAATTCCTGGGTGTGGTTTAGTCTTCAGCCAAAGAACACCTTTTTCTTTGGGGGGGAAGTGTCCAGTATTACACTTAGCAAGGAAAGAGCAGCCTCAGCAGGAGACTTCACAGGTCCAGGGCCCAACAGTCTCATCATCCTCGCCACCCACACGCCAAGTTGCAATGAACAGGCACTAAGGATTCCTGGGTTCAATTCCTAGCTCTGCACAGACCTGCTGGCGATCCTGGGCAGATCTTCCCCACCACCACCACTCTGTGCCCCACCTCCCCGTCCTACCTTTTCTGTGTGTTGTCCGAATGCAAGCTCCTCAGGGCAGGAGCAATGCCAAGGGGATACTTGCCCAGCTAGGGCTCTTACAAATAATAACTCACGCCGTTTCCATACGCCATCAGCATCCACGGGGCAACCACAGGGTGTCTGGATCATCTCTTGCCTCCTGCTCACAACAACAGTCACTGGAAGCAGCTGCACAGGGTGGTGGGGTGAACTGCACTATTTCAGAGGGGGTTAGTCTTGCCATTAACGTATTTATATGAGCCCCAGATGCTAAGAATGGACCCGCATTTGAAGCACCTATATCAGTGATTCTTAACCAGGATGCCACAGCACCATGAGGTGCCTTCAGGTCCTTTCAAGGATGCCACACAATGTTAGTGCTGGTAGGTGTACAAACATGACTCATGAGATAAACCCAAGGATTTCAAATAGGAATCCATGGTATTAAAAATGTTCTGACCTCCTGTGGTCTTTCTGAGATCTTTGCAACAGAACAATTGCTCTATTATTTTTCTGTAGTCAAAAAACAAGTGAAAACTAAGAGCTGGCATTTTCCATGGGGTGCCTCCAGTCCATGGGTGACACATAAGGGGGGGGCACAGGAGGGGCATGTGCCCCCCCTGAGATCAGCCACCACCAAAGCCACCACCAGCTTCTGTGGGTGGTCATTGCCCCCCTTATGTCAACACGGCTGCCGGCAGCTGTGGGCAGTCCCTGCTCACCACCCACTTCTCACCATGCCCCGGCCCTCACCGCTGACACCGCTGCAACTGCCCGTGGGTGGTCCCCACTTGGCCTGCCCTCGCTGCTGACATCACTGTGGCCACCTGCAGGTGGTTCCCGCTCACTACTGCCAGGCCCCCGCCACCACCACCGCTGCCACCACTTGTGGGCGGTCACCGTGCCCCCCCCCAGCCTCCGGGGGCATGCGTCATCATGCTCCAGGCTAAAAATGTTGAGAGCCGCTGACCTATAACTAACACATGCAAGTAACAGGGAATAGGAGTGGCAATGACAGACACAGCCTTCCGGCCTAAAGTCTGACCAAATGTGGCACCTCTTGCAATGTAGCTTCATGGTACCAGGTATGCAAAACAGCAACAGAAATTCACCTGGTTTAAGCAGGAAGACTGGGGAAGGCAATATTTTCCATTTCTTCTCCCTGACTCTGACTCATTGCTCACCTGGTTTGAAAATCCAGCAACGCGCTAATTAAGTAGTTGAGATAAAAGATCCCTGATTGCCAAGTCTCCTGCAGTTGGGGGGAGGAAGCAATTCAGAAGCTCCCTCCCCGGTCCCCCTTCCCAGTTTTCTGAAGGTATAGAATCAGCAGGGCCTCTTCGGTTTTAGTATCATACTAGTGGGAAACACAAATCAAGACCCTTTTAAGAAATGCACGTGATCCAAGTTCTTAGCACTTGGATAGCCAGTTCCAGAAGGTGCCCTGCTAAGCCAGCCACCAACGTTTATCAAAACATTCAACCAACATCCCCGGGAGGACTGGGCCACTGACAGCACACACGAAGAACCACTGGCTGCGTGGGCAAGAGAAGGGGGGACGCTATGGGACCTCAGCCACACAGAAGGCTGGTCTGTCATTGGGACTACTAGGCAAAGGAAAACTTTGCAAAGCGGCCAATGTTCGCTTTAGATTTGGATTCAGCCGATTTGGGGACAGTGATTGATTCGGTGATTTGAATCACTGTCCCGATTTGATCCAGCCAAATCTGATTTGGAGATTCAGCTCCCACAACGGGGGGTCGGGGGGCTCATGGCAGAGCCCCCCATGCAGCATGGGGCAGTGGGCATCGCCCCCCCACCTGGCAGCACCTACTGAGTGAGGCTTTTTTTTAAAGGGCCGGGCGCTGGGGTGGGCAGAACAACCATGGGGGGGCTGAGGGAGCAGGTGGGGGTCAGGGGGGCTGGGGGAGCAGGCAGGGGATGGGGCCTGGCAGGGGTCCCCCATGGTCCCCTCCCCCCTCCTCCAGCCCTCCCCCCCTGCCCCTGCTTACCAGCTCCAAGACTGGGGAGCTCCCTGCTGCAGCCACCGGGGACTGACGGAATCAGTGAAACTCTCTGGATCTTTTCCGAAGATTCGGAGAGCTTCGAATCAATTCGGACCTTTTAACTGGTCCCCTGATTCGATTCAGATTCAGAGATTTGGCCACCGAATCAGGCCAAATCTCCTCTGAATTGAATCACCACCCGAAGCTTCACACAGCCCTAAAAATCACTGCTCTCTTCCAGCAACCTAAGTCCAAAGCAGCAGGTTTCGGTTTAGGAGAGCTGCCAGCCCCAACCCTGCTCCAAGTCCATTCCCAGCACTGGGTCTTTCTTTCCCCTCCTGTCTCCAGGGCGGTCTCAGTGCATCTGTGCAGCTCCCAGCACAAGGGAGACCTGTCCTCGGCCACCGGCTGCGATGCAGGCACCACGTTCCATCGCAGACACGCTCACATGAAACAGGGACTCCTTGCCAACCACGCAAGAGCAGCACACACCGTCTGGACTTTGCTTGTGAAAGATGCTCTGGATTGCCAACTCTCAACATTTCTGGTGTTGTTCTTCAAGTCTACGCTTTGGGAATGTGAAAAACTTAGCTATTTCCTTTATATATAGATCCCTATATTTATATCTCTCTATCTATAGAGATTTATAAAAATATAAATATATATAAAAGAAAGAGCTATGTTTTTCACATTCCCGAAGCGTAGACTTGAAGAACAACAGCAATAAATGGTGAGAGTTGGCAACACTGTGCCTGCCTTAGCAAAAATATTCACTAAGCTTAAAAGCAATGCTTTTCTCACACTGGTTGGGATTTGTTCCTGTGCGGCGTGGTCAACACAGAGCCTAGGTATCAGTGAAGTTGCTCCAAGAACTAGAGACCTCCTTGGCATGAAGTGGGGCTCAGGTGATCCCTATGCATTGCTCTACGCCCCGTGTCCATGGATGAATTTCACCCACAGTTACTGAGAGCCAAGTCATTGTACGCACCAGTATTCAGTATTCAAGGTACTGAATCCGTTCATGCTGACCTAACTCCTCTATGGAAGGAAGGATTCAGTTCAAATGCAGAGAATGTAAATGATAGGAATATTTTAAATTGAAAGTAAAAGTGTCCTCTTCATTAAAACATAATGAGATTATGACCAACAAAATTCTCAAGTTACATGGACAGGATTATGGTGAAGACAAAAGGAATGAATTAAAGTATCAGCATTCATCTGATTAAGCGCTTAAGCCCTGAAATTCAGATGAAGTTAATATATCCCATGCAATTATTTCTTTAACAAAGTGTCAAGTAATAGGCTTTGGATATGGCTGGCAAAGCTCTCTTATGTTTTTTAAAAACAAATGCACTCGATTGCTCTCATACTCAGGACACTGTTAATCAACAGTAATTACAGTGACACCAATTTCTTTCTTGTTCATCCCTCTCAAAAATTAGTATGCAGAGAATCAGACCCATTAGTCCATGTTTTTGCCACATTTATTGAGCAGGTTGCACCGGACTGCTGGGTAGTGTTTGTAAAATCCCTGCCCTCACTCAGTGTTACTGAGGCTGATACCCAGGAATAGCAGAATGCCTGCAGGCTTCTGGGAGAAGCTGAACTTCTGAAATGGCAGAAAATGAGTAACATTTGGAGTAAAGCTGCCAAAAAACCTTGGAGTCTTATCTTGATGACTATCAAAAGCAGTCCAGTCCGGAGAGAGATGGTCAAACTAGTTTACAAAATCATGAAGGCTGGATGAAAAACAATAAAAAGTGGCAAACAGACAAAAAGGACCAAAACTTGTGAAGTGGTGTTGGTGGAAATGTGAGAGTTTGAGGCCTTTGATGCTTCCTTTCAATATTCCCTCCAGTCAATCCACAGGAATTTAAATGCTGCTATCTAGCACGCCATTTCTCTGAAGACGTGGGGGTAGGCTTCCTCAGACAAGACCGCCAGCTAGAGACACTATTTAAGCAAGAGTCTTTCACCTGTCCATTAAAGAAAGCTCGTGAGACCCACAGTTCAGTTTGGGGTAGGGGGCTCTTACCTTTCTGTCCTCAGGTCACTCACTGTCCCCAACTCCAGGTGTAACAGCAGCTTACCCGGTCTAGCATTGAGATGCGGCTGTTCCCTCCATTTCCTACCAAAGATCGTCTTCTCAGGCCCTGTAGTCGAGACAATGAAGTAGAGCAGGTTGGCAAATGGCAAATACTGTGCAAGGAAAACTTGAAAAAAAATACCAAGGTTTTCTTTTCTTTTTTTCCATAAATATTTTCTAGCTTTTTAATTAAAAAAAGAGAGAGAAAGCACCCACAGAAAAGCCCCTGGACAGCTCTGTTATGACCTACTGGGCACAGACAGAAGTTACATTTGTCGTGCGGTCAGCCCCCTGAAAGTGCCCTTCTGCCATACCGTGACATGTGTGCACAGCTGCTTTAAAAGCGGCCAATCATGCAACAAATTAACCCTCAAAGGAGGGATCGGATGAAGGTGCTCTGCTTTGGAGAGCCTTAGGGAATTTCTGTTCCCTAAGGTCAATCTGGGCTGAGCTGACGTAGCCCAGTCCTGCCCCCGGGGCTGTCTGCAGGAAGGGAGGGGAGAGAGGGGAGCGGGAGCAAGCTGTAGGCTAGGGTTTGCCTGACCCGAGGTGGAAGGGGGCAGGCAGAGACCCCCAGCTCCAGCCTGCAGCTTGCTCCCCTTCCCTTCCTGTAGACAGCATCAGAGCTGGAAGGCTGCAGGCAGGGGAGAGAGGCTGCAGGCAGGGTGTTTGGGCCTGATCACCTCCAAAGCGGAGCTTGATCTCCCCCTCTCTAAGCCAACAAGTCTGTTGGGCCGGGGATGGGGGAGATGCTCTAACTCATGGCACTTTATGTAAAGCACCCTGAGCTACAGCAGGGGCATACATGTCTGTCAGTGCCCATTCTTCCCAAGACCCCTCTCAGGTAGGCCCCAGAGCAAGAGTCGGAGGGGGGCTGCTTAATCAGCCTAAGGTCAGCCTTAGCGGGACGGTCTGCCCTGTGGGACCAAACATCTTCTTTCAGGGGCACAGTGTCTGTCAGCTCAAAAGCAAACCAGAGAGAGGCATGGAGAGCTGAAAGATACAGGCTGAGTCAGCCTGGCACCTGCGGCTACCAGTGAGGGCAGGAGTCCTTTGCTATTCAGCCACCAACATCCGGTTTTATATTTAATGAGGATAAATGAGAATATTCATTTAAAATATGCGAATGAGATTGCATCTGGAGCCCGATTCAGCTGCATAGGCCTCCTGTCATATTCAGTACAAATTCTTCTCTAAACGTTTTGCTAATTTAACATGCAGACTGTCATCTATTTTACATTTTTACTAGGCATTAAAATGATCCTCGTCTCCTTGTCTGGGTGCAAGTCTATTTGGTGAAGCGGTACAGTCTAAAAGGAAAAAGTCAAGGACGCCTGCTGTCCAGGTGTCTCAGCAGAGCAAGAAGCAATTTAATCATCAGTACAGTTCCTTCTTAAAGTCAGACCTTTGTTAAAATATTTCACCAGCAACATAGCAGCAGCACCAATAGCAAGCATTCAAAGCACATGAGTAAGACCACACGACTTTTTTTATAAAAGGAATTTTTGCGGATTTTCAGCCTTCAGAGATCACATTTTCAAGCTTTTCTCTATGCTGCGATGGCTAGAAACTTACGTCTTGTGTCAAGGAAAAACTGAGGTTTGCACCTCGTTTCAAGAGTATGGTAGACGGGGCCAAATATTGGGAGGCTAGCAATAAAACTGGAGAACTGCCAACATGGAAACTGGACGAAATCTACCTCAATGCAGAAAAGCAGTCCAAGGGCCAAAAAAAGGGATAGCCCAGTGGTTTATGAGATAGAGGGGCTGAGGAGGCGGATACTCAGCTACCCCCCCACTACCTAACAGACTCTGTGGGACCTTAGGCAAGCCACTTATGGTTGAATCCACGCTATTAACTAGGAAGCTAAAATGGGATTAGACGACATACTCAGTTCCTTCTACTCGGGTGACCACCCTGACTACGAGGTCCCAGAGGCAGGCTCCCTCTTGCTTGCCCCCCCTCTAGCCACACAACATTGGCATTCAAAGCTGCACTGTGGTCCAGCTTCAGCAGGCGCTGCGGAGGGCGTCCTATCCAGTGTACTCAATAATCTGGGGGTTCGGGTACTCCCCCGGGACATGGAAGATAGAGGTCTTGGTGTTTTTAGGCTGAGGGCGGACCAAAACCCCGGCCGACCATTTTTAACTGCTCCGCTAGGCACCCCCCTGCAGAAAGAGCTCGGTGCTCTTGATTCTCAATGGATGAAGGCCCAGGCTGCAAAGAGAAGTGGGAGCTCAGGCATGTCCCTAGGATCAGCGTTTCCTGCTGGTTACCTGCAAATGACTCCGAGCTCGCCGAATGACCCAAGCCTTCAGAGGCACCTAACTCTCCCCGCCAACCGTACAGGGAACCATAGAGTCTTACATCTTCAACACGCAGAAGACTTAAGCTGAAGGCATCTCCGGGGCCTGCCTGGAGTTTGCTGCAAGTCCCTGTTCTTCCCATTCCCCTCCGGTACAATGAGGGGTTGAGGGTAAGCACCACGGGATGTAGTGGGGCAAGCGCATATAAAATGCTCCGAGGTGCTCAGATACTATGGCGATGCAGGTACTTAATGCCCGAGTACTTTAGGCATTTGTCCAGGGTGAGGTTTAAATTCTCAGCATAGGTCCACTTAAGTGGGATGCCTCATACTGGCTCTGTGGACCTGTGTGAATTTTTATCTTCTCACCCCGGTATCTTAGCACTAAATCTGGAGGGAGAGCATGCTGAAAACAGCTTTCTGTAATGTGCCGTGAGATAGTCCCTACATAGCAGGAGGTAAAAATTCTCAGGCCGACGGGCCAGATGAATTCCTGCTGCAGCTCCATTGACTCATGTGATCCATAAGGGTTGGACCAACTCTGTGAATGTCACCCTTAATACATAATTAATTCCCAAGCTTTTCCATCCATTTCTGAATAAAGGCCAAGAGAAATCTCTTTTCTTAAAAGGCACAATAGATGCCTTTTAAATAGATGCCTGTGAAGTTTAAAGATCCCCTAGGGTCTAGAAGCCTGGAGATCAGAAACCCACCTATAAAATGAATGGAGCATGTGGAGAAGGGGCTGTTTCAAGCTCTATTATTTGTTGAATGTCACTAGCATACACAGCAGATTAAAACACACCAGGCCTGTTCTACTACACTATATTCAGAGTATCTGCAAAGTGGGTGGAAAATGCAATCAGATCAGACTGACTGTTTTGTACCTGCTATGAACGGATTAAAGCCACGACATGGGAGCTGAGCAATGCAACGAGAGCCATGTCCCACAGCACCACAATACCCGTTCTCCTGAGGGGCAGAGTCGATGGCGTTGCTTGTACTTGTTTCACTTCTCATTGCAGACAAGGTGAACGCGCTCCCCAAGGAGGCTAGACTGGTTTGAAGTAGGACGCCTTTGGGAACAGCTTCTCTGCCAACACCTAATTCTTGCCCTCTGCTCCAAAGCAGGAAAGAGTGAGCCAAGATGATGGTAGCCATTGTGCTAGGTGCTGCACATGCGACACATGCAACAGTAACTAGCAGCACAAAGCTGAGCAGACACCTGGCTTTATCAATATTCGCCTAGAAGATACCCAGACACTATGGTGAGAGGCAACTGTCTGAACATCTGAGATAGAGGGATATGATTATCATTATAATCGATGTCCAGTGGCCCCTTTACTCTAAAGAAAAACAAGTCAAATTGCCTGGAGCATTTTAGCTGATCTGATTTTCTTTTTACTGTCGGACATTTCATCACTTGAAACAGGTGGGAGTAAAAAACTTGAACCAAGAAAAGCATTATTTCACTCCAACTTTTTTGCCTTTCTCCATTATAATTTTATATCTGCATGACGTTATCTAGCAACAGAGGAAACATGGTCTGGTGGCTAAGAAACAGGGCTGGTAGTCAAGACTCAGGTTTTGTCTCCAATTCCAATCCTGATTCATTAGACAACCTCCCTCCCCTTAGCTATAACAGGACCACAGGCACAGTACTTCATATGGCACTATGAAACCGAGGGGTGAAAAGCAGCAAGCCCTCACCGGAACCTCGTTTCATAGCTGTTAGGGGCTGGAAGGGACCTTAGAGATCATCAGGTCCAGCCCCCTGCACTTGGGCATGCAGGGTGTACTTGTTTAGCTAGAAGACCAGTACTGAAAATAATCCCTCCGCACAACATAGCTGTGCCAGTTCATAACTGGGGCGGGGACTGGGAACTGGAACAGTGAAGTTCACCCCAGCATCTCAGCATGACGCCTACTCACCTTACACGTGTGCGTCGTGTCCCACAAGAGCGCTCGTGCAGCATTTCTCACAGATCTTGCTAACAAAGGTGCATGTTGAAAGCAGCTGCGCTCACTGAAAAGCACAATTAAAGAAACTAAGTTCCAGTTGGTTTTGTATTCAGGGTGCATGTTCAGTGTTTGTAGTAAACACTAATTATTTCATTTACTCAAGGATGATTGTGTAATTAAGAATAAGGGAAGAACAGGCTCCCGATCAGCATTAATAGGGAAAGAGCTGGCACATGGCAAGAGCAAGTTAAGCAGGTGAAGGCATCTGAAGAGGCAGCCCCAGCACATTCCCACCCCACCGTACATGCACCCTTCAGAGAAGCAGGGAGAGAAGCATGCGAACAGACTTCTTCCTCCCAAACCATGTTATATTATTACTTCTTTCCTCCAGTATATTCCAGCCAGAATTTGCTTCTCAGCAAGTGTGTGTGTGTGTGTGTGAGATTGTCACTGCTTGTCACTCATTACCTTGACAGAATTTGCTTTTGTAAGTAAAAGTGGCTGGTGAATGAGAGATCAGAAAGAGAAAGCTGTTTAAAAATAGGCTGTGAAAAAAGAGTCAGCATCAGGCAGCAAAACGCCAGTGAGACAGTCTAACAAGCTTTGTTCCTGGCCCTCTTTACATATCTATCACAGAATCAATAGTCAGTCACCGCACCCACAAGCAATTCTGCGGCAGCAGATGTGGCTCGGTTTGAGATCAGCTAACTGAGGAAAAGTAGGTCAGCGCGGCTCGGCGCTCCAGCCCTGAACTGCATTGCACAGAATCGTGGCAATGCAAAGGTCATTAGTATTCCTGTTTTAAGTCTCCAAAACATTAAAGGCTAATTCTGCTTCATTACAGAAGAAGCAGGAGTCTGCCTCTTCCATGCAGAATGGCTCACACAGAAACGACTAAGTTTCCTGCAGAGATTAACTATGTCTAGTGCCCCCGAGCAAGAGAACTAACAATATGATAGTCTCTAATAATGTTGTCAATAAAGGTAAATGCGGGCTTTAGTCCTGTGTCTCCTATTGGCCATGACCGAGTCCCTAAAGCACTCAACTGGGCTAACAGCCTGATTTATTTCTACTGCAAATACCACAGATACCAAGCCTTGCCAGCCTCGCAAGTCGGTGACAAAACCGCCCCCCCCGCCCCCCGAGTCCTCAATTCCAGCCTCCTCGTGCATGTTGTTGCTTACGGTTAACACTGAAAAAGCCCAGTGAGTGTGTACACACGTGTGTGTGTGGTGGGGGGGGTGCTTGTTTCATTGATGCAAACTCTTCAGGAGACCATTGGTCAAGCTGTACTGACCACAGGTCCTCAACCCTGCCAGGGCTGCCATTCCAGGGGCCTCATCCTGCCTTTTTTTGGCTCAGCATACAGCAACATGCAAAAGCCATCACGTCCTACTCCAACATGTGCAATGGTGGGATCTAGCTCTCCGGCTCCAAGCTTCCTACAGCCCCTGAAGACCCCTCTCCCCAGGAGGTCAGGAAATATTCTGCCCATTTTGCACCTGGGGACTTGAGGCACGGGACAGACAAAGTGGACCCAAGGACACAGATTGTGTGGTTGAACCAAGGAGTGAACAAAGACCTCTCAAGTCCCAGTCCAGCCCAATTAGCAAGACCATCTTTCTTACTCAAGATTAATGCTTCTGTATCAGTGCCAACCACCAATTCTACTGATTGATCATGCATTTATTTAGTTAAATTCATGAATAATGGATTGCTCTTATCTGTAGGAACAGCAAACCCTACTACCATTTCCTTCCCAGAGTCCTAATGAGGAAAAATGGGAGCTGAGATCTTTCAATGCAATGCAAGGGTTGCACCGCATGTCTTTCCATCATGTCAGTGGGGCGCTCTCGGGGTTCTGGATATCATGCCTTGTAGTTACGGGTGAGTCCGAATGCGAAATTTAAGGAATTCTGTTCATTCACGATAGCCCGTGAATGCAGAGGACTGGACTTATGAACCCAGGAGGCCCCTTCCTGTCCTGTGGTTCCAAGTTGGGTAGCTACATCACTTACAGGATCATAGAAAGTTAGGGTGGGAAGGGACCTCAGAAAGTCACATCTAGTCCAGCCCCTGCTCCAAGCAGGACCAGCCCCAACTACGCCATCCCAGCCAAGCCTTTGTCTACCCGGGTTTTGAAAACCTCCAAGGATGGAGAGTCCCCCACCTCTCTGGGTGACCTGCCCCAGTGCTGCACCACCCTCCTAGTGAGAAAATTCTTCCCAATATTAAACCTCAACTTCCCTTGCTGCAGCTTGAGCCCACTGCTCCTTGCTCTGTCATCTGCCCCCACTGAGACCAGCCCAGCTCCAGCCTCTTTGCAGCCCCCCTGAAGGAGGTGGAGGCTGCTATTCAATCCCCTTCTGTCTTCTCTTCTCCAGACTAAATCAGCCCAGTTCCCTCAGCCTCTCCTCACCAGTCCTGTCCCCCAACCCCATGACCATTTTCATTGCCCTCCACTGGACTCTCTCCAATGTGTCCACATCCTTTCTGTCGTGTGTGTGTGTGGGGGGGGGCACTGAACAGAGGAGAATAATCACGTCCATTAATTTGCTGGCAATGCTCCAACCGATGCAGCCCAGGATGCTCTTAGCCTTCCTGGCAACAAGGGCACGCTGCTGGCTCATATCCATCTTCTTGTCCCCTGTCGCCCCCAGGTCCTTTTCTGCTGAGCTGCTGCCCAGCCCGGCACCCCCAGCCCGCACCGGCGCGTGGGATTGCTCTCTTTTGAGAAGTATCCAGGGTTTGCAGCGTTCCCAGGAAATAACAAATCTAGACTTCATTCTGTGCACCAGGTTTTGTCAATAATAGTTGTCTTTTTGTTGCCACAAATTTGCATGCTTCTACATGCAAATTTGATGTAAGCCAACAAACCCAGCCTTTCTGTGAATAAAAGCATCTTCCCATGTGCCAAAGCCATCAGCCCATATACAGCCACCAGTAAAATCCCAGCATGGACACACTGCAGTGACGCAGTAATGTTGGCAGCAGTAATCCCTTGGCCTCTACCTACAGTGCACCAGGTTTTCTGCTAATATAACCTCTTGCAATTAAGACAAGAGGCACTAGCAAAAACAGCCAAGTGTGCATGTGCTCTGGTGACATAACGATGCTGGCAACCGTGAGCCAACAAAACTTCTAGTAGCAAAATTATGTCCGCACATGTCTGCACACTTGCACACAATCCAAAGGAGCAACTGCAGCTTGCAAAGACATTTTGGAGTTAATTTAAATTGGAGAGTTTTGGGATCAACAACATTTAGCTACAGCAGCACGAGGTTCAGCTCTCGGTAAACAGTCAGGTGGGAAGCCCAGGCTCAGCTTCATACTGCTCTGATGACACCACTATTGATATCTACCTTACTTAGTTTGAGGCCGGTTTAGACCTTGGCTTGCAGTGTAGACCTAGCTTGAATAGTCCTGGATCCTCAATGGAACAGAGTCAAGCTCTGCTACCAGTCTCCTTCTTATCTTACCTCGAGGCAGTGATCGTCTCCCCGTGGGATAATCTCCCACATACTCAGACTTGTCACTTCTTGTTTCTAATCCGAGCGTTGCAAACTTCACAAACACCCACAGACCCCAGCCAGGGAAGATTACCAACTATAACAATACAGTTGCATTATTCTCTATATGCCACAGCCGGCACATCTACCCAAGCTGCTCAGTGTGCATTAGCCTAATAACACTGCAGTAGCGCGTCACTGCACAAACCATGCTAATAGTCTGCTGTGCAGTGTTATTAAGTTAATGAGCAGTAAGCGTCACTAAATAACCATGCCCTGGCACTACTGTGCAGTAATTCTAGGTACTGCACATTTATTAAGGAAGTACTAAACCACACGGCAGTATCTAAGGCATGCTAATGAACGTGTAGACGTGCCCAGTGTTGCAAACCCCAAGCGTCATTTCTGAAACAAGAACAAAGCAAAAATGTGTTTGTATGGGGCCTGCAGATATGAGAGAAACACTGTCATAATAAGATTAAAATAGCCAATGCCAGACTTGGTAGCACAGCATTGTCCTTTTCCTTTAATTCCTTATCATTAAACGACTCTGCACCTTGATGAATCCATTTTATTTCTCATTAGTCTTGTTGCCAAGAAAAAGGCCATTCCGCAGCTGACATTAAGACAGACAAATTCTTCAGCATAAAGCTAAGGCTTTCACGGTGCTCATTTTAATATACTGTGATTTCAAGGAACCCTCCCAGCCCAGTAGGCTCGTGTACTACAGGTCTGCAAGGAGGTCTGAACCTGGGGACCCTCCCACAGCCTATTTATTTACAGAGTCAAAGACTTTAAGCCTAAAGGAGAGCATTACGATCATCCGCTCTGACCTTAGGTATGGCAGAGGCCAAAGAACTTCAAGGTAATTGCTGCGCCAGGTAGAAACTTCTGCTTGAGCGACAGCACGGCTTTTGGAATGACATCCAGTTTTGACTTGTATCCCTTCCAAACTCTTGAGGTTCAACCTCTGTAGATGTAAGGCACTATAGTTCTGCGGCCCTTTGTTTTCCCTTGCATTGTTATAATCTAATTGTTCCTGCTATCCATTTAAACGCCTGACCTCTTAGTTGTGCGGCAGTAAATTCCTAAGCTAGCCTGTACTTATTTTATTTGACTTCAAAGCAAGGGAGACTCCACCACCCCGTTAGAAAAGTTGCTCCGATGATTAATTGATATACCAGTGCAAAAAAACAGAACAAAACAAAAAAACTGCACCTTTTTCTTCTATGCCAAATTAATCCCGCATCAGCACCCAACTACTGGATTTTGTTCAGTCTTTGCTTGCTGGATTAAAAGAGACCTCTGCTATCAGAAATCTTCTACCCCGTCAATATTTTTAGACCATAAACAAGTCTAAGCCTTATTTGTGAAGATGCTAAATAAGTCGAGCTGTTCAGTCTCTCACTGAGGCAGGTTTTCCTGCAGCTTTTCAAGCCTTTCCAAAAAGGCAAGTTGATGCAAGCCGCCAAACCCCAGCCTTTCTGCGTACAAAAGCAGGAAGGAAGCTGGCATCCACAAAAGCGTGGACAGTCATCCTCGGCAGTCCCTCAGAGTCAAGGATGACGTCCGTCAGGCTTGATGGGTCCTCAGGTGGCTGAGGAGCCCGATTCTGGATACACGCATTCTTCGGCAATGGGGGCATGGTGTGCGCGGGGGGTGGGATTTGCAGCCCCGGGTTGGGCTCCTTCTCCTTCCTCTGCCACCGCCGTTCCACCTCAGTATGGAGTCGCTGGGCCTCGAAGTGGTGCGCGCCTTGGTGGACCAGGCGGTGTCACCCCGACAGGGCAGCAGCTCGCTCCCCCCAGCCGTTGGTGTCAATAGTATACCAGAATCGGACAGTGTCCAGCTGCTGTCCCACCAGTTCACCACTCCTATATGGAGGGATGGAAGTGGAGCGTCCCGTGTTTCAGGCTGGGTGGCCTTTGGAGTGCTGACTGGTCAAACGGTGACTGCGCTACTAGGGTCGGGTGGGCCTCTTGTCCAGTACACAGTGGGAATACCTGTCCCGGGAAGCCCTGCACTTTCTACTTGAGAAGCAGTATAGCAGAAGTTAAGTTCTGCTCTCAGCTCCGTTGACAGACGACCGGAGTAGTTATGAAGATGATGGAGTTAGTAATGGCTCTACATGGAATGACCGGAAGCAGAGTGTGGCCTCAAGTCATGATGAGCTAATATTTCAACTGGACAGTGGATTCAATCCTGTTCCTGCATACACTTAATTGACTTCAAAAAAGTTGCACCGAATTCATACCTGTATATAATCAAGAGCAGAATGAGCTCCCAGAGTTTCCCTCTCTCTCTCTCTCTTTAGATCACTTTTTTCTCCATATTCAAACACTTGCAGTCAGCTGAGCAACAGAGAACCAGGACGGGCAATGAAGCCTTGTGATTTTCCAAATTTCTAGCCCTTGCTTCACCCCTTTTTCTGAAATGCATTCCAAGAAGAGATGGGCATGTGTGCTTACAATGCAGGGGAGAGGACTGTGGGAGAAGGGACAGATGAGGAGATATTACTTGTCAGGCAGTCTTTTCTTCTTGCAGCGTGGAGCAATGATGCAGGCATGCTGGAACTTGTGAAAGAAATACAGAGACAAGAAAAGAGATTCAGAGGGCTACAGAGGAAACAGTAGCCAAGAGCCAGGACTCGGGGTGCTAATCCCAGATCTGCTATTTGCTTTTTTCTATCTTGAGGAAAATCTCCTCCACTTTGGATGCATCTACACGTGCACCTGACTGTACAGCTGTTGCTGTGCCGTCCCGGTGGCGCCTGGGCTGTTTCTGACCCTACTGCGCAGTCGCGTCGGCATCACAGTTTGTGCCCGCTGACGCTATGTCGCAGTTGTGTCCCATGTAGACACCCCCTCTGTAACTTAGTTCCCCTCTGAAAATATAAGTATTAACATTAGGACAGAGCCTAAAGACCCCACTGGAGATAAGGGACCTACTGGACCAGGCACTTCAGAGAGCTTGCAATTTAAACAGAGACGACAGGAAAAAGGCGTGAGAGGAGAGAAAGGCACAGAAAGAAGCAACTTTGCAAGGTCACCCGGCAAAACTGGTGGCCAGGAACAGAACAGTGCAATAGCCACAACGCTACTAATTACCTGCTTCTTCGGTAATGTATGTAGCATGAGATCCCAAATATGGCATCAGCGGTATCAGAAACAGGCTCAATGGCTGCAGATTTGCAAACCAATTTGAAACGTACAGTTATTATCAGTCATTACTCTTTATTACTGACATCATTACTGAAGACATTTTTCAAAGTCTGTTCCCATTAAAGGCCCATCAACAAACATTAATAACACCAGCAAGGCTTTCGGGGAGCTCTGAGCAGCGGTGACGGGGCTCTTCTTGCTCTTGGTTTTGGAGGACTGCAGAGAGCAGGCCCGTCGACTAAGACGCGGCTAGGAAACAGGGACCACCGCTACTGCGCTGTCTGCGACAAGAGGAGCCTTTCAAAGTCCACCTCCCGAGGCTGGCTTCCCGTGCTCTTTCACAGCAGTCACGTTAAGCACCTGATTTACAGAAAGAAGCAGAGTGCCTCGAGTTAAGGTGAAGAGATCCTCCCTCTCCTACCCCGTTAAATCTGGTTGTCCACCTACCAAATGATGCCGGGAGTCACACTCAAAGGGGCTATTAGACCTAACCCCAATCTTCTGGCTCCTGGTGCAATTTACTGCTGTTGCACTGAAATTCCCGCGAGGGGCCTTGACGAGACAGCCGGTGCATAATCTTTCCAGTCACACACGCTCCCTTCGCCCCCCACCGGAGCGCTCTGGAAGCAGACAGACACATTCCCATTTGCACCTTCCGCTGCCACACGTCTGCCAGCTTCTGCAGCAGAGACTTTGATGCTTCCTAGATCCCAAGAAAGTATTGATCGGTCCCTCCCGCAAGAGATGCACTTTTCACACATGAGCATGTCATTACAAGGCTGGGGGGTGCAGCGTGCGGCTTGGCTTGGCCCGGTTTGCGAGCAGGCAGCAGAAAGGAGCATAATGGGGATTCGCCACCTGGCTTTATCTTTTGTTTTTACTTGTCTGTTTATTGAAAGTGCTCCTGCACTTGACTGCAAAAGCTCTGATATATTAACATCTTCCTAAACTCCTATTGTGTCCCCTTCATTACCCTGCATGCACATACACACCGAGTACAGAGTCTTTTATTGCTGAAGCATGGTCGAGCCACTGACGAGCTGATGCCGGCTGTTCATGTGCAGGAACCTGGGGCCCAATTCTCATTTCCAGAACTGCCCCTTCCCACGGCGATGGCAATCTGAAGTGTGCACATAACATTCATGCTCACTCTGAAGCCATTTCACAGTGCCAAAGGAGTGTAGTGTAAAGGGGATAAGTGAAAGCAGAGCAGAGCATTGCCTTCTTTGTGGCCAAGAGTCACCACCCCGCAAACGTCTCCTGCCTTCTGGCGAAATCTGCTCTCCAGCTGATGGCCTGGTCGGGCGCCATACGTACTCATCTGGCTCCTTGGCCGCAGTTCTGCCAACCTTTACTTCTGCCAGCCTCTAATTCCTGAACTATTTGTTCTGGGGCGATCTTTGCATCTTTTTAATTTCACTCCTGTGCCTCGTGCTTGGCTGTTATCAAGGAGGAGGTGAAGGAATCATGACGGGGATAATACACATGGTCCCCCCAAATCCTTCAAAGCTGGGTGCTCATTTTCTTCCCCCAGTTTTCATTATTTTCTCATTTATACACAGGCACGTTGGGGTGCAGGTCTGCTTCTCCTTGGTGTCAAAACAGCGCTGTCCTGTTCCGTGATGAGCCAGCATGCCACCGCTCTGCAGTAACCAGGGACCATGTGGGAAGGATTGGAAGCAAAAACCAGAATTTACTTCTTGCCCTTAGCTGCATTTGATTCCCAAGGCCAATTTTTTTAAGCCTATGAATCTATGAGGTGTGTCTGGACATAATTTTAATACCACTGCATCAGAATAGATTGAATTACACTCCCAGATGATGAGTCAGGCCTTAACCTTTAAATGCTGTCATACAGGGAAGCTGTCACTGATGTGCAAGCCTCCTCTTTTCCTCCCCTCATTTTTTTTAATGTGTTATAGTAGAAAGTTCAGGGCCCCACTGGGTTGGGCACTGCCCAGGAGCAGAGTAAGCGTCCAAGATCTTAAAGTCTAAACAGACAAGGCATTAAAGGGAATACAGTCATCCCTGTTTTTTTGCAGATGTGGAACTAAACTGAGAGAAATCAAGCTGGAGTACTGCGTCCAGCTCTGGGCGCCGCACTTCAGGAGGGATGTGGACAGCATGGAGAGGGTCCAGAGGAGGCCACTCGCATGGTTGGGGGACAGCAGGGCAGGCCCTCTGAGGAGAGGCGACGGGACCTGAACCTGTTCAGCCTCCACAAGGGAAGGCTGAGGGGGATCTAGTGGCCTGTTACAAACTAGTCAGGGGGGACCAGCAGGCGTTGGGGGAGTCCCTGTTCCCCCGAGCACCGCCAGGAGTGACCAGGAATAACAGTCACAAGCTGGCAGAGGGCAGGTTTAGGCTGGATATCAGGAGGTGCGACTTCACGGTCAGGGCGGCTAGGGGCTGGGACCAGCTTCCAAGAGAAGTGGTGCAGGCTCCTACCCTGGGGACTTTAAGAGGAGCCTGGATGAACACCTTGCTGGGGTCGTTTGACCCCAGTACTCTTTCCTGCCATGGCAGGGGTCGGACTAAATGATCTGCTCAGGTCCCTTCCGACCCTAGAAACTATGAAACTATGAAGAGGCAGATTTTTGCTACCGCCAAAAAGCTGCAGCAACTATAGCAGTGGAGACTGAACGCTTCTGGAACAAGTGCTAAATGACTTTCCCAGGGGGACAGGGAGATTCTGGGACACAGCCAGGGAGGTACGTGCCTATCAAGTCACGTACTCCCTTGTCACGTTCCTTCATGGTCATCTGGCATTATAACGAGCTGTTTCTGTTGACAAAGCACCTGAGAGCGGGGCCTTGAACTCCTATTCTTGTGGTGCGTTCTGTAGAGTTGTCCACACCTATGCAAAGAAAGAGTGAAAGGATAATCTCACTGGAGTGCTAGTACCTCATGCTCACTTTGCCTTGGTGCAGAACACTACCCCAGGTGAAGACTGTAAATTAAAATCAAGGGGAATAAACCAAGCAGCTTTCTGCTGCCTTAAACCCGAGGAAGCTTGTTGTCACATCAACCAACTGGCTGCATTTATCATTACCTTACGAGTCTGGAAGGAGAGACTGTCACGGCACAGGCTTACCGGGAACGGCTGAGACACCCCTAGGGCTCCGTGACCATGCTAGTTCTGCTCAGTGGGCACCTTCTTGTCTTGCCTGCCATGTCTTGTTGGTATAAGTAACAAACAAGGAGGCTGCCCAAGAGGTTACGTTTGGTCGTGGTTCTGATGGACCCTACTGAACCCTGCAGGTTCTTGGACCCCTTTCTGGGTCCCGCTCTAAGTAGATGCCTCACAGGACACCCTAAGCCTTATGGACTAGATGTGTGCCTCTGAAACCTCCCCTTTACCACGCCCCGTGCCTCACAGGTGGTATTTAAACATTGTCCCTTAAGATGAGGCCTCAGTCTAGTTGTGCCCACTTCAGTGCTGGGCTCTCGACAACCCCCATTGCTGCACCCACTCTGGCGCTGGGCTCTCAACATGGTAGTGTGCCCCAACGAGGCCTCCCCCTACCCAATTAGCCTCGTCCTGGTCCACCAGTGCAAATAATATAAATACAAGCCCTGGGGCTACAACATAACAGTAATAATAACAATGACACTGGAGGCCACAGTCTTCCCCTTTAAGAAGGCAAGCTTCTCTTTCAGTAATGTGCGTCTGCTAGCCCCAGGTACTTTAGGAGCTCTTACAGCCCATCAGTCTCAGCAGCAGCAGAACAGGCAGCCAATCACCTCCAAGTAGCTTTTTCTGCAAGATCCACCCCCGGGCTGCTGGCAGAGAACTAACCCCTGCCAGCCCCAGCCCTGGGGCTAATATGTGCCCAGGGCCCTGGCTCCTTCCAGTGGGCTGACCGGGTGCAGGTGCTAGCTAGGTCCCTCATTAGCCTGCCGCCCAGGCTACCTGCAGCCGCGGGCTGGAGCGCTGCCTAGCAATCAGGGCTCTCTAGCTCCACTGCTTCTGCTCTTAAAGGAGCAGGCACACCTTAGTGCTCACGAAAGAGACATTTTACAGAAGTGTAAAAAAATGTGGTCAATAAAGCCAGTGGGAAGAGGAGTCAGTCCTTAAGTCTGCATTTTTCAAAACATCCAAAGGAATCCAAGTCCCTTTGAAAACACCAGAGCCTAAAACCCGACCTCATCCAATCGCACACACAAGTAGAACATGCAAGTATGTCACCGTTGTGAGAACTAATCATTGGAAAACCCAGAGATGGCTTCTAAATGAGGTCAGAGAAGCAGATCTTGTCATTATGAACAAAGGCAGAAACTCATAAAGCTCCAAGAGGGACTTACATGGCAAAATGTTGTCAATGTGCTTAGCACAGGCACAGAGCAGACATTAAGGGCACAGCTGAATTATCGTGTCCTTATTAGCTGCACACATGCGCACACACGCACGCACACACGCACACACACACACACACACAATCAAACGGCCTCTGAACTGTCTAAAAAGTCATGCTGCTTCAAGCTCAAGTTTTTTTCTGTAAATCAAAGGCAAAGAATGGCTCTTCTGCAGCATGGAGAGTGTTTGGCTTGAGTGAGCAAATATTTTCCTGGCAAATTGGAAGGGTCAACTGACCCCACTTCAGAGGAAAAATGCCAGAAATGACCTAAAGTGGGTGTAAAGTGTCAAGAAGTCTTGTGCAAAGTGACTCATCTCCAGAGAGAGGGGCAATTTCTGCAAGAAGGCAATTTTATGGCTAAGAATAGAAGGTTTGGAGACAAGAAACTGCTTGAGAGAAATCATCTGTAGGTATTCTGCAAAGTAAGAATAAACCATGCTGGAGCTTGCTCAGAAAACCAGGACAAGGATTCTGAATCCCATTTACAGAGGTCATTTCATACTAGTCCAAAAAGTCCAAAGATTTTTTAGTGGGAGAAAAAATATGCATTGCCACCTGCTAGAGGGCCTTTTTATGTGACTGAAGCAGTGTGAAATTGCTTCTGTGTAAATAAGGATCATGTCTGATCACATTTTCATATTGGTAGGAGACAGTTTCATAGATGGGTTTGATTTCCCATCACCTGGAGTCTTGTGCAATTATTTGCACCAGTGTAACATGGAGGAACCAGTACTAGGGAAGAAGGGTTGCGATTTGCACAAATAAATACAAATGACTGAACAAGGAGCAGAAAAACCAGATCCAGCTTGCTCCTCTGTGCTAATAACATCTTCTCCAATTTTATTCGACTACATTCGTGGCTGTCCTCCACATGGAAAATCCTCTGAAGGGGAACAACAGGTGGGTCTTAGTCCAGGTACTGTAGGTCATAAGAGTCTACATCACCAGTGCTGGCACCCTTGCTAAACAGCCTCTGCAAGGGAGGTACATTTGCAGTGACCTCCCCTTGAAAATTAGCTTGCAACGTGGTAAAAGCTTGTGTGCGTGCAGCATCCAGCAGTCCTGACCAAGGACAGGAGCTTCTATCACAAAGGTATACCTATGCATACCTAGACAGTTTTCTGTCCCAAAGACTTCAGCCTCTGACCTAATATATAGAGCTCCTTTCCTAGACACATATGCACATGCCTCATTAAATGGTGGTCAAGGACCCAGCAGGCTACAAGTCAGTTTTTGAATCAGAGGTGTCCACAAGGAAATAGAAAAATAGAGCTATTTCTTGCAACTAGCAAGTAATACCCAGACCCTGAGATGCTGTATAACAGTGTAATATTGCTGACTAAATTAGATGTAGGGCAATTTATACCAGCCAAGAATCTGGCCCTAAATCTTGGTGCAACCCACTTCTTTTCTTTCCCTACCTTCTTTTTTCTTTTCCAATTAGATTCTAGCAGTAAACAGGGCACAGGACAATAGTAGGGCCTGAATCTCAGTTTGTGCTGCTGCAAGCCCTTCTGGAAATGACTTACCTGCCTCTGCTTTGCTGCCCTACATCTGGGCTAGGGATAGAAGTTACACATAAACCGGTATAAGTGATCGGAACCTGGTTCAAATTTGTAACACAAGAGAAATTCAGTGCACATAAACTGCTTTCAGAGTGTCTGAAACTGGTTTAAGATAAACCTGGATGGATGTAGCATCAGACTTATGTGCTTTAAGTTAAATCGGTTTATTGAACATCTGTCCTGGATCACCTCCAGATTCACATTAACTTTCCGTCCTCCAGCATCCCAGAATGCTTTGCACCTCCCCCAGACCCTCTCCCCTTGCAGGGTGGGCAGGCGGGCTAAACTTGGCCCAAGCTGCATGCTCCAGCTGAGCAGGGAGGTGTGCTCTAGCGCCCCTTGGCTAGAGACAGACATTCAAAAAGCCTGAGCCTGAATTGATTCAATCTTTGTAGGTTAGTCTAACCTGGCTAGGCTGAACCGGGTTGTAACTGCACAAACACCTCTGGACTGAGGAAATGCAGGCACATGCCTGCAGTGGCTCAGGCTAGAAACAGGAGGTGGGGGGCAGGGAGGGGATTGCTAGAACAGCCCTCCCTTCCTTTCTATAATGCTGAGCTGCGGGGGGGGGGTGGCTGGGCCCTGGCAGGATGCTCTGATTAGGGAAGGGTTCCTTCCCCTCCACCCCCCAGTGCTCCTCTGACCAGTGGCGGAGCCAGCAGGGAGTTATACAACATTTACTTACAGAGCAGGGAGTTACATAGCATTTCTCAGCCCATCAGCAAAACAAAAGCCCCTCTCATTAGTTCAAGCTCTCCTTAAACAACTTTTTCCAAGGAAGGAATGGAGGGACATTACCAGCTACCTGTTGATTTGCTCCAAAAAACCCTAAGCGGACACTGTCCTGTCTGCAGGACACCTCTCAACATTAGCTAGCATACCACATGCTGGCTACGGTCCATGATCTCAGAGGGTGGCGGGGGGAATCCCTGCTGAAGCAGTGAGTGGTGAGGTGGGGATGGGGCAGGGGAAAGCCAGGCAGACCCTGCTGTGCCTGCCGTCTCTGCTGGAGCTCCAACCAGGGAGGGGGGGCACCTCTGCTGTGGAGCTGAGAGCCCCACCCAGGGCTGCAAAGCATCTGGGATGCTGGGGGACTCTAGTTTAAGTTAAAGCAGGAAGGAGTCTGGGACAGACATTGCATAAAACAGTTTGACCCAAATTAGTTACGTCTGATACTACATTCAACCAGGTTTATCTCAAACTGGTTTCAGCCATTTTCAAACTGGTTTATGTGCACTGAACATCTGTTCTGTTACAGGTTTAAACCAGTTTCTGATCACTTAAACTGGTTTATGTATAATGTTTGTCCCTAGCCTTTGGCTCCTGGCCTGAGCCACTGCAGGCCTGCAGCTGCATTTCCAAAATCAAAAAAGTGAATGTCTGTTGACTTGTTTCTCGGTTCAGTCTAGACAGCTTCAACTAACCTGTAAAGATTGAATCGATTCAGCCTCGGGCTTTTTGACTGTCTGTACTTCGCTGAAGTTATGTTTTTTTAATCCTCTCTCTAGAGCTACAGCTCTGCCGGTGGGGCTCCGGAAGACATGGATCACATATCCACTGAAAGGAAGGAACTTGAGTGCGCTCTTTTGTCTTCTGAGTGTGCTCAAGCAACTCTTTCAATGGCTTCACCAATACAGAGAGAGGTAGTTAGCTGTATTAGTCTGAAGTCACTTCAGCCTACCTGGATACTGCATCCCTGACCTCAAGATTGCTGTTCTCAGGCAAAAAAAAAAAAAAAAAGATGAAAAACCAGTTTGAACAGGAAACTGCAGGACAAGAAATCATCCACAAACTGGGCTGTGTTGAGTGTGATTTAAACATGGGCTATGAATTTCTATCTCATTACTCAGCTTAGCTTTTGTGACCCCCTTTGTTCCTATGGGTTTACTGCTTTTTGCTTTTCTCTCCTAGAACTGCCCCCTCCTTCCTCCACACGTTTCTCCCGCTCCCTCCCTCGTCTTTTGTATTCTAATTTCTCTCTCCTCCTCGTACGCTGCTTTCTGCACATCCTTTCACAGCATCTGATGAAGTGAACTTGGGCTCATGAAAGCTTCTGTGCTCTCTCTCTCTATATATATCTTATTTAGTTAGTCTATAAAGGTGCTTATCTACCCTGCCTTTTCACTGATAAAAATCAAGTGTTTTCACACAGATTTGCCAAGGAAGAAGCTGCGTTTTGTGGTTTTGTGCTGCAGGCTTAGCAAGCATCTCGGGTCCCTTGTGTTCCTGCCAGCTCAATCTCTTCTGCTACGCTGCCTGCCCCCAGCCAGGAGAAGCCAGGCAGGACATTTAGAAAGAAAGAGGTCTCCTCCTGCAATGCCACCTTGCACCGATCCAGGTCTGCATCCCAGTAAAAATACCCAGGAACCGCTGGCAGCCGCAGGCAGCAGTCTCCTTTTGTTGCAAGCAGCGAAATACACCTTGCATGGAAACAGGCTGAGTTTCCCTGGGAGAGGCATGTGTCTGTAAGGTCAGGTAAGGTAAGGTCCTGTGTATGTGCAAGCAGGGGATCACGTATTTGTGCCGAGCCCGGGGTGAGACCTGATGTCCGAGAGCAGGCTGAGTCACGAAAGGACTGTTTTGAATAACTTCCGCTGGGGAAGGAAGAGGAAATGAGAACGAGCTGGTTCAGGGCAGCAAAGAGCTCCTCACACTGGGGATACCACGCTGAGGCCGGTGATCATGGGAAGAGGTGACAGAATCGCAATCCTCTCCCCAGAGGCGCATTTCAGTTTAGCCAGCCTCCCCGTGTGACGTGGGGGAGTCATTTAGCCTCTTTAGGGGGCTCTCAGCTCCCTGCCTGTGCCGCAGGGGTCAGAGTGGTGCCTGCCCAACAGATCTGCACATCTCTGGCATGAGGACTGCATCTAAGGGATGTCCGAGCCATCCCAGTGCTCAAATCCGACATTCCCCAAGAGGAGAATGCTACGTCAGGTTATGTCCTACGCTTGGATACTACGGAGAGGGTGTCTGCATGGGCTGCGAAGATCACGGGGTAAGAAAATCTCTGGCTAGGAGTGTGTACAGATGGGTTTTAACTTTACAGGCTCTCCGTGGTCCCGCTCACTGCTACTTCAACAGAAAACTGGTACACACTTATGTCAATGGTTTTCACCTCGTTTCACCAGTTAACAAGAATGATTATGGCACTGAGACAACACTTAGGAGCTTCAGTCGTGGACTAAGACCCCCCCAGCATGGTAGATGCTGTTCAAAACAGAACAGAGAAATAAAGAGCCAGGACAACCCCTAATGCAGGGAGGTTACAATATATGCCCTCGCCTCCTTTCCATGCCCCGCAGAAGCCGTTTTCCCTCCTCAGACCAAGATGCCCTCCCCTCTCCTCTTGCAAGTGTTCCATTTTGGTTTTGGCTCTTTAAGAAAAAGGTTTGATATGTCTCAATCCCCAAAATGGGACAATCCTTTGAGGCCTCATTTTGGACATGATGAAGATGTGCCCTCCTCCAACAGCCAGTAACTATCAGCTTCCTCTAAGGTGATGCATCACCCTTGGGAGAGCCGCGTGAACGTTGTGCTGATACCCTGAAGAAGTAAATGGCAGACTGAACTAACAAGATCAGAAAAGTAGCTAAGAATTTGGGGCTATACAGAAACGCGCACAGAATAACAGCAAACTACCAGCAAAGGTGAAGAGGTGGATCTACGAGACGTGTGCTGTCATCCCTGCTTTATGGTCCAAAAACATGGACTACATATACTAGGCACATCAAGAGGCTGAACAGCTTCCACATGAGATATCTGCATAAGATCCTGAAAATAAAGTGAGAAGACAGCATACCAAAAACAGGTACGGGAGCACGCAGGACTGCCACACCTAGACACCGCTGGCAGGAAGAAGAGGCTGCAATAAATCAGCCATGGCAGGAGAATCGGAGAAGGCCGTAACCCCAGGACCATCTTGCCTAGTGAGATACGAGAGGGCTCTAGAAAGCAGGGTCACCTTCTGCAGCGGGACCACGATGGGTGCGAAAGTTGTCTGAAGACGCTGAACGCCAACGTAGAAAGCTGGGAGGAGCGCACAGAACCCCGTCGAAGCTGGAGGGAGCATCTGGCGCTGGGTGCAGCTCAACATGAAGCAGTTTTGATCCAAAGGATGGAGCCAAAGTGAGAAAGAAGAGAACAGCATGCTGTAAACTTGGACTCCAGCTCAGATGACACAGGGGTCTGTGAAACTTGTAACGAGCTGCGGCGCTCTCGAATTGGGTTTGTCACCCACAAACGGATTCATCGGGCATCTGACTAGACCTCTTACATGTGCACCAAGATCCAGAGGATTGACAGCTGCCTGCTTACAAGGTAGATGCCTCTCCTTGGCCAAGGTTGTTTCTCCACCCCATTTAGTCACATCTGGAGTGATTCTGACTGAGCCAAGCTTTCATCATGACCTGGTGCTCGCAGGCCTCACTGGAGCATTGATCAATATATACTGCTTACAGTTAAGGCACTGGCCAGAGTAGGCCTCATTAGGGAACTTGACTGATGCAGGAACCCTTCACGTAAAGAAAACACAGCTTGTGGGCCAGATGTACACTCGGACACAGGCATGGGCGAACCGGCCAGCCACCCGGGCCCGGACAGAAAGGGGGCCTGAAAATGGTGAAAATGGTGATTATTATTATCGCTGGCGAAGGGGAGCCTGGATACTAAAAGTTTGCCTGGGACCCCAGGAGTCTAAGTATGGTGCTGCTGCCAAGACATGGGAGGGAGAGCTAATGGTACAAGGTAGGAAAGTCCCGTACCAGGATGATAAGGCTGGAACAGGAACACCTAGGTCAGAAAGTGAAACAAGCCCCCGGTACGGGACCATTTGAAACGTTCAAGATACAGATGAAATGCAATATGTAATTTGATTTCACTGTTGTATAAAAGGAGAATTGGAAATCAGGGGATTTGTAGTGGCCTGGGGGAGCCTGCGTGGTCTCGTATCTTGTCCCAGGTACAAACGCTTCAGCTCCTGGTCTCATGTAGTTGTTAGGCCAAAATGTGTTAGGGCTGTTCTTGCAGACGATAAGCCTGGCTAAGTCTTTGCCACCAAACCGTGCCTGTGGTTGTTCTTTAAGACAAGATCAGTGTCGGGATCTCCTGGCTGCGACTTGTCGACACTGCAATTCCTGAGGCTTCAGCGCCGACATCACATCGGTAATACCCAACAAGGGCAACAGCAGTGATGACCCTGATAACCCCAGTGCTGAAATGGCTGTGTTCTTTGGATTGCATTAGTGTCCCCCAACACTTTTAAGGTGACATGATGAAGTCAATACAATGCTTGGGATTCACCATTAGGAAGCAGCCTCTGAGGGTTTCTATTTTAAGCTCCGGAGTGCTGCCCTGATTTTGATACGGGATGCAACAGAAAGAATAGAAGGAAGCCAAGCTCAGACTCCCAGACAAAGCGTTCTGCATCATGGATGTACTGCTGAGCCGAGAAGTTCAGTGCTGGCACCAGAATCTCTTACCATCTGCCGCCTCCCATAGGAGGACCTTTTACTGGCTGAGTAAGGAGAAACATTAACATCGCAAGAGTTCACCTACTTGCCCGTCAGGGAGAGGCCTGTGCCAACTCTGCAGGAGGCTCACGCTCCAGATTTACAGCCCCTTCCAAAAGAAATTTAATAGCCTGGTGTAGCTTGTGAGAGCAAGAGGCCTGGCACACACTGTGCCTGCTACGGCTCTGTTCAAATGAAATCAGAGCTGGCCTCCCTCTCACTCAGAGGGTAACTTCCTAATCACCTGGAGCTGCTGATTAAATAATCAGGAGCCTGAGGATAAGCATGGAAATCAGCAGCATGAATAGTTTAGTTTCATATACCCTGGAGGTGTGTATGTTATTCTTAACTCGTTCAGAAGACAGGAACTTGGTAACAGCTATTGCTCCCATAAAATACGGGTGTATTACTTCTGTTCTGGGGGCCCAGCCATATAGCCATGACTTCTCTGTACCCCACACAGGAAAGAAAAAACAGATATGCAGTCCCTGCCCCAAAATATTACAGTCCGGGTAAGGGACCAGCGGCAACAGGTGCACGTAGGAGGCTGGAAGTCATGCTGCCGCTCAGCACAACAGCCTCAGTCCCCTGTGGTCCTGTCTCTCTTGCAGGTGGATGTTTAGCTCTGAGGCCAGAATTGTAAGCCTGGTACTTTAATACCAGAGGCTGACACCCATGCTGCCCGAACCAGGGGCCTCAAGGTCAGTCCTTGCAAAAAACACTGATACTTGCTGATCTTGTTAATGCCCCAGCCATCATGCAGTCTGCTGGCATAGGAGAGACCCACTTTTCTTTCTAGTATTGAAGGGAGGAAATACCCACTTCCTTAGAAACCTTCTATTTTCATCCTACAGAAGTGGGAGAGAGCATCAGCCCACCATCGGAGCTGCATGCACACACCAAAGCAAGACCAGACGATAAGGCTTACATTGGAGGGCAAACAAAAGAATGAGCGGGGTGGGGAACATGACTTATGAGGAAAGACTGGGGAAACCAGGCTTATTTCATCTAGAGAAGAGGAGACTGAGGGGAGACTTAATAGCAGCCTTCACCTCCCTGCAGGGGGGCTGCAAAGAGGTTGGAGCTGGGCTGGTCTCAGTGGGGGCAGACGACAGGACAAGGAGCAATGGGCTCAGGCTGCAGCAAGGGAAGTTGGGGTTGGATATCAGGAAGAATTTTCTCACTAGGAGGGTAGAAAAATACTGGAACAGGTTACCCAGGTAGGTGGTAGAAGCTCCATCCTTGCGGGGTTTCAAAACCCAGCTACACAAAGCCTTGCCGGGAATGATGGAGCTGGGGCTGGTCCTGCTTTAAGAAGAGGGTTGGATGAGATGCGACCTCCTGAGGTCCCTTCACACCCTCATTGTCTGTGATTCTGTGCTCTGGCCCTGCTGTTTCAATGCTCTTATTTCCAGTGGGCGCGTCTATAGGAGATGCTAGAAGCGCAGTACACTAACTCTGCTAATGCACTAACGTGCAGTATAATGAGTCTACTGCACATTAATGTCACCTAAAAGACAAGCGCCAGTGCTATGGCGCAGTAGCACCAATTACAGCAGATTTAGTATCTACTAAACTGAAGGCACCATAATTATGGCACATTAATGCACATGTAGAGGAGCCCTGCATCATCTGTCTAACTTATATACCCTTTGTGCCACTGGCTGCCTCTCTCAGCGTTGTGCTTCTGCAGGATTCACAGAGCAGATGCTCAGGCAGAAGAACTAAAATAATTCTGAAATCATTTTCTGTAAACCCTGATTTACTCCCATGGAGGATAAAATGTCATCTTACATTCAAGGCACATGGTCATGCTTGGCATCAAATATATTTCAGAGTATATAACTCCTTGGGATTATTAATGGGTTTTCAGGTGGTCATGTGGATTGTCTAGCCAGTCCTCTAAGTAATAACTCTATATACTCCAACACGCATCACTTCACATGCACAAACCCCACCCTGCTACACCGTTTTCCAAGTGCTCCTCATCCAGCGCTGACTCCAATTAGAGAGTGAAATTGAAGTGTCGTTGGGAGCACTTCAAAACAGCATTAAACAAGGCAGGTTGATTAGCTG
Organism: Crocodylus siamensis; assembly: GCF_052110815.1. NCBI lineage: Eukaryota > Metazoa > Chordata > Crocodylia > Crocodylidae > Crocodylus > Crocodylus siamensis. The sequence goes on from NC_143400.1 coordinate 2,446,830, forward strand.
TCAGGTGGGTGCTTCATCATAAGACAAAGCGCTATAAAATAACTCCCAAGAAACTGCCCCCCCTCCTCCAACCAGAACTGATCCTTCCACTTCCCTCATAAGGATCTGCACAAACCTCTCATCAAATGGGGGCCAATTTAACTTATAATTGTATAAGTGGATGGCACCATAAAAAGTAAAGAGTTGGAAGGCACATGCTGGGGTCATGGGGATAACCATGTGGACACAAGTTCCCAGTATAACACGGTGTAAAAAAGAGCTAACACTCTCTCTTGGATGGACAGGAAGGGGTATACGGAGAAGGGATCTATGTGTGTAACAAGAGGGGCTCCCAGGGCCGGTCTAGTCACGGGCCCACCCGCTTGTCAAGGGTAACGGCCCACCTGCCATGCCTTAGATGTCTCATAATGTTGTTCCCAGGTGGTAGGCTGCCCGTTTAATTTCCCTGATGCCAAGGGCATCTACACTGCTCCGAACCTCCCCTTATATTGTGTCCCATACCTCGCAGCGGGCATCCATATCAATCGGCACCCTGGCCCCTTAGCTGGACCGTCACTCGGCCTCACCCGGCCTGTGCCCTCACCTCACCTATATATCCCACCCCGCTTTTGAGCCTCAGGCCTTACTGTGGACCTGGGCCCTGTCGCAGGCCCCCTTCTTCGACCTGGATCTCACTTCAGGCCTCACTTCATGAGCCTGGGTCCTGTGCTTTATCTTCAGCGTGTGTTCCCCTAGCCTTCCCCTCCACAGGGTAACCCGCAGGGCAGCAGGGGCTGTGGCTTTCTGGCATTTCCTGGAAACTGCCCTGCCAGAAGCAGCCCCACCACACCATCCAAGCCCAGCAAGATGTAGTTTTAGGTAATGCCCCAGGACCAGGAACCTCCACCATCCCCATCGCTCCTGCCCTGCAGCTCCAAGATGTTCTGTGAGCAGCGGCTCCAGCCAGGCGACGTCCCCTCGGCTGCTTGCGGCAAACTGCTGGCCCTTCTGCTCTTCTATCTAGCAGCTGGGCCCCCCCAGTCAGGTGGCCTCGGACAGGCCACGTCACTCCTGACTGGGAGGGCAGCCGCCCGCAGGCTGCTCTGCTGGCTGCCCACGCCCCTTTTAGTGATAAGAGCAACCTGTGTATTGTCACAATATGCAACACTGTAGAAAACCCACGTGAATATTGGGTACATTTTTCCAAGAGACTTGGCTTCCAAGTGTTTAAGGCACTTGTGACAATGGGGTTTGAATGGCTTTTAAAAACTTTACTCACTGTGCCCAATTTTAGTGCCGACATTTTCAAAATGATGTTAAAAAACTGGAGATTGTTCAGAGAGAGAAACACAACTGGTCTTGAAAAACCTGACTTACAGCAAGTGACCAAAACAGCTGTATGTCTGTAGGTTATGAAAGGGAAGTTTTGCAAGGTAACTCGATCACTGACTGTTATTTTCTTCCCAGGTAGCTGGTTATGGAGAGCTTTTGAATCCAACAGACAAAGACAGAACAAGATCCTATTGCTGGAGAATGAATGGAGGAAAAAGGCACATGTAGTTAAACAGAACAGCCACTGAAACAGCTTCACTAGTGTTACATGGGACCTCTCACCTCTTAAATTCGTGACACTGCATATTCTAGGAGTGCGAGAAAAAAGGAAATTGGGTTCTTAGTTTTTCCCAAAGTGGGATTTCCTTTCCCATATCTCTTTCCACCGTTTTTCACAATCTTGACTGGCGCTTTCTGTTTTCCATACTTCATTGAACAATTCTTCTGCAATCATTGATTTGAATGCAAATACAACCATTCTGCTGTCAGGAATGCATGTTCATTTTGCACTAGTGTTGCACGCATCCATCACTCAGAACAGTTATAGTGTACAATGGCTTTCCACTTGTGTAGATCGCTATGCAGAAGGCAATGGCAACAGATAAAAATGAGCTTTCTAATCTCCACGATGAGATGAATGCAAGGTTGAAGGCAGGTACTAAAAGGGAGAGTGAACTGGGTATGGGCAAGGGTTTTTTTCCACCGCTCCTCTCTCACTTGCAGCCTCCAGCATTTAAGGTCTAGGAAGTTCGAATTCAGAAGCTGTACCCTAACTCCCATGCTCAATAGCTACTGATGCCTCTTTCCCCCCAGAATCTGTCCAATCCCTTTTTGAATGTAGCTAAACTGTCAGCTTCCACCACATCTGATGGCAATGAGTTCCACACTGGAGGGACTTGCTTTGTCTCAGGCAGTAGCTAGTGATGCAGGCAGGCATGTCGGGGAAGAAAGCAGCAAAAGAGAGCACAGAGAAGTCAGGCTCAGTGAATAAAGAAAACCTTTTTATTTCATCGCACAGGTGAAAAAAAGGGCAGCTAACTCCAGTCCAGACCACTGCATATTCAGCAGTTGGTGAAGATTAGATGTGGATATACTGTCTTTTCCTTTCTAGTCCTAAACTGGAAACACCAGGAGAAAACAGAACTACTTTCTGTATTCCATTGTCACTAATAGGACCTTATTTCAGGAAGTCAGGAGCTGGAGAAAAGAGTAAGAGAAACATCGGGATTTCCAAGTGCTTTGCAAATGTGAATTAAGCCCATGGTGCTAGAGGCTATACATAAACATAAAAAGACCATCCCCTGCCTCTGACTTCTATTCTTGCACACTTTGTTTAGACTTGCCCCCATGTTCCAGGTAAGAACTGAGCTCAACATCAAAACTGAAAATCTGGCCCTAGGTGACTGCCACAAAGTCACATTTTTCAGCGGTAGAGCAGGGAATAAGACCCAGGACCTGGATCCTTCCCCTAGACCTACTTTCTCTATAGGAGGCTGATCTCGTGCATGCACACACCCCCTTCCCCCTGCCTCCCCCGCAGGGCAAATGCCCCCGCTCTGGACAGGGGCTCAACTGGGCCTGCATAGGATGGACAAGTGTGAGAATACACATCACAAAACCATCAAGATAAAAATAATCCTGCTGGAGCAATTGGCCATGCTAAAAATAAAACATATTGGAGGTGGTCTAATTTACCATGATAAATTGAAGTCTACCGTGATAAAAAGAGGTCAGTGTGCATTTTCAGATGCGACTAGCCCAGCAAAATGGTGATTTTTGGCACCGTTTTGTGACACCTATCTAAACAACGCAGAACGTGTACAAGCGCCTGTAGAGTATGGCTACTTCTATGGCTCATGGGGTTCTACCATCAGGCACTTGTTCTGCGTCTCACCCCAGCAACCTGGCTGTAAAAGGATGCTATCACCTCCCACCTTTTAAAGAAGCTGTAACGACTCCACCAGATTGTGCAACATCTCTGCTCCTCTCATTTGTCACTTTTTGTGGAGCTGAGTCTCTTAGGCAAAAGCATTCTAATTGCTCCAGAGGTTGCAAGAGAGAGAGATGAAGACTCACAGTCATTAGCTAACTTCAGAGGTCTTTGAGGAGGAGGAAAAAAGCCAAGACCCCGACCATCTGTGACCAGAGGTTCCCAACCCGATCAGTTCTTTTGCTAGAGGTGGGGCTGAAGGCACCACTATGATTTAAGGGAGGCAATTAAAAAGACCTTATTTTCCTCCTGCTCACATGGGGGGACTTCACTGCAGTTCTTCCCAATCTGTCCTGGCAGGAGTGAGAACATCATTTCTTTAAATCCTCCTGTCACCTGACTCACATGCTCATGCACTCAAAATGACCAGCCTGACTCACTGCAAAGACTCTGTCACTGATTCTATTATTTCATGCAAGTGTAACACAAGCAGAGCAGTTGTTGCATCTCAGCAGTGAGTATGACCCCGGAGGCTGCTGCTGGCAAAGACTGTTTAGTCAGCCTTGCAGAAATCCCAAATCCCAGCCCAGCTCTAAGATGCAATAGCCATTACAAAAAGGTTCCCACGTGGTTTCTAGTTCTGCTGTGCATACATGGCAAGCTTACAATTTCTATAAAAAAATTAAGCAAATGCCAGAAATCTGGGTCACTGTCTCTTGTTTGATCCAGGCCGGAATAAACCTGGATCAGCCAGTGCTTAGCTCTGTCATACTTCTCCTTTACAGTGCTCACCAACTCAGTTGGGACGGGATTTTCAAGAGCACCCAAGTCATCCATGAACACAGGCTGGAACCTTCGAAGGGCCCGAACGGGAGTTTGGCAGCCGAGTTGCGTTGAGTCACAGTGAGATTTTGGCCAGGATTTTCTTTTCTAGAGGAGTCTGGCACCTTAAAGTCCAAAGAGCCAGAAGGTTGGGTGCCACTTTGGTTGCTTTAACTGAACCCACCATCACAAGCGGCCTGCCACAGAATTGGTGTTGTCACTTCAAATTTCAGCCCTCCTTTTTCAGTGGGAAAGAAGTATGATTCAATCTTTTTTCTTTTCTAAAGAGATCCTATAGTTTAAATGGAAGCAGTTGACTTGCTACAGACATTTTTTGGGTGAGCTTCTCAGGTCTGCATCATGCAGGAGGTCAGCATAGATTAACCTAGAAGTCACTTCTGGGCTACAAAAAAAATGACAAATAGCGTAGTGCTCTTCTTTCTTTTGTCTATTCTTTTCTGTCTTCCTTTATGCACTTCTTTCTCAGAAACGCACTTGGTCGTGCAGCCCACTGTCTAGTGGCAAAGCACACCAGGTGGTCCTGCTGCTCATCACCCCCTCTTCCAAGAGGAGCTCAAAAAACCAGAACCAGGCAGGTTCTCTTTTGTCACGAAGAAGAACTGTCCCCGAACGCAAACGTGTATTTCAGGCTGTCGGGGAGCAGACGAACCTTCCACAGGAGCCGGCGGCTGATGTTTCAAAGGAGGCAGCGTTAGGACCGCAAGTCATTTTATCTGGTGATCAACATTTTAAAAAAAATGTATATAAAAAAATTCCCCAAAACAAACATCTTAATACTAAAATATATGATCAGTGGCTATCCAAAAAGCTTCTCCTTATCATGGGAATGTTTTGCTGAAAACTCTATAGCTCAATAAAATGCTAAGTTATAAAAACGCCATCTGTTTCTTTACATTTTCCTTCCATCTGGGCACTTTATTGAGAGATTTTATAGCCTTCTGTACTTTGATATACCTCTTTCAAAACATGTACGCTAAACTGCAGGATATCCATTCAGAACCAGGGAAGGATGGGGGTGGAAATAAAGATTTTGAACTGTATCCTTGAGCCGCTTCAATTAACAGAAAAGCTACACACTTGAGAAGTGCTAGCTTCTCCGTTTTGTTCTTTGTGAAGGGCAGATGACTTCACACTGAAGTATAGTCTGTATCCGCCACTTAATAAAATCCTAAAGGAGTTTGGGGAGCTGATAAAAGGACCAGCAGCTATCTAGGATTTAAAGGCGCATTTAAAAATAGCTATGAAATCCTCTTGTGCAGTCATTGTAGCTGCACTGCAGTGGGTAGGCCTCGGCAGATGGCTCCTTCTGGGGCACAGTGGATTTACTCTGGAGCTTCACTGTGATGCGCTTTCCATTGGGAGATCAAAAAAATACCTGATAACATGCTATCTCCTTAGCACTGTCCTCGCGTTGTGCCACACTCATCCCTGCTATAACACCAGGGAAGACTCTATCGAGCTGCTGAAGTGTGGCGCTAGGCCCATTTTGCTGTGATTCCCCACTCCGTCTCCTTTTCCTGAGTTGTAGGAGTCTTCTCATTACACAAGACCACATGCTTTTTGCATTCTGCGCACACTGCTCCGGAAGTGGAGGCCCAACACTACTGTGACACATGCATTAAAAATACATGCATTTCCTGGGTGAAATTCCCAGCAAACACAAGGTCTGGATCCTATTTAAGTGCTTAAAGTAGGTCCTGAGCAGAAAGTAAATAGTGCACTGCTGGCTCTTGGCATACAGAAACACTTCACCTTCTAAAGAAAGTCGCACTGTGCTCCAGTAAGCCACCACTTATGATAACAGCCATCAGTTTATGCCACTGTTTCCACAGAAGTAACCTGTCAAAAGCTTTATGTACAGGCTTGCCACTTGAGTCCACTTAGACTGACTTTTGGAGTGGACCTGAAGACCCCTGCCCCTGAATTCTTCCCCCCTAAATATCTCTGGCCCCTTTTCCAGTACAACCCCAGCTGAAAAGCTTGACTGAGAAGTCGGTGCTCTACTTTGAGTGCACACCGCAGTGCGTGATGGAAGTATAATGAACAGTGCAATTCACTCCGCCATTCTCTCCCCCTTGTCTTCAACTATTTATCAGTAGGTGTGCGCACACAGCCGAAAAAATTAAAATTAAAAATGTACGTCAGTGTGCATGCATGTGCATATGCGTGCATGTGTGTCCAGGACTGGCTGACAACATTCCCCCTTTCTTCCAGTGCCTCTTAACCTTCAGCCATGGACAGATCTAAATAGGCCGTGACTTTTATTTCTCTTATTTATGGTCTTTACACTGTAATAATGGAATATTGATTTAATGCCCAAAACATCGGGATTGTGGTGTATGCTGTCATTTCAAGAGCTATTCAGGATTTTGTTTCATTTCAAGAGTTATTCGGGGGGGATTCTACTCCCCCCTCCTTATTTTCAACATTTCTTAAGAGAAATAATGACAGTAAAAAGAGTGTAGTTGAAAATGTCAGAGAATGCTACACAAGAATGAGCCCATATTATGAACCACAGAGACAGAAGTGGGGGCTGAGTGACTGACACCCAACACAATGAGTAAACTGGACTTCCTAGGGTGCCCAGATTAATTGCCACCACTCACCCGCTGCCAAATTACCCAGCCCGTGTGGCGCCCCATGGGCTGGATGCCATGGCTCTCTCTGCAGACTGCGTTTGGCCCACAGGCCAGAGATTGAGCACTCCAGCCCTAGGATAACGTTGCAGACAGGATAATTAGTCCTGCAATACTGAGCCACGAGACCCCAGCGGGTGCAAGGGAGGTGGAGCATTAGCACTTTCCCTACAAACCCCTAATCCAACATGACAACACAGGCTGCAGCAGAACTGTGAATGAAACTGTCTGCCTTGCGTGGATGGACAGCAGTCGGGCTCTGCCTTTTGATGAGCAGCTGCAGAGAGATCCTCACATTGCTGCTCTGGAGTACAATTACTATCTGAGCGCCTCTCTAACCCTCAGCCATTTGCCCCAGGCCCCTCCACAGATAAATGACGCATGGAACAAGCAGCAAGGAGAGCAAGAGTAAACTGACCAGATGTCCCCAAAAGAACTGGGAGGGCATTTGCCTAGAAGAGTACAGGCAGCAAACATCTGTATTTGCTATTTAGCATCAGAGGGTTGGTTGTTGTTAACCCACTGCTAAGGCTCTTAAATCCGTAGAGAGCGATTCATCTTCTTTCCCTGGATCCTCTCCCCCCAAGAAGTACTTGTCCTGCTTCCTTTCATTCTCGTGAAAGTACGGGCCACCTGGGAGGAGCCTCTGCTATCAGTTCAAGGACATCCCGCCCGGTCCATCTTGCAGCACAGCATTCGCAGTGTCCATCCATCTCCAACACTACCCAATGCCTGTCAAGTCCTGCCTCTGACCACTGGCTTCTTGCCTGGCAGCCCCGGGCCAGCTTTCACCACCATGCCCCCCTCCGCCAGCGGTAATGATAATAATATTAATAATAATTTTTAAAAGACCATTTTTGGGCCCCCTTTCCATCCAGGCCCTGGGTGGCCACCTGGTTCGCCCATGCCTATGTCCGGCCCTGGTCAGAAAAGCTGTGCTAGTTCCCTGCCTCTGCCTCACTAGCAAGACTCGAGGCCGAGCTGCAGTTAGCACCTCCGATAGGTGTGCTTGTTATCAGGATACAGCCTCTAGATTTGGTGTCCACTTTGACAAGGGTAGGGACAGGGCTGAAATTAAAAAGGTGCCAAAAATAACCTTCAGAGTGACTCTAGACATGGCAAAAATGCCTTTCATTGACAGACCCGAAGAGTTCCACTATCTTAGCTTGTCAAAAATAAGAATGAGTGGCAAATTCATTACAGTACATAAATGTCTTCATGGAGGGAAAATACCAGGTACTAAGGGGCTCCTTAACATAGAGGAAAAAGGCATGACAAGAATTAGTGGCTAGAAGCTGGCGCCAGAGTAACTCAAGTTAAAGCAAGGCACACATTTAGCAATGCAGTAGATTAACCACTGGAATGAGCTACCAGGGAAACAGATTTTTAATAGCTTGATCTAGTGGTTCCCCCAGCATCCCCAGAAACATGTAGTAGGGGAAAATGCACGCCCTGTGCAGAGGGATCAGGACAAGACCCTAGTAACAAATATCCCACAAGGCTCAGGAGGTATTTAATTCCTTGCTTTTAAAGGGATAGCAGCTGCTTACCAATAGTTTAATAAGGACAATGAAATCTCAGTTGTCCGCACTTAAAAGCTGCCGTTTACGTTTACTGAAGGCACCACTAAAAGGCAAAAAAATCTGATATGAAACAAGAAGGGAAGGCTGCATCATTTTGATGTGTCAGGGCTGTGATGGATGGAGCCCAAAGCATTCTTTGCAGCTGGAAGAGAATGTAATTCGATAACACGGGGGGGGAAAGAACAGCAGCCCTGGAGATTAACTTCAAAAAAACAATTTCTTTTTTGTAAGAACTAATTTGAATCTTGACCATCACAGAAATCTTCCTCATTTACAGCTTGCAAAAGAAGCCAGACAATATTTCCTCAACTATTTCAGTCTCTTTAATAGTAACGTTTCATCAAGTGGAGACTGTGAGGCAGTTAATTGTAATGAAACAAGGTAATCGATGCTGCTTGGCACAACAGCCAAGTTGTTAAGGTTGACATTTTAGAAACCATAAAGTCATATTAAGGGAAAGGCCTCTTTCTACATTTAATGTTAATTGGGGGTGCTTCCTCTCTCCGTCTTCTGAAATAGTCCATTATGTTACTTGATTATCTGTCAGACCCCACAACAGGCTGAAAGGCCCTTCGGTTGCAGCAATATTTCATGAAGGCCGGGCAAGGAAATGAATGTTCTAACCATGAGCAACAAGTTGGATCCTTTCCTGTTTCTAGGAGAGAACAGTTCAAAATCACTTCTAGATATACTCCAGTGAAGTCCTAGGGTTGGAGCAGGGCTTCACTCCCATGCAGCCCAATAGCGCCCTACTTACCTCCCCTGCAGACAATGCTTTCCACAAGTACTTCTCCAGGTCCCAGGCACCAGAGAATTCCACTCCCTAAAAACATTTATGCCCAGAAAAATGACTTGATTCCTGCTGTACATTCAGTCCCCATTTGAAGTGTGTTCTCCTGGATGTTAAAGGCCAAGCAGGAGGTTTGTGGCACCTGGTCTGACCTCTTACCTAACACTGCCCAGAGAGTATCACCAACTCCAGCAATGAGCCCAATACTGGGTGATACTTGTGCATCCTTGCACATAATCATCAGGTTTTGGTTTTTTTTAAAGGACCACAACTATGCACTAGTTTGTTAGTACAGGGATGTTCATGAGCACTTAGTTGGGTACTTGGTTAGTGAAGAACTACTCTTGACAGCAAGCAGCCATTGATGATAATTGCAAAGGACCTTGAGAAGAAAATGTCAGAAAACAAGTAGGTCTTATTTGGACCTCCCAGTGTCTCTAGCATCACTTTAAGCTTGGAAATATAATTTCTCTAAGAACAATTATAGCATAATAACAGCTGACTATAATCACATTATGTAACAAAAAATCTTTTATCTTGCTATCAATTATATATAAGGAGAAAAACACTTCAAAGATGGGCCATTTATACAAGAAAGCTAGAAGCAGTTACATCAAAAGGAGGAAATGGAAATATTTTCCTGTTCGAAACACATTTTAAATGAGCCCTTCTTACTATATACCCAACCCTAACGCTGCAAAGAGGGTCTCTCTTAGCTTGCAAGTCTGCAAAGTTCAGTGAACTTGGAATAGTACCCAAACGTGTTTCTGCAGCATCACCAGATCTGCAATCTGTGCTGTGCTTTATTGATAAATTATTTGTGTAACCGCTGGGCCTCAAACAGTTGCTCTTGGGTAGCTTTTGCTCGAGTGATTGGTGTCAGGCACCTCACGGGTTCGTGTCCTCGCCTGAGCCAATGTCCTCCGCCCGAGTCTTCAACCCCGCACTTGCCTGCCACGACTTGTTGGACCTCAGTGTGCGGGGTTGTCCTTCCGGTGCACTCGTTGGCCCGTGGCTCGCCCAGCAGTTACTTGCGGGGCTCCACCATCCCTACACCCGGGATCACGCCTCCTGTGGAGCGATGTCCATCCAGTGACCTCCTCCTCCTGAAGAGGGGGCACCCACGACGGGAACCTCATATCCCTAGCCCATCTAGCCGTCGCCCCTCCCTCAAGGAAAGAAAGAAAATAAAAAAGAAAACCTACGGGCAAGATCAATCCTCTGGGGCTCTGACTGGGCCTCACTACTCGGGGACATACTTCCCCTTCTGTACCCCATAGCCTGGGAAAATGACCAAAAAAAAATGCCTTAAGAAAAATCACTGGGCAACCTGCCCCTCTAGCTTCCTTTCTACCCTTCCTGGGTCTCTAAGGCCAACGGGTTGTCTTCTTCCTCCCGTTACTTCTACATCTGCCCTCTCGCCTGCTCAGTGACCCATCTGGATCCGGCGGCGGTATCCGCCCCGACAGCAACCCCTCTGGGGTTCTCCCAGGGTCCTCTTCTCCCCGATATGTCTTCCTTGGCACCCTGTTGTCCCTGCACTCCCACCTGCAGTCCGCTCCGTCTCTCCAGACTGCCCTGTCGATGTCCCAGGATGGCGCTCCAGTCGATCCCTCGCTGTCCCATGTGGATTGATGTCGAGGTGCTCCTCCTCGTTCTGCCTGCGTTCACTCCAGCTGGCTCTGATCCCTGGATCCTGTGGGGAGTGACTTCTGTGCTGCCGGCGTTGGCAGCAGCTCTCCTCCCTGACCCTCCACCACCTCCGCAGTGTGCATCGCCATTTTTATTCTTGCCGGCCGACGTTTAGCACTGATGTCATCAGCCAGCCGCAGCTGGATAAACAGGCAGCTGACGAGCCACGCGGGCTCCTCCTTCCGCCCCTCGTGTGCTGCGCTCCGAGCTGCCGGTGAGTATTCTTTGTTACGGTGTTTCCTGGGACAGTGTGTTTTCATGGTCTGCAAGCCCAGGGTTGGAGCAAGGTGCATGCAGGAGAGTTAACGATTCTTGCACCACACTTACCACTGCCCTTCTGCATTGCAAAAGGGTAGGCGAGGAGCAGCAAAGGGACTCAGGAGGGGAAGGACCCAACACAACATAAAAGCTCAGGGCCTCTCTGCAGAACTGCCACTCTAGCCACGGCCCAGGTTGCAAACCACTGCAAAGGCAACCGATCTAACTGGACAGCATGTCTCAAGTACATGACTGCATTACGTGCAGAGGGATGGACAAGCTCAGGCCAGGATTTCCTAAGCACGCAGCATTGGTCCAAGCAGTGGCTGCTATTTGGACCAGCTTTCCAGGCACTGAAATCAGACCATGCAGCACTAGAAACAGGAGTCTCCACATCCTGAGCTAAAAGACCAGGCTTGTTAGCTGAGGCCAGTAGATGAGCAGCATACTGCACAGAGACCAGAGTTATGCCCAACCCTAATACAGACACCACCGGTAAAATTCCTGTTGATACTGTGGGAAGCACACCTTGGCAGTATTCTGGGAAATATCACCCATGTTTAAAAACCTGACTGAACCATTTCAAGCCTGCTGGAAGATTTGGTTTTCAGCTCTAGGAGGATGATTCAGGTCAGTTTTAATTACTTACTACCTACTTACTATTTATGGGATGGAAACAGGGCATAGAGAGCTCTTGGTTTGCACCTAAGGCAAAACGGTCTCTGCAAATCTTTCTTAATCGTTTTGAGATTAGTTCTTAAACAAATCAAAGGCCATCCGAGTACATTCCATTTCCCGTGTAAGAAAGAGCTCCTGGTGAACATCAGTCTTGGATGTATCCAAGACATAATAAAAATGATCCCTTATAAGTATCAGAAAGATATTAATAATATATCCACTTTTGAATTTGCACCTTTGGCTACTGCTTTTGCATCTTATAAAAGTTTAGTACACAATTTAAACTGTGTTTTAATTCACACGACTATAGAAATTTGCCCTCCTGGATTTAAAAAAAAAATTGCTCTTGTGTAATCTCTCTGTTTTATTTTTGGTGACATGTAAACTTGTTGATGAGCTAAACTCTTAGCACTATTTCAGTAAGAAAAAGATAATTAGCGCATTAATTATCAATTCATTTCAATAAGTCAGGAGAGGTGCGTGAATTAGTCTGTTTTGCTTGCAGAACTGCACGCACGGTATGGCAAACAAAGACCAGCACAACAGGATGTCACCTGCTTCAGACTTCTTGGTTCTTTTTCTTATTGTGGGATCAGATGCTCAGTGTTGTGAAGATGCAACACACTGTTGCTACCTCTTGGTCATCCAAGGATGTAGCAGCCTGTGGCTACAGAGATATGTTAGGAATGGGAGAGTTCATCCTCAGCCCAAAAAGAATCATAGGGGCAGAACTTCTCCCTGGGAACCATAGACTGGCTTTACGCAGACATGGGATTACCCTGCATACCGGTGGGCCATCTGCATCCTGGGACTGCATGTGCAAATAAAATCATTCAGGCTAAGAATATATGAAGACTTTGCACCATTCATTTCATTTCCACTTCCAAGCCGCTTGCAAAGCCCCAGACATCTGCTGATACTTGGCAGAGAGTCAACGCTATTATTTAATTTCACAGCATGCAGGGCTCCTTTTCTGTGTCATATGCTCTTAAATATTTCTCTTCCCTCCCAGTCAGATTAAATGAGGGTTGGGGGAGGAGGGGGAAACAACAACCCTTTTTTCAAAAACTGCCCTGAAAAAAACCCATGCCATACAAAAAAGCCAGGATGTAAACTGATAATGTGTAAATAGCCAGCTGTTCTAGTGCAACAATAATGTACTATCAGTAATGGGACCGCATCTTCCTCTGTGACTTCATTTCCAATTAGCTCCCCTCAGAGAAGCAGAGTCCTCTTAGAAGAAGGTTTTCCACCACTGGTATATGTAGATGGCAGAGCCACACAGCTGTGGCCCTAAATGGGCTGTTTTGCAAAACTAACTGCATTAGAAAAGTGCCAGATTAACAGACCTGGAGGCTTTGAGTCACCAGTCTTCAACTTGCCTTGAGAGAAAGAGAGAAGAGCCAATACATTGTGGGTGCTCTATTCATAAATCATTAACATGCAAAGTACAGGTAAAGTGCAGGCATTGCCCACTTCCCTCTGCCACAGACCTGGCCTTCAATGACCCCCAGGTGGATGGAAATAGGAAATTCACCCTCCGTAATACAAGGGTTCTGGGGAAACTGCTGATAAAGGCACTGGCTGAGCTGTAATTTGTTTTTCTTCTGCTGAATGGTAATTTATACAAATAGGAAGAGAAGTGCTCTTTTTACACTTCGAGTGCATGGAGTCATCTAGGTGGTCCAGCCTAATCCTTCGAACCACGGACAGGAATCTGAATGACACATAAGACAGAAGCCAAACATGGAAGCCAGCCCAAGGTCAGGCACCACTGCAGAAGTAAAGTGCATCACAGTGGTTCCCAGGTTGTCCTTAAATCAAAAGCCAGTCAGACAAGCCAGTTCCTGATCATCTCCAGGAAAGGGTGACGACTGACTTCCACAACCTCTGGGGAGACTTCACCCTTATATGCAGGTACCTAAGCACTCCAATCCCCATCTTCCTCTAGGTCTCTGCCATTTCCAAATGTCCCAGAAGAAAAATAATATGGCATCCTTTCTTCTGCAAGAGACAGTGGATATTGCAGCCTATGACACAGGTGGTTTGCAGTGTCTCATGGGACTGAGATGTGCATGATCTGTGGCAGTGCTTGCACACGTGTCATGGTTAAGTTGTTCAGGAGCTGCTTGCTTTCTACAGACTCTTTTCTCTTCAAGCTGTTGGAGCCAATTCCCATCACGGCTGTTGATGCCCTGGTGGACACGATGATGCCACTTCTTCTGATCACTTGCCAAAGTTTCCCATTGGTCAGGATTGATTCCAAATGCCTTCATATCTCGTTGGCATGTGTCTTCGTAGTGAAGCTTGGGACGTTCTTATGTTCTTGTTCCCTCTGATAGTTCCCCATACAGCATACTCTTGGATATACGTCCATCTTCCAATCCGTTCAGATGGCCTAGCCAGCACAGTCATATCTGAAAATGAGGGTGGGAAGGCACCTCAGGAGGTCACATCTAGTCCAACCCCTGCTTAAGGCAGGACCGGCCCCAACTAGATCATCCTAGCCAAGGCTTTGTCTAGCTTAGGTAGAGTAGCTTTGGACAAAGTACGGCTGTCACACTTGGTAAATTTGCCCTTTAAAGAACCTCTGTATTGGTGTCTTTATCTTGCCATTTGATGTTGAGTATGGGGCGTAAACAGCATGGGTAGTCTTTTGTCTCAAGGTGCAAAAGTTGTCCATGTTTCCATGCCATATACGAAAGTACTGAGTACACAAGTCTTGTACACTAGCCTGTCGGTCTTGATGGTCTTTATGTTCCATGCTCTTTTCATTAGTCTGCTGAAGGTGATGGCAGCCTATTCAATGTAAGCATTAAATTCTTCATCCAGTAAGTGATTGGTGGTCACTGTAGAAACCTGAACTTTTGGACTACTTCTAGCTGGTTCTCATTTAAGGTGATAGATGGATCTCGTGGAACAGAAAAATAAAATTTGTGAAGCAGAAAAAACAAGCTATGCAATATGGTATTTTGTTTGCTAGAACATGTACTGAGGCTCCCAAATAATATACACCAGTGAAGAGCCAGCAAATAGTCGCAACCATTACAGGTATTGGTCTGATTTCAACTACAGAATAGATACAAAGCCTGTTAAAAGGACCCCTGATCTCACCGAACACCTAGAAAAGGACTTCTTGGAAGACTAATGTGATGCATGCCCTCTCTCTCTGGAATTAGTAGCATGCAATTCTGCTTGCAAAGAAAGGAGGGTCTAGTTGTTAGGGCAGGGGTGGGCAAAATGTGGCCTGTGGGCCAGATGCGGCCTGCCAGACTGTCCTATCTGGCCCACGGGACCCCTAAACATTAATTTTCTAAATTTTTATCTGCCCCTGGCATTTAATTACAAGCCCGAACTAGCCAAGTCATACCTAACATACACAGAAACATCTTATTTAAACACTTCAATATAACCCTGTTGCTAGAAATATATCTTAGCTTGTCTTACTGATGACAATCAAATTCCACAGCAAGATGGAACTACAATCAACTCCCCTATTTTATGGTAATAGGTAAAAAAACCCAAAAAAACTATTGCCTTCACACAAGGTGTTCACATTCTGATAAAATCTTTGGATCTTCATGAAAATTAGTTCTTGTTCAAGTGCCCAGTGGGTCAGTTTGGAAGATCCCACTGCTGTAGTCAGTGAAGTACAGAAAAGCCGCTCTTCGGTCCTATGGTCAAGAGGAACTTGGGGGTCAATAGACTGGAAGTTAGAGGAACTCATTTTTGCAGTTGCTAAGATGGTGGATATATCACTTGGCTTTAATTATCCTTGGGAAATTCAAATCAGCTCATAATAAATGGGACCATATGGTCTTCCCTTGTCCTGTAAATGTTCTTAATTAAATCCCATTAAAGTTATCAACAATAAACAGAACTGTTACTGTGTAAGTTTTATTGCACATTTGCAAACCGACAGGAACTCACATATTGTTAAGACTGAAGGACGGGTTCAGGCTAAGGCCACATTATAGTGCCCTGCCACCAAAAGTTACCTTCAGGACAGCATTCACACACATGCACTTTTAACACCCATTTGCACAGCCAGTATGGTTCCATTAACACTTTCTCTTTGTTTTATTTATTATTATTATTTCACATTTCAAGTCACTGCACCGTACCATACCATTTCTAAAAATGCTTCAGCAGTTTATCCTCCCAGCATCCAGTACAAGCAGTGTTTCGGTGGCACAAAGGGTTCTGTGCCCAGTCATGTGCATGGCGTTTCCCTCTGGCAAAGCGCTGGTCCAGGCTCTGGGAGTTTGAGAACTCCTGGGCTGGGTTATAAAGGAGGCAACCTACCATGACCTTGAGGTAGAAATAGCATTTGAACTAGGAGCTCTATAATGAAGAAAAACTTTATCCATATTTGCTGTTTGGCTAGATGGGGCTTCTTAACACTTAAGATCATCACGAGCAGACTGATTGCAAATTCCAGGACGTGGTTTGATTGTGTGCTGTAGTCTCGCTAACTCGTTCTGCAGAAAACTCCTGATTACCTGCCAGTTCCAGATTTGCAATTGTCTGTAGGGTTTAAGTCTTGTTAATGTTCTGGTCTTAATTCAGTCATTTGTAAATCTGCTTCCTAGAAGGAAAATAGAAGCAAAGAAGCTGTTTTTTTAATATGTAATGTAATTTTTCTTTTTATAGCCTCTAAAACTTCTTCTTCTGCATGTAAATAGATAGCACTGAGGAAGACTTTTATGGTGTAAACAAAGATTAAAACTACTCAGGACCTCATTTCTGCTCATTGTTTTGTGCAGAAATCTAAACTACAGCATATTCTTATAACATCATACCTTAAAGGAAAGTTCAAAGTGAAATATTCCCATGGCAAAACAGTTAAGGGGGGGAAGGCAGAGTATTTATTAAAAAAAGACTTGCACATTTTCATTTATCATTCAAAGCGTTTTTGATTTGTGCAAAACACTTTGACAATAAATAAAGCTCTGCAGCTCACCAAAACATGGCATGTGAAGGGTTCTCAGTTGGTAATACAGAAGAAAGACATACTGACTCTGAACAGACTTGGCCTTTGCCCAGATATATCCGCTGTTGGAATGAACTGAATCCTGCCTTTACATGAAACTGAATTGCATCCCTTTTCTTACGCTTTGAGTCTTATTTTTCTGGCATGGTGCTACCAATATCTATTGCTAGTGAATAGATTTTAACTGCAAAACGCTTGACAGTAACGTGTGTTCAAAACCTATAAGACTAAAGTCAGTGTTGGCAATATGAAGAGACACCTTCCTGTTCTGGAAATGACTTTGGGCCAGCTAACCAAGAGGTCCCCAGCAGTTAAAGGGCCCTAATTGAAGTAAGGATGAAGGAATCTGATATAAAGGGATGAGGGATATCTGATAACTGTAAAAGGATGAGGGAATCTTATATAAAGAAATGTGCTTGTCAGCCAAGAGCATCAAGGTGGTAGGTCAGGACAAGAAAGCAATGTGGAAGGTTTTCAGGGGGGTGGCAAGTACAGGCTGTGGGGAGGGGCTGAGTCATTGGAGCGATTCTGGATATACCTGAGACTCATTTTTGGAGCAGGAACATGGGTCTAGTAGTTAAAGCAGAGCACCAGGAGACAGCACTGCTGGGTTCAGTTGTGGGCTCTGTCACAGATTTGCTGTATAACCTTGGACAATTTTCTATTCCTCACAAGTAATTAGCATGTACAAAGGACTTGAAGACCCGTGGCCAAGAAGCTGTATGCTCGCAGTTTCATGTACAGCTGGCAATGTGATAGCAGTCTGAGGACACTGTAACAGATGGAATTCAGTGGGGGGAAAAAATCAGTGCATCTACCAGCCTCTGCTCAGATTCAGTTCAGCATTCCTTAAAGCATTCTCACGTTCTCAGTTGACCATCTCTTTTGCATAACTATACTGGATAGTTTTACGTGTAAATAATTAAAATGTTGACATTTGGGCCAGAACCCACTGAAGTTTTTGGTTCTAGGGAGGTGAGAGCACCAGAATGAGGTATGGACATGACCTAAGCACTCCTAATATACTGACACTGGCAGCTGTGGCACTCAAAGTTAAGTCTTTTTCCATATCACACCATAGTCACTTTAGGCTTTATAAAGGGCATGTGCTCCTCAAGGTGGTGGGAGGGAGGAGACACTCTAATTAAAGCTCCTGGAGTGTCACGTGCTGAAAAATGGCAGCAGGGGCACTTTAACTAAAGCTCAAATGAGTTTAATTGAGTCTGTAATGACAGTGCGTTGGAGAAGCCTGTCCGCACGTGTATAGGCGCCCTATGTCAACTCTGGGAAAGCAAGACTCCAGTGCAACATCAGACTGCAAGGGACCTCCCAAGTCATCGAGTCCAATCAAGTCTAATATCACAGGCAAATTGGAACATATGATCCCTTTCGTCAGGATCCCTCTCAATACCAGTTTGGTCTCCTGTCCCCACTCCTGTGTCAGAACCACAGTGCAGATGATTGAGGATTCCCCTTTAATTTATAGCCTAAATTTACCCTGGATCGCTTTATACATATTTGCTCTTGTGCCAAAATTGTCCTTTATCTTAAATAATTATTTTCCTTTATAGTTTAGTCCACAAATGTATTTATCTAGGGCACTGGTTCCCAACCTTTTTAAAACTAAAGACACTGCTCAGAAAATACCAGCTCTTAGCTCTCACTTGTTTTTTAACCATGGAAAAATAGAGCAACTCTTCTGTTGTTAGAAACGCCAAAAAAACATGTTGAAATCTTTTAACATTATTGATTCTCATTTGAAATCTCTGGGTTTATCTTGTGAATTGTGCGAAGGTGTTGGTACACCTAGCAGTGCTAATAGCGCGGCACTCACACCACCCTTAAAAGGATCCTGTACTGATCTAAAGCAATCACATTCCCTCTCTGCCTTTGTTTGGCTGGGTGAAAAATGTCAAGGCTCTTTAACCTTCTCTCATAAGACCCGTTTTCTGCTCCCTTGATTATCCTCAGCAGCCCTCCTCTTCATCTATTCAAGACTGTCTTTAACATGGACTATGAGAATTACTGACTGTATTCCACATGAGGTCTCGCTGGTGCCATTGGTTTACACTCAGATTGTCTTCTCATGGTGTTTCCATGACCTTCCTAACTATAAGTGGTAAAATATAAAAAAAAAAGATTTGTTTTTGTACTCAGGACCTTAATTTAGTGGCTTTGATACAAGCTGGTAGAACACAAGGGGGCATAAGTATTATCCGGGCACATCAATAATATCCTTCAGCCATATTTTTGGATGGAAAAAATAAGCTTTTCACAAAAGTAAAATCTTCACAGAAAAGAAGCTATGCTTGTCGAATAGTTTCATAGTTATAACAAAAAATGTAGTATTTTGTTTAGGTTTTAAACAAAAAGCTGGTTCCAGCTGTAAAAACCAAAAAAAATTCATTTTTTTTTTAAACTAAAACCTGTAAAATTTCAAAGAAAAAGAATTAGCCCAAATAGTTTCCTATTGTTTTCTGCCTTTAAAATATTTTAATTGAAAATAATTAGTTCTTCATGCTCTTATAATAATCCCTTGTATGTGCTAAGGCTCCATCAACACCATGTAACGACCCGGTATTGGCTCCGCAAGTTGATTACTGTTGATCCCAGAAGCGTGCTGTAGTGCCAGAGGAATCTTGACACTTGCCTGTAAGTTCCACTTATTTCCATTTGGCATGAATATTCATGACACAGCTGACTGGCTGGTGGGGAATCTTAGCTCTAGTAATTATTCCACAGACTTTGTACATGATGAAAAATTAATTAAATTTGCTACAAGTTTGTTTATTTGATGTTCTCACATTTTTAAAAAAGCGCTTTGATACGGGAAAAAAATCCTTTAAACTCATGTCGTATGGGGAAATGTCATAATTATTCACGAATACTGTGCATTATTCAATATGTCCTTTTTACAAACATGCATTTTGGAGTTTGGTACAAACAGCTGAAGTAAATGACAGCTCTTCTGAGCAGTTCTACTGCATGCGCATAGCTACCCCCACCTTTACATCTGTCCAGAGGACGTCATCACAAGGAGTAAACTTGTTTGTTTTTTTTCTCCCATCCAGGAAGACAATATTTTGGGGGTCTGATTTTACTTTGTGTTGCAAAACTGCTTAGAAATGTTGCCAGCTCCAGAAGGCTACTTTACAGGATGTCGTCGGGGAAATACAGAATTTTCCTCTGAGTTCACGGAAGCTTGTTCATTCATTTCCCCTGTCCTCAAAGCACTGCAAAGTATCTCAGCAAGCATATGAAAATAACCTAGAATGCACCGCAACTTGGACTAGGAATACTAGGACGCGGGAGGTTGAGGCGAGCTACAAGAATCCCATTTGGGAAAGCAGAGCAGGACTACAAATGAACTAAACATGAATATGCACAACACAATCTGGATTCAATGAACTGAGCATGCAACAAAAGATGCAGCACAACCAATTTCACGACAAAGAAAACGAAAGCCCCAATATTCTCCCTGCTGTTGTCAGCTCCGCTAGCTGAACTGCTAAACTCTCCCCTTGTACTGCCATGGTTCCCTTGTCTCTGCACAGATGGTTCCTCACTCAGCAAATGAGATTTTGAGATGAGGAACTTGGGGCGCTCATACACGTCATCAGGCTTTTCTAGGTTTTATTCACTCTTCCAATGCATCACAACGAGTGACGTTACATTTACGTTACGCATTTAAGACTCATAATGAGTTAATATGCTATTACTGGATCACACATGCAGACAGGAACTGGGCTTATGTACAGACCAACCTACAGGCCCACGCAAACAGCACCTAGTTCTGCTGTCTATCAGATTGCTGCTCTCCAGGATCCATATGCTCTATCAGGGAGTTGTGCAAGGATTCATTTACCTGCAATTAATTATTCAGGCAGGTCTAATTGTTGTGCACAGTTCCAGGCAGGGTGGGTACTCTGG
The DNA here is from genome assembly GCF_052110815.1 of Crocodylus siamensis. Lineage (NCBI taxonomy): Eukaryota > Metazoa > Chordata > Crocodylia > Crocodylidae > Crocodylus > Crocodylus siamensis. The sequence continues at coordinate 2,467,474 of NC_143400.1, forward strand.
CAACCGGGAGAGAAACGGCAGGATCCCAAGTGGTGTTGAAAGATTTGGGTTGGGTGTAATGTCTGCAGATGCTCTTTTTATTGAAGACCTCTTGTTTGAGAGACTGCAATTCCACAGACCAAAGTTAGCTGGGAGTCCTAGAGATATGCTGCCTCTCCTTAGTCAAGAATTGTTCATTAGGAGATTGTCCAGGCCTGCTGCAGGACCCATCTCTTCCTTTTAACTGGTTCAAAGGAACAGGGGAAACTTTTAAGGCGTGGTTGTGGGGCAGTACGGTGCTGGGGAACTTGGTCTTTGTTATTACCAAGGTAACAGGTTCTAGGACTAATTAAAAGGAGCCTATTTATGTAAGTATATTAAGGAGCCTATCAACTGTGCTTAGGGCCAGGGCTACCTGATTTTTTTTTAACTGATATAATCTCTTCTCCTGATACTCTGAGTTCCAGTAAAGCCCTTATGTATATTCAGTAGAAGCAGAAATTAGTTCACATGCCAGCAGCGAGTGACCAGAAAATATACAATTCCTGCTTTTGGCTTTCTGGCACCCCTCTTACCAGAGCACACCTTTAAAAGGCATATTTAAACATCACAAGACAACTGCTTCAGGGTGCAAGCAATGTGACTATATGGGACTCCAGGCAAGAACAACTGATCTTTGATATAACCACTGCTGCTTTGACTCTTGCACTGCTCCAAGGTGGGATGTGGGCTCTGCCATGTGCACATTCCAGACAGGGGTTAACAAAGAGAAAAAGGAAGCAACGTAGTTGGGCTTTTGGCGTGCTAGACTAGCAGTTTTAGAAGTAATATCCAACAAAAAGTTGGCATCACTATTTAATGAGGAAGAGCCCCAAGCTTTTAAATGTTGACAGTAGTTTAGAAATAAAATTAAAAATTTATTTCTCAAAAGCCGTTGCTGAAGAAGAAAAATAAAGATAAATGGTTCCAAGGTCTTGCGGCTCGTGAATTTGGAGACATCCCCAGTCACGTCTGATTCATAATATAGATAATGTAATTTTCAATCATGCAAGAAGCAAGGTCTGTTTGACAGTATCTTCCACTAGACCAACTATATATTTGGGAAAGATGTTAGACAAACTTTCAAACGCACAGTGTCCTTCCTCAACTAAACAGTCACATCCCTTGAGAACAATGCTCTGCTTTCTTAGCTTATATAATGGAACAAATGAAGTCTGACTTCATATAAAGGTACAAATGAAGTTACCATGAAGTCTGGCTTCTTTTTTATGTTAACTTTCCATTCTAAGCAGGAAATCCTGGCATCGTCCACGTTGTAGTTGGGTGATAGGTTTTACTGTAGCTGTGATGGGCTGGGGAATCTGCAAGAAGCAAGGCTTTTTTGGGAACATGGTTTACTGGACCAACTGTATATAGTTGGGAAAAACATGTAAACACTAATGTCACTTTTGAAAACAGGACTTAGCCCTTGCAATGCTGAACAGAGCACTTCCAAAATACCATTAAATACGTGAGTGTGGACTGCTGCCTATATCAGTTCTCTCCTACCCGTGAGTAGGGTGGCTGATTTAATATATTCGTAGGAAAATCACCCACCCAATTAATGATAGTGTGGCAAGTCCAGACCCCAAGTCCAAACCCCAAGATGGCTGCCTGCACATTGTGAGCAAGTCAAGCCCATCTCGTACCTAAACGTGCCTCTCCTGATATCTCTATTGTTGAATCAGATTTGACAAAATTGCATCCAGTTTCTGACCAAAAGAACTATCTTGCCATGAAAAGGCTGGATGCTTCATAAACTGCAGGGATTCAGTCCACAAAGGCCATGCCCCTGTTCCCCCAAGCACTCACTGTGGCTTTTGGACCCTCACTTTTGATGTCACATTTGCGTTTTGGAAGGATTTCCCCCCCAGTGCTGAAACTGGCACCAATGAGATGACTGACAGCTGCTGCAATTGCCTTTGCCAGCAAAGGGCCTCATTAAAACTAGAGAAACGGTGCTAACGAGAGTCTCTCCCTCTCTTCTATTACGCTTGCCATAAGGCAGGAGCTCCCTCACATCAGTCTGCATTACAGGCCTACACCGGAAAGGAGTATGCCCTTTGGTAAACCTCTTGATGTGAATTAAAGTGACGCTGTGCACCCCACTAGAAGTGGCCAATTGTTAAGCACTCGGGGAAGAACAACGGCTTTTCAATAAAGAGGTAAAATAATAGTGCACAAAACTCTGCTTGGCGCCAGACATTGATCCTGCAGACCTGACTTGTAAGCAAGCCCAGTAAGTGGGAAATCTGTCTCAAGGTGAAGGTCCCGGATTAGGGATCATGAGGTCTGGGTTCAGGTCCCAAGGTACTTGTGTGACCTGAGGCTAGTCTCTGCATCTCTCTGGGCCTTCGTTTCCTTTCTACGGTGCGTGGATAATGATGTCTGCCACTATGCGCCAAATGGATGTGGATGATGACATATCCTGTCTCCTCTTGGTTAGGAACCAGAGACCATTGCTGGCCAGCATGGTCTGAATGCCAGACTACCAAATTCTATTCCCTTGAATCAACCAGTAGTCAAAGGTTGGAGCATGTTTTTCTGCAAAGACCCTTATATTTATGTCAGGGATCTTTACTCCTAAAGGTGCTCTGAAGAGCTACGCCATTGCAGTGACACTCAGTTACTGTGCATAGTGCAATTCCGGTTTTAAATACAAGCTGAAGAACTTCTTGCAATATTCAAGGTAGTAATATTCAGATAATACCTATGGGGAAGTGTCCCCATTATCCATTTTAATCCTATCAATAAATGCAGCACTACCTATTCTCTTCAGATGACCACATCATTGTGTGTTGCCAAGAATAAAAGCAAGCTGTCCCCCTGCTTAATTAATGATTCAATGGTACAAATATATCTTATTAGCCCACAGAGTAAACCAGATAGCTGCATTATTAATATGCAACTGCCTCTTAAAAAGGTCTTTTTTTAATAAGAAGCAGAATTTATTTAGACTTTCCTTTCCCACTGGAATTAAATCACTTTTAAAATGATGTAATGCAAACAAAGGGGGGTTACCTTGGAGTTTTGTGCCGAGGCTACATTTGTGGAGCTTGCTGAGTGAGCGTTTTCAGAACGCTGTGTGTAAAAGGAAGCAGATTCTCGCCTTTGTGACCACTTGTCCTCAGTGACTCATTCTGGTTTCATTTAGAACATTTTCAATTAATCTCTTCTCATCGTGGGGCGTACATCATAAAGGCACAATGAAAAAAAATCTTTCACTTCAGATACAAAAACTACATTGGGTAGAGAAGGGAGAGAGCTTGAAGAAATGTTGGGTTTCTACTTTGAGATGTTTCCAAAGAAAGTATTATTTCTAGAAGTTCTTGTTAAAATGAAATATGGGGACACTGGCTGTGAATGAAAGCCTCTCCCTCCCATTTCATAACAGTGTGTCAAGCTCCTAAAACTTGCAATGAAAGTCCAACTAAGAGGAATTGTGCTTTTTAACAGTATTATATGTCTCCATTAATGTAGTTATTCTTACAAAGCCCCATCAAGTAGGGAAAAAAGTTTTATCATTCCCCCCATCCCCATGTTCACACCTGAAAAGCAAAGCATCCTGCCCATGTTCACACTTGAAGTCTATGTCAAAGCAGCTTTCCCACAGCCTTAGTTACAGGGGAAGTCTTCCTTTTGCCCTTCACTACCAGTTCCAAAAAAATTCAGCCAACTTACCGGGTGGTACTAGTGAGCTATTAGGAGGAATGCAATATTTCTTCTGGTTTCAAATGACAGCCATCAAGAAATCCAAATTTGTACACAAGCTTATTCAATCCCCAAAACAGCCTACTTGTTCTGGGACTCTTTCTGTGCATTTTGTTGTGAGATTTCTAGTGCTACATCAAAATTGCTTTTTTATGCTGTAACAGGTGCTTTTCCCTGGCTGATACCAGGACTGGATCACCTAAAGATTTTATTGCAAGGCTTCTGAATTTCAGGGTAAGCTCCAGGGGGAGAAACTATCAGGAATTAAAGGGCTCTTTAATGTAAGAGGAATGAAAACCAATGGCTAGAAGTTGAAGCCAGACAAATTAAAATGAAAATTTGCCTAATTTCTAAAATGGATGAATGATTAACCCCCAGATCAAGGGAACTGGTAGGTTTCCCATCTCTTGTCGTCTTCGGGCCAAGACTGGCTGTCTTTCAGCCAGAGCTTCTTTAAACAAGCACAAGTGATGGGCTCAATACTAGGGTAACTAGATGAAGTGGTGACCTGTGCTATGCAGGAGATCAAACTGGATGCTCCAATATTCCTCCTGACTTTGAACTATATGGATCCATTTCAGTGTGGGGCAGCAAGTTTGGCTTGGCTCTCATCCAGGCTGTCTTGTCCTAAATCCCGTCCCTAAGCCATATCTCTCTGTAAGGTTTTTACAACACTAACTGAGCGCTCATGCAGCCAGACAAATTGTTCTAGCAAGCAATTGGCTTCTTACCTTTTACTTCTGCAGGAACACTGCCGAGATGTCCTTTTTGCAAGTACTCAGGCACTGCCCAAGTGTCACTGCAGGAATTAAGAACCAGAAGTTATAGCGGTCATTTTCTATACCTCCCCTGAAAATGGAGTTTACACCTTGCACAGAAACATCTATTTACTGCAGCGTGAATAGCCCTTTTATAGTCATAATGTATTTTCATCTGTCTTTTAGTTTCACCCAAAAAGTCTGCTTAAGGAAGGACTATTACTGTAAATTCACTCCTGCCCTGACTTCTCCAGGGTACTCTGAACTACTGCCGTCTTTTTCACCAGCCAAACACAGCCTGATTTCCTTGCAGATTCCCATCCAAATACTTCCACTCGATAAAGTTTCTAGAAAAGTTGAAGAGAATATAAAATAAATGCAGTACCTAAGCCTATCCCATAGCTGACACTTTTGGACAGTTGATCCTCTACATGCCATACAAATGCCGTCTCTAAGCACCACTTAGTGCAGCTCGAGTCACAGAACAACAGAAAAATTACTTCACCAAAATGCAGCATGTCATGCTGAATCCAGGTGAACTCCCTCACCCTACTGATAAAAGCAGTGTTTTAAAACTGTTTCAATAGTAATAATTACCTTACGCCTCCCATTTATATACTGCCCTGTACCCTGGCAAGGCCCAGAGCATGCTCTGAACACAGATATCCTGGCACTCAACTTCAAAATGCAGCAAAGGGAAAGCTTAGTTGCCGTTCAAGACTCGGCCATTTTAAGAATACAAGTTAAGAAGGCCCCAAGGCTAGATCTGTGGTTTGGGTATGACCAATGGATTTAGGTGAATTTATACTAGATGAGGTTCTGGTGCCTGTATCTAACTGTGACAGCAGGGTAAATTAAGGATGGGAGAATTGAAAATCACCCTCTGGAAAACTGGCCAGCTTGCCCTTCCAATTGGATTTGTTCAGTGAGAGGCTGCTTTTAATGGAGTCACTCATTTTACTGACGAGAAAAGTAAGACACTAAGGGTATGTCTACAAGTGCATTTAAACACACCTAAATTTAACGCACATTAGCTAAATGTGTATTAAGTGGGTCTAGGTGGCTGTCTACACATGCAGGTGTTAAAGTGCATTAACGCTTTGTGTGGACTGACTTGGGACGAAAGTTAGTCCCAAGTCAGTCCACACACACAGTGCTAATGTGCTTTAACATGTGTACATGTGCATTAATGAGCTTTAACTATTCATGCCTAAATTTGATCCCTGTGGGCATTTTTACACATGTAAGCTCTGCAGTGTCAGGTGCTTTGAAAAGTGCCCAGCACTGCAACACTGAGTTGTAAAAGCAGCAAAATTAGCATCAGCACTGAGATGGCAGCAGTGTGCTTTTAAACTAAATCACATTGGAGGTGCTTTAGCTCAAAAAAGTACACCGCCACCATTTTCCGTGCACTAACATGCATTTCACTGCTTATACAACTGTACACGGCGCAGAGCAGTTCGCCTCAGCTCACATGCTGAGCAGACTCAATCAATCAAGTCTGTTCTGAAGTGATAGATCTCCGGTGCATGGCAGGTCAAAAAAGTATGTATATAAATGCCCTATATTTGCAGGGATCACATTTCGGTGGGAACAGCTTAAGTTTGCCATTTTTAATATGCATTAAGGGCATGCATGTGTAGACACATGCCCTTAATGTGCATTAAAGCATCACTTGTAGACACGCTGAGAGACCAAGGTCTCTGAATGAAGGAACAATCTCAGTAACAGAACTGGGAATTCAAAGCCCCCTGCTGCGAATATTACAGCACACAGCTAAAGCATCAGACTGAGAACTGGAACAGGGGTGGTATGTGTGGTAGAACCTATTTAGTAACTACCCAACTTTGTATGGAGTCAAACTCTACCAGTGTTGGAAACAGGGATCTAACCCACCTGGCCTGTGCAGCTTCAGCTACTGCATTCCAGAGGTAATTCATTCCTATGCAGCAAGACTTATGTACCACTTAAATTCCCTATGGTTTTAAAGTGGGATTGAAGTGGTGCATCAAATTCATGCAAGCCCCTTAGCCCCAAGCGAATTTGACCCACAGCTCGTAGAACCAGGCTGGTGGATTAGTCCAGATAAATGCCTCATCTCCCGCAGGGTCTCAGGTGAGTATTGCATATAAACAAAGGCCACATGAAGAAAACAATGTAAAAACAGGCTGAGCACTTCCAATGAACTGTTTTTTTGTAAAGAGATAATGCCCAGTGTAGGTGCTAATGAGGAGGACATCAGCTGTAAATGCCCTTTGAATGATGCATTTCATCAAACAAAGCCCAGCCTGGGATATTTTACTACCATTCTAACACATATTTTCCCTTAAAGGTTGCTTGTAATTGATATTTAAAAAAATATTCCATACCTTATGAAGCTTATCTGCCTCCTTTATGAAAAAAATAATACACAGCCGAAAGATGTTAAAAATAGAATAATCTCCAACCTCAGTGATGCTTTGTGCATACAAATTGAGTTGTCATACACAGAGATTTTAAAAAATTGATACAGGCTTTGTGTAGAATTTGTTTATTAAGAAAGCTTTCCTTTTCTCTTTTAAACTAGGGCCCATGCAACTTGTGTAAGTTTTTTAGCCCTTTTCTTCAGATGATAGGTTGATGTTTACCATCCAAAGAAAAACACCGGCCATTATTTTTTACTACCCTGATTATATGTAGGCAATTATTCACTTCGATAAGAAAATGCTCGCAATTCTGTCTGCTATTCAGCACATCTGTTAGGACTGAGCCATGACATCAAAAAGCATTCATTGCCTCCTTTGTGATGCACAGTATATATGCACTTCAAATTAGGCAGAATCATAGCTGTATTTCTGGTTTCACTTAAAATTCTTCCAATTTGTGCTCTCTTTTTTTAGGAACTGCTTTGAACCCATGGTCAATCGAATTCAGTGTCCTGTCTTGACAAGCGGCCAGTGTTGGCTGCTCATGTACAAATGTTACAAGTATACTCTTTATTCCATCATCTAAAATACCGAATAGAAATGAGCCTAGGACAGACCCCTGCCAGATCTGATCTGAGAGTCGCTGCCAGGTTGAGAGAGAACTATTGATACGTAGTCGTAAAAGAGCAATTTTCCAATCACTGTTACAGGTCTTATGGTGATTACATCCAGACCACATTTCTCTGGCTTGCTTATAACACTGTTGTGTGGGACAGTATTAAAAGCTTGACTAGATATTTGAAGAATATCTACTGCTTTCCCCTTATCCACTAGGACATTTAGCCTGTCAAAAGAGGAAATCAAATAACATAGGGCTGGAGAAAAATGTAATGAATCTTTCTGCCCTAGGTCTCACTGCATACATAATCCCCTTCTCCCCCCACCCAACATCCCTGGAGAAAGGATGGGAAAGGAAAGGAGCTGCACATGACAGATGCTAGCCCTGTCACTTAATGCATGGCTGGAAGGCACTTGGATATTATGGTGATATAGGCAGTGCACGAGCCAACTCTGAAAAGAACTGTAAATAGATACAGATTGATTTTACATTCAGATCATACATTCTCCAGCTAAAAATCACAGCGTTGTCAACTCTCGCAACTATATTTCACATCTTACTTGTAGTAGGTATATTAATGTCTCGGGCCCTGGTGTTACTTCGTTATTAAAAATAAATAAATAAAAATTTGCCTATAAACAACTGGAAAATGTGACCCCTCCCTTCATCCATTTGAATTTTTTGTTTTTGGTGAATCTTATCAAATCTTATGACTGTTTTGGATTTGACCCATTGCTTTTCTCTAACTAGTTGCAAACTAAGGCTTTTGTCCTACAGTTGTTTGCACGTTGGTCCAGAGAGCCTCAGTGGGCCCATATTTGCAAACTCAGTTCTCTATAAGTGATTTTCATTTTTTTTAAAAAAGCCCTATTCTTAATAAAAATGCATTTTCTCCTGAATTTGTAGTTTGCAGGTTAAATTGAGACTGAGGTTGAAGCAATTTCCCTTCTGTTAGTCATGGAAAGAAAAGAAATACATTACTTTTTCATTATTGCACAGATTTATTTTTCCCCTGTAGACTTGTCTTCCCCTTTAACATCAAAGGAAGTGACCTTGTAGCCCTGATCTAATCCAGGCACAGGACTGACATATAAATGAGAGGTTCTGCAGTCAAGGAACATTTGCTCAGTAATTGATGTTGCTCCCTGTTTCATGCAAAAAAAGAGATGGGTGTTTATCTCCTGACAACTCAGTGATGAGGTGAGCTTGGGAAAGGAGATCCTGAAGCTTTTATAGCAGTGGTTTTCAGACTTTTTTCATTTGCAAACCCCTAAACAATTTTGAATGGAAGTGTGAGTATTCACACACTTTTGACTGATTGTAGTCATCTTTAGTGGACCCCTTACACACAGTCTGTGGACCCCCGGAGCTCTACAGACCACAGACTGAGAACCAGTTTTATAATAAATCATGGAGCCTAGAATCCCAGGGCTGGCCTTTTCAACATTTCTTTGATGCTTCCATAGAGTTGACCCATCAAGATACTTGATATCAAACAGGGGCAAACAGAAAGACATTTGCCTAATAACTCAGTCAAATAAATAAAATCAGTGTCCAAGACTAACAGGTTCCCTTCTCAGCTGAGATCTCAGAGCCCATCTCAGAGACTTGCTGCGTTGTTCAGGACTCACTCTGAGCCACAGAGCCTCATTAGGTCTCCATGATCAGCACTGCTTAACATGAGCCACTGCCCAGCAAAGCAGCCTGTTCCAAGTAGCCCATGCCAGAGGCTCTTAAAGGGTTTGTTCACCACACATAGGTCTTGAACTGGCCCCTCTCTCTCTACAGGACTAGATTTCACCCAGTGCACATAAACCAGTGATTCTCAAACAGGGTGCCGTGGCATTCTGGGGTGCTTTGAGATCCTTTCACAGGTGCTTGGTGCCACACAGTGCCAGTACCATTAGCAGTGTGCAAACATAATTCACAAGATAAACCCAGATTTTTCAAATAGGAATCCACAGTGTCAAAAACATTCTGACCTGTTGTGATCCAAGATCTTTGCACCAGAAGAACTACTTCATTATTTTTCTGTAGTAAAAAATAAAGAAAAAGAAGAAGAAGAAGAAGAGTGAAAAATAAGAGTTGGCATGTTGTGAGGAGTGCCTCAAGTCCAAAAAGGGCGAGAACCACTGGAATAAATTTTGCAAATCAGCAGTGAGAAGAACCTGATTCTCTGCTGTCTTCCACCTTCCACAGTCCATTTCTACCAGTGCAAGGTGAGAGTAATATGCTTCCATTCCAATGACTGTCCAAGGTACAGCAGATCAGGTCTCAAAGTCTATGGGCCAAATCCTCGGTGCGTGTAAACCTGACCCACTCAAATTTCTGACCAGTGGAGAAGCCCCAGGAGGCTGCAGAACATCCCCTGCCTCCTAGCCTGGAAAATGCAGGGAGGCTCAGAGCCCTCCCCGCTTCCCCACCACCAACCAAACACTGCACTTTTCTCGTGTTTCAGAGTGCTGTCACTTTGTAGTGCTATAAAAAGGGTTCTAAATTACAGTAGTGTAAAACGTGCATGGAGCACTTCTGTACAAACCCTTACTGACTTCAATGGACATACATCAGTTTATGCGAACTGAAGGGCTCTCTCTTCATGTTTTACGTACTGATCAAAAATCAACCCTGGATTTCTTCTTCTAAGAGCTCTGGCAGTAGGTCAAAAAACAAAGTTTTAAATTTAACAGTCCCCTTAGGCGGAAACGTCTGCATTGGAAACGTCACCCCTCCTGGGTGAGAGTCACTCCAGTACAGAAGGGCTATCACCATTCCAACACTACTAAATGCAGCAGGTAGTATTATTCGGAGTATGCATGCTTCTGGCTCAAGGTGCTTCTAATACCAATATGTTGTTACCAGTGGGCACGTCTACACAAGATGCTAACTGTACAGTAGCTCCTTACTACCACACAGTACTGCCCGCAGCATGAACCATGGCATGACTGTGGCATTGATGCCTACACAGTCAGATGGGTCACCAACTGGCTGGTGGGCCGCACCCAGAGAGCGGTGGTGGACGGGTCATTTTCAACCTGGAGGGATGTGGGCAGTGGGGTCCCCCAGGGCTCGGTGCTCGGGCCCGCACTGTTCAACATCTTTATCAGTAACTTGGGACGAGGGGGTGAAAAGCACCTTGTTCAAGTTCACAGATGACACTAAGATGTGGGGGGAAGTGGGCACACTAGAAGGGAGGGTCAGGCTACAACTAGATCTGGACAGGTTACAGGGGTGGGCGGATGAGAACAGGATGGCATTCAACACCGACAAGTGCAAGGTGCTGCACCTGGGGAGGAACAACCGGCACCATACCTACAGGCTGGGGGACTCCCTTCTCATCAGTGCAGAGGCAGAAAAGGACCTTGGAGTCATCACTGATGCCAAGATGAACATGGGCCGGCAGTGTGGGGACGCGGTCAGGAAGGCCAACCGCACCTTGTCCTGCATCCACAGACGCATCTCGAGCAGGTCCAGGGGGGTGATCCTCCCCCTCTATGCGGCACTGGTCAGGCCGCAGCTGGAGTACTGCGTCCAGTTCTGGGCACCGCACTTCAGGAGGGATGTGGACAGCATGGAGAGGGCCAGAGGAGGCCACTCGCATGATCAGGGGACAGCAGAGCAGGCCCTATGAGGAGAGGCGACGGGACCTGAACCTGTTCAGCCTCCACAAGAGAAGGAGGAGGGAGGATCTGGTGGCTGTCTATAAACAGCATTTGACCCCAGCATCCTTTCCTGCAATGGCAGGGGGTCAGACTTGATGATCTGCTCAGGTCCCTTCTGACCCTACTTACTATGAAACTGCACAGTAGCCTGATTTAAGAGCACTCCAAACTACCCAAAGTTTGCCAAGCCAGACTGGTTTGTTGTTTTCTGTGTCCCTCGCCACCCCATAGCTCCTTATGATCTGTAACTTAAAACTTTGTTCATTCTGCCAGCATTGCTCTAGATGCCAGGTTCCTCTTACAACATTGATTTTCTCAGCAGTGTTATTCCAAACACCTTCTTACTCAGCTCCACACACTGCTCCATCTCTATAAATAAACACCTCTCCTGTTTTATGGGCTCGTTAGCAAGGTTAGATTTTGTTGGGGGGGGGGTGGAGATGGAGCAAATCTGGATCATTTGTTAAAAGAGGCCTTTCCTTACTGTGGCAATTTTCTTTAGGCACTCTTCGAAGCTGCAAAGCAATATATATATAATTTTGCATGCGTTGCAGACAGAGCAAGAAGAATAAGTGAGCTCTTGTGTATGATGGGTTCACTTCAATTCTGATGAGTTATGATCTTGCAAACATGTCATGCCCTTGATTCTCTCCGTGTAAGCTCTGAAAATGACTGGCGAGTTCAGATGTGTCAAGTGCTTTATGGGCCATGTTCTATGACAAGCATTTCTGGGGGGTTTTAAAACCACAACTTCAGATTAGTTAGCTAATTGTAATAATATCAGAAGGGAACGTATTTTAAAGTTTTATAATCTGAAACTAATTTGCTAAAAGAGTCAAGTGACCTCCTGGCAGCCTCCTTTCTGATGAAGAGGGGGAGGAGCAACTTCAGAAACAGGTTCACTAATCTAGTGACAAGGGCATTAAGGTAGGTTCACTGGGGGATGGAGACCAAATTCCTGGAGTAAGTGGGGATGCAGGTGGTCTGGAGAAAAGCACAAGTAGGAGGCAGCAACAGGGGAGGCCTTCTCATTCTTCCTGAGAAAGTAGGGCAGTCACCTCAGGTGCTCTGTACACGAATGCATGGAGCATGGGAAAGGAGCAGGAAGAATGGGAAGCCCGCACGGTCATAACAGAGACTTGGTGGGATAACTCGCATGACTGGAGCACTGTCCGGGATGGGTATAAACTGTTCAGGAAGGAGAGGCAGGGGAAAAGGAGGAGGAGTTATGCTTTATGTAAAGAAAGAGCTGTATGACTGCTCGCAGCTCCAGCATGAACCTGGAGACAGGCCTGTTGAGAGTCTCTGGGTGAGGGTCAGAGGGGAGAGCAACAAGGGTGGGGTTCTGCTATAGACCACCCAACCAAAGGGTGAGGCTTTCTTCAAACGTCTAATGGAAGTTTCCCTGGTTCTCATGGGGGACTTCAATCCCCCCATCTGCTGGGAGGCCAATACAGCAGTGCGCAGGCAATCCAGGAAGTTTTTAGGGACTGTTGGGGGCAACTCCCTAGTGCAAATGTTGGAGAGGCCAACTAGGGACTGTGCTTTTCTTGACTTGCTTCTCCCAAAAAGGGAAGAACTGGTGGGGAATGTAGTAGTGGATGGCAACTTGGGCAGCAGCAACCACGAGACGATTGAGTTCCAGATCCTGAGGAAAGGAAGGAAGGAGAGCAGCAGAGTAAGGACCATGGACTTCAGAAAAGCAGACTTCAACTCCCTCAGGGAACCGGTGGGCAGGATCCCTTGGGAGGCCAATTGGAGGGGGAAAGGAGTCTAGCAGAGCTGGCTGTATTTTAAAGAATCCTTACTAAGGCACAGGAATGAACCATTCCAACATGTATGAAGACTAGCAAGTATGGCAGAAGACCAGCGTGGCATAGCAGGGAACTCTTCTGTGAGCTAAAACACAAAAAGGAAGCTTACAAGTGGAAACTTGGACAAACAACTAAGGAGGAGTATAAGAGTATCATTTGGGTATGCAGGGGTGAAATCAGGAAGGCCAAAGCACAACTGAAGGGTAGCAAGAATGGTTTCTACAAGTATGTCAGCAGCAAGAGGAAGATCAGGGCAAGCATGGGTCCCTTACTGAATGGGGAAGGCAGCCTACTGACAGATGATATGGCAAAGGCTGACATACTCAATGCCTTTACCTCTGTTTTCACAAGCAAGGTCAGCTCCCAGGCTACTGTACCTGGCAACACAGTTTGGGGAGGAGGTGAGCAGCCAACAGCGGCCAAAGAACAGGTTAGGGGCTATTTAGAAAAGTTGGATGTGTAGAAGTCCATGGGGCTGGATGGGATGCACTTATGGTGCTGAGGGCGTTGGCTGATGTGACTGCAGAGCCACTGGCCATTATCTTTGAAAACTCGTGGTGATTGGGAGAGGTCCCAGATGGTTGGAAAAAGGGCAAATATAGTGCCCATCTTTAAGAAATGGAAGGAGGAGGATCCAGGGAACTACAGACCAGTCAACCTCACTTCAGTCACTTCAAAAAAAAAACAAAACAAAACAAAACCAAAAAACAACCCCAATCATGGGGCAGGTCTTCAAGGGATCCACTTCTCAGCACTTAGAGAAGAAGGTGATTAGGAATGGTCAGCATGGATTCACTGGGGCAAGTCATGCCTGACCAACCTGATTGCCTTTTATGATATGACGACTGGCTCTGTGGATGCAGGGAGAGCAGCAAACATGATATACCCTGACTTTACCAAGGCTTTTGATAGTATCTTACAACATTTTGCAAGCAAGCTATGGACATATGGCTTGGATGAATGGACTGTAAGGTGGATAGAAAATTGGCTGGATGATCGGGCTCAAACAGTAGTAATCAATGGCTTGATGTCTAGTTGGCAGCCAGTATCAAGTGGAGTGCCCTAGGGGTCAGTTTTGTTCAATATCTTCATCAGCAACCTAGAAGGTGGGATGCAGTGCACCCTCAGCAAGTTTGCAGGGGACACCAAGCAGGGGGGAGTAGTAGATATGCTGGAGGGTAGTGCTAGGATTCAGAGATACCTCAAATTCTCTCCTGAGGTTCAGTAAGAAGTGCAAAGTCCTGCACTTGGGCCAAACAACCCTCTGCATCACTACAGGTTGGGGACCAACCAGCTAAGCAGCAGCTCTGCAGAATAGGGCCCATGGGTTATCGTGGACAATAAAGTAAACAGGAGCCAATAACATGCCCTTGTGATAAAGAAGTTTAACTGTATACTGGGCTACATTAATAGGAGTGTTGCTAGCAGATTTGAGAGAAGTGATTCTCCCCCTCTATTTGGCATTGGGGAGGCCGCATCTGGAATCCTGTGTCCAGTTTTGGACCCCTCACTACAGAAAGGATGTGGACAAATAAGAGAGAGTCGAGTGGAGAGAAACAAAAATGGTTCAGGGGATGCAGCATGTGACCTCTGGGGAGAGGCTGAGGGAACTGGGCTTATTTAGCTTGAAGAGAAGACTGAGGGGGATTGAACAGAAGCCTTCACCTCCCTGCCGGGGGGCTGCAAAGAGGCTGGAGCTGGACTGTTCTCAGTGGGGGCAGATGACAGAACAAGGAGCAATGGGCTCCAGCTGCAGCAAGGGAAGTTGAGGCTGGAGATTAGGAATAACTTTCTCACTAGGAGGGTAGTAAAGCGCTGGAACAGGTTACCCAGAGAGGCGGTGGAAGCTCCATCCTTGGAGGTTTTAACACCCAGGTAGACAAAGCCTTGGCTGGGATGATGTAGTTGGGGCTGGTCCTGCTTGGAGCAGGGGGTTGGACTAGATGTGACCTCCTGAGGTCCCATCCAACCCCAGATTTCTATGGTTTTTGTCAAGGAAGGATATAGGCACCTGGACACCATAATGATGGGTGGCAGGATAGGAACAACTGTGCACAAACCAAGAGTCTCTTTGACCTGGATTCATCTGACATCCACAGTAACCTGTGGTACCACTACGAGTGCCTTTGTAATTCCATTGGTTCTAGTACTTGGCCAGCATTTTAGGTACTGGCAAGTATATTATATTGCTGTCTCCACTAAAGCTGGGCAAAAGAAAAAAATCTCTCCATAAGCAAAATTTGTAAACAAACCACATCTTCACCTTTGCAAACTTGTAAAGTGAAAAATCAATACCTTTTTATGGCTCTGTTTACCACTGACCCACAAAATGAACCCACATAAAGAAGGATGGTCTTTTCTCTTCTATTACTTCTGTAGACAGGCACTGAGATACAGTTTCTGCTGACACATACCTACCAGTTGCCTTCAATTTTTTTCTCCATGCTTTCCTTCCTGAACCTTGACCTGGTCCAGCATGCTCCCAGCTTCTCCCTTGGTGTATCACTTCCTTCCCACAATGCCTTAGTTTGCAACCTACACTCAAAACTTATCTGGATCTTCAAGCATCTAAATGTCATTGTAAATCTAGCTCTAAAACTAAGTTAGTGTAACATATAGATGTGGAGGGTCTCACAGGAAAAGCAGTTAACAGAAGTGTATGGGAAGATGAGAGTTTAAAAAGTTCACTGCCTCCTTGAAGTTAGAGCAAACTCTTCTGAACTCATTACACCAATGGACTCACTCCCACCCTTTGATGTGTTAACCTACAGCATCCTATCCAGTGCATCACCTTAGCTCCCCTCATTCGTGAACTATTCAGGTCTCTGTTGACTCTGCATACCTAGCATTTGTTGTCTCGTAGGAGGCGGCGTGTAAAATGCATGCTTCCCAGTAAAGAGGGATCCAAGCTTGCTTCATGAATATGTTTAGTGGTGTTTTAAGCTTATTAAGCTAATCCTATTTCCATTACTCTGTGCTAGCAAACACTGCCATTATCATTTGTTAATAACTTGAGGGTTTCATTATATGCTAATAGAAATTTAGCAGAAGCTATAGGATTCAATTGGATTTTCACAGTGAGTTATTCTTTCATCACAAGTGGTTAAGAAAGTATTGACTGCCTCTCAGGGCCTCACCAGAGGGCAAAGGTGCACCCACCTGGTAGGGCCTGATGGTGGGGACAGCAGGCTGCATGCCTGGCCAGGATTTGTGGGGAAGGCTAGGCTGCACTTTCTACAGAACTCAATGCTACCGACTCTTTATTTCAATCTAGGGCTTCAATTTAAGATCCTTCTTTCAAACCCAAAGCCTTCTCAGAAACAAATGGCTTCTGAACTGCTCCCCTGAGAGAACTCCAGGGTCAGACCCTTTCCTGTGAACGTAGCCGAAGCCATTCCCCTCCAGATAAATGCCAGGCAGCCTGACTTCTTTCTAGCCCTTTGCCACGCAAAGCTAATTTTGCCCCTTCCATTCTCCCAGAGGGGCTCTTTCCTGCTCTATGTGCATTACAGGACCTGTGAGGAAACTATAACTAAAGCCTACCACAATCATCTTTCACCAACTACACCTGGTGTGAAGGCTGCAGCCTTTTCAGATTCAGATGTGGCCACCATCATCCCTGCTTTTGTAGCCTCAAGGCTACACTGCTGCAAGCCCTTTAATGTACTTTATCTGGAGCTGCCCTTGAGGACCAGAAGCTGCTGCTAGCAATGGGGTGGGGGTGTCCAGGCCAGGCCATCTTTAAACTAAGCCCGCTGGGGATGGAGGGGGACTACCACCACTGCTGGCCCGCTGAGCAACCCTTGCAAAGCCAGCAGACCAAGGCACTTAAGGGAGCCCACCCCTGCCCCAGCCCTGGCACAATCTGTGGGCAAGGCAAGAGCCCCCAAGGGGACACTTGCCTGCCAGTACACTAATGCCAGGAGCCTGGGCAACAAGCAGGACGAGCTCGTCCTCCTGCTCAGTGCAAAGAAATATGACGTCATTGGGATAATGGAGACCTGGTGGGACTCCACCCATGACTGGACCACGGGTATAGAGGGCTACACCCTGTACGGGAGGGATCGTGTTGACAAAAGGGGCGGGGGTGTAGCTCTCTATGTCAGGGAAAGCTACATGTCCCTGCAAGCTGATGTTGGCGACCAACATGGACAGCTAGAGACCCTCTGGGTAAAAATTCGTGGGGATTACGGCACAGGGGACACAACAGGCTTGACCAGGAGTTTGCCCGGGAACTGGCTGAGGCCGCTTGCTCCAGGACCTTGGTTGTCATGGGTGACTTCAATTACCCGGACATCTCGTGGGAAGATCACTCAGCAAAATCCGAGCAGTCGCAAAGCTTTCTCTCGTGCGTGGATGACGTCTACCTGACTCAAGAAGTCTATGGGCCAATGAGAGGCAAAGCGCTGCTCAACCTGGTACTGGCTATGGGGGACGACCTAATCGGTGACCTAGTGATCGATGGGAAGCTGGGTGACAGCGACCACGAGCTGATCACCTTCACCATCCGCCATAAAGCTGGCAAGTCAGTCAGCAACACAGAAGTCCTTGACTTCAGAAAAGCCGACTTTGACAAGCTCAAGAGGCTTGTGGTTAAGGCCCTCAGGGACCATGACCCCAGGGAGAGGGGAATTCAAGAAGAGCGGCTAAAAAGGAAAGCCTACAAAGGATGGAGGACGGGATTCACCTCCAAGGAGGATTACTCCACGCTGGTCCGGTCCTGCAGGGAGCAAACCAGGAAAGCCAAGGCTGCAACTGAACTCCAACTAGCTTCAAGCATCAAGGACAACAAAAAGTCCTTTTTCAGATATGTGGGGAGCCAGAGGAAAAGCAAGGGCAACGTTGGACCCCTGCTAAACCAGATGGGACAACTGGCAACTGACGCCCAGGAAAAAGCCAACCTATTAAATAGGTACTTTGCGTCAGTCTTTCATCAGTCCCGTGGGACGCCCATGCCTGCTATGGGACAGGGAGATCCGGGTGATGGGGATCCCCTACCCTCCATAAATGCTGACCTTGTGAAGGAACACCTTGAGAAGCTGGATACCTTCAAGTCAGTCAGCCCTGACAATCTGCACCCCAGGGTACTCAAGGAGCTGGCGAGCGTCATAGCCCAGCCCCTGGCACGGGTCTTTGAAAACTCCTGGCACTCTGGTGCAGTGCCCGAAGACTGGAAGAAGGCCAATGTGGTGCCGATCTTCAAGAAAGGGAGGAGAGCGGATCCGGCTAACTACAGGCCCATTAGCCTGACTTCTATCCCGGGGAAGATCTTAGAAAAGTTTATTAAGGAGGCCATCCTTGATGGACTGGCCCAGGCTAACATCCTAAGGGATAGCCAGACAGGTTTGTTGTGGGTTGTTTGACCAATCTCATTTCCTTCTATGACCAGGTGACCTAGCACCTGGACAAGGGAGAAGAGATTGATGTCATATATCTTGACTTCAAAAAAGCTTTTGATCTGGTATCCCATGATCACCTCTTGGCCAAACTGGCCAGTTGTGGCCTTGACTCCACCACAATCCGCTGGCTGGGAAACTGGCTTCGTGGTCGGACCCAGAGGGTTGTGATTGATGGCAGTCACTCATCGTGGTGCCCTGTGACCAGTGGGGTCCCTCAAGGCTCTGTCCTTGGACCCATACTGTTCAACATCTTCATTAATGATGTGGACATTGGAGTCAGGAGTGGACTGGCCAAGTTCGCCGATGACACCAAACTTTGGGGCAAAGCATCCACGCCAGAAGACAGGCGGGTGATCCAGGCTGACCTGGACAAGCTCAGCAAATGGGCAGACGAGAACCTCATGGTGTTTAACACCGAAAAATGCAAGGTTCTCCACCTTGGGAGGAAAAACCTGCAGCACCCTTATAGGCTCGGCAGTGCTACGTTGGACAGCACTACAGAAGAAAGAGACTTGGGGGTCATCATTGACCACAAGATGAACATGAGCCTGCAATGCGATGCTGAGGCTAGTAAAACGACCAAAACGCTGGCTTGCATCCATAGGTGCTTCTCGAGCAGATCCCGGGACGTCATTCTCCCCTTGTACTCGCCCTTGGTGAGGCCGCACCTGGAGTCCTGCATCCAGTTTTGGGCCCCACAATTCAAGAAGGATGTGGAGAAGCTTGAGAGAGTCCAGAGGAGAGCCATGTGCATAATCAGAGGTCAGGAAAACAGATCTTACGATCATAGGCTGAGAGCCACGGGACTCTTTAGCCTGGAAAAGCGCAGGCTCAGGGGTGATCTGATGGCCACCTATAAGTTTATCGGGGTGACCACCAGGATCTGGGGGAACGTCTGTTCACCAGAGCGCCCCAAGGGATGACGAGGTCGAACGGTCACAAACTCCTGCAAGACCGTTTCAGGCTGGACATAAGGAAGAATTTCTTTACTGTCCGAGCCCCCAAGGTCTGGAACAGCCTGCCAGCGGAGGTGGTTCAAGCACCTACATTGGACACCTTCAAGAGTAAATTGGATGCTTATCTTGCTGGGATCCTATGACCCCAGCTGACTTCCTGCCCTTTGGGCAGGGGGCTGGACTCGATCTCCCGAGGTCCCTTCCAGCCCTGATGTCTATGAAATCTATTGGAAGCAGCACTAAACCATTGGATGGGCATAAAACCATTTTATTTCAGCAGGCTTTTACCAAGTGGCGATAAGCTTTGGGCATTCTTTGGGGAATTGTTTTATTATTTTATCTGTTTTTAAGACTTTGTTATGGTAAGCGGCCCTGATCTGCCTTTTTGTAGAGGGAAGCACAGAAACCAAATAAAGAACTACAGACCCATCATGAAAATACTGTGCAATGAGGCTGTGCCTGGCTCCACATCTGATCTCACAGTAACCTAGTAGGTTATTGAGAGTCCTGCAGAAATCCTCCAAGCACCTGACATCCGACTAGAAGCCTTTCTGTGCGGCAGCCCCAGAAAGATTTCCTGTATTACAAACATAAGCCTTCCTTTTGGTCCAGTTCTGTCGCCACAGGAATAGTATAGGGTTTTTCAGTCCCCCTTGGAAGGGAAATTTTACTGTATGACTTCTCTTCCCCAAAGCAGCTTGTTTTGCTATGCTTTTTTCCAGGCCATGTGCAGCAGTATATGTTCATCTCACTGTGAATACTCCTTGTGCTTTACATAAGTTGCTATTACTGAACATTATACACATGACTTAAGCTGCAGTTATTAGACTGAAATATGAAATGATCTTAGCTGTAATGATAAAAGAGCGAAGAAAAAATATCCCTGGGGCATTGCAGAATCACATGAAAGTAAAGCTTTACAAGTCCTCATTTTTCATCGCCCTGCAAATTAATACCCATAATTAGGCTTAAAGCAGGTGGGGGGAGGAGAATCTATTTTTCATTGTGTAATTCATTCTCTCCCTCCCTTAGCATTAGATCTTTGCCTTGATCAAGTTCCTTTCATAGTCTTTAAACTACAATGAACAGTCTCTGGAAGAAACACCCGTTAACAGTCCCTGAATAAATGGTACGGACACCCCAATCAATCATCTCTTATCAACTGAAAAAGCAATATAAAAACTGTCCAGGGTCAAATTGTACACGAGTTTACATAAACCTTCCCTGAGTTCTCAGCTAAAGACAGTGCACTGATTAATACCAACACAAAGCAAGAAGGGAACCTGTCAAAAAAGAACATGCAAGGGGCCTAATTCATTTACACCAATGCCCCTTTACACCCTTTGGCAGGGTCTAAGGACCTAAATGCAGATGTATGTTACTCTACACTGCATTAAGTGACCTTCATGTCCTGAGATATCAGGCTCACGGTCCCAAAGTCCCACTGCATTCAGAAAACAAAGATGTTTTACTCCTTCAGTTCAGATTCAGGCCACCAGGAGAAACATGAGAGCAAGGAAATCCGCTTATTGCTATTTCCAGATGGGATCAGAAGCAGGAGTGCTGGAATTCAAAGTGGAAATGGCTGGTCTTACAAGGGGCTGCTCTTCACCTTGTGCAAAGGGCATGCAGATCAGAACAAGAGAGTTTGGGATTCTCTTTGCCCCAGTGTAAGTGAGGACACCCAATATATGAAAACAAGAGAACCAGGCTCGGTGTTTCCACACCAAGTCCACATGCTCCCAGAAGTTTGGACGCAGTTTCTAGCTCCTTCTTTGACATCCAGATCTGTTCAGAATAGCTGGAGCCAAGTGATGCTGGTGAATTGCTCCTCGCAAATAAATACCCTGGATCAAAACATGAGTTCAACCAGACAGAAGAGGCCAGAAAATAACTTCTCTAATAAGTTTCCTAATAACCTCTCTCATTGCCAACTGTGTTCTGTATCAGATCAGATACTCCAGGATAAAGAAGAAACCCAGAGTAAGCAATTACTGAATAAGCTGCTTTGGTGGAAGTTTTTCCCCCCTAATCCAGTCAGCTAGGACTTATGCCAGCACAGTACCTAGACTCCTGGCGGCCCCGGGGGAACTTTTAGTATCAGGTCCCCCTTCACCAGAGACAACGATAGTAATAATAATCATCATCAACATCTTCACCATTTTCGGGCCCCCTTTCCTATGATGTAATAACGTCTCTTAGGCCTGATCCAATACCCAGTGAAGTCAAGAAGACTTTTTCCATCAACTCAGAAAACTTTGAATCGAATCCTATAAAAAAATGTGTGTTCTCTTTGGCAAGAACAAGACAGTGGCCCTTGAGATTATAACAATTTAGTGATGATTTTAATAACCAAATGATAAAAATGCAAAGAAACTGGTGGTCAGTCTTTTACCCAACATGAACTTCTTGCAAAACATCCAAAGACACATCAGCAGCTCTAAAATGATGCGTTTCTATTTTCTTTTCTACATGGATTTTTGCACAATCTAGTAAAAGCAAATCTAGTCTAGTCTGGTCTACCCCACAAGCATTTGTACAGGCCCGGGAATTGCAAAAGACAGGATTTCCATTTCTCTCCTCAGATTATTACAAATGCCTTTGCACCAAGAAGTTATTTACAAGTCAGGGTTGCTTAGTAACACAATCCTGAGCCTGCTGCTTTCTGAGAAACAAGGCTTTGAAGATGCAGGGGACACTTAAGATCACATTTTCATGGACTTGCGCAGGGATTTTACCCACAGAGCTTAGAACCTGTCACACAGGGATCGCCACCTTTATCTCAGGGCTATGGCTGGCTGATCTGCTCAGCTAGGGGGGTGCCACGCTGCTCATTCACACCTCCATCCAGAAGCTGCTTTAGGGTCTCAGTGGCAGGACCTCGGGAGCAGGCAGTTGCCATGCTTTATGGTGCACCAGTGATGGGCCAGCATGCCCCACTGAGCACTCTCTGCGTTAGTTTTTGGTGAGCAAATATGCATGGAGCAAAACGAGAAGGCTGTTTGCTAAGCCTTGCAGTCAAGCTGGCTGTCCCACTGAAGGAGATGCCCATACAAGCATCAGTGACACCAGAGACTTAGGCGCGTATACACAGGACTGGACACAGGCATGGGTGAACTGGGCAGCCACCCAGGGCCCGGACAGAAAGGGGGCCCCAAAATGGTTTTTTTTTTCCCCTGTTGTCCAATTATTATTATCATTATCTCTAGCAAAGCGGGAGCCCGATACTAAGAGTTTGCCCCGGGCCACCAGGAGTCTAGGTACAGCGCTGCCTTCACGCGAGCAGCGAGGCGCGTCCGAGCAGACTCAGTCAATCAAGTCTGCTGGAGCGTGGTAGTTACAGCACTCCAGTGTCTCATGTATCAGTGTCCCCATACTTCAGAACGGCAGTGGAGGAGCTTTAACTCAAGCTCATTTGATGAGCTTGAGTTAAAGCACGCCTACCGCCATTTTGAAGTACAGGGACACAGATACACAAGATGCTCTGGGCGCTTTAATTAGAGCAGCTCTCGAAGCATGTGTATAAGCCCAAATGACCACTTTATGTTCTTAGGTAAAAGGAAAAATCTGACTTTTTCCTCAATTAATTGCTTTGTCAGAAAGTCAACAAAATCCTCTTGAAAGCATTTGAATTTTTGTTTAAATAAATTGCTTAAATCAGAAGGATTCCAGCCTCTCATTGAGTCATTGGTTATAGAAATCTAATTTTATCTCAGAGTATGAAATAGCTCTTTTAGCTCCCAGACCTGAAGTTGATGCCTGAGCCAGACAGAGTAAGATGCCAAAGTGGCAGGATTTCTTTTTCTCTCTGGTGCAAAATGATGCATTGAAAGCCAATCTTCTGGAGGCTTTGCACTTGTTTTTCCATACGAACAGCCCCCTTAAAGTTGCTGACATGTCACAAATGTCATCACCAATCCTGGACAAATCACAGATTATGCTAGTAAATAGTTAGGTCCAATTATCAGTTTTGCTACTGTAAAAGGGGTGGAAACTGCCACAGGTCCCCCTTCTCCTGCACCTCCTACCCCCAACAACCCTGTGGGAAGCTTCCTTAACTGGTGTGGGGCTGATGCAAGCATCCTGCACCCACCATGCTTTCAGTCCTAAATATAGGAAACAGATTAGTAACGTGCAAAGACAGCAGTTTATTTTAGGTTTTCTCTGCTTCCCAGGGGACATATGGAACAGAGTGTAAATTAGAGCAGCCCTATGACATCTCTAGCTAGTGCCAGAGGTTGGGCAGGGCCCTACACAGACATCAAATACAGGAAATGCAAACAGCTCAAACCTGGTTGTTATTTACCACCACACCTTCTCTACATCCAGCACGGAACTGAAAAGTTGACTCTCGATCGAATCACAGAAAACGAGGGTTGAAGGGACCTCAGGAGGTCGCATTCAGTCCAACCCCCTGCTCAAAAGCAGGACCAGCCCCAGCTACATCATCCCAGACAAGGCTTTGCCTAGCCAGGTCTTCAAAACGTCCAAGCCTCATCTTTCCTTTTGAGTTCTGTGGTGTTAGCCAGCAGGTGGGAAGCCATTTCCACTACCATCATTTGGGAAGTACAGAATTCCAGGCATTAAACAGTGTTTTGCTTGCGACTCTCGTGGTTTCCACCTGTTTTCAGTAGCTCACGGGGCAGTACCTCAGCACTCAGTCTCCCTAGAAGTAGGAATGGAGTGAGACCAAACCAAGAACTCATTTGTGCACATGCATCTTCTAGAACAGTGGTAATGAAGCAGGGGGAAGGCAGAAAAAAGGGGAGAGCCTCAAGAAATTAAATGAGCATGTTAAAAACATTGAATGCATGGAACAAAGCTCAAAGAGAGAGGGGGTGGGATTAGCTCAATCAAATACATTATATTAAAATGTTCTCATTATTGTGTATGTCAGTGTATGGCCCACAAGAAAGATGCCTTGTGGTTTAGTCACTGGAATAAGTTCAGATGCTAGTGACTAAAAACAGCTCTTATACCAAAAGTTTCATGAAGCAGGAACCACATATTTATAAGCATCTTAAGATCTAAAACACTTAATGGGGCCAGGCTACATATACCCACCAGGACAATTCTAGTATCCCGATATAGTTCTTTATTTAAAATAAAAAAGAATTTAAGAGCAAAACAAATCCCCCCATCCTCACTGCATGGTAGTGCATACTCCATTCATAAACATTGCATACATCTGTATATACAGCCTGGTTTCCCACTTGCAAATGCACTGCGGGCTTTCACTTGATCAGAGTAAATGGCAGCTCTCCATTGGAAAGCAGACTTTACCAACGGCCCTCAGTATTAGAGTTGCACACACCTGGGATAGACAGTCAAAGGACTCTGCTTAATACTGTCCACACTGTGGTCTGGGGGATTCTCCAGTGGCCCCAGGAAAGGTAGAAGGGAGAAAGATTCTTCACTGTATTTTACAGGAGCTGCTAAATGCTGTTGTCTACATGACCTGGCTCAATCTCAGCCTCCGAAGCATGTGACTGTTACAAGTTGGCATCCAGGGGCCAACCTCATAGTAGGCCCACCCACTTAGTTCTGAGCTAGCCACCTGCCCATCTCTCCTGCCGTGCCTTGATGTTCCTGATTGCCTGATGTTAATCAGGCAGGACGCTGCCCTTTATGTGCTCTGATGACAAGGGCCTTTGTACACATTCCAACCTCCACTTGACATGTCCCATGCCTTGCAGATGTTTCCTGGCCTAAAACCCAGGCTTATCATATCTTTATGGCCTAACACCCAGCCTCATCATAATCTCCTGGTCAACTACGCTCCAAACCCTGTCCCGTCCCTGGGCATCCACCACTCCATCTATCACTGGGCCCCAGGGCCTCTCACTATGGGCTCCAAGCCCCTCACAATATGGACTAGGGCTCCAAGCCCTGTCCCTGTATGAAGCCTAAAACCTGGCTCCCTAATATGCTCCAGGCTCTCCTGTGAGACTGGGGCTGCCACAGATCCCTCCACCTGATCTGGGCCCTGCCTCAGTGCTCACAGTGAGCTTGAGCTCCCCCCATTGCAGATCACAACCCACAGGGATGTGGGGGCTGGGGTTTTCAGGCACCCCTTTCACCGGGGTGGTAACTGGCCTGGCATTTCTGGGAAGCTACCCCTCCACAGGTAGCTCCACAAGGCTACCCTTCCCTGGCAGGGTGCAGCAGTTTCAGGTCATGCCCAGGACCATGAAGCCTCTTCCTTCCCCATAGCCCCAGACCTTACCTCCAATTGGTGCTGAGCAGCAACTCAGCCAGTGTTGACCCTCCAGCTCTTGGCAGCAGACTGCTGCCCTGCAGTTCAGATACCTAGCCCTTAGATACAACAGCTGGACCCTGTTCCCCAATCAGGCATCAGTGCCTCACTGGGATTACAGCCAGCTGTATGGCTGGCTGCTGCCCATGCCCCTGTACGTAACAGAGTACCCTGTGCTCTGTTACAGTGACAAAATGTCCCCTGGCTCTGCATGTTAAAGTTTATTTGGATGGAGGCATATGTAAGGAGGTGTTCAAATACAGTAAGTATGTCTGAATATATCTGTCTGGACAATCTTATTCAAGAAGAGAATGCCCACCCACAAAATTACTGCAGCCACAGTCATTTCAAAATATCTATCCCTGAATAGCTCTGCTGAAATAATGCCATAAGGAGATACCCTACCTAAGATGGGTTACACTAGGCTTTTCTACACGTATAAGCAAGGGTTTGGGTAGCCTGGATTGGATTTCAAAATCCCAAGAAGCCTCCAGAACTTTATTGCGGGATGGGGAGGAAAAATCAATTGAGGGATTTAAAAGTTTCCTAATTTGCAGAATGACTTTTCACTCATTGCTAAAATACTTGTTGTACAAAGAGAAACTTTCAATTTTAAATGTGTTTCTAATTAAAACAAAAATGACAGCACTATGCTAACAATAAAAGACACTTGTTTGAAAGTAATCATTTCACAGCCACTTCTACAGCTTAGTGTCCTAGGAGAACAAACAAGCCCAGAACTCATGCTTTTCCACAGTCAAACAGAACTCAAAGATCAAAAACTGCCAAAAATGGGCCCCGATTCTAAAACCCATTATTAAAGTCACTATTCTCAGCTAGGACCTGCATATGTCAAAACCATTGCAGGTTGAAATCTGAGATTGTGCTCACTGCAGTGAATCTGATGGAAATTGTAACCACAAAAGAGTATAATTTCCAGTTGTATGAATGGTCCTTGAACCCTCTGTGTCTCTCTTCTCCGGCATTCTGTTCCCTTTTAGCTTTACGGCAATGCTTGCAAAGCACTGGACATTCAAGGATGATAGAAACCAGACATCTTTCCCATACAAGTTACAACTTCAGGAAAGGTGGAAGCTAACCAATGCACAAGTATCTTCCCCTGTTTTCTGAATATAAAAGGAAGAAACAAAGAAACACAGAAAGAAACTATTCCCTGTTCCAGACTGAGATAGGAGGCCCTATCATCCCAAAACAAGTACCATCAGTGACAGCTGAGTGATAAAAAGGAACACCAGCCTTGGACTCTGTTGGGTAAATAGTCCATATTTTCAACCATGGTGAAAATCCCTCTTAAGCATATTGTTTAGTGTGCCATGGATGAGTCCAATAGGCTTTTCCCTGACCTCTATACAATGGACTAATGGAAACCATTATTAAATTACTCTGGGCACGTCTACATGAGACGGTACTGTCCAGGAGCAATGAGCTACTACTAATGAGCTACTGTGCAGTAGCATCAGAAAAAAAAATGTGCAGCGACAATACTGCTCACTAACTCTGCAGTCTGCCACTTGCATAGATATGGCCACTGTGTTATGAAATCCTGAAATTGGACTAGTTGAGCATGTTATTTTTCTTATTTTCATGGCCTGAATCTCATCTCTCAGAGCATCCACCTGCCTTGTCATTTATATTCATGTCAAGCTTTTGAACTGCTTTTATAATTGAAAAAAAGAGAGAAAAGTCAGTCCTACAGCACCTTTGTCAAATTTTAATATTTGACGTTGACAATTCAATATTGAGGCTGGCAGGATTTTTAAAAAAAAAAAGCAGCAGCAGCAGGGGGTGGGGTGGAGAAAATGAAATCTCTAACTGGACTAACAAAAAAGTCAAAGCAAGGAGGGCATACAAGAATGAAAGTTAATGCAACTGAAGTCTTAAAAAGAATGAAAGATGAAATAAGTTTAACAAACGGCCCCAGAGTTTCACTTGATAGCATCTTCCAATGAGGAAAACAAACTAATCTTTGAAATATTACCTTGCACAACAGATCAGTATCATCTCTGAACATGAGCTGTTGAGTTATCTACCTGTCCAGGGTCTCTCATAGCCCTGGCCAATGAAGTATGCAACCGCCTCACATGCGTGAATGATTCTCTTCTAGCTTTCTTGCTATTACATTGTCTAGCTTACAGTCTGGGAGGAAGGGAACTATACCCCTCTCTGCAATGTCATAGATGGGAAATTGAGATTGAAAGAGATTATTGCTCTGATTCAACATTCTTAAATCCTGTGGAACCATAAAACTACTCCTGCTTATAGCTATGCAAATGCTTAAGTGACCTGCCAGGTAGAGACTACTCACATGCTCAGAGTTAAGCACTTGCTTTAGTCTCTTGCAGAAGTGGGATCTGCGACTTACTCCAAATCACACAGGGAGCTGTGATGGAGCCAGGCCTCCCGAGTCCTTTCCCAGGGCCTTAACCCTCTAGAACCTTTCATCTTCTCTTTACACGGCTCTCTCTTCTGCGACTTCATCCATCTCATTGACACTGTGCGAGCTTATCCCCAGAGTTATTCAGCCTGCTCACAGGACGCCCCCCTCCAGCCCTCAAGCCGCTCTCAAGCTCTATACATCAGGTCCTCCACGCATCCTGCTGCTTAACTGTGATAACCAAGTCAGAATGAACAAGGCTTCTCCAATTTATCATTACTTTGCTCCTCTTTCTAACCTCTCATTTCAACAGTAACACCAGCCGTGCAGTAATACATGCAGTGCTAGTTCTAGTACAGTTTCCATGGCACAAGTGGTATTTTTAATTATTGTGCATGAAGTGTTAATTAAGTACCGAGAAGAAGGGAAGCTAATAGGTCATGGTAGCCCCAAATCCCTGCCTTGTGCAGGGTATCTAAAGAAACTCTGTTGAAGTGGAATATTGTTTGTAAAACTCACTTAAACCCAATTTTGAGGCTTATTTTATACTAAGCTCTTTGAAGAACAATATAGGTGCTTATGAGTCCTTTCTGCTCTCCTCAGAGCAGTATTAGAGAAAACCCCAATGCAAAGTAAAATAGATTCTGGTCATTACCATTAATTGAAGCAAACTTTAGACGTCTTCTGCCCAATGACTGGTTTTAGGACTCCAGGTTGCATTATGTAGAGGGTCACACAGGATTATTGTAATGGCCTCTTTGGCTTTAAAAACAGGGACTCTTAAACAGTTGGACAGGAAACTGAGATTTAAGTATCTGTTGGTATAAGACAGGAAACACAGCTCCCATTTGAAGTCAGAGGAAATCTAGCACTTATCTAATTTGTGATGCAAGTTCAATTAAAAATACCTAATTTAACAGTGTTTAGACTACATTAATATTGCATAGAATATAATGCTCCTGTGCTGGCTTTCCTCACAGCATTCCCAAGAGGTAGGGAAATACTCTTATCCCCATTTCACAGATGGGGAACTGAGGCCCAGAGAGATGAAAAGGCTTGCTCAAGGTTACACAGGGATCCTGCTGGAAACCGAGCCCAGATCTGAGCTTATTCCAGTGACTAAACCACAAAGCACTTTCCTCCTGGGCCATACACTGACATACACAATAATGAGGACATTTTTATATAATGTCTTTGATTGAGCTAAACCAGGCTCCCCCTTTGAGCTTTCTTGCATGCATCCAGTGTTTTTAACACTAATTAATTTCTTGCGACTCTCCCCTTTTTTCTGTCCTCCCCGCTGCTTCACTACCACTGCTGTGGAAGATGCATGTCACCTACTTAAAGATACCAAGAAGGGCACTCTAGAAGGGAACCAACACCTTCCACTTCCTCCCTCCCACTGCTCATTACATCAGGCCCCAGCAAAGAGGGGATTCATCTTGACAAGGTATTTAATATTTCATCTAATTAAAATACTTACACAACCCCACCACCAAGTACCTTCAAACCAATTGTATATTCAGTATAATTATTATTCTTTGCATTTGAAGAGGTCAGAATTGCCAGAATCCACAATGTTCTGAAAGGTGTACGAGACTCCCCAGCTCCTGGGGGGATTTGTTGGCGTCAGGATCTGACAGGCTTTATACTTCCTTTGCACGCTATCGGTAATAGCTCATAGTTACTGCTCTGCGGGGGTGGTACTAGCAGGCAGCTCTTGTATGCTGCTGACATCCCTTCCTGTTAGTATCCATACAGCACAACCTGATGCTCTGAAGACATGGCCTTTAACTGGCTCCCTCCAGGGAGGTCAAGGAGAAGAGTTAGAAGAATCGCCTTTTCCCAGGCACGGATATTTTTCTGCAACAAAAGAGAAATCCCAACACTGGTATCTCTCTCCTCCTTTCCCCCTGTGATGAAAACTGTGCTATGCTAAATTTAACCATGCCTTCTGAGGATGCAATAACATGCAAGGATCCTGGACTTAAATTTAACAATTTAGCAAATATGCCACATCCCAAAGTTGACTTGAATTTGCACGTACATTCAGGTTTGGAGGAGGGGTTGGAGATGGAGAGGTGTCTTCATATTAAAAGACTGCAAAAAAATTCTACCAGGAACTGCATCATTCTGGAAGACTTTGGACTTCCTAGATATCCAAGGGAAAATAAATACTGATTGCTGTATAACAGTATCCCTGAATATGGGAGCAGAGAAATTCTTTCACCAATTAGTTACTGGATCAATAAGCGGTGTTCCCGTTTTAGATTTGGGCTCAGAATGTAGTAAGAACATTATAGAAGGGCTGGTAATAAAAAGTAACTGGATCAAGTGATCATAAATTAATTCAATTTTACTTAAACAGATAAAAGGGATAGTAACCAAGGTTTTTGCTCACAAAAGGGAAGACAGAAATTCAAGTAAGCAATTATAATGAAATAAACTGCATTCTGGATAGAAGAAGAGACAAACAAAGATCAGAATTAGATGCGACATGGAAATGCATTGGTTTATGATGGGCATTTATAGGATGCGTCACCCCTGACGGCAGGGGGCTGAACCTAACAGTCCCACAGGCCTTTTCCAGTCGTGATAGCCAAATAGCAACAGGTACATGCAGCGCATAGTATTTCTCATCCACAAATTCAGGAGAACTCTTGAAAGGAGCAGCAGTATCACTCATTTTCAGAGGTAAAAATGAGGTACAAATCCAAGACGTGACGTAGTCAAGGATGCACAGCAATTCCATGGCACAGCTGAGACTTGGAGACATCTCCTGACTCCACTCCAGAGGCCTACATCCCTCTTCTCCTGACCCTGACAGTGGGTCAGCAAAATAACAGATGTACAGTATATGCCTAAAAATCCTATATATATGGAAGTTGAAATAAGTGTAGTGCTGTAGGTCCATAGGAAGGATTTTCCTGATGCATAAGAAAACTTCCAATGGTTCTGCCATGTGTCATGTTATACTGCATATCACCATCATTTGTAATGATTGGTAATCACAGCTTTCAGCCCAATTTTATATTTGGACTTCATTTCTTCCGGTTATGAATTCTTTTTTTTGTTTGTCTCTTTGTGCTGAACCCTGTAATTTGTGCAGGGGTCAATGCTAACACATTAAACTTGCTTTTCATTTTGCTAGCTGAAGTGGAGTCATTAGGAAGGGAAAACTACTATGTGGCCTGCATAAAAAAGCCTAAAAAACCCACCACCAGCACCGCGTATCACTTTTCAACCTCAGAGCAGCTTTACCAACATTAGTAATACACAACATCTTTCCCACTGAACCCTTTTACAAAGGAGATTATCTGACACGGTTATCCACGGTAGCAGGCTACTTGCCCTGACAACCCAGGGGGTTCCTTACAGACCTATGGCCTATGTTCCCAACAAGATATTTGTCCTTCTCCTTGTTTTAAACATTTTCTGTCATTTGTTTATTGCTCACAGATTAGAAGGGGGCTGTCTGCCTGAGGGGCTCAATGTATGCCTGAAGCTTCACTTAAAAAACATGCCAAATCCCCAAAAGGTATTTAGATTATGCCTATTTAGAACGAATGCACTGAAATCAATGATTTTTTGTGACGCAGTCCAACGCCTTCATCAATTTTCTTTATTCACTGGGCTCTCTTATGTGGCTTTTAGTACGAAATTTGAAGAAGGTGGGGGTCAGAGGAAAATAAATACTTGACTGATTATCAACCAGCTTTAATAAAAACTGGTTGATAATTAAAAAATCTATTTTCACATTGCACACTAATTATCCTAGATATCACCCTAATTTTTTGCCGAAAAAATATGTTTGGCATTTACAGATTTTCCTATAGGATCAGCAGAGTTAATAAGGGGATATCATTATTTCCTCCATTATATAAACCCATTTCTCTCAGCTGTTGCTTGTACATGCTATTTGGAGAGGAGGAACTCATTCTCCAGAAATATTCCCTATCTAGCAGTCTGTGGGTTGACATGGCAAATCCATTCTCTGCAATGATAATGCTTTACTACTCAGCTCCTCTCATTTCTAATAAAGCATGAGATTTTAGCAGTAATCTCTTTATTAAACAGTCTAGAGGTGGGCCAATTATGATGGTACTTTTGTTTCACATTAAAGAGGTGATGTCAAATTCTATCAAGATGACTGGCAACTGTAGATACATAAGGCATATCTGAGGGGTATTAAAAACCAGGAACAATTTTCTCTTGCACAAGGGGTCTGGCATGGTGTTTGGGGCATTGGTGCCATAGGTGGTTCCCTTAAGGGACTGCATTTGGAAAGCTCTGTCCAAGGTGGAGACTGACATCAAGAACTCTCTCCCTGGAAGGGTCTCCAACCTAACATTCGGGAAGTCTGATTGTAGTCCAACACACATGTTCTATGGTACTTCTGTGACCTGCTGCAAAGAAAGAGCAATAGCTCTGTGAGAAGTGAACTATAGAAAGCAAGAAACCTACTCTCTCTCCCCTGCCTAAATAAATTCCACTCAGTCTGCCAGTGAATTTTAGCTGCAGCCCAAATTCTCCACATTAGTCCCACAAAGGTCTATTGAAAGAAAAACCATGTGCCAGATGGAAGAGAAAGTGTGGGACTGATAATCAAAGTTCACTTTCCAGTTCCCTGAAGAGTTTCCAAATAATTTTATCCCTCCACTATTTATTCAGCTCTAATCCTTGCAAAAGCGCCAAGGTAGCAGGTTAAGAACTTACTGAAGGCATTAAGATAATACCCCAAATCTTCAGCAGGTCTCTATGAGCTCCATACAAGTTAACAGCACTGTTTTGATCCACACCCATGCAGGGGCTTGGCCCACAGTTTCTGAAAACCCTCTTAGCCATGATGTTTCTTATGCTGCTCAGTCATTTTTTATTCTGCCCACCAACCCAGAAGAAAAAGCAAAAGCAAACCTGTCTCATGCAAAGAAGCAGTGCATTCTATTGTTCTAGTCAATCGTGGATTCATCCTCTTTCTGAGAGCACTAAAGTTTGGATTCTTGCACACTACACCTCCACTTTACTGTCCGTTACCCAGCCACCTAAGTGCCAAGCACAGGGATTCTCAACCAGGGTGCCACTCTCAACCATTTGCGCTCATAGGTGTGCAAACATGATTCACAAGATGAACCTAGCGATTTCCAAAATAATCCATAGTGCTAAAAAGCTCCAAACTGTTCTAGTATCCCTGAGTTTTCTGCAACAGAAGAATTGCTGTATTATTTTTTGTAGTCAAAAAACAAGTGAAATCTAAGAGCTGGCATTTTTCAAGGTGTGCCTTGAGTCTAAAAAGATCCAGAACCACTGGGCTAGCAAACAGAGAAACATTTATATTCTTGGAAAATATTGACCCCAGTCCTTCTTTTCAGCGTTTCATAAGCAGGACATTAAACAAATGGCTCCGCTTCTTAACCTTGTTAACGCTGCTAATACAAATGCTTACTAAAGAATGTGGCATGTCCTCCATTATTTCTTGTCTGAGGAGAAACTCCACATTACCGGGAGAAACATTGCTCAGAGTCATACTTTGAATTTATATTTTTAAATGAGGCAGCAAAAAATGTGTCTAGCTCCTCTGAACACAGTCTACTATGTAGAACAGGGAAATTAGCTTACCTGCTCAGGTCCACTCTGTCAAAGAAAATACCTGACAAATTCTTCAACTGCATACTAATCTCTCCAGAGCCATTTCTGTGCGGCACTGAAAAGTCATCTTGCAACACAAGAACCTGCTGCCTTCACTTGCAGTGAATAAAGTTATTTCTTTGGAGGAAACACTACTCTAGCAGGACCCTTGCTCCGATCCAGGTTCATCATTCCTATTTCTTGAAAATCACCATCTTTACCTCTGCTCTCTCTAGATTATTTGGGGTTTCCATCTCCTCGTGGGTTTAGACTTTGGCTGCTCTGCAGACGCTGCATATTTCATTTCTAGAGAAGTCCCATTTGACATAACAGAAGAGAACCCAGTGGGAAGGAATATGATCTATAGGGATGGAAGAGAAAGCACTGCCAGGCGATTAGTGCAGGGTGCCAGCCTCTGGGGAAGAGGTATTACTATTCTTTTGTGTGCCACTTTGTGAACATTCTTCATCAATAAATGGTAATTAGCCTGGTGTAATCAGCCTAATAATGGAAAAAATATTACAAATAAGATAAGTGAGTAACACAGACAGGGCCCTCATGCACACAATGTCATTTTAGTAGCTTAAACAGGAGTGATTGTCAAGCAGCAGACAGCTATTCAGGGTTGAAACAGATATCACCTTTCAGCCGCCAAAACATATTTTATGGCAGCACCAAGTGAAAGGAAGCAGATGTCCATACGTTCTGATACAAGTGCTCAAATCTGTGGCTGCGACAGAAGGTAGGGCTTAGCTGGCTAACATTGTATCGCTTGTAATCTAGTCGGGTTCCCCTCTCCCCCATCCCTCGATTGTTAGTCCCTTGCTTGGGCGCTTTGTATTTCCATCTCAGCTTTGTCATCTTTTTTCTGGATTCCCCATCCAAAACATCTACTAATTTAAGTCAGGCCACTCTACTGCAGTCCATGTCTGTTTGCTTATGGTGAAGAGCTTGGGCAGCATGAAGCTGCTCAGGGTCTCCAGCCTACCCAGGGCAGGGGCTCCAGGGCTTGAGGGGTCTAGTCCTGGACACCCTAGGGATTCTTGGGAAGGATCAGGCCCTTCGAGCCGTGGGAGCACCTGCTTTGTTTTCCCTGCTTACTCAGACATATCCCTCCAGGCCCGCAGCTGGGTAAGCAAGGAAAGCTGAGACTTTGGAGCATGCGTCT
The DNA here is from genome assembly GCF_052110815.1 of Crocodylus siamensis. Lineage (NCBI taxonomy): Eukaryota > Metazoa > Chordata > Crocodylia > Crocodylidae > Crocodylus > Crocodylus siamensis. Next base: position 2,502,257 of record NC_143400.1, read on the forward strand.
GTAAGCAGGGGTTCCCCACTTGTGGAGACGCACCCCATGCAGCACCCAGGAAATCCCTTCACTGAAGATTTCCCCACGCATGCCTGCAAATGTGGAGGAGGAATGCCTGCGTGAGTCCCCGATTCTACATGGGAAAGGGGAGTGGGAGTCCCCACCCCTGCACTTGCAGGCACATGTGGGCAAATCCTTCTGCAGAGGATTTCCCTGCTTGCAGATACGCCCACGATGATTCCTCCCACTCTTCGCACAGAGATGCGTCTTCACGTGGGGGTTCTCTCACTTGCAGACACAAGACCCCAAGTTGGGTTGCAGCAAGTGGGAGGTTTGTAGGCTTCCCTGGAGTGTGATCAGCTGTGTAGCACCTATTGTGGCACAGCATTTCACCAAAGACACTGGATTACAGCCTTAGGGTTTTGAGCTTGAAAGACAGTTAGTGTTTCAAACCAACTGTTTTAGGAAAACTATTACATGTGGAGTTTTCTTCCCAGCCAAAAGAAGAAAAAATTCACAGGAGGGACAATTTGAATCCTGTAGAGCAAAATAAGGGCTCCTGGTTGAAGCAGCAGGGCTATCAGGGCTGTGTGCAGCAATCGGGACCAGAGAAGATTGGTTTACAGGAGCAGGGGCCTATCTTTCTGTCTCATAGTCACAGAATACTGCCTTAAATTATAGCCCAAATCTCTGCAAGCGAGAGCACCAAAGCTCTGAAATGCCACCCACTTTCAGGCTCTCAAAGTTGCATCTCCATCACAAATACTCCACTGACTGCTGTTTTCATCCTCCGAGGTCAGAGTTATGAACACCAGAAAGCAAATGCAGGGGGCTGGAGGGCTGCTCCACTCTACAAGACTCAGGTGGGCGTGAGGCAGTCGGGTTTCTTATAAGCGGAGCACGCACTGTCTCTCAGTGATCAGAAGCAGCCTCTGTTGGTCTTAGCCCTGGATAAGCATCTGGCTGCTGCAGCCCCGTCTGCTTCAATATTACTCATACAGAAGTGAAATGAAAATCCACTTAAAACAAAAGGAAATCCATACACGAGTTGAATCACGACAAAGGGAAAAACTGCTTATTAAGTGCTGTTGAAGGCAAGAGAAGAAAGCAAAACAAGAACCTCAGCTGCCCTGATTTGAAATAGCCCCAGAAACTTTACAGGTGCAGAAACAAAACTGCACTTCATCTGCGCTCACACAACAGCAGCTGTACTTACATGACGGACCAGGCTTTTCATGCGCTAATTGATGTCCATTGTTAGGCACATATGAACACAAATTATAAGCAGCAAAGGAGGAAAGAGACAACCAACATGCTGTCTTCAGCATGGGCTTTGGTTCACTTCTAAGATTCCTGCCTGAACAGAAACATTGGTTTGATGTTATAGAAAAACCACCCCCAAGAAACCCACCACATGCAGTTATAGCTGGCGCTCAGACCAGGTTGCTTGGGCCTTTCAAGGCCAATTCTAGTGTCTTGTACCTTGTGCCATCAGATAGGTCAATACAAACCAGACATGCAATGCTACCAAATCATCATTGTGTTTTGTAAAGGTGCCAGATAATGGGAAATCTGGTTCCACTGGTTACATTTCTGTGTGCTTATTTATAACGCAGCATTTCATGGGGCAGGGGATGAGGGGGAAAAGATTACAAACCTTGACATCTATAGAACTGGGGTTAGAGGGACCTTTTACTGCCCCCTGTGAAAAACCCCCTTCAGACAATTTCTAAATCATGGACAATCCAAGCAGAGTGGAGTTTTCACATCAGGCCGTGTTCCCATGAAGCCCGTGTTCCTGTGAAACCTTCTGCGGTCTTTCAGAGCTTCAGATGGCATGCAGACAAGGCAACCAGGAGTGCATCTTCATGTATGTGCACCACAGTGGGGAGCTAAGGTTGCAGAGATTACCTGAATTCTGGCTTTTTAAATTTTTGTGCATACTTCACTTTGCAAGCTTAGTGTGCAACATGATATGCCAAACATTAGAGGCACCTGCACATTATATATCAGGCGTACTGGACAGTCCAAATTAAGTATTTTCATTTGTTGGTTTTCTTTCAGAGAAACTGAAAATCACATTTGACCTTTTGAAATAAATCTGCACGCACAATAAACAAGTGTGGCAGAAATATCCAGTCACACCCATTCAATTGAAATAAAAAACCAAGAAAGAGCAAGCGCTCTTCTTATTAAGCCTGTTATTGCCTTTGACTTGGAAGGTCACCACATTTAGTCCCACTGCATACTGAGATGTTATTTATCATAGACAGGCTTTATTTGTTGCTGAGAAGTAATTATGCTGGGCTATAAATAATAATTCAAGCATTAATCTCAGTGCTGCCTGTACCACTGGAAATAATTGGGTTGGAGGATTTTAGAAATGAGTGGGGAGAAGTTAAGTGAGCTCCATTACTGAATTGTTTCATTCATTTAAAAGATGGTTTAACTAGCAACATTCCAGCTGTGAAATGAGAAGCTCTGGGTACATTGCCAGCATGATTTCAGAAAAATACGTTTGTCTTGTTACCTGCGAAACTGGTTAGGTACTGGAACATCAGGATGGAGAAGTTTAGCTAAACCTGGAATCTGCCACGCCATCCACCATCACCCCCCTTCACAGCACTTCAGACCTATCCCAAAAGCATAACTTCTGGCTTAAATTATTAACTGCTTATTTTATAGACCCTCAGATATTATGATAATAGAATAGAGCTATAAACTTGGGACTCCCTACCCTCACTTTGGGTACACGGAACAGAAGCACAGAAAGAGAGGCCCAGTGGCCTACACAAGGTCAAACGAGGGGTCTGGGATAGAGCCAGAAACTGAGCCCAGATCGTCTGAATCCTTGTCTAACGGGCGTCATACCGTATGGAACAACTCAAGCCACTGGAGGCAACACCGATTCACAAACAGATAAAGGGCAAATCATTTCTCCTGGGATGAAGAGCATGATACATAAAGACAGATTTGTTGAATCAGAAAGCAAGGATTTTCCACACATGCTAATTCTGAAGCCCCACGTTACCAGATACTAAGATTAAACAAAAATGCAGTTGTGGGGAGTCTTTAATTGAATTTCAGTTTCTATTCAAGCAGAACATGAAATCCTCGTCATGTAGAAATAGCGCACCTTGACTTTAGCAAGGCTTTTGACATCATCTCTGTGGCAGGCTCATGCCCTGATGCCCCTGGTGGCCATGTGACTCCTGCCCGGTTCAGTCTCTACTGCAGCCCTCCCCTGCAGCTCGCCTGCCGCAGCTTGTTCTTAATAGAAGTGGAATAAGGGAGGCTGCCCACAGGCCTTAGAGTGAGCCTTAGTCCACTTGCAGCACCAACACATCTCTTCTGGACCCCCAATAGCCTTGGTTCAACCCTTAAACTCAGTGGGCCATTTCTGGCTGACCTGTGCCCCTGAAGGGCATCTGTAGATTCAAGGGCTACGTGCATATCTGTGCCCCTCCAGGGTACCCATAGCCTTAGGGGTTCAAGGCTCCATTCCTTCCCTACACCACACCCCAGAATGTTGCCTATTTACACACTCAGCCCTGTTAGGCCCTCAGACCCCTGGTCCTACACACAGCCCCTCCTTCAGGCTCTCAGACCCCTTGATCTGATTTTCAGGGCTCAGGAACCCTCTAGTCTGGCTTAGTCCCCTCTGGATTTGTGGACCATCTGGCCCAACTCAGTTCAGCCCTTCCCTGGGCAAATGGACCCTCTGGTCTGTGTCTTGACCTTTTCCTAGGCTCCCAGACCCCTGACTGAGCCCCACTCTCAGCCTGTGGGCTCCTGGGTTACCAGTTCTCTAAGCAGGCCTTGAATCTGCCACAGCAGGGCTCCAGGCTAAACCACCAGTGCCACTTAAATGAAAAGAAGCATCTCAGCCCTCTGGCAAATACCTCAAACCCTCTCTGGGTTAGCATAAAACAAAGGCCACTTGCCTGTAAAACGCAGTCTTTCTCTGCCCAGGCAACTTGCTTCTCTTCCCAGGTCTGCAGAGTTGTTTAGATAAATCCAGATCCCTTCAGGAGCCCTGCTGCTCTGTAGCCAGGACCTCATTTCATGCCTGCCAGGGAGAAACTGAGCCCTCTCCACACCAGGTGAGTCTCATTAGCCCAGTGCACCACCTGCAAGTGGCTTCTCAGGCTGCTTGCTCCTTTAAAGGAGCAGGCACAGCCCAGAGCCCTGCTACAGTCTCTTCTTACCAGGGATCCTGGTTTTCTCTGATAAAAAATAAATCCCCAATTTTGGGGTTAAAAAGTAACCCAAAATCCATATTTTTCCATGATTAAAATGAAATGCTATTAATACATACACACACAGCGTGTGTGTGTGTGTATCACCTGCAAATCCAGGATAGCGATTCTTTTGCTCTGTTCAATGCTGGTGAAGCCTCGCCTGAAATACAAGGAGGATGTAGACAGTTTGGAAAGAGTCCAGAGCAAAGGAACAAAAATTATTAGAAGCCTCAGAGGCCAGATGTAAACATTTGGCCTGGATAAAGGCAACCAGGCCTGTGGATAGGCCCTGGGGACAACTAGGAGCTTAGCAGAGCAGGGGCACAGGTTACTGGAGCTGAGAGGGGAGATTCAAGAGATGCAGTCCCAGATGTAGACCAAGGTCAGAAGATAGAAGACAGAGAACCTGTGCTGAGAAAATGTGAGATCAGGGTCAAGGAAGCCAAGCCAAGCCAGGTAACCAGAGAGGAGAACCAGTGTCAAGTTTCAGGGGAGATTTGAGATCAGGGTCAGGAAAAGCCAAAGCCAGGTCAGAATTCAGGACAACCAGGGAGAGCTGTGAACGCAAGGCTTGCCGGAACAGACAGGAGCCGTGTCAAGGCGTACCTGCAGCCTAAGGCTGTAGGTCAGAGGTGGACAATTTTTGGAGTCAAGGGCCACATAGGGAGTTGATGCGTTGTCATGGGGTGGGTCAGCACCCGCTCCTCCCCCATAACAACTAGCCAAAATTCCCTATGGGGCTGTGGGTGAGCGAGGAGCAGTGTTCGTGTGTGGGAAGGGTGGGAGAGGCTGGAATTATATATGTGCCTCTGCCCTCTGGGGTGTGGGATGTGGGGGGGGACTGCAGGGGGCATGTATATGTGTGTGTCCGTGGAGGCAGGGCTGCCTGGGCCCTAGGTCCCAGGAGCTTGCTGTGGGTGAGGGGCACGTGCAGCAGAGGTCGCCCAGGCTGTGTGGTCTGCACTGGCCCCGCAGGGCTCCAGGTGAGGCTGAGCCCCTCTGGCTCGCCCCAGGGCAGGCTGCACCACACTCCTGCTGAAGCCCAGCCGGGTGCTGCTCTCTACCCCCACTGTGCCACATCAGGCGAGCAGCTTCAGCCGGCCTCCTAACCCAGTACATGGGGCTTTGGCTCTGCTCCCAGGAAGGTGGCTGGGAGCCAAAGCCAGAGCCCTGGTTGTGGGGCAGGAGCTGCGCAGCTGAAGCTGCTCACCTGCCCAGCTGAAACGGCACGGCACAGTGTAGCAGAGGCAGGAGCAGCTTCCAGCAGACTGTTCCCAGACCTTATGATGAGAGGCTAAGAGCCATGGGGCTGTTCAGCCTGGAAAAGCGCAGGCTCAGGGGTGATCTGGTGGCCACCTATAAGTTTATCGGGGTGCTTATCACGACCTGGGGGAACGTCTGTTCACCAGAGCGCCCCAAGGGATGACAAGATCGAACAGTCACAAACTCCGCTGCAACTGATTCAGGCTGGACATAAGAAAGAACTTCTTTACTGTCTGAGCCCCCAAGGTTTGGAATAGACTGCTGCCAGAGGCGAGTCAAGCACTCACCTTGAATGCCTTCAAGACACATTTGGATGCTTATCTTGCTGGGATCCTATGATCCCTGCTGACTTCCTGCCACTGGAGCAGGGGGCTGGACTCAGTAATCCTCCGGGGTCCCTTCCAGCCCAAATGTCTATGAAATCGATGGAATATTAGCCAGAGATCAGGGGCAGGTGTGGTAACACACATGCCTGACCAGCCAGCCCACTTGATCAGAGTCCCTCACACAAGACTTATAAGGAAAGGCTTAAAGAACTAGGGTTATGTAGTCTGGAAAAGAAAAGACAGAGTGGAGTTTGATTACAGTCTTCAAATACCTAAAGGGCATTTACAGAGAGGATGCAAATCAGCTTTTCTCCATGACTATAGGGGACAGAACTATAATGGCCACAGACTTCAGCTTGGGAAATTGAGGTTGGAGATTAGGAGGAACTTTCTGGCATATGAGAGTGTGCACGCATTGGAACAGGCGACCTAGGGAAATGGTGGAATCTCCATCCTTGGAAGTTTTCAAGAGCAGGTTGGACAGACACTTGGCTGGGATGGTTCAGTCAGGGATGATCCTCCTTTGAGCAGAGGGCTGGAACAGATGACCCATGAGGTCCCTTCCAGCCCTACTTTCCTATGATGATCTAGTCAACAAGAAAGGTACTAACGTGCAAAAAAAAGCACAAAAAAAAAGCCTGTTAAGCTGTATAGCTGCTGGACAGATAGGTATAATCCTTTACAACTATGGCGTATCCCAGTTAGCTAAAAGAATAATAAAAGTGTATCAACCAATGACAATTCATTATTCTTAGAAAAATACAGAAATGCAAAACAAGATTGGAATAGGTTAGTCAAGTGACTGTTCTTGGCTTGCTAATTAAATCATGATTAAATTAGTTGATTAAAATAAATCCACCCTGTGGCCTTCCACACAAACATTCTGCTGTGAAGGTGATTGCTTCTCTACTAGTCTCACCAGGTACCATATATATGTTGGCATCCATTATTAAGATATCACTTTCCCCAGCATCTAGGGAACCATTCACTTTTTGCAATTACTTTAACTTAGTGGGGCTTTGTCTTTCCGTGTCAGGGGCAGACACAGCTGCCAAACACTGAATTCATGGCCAGCCAAGGGTGAAGAACTGCCCGTTTTGACTTCTCACATAATGACGAATGTACAGAGTATCTTGTCTGGATGAGCAATAACAATACAAATGGAGGGTGACTTTGTACTCCTCCCCAATGGCTATGCAAAGCACAGGCAGAAACGGGGACTCCCATGCCCAGTAGTTGGACAATGACACGGTAATCACAAAGTAGCAGTATCTACTTAACAAAATTCAGACTTGGGTTCATGTATTGCCCTATGGATCATTAAGCTGTTTCAGTCACATATTCCAAGTAGACAACCACATCCTTCCCTGTGAGCATACCCCAATCTACCTAGGAGGCAAATTAGACCATACCCTTGCCTATAAACATCACATTCACAACGTTAGCAGTAAAGTCTCTGCATGAGTATCTGCCTTAAGAAGTTTAGGGAGCATGACATGTGATGCCAGTTTCAAAGTGCTTAAAACCACTGCGCTTGCAGCAGTGTAAGTCCCAGCAACATACTGTGCTCGTCTGGTCCAGAAGTTGTCACACTAAAAAGCTTGACACTGTACTTAACAGTGGGCTGAGACTCCACAGGCTGCACAAGCTACACACACACGCACACACGCACACACAGATGTACTCCTTGTACTCTCAGGCACTAGACCAATGATATAAGAAGACAGACCCCAACATCACTATTGGCAACAGATGCAGGAGATGATGAAAATTGCCTTCTCCATCACTGTTAACTGAAGACCTGAGCAGATGGAGGCTTAAAAGTTGTAAACCATTTATACCTGAAGCTCACAAATTCCTGGAAGAGATTGGGGATACTGAACCAACCCTATGGGCAACAATCGAGTAGGCCGACTGCTGGGAAAGGTCAAACCTATTTCTACCATGTTTTATATCAACGCCAAATGATTGCGCCATTGCGCACAACCTTGACAGAAAAGCATGGATTAAGCTGAACAGACTGAGATCTGGATGCAGGTGCTTCAAAACAACACTTCACAAGATGAACATCTTGGACAGCGCCCTGTATGAATGCAGTGTCCAACAAATAGCACAACAGTTAATCAAAAACTGCAATCTTTACAAATGCCCAGACGGAGCAGATGGAATCTGCACTTTGAGTGATAATACCAGGCAGTGGCTCATAAGTTGATATCTGATGCCATAAGAGAGAGAGAGCATGCCACATCAGATATTACAGATTATTCCCACTGTGTAACTAGGTAAACAGAAAAAAAACCTCAGAATCCTAGAAAACGAGTATATGTCGCTCAGGTGGTGGATAGGTAGCTTTCATGGTACTCCCAAACTAATGTTCCTCCTTCCCACAGTAGAGTTCTCTTGGTTTACATGAAGTTTTTGGAAGACAATCCATAGAAATAGAGGATTACCCGTCCTGAAACTACCCTTTGGTGGGGCAACCCCACTACTTCTCAGCAAGGATGGGGTATGTGTGTGTATTTTACAGGCGCTATTGGGGTCTGTGGTAGCATGAGATCAGGATCTCATTATGATAAGAATTATATAAGGGGAGACTTCTTGTCCAAAATGCTGAGACAGAGAAGAAAAAAACCCCAAGAGAAGTCATTTACTATGATCAGACAGCATGCCTATAGCACAACCAAGAACACAACTCAGCTCTTTTGACTCTCAGGCATGATGTTTCTGTTAGAACAGATTGCCTCCCAAAGCAAAAGTATATCCTGCAACAGGGAGACACCGTCAAATCGGAAAGAAAGGCTTGCAAGGCAATTCAGGGAAAAGGGATCAGTTTTTGGGAAATCCACAATACTCTGAAGAAAAAATAAGGAGAGAGACGCCCATAAGAGAGACTGGAATGCAAGAACTGATTTAAAAACAAACAAAAGACAATCAAATCCAGCTACTGCAACATCAGTAGCTTGAGGAAAATACAGGACAAAGTGTTAGAAACCTAAAGAGCCAGGCAGAGTAGATGAATGAAGGAGCAGAGTACAAAGCTAGTAGCCAATATTGAGTTCAATAAAGCTAACAGCCTAGATCAGAGGTAGGCAACCCCCAGCACGGGTGCCAGAATGTGGCACTGGAAGGCATTTTGCTTGGCACACGTCTTGGGGTGGATGGTGGGAAAGGGGACAGGGCTACACTGCCACAACAATGATGCGGCCCCTCATGGCTCCCTCGCCATCCACCCCGGCACACCAACATCTTACAAGCCAAGGTGGTGTGTGCTTTTGGCACCTTGCCTAAAAATGTTGCTGACCCCTGGCCTAGAAGATTCTTTTACAATGGAGCCCCAACAGATTTGGAAGGTCATTTCTTTCTTAGCAAAGGAAAGTTAAAAAAATATTTTAAAATGCATGAAGAGCGTGCCAAGGCAGATGAGGACATGAGAATAATCAACACATGACAGAGGAGCTGGTCCAGGAATAACAAGGCAAGAATGTGACCTGGAATGTGGAATTTCTTCTCAAAGCTGCACTTTCCCCCACTCCACCTCCTGCTGCTTCCAAGCTAAAGAGCCTGCATCTCCTACATGGGACTGCATCCTGGCTACTGTAGAAAGAAAGCACTTAGAGATGGAAGAGATCTGTTTGAGATGATGGAACCCACAATCCTAACTGACCCTACTTCTCAGCAATCATAGCATTGAATAAAGGCTAAAAGCATTTCTACATTACTTTAAAGAAAGCATCAAGTGAAGAACAACTGACACAACTTTGGCTGCAGGAGAAGTCCTAGTCGCATTAAAACTGAATAACGTTATGTAAAGTGTGGAGAGACACATGGCTTGGAAAGAAACAGCTAACAGAGATCTAATAAAGAGGAACTCCTAACACAGCTGTTTGAGCACATGAGACAATGAAGGAGCAATAGCTGCACAGTGCTTTTCTTGGCTTTCTGAAAAGCTTTGTTATAGTGTACCAGACCAAAGATTAATCTACAAGGCAAGTGCAATATCATGGACAGCTACACACACAAATTAGAAATGGGCTTGGACATGAAGATTAGGTGGTTTTGACAAAAGGGAGAGAGGCTAAGGAACAAACGCCTGAAGGGTCAAACATCACTGGGTTTTTAAGTCGGTCACTTCAATTTTCAGTGGAAGTCATGGGGCTGGAAAGGATTTCAAAGACCACTACTGACTCCAACTTCCCATACAGTTATAGGACAGGGGTAGGCAATAATTTCAGGTGGAGGGCCACTTACTGAGTTTTGGCAAGCCATAGAGGGCCACATGACAGGCAGCCGGAGCAGATAAATATTTATTTTCTAATTTTTTTTTAGGGGCTCCATGGGCCAGAAAGAACAGCCTGGCAAGCCGTGTTCAGCCTGAGAGCCACATTTTGCCCACCCCTGCTATAGGATATACTACCCCAGACCTAAGTGCAGTGCAAGACCACACTTTGTGCCTTGTATAGTCACTTAGACCAATGTAGGGCAAGAGTGAATCAGTCCTTAAAATATTTACATATGAAGGCAAAAACCACCAGACTCTTACGAGGAATTATTTAGGATGGTACATATTTAGAAGGTTTACATGCTGGGGGGTGGGAGTGAGAGGGTTAAGTATTTCCAACCGTAAGCATTCAAAAAATGTTAAGCCAGACCTCAAAGAGTCAGGAGAGGATATTTAAGTGCAAGATTTTTAAAATCCATTTAGGGATCTTTATATTTGCCTTTTGAACCTTAAGGGTATGACAATCTCTGATTACATTTTCAAGCATTTCTCTGCAACAGCAAGAGCTAGAATCATCCATTAAAAATAGTAAGCCAAGATTCTCATGAAATCTGTTAGCTCCAGAGCTATGGCTTTGAGGAGACTACCCCTGCTATCATGAGGGGTGTGATATCATTTAGCAGATCAGCTGTATAGTGACTGATCCAATAAAAGATATAACTCCCCACCACCAAAACCCCCCTAAAACTAAACCAAACCAAAAACACCTTTGCTTCTCATATATCTTCTGGACCATCACAGCAATAGGAACACTCCAGTCCTGCTATGGCAAGAGCCAGGGCAAAATTGTGGGGGTTGCTGGTAACATTGGGGTAAACAGGAATGGCAACATACAATTTTTATTTTTATTTTTTTAAACTTAGGCTGAGTGCTGCCAAGCATCCCCCAAAAGCTTTCTGATAATGAAGATCTGTGATGTGGAATCACCTCCTAGAGCAGCTGGTTAGAGCTATCACAACTTGGGAGATTTTAAATGAGGCTGCACTGTTGACTAGCATTGCAAGATACAGCCTTGTGTTGGCAGATTGACCTAATAGGTCTTTTCCATCTCTAATGTCCGTGTTCCTTGCTCTTATGTTTCTGTTTGCTTCCACGATAATAAATGTCTGGGCTCACATGGCTATAATAAAAACCAAACACAGCATGTTTGAGTTGTGCCTACACATACTGCTTGACAAATTATTTAAACTGAAGGAGATAATTAAATTGAGTTTGGAAATACGGTGCTAACAAAACAAGTTCAACATTTTCTACTATCCCAGCAGCATTATAAAGCATTGCTACAGCTACTTGGCATAACAAAAAGGTGAAATAGCATATGGCATATTGCTGCATCTTTGATACGTAGTAACCGTTGGTAATAAGCTTCAGTCATTTTCTCATATCTGCTTGCGGGGTATTCTATTTTAGTCTCTTACGTTAGGTCCAAGTATTAAATCTACCCCGTTAGCTGAAGTCCACAAAGGATCAACCTTTACTTACAGGAGAGAGAGTGCTTCTTTCCTTATGCATTACTGCCGCCACAGCTATTATGGGGGGAAGAGAAGCCAAGTCTCCCAGCTCTGCCACTGACATACCATGTGTGTTTAGTCATTTCCCTTTCTCCGCCTCAGCTTCTACCTCTCTTGGCTCTTTGTCTGTTTGGATAATGAGTTTTATGGGGTAGATTCTGTCACCCAGAACCATGGGAGCCCTGTTCGCTGGCAGACCCAACCATCGTGGAAAAAATAAACAAGTACTGACACCCTTTTATCCCTTTAAACAAGAGGAAGAACTAGCAGGCTACTTCTGTGACCAGTCTGATGCACAATCTTCTCTTTGCTTTAGTTAAAAATAGCTGCATGCACAGACATTAGGGGAATATTGCAAGATTCATCCATGTTGCTGTGTGTTGGGAAAGGCTAAAGGATAGCAGCGGGGTGGGTTTCAAGAGGAAGAAGCACCCGTCTTATATTAAACCGCCCGGCTGTTAGCTGGGTTCTTCTCTGGCCCAAGGCAATTTCATATAGGTTTTTCTCATTGCTTGCATATTTTAAATTATACAAGAACTTGATAAGGCTTTGGGATAGGCAGGTTTATTTATTTTATTTATTCTGTATAAATCAAAACAAAAGTTATTACTACATCCTTGCTCAGGTGAAGTCCTGCAGCATTTGATAACTAGCCAGTCTACTGACTGAGCTAAATGCTAGGGGCTAAGTGTTCATAAGTGGAGCCTGAATTTCAGCTCCTTAAAAAGGGCTGAATTTGGAATCTGATCCCTCTACAATGACTTGGTTTGAGCAACTAAAGTCACTACTCACTCTTGCAAATTTATGGCTAGATATCTTACCTGAAGTGCTTTATCTACAATTAGGGGCTGGTGAGCTTTTTCTCTGGTTATTAGAAGCATGGATTTCTGAATTCTGTCTCTAACTTCACTACTCCCTCTGTAACCTCAAGCAAGTCACCTCCTTCTGTGCATCAGATATCCTCTGTAAAACAGAGGTAAGAGCACTAGTATTCTGGGATTTTGAATTAGTGCTCCTCCATAGGAGGCAAGTACTTTAAAAAGGTTATTGGCCTTACTCCATTAATGTTTAGAAAATACTCTATAATTCATAGTTGAAAGGTTTGTTAGAAGCATTGCCAATTTATAGTCTCTTCTTCTAGTCATTACTTTCCTCTCCAGCATTTGTATTATGGGCACAGGCCTATAGGGTAGCAAAACTCCAGCTCACAACAGCAACTGGTAATGGTTTTAAAATGTTAAAACAAATAATTCCAAGCTGTTGTTTTGAGATCACTGATACTCTAAAGGAGAGAGAGCCAAGTAGTAGGATAATGCATGTCTGTGCAATGAGGGATCCTTGCTGGACTTCACACCACAAGCATTTACAAGGCACTCTATTGGCATGGGATCCCTCTAATCGGCCCCTTCTCTTTCCATGTTAGCTCAATGATACCACCAGCAGCAGTGCAACCCCAAAATCAGCATCCTGAACACTCAAGCCCGTAACTGTGTTTGACAATACCATAACTACTATTATGGGAAGGTGCTTCAGGCAACAGACTTCTCAAAGGTTTTGAGCCAGGCAATTACAAAACATTTACAATTGGATTTGGGTGATTGATTAGGCTTCCCATGAGCTGATCTGGAAGGGAAGATAGTATATGTTGGGGTGCTTCATCATGTGTTACATGGCATGCTCTTTGGCTGTCAGGAATCCCATTGCACACAAAAGCTGGGCAGTGGAAATAAAGCAGACCACACACAGTGTTAAACCATTGGTGTCACATCAAGGGAAACTGTTCAAGGACACCAGCTCATGAGTCTGCAGAAGCAACAACTATTCCAATATTGTTTCAGCGTCAACGCAGCGCATGCCCTAGGGCTTCAGACCAACATTATGCTCCTTTGCTTGTGACTTTTGTTATTTGTTTTCCTGGTTACAGGGAGATGCCTACAGATTTGTTGTGAACTTTAAACTTTCTTAGACAAAGGGCCCCACTGTGGGCTTTTCCAACAGACATCTGTGTAAGTGCTGAAATCAGAGGAAAATGAAATTGGGTCACAAGGGTCAATGAATTCTTAAGCAGATAGATCCAAATCACAATTTTTTTAAAGGTAAAGATGAGGGACAGACACAAAAGGCAACAACCATGCTTCCTTTGAAGCTAACTCCCTGAAATCCCATCTTTTTTATTGCATAATAGTACTCCAACCCATCCATCTTCCTGCAGTATCTCAGCAGAGGTTAGAGTTTTTGGGGAAATGTCAGCACATTGTTCAGATAAGCAGAAGACTCCCAAGAGATGACAATCGCAAACCATACAGCCTGATTCACAAAATAGTATTCAGCTCACGTCTCACAGCCTTTTCATAATTTATGAAGAGAATACAGAGGACACCGGGGATTATGGTCTAGTGCCTAGAAGATGTCTAGGATGCCTAGATTTTGCTCCCGACTCTGGGAAGGACTCCATACTAATGGTAAGAAACAACTAGAATGATCAAGAATCTTTGGTTTATTTTGGGCTAACACTTGTTTTCAGGAAAGTTGTATTCCCAGCTCTTCTTGGTATGTTTGGACAAGTCCTGTTAGTATCCCACTTCAACTACAGTAGTAGGGGTCAGTTACTTAGAAATTAGAGGTGACTTTGGTTTCTGGAGTTCTTAACCCCTGGACTGGCTACAAGTTAATACTTTTGAAGTGACTTTAAAGCACTTATTTTTCAGTTTGAAGGTATGCCACTCTGGGGCAGGATTATCTCTAGTCCACTTAATTTTGCTCCTGTTCCATTAATCTTGTGGCATTAAGGAAAAACTTCTTTGTGGTTTGTGTGACCAGACTCTGGAATAGATTCCCAGCAGGGGTGGTGCAGACACCTACCCTGGAGATCTTCAAAAGGAGACTGAATGCACACCTTGCTGGGGTTATTTGACCCTAGTGGTCTTTCCTGACCAGAGCAGGGCAGCTGGACTTGATGATCTCACAAGGTCCCTTCCAGCCCTAACATCTGTGAATCTGTGAAACCTGCCATGCACTTTCCTCCCTCCTTTTGAACTTTTATTGCCTCAAACATGGTGAACAAGGGCTGCCCAGCCTCCCCAGGGGTGCATCAGGAAATGCAGCCACATTCTACTGCATTAACAGTGGGCATGCACTGTTAATGAGATTGCTCAGTGATTAGGGCATGGGGTCAGTATTTCAGGATACCTATGTCCAGCTACCACCTCCTCTTCCAAATCTCTGCATAACCTTGGAAAAGTCACTTCTATGCCCCAAAGCTGTGGCACAAGGCCACACTTACCTGTCATCCCTAATATGGGAATGCTGAGGCAGGGTTATCTAACTGAAGGGTGTTAATATGTTTGTAAGATGTTCAGATGGCATGATAATGGACTAAACTAACTACTTTCATAGCATTTTTGCTAAATCAGCATAGATTTCATAGACATCAGGGCTGGAAGGGACCTCAGAAGACCACTGAGTCCAGCCCCCTGCCCCAGGGGCAGGAAGTCAACTGGAGCCATAGGATCCCAGCAAGATAAGCATTCACATTTCTCTTAAAGGTGTTCAAAGTAGGTGCTTGAACCATCTCTGACGGCAAGCTGTTCCAGACCTTGGGGGCTCGGAGCATATCTCCAAGTGGTACCAAATACTATTTGAGTTGGTGATGGCCACTGGCTGTATGCATACAGATTCGTTTTTCAAGCTATCTCTGTACCAATTTCCTTTCCCGGTCCAGGGGCTGCCTCTGTTCCATGAGAAGGGGATACAGGCTGCAAATGCCGAGAAGAGAATCACAGTACAGGAGTGGGATATACAAAAATGTAAATGATAAGACAAAGTGTTGGCAGGAAGAAATGGGATGCAGTTACTGAAGAAAGGAGGGGATAACAAATGAGATCAATGAATTTTGCAACCCTATCCTGTGCCTTTCAGTAAAAATGTTCAAGGGTTGACATGGTAACAGAAAATGCAATGTGGCCCATATGGTACTTCAGAGAGGTATAGACCCTTCTTAGGCAAACATACTGAAGCAACCCCATCATTTCTAAAAACTAAATGCGACAGAGTCACATTTATTTGCAATGTTTTGATTGATTATTTTGTTTAAAAGACCAAAACTAATATTTAGCTTTACAGCATTGATCTTATATTGCAGTGTCAAAAAAGCAACAGAAAATATTGTGTTTAAACTGCAGACACAGAAATCATATAAACATTTGAATATGTGAGAATCTAGAGATTTATGACAGACAAGAAACTAGAGAAAAGTAATAAAGAGCAAAAATGAAAAATGAGCAGACTCAAAAGGTAGGATGGGGGCCGGACAACGAGCTAACAAGAAAAAGCTATAAAAATGTTGTATTTTGGGGAAATGTATTTAGAATCTGGACAAAGACAGGGTTAACCTGATGGCCTAGCAACACAGCTTTGTGCAGCCAGGCAGGAGACATGGGGCCAATTCCCAGAGCTCAGCTGCCTTTCCCAGGAGCTGCTTGTGTTTACATTCTCTGCTAGCAATGTCATGGTTGTGCAGGTGCCTTTGCAATTCAGGTGGTTACAGAAGAGGCAGAAATGATTTCTAGAACATTCAGTCCTCTCCATTCTGACATCATTTTGAGTGCCAAGTCACTCTTCACCACTTCTTCACCCTTTCACCACATGATGTATACTGCCTGACCCCAATCAGTCACCCTCCTCTCCCTTACCCATCTGCTTTCTTGTTAGACAAGGCCTCAGAAGAAAAGCTGGCTAACTTAAACAGATGCTGTGTAAAGGCTTTGCTCCTGTCTACCCGGAACCTTCCTCAAAGTTTAACTGAACTCTGCTATTAGGAGGGAGCAGTCCCACGCACCGGGACAGGCTGGGGCTGACTGGCTGGGCAGCAGCTTTGCAGAAAAGGACCTGGGGATGACAGGGGACAGTAAGTTGGATATGAGCCAGCAATGTGCCCTGGGTGGCTACTGGCATCCTGGACTGTATTCGGCCTTGGTGAGGCCGCAGCTGGAGTACTGCATCCAGTTCTGGGCTCCACAATTCAAGAAGGATGTCGAAAAGCTTGAAAGAGTCCAGAGGAGAGCCACACACATGATCAGAGGGCAAGAGAATAGGCCTTATGAAGACAGACTGAGAGCCATAGGACTCTTCAGCCTGGAAAAGTGCAGGCACAGGGGGGACCTGGTGGCTGCTTATAAGTACATAAGGGGTGTACATCAGAACCTGGGAGAACACCTGTTCACCAGAGCACCCCAAGGAAAAACAAGGACCAATGGTCATAAACTCCTCCAAGACCATTTCAGGCTGGACATAAGGAAAAATTTCTTTACTGTCCAAGCCCCCAAGACCTGGAACAGACTCCCTCCAAAAGTGGTGCAAGCACCTACTCGGGACTCATTCAAGAAGTGTTTGGATGTTTATCATGCTGGGATCCTTTGACCCAGCTGACTTCCTGCCCCTGAGGCAGGGGGCTGGACTTGATGATCTTCAAGGTCCCTTCCAGCCCTAACATCTATGAAATCTATGAAACCAGTTGGTTTAGCTTCAGCTGTGGAAAAAGTCTCTGAAATGACTATGACAAGTAAAACAAGGAAACACTTTGAAAGAAAACTCTGCAGTGTGACTGGAGCAGCTAACAATTCTAGGAGTGGCAAATCCAGCTTCAGCAACACTTGGGGACCTCCCTGAGTTATTGGTGTGAACTGAAAAATGAAAGTAATACAGTTAAGTTTACAGACAGTGCCACATCAAAAGCTAATTCCAAGGGAACTGAATCACTAAAGAGAAAGAAAACAGATTTACCAGATTGAAAACAAGGTATAAAGGGAGTTAGTAGAGAACACCTTCCAACAAGAACTACTTAAATTTAAGGCAGTGCAGCTCTGGGGCCTGTGTGCATGCATCACATATTCCAATGAAGCAAGCACACTTCAGGTTTTTACTTTATGATTTGCCTCATCTATCCCATAATGTATACTGCTCATATGTGAAATGAGGCAGATGCCCACTCTACTCTCTATATCAAGTCTTTGGGCTTCTACTCTTTGACCTGGCAGCAGCTTGTTAGGAGGCCCTTGGAAAGTAATTTACCAGCTTGGTGCCTCAGTCTCCCTATGGACATACCATTCACCTACCTTTGTTAGCTAGTTCTCTACAAGGTGGTCTGGGATGTTCAAAGGAGGGCACAGTCGGTAGCTGATCTGTCCATTGCTGGTTTTTAATTTAGATTGACATCCATTTTCAATAAGCATCTCAGCAGTAGCACCTTTTCTAGGGCTATCACCTCATGTCTTAGGAAGAGTGTGTAGCCCAACAGAGACTGCAGTTCACTTACAGGGACAACGCAGGAGGTCTAGTAGTTCTCCCCAAAGCAACACTCTCTCCAAGCTCAGGAGGGTAAATGACCTACAGTGCAGACCAGGACAGGGAAGCCAGAACCCTCTTCATCAGCACAGGTTGAGCAGGAAGCAGGATAATAAAGGTGAGTCAAAAGTTAGTTGGTCCCATGAAACAGTGAATGCAGCTGTAAAAGTAAATGTGCAGCTAGCTGGAACTGTGAATAACTACAAATACTATTATTCCAGCCTCAGCAATAGAAAAGAAAGGTCAGGTCCAGTAGAGAAATCATGATACCCGAAAGTGGCACTGAAGAAATTAAAGTTTAACCAACATGACATTGCAAAACTGTTGGAAGCAAGTCCCAAGTATCTGAAGGATGTGGCTGGTCTTTCAACACTAATGAAAAGGACCAAAGGCAGGTGGCACCAACACAAAGGAATTCAGAGAAATGAAGCAGGAACCAAAGCAAAGGAGAGCAGCTGAGAATACCTACAAAGGACTCTTTTAAAATCCTCCATGCTGCAAATACTGAAGCGTGATAAAGGACCTAGGCACTGAATTTAGTAAGACTAGCCAAAACTGATGCAGGTTAGGTTGAAGGGTGGAAAAGTATGAGATTAGCATTGTGGGTGGAAATCATAGGATGCCTTGAGGTTCTCATGATGGCATGCGAGCCTAGACTCATCCTTTCCAATTCTAATAGAGAAGGTGTTTTGATACTTTGGTGAAGAAGACCACAAAAGGACAGATTTAGTCTCTCTCTCTCCCTCCCCCAATGTATCATTACAAGCAACTTGCTAAATTCTTTCCAAAAGGGTATAGTTTTAGGATGCACAATGACAACTACAGAAAGCAACAAAGGATGCAGTAGCTTGGTACAGCATCAAGAAGAAGGGTTACAAATTTTCAGACGACTGGTTACAGAGTCAAGCTGCACAGCAGTAGCTAAAGAGAATGGTTAAACCTGTTATTTACTCCATGGCTCTCCAGCTTTACTCTTAACTAGACAAGAGACATCAAAAATGTGCTGTGCAGAACCGGTGATCATTTTCATTATCTCAGCTGTGCAGGCAGAGTTCCCTTCATGATATTTGGAACAAGTCTTTTGTCTCTGGGGAAAAAAAAAAAATCTGAGTGACTACAGCTCCCTTACCCTCATTTTCTGGATGCAGAACAGGGTTTGAAGTGGTCTGCAAGGCTTTATGCTACATATTCAGTCCAGATTAATACGCGTGTACATTCCTATTGTGCTGCTTTGGAATTGTGCGGCTGAAGGTCACGCACAACCTGCTATTGAACACAACACATCTGAGAAATGGAAGCCACTCACACCTACTCAAAGACCTTGAAGAGTGTTCATTGTCTTTATAGTACATATTATGGACTATGCTTTTTTCTCCTTTCATAATACAGACCCTGATGTGCTTTTTTGTATTCGTGCAGTAGAAGCTCCTATTTTCTTCAGAGCAGTGGTGTGAGAACACTTTGCATAATCATTTTTCTGTATCAGAGGAAGTGTGTGGTTGGTGACCAGGGGATGTGACTGAGGACTTTTCATAGTATTTGCACCCAGGATCTCAGCTGGCAAGTAATTCAGGGTGAAAAGTATTCAAGTTCCTGTTCCTGCTTCTGGAAAAGAGATGGTTCAACATCTATAAAATTACTAAGGTAGACAGATGTTTAAAACTCTTACCAGCTAGAAACTCATAAAAGGATAGCAGCAGAGCCCTCTTTTTGAGGGGTACAAATATTTCAAAAGGAGATAAATATGGACTCCTGGTACATAAATTTCTTTGAGTATGGAAGCCTGATGCCCTTGCTTTGCTGTAAGTTCTCTGGGTAAAAAGGGGCAGCAGTACAATTTGTGACTCCAGTAACCTTTCCTCTTTCAATCCCATCCCCCTCCTTTTAAATAAGTGCTGTTCTTAAAAGAAAAGAAAGAAGACAAAAAGAAAGTGAGAAACTTCACATTGTAACCTCCCAACTTTCACTTTGAGGAATACAGGCCATTCAGATTTCAAATGCTTCCAGTGCACACAGACAGAGCTGCTGCAGATTTTCCAATTATTATACTGACATGGGAGAAAAGCAATAGTATTTTGCTCAGCTTACATCTAGAAAACCAAGCTCTGACCATAACAGTCCCAGAAGAGTGAGATGTTTGGACTAAAATAATAACCACTATAATGCCTATTATATTTTTACAAGTGCAAAGTGATGGAGGGGCCTAAGACCCAACTTAAAAGTCACTTAGGCACATTTGAAGATTATTACTCCTAATTTTCAAGGTCTGGGACAGACATTGCATAAACCAGTTTGACGCAAATCTGTTAAGTCCGATACTACTTTCAACCAGGTTTATCTCAAACCGGTTTCAGCCATTTTCAAACTGATTTATATGCACTGAATATCTGTTCTGTTACAGGTGTAAACCAGTTTCTGATAACTTAAACCAGTTTATGTGTAATGTCTGTCCCTAGCCCAAGTCACCATTCAGTTTAAAAAGTTAACATCCCACACAGTTCATTTGAGTTCACCTTCCTATTGGACTACCCTCTCCCCGCCTTTTTTTAAAGCTAGGTAGATTCGGCAGACAACTGCAGAATACTGCCCCTATTCCAATCCTGAGTTAACACTTACCAAAGGTGTTTTTTTTAAATAAGTTATCAACATGCCAATACAGTTTTGTCTTGCACTTTTTTCCTTTCAAGCAGTTTAGTATGCAGAGAAAGGGTTTTTTTACTGCAGAGGCTGTGGATTTGACTACCTTGATAGGTGCGTTCACTTTCAGGACTTAAGCAGCACAGTGGGATCAAGCTACAAGCTGCTGTCAAAACAGGCTCCATTAAAGTTTTCACAAACACTATGCAGGCTGATAAAAGCAGAAGCTATCAATAATACAGAATAAAACCTACCAATACTCTTCAGAAGTCAGATTAGAGGGGCTCTCCCTTCCATTGCAGTTTTAACTATGTAGCTCTGAAAACATCCACACTATGAGACAAAACCTGCTAATAAGAGGCACGAGCCCAGACCTGAATGCTACCAGAGATGAGGACATGAAGCATGAGGAGAGCTAGCTGAAAATACTCCAAAACACAAGGATTGTTCCCAGAAAGTCTCATGTTTACAGTGACCTTCATGAAATAATTAGAAGCCAGTGGTTACATGGCTTCTTATCTACATAATTAAGCTATAGATGATTCATTAACATATCTCCAACCTTAAATTATGCAGATTCTGGTTGGAAAGAACAGCTGCAGTGGGGCATCTGCATGATGTGGGCTTTGGATTTGCACAAGAGTAGCATCACCAATTTAATAGTTTCTCTGTTTGCTGATGAGATTCCCTTTTCTTCAGGGTAATCCTTGCTGCACAGGCAGGTTCAGGTCCAAGCTCCAAAGTACAACTGCAGCAGCTTTACTCTTAAAGCTCTTGCCAAAGCCTAAGCACATGCCACCCACTCTACACCCTCTGCACCTTCACACTTGCCAAGCCCTGCCCTATTGCTGGACAACATTTATGCTCTCAGCCTCTCCATTTCCTCCAACCAGTTTTGCCAGGTCCCTCCCATATCCTATATTCACCAGAACCATTTCCCTCCAAGTAGACTCTCTCCCCAACAGGTCCTGTATTCCCTAAAACCTTCCTTAGAGGAAGAAAAGGAAAGTAACAAATACAAATTAGAAGCTATAAAGATAACTGATATGTGAAACAAAAGGACTCAAAGAGAAATCTACTGCTACTGCCTTTATCTACAAGCAGCAGCTGATTTGGCATTTTTTTTCTTCCTAATATTGATCCTGGTCCATTACTACATGGAAATGGTAGAAGTCTAAAAAATGTAGAAGAGGCAAAAGTGTTCAGTATATCATAAAATCATAGAAGATGAGGGTGGAAGGGACCTCAGGAGGTCATATCTAGTCCAACCCCCTGTTCCAAGCAGGACCAGCCCCAACTCCATCATCCCAGTCAAGGTTTTGTCTAGACGGGTCTTCAAAACCTCCAGGGATGGAGATTGCACCACCTCTCTGGGGAGCCTATGTTTTGCTACCCTCATGAGAAAGTTTTTCTTAATATCCAACCTGAACTTCCCTTGCTGCAACTTGTTTCTAGGGTATATTTGGGACAATGTTGTAATCATATGATAATGATGGTGGAACATTTTCATATTTCAACATCATCTCAGAAAGGCTTAGAAACAAATTAATAATGCCAGGCATTTAAAAAAAAATCAGAAAGTCTATACAACCTGCACTTGGGTCTTAAATGTACATGGTCCATAGAGCACCATGCACCATTAACTCTGATATTTTCAATGATTCTTGGAACACCAGATTAGAAGATAAAGTGCACAAATATAGAAAAAGGTCAAAATAGGACAATTTATGATTACAGGTCTCTCAGACTGACATAATTAATGGATTCAATTAATAAGAGTAATATAATTGATGTCAATCAAAATAGATTAATGAATTATAGTTCTTATTAAGTCTGGTTGATAAGGTAAATGCCACACATCTGTTACTTATGGTGTAAGTGCTATGCTTTACAGACAAAGTTTTTACTACAAATTAGAATAAAGTAAAAGTCAACATGGCACTCAAATGCAAAATATTAGAAAGTCAGACCTTCAACTTGAAGTGTTGAGGATATGAAAGGCATTTAGTCTACCACAGCCAGGCTACCTAGAAATCCAGTTTTAAACTTCCAACCCATAGTGTCCTCCTCTCCAGACACTCTGATTCTTCTTCAGGCATTCTCTGCTCCCCCACTGCTTTCCCAGCATCCCTAGCTGCCTGCAGCAATAGCTAGGGGAAGAAAACTCCCTGATCACAGGTGATTCATCCTTTTAACTAGGAGGTGGCATAGAAGGGGGCAGGAAGGCCCTTTTCTTGGACTACAACAGAATGACACCTGAATGCAGTAGTAAGCACAGTAAAAACATGAGCAGTGAATGGATGCTTTTGAAAAGGAAGGACAGGAAAATTCTGCATCAAGTGCATGCCGCAGGAGGGCAAAACCAGTCACTCAGTAGAGTGAACATGGCAGGAAGGAAGAAGCTGCCTCATGGGCAACTGTGGCTGAGAAGTCATTTCTAAAGACACTCAAGTCCATATCCCAAACACTACATCTCTCTCCAGGGCTAGCCTCTCTCTCATCTCTGCCGGGGTGAGCTCTACAGCCCATCGAGTGAGCTCTACAGCCCTCAGCCCAAAATGCCGCTACCCTCAATCACCCACTTCCATCTCCTGCATATCCTTCAAATGTCCAGGGCTCAATGGGTACCTGGGGTGAATAACCCCTGGAATGCCCTGCCTGCAGCATGGGCCCCATATCTCCCAAATTAAACTTTCACATCAGCTGCAGAAACTGAGGCAAGCATTCAGCAGGGGCTGCAAGTTAACAGATTGGATTTATTAACTCAGAAAAGACTCAACACAGGAATGAAACACTGCAACTCTTCAAGAAAAAGGTATCAGCTGCTGCTCACTGTATTTGCTTTCACAGCCCCACACCAGATCAGTCATGGGACAGGCCAGAAACAGGGTAACTCCTCACCACCTCCTACTAGATCCTTTACACCTTCTTAATCATCATGTTCTTCTTAATAAGCACATTCTTAACAATGCTGTAGTAACCATCATCAGTGGAGTGGAAGCTCCCTGGACAGTACTATGGCAAGCAGACTTCCCCTATCTCCTGTCCTCATTTTTTTAAACTCTCACTATATGGCTTTACCTTCCATTATTACAGTGCCCTGGGTCTGGAAGCAGCTTAGAGACAAACCAGATCTCCATAGGGTGGCTGGTAGCTTCCTAGGAGGCTGGCACAGCTGTCAAGGATCGCTACAGTGTGCCAAGGCTGTTATCTACTATGTCTGCTCTGCCATGGGCCTATGCTAGGCATCAGAGTCTACATACAGTGGAGAAGCTATGCCGCTACTCCAACCCATGAACTAGAGACAAGAGGTATGGCAGGTTGCCTCACATCCCTGTTTTGGGGATGCAGTGAGCTTCATCTCTCTAGGCCTGAAGACTCAGAATGTAGAGGGTGGACTGGCACTGGACAGGAGACCAGCTGTGCTAATAAGTATACAGAGCACTGGAAAGGGATAATGTTGTCCCTGTAATCATATGCAATGTTTCTGATTTACTTTAGCAGAATCTGCTTCTTTTTCTGCCCAAGCAGAATGGAAACCAGAGGTCAAGATGTCCTAGGAAAAATCAGAGAGCAAGTACCATGAAATGTTACTGCAGCTTGGGGTGACTAGATAAAATAGACTTTAAGTGCAAAGCCATCAGAGGCAAACAATGTTCTTTGGGTAAATCTGGTATCTTTTATTAGACCAACTCATATAATGGGGAAAATTCTTCTTCGCAAGGCTTTTAGGCACAAACACCCTGTTTGTGCCCGAAAGCTTGCTAAGAAGAATTTTCCCCACTATTTGAGTTGGTTTAATAAAAGATACCAGATTTACCCAAAGAACCTTGTCTGCCCATGTCCTTATACGAACACAGCTACAACCAACACCCCTGAAGGTATCAGAGGAGTCCCCAGTTTACCACAGGGCTAGAAGAGAACAACTAGCCAAGAGGACTTCACTTTCTCTGGGTATACATGGGTGTCAAGAGTGGCACAAAATACTGAAAGGTAAAGGACCTTTTGGACTTTCCTTCTGATGACGCTCATATACCTTCAACGAGATCTTTTTCATTTAATTAGACTTCAAGAAAATGCTGGACACAACCAAGAATACAAAGATTAGCAAGGGGAAAACCTGCTTCTGGCCAGTAACTACAGTGCAGTGCCATCTGCTGGGTGCCAGAAGCCAGCTGACTGCACTTACTGTGCAAGCCAAGCCGAAGTCCACCCCCCAGCAGTATTCATGCGAGTTCAGCAGTGCTTCTTGGTTCATGTTCCTGTGCATGGATTTACAATCTAGAGAATACCCTGAACTAAACCGAGCTACGTGGACATGGATAAGAGAAGCCTTTAAGACCCATGATGCAGTAAGCAGATCTGACACACTGTAGCCCCTCTAACCAATTCAAACTCACTGTTTGCTGTTTGCATTTTAGGGTCAATGGAATTTCATGGAGAGATTTATTACAGACGCAAATACACATATAGCTGGTATCCATGTCTTAGAGATAAGACCTCATATAAATCATATGAAAGTTTATACAACACTAAACTGAGAAGGATGCAAAAGACAGCTGTGTGGACCATCACAGTTACAGCACACAGACAATACCAAGGATGCCAAAGGCAGAGGCACACCGTACTATCTGAGTTTCTCTCTTGTAACATCCTTTAACAAGCCAAGCCGTCAGATTTTGCAGAAGGGTTTTTGGCTAGGATCTTCACAAATGAAAAGCATCTACTATAAGAAGCTGTCAAGGAGCAAAAGTGCAAATAAAGATGACAAGCTAGAGAAGCATGTCTTAAGGAGAAATATATGGCAATTGGCCAAGGATTTTGGTCTTGATTTCAACGCACTTACCCAGAAAAACAAAACTCATACATCTTGCTTGGCCCCTTCTTTTCTAAGAAAAGTTCATGGCTCAGGCAGCAGATGGGTTATGGGCCAGGACTGATACACTGGAAAACTCAACAAAAATTGCAAGTAGGAATTAAAGGCACTGTTAGAGATTAGCAAAGAATAAGTTTGTAGTACCAGCCTGCAGTAGGGCCAGGTCTAATCAATGCTACCAACACAGGCTTCCTGTGAATTTGCCGCTTGTAAGTACAGTACTAAGATATTTTACCATGCCAATTCCACTGAACTCACCAATGTAATGACAGCAGAAAACACAGACAGCCTCTTTCTTTGACCGTGATAAGACTTCTGTTTAACTTGCCTAGTCCAGAATGTTGCCTGTAATTGCAGGGTTCTTGGTTGGCATCTCAGTTTAGAGCACAAACCCACTCGTGGGTGAGACTTTGCTTGGCAGAAGCCTCTGTAACAATTAGCAAGCTAACAAAACAAGCTGAAACATCTACAGCTTTAGGTGTGTAGATAATTCCCACCTTCACTCTCTTTAAATGTCAGAAAGTGCAGCAGCTTTATTTAAAAATAGGTGAAATACAGCCTTGTACAGAAAGCTCAGCCCAAGGTTCAGATACCATTTAAGCCTCTCACTTTATCCAAAATACACAGTTGCCACCTTGATGCATAGCTTTCAGATTTGGTAAAAGCACATTCATGGTCTCAGAGATGGGAGCCTTGTAATTACGTAAAACAACTATCCAAAGTGATATTAAAATGGAAAGGTAATTGCACATTACCCAGATTTCAGATATTCCAAAACACATTTGGAAATAAATCTATTGTAACTTGGACAGCACATGGCCTTTTAGCAAGAGTCCTTGTGTTATAAACTGCCTTCCTCTCCCTGCACCAGCCTCCCCACCTCCCTCTCTCCATCATCTCAAACACTGCCTTGCTTGAGACTCAGAGCCGCAATCCCAATCAGAGGTATGCTGTGCTACTGGTTCTTTTTATTTCCTCTCATGCACAGGCCAGCTTTGCTCCAACTTAGGCCCCAAGTGTTTTCAGAGCAGTAATGCAATCCTGCTGTAAATTGTCACGCATGTCTAGTTACATAAAAATGTGTCACTTCTTCCCCCTGTCCCCAAGGGCCCTTGGGGTTGCTCTTTGTAGTGCTTACCTCTTAAAAATTCCTTTATCTTGGGAACAGCCACCAGCAATTTCCCAGGGAAGATTCACAGCAATGTAAGGCCAGTTCCAGGTTCTCTTGGGAGTCGAGATAAAAGACAGGTGCTAAAAAACATAGGAAAGTGCTTTATGGGATTTTCTTCTTTTAGGGCTAGGTTACTCAGCCATCCCATTTACTGTGAAATATCTGAGTTATTGATTTTATCATTGCTGCATGAGAACACTTTGGACACACACGACTTGGAGAATGTGACAGTGAAAACTAATGCTAGCAATAAGACTATCCCTGAGAAACAATCAAACCTTCCCGTAATTTTAGGAAAGCAAAAAGCGCATGCACACACATGCACACCCGCCCACGCTTTTTTGAGCTTTGACCGTTGGGCACCCTGGACCAATAGCAATTAGTTTTATATCGGTTCATATTTTTCATTATAATAGTATGTCATTCCTATGCTTTGGTACACTTTAGCCAAGTCTTTCAATTATTCGCTTAATACTAGTCTCATATAAAGCATTTTTATACCTTTCTACAGACATTCAATAATTCTGTTGTTTAAACTCATATATTTTTTTAAACTTGGATAAAAAAATGAAGCAGGCCACAGAAAGCTAAAGACTCTGTTCACCGCACTTAAGCTGTTAACAATGGACCTATGAAAGGGATGGCCATAATGCAAGGGTACAATTGAACAAAAGACACAGAGCACAAATATTTAACCAGGTACAAAGTCTGCCACTGCAAGCTTAATCCTTGTTTTGAATTAAGTGTGGTTCCTCAGCTCCGTTTCTTCTACCACAGCAGTAAATGCCAGCTACTTAATGATGCCCCCTACATATTATACACTGCAGGTCAGAAAGGTCTTATTTTTTAAACAGACAAGGGAGCATATTTCACCAGAAACATTTTTTTTCCTTTTTCAAGTTGCTGGATAAACAGCTGCAAGCAAAATTGTGAGCTTCTGCAGGACAGAGAATAAAAGCAGAGCTAATCACAGGTATTATGATTCCAGGAAGCTAGAAACACATTCGGAACAAAGCCCAGCAGATCATTCTCTGTAGGAAAAGCCTGGGATTCCATGTCAGTCTTCTGTAACACGGCGTTTAGAATAACTGAGCATTTTTATCTCTTTTTGTAATGGAGCTGCTAGCAAATCAGGTTTAGTTTATTTTTCAAAATATGCTTCCTTTGCTTCTGGTGCTGAATCACAGGCTTATTCATGCTGGGAGATTCCCTGACTTACTGCATCCACATGCAGCCCTGACATTTCACCTGCAGGCTTCTAGTTTTCATCTCCTGTACTACCTCCAAAAGGTACACACAGTGACTTCAGGTTTTCCAAAGATTTGGACCCTGACCTGCTCCCATTGTTTAAAGGTGAAAGACCCTACAGCAATAGGACAGGGACCAAAGAGAAAGCAAGATTTCAGGAAGGATTCAGCTGAACGTGAAGCCTGGCACTCATCATTCAGGCTAGTAGTTGCCAGACCCACTGGCATGTAAGCATGCATAGAAGCTAGCATCTCAGGAGAGAGCTTTTTTTGTACAACTACATGCCTGATTCACCACAAATTAACAGTGGAAATCCCTCTAGGGGCAGGGAGAGATAACAAAATGAACAATATGATGTCAGCGAACCACATTAACTCTGCTGGTGCATTAGATCCCTTACCTCCTTGCCTTCCATGGGTATTCACATTGTAAGCTCTTTGGGGCATCTGCTAGCCTGCATTTGTGCTATGCATAGGATAGAGTGCTTATAATGGGGTCCCATTATGTATGACCATAAACATGAATTCTTGTGGAAAACCTGTGTGCAGCAGACACATTTTTATAGAAACCCAGCTTTGGAAATAACAGATTATCTGGTTGCAGTGTAGTGAAAGGGGGAATGATGACACCTCGATGCCATCCTCCAAGTTCCACCTAGCACGAAAGGTCCAAATAACAGACCCCTAGACTCCCAAACTTGAAAGCTAGTCCAGGTCCTTTCTCATTGATTTTTGCCAGCAAGATGAGTTAACTGCCATTCAGCAGGTAGCATATTCATTTCCTGTGGCATTTGTATTTGTTACCCAAGGTATCATCATTCAGTTTGTCAGGTCCTGTGGAGAGTGATAGGGCCAATGGAAATTGCTCTGGCATTAATTACATACTGCATCTTTCACAGCACTTAGTCCTAGTGACGAGACACCCACAACCCAGTAGATGCACTGTTAATGCAATGACAGAAACATTTAAAAAATAGAGTGAAGCGTTACAAAGAAAGGAAAAACCGGGATATTAGTTCCAGCTATGCTTCTGCTGGAATCCCAGTGTTTCAAGATGCATGGAAAAGCAAGAGCAACTCTAGATTTACAACAGCCTCATGTGCAGGACTGTGCTGTTACCCAAATCTCCAGGAAGCTTTATCACAAGAAGAAACAGCATTGCATTCCATGCATGTCGCTTCTCAGCACTCTCATGACATGAGGGCCAGTGCCTCTGAACTCTAGAGACGCTGGACTGTTCCCTTTGGATCTGCTCTGTAATCATTTAAGAATACTGCCCTTGTCATTGGGATGCTTACAATATGAATACAATGACTTTAGAAATGGCCTTTGGGAAAGGGAGCAGGAGGGCGCGGGGTGAAGGATGGCTCAAGTTTAAACTGTTTTGGGCACAAAGAATGGACAGCTAGAGGTCTGAGAATGCCAAAATAGAGAACACTGGCAATGAAAAGTGGAAATGACTCTTTCTCTCCAGAAATAATCTGCTTTGTTCAGGCAAAGCAGATTGAGATACAGAATCTTCATGCAAGCATCTGAAAAAGTTGGGCCTGTCTGGATCATTGTCAGAGAGTGGCACACTTGTGATAGACTATTTAAAAAACTATCATGCCTATCTGCATATCCTTTTACTCTAAAGGTTTGTTCCCACCATTAAGATTAAGCTCTGGTTTAATGCCGCTGTTTGATCACTATAGTCACCATTGATCAGATCAAAGAATTGCTGGTGCAAGAGCTTACCTGAAACTATTGGGGGAAAAGTGAATATTGTAGCTCAAGGCCCAAGCCAGGAGTTGGTGCGCTGCAGAATTCCACAACAGGGAACAGCACAAGGCCCTCAGACTTCTGGGTTACACTTAGAAAGGGAACAGAGTTGCCATCAGCTTTGTAACCGGACACCTGGCATCAGGTGTCTTGCATGAACGGATCACAGAAATGAATCTGCAGTCTCTCTACACAGCTGGTGCTCTGCAGTGAAACAGCAGTGGAGATGACTACACAGGCAAGAACCAAAAGAGGTTTCACATCTCTGTAGAGACAGAAAGAAGAAATGCTTCAGGAATAAGAACATGGACAGGAACGACGTAATCTTTCCCATGTAGTCCCTACCATCTATGCATGATGACCAAAAGCAGAGAATATCTATTAGGATTAGGCTACAAGGATAGTCATAATAAGGACTGCACTAAATGGTGCTGTTTGCAGGACACAAGATGCCTTACAAAGAACATGGCACTCTTGTGCCTCTGCACCTTACCTTACATATTATTAGCTAGCCATGGAATAGAGAAGCTGCAGCAGGGTTCAGGTTTAGAGGCATCTTTATTACCCCTTGAACACGGAGGGTTTTGTCAGCCCTGCAGGGGAAGAAGTTGCTGCTGTTTTGTGACGAGCAGCATGCCTTGAATTTAATTTTGCCTTTCCTTAAATCTTTTTATCCAGCCCTAGATGGGAGTGAAAGATAAACACAGAACAAGGCACTGATACTTCTCATCAGAGTCAGCATCCATTTTCTTGCAGTGAAAGAAATAATGTGCCTTCCTGCCCACTGAAAAAAAAAATTACAGCTGAGCAAAACAACATTGCTTTGCCTTCTGGAGAATGCTGCAGCCTGGGGGTGGGCAACGGTACACGTTGATAAACCTAGAGCATGGTGGAGAATTTCAATACAGATTTGGGATTAAGTTGTTTTTTGTAACAGGCACACATCAGCAGCTGCAGCTGCCTGATTTTGTCCACCACTGCTAACAGGCAGGGCTAGCCTTCTCTGAATACCAAGTCAGGCATTAGGGCCAAGGATACACTGATTTAGAAACCCCTTAATAGAGGGGTTCTCCACATGCCAAAAAAGGCATTTGAATACTGCCAAAGCAGTTGGTAGAACATCACTGCCCTCTTTCTTCCAGAACAATGCCCGTTGAGTATCCATAATGCGCCCATATATGTGGTATTGGGCATAGCATATACCAGTAAGAGGCAAAGTAAAGGTTTAGGTTCAAGCTTTGCCTGACCAGGTAACATGTTATGCTAACAATATACAGGAGGTCTAGAATAAGGCCCTTCAACTTTTAAAATGAGGCTGAGAGATTGTAAGGAGGACAAAAGAGGGTATGTCACAACACAAGATCTTTTAAGATACCTTTGCCTAAATCTGCTAATTATCAAATGACTCATTGCCTATGATTTAAATTTGTTTGCTTATCATTTTGCAAATACTATGGAAAAATTAAGCTAGGGGATGGGGAAGTAGAGGAAGGCAAAGATGACTTCAAAATGGTATGATGCCCCTTAGAGATTTTACATGAGTAATAATATATTAGGAACACAGAAAAGACACTATACTGCTATTTGTGGTCATTAGGACTTTGCCGGGAGGAAAAAGGGGTATAGTGGTTTGGTATGCAAAATTAAGAAGACTGTATCATAGTCTGCACTTACAAAATACTTGACACTCAGGGATCTCAAGGTGCATTGAATACATGGATCTGTTCTCATATGCTCCTGCTGCCATCATATGCACACCCAGAGTGAGGTAGATCAACCGTAAAATGTGGAGAGGCTGAAGTATAGTGAAATTAAGCATCTTTCCAAAATCAGTCAGTAAATCCATGGTCAGTATACTTATCCCACAGGAGTCTTGGCTCCAGATTCGTCCATTAGCCAGCAGCACATACGCTGTCTCTAAAAGATAATATATAGCTAAAAGTGCCAAAGGATGAAGCTTTTGCCAACACAAAGGAAACTCCTTGGACTTGTTTGCCTACTCTGCTACAGTCCCACATCTTGGCAGGCTAAGGGGAAAATGAGAGGCTCGGAGGCCATTGCTCTCCATTGTTGGACGGGCTGTGCAATAGGGAACAGTCAGTGGGGTAACATTCATGAGGATGCTGCATAGTCTGGATCATAAATATTCAGGTCTTTGTGGGACTGAAAATCCTGAGGTGCAGGGTGCTCCTGCAGGTTAGACTCTCGGGGAGCTGCAAGAGAAATCACTTAGCTCTGGGAGAAGAGACAATAAATCCTAACCCACAACAATGTGAACTGGTTCCCCTAAAAATAGAAATGATATTACACTCATACACAACCTATTTCTCTGACTACACAGGAAAAAGCCCATGTCAGCCAAACTAGCTAATTTCCCACATAGAGGGTGCACTGCTGGAAGGAAACACCCTCCTCTTGAAACACCCACATTCACGTGTGTCCAAAACAATCTTTGGGACTGATATATAACTGAGAGAACGCACGCCTCTCACCTTACACTGGATGGATTTCTGAGCCAGGTCGTGGCTTTTCCCAAGTGAAAGCTCCAGGGGGAGGGATGGAACAGTTTTGCTAGTAGTGTCTCAGCTGTGCTGTTCCATGCGATGAACTTTTAGGAGACAAGTGAGAAATGCTACCTTAGGAACAGATATGAAAGGGATGGGGCCATAGAGGTAGACAGATTGGTTAGAGGATGTGAAAAGCGGTATTTTGGAAGTAAATTCAAATGGCTGGGTATTTTGTCCTGGACACATTCAACATAATTCTCTTTTATTTTCTTAGCAGGAAGATGAGGAGTATTATCTTGTTTTTGAGCACTCAAGTGTTTTCTAATTACCTTTCTCTGCAGCTGAAATGCAGCCATTCCTTACTGAACAACGCCGAGTTTCACTATGTCTGGGATTATATGATTTAAAATTGAATGAAACAGGGGCAAATAATATGGTGGTCTGAACACCAGCAATTGTTAGCATTTTTCATGCATCCATGGAGCCACTGGCACCTCCATGGTGACACTGCATCACTGGAACTGCTATTAAAGCAAGTTCAGAAGTAGGTAAGAAGTAGGAGGTTCTGTCCTGATCTTATCTTCTTTTACCTCATGTGTAGTCACAGAATTGCCAGAGAACTGGGAGAGAGGAAAAACCCAGTGTTCACCTTCACCTTTTAGTCTAGAGAAGAGAAGACTGAGGCAGGATTTAATAGCAGTCTTCAACTCCCTGTAGGGGGGTTGCAAAGAGGATGGAGCTGGGCTGGTCTCAGTGGGGGCAGACAACAGAACAAGGAGCAACAGTCTCAAGTTGCAGTAAGGGAAGTTTAGGTTAGATATTAGGAAGAATTTTCTCACTAGGAGAATAGTAAAACACTGGAACAGGTTACCCAGAGAGGTGGTGGAAGGTCCATCCTTGGAGGTTTTCAAAATCCACCTTGACAAAGCCTTGGCCAGGATGATGTAGTTGGGTCTGGCCCTGCTTTGAGCAAGGGGTTGGACTAGATGTGACCTCCCGAGGTCCCTTCACACCCTCATTGTCTATGATTCTATATGTAGTTTAAACTAACTTCTCTTTCTCTTCCTTTAGAGAAATCAAGTATTTTAGACAGCTGCATACCTGGGCCTTATTTGCCACCAAAAGACCTCTGGTGTCCTGTGGAAGCTTATCCAAGAGCAGGGCAACCAACTCCAAGCAGATCAAGCTTGACATCTACCTATGCCTAGCAAAGTACTATTAGCTTAATCCCAACTCCACGTGATATGCATCACATCACTGTTTTGAAAACACTATTAGACTCTAACCAGAGTTTATGCCACTAATAAGCAGCTCAAATGAGCAAGCTGTTGACAGCAGCACATTTTAGCATAACATTGAACTTTGAGTAAAATGGAAGCAAAAATAAACTAGTATTTACAGTACACAAATTTCAGAGACATCAAACAGGTCTCAGCAGGAGCATGTCTTATTTAGATAACTTTTTTTTTAGTTTCATTGAATTAAACAAAAGGAAAGGATTCAGAATTTACAGATATCTGTGCCACTATAGATTCTGGGGGGAAAGAGCCAAGCAAACAAAGCCAGAAAACATGCAGCTATAGATGAATCCTTAATCTACACTTTGGAACCCAAGATAACTGTGTAATTTTTTTTCTCTTGTTACCACAGAACTAAACACATCACACATTCAAAAAACACCAAAACTAACAAACAAAAAGGCACAACATGGATACATAAACACATCCTTAAATGACTTGCTGTTCACTAATACCTCATTTGTAGCACCTACTGGCCGTGTCTACACGAGCAGCAGACTGCGCAGTTGTTACTGTACTATCATTTAGTATGTGAGTAAGCAAGTACTAAGTTACTGCACAGTAACTGGCTTTACTGCACAGTACCATCACCACATGTTTTTTTCCTGATGCTACTGCGCAGTAGTTCATTACTACTATGCAGTATCAGCGCCGCATGGTTACTGCCCAGCAACGTTACTGCATGGGAGCAACAACCTATGGTACATTAGCTTGTTGCTACTGTCCCATTGCATCTTGTGTAGATGCACCCACAATGTACAAAAGGTTACTAAACTTGCCAGCAAACATTTATTACTGGTTTTGTGGTAGTACCCTGGCGCCAAGCCTCCTTGTGTAAAGGGCTGCATAAACAAAAAGGATGGTCCCTACGCTAAAGAGTTTATAGTCTAAATGGAAACCAAGGACCAACAGACGGGGAAATAAAGGGGAATAGCGAGCAGTGGGTTGCTGGGAGACAGAAAATCTGGAGACTGACAAGGAAATTCTCCTGTCACCATCCCCAAGTTCATGATAAGCATAACCTGAAGAGTCATGAAATTCTGAACAGGTACTTTGCAGCAAAATGCTAAAACCTGAGCGTTTCCAAAGAAAAAGGCCTTTTGTACTCTACATCCTAGAATATTGAATATGGAAACTAAAGAATGACTTGCAGCCATACTTTAATCAGATACCATAAATATTCTCAAATTCCAAATAGAAAAAAACCTCAGACCCAATTTTCCTCCACACTCGTCTAGGACCTCCTCATCTTAGACTAAAGCCATATTCCCTGTATAATTATTAAACATTATACATATACAACACATTAGAGTTATTAGCATTTCTAAGTCCCCCTTCCCCAGGATGTGTCAGCACATGGTTTTCTCCTCACAAGGAGCTACCAGCTGTAAATGTTTTACCTGCCCTATTCCACCAGCCTAAGAAACATGCATCACATTTTCAGCTGTTTCTGTAGTTTATTGGATCTGTCTGCAGCTCAGAGAGTTGGAGTATGGTAGCAGCATCTTCCCCAAACCAATATTGAATGAAAATGTATCTAAGTGCTTTTTTATACTCTGTAAGGCAGAAGGCAGGGAAGCCTAGCACTTTTTAGGGCACTTGTATGTGTTCTTAAAGACTAACTTGTTCAGAAAGGCATAAGTGTTCATAGGCCAGACCATGATTTGTAAGCTTATGCTTTGCTGAATGAGTTAGTCTCGGAGGTGCCACCATGCCCTCTATTGAGAGGCTAACTACCTCTCAATAGTCTGTAACTGGTTAGTTGGTGAATCCAAACCCATGTCTTGAAGGACAAGTGTTGAGGTACTAAACCCAGAGGAATAAGTAGGCCCCTTATTTTGCAGACATACATTTGTTTTTACTGAAGGTTCTTCCCATGCAAAATCCCCTCCACTGAGCAGCACTGCACAGTAGAGTATTATGGAAGTACAGGAACATCAAATATCCAAGTCCAGGTTTGATTTTTATGAGAATGGAAGTTGACTAGTCATTGCTAAATCCCCAAAGTATTGACCCCAACAATCCTACTCCCTAATAATCTGCAGGTCTTTGTAACAGGGCAGATGGATTCAAGGAAAGTTGGAGGACAGAATGATTGAGAACATCCCAGTATCACATTTTTATTCTTCAACTTACATTAACAAAAAAATCAGAAAAATTAAGTGACTTTGGCATAAAAATGGAATGAATCGGCATAGTAATAATTCAGCCGCAAGAGCTAACGTGATTGATGAAAGGAAAGACACCATTCTGACACTAAGAAAAGGAAGCACAATAAGGCATTACAGCTAGGAAACAATCACAGAAAGCACAACAGGAATAGATCAACATGTATAAAAATAACCAAAGGAAGAAAGAAATCTGTAGCTAGAGCCACTGTCAAGAGTCAGCGTGGAGAAAGAGAGAGACTTAATTCATGTCTCTACCAATTCATGGAAACTGGGCTTTTCGGGCATGTTTACACATGGAAGTGCCACAGCGTCAGGAGCTTTGAAAACAGTCCAGTGCTGCGATGCTTGCAGTTGTGTAAGTGGCAAAATGTTCATCACATAAAAGGTGCTTTAGTTCAAAAGTGTACTGTCTCCATTTTCTGTGCACTGATGTGCATTTTTCCACTTATACAACTTCATATGGCACAGCGCAGTTTGGATCAGCTTGGATGCAGAACAGACTTGATTAATTGATTAATCAGTTAATCAAGTTGGCTCCGAAGTGGCAGATCTCTGGCGTGTCGTGGGACTAAAAAGTAGGCCCACTGAGTCTGGAAAAAAGAAGACTGAGGGGAAATCGAATAGCCACTTATTCTGGCAGATGTCAGAACAAGGAGCAATGGTCTTCAATTGCAGCAAGGGAAGTTGAGGTTGGATATTAGGACAGATTTTCTCCCTAGGAGGGTGGTGGAGCATTGTAACAGGTTACCCAAAGAGGTGGTAGAACCTCCATCCTTGGAGGTTTTCAAGCCCCAACTAGACAAAGCCTTGGCTGGGATGATGTAGTTGGGGCTGGTCCTGCTTGGAGCAGGGGGTTGGACTAGATGTGACCTCGTAAGGTCCCTTCCAACCTGAATTTTCTACAATTCTCTGATTTTTTTCTATACTAGGTTAAAAGCCCGTCAAAATTGATGGGTAAAAATAGGTTAACTTGTTATAGGATAACACATTTCTGTTACCCACTGTGTCATTACCAACTTGAGCAGTTCTGCTTGGTCTTCTTCTATACAATGGGTATCCATCAATATTTCCAGGTGTCTCTTCTCTAAACTCCTTTGGATACTTCTTCAGACACTGATGATTTTCCATGCACGGTGCACTTGGATTCAATCCTCCACATAGTCCATGAATCATATTCTCATCACAATAATCTTTGTTCAGCAGGGAATGCACTGTTGAATGACTGAATGTTTGTTTTAAAGTTGTGTGATGCTTGTTGTTCCGATTCGGCATTAAATCTCACGAATACCCTGGAAACAGACTTTTTGGAGGCAGAATCACTTTACCCTTATGACAACTCCAGAATTGGCCATCTGTAAGTTTAAAGAGTTACAAAATTGGCACGCCATGTTCATCAATCCACAACTATGTTCCTCAATCGCGTCTTCAGTGAATCTATTGTTGCCTAGTATTTCATCCTGTCTTCTATTGCCTCTGTGAACACTTTGTCTTTCCATGGCATCACTTCTATGACGTCCTCTTTGATCATCTCTTCCATTTTGTCTTACTCTTGCCATTCTTTCTGCATTTAATTGCCATCTATTCTCTCCTTCATCTTGGTAAGGGTGTTATTGGTTAAAGTAAGGGTGTTAAGGGACAATTTTTGCTCGGAGAGTGAGAGTACACCATAAGTAATTGAAATCAATCATTAAAAGTTCAGAAAAGTGAGTGCAAATGTGGTTTTTTTGCACGTGGCAGACAGAATGACATAGACACAACAGAAGCAAATTATCATAGAGGATACCCAACCAAGAGGACAACCATCCTCAGAGTTGTTGAAGACCCGACTTGGCTGGGATGATGCAGTTGAGGCTAGTCCTGATTTGAGCAGAGGGGTGGACTAGATGTGACCTCCGGAGGTCCCTTCCCACCCTCACTTTTGATAATTCTGTGTTGTGGACTCTCCATCCTTGCAGGTTTTGAAGACCCAGTTCAACAAAACCTTGTTTGGGACAATGTAGTTGGGGCTGGTCCTGCTTGGAGCAGGGGCTGCACTACATGTGGCCTCCTGAGGTCCCTTTAGCCCTCTTGTTTGATGATGGAGTTCGCACTCTCCATCCTCCAGGTTTTGAAGACCCAGTTCGCCACCGCCTTGGCTAGGACGACGTAGCTGAGGACATCCTGCTTGGAGCAGGGGGTTGCACTGGATGTGACCTCCCGAGGTTCCTTCAACCCTCCTGTTTGATGCTCGCTCTCTGCACTCTCCATCCTCGCAGGTTTCGAAGACCTGACTAAAAGCCTCGGCCAGGATGACGCGGTAGAAGACGTCCCGCTTGGAGCAACGGGCTGCACGAGCTGTGATGTCCTGAGCTCCCTGCACCCATATGTGACTAGTAGGGGGTGCACATACCCCCGACGACGACCGACACTGATGCTGTCAGTAGAGCAGGTGTCCCCACGAGCAGGTTAGGGCTACGGCCAGACTCAGGAGGCACCTCACGCACTGCGCATGTCGCCCACGCCCAACGGCCCGCAGGCCCCGCCCCCTCCCCGGCCCTCTTTCCCGCTCAGCGCCCGCGCGCCGATTGGCCCCCGCGAAGCCCCGCCCCTTGCCGCCGCGGCGCCCAGCCTCGTGCGGGGGGACGCCCCGCCTCAGTGGGCATGTGCGGAGCTGTGCCGCCGCCGCCGCCAGCGCGCCTGCTCCAGCCTCTCGCAGCCGCAGGACGGAGGATGCGCGGGCGGCTCCGGGCCCCGCGCTGTCGCCTCCCCCCCCGGCGGGCCGCGGCCGGGAGCAGGACCCTCACGGGCGGCTCGGCCCCGCGCCCCCGCCCCCGCCGCGGCGGCATGCCGCCCCGCCGTCGCCCGCCCGCCTAGCCCCCCGCCGAGCCGCCCCGAGCTGAGGTGAGGCTCTTCCCGCCGCGTTGGGTGCGCGGGGGGATTATTTTTTAAAAATTTGGGGGGGGGGTTCATGATTTTTTTATTATTATTACTATTATTACCCTCCCCAAAGGCTCTTGACAAATTGCCGTGTCATTGCGAGAGGCGCCTGGTTTCCCCACCCGTGTTTTAAGGCTTGCGCCTTCCCCCCGTGCAGTGGCCTGCAGAGACCGGGGCAGCGTCTTGTCCGGAGACCGGCCGTGCCCCTGCCCCCGGGCTGTTGTGTGTTTCGTTGTGGAGTGTCCACCCCTGGGCGCTTGATCGTGCTGCTAGCAGAGGTATCTCCTGCGCCTTCCCTCGTTTCCCCAGGTTCGGCAGCGTCTTCGGTAACGGTCTGCTAGCTGAATCTTGTATTGAAATAGCGTCCGCACGTCCGTCCCTGTGTCTTCACTTTTCCCTTCCTGCAGCATCTTCCTTAAGGTGGCTGGACATTTCTATGGAAATATCCGTGCATCCGTCCTCGCGTCTTCACTTTTCCCTTTCTGCAATGTCTTCGTTAATGATTGTTCTTCAAGTGAATTGGATCTCTCTTATTAGACCCACTTGGTCTAATAGAAGAGATCGGATTCACCCGAAAAGCCTGGTCTGCCTGTGTCCTCAGACCGACACGCTGCAGCCTGCACCCCTGCGTTAATTTCCAACTACAGGGTACCACAGGTTATGTTGAAATATCATCCAGAAACCCATTTTTCCC
The DNA here is from genome assembly GCF_052110815.1 of Crocodylus siamensis. Lineage (NCBI taxonomy): Eukaryota > Metazoa > Chordata > Crocodylia > Crocodylidae > Crocodylus > Crocodylus siamensis. The sequence goes on from NC_143400.1 coordinate 2,541,488, forward strand.
TTTGTGCAAGATCTGTCTTAATGATTTTGGCTGAAAATTTATATTTAAAAATAATCTGAAAACCCATCTCTGCAGAAATCTTTTTTAAAATAATTGAAAAAGGAACTGTTTGTCTCTGCTTCTATTCCGGTGTATCATGTTTGCTAGGACAAAAATATTCATCCTTGTACTAGGTATCCAGGTTGTAGCCGTATTGGTCTAGAGGAAAAGGCAATCGGGACTCATAATAGAGAGATCTTTTATTAGACCAACAAGGTGTTTGCAGAAAAATGTCTTTAATTGCAAGCTTTTGGGCAATTAAAGGGTGTTCCTGAAAGCTTGCAATTAAAGATTTTTTTTCTGCAAATGCCTTGTTGGTCTAAAAAGATATCATCTCTACTGTGAGTTCTGATTGCCTTTTCCTTGTCTCATACATGTATTTTTAAAACTTGCAATGTGCTGCATCTGCCCATAAAGAAGGGTAAGCTGAACAGGACTGATGTCTGTGCCCAGCTTATTTTGTGCAGCGATGGGGAAGAGGCAGTAGAGAGGGGCTCTCTAAATGGATCATTGTTGTCTTTTTAATATTGTCTGTATTCGCATGAAGTGAGAGTGACCTTTCGGGTTTGTTTGCCGTCTGGAGCTGATTAAGAGATCTTGCAAGCACAGGAGGGTGTGCAGTTTCCATGTCGGAGATTATGGTGTTGTCATTGAGACTGGCTAAGGTGATTGCATGTAATAAAGCTAATGAAATGATGCATAGATTGTAGGTTTGTATTGAGTTTGCGCAGAGAAAATATATGCTGGGGAGTATTATTTCCAAAGAACAAGACATAAACCTCAGGGCAGTGTGCTGCTTTATCACAAAATGAGTTTGAAACCACAACACTGTTTTAGTTATCTAAGAAAATTTGCTTTCAGGGTGCCAGATGCTTTCCCTTTAAGGTTATTTTGGTCGGTGTTTTCCTTCTGTACAGACATCTGGGAACACAGGAACATAGTCTCCTACAGAGCGGGCATGCCACTGAATCCATCATTATACAGTAAAGATGTCTTCCACCTTAAAAGAAAATTTGAGCAGGAGTTGGTTGGTTGGTTTATTTATTTATTTACTTACTTCCTCCCCTCCCTTCAAATGGGAATAAACATGCCTGCTGTGTTTTTACTAAAATGCCATGCTATGGATTAAAAATGTTTCCCTGGACACACAGTTTTCTGATGAAAGCAGCTATGCTCCTTGGGGACCAGGCTAGGATGCAGCTTTATGCTCCTCGGGGAGCAGGCTGGGATGCAGCTTTAAATTGGAGAGAGAAATCATTTTGAACTACTGAGGCACTAATAGAGTCTTCAGTAAAAAGGTAGCAGATGTCAGAATCGCTTCTATTCCAGAGACTGTGCAGCTCACCCCAGCCGTTATTCAGAAGTATGACGGTTGCATTTTTACGACTAAGAAGCCAATTGAATCTCATTCTCATGGGAGAATGAGAGAGGCTCCTTGTAGTCATGACTGCTTATAACCCACTGGGATGTAAAATTGCAGCAATACTTGATTATTTCACAAAGCCTGGGAAATACAAGTGAAAGGCAACCGGCTGCAATTTTGTTTTTGTTTTTTTCTGTCCGTCCTAACTTACAAAATTGTCCCTTGTATGAATTTAGCATTGCTGAAAGCTGCCAGATGAGTAGCTGTGAGGACAGAAGATCTGTCTGTCCACCCCCCTCCCCCCCGTTTGCAGCGCAGGCAGCGCAGATCTTGCATACAAAGATCCTGGGAGCTTGCTTCATTCTTGCCATGGTATAAAATTCTCTGAGTCTGTTCAGGCCTTTGCCTTCTCGTAGAGTTTACCACAAGGGGGCCCGTTGCGTGCGTGGTTTTTGTGATGTAGACACATGTCCGCTAGGAGTTGAACAGAGACCTATCGAGTTCACTTTTCGCGTGGGAAGCTAAATAGCCTGGCCTGGATTTGAAAAGATTACCCAGAGCTGAAAGAGTCCATAGACAGATGCACATTGTCAGAGCTCTCCAGACACCCTATGCAGTGAATTGCTGTGAATGCATACTCAGCACTTTGGTTTTATTCCTGTAGTGTGAGAGCATCTGGGATAATTTTATAACTGCTCCAGATATAGGTAGAAAACAGAGTAGATTTATACCTTGTTCTGCTGCCTTCTGCCTGACTTCAGACTAACCTGTCTAACTACCTCTCCAGCTGCATGTAGCCAAGGGAGAGCTGACTATAAAGTAAAATTTTAAATCAAAGTCCTTTGTGTGTCAGAAATAAATGGGAGGTTTAGGATGCTTGCCACTACCACTGGAGCTAATAATGCATTTTTAACTGGAAACATGCACTTGTTCAGAAGCTATTCATAGGTACCTTTTAAGAATGTGTTTCTGCCAACAGATTGATTCCTAATACTTGTATTTCAAGTTCATATATCAAAGGTCAGAGCTGGGCACCTTTTGTCTTTTTTCCCCTCTGGATTCAGGTGTTTAACAGGGATTCAAAAGTTGTTGGTTTTTGTTTTGTTTTTTAAAGCCAGAAGGGATCATTATGAAGATTTACTCTGCTTTTCTTCAGTATATAGGCCAAAGATTTTCACCAAGAAATTCTTCCATCAAGCCCCTGACTTCTGGTTGAGCTGAAGTGCTGTTTTCAGAAAGAGCAATCAGGATTTGTAGTAGAGATGATATTTTTTTATTAGACCAATAAGATTTTTGCAAAAAAGTCTTTAACTGCAAGCTTTCGGGCACAAACACCCTTCATCAGGCATTGGGGAAAAGATTGTAAAAGTTCTCCTGGGTAGAAATGAAAGTTCATATTTCATAGAATTTCACAGAGGAGTCGGTAGATGGAAACTCCTTTGGGCAGTCAATTCAGAGCTTGTATGGAGTCTCTCCCCTCTGCGTGAAGTTACCTGGATACCTGACATTTTCGGAAAGATGCATACAAGTTTTTAAAAAATGGGGAATGACAGATCTACCGTGGCCTTTAGCTGGGACCTAGGAACTGCTAACAGATCTAGCATCGAGTGCAAGTGACTGAAACATGAAAGTCTTTGGAGGGGCGGTTCTGGAAGTTTTGAAACTTAGCAGCACAAGGCATGCCGGTAACTTAGCTGGTGCTTTAATTGGCAAGTTTATAGGATGGAGCTTTGATGGTGGCAGGAAAACTGATCTGTCCATCTCCACCTGGCCTAAGCAGCTCATATAAATACTTGCTTTAGTGGGACAGTCTTACCATTTCTGATAACTGCGTTAATTAGGAACGACTCCTGAGAAACACGGACCCTTTTCCATAGCAAGCACAGTACAGCTGGGGGCTCTGATGTAAAATCCCTCAGCCTTCCTTCAACACTTCACATTAACTTCTGATGCACCAAGGTACCTGATTAGTTGTGAAAGGCAGAAGCTGTCTATGCATACACCAAGTCATGACTGTGCAAGCCTATGTGCTTTATTTCTGGCCTAGGGAGAACACATCTAGGTAATTTGAGCCTGCATGACTTTTGCAAATAATAGATTTTTCAGAATGAGTGGGATGGGGGAGTGTTAAAAGCTGTCACATGTGTGCATGTGTGTGCATGAAAAATCTGCAGGTTTCAATTAAAAATTTTTTTTTCAAGTGAATTTTTTTCTTTAACAGAAAATGGATTTTTTTCACTACTTGTTGCCTTTCATTGAAGTCTAGGATGTCTGTGGGTATTTCAGACAAAAATCAGTCTCTCCACCCTTCCAAAAAAACATTCCCAGAAAGAAAAATGGTTGTTTTTCCTGCTACCAGCTTTGGTGGTAGATGTCAGAGTGGGTTTTACTAAAGATTGTTAGTGAAATGGCAGGGTGATGGCTATTTGTAATCAGACTGATTAGTTCACTCCCCCCACACCTTCCTTGTTATTAAATCTGAACAAAATTAAATTTATTAAAAAAAAAAATAATACATGGATCTAAAAACTTAAGTGACCTGCAGATCCTGGGTAATTCTTGGCAGCTGCAGTGGCAGCTCTCTTTTGGAAAGCAGATTTCCCTTAAAGTTTTTTGAGTTGTGTACCCTAAACCAAGGGTCAGTCAACATTTGGGCCATGGCAGCTATGACATAGCAGGGGCTGGCAATTATTTCTGGTGGAGGACCGCTTACTGAGTTTTGGCGAGCCATTGAGAACCATGTGACAGGCAGCCAGGGGCAGATGCATATTAATTTTCTAAATTTTTTAGCGGACCCATGGGCCAGATAGAAAGGCCCGGCAGGCTGCATTTTGCCCACCTCTAATATAGGGTCTTCTGAACCTGGCCGTGCAGGTGTACATACCCTACTAGCCTGTGGTTAAATCCCGGTTTAGTAGCTACCAGAGTTCGCTTTAACACCAGATTGGCTCCCCACCTGTTCTGCTGCATATGTGAAAATTTTGTCTCTACATGTTGCTGACTTTCTGTTAATTCATACCCTTAGGAGGAATCCTGCCCCTCCCTGCTCTTAGAGAAATCCATATTGTGGTGATAGGAACATCTGTCTGTGGGGCTGATTGCAATCAAATAGGTCATCCACCAGCCTGAACCTTGATCCTGTCGGTTGCCCAGGACCATCCGCCTGCAGCAAACTCAAAGGTTATCTGGGGTAGAGAGAATATAAATATACAGCAGACATTTGTCATGTGCTTTTCAGAAAATGGAAAGGTCATTATGAGCTGCATGAATGTTCCAGAAGGATTTGCACTAATCTCATAGAGGAAATATTTCTATGGACTTAATAAGTGAAATTCTGTTGCTTGGGGAGGTATTGGACAAAGGAGAACTCTTGAGCACAATTTCAAAAGAGGTGCTGCATTGATTTTTGTAACAAAGAGAAACTGCAGTTCTCTGATCTAATGCTCAGCTTTGTCCTTCTCTAGAAGAGCAATTAGTCTAGGAAAATTGGCAATACTTAAGCCAGTGGTGACAAGTTCACTGCGGAGCAGAATTCCTTTGAAATATGTGCGTATACCCTTGTAAGCAGTCATGATTGTATTTCCAGACACATTTCTGCGATCGGTGAACCTCTGCTGAGCCCTGTTATGGCACTTGGTACAATCCTGTGAAAGACCAGATAACTCTGCCTTGCTCTATTGGTAGCGGTTTCATGGTTTGCTGTTGTTTTGGGGTTTTTTTGTAATCGGAGCTAAATTATTTATATCTTTGCTGCTTCTTGGCATCCAAATAGTATCTGAAATGGCTGGTTATTGCCGTAGGTACTCTTATGTTTGCCCTTTCTTAGGGAATAAAAATGTTCTCCTAACCTGATAACTCTCTTTCTTCCTTGTTCCTGATTACCCTTTCTTCTAATAGCCAAATGCTTTCTTCTCCCAGGGAAGCAGTTGGAAGATGTTCTACATAAAAATGTCTAGGCTAGTGCCTTTTGGGGTCATTGCATTTGGGGTTACCTGCTATAACAAGTAGTCTGCAGGTTTGCAATTCCTGATGGGAGATATAGGAAGATTAAATGCACTGTTCTTCTTGTATTCTTTGCATTGACCAAACTCCTGTGACAATTTTGCCTAGGTATGGACTGCAATAGTAAAATGAAATGAATGAGAGATTGCTTTACGTGCTTCAGTATATATCATAAATGTTAAGCCTCATAATTATTCCCTTTCTTTCCTTTTATCAATTCATACCATTAACCATAATGTTTGACATTCCTTGTTCAGCTTCTTAGATTGAACAAGTTCACTAAAAAGTATTATGATGGTGTCTTACAGGAAAGTCTGGGGAACACTGTGCTGTGATCACAAGAGGTCCAAGGTCCTTGGTCTTCTCACAAGAGATCCAAGTCATATGGACCCTTGTATGAACAATTCAGGTGGAAGGGTTTTTTCCCCCCTGTCAATCTAAAATTGTTTAAACCAAGGGTTCCCAAACTGATATGTGTACCCCTTGGGTTATGCAAGACATCTCTGGGGGGTACATGGGAGAAATTGGGTAATGGAGGATTTAATGGCATGGGGGTAGCTGGTAAATCTGGAAGGGGTTGCGCAATAAGACAAAGTTTGGGAACCTGTGGTTTAAACACAGGTAAAAATCAAGTAGTTACTTAGTCTGTCCACACAGAAAGTTTTAGACTGGAAGAATGATGGAATTCATGCTGAAGAGGCAAAGTTCCTTTCAGGAGTATGATTGTATTGTAATTTGATCTTTTACACATTTCATGAATGGGGTTTTTATGTGATGTCCATGATATGGTGTTTGGACAGATCTGATCTTGCGCGTTTCCTGAAAGAGGAAATAAAATAGCACCTTGATGTGGGGTTCAGGGGGCATCCAAAGCAGAGTTAAAAATATATATAGATAGATAGATATGCTCGGGGCGTTTTTCATGTGCAGGTCACCAGTTAGTTATTTCTTGCCATGTTGCTACTTAAGCATTGTGGATAATGTACTGCTAATTATTGGTCTGTCTGTGGGAAGATGTGCTGGCACACTCTACTTTTGATTGTGTGGAGGGGGGGGTTTCCCCTGGCTAACAATCCAACTGCACCTAGTTTTTATTACTCCCAGACACTAGTGATGCGATTAGCACATTTCCTCGGTCATTTTATTCCTTTCACTTTTTATTTTAGGTGACTAATTGCTCATGAATGTAGGAGCCGATAGACCTGGCTTTCAGCCTTTACTGGCATAGGCATAATGAAAATTTTCTGGAGAGATGAACAGGGTCTCTAACTGGGGCAGGAAGATGGGACAAAAATTACAGTGCAGATTAAATTGGACTGAGCTTGGGGGAAAGAGCTATGTCTTTCTTTCCCTCCTTCAGTCAACAAAGGGATGTACAGTTTGCTGCAGGAAGCACTTTTGCTGATTCAGTAAGAGGCCTCTCACCTCTTAGGAGGTTTCAGATAATAAATCTACTTGCTTATGGAGAATCCTACCTCTCAATGGAAGGTTTTCACAATTCTTCATCTCATCAAGAAGGGAAATGAGGCAGCAGTGGAAGCAGCTGCTTTTCCCCCCTCCCTCCCCCCCCCCCCCCCCAATTGATAGGGCAACTGCTGGTATTTAAGGTGAGCAGAAGGGGCCCTGAGTCTCAGGATGGCTCTGCCTGCCTCCCTTCCCATGAAAAGTGTGTTTCTTTTTCTGTCCCACATCCCTGAAGCCAGCATTTGGTGGTTAGGAAGCAGTTGCTGTTTTTGTGAAAAGTCTTGGGATGAACAGGCTGGCATCCCCGAAAGTCACTGCTGCCTATAAGCTCTGTTTGTATCATGCCACTCCATGACAAGTACAAGTGCCGCATTTAGGAGGCTGGAGAACCAGACTTGTAACACTTCTGTGGCCAAAGTTTTTTGGCAGTAGAGACTTCAGAGATGGGTTTGTTCTGCTTTGGAGGTGTGCGAGTCCATGCCTAACTGAGATCACATTATTTTCTAGGAGCCATTTGGAACATGCATGTGTACATGCACATGTTGTGCCTGGGTACACAGCTACCCTTATCTGGTGGCTGGAGTGAGATCTGTGCATGTGTATGTAGTCAGGCTTATGTAGACAGCAGGCACAGAAGCTTGAGCTCTTGGAATGAAAGGGTGAGAGGCATCTGCCCTTTGGACCTCAGTTTGCAGCACACTCAACCTGGTGAGTATTTGTGTGCAATCCCAAGGATCTGTAGTTTGTGTAATGTTGTTATGTAGCAGCTCTAGGAAACTAGAGTTGTTGGGTGTCTTTAGCTTGATAAGAGGTCTCTCCTCCTGTGGCCTGCATTCTGGAGAGGCTGAAACATGAATCTTTCCCTGCATATGAAATATAGGCCAGTTGTAGACTCTCCTGTTTAATTTGCTGATGCTGCCACATGCCAGAAACCTTTTTGCTGCAATTCAGCTGGATGAAAACATTAGTGTAATGATCTAATGAGGGAAGAAGTTTTCTCAGGAATCTCTGGCCCTAGGCCAGGTTCAGTTTGTATGGCATGGAGCGCTAAAGGTCTCTCTTGGAACATACCTGAGACTGCCTTGTGTGTATATCTGGTTAAGGGATGGATTATAATGAATCATGGACTCGCATGTAGGTGATTCAAGCAGGGTATGCAGTGCATATGGGGAGGGGAGGGGGAGTATGTGCACACACGCACACAGGAGCTATGAACCAATCACAGACTTCCTGGAATTAGATTTCTTAATTGCATATCAATTTCCAGATAAATGGATTTCAGTAGGTGTGTATCTCATTTATTTGATATCTTTCTTCAGTGTCCTGCTATAAGATTCTTTCTCCTTACTGGACTTATTTTAAGCTCGTCTAATGAACCAAAGTTATTAAAGCAGCCAGCTCAGGGTGAGAAGCTGGCTGTCAAAATGGCCACTTTTGCAGAGAATGAGAGTTCAAGATCTTTTTCCTTAAGAGGAAGCTTAACTAGGGTTAGTGCTCATGATAACCAAGAGCAGAGGGAGCAGTATAAGACAGGGCCATAATGAAGCCTGTATTTGACTGAATGAATGGATAAAAGGATGGTGAGGCCCCTAAGGCATTTTATCTAGCCTGGAAAATGAGTTTTCCACTGTATTAGGAGGACTGGAGCTTGTCATGGGTGTGTAGTCTGTCCATTATATTTTTCATGTAAAGTCTGAGTGAGCTCTTCAGCAGATATTGTCTCATTTATATGCAGCTTTATATTGTACTAAAATGTATTTGCCTCTGCCTTTTGAGGTAGATGCTGGGAGCCATTGCTGAGATGCAAATAGGTTGCATCAATTTGAAAAGTTTCCCATGTCATCTTGAGTCCAATTTTGCAATGTCAGCATCTTAATTTCAGTGCACAGACAAATTCTTGCTCCATGGCTGAGAAGCAATAACTGATGTGCCTCCGGGTACAAAAACACACAGAAGGCTCATTTCTGACTTCAGAAAACTAGAGCAAGGACAGATGTTTCTGAAGGAAGCCATTTTTCTTTTTTCTTAATGGTATTTGCAAAAGTGTCATCCCTAAAACTGTACTTCCTGGGCAGTGTGTTGGCAGAGCCTTAAGTGCAAGACCCTGAGTGTGTTCAGCGAAGTTAGGCTAAACATTCTGCTTTGAAAGCAGGTGCCCTAGAGATCAGTTTTCAGTGGTGCTGGGTAGCCTCTACTTCCCTTGACTTCAGCAGAGCTCTGGGTTTCCAGCAGCCCTATAGATCCTGCCCTGATGCTCTTGTGATAACTGCAGTGTAAATCATTAGAGAGAGAAACAGAAAATCCGAACTCGGGAGTTAATTCTGGTGGTATTAACTTGTCATCGTACCTCTTTACAGGTTGCTCTTTGTTTTGTGCAGGAGGTCAGATTCTTTGTTGCCCACATTTTATGTAGTTGCATACAATTGTACAAATGAATACCAAAACAATGGTAGATTTCTTTGCACCTGCATTCACTGACACTAAAGGCATAGTTCATTATTGCCTTGCAGCTTTGTCCAGTACAATGCTCATTGATCTGAATAATACAGATATACTTGGCACCATTCCTGTTAAGGAGGTAGCTAGTATTGTGTGTTTTTCAGGATTGGAAAATGAAGCTCTTTGAGTAGAAGTGATAGGTTTGCAGGGCCTGATACCTGAATTTACAGCTCTTCATCTTTGGCAGTTGATGCGTCAGTGCCAAGAGTATAAATCTCTTTCTAAAACATCTTATAAAAATAAATGCTTCATACATCAAGCTTCATGCAACAGATCCCTCCATTCCCATGACTGCCTGGGTCAGACAGGCCTCCCTTTGAGCATCTGTACATTTGGATCTTACTGACCAGGTTTGTATGTAATGGTGTCAGCTTGCACCCCCCTGAGCTTTCCCAGGAGCTCATTAATTCTTTCCTAGATTTGCCTGGCGCAGTGTTTTACTTTTGTCTATATGGAAGCTTTAAATAAATGGGGCAAACCCTTGTTTCAAGCCAATGGTCTAGCTGAAAAACCGCAAAGATAAGAATCCAAGCATTTCTTAAAGGTATCCAGAGTAGGTGCTTGCACAAGGTCTGGGGGGAGTCTGTTCCAGACCTGAGAGACTTGGTCAGTAAAGAAGTTTTTCCCTATATCCAGTTAAAACGGTCTTCCAGCAGTTTGTGACTGTTACACCTTGTCTTCCCTTGGAGTGCCCTGGTGAACAGAGGTTCTCACAGATCCTGATGCACCTTCCTTATATACTTGTAGGCAGTCACCAAGTCTCTGCCTCCCCCCCACCCAAAAAAAAAACCAAAAAAAAAAAAACCTTCTCTTCTCCAGGCTGAAGAATCCCATGTCCCTCAGCCTCGCCTCATACGGCCTGTTCTCTTGGCCTCTAATCATGCGTGTGGCTTTCCTCTGGACTCTCTTAAGCTTCCCCACATCCTTTCTAAAGCATGAAGCTCAGACTTGGATGCAGTACTCCAGCTGTGACCTCACCAAGGCTGAGGAAAGCGGTGGGAGGATGTTTCCTTGGGTCTTGCTTGAGGTGCGTCAGTACATGCAAGCCAGAGTTTTATTTGCTTTGCTAGCTGTGGTATCGCATGTTGATGATCCCCACTGAGTGTATATACCTGGAATATCCCTCTGGGTGCTAGACTGGGGATTGCTGCAGGCACAGAGCAGCACTTCCCGTGGAAGAGAGTTCTGATGCACTTGATATTTAAATATCATACATTTACACGTTCTTTTTTTGTGTAAAATTTGAGGTTGAGTAGCCATTCAGCTTTGGTTCAAAACATATAAAACATGATTTTTTTCTCATGCCTGTACACACACATGTGACTTGCTACTGATGTGTTCATAGATGTTAGGGGCTGGAAGGGACCTGTCCCAGAGAGTTTAGTAGCTCTGTCTGTGTTTACATGTTTGCAGAATTGGGATCACAGACAGCTTTCCACTGCATCTGTACTGGGGAATAAAAACTGATCTGTTCCTCCCACCTCCCAAAAGAAAGCATGGTCACCAGCTCTGCAGGTCTTTAAACCACAGGCAGGCATATTAAAGGGGGAAATGGAGAGAGACTGCTGCTGACCTTGGTGCTGATTACAGTTCTGAGATCGTGGCATCCTAGCCCCAGTAATGCTGGAACAAGAGCTTGGTGGTAGGTTGATAAAGGGTGTGTGCCTGAAAGCTTGCAGATAACTACAAAAATTTGGTTGCAAATATCTAGTTGGTCTAATAAAAGTTATCGCCTCTTCCACAAGTTTTGGTAGTAGGTTTAGTTTGCGTGTCCCCCTCCCCTGCCCAACACACGCACACACAGCAGGTCAGGGGTATTCCAGCATCTTCCCCTCTATCTAGTTGAGTTTGGCAGGGTGAAAGTGAATGTTAAAATTAGCCAGAAATGTAAAGGTCAGATTCAAATGTGGCATATGCATGAGTTATGTACATATAACTAGAACACGCAGGATGGATTTCACAGGGAAAGAAATGGAGCCTTTCACACTCATGATTAATGGACAAAGAGATTTCCTTAATTAGTGTTGCTTTTTGGGGGGAGGGAGGTTCCAAATGACCTTACTTTTTTTTTTTTTCCCAAAAGGACTCCTTTGTCATAGTCTAGTCTTTGAAAGGGATTTGCACCTACTCTGACATTCTTCAAATTTTAATTCCAACCAAGATAGCTCCTAATCTCAGGCCTTTGAGAATAATAAAGTAGGTTACAGCAAAGCATGAATTCTGAACAGCTGGTAAAACTACAGCAACCATTTGTGGATGTGCTGTGCACTTTGCCACTTGCTCCTTTCTTTGTGTATTAAATGATGACTTCGCTGTCTTTGTGCCTTGATCATGCTACTGTGGAAGTTCAAATGCACGAGAGAATGAAATAAACTTTTGTTAAAAGGGCTTGTATACTTAAGCCCTTACACACAGGATGAATTTCCCCTTTGTGAAGCTGCTAGTTATTCTGCACCAGGTCATATTTCTAAATAGTCTTGTGATACACTCCCATATTGAGTGTCTGGTGGTGGTATCCAGTACAGAGGTGTTCTCACTGGGAAGGTCCCACATCTGAAACCTGAAAAGGCCGTGGTCTTCTGGCCAGGGTGTACAATATACACTGCTTATGGCCACTGTTGGATCTGGAAACAGCTTGGCATCCCGTGCAACCCGTGAGTTGCAAACCACAGACAACTGACTCTCTCGGCTAAGCCTGACAATCGTCTCTGTCTGCTAACCACAGCACAAGGAGCAACTCTCTTAACTTGCCTTGTTTGTGGTTTTCCAGCAATGATCTGTTTGGGTCTGTTGCAAGAAGCAGACTTGCTTCTTCACCTCTCTTCCCGGCTTCCATTTTCATGTTACAAGGGCCTTCAAATACAAAGTCTTTCTCCATTTCCAGCTGGAATAAGGGAGAGTATCTGGTTGGGTTCCCTAAGAGACAGCCTCACCCAGAGCTGCCGTCTGTCTGTTCAGCCACTGCTGACTCAGGAACGTTGCATAGCAAACCCTCTTCTTGGTGCAAGAACATCTGTTTCCTTCTTCATGAACACACTAGAATTGTTCCATGTAATATGAGCAAGTCTTGTACATGTGATGCCTTGTCGATGATACTTTTCTTGTTGTTGTTGTTGTTCCTTCATTTTTCTAAATCATAGGCATAGGACCGTTGAAAACAGTTTGATGGAGGGTGCTATGCAATGGACATCAAACATCAAGTGAGTGGGGTCTGGGGCAGTGGCCTTGTGGAAATTTTGCTCTCCTTTCCACCGTTTTAATGTAATGCTTGTGCAACATGGGTATGCAATAAGAACAGACCCCCAGCTTCTGTATAAGAGTTCCCTGCACTTCAGTATTCCAGTGATAGTGATAGGACTTTTTAGGAACTTGAACATTTCTGTCAGCTGTGAAAAAATGTGACATGAGTTGCTTCTAAGCATCCTTAAGTGGGACTGGTTTCAATGCTCAGTACCCCAAATTGTCAATTGTTTTTTGAAAATCTTCACCAATATTTTTCTTCACTACCATGTGGGGGTTGTGTTTGGGCAGGAAAGTAAGGTGGGAGGTGCAACTTAGGAATGCCCTTGATATATACCATTAGGGAACATGGTAGTTTTCAGAGATGAGCAATCCTGAAGCTTATGAAAGAAGCCAAAATATTTAGCTCTTGCTGTGCCATAATGCCTGTTTCAGCCACTGTAATTTCAAAACTCAGAAATGTCTTCTAATTATAGACCCTTTGGTTCACCTGAGAATAGAATCTTTCTTTGAATTCCCAGTGAATGTGTTATCAGCAACAGAATGAAATACTAGTTTGCGTCTTCTACCCAGCGTTGCTGTAGAGCATGGCTAAAGATTGTAGTGGGATCGTGCTTTCTCTTCTCCCCTTTCTCATTGTAACATATAATGCACACAAGACCGAGGATACGTCAGAAGATCCATGAGCGCCAGCTTGGGGCTGGTCCTCTGTCTGGCCATAAACCCACTGCAAATATTTTCAGCTTTGTGAAATTCTTTACATTGGTGTGTCCAACAAGAGCTTTGTGTACTGACAGAAGTGATCATGGAAGATTGATTTAATTGAACTACACTTTTGAACACCCTAATTGATGCTTGCAGCTTTTTCCTTCAGCGGATCCTAAATGTTACAGGGCTGGGATAATAGGCTAAATACACTCAGTGGCCAGACTTCAACTTGTCTTCAGTGTTCGCGTCCAGATGAGCTCACATATATGGGTTGCAGTGCCTCAAGGCTGTTTGAAGCACCACAGACTGCATGCAGCACATGTGCACCCATTTGCCACACTGTTAATTGGCAGTATGGTGCCAAAATTTGACACCAGGAGATCTCAGGGTCAAAAAACCACCTGCAATAAAAAAAGCAGTGTGGCATGCGCTGCCAGAAATGGAGCCTGGCTGTCCAGAGCTGTGCTGTAGCTGCTGGCCAGTCTCCATGCAGCCAGATTGACGCTGTTGCTGCTCCAGGAGTCCCCAGAACCCTAAGTAAGCATGCTGAGGTCAGCACAGGTGTTGGCCCCAGCCTCTCTTGCCCCACCCAGGACAATTAGCTGTACAGCAGAACCGTGCGCGGGGGTGTGCCCTGGGGCCAAAAAGCAGCAGAAATGTGTGCTGTGGGAAACGCATGCCCCTGCTCATGCACAACTGTTCGGATGTACCCGGTGGGACCAAAGTCTGGCAGCATTCGGTGACTTGCATTTCATGGGGCCGTCCAGTCCTGTCCTGGGTGCTGGACCTGTGGAGTAAAGACTGTAGTTGACAGTCTTTATTGGTGTCACAGTTTCTTCTGGCTGGCTTGTGCTTTTCACCTTCCTTGGCAAGGTCTTAGGGAGTTCAGACTAAGGATATTAAGTTCAGACACAAATGATATTAAGGGAGAGCTTGTAACTGGAGCCTGTGCTGCTCTGAAAGATGCCTTGTACAATGAAAATTGCACTCTGTGGCTTAAAATAAAAAAGGAGGAAGAAGAGAAGAGAATGAAAGTTCTGGTAGGAAGTCAAATGCATCAAATAACTTGTCAGGCCTCTTTGCCTCCACGCTCTCTGTGGCCCTGCTTGGCGGCTGCAGCTTATTTGTCTCATGCAGCCCATGGATAGAAGAAGTCACTCCATTCCCATTCCTCTTCTCTTGGTCTTCCTGGTACTGGCATGGTGTTGCCTTTCAGTGGCGTTTCACCGATTAAAGCACTACAGCTGCAGGGGAAAATGCAGACAAAGGGCCCCTCAGATTCCTCTCTGTTATGGGACTAATAATAGTTTGCTTCCTCTTTGTCATGTGAGAACTGCTGCTTTTAATATAACCAGGCTGGTTCCTAGCGGAGCTTGTTGCCATGCAGATAACAGCATGATTGGAGCTTGATCACAGTGGAGTATTTACAAGGACCTCGGACAAGCCACGTGGTGCTGGGGCTAGAGAGGCTGTTAAGTTCTGTGATCTGCATGCTCTAGTCAATATAACGTGGATATGAGGGATCTGGCTAGGCCATGGCTGGTTTTTTTGGGATGCCCCAGCCATCCATTGTTAAGACTAACAAGAACTGGATAATTTTTTTCCAAATGCTGTGCTTGGTGCAGGAGTCTTGCTGAAGAAGGCAATTTTAAAAAAAGAGGTGTTGTAATCTCAGCGAGTACAGTAAAGCAGAGATTGGCAATACCCTGGGTGACAGCCTTGTGATTTCATTGCAATTGCATGGTATTTGGTGTCTTTTGTAAAACCCCAGCTTCTGGGGTCATGGGAATATGTAAGATCATGATCATCCAGTTAAAGTAGGGTTGCCAGTTTTTCTGGTTGCTATCTGGCTTTCTATGGAAAGAACTAAAGAGTTTACTACACAGTTTGTTTGGGGTTTGGGTTTTTTGGGGGAGGCGGGCAACTGGAGCCATGCAATATGCTTGTAGCAGAGGTGCTGCCTAGGAATAAGCATGCAGAATTCTGCTCCCAGTTTCTCCTCTTTGTTATTCCTGTAATCTGTTTGCATGGCAACAGGGACTAATAAGAAGACTAATTAATGTAGGGCTTCCTGTCTAGAGAATTATCCACCTATAAGTTCACAGAAGGGAGGCAGATATGTAACCATTCTCTTTACACTAAATATGATAATTGTTCTCTTGACCTACTCATGAGTCTTATTTTTTGTTGCAGTCCCCTCTTTTGCTTGGAGCTGGGGGACTGGACCATCTTGGTATACCAGTTGCACTATAAGGACTTGATTCCCTATCAGGGGAGAGACTCCATGCAGGGATTTGAGTTCTGAGTTTTCTTCCCATCTTTTCTTACTGCCCTACTGTCATGGTTTTTCTCTTTTTTGGAGGGGGGGAAGGAGAATCACTTCTCTCTGTAGTTGTTTCCTGGGGCTCATCCACTCAGATGAATTCTTTCAGTGCTGGGACTCCTGACTTCTCCTATGCAGACATGCATAGTGCCTAACCCAGGGAGGCCTTGCTGGATGTCTGTACGGCATCTAGAGTAATGCATCCTTGATCTTCACTGGGGCCTTTGGGAGTTATTCTAATGCATATTATAAATAGTGATGGCAGGTGCTGAGCTTAAAGCGTAGGAATCAATTTGGAGCAATTTAAAGTGTGTGCTTGACTTGACATCTCTAGTGTATTGGGAGCCATTGTCCATCCAACCTAGTCATGTCAGCTCCAGCATGTGATAGTAACATTCATCACAGAGGTAAATGAACCTTTGGAAATGCTTTTGTTGGTTTTGACCTCCTTTCAGGATCACCAAGTGGTCTCAAGCTGTAACCCACAGCTTGCTGAGTCTTGCCCTTTTGCTGGGCACCCATCCAGATCAGCAGACACCTCAGGGACAGGCATGCTGTTCAGAGTACATTGCCTATAAACCTTGCACCTGCTGCCTCTCTAGCAAGGCTCAGTTCCTAAGGTATCGCAAGCTTAACCCATAGGAGTTACTGCAAAGATCTGAACAATCAGCAATTAGTAATGGGCATGCACAAGGCTTTTCTTTTGGGGGAATGGGTTTTAAGTGCATTGCTCATTCTCATAAGCTTTAAAGCATACAAAGCCTTACATTTTTTCCCTTATCTCCAGCTCTGCGCTGTCCTGTCAGAATGCCTCGCTTGATTTACTATAGCTGGAATCTGAATTGCTTAATATGTTCCATCAGAGAACCATTATCGTGGAAAACGGACTACCTTTACTGGTATGGGCCACTTGGTGTTTTCAGAGCTAAACGTCTGTCCCCAGCATCCCCAGGAGAAGGGTAAAATTGTTTGTTCTCGCAGAGAAATGCATTTATCACAGGTGCACATGGTATTTTACAGCAGCCACCCAGATCTGCATTTTTGCTTTGTTTTTTTGGCCCAACAAATTATCTCCAATCAAAGAGAGTCAGGCTGGCTCCTCTGATAAGGTTATTGGGAAAAACAATGGAAATAGTATTTTGTCCTAAGCTAATTATAACAGGAAAAATGCTTAGCTTGCTACCTTCCCTCTGAAATAGATATGTCAAGTCCTTATTAATATTTTATCATTTGTCAGGTCTTTTTGCAGCCTCCAAACTGCAATTCCGACTACCCTTGTAGTTTTGCACCCTTACCTACTCCCTCCAACTGAAGATTATAGAAGCAGGACTTGGGCTGTCCAATTTCCCCTGCTTTACCTGTGGCATGTCTGTGTTGTCAGCGTTGATGGCAGTTGTATGTAGAGTTTAGATTACGGTTTGGATAGGGGTGATCCTGCCTCAGGCAGGAGGTGGACTAGATAAGCTCTGGAGATCTCTTCCAGCCCTTCTTAATGACAGTGAGTTTTGAGTATTTCAGAAAATGATTAGGCAGCTGGACATGAGCAAAGTGGGGGGGGGCAGGTTTAGAAATTCATGTGCTTGTGACTTTTAGCTGAGTTGGAATAAAAACTTGCAGTCATGGATTGCATTTAATCTTGCATCACTTTTGCTTTTGCGGCTAATGCATTAAGGTTGAAACTCCCTTCTCTGCCAGGCACTGACACAAGCCTGAAGCTCTGTTTAAGCAGCAGATGCATATGCAGCACGTAGCCTTCCCTGGCAGTGTCCACCTAAGATCTGCTCTGCTAGAGGGTAACAACAACCTACTGCTGCTGCCAGTCAAGAGCTGTGCTCTCTTTTAAGTCCAGTGATAGCTGTCTGTGCTGTGGTGCTAAAGTTCTCAGATTCAGTCTTGGCAATGCTTGCAACCTTTGCACTGGGCCTCCATTCATATGTATATGAACTTTGCCATCAATAAATACATTTTAGTAATGGGCCATCTTCCCTGATTAGCAGCTCTTGAGCATTTTATCATGGCCTTTACCTTCCTGACAGCTTCTACCAGCAGTCCCCAAGGCCATTTAAAAGGAAAACAGGAGTGGAAATCACTGATAAGGAACTAAAAATAACAATGCTTTCCATGTTAAAGCATTGGATATTTGGAAACAAAATTTCTGGTCGGGTGAGGATGGGAAGCAGCAGTAGCTGGGGTCAGGAGGACAGAGGGAGACGAGCATTTTATCTTTACAATGTAGATCAGGCTGGTCTTCTTTCCAGGAATCTCTCCCTCTGGCAGTTGGTGGAGAGTGTGAGCTGCAGTCTGAGCTATGCTTCTGTTTTGTCTCAAACTTTACCTGGAGCTTCCCTGAATAGCTGTTTGCTTTGGAGGCAGATGGGGCCTCCCTGATGACATGCTGTCATGCACAGACCATCCACCTTCAGACCTTGAACCTCTCTCCTGGGCCCCCAGACCTGGCAGAGTCTGTCTTTAAAAGGCAGTTGTCTTATTTCTGAGGGCAGTAGGCAGCTCAAGCCAGTACACTGGCAGTGCTCAGTCAGTGATGATAGAAGGTACATACCCTGTAGGGACTGGCCTTTGCTGCTGCTGGAAAATTAAAAACTGGCAGTGATGGAAATGAATAGGCAGGGCTAGAAATGCTCTTGCAACTGCATTCAAACCATCTGGCAGAAACAGCGTGTGGGCTTTCATATGAGTGTGTCGCTTTATTCTCTAGGATTGCAAGAGTGACTGTAGTAAATGAAACATCATAACATTTCATTTTCCCAGCAAAATTATATGCTGAAAGGTAAGCAGCATTTGGGCACCGCAGCCAAAGACCCAATTAAATATGCACAATTTGAAACCAACAGATTGTGGGGCATGACAGCGTACCGCAGGAGAAATAGCAGGCTTCAGCAGACATGGTCAGTTTTCTGCTGGGTACAGTAAATATTGAGCACTTTGGGCAGAAATCAGATAGAAGTGCTTCCATAGGGTTTGTGTTTTGCTCGTGGCTGTTTGCAGCTCGCGTCAGCAGCATCCTGTCAGAACGCTTTGCGCATGGGAAATCTTCAGTTCAGTGGACACAAGGAAATGTATATTGCTAGAACACCGAGGATCTAGCTATGGCCATGGGCACTCTAAGCGCGCTTTGTAAGTCTGTCCATGTCCAAGTAGAGCTTCTAATCTAGCTATACAACAAGGTGAGTGGAAAAAGAGACAGTGAAAGGTCCTACAGCAGGTCTGTGGCAGAGCTACAGAGCCCATGGGTGTTTATACACACATATTTTTGCGCGACACACCAGAGACCCAGACATGATTAATCGAGTCTGCTCTGCATGCAAGCTGATACGCACTGTGCTGTGTCGCGTGCAGTTGTATAATTGGCAAAAAGCGTGTCAGCGCACAGAAAATGGCAGTACACTTTTGAAATAAAACACTTTTGATGTGTTTTAATTCAAAAGTACGCCACTCATTTTTTCAGCAGTGATGTGCATTTCGTCACGTATACAGCTGTATGCGCCACAGCGCTTTTCAAAGCTCCTGGTGCTCCGGTGCAGATGTGTACAGATGCCCTTTGTACAGAAGTCCTGACTCCCATCCAGTGGCTCATCTGCTGTTTTTCAAGAACAGCTCTATCTGAATTTGGCAGTGGAGGCATGGAGAAGGAGCAGCAGAGATTTTTTAGGGCTGTCAACTTTTTGAACTACTGATATAACTTCACCCATTTCTTGCAACTGTGTAAGAAATAAGCCCAAACACTATTAAGGCGATAACCTGCTAAGCCCATAGAATCCCTGCACCTATGGGTAGAGGTCAGTGTGTTCATCAAAAGGCTCTTTAATGTTTTCAGCCTACATGCTTTCATGCTGTGCATATCAGAGAGGTGCAGAATCATCTGCAGGTACTGAAGGGACCTGGCAATTCAGACACCACAGGTGATAGGTTACTGATTCTGTTAATTACCCAAAAGTCAGACTTACTGTATAGAGGTGGGTATTTTTATGATCTCAAGACTGGAATATATATTTTTTTTCTAAACAGGAAGGGGATTAAGTTGGAAAGAATGACAGGCAGGAGCTCTGTGTTACTGCAGTGTAGGATGTAGGAGCCCTGCAGCTTTCCCAGGTAATTAAAGGAAAGTATTGGCAAGACGCTTACAATGTAGAAACTGGATTCCTCCTTGGCATCTCTTGCTGGTTTTCTTTTTTTTAACAGCCATCCTGTCTTGCACCGCTGTTCGTTGAACTGCATCTTCCTTAACTATTTGGGCATGGCTGCTCTGCCAGGCCAATGCGTATCATCCAGGTAGATTGAATTTGGTGTGCACACTGCATCTCATCCTGAGGCATGTCATGTCCGAGCAGTTCCAGATGAAGGCAGTCTCCCTGCTTGAGCTTGTAAAATCTGTTATGGAGTTTGAACGTCAAGTTCCCTATTTCTTTCATGAAGAGATGCAGGGAAAACTTCACCCCCTAGGCAGAGTGCCTTTTGTGCAGCATTTAAAACCCATTTGCCTGGCCATTTTGTTGAAGGGTCAGTTTAAACCTTATATAGTATTGAGGCTTTCTAGCCTGTGTTTGAAATTTCTGGCAGGCTGAACTTTGATTGTTCTTTAAACGTGGGAAGCCATCTCTTGATTCTGCATTCTCTTGAAGAGCTCATTGATAGCCCCAGCATAACAGCTCTTATTCTCCAAGGTCCTGAGAGAGGTTGAAGATGAGAGGGAAATGTCTCCTTAGACAAGTGATAAGCTGGTCCACTGTGAATACTTTCCCAAGATTTGAGTTGTACTTCTCAAGATTTAAGAAGTGAGAAGAAGTGGGAGCTAATTTGTTCCTTGACATGACCATGCTAATCCTTAGTCTAGTTATGTCAAGAGACAATCATTGGTAGCATTACTGAGTCTCGGAGAGCCAGGGGGATTATCCGTGATTCTATGGTGCATTAATTCCAAGATCTTTGACTGCAGAGTCTGTTGGTCTGTAGGACTGGCCCCTGCTGGGGGCTTATGATGGCAAATAATGTAACGCCAATGTTTGTAATAAGTGACGTGGAGTGGAAAATTGCTATTTAGGTTAAGTGCCAATCTTGATACATAAATGTATTTTGAGATGAAGCATCATAAAGAGAGACCCTGTGTAGGTGCATCTCAAACCTCCATTTAAGAATGGCAGACTCCCCTAGTCTGGCTAGGAGATCATCAGAGATGCGTGTGTGGCAGAGAGATTGCTTGCTAACGTTTTCGACTGCGCCTGGTCATCCTGCAGAAATGCTACTGTGATGTTCCCATTTGATGTGCTCTGAGTAAACGCACACGGCCCTGCTTAGAAAGGAATACCTATTTCTATTCAGTTCACTACATGCTAATGGTGCTTCTGCAAAGCTGTTTCTCCTTTCTTGTTGTTTCTTTTACAAATGGATGGGGGGGAGCATGAACAATCAGCCTGTCTAGCCTAGCCACATACGCCTTTTTGACACTGGGTGTAATTGATACGGTCAGCAGCCTTGTTCTCCCGGGCAGCGTGTAAAAAGCAAATGATAAAAATCCGTGGATGATACTGCCAAAATTGGTATCCAGAGAAGAAAAAGAAGATTAAAATAATGGGAAATGAAGATGACTGGAAAAACAAATGTTAGTGGAAATAATAACTTTTTGTAATTGAAGAGTGCTGCTGTCCAGATTCAGAGGTTTTGAGGCCAGAAGGCACAGAGCATTGTGATTAACTCCTGATCTCCTGCTGAAAACAGGCCATAGACTTTCACCCAGCAATTCTGTATAAAGCCAATTAACTTCTGGTTGAGAGAGAACTCCAAAAGGATATGATCGTCTCTGAAAATGTCTGGAAAAATATGGGCAGAGCTGCATTTCTGTGCTACAGATGCATCTAGAAACAGAGCAAATGGAGTCTGAGGCCTGAATATAAATAGCTGAAAGAAAGAAAAATTGCTTGTTCCTTGTAAAGCACTGAGATATGACCTAAAAAGGCATTTAAGCAAGGAGTCTGGCCAGCCCATCAGCCCTTTTGGGGAAAGGTTGGCAATTGTAGGGTAGCCCAGACAGAACAACTTGTCGGCTCCCCTGAAATGCCCTGTGCTTGTATGCTGGTGGCTCGACAAATGCAGTTTGCACAGAATCAGGCTGTGCCAGGCTGAATCCTTGGGAGACTCCTGAAGAAGGGCAATGAGTTAGTGAAAGGCTCTGAAAAATAAAATAACAGGAATTGAGATGAGAGCCCTTGAAATATAATCCAAACCCAAGCAGAGCTACCATAAACCAAGAAGAGCCAAAGACTGAGGTCTGTGTTGCCTCCGTGTTCTGTGGGAGGCAGTCAGATATTTAGCGCCAGAACATAACCTTAAGAGAAACGCTTCCAAGGATAGCTTGAATCTGGCCCTGAGTCAGGAGACGGTGGCTCGCTTCCTTACTTTGCCATAGACTTGGGAAAATCACTTAATCTCTCAAAGACTTTATTTCTCATCTGTCTGAGTAAGTGCATGGAACACTGAACAATGCTCGCACGCAACAGGGAGGAACGCCTTTTAAGGGCTATAGGTGATCATTGGGAAAGCAGGATTAGCAAGTGTGTTGGGGAAGGGTACAATGGAGGAATAAAGCAGCAAGGTAACAACCAGGCCTAATTTCCTTTACGCTTGTGTTAGATGATCGGGCCATACCAAATGGGACTGAAAATGCCACAGCAGGAAACTCTGCACAAATAGACACTGCTACAGGCTGCACAGTCCTCCTGTGGGTGTCTGCAGGCTGGGAGCAGGGCTGACCAGTTGCAGATTGGGGAAGATGGTCTCTCTGAGAGCAAAGTCAGCAGTGAAGAAATCTTGATGAAGCTTTGGCTTTAGCTAATTAAAGCAGACACTCCAGCCCTGGGGTAGCAGGAAGCTTCTGCTCTTTCGCAGTAAATCTGTGTCATAGTTTCATTACCTTTTGCTTCCTCCAGAATTAATCCTCCCTTAATACAGTCTGACAGATTAGATCCTGCTAGACTTCCGGATCTACGTTTCCATTTCCATTACATCCGTGGCACGTGCTGTCAGGAGCCAGTGGCTTCATCTGCCTTAGTGCTTTTGGGGAAGAGCCTTTCCTGCCTTCTCAAAGCCCGTTTGAAATCACTTAACAAGAGATATACTGCTTTTCCCGCTACACTGTGCTTCTTTGTAAAATGTTTTATTACTTATAATAAACATTATTTCTCTGCTTCACTTTCTTCCCTTTCAGCTGCTGGCAAAGCTTTCTGCAAAATCTGATTTACCCCTGATTGCCATGTAATGCAGCAGCTACAAGTGGGTGTTTTTGTTTTTTTTTTTTTAAGTATTAAAATGGACATTTAAAGCAGTAGCTTTAAAACACTAATTTAGCAAATCCTGAAAGGGGAGGCTGTCAACATAATGTTTTCCTCCAGTGAGTCACAACAAATAAGAAACTTTGTTAGAAGGATCTTATGTATAATTAGAAGGAATTACAAACTATGGATGTATTTTGTTGGGGAGAAGCTTATTTTATTGTTATGCTTTATGAAGTATGTATTTGGGAGAGGGTTATTTTCAGGTGAAGTTGTCTATTTTCACTGTTTGGGGTTTTTTTCCTTTTTTTCTCTTAAAACTATGCTGTTTTTCTTCTTCCCAGTGTGTATAGTTTTCAGGTGAAATACATATTGTATTTGTGGTTGAACAACTATTTAATGTCTCTAGGTCCTATTTTAATATATTATCTTAATTATTTCATAGCCATTAGGGCTTGAAGGAACCTCCCATGATCGTTGGGTCCAGCCCCCTACCCAAAGGGCAGGAAGTTGGCTGAGGTCAGATCACCCCAGCAAGATAAGCATCCAAACACCCATTTGGAATAAGGGTGAGTTATGAGATGGGGAAAGTTAGCAGATAATACAATTTTTAGGTTATTTGGACCCAGAGGAGACTGTCAAGAGCTTTAGAAAGACTTAAGCAAGGTGGGGAATTGGCAACATGATGGTGAACAAAGCTGCAATTGTACACTTCTCTCCTAGGGGGAAGATGAGGGACAAACGTGAGGGATGTTCATCTCATTGTTAAATGTGCTACTGGAAGGTGCTCAGTGCTCCAGGGGTGAGCTTGGTGTGAGAACCTACATGATGGGATTGCACGCCGGAGGAAAACATTTAATACACTATGATTTTGTACACTGTGTACTGCATCATCTAAGGAAAGGACCAAGGCATCACTGAATGAGACACCTGATGAGTGAATGAGAAACTGCTGTACCATATGCTGCTGTGGTCATATTGAAATAAGATCACAGGATGCAGAAGGGCCAGGGAATGATGTTTTGGGGGGTGGGAGTGGGAAATGCAGCACCTTTCTGAATATCGGTAGGTAAGTCTCACTTGGATACTGGGTTCAGATCTGGTTACAACTCTGCTAGCTCTAGTTTTACAGTGTTTGAGACCTTTATGCATGTTAATTAAGGTGGCAACACCTCTCCAAAGCAGTTGGCCATTGTGTAAGCTGTAGGAGACGTTTTGTAACTCGGGCAAGGTCATGCAGCGAGTTACTGCCCAAATCACTTAAACCAGTGGTTCTCAACCTTTTTGGAACTAACCCATTCGTAAACCTCAATAGCCAGTCCAGACCCAGTGCCCCCAGGCCCCCAGTGTGTGGGGCAGGGGGGACCCCAAGCACCCCCTTCCAGGCTGGAGCTCTGCCAGCCTTCAAGGGAAAAGCCACTGTTTCCCATGCTTTTCTCTTTTAAAGGACAATCCATTTTTAGAGCTTGTTGATTCATTTTTAAAACTTATTCACAACTCTTTCATATATGCTCAACCTGTGGGTCACAAGAAATACCGACCTTGATCTTTCCTCCCTTCTCAAGTGGGATGGCATGAAGGTATCTGGGGCTTATTGTCTTACAAGCCCATCCCTATATACTGGGGATAGGGGAGAGAGCAGGTCACTTAACCCTTTTATGGATGACGTTCCTGTGGAGCTACACAGAACTGGGGCAGTTGCAAAGGGATACTTTCACTCGTCTAAGAGTTTGGCAGGTAGTCGGACTTGCAGTTTTCCTGTTGTCTTGGGGCTTCAGCACAGCATGAAGTGTGGCAAAAGCAAGTGACTCTCAGTGAAGTGCTCTGCTGGCAGACTTATGTGTGCATCTCATGGAAACCTTGGCAGGGCTGTCCATGTCATTTCTCTTGGCTCCTCTCTTCTTTCTCGGGGCTGCTGCACGAGCAGAATAACAATTGGTAGCAAACTTTGTCAGCTCGTGGACATGTCTTTCTTACTGTTTGTGGAAAGGGGATTTCAAAATGAACGTGCCACAACTGAAATTGGTTGGAGTGGTTTTGGGGAAACACTGAACAAAATCTGTTCAACCATTTTCTGCTATGCAAATATGTAAAGGATATGTCTGAAAATACTAGGCCTGGAGTTTAAACAAAAAACAAAACCCCTCCAAGCGACCTAAAGGGAATTACTGGCTTTCCTGCATGGGGAAGGTAGTGCACAGTAAGCTAGAACATTACATTTTCAGCACACTAGAGATTGCATGCAGTTCTCTTCTGTGGACGGTGAACTTTAGAGCGCTCCGAGTATAGAGTAGGTTTCTCCACGCAGGGAGATGTGTATGGTCTCCTCTGCCCCGGTAATTTTAATCCTGTTTTACAGTGTAGGAGAGACTCAATGGCCCAGTCCCCATAGAATTTGGTTGCCTTGTTCTATTAAGCTCCATTTTGTAAAAACTTAGGATTTATCTTTTTGGGGCCTTATAGGGGAAAAAACCACACTGAATTCAACTCCTATGTGCATAAAATAGTCCTGTGCAGAGTGAGTGTGACCTCAGTCTAGTCTAGGATTATGAATAATAATGATAATGATGCAGTTTAATTAACCAGCTTTGAATTCTCATCTTTAGGTGACTCAGGCTGCCTTTCTTCAGTGCCCCTACGTAGACAGGGTACCAAACTATTGCTTAATGCATTCTTCTCATTCCTTGCTCAGAACGAAGGATGAAATGCTGGGATTTAAGTCACAAACAGAGGTCATTCCCCTGTAGCTTTCTGTCTTCTGCATTATTACTTTCTGTTGGATTGTTTTTGAGAGATGGGTTTAATTCGCATTTCACAATTCTCCCCATTGTAAAACCTGAAGTGTATGAATAAAATGTTTAACAGGTTAGATAATCTCATCCCCAGCCTTAGTAAAATAGCAAATTAGAAAAAAAAAAGTATTTATTTGTTCTGCATAATAGGAATTGTAATATTATTCAATAATGGAACATTACTCACCCACACAGATGCTGAAGTGGGCTGTAAATTGCATGTGTGCTGGGAATGAATGTGTACAGAATTGCTGAGGAATCCTTCAGTTTGTTCCTTTGGGATTCCAGCTAATAAGACCTCCCACACCGTCCTTCTGGCTGCTCTGATGTGTCCTGGCAGTCTCCAGAAAGCCATGGCGAATGAAAACACTCACTCCTGCAAATGTCTTAACATAGCACGTCTTCAGATTTTAACTCTTGGTTTTCCATGCTACACCAAACCAGGTCTCTTCCAATTTGCCTTATTGAAGGGCCTTGCAGTCACAGCATGGGACACCTCTGTTTAATTTTTTGTTCACCTGGAAAGGCAGTGGCTGTATTTTTTCTAAACCCCTCAGTAATTTCCTTTGGTTGCCAGTGGCTCTAGGATGCATTGGTTTTGTACCCAACTGCAGATTTTTGGGTGCTGCCCAAGGAAGGAACTTGTGTCAGCCTTCAAATGATGCATATCAGAGTAGCAGCATAGTATCAGCCTGGCCTAGTGTTTGCTCAGAGGATCCTTGTTGGCTTGCCAGAGTTATTGCTTTTATCTGAACTCCTCTCAGCACCATTCATTCAGGGCAGTTCTTCCAGCCTCCCCAGGTGACATTTACTCGGGCATTTGGCGATTCTGGCTGAAATACTGTTCTTCTGAGGCCTAGGATTTGTTTGCTACAATAACTTTTCAGGGTAAATGGTCTATAAGTGCTTGTTTTATGCTAAACTGTGCAAGTCTCAGCTTGGTTATCTTCAAATCCTTAGCCCCTTGAAACTATTCTGTAGTCAGCATTGCTGCCGTGGGGAGCCTGAGATGGCTCGCTTCAGGTCTGCAAGTCCTCTGTTACCCTTTGGTAGGGAGCTGTACCTGTCTTGAGTTGGCAAATACCAGAATCCTTTAGATAGGATTTTGGTATTCTTAGAGACTGGTTTTAGCAGCCATTTCAGAGGGAAGACAGGGATTTTTGGATGTTTCTTCTCAGCAGAAAAATGTTAAGGATATTGCATGTCTGAAAAAGGGGTGTGACTGACTGTACAGCCTTTAAAGAATAGATGCTGCATAAAGCATATGCTGATGCAGTAAGGAAACTTTGAGCTGAACTTGGGATGAATTTTTTTCAAAAGCATCAAAACTGTGGAACCTGATGGTCCATTGACATATTCCTTTAAAAGCTTTCAGTGACTTCAGAAAATGATATTTGGCCCTTCGTGAAACTGAGGACTGTTACAACTTTTTAAAGTCATTGTTGTGGTAGCCTTGGCTGGTAAAACAGTGACAGGCAAATCCTGAAAGCCTTCCTTAAGCATCCTTTTTTTTTTTTTTTCTTTCAACATTTGGTTTTGTGTCAGTTGGTCAGCTGACTTGAAATTGCTCTGCTTGTATTAACTATGCACAAGCAGGCCTGAGCACCCTGGATTTACTTTTTGCAAGCTTTGTGCTTGCAGGTATCTTGTACTAGGGGCTGGGTAAGGTGACATCAGAGATCAGTCTCCATACTCTCGCTTGGTTTATGAGCCCTTCAGGGAGGGACCTGCTGTCTCCTGTGGGCACGTGTTGTATTTTATGCAGTATGATCACGCTGCTGTTGAAAGCAATGGCCAAGAAGATTGTCCCTGAACCTTGATCTAGCCAGGTAGTTAGGAGGCTGATAAGGAAGAGGATAGTTGTGTATTATCACGGACCCTCCATTTTTTTCTAATGGCATTTTTCCATGAAAAATTATTATCCCCTGGCTTTAATGATTTAGAGCCTGCAAAGATTAGACTGAAATGTCTTTCAGCAGAAGTGAATCGAGTGCCCCGTAAGGACAGAGGTTATCACAATACAACAGCACCTGGCAGGAAACCAGTGCACAGGAACAATCTATCTGCCTTACTTTTTCACTGTCCTCATTAGCTGCATCTATTTACAAATAGTGGGAACCTAAGCTTGGGCTCACTGGTCTTGTTCAGTGATAAGTGAGTGGGTTTGTGAAGTCAGAGTAGTCAGAACTGGTCTGATTGCAGGCTATAGCTGTTTGCAAATGCTGTTGTGAAGCAGTTTCTTTCTGGGAGCGAGGGGTGTATGGTACTGACCACCATTAGATAATACAGGGTGAGAAGTTTATGGTCAAGAAGTTAATTGCATAAAGGGATTCTCACTCATCCTTGTTATAGGGGGTTTGGTAAAGAGACATCTCCTCAAAGGGTATTTGGCTCTCTTGAGTGTCCATGTCCTCTGTCTTGGAGCATTGGAGGGCTTGCACATTAAGGATTTCATTGACACTTCTCTCAAGGTGATATAATCATTTACATGAGAGCAGGAAATCTTACTAAGAGGTTCTTAATGAGCTGTCGCTGCTCTTATTCCATAAGATTACAGCTTGGATAGTGCTCTTCAGGCATTAAAGCAGCACTTGAAATCCCAAATCAGCACCTGCCTGAGAGCTGAGAGTGGTCATTTTGTACTGCAGGAAAATAACAGAACAAACCCCTGCACTTTCCAGCCTGTGACAGTGATTGCTGCTGGCATTAGGCCTATTATGGGCTCATTTAAGCAGCCCTTGTCATCTTTCAGGAAAGAATTTACTCCTGGCTTCTAATCCCAGTTCCTACCACTGATTTACCACATAACCCTAGGTAAATAGCTTTCTTTTGTCATAAGGCAGGGTAGAAATGCACCTCAATCAACCAGTTAAATAAGGTGTGTGTGTGTGTATATAGGGCACAAGCATCTGTGAACCCAAGTTCACTTCATTGAGTTGCGTTATTTCACAGATGGGGCGTAGTCATCCTCAACAATCTCAGGGGTGATTCTCCCCGCCCCCCCCCCCCCCCCGAGGAACAAGAAGAGTAAAGTAATATTACTGTTTTCTTCACAGCTGATTGGCAGCTATTCTGTTCTGCTTGCTCTGGGCTGCTCATGTTCCTGGGTATTCATGCACTGCTGTGACAGGTACATTAGATGTGCTACAGATTGCAGATCAAGCCTCTTGGCTTAATAAACCCTCTCCCTCACCTCCTTGTTCTAAGAATCTAGGCTGCATCCTGCAGAGAACAGAATGAGATGAGGTGGCTTTTTAGCCTTTGGACCCCCCCCCATCCCCCCACAGTACTTTCCTCACCCATCTGGGTCATTAATATGTTATCATACATGGTCATTTCAGCTCTGCCTCTTGTGCCACGTGCTTAACTGTAATAGGAAAATGCAATTTAATTCTTGATCTTGCCAGAGGGATGTTGACAACCTGCTCAACCTTTCTAGAGACCCAGAGGCAGGAAGGAATCTTACTACTTTTCATAGTTAGGGGCTGGAAGGGACCTTCCAGATCGAGTCCAACCCCCCTGCACTGGGGCAGGAAAGACCGCTGGGATCAGCTAACACCAGCAAGATGTGCATCAAGACATTTTCCTTCCTTCTTTCTCTTCTTTCTCGCTCCCCTTAATATTTGCTGCTTAAAATTGGAAGTGCTGAAAGCAAAGGAACCCAAGTATTCCTTGCTTCTGCTAGTCCAAGGTGCATGTGAAAGGCCTGATTGTTGAAGGACAGAGCCTCAGTCAGATTTGTGAAGTATACAGCCCTTTGGGTGCCCAAATTGTCACTTTAAAAACACTCAACCATTTTCTGTCTAGATCAGTGGTTTTCAACCTGTGGTCCACAGACCCTTGGGGGTCCACAGACTAAGGGGTCCATGAAAGATAACTCTGATCCATCAAAAGTCATGCATCCACAGATGCATCTCAATCAGATCCAAGGAGGTGATCCTCCCCCTCTATGCAGCACTGGTCAGGCCGCAGCTGGAGTACTGCGTCCAGTTCTGGGTACCGCACTTCAGGAGGGATGTGGACAGCATGGAGAGGGTCCAGAGGAGGCCACTCGCATGATCGGGGGGAGCAGGGCAGGCCCTACGAGGAGAGGCGATGGGACCTGAACCTGTTCAGCCTCCACAAGACAAGGCTGAGGGGGATCTAGTGGCCATCTACAAACTAGTTAGAGGGGACCAGCAGGCCTTGGGGGAGTCCCTGTTACCCCGAGCACTGCCAGGAGTGACCAGGAATAATGGTCACAAGCTGGCAGAGGGGAGACTTAGACTAGACATCAGGAGGTACAACTTCACTGTCAGGGCAGCTAGGATCTGGAACCAACTTCCAAGGGAAGTGGTGCTGGCCACTACCCTGGGGGGCTTTAAGAGGAGGCTGGATGTACAGCTTGTTGGGGTCTTTTGACCCCAGTTCTCTTTCCTGCCATGGCAGGGGATTGGACTCGATCTGTCCCTTCCAACCCTACTAACTCTGAAACTGTGAACTGTGAAACTATGAAAAGTATGCGAATACCCACACTACGACCAATGTGGCTACATCCCATCCCCTGACTACCCACATTTACCATTCAAAGGAGTCCACACCTCCAGTTGACATTTCCGAAGGGTCCACACCTCCATTTGAAATTTTTTAGGGGTCCACCAATGAAAAAAGGTAGAAAACCACTGTTCTAAGATTTATTTAATCAGCCAGTTTGTTGTCCAGATCCCAGCAGAAGCAAACTTTTTTCCCCACTCCTTGGTATGTTTTAGCTGGCAAGCCTTGGTGGAGGAGAAAACTAATAGAGTGGTCTGGCATGGCAAATGCAGAAAAGGTTGAAATCGGGGGGGGAAAAAAATGAATACAGTATTTGAGCAGAAAGGCACAGGGTAATTGCTCCATGAAGTACCAGGTAGGTAGGTGGCTTCTCTTTTGGTTTAGTAATGGTATTATTACATTATGCAGGCATGATTGGGTTTGGGAGCTGTCCCAGGTCCTCAAGGCTAGGAGGAAAATGCTGTCTTTGCGGAGCCCGGCTGGATTGATTTTTATTTTTGCTAGAGAACATGGGTCTTGTTCAGCTGTGAAGCTTTGGACATTGGAGGCTAGACATTGATCAGCCTGCACCTGGCAACAGACTGCTTTGCTTCCAAAAATAAGCCTAGCGGGGCTATGGCAATCTGAGAATGGGGAGTCTCTGAGCAAGCTCTGAGATGTGAAGCCATTGAAATGATTAACAGCAACTCCCTGGCAAACACACTCACTGTGTGCAGGGATTAGACCCTTCTGTATTTCTGAATGAGTCCCAGGTGAGTGTGAGGGATGAAATGTGCAGCTTGGAATAATTGCACTTCTGTAGAGTCTATGTGATTTCACGACCAAAGCAAACAAATAGAGGATCCTCCAGGGTGTCCAGGCCTCTTGGATGTTCGTCCAGGCCAAGTAAACCTCATAACTCTGCTGCAGAGCCCAAGAGGATATGCTTTTCTCAAGGGCAGTGTGTGGCCCACTGTCACTCCGTTCTTGGGCATTTTGTCATGAATTGTCTTTGTCCATCTGGCTACAAGCGTGAAATCTTTGTTATTTTTCTCTAAGAACCAGGGCCAGGGAAATAGCCAAACTCTAAAATAGCTGCCCCACCCCCACCGCAGCAGATACCTCTCCTGCCCCAGGGCTTCACTGTGACGAACTAGAGTATAATATTATTCCATTCCATTTTCAGGACGAGGTGTTTGCAAAGTGCTTTTAACTAGGTCAAAGAAGTTACCTGAGGCTGGTATCTGTTGGGAACTTCAGCGATGCTTTAATTTCCTTGCCTGGCTTCGGCTAAACCAGTAACCAATTAGAGGATGACTCCAGTTGCTTTATACTTTGCAGTGATTGTTTTTCTGTCGAATTTAAAGTATCCATGGTTTTCACAGTTACAATGTAGAATCTGGGATGTCAATTCCTTTTGCCCCATAGTCATAAAGAGTCTTTTTTGTCTCATGCCAGCTTAGAGCATTTTCACAAAGAATGCTATTTAAAAAAAAAATAATGTTTAGGGAATATTCAGCATAATTAGAATTACAGCAATAACCTAGATTTACTGGAGCATTTCCCCTAGTTATTAAGCCTAAACATTCAGATCCTTACGTTCTCATCAGGACTTCTTTTCCCCATTGTTCTATCTTTATTCAGAGTATTATCAGAAGTGGTTCTATTTGAACTGGCTTTTGTTTCTTGTGGAAGATAAACATACCTCCCATAGCTTATTTCAAACCCCGCAAAAAGAAAGATTTATGTCTGGAACATGAAGAAATCGGTGGAACACCCAGTGACCCATAGTGTTCAGAGAGAGGCAAACTTACACCCTAAACAGCTGAGTAAAATAAAGCCAGAGAATGATTTTCTTCTGAACTCTGACAGTTTTCGTCATTTTGAAATTTAGAGTTGAGTCTCTCATTTCCTATTTAAGCTACTTCAATACATTTTGCTGCAGGGATAAAATGTGCTGCTGCTGTTTGTATTTTAGCTGCGGCCCACACGTAGGGGTCCTGCCCCATAGCATCTACAACTCTGAAAGTATGGCCTGCTTTCAGGAATTTCCTTGTAGGGTTTCATAGATATATAATGCTGCGCTTCTTCTATTACTGTGATATTTTGGCTACAGTTCAGGATTGTGAAAGGCTGTGTCTTGTATTCATATTGCAACATATGAAAGGCCTTGTTCAACAGGTGGTCATAGCACATATACAGCAAATTAAGCAGCGATCACCATGTCAAATCAAATTAATTCCAAACCTAAGATGTACCCAACTCTGCATGCTGCTGAGGATCAAGCCTCGGTAAAGACATACTCTGAAGGCCAGTGAGTGTCTTCCACTAGTCGCAGACACGACTCTGCAGCTGTAGTGACCAGCTGCCCAATTCCATACTGGTCTGTGGCTCTAGGAAACATGGGAGCCATTCTTGAAGACTGATGTGCAGACAGCACGTGTCTGGTGCCCACATCATGACAAGGGCATGAGCCAAGGGCTGTAAAGTGTAAATCACAACTGCCTCTATGGATGGACTCCAAGCTGCCTGAGTGTGAATTCATGCTGTTCTCTCAGAGGTGCCACTTACGGAGCATCATGTAATGGGCCAAAAAGTCACCCAGACTAAATGAGGTCATAGGAAGCTGCTGGCATAGATGTATGATGAGGTGGAAGGGGCACTTCCATGCCAGCAGCTTCCTGTAGCTCTGTCCTGGGTTTCAGCAGCTACAGTGTAAAAGCTACAGTGCACCGGTGAATGAGGAGGGTCAGGACTTCATGGCAGAATGCCTGGTACCATCCTACCTAGCAGGAAGTCTGGTTCACTTTATTGGTCCCAGGAGCCAGGAAGCTTAAAGGTCACCTCCAGCAGAGTTTCCACTGAGTGTAGAAGGGACAGGACACAGTTATTGTAGCCCAGAAGTCTTTGTTGTAGCCAACCTTTGAGCATTTACCAGCCTGAGCTTTTGCAGGAAATAAAGTGGAATAAATAATACTAGCACTGCATGAATCCACTTCTCTAAAAGGAGCAGGGACTGTACTTTCAGTCTGCCACAGCTGCCTTTGGGGTCTGGCTGAAGAAATAAACCATTAGACGCTTCACTTTTATTTGCTCATGGCAACGCAGATGAATAATCAAGCTGCTGATTCATTCTAACAGTCTCCGTAGACTCCTATGGTACCTTGGTCAATCTTATTCATTGCAACAACCCAGAAATTTACTGTGTTGTGTACAGAACGTATCTGAGCAGACGGTTATTTGGCACTAATGTGTGATCTTCCGCATAAACCAGCCGGCTGCGGATGTGACAGAAGGAATGAAATCTGAATTCTCGGTTCTTTACTAATCTGTGCTGGTGGCAGGTTCTACAGAGATATGAAAGACAATGGTATAAGAAATGTGTAATACAATCTGTAAGCACAAAAGAGAAATCCTCCAGGACTCCAGACCTCATGCCTGCTCCTTCCACAGCCAGGAAAACAGCATGCTAGATAGAAAAACAAATGCTTAATGCAATCTAATGTGGCCAGGAACAACAAAATGAGGTGCCAGGAAGGACAAAGTAGTTGAAACAATTTAACTTTATAACAAGTAAATGACTTCTGAGAAGGATCTGCCCTGTTTAAAATAAATAAATAAGCACAGCAGTCACTTTTCTGGAGCTCGCTGCAGTGCTGTCACTTGCTGCTTCGGATATTGTTGCAGTATTTGAGTCGGCAGCTGAGTTTGGTTGGTGTTTGCTTGGTGAGGAATTGCCTCCGGTGAGGAGTCGGCACCCAGCTCCAACTACAAATGGCATATGTGGCAGAGCCTGGACAGACTGAGACTGGGTCTCAGCAGATACAACTTTCTCATGAAAATCACGGGGCCTGTCCACACTGACCAGTGTGTTTGTCGGGAGGAGCAAACGATGGACCATCTCCTGAGATGCCCTGTTGCACTACAATGCACCCCACAAGATTCGGACACACCAATGCCAAGAAGCAGCGGCCTGTGTAGGATATTGGGAGCGGACCACATAGAAAGACGTATTGGAAACACGACGACAAAGTCAGCAGCTCACACTTTCTTCCCCTGGACTCAGGCAAGCACCACAGTTTATCTGAATGTTGCTTATGAAGATAGTGTTATTTGCAGTGTAGGAAAGTAGTGTTGCAGTGTTGCTTCTCTTCTGCTTCACTTTTGCTACCCGGGTATATTTTACAAATTGTTCCCTCCTCATCTGTTTGCCATTCTGCCTCCCAGCACCATGAATCCTCTTTGTAACATTACGTGATCCCCGTAATATCTGGAGAAGAGTAGAGCCCTCCTCCTTGATGGGTTGTCTTGAGCAATCTTAAAGAAAAACTCACTGGCACTGTAAGTCATGCAGAAGACTTGGTGCCAGGGTATGCTTTGATCCCCACTATTTGGGGAGTGAAGGCATGCAAATCCTCACTTTCCAAGGATTGGACAATAACAGCATCATAATTCTCTATTTGGAGAGAAGAATCCGGCTGTGATTTCAGTCAGTGCCTTTGGGTGTTAATGCAGTGTATGAGTATGCCATGATAATACAAACATTAAGACTTTTCTTTGTGCTATCAAGAAGATATTGCATGTTCATATTTCTGTTTAAATGTCTCGTACTAAACACTTCTGCATCTTATCAATATCTCTGATTTTATGGTAGTGCCTTTTCTCGCAGGGCTCTGTTGCTATAACTAGCACCAGAAAGTAGTTACCTCAGCTCTGGCAGATGGCAAACTGCTAGAAGGCAGTACGGAGCACAGTAATGAGGAAGGTAAATTCTGGACATGGACTTGGGTCGCCTCTACGCTTGTCAGAAGCGTCCCAATGGAGCGTTGTATGGAACAGGCAGAAGTGGTTTTTAAGTTCTTCTCCAAAAGATCTCCTCCTGTGCATGTATGCTGTAAACTGCTTGCAGCTTCATTTATCGAGTTTGAGAATGAGGCATGGTATCAGTCCTGCTGGGACTTGAACCTGTGACTTCAGGGAGCCTGCTGTTTGGAGCAGTGAACCCCATGCCCTTTAGAAATGCCTCATCTCTCCATAGCATAGTGAAGTCTAGAAAACGGCATATAGATTTTTTTTTTTTTTTTCAGGCACACTGCATCCAACATACCATTACAGTTCACATAACAAAGCTTCCTCCTACAGCTTGTTTTGTAAGAGACTGCCTCATGCTGCTTTCTTCCTCCAGATGCCTCAGATACCCCATGTGTTTTGATGGTCTTGAGAGCCATGCGTGGTCCAGACCCCAGTTTGACTTGTGGCTACACTGATAGAGCAATTAAGGACTTGCAGGCTCTGAAAGGCGTCTTTCTGCCCAGCAAACGATCAATGCCGAGTCGGAGAATGGCGTCGGGTACACCCCAACTGCTGACGATGGTGGTGTGAGTAATATCCAGGATACTTAAGTGGCTGTTAATAAGAAATTTGCATCCTGCCAGACATAGTGATGTCTTGGTCTTCTATCTACGTTTCTTGCTAGCATAGGCACGCATGAGGTTAGACATTCACAGTCTGATGCAGCATTTAACTCTGGCTCAAATCCTACTTTGAATATTTTAAGTGGTGCATAGTCCTCAACAGGGGTAAATTTAATGTGAGGTCATCTACCCCAGTATGCTTTTAGAAAGTAAGTTGCCCATCTCCATCTAGCAGCTTTGCATCCACTGCTTCTAATGCATTCAAGTAATATTTTTCCAGTTAGCAAACAGCTACTATAGTTTGTTAACAGATACAGGGCAAACGCTTCTCACTTAAAAAATAAATCACAGTTCCAAATTTGCTGCCGCTCAGTCACCTCAGGGCAAGAATAGTGAAGAGTCATCCCCTTGGAGGTTTGCATCTGTCCTGCTCAGCTGGGGGTAAAAGCTGAGGTATCTTGGCCAGAAGCACACGCTGGGATCGCTTAGTGCAGTCTGCCTTTTTTCCAGCAGAAATTTGAGTTTCGAAGAAATATAAATGAAATCAACTGACCACATAAAATGCTGCTGCTTATTTTGTGCCCGTTTCTAGTCCTGTGCTCCTCAAACATCAGTTCTTAGTGCCCCAAAACCTCCCTCTTATAATTTAAAGCATCTTCAGTACAGTGGTCCATAGGACACTGGCATATAGTAGCTCCCTTTGTTTGGGGTTCATGGGGGGCGTTGCCCATTCAAGCTTTGCCTTCTCCTGCTACTTGCCTGCTACACTGGAACATGGGGAGATGCAGGCGCATAGCTAGTGATACAGCCAATGCCCCCTGGTCTGCTAGGCGAATATTCAGCTTTCCCACTTAAGGCATTACCTAGTCCGCTCAACTTAGCTAGAATGAGACAAATTCTGGCTAATACACCGTGTTACTGGGATGATCTGTTCTCTGGCAGACCCTGCTGAACCCCTTCTTGCTCACATTCACTACACGTAATTTTTTTTTTTTTTTTTAAGTCTTGGGCGTTGGACTAGATTGTCACCCTTTTTTGTACCAGGTCCCACTTGTAAACATCAATGGCCAGTCCCAACCCAGTACCCTTCACTCCTGCCCAGCTGCCCCCCAGGCCTCTGGTGTGTGGGGCATGGGGGGCCCCAAGCAGCCTCTTGCATGCTGGGACTCTGATAACCTGCAAGGGAAAACCCACAGTTCCCCACATTTTCTCCTTTTTAAATCAGAATGTATTTTAAAAGTTTGTTTGCAACCCTTTCGTATCTTCTTGTGGCTCACTTTTGGGTCACTGCCCATGGGTTTAGAAACAATAAGCTAGAAGCAAAAAGTAGACTTCTGCTGGAAGACCGTTTTAAACTGGACACAAGGAAAACTTCTTTACTGTCTGAGTCTCCAGAGTCTGGAATAGACTCCTGCCAAAAGCGGTGCAAGCACCTACTCTGGATACCTTTAAGAAATGCTTGGATGCTCACCTTGCTGGGGTGATCTGACCCCCAGCTCACTTCCTGCTGTAGGCTGCTATGGGCAGAGTCCGGGCAGATCACAGCATAGCATGTTTGATCAAACTGGTTGAGCTGACCAGTTTTACTCTTGCTGCTGGCTTTGGCCAAGGACCCACTGTTCAGGGCCCTTGCCTCAGCTGCAGCCAAGCTAGTAGATAATACCCGGAGGCCGCCCCAGGCTTCGTAGCAATGCAGAACAAACAAAAGAAGTTAAACAAGTAAGCTAGCACTTAGCTGTCTTCCAGTGGTTTTTCCAGGCTTCACCTCCTGGTTGCCTCTTATCTTTCAAAGGCTTTGCAGAGCCTGCAGGCCTGTGCAACAAAGCAAATGATCAAGCAAACAGAGAAGAGCGCTGCACCTGGCTCTCCCAGTGGCTGCTTAACCCCTGGTAACTCCAGGCTCCAGGCAGCCTGCTCCCTGGCCTGGTGCAGCACCTTGAGGCTGCTTTCAGTGCATCTTGTCCTTCTTGCTCTGGGCTCACATGGGTAACCCTCTCTCACTCCCAACACCTGTCAGTGAGTCCCTCAGCAAGGGAGCTATGTCCCAGGACCTGGTTCACCAGCCTTCGGTGAGCTCTTCCAGGTCTGGGGTAGGTGTGCAGAGGTGCTTCTGGGGTGTGGGGCTGTTCAGTCTCCCCTGACCCCTAGTAACAGGGCAGGGCCCTGTTACATCTGCCCCTTATGGACTCGATCTCGCGAGGTCCCTTCCAATGTCTATGAAGATGACCTCTGAAGGTCCCTTCCAACCTCACTTCTCCGTGATTCTATGATTTCTTTTTCCCTCCCTAAGAGAAGCGACAATATGTAAGACTACCTGCTATGTTTCTGTTTTTTACCAAGTTAATTTGTCATAGTCTGTCATCTGTCGTTGTCTAGTTCTCAGCTTTCCAGTTGAAATGCTGAAGCTTCATGAGCCAGTTATATTTTGGAGTTTATTCAGTATAATAAAGAGTCTGTCAAGTGAGTTAGCAGTGCTGTGGCATCTGTGCCACATGCATCCTCTTCCACTCAGTTTCCCAAAGACTGAAGCTTAATCAAAACACCTCCATCGGGCTTTTCAGCTAGATATCTGTATCCAGCAGAAGTGAGCTTTGCAGCTTGTGCCAGCTTTGGAGAATTGGCAGTGCTTTGCATAGTAATGTTTTGTTGATTTCCAGTTAATTCTTTTGAAGTTACAGT
Organism: Crocodylus siamensis; assembly: GCF_052110815.1. Lineage (NCBI taxonomy): Eukaryota > Metazoa > Chordata > Crocodylia > Crocodylidae > Crocodylus > Crocodylus siamensis. The sequence continues at coordinate 2,579,806 of NC_143400.1, forward strand.
TAGTCACCAGTTTAAATATCCTGCTCCAGTGGCATGGACACTGGTGCAAGCAGCTGTAAGCCCAGGGCCAAGATTTTGAGGCCATAGCAGAAGCAGTCATGGCCTGGCCATGTCCAAGTCCAACAAGTCTGTGGATTCTGCTAAATACCTTGCCACAAGAAAAGAAAGGAACCAGTTTAAATCTTGCCAATTCCTGACTTTGTTGTTTTTTCAATCTGTGATAGGTAATCAAATGATAAATAATTAATACTCAGTTCTGCAGTTACCTACTCAGAGACCATTCAGTTTGCAGCTGGTTGGGAAGTGTGTGTGGGGTGGGGGGGGACCTCATCCTTTGGTTGGAACACCAAAAACTTATTTTTTCCATAGTTTTTAGGGGCTGGAAGGGACCTTACAGATCATTGGGTCCAGCCCTCCCACCACACCTGGATGAAAAAAGCCAGGCTTTTACAGAATGGGGCAGGGGAAGGGATTTCTCAAAGTGTGTTTCTTCAGGCTTCCTTCAAAGTTTCCACTCATTTGGAAAATTACCTGCATTTTAAAGTGCAGATAAATGACCCTTAACTCTTCAAACCATGTTCCCTCAATCTTGCATTCATGTTGCAACTCTTCTTAGACTCCCTGTCCTCTACTTGATACCTCCTAAGTAGGCCATTCAGCTTGGGTCCATCACTACAACGAGTAATCCAGAAGATAAAGTATGAGTTTAGTGTCATGTAAGAAGCTTAGTACATTTCCCATATAAATTCTGGAAAAGCTGCAGTGCTGTGGGGTTGTGGACCCTGAAGAAAGCAAGCCCAAAACATGACAACCTGCAATAATGCATTTCTCAGAAAGCAATCTAATAGAGCTGTGTGAAATGGGCCCTATCTGAGTCAGATTTGGCCTGAACCAGGGACAGTGATTTGATCTGTTGATTCGGATCACTGTCCCTGATTTCAATTCAGCCGGGTCCAAATCTGATGATTTAATGCTGATTTGGTGAATCAGCGATTCGGGCACAGGCACAGCTTTTAAAAGTTTTTTTCCTACGTATCTTGAGGTAGCAGCACGGCTCATGATCACTGTGGTGCTGGGGCAGATGGAACATCCCACAGGAGCATAGGAGTGTCCTCCAGCATGCTCAGCAGTGAACCTGGAAGTGGACCAGAAGTACTTCCAGTACGTTTCCAGGTCTGCCAGGGAGCGTGCTGGGGGGCTCCCCTGGCTCTGTGATCGGCCAGAGGGCCCCAGGTGCCCCCCCCAGACCCAGAAGGCACCAGCTGCTGAGCTGGAGGGGGGGCAGGCCCCCTGCCCAGCGTGCTCCCAAGTGGACCAGAGCACTTCCGGTCCACTTCTGGGTCTGCTGCCAAGCGCACTTGGGAGCCCCCTGCGCTTCTGTGGGATGCTGCATCTGCCCCAGCACGGCAGCGTTCAGAGCCCCTGCTACCTAGAGGTATGTGGAAAAAACATTTGAAACTTTATCTATGTCTGAATCTATGTCTGAATCACCAAATCTGTCTGAATCTCTCTGAATCGATTTGGAGAGATTAAAGGGTCCTCCGATTCCATTCAGATTCGGAGATTTGGCCACCGAATCTCTGCCGAATCAAATCGGGGACCGAAGCTTTGCACAGCCCTACTGAATCTAACTGACTGCAAACCAGCTCTGCATCTTGAAGGTCTTTTCAAGCTAATCAAGTACTTATATTCTTCTGTGCAAACCTGAAAATTCTGTGGAGAAAGTGTCCGTGGAAAACGCCTTTTGCGTAGATGGCGGTTGCGTTATGCATATAACCGTAAATCGGCTCTGATTATCTTTGCAGGATGGGGAAAACCTGGCAGTAACACAATAACAGAATTGACATGCTATTTGCAAAGCTACCTTTTTACATCAACCTTTTTGTTCTGATCCTGGTAGGTTATCGTTTTCGCTTGTCTTTTATACCTTTCTATTGTCTAGGGATTAAGAACTTCAAGCTTACACTTCGAGTAAATAAAAGGAAGAAAAAAGCAGGCAAGCAAACCAGGGAGTTGGCTCTGTCAAAACCATGTGTGGCTCTTTAAAAGTCAAGTCTCTCTTTTTTAAAATCCTTTTATACTTTATGTATCCTGCTGCGTTCACTTTGTGCGCGTGCTAAAGTTTAGAAGCGTGCAGCGTGACTTAACAGACTAGCATTATAGCAGCCAAGAGGGGGGCAAGTTACTCATATGTAACTCAGACGTGTACTCCCTTGTGGTCTGCAAAATAAGAAGAATCTGGGCATCCTATCTGCAGCTTTTATACAAGGTGTTTATAAATTCCTTGTGCAACTTTAATAACTTTGGATGTACACATGAGAGACGCAAACAGGAAACGGCAATTGAAAGCATAATTCATTGACTTTTAACACCAATATGGCTCAAATATCTAGACTTCAGCATAACCACCTTCTTTCATGATAGATCGTTCAGTCTGCTTTTCCAACTCATGGAAAAAGTTTTCTAGCTGCTGGATTTTGTGAGTTGCATTTGTGGTCCTTACCTTTTATGCATAGCTTGCACTATGCTAAAAAACTTAATGAATTATGCTTTCAGTCGCTGTCTATAGTTTGCTTCTGTTGTGTACATCCAAAGTTACTGAAGGTTAAAGTTGCACAAGGACTTACAAACACCCTGTACTAATCGGGCATTTGTTCAGTTTTGTGCAGCTTTGTTTCCACACACATAGGAAGACAGGCTGTGCCATTGTGGTAGTGCCATGAACGGGACATCACAGGCAGCTCTACCCACTAAGAGCAGTCTCTTGAGCAGGAAAGCGGTGTATTGCAGGGAGCATGTGATCTTTAATTTCAGCAAGAAAAATAACATGCGGGTTTCTATGGAATAACGTTATCTATTTCACGTCGTGGTAGCGCCCTGGGTATCAGCTGGGTCACAGCATTATGTTTAGGGAACTGCTCAATTAGCATTTTGTGATTTTCACAGAAACCATGAAAAAAGGCGGTTCCCGCGATCACCGCAAAAATTGGCGTTCTCCACCATTTTGCACAGAATTGCCAAAAGAACTTAGTGAAAATAAAATATTGGCTCCCCATTGGAGGAGCCACTGGCATGATGGCGAGCAGCCCAGATGGCTGCTCTCTCCTCTGTCAGCTGCCGATTGGCCAAGAGGACTGCTGTTTTGTGTGGCCCTGCCCTCTCTGCCAATCAGTGGCAAGCGGCCAGGTTGCATGAAGGGCAGCGCTGTCAGCCAGTCCGCGACAAGGACACTGGTGCAAGTGGCTGGAAGCCCAGGGCCAAGATTTTGAGGCCCTAACAGAAGCACTCATGGCCTGGCCATGTCCGAGTCCAGCGATTCTGCGGATTCTGCTAAATATCTTGTCACAAGAAAAGAAAGGAGCCAGTTTAAATCTTGCCAATTCCTGATTCTTGGTTTTTTGATACTCAGTTCTGCAGTTGTCTACTCGGAGAACAAGGGGTGAGGCTGCTGGGGGCCCTCAGCCAATCAGTGGAAGGGGAGTTTGCCATGGAAATGGCACTGGGCAGTGCATGCGGTCCACAGTGTTTACTTCTGTGTGCTTTAATTGATTGATTAGATCCCTAATTATGTTGTGTTGTGTGAAGATAGTGACTGAGAGTGTTCTTAAAGACTTGCTGTTTCCAGAGCTGTGCTGCAACCTAATGACTGTCTCTGTCTATTCTGAGCTCAGACTAAAACATTCAGATCTAAATATTCCCTGAACTTTGGAGAGATTTGAATGTGGATCCCAGTTCTCAGTCTGTCTCCTCTAGGGCAGTATCGCTTTCAGCCATGCCCATGAACATGTACAACTACTTTGCAGTTCCACTTCCATGCAAAAAAACCTGAATCGCATGCATGTCAGTTCTGCATCCTGGGGTGGCTTCCATACAAGAGAGCCATGAAGAAGAAATCACTTGAGCCAAAGTATTATTGCTGGTTTCTGTTCTCACAGTGGCATGAATCAGGAATAACAACAAAGATCAATGTACAGGGGAACAGAATTGGGCCCTATAATGGACCAAATTCATCCTCGCACCTGGACCTCAGTGGAGCAATCCAGAAATTCATGAGGCCACCTTTAATTTAGGGATCTGATGTAGCGAGTAAAAGCATGAGGATTTCCATTAAGGACTTGGGGAGATGATGCCTGAGGCTGCAGGGAACATGAGGTTGCATGACGGCAAAATCTGTTACGGTGGCAGAGCGGGTTTGGGCCACCAGGTCCTGTGTGTGTGGAACAAGGTGACAGCTGCCAGCTCTCTGCCAGTGCCAAGGCTGATTTAATGGAATTGGACATGTGCAAAAAACAGGCTCCCGAATCCCAGTATCTTGCAGCTTATAAACGAGGGCCCTAGCATAGTGCACAGGGTTCAGTTGAGTATGGGGAAGAACACTGTTCCTACAGAGAAGACTGGCTACTCAAAGGCCCATTTTATTCTCATTTTATTTGTTTTTCTAAACAGCGCTTTGGAAAACTTGGTTAAATCGGCAGTTGCCTGATAGTGTGGCCAGAGCAAGCATGTAATTTCCAGTCCTTTGCTCCCTCTGCCTGTCATGTCAGACCTGCCACTTGCCAGTGACCCGTCCTTGCAGGGATCACATTAACAGTTAGCTCAGCCAGAACCTCAGGGGTTTAATTCAACTGTACCTATTTTTCCCCCCAAAAAAGCAATTGTTCTCTTACATAAATCTTTTAAAGCCAGGCAGCAATTCTAGTTGAGGACAGATGTGGAAAAGAACTGGAGCTTCATTAAAACAACAGCTGCTGAAACATTTTTTGCTTTTCTAAAACCTGAGCTAGCGTCCCCTTTCTCATATGTGGCTACTGGCATTTCTTAACAGACTGGGTTCGATTTTCAAGACCACTCAAAGCAGTTGGGTGCTTCTGAAATCCACTGTCACCGTCCACTTTTGTTGGAGGACATAATGTATCAGCAGTTCAGTTTTAACATCTTGCCCCATCCAAAGTCTAGTTGACATGAACAAATGAAAGAACATTGTTTTTCTATTCTTATTTGTACTAGGGTAATGCCTTCCAGGGCCAGGAGGGATTGAATGTTGTGCCAGACATTGAAGAAACCTAAGGTATGGGTATCTAAACAATTAACCTCAGAGGAGGAGGAGTCGGCTTCACTGCACATCAGATGTTCTGCAGTAACTGCCTGTATATGTGCTCTGACTTCCAACCAAACTCCACTTCCATTTATGCCTGCAATTGACTGTATGTCCATACTTGGATGGTGGAAATAGCTCCGTCTGCAAGAGTTTACCAATGAAGTAGGCAAGGCAAAAGATATGGGGCAGAAAGAACCGTCACCGTTTGACAGGTCAGAAATTAAAGGGCTTGCCTAAGGTGACACAAGGGAGTATGTGGCAGAGATGGGAATAGATCCTATCCTGTGTCTCAACTACAACATCATAATTCCTTTAGGAAAAAGAACAGGTGTTTTCCCCCATGTACAAGACGATTGTAACAAGAATCTGTGGTCTTTGTGTGCGGACTAAAATCCACATTTTAACCCTGCTGCCATGTGTGCGAGTTGTGCTCGACACAAGCAGGGCTCTTTAACAAGCGGTGGACATCTTGCTTGTACTTTTTGTAACATTCTGAAGTTTTCCACTCCAGCAATGCGTTCTCATAAGGGACCAGAGGGATTTCTGATGTCAGGTTCACGTTTTAACAGGTCTTGATTGTTGTTCAGGGTTAGCCAATATCGACTTGAAGTGAACTTGCAGCACGGAGGCATCCATTTTAAACACATGATGCTTGACAGCAGATGGTGCAGTTTGCAAGTCAAACTCCACTGGTGGTTTTAGATCAACCACATGCTAAGCTTAAGCCAGTTAACATAAAATGACTAGGAGTTACAACTGCCTCTCATTCCCCTGTACCACATGTGGCATGTTCAGTGCTGCCTTACTGCAACTGCTGTTTTTTCCTGGCACTGTTCCCATCTCCCCTGTCTTCAGTAGTGTGGTGTCAACCACGCTCATAAACTTTTCAGAACCAGTAGGTGAAAAGTGGGGGAATCAACCAAAAAGGGCTTGCTTGAAGCCTTGTGCAATTCTGCTCCAGACCCTGGAATCCGATTCATGAAGTTCAAGGCCAGAACAGTCCATCAGGTCATTTAGTCCAACTAATATGCTGGATGCAGTGATAGATTAGGTCTGACAGAATACTCTGCCAACTTATAAATCATTAAAAAAAAACAACAACAAAACCAGTGCATGTTTATGATATTGCTTAATTTTTAAATATTAATTTACTAATTTTTGAGACGTACAAATCTTAAGAACTAAAGAAATCAGTGGCAACCTTCATGGTGGGTCAGGGATGCGAAGAGAAAGTAGTATTTCTGGTTTACAAATCAAGAAGCCTGGGATGATGCGAGTTGCAAAAGTCATGCATATAAGGGCAGTGGCAGAGCCAAGATTAAAAGACAGAAGTTCTTGATTTCTGTCTTCTGAAGATGCTTCACAAACATTCCCTGAATTTTCAGGTATCCAGAACTTGCTGGTGTTGGTCAACTGTGGACTTGATTTTTATTTTTTTTCCCCTTCAGAGGAAAATGGGCTCTTGGCCCCAGCAGCTCTTGCTGACCTTCACCTAGAGTTTTGCACGCTCTCTGCTCCTGAAAATTGGCTCCTGTATAAAGAGCACTTTATGCAGAGATGAAAGAGAGATACAAATATCAGTAAATAACCCCGTCTTGTCCCCGAGTGTGATTTTTCTCCTGGCTGTTTGAGGATTTGTCATAGAGTCCCTGCAGAAGAAGTAAGGTGTTCCTGCCCTAAAGGCTATCATACTCATTCGGGCATTTCCATAGCAGCTGGCTTTATAATTTCACCTTGCTGCCCAGTCTCATTCTATTTTAGGCAGGTAGATTAGACTTGTTACTCTGAGGTCAGTGATGAGTGACCAATCCCTTCAAACTCTCTCAGGTTTTCAGGTAATCCTTGTATTTAATTTCTCAGCCTAGACTTTCTCGACCCAATCAATTATTGCTCTGGGATCTGAGCAGTTGTTTTTTTTTTGTGAAAATGTGGTGCTTTTCTTTTAGAGTGGTTGCTATTTTGTAGGCTTAAGATAAAACTTGCAAGTGCCAAAAGGCCAGATTTTTAAAGGTACTTATGCTCCTAACTCCCAGTGATATATATTCTTTTTTTTTAAAGAAAGAGCATGGATGTAGTCCCAAATCTCCTTTCCAAAATCAGTGTTGGCCCAGATCCCCTAGCATGTCTGGATGCCTAACTTCAACTGACCTAAATGGGTTATAGGCACAGAGGGTGCCTATAATCATGACAATTTTTGCCATTTAAAGCGGTCTAAAACTGTCATTTAATACACCTGTTTAAATTTGCAGACAACACCAAGATTTGGGGTGAGGTGGGCACGCTAGAAGGGAGGGACAGGATACAGCTGGACCTGGACCGGTTACAAGGGTGGGCAAAAGAGAATAAGATGGGATTCAATACTGACAAGTGCAGGGTGCTGCACCTGGGCGGTAAAAACCAGCAGCATACTATAGGCTGGGGAACTCTTTTCTCAAAAGTACAGTGGCAGAAAGAGATCTTGGAGTCATTATCGATTCCAAGATGTACGTGGGCCGCCAGTGCGAGGACACGGTCAGTAGGGCTAACTGTACCTTATCGTGCATCCGCAGATGCATCACAAGCAGGGCCAAGGAGGTGATCCTCCTCCTCCTCTGTATGACACTGGTCAGGCCGCAGCTGGAGTACTGCGTCCAGTTCTGGGCGCCGCACTGCAGGAGGGATGTGGACAAATGAAGAGGGTCCAGAGGAGGCCACTCGCATGATTGGGGGCAGCAGGGCAGGCCCTATGAGGAGAGGCTACAGGGACCCAAACCTGTTCCGCCTCTACAAGAGGAGGCTGAGAGGGGACCTGGTGGCTGTCTATAAACTGGCCAAAGGAGACCAGCAGGCAGTGGGAGAGTCCCTGTTTCCCCCAAGCACTACCAGGAGTAACAAGGAATAACAGCCATAAGTTAGAGAGTAGGTTCAGACTAGACATGAGGAGGTGCTACTTCAGTCAGGGTGGCTAGGATTTGGAACCAACTTCCAAGGGAAATAGTGCTGACTCCTGCCTTGGGGACTTTAAGAGGAGGCTTGACAGTTACCTAGCTGGGGTCACTTGAACCCAGTTTTCTCTCGTGCCCAGGGCAGGGGGTTGGACTAGAAGATCTGCAAGGTCCCTTCCAACCCTACATCTATGAATACACTTGGGCAACTTTAGTACATTTTTAAAATGGCAGAAGACACCTTAATGAAACCTTGTTGTATGTTTGAAATATAAGGTGAACTGCAGTAGTGCATCTCGACCTACCTAGCTTGCCTTTTATTACATGTGTATTTAACTGGGGCTTTTCAAAGTGGTAATTAGCTGCAGTGTGCGGGGTCCAGCGCCTTCTGTCGCCTTGTCTGCAGAACTTCAGCAAGGCCGGAAACTCGCACTAAAGTTTTAAGGCAGTGTATCTAAAGTGCTCTAAGTAAAGTGCAAAAGTTACAGCGCCTTTGGAAATGCCTGCCCTGCATGTGTATAGGCATCCATATCTGCCTGTGTAGTTCTGGATGTTGGGCACTTTGGCTACTTGGTGCCTAAGTTGCTTTTAAAAGTGGTGCTTTGACTCCTAAGTCGCTTAGGCACCCTGAGCATTTTATTCAGTTACTAAAAGCTGGATTCTGCTTCTGTTCCACTACAAATCCATTGATTAATGGAGGCAGAACTCTGATGGGGTGGGGAGAGGCTGAGAAATAATGGTTGGCACTTAGACAGTGCTTTCCCTCTTGAAAGCACTTCACTATAACATTAATTAAGCTTCACAGCCTTCCTGTCAGGAAGGTGGCTAAATATTGCCATTCCCTATTAATGACTGGGGATCAAAGAAGGGAGCCGGAGCCAAAGCATGTGGAAGTGGATTAGGATCCATCAGTGCCTGAGTCCTAGACCAATGCATGCTACTTGTTCATTGCTTCCTTTAATGACTGCTGGACCTTTTTTCCCAAAAAATGAAAATGCCCTGTGTCCGTACAGAGGCATCTGCTATAACTTCTCATAACAGTCTGTCTCTGGCTTGGTATTTGTTGTTGACTTTGTTGATACAGATGCACAGATATGAATCAGAACAGACTTGACTGTGCACAACACCAGCTCTTTTCTGAAAATGCAAGTAAATGCCATAATGCACGCTAGAAAGGCTTATGTAGCTCTGAGAGCTTTTTTTATTATTTAACAGATGAGAAGTGTTAGTCAATGGTAAGATGTTTTATATCTGGAAGTTCATTAATAATCCTTGTAAAACCTCATTAAGGACTTTAAAGCCTAGTTCCCCAGCCCAGATATATTTACCATTTTCTCATTACTGTAGCTAAAAAAAAAAAAAGAGAGAGAGAGAGCAAGCACGCAAACTCACTCTCATCTAGTGAATAAAATACACCAGCACCCTGATGTGCTCACATCTGCTTCAAGTGCAGATAGGCTAACGTAATGGTGTTCTAATGTACTGGGAAGATAATGAGCATGTACCAGATGTAATTAAAATGGCCTCTACTTCTGATGATGAACACCTAATTCTTTTGTCTTGGTAGCAAGGCTGTTTCAGCAGTCTGGTACCTTTACTGTGTAAACACTAAAATTGTAAATGTGGGGGGGGAAAAATTATAAAGCTTGCCTGCAGGATGGTCATGTTTTTATAGTATGGTGATCCCCAAGCATACTGGGTGTTTTATGGACAGAAAAACATGAAACCTCTGCTGTAAAAAAAAAAAAAAAAAAAAATTACCACCTACCAGCCAAAACAGGTGGGTGGGTATGTTGCAGCCTGCCTCTGAGCTGCTGAGCTAGTTTGGTACTCATACTCCAGGCCAGTTAATTTAAAGATGGTGCTGAGATACCAGAGCTCCACTGTAGTCATAGAACCACTCGTATGATCGGGGGCAGCAGGGCAGGCCTTACGAGGAGAGGCGACGGGACCTGAACCTGTTCAGCCTCCACAAGACGAGGCAGAGGAGGATCTAGTGGCCTATTACAAACTAGTCAGGGGGGACCAGCAGGCATTGTGGGAGTCCCTGTTCCCCCGAGCACCGCCAGGAGTGACCAGGAATAACGGTCACAAGCTGGCAGAGGGGAGGTTTAGACTAGACATCAGGAGGTGTGACTTCATGGTCAGGGCGGCCAGGAGCTGGAACCAACTTCCAAGGGAAGTGGTGCAGGCTCCTATCCTGGGGGCCTTTAAGAGGAGGCTGGATGAACACCTTGCTGGGGTCGTTTGACCCCAGTACTCTTTCCTGCCGTGGCAGGGGGTCGGACTAGATGATCTACTCAAGTCCCTTCTGACCCTAGAAACTATGAATCAGAAAATTAATTGGAAGGGGCCTCAGGAGGTCACATGTAGTGCAACCCCTTGCTCCAAGCAGGACCAGCCCCAGCTACATCATCCCAGCCAAGGCTTCGCCTAGCTGAGTCTTCAAAACCTCCAAGGATGGAGATGCCACCATCTCTGGGGAGCTTGTCAGTGCTTTAGTAGCCTCCAAGTGAGAGGTTTTTTTCTTCTAATATCCAACCTCGACTTCCCTTGCTACAGCTGGAGCCCATTGCTCCTTGTTCTGTCATCTGCCCCCACTGAGAACAGTCATGCTCCAGCAGCTTTGGACACCCCCCTCCCCCCCCCCCAGGGAGTTGAAGGCTGCTATAAAATCCCCCTCCATCTTTTCTTCTGCAAACTAAATCAGCCCAGTTCCCTGAGCCTCTCCTCGCCAGTCATGTTCCGCAGCCCCACAGCCATTTTTGTTGCCTTCTGCTGGACTCTTTCTCCAATGTGCCCACATCCTTTCTGTAGTGGGGGGGCCCATGACTGGACACAGGACTCCAGATGTGGCCTCCCCAGTGCAGAATAGAGGGGAAGAATCACTGCCCTCGATCTGCTGGCAACAGTCCTACCAATGCAGCCCAGGATGCCGTTAGCCTTCTGGGCAACAAGGACACGCTGCTGGCTCATATCCGGCTTATTGTCAGCTGTCACCCACAGGTCACTACTGTCAGTCCAGTGTAGACATACTAGGATAATAAGCTCGTGGGGTGCAGACAGAAGTTACATTTGTCGTGCAGTTGGGCCCTTGAAAGCACTCTACAGCTGTGCCCTTACAGAAGGGCACAGCTGCATTGCATTTTAAAAGTGTCCAATTGCATGACAGTCTGAACCATCATTACATAGGGGTTCACATGAAAGCACTCCAAAGCAGAATGCCTCCATTAATATCCCCCCCTCCCCCCGCCCAACCCCGGACCCAATAGTGGACATCTATGTTACTGTCAGTACATTTTAAAAACCTACTGGTACTAGGTTGTTAATGAAGCAAAGCTTCAGAATCAGCCGTATTTAGTTAGTCATTCTGTGCATTTATCAGAAATGTTATGGCAGATACTGTGATATGAATACTGTTGGTATTGCTGATTATATCCAAAGCACAACTATTTTTGTGTTCTTTCTGCCATAATGTATTGGAAGCCTCAGGCCAACCTCTGGCAAATGGTCACCTTGTTCACTGTATCTGGAGGTATCTCCAAGTTGGTGATGCTCCACATCTGAAAGAGGTCACAAGTAAAAATAGACTGAATTTCATTGCTTCCCAGCCCTCTGCTGAGTTACCCCAGCAGACTCAGATGCACATGAATGGAGCTGAGGAAAGTAGGCATGAAGGACTCTAACTTAGTGGAAGAGGGAAGGGTTAGGGTTTAAACTCGCACTGTAAATCTTCAGCACTTTTGGCTTCACTCTTTGGACTAGAACCACAAATTAGGTGCCAGGCTTCCCTTGGTTTCAGTGGGACCTAGACACTAAATATCTTGAGTGGATGGATCTTTTTGTGCGGTCCATGCCCGTGAACAAGATAAGTGCTTGATCCATTGGTCCCCGTCTCCCATATTGGATGTGGATTTAGAGCCATAGAGGTGAAAGGGGAAATGTAAAAGCTGATGCACTACAGCAGGGGTTTTCAACCTTTTTGTATCATTGTAAGTGCCTAGTGGCCAGACACGGAGCAGTGTACCCTCCGGCCACTGACCAGGGGGAAAGGGGAATGAGCAGCTGGATGCAAAGCGGCAGCAGCCGCATGGTGCAAGGTTCCCCTGCCCCCTGCGTCTGGCTGGGCATCCCTGCCTGCCTGCATGAACCCCCTAGGGCCATCTCGGGTACCCCCAGTTCACAACCCCTGCTCTACAGAGTGCCCTTTTTCCACCCAAAGTCCTTCCGGAGGCTCTGGATTCACTAAAGTACATAAGCACATGTCTGTGCAACACCCGAGAAGTTGTATGGACTTTTATGCAAGTACTCGCATGCTTAAAATTGGGTACAAGGCACCTTGCTGAACTTGGGCCCATATACACAGCAGGTTTTGGCATACATTTCGGTGACTATTTTGTTCTGTTTCCTACAGACCTGCATTACCTACTGAATTGCTACGGTCTGTATTATTATGCTGATTTGTACAATGTGTCTTGAATAGATGCAAACTGACCTGCAGTGCCAGAATGATAGCTTAGTAGGAGGAAGCGTCTGCAATCTGGGGAAACGAACTGAAATATTTATTGGGTATGAAATAGTCTCTCTGCAGTTTCAAACTAAACAAATCGAAACCCACAACGTTCCTGATGACAGAATTGTCCACTTTACATGGCTTGGGACTCTGAGAAGGACCACAGCCCCAGTCTGTGAAAAGGTAGGAAAAGCATGTCTTGCCGGTATATTAAATACGACTCTTTTTAAGATATCACACGGAATAGCCCTGAGCTTCATTTTCAAGGTGGCCTAGGTGAGAAATGAAAGCCGTTGCAGTCCGAGCAGCCCTGACCTACTTTATACCAGGAAGGAACAGGGAGCTTTGTTTTTCAGTTGCTTAGGTTTTCACATAATTTGCTTTTCTATGGCGAAGAGACAGGTAATTAGTGTCACTGAAGACTTTTTTAACTGTGGAGAATGGGTCTTATGCTGCCCCTCCATGGACGATGAATTTTACTTTGAGTAAGCAAAAGAAGATAAAGATATCGCTAGCGCTGTGCCAGTCCTGCTGCTGAATGCGCTTACCAGTCCTGATTCAATATTTGAGGATTCAAGTGTTTGTTATATGCCTTGTTTTTTTAAGCTACCTGTAAGACTAACAGCAATGAATATGAATCTGAGACCGTCAGCATTCATGTTCTGTGTGTTGTCGGAGAACAGATGGAGAAGCCAGGATTCCTCCTGGCATGAACTAGAAGGTGGTACAGAGAGAATATTTTGAAGCCTTTTTACGACAAGTTGAAAGCTCCTTTCTGCTTCCAAGAGAACAGATTTTTCTTCTTTGCTATGCAAACTGTTTTATCTGAATTAAGGTAGTCTGTAAGCAGAGATTCCTCAAATCCCTGTGCTATGCTGCTGCCAATTCAGTTGGATCCCTGTTCAATTAATCTAGGTGCATCTTTTTGCATGTCTAATCTAGAAGATCTTTTATTCCAGGGAGAAGAGAATTCCAGTAACAAATTCCTGACAGGCTTGTTGACTACAAGATAATAAAATCCTTAAAAAACCCATAGTTAGCTCTGTAATTTTTTCTCCAGAATCTTGCCTTCCCATATTAATACATGCAAAGAATTAAAAGAAAGAATCTCTTAATCATTTTGCAAGCATCTCAGGAAATGCAATGCAGCAACATTAGGAAAGCAGGACAAGATTTTCTCTTTCTCTAAGTTTTAGCCCTGTGCCTCAGGAGCACCAGCTTAACCCATATTCGTTTTCCATTAGACTTTGACCTCTGGGAATTGTCACTATGAAACTAGAACACAATGAAGAATATGAAGTGAGCTTCTTGCTAACCCAGGCATTGGCAATGAGAACTTTCAGGGCTTTAACAGATGGATTTCTTTACAGAGGGGCCATTACTTAAATAAGCCTTGGGTTTACCCTCTGTGGGGTGAAGTTCACAGGGTGCTTAATGTTATTGACTGTGGACCAGGCTGCGCTTGGGTCTGTGTTTATCTGAATGTGTCAAGCGCAGCGTTGAAATGTATATAATAGGCCAAACTGATTGTTACTGACTCCAGTGAAGTTGTAACTGGGTTGAACGTGCACCAAGATGAAAGAAACAGGCACGTCCCTGCTCTGATCCCTGAACCCTCAAGTAGAAGAGGAAAATATTACATGAATACCGCAGCATTTTCAGAGCGCCGCAATGGAGTTGTAGCAAGACTAGAAACTATTCCACGTGACAGCACTCAAGCTAGGAGACAGCCTTTGCCTTTGAATTCTGACCTCTTCTACTGAAATGACTGGTGCTTACAAAGGAGTTGTAGAAGCAAAACACTGTCTCAGTCCTCGAGTCCCTTGTTTGGATCCATTTTGCTTTTCTTTGCTGTACATCTCTCTCAAAGCCACTTTTAGGTCCTCAGATACAATGCTACAGAAACATCAGTTTGTAAGTTCAAGGTGACATTTAAGCAAGGGTGTCTTCAGCACATGGCATAATCCTGGTATGAATTTCAGACTCAGGATCTCATCCTAATTCTCATGGCCCTATTTATCACAAGAAATATGTGGCCTTCCTTGCTTTTTGCTGAATAAGTTTTTGTTCTGTTTTGCTCAGTGGGGCTAGCACTTCTTTGGTTTGTGTGGCTTGTCTAGAACTACAGAGGGCCCTTGTGAATCTTTGCCCCAAGACCGTTATAATTTATGCATCTTGCACGAGTTGTCAGAATTTTACAGTGCCTGCAAGAAGATCTCAGCCAACATTACTGTAATTTCCCTCTTAGAAGATATTACAGTTCTTCCAAGCGGACTTTGGATTTTGCAGTGACTTTGTATGTTCTGGTCCTAGTGTTCTTCCCACGGAGAAAGGATCTTCCCATACTTGCAATAAGTTAATGCATTACCATATCAAACCAGTCTGTACATATGAAAGGATCAACTTATTCCTGGACAGCTAACAAAGTTGAAGCCTGCTTGTGGAACATAGACATTCTTGGCATTTTAAATGGCTGTTAAACATTCCTAAACAGTGGTCCCTATAAAGCATCTCCTGTGCATACGCTGCATCGGGTTATGTGTTGAGTACTTCAGAGAACAGATTTCATGCTAATTTTTCTTATTATTCCTGGAAACAGGTGCCCTGGGACCACAGGGAGATTGACTAGTGTGTGTATGTATAATATATTAGTAATAATAGCATGGAAGATAAATCATCAAGTTGGCAAAGAATTATTTGTTAGTCAAAGCAAGGGAGGGTGGCGAAGAACTGTAGAAAGATTTATAAAAATACGAGCCAAGAAACTATTTGCAGTTAAGGCATGGAGCTAGAAAAAACAGGTTTGATTCTGCTATCCTCAGAACCTAAATGAAGAATAAAAGCCTCATGTCTGCAAAATCGACTTCAAGAAAGTGACTTGTGTCCCATAGAGAGAAGAGATCTCTCTACTCTGATATAGATAGCTTTGTATTTTCGAATACTGGAGCCTGGTATTTCACTTCAAAGATCAGTGGCCCAGTTAGACCTGATGTGTCCGTCTACTGCAGTTTTAAATGGCAAAGGTGTCTTGCCCCAGATTTAGGTCTTCAGTAGAAACACTATGCCTGAGTTTCCTCATTGACACCTATTTCATGCTCATGCAACCCTTGTTCACTTCATTAGAGTTAGCTGCTTCTGATTTCCTCTGGTGTAAATGAGTGGGGAATCATGCCTCAGTGACTCAGTCTTAAACACAGATTTATCGTGTCGCCATAGGGCACTGGCTTTCTCATGGTGTATCCTGAGGCATTACTAATATCTTTTAGTGGTTTCTCAGATTGTTGTTATAATTAATGGTTACCCACTGGCAGCTCATAGGAATAGATTTTGCTGCTCATGTTGCTGTTTATTATTCCGTATATAGCACCATAACTTTGCACGGCTCTTTGGAGAGAGAAAGAGGCACAGCCCTCCCCCCCCCCCCGACATTGCAGCCAATGGGAGACAGACAAAATGAAGATTAAAGTCAGGAGGGGGCAGAGAGAGGAGAGTGGAGAGAGAGATAATGTATGTTACATTGTATTGCAAATGGATCTTAAAAGCTGTAATATCTTTTCCGTTGAGAATGACAGGAGGTGAAATGAAAGAGCAGAGAGCACACAGGCTTAGAGGTGAGCAGTAGAAAGCAATGTGAAACGAGGGAGTTTTGAGGGAGACTTTCATGCCAGGACATTCAGGCTGTTCCCTTCCCCCCTCGATGAAGTATGGGAGGCTGAGGAAATGCTTTTATCCATTTTGCTTATCCGCACAGAGTAAAATATGCCCCAAGCACCACTTCACTTAACTGGGGCATCTCGGATACTTGTCCATCCTGCTGACCCTCCTGGAAAGAGCACATTTCATTCAGCGACCTGTTGTGTCCGTGTGCTTGTCGTGTCTTCCCCTCATCCCAGGAAACACCCTAAGTGTTAGTTATGGACATCTTCGCTGCTCCGAGATTCGAACCATCTTTTGGAGGTTGGCCCTGTTGTTCCTTTTTCTTTCTTGCTTGTTTGCTTCTGTATGAGCTAAGCAGCTCAAAGTGCTGTGCAGCACGCATTTCCTGCATGTTTAATGAGCTGGATCTCTTCAAACCAAGAAACCAAGGTGATTTGTCGTAGACTCCGTGGGCTTGAAATTAATGAGTGCGTGTGACTCTTGAACTGCAGCTTTTTTGGCAATTAACTGAAGGTGCTAGCAAGTGGATCTAGGTAGGATTCAGCTGTGTGCTTCTGAGCCGCTGAAATGTAGGAGCCAGGTAATACAGCTGATTGTTTAACAGGCTGTCAGCACTGCTTTCAAAACCGTGATTCTGTGGTCAGATCCAAAAAATCACCTTGGCCATCGAAAATGTGATTAGGTCCCTCAGTATCACCAAAAAAGGTCTTCGACAACTGCAATTCTAATAACTGCAGAACCAAGCAGGTGCCTGATCTTAAACTTCTGTGTGTTCACAGAAACACCCTGGCCTGAGCGCTCACCTAAGCTCTCTTGTGATCCAGAACTCCACCTCGGTCCCTAGAGGGGCCTGATGTGGCAGATTATCTTGCATTATCCAGTAGATGATCTGGGATTATTTCTGTGGTTTGTCTTCGTTAGAATGCATAGACCAGTCAAGGAGCAGAGAGTTGGAATCCAAATCCCCTTTCTCCCTGCTGAATGTCCTAACCCCTACACTAAAAAGTCAGGTCCTGCTTGCTTTTTCTCTCCATGCCCAGCAAGTGCTTTCCTTGCTGAACAGTAACCAGGTTTAAAGAGGAGAGGGGGAAGGCAGGGTTCACGGAGGAGGGGGCAGCAGCTCTGCAGAAAAGGACCTGGTGGTGACAGTAGATAATAAGATGGATATGAGCCAGCAGTGTGCCCTTGTTGGCTACTGGCATCCTGGGCTGCATTGGTAGGAGCGTGGCCAGCAGATCCAGGGCAGTGATTCTTCCCCTTTTATACTGCAGTGGGGAGGCCACATCTGGAGTCCTGTGTCCAGCTGTGGGCCCCCACTGCAGAAAGGATGTGGACACGTTGGAGGGAGTCCAGCGGAGGCCAACAAAAAATGTTTGTGGGGCTGGGAAACATGACTGGTGAGGAAAGGCTGAGGGAAATGGGCTTATCAAGTCTGCAGAAGAGAAGACAGAGGGGGATTGAATAGCAGCCTTCAACTCCCTGCAGGGGGGCTGCAAAGAGGCTGAAGCCGGACTGTTCTCGGGGTGGGGGTGCAGACGACAGGACAAGGAGCAATGGGCTCAAGCTGCAGCAAGGGAAGTTGAGGTTGGATATTAGGAAAAAACTCTTTCACTAGGAAGGTGGTGAAGCACTAGGACAGGTTACCCAGAGAGGTGGGGGAGTTTCCATCCTTGTGAAGACCCAGCTAGACAAAGCCTTGGCTGGGATGATGGAGTTGGGACTGGTCCTGCTTTGAGCGGGGGGTTGCACTAGATGTGACCTCCTGAGGTCCCTTCTCACCTGAATTTTCTGTTCTAGGATCCTCTGAGTGTCATGGAGTCATAAAATAAGTGTCATGGAAGTTATGTGCATAAGGGGGTCTGTTTGTTCCCCTCTTCTCCCCATCCCCCCCTTTTTTGTAACAAAAGCATAATTTGAAGGTGAAGTAATTAAGCCAGTGGATCTCAACCTTTTCAGGGTCACAGCACTGCACCTCCACTATTTTGTGTGCCAGCATCCCTGGCTGAGAACTGCTGTCGGTGGTTCTCAGCTGGGTTCTGCTGCCTCCAGGCAAACCCCCCCGCATGGCTGCTGCGCTGCACTGCACGCTCGGGAAGGTCTTCGCCCCATGCATGCACTCCTGCACTGGAGCTCTGATCAGCCTAAAGCTGCTCTTTCTGGTCCCTCCCCTCCCGTGCTATTCCTAGAAACAGAAGCAAACGGGACGATTTCACCCATGCCCATTTTGGACAGGAAGTGTTGCACAGCATGAGGCAGCTTTGCTGCCTGCTTTAGGCTGATTTAGAAAGCACTAATGGAGGGATAGTGTGCTTGGGGGGGGGGCAGTGTTACCTGCTGCATCCCCCCTGAGAGGGCCTCAAGGCATCCTGGTTGAGAACCACTAAATTAAGCTATCTAACAGTAGGGTCTAGTGCACTGGTGCTCATTCTTTTCTCCTGGCAGGCTGGATGGGCAGTCCCTGGTCTGACCGCGTGCTGGATCGTGGTTCCAGCCAAGCACCCAGGGCCCATCCTGAGCCTGGCTCTGCAGGGGAGGGGTCTTCACCTGGTCCAGCAGGGTGGAGGTATGACCCAGCTGGGATGGGGAGCATGGCTCGGCCCCAGCCCAACTCACGGGGAAAGGAGGATGTGACCTGGCCCCAACCCACTTCTGTGGAAGGAAGGGGGAGTAGCTTGCCTCCGACAGGGCTTGGGGTTTGGGAATTTGGAGGCAGGGGTGTGGCTGTACCGATTGGCAGCAGGGCACTGGTGACCAAGTTCCTCGCAGGCCAGATGCAATGACTCTGCGGGCCACTTTTGGCCCACGGGCCAGAGGTTGAACGCCCCTGGTCTAGTGGATTGTTAAAGTGCTGTATTTCAGTCTAACTAGCCATTTTTAATAGTTTTCAGGCAATGGTAAAGGCCACTGTGGTGGGCAGTGTGGTGAGTTGTTAAAGTACCTGTATGAACTAGGTATCACCTTTAGTGAGTCCGTGAGTGACCTCTGTCAGCCACTAATGAGGGAAAGCAGTATTGTGCCCAGTTTCCAGGTGGGGAAAATTTTACGAAGCAAGGTCATCCAAAGCGGCTTTGTTCAAGGTCAAACACTGAGTCTGTGGCAGACCTGGGAACGCTGCCCAGATCTCTTGAGTCCCAGCCCAGCATCGTAGCTGTAAAAATGCACGTTCTCTCGAGATAAGTCTCATCGCGTATTCATGTTATAAAAACGTATGGGCTTTTAAAAGGGAGGTGTAAATTGAAGCTGTTACATTTTAGCACCATTTTATTATTGCACTAATTCCAAATAGACTGGAATGGAGCTTGGCGTAGTCGCAAGGTGGAGTCTATTGAGACATAAGCAGGATGTCAAGATGGTATCAAAGTAAAGTCACAGAAACTTTGCAGCAATGCCAAATGAAATGGCAAAACTGTATTGCTGCAGGTCTACAGAAATCCTGCTTTGATTTCAGATCCCGTGGGAACTGTGTTCTGGAGATCATGAGGCTCGGCAGCCAATAGTAATGGGGACTGAAGACCCTCAAGAATGTCAGTCATTTCATTCATTATTTTAGAAGGCAGGAAGAGATCTTTCTGTCCTGTGTAGCATGTCATCTTTTCCTTTGAAAATCTAAACTTGCCTTGGCTGGTTGGATCCCTTAATATGATACTGAGGCCTGGACTTTACAAAACCAGCTAAATAGTTTGCCCATATTGTGGTTTCTGCTCCTTTTTACAGCAAATGTAACAAAAGTTACAGGGGCATAGGTTGTAGCTGTGTCGGTCTAAGGGCACAGGCAGACATTCTTTGGATAGATGTGATATCTTTCATTAGACCAACTCAAATAGTTGAAAAAAATCCTTCTTTGCAAGCAGTACTTATTCCTGAAAACTTAGAAAGAAAAAAATTTCTGTTTCTTTGCAAGTGGTATTTATACCCGAAAGCTTGCAACGAAGAATTTTTCCAACTGTTTGAATTGGTCTAATAAGAGATGAGTTTTGCCCAAAGAACTTTGTCTCCCTATATAGGCATGGTGGTATCTTGAGAACCGCATTTGCTAAATATACTCCATGCACAAGACCCTGCTACATATGTACACACTGGTTCTGGTTTAAGTCTTGACGATTTACAAAACCCAGAACACAGTGACTGTCTATAGTGGATTTACAAAATATTTAAAGGGCTGCTGCCACTGCCTTATTTTTATATGTCCCTTTCCCCCAGTCGTTGTGGTCTCCTCTGTCCTCCCAGATGTCAGGCTCAAAATGTCACTGCTAGTCAGCCCTTCCCAACTCGCTATTTCTCCATCTGCCCATTACAGTTTAATTGCCCTGCTCGGGAAGGCAATGAACTGTCACTCAGACTTGAAAAGAGACTTAGCCTGGGAACCGGAACTGGGATTTCACACTGTTCGGTTTTGTCAGGAAATTTCAAACTGGCAGTTTTGGAGTGTTTTTTGTTTTGTTTTTTTAAGTTCCCTGAAGAGCTTTTTAAACTCTCCAAGTGCACAAGGTATGATACTGCTCTTCTGTCATTGCTAATGAGACTATTCTCGCTTCCTGCAAGTGGCAAAACAGCAAAGTTTTTGGTTGGGTTTTTTTTCTTTGGGGGTGGGGGGGTGGAGTCCACTGGAGGGTGTAATATTGCCTGGGACTGACTACAGCCCCTCTACCCAAGACAGTGAGATGAGACCAACCTCCACCCAGAATCTCCTTGTTTCTATGGGTTTGTCTGAAGTGAGTGTGACCATTAACTACAAAAATGTACAGAGAACATTAAAATAAGAAGTAGAGGATTGCATTGTCAGGGAAAAATGAGAATGAGGTCAGTTGAAACGGTGGGCAAAGAGCCAACATAGCTTTCTGCCCTCTGTGATCTGGATATAGCACCTGCAGAAAGGGAGAAGCAGCACATGCCCACTTTCAGGAGATCACTTATTCTAGGAGCACTGTGATAGCTTCCTGCACGATGCTTGGGTTGCCAAGTGCAGCAGCTCTTCCTCCCCTTTCCATGTAATCAGTGAAATGTATTCTCTTGTTTGATTTGGGGCCTGCTATGCAATTGCCAGCCTGGCCTTGTTAAGGATCCTTGAAGCTAGAGCAGATGTTAGGCTGAGTGCCTGATGCCGAGGGTCACTAAGCTGCGCTGCACAACTTTCAGAGATGGCTCTTAAATGATGGGGACGTGCAAGGGGATAAGGAGGCATCACGAGTTGAGAAGAGGTTGCCTTTGTCATGAGGAAATAGAGAACTGCTTTGACACTTTCAGGGTGCTGAAGACTTTCATACAACTATCACAAAAGTGGTCAGACACGGCTGATGAGTAGGAGATGTATTGGATGGGCTGGGGGGTAGTGCTCTCCAACTTGTGGGGGAGCCTCATTAGCCATATGTGAAATAATTCATGTTACTGCTGAAATTGCAACCTAGAAATGACAAGCAGCACAATCCAGTGGAGCCGGGGCTAGAAACAGATGTCACCAAATGGAGTGACTGAGCAGTGCCATGATGTCCCCCCCCATTAGGCCTGGCTGAGCTTGGAGCACTTTCTCCTACTGCCCCAGACCCACCAAACGGTTCTGGAGCAGCAGAGGAAGCTGAGATTTTCCCCTCCCCTGCCAGCCCTGTGGGGGATGGCTGAGCAAGAAAACACTTCCCCCTGCTCTAGACACAAGATAACAGACATCATCTGCAATAAAGCACCAGGGTCTATTACTACCTCTTGTTACACCGCTGATTTTCAGGTTATGTTGTGCAGCAAAGGGCAGGGGTGTCTGTCTGCTCTGCATTTGTGCCACCTTCAAAAATTTTCAAGGTGGTACAAATAAATCAAACAACATCTGTTCCCACTCTATGAAAAGTGCCCTAAGCTCCAAGCCCTTGTTCCATGTTACCTGTCACTGAACTGCCTGTTGCTGCTTGGAAGCTTGACATGGGAATCTGCTTTCCTGTCGCATTTACACAGGGCTTTGGGTCCACTGCAAGGGCTTGCTGCGTCCCACTTGCTGCCATTTTCAGAATCTAAGCTTATCTTTGAAATAAATATTTCTAGCCCTTATCTGGTAGGGAGGCAGGAAATGACCAGTTTTAGGTGCATCAGTTGGCTCCGGGGAAGCTTCTGCTTCTGATGCTGTATGCGTTCCTCTTCTGTGGAGAAAGACATTCGGGGCCATCAATCAGCCACCTTTAACCAGCACTGAAATGACAAACACACAGAGAAGTGCATGCTCAAGGCTATTTTTGCTGAGCAAATGCAGAATGGGTTTTTTGGAATTCTGTTCTTGGTTAAGTTTCAAGCCTGGCAGTTTTTTGGAGTGCTGCCTGCTTGCATCAGGCCTGGCTTTGGCCTGTGCATATGTTGTAACTTTTATTTATTGGAGAGCCATAGGTAAGGGAAGGTATGAAGAAAAAGTGAAAGATAATCATGGAACACAAGCAAAGTTATTGCTTTCAGTTGTAAAAAAAAAAAAAAAAAACCAAAAAAGGTTTAAGTAAGCACTGATGAATACATACATGTTTTGGGGGATTTTTTTTTTTTTTTAATTCTACAATTTTATGCTCCACCCATGTCAACAATCTAGTGATGATGCTGAATATACTTATTCCTTGAACAAGGCCCCAAGGGTTAGGGGGCTGAGTTGGGTCCTATTCCACTCCATCCAAATTCATTTCCAGTTAAAGATCTAATCAAGGAGCAGGGTTGTTGGTTGTAGCTGTGTTGGTCTAAACATAACACCAGCAGTGTCTCCCTAAGCCCTGAAGAGGGGCGTTTGTGCCTGAAAGCTTGCAAAGAACATTCTTCCAACTATTTGTTGGTCTAATAAAAAATACCCCATCTCTCCAAGAAGCAAGCATTTGCTGTTTCCAGTAAGGTCCTCAGCATACCTGTTACAAGTTGCAGTGCAGAGGGCCTGGAGTAGAGCATGTTAAATGCTTTCCGCGTCTGTAGTGACCAGCTTCCCCTCCCTTGCAGACTGAGCTGTATATGGACAGACCCAAAATGGGTCTTGTGCTACAAATAGTGCCATTTTATTCACAAGAGCCAGGTCCTTCAAAGAACATTTTTGAAGAAGGAAAGTCTGCCGAGTCTTCATCTCGGCTCTGTCAGATGGTGCGGGAGGGCCCCTGGCTGATGGTGTCTGCTGCATGAAGGAGCAGAGCTTAGTTCTGGCTAACGGTTTCCTCTCGTTCTTTGACAAGTTTGCCTGGTGGGTTAGTTCTGTTTTCATATATGGTGACTGCATGGATATGCACGTGCAAGTGTGCGTGTAAGTGTTTCAGTTATGTTCCCAGGGAGGCATTTTCTTCTCTCCTTAACAAAAATCCTCATTCCTCTCCTAAGTGACACTCTCCAAAACTTGGCACCTCTGTTTGAGTGCAGCTGTAAGAAGAGTGTCCAATAACACTAATGAATGACTTTCACTTTACTGTCTGCAGTACTTTGCAGTCGCATCCTTTTTTATGATGGTTGTGGGTCGTCTGGCGGTTGCCATAAGAGGGCCTGATCCTCCATCCGTTGAAGTGAATTGCAGAATCTGCTTCAGTGTCGATGGTTGGGGAGTCTGATCTATTATGACTGGATTCCCCATTTTATGTTATTTTAAAAATGAATGAGGGGAGGGGGAGCTGGCTTTCATATTGAGCTGCAGGTTCTAATTTCATGTACTGCTGAACTTCTCTGTCACAAGATGATGGGTAAGCACTAAGGCTGGGGCCAGAAAGGAAAGGCTCATGCTTCCTGTAGGAGTAAATGAGCAAAGGTTTTCGTTGCTAATTTTGTGTTTCCTGTTCCCTTTTTAAAGGACAATTAGTATCATAGCATCAAGGATGGCAGAGGCTATTTATCATCTGCCTCTCCACCCTCTTGCAGAAATCTAAAGCAGCTGGCCTCGTTGCTGCAGTATGGGGTGGGAGGGGAATGAAAGAAGGGGGGGATTGATGTATTTGCACTTGCTGTACATTAAAGTATTGCTGGTCACACTTCATTTGTGCTCAGTTCTGTGATCAATATTCATCTGAATTGCATCTAACTTTGCATCCTCTGTCCAGAATATAGGAGCAATTAGGAAGCAGATGATGATCTTGTCTTCTATCCAATGGGGGAAAGGTTGGGAAGCATGGTACCTGGCAAAATAAACTCCTTCCTGTGACTGAGGTTATGTGACTTGGGTACAGAGCTACACTTGGTGAGAGGCATTGTTACTCAGGAGGATTTGGAGGGAAGCATCTAAACCAGATAAGTAAATCTCAGCCTAGGGTGACTACCTTTTCAAAATGCCAAGGTGGGACACATGGCACAACCAGCACAAAGCAGGGAGCTCTGAGGCCGCAGCAGGCAGCCCACATCTGCCCCTGGCCCGCTCACAAACTTGGGGGGGCACGCGAAGTGGCAGGGAGCTCCCCGAGCCCCTGGATGAGCCACCCATGGCTTCATCCCACTCCCAGGCCCTATGCGCTGTGCGGCACTGCACTGGCTGGGCAGCACCCCCAGCCCCTGCCCTACCCCCTCCCTTACCCTGGAGGCCTCAATTTATCCCCTCCTCCCATAGACTTACCTGCAGGGAGCTGCTCTCCATGCTGCTTGCTGTATTCTCAGCCCCGTGTGTGTGTGTGTGTGCATTCACATGGCACCTCTTTCATCCTGCTCACAGCAGCGCCTTGCAGGCTGGCATGTGGCCAGCCTTCAAGGCAACGCCCGCTGTCTTCTGTGGGGAATGGAAAACCCGAATCCCTGCACAACACTGCAGATCTGGGACAGATGGTGTCCTAGTCATGCATCCTGGGTCTGGGACTTGGTGTTCCCATCCGGGACTGTCCCACCCAGTTGGGGTGCATGGTCACCCTATCTCAATCTTCTCAGGGTCAGGGCACCCCACCTCCACTTTCCTGGATGTGGTGGCATCCCTGGCTGAGAACTGCTGTTGGCACTGCCCCTGCTGCCTCCAGGTGAAACTCGCCCACCTGCCCAGGAAGGGCTGTGCCACCTGCAGGTATTCCCTCTGCATGAAAACTCCACTGCCTTTAATAAGGTCATTTTGAATCCCATCTCACAAATGCAGATAATTTAGCACTTGTATCCTGAGGCATTTACCAATCCAAGGAGCACGATCACCTTGATGTGGTAATTGATATTTTCTGTTGTGAAAGGTGATTACTCATCCACTCACCCAAAACTCACTTTTTAAATTAACTTTTTGATTTTCATTCCAGGCATGCAGGTGCACCCACTCTGACACCACCTTCAAAATGCCGTGCAATTAAGATGTAGTCCCACAGTTCTGCAGCCACTCGACCTGCAGTGTATGTTACCAGGAGCCCTGCAATTAGATTTGATCTCTTGTTAGCTGGAGACAGTCTTCTCTCCTATAACATTCATTATTGCTTTTATCTACAGTTCAAGGAACAATGCAAATGAATGAATGTTTTATTAGCAAAATGTTATCTATATCTTCTTTCAGTTCATGCCTCAGATGCTGTTGGTTTAAAAATACTAACGTTCAGTGCTAAATAGGTCTAGGTAATTTGTAAGCCACAGTGTATGTGAAATAGATGCTCAGTATATATTTATTGATGTTTTTATACAGGCAACTAGAAAGATTTTCCTTTCTCTGTTATCTGTATTTTTTAGCTTGGGATTATGTTTTCCGTGTTTACTTGCCATCTCATTAGAAAGCATCTGCTGAAGGCTTTTAATCCAATATTATAGTCCTTTATAAATGTCTTTCAGTGGTTTTACCAGCAAAGCTTCATCACAGGAATCTTTAATTTGGATTTTATCAGTCTACAGTCTTTGACCCTTTGTAAAAACGTTCCTGTTTATGTTCTGTGATAAAGTTACTGCCATGTTATTTAATTCTCTATGTGAAAATATGCAAGGTTATGAACCTCCCTTGCTTTAGCTTTGGTTGTTTTAAGATAATGCAGATGGAAAATCAGTCTGTTAGTTTTTTTTCGTGTTAATATGAACTTCAAAACTGCTGGATGAGATACCAATGTATGCTGTTGGCTGTAGAAACTGGCACATCTTAACTGTACTAGCCCTATGGGTTGTTGGCTTTGGAGGGACTTTGTCTTTATTTTTTTGTTCTGAACCTAAGGGTTTTTTACTTGAGAATTTAACAGAATTGCTTGTAACCCCATATTTCAGATGGAAATGGTTCTTCTCCAAGTCCATCACTAGTTCATTTGCAATATTAGGTTTCTAAACATCCTCCAGTGATAGCAATATGCCTTTCCAAGTGACACGAGTGCTGAATAGAGAATTGAGTCTTGTACCTTCTGCTGTTTCACCTCTACCCACCTCCCCTGGATAAAACTCTTTTCAGGAGCAACAGATCCAAGCAATTACAACTTGCTTCTCAAATCAGGAGCTGAAGATAAGTTGTGGAAATAGCTCTTCATATTGGAGTAAGAAACTGTTTTGAATAACCCCTAACTAGATTTAGAGGGGGAAATACTTGTTGCATATGTCTTGGCACTGTTTTGGAAAGGGTAGTATTTGCATTAAACCTTTGCCTTGGAAGACCTGTGCCAACTTGGTGTTTGTTCTTTTGCGTCTTAGACGGGGTGTGGGCTAGCTGGCCTAGCACGTACTCTCATGCGATCAGTCATGAGATGCCCCTTTGGAAAAGGAGCATGTATTGTAGCATCCCCAACCCCTTTCTGCTATCCAGTGATAAGTGCTGCTCTTTTCTAGCAGCAGAGTAATCATTTGAGGGGAAAAAACTTTAGGGTGGCATAGTTTAAAAAAAAAAAAAATTGTCAGGTGTCTGTGGCCTGCTCTGATCAGTGGATGTTTTACTTCAGTGGATGTTTTACTTCCTATCTCTTTCCTTCTTACAGGTCTTTCTGCTAGTTTGTGAAATTGCACCTTTTGTCCATTTTGTATAAAGAACATCCTGCCTCGGGTAGGGGACGATGCCAAGGGACCACTCCCTGGTCTTGAGAGTAATTCTCAAGTAGCAAGGAGTAGTGTTCAGGCCGAGTCCCTGTACACAGTCGCGACTGTCTTGACTTTCCATCATTCTGAACAACGCAGTCACCGTAAAGCAATGGGGTCAACCTTTTTTTGGCGCACAGTCTCAAGTGCCTCTCCGATCCCTTTCCTGTGCTGCTCTGCTTTCTGCTCTCCGTCTTATCTGCTGCTGGGCAGCCCGTCCCCTCCCCAGTCGCCCAGGTGTCACGCACTAGCCACCCTTACTCGTAGACTGCAGTGATTCAGTCCAGTTGCTGCCCTGAGCTGGTGCCAGCACAGGGAGGAAAGCGCAGCATAATAGGGGCTCTTACCTGATGTGAACTTGAAGTGCCCATTAGCAGTTCGTGACAACAATAAAGTTGCTCAAGTGCAGGCAGCACCTGATAATTACCCATATTGGCGCTGCCTCAGGATATTTAACTGCCCAGCATTTTCAATTACCTAGCACTAATGCCTGATTCTTGAGTTCTTATTGCTCTAATTACAGTTACAGCATTTGGAACCAATCAGTGGTGTTTCCGTCCCATTGCTCAACTGAAATTCAAAACCCTTAAACAGCATGCTAAACTAATGCAAGGGAAGGCGTGGAACCATTGGCTGGATAACATGAGGCTCCTTCAAGTATAGGGTTGAAGGGCTAGATTCACAAAGGGACTCGCAGGTTGAGTAGGGGATAGGTGCTGGGCACCCGCATCCTGGACTGGAGTTCCTGGCTCAGAGTTGTGTGCCTAGGGCCCAAGGAGTCGGGCTTCTCGGTTTGCAGCCTGAGTGGGGGGGCTGCCCAAGTCAAGTCAGTCCCAAGGCCGCTGTGACCAGTCGGGCACCTTAGATGCTGTGCACCATTGGTGATTTTTTTTTTTTAGGCAAAATGACCTGATGGCTCCCATCTCTCCAGGTACAGATGATCATTGGCTTGGGGGGACAGGTCTGCTTTTTAGTTCTGCTGGGTCTCCACACACCCTCCTCACCCAAGCTAGTCCAGGTGAGGGGCACTAGTTTAGTTGCTAGCAACCTGACCATGGAGCAGGCTGTACTGATTAACGTGGCATCAGCTAGCAGACGGAGAGAGGCCTGGCCTGGTGGGCTGCCTAAGTAGCCATTTGGCAATGCTGAAAAGTGGAGGATTGGAAATCCTGATCTGTCCAGGGCCAAGGCTTTCACCTAGGGGCAGACGAGGGATGCCTCTTCACCAGTGTCATCCTCTCTTCTCTTCTAAACTTCAACTACGTTTCAGATATTTTCCCAACTGCTTCAAGAACCAGTAGAGTAACATCTTTGACATACTAGATATAATTACAGCAAGGTTGTTCTGCCTTCTTTCTAATCGACAGACTGCAATGAATTCAATTGGGAAAGATTAGATTAGATTATAAGAGTTTTTATATAGCTTGTGGCTACACAACCCTCCTTCAGCATCTTCAAATTGTTCTTTTTTTTGTGTTATTGATGCACAAACGGCCTCTGAGCCATAAAATGAGCAAAGAGAACTTTTTCCCCTGTAAAGATAAAGTATCAGAGCTTTTCTTATTGGTTCTGGCACATCTATTTTCCCCTGGAGCATAATCCATTTGTCTGGTGGAATAAAACTAACGAAATCACTTATTTTGCATACTAAATTGCCAGAGTTATATGCGAGGCGAGGAGAAGCAACAACAAAACAACTTACAGGGTCAGTAAATAAAACCGAGTCTGTCTCGCAGTGTTACTTTAATATGGTAAACAGCTCCGACGGCTACTGGCAAGGTGAAGGGTTTATCGCCTGCAACAGGTAGTTAATATTGCTTTAAAACAGCAGCATTTGAGAATATTCTCATTACCATGCTGATTTGGGAGAGGAGCCATCAGTAACCATCAAATTATTGATCCAATTAGTGATTTCCTAATTTATCACTTCTAAGTGAGTTGTGTTAGATGTTCCCTTTTCCTTGTTGAAAAACAGGATGCATAAGAGATCCCACGAGTGTTCAGTGTACTGCACCCAGCACCACTTCCATCGCTGAGAATGCAAAGATTTACTAGCACGTTAAACTTCTTTTGACTAGTGCTGCTGTATTTCTTTATTATTATGGTAGCTGTATGAAAAGTGTTTTCCCCTGTTGGTGAATAGTTGTTTCATTCCCTTGTTTTTCTGTGGCAGTTTATTTTTGAGTGCATCTTCATAGAGATTAGAGCTGGAAAAGACCTTGCAAGTTCATTGGGTTCAGCCCTCTGCCCAAGGGGTAGGAAGTGAGCTGGGGGTCAGGTCACCCCAGCAAGGTGAGCATTCAAGCATTTCTTCAAGGTATCCAGAGTAGGTGCTCGCACCACTTTTAGGGGGAGTCTGTTCCAGATTCTGGAGACTCATGCAGTAAAGAAATTTTTCCTTATGTCCTGTCTAAAATGGTCTTCCAGCAGAAGTCTGCTGGTTTGCTTCTAGTGTATCATTTCTCAGCCTGTGGGTCGAGACCCAAAAGTGGGTCCCAACCATATATGAAAGCGTTGCAAACAAACTTTAAAAATGGATTCTGATTTAAAACAGAAAACTGTGGGAAACGGTGGCTTGTCCCTTGCAGGTTTTCAGAGTTCCAGCATGCAAGGGGCTGCTTGGAGCCCCCCATGCCACCCCGGGGGGTGCCTGGGGGTGGGGGGCAGTGGGTCAGGAGTGAGGGGCACTGGGTTGGGACTGGCCATCATGGTGGGGTAGTTTTTAATATAATTCCTGTGAGGGCATTTGGTGCGTAGGGTGAGGTATATCGGGTACTGTGACGGATGTGAGTAGGATTCATGGATTCGAGTGGTTGTGGGGAATATTGACTGTGGTGCTGGCCGTAATTTTGTAGTAGTACAAAACATGAAGTGCCCTACCCAGTGTGGTTCAGTAGACTGGAGGCATGTGCGATAGTAGTGTTCAAGTACACAAAGGGCAAAGGTGTTAGAAATTCAGGAGCTCCGATTCTGGTTGGTTTTTGTTTTTCTCCCTTTATCCCGTTTCATTTTGGACAATATGTACTTTAGAAATTAACAGTCGACCTTTGCAAGACGTGATAGCTGGCTCCTCCAGTGCACGCCCACTGGAAGCCACCTGACTTTCTGGTTGATACTGCCAGAGTCCGAATAACACGCGTCTCTTACACTTGCACTCCTCATTTTGTTAGAAATATAGTGCATTGCATTTTGGACTGTTCTTATGGGCTTTGTACTAGAGCTTGGTTTAAAGTTGAAATGTAAAGTTTTCCAAGAGAGAGTTCTTTTAATGAGATGTTGTCTTAATCATGCAATCTCCAGCTCTGTTAAAAAAAAAGTTTAGCATACCGGTCAACCCACGTACTCAGTGCTGTGTAACGAGATGACCATCAGTCTTTCCAATCAAAATACCGACTCTGTGGAACTGGGATGCTGTTTACAAGATGGGCACAAATCAACTGACCATCCCAAAGATTGGTGACTTACGATTTCTTTTGTTCCAAAACTTGTAGGCATCATTTCTGGAAAGCATATGAGAAAGGAGGGTTGGCAAGTAGTTTTGGGGGAGGGAGGTTGTTTTTTAATGAAAACATAGCTCTTTGATCCTAAGTAAAAAAGCTGGATATATAGAGGCTTCAATCCTTTTTATTCAGCTAAGAGCCTTTCGTCTCTCGCCAAGTTTGTGTCCTTTTTGTAAAGGTAGCATTGCCATATTGGCTGAGCCCCAAACATCCATTTCATCCGTGCTCTTGTCTCTGAAAGCATCTAGCACCAGATGGTACCAGGGAAGCCATTATCATCAACAGATTATAAAATGAGGACGGGGGGAATCTTGTACACCATCCTCGGCGGGAAGTTTGGAAAAAGGAAACTTTTCAAGGACTGGTGAGTTGTCACAAAGGGACAAGACTTCTTCCTAGATGAACTTTTAAGCAGTCCAGTTGTTTGTGTCCAAAGTCCAGTCCCAGAAATCCTGGATCAGATGCAACTGTTGGATGCTACATTAAAAGGAGCTTTGTTGCAAGGGGGTTTTTTTTTTGAAACTGGTTGTTTCACGTATGCCGAAGCTTTGAATTCACAGTCATGGGCTGCTCTAAGTATTTATACAGGTTTTAAAAAATACCCTGAAGAGGTAAGTAAAGGCATTTATGGTGATGCTGATTTAGTAAAGCTGCAAGAAAAGCCGATTTGTGGTGATGGGGATTGATTTGGAGGACCTGTACTGAATGAAGGAGGCACCCGCTTCGGATGTATTGTGTGCCTTCAGGTACTCTGCAGGGTGCCTGAGGTTTGAAGAAGGAGATTTATCCCCGTGTAGACTGCAGCCCTTTGGAACCGCTCAAGCAAAGGGGGGTTAATTGGACATAAGTGATGCAAAAAGGCCATGTGTTGGCTTCCTCTGAGGGAGTGAATGCTCTTTCTTTGTCCAAACAGTGCTGCGTTATTGTGACTTTTTTTTTTAATTTTCAACAAATCCATGTGCTGTCTTTCAGTGATATGGCTGAGAGACTCATTTCTGTCCCTAGCCTTACACATAAATCGGTATAAGTTATTGGAAACAGGTTCAAATCTGTGCCACAACAGAGGTTCAGTGCACACAAACCGCTTTCAGAATGGCTGAAACCAGTTTAGGATAAACCTGATGGATGTAGTATCAGACTGAACCGATTTAAGTTAAATCGGTGTATTGAACTGCTGTACATCCCCTCCAGATTCAAGTTAACTCAGTCCCCCAGCACCCCAGGATGCTTTGCACCTCTCCCACAACCCCCGCCTCCCCCCCACAGGGGGGGTGGGCTAGCCTTGGCCTCAGCTGTCTGCTCCAGCCAAACATAGAGCCGTGCTCTAGCGCCCCCAGCTTCTGGCCTGGGCAGCTGCAGGCATGTGGTTGCATTTCCAGAATCAAATGTCTGTTTGCCTGCTCATCAGTTCAGTCCGTGCATTTTAGATTAACAAAGATTGAATTGATTCAGCCTTGGGCTTTTTGACTGTCTGTAGAGGACTGGTAAGGGTAATGGAGTCAGTGGTTCATCTCTAACCCAGTTTAGCAAGACAGACATTTGAAAAGTACATGAACATGTTGCATTTCCCTTTGCTGTGGCTGCATCAGGGATTTTTGCCTGGAGGGTTTCCACTATAGAAGCATTCACTGTTGTTAAAATTGCCAGGAAAAAGAAAAGACATTACAGGATCTATACTGTAATTTAAGTGCTGTTACCTAGTGGGGTTAACCTTGAAGTGTTTTAAGTAATATTCTCTTCCTAGATGATCACTCCTGGCCTGGGAGGTATGCAGGGCCTGTGGTTCAGAAACTAGCAGCAGAATTTACTGCCATCACTGCCATATCCATGAGGGGATTGTGGAATGGGGAATTCATGATAAGGGAGATTTGAAATCCCTGCGCTGCTGCTTAGGACAGATTCAGAGAAATCCCCGAATGGCACAGAGCTAAAAATACAGTTGGGCTGCATCAATTGAATGCACTTTGAAAAACAGATAATATACCTGATAATAAATGACGTTTGTTAATGCTTCAGCACTTAGAGCCAATTTATGCAGATTATGGGTGTCGGAGATTCATTTTAATATCATTTTCTTTTACTTGAACTCATTCAATGCGAATCCTCTTATTTGGTTTTGTAAAGCAGCTTCTTCCTCTAGGGCCTTGCAGGGAGGGGTGTGGGGGCTGCCTTTTCCTACCCCTGGCATTTTATTCTGGGATACACTTATGTTTCCCGGTCAACAGGAAAACAGCAGCAGCAAACCCTGCTCGTATATAGAGAAGAGCGTTTTAACTTCTTTCTGTAAAGATTATGTTGAGATTGAGCACAGGCACATTAAAGCAAGATAAAAAGGTAACCAATCTTGCCTGCTGCCTTGGCCACAATGTTCTATCGCCCCTAATGATTCTGATAAAGTGCAATTCTAGAAGAGACTGTTGCCTCTTAATTTCAGGATGGATGGACACCTCAGGATATATGTGGTGCTACGCTGTGAATCTGAATGGAGAATTTATTATTTCAAGGACTCCATACTCAAATGAGCTACTAATGAAAGCGCATCAGACTCCTGAAACAAAGCAGAGACTGGAACAGGTTTGACAGTCACCTTGAAGGTCACTTTAAAGTAAGAGCACACTGGTTTTTTTCCCTTCTTTCTTTCTTGCCTTTTTTCTTGCTTTGGGGGATTTATAGCTGTTCCTTATCAAAAGGCAGCGAGCTCGCATAGGATCTTGCCAAGTTTAATCAACCAAACGAGTTAGAATTGCAGCTAAATTCTATCGGCACTAAATTGAGCTACCGCCATTTTTTGGTTTCTACGTAAGCTGCTTTTTGTTTACTTTCTTGGAGGACGTGCTGCTGAATCCAGTTCCACAGTAAAATAAAATGACCCTCATGCCGTTATAACTAAGGCAAGAATACACTCTTTCCGGAAGAAATTCTGATCTGTGCAGGGAGAGATGTACATAAAATGGGGGGGAGAGATGGGAGGGGGAAGGTCACTGCACCCAGAACGACTGTTCCCCTCAGTGTGTTTTGTTTGCATTTTAATTTTCATTTTAAGGTCATATGACTCAGTGCACAATAGTGCCCCTACTTTGTTTTGCCAGCAAGTAATTAGATTTGATATTCTATCTCACAATTAATTCTTCGTGCTTACAGCTCTGCTCAGTTTTACTTTGCAGTATTCATTAAGTTATTAGCACATTTTATGATACAGAAAATTGCTAAAATCATACATTCCCTTCCGTTGGGTGGACTTGGAGTAGTTTGTATCAGTCCAGTGGACACAAGAGAAATATATTTAAAACAAATGTATTTTTTCTTCCAGTTCTGTGCATCATTGTACTGTTAAGTTGACTTGCAGTGTTTGTTTAGCTGGTATTTATCCATTTATTTTTCCATTTATTAAATATAGGCGATTAAAACATGGTGTCGACAGTTGGACATATTTCCAAGCCAATGGAAAGCTGTCATTGGATTGCAGGTGCCTCAGTGTAATTTTTAGACAGTTTCACGTGGTTAAGAAAGTTTTTTTTCTCTCAAATTGGTCAATTAATAAATCTATGATTTCATACTTTCTTCTTTTACAAGAGAACTGCTACTAAACTATATCTCAACACCATAGGCAGAGGGAGAAAAAATAATTTAAGGGGGCTAAGCAGGTAAGTCTGTGGGGGGTGCAGATCGAGGCCCCTGTGGTGAGGGAGGGAACGGGGCACAGATGGGACCCGGTCACCCCAGTCCCTGCTCCTGCCTGTGCCCCACTCCGCCTCTCACCGCTGGAGCCTCAGTCTGTGTCGTCTGTTCCCCCGGCCCCCCCCCCCCACACGGAAGTGAGGGAGGGAGTAGGTCTGAGCAGGTAAATCGTGGGGGGGAGATTGGCTTTTCCTGGTGGTGGGGTTGGGCTGAACTGTACTCGGGGTGGGTGGCTACAGTGAATTTTGGGGTGGCTGTAAATTCCCCTTCAGCAGTGCCACTGCCTGTCCCAAGCACTGCTGGCACAACCCTCCCCTGCCACAGGGAGAGCCCTCACCCCAAGTGCAGATCCTGGGCACATGACCCCCATGCTTCCCCAGGAGCCGTGCCCCTGGGTGAGCCACTCACGGCTCTGTCCTTATGCCTGCCGCGGCTGTGCAGCAGCTCCCCCAGCCCCACTCCCTCCCTCACCCCTGCGTGCGCCCCTCCCCAGCCCCGCTGGAAGCCCTCGGCTGTCCTGCGTTCGAGGGGTCTGCGCCCCTTTAGCCCCCGCTTCTGCCCTCCCCTGTGCTCAACACTGAAACGCCAATAAAAAATGTTTGGGTTTTTTTGTGAGCGTTGCTTCACCACTGAAATGCTCTAAAGAGTCTGACTCCAGAAGAGCCATAAACTTGAAGTGACATTTTACAAGTGATGCATCTGGGAAATGTGAATAGGATGCAAGTAGGATCCAGGGAGCATGAAGTATTTAAAGCCACAAAACATGAAGGATTTTAAGCTCTGCTCTTAGTTGACAAATGCTAGTGCAGAGCAAGAGATCAAACTGTCTTGGGTTTTTCCCCAGGAGCAAGTATACATGGTGCGCCAGTCGTAGTAGAGATTCTGATTACCCAACGTTTCCGTGATCAGAGTTTTATAACCTGATTTCTCTAATTTAAAAAAGATCCCCACTTCTCAGGTTAAAAAATGCAACCCAACATCCACATTTTTCTGTGATTTTTAAAATGAAACACCACTAGGTCTTGGTCTGAGGCAGGGGTAGGCAAAATGCAGCCCACAGGCCAGATGTGGCCTACCAGGCCATTCTGTCGGGCCTGCAGGGCCCCTAAAAAATTTAGAAAATTAATAGTTATCTGTCCCTGGGCTGCCTGTCATGCAGCCCTCGATGGCTTGCCAAAACTCAGTAAGCGGCCCTCTGGCCAAAATAATTACCCGCCCCTGGTCTAGGGTCTTTTATAAAGTCCTTGTGCACTTGTAAACTTTTAATAACTTTATGAAGACCCAGTATAGAGAGAGAGAGAGAGCTAGCTAGATGTAGATTGACCTCTTTCGATATGAGTGGTGTTTCATTTTAAGTGCAAAAAAATGTGGATTTTGGGTTACTTTTTTAAATCTGAAAATTGGGGATATTTTTAAATGGGAGAAATCCAGGATCTGTGCCTATCAGAAACGGTGCTCAGGGGAAGGTGCTCCTTTGTTTTTCGTCAGGGGGCAGTGAAGTAGACAACTAAATGTATGTGCTCCTAAATATATCTGCTTTATACCTTTTGTGTTTGCAGCATGTATCTCTGTGCAGTTAGGATGTCGTAGGCATGTTAATTAATTTAATCTTGGTACAACCATTATCTGGGTCTCAAAGAAAAGGCTTACTGGAGGGTAATCATGAAGGCATAACTGAGGGTGAGGTGAGCATATAAGTGAAGTGATTATATTAGCCCTTCCACTTGGCAGACATGATTTGGGATCACATTTAATTGTGAAACAAATGTACAAAATCTGAAACAAACTCTCTTAAGCTCACGGTGGGTGGGGAGAAGCTTTTAACAGTGATCCAGACACCACTGCCTACTCTGGGTACCCTTGTGTTCAGGTGGAAAGTGTTTTAGCCACAGGGATGTGTGTAAGGTCAGAAGAAGGAATTTAAGACAAACTTAGACGCTTCTGAATCCAGACCCAAATTTAGCGACCAGTAGCTGGAGTTGAAAATCTGAAGGTGATTAACCGCCCAAGATTTGATCTGGGTACAATGCAGTCTGTCTGTCTGGTTTTTTTTTTTTTTCAAATGAAAGTAGCAAAATTTTTCAAATGGAATCACAATTCATTTAGTTCATTATTAATTGCTTAGATAGTCCAATTTGAGATAATTAATCCCCCAAAATGGACTTAATTATAATTGTCTAGATAGTCATTCTCCTGATGATGAATTCTAAAAATTGCAGTATCGTATTAACCTCTAAAAAAAACCCTTTTAAAAATATGCAGTTGAATAAAGTTCAGAGCATCCCGTGATCCATTAATGAAAACTAAAGTGCATTTTTGCAGGTGTAGCAATTACAGCTCAGTCACACTTCCTGCAGGTCAGTTGGTCCGTCAGTCAGGAAAACGCATCTCCAGAAAAGTCGCGCTGTGCAAAACAAGGTGGAACCTTACCATGAGTCTTCCTCTGTCATCGCATGTACTTTGGCTTCAGGAAGAATCGAAATTAAAATGCTCAAGTGAGATCAATGGACTTCACTGTCCTTGAAAATCTCATCTGTTTAGATGCTGCTATAGAAATCTAGGAGCTGGACTTGAGAGAGCGCATTTGAAAATTTGGTCCTTACTTCCAGGTAAATTCCTAAAATAGGAACAGGCATCATTTGAATTTGATTCATGGGTGCCAGGCGTCGGCACATGCACTGCTCTTTGCAGGACTGGAGCCTAAAAAGACAAGCAGATGGGTTGCAAGGCATGCTCTAGATGTGCAGAGGTGCTAGGTCCCAATGGCTCTGGATGTGCAATTATCCAGTCTAGTCACGGCTGTTCCCGCAGTCCCTTTAAACATGTTTGGATGCCAGGTACCAATGACGTAGTAGATGATGGTTTCTGCTTATAAAAATTGTAGCACCCATGCACCTATTCAGAACAAATATGCTTAGAATTTTTATTTATTTATGTATTTTTTAAGTCAGAAAACTAGAAATGGGAGCAGTTGCTATCTTAACTGTTTGGCTACTTCACAGTTCTCCCAGCATACTGTAAACAGCCTGGATTTGGGTTGAGCTTGCATATTCTTGTGGAGAGATGGCAAATGTGTGTGCATGCGCAGAGTTCTTTTTGTATTTTTTGCATAGGACACTGAGGATCTCTGAGAGCTATTTACTCCTTCCATTTTAAGATGAGTGCCATACGATTACCACCTGCAGATTGGTGGGGATGCTCAGATGATGAACCGTGTCCTTGTCTTCACTACGTCGCGGCCTGCCCCCATCAATCCTTCAGGTCTTTGCTATGTCCTCTCATTCTTGTAGACTGGAGAAAGTGAGAGAGGAGAAGGGGGAAACGTAAATCATAAAACAGACTTGGACTTTACATCAAAACCTGTACTTCTCACAAGGACTCTTGCACATGAAAGATTTCCTCGTTCTTTCTCCCCTCCACGTTTTTGCCCTTTCTTCTTCTTTCTTTTCCTAATCCTTTTTTTATTTTTTAAAATAAATAGAAATATTTATTTCCCTCCTCCCATTTCTCCTTTCTCTTGTTGAGGCTTTTGAATGAACTTATTGTTCCTGAAATGAAGTAGCTTTGGGGGCAGTATATATAAAACAACGACAATCCTATAATACCATGAGAAGGCTGAGGGGGTTTTTTTGTGTGTATTTTGAAATACCAGTTGCATCCTTTGTAGTATCAAGAAGTCAGGGCTTGACTTAATTGTCTATAAAAAGGTG
This sequence comes from Crocodylus siamensis, assembly GCF_052110815.1. Lineage (NCBI taxonomy): Eukaryota > Metazoa > Chordata > Crocodylia > Crocodylidae > Crocodylus > Crocodylus siamensis. The sequence continues at coordinate 2,617,800 of NC_143400.1, forward strand.
CTTCGTTTTGGCTGTTGGATAAGAGTTTCTCTTCTTTCTGACTGGCTGGTGTTTGGTATCACCTGCTTTATTCTTCTTTAGCCTTGTAACATTGTAGTTTTATTTTTTGAGCAACAGAGAGACTGTCAAAGTAGATCATTTCACCATGCTCCAAAGTGAGCAAATCTGCAATTCTGGTTGTGGGAGACCTCCATTTTTTGTGTTCAAGTAACTATACCAGGCTTGCTGCAGTGGTATCTGAATAATGTGTGTATACCACGTGGATTTGCTTACTGCTCTTTTTCTATGGGTTGAAATTCAATTTATAATTCATTTAAAAATTATTTTGTTTAAGTTCAGAGTCTTCACCTTTTTGTGGTTGAAAGCAAGTCAGAAAGTTGTGGAATGGGAAGTTGTTTTTGGCTCCCACATTTAATGAGCTCTGCGGTCTTGCATGAATCCCTAGCAAAAACATAATTTAGCCTCAGGATAGAGATTGCCATTGAGCCAGAGGAGCTGATGGTGGAAGTCCTGGCCCGTAGGAGATGATGTCACTTTTCATGCTCTAGGACAGGATTCCTGGAGTCCGGTGTCTTTTTTGAGGTGACCATTTCTTACAGTTCCCTTTTATCAGGAGAGCAGCTTTCTTCTTGCATGGGTGCGGGGCAGTGCTTCGAGATCACAAATAACAGTGCAGAGGAGAATGAGACCCCCGTTTTGAAGACAGGTATGGAATCGACAGTCTTCACACACAGATATGGGGGAAAATTGATGGGTTAAGTTTTACTTTCATAATCGTTAGAAATCCGCTAGTCTTACCTGGACGGCTGTGTTCGTTAACAGCAGTAGCATGGCATACAAGGCTGCGCAGGCCTTGCTTACCCATCAGCACCAAAAATAAGGTTTCTGTTGAAACTGGTATTAAATCAGTCCCTAGCTCCAATTGTGGTTTCAGGGACTTTCACAGTGCAAAGCACCAAACCAAGCGTCCAGCTCTGGTTGAGGCAATTGGAAATGTTATCAAATAGAAGCAGCGTCATACTTGAAGCAGGTGGGTGGAAGGGCAGTGACTCTACTCAACATACCTTGAGTTCCTCCCCAGATTTGTGATACAGCACCCAAACCCACAAAATGGGATGCCTGGTTAGATGAAGTGAGCCGCTCGCTGCTTCGTGCCAGGCTGATGTACTGCAGCTCTCAGATTTCCTCACATACTTATTGCCGTGGCGGATTCCCGAATCGAAATGCAGCTGACACGGTTCTACTGAATGCATAGTGGTAGGGTGACCCCGTTCAACTTGATTTTAGTCCATTTTCTAAGTTTAATGACAGTCGAATGCTATGCTGCCAAGTCACAGTCCTGCACGTTATAACAGTCTTTACAAAAATCAGTTTGTGTAACACATTTGAGTAAATGTTTGTTACAGACTAAATTTTCTGCATGGCATGCATGGACTGAACTGCAAAGTGAGAAAATATTGAAATGTACTTTCATTTTCCTTGTTTCCTTGAAAAAGAACAGGGTAGATGAATATTCATTTTTTCTGTTGCACTTTGAGCATAATAATGCATTAGACTTCAGTCTTGGATTCAAAAAAATTAAATCAGGAGTTAATTCTGTAGTTATTTATGGGTAATTGAGTTTTTATGTGAAGTGTGTAGCATCTCTTGAAATGTAATAAGTGTGGTCAATTTTAAAGAAAAGGCAATGAAAGAGGAGAACAAAAAAAAATCCAGGCCAGTGTAAATACTCTTTAAAAACCATAACACGGTCTTCATTTCCTCTGCAGGCATAACTATTATTACAGCTCAAATGGCAGGAACTGTAATCACAGCATCGCAAAGAGTTCAATAAATATGAAGATGACGTTACAGAGCAAGAACTGCAGTCTCCCAAAAAAAATAAATTCCTCCCCAAAACATGGTAGAGCTGCAGGCGTGTGTGAATGAGTTGAGTGCATTGACCCTTCCAAGAACATTATAATTTTAGGGTGCAAAGGGGATCATATCTGCATGGATGTTGGTAGTGAACCAGTCCAATGTGGGGGAGGAGTGGGAAATGGTTTGCTGTTTCCCAAGACAAAGTACAAAGGGCTCGGAAAACTAAGATGGTGGGGGGAAAGATTCAGGAAGGGCAGGGTTAAAATTTTTACTTGCTGAAGGCCCGCCTGAATCAGCAGTCCATGCGCCCTTTGGAGCAGTGGTGTATTCTCAGCTCTTAATCTTGTGTGGACTAGCATGCACCTTTATCGCACTTGGGGTGCAAGCGACTGATGCCATCCATAGACCAGGTGCTGTGACCATAGCTTCTTCACAAGGTGCCCAGGGACCTCATTTCAGTTTGGAAACCACTGGGCTTTACGTATTAACCAGCCCTTGCTGTATGTGCTGAACCTTCCCGTACAGTGCTAGTCCCTCCAAGATATTTATTATAGGTACAGGCTGCCCTTCCCAACAGCAGCTCAGGGCAGCTTACAGCAAGAGAGCAAAATGTGTTATGAACCGAGACCTCACAAGAGCACCGAGATGATCCAGACGGAGGCTTTGGTGGGTCTCAGCAGGAAGCGGGTTCCAGAATGCCTGCTGCGAATGACCTCCCCTCTGTTTTTGCTGAGCAAATTTGGCACATGAGGAGCTGTGGGAGGTTGCCCCTGGCTGACTTTGGGGGTTGCGGTGGGCATAAAGGAGAAGGATAGGGCTTTGATGTTTTCTTAATTACTCTCCTCAATTCCATAGTGCCTTTACTTATGGGTTACAAAGCACTTCCAGAGGCAGGTGGGTGTTTTCCTTCCCGCTCTTACAGTCAAGTTTAGGGCGTGGAGAAGGGAAGAGACCTGACAAGGCCAAGGAGGTGGTTGCACAGTCTGTATCAGGAAGCAGGACTTGTGACTTATGGTCTTGGGCACAGTCCTGCATAGCTGCTTGCAGGGCACAGCATTTCAGTAAAGTGACATCACTATTCGCCAGAGTAGCCAGGCTGTATACGGAGCATATTTCTTAGGAGGGCAAACTTATTATGTGCTGGATATGAAAGCAATAGAAGAACTGGTCTGAACAAACACTCCCTGAATTAAATAAGAAACCTGTGAAGAAGGCTTGAAATGAAGATTGCAAAAGCAAGGATAATGTTGGATATGTTTAAGTTTCTAATATCTGTTAAACAATTGTCCTGAATAACATGAGAATTTTTTATATGAATGTAATAAAAGGAGCTGGAGTTTCCTGATGGCATCTTACTAACAGTAGTGAACAGATTGGATTTCCATAATGCTTTTCACAGAGTAGAACATCCTGAAGTGCTTTGCAAAGCATTTAATTACCTGTACTGCAGTGGCTGCACTTTGCTGGCCTAGCACTACAGGCAGTATCCATGAACGCAGATTCTGTGCCTTTTTCTGAGTAGCAAAATTGGAAATCTTTCATCTTCCAACTTAGACTCCTCAAAGGTCAATACAACTCGGGCTGTTTTGTAGCATTCAACAATGCCTTTGCATTCCTGAATCTACAATACCTATTTTAATGAGGTGGGGAAGAAACATGATGCTATGGATCAGAAAAGGATACTGAAAGTTCTTGAAAGGCTAACAAAGGCCCATGTAGAAAACACAGTTCTTCTCTAATACCTTTACTACTTCATGCTTTCTGTCTAATTGGTCAATGGAAAAATGGTATGATAATGGCTGTGTAGGGCAGTGGAGAAGCCAGTGTGGTCTCAGGGGGGTGTGGGGGGAGGCAATCTCAAAGCCTTACTTCTTGACAAAATAGGCAAATTAGCTAAGATATCCCCTCCTCCCCTTTTTTTTGTTTTTAACTGCCCGAGCAATCTTTACCTTTTGGACAACCACAGTGCCTGGACAGTAGCATTCAGCAGTTCACTGCCACTGTAGCACAGGTATGATGCTCAGTAGACGGTTGCATGCTTGCACAAAGTGCTCTGCCATAATGCAGTGGCACCCAAAGCTGAGGGTAACCCCAGCCGAGCCACATTGATGCCAGAAATTAAAAAGGGGGCAAATGACAATGTCTCCCGAATAGGATTTTCTAGCTCAGATTAGTCAACCAAATAAAAAAAAATCTTCTTTTTTTTTTTTTAATGTATGATTTATAGGGGTCTGCTTAAATCTACTTCAATTAAATTTTTAGGGGTTGGTCCTGACATAAATAGCAATTCCATGGATATTTCCTGATGTGCTTTGGTGGCCCTGCCCCTCAGTGTTGATTGGCGGAGGAGGAACACGGGGGCGTCCACCCTCTTGTCTGCTGCCCTTTGTGTGGTCGTGGCCCTCAGCCCTGATCTGCAGGGAGAAGGGGGACAACGGCATGGCCGGCATCGTGTCTGCTGCCCTTCGTGCCGCCCTGTCAGCCATGCCTCCTCCGGGGCGGGCCGTGAGGCTGGGCCACAGCAGAAGCAAGGACTCCTGGCTCCCCCTGGGAAGCCAGCATTTTATTACGCTGGGGGGTTTTTTAAGTTTATTTTGCAGGTAATCCCAGGTCACAAATTGAGTAGACCCTTAATTATCCCATTTTGGATCTTAAAACTCCTGTTTGTAAGGTCATTGTCTCAGCCTTGGGCTTAAACTGTTTCAAATATTATTGAATGAAAATTGTTCATTTTATTGATCTTCATGTTGAAATGTATATTATATGTACACGAAATTTGGCACAGTTGTCCCCGCTTTGCAACATCTAGCCTTTTTCCTCTGAAGTCTTAAGTGTGTGCACAGTGAAACCTCAGTTGTGCAGAAAAGGCCTGCGAGTCTGCTATGAGATAACTACACAAACAGGTTTGTCAGCCACCACTGGCATAATGCTCCATCGTGACAACTTTTAAAACCTTTCCATGCATAAAATCCGATCTAGTCAGTTAAATGAAATATTTATGGGAAAGAGATGGAATCGGCAAACACTGTATTAGGCATTCAGCAGTGTAGTTATGGCTTCAAGGGACAGCTTATTGGTCATGTGCTATGGGTGAAAAAGTGTTGCCTAATGAATGACAGTTTGCTGGGAAAAAAATGCACATAATATTTTATGCTCGCAATGCTGGGTTCACACTAGCCAGCCAAGTGCTAGAGGAGAAACAGGACCTGGTTCCTGAGGAGAATGAAAGATTCATCTGTGCTGCATTTCCCTAAATGCTTCTGTTTATTTATATTTATTCTCCTAATTTCAAGTCTCCTGAAGAAATTGGGCAAGTGCCACCACTAAATTACCATTGTGCTTTTTAATATTAAATAGTTTCTTAATGTCTGTGGGTCAGGGACTGCACATCTGTTAGGTGCTACATTATATTGACTAGTACATTGTTATAGTAAGCAAAATGAAGGGAGTAGTAATTCTGCAAGGTGGTTTTAATGGGACAGCTGGCAGAGGAAGGCACTATAATGCATAGGACTGGCAGAATCGGGGTTAATTTGATAATTATGTACCCATCCCATTTGTGTGGGATGCACGTGTGTGTGTGTGTGTATGTATGCGCATGCATATATATGCATCCCACACAAATGAGATCTATATATCTAGATAGATAGATATGCATAGGGCATATCCAGGAGGAGAATTAACTTGCTCACTCTAATAAATACGGAGTTCATCAGTAAATAATGTGGGCAATCTGTCGGAGAAGGGCGCATGCAGTTTGAGAAGCCACGAGGGTTTACCCGAGTTACTTGTGACGGGATTGAACCAAGCATGAGAGATGTGCTGAGACAGCTAGCATGGGTCTCTTCCTTTTGGTCCTGTGCAGATAACAAGACACTGAAAGAAATGGGATGAAACATTCACCCCAGTCTGATAACATTTTATCATATGCTTGTGCAGTGTGCTGCAGTGAATTCCAAGTAACATACTCGATAATCTACAGTAGTATAATATGTGCTATCAGTAGAGCCTGGTGCAGGGGCAGACCTTTTCCCATTAAAATATACTTGAACAGCCTGTACAATTCTTTTCTCCTTAACAGGCTCCTAAAAAGCCATACAACCCATGCCTCCCTGCCAGGATATGGGACTAAGAAAACCACAATGAAGAGCACTATAAAATTGAGGAATAGTCTTTCTTTCCACGATGACTCTGTCTCCTCTGTTGAGGGTTCTTTGGCTAGTTAATGGCATGATGTGCGATTGGGCCTAAAATCCTTATTTTTGCCCTTAAACATCATGGACCAAATGCCCAGTGGACTTAGAGTGGTCTCATTCTTGTATAAAAACATGGTATGCATCACAGCTCAAGTCAGCATTTAGCACTTGATTCAGGTGCTCTTAGACTGGTTTTAGTGAGTCTGTTTGCATAGTTATTCAGCGTGAGGAAAGGTAGCAGAATTTTGTCCTTTTTTCTGTTTAGTAAATGGGGAAGCAAAAAAGTAGTGGTGAATTGTGTACAATATTCAATCTTTCCTCGGGGTGCATCTCTAATTAAATGTCTCTTGCTTTAAAATTAATGGAAATGAAGCAGAGATGCATGTAATCTATATACCCTTTAATACTAACTACAACTTATCTAATCGGGAACATTTACCTCTAAATCCCTTAAAGCTCTGCAGAAAGGTTTTAGTGGCATTTTTATTCTTAAGCAGCAATTGCCAAACTTGTATAAAAGAAAATTCTTATCTGGAATATTAGCTTATTTTGTGCTGAGAGTTGCAGTTTTTGCTCTTCTTATTTCGATAAGCTTGCACTGCTCTTCCTGTGTAGAAGAAAGATACGTTTATTTAGTCCTTAAATATTTAAGGAAACCCGATTGACCTTTCTAATGGAAATCAGAACGTCTGTTCCTTGGAACATCAGATGAATGAGAAATAAAAGGATCATGTATTTCATATGCTTAATTAGGAGCTTAATATTTTAATGTGCTATTCCTTTGTGTTATCATCTATCAGTCCTAAATTAATTGGTATCATCCATATAAAGGAAATGACTTATTTGGATATGCTTATTTTATACATAGTTAATGAGTCATTACATATAAGCCAAAAAGGGATAATGTGGTAATATCCCATAAGTACCTGGAGATAATTAAGTTAATGTAGAGAAAGAGGAGGGATCATATTCTGTAGTCAGTGTGGGGAGAAAGTAGTTATGTTAGAGTACATACTTTGCTGTGACCAGCCAAAGAAATGATGAAATTATCATCAGTAGAAGTGGTGGTTTTTTTCATCGCAGTTTTTGTTGTTGTTGTTGTTAATTGCGTAATATCCTTTACACTGAATTGCGTTCAGCACTGGCTTCACGTATTTCAAGACCAAAGCCAAATATTCATTTTTATGGTAAACCTTCTGTATACATTGAATGAAGTTAGGCTCCTGTGTAACCAGTAGTACTGTGGTCACATAACCAAAAACTATATCATGATATATGTGCCCTGGAAGGTACATTTTAAATAGCACAGGCACCTCTTATTCTGGCCTTTCTTAAATTTCAGAGGCTCACCTTTGCAATCTTAGGGCTTTGCTACATGGTAATTTTAGGCAGCTCCTGGAGGCTTTAACCCCTGGATTGGCCACATGTTAAGTGGCTTAAAGGATTTATGTGGCTCAGTTATACCACACTAGGGCAGGATTCTCTCTGATCTGTATAACCTTGCTCCTGATCCATTAAGGTGTGGCCACTCTCCACAGCTGTGCTACTCAAATTGAAGTCCTCCAGTATCCCAGGATGCAGTGTCCCTCCTCCACATTGTGTTTCTGCACACAGTGGAAGGTGGTGACAGCTTGGTCAAGGCTGGCAGGGAGCAAGAGGGGAGTAATGTAGAAGGCTGGAGCTGGTGTGCCAGGATGCTCTTGCAGGGCAGGCAGAGTGTAACCCAGCACAAGAGAAAGGGGAAAGACGCTTGAGAGGGTGCCAGAGATGCGGAGGGCACTGTGCAGGGGGGCTCTGGTGCTGGCTCTTCTGCCTGGCCCACCAAGGCGATGACAACTCCATCACTGCTTGGCCTGGAAGCATTGCGCCATGCTGCTCTGCTGGTTACCTCCTGCAGCACCATGCCATGGCTGGGAGTATTAGCAGCCTTGTGTGGGGAGGAAGAGGAGAGGAAGGCTCTCCGTCACGGTGAGCCACTAGCATGCTGCCTGCACTGGGCTGCAGGGGAGGCAAGTGGCAATGACAGTTGCATGTTTCTGCCCCAACCCACACCTCACATCCCTGGCCATAGAGCAGGGATAGAAGGCTGTCCTGGCTCACTGGCCCTGCTCACCAGGCCTCCGGTGGGAAGTCGCAGCTGTGCAGGTGGGAGATGGCAAAGATTTTTAGCCTTAAGGTGTGACTGCTCCAAACTCCAGGCCAGCACCAAGCTGATTAACACTTGAGCAGCTTACAGCATAAGGGGTAACAAGGCCCTTTAATAACATTTTCCTTTCCAAAGTCCCTCTAACCATTAGTGTACTTTGGAGTTGCTGCAGGGTTTGCCCAACGTAGTTTATGTTGCTTCATGCTGTGCCCCGCTTTTCCACAAGGGTTCTGGGGAGTTTGCCGTCACCTTCCTTCTTTAAGACAAACGCCCTTGCTGTTTAGAGCCCACCCTACTGGTTCTCCATCAGTAATTGCACGAGCTTTCTATCTTGCTCCATTCTCTTTTTTTCCATTGAACCTATTACTGACCTTATCTTGCTATCAACAAAAACAACTCCTACCCTGCCCAGTACATACTTCTGCTGCTTATTATCGACCTCATTATACACTGTGCATCCACGCAGCATGTTCTGACTGATACCATCTTTCCCTTTGCTTACCACTCCTCCTATAAAGTGACAATGGGGAGTAAGAAAGAGCCCAGAACGCAGCAAGTCTTTTAGCTGTGCATTCCTGTCTGTCTCTCTGTGCCTACCTATGGCAGTCTCTACTGGGAGCTATGCCCACTCCTTGCACGTTCTTTCTGTGTACGCTCTTTTGGGGATAGATATGATCTCCTCTCGTTTTTTCCTATTGCACCAGGCCCTGTAGGGCGGCTTGCCTGATTAGGGCATGTGGGCACTACTGTATTACAAACAATAAATAAAAGCAAGCATTGAGGATAGCAGTTCCTTATATTTTTTTGTGTGTTATGGTGGTACCCAAAGACAAACTGAGCGTGAAGCCCATTATGGCAGAGTTGGGACACAGCGGGCACATCTATAAGTTCATTAATGTGCTTTAATTTACTGCGCATTTAGTTTAGTACTTCCTTAAACTGTGCATCTAGTTAGCACTAGCCTGTGCACAGTTATTTTGTGATGCTTACTGTACATTAGCCTAATAACACTGTGCTGCAGTAGGCTATTAGTGTGCTTTTTGCCCACCATGCTACTGTGCAGTGTTATTAAGCTAATGCGCAGTAAACTTCTTGTGTAGATGTGCCCATAGTAAACCACAGCACAGACAACGTAGATGTTCATAGACAGGGCATGAAATGAGTAAGGGAAAGGGATCTGACATACAAACAGAGCGACCAAGCTGTTTTCCATTGTCCTTAGTGAAGAAAAATATATTATGTCCATCTTAGCTAACTGCTCAGATGTTTACCTGGTCCCTGTCACCATAGTGCAGGCACTCCTCACTTAACGTCATCCCGCTTAACGTTGTTTCATTATTACATTGCTGGTCTAGTAGAAAGCATACTCGTTTAAAGTTGTGCAATGTTTGGTTATAATGTTGTTGGGCCGCCACCTGCTAGTAGGTAACTACTGTGACGTAATTGGGTTCGCTTAACATCGTTTCACTTAGTCGCATTTTTCAAGAACATAACTACGACATTAGGCGAGGTATAGTTGTATAAATGGTGCTCAGATACTTAAAAATAGAAATCAAAGTAACGGCTGGGGAAAGCTACTGGTAGAGCTGCTCTGAAACCAATGACCCATATAAATGTTGCGCTTAAATGATACTAAACTAAAAATATTACGTGAGATTTGAAAAACAAATGGAACCGGAAGATGATGTGCCTGGGCTGGAGCTGCACAGACAGAAGTGTTGGCTTAACAGTAACCCTGGCCCCAGGTATTGGCATAGCAAAGTCCTGTATAAACGACAAGTTGGGGAACTCGAGTTCCAGAGTTAGCACAAGGATTCAGGAAGAAAGCCTTTTGGGGGAGCCATCAGTGCTTAGAAAGACGCATTTTTTTCAGGTTTCAACCTATCACCATTTGCTGAGTCATGCGGTGGCCTCGGTCACAGTGGAATATACTGGGATGAATAAAGAAGCAGTTTTATGTAGCTAAGAAGTAGTGATGAGCTGGAGTAAGCAAAAGTGTAAGGTCTCCTGTTCCACTCGGCAGGTTATGATGGATCGTGTGTGATTCAAAGGCAGACACTACACTACAGTGATCAAATAAAGAATTCAGCATAACTTCAGCTGGCAATATGTAAATTATGCCCTTTGTTAGGGAATGCATTTCCAAGACTGCATTAGATTTTTTCTAGTATTACATCAAGCTACGCCTGATGGATATCAACGCTTTCGCATCAAAAATTGAGTGAAGGGGCACAGGAAAAAATACTTGCCATGCAATAAAAGACTGGATAGAGCGAGGCAGGAGAAAGATATCCAGTCAGGTTGGTTCATTGTGGGGTAGCGGATGCATGCATCTCACCAGTGCAGGAACAAGTAAACAGCTGAAAAGCGTGCCTTCAAGGGGGGAGAGAATTCAATCATAAATGCAGAAACCTTTATCTAGGATTTGTACCATTTGCGCACACATGCTAAAAGATGACTTGCTAAGTGTTAATTCCCAGTTTCAGATAGAAGCCAGAGATTTCTGTCAGAAGTCTTTGCAAGCCTATACTACTAAGGGATAAATGAAGTGGAAGAGCTGAGAACTAATAATATGCTGTGACATACTAGGGAGTTGCCTGTCAAGGGTGCATATGACACTTAGAAAATAATGGGCCTGGTCATGACTCTAGTTCACCCATTTTTCTAGGAATAAAGATTTCTCCCTGCACAAGCTGACAATAATAAAGTATAATTAATACAAATTACCAGTAGTATAAAGTAATGTAGTTCAACAGATCTTTTCAGTTTTTACCCAGGTTTGACCTTGTTCAAAGGCCTGAAGAGACCAAAAACTTAAAAGTAAATGAAACCACAACCCCTTGAGCTGGGCAGAAAGGCACCGTCTGAAAAGCCAGGGCTGGTCACACGGAAGTATTTTGGAGCTACACAGATATCCTCGTGGACAATGGGTGGCCATCTTGCATGTGAGACAGGAGCACCAGCCATTTATTGTTTTAAGATGCACTTTTGTTCCGTATAAATATCACTTGCTTTATAAAAGCTGGCTGGCTTTATTCTGACTGGATTTATTCTGTATCATAAATCCTGTAAATCCTGCCGTTGCTCCAAGAGGATCAGAACGGGAGGTGCTGCAATGAAGTTGGACCCGCTGAGGTGGCCACACTGAATTACAGGGAAGTGGAGGCAGAGGGAGGAAATTACAGGATTCAGTCTGAAGAAAAGGGGATGCCAGAGACATGAAGGTCAGAGGTGCATTTAACCCCAGCTCTGTAACTCCCACTCTGTCTGGTGGTATATATGCAATGGCAATTCTGTTTTAGTTCCACATAAATCTCTGGCAACCTATTCAACATCTAGCCTCAGGCAATGGTTGTAGTCAGTTATTGTTAAAAAAAAAAAAAAAAAAAAAATCCTGGTAATGAGTGAACCTCATGCTAACACAAAAATAATGAAAAATCAACCTAGGTGAAGATATTAACACATTTCTAGTGTTCTTTGTAGTTTGTCTAGAAACTAAATTGGGCTAGGAAGCAGTTCAGCTGACACAAGGGATGGTAGCATCGGAGACATCGGTTGATACATATCCGGGTCACGTGAATGAGTTAAGCTGATGCAGGCATGCAGTTGTACACCCAAAAACAGAAAACTCCATCTTTTATTTTTTTGCATCTGGTCCCATTCATCTTCAGCCATCTGGCAACCTAGGTACTCAAGTAGACAGGTTGACTGTGGGCACAAAAGGGAGAGAGCAAGAATAGGAGCATGCCTCCAACATCAAGGCAAATCAAGGAATAATGAAGAGTAAAAGAGTTCATTATATGTAGGACCTTAAAACTTCCAAACTCTCCTATAGTTACCAATGCCAAAGAGTATCTGACATTAAAATCTGCCAGGGCAGAAAGTTGGAAAGCTAGAAAAAACTATTGTGAGGCTTGGTGACCTCTTCCACATAGCGTGCTGCGTGCTTGCACTTCAGGCACTCAGTGAATCACTTATGAGTACGACTGTTCATGAAAAGTGGGTTTTTCTTGTGGAACCTGTCCTCGATTCCTCGGTGTGATATAAACCTCAGGCTCACACGGTTATATTTTGGGAAGAGAGGCTTGGTGGTGAAGGGAAGTCTTTGCATAGTTTTGGCAATTAGGTTGTCTAATGTGGGGCCCTGCACCACAAAATTGGTCCAAACTCAGGGATGGACTCAGAATTACACATCCTATTACAAAGGATAGACTCCTTCCACACGCCCCTTGGTGACCAAGGGTGAAATCCTGCCCCTCTTCTGTACTTGTGTATAGAGTGCATAAGGAGCCTTATTTTGACAAAACAAGGAGCATCAAGGGAAGTTGAAGTTAGATATTAGGAAGAATTTTCTCACTAAAGGATACTAAACCACCGAAACAGGTTGCCCAGAGGGGTTGTTGAAGCTCAATCCTTGGAGACCCAGGTGGACAAAGCCTTGGCTGGGATGGGGTTGGAGCTGGTCCTTCCTTGAGCAGGGGGTTGAACTAGATGTGACCTCCTGAGCTCCCTTCAGCCTTCATTTTCTATGATTTTCCTCCGCACAAGCCTTTGGTAAAATCCCTCAGTAACACAACACAGCCCTCACCTGGGCAGTGGTCTAAGGGTCCTAGATTGCAGGTTGTAGGGTGAATATTTTTCCACAGCCAGTTGGTTCAGATCTAGGGGCAGCAGCAAGCACTGAACTCATTATAGTCTTGCTAATCCTCAGTCAGTGCACCGTATACCCTCGATGTCTGTGTGGGCCCCTCCATCTCTGTTTTTACATCCCTTTCTTGACCATCCTGTGCAACCTAATCAAGAGGAAATCCTAGCGTGTAGTTAGAAATGAAGGTGAAAACAGGTAGATTTCTTAACTCTGTGTGCTGCTTTTAGGCTGTGTGTTTATTAGGATGCACCCAACGAGGATTGTGCAGGAGCAAGAGGAATTTATTCTGAACAAAGTGCTTGTCAGAGGTTTCCCTCTGAAAAGGCAGGTCACAGAACGCTCTCTATTAAAATTAATGCCCATTATGAACATGGAAATTGAGCGTTTGATGCAGTAGTTGGCAGCACTCGCTGATCTGAAGCCCCAGGTGATCCCGGTCTTGTGTTCAGGCACTGGAGGGTCCAGGATTTCCTGCAGTCTGTAAACATCCTTGGGAAAGAAGAGCTAATTGTTTCTGAAACAAAACCCCTTTTGTTCTTGTAGCAAATATCTTGCAAACAGTACTTGAGTGAGATCTCTCCCTAAGACTGTCCTGCAGCAGAAACAGGGAAAGTATCACTTCCAACCTGAACATTTTCTCTCCATGTGGTTATAATTTGAAAGCACTATGTACCGTTCCGTCTGGTTGGTCTGCTTTGACTCTCAAAAGCTTTTGCACAGTGCTGAGCAGGTGAGCATAATTTTCTCTCTGACCTTGTAGCCAGCTTGCTTAGGTTTCTTTTAAGCATCTGGACACCAGCTTCCTACTAACAGGAATGTATCAATGAGAATGAAACATGCTCCTCTTCATGCACCAATTTTGAGTCGGTGTTGTTGTTCCCTGATCCATCTTGTGCCGAATGTGACTTAGGAAGTTGGGTGGAGCTAGGGAGTGACGTGCAAACACTGGCCAGTATTCTTCAGACAGTGGCATTCTGTTGAGCCCTTCTGATGCATGCTTTCCAGTCCTTACACCAGGGGTGGGCAGATCCAGCTGACTGCCAGACTCCATTTCCCAGCAGCCCCTGCCAGCATGACTGAAACCGGTCTCCATGGAGACCCTGGCTGCAGCCTGGCTGTGATAACTCAAGGCTGGGGTTGCCATGGCTACTGGCCCCAGCCGCACTGGCAGGGGGTGCTCTGGAGCTGTGGGGGCTAGGGCAGCGCCACGATCTGCAGCCTGCATGCTCCAAGCAGGGGTGCGCGGGCAGTGGATAGCGGCTCTGCCCCGGCTGCTTGCAGCGGTGACAGCGTGGTCCCGAGCCGGGGCAGAGCTGCAATCCACTGCCTGCGCACCCCTGCCCAGAGTGTGTAGGCTGCAGATGGGGGCTCTGCTGTGGCCCTGAGCAAGCTACCTCCGCTGCAAGATCCCAGCAGCTCTGGAGCAACTCCCTGCCCTGCCGCATACCCTGCCACAATGGCTGGGGCCAGTCTCCATGGCAACCCCAGCCTTGCCTTGTCAGGGTGCAGCTGGGGTCTCCATGGCACCCAGCCCCAGCCACGTGGGCAGGGGTGGCTGGGAAATGGAGTTTGCTGCTGGCCGAACTTTGCCCGCCCCTACCTTACACCCTGGGATGTTCCTTGTCCGGTCCTGGACTACCATATCAGCTGATTATTCCAGTTCTCCAGGTCACGTTGAGACCAGCCCTAGCAAACGTTTTTGGGAGAGCAGCTTTTTCAGTCTTGTCTTTGAGATTTTTGAGAAATGATTACACTTACTTCCTCTGAAGGAGACAGTCATGGGGCGTGGCTTGTATGTCTTGACACCAGACCATAATTATCATCGTTTAGTCTTCGTATCATGGCAGAGCTTCAAGGGGCCTCTTGGGGTCGTGGTCTTATTGAGATGTACCCAAAGTGGGTATAAAATTAAAACGGGTTTGCCCAAAAAGCTTGAAATTATACAGGAGTCATTTGAAAGTTGTACGACACAGAAGAAGAAAAGTGCAACAGCAAAGGAGTGAAAGGCAAAACTATACTGTGCTGATTTTACATTTCAGAGTTCATTAATTTTAGCTTGTACACTTGATATAAAATTGTAAGTTATACAACTGTATGTACTTCGCTGTCACGCTCTGTAAATGCATCCCAGTGGAAAAAATGCACAGCATTGGTGTATTGATCCAAGGCACTTTGCAGCCAAATGCATTTCTAACACCATTTATTTCTTTCTTGAAATGGCAAGCAGGATCTACACAAGCCCGAAAGCCACTCCCAAGACCTCACGCTCCAGACTCCATTGTAACGTTTCCTGCTGTACAAAATAGTAAATAATTTGCCGAAGGTCTAGCTCCACATCAAAGGAGTTGTCGCAGAGAGAAAGTTTAGAAGTGACAGCTCATTGTGCATAGAAGTTTAGAATAGCTCAGGAGGGTACTTGCTGTCTTCTAACCCTTGAGGTACAAAGCCACTTTCATACTTGAGTTATCCAAATCATGAGTGTTTAAATGGATGGATGGGCTTAGTTTCTTTTAAACATTTTTAAAAAATGTCCAGAAGTGAAAAATCGACAGGTGAGCAAGCTTTTAAAATGGCTCCCTATCCTTCTGGTTCTGTTCCCCTGGAGTCTTATCACTTAATTAAAATAGTATTGCTTCACTTTTTTGTTTTATATTACAGTGCCACTAAAACCCAGTCGAGTTTGACTCCACATTTTGCTGTTTATGGGGTGAGCTAATCCAGACTCCAAATTGCTTACCATCCCAACAAATAAAGCAAGATGGGGAACTGAGGCAGAGAGTCTGCAAGTAGTTTTATTTTACAGCGTTAGAAAGGGAACCTTTTGAGTAGGGAATTGAATTCAGATTTTTGGAGTCCCCTGGCAGCATTTAGCCTCCATACTGACTCCTCTTTCTATTTGCAGCTTTTTTTATAATATTTCTCTGTCTTGCCACATTACGTGCTGCAAAATAATGACTTGGGATTAAATGGAGACATGTTTCTTTTTATTGCATCAAACAAACTGCAAACCAAGGTGATGGGAAGCAGCCTGGGCCTAGCATGAGACTTAGCAATGTTTCCATCCAACTTGCCATAGCTCATCTTCTGGTGGGTTCATTTTCTCTGGATCCCTGAGATTAAACTGACAGGCGAAAGCACTTCTCTTGCAAGTGGTGGCGCATGCTAGTGAGATGGACAACGTGCCAAACAGCCATGGGTAGGACATGAAATGCCCTACAAAGCAGTGTTGTTATCAAATGGCGTTCTTCTCTGAATTACACTCTAGTAGAAATGTCTGCAATGAATTCCTGGACTGTATGAGGACACCACCAGGCTTGACAACTACAGGCTTAATTGGGCGTTTGCAGGTACCAGCAGTGGTTAAGGGGGACCCACCTCAGCGCAGGTTTGATTCTTGTGCAGGTTGCAGTGCTCCCGAGTACAACCACCGCATAGCACCATGGCGGGGTGCAGTGTGTGAGACAGCCAAGAACTGCCGCTTTGTCTTTGTCCCTGGATGCAAAATGGGAGGTCTAATAATTTCATTCCCACTGTTGCTTGTGTGACTACACTGGTGTGGGACATGCTGTCAGTTGAAGGTAACTGTGCAGTAGATACAGCTGATTTAATTAATGGTAGTTAATTAACCATGGACTGTCGTGTACTGGGCTTCCAGCCATTGCTAAAGACCTCTGGTCGGAGGTGGTTCAAAAAGAGAAAACATCACAATTCTTAAATCCACAGGAGTGCCAGCTTTGGTTGACCTTGTTCAGTAAGAGGGGCAAGGCTTTGATGCAGCCTGGTATGCAGCGTGCACTGGAAATGTTCCTTTTGAAAGGTATGTTATCCACCAACGTTTTTATTGGTGACAAAAATCCCTTTTACCAGTGGAAAAAAGCTCCAGGGAAACAGCCACTATATATAGCAGGTGATTAATTAACTGGTAGAACTGTGTGCTTCTGGTGAAGGTCAAGACCCTTGTGTTGCAGAAAGAGCGCTCTTTAACTAATATTTCTTTACCGTGTTGTGAAATCATAGCCTTTGTGTTTTATTGTTTGTTTGTTCTCACTCTCCAGTCCTAAGACAGCTACTTCATTATTAAGAGGCTGCCATTCTCAGCTGTGGAAATCAGGATAAGCTACACAACAAGAGTAATTGGCCCTCATAAATAATCTCCCTTCTCTGATGGCTCCTGCTCCTGCTGTGCATATTATGCATGCCAGGAGCAAGAAGACGTTATGCAGCTTAATAATCCAATTCAAACAATACAAAATATTAATATGTAGGTTTTATAAAACAGTTTAGTTTGGCAGTAGGCAAATCTCTTCCAGAGGCTTGGAGACTTGGGACCAGCTCATTCCCTGTCCCCGTCTGGGACTTCACAGCATCCACCCATGTGAGGATGAAACCCCCTGCTCCTAACTGCTCTTCTCCACACGTCGGCAGACCAGGTTCTCTGGGTAGATGCGATCTCTTTTATTAGACCAACTAAATAGTTGGAAAAAATTTTCTTTGCAAGTTTTCAGGCACAAACGCCCTTCTTCAGGCACGTGCAGAGTCTCAGCTACAACCAGCAACCCTTCTCCTCACGCACTTTTGTCTAATCCAAACCCTTGCAGAAATGAGGTTGGGTTACACAAAGTAACCTCCGTATTTGTCTGCCTCCCTTCTATTTCCCTTGCTTACTGTGATATAATACTGTTGGTTTCATACTGCTTTATTGGAGCTGTTTTCATTCTGCTGGAGATTGTAAAGTTAGCCTCCCAGGTCAACAACCATCTTCTCAACCCCCCTGAAGTCACTTTGTGAGTGGGAGGTGTATTTGCTCTTCAAGAACTTCACACAGGAATGAAAAGAATTTGTTCCTTAATTAGACGGTTCCAGTCTCATCAGTAAGTATAGTATTAATCAAATTTCTGCGTCCAAGAGATGCCTACTGAGGCAGTTATGTGATGAACAATAAAATGTACCTTCACCTTAAAATAGTTTCACAGAGAGACAAAAATACTTCCTTTGTGACGTAAGGATGATTTATAAGGGTTATTTAGAAGTAGATGCAAGCTAATATCTCCTCCCCCTCCCCCCCATCCATCTGTCTAATTTCAGATTTAATTTCTGATTTCCAAGACACTTTGGCAAAATTTTCCAAAATTACTATCAGTTTTAGGTTCTTAATTTTCTGGGCATCCAGTTTGAGCTCCCCTTGAGGAACTTGATTTTCAGCCCAGAACGAGCACTCTGTCTCTGACAATCGGAGCCCTTTAAGGTTTCTCAGAATGACATTTTAACACACTAGTTTCTTTTCAACATGGAGGCTGCTAGCCCTGTGACAAGTAGCACAATTTTTTACCTCTTTTTTAACACAAAAAGCAAATGTCTAACTAGATTAAATTTAATGTCCTTTCTGTACGTGATGACTGCACCAGGCTTTGAACACCCAGTGTCTGATGACAAATGCAGAAGTAGTTAGAACAAAGCAGTCATGCACAACATCACCTTCTGGTACAGTAATTACTGTCTTGTAAAAATTTGGATCATGTTGATGTTTCAAATGTGTCTTAATTTCTCAATGAATCTTCGGACTAGTATGTCATCTTGCAGCATATATCCACCAAACCCCACCTCCCTCAAATTGCTGCTCTTCACATCTTCACCTTCTCTCAAGGTCTTGCTAGAAGTATTTCTATATCGGTAACCCGAATATGCTTCTTGGACACCATCCCAGTTATTGAGCCGAATTAGGAATGAAAGAAATGGAAGCTGTTGAATGAGTTTTGGTGCCGCCCGAGTTGTTCAGTATAGACTCTACTGGAGCGTTCACTTTCTCATGGCATATACTAGCGTTTCATAGCATTCAGTAAGGGCATGTCTCGTTGAGCTACCCTTTCGTGGCACAGTGACTTGATGAAGAAGCTAAGCAGAATGCTTCCAGGTTGCTCACTGTTGTCTTTGTCATCCCGAGGCATTTTCTGAGGCAGAGTCGTGCTCAGACCCAAGACATTATGACAACCAAATAAAAGTCATCTGTTTTGTCTAGCGTGGCAAAGCTGCTAGTTTCTGTGCGATTGCCTTCTGCATTTCCAGAAAGCGTACCCAAGCTATTTGGGGCTGGGGGGCGGGAGAATGCAAGCTTGACAAGGTGATCCAGAGCCAAAAGTGAATTTATCAGAGGCTCCATAATAGCTTTTAAAATGGCATTTTAGGCCTGTGGGTAGGGGACGGACAGCCATTGGACTTTCCTTCCGTCAAGGAGTATCTCTTCTTGGTGAGCTTGTTTTGGCTATCGTATTCATTTATCTGGAATCCAATGACAAGCATATTTGACAGGGATTTATCTGAAAAGATTCCTGACATTGTATACATTTTGCAAAGAAAATCTATTTTCCTTCACTCTTATGCCAAGGAGGAAAAACCCTGTTCAGACTTGTGGAGCTGGTAGAGTTAAGGGATGATTGAAGTAAAATGTGAATGTTTAATGTGAATAGCAAGCGAAAACCCTCTAATAGGTTGCTCTACTCTCCCCCCTCCCCCCGACTTATTAGAATACCTTGCTGTCAGGGACTGTCATCCTTTACGATGTACATAAACTATTGCAACAGGGCTTCCAAACTGCCTGGGGTGTTACTTTGAGAGAGAATGTATTATTATTATTATTATTATAGTTAGTTTTTTCTTCTAAGCTTTGAATAGGAAACCATTACTCAAGTGGCTAGTTGCAAAGCCTGTGCCAGGAGGTGACTGAGCAGATGTGAGCTGAACTAAAAAGGTATTTAGATGTTGTAGAAATACACTGATATTAAACAATGTCATCCAAGTCTAAATACCTCCAACAAACTTTGAGGCATCACACTTCCTCTCTCATCATTAATCCATAGGAAATGTCCTGTCCCTCAGCATCCCTGTGCTTGAAGTGACTGTCATTTGTACTAGTCAGAAATATCACCCTCAGCAATACTTTGTTGTATAGGAGATGATTTTTTGCTATTTCTCCTGCTCTGTGTGACTACAGATGCATGTTTTTATATATTGCCCTTATGTGAACTATAGTATCAATGAGTGGTTTAAGTGAATTTGAAAACATGTATTTTTTTTTTCAATCTTTTTAGAATAAAAACATGTCCTGAAATCTGCTGCTCACTGTGTTGGAGTGGAGTTGTAAGGCCTCCTAAGTTTATGGAGAAGCACTCTCAGGCTTGGTATGAAGAGCAACTTTTAAAGTGCAGTTTTCACCCGGCAGATCTGAGGAATTAAGTCCTCGCATTTCCTGGAAACCCTTACAATCCCACACCTGCCACTTGTTGGGGTGTTCTTGTTTGGTTTTTGAAATACTCTGTGTTGCAGCACATAAATATTAGCCACATTTTTCCAGGTAATTCATAGACTCGTAGGCACTAGGGCTGGAAGAGACCTCAGAAGATCTTCAAGTCCAGCCCCATGCCCCAGGGGCAGGAAGTCAGCAGGATGTGAGATATTATATCTCTTTACTTGCTTTAGAGTTGAAGGTCAGCTGCATCAAAAAATGCAGTCAGAAGCTAATACACATGCGGTGGCAGAAGTGTCTTGACTTCTCCCCAAAGGACTTGCCATCCTTGCCTTCATTGCACTGCTCCGTATGAAACACACTTAGCAAAGGCAGGTCTTTGGGTCAGCCATAGGAAAGGAACAATTTCTGATGTTTCTTAAAGGCAAATCTGTGTTTGTGTTACTGTTGTGCTATCTTTTAACTGTTTTCTGTTTACTTTGATCTCTTCTGCTTGCTGTTTAGGAAGGAAGAAAAGTGCATGAACACACCCAGCAAAGATCTTACAAAACGATGTCTTTTGAAGGAGTAGGGCTTTGTCGCAGCGATGGTGTGCTGGATGAAACGCCTTCTTCAGCGCTCACTGCTATATTCATCTAGGATATACAGATTGTACTGCTCTGATGCTATGGAACTCCACTTGACTTGGACTGCAAGTTCAGTCCTGTAATGTCAAGTCCAAGAGCCCATTTTCATGGAAATAGGAAAGATAAAATATTGATACATCGTGTTTTCCCCTTCTTTCATGGTGCTTAACTTCTTCTTGTGCAAAAAAGAATAAATGCAAAGTTACCAAAGAGAGAGATGTGAGCATGCTGGAAGGCATATCCAGTGAATGATAGGAAGCCAAGTAATGAGGACACTTCCTCTTTGGTGCAGAATGGTTCATGAACCCTGTGTTTCAAGGCTTATCGTTATTCCCTGAATAGCCTTCTCACCTTCATCCACTAAAGCTTACAAACAGGTTAAGGGGGAGTATGATTGCTAGCAATGCACAAGCGTTTTCAGCTAGAGCTATGTTCAAACGGAACGAATCCAGGGCTTGTTTCGGAGTTGGCAGTCTTGGAGGTTGCAGCTCTATCTGCAACTCACCCACGCAGTAGCACGCATTAGGAACCAAATTATTCATACCGAGGCTAACAGTGATTGGAGTCAGACCCACGGCAGTCTTGGAGCCAAGTCCTTGGCAGGGGGAGGACAGAAATTGCATTTTGATTGTGGGGTCTTCCTCATGCTGTGGGAAATGTTAGCTGTAGTTTAAAGTGGTCAGGGTATGTGGGGGACACTTACAGTGCAGGGTGAGAAATGTATTGCTTAAAGGAAGCTGTCAGGGTGAAAATAATTTACTTTAAAAACCAGATTGCTTTTCCTGTGTTGCTAATAGCACTTTTAATATTAAAAAATGAAAGTAATTTAAGAAGCTATTTACCTCTCCCTATTCACGCTGCCTATTTACTTTTTCAACTTCATTTAGATTGGATAACGAAAATAAATTATTTGAGTCCACTTACGATTGTAGACGTGTTCCTCTTGTGAGTCCCCTTCACTAGCACAAATGCTAAAATATTTGTTTTGCAAACATTGTTCAGTGAATCCAAACAAAAACTGTTTCCTTTGAAATAAAACTGCATGAAATATTTCTGCAAATATAGCTTAACTTGGGTAAATAGCTGCCGATGTACCTTGGGAGTTCACGGGAGTTGCAAAACAGTCCCTAACCACTGTACTGCAAGATTTAACTTTGATTCAGAATATCTAACGGGGAATTTTCTGCTTCTCTTTACAGATAAGCCACAATAACTGTATTCTGTAGTGTGTGTATTATAGAATAAGATTTCATTTTTTCTCTGCTGTGAAGCATCACTTGGGAGAAGATTGTGTGTTGAAAGCTACCTGTTCTGTGGTGCAGTCCAAGTGCGGTGGCCTCTACGACTATTTCTAATTGTGTTTTTGGTTTCGTTTATACTGTTCAACCTTGTCTCTTCGAATCAATACTGTGGAAGAAATCTACAATACCTAGTTTGGAACAGTTTTGCTAAGGGATGACACTGCCTTTGTCTTGTGTATAAAGTACTGAAACCCCAGTTCCAGTTGATTGGCTGATAAGAAGTAAAGTAATTCTTGTATTAAAATAAAATGAACCAGGTTTGAGTGTTACATTACTAGATTCAGGAGTGTAGGTTGTAGCCGTGTCGGTCTGTCATTTCTGAGGAGGGCTGGAAGAACAGGACATTTGCATTGCTGCAGAGCCTGATAAACAGTTTCATTTTAAATGTTGATGGGATTGCCAAAAAAGATTTGCCAACCTATTCAGAAGCTCAGTAAATCCTGAAACCTCTTAAATAATTCTTTAGTCTGTTTACTTTGTTGGCTTTTTATGAGCTTGTTCTTCCCTGTTGTTTGGGCAAGGAAGTGTCCAACACTGCAGATTTTGCTCTTTGGTTCCTGTTTTGAATCAGTTGAAAAAAGCATGTCGCTTTCTATAGTTTTTCACAGATATTAGGGGCTGGAAGGAACCTCTCAGGATCATCCAGTCCAGCCTCCCCCACCCCCCTTGCTGTGAGCAGGAAAGGCCGCTGGGGTCAGATGTCCCCAGCAAGGTGAGCGTCCAGGCATTTTTTGAAGATGCCCAGAGTAGGTGATTGTACCTCATCTGGGTGGAGTCTATTCCAGAGCCTGGACACTTGAGTTGTAAAGAAGTTTTTCTTTATTCATAGATGTTAGGGGCTGAAAGGGACCTTCCAAGTTCATTGGGTCCCTTCCCCTGGGCAGTCCTGGTGAACAGACATTCTCCCAGTCCCCGATGTACGCCCTTGTATACTTATAGTCTGCCACCAAGTCCCCTCTGAGTCTTCTCTTCTCGCAGCCCTGGTTTCTCCCAGTGTGTGGGGATAGGCGGGGGGCTGCGCCAGGCACGCAATAGTGCTGGGAGGGAGCTACAGCGGAATTTGGGGGGGCTGCACCCCCCTCCATAGCCTCTGCTCACAGCCCTGCCCCAACCAAGAAGAGCCCAGCTCCAGCCTGCAGCTGCAGCCTGCCCACTCGTCCCGCACAGATCTGGGGGGCACATCCCCCCCCCACCACCAACAAGCCATGCCTCTGTCCCACACCCCACTCCAGCTGGGCAGCACCAGCACCTGCCCCTGCCCCTTCCCTCACCATGGTGGGGTTGATCTGTGCCTTCACGCCCCTTCCCTCCCCTTCCACCATAGCAGACGTACCAGCTGGAGGCAGCTCTCCACACTATATTGGAAATTGAATTGGTATTGGTATTGGCTGATATGCTGCCTTAAAAATTGGATATCAGTGTTGGCCCTAAAAATCTCTATCGTGCACCTGTAACTATTGTAAATGATCTTGAATATTGAAATGACAGAGAATAGATGAATTTTGTGATTTTTGTTTTCCAAAGCAGAGCCTTAATCCCCACCCTTACTTTTAATACCCTTTTAGTTGGGTATGAATTAATTGTTTTGGAGCATAAAGTTCCTTTTAAAAAATAAAGAGGTCTTTGCAAGGCAAGCATGATGGATACCATGGTATCCCTAAAAGAAGCAGCCATTAGTGAAAGTCCATATAAGCACATAAAAACAAAGTGTGCTTTTGATTAATTATATAATGCAATGGTGTATTTATATCATTCGTATTTTTATTTATGAAAAATAATCTGCAAGTTTGCGGTATTTGCTCTAGAAACTTGGTGTAACTATAATACACAGGGGTTTCACCTTATTATCGTTCTCATTCTTTGCCAGATGACAGTTTCCCACATGGTGCAGTATGTGCATGGTCTCTGCTGGGTCTATCTATGCTCTTATCTACTTGATTCTTATTGAGTCAGTTTTAAAGACTTAGAACAGCTTGACATGCCAGTATAGATCTGGCCATAATAGAGCAATTTTAATTTACTTCTGTAATTCTGCTGCTTCACAGAAGGATGAATGGTGTGTAGAGGAAACATTCCCAGTAACTCCAGTGGGATGTTGCTGAAATCCTTGCTCCTGCCCCGTAGGAGCACTTCAAATTATCGCCAAATGGTATCTGTTGCGTTGTATGTAATAAAACAGTGCGAGGTATGTTTTTCCGCATTCCCAGAGCAGAAGACTCGCAAGAGAGATTAGAAGACAACTGCTAACAACATCTGTTTAAACCGCCTGCTCCTTTTTGTTAAAGCAAAGGAAAGGGGAAAGGCTTATGGAGGTAAAAACCTTTGGTGGAGGGGAGCAGCCTTACTGGTTGAAATTCCTCCCTTTTCCTGTCAGTACAAGTTTTAGTTTTATAGAGGCATCCATGCCCAGTTGCAAGAGAGAATTTTTGCCATGTCCATGTGTAGACATCTCCTATGGAGCAGTTTTCGGAGCAACTTTGGTTCTGGAAAAATAGATGCCCGAATATGATGGGGTATGACTATAGGTAGGAGAAGCCCTGCTTCAAAAGCAGCGTACGGGCACACAGAGCACAAAATATAACTTTTCATGGTGAGGGGGGTGTTGTTTCTCCAGAGGGTGTATAATGCATGGGAGTGAGATGCTGCTTACCCATCCTCAGGGCATGCAGTGCCTGACCTGTACATAATGGATTTGTGTAGCCAAGTGGCTCTCAACTGGGGAGCAGTGAACCCCTTCTAGGGATGCCACCATCACCTGCCCTGTGCATTTTCTGGGGAGGCAGATTGGGACACGGCTGTGGCCAGGGCATGCTTTGGGGCCACGGTCCTTCCCGGTCTGACACTACGCTCTCCTCCTGAAAACGGGTGCGTTGGAGGGGGTGTCCCGTGCCTGCTCTGTTTCTGGGAGGAGCATCAGCCCTTTGCAGTGCTAGGTCCAGAGGCAGGATTCCCCTGGCAGCCGCTACTTCGTTAAGGCCTTACGGCCTGGATCTACGGACCGATCGGTGGCAGCTGTGGGAGGGTTAATGCAGTGCAATAAGGTGAGTGAGGGTGAGATCCTGGGTGAGCCACTGCACTTGAGACCCTGCCCAACTCTCCCACCCCCCCTTCCGGGCTCATCACAACACCTCAACACCTTTCCCCCTTCCCTGCCCACAGCACAGCCCTACTGGCCACACCTCTGGGTTACACGTGAGTTTGGGATTTAGGGATGCTTCCTTTGAAGTGGCATCAGCCCTGCCAACCGTTTTCAGTTTCTCCCTCCATGTACGATAGCTGCATCGGTGACTACAAGTGGATGCAGGGGGAAAGTCCTAAATGCCTCATTTTCTGGTCAGATGCCTCTGTCTTAGGCCAATGGCTCTCCACTGAGGTGCCATGAAAAAAAGTCAAGGAGTGGTGCCTCGAGCCTGAAAGGGTTGGGAATCGCTCGTGTACGCTGGGACGGGCTGTGCCTCATCAATTGGGATGTTTCGCTGAAGCTTTTAGAAACGCCAAGATAAAAGGAAGAGCTGTATTTTCAAGAGAGGAAAACCTGATTGCTGGGAAGGAAAACAAGAAACCGTTGTTATCAATACGCAGCAGCCGAGGCTTTCTAGACCGGCAAACAAAATGGGCTTCCGTGACATGCTGCAGAGATCTATGCAGAGGCATAGTTAATGCCTTATCAGGTTACCAAGTAATTTCCACATCCTCCCCTTTCTGTCCCATAAGTCAGTATAATGCCAGCAGTGAATAGGATTTTAATAATCATCCCTGAAGTGCGCTGATAGTAAATGCAGTGTGAAGCTTCCAAGCATGTAAACGAACACAGCTGCAAATCCTGAAAAACCAGACCTCTGTTATCTGTAGCGATCAAAGAGCCCGATCAGGCATTTTGGTTTCAACATCCTCTCTTGCCTTCAAGGCCAAATTTGGGGCTTCGTAATATTGCAGAAGATCGAAGCCTTTTTTCATATGATGCTGCGTGAAGCTAAAATGCTGAAACTAAAGGACAAGAAAATACTCTTGATATGACTCGGCTCTTAGTGTAAAGTCAGCGAGGAGTAGCGGCAGTTAGCTCCATGGCTGCTGCCCTGAAATCTCGAGTTCAGAGGCGCATCGTCATCACAGTGCTGACCTGAGGCTTCAAAGGTGTCGGGAAGAGGAGAAGGAAAGTTGGGAAAGAAGAAAATCTTTGTAGAAAGAGAAGTACATTTCACCGTGCAGCCTTCCCACACTCTTTTCATTTTGAACCAAAGGTGATTTCCATTTGAATATTGTTCTTTTGTTAATGTACTGTCTACAAATACTATCATTTCTTTGTCAGAGTAATGACATACCTGCCTGCATACATACTGAGCATGCAATTTTATGCTTGTTAGACTTTGAATAGTAGGAGCTATGATGGTACAGGTTTTGTAATGAAATTATTGTCTGCCAGCCTCGTTATAACTGTCATTAGCTGTCATCAATTGTAAAACATTTCGGGGTGGTTAAAAAGTGGAACAAAACACCAGCTGTAACATTGAGTTGGTAATAAGCTTCTAACAAAATTCTGCGAGTGGTCACTTCATTATGTTTTATGCAGTTGTATTAAAAATTCTCCATTTTTCACTGCTACGAGAATATTTGAGAGAGAGCCCTGATATATGGCAAGACTCTTCTTAAAATAAAAGGCGGGACACCTCAGTTTGCACACTGATACCACACAGCCTAATAAAAACCATTAGTTTGGTGATTCGGAGTAAGGAACATTTCATATAGAGCCAGCGGCAGTGTTTGTGCTGCAGCAACCTGAGCTTTCCTCGGGCAGCTCCCCCGCGAGCTTTGACTAGACCCGCTGCTAGTTAGCTTGTGAGATCATAACCCATCGTGCTCATGTGAGGTACGAGGTGCTGACGTGAATTTTAGGAGAACCCATCTGTGAAACTAACTTCTGTAAAGAGGGCCGAGTTGTTATCTGGGCAGCGGCAGAGTCCACCACGTTAACTACCAAACTGGCAGCAACATGGGCGATGCAATTAAAACTGGACAAACGATCCGGGATGAGTTGGGTTCGTTGCTGTTGCTGGTGACTTACTTTTTTTTTCATTCCCCTCCCTCTCCCCAGCTGATCATTTGAATACATATGAATATGACCATGAATTGTGAAAGTTGTACAGGTGGTTGCATGCATGAATATTCATTCAGATATTAAATGAAGATGCATTATTCATGATCCATTGCTGGTAATCATGAAATATTTAGAAAAGATTAAATTCATCTTTTTGAAGAGGAGCAAACACAAAGCCTAGGCACCATTGTAGTCCCGTAAGGTCTATGTAACATTTAAGCACCCCTTCCCTCCAACAGGCCTTTTGTCGAGGACTCGATTTCCTACCCTATCCCCTCTCTTCCCCCTTCTCAAAAAGACTAACTGTACAGAGGCCATTATTCACAGTTAATCATTCAGTTGGCTCCGAGTGCTGTACAGTGAAGCAGTCTGCATGGTTACAGCAAGGATAAATGATTTCTGATAACATTTTCCTTCCGCGTTCGTGATTCTGTCGGATCAAATCAAATCAGTCCCGAGGCCACGCTAACCATTGGGGCACCTTTGTAGCAATAACTTTCCTCCCTTCTTCCCGGTGCTTTGCACTCCTTGTACTATCAGCCCGTTGTAATCCCATCCAGTCTTTGGCGGTGGTGCTCCAGCTTGAGGGTCTTCCTCTCACTCATCCGCAGCACCCCAGGATGGGGCTGGTAAGGGAGATGATTCTGATGGATCTCTTGTTGCTACTGTTTCTCATCAATTTTTCTTTCTACTTTGCCAAGTGTCTCCTGAGCAGAGAGCTGGTTCGTGTTGCTGCTACTTGTAATTTTTGTTATTCACACTTGGTTGGGTACCGATTGAAAAAAATTTGAGTTTATACTAACTCGACAGGGCACATTTATTTTCTGTCTTTCAGATTTCAAACTGTAGTGTTATGACGCTCTAGATTTCATGAGGTTCTTTCTCGTCCAGGATGGGATTCATGGATAATTGAGCAGCCAGTTAGTAAGCGACTGGCATTTGGATTTTCATTTTTGTCTAGGATTTTGCATTATGGGATGTAGTAGAAAACCGCCCCTTGTTTAATTTGATTGAAATGGATGATCACAGAAAAGCTTGGTTTTTTCAACAAATGACTGACTTTACAAAATATTTAACGAAGCTATTTAATACTAGATTGTCTTGAATATCCAGCACAGCTTCTCCCAAGAAATCTAATTATCAGTATATTACAGTGAACAAGTTAAATGCCAGTTAAACCTTTTTTGAGCAGGGAAGAGAGACAGTCCAGTGGATGCCATTTGAAATCAGAGATGAAAAAGCCTGGGAACATTTCATCTTCCCTTCCGGTCTAGAGTTCTTCCGTGCAGTCTGCCACAAGTGCTTTGTTCCATCAAATTTTAAATTACTCAAGCAACCAGTCGCCTTGGGACTGCTCCTAATATTCAGCTTAAAATGTTCCCTTTTGTTAATTTTGTATCTTCGTTCATCTTTAGACTATTTCATACCTTCCTAACACTTCTTGGCATCCTTAAGGTGAGCTTATCTTTATGCAAGACTACCTTTTTGGTCCCTCGTTAGCACCATCGTAACTGATTAACTGCACCCGCTGGTGTTTGCAACTGCCCTCACAAAAGAGATCTTCCTTCTGTCTCAAAACGTTTGTGTCATTACATTGGCTGAAGCTCAAAGATGACTTGTCCTTTTGACATGCCAGCCTCTATTGCTGGAGCTTGCCGTTTATAAATAATTCTTTTTTTTAACCCACTTTCTGTACTAATTACAGATATGCAGTTGCCCTAAAAGCCAAAGCGTCCAAAAGGATTCTGACATGAAGACCTTATTCCTTCTAATGAGGAGTTTTGATTTTGGGTTCAGGCTGTACAACCAACTTCAAAGTCTTGGAGAAAACAGCTTCTTGTGCAATTAGATTTCTTGACCACTAGATGTGGAAATGAATCTACACGTGTAACACGGACAGCTCAGTACAAGACTCCAAATAGTTTGTTATCTGTTAAGTTTAGCATAAAAATAAATGAGATAGAAAACAGAAACTGGGAAGGTGATCCTTTAGTGAACCTCTTTCTCACTGCTTTTACAGCCTTTCACCCACAACAGCATGCAAGTCAGTTCAGCGGCATAGCGTACAACTGCCTGTCATTCTTTGGTTTTGGAGCAGTTTCCACATATAGTCTCACACAGAGTGCATTGCAGTGGTCTAGTTCAAAGTTTAAAAAATAGGCAAAAAGCTGTAGGAGGGCTTAGTCTAAAGAGAATGGCTGCAGCTTTATAGTCATGCAGAGAGAAAAAAGAGCTCTTGGCCATGCTGAGTAACAAACACAAAAACCACTCTTATTACTAAGGTTCCTGAATTAGAATCATAGAAAGTGCAGGTTGGCAGGGGCCTCGGGAGGTCACATCTAGTGCAGCTCCCTGCTCCAAGCGGGACCAGCCCCAGCTCCATCATCCCAGCCAAGGCTTTGTCTGCCCAGGCCTTAAAAACCTCCATGGATGGAAAGCTCCCAGCCTCTCTGGGGAGCCTGTTCCAGTTCTTTACTACCCTCCTAGTGAAAGTTTGTCCTAATTTCTAGCCTCAACTTCCCGTGCTGCAGCTGGAGCCCATTGCTCCTTGTCCTGTCGTCTGCCCCCACTGAGATCAGCCCAGCTCCAGCCTCTTTGCAGCCCCCCTGCAGGGAGGTGAAGGCTGCTATTCAGTCCCCCTCAGTCTTCTCTTTTCTAGACTAAATCAGCCGAGTTCCCTCAGCCTCTCCACCCAAGTGACATCCCTCAGCCCCATAACCATTTTTATTTCCCTCTCCTGGACTCTCCAACTTGCCTGCATCCTTTCTGTAGTGAGGGACCCACAACTGGACACTAGACTCCAGACGTGGCCTCATCAGTACCACTGAATCTGTTAGGAAAAGGTGACACACTTCCTCAGTCAGGATAGTTGACAGAGGTGCCGTGCAAAAACAAGTGAAATTAGTGGAAAAATTCACTTGAGGGCTTAGATCAGGCCTGTAATTCTCACAGGTCCTTCAGATTGCTTCCCACAACCTATTAGCACCAGACTGCTAGCATTCATCTAGTCAGTGCAGAGTTACTAGTGAAACGGTGAACTCAATTTGGTTCATTGGCTTTGAGGTGTTTTTCCCCTGATTATTTTTAATTTTTTGGAAAGGGCCTGTCATTAGCCTTTCCAGCAGGCAAAGCACAGTATGCTAATACCTATAATTTCTGCTGGTGTAAAAGATAACCTGGCTCCCCCTCCATCCTGATGGATGCTGCAATGAGCTATCATTGCAGCAAATGTGGCTGTACTTGACGATCTAGCAGCTGTCATTAGTAACAAGTAACTTGGAATTTAGATGGTGGCACATACCTTAGTACCCAGTGTCACAAAGCCTTTTTAAAATTAACTCAGTTATTGAACCCAATACTTCTCTAGAGATTAGCAGCAATTAATTCAGTGACAGGAAATTGCTCTTTGAAAGGCGTGTTCCCTGCAGGTCATTAATAATTTCAGGAATCTAAATTATGTTCATTATTGAAAAATAACAAGCAGGAATTTATAAGGGATGTGACAGTGGCAGAATGCCCGGGACCCATTTCTGTCTGGTGGCAGTGAGCACAGATGGTAGTACCGTTAGGCATTAGCAAGGCATTTGTCCATATCCTTCCCAAAAAGGGCACCAAATGCTGAAGTGACTGGAATTTGAGCAAATGAGCAAATTCGTAGCTCAGAGAATGGTGAGAGGCTCTGCACACCCTTTGTTTCTTATTTATTTTAGTAAGCTGTGGGGGTCTTGGACCCTTTGTAGAATTAAACCCTCTGGGAGACGCTGCTCAGAACACTGGAGGCATGTCGACACGTGCACACTTAATGTGCATTAGCCTGATTTAAGTCGCATTTAAGGGTGCATGTCTACATACATGTGCCCTTAATGTTTCTTAAAAATGGTAACTTAAGGCTCTTCAAGCCTAAATTTGATACCTGCATAAAGCAGGCAACAAATTTCTGTGCAAATAGCTAAATTGCATTAGCAAACATGTAGGCATGCTAATGCGCGCTAACTGGTATGTGTCCATTGACTTAGGACTACCTTTAGTCTAGTCCTAAGTCAGTCTGTACACCAGTGTTAATGCACATTAGCACATGCACGTGTGGACATGCACTGGGATACTAGACTGGTGTGATCTAGAAGGGTGCCCTTCTAGGTAGCTGCACTTTGGTATTGGAGGCATCTGCTGTAGTGCCCCAAACCAGACATGGTATTTCCTTGTAAGAAGACAGTAAGTAGCAAAGCCAGACAGGATTTAGAGGTGAGGAATGAAATGATGAAGGGGTTCGAATGCAAGTAGGAAGGAAATACATTTGTTTCATTTGGAGAAAACGTAATTGTGGAGAGGGCTGCATGACTGCACCTGGGAGGCTGCCAAAAGTAAGAGTGAGATGCATTGATCTTTCTTGGTGCAGAGGGTAGGACGTGAGTCGGTGGGTTTAAACCACAGCAAAACAGATTATAATCAGCAGATCTCCAGGAGAGGGGGGGAATCTACAACTCTAAGAACAATGGAACAAGCTGCCCCAAGAAGTTGTGGGCACGTCTTCATTATTATTCTTTATTATTTATACTTCTTTATTGGTACTTCTTTATTCTTCAGTCTAATGAAGGGTGTTTGTGCCTGAAAGCTTGCTAAGAAGAATTTTTCGAACTATTTGAGTTGATCTAATAAAAGATATCAGATTTACCCAAAGAACCTTCTCGTTTTTATTGGAGGTTTTCAAGAAGAGGCTGGATAGACACCTGGCTGAGAAGGTTTTGGAACAGTGAATCGTCCATCAAAGCAGCACTTGGCTTACCCTTCCAGTCTTGAGTCTACCGTCTACTTGGGGACCAGCATGAGCTTCTGCAGGTTACACCCACCACAGGGGCAGGGGCAGACCCAGCGCCAGAATTGGGAAGATGGCGTAAATGTGGCCTTTTATATCCTCTGGATCTGAGGATCAAGCTCACGGTTTTCCAAAGGGAAGCAAACTCCAGTTCAGAGAGATCCCAAGCTCCAAAGAGTTTGTTGATGAAGATTACAGCTATAGATGCTGAAATGTGCATTTTTGTTTGTTTCCCTCTATTTGAATGGATTGGATAAACTGCTCAAGAAAAAAAAAATAACTATTAGAAAATAGCATTTTGTCTGCCGTGCATTTTGGGCTGGAATACAATGGATGTTGACATATAAAGTCCAGAGTCAATTGTCGGTTATGATACCTGGCAGAGAAAGTTGATACCAGATTTCCAAATATGATTTTAAACATCATTTCACTGTCAAGCAAAGTCGAGGGAGCTCTCAAAATAGAAGGAGTTTCTCCTGCGTGTGCAGTTTTTGTAAACTGCAGTGGGCAGGTCACGCAGCGGCAGTCGTGCCCCAGAATTTTGCTTGGTTTTATACAATGGTCTTGGCTGAAGGCTCCATGGCCATGAACTGAATAATGAATGTTCCTTAGTCATTTGTGACTGTACTGAATCCTTTCAAAAACTGCCTTGCTTGATTCAAGCAGTACAAAAAGGAAGGAAAAAAAGAAAGAAAAAAACAGTTCTCATTTTGCATTTCTTCTCCAAGAAAAGGAAAAGCAGCATCGAGTATCATTCCCCCCGCATTCTTCATATCCTAGGAGAAGAGATTAAGTTTTGTCATTGCAGTCCATTGACCTTCGCCATAATCCACATGTTGGAAGAAGCGGCAGCTTGAAAATACTGGCTCTTTATCTCCCACTTTTACTGAGGTTGTCTCGGGACTGGGCTGGATGAGTTTTTGGCTTTCCATCTTTTTTGGAAGA
This sequence comes from Crocodylus siamensis, assembly GCF_052110815.1. Taxonomy (NCBI): domain Eukaryota; kingdom Metazoa; phylum Chordata; order Crocodylia; family Crocodylidae; genus Crocodylus; species Crocodylus siamensis. Next base: position 2,650,670 of record NC_143400.1, read on the forward strand.
TCTCTTCCCATTCATTCATAGACTCCTGCCTAGTGCAAACTCTTCCCAGTGTGCCTTCTATGTTTTGTGCACTCTTTGTAGGCCTGGCAGTTGCAGCTAGCCTACAATTGTCTGCCAGTCTTGCAACGCTGAGGGCTTGGGTGTTAAAAGCCCCAGAACACTTGGTATGCCTCGTACGTGGAAGAGTGCGAGTGATTTCGAAATAGTGGGTGGACCGGCAGACGCTGCCAGCTCCTAGCAAATGTTTATGATTGTCCTGGCCTTGGTCCATGTTGGGGGTAGACTGGCTTGTGGTTCCAGTCACTTGAAAGGAGGTGAACGAAATATCTGGAAGAGCAGCCAGTCAGCGAGACTGATGTGCTGAATGGAGAAGGCCAGACCCCGGGAGGAGAGAGGGAACAAGACGGGGAGGCACCGGAGCGGGAGTTGGCAGTGGGAAGGACGGCCCAGGAGAATATGGCACCCGCGAGTGACGGTGGATATTGCAGCTTTTCTACCGACTGGTGGTGCGTTTTCTCTTGGGGCTGTAGAGACCAGCATTAGACTTGCAGGGCCTGCCACAGCAGTCACGGGTGTATGTGGCATGAGGGGCTACTGCACTAACAGGCTGTTTCCTTCCGTCACGTTTCTGTTGCAGTGCAAGCGACCGTTTCTTGTAGTGGTATTGGACTCCATGATTGAGAAGGGAGCACTGCTTTGCCCCAAACCTTTGGGAGCCTTAGCAGGAGTCAGGACAGTTGTAGGTCTTCGTATCCTGCTTGTGGATGTCTTCGAAGCACAGTTTTGAGCACCCTACTCTTATCTCCCTGCCTGCAATTTGCCCACATGGGATGTCCTTCGGGATGTGCCCATCTTCCATCCTGCCGAGATGGCCAAGCCAAGGCACAGAAGCAGAATAGCATTTTAACATGCAGAAGTTCGAATGAGCCAGGTTTCACTCCTCGTTACTGGTCGACTTACTCCTTTGATGGCTTATATTGTTAATAATGTAACAATGACCCACTCCTTTTGGACTGTCAGCCGGCGTTGGACCCCAGTCTGGCAGCGCATACCCCTACCACTTCTAGTACAAAGAAACTGCTTAGCTGACCGCGCTTGGCAGCGTGCAGCCAACAGAGGGAGACGCGGCATTACGGTACACAGTGCTCATGCCCGGGCACCAGTTTGAGCTTTTTTCCTTTGCTAATTAATCTCATATCTGAAATGATTTGTCTTATGGGAGGAGTTTCATTTTGAAAAATTGGGCTGTTCCCTGGCATGTGGTGCCCTAGAGGCATTTGTGGTGTGCACAGCCTTGAAAGCTGATTTTTTTTTAAAAATTTTTTTTACTTGTTCAGTGCTTTTATTCCCCCCTTCCTGGAGCCTGAGATTCAGTGAGGCATTGGACAGTGGAACTGGAAAGCTGACAGCAGGTCTGAGCTGAGGTGGGGCACGGAGATGGCGGAGGTAGATCAAACCTCCAACTGAAGGCCAGCTGGGTTTCGGTGCAGCCTGCTAGTGTTTGTGCCACAGCTTCATGTACGGTCTGCAGAGAGGAATCCTGAATGCCGTTAACCGTCCCAGTGTTCATTTTGCTGCTAAATACCTCTTTTCCTTTCATGTTCATCTTTTTCTGGCAGCAGTAAGATAACTCAAAACACATTTAAATAAATAGTCTCCTTTTTAATTCTCAGTGTTCAAGAAGCACTTTAAAACATTAAGCCTATAATCATCCCAAATATTTGTTAGGATGAGCTTGGACTAGGTTGGGGGTTTTTTTCATTTAATCCTCCACTGTGTTTGCATTTCTAGTTTGCTGTAGCTGTTCATGCGGGACCTGCCCTGCTCTGTGTTTCTAAGAACAGCCCCAAGCTGGGGTTCTAGTGTGAGCGTGAAACTCTTTGGTAATATATGGATGTCCAAGAAGTGAAGCTGAGAGCCATGTTGCCACGTGGCATAATTCAGATTTTACTAGGTCTGTGATCAGTAATTCATAAGTGTTAGCAAATCCTCCGAGACTTAATTCTCCAATGCAGCACAAAACACAGCTGCTGATTCCATTAAGAAGCTGTCCCAATTTAGAAAAATGAGCTTGCAAGGGGGGGAAATGACTTCTGGGGGAACTGGGCTTGCTTAGTCTAGAGAAGAGGAGACTGAGAGGAGGCTTAATAGCAGCCTTCAACTACCTGGAGGGGGCTTCAAGAGAGGCTGGAGCTGGGCTGGTCTCAGTGGGGGCAGACGACAGAACAAGGAGCAATGGGCTCCGGCTGCAGCACGGGAAGTTGAGGTTAGACGTCAGGAAGAATTTTGTCAGTAGGAGGGTAGTACCCAGAGAAGTTGTGGAGTCTCCATCCTTGGAGATTTTGAAGACCCAGCTACAGCGTGGGACTAGCCAGCGGGCACTCCCCACACTGTAGCACCCTTGTGCCCCAGCCAGCCCTGGCCACCTTTTACATGCGTTTCCATTTACGTGCATAAGATAGTACTTGTCCTGAACAGGACTGTGTTACAGCAGAGTTAATTTACTGCTTCCTAAGATGGGTGCATATGTAGATGGTAGCGCTTTACTGTGGAGATAGGTAATTAGTCAGCACTGTAGCAAGTGCACATGTAGCTGCACCCAAGAGCCATATCCAGATGAGCACAGATGTGTGGTTTGTGATGCCACAGACCCCTCTGCGGCACCACACATGCAGGTGTTCCCTGCACTGCTGCCTTGTAGCATGGCTGGCGGTTGACCTCGGGAGAACCCAGGGTCAAAAATACCCATGCCAAAAACCGGGGCAGCGCATGTCACCCAAAACTGGCTGGCCGGAGCTATACTCCAGCTGCCCGCTGGGCTTCCTGGCGCAGCTGCAGCCATGGGAGGTCCCCAGGACCCCAGCCAGCACAGTTACTGGCCCCAGCCTCCCCTACCCCACCCGGGCTAACCCGTTGCGTGCCAGAGCATGTGTGGCATGGGCATTCCCCAGGGACAGGTGTGTCACTGCTAATTGTCCCCAGGGAAACAAACGTCCACACTCATCCGGACACGTCCCAGGAGAGCAAACTAAATCCTCCAGGAGGTTGTTTTTCTATATGCTTTATATATAAGGGGGTGAAGGGAGGAACTCTTGAGATGAGCTCTTGCTTCCAGTTTGCCATTTTGAGACTATAACTGTAAATTTGGTAGTTTTTCTATCTGATGGTGACTTATTAAAAAATAAAATTCTGGTAGTTCCACTGGTTCCCAAGATACAAGGACTATTTGAAATGCATGCATTTCCTTTGGACTTCTTACTTGAAAACACTAGCCGGGTACCAAAAAACATACTAGGGAATAGCAGGCAACACTTTCTGTCTTCAGTGCTGTTCTGTATTTATTGTATTTTCTCTCTTGTCTCTTTTATTTGGTCCTAATAATAACATGGCTTGCCCACTAGCTGGAAAATTAACTTTCATGGGTGTTGCTAACACTCACTGGCTAAGTTTCCCAGCTTGTTTTCTGACCAATCAGTTCGATGCTTGTACACCTCTTAAGCATCATCTCATTTAATTTTCTGAAATTTTTCCTGGCTTTGTTAGCATCTCTCTTGTAATCACTGGCAACGTTGGAACAGAATGGTTTTCTGACAGATCCTATCACTGGGGGAGCATGTCAGACCAAATAAAATCGCTTCTACAAGAACCAATTTAGGACTAACAGCCTTGGAGAGCAAATCAATTTGTATCGTTTCCTTATTTTCCACATATTAAATGCAAATGTCTACATTACAGAAATAGCATGGCTGAGACTTTAAAAGCACATAAGTGAGGAAATTCAAAGGTCTGGTTCCTCTAACAACAATAACTCCTCTGCTTTGTGTTTATATTGGATTTTTCTTTCTGCATCTGGTGCTATATTTAATGTACTCTTTTGGATATGTGAGTTGTTAATTTTGTGTATGTAAATATATTTGTTATAAAAAGGAAACATGGAATTTCGATGGGGGAGATTCTGTTGCTTGTTAAGTCTGTCTGGGTATAGTTATATAAGCACACGGTTGAATGACTGACTGTTAAGATAAATGACATTTCTGTTTCAGACACAGCAAAGATTGTATGCTCAAGAGGGCAGGACCCGCTACACTGTGCACCCAGCTGAATGTCAAAATCACCAGTGCCCTGCAGAAAGCTGCTAGGCCTGCTGGTCTGTATCTGTATCATCTTTTAAAAATAGCGCAGCTCTTCACTCATAACCTCCATACATGGGAAGATCAACAGATAAGGCTGTGATGAGAGGTTTAGGAAAGAAATGAGATATAGCCCTGGGCCGATAATTATATTGTTCTAAAACCGGGTAGTTAATACACATATGAAGCATTTCTCTCCACTGTTTTTTTTCCTCCCCCCCTTATGTTCACAGCAATCAGCAAAATAGCTGAGTAGTTGGGGAATAACTTCTTAAGATTGAACCTCTTAGATCAGGGGTGTTCAACCTCCAGCCTCTGGGCCAGATGTAGTCTACAGAGCCACGGCATCTGGCCCATGAGGTTCCCTATGGCTCAGGAAATTTGGTGCCAGGAGAGCGGTGGCCGTTAATGCCACCACCCCCACTGCCAAATTCCTACAGCCCCTTCCTTGCCCTGTCAGCCAGATGGGGCTGGGCCAGACGTCCTTCTTCCCCATGCAGCCAGACTGGGGCCAGGCCTTCCACGCGGGGAGGGCTGCTCTCTTCCATGCAGCCATTGCAGCCACCGCGGGCAACAGATTGGGCACTGCCCAGCCAGCTCACCAGGGAAAAAGGGAGCACCAATGGCATAAATTATTAAACTTTTTCCTTCCATTCATGAGTTTAAATCAGAGGCTTGCCACTGTCCAGACAAATGACAGAATATACAGACATTCTTTGACATCATCCGTTATTCCAATATTTACAAAAAAGTAGAGTAAGGTAGAGCTGCCATTATACATGGTAGGAAGTGTCATTCAGAACAGCAGTGTTCTGGAGAGACTTCAGAAAGAAAAAAAAAGGATAAGGATGGTTTGGTAATATGGCTCACAGTTAGAAAGCTGCAAGTTTTAAGATTTTAATGCAAGACGATTGCTTTGAAGAGTCAGTTCCACATGACAAACTCTGCTCGTTGCTGGTTCAGTTGCTTTATTGACAGAACAGTAATCTTGTCGCTAACAATCGGTGCTTCTGTGGGTATCATCAAATACAAGTCAATAAAGCAGCAGTTGGTGAGTATAAAAGGAAGAATACAAGGAAAAGTTGGATAAATTAGAAAGTCAAAATGAGAAGGATTCCAATTCACTTGTAAGCTTTGGATGTCATCACAAAATAAAAAATTACAGGAGTAGTAATAATACTTAAGGTAACATCTTTTAGCAAAAGAGACCAAAACAGCTTACTGAGCTTGGTCAGTACAGCTGTCCCCAGCGTACAAGCGAGGAGGCTGAAGGACTTGCTGAGGGTGACCTGTAGGCACAAGGATGTGCATTCACCCTCGGAGAGTTGGGACTGTTCTTGAAAGAGACTGCACCCCCTCACTTCTCCCTGGGCTTTCAAGGAAGAAAATCCAGGTCTCTTCACCCCACCAGTAACACCTTTGGGTGAAAAGGGGAGAGAAGCCACTCAAAGCTGCTTTAATATTTGGTCAGACTAAAGCTCCAAAAAAGAACTATTTTCTGCCAGCATCTGTTCATGAAAATGATGCTTTATTTGCACTTCTGCCATGCAACAGTTTGGGGAGTGTTCATGATACTACAGCTGAGTTGGGGTTTTGGGGCAGTTGCACATGACCATCTAGCGTCTCGATGCCCGTCTTGCTGCAGTCACCTGATCCCAGCAGCCTTTCCTGCCCAGGTGCAGGGGGTCTGGACCCAATGATCTGAAAGGTCCCCTTCAGCCCCTAACAACTATGAAACTATCTATCTCGGAGTCAGAGAGCTGCAGCAGGTGTGCCTGGGTGAAAGGTGTTCTGCCAAGGTTGGGCAGTGGAGCCCAGGCAAAGCTAAGGAAAGAAGGAACGAATTGGGTATTCCCAGCGCTCAGGACTGCATGGGTCTTACGTGCTACTCAGCCAGCCCCTGCGGACTTTGTCAGGGCAGCAGAGGAGCAGTTTTGTGGCAAGAGAGTGTAGGATCAACTCCAGGGCGCGTAGAACGGTGGCAAGGCAGATCTGGTAAAGATGTAGCTGCAGAAAGAGCAGCGTCGCACAGGACCCCCTCCCTCCCTACGCAACCCTCTGATGGCTTCAGCCAGAGCAGATGGTGAAGCCACCATGAAGCTTTCCTTGTTTTGCAAGAGGTAGGCTCAGTTCTTGGAAGGGGAAGGGTTGGCTTAAGAGTGCTCAGGGATGTGTTTATTTTTCCCCGATTTCTGGGTGAAGGCGTAAGCTGGCATTGTTCAAACATCTTCCAAAAGTCTCCTAGAAAGATGAGCTGAACCCTTTCTGCTGCCGACACCTGGCCAAAGGTTTTCGTAAGGGACACTTCCTAAGAGGAAATGACTTGCAAGAACGTATTTATATGCTTGGCTATTGTATGTAATCACACCTCTTGGGTGGTTAATAACACTTCAGGTAGAGGAAAAGTAATAATTTGCCTTATTTTTATACATTTTTTCCAGGGCTAAACTGTGCAGAGTTTAATCTAGATATAAAGCAGCTAAACACTGCAGGATTCATTTTATTTAGCGTTATGCCACTTCTTCTCTAGATGGTATTAGAATTTTGTGTATTGATGTATTATTTTCTGTAACGTATGCTAGCTGATCGTTTAATTTCACAACATTGACAGAAACATTTCCTAAATACTGTCTCCATAATCCAGCAGTTGCTTTACCCTTTGTGCAGGCAAGTAAACCACCCTAATAAATTAGAAGCAACATGAATGACTGACCGGGTGAAGTGAGACTGTAAAAAGTGTAGTGATGTATTATTTTTCCTGCATCCAAATTCAATATTCTGGAATGTTTAACAATTGAAGGGTTGTTAACTTTACTGCAAATATTAAATGTTCATATCAGATTGGAGTCGTACACAATAGAGAGTTATGACCCCTGACTCGCCTTACGGTGAGGCTCTACCTGTAGATCGCTGTTTTATGGCACTTTAAATTAGAGACGTTATAGCATGTCCAAAAGCTGCTCGCAAAGTATTTGTCTGGCCCCTACTTGTAAGATGGCTTCAGTTTAAACAACAAGAAGGTTCCTTTTCCAGAATAGCAGGGAGGCCTGCGTGTTTTTATAGTCTTTTAGTCTAGACAGCTTTCACAACCCCCAAAAAATAAAGACTCTGACCATGAGTCTTTCCTAGAAAAAAAGCCAGAACCCAGCCAAAGGCAGAGAAGACTCATAGTGTCAAACCCTTGGGATGGGAATCTTCACGGGTTATCCATGCATGGCTGACTCTTCTTCACAAACATCAGGAAGGGGATCTCCCTTAATTCCCTTAATTTGGGGACCTGGGGACTGTCTGTAAACTCACTAGGGGGGACCAGAAGGGTTTGGGAGAGAACTTGTTTCCCCGAGCGCCCCCCGGCATAACAAGGAATAACGGCCACAAGTTGTTGGAGAGTAGGTTTAGATTAGACATCCGCAAGAACTCCTTCACAGTTTAAGGCGGCTAGGAGCTGGAACCAACTTCCAAGGGAAGTGGTGTTTGCTCCTACCCTGGGGGGCTTTAAGAAGAGGCTTGATGCCTACCTGGCTGGACTCATTTGAGTCCAGTTTTTCTCCCGCCCAGGCAGGGGGCCGGACTGGAAGATCTACAAGGTCCCTTCCCACCCTACTTCTATGAATTCCACCATACCTACATATACCTGTGAGCTTTATGCTGTGCGTGGGTGAGGGGACTTATGTGTCTTTTTTTCCTCTTTGGATTTTGTATGTCTTGTCATCCATGTTGAAGAATGATAATCTGAAGCTAGAACAACTGCAGAAAAGGGATACTAGGATGATGGTGGAATGGGCAGCTTATTAGTAGCGGTACACCAGTACATCGGTTCCTATCGGCACCAATGAAAGGAAAATTGACAGTATCAGCAGTTGGCTTTTTTGGCTGATTTGGCCAATAATGTTGATAAATGCCACATGCATGTATGCAGCTGCAGCATGCAGGCAGCCAGCCCAGCAGCTTGGAGAGCAGCATCCCACTGGTAAGTCTGTTGTGGGGAGCGGGGGGAAGCTTGAGGTCCCTGTGGTGACGGAGGGAGTGGGGCTGGGACAGAGGCAGGTGCTGACCAGCCAGGGTGGGACATGGGACAGCCACAAGAGGCTTGTCCAGGGGGTGCTGGGAAGGGCAGAGGTGGATCCCGCCACTATGCGCACCCCGGGGGGAGCCATAGAGGGTATGTGTCCCCAGGTCTGTGCAAGGGGTGAGGTCGGGCTGCTGCTGCAAGCTGGGGCCGGGACTGGCACCAGGCTTTTCCTGGTGGGGGGGCTAGGCTGGAGCTGTGGTGAAGGTGGGTGGCAGTGGCACTGGGAGGCTTCAAGCAGCATGTGCCCCCCATGGCTCCCCTGGGGGTACACGTAGCAGCAGGTTCTGCCCCCACTCCCAGCACTCCCCAGACAAGCCATCCGGCTCTGTCTCATGCCCTGCCCTGCCCCAGCTAGGCAGCGCCTACCCCTGCCCTAGCCTCATTCCCTCCCTCACTGTAGGGGCCTTTATCTTCCCCACCCCCACAGACTTCCCAGCTGGACGCTGCTCTCCAAGCTGCCAGGCCACGTATCGGCAGTCGGATCACTTTCGGCCGATATGGCTCACTAACAATCAGCCATCTCTGTCAGCCCAAAATATCTTTATCGGCACACCCCTGCTATTCAGAGGAGACAGAAAGCACTTGCTTTGTTCAATCCAGCAAAGTGGAGGCTTGCAGGAGGTACAGGTGTTGTGTATAAACACACTTGGGGCTAAGCACCAGCAAGGGAAAAGAAGTTCTTAAAGGGGAAAAAAACAATTGGCACCCAGTCAAGTGAGCGTAAACTGGCTATTGACAAATTATGCCAGAAATTATAAGACCTGTAAGTATAAAGCTTCCAGGTGTCTGTGTATTAGTCATCAGGGGGCTGGCGTTGTGGAACAGCCACCTACTAGGAGAAGCAGGGCCAAAAATCCCCTAACGACTGAGATGACACCAAACAAGCTCATGAAAGGGATTTCGTGATGCAAAGTCTGTGGTTGATGCGGACTGGCTTGATGTCCCTTCCAGGCCTGTGTTCGTACCATCAGACTGCCCGGTAGAGCAAGAAGTAAAGCTGGTTTCCGAAAAGGAGCTTGAGACGCGCATTTTGTTTTATGTGACAGGATGTGGTTTGTACTATTTTGGTGTCGAGCAGCTTTTGGGGCTGCTTTTTTTTCCTGTTCATTTCCATCTGCATTTGTGCTTATCCCCTACCTAAGCCTGTGCAGTTGCCAGAGACAGTTTTTCATGCTAGGTGTAATCTGGAAAAAAAAACCACCCAGATTCTGCTGTTGCGAGAGCTGTGAAGTAGAGGTATTTTTAACAGCGCTGTTCCATTTTAACTGCGCTATTATTGTTTTGTGCGTTCTGTAGAATTATGGAATCGCTATCCAGAAAGTACATCCTTCTAAATTCACTTTCCTGTCCGAGTTTAAGTGCTCAGGCAGAAAGAATATTGTTCGATGAGACTTGCATCTTTGCGAGAGGCTTTCGCTGTCAAATGGCGAATACTTGGATGTGGTTGGTCTCACACCAGTTCAGTTCCTTTACAAGTATTAACTTGCAGGAGATATTTCCCCTGCATCTTTTACCAGATGTTCCCAGATACTTCCACATGCCAGTCGGTATGCTGTCTAGGTGCCATACGCAGTGTGGAGAGGATGAGAAAAATTATTTGAGAGAGACCGTGTTTCTGCTGTCTGTCAATTTGGCTGCTTACACGGGCATCTTTTGTGCATGCGTGCACATGCAGGACCACATCTTGGGCTTTCTGTTTCTCATTCTTGATGGCGTCCCTGTCTCTTACCGTCATGCTTCAGTTACGGGCACTTGCAGGTGTTCTGCAAAAAAAAATGTGACTTTTGTACTGGGTTCTCCAAAAGCTCAGACCAGAACTCATCCTGGTTTCCTCCAGCCTGTGGGGTTTTCATAGGATGTAATGCTGACCGCTTCAGCAGCACACAGTGAAAATAAGGGTGCCTTATATTCTCCCCCAAGATTTACGCTGTTATTGCTCAGTCTCAGGTGGCTGAACGCCACTTGTCCCTCTATGCCAGTGGTTCTGAACCTTTTTCACACCCAGATCCATTAGCATAATTGTCAGCTTGCCACAACCCCCTGGGCCCGACCCACACTCTGTCTCTGTCTCCCCCCGGCTGCTGCAGCCAATCCCCTCCCTCCCTCTCCAGCTCCTGGGATGCTCTCAGTAGTGTGGGATGCTTGCCACAACCCCGGTTATGTGCCAGCTCCATGCAGGCTGCCCCCCCCATGGCCCTTTACAACTTTCTTGCAACCCACAGGTTGGAAAACACTGCTCTGAGTGGGACACCGACTGCTCAGTGGTCACATAACTCGTTAGCGTGCCAGAATCTCGTTTGTTATTGGAATAAACCAGACAAATTGCTCTGCCAACCAAGAACAGCCATGCACCACCACCCGGTGTGGAAAGGGCAAGGACCTGATCAACCCTCCCTGCTCTGGTTCCAGCGTCCTGTCTCCAGCAGTGACCAGTCTACTACTCCATCAGAAAGGCAAGAAGCCTGCTTTGGCAGTTGTTCTAGGGTAATCTTCACACTTCTCTGTTAACTATAATAGGGACCTTGAATGTGGCTCAGGATCAAAGAGGGAGGCAGTGGTGTGTGAATAGCAGTGGTGTGACATGCACTTGGCTCCCAGGCCCTGCACAGAAGGCAGGCAGTTTGTGTGTTTTACAAGCTTCGGTTTTTGTTTGGCCTTGGCAGCTGTAGATAGAGGGAGGCGAAAACCACATGGATGCTGGTCGTTTGATGCCCACCCTAGAAGACGGGGCCAAGCACCTGGTAATCCAGAATACCGATGACCGCGGAGCCTGTGCACGCAGCCTCATGGCGATTATCGGGGTAAGGGCTCTAAAAGAAACAGCCTCCGCAAGCAAGGAGCTGCAGCGTCTTTGCCAGCTCTCCCTTTCACTGCAAGTCTTGTGATAACTATTGTTTTTCTTTACGTCCACCTCTGGAGTGGGTTTGAATCTTCAAATGCATCCTGGTCTCACGAGTGCATGGGAAAATATACTATCCGGCGTTTTGGCATTGCTCTCTGCCACTAAATAAAATGTCTCACAAGTAATATATGGTATTACAAAATCTCAGGCCATTTTTCAAAATGTACAAGAGATGCTTCTGGTCTTTGCCCAACATTTTCTCTCTTAGTGGATACAACCACAAATTTACTGTTTGAAAATTGAGCCTCATCTGTGACAGCAAGCACAAAAAGTAACTACAGTGGCTATATTTTCTTGTGTGTGAGTTGTTAATTTAAGGCCAGCCCAGTGAACTCGCTACACAAATAATTTCCATTTGCTTTCGTGGGTGTTTTCCTCGCTCATCCACTCCAGTACCCGAGTTTGCCGTAAGGTCTGAGCGCTGTCAGTACGTGCAGTTGTTTGTGATGGGCGGGCCAGGCTGTGCGCCCAGCGCGGAGACCACAGTGACCTCCTGATGACAGCAGGCTGGTTGGTTGAGCTGTCTAACACACCTAGCTTTGCAACACGAATGTCTTGTGGTCCACAGGTTACGTTTCGGTGTCTCGCGTCACGCAGCTGGTATATGTGGATACATCCGTACCATGTTCCTGGGGACAGACATTCTCCATGTCAAACACAAACCCTGTGGTGATGCAGACATGGGGTTGATCAGTTATTTTACAACAGAACTACTTTTATTCATTTTCCAGGCACCTTAACCATGCCCAAACCCATCGCCCTTTATTCAGCAGTGAGACGCCGACTCCTGGTCCTGGGTGCTAGCCTCCATTGTTATATTTTCTAACAAGGTCCTTTGCCTTTTCTCATGACATCTCTTAGGATTAGGAGGGGTTTTCTGTAGACATTTGTCAGGCCACTTCCTTGTCCTTGACCCCAACAAAAAAACTTGGCCGTCCCTCAGCTAATTGGTGTCTAGAGCACTGTATCGTGCTGACCAATGTGGTTTTTTGCCTTTAACTTACCACACTGCCTGTTAGCATTGTTGCCTCCTGTCGCAGATCGTAGGCTCTTTCAGCTGTGAGCCATCTTGAGTGCTTGTACCAAAAAAGCCTGTCACAGCGGGTGTTGGTGGTGGGTTGGACTCTTATAAACCAGAATAATCCATAATGTTACTTCAGTCGATGCTGTGAAACCTCGTGCATCCAGTCAGACCAACGAAGATCCCTTCTAGCCCTACTTCTCTGATTTCTTCTCACCAGCGCTGCTAGGCTTTGCAGCAGTTTTCTGACATCAGGAGAGACCAGCAAGAAAGCATCTGGTCCAAAATCCATTACAGTGAATGGAGAGACTTGCATCAGTTCCATCAGACGTAGGATCAGGATCAAAGTTAGACCTTGTCGAATTTTTGGTTTGTTTATTGTGGGTAAACGTCATCTGAAATCGCAAAAGAATTATGTTCACTCTTTTTTTTCCAAGTAACAATTTAAAGGCATAATTTAAAACCATGTCCATCTGTTAGGGGAATTAGGATTGATAAAATTGTAACAGTAGTCTGTGTGATGAAGTTCATAGTAGAAATAAAAGCTGACTCTAAACTAGGCACGTCATCGTGTTGACCCCCACCCCCAGGCCTTTACTGGGACAGGTTGGTTGACGCCTGTCGACCAGAGAGACCCGCGAAGGGGAGCTGGGGCCCCGCTGGGACCCGCGAAGGGGAGCTGGGGCTGCCCAAACCCTTTAGTAGGATTCCTCCAGAGAGATAGTGAGAGGTGGTCAGTGCCTGGAGACCACTGAGACCCCTGACGGGGAGACTAATCCATGCCCGGTGCGGGTTCCAGGAGTGATGGGCCAGGCAGGAAAAAAGCACCTTATATCATCTTTTATCAGGTAGAACATGACTTTGAGTCCAGATAATGATGCTAAAATGAAAGCCCTTTTTGATTTAAATTAATAATACTTGTAGCTTTTTCCTGAGCTTTTATAATAGTAAGTAATTTCAGGCTTCACAGGTCGTACTTCTCATCTGTTGGCGAGAAATTTTCCTGCAGCTCAGAAGCAGGACTTTCTTTCCAAATTGTGTTCCCACAGTAACGATTCCTCATTGACATCTGGAGACTTTTTATCAATAAGACCATCAGCTGGTCGTTATGCGTCCAGGAAATGCTTTAACATGGCAGCTGCTATTGGTAAGGCGTTAGAGTACAGCCAAGAAGAGTAGGTTCGTCTATGAACTTTGCAGTCCCTGAGCACATTTTTGAATAGCATTGAAGCCTGCTTTGTCTCTGTCTCCTCTGGTTATTGTAATGTATGTTTGGAACCAGTCCAAGTACAGCTTTAGCCTTGGGTTAAAACTATCTGAATTATTGTCCTCAGCAAAGGTGTAACAATTCCTGAGTCCTTACGTGGAGAGATCTGAATATAACAGATGTCAACTCTATTTTGCTTCATAGTCTTGTATCTGAGGCACATCTGGACAGTTCCAAGCGCTCTCATCCTGTCCATTAGCATGGTTTTAGCCACTGTCTTCATGCTTTTTTTGGTTTCCTTGTCTGAATTTTGCACGTCAGACTTGGGCTCTGATTCTGAAACCATTCAAGGATGTGCTTGAATGTGTCTGATTGCAGACTCGGACACCTGCAATCAGACAGTGGTTCTGAATCTTGATCTTTGTGCTACGGCCCTAATGGGAGTGAAGTCTGAAGCCATCCCACATGTCTGCATAGCAAGTGCAACCTATGTCTAGATAAGGGACCGGCAGTGAGAGTGCCGATACAACTTGCACACTGGCAGGTGGTGTGTTTAGAAGCATTTGCACGATAATTATCCTGTAGGTTCATAGATTCATAGTTGTTAGGTGCTGGAAAGAGCCTCATGAGATCAACGGGTCCAGCCCCCTTGCACTTGGGCAGGAAAGACTGGTGGGGTCAGATGACCCCAGCAAGATGGGCGTCAAGATGCTTTTGAAGATCACCAGGGTGGGAAAAGTTCAAGTCTGTCTGAACCTTTTTAGGACTGAGCGTGATCCCGGGTTGGAATACGTAGGAGATAGTCTGTTTGTGGTTATTTGAAATGCTCTTTCTCTAATAGATTTAACATGACTGAATTTGGCAAGGGAAGGACCAGCTCCAACGCATCGCGTTTCTATTTTTCTGCTTCTGTTTCCTTCCAGCATCTGATTTTGTTTTTATTATTGTTATTTAATATCTTCCTGTAGCCGCTCAGAAAGCATGCCCTTTTCTGTGGCAGGCCGCTCAGTGTCAGCTAGGTGCGCTTGAAGCATGTTCTGCTTCAGTGGGGATTCGACATGCAGCCCCCTGCCTAGAAGCGGTGACCGCCGGACACGTAGGGCTCAACACGCTGCTCCCAAAATGCCGGCTCAGCGCAATGCTAGGTGCTGGCTGGCTTTAAAACCTAGATGCTCCTTTCTGCTTCACTGATCAAGGGAGAAGCTAGAGCAATGGCTTGGAGCGTTCTGGGAGTGCTGCCCTCTTGGCGTGCTCCTTTTCCCTGCAGTCTACTGGAAAAAAGCCAGGAGCTATTGCTGTAAGTCTCAGAATTCACTTTTCATTTCAGAGGTTAAGCAGGTATCCAGTGAGTGACCCCATTATTCCACACTAATCACTACCAGGATGACTGAACCCTTCAGCAGCTTTGGTTCAATTGCCTGGCTTTTAGTTTCGTTGCAAAAAAGTGCCTTATGAAGGAAAATGCGGCTTCTTTGACGGATCTGATTCATAATCTAAAATGACAGGAGACCTTGTCATTGCTACCTGTGTGGGAACACATTTACATCAATGAGGGTGGGGAAATACAGCACCCATATATCCATCACAGTACTTTGCTAAATTGCACCAGAAATCTGTTTTTTCAATGACGTGGTTCAGAAACCGTGACATCGACCCCTGCAAAAGGGTCCATACAAGACGCAGGCACCACGGCTCCTCTTTGGATCAAGACTTGGATGGAGTTGCGGTGTCAGAAAGCTGACTGCCTCTGCTCGGGTGGAAATTTCACAGACGGCGATGGTGATAAGAGAATGCTTTACATGATTTAATTCAGAGCAAATGGCAAGGATGCATACTTTCATAGTCACGGTTTTGTTTTGGCAAGATTACTCCCCTGCCTCTTCTGAAGATGCTTATAATATACCAAATTATAAATGTAAAGAATTGAGATCTGGTCTTTTTTGAAATCCCCATCTCTTTAGATGAAAGACACTTTAGTTAAAAAAAACCAAAAAAACCCCCCACATAATGGATAAAGACACCATGTGCTGAGAGTGAGGGGTTTGAGCGCTCTCATTCTTCCAAGGCTGGCACCTTCCACCACTGACCTTTGGACTATTTGAGTCTCTTTACCTGTCCGGCCAGGCTTCTCTGGGCTGTTGGGTACCATGTAAACCAGCGCAGCCTGTCCCATGCTTGGGCTGTCGGTGACTGAACTGGCCCCCACACCTGGACTAGCCTGGGTGAGGATGGTGTGTGGACACCCAACAGGACTAAAAAATAAGACCTGTCAAAGGGTGGATGAGCTGCCTGCGAGCCAACGGCCGTCCATACTTGGAGAGGAGGTGGGCGCCACCAGATCACTTGGCCTGAAGAATCGCCGATGATGCGCAGCAACTCAACTAACCCCATGCGGAGGAGGGTTGTTACTGCATCTGAGGTGCCCCGAGAGTCTCAGCGGCCTTGGGACTGACTTGACTTGACTTGACTTGCCTGAGAAGTGGGGAAGGAAGGAACTGATGAAATAAATCCCCCTTCCTTTCTCTTCTATTCCTTGCCTTGTCCATTCGTTGCTTATATGGTGGCAAGGGCCGTTTTAGTTGGATGTTAGAAAACTTGCATGTTACAAGGGTGGTTCAGCACTGGAAGAGGCTACCCCGAGAGGTGGTGGAGTCTCTGTCCTTGTAAGCTTTTCAGAGGTGGGTAAACTCTACTGGGATGGTTCAGTTGGAAATGGTCCTGCCTGGAGCAGGGCATTAGGGTAGGCGGCTTTCTGAGGTCTCTTCCGGCCCTGCTTTTCTACACTGCTGTGTCCCTTACAGCCTGACCTTTTTTTCCATATGGTATTCATGCTTGCATATTTATCCCACTTCTCCTGTATTAGCAGCATTTTAAAGCTTAATGTTGGGACCACACTTGTTTACGTAGTTGAAATACAGCTGACCGGAAGAGTTCTTCAGAAGCAGAGGGTGTGGACAGAGGAGGTATATTTTTATATAGTAGATAAATATAAGGAGGTGTGAAATATGCTTATTATGAATATATAATATGTAATGCTGTTTTAAAAGGCATTGCCATTTCTAGTCAAAACAGCGTTCATACCTCCGAATTTTAAAATTAAAGTGTGTTTTTTCTCTTTTGGTATTTGCCTGCCCCATATGGTGATGAGCAGATACTGCTATCGCCACCTGCCTGCAGACCTGAAAACCACGAGCGTTTCTTGCTAGGTCAAGTGGGGAGATTATCTGTGCCGCTATATAAAAGAAATGTAAACATGCATTGCTAATTTGCACAATTATCCTATCCCAAAGAGCAGCGCGCTGAAAAAAGCTATTCTGAAATTTATATTGATTGTCCATTAAACTTTCAATTTGAAATGAAAGGTTAGGGTTTTATTTACTTACTTAGATTGCAATGTGACTGTACATGCTCATATTTTTATTTATCACCATAATAACCTAACTTGTGAGTTAAACAGTAAAAAACTGGGTGATATGCTATCTGGGAGTTCAGTGAGGAGGATGCGACTCTGATTACATGCCTTGGGGCTTGGGACTCTTAAAAGGGACTTTTTGTCACTTTAAAAAATGCCCATGTTGTATTGTTTGGTATTATGTTAACTGTCTGAAATCTTCATATTCTCGTAGACTAATAAAAATAAGCTGTAAATGCATAATTTCCATCATGAGCTATTTGCGGGGTTGCACAACTGCATGTGCAGGCACATATGCCCAACTTACTGACTGTGAGCCGAGGCTGGGATAGACATCTGTCCGGGATGATTTTAGACTGCCAACACCTGCATCTGCTCATGGGGCTGACCTGTGAGGTCCCTTGCACCCTGTGATTCGATGAAAGAAACCAGGAGTTGAAAAGAGAAATTTTACAGGCTTTACATGATGTGACAAATAGGACCTTTTATAACACATTATGGGCACGGCAAGCAGATCTGTGAATTTTATACTTCAGCGAGAAGGAAGCTTGCGTTCCACTACCTCTTAAGGCTTGGCCAGAACAGATGAGCATAAAACCTGGTTTGGAATAAAATCTTTATATTTTTTCCAACGGAGCCAGATGGCGAACACCTGTCGCTTACAATTAACAGGTTGCCACAACCGTGTGACAGTTGGAAATGCTGCGTTTGCGTAGCACGAGTGCAGGAGCACAGTCTGTTCCTCTCAGCTAGGCTCGGCCATTGGATGGTCTCTGCAGAACCATTTCATTTTTTCCATCAAAAAGTATTGCTTTGGAGGTTGGAGTAAGTTGACCGTGGTCTTGTGTCATTTGGATGCAAGAAATGGGGACAAAAAAAGAAGTTGGGAGAAACACCTGCCCCCTCTTTGCAGAGAAAATGTTGAGCATTGCAGGGGCAATCGCTTTGGGAGAGAAGAGAGTGAATTTAATTGCAAGCAGTCATAATGCAGATGGTAAAAGATGCAAATAAAGGGGCATGCTCAAAAAGCCACGGACAGAAAGGCATTTCTGTCTGACAAAACTCAGGCAAAGGCGAACCCCTGCGTGACTCCCTTAAATGCTGTGTCATTCTCCAAAGACTGTTGTAATGTAGACAGCCATGTGCAGCTCTAGTGTAGTGTGGGCAGACTGGTTTTGACGACGTGGTAGCAGTACCACTTACAAGTTTATACTTCCACATTTCTACACACACTCCCTCGTGTAACTCCCAACAAGCCCCCGGCAATCTTACTAAGAACACGATGATTTGGGATTTTGTTGAGCAGAGCGTTTTGCAGTTCTGCCAAACATTCACTGTATTTCAGTTTGACTTTTTTAATACTTTCTCTTCACATGGTTGGGGGGGGGGGGTCATGCTAGCTGTTGAGAGACATAATAGTGGGCTAAGAAACCACCACAGGAGGGGCACAAGGCATTTATATCCACATCTCTATCTGCTGTGTATGCATTTCATGTAATATCTTCCCCCTCCCTTCCTGTTTCTTATTTTTAGTCGTTCTCGTTTTGACTTTTTCACTAGGCAGAGTAAGGAACGCCCTGAAAAAGATTTAGCTATGGCCTCATTTCAGCCGCACTGCAGTTTGATAGTGCCATTTCCCAATCTCTTCCGTATTAAAAACCCGCATGCAGTGGCTCCTTTCCGGAGACTGAAATTCAGGGCTTTTTTATAAGTCCCACGGTATTCTTAATCCTGAAAGGCAATGCGGTGACTTTGCTGAGATTACTCAGGTGTAAGAGCTATGTTGGATGCGCCTTGGAAGGCCAACCCCTACGCGGGCAAACCGAAGGTATAGCCTTTCCCAGTTGCCAGGTGAGCTGATGTTCATGATGCAGTTGCATTCTCCCCCTTTCCAAAGTGTGAATCCCAAATCTGCGGTGGTTAGCGTCTTGTACAGCAGCTGCATTGCTGTGCTGGCTCCTTCCCAAATCACCTGTGGTTTCACCGAGCTCAGCTGGGCAGCTGAGCTGCAGGCACTCGTACTTTGGGCTAGGCAATGTGTTTGATCAGAAATGACATTTCCGTTGGTGTGCAGCTACAAGTAACCCTAAAATGTTTTTTGTACCCTAGAAGCAGTGTGAGAGAGGGAGAGAAGTGGGAGTGGAGCAGAAAAGCAGAACAGAAAATGACCTAGAGAGAAGGTAGAAGTTGTAGCTGCGACATAAGTATCTGAGTCCTCTCTGAGGTGTGTCAGAGATGCTGCTTTATTCACTGGTTGCAAATCCTGTCTTCTGCATCCTGACTTGTATGTGTCACGTTTTCCCCACAGCTTTACAAACGTTTGGTCTTGTGCTGTGAGATCCCAAGCCCCCCCACTCTTGGATGCCTCGAACGCAAGGCCCAAATGCTACTGGGGTTTAGCAAGGTTTTGTTGCACAGAGAAATGCCCAAAGGGAACTGGGATAAAAACCAGTTTTAATCTGAAATAAAAACAAGATCCTAAATCTCCAGGGTTGAGAGGCGAGCTCAGTAACTTTCTGCGCACCCTGCTCTTTTTTCCTTAAGCGTTTGAGAATCTATTGTGTAACGGGACACCGCGATCAGGGCAATGGATGATTAGCCCACGTGACACGATTAGCATTTTCAGAATATTGATTCGACATTAATTCTACTGTCAATAATAGGTGGAAATATAAAAGCTGCAACAATTAACAAACATTGACTAATGCCTGGTAACAGCTTTTGTGGTCAGTGTTTGAAGCCCCAGTGGTAATGCCTCCCAGCAGAAGCAGCACGCGTTGCTTCTGCAGATTTAGATTGCAGTTTTTGACATTTGTACTGGGTTTCTATGAAAAGAAAGATATAAATGGAATATACTAATGGACAGTATTTTCAAAGGTAAACCAAAAGCATGATGAAATTCATCAGAAACATGCAGGAGTGGGAACATGGTATAACGTTTCAGTTTTGCCTCTCGGGGATCTTAGAAGTCGTGCAGCTGGGGGGCATTATTTACCAGAGAGGGATTTTCTTATCTAGTGGACAGGCACATATGATTTTGCCTCCTCTCAAAAATGAAGCTACGCTTAGATAGAAATGGGGGAAGGGGCTGCGCATGTACTAACACGTAAGAGCAAGCAGGCAAGCCCTTGGTGTTTGCTTTACACGGTGTTACACACTAGCTGTTCCAGCTCCTGACATTTAAGGAGATTTGTGGGTGTAAAATGAGGGCAGATCTCACTCCCCCCACCCCCAGGACATTATTGGGGGGGGTGAGAGAGAGAGAGACTAAAAAACCTGCAGAGCAATATGATGTTAATTGGTTAAGAGAGAAACATTTCATAGTATTCCCCAAAGAAAAGGACCGTAGGAAAGTTCAGCACGTGGCTGTCACGTGAACGGCACCGTCGATGCCCGCGCTGGTCTTACCAGAACGCGGCTGCTCCGGCTGCGCCCGCCCGAAGGTAGTATAATACACCGATAACTCTTCCTCACAGGCCATACAAATTATGATTCTGTGCTGTCAGGCATCACATCATTATGGTTTAATCTGCTTAATGTTTTTTGTCTGATTATCTTTTCTTTTTAAGAAGCTATTACCTAACCTGCAAATAGGCTTTTAAGTGCTCATACAATGCTC
Source organism: Crocodylus siamensis (assembly GCF_052110815.1). Taxonomy (NCBI): domain Eukaryota; kingdom Metazoa; phylum Chordata; order Crocodylia; family Crocodylidae; genus Crocodylus; species Crocodylus siamensis. The sequence continues at coordinate 2,671,033 of NC_143400.1, forward strand.
TCCCTCCACCTAAACACTTCTCTTTTTGAAAATTGTAATATTGCAAGTTATTACATAAAAATACAAAAGAAGCATCTTTGGAGGAGGAAAAAAAAATCTGACTTCAAGAGTGTAAATGCTTCCAATTTAGACCAGCAGAAGAATAAAACAGTGGAGGATTTCAGCTGATCCACGCTTTTTAGACCATAATACCATCCTGTGGGCTGCGAAAGGATTAGAAAGGATCCACTCCGCTTGGCTTTGGGGCTTGACCTCTAAATGTGAGGCAACATCCTTATGCTCTCAAATGCCTCCCTCTCGCTTGCGGTACCGACGCTACTGTCGGCCGCTCACCTGCAGGCTGACGGCTCAGAAGTCGACCAGGTATTTCTCTGGGATAGTCAGTGAACATATTGTATCACAGGAAAATATCGCTCTGCAGTAGAGCTTTATCCATGGTAATAGGCCAGTGGCTGAGAAAATTGCAAATATCTGAGGGAACACAAAGTTAAATGGCAAATAACGTCTTGGAGGCAGGTTGTAGCAGTGTTGGTCTGCAGGCAAAAAGAACTGGAGCTCACGGCAGAGGTGAGCGCTTTTATTAGACCAACTAGATATTCGCAAAGAAGAAGTCTTCATTTGCAAGCTTTTGGGCACACGTGGGGTAGATTTACACCTTACAGCCTAACCTAGGAAAGTAGATGGACAGGTAGATAGATGAAGATATTTATATCTATAGATGGATAGATCTAGATCTAGAGAGATATAGATATCTATCATATATATAGATATATGTCTATATATATGATACACACACACACACACACACACTACATATATATAGATATACATATAGATATTTTGCAAGGTTTTGTGAACCGCAGCTCACTTCGTGACATGCAGTCCATTCAATTCAGCTGAGCATCGTGCCATCCTTTTCCAGTGTCTGATGAAGTGAGCTTTAGCTCGTGAAAGCCTGGGGTGGGGGGTTCCCGCACACGCTTTGGCTAGTCTGTAAGGTGCAAATCTACTCAACCTTCTACTGCAGTTCAAACAAATATGGCAAACTGTCTCTTGATTAGTGATAGGCCCACTTCTCTTTTCATGCTGGAGGAAGCAGAGCAAATGCTTCAGCATTTGGTTGCGTGCTTCCCACCCTGTTACATGGGTCTGTTGCATAACAGAGCTCTTGGGGAAAGCTTCACTGAGGTAGTCACTAGCCAACCACAGAGGTCTGATCACGTTCTGCGCGTGCTTCCCGCTCTTGATGAACTTGAGGGATTTGAAATTGTTCAGGGCCTTGCAAGCTCAGCAAGTCTGCAGGAAGCGTTGCAGTTTCTGTGCTGCTGAACTGAGGACAGGTGCAAACCTGGAATGATGCCGGTGTGTGTATTAGATTGTAGGAAACGCATCTTACTGGGTTAATTGATGGGCCTGTATAGTACTGTGTGTTAGTATAGATACTGTGTGCATCTTTCCTTGTTGCCAATTTCTCCCTGAAATCCAAATCTTCTAGTGAAATTTGGATTCACTGCTGAGGAGAGGCTTGTGATGCTGCAAGCAGATGAGATGCTCAAGAAATACGGATGGTGCTTTTCTTGAGCAGTTCTTTAACTTGGCAGGAAGATGTAAGAGAAATTCAGAGAGTATAAAATAGACTCAGAAATGAGTCCTGAAATGAATGTGCTTCCAGACTTGTCAAGAAGTGCTTCTTACTGTCCAGAGCTTGGCTCTTGTAAACCCCCACGTGAATCCTGTATCCGTGGACACCGTCAAGCCTTATGGTCTTAAAGTTTTATTTGCTGAAATCTGTTCAGTTGATTTGACTTAACATTCTTAGGCTTTAAGCAGGTTTTTGAACCTAAGAGAGTTTGATACCATGATGCTGAATTTTTTGGAGTTCTCTGATGAATAGCAGCCTTCAACCACCTGCAGGCAGGCTACAAAGAGGCTGGAGCTGGACCGTCTCCGTGGGGGCAGACAGCAGGACAAGGAGCAATGGGCTCCAGCTGCAGCAATGGAAGTTGAGGCTGGATATTAGGAAAAGCTGTCTCACCAGGAGGGTGGTGAAGCTCTGGGATAGGTTACTCAGAAAGGTGGTGGAGTCTCCATCCTTGGAGGTTTTCAAAACCCGACTAGACAAAGCCGTGGTTGGAATGAGATAGTTGGGGATGTTCCTGCTTGGAGCAGGGGATTAGACTAGGTGTCCTCCTGAGGTCCCATCCAGTCCTAAATTTCTGTGATTCTTTGATTGAAGACTGGTAAATCTGTCCGTCACATCACAAATGTACAGGAAACACAATTGGAAAACTCTCCTGTGGAGCAAAATAATAGGTCATAAGCGATAAACCATTGAGACCTTCAACAGCTTATCCAGTTCTGGAATTATTGGAATTAAATCTTTCTGCCTGAAAATATCACCTAAATTCAGTCCACTATGGCCTGCTAACCTACTGTCGTAAGAGCACGCCCCTTTTTCTGCTGTTCATGTTCCTTTTAAAAAAAATAGTCCTAAACATCCCTGGCAACAACATGCCAGACCAGTGGTTCTCAAACTTTTTCTTTTTCGTGGACCACTTGAAAATTGCTCAAAATCTCAGCAGGCCACTTAATAAACTCTTTTTTTATTGTACCTGTTCTTTTGAGCAAAGGTCTGGGAAGTCGGGTGTAATGTTTGTCAGCTTCAGCTTTAGGTCACCTTTCTGCAGACCGCCTGAATGGAGCTTGGTCTGCAGTCCACAGTTTGAGCACCTCTCTGCTAGAAGATGTGCTATAAATTAAGCACAACTCACATGCATATCCATCATATAGATAGTATATGCTTAACTTGTGCAGTGTACGTTACTATAATTAAGCTGTAACATGGGGAGTAACGTGTTCAGATTCACCAAGCCTTTCCATTGAAGAAACCCAGATCCATCGCATGTAATCCTGTGGCGGAAATAAATGATGGTTTTCTAGTAGGAAGTCATCAGGGCATTCGCTTCCAGAGGTTCATCCAGCATCTGGTTGAGCTGGCGTGGTTGATGCGCTGGTTTCCATAGCTGTGGAAAACACGTGGAGTGGTGTGGCGCTGTGTCCAGCCACCTGTGGTGCCTCAACTCAAACGATTTGCCTTGTGAGTCAGTTTGGAGGATGCCTTTGGCTTGAGTCTAGAGCAAGGCTTACACTCGTGCCTCTCGGTTCTTAATGCCTTGCTCACCTTTATGCCGCTCCACTGGAGCTGGGTTGACACTTTCTCTGCCAGTAAGCAAGGGTGCTATTTAGAGCATGGCATCTTGTTTCCATTTGGTGATTAAAGTTTTAATCACTGGAGACATGGGGTCCTGGCACATGCATTAGGAACCAAAATCCTGCGTCGTGCACGTTGGCTGGAATTTTGGAATCCCCCCCGGAAGAGGTTTTCTTCCCTTTGCATCCCACCGCATCTCTGAATGTGAAGATAATTTCTGACTTCTGTACAAATCCCAGGAGTATTCCTCTTGTTTCTTTCTAGAAAGAGGATCCTGTTAAGTTCCTTAACCCTTTTGTCTTTACAAATAGTGGCAGCACAAGAAGTACCAGAAATACATCAGAAAAAATGTCTCCGTGGTTAGTGGATCGTCCTGGTGACTTCATAGAGATGTACCTAAGATGCCAAAGCACAGGTATAGGGTCAAGATACACAGGAGGTAGTTACGGTCAAACCAGATCTAATCCGAATTAGATAGAGGTCAAAGAGGTCTTGGGTACTGTTTGACACAGTACTGTGCCTGGATATTAGATGTGTCTCTAGATAGCAGGGGGGACAGCACAGGGGCTACGTGTCCAAAGCCTGGGGTAGCTAAGACAGATTTTAAAGATCCGTCAGGTTTTGAAGTTCAGTGTATTGGCATCGCCATATAGCTAAGTGCATTTTCAATGCATTGTTTGCACGCCTAGATCTAGATCATTTTTTAACTATAATTCAGGACAACAACAATACTTCAGGGATAGATGCAACTTTCCTTTATTACAAAGTCCCTGCAAATGTCACTTGTTTTACAAGAGTAATTGCACCACAATCACTGTTGGCACCAACATTGTTAATTTAATGCCATAGTTTCACATTAACAACACTTAATTATTTTTGTAACAAAATAGTGGCTTAAGCAAGGTGGTTACACATTGGTTTCTTATAGCCCAGATGGTGGCTAATCCATTAAAATGCATTAATATTTGGTAATGACAAAACAAGGGAATTATAACATTGCACTGCAGCCTGTTTTTAGATAATTACGCATCAGTTAATCATTTGTACCAAATAGGAGTGAAAACATGGAGCCATTAGAGAGAAGCAGGTTGCAGAGTGCACGATAAAGTGATAATAAAAATGGGATTGTCAAAAAAGCAAATATTTGAAAGAGGAAGCCAGTAATGCACCATGTTAAATATTTTAGAAGCTTGTGATGAAGAAAGTCATTAGGAAGAAAGACGTTACTAATGGGAAGTTATTAAAAAAATTAGATACAGTTTGCCTCTGACTGTAATAAAGTAAATATTAGAGTCATGCAGTTTACATTATTAGGTGCGTGTTCCTATATCATTTGCCTTGGTGGTACTTAAAGGAAAACTTACTTTATTGTTTTCCAGGTAGCACTGAAAAGTATTGTTGGCTATCCTCAAATCTGTACCCAGATTCAGAAATCTGAAATTCTGCTTTGCTGGACAGATACGTAAAGGTTGTATTTCTGTAGTTCAGTCTCAAGGGGAGAGAAAAGCCAGAGTGGGACTGTGAATAACACATTGGTATTAATTTATTTTCTTATCAGGTATTCCATAGGGACTTTATGCCCTGAGAGAAAAAAAGAAATATGGTTTAAAAATTCATCCTTAATTAAAGATTTACTCCAATAAGACTGACTATAACTATACCCATTTTAAAAAGTTACGTTGCTTCAGTTCTCTTGGGAGATTTTTTCCCCCCCATTAGAATCGAGACAAGTGACCTAGTATAAATATGCATCTTGATTAGGAGGAAAGTTTAACTGCTTATTGTTTTATGTCATCACTGTGCTGTCCTCATGGTGACCAAAGGAATTGTGTTCCCCAGAGAGCCTTTGCTGCAGTTGCACTGCCAGCGTGCCAGTAAGCTGTGCCGGCAGAGACCTCTCGTGGGGGATGCAATGTATTGCTACAAGAGGCAAACCAGGTTCTTTGGGCAGATGCAGTATCTTTTATTAGACCAACTAAATAGTTGGAAAAATTGTTCTTTGCAGGCTTTTGGAAAACAACACCCTTCTTCAGGCACAGGGAGAGTCTGCTGGTGTCCGTGCACGCTCTTGGGTAGAACAGAAGCCAATATGCAACATGCAGGTCTGTGAAAATGCAAATGTATGGCAGTGAGGTTCAAAGGGAATGGGAGACAATAGCTGTGAGAAGGTAGCTGGGGGAGGAAGGGGGAGACGGTGATATCATGTAGCTGGAAAAATGCAGACAGGTTACCTGGGGTTATCAGCTGGCAGGCACGTTATAATGTACCATAAATCCAATGTCTCTATGGCTTTTTCCGTGTGCCTGGCTGCACCCCTGGCCCATGCACACTGGGTTTTCTGGCCCAGCTGTCCGCTGTACAGCATGATCTCTTCACAACCCTTGCCACGGTAGCTATCCTGGTTGTACTTTTTCATGCAGATTAGCCTGACTTAAACACTGCTTACCGTAAGGGGATAGGAGTGTTGTAATTGCTGTAGTATAGTTCAGGGACTATCATGGAAAATGAGGGTTGAAGGGACCTCCGGAGGTCACATCTAGTCCAACCCCCTGCTCCAAGCAGGACCAGCCCCAACTCCATCATCCCAGACGAGGCTTTGTCTGCCTGGGTCTTCAAAACCTCCAAGGATGGAGAGTCCACCGCCTCTTAGTCAGAGCATCTGTCTAGCCTACGCTTCCCTTGCTGCAGCTCGAGCCCACTGCTCCTTGTCCTGTCATCTGCCACCACTGAGCTCCATCCTCTTTGGACCCCTTCAGGCAGTTGATAGATGTTGGGGGCTGGAAGGGACCTCACGAGATCATCAGCTCCGGCCCCCTGCACTTGGGCAGCTGAAGGCTGCTATTCAGTCCCCCTCAGTCTTCTCTTCTCCAGGCTAAATAAACCCAATTCCCTCAGCCTCTCCTCATCAGTCATGTTCCCCAGCCCACAACCATTCTTGTTTCCTTCTAGTGGACTCTCTCCAACTTGTCCACATCCTTTCTGTAGCGGGGGGCCCACAGCTGGACACCGGACTCCAGATGTGGCCTCCCCTGTGCTGAATAGAGGGGAAGAATCACTTCTCTCCATCTGCTGGCAACACTCCTACCAACACAGGCAGCAAGGTTTTTTTGTCTCATCTGTATTGACCGAATCGTGTATATGATTAGAGGGAGAGAGTAGACAAGCTTTCAGGCTCAAAGTGCCAAGACATGAGGAAGGAAGGTTGTGTTTAGGGCATGTTGTCTCCACTGCCTCAGTCTGGGGTGACTGATGCCCACGGGAGCTCCAGTCCTGGAGAAGACCCCAAGGCACCTGGGACTTGCAGCAATAATCTGAACGTAAGAGACTCAGATGGACAATTGGGTGCTTCTGTCCTGTTTGGCAGGAAGATTTATCCCTTTCTTGCACCATGCATGCGGTCAGCTCACCCTCTGACCCTGCACAGCAGCTCTTGGGCCCCTGCTTAGAACATGCAGCTGCAGGCCGAGCTTTCTGTTGCAGACGGGATGTTGCTCAGAGTCTCAGATGTCGTGAAGAACAAGCATAGGACGCGAGGAAGCTCCACTATAGTTCTGTGCACTTTGCCTCACTTGGCATTTGGGAAGTGACAGGGAGGGAGGCAGGCATGTGACACCAGCTGGAAGCTCTCATTTGGCTGATGGAAATGTCCCCCTTGGGAGCCAGAGCTTGAAGCCCTTTCCTTTGCACTGGAGAGCTGCATTCTGCTACCCTTTCTCCCAGCATTTGTGATTCAGAGGCTGATTTAGGACCCTGTGATCATACTAGTGCATAAGGAGCAGACCTTCAGCTTGTGTTGTTGGAAAAAAAATGCCATGCTAATTCCCTGACTTCTCAGAAACTGCACTCTTATGGGCTCTGATCTCATTTGTTAGGAGATTTTATGCAGCAGATTGTTCTCTTGTCTCCGACTCGGTACTGAACTAAGACATAATCAGTTTGAAAGGGCCCGCCAGCAGCCAAAAAAGCCCCAGTTAGGCTCCGGAGCGGCGAGAGACGCGCGGGTGAAAGCCCGCCGCTCCCCTGAAGCCCCCCAGACACCCCCCAGCAGCCGTGGAGCACCCCGCCGAGCCCCAGCACAGCCGGAGGCAAGTGGGGCCCGTGGTGGGAGGGGGTGGCTGCGTGGAGCTGGGCCGCAGCAAGCCCCGCCCAGGCCCCTACTTGGCCCAGCCCCCAGGGAGCCACGCGAACAGGCTGCGCAAACAGGCACGCTTGTCTACCAGCGCGTGAGTTAGCCCAGAGTTCGCGCAGAAGGGCGCACGGGAGGGCCCGAGACCCTGCCTGCGAACCCCCCAGGGTAGGCAGTCCCAGCCGTAGGCAGCCCACCAGAGGCATGACACGGATGGGCACGCGCTACACCCCTCGGGTCCCCTCGGGCTCTGCGGCCCCCCCTCGGGCACCTCAGAGACGGCCGCCCAGACGGAGCCCCTGGCTCTCAGCTGCGGGGGCTGCCTGTCCCTTTTTCAGGCTCTGGGGCCCGGGAGCATGGCCACCTCCCCGTGCGGGGTCTGCTCCCTACTGGGGTCTCTGGCGCGCCAGCTGGAGGAGCTCCAGGCCACAGTCCAGAGACTGCATGCCATCAGGGACTGCGAGCAGGAGACAGACTCCTACTGCCAGGCCCTTCTCCCCCGGGAGCTGCAGGGTAGACCACGGTCTCCCTCCAGGACAAAGGAGGACTCCGGGACCTCCCGCTCTGCCCAGTCAGGGGCATGGACCAAGGTGGTCAAGGGCCCCAAGGCCCGCCGCACCAAGGCCCCCCCCTCGTCGGAGCTTAGCAACAGGTTCGCACCTCCCGCTGCTCCAGCAAAGCCTGCGCAGTTGCCGGCTCCCGCAGGCAAGCCAGGCTCGACCGCAGCTACTGGCCCCGCTCTCCCCGAGACCGGATGTAAGTGTTTGTTGTGGGAGACTCCATCCCGAGGGGGCAATCTGCTGCCCCAACCCCTTAGCCCGGGAAGTCTGCTGCTCCCAGGGGCCCGCATCCAGGACATTGCGGAGACGATCCCACAGCTCCTCCGGCCCACAGACCACTACCCCATGCTCCTTATTCACGTGGGCACCAGTGACTCAGCTTGGAGCGCTCCCAGCCGGGTCATGAGGCGCTACAGGGAGTTGGGAGCGGGGCTTAGGGGTCTGGGGGCGCAGGTGGTGTTCTCGTCGATCCTCCCAGTCTCGGGCTATGGGCTGAGGAGGGAGAGGAGGATCCACGCAATCAACCAAAGACGGCGGTGCTGGTGTCATCGGGAAGGCTTTGGCTTCCATGACCACAGCCCGCTCTCTGGAGAGAGGGCAGCGAGCTGCTGGGAAGAGATGGCCTCCACCTCTCTCCCCTGGGGAGGAGGCTCTTCTCAGCCAGGCTGGCTGACCTGCTCCACCGGGCTTTAAACTAAGCCAGCCGGGGGGCAGGGGGACTACCACCACTGCTGGCCCGCTGAGCAACCCTTGCAAAGCCAGCGGGCCAAGGCACTTAAGGGAGCCTACCCCTGCCCCAGCCCTGGCACAATCTGTGGGCAAGGCAAGAGCCCCTAAGGGGACGCTTGCCTGTCTGTACACAGATGCCAGGCGCTTGGGGAATAAGCAAGAGGAGCTCGTCCTCCTGGTCAATGCAAATAATTATGATGTCATTGGGATAACAGAGACCTGGTGGGACTCCACCCATGACTGGACCTCGGGTATAGATGGCTATACCCTGTACAGGAGGGATCACGTAGATAAAAGGGGTGGGGGTGTAGCTCTCTATGTGAAGGAAAACTACATGTCCCTGCAAGCTGATCTTGGTGACCAGGGTGGACGACTGGAGACCCTCTGGGTTAAAATCCATGGGGAACATGGCACAGGGGACACAACAGTGGGAGTCTACTACCGACCTCCCACCCAAAGTCCCGAGCTTGACCAGAAGTTCGCCTGGGAACTGACTGAGGCCGCTTGCTCCAGGACCTTGGTTGTCATGGGTGACTTCAGTTACCCGGACATCTCGTGGGAAGATCACTCAGCAAAATCCGAGCGGTCGCAAAGCTTTCTCTCGTGCGTGGATGACCTCTACCTGACTCAAGAAGTCTATGGGCCAACGAGAGGCAAAGCGCTGCTTGACCTGGTACTGGCTACGGGGGACGACCTAATCGGCGACCTAGTGATCGATGGGAAGCTGGGTGGCAGCGACCACGAGCTGATCACCCTCACCATCTGCTGTAAAGCTGGCAAGTCAGTCAGCAACACAGAAGTCCTTGACTTCAGAAAAGCCGACTTTGACAAGCTCAGGAGGCTTGTCAGTCAGGCCTTTAGGGACCACGACCCCAGGGAGAGGGGAGTTCAAGAAGAGTGGTTGCTCCTCAAGGAAGCGATCCTCAGTGCACAAGCTAAGTCTATTCCATCTCGGAGGAAAGGCAGCAAGAAGGCACAGCAGCCCCCCTGGCTCTCCAGGGACCTAGCAAACCTCCTGCGGCTAAAAAGAAAAGCCTACAAAGGATGGAGGATGGGATTAATCGCCAAGGAGGATTATTCTGCACTGGTCCGGTCCTGCAGGGAGCAAACAAGGAAAGCCAAGGCAGCAACTAAACTCCAACTAGCTTCGAGCATCAAGGACAATAAAAAGTCCTTTTTCAGATATGTGGGGAGCCGGAGGAAAAGCAAGGGCAACGTTGGACCCCTGCTGAACCAGATGGGGCAACTGACAACTGACACCCAGGAAAAAACCAACCTATTAAATGGGTACTTTGCGTCAGTCTTTCATCAGTCCCATGGGATGCCCATGCCTGCTACGGGACAGGGAGGTCCGGGTGAGGGAGATCCCCTGCCCTCCATCAATGCTGACCTTGTGAAGGAGCACCTTGAGAAGCTGGATACCTTCAAGTCAGCCGGCCCTGACAATCTGCACCCCAGGGTACTCAAGGAGCTGGCGAGCATCATAGCCCAGCCCCTGGCACGGGTCTTCGAGAGCTCCTGGCGCTCTGGTGTAGTGCCCGAAGACTGGAAGAAGGTCAAAAAAAGCAACCAAAACGCTGGCTTGCATCCATAGATGCTTCTCAAGCAATTCCCAGGATGTCCTTCTCTCCCTGTACTTGGCCTTGGTGAGGCCTCAGCTGGAGTACTGCATCCAGTTTTGGGCTCCACAATTCAAAAAGGATGTGGAGAAGCTTGAGAGAGTCCAGAGGAGAGCCACGCGCATGATCAGAGGTCAGGAAAGCAGATCTTACGATGACAGGCTGAGAGACATGAGACTCTTTAGCCTGGAAAAGCGCAGGCTCAGGGGTGATCTGATGGCCACCTATAAGTTTATCAGGGGTGACCACCAGGACCTGGGGGAACGTCTGTTCACCAGAGCGCCCCAAGGGATGACGAGGTCGAACGGTCACAAACTCCTGCAAGACCGTTTCAGGCTGGACATAAGGAAGAATTTCTTTACTGTCCGAGCCCCCAAGGTCTGGAACAGTCTGCCAGCGGAGGTGGTTCAAGCACCTACATTGGACACCTTCAAGAGCAAATTGGATGCTTATCTTGCTGGGATCCTGTGACCCCAGCTGACTTCCTGCCCGTTGGGCGGGGGGCTGGACTCAATCTTCCAAGGTCCCTTCCAGCCCGAATGTCTATGAAATCTATGAAACCTCTGTGTAGTGTTAGGGGCTGCTGTGATGTTGGAGTTAGCATCTTTCATAAGTTTCCAACTGAAACAATGGTCCCTTTTGAGCATAAAAGATTACAAATACCTTTTCCCAGATATTACAGTAGTGGTGGAGGGTATAGCTCGTATAGCTCAGACTTTAAGGTAGGTGTTACCATTCAGCTCCTCTTAAATTCCATTGTATTATATTATTTTGGATATAATTATCCTGTGTTATAAAATGCTGTATTATGTTGTCTGTTGTTTAACAGTGGTCTCACTTTGCCCGAAGCATGACTGAGTCCGTCATCCATTTTATTTGTTAAGTCTGTAAAGCACTTTGGCTTCCTTAGGTTGACGGGCAGTACAGATGCTAAGGGCACGATGTAAAAGCTGTGCTGGGCTTTTATCTTCCTGAGCAGGTCCATCGGTCTCTGTCCCTCAGTCTCTCTCTCTCTCCCACTCTCTCTCTATCTTCGTACAGGCACAGAAGAATAGCTTTATGAAGATTTTAAGAACTTCTGTCATTAGACAGACTAGGTAGGAGACAATAACACTGAAGAGCAAAAGGATCATAACTGATCGTAGGGAGGAAGGGAGATTGAGCCTGGTATATGGCTGTAGGACTGTGAGTAATGCTAAAGAAAAATAAAAGATGGTTATCATAGCAGGGGTGGTTTTCCAGTCCAGTTCGCTGGAATGTGAGGGTACTGCAGGAATTGGCTCGGGTAATTTCAGAGCATTGGCCATCCTTTTTGAGAACCAACGGAGGTTGGGTGAGGTCCCAGGTAACTAGAAAAGGGCAAATATTGTGCCCCTCTTTAAGGAAAAGGAGGAGGATGTGGGGAACTACAGACCAGACAACCTAACCTATATACCCAGAAAGATCATGGAGCAGGTCCTTGAAGAAGCACCAAGAGGAGAACAAGGTGATCAGAAACAGTCAATGTAGACTCACCAAGAGCAAGTCATGCCATACCAATCTGATTTCCTTCTATGATCAAGTGGCAGGGTCTGTGGATGAGGGGAGAGCAGTGGACATGGTGGATTCATAACTGGTTGGATCATCCTACTCGGTAATTACTCCTCAATGGCTCAATGTCTAGTTGGGAGGAGTTATCAAATGGGGTTCCCGAGGGATATGTCCTGGGTCTGGTATTGTTCAGCATCTTCATTAATGATTTGGATAATGTCGTTGAGTGAAAGCTTAGGAAATTTGCAGATGATGCCAAATTGGGTGGAACTGTGGAAACTGTGGCGGACAGAACTGGGATCCAGAATGACCTGCATAGACTGGGGAAATAGTCCACAGTCAGATGAGCTTCAGCAAGGACAAGTGTGAAGTCTTGCATTTGAGATGGAATAACTGCATACACAAATATAGACTTGGGAATGACTGGCTAGGCTCCAGTGCTGCAGATTCTTCCTCTCTCCTCAACACTGTTGAGGCCTCACCTGGAAGGCTGTATTCAGTTTTGGGCCGTGCTTCAAGAAGGACATGGGCATCCTGGAAAGAGTCTAGCACAAGGCAGGAAAAATGATCCGGGGACTGGGAGACTAGACTTATGGGCTATGGACAGAAATTACACACAAACTGGTATAAGTGATCGGAAACTGGTTCAAATCTGTAACATAACAGAAGTTCAGTGCACATAAACTGCTTTCAAAATAGCCAAAACTTGTTTAAGATAAACCTGGATGGATGTCATATCAGACTTAACAGTTTTAAGTTAAATTGGTTTTTTGAACTTCTGTCCAGATCCCCTCCACATGCAAGTTAACTCATAGTTCCCCAGCATCCCAGGATGCACCTCCCTACAAACTCTCCCTTGCAGAGTGGGCAGGCTTGGCCTATGTGGTCTGCTCCTGCTGAGCAGGGAGGTAGCTCCTCCCAGCTCCTGGCCTGGGCCACTGCAGGCCTGAGGCTGCATTTCTGGAATCAAAAGTGAATGTCTGTTCGCTTGCTTATGGGTTCAATCGATGCAGCTTAAACTAGCCTGAGAAGATTGAATCAATGCTCAGGCATTTTCACTGTCTGTACTTTAGCCATGGGGAAAGACTGAAAGAACTAAGGTTATTTAACCTGGAGAAGGGAAGACTGAGGGAGGCTTGATATACACTCTTCAAATACCCGAAGGATGGTTACAGAGAGGATGGAGGTAAGTTGTTTGGTTTTTTTCCCTGTGAATGTAGGGAACAGGAATAGGAGCAATAGCTTCAAGCTGCAGCAGGAGAAATTTAGGCTGGTGGTTAGGAGGAATTTGACTATGAGAGTAGTCAGGCACTGGAACAGGCCATCTAGAGAAGTTGTGGATTTTCCATGCTTGGAAACTTTTCAAGAGCAGGTTTAGTCAAGGATGATCCAGCCTTGAGCAGGGGGCTGAACTACATGACCTTATGAGGTCCTTCCCAGCCCAACTTTCCTGTGAGCCTATGTGGACATCTACCAAGAGGAGTGGTGGAAGCCCCTTTGCTTGTGAGGTTTAAAAACGGGGCAAAACAATGGAGTGTATACTTCATCAGGAAATGCACGGTAGATTGCAGGCTCGTTTTCGATTAGGCTTTAGCAACATTTGTCGTGTAATTAATTCCAAATCGTTTTCTTAGTGATGCAGCTTACATGTTTCCACATGGCTTGTTTTGGTCTGTTATTCTGAAATATAATTTGGTTGAAAGAGGTCATTTGTATCAAGAAACAGGGAAACACAGGCTTAACATGATAGATCTCAGATGCTAGTGGCATCAAGGGTTGTGATGCTCCCTACTCCCTGTATCATAAATGTTTTTAAATGGAGGAGTTTAGTTATGTTTTTTATGGACATAATTTCCAAAAAATCACAGCAATTTATGTCTGAGTGAAGTAAAAAGAAAATGAGAAAATTGACTTTTTAAGTAAGTAAATGGGCTTTTATAGAGACTACTCGGATATAATGTATTTTACTCTGCGCGCGCGTGTGTGTGTGTGCGCACGTGTGTGCATGTTTCTCAGAAGTTTTCTGTGCCTTTAGGTTATACTTCAAAAGTGATGATATGTATGACTCAATTAACTGTTTGCAAAGTCTACTTGAAAATATACAGGAGAGGAACAAAAGTGCTTTTTTTTTTTTTTTTTAATAAATTTTTCCCAGAAATTACTTAGCATTTTATTACATTCTCGGTTAAGATATCCATTACTCTTCAATTTATGTTTAATTCATTATTAGTATTATCACTATTGTTTTAGTAGGCAATAGTCTATTATTTTCACAATTATTATTTTACTTTTGTCTCACTGGGTGGGGAGCTCCACCGGGGCCAGGGCTGGGATCTTGCAGTGGTGACAGCGTGGCCTGGAGCCAGAGCAGAACCGCAATCCACTGCCCGCATGCCCCGCTAGCGCTTCTGGGTCCGATTCCATGGAAACCCTGGCCCCACACTGTCACTGCTCCGCCACATCTTTGGGTCTCCATGGAAACCAGTCGCAGCGACATGGACTGGGGCTGCTGGGAAATGGAGACCGCCACTAGCCCCATCTGGCCCACAGGTTGGACTTTGCCCACTCCTGAGCTGGACTGTTCTCAGTGGGGGCAGACGGCAGAACAAGGAGCCACAGTCTCAAGCTTCAGCAAGGGAAGTTGAGGTTGGATATTAGGAAAAAACTTTTTCACTAGGAGGGCAGTAAAGCACTGGAACAGGTTATCCAGAGGTGGTGCAATCTCCGTCCTTGGAGGTTTTGAAGACCCGGCTAGACAAAGCCTTGGCTGGGATGATGGAGTTGGAGCTGGTGCTGCTTGGAGCCGGGGGTTGGACTGGATGGGACCTCCTGAGGTCCCGTCCAGTCCTAATGGTCTATGATTTTTTTTCTTCATGTACTTCATGTAATTCCTAATCGCGTGGAACAATGAACCGCTGTTTATGGTCGGCAGAATGACGGGGAGATGGGCGCTGGAGGGTGCTGTGCTATGTTTGAAATAAAAGACATTTGTTGTCATTCAGGAAGACGTTCCTTCTTTTTGAGAGAAGTTCTTCCTGGAAAGAAGTTTGAATAGAAATGGAGTTATGTCTAGAGTTATGGCAAGCTATATCATTTAAGCCCTTACACTGTGAAACAGGAGTTCAAAACTAAAGTGCGAGTTGAGTCATGCCTATTGCATGACAATTTTTTAACCAGCTGGATGTAAAGTAGCAATGAAAATCTGCCTTTGGTAGGGTAGACAGTCACTTCAGATACAAAGGGCAATTATTTTGAGTACTTGAGATTTACACAGAGATAATTTCAGTAGCCAAACATATATAATTTATTTATATTCCAAAGCTGTTACGTGTTGTACACAATAATATACATGTACTTATGGCTGACTATAACTGCTTTTCAAAAACGCCTAAAGGCATTTTTCCTCCTAATTATTTGCTAGTGAACATCTGGTTCCTCACTCCCTCCCGAATGAAACTTGGTTAGAAAAAAAAAAATTCACAGAAACCCCTGATGGAGGGAATGTGACTGCCGTGTGCAACAAAGGCACGCATGCAGTACGTGGTGCTGTTTTTAGATTTGGTTGGACTCCGGATGCTCAAGTAGACGTCATGGGAAATAGCCTTTTTTCACTTGCTGCTGGTTTAAAAAAAATGGCAGCCTTTATCCTCTGACAACGAGGTGACCTTGCTGTAATTGCTTTGGTCGGCTCCGGAGTAGATTCTTGTATTGTATTGTAATGTGCTTGAGTCCACTCAGACTGAAGATAGACAGGTTGGAGGTACCTACTAATTAAGCAGCGTTTCCCAGCAGGAGTGTGCTGCACTGGTTCTCTGGGCTCTTCACGGGAAACCACAGGGTTTCCAGGTAGGATGCAAGGTGTTAAATTGAATCTTCAAAGTCACAAGACCCAAATCTCGAAGGAGTTTACCTTTCTTCTACTCTGCTTTGTGACCTCAGATAAAACGGGAGTTGTAGCTGGGATCTCTAAAATGTCAAAGATGGTGTGAAAGGAGGAGTCTGGCAGGATGGCTTCAGGGAGTCCCATGAACTTGGGAATTGAGCTTCCACGTGGGTTTGCTAGAGCGCCCCAGCGTTGGCCATCTGCCATGCTGCAAAGTCCATTGTCGTCTTAGACGTCCAGGGAAAAAGTAGAGCCAAGATTTGAGGAGGGTTTTTCCCCCTTTGCTGTGGCTGACACGTGTGTTCCCTTTTATCTTGTTATCTGGCATCTTTGTATGTGTGGCAGTGAGATGCAGAGTCCGTTAGGTATCACTTTCTTTTTATGTTCAGCTTCTGTAGGACTTTTATAGGCCATGGGGTGGATTGGAGCCTCAGTGTGCCTGGCGCTGTGTGTCCGGTACACCTGTCCTACCTGGGGAGAATGTACATCTGATTTTACTGAAAAAGAGCATTTCCATGCCAACTTCCAGTGCATAGGATGGGCAAATGTTAGATAGAGTTTTGAGACCGAAAAACATTGGTAAGTAATTATTCATCCCACCAAACCCCTCTCTTCTCTGGGCTATGGTCTACTTTAAATGTTGCCACAACCCTGCAAAAAGGCAGTGTTACTTTGCAATCAGGCCTTTGTTTTTGGAAAGATGAACAGAGCTATGTGAGCAAAGAGCAGCATTGACAATTTAAAATAGACCTCAAATGGCACATCTAGCTTGTTCAAAAGCCACAACTATAGTGAATGTCTAAATGAAAACTGCATGACTTTTTGCATTAAAATATCTTTACCTGGCTCTTTTTTTTTTTTCCTCCTTTAGGATTGCTATTTTTCTTACAATGGAAAGGCTGGTTGTCTATCTATTGGTTATTAGCACAGCTGTGAAGGCTATGATGTGTCCAAAACGATGTATGTGTCAAAACCTGTCTCCATCCTTCACCATCCTTTGTACAAAGACTGGGCTTCTGTTTGTCCCCCCCAGCATTGACAGAAGAACAGCAGAACTAAGGCTAATGGATAACTTCATCACCACCCTTAGGAGAAAGGATTTTGCAAATATGACCAATCTTATTCATTTGACACTATCAAGAAATACAATAAGTCAAATTATGCCTTATGCATTTTTTGATCTTAAAGGCCTTCATGCGTTGCACTTGGATAGTAATAGACTGACTTATATCAATGAGGATCATTTCAAAGGTTTAATTAACCTGCGTCACCTAATACTTAGTAACAATCAATTAAACTATATCTCCCCTGGGTCTTTAGATGACTTCATTGAAACCATTGAGGATCTGGATCTATCCTATAATAATTTAGTTAATATTCCTTGGGAGACCATTGGAAAGCTGTCTAATGTCAATACAGTGAGTTTGGATCACAACCTCATTGAGTTTGTTCCAGAAGGAATCTTCTCAAACCTTCACAAACTTGCTCGACTGGACATGACATCCAACAAGCTGAAAAAGATTCCCCCTGATCCTTTGTTCTCAAGAATACCTGTGTATGCTAAATCAAAAGGGTCTCCGTTATCATCTCTGGTGCTTAGTTTTGGAGGAAACCCTCTGCACTGCAATTGTGAATTAGTGTGGCTGAGACGCCTCACCAGAGAAGATGATCTAGAAACATGTGCCTCACCACCTGAGCTGATGGGCAAATACTTCTGGACCATTAAGGAGGAGGAGTTTGTCTGTGAACCGCCAATGATAACCCACCGGACACCAAAGCTGGTGGTCATGGAAGGCCAAAGCGTCTCTTTGAAATGTAAAGCAGTCGGTGACCCGGATCCCTATGTTCGGTGGATCTCACCTGAAGGGAAGCTGGTCTCCAATACGTCTAGGACAATTTCCTATGAGAATGGGACACTGGATATTTTATCGACTTCCCTAACAGAAAAAGGCACGTTTACCTGTATAGCATCCAATGCTGCTGGGGAGTCCACAGCTCCTGTTGAACTGGTTGTTAATCCTTATCCTAATCTTGCTAACAGCACCAACTGTGACAAAGACGCTGAGCCGGGGCCTTCAGACATTCTTATATCAGCGAAGTCAAGTTTCCCTAATGAAACTAAAGCTCAGCAAGAGAAAGTTGTGGTTGCTGAGCTGACTTCATCCTCTGCTCTCATACAGTGGCCTTCCCAGCATCACATCCCTGGAATAAAAATGTACCAGATTCAGTATAACAGCTCTTCTGATGACATACTAGTTTACAGGTAATCCTGCTTGCGTAGCAATCCAAATGTCATGGCAGAGTAGCAAATCAGGATATCAGAAAGTAAGTAGGTGTTTAAATGTACCCAGTGTAATAGTCGGTGCCTCAGTCAATTCTCTAACACAGTGGTTTTCAACCCCTGGTCCACAGGCCCCTGCGGGGTCCACAGGCTCTGTCTAAGGGGTCCGCAAAAGATGACTGTGGTCAATCAAAAGTATGTGAATACCCACACTTAGCATTCAAAGGGGTCCACGCCACCAGTTGAAATTTCCAAAGGGGTTCGCACCTCCATTTTGAAATTTTTTGAGAGGACCACAAATGAAAAAGGGTTGGAAACCACTGCTTCATTGTTATGCCACTCCTAATGGCTGCTGCCAACGCAGGGGATGTCGTGTAAAGACATGGTAGGAAAAAACCTCCCAGGGCAAATGTTGGTGGTAAGTAGCTCTTGCTGTGTCCAGGACTTGCTGCAAATGGACATCAACTGTACCAACTGTCTCGCAGATATTCATTGCGTGTAATATAGGAAGCTCTGGGGGAATGCCCTTGTTGACCTGTTTTTCATTTGTTGTCTCCAATTATTGAGGAATTAAGATAATATTAGAAATAATACATTCACTTCTGCCTCTTATTAGAGGATCTCTGAACACTTGATTAGATATAAACTAAGCTTCCAGTAAGCCTTGCAAGGCTGGTTAATGTTATCACTATTTTTAAACTGAGAGAAATTGAGACTGATGCATGATTTACATGTCATTTGAATTAAATATGTATTTGTTTCATTTAAAATATGAGGAGAGAAAATATTCAGAACCCAAGATTGTTGGAAGTTGCATTGTATACTTATGTTATAAATGTACTTGGGAAGGTCTATATTCCTACTTGTTTGTCTTGTGTATATTGGCTAAGTACAGACATTCAGGACCTAAAATCGAGTTCAGAATGGCTGCCTGATCTAAACCTAATTCATCCTGGTACCGACCTTACCCTTCCAGACCCGGTCTCAATGACCAGCACTCGGTCTAAACCTGTAACTGTACAGAAGTTCCACGCACACAAGCTGGTCTAAAAATGGCAGGACCTGATTTAACATAAACCTGGATCTGTGTAGTATCCCACTCATTCGGTTTAGGTCAAACCAGTGCATGGGACTTCTGTCCGCTTCCCCTGCGCTGCCCCGCTGCAGACCAGCCTGGTCTGGTTTTTGCTCTGCCCCAGCCCCTTGCTCCCTCCCAGCCAGCACTCTTAACCCCCATCCCACAAGGCACTCTGGGTACAGCCGGTTTTACCAGAATGTGCTGCTGCTGGCGCCAAGCAAATAAGTCCCAGTGGAGGGACGGAAGGGGGGGGGTAGGTTTACTGGGGGGAACCTACCCTGCCCATGGGCTGCGCCTTTCCCCAACCCTCCCACCCCACCCATAGGTAACGCCTGCTCACCATCCCCCAGCAGACCCCCAATCCCCTATAGTCTGCTGGACCCCCAACCACCCCCCCGGCTATCCCCCCAATCCTAACTTACCTGATATCAGGCAGCCATTTGAATCGATTTAGCCTCCCACTAACACCTCGAATGTCTGTACATAGCCATTAGGACTGACTAGGTAAATTCAGAAATTGCATTTATACAGCTGCTTTAGAGGTACAGGAAACCAAATTCCATGGCACAAGTGATAACATAATGTGTTTTTCAAGCGTTGGGCATTTAGAGTCTAAAGAGTGTCTAATTGGAGTTATTTTGGTAAAATTTGCTTGGGATTAACTATATGACTTCTAGATTTTGATGGGCATCATAAAGTGTAAGTTTGTTACAGCCCCCCTATGCAAAGAGGATTTTCATTCAGATTAAATCTCACTATTTCCAGTTATTTTTGTGATTAAATAGTGGAACAATTGTTGAATCCAGAACTAGAATGTGAGCCATGTGAGTTAGTTTGTCGGGTTATAGATCCCAGGAAGTAACAGCTTTTCCAAAAATAATGGATCTGATTCGCCTTTTACTTATATCAATTTTCCCTTGGGAAACTTCACTGATCTCAATTGAGATGGTTGCAGCTTGTTGCAGGCTGTGTGAGAGGCGTATCCAAGCTAGTCGATTTAAAATAGGGAACAGTGTTTCTCTGGAAAGTGTAAGCTATCCAAACTCCAAGAAAACCATTTTTTTCTTTCATTTCTGCTATTTTAAATGTGCTGTCATTAGAAACCTACCTTTATTAACTAAATGTAATGATACTTTTTGTCAGATTTTAGTGTTATTGTAGGATTTATTCTCACATGGGCTTGCTGAATAGCTCATCTTCATATGCTTAATATCACAAAACATTGTTAACCGTCTCTGAAGGGCTAGAAATTATCTCGTCATGTGTGCAGATGTACAAAGCAAACACCTGTCTGTGTGATTCCTCCCATTTGTGTGCTGGAAGCTGTAAACTCATTTTAAGGTTCAATCACAAATGTGGTTGTTCAGCTCTGAGGATTGTGAAAACGGTTCCACAAATGTCTGGTTCTTTGTTAGGGACCACAGCATGGCCATTGTCCTGTGGTGGTTTCGTTAAGTTAAAGCCTACCCCCATCTTCTAGGAACAATCCCATTTTATTTTTTTTAAATAATGGAAATAGGTGCATTCTGTCCTCAGAAATTTTGGTGCCTCATTTCATCAGAGAATTGGAAGATGAAACATGAACCTGCCGGCTATGCAGGTAATTGGAGTGAAAACTGGGTTGAGTTTTCTTCCGTGTTTTGCAGAGTTTGGTTTAAAGTTCAGATGTAAAGTGTCGTTTAAAGAGCTCTATAGTACATAGATGAGAGGCTGCCTCTGGCGGTTGTTTGAGAAACTAGAGCACAAGGAAATAAGTACCATTTGGGTCCATGTAGCTCAGTGTCCTGTCTCTGACACTGGCAGGGGTGGATGCTTTAGAGCAGGGGTGCTCAACCCCTGGCCCGCAGGGCTACATCTGGCCCATGGAGGGGCTCCCACAGGTCTGGAAGTTTGGTGGTGGGGGAGTGGTGGCACTGCTCCCCCCCGCGCTCCCCGCCAGTTGCCAAATTTCTAGACCCAGTAGCTCCCAAAGCCCTGCACGCTGATCAAGCACCCAATCCTGGTGCACGATGGCATCACCAGGCCCCAGGACCCAGTCCCAGGAAAGAGCAGCACCAGCTCCCTCAGCCCAAATGAGGGGGCAGCGCCAGGGCCCAGTCCCAGGATGCACGAGCCAAGGAAGGGGCAGCGCCGTCATGGCAGACGGGGCTCGATGTAGCCATGGACCTCTGCTTTAGAGGGAGAGCGTATCCCCAGGGTACATCTAGAGTGGCCTATCCACTGTCATTGGCTTAGAGACACATCCCTGACTCTTCTGTTTAATAGCTATTAATGGGCCCATTTATCTAGTTCCTTTTTTGAATCTGGTTATATTCTCTGCCTCTACAACCTCCTACACTGATGAGTTCCAGAAATTAAGTGTACGCTGCATAAAAAAAAAAGTACTTGTTAATTTTAAACCTGTCTCCTGCTTGATATAAATTACTTTTATCACGCATTACAAGGAATAGTTAAGTGGAGTCCTGATGAATGTAAATCAAGTAACTCGAGGCAGCAAATTGGTGTTTCACAGTTCTTGGTTTAGTTTGAGAAGTACTTTCTGGGCACTACTGCTCCTTAAAACAAAACTTTTAAAATTAAGTGCACTGTTGACTTGAGCTAGACATAGCCCATGTCCTGGTACCAGCATGTGTGTCATCTCTTGAATCTTTGCAACACCATATGCCTGATTCTTCCGGAGAAGTCAGTCCCCTGTGTCCTCAAGGGGACTTTTCAAAAAGAATCGAGCATCCCCTGGCATAGTAACAAGTTATAGTCCTTGACATATTCCAGAACAAAGATAGCAATTTATTGTGGATACATTTTGAACTTTCTGAATGTTTAAAAATTAATACATGAGTCATACAGTAACTCTTTAATAAGTCAAGAAGTAAACGGCTAAATAGAATGGCGCTATTGATGGACTCGTCCCTAGGAAAGAGCTCTTCGGAAGAAATGGGGTGGGGGTAAAGGGCGGGGACTGCGTTCACACATCCCTTCCACATTTCAGTCCGGATCTCTACTAGATGAAAGGCTCGGTTAAGTAACAAAGCAATAAAAGAAATTGTGCTTCAAATCGGAGAGCAAGGATTCCAATTAGTTATAATATAATCCGTTTCATCGAGACTGACGTTCATATGGTCAATTGCCACGGTAAATAATCATCAAAGACAGGTCTTAAAGGAAATCCTGTACAGAATGACGGGGAGTGATGATTGAGCAGTAATTCTGTGCTTGCAGTTATCTGAGCAATTGTTACACCGTTAACACTCCTCTGTGTGTGTATTTTAAGCTGCGTGAATTAATGGTGCCAGGAATCCCCAAGTACTGTGCTAACCCCTAACTAGTTCGGTAACTGCTCTGTGTTTCCAGTCTGCAAAACCGGCAGAATGCTACTGATCCTTCTCGCAGGAGCTCTGGGAAGGATGACTTGGCATATAATGATGTCAGGAGCCATAGAGTAGTGCTCCCAGAGAGCAGCGACGGTTCGGCCTTGCTGCAGAAGGATTACGGGAAGCAAAAAGCTGCTTTTAGCCTAGGGCCCTAATGTGAAGGCAGTGGTAGTTCCTAGGCTCCTTGCTGTAATCGGCATCTGACAGACAATAACTTCTTTTTTTTAAAAAAAAGAAGAAAAAGAAAACAACCCCCCGCCCTCTCCCAAAAAACCCCCATAAGCAATTGTATGATGTGTGAGAAGCGTGTCCCCTTTGTGAAGGTGAGTAATATCTAACAGCCAGCGTATGCTTAGACCATGTGAGTGGCAGTTTCTATGGTAACTTCATTTTACACTGAATAATTTAAAGAAGTCTTTTCCTTTCTAATTCTGTTGCCTTCCACCTCCTACATCACCTCTTCCCTGTTTTTCTCACCCTTCCTTCTGCTCCCTCCTTTCAACAGATATTGTGTTGACATTGTAGATGTAAATTAATGTGCTTTTATACATGCAGATCCAAGGAAGGGAGAGGAGGAGGAGACAGGCGTCCAAATTAACCTGTTGGGTCATGGTAAATTTTTTAGGATCACAGAATCATGGAAACCTTGAGCACCTTGCAGACAGTTACGCGCCCCAGTTCTTTTTTCCATCCCCTCACTTGGGTATTGCATCCAAGAAAACAAACACATAATTAATGTTCAAGGCTAGGGGCAGAAGTTACACAACACCAGTATAAGTGATCAGAAACCAGTTCAAATCTGTAACGCGACAGAAGTTCAGTGCATGTAAACCACTTTCAAAATGGCTGAAACCAGTTTAAGATAAACCTGGATGGATGTGCTATCACACTTAACTGATTTAGGTTAAATCGGCTTATTGAAATTCTGTCCCAGGTCCCCTCCAGATTCAAATTAACTCACAGTCCCCCAGCATCCCAGGATGCTTTGTGCCTCCACCCCCTCCGCACCCCTTACACAGGCTAGTCTTGGCCCAAGCTGTCTGCTTCAGCACAGCAGGGAGCTGTGCTCTATCGCCCCCCCAGTGCCTGGCCTGGGCCACTGCAGGCAGGTGGCTGCTTTCTGGAATCAGAAGTGAATGTCTGTTCACTTGCTTATCGGTTCAATCTCCGCAGCTTAAACTAACCTGTGAAGATTGAATCGGTTCCGCCTCGGGCTTTTTGACTGTCTGTACTTAGCCCAAATGTAACTGAAGTGCAGGAAGTGACATTTGCTGCTTTTTCATGTTTTTTGAGACCCCTCCCGGTCTGTTGGTCATATAGGCTGCCTACACACATGCTCAGAGGTGGGAGGGGAGCATTTTAATTAGAGTGTTTCTTAGCCAGCCACTCTTAATTAAAACACTGCAGTATCATGTGCGTTAGGCACATTTAGAAATGGCCACAGGACATTTCACCTAAAGCTCACTCAGAGGTTTAGTTACAGCACCCTACGGCCATTTTTAAATACTTAAGGGCTTAACACACATGATGCTGTGGTGATGCTGCAGCATCTGAATTCGAATGCATAGCATTCTGTGCAACGCATGCTAATTAGAGCGCCAACGAGCACCCATATAGGCAGCCATACTGACCATTAGCACTACTAATATTATCATACCTATGTCTGCTGCTTGCAGGCTCTGTAAAATGGAGACATCTCAGCAGTACGATTTCTGTATCACCTGATATCTCTCAAGTGTTCTAGCTGGGGGCCTGGGAATGTTTCTGGCCATTACCCAATACTGACAGACCCTTCATTTCCATACTAAAGTAGAAATTTTAATATGTAAGCTACAAGTCCTAGAAGAGAGTGACCAGTCACCAAGTACTAGAATTTACAGATTTTTCAGAGTTTATGCTTTTTTATGGTATTTTAAAACAGATCTCTTTGAGAATTTAATGAAAAAGTAGCCTTTTAATGTTGTTTGTTCCTTGTTCTCTATGGTTATTCTCTGCTGTTCAACCATGGTAGACATTGCCAAAATTGTTAGGATTGGAGTAGGATGGTCTTGTCTCTCTGTGTTCATCACTTGGTTTTTATCAGGATTGAGACATGAGATGCCCATCTGTATAGTTTTCAGATTGATCGTTCATAACAGAAGTTATTTGCTGGGAAAAGGAAATAGTGTATCTTAAAATCATTGATGGTAAGTAAAATCTGCCATTTGCAGATGGCCACCTCAAGGCCTGTTCATTGTTTGCCTAATTGAAATCTCATTTGTGCATAGCCTTTTTGTGCTGACAGTCTGCAGAGGATTAAATTTCACCTTGAAACATTTGCATATAACTGGGCTAATGCATCCTTGTAATGGGATTTATTTCATTTAGTGTCTTTTTCAAACACTTCACTTTTTTGTCCACATTAAGTTAAAAATGTGTAGGTGGGTTTTCAAAACAGATTCTTAATAGATCTCTTTGGGAAGTTATAAAACCCTACTGTTTGTTAAAGTGACTTTCCTGTGCTGTTTTCATGACTCCCTGATGTTACAATATTGCACTGGCTTCTCCGTACAATGCAATTTTAATAATGCTAATTAGAGACTGAAAGGGAATGATAAAGATGCTTTCAAAATATAATTGCGGATGTTATGCAGAAAGTAGCTGTAGCTGCCAGTGAAATTCTATCAAAAATATGGGTAGAAATATAGATTAAAATTCAGGGAGGTCTTAAATTAGGGTGTGCTCTTGCTTGCCAGCTCCCTTTTCTGTATCTCATGTCCCATTTTTTGTCCTTCTCATGTCTGTTCCATGTTGCATATTAATTTCAGAAACAATTTATTTTTAGTCTGTTCTAGAAGTGGAGGTTGCAGGGAGGGGGACAGGTGCTGGGGGGGCAGGCAGCAGGGGGTGAATGGAGGTCAGGTGCAATGATCAAGCTGCTTGACACCCCTCTTTCCTCCCTGCTACCTCCCCAACTGCCTCTGCCACTGCCTGCTCCCCCCAGCACTGCCTTTCCCACTGCAGTTGTGGAGGGACAATGCATTCAAGACAACCCTGCAATAATTAGATTATGTATGCAGAAATTTGTAACAAATTTATAAATATTCCATTTATAGCGTCTAATCAGTGGAGGGGCGTCTTAAATTCAGAGTTGTCTTGGATTTGGGAACAAACAGTATATCTGTTGGGTGTACAGAGCTTTCCACTTACTTTACTGGGACTTCTGGATGTAGAACAAATGCTGGAGAAGGCCAAAAACAGGCATGATAGACTAAAATTATAGCTTTAGCAAACTGTTATGCAAATCTATCAGCACAGGTGTACACATTTTGTTCACTAGCTTTTTACCATTATGACAGAGAACAGTGCAAGAACTGATATTTTACTTGTCCATCAAACTTGCACACGACTCATCTTGATTGAGTAGGTGAGAATAATTTTGCAAGGCTGGTTTTAAGTGAAATTTTCTTTTCTGCGTTTCCAGAAAAATATACACATGGTAGATTAGCAGAAGCATTGGGGAACAAAACAATATTGATTAACGCTGAGCACCAGGACAACCCAAAGTATCATTATGTATAACAGGTGTTTGTTTTATGAGAAAATTGCTTATAAATGTGTAAATTAATTGCTGTCTGGTACCCAAATGAATGCATTTTATGGAGCATGGTGCAGCTCTGGAGGTGCATTCAAAATGGCAGCAGAGGCAGGCAGTGCTCAGCGGGGAGATGAGCACGTAAATGCAATTTGAGAGTAGAGTATAAGCTAAAACCATCAGATGTAATTGTGGTGATGAGAACTCTTTTCATTCTCTGAGCAGAGACAGATCAGAATGATTTCCCATTTCCCATAACACACGGCTATGTGTGCTTCAATACATAGGCAGTCGTGTTTCCACATGCTGCAGGTTTGTAGGCATGAAGTGTTCAAACGGCCTGAGTTGCCTAAGCGCTCTTGACAGTTTTATCCCCTGTATAACGTAAAGCTGTGACTCTTCAGCTGGTATTCAAAAGTAGTTGTTCTTTGGGTGAACTTGAACTGAACGTGCATGCAGATTGTATCTGACATCCCCCGTGGTTTAAACAGTTGGAAATGCTAATTTAAGAGGAAATCTTTTTTCATGTATTGTATTTTTATGTGTAAAATGATTGTTGTAAAGCTTGATACATTCCCCCATGCTTCAGAATACAGTCATTAGTGCACATTCCAGTCGGCTTCCTATGGCTTCATTTGGGGAAGAGGGTGTGAATCAATTGAGCTTTTTTGCTCACTGGTTTTCTAAGACTTACTAGAGTATCTTCAAAGACAGGGAGAGATTTCCTTCCTAAAAATTAGCTGCATGCTACATCATATTAAAGTTCCTTTTGTTTCCCAGATATTGTATTATATTACTATACTTTTTCTGTTCCTTGATATACAACTACTGTAGCAATAATTCAGTGAGTGAATGCGTAGCTTAAAATGAAACCTTGTGCAGTCTAACACATTTGTATTGAAAGAATCAGCTAGCATTTTAATACAAAATTGTTGCATGCATTTGTCCTGCATACTGGGTAGTGAGTAACACCAGTACACGTTCAGTACGTGTTCTCTAGTCCATTCAAAATTGGTAGGTTTTACACCTTTTCAAGGGGTAAACAACTGTGTGCAATGAAAATTTGGCTTTTTATATTTTTATGAAAATTCCTAAATGTTTTATTAGAGTCTATGAATAGACAATTCAAAGATAACAGCTCCAAACCACAGGTCTAGGTATTCTCATAATCTATATTAACTTCAGTGGTCTAAAAGATGGGGGGAGTGCACCCTCAGCAAGCTTGTGGATGACACCAAGCAGCGGGAGTAGTAGATGCAATGGAGAGTAGGGCTGGCATTTAGAGACCAAAATAAATTGGAGGATTGGACCAAAAGAAATCTCCTGAGGTTCAATTAAGGACAAGTGCAAAGTCCTGCACTTAAGACAGAGCAATCCCACGCACCAGGACAGGCTGGGGGTGACGGGCTGGGCAGGAGCTCTGCAGAAAAGGACCTGGGGGTGACAGTGGGCAGTAAGATGGATATGAGCCAGCAGTGTGCCCTGGTTGCAGCATCCTGGCTGCACTGGCAGGAGCGGTGCCATCAGATCGAGGGCAGTGATTCTTCCCTTCTATTCAGCACGGGGAAGGCCACGTCTGGAGTCCTGTGTCCAGCTGTGGGCCCCCCATACAGAAAGGATGTGGACACGTTAGAGACAGTCCAGTGGAGGGCAAGGAAAATGGTTAGAGGTCTGAAGCACAGGATTTCTGAGACGAGGCTGAGGGAACTGGGCTGATTTAATCTGGAGAAGAGAAGACTGAGGAGGATTTGATAGCTGCCTTCAACTCCCTGCAGGGGGGTTGCAAAGAGGACAGGGCTGGGCTGTTCTCAGTGGGGCAGACGACAGGACAAGGAGCAATGGGCTCCAGCTGCAGCAAGGGAAGTCGAGGTTGGATATTAGGAATTTTTTTTCATAAGGAGGGTAGGAAAGCACTGGAGCAGGTTACCCAGAGAGGTGGTGAAGGTTTTGAAGACCCAGCTAGACAAAGCCTTGGCTGGGATGATGTAGGTGGGGCTGGTCCTACATTGAGCAGGGGGTGGATGAGGTGCTTCCTCCTGAGGTCTCGTCCAACCTGAATTTTCTGTGATTCTGTGCTTAGCTACTTTAATCCTTTATAAGATTTAATTTAGAAAAATGCCAGTTTGTAGTGAAGGAAAAGGGAACAAGAGTGGGTGGTTTCTTTTTTGGATTTTCAAGGAGAGAACACGAAGGAAGATTCATACAGCAATAAATAGTGAGAGTCTGCAGAACAAAAACATAGGTTTGATACGCATTATAAAAGTGGTACTTAATCGTCCCATCACAATATATTAACTGTGACTACACAATCAGTGTTTTTGTTACCAATCTGATATGAAATAATAGGAACAACTGAAGGGGTTTAATAGAAGGGTTAGAAAAACCTACAGATTGCTAACGGAAGTCCCTCAGAGGTTGCCATTTTTGTTTCATGAATGAAGGGGACGGCTTTTGCATATACTGGTACAACCAACATTGTATTATCTTCACTTAGTTTCACCCTTCTGAGATTTACGTGCTATATAGAACGAGATTTTATTTTAGTATGAAATCAAGTCGATAAGCCAGAATTGTGAATGCTTGGTGGCCTACCCAACACAGTCCTAATTGCCATTGTGTTTGCATTGTAAAAGAGGGCAATGCGTATTCTGATTTTATGTTGCCTGCTGGAGAAAGTGGCAAAACTGATGCCATCACACCTGCCATTTTGATTTAGAACTAAGGTCATAGGCCAAATGAATCACAACTTCTCAAGCTTCTTGGATTGTTCCATAATCTGCTGTTTGGGTATAGTCCCTATCGAATCACAGATTGCATCAGTCTTTCCCCCAAAAGTAGGAGAGACCTCCGGATTGGAAATGTGGGAGTAGGAGGATGGGGAACCAGAAGGTTGAAGGAGCACAGCACAAGAAAAAAATCTGAAAAATACTATATTTGGACCTATACTACCAGGGTTACCAACCCAAGGTTTTATTTTTCTTGTATTGGCAATCTTGAAACTTTTTACTGACAGCAAAACACTGTTACTGGTTTAGGTTTTACATCACGTAAATGCAAGTCTTGCCAGACCCTGGACAAGGGCTGAGTTCAAATTTAAGGGTTTAATACCAACTGTAATAAAGTTTGATTATGCTTCAACCTTCCATTTCTTCCCCTGGCCACTGGCCTTGCCAGTAGGTAATTATGATTTAATTTTTTTTTCTAGCTTCCTTTGGGATTCAGATTAAATGAGGCTGCTTATTAAACTGTTGTCCGATGAATATTTCAATGGGATGGTGGTTTCATAATAGAAACAAGTACAGAAGCAAAAAGGAACTTGAAAGTAGCTACTCAGTCCTTAAATTCCTTAAATTTCACTGATCTGCTATACCAGTGGGACAGTAGATTCTGGAGCAGGGGTGCTCAATCTCCAGCCTGCAGGCCAAATGTGGCCCGTGGAGCCATGGCATCTGGCCCATGGGGCTCCCCATGGGTCAAGAAATTTGACGGTAGGGGAGTAGTGGTCGTTAATACTGCTACCCTGCACGTGCTGCCAAATTCCCATGCCCCCTTCCCTGCCCGGTCAGATGGAGCTGGGCCAGGCTTCCTTCTCCCTGTGACCAGGTTGGGGCCAGGCCAGGCTAGGCCCCCTTCCCTCTGCACGGCCGGATCAGGGCCAGGCTGCTCACTGTCCCCCTCTGCATGGCCATTCCCCCCAGCCCTGGGTGAGGTATCACGGCCACAGGCCGGATTTGGCCCATGGAGAGACCCAGATGCTGCCCGTCTGGCCTGCCAGGGCAAGGGGTTGAGCACTGTTCTAGAACATCTAGTCTAGGTGAGACAAACTCCCCATTTATATTGTGGTTGGGATTAGCAGCGCAGCATTAACGGCTCATAACAATCTGGTTAATGTTTCTAGTCAACTTGAAGCTGGATCTCATAACACCAGAGGAAATATCTTCCTGAGCACTAAATTTATTCTTTCAGAGCCAGTGATCATCGAACTTTAATTAGCTGGAACTGCACCCTATAAATTGGTTGAGAAATAAATATTTAAGAGTGATATTTCTGTACCGATAATTGAAACATTATTTATTGCATGAAAATTGGGTAATATGGTCTAGCTTTCTCTGTTTATTGGAAAAGCATAACAATTTAAAATGTCAGTTATTTATTATTAAGAGCAATATTAGAGTAAAAAGCTGAAATATCATTCATCATAAAGAGGTGACTTATTGCCAGATTGCTGCATTAAACATGAGGGTGCTGTTTCATTTTACATTTGCTATATGACAAAGCAGTAAGATTTTTTTTGCTAAAATGCTCATACCTCTCCATTATTTTGGAGCAATGCAGTGCACTATTTCAGAAAGATGGCTATGTGGGTTTTCCTAGGAAAATGCCTAAAGTCTGATTTAAATTACTATGCTGTAGTTAACTGCCAGCAATTTTATAGGATCACGTGTTATTTGAGTAAAGTATGAAAGCCGTCATATATTGTTGGCCAAGAAACTGAAGTTTGGGCCTTAATTTCAGCACCTTCCTGCCTTCCTGTTAATAGGAGAAATAGGAAGGGTAGGATTTTCAAAGTCACTCCAGTTAAGATCTGTCTTGCTAGTTCAACTTGTGCGTGCTCGTGTGTGTGTGTGAGAAAACAATGCTACTGGTATCTTGAATATATTCTACATCTCTACACTTAATTTTTTCCAAATAATGGCTTCCACATTCACTGTTCATAAACCTTTCTAGCTGAAGATTTCTGCACTGGGTATGCTGACACGATGCCAGTTTGTGATACGTCTGTTTTAGTTCTGCATGTGATCCAAATCCTGGACTTTTCTACGTTCATATTAGTATTTTTCACCTAGCAAGAGTACTGGAAATATTATTTCTATCAATGAAATGATGTTCTTAAGGAGACATGGGAGTTTTGTGGCTCAGGTAAATACCTGTTGCCTATAAAGAAGACAATGTGTTGGGAGTAGCATATTCTTAGTCTCCACTGATTTGGGGTAACACTGAGAGTTATATTCACAAATCTGTTCTCCCACCTCTGCAACTGCAGCCTTATCTTTATTTTGTACCCTGTATTCTTCTTTTTTTTCTGTAGACAACATATGTAGTAGGTTTACCAGGAAGTTATCTAGGAATCCAATCAAATGTCTGTTCTATTACTTTGTACATTCAGTAGCTAAATATTGGAAGTACATTTGCTCTTTACCAGCATGCTGCCTTATACCAAAAAGGCTATATTTTCTTGGGTGCTGAATTAAACTGGTGATTGCAGCCACTAATGTGTGCTTCTCAGACAGCATTGCTCATGTCTGTCATTGCCTTTTATGAGTTATTTATTCATGTAGTTTCTTAGTTCAGCTTTGTGCCATGGCACTGATTGTTGCTGTCACTTCATCACATTGCATGAAGGTGTAATTCTTTCAGACTCAGATAATGGACAGAGATAATCTTTCCATTACAGAGAGATCATTCAGACCTGAAATACCTGTGCTGTGTTTCTCTGCCACCTGAGAGATTCAGGCTTTTTCTCTCCAAAAAAAAAAAAAAATCCCACTAGTTACTTTTTGTTCTTGATTCTTTGAAATATTGTATTTAAATGTCATGAATAAGGGCCGATCATCTATAATTTCTTCTATGGAAGAACCACTGCACAACTTTATCTGAAAGCCAGAATATAATGACTCCTGCAATTATTAGTACCTCGCAACTCCATGCAGCTTCTGAGCTGAATTTTTACTCCAGCCCATGGCGTTATCCAGCTTAGCTTTTCACGCTGGGACAGACTGTCAGCTTCTTCTGCAGATACTGTTGATTGGGTTCAGACTTCATTGATTACTTCCATGAAGAAGTATTTCCCCTGTATCAGGTGGCTGTTACCCACTTTTCTTTAGAGAATAACTACTAAGAAGGTTGTGACCAGAAGTATAAATAGTGTGGCTTGCATCCTGGACCAGCGTCCTCTTTCTCTGCCTTGTGGCTCTGCTCCTAAACTCTTGCCACCCTACGCCACCTGCAGCTACCCCAGCCCTCCCTAAAGCAGCTGTTTGTCATCACCAGCAGTTGCAAGAGAGAAAGCCTGGATCTGGGGTGCTTCCTCTGGGTCAGTACTGGGGGGGCTAGTTTCCAGTTGCCCACCCCTGGCTATGTTACTGGTGACTAGAGGCAGTTGAAAAATGGTATTTCCAGCTCAGAGAAATTCAGTATCTCAGTTTCCTTCTTCCCTTCCTCTTAATTAGAAAGAATCATTAAAACTTGCCAGAGAAAAGCAATACTGAAATCTTTGGTGAAACATCAGAACGATCTTATTGAAATATCTTGTTTAGTGAATGGCAACTGTTCCATTTCGGTAATGTCCAAACATTGCAATATGCTACAAAACATTGCGTATGTAATATGTAACCTTTATTTGTGTAATGAATATTTAAATGATCATGTATCATAATGCAAGAAAAGGATAGTGTAACAAAAGAATACATTTAAATTTAAACTAGCTCAGATTTTTTTCCCCTGTTGACAGTTTTTGTAAAAAATGTTCGCGTTCTAACAAAGCCGTGGTTTTGCGTGGATAACTTACTGATTTGTGTGGGGGGTTTTTACCAGCTCCCATGATGACTGCTGATCGAAAGAAACGTATGTCTTTCCTGGCTGTCTCGAGTTAAATGGGAACACAAAGGCGAACTGTGGATAGGATTACTAATACTGGCTTATAGTGAGGGTGAAGCACCAATTTTGCTTCAACATGCAGTAATCTGCTTCAATATTCAGTAAACTTGCAGTTGAAACCATTGTTAGATCTTAACTTTGCCAATGCATTATTCAGGTATTGATCACCACTTTTTTATTTTATTTTTTTTAGTAGTTGGGAATGAGGCCTATTGGGCGAGCCTTGGCCATATTTGGTTTCCTCGGTGATTGTAGTGTAGAGAGAACTTTTTGCTAAAAACTGGTGGAGCATTATGCTTGTCTCTAATCAGGAATTATTTAATAGGCTTGTAACTGAAATTTTAGTTCTTGCAGAGTATGCACAATGGCAAACAAACTCGCGGCTAAACTCTCGTGCAAGCAAATGGCAGTCTTAAGCAGTGAAGCCTAACAAGTAGTTACCATGTAGAGACCAAAATTTTCAAATCTCCAGAAGCACCAAAAAAGGGGAGCCCTGCGGTTCCCAAGAGGTATGGCTATCTCATGGCAAGGGTCCTGCAGTTGTCTTATTACTATAGTGAAATGTCTTTCATTTAAAATTAATTATTCAAGTAAATGCCTTTGATCACTGGGGTGATCAAGTTGCTAGTTAGAGATACAGTTTTATTCCACTGAGGGGCTGATGCAGTAGTCTTACCCCTTTCAAAATCACAAAAACTCCTAAATCTAAACTGTTTTTTTCAAGTATTATGTGACATCCATGTTATATTTTGTGACAGTTGGATACAATGTCCATGTTGTTTAAATGACTACTAAGCCCAATGAAAGTAATAATAGCCACGTTGCTATACATACGCTGGCTTCTAGAATATATATTCTAGGCACTCAAAAATGGGGGTAAAATGATAGTCTCCCTATGCAAAGCAATGTTAATGAACTACTGTAGTATGAGGTACCACTATCAACCGTCTGTTTTTTAGGCATCCCAACAGCTCCTTGTCATTTTGAGAGCGCTCCACAAAGCACTGAATGCCATCTTTTGCAATAATCACAGTAGCAACTTAATTTTCACATGTAGTTGTGGTAGTAGTGATGATGATAAGTTACCTTTTTCTCAGATTACTCAAAATATAGATAAGATCCTGCTCTTCCAACCTCCGCACTGGTCTAAACAGCTGTGTGTGCAAGGGAGAGCAGTAATTAGTCTTCGGCAAAGTCTTGCATGTGTTTTATAATTATATTAAAATCTGATAAGCAGTTACCCGCCTGCATTTGTTTTCAGACAGAGTTGACAGGGTTTTTCTCCAATTTTGTAAGAAGCCAAGGTATCTTTTCTTTGATGTAATACTTTATCATGGTGTTGCAAGCATGGCTTACGCCTTCCCTAGTTTCTGGAGGTGGCAGCCATCCTCTGTTATCAGAAGAGCTGACACAACACACAGCTGTTATTAAATATTACTTAACATTTGTACACAGGTTTACATGTCACCGAACATCAAAGTATTTTCTGGTGTTTGGTAAGCATATAACAATTTTTGCTTCACTTCTGTTCATTTCTGTGACAAAGACTGCATAAGTACTAACTGCTTTGCACTGCATGTTCTAACATGCTTCAGACTCTAAATAGCCCTTCATGCCAAGTAGTGGAAATTTAACCCCGAGCTATTCATCAAGCAATTTGCAACAATGCCGTACAAGAAAAGTTTGATAGGTTTGGTGAAAAAATCAACAAAAATGAATGCTTGCAGAAACCAAACCATGCTAATATGTTTGTATTTCGCTTAATGGAATACGTAGCAGAAGCCTTAGCTATATTTGAGTTTGTCTAGTAAAAAATAGCAGATTTACCCAAAGACCCTTGTCTAACTTCATGCTTGTCGCTCTTGTTGAAAGTGTATCATCCCCGGTCAGGATTGATAGGCTAGTAGAGGCGGAAATCAAATAGCACTTGAAGATGCTGACAGTGCAACATTTCTCTTCTGTTCCTATCTGTTCTTAATGTAGGTTTCTAAATGTTTATCACTTTTTCCACGCCCAGAAATAGCGTTGATCGAAAATTCAAGTTTGTTATGTTGCAGTATGCTGACAGTCTTGTCCGTAGCCGATGAGTGTAGAATCTCTACGTTTTGGGGTGTATTGAAATAGATGTTGAAGATGTATGCTCCTATAGATAGAGCGGTGGTTCTCAACCAGTTTGCCATAGCAGGCCCCACTTGCAGCTATCAGTGTGTCGTGGGTCTCATCCAGGTGGACCACAACTGGAGTACTGCATCCAGTTCTGGGTGCCTCACTTCAAGAAGGACGTGGAGAAGCTTAAGACGGTCCGGAGGAGGGCCACATGCATGATTTAGAGGCCTGGAGACCAAGACACGTGAGGAGAGGCTGAGGGACTTGGGATTGCTCAGCCTGGAGAAGAGAAGACTCGTGAACCTTGGTTACAGCCTATAAGTATATCGGAGTGTACGTCGGGGTTTGAGGGAGCATCTGTTCACCAAGGCCCCCCAGGGGAGGACAAGAAATAATGGGCACAAGCCGATTGAAGATCGCTTCAGGCTAAACATAAGGAAAAACTTTCCAAGTCGAGTGCCAAGGATTTGGACAGGCTGCCCCAGAAGTGGTCCAGTCACCCTCCCTGGCGGTCTTCAAAAACATCTTGACGTCCACCTTGTTGGGGTCCCGGCAGCCTTTCCTGCCCACGTGTAGGGGGGCTGGCCCTGATGACCTGTAAGTTCTCTTCCAGCCCCTAACAACTCTGAAAGTTACTTCCTGTGTATCCACTTAAAAAAATGTTTTAGCAGGATTTCACGTGCGCTGCCATGGGCTGATTGGGCCATGGGTTGAGTACCACTGCTGTAGGGCTTGCAGTTTGATACATTATTCATTTCAACACTCGTTACACAAATAAAGGTTAAGATATTGCATATGTAATATTTTTTTTTATTACATATGTATGTACATTTACTTTATTTTCTGGCATATGTAATATTTTATGGTATATTGCAATGTTTTGACATTAATGGCAACTGTTCCATTTCAATAAACAAGATGTTTCGATAAGCTCACTTTGATGTTTCACCAGATACGTTACTATTTCTGTTCTTTGGCAAGTTTAAATGCTTCATTCTAATTTGGAGGCGGGGAAGAAGGAAATTCTAGAAAATCCTAGGCATGAAAGGCAGTTGAAAGTGCTTGTTTGTTTCGACCTCTGTAATGACAAGCTGGGACCCAGTCGTTCCATTGACCTGTTGATATATTTCATTGACAACAAGGGGGTAAAGCAGTATCAGGAGTTTTTCCTTCCTGTAATGCAGAATGGATGAAGAGAGAAACTGGACCTCAAGATAAATGATTTAAAGCTAACTGGCAAAATTATTTAAATCTTTTAAATGCCTGTCTGGCAAAGATAATAGGTTACAAGACTGGATACCATATTTAAAACTTTACCACTGAGATCGTCTCCTGTTTCATTTTCTTTTATTTGGTAAGAGAATGCTTTCAACATCTCTAAATGATTGATTTTTTTTTTTTAATGCAAAACTTTGAGAATATACGCTGTGTGAGATCAGGCTGCTTGTCTGTCTGCCTGCTGAGGGTTTGACCAGAAGGGAGCAGTGGGTAGCCAAGGAAGTGATAACATCAATAGGAGATAATAACATATGTCACAAGGATGAGCCACATGCATTCAGATGAGTAAGAAAGTGACTTAAGAAAATAAATAAGTATAAATAGTGTCAGGTCTAATGCTTGTCTAATGCTTTTGTTCCTGGAAGACTCTGGAAAGTTATGGGTTTTATAAATCACAAATGTTGGAGAAAAGAAACCTATTTGAAAGGTAAAAACGTGGTTAGAAACTCAAAGGTATAACTGTAAAAATAGAAAAAGAAAAGATCTCTCTTATTACACCTTGGCCTTGTGAGCCAAAAGCCAGAAAATTCCCCGTCTGTTTCTTTAAAGCCTTTAGAGCAATCTCCCTCAAAAAGAGATTTTTAATGCATCTAAAACAATAAAGAAAAAAATGTAAGTGATCTTGCTTACATAAAAAAAAGGGGCGGGGGAGATATATTTGTGGGTCTTCAATGATGATAATTTTGACCTCTAAATCTCTCTGGTCACAAATCAGAGCAGTATAACAAGCAATACTCAATAAATGTAACTTAAAAGAAATGGGAGGGAAGAGATGGAGACATGTTACTGAACGCTTTCAGGCATCAGGTGTGAAAAAAGGCTGCCCAAGAGCTCTCCTGGCTATATAGTTGCTCCAGTAAAAGATACCACAAAAAATCCTTGCTTCTCTCAGAGGTGTCCTGGACTGTCATGGGTCCAACAAGACTTCAGCCCTGCTACTGAAAATCTTCACGTCTTCCCCTCATCTTTAACAGCTGTAAGTATAACACTTACCTAAGCAGAATATTGGCGCTGTTTGGTGGACAGTATGATCGTTGCCTTGCGAGTCTGGTTAGGTACTGTTCTGAACTTGTATATTCATCTTTTTGTATTCTCATAATTATAAGTTGCTCCAAAGACTTATTTGTAGGCATGAGACGCTAGGTAGAAATGTGTAGCCTCGTGTATTTCTGCGTGTATTCAGTAATTGTGGGTGCGTCTACATGTTCATTAATGCGCTTTTGCTAATGCACATTAAATTTAGTACCCCTGGGTATTTATGTGTGTGCTCACAGAGGGTGCTTTAATTAGCACAGCTCTGAGAGATGTGCTAATTAAAAGCAACCAGAGTGTCACATGTCTTAATGTCCCCACACTGCAAAATGGCAAAGGACACTGCACTAAAGCTCATCAAATGAGCTTTAAAGTGCCCCACCACCACTTTTCAGTGTGGGGACACTGACACACGTGACGCTCGAGTCTGCTGGAGAACGGTAATTACTACGCTTCAGCAGACTCAATTAATCGAGACTGCTTCAGTGTGTCGGAGCAGCCTCCCTGCACGTGTATAGGAGCCCTGCATTGTGAGGTACTAGAAAAGGTGCATTAGCCTATTTTAACGCCCGTTAGCAAAAGCGCATGGTTTTTGTATGACGCTTTAATGCACATTAAAATAAGCTAACACGCATTAAAGTGCACGTGTAGATGCACCATATATAATATTATATTATAGCCCCCTTTTTTCCTCCAGTCGTTTGCATTTGAACGTGTCCCTTGGCAATAGTTTGATTATTTTTAGTCACGGTGTTTTGCAAATATACATGATTTTCCTGTGGTGATTATAAAAATCCCAGAAATGACAATCACTGTAACTGAACTGATAGCAGTAGCATGTTCAAACACATGTTCAGGAAGAATGGAGTAAGGATTGTCGCTTCCAGTTCTCAGCGCTAGGCACGTTGGCTCCCTAACTGGCTGAGTGACCGCACGAAAATATCCTGTTTTGTTTCCTGGTAGTGGAGGGTTAGCTTAACACGTCGCTTGAAGTATTTAACAGTGTGGTCATGACCAGACTCTCAGTTGGAATATATGCAGTTGCATTGATTTTTTTTTTTCTCATGTTTTGGAGAGTTACAGTAGTTTACACCAGAAGAAACCCCCAACTAATCACGTGTCTGTGACCCGAAGTTTGCTGGTACTCCTGACCTGCAGCGTGAGATCTGTTTGATTCGTGCTTTCATTATCTCTGTTAAGATTGGTTCTCTCAGTAACTGGATCTTTTGTACATCACAGGACAGGTTTTATGTATTTTTGCTATGGGAAATGCACTGTTCAGGCCATATTTAGCCCTCCACTCTCTTTATTCTGTGTACGCACTCGTACAAGCTTGCACACATGCGTGCACAGGATACAACAGCTTTCACATTAAGGCTGGATCGGGCTGGGCAGCTGATGAATTTTGCAAGTACAGCTGACGTTTTGCTACAAAATCATGCTACTTACAGGGCACATCTACACATCGTACAGCGACGTAATTACTGCGCCATGTTTTAGTACTTCCTTTTGGCTTGGCGTGGTAACCGCCCGTACTGCACAGCCCGCCGTGACAGGAGTGTGCTGCTACGGCAAAGTAGCAGCCGGGCGCATGTAGACCCACGTGGTCACTCCATCGATGTTGTGTGACATGTAGATGCGCCCACGTGCACGTTACCGGACATGCAGGTGCAAAGTCCTTGTACTATTTATTGTGTAAAAACTTTCCAGTTGTGAAACATCATGTATTTTAGAGCAGAAGTGCCCAGAGCCAGCAGGAAGGTTATTTGGTAGAGCACAGTTATGAAAACTTTGCCTTAAAATTGTGGTGAATTTAAACGTTGTGTTCCAAACCAACCTGCCGAGCGGTGTAACACTCTACAGTCGTGTAGTGACAGATCAGAAATGTGCCCTGGACGCTGAAGTTACTTAAAAAATCTTGCCCGAGTCCTTTCCACGGCTTTTCCAGCAATGATTCTGTTCTGTTGGCAACAAAAGTATAGAAAGGTGCGGTCTGGAGTAGGGCCGTCCAAGTTCGAAGTGGCAGGGGTCATACTAGGGTGGTCTGTGGGCTTCCGAGACGGGTGCTTTGCGGATGCACCAGAAGCCCGCGTGCCCCCCGTTTCTCTGCACCCCATGCCCACATGTCTCTGTCATTGTCCCCCCACTTCCAGCCCACGTGCCTGCATGGACACCCCCACGGAAGCTGCAAGTAGCTGGAGGGAGGGGGGTGCCTGGAGCCCCTAAGGCTGCTCCTACCACAGCCACAGTGAGCCCAGGTCCAGATTATCAGCTGTCCTACTACCCGCCCCTTGCTCACCGCAGGCACGGTTCTGCCGTTCGAGCGACGAGGCTTCCAGTGGATGGAGATTTGGTGGCCGACCCTTCAGCTGGTAGCTACAATTACTTTCAAAATGAAGTCTCCCACTGTTGCTGCTAATCAGAAACCTCACGTTTTGCTGCACTTCAAGTATTGATTGTACCCATTTTCTCTTCTAGGATGATACCAGCTGCTAGTAAATCCTTTTTCTTGACTGATCTGGTGGCAGGACGCGAGTACGATCTCTGCGTCCTTGCCGTTTACGACGATGGGTTGACATCTCTGACCGCAACCAGGGCGATCGGCTGCGTGCAGTTCACCACGCACGAAGAGTACAAGCAGTGCCGCTCTCTTCACGCTCAGTTTCTCGGAGGAACTATGATCATCATTATTGGTGGGATCATCGTGGCTTCAGTTCTTGTTTTCATCTTCATCCTTCTCATGAAGTATAAAGTCTACAACAACCACCACAAAAATAAAAATACTAAAGTCAGTAATGTCTGCTCTCAAACCAATGGTAGTCAGAGCGGGTCAATGGCGCACTCGACTTCCAAACTGACGGAGGGCCGGGAAAGTTTGCATCAGGAGTGCTCAGGAACGTCCAACAAAGGCAAAACTGTTGTCGATTTTGATTGCGAAAGAGTGACTCTCGCTGACACAACCTTTTTAACAACTGATGCAGTATCTTAATAGCAATGTGACAAGAGCACACACACACCAAGGTGGTATCGCTTGAAACATTTTAATGCGAGTGGTTGTATTTTAAGCTTCACTACTATTGTCTATTTTTAAGATCAGATGGTTTAAAAAAAACTATTTTTTTAATCTGTAAAACAGTTCCTGCATTCTTAACTATTTTTGTTTCAATATATTAAATATAAAGTGTGTGATTTACAAGATTTTTTTTTTTACTGGTTATTTTATAACATACACCTGCGGTATGAGGCAACTACATAACGATGGGTATTTCTTTGGTAAAATGCACAATTCATTCATTCAGCTGTGAACTGGCAGCAGGACGTGCTCTCGGGATCCTCCGGGTTTTTGCCTTCTTGTGGCAGAGGCGTTTAACAAGTAAAGTAGCGATTCGTTAACAGTGAAACGCAATGAAAAAGTCCTCGACTTGTTGACCGTGATTTGTTCAGCGTTGTATGTTCATTCTAGACGTGCGAGCCACAGAACAAAAAAGAGGAGAAATGGGGATCAGGCCGGGGGGCTGGATGGTCCTAATGGGTTGTCTGTGGGAAAATACCACACCAAAATAAGGAAAACAGCATTAAAGTTTTCAAGTAGTTGTGCACAATTATTTACTGATATTGCCTTTTGCAACCCTGCTCTTCCCCGGCAGTCAGATTTACCGTAGCTCAATCAGAGGCACCCGGGTTTTTTCTGCCTGATTTAAATCTCCAGAAAGCTGTTGAAGTAAGTACTCCACTGTGCACATTTTTGCCATGCTGGAAAGGGTGACAGTCGCACTCCCAAATGATGCCAGTCGTGTTCGTTTGACTGGTTTGGGTACG
This sequence comes from Crocodylus siamensis, assembly GCF_052110815.1. NCBI lineage: Eukaryota > Metazoa > Chordata > Crocodylia > Crocodylidae > Crocodylus > Crocodylus siamensis. Next base: position 2,711,887 of record NC_143400.1, read on the forward strand.
TTTAAGACGGACAGCCCACATTTCGAAGTTCTCCTGTCCCCAGGCACACTGCACCGTGGCGTCGTGACACTGGACCTTCAGGTGGCTTTTCTACCGACCTCTTCTTTCTGTAATACTGCATGAAGTGTAATGTAACTGGCCGAAGGATGAGTTATGTGAATGTTTGTGCAGTCGTTTTTAAGCGTTCATAATAGTTCAATCTTCCTGTTGTTTAAAGGGATGCTGCTAGGTCAAAATGGGCCCAAATTTTAGATTTCGTTGTAACATTAAAAAAAAAAAAAAAAAAAAAAAACTTAAGAGGAGCATAACATAAAAAGGACCTACTCAACAGCAATGTGTCTCTGTATTTTCTTGTAGTGTTTTGAGAACAAAGTTCCCCTTCTCGTCACTAGTCCGTTTCTTGTTAAGCATCCTGAAGGAACTGGAGAAAGGAAACGATCGACAATACAAGTGCAGATTATCAAAACCAGTTTGAATCGTTGAAGGTGATAAGCACATGATAATTTAAAAACGAATCAGGAAGGAAATCCTTGGACTTATGGTATCCCTTTAACCAACTGAATATTTTTCCGGTTAGATATGAAAGCATGGGCCAGGGAAGGATATACAGCAGACAGCTGAAAGCTGTACACTTGCACAACGTTAAACGAATATATTTTAATTCAGTCATTACAATCAAGTAATAAACATACCTGCTCAGAAACTCGAGACTTTACTCTAGTTAGACTCATTCATTGGCGGTGTCAGGAGCTTTTGAAAACGTTTGTAGAGATTACTTGGCATGGCCTAGATACCGCCTGGGTTTCCATACAGCAATGAAAACCAAGCACAGGAGTTTGAATGATTCGGTCTTCAGTTCTCTTGGTAAGAGGGGCTGTTCACACTGCGAAAGCTGAGTCAAATAGTGTACCGTACACCTGTATATGAGAATTAGGTACTTGATGAAAACTGGGATATTGCTCGGTCTCTGTGCACAGGGAAAGGATGGCATAATGTACATATGACTTCCTAGCTATGACCTGAGTTAGGACCTTTCTCCCCACTTTTCCAGCAGGTGCAGGTATCGCCAGCCCTTCAGGAACACGCAGGACAGTGTGGTTTTGATGGTGGTGCGCCCTTCTTTATTTTCGCAGCTGCTTTGACATCAGAGCCTCCTAAGTTTGAAGAAAGCAGTATGGCTGAGGTTTGGGCCTTTGTTATTTCTGGGGGAGGGAAGTAAGCACGAGACTCAAGGAACTTTCTCCTCTCTGGAGGGTCACTAGCGATCTGGCCCATAGCCCCTGTGATTTCCAAGGAGCCATTCAGCTGTGTCCCCAGAGGCACGAGCGTTCAGGATGCCGGTGGGTTATACTCGAGAGGATATGGGGTATCTTTTTGTGTAGGTCCTAGCGACAGGATGTAGAACATGCCCCTTTTTTCCAAGGTTGCATATTGTACACCTGCACTGCAGAACGGATGTGGACCCAGCAGAGTCCAGTGGAAGGCAATAAAAATGGTTCAAGGGCTGGGGGACAGGACTGGTGAGGAGAGGCGAGGGAACTGGGCTGATTGAGTCTGCAGAAGAGAAGACCGAGGGGGGCCTTCACCTCCCCGCAGGGGGGCTGCACAGAGGCTGGAGCCCAGAACAGCCCACGTGCCCCTGAGTGGTGGCACTTTGCAGCCCCCACCCCCATGGCAGGGACCAGTATCGGTGCCCCTCACTCTTCGACACTGGCGCACGTGCGTGCAAGGCCAGGCAATGCGGAGTGCTTGTGCAGCACGTGGCGCATGCACAGAAGGTCCGTTCTGGACACGTTCAGTCAACACGACGCCAGTGAGTAGTGGCACACGCACAGAACAGTCAACCATGTGCATATCCCCACCAGGCCTCGATGCACACGTGCACAGCAGGTGCCATATGCCACTGCACTCAAGCACACGAGAGAGGAATAAAACGACCAAGGGGAGGCGCTGACGTGTAGTTGACACGCGCCGTGCTCAGTAAGTGTGGCGATGATGGGCGCGTGTGCCACAGGCTGCATACGCCAGTACCTAGCAGGGCGTGCACCGCCGGTGTGTACCGGTGCACGTGGCGAAGGCCTCGCACAAAACAGGGCATATGCGCAGGGTGGGCATGTGGAGCCAGCGAGGGGTGTTGGGTGCACGGCCTGCCCAGGACCTCGAGCGTGACAGCCCGTGGCTTGAGGCAGCTCAAGCTGCTTTGTGGCCCCTGGCCTGGCCCTCACGGCTTCCCTTGTCCCTGCAGCACAGCAGGAGCCGCGCGGCGCGCACGAGGCAAAGCTTCCCTCCGGACAGCACTGTGGCTGCGGGGCCCTCCGGCACTGGATTCGGCCACGCTTCCTGCTCCCTCCCTCCTTGCCACCCAGCTGGGGAGAAAAAAGAGGTAAGACTTGTATGCACAGCCCAGCGCCTCGCTGCCCAGCACCAGCACCAGCCCGCGCCTGTCGGTGCCCCTCTCCCGGCAGGCTGATGGGTCGTCATCGCCTTGTGTCTCTATGCCACATTTGACCGCTTTGCTCCGCGGGCCCGGGCTCTTGGGCTGGGCTGGGGGACGGCTTTCGCTGCCCGTGGTTGGGATGCGCCTGACGTTTGAAAACACATATATCCATTTCGTGTCTGCTAACGGTGTGGGGTAAACGACTAACCAGCAACGCGGGAGCCAGGGCACAGGCGCTGCCATTGGGACCCCAGCCCGGATCCCCTCGCTTCGGCTGCGTCGTCTGGCCGCGCTTGCCTCCCTGCCTGCTCCCAGCCGAGGGCCCTTTGACTGGGGCGGGAGCGGGGAGGGGGGAGCCTGGCCAAACAACACGGCCCCCCGGAAGCCCTGCGCTGGGTGAAAGAGCGGCTGACTGCTTAACTGGTGAGCCATTAGGCTGCTAGCTGGTTTCCTTTTAGGTGATGGCTACTACTGCCCCCGTCCCCTGCTCCTCCCTCCTGCCTGCCCTGCTGCCCTCCGATTCCTCCGGGGCACCGCGCAGCTCCCGTTCCCCGCCAGACTGCGCCCGCCCTGAGCTAAAGGCTAACCAGTTTGCTTACTGGCTACCACTGCACGTATCCGTTAAATGATTAATCGCTGAACCTTTCACATCCCTGGCACGCGCGCCCCCGAGCAGTGCGGGCAGTGTGGCAGGGGCTGCGTGGTGCGAGGCTGTGCTGTCGTCGGGGTGGTCGAACCCGTGGTATAGCCCCGCTGCTTCATTTATTTAGCGTACGTGCTTTCGGCATCTTGTTTCAGCCCTCATAAGGCAATGTCGTCTTGAAGGCCGCCAGGTGCCACAGTAAATAGACACAAGTCAGCCACGTGGGACATGGTTTGAACTTGTCTGCAAGGGTGGTAGTTGTCATTGCAAGGGCTCCAGTGGCACAATGACCCTGGGCAGGTCAAAAACGGTTGAGAAGTGCCCAATAACCGCGTGGCCAGTTAAATCTTCTCCCTTAGATCCCTGGAGCATCCGACTCCGGTACGTAGGTGGTCGAGACGTCGCTACCTCTCCATGGCACGGCCCCTGGCGGTAAAGACTCAGCTGCTGGGGTGTGCGTTTTTCCGCTGTCGGGCATTTTCCTCAGCCTCTCGTTCCGCCTCCACAGTCATGTCTCCCTGGGCACGGCATCCCGAGCTTGGGTGCGGGCAAGGAAGCTCCTGCGTGGCTTCAGACATTCGTGTGCTGCGGGGTGGTCGTGCAGCGGGGGTCTCCCATCTGCAGCACCACAATTTTGGCAGACTGGCAGCAGGGCAGCTCAGGTCTGTGCAGGGACCCATTTATTGAGTCCAGCCTCCTGTGTCCTCCTTGCACGTGTCTCTGTGCCTTTTATTGTATGCACACCCTGTCTGGAGCAGAGAGACGCGGCTAAGCTGCTGCCTCTTGGCCCGGCAGGAAATCGCACCGCCTCTTGCCTTCCGGGGATGCAGCAGGGGCTGCTCCCCTCTCCCCAGCTCTGCCCAGACGTTAAAGCCCGCTCCCTGGGAGGGGCAGTGGCATTGCAGTGGCATTTCTGTTCAGGCAGCATGGAGGGAATCAAATGACTTCATGGCTCATTAAAATCCACCCGCTAATTTAACTCCGCAGGTGCTAAATAAAAAAGGTGTCCATGTTCCACTGTTCAACCTACCCTTTCTTCTGAAATGTTGCTGTCCATTAGCCATTTCTGGTAATGTTTCTCTTCTGTTTCCCGGCCCTGCAGTCAGTTGTTCAGTTTTAGCCAAAAATTTGAACTCGAGCACAGTAATATTCATTCAGGTGCAGCAATGATTGACGGAGGCACTGGGCGCACTGTCAAGGTGCTCAAGACAACTAGACTTTGTTTCACAAACCTGTATACATTGAGCCGTAATGAATGGCTACAGGCCTAACAAAGCCGTACCTTTTGGCTAGCTGTTTTAGGGAGGGTTTTTTGCTTGGTTTGTCGTGTTTTTTAAACTGAATACATAATCAAGCAGATTAGTGCACGTTCTAAATAAATGTCTCTTGTCTTGATTTTAAACGGAATAATAGAGCCCTAGTCCCCTGGCATATTAATAAAGCTTCTAGTTCCTCTTGAACTGGAGAAAAATTGGTGTTGTTTTTTATGGGAAGATACTACCCCATCATCTGCACACACCCCCAATTTTCACAATCCTGGGTGAGCCCCTGCCCTGAATCTGGGAGGATGGGGATGGCACTGGGCTGCCTGGGGGGGTTGGCCTTGTCCTGGGGTGCAAGGACATGGGAGGCTGGCTGAGAAAAGACCTGGCCCTGTGCGTGAGAGCACTGGGGGAAGGATGAGGGTATAGACCCCTGGAGCTCTCATCTTTCAGGTGCCGAGAGGCCAAAGAGCCCTTTGGAGATTGGGACCGGGGAGGACTCGGGTCGGCCAAGTCAGCAGAGATGCAGTGAGAAACCTGCTGCCCTGCAAGGGGTCTGGGACAGGACAGGGCCTGGGACTACCCTGCTTTTTACAAGAGGAAAGAGAAGAGCAATCCCCTGCTCCGGGGGTGGGTTTATTATAGAGGCATTGTGGGGAGCCAGGGAAGGGGGGCACCCAGCAAGAGTGTGGGCCAAGATGGGGCCGGCACCAGATGAGTGGCTGCAAAAGGACAAAGCTGGTGGGGTGGGGTGGGTGCCTCTCTCCTCCCCCCCAAACTCCCTGGCACATCTCGGTGCTGACCTGTCCCAGCAAGGGGGGCTTCACAGGAGCCTGCAGAGCAGAGGTGGCTGCAGTGAGAGGCCTGGGGCGTCGGGCACAAGGATGAGGGCCAGGCTGTCCCTCCCCACCCCCTCCCCCCACGCACGTTTTCCGGACCAAGAAGCACTCTGCAGCAGCCCAAGCCTTCGTGACCTGCTCCTCCCTCGGGTGCTTCTGCCCCCTCTTCTTCCACGTGTCTCCCTGCAGAGGCTTGAAACCGAGAGACCCCTGGACCCCCCGCGCCGCCCCCAGCATCGTCGCTGCCTCCCATCCCAGCACCCCAGACCAGACCCCCCCGGCTTTCCAGCCTGGAGCCCCTGGTCCAGGAAGCCCCGGCACAGTAGCAGTTTGCACTGAGGCAGAAGACAGACCCACGGCAAACAAGGGGGGCGCAGCGGGAGATCGGGTCATTGACTCCTGGCATGGGAAGCCTGGCTCGCGCCTGACGAGCAACCCCACTGCCCTGGAGCTGCTGGTGCCCCTCACTCCTAAACCGCATGTCCTCGTTCCCGACCCGCAGCCCCTGCCAGCCCGGTGGGGCCGGTGCCCCTGGCTGCACGCCCTGGCTGCTTCTGAGATGAGGATTTCCCCCAGACCTTGTGCAGCCCCCGGTCCTGCCCCTGCGTGCAGCCCCTGTTTCCCACTTTTGTCTCTTCCAAAAGACTTGTCTCAGACAGGACCGGATTAATGCTTTGGTGGGCCCTAGGCAAAGAAACTCATGGCTCCCCAGCTGAAGATGACATTTGTATATTACTTTTTTCACTCAATCATTATATGTAGAATAAGCACCACGGGCCCCCTTCTTCACTTAGGACCCTGGATCTGTGCCGAGTTTGCTTATGAGTTAATCCAGCCCCGGTCTCAGGCGGCCCCCGGCGGGTGGGGAAGGCGGCGCAGGTGCCGGGAGCCTGGGGAGGGGCTAGGGATCTCGCGTCTCGGTTGGCTGGAAGGCCGTGGGGGCGGAGACAGCTATTCTTCCCTCTGATTGGTCTCTGCTTGAGGAGGCGGGTGCAGAAGCAAGCTCTCCTCCTCCTTTTGCTTGGCTGTCAGAGCTTGTTGAGCCACCTTCCCATCTCTGTGTTGATTGGTTGCTACCACTCAGGAAAAAACAAAACTCCTAAATGACTGCTTTGTCTCGGTCTTTCACAAGACCAAGGGGAGCAACACGCCAGGTAGGGCACAGGACGAGCAGGGCGGGATTGACGCCGTTCCCACCATTGCCGTAGAGCTGGTGTACGAGCAATTAAAGAAATCAGATGTATATAAATCAGCAGGACCGGATGAACTCCACCCAAGAGTGCTGCAAGAGTTGGCCGAAGTAATCGCAGAGCCCCTGGCAAAGGTCTTGCAAAAATCACGGGCCTCTGGAGACATCCCAGAGGACTGGAAAAGGGGCAGTGTTGCGCCCATCTTCAAGAAGGGGAAGCATGAAGACCCGGGAAACTACAGCCAATTAGCTTAACTTCTATTCCAGGGAAAATCCTAGAAGCATTCATCAAAGAGGCTTTATGTGACAAACTTGCGGAAGGCATGACACCGAATGGCGGCCAGCATGGCTTTGTCGCGGGCAGGTCTTGTCTGACCAACCTCATTTCTTTCTATGATCGGGTGACTCGTCACCTGGGCGAGAGAAAAGCCACAGGCATCATATACCTGAACTTCCAGAAAGCCTTTGACCTGGTTCCCCAGGAGGCACCGATCAGAAAACTGGAAGATATTGGGCTCAACTATGGGACTGTCAAGCGGGTGCAAAACCGGTTGCGGGGTAGGGTGCAGAGAGTCCAAATGAATGGATCAGTGTCGTCCTGGCAAGGCGCGGGCACCCCAGGGGTTGGCACTCGGCCCAGTGCTGTTCAACATCTTCATCAGTGACCTGGATGAGGGGGTGAAAAGCCCGTTGACCAAGTTCGCAGACGACACTAAGATACGGGGTTGTGTGGGCTCACCCACAGGTAGGCTGCAGATACAAGCAAACCTAGCCAGGCTGGCATGTTGGATAGAGAGGGACCAGATAAGGTTCAAGGTAGAGAAAGGCAAAGTGCTGCATCTGGGAAGGAAGAGCCCCCAGCACACCTACCGCGCCCCTGGGCATCGCTACCCTGACCAGCACTACACATGGAAGGGGTCTGGGGTAACGATAGACCCCAGCGTGAATATGAGCCAGCAATGCGACGGTCACCACCAGGGCCAATAAAACTCTGGCGTCCATCAATCGATGCATTTCCAGTAAATCCGAAGAAGCGATTCTCCTGCTTTACTCAGCGTTGGTGCGGCCGCCGCTGGAGGACTGCATCCAGCTCTGGGCACCGCACTTCAAGAAGGACGTGCCAAAGCTCGAGAGGGTCCAGAGAAGGAGCACCCGCATGATCAGAGACTTGCCATACGAGGAGAGGCTCAGGGATCTCGGGCTCTTCAGCCTAAAGAAAAGACGGCTGAGAGGGGCCCTGATTGTGGCTTCCCGCTGTATCAGAGGCGTACGTCGGGCTCAGTGAACAACTCTTCACCAGGGCGCCCTGGGAAAAACTAGAAACAACGGCCACAAACTCCTGGAAGAGAGTTTCAGGTTGAACATTAGGAAATACTTCTTCACAACAAGGGTGTCCAGACTATGGAGCAAGCTCCCCGCAGAGGTGGTGCAATCATCTACCCGAGAGGCCTTCCAGAGAAGACTGGACGGTCCCCTGGCTGGGGTCGTCGGACCCCAGATGTCTTTCCTGCTCGTGCAGGGGGTGGACCTGATGATCCTTCGGGGTCCCTTCCAGCCCCATGAGTCTGTGATTAAACCTTGTTTCTGTTCCGTACTTGTCCCAAGCCCTGCACAGACCCAAGATCCCTTTTAAACTGTAGCAGGGTTTTGGACCCTTGCTGTAAAATAATGTCGTCTTGTTAATATGGCCTGGAAGTGACACTATTATTCCTTGCTTGCTTCATTTGAAGAGGCCTGAAAAATCAGGGCACGCAATTCGGGTATGTTTTAAAAGCTCTGCCCCAACTGGATTGAGTAATTAAAACGATAAACCTGAGCTGGGGGCCAGGCAAAGTGAGCATTGCTAGGTGAGGAAAGACGCTTCACCAGGCATCGGCTTGAAGTAGGGGTCCCTAGTGTCGCAGCCCGGGGGCTCTGCCGTGGGCTTTGTGAGTTCCTTGCAACGGAGGAATTGCTGTAGTATTTTTCTGCCCTCTAAAAATGAGTGACAGCTCGGAGCTGGCCTGCTCTGGGGGGTCCACTGAGGGGCAGCTTCAGTCTGAACACGTGGAGAACCGCTGTTCTGCGGGGACCCTCTGGTAGGGAGGCCAGTGGCAGGCGCCCACGAGTGTTTTTGTGCACAGGCGGAGCTGGCAAAGCAGCCTGGAAGTGTCCTGTCTCTTGCCCCTGTCTCCCCCCGTGCGCCCACGAGGATTCGCCAGTCCTGGGGAGCCCGTGGCAGCTGCCCTGTGCTCCGGCGGGCAGCAGCCGGGGGTGTCTGGCCCAGCCTGCGCCGGGGCAGGGCCCAACACTAAGCGCTGCAGTAGCACGGCGGGGTCTGCACAGTCTTGCCGGTGGCGGGGGTTGTGCAGGACCCCGACTGTGCGGTGACTTGACAACTTGGTGGAAACGCGTGCAGGGACGCCGGGGATTTTTTGCGCAGAAAGTGTTACGGGGGCTGTGTGGTGATTTGTGAACTCTTTTGTGGACTTGCGGGGGGCCTGGAAAATTGTGCAGAGATTTTGCAAGTTAATTGGGTCACTGTGTGGGGAGACGTGCGTATAGCGTTCCAGTTATCTTGCCTGGCGATTACCGTGTGCAGATCTGTCGTGGTTTGCCCCCTTTTCCTACAGGGCAGTATTTGTGTTTCGGCGCGCACGGGTTCCTTGGCAGGCGCGTGGCCCACTCCTTCCTCTGTCTGGCTGCAGGAGCTGGGGACGACACCCGCACCGCTGTCTCCATCTGCCCCTTTGGAGCCGGGGCTCCGGCGGGGCGGCCAGGTCGGGAACGTCGCGCCTGGCTGATTCCCACGAGCCGTGTTCACGTGGGGCACAGTCTGTGCTGCCGGGGCACTGCGGGGTTTCGTCAGTTAAGGGGCTGGAGGGACCTTACAGATCGTCGGGCCCAGCCCCCTGCGCTTGGACCCCAGCAAGGCGGGCGTCAAGGCACTTTTTGCAGATCAGGTTGATGGGGAGGACAAGAGTTGAGTGGAGAAATACAAGGCAAGCCAAAAGAAATCCTTCTGGGCTCTGCGCGGGGTTGCTGAGATTGGCAGGGGCAGCTGCGTGCAGCACACAGCGTACACCCGCAGCGGGTACGGGCTCAGGTCCCTCGCCATCTGCCGTCACTGGTAAGGCAGATTTCAGGCTTGACGCCCTTGCCTTTGTGTCCCAGTAGCTTGTACATGTCCAGGGGCACGTTTTGCTGTAGCTTTGCCCGTTCCTCTCAGGTTTCTCCTGGCTCAGCCAGCGGGGCGCTGCGAAGCTGTGTAGCGCAGCCGGGGTTGGCATGAGGGGGTCGTCTCATCAGCGGTGGTGCGGTACATGGCGTGCGAATATGAACTCGCGTGAAAGCGCCTGACGTGGGCCTGCCCTTCCTCCCAGGCTGGTCCCCGTGACCCAGTCCTTGGGGCCAGCTTGTCGGTGAGGGGGAGCAGCGTGACCGTCGGCCCCGAGGGACGTGGGGTAGGAGGGCCCCCAGCAGCTCCTGGCTGCAGACTCGCTGGCTGCTCGGGGGTTGCACTGGTTCCTTGGAAACATCCACGGCAACACGTGAGTCCACGTTTCTGCCTTTGTCGTGCTCGGTGAGCATGAAAGCACCAGCAGTCGCCGCGGCTGCTGCCTGGAAGCGCCTTGTGCACTTGCCCGCATCCAAAGGCATCGCCTCAGGTGGCTGCAGCTGTCTCCCTCGAACCACGAGCAGCGCCTCCCTTGGCTACCCCATCCCAGTGGCACGGGCCCCCAGACTTGCCATTCTGCCTCCCTGTGCCTGGAGCAGGGGCAGAGCCCTTGGACCTCTGCACCCTTCAGCATGAATTAGCCGCTCACCCTGCCAGGCCCAGCACCCCCCGTCCTGCCTGACAGCCTCTCCTGGCCTCATCTTCCCTCTGGAGGGCCCCTTGTCCTGTCCCAGTCTGCAGCAGGGCTGCACCCCGGTTTCCCAGCTGCGCTTAGGGAGTTTGGGGGGTGGGTACGGGTGGTGGGCTGTGTCGCGGCGCCTGCTTCTCGCTTCTCCCAGCGTTTCTGGTCTGTCCCGTTGTCCCTTTAGCCTCTTTTTCTGCCTGTGCTGCCAGTGAAAAGCCACCCTGTCTCCTGCACAAGCAGGAGGATGGTGTAAGCCGGGGCAGGCAAAATGCAGCCCGTGGGCCAGCTGCGGCCCACCAGGCTATTCTCTCTGGCCCTTGGGCCCCTAAAAAATTTAGAAAATTAATATTTATCTGCCCTGGCTGCCTGTCATGCAGCCCTTGATGGCTTGCCAAAACTCAGTAAGCGGCCCTCTGCCCAAAATAATTGCCACCCGCACCCCGGTGTAAGCCGATGCATACGTACTGCCCCTAAGAAGTTGCCTTGGGAATGGGCTCTCTGTCCCTTTGTTTCCTCTGAGTGCCCAGGGCAACACCTGGCGATTGCACCACGTCACCAAGGGCAGCACATCGTTCCCCTTCCTCCCCTGAGCCACAGCCCGTGTGGTTTGGTGGCAGCGCCGCTCACTCCTGCCCTGGAGCCCCCCGGCCTGGCTCTGCGATATCTCTCGTTCCCGGGGCAAAGACCTGGCACAGTCATCACACGTGTGGGCCCCTTGGCAGAGTGTAAAGCTGCGTAACAGGCGTTAAGTGGGTGACCTGAGGCAGCAGGGGAAGGGAAGAAGAGGGGCGGGGGGGGCTACATTTGCATTTCAAAGTGACACTGGTAAGGGGTAAAAGACTGGAATGCCTCAGAGGAGAGAGACCGAATGCAGGAGAGTCAGGAGAGGTAGGCATACGTGAGGGATGTGCTATGGTCGAGGCACCCAAGGGGGAGAAGGAGGTGCAGATTCATCCCTGAAGACTGGGGCCCGTGGGATCTCCTCCTCATCGAAGAAGAGCTGTGGATCCCCAGAGAGACTTCCCGAGTGCCTGGCACTCTGCCCTCAGGATTACTAAGACCTCTCTCCGCAAGGCTGTGTGTTGTCTTGCTGGCTTACGATGTGCAACGCTCTTAGTTCAGAGATGATACCTTTTATTAGCCCAACTAAGGAATCAGAAAAGGATTATCTTTCTCTGCAAGCTTTTGGGCGCACACGCCCTTTCTCAGGCTCAGAAAATTAAAGATGGTAAAAAGTCCCCATAGGTAGAAACTTCACTTCAGTTTTGCACAGAGGAAGCTGAGGGTGGATGTCTGTTCCTCTGGGTGGTTCCTCTGAACAGACTTCCACTTTCAGCTGCTTCTGTGCAAAAATTAAGTTTATTTTCTACCCATGGAGACTTCTTACCATCCTGAATTTTCCCTGAGCCTGTGGAAGGGTGTGTGTGCCCGAAAGCATGCAGAAAAAGATTTTTTTTTTTTGTGATTTCTTAGGTGGATTAATAAAAGGTATCATCCCTGAACCAAGAGTTGTAGAGTTTTGCATTTCTTTTTGTCTCGGACCAGCACAGCGACCAAATACATTCCTGGCTTATGATGTTACAGCGTGTGCTGTCATTGTGTCTTACTGGGCTGAGTTTTTCTGTTCTTTGTCGCATACTTGAAATTGCAAATGGCTCAATAACGGCTGACTACAGGGCACGCGCACAATTCACCGGGAGACTCTCCCTGTGCCTCACAAAGAGCGTTTGCACCCAAAAACTTCCAAAGAACAATTTTTCCAGCTACTTAGTTCATCTAATAAAAGTTATCACATCTACCCAAAGAACACTGTCTGCCTGTTGTTCAAGCATTTATAAATTCGGTGTCACTACCTGGAGTCTAATATTAAAGTCCAGCAAAAGATTGTGGTGTCCCTGGGTGGGTCTGCTGAATTTGCTTGGACTCAGAGATTTTATTGTGCACAGCACTTGGAAATGTTGTTGAATCCTGGATTTAGAACCTGCTTGGACTGCGAGCTGCTGAGGATTGTGAAATCTGTTCTGGAGCCAGGACGTTTATTCACTTAAACTTGCCAGACTGGTTTTTTGCATGGGAGGCAGCCCAGATCAAGTCAGAATTCAGGAGCTCTTCCCCTTTTTTGGACTGACTTGACATGGCAGGTCCAGTGAGAAACGAGCTGTCAGAACTACAGCAATGGCTTTCAACCTGTGGTCTGAGGACCCCTGAGAGCCCACAGATCTCGTCTGAGGGGTCCACCAAAGACGACTGTGATCAGGCAGAAGTATGTGAATGCCCACACTTACACTGCAAGGCCCACGCCTCCATCTGAAGTTTCCAAACGGGCCCACACCTCATTCAGAATTTTCTAGGCGCCCGCTAATCCGTTGTTCAAACAGCTCCTGTTCGGGGCGCTCAGCAGGGAGATGAAAAGCAAGTTCTCGCTGCTGTGTGACTCGGTGGCAGACTGGGAGACCGTTCATCATGCACTATTGCACGTGCGATGCAGGAATGAAGCCTATCAGGAAGGGAAAGGAAAAGCCTGGGAAGTGACCCTCACAGCAGCGGAAAGGGATCTCGGAGTCGTAGTGGATCCGGGATGAACACGAGTCGACAGTGTGACGAAATCACCAGCAAAGCTACCCGCACTTTATCGTGCATCAGCAGATGCGTGACAAATAGATCCAGGGAGGTGACGCTTCCCCTCCGTGCGGCGCTGGTCAGGCCGCAGCTGGAGGACTGCGTCCAGGTCTGGGCGCCGCACTGCAGGGGGGATGTGGACAGCATGGAGAGGGCCAGAGGAGGCCACTCGCATGGTTAGGGATGTACAGGCCAAGCCCTATGGGGAGTCTGAGACGGAGGGACCTGGACCTCGTCAGCCCCTCAAGAGAAGGCCGAGAGGGGATCTTGTGGCTGCCTACAAATTCATTAGGGGGATGCAGCGAGGGTTCAGAGATGCTCTGTTCACCAGGTGCCTTGTGGGGTAACGAGGAACGATGGTCACAAACTGACAGAGCAGATTCAGGCTGGGTATCGGGAAAAGCTTCACGGTAAAGGTGGCCAGAATTTGGAACAGGCTTCCTAGGGAGGTGGTGCCCCCCCGCCTCGGGGGTCTTCAAGACAAGGCTGGACAGGCACCTGGCAGCGGTCATCTGACCCCGGCGCTCTTCCCTGCCCCGGCACTCGATGATCTCTTCTGACCCCAACCTCTGTGACTATGATGTCTGAGCTGTCCCCTTTAGTAATAACTGACCGAAGGGGACAGAGCAGTCTGTGGGAGAAAAAGGGAAGGCTTTTAGGGAACCAATAAGTCAGGATCTGGAGAGCACAAATCTGGTGTGGGCTTATTAAATATGAAAACGGAGAGAGAGGGGGGCTGCCGATTTGCGGCGTTGTGATGATTAGCCCATCGTGAAGAAGGGGTAAGGCCGGACCCGAATGCTCTGCTTCCAGGGTGTTAAGACAGCCCAGTGTCCAATAGCTCCCATTTTCTAGGACCCATGAGATATGACAGCTGGGGGCATCCTCTAGTGCAGTGGTTCGCAACCTTTTTTTGTACCAGGACCCATTGTAAAGATCCATGGCCCGTCCTGAACCAGTGCCCCTCACTCCTGGCCCACAGCCCCATGTCCCCAGGTCCCAGCCCCCAGTGTATGGGGCAGGGGGAGCCCCAAGCAGCCCCTCGCAGGCTGGAGCTCTGCCAGCCTTCAAGAGAACAGCCACAGTCCCACGCTTTTCTTCGTTAAAGGAGAATCCATTTTTAAAGTTGGTTCGCGGCCCTTTCACATATTCCTGCAACTCACTTTTGGGTTGTGACCCACAGGTTGAGAAACGCCGCTCTAGTGAACGTGCAGGTTGGAAGTGATATAAATGGTCGGGCACTGGGGCAAATGCTGCCATAGCCATGGGTGCGTGCTTGTCAACCGTGAATGTAAAGGGGGCTCCGGCCTCACATTGGAAGCAAGGGGGGGAAAGTGGCTTGAAGGGTTTCACGGAAAAGCATCATCAGTCCCCTTCTCACGGGGGAAGCAGCCTGGAATAGGGCCCCCGTGGGCCCAGAGCATGTCCGGAGTGAGGAACTGAGAACAGTGAGGAATATTGGGCATGGATAGCTTAAAATTAGGAAAATGCTGTACTTTGTCAGCCGGCAGGTGACGTGGTGGCTGAGCTCCCCCGTGTGGCATAGACGCACTGCTCTCCAAGCCAAGGACCTGGATGGGGAAAAAGATGTCCAAGCCATAACCGATATGTTCCCACAGGTGTTGGCCCAACACAAAGGGGAATGTGAGAAGACTAAAGCCCAGGTGTTAATTGCTGGACCTGATCCCACACCCCAAAAACCATACGAATATCCAGCTGAGACTGAAAGCAGCCTACCGGAAACCACAAAGGCTTTTTGCTAGAACAGGTATCCAGGTTGTAGCCATGTTGGTTTAGAGGCAAAAGGAGTTGGAACTGGTGGTAGAGATAATAGCTTTTATAAGACCAACTTGATTTTTGCAAAAAAAAAAGTCTTTAAAGAAAATTTAAATATATGTATATATATTTTTGGTAAAAAGCTAGGTGGTCTAATTGCTAGAAAAGGGGGTGAGGAAAGAACAGAAGAGACCAACAATGCTCCCATTGGGCCTGTAAGAGAAGCCGACGACAGTGGATTATAGGGCCCTCAATAAGGGGCAATGAGAGCCCCAGCGGTTGCAAGGTACCCCGAAGCAATGGCAGCAACTGTCGGAGGGGCAAAGTGGTACTCGGTGCTAATCTGTCTAATACCTGCTTTGCCATTTTCCTTCACCCTGATTCCTGGTATATATGCCTTTACTCGCATAGCACAGGGATTTCATACCGCACCTGCTACCTGTGCCATTCATATGATGCACATCTGGGATAATATGGAGAACCAAAGAAAAGTGATTTTATACATAGATGACATCTTGATATGCTCCAGTGCCCGAGAAGAGAATCGAGAATTGTTAGCATGGGTCCTACAACTGATAGAGCAGACAGGCCTAGGAAGGTGCAGCAATGTCAGCAACAGGTTTCCTACCCAGGGGTAACTTTAGGGCAAGAAAGGTGATCCCCAGACGAGCAAAGGATACAGAAGTTACCAGCTCCACCGGGTGTTACCACCCTGCATCCCAGACTCTAGCTCCAGTACCGCAAGCCTCCACCTCGAGCGAGAAGGAAGTTCTGGCATTAGTGTGGGTATTGCAGCACTGGGCGTATCTGGTTGGTTTAGTCCCAGTAATATTATATTAAGGAGAACACACGCCCCAGTAAAATACATACTGTCTGGAAAAGCTAGTGAAGGCCACGTATCCAATCCAGAATTAGCAAAATGGACGTTAGCACTGATAAACAAGGATGTTGGCGCAGAAAGCAAAGGCAGCTTATCTCCAGCCCTGTACTGCTTGCTCATGGAGGGGAAAACGAGCATGAATACCCATTGCCTGAGACAAAACCAGAGAGGCATTCTCCGTTCAGAGGAACCTGACCCTCGCTGAAGCAGAAGAAGAACCTGTGGTGATTTGGTTTGTGGGCAGACCCAGCTATTAAGATAAAGGGAGATGACAGGATATGCTGCAGTGATGTTAAAACCGAGGAGGTGGTGAAAGGAAAGTGCAACTGAGATTGTGGCCGTGGCAGCAGAGAATACTCCACTAGATGAACAAGAGCGGTGTTGGGTAGTGAGAGCTGCTTTGGATTGGCTCCCGGTGTGGCAAGAGAGAGGTATAAAGTCCGCTGGTGGAAACCAGATTGTTGCACGTGGGGGAATTGGCAAAGAAAACGACCGAGTCCCCCTGCGGTAGTAAAGTGAAGGCTTATGAAAAGGGAACTGAAGAAGGCAAGGGGAACGGAGAAGCTGATTTACAGCCGGAGAAAGGCCACGAGGCAGTGGATTAGGTTGCATGACGGGCTCAAAGCAGAGAAGCAAGACTTGGTAAGCAAAGGGCAGCGGAAAGGATGGAAAATTGAGCAAGAGCCATCGGGGTTGATTTTCGCCCAGAAACACAAGGAGGAGGTGGCGGCAGCTCCGGTGTGGATGGTGCCTGAAGAAGTAAGGTTAGAAATGATCACTCTGGCATGCGAGCATGGACACTTAAGGATAGTCAAAACCTTGCCAAGACTGCAGGCAGCGGGATGGTAGCCGAGTCCAAGGGAGGAAGTGACGCAATACGTTGACAACCACTTACGTGTGCAGCAAATAATCCCCCTACCGGAGGAATGAGGGGACCCCGGGAGCATTAGACAAGTGGTCCATGGAGCAGACAACGCGGGACCCGTGCCTCAGACAGCAAGGGGAAATCAGTCCTGCCTGGTGATGCTAGTTAACCTCACGAAGTGGATCGAAGCTATACCCACCCGTAACAGCACAGCTACCCCCGTGGCACGGGTGTTGGCAGAGCAGGTGTTCTCCTAGTGGGGGTCCCCCCATAAATTGGTTCGGATCCAAGCGCTCGTTTTGTTGGAGAAATCGCGTGGGGTGTCTGAGGTCTTGGAATAAAACAGAGATTGCACGTTGCAGGGCACCCTCAGAGCTCAGGGCTAGCGGAAAGGACAAAGAACCAGAACGACTGCCTTGCAACGAACGTCATCAACCAGCAAGGCAAGGATCGGGATCAGCCACTACCCTTAAGTTTGGTGGCGCTAAGAGGAACTGTAGCCCCACACAAGCCCATGACGGGGAGCAGAGACCAAAAACGAGGGTGGCTAGGAGGAAAGCCTCCAGCCTCATATTCTAACAGACCCATGGGTACAAAACCTGCTACAACGAGCGGCCAACACACAGAGGCAAGTGGCTATAGCCTTGAAAGCCACTCCCCAAAAAATGAACAAGCAGCTAGACATCGCATCCTCGGGAACGGGAGATCGGAGGCTGGGTGCTGTGTTGAAAGGTGAAAGAGAAAATCAAGACACTCAGTCGCCTGCGGACAGGACCGGTCAGAACTGCTAACGAGGCCGGTCCTACTGCGGATCAAGTAGAAATACATCCTGGTCCAAGTGTAAGCAAAAATGGTTTTACTCTTCACAACTAAAGGCCTGGGAAGGAAAATAATGAGGGGTGAAGACCCCACTGCCAGCCGTTTCAGGCGCAGTTCAGCAGACCCAGAAGGACGTCCCAAGCAGCGGTTCAGCGAGTGGGGACCTGCAACGAAGACTGCAATTATAATAACGAAGAAAAAGTTGTGGGTATGCTCATGGAGCAAAAGAGCTGAAGGAGCTGAGTGCTAGCATAAAAGAAAGTACCGCAGAAAACTGGTGGGATAGGCCGACCCACTGGAACTGCAGCCAGGGACTTATTCACGTTATTATTCGCCCTCTGACCATTGCATTATTGACCCACATTATTACTTGTATTGGACTGTGCTGTATCTGTCTGTAAATTGATAGCACCAAATGAATGAGCAACAGGTCTTGCTGTTCTGGAAAGAAAAGCAAGTAACGTACTTTTATTTCCTTGTTCTCTTTTAAAATAGAAACGTTAATATTAGTAACATGAGTCATTCTTAGCTTAAATGCCATTGGCTGTGGCTATATGTGTAACGTTATGTTGTGAGTGTCACGTAAGCACCTGGACGTTTCTGGTGGCCAGGGCAAGACTGGGGTGAGGTGACAAGACTGCCACAAAGAGCATCAGTCACGGGGGCCGCCCGCTAGGTGTAGAGACGGTGGAGCCTGCGACGCCCGATGCCAGCCCCGTGCCCTAAGATGGCAGTGGTCATAATGGAGGCTGGGGCAAGAGCGGATGAGGGTAGGCAGAGGACCATCAAGAAGAATTAACAGTTGCCCCGCTGCTGCCTGCAACACTAGGCATTGAGTTGGATACTTCGCCAACCACAGTTTTGACTATCCACGTTCTGGGGGGGTCAAAAAATACCCCCCACGGCCCCCCTGCCCCTGCTTGTGCCTCTCACGCCCCCTCCCCAGTCCCCACAGCCTTGCTGGTGCCCCCCACCCACAGCCCCTGCTCCCCCAGCCCTGCTGGTTTGGCCGACCACGGGCACTTGCAGGAACCCACCCACCGTGGCTGGCGTGGGAAACCTGTACCCCTCAACCCTCTACCACACCCGAGCCTAAAATAAGAGTGATGGCTCCTCTAGGAGGGCTATCAAGGAGGGGTTGTTGGCCAGGGCCTGACACAAGTGGGCCCTGCCCTTCAACTGCTTCTGAAGCTACATAACAGGTGTTAAGTGCATGACCTGCGAAGCAGGGGAGGGGACCGAGGCGGGGGGGGGGGGCTACATTTGCACTTCAAAGTGAAGTCTATAAGGGGCGAATGACTGGAATACCAGAGGAGAAGCAGGAGTCAGAGACACCTCTGCATGAGCGTCGGAGGGGCGTGCAACACGAGGGACTGAAAAGTACCCGATGCATCCAAGGGTGAGAGGGGACAGATGCGCCTGTGGAAACTCAGGCAACGACGAGGCCTGTGGGAGCTCCTTTTTAGCACTTAAGACGGCTTACGGATCCCCCAGAAAGGCGCCCTGAATACGTGCCTGCAAGGAGACCCTCTGTCCTCAGGATCGCGCAAGACCGATGCGAGGCTTTGTGTTGTCTTTCTGGCTGACGAGGTTGCATTTCCGGTTAGGCCGAGATGGCTGTGCCGCTACCACGTCTTACTGGGCCCTGTTTAAGCTTAGCCAGAGTTTGCCTGTCCTTTGTCGCACGCTTGAAACGGCAGATTGCTCAATAACCGCGCTCATCAGACAACGGCCTGCTCTTGTTCAAGCATTTCTGAATGCAGTGCCGCTACCTAGAGTGGGATATTAAGCCTGGTACCTCCCGGCCTGGCACTGCTGGTACTCCTCACTCCCGACCTGGTGCCCTCACTGCTGACCCTCCGCCCCGGCTCAGCTGTGCCCCTCGTTCCCGACCCCAGCCCCTGCCAGCCTGGTGGTGCTGGAGCCCCTCGTTACAGACCCCTGTGCAGCCTCCATTCCCGCCCCCAGGCGCAGCCCCCAGCTCCCCGTTTTTCTCTCTTCCAGAAAAGGCCAATCTCAAGTGGGCCCCCCGGGAGCCTGGGGAGGGCGGCACGTCCCGTTTGGCTGCCTACAGGCAAGCGGTGCTTGGTTGGGAGGCCGGGGGTGCAGACAGCTATTCTTCCCGCTGACTGGTCTCTGCCGAGGCGGTGGGTGCAGGTGCCAGCCCTCCTTCTCCTCATTCTGACTGGCTGTTGGAGCTCGTTGAGCCGCCTTCCCTGCTCTGGGTGGTGGTTGCTCCAGCTCGGAGCAGCGTGGGTGCTGGGGTCTGCCCCGGGCAGGATGGGGCTGCAGCGGAGATCTAGGGGTGCAAAGGGGAGGGGCTGCTGGAGCGGGGTCGGGGGGTCAGGGGAGATGCGCCCCCAACCCGAGAGGACCCAGGTGCCCAGCCCCCCAGTCCCTCCCACACCCCCACTCTTACCTCCCCCCTCCAGAGCTGACGGGAACCCGCGAATCGAGCCTCCGGCCCCGGTCAACTCACGTGTCCGAGGCACGCGGCTCCTCCCTGGCAGACCCCAGGTGCAGGAAAGTACGCGTGTGCAGGGGCAGTGCCCCACGCTGCCATTGGCTCCTGGTGCCACTGTTAAACAGGGGAGGCGATGCAGGTGCCCCCAGCTCCGGACTGGCCGCTGGGGGAGGCAGGACTAGAGGTGGAAGCCAATGTGGCAGTGGTAGCAGGGCACCCCCCACACTGACAGTCCTGCGCCGGGGCAGGCCCCACCCCCAGGTAGGACCATCCCCCACCTGCGCCTGGGATTGCCCCCCACCCACCCCATAGGGCAGACCACGCCGAGAGACAGGCCACCCCCCCCTTCTGGGTTGGGTCCCTAGAGATCTCTACCCCATCTAGCAGAAGCCACGCCCACCACCACCCCATTGGGTCCCCTCCAAGACTAACCACACCCACCAAGGGCAGGCCACATGCCTTAGAGAAACCAGCCCCTCCCCCATTGGATCCCTATGGAGTTCCTGCCCTACCCCCCGGACACCCGAAGAGCAGGCTACCACAGTGGGCCCCCCGATAACAGCCCCCAGCCTGCTCCACCCCAGAACCAGCTGCATCTCAGAAACAGGTCCAACTATAATGAAACAGACCCCAGCCTGCTCCACCCCAGAGGTGGCTGCATCTCTGCCCTAAGTCCCTGCCCCCCCGCCCGCCCCCAGAGCCAGCCACTTCCAGCCTTTATTCCTCCTGAGTTTTGCAGGCACTAGGGGTTGTTCCCCTCTTGACCCTACCTGCAGGGAGCTCTCCAGCCTGTCCCAGAGGAAGAAGTGGGATGGGAGAGGGCCCTTCTGACCACCCCTCAAGCACTCCAGACCAGCAGGGTGAGGTTAATAAACAGTTTATTTGCATTTTACAAGATCAGTCTTCTTACATTCTCCATTAATTTGCCATTAAAGTGCTGAAAGAGGGGGGGAGTTGTTTTGTTGTGTTTTACTTTCCTCCGTTAGGATACATTTGTTAAGAGAAATTATAACAAGCCTCAGGAAAGTGGCCACTGCAGATGGCTTGCCCCACAGCGAAGAAAAGTCCTCTCTTATAGTACAAAAAAATAACGCAACAAACATACAGAGACGACTAAGAGGGTGTCAAGAAACCGAGGCCCGACGTACACGCGGTTAGTTTTCCAGAGGTCAGTTCTATTTTCCGCCAGTAAATTCTACTTTCACCACCAGATATAAGCAACCCCCAGCTCATTACTCTCCAATTAATCTGTGGATATGGTTATCAGCTTGATTAGACATCCCGCCCACCGCCAGTGACACGGTGAAAAGGAACCTTTTCACTTCTGAACCCCAAATCAGCTGCGACACTGACACCTCTCCATCGTGTCTGTATATTTTACAGTGTTTTTCATAGATCCTTTTTTTCATGATAGAAATTTCAGCCAGAAGGTAATTAAAATGGAAACATTCTTTCCATAAGCCAACACTGAAAATATTCAGTAAAAGGAAAATGATATCAAAATATAGCTTGCTAGTAAACTGAAGCTCTCAGCATTGAAGGCGCACGCTGAAGTCTCGAGCACAAGGAAACTTTCAAATGCATGGGGGGCAGAGCTGTGTGTCCCCCCACTCCTGCTCCCGTCCCCGTCCAATACTCCCGTCTCGGGCAACGTGAAATCTAGCATCCCACCCCGGCATCGCTCCCGTTATTGCTGAGCTTGAAAGTATCCCAAGCAATGGGGTTTATATACAAACACGCAGAGGATATATACAGGCCTATGTACACAGACACGTCACTCTTTCTTCTTTGCCACCGTCAGCTCTATGGAAGGCATCCGTACCCCCACCTTCGTCCCGCTGTCGTTGCTCGAGGAGGACGAGAGACGGGACTTGCCGCCCGCCTGCCCCTTTCCTGCCTCGTCGTCACTTCCCGTGACCTCGTAAGACCCTTTGGTTTTCGACCCGATCCCACCGAACGTCCCGAATTTCAGCTTGCCCTGCTTCCCTTTCTCGACCCCCGCGCCAGCCTCTAGCTCCAGCGTGCCCGTGGGGGTGGAATGGGAGGAATGTTCGTCACTGAACGAGGACGACCGGTGGCGCGGCTTCTTGCTTTTAAATAACGAGAACTTCCCTTTGGGGGAAGCAGCCGCCGCGTCCCCTCCTTCCAGCTCCACCTCCATCGAGCCCAGACTCGCCTTGGAGGATTTCAGTTCGCCTTTCGGCCCTGAGACGGACACCGAGGCCTCCGGGGAGGCCACGCTGACACCTTTGCCCTTTGGCTTGGAAAAATTGAATTTGGGCATCTTAATTTTGGATTTCTTCAGCTTAATGTCTGGGTCGTCAAGCTCCACATCTACAGCACTCACGTGAAGGCTGGCATCCGCCTGGGGGAACTCGACATCCACCCCCACTTCCCTCCCCGCCAGCTCGGGCTCTGAAAATGCAAATTTGGGCATTTTCATCTTGGGGAATGTCACTTTCCCTAATGCGCTCCCTACGTGGCCCTGGGGGACGCTCACCTCTGCGCTGGGGCCCCTGATGCCTACTGTGGGACCTCTCAGCTCACCTTCCACCTTTGGTCCAGAAACACCAACCCCTCCTTTGATTCTAGGGCCTTTCAAATTGACATCAAAATCTGGTCCAGACACTTTTGGCATGGACATGTCGCACGTAGGACCTTTCACATGGACATTGGGGGCATCGGCATGAAGCCCCACTCCGGAAACTTTCCCATCGTGGGAACCCGAAATCTCACATGTGGGCAGGTTCATTCTCAGACCTCCCATACTCCCCTCTGCACCCTTCAGGCTGATATCTGGTGTCTGCACTCCAAATTTGGGGCCGCTAATACCTCCGGTGACCCTGGCGTCGCCCGTCAGTTTTGGTCCTTTCAAGTCAAAGTCAAGGTCAGGTCCAGAGCCATTAAAGGGCTGCATTTTGAATGTAGGCCCCTTCAATTCTGCTGCCGGCCCCTCCAACCCCATGCCAATCCCTGAGCCTTTCATGTCTCCCTTTATTTGTGGTCCTTCAATATGCATGCCCAGGTCTGACCCCTCAACGTGAGGGCTGGAGATGCCGAATTGGGGGAGTTGAAGGGAAGGAAGTTTAATTGTAGTTCCTGGACCTCCTACATTGACATCTAGCGTGTCTACAGACACCTTGGGGGACTTGATGTCTCCGGATGCAGTAAAATCACCTTTCAACTTTGGTCCTTTCAAATTTACATCCAAATCTGGTGCAGAAATATCAACAGAAGGCATTTTCACTGTAGGCCCTTTGATATCAAGGTCTGGGGCACTGAGATTAATATCCATGTCTGGGGCTTTCATGCCCCCTCTGATGTGCTGACCTGAAAATCCAATATCTCCTTTCATGCCCAGGTCAACTTGAGGTCCCTCCAAAGCAGGAGATTTCAACTTTGGCATTTTAAGCTTCCCTCCAATGTCAACGTCTGGGGCATCCAGGCCCACAGTTGGGCCTCTGATGCCACCTGACACATCCAGGTCTCCCTTGATTTTTGGTCCTTTCAAGTTAACATCAAAACCAGGTCCAGAGACTTGAGGCATCGACAGGTTTCCCGATGGCATGGTCACCTTAGGTCCCTTCAGCTTTGCATCAACCCCTTCAGCACTGAAGTCAGCCGAAGGAAGGTTCATGCTTCCTTCGATGCCTGGTGCTGAGACATCCAGGCTAACATCAGGAAGCTTTCCACTGAGGCTGGGGGCTGCCACGTCCAAACCTGGGGTTTTAAGCTCCCCTTCTATTTTTGGGACCGTTGCAGAAACGTCACCTTTGAACTTGGGTGACCTGATGTCAAACTCGACATCTGGAAAGGGAAATTTTCCAAACACAGGTTTCTTTCCTTTAGGAGCTTTGACATTCACATCACCTTTGATGGCTACATCTGGACTACTAACATTCACGTCGACGTCAGGAGATTTCAAGTCGAGCTCACCGCCGGGAACATTCACATCAAACCCACCCTTCTTTGCTTTCACCTTCGGGCCACTCATATGAAGCTTAGGCATTTTGAATTTGCTTTTCTTTCCTTTTGCTGAAATGCTAATGTCAGGAGACTCCACATTCAGATCACCTTCTGGGAGGTCAATCTCTGCCGCTGGAGGTTTCACTTCTCCTTTAGGACTCCTTAATCCAAACCCAAATTTTGGTTTCTTGAACTTGGGAAGTTTGACGTTTGCCTCTGGACCCTCAAGATTCACATCTGGACATTCAATGTCGAGATCAGGACCCTTCAGACCAAACTCTGGGCCCCTAATCTCAACATCAGGACCTTTCAAATTCCCTTCAATCTTTGGAACAGACGCATCAAATTCTCCTTTCATTTTATGGCCTTTTAAATTCAAGTCAATTTCTGGCATGGAGATCTTGGGGACACTGACATGCATCTCGGGCATCTTGAACTTGGGGCCTTTCAGCTTCCCTTCTGGCCCTTCAAGACTCAAATCTGGGGCATCGATGTCTACCTTAGGACCTGAGATCTCAAACTCTCCCTTTGGAAGACTGACGTCCACATCAGGGCCTTCCCCTTTGAACCCAGGCATGCCGAATTTAGGCATCTTCATTTTGGGAATTTTCAGTTTTCCTTCCGGGCCATGAACGTCAACGTCTGGGACATCAATGTTCAATTTGGGGCCTTTGATATCAATTTCAGGCCCTTTCAAATCCCCTTCCAACTTAGGAACAGAAACATCCATGTCTCCCTTCAGTTTAGGGCCCTTCAGATTTAAGTCGATATCAGGCATCGAAATTTTGGGGGCCTTGACATGCATTTCAGGCATCTTAAGTTTGGGACCTTTCAGTTTCCCTTCTGGCCCTCCTATGTCAATGCTGGGAGCATCAATGTCCAATTTGGGGCCTTTAAAGTCAATGTCGGGACCTTTCAAATCCCCTTCAACCTTTGGAACAGAAATGTCAACGTCCCCTTTCAATTTAGGGCCTTTCAAATTCAAGTCAAAATCAGGCATAGAAATTTTAGGCCCTTTCATTTTAGGCATATTAATTTCAGGCATCTTAAATTTGGGACCCTTCAGTTTTCCATCTGGACCCTCAATGTCCATGTCAGGAACACTGATATCCACATCAGGCCCTTTCAAATCTCCCTCCAACTTGGGAAGTGAAACATCCACATCTCCCTTCAGTTTAGGGCCTTTCAGATTCAAATCAACATCAGGCATGGAGATTTTGGGAGCCTTAATGTGCATCTCGGGCATCTTAAATTTGGGACCTTTCAGTTTCCCTTCTGGCCCTTCAATATCCAAATCGGGACCCTCAATGTCCACTTTGGGACCAGAAATATCAATGTCGGCTTTCGGGAGGCTTACATCCACATCTGGCCCCTCCCCTTTGAACCCAGGCATCCCGAACTTGGGCATCTTAAACTTGGGCATTTTGAATTTCCCCTCTGGACCATGAATATCCACGTCTGGGGCATCAATGTCAACTTTGGGGCCTCTGATATCAAACTCAGGCCCCTTCAAGTCACCCTCTATCTTTGGAGCTGAGACATCAACATCTCCCTTCAGTTTAGGGCCCTTCAAATTCAAATCAAGATCAGGCATGGAGATTTTGGGGGCCTTGAAATGCATCTCAGGCATCTTGAATTTGGGGCCCCTCAGCTTTCCTTCTGGGCCTTCTAAGTCCACATCAGGGACATCAATGTCCAGTTTGGGGCCTTTGATATCCACCTCCGGCCCTTTCAGATCTCCCTCCACTTTGGGCACAGAAACATCCATGTCTCCCTTCACCTTAGGACCTTTCAGGTTTAGATCAAAGTCAGGCATTGAGATTTTGGGGGCTTTGAAATGCATCTCAGGCATCTTGAATTTAGGACCTTTCAGTTTCCCCTCTGGGCCTTCAATGTCCACATCTGGGACATCTATATCCACCTTGGGGCCTTTGATAGCGACATCTGGGCCTTTCAAATCCCCTTCTATCTTTGGAGCTGAAACATCCAAGTCACCCTTGAGTTTAGGACCTTTCAAATTCAAATCAATATCAGGCATGGAGATCTTAGGGGTCTTGAAATGCATCTCAGGCATCTTGAATTTGGGTCCCTTCAGCTTTCCCTCTGGGCCCTCCAGGTCCATGTCAGGTACATCAATGTCCAGTTTGGGGCCTTTGATATCCACCTCAGGCCCCTTCAGGTCTCCCTCCATTTTGGGCACAGAAACATCCATGTCTCCCTTCACTTTAGGCCCTTTCAGGTTTAGGTCAAAGTCAGGCATCGAGATTTTAGGGGCTTTAAAATGCATCTCGGGCATCTTGAATTTGGGGCCTTTCAGTTTTCCTTCTGGACCCTCAATGTCAACATCAGGGCACTCTATGTCCACCTTGGGGCCTTTGATGTCCACATCTGGGCCTTTCAAATCCCCTTCTATCTTAGGTGCTGAAACGTCCAAGTCACCCTTGAGTTTAGGACCTTTCAAATTCAAATCCAAGTCAGGCATGGAGATTTTGGGAGCTTTGATATGCATTTCAGGCATCTTGAATTTGGGGCCTTTTAGCTTCCCTTCTGGTCCTTCAAGACTCAAATCTGGGGCATCGATGTCTACCTTAGGACCTGAGATCTCAAACTCTCCCTTTGGAAGACTGACATCCACATCGGGACCTTCCCCTTTGAACCCAGGCATGCCAAATTTAGGCATCTTCATTTTGGGCATTTTCAGTTTTCCTGCAGGACCATGAATGTCAACGTCTGGGGCATCGATGTCCAATTTGGGGCCTTTGATATCAATTTCAGGCCCTTTTAAATCCCCTTCCAACTTAGGAGCAGAAACATCCACATCTCCTTTCAGTTTAGGACCCTTCAGATTTAAGTCAATGTCAGGCATGGAGATTTTGGGGGCCTTAATGTTCATTTCAGGCATCTTAAATTTTGGACCTTTCCATTTTCCCTCAGGACCTTCGATATCAAGTCCTGGAGCTTCTATATCCACTTTGGGGCCCTTAATATCAAACTCTGGTCCTTTCAAGTCGCCTTCTACCTTTGGAACAGACAAGTCCAGATCCACATCCCCTTTCAGCTTGGGACCTTTCAAATTGAGATCGAAGTCAGGCATGGAGATTTTTGGTGCCTTGATATTCATCTCTGGCATCTTAAATTTTGGGCCTTTCAGTTTTCCCTCTGGTCCTTCAATATTCAAATCAGGGGCATCTATGTCCAGCTTTGGGCCTTTGATATCCACCTCTGGCCCCTTCAAACCACCTTCTATCTTAGGAGCAGACACATCCACATCTCCCTTCAACTTAGGACCTTTCAAATTCAAGTCAATGTCTGGCATGGAGATTTTAGGTACACCAATGTGCATGTCAGGCATCTTAAATTTGGGCCCTTTCAGTTTTCCCTCTGGCCCTTCGATGTTCAAGTCGGGAGCTTCAATGTCTACCTTAGGACCTGAAATGTCGACATCCGCCTTGGGAAGTTTCACATCCACATCTGTCTCCCCTTTGAAGCCAGACATGCCAAATTTGGGCATTTTTAATTTTGGCATTTTGAGTTTTCCTTCAGGCCCATGAATATCAACATCTGGTGCGTCAATGTCCAGTTTGGGATCTTTGATATCAACTTCAGGGCACTTCAGTTCTCCTTCCAGCTTCGGGCTAGAAACATCCAAGTCCCCTTTCAGTTTAGGCCCCTTCAGATTTAATTCCACATCTGGCATGGACATTTTAGGGGATGAAATACTCAGAAAAGGCATTTTGAATTTAGATCCTTTGGATTTTGCATGAATGTCAACATCAGGAGCACTAACGTCCACTTTTGGACCAGACACATCAATATCCGGTTTCTTTACCTTCACATCCACATCAGGGGTTTGAACTTTAGGGCCAGAGAAACTGAATTTAGGAAGCTTAAATCTTGACTTTTTAGGTTTCCCTTCTATTTCAAGTTTTGGTGTCTCGAGATCGATTTCTGGTCCTTTTACTTCAATGCTAGGACCTTTCAAATCACCTTCCAATTTAGGAAGAGAAACATCAACATCACCCTTCATTTTGGGTCCTTTCAAATTCAAGTCAATATCAGGCATGGAGATTTTAGGCACATTAAAATGCATTTCAGGTTTCTTAAATTTGGGACCCTTCAACTTCCCTTCTGGCCCTTCAATGTCCACATGAGGCCCTTCAAGGTCCACCTTGGGACCTGAAATGTCAATCTCCCCTTTCGGGAGGCTTACATCTACATCTCCTTCTCCTTTGAACCCAGGCATCCCAAATTTGGGCATTTTGAATTTGGGCATTTTGAGTTTACCTTCAGGGCCATGAAGATCCATGTCAGGAGTATCAATATCAATTCTGGGACCTCTGATGTCAACCTCTGGACCCTTTAGCTCACCCTCTATCTTTGGAACGGAAACATCCACGTCTCCCTTCAACTTCGGCCCCTTCAAATTCAAATCAACATCAGGCATGGAGATCTTTGGGGCTTTGATGTGCATCTCAGGCATCTTGAACTTGGGACCTTTGAGTTTTCCTTCAGGGCCTTCAATTTCCAAATCAGGACCTTCAATGTCTACTTTTGGACCTGAAATGTCAACCTCGCCTTTTGGGAGGTTTATGTCCATGTCTGGCCCTTCTCCTTTGAACCCAGGCATCCCAAATTTGGGCATTTTGAATTTGGGCATTTTAAATTTCCCTTCTGGGCCCTGTATATCCATGTCAGGGACATCAATGTCCATTTTGGGTCCTTCTAAATCAATCTCAGGCCCCTTCAGGTCACCCTGTATCTTTGGAACAGAAACATCCAGATCTCCTTTTAGTTTTGGGCCTTTCAGATTGAAATCAACATCGGGCATGGAAATTTTAGGGGCCTTGATGTGCATTTCTGGCATCCTGAATTTGGGACCCTTCAGCTTTCCCTCTGAGCCTTCCAGGTCCACATCAGGGACATCAATGTCCAGTTTGGGGCCTTTGATATCCACCTCCGGCCCTTTCAGATCTCCCTCCACTTTGGGCAAAGAAACATCCATGTCCCCTTTCACTTTAGGCCCTTTCAGATTCAGGTCAAAGTCAGGCATTGAGATTTTAGGAGCTTTGAAATGCATCTCCGGCATTTTGAATTTAGGACCTCTAACCTTGCCTTCTGGACCTTCAAGGTCCAATTCAGGAGTATCAATATCTACCTTAGGCCCAGAAATATCCACTTCTGCTGTTGGAAGGTTTACATCAATGTCTGGTCCTTCCCCTTTGAACCCAGGCATCCCAAATTTTGGCATCTTAAACTTAGGCATTTTGAATTTCCCCTCAGGGCCATGAATATCCACATCTGGAGTATCAATGTCAACTTTGGGGCCCCTGATGTCAATATCAGTACCTTTCAAATCGCCCTCCAATTTAGGAAGTGAAACATCCACATCTCCCTTCAGTTTAGGGCCTTTCAAATTCAAATCCACATCAGGCATAGAGATTTTGGGAGCCTTAATGTGCATCTCAGGCATCTTAAATTTGGGACCTTTCAGTTTCCCTTCTGGCCCTTCAATATCCAAATCGGGACCCTCAATGTCCACTTTGGGACCAGAAATATCAATGTCAGCTTTCGGGAGGCTTACATCCACATCTGGCCCCTCCCCTTTGAACCCAGGCATCCCGAACTTGGGCATCTTAAACTTGGGCATTTTGAATTTCCCCTCTGGACCATGAATATCCACGTCTGGGGCATCAATGTCAACTTTGGGGCCTCTGATGTCAAACTCAGGCCCCTTCAAGTCACCCTCTATCTTTGGAGCTGAGACATCAACATCTCCCTTCAGTTTAGGGCCCTTCAAATTGAAATCAAGATCAGGCATGGAGATTTTGGGGGCCTTGATGTGCATCTCAGGCATCTTAAATTTGGGACCTCGGAGCTTTCCCTCCGGGCTTTCAATATCCAAATCAGGACCCTCAATGTCTACTTTGGGACCAGAAATATCAATGTCAGCTTTCGGGAGGCTTACATCCACATCTGGACCCTCCCCTTTGAGCCCAGGCATCCCAAACTTGGGCATTTTGAATTTCGGCATTTTGAATTTACTATCTGGACCATGAATATCCACATCAGGAGCATCAATGTCAATTTTGGGGCCCTTGACGTCAATATCAGGACCCTTCAAATCACCCTCCAGCTTCGGAACAGAAACATCCACATCCCCCTTCAGTTTTGGACCTTTCAAATTCAAATCAATATCAGGCATGGAGATCTTTGGTGTCTTGATGTGCATTTCAGGCATCTTAAATTTGGGACCACGGAGCTTTCCCTCAGGGCCTTCAATATCCAAATCAGGACCCTCAATGTCTACTTTGGGACCTGAAATATCAACATCCCCTTTCGGGAGGCTTACATCCAAGTCTGGCCCCTCCCCTTTGAGCCCAGGCATCCCAAACTTGGGCATTTTGAATTTGGGCATTTTGAATTTCCCCTCTGGGCCATGAATATCCACATCAGGAGCATCAATGTCAATTTTGGGCCCCTTAATATCAACATCAGGACCCTTCAAATCACCTTCCAGCTTCGGAACAGAAACATCCACATCCCCCTTCAGTTTTGGACCTTTCAAATTTAAATCAATATCAGGCATGGAGATCTTTGGTGTCTTGATGTGCATTTCAGGCATCTTAAATTTGGGACCACGGAGCTTTCCCTCAGGGCCTTCAATATCCAAATCAGGACCCTCAATGTCTACTTTGGGACCAGAAATATCCACCTCCCCTTTTGGGAGGCTTACATCCACATCTGGCCCCTCTCCTTTGAACCCAGGCATCCCAAATTTGGGCATCTTAAACTTGGGCATTTTGAATTTCCCCTCTGGACCATGAATATCCACGTCTGGGGCATCAATGTCAACTTTGGGGCCTCTGATGTCAAACTCAGGCCCCTTCAAGTCACCCTCTATCTTTGGAGCTGAGACATCAACATCTCCCTTCAGTTTAGGGCCCTTCAAATTGAAATCAACATCAGGCATGGAGATCTTAGGGGCCTTGATATGCATTTCAGGCATCTTAAATTTGGGACCGCGGAGCTTTCCCTCCGGGCCTTCAATATCCAAATCAGGACCCTCAATGTCTACTTTGGGACCAGAAATATCAATGTCAGCTTTCGGGAGGCTTACATCCACATCTGGCCCCTCCCCTTTGAACCCAGGCATCCCAAACTTGGGCATCTTAAACTTGGGCATTTTGAATTTCCCCTCTGGACCATGAATATCCACGTCTGGGGCATCAATGTCAACTTTGGGGCCTTTGATGTCAAAATCAGGCCCCTTCAAGTCACCCTCTATCTTTGGAGCTGAGACATCAACATCTCCCTTCAGTTTAGGGCCCTTCAAATTCAAATCAACATCAGGCATGGAGATCTTAGGGGCCTTGATATGCATTTCAGGCATCTTAAATTTGGGACCACGGAACTTTCCCTCCGGGCCTTCAATATCCAAATCAGGACCCTCAATGTCTACTTTGGGACCAGAAATATCAATGTCAGCTTTCGGGAGGCTTACATCCACATCTGGCCCCTCTCCTTTGAACCCAGGCATCCCAAACTTGGGCATCTTAAACTTGGGCATTTTGAATTTCCCCTCTGGACCATGAATATCCACGTCTGGGGCATCAATGTCAACTTTGGGGCCTTTGATGTCAAAATCAGGCCCCTTCAAGTCACCCTCTATCTTTGGAGCTGAGACATCAACATCTCCCTTCAGTTTAGGGCCCTTCAAATTCAAATCAAGATCAGGCATGGAGATTTTGGGGGCCTTGATATGCATTTCAGGCATCTTAAATTTGGGACCACGGAGCTTTCCCTCCGGGCCTTCAATATCCAAATCAGGACCCTCAATGTCTACTTTGGGACCAGAAATATCGATGTCAGCTTTCGGGAGGCTTACATCCACATCTGGCCCCTCCCCTTTGAACCCAGGCATCCCAAACTTGGGCATCTTAAACTTGGGCATTTTGAATTTCCCCTCTGGACCATGAATATCCACATCTGGGGCATCAATGTCAACCTTCGGTCCCTTGATATCAATATCAGGACCCTTCAAATCCCCCTCAAACTTTGGAACAGAGACATCCACATCCCCCTTCAGTTTTGGACCTTTCAAATTCAAATCGACATCCGGCATGGAGATTTTGGGGGCCTTGAAATGCATCTCAGGCATCTTGAATTTGGGGCCCCTCAGCTTTCCTTCTGGGCCTTCTAAGTCCACATCAGGGACATCAATGTCCAGTTTGGGGCCTTTGATATCCACCTCTGGCCCTTTCAGATCTCCCTCCACTTTGGGCACAGAAACATCCATGTCTCCCTTCACCTTAGGCCCTTTCAGGTTTAGATCAAAGTCAGGCATTGAGATTTTGGGGGCTTTGAAATGCATCTCAGGCATCTTGAATTTGGGACCTTTCAGTCTCCCCTCTGGGCCTTCAATGTCCACATCTGGGACGTCTATATCCACCTTGGGGCCTTTGATAGCGACATCTGGGCCTTTCAAATCCCCTTCTATCTTTGGAGCTGAAACATCCAAGTCACCCTTGAGTTTAGGACCTTTCAAATTCAAATCAATATCAGGCATGGAGATCTTAGGGGTCTTGAAATGCATCTCAGGCATCTTGAATTTGGGGCCCCTCAGCTTTCCTTCTGGGCCTTCTAAGTCCACATCAGGGACATCAATGTCCAGTTTGGGGCCTTTGATATCCACCTCCGGCCCTTTCAGATCTCCCTCCACTTTGGGCACAGAAACATCCATGTCTCCCTTTACCTTAGGCCCTTTCAGGTTTAGGTCAAAGTCAGGCATTGAGATTTTGGGGGTCTTGAAATGCATCTCGGGCATCTTGAATTTGGGACCTTTCAATTTCCCCTCTGGGCCTTCAATGCCCACATCTGGGACGTCTATATCCACCTTGGGGCCTTTAATATCGACATCAGGACCCTTCAAATCACCTTCCAGTTTGGGAGCAGAAACATCCACACCCCCCTTCACTTTTGGACCTTTCAAATTCAAATCAACATCCGGCATGGAGATTTTGGGGGCCTTGAAATGCATCTCAGGCATCTTGAATTTGGGGCCCCTCAGCTTTCCCTCTGGGCCTTCCAGGTCCACATCAGGGACATCAATGTCCAGTTTGGGGCCTTTGATATCCACCTCCGGCCCTTTCAGATCTCCCTTCACTTTGGGCACAGAACCATCCACATCCCCCTTCACTTTAGGCCCTTTCAGGTTCAGGTCAAAGTCAGGCATTGAGATTTTAGGGGCTTTGAAATGCATTTCAGGCATCTTGAATTTAGGGCCTTTAATTTTTCCCTCTGGGCCCTCAATGTCGACATCAGGGATAGCAACATCTACTTTGGGGCCCTTGATGTCTATATCTGGTGCTTTCAAATCCCCTTCTAACTTGGGAGCAGAAACATCCACACCCCCTTTCAATTTAGGACCTTTCAAATTCAAATCAACATCAGGCATAGAGATTTTGGGGGCCTTGAAATGCATTTCTGGCATCTTAAATTTGGGGCCTTTCAGTTTTCCCTCAGGACCCTCAATGTCGACCTCAGGGCACTCTATGTTCACCTTGGGGCCTTTCAAATCCCCTTCTATCTTTGGAGCTGAAACATCCACATCCCCCTTCATTTTGGGACCTTTCAAATTAAAGTCTACATCAGGCATAGAAATTTTAGGTGCCTTAATGTGCATTTCAGGCATCTTGAATTTGGGTCCTTTCCATTTCCCTTCGGGACCTTCAATCTCAAGGTCTGGAGTGTCCACATCCAATTTTGGACCCTTAATGTCAACATCAGGTCCTTTCAAGTCACCTTCTATTTTGGGGACTGAAACATCCATGTCCCCCTTCACTTTAGGTCCCTTCAAGTTTAAATCTACATCTGGCATAGAGATTTTAGGAACGCTGAAATGCATCTCAGGCATCTTAAATTTGGGGCCTTTTACTTTTCCCTCTGGACCTTCGATATTCACATCTGGGGCATCAACCTCCACCTTGGGCCCAGATATATCCACCTCCCCTTTAGGAAGACTTACATCCACATCTGGCCCCTCCCCTTTGAACCCAGGCATCCCAAACTTGGGCATTTTGAACTTAGGCATTTTGAATTTACCCTCTGGTCCACGAATGTCCACATCTGGTGCGTCAATGTCCACTTTGGGGCCCTGAAGCTCCATGCTGGGACCCTTCAGGTCACCTTCTATTTTTGGGACAGAAACCTCCACGTCCCCCTGCAGCTTGGGCCCTTTCAGGTTTAAGTCAACATCTGGCATAGAGATTTTTGGAGCCTTGATGTGCATCTCAGGCATCTTAAATTTGGGGCCTCTCAGCTTTCCTTCTGGGCCTTCAATGTCCAACTCAGGGGCACCAATGTCTATCTTGGGACCAGAGACATCCACCTCCCCTTTTGGAAGCTTCACATCCACATCAGGTCCCTCTCCTCTGAAACCAGGCATCCCAATTTTGGGCATTTTGAATTTGGGCATTTTAAATTTACCTTCTGGGCCGTGAATATCCATTTCTGGGGCATCTATGTCTACTTTGGGGCCCTTGATATCAATATCAGGCCCTTTCAAATCTCCTTCCAGTTTAGGAGCAGAGATATCAACCTCACCTTTTAATTTTGGGGCTTTCAGGTTCAGGTCAACATCTGGCATGGAGATTTTGGGGGCTACGATATGCATTTCAGGCATCTTAAATTTCGGACCTCTCAGTTTTCCTTCAGGGCACTCCAGATCCATGTCAGGTGCTTCCACATCCAGTTTTGGACCCTTGATATCAATTCCAGGTCCTTTCAAATCACCTTCTATCTTTGGGACAGTAACATCCATCCCTCCTCTTGCTTTAGGTCCTTTCAGATTCAAGTCCACATCTGGCATAGAGATCTTAGGGGCCTTAATATTTAGTTTGGGCATTTTAAATTTAGGGCCCTTTACTTTGCCTTCTGGACACTCCAAATCCACATCAGGGACATCCACATCCACTTGCGGCCCTCTGAAATCACCTTCCATCTTCAGACCAGAAGTATCCAAATTTCCCTTCAGTTTAGGTGCCTTCAAACTAAGGTCTGCATCTGGCATGGAGATTTTGGGGGCCTGGATATTTAGCTCAGGCATCTTAAACTTGGGGCCTTTCAGTTTTCCTTCTGGGCCTTCAATGTCCAAGCTGGGAGCAGCAATGTCAACCTTTGGACCAGAAATCTCCACCTCCCCTTTTGGCAGTGTTATGTCCATGTCAGGGCCTTCCCCTTTCAGGCCTGGCACACCAAACTTGGGCATCTTCAGCTTGGGCATCTTCAGTCTGCCCTCTGGGCCATGAATGTCCACATCTGGGACATCAATATTGACCTTTGGGCCTTTGACATCGATGCCAGGGGCTTGCAGGTCACCCTCTATCTTTGGAACAGAAACATCCACATCCCCCTTCAGCTTAGGGCCTTTCAGGTGCAAGTCAATGTCAGGGATTGATATATGGGGGGTCTTGACATGCATTTCAGGCATCTTAAACTTAGGGCCTTTCAGTTTTCCCTCTGGGCCTTCAATGTCCAAGCTGGGAGCAGTAAGGTCAACCTTTGGACCAGAAACTTCCACATCAGGGCCCTCTGCTTTCAGGCCTGGCATGCCAAACTTGGGCATTTTCATTTTGGGCATCTTCAGTTTGCCCTCTGGGCCATGAATGTCTATGTCTGGGACATCAATGTCAACCTTCGGGCCCTTGATATCAATGCTGGGGCCTTTCAGGTCACCTTCAACCTTTGGAACAGAAATATCCACATCTCCCTTGATCTTGGGACCCTTCAAACCCAAATCAACATCGGGCATAGAGACCTTTGGTGCCTTAACGTGCATTTCCGGCATCCTAAACTTGGGACCTTTCAGTTTTCCTTCTGGACCTTTGATGTCCAAGCTGGGAGCATCAATGTCGACCTTGGGACCAGAAATCTCCACCTCCCCTTTTGGCAGTGTTATGTCCACATCAGGGCCCTCCCCTTTCAGGCCTGGCACGCCAAACTTGGGCATCTTCAGCTTGGGCATCTTCAGTCTGCCCTCTGGGCCATGAATGTCCACATCTGGGACATCAATGTCAACCTTCGGGCCTTTGACATCGATGCCAGGGGCTTTCAGGTCACCTTCTACCCTTGGAACAGAAACATCCACATCCCCCTTCAACTTAGGGCCTTTCAGGTTCAAGTCAATGTCAGGGATTGATATATGGGGGGTCTTGACATGCATTTCAGGCATCTTAAATTTGGGGCCTTTCAGTTTTCCCTCTGGGCCTTCAATGTCCAAGCTGGGAGCAGCAAGGTCGACCTTTGGACCAGAAATTTCCACGTCAGGGCCCTCTGCCTTCAGGCCTGGCATGCCAAACTTGGGCATTTTCATTTTGGGCATCTTCAGTTTGCCCTCTGGGCCATGAATGTCCATGTCTGGGACATCAATATCAACTTTTGGGCCCTTGATATCAACACTGGGGGCTTTCAGGTCACCCTCTATCTTTGGAACAGAAATATCCATATCCCCCTTGACCTTAGGACCCTTCAGCCCCAAATCAACATCAGGCATGGAGATCTGTGGTGCTTTGACGTGCATTTCTGGCATTGTAAATTTGGGACCTTTCAGTTTTCCTTCTGGGCCTTTGAT
Source organism: Crocodylus siamensis (assembly GCF_052110815.1). Taxonomy (NCBI): domain Eukaryota; kingdom Metazoa; phylum Chordata; order Crocodylia; family Crocodylidae; genus Crocodylus; species Crocodylus siamensis. The sequence continues at coordinate 2,748,116 of NC_143400.1, forward strand.
GTCCAAGCTGGGAGCAGCAATGTCAACCTTTGGACCAGAAATCTCCACCTCCCCTTTTGGCAGTGTTATATCCACGTCAGGGCCTTCCCCTTTCAGGCCTGGCACTCCGAACTTGGGCATCTTCATTTTGGGCATCTTCAGTCTACCCTCTGGGCCATGAATGTCCACATCTGGGACATCGATATCGACCCTTGGGCCTTTGACATCAATGCCAGGGGCTTTCAGGTCACCCTTTATCTTTGGAACAGAAACATCCACATCCCCCTTCAGCTTAGGGCCTTTCAGGTTCAAGTCAATGTCAGGGATTGATATATGGGGGGTCTTGACATGCATTTCAGGCATCTTAAATTTGGGGCCTTTCAGTTTTCCCTCTGGGCCTTCAATGTCCAAGCTGGGAGCAGCAAGGTCGACCTTTGGACCAGAAATTTCCACGTCAGGGCCCTCTGCTTTCAGGCCTGGCATGCCAAACTTGGGCATTTTCATTTTGGGCATCTTCAGTTTGCCCTCTGGGCCATGAATGTCCATGTCTGGGACATCAATATCAACTTTTGGGCCCTTGATATCAACACTGGGGGCTTTCAGGTCACCCTCTATCTTTGGAACAGAAATATCCATATCCCCCTTGACCTTAGGACCCTTCAGCCCCAAATCAACATCAGGCATGGAGATCTGTGGTGCTTTGACGTGCATTTCTGGCATTGTAAATTTGGGACCTTTCAGTTTTCCTTCTGGGCCTTTGATGTCCAAGCTGGGAGCAGCAATGTCAACCTTTGGACCAGAAATCTCCACCTCCCCTTTTGGCAGTGTTATATCCACGTCAGGGCCTTCCCCTTTCAGGCCTGGCACTCCAAACTTGGGCATCTTCATTTTGGGCATCTTCAGTCTGCCCTCTGGGCCATGAATGTCCACATCTGGGACATCAATGTCAACCTTTGGGCCCTTGACATCAATGCCAGGGGCTTTCAGGTCACCTTCTACCCTTGGAACAGAAACATCCACATCCCCCTTCAGCTTAGGGCCTTTCAGGTTCAAGTCAATGTCAGGGATTGATATATGGGGGGTCTTGACATGCATTTCAGGCACCTTAAATCTGGGGCCTTTCAAGTGTCCTTCCGGTCCTTTGATATCTATGGCAGGAGCATCTATTCCCACTTTGGGACCTTGGATGTCAACCTGAGGCCCTCTGAAGTCACCTGTTATCCTGGGGACGGAAACACCGACATCTCCCTTCACCTTGGGCCCTTTCAGGTTCACATTCACATCTGGCAGGGACACATCAGGCCCTTTGAGTTGACCTGCTGGACCCTGAATGCTGACAGCAGGAGCTTCAAGGTCTAACTTTGGGCCTTTTATGTCCATAGCAGGTCCTTTCAGACCCCCAGAAATATCTGTCTTCTGTCCCTGCAGACTGGGGCCTTTCAGATTCAAGTTCACATCAGACATGGAGATCTGCGGTGTCTGAGCAAGTAATTCAGGCTTCTTTAGTTTAGGACCTTTCCATTCTCCTTCCAAGTGCAAACCAGGGGTGCCAATATCTCCCTTGGGTCCTGTCACTGCCACCCCCCCTTCAGGAACAGCCACATCCACAGTCAGGCCAGATGCACTGAATTTAGGGAATTTCTTTTGGGGCATTTTTATTTTTCCTTCAGCAAGGTCACCCTTGGGGCCTCTGATATCAACACCGGGACCTCCTAGTGTTGGAGAGGGAACCTGCACAGTTCCTCTTAGCCCAGGGCCTTTTAGATCCACGTCCACCTGTGGCACTGATATTTTAGGCCCTTCCACTGAAGGCCTCGTCAATTTGGGACCTTCAATATGAACAGAGGAAGGTGCAATATCGACCTGAGGAGCCTGTATCTTTGGTGCAGACAGATCAGCCCCGGCCTGTGGCATTTGGACGTCAAGACCAGGGCCTGAAACCGCAAATCCAAATTTGGGCATCTTCATGGCAGGCATTTTTATTTTTCCAGTGCTTTCAACATTAATACTTGGGCCTGTGAGGTCTTGCCCGGCACCTTTGATTCCTGGAACAGAAACGTCCACCCGAGGAGGTTCAAGATCCCCCTGGATCTGAGGGCCAGAAATATCAACTCCAAAGCCCTTCGTTTTGGGAAACGATAGATCAGCCTTGGGACCAGAGACATCAACCTGTGGGAATTTGGCTCCCGGGACTTGTGCTTTAATATCAATGCCAGAAACTCCTGTTTGACAGCCCCTCACGTGAAACCCTGCGTCTAGGGGTCCTGCGGGGTCTTTCCCATCCATCCTAGGGGAGCGGACCTCAGGGGCCGGGAACCTGGCGCCAGAGACATTAAACCCGGGGACTTCCACCGTCACTGATTTTCCTACTTCCGTCGCTGGGGCTTGGATGTCTGGGGCGTGAAAGCCCGTCTGAGTTCTCAGCTGTGCACCTGTGACGTGGGGTCCTGATACGTTGATGTCAGGTCTTCCCACGTGGCTGCCAGGGACACCCACATCCAGCTTCCCAGCAGATGCCTCCACCGTTGGTCTGGAACAGGAGATGCCAGGAGTGCCCCTTCGGATGCCCGCGCTGAGGTCTGTGGCTTGGACTGTCCTCCCAGGCAAGTCCACAGATGGGATTTTGACCGTGGGCCTCCCCACCTCTGTTTCATACTCTGTGGTTCGCGTAATGTGGGTGAATTCATGCCTCGGCATCTTGATTTTAAACTCCGGGCTTGTGACATCGATTTCCTTGGCTCCTTCGGGCCCTGTGACATCCACAGTGTACGCTGTGACCTTCTTGGTGACAGTGATGGTCCTGCTTTGCGTCCCGGCCTTCTCAGCCTCTGCTGCATCCTCCGACTTCAGCCGTGGCTTGATTTTTGTGGTGTAAATCCGCTGGTATTCCTCGTCATCTCCACTCTAGGAATGAAAGACATTTATTAGCACCAGAGGTCCTAATCCTAAGCCTAAACTCTGCCTTTCCTTTCTCCTGATGACTGCAGCTTGGAGGCAAAAGAGGCCTCTGTGCGCTGCACTGAATCAATGCAGCACCACGCTCTGGCCACAGCTCGCTTCTAGGGGTATCTCCCTGCAGCAACGGCCCCACCAGCCTTTGCCAGAGAGGCTCAGAGCTGCCAGCCAAGTTTGCCTCTCAGAAATGCTAACTCAGCTCCGTTCCCAGGGTCTCCGCCCAACCTGGCTCAGCCCTGCCAGCTGCTTTCTGGCTGTGGCGGGTGGCTAGCAGTCTCAGGCCAGGCAGGGCTGGCCGACATCCTCCTGCAAATCCTCTCTGCAGCCTCACGGCACCTCCTTGGCCCTGATGACAGCAACTCCGGGCTCGGTACAGGAAAGGCTGCAAGAACTCGGGGCTGCTCCCGACTTCCCCTCCCTAGTCCCCCCCCCCGCCAACCCAGAGCTGGCATTTCACTGTCACTCACCAGAACCACCTCTGGACCGCTGTGCGTGAAGACCTCGTGTGACCAGGACTGTCCCGGCAGCGGGGACCTGTCCCCCTTCCGCTGTAGCCGCAGCCCCACGGTGTGGTGGCCCATGGTTTTCAGGAGCTGCGTGACCTCCCCAGACTGCAGGTTGTCGAAGTAGACTGTGGCGCTCACAATCTGATCCCCTGTGGGTGCAAGGAGGGAGGGGTGACGCCAGGTTGCGTCGGCCCAGGGCGCCAAGATCAGAGCACAAGTGCTCGGTCCTTGCCGCGCCTGGAGGCACTAACAGCTGCAATGCCCGAAGGGGCTGGCCGTGAGCGAACACCCCTGCCAGGAGCGGGGCATGGCAGGGAGGGCATCGCTGCCTCTCCTGGGCAGCCTGGTGGGCAGAGCACCGGGGGTCCTGGGTTCAATCCCCACTTCTGCTGCTTCTCTTCCCTCCCCTTCTCAGGGCCTCTGCTTCCCCTTCTCTGTTCAGACCAGTGATTCTCAGCCTGGGGGCTGTGGCAACTCTCAAGGGTGCCACACAGCCAGCACAATTCACAAGGCCAGCCCAGAGACGTCCTGTAGGAATCCGCAGTGTGAAAAAACCACTCAGACCTGGGCTGGTCTTTCTTAGCTCTTTGCAACAGGAGACTTGCTCTCGTACTTCCCTGAATTGCTATAGTACGTTGCCGTCATCCAAAAAAAGAGGGGAGTGAAAACTAAGATCAGGCGTTTTCCAAGGGGACCTAGAGTCTTAACGACAGGGGCCCCGAGTCTAAAACAGCCGAGAACCGCTGGTTCAGGCTGGAGGGCTTCGGGCTCGACATGCTCCGCTGCTGGCCCAGCACAAGAGCAGGAGGTTGCGGTGGCAGGGAAGCCCTGCAGAAAGGCAGAAACGCGGGGAGAGGATGCTCACCCTCCTTCACAGCACCAGTCTTGGCCGCGGGGGAGTTCTGCACCACCTGCTTCACGAAGACACCCTCATCCGTCTGGTCGAGGGTGATGCCGTGGGAGCCGCTGCCTTGCCAGTTGGGGAGCAGGATCTCCCGCGTTTCTTCCTCTTTCTGCTCCATCTGGAGGGTGAAATGCAGGAAAGCGCCAGGGTGAGAAGCACTGTGCTCAGCAGGGCCCGAGCCTGGGGAGTCCGCTATATCTGGGTGGATGCCTCGTGGGAATTGGCTGGGCACTATGTCGGGGAGTCCTGAACACCCCTCCCCTCTCTGCTCTGCTGGGGGTGTCCCTACATCCCTCGTCTGCCCAGACATCGATCCCAGGAGCAGGTCAGTCTGGATGAGTGATGTGCAAGAGACGGCAGATGGTGCGGGACAGTTTCCAGGGAACTGAAATGAATGGGCCAGCGATCGTGCCCAAAGCTATAAGGCGACCCCAGGGAAGAACATGAGTCATGACTCAGTTTCCCTGTGGCCAAAAGATCATTCTCTCAGAGAAATGGGCCAATGGTCAGGGGCTGTGACTCGGTTTCCCTGCCCCGCTGGCCAAGAGATCGTTCTGTCCAGCAGCCTTTCCTGCCCCGGCGCAGGGCAGCTGGACCAGACGGTCTGTAAAGTCCCTTCCAGCCCCTAACAACCATGAACTATGAACCAGGCAGGAGTGCAGGCATCTGAACCTGAATCATGTAAAACCCTTCCGGGTGGGCATCTGGAGCTCGCCTCGACCGTGAGGACGGACTCTGAGGGGCCCGAGTGCTCCCCGCCCGGCAGGGAGGACCTCAGGCTATTGTCTGCTGGATGTAGCTGCTCTGGGTCGTGGTGCCTGATTGAGAAGATCCCAAGAAACCAGGGTGTGGTTACCAGTCTACAATAAACTGGTGCGTGATCTGCCCAATTAAGCGGGGTAGAGTTGGAAGGAACTTCCTTTGGCTTCTCTTGTACTTCTCCAGATAAAAGAAAAGCCCCCACGGGACAAAACGCCCATGGGCAGATGCGCGCCCGGCCCGTGGGGAGAGACTGGAGGGATCCCGGCAGGGCACGGCACGTGCAACCAGCTGTTCCACGTCTCCAGCGCTCGCTGTGGGGAGGCGGCTGGCATTGCTGCGCTGGCGCTTGGCCACGTCGCTTCCCCGTGAGGCCCCAGCTGGAAGCTAAGAGGATGCAGAGGGACCGCGAGACAAAAAGCAGTGGCGGGGTGCCCCAGCAGGATGGCGAGGAGTCTGGGCCCTTGGGCAGGCTGCGCCAGGCCGGCACAGGCATGCTCCGAGGAAGCAGAAATGCTCCTTTGTGTCCGGGGAAGGGAAGGACCCCCCCCGCGGAGGTCTCCCAGGCTGCAGGCTGGCCCGTGCTCAGAGTTGGCCTCCACCCAGACGGGAGCGGGCGAAGTGAGTCACCGAGAAAGCACAGACCGCGCCCTGTCGACAGCGGGCTCCGCAACAGAGCCGGTGGGACCCAGCCGGCTCCACTGACCTTTCGGGGACTCTGGTCCGGGCTGGAACCGCCCCAGGAACTCCTCCCTTTTCACTTGCTTATCCTTCGGTGATCTTCGGTGCAGTTTCCCAGCCTGGCAGAGAAATCGGAGTCCAGAATCAAGCACCCCGTGCTGGCGGGCCGTGCACAAGCGCATCGCTTGCTCCGGGTCTGCAACGGGCGACCCCCACCAAGCCTGCTCTCACCCCCAGCCCCCACTCCCCTCCCCAAGTGGGGAGAGCCCAGGCCTCCAGGCTCCCGGCCCCACTCCCTTCCCAGGGCAGGCGTCCCAGCTCTGCCCAAGAGGCTTCCTGGATTTGGGGCGACTTCGGTCCCAGGACTCGGGTGCTGGTGTGGTCTTACTTAAGTGCCAACTGAAACGCTCCATCTAAGAGTCAAATATTGCTGGGGCGATGCACAATTAGCATCCATCATCATAAGAATATAAGCGCGGCAATTCCCTGGGTCAGGCCCTACATCCGTCTGCACCAGTCTCCCGTGCCCCCGGCCAGCAGAGAGCGGGGCCTGTACCGTAGGGAGAGTGCCCAGGGTCCGGGTTCGTCTCCCACTTGCAGCCTCCGGCATCGAGGGTCCCGGCAGTTGTGAATCGGGGGCCGTGCCCCTCGGTGCCGTGCTCCGGAGCTACTGGTGCCCCTTGCCTCCAGGCATGTGTCCGCTCCCTTGGTGAATCCGGCTACACTGCCAGCTTCCCCCATGTCCAGTGGTAACGAGCCCCGCGCTTTAATTAAATGCCCGCTGTTCGTTTTTGACTGACTGCCTACCAGTTTCACACTGACCCCTCGTTCTCATCTGGCGAGAGACAGTCAATAATAAATCCCTGTCCACTTTCTCTTCCCCACGGAGTTTTCCGTAAAGCCTTGTCATGTGTGTCCCCCCCCTTCTAATCAGAAGAGGCCTCGTTAGACTTGCCTCAGAGGGAAACCCCTCCAGCATCCTCATCGCCCTCGTCTCCTTTCGGAGCTGCGGGATTGGTAAAGGGGCACTGCGATCCTTGCTGTCTTGTTTCCAGTTCCCTTCTTAATCATTGCTAAACACCACATCGATTGCATTGTGATCAATAAGAATAATACTGCTGATCACAGTATTAGCAGTAGTAGCATTATTCTTATTGATTGCATTATTAGTATTATTACTGGTGTTGTGTTATTACGAATAGCAGTTGTGTGCTGTTATCATCGCTACTCCATGTTATAATGATATACTGCATGTTATGTTATAATGAGGTAATGATAATTGATGTGCTATAATGATCTAATTCCATAACTGTATGGCATGTCCTAACAGCACAGGTCTGCTACCGACCTGTTCCTCCTCAGGGTGCGAAGGGGGCGCAGACTCCACCTCCCACGCTCATGTTAAGTACAGCCCTGGCTGCCCGCAGCCAACCGGGGGGGCCCGCACCCCGCCGCAGGCAGTGGCAGCTTTGCCCCCGGGGTGTAGCAGGGCCAGGAGGGTTGCAGGCGAGGAAAGCCCGTGCAAACCCAGGAGCTTTGCCTGCTGGTAGCACTTGAAACAACCTGAAACCCCAGGCAGGAAGGAAACGCTCTGGGTGGTTTGAATGCTGCGGGCTCTTTGCCCGCAGCGTGGCGCCCCCGCCAACCCAAAACCCCCGAGCGCAGATAGCGACGCCTGGCACGGACCGGAGAGCGTGAGGGTCCAGCTGGGGCGTGGGGGCACCCAGGCAGCTCCGGGCCCCTCTGCCAAGCACTGCCCTTGCTGCAAGGGATCGTGTCCCCCTACACACCCCTCGCAGGGGGGCGGGGGGCACGGAGGAGAAGGGGGTTTCCTAACACACTGCAGGGGCGGCGGGCCCCTAGCTCATCGCCAGAGGGCGGCACTCCTCCACGGGACCCGTCTGCAGGCACCCACCCATGCAGGCAGCTCCGCCTCGCCCTTCCTCTCCCCAGCTCGGGAGGCAAAACCATGTTTCCATTGCGGCAGCGCCAGGCCCCTGCTGAAGCCGGCGGGGAGAGAAGGGGCGGCGGGGGGGCGCGGCCGGGCACCGGGACGTGTCGGCTCCCGACAGAAATCAGGGGGGCTCCAGAGCCCGGGGGGCTTTAGCCAAAAGTCAAAAGCATGGAGGGTCGCCGGCCTTGGGCGCGGGCGGCAAGGGAGGCTCGGCCCGCGCGGGGTCCAGTGCGTGGGTCCCCGTCTCCGCGCCTGCCTTCGCCCTGAAAACCGAGCCCCAGCCCAGGGCCGCGCGCGCTCGCCTGGGAAAGGAGTAGGCGTCGAACCGCCCCGTGCCCCGGCCCCGCCCCGATGCCCACGGCTGCGTGCCACCGCCGGGGCTCGCTGCCCGCGCCCAGGCCCGGGCCCAGGTGAACCGCAGCCCCCGCGGGGCTTTGCACAAGGCTTTCCGAAGCAGCCCCCTGGCTTCCCCCGGGGCACCCAGCTCCCCGGCGAGGGCCTCCCCTCCGCAGCCCTGCCAGGGCCAGCAGCAGCTGCCCCCGCGCGGGCTCCTGCCTGGGGCCCCGAGAGCCGGGGCCGTGGGGCGCCCTGCCCCGTGGCACTGGGGGAGAGGCTGGGGCGGGGAGGGCCCGACGGCAGGGGCAAAGCCAGCCGGCTGGCGAGGCAGGCGGGGTGGCGCAGCCCCGCGGGCTGGGCGCGGAGGGTGCCGCCGGGTGACTCAGTGCCCGCCGGAGCCGTGTGTGAACAAAGGGAGAGGCACCGGGCCCGGGCTGCCTCCTGGCCAGGCCGCCAAGCGGGGGCCGGCGGTGGGGGTAGGGAGGGAACCGGGCTGCCAGGTCGGCCCCCCAGCTCCACCCTCCCTTCCTTCCTCCCTGCCCCACCCCAGCGGCTGCCTCCAGCTCGCAGCCCCGGCGCCCTGCAGGGGCATCTGCTGGCCCCTGCAGCCACCCCGGGGACAGGGGCGGGGGCCGGGGTGCGCACCTCCGCATCGCCCCCGACGTGGCTGCACAAGCAGTGGGGCGTGCCGGCGGGGCGGGGGCTCTCCCCCCAAGGAGAGGCCCTGAAATCCCCCAGCCTGGGCGAGGGGGAAGGCGGCAGGCGGGGGAGGGATCCCACCACCGCAAGCTGCCACCCCAGGAAAGGGGAAACCGCGGCCAACGACCTGGCCAGCAATGCGAGCAATGCAATGCAACCCCGGCCAGCTGCTGCTATTCTCAGGTTAGCCGCGTGCTCCTCGCCCTGTATTTTTAGCCGCCTCTTCGCGCCCTACGGGGCCCCCCTGGGTGGCAGGGGGAGGCTGCCCCTCGGGGCAAAGCTCCCCAGGACAGGACACAGGGGCCGGGGCCCCACGCCCGACCCCTCGTCCAGCCAGAAAAGCCAGGGCGGGGGCTCGCTCCGTGCAGACCTGCAGGACGCCCTGTCCGCTCCTGCGACAGGCCCTGTCCCAGGGGCGGGCGAGGCCCAGCTGGGGTCCAGGCTGCTGCCTCCAGCCTGCTTTGCAGCTGCAGCTCCCCGCCTTGCACGGGGGCAGGGGCCGGCGGCCGCTCAGCCGGGCTCCCTGGCCCAGCCAGACCCCAGCACCGCCCAGGGAAGCCCTTTGGAGGCACCCCTCCCCGCCCTGTCCTCACCCTTCCCCAGGCCCAGGCAGTCTTGCCGCATAGCTGCCCCGCCCCACCCCAGAGCCAGCCGCGTTTCTGAGCGGGGCCTTGTGATCCCAGCCAGTCCGAGGCACTCGCCAAGAGCCAGTTTCACAACCTCCAGGGAGGAGAGGCCACGGCGATGGTGTGCTCTGGGGGTTTCTCTCGCCCTCACCGCGTCCACCCCTGTCCCGCCCGCGCGGATCCACGGCAGACCACCGCTCCCACCCCCTGCGCAAGGGGCCCCGCACCCGCGGCGCAGGAGCTGGCCCAGCATCCGCCCGGGCCTGCTGGACGCGGCTGAATTGCCGCCGTGCCCGCAGGGCCCGATGCCCGACGCCAGCCCAAGCCCGGGCTCCAGAAAGGTCAGCGCACAAAGGAAGGATCTGCTGAGCCAGGCTGGGCCCGCCGCTCCAGCTAATCTCGGAAAATCCCCAGCCGGCCTCGGCCCCGGCTGTGGGGGAGAAAGGAGAGAACCGCGGGGCGCAAACACCTTCTTCCCCGCCGCCCCCATCATTCAGGGGGCCTCCAGCCCTGGGACCTGGCCACGTCCCCTCCGCTACGCCCGAGACGTGGCGGCGTCCGCTCGACAACACCCCACCGCGCACCCCGCGTGCCTCAGCCGGGCCTAGGCCAGCCCCAGGACACATGTGCAGCCCCCCGGCAGGGCCCAGCCCCGAGACGCGTCCCCTGCACCCTGCCCCAGTCCTGGGATCTCCCCCAGGCGCGCCCGGCTCTGCCTGCCGCATCCCAAACCCAAACCCAGGATCTGCGGCGCTGCGCAGCCCTGCTCTATCCCGGCAGCCGGGCAGGGCTGGAGGGGGCTCTGCTCCGACCCCCCTCGGCAAGAGGTACTCCCTGCTTTTGCAGCCACCACACGCGCCGAGAAACCCAAAGCTTCTTGCCCAGCCGTGTCGTGCAGCCGGGCTGGGCACCCGCGGGCCGCAGCCCCTGAGCCGGGGCAGAGCTGCAGAGACGCAGCCGGGGCGGTCCCTGCCCACGCAGGGGCACACGACGGCACGGCAGGTCCCCCTGCCCCCGCCACGGCCCAGGGCAAGGGCCTGGCGCAAAGGCGATGCCAGGCAGCTGCCCGCCCCAGCTGCCACTGGAAATGTGCTCGGGGGCGGCTAGAGGCACGCTCACCTCCGCAGCTCAGCTCCGAGCACAGGCACGGGTCTTCCTTGCTGGAGGGGGGCGAAGGGGGGCCAGGGACTCTCCCTGGGCCCGGGCCCCGCTCCTGCGCGCTCGGCCGGGCCGTGCAGCGCCTGGCGGGAGCCCCGGCCAGGCCGCCACGCCCTCTGGCACGGAGCGTCTCTGCTTCATACCAGCGTAATTGCACATGGCAGCGAGCGCAGACAAATGGCTCCCGCAGCCTCTGCAGCTGGCTCTGGGGAGACTCGCCTGGGGACGCCACACGTAGCCCGCGACAGGGCACACGGGCAAGCGCAAGCCTTGCCACCGGGGTGGGCACACGTGAGCCCCCTCCAAGACCGGGACGAGCAGCAGGGAAAGGGGGAAGTGACTCGGGCCCCGGGACGGGGAGCTGAGGGCAGCCCAGCGGCTAGGGCTTCGCTCCGCGGCTCCGGACACACGGGCGGCTCTGGTCCCGGGGAGACAGACGAGCTTCGCTTCGGTCTCCCCGGGCCTGATGCTGCCGATGCCTTCTCCTGGGCGCTGGGGAGGGTGCCAGGGGTGTGCACACCCCCGCGAGCCACGGCCACCCATGGGCAGCCCCATCACCCGCCTCCCCGGGCGCACCCGGGCCGGGCTGCACCCCGGTGTCGGTGTGGGTGTCGGCCCGAGGGCGGGCCGCGCAGACCCGAGCACCGGACCTCCGAAACGAGCAGCCTCTCCCCGCGGTGCCCCCGGCAGGGGCAGGGGCAGGGGCAGGGCAGGCTCTGCACCAGGACCAGAAGGCCCGCCTGCGTCAGCCCGGCACCGCGGATGGGTCTCGACGGGCCGCCGCGCCCGGACCCACGGGCCGGACGCCGAGCCCCGCGTTGCATAAGCAGGGAGGCGCTGGCTTGGCGCCCCGGGCCGGAGCCGCGCGAGTCACCCGGCCCCGCACGTGGGCAGCAGGAAGCGGGGCCGCACGTGGTGGGTGGGCCGGGGCGATGACAGCCACCGCACCCCGGCCCCTCCGCACCGCCCGCTCGGCGCAGCCGCCGGCCCGGGCGCCGCTGCCATCGGCGGGCCGAGGCGGGGAAGCCCCGGGTGCCCCGGCCGCCTGGTCCCCGCCGGCGCCCACGGACGTGGCGAACGCGCGCGCCCCGCGGAGCCTCGCCCTCGCCCTCTCCCGCACGACAGCCCCGGGGTTTGCCCCGCCGCCCCGGCCCCGGCCCCGGCCCCGGCCCCTACCTGCGGCGCGGCGCGGCGCCGGCCCGGCCGTGCCCGGGCTCCTGGGGGCGGCGGGACCCTCGGCTCCGCGCGTGTCGGGCGGCGGAGCGCGGCGAGTGGCGGCGGCGGGCGGGGCCCGGCTCTTGTAGCGCGGCCGGGCAGGGTGTGCCGGGGGCGGGCAGGGGCCGGGCAGAGCCGCTCCCGGCCCGGCCCGGCCCGGCCCGCCCCGCCCCGCCGGCGGCTGCGGCGCGCCCCGGGCCCGGCCGCGTCCGACCGGCGCTGCCCCGCGCGGAGCGGAGACGCGGCCGCCGCCGCGCCCGCCGCGCTGCCTCAGTTTCCCCCGCCGCCGTCGCACATCGCTCCCGCTCCGCCGCCCCCCGCGCGACCGCGCCCGCCGGGGGCTGGAGATACCCGGGTCCTGCGTGCGAGGCGCCGGCGGGGCGCGGAGCCTGCCGGGGGCTGCGGAGCCGCCCCGCCGCCCTCCATCGGCACCGACCTGCCGCGGGGCGGAGCCGCGCCCGGCCCGGACTCGGGTCCAGAGGGCTCAAGGTCGCCCGCGGGCTCGGCACTTCCTCGCTGCCGGGCGCGGGCGGCTGGGGCCCGGCGCCGGGCCTGCCCACCTCCGGGGCCGGGGCCTGCCTGGCCCTCGCACGCCTCGCCCCCGTCCCGCTCCCCCCCGCCGAAGGGCGGCGCGGGGGCCGGGCAGCTCTCCCCGCGGGGAGCCCGGCCGGCCGTGGTAGCACGCGTGGGAAAGGCCCTGCCCCGGGGAAGGAAGCCCGGCCTGGGGCGACGCGGCTCCGGGGCCTGGTCGCAAGGCCGCGCGGGCTGAGCCCGGGCAAAGCGGCCGCCCTGCGGGTGTCCGCGGGCCGGGCGGGCCTGCGGTTGCTGGCCCCCGCAAGAGAGGCACTCGGGGTGCTCGGAGGCTCGGTGTCGGCGACCGATAAGCAAGCCGGGCATTTGCTGCAGAAGTCTGGGGCCCCGAGCGGCCGCCCCGCTTGCCCTCGCCCGCGGCTGCCGGGCGCCGGCCCTGCCCGCACAGAGGCGCCGGGAGCCGGGGCGAGGGGAGCTGCCTGGCCGCGGCCGGCCGGTCCCGGCCGCAGGGTGCCGAAGCCCAAGGCGGACAAGCCCCCGCAAGGCCGGGCGGCTCCTCCTCGCCGTGCAGACCTCGGCGGGGGCTGCCTTCGGGCCCAGCGGCTGGGCGCCCACCCAGAGCCCCCTGGCAGCGCGGGCCGTGCCCCCGGACCTGCCACGCCGCGGCCCCTGCAGCCGTTGCGCGCGCGCCGCGTTTCCGCGCCGGGGCGGCGGGAGGCCTGGGCTTGACCCCCGGACTGGGAGGGCGCCAGGGCTGGGACGGCCTGGCTGCCATGACCAGCGCCCTCGCCGTCTCGTTGGCCGGGCCGTGAGCCCGCCCTGCCGCGTGGCTCCTGTACCCACCTCCGCGCCAGGGAGGCCCGAGGGGCTCTGCGTTCGCTGGGGCTTGCAGAGCGCCCCGGGCTCCTCGGCCGCCCGGGCAGGCGTCGCGGCGGGCTGGCGGGAGGCGGCCCGAGCGAGCGGCACGGGGCGGCGGGCGGCGTGCTGGCGCCTTGACCCCGCTCCTGGCAGACGCGGGGCTCTGCCAAGGCCGCTGGCAGGAGCTCCCGGCCCCCGAGCGGGGTCAGCACCGGTGCCCCCGACCCGCGCGGGAGCCGAGCCGAGCCGAGCGGGACCCCGGTGCGCGGGCCGTGGTGCCGAGCCCCCCAGCCTGGGGGCGCGCCCACCCAGGGGTGCAGCCCAGGGGAAGAGCCCAGGAGCAGGGGTTTCCCTAGGGCTGTCATCGCCGTTTCCTGGCAACCGTGGGCCTCTGACTGTTTGCATGTGTTATGGTTTGGTCACCAAGGCGACCTGCGGGCTGCAGCCAGCCAATGGGCAGCGGAGGAGGAGGAAGCAGGGCTTCCCCTCCCCAGGTGTGGGCCCTCCAGCCAGGAGGAAGCACCCTGCCTCCCTTGGGCACCTGGGCAGGCTGGGCTCACCCCACGCCCCCTGCGACGTGGCCTGCCCAGGCGGGCGGCACGCCCCGCTCCGGCCCGTCTTGCCTGCCAGCCGGGGTGCCGCGGCCCAGTCCGGCCAGGCCCTGGGACGGGCCTGAGAGCTCCCCGCGCGGCACAGGGCAAGTGGGGGCCTGCCGGCGGGCGAGGCGGGCAAACAGGTTTCTGGGGAGGCGGAGGGCGCGCCCGGGCCTGTCGCACCCTCCGCCTCCCCGCCGCACGGACCAGACAGACAGACGGGTGGCCTGGGCCTCGCGGACCCCCACGCCGACCCCCTGCAGCTGGGTGCTGGGCCTGGCCCCGGGGCTCAGGGAGGTGGGCAGCAAGCACGGGCCCGGCTGCGACAAGGGGGGCAAGAGCTGTGGTCACGGGGAGCACCAGACACCCCACACCAGCGCTGCACCACACGCATGCAACCACTGCACCCTGTGCACACAACCACTGCACTGCACTGCACACGACCGCAGAGAAACCGCTGCACCGCGCGCGCGCTGCGCACCACTGCTGCACCACACGCCAAGCACTGCACCGCACACGTGCACAGCACAGAACTGCTGCACCCCACACACAAGTCAGCCACTGCACCATGCACATGCATGACACAGGTGCACTGCACCACACACACAATACATGCCCCCTACACCATATACACACATGCACACACACACATGCAGGATGCCCACTGCACCACATGCACACACAACACACACCTCCTGCACCACACACACTCATGACATGCCCACTGCACTACGCATACATGCCCACTGCACCACGTACATACCCACTGCACTACGCACTCACACAATGCACATGGGACAACCAGTAGACATACAGCAACACCCCCCCGTACTCACCTACGCGTGAACCTCACCAGTGCACACATGCACACTCCTTGCACCCAAGGTGTGCCCGCTGGGCCCTTAACAGGCACACCAAGTGCCCACATGTGGTACATGTATCCCACATCTGCACACACACCCGTGTGCAGCGCCTGACAGACACGCAGCCCCTCTCCTGGTCCGCCAGGCCCCACGGCCCTTGCCCCGGCGCAGGAGACGGCAGCCCTCAGGCACCACGCGTGCCGCGAGCAGCCTGCCCAGGCCTCGCAGGGAGCAGCCACGCTCCCAGCTCCGCTCTGGAGCTCCCCCCCGGCCGTCTCCGGACCCCCCAGCCGTAAAAAAGAGACACTTGAGGGGGAAGAACGGGTCTGCGCCCCAGCGGTGCCCAGACCTGAGCTAGCCCAGGGCTGCAGCCGCCACTGCACCCTGCGCCCAGGCGGCATCTACCCAGGTGCTATGGGGCGGGCAGGGGGTGCCACCAGCACCCAGGTGCGGGAGGCTGGGACGCAGGCACGAGGAGAGAGGACGGGGCCAGCGGAGACACCTCCCTGGCTGCATCCCCGCCCCCGGGGCTCTGCCAGGACCAACGCCAGCACGTCCTGGCCAGGCTCCAGGCCCGCGGGCAGCCGGCGGGGGGGCGGGCTGAGTCAAGCCACCGCCCCTGAGCCACAGAGAGCGGCTGGCTAGGAAAAGCCCAGCTCCTGGCATGAGTCAGTGCCCAGGCAGAAGCTGCTGGAGATCCCCATTGCCATGGGGACCGGGCAGGCGGCGATGCCAGCTCAGCCTGGCTCCCTCCTGCCCCGTGAAGCGCTGGCAGAGGCGGCGGGCTGGAAAGGGCTGAGCTAGCGAGGAAGAGCGAGGCGCCCTCACATGACAGCTGCGGCCCGCGCCGGGCACATTCCAACAAAGGAGGACATTCACTGGAGGCCAGCCCCAGAAATAGTGCCCCTGCGCCGCGTAAACAAGCCCGCTCGGCCCCGAGCCCACGGGTGGTGGAGAACCTGGGCACCAAAGTCACTGCGGCGGGGAAGCTCACGGCCCCGGGGTCACGGCGGGCCGAGGCAGGGCGCCGTCTCGGGCCTGCGGCCGGGGGGACCCGCCGGAGCCTGCCCCGAGCAGGAAGGAGGCCTGGGAGCCGGACGGGGACCCTGGAATGCTGGCCGGGTCCCCGTTGCCGTGGCAACCTGCCGAATTGACTCCACTTGCGGCCGGAAATGCCTCTGCCGGTCAGTCCCGCGCGCCAGGGACAGTCGCCCCGCCTCGCCTCGCCGCCCCGACCGCTGGAGCCCCCGTTCCTAGCACGGCCTTGGGGGCAGGCGTCTGGGCCTGAGCCCTGCAGCCCTCGCGCCGGGGGCACCCAAACGTCCAGGGCGCACGAGAGACGGACGCGTCCCGCGGCGGGGCGGTCGCGTAAACCGACCCGCCGGGATGCCTCGGCTTGTGGCCCGGCACCTAGTCCAGCCCCAGCGCGGCGCGAGGCCGAGGCCAGGATTCAGCTCCTGGCACAGGGGAAGCTGGCTCCCCCGGGGAGGGATGCCGAGAGAGGGGGCGGCAGGCCCAGGACACGTTGCCCTGGCTCCATCCATCTTGCAGGCCTGTAGAGATCCTTTCTCGAGTGCAGCAGGAGCAGGAGGGGCCCTGGAGCCCGGGCCCGGCCCCAAGCAGGTCGCTGGATCCCAGGTGAGGCCCAAATATGCACCCCCAGGTTCCCGTGGGGTCTTTCTGCTTCAGGGGAGAGCCCCAGCTCCAGGCCAGGCAACGAGGGGCTGAAGACCCACCCCAGAGGTGGCTGCATCTCAGCACCAGGTCAGAGTCCGTCTGTAACCAACCTTCAATGCACCGCACCCCAGAGGCAGCCGCATTTGCACACTGGGTACGGGCTGCTTGTGGGAACAGGGACAGGCTGCATTGTTGCGCTATTACGAGAGGGGCCGCAGTCCACGTAGCTCCCAGACCCCACCCCAGAGGAAGCGCTCACTGGGGAAACTGAGGCAGGTCTGCCACCGGGCGGACCCACGTTGGGGCCTCACACAGCACCACTATAGCCACCCCCTTCTACCGCCCTGGCAGAGCCCCCCACGTTACAGCGTGGGGAAACTGAGGAACAGATGAAGGCCTGCGCGGCTGGGGTTGAGCCCCTCCCGGTCCAGGAGTGAAATCCTTGGGCAGGGCCCACCCTCCCGGGGCAGGCTGCACCCCCGCGTCCAGACCCCCGGCTGGAGGCTGCGGATAAGTGGCACCAGGGCAGGTGCGCGGACACTGGGGGTGGGGGGGAGGCCCCTCCCAAGACACGAAAATCAAACAGCTGGTTTCCCGCAGCAACCCGAGGCAGCTGTGCTGCCCCACATCCTTCCTCGAGGCCTTGTCGCTGTAGCAACCGGGCACGGCGACTCAAACAGCAGCAGCCGCACATCCACGTGAGTCAGCGCGAGTCAGCGCTGGCCGGATGCCCGAGCTGGCAGGCTCGCCCTGTGGCCAGGGACAATGGCAGAGGCCGGCCCCAAGGAGAGAGTCACCAGGTGCCCTTTGCTCCCGGGGCCTCGGCCCTGCATGGCGCCCCCGTGCCCGGCTCGGACGATGCTTCGTGCAAAACCTTGCGAGGAGCCGAGCTGGGCGGGACCCACGGCGCCCGAAAGGGGAAGGGGGCTGCGGTGCTCGGGGTCCCCGCTGCTGCTCCCTGCGCGTGCTGGCCGTGCCCCGAGGCTTCCCGCGACGCCCTGCCCCGTCTCCCCGGGCTGCCGAGGGAGGACGCGAGGGGTGACGGGGGTCCTCCTGGCTCCCACCCACGCGGCCGGCGGCCCGTCACACTCCTCTCCGTGACAAGCGGCCGTGGGCAGAGTGCCAGCTCTGCCAGCTCACCACGGGCACATGCGACACAGCCCCACGCCGTGGCGGAGGAAACAGCTCTTTGGGTCAGCAGAAAACACCCCCCATGACTTGTTTTTGAGGAGACCCCGGAGGAGGGAGAGGAGGCAGAGGGAGGTTTTCTAAGGCAGCCTCCTGACTTCGGGGGCCTGACTCATGATCTCCGGGCTTGGAGAAGCTGCCTCTGCCGGGCCTGGGCGGGGCGGGGTGGAACAAGGCTGCATCTCCTTCCCGCTCACATGGACATGACTGTGCTGGATGTTGGGCTCGTGCCCCCCGTGCTCCAGACCCCTTCCACGCACGGCCCCGCTCCATTTTGCAGAGGCAGCCATCGAGGCCTCTGCGTGCAAGCCCCAGATACCCCGGAATGAGTCACCCACTATGACCCAGCTGCTTACACATGAACAAAAGGCCCGGCTGTGACTTGCCCCACCAGCCATGGAGCCACCCCAGGCCAGGCAAGGAGCCCAGAGGAGGGAGAGGCAGCCCTGTACCAGCCAATGACAGGCTCTGCTGGGGGAAGGGGCTGCAAGTTGGGAGTGAGGGGCTAAGAAGCAGGTCCGCTCCTCCTCCATGGCATAGCCTGCTGCCCCCCAGGGGGATAGCTCCACCTCCTAGAGCAGCCTCTGTCCTTGGAAGCTGTCGAGAGACTGGTGGTTCTCACCTGTCTGAGACTCCAGATACCCTTGATCGACTCGAAAACACCCCTCTGGAAACACCATTAGTTTCCCTCTATTATTTTCCCATAGTCAAAAAAAAAAACCAGAGAGCCAATTTTCTGCTGCAAAAGGCTCAGGCAGACAGTTTCTAGCACGCCAGATTCCTGTCTGCAGTTGTTGGGTTCACCTGGTGACTCCCGCTGGCGCGTCTGAGCTAACATGGTGGCACGCCGGAACGGCTCTCAAAGCGCCCCAGGGTGCCACGCCATGCCGGCTGAGGATGGCTGGGTTAGACAGACACTTGGCTGGGGCGGTTTAGTCCAAGAAGATCCCACCCTGACCAGGACGTGAGGTAACCAGAAGTACTGCCATTTCCCGGGTCAGACCCTAGGTCTGTCTGGCCCAGCTCCCTGTGTCCCCCAGCGGAGGTGGAGAGGGAGAGAGAACAGTGCCGGAGCAGGGTTTTCCACCTGTTCCTCTCTCCCACTTGCAGCCTCCAGCATTTAAGACCCAGGACGCTCTGAATCAGAGGCCGTGCCCCTCACTCCCGTGCTCAATAGCAACCAATTCCTCCCAGCATGCGTCCGCTCCCTTGGGGAATCTGGCTAAACTCGTCGCTTCTCCCACGCCTGGTGATAACGAGCCCCATGCTTTAATTCCACACCGGCTGAAAAACAACTGCCGGGGTTAGTTTGAAACCAGCTGCCTACTTGCTTCACGTTGTGACCTCTTGTTCTTATGTCGAGAGACGGTTGATAATAAATCTCTATCAACTTTCTCCTCCCCGCTTTGTAAACCCTGGCGTGCCCCCACCCCGCAGCATCTCTCCTCCACTGAGCAGGCCTGGCTTCGAGGAAGCCCCCTCGTGTCGCTAGGTCAGCCTTGTGGCCCTTCTCGATCCTCGTGGAGGTGCGGGGACTGGAAGCGCTCAAGGCACGGATGCGCTGTAGCCCCAAAAAAGGGGATTTATGCAGATGTGACCTCATGAGGTCCCTTGCAGCCCAGCTGTCCCAGGACCGATCCTGTCCAAGCGGTTGTGGTCCTGGCTTACGTGCCAGCGACAGGCTCCTCACCTGAGAGACGCGTCCCCATCGCACGCGGCAGCTGAGACAAACCAGCGCCCCCGTGGCACGGCTGCCCCCAGGCCACTGCAGGCACCACAAGTCACCTGGCGGCACAGTGGTGGCTCCTGGCAGGTCCTGGGGGCTGGTCCAGACCCCTCAGGCCCTCACGTACCCCCATCCTGGGGCAGGGGCTGCCTCAGGATGGGGTCTCTAGAGCCAACCGGGAGCCTGTGCCTCAGGCACCGGGGGCTGGCAGCAGACACCCGCGCAGGGGAAGGGCAAGGACCCGCCGCAGCCAGGGAGGGGGACAGCCGTGGGGGGAAGGGATGTCCCACGCCCTGCTGGGGCTCCCCCATGCCACTTCCTGTGACCCCAAACCCCTGGGGTTCGCTTGCCCCGACCTCATTTCCTGTGACCCCTATATGCCCTGGGCCTGCCCCCCAGCCTCATTCCTGTGACCCACAAGCCCCTAAGGCTCTGCCCCCTGACCTCTTCCTGTGACCCCAAACCCTTGGGGTCCTGTCTGCCCCCTGACCTCACTTCCTGGGCCTCTCCCAACTCTCTGCCCCTCCTTGACTGCACTTGCTGTGACCCAGGCCCATTACCCCACTTCCAGTTTCCCAGAAGCCCTTGAGTGCCCTCTTAGGGCCAGCGCAATAGTTTGCCAAACCCCAAACCCCCCGGGCCCTTCACAGCACCCCCTTCCCACCCTCTGCCATGGCCCCCAGATATCTAGTGCCCCCTGCTCAATTGGCTGCTCTGCTTGCTGCTCCCTGCCCCATCGGCTGCTGGGCTTTCAGGAACCTGTTGGCCGCTCTGCACGGGGAAAAGAAACCCCCTTCCTCTTGCCCTTTGTGCCTGGTACCAAGAGGCAGCCGACTCGCGGGGCGCTGGCTGCTGTTTGCCATGCACAGGCCCTCGCGTCTCCCTCGCCCACGCCGGGCACCGCCAGACCCCCCGCGCAGGCTGGCCCCGACCTCCCCATCACAGCGCCTCTCTTTCTTTTTCCTCCTCTCCTGGCTGAAACCCGCGTTTAGAACAATCGAGCCGTTCTCTCCCCGGGAGAATTGCCGGCCACCTCGGGAACAGCAGCAGGGCACGGTGGTGGAGGGAGGAAGGGCTGCAAACTCTGAAGTTGTTGTGGAAAAACCCACAACAGGAGGCCAAAAAAATCCAGCGGCCCCACACAGCCCTGGCCCCAAAGACCTTTGCAGGCCCTGGGGGAGAAGGCTTCAGCCAGCCTCCCTAGCTGGGAGTGGGGGATCAGGTCGGACCCCTTCCCCTTCGAGCCCGGGGGCCACGGGTCTCACAGCAGCAGGGGGCCATAGTGCTTGGCCCCTATTAGCCCTGCACCGCAGCGGAGAGCATCTGGGGCTGAAGAGAGCAGGATGGCCCAGCCCCGCTGCCGGGGAAGGACGTGCATGAGCAAGACACTCGGTCTCAGGACCACGCAGCAATGCAGCTGCCCCCTGACGCTTCACAGGCTGCATGCACACACACAGGCCCCCCCGCAGCCAGGCCACGCGCCATGGGGCCGGCGGAGGCCGTGGGAACCGAGGAGGGAGTGAGGGAGGCAAGCTGCAGCTGGGCACTGCCTAGGGGGTGCAGGCAGGATCCTGCCCAGGGAAAGTCAAGCGGGGGAGAGGCGAGGGGATAACCAGGGGCTTCCCTGTGCTGCCAAAGCTGCAAGAGAGACAGCGCCTGCCCCCGCCTCGCCTGGATCACATTCCTCCAGGCTGCCAGTAAACAAACAGGAATTTAGTGGTGGGGCCCGGGCTCCTCCTCCCGCCTGCCTCCCACGCTGGGCGGGAGACCGAGGCCTGCAGACGCCCCCTCCGCCACCCAGGGTCCCCCCAGACCCTGCTCTGTGGAACAGCAGCTCGGCAGGGCACCAGGGTTGCAGGTAGTAGAGGAGAGGGGCTACCGCGTGCAGAAGAGGGGAGCTGGATCCCACCCCGGAGCTGCCCCCATGCAGAAGAAAGGGGCCGGATCCCAACCCAGGGCTGCCCCCATGCAGAAGAAGGGGTCCCGATGCTGTACGAATCCCTCCCACGTGCCGACGCAGCAGCTTCTCTGGGGCCACGGCACTTGGTCGGGACTGGGGGCGTCCACATGGGGAGAGCCTCGCCCAGGCCCCTATGCAGGCAAGCCCAGGCTGCAAAGGGTTAATAGCATGCAAGCACACAAACATGTATGGCACGTATGCACCCATGCATGCTTGTGTGGGTCCGATCAGATAACCCCCCCAACTACACATGTGTGCTCTGCCCTCCCCACCCCAAGCCTTCACAAGGACCCTGGCCCTTGGGAATCCACGTGTCCGGCCAGTACAGCTGCGTTTCCCAGGCACACGGCCCTGCGGCCCGGCTCAGCCCAGCCCGCCCCTGGCCCCGGCGCACATGAAAGCGCGGTGCTGGACAGCCCCTCCCCAGCCGATAACATTCCAGCCTCGCATTCCAAGCCCAGCCCTGGGCTTCCCGCTGCCGTGCCCACGTGGGAACCGTCTGCTTGCTCCCTACCCCCAGCCGCCCGCTTCGAGGTCTGGCTAGGAAGCAATGGTGGCCCCCCCAGCCCAGTGGGGGAGTTTCACAGCCAAGCGGGGCTCAGGGGCCTGCTGGGGTCCAGCCCAGGGGGTGCAAAAGCTGCCCCATGCCTGCAGCCTTCCTGGACCCTGCTGCAGGCAGCCCCAACAGCCCCCTGCATGGGCGAAGTGGCAGGACCCCCCCAAGCTGCCCTCCCTGGTGGTAGGGGGGACATGGAGGTGCTCCTGGTACAAGGGCCCCCTCCCGGCGCTGCCTCTGAGCAGCAGAGCAGCATGAGTCAGAGCTGCAAGCAGCCCCAGCGAGGAGCTGGGGTGGGGCCGGTTGAGCAAGAACCAAAACGAGATCCAGATGTGCGCTGGGGCGGGTGGGCGTGGGGCCAGCAGGGGCGGGCAACATGCCTGGGAGAGGGAGGGGGGGCTGGCACTCCCGCCCCTCCCCTGCACCCTGCAGCAGCGGCCCGGGGAGGCCAACACACTGGAGGAGGGGGCAATTTCCTACCAGCCTGGAGGCGGCTGGAAGTGCCCCTGCCTCACCACAGACAGGCACGCGCTGTTCTGAGCTCAGGCCCTGCTCTGGCAGCGTGTTGGGCTCCAGCCGGGTGCTTGCTTCCCCAAAATTCCTGCATAGTGCTGGCAGGGAAACTGAGGCAGAGAAAGAGAAGAGTTTAGGGACCTCATGGGTTAAGTTAGCAGCACAGAGACCTCCTGCCTAAGCCTGTAAGATTCAGCTCCTGCTGCAGTGAGAGTCCAGGCATCCAGGGCTCCCCTCCCCCCACCAACCTCCGTCTATCTCACTAGCACCCCAGGGCTGGGGGCAGAACCCAGGCGTCCTGGCCCTCAGCTTCTCCGCTCTAATGCAAACCGCTCCCCCTCCCCCAGCCTCTACTCCCAGAGCTGGGAGAGAACCAGGTCCTGGCTCCCAGCCCTGCACTGCTTAGGCTAGGGAAGGGCTGGGTACAAGAGCCTGGTAACCCTGTGGGGCATGGAGACAGCAGCACAGCTGGGCAGCCTGGAGAGGCACAGGCAGGAGCTGGGCTTCCTCCCCCGCCCCCCAAGAAACGGCTGGTGAAAAATATTCAACCTCTTCAACACACACACTATACACACACACACACACACTCTTCCTTTGGTGGGGGAGAGCAAGCAGAGAGGAGTGGGACAGGCAACTAGACCAGCATGGAAGCCACAGCATGGGGCTGGGTCAGGCATCCAGCACCCTGCACCACCTGAGCACAGGCTGGAGGGATAGAGGAGTACCCCCCACTACCCCCAACATAAACCACGGTCCAGCCCCCTCTGCACAGGGCCAGCCACACATCCTCCCTCCGCCTGGATGCAGGATGCAGGAGTGAGTCATGCTTCCTCCAGGCCCCCGGACAAGGCAGATGGATACGATTAGCAGCCCCCCCGCCCCAAATCCCTCCTCCACGAACCTAGCCCAGCCCTGAAATAACCACATCCAGGACAGGCCAGCCCACAGGTTCCCCAACAGACAGGGCAGGGAAGGGTTGTTCAAAGCTGGGTCCTGCTGTTTCCTCCCAACAAGTGCCCCATGGGCAAAAAGGACAGTGCAACACCCTAGAGCTAGGGACGGGGAGTAGCAATACACTTGTTTTGGGAGTGCCTAGGACAAGCTGCTCCCAGCCCCAACGCCAGCCGGGACTTTCCCCCTTGCCTAGCTGCAGCAGAGATGCTTAGAGAGAGGTGGGGGTGGGGGGGCAGTGCCTGGAGCTCACATGCAGAGGCTGCCGGTCACAGCCCTCAGCATGGGGGTGAGTCATGACTTAAGGATCTAGGAGAGCCCCAGGGAGGTGAGAAGGCAGCAAAACTGCCAGAGAGGCTGCAGGGAGTCCCTGCCCTGCAGCCCGGAGAGCACTCCACCCCCATCCTACTCTTGGCTGCAGCATGCAAAGCCAGCCTTACTCCATGGCAGAGTTGGGAGAGGGAGCGGCCTACGAGCCACCTCTGCTCCGATCCAGCTGGGGCAAAGCGACAAATCTGTCAGCAGGCCCTGCCCCGTCCCCACCTGCCTTTGTGTGCTGCACCCCGCCTGTTTACCCTCCTCTGCTGCCTGCTGGGAGAGCCCTAGTGGGGCAGGCAGGTGGCCAGGGGAATCATGGTAAAAAGTGGCAGCAGTACCGGCTCCAGTGCCAGCACTGCTCTCACCAGGCATAGGCCACCTGTGCCAGCCCACGGGGGCCGTGGAAGCCAGGTGAATGCTACTGACCTCCCCAGCTCTCGGCAGAGCCCCCAGGAAGCACAGACCCGGGGATGCTAGCGCATTGGGGTTTTATTCGTCACGTCACTCGGTTGTGGTCACAGGCCCCAGCACCCCGCAGTCCCCAGCTGGCTGGTCAGTCCATGCAGTGCTGCCTGGCAGGAAGGCAGCACCTCACTTGAAGATCTTGCCCTGGTTGAAGGCTTTCCCCACGTGCTTGAAGTCACCCTCCCACAGGAAGTACTCCTTGACCAATGTCTTGCACTCCTCGGTGTCGGGGTCCAGCTTCCGCCAGGTGTAGGACTCATAATCCACCTGCCAGTCGGGGCTCAGCTGGGGGGAGGGGAGAAGAGCAGTGTCAGCAGAGGGAAAACACACGCGCGCACGCACACGCACGCGCACACACGAACTCACCGGGAAGGCTAGTTCCTGGCCACGGAAAACCCAGATGCCGGAGATGCTGCTGTCGTTGTTCATGCCGAACAGGATGACGCTGGCAAAAGCGTTCTTACGCAACTTGTCCAGGCGCTGGAACATGCCTGCAGAAGGCAAAAAACTGTCAGGGCAGCACCCCAGCACACCCCCAATGCAGTCGGGCTCCAGCTGGGGTGGGGGGTGAGGGGGGCATGCGACAGGGCAGGGGGATGTCACCTGTGATGAGGTTGCAGCTCATGAAGGTCTGGGTGAGCTCGCTGGGGAAGCGGTACTCAGCAAACCAGATGGACCAGCCCTCCTTGTCAAAGTGCTCCCAGAAGTGGGGTAGCGCCACCGTTAACGTGTCCTCATTGGAATACTTCCGCTTGAATTCGTCCATGATGAATGGGCTGGGGGTGGGGGACAGTGGCTTAGTCAGTCACAGAGTGGGCGCCAGCCAGGTTCCCCACAGCAGCCCCCAAGCCCCCCCTTCCCCAGCAGGACGTGCTGGGCGGTGGCCTAGTGCCCCGCAGCACGTGGCAGGGTGTGGGAGCCCTGGCATTGTGGGCAGCTGCTGCCCCCTGGTGGCTCCAGCGGACTCAGGCTCCCTCCCTCTGGTAGGGAGGGGCTGGACCGTGCCCCCCGCCTTTCCCCCAGTTTGTCCTGACAAGGCAGCTCTGCCCTGCTCCATCCAGGCGCGCAGAGCTGCCTGGCTGCAGCCCCAGCCACTGGCACGAACAAAACAAACAGGTGGCAGGCAGCCCAGAAGAGGCCAGAAGAGAAGGGGGAAAAGGAACAGAGATGCAGCTCCCTCCTGCGAAGCCTGGAAGACGCATGGGAGGGGTGGAGGGGGACATCCCTTGGGTGCACTGGCCAATGCCCACCCCCATGGGGTTCATCTCCACCTCTTAGGCAGGTGCGCGAAGGGGTCCTTGGTCTTGGGCTCAGCTGCTAAGGCCTGCTCGCACTCATCCAGCTCGTCCTCGGGGGCTGGTTTCTTGTCCTCCTTCTTTTCCTGCTGCTGCGGTGCCTGCTGCTTTTTGTCCTCCTTTGCCGGCTTCTCCTTCTTGGGGGTGTCTTTCTTGGGCTGGTTCTCAGCAAACTTCTTGGCTGCAGTGGAAGCGAGGACAGGGCCAGCCTGTGAGGAGGTGCTGGTGTGGGCTGGGCCCCCTGAACTAGCTCCAGATCCAGCCTGGGCAACGCTGGCAAGTGGCTACTCCTGGAAGGCAGGAACAAACCCGCACACCTAGGCAAGGTGTCCCAGGCAAGCTCCCCCCTCGCAGCCCAGGGAGCTCCTCACCGTCAAACTGGGCCATTTTCTCGCAGAGCTTCACCTCCCCCAGCACGGCCTTGAACTGAGGCTGGTTGATGCAGGTGACAAACCAGCGGTTGGCGTTCACGTAGGGCTGGCGGAAGGACGGCTCCAGAACCTGGAGGGACAGGTCACCAGTCAGCTGGGGCTGGCCCCCATTACCACAACGTGTAGAGGATCTTGGTCCCCTTCTACCTCCCCCACAAACCTTGGCAGCTATGCAGCACACTCAACGGCAGCCTTCTGTTGTCCTGGACACCAAGAGCTCCAGGCCAAGCCAAATGATCCGTCTAGACAGCAGACCCTGTCCAGAGCCTCCAGAGCTGCCAGCCCCCTCCAGAGCTGCTGGCTATGGCCACGGAGCCACCCTCCCCCCACAGCCCGCACCTGCTTGTAGAGCCAGAGGAGGGTACAGACGACAGTGATGTCGGCCAACGTGACGCGCTCGCCCACCAGGAAGGTCCGAGTCCTTAGGTGCGCATCCAGGATCCCCAGTACCCGCTTCACCTCCTCCTTGGCGAGTTCTGTTGCCTGGGGGAGCAGAGACACCAGATCAGCACCCAGGCCAGAGAAACCCATGTGGAAAGCCTCCTCCCCAGCTCCAGCCCATGCCTTAGGTGCTCAGACACTAATTCACGCGGCAGTCAACACAGGGAGGTCTCTGGCAGGGGAGCTCCCACTGCAAAATGCAGTCTACCCAGCCACCCTGGCCCTGGCATCCACTGCAGCAGGGGAGCCCACAGACACTGGATATACCTGCAACCCACTTGGGCAGTCGCCAGGGCCTCACTTGGGGGTACCAGAGACAGAGGCAGGTTGCAGACACCCTGCGCCCAGCCATTCTTAAGGCACACCTGTACGTAGTTGAGCCCAGACCCCCTCCCCAGACTCCAGGCCAAGAGCCAAGTCGAAAGACAAACAGACCCCAGCCACCAAACGACTCCGAGTGTCCACCTAGCCTCATCACCAGGCAGCCAGGACCTCGCTCTGTGCCTGCAGCAGCAAAGAGCAGTAGGGGAGCAGGAAGCCCAAGGCTGACAGCAGTGGCAGCAAATCCCAGCCATCACCTCACCACAGGCCCCCCTGCAGGACAGCCACAAGCCCCACTCTCCAGCCCCAGCTCCCGCAGACCTGTTTGTTGTAGTGCATGATGCCCAGCGTGGGGAAGACCCAGGTGCTGGCAGGAGGGACGATGTCGCTGTCCGCAAAGCTCACCCACTGGATGACCTGGGCAGCAGCCTCGGCGCTGGCACCCCGCAGCTCCTCGTTACTGACTGAGGAGGGAGCCAACAGTCACCAGCAGCAGAAGGAAACTTCCCAGCACTCTAGCCACACCACCCTGCCCCCAAACCTCAGCATCCATCCCCCCCAACCCCAGAACTCCAACAGACTCAGAGCAGCCTGGACTGGAACCCCCTGGAGCTGGAGAGGAACCAGGCTCACCATAGTACGCGATGGCATTGCTCTCAAACACGCAGAACCCATCGTCTCCTTCAAAAGCCGGGACCTTGGCAGAGAAAGGCATTTACCAGCAGGGCACGAGAACCACGGATCCTGGCACCAGCTGCTACTCCCCGAACCCACCTTCAGGGCACCCCCAGCTCCTAGGAGTAGCCTTCCCCCTTGCTAAGCATCAGAGAAAAGGCTTCCCTTACAAACACTGTCTTAGCTCCCCTCAGTGCAAAGCGGGACCCCTTGCCCTCCCCATCCCCCTGCAGCACAAGGAGCTGGGTCAGCAGGACAAAGTAGCACTGGAGCCGTGTCCAATTTCGATGACTCATGGCTGGAAACCTGGCAAAGCCCCCAGCCAGATCCCATCTCCCCCTGCAGGGCCATTACCCACCTTCCCGACAGGGAACTTCTTCAGGAACTCGGGGGTCTTGTTAGTCTGCCCAAAGTGGAACTGAGGGGGGGTGGAGAGGACCTTGACCTTGGCGCCACTGAATTGGGCAGCGATGAGCGCCTTGAAGGCCCGCCAGTTCTCGGGATAGGTGTACAGAGTCTGTGGGGTGGAGCGGGGGGATGAGGGGAGTCGAGCAGCACGCCCCCCACCCACCCAGAGCGCTCCCTTGCCCCACAGTGAGGCACCCGCACCCCTCACTTGAGGCAGCCCTAAAGCCCATCTCCAGGCCCTGCCCCACCCCCACCTCCAGGAGGATCCTAAGCCCCCCTCAACCTGGACCCCCCCTTTGCCAACTCACTCCTGCAACAGATCCGCTTACCCCTAACTGATCTCCTCTGACTCCCCCACAACACCCTCCACCCCTCAAGACCCCCTACCAAGGGGTCCTCAACTCCAGCCCATGACCCCCCCACCTCACACCTTCCTGTGCCCCCTTTGCACGCCTCCATGCAACACACTGCCCGGTGCCAGCTCCCTGCTTGGCACCAGCACCCCCCGGGACCCCAACCCTCCCTTTTCACAGCCCATGGGGCTCCCAGGACCTCCGCTAGGGCCACGCCCCCCCACAACCCGGTCCCTCCCCAAGTCCTGCCCCCCAGGGCAGCCTCCAGGGGCCAAGGCCTGCTGTCGCCCCAGGCAGGCCCCCCGAGCACACCCCCAACATCCAGGTCCCCCAGGCAGCTCTCCCGCGCCAGCCCCCACCAATAACCAGCGCAAAGGGACGGGCCAGGGCCACCCTCAGCCGCCCGGGCCACGCCGGCCCCGGCCGGGCCCCCCCCGGGGCGGATGGGGCCGGATAGCGCGAGGGGGCGGGGGCCCCACACTCACCCCGGCCACCGCCATCTTCGCGAGCAGAGAAAGGGAAGCTGCCGTAAAGCGCGCGGGCAGGAGGTGGCGGGGCCGTAAAGCACGCGGCCGTGACAGTACGACAGCTGCCGCCGGCGCCAGCATATGACGTCACAGCAGCGGAAGGGGCGTCGCCCGAAGGGCGGCGGGCACGTGGGCGGCGGAAGCCTGCGCCTGCGTAGGAAGGCTTTGGCGGTGGTGGTGACGCGCTTCTGTCGCACGGGGGCGCCCGCGGGCTGGGCCTGCAGCTGGTCCCACGTGCTGCACCCAGGGCCCCCCCCAGTGCATCCCATGCCCCAGACCCCGCCCACTGCTGTCAGCTGGGGGGGGCGCTGTTTTCAGGGGTCCCAGTCCCCCCAGTGGGGCTGGCCAGGGTTGCAGGGTCACTGCCCCTGCACCCCCTCATCCAGGGCTCGTGCCCCAACGCCCCCGCATTCTACTGCAGCCCCCTCCACCACCCTGCGAGCTCCATGGAGCATGTACAGCACCTAGCACACTGGGGTCCCAGCTCTACAGGGGGCGGTGTTCCAGCACAGCACAGCCCAGCCCCAAGCAGCCCCCCTACCCCCACAAAGCAGCTTCTGGTCACCGCAGGGAGTGGGGAAGCCCCTGTGGGGAGCAGCAGGCAGAGCCGCCCCATCAGACACGCCAGAGCAGTGTATGAAAAGCAGCTTTTATTGGGAGGAAGAACAGGCAGGTGTGGGCCCGGCCCCCAGGCCTGGGCAGGCCTATGCCAGACCCCCATAAATAGGGCAAGCACTACAGGAGGGCAGAGGTAAGGCTCATCCCAGCTGGAGCCCAGGGACACAACCAGAGGAATGGGCTTGTGCATCAGCTCACGAGACCTGAAGGAGACATGGAGAGAGAAGGTGGATGTAGGAGACCCTGGAGCACCACCCCCCAGGAGCCCCCACCTGCAAAAGACTGCAGCCCCTTGGTAAGCAGAGCCTGACCCACAGGCACCGACTCTTAGGAGCATCAGTCTGTGCCGGTACACAGGGATAGGGGCAGACAGGGAGAAATGCAGCTAGGGACGAGACTCACCCAGATAGTCGTCCATGAGGGAGCCGATGGCAAACTGCAAAGCAGGACACAAGTGTGAGCACCGCGTATGCCCCCCATCCCTTCCTGCAGCCTGGAACTAGAGCCCCCATGCTACCACCCTGCTGGCACCGGGACAGCCCCACAACTCCTTCCCACCCAGCTGCTCCAGGCCCACAGCTGGGAACCCAGCTCCAGCCCTGCAGAAAGAGGCAGGCAGGACTCACAATGTCATTCTTATCCACTCGGGTTCCCACGATTTTCAGCCGGATCTCGTCGTCCTGCTGGATCACGATGTCCTGCAGACATGTGGAGCCCAGGTGAGACTCATTTCTGCACCCCGCTTCCCCATCCCCAACCCCCAACACCACAGCAGCCC
Organism: Crocodylus siamensis; assembly: GCF_052110815.1. Taxonomy (NCBI): domain Eukaryota; kingdom Metazoa; phylum Chordata; order Crocodylia; family Crocodylidae; genus Crocodylus; species Crocodylus siamensis. The sequence goes on from NC_143400.1 coordinate 2,777,934, forward strand.
CTGCCGTCTCCTCCACAGGGGAGAAGGGCTTCAATGATATTAATGTCTCTCATCACTAAGATGCCATTTGCAACCAGCTTGTCCCTCTCTTTTCTGGTTTCAGAAGTTTTTTGAAGGAGCCTGGATGATTTTACAGATGAATAAAAAGTGAGGCACAGGCAGGGGGAAAGTGACAGGGCCAAGGCCACTCAGCAGAACAGCAGCAGAGCCTAAAGCAGACATGCCCTGCCCCAGCCTTCGTCCCAAGAAATCTCGTGTACTGGAAAACAGCCACTCTCCTTCCCTTGCCCTGCTCTGAGGCACCCCCCAGCCCCTACCTGAGTTTTTACCCCACCTCCCCAGTGCCCCCCAATGCTGCCAGGTGACCCCAGGCAGCATCGTCAGCCCCAGCTCACCTCATCCACTGTTTTATAGCAGGGAGGGTTGGAATTGGGGTCAAACTCCATCTCAGAGGGGATGGACTAGGGAGAGAAGGACAGTCAGCTGTGGTAGGCTCCCAGGTCTCACCTGAGCCTCCCAGGCCAGAGGCAGCCCCCAGCCCCCTCCCCAGGCAGCACTTACATGGCGGGAGATGAAGCAAGACATGGGCCCAATCTCAGTGAAGAGCCCGACCTGCGGGAAGAGGAGGTAGAGAAGCTGTGAGGGCCAGGGCGAGAGTCCTGGGTCTGGGCAGTGCAGGAGCAAGGAACGTAGGGATCTTGGATGTGGCATCTTACGGTGGCCGTATGTCTGTTTGCCCGCCCGCCCACCCGGCGCACCGTGCTGCTCAGCCTCGCCGCTTGGGACTCCTACCCCACCAGCCAGGACCAGCCCACAGAACCTGGCGCCGTTCCAGCCAAAATGGGACATCTTGGTCACTCTAGTCCTGGGGAACAGAGGCAGCAGCTTCCACAGCCCCCCACATCCCGAGACAGACAGTGCAGGGCTGCAGCCCCCTCCACACCAGGGCTTACACCAGAGGCTTTCCTGTGCCCCTCCGGCCCCTCACCTTGTTGACCTGGGTCACCACTGCATCCACCACCTCCCCTTTAAAGGGCCGGAAGACGATGGCCTTGTACTTGACGGGGTAGAGCACAAAGCCACGGCCCGGCTGGATGACGCCTGCCCCGATGTTGTCGATGGTGGTAACGGCAATGACGAAGCCGTACCTGCAGGGGAGGGAACGGGGGGGGCCACCGGTCTCGTTACGGCATTAGATCACGCTGAGACCGCCCGCCAACCTGTCCCAGCTCCCTGTTCTCCCCCTAACCCAGCCCGGCCTGGCCCCCCACTCACTTGCCCGTGCAGGTGCCCTCCACCTCGGTGAAGAGCTTCTGCTTCACGGTGTTGAGCAGGTTGGGCCCGAAGTAGCGGGGGTGCAGCAGGATCTCGTGCTCCAGGGAGATCTGTTGGGGCAGGACATGAGGGGGAGGGTCACAAACCGCCAGAGGGGCTGGGACAGGCCCCCCTCCCCCCACCAATTCCCCTCCTTCCCCAGGACTGCCCCCCCATCAACCCCGTCCCCCCAGGACTGCCCTGTCAACCATTCTCCCTCCCCATCAGCCCTCCTTCTGCTACCTTCCCACTGTCCACCCCCCCAGGTAAACCCCCGTCCCCAAGGCTGGGCAGTAGTGCATGCCGGGAAGCCTGACTGTGCTGGGGGGTCTCCCTGGGGGGAGGGGATCCGCAGTGTCCCAGCCCGGGGGGCGGGGGGTCCCCCCACTCACGTGGTAAAACATTCTCCCGAATCCGGACGTCTCCGGACCGGAAAGAACCCGTAACACCGCCCTTGTCCCTGATTGGCCGCCGCCCCGCGGGAGCACCGCCCCGCCCCGCCCCTTGGTCCATAACAGAACCCCTACGGGAACTAATTGCGCATGCGCCCAGCCGAGCCACAGGGAACCGTAGCACATGCGCACTCGGCGCAAAGGCAGGCTGGCTGCGCGGCCGCCATGACTGCAGAGGCACCCAATAGCGCCTGCGCGCGGCGGGCACCAGGGGGCGCTGCGGAGACCCCGGCAGGGGCAGGGCCCGGGGCTGTGATTGATAGCGCGAGGGGTGGGGCGTAGGCGATGATTGACAGGGCCACAGTGGCATCAAAATTTGCTTTATTGTCGCTCTGATTACAAAAATAAACTCTGGAAAGTGACAACTGCAATGCACAGGCTCCCCCGCTTCTCCCCCCCAGGCCACCCCCCAAGCCCACTACCCCCACTCCTCCCCCCGCAATGTCCCAGCTGCAAAGCCCCCCAACCCCACTGCAACCCCCTGCAGGGTGCAGCCCCCCCATCCTCCAGCCACGTGGGAGCGGTCCGGATCCACGGACCCTCCCAGCTCTGGCCCTGGGTTTGCTCCCTGGGGAGGGCTGCATCCTGGCTTCCATCCCCTCGCACCCCCAAGGCACAGCCCCTATGTACAAAGCCCCCTGTCCCCCCATCCCCCCACAGGTCACCCCCAGCGCCAGCCACTCGGCCCAGCTTTGAATCCCCTTGCCTCACATCAGTACCCCCCCCCAACCCAGGACACAGCCCCCCACCGGGCTCAGTGCAAACTGGCAGAGGCACCATGCCCCCGCAATGCCATGCAATCCAGCAAAGCAGCCCCCTGCCCACCCCGTCCCACCTTCCCACCACAGGGCCCTAGTCCTGATTAGCCCTGACCTCTGGTTCAGCCCTGATTCTTCCTGCCTCAGCCCATGACCCACCCCCCAAAACAATGCCCATTGCCCCTGCTGCCCTGAGCACAACCCTCACAAGACCCCTCGCCTCCCCCCAGCCAGGGAGAGGGCATCAGACCCTGAGATTCCAGTCCAGAGACCCCCTGGCCATGGCTGCAGCCATGGGGTGCCTGGCACTGGGCAGCTACTGCTGCCCCTTCTTTGGCTAAGAGGGTCCCAGCCCTCCCCAGGTGGGGGGGTGGGAGCCACCTGGTATCCCCGGCTGTCCAAGGCAGTCCAGGTGAGGAGGGTGGGGGTCCCAGGCTCTCCCCCACCCTCAGCGGGTGCTGCCATCAGTGCCTGGCAGCACAGCGGGGCGTGAGGCTGAGCGGCTCTGTGTAGGGAGATTCCCAGTCCCGGTTGAACACGGCGGCCAGCTGCTCCCGCAGGGAGGGCCCGGGTGTCCCCGGCTCGGCTGCGCTCTGATTCACAACCAGGCCCACGCCTGCGGTGTTGATGAAGTAATCCTCCGACCAGTTTGAGGTGCCTACAGGGAGTGGGGGGGAACCAGTGATACTTGGGATTGGTGGGGGCTCAGCGCACCAGAGAGGTCCCCAAAAAAAGGTGGAACCCAGGTGTCCAGGCTCCCAGCTCCCCCCTGCTCCAAGCCCCCACCCCCACTTCCTTCCCAGGGTTGGGGAGACACCAGGTGTCTATGCCTCCAACCCCCTCCCAGCACCAGTGCCCGGGCTCACCGATGTAGGCCACGCGGTCGGTGACCATGTACTTGTTGTGGTTGACGCGGGCGAAGGGGATTTGCTTCTGCTGCTCCGTGGCCGGGACAACGAAGAGTTTCTGCAGCAGAGGTGGGGGGAGCGGTAGTATCACCCCCTACCCCAAACCTCCCCCCCAGCTTTGAAGTGACCCCTGCCCCCCCCCGAGCTGGGATCCTCTCCTGCAGCTCCAGGACTCACCACCTCGATGGGGCAGCCCAGGGGCTCCCGGTGGAGGACGAGCAGCGACTCCAGGAAGGGGAACATGGCACGGTCAGAGTGAGGCCAGCAGCTGGCCAGGAGCCGCACATGTACCCCCCGACCGCATGCTGCCTCCCGCAGCGCCTCATCCAGCACTGGCCAGAACCTGCAGGCAGCCGGCGCTGGTCACATGGAGAGGCAGGGACCTCTGGGAGTTGCATCCAGCCCAAACCCCTGCCCCACGCAGGACCAGCCTGGTCCAAGCCAGACCCTGTGAACTCACTTATGGGCACAGTAATGCAATCACCTCCAACCCAACCACCCGAGCCTGCCCAAGGGGAAACCAGGGGTCTGTCTGCCAACATCCTGCTGCTGTGAGGGGGTGTTAAATATGCCTCAAAGTCCCCAGGGCGCATACTACTGAGGAAGGCAACACCCCGCCCACCCCCTCCCCAGTCCGTACTAATCTGACCGATGAAGACTTCTTCCTGCCCCCTGTACAGCATCAGTTTGACCCTGAGCAGGGGGCAAGACCCTCCAGCCAGGAGGCTCTGGGTTGAGTCCCAGCAGAAGCATTGGCACAGCCCAGTCACTGCTGCGGAAGGGGGAGAAATCTTGACGCAGGGGAAAAATTCCCTCCCAGCCCCACGTGGCAGCCAGCAAAACCCCGAGGCCTGGAGATCACAGGCATCGCTGCTCCTAGACTTCCCCCAGCCAGTGCTGGTCTAGTCCACGGCTACCTCTTGGGGGTGCAGAAGGTGCACTGGGGTACGTAGTCCATCACGGCAACATGGATGAAAGCCTGAGCGTCCGCAATGGTCTCCAGGATAGCCTCGAGGTCAGGGGTGCGGCCGGCAGAGCACAGGGCCGGTGGCGCACTCTGGGGTTGGGTACAGACGGTGTCAGAGCCAGGGCAGCGAGGTCACCTGGGCTCCCCCCACCCCTCCTCCCACACCCCCTGGGGCACTCACAGAGAGGAACAGCTGTGTGGGGACACCGTTGAGCTGCAACTTCAGGGGCCGGCGGAGGCTGGACAAGGCAGCCAGCTCGGAGGGCCAGGCTGCAGGCAGGGGGGTGCCTGGTCCCCCCAGTGCCCGGTAGGTGCCAAAGATGCGGGCCAGATCGCTGGCCACACAGCTGCAGTTGTAGAGTACAGCGCCCAGCTCCTTCACCTGCAGGCAGGAAGGTGAGGTGAAGGTGAGCGTGTGGCTCCCTGGTCCTGGTCCCTGAGGCCTGGCTGCACCCGCAGCCCCTGCCCCATCCCAGCATCTAGCCCCCAGTGCCTGGCTACAGCCCCCTCCCCAAGACCCAGCCCCCCTCACCATGTTCCCATGTGCCCCAAGCCAGCTCACTCCCAGCACACGAATGTGTACAGCCCCTGCATGTGCACCTGCCCGTGCACCCCCACGGTACCTGTGTGAGCGAGCGCCAGTCCATGTTGGCGCTGCCGACATAGACATGCTTGTCATCCACCACCCAGAACTTGGAGTGCAGCACCCCGCCTGTCAACCGCTTCATTTCCACATAGCTCACGTTAGCCCCTTGTGGGGGAAAGGAAGGTGAAATGGACGTCAGGGAGCTGGAAGCCCCCCTGTCCCCAGCCTACGGGGGACTCAGGCAGCTCCAGCAAGGCCGGAGCAGGGCCCTGGTTCCCTCCTAGCCCCTGAGCAGCATCTACCTTTGCTGGCCAGGTCCTGGGTGTCCGCATTCGACTCCTGGGGGCTGTTCACAGCCACATTCAGCTGCACCCCACGGGCAGGCAGGCCCCGTAGCTGCTCAAACACCTCCTTGCCCTGCAGGGAGCACCAGGAGCAGGTCGGGGTCAGCACCACTGCCCCTTCACCCCTCAGCAGTGTCCTGTCCCCTGCCCCTGCCCCAAGCCTGACCTGCCAAGCAGAGGTCTCCCTCTCTGACATATCTGAGTCCCGCAGGGTGAGGTAGAAGGCAGCGATGTCCACGCTACTGTTAGCTTGGCCCAGTAGGTCCATCCAGGCCTGGTGCACAGCAAGGGGCCGGGGGCTGCCAGATGGGTAGTCCAGGCCCTTGGGGAGGCTTTCCACCAGCATGGCACTGCCGTGGCCACAGAGAGAGACCAGGTCAGAGGCAGGTGAGGGTCACAGGGTGCCTGGCTGCCGCCCCACCAGCCTTCTTACCTGCACTCCTGGCTGCAAGCCACCTCGGGCTCAGCCCCCCAGCTCTGAACCAGTGACCACTGGCTCATGAGCCCCAGGGCCAAGACAGAGCTGCCTTGCTCCCACAGGTACCAGCTGGCTACACCAAGCAGAACTGGGAGGGCCAACAGACAGCACCAGGTAGAGAAGAAACGCTGCAGGGAAGTGGGGAGAAGAGAGTAGACTTCAGTACGGAGCACTAGGAGCCACGTGAGGCCCCTTGTGAGCCCCCATGACCCAACCTGCACCTGCCCCTTCCCTTACCAGGCTGCGCTTCCCAGGGCTGCTCCGCATCCCACCAGGCACCTGCCGCCCAGCCAAGCTCATCTCTGCCCCACGTGGTGGCCTGGGAGCATTGATGGCTGCACCCCCGGGGAACCAGAGAGCTGTGCCCTGCACCCTGGGCACGTGGCTGGTCACAGCACCTTGCCGCCGGGGAGCTGCGACCTCCGGGGCTGGGGCCAGGGCAGGGGCCAGGGCTGAGGCCGTCTCCAGCACCCGCAGCCGGGCTCTCCCATCTTGCACCACCTGCCAGTCTGGGCGCGGCTCCTGCAGTGAGAGGCACCACTCAGAGGGGGCCAAGCTGGGAGGCAGCCCCCCCACATCCAGCCCCGCAGGGAGAACAGTGTCCCCCGACCCCTAAACTTAGGGTGTGGGGGTAGAGAGAAACCAGGAACTCCAGATTCATGGGCTTCACCCAGCACACTGCCAAGGGGCACCGGCTATGATTCAGCCCCAGGCTGGGGCACTCAGGGAGCATCTGACCAAGGATGTTGGGATGATGGAGCCCCTCACCTGGGCAGCCTTGGCACTGTCGCCGGGGCCTGGAGTGGGCTCTGCCTTGTCCTCACCCTCCGCAGGCACCTGTAGCCTCTCCAGCCTCACGTAGGGTGGCAAGCAGGGCTCCCGCCGCCCACCGCTCCTCTGGGACAGGCCCCTCTTCACAGCGCTGCGGGTCTCCTTGTCCTTGAGCTGCGGCAGTGGCGGCTCCCGGGCCAGCGTGGGCAGGGGCTCCAGGGTCAGCGGAGCAGGGGGGTTGTTGGCTGGCGGGGCCCAGGTGGGCGCCAGGGGCAGGCGGTGGGCTCGGATGCTCTCCCGGGGCTGAAGGGGGAGCGGGAAGCTCTGGCCATCGGCTTTAGGCTGCTCCAGGGGCACCTAGAAGGAGAGAGGGGAAATCTCAGCTGAACCCAAGAGCCCTTGTGCTGGGGGAGAGCATGGCCCCCACAGGCCCCTCAATGCGGCCCCCTGGAAATGGGGGGAAAAGGGATCACATGATAGGACACCAGCCTGACTAAGTGGGGCCTGCTGGGAAGGCAGCAAAGGACTCGGTAGCAGGAGCTGCGAGAAGTCCTGCTAAGCAGAAAGAAGTGGGGGAGAGCAGGGAGGGGCATTTCAGACCCAGAAAGGGGGGCCTCCTCTGCTTGTGCCACATGGGGCCCAGGCAGGCCAGATGCTGGCTGGGTGGGGGGCTGCACTGGCCCCAGCAGGGAGGGGGAGCACTGCTGGGTCCTTCCCCAGCCCCTCCCACCTTCCTGCAAGAGCCAGGTGTTTCCTGCCAGACTTTTATCTTCCCCGCCAGCTGCCTCTCACTGCCGGGGCTGGGGAGCAAGTCATGGCTTCTGAGAGGGGCAAGAGCCGGGGGGGGGAGGCAGGGGCCAGGGGAGCTTCGCCCCAGTCTCATCCACCTGATGACAGAACTGCCGGCTGTGCCCTACCTGATGCTCCGTGACCACGTTCCCGGCTGGCATCGGCACCCAGCCTTCATCCTGGGCATGTACAGAGCCTGGCGCACCAAGGTGCTGGCTCATGGTGGTGGCAGGTCTTCCCGTTCCCCAGTGGCACCCCCCCCAGATGTGGTCGCAATCTGCCAGGAGCCAGGCAGGGTCTCCAGCCTCGGCCGGGACGAGGGAAAACCCACAACCTTGTTGCGGCAGTGACCAGCAGGGCAGGGCAGGACTTCCCCTGCCAGGCTTCCTGCCCCCCTCCTCCCCCGGGGCCGTGCCCCGCGCTCACCGCGAGCGGCAGCTCTGCTGTCTCCTGCTGCCGGCGGCGGGAAGACCTGCGCAGCGGCGTCCCAGCCGGCTCCTTCTTCTTCATGCCGGCTGCAGTCGGGGCGGGGGCGGGGGGCAGGGGCCACAGCCAGGCTCGGGCTGCAGGGAGGGGAGAGGAGAGGTCGCGTCAGGCTTGCCCAGACGTTGGGATTCAAACCGCCCGGAAGGGTTGAAACGACAGCCAGCAATTGGGTGCCGCCCGCGGCACCCGACCCCTAGCGGCAGGCAGCGCCCTCGCAGCGCGGCCCCCTGCCCGGCGGGCACCTGGGCACCCGCCCTGCCCTGGCTGGCCCTCCCCCACCCCTCACCTTGTTGCTCCTCCTGCCTTTGCCCCTCCCCTGTCCCTTTTGCCCCCCCATGCTCCTTCTCTCCCTCTCTGCTCCTCTCCTCACCCTTTTTGCCCCACCCTCACCCTTTTGCCTCCCAACCCTATTGCCCCACCCCTCACCGCATCTGCCCCACCCCTCACCGCATTTGCCCCCTCTAGCCCCAGCCCTCCCCTTTTTTGCCCCTCCCCTCCTCCTTTTGCCCCCGCCCAACTTTTGCCCCCACCCCCTTCTGCCCCACCTGCTCCTCCTCTGTCCCCCTCCCTTGCCCCTTTTGCCCCCTACCCAGTTGCTCCTCCTCCGACCCTTTTGCCCCTCCCACCTCCTGCCCCGCCCCCCCGGCTGCCATGGAGACCGACGTCCCGCCCCAGCCCCGGGGATTTGCGCCAGGAGAGTTCGTCAATCAGAGGAAGGGGACTCTGGGAATGACAGCAGCAGCGACCAATCCATGACCAGAGCGCGGGCACCGGGTGTCACCTGAGAACCAATCGGAAGGGGGGAGGGTTGAGCAATAGGGGCCAAAGGCCAATTAGAGAACAGGGGCGGGGTCCCCGAGCAAGGCCGCTCGGGAGAGGGCCGCGAAGAGTGAGCCAATTACCGGGGGTCGCACCTGAGCGACATGTCCGTTCAGCCAATCACGATGGGTGGGCTGGAGAATGACAGGGCATGGCAGCCAATCGGAAGCGGAGGAGGCGGGGCAGCGTCGAGGGGACCGTCCGCCAATCGGGCAGCAGGGGGAGGGCCCGTCCAGGCCGCTGCTTTGTGGTGAGTGGGGACGGGGGAACCCGGGAACCGGGGCGGCCCGGAGCCCCGGAACCGGCTCGCGGGGCCCACCCCCGGAACCGGAACCGGCCCGCAGACCCCGCCCCAGCCGGAACCGGGCCCAAGCCCCGCCCCCAGGCTGGGGTGCTATGGGGGCGCCCCCCATAGACTGGGGCTCCCGGGGCGAGGGCGCACCAGGCCTGGGGGGGCAGGGTGTCATGGGGGGGTGTCACGGGGTGCAGCTGCCTGGGTACGGGGCTCATGACCCCTGGGGTGGTGGGGCGCCATGGGGGTGCAGATGCTTGGGTATGGGGGTCAGACCCCGGGGCAGGGACTATAGGGAGGGGGGCGTGTCATGGGGTGCAAGTGCCTGGATACAGGGGTCATGACCCCCGGGGTGGTGGCTGCAGGGAGGGGGGTGTGGCAGGGTGCAGATGCCTGGGGAGCGGGGCACAGAGGGGCTGGCACTGACCCTGCGTCTCCTCCTCTCCCCCCGCAGGGCGATGCCCGGAGCTGCCTGAGGGGCCGCGGCCGGGGCCGGCGCCGGCATGGAGTTCCCGGAGCACGGGCGGCAGCTGCTGCAGAGCCTGCGGGAGCAGCGCCGCCAGGGCTTCCTGTGCGACTGCACGGTGCAGGTGGGGGGCGCGCAGTTCCGGGCCCACCGGGCCGTGCTGGCTGCCTGCAGCCCCTTCTTCCACATGTTCTACCGCGAGCGCCTGGACGCCCGCGACCTGGCCCGCGTCAATGGCGACATCGTCACGGCCGCCGCCTTCGGCCTCCTGCTCGACTTCATGTACCAGGGCACGCTGGCCTTCGAGGCTGCGCCCGTGGAGGACGTGCTGGCTGCTGCCAGCTACCTGCACATGAACGATGTGGTCAAGGTCTGCAAGAAGCGGCTGCAGGCCCGGGCGCTGGCCGAGGCCGATAGCACTAAGCGGGAGGACGATGCTGAGGCCCTACCCAGCACCTCCAAGGCGGTGGTGGCGCTGCCGCCCTGTCCTGAGGCCCCGCTTGGCCCCAAAGCTGGCCCCTGTGAGAAGGCCGAGCCCCTGGCACCTGCTGCGGATGTGGCTGACACCACGCAGCCCGGCATGGAGGGCGATTCCCCCCACGGGGCCCCGGCTGCCCCTGACATCTCCCTGTCCAGCCCCAGTAGCTCCACAGAAACCCTGCCCCACGGCTACTTGCCCCCTGCAGGTGCCATGGCTGGGCTGGCGGCCGAGCCACGGGCTGGGGGCACGGACAGCTTCTACCCACCAGGGCCCGTCAAAGTGAAAGTGGAGGCTATCGTCATCTCGGACGAGGAGCCGGATGTGGCTGAGCCACGGAGCCTGGAGAGCCTCTTCCCACGCGAGACGGGCCCAGGCGGGGGCTGTGGGCGCCATGCCGAGGCCTTTGAGGAGCCAGCGGGGCTAGAGGAGGCATCACCTGAAGCCGGATTCCTGGCACCGGAGACGCTGCCGCCATATCACATGATGTCGGTGCCAGGCAGCCAGGCCTACCCTGGGCTGGTGACGCCGCCCCTGGCAGAGCCCATGTACCTGCCCGAGTATGAAGCGCACAGTGGTTTTGGGCTGTTTGCTGAGGACGTGCCGACTTGCAAGACCTGCGGCAAGACCTTCTCGTGCTCCTACACACTGCGGCGCCACGCCACCGTGCACACCCGCGAGCGCCCCTACGAGTGCCGCTACTGTCTGCGCAGCTACACGCAGTCCGGGGACCTCTACCGCCACATTCGCAAGGCCCACAACGAGGACCTGGCTGCCAAGCGCTGCAAACAGGACCTGGACAACCCTTCCTAGGGCCGGGCCAGAGTCCCCTGCTGCAGGGGGCTGGGGCTGGAAAGTCGCAGGACTCTGCTCCCCCCAGCTGTGGGGTGAGGGGACCCCTGTGCTGAGCACTCAACCCACCCACCGTCTTCCAGCCCCAACCAGATGGGGATGGGGCCAGTCCCAGGGCCTGACATGCCGCTGGCTCCTGTACATAGTTTGAATACAGCTGCCTCCCCAGGACCCACTTGAACTTGACCCCAGTGGGGTGTGGGGGAGTGTTCATGTGCTCGTGGCTGGTTAGTGCTGTCCTTAGTTGTGGCTCTTGAAGAGGGTGGGAATGGGGTCTTAAGACCCCAACCCAAAGTAGCTGCCCCATGTCTGAGCCCTACAGGGGGTCTGGTTTCTGTGAGCCCGCCCTGGCCTGGATGCATGTCTGGCATTCACCGCTGCAGCAGGCTGGGACTGGGGAGGGGGGAAAACCATGGCTGGGACTCGAGGTCTGTAGTAAAGCCAGCACTGAGCTCTCCTACTCTCTGCGCCTTGCTCTCTCCTGCGCCGCCTGCCTCCTGCTCAGGCCCAAGCCTTATCCCCAGGCTGCTGGGACAGGACAGGGCACTGCTCAGGCACCATCAAGCTGAGCACTGTGGGACATGGGGTGGAGCCAGGTCCTGCCTGCATTATCTATGTGCATGTATACCCCTCAGTACTGGAGACAGTGTTTCACCCATGGCCTGGGTGGGTTGGGGAAGGAAGGGTGTGGGTCACTTCCCAACCGTATACCTATTTCTGTCCCTACTCCCCTCCCCCCGAGCTCTATCTAGGCCACCTAGGTGGGGGTTGCCTCAAGCCTTAGGCCATAACCCACTGGGCCCTGGTCTAGGCACGGAAGACAGGGTCGGGGCAGGTCACGAGGGACTTTGCCTTCCCCAAGTTTCCTGTGGATGCACATCCCAAATTGTGGCCCCCTTCCCTCCCACCAGGCATCCAGAAGCCTTTACAGACTCAGGAACAGGAGCCTGGGTCCGGGAGAGCCAGGACACCCTGTGCCACACTGATCCCACAAGTAGCGGAGCTGGTGCTTTCCCTTCCCACTGCTCCTGCTGCATCCCTGTTCTGACCCCATGCAGTTAGTCCTCTGCTCTGTGCAGTTCCCCATCCACCCTCCCCTGGGGCAGGAGATGTGTGCACGTGTGTGCAGAGGGAGACTCGGGTGCAGCGGGAAGGAGAGGGCAGTGCTCTCCCCGTGCGGGACCCCACCCAGCCTCACGGCGGGGTGCAGCAGTGGATCTGTGCAATGAGAAGGGGCAAGTCTGAGGCACGCCCCATGGGAACATCCAAGAGCCACCCACATGGGCAGCCTGCTCCAGAGTCACTCCAGCCTGGCACAGCACCAAGCAGGGTCCTTGCAGCGTCTATGCGGCTCCAGCCAGACTCAGCACCCGAGCCACGGCCCCGCTGCGCCAAAGACCTCCTGCGAGGCGTAGGTCACGTAGAGGAAGCCGTCGGGGTCCCGGCTCCGGGCGTACACCTCGGCCATGGTGAGGGAGGCACTGATCAGGCTCCGGTTGCCTTCCACCAGGAAGTAGAAGGACTGGGCAGCACTTAGTGCCATGCGGTTCCTGTGGAGGGGGGCACGGTTATGGGGCCCCTCCCGAGCAGTCCTGTGCCCCCAGCCCCACCAACCAGGGACCGCCCTAGGAAGGCACCCGTAAGCTGGCTTAGGGACGCTTGGGGCGGGGGGAATGCGCCTCACCGGATGATGGCCACAAACTGCCCCATGGTCAGCTCCTGCGGCACCAGGAACTTGGTCCTGTCCAGGACGGGCAGCGCTTTCTCCCTGGGGTAGCGCTCCAGGATCACCTGGGGCAGAAAGCAGGAGTCACCCCCGGGGCCGGGCCAGCCCAGCCCCCCAGTCCTGCCCTGCAGCCCAGCCCCCCCGGCTCTCACTCACGGGCAGCTTGTTGGGGAACTTGGCTCGCACGGCCGCCACTTCGCGCTGCCTCGAGGCTGTGGGAGAGGGACCAGGACCGGGCCGTCACGGCCAAGAGGCAGGGGGCGGCCCCCCCAGACCCCCGCCCCGCCCCGCCCCCAGCCCCCGCCCCGCACCGAAGCTCTTGCGCTGCTTGAAGGCTCCGCGGCGCTCGTGCGGGGACATCGCGGCGACGCCGCCCCCGGGCTCCGCGCGCCTATATGGGGCCGGGCTCCGCCCCCGCAGCCGGGGCAGCCAATGGCGCGGCGGGGAGGCGGGCCCGAGAATTGCCCCCTGCCCCGGCCGGGGGTGGGAATTGTGCCCCCGGCTCCTTAACCCCTCCCTGGGCGGCCCCGCCCCGCCCCGCTCCGCCCCGCGCCCGGAGCAGCCCCGGCCCCTTTGTCTGCGCCGCGGCCCCGGAGCCCCATGTCCCGCCGCGGCGCCGCGCCCCGGGCCGGCAGCGACCGGGGCCGCGTGGGGGAGCGGCTGCAGGCCAGCCTGGCCGGGCTGCTGGAGCTCGAGCTGCTGCGGGACACGCAGCGCGGGGCCGTGGCCGGAGCCCTGGGCCGGGCGGCGCCGCAGGTGAGCGCGGGGCGCCGTGCAGCGCCGAGCACCGCGGCGGGCCCCGGCCCGGCCCGGCCCGGCCCGGCCGCCGCGACTCGGGGGCAGCGCCCGGCGCTGCGGGTGGCGGGCTGACCCCACTGCGGGGCACCGCGGGGGGGGGCTGTCCCCGGGCGGAGGGGTCGCGCCGCTCCCCGCGCTCTGGGGGGCGGCGCCTCCGGCACCCCGCTGGTGCTTGCGCGGGGCCGGCTCCGGGGGAACAATTCACCTGTTGTTAGTGGCACCGGCTTCCTGCGCCTCCCCCTGCGGCCAGATGGCCGGGCCGGGCCGGGCCGGGCGCCAGCGGGGCACGGGCAGGTGGTGGCAGCGCGGGCAGAGCCTGGCCCGGCTCCCAGGTGAGCTGCACGCGCGCGCGGCCCCCCGTGGGGCAGGAGCAGGAGCAGGGATTGTGCGACCCCCCAACCTCTTCCCAGTGCCGGTCAGCCTGGCTGGGGTGGGGGGCTCCTGAGTCAGCCCCGTGGGGTCAAGGTGCAGCCAGCTCTGGGGAGGGAAGCGTGCGGCCTCAGGCCCACCCTGCCTGCCCAGCCCCCGACACCCGGGACCTCGAGGAGCCCGGGGAGGGGGAGATGGGCCTGCTGCTGACCCCCTTCGCTCCTTCCCTGCAGGCCAAGGACCCGGCGCCCCCGGCTCAGCTGGACCGGAGCCGCTCGGATGACCTGCTGGAGGCCTCAGAGGCCGATTCCCGGCCCAGCTCTGGTACGTTTGGGGCCGTGGGCTTCCCCCGCCAGCCTCCGACGGGCAGGGCCAGGCTGGGTCCTGGCTGCCTGTGTGGGGGCAGGTAGGGGGGTTTGGGGCTCGGGCGCGGGCAGCGAGCCCGGCCTTGCTCAGCCACCGGCTCCCCACAGGCTTCTACGAGACCAGCGAGATGGGCTCCCTGTCCGACTCGTGCTCCTCGGTGCTCAGCGACGGCGCCGGCAGCCGCGGGTCCCTGTCGTGGCTGCCCGGCCCGCGGCCCCGCTCCATGGACGAGGCGGCCACCCGCATCCTGGACCTCCAGCTGCGGCGTCTGATGGCTGCCGGTGCCCCGGCTCGGAGGCCGGTCTCCACAGGTAAACGCGGCCCCCCGGGATCTGCCTGTGGGGGCGGCTCCTGGTCCCCCAGACAGCTCCGAGTGGCATGCAGCTGGGGGCCCATTGCGGACTCAGCTGGTCCCTCCCCAGCAAGGGGCGTTCGTGGGTGCTGGAGAGACCCCGGGCAGGGGCAGGGGAAACCTCCCAGGTCGTGCTGGGATTCCCTCTGGACCCCAATGCAGCCACTGGTGGGGGGACCCAAAGCCAAGGGGAAAGGCCCTCCAGATCTCTGGCTGTGACCCCAGCCTGGCCCCTGTAGCCACAGGAGGGGGGAAATTCCCTCTCAGACCCCAGCCCCCTCTGCTCTGTGCTCACCCCCCCGCCCCCCCCGCCCTCCCTGCAGGTGACCTGGACTTCCTGCTGAGCCTGGGTGAGCTGGGGCCCCGGTGCCGGCCCTACAAGTGCGACCTGGTGTCCCGTAGCACCAGCGAGATCTACTGCTACCCCAGCCCACTGCACGCCGTGGCCCTGCAGAGCCCCCTCTTCACTAGCGGGCTGTCCCGGGACCCCTCCCAGGAGGACCTGAGGGAGGAGAAGGCCATGCCTGCAGCCCGGCACCAGCCAGCCCTGTCGGAGGAGCAGCGCCGGGCCCGGCTTGAGCGCTACATCTCCAAGCTGGTGCTGCGGTATCGGTGCCGGGCAGCTGAGCCCACCAAGAGCCAGGCGCCGACCTCAGTCTGCAGCTCCCCACCCGGCGCTGGCCCCACACCTGGCTGGAAGCTTCGCCGGCGTATCTCCACCTGTTCCCACCTGCGCTCCCCCGAGGCCCCCGCCGCAACTTCGCTGGGCTCCCTCCTGGAGCAACTCTCGCTAGGGCCAGAGCCAGAGAGCTCCAGCATGCCAGCGTGCCAGCCTGAGGCCCTTGCCAGGGGCCAGGGGGCCAGGGAACGGCTGTACCGGGGCAAGCACGCCTCGCGGGAGCTGGTGCGGGCGGCCGAGGGGCCGGAGCGTGGCTGGCTGGGGCCACGGGAGCTGCTGCGGCGGCTCAGCCTGCGGCGCCGGAGAGAGGGCAGCCATCGCTGCGGCTCGGAGAGCAGCGTGTGCCCAGCTGCCCCCGGCCGCCCCAAGTGGGCGTCTGTGCTGGAGATCTCCTCTGGCCGGGCTGCGGAGCCCTGCTTGCCCCCACGCCGCCGGCCGCTGGCCCTGTCCACGGACTCCTGCTTCCTGGGGAGTGGCAGCACCTGCAGCCTGGGCGAGGAGGACGCCGGCAGCCTGGCTGAGGAGTGGCGCCTGCCGGGCTCAGGCAGGGCCCTAACGCTCCGCGCTGGCGACCTGGGCGGCACCAAGCTGCACCGAGCTCGCTCCCTCAAGGAGCTCAAGAGGATGGTGCGCCTCTCACTGCGCCCTGCGGCTCACAAGGGCTCCAAGTGACTCAGGCACAGGCGCCTCCAGCCCTTCCCCTGCCTGGACTGGGCCCCCAGCCCTGCATGCTGGGGCCGTGAACCCCAAGACACCAGCTTTCGCTCTCCTTTCTCTGGGAACAATAAAAGCTACAATGCAGCCTCTGCCTCTTCCGGAGCAGGGAAGGGACTGGACTGGGGGCTAGGGCTGGCGTGCTAAGGCAAGGTGCTGAGGGTATGATGCCCTGGCAGGGAGCCCAGATGCCTTCCCCCTCTGCCCGGGCAGCAACCCCTTGTGCCAGCCTGGTGCTGGAGCACCTGGGAACAGGGGCGTTGGCAGGCAGTTGTTTGCCCAGAGGAAGAGCAAACAGGCAGTGTTTGTTTAAGGAGAAGGGAAGAGGATGCAGCCTTTAGCAGGCTGCATGAAGACACCCACTCCCCGGAGCAGGCGGGCTCCAGCTTGGGATTTCAGCCTGGCACTGGAGGGATCCTTACCGAGATGAGGGAGCTGGCAGCCGGGGGATGCTCCCTGTCTGGCTGGGCTGGGGTCAGGACAGGGTAGGGGGAGGTCAGGTCTTGGGATGCCAGGCATAGCTCAGACCCCGGGAATTAGTTGCTAGGGCAACGAGGCAGCCCAGCCATGGTCACCCTGGAAACGAGAGGCCGATGGCAGGGACCTCCGGGGCTCTCTTGCAAGCCTCTGGGGCTGGGGGGGGGGGGGGCAGGAAAGGCATCCACACTCAGCAGGCAGGGAGGCAGGCAGATGTGCTCCTTTATGGAGGGGTTGACCAAGCCAGCCACCCAGCCCGCAGTCCTGGTCCCGGCTGAGCTCTCGGTCGCTGCCCAGCCCCAGAGACCATCCGGGCCCAGAAAGCAGCCCACCCTGCGGGGAAGAGAGTCTTTGCCACCTGTCCAGGGCATCCCCGAGGGACCCCATAGGTCTCTTACAGCCAATGAGGCTGGTCCTGAGGCAGCTGCAGGACCCCGGTGTCTTCAACGGGGTGTGGGTCGGGAGCGGCTCTAGCCAAACATGCCCAGGTAGAGCTGCTTCTCCTTCTGGTGGTAGGTGCTCAGCTGTGACTCTGTGAGCTGCAGGTAGCGCTGCACGTTGGTGTCTGTGGAGCGGGAGACACAGAGACAGGACAGGCTGAAGCATGAGGCACGGTCCCTTCCTGCACCCAGTGCCCCCTCCATGCCCCAGCCTCCCTGCCACCCCCCGAGAGGGCTCCCTGCCACCCTTGCACTTAGCTCAGGGCCCCGCTTTAGCTCTGACAAGCCCCAGGTTCCTCCCTCTTGCCCTGTGCCCCCAACAGCCTCACCAGCGCTCACCCCGGGGCTGCCGCCGCGTGGCCTCAGCAAGGTAGCGCCGCGCCCGGTCGTAGTCCCGCAGGTGGTAGGTGGCCACGCCGGCGCGGTACAGGGCCTTGGCATTCTCGGGCTGCTTCTCCAGCACCTTGAGGCTGTACTCCTTCACCCGCTCATAGTTCACCGGCTCCATGTGGAGGAGACAGGCTGCAGGATACATGGGGCCGTGGTGGTGTGAGGGAGCCGCGGGCCGGCGTCCCAGGAGGCTGGCGGGGGCCAGCCTTGGTCGGGGGCAGAGGGAGGGATGGGAGAGGCCGTCTCACCCGCCAGGTTGTTGTAGCAGTCGGCCTGGGTGGCCTGCAGGGCCTGCTCCTGCTCCGGCGCAGCCCGCGGGCCTTGCGAGCCGAACGCCCGCAGCGGGCAGGGCACGCTGGGGTCCAGCCCGCGCAGCTGCAGCAGTGCCCGGTGGTAGCGGCGCACGGCGTCCCGGAAGCACCCCTCCTTGTAGCACCGGTTCCCCTCCTCCTTGAAGCGCTGGGCTTCCCGCAGCCGGAGCTCCACGGCCTCCCTCGGCGAGGCCTGCGGGCGCAGAGGGGAGCAGCTGGGGCCGGGGGTGCTTGAGCGCTGCCCGGAGAGGGGCTCAGGAGCCCGGCTCCGAGCCACGGGCCCAGGCCGGCTGCCCGCCCCGCCACCCCGGGGCGCCGAGCCGGCCGCCCTACCCTACCTGCGCCGCCGCCATCCGGGCTCCGCCGCGGCGCGCCTGACCTGGAAGCGCAAGCGGCGGCGGGGGGCAGGGCTCCCGGGCTCCATGTGACCGGGGGCGGCGGCGGGGGGGCAGCCCCCCGCCGCCCGTTTCCTCACTGCGGCCTCAGCTCAGAGAGGCGGGAACCGTTTCCCCCGGGAAGGAAATACCGGACTGCGGCTCCGGGCGGATTTTGTCGCCTGCCCTGCTCCTGCCGGCAGGAGGACGGAAGCAAACTCGTCAGCTTCTTGGTTTTTGCCTGGTTTGTCCCGGTTTTTTAGGATCGAGTCACCTTGCACGTGTTTCGGGCTCCGGTCTGCCAGCGCAGATCCAGCCTAGGACAGCATCGAGCTGTTTTGTTTCGCTGTAGAGCAGCCGCTGCGGATCCGTGGTACGACACATTAACGGGTCGACTGCGGTGGTTTTATACAGCAAACAGTTGCTGGCCGTCCTGAAGGCTGAAATTAAAAATTTGCTGGTGGTACTGAAGGTTGTGTCGCTTTAAATTGGCAGTGCGCAATCTCTCAGAGTTTGGGAACCGCTTGGAGAAAAAGAAACTAGAAGCTGGAGAGAAAGCCGTGCTGGGTTGTACGCCAGGGTGCCCCACGCCGTCTGCACCCACCGTGCAAGTCCTAGATTCACCCGGGACCAGAATCACAGAAAACGAGGGTTGAAGGGACCTCCGGAGGTCACATCTAGTCCAACCCCCTGTTCAAAGCAGGACCAGCCCCAGCTCCATCATCCCAGCCACGGCTTTGAAGGTCTTCAAAACCTCCCTGGATGGACAGTCCGTCACCTCTCTGGGCAGCCTCTTCCAGTCTTTTACTACCTTCCTAGTGAAAAAGTTCCTCCTAATATCTAACCTAAAGTTCCCTTGCTGCAACTTGAAAGCGGCCCAGAAGTGGAAGTTTTCTCTGCACTGGGAGGATTTGCTATGAGCTTCCCTTGGGAAATTAACCCCTCCCTAGCTGTGCTGGATGTAGAGGGGCCCCGATGTCAGGCAGCAAAGAGATGGGGGATGGGACAGAGCAGAGTGGTCTTTCCTGACATAAGGAGCTGGGAGTTTTGTCTCGCAGCTTTTAATGCTGTTAGTGCCACCAAAAATAAGAACATAAGCCCTGCCATGGGCTGGGCCGCCCCGAGGTCCATCTGACTCAGCTCCCTTCCAGAGAGCGGAGGCTGGAAGGGAGAGTGAACAGGGTCTGACCTCTCCCACTTGCAGCCTCCAGCATCGAGGGTCCAGGCAGGAGGCCGTGCCCCTCGCTACTGTGCTCCACAGCTACCGATGACCCCTTGCTCCAAGAATGTCAATCGGGCTGAACGTTCAGCTTCTACCATGTCTGGTGGCAATGAGTCCCACACCTGAATTCCACGCTGGGTGAAAAAACTTCCTTGTGTTAGTTTTAAATTTACAGCCTACTAGCTGCATGCTGTGACCCCTCATTCTTGTGTTGTAAAAGAAAGTCAGTAATAAATCCCTAGCGACTTTCTCATCATTTATTATTTTGTAAACACTTATTGTTGGCTTAGAAATGGTATTTCTAATGGTCCCCCCTCAAGCATCTTTTCTAAACTGACCAGGCCTGGCTGAATTAGTCTGTCCTCAGAGGGAAGCCCCTCCAGAGCTCAATTTATCCTTGTTGCTGTTGCATTATGAAGACAGGATCCTTTCAAAAGTAGAAAACCCATCAGTGCTTAGCTGGCACCAGTAGATATAAAACATCGAGCGGGGAAACAGAAAAGAACCACAAGTTCTTGCCAAAGTTGCAGATCTCCTTAGTTCAGTGATTCTCAGCCAGGGTGCCCTGAGATCCTCGTACAAGTGCCACATAATATTAGCACTGTTAAGTGTGCCAATGCTTGCATATAGTTCACAAAGGAAACTCAAGGATGATTTCAAAGAGGAATCAATAGTGTCTAAGCCATGTCTGACCTGTCGTGATCTGAGTTCTTTCATAGTTTCATAGTTTCTAGGGTCGGAAGGGACCTGAGTAGATCATCTAGTCCGACCCCTCACCATGGCAGGAAAGAGTACTGGGGTCAAATGACCCCAGCAAGGTGTTCATCCAGCCTCCTCTTAAAGCCCCCCAGGGTAGGAGCCTGCACCACTTCTCTTGGAAGTTGGTTCCAGCTCCTGGCCGCCCTGACCGTGAAGTCGCACCTCCTGATATCCAGCCTAAATCTATCCTCTGCCAGCTTGTGACCGTTATTCCTAGTCACTCCTGGTTGTGCTCGGGGGAACAGTGACTCCCCCAACGCCTGCTGGTCCCCCCTGACTAGTTTGTAACAGGCCACTAGATCCCCCTCAGCCTTGTCTTGTGGAGGCTGAACAGGTTCAGGTCCCGTCACCTCCCCTCGTAGGGCTTGCCCTGCTGTCCCCTGACCATGCGAGTGGCCTCCTCTGGACCCTCTCCATGCTGTCGACATCCCTCTTGAAGTGCAGCACCCAGACCTGGATGCAGTACTCCAGCTGCGGCCTGACCAGTGCCGCATAGAGGGGGGGGATCACCTCCTTGGACCTGCTCGAGATGCATCTGTGGATGCAGGACAAGGTGCGGTCGGCCTTCCTGACTGCTTCGCCACACTGCCGGCCCATGTTCATCTTGGAGTCAATGATGACTCCAAGATCCTTTTCCACCTCTGTGCTGACAAGAAGGGAGTTCCCCAGCCTGTAGGTATGGTGCCGGTTGTTCCTCCCCAGGTGCATCACTTCACACGTGTCAGTGTTGAATCCCATCCTATTCTCATCCGCCCACCCCTGTAACCCATCTAGGTCTGATTGTAGCCTATTGCTCCCTTCTAGCGTGCCCACATCTCCCCACATCTTAGCGTCATCGGCAAATTTGCACAGGTGCTTTTTACCCCCTCGTCCAAGTCGCTGATGAAGATGTTGAACAGTGCGGGCCCGAGGACCGAGCCCTGGGGGCCCCACTGCCAGGTTGAAAATGACCCATCCACCACCATTCTCTGGGTGCAGCCCTGCAGCCAGTTGGCGACACATCTGACTGTGTGGGGGTCGACACCACAGCCCCCAGTTCCTTAATCAGAACGGGGTGAGAGACAGTGTCGAAAGCCTTCCGGAAGTCCAGGAAGATGATGTCCACTGCTACCCCTGCGTCTAATGATTTGGTGATCTGATCATAGAAGGCCACCAGGTTGGTCTGACAGGACCTGCCACTGATGAACCCGTGTTGGTTGCCCCTAAACATGAAATCCCCAGCTGGCCCCTCCTGGATGTGTGCCAGAATAATTTTCTCGAACAGCTTGCCTAGGATCAAGGTAAGACTGACTGGCCTAGTTTCCTGGGTCCTCCTTCCTCCCCTTTTTGAAGATGGGAACCACGTTGGCCCTCTTCCAGTCCTCTGGCACCACACCAGAGCACCATGAGTGCTTGTAAAGCCATGCCGGGGTCCTGCAATGACCTCAGCCAATTCCTATAGTACTCTAGGGCGGAGATCATCTGAACCGGCTGACTTGAATACGCCCAGTCCCTCCAGAAGCTCCCTAACTAGTTCCTCACTAGCCCTTGGCCTAGGTGTGCCTCCCCTGGCTTTGCAAAGAAAAGAGTTGTTCTAGTATTTTTTTGGAGTCCAAGCATGAATGAAAGCTGGCCTGGGCTCTAATACGGGGTGATTCAAGTCTAATAAGGGGGTCCTAGCGTCTAACAGAGTTGAGAACCACTGCCTTAGTTCAATGAGGTAGTAACAGTGCTGCTGCTGCGACCACACATCCTGGAAATAACAATACAGGACCCAAGATCCAGCAATCCCAGTGTCTTCTCTCTGATGCTGGCCAGCACAAAGAGTGTGATGTATCTTTGTGTGATACTGCACAAAGAGCCTCACAGGCACAGATGTCTGATAATCTGCCCCCACCTCAGATCTCAGCCTCGTCTCCAGCAGACAAGCACTGTCTAAAGCCCCAAGGCAGGGGGGTCAATACCCCTTCCCTTCCAGGCCTTGTGCTGCCATTATTGGCAATAACTGAGATATCCATGTGAAAGCCAAGTTGGAATCTCACTGAACGACCAGCCTCAGAGAAAAACACATTTTTCTCAAGGTCATTGTGGATCAAATCACCCTGCTTTCCATCCTTCTCTGACAGTTTGTATCCAAGTGCATCTCTGAATGGTCAGCAGGAGGCTCAGAAATTGGCAGAAGACCCTGCTGCTGCTGCACTTTCTATTTGGGAAAAGCACGTTTCTGTTCATGTAACATGCAGGGAAAACACCACCTGCGAATGCTGCAGGAAAGAGGTCTCAGCCGGGGAAAACACATGAAGGCCCATTCTTGATTTAAGCTGCGGCATAGGGAATTTCCATCTCTGGTACTTTCTTCCATGGGAAATGAGTGGATTCACGGAAACACAATTCCGTACAAGACAGACCTGCCCCTGTTACTGATGGGGACTTACATGTTATGATACTCTTCTCTTCAACCATCAGAATTAGAAATGTGCTCTGGCTTTTACATGAAAGTGGAGACCCTGATACAACCACAGGCCCTCAGGAATTTAGGCTTAAAGAAAAACACCAGAGTTGCATCTCTGAGTTAGGAAATGTCTTGTTCCTTCAACAAAATGACAGTCAACTTAAACATCCCTTTGCTTGTTTGCTTGCTTTTGTTACGCATTGTACCTAAGTGCAGCAAGATGCATTTGACTGTTTGCTGTGCCTTGGGCACAGCATTGTTATTTTAGGGCTTATTTGGCCAAACTTCACAACACTTCTATTTGCAAACCAAAACAGGGCTGAAAGCTGCAGGACCTCAAACTCTGGTGCTGCAGTAGCATTTGACAGAACAAGGAGCAATGGTGTCAGGTTGCAGCAAGGGAAGTTGAGGTTGGATATTAGGAAAATCTTTCTTGCTAGGAGGGTAGCAAAGCACTGGAACGGTTTATCCAGAGAGGTGGTGGACTCTCCATCCTTGGAGGTTTTGCAGACTCAGCTAGACGAAGCCTTGGCTGGGATGATGTAGCTGGAGCTGGTCCTGCTCTGAGCAGGGGGTTGCACTAGATGTGACCTCCTTGTAGTAGTAAGGGTTAGCTCCCTTACTAAAGAGTGATGTCATGCACAGGAAGTGTTGGGTTGACCATTTTGGGTTCAGGGGTTGTTACAATAAAGGCTTGATGAGAAAAAGAGTCTCCCTCCCTCTTTCTATGATCCAAAGTAACTCATGGTGTCAGCAACGGCTGAATCCTGCCACCAATGGGGAATTGGACAGGTGATGCCCAAAGCGTGGGGCAGACTCCAGCAGCAGCTGAACTGAGTGCAGAGCAGAGCTGGGGGGGATGCCTGTACCTGCGGCAGAGCCCAGTGCAGTGCTGAGGCTGGCTACAGAGACCACGCAGACACTCATAGCTGCACCACCAGAACAGTTTGACTGCCAATCCCCTGGAATGGGGCCTTGATAGAGCAGGCGTTTTAATCGCACCAGGGAAGTGTCAGGTCTGGACAAAGAGTCGGAAGCTTATCAAGTGAGTACTCTACTGTAAGGGAGATCAAGTGGATGAAATCTTGCCACCACTGCCTCTTACAGAGGCAGAGAAAAAGCAATATGCCACAGTGATGGAAGCACTAACGGATCATTTCCTGGGCAAAAGAAATGTGATTTATGAACGAGCTCAATTCAGTCTCAGTAAACAGGAGCCTTCAGAGCCTGTGGACAAATTCATCACCTCTCTGTATATGCTGGCTGAATCCTGCCAATATGGGGCGCTTAAGGAGGAGCTTATTAGGGACCGCTTAGTTGCGGGGCTTCATGATGTAGAGCTCTCACAAAGATGACAGCTGGACCCCGATTTAATGCTCCAGAAGGCTATCATGCAGGCTCGCCAATCAGAGCTAGTTTAACAGCAGCAGAGAGAAATCAGGAGTGGTTCTCAGTCCTGTCAGGCATTAGTTCGTAGGGATGCAATGCACACTGGAAAGAAACTACAACCAAATCCAAAAAGAGCTGACAGGCACAAGCAACACAGGTAGTGGTGTAACCAGCGCCCGGAGTGGCAAACAAGTGGGAAAGGAGGCTGATGCCACAGGTGTGGGCAAACCCCAGGTTACAGTTGTGTTCAGCACCCTGCTATGGAAGAGATATGTTGGTGATGCAAACAGAAAGGTCACTATGCTTCAGTTTGTCGCTCCACATCTTCGAAGTCATAGAACAGAAGATTGCACAGTACTTTTAGATGAAGTTACTGAGTCTTCACCAGATCCAGGAGTCTGGATGACAGAAATTGAGCTCAATGGACAGCCAATGCCATTTAAAATCAACACCAGAGCAGCAGGCTCAGCTATCCCTGATTCTCACTATAGCCCACATTGGGATGGGATTCTTCTTACTCCCACTAAACAGCTATGGGGACCAGGAAACACTACCTGTAAAGTACTAGGATCCTTTAACGCAAAGATGACACTGAAGCGAAGATGTATAGACCAGAAAGTCTATGTGATTGGTAATCTTGCTGTGGCTTTACTTGGTTTGCTGACCACATAGGCACTGCACCTTGTCCATCGACCAGATGAAATAGTGGACCAGAAGTCCTTGGAGCAGTACTATACAACCAAATACTCATGTGTCCTTTCTGGTGTTGGAAAAATGTCAGGTAATCAGATACGCCTAAAAGCTCATGCCATCCCACATGGATTAACTACTCCAAGACGGATACATTTGCCACTAATGGACAAAGTTAAAGAAGAGCTAACACGCATGGAGGAAATGGGAGTAATTACAAAACACTCCTTGGTGTTCTGGGATGGGGGTTGTGCCAAAAGATGGATATGTGTTGACCTCACATGGCTGAACAATACATGTGCAGAGAAAGACACATTCTTCCTTATGTGGAACACAGCTAGGCTCAACTTATAGGAGCGAAGTTTTCACTGGATTGGATGCTCGGGCAGGTTTCTGCCAGCTTCCTTTAGCTGTTGAATCATCCAAGCTAACAACTTTTATTACTGCATTTGGATGCTACCAATTTAAACAGCTACCTTTCAGAATCTCATCAGCTCCTGAATTGTTCCAGTTTCGGATGTCACAGATATTGGATGGCCTGGAAGGTGTTCTTTGCCAGGCTGATGATATTTTGGCTTTTGGGACCACCAAGGCACAACATGATGCAAGAATGGATGCAACACTCGGAAAACCCCAAGAAACTGGAGTTACGCTTTGTGAAAAGCACAACTTTGCTAGTTCACAGCTCATGTTTGTAGGACATTGGATTACACCACGTGGAATACAACCAGATCCATCAAAAGTTGCAGCCATCGAGGGGTTCTCGGAACCCAAAGATGTCCCAGAATTATGCAGATTTTTAGGCATGGCCACATACTTGGGTTGTTTTGTGGCAAATGTAACAAGAATAACCTTTAAGAGCCCTCTTAAGTGACAAAAGCATATGGCTCTGGGGACCACTACAGGAATCAGCCTTCAACAAGATCAAATCTATACTCAGTTCCTCCCTGATGCTAGCCCAATATAATCCAACAAGAGAAACTTGTATTGCAGCAGATGCTTCATCATACAGGCTTAGCGGGGTGTTACAGCAACATCAGGAAGCGGGCTACTAGGCCCCTATTGCTTTTGTGTCACGAGCGCTTGCACCACCTGAAACTTGAGATGCACAAGTAGAAAAAGAAGCATTACCAGTTACACAGACATATGAGCAACTCAGGACTTTTTTTTGTGGGCTTGACTTTTACTTTACAAACTTATCACAAGCCACTTATGTCTGTTAGGAGACAAACCTCTCGATGAACTTCCATCAAGGATTCAGAGATTTCACCTCAGAATACTGAAATTCACCTATAGTACATATCCCAGGAAGAGAGTTACAAGCAGCTAATGCTCTTTCTAGGACACCATTGCAGACTCCACTGTCTCCAGAAGATCTCTGCCAGAAGCAAGATGTTGCTGTTTATGTGGACCTTATTGTGGATGGGATACCCATGCCTACTTCACTATAAGTGAGAATTCAGGAAGCTCAAGAAGCTGATTCCTCTTGCCAAAAGATCAAGAAATACTGCTTGAAAGGATGGCCTCAAGTAAGATTCAAGGACTGTGAACTGGCAAAGTACCAACACTCGATCTCTCCATGTTGTCAGGGACTCAGTCATGTTCCACAACAGAGTACTGATACCTTCAACGCTACATCAGGAAATCCTAGAGAAAATTCATGATACTCACCAGGGCATTACAAAGTATCAAGCCAGGGCTTGCCAGACAGTTTGATGGCCCTCCATCTGGGATGACATACTGAACTGGGTGGCCAGTTGTAAGGTTTACAATGCTCAAGACTGACCAGTCCACGTGAAGCATGCCTTACGACTGATTTACAGATCATCCGTGGCAGGTGTTGGGAGCTGAGTTGTTCACCTGGAAGGGTTCTGTTTAACTCATTGTTATCGGTTATTATTCCCGGTTACTTGGAGATGGGACAATTACAGAGCACCACAACAGAGCATATATATGCATGCCATAGCATACCTTCAGCTTTCAGAAGTGATAATCGCCCACTGTTTTCCAGAGCTGTGTTTAAGCAGTTTGCAGTCCAGTATGACTTTCAGCATGTCATCAGCAATCCACATTTCCCCCGTAGTAATGGAGAAGCAGAACGTGCAGTGCGGACTGTGAAGAATTTGCTCCAGAAGAATGAAGATCTCTGTAAGGCACTCTTGATCTACCATTCAGCACCATTGGAGCATAGGTGGAGCCCAGCTAAATTGCTTATGAGTCATCAACTCCATACAACCCTACCAAGTATGATATGATTCCAAAACTTGTCGATCCACAGAAATTTAGTGAGAAAGACAAACAGATACAGAACTGTCAGAGATGGAAATATAATACAAGACATGCATCAAGAGATGTACCTACTCTTTCCTCACAGCAGGAAGTTTAGATCCCTGATCCAGGGGTCCAAGGCACCATCCAGGCTAGGGCAGATACCCCTTGTTCAAACTGGGTAGAGACACTTAGGGCACATCCAGATGAGCATGGTCATGCAGTATGTGGTGCTGCAAACACGTTTGCAGTGCCACATACTGCACAGTCTGGTGTACTCTATGCTTCAAGGGCACAGTGCCCAAGCGCGTACTGCTCCATTTTTTTCCTGTGGATAGTTTTATAGTTTCATAGTTAGTAGGGTCGGAAGGGACCTGAGCAGATCATCAAGCCCAACCCCCTGCCAGGGCAGGAAAGAGTACTGGGGTCAAATGACCCCAGCAAGGTGTTCATCTAGCCTCCTCTTAAAGTCCCCAGGGTAGGAGCCAGCACCACTTCTCTTGGAAGTTGGTTCCAGATCCTACCATGAAGTAGCACCTCCTGATATCTAGCCTAAATCTACCCTCTGCCAGCTTGTGACTGTTATTCCTAAACTGGCAGAGGGTAGATTCCTAAGCTGGCAGAGGGCAATCCAGGGGTATAAAATAAAGTGGAAAAAAAATCAAAGCAGTGCATGCTTCGGCAGTATGTGCTGCTAAAATGCAGAGCTGGGCCACTTGGAGCCATGCTGCAGCTCCCGGCCAGGCTCCACCTGGCAATATCGCCATGGCTGCAGCTCCAAGAAGCCACCAGAACCCCAGGTAAGGCTGCTGGGGCCAGTACAATGCTGGCCCCAGCCTCCCCTACCCCACCAGGGGCAACTTGTTGCACGCCAAAGCATGCGTGGCACAGGTGTTCCCTGGGGACAAGAAGTGGCAGCACAAGGTTCACCACTGCTCCTTGTCCCCGGGGATCCAAATGTCTGTACACATCTAGACGTGCTCCTAGTGGAGTTTTCCATAGGGATCAAGAACATTTCTGTCATATTCCACCTGTTTACCACACTAGGTCTGGATGAGCCTCAGTTCCACTGAAGAGATTAGACCTATGAAGTAGTGAGGTCTAAAAGAATAGATTGACTGATGTTTTTCCTTTGCTTAGGTTCCTTTTGTAACCTAGTCTGTATCAAATTTTTCTCTGAGAATAGTGGGGATGTAGTAGTAAAGGTTAAAACTACTGCCATCCAGAGGACATGGTTGGCGGACCATTTTGGGTTCAGGGGTTAGTTACAATAAAGGGTTAATGAGAATAAGGAATCTCCCTGCCTTTTCCGAAGACCCACAATAACACACTACTGAGGTCCCTTCCAACCCTATTTTTTTTATGATTTTCTATTATTCTAATGCATGTTCTGCATTCATAATGGGTGTGTATCATAATATCAATGCTGCATTGGGAGAAATCACTGTAATCTTTTCACCAGTGAAAACAGGAGCCATCACTGGTGAAATGCTGCTTCCTACTACTAACTGCCTGTTGAGAAAGCCTCATAGTCCATGAGCCAGTGATCTGTATACAGCACCCCCCCTCAAATAATAACATGTCACAGAGTGCATTAGAGGACACAGGCAAATGAGGGAGCACAAGAAAATAGCAAGACAATTTTGGTCAATGTGAGAAGCTGAAGTCTCAGTATATTAGATGACAAGGGTTTGCCATGAAGGTTGCATGCAGTCCCTTTCACCATGCTCTCCTTTCTTCCTTCCTTTCTCCTTCAATGCAGTGATATGCAATGTCATTGCTTTGTATTTGTAGTCTTAGACACTATTTGACAGGTTTTCAGTCCTTATAAGATGCCTTTCCCCAGTTTCCTCTGCATCCATGAAGACTAGATGCTTTTTTTTTTAATGGAAGCTAAGTTCCACATAATCACAAGACTCCAGGAGCTGGGGTTTTAAGGGAACCAGCACATATGGCAAGTTTTGCAATGAAAACACAAGCACTGCCAGCACAAAATGGTGGGAGTAAGCACTGGCCACATTCATGCTTTAAAAGAGCAGCAGTGAAAGATTGTTTTCTTGTGACTGAATGGGAGATAACTGCTGGGTTCAGCCCTGTAGTAAATAAGGCACTTTCAGTTTCTAAAGGTAGGAAACTAAAATTCAAATTGAAGCATGTAGCCTATGCCTACACCTGTCTCATACAGGAAGTGTATGTACACACAGATCAAAATTAATTTTTATCTTGGTAAGGTTCAGTACTGGGACTGTTTTTCAGGGCCTTTAACAAGGCAACTGGGTACAATGCAGAGCTAAAAGCCAGCCTCTGGTGCCTTAAAAGCTCTGAACATTTAGCTTTAGGGAAAGGTAAGTTTCACAGTTTAAAATGTTTCACTTTTGGTATGAGGCTGGCTGTACCGGAGCTAAAAGAACACCCTGAAATCCTATTTCACACGTACAAGGCCTTATCTCAACAAGAATTTGAACCTCTTGTTATATTGGATCTGGAATGGATTACGAAACAATGCATTTCCTTTCAAAATAGTGCAGGATTAAAAAAAATCTTAAAACCTGAGGGATGGGTTTATCAAAAAGTGGTGTTTTTTTATTGTCTGGAACTGAACACCCCTCCTCTAGATGATTACTCTCTTTCAGATTTGTAGGGTTTCAGCGTAGGGTGGCCATTCATCCAGCTTTATAGGGGGCAGTCAGGTTTTCTGGTCCTCTGTCTTCTACTGATATGAAACTAGACGTCTTTATGTCCTATGTTTTTCACCGCTCAGCACCCCCCCGCCAACAACACTGCCATGGCGGTCTGTGGGAGCTCCCCACTTGCCTCCACCACTGCCACCACCTGCAGGAGCTTGCCCTGCTCCCCCAGCCTCAGAGGCATGCAAGGTTCATGGTGGTGGCAACAGTTGCACTAAATGCAACTATCCTGTATTCTTGAGGTACTTCCATGACTGCCCTATTTGTATGCCTGAGTCCCTTTCCCTCTGCTTTAACCGAAGGAAAATGTCAAGACAGGCAGAGACTTGAATTTAAAATAAATCAGTCCGTGGAAAAAGGAGCAGGGGTGCTGGTGCGGGGAACCCCTTCCGTCTTTCCTTCTGTGAGCACAGCTTTCCTGTTGTGCTGAAATACAGCCCCTTGCACTGAGGGGAATAAACGGCTGGCATGGTATGAGCATGAGGGGGAAGATGGCAGAAGACAGCTAGAGTGATTTTGGTTTTCTGAACCCACGACGTGACTGAAGAGGCCTTCCCGTCCGCCGTTATTCCTGTATCGTGTCCCACGCAGAAGGGAGCCCGATGATAAAGAGATGGCGCTGGGGAGGGAGGCTGAGGGCAGCAGTTTTACAAGGCAGATTTGGTGCATTTTCTGTGAGGAAACGCGAGTGCGTCTGCTTGGCGGGGGGCTGGAGAGGCAAAGCTGCGATCTCCCCTCACCCAAGGGGGGGAAATCGGTCATGTCTGAGGTAGGTAAGATAGCATGGCACAGGTATCACCCCCCGATAACACAATATCCTGAAGAAGAGGTCCTGGTGGGTGGATTTGTGGGCAGAATTGGTGTTGAGGGGGGTGGTGACGATAACTTTTCAGGGGGCAGGTGCTCTCAGGTAACATTTTGAGGGGGGCAAATATTCTGGGGTTGCCCCCTATATATTTTGGAACAGGCAGCCCCAAAGGGGTGAAAACAAGTACACCTCCCCCTGCCCCTCCCCACCCCACTCCACAACCATAACCATAAGAGAAAATGGCGGCCGCCCACACAGAGGCAAGGGGTGGGGGCCGCGGAGCCGGCGCTAGGGCGGCCACCCAATCAGAAAGCACTCCGAGCCGTTGCTGGGCAGATTTAGAGCGGGAGCACTCAGGATTGGACGCGTCCGACCAATGGGAAAAAACCATCCGAACGGCGCTCAGCCAGGCTGTCGTTTGGGGGGACGGCGCATGCGCAGCGGGCGCGGCGCTGGAGGTTTGCGCCTGGCGCGGGTGGGGGGGTCGTGCGCCTGCGCGCGCTTGCGCGCGGGGGCCCGCGCGCGTGAGGCGAGGAAGGGGGGGCCGCCTCCCATCCGCTTCGGCGGTGGCGCCTGCGCGTGGGGAGGCGCCTGCGCAGTGCGGCGGCGGGAGGCGGCGGCCGGCCCCGGCGCAGGCGCAGTGGGGCGGCGGGAGGCGGAGGGGGCCCGGCTCGGCGCAGGCGCGCTGGGCGCCGCGCATGCGCAGTGGCGGCGCGGGAGAGGCCGAGGCGCTGGGGTCGGTGGCGCTCGGTGTCTCGCGCGCTCGCCCGTCGCTCGCTCGCTCCGCTGCCGCCTCCCCGCCTTCCGCCGCTGCCGCAGGCGCCGCCTCGCGCCCCTCCCCGCCGCCCCCGCCGCCATGGACGTGAAGCGGCTGAAGGTGACCGAGTTGCGGGCCGAGCTGGGCCGCCGCGGCCTGGACGCGCGCGGCCTCAAGGTGGAGCTGGCGCAGCGGCTGCAGGAGGCGCTGGACGCCGAGATGCTGGCGGCGGGGCCCGAGGAGGCCGGGGGCACGGCCGGTGGGCCGCCGGGTGCTGAGCCGGGCCCCGCCGCCCCCAGCGGGCCCCGCTACAGCGGCGGCGACGACGACGACGAGGACGAGGAGGAGGAAGAAGAGGAGGAGGAGGAGGAAGACGAGGAGGCGCTGCTGGCCGACGAGGAGGAGGCCGCCGCCCCGGCCCCGGCCCCGGCCCCGGCCGCAGCCCCCGCCCCAGCTGCAACGGAGGAGGAGGAGGAGGAGGAGGCGGCGGCGGCTGCGCCGCTGCAGGAGGAGGAGGAGGAAGCGGCGCCCATGCAGACCGAGCCGCCGCCCGAGGGCAGCGTGGAGGGCGAGGCCACCGCCAGTGGCGGGGTCAACGGGGCTGAGCGGCCACCCGAGGAGGGGCCGAGTGGCGATGAGGCAGTGGCTGCC
Organism: Crocodylus siamensis; assembly: GCF_052110815.1. Taxonomy (NCBI): domain Eukaryota; kingdom Metazoa; phylum Chordata; order Crocodylia; family Crocodylidae; genus Crocodylus; species Crocodylus siamensis. The sequence continues at coordinate 2,809,352 of NC_143400.1, forward strand.
GAGGCCAAGGAAGGAGGCGAGCAGCCCGGTGAGCCAGCCTGCTCTCTCCCCTGCCCTGGCTTCCTTCCTGCGCACATGGGGATCTGCTCCCCTTCCCTCCTCCTAGGCCCCCTTTCCCTGCTCTCCTCTCCAGATGTGTCCGTGGAGCTGGGGCACCCCCCACCCCTTGTGTCCCTTGCTGGGATCCCACAGGGCAAGATGAATCTGGTGTCAGGGGAGCACCGGGCACGCGCGAGATGCTTGGCTCCGGGGGCGCGGAAATGGGCAGGATGCAGACTTGGCAACGTAGGGCAAGTTGGGTATCCTGCACCCGTCCACCTGGTTGTTTACGTGTTAAAGCCGGGCAGTTTTAAAATCCGTGTTCCCTTCCTGATGGTGATGCATGACAAATATAAAGAGGGAAACGGACCGCGAGTGCAGGGCACTGGGGAATAGCAGCAGCGAGCAGGTGCTTTCACTTGTTGCAGCAGCCTAAGTGTGGGTCCCTGATAGTAGGGGAGCGATGGGGTCGGTGTGCGGAGTTCGATGCTAGAGGCAGCGTTGGTAAAAAGATGCTTAGTTTGTCATCGCTTCCCTCATCCCTTGGGGTCGACCAGTTATGCATGAAGTACGGATAGGGGGTGATGGCAAAGTGTTGGTAGCCAAAGCCGAGTCTTAATCTAGTGTTTCAGCTCCTTTCCGTTTCCTTGATTTCAGCTTAAAACCCTTGCCTGGCCATAGCCGTTTATGTTAGCGAGCTAGATTTTTTATTTATCGTGTTTGATTTTTTTATTTATTTTTTTTAAATTTATGACCCCCGTATCATAAATATATGTAAATACGTGTGTGGCATGTGTAACATATACATATATAGCAAATCCTGTGAAGTTGAAATTATTGTCTAGGATTTGGTTGTAGAACTGTGCCAAATAATTGTCTAGAAATTTGGCAAATGAGGATGTAAACTGGGGCCCCAGAGACCCAGATGCATTTCACTCAAATGCAGTGAGGAGGCCTGTTGATTTCTGTGGGATGAGAGTGCAACTACTGACAAGAGTAAAGCTGGGCACGTGACTGAGCCTTGAGGGGAAAAAAACATCCAAAAACGAAACTTGCTGCTCGGTAGCAGGAAGAGGGTGAAAATGTGAAGCCAAAACATTCCACGTGAATGAGGAGACCGTTGTTTTGACTTGCATTGACTGGCAAAGGAAGTTTCTCTCACCAGAGCATTTTGCTTAACTAGTTTAGGGCCTAGACACGTGCTCAGTCATTTGTAAGAAAAACATAGAATATTAGTAATTGATATTTAGTGTTTTTTAACGACTTGTTTCATTCTCAGACTGTTATTGGGCATTGGGTTTTGGCTTATAAGTTAGCTGTAAAATCTTTTGGTTCTAAGACTGCATACTGGGCTTCACTGGGCACCTGCATCTCTGACTTGACACCACTAAATATCTGTCAGCTCAAAGACTAATCTGTTTTAAAAACTATAAGTAGTTTCAGATACTGTGTTGCTCCCAAATGGATCTGGCAGTTGTTCTGGGTTGTCTTACAATACCTGACTGTCTTTTTTCAAAAGATCCACATGAACAACAAGGGAAATTACCTACCTGCAGAGGGGAGAACAGCACAGCTGCTTTTACAGAACTCACTGTCAAATGTGCACAGTAAACTAACAAAAATAGGCTTTTACTGTAGTGTTTCGGTTGTAGCAATCTGAGTTGACATCCTCTAAGAGTAGAGGTGTGTCAGGCAGGCCCATGACTTTTTAACACCATCCCTCTAATGGATTGAGTTTAGTGTGTTTTTATATTTGTTATTTTTAATGGAGCATCTTGAGACAGAAGCACCTTGTTGGTGGGCTTCCTTGATGTCATATTCTGTAGGTTTTGTGCTGCTTTCAGTCAGATGTGCTTATGATTTCTTCTGCCCCTTCAAGGAGATGAGGAGGGTGGCGACAAAGCAAAGCCAGAGGGCTCTGATGGAGAGCGGCGAGGAGTCAAGAGACAACGGGATGAAAAAGATGAGCATGGCCGTGCTTACTATGAGTTCAGGGAGGAGGCCTACAACAGCCGGTGAGGAGAGGGGAATCACTGGGATCTAGTTCCATTAGGGCAGTAAATGCTGCCAGATCTGACCAGCTGGCTCTGGGGTTGGGCAGGTGCCAATGAGAGGACTGGGTTTGGTGCTGGTGGGCAGAGGTTCTGCTCCTCTGATCTGCATTTTTTTCTCTACTCTAAATGGCTCTCAGTGCTGTTCATGCTGTGATACCTGATTGCTCATTTCTCCCGCTTTTGGACAGATCTAAGTCTCCCCCGCCACCTGAAGAGGAGCCCAGAGAAGGGGAAGATGATGAAACTGTTGTGATCCTGGACACATGTGCGTATGCAGCCTGTAGAAACTGTTGTATTCATAGTATAAAGTTCAGAGGCATGTTCTAGGGTGCACAATTCTGGAGGGAAAAATCCAAGTTTAGCATAGGTGCATGCTGGAATAGTATGGCATATTCTTCTTTCAGCTGCCGAAGATTAACATCAGTTTTTTGGACCTCTGTCCTGCTGCTGCATTTCCAGTCCTGGTATCCCAGAGGGCAGAAATCAGTCTGATTTCAGGGTGTCTAGATAGGTGACTTTGACCCACCAGCAATATTGTAACAATGAGAGAGTGGGCATCTGAAAACACTGAGAAATTGATATATCTGTTTGTCTCTAAATATTAGCCTGGCCTTGCTTGTGGGGTTCGATTCCCTTGAGTCAGGTGAAGGCAGCTTGGAGGTAACTGGTCTTTTCTTTCTGACAGACACTTCTGATCTCCACTTCAAAGCGAGCAAGGACCGCTATGGAGGACAGCCGCTCTTCTCGGAGAAGTTCCCTGGCCTTTGGTCTGGGGCAAGGAGCACCCATGGCGTGACGAAGGGAAAAGTCTGCTTTGAGGCAAAGGTGGGGGCTGCGGAGCATTGTACGCGTTCTGTTGAGCTTCAGGAACTGTTCAGCATTGAACAAGACATGGGGGCTCTTCTAGCCTAATTTAGCATGAATAGGACCCAAAGCAGACTTTCGTCTGGGCTCAAGGGCAACCAGCACAGTTTCATTAGGGGCAGGTCATGTCAGACCAACCTGATTGCCTTTTATGATCAGGTCACAAAGGCAATGGATGCAGGTGTCGCCGTGGACGTAGTCTTTCTAGACTTCAGCAAGGCCTTTGACACTGTCTCCCACCCCATCCTCATTAAAAAGCTAGGCGACTGTGGCATTGATGCCTACACAGTCAGATGGATTGCAGATTGGCTCAAGGGTCGTAGTCAGAGGGTGGTGGTGGACCGGTCATATTCAACCTGGGGGGAAGTGGGCAGCGGAGTCCCCCAGGGCTCGGTCCTTGGGCCTGTGCTGTTCAATTTCTTCATCAGCGATTTGGATGATGGGGTGAAATGCAACCTGTTTAAATTCGATGATGATACCAAAATTCGGGGTGAGGTGAGTACGCTAGTAGGGAGGGAAAGATTGTAGCAAGATCTGGATAGGTTACAGGAGTGGGCTAACATAAACAGGATGTGTTTCAATACTGACAAGTGCAGGGTGCTGCACTTAGGCAGTAGAAACCAGCAGTACACTTATAGAATGGGAAACTCCCTTCTTGAGAGCACGGAGGCAGAAAGGGATCTTGGAGTCATTATTGACTCCAAGATGAACGTGGGCCAACAATGCGAGGTCACGGTTGGCAGGGCTACGGACCTTGTTGTGCATCCACAGGTGCATCTCAAGTAGAGCCGGGGAGGTGATCCTCCCCCTCTACGCGGCACTGGTCAGGCCACAGCTGGAGTACTGCGTCCAGTTCTGTGCGCCCTGTTTCAGGAGGGATGTGGACAACATTGAAAGGGTCCAGAGGAGGGCCACCCGCATGATCCGGGGACAACAGGGCAGACTGTACATTGAAAGACTGCGGGACCTAAACCTGTTTAGCCTTCACAAGAGAAGGCTGAGGGGGGACCTGGTGACTGTCTATAAACTCACTAGGGGGGACCAGAAGGGTTTGGGGAAGACACTGTTTCCCCTAGCGCCCCCTGGCATGACAAGGAACAGTGGACACAAATTATTGGAGAGTAGGTTTAGATTAGACATCTGCAAGAACTACTTCACAGTTAGGGCGGCTAGGAGCTGGAACCAACTTCTAGGGAAGTGGTGCTGGCTCCTACCCTGGGGATCTTTAAGAAGAGGCTTGATGCCTACCTGGCTGGACTCAAATGAGTCCAGTCTTTTCTCCGGCCCAGGTGGGCGGTCGGACTTGAAGATCTACAAGGTCCCTTCCAACCCTACTTCTGTGATTCTATGATCTGCCCTAAACCTAAATAGCTTTGCTTGTTGCCTCGCTGAGGGGAGGTATGACTACAAGGGAGTGGGGAGCTGTACAATATGGCAGGGTGAGAGGAGACCATCTCTCAGAACTGGCTGTTCTGACTCTGCTTGGAGTTAAGGGTGACACGTGTTACTTCTCTGGGAAGCAGAGAGCCTTCTGCCTTTATTTTGTCCTGATGAATCTAAGTGAGCCTGACGGTTATTAGGGGACTTTTTGTTTGCTGACATTTTGCTGTCAAAATCCCAGGGTTGTCAAACCTGTCTGTCCTTGCTTCCTTGAAAATAACTTTTGTAAGAGTCTTGAGCACTGCTCTGAATTCCTGGTCCCTATCTGCAAAGTTATGGAGGCGTGACCCCTTAGTTAAGATACGCTTTCTCCCAAATGCTAATTAGGCAGCTCCTTGCTGTAACATAGCTGCAGACAGTCTATACGCATAAAAGTTCTTCACTGCCCTTAAGGATGCAGTCCCAGTGTAGAAAATGGAAAAGGACTTGTGGGGGGGGGTGTAGGGGAGGTGTCTTTGGAAGTGCCTTTTCCTTGTAGCAGACTTTCTCAGGCAAAGCAACTGTTTATGAAAAAGCTGTTTAATCTGTAGCTACTGTGCTGCGTGCACACTGACAGCTATATTGAATCTGCACTTGATGCATTTGTCATATTCAGGCAAATTATGTAGCTGTTTGTTCCCAGAACCTGGGAGTCAGTAGAGATTGTGAGATGAGCAAATGAAGCCCAGTGCCTGTCAGCTGTGGGACACTGGAGTGGCATTGGGCAGTGGTCTCCAAACTTTTTTGATCGTGCACCCCTATCAGTAAAAAAATTTTGAGCATGCACCTCCAATATATGTATATTTATATAAATATAAATAGAAGTTCTAATATTTTCTTCCCACACCCCAGTGGATCATCTTGTGCGCACCCCACTTTGGAGACCACTGGCATAGGGTATGGCTGAAGCGCAGGGTCTCTCACCAAGCTTTGCAGAAAAGTGGTTTGCTTCCAGTCTGGAGTAAATAGTGTTTTAGTGGCTAAAGGAAGCTGGTGCCAGCTGCATCATGCTCTGGGTGGCACCGGATATCAGGGGGACTGCTGGAAGCAGGGAATACAGAGTAAATATTCCAGGGAACGCAGGGATAATATCCCAGGGAACGCAGAGTAAATATCCCATTTAACTCCTTGGCTTTGTCATCTGGAGGTGTAACCTCTGTGCCTCCAGTTTACACGTATACCCTGGCATAGTGGAACATGGCTGAGAACTGTATGCCTGGGGTCAGTCCCAGCTTTGCAACCACTGTGCTAAGTGACCCCTTCTTGAATGTCTCTAGGTGACACAGAATCTCCCTGTGAAGGAGGGCAGCACAGAGGTCCCGCTGTTCCGGGTTGGATGGTCTGTGGACTTCTCTCGTTCGCAGCTAGGTAACAAATGTTCTTTTGCTCCTGCATCACCCAGGAGTTTGGAAAGCACTGCAGCCCCAGCTGGCCCTGCAGCAGGAGGCTGCAGGTAGTAACTGTTCCGTTCTCTTCCAGGTGAGGATGAGTTTTCATATGGCTACGATGGACGAGGGTTGAAGGCGGAAAATGGGCAGTTTGAGGAGTTTGGTCAGCCTTTCGGGGAGAATGATGTGATTGGTTGCTTTGCTGTAAGTTCTGGGGATTAGGTCCATACCAGCCATCTCAGAGGGGCAGGTGGGGGCAAGACTGTCTTGACAACCAGAAAGTAGCCTAACAGGGCTCTCTTGCTCCTGTCCTTGACACGGTCATGCAGGGAAGCTACAGTGCCCTGTACTGCAAACAAAGGGTCTAATTCTGAGTCCTCTTACTCTGTTGCTCATGGGTTTATGGTAGAGCACAAAGTGGTGGCAAGCCTGGCACTGCTGCTTTCTGGGGGATGTGAGGGTTGGGGAAGCAATGGGAACCCGTCCAGACTCGCAGGTCTCCAGCCCCTGTGTTCTTTGTGTCTCAGAACTTTGAGAGTGATGAGGTGGAGCTCTCCTTCTCCAAAAACGGGGAGGACCTGGGTGTGGCCTTCCGGATCAGCAAGGAGGCCCTGGCTGACCGTGCACTCCTGCCTCATGTCCTCTGCAAGAACTGCGTGGTGGAGTTGAACTTTGGCCAGAAGGAGGAGCCCTTCTTCCCAGCTCCCGAGGACTACGTGTTCATCCATGCCGTGCCAGTCGAGGACCGTGTGCGCACACCACTTCCGCCCAAAACCATAGAGGAGTGCGAGGTAAGGGGGGGACCTCATCCATCGTACAGCCCCACCATGGCCAAGACCTTGCCCTGCCCTAGCCAGCCTTCAGGGAGCCATTCTGGGTACTGGTACCAGCCCAGTGGTGTCAGCGTGAAGCTCAGCATTGAATTTGTTCAGCTTTTTGGGCAGGGGGTGGTAGCCTGTCCTGAGCTACCTGATGTTGTAGTGAAACTGGTTCAGGTACCCACACAAGTTAGATGTATCCAACCTCGCAGTCACTGCAGGGTGGCTGCAACATGGATGTACAGACGTGGCCAGTGACTCAGTGGCCGCATTCTAGGCGGCTGCATGGTTCTTAGGCCTGTCCCAAGTGGGGAATCCAGAGAGCATCTGATAGCCTAGTGCTGGTTGCTGCTCATCTGTTCGAATTCTTTCTCCACTCACCTGTGTGCATTGGTCCCCTGCAGGTGCTGCTGATGGTGGGGTTGCCAGGATCTGGAAAGACCCTGTGGGCACAGAAACACACTGAGGAGAACCAAGAGAAGCGATACAACATCTTGGGAACAGAGACCGTCCTGTACCAAATGAGGGTAAGTACTTACTATCACCCCAGACTATCTCTATTCAGGGCTGGGCAGGCTCGGGGTGTGGGTGTCGGTGTTCTGCTACAAGTGAAATTGCAGGTGACTGTGTCATGTTACAGGAGGGAACTTACTTGATAACAGAACAAGGGGTTTTCTCTCTTTCTAAATCCATCTGTAAATCAGTCTGAACTCAAGCTCAGAGGGGAGTGTCCCTTGTCCACAGGAGGTCTATTGTGGGCTGTCTTACTGGGCCTGTGGGCATGACTGCAGAGCGGGAGGATGTAGTGTATGTCCAGAACACCTCCTCCTTATTCCTCTCTCATTCCTTTTGGCAGACGAAGGGTGTGGAGGTTGAGGAGATGGACCCCAAGAGCAGAGACCTGTTAATCCAGCAAGCTGCCCAGTGCCTTAGCAAGCTGGTCCAGATTGCTCCCAGGGCAAAGAGAAACTTCATTCTTGATCAGGTAGCCTTTCTATATCCTAGTGTCTCCTGATGCAGAGCAGGCTGTGCCTGTGAGATCTGGGGAATTCCTGACGGGGTGGGCCAGTGCCCATTTCTGAAGCTCGTTTCTCTTCCCTGGCTTAGTGCAATGTGTACAACTCTGGCCAGCGACGGAAGCTGCTTACCTTCAAGGGGTTTTCTCGCAAGGTCATTGTGATTGTCCCCAATGAAGAAGACTGGAAGAAGAGGCTGGAGCTTAGGAAGGAGGCAGAAGGGGAGGATGTGCCCGAATCTGTGATGCTGGAAATGAAAGGTAGACTTTTCTTACCCAGACCTGTACCACTGGGGCTCAGCATTATTAGCTCTGAGGAGCTGGCTGCTTCCAGGCTTGTGCTAGGCTGGAGTAAGAACCCAGATGCCCCTGTGGGGCAATTGGGCAGGGACCCCTTGCTCCCTGGACAGCTCCTGAAAACGGGACGCCATGTCACTGGGAGAAGCCATAATCTTGTGAACTCTCTGTTGCTTTCTGTTTCACCACAGCCAACTTCTCACTGCCGGAGAAAAACGATTACCTGGATGAGGTGATCTATGGGGAGCTGGCAAAGGAAGAGGCCCAGCCCCTGGTCACCAAGTACAAAGAGGAGGCCCGTAAGCTGCTCCCGCCCTCGGAGAAGCGGGCCAACCGCCGCAACAACCGCAACAAGCGCAACCGGCAGAACCGCAACCGCGGCCAGGCCTATGGTGAGGTTCTGCAGTGGGAGGGACGGGTGTTTTCAGCTGTACCTGGTGCAGCTTCTTGTGCAGGGAGTCTCTTCTCAGCTACCATTGGAGGGAGGCCATGGGTCCTTTGGCAGGATTGCAGCAAGCACCTATACTTGGCTGTAGGCAGTACCCCCATCCCCGTTACCCATCTGGCTTCACTCCCACTTATTCACAGCCTGTTGCTCTTTGGTATTGCACCCTCTTCCTGGCTATGGCTCACAGAGGTCCTCTGCCTTTCAGGGAGCCTGTGGCTTAGTTTCCTTGTCCTGCTATTTGCTGAGGGCTTCCCCGCAGCATCCTTTATTGGCATGGTCTCACCCTACTTCCCCTTCTGTCAGCACCCTGAATCCCCGCCACTTCTTCCTGTTCCCTCTCTGCACTGCTAATAGCTCTTCCTGGTCCAGTTTCTCTGGCACTCTGCACCAGTGTGCATGCTGTGCTTTCCTATCCAGTCACTACCCATATGCCCCTTGAGAGCTCTTAGAAAGAGCTGGGTCTGCTGCTCAATTTCCTGGGCTGTGTAACCCCCATGCTTCTGGAGCACCAGGATGCTTTTCCTCCCAGCCCTCTGGCTTTGCTGCTCCCCACAGCCCATGTCTCTAATCTGTTTGCTTCCTTTTCAGTTGGCGGGCAGCGTCGAGGCTATGACAACCGTGCCTATGGGCAGCAGCAGTACTGGGGACAGCCTGGAAACAGAGGGGTGAGTGCTGCCTCCCTATCTCTGCCTAGGAAGTTTTGAGAGCCCTGTCTGGAAGACATCGGACTGTTCCCTTTAGATGTACTGAAGGAGCTGCTTCTGTTCCCACAGGGTTACCGCAACTTCTACGACCGATACAGAGGGGACTATGACAGGTTTTATGGGCGTGACTACGAGTACAACAGATACCGAGATTACTACAGGCAGTACAACCGAGAGGTAAGAGCTCCAGACCACGTCTCAGGGATGCCTTGTCACAGACCACTTGTGGTATCCCACCACCTAGGTGACCTGTCCTGGTGAAGGCAGCTCCTGTTCCTCCTCCCTTTTGTGGCCTGTGAGTTCAGTCACTTCCCCTCTCTCCCAGTCCCCTTCCCAAGGTCTGTGGGCACGCTAGAAGGGAGAGACAGGCTACAGATAAATCTGGGCAGGTTACAGGGGTGGGTGGATGAGAACAGGATGGGTTTCAACACTGACAAGTGCAGGGTGCTGCACCTGGGGAGGAAGAACCAGCAGCATACCTACAGGCTGAGGAACTCCCTTCTCGTCAGCATAGAGGCAGAAAAGGATCTTGGAGTCATTAATTCCAAGATGAACATGGGCTGCCAATGTGAGAACACAGTCAGGAAGTCTAACTGCACCTTGTCATGCATCTACAGATGCTTCACGAGCAGGTCCAAGGAGGTGATCATCCCCCTCTGTGACACTGGTCAGGCTGCAGTTGGAGTACTGCATCCAGTTCTGGGCACCGCGCTTCAGGAGGGATGTGGATAGCATGGAGAGGGTCCAGAGGAGGGCTGCTCGCATAGTCAAGGGGTAGCAGGGCAGGCCCTACGAAGAGAGGTTATGGGACCTGAACCTGTTCAGCCTTCACAAGAGAAGGCAGAGGGGATCTGGTGGCCATCTGTAAACTTACCAGGGGGGACATGTGGGGAACAGGGGAGTCCCTGTTGCCCCAAGCACTACTGGGAGTAACAAAGAATAACGGCCACAAGTTGCCTAGCCTGAACCTACTCTCAGTCATGAGGAGGCACTACTTCACTGTCGGGGCAGCTAGGATCTAGAACCAACTTCCAAGAGAAGTGATGCTTGCTCCTACCCTAGGGATCTTCAAAAGGGGCTAGATAATCACCTAGCCGGGGTTGTGTGACCCCAGCACTCTTTCCTGCTCATGGCAGGGGGTCGGAGTTGATCTGCTCAGGTTCCTTCCGACCCTACCTACTATGAAACAATGGCTGGAGTAGCAGTCTGGGAGCTCTGTGGGAGCTGATGGGAAAGGGCAATGGTTTCTGCCAGGAGCCCGTACCCTCGAAACACACCTCTGTCTGCTAACGGTGTCCATCTTCCTCATTCCCAGTGGCAGAACTACTACCAGGACAGAGACCGGTACTACAGGAACTACTATGGCTACCAGGGGTACCGGTGAAGTCCCGGCCGTCTGCACCCTTCAGCCATGCAGCTGAACACGCGGGGGTGCCTGCCACTCCCCGAAACACAACCAATGGAAACAGGGCTGTTGGGGGGAGAGCGGCGGCGGGGGGTGGGGGGGAGGAAAAAAACACACAAAAAGAAGAAACTGTAAATTTTTTTTAAAAGTTTGTTGAAGAGAATATTGTCTTATTCTATAAAACATTTCAAACCTAGTTAGACATTTGTAATCAGAACGTGTGCGCAGGGTGCAGCACTTAGCGCTGCCAATCCTGTTCCCTGTGGTGACTGGGCAGGAGAACTACGTACCCTTGAGTGACATCCTGGAGCAGCTGGGCCAGCGGCTGGCAGGGAGACACGAGGCAGCCGCAGGAGGACGATGCGAGAGGCACAGGCAGGCAGGAGAGGGGCAGGGGGTGTGAGCAGGTGACTCTGATCATTATCTTGCAAAACTAATCTCCTTGCAAACTATCCTTTGCTAACCTGGCTGGGGGGTGGGGGGGGATGAGGTGCAGGGGACTCCAACCACGGCAGCCTGAGGTGCAGGTAGAGAAGGGATTGCATTGACCTTGATTCCCAGTGCGTCTGGCGGGTGCCGGGTGCTACCACACCATGCCTTTGCCTCCACCTGCTGTTGAATTTCCCCGCAGGAGTGCAGGTCGCCTGTCCCCGCGTTCTCAGCCAGCACCAGTGGCCTCGCAGTTCCCCCACCCCTCCCTGAGGCAGCTCCTCATCTCTGTAGAGCGTCTGTCTGGGCAGTGGCGAAAGAGAAGAAACATTTCTCAGGGTTTCTGCAGGATCTTTTTTTTGTGAGCGTGTGGCATGTACATAGGTGACCCATGCCATGTGTCACTTTGCCTGACAGGTAGCCGAGAGGGCACAGCCAGCGGCCCCCACGGTGCTGGTAGTGCATATTTAGCAAGTCGGGTGGTGACAGTGGGCATCTCACCCACCCTCCCTCTGCTCCAGCGCTGCCTTCTCTGCCTGCACAGCCTGGCCCCAGAGGAGGGGGGGGTGTTCCCCAGGATCCCTCCCCTGCTTGGGGCATGAAATTTAGGATGTCCTTGGTCTCCTGCCACAATGCAGGGATGGGGGGGGCCCTTTCCCCGGCATGTGCCAGGCAGCTTGGGGGTGGGGGCAGCTGCTCCCGAGGGTGTAGGTAGCCTGTTTGCAGCTGTGGTGGATGCAGCCGGTTTGTATTTTTTGCAGGGGAGGGAGGGGGGTGGGAAGCGCGGTTCAACTTTTCCAATGATGATATTTAGCGTTGATCTGTAGGATTCTCTCTCTCTGCGTTGTTTCATTCTCGTCCACCCATCTCCTTCCCTGCCACAGCCAGGCCGGGGGGGGACCCTTTTCCAGTGAACAGGACACCTCCTAGGAAGCAAATTGTAAATACTCTTGGTCTGGGAGCCCGTGACTTCCCTCTGCTGCTTGTGATTCACTGTTTGAAATTCAAACATTTTTACTTTGTTTCAAGAATTGGATTTTTCTTTTTCCTTTTCCTTTTCTTTTATCGCTGTTACTCTTCTCTGCCAGCCATTGCAAGCTGTCCCATCCCTGGCACCCAGCCCAGACTCGCCTTTCCTTCTGCCCACGGCCGGAGACAGCAGCCGGGGGCTCCCGGCTCTGTGCCACTCGCAAATCCAGGGGCTTTGGGGAAGTGGGGGTGTAGCTCAGACCCTTTTTATAACAAAGCCACAGGTGTTTTAAATGCTCCAGGCCACTAGAAAATCTGCTTGGGACAGGGGAAGGGGGGGAAGAGAGAGCAGGAGCTTTCTAGGGAGCCCTGGGCACAGAAGCATTGTCTGTAGCACCGTGGGGATTTCTGGAGGGGGCCGTCAACTGTTCTTGGAATGACTTTTGAAGCTGTAATCCTTTTTAAATAAAGAAATAAATACAAAAAAAAAAAAGAGAAAACCTTTTCTGGGGGTGACTAGAACTACCACATCCTTGTCCGTCAGACCAAGAGACCTTTAGCGACTTCGATAGATGTCTTTTTTTTCTCTGCACATAATTTTTTTTTTTTTTTGTTAAAAAAGAAAAAAAATCCGAAAAAATGTAAATGGTAAAGGAAGAACTTTGCAGCCTGTTCTTATAAATTTTTTTTTTTAGCTCGGTTTAGTGTTTCACGCTCGCTCGTACGTCTTAGTGGCTGTAGAGGGGAGAGCGCGGAGGCTGTGACTGTCTTGACGACCTGTAAAACGTTTTTTGAAGTGGCCAGTAAAAAAGGGTTTGACCATTGACCATGTTACCGTGTGTGGTTGTTTACATCTGTAACGCTTCTTTTTTCCTTCGGCTTCTGGCAAATGTAGGCGATTGATCGCTGCCGTTTTTAGAATAAATAACCATTGGCTTGACTCGGCCGCCTCCTGGTGCTGCCTCGCTGCTTTGTCTGTCCTTGCCTGCTCCCCCTGGGGAGGAGCCCCGCTTGGCCCGAGACACTCTCCAGGCCTCTTGCTCTGCCCGGGTGCACAGAGCCAGGGGCTCCTTCCCTGCTTCTTGCCGGCACTCGGGTGCATGGAGCCAGCAGCAGCAGCTGGGAGCTCCTTCCTTGCTCTGTGGGAGCTGGAGGTGCTGCACCTGTGGCTGCCAACAGTGCGATGGAGAGGTAGGGTCCTTGGGGCTCCTTGCCTGCATCATGGGGGCCTTCCCCTGCCCTTGTGGGGGGGAGCAAGATGCCTGGTTTTGTCCCAGTCTCTGCTGTGCACAACCCTGGGGTCCTGGCCTGGTGTCAGTGCGGGGCAGGAGGTGGGGGCTGGGGCAGAAGCTCTCAGGGTATACCGGGGGCGTGCATCACTCAGGCACCTTCTCCCTTCCCTGGCCAGGATCCCGGACGATGCTGGAGCCATGGAGGAGCTGGACCAGACGCTGGTGAGTTGTTGGCCGCACCCATGCTCATGCCCAGGGCAGCCTGGAGCTGGATGCTTGGGGGGAATGGGGGCCTGCCCGGGGACAGGTTCCCCCCAGCTTCGAGCAGTTGCCTCCATCTTCTTTTCCAGATGTGCCTGCAGCTGCCGCAGCCTCTGGCTCCCGGGAGACACCGCCGAGGGCCTGCGCCACAGATCACCCCTGGGGTGGGGGCACAGACCCTGCCGCTGCTCCTGACTCCCATGTACAATTACCAGGCGCCCCCTGACACCTGCCCCCTTCCCAACCCTAACCCCTGCCACTCTCCAGCACCCCAGGTGTGTTGCCATGTTTGTTTCTGGCACAGCAACACCTCCTCCTTGTGCTGCTGGAGGCTGCTGGCTATTGGGATGAGCCCAGTTTGATCCCTGCTAAGGCCTGAGCTATTGGGGGGGGGGGGCGCTGCCAGGGCCTGCCCACCACCACCCACACAGCTGAAGCTATGCTGGGCACAGCCATGTTGGTTCCTGGGGGGGGTGCAGGGACTCTGGGCTGGGCATGGAGGAGTAGCCTGGGGGTGGCCATCTCGCTTTGTGGGGGAGGGGGAGAAGGCTAGTCAGGGGACGGCCATTTTGGATCCTGGAGTGGAAGCCGCCCAAAGCCCGCCATCTTGAGGCATAGCTTGCCTGTCAGCCGCCATTTTTGGTCCTGGAACCGGGGCTGTTCTTTCCATTATTCTCCTTCAGCGGCTGCCATCTTAGGTCCTGGGAGGGAGGCAGCCCGGGGTGCAGCCATCTTGGAAAGTGGAGTGCGTGCCCATGCGCATGCGTGCAGCCTCATGGCATGGCACTCGCTCCTGCTGCCGCGCAGGCTAGGCGGCGCCATGTCAGTTGCTGGCGATGAAGCCGGGCTGCGCTCCGCCCTGTTGGCGGTGCCAGGCGGGTGCTGGAGGTAGCACGTGGGTGTCTGAGCGCGGGAGCCCGGACACGTGGGTTCTCTGCAGCTCCGAGCTTCTCTTCTTGGGGCCTAGGGGCACAGCGTGAAGCCCCCTGCCCCGCGCCAGACAACACCCCCCTCCCACCTGCCCCCCCACCCAAGTTTTGCCCCCCAAGGACGCAGGAGCCAGTTCAGCTCAGTGCCCCTCGACTTTATTCCCATCACTGCTCTTTACATGGGTCATGGGCCCTGCTCCCCCATCACTCAGTGGGGGTCGGGGGTGATCCCCCCCATCCACCCACCCACCAAGGTGGGGGTGGCATTGCTACGGGGGGGGAACTGGGCCCCCCCCAGGGGTGCTTGTGCTTAGGAGGGGGTCCAGGGGGCTCTGTCTGTGTGGGGAGGGGGCGAGGGTCTGCGGGGCTCAGAGGAGGGCGCAGAAGAACTTCTTCTCGCGGAAGGGGTTCTCGGAGGTGGGCACGGGTGTGATGAGCGGGTCCTCGCAGGCGTGGGCATCGCAGTAGGTCATCAGGTCAGCTGCGGCCTTCGACACCTGGGGGAGACCCCGTGTGAAGGAGGGGCAGCCACCAGGAGGCCTGTGGGGTGGGGTGGGGGTAGATCCATCCCAGCAGGGGGCACCATGAGGGGGTAGATCCATCTCAGCAGAGGGCAAAGTGGGGGGAGGAGATCCATCCCAGCAAGGAGCACTAGATACCACCAAGAAAAGGGGTACCATGAAGGGATAGATCCATCCCAGGCAGGGGCACTATGGAGGGGTAACTTTCAGCAGGGGGCATTAGAGGGGGTAGATCCATCCCAGAAAGGGGACACTATGGGGGGGGGTAGAAAGGGGTACCATGAGGAGGTAGAGCCCTCCCAGCAAGGGGGTACCAGTGGGGAGTAGATCCCACTCAGGGATACCATAAGTGGGTAGATCCCCCACAGCAAGAGGGTACCGTGGGGGGTAGATGCTGCTCGGGTACCATGAGGGGGTAGGTCCTTCCGAGCAGGGGACACCATGTGAAGGGAGCACTATAGGGGGGTAGGTCCCTCCCTGAAAATGGGCACTATGGGGAGTAGATGCATCCCTGGGGGGGGGGGGGCGCTGTCTTGGGGCAAGTTGCTGGGGGGGCAGTTCCAGCACCAGCAGGGTGTCAGCATGGGGAGCTGTGGGGGGTCCTGCCCCATCCTCCCCACCCCCACACACCTTTATCCGGCACATGCTGGCCTCGATCTTGAGCTGCTCCACCATCTTGCGGGCCTGCCCGATGCTCATGGTGCTGTTGACGGGGGTCTCACCCTTCATGGGGGTCCTGGGGGGTGAGAGGGGGCTAAGCTCCATCAAGCTGGGGGGGGGCTTGTGGCTGCTGGCAGAGCCCCTACACGCACCACCCCCTGCTCCCCCAGCCCTAAACCAGTCCCCTGGCCCGCCTTTGCCCCTTTCTGCACTCCCAGCCCCCCCTCTTTACCCCTAACCCTGCACCTTGAACCCCCCCAGCCCTGCCTTTGGACTGCCAGGCCCCCCCTTTGCCCTCTGCACCCCCAGCCCCCTTTACCCCTTCAACCCCCCAAACCTGCCTGTGGACCCCCAGCGTCTGGAGGGGTCTGCTGAGCAAGGGGGGTGCTGATGGTCAGGGAGAGGGGCTGTCCTGGTCTGGAGGGGCTCCGCTGGATTGGGGGGGCTATGATGTGTGGGGAGGGTCTGCTAAGCTGAGGGGTGTATTGCTTGGAGGGGGGCACTGGGGGCATGTGTCAGAGGATGGCTGCAGGGGGAGCTGCATAGGGCCGGGGGCAGCTCTGATGGGCTGGGGGGGCTCCGAGGGCCGGGTCTCTGGAGGGGGGTCCCCACTCCCACCCGTGCCCCCGCGGGGGGCACCTGCGAGGGCCGGGCCGGGATGCAGCCCCGTACGGCTCGGCCCACGCGTGGCCGGAGCCCACCACGGTGGGGGGGAGCCGAGCCCCACGGGCCCCTACACCCTCCAACCCCTTCTGCCCCCAGCCCTGGCCGGTCCCACCCCCGTACCCCCACCCGCTGTCCCTGGGGGGGGACCCCCAGCCCGCATCAGCCGGACCAGGGCGCACCGACACCCGTGGGGTCTTCGTCCGGGGGGGGCACCATTGGGGAGGGGGAGCTCGGGGGGGGTCCGCCGGGCTGGGGGAGCTCCGCTAGGCTCGCGAGGGGCATTAGACATGGGGGGCTGCGTTGGTTGGGGGCTGGGGGACGCGATGAGCAACCCCGACGGAATGGGGGGCTCTGAGGGCTGGCGGTGCATGGGGCTGGGGCGGCTCTGGTCGGCCCGGGTGGGGCCCGGCGGGTTGGGGAGGCTGCAGTGGGCCGGGGGTGATGTTTCCGGCGGGGTCCGCTTGGCTGGGGGGATGCGGTAATTGCGGGGGGGCTCTGCTGTGAGCGGGGCTCCGCCTAGCTGGGGGGCTGCGCTGGCCGGGGGGGCGGCGGGGGGCGGCTGCGCTGAGCTGGGGGCTGCACTGGGCTGGGGGCAGCTCGGAGGGGCTCGGAGGGTCCTGGGGGCTGGGGGGCCCCGAGGCCGGGGTCGCTGCGGGAAGGGGGCCCCACTCCCACCCGTGCCCCCCCCGCGGGGCGCACCTGGGCCGGGGGCGCTGGCAGGGCCGGGCCGGGATGCGCAGAGCCGGGTGCGGGATGCGGGATGCGGGAGGCGGCCCCGCCCGGCCCGGCCCACGCGTGCCCGGAGCCCACCACGGCCGCGGGGGGGGATGCCGAGCCTGCACCAACCCCGGCCCCGCGCCGCCCCCCCCACGCGGGACCGCCTCCCTACGGGAGCCGCAGGGCGGGGGGGGCGCGGGGGACGGGGGTCCCGCGGGGGGGGGGGCGCGGGGGCTCGGCACCCCCGTCCCGGGCAGTGGTAGCGGCCGCGGGAGCTGCAGCGAGGATGCGCCCCCCCGCCCCCCATTGGGAACGCTGACGTCACGGGGGACGAGGATGTGTGCGCACGGGGGGGACCCAGGCGTCCGCCCCCCCGTGAGCCCGGCTGTCCCAGGTGCCCCACGAGTGGGGCGGCCTGGCGGGGGGGTGGGGGTTTGTCGCCATGGGAACGGCGTGTCTCAGCCCCGGCCCTGCCCACTAGGCCGCGCCCCTTTCCGCTTAGCCACACCCAGGTGCCATAACCCGCAGTGGGCGTGTCCCGTCGTAACCACGCCCCCTCCCCCTAGCACCACCCTCCTTGTCCCAGATTACCCCGGCACTCGCTCTGCAGTGGGCGCGGCCAAGCGTGGCACCTCCCCCGGAAACCCCGCCCCCTGGGCTTTGTAGTGGGCGTGGTCAAACGGGCCCATCCCTCCCGCCCCCTAGCTCCACCCCTGCCCTATTAGCCCTTCGCCTTCGGCCGCCGGCTCTGCAGTGGGCGTGGCGCCGGCCCCGCCCCCACGTGGTGCCCGAGCCCGGAAGAGGCGGAGCCGCGGGAGGAGAGAGCCCGGGGGTGCGGCCCCCCCTCCCGCCCGGGAGAGAGCGCAGGTGCCCCCTCCTGCCCCAGCCGGAGCAGGCCCCCCTCCCCGCAGGCGGGGGCAGCCCGGAGCCATGGCGGGCGCGGGGCCGGGGCCGGGGCCGGGGCCGGGGCTGCGGTGGGCGCAGGCGCTGGGGGCGCTGGCGCTGGCGCGGGCGCGGCGCGCGGCGCTGCACACGGCCGTACTGGCCTGCGTCCTGCTCCTGCTGCTCTGGCTCTCCGTCTTCCTCTACGGCAGCTTCTACTACTCCTACATGCCGCCGGTCAGCTTCGCCAGCCCCGCGCACTTCCGCTTCAGGTCCGTGCCCCCGCCCCTGCCCGAGCGGGCGGGGCCCAGGCGTGGGGCTCCCGACCCCCCCGCCCCCGCCCCGCGCCCGCGCCCGTGCCCGTGCCCGTCCGACCCCCGGTGTTCCTCCCAGGGCGGACTGCGGGGCGCCCGGCCCTGAGCTCTGCTCCTTCCCCGTGGCCAACGTCTCCCTGGTGAAGAGGAACCGGGACCGGGTGAGTCCCGGGAGTCGGGGGTCCTCCGGGAGCGGGGGCTGGCAGGGGTTGGGGTGCCCCCCGGCCGGGCTGACCCCTGCTCCGCAGGTGCTGATGCCGGGGCAGCCCTACCGCATCTCGCTGGAGCTGGAGCTGCCCGAGTCGCCGGCCAACCGCGACTTGGGCATGTTCATGGTGGCTGTCACCTGCTACGCCAAGGGCGGGCGCGCGGTGGCCACGTCTGCCCGCACCGTGAGTAACCCGGACACCTCCGGCGCTGGGAGGAGAGGGGCTGGGGGGGTGCCTGGGAGGCTGCTGGGGCCTGGCCCCACGGCTGCCCCCCACCCCGCAGGCAATGCTGCACTACCGCTCGACGCTGCTTCGTGTGCTGCACACCTTGGCCTTCGCCGGCTTCTTCCTAACCGGCTTTGCGGAGCAGAAGCAGACTCTGGAGGTGGAGCTGTACAGCGAGTACCGCGAGGACTCGGTCAGCTGCGGGAGGGTGGCCTGGGGGTCGGGGGGGACAGCCTAGTGAGACCCCGGGTGCCGGGCTGACCGCCCCCCACCCCTCCGCAGTACACCCCCACGGTCGGCGCTGTCATTGAGATCCAGAGCACCCGGGTGCAGATCTATGGGGCCCAGCTCCGCATCCACGCCCACTTCACGGGCGTCAGGTGAGGCAGGGCAGGACCCCGGGTTCTCCCAGCCCGGGGGGTGAGAGCGGTGGAGGATGGGAGCCCTGCGGTGCGGGGGGGTTCTCCCCAGCTCCAGCAGGGGCCGCTGGGAGCCCAGACCCCTGGGTTTTCTCACGGCTCCTGGCCTCTAGTCCAGGCCCTGAGAGTGGCTGGGGACCTGGGGTGGGGTTGGGAGACCCCGGCGGCCACCTCCTGCGCACACATCTCCGTGCCCCCCCAGGTACCTGCTGTACAACTTCCCGGTGACCTCGGCCGTGCTTGGGGTCGCCAGCAACTTCACCTTCCTCAGCGTCATCGTGCTGCTCAGCTACCTGCAGTGGATCTGGGGCAGCGTCTGGCCCCGTGAGCCCCTGCCCAGCCAGGTGACAGGGGTGGGGGGCCGCGAGTGGCCCAGGGGTCCCCCAACTTGTCCCCCATAAACTTCTTGCTGAGTTTTCCCTCCATCAGGTGAACCTGCGGGAGGATTCCCGGCGCCACGTCGTCACCCCCGCGCCAGGTGCGGAGCTGGGCTGGTGGGGGTGGGAGCCAGGATGCCTGGGCTCTCTGAAAAAGGAGGGGGGGCTGGGGGGTGAGAGCTGGGGGGGCTAGCAGTCTGGACACTTGGGTTCTTTATACCTCTGGATGGGGAGCAGGGGCTGTGCGGGGGCCTCAGGGTTGATGACTTGTGACCCCCGATGGCCCTGGTCTTCCAGCCGCAGGCTTGGAGGGCACCGACCTAGAGCTGAAGCAGCCCCCAGAGGAGGATCCCAAGCCGTGGGTGTCCCCTGAGGGTTCAGGTATGTGACACCCCCTTGTTGGAGGACTGGGGGGACTGATGCCCTCCTGGGGAGTGTGGGGGCTGCCCAGAATGGGGGGATCACCCTCTGATTCTCCCCCACCCCCCACAGCTGCCCTACAGCTGAAGGAGACGCTGGAAACCCTTGGCCCCGAAGGCAGCCGGAGCCAGGAGACGGAGCCTGGCGAGGGTGAGTGACACCCCCTGCATCCCCTCCCTGGAGCTGGAGAGAATCCAGGCTCCCGGCCCCCCTGCCGGTCCAATCCACCCGCACTGGGAGAACCCACGTGTCGGGGCCCCCAGCCCCACTCCCACTCCCCTTCCGGCACAGGGAAGATCCCAGGTATCCGAGCCCCCCCTGACTCCACTTCCTCCCCGCAGAGCCCGGATTCGAGGCCGTGGACCGGTCAGCGCTGGAGGCTGACGTCGAGCTGCCCCCCCGGGGGGGCGCGGAGCCAGGGGCAGGGGCCTCGCTGCGCCAGAGACTTGCCTGCTCCAGCTCCTGAGCCCCCCACCCCGGGGGTCTCTGCTCACATTCCCACCCCTGCCCTCCACCCCCCTGCCTGGGAACAGTTGGGTCATTAATAAACCACCCAGCCTGCTAATGAGCAGCTTCCTGCCTGCCTCTGGGGGTGGCTGGGAGCCCTGGGCTCTCGCCCAGCTTGGGGGAGGGATTGAGGTCTTGAGGAGGCGGGGGTCGTGGAGCAGCCCTGGACCCTGTGTTCTCCAGCTCCGGGAGGGGAGGGGGCTGGGGGATGAGAGTACCTGGGTTCTCCCCTCGGGCTCAGCATCTGTCCAGCACCAGGCCTGGGTGAGGGGAGCAGGAGCCCCTTTCCAGGCAGGGGCCCCATGGGCCTGGGTGTTGCCTAGCTCCACCCCCACTGAGCTCATGCAGCCTGGGAGTGGCCGGGGGGAGAGGTGTCTGCATTCCAGATGGCGCCCGTAATGCCCCGGCATTCCCGAGTGGGGTGTCACCTGCCCCCCGCCGTGTGCCTGTGGCTGCAGCGGCTTCTGCGGGCCGCAGGGTCAGTTATCTCCACCCCAGAAGCTGCTGCATCTCCCTGCCAGGCGAGGGGACCTGTTGCTCCAGCCAGTGCTGGAGTGGGGCGTGTCCGCGGTTGAGCGTAACCGAGATGCGGCTGCCTCTGGCGTGGGGCTTTGGGCTCTGGGGTTGCAATGCGGCTGGCTCGGATGAGCGGTGTCAGCTGCCGAGTAGAACAGAGGCCGCTGGCTCGGACAGGGGCGGGGCGGGGGATCCAGGTTTATGCTGCAGCTGGCTCTGGGGTGGCTTGTGCCAGTGGCTGCATAGAACACATACAGCCGGCTCTAGGGTGGGAGAGGATACAAAGCCAGGTGCTGGGATGCAGCCAGCTTGGGTGTCCGTGACTGAGTAGAACAAACAGCTGCCCTTGGGATGGGGCTGAAATGCGGCTGGCTCTAGGGTGGGATGTGCTAGCAGCCAAGTAGAACAGAGGGCAGGCGGATGTGGAGGCAGCGGGGCCAGAGAGATGGGGCCCTGTGCGGGGCTGCAGCTGCTTGAGGGCACCAGGGTGGGGGGCCTCTGGTATTGCCCCCTGCTGATGTTGCCCCACGGTCCCTGACTCAAGGGAGTTTCCAGTGTCTGGGCACGGCTATGTGCTGGAGGGGGGGAGGAGGTGGTTGGGGGGGCCTGAGTCAGCCCAGGCACCCGGCCCAGCCACTTCCTGCTCCTCCCCGCCCCCCCAGCTTCAGGGAACTGGGAGGGGGGCAAGGACATCAGCCAAGGTCCCACGGTGAGTCAGTGGCGGGGGGAGCCTCGCCCTGAAGCCTGGACCGGGTTAGACTGCCTGGACTGCCCAAAGCTGCAAAGAGCCCAGGTGTCCGGGCGTCAGCCCCCATCACAACCCTCGACACCCCTTCCTCTCGCAGTCTGGATCCGACCCGGGCTCCGCCCCCGAGGGGGGATGAGATCAGGCATGGGACAGGGATAAAGAGACCGCGCAGCGCAGCGGAGGCAGCAGCTGGACCAGCAGCATCAGGAGCCCCAGACCTGCCACCTCAGTACCCCGAGAAGGGACCCCCCCGCAGGAAGCACAAGGTACGGGAGGGAGGGCCCCAGAGCCCAGCTCTCCTAGCCTGGGGGGTGGGGCTGGAGGGGACAATGGGGGGCTGGGGTCCCCTCCTGGAGCTGGAGGGACACATCGTGGGGTGCAGGGTTTGGAGCAGGGGGTGCTGGGTTCCCTCCCTGCTTGGGGTCTGGGAGCCTGCCCTGATCCCCTGGCGCTCGCGGCAAAGGGGGGGCTCAGCCACCTGGGTCCCCCTCTCGGCGTCTCACCCCTCTCTCTTCCCCCGCAGCATGCTGCTGTCGAGGGCCCTGATCCTGGCCGCTGCCATCTGCCTTCTCCTGTGCCCCGTGGCCACCGCCACCAGCCGGGGGGCCTCCTTGCCGCAGCCCCCCCCAGCCCCCCCCACCGCCGCCGCCACCGCCACCACCACCACCACCTTCACCACTGCCTGGGAGGATTACGAGGACGACACTGCTGCGCCCGCCACGCCCAGGCTGGGCCTGCCACGCCGCTGTGACTACCAGCCCTGCCGCCACCTGCAGCCGTCCTGTGCCGAGCTGCGCCAGGCCTCAGCCTGCCTGTGCCCAGGACTGTCGGGTGCCAGCGAGCCCCCCGAGCCCCCGCAGCTCCTGCAGGCAGTGGTGGCGGCCGGCGGTGCCAGTCTGCACTGGTGCGCGCCCCCCTCCACCGTGCTGCGCTACCGCCTGCTGGCCTGGCCCCTCCACGGGGCCCCCCTGGCCAGCCCCCCGCTCAACGCCAGCTTCCGCCGTGCCACCCTGGGGCCCCTGGCACCAGGTGCCCGCTACCGCCTCTGCGTCGTGGCCGAGAACGCGGCCGGCACCAGCCCCCAGGATGCCGATGCTGCAGCCCCCGGCGGACCCTGCCGGTCTGTGGAGACCCCCCTCGGGCCCCAGCCACTGCTGTATGCCACCCTGGGGGTGGCCGCCTTGCTGGGGGGCCTCGGCACCAGTGCGCTGGTCTGGCACTGGGCCCGCCACCGGCAGCCGTGGGGGCGGGCAGCACGGACGGGATCACGGGATAATATCCTGGAGAGCAGTGGGGGGCTGGCTGGGGCCACCAACAGCGCCTATGGGAAGGAGGAGGACCTCTGATACCCCCCCAGTGTTTTCCCTGGACTGTGACACCCTCCTGGAGCCCTTGGTGTCCCCCCAGTGTCTCCTATGGACTGTGATACCCCTGGCCCCCGGTATCGCCCCATGACTGTGATACCCCCCTGGGGTCCCCCCCAGGCCCCCTTGGACTGACATCCCCCCCTTGGTCTGCGATCCCCCCAGCAGCATATTTATGTATGTATTTATTTATTTGTACGGGGGGAGGTCTCTGGACTGCGTGGGGAGCCTGGGGCTGAGGATAAGAGCCCAGATGCCTGGGTTCTCCCTGGCTCTGGGAAGGGGGGGCTGCTGGGGGGTTATAATGGGGTGGGGGGGAGCTCAGACATGTGGCTTCTAGCTCTAGCTCGTGCTGCTGTTTGCGGGGGGGCTGTACCCCAGCACCCCTGCTGGCGGGGGGTGGGGGACTGTATGGCTGTATCAAAAGAGCAATAAACCCTAGAAGCAGAATTCTTGGCTCTTGGCTTGTTTTGAGGGGGTCATAGCAGACCTCCCGCCCCCGCGGCTCTGGGAGCAAGATGCCTGGGTTCCTGGCTGGGCCCCACCCTGGAAAATGGCATCACTTCCAGATGTGCGGAGGCCTCCAGATGTGCATGGGGCCGGGAGTCCGGCTCTGCGAAGGGAGCGAGGGCTGGGGGGTCGGACAGCTGCGGTCCCCCCAGCTCTGGCCTGAGGGGGGGAGGGCGGGGAGCTGGGAGCCCCAGCTGCCGGGGTTGTGTCCAGCACAGGGGGGAGGTACACACATAACGCCGAGGAGGAGGGGACACGGGACACGTGGGTGCGGGCATGACAGCCCCTTGCACGCGCGTGCTAGTGCCCCCCGGCCGCTCCGTAATGCCCCTGCAGGTGGTAGTGGCAGAGCTGCGAGTCACCTCCGGCGTGCAGACACCAGGCCTGCGCCCACGCGCTGGCCCGTGGAGGGTTAAGCGTGCCCCTCCCAAGCCCAGGCAGCTGGGGGGTGGGGAGGCTGGGGAACAAAGCCCCCATTGAGCCTGACCTACATGTGCCTGGGACCCTTGCCAAGGCAGGCGGGCTGGAGGGAACCCAGGCAGCCCCCCCAGGGAGCCCGGGCCTCCCGGTCCCACGGGGGGGGGGGGGGCTGCTTGTGGGGTCGCCTAGCAACGGGCCCGGGGTTCCAGCGGCCCCGATCCTGGCCCAGGCCCAGGCCATGGAGGCCCCTCGGCTCCGTGTGAACATCGTCTTCTGGTGGGGGAGCAGACTCCTGGGTCCCCAGCCTCGGCCCCCCCTCCCCAGGGAGACCCCACCTGGGTCCTCAGCCACAGCCACCCCCACCCCCCGGATGCCTGGGTCCCCAGACGTCCCCCTCCACCTGCCCAACCTCCCCCAGATGCCTGGGTTCCCAGCCACAGACCCCCGCTCCCAGAGTAGGACCCCCACCTGGACACCACAGCTCCCCCGCCGACACCGGGGTCCCCAGCCACAGCCCCCTCCCCACACCGATGCTGGTCCCTGCTTTGCTTTCCAGCAGTAACTGAGGCTACAGGACCCGGGTGAGTCTTGAGCGCCCCCTCACCAGCCACCTTCCCCCGGCCCGTGCCCCTAATCCAGGGCTGAAGAGACCCCAGCCTCCTGCTCCAGACCCCCACCCCCTGGTCCTACGGGGTGTGGGGGGGCCTTGCTTGTGGGGTCTCTGCAATGGGTCCCGATCCTGGCCCAGGCCATAGGGGCATCTCAGCTCTGCACCCACATTGTCTTCTGGGGGGGACTCCTGGGTCCCCGGCCTCAGCCCCCACTCCTCAAGGAGGACCCCCATGGACACCTGGGTCCTCAGCCCAACGTACAGGCTGGCGGGGGCTATGGAGGCTATAGGGGAGCTGGGGGTCATAGGGATTGTGGGGGGCACGCTCTAACCCCCTCCCAGTTCATGCAGCTGCGCGAGTTCCTGGAGAAACGGTTCCCCCAGAAGCTGGAGATTGTGAGTGACGGGGTCGGGGGTCCTGGGGGGTGCGAGGGGGGGCAGGGGGCAGAGGTCGGGGCCTGGGTGGGGGGGTCCGGTCAACTCCTTGTCTCCCAGACGGGGGAGCCGGTGTCCAGACCCAACGCCTTCGAGGTGCTGCTCCCTGACAGCGGCCAGGTGCTGCACTCCATGCAGGTGAGGGGCCTGATCCTGGTCATGGGGGCTCCGATTCTGGGTTTGGGGAGCACTGCCTGGGCCCAATCCTGGCTACTGAGGGGGAGTGATCCTGGGCAAGGGGGGGCCACATCCTGCTTGGGGGAGTGGGAATCCTGCTCTGGGGGAAGCTGCTGGGGCTCCTTCCTGGCTATGCAGGGTCCGATTCTGGCTAGCAGGGGTGGGCTAGATTCTGCCGGGGGCACTGTCTGGGCCCAATCCTGGTGGGGTGGGGGCAACCCCCAAGCCAGATTCTGCCTGGGGGGCGGGGGAGGGGCAGAGCTCTGGCATGACCCCTGACCACCACCCTCTCCCCCCACGCACAGAACGGCGATGGGTACGTGGACAGCAACACCAAGGTGCAGCACATCTGTGATGGCATTGGCCAGGGCCTGAGCCCCTAGTGCCCCCCACCCCGGTAAGACCCCTGCCCCCATCCCCTCTGCTTGAGTCTAGGGGGTTTTCAGGGGCTGGGGGGGCACCTCAGCCTCTGATGCCCGCTTTGCTCACCCCAGGGCTCTGTGCTCTCGACAGCCGCGGACGTGTGACGGGACCAGCCCCCAGGGCCACGGCGGCCACGGCCGGCCCCCGACCCCCCCACCGCCAGCCCCTGACCTCCCTGGAAATAAAGAGAGCAGAGCACTGCCTGGCTGCCACGTGGGGTTTATTGGTGGTGGAGGAGGGGGTCCATGGCTGGGGTGGTCATGCATGGCACAGTCCGTGCGTCTCCATGGCACTGGTAGTCTTTCCATGTCTCCATCTATGCCCTGCACATGCGTGTGTCTGCCAGTTTCCACAGTGACTCCAGGGTCTCTGTTCATGCCCTGCACACGTGTGTCATCTGTCTCCGCGGTGACGCCAGCGTCTCAATTCAGGCCCTGCACACCCGTGTCACTTGTGTCTCCATGGTGACGTCTGTGTCTCTGTTCACGCCCTGCACGCATCCTTGCCTGTCCCTGTACCAGCACCTGCACCCCGTTCACACCTTGCACACACGTCACTGCTCTCTGTGGCCACGCCAGCCCTGAAGGGCCCCCATCCACGCCCCGTACATCCTTGTCATGGCCTGTGTCCACGGTGATGCCACTCCTGCCCCTGCACATGTGTGTGACATCCCCCCTATCCAGACGCTGAGGGGGCTCATACTGTGGTCTCGTACTCCACGCATATGGAAGGCCTCCCCACAGCCTCTTCCAGCCCACCAAGGCCCCCGAAGTGGGGCTGGAGGGTGGTGTGGCACACCCCATGCTCGTGCAGGGCCTGGCACAGCCTGGCAGCCACGGCCCCATAGGCACTGGTCTCGGGGCACCAGAAGTGGGCAGTAGCCACCAAGTGCCACGGCCCATCCAGCTGCCAGAGCTGCAGGCCCCACACGGCCGCCCCCGACCCCACCGTGGCAGCTGCCAGCTGGCGCTGCAGCCCCCCCAGGTCCAGCCGGGCTGGCATAGCCTGCAGCAGCACCAGTGCCGCAGCCCAGGCTCCTGGCACTGCTGCCCCCACGGTCACCGCTGCCACCCCTGCACCCAGCCCCGTGTCCAGGTGCAGCAGCCAGCATAGGTCCCTGCTCGCCCCTGTGGCCCAGCATGGGGGGCAGGGGCAGGTGCCGGGGCAGGGGGGCCACAGCGCGCGGACAGCCAGGGCGTGCAGCAGCAGGGCAGCTTGGGCCAGTGCTGGCGCCAGGCGGGAGCAGCTGCCAGCATCCTCCTCTTCATCCTCCTCCAGGGGCTGGTGGAGACTCTGCCCCAGCAGGTCTGCAAGGCAGAAGGGTCAGGGGTCAGAGGGCAAGGGGCAGCGAGAGGAGTCCCCCTGTCCCCCCATACCTCTGGCCCCTGAGCTCCGCTCCATGGGACCTCCCTGATGGAGGGTGGAGAGGAGGAAGGATCGAAGGGCAAGGGGCAGGGGGCACAAGAGTCAGGGGGTTGCAGGCTTCATTCTGCCTCCAGCCAGGCGGAAATCAAGGACCCCCCCAGCTTGGTTTGACCCCTTCCCAAAGGAGGGGGGGGGGGGAGGAATTCAAAGGGCAGGGGTCACAGGGGTCAGTCTCCCTCCAGCCAAGCTGAAACCAGGGACCCCCCCCCCAAGGGAGGCAGGAGTGTGTGTGGAGGGGAGATCAAGGGGCAGAGGTCAGAGGGCGCTGAAGGGTGACTCACCTTGTACCTCAGGGGCCGAGCGGTGCCCCGGCCCCCCGAAGCCCCCGGCCAGGCGGGCCACAACCCCCACAGCCCCCAGCCCTGCCAGCAGCAGGGGCTGGGAGGGGGCCCGGGGGGCTGCAGTGGCCTGACGCAGGACCTCGGGCAGCACCAGCGCCAGCCCCAGCGCAGCCAGCGCCACCCCCCGTGCCAGCGCCGTGGCCAGCCGCACCCGGGCCCAGCCGTAGGTGCCTCGCCGGCCCCCTGGCGCCCGCCCCAGCCAGCTGGGCAGCAGCGCAGCCCCCAGCCCGAGCCCCGCGCCCAGCGACTGCAGGGCACAGGCCAGCGCCAGCAGGGACCCCGTGGCCCGGCTGGCCCCCGCCTCGGCCAGCGCCAGCCCCAGCGCCAGCCCCAGCTGCGCCCCCAAGTAGCCGCGCGCCCGCTCCATGGTCAGCGCTGCCCAGCACTGCCCGCTGCACCTGGCCCCGGCCCCGGCCCCACAACGCCCTCCCCTTGGCCGCCCGCCCCAGCCCCAGCCCTGTGCCAGCCGAGCCCCTGCCAGCAGCCAGGCGGGTCGCCCGGGGGCCCACAGGGTCTGTGCAGGGAGGGACTGGGATGGCAGTGGGGGCACCGGGACTAGTGAGGTCTGGGTGGGGGCGGGCTGAGATCGTGCTGGGGCACTGGGACCAGCGAGGTCTGGGTGGGGGGACTGGGATTGTACTGGGGGAGCTGGGACCAGCTGGGTCTGTACTAGGGGGAACTGGGCTCAGTGGGGTCTGTCCTGGGGAGGCTGGGATTGTACTGGGGGGACTGGCACTAGTGAGGCCTGTGCTGGAAGGAACTGGGATTGTGCTGGGGGGACTGGGATCAGCCGGGTCTGTACTGGGGGGACTGAGACTGCGCATTCTGACCACTAGGCGCCGCTGCCCCTGCAGCCGGGAGGGGGGGTAATCTAAGACCCCAGCGCGCAGGCGCGGGCGCCGGGCGAGCCCGACTGTCCTCCAGCAGCCGCCGTCGGCCGCGGCGGCGTCACGTGACCCAAACACTGGGGCGGGGCCAAGCTGCCGCTTCCGGCCCGGATCCGCCGCGACGCGGTGAGTTGCCGAGACCACCCCCCCGGGGGGCTGAGGGGGCGGGGCTTGCGGGCGGGTCACATGACCTGGGCTGGTGGGAGAGGGGGGTCACGTGCTCCGAAGGAAGGGGGAGAGGTCACGTGCCCCGGGGGTGCGGGGTCAGGGGCCACGTGCTTCAGGCGGAAGGGTTCTGGGCACCAATGGGGGGAGGGGGCTGGGGTTGGGGGTCACGTCCCCCATGGGGGCTGGGGTCAAGGGTCACGTGCCCCATGGCGGCTGTATGGAGGGGTCATTTGCCCCATGGGGGCTGGAGTTGGGGGGTCACAGGCTCCATGGGTGTTATGGAGGGGGTCATGTACCATGGGGGGCTGGGGTCACGGGTCACATGCCCCATGGGGGTGTATGAAGAGGTCACATACCCCAGGAGGGGCCACAGTTGGGGGTCTTGTGCCCTGTCGGGGGTGTACGATGTTCATGTACCCCATGGGGGAGCGTTTGGGGGGTCCCATACCCCATGAGGGGCTGGGGTCAGGGGTCATGTGCCCCATGGGGGTGTATGGAAAGGTGCAGCCTCATGGGAGTGGGATCTGGGGAAGTTTGTGGGGGCTGGAAGGGGATCTAGGGGTGTCTGCAGGACGTGCAGGAGCGGGGCTGGTGCCTGCCTGGCCCTGGGGCTGGGGAGGGGGCTCCGGCAGGGGGCCTGCTCATCGGACCCTGAGGTCTAACCCGTATCCTGTCCCGTCCCACCCGCAGAAGTAGCCCCCGCCATGGAGTGCACGGCGCTGGAGAGCCTGGTGGAGATGGGCTTCCCCCCCGTCAGAGCGTACGGCCCCCTGCAGCTGGGGGGGGGGGGAGTGTCCAGATGGGCTGACGGGTGCTGGGAGCCTGGGTGCTCTGGGAGGGGAGCAGGGTCACACGTCTGCGCATCGTACTGGAGGGATGAGGGGCTGCGGGTCCTGGCAGGGGTGGGGGGGCAGGTTCTGCTGGCCCTCGCTGTGACCCTGCCCCGCATCTCTGTTGTGCAGGGAGAAGGCGCTGGCGCTGACGGGGAACCAGGGCATCGAGCAGGCCATGGATTGGTGCGTTGGAGGGGGGCCATGGGGTCCATCTGTCCTGGGAGGGTCATGGGGTCCATCCGTGTCCCCTCTCCTCTTGGTGACTGATGCTTGGCTCCCCCCCCGCCAGGCTTGTGGAGCATGAGAATGACCCCGATGTGGATGACCCCTATGTGCCGCCCCGGGGCCTTGTCCTGGGCACAGGGGAGCCCCCCGAGGGAGGCGCTCCCCCCACCCCACTCGAGGAGCCAGGTCAGAGCCACAGCCAGGGCAGGGGGGTCCAGCCAGGGGTGGGTGCTGGTCCTCCACCCTGGGCCTATGTGGCCTGGGATGCCAGGAGGAATCGGGGTGAACCTGGGACTTGCTGTGGAGGGAACCCAGTCCCCTGCAGCCTCCCACCCTTGCTGGGGCATAACGGATACTCCCTTGCCCCACAGACCCGGAGGCAGAAGGTTCCCCTGAGGGGGGCAGCCGGCAGCCCCTGAGTGAGGAGGAGAAGCGGGAGCAGACCAAGAGGTAGAGCCGAGGCTAGTGTGGCAGGGGCTGGGGGTGGGGGGGGCAACAAGGGCGGTGCCCACGCGTCAGCCCCCCCCCCCCCCCCGACCCCCTGCAGGATGATGGAGCTGATTGCCCAGAAGCAGCGGGAGCGGGAGGAGCGGGAGCGGCGGGAGACTGTGGAGCGGGAGCGGCTGCGACGCCGGCAGGGCCAGGAGCTCTCGGCCATCCGTCAGCGGCTGCAGGAGGACGAGATGCGCAAGGCGGCAGAGGACCGGCGCCGAGAAAAGATGGAGGAGCAGCTGGCGCGGTGGGGCCCTGACCCTGACCCTGACCCTGGCATCCCCACAGTCCTGTCTGACCCCCCCTCTCTCTCCCCGTCCACAGGCAGCGGGTGCGTGAGAAGATAGAAAGGGACAAAGCTGAGCGAGCCAAGAAGGTGAGTCGGCCCGAGACCACCCCCGCATGGCGGGGGCAGCCTGAGCCACGTGGGGACAGAGGGGGGCACTGTGGGGGCACCCAGGGGGTTGCCTACTTACT
Source organism: Crocodylus siamensis (assembly GCF_052110815.1). Classification (NCBI taxonomy): domain Eukaryota; kingdom Metazoa; phylum Chordata; order Crocodylia; family Crocodylidae; genus Crocodylus; species Crocodylus siamensis. The sequence continues at coordinate 2,839,591 of NC_143400.1, forward strand.
GCACACACCTTCCCCTTCCAGTTCGGAGGTGGCAGCGCCCAGGCACCCGCAGAGCCAGCCCCTGCCCCTGCCCCTGCCCCCACACCCACCCCAGTCCCCAGCCAGGAGCCGCCCACCAAGAGGGAGTATGACCAGTGCCGGATACAGGTACCAAACGTTGGGGTTCCTTGTGGGGGAGACTCCAGCACTGGGGGTGTCTGTGGGGACCAGCCCCAGCCCACTGCCCTGCCCCTTCCCCTCCTGCAGGTGCGGCTGCTGGATGGGACGTCGCTGACGCAGACGTTCCAGGCCAGGGAGCCACTGGCAGCTGTGCGGCTGTATGTGGAGCTGCAGCAGCAAGATGGGGCCGAGCCTTTCCAGCTGCTCACCAGCTTCCCCCGCCGTGTTTTCACTGAGGAGGACATGGAGAAGCCCCTCCAAGAGCTGGGTAGGCACCCCACCCTGCTCTGACCCCCAGCCCCCACCCTGCTGGGGCTGCTTCGGCTGTGGGTCAGCAAGGGTGTCCACCCCTGCCCCGAGCCTGAGCCTCACTCTTGTCCCATCCTGTAGGCCTGGTGCCTTCCGCCGTGCTCATTGTGGCCAAGAAGGGCAGCAGCTGAAAGACCCCCTCCCTGCCTGCCTCTTCGGCTGTGGATAGCCCCCCCCCAGCCCCAAAGCACTGCCCCACAGGACTGGGGCTGCCCCAGGGGGCCGTGTTTGGGGGAGGGTCGTGGATGGGCCCTGCCCAGAGACGCAATAAACCTGGTCTGTTCCATGCTGCTGCCTCTGCTTGGTAACAGTGCGGAGGGGGGGCTCGGCCGACTTCCCCTGGCACAGCTGGTGCCCCCCACTCTGCCTCCAGGGGGGAGCACTGGCTTGGTTATGGACAGGTTCCCCCTCGCTGAGGGTCTCAATGTAGCAGGCACAGTCCCCAAATGCTGCAGAAGAACCCAGGAGGCTGGGTCCCAGCGCTCCCCAGCCCGAGGCGTCTCTGATGGACCCAGAACTGCGCCCCCTGGCACCAGGTGGGAGCCGGGAAGGGCTCCTGTCCCTGCCCCCCATCTGAGCTGGGTGCCCAGCCCTGAGCTTTCTCTGGTGCCTCATGGAGCCCCTCGAGAAGCACCTAGGAGTCCCCGGTCTCCATTTGTGTTGGTGCAGGAGAACCCTGCCCCTTGGCCTCCTCCCACTCATGATAAAGGGCCTAGAGCTGCCAGGTACGAGAAGGTGCATCCCAGCTTTATTTCTCCCACAAGCATCTCCCTGAACCCGCAGGGTCTGTAGCCCAGACCCAGGCCCGTGCTCCCTGGCCGGGTGAGCTGTGAAGGGGCTGGAGGGAGGGACACAGAGGGGCAGACAGCGCCTCGTCTTGGCACCTCTCCGGGGTCGTTCTCACGGGTACTATTTCATCTGCTTCCCTGTGGGTTTGCAACGATGACCATGCCCCAGGAGGCCAGGCCTGGGGGCAGAGGGCAGAAGTTAGTGGGGGAAGAAGGGGGTGATCCCTCCACCCAAGCCCAGGCTCCCACTTCCTATGGGTGGGGGGGCAGGGTCCCTAGCACCATATGACCCTGAACTTGATCTTGGCTGACCCCCTGTCCCATAGCAGGGTTGGGATGCAGGGAACTGTTTCTATGGAAACTGGGTAATTTCCACACTCTTCCCCCCAAATCTTGGATGGAAACAAACAGCTCCCCGCCCCTGTGACCTCCGAGTGAGGGAGGGGTGACCCTTGACCCCAGAAGCAATCTAAACTGGCCTAGGTCCCTAGGGGTGGTGTGACCCCTGCCTCCACATACCAAGACCCATGGGGCTGTGGTGACCCGTGTCCCCAGAAATGGCCCCTTATCCTGCAGGTGGAGGGGGTGCCATGGTAATCCTTTGACCCCTGGAATTCACCCCTTATCCCGCGGGGGGGGGGTTGCTGTGGTGACCCCTGACCCCGGAAGTCACCCCTTATCCCGCAGGGGAGCACAGCCGTTACCCCTGACTCGGCGCTCACCAATGGCGAAGGCGATCTGCGTCCACTGCCACATACTGGGCGTGGCGCCCAGAGCCAGGGCACTCCGCGGTTGCTTGGACACCCACCAGCCGGCGCCCAGCAGCGCCGCCGCGCTCAGCAACCGGCAGCTCCAGCAGCTGTCGGTCAGCGAGGTCTTCTCCCGCCGCTGCGGGGGTTGCGCCATGGCTACTGCAGCGGAGCGACCCTCCAGGACCGCCAAGATGGCGGCGCCCACCGGGCGACCGGTCGTACGGAAAGCGGAAGTGCTGGGAGCCAGCACCGGAAGTAGTTTGGGGATCACAAACAAAAACGGCTCTGCGAGCGGGTTCTCTTGTTTCACCTTCCGAGTGGCATCAGCGACCCTCGTAGGTGGTTCCGGGACAGGCAAATGCAGCCCAGCTCCCGTCGAGACGGAGGGATGTCAGAAGAGCTGCGACCCACCCCTCCCTGGATCAGCGGGGGAGGGTCCCTGAGCAGCTGGGGTCGTGCTAGCAGGAGTTTGGGGAGTGGGGCTTGGTCCTAGTGTGATGCTTTCATGGGGCGGGGAGGAGGTGGGGGGAACTAAAATAAGCTCCTGCAACTCTGCAGACATCTCAGGGCTGTCTGGGGGCAGCAGCATCAAAGTGGTGGGCTGGAGAAGACCCCCCCCCGCCCCACCCATGGTTGGAGGGGCAGATCCAGGAGAGATCAGAACCAACCAGCAAGTAACCTCCTTCCTGCTGGCCCACATTGCTCCAGAGGGACCTGAGCCCTCGACTCCATCTCTCTGGGAGGTCAGCGGGCGCTGCGGGGAGACTCATGGGGATGCTCTGTGCCTGAGGGACTGTACCTGCAGTGCTCGACAGCCCGAGGTGCCCAGCGAGGATCAGGGACCCTGACAGAGATGACCCCAGCCCTGCAGAACCAGCATGGGTAAGAGCAGGATGGCGCCAGCCAGCACGGGAAGGTGGAGGCTGTCAGTCGCATCTGTGATGGGGCGCAGCTGGACCCCGGGGCACCCCACCGGTGTATGTCCCCCGCTCCCCTCTCCAGCACGCGCGCACACACTGCACGATGCCACATGGATTTATTTAGGGTTTATTTAATATTAGAAGCTGCAGGAAGAACCCTGTGGGCCTGGCACCCCTACCAGGGCTATGAACGGAGGTCCAAGGCTTCCTCCATGCCCCAGGGCAGCACCAGCCCATGACCAATCCCTGTCGCTGCTGGGGAACGTTTGTCCCGTGCCTGGCTCAGGGAGGCTGGCGCTGGCAGAAGGGCTCAGGTTGGCATCTCTCCTGGTGGCCACAGCCTCTGGCAGGGGACACTGTGCTGTTACTTGTCCCAGGACATTTTCTCTCTTGTCAGGTTCTGCTTGGTGTCTGCTGCCTTCTTAAGGATCGCGACCATATGCGCCCTCTTCTCCTTGTCCATCTGATGCCCTGGGTACTTTCTGGACAGAGTCTGGGGGGCAGAGAGGGCCAGGCCAGGGCTCAGTCCAGCTGACCCCGACTGGGGAGGGTCCTTCCTGGACTCCGTGAAAACAGCACACATCCTTCCCAGGCAGCGCCCCCACATCTTCTAGGGGGCAGTCCCTCCCATGGGGGGGGTTCCAGCCCCCCCAACACACACACCCTGGAAGGGGCTCCCAGCCCACCTAACCTCAGCGAGCTCCTCCTGGCGACTCTCCCACACCTTCACGATCACCAGCCCGAAGGCCGTAGGCACCCCTAAGAAGAAGGCCATCCGGCCCAGCAACGCCAGCTTCTCCATGGCAGGAGGACCAACAGCACAGAACGCCTGCGCGACCATAGAGAGCAGGATCCAGAGCGTCGCACCACGTGACGATAGAGAACCGAGACCAGAACGCCGCACCACGCGACCATAGAGTGCGAGGCTGACGCTGGCCGTCCCTTGCTATCATAGGGAGCGATAGGCCTGCGCGCTAGATTGTCCCTCCCTTCCGCCCCCGGCCCAGTGATGGGGACGCTCCCCCGGCACGCCGCCATAGAGAGGGGCCTGCTTATCCCACCTTGTGACCATAGAGAGGAAAGGCAGAGCTGTGGGGTTCCGGTTTCCCAAGGCTGACTGCCCCCCTCGCCGCCATAGAGTGGGGATTCTCCCTTCAGCCAGGGTTCTGTTGTGGTTCGGGGCCTTGACCTTTGATCCCTGCCCCTGTGGCAGCCCCTGGGGGTCCTGCCCCCCCAAGCTCCAGGCCCTTGCAGCCAGAGCCCCCCAGAGAGGACAACCCTGCTCCCAGCCCCCTAGGGCCCGGCGTAGCAGTGCAGAACCACCCAAGGGCAGCCCCCAGCCCGGGCAGAAGAGCCCATGCAGTGACCACACCACTGTGCTTGGGGTAGTTGCTTTATTAACAGCTCCATCAAGGTCCGGCCGGCCCACTGCCCCCTCCCTTGTCCCCAGGCTGCTCCAGGCAGGGCCCCTGCAGCCCAGGGGTCACCGCCTCCACAGCTGGCCCCTCTGAGCCTGGCTTGCGGAGCACGTAGACATAGTAGTGGCCCCCGACCTCCTGCACCGTTACCCAGCCGGCGCCCCCAGCCCGCTCCAAAAAAGGGATCCTGGCATCTGGGTCCTCGTCGGAGAACTGCAGCAGGCAACCACCAGGCCGCAGCACCCGCAGGCACTCGCCCACCAGCCGCTCTGCCTGGCCTGGCCCCCACGGGCAACGTAAGACAGCATCACACGTGCCCTTGTCCAGCACGAGGTGGAAGACAGAGCCGGCCCGGCCGCCTCGCAAAGCCCCCAGCGCCGTGCCATCGGCTATGCCCAGGCGCAGCCGGGACAGAGGGTGCTGGGGTGGGGGTGCCACACGCAGCAGCTGCCCCAGGGCCCTGATGGCCACAGGCGAAATGTCCACACAGCAAACACGCACGGGGTGTGGGCAGTCCTGGTAAAGCCCCAGGCCCAGGTCTGAGGTCCCACAGCCAACATCTAGCACCCGGGTGGGCACCAGGGCAGGGCAGGGGGGCTCCAGGGCCTGGAGCAGAAGGCTGGAGACAGCCTTGTAGCTGAAGAACCAGTCGAAGTGGGTGGTGGCACCGTCCCGCTGGGCGTAGAAGCGGTCCCAGGTCTCACGACGGTCCATGGGACCCAGTGCTGTGTCTGGTGAGGGTAGTCAGAGGGGCTCAAGATCTTTGGAGGGCCCCAGACAGGAAGGGCTGGGCTGGGCCCAGGGGCATGACCTATGGGGTTAGGATGGGCAATACTGGAAGGAGTGGAGCCCCGGGGTAGTGGAGGACCCCAGTGGTTTGCAGGACACAGTCCCAGCCTTCCCCCCCGCCCCCCCAGCGAGGACCCTCCCTGGAGTGCCACCCCCCTGCAGACAACTGTGGTCCCTCAGTGCCCCATCCACCCCACAGCTAGACAATGGAGAACCCTGCCCCCCCGTCGCACCCACCTGACCCAGAGCAGAGCCCCCGCAGGAGGCGCAGGCCCGCCCCGGGGCGCCGCAGCGCTGCCATTGGGGCAGCAGGAAGGCGCATCTGTGAAGCGTTGGGGGCGGGGCCAAGGAGCCCCCCACCGTTTGGGGCGGCCCCACGTAGTCACCGCCTTGGCAGCGGGCGGGGAGACCCAAACCCCCAAGCTAGGCCGTTGAGAGCCCCGCCCCCCCACCTGGGAGCGTTAGCACAGGGCTCCCGCGCCCCCCAGCGGCACGCACTCACACAGGGAGCGGGGGTCTCAGGCTTTATTGACACAAAGAACAACCCCCCTTCCCCCACAGGCGCCCGCGCCTGCGCGGGCCCCCAGCACAGATCCTGCCCGGGGGCGGCAGCACGGCGGAGGCCTCGAGGATCCTGAGAAGGAGGGAGAGGCGGGTTAGGACCCACGCGGCACCCCCGCCAGCCGGCCCGGCCCCGTCCTCCCGGCCGCCTGTCCTGGTGCTTGAGGGTAGAACCAGCGCACGGCGGAGCCGCTGGCACCGAAGACATCGCACCAGGCGGCGGCGACACCGTTCCTCTGCCTCCGGAGCATCACAGAGCCGGGCACTGCGCCGCCCGGGCCTGCCAAGAAAAGGAGGCCCCCGCCGCCGGACCGCCCCCCCCGGCCCCTTTTCCAGCCCCGCCCAAGTCAAGCCTCACTCACCCCGGCCCGGGCAGAAAAGGCCCAGGTTCCTAGATTGCTCCCTTTATACCCTAGTTCCGCCCCGCCCCTGCTCCCACGTGATCGACAGAGCCAATCCGCGAGCCGCACGACCAAGGCGGGCCAATGGGAGGTGGAGCCCGCGTTCGAACGCCCGAGCCTGGGCTGGGAGAATCACGTGAGTGGGCGGGGACGAGCGGGAGGCCGGACTAGGAGCACGTGGTTCTTCCCCGGAAGTGGCGGCGGCCTGGGGAAGCCACGTGGGGCCGGCATGGGCGCCCCAGGCGGGAAAATCAACCGGCCTCGCACGGTGACCGCGCCCTGGCGGGTTCCCCTTGTCCCCCCGGGGCCTTCCCATGGCGCCCTTCGCTCCCTGGGTGGGGGGTGCTTTTCTTGGGAGCGGCCCTTAGCTCTCCATGGCTCCCATGATCCTCCCCGCAGGCTCCCCTTTCTGCTTTACCCCTTGGGGGGCCCTAGCCCCGTGGTGAGGTTTCCTCCGCCCTCCCCTAGACTGCTCCGCCTCGGCTCTTCTGAGACCCTCCTCCGTCCTGGGATCTAGCCCCACAATGCGCCGGGGCCCGAGAGGGGCGGTGTCGGCCCCCCACGCCTCTGCTTTGCTGGACACTCCCCCAAGGGGAAACCTTGCTCCCAGCCCATCACCCTTGGCTCTTTTGGGGTGTTGCTGCTGTGGGGACCAGGCACTCAGCTGAGGGGGGTGAGCGAAAAGGTATTTCTTCTTGCCACAGGACCTGAAGAAGAAGCTCTTCAAGAGGCGCCGGGTGTTGAGCCGTGAGAAGAGGAAGCGGTGCCGGATTGTGGGGGCAGTGGTGGACAAGGGGCTGATCACTGTCCACCACCTCAAGAAGCGATCGTGAGTCTCCCCGAGGGCCCTGGCTGTGGCCCCGGCGGGGGAGGCATCGGGCTGTCCTTGGCCCAGCAGCCCCCTGGGACCTTCTCCTTGGGACTCCTGGGTTGTCTTCTCTGGAGCTGCAGGGAGAGGCTGGTTTGGGTCTAGTGGGAGGCTGGGAGTTGGGTAGCCTGGGTTCTTGGGCAGGGATGGGATGCCCCCTCCTAGCCTTGGTGGGAGGCAGTCTGGAGGGTCAGGCTGCCTGGTTCTTACACTAGCTCAGGGAGGAGAACACAGTGTTCTGCCCTGAGGTGGAGCGCCTTCTTCTGTGGTGCTGGTGCCTGGGAGGAAGTGAGCGCTGTGGGGAGTGACACTGCTCTGGGCCTCACACCCCGCCGGCAGGTCCAGCTCCCGGGCCAACATCACTCTGTCAGGGAAGAAACGTAACAAACTCCTGAAGCAGCTTCGTCACGTTGCCAAGGAGAAGGCTACTATGCAAGGTATTTCCATCCCAGTTGCTGCCTGGGGAGGGGGGTGGGGGCAGGCCCTGAATCAAGGCCTCCAGCTCACCATAGCTGCTGGCTTCAAACAGGAGCCCAGAGGGAAGCCTTCCCGTGGTCTGTCGGCTTCTCTGGAGTCTCCAGTGGGAGCAGCCGGTTCAGCTGGAAGCAACACAATATGTGTGGAGGGTTCCCCATTGTGGTGTGGGTGGGGAGGGAGGCACTGCCCTGTGCAGGAGCTCTCCACTCCTGTGGCTGGGCACCTGTTGGAGGCCCGGGGATGGAAAGCTGCCTGCGGGCATGGGCTCCAGCCCCCACCTGCTCCTCCTGGCCAGCTGGGCCCTGAGTTCAGAGAGATCTCTTGAGGAAGGACGAGAATTGAAGTTTTCTTGTCTCTGGGCTTCAGCGTCTCGCCTGCCTGATGGAGATGCCGCCCCTTCCTTCCTCCCACCCTGCAGGAGGGGGCCATTAGTGTGTGCATTGCCTGGCCTGATGGGGAGGGAGGCAGAAAGGTGTATCTGGGTAAGGGTCCTGCTGTGGAGCAGGAGCTCCATATACTCCCCTCAAGCACCTGCTGTTTTTTCCTCCTTTGCCCCAGTTGATGCTGCTGCAAAGCCAGAGGGAACGATGGTGAGATCTAGGAGGAAACAGAAGCTGCCAAGCTCCCAGGATGTGGAGATGAAGGATGTGGGGGCCAAGCTAGACCTGGAGAACTGAACCCTCTGGGCGGCTGGAGGCAGCTCTGCAAGCTGCGACAGGGCCTGTGCCCAGGGACTTGGTGGCCCAGCTTCACTGTGGGCAGGTGGGAGCTATCCTGCTCCCTGGCTCTGACTGGGCTGATCCTTTCCTGGACTCTTTGGAGCGAGTGGGTGCTTCTTGGCTATTTCCTGCTTGAGTCGCTTTCCCAGCACTGGAGGAAGGGGCTGGCTGACTTTGCCGTGCGGCTGCTGTGAAATAAATGAAGCCAGGAGCCCCCTGTGCCAGCGATATTGTTAGTTGTCTGCATTGGGTGGGGTGTGGTGGGAGGGGATGCCCTCAGGTGTCTCGTTTGGGGCTCAGTAGTATGTTCTCTCTCAGTGGTGCATGCAGAGGGGGTTCTGCTGGGGGTTGGAGATGGCCCCGTGTCGGGGAGCCTGGGATGGGGCAGAACGTACCCTCCCATGCTTGGCTGAATTGCTCCTGGGTGACACCAGCAACCACTTCTGTGTCTCTGCTTCTGGGGCCTAATCACAAGTGCTGGCCTAGACCACCTCCAATGCGCTACGTGGCCCTCAAAGCAGGGGGCAGCCCCTGGGGTGACACTTCACCAGGGTGGGGAGGGGGCCCTGGAGCCAAGCCTTGAGCCATTGCCTGGCTGCCGGACTCTGCACCAGCCTGAGGGAGGAGCGTCAGCCCTCAAAATAAGTGTGTGCCCTGCCCCCAGCCTGACTTCCTTTGGCTTAAACCCTGCCCCGCTGCAGCCAGGCCCCGCAATACAAGGGCCTCCACCCCCCAAAACTGCCCCTGTCAGCCGCCAGCTCCCTAAACCGAGACGGGCCCTGGACTTCACTGCAGGGCCTCCGAGCCTGGCTCTAGCCCCGCCGCCCCCCAACACCTCACACGGGGAGGCTGCATCCCTGTCCTGCGGGCCCCCCCGGGGCCGCCGCCGCCTCCAGCCCAGCCTGTCGCCGCTCCCCCCGTCCCACTTCGGGGGGGTGCAGGGCAGACCCCGCAAACACAAACCGAGGCCCGTGCTGCCAGCCCCGGAACCTTGCGGGGCCGGAACGCTTGCGCGCGGGGGGCGGGGGCGGGCCGGGTCGGACTGAGTGCGGCGCGCAGGCGCAGTGCGCGCGGAGCCCGAGCGGCATGTCGGCGCTGTGCGACCCCTCGGGGCCCCCCGGGCCCCCCCCGAGCCCCGCGCCGCCGCCCCTCAGGTACCCGCCCGCGCGCCCGCGGGACCCAGGCGTCCCCCCCGGGCAGCGCTGGGGACCCGGGGCCTTGGGGGCGTGGGAGGGGCCCGGTGACGGAGCGGGTGGGGGATCAGGAAGGCAGGAGCGGTGGGGGGCACCGGGAGGCTGGGGGCAGGGCTGTATTGCCCCCCAGCACCGCCTAACCGCCTCTCCCCCTGGCAGCGCACAGGAGCTGTGGCAGGAGGTGCGGGCCTTCCTGAGCGGAGCGGACCCGGTGCGGGGGCAGCAGCTGTCGGCGCGGGAACACGCGCGCTGCGCCCTGCTGCTGCTGCGCTGCTTGCCGCCCGCCCGCCATGCCGCCCTGGACCACCTGCGCGCCGTCTTTGACGAGGCCGTGGCTGCCCACCTGGCCCAGCTGGACGGGGCAGGCGCCGGGGCGGGCGGGGAGCCGGCGGGGTTGGCCGAGGTGCTGCAGGAGGCGCAGGCCACGCTGGCGGAGTTCGTGCGCGCCAACCCGCGGGCCTGGGCCCCGGCCGTCTCGGCCTGGGCCATCGAGCTGCTGGGGCAGCTGAGCAGCAAGTATGCGGGGCAGCAGCAGCGCGTGCCCCACGCCGCCGGCCTCAACGAGCTGCTGCAGCTGTGGATGGCGTGCCGCGCCACACGGGCGCTGCTGGACATCTACACGCAGTGCCTGGCCGCCATGATTGGGCTCTGCCCTGACGCCTGCGTGGATGCGCTGCTGGACGCGTCAGGCCGCCACTCGCCGCACTTCGACTGGGTCGTGGCCCACATCGGCTCGGCTTTCCCCAGCACCATCATTAGCCGCGTGCTGTCCTGTGGCCTCAAGGACTTCTGTGCCCACGGCGGCGCCCCCCCTGGAGACGCCACTGCCCCGGACAAGCGGGTGCCCAAGATCGCCTCGGTGGTGGGCATTCTGGGCCACTTGGCGTCCCGCCACGCAGCCAGCATCCGCCACGAGCTGCTACGGCTCTTCCACGAGAGTCTGGGTCCTGGGCGCGACCCCACACAAGCGGCCGCCGTGCCCTTCCTGCTGCAGCTGGCTGCTATGTCCCCCCTGCTGCTGGCCACAGTGTCTGGGGAGCTGGTGGAGGCGCTGAAGCCCAGTGTCCTCAACCAGCTGCAGCAGCACCTGGCTGGGCGCCCACGTGAGGAGCTGGAGAACATGCTGAACATGGCTGTGCACCTGGTGTGCCAGACCTCGGCTGGTGCCTACCGCCTGCTGCAGTTCCTGCTGGACACGGCCATGCCGGCCTCGGTCATCACGCCACCAGGGCTGGCCGTCCACGATGGTGTGCGCGAGGCCTGCGACCGCCTGGTACAGCTGCTACTGCTGCACCTGCAGAAGCTGGTGCATGGCCGGGGTGGGGCAGGCCCTGGGGACCCTGTGCGGCCACCGCCACCGCGCCCCGTGCCATTCCTGGAGGAGCTGCGTGGCCACGTGCGGGAGCTGTGCGTGGAGACACTGCGGCTGGAGCGCAAGCGGCACCTGTGGCTGCACCAGCTGCTGGGGCTGCTGGCGCTCTACGGAGGCCCCAGCTGCGGCCCTGAAGCCATGTGCCACCTGTTGACGCTGGCCCGTGGGCAGGAGGAGCTGGCCCTGGCTGCCCAGCTGCATGCTGTGCTCAGTGCCTGTGTGGCTGACCTGCTGCCAGCCACTGCCCACCGCTGCGTGCTACAGATCCACGCCGGTGCCCTGCCCGAGCCCCACGCTGCCCAGCTGCTCCGCAACCTGGCACTGCTGGCCCAGTGGGAGGCCGAGGGGCCGGCTGGGCTCGGCGCCCAGCTGGGAGCTGCCCTCGCCCAGCACCTGCACGACTTGGGGCAGCTGCTGCTGCACTGCAGCCCTGAGGTGGCTGAGGCAGCCGCCCTGCTGCTGTCCGTGTGCCCCCTTCCACGGGCGCTGCGCCCAGCCCACCTGTTCGTCACCGTGCGCTCAGCTGCCCTCCAGTTCTTCCTTGCACTGCGGCGCCGCAGTCCGGCTGGCCTCGGCTATAGCGAGCGGCTGCTGGCCCGACTCAGTGCCGTGTCTCCGGCTGCCATGAAGGCCGTGCTGCAGCTGCTGGTGGAGGGGGCGCTGCACCGGGGCAACGCCGAGCTGTTCGGGGGCCGGCCCGAGCCCACTGGTGATGAGGTGGAAGGTGTTCGGCTGTCCCTGCTGGATGGCAACCGGCGCTTCACAACAGCCGTGACCTTTGGGGGCGGCGTATGGTCCGTGTTCCATGCCGGCGTCATCGGGCACGGTCTCAAGCCACCGCTGGCGCCACCCCAGCAGGAGCCCGAGGAGGCAGCTCACAATGCCCAGCGCTTCCTGAGCCTGCTGCTGCGCTGCTGCCGGGGTGGACGATACGCCCCGGCTGATGCTGCCCGCCCTGCCGCCATCAACCCTGAGGCTGCCAAGGCGGTGGCAGCGGCGCTGGTGGAGGCCGTGTGCCCCGATGCGGCAGGTGGCGAGCTGGGCTGGCCCCCTGAGGAGCAGGCCCGTGGCACGGTGGAGCGGGACCTGCGTATTGGGCGCTGCTTCCGTGAGCACCCGCTGCTCTTCCCGCTACTGCGGCTGGTGGCTGCTGGCCCCCCTGCCCTGTGCTACTGCTCTGTGCTGCTGCGGGGCCTGGCGGCAACGCTGGTGGCCCACTGGGAGGCTTGCCGGGACCCTGACACAGCCAGCTCTCCCTGGCACCTGCAGGCCTCCTGCGCCCTGGTCTCTTGCCTGGCCGAGGGCTCGCTGCTGCCGCCGGTGCTGGGTAACATGCAGGAGCTGTTCCCCGAGCTGGCGCCCTTCGAGGTGCGGCTGCTGCTGCTGGTGGCCTGGGGCTATCTGCGTGACCACGGGCCTCTGCCCCAGAAGTTTGTCTTCCAGCCCGAGCGCGGCGTCTTCGCCCGCGACTTTGCCCGTGACGGCGATGCTGGGCGCTACCTGGCCGTGCTGCATAGCGTCCTGCACAAGAACATTGACCGCCTCGGCCTGCTCTCCGGCCGCTTCAACACCTAGCGGGGCCTCCGCCAGCCCCTGGGACTCTCCATAAACCCCAGGGGCTTCTCTGTGACCCCCTGGGATCCTGCATGATCCCTCTGTGACCACCTATCGGCGCTTCCGCCAGCCTCTGGCGCTCCAGGACCCTCCGTGACCCCTCTGTGACTCCCCTGGGCTTCTCCGTGACCCCTCTGTGACCACGTAACGGGGCGTCCACCAGCCCTGGCACTCTGGGACCCTCCATTATCCCTCTGGGACCCGCCCAGGACCCCCATAACCCTCTGACCCCCGTAGGGCTTATCCATGACTTCTCTGTGACCCCCAGGCCTCTCCATAACGCCTCTGGGACCCTAAACAACCTCTATGACCCCCTCGTGACCATCCACCACCCTCTGGGACCCTCCATGACCCCTCTGAGACCCTAAACCAGCCCCTGGGACCTCTCCGTGACCCCTCGGCCCCGTGGGCTGCAGGGAGCACGTGCGAGTCCCGCTCAGCGATGGAGGCACCCACGGGTGTTGGGGGGACTCTGGGTCCCGGGGGGCGTGGAGGCTGTGTGACCCCTCAGGCGGCCCTGCGGGTGGGGGCAGCGAGTGCCCGTGAGGGAGGGGACCAGGGGCGCCGTGGGGGGGTCCTGTGACCTCTCTGCGGCCCCCGGGGCGGCGCGGGCTAAGTGCGAGTCCTGCCGGGGGGGGCGGGGGGCACTCCGGCCTGGTACGAAATAAAGTGCGAAGCGGCAGCCCGAGGCTCGGCTCCGTGTTGTTGTGGGAGCCCCGCCCCGTCATGAATATTCATCGTCCCGCGCGCAGGGGGGGCGCGACCCCTTCCCTTCTAGGGGCGGGGCGTGGGGGAGGGGGCGTGCGGCGGGGGCGGGGCGCCCCGTGACGCAAGGAGGGGGCGGGCCCCGGCGCACAGGCCAATGGAGAGCCGCGGCGTGGGGGCGGGGGTGGGGTCAAGGGTTCGTCCGGATCCAAGATGGCGGCGGTGCCGGGGCGGTGAGAGCGAGGCTGGGGCGCGCTCCTCCCCCACGCGGGGCAGCTGTGCAGGCCTCCCCCCCATCCACCCCACAGCTCCCCTATCCTTGGGGGTCCCCCTCCCCTGGAGCCTCCACCGCGCCCCCCGCCCCCCAGGTCACCCCCATCCGTAGGGGCCCCCCTGCCCAGGACCCGTCTCCCCAGACCCCTGAGGGGGGGCCCTGTCCCCCCGCTGCAGCCTGGCAGAGCTGTGGGGGGGGCCTAAAGCCTGGGGGCCCAAGGGCACGTCCTGCCCCCCCATCCCATGCTGTGCACCCGCAGTATTTGCCCCCCGAGGGCAGAGCTGCCTGGGGAGTGGGCAGGGGTGCTGTTTTCATGGTGGGGGCCCTGTGCTGACCCTGCCCCCCCCCCCCAGACAGGGGCTGGCATGGGCCGTGCTGGGCCTCGCCGCAGTCCTGGCCGTGGACCGCAGCAACTTCAAGACGTGCGAGCAGAGCAGCTTCTGCAGGTGGGGCCGGGGGCTGTGCGCTGGGGGTTCCCAGCGGGGGGAGGGGGGACGTGCCGTGACCCCCGTGGTGCCCCCACAGGCGCCAGCGGGCCGTGAAGCCAGGTGTGTCGCCGTACCGGGCCCTGCTGGAGTCGTTGCAGTTGACACACGACTCCCTGCGGCTGCAGCTCATCCACGAGGGCAACAAGGTGCGAGGGGGGGCCGGGCCCCTGGGCTCTCCCCGGGAGGGGAGCGGGGCTGGGGGCTGGAACCTGGGCACTGATTCCCCCGCAGGTGCCGCTGGTGCTGGAGCTGCAAGGCCTGGCCGGGAACGTGACGCGGCTGCGCATCGACGAGCTGCACCCGCTGCGCCCGCGCTACCGTGTGCCTGATGTCCTGGTGCAGGAGCCCCTCACCGACAGGTACGCCGGGACTGGGCCCAAGGTGGCCTCAGCAGTGGATGGCCTGCTCTGGCAGCGTGTCCGCGCTCCGCACCCCCCCAGACTGGGGGTCCCAGCTGCCCCTCGTATCCCATGCCCCTTCTCCTTCCTGCCCTCAGGCTGGCAGTGTCGGGGCAGGATGAGAACAGCGTGGAGGTGGCACTGGGGGCCTCGGGCCACCAGCTCATCGTGACGGCCAAGCCCTTCCGCCTGGACCTGCTGCAGGGCCGCGAGCTGCTGCTCAGCGTCAACTCCCGCGGCCTCCTTGTCTTCGAGCACCTGCGGCGCCGCAAGGACTCGTGAGTGCTGGGCTGGGGAGGGGGGGTCCGCTCCCCCTAGGGGGCCGGGCACCAGCCTGGGCTGGGGCTGGGATCCTGGGCGCTGGCTGGGGGCTCCTGGTAGAGGGTGCGGGGGGTCTTCCCGACCTGGCCGCGGGGGGCTGCACACTGACCGGCTCTTTCTGTTTTGCCTTTTCCCCCCCGCCCGGCCCGGCCCCCCCAGTCTCGCGGATAAAGTTAGTAGCTCGGTCGGTAGCTTGTGGGATAAGATCAAGAGCCTTTTCCATAGGTAAATCTGCGGCTTGTGCTGCTACTGTCTCTGCCCTCCCCTCTCCCACCCCCCACCCCCACTCCAGTGCTGGGGGAGGGGAGGTCTCTGGGCCTGTGTCCTGCCCCTCCCCGAGCCAAGCTCTGGGGTTGGGGGGCCTCTGGGCTTGTCCCTGCCCCCGCCCCCAGCTGCACCATGTCTGCTGGATGCATAGTTAGCTGGTCTCTAGCCCAGGAGGGTCCTGCCAGGGGGGCACAGGTCCCCCAGCAGAGGCAGTAAATATGTGGAGTGGGACCCCTTCCCCCAGCCAAGGGGCCAGGTACTGGCTGGGGGGCCGGGAAGGGGGAACAAGTCAGGTGGGGGGTGCTGAGGCTCCCAGAGGCTGGACTCCAGCCCCCCCTCACCCCCCCACGGTCTTTTCTTGCTCCCCTCAGGCTGGTGGGGGGGGGCTGCAATGGGGCTCCCAGCCCTATCCAGCTTCCTCCCCCTATAGCAGCATGGCCATTGTACCCCTTGCTTAGCACCGGGCTAGACCCACCCCCTGCCCTCCTAGTTGAGCATCATCAGTCCCTAGCTAACCCAGTGTGCAAGTGTCTTCTGCTTGTAGTGACTAGTGGTCTGGAAATGTGTGTGAGGGGGGTCCCTGCAGCCCCCGCCCCCAGTTCTGCTCCTGGCGCTCAGTCCCCCATGTCCCTCTGTTTTCTACAGGGAGGAGACGAAGGAGCCTGCCCCAGAGGGAGGGGCAGATGCTGAGACCCCCGAGGCGGCTGGTGCTGGGGAGGATGAGAGCAATGAGCAGAGTTCCAAGGTGAGGGTAAAGGCTTGTCTGTGAGGGTGGTGGGGGCAGGGTGTCTGCCCCACAGCTCCGCCTGATCCTGCCCTCCCCACCCTCACCCTAGGCTGAGTCAGCAGCATCGGAGGGACAGGAGACATCAGAGGAAGAACCGGGATCCTGGGAGGAGACATTCAAGACCCACACGGACAGCAAGCCCAATGGTGAGAGCTCTGATGCCTGCCAGGGTCCCTTCTGGCTCTGGGAGAGGAGTGCAGGGAGGGCTGGGAGCCTGGACACCTGGGTTCTTTTTCTGTCTGGGGAGGGAGAGTTAGAGCAGTGGGGTGGGGGCGAGATCTCGGGTACCGGGGTTCTTTCCAGCTCTGGGAAGGGAGTGGGGCTGGGGGGTAAGACCAGGGTGAGGGGGTGGGAGACTGGATACCTGGGTTCTCTCCCCATCACTCCATCTTCTGTCATGCCCCTGTTGTACTTCTCTAGGGCCGACCTCCGTGGGCCTGGATTTCTCACTGCCCGGCTTCGAGCACGTCTATGGCATCCCTGAGCATGCTAGCAACCTGCGCCTGCGCACCACTGAGTGAGCTCAGGGACAGGGAGGGGCCTCCTGGTGTGAGGGCTGGGGTTGGGATCCAGCCAGGTCTGACACACTCTGTCTTGCAGGGGAGGGGACCCATACCGCCTCTACAACCTGGATGTGTTCCAGTACGAGTTGTTCACACCCATGGCGCTGTATGGGGCCGTACCTGTGCTGCTGGCCCACAATGTCCAGCGTACCCTGGGGCTCTTCTGGCTCAATGCTGCCGAGACCTGGGTCGACATTAGCTCTAACACAGCCGGCAAGGTACTGGGGGAGTAGGGAAGGGAGGGTGTGAGAAGGCTGAGGGCTGTGGGGGCCAGAGCAGGGAGGTTCCCTAGGGCCCCCCAGGTGCCTGACATTCCCCTCCCACTTGCTCTGTACCTGGGCAGACCCTGTTTGGAAAGATGCTGGATTACATGCAGGGGGGCGGGGAGACGCCGCAGACTGATGTGCGCTGGATGTCGGAGAGTGGCATCATCGACGTCTTCCTGATGCTGGGGCCCACGCCCGCTGATGTCATCCGCCAGTACACGGCACTCACTGGTACTGTGGGGTGGTGAACATGGGGCTGAGGGGTAGGGGTCTGGGGGCCTATGGCTGCCTCAGCCGCAGGCACCCACCCCCTGCCACCCACCCCCAGGCACACAGGCGCTGCCCCCCCGCTTTGCTCTGGCTTACCACCAGAGCCGCTGGAACTACAATGACGAGGAGGATGTGGCAGGCGTGGACGAGGGCTTTGATACCCATGACATCCCCTACGATGTGCTGTGGTTGGACATTGAGCACACAGACGGCAAACGCTACTTCACCTGGGACCCCAGCAAGTTCCCCCAGCCTCGCGCCATGCTGGCCCGCCTGGCCACCAAAGGACGCAAGGTCAGAGACTGCTTTCCCTCCAGGTCTCTGCATCTCAGGGTCAGAGGCCCTTCCCCCCGCCCCAGCCCTGCAGCACACTGGGACATCTAGCTGCCAAGGGCCACAAAGTTAAGGCCCCATAATCCCAGGTTGCAGGCACTCTCAGTCCTAAAGTATGTTGAGATAATTAGCCACTAAAGGTTGTGAAGTCTGAGACCCCAGTCGCAGGTCAGAGGCCCTCACCCCCCAGCCCTGCAGCATGCTGGGATACTTAGTCACCAAGGGCCACAGGGCCAGAGACCCCCTCCCAACCAAGGCGAGCCCCCCCCCGCTTCCTTCGCATGTGGAATAACTAGCGGCCAAGAGCCACAGGATCAGAAACCCTGTATCTCTGGTCAGAGACCACCTCTTCCGCCTCTGCTTCCCAGCCCCGCAGCATGCTGGGGTGGGTATCTAGTGGCCAAGGGTGGCAAGATCAGAGACTCTCCCCAAGATCAGAGACTGTTTCCCCAGCTCCCAGCCCGTGCTGGGATATCTAGCTGCCAAGGGCCGCAAGGTGAGAGACTCCCCTTTCAGCCCTGTGGCTTGATGGGGCACCCAGTTCTCTGGGGTTGCAAGGTCTCAGGCTGCAGCCTGAAGCATGCTGGGACATTTCAGGTAAGGTGAGAGCCCCCTCAGTCCCATGGCATGATGAGTCGTGGCTGTTGGGGGTTGGGGGGTTGTATGTGTGCGTGTTCTCTACACATGGTCCCAGCCACGGCTCTGCCCCGCTCTCCAGATGGTTAGCATCGTGGACCCCCACATCAAGGTGGACACTGGCTACCGGATCCACAATGAGATCCGCTCCCGTGGCTTCTACGTCAAAACCAAGGATGGCAGTGACTATGAGGGCTGGTGCTGGCCTGGTGCGTTGCGGGGGGCAGGAGGCTGTGTCTGGGGGCCCTGGGGCTGGAAGGAGTTGGGGGCAGTCAGTTTCCTGGCATGTCCCTGATTTCCCTTCCCCCCCCCCCCCCCCCAGGCTCTGCGGGATATCCAGACTTCACCAACCCTGAGATGCGTGCCTGGTGGGCAAGCATGTTTGCCTACGACCAGTACGAGGTACACAGGGGCTGGGTTAGGACTGGGAAGTGGGGGGCTGCACCCCTGTGTTCCTCATCAGGTGGTTCTCCTCCTTCTGCCCCCCCCTGCCCCGGGCTCTCTAGGGCTCAGCAGAGAACCTGTATACATGGAACGATATGAATGAACCATCCGTGTTCAATGGCCCCGAGGTGACAATGCACAAGGACACGTTGCATCACGGTGGCTGGGAGCATCGCGACCTGCACAACCTCTATGGCTTCTACGTGGTGGGTGCGAGGGGCTGAGGGTGGAAGCTGAAGCATTTGTTGCCCCTCAACAACCTCTGGATCTCAGGGGAGCATGAGGAGGGGTGCCCAGGGCTTGAGGGGATCATGTAATGTGTGGCGGGGTGTGGGGGGTGCCTAGAGATTAAGAAAGTACCTGGTGGGGGTGTGTATAGGGAGTGGTAGGGTCCTGATGGGGGGATCTGTGGGGTTCCTGTGACTTTACAGTGGGTACATAGTGCTGGGTGGGGGTCTGTAGGAGGTGTCTGGGCTGGCAGGGCCCTGACAGGGCCTCCATCTCCCTCCCCCCACCCCCCCCTCAGCAAATGGCCACAGCACAGGGACAGGTGCAGCGCTCAGGCGGGCGGGAGCGCCCCTTCGTCCTCACCCGCGCTTTCTTCGCCGGCTCCCAGCGCTACGGTGAGTGGGGAGGCATGTGGGGACCACCTTCCCTGAATCCTGTTGGTGGTGCGGGCTGCAGTGCCTTGGGCTTCCTGGGACACATCCCCCTGCTTTTCCCTCTCCCCCAGGCGCAGTGTGGACGGGTGACAACACAGCAGAGTGGGAGCATCTCAAGATCTCCATCCCCATGTGCCTCAGCCTGGGGCTGGTCGGCATCGCCTTTTGTGGGGGTGAGTAGGGGCTGCTGCATGGGGGTGGCTGGGGCATGGGAGGCACGCACATGGACACCAGGCAATGGACACACATAGTAGGCAGATGAATATGTAGACGGGCATGCGGACACGCAGGCACATGCAGATACACATGGAGGTGGATAGGGACGTGCAGGTGGACCCACAGGTAAACGGATAGGTAGACACATGGATGCAGTTATATACAGATAGATGCACACAGAAAAACATGAACATGTGCGTACAGGCAGGCACACACTTGAACAAACACAGAGATGCAGAGGGACGGACGGACGGACACGTGACATGGATTTGTGCAGACCGACATGAACACACACCCATGGGGGTCTCTCAGTTTGGGTCAGGGGCCATGGGGAGCAGAAGCCCCAGTATCTGAACTGGTTTTGGGGGGAGCTCTAACCCATGTCCTGGGGCTGGGAGGGGTCCCTGGGAGGCTGCACTGGGTTCTGGAGGGGCTCTGGCCCCAGTGCTGGGTTCAGGGGGTCCCCAGGGCTCCTCTGAACCCTCCTCCTGCAGCGGATGTGGGCGGCTTCTTCAAAAACCCGGAGCCAGAGCTGCTGACGCGCTGGTACCAGGCAGGTGCCTGGCAGCCCTTTTTCCGGGCCCACGCACACCTGGACACGGCACGGCGTGAGCCCTGGCTGCTGAGCTCCGAGAACACTGCGCTCATCCGTGAGGCCGTGCGCCAGCGCTATGCCCTGCTGCCCTACTGGTACTTGGCCTTCTACCACTGCAACCGCCACGGCACCCCCGTCATGCGGTGAGTGCTGGGCAGGGGTTAGGGGTTGCTGGCGTTTTCTACTGCTGCCACTGCTGTGGTGCTCCTGTTGTGTGGTCAGCACCAGGCCTTGGGGTCATGCCTGGCTCATTGGCTGCAGGAGGGAGGGTCTGGAGCTCGTGGGCTGGGCAGAGGTTGCTGGAGGGGTAGGGGTCACAGGTCATAGGGGCAAGGGTCATGGGCTGGGGGCAGCCTAGGAAAGTGGGGGGTGCCTGGAGCAGAGGTTGAAGGGTCAGGATCTCTGGGGCAGGCAGGCATTGCTTTTTGCATGGGAGGCTTCAGGGAGGCGGGGATCATGGGTCAGGGGTCCCTGGGGCTGGGGGCAGCCTAGGAAAGTGGGGGAAATGCCTGAGGCAGCGGTCACAGGTCATAGGGTCACAGGTCATTGGGGCAGGGAGGGCAGTGTAGAAAGTGGGAGAGTGTCTGGAGCAGGTGTTGGGGCTGGACGTGTCACTCTTGACATGGGTGGCTTGAGGTGGAGGGGTTGTGGGTGCCCTGTTTCTGGGGAGGGGGAGCTTTGGGTTTGGGCACAGTCCCCTGACCCCATGTCCTCTCCATTGTAGGCCACTGTGGGTAGAGTACCCCGATGACACCACCACCTTCAGTATGGATGACCAGTACCTAATTGGTGAGTGTCTGGGGACGTATCTGGGGTGGGGGGTGAGGTGGGGGGAGCATGTCCCTCTGAGGTCCTCCATCATGTTTGCGCTTTCCCCCAGGCACGGCCTTGCTAGTGCATCCGGTGACAGAGCAGGGAGCCCGTGGGGTGCAGATCTACTTACCTGGCAAAGGCGAGGTGAGTGTGGTGGTGAGGGTGGTGAAGGATATTTCAGGAGGGGGCATCTGTCTGAGGCTACCCCCCCTGCAACACCCCTCTTCCCTCCCTATCCTCTTTCTCCTCCTTGCATGACAGGTCTGGTATGATGTCTACACCCACCAGAAGCTCCATGCTCCCCAGACCCTCTACATACCTGTTACCCTGAGCAGTGTGAGTCCCCTTGGGCCTGCCCCATCCTGGGCCTGATCCTGAGGAGGGGAGGGGTGCACTTTCCTTTCCAGGGGGCCCTGATTGGACCTGATTGGACCCGATCCTAAAGGCAGGGTTCTAATCCAGGCCTTATTTTTAGGGGGCACAAACTGGTTGAAGGGGGCTGGGTCAGGGGCTCCCAATTCTGTAGGGGTCTGGGGGCCACTCTCACAGGACTGGACTCCACCCTCCAACCCCCCTGCAGGTCCCTGTGTACCAGCGCGGTGGGTCTGTGGTGCCACGGCAGGAGCGGGTGCGTCGCTCCTCGGAGCGGATGCGTGATGACCCCTTCACCCTCTATGTTGCACTTGGCCCCCAAGTAAGTTGGAGGGAGGCTGCTGTGGGGCAGGGGGCTGTGGTGGCCCCATATGACCCCTATGATCATCTCTACCCTCCTTCCTGCATAGGGCAGAGCTGAGGGGGAGCTATTCCTGGACGATGGGCACACATTCGACTATGAGACCCAGGCCCGGTTCCTGCACCGGCACTTCCGCTTCGCCGGTAACACACTTACAGCCAGGTATTGCCCCCCGAATATCCACCACCACCCCAACCCTTATGGCCATGCACTACCTCCCACCCCAGCTGCCCAGAAGCCCCTCATGGCCACATACTTGTGCGAATGCCATCATGACAAGGTGCTGCCCACCATGTTGCTCCATCCCCCCTGATGGCCAGGTCCTGCCCAGGCTCAATCCTCCCAGCCTAGCACTGGCCCACTGTCCCAATGCCTACCCTGCTCTCACCAGCAAGGCACCAACCTGGCACTGCACTGATTTTCAGTTCTCTCATGTCCTGGCAGCTGCAAGGCCTGATGGCACCTTTGTCCCCCTGCAGCCTTGTGAGGGGTCCTCCCAGCGAGCCTGGCTCTGCTGCCGCCACCTCCCCTCCCCGTGCTGCCAGCCACCCCCGACCCCATGCTCTGCCTTCCTTCTCCCCTGCAGCTCAGCAGACCCCCGAGGCACCTTTGAGACCCCAGCCTGGCTGGAGCGGGTGGTGATCCTCGGCACAGGAAAGCCGGCTGCAGTCTACCTCCACCAGGCTGGTGAGTGCGGGCTGGGGAGGGCACAGGGGAGGAGGTGTGCAGCCTTGGGGAGGGTCACACAGGGGCTGGGCTAGGAGGCCTCTAACTGCAGCGCCCGCCCCCCCCCACAGACGGGACAGAAACGCGCCTGGATTTCCGTCATGAGGCCGAGACGTCTGTCCTGACCATCCGCAAGCCGGGTGTCAACATTGGGGCTGACTGGAGCATCACGCTGCGATAGTGCCCGTGGTGGGGGCTGCCTCCCCCATTCCACATCGCACTGGGGGGCCCCCCAGAAAGCCAACTGCCTGCTCCACCTCCCCATGACTCAAGGCTGGAGGCTTGTGAAGGGCAGTTGTGGAGAGACCCCCCTAGTGTCTGTGCCCCCTTCTAGGGGGAGAGGGGAAGGCACAGCAGGGCCTATTTGTGGGGGGAGTGGTCCTGCCCTGCCCTGTTCCCCCTTGGTCTGTCTCAGCTGCTTCATAGACTAATATTTAGCAATATTTGCTCCAGGATGTGAATGCCGAAGCCTCAGGCTGTGACAGCAGAGGGGGTGGGGGGAGTGGTACCCAGCTTGTCCCCCTTCCCCCTCCCCACTGCAGGGGCAGGGTCCCCACAGCTGCTGGCATCATGGTGGGACCAAGCACTTGCCCTCTAGTGGGAGTTGACCCTGTGGGCCCCCACTCCAACTCCCCCTGCCTTGGAGGGGGGTGCCCCCATCTTCTTCTGCCTCTCCCCCAAGAAGTCCCCTTTTTGGGGGAGAGGCCCTGGGGGAAAGCCCCACACCTCCTTCCCCCCCCTTATTTCCCAAAGAGCTGATCTGCTGGAGCAGAGGCAGATCCTGAATTATGTGCCTGCAACATCCCCCCCACCCACATGTAGCCCCAGGCCTGCTGGATTGGGGGAGGGGTGCTTGGCCCTGCTCCTCCCCCACCCCCAGGCTGATTTGGGAGAAGTGGGGTGAATCATTGTCATGTATTTAAGGGGGGGGGTGACAGGCCTAGGGATCATGTGTAAGGGAAGGAAAGAGTGGGGTGAGGATTGTGGGTTTATGCCTCACCAAGCCTAGAGGGGTGGGCTGGGGGGAGGTACTGGCCCTCCTACCAGGGGAAAAAAGGGGGTGATCCTAGCAGGGGGTTGGCTGGCTGCTTCCCCTCCCTTTCCTCCAGCTCTTTCAAAGCTGCTGCTCTAGCCCCAGCCAGCAGCATCCTCATTCCCTGCACTGTCTAGATCCTGCTGCAGTCACAGGGCTTGCGGGGAGTGCAGAGGAGGGGCAGGGACCAAGGGAGGGCGGAGGAGATGTGCTTCTGTTTCCCTTTTTTAATGTTTTTTGATGGTTTCCAACCCCCTCCTGGCAGCTCTGGCTCCCGGCACCCAGCACCGCTGCCGCGTGTGGAGGTTTTGATAAAGGACGACCAATAAAAAGGAAAAAAAGACAAAAAATTCTTGGTTTCTCTCTTGCTTTGGGGGCCGGGGGGGCAGGGAAGCAGGGTGGCATCTGCTGCTGAGGCTGGGAGCAGGACGGGGGGGCTTAACCCCCGCCTATGCTGTCCCTCTTCCTGGAGGCAGCCTAGTCTGCGCCTTTCGGAGCTGGGGAAGGGCTCAGGTGTTTGGGCTCCCAACCCCTGTCCTTCCTCCGCCCCCGCCCCAAAGTGAGAGGGGACCCAGGTCGCCTGGCTCCCGGCCCCTTCCGCTAGCAGTAACACAGGACGAGCCGGAAGTGAAGGTGAGCAGCCGGAGCGGAGAAGGTGAGAGACCGGAAGTGGGTCGCGGCGGAGGGGCTTCGCAGGGCGGAAGTGCTAGGCGGAGTGTGAGCACCGGCCCGGAAGTGCGGGAGCCGGACCGGAAATACGGGGAAGCTGACCGGAAGTGAGCCGGAGGCTAGAGAGGACCGGACCGGAACTACCACCCATGGCCTGACCGGAAGTGAGGGTTCCCGGGACCGTGGCGGTCCGGGGGGGTGGGGGTGGGGAGGGGGTTTTGGGGATACACCGGAAGCGCCGGGCCCCGGGTGTGGAGGCGGCTCTACAGGATTGAGACCCACCACCCCCGGCCCCCTCCCCCGGCAGCGGTGAGTCACCATGGCAACGGGGCCCATGCCCTCCCGTGTCGCTATGGCAACGGGCCCCTTCCTCCCCCGGTTCCCATGGCAACGCGGGGTCGGAGCAGCGGAGGAGGGGGTGAAGGAGACCCCCCGTGACCGCCCCCCGTGCCCCCCCCCAGGGCGACGCCATGCGCGTGCGGCTGAAGAACGTGTTCGTGGTTTATTTCCTCGTGTCCGTGACTGGGCTGCTCTACGCGCTCATGCAGCTCGGTGAGCGGGGGGGGGGGCCGGGGGGGGCTGACCCCCCCTCGCAGTTGAGGGGGATGGGGGGGCCGCAGCTATAGTAGCCGGGGGAGGGGGGCAGCAGGGGATTTGGGGACCCCCGTGACCCTGTGCTCCCCTCCAGGGCAGCCCTGCGACTGCTCGGCCCAGCTGCGGGCAGGTGCGGAGCTGGGGCGTGCCCGGGACCAGCGCCTGGCGCAGCTGCAGGAAGAGCTGCGGCAGCTGCAGGCGCAGGGGGGCCAGGCCCCCACCACCAAGGCCACTGTTGTCCCCATCTATGTCGTCACACCCACGTACACCAGGTGAGGGGCGGGGGGGCACCCCCCACACCAGGGGCTGGAGGCTGGGAGTGAGGAACCGCAACACCTTGAGCTGGGGCTGCTCACCCTAGCCAGCTCCTGCACGGCCCCATTTGCCCCCTGGCTGGTACCCACGGTTGTGCCCCCCCCACCCCCCAGATCCCTGTTATCACGTCACCAGGTGGGTGTCTTTCTCCTGTACTTCCCTCCTAGCACTACTGAAGATGAGGTCTTGCCTGCCAACATGTGTACATCCTTGTTCTTCCCCCGCCCCTGTCATAAATGTGCCTCTCTTCCTAGGGGCTCGGGCACTTTTCTCTTATGTTTCCCTCCTTTCCAGACTGGCTCCCCCAAGCCTCCCCCATCTAGGTACCTGTCTCCCTGCCCTTGCCCCAGATCAGTGCCCAGAATGAATAGTTCTTGGCTGTCGTACATCCTCTCTAATCTTTTTTTCAGGCCCAGTGTTATTGGTTCCTCCTTCAGGCTGGCATCGGTCTCATTAAACTTTCATCTGTCCCTCCCCTCCCCTCCCAGGCCCAGTTCTCTTTGCTAAGGGTTCCTGCTTCTCTTTAACCTGATGTGCATCTTACGGGCCAGCTGACAGTTCCTCCCCTGGCTGGTGTGTCTCCTCGTTCTGCCCCCCAAGCCCAGTACCTGACACTAAGGGTTATTCCCCCTCCACAGGCTGGCGTGCACCCCCCCCCCACCCTCCAGCCTAGTGCTAACTGTTCCCCCGCCACCCACAGGCTGGTGCAGAAGGCGGAGCTGGTGCGGCTGTCACAGACGCTGCTGCACGTGAAGGGCCTGCACTGGATCGTGGTGGAGGACGCACCAGCCCGGACGCTGCTGGTGTCGACGCTGCTAGCACAGAGTGGGCTGAGCTTCACCCACCTGCATGTGGAGACGCCGCCCGAGCTGCAGCGCCAGGAGAGCGACCCCTCCTGGCTGCGGCCTCGCGGCGTGGAGCAGCGCAACCGCGCCCTGCAGTGGCTGCGGGAGAACCGCCAACCCAGTGACCCTGGCGTGGTCTACTTTGCTGACGATGACAACACGTACAGCCTGCGCCTCTTTGAGGAGGTGGGGGCTGGGTCAAGCGGTGGCAGACGTTGGGGTGCAACAGAGGCAGGGAACAGGGCATGAGGGAGCAAGTGGGGTTGGGGCAGGGCCTGAGTCCGTGGCGGGCATCAGGTTGCAGTTAACGGACAGGGGGTGGGACAGGATGGGGCAGGGGGCACAGGGGTGGTCTGTGCCTTAACCCTGCCTGTCCCCCCACAGATGCGCAGCACACAGCGTGTGGCAGTGTGGCCCGTCGGGCTGGTTGGGGGGGTGCGCGTGGAGCGCCCGCTGGTGGAGGGGGGCCACGTGGTGGGGTTCCGGGCAGGCTGGCGCCCCACGCGCCCCTTTGCCCTGGACATGGCTGGTTTTGCTGTGGCGCTGCCACTGCTACTGGCCACCCCCCGTGCCCACTTCGACCCCCGCGCTGAGCGCGGCTTCCTGGAGAGCAGCCTGCTCGGTGCCCTCGTCTCCCTCGACCAGCTTGAGCCCAAGGCCGACAACTGCACCAAGGTCAGCCCCCGGAGGATGCCGGGGTTCCTTTTATTGGGGGCTGGGAGCCCGGACTCTCAGGCTGTCTTTCCAGACAGGAAACTGGTGGTTGTCCAGTCCCAGGTGGGGAGCTGGGGTCCCCCTTCCTTTGCCCTCTGCCTCTAACTTCCCCCTCCCCCTCCCCCCCACAGGTGCTGGTGTGGCACACGCGGACAGAGAAGCCCAAGATGAAGCAGGAGGAGCTGCTGGGTCCTGAGCCTGACATTGAGGTGTGACCCCCCCCACACACACACATACACGCCTCTCTCCAGCAACGAACAGAATCAGTGCCAGTACCAGGGGCTGCTGCTGGATTTATTGTGCCCCCCCTTCACCAACAGATACATGGACACTGCCCCTCTTGGACTGCAGGCACAGTGGAGAGGGTGGGGGGCCGGTTTCTGCTCCTTAGGGACCGCCCCCCATGGAAGTTGGTGATGCTGAGCTCAATAAAGTGCATGCCCCAGTTACCCGGTCTACAGGAGGCATTGCTGGGGGGGCAGGGGGAGAGGCCTGGGACCCTCCCCAGTGGGCTGGTGCGGCCGGTGGATCTTCATGTGTGCGTTGCGGCTCTTGATCTTCACAAAGGACCTGAGCATGTGGGGGGATGTATCAGCGGGGGGGCATGGGGAGAGAGTCCTGCCTCCCGCCCCCCTCAGGAGCCCCAGGCACTCACCTGCCACAGCGTTGGCAAGGGAAGCAGGTACCAGGGGCCGTGTCCAGGGCCTGCAAGAGAGGCAAGTGAGGGGCTAGAACCATCTTGCACCCGCCCGCCCAACCCCTCCTCAACTCCAAGATCCCCCGCCATTACCTCTGAGGGTCCTTGGCGCCTCTGGTCGCGCCCCGGCCGGCTCTTGTGCAGGTAGTAGAACTCCACACACTGCCGCAGCTGCTTTGACGGCACCTGCAGGTGTGGTTGGGGGGTCAGCACCCTCAAAGCCCCCCCGACTGTGAGCACCAGGGGCTGCAGAGAGGACAGGGGTGGGGGTGTCTCACCGCACGCTGGATGAGGGCGAAGTCCTTCCCATGCTGGGCAAAGGCCTTGGCAAACTGCCTGCGCTCGTGCAGCGTCCATGCGTCACTGCCTGCAGGGGTAGGGGGCATGAATTAGCAGCCCCCCCTCCCATTTGTGCCCCCCCCAAGCCAGCCTCTGCCCCTTCCACCTTCCATTGCCCCCTCTAAGCCAGTTCTCAGCCTCCCTGCATGCCCCCAGCAGCCCAGTTCCAGGCCCCTACAAGCCTAGGCCTCATCTCATGCTTTTACCCGTGTAGTGATAGCTGCCCAAGGAGTGCTGGGGGGGCCAGGCTGGGTTCTGCAACAGCAGCATCTCCAGAGCAGCCTGTGGGGGGCGAGGGGTGAGTGGGGGGTGGGCAACATGCCCTGCCCCGACCCGACCCCCCCAATACATACACACACAAGGCTGGCCCTGCCCATAGCACCAGGTACGAGGGTGCGTACTCACCCTCACATCCCCATGGGCCCGGCAGAGGCAGTGCAGTGCCAGCTCCCGGTTGGTGCCGCCCCCCGGCACGGCACTGGAGCAAGCCACATCCAGCAGGGCTTCCACTGCGGGGACACGAGTGGCGAGGGGTTAACAGGGCCCAGACCCCAGAAAACCCAGGCATCCAGGCTCTCCCTGCTCTCACCTCCCAGCTCCTGCTCCACACCCAGAGAACCAGGCGTCGGGGTCCCCCTGCCCCAAGATGCCTGGGTTCATTGGGTGTGGAGTGCAGCCTGGATCCCTCAACTGCCACAGAACCCAGCCCCCCTGCTCTCTCAGCAGCCTCCCTGGAGGGAGCCCACGTATCCAGGCTCCTCCTGCTCTGGCTCACACCCCCAGGTCCCAGTCAGCACCGCTCCCCTCCCAGAGAACCCAAGGGTCTGGGCCCCCAGCCCCCCCCGGTTCTCACCATGGCTCTGGGTGCCTGGGTCCTCCTCCAGCCGGGGCCACGGCCTCCAGGCCAGCACCGCCCTATTGGGGTCCCGCCAGGCCAGAGCCAGGTCCCGTAGTGCCGGCAGCTCAGCCTGGAACCTGGGGCCCACGTTCACCCTCCTGCGGGGCCAGGTGGGGGATCATGGGGGGGGCTGCTTCCAGCCCCACCCCCCCAACCTCTCCCCCTGAGATGGCACTTACGGGGTGTCTGGGTGCAGGGTTGGGCTGGGTGGGGGGGGACTGCAGCCTGTGAGGTGAGAGACTGGTGAGGGGCAGCTGTCCCTGGCCTCCCATTACCCCCTGACCCCCCCAGAGCACCATAAAGTCCAACAATCCCCCATGACCCCCCCAAAACCTGGGGTTCCTCAGTTGCCCCCACATGGGAGCCAAGAACCCAGGAGTCAGTTCCCAGGGGGGTGGACGGACTTACTGCCTGGGGAAGGCTGGAGGCGGGCGAAGAGGCCCGGACCAGGGCGCAGGGGGTCCAGGATGGGGGGGGCACGGTAGCAGGAGGCCCTCCCTGGGTGCTGCAGCCGGCTCTGGTGGGGGGCACCCTGGCAGCCTGAGACCTAGTGGGGACAGGGCCTGTGTCTTGGGGGGCAGGGCTCCCCCAGATGCCTGGGTCCTATGCACAGAGTAGCCTTCTCCCCCAAGCCACAGGGCCGGCCCTTGGCCAATTGAGTTCTCTCCCCTGGTTAGGGGGAGGTCAAAGGCCATGATGTGGGAAGCTGCTTGTCATTCCCCCCTCCCTACGCCACCACACTCACCTGGCCAGCTGCCCCTGTGGGGGGCTGCTCACACCCTGGCATGGTGACCTCTGCCCCCACGGCAACCTCTGCCCCGGGCCAGGATTCAGACGGGACCCAGGAGGATTCTGGCACCTTGAAGTAGTGATCAGCGGCCTGTAGGGCAGGGGTCAGAGCTGGAGAGAACGCAGGGGTCCGGGCTCCCAGTGCCCCCAGTCCCCATCCTTCCTCCACAGCTGGAGAGGACCTAGGCGTCCGGGCTGCCAGCTCCACCCGATCTAACCCCTAGTCCAGAGAGCCCAGGTTTCCAGGCTCCTACAACCCCCTTCCCTCTCCCCTCCCAGCTCTGGCAAGAACCCAGGCATCCAGCCCCCAGCCCCAATGCACCTGGGACCCACAGGCGCTGTCCGGGGGCCAGTCCGCAGGTCCCAGCAGCCGGGAGAAAACCTCAGAGCCGGCCAGGCCTGGAGAGCAGAGACAAGGCCAGCAGTAAGTGAGCTGTGGGGGAGAGGGCAGGGGAGGCGCACGGGGTCCCCTTCTGAGCCCCACAGCCCCAAAGGGGATTCAAAGCCTTTGTTGTGGGACCAGGACCTACGGGGACCCAGCCATCCGGGTTCCCAGCCCCACCCTGCTCTTGCCTCCCCAGACCCACTTCCCACCCAAAGAGCCAGGCATCCGGGCTCTCAGCCCCAGGCTGCGCTCCCTACCTCGAGACCCCGCGTGTCCGGGCTCTCGGTCCTCCCTGCTCTCGCCCCCGACACCCACTCCCTGCCCAGTGAAACCAGGGGTCTGGGCTCTTGGTGCTAGGGCCTGCTCCCCACCCAGAGAGCCCACAGCCTGCCACTCACCAGGGTCCTGGTAGCTGCTGTGGGGTCCGTAGCTCGGAGGCACCAGCTCGGGGTAGAGGCACTGGGCCGAGGGATCCGGGCCCCAGCCGCCCCCATCCCCACCGGCCGGGTCCAGCTGGGGCAGGAGCGGAGTGAAGCCGAGCGGGGGCGGCCAGCTCAGCGCCCCGGACACCTGGGGGCCCAGGCCCCAGGGCCTGCCGAAGGCCTGGACGAAGGGGTCGAGGCACGTCGGGGGGCCGGGGTCGCCATCCGTGGGGTCCCAGGCAGGGTAGGGGGCAGAGCCCGGCTCCAGGCCACAGGGGGGGCAGAAGGGGCTGTAGGCGCCTGGTTGGGGGGGATCCATTGCCACGGCCTCCGGGCTGCGGACGCCAGAGAGAGGGGCGAGAACCCAGGCTGGAGCCCGATGGGTGCCTGGGGTGGCAGGTGCTGCCCCGCGGAGACCCCCCCTCCCCCCCGCGGCTTCCTGTCGAGGCGAGGGCTCCCGAGAACGGAAAACAGGTGTAGGCCCCGGGGTGGGGGCTGCAGGGCCCAGGCGGCCGGGCTCCCTGCCTTCCAGAGCTGCGGGGAACGGAGCCGTCGTCCGGGGGCTGCGCTCCAGCCAGGCCCCTCTGGCTCCGGGGGGGCCCAGGCGGCCGGGCCCCAGCCCCCGCTCGCCTCCCAGAGCTGCAGAGAGCCCAGGCGGCCGGGCCCCCTCGCCCCCAGCCCCGTCCTCTCCCGCAGGACCCAGCTCCAGCCTCACCGGGGAGCCCTGGCGTGCAGGCTCCCAGGCCCCCGCTCTCGTCCACAGCCCCTCCGCCCCGCCGAGAGGGCCCAGGCCTCCGGGCTGAGGCCTGGATCAGGCCCAACCTGGCCTGAGGGGGCTCCAGGCCCTTTATGGCTCGGGGGCATGAAAGCTTGCCCCAGAAAGAGCCACCCAACCATGCTTTGAGGGCCCCTGACCTTTGACCTCCAGCTTCTGACCCCTGGCAGCCTCCCCGGGCTGCGTGCAGCAGCAGCCCCAAGGCCACGGTGAGGGCCCCGATCCTGGGGGGCCCCCGCCCCAGTCCCCAGCCTGCGCGGGGTGGCTCGGGGCGGGCAGAGCCGGGGGGAGTCCGGCGTCCTGCCCCTTCCCGCAGCCCCCGGCCCTACCTGCGGTGCCAGCGTCTGCGCTACACTGCGGCTGCCGGGCCGGGGCCACGTCACCGCGCTACGACAGGGCAGGATGGGGGGGGTCTCGCCCCGATCCCAGCCCCGGCGGCTGGGAGCGGCAGGGGGGTTTCGCTTTCGGGATGAGGATTCAGGGCCTTTGTTGTGGGACCGGGACCTACGGGGGCCACTCATCCCGAAACCGGGCGCGTGGGCACCGCTGCCGGGCCGGGGGGGCTGTGGGTGGGGCGCGGGGGGGCAGGGGTCGGGGGCGAGGGGCGCCGGCGGGGCCGGGGGTGCGGGGCAGGCCCGGGGTGCTGGCGGGGGCCTGGGGGTGTTAGCCCTTCGCCCGCCAGCGTGACCCAGATCCCGGGGCGCCCCGGCTTCCGCTCGGGCACCGCAGCAGCCTCCGGGGCAGCCGCAAAGGCCCCCCCGTGGCCCCGATCCTGCCCCCCCGGGGCCTCCTGCTCTGACTGGGCGCCGGGCGCTGGTTTCCAGTTGAATCATCGCCCCCCCGACACCCCGCAGGTGACACCGGGGGGGCGGGGGCAGGAAGCGAAGCGCAGCCGCCTACAGCCCCCGGCCCCCCCAGAGCACGGCCCCACGGGCGGGGGGCGCCGGGGCAGCCCCGCGCCCGCCACCAGGGGGCGACCCCCGCAGCGGCGCGGGCCAGCGCCCCCCCGGCGGCGCGGCGCAGCGGTTAGAGCGGGGGGAGCGCCCCGGACGCCGGGTCCCGCGGGGGGGCGGGGGAAGTGACTCGCGGCGGCGGCGCTTCCTGGGGGGGGCGGCGCAGCGGGCGCGGGCCATGGAGCCGGGAGCGGGCGGTCAGTGCGGGGAAACTGAGGCACGGCGGGGGGAGGGGGGCACAGGCGTCCGGCCCCCACCCCGGAGACCCCGGCTCCCCCCACCCCGTGTCCTGAGACCCCAGCCCCCCCAGGACCCCCCATGCCCTGGAGACCCGAGCCCCCGCCCGGGCGGAGCCGGCGGGGGACGCAGGCATCCAGGAGCTCCGAGCCCCGCCATTGGACCCAGTTCCCCCCCCCCCCAAAAAAAACTTTGCAGAGCGGGGCAGAGCCCAGGCATCCGCCCCCCCCGCCCCCCAGCCCCCGGCCCTCCCACGGACAGCCCCGGCGTGCGGGCCCCAGGCGGGTGCTGGGGGGGGCGCCGAACAGGCCCCTTTGTGCACCCAAAATAAAGGCGCTTTCTCCGTGACCTTTGCACCCCGGCAGTGGGGGGGGGCTGGATGGGCAGGGAGAATCAGGCGTCCGGCCCCCCCCAGTGCTGGGGGGGGCCCAGGTGTCCCAGATCTCAGCTGCCCCCCCCCCCCCGCTGTCACCCCCAGACCACTCTGGGAGGCAGAGACGGGTCCCAGGGCCAAAGCGGGGGGGGGCGGGGGGGCCACCCAGCGCTGAGCCGGGCCGGCCCGCCGTGTCTCCGCGCAGGCCAGGACCCGCTGGCGGGGCTGGAGCAGCGGCTGCAGCGGCAGGAGCAGGAGCTGGAGCTGGTGAAGGCGGCGCTGGCGGACGCCCTGCGGCGCCTCGGCCTCCACGACCGGCAGATCCCCCGGCTGGCACAGAGCCTGCCCCCTGGTCCGGCCTGGGGCAGCCCCTGGGGGCGGGGGGGGGCTGGACCAGCCACCAGGGGGCACCTGGGAGCGGGGGGGCAGCTCCCAGGGGGTGCTGGGGGGCTAGGGAGGGCAAGAGGCCTGGGGCGAGGGTGTCCTTGGGGGTGCCGGGGGGGTCCTGGGGGGTCCTGGGTGCTCTTGGAGCATCCGGGGGGTCCGGGGGGCTCTGTGGGGTCTCGGTCTGGGCGGATCCAGAGGTTTTGGGCGGGGAGTCTGTGGTACTTTGGGGGGGGGGGGCCTGACCTCCCTCCCCCCACAGAGAATGGTGCTGGCCTGGACCCCTGGCCACATCCCACGCCCGGCCCCGGGCCCCCCCCGGCCCCCCGCAGCCCCCCCGTGAGCACCGGGACGCAGACAGAGGAGTCGGCTCTGCAGGGCGGGGCGGGGGGCTGGGCCACCCCCCCTGGTCCCGCCCGTAGCCCCCCACCCTCTCCAGAGGAGCCCCCCCGGCCTGGGACCCCCTCGGGGGGCAGCAGCAGCAGCAGCGCCGCCCCCTCCCCTGTGCCCGCCGCCCCCCCACCGGCGCCCCCCCGCAAGGAGCTGTGAGTATCCCAGACGCCGGGGTTCTTTGGGGCTCAGGGGTTGTCAGGGGGGTCCCCCAGCATTAACCCTTCTCTGCCCCCCAGGCTGCAGCGGAGCAGCTCTTCGGACAAGCCCGACAGAGCCAAGCCCCGGCAGAGACTCAGCAAGAAGGCGGCGTCCACGGCCAACCTGCTCGTGCGCTGCGGCAGCCTGGAGAAGTACGGACCCCCCCACCCCCCGGCCAGGGGACCCAGGGGTCCCCTCTAGCCCTTCTCCGAGCTGGAGCGACCCCAGGTGTCAGCGTCCCCCGCTGACACTGCTCTTCCCTTTCAGCCGGGTGAAGGATCCGACCCTGAGCCCAGGTGAGTGTGGGGGTGCTGGGGGGCTTACGGGGGGCTTTAACCCTTTCAGCTCCACATCCCTGACCCCCTCCTCCCGCCATGTCTGCAGGGCCCCTGGGCTCCCGGCGCGGGAACTACAACCTGGGTGAGGTGGCCTTGGGGGGCGGTCCTATAATTGTTGTATAGGGTCTGTCGTATGGAGGCAAGGAGGTCATATAGGGTTGCGGGGGGGGTTCTAGGGCCTGGAAACGTCAGGTGGGGCTGGGGGGGGTATCGTATAGCAGTTTGTGTGGGGAGGGGGGGCTTTGTATAGGGTCTGGGGAGATATATGGAGGTGGGGGAGTCATATAAGGACTAGGGGGTCCTAGGGTCCAGGAAGACTCGGTAGTTGTATAGGTCCTAGAGGGACTGGGAGCAGTATATAGGGGTTGGGGGGGTCATATTGAGGCCAAGGAAATTGGACCAGTGCCAGAGGAGGTCGTTTAGGGACCGGGGGTCATAGGGGAGTTGAGGGAGGCTGTACAGGTGTGGGGAAGGTCATAGAGGGGTTGGGGGGGGTCTTAGCTCAAGGATGCCCATGCCCTCCTGTGACCCCTGATCCCCTGCAGAGGGCCTGTCAATCAAGATGTTCCTGCGGGGCCGGCCCATCACCATGTACATCCCGTCGGGCGTCCCTCACTACGAGGGGCTGCGGGCCGAGCTGCCCCCCGAGCGCCTGCAGCTGGAATGGGTGTATCCTGACCCCAACCCTGAACCCCCCATCTCTCTGTCCCCCTGTTAGGACCCCCCCAGGCCCAAAACCCTCCCCCCGGTCTCTCCATCCCCCACCAGGACCCCCCGACATCTCTATCTCCCTGCCAGGGCCACCAGCTATGGGATTCCCCCCCTACCATATCCCAATCCCCCTGCCAGGGCCTGCCCCCCGGGCATCTCCACCTCCCCCATGACCGGGTGCAGTTGCCCCTTGACCCCTGACCCCACGGGGCAGCTATGGGTACCGGGGCCGGGACGGGCGCTCGAACCTGCACGTGTTGGGCTCAGGGGAGCTGGTCTACTTCGTGGCTTGTGCTGTGGTGCTGCTGGACCTGAGTGCCCGGCGCCAGCGCCACTACTTGCGCCACACCGACTGCGTGCGCTGGTGAGTGGGGGGCGGGTGTCACAAGAATGTGGGGGGGGCTGAGGAAGCCCCCCAAAGTCCTAACCCACTGCTTTCTCCTCCAGCCTGGCAGTGCATCCAGACCGCGTGCGTGTGGCCACGGGGCAGGCGGCTGGCGTGGACAAGGATGGCAAGGTACCACCCTCCCCTTCCCCACACTGAGGGGCACCCCCACTCCAGAGCTGGTGGGAACCCAAGCATCCAGGCTTTCCTGCTCCAACCCTCCCAACTCCCACTGCCCTCCCTGGGTGGAGAGAGCCCCGGCATCAGGGACACGTGGGATTCTGAAAAAGAGGGGGTGCAGGGGGTGCCTAGTCCAACGCCAACACAACACTTTTTCTGCCATTAAAAAGCACCTCCAGCAGAAAAGTAAGACATCTATTGCATATAACAGTATCAAGTTCTGCATGGAAGTAATTAATCTATAATTAATTGTTGTCATTAGCAGAACAATCATAGTACTCATGAGGGATCGATCCAGAAAACGTAGTGTTCTCTGTAAAGCATGTATAATGTATGAAATACATATATATTATGCATAAAATCAGGTATTACACCTAAAAACACATGGTGTATAGCAACACAGCTAACTAGGCGAAATAATCAACGTGTGCTGATTTATTACTATCGACAAAATAAGCATAGTGTATCTTGTCTATCACCTATTGCATATAAAATGAGCAAAGGGCTCAAGTTGCAGCAAGGGAACTTGAGGAAACACACAGAATATATATTATGTGTAAAACGTGTATAAAGATGTTGCATAATTAAAAACACAACAAATGAGGCAAAAATAACTAATACGCACTTGCATAGCGCTATTGGCATATTGTTTATATTATGTATCATCTGTTGTGTATAAAACACATTACACGTAAAATGCTTTTTATCCATTAAACATGTTGCATATAAAAATACATACCAGCTATAAAACATTTTTAAGATAACATAGAACTACTTAAAAATAATTTGCATTTGTTTTTTTATTATTGGCAAGATAACTATAGTATATGTTATGTGTTATTGATTACGTATAAAATAGATTATGCATAAAATACATATTATGTGTAAATCACATGTATGAATAAGACTATTACGTTTAAGCACATATGCAGTGTATAAAAACACAACAAACAAGGCAAAATATGTCATTAGTTTTATTGGCAAAGTTAGTATATGCTATGCATCATGTATTGTGTCTAAAGTATGTTACACAGACATGCGTTTTATACATAGTTTCTAACTTGTTATACATAACATATATAGTGCATATAAAAATACGAGGCGTACAAAAACACAACCACCACAAAGGGGAAAAGTAATAAATATTTAATTCGTACTGTTGAAGAAACAGTCACAGCATATACGTTGTATCATCAATTATATATGAAGTACATTATACATAAAGCAAATACATTCTGCATAATATTATGTGTTACATATGAAAATGTAGAAGCTGTAGAAAAACACCACAACTAATCTACATGTACCTTTCTTGTATTATGGGCAAAATAATCCTAGTATCTATAATAGCATATACTATGCGTTGTCTATTTTGTATAAAATAGGTCACGTGTATGTGTTTCATACATAGCATCTGTTTTATTACATGTGACATTATATGTTGCATATAAAAACATAGGCGTATAAAAAAAGACAACAGACCTGTCAAAAAATAATCAATTTTTAATTAGTATTATTGACAAAATGGTAGTATAAACTCCTAGAGAAGTGGGCCTGGAAGAGACTAGTCACATCTAGTCCAATCCCTTGCCTGAAACAGGGTCAGTCTTGTCCAAACCAGCCCATACAGCCATCCTTTAAACTCTACATAGAGCTGCCATCAACTCTGACACGGCACAGACCTAACACTGAACCCACCACAGGGAAAGCAGGGGAACCATGGCTGTATCTATATTATATCATCAATTCTGTCTAAAGTCTGTTGTGGGTGAAACACCATACTATATAGAAAGCACGTAATTTCTGCATTGAATTCTGTATGACCTACAAAAACATAGAAGTTGCCTAAAAACACCGTGACCAAGGCAAACATAATCCTTATGTCACAATATAGCACTGTTGGCAAATCAGTTGCGGTGTGTATCTGGCATCATCTCTTACATGTATAACAGATCATCCGCAGAACCTGAGTTAATCTCTTACATATATAATAGATTCAGTGTTTCCAGCTCTCATGATTTTTGGCATTGTTCTTCACCAAATATCATGAGAGTTGGCAAGACGGTAGATTGTCCACAATGTGTTCTGTGTACACACATTGCATATAAAATTCATGTATGTGCCATATAAAAATGTCCCGTGTTAGGTATAGAAAGAGATGTTACATCTGAAAGCACAAGGCACTGGGCAAAAGTCAGCAGCAGCTGCTGTTTCCATAGCCCCGCAGACTTCCATGGGCATCTCTGGTAGGTGCGTTGCACCCCAGCTTGCCAGCTCAGCAGGGCTTTTAATAGAATAACAGAAAATTCAGGTTGGAAGGGACCTCAGGAGGTCACATCTAGTGCAACCCCCTGCTCCAAGCAGGACCAGCCCCAGCTAAATCATCCCAGCTGAGGCTTTGTCTAGCCGGGTCTTCAAAACCTCCAAGGATGGAGGTTGCACAACCTCTCTGGGGAGCCTGTACCAGTGCTTTACTATCCTACTCGTGAGAAAACTCTTCCTAATGTCTAACCTCAACTTCCCATGCTGCAACTCGAGACCGTTGCTCCTTGTTCTGTCATCTGCCACTGTGTTGTCTCTGTTCCCAAGTATTGTTGCCCTGAGCTAACATGATGTGGCTGGAGATGAGGTTGTTCATGAGAGGTCAGACTCATCTATGTGGCGGAGGAAGAGCAGGGGGACTTGGGCAGGCTGGGATGGGATGGGAGGCAGCAGAAGGGAAGATGTCTCAGTCCATAGGTGCATCCAGGGTGTAGGAAAGGGGATGCAGGGGGTGTGGTGTGATGCCCCACGTACCACAACCACCTCCCATGGGAGAGCAATGAGGCTTTCTCATACACCAGGGTCCTTGGGCGGCCTCACACCAGATGAGATCAGCTGGTGCCTGGAGATTTCAGTTTAAAATTAAAGCAAAAACAAATATAACAGTATTGGGAGGTGCACCCGCAGCTAGCTTCGATCTTCAACTGAAAGTGCACAAGAAAGCAGATGCATTAATGGCTGGGGCCTCCACTGAGTTTAAAAACCACAAGGAACTAGAGGCGTTAATGCCTAAATCCTCCATTCACTTGCAAAATCACAAGAAGCCAGACCAGAATCACCCTGAGACGGTGTAGTCCCGAATGTCTTGTTTACATATGTAAAGCAGAACGGGCCTTCGTGTGGTGGTGATGCTGCAAGGAGACGCAGGCCGGGCTGGGGGGTGACAGCTCCGCTAGCCTTAGAGACCAGGAGGTAGGGGGTGTTAACACCTACAGGGTGAAGAGATCAGCAGGGAGATGATGATGAGTCAAGTCAGCTGAGGCCCTGTGCTCTCACCCCCAGCCCCCTGTCTCTGCCAGAGACACCAGGCATCTGGGCTGCTACCTCCTTGTTCTCACACCCAGCCCCACTCCCCTCCCAGGCATCCAGGCTCCCTGCTTCCCCCCCACACCCTGTGCTGGGGCAGGGAACCCCAACATCTGGGTGCTGACCCTGTGCCCCCCCCACAGCCGCTGCAGCCCCTGGTGCACATCTGGGACTCGTCCTCGCTCCTGCTGCTACAGCAGCTCGGCTCTGGCAGCTTTGAGCGCGGCGTCGGCTCCCTCGCCTTCTCTGTCACCGTGAGTCCAGCTGGGGACCCTTCCCGCTGCTGGGGGCATGGGGAAGGGGACTGGGGGGGCCATGGAGGGTGGTCTGGGGGATGATGTGGCAGGGTATGGGGTTCCTGCCTGCATCCCTGGTCTCTGGCAGGTCCAAGGAGGAGGGTTTCCATGCCCCCTTCCCCCGCATGGTGCCTGTCCGCCCCATGCCTGACCCTCTCCCACCCCCCATGCTCCCCAGGACCAGGGCACCTTCCTGTGCGTGGTGGATGACTCCAACGAGCACATGATGTCAGTCTGGGATTGGGCCCGTGGCACCAAGCAGGCCGAGATCAAGGTCAGTGCTGGGGGAACCCAGGTGTCCAAGCTCCCAGCCCCCCTGTTCCCACCCCCAGCCCCTACTCCCCTCCCAGCATCCAGGCTCCCAGCCACCCTGCGCTGTCAGGGGACCCAGGCGTCCAGGCAGCGCACTGACCCCCCTACCTGCCTCCCCCCCAGAGCACGAATGAGTCGGTTCTGACAGTGGAGTTTGACCCGCGAGACAGCAGCCGCATCATCACCGGGGGCAAATCCCATGTCTACTTCTGGACCTGGAGTGGTGCCAGCCTCAGCAAGAAGCAGGGCATCTTTGGGGTACGTGGCCCGGGGGTGGGACAGCGGGACCCAGTCCTCACCCCCTGCCCTCCCTGAGTGGGGGGTGAACCCAGGTGTCCAGGCTCCCAGGCACCCCTGCTCTCACCTGCAGCCCCCGCCCTGTCCCAGAGCTGGAGAGAACACAGGCATCCAGGCCCCCACCCTCCCCGCTGTGTCACCCGGACCCCACTCCCCTCCCTGAGCTGAATTCAACCCAGGTGTCCAGGCTCCCTGCTTTCCACACCCAGTCGTACTCCCTTCCCCAGGCTCGAGAGATCCCAGGTGTCCAGGCTCCCAGCTCCCCTATTCTCACCCCCCAGCACCTGGGTTCTCTCAGGCACAGGGGCTTGGAGCAGGGGGTCTGGGCACCTGGATGCCTGGGTTCCTGCTCATCCTCCCCCCTACCCCGGTTCCTCCCCCAGAAGTACAAAAAGCCCAAGTTCATCCAGTGCTTCGTGTTTGACGCTGGCGGCAACGTCCTCACAGGTGATTCGGAGGGGAACATCCTCACCTGGACCCGGGCAGCTGCTGATGTGCGCACACTGGGCCGGGGGGCCAAAGGTATGGACCACCGGATGCCTAGGTTCCCTCTGCAGAGGGGCCTGGATGCCTGGGCTCTTTCCAGCTCTCAGAGGGGAGTGGGCTGGAGGGGGTGAGAGCACCAGGGGCTGGGTTCCCTCTAGCTCTGGGAGGGGGAGTGGGGACTGGGGGGGAGAGTAGGAGGCTGGGGGCCCGAACAGCTGGGTTCTCCCCAGTTCTGGGAGGGGAGTGGGGGCTAGAGGGTGAGAGCAAGGTGAGGGCTGGGAGCCCAGGGGCTTGGGGCCCTGGACTTCCGGGTGCTGCACTGACCTCCCCATCCCCTCACAGAGACGTATCAAATCGGGCGACAGACCCATGCACACGAGGGCAGTGTGTTCGCACTGTGTCTGCGCCGTGACGGCTCTGTGCTGAGCGGGGGGGGCAAGGACCGGCGCCTCGTGCACTGGAGCCCCGAGCTCAGCCTGCTGCAGGAGGCCGAGGTGATGGGCCAGACACCTGGTTTCTCTCGGGGGCGGTGTTGGGGGTGAGAGCTGGGGGGCCTGGGAGGCCAGACACCTGGGGTCTCTGGGTAGCAAGGCTGGGGGGTGAGAGCTTGTAGGACTGGGTGCCTGGGTTGTCTCCAGCCTGGGGAAGGGAGTAGGATTGTGACTTGAGAGCAGGGAGCCCAGATGCCGGGGTCCTCGGGGGCAGTGGGGGCTGGGAGCCCGGCTCCTGGGGTCTCCCCAGCTCTGGGGGCTGGGCGAGGAGGTTCCAGCTGTCCCCTGACACCCCCCTCCCGCCCCCCCAGCTGCCTGAGCGGTTTGGGGCCGTGCGCACCATCGCGGAAGGCGCCAGGGGGGAGCTGCTGGTGGGGACGACACGCAACGCAGTACTGCGAGGGGGGCTGGCCCAGGGCTTCGTCCCCATTGTCCAGGTAACAGGGGGTATAGCTAAACTGGGGAGGCCTTGGGGGGCTGGAGGTTCAGCCTGCCCTGTTCACCCACCCAGCAGCATCTGGATGTGCTGCAGGGAGGCTGAGAGCAAACTGTTGGGGGCCATGGGGCCAGAAGGGAGCTGTGGGAGTCCTGGGGGGGTGGTTAGAGCTGGCAGAGTCTGGGGGGGTCTGAGCCCACCCTGCTGCCTCAGGGTGCTCAGGCGAGCTGCAGGGGGGTGGGGGGGTCACAGCTGGCTCCCTGCCCAGGGGCACATGTGGAGGGGCTGTGGGATGGGGGCAAGGGGTCACAGCCGCTCCCCTCCCCCAGGGGCACACAGACGAGGTGGGGGGGGTCACAGCCTGCTCTGCTCCCCCAGGGGCACACAGATGAACTGTGGGGCCTGGCCACGCACCCTCGGCTCTGCGTCTTCCTCACCTGCGGCCACGACCGACAGCTCTGCCTGTGGGACGGCGCTGCCCACAGCCTGGCCTGGAGCCTGCTCCTCGAGGTGGGATTGGGGGGGCATTCGGGGGGCTGTGGCCTCAAGGAGAGTCTTGGGGAACTCTACAGCCCTGTGGGGGTGTTTGGGGGGCAGTCTATGGCCTCAGAGGGACATTTGGAAGGGCGCTTGGGGGTGCTGGACCTGCAGCTTGGAGGGCTGCTGGGCCCAGCTTACACTTCCCATCCCGCAGGACACAGGGCTGTGCGCTGACTTCCACCCCAGCGGGCAGGTGGTGGCCGTGGGACTCAACACTGGACGGTAACTGCCCCCCCTGGGATGGGGGGGCAGCTGGTGCCCCCCCACCCTCAGGCCCCTTTTTTTCCAGGGGCCCTGACCCCCCCATCCCCTTACAGGTGGCTGG
Source organism: Crocodylus siamensis (assembly GCF_052110815.1). NCBI lineage: Eukaryota > Metazoa > Chordata > Crocodylia > Crocodylidae > Crocodylus > Crocodylus siamensis. The sequence continues at coordinate 2,880,586 of NC_143400.1, forward strand.
TGCTGGACACGGAGACGCAGCAGGTTGTGGCGGGCGGCTCGGACGGCAACGAGCAGCTCTCGGTCGTGCGCTACTCACCAGGTTGCCCCCTGCCGTGCAGTCACTCCCCCCCGTGGTTCCTCCTATCTCCCCTACAGGGATTTTTAGGGTCACAGCTCCTCCACAGGGTCACACCTGCCCCCGTGGGCCCCCTCCTCCCCTCCAAAGCCCCAACCCCCCTTCCTGCACCCCCAGGGTCCTAGCTCCCCCCATGGGCTCACTGCCCCCCCCTTGCAGATGGGGAGTTCCTGGCCATCGGGTCCCACGACAACTTCATCTACATCTACAGCGTGGGTGATGGCGCCCGCAAGTACAGCCGCCTTGGCCGCTGCACAGTGAGCCCCGGGGGCCAGTGGGCAAGGGGGCAGGGGCAAAGACAGGGGGAGATCTCTGGATGCTAGGTGGGGCAGAATCAAGGTAGGAGGGTCTGTGGGTGCTGGGGGGGTCTCTGGGTATTGGGGTCTGGGAGGGGGGTCTTGTTGCTTGGGGGAGGCAGGGGCAGGTAGGGGAATCTCAAAATGGGGCTGGGGACGGAGTCTTGGGGTGCTGGGTACAGGAGCAGGGTGGGGGGGTTCTGGGTTTGTGGGGGGTCTTGAGTTTTGGGAGGGCTGGGGAGGGGTATTGGCTGGGGTAGGGTCCAGTCGTCAGTCAGGCTGTCAGCATTTGGCCCTGGGATGGGCATGGGGCTACAGGCTCCTGATATAATAGGGGGGTCTGTCTGCCTCATGCCCCCGCTATACCTCCCTCCCCTGCTGCCAGGGTCATTCAAGCTTTATCACCCACCTGGACTGGTCCAAGGACGGGAAGTTCATCATGTCCAACTCAGGCGACTATGAGATCCTCTACTGTGAGCTGCGGCGGGGCTCCAATGGGCTGCGCTGGGGGGGTCAACTGGGCCTGGCAGGATTGGAGGGAAGGGGGTTGCATGGGGCTGGGTGTCTCTGGGGGGTCTCCAGGGTGGCTAGGGGGGTTCAGGAAGGTCTCCATGGGGGCTGGGAGGGTGGGTAGCTGCAAGGTGGGGGGGTGTCCATGGGATGGGGCTGTGGGTGGGGTTGTATGAGGTGGAGGGGGGTTGTGTGGTGTGAGGGAGTCTGGAGGGGTCTCCACGGGGCCTGGGGGATGGGGTAGCTGCAGGGTGGGTTGCATGGGTCTGGGATCCCCACGGGGTGAAGGGACTGGAAGTGGGTTGTATGGGGCTGAGGGGCTTCCAAGGGGGCTGGAGCTGGAGGGAGTCAGGCTGTGCATCCCCTCACACCTCTTCCATGACTCCCCAGGGGACGTGGCTGGGAGCTGCAAGCTGCTGCGTAACCGGTTTGAGAGCCGGGACCGGGAGTGGGCAACGTACACCTGCGTGCTCGGATTCCATGTCTTTGGTGAGCTGGGGACATGGGGGTGTCCCCTGGGGGTGCCGGGGAGAACTGGGGGGGTAGGGGGCATAGAGGAATGCTCATACGTGCTCATGTGTTTGCCACTGCGTGTGCAGGCGTGTGGCCAGATGGCTCGGATGGCACCGACATCAACTCCCTGTGCCGGTCACACAGCGAGCGTGTGGTGGCCGTGGCCGATGACTTCTGCAAGGTGCATCTCTTCCAGTACCCCTGCTCCCGTGCCAAGGTCAGATGCCCCCCCCACCTCCTGCTTCCCTCCCTGGGGGGCTGGGGAGGTGCCCAGGCCCTTCTGCCCTGGACCTGAGGGAGTTCTGGATCGGAGAATTTCTGGGGTAGGGGGCCCTGGCTGTCTTGGCATGTCTCTGCCCAGGGCATCTTGCCTGGAGAGGGGGCAGGTATCGGTGGGGGGGACACACTGCCTTTTTGGCCAGGGGGGTAGTGTGTCTTGAGGGGGTCTCTGCTGGGGTGGGGGACCTGGGGGGTTTCACAATACAGCTGGCTGAACTCGAGGGGGTTCCTGAGGTTTTAGGGGGGGTCTTATATTCAGAGCTGGGGTTGCTGCAGACAGTGTGGGGGCCCTGAGGTTTTAGAGGGGTCTCTTATTGGGGTAGGGGGCTTTCAGTGTGGCTAGGGAGCTCTAGGAGGTCTCATATTGGGGTGGGTGGCTCAGCAGGGCCTGGAGGAGGCTCTGAGGCCTTAGGGGGGCACCGGGGTTCTATGGGGGGGTCTCAGCCTCTCAACTCCTGTGCCCCACAACTCCTCCCCCCCACAGGCCCCCAGCCACGTGTATGGCGGCCACGGCAGCCACGTGACCAATGTGCGCTTCACCCACGACGACGGGCACCTGGTCTCGCTGGGGGGCAAGGACACCAGCATCTTCCAGTGGCGGGTGCTGAGCGGGGGGGGTGCCGTGGCCCCCCGCAGCCGCTCCTTCTCCTCCACCTCCCTCTCCTCCCAGGAAGCTGGGGGGGGGCCCTGAGTGCCCCCCTGACCCCCAGCCAGCCGCGGCACTAACTCACGCTAACGATGCGACCAGCTTCATTAACTATAACTCCCCCAGGGCAGAGCAGGTGGGGGAGGCAGGCAGTGCCAAAGCCGGGAGGGGCCAAGCGCCCCCTCCCTCCTCCACGGGACCAAGTCTGGGGGGGGCAGGATGCAGCCCCCCCACCTTCGTTTACATTCCCGGCTGCTCCAGCCGCTCTTGACACTGTGACAGGCCCAAATAAAGCCTTGGCATCAGGGGCCGGGCTCCCGTCTCCTTCCTGGGGGGGCGGGGAAGCTCGGCTGGGGTAGTGGGGGTGGGGTCTGGCCCACCCCAGAGGTGGCCACATCTTTGTGTTGGGCTTAGAGGGATCTCTGAATGCAGGGGAGCTGTGCCCTGCCCTAGAGGTGGCTGCATCTTTGCACCAGCATCCCTGCGTTCCACCTCAGCACTGGCTGCATCTCATCTCATCAGGGGCTTGGGGTTGGGGCTGAAGTCATTAACTGGGGGTATGGAGGGTGCATGTCTATTTTTTTTGCTTCTATGCTAATATATGCAAATAGAAGCCAGATCTGTGCTCCTATGTGCTAAGGAGGGCGAGGGAGTAAAAGGGAAGAAATAGTGTGACGCGGCGAGGAAAAGGTTAACGGGGAGCCGGAAAGACCCGAAGTACCCCCCCTCCTTTCCGGAAGGAGCCGAAGTCGGCGGCGGGCGAAAAGACTCGAGTGCTGCCGGAAAGAGCCGAAGCCAAGCCAAGGATCTTCCGGGGGGGTGCCCCGATGCTAACAGCGGAAGTGGCCGAGAGTGGAGGCAGCGGCGGAAATACCCGAGTGATAGCGGGAGCGCCCGAGCGCCTCCGTACATACTCGAAGTGCTGGCGGAAATGCCCGAGGGGGTGGCAGAAGCAGCGGGGCGGAGACGGAAACTCCCGAGCGTTGCCGGAAGTGCCCGAACCGGGGGCGGAAACGCCCGAGCGGTACCGGAAACGCCCGAAGCGGAGGCGGAAACACCCGAGTGGCGCTGCGTGAGGAGGAGGCGGCGGCGGCGGCGGTGGCGGCGGGAGGCGATGGAGAGCGGCCGGGGTTGCCGGTAGCGAGCTCCGCCGAGCCAAGCTAGGCCCTAGGCCATGGCGGCCAACATGTACCGGGTGGGCGGTGAGTGCGTGCGCGGGGCCCGGCACCGAACCGGAACCGGAACCGACCCCCCGTCCCCTGGGGGGGAGGGGCAAGTACCCCCCCCGGGTATTTGGAGGGGGTGGGGGGAGTTTAGCCCCGGGGAGACACTTGGGGTGGGCTGGGGCAGGTACCCTCCCGTGAGGCTTTCGGGGGGAGTGAGGGGGTCAAGTCAAATGGGGGGGTAGCTTGGCAGCAAGTGGCCGAGGTCCGGACTATGTGACCCCCCCACTGGGGTATTTGAAGGGGTTGGGGGCAGTTTGAGGGCATGAGGGGGTAATTTTGCAGAGCCCTGAGGTGTTGCTGGGGGGCAGGTGCCCCCCCCCCGGGGTATTTGGGGGGGGTGGGGACACAGCTCAGACCCTGAGGGGTGATTTGGGGGGCCCTGGGATAGCTTGGCCCTAGCAGTTTGGGGATGTGGGGGGCAGGTGGCCCCACAGTAGGGAGTTTGGGTATCCCGAGGGGGTTATCCATATGGGGGCTGGGGGCAGGTCAGGCCTTTATGGGGGGACAGCAAAAGAGACTCCACCTCTGGGTGCAGGGGTAGGGATCACCCCGGGGGCCACAGTCAGGGACACTAGGCCCCACGGGGGCTGATTGTAGGGATTGGGGCTGGGTTGGGGGTCCCGCTGCTTTTGCTCCCCCTGACAGCCTCCCCACCCCCCCCCCGCCCAGACTACGTCTACTTCGAGAACTCCTCTAGCAACCCCTATCTCGTCCGGCGCATCGAAGAGCTCAATAAGGTGAGAGGCCCTGATGCCACCCTGGGGACGGACCCCCACAGACTTGTGCTGCCTCCTGTGCCCCAGGGGCTGGCGTCCAGGCCCCTTTCTGCAGCCAACTCCAGGCCCCTTCCCCACCTTTGAGGCCCTGCTCTGAGGCACTTCTGCAGAGGGTTGAGGGGGTTTGGCTTGTCTGGGGGTTGCACGGGGGGAGTCTTGTTTAGGCTGGGGGCTGGAGTGGGTCTGGCCTCTCTTGGGAGATGAAGAGGTTGTGGGGTAGGTCTGGGGGGGCAGAGGAGGGCTTGACTGAGGGGATGTGGGGGGTTGCAGACCAAGGCTGGGGGTAGGAGGGGCTTGGTCTGGCTCTGGAGACATGCGGGGGTGGGGCAGCTGTGCCCAGGGCATTGTGGCAGCCTTTTACTCTTGCCCCCAGACAGCCAACGGCAATGTGGAGGCCAAGGTCGTCTGTCTCTTCCGGCGCCGTGACATCTCCAGCAGCCTCAACAGCCTGGCGGACAGCAATGCCCGTGAGTGGGATCACCAGGGGGAGGTGTGATCCCTCCCACTGTGAAGCGGGGTCTATCCTGGGCCTGGGCTGAGGGGGTAGAGAGCAGCCCAGGTCCAACCCCAGGGACTGAACTGCCCTGACTTGTCCCTGAGCAGATTGGGGGCTGGTTTTGTTTCTCCCAACACTGCCCATGTAGCAGGGGCCTGGGGGTGCGGAGTGGGGGTTAGGGGCCGAGGGCCAGGAGTGAGGGAGTGCTGGCAGAACTTGGGGGTCAAGAGTGAGGGCCATTGACAGGGCTAGTGGGGGCTGCAGGTTGGGGGTGAAGGGCACTGGCAGGGAGCTGCGAGTTGGTATGCAAGAGGCACTGGCAGGGATGGGGGTTGAAAGGGACTGTGGGGTTAGGAGTGAGGGGCATTGGCAAGGCTGAGAGGGGCTGCAGGTCAGGAGTGGGAGGCACTGACAGAGTTGGGCTGGGGGGCAGCGGGTTTCCTCCCACTGTGTCATGCTGGACTGCCTTGGCCTGTGACCTGGTGCAGCCTGGAGGCTGCAGACCACGTGGGCTTAATGGCACTGGGGGGGCGAGGGCTCTGCCTGGGGTTTCCTGGGCGCAGGAGCAGGGGTAGATTTTTCCACCCCCGAGCCCTTGGGCAGCTGCCAGGAGCTGGAGACAGGCGGGGCTGGACCGCAGCTGCCTCCACCACGCCACTTCCTGCTATGGGGGTTGGGGGGGCGGCTCTTGCTGGGGCCAGGGAGGGGGGCCTGGAAGTGTGGGAAGGGGTTCTAAGCTCATCTCCTTGGCATGAGGAGGGAGCTGTGTGGGGCTACTTGACACCCCCTCCCTTCCCCCGCTCCCCCTGCTTGGCATGCTCCCCCAGGGGAGTTTGAGGAGGAGTCAAAGCAACCAACAATGACAGAGCAGCAGCGGCACCAGCTGAAGCATCGCGAGCTCTTCCTGTCCCGCCAGTTCGAGTCGCTGCCAGCCACTCACATAAGGTGTGTTGGGGGGCACCTCATCAGCTACCGGGGGCAAGGCTTTGCATGTGGCAGGTGTGGGGCCCCCAGGCCCTCACCCAGAGGTGGGGGGGTGGCAGGTGCGGTGGGGGGGATGCCCTGAGCTGGCCTGGCCTGGCCAGGGAGGGAACTCCAGCACGTGACACGTGATCTTGCTGGTTGCCCACAGGGGGAAGTGCAGTGTGACACTGCTCAATGAGACTGACATCCTGGGCCAGTACCTGGAGAAGGAGGTGAGGGGGTGCAAAGCCAGGTGTGGGGGCTAGCTCTCTGGGGGTGGGGTCCTGGTCCCTGTAGAGCTTGTGCGGGGGAAATGTGTAGGGTTAGGGTTGGGGTTGGGGGTGCATCTCCCTGGAAGTGGGAGAACTAGTCTCTCTAGGGCTGGCAGCTAGGGGGAGGGCAGTTCCCTGGGGGCACAGGGGTCTGGAGAGCTGGGGGCTCTGTGGTGTCCCCAGCCTGAGGTTCATCTCCTCTCCCCTGGTTCCAGGACTGTTTCTTCTACTCGCTGGTGTTCGACCCTGTGCAGAAGACCCTCCTGGCCGACCAGGGCGAGATTCGTGTCGGCTGCAAGTACCAGGCTGAGATTCCTGACCGGCTGGCTGAAGGTCTGAGGGGAGTAGGGGAGCGGAGGGGAGGGGACCACGTCCATCCCCCTTGGCTAGAGAAGGGGATCAGCACCGTCTCCCAAAGGACTGGGCATGCGGTCGTGTGTGTGGGGCCTTCCCTGATCCAGCTGCTTCCCGCAGGTGAGTCTGACAACCGCAACCAGCAGAAAATGGAGATGAAGGTCTGGGATCCTGATAACCCCCTAACGGACCGGCAGATAGACCAGTTCCTCGTGGTAGCCCGGTGAGGAGTGTGTGGGATGGGGGGAGCAGGGGAGAAGGGATGGGCTTTTAAATGGCCTTGGAGAAGTAGGGGAGGGTCTAGAGGCCCAGAGCCACAGGGGAGAGTGCTAGGGCCAGGCTGTTTTGCTGGTGGGTAAGAGGAGCCCTGAGCACTGCCAGAAAGAACAGGTACAGCTCTTCTCTCGTGTGGCTGGGAGCAGGGCATAGTACTGGTACTTTGGGCCAAACGCTTGCCCTGGTGGTGTCTGGAGGACACTGGCCAGACACTGAGGGCTGAGTTCAGTGTGGCTGCCCTTGCTCCCCTGGGGGCTTTCCCAGGCCTTGGGCCTTTGCTGCTGCTGCACAGGGCTGGGAGCGAATTTTTCCCCATTCTGTTGGTACAGGGGTTTCTCCCCTTCTTTCATGGTGCTGGGTGTGGCTGTAGCCAGGCTGGGCATAGTGACCAGGCTGTGCTAGGGTTCCTGTTGGGGCTCAATCCTGGAGGCTCCTGCCTAGAGAATCTTGCCCCTCACCGTGGTCAGACTGACATGGACTGGGGCAGGGAACAGTGTTCCCGTTCTTTGCAGGGCGGGCATTGTTTCTGCCTGGGCTCTCCCCAGTGCCTTGAGCTCCCCTGGCAGCAGCAGGCCGCTGATGCCCTCGTTCTTCAGGGCCAGGCCTGAGGGCTCTGGGCATCTGTGGGATGGGCTGGGGAGTGGTACCAGCAGTGGGTCGGACCTGGGTGTGTCTGGATAGATCATGATGGCACTGGGCCCTAGGTGATCTGTCAAGGCCCCTGTGATTCCAGCAGAACATGGTGGTGGGGAAGTGAGGGGATGTGTTGGTGGTGAGGGGTTTTCTAGGGCGCAGGGTGGGAGGCATAGGCACACACCAGGCTTGGGACAGGTTGAGGGGGGGCTGCTCAGGGTTCTCTGGGGTGTCCACCTGTCCCAGGGCATCACTCCCCCATTCCCCTCCCTCCAGGGCTGTGGGGACTTTCGCACGAGCTCTGGACTGCAGCAGCTCCATCCGACAGCCCAGCCTGCACATGAGTGCCGCTGCTGCCTCCCGGGACATCACACTGGTGAGAGGGGTGGGGGACAGGCAGGGGTCCCTTGGCCTGACTATAGCTTGAGGGAGGGTGGGGGACCACTGAGGGTCTCTGGGTAGGTGGGGGGATATCTTGGTATCACACTGGCATTTCCTGTTTATGGCCTCCCTCCTTCCATTCCTTCCCCAGTTCCATGCCATGGACACACTGCAGCGCAACGGGTACGACTTGGCCAAGGCCATGTCCACGCTGGTGCCACAGGGGGGACCAGTGCTATGCCGTGATGAGATGGAGGAGTGGTCAGCCTCTGAGGCCATGCTCTTCGAGGAGGCACTCGAGAAGTACGGCAAGGATTTCAATGATATCCGGCAGGACTTTGTGAGTGCTGGGGGGGCTGGGACTTGGGGTGTTGGGTGGGTGGGGGTGCTCTGGGCTGTGTAACACACCCCATCTTCTGAGACATGAGGCTGATTGGGGGAGGGCTGTGCCATCTCAGCTCCTCTCTCTATGTGCAACCCCTGGGGGAGGGATTGGGGGGGCCCATGTCACGATCTGATGCCTTCCTGCCCTTGGCAGCTGCCCTGGAAGTCCCTGGCGAGCATCGTGCAGTTCTACTACATGTGGAAAACCACTGACCGCTACATCCAGCAGGTGAGTGCTGCCTGTGGCTAGGGGGTCCTGCTGCCCGATGGGGTCTGATGAGAGGGACGGGGTCCTGGGGCAGAGCCCCCGTGGTGTTCACGCTCACCCCCGCATCTCTGCTTGCAGAAAAGGTTAAAGGCAGCGGAAGCTGACAGCAAGCTGAAGCAGGTCTACATCCCCACTTAGTGAGTGACGGTCTGGTGGGGGAGGAGGAGGTCTGTGCCTGTAGGTGGGGCCACAGCCCACCTAGTCATTATGGGCCTGGGTGGGGTGGGGCTTCAGCCTAGCAGGTGGGGTCACATCCCCAGCAGGTGAGTCTGGGCCTGGGGGTGTGGCCGTATCTCCACCTAGTCAGTGCATGGCTGGGAGGCAGAGCTCCAGTCCTACTAAGGCTGGGGAGTGGGGCCTGAGGGATCCAGAACTGAGGTGACATCATCTCCTTTTCCCCCCATGACCACCCCTAGCACGAAGCCAAACCCCAATCAGATCATCTCGGTGGGCTCCAAACCCGGCATGAATGGCGCCGGCTTCCAGAAGGGGCTGACCTGCGAGAGCTGCCACAGTGAGTTGGGGGGGTGGCTGAGGGGGCAGGATGGGGGATGCCTGGCACAAGGCCCCTCCTCTGACCCCAGTCTCCCCACCACAGCCACACAGTCGGCCCAGTGGTATGCCTGGGGCCCCCCCAACATGCAGTGCCGCCTCTGTGCCTCCTGTTGGATTTACTGGAAGAAGTATGGGGGGCTCAAGACCCCTACACAGCTGGAGGGCGCTGCCCGCAGCACCACGGTAATGCACTGGGGTGGGGGCCCCTGACTTCCCTCTGGGGTCTGGGCCTTCTTTCTCTGTGCCTCCATAGCCCCTTTTTTGGGGGGGGACAGAGGATTCCTGAGAGCCAGCTGTGGCTCTTCATGGAAGGGAGCCTTGGTCTTCATTTCCTTGGCTGCAGCTGGGCTATGTTTTGGGGGCAGGCAGTAGCAGGGCAAGGGTCTCCGGGAGCCAGCCCTGATCTCCCCCACCCCCCTTGGTCGGCAGGAGCCACACTCACGGGGCCACTTGTCACGGCCAGAGGCGCAGAGCCTATCACCCTACACAACCAGCGCGAGCCGAGCCAAGCTGCTGGCCAAGAACAGACAGACCTTCCTGCTGCAGACCACGAAGCTGACCCGCCTGGCGCGCCGCGTCTGCCGCGACATCCTGCAGCCCCGGCGTGCCGCCCGCCGCCCCTACGCTCCCATCAATGCTAATGCTATCAAGGCTGAGTGTGCGTAAGAGCCGGGCAAGGTTGGGGTGGGGGGCTTAAGGAGTGTAGGGCAGGTGAGGGAGACCCTGCCATGCCCATGAACGCCAGTGCTATCAAGGCTGAGTGTGCTTGCTAGGGGATGTATGTGATAGCCCAGGATAGGGCAGGGGGGTGCATGTGTGAGAGCCTGGGAGGGTGGGCGGGGTGGGGGTGTGTGTTGGAGGTGAGAGAATGCCTGGGATAGGGGTAGGAACATGTGCTTGCGGGGGCAGGGTGTAAGAGCAAGCCTGGGTAGGGGTGTGAGTGTGTGCTGTACCCCCCTGCCTGATGCCTGGTCCCTGTGCCTCCCCCCTGCAGGCTCCATCCGCCTCCCCAAGGCGGCCAAGACACCCCTGAAGATCCACCCACTGGCACGGCTGCCCCTGGCCACTATTGTCAAGGAGCTGGGTAAGGCTGTTGTGTGGGGGGCAGGGTGGGAGGCCTCCGTGTGCTGGGGTCCCTGAGCATCTATGGGGGATTTTCTTTGCCATCAGTAGCCATAGCAGGGACTCCACCCCCACTGCACAGACAGACAAGCCCAGCGCCATCTCTCAGCCCCTGCCCTGCCTGTCTTGGGGATGGGGAGGGGTCCAGAGCAGCTGGTGGACTGGAAAGGGACTGAGTAGGCCCTAAATGGGAACTCCTGCCCAGGTAGGTCAGGGTGTTTGTTGCCTCCCAGCAGGCGTGGACTAGGAACATGGGGCCATGGTCCGTCTGTCCGTGTCCCGTCCCTGTTCCCCAGGCCCAGGCAATGAGAAGGAAGGGGAGCTCAGGGACCATGCAGTAAAGCCCCGCTCTTTCCTTCCCGGCTCTGGGAAAATCCTGGCATGATTTGGCAAACAAAAGAGCAGCAGCTCAGAGGAAACTCTTGCCCCCTGTCCCTCCATCCCCGTTCTGTTCAGCAGGTAGGGGTAGATCTGTTCTCCATGGATTCATTTGTGCCCCTGGCTCTGTTCTCTGCCTCCATCAGCTCCTGTGGCTACGAATTCCATGTAGGAATGGGGCGCTAAGTGAAAAAGCCCCTTTCTCTTGTGAGTTTTAAGCCTGCTCACATCAGTGGGTGTCCTGAGGTCCTGTACGTGGGACTCGGTGACCAACAGCTCCCTGTTCTCTTGGTCCGCATCTGCCATGACATGATAGACCTATTCTGCCACCCCTCAACCTTCTCCACACTGAGTCGTCCTTGCCTTTTGAGTCCCTCCTGCTCTGGTCATGGCTCCAGGCCCCTCATCATTGTAGTTGCCCTTCTCTGGACTGTGGCAATGCTCTGTGCAGGATCGGGGACTGTGGAACAACATGCCCCAGGCACAGGTGAGGGCAGCTTGGAGATGCACACTCAGAGGCTGAGGAGGGACCTGGCTGATGCCCACTGCTCCTAAAACATGGGCAGAAATGACAGAAGCATTGCATGTGGTGATGGGCTCTACATGAGCTGTCACCACACAGGAAAGAGCGACATCCTGGACCTTCCATGCTGGATACTGCATATAGGACAGGAACAGGAGAAAACCCTGCTCAGACCCAGTCACTCTGCTCCCTGCCACTGGGGGACACGGGAGCCTGGGCCAGACAGAGCTAAGGTCTGACCCCGTCTGGCAGAGCATATGCTCTTCTGTATCTCCAGAGCCAGCAGGCACCTCTCGGCCCCGCCCCGCCCTGAGATGGGGCCCGGACATGGCCCCGGACTTCTGGTTTCCCCACAGCCAGTGCCACCAACTTGGCTTGGGAGTCAGGGGTAGGGCTGGGAACAGGGCACTGGTTGGACCTGGCCTGACACCTCTTTACTCTTATGTCACTGGGAGGCTTCCACAGTTCTTACAGCCCCTTTTTCTTCCTCTACCCAGCGGCCCAGGCCCCGCTGAAGCCCAAGACGCCACGTGGCACTAAGACACCCATCAACCGGAACCAGATGAGCCAGAGCCGGGGCCTGGCTGGCATCGTGGGCAAGAGGGCCTACGAGGGGGCCAGCGACGCGCACCGCGTGGCCCGGGTACGCAAGGTGGGGGGGCTTTGTCAGGCATCGGGGGGATGGGGGGCTGTAGAGGGGTGGAGGGCTTCAGTGGGAAATCATAATGGGAGAAGTGGGGGGGAATTGTAGTGGGGGAAGGGCTACCTGGTAATGGAGCAGGGACTGGGAGGGGGTTGCCAGCAGCAGGGTGGGAGGTTCTGGGCTGGGATGGGGAGGGAGTAGTAGTGGGGGGGGCTTTCCTGGTACAGTTGGGGGAGGGGGCTGGGGCAGGATTGGTGGCCAGGGCTGGACTGGGGAGCCAGGGCACAGCTGAGCTTCCCTTCTTCCTATCCCCCCCCCACGTGGGCGGCGCAGGTGGTGGGGGGTGGCGTCCCCTTCTCAGCCAATGGGCGGCCACTGAGCTCAGGGCTCCGGGCCAGCGCGCAGCCGGCCGCCAAGCGCCAGAAGCTCAACCCAGCTGATGCCCCCAACCCTGTCGTCTTTGTTGCCACCAAGGACACCAGGTACCGGGGCGCAGGGTCTGGGAGAGGGAGCTCAAGAGCTGGCTGGATCCTGGGCCTGCTGTGGGGGGCAGGTGGGAGGACACCAGGGCTGCCCCCAGGGTCCGGGGGTACTCACCTCCCCCCCGCCCCCCCATGACCACGCTCCTCCCCTGCAGGGCGCTGCGCAAAGCCCTGACCCACCTGGAGATGCGGCGAGCTGCTCGCCGGCCCAACCTGCCCCTCAAGATCAAGGCCACACGACCTACAGTTGCCCCCCTGGCGCCTGTGCCCCCCGCCCGGCCCGCCAGCACCACGGAGCCCATCGTCCTGGAGGACTGAGCCGGGGGGGGTGGACCTTTCCTTTTTATATTTTTTTATTTCCATGTATGCCCCTACAACTTGGCTGGGGGGGCCAGGGCCCAGCCTTGGAGGGGGGTGGGGGTCCAGGCCACTGGGGCTGCCCCCTTCAATGCAGCCACTTCCTGTCTGTGTGACCCACCTGGCCCCCCCGGGGCCAGAGGAGAAGGCATCTGCCCCCCCCTCACCCCCTTCTCTCTTCTCCCTGGGGTGTTTTTGTACCTCACGCTGTAACCAGTTCTTATAGTGACCAACCGGGAAATAAAACAACACCTTTTCTTCACCCGCTGCCACTGCTGTGGTTGGGGAGAGGCATCTGGGGGGAGGGTGGTCACAATCTCCTTCATGGGGGGAGAGCCAGGCACAGACCTACAGCTGCAGTCAAGGCCCACGGAGGGGTTTATTGCAAAGAGAATGCAGCCAGACCACAACTCTGGGGTCTCTCCATGCCCCCTCCTCCCACTGCCACAGGGTTGGAGGTGCCTTGCTCCCCAGCCCTGGTTGGAGCTTGTTGGGATAGCTCCCCACCCCCACGCTGCTGCACGGGAGCAAGGGCTATGCCCCCCATATTTGGGGGCTCCTGCCCCCCAGCTCTGAGGCAGAAGAAGCTGTCAATGAGCTGCTGTTGCTGGTGCAGCCCCTTGGGGCAGGGGGGGCCAGTGGGAAGGGGCTGAGGGTGATGTGCCTGGCCTGGAAGCGGGGGCAGGGACAGCCTCAGAGCCACAGCCATATTGTGCAGAACACAGCAGGCAAGGAGGATGCTGAAGACCTTGGGGGGACCCCCCGGCCCACCCTGGCCTCCCAGACACTGGAACCGCCCCTTCAATACCCCCTACGGCTGCCCAGGCGGCCACCTGGGCCACATTATCATGCTGCTCAGCTGCCAAACATGGGGCCTCCACCAGTGTCAGCGGCCAGGGCTTCCGTAGGACCTTGGAAGATCATCCGGTCCAGCCCCCTGCCCCAAACAGGACAGATAACTGGGGGTCAGGTGACCCTAGCAAGGTGACTGTCCAGTCTCCTCTTGAAGATTTCCAGGGTAGGTGATTGCAGTCTGGGCACCCCAACTGTGGAAAAAGTTGTAGGGGTGGTCCTAGCTGGCTCAGGGGTGGGGACAGGGCAGGGGTCCCAATCCAGGCTTGATCATGGCAGGCTCAGGCGTAAGGGCAGGAGCCCTGGTCCTGGAACAGTCCCATCTGACTGAATGCAAAAACAGGGCAGGGACCTGGAAATGCATCTGATCAGGAGAGGATCCCTAGCTGGCTCAGGGAGAAGGCAGGGCCCCCAGGGATTCCTTCCCCCCCACTCCCCCAACCCTGCTGTTAGCTTGGGGAGGGCAACAGGCTACTGTCTCTTAACAAACCCCCACAACAGCAGCTCCTACCCTGCCTCCTGGGCTAGGCCTCAGGGTGGGGGGGTCTCTCTGCCTTGGCCCCTGCCCCCAGGGGCTCCTTTCCCATCCACTGGTGGGAGCGAGGGAGGCCTGGCCCTTGTCTGGCAGGGAGAGCCCATGTCCCCATAAAAGGAGCGTTGGGCACAGCAAGGTGCCTGGGGCTCACTCAGCAGCTACCCGTCAAGGTTGTGCCCCTCGAAGAGGGGGGGAGGCTGGACGCAGAGCCGGGGCACGCGGCTGTCGCACGCGTGCGGAGGCCACAGGCACACACCAGGGTGGAAGCGCAGCAGGTTGCTGTACAGTCCCTCACGGGGGGGCGGGCAGCTTCAGGGCCACGGGGGTGCAGCCCAGGGCTCCCAGCATGGCAGGGAAGCTGGCCAGGTGCTGGGCCCCAGCCTGTTGGGAAGCAGCATCGAGAAGCAGATGAAGGCGACGGCCTGATGGGCGAGGGTGGCCGTGACCTGGGACACGCTGGCCTGGCTGATGCCTGCACCCACCCCGGCCGCCGCCTGGAAGGTGCCCAAGGTGTAGAAGTCGAGGGCAGCTGCCACCTTGACGCCTACAGGCAGCGTGCGGCCCAGGTTGCCTGCCACCGCTCATGGGCCCAGGAGGACAGCAGGTACAGCGCAACGGGGGGGGGCGGGGTCTGGGCCTGGAAGGGGTTGGGGTGGGGTGGGGTGAGGCCTGCCTATGCCCAGGGACCCCGGATTTAGGGGCCCGGGGGTGGGGCGGGGGGGTCGAAAGTTAACCGGAAGTGGGGGAAAGTCTTCAAGACGTGGACCAGAAGTGGGTGTGGGGTGTTCTCTCTGTCCTTCCCTCCCTCCTACGGGCGGGCTCCTCGGGGCCGGGGATGGGAGGGAGTGGGGGGCTCGCTAGCAGGACGGACCATTTCCGGGGGCACGGGGGCGGGAATTCCTAGACAGGGCAGGCAGAGTTGAAGGAGGCGTATCGGGGACGGACCACTTCCGGCAGGGAGGGAGCGGGAAACACGACGATTTTCGGGGGATGTCTATCGTAGACGGACTATTTCCGGCGAGGAGCGGCTTCCGGGGGAATCTCAGGGACGGACACTTCCGGCCGCACGGAGCGCGAGCCGGGATGGAGCCGGATGTGGAGTCTCTGCCCCGTGGAGGCTTCCGTTGCCGCCTCTGCCACGTGACCGCCGCTAACCGTGAGCAGGGGGGGTCAGGGGTCACCATGTGGGTCAGGGCGGGGCTGAAATGTTGGCCTGATCTCTGACCTGTAGGGTCAGACTGACCCCTGGTGTCACCCCCTCGTGTTAGATCACCTTACCTTAGACCCAGTCTCCCCTGGGACCAGGCTGAGACCCCTCACTCCTCCGTCCCAGGGCCCTGTGACCTCACTCCCCTCAGGACAGACTCGTTTAGCTGTGACCCCTGACCTCACCCCTGAGTTGGAGACCAGTGACCTCACTTCCTTTCATCCAGACATCCCTGACCCACCTGCTCTTTGTGCCCCTGCACTAACGCTTGCCCTGCCCCTAGCAGGGCCCAGCCTGGACGACCACCTGCGGGGCCGCAAGCATGGGCGGCTGGTAGGGCTGCGGGCCCAGCGCCAGGCCCAGGCACAGCGCAGTGTCTTCGTCAGCGGCTTCCGCAAGGGCACGGATGTGGCTGAGCTCAGCGACTACTTCCAGACCTTTGGCGGCGTGGCCAGCGTGGTCATGGACAAGGACAAGGTCAGCCCTGGCACTGGCAGGGAGCGGACAGCCCTCCTCCCGCCTTGCCCGCCCTGATAGCTTTCCCGTGCTCTGTTCCTTGCAGGGCGTCTATGCCATTGTGGAGCTGGAGGACCAGGCGGCGCTGGAGAAGGTCCTGGCCCAGCCTCAGCACAGCCTGGGGGGGCAGCGGCTGCGGGTGAAGCCTCGGGAGCAGAAGGAGTTTGCCTATGCACCCCCCAAGCGGCAGGGGGGTGCCCGCCGCGAGCTGCTGAGTCCCGAGAAGCTGGAGCAGGACCTGTGCCAGGCTGAGGACGTGAGTGTGTGCTGGGAAAAGGGGACACGAGGGTTCGTGGTCCCTGCCCCCAGCTGATGTTCTTTTTCTCCAATGTAAGGTTCTGTTGTGGACTGTTGGGTGCTAGGTCCACCTGGCCTGGTCTCCTGGGTCCCCCAGCTGGAGACGGAGGAGGCTGGGGGGAGGGAGAGCAGTTGGGTGTGAGCAGGGTGTCCCTCTCGCACATGGAGCCTCCAGCACTGAGGCTCCAGGAGGGTCTGATTCAGAATAGGGATGTGAACAATTAAACGATTAATTACTTAAGCATGATAACTGGTTTTAGCTTGCCCTTATTCTTCAGCTTGGGGCCAGGTGCAGTCTGGGAGGGGAGGGAAGGGGAAGGGAAAAGGAAAAGGAAAGGGAAGCCCTGTGGTGCCCCAGCAGAAACTGGAGGGAGAGAGGAGCGAGGAGGAGGGGAGGGGTTGTCTGTTCCCCCCCCAGGGTTTCCTTAGCTATGCTGCCTACCTGACCAGACTGCTTTGGCCCCCACCACCCCACACTGCTCTGGGTGGGTGGGCACAGCCCCTCCTCTATAGCAGGGTAGGGTAGGACAGGTGCCAGTGCCAGTCCAAAGCTCCACACTCTCCCCTTCCTCCCACTGATTTCTAGAGTAGGGGCTGGAGCCCTGTTCTTCCAGGTCCGTCCCCATCTCTGTGCTCGACTGTTGTACTTGCAGCAAGTTAAATGAACGTTTCTTTAATTGGTATTTACATTGTTAATCTAGAGGCTGTGCTGCTCGCTCCTGTGCTCCATAGCTTCCAATGCCTCTTTTCTCCAAGGGCGTGTTTGGTCCCTTGGGAAATCTGGCTGAACCCCCCCCCATATTCCCCCACGTCTGGGGGCAACGAGCGCTGCGCTTTAGTTCCAGCCTGGGTACGAAAGAACTTCCTCATGCTGGCTTTAAGCTGACAGCCTGGTCATCTCACTGTGACTCCTCTTTCTTGTCTTGAGGGACAGGCTGTAGTAAATCCTACTGACATTTTCTTTCCCCTTGAGCGTTTTGTTTTTCCTCCTTGAGCTTCTCTTCTGCCCTGACTGGGCCTGGCCTTGTTAGTCTCTCCTGGGGAAGCATCTCCAAACCGCCCTTCTGTGCACCTTCTCTGTTCTTCTCTCTCTTGTTGGGGGTGCGGGGACAAGTGCTGGGTGCAGCATTTAAGCTATGGACCCACCAGAGATGTAGAAATGGACATCACGATCCTTTCTGTTTCTGTTCCTCCTCCTCCCCACCCTTGTGTCTGCCTCCGTGAGAGCAGCTGTGCTGATGCTTTCAGGGTCTGGGGTGGCTCCCAGGTCTGTCCTATGCGCTGACAGATCACAGCCACCCCCCTCTTTGCCACCCAACCCACAGGTGGATGCCCAGATGCGACGCCTGGTGCAGTTGTTTGAGTTCTCTGAGGACGAGCGGCACCTGCGACACTTGCTGGTCACCCTCTTCCAGGAAGTCTTCCAGGAGTTTTTGCCTGGTGAGGCCCACCCCTGTGCTCGGTCGGGGGGATGGGGATCATCACAGTGACCTCTGCCCCCCACCCCCACGTCAGTGTGACCTCTTCCCCCTGTTGCGACAAGGCTGCTCCGTCCTCCCCTTTGGCTCATCCATCAATGGGTTCGATGTCCATGGCTGTGATCTTGATCTCTTCCTGGACCTGGAGAAGACGAAAACTTTCCAGGCCTCGACCAGGGGGGTCCCAGAGGCACAGGTAAGGGCTGGGTGGCAGCACTGAGACTCTGGGTGCTAAGAGGGGGTATTGCTAGGGAACTTCAGGGGGTGCTGGGGTGGGGGGGCAGTGCCAGGACCCCTGGGGTCTAACATGAAAGGCAAGTGTCAGAACCCAGGGGGGTCAGGTTCTGGGCTGTCCTGCTCCCTCTTCTCTCTGGTAATTGTTCCCCCTGCTCCTGGCTTCCCCCATAGTGCTGCGAGGGGGCAGAGCCAGCCGCAGAGGACTCAATCCTGAGTGACATCGACTTGGGGGTGGCACCGGAGGTGCTGGAGGTGGTGCGCACTGTGCTGCAGAGCTGCGTGCCTGGGGTCCATCGCGTGCAGGCTGTGCCCAGTGCTAGGCGCCCTGTTGTCAAGTTCAGCCACAAGGACTCAGGGCTGTGCGGCGACATCTCCCTCAACAACCGGTGCGGGCTCTTCATGGGGTCTGGGGACTGCTGCCCTGGGAGGGGGAGGTCGATGAGGCAGCTGCCACTGTAGAGGCAAAGGTGGGAGTGGGGGCTGCCCCCCCTGACATTTCCCAACCCCCACCTTCTCCAGGCTGGGTCTGTGCAACACGCAGTTCCTGCAGCTCTGCACCGAGGCTGATGAGCGAGTGCGACCGCTGGTCTACGTGCTGCGCTACTGGGCCAAGCAGCAGGGCCTGGCGGGTGAGGACCTCCGCTTCCCCCCTCTCGCTGGGTGTGGGACAGCCAGCACCAGGCAGAGCTGTGGCTTTGTCCAGGGCTCTGGGTTTGGCCAGTGTGGGGGACAGTTGGGGGTGCAGGGCATAGCCCTCCCATCTCACAGTCGTGTCCACCCCCCAGGTAACCCGCATGGAGGCGGCCCACTCTTCACCAACTATGCCCTGACACTGCTGGTGGTCTTCTTCCTCCAGACGCGCTCCCCACCCATCCTGCCCACCATGACCCGTCTCCAGCAGCTGGCAGGTAGGGCATGCTCTGTGCCCTGGGGCTGTGCATGCCTGAGCATGGGGAGGCAGGGGATGCTCGGGCCCAGGAGCACCAGGAGGCTGGGCACCAATAAGGGAAGTAAAGGGAGCTCTGTGCCAAAAAACGTCCCATCAAGCTTGGCATGGTGCCCATGGGAGAGCCATGTGCTGTGCCTGAAACTAGCTGCAGTTACACAGGCTGCCTGGAGCTGCCACATGTGGGTGCGTGTGCTTGTGTGCAAGAGCATGAGCCGGGGGTGTGCATGCACATATGTGCATGTGACATCCCTGTACCCTGAATCCAGCAACTTTCATGCTCCATTTCCTTCACCAGGAGCCCATGAGGTGCCAGGCTTAGCAGGGTCCCAGGGGTTACATCCATCCCTGTTCTTAACTTGGAGCAGGACAGTCCCAGCCTTGCCTGGTGCCCTTCTCACCTGCTCCAGGAAGGCCCCAGGGCAGGAGGGGCTGAGACCTCCCTGACATGTGGTCTCTGGCGTGGCTGGGGATCGCTAACCATCTCCCTCCTTCCAGGGGGTGAGGAGCGGGTGGTCGTGGATGGGTGGGACTGCAGTTTCCCCCGGGACGCAGCACGGCTGGAGCCCAACACCAACACAGAGAGCCTGCGTGAGTGCTGTGGAGGGGTGGGGGCAGAGGGGCCATGCGGGGATCCCTGTCCTCACCCCACTTCTTTCCTGCTCCCCCCAGGCGTCCTTCTGGCCGACTTCTTCCGCGAGTTCGGGGAACAGGAGCTCTCAGGCCACGTGATCTCCCTGTGCGAGGGCCAGATGCTGCCCCTGGAGGCGGTGGCAGGTGCAGGGCTGCGCCTGGGCCCTGTCACCCTGCAGGACCCCTTCGAGCGCAGCCACAATGTGGCCGCCAACGTCACGGAGCGCATGGCCCGGCGCCTGCGAGTCTGCTGCACCCGGGCTGCCAAATACTGTCGCAGCCTGCAGTACCAGTGCAAGTCCACCAAGGGCCGGCCCTGGGGCTTGGTGCGCCTCTTCCAGCCTGAGGCCGGCGAGCTGGACTCCGACGGGCTGCTCCTCGCCCTGCCCTTGGCCCCGGCTGCCCGTCGGCGTGAGCTGGGCCTAGATCCCAGCTCCCGGCAGAGCTGGTTTGGGCACGTGTGCGCTGGTGTTGCCTTTGTGCTCAGAGATGTCTTAAAGTGCAGTTGCGTAGAGCTCTGCGGTCAGCCCCTTGGACATGCAGAGCAGCTCCTGGAGCCCTCCGGGGTATCCCTTCAACAGGGGGAGACTGGGGAGCCCCCAACCTCCCCAGCCCAGCAGCCAGCAGCCCCGAGGGAGCCTGTGGATGCCCCTACCACCACAGGAAAGCCACTGGCTGCTGGGCTCAAGCGCCCCCTGAGCGAAGAGGAGGGGATCCCCAGCCCTGTCTCAGTCTCCCCTGCCCGCAAGAGGCCGCGGGCAGAGGCCCTGGAAGAGGCAGGGGCTGTGAGCTGGAGCTGCGCCTTGTGGCATCGGGTATGGGTGGGCCGGCGCCGGGTGCGGCGGCAGCTGCGACCCCAGCACAGCAGCCCCCGGGCAGAGGCCGGCACTGAGCAGGAGGCCGCACGGTCCCTGGAGCTGGAGGAGAAGGTGTCGGCGGCCATCGCCCGGCAGGAGGCGAGCGGGGAGCCGCTGCTGCGGTTCACAGCCTGCGCCCGCCTGGACGCCCAGGCCAGCCTGCGCTTCACGCCCGCCCCTGAGCACGCTACGCTCTTCCAGGACTTCTACCACTTCCTGCAGAGCTTCCTGCCCACCATGCTCCAGCGCTACCTCAGCTGCGTGGGGGAGGCCAGCCCGGAGCTAGGGCCAGCGCTCAGGACAGAGCTGGACCCAGAGCCAGGCCCACCCCCAGTCCCGCCGGGGGCCGAGAGAGACCCCCAGTGAGCAACTCGGCTGCGTGGGGCTGGCTGGGAGTAGGGTTCAGGGGACGCTGTGACACTGCCCTGTTACATGCACGCCGCACCCAGCTGGGGGGAGAATAAAGGTCCTGCTCGTGTCCCAGCCCGTGTCCTGGTCTCCTGTGAGCTGGGGCGGGGGGCATCTCCCTCTCCGTCCCCTCTGGGTTGGGGGGTGGGGAACGTGGCAGCCGCATCTGCCTGCGTGGTCTCTGCCTGCCCCGTTCAGGCTGACGCTTCAGCCCGGCAGCCTCGTCTGCGTGTGGCTGGATGGCGTCTGTCTCCGCGGCTGCTGTTGGCAGAGCCCTGGGCACCCAGGGCCGGGCTCAGGTGCTTGGCCGAGCTCAGCGAGGGAGCGCTAGTCCCGAGTGGGCAGCTCTGGGGCACCACGCCTGGCCCCAGGGTCTGCGAAGCTGCAGTCCTGCAGGGCTCCATGCAAGCGGGGGGGGCGCCTCAGGCGTATGCAGCTGCCCCACCCTGGCCTCTGCGTGGGGAGCCGTGGAGCCTCCTGTGCCAGGGCTGGAGTGGGATCCAGCAGGGGCAGTGCTGATGGTGCCCTGTGGCACCCCTGGGTGCAGGGGCTCTGGCACCCATTCTCCCCAGTGCACCTGAAGGGGGGTTGACCTGGTGTCTCCGCAGCCAGGCCGCACGTCGCCCCGCCCCGGTGTGAAAGGGGAGGGCGTGGAAGAAACCTTTTCCTGGCCCTTTAAGAGCCTCGAGCCACGTGGGTCTGGTCCGGCGCGGGCCTTTTAAGAGCCCGGAGTCACGTGGCAGCGGCCCGCCTACGTCATCCGCGGGCGGCCGGGGTTCGGCGCGGGCTGGCGCGCGCCCCCAGGGGGCGGGGCCGGGTCCCCCTCGGCGCGGCGCGGCGCGGCGCGGCGCGGCGCGGCGCACGTGTCGTCCCGGCCATGGCGGAGCGCGACGAGCGCCGCTTCGTGGAGCTGCCCCGCGAGTCCGTGCGGCTCATGGCCGAGAGCGCGGGGCTGGGGCCGGAGCTGCCCGACGACGTGGCCGCGCTGCTGGCCGAGGACGTCTGCTACCGCCTGCGCGAGGCCGCCCAGGTAGTGGGCAGGCCACGCCCCCCGCCGCCCGGCCCCCGCCTGGCACGCCCCTGCGTCGCCCCACGTCCCCGCCCCCCGGCCCCCCCAGCCTCCTGACCCCCGATACCACCCCCTTTCCTCGTGCTCGCCAGCAACTACCGGTGCCCCGTGGCATGGCCCTCTCCCGCTGCCCCTGGGGGTTCCCCAGATCTCCAGGCCCCCCCTACCAGTCACCCCCACCGCCTCAGTAACCCCTGGGCCGTGCCTCTCTGGGCCCCCCGCCCAGCCCCGCAGAGCCTGTGTGCGCCCCTAATGCTGCCCTTCGCTCTCCCCAGGCCCCCCGCCCGGCCCCACCATGCCCCCGATCCCCACACCCATTTGACCACCCCTCGTAGGGGGGGCATGTCCCAGTGATGCCCCTCTTGCCTTTGCCCCCCGCTCCCAGAACAGCTCCCAGTTCATGAAGCACACCAAGCGGCGCAAGCTGACAGTCGAGGATTTCAACCGGGCGCTGCGCTGGAGCAATGTAGAGGTGAGCGTGGGGGGGGGGGCTGTATTAGCTGCCTCCCTGGCCTCGTGCCCCTGGGGGGAAGGGGGCTCGCATCTCCCCCTGCCCTGGCTGACCGCGGCGGGGGGTCATCCTAGGTGATCTGCGGCTACGGCTCCCAGGACGCGCTGCCCTTCCGGCCCGTCAAGGAGGGGGAGCTATACTTCCAGGAGGACCGGGAGGTCAACCTGGTGGAGCTGGCCCTGGCCACCAACATCCCCAAGGGCTGCGCCGAGGCGGCCGTCAGAGGTATGTGGCCCCCCCACAACGGGACACCCCCCCCCCCAACAGCTGAACCTCCCTGGGCTGTGGCTGCTTGGGGCTGGAGATGTCTCCCCTGCCCCAGGGCTCATCCCAGGTCTCTGCCCCCTGCTCCCAGCCCTGGGGGGGCTCTGGGGAACACCCACGCCACCCCGTCTCCATCCAGTCCTGGGCTGGGGGGGGTTGAGGATCATCTGACTGGGTTGGGGGGGTTCAGCAGGAATATCTGGTACCCCCTCCCCCATTCATGTTCACAGTGCACGTCTCCTACCTGGATGGGAAAGGGAACCTGGAGCCTCAGGGAAGCGGTAAGAGCCCCAGCCTCCCCCGCCCCTGCACGGTGCCCCCCAGCCCCAGGAGCTCCCTGGCAACAATAACATCCATGGTGCATCCACCTCTTGAGTGCTGTGCCCCGTTCTGGTCCCTGCACTGCCACGTGGGGAGAGAGGAGCTAGAAAGGGGCAACAAGGGAGATTAGTGGTCTGGAGGGGCTTCCAGAGAGGTCTCAACACACTGGAGGATCGAACCAACAGAAATCTCAGGAAGTTCAGCGAGGACAAGTGGAAAGTTCTGCACTTATGACAGAGCAGTCCCACGCACCGGGACAGGCTGGGGGTGACGGGCTGGGCAGGAGCTCTGCAGAAAAGGACCTAGGGGTGACAGTGGGCAATAAGATGGGTATGAGCCAGCAGCGTGCCCTGGTTGCAGAGAAGACTACTGGCGTCCTGGGCTGCATTGGGAGGAGCGTTGCCAGCAGATTGAAAGCAGTGATTCTTCCCCTCTATTCTGCACTAGGGAGGCCACATCTGGAGTCCTGTGTCCAGCTGTGCACCCCCCCGGTACAGAAAGGATGTGGACAAGTTGGAGAGAGTCCAGTGGAGGACAATGAAAATGGCTGTGGAGAGAGGCTGAGGGAGCTGGGCTTAGTTTGGAAAGGAGAAGACCGAGGGGGATTGAATAGCAGCCTCCACCTCCCTGCAGAGGGGCTGCAGAGGATGGGGCTGGGCTGTTCTCAGTGGGGGCAGACGACAGGACAAGGTGCAATGGGCTCCAGCTGCAGCAAGGGAAGTTGAGGCTGGATATTAGGAAAAACTTTCACTAGGAGAGTAGTAAAGCACTGGAACAGGTTACCAGGGAGGCAGTAGAGTCTCCATGCTTGGAGGTGTTTAAGACCCAGGCAGACAAAGCCTCGTCTGGGAAGATGCAGTTGGGGCTGGTCCTGCTTGGAGCAGGGGGGTGGACTAGGTGTGACCTCCTGAGGTCCCTTCAACCCTCATTGTCTACGATTCTTTAGGAGGCGACACTGAGGAGGGCAGGCCTGGTCAGCACAGAGCCAGGGGCTAGGACGAGGGTTTACAACCTACTCAGTGTGGGAGAGGAAGTCCTCAGGGATTTCTTGTGGCCTGTCTCTCACCAGACAAGGACAAGAGTCGCAGTGAAATTAGCAGGTCAGCAGTTTAAAGCCGACCCGAGGCAGTTCTTGTCCCCCAGCCTGGAATTTGAGCTCAAGGCTCGTTGTCATCAGACGTCGGGGGAGCTGGGAGTTCAGCCCCATTCCCCAAGGAACCAAATACGTCCTTGGAGGAAAGGGGCATCAGTGGCTCTGGAGCATGGGCATGAGGGGCACGGACTCTGTAGCAGAACTACCTGGATCCTCAATGCTGGAGGCTGCATGTGGGAGAGAAACGGGAAAATCCTGCCAAGACCCAGTGTCTCTCCCTCTCTGGAGACTGGGCTGGGTGGACCCAGTCGTGGCAGGACTTAGGGTCTTATAACCCACCACCCACTGCCTTTCCCAGCCCGCTTCACCCCTTTTGCCGCTGGCTGCCTGTGTTGGCTGTGATCTGCCCACCCAATTGCTTCCCCCCCCCCATCCCTGGCTACTTCCAGCTTTGGGGCCCCCAAGAGGAGCTGCTTCTACGGCTCCACGTCCCTGCCTCCTTCGGGCGGTCGCGTGGGGGGCTGTCCGGCAGCTTCCCACTAATGCATCTCCCTGCGCAGTGCCCAGCGCCGTCTCCACACTCACAGACGACCTGCTGAACTACTACCAGCATGTGACGCGGGCCGTGCTGGGTGACGACCCCCAGCTGATGAAGGTGGGTGGGAGCAGGGGGAGTGGTGGGGCAGACCCCTCTGACACCCAAGGCGGCCTGGCGGTGACTCAGAGCAGGGCACCAGGAGCCTCCAGATTGAGCCCCAGCAGAGCCCTGACACAGCCCAGTCACTGCTCTCCCGGGGGGGAGCTTCCTTCCTAGCCAGCAAAGCCCCAGGGCCAGGCGCACAGAGGAGCAGGGCTCCCCTTCCCCCAAGGATGGAGAGCCCAGAGCTTGCCCAGCCATTTCCCCAGTGTTGCCAGGGCAGGAGTTTGCCCTGCTATAAAGGCCTCCTGGTCTCCACTGCAGCAGAGGAGTGATTTCTGGGGCTGGGGTCAGGCTGGAGACCTGCCAGGGGCACCTGCCTATGGCCCAAGCCCTTCCTGTACCCGCAGGTCGCCCTCCAGGACCTCCAGACCAACTCCAAGATTGCGGCACTGTTGCCCTACTTCGTCTACGTGGTCAGCGGGGTGAGTGGAGCTGCAGGCAGGGAGGGGGGTGACCCCTAACCCTGCTCCGTTCCTATGGGGAAATTCTAGGGATGGGGAGAGGTTGCAGGGGGGCACGTTCAGGTGTGGCAGGAAGGTTGTGGGGGGTCATGTCACAGGTCAGGGCTTGGGGCTGATGGTAACCCCTGATCCTGCTCTGTTCTTGCAGGGGAAGTCCCGGGGGTGGGGGCAGGTTTGCAGGGGTGGGGGGCAGTGCATATCCAGGGGTGGCACAAAGGCCGTAGGTCAGGGCCTAGGCTGACAGTGCCCCCGACCCTGCTTTGTTCTTGCAGATGAAGTCTGGGGGTGGCAGCAGGCTTGGGGGATGGTGGAGCTGTACCCGGGGTGGGGCAGGAATGGTTGGGGTGACCACAGGGATCGGAGGTCGGGACCTGACTGTGACCCCGACCCCACTCCATCGCAGGTGAAATCTTGAGGGTGGGGGCAGGTTTGGGAGGCAGTGGAGCCACGGCCAGGGGTGGCAGGTAGGTTGCAGGTCAGAGACCTGCGCTTGGGGCTGACCCCCAACTCCACTGCAGGTGAAGTCAGTCAGCCACGACCTGGAGCAGCTGAGCCGGCTGCTGCACATCGCGCGGAGCCTGATCCAGAACCCATACGTGTGTCTGGGCTCCTACGCGCGCAGCCTTATTGCCAGCGTCACCTACTGCGTCCTGGAGCCACTGGCCGCCTCCATCAACCCCCTCAACGACCACTGGACCCTGCGTGACTATGCTGCCTTGCTGCTCAGCCACATCTTCTGGTGAGGCCGCGTCGGGGGGGCACAAGGATCCTCCAGAGCTGCCTGCAGTCTGCTGTACCTGGCCCCTGGCTCCCCCACGGCGCTGGCTGCATGTTATACCCAGCCCCTGGCACCCCCAGCTGAAATACCCAGCTCCCCAGAGCCAGCTGCATGTTGTATCCAGCACCCCCCAGGGCTGGCCACAACCTGTTATACCTAGCTCTCGACTCGCTAGAGCCAGCTGCATGTTATAGTCCGCACCCCTCCAGAGCCGGCTGCAGCCTCTTATACTTAATCACAGGTGCCCATCCCAGAGCTGGCTGCAACCTATTCTACCCAGCCCCTGCCCCTGCCCCTAGTGCCCCCCACAGCATGTTATACCCTGTGCCCCCCCAGAGCCAGCTGCAGCCTGTTATCCCCAGCCGTTGGTGCCCAACCCAGAGCTGGTTGTAGCTTGCTCTGCACAGCCTGTGGTGCCCTCCAGAGCCAGGCGCAGCCTGTTATATCCAGCCCGCGTGTCTCCTCTGTCTCCCATCTGGGCTCAACACAGCCCCTTCCTTTGGGGAGAAGGGGGGGGCAGGGGGGAGTTTCAGCTGCTTCTCTGCCCTATAGGACACACGGCGACCTGGTGAGTGGGCTCTACCACCAGATCCTGCTGTCGCTGCAGAAGGTGCTGGCTGACCCTGTGCGCCCGCTCTGCTCCCACTATGGAGCCGTTGTGGGGCTGCATGCACTGGGCTGGAAGGTGAGGGGCTGGGGGTGGTCCCTGAGTCCCCCTGCCACTGGGTCCCTGCGGGGTGCACCTAGCCTCTCCCGGTGTCCACTCCCACAGGCAGTGGAGCGAGTGCTGTACCCCCATCTCTCCACCTACTGGGCCAACCTCCAAGCCGTGCTGGACGACTACTCGGTCTCCAACGCCCAGGTGAAGGCTGACGGGCACAAGGTCTATGGTGCCATCCTGGTGAGTCGCTTGCCCCCCACCCCCGCCCCAGCTGGGAGGAGGCTCAGGGGAGGGCAGGGCAGGCTGGGCCCAGTCCCCCAGCTCGGAGGAGGTACCATAACCCCCAGGAGCAGGAGGAAGGGGGTCCAGGGGAGATGGAAGAGCTCGGCCTCCCCGGGAGCAGGCCCGGCTGCCCCCGCCCGCTCTCCCAGCGCTCCCCCTTGCAGGTGGCCGTGGAGCGTCTGCTCAAGATGAAAGCGCAGGCGGCCTCGGCCCAGCCCCCGACTGAGGGCTCCCGCCCCCGGCCCGACGCCTCGCCCTGCCCCAGCCCTGGCCAGGACCCCCCCACAGAGCCCGGCTTCGGCATCGCCACCCACCTGCTGCAGCTGGGGGGGCCCCCAAACGCTGGCACCACCCACCCACCACCGGCCGTGCCCCTGTGCGACGCCTACCGCGAGCTCTATGCCTTCTTCGGTGACAGCCTGGCCACCCGCTTCGGCACCGGGGTGGGCCCGCGTCCTCCCCAGCCGCCCGCTCCCGGCCCCCGCGCCCCCGAGGCCAGGAAGGAGGTACCAGCACCGCCGGGAGCAGGGGACGCCGGCCGTAAGATGCCGCAGCTCACGGCTAACGCCACCGTCAGCCCCCGGGATGAGGAGCCCCCCCGGGCCGAGCGCCCCGCGCCCCCCCGGCCGGCCGCGGCCCCTCGCGCCCGCGGCACCCCCCGGCAGCCCGGGCACCGGCCCGGCGTGCGCGATGTCTTCCAGAAGAGCCGCTTGGCGCCGCGTGGAGCCCCGCGCTTCAGCTTCGTCATCGCGGGGCGCCAGGCCGGGCGGCGCTGCCCCGGCCGCCTCTTCCAGACCTCCTTCCCCCAGCACCACGGGCCCGGCCACGTGTCCCGCTACGCCCAGAAGCTGCCCATGATCGGCCGCACGGCCCGGCCCCTGCGCAAGTGGCGGCTCTCCGAGTACTCCCTCTACCTGCCCCTCTGAGCCCTGCTCCCTGGTGGGGCACCAGCCTTTCCCAGCACCCCCCCGGGGGCTGGTGCTTGAATAAAGACACAGCGGCCACCGGGCCCCAGGCCGTGTTTCGGCTCTCGTGTGTCTCTTCTCCCGGCTTCGCCCCGTCCCTGCGGTGGGGGGCTCCCCTGCCCACCCTAGGGTCCCAGCCCTGGCCTGGAGGTGAGGGCGGGGGTGGCTGGGAGCCCGGGTGCTTGGGCCATCTCCACCCCTGCAATGGCAGTGGGGGGTGACGAGAGTCTGGACCCCTGGGTTTGATCCCAGCTTGGGGGCTGGGGGGTGAGAGCTGGGGCACTTGGGAGCCAGGACGTGGGGGTCCTCTGCTTCTGGGGCGGGGGAGGCAGGTAACCGAGGGCCAGTAGCCCGGGTGGCTGGGTTGTCTCCCGGGCGGGGGGCCGGGGGTCAAGGCCGGTCTCCGCCTGGCTGGAGTCCCGGCAGGGGTTGAGCCCTGGCTAGGGGGCAGCTTGGTCTCGGTGCTCCAGGCAGCCCACGTGCAGCTGCGCCGCCGGCCCGGGCTGGGCTGAGCAGGGCTGGGCTGGGCCAGGCCAGGCCCACAGGGGAAGGGGAAGGGGAAGGAGGGGCCGGGCCAGTGCCGGCTGGGGTGGAAGATGGCGTTGTCGGCGCTGCAGCTGGCCCAGCTGGCCCTGCACGGCGCTGCCTTCCTCTGCGGCATCATCTGCGTCTCGGCCCTCACTGTCACACAGGTAGCGGGGATCGGGGGGCCTGGAGACCCCCTTGGCCAAGGCCTGCCCCCTCGTCCTGGTCCTGAGGGCACGAGGGGGGCCGGCAGCACCGGCCTAGCCTGCAGCTGAGGCGCAGTGGGCTTCCTGCTTTCCTCCACAGGCTGAGGGGCCGCAGGGGGCACCACTGCAGGGTTAGATGGACTTTGCCCTCTCCCTTAGCCACGGCACTGCGTGGGGCTGGGACCTGCTGGCACTGCCCAGAGCGGGTTGAGATGCGGGGGGTCTGTCCCTGCCTCAGCCATCAGGACAGATGGATCATCCCCCTGCCCCTAGGAAGGCAGCAGGGAAGGGCCACAGGGCTCAGCGGGGCTGGCAGGGGCGGGCGGAGGGGACAGGATGGGGGGGCAGGAGTGGCTTCTGCCACTGGCTTCCCTGCAGAGCCTCAGTTGTGTCACTGGGTGGCTTCACCATTCTCTCAGGTGGGAGGGAGGCCTGACATGCACATGAGCCATGTGGCTGAACGCGCACGTGTGCACAGAGAACCCAGGTGTCTGGGACACACACACGTCCAGGAAATACTGATGTGCGCACATGCACACACCAGGCATCTGCAACAGGCACGCACACGCACATACACAGATCTCAGGCAGCTGGGACACCGTCCCCGCCTTGCCCCGCTCCCGCCAGCATCCAGGGCAGACCCGCACAAAACCTGGGTATCCAGGACATGTACGCACCTTCCCATTCCCACCCCAGGTGCCCACGATAGATGAAGATGCATGTATGGGTGTGCATAGACACACCCACATGCGTCCAACCTAGGCATCTGGGGAACACATACATGCATGTGCGCGCACGCACACACACAGAACCCAGGTGTCTGCAACACACACATACGCACCCCAGGCATCCAGGACAAAGAGACTCACGCAGATACGTGCGCGCACACAACCCAGGCGTCTGGGATGCACATACTAAGCACTAGAGTATCCACGACACACATGCACACTGAGAACCCAGGCATCCAGAAGACGTGCACACAGGCACGCACACCTTTCCCAGGCTTCCAGGACACACAAATGCACGTGCGGGGTAGACACACACCCCCCCTCCCGCATCCAGGACAGGTGCACAGATGGAGATGCATTTATATGCATACACACACAGACACATGCAGGCCCCAGGCACCTGGGACTTGAGCGCGCACACGCACCTGGGACATGCGTGCAGGCACGTGTGCACATGCACATGGAACCCAGGCATCCAGGACACATGCACATAACCCAGGTGTCCAAGACATGCGCACACCGCCCCCCGCTCGCAGTCCAGGACGTTGCCCCCCCAACTCTGCTTTCCCAGCCGGGCAGGAACCCCGCACTGCAGTGCTCAGGGGGAGGGTGTCGAGTCAGTACCCCCGCCCCAACTATAACCCCCTCCCCCTGCAGGGGGAGTTCGGCGGGCGCTGCATGCTGTACGGGGAGGTGCGCCCCAACAGGTCGATGTTGATGCTGGCGGGCGAGAGCCCGGCCTCGCTGTGCTACTTCGTCTCGGCCGTGGCCGTGGTGGCAGCCCTGGCCGCCTTCTCCGCCTTGCTCCACGGCATCTACAGCTGCTGCGTGGACGACGGGCTGTGGTGAGCAGTGGGTGCAGGCAGGGGGGGCATGGGCCGCAGCCCCTCCGACCCACTCACGGCACCCTCTCCGCCAGCAGGGACAGAGCCTGGCTTGGGGTCGCCCTGGCAGCCTCGGCCTTCGTCCTCTTCTTCCTCATGGTGGTGGCCTGCATCCTGGAGGTGGGCACCAATGCCCTGTGCCACTCTATCCTGCAGAAGAAGCTGATGCCCAGGTAGGTTACATTCGGCGGGGGAAGCTCTGGGGTCCCTCCAGCCCTGTCTACGCTAGCAGTCAGCGTGCAGGCTGGGGAAGGGGAGCCTGGAACCAGCCAGAGCCCCAGGGCAGGGGACCGGCCCCTTGGCATCGGCGCCCCTGACGTCGGGGCAGAGGGACCGGAGGAAACTGCTCCACCCGTCCGGTTCGACAGCTGGAGAGTGATGGGTCCATCGTCATAGCTGCATCCGTGGATCAACAGATCAATGTGCAGATCAATAGATTGATCCATGAATCAATAGACAGACCCATGGGTTAATAGGTCCATCAATGGATTAACAGATTGATCCATGGATCAATAGATCCACCATCGGATTAATAAATTAATTAGTGGATTAGCAGACTGATTTGTGGATTAACTCGTCCATCAATGGAATCATAGATTGATCCCCAAACTGATAGATCAATCAGTGGATTAACAGGTCCATCGATAGTTTAATAGACTGATCAGTGAATTAATGGATGGATCCCTGGACTAATAGATTGAGCCTTAGACTAATAGATAAAACAGTGGATTAATAGATCCATTGGTGGTTGCATAGATTGATCTGTAGATTGATAGATGGATCCCTGGACTAATAGACTGAGCCTTGGACTACTAGAGCAATCAGTGGATTAACAGACCCATCAATGGTTTAATAGATGGATCCATAGGATTAACATGGGAGTGGGCAAAATGTGGCTTGTGAGCTCCTGCCAGCCATTCTATATGGCCCGCAGGGTCCTTAAAAAATTTAGGAAATTAATATTTATCTGCCCTTGGCTGCCTGTCATGCTGCCCTCGATGGCTTGCCAAAACTCAGTAAGCGGCCCTCTGCCCGAATTAATTACCTGCCCCTGGATTAACAGATTGATCCATGGATTAATAGATCATAGTTTAGTTATAGTTTCATAGTAGGGTAGGGTCGGGAGGGACCTGACCAGATTGTTGAGTCTGACCCCCTGCCATGGCAGGAAAGAGTACTGGGGTCAAACGACCCTGGGAAGGTGTCTATCTAGCCTCCTTTTGAAGCCCCCCAGGGTAGGAGCCAGCAGCACTTCCCTTGGAAGTTGGGTCCAGATCCTAGCCGCCCTGACCGTGAAGTCGCGCCTCCTGATGTCTAGTCTCAACTTACCTCAGTCAACTTATGGCCATTATTCCTGGTCACTCCTGGCAGTGCTCGAGGGAACAGTGACTCCCCCAGTGCCTGCTGGTCCCCTCTGACTAGTTTGTAGCAGACCACTAGATCCCCCTCAGCCTTCTCTTGTGGAGGCTGAACAGGTTCAGGTCCCGTCGCCTCTCCCCATAGGGCCTGCCCTGCTGTCCCCTGATCATGCGAGTGGCCTCCTCTGGACCCTCTCCATGCTGCCCACATCCCTCCTGAAGTGCGGCGCCCAAAACTGGACGCAGTACTCCAGCTGCGGCCTGACCAGTGCCGCATAGAGGGGGGGGATCACCTCCTTGGACCTGCTCGAGATGCATCTGTGGATGCAGGACAAGGTGTGGTCGGCCTTCCTGACCACGTCCCCACATTGCCGGCCCATGTTCACCTTGGCATCAATGATGACTCCAAGATCCTTTTCTGCCTCTGCCCTGCCGAGAAGGGAGTTCCCCAGCCTGTAGGTATGGGGCCGGTTGTTCCTCCCCAGGTGCAGCACCTTGCACTTGTCAGTGTTGAATCCCATCCTGTTCTCATCTGCCCACCCCTGTAACCTGTCTAGGTCCGATTGTAGCCTATTGCTCCCTTCTAGCGTGCCCACGTCCCCCCACATCTTAGTGTCATCAGCAAATTTGAACAGGTGCTTTTTACCCCCTCATCCAAGTCGCTGATGAAGATGTTGAACAGTGCGGGCCCGAGGACCGAGCCCTGGGGGCCCCACTGCCTACATCCCTCCAGGTCGAAAATGACCCATCTTCTACCACTCTCTGGGTCAATCAATAGGTTAATAGATTGACCCATGGATTTCTAGATCCACCATGGATTACTTGATCCCGGCCCCTCAATCCCACTGGCCACCCTTCCCTGGACCTTTTCTAATTCTCCAGCCTCCTGGCGCCCCTGGCACTCATGGTGTAGGCAGGCACCCGCGGGTGGGCACCGTGGCAAGGCATGTTCTCTGCATCATTAGTGATCCCTTCCTTCACAACCCCCCACTGATGGGCTTTTTTGGGACTCCGCTGCCCTTGGAGCTGACATTTTGGGGGGAAGCTTGACAACCCGAAGCCCCCTCTTCAACGCCGTGGCTCCAGCTCCTGGGGAACACCCTGCTGTCTCCAAGAAGGTCCAGAGCAGGGCAGCAAGGCTGATTAGCAGCATTGAGGGGTTTCCATGGGTGGGCAGGCTAACGGGGACAGGCCAGTGGGGTCGGGCCTCATTTGTCTAGAAGAGAGACATTCGACAGAGGGCAGGAGTAACGCTGACAGCCTCCTCAACGAGGGATAGATGACGCCTGATGCTCTCACTCCCCGGACCCTCTGTGCTGGGGGAGAGGAACAGGGGGTCGGGGGGGACCCTCGCCAGGCCCCATCCTCGACGTCTTCCAGCCACTCAGCGCCACGCTGACGCCACGCTGTCTCTCTCCGCCCCAGCTGCCGGGACGCCCAGAGACACCCGTGGGTAGCGGCCGACGGCAGCCGGTTCTACGACAACCTCTACAGCGCCAAGGTGCGAGCCTGGGAACCAGGGCTCCAGGAGACATTGGGGGACCTGGGGCCAAGCACCAGGGGAGGGTGGAGAATTGGGGGTGATGGGGTTGCTGCAGAGGACGGGGGTCCAGCTAATGAGGCTCCAGGTCCAGGTCTGAGCCCCCCCTCACTTGCCCCAACAGGCTACTGCGTGGGTGAATTTCTTTTTTTGGGGCCTGCTGCTGGCCGTGCTGCTCCTCCAGCGCCGCCAGGATGCCCCCTTCCGCCTCCTGAGCCGCAGGGACCCCGAGTGGAGCGCCGAGACTGAGGCCATCATTGGGGGCCAGGGGCCTTGGCACTGAGGGCGCCCCCCCGGCAGACCCTCTTCTCTTCCCCTCTTCCCTCTCCAGCCTCCGATGCCTGCTGCAGCCCAGGCCACCGGCTCCGGGGCAGGGGGGCCCTAGACCCAGCACCACAGAGTGGAGGGGCTGGAGACACTGGGAGCCCCCTGG
Organism: Crocodylus siamensis; assembly: GCF_052110815.1. Lineage (NCBI taxonomy): Eukaryota > Metazoa > Chordata > Crocodylia > Crocodylidae > Crocodylus > Crocodylus siamensis. Next base: position 2,913,781 of record NC_143400.1, read on the forward strand.
CTTTGGGCTCTGACAAGCCCGACTCCGTCCCGATGCTAGAGCCAACGGGCCTGGAGTCCAGGGGCAGAAGCACGCCAGGCTGGGGCAGGCTGTCTCCAGCGCTACCTGCCCTGGGGCGGCAGGGGGGGGGTGTCTGTGGGGGGGGTTGTATCCCAAGCTGTGCCTCTTTTGTACCAAAACCTCCATTAAAAAGGCTGCTTCTTCCCAAAGGAGCCCCCGCCTGCCGTCTCCCTGCCCGGCGCCAGGCGCAGCGCTTCGCCTGCGGCTCGTAGAGGGGCATTGTTCTCCGGATCAGCCCCGAGACTGGGATTGGGTCACAAGCTGGGGATAAACCGGGGATGCCCTGACCTCCCCCACCCCGGCTGGGCTGGGAGGGGTGGCGGGTGCGCTCTCCCTTCCACGTGTCCAAGGCCCTGCAGTGCAGCGGGGCCCTTGGCCGTCTGCTGAAAACGTTGGGAAGCAGCAGGGGTGTTTGGGGGGGATCGCCAGGGTAGGGTTTGGATGGGGCTTCCCAAGCGCGGGGGGATTTCCAGGGGTGGGGAGGCTCCCCAAAAGATGGGGGCTCCCCAAAAGTGTTGGGGAGGTAGCCAGCGCAGGGCCTGGTGCCGTTGCTCAAGGGGTTGCGGGGGACTCCAGGGCAGGGTCTGGGATGGGGGCTGCCTTGGGGGCATTTCAGGGTGCCCTGGGCATTACAGCGTGCGGGTGGACTTTGAGAACCCCCCGCCAAAATCTGCGCATGCGTACACTATGGCCCAGTGGGCCTTCCTTCCACACTGCGCATGCGCCAACCTATTCCCGCCTCCCACAACTTTCGCGCATGCGCACGGATCCTCCTTACCCACCCTTACGGGAGCACATACGCACTTCCTCGCACGCCGTTCTCCTCTCCGGGCATGCGTATAGAGCCACCCTGCGCATGCCACCGCCCTTCCCTGACGTCACAGGCACGCTCGGCCTTCCCATTGGTTCGGCCAGACGGAGACTCCCAGCATGCTTTGAGACTCGGAGCATTTATGCCCCGGCTGCAGGCTTTCTCGGCCATTTTCTGCAAGTTGCTGCAGGTGAGAGGCTTGGGGGAGTTTGCTGCCATCCACCGTCTCCGCCCGCGCCCTATGGGGCTGTTGCTGGCCCTGGTGTTATTGCGGCGGGGAGGGGCTTCACGGGGTAGGTTGGGAGGGGGTGTGCTGCTGCCAGCCACGTGGGCTGGGGGTCAAGGGGGCTGTCCTGAGTTCGGGGACCTACGTGGGCAGGATTAAAGGGTCCTTAGACCCTGCACTGGATACCTCCCTTGATGTCCCCCAGGGTACCCTGAAATGCCCATATGGAGCTCCCCCACCCTTGCAGAGCTGGTCCCCCATAGCCCCAGCCCCTTGGAGAGACCCCCAAACCCAGCCCTCAAGACTCCCTAATCTCTTGGGGAGCCCCCCACTGCCCTCTGCCTGCCCAGACCCTGTGCTGGATACCCACACCTGTAAGGGGAGTCCCCCAGACCTATCCTTGGTGACCCCAACTTCCTGGGCTCCTGGTCCTGGAGATCCCCCCCACCCCCCCAAGCCTGTGCTGGGAGCCCCCCTGACCCAGCCTTGGAGCCTGCATTCTTTGAGGAGACCCTCACTCTTTGCATAGGGGAATATAAAGCCTCCCCCTTCCCTTTGGGGGGGCTGTACAGGGCCAGGGGGCTGCAGTTGGGGTACAGGGGAGGGAGTCCCTGCCTGTTGCTTCCAGTAGGAATGGGATTCCTTTGCCCTGCCTGGGGTCTCCCATCTCCTAAGCCCCAGGTGTTGGGGACTTGGGACAAAAACTGCTGGTGGGAGGGCCCCCTTCTCCCTTGTCGGGTGGGGGAGAACCTGGGGTGCAGCAGGGATGCTGTTCTATGATGAGACCTATCACAGACCTGTGCTGACAGCTGTGTGAAGACCCCCATGATATCTGAGGACAGACCTGCCTGAGGTTTCAGGGGGGTGGGGTGCATGCCTCCTGACTGCCTGCATGTTAACTCTGTCCTCTTGTCTGCTAGGTCTCATGGCCCTGGTGCCTGTCCTGTGCCCAGGTGAGTCACGGGCTCCCCTCTTCTGAAGGGATAATGATGGTGGTAGCTGGGTGGGGGATGTGAGGTGCCACAAGGACGATACCAGTGAACTCTCTCTTACTGATGCTTCAGTGGAGAAAGCCTTTACCAGATTCTGAGTGGCACTGTATGGTCCCACCCTGGGTGGAGGGTTGGGCTGGGCTGTGTCTTGGTGTGTGGGGTCTCATGCGTGTCTCCTCCCTCAGGCATGGATCACACTGGCTGCAGGTGCCTGCAGCTTTTCTGCAGGTGAGTGCTGCTCCCTGTGGCTGTGAGGCTCTGGCTGGGATGGGGGCAGGGCTGGCATGTACCTGCTCCCTGGCTGTTCTGTGATGAATAGAAAACTGACAAGCATATGGCTGAGTGTTCCTGATGCCAGCTTCCTTCTGAGAACCTGGGAGCTTGCTTGACCCCACAGGGGGAAGGGGGGTGGTGTTGGGAGGGTCTTCATTCCCTCTGTTCACCTGTGATACCTTTATAGGGGGTTGATTTTTAATGGGGGGAGGGGGAGCTGGGCTTCTGAAGCCCTGAGATCCTCATCTCCTTATTGCAGGTTCAAAGGCCCCTCTGTGGAGGCTGGGCTGTGGCTGTGCTCATGGAGGTAGGTTGTGGGGCTGGACTGGGCCTTGTGGGGGTCTGTGGGGATGAGACAATAGATAGGGAAGGGAACCTGGTTCCAGACACTGGCTGGTGCCAGTGCTGTCCTGGGGTGCTCTGCAGGCCAGTGATCTGAAAGGATGACTCTTGTTGGTTGGACGACTCCATGTCTCATGGCAATTTGTTACCAAAGCCCTGATCAGACCGTGGCTGCCTCTGCTCCTGCCCCAGCCTCAGCCTCCTGCATCCCCTCACCCTCTTGTATTGTATTGTCTTCTCTTTTTTTAGGAAGGACCCCTGGAGCCTGGCAGTGGTAAGTAGCCCCTGCCCCCTGTCATGGCTCCCAAGCTATAAAGCTCCACCCCAGGCCTGTCCCAATGAGGAGACTTGCACTTGTCTTACTGCCTGTTCTGGTGCCAGAACCTGCAAAGGTTGAACCCACTGGTGCTGGCAGCCGGAGAGGAGGATAACCTGTTCTGGCTGGAACTGTCTGATGGGACCCTTGGCTTATCCTGGGGTCTGGGGGCTGTGTAGTAGGTGCCTATAACTGAATGCTCTGGTCCTTCCCAGGTGCTAGGAGGGAGCATTGCTGCTGCTCCTGCTGCTGGCTTCTGCCCAGGTGAGTGCCTGGTCCCTGCCCCCCAGGGGTGCCCGCTGACGGGATGAATTCACTCTGGAATCTCGTTCGGCTGAATGCTGCTGTTGAGACTTGGACTCTGAGTGTCGCGGGTGATCCCTGCCTTTACAGAGCCCTTGCCTTTTTTGTCCCTGCTTTTTGTTTGGGGCCTCTCAAACAGTTCCTTACTGTCTCCCAGGCTGAAGATCCTTGGAGAAGTCATCTGGCTGCAGTGAATAGGCTGTGAGTGCCCCTCCCATGGCTGCCTGGCAAGGAAGCAAAGAGGCTGGAACCCTCTGGAGTGCAAAGGGGTAAGAACCTTCCCTTCCTGCAGGCAGGGGGATGTAGGTGGCTCTGGCTGCGGTTTTGTGATGAGTTCAACTAGCTCACTTTGATGCATAGCGTGAAAACTTTTGAACACCTGAAAAACTGGTGAGGAGGGGGCTAGGGAGCTATCACACCCAGTGTCAGGGGCTTACTGCAACTACTTTCTTTCTGCAGGGAGAGTGGAGCTCCTGGTTTGGAGGTGGTCCCTACATGGTGAGTGTTCAGGGCCTGAGGAAGTGGAGCACCAAACCCTGGTCAGGGATGAGGCTTATACCGCCCCAGTCTGAATTCTGTGACTGAGTGGTCCCTCTGAGGCCAGTGGCTCCAGCCCTGTGGCAGGGCGGGGGGGGGGGGATTGGGCTTGTTACCTCTTCCTCAGGGTGCAGTGAGAAGGTTTGGGGGCCTTGCTAGCTGCATATTTTAAGAAAGGAGCAGGCCCCATTTCTCATTACTCTGTTTGTTTGCAGGTTGGAGCCTCTGAAAGAAATGTCTTCCTGCTACAGCTACATCACTCACCTCCCCCCCTGCGGTGTCTCCCTAAAAGAGGGCTGGACTAGCAGGGACATATATGCCTGCTTTCTGTACTCAGTCTAATGAATAAAAACATCTCTGTCCAAGGCAGTTGTGGCCTGTGCATGTACCTTCCTAGTGTTCAGCTGATGGCTTAGGGCTTGGGCCTAGTCATCCTTAGTTGCAGCAGGGTCGTGCCCTGACCTTTTAGACTCCCTAGTCTGCACCTCCAGCCAGCACCCACGGGGTGGGGGGAAGATGGTCCCCTACTAGGCCTCAACACTGCACATGAGGGGATGGAGCAGTGGGGAGGGGAGAGTGGCTAAGCGTCTCCCTGCTGGCGGGGCAGGGAGGGAGGTGGCAGTATTGGCCAGGGCCAACTTCTAGGTGTGAGGTTTGGGGTGGGGGTGAGAAGCAGGGTTGCAATGGGGGGGGGGGGGGGGGCCTTTGGGGGAAGAACCCGAGCCCGTGGGACGTGCCATTGGTCCATGTAAGGGGGCAGGAACGTGGCGTCACGTCCAAGTGCCAGCCTGGAGCGGTTTCAGGGGCGCACCCCGGACCAGAGCGGAAGCCGCCCCGGGCGAACTTAACCCTGCAAGCCCCGCGGCCCCCCGACTTGTGCCTCTGGTCCGTCAGGTTTCCCCTCCGGCCGCGGGAAGTGCACGCATGCGAGGGTTCCGCTCCCACTTCCGGTCCCCATCCCCCGCGCTCACCGGAAGTACGGCCAGTCGGAGCCGAGGGAGGGAAGGACTGGGAGCAACATGGCGTCCCCCGCGCGGTGGAATCACGTGTGGGTCGGCGCCGAGACCGGGATCCTTAAAGGTACTGGGTGGGGGGATAGTGACCCCCCCACCCGGTGTTAATGGGGCCTCCCCTTATCCCAGGGACAGGAAGACGTCGTCTTGCCCCCCCCGGGGAGTTATGGGGGGAGAGGGGCACGTAGGGAGGCTTTGTGGGGCGGTGTTATCTCTCTGTGGGATCCCTTGGGGGGGTGTTATGTCTCTATGGGACCCCCCCTTCCTTGTTCCTTAGGCTGGGACCCACCCTTCCCTTCTACCTATGACCCCCCCCTTCTTTTGCTCCCATTCCTCCCTGACTGGTTCCTCCCGGGCTATGACCCCCGTCCTTCTTTTTCATCTCCGGCCCCCCCAGGCGTGAACCTGCAGAAGAAACAAGCCACAAACTACACAGCATCTGGGGCGCTGCGGCGCGATGAGGGCGTCTGCGCCATGTGCTGGGGGGACCCCTTCGAGTCAGAGGTGAGGGGCCGGGGCTGGAGCCGGCTGGCCAGGAGCTGGCGGTGGAGGGGGGGTCCACAAGAGCTTTGAGTGATAGTGCTTCATCCTCCCCCTCCCCGGCCCAGATCCTTGTGGGCTGCCTGGACCGTTCTGTGAAGCTGTTCAGCACTGAGAAGGGGAAGTTCACAGAGTCGCGGCTGTGCCCTGGTGGGGAGGGGCCTTTTTGTGGCCTGGCTGTACAGGACAGGTACAGTGTGTTTCAGTCTCCCCCTTCCTTCTGCTGGCCTGGTAGGGGGCTGTGGTTTAACTGACCCCCCGGGACTCTGCCCAGCCCCATCCTCCCCCTTCCCTGGATCCGAGGGGCAGTAGTTTGCTGCATTGCTTCCTCTGTGCCTCACGTCCCAGGCACCCGTCTCCTCTCCGCGCCAGAGCCCAGGCAGGGGTCCATCTGCTTCCTTCCCCATGGGGCAGCCTGGGCCCTTGGAGGGGGTTAGATGTTTCCACCTTTCTTGGGGTTCCCTGGGCACTGTTCTCCCCTCCCTGTTTTGTCCCTTCCTCCCGGGGCCTCCTGGGGTTTGCAGCTGCTCTTAGGGAGATTCTCTGTGTCTGTGTGTACGTCTGTTTGTGTCCATCTCTGCCTCTGTCTCCTGCCCTCGGCAGCTGCCTCATCACGTGCGTGGAGTCTGGGCTCCTCAAAGTCTGGCGCGAGGACTCTTCTGAGGCTGTGAGTCTTTGGCAGCAGGAAGCAGGCTGGGCGGGGGAGGGGTCCCATGGGAAATGGGCGGGGGGGTGCCTTGTGTGTGTCGTCCCCACGCCCCAGTTCCTGAGGGTCCAGGACTGGTTCCTGGCTGCTTTGGCAGGGAGGGGGCAGTGTCTGACCGGTGCCTGTGGGAGGAGATGGGAGCTGCGGGTGGGGACACACCACATCACGCCCCCTCTCCAGTTCCTGTCAAGGCTGGGGGGGATGTAGGGTAACCTGGGTAACACCTCCCTTGTGCTTGTCCTCCCCCCACCTTGCCAGGCAGAGCTGCAGGTGGGGCCCAGCGTGTGCCGTATGCGGCAGAACCCAGCACGGCCGCAGCGCGTGGGCACGGGCGGGAAGGAGAATGCTCTCAAGGTCTGGGACCTGCAGCAGCCCCAGGAGCCCATCTTCTGTGCCAAGAACGTGAGTGACAGCACTGGCCTCGCTGTCCTCCCCCACCCAGCCTTGCTGGGCTTGGGCATCCCCAGCCCCCCACCCTGCCCCTTTCTCATGGCTGCTGTCTGGCTCTGTGGCATCACCCACGTGTACTGCCCTCCCCCACAGCTGCCCTTCTACCCACCCCAGGCTCACCCCTCTTCTCCCCCCGGAAGGTGCGGCACAACTGGTTGAACCTGAGGGTGCCCATCTGGGACCGTGACCTCCAGTTCCTGCCTGACTCTGAGAAGATTGTCACCTGTACTGGGCACCACCAGGTGGGAGCAGGGCGGGGGGTGGGAAATCGGGGAGTTGTAGGAACAGGTTAGGGGGTGGAGGCATTACTTTTAATAACAGGAACTCTGTGGTCCATCTCCCCATTTCACCTGCCTGGGTTGCTGGCCATGTGGGGGAGGACACCCTGACCTATGACCCCTGACCCCTACTTTCCCTCCTAGGTGCGTGTCTATGACCCCAGCTCCCCACAGCGGCGCCCTGTCCTGGAGGTGATGTATGGAGAATACCCGCTCACTGCCCTCTCCCTTGCCCCCGGGGCCAAGTGAGTGCCTGGGCCCCCAGATGCCTGAGTTCTCCCTTGCTCTGGGAGGGGGGTGGGGGCTGGGGGGTGAGAGCAGGGGGGTTAGGCAGCCTCTTGTTCACACCTCATCTCCCTGCAGCTCGGTGGTGGTGGGCAGTGTCCGCGGGGACGTGGCTGTCATTGATCTGCGACAAGGTGAGCCCTGGGTGGGGCTGCGGGTGGTGTCAGGGCTGTGGGGGTGTCTCCCAGGCTTTGCTCCCTGGGGGTCTCAGGGCAGCTCACCCCCCCTTGACCGTCTCCCCCCTTCTTCCAGGGCGGCTGCTCAAGTGCCTGAAGGGCTTCGCGGGGGCCGTGCGTGGGGTCCAGTGCCACCCAACCCGGCCCCTTGTCGCCTCCTGCAGCCTCGACCGCTTCTTACGCCTGCACGGCCTGGATGACAAGCGCCTGCAGCACAAGGTGAGCTGGACCCCCCCCAGCACCTTCCCGAAGCCCCCCAGCTGGCATCTGCCCTATGGCTGCACAGCGCTGTTTGCTCCTTCCTCACTTGGTGCCCCCCTGGCTGCAGGTTTACTTGAAGTCGCGGCTGAACTGTCTGCTGCTGACCAGCCGGGAGGCTTGGGAGGTGAGTGGAGCGGGCCAGGGGCTGGTCTGGGGGGTGGTCCAGGGGCAGGACGGGGGGTAGAGTGGGTCCGGATGTGGAGCAGGTGGGGGGGGCATCTGAGGTGTGGGGAGGGCAGGGGGAGGCTGGGGACCCCTTACTGCTTCTGGGATGGAGAGTAAGAGCCCCCCCAAGGACAGAGACCCTGACCTGGATGTCCCTGCCCCCCAGGATGAAGACCCCGACCCAGCCAAGACGGAAGAGGTCAAGGAGGAAGAGGATGAGCTCTGGGCCACCCTGGAGCCCGTGCACACCCGCCCTGCCCCCAAGCGAGCTGCGGCCCCAGGCCCCAGGGAGCCCTGCCGGGGGGTGAAGAAGCAGAAGAGAGCCGGGGCGGGGCCTTGAGGGGCCACCCCCTGGGGCTGAGGGACTGGGGCAGGGGCTCTCCCCGTGTATTGGCTGCTGTGCAGCGGGAGGTAAAGGTGCTGAGTGTCAGGCCTGTGTCCTGGGGCTGTTTGGCGGCAGGGGGGGCTTCCCCGGGGGCACCCCCGTGACGTCACAAAGCCCCGGGGGCGGGGCCAGGCGGGGGCGGGGCCGGCCCTAGCGGGGGCTCCGGGCACTGTGGACCCATGGGCTGCCCTCAGTCCCTCCCGCAGCGCCCCCCCGCGGCGGGGGCCAGGACCCCCTCAGCCGCAGGTGGGCGGAGCCCCGGGGCCACGCGAGGGCGGGGATCTCGGTGGGGGCGGGGTTGGGGAGAGGGAGGGTCCTGGACTCACCCGCGGGGGGCGGGGCGCTGGGTGACGTCACAGAGCCCCCACGTGGGGAGACCCCAGTTGCCCCGGGTCCTCCCCAGGTCCTGACCCCCCCGCGCGGTTGCAGACGCCAACGGGCAGCCGCGGCCTAAGCAGCTGCGCCTCGTGACGCCGGGGCCCGGGCCGGCGCCGGAGCGCGAGGCCTCGGACAACGTGCGCATCCGCGTCATCTGGCGCCGCATGTCCCTGTTCGGCAGCCGGCGCGACTCGCTCAGGAGCACGCAGAGCGAGGAGGAGGAGGCGGAGGGCCCGGGCCCCGCGCCGCGCGCCCCGAGCCCGCACCAATAAACCTGCCTGGGCCTGGGCCTGGGCCTGCGCCGTGTGTGGCGCCGGAGCGTGGCGGCGGCGGGGCCCGGGGGGTCTGTAGTGGGGCTGCACGCGGCCCTAGCGCAGGGCCCGGGGGCTGCGGAGCGGCATGTCGGGGCTGGGCAGCACCCGTGGGACCCCCCCCAGTAGGGAGAAGGGCCTCGGCTGGGCTGGGCTGGGAGAATAGGTCCGGGGGTGGCCTCCCGGCAGCAGGGGGCGCTAACGGCCCCTTTAAGAGCGCGGGGGGGGCGGGGCCACGCCGACGTGGGGGACGCGTGACGTCGGGGGAGGGGACGTGGCAGTGACGTCGCTCCCGGCCGGCGGGTCCCCGGCAGCCGTGTCCCGACCGTCGGCGCGTCCCGGTGAGTCCCGGAAGCGGAACCGGAAACAGCGGGTGGGGCTGTCACCGACGCTACGGGGGGCGGCTTCCGGGACCGGCGGGTGCCCTGTCCCCCGCTTGTTGGCACAACTGGAAGGGCTCCCCCCAGTAACAGCCGCCCCCCCCCCGTATGTGTCCCCGCCAAATGGGTGGTCCCTGCTGGCCCGCCAGTGGGTTCTCCCCCCCAACGCCTGTGGCCACCGGGGCTGGCGGGGGGCCTGGGCCTGGGCGGGGGCGACGCGCGGCCAGCACGAGCTTCCTCCCCCGCCAGGGCATGAGCCTCGATGAACGCGCGCCGACGGCACGGCTCTAGGAACGCGGCGCCGGGAGTCTACCTGGGACCCTCCCAGACGCAGGTGCTGCCGCCCCCCCCGGACGCCATGTCGTGCCGCGACCGGACCCAGGAGTTCCTCTCCGCCTGCAAGTCCCTGCAGAGCCGGCAGGTGGGTCCCGTGCGGGGCCGGGGCCTGCGGGGGGACCTGCCCTTGGCTGGGCTGGGCTCAGGTGCCACTTCCCTTCCTCCAGAACGGGCTGCAGCTGAGCAAACCGGTGTCTAGCGCCGTGCGCCAGCGGAGCGAGTTCACCCTCATAGCCAAGTGAGTGGGGCCCCGCTCCCTCGGCAGGGGGGAGGCTGGGGTCTTGGCGCTGGCGTGGGGGCTTGTGCCCAAATCAGTCCGGGGGGGGCGGGGGGGGCAGCCTTCTCTGCCCCCCGCCACCACCTCTGACCTCGCTGCGCTGTCTCCCGGAGCCCAGGCGGATCGGCAAGGATCTCAGCAACACCTTCGCCAAGCTGGAGAAGCTGACCATCCGTGAGTGGGGGGGCCCAGGCTGTCTGCAGTGCGTCTGGGGGGACGAATATCCGAGGCGTTGCCAGGGTTTGACGCTGCTTGGCAGCTGGGAGGGGGAGAAGGTCTTCTGCAGCGCGGGTGGTTGAAGCCCCCTGTGGCCTGACTGCCCCTCGCCCCTCAGTGGCCAAGCGGAAGTCCCTGTTCGATGACAAGGCGGTGGAGATCGAGGAGCTGACGTACATCATTAAGCAAGTGAGTGGGGGCTGCCCTGGGACTGAAAGCCCCTGCCCTGGGGTTGGGGGGCATGTGGGGCTTCCCTCCAGCCAGATGTGATGTGGGTGTCTCCCCCTTCCCCAGGACATCAACAGCCTGAACAAGCAGATTGCGCAGCTGCAGGACTTCGTGCGGGCCAAGGGTGGGCAGAGCGGGCGGCATGTCCAGACCCACTCCAACACAGTGGTGGTGTCCTTGCAGGTGAGCGATGGTGGTTTGGGCAGTTCTAGCTGAGAGCTGGCAAGGGCAAGACCCAGCGGATGGCAGTTTGGAGGGTGGAGGGGGGTTGCAGCAGGTGGTATTGAGGGGGCCGCAGTATAGGCTCAGCGAACCTTTGGCCTCTCCTCTGCAGTCCAAGCTGGCTTCGATGTCCAATGACTTCAAGTCGGTGCTGGAGGTGAGAACGGAGGTGAGTAGCCGGTGTGCCTGTCCCCTACTCCCAAGAACCAGAGTGGAGGGCTCCATCTGCCCTTTCTCACCCACACCCCTTCTGATTGCCCCTCTTTCTCCCTCCCAGAATCTGAAGCAGCAGAGGAGCCGGCGAGAGCAATTCTCCCGCGCACCTGTCTCCACCAGCAGCTTGGGTGAGCTGGGGGGGCCTGCCCAGTGCACCCTGGGAAGCCTGTGGGTGCCCTATTCTCACTAGGGCACCCTGGAGTACTGGGGGTGGGGCACATCTTCTGGGTTCTGCCCTCCCATGCATCCCCTGACCCTGTCCACATCAACCCCTGCCCAGGCGGCTCTACAGTGCTGCAGGACGAATCTCGTCGGGCCTCGGGGGACGTGGCCATCGACATGGACAGCCGCACCAGCCAGCAGCTACAGCTCATCGACGAGCAGGTACCTGGGGGGAGGGGCTCTGGGGTCTGCGTCATGGGAGGCACCTCTGGGGTGAGGGGGTCCAGGGGCTGACTCCACTCCCCTGGCAGGACTCGTACATCCAGAGCCGGGCGGATACCATGCAGAACATTGAGTCCACCATCGTGGAGCTGGGCTCCATCTTCCAGCAGCTGGCACACATGGTGAAGGAGCAGGAAGAGACCATCCAGAGGTAAATGCTCCCTGGCTCATGGCTGCCCACCGTAATGCTCTACCTTCCTGCGTCCCCCACTAATTATGGAGTCCATGTGTGCTAGAGAGGACTAGGAAGGTGTTCTGGGGTCTCTTACATGTTGCCCTGGGAGGGAGGCGGTGGGTGAGTGCCTGCCCCCCCCCTCCAGGAGGCAAGGGGAAGCCTGGCTCTGGGGAGCCTTAGCCGAGTCCCACCCCACCCCCCCAGGATCGACGCCAACGTGGAGGACGCGCAGCTGAACGTGGAGGCAGCCCACTCCGAGATCCTCAAGTACTTCCAGTCTGTCACCTCCAACCGCTGGCTCATGGTCAAGATCTTCCTCATTCTCATCATCTTCTTCATCATCTTTGTGGTCTTCCTGGCCTGAGACACCCTTCCTTCTCCCCTGCCTTGTCTGCCCAGCCCCACCCAGGGAGCAGCACCTGGACTTCCTCATGCCTGCCGAACTCACTGCTGTCTCCCAGGCAGGGTGGGTGCCTAGGGCCTGGGCCCCTTCCTCGTGCCATGACCTGTGGGTGTTGTGGCATCAAGGCCCCAGCACACTGGTTAGACCTCATGCAACAGAATGGGGGGCAGGTGGGGAGCCCCAAGGCCCAGCGGGGAGGGGCACTGGCACCAGCATGGGGGAAGCCCTGGCACTTGGACTCTTGCCAGAGCCTACCACCCCCCTCCCCCCACTTTTCCTGCTGGTGAGGAGGGGGGGAGGGTCTTGCTCTCTCCCTGCAGCCAGGACTCCCTGCCCCTATTTACCCTCCCTGCTGTGCCTTTGTCCCCGCCCCCCCAGGGGCTCTCAGTTCATGGCCCAGTATACCCTCCACTCCACCCCATTTTTATTTTCTCTGTATTTAATTTTATCCCTTATCCCTGCTCTAGGGCAGGACAAGGGCCTGTGGTCCTCACAGCTGCCCCATGCAACCCTCTTGGGCCTCTCTCGTGTGGCCCCTGTGAAATGCCAGCTGCCCCAGGGGGTTGGCAGAGCCCATCCGGGGCCCCCAGTTCTAGGAACTGGCTGTACTGTGATGATACCCCCCCCCAGTTGGCCTAAAGGGCCCTTTGTGTCCCCCTAACACTGCGTGGCCTCTCAAGGTTGAACTGAATTCCTTCCTCCACCCCCCAGCCTACGCCACGGCCGCTGCCCCCCCCGGCCTGGTCATGGTGGCTGCCCTCTCCCCCCTGGTACCCTGCCCTTTTGGGCATCGACATTCCACGGGGGGTGCTGCCCCTTTCTGGCTGGATGAGAACAGCCCACCAGGGGTAGGGGGTGCCAGTGAGGGATTGTGCCCTGCTGCCTTCTGGGCTCACCCCCTTCCTGGCACAGTGAGGCTGGAGCTGGGCCACTGAGCCCAATGGGACACACATTAAAGCTTTACTATAACCACAGCCTGCCCTCCGCCCTTCTCTGCTCCAGGCTGGGCTGGGGGTGGGACCGTAGCCCCTGGGGGAAGGCTTCCTGGGGCCAGATTGGTCCAAACCCTCCCCCTGGAGCTGGGCCAAGGCCCTGGGGGCTGGTACTGGGAGGGCAGGCAGGCCTGGGCTGGGGGAGAGCAGTGGTGCTGGGTGGGGCAGCTCTTGGTACCTATGGGGTGAGAGCCTGTCTGGTCTCCCCGGGGGAGGGGTTGGACCCAGGGTGGATACACAGCAAGAAGGGGCTGGTCTCTGCTCCACGAGAGAGAACCAGCCCGACCCCTCGGCACGTTGTACCCTGGGGCCGGGGTCATCCCGCGCGAACCTGCCAGTCTGGGGCAGGTGGGTGCGCTCCCTCCTCCCGCCTGGAGGCGGCGCTATCAGCGGAAATGAGCATGCGCGGCGGGGGGGTGGGGGCAAAGCCGCTTGGAACATGCGCGGTGCCGCAGAGGGAGGCCTATGGCCTTCTGGTCCAGGTATGCGTGCGCAGCGTCTCCTGCCCCCGGGGGTCAGCCTACGCTTTCTCACTGCGCATGTGCGATGAGGCTCCCCCCTCCCGTCTAGACGCGCAGGCGCTGTGGGGGTCAGCCGGAGACCTTGGCGCCTGCGCGGTGACGACGCTGGGTGCGCGGTGACGACGCTGGGTGCGCAGCGGTGGGTCGGTTGCCCGGCTCCCCCGGACCGGGCCCGGCGGCGGCGGCGGCGGCGCGAGCAACCCCCGCGATGGCGGAGGACGGGAAAGGCGGCTACAGCGGTGAGGGGGCGCCCGCCGGGGACGGGGTTTAGGGGTTGGGGTCTAGGGACGGGACGGGAAGTGGGAGTGGGGGTCTGGGGTTGGGGCTTTGGGTTAGGAGTCTGGGGCAGGACTTAGGGGGCTCCTGGGGGCGGAGTTTAGGGATGGGGGGGTCTGGGGCGGAGCTTTGGGGTTTAGGGGCTTGGGGAGCTCCTGGATGTGGAGTTTAGGGGGGTGGGAGCGAGGCTTAGGGGATCACCTGGGAGAAGGAGCCCCCGGCTGACCCCCCCCGCCCGCCCCATTTCCCCCCACACAGAGCACGATGACCGCGTGGGCGGCGGGGCCTTCTCGGGCCGGCGGAGGAAAGGCCGGGGCCCCTTCCGTGGCAAAATGTACAGCGAGGTGAACCACCGGCCGCGCAACCGGGGCAGCGCCGGCCCCAGCCCCCGCGCCCGCCTGTACGAGGAGGATGGCGACGTGCCCATGAGCGACGTCCATGACGGGCTCCGCTACAGATAGTGAGCGCGGAGTTTCCCCTTCCTGGCTCCGGATGCATGACGCAGAACATGACGCAGGGCCTCACTTCCCTTCTGTGCTCTCAGAAGCTGTCCTCATAGGGGGAGGGAGATGGGGATGGGGCAGCTCCATTCCTGGGAGGCATCTGGAGGTCTTTGGGGCAGACACAACTGCCCCCAGGCTCAGCAGATCCCTCGAGGGGCCCACGCTCGCCTGGTGAGGACCCCCTGTCCCTTGCTCCGCAGCATCCCTTACGGGCCGCGGCCGAACCGGCGAGGCAATGGTTGGCACGACAGGGGCCGGGGTGGTGCCAGCAACATCCATGTCACGGTGAGGCCCGACCAGCCCGTCCCAGATCGCAGCGACAGCACCCGGAGGAACTGGTTCAAGATCACGGTGAGCAGGGGTGGGAGCAAGGCATATCCTGGCCGGGAACTCCTAGCTGGTTGCGGAGCAGCCCGGGTCCCTCTGCTGGCTCTGACATTTGCCAGTGGGTGACTTTCCTTGGCAGATACCGTATGGGAAGAAGTACGACCGGTCGTGGCTGCTGACCTCCATCCAGAACCTGTGCAGTGTCCCTTTCACCCCCGTGGAGGTGAGTGCCAGTCTTGGGAGCCGGATGCTTGGGCTCTCTCCTGGCATCAGGAGGAGAGTGGGGTCTCAGGAGGGGTCAGAACAGATTGGGACCAGGGGAGCTTGTGCTCTCTACGTGGTTGTGTCAGGGGGTTCAGAGCAGCGCATTTAGGAGCCAGGATGACTGAGTTATTTCTCAGCTCTCGGGAGGGTGAGTGTTGGAGCTCTAGGTCACTGTCTCATGCCAAACGGTTGAGTTTTTATTTTCCAGGCCTTGGTTTTCTTAGACACTGCCCCTGCTGTGGGGAGGAAGGCCCTGGGGGGTTCTCTTTTTCCAGATCTTGGGAGGGTGGCGCTCGGGTCTCCCTGACTGCCATGTTTCTGTCCTCTTCTCAGTTCCATTATGACCACAACCGGGCTCAGTTCTATGTGGAAGACGCCACCACGGCCACTGCTCTCAAACAGGTGTCCCGCAAGATCACAGATCGAGACAACTACAAGGTGTGGGGTCAGGTCCCTCAGCTGGGCCTTGTCATTGCCTTCCAAGGGGAGAGGGAGGCTCCTGTGCTGCTCTGGGGGTCTGTCTCCCAGCTGGAGCAGCCTTGGGGTACTGCTGAGACCCCCTGCCCACCTGCTTTGCCCACACTCCAGGTGGTGATAATTATTAACTCATCGGCCCCACCCCAGTCTGTCCAGAATGAGTTGAAGCCGGAGGAGATTGAACATCTGAAGGTGAGGTCCTAGGGCTTGGTGCTTGGCATTTGGGGGCAACTTCCAGCCATTAGTGCCAGGCAGAGAAGGGGAACTGCGTCCCCCCCAACCCCCCCACCTGATCTGCATTCCCTGCTATTTCAGCTTTGCATGAGCAAGAGATATGACCGTCTCCAGCAAGCCCTGGACCTCAAGGACCTCCGTGCAGACTCTGGTGCGTGTCCAGATAGGGTGGGGGAGTGAGGGAAGAGAAGATTGGAGATGGCGGCTGGACTGGGGTTTAGTCTTTGTCTTCATTTTGTCTTAGACCTGGTGGCGCAGAACATTGACATGGTGCTGAACCGGCGCAACTGCATGCAGGCTGTGCTGCGCATCATTGAGGAGAACATCATCCCTGAGGTGAGAAGGAGCTGGTGGTGGGTGACAGCCCTGCCCCGTCTCCTCTCGCAGCACCCCTGACCCCCATCTTGGCCCCCGCAGCTCCTGTCCCTGAGCCTGAGTGGCAACAAGCTGTACCGGCTGGATGACCTGGCCGAGCTGGCTCAGAAAGCCACCAACCTCAAAATCCTCAATCTCTCCCGGAACGAGGTAGGCAGAGCGCCCCCTGTCCGCCCTCCTGACCCCTGCCCCCACCTACATTCACACTGCCCCTCGCCACAGCTAAAGTCGGAGCGGGAGCTGGATAAGGTGAAGGGGCTCAAGCTGGAGGAGCTGTGGCTGGACGGGAACCCACTGTGCGACTCCTTCCGGGACCAGTCCACTTACATCAGGTCAGTGCCAGCCCCGGCGAGGCCCCCGGGTCTCCCCCGCCCACGCCGTGCCTGGCGGGGGACAGCATGGCAGGACCACGAAACCACCCCTTGCCCACCCCAGACAGGAACCGGAACCAGCCCCCTCGACACCTGTGAGGCCAAGCTCTCACCTGGCCCTCGGCCTCCTTGACACACGCAGGCATCTTCTGGGCATGGTCACAGGTGTTGGCTCTGAGCGCTGCCGTGCGCTTGATCCTTGTGGTTTCTGTTTCAGCCGGTGCCAATCCCCGTCCTCCCCTCTCCCCTTGTTCCCTGCCCTCAAGAGCATAAGAATTGCCACTTGCTGGGTCAGATGCTGAGTCTGTTTTGCCCAGTCTACAGTGTTGCAGAACACTTGAAGCAGCCCTTAAGGCAGCCGCTGCCCTCTGTCTCCTCCTCACCGCTTTTCTGCTCCCCTACCTGCCCTTCCACCTCTTCTCCTCCCCTCTGGGGGCTCCGGGACCCCTGGGCCGCACAGCCTCTTCACCCCAGCATCTGCGCTCCCGCCACGGGGCTGCTGCCCCCCCTGCTGCCGTGCAAAGGAGGCTTCTGTTGTCTCTGCCTCTCCCCCTGCCCCCGAGTGGGGTTTAAAGGGCCAAATACTATGCCTCGGCCCCCAGTGCTGCCATGCCCACAGCCCCCACTGGCCCCGTGCCCCCGCCCTGCGTTTGGCCCTCGATGATGGCTGGCTAGCCAGAGACGGGTAAGATTCCTCACGGGAGGAACAACCTAAGACAGGCACAGCCGTGCAGTGGCCAAACCAAAGCATGCGGGGGCGCGGCCTAGGGGCCCAGGCTGCCGGGCGCCTACGCTCACTGCGCCCGCCTGCGGTAGCACCCCCAGGTATGGCTGGCCGGCGCTGGTGCCAGCTCAAACAGGAACAGATGGCCTTGGCTTCTGAGCAGGCCACAGCCAGCAGCCCCTGCACTCCTGGAACCAGAGAGAGGTGGCTGGAGCGGGAGCCCTGCTGGGAGCAAAGAGGCTCTGCGCCCCCCTGCCCTGGGCTCCCGGCCCCCTCTTCACCCCCCCCTTCCTTCCCCCATGCCCATCTGCTCTGCTCTGCTTCCCTCACTTCATGCCACTGCGCAGATGTTTAATTAGTTTTGGGCCTTGATGACATGGGAGGTTTCCAGCCGTAGCGGCTTGGCTGCGCTGACAGTGGCTTTGTGATGGAGGGGGGGTTCCATGCCCTCCCCTCCCCTCCCCCCTTTCCTTCCCTCCCCACCGACCTCTTTCCTCTCCTTCCTGGGGACGCGCTGTGCAGGTGAGTAAGAGCCAGGTAAGTGCTGAGCCCGTTGGCTGAGCAGCATTGGCACCACCCAGGCCCCTGAGCCTTGCGAGGGCAGCTCAGACCAAGACACCAAGATCCTAGGATCCAGCAGAGTATGGTCTGGGGAGGGAGAGAAAGCAGGCGCAGCTGTGGGGGGAGACCAGAGGCCCTGGGGAGGGTGAGCTGGGCTGGCTTGGCTGTGTCCGGGCCCTGGGGAGGTGACGGGGCAAGGCGGGGGGCAGTGGGATGTTCCCATGGGGGCCTGGCTGAGCCCCGGCCCCGGTGGGCAGGGGGGCTGCCTCACTGACTCCTGTCTTATTGCCAACAGCGCTGTCCGGGAGCGGTTCCCCAAGCTGCTGCGCCTGGTGAGTGAGCCGCGTCACACCATGGGGCTGAAGCTGCCCTGCTGGGACCTGTCCTCTCAGCCTGCCACTTACTGCTCCCTCCTTTCCCTCCTCTCTCTCCCCAGGACGGGCATGAGTTGCCCCCTCCCATCGCCTTTGATGTGGAAGCCCCCACTACCCTCCCCCCCTGCAAGGTGAGCAGGGCACTGTGGGGGGCTGTTCTGAGCTCTGGGGTTGGTGGGTCCCCATGGGTGGGCTTCGAGGGGTCAGAGCCTACTTGTGCACATCACCTCAGGTCGTCCAGTCTCCTCAGTCATGGTTGTCCAGCTGCTCTCAGCCTTTCCGCAGCTGTCTGCACTCTTTGCAGAGGATGCATTTGGGGGCTGGGGACAGGTAGCTGGGAGTAGAGCCCTGAGGATCTCTGAGCTGGTGGGAGGTGGCTTGGGGCAGAGTCCTGGGGATCCTGGGGCTGTAATGGGCTGGGAGTGGATCCCAGGGACCTCAGGGCGGTTGTTGGGGTGGGGTGGAGCTCCAGGACTCACAGGCAGCCTTTGTCCATACAGGGAAGCTACTTTGGCTCTGATGACCTGAAGGTCCTGGTCCTTCGCTTCCTGCAGCTGTAAGTACCTAGGTGAGGGTGGGGGGTGAGGGCTGTGAGCAGGGGAGAGGAGGAGGGTTCATGTTGGTCCTGATGTCCTGCCTCTGCAGATACTACTCCATTTACGACTCTGGTGACAGGCAAGGGCTGCTGGACGCCTACCACGACGGCGCCTGCTGCTCCCTCAGCATCCCCTTCTTCCCCCAGAACCCTTCCAGGTGCGACCAGGGCCCCGGGCGGTGGGGGCAGAAGGTGTTGTTAAAGCCCAGGCAGGCAGGTTCTCCCTGCTCTAGGAAAGTGGAGGCTGGGGGATAGGAGCCCGGACTCCTGGGTTCTCTAAAGTTGTGTGAGGGGGGTCTAAAAGGTCAGAATATGGGGTGGTGGGAGCTTTGACGCCTGGGATCTGAGGTGGGGCCTTGCCTTCCCCAGGGGTGAGGTCCCCTCCACTTCCTCCAGGGGTTCCCTGCTGGAGGCCACAGTGGGGCTCACAGGCATCTCTCTCGGCAGGAGCAGCCTGAGCGAGTACTTCAAGGACAGCCGCAATGTGAAGAAACTCAAGGACCCCAGTAAGGGCCTGCCAAGCTGAGAGGGAGGTGTGGGAAAGGGAGATTTCACACCCCAGGCAGCTCCTGCTTCCTGGGCTACCTGTGGGGGCAGGCTCTCACCCCTTCCTCCCCACAGCCATGCGCTTCAAGCTGCTCAAGCACACGCGCCTCAACGTGGTGGCATTCCTCAACGAGCTGCCCAAGACCCAGCATGACATCAACTCCTTTGTGGTGGACGTCTGCGCCCAGACAGTGAGTGTCCCCTTGCAGGGGGGCAGCCTCCACCCTGGGGCTGTACAGAGGGCAGACAGGGGCTGTCTCCTCTCCAGGCCTGCACAGGGGTAGGGGGGTGTGGGACACCGCGTGCCCTGCGGGTGTGGTGGTACAGCGGGATGGTGGGGATGCGACAGCTGCGTGCTCACTGTCCTCTCCTGCCTCCTAGAACACGCTGCTGTGCTTTGCTGTGCACGGGATCTTCA
Source organism: Crocodylus siamensis (assembly GCF_052110815.1). Taxonomy (NCBI): domain Eukaryota; kingdom Metazoa; phylum Chordata; order Crocodylia; family Crocodylidae; genus Crocodylus; species Crocodylus siamensis. The sequence continues at coordinate 2,933,044 of NC_143400.1, forward strand.
AGGAGGGTGAGTGTGTCCTCCCTGCCCCCTCCCTGTGGGAATCCCCTCCCCAACCGCATTGCCTTGCTCCCCCACTCATTGGTTCACCTCCTCTCTTCCCCATCTCAGTTGATGGCAAGTCCCGGGATTCGGTACGAGCCTTCACCCGTGTGTTCATTGCTGTGCCAGCCGGCAACTCAGGGTGAGTTTGGAGTGGGGGGTAGCACTGCTGTCCTTGCCTTGTGGGGTCTGGGGGACAAGCTCAGTCCTAGGGACTTTGTCCTGGGCAGAGGGACCTGGTGGAGCACTGCTGTCCCTACTCCACTGGGTCACGGTGGTGTGGAGGGGGAGATGGGTGGCCCCAGCCCCAAGTCTCATCTCGCCTCCCCCCCCCCGCAGGCTGTGCATTGTGAATGACCAGCTGTTCGTGCGCAACGCTACGACAGAGGAGATCCGGAAGGCTTTTGTCATGCCAGCGCCCACGCCCTCATCCAGCCCCGTGCCCACGCTCTCAGCTGAGCAGCAGGAGATGCTGCAGGCCTTCTCCATGCAGTCTGGCATGAATCTTGAGTGGTCACAGAAGTAAGTGGGCCGCATGTGTGCCCACCCACCCGGCAGGGCTGCACTCCGGTTTGCATGCTCACACTCTCCTCCTGCCCTCAGGTGCCTCCAGGACAATGACTGGGACTACAGCAGGGCGGCACAGGTCTTCACCCAGCTCAAGGTGACCCAGGGACCCCTGGTGGGCATGGGCTGGGAGGGGAGGAGAGCGAGGGGACCCCCAGGGTTACCTCTGCTCCCAGCCAGTAGCCCTAGGGCTGGGGGGGGGAGGGGGGAGCTGAAATGCGTGGTGGGATTGGCTCTGCCCCAGCTAGAAGCCAGGCTGGAGAGGCCTGGACAGCTGAGTTCTGCCCCAGCTGCTCAGGGAGCGATGGGTTACGGGAGACAAGGGGCCAGGAGGAGAGTTGGGGTGCTGGGAGGGTTGTGGGCTGTATCGGGGAGGGGAGTTGGGGGGTGGGGGTGGAGAGCTTGGCCACCAGCCCTCAGGCAGTGCAGGGCAATGGGGAGGTGGGATGGGACAGAGGCTGGGCGCCTGGGTTCTTGGCCTCTTCCCCCTTTGCCCCCCCAGCTGAGCTGTGTTCCTCACTCTCTTCCAGGCGGAGGGAAAGATCCCAGAGGTGGCGTTCCTCAAGTGAGGGGCGCCTGTGCCCTTGCCTCGCCCCACCCGCCTGCCACGTTTTACCCTCTAAGACAATTTTTGTAAATAAAGGAAAATTGAAACAAAGGTGGGGGCTTGGTCGTGGTGGCCAGCGGGACCGGGTGCTGACCAGGGGAGTTTGGCCCCCCCCCGGGCAGTTTGGAAGCAAGCTCATTGCCCTGTGGTGCTTGGGCCCTGCAGGCTGTGCAGCCCCTAGGCCCTGGAGCCTGGAGGTCTGCCCTGGCAGCTGGGGTGGGGGGAGGCCCGTGTGCCACCTGGCATGGAGAGGTGGGGCGGGGGAGCTGCTGCCCTGGGCCCCAGGTTTCTTCAGTGAAGTGGTGTTCCTAGCGGGGCTGTGGTGCGCTGGAGGGAATCCAGCCCCTGGGGGAAGCGCTTCAGCCCTGAGGTCCTCTGCCCCCTTGAGCTACCGGGGTTGGGGACGGGGCTTGAAGGGGATAAGCAGGGGTACGACCCCCCCTTGCCCTTCTCTAAGGTGGCGCCCACGTCCCCGGAAACAGGCTGTGCCCTTCCTCAAGGTGGCGCCCGCTTGCCCGGAAAGGGCGTCCTGCCTTCAGGCAGTAAGTTGCCGACTCTGGCGGAAGTCCCGCCCTTGCCCTTCCGCCACGTGGGTGGGCGACCGCGGAAGTCCTGTCCGCGCGAGGGGTTGGGCTCGCGACATGGGGTTGGCGGGGCTGCTGCGCGCGGCGGCGGCGGGGGGCGGGGGGGCCGGGGCCTGGCGCGGGCGGCGCTGGACACGCAGGTGCCGCGTGACGTGGTGCTGTTCCGTCACGACCGTGCGCGCTTCTTTCACTTCGTGGCGCTGCTGTGCGTGGGGCAGGGGCTGTTCTGGGCCTGGCTCGCGCGGCTCGCCTACGTGGGGATGCGGCCGCCCCGCCCCGCCCCGGAACCGGAATTGGCGCCGGCACCGCCACCGGGGCGGGACCAGCCCTTCACCTCGAGCCTCTGGCGTTACGGGTTCAGCGGCTCCTGCCTCGCCGTCGGTACGGGCCGGCACCGGGACCCCGCCCCCTTCCCCCCGCCCCGCATTGCCATTGGCTCCTAACGGCTCTCCCTCCCGCCGCAGGGTGTCTGGTGGTCGGCGGCGGGCTCCTGTTCTCCCGGCGCTGCGTGCGGCAGGTGGTGCTGCACCGCGGGGGGCGGGCCGTGACCCTGCGCACCCACTCGCCCTTCGGCCTCCGCGACTCCGTCACGGTGCCGCTGCAGGACGTGTCGTGCCGGGTCCATCGCAGCCAGGTCCCCACCGCGCTGCCCATCAAGGTCCGCGGCATCACCTTCTACTTCCTGCTGGACCGGGCCGGGCAGTTCCTGAACCCGCAGCTCTTCGACCTCACCGTGGGCGCCTACAGGAAGCTCTGACCCCGCCCCGCCCCGCCCCGCCCCGCCAGCGAGCAGGAGGACGGAGGAGCACAGGGACTCGGCTGGAGGCGGAGAGCAGTCCCTCCAGAGCAGACGGGTGCACAGACCCCCCAAACTCCCCTCAGCAGACGCACAGATGGGGATGGCTGGACAGACACAGATCCCCGCACAGACACGTGGATGGACACAGGCCCCTGCCCTGACCGCTCATGCACAGACACACGGACAGAGGCAGGCTCATGGAAGGAGTCGTGCCTCTGCCTCTGGGAAGCAGGTTTGGGGGGGGGCTGAGGTTTAGCGGACTCCCCGCAGTGTGCCCCCCCCCCCCACACACACACACATAGAGGGGCACAGGCAAGGGATGGACAGACATCCCTGTACCCTCCCGGAGGCAGCGTTGGGGGGAAGCCATGAGCAGGGGGATGGGGCGGGGCTGTGTGTGGTGTGAAATAAAGGTGTGAAGGCCGAGCGAGTGCAGCTCTGTGTTCTCAGGGAGGCGTTGGGGGCAGTGGTGCCTCTGGGTTAAGCCCTGCTGGGTCTTGGCACCGGCCAGGAGCATATCCTGAGGAGAGCCACGTGCATGATCAGAGGTCAGGAAAACAGATCTTACGATGACAGGCTGAGAGCCATGGGACTCTTTAGCCTGGAAAAGCGCAGGCTCAGGGGTGATCTGATGGCCACCTATAAGTTTATCGGGGTGACCACCAGGATCTGGGGGAACGTGTGTTCACCAGAGCGCCCCAAGGGATGACGAGGTTGAACGGTCACAAACTCCTGCAAGACCGTTTCAGGCTGGACATAAGGAAGAATTTCTTTACTGTCCGAGCCCCCAAGGTCTGGAGCAGTCTGCCAGTGGAGGTGGTTCAAGCACCTACATTGAACACCTTCAAGAGCAAATTGGATGCTTATCTTGCTGGGATCCTATGACCCCAGCTGACTTCCTGCCCTTTGGGTGGGGGGCTGGACTCGATGATCTCCCGAGGTCCCTTCCAGCCCTGATGTCTATGAAGTCTATGATCCCTGGAGACATTGCAGGGCCCCGAGGAGAGGGTGTCAGGGCTGCCACGTCCAGCTGATGGGTTTGGGGATAAGTGCTGCTTCCAGGAAGAACAGGGAAAGCCCTTCTCTCTTGTCTGGCACCAAGGCCTTGGGCCAAACACCAGCCCTAGCAGCACTGGGGCTGGTGGGAGGAGGTTGGCTGAGTGCTGTGGCAGGCTCCTGCTGAGGCTCAGCCCATGGCTGGAGGGTCTTGGCCCTGCTCAGGGTCACCCTGATGCTGCCTTGGGGGGGGGCCAGGAAGGACTTTAGATCAGCATGGGCAGGCAGATCGGGGGGGCCCGGCCACCTGGGTTCTCCAGCACTAGGTGGAGAGTGGGGGCTGGGGGGTAAGTGGTGTAAGAGTGCAGGAGGCTGGGCCTCATTCCCATTGCTGTGGAGGTTGCCTTAGCCATGATGTCTAAGGGGGATGGGTTTTGCATTGGTGATGCCCTAGCTGTGTTCTTTGGCGGTGATGTCAGCGGTGGGGCTCTGTGCTGGTGATGTCATGGGTGGGGTGGGGGGGTGTAGACCTTCCATGGCCATTATGTCACAGGCCAAGGATTCCCTGGCAGTGATGTCACAGAGTGCAAGCTCCGTAGTGGTGATGTAATAGGGAAGGTGTTCTGCAAGGGTGCTGTCACAGGCTGGGGGTTCTGCAGCTGAGCCGCGTGCGGTGATGGCAACGCCGGATAGAGCTGAGGGGCCGGGGGGGCTGCGGCGAGGGGCACCGAGGGCTGCGGGGCTGGACCCACTGGCTGGGACCCCCCCAGGCACCATGTCCTACCTGACTGTGCCATCTGCCTCTGGTGCCACCATGGAGCGCCCACCCCGGGCTGAGACACAACCCCCTGGGCATGCGGGCCTCCCGCTCCCCCACTCCTATGGCACCCACCAGCAGCAGCGCAAGCCCCGAGGTAATGGAGTCCCCTACCCCCCCAATGCCCCCAGCCCCCTGCTTTAACCCATTGCTGTCCTGGTTCCCCCCCCCCCAAGAAGCCCTCACCCCAACCTCCAGCCCCGCCAGGCATCCAGGCTCTCCTTCCCCAGCCCCCGCTCCCCTCCCAGGGCTGGAGGGAGCCCAGGCGTCCCGGCTGCTGCCTGCCTGCCCTGGGCTGACTCTTGCCCCCTGCAGCCGGGCGGGTGGCCGTGCCGGCCAGGCCATGTCAACGGCTGGCAGTGCTGCTGCGAGGCACGGGGCACCGGCTGGCGCAACTGCTGCGGGGGCTGCGGCAGCACTCACGCCACATCACCCGCTCCGTCCTCTTCCGGCTCGGCGTCGTGGTCGTGGTCTGCGTCCACACCCTGATGCTGGTGGCCCAGACCTTTGCTGCCCTCCAAATCCGTGGAGGTACCAGGACCTCGGGTGTCTGGGCCCCACTCCCTCCTCAGAGCTGGAGAGCACCCAGGCAGCCGGGCCCACCCCCCTGCTCCCCCCCAGAGTGGTTCTTCTCGGTGCTGGACGCCGTGTTCCTCTGTGTCTATGTGGTTGAGGCTCTGGTCAAGATCGTTGCCTTCGGCCTGGACTACTTCCACGACCCCTGGAATGACATTGGTGAGGCGCCCCCACAGTACCCTGAGCTAGTCCCAGTTCAGAGGTCAGAGGTCACTGCCAGCCTGCCCACCCCCACCAGACTTCCTGGTGATGGGGCTGATGCTGCTGGACTTCACGCTGCCGCTGGTTGTGCTGCCGGGAAACGCCTGGTTTGAGGATGTCGTGGCCCTGCTGCGGCTGTTGCGCATCTTCAAGGGCGTCCGCGCCTTCCGCCTCGTGCACCTGCTGCTCAGCCTCCGGTGGGCCCCAACCCCTGCCCCCCCCACCCGTCCCTGCCCCTCATGCAGACCCATCCTCTCCTGGCTGCCTGCACTGTTCCCCTCCCCTCCACGCAGGAACATGCTGGCCCATGACCCTTCATACTGACCTCTGACCTTCTGGCTGACCCTCCACACTGACATACACATACTCACTGACCTGGCTGACACTTCATCCAGAGGTCAGTGTGATGTGACCCCCGCCCCAGCTGCCCTCTCAGCATGACCTCTGCCCTAGCTGAGCCCACACCGTTCTCCAAAGTCTTGACTGACCCTTCACACTGACTGGCCCCCCCACACACATACCTGACCCCCTCAGGCTGACCTCTGACCCATAACATTAACCCCCTTCCCACCATTCCCTGACCTCAGACCCCTTCTGCCCCTCCCCCCCACATTGACCCTACAGTCCCTGAGGTGGGGGGGGTCACTGCATCCATCCCTGTGTCTGTGCAGGGCGCTGGAGAGCCTGCAGGAGCTGGCCGGGACCTTTGCACTCTCGGGTCGCTCCATTGGCGCCATCCTGCTGCTCATGTTCACCTGCCTCTGTATCCGCCCGAGGGGCTGGAGGGGGGTCCGGGGCTGGGCTGGGAGGTGGGGGGCGTTCCTGGCCTACGTGGTTGCCTTGACCTTCCCCCCAGTCATCTTCTCAGTGCTGCTGCGTGACCTGTTTGCACGCTCGGATCCTGGGCGCTTTGGGCACCTGCTGGACACCGTCTTCGCCCTCTTCCAACTCCTCACACTGGACGACTGGGCCTTCATCTACCGCGACAGTGCCCAGCAAGGTCCGTGGGGGGCTGGACGCCTGTGTGCTCCCCCAGCTCTGGCAGGGGAGCCCAGCCTGCTGCAGCAGGGGTGTGGTGAAGCCAGGGACCCGGACCCCTGGGTTCCTCAATGGCTGATCCCCCCCAAAGGTGCCTCCTACATCATCATCTTCCTCATGGCCTACATCCTCATTGAGTACTTCACCTGCCTCAAGTGAGTCTCTGCAGCCCGGGTGCCTGGGTTCTCTGGTGGTGCTGATCCACCCCAGCTGGAGCCCCAGGATCAGGCCCAGATTGGGGACCTGTCCCCTCTGCCTCCCCCCTCCCACCCACCAGCCTTGTCATCGCCGTCCTGGTCGACAACTTCCAGATGTCGCTGATTCGGCGGCAGGAGCTGAAGAAGCGAAAGGTGCACCCCCCCCCCCCCCGAAGTGCCTGTGCTCTCTGGGAGGGGAGTAGGGGCCTGGATGCTTGGGTTCCCTCCAGATCCAGGTCTGGGGACAGAGTTGGGCTCCAGCCCCCTGCTCAGGTCCATATCTCCCCTCTCACCCGTGCCCCCTCCTCCTCCCAGCAGTGGCTGGAGCTCCAGGAGAGCATCTCAGACTCGGGTCCCACAGGGAAGTTGCTTCCCCCCCACTTGTCTGGGAGGGCAGAGCTGGGGGTTGGTGGGTGGGTCTCAGGGCTGGGGGCGCTGGCAGGCCCCTGCTGGGGTTATGCCAGGGGTCCCACAGGCGTGTCGTGGCCCCACAGTCCTGGACACGGGCCTGGGGCTGGCCGAGGACGACGAGCGGCTGGCGCAACTTGTGGAGCGGCTGGAGGGCAGCGATAGGTGAGGCCCCCTCTGGCCCTCGAGGTTCCCCCCAGTTCCGAGCGCCGGGACGCCTGGGCTCCCCAGTCCTCACCTGCTGTCCCCCGTCTCCGCAGGCAGAAGCGGCTGCTCCTGGGTCACCTCCGGCGCCTGGCCCAGGTCGAGCGGCTGCAGCAGGAGTTCCGGTCCCGGGCGGCCACGTCCGATCACATCATCGACACCTTCTTCGAGGTGGGGGGCCAGGAGGTGGAGGCCAGGGCTGGTGGGCCCCCAGGGCCAGGCTGACTTGGATCTCTGTCCCCCGCAGACAGCCAAGCAGGACTTCCTGCACCACTGAGGGGCCCAGGTGCCAGGACGACCCCCGACAATAAAGGGCTACAGAGGACTCCCTCCTGCCTGGTGACTGCACTGTGCCTGGGGCTTGGATGTTTGGGGGTCTCTGGGAGGGTGGTGGGGGCTGGGGGCAAAGGCAGGGGGACTGGGGGCTGAAACCCCTGTGTTCTTTCTTCACACCATGGCTGCTCCACATCCCCCCCACCCTAACATCACACAGACAAGGCCAAGTGTCCAGCTCAGCCACCCACTGGCCTTTATTGGGGTCTGGGGGGCTCCAAAGCAGGTCAACCACAGCTCCTGCCAATGCCCGACAGGTGGGGTGTTTGCGGGGGACAGGGAGCCCAGGTGTCTGGGCTGTCTCCAGCTCCCGCAGGGCAGTGGAGGTGAAAGCAGGGGGCAGGAGCCCAAGTCCCCTCAGCAGCTGGGAGCTGGGCAGCGCTCCTGGACTACCCCGTCACCGGGCAGGGGGGAGGCGAGCAGGGGGCAGAGCAGGGCCAGGCCCCAGCGTGGGCCCAGTGCCTCCCGCAGGTTCTGGCGCCAGCCCTGGTCGTGGCTCCTGGCCCCAGTGAACCACTCGCCCGTGGTCTGGCCCCGGAGCAGCAGCAGTACATGGAACAGCAGGAACCCAGCGCACAGCAGGAACCCGACCACGCAGGCATCGGCCGCCACGGCCTGGGTGCAGGACAACAGGCTGCTCTGGCCTGGAGAGAGGCAGCGCTGGGGGACAGGCAGGTAGCACCGCGGCTGGTGGGGGGGTGGGGTGTCACAGCTGGAGAGATCGGGCTCCTGGCTGGGATGCGTGGAGCCTTGGGCACTGGGCACATGGGGCTGAAATGCAGCTGGCTCCGGGGTGTGGCAGGGACTGGGAGTACAAAGCTAGCCGGTGGGGTGCAGCTAGCTCTGGGGTGGAGGGTGTCAGTGGCTGAGTAGAACAGAGATGTGGCTGCCTCTGGGGTGGTGCCTTGGGCCCTGGGGACATAGGGCTGAACTACAGTTGGCTCCAGGGTGGGATGTGCTGGTGGCTGAGTAGAACAGACACAGCCAGCTCTGGGGTGGGCCACGTTTGGGGCTGTTATACAGGGACTTTGGGCCAAGATGCACCTGGCTCTGGGGGGAGGCAGGGTGAGCTCAGGGTGCTGTGTGTGGACCCAGTGCTGAGATGAGGCTGGCTCTGGGGTGGAGCACATCAGTGGTTATTATATGGGGACTTCAGGCCAGGATGCACCTGACTCTGGGGTGGAGCACAACTGGGTTTGTTATATGGGAACTTCAGGCTGGGATGCAATTGGCTCTGAAGTGGGCAATCGGGTGTCCCAGTGCCCAGAGCACCCCCACCCCTCCGCGGGGTAGAGGGCCTTACCGGAGAGCAGCAGGAGCCAGGGCGCTAGCAGGAACGCAGCGGCACGCAGCGGTGGGCCCTGGCGCAGGGCACCCAGCAGCAGGTTGGCGTGCAGCAGGCTGCAGTAGAGCAGTGCGGCGGCGCCGTGGAGCAGCAGCCCCAGGAAGTAGCGCCGGTTGCGGTGGCCCACGCACTGGCCCAGCAGCGTGCAGTGGTGGTCGCGGCCCAGCACGCACACGCGGCAGCTGGGGCAGTGCCGGCCACGCGGGGGCACGGGCGCCTCACAGCTGTAGCAGAACCTGGGGGCGGCGGGGATGGGGTCATCTGGGGGTGGGGGTGGGGGTCCACCCCCCACCCCCCATGGCCCCTTACTCACGCCCAGCCCTGCCCCACAGCGCCGGCCAGCACCACGCCCCGCGTGCTGGGACTGGTGACCACGAAGAGCCCCGCGTTGGATGCCGTGTTGAGGAGCAGGAACAGCAGGGGGGGCAGGTGCCAGGCAGGGGGGCCCACGGCGCCTCCCCCCAGCTGGGACAGCGATCCCAGGGCCGCAGCGCCCGCTAGGGCCAGCATCAGACCCCGCGGCAGCCAGCGCTCCCAGGCTGGGCTCTGCCCCCAGGCCCCCGCCATGGCTGCCTGCAAGGGGGGCGCGTCTCCCTGCCCCTGTCTTTTGGGGGGGTCCCTGAGTCTTGGGGGGTCTTCCCCTACATGGAGGGAGCTGGGTGCAGGAGGGGAAGGGGTCCAATGAGGGGAGGGACTCTCCCCTTGGCAAGGGGTTGGGTGGGGAGTGGGTGCGCTTTGTGCTAGGGGGCGGGGCTACCCGGGGGGGTGGGGGTCAGCAGTGCTGGCAGCGTGGGGATCCCCGGTGCCTCAGCCCGCCCTGCTGCCGCCGCCGCCGTTTCCTCTTCCGCCTCTGGCCCCGCCCCCTCCCAAAGCAGCCAATCCGCAGCTGCGGCCTACGTGCCCAGGCGTGTGGGAGGGGGGGCGGCCCCACGTCCCGTCGTGGCCCCGGCTCCCACCCGCGGGTCGGACGGGCCGGCGGCTCCCGCCCCGCCGGGCTGAAGCGCCTCACCGCGGACGGCCCACGCCCCCGTCAGCGTCCGCACTGCCGGGACCGCTGCTCTAGCAGGGGCGGGAACCAGCCAGCCAAGCGGCTGTGCTCGGCGCGCCTGCAGCCGGGCAGAGATGGCGGTACAGGGGCGCCACGTTAACCCAGCGCCTGGCCTGGAGCCGCCAGCTCGGCGCCGGGAAGAGCTGGGGCCGTGACGGGCACGGTGCAGGGGCGAAGCGCCGAGGGAGACGCCCAGCCCGGGACAGGAGGGGTGGGAGCAGCCGGGTGCAAACCCCCGCACGGCGGAGGGCCGGGAGGAGCCAGCCCTTCAGGGAGCCGGCAGCGGGGGCCGCCGGGGGGTGTGAGGGGCTGGAAGAGCCACGCCCCCGTGCTACAGGCGAGTACTGCCATGGACTGGGTCAGGCTGGCAGTCTGTTTTGCCCCGTGGCCCGTGCCCTCCCTGTGCCAACGCGGCTGGCTCTGGGGTGGGTCGGCGGGTAGAAAACACCGCACCCCACCCCAGCACGCGGCAAGTTCAGCCCTGTGATCTCAGCCCCCGAGCCGCTGCCGGTCGCCGCCTGGCATACCCCGGTGTCGCGTGGGACCTCTTGCCTGCAGGCCTGGGTCTCTCGCCTTGGGCCTGGACACCTGCAGTCTGCAGGATGGCGAATGGCAAAGGGAAAGTGGACAGGGATTTATTTTTGACTTGCAATACAAGAATGTCTCCACATGCCACGGGACCACCTGTCCATAGACCCCATGCGCCACAGGGCAGGGACTGAGCCCCTCTGCTTCAGGGCACAGCTCCCTCTGGCCCAGCCCCGGCCCTCCAAGCCCGCCAGGAGCCCGTTGTTGTGTCCCCAAGGTAAGCCTGCCCCAGGGTAAGCAGCACCCAGCAGCGGCCTCGGCTTCCACCCACCTGCCTGCCCATCATCACTTACCGCAGGCCCTCCAGCCCTCACCCTGGAGCGCTGTAGCTCTCCTGCTCCCCGGCTGTTGTAGTGGGGAGGGGGGGGATGATTCTGTCCCAGGACCAAGGGACCCAGATTCAACCAGCCCAGAGGACAAATGTGCAGAGGGGGCTGAAGAGCAGGAGCTGGGAAAGAGTGATGAGGGGTGCCACAGGCAAGATAATTAATTCCCAGAGTTTGGAGCCAAGGAGCACTGCCGTGAGAAGGGCTAGGAGGGGGCCTCCAAGCCATAAGGTGCCCAGCCTAGACCACAGCCTGACAAAGGCCAGACCGTGCCATGCTGGGATATGCAGGCAGGGGAGGGTAGTGAGAGCATTCGGGGGAGCCCCACACCCCACTCTCTGTGCCCAGGACATCCTCAGACACAGGCTGTTTATTCCCCTTATGTACAAGAACTGTCACAGCAGGCGGAGAAGGCAAAACAGCCCCTCCCTGACCCCCAGCCTGGGCAGAATAAATACCCACGCTCTGACCAGGCAGCCCCAGGCTGAAGACACCCCCAAACCCCAACCAGGAAACATGCTGGGGAAGGAGCTGAGACCGAGCAGGGAAACCCTCATTCACCCTGAGGCCTCCCGGCAGCTGTGCTCACGCAGGGCTCCCTGGCTGGACAGACGGAGACTTTAGGAGCAGATGTAGAAGCTATGGTGGAAGACCCCAGGGAGCAAAGGGAGAGGGTCCCCCTTCAGTCCAGTTTCCTGGCTCCCAGCTTCATAGGCCCCCGTGCCGCCTTCTTCTCTGCCCGCTTGGCCTCCAGCTCCTTCTTCCGCTCCTCACGCTTCTTGCGGGCCAGCTCGGCCTTGCTGAGCCCTGGTGGGGGAGGAAGGCAAGAGGCAGGTGGGTTGGGAGGGGGGAGGGCATGGAGTACTCTGAGGACTGCAGTGGCAGCTACTCACCGTGATCAGCATCCAGAGACTCCCAGGCGTCCTCTGTGCTCCAGTCCCCACCAGCGTCCGAGCCCCATGTGTCAGTGCTTTTCTGCAAGGGCAACGCAGGTCTGAGTCCACTCCGTTCCCCTCCCCAGGCAGTGTAGGGTGCAGCGATCCCCCTGCTCTCCACCTGCTGCCCTCCCAGAGCTGGAGAGAATCTGGGCTCCCAGCACCCCTGCCCTTATCCTCCTCACCCACACTCCCACTGGAGCAGGAGACAGCTCAGGCCTCTGGGCTCCTCACCCCAAGCCCCATATTCCTTCCAGTACAGGGGGTGCCCAGAAAGGGTGGGAGAGAGAAGGGAGCTGATCTGGCGGGAAGCCTCCCAGGCCTGGCCCTGCCCAGCTATCCACAGCTGGGGGGGATCCAAGTCCCCCTGTGGGTCTGAGCTACCCCGCAGCAATGCACAGGGAGCCTCAACCCACAGCTCCCACCCCGTTAACCCCCCACCCCCACTACCTCATTACCTGGCCATCAGCTGCCAGCTTCTGGGTTGAGGCAATAGAGAAGAAGGGGTCAGGTGTCTCAGTGGTGGCTGTGCTGCCCCAGTTGTACTCGCTAGCCAGCCGGGTCCCCGCAGGTGGGGCAGAGGGTGTGGGAGTAGACTTTGGGGTGCCAAAATCCCCCTCCACATCCCAGCCATCTTCCCCCAGGGAACTGGGGGCCTGGGGCCCCTTCTTCCGGCTCCAGGCTGCATCCACTTCCCAGCCAGAGCTGGTCCAATCGGGGTCTGGCCTCCTGGACGAGCTGATGGCCTGGAAGGCAGAAGGGAAATGATGCAAGGTCAAGGCCGGCAACATCTGACAGGTCCCTGTTGTGGCTGGACCAGGGTGAGAGAGGCTGGATGACTTCTCTCAGGGCTCTGCAGACTTGGGGGCTAGGGGAACCCCCCTTTACCCTGGCTTGACTCAAACTGTGTGTATGTGGGGGGGGGGGTCCTCTCAGTTGAACTCTCCAACACCCGGATGCACCAGTCAGGCCCTGCTCCCCCCACCCCCACAGGGCAGGCACCTATCTGTCTGCTCCACCCCTTGGGTACAAAACCGGCTCAGGTTCCCCCAGGATGAGCTGGCTGTCTGCCCAGGCAGGGACCAGGTCTGACTGTCCCAGCAGGGAGCTGCTGCCTTACCGGCCTGGCTCCAGAAGTTTTGGGCACTGTGGCCGCCTCCACCCAGCCAGGGGTATTCCAGGCATCAGGGCTGCTCTGGCCTCTGCTTTGCTCTGTCTCCTGCTACGAGGAAGAATGAAGAATGCTGTTGGCATCCACTGCTGTCCCGGGCCTGGTGTCTTACTCCCAGGCGGTGAGTGCCCAGTGCCTCCCCAGCTCCTGCCACTGACAGGAGCCTGCCCCCTCACCTCCAGGCTGCCCCAGTCTTCATCATCCCATCTGTCCACTGAGCTCTCCTCTTCCTCTCCGGCCTCTTCCCAGTGGCTGGGCAAGGCAGGAGACACCACCGGGGCAGGGACACTCTCAGCTTCTGCAGGACAATGGGAGAGAAGTCAACCTAGGCAGGGACTAGGGGAAGGCCCTAGAATTCCTCTATATTTCCATTGTGAAGGCACAACTGGGAGCCAAAGCCCAGCTGCATCCCCTGACCCTTGACTGACCAGGTTTGGGGGGCTCTGGCATGGCACCCCCTGCGGGTGCTTCTGCCTGTTCCACCGGGGTCCCGGCATTGGTCCGGATAAGCTTGGAGGTGAGGGAGGAGACGCCTGTGACGGCCCAGCCGGCCCAGCTCACAGCAGCCCCAATCCCGGGGCTAGTAGAAGCTGCGTGCACGTCCTTCTCTGCAAGAAGGATGAAACCAGCAGAGAAAGGTGATGAGTCTGCCCCGAGCGGCAGGGGTTGGAGACCTGCCCCCACACCCTCTGCCCAGTGCCTGGAACCCTCACCGAGCTCTGCGAGCTGAGACGGGTCCTCGGAAACGGCCTCCAGCTTGATCATGAAGCTGCGAATGGCCTTGAATGTCTGTGTGGGGGCAGGAGGTAGCGGGTTACCATGCACTGCTCTGAGACAGCCAGGTCCTGGCTACAGCCAGGAGCTGCGCAGACCCCCCAGCCCCATCCAGGATCTAGGGCTCAGCCCCTGCCATCATGCTGGACAAGAGAACACTAAGCACACAGGCGGCTCTAGCCTTGCCAGTCCCCACTCCCCTCCCTGAGCTGGAGAGAATCCAGGCATCTGGGCTCCCAGCCCCCTTTCTAGACATCTCAGCAGGCCAATGGTTGGAAACCAGGGGATCAGATGGGAACAAGACACCAAACCCAAGACCAGAGCGACCTGGTCAACAGGCCGCCCTGTCCAGTGAGAAGGGCTGAATGTCTGGCGAGAGCTGGCTGTGAGCCATCATAGACAAGACGGAGAAATCAGGCTGGAAGAAACCTCCCAAGGTTCCCGCTGGTTTGCTCAGCCCCGTCCAAACCATCCCATGCAGATGCAATGTCTAACTTGCTGGAGGAAGTAATCAACCCCATCACAATAAACGAGACATAACACCCGAACCTGCCACACTGTCGTCTAGAGGTATTTGGGGAGGACTAGGAGGTGGCTGGGAGCACTTGTCCCTGAGCTAGGGGCTGTATTGATGCTGGTGCCATATTCAGTGGATCACCCTGGCTAGCGCCAGGTGTGAACAGAGCATGCTGTCTAGTGTTCGTGAGCCACAAACCCCTGAACAGGCTCATCAGCAAGACACGGTCTCTTGATTACAGCTTGATTACAAGTGGTCTCTTGATTACAGCTAACAAGGTCATCAGGAGGAGTACAGTATCACCAATGGTATGAGAGCTCGCTGACTCTCCATAAGACCTGCCATGTCCTGGATCAGAGCCTAGGTCCATCTGGCTCAGTCCCCCAGTGGCAGAGAGTGGAGCCTGGGAGGGAGACTGACTGCATCTGAGCAGTTTTCCCCCGTTCCTCTCCCATGTGCAGCCTCCAGCACTGAGGGTCCAGGAAGATCTGCTGCAGAGGCCATGCCCCTCACTGCCATGCTTCATGGCTATGGATGCCCCTTTCCTCCAAGGACGTGTCCAGTCCTTTGGGGAATTGGGCAGAACTCCCACTTTTCTCCTACGTCTGGGGTCAATGAGCCCCAGGACTTAATTCCAGGCTGGGTAGAAAATAACTTCCTCATGTTGGTTTTAACCTGACAGCCTGCTCATCTCATGACCCTTGTTCTTGTCTGATGAGAGACGGTCAATAATAACCCCCAAGTTACTTTCTCTTCCCCAATGAATGTTTTATAAATGTTTATTTTTCCCTCCCAAGCCTCTCTCTTCTACAGTGACCAGGCCTGGCCTCCAGAGTCTCTCCTCCCAGGGAAGACCCCCCAACTTTGCCCCAGACCACCAGTCAGCATTGCTGTCCTTCTCTGGTTCTTCCACAGCCTTTTGGATGTACTGGGACCAGTGCTGGACAATATTCCAGACGTGGACACACCAGGGATGTAGCAAGGGGCACTGTGATCCTTTCTGCTGCGCTCACAGTTCCCCTCTTCACCGTCCCCACCCTGGTGTTTGCCTTGGTGACGGCGATGGAGCCCTGAGCTGATGTTTATAACCAGCTGCCCATGGTGGCTCCCAGGTCTCTTTCTGGTGACAGAATACTGCAGGCAGCTTTCATGTCATTTGTGCCCAGCTCCAGCACTGGATGCGGAGACACACTGATGATGTTCATCTGCCAATTTAGCTGCCCATTGGCTCGAGTGCAAAATCAGGGTTTGGGTTTTCTCTAAGCCTTCCTCAGCCTGGCCCCTCAATGCTGGAGGCTGCACATGGGAGAGGAACAGGGGGAAACCCTGCTCAGACCCAGTCACTCTCCCTCCCAGCCTCTACTCCTCCAGACACTGAGGGACATGGGAGACTGGGTGAGACAGACCCAGGACATGGTCATTCTTATTCTCAGGGGCACTGGGTGCTGGCTGCAGCCAGGCTGGGGGTGGTGACTGGGCTGTGCCAATGCTCCTCCTGGGATTCAACCCTTGAGGGTCCTGGCTAGAGTCTCTTGCCCCTCTGTTTGGGCTCAGACCAATGCTGCATTCGGGGTCAGGAAGGGATTTCCCCACTAGTCAGTTTGGTATGGACTGGGGGGTGGGGGTTGCCTTCTTCTGTAGTGCGGGCTTGGCCTCCATCACATCTCAAGCATCTATTAACACCCTTTGCATCAGCAGGCTGTGCCCCCCCCGCTTTTCCTGTGGTGGGGGGAATCAGGGGCGATGCCTGGAGTTATGCTGGAGTAACCATGTAGTTGTGCTAAAGCTGGACGACAGGTTTGTCTGGGACGCTTTGGACAGGGCTGACCCTGTCTCAGGCAGGGCTTGGCCTCAATGTCACCCCCCCACAGGTCCCTTCCAGCCCCAATGCTCTAGGATTCTTCTGATCCAAATGTGACTGGTACCATCCACCCCTAGGGCAGCCCAACACCCAGAAGCATTCCCCGCCGGGCAGGCCAGAGCCCCCTCACCTGGTCCCGGACGGTCTTCTCAGGGTCAATGGTCAGGGTGCAAAGGACAGGCAGGATTTTGAAGGCGCAGTCAGACAGCGAGTAGAAGTTGTGTGTAGCGGCGAAGCCCAGGACACCCGCAGCCCGGGAAGGGGCGAACGGGTCCTTGGTGGCTCGGCTGAAGGCAGAGATCAAGATTCTCTGCCTGGTCTGGAAAGAAGGATGGGGGGAGGAGGACGAGGTGGGGTCAGGTGGCAGCTGGGAGCCCTCCTGTGCCAGGCGTTGTATGTACCTGAGGGACTATCATCCCCCGGAGTCTGGCCACATCATTCTGGGGCCCCTGTGCTCCCTGCAGCCAATTCCCAGGGGCTGAAATCCAGCCCTAAAGCCTGCGCTTGACATGCCCATGGGGTCAACCCTGCCCCACGTAGCCCCCCCGGCTTGCACTCAGCAGGGCCAGGCACCGATTGGCTCCTAGAAGTTCTTGGCTTCAGCCAAAAGCTGGAGCTTTCCAGTGTCCCAAGGGAAGACGGATGTGGGCTTCCTTGTTACAACACACACACGCACGTGGGCTGGGCAGCCGGAGCTGTTCCTATCCCCTGGCGCCCCCCCTGGCACTCACGGAGGCGCTGAGGTAGGGCCCGATCTTGCCCAGGCACACAGTGGTGTTGCAGCGGATGGGGCCCTGTTCATCACGGGCCTGCAGGCGGGCAAAGTGTTTCATCAGCTCCACGTTCAGGTTGCTCTCACTCAGCTTCGGTGCCAGCAGCAGCATTGACTGCAGGGAGGATAAACAGGAGGGGCCTGGTCATTGTGGCTGGGGACTGGGGACAGGTCCAGCTAAGGAATGATGCTGGAAGCAGGACAGAGCACCTGGGCAGCAATGCCAGGCCGCCCTAGTTCCCCTTGTGGGGCTGACCGGTACCTACCTTGACCGTCTGCTCACGGATGGCAGGGTTGGTGTCCAGGAAGCCATGCATCACGTGGGGGAAGATCTGGGTGTTGACCACAGGCTCCGTCAAGTACTGGATGAAATTCTCCATCTGCAAGGCCACGCACGGGCATGGGTGAGCTGTTGGAATCCAGGGTGGCTGCCAGGGACAGCCAAGGAGGGACCCCACGGAGCAGCTGGGCTGGCTGGGACCCCAGAGCTCACGTCTAGCCCAGCCCCCTGCTTGAGGCAGGATTAGCCCTGTCCAAACTAGCCTGGACATGTCCTGGCCTGTTCCAAGCACGCACAAGCCTCCCAGAGCCCCTAACCAGGTGACACCAGAGAACAAGGGCTGCAGTGCCCAGCTGCTGCCACAGCTGCTGCCAAGGGAGCTTCTATGCATCTAAGACAGAGGCGTTGCAGAGGAAGGCAACTCACCCCCCCCGGGCTGACTGTTGGGGAGGAATTCCCTCCTAGCCTCCAATGCAGACACTGGGGTGACCGTGAGCAGGGGGCAACACGTGCTAGCCAGAAGCCTCCAGGTTGAACACCCAGCAGAAGTGCTGGCACACAGCCTGGCTGCAGATGACACCGAGCCCCGCTAAAGAAGGGGGAAGAAAACCCTGACACATGTAACAACAGGAAAGGGGCAGGTTCCTTCCCGGCCCCTTATGGCAGCAGCAAATCCCAGATGCCTGGGAAACACCAGACCCCTCCACTCTGCTACACAAGAGCTGCCCTGGACTGGGTCAGAGCATAGTCCATCTGGCCCAGTCTCACATGTCCTCCAGCAGCCAAGAACGGAGGCTGGAAGGGAGAATGACAGTCTGAGCAGGGGTTTTCCCCCTGTTCCTCTCCCATTTGCGATCTCCAGCGTTTACAGTACAAGACTTTCCGATGCAGAGGGTGTGCCCCTCACTGTCATGCTCCGTAGCCACCGATGCCCCTTTCACCAAGGGAGGGACACGTTCTTGGAGGAATCTGGCTGAATTCCCAGCTTACCTCACTCCGGGTGAGATGAAAAAACTTCCTTGTGTTCATTTTACACTGATAGCCTACTGCTAATGGATGGCAGAGAAAAACTGAAATTCTCTGGGGCTCTAAAACCAATTGTTGAACAGGAGGAAAAAGGCCTGGGGGTTGTAGCTGGACAGCCGCACGAGGCACACCACAACCTGAGTCAGGTCACGGTGACCACTGTGTCAGCAAAATGGAACACCACGTATAAAAAGATTCTGGTTACAGCTATGGGTATGTAGACTAATCACCAGGGATCCGAGTTTTTTGTTTCCATTGGAAAAATGGAGAAAGCCATGGATTTTACATTTCACTGGAGAAAAATGTGGATTTCTCATCTTCTGGAGAAACCTTCAGATTTTGCAGTTTTGCACAAGCTCTCTGCAGGCTGGCAGAAGCACAAGAAAGTGGTCAAGCAAGGGGACCATGTGTACGTATATGCCAGGGCACGGGCGACTGGGGCCTCCCGAGTCTGGGGGGCACCAGACTGCCAATGGGAGGGAAGTGGGAGGGGGTCCCCCAGCAGCAAAACCAGAAGTGTACTTCCAGTGGCACTTCCGGTTTCGCAGTTGGTGCTTGCAGGGGGTGCATGGCCAATCTCAGAGGGTGCAAATGTATGCACATGCACCCCCTACTCATCGCCAATGTGCCAGCGTGGGTAAAATATGGCCCACCGAGCACGTTCATCTGGCCCACAGCACCCCACAATGAACTGTATCCTGCATCCTTCCGCTCATGAGGGTGGGAGCGAGGTGCCCACATGTACACACAGCCCCAAATACATCCTACTATACCTTGCTCCCACCCCTGTGGGCAAAAGGGCGCAGCCTGGGCAGCATGCAGTTTCCATGCAGGGCTTCTGCTGCCGCAGCCCCGAAGTACCTGCTCCACTTCCCCATCTCCTGCTGGCTCCAGGCAGCAGGTCGGGAAGCGGCAGGACCTGAGCTGCAGCTGTGCAGGACCATGGAGCATGGGGGTGGTGGCAGCGTGGAACCTGCACCCAGGGGGCCAGCAGTAGCACGGAGCTTGGGTGAGCAGCTTATATATAAAAGAAAGAGCTAAGTTGTTCACAATACCGAGTTGAAATACCGCATCACCCAGATTTAAACGTTAAATTGTGGGCAACAGAGTGACCAGGGTTTTTCCCCCTGTTCCTCTCTCACTTGCAGCCTCCAGCACTGAAGGACTGGAACATTATTAAACTTGGGCCAACAGATTCGGCATTCCCAAGTCGCCTGAACTTAAAGAGCTCAGACTGAGACATTTATTCCTTCCCAAGGCAGACACAGCAGGAAAAGATGTAACCCTCAAATTCAAGAACTTTGTGCTGTAGAAAGGCATCCCTTTGGTGTGGGCGCCAGAAGCTTTTAAGGGCCCAGACGCCTACTCGCAACCGTGTGTGCAGCAGACAAACTGGGTGGTGTCAGGGAAAAGCCAAACAGGAAGGTGAAGAAGACAGCAGCGCTGCAAGGGCTGTTTCTGGTGTATAGGGAGCTTACAAGAACGTTGGAGGATGCTTTAAATGCAGATCAGAAGCCGGAGGATGAGAAGAAGGAGCTGCAGGGAAAAGCAGAGACCTTGCAGACTCAGGTCAATGAGGTACAAGGTGTTGCATTGAAGAGTGCCGTGGAAATCACCGGGTTAGAAAACGAGCTTAGTCACAAGCGAATGAGCAGGGATCAGCTCCGTGAGGAGGTCAGTGGCTGGAGACAGAAGGCACAGGACACCCAGGGAGCTCTCCAGGCTGTATTAAGAGTCCTGGGAGACCTCCAGCCTGGATCACGCCATGTGCCGCCAGCAGATTTGGGAGCTGGAGTTAAAACTAGGCATTTCTAAGGGCACTGCAATAAGGATTGGGGCAATGATGGTGATTAGGCAAAGACTGGCATGTCTAAATAAAGAAACCACCATCCAATGGTTGGCACAGGCTCAAAGGCTGCCTGAGGGACAGAGTAGGTACCTCACAGGGGACCTGGCTCACATGATTAGAGAGTGTGTGGTGCCAGATGACTTTATAGCTCTGCCTGGGGATGTGCAGCTAGGTTGGTGTATGGACCCTAGAGATGTGAGGAAGGCAGTGCTTCAAGTCTTCTTTCCCGAGGTGCACCCCGTGGTTCTGTTTCACAAAGAAAAGCAGAATCCAGGAGAGCATCCAGACACTTACACTGCCTGGAAAAAATGCTATACCAATTAACAGAAGTACCTTTAGGAAACCCTCTGGACTGAGACAGACCTGAGTTTAAGGACCCCCTTGTGACAAGACTAGCTCCATTCCTCAGAGTTTTTGCAGGATGACCACAGGCCAGGCTATGAGGGAACTGGAAAGAATCCTAAGCGAAGGTTTGAGTGTCAGAGGCAGGCATTCCCCAGCTGAAGGGCGGAGAAGGTAAAATGGCAGCTGGCATTGATGTGGGGCCCCAGCAGAGGCCAAAAGGCCGGGCCCCGCTGTTGTGGGAAAGAAGAAAGTCCAACTCATGGACAGCCGAGCTTCGGCGGAGACTAACCAAGTACGAAGAGGAGGAGGATATTGATGGGTTACCAGACACAGAGTTACTGCGGAGACTAGCTCTTCATGAAAGTCAGGCAGAAAATCCCAGCACCCCCCACCTACAAGAAAAGCAGGGAGCCTGGGCCAGTAAAAGTGCTAAGTGCCACAGTCGCTCTTTTTGGCACCCTTGATTCATGATGAATAAGAGTGACTGACCATCAGCGTCTGATTTCCCAGCAACAACCAGGCAACGAATGCTGGTAGACACAGGTGCCATGTGCTCTATTTTCCAACTCCCACCCACTAAACACAAAATCTTACCAACAGAACAAACTTCCTGCACCTTAAATGCCAGAGGCTGCAAGTGAGAGAGAAACAGAGGGAAAAACCCTGCTTCGGCCCAGTTCACTCTCCCTTTCAGCCTCCACCCACTGCCACACACAGGAGACTGGACAAGACGGACCTGGGGTCTGACCCAGTCAACGGCCATTCTTCGGTGCTTGCGTACTATCTGGAAAAGCTCACAAAGGCACGTATCCAAGCCAAGGTTAGCAAAATGAACCTCAGCACCAGGAAAGAAAAAAGCCAGTGCAAAGAGCCAAGCCAGCTTACCTCCGGCCCCATGCAGCCTACTTACAGAGGGAGACAAACATGAATACCTATTGCCTGAAACAAAGCCAGAGAAGCATCCTCCACTTAGAGGGAATTTGACCCTCACCAACGCAGAGAAAGGACCCTAGGTTGTTCCATTTGTAGACGAATCCAGCTGTTATAAAAATGAGTTTCCCCATACAGGATATGCCACAGTTAATATTAACACCTCTTATGTCACATTTAGATTATAGGCTGTGTATGGGATGGTTTGGATAGGGCTGATCCTGCCTCAGGCAGGGGGCTGGACTAGATATGACCTCTGGAGGTCCCTTCTAGCCCTGCTTCCCTATGACTGCGACACAGAGGAAGTGAGAAAAGGGAAGTGTACCCTGCATTCAATGCAGACAGCTTCAAAGAAGAAAGCTTTAGAGCATTCAGGAATACTCCAATAAATGAACAGACGGCAATATTTTCTAACTCAGACTGGGTAATGAGAGCGGTTTTGGACCAGCCCCAGTAGGACAAGAAAGAGGTATGAAGTCAGCTGATGAAAAAACGGTGGATACCGGAAAAGACATTGAAAAGGATGGAAGATTTGGCAAGATCCATGAGAACTGGCCTTAGCCAAGACACAGCACGCAGAAGGCCCAGGGTGACAGGGAGAGCAGTACCTGGAGGGGTAAGGGTGCAGATGATAGCTTTGTTGCACAAACACAGACATTTGGGGGAAGACAAAGCCCCAGACAGGCTGCAGGCAACTCAATGGGGGAGGAAGTGAAAGACTATATGGACCACTATCTACCATATACAGTGAAGAACCCCGATACCAAAGCAGCTCCAACTCCTGGGATATAGAGAATTGGTGGTCCATGAGGGAAGCTACAGACTACACAGAACCCATGTCTCAGACAGCAAAGGGAAATAAGTACCATCTGGAAGTAGTGCATCGCTTCAAAAAATGAATCAAAGCCCTAACAACTTGTAACAGCATAGCTGCCATCATGGCACAGATATTAGTGGCCAGGTGTATGGGGGGGGATGTCCCCTGGAAACCAATGCAGACCGAGGCCCCCACTTCATCAGAGAAATCACACAGCCGGTCTGTCAGGCTTCTGGGACAAAACGGATCATGCAGTGCAGGGCAAGTGGGAAGGACAAACAGGACAATAAAAACTGCCTTGTGAACGGAGATCTACCAACGAGGGAAAGACCGGATCTAAAAATGACCCTTCGTTTTAGTGGTGCTGAGAGAAAGCATAGCCGTGCATGGAATTACCCTGCATAAAGCCATGATAGCGGAAAAGATGCATCTCCCAGAGCAATAGTGGCTAGAAGGGGAGCCCCTAGATAGCCTCCAAACTTGTCCTTCCAAAACTGGCTCCAATCAGTGCACACTATGCAGGGACAAGTGGCTATAGCACTGAAGGCACACATCCAGAAAACAGCCCAGCAGTCAGTCCCCAAGACTGGGAAACTGGAGACCAGGTGATGGGGTTTTTTGTTTTGTTTTGGGGGGGCACTAAAGAAAAGAGGTCCCCTGTGCATGGGGACTATTAGAACTGAAAACATGTCAGGATCTGAAAGAGAACCCAAGATGGTTTCACTCTTCCCAGCTACAAGTCTGGAAAGGACAGGAGGACAGGAATGAGGGGTGAAAGCCCCATTGCCAACTACATTTCAGGTGCTGTGCAACAGACCTGGAAGACCGGCCCAAGCAGCAATTCAGCAGATACTTGTGATGAAAGCCGCAGTTCCGATGGTTTGTAGGATGTGGACACAGCAGAAAGAATCACAAAAAATGAGAGTTGGAAGGGACCTCAGGAGGTCACATCTAGTCCAAATCCCTGCTCAAAGCAGGACCAGCGCCAACTACATCATCCCAGCCAAGGCCTTGTCTACATGGGTGGAGATTCCCCAGCTGCTCCGGGTAACCTGAGGAACAGAGTGGTCAAACCAAAGAAAGTACTGCACAAACCTAGTGGGATAAACCAACACACTGGGACTTCAACCAAGGACGCATTTACATTACTGCACACCCCTGATCACTGTATTATTGAGTCCCATCATTATCTTTGCTGTACTGTAGCTACCTTGGTCTGTGAAATAATGGAAATGACACATGAATGAGCAACATGTTTTGCTGTTGTGGAGAAATTAGAGAAACAGTAACACAGCTTTACAAAGATCCATTTTCCTTTTCCTCATCTTTTCTTTGTCTGTTACCATGCACAGCTGCATTGGATGCAATACGCCATGTTAAAATCCCAGTCAGTGCTACAGCAGAAGCTGGGGCAAGACTGGGTGAGGACAGTGAGAACTCTATCAAGAATTCCTACGTGCTCCATGAGTGGCTACGACCCACCAGGTGTCGAGTCAGATAGGTCTCAACCCTCTACCACACCCAAGCCTAGAAATGAAGGTGATGGCTTCTCTAGGAGGGCCAGCAAGGAGGGGGTGGCTGATAGACGGCATGGCAAAAACTGAGTTTTGGGCTCTGTAGCTTGTTCTACAACACAAGGGGAAAATGCTAGGTATCCCCTGTAAGTGACCCAAGTATTCTCTGAGTATCCCCTATACGTAACCCAAGTATCCTTTGCATGACCTAAGTATCACCTGAGTATCTCTTATAGGTGACCTGACTATCCCCTGTATGACCCAAGTATCACCTGTAGGTGACCAGAATATTCCCTGTATGACCCGAGTAGCCCCTATAGATGACCTGAGTAAACAAGGGACTACAAAAGCATGGAACTGCCTGAGAAAGCACATTGTAAGCATCAGCACATATAACATCAAGGGTGACAAGAACCAAGAAAAACAGGAAAAACCTCTAGAACAGCAGAAAAATATCTGGAGAGAGGCACAAGCAAAAGACCGAGGCAACTGAGAGAAAGGAGGGGAGTGGACCACCCATAAAAGAGAGAGCAAAAAGGAGAACTGTGGACCCCCCACCCCCATGCCTGCCAAAGATGGCAGACCAAAGACTCCTGGATGCCCAGCCAGCTGCAGGGAGATGCTCTGCCCTTAGGATGGCACAAGACTTAGGACCAGTTTCTATTGTTTCTTTGTTTTAAGCTGAACTGTAACTACCTGGGCTCAGAGTGTTTCTGTTCTCTGGCCTGGTCCAAGCCCACTTCCCTGACTTCAGGATTGCCCAGATTTAAAGGTTAAATCTAGGTAATGTCACTGCTCTCTGCCCCTGACTCCATGTTCCTCCCAGAGCTGGGGAGAACCCAGGTGTCCGGGCTCCCAGCTCCAACCCACCCAGGTTTATGCACTGGAGCTCCTGGCATCCGCCACCACCAACCTGTTGCAGAAGCCGGATCCTCATGGCACGGTCAGGGGATGAGAACATCTTGACGATGATGGGGATGATCTTCTGCTGGTACTCCTCAGCTCCCAGGAGTTTCCCCACCTGTGGCCCAAGCGACAGGAGAGCAGTGGGGCAGGGGAGAGACTAGGGAGACCCGGTGGCCTGCGCCAAGCCAGGACTCCTCGGTTCCATGCCCAGCTCAGGGATAGAGCAGGGTAAGCTAGGAGCCCGAGCACCTGGGTTCCCTCCTGGCTCTAGGAGGAGAGTGGGGGCTGGGGGGGTGAAAGCAGGAAGGGCTGGGAGGCTGGACACCTGGGTTCTCTCCAGCTCTGGGAGGGGAGTGGAGGCTGGGAATTGACAGCAAGGGGAACTGGGAGCCCGGACACCTGGGTTCCCTCCTTGAAGCCTGCAGCCTGCCCTCCATACTGCTCCCCCTGCTCTTGGGCATCGCAGGGGCACCCACATCCCAGAGCCTGCAGCATTCACCCAGCTGGCCTGGGGGAGGCAAGACCCCCAGCCCCTGTCCCCCTCAAGACCACGTGCTGGCAGTCATATAGGTATTAGTGTCCAGGTTCCTCTACAGCCTTGGTTTCTTTGGCACAGAGGATGTCAGGGCCCTGCACCCTGGGCAGGGGCTCACCTTGAAGAGTGGGGTGAGCACAACAGCACCAGCACTCCCAAACTCCACAGCCGTCAGCAGCTGGGGCAGGATCTTGTGACGGCAGAAATCTGCCGGGAAGGTATCGAGGTGGTCGCTCAAGTCCTGAAAGAACATCTGACGCTCCGTGGGCTCTTTGATCTGTCGATGGGGAGGAAGAACGGGATCAGGGCGCTGTACAGATCCCTCAGGCTGAGACCAGGGGGGCACCAGGTGCTGTACAAAACCACCAGGCTGAGCTGGGCCACACCAGGCATTGAACAGACTCCCAGGCCAAGCCTGGGGCCATGGCTGGTGCTGTACAGACCCCTTGGGTCAGATTAGAGACAGCCCTGTATTGAGGAGAAAGCCCCCAGCCCTGCCCTAGCTGGTGCCCCCAGCCCAGGTCCAAATTGGGGTCCCCAACCCATGGCACCATTCTGAAAAGCCTTCAGCAGCTCTGCCCCCAAGCACTCACCTGGATCTCCTCCAGGAAAAGGTTGGTCTCCACAAAGCTGTTGCTCATGAAGCCACTGGGGCTGCGGCAGTTCTGTAGAAACCGG
This sequence comes from Crocodylus siamensis, assembly GCF_052110815.1. Lineage (NCBI taxonomy): Eukaryota > Metazoa > Chordata > Crocodylia > Crocodylidae > Crocodylus > Crocodylus siamensis. The sequence continues at coordinate 2,958,627 of NC_143400.1, forward strand.
GCAGGGTTGGGCCGCACCTTAGGGTTAGCGCCCACCAGCTCACAGTAATGCGGCACCAGGGACTTTGGGATCTGGAAGGAGGGGAGCAGAGGGTGGCACTCAGAGTGGGGAGGAAGGGGCCCCTCATGGAGACTTCACTACAGGGAAGCACTGGCACCCCCAGCTTTAACACGGCCCCCACTCTCCCCTCCCACTGCTCCCCAAGCTGGAGAGAACCCAGGTGTCCGGGCTCCCTGCCCACCCTACTCTAACCCCCCAGCCCCCATTTCCCCCCCAGAGCTGAAAACAACCCAGGTGTTTGGGCTCCCAGCCCCCCTGCTCTCATCCCCCATGCTCCAGGCTGGAGGCTCTGGCTCCACAGCACCTCATTACCTTGCCCAGTGAGCGCAGGCAGCTTGGGCGAGACAGGGGCCCATTGAACACCTCCCAGATGAGGCAGCCAAGACGCCACATGTCAGCTGACCTGCAGGAGGCAAAGGCCCACATCACCACTTACCCATATAGCTCACACCACACCAGGCCCTGTAGAGACCCCCCAGGCTGGGATCAGGAGAAGCCAGGCGGGCACAGGGAGGTGCTAGAAGATGTATAGAACCTGCAGGCTGGGATTGAGGGCACCAGGTGCTGTCCAGACCCTCCAGGCAAGGCTATGTGCAACATATTTATTGGCGATCTGGATGTGGGTGTGGAATGCACACTGTCCAAATTCACTGGCAACTCCAAGTTGTGGGGCAAGGTGGGCACGCTGGAGGGGAGGGACAGAATCCAGCTAGATCTGGACAGGTTACAGAAGTGGACAGATGAGAATAGGATAGAATTCAATGCAGACAAGTGCAAGGTGCTGCATCTAGGGAGAAGGAACCAGCAACACACCTATAGGCTGGGAAACACCCTTCTTGTCAACACGGTGGCGGAAGGGGATCTTGGAGTTATTGTTGACTCCAGGATGAACTTAAGCCGCCAATGCGAGGAAGCGGCCAGGAACGCCAACCGCACCTTGTCGTGCATCCACAGATGCATCTCAAGCAAGTCCAAGGAGGTGATCCTCCCCCTCTATGCGGCACTGGTCAGGCCGCAGCTGGAGTACTGTGTCCAGTTCTGGGCGCCGCACTTCAGGAGGGATGTGGCTAGCACTGAGAGGGTCCAGAGGAGGGCCACTTGCATGGTCAAGGGGCAGCAGGGCAGGCCCTACAAGGAGAGGCTAAAGGGCCTGAACCTGTTCATTTTCCACAAGAGAAGGCTGAGAGGAAATCTGGTGGCCATTTACAAACTGACCAGGGGTAATCAGTGAGAACTGGAGGAGGCTCTGTTCCCCCAGGCACCATGGGGTTACTAGGAATAACGGCCACAAATTGTTAGAGAGAAGGTTCAGGCTGGACATCAGGAGACGTTACTTTAGTTAGGGCTGCCAGGCTCTGGAATGGGCTCCCAAGTGAGGTGGTCCTCACTTCTACCTTGGGGGTCTTCAAGAGAAGGCTGGACAGATATTTGGCTGGGGTGATATGACCACGGCACCCATTCCTGCCCAGGGCAGGGGGTCAGACCGATTGATCTGTTTAGGTCCCTTCCGACCCTAAGCATTACGAAACTATGACTGGGGCCCTGATGTGCGAACGCTGCCAGGCCCCAGCCCCACTCACCACTTCTCCCCAGTGCCCTTAGTGCTGTCGGCACTCTCGGGGGGGTCATAGCGCTCCAGGTCAGGGCTAGTCCGGTGGGGAGGGGGCCCCTCGCCCTGGGCTGAGTGCATGTAGTCCAGGCCCCCCAGCTTCCACTCGCCCGCACGGTCCACGAAGACAGCCCCCATGCACACATTGCCATGGATCAGGCTGCAGTCATTCACCAGGAAGCTCAGCGCCTTCTGCCAGGAGGGAGATAGTGGTGGGTCAGCCAGGAGCTCCCACAGGCCCCAGGAGAGATGGAGAGTGTGGGGGGAAGCCCCAGATGCCTGAGTTCTCTCTCTCCGCTCCAGGAGGGGAGTGGGGCCAGCACACAGTGAGAGAGGGAATGATGGGAAAGTCAGGACACCTGGGTCCTTTTTCCAGCTCTGGGAATGGAAGGGGCTGGAACCAGGACTCCTGGGTTCTCTCCCCACTCAGGGAGGGGAGTGTGGGGTCCAGCAAAAAGGTAGGGAGGGAATAAGGGGGACGGGGGGGAAGGCTGGACACCTGGGTTCTGTCCTTAATTCTGGGAAAGGAGTGGGGTTCAGTGTGTGAGAGCAGAGGGGCTGGGAGCCCAGACGCCGAGGTTCTCTTACCACAATCTGATGCAGCCCCCAGGAGATCTCCAGCTCACTGATGCCTCCAGCCTCTGCTCTGGCTTGAAGGTATATGTTCAGGGGTGTCACAGGCTCCGTCACCACGTGCAGGCATTTCTCTGTCTGCCCACAGGGCCCCACAGGACGTGAGACAGGCAGGCGGCTCTGTAGACGCATCCCCCACCCTCACCGGGCTCAGTACACCCTGCCCAGCCTGCAGGGATGGAGACTAGGGCTTCCCGTGTGCTACGGGCCACAGAGACCCCTGCCAAGACTGGGTCCCTGGAATACCCCACCCTGAGATCAGGGCCCCTACACAGCTCCAGGAGGGGCACAGACCCCTGCAGACTGTTCCAAACCCCCACCACGGCGGAGAGCCCAGACATGCCATGATCTGAGCTCACGGACCCCAAGGGAGCCCAGCCCCGGTCCTGGCCCCAGCCCCAGATCCGATACCTCCAAGCCGTCGATGTAGGACAGGATGTTGGGATGCCGGAGGGTCCTGAGCCGCTTGAAGGCCGACTTGGCCGCTTGCGTCTGCTCATCTGCGTTGGGTTTCACCTCATAGACAAACACTGACACTGGGTCCCCTGTGGCCTGCAGAAGACACAAGCCCAGCGTGGCGTGTCTTGCTCAGCTCCTCCAAGATTTGTGGGGAGTGACGTAAAATGGGGAAACCAAGGCACAGGCCTAGCCAGGGAGTAGGGGGCTGATCCCCTGGCTCTCCAGGCCCGGCTAGGACCCATCTTACCTCCCCCGGGGGCCAGGAGAAGTGGGGTGGTCACTGTGTAATGGGGGCTGCTGTTGCTGTTCCTCCCCAGAAGTGCTCACAGCTGCAAGGTGCCACTTTGCAGTCCATTTACCACCCCCAAGGCAGGCTCAGGGGGGCTGGAACACCCCTCTAGTGGTCCCAAGAAGCCCCCCACCTAATTGATGGGGTCCAGAAAGCCATCCCTAAAGGGGTAGGGGTGTGTACAAGCTGCCCTGCGGCCTGGTCCAGCAGGGCCCCTGTTCTACCCCGGGGCAGAGAAGAGGTCCTGGACTCCTCCTCACCTATCTGGGGACGGGGGGGTCCGGAAGCTTCTGGGGGCTACTGCACCTCAAGGGTGGAGCTGGGCGACTCCCGTGCCACATGCACAGGATCCCCTTGCCAGCCCTGAATTACCCCAACCCCAAATCCACATGCCCCCATTGCCCCAGAGAGCCTGGCAGTCACGCAGGTGGGGGGCAGTGTACATGGGGGGGTAGAAGCCCCTGTTGATTGGAACAAAGGGGGAGGGGCTTCGGCTTCAGGATAGGGGCAGGGACCCCTTGGGCTCTCAGCCGGGCCTGCAGATCCCCACAGCTGGGGGGTACCCCCTGCCCTGGAGGGGTTGCAATGTGGGGGGGGGCCTTGCAAACCTGTCCCCCTTATGGGGAGAGTGTTTGCAAAGCCCCCCCACCTCATGTTCCCATGGGCCCTTGCCCACCTGTTCCCCTGGGCATGAAAGAGAGGGGGGTGTTTGCAACCCCCCGGGGTCCCAGCCCTTGCCTAGCTGTTCCCCTTAGGGAGGGGGGCGTTTGCAAAGCCCCTGCTCCCAGGTCCCATGGGCCCTTGCCAACCTGCCCCCGCCCCCAGGGCGTGCAATAGAGGGGTGGGGAGTTTGCAAAGCTGCCCCCGGTTGCCATGGGCCTTTGCCAACCTGCCCCCTCCCCCGGGACACGCAATAGAGGGGGGAGGGGTTTGCAAGGTCCCCCTAGTGCCAGGGGCCCTTGCCAACCGCCCCCCCAGGCCATGCAATGGGCGGGGGGGGGCCGGGCCACGTCACGCCGGGGGCCCTCACCTTGCGGCGGCCCCGGTGCAGCTGCCAGGCCCCCGCCGGCCGCCCGCGGTCGCCCTCGGCGCCGAAGTCGTAGGGGAAATCGCGCACCGGGTCCCGCGCGAAGAACCACATCGTCCGTCCCCGGCCCGGGCCCGGCGCGGCGCGGCGCGCGTCCCGGGGCCGCCAGGGGGCGCCCGCGGCGGGGGCGGGGCGGGGCGGGAGGGAAGCCCGGCGTCCAGCTCGCCGCTTCCCGGCGGCTCAGCTGAGGCGAGGGGAGGACCCAGGCGTCCGGGCTCCCGCCCCCGCCACTCCCTGATTCCGTGTCTCTTTGCCCTCCTGTTGCTCTGGGCCTTTGTTCCCAGCTGCCTGGTAGGTGCGGGCCCAGTGCACTATCGTTTGACCCCCCAAATTCCCCAGTATTCTTCAGGAAAAATTAGGACTTCTGCCAGAAGGGCCAGAGCCCTCGAGATCCTGCCAAGCCCAGCCAGGGACTCCCAGGACTCCAGGAGCTGGCGTCCAAAGCAGGCCCAGGACCCCCTTCTACTGACGGGCACCTGTTTTAAGGGCAAAGAACAACCTGAGAGATGATGCTGCAGCTCTCCAAACACTTTGCGCTCTGCTTGAAATCCTAGAGACGCGGGGCTGGAAGGGACTGTGCGGAGGTGACGTGGAGTCCAGCCCCTGGCCAGACGGTTCAAACCATCCCGGCGCGAACCTGTTGTCTGAGCCGTTCAGAAAACGACATGGCGAACCCTGATGCGACATGAGACGATGCCCAAACCTGCCGCAGGGGGACCATGGCGGCCCACATCCTGCTGCTGCCGGGTCTGTTAAATACACTGGAGAGAGGCCGTGCCCTGCCCAAGTCTGCACTGATCTGACCGGGGCAAATTCCTGCCTGACCCCAAGTGCAGCGATCAGGCAAGACCCTTTAGCCAGGAGCCTCTTTCCTTCCCTCTTCCAGCCCCTCCTTCCCCACCCTATGCCCCTCTTGCCTTCCTCCCTGTCCAGAAAGGCTAAAAAAAGCCAGGACTTCACTTTGGAAAGGGGAAGACTGAGGGGGGATAGGATAGAAGTCTCCAAAGTCAAGACGTGTGGACCAAGCGAACAAGGAGCTGTTGTTCACCAAGTCCCAAATACTAGAACAAGGGGGCACCCCCTGAAATGAGTAGGTGACAGGTTTAAAACCAACAAGAGCAAGTGCACTGCTACACAGCAGGCACATCTACACATGATGTTTTAATGCACATTAGCCTAATGTGCATGAAAGGTGCGCATCTACACACACGCGCCCTTAATACACGTTAAAAATCATGGATTTAGGCTATTCGCACCTAAATTAGATGCTTGCGAATGCAGCTGTCAAATTTAGGCACAAATAGTTCAAGCACATTAATGCACGTGTAGATCCATTAAAGCTCATTAACGCTTTGTATGTTGACTGACTTGGGACTAATAGCATTAATGCTCTTTAACGCCTGCATGTGTAGATGCCTGCCTAAACCCACTAAATGTGTATTAAGTTAATGCGCGTGAAATTTACGCACACTTAAATGCATGTGTAGACATGCCCAATGTGTAGTTCACTCGTGGAATTCACGGCTGTGATAGAGACAGACCACTCGAGAGCAGTGCTTCCCAAGCTTTTCCTCAGCGTGACCCCATTTACAACCCCATTTTCTCAGCATGTCAGCCCACAGCCCTGTTTATCACAACCCCATCTACTGATGTTGTGACCCTATTTGGGGTTGCGACCCGCCATTTGGGAACCGCTGCTCTAGACATACCTGTTTCCTCGCTCTCCCTCTCTCGCATCTACTTCTGCCCCTGTTGGACACAGGCCTGTTTGACATATAAGTGGGGCCATGGGCCCACAGAGCAACAGTTAGCCCCTCTGTTAATAGCCAAGGTGTCCGATGATTTCTTGGGACAACAAAAGAACCAACTGGGGACAGTGCTATTTTTCTGCTTTATGTGTTGGTGTTTTTAAGCCTTCCCAGAGGTGCTGGCTACAGCCAAGGCTGGGGACTTCAGCTGGGACATGCCGATTCTCCTGCTGGGAGGAAAGCTGGAGGTCCCTGCCTAAGAGAGTCTTGCCCCGCTGCTCAGGGTCAGAACGATTGTCATATTTGGGGTCAGGAAGGAATTTTACCCCATAGTCGAATTGGTATGGACTAGGGTGAGGGGGTTGTCTTCCTGGGACCTCTTGAGCATATATTAAGAACATTTTATAGAAGCAGGACGTTGGCTGCTGTGATTCCCCTGCTTTCCTTCTGGCAGGTTAGGGTGTTAGGTCCGTGTTGTGTGAGATTGAGGGTAGTCTTATGCAGAGTGTAGATGATGGGTGTACGGGCTGGTTTGGACAGGGCTGACTCTGTTTCAGGCAGAGGGTTGGACTAGATGTGACCTCTGGAGCTCCCTTCCAGCTCTGCTTCTCCATGACAGGCTGTTGGACACAGACCTATTTGCCACTTTGGGGATTCATGGGTTAAAGGCCCACTGCGGGACTGTCAAATACATGCCTATTTGTCACCTTAAGGGGCATGGGTCTCAGCCCACCAAGTAACTTACTGGCCTCCCTCCAGCGGGAGGCTACAGGAAAGGTGACACTTGATTATTTGGGGCAAATAATAATGAAAGCAGGGACAGGAGTGGAGGTCAATGGCTCACCAAAGAGTGCCAAGGGGGGACACAGTATCTCTATATATCTCCCTGAGGCAGACAATCTCTCTCTATATATACAGGGGGTTCACAAACTCCTTGTGCACAACGTAAGTTATTGAAGTTTAATAGTGCACAAGGACTTTATGAAGACTCCGTGTTTATATATATTATTTTGGTCAGTCAATAAGGTGCAAATCCACCCTTCCTGCCATGGGGGAGGACCCCCAAAGCAGCTCTCCCACTCCTGCATCCAGGTTCAGTGGGAGCAGGTCGGGGCAGGGGATGCTTGGATTCACCCGTCCTCAAGAGCACCCAGGATGTGCTGTCAAAAACTTCCCAAGTGCTTGGTGCCACAGGCTGCAGCTGCTAGGCCCCACCACGACACAAAGGGCAGGGCCCGTGCTTCGCGTTTCTGCGCTTGCTCGTGATGACTGGATGTGTTTACACAGGGTCAGATTCAGGGCCCGACGCGTCACCATCTGAACAAAACAATCCGCTCCCTGGAAGGAAGCTGCCGCGGCAGAAGCAGCCCGCTAAGCTGCGGTGCTGGCTTTGATCGCTAGAAGGAGCTGAAAGCGTGCAGATGGCTTCCCCCGTGCCACCCCGGCTCTGAGATCCAGAGCAGCGAATCCAGAACATTCTGGTTTCAGCCGGCGTCAGAAAAATAGAGAATGACCCAGCGGCCTCTTAGGCTGGAACAAAGCAGGGCTTGTGACTCACCCCGCTTCCCTCTGCAGCTGTGCTGAGCACGGCAGGGCAGAAAGGTGGTGTGGCCGCATGGCTGCATCCCAGACAACAGGGAGGGCCGGGGCTGGGAGGGCAAGGGTTTCCTGGGGCTTGTCTCCTGTGGAAGCTGGATTATTGAGCTGGGCAGGATCGTAGGAAAGTGGGGCTGGAAGAGACCTCGCAAGGTCATTTAGTCCAGTCTCTTGTTCATTAGCTGTGAAACCAGGGTGCCGTGGTACCCTGGGGTGCCGTGAGGTGCTTTCAAGGATGCTACGCAGTGTTGGCAAACACGATTCTCAAGATAAACCCCGAGACTTCAGACACTCTGCCCTGTCACGGCCTTTCTGAGCTCCTTGCAACAGGAGAGTCCCTGGTGCAATTGTCCGTAGACAAAAGCAGAGCTAGCATTTTCCGAGGGTGCCTCTCGAGGGGAGCTGTCAGGGTCAAAAGGCTGAAAATCACTGCTCTCATGACAGCAATCGCAGTGGCAGCCAGAGAGTAGTTGTACACCCAGCTCCTGCCACACTGCTAATGGCTTGAGTCTGCGTTCCTCCACATTCATCCCACAGGCCTTGGAGGAGCAGCTAAACCACTGCTCATGCTGGGCTGGATCCTGACACATGGACAGAAGTCAGGTGAGGAGCGAATGTGAGTTATAGCCTGAGCAAATGGTGCAGGAAGCCCTGGTGCGTCCCCTGACAGTCTCATTTTGGGTTGTTCCTGCAGCAGGGACCATCTCTCTTACACCCAACAGGAACCTGATCCCAATCATGATCTCCACAGACAATTACAAGGCAAAACAATGCTAATAGCAAGTCACGACAATGACTGGCTCGTAATTAAAAGCTGATGCAGGCCATCGTTGTTGGTGCTAGCCCAGGCCACCGCCACTGGCCTGGATGTTGAAGGATGGTGGGAGAAATGTTTGTTGGGCATCACGGACTGAAACAACGGAGCAGACATTGCAATCACAGACAAAGCCAGGACAGCGCTACTCATCCAGGAAGCTGAGGTTGGAAAGTAGGAAGAATTTTTTGGCTGGGAGGGTGGGCAAGCATTGGAACAGGCTGTCTGTCTCGCAGACTCTCCATCCCTGGAAATGTTCAAGAGCAGGTTGGACAGACGCTTGGTTGAGATGGTTTGGCAGGGATGACCCTGCCTTGAGCAGGGGCTAGACGAGAGGCTTTTCTTAGAATCACAGACCATGAGGGCTGAAGGGGACCTCAGGAGGTCACATCTAGTCCAACCCCCTGCTCAAAGCAGGACCAGCTCCAGCTACATCAACCCAGCCAAGGCTTTGTCTAGCCAGGTCTTCAAAACCTCCAAGGATGGAGACCCCACCGCCTCTCTGGATAACCTGTTCCAGTGCTTTACCACCCCCCTAGCAAGAAAGTTTTTACTAATATCCAACCTCAGCTTCCCTTGCTGCAACTTGAGCCCATTGCTCCTTGTTCTGTCGTCTGCCCCCACTAAGAACAGTCCTCTTTGGATCCACCCTGCAGGGAGTTGAAGGCTTGTATTCAATCCCCCTCGGTCTCCTCTTCTCTAAATTAAACAAGCCCAGTTCCCTCAGCCTCTCTTCACCAGTCATGTCCCCCAGCCCCCCAACCATTTTTGTTGCCTTCCACTGGACTTGCTCCAATTTGTCTTGTGGGGGGCCCACAGCTGGACACAGGACTCCAGAAGTGGCCTCCCTAGTGCTGAACAGAAGGGAAGAATCACTGCCCTCCATCTGTTGGCAATGCTCCTACCAATGCAGCCCAGGACGCCAGTAGTCTTCTCTGCAACAAGGGCACACTGCTGGATCATATTCAGCTTATTGCCCACTGTCCACCCCCCCACAGGTCCTTTCCTGCAGAGCTGCTCCCCAGCCAGTCAACCCCAGCCTGTCCCGGTGTGTGGGATTGTCCCATCCTAAGTGCAGGACTTTGCACTTGTCCCTGTTGAACTTCCTGAGATTTCTGTTGGTCAGATCCTCCAATGTGTCGAGGCCTCTCTGAATCCTAGCCCTCCAGCATATCTACTACTCCCCCCAGCTTGGTTTCATCTGCAGACTTGCTGAGGGTGCACTGCATCCCGCTTTCCAGGTCATTGATGAAGATATTGAACAAAACAGAACATAAAAGGTCTATCACAGCTCAACTGTTAAGAGACCAGTTTCATGAGTATTGAAGATGTGTGGTTAGTTTCCTTCTTTCTGATCCTGGGAGGGAAAGCACTATAGAGCTGCAATGCAACTAACTTCCAGGCCCTCCCTGAATAGTTTTCTGCCCATCCAGGGATGACTTGCTAAAAACAGGCCCCAACACATCAGTTCTATAACTCCCTTTTGGCTAGGGGTCTGCTTTCTGACCCATACAGGTATATCTGCACAACCCCTCATGCAGACTTTGTATGAAAATTACCCACATAGGAATGCCCAGATGGAAAATATGTAGGAGAAACCGAACAACTGTGTACCAGAATGAACGCACACCAAAAAGCCATCAGAGACAAAAATACCCAATTACCTGTGGGTACACATTTCTCACAAGATAACCACTCTGACTCCAGTCTCTCAGGGCTCCTATACATGCGCAGGGAGCGTGCTCTGACACAATCATTCCAGCATGTTGGAGCAGACTCGATTGAGCATGGAAATAACCACACTCCAGCAGCCTCCAGCATCACATGTATCAGCTGAAAAATGCCAGTGGGTAGCTTTTTCAGCACAGGGACGCTGATACACATGACGCTCCGGGCTCTCTTAATTAGCACACCTCTGGGAGCTGCACTAATTAAAGCACCCTCCCTACGTCTCCTGGAGCACGTGTATAAACACCCCCTGTTCTGACCCTCAAAGGGAATTTACAAAACACATTTCATAGATGAGCCTACAAACTTCATAAATCTACTGGATACAAAAAAGCATGGACTAAACATAGGCGATGGACTTATGGCGCATGGCCATCCGATAACCTCTCTACATTTTACCAGCTACATTTACCAAGGGGGTCAGCATTCCCCTCCTGCACCCACCTGCCTCATACCTATTAACTCACACCCCTCTGATCTTCCCTGCCACGTATTTGCATTTTCACAAACCTGCATTTTGCATGTTGGCTTAAGCTTCTATTCCACCCATGTGTTCGTTGTAGGTTGTCGGGCTAAGGACACAGGCAGACAAGAACCTAAAGATCCTTGTCTGCCTATTCCATCTGAGAGAATGCACAGAACCTGCAGACTCTCACTGTGCCTGAAGAATTGTGTTTGTGCCCTAAAGCTTGCAAAGAACAATTTTTCCAACTATTTATTTAGGTGGTCTAATAAAAGATATCACATCTGCCCAAAGAACTTTGTCTACTTATATAGAAGTGCATTTGACTGGTATAAGCATAGTTACACCCTGCACATCACAGACCAATGTGCTCACAACAGGACTCTCAGATACCCAGGGGGAATAAACTTCCAGCCTCTACCTCCCTCGTGCCAAAAGGAATTTATTTTCTACCTTGAAGGACTTTTACAATCTTTGAGTTCTCCTCAGCCTGAAGGATTCATAGATTCATAGATGCTAGGGCTGGAAGGGACCTTGGAGGATGAGTCCAGCCCCCTGCCCCAGGGGCAGGAAGTCAGCAGGGGTCACAGGATCCCAGCAAGATAAATATCCAAATGTCTCTTGAAGGCATTCAAGGTAGGTGCTTGAACCACCTCCAGCAGCAGTTTATTCCAGGCCTTGGGGGCTCGGACAGTAAAGAAGTTCTTTCTTATGTCCAGCCTGAAACGGTCTTGCAGAGTTTGTGACTGTTCGATCTTGTCATCCCTTGGGGTGCTCTGGTGAATAGACGTTCCCCCAGATCCTGGTGAAACCCCCTGATAAACTTATAGGTGGCCACCGGGTCCCCCCCTGAGCCTGCGCTTTTCCAGGATGAGAAGTCCCATGGCTCTCAGTCTCTCAGTGTAAGATCTATATTCCTGACCTCTGATCACACATGAGGCTCTTCTCTGGACTCTCTCAAGCTTCTCCACATCCATTCCGAATTGTGGAGCCCAAAACTGGACGCAGTACTCCAGCTGCGGCCTCACCAAGGCCGAGTACAAGGGGAGAATGACGTCCTGGGATTTGCTTGAGAAGCATCTCTGGCTGCAGGCCAGCGTTTTGCTTGCTTTACTAGCCACAGCATCACATTGCAGGCTCATGTTCATCTTGTGGTCAATCATGACCCCCAAGTCCCTCTTGTCCGTAGTGCTAAGGAGGATGTATGAGCTTGAAAGCTTGCAAAGAAAGGAATTGTTTTGCCACTATTTGGCTGGTCTCATAAAAGATATATGACCCAAAAGCTTTGTGTATCTAGTTATACCTGTGACTTTTAGCCTGAGGTTGGGGTGGTCTTTAATTACAGCATTATTGCTGAAGTGTTACATCTTTTCTCCGTAGGGAAGGACAATGATTTTGTGGCCTGTGCCTTATTTATGCTACGTGGTGTCACAAGAAAGGGGTGTTAAGACGCCGTGTGAAGATTAAACCTATTCTTCTGGCAGGAATGCACTGTTCCTCTTTTCTCGTGTGGGTACAACACATTCCCGTCTCATCGCAGCGTTTTTCTGGCAAGTCAAGTTCTCTCTGCCCCAAAATGGAACAAAAATGTGTTTTTCCCTGTGAAATCACAGATTTTTTTTGTTGCTCTTAGTGCACTGTCTCACCTAATTAATTCCCTGACATTTCTGCAGCTGGAATGCCTCGGTGTCTAAGCCTTTTTGCCTCTCGCACACCTTTGAATTCGTTTAGGTGAAGATATTTGGCCTACCTCATCTGTAGGCTCAATGGCAGGGGATATGGGTGAAGTTTGGGTATCTGGGCTGGGCTAGACAGCAGTTCACCATGGATAAGCCACTGCTCCCCCATGGTTTATATTTCTATGAGACTATGAAATTTAGCATTCTGGGAAAAAATCCCAGCTCAGCCTTATCGCCGATTATTTGTTAACAGAAGAGAAACAGCAGCAAACTTCCTCCTCTCACTGAGTATTTTATGCCTTCCTGTCCCCTTCGACCTGTGACTTCTGAGCTGACAAATAAGAGGGCTAATCATGTGTGACGACAGCGGCCGTCAGTGAAAAGACGGAAGTGAAAACCCACGAGTCCAGTAATTCTGGGGAAGTTTCAGGTCCATTTTCAAGAAGTCCAGTCATTCTGGGGAAGTTCAGACCCCTGACAATTAGTCATGCAGCAGGGAATGCCACCTGCAGAATTTAGGGAATTACATTTGCCTAAATATGAAGCAGGCCAGAAGTCAGAGCAAGTATCAGTAGCTTTTTTCATCTGTCTTTTGAGATCATGGTTCTAGATGGTCAGATTTGTATTTGCATCAGTCGAAAAGGGCCTGAATGGGACCAGGAGGCTTAGGTACAAGACAGTGCAGTCTGGTGGACAGAGCCGGGGTCTCAACCTCTAAGACCTGGTTTCATTTCTGGCAGAGAAGCATTTCTGCTGCAGGACTATGATCAACACTGTTGCCAAGTCTCGCAAGAGAAAAAAAAGTGGTTCTGTCTTTAAAAAACAAACCCAACCCATTTCAAAGAAGGGCGGGGAGGGAGTGGGGCTTAATCAACCCATGACTCTCAAAAAATTAAAAGCAACTTTAAAAAAAAAAAAAAGCCCAATTCTGCTTATTATAAGCAGGCTTGGCAACACAGATGATCAAGTCCCTTTGTTGCCTTATGCCTCAGTGTTTCCACCTGTAAAACGGTGAAAACGCCACTGGCCTCCTTGCTGAAACCCACTGATGAAACTGCAATAGAAGACCAATTCTTTTTATTGCTGGAGGTGAAGGGCAGGGGTCCTGCTCCCAGTGGCTGCCGCCCCGTGATAGAAAGATGCAGTTCCTCCTCTCTGGCAGTTACATTTTGGAGGATAAACGTAGGCAAGCTTCTTTGGGTGGATGCGAGATCTTTTATTAGACCAACTGAGTTGTTGGAGCAAAGTTCTTTGCAAGCTTTCAGGCAGAGGGAGGATAAATGTGGGTTTCATAGTACGTAGGATCGGAAGGGACCTGAGCAGATCATCAAGTCCGACCCCCTGCTCATGGCAGGAAAGAGTGCTGGGTTCAAACAGTCCTGGCAAGGTGTCTATCTAGCGTCCCCAGGGTAGGACCGAGCAGGACTTCCCTTGGAAGTTGGTTCCAGAACCTAGCCACCCTGACCGTGAAGTAGCACCTCCTGATGTCTAGTCTGAACCTACTCTCTGTCAACTTATGGCTGTTATTTCTTGTTACTCCCAGTAGTGCTCAGGGGAACAGAGACTCTCCCATTGTCTGCTGGTCTCCCTTGGCCAGTTTATAGACAGCCACCAGATCCCCCCTCAGCCTTCTCGTGTGGAGGCTGAACAGGTTCAGATCCCATAGCCTCTCCTCATAGGGCCTGCCCTGCTGCCCCCTGACCATGCGAGTGGCCTCCTCTGGCCCTCTCCATGCTGCCCACATCCCTCCTGAAGTGCGGCGCCCAAAACTGGACGCAGTACTCCAGCTGCGGCCTGACCAGTGCCGCATAGAGGGGGAGGATCACCTCCTTGGACCTGCTCGAGATGCATCTGTGGATGCACGACAAGGTGTGGTCGGCCTTCTTGACCACATCCCCACACTGCCGGCCCATGTTCACCTTGGAATCTATAATGACTCCAAGATCCTTTTCTGCCTCTGTGCTGACAAGAAGGGAGTCCCCCAGCCTGTAGGTATGGTGCTGGTTGTTCCTCCCTAGGTGCAGCACCTTGCACTTGTCAGTGTTGAATTCCATCTTACTCACTTTCAGCCTGCTGCCCTGGCTTGTGCCAGCTTGCTGGGCACCAAACAGAACCAAGTGGGCTGAAAGAGGCAAAGTCTGGATCCAGAATGGTTTAAGTCCAGATTTGGTCCCAAAATTTACCTGGCTTGAATGCTGAGGCTTGGCCCCACACCCTTGGCAGCCTTCAGACTGCCAGGAACAGACCCCCGCTTCCCCCATTACACCGCAGGCAGCCTAATGTCCATCTCACAACAACCCTGTCATCCTCCCAGGCTGTTCCTTGGCCCCAGGACAGGATCTTCTCCCAGGAGCATCGCTTTCTAGCCGAGGCTGATGTCTGGGCACAGTCCTATACTTTCACACCAAAACCAACTGGCCTGATTTCCAGCGGAACCAAGCACCTACCAATCCAAAGGAACTGCAGATTTCTGGGAAAACAGCCAATCCCATATGATGGCTGTATTTGAGCCTGGACTTGAGCATTCAGCTTCTGAAGGTGACATCTTTGGATGCATACACAGGCACTGGCTGACCGCGTATCACCAGGTTCTCCTGCAAGAGGCAACGGTGCAGGTTTTGTACCAGGTCGTCTCACTGGGGGGCCATTTCTATCTGCTATCATGTGGGGAGGAGTGGGGAGTGCTGCCCAGCTGAAAAGAGCAAGGGACCACCAGGACTGGGGACACCTGGGTTCAATTTTTGGCTCGTTCACTCATCTGCGGTGTTACCCCCTGGGCAAGTCTCAATACCTTTGTGCCTCAGTTTCCACAGCTGTGCAACAAGGCTACAGCGCTTTCCTCCTACACAGAGCACATCAACACCGATTTCTTAAGAGCCAAGTCAGTAAGATCCCTGGGTGATGATAGAGAAACATTGAAGAAGGACAGCAGACAAGTAATACTGCACTCTGTTGTTTTTTTTTATTTCTGTTAATTCACCACTATTTAACACCTTGAATCTCTTATGGTGTCACAGCACCACGTTTGCATTTTGTCTCTCCCACGGACTGCAGTCATTCGTAGCTTTGTTGTGGATCTGGTTAGCAGGTGTGCAGTGGCTGCAGAAAATGATAGGGTTACCAGCATCCGGTTAGTTATGCTGGTGTTAGTAACCTTATGAGAAGGCAGGCAGAATTTCTGTTGCTTTTAACAAGACACTGGCCTGAAGCAGGACCGTTTGCCTCTGCAAGGCTGTTTTAACTGGCAAGTGAGCTCCCACCTCTACCAACTGCTCTGCAACGGACGGCATCTTACAGCTCACTCTTGTCCTGTTTTATTTCTTTTCCTGAAAGTTGACCTCTCCCCTAGGGAGGCAGAGTGGATACTTCCCTGCTCCCAAGAAAGCAAAGACACTGTAGGGACTTGAACCCCATCCTGGAGGCCAGGAGTGCCAACCACCAGCATCTTTTGCTTTTTTGTTGCTGTTAGTATGCACAAGGAGAAAAGCAAAACCTGAGACAACAGATTGTTCTCTCAGGAAAAGAAAACCTTGACAAAGCACTGAAGAAGTCTGCTTCATCTAAGCGTTTAGTCCTGAATCTCCCTTATTTGCAAGTTTGTTAGGCCACCTGAAAAAGTCTTAGCACAGAGTTGCACGCCCCCTCCCACAAGCCAGCCGCTCCAGAGACGACAGAAAAAAAAGAAAAAAATAAAATAAAAAAAATTGACCCCCTCACCTTTTACAGGCAGTATGGCGGGTTCCCACCCTGACAGCCCTCACCAGCACCACGTTACGGAGTTTACAGTGATCTCTCTACAATTACTTACTGTTTGGTTTTGTTGGGTTTGAGGGATTTTTTTTTTTTGCCTTTCAAATGTTAAGTGTTGTTTGCAAGCCAAGTAAGTTTATACATGGCGCAGTTGCCACAGTGTATTGGTTTTAAAAATTGAGAGTTGGTTTTAAATTGTGACATTAGCTTCCAAAATCAGAGTAGTCCCAGGAAAACGGCTTTGTCCTGTTTTTCTCTAGCTTTACAGTTTAAAATGTTACCTTAAGAGGAAACCGCACCAGTGACAAGGATCCATGTTACCAGCTGAAGCAAGAGGGACGTCTCTAGTCTGAACTAGATACTGAATAGCCGGTTTCTGGAAAAGTCTAGGGAAAACTGGTTGTGGTTTATCCCCTCTTCCCTCCTCCTCCTCCCAGAGTACTTGCAGTTGTTTTAAAACTTAAGCCATGACTTTCTCCAAGAGTTAAACAGGGGTTCACACAAGTTGGTGTCACAGCTACAAGTACACAGAAGGCACGTAACAACATTACTTTGAAAGTAAATGTCACGAACCTGCCCAATGCACAGTTACTGCAAAGGGCTTCCTCTGGGACACAGATCCTCAGCAAAGTAGATAAAACATTACAGTGTGACCCCATCTCTTCCAATACATTAATGCAAAGGATTCCGAGTGACCTTGGCGTTAACTGCTTTGTCGTCACGCTGCAGATCCGTGGTTTGTAAAGCCTTGTCTGCCTTTAAAATGGGGACACCTGCAAGAGTCTTAAGCACAAGAGGTCTCAACCCATTTTCCCCCACCCACTTCCCTAAAAAAGGGTTCCAGGATACAGCTACTCTCCATTTCTGTAGGCATTGCGGCAGCATGAAGCTGGGATGCATTAAGAGCGCTTGCTCCCCCGTTGTTTTTCTTTTTCGTGGGTGGGGTGGGGGAGGAAATGCCAGTTTTTAAGATCTTGAATCTTTTTATGTTTAAGGTAAATAAAGAAAAGTTTGTTCACCTGTTGATTTTTTAAATTTTTTTTTGGTCCACTGTGGTATTTTCAAACACTGTGTCTGGCTGCTCCTTCTACAGGTCTGTGAAAAGTAATCTTAACACTAGGTTGGCCCCACCCCCTCCCAATAAAAACGTCACGGAACATGAACCGATTAAACAATTGTTTGCTTTTTTTGTTTGAAGTATAAATAAGAGCTATTCTTACTGGGATGACTTCTGTGGCTCACCGTGAGGAATTGGCTTGATTTAGTTATTGTCTTGAACTGAACTGTTAGAAACACCAAGAAAGGAAGAGACCCATACAAAAGCATCGCACGGAGACTGGTCACTAAACTGGTGGAATTTAAAATCATCACTTGCCAGTTAATTTCCTGAAGGATTGTTGCTGGTTTAGAAGATTTTATTTTCTTGTCATTGAGATGTTTAGATGCATCTGGAAGAGACTAAAGGCTTCATTACCCCCCCTTCCTCTCCCCCACCCCCATTAGACACGGTATCATCAACAGAAAAAAAACAACAAAACAACCTCAACAGAAAAAAAAAAAAAAGAAAAGCATCGGTTACCTAAAGCGTCACAGCCAAATGCACTTGGTCACAAACACGACTGCTTAAGCTGCAGGAATTTTTTTTACTCAGAATGGAAAAAAGCTCCTTTCAATATACAGGCATTTTTTGTCATTCAGCTGGATTTTTTTTTTTTCCTCCTTCAAACAATCACTACTCCACATATGGGAAAAAAAGGCTTTGGGACATACATCTCAAGTCGATTCAAATGCTCTACACAAGCAGATCAAGCACACTGCACATTACTTGCCAACAGACCAAACCTGCTTCAGACACTGCATTCTCTGCGAAGTCTGTAAAAAGAAAAAGCTAGAACAAATTGTGAGCCCCACCCACCCCAGCCACAATCCAAATATTAAAAAAAAAAAATGCTGTTAATGTTTGAAGATACTGAGACTTAAACTCACTGCAGGGGCCTTCAGGTACACACACAAGGTGTGGGAAACAGAAGAAAAAGCAAGCATATCAAGCAAAATCATCCTGAACAGCTTCATGGAGGGATGGATCAGGGTCTATACATTATGAAATGAAGCTTCTGCAAAGAAAACTACCAAAAAAAAAAAAAATGCCCCCTGATCGCTCATGGACCTCCCAAATGTTACTTGGAAGTAGAAAAATGAGACATCACTAGCACTAGAGAAGATGGGTGCAAGCATTGTTAGCATGCAAATTTCTAAAGATGCAAACTGAGTAGTGTGTCACTTTTGTTTTTAATAGATGTGCAGTTAAAGTTTGCCATGACTGTAGCAATCAGTCAGTTTGAATTTGAAGCAGGACTTGAACTCTGGAGACAGAGCAAGCCTCAAAGCCAGAATTTTGTCAGATACTTACTCCGGTTAGTAAGTTTTTTCCCCCCACCGGTCTAGCTCATAGCATTTTAGAAATCATTCCTGGGGCAGATAGATACTCTCCTTAGTTATGCGACCTCTACTGCCAAGTGCCTTGATCTACATTTGTCTCCGTGAAGAGAGGGTTGGGAAAGGAGGGAAGGAAAAGAGTCTGCAAAGACTTTCCTGCCTGAATAAAAAGATAATTTCGGTCTTCTGTTCAATTCCTGCTCTTGTCCAATAAAAGATCAGGTGTTCGTGGAGAAAGACTCTGAAAGATGAAAGAAGAATCCCCCCCAGATATCCCCAGAGCTAACCACATACAAGAAACATTGACAGCACATTTTTATTAATAAGAGACAAGCGTTCTAGTCTTACAGCACGTCAAATTGGCTTTATTTTAAAGGTAACTTTAGAGCCTTTTTTTTTTTTAAATTCCATGTTTTCTGCGGCCATTTGAAATGCAGTAACAAAAGCAGGAGGGCAGGACACTGCTTTCAATGACACCTGTCTGCTGGGTGTCACAGGCTCCGGGAGAGTAGGCCCGGGCATGAGAATTTGAATGCTCAACCTCCAAGGGAGGATTATGCATCATATATAGTGTTCATTTGGAAGAGCCACCATGTGGCTGCTAGGCTGGTCTGCCTTTAGATGCTGGGTGTAATTTGAGTGCAGTCTGTGCTGACAGGAATTTAGAGTGGAGCAGGAAGCAACCTTTGAGCAGGTTCAATTCCTTCTTTATCATCCCTTTCCACAGGGTGGGGCTTGAAGCCAAGGGGGCCGGGAAAGGCCAGTTCAGATGTCAAGGGCCTCCCGGAGCTTTACAGGCAATGAAAAGAAATGGAAATTAAAAAAAAGCACATTTTCCTACCATGCAATATCTGCGGATATAATAGATAAACTTATCTGCATAGGTGCCTGCTTGTTTGTCAGCTCCCAGATGAAATGAAGCAAAAAACTCCTCATTAAGTAGAGCAGAGAAACCTGTCTGGAGGTAAACAATGGGACAGCACAAGCCTCCACCTCCTCCTCAAATCCAACAGCAGTGACAGTTGATCCCAAATTTGATGGCTGTTTGACAATATTTAATTATTTCTTTCTTCAAATCCAATAAGATTTATGTGGTAATTTTCATACTGGATATTTGGGTAGATGCCAGAACATATAGGTATATTTTTCCTGGTGCATTTTCTCCCAATTGAATGGCAATGCTGCGGCAAATCATTTTTCATTGCTTTAGTGAAATGAGATGATATTTCGAGAATAACATTTGCTCTTCCTTGTATAGGATTTGGATATTTCTTAGAGCAAATTCTGTGATCAGATATTGGATAGTCAAATTTGTCGGGTTCATTGCTTATTTTTTATCCCCCATTCGTAGAGACATTGGATTTTCACTTGTTAACATCTGGGATCTTTATCCATCAAGTAGTAACGAATATTATAGAATCTTTTCTGCCTTTACTTATCATTCGCCAAGAAGTGCCCTCTCCATTTATGACGCCATATTTCATATTTTTCCAGGCTCGTTGGGGCTATGACTCTGAAGGTGGATCTGAAAAATGTCTACAAGACAAAGTTGTTCCCCACACCATGCCCCTCCCCTCCCCAAGAAAGACACATTCAAACTAAAAGCATGACAAGGATGTTTCTTACTTTTAATTACTGTACTTAGAAATATGAATTTGTTTACATTAATAAATTTATCAATTTCGTCTCTGGTTTTTAGACTGATTTTGTTTTACTATGACATTTTAAGTGTTCTTAAATGAGAGATATATAAACAGATTTTAAGTGATGTAACATGTTGCACTGCATTTTTTTCCATATAAAAAGTGTAAATAAAAAAAATATTCCTACACTCAGACCAACCTGTATTTCTCTTTTACAGACAACTGAAAGCAGAATCTTACTTGAGAAAAAACACACAAGCTACCATCAGAAGGAATCACACACCAGGGTCATTAAGCACCTTCTTTCTCTCTGAAGTCTCTACAGTAGCATTAAGTTACATAAAACACCTGCAAAAAATGCCAAAGAAGAGCCACACACCACCGCATCCAAAGATTTCCATCCAATCCCAGTGATAGATATGCAATACAGTATGCAAACTAGCTACTGCCACACCACAACCCCCCTACGCTCACCCGATGACTTGGATTTCATCTGTAGTCCCTCATGATTTTAGTGGAAGCTTTCCTCCCTACCTGGGGTTTTTGACAAGTTTTGCACTATAGCAAAAAGATGCTAGGATAGTTACTTTTCGTTAATGTCAATTCCAGATTTTGGCTTGGTCTAGTCATTTTTTTCTAGCACAGTTGGTGCTTTGTACCGGATGTACATGCATTGGAGAAAACCTTCCCTTAAACGGGCACCGCCTCTGAATTATTTTAAAGCTGAGAATTACTTGCCAGGGTGGAAGCTGATGCTTTCTCAGTCCTAAGTTTCTGCTGTTTAGGTAGAATCTGAAAATACAAAAAAAACCTTGCCCCACCCCCCACAACATGTCCAGCCACATACAACTGCATCTAACATCCCCATTAACACAGTCTTTTGTTTACTAGAGGGAACTTAACTTTCAAGTTTCTGGACTAGCCAAGCTCTTCTGACATCCTCCTCCTTAGGTGACTCATAATATGACTCCTGAATACAAGCTCCAATCCAACTTGCCACCTCCACTTTAGGTACACTGTCCTTTCTTCCAAGGTATAAGCTGCTCCAACCTCTGCCGTGTCCTTGCAACAGCATAGCAGAACCACACTTCTAACCAAGCCCAAAAGGGACTATAGTATCTGCAAAGAGTCTAGAAACAAGCTTGTTTTATGCCCAGCCCTCCCCCTCCCCTACACAGACATACACCAATTGGTTTTTTTTCCCCCAAAAGAAGATACCTGTATATTTCGACAATATGAAAATACAACTTTGTATGTTTAGAAAGAGTCTAAATTTGTAAAAGCATCATTTAACTTGCATTTCCCTCTGTCTGGACAGTTTCTCCACATATTTCAATTGACAGCTACAATACAGGACAAATGTATTTCTAACCACTGCCTCCATCACCACACTGTGAGGTTTATCCTGATCACTGGTCTCATTTCCTGTAAATTGTCACCTCTCCAGTCGTCTCGCTCTAGGACTCTAGGTATACCTAGGGGGGAAAAAAACTGAAGACGTTTTCCGCCCCCCTCCCTCCCTTCAAGAACAAATACAGTACATTTATAGAGGCTAAATGAAAACTTCCCTTCCCAGCACAACACATTTAAAAAAAACAAACATTTATTCTCACTTGCTAAGAGAGAGAGGACACATTACCTACAATATTGTGAGGTTGAATGGACGAGCTGGTTGTGGTGGATAACAGCATCCCTCTTTTTTAAAAGACATGTATGGTTTGCTCACACTTGACTGCCACCAGAGGTGCTTGGTGCTCCAGGCTCAGACTGACAGCAATACAGAGGCTAGCTACCACTCCTAAAGCCGAAAGGAAAATCCAAGCAGTGCTCTAACTCAGGAAGATGACCACACTCTCCAGGCCTTGGCAGACTGCCCATTAGCTTCCAGACAAGATGATATGAATTAACAACCCTGCAAAGAGAAAAACCTACACACCACAATTTGCCCCCTCAAAACAAGCCCCCTCTTACAACAACAAGGCGCTGACAATGGTATTCATACAGAACATAACACAGAAAAAAAAAAGGTGGAAGAGAAAGCAAGGAGAAAGGTTACCAACTAGACAGGTTAACATTACTGCTGTCTTCACTCAATTTTCCCCGTCTGCCTTCACAAAGGTATCTTGATCTAGATGCCTCTAATCTATTCCAAATTCTCTTGCTTGATCTTCCTTCCATGTTTCTTTTTTTTCCTCTAGCTTCACCAATTTGCACTGGCTTCTTGAAATCCTGTTTTCCTAGCTTCACCAATTGCACTGGCCTCTGGAGATCCTGTTTTCCTAGCTGGCTCCTGGAGATCCTGTCTTCCTAGCTTCACTGCATCCACCTTCATCACCTCATCAGCTGTCAAATGGCTGGTTTTAGTCTAGTCCTTTACCAGATACATTACATTTCTCTAAGCTTTTTAGCTCAAAGACAACATTTTCCACTTAGTCCAACACAAAGATACCGCTTTTAAGATTACTCCTGATCTTGAAATATTTCACAAAAGTCCTTGGAATTAATAGTTTAGCACTCTAGGCATTTGTAAGCTGGATTTTACAAAGAGCAAACTGAGCTATCATGCCATTAAAGAAGTTAAATCCTTCTGCAAAGATTAAGCCTCAAGTCCTTTTTGTTTCTCCTCCTGAATTTTTGCTAGATTTCTATTAAGCTGGCCATTTCATGGCAGTGACCCAATACTATTTTATCTAGCTTTGGCTCATCTTAACAAGTCTGAACTCCCCTTCTCGCTTCTCCGATCCTCTTCTAGATAGATGCCTTCTGCCTTCTCCTAGCCTTCATTTTTTTAAAAGCCTTCTCTTCTGCCTTCTAACATTACAAAACCTTCTCTCTTCTAAGTCTCCTGTCTTGAAAGTCTTCTCATGCTGTCTAATTTCAGTTAGAGAACCTAAATATTATCTTCTTTATGATTTCTCTATTTTTAGTATTTTCTCTTTCCTTTTGCATGAAGCAGACCTTCAGTGCATTTGCTGTTTTTAAAACAACCGTTCTTATCATTTCCTCCACCCCAAATTGCCCCAAACTGGCATAAAGCACTTGTTTTGGGTTAAAAATTTCATCTTCAATTAATTTTTTTCTGCTTTTATAACATTGTTTTCAATTTTTTTCTGGTTGCCTTCTAAATCTATCTTCTTTTTTAATCTTGTTTGTTCTTATCTTCAGAATTTTAGTTTTCAGTTTCTTTTAAAATAGTTAAATTCAAATTTAGTATTTTAATCTTCAATTCTATGTATTTTCATTTTTCTTAAGTTAATCTTCCAAATCCATTTTTGGATTTTCCTTTAGGGACTTTAAAAAAGCCCGTTTTCCTTTCATCGTTTACCGTTTTCGGCCAAGCTCTTATCATCCCCCCGAATCTATCAAATATTTTTGAATCTTCAATTCTTCTATTTCCTTCCAATTGCCCTTCAGATTAAAAATCTTCATATTTTTCCTCTTCTAAGAGCACTGAGGGATTTTAAACCGAAAGAATCCTAGTTAGCCATCTCTTTTTAATGATCAAACTATGATTAATATTTTAATAGAATATAGCCCTCTTTACAAATTTCCTTTAAAATATTAGTATAGTTTGCAATATGCTATCAATCTAATTTAAACTGCTTTTTAAAACTACTGGTCTGTTTTCCTGTCCCTATTTTATCTCCCCCTCCAGCTGCTCCCTCACTCTCCCTACAGCTCTAATAGGAGGCAGGCAGGGGAGCACTCTTTATAGGGCAGGGACAGGCTCGCAGCCCCAGTGCATTATCTCCTTCCGCCTGGGCTGAGAGAGATGGAAAGCACTGAACAACAACAGAAAAAATAGTCCCCAGGATTTTTTAAATCAGATGTTGGCTTCATAATATATAAAGCTTTTTACAGTGTCTATTTATTGCAAAGAAAGGAAAAATGTCATGTGTTTTTCAAATTAGAAAACAATTTATTTAAAAAGTGTGCTCTTTAAACAGGTTTGACATTTGTATTTGTAATGGCTCTGAATTGGTACAAAACCCTAAATCATTTCACCAAATCTGGGTCTAAGGTGCGGGCTGAACCTGTATTAAGAGTTTAACTAGGCATTAAAAGAACTTTTGTCAGTTATTTTAATTTTTTGTTGAGAAGGTAAGGATGTTTCAGTCTGACTGTAATTCATGTTGTTGTAATGGTGTCTGCAATAGAGGAAGTTCTGGATAGCATTGAAATAGTTTCTTTAAAAAAAAGATCTAAAAAATCAAATACTTGCAACGTTTTAAATTAAGGCTTTGAGGAAAGATATGTGCCTATTATAGTTCATTCAGGTGAACAGGAAACATTTCGCTCACATAACATCTGGAAAAAAAAAATAACAAGAGTTATTTGGATCTATCTCAGTGCCTGGGTATTTTTTTTTTTTCACATTTACTATTTGCAGAAATACTGACCAGACTTTGCATTCTCACAAAATAAACTGAGGCTGATGGGTTTGTAATAAAATCGTTCTGGGGTGTAGTATGAGAGCTCCAGTCATTTTTAAAATGGGTTAAAATTCAAACAAACCATGTTCCCGTATCCACTCCCTGCAGGCCTGACTGGCATCCTACTCCTGGGCTGCAATGATTTTTGTCAAGATGTTATTCAAAAGAATCCCAACAAATCAAGAAGACTGTTGAAAAGACAACCTGGCTCTCATTCAGCTTGCCTAACAAAAAGATGTAGCATACACGATGCAAAAAGGCTGACATTTTCCCAAGCTGTATAATAACGATGTATATACTAATCTTTATGCTCACCAGGAGCCTTTAGTTAGCTTTTATAACATTTGCATCGGGTTTGAAACTGAAAGCAAATCAATATATATATTTTTTTTCCTACGTGAGAAAACGAGGTTGCTGGTAGCGGAGAAAAATAACCCTATTTATTTTACTTTTGTTCATGACAGAAAAGGTCCTCCAACCTGCTTACACATAAACCCGACTTGCTTTCAACACAGCTAACATAGATGATTATTAGTACAAATCACAGGAGTTTCCAGCTTTACACAGATGTTAACACAGTCAACCCACCCGAATACGTTATCCGGAGGTATTTAAAAAGCGTTTGTGGAAAAAAAAATGCCACGTGCTGCAATGAAGCCTGCTCGTCATTGTGCTTAACGAATAAAATAGAGAAAAGTGGAAAGATCTGTATCTGAAGGCTTAACAAGAACTGGATGAAAATTATCTCTGTTGGATCAAAAGCAATGTTTTTTTGTGGGGAGAGAAAACGGTATGAGGGCCCCCGCCCCCCGAAAAACAATAATACCAAGTGAACCGCAATTAGTTACTCTGATATTACTGCTTTTTCCCGTTACGCTAGGATATTACTGTTTTTTCCCCTGCTAAGTTCACACTATTACAGGCAGCTTTTGCTCTTGTATGTTTCTGGATACGTTGTCCGTTAGCACAGTTACAAAGCTGGAAAATACTATCACCTCAGAGGATCGTTAAAGGCCGCTAACAGGAGAAAATCCATTTATTCCATTATATCTATGTGCAGCCTAAAGCAGTCCTTAATTACAGCCCACCCAAACCCTCACAATGGGACAGGAGTCAACTCTTCCCTTGGCATCCAGCCCACCCATCCTATGGAAACCAGAACTATATATTAAAGATGCCTCCAATCCTGGAGACCCTTTAAAATACACCCAGACATTTTCCTCATGCATTTCCTGTCAGAAATCCTGCCTCCAAAATTTAAAATAACCTCACTATCCCTGCCAAAACACAAGAGGCTTCACACTCCCGGCCGGGCCCCTTCAAAATGCTGAGGGGAAAAAAACAACTCGTGTCTTTGTCCTCTCTCACACACACAAATCATCCAAAAATCTCCATTTTTAGTTATTTCTGAGGTAAAACTTGTTGTGTGCACAGGCAGTGGCAGGTCTTCCAGGTCCAGGAGTCCTGTTAAGCGAAACCATGCCAAAAAACATCTTTGAAATCATGCGCATTTGGAGAGGGTGGGGGTCCGCGTACTGTTTACAGCCCCGGGGGGGGGGGCGTGCGGAGGAATATGCCCCGTGAGGCGGCTCGGGCGGCTCCTGCCGTCGATGGGAGGGGGGAGGAGGGACTTGGCGACCGGTTCTAGCTGGCTCCAACCGGTCACAACCGGTTCTCCGCTGGCTCCAACTGCTGCCGTGGTGCAGTGAGCCAGTGCGCACGCGCTGCTCTCCCTCCCCTTGCTGCAATGACTCAGGCAGAAGAGTGGGGGGAGGGGGAGAAGTTCCAAATCTTTCCATGTTAAGCAGTCTGTAACCCCCCAACCCAGAGGAAAGACAGACCGCCCCCCGCCCTTGCACAATAAGCACCATTTCATATACACTTTCCCCTCCAAAGTGCCTCCCCACCAAAACTACAACTACTCCTTGAAGGGATATGAAGAAGTCTTGTGATTTTTCCCTCACAAAAAAATGCCTGCCCCCCCCCAAATATAACTACACCCTGAAGGGCTGAAAGGAAGGTATTCGATCCCTAAGTTATTTCCCCTCAAAAATGCCTGATCCCCAAAGCAGGCAACCAACCCCCGCTTCCCCTCCTGAATAAAATGAAATAAAACTACCTCCTGAAGGGCTAAAAGTAAAGCATTTGATCCCAGTGATTTCCCTTCAAAATGCCCCTTCCCCCCACCCCCAAACTACCCCTGGAAATACTGAAAGGAAGGCATTGGATCCCAAAGATAATGTTTGCCCTCCCCCTGTAAAACTATTCCCTGAAGGGATGAAAGGAAAGCATTTAATCCCAAAGTTACCCCCCCCCCAGTAAAAAGCCTTTGCTGCAAGGGCAAGTGTTTTGCTGCAATAAAAGACTCCAAACATTTTCCTCCAGGAAAAAAATCAATCAAATAATTTTATATATTTCTCTCCCTTTCCTCTGCAAAAGCACTTCCTTCATGACATTGCCAGCCAAAAATAAAAACGGTTGCTCTGAATGCAAACATGCCCCCCAACCCAAATGAAAGGATCTCCCTGAAAAAAAAAAAAGCTCACTTTCTCCTCACAAATCACCTCCCTGTGACGGAAGAAAAAGCCTGCTTGCTCCTCACAAATTGTCCCCCTTGACAAGAGAAAGCCTTTTCATCCCTCAGGGGACAAGCGTTTGCCCCAAATACATTGGTCCGTGAATGAAAGAACTAGAGCAGTCTCAGGGTGATTTCCCAAGGAGATCCCTGCTTGACCTGTGGGGAAACTGAGGCACAGGAGGGTGACATAACTTGCCCAGTTTGTTTCAGATCTCAGATAAAACTTATGGTCCTAATGGGATCAAAAAAAGGGCAGAAGGCCTGTTGCTCTGATAACCACCCAAACAGCCTTTGTCCCGCAGATGAAAAGCTTTTTGACACCGCCGGTGTTGTGAGATGCATTATGGGGTGGTAGAAAAATAATCAGTGCTTTAAGCAAACCAATGTGTTCTGTCCGTCGCTCACATTAATCCAAGGGCTGGGGGTTTTTTTACACTGTTTATTGAGAGGCTGTCGGTAAAATTGCCACCGTTCTTAGCCCTCTACACATCCCACAAGGAGATGAAAACTGAACTCCGGATCAGATGGTCACGGTGCCACAGCGAGGGTGCAGAAATTAAAAAGGGGTGCGGATAACGATTGCAGATAAAGAAGAAAGTCGGCACCCGCCAAATCCCTGCATCACGTGTCTCACAGATCACAGTCAACAAACGTTTCCCGATTTGAGTATCCGCCGACCGGCAGGTCAGGCAGACACCCTGTGAGTCGGACGTGTGGCAGGTTGTAATGTGTCATAAATGCAATGTCTACATTGAGTCCATGATTCTGCCTGACATCTGATTCACACGGTCTATTTTTATTTAATATAATTTAATATAATATAGGCCATGACTCACATGGTACCTGCCTGAGCTGATCTCTTGCATCCCCTCCCCCACTTCCCTGCCCTTTTTTCTTTCTGGTTCCCAACCATTTCCTTTCTATTGCTAGCCTCTTTTTTACCTTGTATTATCATCATCTCTCTTTGGCCTTTTTTGTCCCCTGCTTCCTTCCCCCTCCTTTACCTTTTGTTTTCCTACTTCTCCCCTTTTACATTTTCACTGACATCCTGTCGCTTTCAGCTTCTCCCATTCCTGCTTTCCTGATCTCCAGCTATTCCTCTTTTACAGGCTGCCTCTTTCTCACTTCGTATTTGATTTCTCTTGTTTCCCTCTGACTTTTTCTCCCCCCTGCTTTTCTCTTTGTCTTGTTTATCTTGACCTATTTGCATTTTCACTGCCATCTCTCCACACTTTTAGCTTCTCTCATTCCTTGGAGTCTCAGCCTTGCGCCTAATGAAGGGCAACCGTGCCCAAAAGGTTGCTATGAACTTTCCCCTAACTACTCAGTTGGTCTAATACAAGATATCAGATCTACCCAGAGCTAGAGATAGAGTTTCAGGGTGTAT
Organism: Crocodylus siamensis; assembly: GCF_052110815.1. Classification (NCBI taxonomy): domain Eukaryota; kingdom Metazoa; phylum Chordata; order Crocodylia; family Crocodylidae; genus Crocodylus; species Crocodylus siamensis. Next base: position 2,987,019 of record NC_143400.1, read on the forward strand.
ACCAACTGCCAGGTGAGGAGAGCCAAGGGGTGAAACTGAGACCACTTATGGCATCGATTCATTGATGGATGGTTTTGTTTTCCCCTGAAGCACTGGCCCTTGGCTATTTTCAGGAAAAGAGGATACCAAATTAGATATCTCCTTACGATCGGGTGGCAGGAAGCTAGGCAAAAAAATGAACCCACGGTGCCTTCTAGTAGGTCAGATGGTGGGATTCAAGATTGTAGATTAAGCTGCTGTTATGGCATGAAGAGAATGTTATGGTTTCTGTAGCCTAATGCGGGCTGGGATGTTTTCATACAAGACATTACAACTATAAAACATGACATGAATTCTTTATATAGTCCCTAAAGGGTTTCCTAAAAAACCCTGCCTTGAGCCATTTGAAGAAGACTAAGGCAACAGCCCCAGTGCTATTTGTTCCGCATTTCCTCTCCCCTTATCTTGTTTTAAATGAAGAGCCCATCTCCCACAGAAATATGCCCTAGACCCAGTAGCACCTTTCTGGAAAACATTGCCCTGCAGGGCTCCAATTTGAATTTGAATCCGATTCCCACTTCACACAAGATAACATTGAAAACTTCTCATTTCAGTCTCCTTTTAAGAAGCACTTCTGCAACCCAACAGAGGGAAATTGAACTCCATTTGTACTGACACTACGGGAAAAACAAACACACAAAAACGGTGTTATTTATGTGTAGAGAAAACAAAGGAAATCTTTCAGCATCCGCTTGGACAAGCTATATCCTGAACTCTTAGCATTTAACATGATACTTGTGTCTCTGTTAAACATAGACATCACATGCCACAGAGCTTAAATTCCAGGCATTTTGTTACCAGCTGCAAGTATTTTAAATCTTTGGCTTAGTTGCAATAGCATTTTTGCCAGAATTATTTCAGCCCTTCAGTCTGATCACCTTTGCTCCCTGCTTTAAACCTCTTTGCTTTGCTAGAGTGATTTCTTTTTTAATAACCAGGTAACTTTCTAAACCCATGTAATTTCCACACATATAGGAGTCTAGTATCTCAGCAGAAAAGATGCATGGTTTCCATTTCACCTCTTTAAAACAGACTCACAGGAGATGTAATGAGCCCCAGCGCCCAATGCAATTATAAGATTTCTATTCTCTGCTTGGTGTTACGGCAAACCATCCTTAATATAGTCACAACCACCAGCTCCTGTGCCCTGCGATATGCACTATGCTGTTATACAGTGAACCGCACAACAGGACAAAACATAGCCACAATAACAGAACATGCAGCACTGGGATGGGGCAATAGGTGTACAGAGGGGATAGACAACATGAAGAGAGACGTTTTCAGTTGTAAAAGATGAGGGGATATCCAGGTAGGAGCTTTTTAACACACAAAACCCACAGTTTTTAACTGTACCAGTAAAGTTAAGGCAGTGCAGACCTTCTCCAGTGTACTCAGTGGCTATTTGAGCAGAAATGATTCCAGGTAATTTAGGCTGTCTACAAAGGAAAGTCAACAGCAATAATTCTCAACCCTTTTTAGACTGAACGCACACCCTTGTCAGATTAAAACCCCCCTCCAAAAATGCCTTAGGTTTTGCTTGTTTTTTTTTGTTAGTTTGTTTTTTGCTTTGCTTTGTTGTATTCTTGACTACAGAAAATAATAAAGCAATTCTTCTGTTGCAAATTGCTCAGAAGATTTCAGCAGGGTCCTAATGTTCTGAGCACAATGGTTTTCCATTTGAAATTTCTGGGTTTACCTTGTGAACCGCATCTGCATGCCTGACAGGCCAAGCATTGCATGGCATCCCATGCAAGGATCCCATGAAAGGATCTCAAGGCAATGCAAGGGTCGCACTTTTGCTGGTGATAATTTGTTTTGGGCAGGGAAAGGTAGGGGCAAGAGAGGGAAGGTGGTGAGGCTGGAATTAACCAGGAATAAGTGCATGAGCTGCATCCACCTTTGAGGTTGTAACAATTTAACTCTTCTGACACAACACAAACAAAAGGACTACAATTAAAGTTTCTGTATCAGATCAAGCTATGGAAAACAAAAGGACTTTGGTTTACCATACAGCTAGGCCAGCAAAACAGTACCCTCCCCCTCCTTTCACAACAACCTTGTGAGAGCCAGGCCTCTGCCTCTGGGTCTTTTTTCACCTGCCCGTGCACATTCCTCAGGAACAAACACCCTTCCGGCAGCTGGCCTGCTGGAAAAACATCCTGCTAGGAAGGAAGGGCTGCACACAGAAACCAATGTGGAGAGGGGTTTAATAGCAGCCTTCAACTAACTCCCTGAAGGGTGGTGACAAAGAGGATGGAGCTCAGTGGGGGCAGATGACAGAACAAGGAACAATGGGCTCAAGTTGCAGGAGGGAAGTTGAGGTTAGATATTTGGAAAAACTCTCACTAGGAGGGTAGTAAATTGCCATCCAAAGAGGTTGTGGACTTTCTGTCCTTAGAGGTGTTTAAGACCTGGTTTGATGAAGCCTTGCCTAGGATGAACAGGTTGGGGAGCTGGTTGGGCTTTGAGCATGCAGTTGGACTAGGTGTGACCTCCTGAGGCCCCTTCCCATCCTTGTTTTCTAGGATTCTAGCACCTTGAAAGCTACTGCCAGTGAGGAAAAGTGCAGAGACATTTTAGGGCACCTTAGAAAATGGATCCTTATAAAGAGTCACAGAGCAGTACTGGCCTTGCCTTCTGTTTACATTTTCTATTCAGCAGCAGGGAAAATGGAGCTGCCCTGATTCTAAATGCTCTTACACACCGTGACTTGGCAAGACAAACAGCATTTCGAGCAGGAAATGAGGCCGCATACGGGGGGTGTGGGTGGTAAAATTGGCCCGGCTCTGGAGTCAATCAATAGTTCTTTGTGAAGAACTCCCAGCCCCCATCTATCCTCCTTTCTTTCCAGCCCGGTCAGCCAGTCCTTGCCAGCTGTAGCCTGCCTCTTCATATTTATGCATTGGGTTTTAAAATTCCCCTGGCCCTAGTGCATATACATTTTTAAAGTTTAGCAGATTGAAGAGGTTGGGATGGGGGAGGGAAGAATAAAAGAAGCTGCTTCATCAAGCGTTTTTCTTTACAGACTTGCAAAGCCATTTTTCACTGCATTGCAGCAGTAACTGAAGCAGGGAAGGTATCATTGCCCTTGTTCTTTCTGTCATGCCGCTGCACTCACTCAGGTCTGAACTGGAGGGATTATAGGGATCACTGTTTTATTCTCTGGGCATGCTGGTAGGTTCAGGCTGCCCTGTTTCTCACAGTCTTAACTGTCTTTGTCTCAGCTCCCTTTCCAGCTAATGCTTAGCAGCACTTCTGGTTCCCCAAGCACAGCGCAAGGGCTTTTTTTTTTTTTTTTAACTGCTGTTGTGCTGGTTCACAGAGAGAAAAGATCTCCTGACAAAAACAGTAGTAAAAATTAATAGGAAGGTTGTGGTGATTTCCCCACATCTCTGGGGTCATCCCCTGTGTAAAAGCTGCCCTCTAAGCATGCTCTAAAGAGCAACATGCTTTGGGAAGTACCCTGGGCTGGGTGGGGTAGTTTCCTGGAGGAGGAAAACCCCTGACAAGGCCTTCTGAAATCATAACAAGACCCTTGAGCTGTGTCCATCCTCATCCAGGAGTCCAGGGAAGTTGGTACTACCTCTTTCACTTTCAGTGGGCTGCCCTGAGAAAGCATTACATGGGACAATAATTAACCCCTCCCTTTAGCAGCACAAGCTCCCTGAGATGCTTTGCTTGTCTCATGCTAAGAGGGGTAGAGTTATGCGAGACCTTCCCTAAAACATGGAAGCAATGAAACACCACTGGATCCCTTGTCCAGTGTGTCTCCTTGTTGGGTAGTGGACACCCAGTGGCAGGAGAAGAGGTGGGACAGATGGACGCACTGTACATCTCTGGCCACCCACATAGTCAGGATAACAGATACAGATAATATAGCTGCATCCCGTCCCTCTGCACAGAACTACTTACAGACTAAAAACCACCCTGAAGCCTGAGCTGAGGTGAGCGGCATAAAAGTTGCAGGATCTAGAAACTACAGTGACTAGCACCATGGGAAGGATTGTCAGAAAGACTCAGCCATTGTGAATTGAGGCTGCATTTCTCAAAAAGACACTGGGAACAGGGCCACATTAATGCACAGGCATGCCTAGGGCCCTAAGAGAAGAGGCCCAGTTGTGCTTAAGTTACATATTATAATTATTTAGCGATAAAAAGGAATATAAAAATGTCATCTTCACCTGGGGGCCCACAAATTTGTTTGCGTAGGGGCCCATTAAAGGGTTAATCCAGCCTCTTTTTTGGAAAACAGTCCATCTACTAGTACCAAGGCAGAAACAGAGAGGTTTTCCAAAAATCTAGGCCCTTGTTTCAGTGCTGAAGTGGGAACCAGGTGTCTTGGAGAAAAAAACAAATAAACTTTGGGTGGTGAGAGCTTGAAAATGGCCCTGGAAACTCTTCTGCTGATCAGGTCCTTTACAAACAAGACTGGACCCATACAGACTGGGACAGGACACAGAAAGCATACTGGTGTATGAAATGCATTTCCAGCCCTGGCAGTGTCCAGAAGCACAGCCTGACAACACTGACATCACACGGCCCCCTCACCTTCTCTCAATGTCGTGCGCAAGCTAAATTTAGGGTGAAGCAGCAGCAGAGGGGGAAGGGAGCTGTGGATGATTCATGGGAGAAGGAGGTGGCCTCTCTACAGCACAGCCTGGCTCCCTTCCCCCTCCTTGTGCTGCAATGCAGAGAAGAGTTGGGATGAGCTCATGCAGCTCTTCCTGTTCAAACCCACCCCTTCATAAACGGCTGATCTGATTCTCAGTGGAGTCTCTCATTAGAACTCATCCATCTTTGCTGACGCATCTAGCACTTCAAACAAAGCCTGCTGGAAATTGTTAATCCTTGATCTGCTAATTCAAACAAGCCTATTTTTTTGCTCCGGTTCTACGTTAAGCTCTCTTTTCTACGTGGTCTCATCACTCATGATGTTTATTGCTCCTCTCACCTGCCTGCAGGTGGACCCAAATATAGAACGAGAGGCTGTCACGCAAAACAACCCTGAACACTCAGGAAAATCACACCCCTCAAGCCAAGCTCTGCTGTTTGATCCTGTGGACATTTCCCAAACTCTGGGTTGAACACACCCACCCATGTTTAACCTTTATGCTGCATTACTAGGTCAGCAACCAGAGTGGCATGGCATTTCCCCTAAAACAGCATGTGTCTGTGCACAACTCAAAGGCCAAGTGGGGTGTGTACAGCACTTAACAGCAACTCAAAACTCAGTCACTCCCATGGGGCCTTTTCCTCTGTTCCCATCTGGAAGTGATGTTGTAGCCATGATGGTCTAGGAACGATGCAACAGGCGAGGATTTTGGTGGGTGGTGTCTTTTATTGGACCAACTGCATTTTAGCACTGACCCTCCATTACTCACAGCAAACTGGGGGTGTTAATAAAACCAGCTTGCTCAAACTGGTGCTGAGACACCTCTGAAAAGGCTGGCCTTTTCTTTTCATGCAACACAGCCAGCCACTCATGATTTTCATTTTCTTTTTACCCACAAACCTCCTCTTTTACCTGCAGTGCAAGGGACTTTTTTTTCCAACGCTGCCTTCACTAACTCACACCTAAGCGTGCCTGTATTAAAAGACAGAACAACGATTCTTCACGCACAGCCCCCTGCCCAGAGGAGAATGTGACAGACAGGACATGCCACAGATGTGAATCACATAATTTAAAATGTATTTTGGGAAGGCCCTCAGATATTATGGTACAAGAAACCCAGAAGAGTTCCCTCAGCATTGGTCTGAAACCAGTTCACAGACTGTAACAAAACAGTGCTCAGTGTCCTTGATTGAAACCTACCTTCTTAGTCAGTGTTGCACACGTCCTCTTGAAGATTTTGGGTATGTCAGTGATACCTGGCTTGACACACCTTAAAAGAAATGTGCTCTTCCAAAAAAAAAACAAAAAAGATGTCAAAGTGTCCTAGGCTAGCTACTCATTTTACAGATTTACAGAAGTTTAGGGCTGGAAGGGACCTCTTGAGATCATCGGGTCCAGCCCCCCTGCTCTGGGCAGGAAAGACTGCAAGGGTCAAATAACCCCAGCAAAGTGTGCATTCAGAAACTACCCACAGAGGGACTTGAACCTTTAGAAAACGTAGGCCCAGAAAGACACAGAGAAGGTGGTTAACAGCTCGTAAAACCAGACTCGGTAATGCAGGATAGACTCAATGCATCTGTTTAAGCCCAGAAGGGACCATTAGATCACAGGCTGACCTCTGATATCACAAAAGCCAGTGGATTTCATTGTTACCTCAATAACTCAGCCTGGGTTTTTTTTTTAAAAGGCATGCCACTTTTATCTGGAAAAATACCACGAGGTGGAGGATCTGCTGCTTCCCTAGCAGTCTGCTGCAATGGCTAATCACCATCACCCTCCCTAACATCAAAACAGTTGTGTCTCAATTCCAGTCTGAACTGGTCTGATTAGATTAAACCCGCAGCTGTGACACTTTGCTTGCCCTCCAGCACTGAAATACCATCCCAGGCATGGATCAGACCCCTACAACACCCAACACTATCTGAGTTGTTTTTGGGGTGGTGAAACTAATGCTTGGGGGAGGCAGCGCTGAGACAAGCCAGAGCCTGAGCTGGGAACAAAACCCAGACCTTGTGACTCTATGTATTTACTTCTCTAACAGGAACTGAGCTTCCCCCTAGGCTTGAAAACAACCCAGCTCTTGGGGTGGGTCCAGTCAATCTCCTCCTGGGCTCCATCTCCAAAAGAAGGATATCATTGACAAATATTGTGAGGTTTAATTGCAGGCTGCAAAAAATGTGGAAGGTTAAAATGCTCTAAATAGAGGCCCCTTGCAGTCCCTCCTCTACTCTCAATGAGTCAGCCTTTGCTAACAGGCGCTTAAGGCTCCTTGGCATGCCAAAAATCCAGTGATCTTTCACCCTTTCCGCCCAGCGGCTGCTATAGCAACAGGCAGAAGAGATTCAGGCTCCACAAACAAAATAATACCTGCGCCATAAAAATATAGGAGGGGCCCCTTCCCTCTGCCTCCCGGCTTATTTAGTCTTGACTTTCAGCTTGGCTCACAGCTGCCAGGGCTGGCTTGATAGATCCCAAAGCCTTTTGTTCCCTGTGCAAGGTTTTGCTTTCTGCCCCAGCAAAGCTGGCATCACAGAAACCCTGACCCACTCCTTCCTAGCCTAGCCTGCAAGCCCTGTGGACACCAGTGCTTCTTCCCCACTGATGGTTAGTGCAAGAAGTGACAGAATAAGCTAGAATCTCAGTGGGGGGATGAAATCTTTGCTTCACACACACAGTGTTGCAACAGAAACATCTACCAATGCCCCAGAAGAAAAAGGTTTCCTATTTAAATGTGTGGGTCCAGAGAGGTCAAGATGTGTGCGCTGGTCACAGAGTTCAGTAAAAACATCAGCCACATGCACACGCCCGCCTCATTTCCCCATTTCCTGACAGAACAGCTCACAGCCTCCATCTGGTCTTTCACAATGACTGGTGTTTTGGGGAGCTTTTCATCCTTTCCGGCCAGGCCTTCCTGCCTGCTGAACAGGCTTCCTTCTTCCCTGCTTGACTGAGTAAGATAACAACACATGCACACAAACCGACCTCATTTCTGCACTTTTCGTTTGCCTGTAATAAGAGCCAAGTCCTGAGCGAGGCCGGGATCTTTCCACCCTGGGAATGCAGAGACAAAAGCATCCCCTAGCCTGACCTGGAGCAGCCAGCAGGGCACAAGAGCCTGGGAAAGGGACAAAATCTTTCCTTTTCATTGAAGGCTGTCTCAGAGCACAGTGCTTTTATATTTTTGAAGCAGCCAAGGCTCTGAATGCCCTTTTTCTTGTTATCTTACTTTTCCTCCCACAAACCAAGACCCTTTTTCCCTGCATTGATTCGTCTGTACCCTAGATCTCACAAACTAATAACAACAGGAGGCTTGATGCTATCCTGAGGTTTTCCTCATGCCAGGCCTACCCTTCAGAGATCCCTATATCGACAAGCTACGTGCCCATTTTAGCTACATCAGTGAAAAGAGCAAGAAAGCAAATTTCTCAGCCCCCTCCAACTATAACTCAAAGTGTGAATGCAAAAAAGTTAATGCTACAGGTGACTTACACCCCTGTAAGTTATTCCCTTTCCTGCCCAGGGTGAAGCATATATGTTCTTGAAACAGCACCCGCCATGGGGTTAATTACTTCAGGTTTACCAATATAATGAAAGCAGTACCATCTCCCACAGCATTCTTGCAAGCAAGCTGAGGAAGTACAGGTTGGATGAATGGACTGCAAGATGGATAGAAACCAGGTGGGATTGTTGGGCTCAGCAGGTAGCGATCAATGGCTCAATGTCTACTTGGCAGCTGGCATTAAGTGGAGTGCCCCAGGGGCCAGTCCTGTTCAGTATCTTCATTAACAATCTGGAAGATGGCATACAGTGCACCTTCAACAAGTTAATGGATGATACCACACAGTAAGGTGTAGTAGATACACTGGAGGGTAGGGCTAGGATTCAGAGTGACCTTGACAAATTAGAGGATTGGGCCAAAACAAATCTCATGAGGTTCAACAAGGACGAGTGCAAAGTCCTGCACTTAGGACAGAGCAATCCCATGCACCGGGACAGGCTGGGGGTGATGGGCTGGGCAGGAGCTCTGCAGAAAGGGACCTGGGGGTGACAGTGGGCAATAAGATGGATATGAGCCAGCAGCGTGCCCTTGTTGCGGCATCCTAAGTTGCATTGGTAGGAGCGTTGCCAGCAGATCAAGGGAAGTGATTCTTGCCCTCTATTTGACCACATCTGGAGTCCTGTGTCCAGCTGTGGGCCCCCCACTACAGAAAGTGGACAAATTGGAGAGAGTCCAGTGGAAGGCAGTGAAAATGGCACTGGGGCTGGGGGACAGGACTGATGAGGACAGGCTGAGGGAAATGGGTTGATTTAGTCTGGAGAAGAAAAGACTGAGGGGGATTGAATAGCAGCCTTCAACTCCCTGCAGGGTGGATCCAAAGAAGCTGGACCTGGACTGTTTTCAGTGGGGGCAGACAACAGGACAAGGAGCAATGGGCTCCAGCTGCAGCAAGGGAACTTGAGGTTGGATATTAGGAAAAATTCTCTCACAAGAAGAGTGGTGAAGCACTGGAACAGGTTACCCAGAGAGGTGGTGGAGTCTCCATCCTTGGAGCATTTTAAGGCCTGGCTCAACAAAGCCCTGGCTGGAATGATGCAGTTGGGGCTGGTCCTGCTTGGAGCAGGCAGGTGGACTAGATATGACCGCTGAAGGTCCCTTCAACCCTCCTTGTCTATGATCATATGTGCAGATAAGGCTTTACTTAAACCCCAGTTCATAAGAAGTGGTTTTCACAAAACCAGGCATCTCACACTGACACTAACTGCAAATCAGACCCACAACCCAAAGCAAAGGCCAAGAAGTGAAACTGATGTGAAATGGACTAGAAACAAAACTGCTCTCTCTCTCTCTCTCTTTATTTTGAGTCCTAGATGGTCTGGTTTTTAGCCCCCTGAGGTCAATAGCTGAGCGCAAGGCAGACTGGATGGGCAGAGAGGGGTGGGTAGACAGATGCAGTGAGAACAAAATGGCAGGCTGAGAAGCAACTGAGATCATTCTGTTCCCATGCTGTTAGGTCCTGCAGTCTCAAATGTGGCAGTAATCACTGAGGAAGGGAGGAGGAGGGAACTGGCAATGGCTACGCTGCGCAGTTGCTTTTAATAGTCACTCCATCAAGTTACATAAACCTAGGCGAGGCAATTAGGCACATAAAGCTCCATCCTGGTGCCAGCAGGAACCGCAGCCAGGCTCCAGTTTTGACAGGCTCCTACCCGCAGGAAGGCGGGTGGGGGGAGGGACCCAATGGCCGGATCTCATTTATCTCTAGAACTCACTGGAATTTCCCCAGGCCCTGAACAGGCTTGCACGGCCCCAGCAACGTGACCCACGCAGCTGCTTTGTTCTCCTCTCCCTTCCTCCCACCTCAGCTTCCCCATTGGATCAGCTGCCCACGCTTGTGCAGGCAGCCTGCCCAGCAGGGGATTGGTTCTCTGGCTGTTGCTAGGCTGAAGTCTCTTCCCCCTCCCCGATAAGCATCATCCCAACCGGGCTTCGAGATGCCTGGCGTCTTTGTGCATTTCTAATAAATGCGCTGTAATGCTGGGAGTTCTCCACCGTGCAAGGCCCCTGCCTCTGCTCCTTGCCATGCCATCCCTTCCCCTGCTGGGGTCTCTGGCATCCCTTTGTCCCTTCCTCCTACCGTCTCGTCCCCTCCATGACTTGACATGCCTGGCCCCTCACTCCCATTCTCCTTGCCCACCCCTGCAGGCTGGTATCAGAACCCAGGCTCCCCACATCTTGCTCTGCTTTGCTCCTCTCTATCACTGTGTGAACCATCCTTTGTCTCAGGTGGACCCATCCCAGAAATGGGACACTCCTTTCTGGCACTGTGCCTTAACAAGAGACCAGCTGGTCTTCTACCATAAAGGGTAGAGGGATATTGTAGCCAAGCTGGTCCAGGAACCATACAAGAGACAAGGATTTTGGGTGGGGGGGGGCGTGATATGGGATCAACTGCGTGGTTGGAAGCAAGTTAGATAAGTTTTCAAATGTAAGACATTCTTCATCCAGTCAATGAAACAGGATTCCTCCTTTAGAAGGCCAGAATGCTAGCTCTGGCCTCTGTCCTTGCCCCTTCCCCCCCCTCCCAGTTCTGGAGCCAGTAAAGGGGGCTTGACACAGGACATGCACACAGCCCCCACTCCCTAGAGGAACCTCACTGAGGCAGGCACAGTGAGTGTGGCCATTTTGGGAACAGCAAGGATGTTCAAGGCCTTGGTCACCATAAAGAGAGAGGGGCACAGCAAGAGCAGGCCACAGCAGCATTTGAAGCCACTTCTGCCCACAGGGGTGGGGGCAAGGCATTGGGTGTGAAGCGTTCAGGGCAAGGCCTGCTGCTGCTGACTTGTGCTCCTTCCCATAGACATATGGCAGAGAGAGAAAGGATGACTCAGGAGTGCATTAGCAATGCACCAGAGACATCTAGATATATGGTTCAGAGAGACAGGAGGAACGCAGAAGCGGGTAGGTTATCCGGCATGTGTTATTGGAGCCAGGATGAAAAAGATAGACCCATGAGCATTCACTTCCCACTGCCGCATCATCCCCAAGGGATGGGAGGCAGTCTGGATTAAAAAAAAAACTCTCTCCACACATCTCCAGAGAGGTTTCTGAATGGGGCCAGCAGAAGAGTAGCAAAACTACCCCAAACTGTAATGCTTTCTAATAGAATCACAGGAGACAGGCAGGGTAGATTTGCACCTTATAAACTACATCAGAGATATACTGGAACGAGCTTTTGTGAGTCCTCATCAGATCACAAGGGCACCTAGTCCAACTCCCCTGCTCAAGGCAGGACCATCCCTAACTGAACCAGCCCAGACGATTGCTTGTCTGACCTGCTCTTAAAAAACTTCCAAGCCTGGAAACTTCACAGTCTCCCAGGATGGAGATCCAATCCATGCACCCTCTAATCCTGCCAACAAATCCAATCGTTCCTTAGGAACAGGACTGAGACCTATCCAACTAATTTCCTGCAGCACACGCCACCTTTTCTGACAACACAGCCAGTACAGGGAAGTGAAAGACACCACTGTCCCTGTAACTCTGCACGTTGGCAAACATCAGAAACCTAACTTCCAAACCTGATGTAATTTAGAGCTGAGGAGGAGCAGAACTTCACAGCTGTTGTGAAACATGGCCCACGCACGTGAAAGCAGCATCGTTGGAGCCTGGGGAACTGATTCACCGCTGCACGCTTGTGCTGAGAAGCAGCAACATGCAGAGGGCTGGGGAGGCCAAGGGGGACATCATTAAACAGCATGCTGTAATTGCATGCCCTAACGACAGCTGTTAAATGAGACAACGTGACTCTTCTCAGCTCTGCCACTGACTTACTGCATGACCTTGGACCTGTCACCTGGTCCCAGGAAATTTCTGTTTCTGTCCAGGGCAGCCCTGTGCACAGCCAGCCCATTCTGGGGCCACATCTCTTCCTGTACATCCGCTTGCACCTCCCAGAGCCCATCCCTCTGCACGTTAAAGCAGCAAATGTTGGGCTTGCAAGGGTGGGCTCATTACTGCAGCTCAGGATGGTAGTCCTCTGTGGACACCCCCCTGAACTGGGGACTAGAACCAGAGTTCAGATTACACTTTGACTCCGGGGTGAGGGGAGGGGTCTGCAAAAAAAATTAAACCAGTTAATTGATTTAACAAGTCCACCTAAGAAGGAGCAATCCTATCAGAGATCCCTCCCAGGTTATGATTTTCAAATCCTATGCGGGGCTCTTGTCTCTTATGGGGGAGCTCTCCCTTAATTCACACCCTGACTAGAACCCAGGAGACCTGATTCCCAGGCCCCTTGTCCCCTAGTTTGACTAGATGCAACTTCTGGAAGTCCCTTCCAGACCCTCTTCTCTACAATTTCTATGATCTCACGAAAATCAACCCACGTGTGTCACGAATCCAGTTGCTTCTGCTACCCACACCGTTGTTATATAACCACAAGCTCAGAGCTTTCAAGCCAACAGCTATTCATACAATTTTACCACACTGCAGCCAGGAGATAGGAGGATGCTGCCCTGACCTGGGTGCAGGTTCTGGGACACATTAGGAGACTGTGGTGTCAAGGTAGGGGCAAGATATGAGGCACTAAGGGCTAAAAGCAGGCCACAGATGGGTGTGACTGATCTACTGGAGGTATTACCCTAGTTTAAATTCCCTCACACCTATGACCTTGCTTCAGCCTGCAGTGGCACAGTCTCTGCATAAAAATCAAGCCAATGGAGACACAGAGACAGCTCTAAAGATTCAGTTTCTGGGACAGCAAGAGCCAGAGATGATATGCTGCCCTGACCTGGGTGCAGGTTCTGGGACACATTAGGAGACTGTGGTGTCAAGGTAGGGGCAAGATATGAGGCACTAAGGGCTAAAAGCAGGCCACAGATGGGTGTGACTGATCTACTGGAGGTATTACCCTAGTTTAAATTCCCTCACACCTATGACCTTGCTTCAGCCTGCAGTGGCACAGTCTCTGCATAAAAATCAAGCCAATGGAGACACAGAGACAGCTCTAAAGATTCAGTTTCTGGGACAGCAAGAGCCAGAGATGATAGCTAGGTTTCAGGTGAAGGTTAGGCCTGAGAGCTTGCATTTCAGGAGCATGTGTTATACCTACTGACTTTCACAGTCCTGCAACGCATTTCTCCTTTCAGGCTGCCTGTCTAGACAGTCATGGGTTTAAAAACAAAAGGAAAACTCCTCACAAAGGGCAATAATCCCAGGAGGATTACTAAGTGGTGTCGGGGAAAAGGGTTGACCAGCTACTGCGTAGCACCCATACACCGAAGAGCACTGACCATGTCCCGTCTTTGGGCTTGTTCCTAGCCGCGATCAATTCAGCATAGAATGAGGGAGTGTCGGCATGTGAATTTATTGCTCTGCAGAGGGGCCACTCAGCGTCACAAAGACAGAGAGTTCCCCCAAACTGAGTTTACAGCTTGGTATTTATATATCATGCATTACATTGTTGCGCGCGCATTCCAGTTTTTCCACTTGCTGTTACAAAGTTACAAAATACGGTACAGAACAAGCTTTGCTGGTTGACACCAGTTCTACGGTTTACACATTTTGCTTACTGTCAGCAAGAGGTGGATCTTCAGTCTTGGGTTATCTGCCCCTCATGATTATATCGCCGTTTTTCTCTTACACATGCCACGTGGAAAGAGTCCAGTAGGACTCACATTGGAGCCTTGAACTTTTTTAATGAAAACAGAATCAAGGTTTCTAGCCAGCACGGTTATCCCAGTACAAATACAGGCCTCAGCTGTGCTGAAAGGGTCCTGCCCTGGAGTGGGCACTGCTGTGGTGGTGCAGATGCCTCTCTGCCCTCTTGCTAGGCCTAAAATGCGCCTCTCATCCACAGAAGTTGTGCAAGGATGCAGGTGGCTTTCCAGCTGTGTCTCAGGCATGACACAAGGCATCAAACTTGGGAGTAAATGGGCCCTTTGGAGGCTGCAACATGTACACATGAAAAGCCTCCCAAGCATACAATTAAGGCAAAGAAATGCTTGCAAAAAATTGGCCCTCACCCTACAGCAAAATTGATAACAGGTAGAGCCATCTAGTGGGCAAAAACGTGAAAGAAAATCCCTACAAATTGCAGTGGAAAGCACAGCCGAAGGGTTGCTTCCTAAGGGAGGGTGCAAGCAGAGAGACAAGGGGAAAGACAGATCTGAGCAGGGACATGTCACTTCCACGAGGCTGGCATGACACATTCCCACAGTGTGGAATTGCATGTGCCGGCCCGCATGGTCTGGGAGGCACCTGGGTACCAAAGCGTTGTACAGGTCCCTGATTACAACAGCAGAGCATGTGCAAAACACGCAAACACGCAAACACGCCTAAATAAAGTCTGGTGCCCCAACCCTGATTTCTGGTCTGGATTTTGGTCAAGATTCTGGTCTGTATTACAGACCTGACTTCTGGTCTGGATTCTTCATTCTGGTCTATATTGCAGACCTGGTTTCTGGTCTGGGTTTTGCCTGGGTTCCACGGCTGGATACCTACGAAGGCTGAATGAAGTGGAGAGAAGCAGAGTCTTTCCTGGGAGTAATTTCCCCCCTCATGACCAACACTAGGGAGGTCTAGTGAACAAGGGCTAGCACAGGCACACTGAGCCATAGCAATCACTGATCCCTGGCTAATCCAGCATTTCCAGATTTGCCGCTTTAAAATGCAGGGGGGTGTGCTTTGTGGCTGGCTGCTGGGCACGCTAGCTGCCTTCCAAGCTATTTGAAGGGAGCAGCCACTAACCCTTGATGGAGCGTGACAGCTGGGCACAAAGAGAACCCCCTGCCTGTGACTTTGGCTGCCTGAAAGGCCTGAGTGACTCCAAAGAAGGGCCCTCCCTGGAACTTACAATTGCGGACACAGAGGGGAGGATGTGGCCTGGTGGTAGGTGGGTGGGGGTCAGAGCAGAAAGCAGGGGGAAAACCAGCAGAGAGAAGGGGGATTGGAACGGAAGCAGAGACAGGGAACTTGTTAGGGGAAGAGAAGGGAAGCAACGATGCTGGAGGGACTTGAACCCCACCCTGGACACCAGGGGTGCCACCACCAGCATCTTTTGCTTTATTTTCCCCGCCCCGCTCTCCCCCTGCTCACACAATCTAGAAGAAAAGCAGAACCCAGGACAACCAGGGGCTCTCACAGGAAAAAAAAAAGCCACCTGGATCCTTCATGGAGGGCCCTATTATCACAGTAGGATCTGTGCCAGAGCAAGTGCATCCCTTGGTAAGGGGCAGGCACACAGTTGCTGCTCCTGAAGCTGCCTGCCAGTGTTGAACACGAGAGAAATTAATGCATGTATTGAATGAAGCGTGTGCATGTGCATGTAAAATGGGGTGTGACTATAGTGAGCTGTTTTTTCTAGTGAACATGTCTAGGCTTTGCCTGGTTTTGTTCCTGTATAAAGGATTCTCTTAGGCAGACACTGCATATCCCAATTATAACAAGGTCTCTGGATAATCCTCTGCAACATAAAACAACATCTTTGTTAATGGGTCTGGCATCAGGAGCCTCAGCCTGCAAAAGTCAGGAGCTTGACTTAATCCTAAATCATCAGAAATCCCTGACATTTACAATTCAATTACAATTCTATTTTATGAATTGATCATTTTGAGGGGCAGGGAAACGCTTAATTTTAGCCTAACTGAACCATTAGAAATACTCATTTGTTCCCGTTTCTTGAGAGGATCCTTCTGCATTCATCTTTCAAATCAGGGATTTTGAACAATGACCAATAAAATTAATAATACGAACCACTGAACACACATGAACCATAAAACACCAGCTCCCACCATTAGATAACGGTGGGTAAAAACCTCTCAATTACTCCCCAAAGCATCTGTTTGCACTGTGCAATTTGCCATCACCAGTTGGGGATTGGTAATTCCTGTTCCAGTTCGTACCGCAGCCGAGTTCCCACAAGACTGCAATTACACCAGAATAAGAACCTTTCTGCTGAGAGCAGAAGTCTTGGCTTAAGAGTGTCGTGGAAAAACATGTAGACTTTAGGGTCAGGTCAGGAGAAGCTTTTATGCAGAGCTACAGCTGTAGAAGAGAACTCAGAACAGGGAGATCTCTCCCTTTAAGCAGAATCATCCAGCTTATATGCTTTTAAAACAGTTCTTACACAGGCTGTGATTGCATCATAAATTTTCTAGAGCTATGGTCAAGGATAACAGACACACACTCTCTGTTATCTCACAACTAACAGACACATACTTCTCTTCTATCTCAAGGCTGTGGAGAGGGGGTGAACCAGAACACTTGGGAATACAAAGAACAAACATTGATTTCTGTCTTTGCTCTCACATGCAGAGCCAGCAATTTCAATGACTGCAATTACACCAGAATGAGAACCTTTCTGCTGAGAGCAGAAGTCCTGGCTTAAGAGTCACCGGGAACATCAGGGACCAGACCCGGACACAGGCATGGGCGAACTGGGCAGTCACCCAGGTCCTGGACAGAAAGAGGGCCCAAAAATGTTCCCTGCCATTGTCTGATTATTATTATCCATATCTCTGGTGAAGAGGGGCCTGATACTAAAAGTTTGCCCAGGGCCGCCAGGAGTCTGGTGACTGCTACAGGAGATGAACTTCGTGCCACTTAGTCCTGAAACCAGTCAGCTTGAAACTTGTCACCAAACAAATCCTCACTTTTAGCTTATTAAACAACCTCCTTTCAGCCACAAAAACTGAATGCAATGTTTAGTTAAACCATTCCACCAAAAAACTTTTACCGTTTTGCTACAAACAAAGACTTTGCCAAGCCTCTCAGCTGTACACAGCTCATCTTGGTAACAAGGCCAGTCTTGTCATCAGTCCTTAGATACTATCAGATGAAGGGTTCCAGGTGTAGGAAAAATGCATGTCTGATTAATACCTATGTATTAATTGGCTGTGTATTGATGTTCATTTAACAAGAAAACCCAATACAATTTAATTCATGTTTGCTTGCATTTTACCTTTCCTTAACTTGGGGAATGAGAGAAATTAGTTCTTAAACTAAGACGTTCTGTAAACCGTTGTTAGCCATAATGAACATCACAATTAAAATTGCACAGCGGACCCCAGGCCCTTGAGTTAATGGCTCTGAACAAAGCCTTTGTCTTTGAAATCCAGTTCAAGATAAATGATTTAAGCACATTCTTCTAAGCACAGTGCTTTGAGAGGAAAATCTTAGGATAGCCTGAGGATTAGAGAGACAATCAGCTATTTCTGCAGGGAACTCTCATACACCCAGCAAAAAGTGCCCTGTAAGTGTAAGTACTTTGCAAAGCAAGAATAAAGAACCACATTCAATATTATCAAACAGCTTTGAGGCTTTGCTCATCCTCAGGCTTGGGAAGCCTGAAACCGTTTGATCTGAACAGTCTGGGGAACCATTTCATGGCCCAGCAGAGACCACTTGCTTCATAGAGCTGCAACTTGAAATGGGAGTTAAATGAATAAATGACATGGAAAAAAACAACAAAAACCAAACACAAATACAAAAGACAAACCAAGTAGCGAGAGACCTTTCTGTCTCTGGGCCATAGGAATGGGACCAGAATGTCTCTACTAGGCATTGCTAGATCTTAAAATAGAGTGATGGGAGCCAAGCAAGTCTCAGTACAGTGTCACAACACACAAACTAGGGGTCAGCGCATGAAACAAGCAGGCAGGAAGTTTCAAACTAACATGAGAAAGTCTGTGGAATTCAAGGGTGGGACTTATAACCACCAGCTGCAGGGGAAGCTGACAGTGCAGACAGATACACCAAGAGAATGGACACGTTCTTGGAGGAATGGGGCATTGGTACATATAGAGCATGGGAATGAGACACATGGCCTCTGCATCGCAACTTCCTCAATGTTAAGTGGGCTGCAAACGGGAGAGGAACAGGAGGAAAAAACCCTGCTCGGACCCTGATCATTCCCCCTTCTAGCCTCTGCTCTCTGGACTGTGGGGCATGGGAGACTAGGCCAGAGGAACCTAGGGTCTGACTCAGGACAGCAGTGATGTACCGATTGATAGAAGCCAGCAGGATGGACAACACCCTCCAAGACCTGGAAGAATTTAACCCCACCAACCAAGCAATGCAGCCCCCTGTGCTTTCTTTAGCATTCCCAAAACACCCGAGACCTTTCTTTTTACGGGCATGGGCTCAGGACGGCAATTACCTCCTCTCCTCCCAACACCTGTTCTTCCTTTTCTATCCACTGCAAAAACACACTGACATCCATGTGAGAGCCAGAAGCCTGAGCCACATTTAGATGTTGTGTTACTTGCTTAAGAATGCTGGGGACACACTCAGGGGCACACAATCATTGGCACACCCGGGTATTCAGCTCAGCAGGACACGACCAAACCTGTTTTCAGATACACAAAGTGTCTCTTGGTTTATAGGAGACAAAACCTAATGTTGATTTTAACCATACTAACTCAGGAGAATGTTTTGAATGCATCTCAGGTCAGCAAGTCTTCAGCACAGCTGTTGCTACTGGCTCTAGAGGAGTCCGTTAAGAGCAAAACTGAACTTGTATTCACTCCTCTGTCTTTGTCCATTGCCTTTTCAGTCTGAAAGATCTTCCTGTACTGAACTTCACTGATTCATTTGGATAATCTGGATATAAACCTGGACGCTGATTTAGATAGCTGGATAGTGCAGTTAGTGGGTTAAACAGGGGCTGTCCAGCTGTGACTTCGTAAAGAACGCTTCAGGATAATAAAACTAAATAATTGACCACAACTGCTACTAAATAACAATACGAAACACTAAATACTACTACTGATGATCTGTTCTGGTGATAGCCATATACCACAAGGCCTCTCAGGAAGCAACAGCATTCAAAGAAGAAATTACTTCAGTAACACCATCACACAGGTTGACATACATGGCCTTTTTATTATGGAGAATCCATTAGGTTATTTAAAATAAATAAATAAAAGTCTTTATTTTGGAGAAAACACGGAAGTTAAAAAGCAAGCTATATAAAAAAGAATAATACCTACAAGCATAAAAGCAATGATGCATCTGGGGATTATTACTGTAAAGAAAAGGAGGTGAAGATTCTCTGTTCACACCATACAACCACAGTCAGCCATCGACACATGATCCTCACTTAAGAGTTAACCTAGAGCTACTTACTTTTCCATCCCTGCCATCTAAGCCAATTCATTCAAACCTTTATAAGCATAATATCGAAGGCTGGATCTTTGCCTAGTTGTGTACGGATTAGGCCATCAACCCGTGAGCTAAACCGATGTGGGGCTGTTTTTCGTTGTTCTTTTTAATGGGTCACCTAATGAATACTTGTTAAACCTTAAAAAAATTAAAATAAAGGATTAAACCAATTCTAGGACACTTGAACTGATCAGGAGAGAGATGACCCACAGGGACAAAGGAAAATGGAGACGTATCTCAACCTCCGGCGGATAAAACCACCGGATTTTTAAAGCGAGACCATTTCAGTTCATTAAGGGCCACTAGGCTAGGGCTCTGGGCCGTTCAGCCTACTGGTGTCTGCTTATTCTTTTAGCCTGGAGAATAGTTTTGATACAAGAGGTTATAAATAAGGTTTTGTACAATTCTGTGAAATGACACCTCCCGCCCGCCACAACCCAGCTCCCTGCTGCACAGCAGCTTCCACACAGACATACTGAACATATTGAAACAGTGAATAGTTATAGGAGACATATCAAATTCTAATTTAGGGCCATCGTAGCAAGAAAACAAGCCCTCCATTCCCCTTAGAGAGAACGGCTGGACTGACAGCCAGTTAAGGGGCACTCGCTCCATCTGTGGCTATTCCCCCATCCCAAGCAGAAGAGCAGCGATATGAAAACACTTGCTGAAAAAAATGTAATTAACAAAATGCAATTTAAAGCTACCAATTTGGCATGTCGAGGCCTGTCTATCCAAAGCCTCAGCTCCCAAGCACGTACTTTTCATTAATCACCCGGTTGCTTAAAACTTTCCCCATGGAAACAGATTCATGGCCAGGGCTAACAGCCTCATGTGTCTGCTCCCAACTGATCCCCACCACTGGTTCTTGACCCAGTCCCAGCCCCAGCAGAAGACGTTACCCAATTCAATGGAGGATGAAAACCACTGTCAGGTGCACCAGGAACATTCAGCGATTCCACAAGACATCCACGCTCGTTACCTGATCTCGGTCAGAATTTGGACACCCGCGATTTCATATAACCCCCTAACCCCGCGCTCTCTCCCAGCAAGGCTGAGGTGTTAAAAGGACATTGGCAAACTCTGGAAAGGCTTCACTAATGAAAGGCGCCATGCTTAAGGGGATAAAATTTTGTCAAATTTGAGGGAAAATACTCCAATTTCAGCATTTAATGCCCCCCCAATGACTTACATATACACCAGCTGTGTCAGAAACCCAAACATGCAGCCAGTGAGGGGGAAGTGAGCAACAACACGGGGTATCGATCCGCTCTTCGCCGAGTAGGCGGGAAGAGAGAAGTGGCACAAAACAAGAATCGGTATTCACTGCTCGCCAGGCCTCTGGTTTCACATGGGCTCTGACTACCTGGTGCCTCTTTTCTGACCCACACGGGCTCACCAATGTCCCTTTAAGCCAACGTGAAAACTCTAGAAACAAATCCAGCACTTCTGCGATAGAACCCTCCGCATCCCCCCAGCCACTGGTTACCCCCCAGGAAGGAGGGAATGATCCCCCCGCTGGTTACCCCCCAGGAAGGAGGGAATGATCCCCCCGCTGGTTACCCCCCAGGAAGGAGAGAATGATCCCCCTGCTGGTTACCCCCCAGGAAGGGGGGAATGATCACCCCCATAACCATCCCAGCTGTTGCCTCTGAGGGCACTGTTCAGATTACCACCCACGCCACATCTCCTTCCTCCCCACAGGAACTTCACCAGTAACGCTTCAGACTGTTGAACCCCCCAGACCTCAGCGCTTGGGACCGCTCACCCCCACAGACGCCGACACCCCGCCCCCCCCCAGTTAAACCCTGCAACCAATACAGTTCCCGGCCAGGAGACGTAGCAGAGTCCTCTTGCTGCACGATAGCTCCTTCCCTTGCAAGTCCATTCTCATCCCGTAGAAGAGAAGGCTGTTATTTTTATCATAAGGCGTCTGTCAAGAACGGGTCCATCACAAATCTCTTCTCTACAGATTGCAATGGGGGCGCCTCAGACATCAACGTTCATGTTTAAGGGAATGTTTAAAAGTTGTTGGGTTTGTTTGTTTTTTAAGTCTCCAGGGGAGAAAAGAGTCTGCACAGAAATAACCCACAAACAAACCAAGCCCTCCCCCCATGAGGCACAGCCAAGAGACGCCAAAGAGGGTGTGTGGAGGGAATTCAAGCAGCCAAGACACCCTGTTCTGCTCAGCGGGATGGATCAGGAGCGGTGGCTTCTTAATGGCACGTCTAGGGAATCTGCTTCTCCTCTGAGTGCCTTTCAGAGGAGTGTGGGCTACCGGAGTGATGCCGGGACCCCGCAAGGCAGGGACACGCTTGCTCTCTGGCTCACCCCTTCCGGGCCTGGACTGGTCACCCCACAGCGCACTACAGCGTGGCAGGATCCAGGCAGCCCCTCTTACTCTACTTTCTAGGGCAAGGCATCTGAAAGAAAGGCTACAAACAGCAGGTTGGAGCCCCCCGCCTGCCCCCCCCAGCCCCTACAAGGGGGGAAAACATCACACCTAGAACCCAGAGTGCAGCGGGGTGGGGACCAAGGGGGTCCGAGAACTGGGGAGGGGATGAGACCGTCTCCGGTTACACGGGCGTGATGGCACGAAGCTGCCTGTATGCACCCAGAGGAGAAAAAGGCTCAAAGTTACCAGCCAAGATGCTCATGGATTTAATGGGGAGAAGGGGCGAGAGGGGAGGGCGGAGGGGCTAATTCCAAGTCCGGGCGCCGGGTGGGACAGAGGAAAAGAGGGGGAGGAGAGGAGACTAAAGGAGCAACTGTCCCACCTGGAAGAGAGAACAGCACAGAAGTTGACCCCCTCCCTCCTTCCCTCCCAGCTCCACCCCGGGGTGCAAAAGCAGCCTGGCATGGAAATGCACCTGGCTCTTTGGAAAGGGCTGAGACCCCTCACACCGACCTTAGGGCCCCAGCACCAAGCTGCCCCTGCCCCCAGCCCCATGCCAGGAGAACCTAGAGCCACCACCTCCCCCCGAGATGCCACTTGCTCAGCCAGGCTCCCTGCCCACGGCCTGTGCACCCTCCATACGCACGTCCCCACAGGCTCCTCCTCTCTGGGCGCAGCAGCGATGGCTCCCTCCAGCCCACCGCCTCCGGCTGCTTCCCTGTCCCTGCTTCTTTCCCCTCCTCTGGTTGCTTTTATCCCCCCTCCCCTCTTGGCCCTTCATCCCTGGTCCCCTCTTCCTCCCTCTCTGCACCAAGCCTTCCTCCCTCCATCTCTCTTCTCTCTGCCCCTCCCACCACTCGCGCTCCCTCCATCCTCCCTCCTCTGGTGCCACCCGCAGCCACCCTCCCCTTATATATCTCTATATGGGTGACCGAAGCACCACCGGAAAGAGGTGATCCCTCCGCCTTGGGGAGGTATAAAAAAATAGTCCCCCCCCCCCAATACCCCTGCTCCCTCACTATTCTGCATCTACCCCCCCTCAAAATAGGGGGAGGGGTTCATGAATCCAGGAGAGGGAGGGGAACTGGGCAGGAAGGGTAAGTTTTAGGTCTATCCCCAACCCCCTAGGACAAAATGGCCACTGGGGAAGATTCTAGAGGTCTCTGGCTGGGGAGGCCTGAAGCAAACAGGACTGGTTCAGGGGGAAGGAATTTAGTGTCACACAATACACATACTCACCACATGCAACCAGGGGGCTGGCCTGGGCCGGGGGTGCAGGACATGGCCTTTGGTGTGGGCCAGATAGGGTCCTGCGGGAAGCTGAGGCACGGACAAGGCCCTATGTCCTAGGGAGCTCGGGAGAGGCTTGTGACCCCCACCCCCAAATGAGGAAAGGGGATAATTAGTGCTGAGAACCCCCCTCCCACCCCAGTCCCAGGCAGGAGGTTCGAAGACCATCCTTGCAGCCCCCTGCACACGAGACTGGGGTGACGTCAACAGGAAAGGGCTAATTTTGGGGGGGGCTGTGGGGGAGCTATATGCATGCCTAGCCCCTGACAGAGTGAGACGAAAGAAGGGTCAGTTCATTCTGTGGGTGATGCTAGATCCAGCCCCTGCTGGGGGCAAAGGGGGTGCTAATTTTGGACACACACACACGACACATGCCATGCCCATCTCCCGACAGGACAGGAGGAAGGGGGCGGGGGGGCTTACTTTCAGAGGTGACACGTACAACTCCAGCCCCTGACAGATCACAGGGTTGATGTGTGTGTGCAGACAAACATGTGCATGGTGTGTGTGCACGTGTGTGCCCACATGCAGGTTTTGGGGCCCAATTGGAACCTGGGAGGGTATTTGTTGTTTTGGGGGGGCGGGGTTATACCCACCCACTCCCTGGCAGCCTGGGAGGGGATGTCACTAATTCTGTGCTGGTTCTTTAAAAGCATGCATATTTGGGGGTGGGAGCAGGTTGAAGAAATAAGATCCAGGGTGGAGCGATACCTGCGCAGGGGGTGCATCACTGGGCAGGGGGGTGGGGTAAAACACACTCCCACCCACAACAGCACAATGCAACAGCCCCTGTACACAACGCACAACTGCCCCCTTCCCCCATTGCAACCCCCAGAGGTGGCACAGACCCCCACAGTACACAACACAGGATGACCCCCCAGACACGTGCGCCAAACCGTCACACACCCGAGGGGCCGGCACACCACAGCTGCCCCCCAACGGCTTCAGCACCAGTGTAGTTCCCTGGCATATGCAAGCACACATGTACAATTTCATGTGCACACACATACACATACCTTGCATGAGCATATACAGATCATGATACCCTGCACACACACACTCCATTAAACCTTGCACATGGATGCATACACCCCACCACACATACACCATCACACCCTGCACATGCACACACATGCTCTGTGCACAAACACATCATACCCTGTACATGCACACACAAATACCATCATACCCTTGGACATACATACACCCCGTCACACCCTGCACATACAACAAAACACGACACAACAACGCAGGGACACCTTCACCCAGTGCATTGCCATCGTGGGCTCCCAGGCTCAAAGACCCCACCCCCCCTCCACTGCACAGCTCTGCCTGTGGCAGGCATCCCGCTCCCCACCCTGCTCCGCTCCTGCAAAACCCAGGGGTTGGGCTCCCTGCCCCCCTGCTCAGCTCCTTCCTCAGGATGGCGCTGCCCTCTGCTGGACACCAAGCACCATCTGCTGGAAATCTCAACACCAGGCAAAGCCAAGGCAGGGACTTCCCAGGAGCCAGGAGAAAAGAAACCCCCCTTGTCCCCCTCCTTCCAAAGCCGGGGCCCAGTGAAGGGGAAACTGAGGCCAGGGGCTAACAGTCATGCCCAGGGCCATGGGCAGCAGGTCTGTGCCTCCAAGGCACATCCACAACTTCCTGCAGCTCGGCAGTCAGCCAGGCCTCACCCCTGGGGGGAAGGAGCTGGGTACCAAGCCTTTGGCTTGCTCATGGTAGGAGCTGACACACAGGCTAGTGGGGCGAGACCCACAGTCCATCCAGCCCTATCTCAGGTGCAGAAGAGGGGCAGTGCTGAGCTGGGGATCTCTAGAGCCACCTGCCCCCTATTCAACACCCCCCAGATGGGCATTTACCTTCCCTGCCATACAGATGCCCCGGCATGGACTGGGTCAGACTTGGGGCCATTAGCCCCACGCTTGAAGTCCAGGCTGGGGGACAAAACTGCCTGGGGTTGACGTTAAACCCATGGGCTGCATTTCACTGTCGTCCCTTGCTCTCGTCAGGGGAGACAGCCCACGACAAACTGCTCCTGACTTCCTCTTTTCCATTTAGCTCTTTACAAACCCTCCGCACGTCCCCTGCTTTCTACACAGACCAGGCCCGGCCTCATTAGCCCTCTCACGTGGAAGCCCCTACATCATCCTTGCTGGTTTTCTTCAGAGGTGCCAGAGGCAACATCTCTACCTGTCCTGACCACCAGCCACGAATAGCAACACAAGTGGATGCTCTAGATCTGCGGTTTTCAACATTTTCCCATTTCCAAAATGTCAAGTGAAGGTGCGGGTCCTCTTGATTTGTATGTATGGGCACTCACGTACTTTTGGTTGATCGCAGTTATCTTTCACACACCCCTTGGACATAATATGGACCCCACAAGGATCTTCAGACTAGGGGTTGAAAATCATTGCTCCAACTTCAAACTGGATCTCTCTCGTGATCAATTCCCCACTTAATGCTCACCCTGGCACCCACAGTCGCAGATGCAGAGGCAACTCTAGGAAGTTTTCTTTTCTCCCAGTGTGGAATTAAAGAAGGGAGAGCCGTGCTGCCAGATGTTGGGGGATCTGGGCGTTCAGCCAGAATCACCAAAGGACCAGACACCCTTGGAGGAAAGGGGGGATTCGGGGGCTGTGGTGTGCAGGAGGGGCACAGCCTCTGGGTCAGAACGCCCTGGACCTGAAACGGCTGCAGGGGAGAAAGGAGCAGGGGGAAAAAATTCCTGCTCAGACTCGGTTGCTCTCCCTCCCAGCTTCTGTGCTCTGGTATACAGGAGACTGGGCTGCACAGACCTGTAGCCTGACCCAGTCCGTGGCAGGGCTTCTGCTCGTACATTCCGCTCCAACTGATCTGTTTTGTACCCAGGTATAGATGCATCCTTGGTGACTTCATCCAGCCCCTGGTTCTGCTCCATCTCCACCTTGCCCTGCAGCAATGAGTTCCACGCAACACTTCCCTGAGACAGTCCAGATTCTCGCTAGCCTTAAACCACCAGGCTCGAGCATCTGGGACAAGGTGAACAGTAGCTCCATTCCCCACCCCCTCAATGTTACAGCCCTCCCGGCCCCAGCAGATCACCCCATCACCTTGGTAAGCCAGGACCCTGCTCCCTCCATCAGCCGCTTTGGTAAGAACACAGCGCCATCAGAGACACGGGCTTTACTGGTGTGCCATCCGCACCGTACAAAAAGGAAGCGGGGAGGTGTTAGTATCTGTGTGGCTCTGGCGCTGGTGAACCCAGCTGTTAGTATGAGGCCAAGGATGCGATGCCCAGTAGTGAGCTGGAGCAGCGTTGCCAGTGTTTCTAGTTCAGGGCAATTATAAAAAGTGTGTGGGGGAAAAAAAGCCCACCACAAAACCCAGCCCCCGGTCATGCCTGGGAGTCTGTTTGCAGCCCAGCACGTATGTGCATAGCATGCAGAGTCTAGCTGGCATGGCACAACTGCTCCTTGGCTTCTTCCTTTGGCGAGGAGAAATGAGGTTCCCTGAAGGCTGAATTCTCCCTTGAAGAACTGTGCCCCAGCTACCTGCAGGGAGGCATCTGGGACCGTGATGGGCGTTACACACGAGAGGCTGCCCACAGCCTTGGCTGTGTTGGCTTTGGCATCCGACTGGCTTTGGCCACTCCAGCCCCAAGAGGTGCTGGAGCCTGGTGCAGGGCAGTGCTCCCAAGGGGGGGAACCTGACCTCTCTCTTCCATGAGGGGAAATGGCACAGAGCTGCCCACGAAGGGGCAGAAGGCCCTGGCATAAGGAGGTCCAGAGTCTGCAACCCACGACACCTGGGGACCTTGGAGTGCACCAGGAGCGGAGAGACCCCCCGGACAATGCCCAGATGTGGCAAAACACTGCCAGCAGCAGGGGGGGTGGTGCAAGGAAGTGTTCATGATCGCTCAAGACCAAAAGGATCAGTGAGTAAGGTGAGAGCAAGGCTGGCTGGGAGCCTGGACACCTGGTGTCTCTCCAGCTCTGGGATGGGATGGCGGGGGGTGAGATCGGGGGCTGGGAGCCTGAATACCTGGATTCTTTCCAGCTGTGGGAAGGGGGGGTGGGGTGGGGTGGGGAGTGGAAGTAGCAGGGCTGGGAGCTAGGGGGTGAGATCACAGGGGGCTGGGAGCCCAGATTCCTGGGTTCTTTCCAGCTGCACGATGGAGGTGGGGGCTGGGGAGTGGAAGTAGGGGGGCTGGGATCCTGGATGCCTAGGTTCTCTCTGGTTCTAGGAGTGCAGTGGGGTGGGGGGTGAGAGAGGTAGGGCAGAAGGCAGTGCTGGACGCCCCCTCTGTGCCATGGTCCAGGAGAGATGCAGGGTCTAGCCCCAGCTAAAGAAAAGGGTCTGAGAAAGGCCAGAGGTAGCAGGTGGGGTATAAATTAATGCAGAATAACTTAGAGGCATGCGCGCTGGGGGGGCAGCAAACCAGGGGCGGCTCCATGGCTCAAGCCTCTGCAGGCCGCACAGGTGCGTAGGTGGTGGGGCCATGCGAGAGCTGCCGCGTGAAGAAAGATGCCGTCCGCCGCGGCTTCACCCGCCGGATCTCCTGGCCTGCACCCGGGGAGAGACGAGGGTCAGAGTGGGACAGGGCCAGCTCCAGGAGGGGTTCCTGGGAGTCCAGACGCCTGGATTATCTCCCGCTATGGGACGGCAGTGGGAGCTGGGGGGTGAGAGATGGGAGTCCAGACAGCTGGGTTCTCTCCGAATCCCAGGAAAGAAGCAAGAAGCTGGGCTGCTTGGGTTCTTTCCCCACTCTAGGAGGGCAGCGGGATCTGGAAGACAGGAGCAGGGAGGGCTGTGCTCTCTAGGAAAAGAGTGGGGTCGGGGGAGCTCAGACACCTGGGTTCTCCCTAGCAGCAATCTAAATTTGAGGGGAGTCAGCAGGAGACCAGCCCATTTGGGTCCCCCCCTGCCGTGTCCTCATCTCAGACTCACCATCCTCCACGTAGTCGATGGTGGTCAGCTGCTGGAGCCGGCTGCACACCACGCTGTCCTGGCGCTGCAGCCGGGGGCGTGGGCGGTCGCTGGGGATTGCCCCTGGGGGAGGCTCAGGGGGCGCCACCTCCGCCCCCCCACTCAGTTCGATGCAGTACTCGATTAGACCACTCATCAGCTCTGCCTGTTGAAGGAGGAGCATATCAGAGCTGCCCTGATCTGGGGGTGGGGGAGGCACTGGCTGGGGCCTGTCTCCTCCAGGGGCCCTGATCCAGGCCTGATCCTGCCCCCAATGCTGGCGGGGTGGGGAGGGTGTTGTAGCTCACCTGCTTGGAGTAGATCTTAAGTAGCTTGTTGACAGGGGAGCCATCCTCGCCCTGGCCGTCGAATTCGAGCCACAGCACGTGGTCACCATCGCCGCCCGCTGCCTCCTCAGGGAACGTGTGGTCCCACGACAGCTCCTGGAAGCGCAGCCCCAGCAGCACGTGCTGCCGTTGCACACATGGACACGTGAGCCCCAATCCAGGTCCTAGCCCCGGGGTACTGGGGGCTGATCCAGGCCTGATCCTGGGACGTGGGACAGGGGAAAAGGGGCAGGGATCTTCCACTCTAGGTGGCCCAATCCTGGCCTGATTAGGAACAGAGAAGTGGGGAGCACCAGTGTCCATACAAGTCCCCCCCAGCCCCTGCAGGACTTTAGCCATCCACATGCAGCTCGTTGCATGCTGCCCTAAACACACAGCATGTGCAGCGTGTCCTGGATGCCTGGGTTCTGCATGTCAATGTGCACGTGTCTCAGGTACCTGGGTTCTGCGTGTGTGCAAATGTGTCTGTGCCTAGGTTCTCTCTGCACACGTGTGCATGCATCCCCACAAGAGCTGGGTTCTCTGCGTGCACACAGGCATACATCTGCGTGCATGTGTCCCAAGCGTCTGGATTCTCCGCATGCGTGTGGACATGTATCGCAGACACCTGAATTCTGCAGGTGTGTCTGCATGCAGGTGTGTCCTGGACACCTGGGTTCTCTGTGCAGGAAGGGGTCTGTGTCCCAGATATTTGGGTTCTGCACGTGTATGTGTCTGCGCACATCAGACATCTGAGCTCTGCAAGTATCCCAGACACCTAGGTTTTGCATGCGTCTCCCCCAAACATTCAGGCTCTGTACGTGCGTGTACACGTGTATGCATCCCACACACCTGGGCCTCTACACAAGTCTGTCCACATGCGTGTCCTGGACACCTAGGCTCTCTACGTGTGCATGCGTGTGTGTTGCTTGGGTGCATCCCAGGCACCTGGGCTCTACACAAATGCATGTGAATGTGTCCCAGACACCTAGGTTCTGCGTGTGTGTCTCAGACAACTGGACTCCCTATGTGCGTATGTGTGTATTTATGTATACATGTGTGCATGATGTGGGCTCTCTATGTGTGTGTGCCCACACGAGTGCTTGGGCACCTAAGTTCTCTGTGTGCGCATGTACGTGTGTTTCCTGGGTGTGTGTTTCAGGCACCAGGGATTTAGACACATGCAAAGGATCGTGTCCCAGACACCTGGGTTCTATGTGGGTCTCAAACACCTAGGCTCTATATGCTCATGTATGTGTCTGTGTATGCAAGACCTGGGTTCTCTACACGCATATTGCCATGTGCATGTCCTGGACATCTAGGTTTTCTATATGCACACATGCATGTGTTGCTTGAATGCGTTGCATGTGTTGCTTGAATGTCCTGGACACCTACGTTCTCATTATAAGCACGTGCGCGTGTTGCCTGGGTGTATGTTCCCATTGTGCACATGCAGCGGCGAGGTCTGTACCTTCTCCTTCCTGTCCATGATGTAGACGCTCTCCAGACTTATGGCAACGGACACGGGCTTGCGCCCCCCGCGGTGCAGGAAGCCCTGGGCCGGTCGGTCGATCTCCCCGGGGAAGAAGGCACAGCTGTGGGGGCACACACACATGCCGCTTGCCTCGCAGGAGATAGCGTGTGGGGTGCGGCAGAAGGGGGGCCTGGACGCCTGGGTTCCACCTCGCTCGGGCACACTCACCCGTAGTAGGGCAGGCGGTGGCAGTGCTGCAGGTAGGCGCGGTGGAGCCGGCTCCGTGCCTCAGGCTCGGGGCTGGCGGCCTCGTCCCG
Organism: Crocodylus siamensis; assembly: GCF_052110815.1. Classification (NCBI taxonomy): domain Eukaryota; kingdom Metazoa; phylum Chordata; order Crocodylia; family Crocodylidae; genus Crocodylus; species Crocodylus siamensis. Next base: position 3,017,081 of record NC_143400.1, read on the forward strand.
CAGGGCCCGGAAGGCATCGAGCAGGCCCAGCTCGGGGGCTGGGGCCCGGGTGCTGCCCCGCCTGCGCAGCGCTCCCAGCAGCCCCCTGCCCTGGTGGCCCCGGGGGCGTGGCAGGAACTCCCCCAGGCTTGTCCTAGAGGAGAGGGGGGCAGTGAGGCCAGGTGAACCCCAGATGCTCTAACCAGGATCCCCAACCCCTCACACAGGTCCCCCCTTGATTCCATCAGCCCCCATGTCCCCCATCCAGGTCTCTCCTTTATCCTCCTAATGCCCCCCATCACCCGCAGCCAGCCCCCACCCCCCCATAACCCCTGGCAGGGGCTGGGAGATGAGAGTTAGGAGCCGGGACTCCTGGGCCGTCTCCAGGTCCGGGAGGGGAGTGGGGGCTCAGGTCCCCCCATCAATGCCCCATTGTCTGGGCTGGGACAAGCCGCCCACGGAGGCCGTGGGACAAAGCATGATTGTTGGGTCTGGCCACATTCCTGGGGTGGGATGGGGCCGTGTGGGACCGGGTGCCTCCCCTGCCCCAGATGGCTGGGAGCCCAGACACCCGTGTCCTTCCTCCAGCTCTGGGAGGAGTTGGGTCTGGGGGACAATGGGAGCCCGGGCTCTCCACCCCGCCCTTCCCCCTTACTTGAGGGTGCTGGGCGTGTGGCGGTCGGGGTCGTAGGGCCCCAGGGTGAGGCGGCAGGCCAGGGCGCCGAGCTGCTCGCCGTCCTCCGGGTCGCAGGGATAGCGCCCCTCCAGCACGTTCAGCTTGGCCTCCTCGTACAGCAGCCGCAGCACCTCTGGGTTCTCCACCTGCCAGGCGCCACGGCCTCCCCGTCAGGGCTGGGTGGATCCCGGCTGTCCTTGAGCCTCTCCCGCCCCCCGGATCGGGCCCCCCATGCTCACCTGCAGCTCCCGGTGCTTGGGGAAGAACACGTTACGGCGGAACTGCAGGGCCGGCTCGTCTGTGGGGCACAGACAGGGCTGAGAAGGGACAACCCAGGTGCCCAGGCCTCCAGCCCCCCCCGCTCTCAACCCGCACCCCTCACACCCTTCCTACAGAACCCAGGAGTCCCAACTCCCAATCCCACTGTCCCCCTACGAAACCCAGGTGTCAGGGGCACCGGCTCCCCCCACCCCAACTCCCCTCAGAGCTGGAGAGTCCCCAGGCGTCTGGGTCCCCAACCCCCCTCCATCCTCTAATACAAGTGCAGCGGTTCCAGCTTTGTGCTTGGGGCCTGTCGCACCACCTGGGAAAGCAGGGGGCTTTGCACACATGTGTACACGCACACGCACCTTGCGCAATCTCCTCCTCGGAGCAGTCTGTGAAGCGGAAGAGCAGCTCTGGCCACTGCCGGCAAAGCTTGTAGGGCTGGTGCCGCGGCTTCAGCTGCACCTCTAGGGGCAGGGGGAGTGCAGGGGCCCGTCAGCCAGGGAATGCAGGCGTCCGGGCTCCCAGGCCCCTGCTCTCCCCTCCCAGAGCGGGAGAGAACCCAGGTGTCCTGCGTTCTACTGAGCCTGAAAAAGGCTCACGTGAGGCCCGTCCTGGCCCCCGCACCCTTTGGGGCTCCCTGTGCCTCAGTTTCCCCTGCCGCACCCGTGGAGCCCTCACCCAGCAGCGGGGAGACGAGCCAGAGAGCGAAGGCGTCGGCGGCAATGTCAGGCAGCTGCAGGGTGTCGCGCAGGCCGCGGTGCAGCTCGTGGGCACTGACTAAGGGCAGGCTCTCCACCGCCAGCGGCACCGACGTGTCATCCACCAGGTACACCACCACGTCCAGTGCTGCAAGGGACCAGGTGTCCGGGCGCTCAGCACCCACCGCCCCGCCCCACCACCCTGCTGGGGCCTGCCCAGACCTCGGTCCCTCCCAACCTGGGTATACGGGCTCCCAGGACCCTGGATCTCACCCCCAGACCCCACTCCCCTCCCGAGAACCCAGGCAACCCACCTCGGGCACCGGTGGAGGAGAGGCTGCTGCGCTGGGAGTGCTGGGCTGGGCTGGGGGGCACGGCCGCCCCCTCCTCACTCTCCATCTGCAAGGGGGGGTCACATGAGATCATTCCCCAAACTCAGGTGAGGGGGGGAGTGGGGGGGCAGCACCTTAGCGGGGCGTCTGGAGGTGCCTTGGGGTCAGGGGGAGCCCCTAGAAAATGGAGGGAGAATCTGGGGGTCTCCAAGGTGGGGCTGGGAGGACTCAGGGGGGTCTCTCCACTCCAGGGGTCTCTCCACTCCAAGGGAATCCCAATGGGTGTGGGGGGGGGACCAAGAGTAGGGGGTGGGGGTCCCCTGAGGGGAAGGCAGTCCTCAAGTTTGGGGAGAGGGAGCCCCAAGGGTGGGGTCTGGGGGTCCCTTGGGGAGGGGATCCCCAAGGTGGGGGAAGGAAAGGGAAGGGAAAGGGGACTCCCCCCACCTCCATAGCCCCTGGGACCCACCAAGCTGGTGCCACCGCCGCGGGGACCAGGCGGAAACCGCCACGGGGCGGAGCCACACCAAACCAGACCCCACCCCCTTCCCGCCCGCGCCTCGCCCCTTGGGGTGACGTCAGGGCCCGCCCCGTCCCGAACCCAGTGCTTCCCATCATGCCCTACGACAGGAATCAGCCTACAGCCCATGGGGGGGAAAAGACTCCATTTCCTATCGTGCCTTGCGGCGGCGGAGTCCGCCAGGGCCCGGGTGAGGGGTTGGACTCCATTTCCCGTCACCCCCCGCGGCGGATGTAACGCTGCCGTTTTCCTCACGAACGGAGCTTCACTTTCCGGGGTCCCCCGCGCCAGGGACGCGTTTCCCACCATGCACCGGGGCCGGACTCCATTTCCCGTCACCCACCTGGGAGACGGGGGAGGGGGTCCATTTCCCACAATGCCTCCCGGCGGAGCCCATGTCCCATAAAGCTCTGTGGCCCGGGGGGCAAAGAACTCCACTACCCAGCATGCTCCGCAAGAGACCCTGTCCGTGTCTTACGCACCACGACGGGAGCCCCGTATCCCAAGATGCCCCGCGACGCCGACCACGTGTCCCACAAGGCCGGGAAGGGTGGACTCTATTTCCCACCATGCTCCACGTCGCGGGCCCTCCCCGCCAGGAGACGCCGGGCGGCCGCCAGGAGGCAGCAGTGCCGGGAGGGGGCCTCAGCCCTCCTCCCCCCGCCCCGGGGCGGGGCAGGGAAACTGAGGCACGTCCCGGCAGGGACAGGACCCGCAGCCGGGCTCGCTCCCCGCTGCGGCTCGAGGGTGCCCGGCCGGGGGTAAACTGAGGCCGCCCCCGCGGGGGCCGGCTCGGCCTGTGGCGGGGGGTAACCCCCGCCCGGGGCGGCCCCATGGCCGTGGCCGACTTCGTGGCCGGGTGGATCTCGGGTGAGGCCCGGGGGGTCCTACCCCCGCCCCTGCCCCGGGGGGTGCCCTCGTCTCGTCCCCTCCCGTGACGGCCTCTCCCGGTGCAGGTGCGCTGGGGCTGGTGGTCGGGCACCCCATGGACACGGTGAAGGTGACCGGGCCGGGGGTGCGTCTGAGCCGGCTGTGCTGGGGAGACCCCGCTCCCCCGGGGGCTGTGGCCCCTGCCCTGCGCCCACCCCCCATCGTTGCAGGTGCGGCTGCAGGCGAGGGCCGGTTACCGTGGCGCCCTGGACTGCGTGCTCCGCACGTACCACGAGGAGACGGTACAGCTCGCACGGGGAACATGGGTGCACTTCACAGGGGGGACCCCGACCCAAAGGCTTCCTTCCGGCCCCAGGACCCCCCACCCTGCACGCTGGTCCCACGTGCGACACCCACTCTTCTGCACCGGGCGTCCACGTGTCTCACGGGAGGACGCGTGCAAGGGATTGTGTCCGTGCAAGGAGGGGCCCATGTGCTAGGGTGATCACAAGAGGCACGCACACTAGCTCCTGCGGGGGGGGTGGTACTTGTGCTTTCACGAGGGAGCATGCACTCCCGCCCTGTTGTGAACGTGCAGGTGGCCCCTGTGAGCTCACAGCCCCTCTTGTGAGCACATGCCTCTCATGAGCACCAGAGGGGCAGGTGATCTCACAGGAGGGGGCATGAAGCTCACAGGGGGGTGCCCGCACTTTCACGAGGGGGGTGGTCACAAGAGGCCGTGCACTCACAAGGCCCTGGTGCCGGGCAGGTGCTGGGGTTCTTTAAGGGCATGAGCTTCCCACTGCTGAGCGTGGCCCTCGTGAACGCTGTCATGTTCGGGACCTACGGGACTGCCCTGCGCTGCCTCGGGGGCCCCCCCTGCCCTGGTCGGGACGCCTCGGCCCCCCCCGCCCGACGGGTCCTCGCCGCCGGCTGCTGTGCTGGACTGGCCCAGGTGAGGAGCCGACACGCGGGTTCCCTCCAGGTCTGGGAGGCCAGTGGGGCCTGGGCTCGGGGAAGGGAGCATGGTCCACGTGGGGACAGTGCCCTGTGCCCCTCGCCTGGGGGTGGGTCTCCTTTGCACAGGCTGTGGTCCTGGCCCCCGTGGATCTCATCAAGGTGCGGCTGCAGAACCAGACCCACAGCCTGGCCCGAGGGGGGCTGGCAGAGGAGATGCGCACCCCCTGCTACCGGGGCCCTGCGCACTGTGCTGCCTGCATCCTGCGCGAGGAGGGGCCCCGGGGGCTGCTGCGGGGCGCAGGGGCCCTGGCGCTACGTGACACCCCCACTAGCGGCCTCTACTTCCTCCTCTACGCCAGCCTGTCCCGTGGCCTGACGCCCCCTGGGCAGGAGCCAGGTGAGCGGGGGGCAGGATTTGGCCCTTCCTGGGGGTGCGGGAGCAATTCCTGTTATATAACAAGGGCTCCTGAGAGGACGCCCAGCCGCTCCCTCCCTGGGCAAGGGTTAATGGACGTGCCACGGTGTAGCACGAGACCTTCGCACAGCAGCAGATACTGCACCTCCCCACCATCACATGACCTCCCCAGCTTCCCAGGACTATCCTGGGCAGAGCACCCCCCACTGGCTGCCCCCTGCAGCACAGCCCTAAGCGCCCCATCCTGCTCCCTGCCAGGTGTGAGCACGGTGCTACTGGCGGGCGGCACGGCCGGGTCGCTGTCCTGGGCCTGCGCCACCCCCATGGACGTGGTGAAGGTGCGGCTGCAGGCAAGGGGCAGCCCCTACCGCGGGATCCTGCACTGCGCCCGCCTCAGTGCCCGGAAGGAGGGTGCCCGGGTCTTCCTGCGGGGCCTGGGGCTGAACTGTGCCCGGGCCTTCCCCGTCAATGCCGTCACCTTCTTCGGCTATGAGAGCGTCCTCCGAATCATCACCTGAGCCCCCCCAGGCTGCGCCCTCGCTCCCTGCAGCACTGTTGTGGGGGCTCCCATCCGCAGCAACCCCCCAACCCTGCTTAGCTTTCCAGGACATCTGCTGGGCAGAGCGCCCCGTTCTGGGGCAGGATCCCTGCTTCCCCTGCTGTGCCCCCCACCCCCAGACCCCTCCACTCTGAGCAGGGAGACCACCCAGGCATCTGGGCTCCCCCCCAAAGGCCCCTGAAGTTTGGCACCCCCCCAACTCTGAGTCTAGCCATGACGAGGGGAGCAGGCCCCGGGGGCACCTGGGCCACAGCTCGGTTTGGGTGCGGGGTGTTACCTGCCAGGCTCACGCACCTGGGGTCAGCAGTGAGAGGGAATAAAGAGAACCCACACACGACCCGTGTTGCCGCCTTTGTGCGCCCTCGCGCCCACCCAGCTCCCTGGGGTCCGCACCCAGGTGACTGGGCTCCCTGCCCCAATCTCCAAGTCCCCACTCCCTTCCCAGGGCAGGGGGAAGTACCCAGGCTCCCATCCCATCCACCCCTCTCCAGGGGAGAAGAAGATACCCAGAGCCCCAGCTTTAAACACATCTCCACAGACTCCCAACCCCTATAAATTGCAGCTGCTTCTGGGGAGGAGGGACCCAGGCTCACGTGCTGCAGCTGTGAGCAATTAAAGCAATTACAGCAAGGGAGACCCACAGGCAGGGAAATAAAGCAGATGTTGTTTCCCGCTTCACAGCACAACAGCGGGGGTCCCGGAGCCCCTTGGCAGGGTGTCCAGCGCCTCCGAAAGTCAAGGCCACCCCGTAGCTTGGGCTCGCTGGGATCTCATCAGAGTTAACACCAGTTTGCTGGGCTGGGAAATGGGAGTTGCATGACCAGAAGCAGCTGCTGGCAGAGCTGGGCAGCAATACCGAGAGGAGCACATCGCCCCGGGCATCTCAGATTCCCCCTTTTCCCCTCCACATCAGGCCATTTAAAGTCGATGCAGGGTAAGAAAGCACTGGAACAGGCAATGCAGAGAGGTGCTGCAGTCTCCAACCTTGGAGGTGGTGAAGACCTGGGCGGACAAAGCCTGGGCTGGGATGGTGGAGTTGGGGCTGGGCCTGCTTGAAGCAGGGGCTGGAGTAGATGTGACCTCCTGAGGTCCCTTCCAGCCTCCTTTTTTGTGAGTCTAAGTCACACTTACACCAGTATATGTTAGAGTTATAAAATCACAGACAAGGAGGGTTGAAGGGAGCTCAGGAGGTCACATCTAGTCCAACCCCCTGCTCAAAGCGGGACCAGCCCCAACTCCACTGTCCAAGCCAAGGCTTTGTCTAGTTGGGGCTTCAAACCACCGAGGATGGAGACTCCTCCACCTCTCTGGGTAGCCTGTTCAGTACTTCACCCTCCTAGTGAGAAGTTTTTCTTAATATCCAACCTCAACTTCCCTTGCTGCAGCCTGAGCCCATTGCTCCTTGTCCTGTCGTCTGCCCCCACTGAGACCAGCCCAGCTCCAGCCTCTTTGCAGCCCCCTGCAGGGAGGTGAAGGCTGCTCTTCAATCGCCCTCGGTCTAATCTTCTCCAGACTAAATCAACCCATTTCGCTGGGCCTCTCCTCACCAGTCCTGTCCCCCAGCCCCACAGCCATTTTCGTTGCTCTCCGCTGGACTCTCTCCAATGTGTCCACATCCTTTCTGTTGTGGGGGCCACAGCTGGACACAGGACTCCAGATGTGGCCTCCCCCGTGCCAAATAGAGACGATATTGCCAGATATTGCTAACAAAGACTATGTACCTCAGTTTCCCCCACCCCACCATCAGACTTGGAGCACTCCAGCAACAGGCCCCAACACTATCCTTCAATAGCCATCACTTGCATTTTTGTCTTTTCAGCAAGCAGCATAAAGCCCGGGTTTTTTCCCCTTCCTGTTGAACCCACGTTTCCAAGCCACACGCAACGCCTCCAGCCCCAAAACCACAGCCCTGTTCCTGCCCGAATTACCTACACTGTACACGTCCAGCCCAGCAGCTCGCAAAACGCAGCCAAAAGTGACAGGCCGCTGGGTTATTGTCCCAGGGAAAAACCCCTTAGACTCCTTCCCACCCCCATTTTTCCAGTTAGTCCAGACTCTCCTCTCTCACTATTTATTCTTAGCATGCTTCTTCCACTTCTGTTCCCTCCAACAAGCCGCATACCCCCAACAATAGACACACATTTTCTCCTTTGACTTATTGGCTGTTTTCCCAACAAGCTGCATTTCTAGAGACTGCGTATTTCTCCATTTCCTGATGCCTAGAGACGAGGCGACAAAGGGAGCTCACGCTGTCGGACGGGGCCTGGGACCACGAGAGAGCGCACCTGGCCTGCGTCAAGACAGCCACTCGATGGGAACGCCCAGCTGGGGGTGAATTACCATTCAGACCAGGGAACGCCCATGCCCAGGAGGGTGGGTGACTTCTGGAAGCTCAGGTCCAGGACATCCCACTTCCCCGGGGTCTGCAATCCTGGCTACATGCTTATTAATGCCACGCGTCTGTCTACAACCAAAGCGGATGCAGACTGATGATCACGGAGACCTGCTCCCCAGCTACATGAAGCGGTTAGGATAAATGGTTCTCACTGGAGATCCAGGTTGTAGCCGTATTGGTCTAGAGCCAAAAGCCATCAGGACTCATGGCAGAGGGGATCTCTTGCATCAGACCAACTGGATTTTTGCAAAAAAATTTCTTTAATTGCAAGCTTTCAGGCACAAACTTTTCTCCTGTGCCTGAAGAAGTGTACTTGTGCCCAAAAGCTTGCTATTAGAGACATTTTCTTTGCAAAAATCTAGTTGGTCTAATAAAAGAGATCCCTTCTGCCACGAGTCTCAACCACACTTGGGTTTCACTCTTGACCGTGAGGCTTTGCCTTATGGCCATGGGTCTCCCTTGCTGGGTTTGTGCGCCTACAGGCAGACAGCCCCGTCGGTGCTTCCTTGTCCACACCAGTAAAGACCGGGGCACGTGGCATGGCGTGGCCATGTCTCTATGAGGTTCCCCACCTTCCTTCCAGCTGTTATACAGCGGAGGCCGTCTGCAAGACAGAGGTGCTTGGGCCAAGGCCTCTAAAGCTTTCGTTGCGTTGGCCATCAGTGGAGAATGGGCAATGGCTGCATGGCCGGGGACCTCTCGTGTGGACATCTCCTTGTGGGAGGAAGACCACGCGGGTGTCCTCATCACTTGGTCAACGCCTGCAAGACAGAGCTGAGGGCTGCGGCCATCCAGTCGAACCACGGGGAGGAGCGGGCTGAGGACAGAGATGCTTGGGAACAGGCTCGGTGGTGTGGAGCGAAGGCTTTGGAGGAAGAAAACCCCAATCTGTGAAGGGCAGCAGAAACTCAGGAAGGGCCCGCACCACGTCCAGGAGCATTTGAGACCGATGTTGCGGGTAGGCACAGAAGGGACCGGGCGCTACCCGCACCTGGCCGGCCGGCTGACCCCTCCCTCCGTGCTGTCCTCTCGTCTCCGGACGGACGGACACCCACCGCTATCGCTGCATTTCCCCAACGTTGCACCGATAGCTACGGAACAGGTGACGTGCAACACTGAGAAGTGGAACGGGCTCCACCTCGGGGCGAGCGACCTCGGGGCGCCACACCGCCAGGCTCGGCGGCACCAAACTGCCCGGCACCATGAACGAAAGGGGCCTGGGGGTCACAATGGACCGCGGGATGAAATGAGCTGGCAGGGCAACACTGTAGCCAGCCGGGCAAATAATCCCCTGGCGTGCATGCACCGATGCACCTCCAGCAGGACCCGAAGGGAAAACCAGGAGTCATGGCCATAAACTCTTGGAAGATCGATTCAGGCTCAACATCAGGAAAAATGTCTTCACAGCCAGGGTGTCCAGACTAGGAGTAAGCTCCCTGCAGAGCTGCAGTCGCCTCCCTTGAAAAAGAAGAGTTTTCTAACAATCTATATTTTTCTAGACTGTCTACATTTTCTTCCTTAATTTCAAACTACACACACACACACACACACACACACATTTGATGTTTTGTCTGTTTTTCTAAAAATTGAGGGTTTTCCAGACTTATTTCTACATTTTCTTCTTCTACCTCTGACAATTTATATATACGGAATTTATATATATACTGTACGTTATAACACTTGTACATTCTATATATATACAAACACATCTTCTAATTTTTATGAACTGCATCTTTTTCTAATAATCTATATACACTATATATTTCTATATTTTTCTTCCTCTCTAACAATCTATATTTTTCATATATATGTACACACACACACACACACACGCATATATATATCCTGAACATCACACAGGCACATTTGCTACTTTTACATATTGTCTATTTTTATAACAATATTTTTATTTTATATTTTGTCTCTACATTTTCTTCCTCCATCTCTAACAATGTGTGTGTGTGTATGTGTGTGTATACACACACACACATATACATACTTGTACATAGACACATATACATACACACACACACACACGTATGTATGTATGTGTGTCTATATACACAGTTATATATGTATGTATGTATGTGTGTGTGTGTGTGTAGGTATATAAATATTCTATACATTCTAATTTCTATGAATTCAGTATTTTTCTACCAACCTACCTGCTTACAGACCATCTATTTCTATATTTTTCTCCATTTCTGACAACCCATCCTGTTCAATGATATACCTGCATGCACACATGCTCACATACATGTATACATATTCTACAGACACTCACACTTTCTAATGTTACTTATTGCCTATTTTTCTAACAACTGGCATGGTTCTGGATGGCCCACATTTATATTTCCACAACCTACATCTTGCCAACAATATATTTCTACACACGTATTTTGCCGCATACGTTTGCTGCTCTTATGTATTTTTTCAGCAGCCCGTGTCTTGATGGAGGACACGCTGCTGCACTTTCCGCTCTTAGGATTTCTCTCGCTGTGTTTTAATAACCTACGTTTCTCAGAGATATTTCTCTCTACACGTATAATTTCCTGATCTTCTCCTTTACCCGTTCTCCTCCCCACCCCCGTGTTGGCAGATGGCATCCTTCTGCCCTTTCCACGTTCTAACACTATATATATATATATGTTTCTCTCGTTCTATATTTTCCATATATTTTTTTCCTCTCTCCAGATTTCTGGATCGTATCCACTATCTGCACACTGCAGTCTCGCCCTTTGCCTGTCGCACTTCTCCAGTCCCTTCCGCTCCAGAAAACAGCAAACCTCCGTGTGCCCCCCACGGCTCCCGACCCACCAGCACCCCCCACCCGTGGCCGCAACCAATGGTTGAAGCAAAACCCACCACTTTAGGCCACCAGCCCCCCGCAATTCAGCCAGCGCCCCTCACCTGGGCTATCAGAGCCCCCCCGCACCGCAGAAGTGACACCCCCACCCCCGGGACCGGGGACCTGCGGGCGCCGGGCCGGGCTGAACGCCACGGCCCCGCCCGCAACGCCAACGGATTAGGATAAAAGCCCCGAAGCCCAGGCGACAACCGGGACAGACGAGCTCCGGGTGTCACGGGCCCCCGGGGCGGCTGGAGCGCCCCACATCCCCCTCCCAGTATAAAGCACCCCCGGGGCGGGAGGCGGGGGAGCCGGACGCCCCGCCCCTTCCTCCTCCTCTTCCGCCGCCGCGCGGAGCCCTGGGAAGCGCCGCCTCGTCCCGCCGCCCCGCCCCCCACCCCGCCATGGCCGCGGCCTGAGCCGGCAGGTAGGGGGCTGGGCTGGGCTGGGCGGCTGGGGGCATCCGGGGGCCAGGTGCCCGGACACGCACGCGCGCCCACCGGGCATCCAGCACACACACAGACACGCGCGGAGAAGCCGGGCGCCCAATACACACTCATGCACACACACACGCCCGTGCACACGCCCCGGAACGCAGGCATCCAAGGCACGCACAGAACTTGGGGGTCTGACACGCATGCACCCCCTTGTCCGGGGGGGAGGGGTGCGCGTCTCATCTGAAACACCCCCCCCACAACCCAGGACACACACACACACACACACGTGCAGGGAATCCAGGTGTCCGGGATGCGCACACGCTCGTGCACAGAACCCAGGCATCTGAGACACACATGCACACACACACTTCCCAGGTGTCTCGCACGTCCACCACGCACACCCAGCTGGGGGAGGTTACACCGAGGGAAGCCCAGACACCTGGTTGCCCCCCCACCCCGCTCACCCTGTCCCACTGGGGGGGTCTCTTTGCTCTCTCCCCCCTTCCAGCTCCTTCCAGCCTCCTCCGCTGCCGCGGCCCCTCCGGGGGGGCCCCCCGCCCCACCCCCTCCTGCCGCCCCTGGGGGCCCCCCCGCGCCCCGCCCGCGCCCCCATGGAGCTGGGCGGGAAGAAGAAGCTGCACGCGCTGTCGCTGGCCGAGAAGGTGCAGGTGCTGGCGCTGCTGGCCGAGTCCAAGCTGTCGCAGTCGGAGGTGGCGCGGCGCTTCCGCGTCTCGCAGCCCCAGATCTCCCGCATCTGCAAGAACCGCGACAAGCTGCTGGCCGACTGGCGCAGCGGCACGGCCAACCGCCAGCGCAAGCGCAAGCGCGAGTCCAAGTACAGCGGCCTGGACGAAGCGCTGCTGGGCTGGTTCCGGCTGGCGCGGGCGCGGGCCGGCGACGTCACGGGCCCCGTGCTGCTGCAGAAAGCCAAGGAGCTGGCGGACCGCGCCGGGCAGGCCTTCGTGCCCAGCATCGGCTGGCTGGTGCGCTGGAAGCGCCGCAACAACGTCTGCATGGTGCCGCGCCCGCCGCGCGCCCACCAGCCCCCGGCGCCCGCCCGCCTGCTCCGTGACTTCCCGCCGCAGGACATCTTCGGCTGCGGGGAGCTGCCCCTGCTCTACCGGACCCTGCCGGGAGCCAGCGCCGGCCCGCGGGTGCGGGTGGCTCTGTGCGCCAACGGCACGGGCACCGAGAAGCGCAAGGCCGTGGTGGTGGGGCGCCGCGGGCCCCCGCCTGGCGCCGACGCCGAGGCTCTGCCGGCGCTGTACCGGGCCGGGCGCGGGGGCCGCGTGACGCCCGAGCTGGTGTCCGAGTGGCTGGCCGACTTCGACTGGGAGCTGGGCCGCCAGGGCCGCACCGTGGCCCTGCTCCTGGACCCCGAGTGGTGCTGCCCGGACCCGGTGCCCGCCAACATCCGTGTGGTCTTCGCGCCCCACGGCGACGCCCCCTGCCCACTGCACCCGGCCGTGGCCCGCGACTTCAAGGCGCGCTACAAGCGCCGGCTGCTGGCCAAGGCGGCCGCGCGGGGCACGGCCCCCGTCACCCTTCTGGATGCGCTGCACATGGTGGCGGCCGCCTGGGAGGCCGTGGAGCCTGCGCTGCTTGCCCGCTGCTTCGCCGACGCGGCGCATGAGGCCCCGGAGGTGCCCCCCCCCCCGGGCCTGACGCCCGCTGCCTTCCGCCGCTACCTGGACCTGGAGAGCGAGGGGGGTGCCCCCACGCTGCCGCCACCCTGCAAGGAGGAGGAGGAGGAAGAAGAGAGAGGGGAGGAAGGAGAGGGGCCTGGCGAGGTGCCCAGCCGGGACGAGGCGCTGCGGGCGCTGGGGACGCTGCGGCACTGGCTGGAGGCCCGCGGGGCCCCTGACGCCGTCTTCCGGCACTTCTACGCCTGCGAAGAGGAGGTGGAGAGGGACCCTGGGCCCTGAGCCTCCACCCCCCGGAGCTTGGATTCCCCCCAGCCCGAGGCCACGGGGCTGGAAGCGGCTGGGGTGCCTGGGCTCTCCTCCCGCGCCCCCCAGCCTGGGGTCTGCCCCAGGCAGGGAGGGCGAGCACGACCCATGTACAGCGCCGTGCGTGCTGGGCAGCGAAGGCAGGGGCCGGGCACCGCGGTCCTACTGAGTCAGCAAGTGCATTTGGGGTCTGGGGGTGGGTTTTTTGAGGGAGGGGGGAGAGGAAGGGGCCGCGAGAGAGGAAATAAAGAACAAGGACAAACAGGAGGATTTGCTGGACGTTCCTCTTTCCCTGGGGGGCTGGGGGCCAGATGCCCGGGTTGTCTCCCTGTCTGGGGACAAGGGGTGAGAGCAGCGGGGGCTGGGAGCCCAGGTCCTCCCCCCGGCTCCCTCACTCACCTAGGCCAGGTTCAGCACGTTCACACAGTGACTCGACCCCGGGCTGCTCCGTTCCCGTTCCCGTACAGCTCCCAGCGCAGCGGGATCACCACCGCATCCGCTCAGCCCGGACCCCCAGCCATGGCCTTCGTGCCCCCACGGCATGGCTGGCTGGATCAGGGCCCTCTGCCCCGCACCACCCTTCAAGCCACCTGCCAGGCCCAGGGTTCGAGTCCCACCGGGGTGTTCGTCCATCAGCGCTGGGACACATCAGGTGCCCCCGGGATCTCATGGGCGACGATATTTTCCCGTTACAGTGAACAGGAAACACCGTCAGTGACTTGGTGTCGTGGCTTCTCTGATAACTGGGGCCTGGAAGAATGGGCGGGGGGGCTCTCACGCGCAGAAAAAAAATAGTTTGGAATTTAAATAATTTAAATGCAACGAATATAAGGAAGATTCAATCCCCCACTAAAGAACAGACACTAATGAGTACAAAGCAGTAAAAATGTGTTAGTAAAAGTATAGCACAATAGCAAAGGCGCCGTCAAAAAAAGGAAAGTGGTAAAGAACAAATACTAGGAAAACGCCATTAATAAAACATCGATGCTGCGGTAACGATCCATTAATAAAAAGCATTGTGATAAAAACTAAAGAGAAGCAAAAATCCATTGGTAACAAGTGTGTGATGAAGAAATAGCAAGAATGGATTAGTAAAAAGTATTCAATAAAGGCTAAATAATGGCAGAAATCCACTAATAAAAAGTATGCGCCAGCGATTACAAAACAGCAAGACTCCATTCATAAAAATGTATGAAAAAGAATACATAAGACCTTAATTTCATTAATAAATGTATATGCGAAGGAATAAATAAAAGCACAAATTGATTACTTAGAAGTATATTATATAGAATAAATAATAGCAAAACTTTGTTAATAAAAGTATGATAAAGAACAAGTGCGAGGAAAACTCCATTAGTACAAAGTATATGATATAGAATAAATATTAGCAAAAATCCATGGATACAAAATACACAATAACGACTAAATAAAAGCAAAAATCCAGTAATAAAAGTATATTTTTCCTTTATAATATTAGTAAAAATCCACTAATAAAGGGATATGATAACGACGAAATAACAGCAAAAATCCAAGAATAAAAAGTATGTTACAAAGGATAAATATCAGCAAAAATCCACTGCTAAAAGTATACTGTAAAGAATAAATATAAGTAAAACCCGGTTCATAAAAGTATATGATAGGCAATAAATAGCAAAACCCCACTAATAAAAGTATACGATAAAGAATAATGCACAAATTCATTAATATCTTATATCTAATTATAAAGGAAAAATATTAGCAAAAATCCAGTACTAAAAGTATACAATAATAAATAAAAGGAAAAATTGGTTAATGAAAGTATACAACAAAGAATTAACAGCAAAAAATCCATGAGTAATAAGCATCTGCTGTCGAAGAGACAAGAGCCCAAACCCGCCATGAAGCCGGGCATGTTACAGAAGAAACAAGAGTAAGTAAGGCAATAGAGGCAAAAATCAATTAATACTAATGAAATAATCAACACGAATGAAATAAGAAATCATTCAGGGGGAAAAAAAAAGAAAGAGAAAAGCCCCAATTTTTTTTTTTGGCAAAAATTCGACCCCCCAGAACAGATCAGTCCATTTGGGACGTCAATATTTTAATTTTTTACCAGGGTGGTTTTTATAGGCAAACGACAGGCCACAAAACCGGTTGAATCCATTTGGACCATCCACGTTTCCACGCGTGCCGGCACAAGGACAAGCCGCGGCAAAGCAAAAAGCCGGCGCCTGAATCGATCCGGCGTCCGCGCGTCGGTCCGTGCTGCCGAGACTGAGCCCCCGAGCAAGGGAGCAGACCTCCGCTTCTGGTTGTGGAAATGCAGTCGGACGCCTGTGGGGCCTGGGCCAGGCACTGGGGGGCGCTAGAGCACGCCACCCTGCTGGGCTGCAGCAGACTGCGAGGTGCTAAGCACCCTGGGATACTGGAGGACTGCGAGTTAACTTCAAGGTGGAGGGGCTCTGGGACAGAAGTTCAACAAACCGGTTTAACTCGAAGCAGTTCAGTCTGACCCGGCACCCGTCCGGGCTGCTCTTCAACCCGGGTCGGCCATTTGGAGAGCAGCGCGTGTGCCGCGCCACGTTTGAGCCGGTTTCCAGTCACCTCGACCAGTTCGCATCGCCTCTGTCCCCGTATGACTACATTCGAAGATGTGAGGCACAGAGACGGCTCCAGGGCCCGCGAGCAATGAGCCAATCCGCCACGGTCAAATGACCGGGGATCACGGAAACGTGGTGGGACGCAGCGCATGACTGGGCGGTGAATGTCAAGGGCTGTAGGCTGTACAGGAGGGACAGGGCAGGAAAGAGGTGGGGGCGTGGCACTCTATATCAAGGAGGAATACACATCCTCGTTAATTAGCAAGGAGTCAGGGGAGGGGCACCCTGAAGTGCTTCGGGTGAGAGTACAAGGCAGTCGAGGGGAAAGAGACTTAACGGTGGGGGTCTGCTACAGACCCCCCGACCAGGGAGAGGAGCTTGAGCAGGAATTCCTGGGTCAGCTCACAGGGGCAGTGAAGGCTCAGGATGTGGGAGCCATGGGGGACCTGAACTTCCTGGACATGTGCTGGGCAGAGCAGTCGGCCAGGGCTGACCGCTCACGTCGGTTCTTGGCCAGAGCGCGGGACCTCCATCTAACCTAGGGGGGGCACAGCCCCAGCGGGGGGGACGCCTTGTTGGACCTGGTGCTGGCCACGGGTGATGACCTGGTGCGGGGGCCGCGGGTGCTCGACCCCCTGGGCGACAGCGGTCATCGCCTGCTGGGAGTCACCATCCAGCGCAAGGTGGCAAAGGCCGGCAGCAAGGCAGCAGCCCTGGATTTCAGGAGGGCAGACTTCAACGAGCTGAGGAGGATAGTTGGGGAAGCGCTGAGGTCCCGGAGGGGAGGGGAGCCAGGTGTCCAAGGACAGTGGTCACTCCTTAAGGAGACGATCCTCCAAGCCCAAAGGAAGGTAATCCTGAGGATCAAAGGGAGCAGGAGAGCACACGAGCCTCCGTGGCTCACCAGAAGCATCCGGGAATGTCTCCTTGCTAAAAGGGAGGCGCACACCCGATGGAAAGAAGGGGTCATCTCCAGGGAGGACTATTCTGCAGTCGCTCGGGGATGTAGGGGGGAGTCAGGAAGGCCAAGGCAGAGATGGGACTGGGACTGGCTTCCCAGATCAAGGACAATAAGAAGTCCTTTTTTAAATACGTAGGGGGTAAAAAGAAGGTCCCGGGTAATGTGGGGCCCTTGCAGGATGCGTTGGGAAACTTGGTCGTCACACCAGACGGCAAAGCTAACATGTTTAACGATTTCTTCACCTCCGTCTTCCTAAGTAGGGGACCAGAACAGCCACCCTCCCTGCTGGGCCCCCCTCGGGCCCCGGGGCAGGCACCCCTGGGCCACGGGTTAGCGAGGATTTAGCTAGGGAGCTTCTGGAGGGGCTGGGCGTGTTCAAGTCAGCCGGCCTGGATGATCTCCACCCTAGAGCTCTAAAGGAACTGGCCGAGGTCATTGCAGGACCCCTGGCACGGCTGTTACGAGCACTCGTGGTGCTCTGGTGAGGCACTGGAGGACTGGGAGAGGGCCAACGTGGTCCCCATCTTCAAAAAAGGCAGGAAGGAGGACCCGGGGAACTATAGGCCAGGTTAGTCTCACCTCGATCCCAGGCAAGCTGTTCGAGAAAATTATGCTGGCACACATCCAGGAGGGGCCAGCGGGGGACTGGATGCTTAGGGGCAACCAGCACGGGTTCATCAGTGGCAGGTCCTGTCAGACCAACCTGTGGCCTTTTACAATCAGATCACCAGATCATTAGAGGCAGGGGCAGCAGTGGACATCGTCTTCCTGGACTTCCGGAAGGCCTCGACACTGTCTCTCACCCCGTTCTCATTAAGAAACTGGGGCTGTGGTGTCGACACCCACACAGTCAGATGGGTCACCGACTGGCGGGAGGGCCGTACCCAGAGGGTGGTGGATGGGTCCTTCTCAACCTGGAGGGACGTGGGCAGTGGGGTCCCCCAGGGCTCGGTCCTCGGGCCCGCACTGTTCAACATCTTCATCAGTGATTTGGATGAGGGGGTAAAAAGCACCTGTGCAAATTTGCTGATGACACTAAGATGTGGGGGGACATGGGCACACTGGAAGGATGCAACAGGCTACAATCAGACCTGGACAGGTTACAGGGGTGGGGGGATGAGAACAGGATGGGTTTCAACCAGTGCAAGGTGCTGCACTTGGGGAGGAACAACCGGCACCGTACCTACAGGTTGGGGAACTCCCCTCTCGACAGCACGGAGGCAGAAAGGGATCTGGGGGTCATCACTGACTCCAAGATGAACATGGGCGGCAGTGTGGGGACGCGGTCAGGAAGGCCAACCACACCTTGTCCTGCATCCACAGATGCATCTCGAGCAGGGCCAGGGAGGTGATCCCCCCCCTCTATGCGGCACCGGTCAGGCCGCAGCTGGAGCACTGCATCCAGTTCTGGGCACCGCACTTCAGGAGGGATATGGACAGCATGGAGAGGGCCAGAGGAGGCCACTCGTATGATCAGGGGACAGCAGGGCAGGCCCTACGGGGAGAGGCTACGGGACCTGAACGTGTTCAGCCTCCAGAAGAGAAGGCTGAGGGGGGATCTGGTGGCCTGTTATAAACTAGTCAGGGGGGATCAGCAGGCACTGGGGGGGTCCCTGTTCCCCCGAGCACTGCCAGGAGTGACCAGGAGTAACGGTCACAAGCTGGCAGAGGGCAGGTTTAGGTTAGATATCAGGAGGCGCGACTTCGCGGTCAGGGCGGCTAGGGTCTGGGACCGACTTCCAAGAGAAGTGGTGCTGGCCCCTACCCTGGGGGGCTTTAAGAGGAGGCTGGATGCACACCTTGCTGGGGTCGTTTGACCCCCGCACTCTTTCCTGCCCTCACAGGGGGTCGGACTAGATGATCTGCTCAGGTCCCTTCCGACCCTAGAAACTGTGAAACTATGACCCGTTGTCCCCCAAGCGCCCCCACGTCTGCACTGGGAGCAGGGCCCTCCCCGCCGCCATGACGGAGTGGGGGTGTCAGGAGCCTCCTCCGCGCCTCGTCGGCCCCAAGCACAAACGCGGCCAGTGTCCCCCCGGGGAGGAGCGCAGCGCGGGCCCACGCCACCACCGGGGGCAAGAACTAACGATCCTGCCTGGAACGAGGGTCCAATGGAAAGCAGTCCCAAGGCCTGATGCGTTTTGACTTTTAGGCAAGTGCACATGCACGCGCGCGCACACATGCACGCGCACACACACACACACACACACGTGTGCAGAACCCAGGTATCCAGGACATACACACAGCATCCAGGCATCTCTCTTTCTCTCTCTCGCACCCGCACCCCTCCCCCCAGGTGTCTGGGACACACGCACACAATCCAGAGGCATCTCTCTCTCTCCTGCAAACCCCCCCGCCATTTCAGCTGGAATTCGTATCGAACCAAGCCCCACAACCCCCCAGGCTCGGCTCAGAAAACCCCACGTGACACGCAGCTTCCCAGCCAGGGAGGCAAAGGCTGGCTGGGGTCGCAGACCCAAGACCCCTGCGCCCCCGCCGGGATGGGAGCAGCCGCGCTGCGAGGCGGCCCCGGGACCAGGAGTCATGCCGACGGCAGCGGGGACGAGGACAGGGACACGGGAGCCGCGTAAGAACCAGGTGGCGACAAAGGCAGCGACAGAAGTGCGATATTCATACGCTAACGAGGCTGCTGATCGCCTGCAAGCGACGGGACTACACCGCCCGGGGCCCTGACTCGGGTCCCACCGAGGCGAGGCCAGGCCGCAGCCGCAGCCGCCAGCGCAGGCCCAGGCGGGGTCTTCCCCGGCACAGGTTCGGGCCTGCAAACCCGCCTGGGCCCAGAGGAAAGCCCCAGTCCCCCCCAGAGCAAAGGCCTCAGGTCCCTCCCCCCCGCCCAAGCTTTGGCCTGTGACGCCTCCAGCCTGGGCAGCTCCTTCACCTCCCAGGGCCCCTCGTGGGGGGGCCAGGCTGCGCTGCAGCTCCCAGCCGGCTCCTGGGAGATGGGGAAGAGGTGCCCTGTGGGACCAGAGTGCGGCTGTGGGAGCGCGGGGGGCCGGGGGAACGGGGCACAGGAGCATCCTGGAGCTGCAGCCCCGACCCCCCCGCCGATACACCTGTTCCACCGGGCTGCTGGGGCGTCCCACCCCAGAGCCAGCCGCATCTCTGTTCTCCTCGGCCACTGACACCCCTCCCCCCAGAGCCGGCTGCAGCCCAGCGCCTGGCTTTGCATCCCCAGCCCTGCCCCCCTCAGCCAGCTGCCTCTGTTCCACCTGGCTGCTGTCACATCCACCCCAGAGCCGGCTGCAGCCCAGCGCCTGGCTTTGCATCCCCAGCCCTGCCCCCCCCAGCCAGCTGCCTCTGTTCCACCTGGCTGCTGTCACATCCACCCCAGAGCCGGCTGCAGCCCAGCGCCCCCTCCGCCACCCCGACTGCCCCTGTGTGCAGGGGGGCGGGCAGCCGGGGGCTGGGAGACGGGCCCAGAGCTGCGGCTCCGGGCGGGGCCGGCGCACACGGCCGGGCTTGCACGCGCAGGCCGGCCCGGCACCCCCGCGGGGCGGCTCCAGCCCCGGGCGCCGCAGGGGAGACGGAGGCCGGCTCCAGCTCCACGTGCCGCCTGCGCGGAACCTGGGGCGGGACTCACCAATCACGCCGCAGCTCTTTGCAAACTAATAACTTCGCGGGACGCGGGGTGTTCACACGCGTCTGTGCAAAACGTGCCGGGGGATGCACACCCCGCCCTTGCACGCGGGGCGCACCCGCAGCCGCCTCGCGCGTTTGAAGCCACAGCATCTCATTTGCATAGCCCCGCCCCGACACCGTGTCCCGCCCGCTGGGGCGGGGACCGCGTCATCCCGGAGGGGAAGCCCCCGGGGGCGGGGCCTCCCACCGCGGCGGGAGTGAGGGGGAGGAGCCGCGCGGCTCCGGCCCAGCGGGGGGCGCCCGTCCGCGCGCGGCAGGGAGCAGACGAGGCGCGGGCGGTACGAAGTCTAGAACCGGTTTATTCCCCTGGCGGTTGATAATGTACATGTGACATCGGCGGGGCGGGGCCTCGTCCTCCCGTGACACGCGTGACGGTGACATGACTCGAGGGGGGGCAGGGCGGATGCGGGACCCCGGCGCCGGCTCCACCCTCCCCCGCCCCCCCTTCGGCCTCTGGTTTTCTTTAAAAAAACATAAAATAAAAAGAACCGAAACCCCAGATTCGGTACAAAAAGAACCACTTAAAAACCAGCCGCCCCGGGGGGGGGGAGGGGGGCGCACGCGTGCGGACACCCGGGGCCGGATCCACCGGTACCGTATTGCTGCGTGTACAACGCGCCCCTGTGCCGTATTCACCCGCTGATGACACGCACGTCCCCCGGCGCCGGAGCACGCGGGGGGAGCGGCCTAGTACAAAGGCCCCGTCTTGGCTGGGGTACACGCGGGGGCGCGCGGGACGCGGAAATACGGTAGTTGTACTATTTGGGGGGAATAGAGCCGCCAGTTCCTGCTTCCCCTCCACCTCCAGGACCGGTGCCTCTGGCCCCGGGGGCGCGCGGGGGGGCACTTGGCAACTGGAAAGTAATTCAACCCCTCCAGGGAAGCAGGGGCTGGAGCCCGGGCAGGGCCCCAGGCTCCCGCTGGGTGGAAAAAGCAGGATTTGGGGAACCAGGAAACAGCTGAGTTTTTGGAGGATGACATCAGAAGGGGAGCCACTGCATTTCCAGGGCTCGTGTGGGGTGCTGAATTTTGGGGCCTTTTAGGGCCCCCCCCTGAATTTTGGGGACCAGATTTTGAGGGGGGAGCTGAATTTTGGGGCACCGCCCACCATGATGCAGGAGCTGCAGCCTTTTGGCGGCCCCCCCGGCACACATGGGGGGCAGGGCTGGGGCTGGGGCTGGGGGGCCGGCAGTGGGGGGGCACAGGCTGGCAGGGCTTAACGCTGCTGGCTGGGCAGGGAGGGCTCTGCACCCCCCCCCCAGCTCCCCTATATAGATATATGTATGTACATTTGAACACAGAACAGGCGCCTGGGCCCTATAGTGAGCTCTCGGGAGCCTACGGCAGTGCAGGCATTGGGGGGGGGCATGGGGCTGGGACCTATAGCCTCATATAGATAGGGACCATGGGGACTGGCCCTGTACCTGTATATATCTATGGGGACTTCATGGGTCGGCTCCACACCTCTGTATAGGCACCCCACAGGTCATCCATTATCTAGCTCTCTGTCTATATATAGGGATCTTGGGGGTCATCCCTATCTCTCTATATCTATATATAGGGACCTTACAGGTCCTTATACTATATATATAGGGATTGGAGGGCCAGCCTTATATCTATAGGCACGTCATGAGCCACTCCTATATCATACCTATATGTAGGGCTGGCCCATGAGGCCACTACATATATATGCATCTATATATGTATCTGTATCTCTCTCTCTCTCTGTATATACATACGCACATGTATCTATAGGCACCTCATGGGTCAGCTATATACATATAACTGATCCACACCCCCCCCCCCACTCATGGGTCACCCCTATATCTCTGTATATAGGGCCCTTGCAGGTCAGCCCTATATCTATATGCAACTATAGTGACCTTGGAGGCCATGTTATACATGCACACACACATACATATGTGTATGCATGTATCTATCTATATATAGGAACCTTGCAGGTCCTCATATCTATATATCTGTATGTATATAGGGACCTCAAGGGCCAGCCCTATTTCTACCTAGCTATAGGGACCACTCAAATCACCCCTTTAGCTATATAGGGACCATGCAGGCCATCCTTTTATTTTATATATATATATATATATATATATAGACACACACACACACACACACACGCACACACACACGAACCACAGGGATCAGCCCTGTTTATACATATATATACATGCATACATACACACACGCACACACATATATATATACATACACACACCCCCGCCCCCCAGACATACATATATAGGGACCTCATGGGTCACCCACACATATATATGGGCCACTGGGGTCAGCCCTGTATCTATCCCTATAGGGACCTCCCAGGTCAGCGCTCTCTCTGTATAGGGACCCTGTGGGTCACCTATATATCTTTGTTATAGGGCCCACAGGGGTCAGCCCTGTATCTATATAAATGAGTGTGCATATATGTGTATATATAGGGGTCAGCCCTGTATCTATGTGTGTGTGTGTGTATGTCTATACACACACACACACACATATATATGTATAGATATGTGTGTGTGCGCGCATATATATATATATATATATATATATATATAAGGGGGAGAGCCCTCTGGGGCCGCCCCTATACAGCCTCTGTGCAAGGCAGATGCAGACACACATACGTTCCCAGGCCACATCCCGTAGGGGCTCCCCTATAGCTGCACGTCCCTACGTCTGTCTAGAGAGATACAGGGCCCCCCATACTGCTGTGTAAGGTCCCCACAGCCGGCCTCTGTATCTGCCTATAGGGACCTCAGCCACTTGGCAAGGGGGGCATACACAGAGACGCATGACGGGGGGGCGGGCAATAGCACCTTGGTACAGAGAGAAATTGGGGGCTCCCAAGCCAGGCAGGACGCAACTCCCCCACAAACCCCATACAGTCACATACAGGCCGTGAGCCCATCCCTGGGGGGTCAGATGCCTCCTGGTGGGGGCTTGGCTGTAGGGGCAGGGGGGAGGTTTCAAGGACTGTTTTGGGGGAGGTCGCTTTCTACCCCTCATGAGTTCAAACCGGGGGGGCTTTTTATACTGGTCATGAGCAAAAGGAAAAGAAACGGGGGTGGGGGGAGACCGGGAGTCTGTCCCCCCCCAGCTGTGTCCAGATGTGAGGGGGCAGAGGGGAAATCCCCCAAAGTCATCTCCAGAGAGAGGAAGTGTCTTGCGGCCCCCCCGGCCCCGGCAGCGCTGGGGGGGCTCCGGCCCCGGGGGGGGGTGAGTATATTGAGATACGTGGAGGTCTGGTCTCTGCTCATCCCCTCGGTGTCTGAAGGCAAAATCCTGGCTCATCTCCGCGCCGGGGGGAATTGCAGGGGGCTGGATCCGTGCCCCCACATGGGTCCCGCGGCCCCTGCCCCCTCGTCCTCCTTGCTGGCTGGGGGGGAAGGGGGAGGGCAAAGAGCAACCCCGGGGGCCCCTAAATCGACCCCAAACCCCAAAGAAACGGATGGAAAATGAAACAGGGGAACCCCCTCTCAAACCCAAAATGACATCCAGGCGCCCAGGAATGGGGGCCCCCGGCCCCCTGCAAGCGAAACCCCCTCAAGCTCTCCCAAAATGAAACCCTAAGAAACCCCCAAATGACTGACCCCCCCCAAACGAGGAGCCTGGCTGGAAACCCCCAAGTTCCCAACCGAAGGGAAACCCGAAGACACTGACCCCGAAGCAACCCCAACTGAAACTCCCCCAACCCCAAAATCAACCCCCCGAAGGAAACATCCCCCCACAATTAACCCCCCCGAAAGGAAAAAACCCCCCAAAGGAGACACAACCCTCTGAAATCAACCCCCCAAACCCCTAAAACCCCCCAAAGGAAGCAACCCCACACAATCAACTCTCCAAAGCCCCTAAACCCCTCACAACTCAACCTCCCAAAGCCTCTAAAGCCCTGAAAAGGAGACAAGCCCCTCTGAAATCAACCCCCAAAGCCCCTAAACCCCCCAAAAGGACCCCAAGTCAACCCCCGAAAGCCCCTAAACCCTCCTGACCAAGCAGACCCCTAAGGAGCCCCAAAACACCCCCCTTCAACCCTCCAGAAACCCCCCACCCAGACAAAGCCCAGAGCCCCGTGGGGGGGGGGGGGAAGGCGTCTCTGGCTGGGGGGTCCTTGCCCCCCGCCCTGGGCGTGCGCTCCCGGAGGGGGACGAGGGGCCGGTGGCGAGGCCGGGGCCGGGGGGGCCAGGGGGGGCCGGTGTTGGCCGGGTTCTCCCTGCGCTGCCCTCTCGCTCGCACGCAGGAGGCCAGGCCTGGCCGGGGCCGGGGGTCCGTGCGGGCGTGTGAAGGGCAGGGCGGGCGGGCGGCGGGGGGGCGCTCAGACGTAATACTCCTTGTCTTTGTTCTTCTTGCTCTTGCCGGGGGCCTTGGCGGCGGCGGCCGGCTTCTCCTTGACCACGGCCCCGTTGCTCTGGGCCGAGTTGCTGATGTAGTTGCGGCTCTGGTCGACCTGGTACGAGCCCTCGTCCCGGTTGCGGTACTTGTACATGGCGTAGAGGAGGATGAGGATGCAGAGGGCGGCGGCCGCCACGATGCCCACCACCATGCCCGTGGTGCTGCTGGACTCGCGGATCACCTCCACGGCGCCCGGCGCGCCCCGCTCCCCGGGGCCCGTGGTGCCGGCTGTGGGCAGAGGGTGGGGGTGAGGGGCGGCCGAGGCGCCGGGCGGCCGCGGCCGGCGCCGGGGGTCCAGTTCGAAGGCGGTGGGCGGGGGCGGGGGCTGCTCGGGGGGGGGCTTGGGGGCTTCGCGGTTGTTCATTTTCCCGGCGGGGATGTTCCTCAGCAGGTCGGGGGCGGCCGTGGTGAGTGGCGCGGGGCTGGCCGAGGCGGCGGGCGCGCCTGTCCTGCCTGGCGGCCGCGGCCCCTTCTTGCCCCCGTCCGGCCGGGCTAAGAGGGTCCGGTCGGTGACCAGGGGGAAGGTGGCCTCGAAGTCCTCGTCGTCCGTGGGGGGCAGGCTGGAGTCGAAGACCTCGCCCGAGGCGTAGCCGGAGGCCTCGATGGCGTCGTCGCAGTCGCTGTCGTCCTGCTCGGCCAGGCAGGGCGGGCGCGGCTGGGCGCCGGGCGCCAGCGAGTCCCGCGTGGCCTCGACCACGGTCAGGTAGGGGCCGAAAGTCGGCGGTGGGGGGATGAAGGGGGAGCGGGTGGCCACGGGCGGGGTGTCTAGGGAGTCCTCCGTGATTATGGGCAACACCAGGTCGCCGCCTGGAACAAGAGACAGAGACAGGAGGAGGAGAGACAGGGAGAGGAAGGGGGGGGGCGGGTTAGTGCCCGGCGGGGACGCCCCCCCGGCCCCGCACGCCCCCCCCGGCCGGCTGCGCCCCGCTGCCCCCCTCCTCGTGGCCACTAACCACGCCGGACTTCCACAGGGGAACCAAAAGCCAACAAAAAAGAAGTGGGGGGGTGTGGGAATAAAAGAAAACCAAAGCAACGGGGGGGCAGGACAAGGAACTCAAAGCGGGCAGCGCGGAGGCCGCGAACGGGGGCAAAGAAACAGAAAAGCTCCCTGGTCCGGCCTGAACCTCACACACCCCCTCGGCGCGGCGCGGCCTCCGCTGCCTCCGTTAGCGGCTCCGGCTGGGGGGCGTTAACGCAGGGACCTTCGTTTCCCCTGTGCTCGCAGCGTCACACAGCGGGGGGGGTTTTTTTCCCTTCCTTTTTTTTTTTTTTTCCTTTCTTTCCCTCGTTATTTTATGTATTTAGTTAGTTATGTTATCTGGTTCCTCCTTCCTTCCTTCCTTTTTTTCCTTTAAACATAAGAGAGCAAACCCCGGAATTCAGGCAACTTACATCAACAAATTGGCCCATGTGATTTTAGCATGAAGAAAAAAAATTACAAAAAAGAAAACTAGGTAAGAATGTTTTTTTGGAGAAAAAGCAACTTTTTTTTTCTTTCTTTCATTCATTTTTCCTTCTTTTTTTTTTTTCCTCTGGTCTTTGTCCGACCTCCTCTCCTCTCCTCGCCCTGCCTGGCTGGCCCTCGGCCTGGCTCGGCTCCTCTCCGCGGCTCTGAGCTGAATGATCTTCCTGCCCCGGCTCCTTCCTCTTCTGCTCGTCCTTCCTTCCTCTCCCTCTTTCTCTCTCCAATCTTCCTTCCTTCCGTCTTCCCTCTCTTTCCTTTCCTTTCCCCCGCGCTCTCTCGCCTGTCTTCCTCCCTTCTTTCCTCCCTGCCCTGGCTCCGCACACACTCCTCTGTCCTCTCCCTCTCGCTCCCTCCATCCATCCATCTCTGTCCTTGCACCCTCCGCCCCTCTCCCCAGGCTCCAGCCAGGCGTCATCCGCCAGCCTCTGCACCTGCGCCGATGCCTCCCTTTCCTGCCGTGCTGGCTCTGTCCTTCCTGCTCCCCTCTGTCCCCGGCCCCCCCAGCCCTGCTCTCCAGCCTTCATCTTCATCTCTCCATCTATCTGTCTGTCTGACCTCCCACCGCCCCCCGCCCCAGCTTTCCACTCTGACGGCCACCACGGTGGAGGTCGGGGTCGGGATCGGGTCTGCGGGAGACCCGTGGGAGGCCCTGCCCTGGCTGGAAGGGGGTTGGGGGTTGGGGGGCGAGGGCAGACAGAGCAAGCAGCCCGTCAGGTGGGGAGCGCAGCAGAGATGGGGGGTGGGGGGAGCGCAGAGGCCGGCAAAGGAAAAGGCAGCTGAGCCCCGGGACCCAGGAGTCCTGGCGACCGGGTCCACGTTGCTTTGGGACTCTAGGCCCCTGCTGGAGTGGGGGGGAGCACCCAGGCCCCCACTCCCCTCCCAGAGCTGGAGGGAACCCAGGCATCCAGGCCCTCAGGCCCCGCTCCCCTCCACGAGCTGGGAAGGAGCCCAGGCGCTCGGGCTCCCCGCCACCCCTCAGACCCCACTCCTGTCACAGCTCTCAGAAAGGACCCAGGTGTCCGGGCTCCCAACCCCTTGCTGCCACGTAACCCACACCCAGGATGATGTCGCAGCACAAACAGAGCCCAGTGTGACGCCTCGGCCCTGATTAGGGGTAGGACTGAGTGAGGGGGGGTGTTTTGGGGGTTGGGGAGACCAGGCCCCTTACTGGGATGCGGCTGGCTCTGGGGTCGGGGGTGTCGGCAGTTAAGCAGAACAGAGACACAACCACCTCTGGGGTGGGGCCTCAGGGATGGGAGATGTGGGGCAACAACGCGGCTGGCTCTGGGGTGGGATGTGTCGGCAGCTAAGCTGGTGGCTCTGTGGAGTGTCGGGGCTGGGGACATGGGGCTGCAATGGGGCTGGCTCTGTGGTGGGATGTGTCGGCAGCCGAGTTGCTGGTTCTGCGGGGTGTAGGGACTGGGGACACAGGGCCCTAGCAGGGCTGTGCCCAGCTCTGGGGGGTGCGGGTCACTCATGAACACTTTACCACAAAACAGCTTGAATCAAAGCCCCCTCGTCGGCATGTAAATGAGGTGGGTGGCAGCTATTCATGAGCTGGGCTTGAATCTGAGGAGGGAGCCTGGATGCCTGGGTTCTCCACCGCTCCGGTGGGGGGGCAGTGGTTGTTGGGGGTGGGAGCCTGGAGGCCTGGGTTCTCTCCAGCTCTGGGCGGGTGTGGGGTCCAGGGAGTCAGAGCAGGGGGCCTGGCAGCCCGGACACCTGGGTTCTCCCCCCGGTTTCACCAGCCAGGGCCTGGCATTCCGGGTTCAATGGCTTCTGCTGCGTTTTCCTTTCTGGCCCCGAGTAAAGCGGGGAGCTGGTGCTGGGGGGGAGCGGGGCTCAGTCCGTCCATCTGTCTGTCCAGTCTGTCAGTCAGTCTGTCCGTCTGGAGAAAGGCACTAAGGGAGGGTGGGGGGGTGGAGCCTGGACGGTGGCGGGGAAGCAGTGGGTGGGGGTGGGGATCAGTCCTGGGGGGGACAGGCCAGGCCGGGCGCACAGTACTGGGCTCTGGGTCAGTGCACAGCAGCCTGGGGCCAGGGTCTGGGACCGTCACAGCTGTGGACATCACAGCTGTGTGCAAGTGTGCACGTGTACATGTGACGTGTTGGAGCATACGTGGAGCCACGACCACATACACGCTTGCATGTATGCAGATGTGTGTGGGCATGTCTGAATGTCACAGTGCATGACTGCACGCTGAGATGGCGTGCGGGGAGAGCTGCGTGTGTAAGTGTGTGCACAGAAATGAGTGCAGGTTGGGGGGCTCCCAGCAAGGCTATTAACGTTCCCTTGTGCACAAGGTGTGTTTGTGTAGGGCGTGTCTGGGTGAGCTGATGCATGTGTCATGTGAGAAGGAGCACATGTGCACAGGCGTGTACATATGCCTATGCTGGTGCAGACATATGAGCACATGTGACTGCATGTGTCAAAGGATAAGTGGCAATGCACACAAGTCTATGTGAGCACCCATGTCCAAAGAGGAGTGTGTCTGAACCTTGGCAGGCATAGGAAGGCAAGTACGTGTCCCTGTCTGTGCACAAAGGCATTTACAGGGACAGGTACGTGTGTCTACAGGGATGTGTGTGTGTGCATGTGTCAGTGCATGCATCAAGGCATGTGTGGAGACGGACAGCTAGCTGTATGCATGGGCACAGAGATGTGTGCAAGTATATACAGATGTGTGTGTGTGCACACCATGGTGTGTACATGCACTGGGGATGTGTGTGTGTGCATGTGTGCACTAGGGTGTGCATGTGTGCCTTAGTACATGTGTGTTCATAAGGGTGTGTTCCAGGATTTTTCTGTATGTGTGTATGTATGCACCAAGGATTGTGTATGTGCATGTGCATGGGTGTGTGTGCATGTGCATGTACAGAGGCACATGTATATATGCTTGTACCCCAGGGCATGTGTCCATAGGGACATGCGTATTTGCGTATACAGCAGGGTGTGTATCTACAGAGATACGCGTGCATGTGCACTGGGGTGTGTCTACACGGACATGTGTGTATGTACGTGTGCACCTGGACACGTGTCTACAGGGACACCTGTGCAGGTGTGTGCGCACCAGGGTGTGTGCGCACGTTGCCCCCCTCCCCCAGCACTGGCGGCGGCGCGGAGAAGGACCCACCTGTGCTGGGCTCACACTCCTCCAGGTCCTCGTCGTCGCTCGGGCACTCGGCTGATGCCACCAGCAAGTCGTCCGTGTTCTGGTAGGGGAAAGGAGGGCGAGGTCAGCAGGGGAGCGCCCAGGTGTCCGGGCACCCTGCCCCACTGCCCCAACCCCCTGCTCTAGCCGGTGCCCTTGGATCAGGCCCAGATCAGGCCCCCGGGAGGGAGCTGCGCTGGGGGGGGGGGGGCAGCCAGCAGGGGGCACTCTGCCTCGAGGGGCCCTGATACCCACTCCAGGAACCTAAGCAGGGTCTGAGGAAGTCGGCGTACCAATGGGAGACCATGTGTGCCGATGTCCCAAGCCCTCGGGGGCACTGTGCTGCAGGGGGCAGCCAGCAGGGGGCGCTGGGCTTGGCTGCGGTGCCAGGGCCGGGTGCCCTTGGAGCGGGTCTGTGGCACTGCAGGGAGCGGGCGTGGAGCCAGCAGGCGCTGGGACTGCTAAGGAGCAGCAGTGGAGGGGGAGCATGACAGGGGCCAGCGGCTGGTGGTGAACATGGGCTGGGGGGGGCGGGCTGGGGGGGCAGCATCTGCTAGAGGGCAGGAGGCCTGTCCCCGGGCAGCCGGGCTCCCTCCTGTCACCCCCAGCTCTGACCCCCCTCCCAGAGCTGGGGGGAACCCAGGCATCGGGTGCCCACGTGTCTGGGGTCCCAGGCCCCCTGCTCTAGCTCGCAGCCCCCGCAGCGGGGAGGGGATCCAGGCGTGTGGGCTCCCTGGCACCTGGGGTCCCAGCCCCCCCGCTCTAAGTCGCAGCCCGTGCAGTGGGGAGTGAACCCGGGCATCCGGGGTCCCAGCCCCCCTGCTCTCGCCCCCAGAGCCGCCCCCTCCCCTGCGCTGCCTTCAGCTCTGAGTCATCCTCACCCCAAAACCCCAGCCTCCCCCTCCCCCCCAGCTCTGCTCTCCCAGGGATGGGAAATCAGGCCGCTCTAATTACCGGCTCCGGTTGCCATGGCAGCCGGGACGACTTTGTCAGCGATTTTCCCTCTAATGCAGGAGGAGGAGGAGGAGGGGGCCGCAAAGGCTCTGTCACTGCAGCTGGGGTGTGAGACCCTGCAGCCCCCACAGGTCTCCCCCTGGGGTCCCTTGTGCCTCCCAGTGGGGTGTCATCCCCTGCCCTGTCCATCCCCTCTTCAGCCTCCCAACCCCATGGCTGCCCCCGACATCTCCCCACCCCCTAACACCCAGCCAGGGCTCCCCGGGGTCACAGTCCCACTTATGCTACAGAGCTGGGACACCCGGCCTAGAGCAGGCGGTTGGGTGGGGAGGGGAGGATACAGACCCCCGTGCTGCAGAGCTGGGACACTTGGCCTAGGGCAAGAGGGTGGGGAGGATACAGACCACCCTTCTGCTACGGAGTTTGGACACATGGCCTAGGGCAGGAAGTCGGGGGGAGGATACAGACACTCCCCCATGATATGGAGCTAGGACACGCGGCCTAGGGCAGGGGGTTGGGGGGAGGGTACAGACCCCCCATAATACAGAGTTGGGACACGCGGCCAGGGCAGGGGGAGGATACAGTCCCCCCCCCATGCTAGAGTTTAGGCACATGGCCTAGGGCAGGGGTTGCGGGGGAGGATACAGACTGGACATGCTACGGGTCTGGGACACGTGGCCTAGGGCAGGGTGTTGGGGGTGAAGATACAGGCCCTGACCCCAGCCCCGCTGACCTGGGCAATGCTGTCACGCATGGTGGGGGAGCGCCCACGCCGTGTGGTAGTGGTGGCCATGGTGGTGGTGGTCTCCATGATGGTGGTGGACATGTCGGCCAGCAGCGTGGTGGCCGTGGTCTCAGTGGTGAGCACAGAGGGCACCTCGCCCACCAGGCGCAGGTTGCCCTCAGCCCGCACGTTGGGGTCGCTCTCGGCCGCCAACGCCAGCACCTTCAGCCCGTTGTAGTACAGCCCCGAGATCTGGCCCTGGAACGGGCGGTCCTGGTCGCGGCCCCCGATCTTGATGGCGGCCTGGCTGTTAAAGATGGTCAGCTGCCGACCTGCCGGGGGACACAGAGAGGCAGGACCAGGGTGAGTGAGCACCTGGCAGGGAGTGGGTGGTGGCTGCTGCACAGGGGGGAGCTGTAGGAGCCGGGGGCCCGTGGCCATGTCCCCTCCTCCGGGCCCTGCACCCTGGATATGGTGGGGCTGCCCCTGCTCCCCACCCCCTGCTCGGATCCCCTCACCCAGGATGTGGTGGAGATCAGCAGGCCTCTTGCCTGCACCCATTCATCCCTCCACCCCCACTGCCTGCCATCCCTCCATCCTCCCCACTCCTTCCTTCCCTTCACCCACCCACCAGCCCCACTTCTCTCCCCATCCATCCATCCATTCTCCTCACTCCTTCCTGTCTGCCTGCCTTCCTTCCCTTCACCCACCCATCCCCATTTCCACCCACCCATCCACGCCCTGCAACCTCCACCTGTCCTACTCCAGCCCTGGCCCCGCCGAGCCCCGCAGGGAGAAGACGAGGGAACAGGAGGCTGAGAGAGAGCGAGGGGGTGCTGCTGTGTGGGGCTCAAGACACCTGGGGCCTGGGCCAGGGGCCATCACCACCCAGCCCCACGTGCAACGTGCCAGCCCTAGCGGGAAGCAAACCCCCACCCTCTCCTTCCCTCCCATGCTCTCTTCCCCTCCTCTTCCTCACTCCCTCCTTCCCACAAGGTTTTAAAAAAAGCCAAAGGGAAGTGTCAGAGGGGGGTGGGGCATTGAAGGGACCTCCTGGTGCAAACGGCACTGCTTCCTCGTGTGAGCCCCTCGCACAGGGCCAGTGCAGACGCTGTAACCCTCTGGGTGGGGGTGACAGCAGGTTTAGGCGTCTTTAAGCCACCTGGCCCTGCACGGGGCCCTGCCAGGTTTTGGGGGTTTTGGGGGGTGGGGGGAGGGGCATTAGAGTTTTAATTAGTTTCCCTCTTGTTAGCAGGTTATTATTAGAATTTTTGTTGTTGCTTATTTAGAGGCATTGTTAGGTGGTTTAGTTCCTGCCGGGGGTTTAGTGTTTTTTTCAGCGTGCAAGAACCCATGTGTGCTGGGAGTCAGCCACTTCCCCCCACCACATGCGCTTGTGGCAGGCATGGGGGCTCACCCAGGCCTTGCTCACTGTGTTTGCACACTCGCTGGATGCTTTGGGCCTATGAGCACAGGGATGTGTGCGAGCAAGAAGGGGTAAGGAGTGTCACATGCTTGTGAACAAGGTTACGTTGGTCACTGACCCATGCAGGCAAAGGGGCGTGGTGGGGGCGCATGCCTCTTGTGAACAAGGCAGGGCTGGTGAACTGGAGTCATTGAGCGTGACACTGGAGCATGTGGGGACACCACGCCGTCCCCACTGTGTGTGCTGGGGCATCCCCAAACCTGGCCCCAGTGAACACCAAAGCATCATGCGTGACCCTGGTGAATGCCAAGCTGCCACCAGGCAGGACCCTTGTGAGCACTGAAGTGTCACGAGTGAACCTGGCGAGTACTGAGGCATCAGCACATGGGTCATGGGGACCCTGATGCGGGACCCTTGTGAGCGCATGAGCATGAAGCAGGACTCTCACGATGCTTGGACAGACAGGACTTGTGACGAAGCAGGGCGAGCCTGGCACATGTTGTGAAACTGGTGAGCGCTGACAGGAGCACAGTTGTGCCAAACTGTGGCCCTCGTGAACAGGGGAAGCATCAATGAATATGACCCTTGTGACCAGCAATGTGTCACGGCACACGACTCTCGTGAACAGCAAAGTGTCATGAAACAAGGCCCTTGTGACCACTGGGGTGTCCACAAACGAGTCCCTTGTGAACAGCAACTTGTCACAGAGTCACAGAAGGTGACAGGACCTCCGGAGGTCACATCTAGTGCAACCCCTGCTCCAAGCAGGACCAGCCCCAGCTCCATCATCCCAGCCAAGGCTTTGTCTGCCCAGGTCTTCAAAACCTCCAAGGATGGAGATCCCACAGCCTCTCTGGGGAACTTGTTCCAGTGTTTCGCTACCCTCCTCCTGAGAAAATTTTTCCTAAAATCAAAACTAAACATCCCTTGATGCAACTCGAGCCCATTGCTCCTTGTCCGGCCGTCTGCCCCCACTGAGAACAGGCCAGCCCCAGCCTCTTTGGATCCACCCTGCAGGGAGCTGAAGGTTGCTATCAAATCCACCTCAGTCTTCTTTTCTCCAGACTAAATCAACCCATTTCCCTCAGCCTCTCCTCATCAGTCCTGTCCCCCAGCCCCAGTGCCATTTTCACTGCCTTCCACTGGACTCTCTCCAATTTGTCCACATCCTTTCTGTAGTGGGGGGCCCACAGCTGGACACAGGACTCCAGATGTGGCCTCGCCCGTGCTGAACAGAGGGGAAGAATCACTGCCCTGGATCTGCTGGCACCGCTCCTACCAATGCAGCCCAGGATGCTGGTAGCCTTCATGGCACGCTGCTGGCCCCTGTTCAGCTTCTTGTCCCATCCCCCCAGGTCCCTTTCTGCAGAGCTGCTGCCCAGCCTGTCACTCCCGGCCTGCACCGGTGCAGGGCATTGTACTGTCCTAAGTGCAGGACTTTGCACTTGTCCCTGTTGAACCTCCTGAGATTTCTGTTGGTCTGATCCTCCAATGTGTCGAGGCCTCTCTGGGCCCCAGCCCCTCTCATCACACAACCCTTGTGAGCAGGGAAGCATCACAAAACAGGACCCTTGTGAGCATCACGTCATAAAC
Organism: Crocodylus siamensis; assembly: GCF_052110815.1. Classification (NCBI taxonomy): domain Eukaryota; kingdom Metazoa; phylum Chordata; order Crocodylia; family Crocodylidae; genus Crocodylus; species Crocodylus siamensis. The sequence continues at coordinate 3,050,903 of NC_143400.1, forward strand.
AAATGTGAGCCTTGTGAACAGCAACATGTCGCTGCAAGTGACCTTCGTGGAACAGCTCCTGAGACAGGCCCCTCGTGAACAGGGAAGCATCGCAGAGCAGGCCCCTCGTGAATATGAGAGCATTAATAAATATGATGAGCAACGTGTCACTGCACACGACCCTCGTGAGCAGTGACACCTCGCAAAACAGGCCCCTCATGAACACGGAAGCGTCACAGAGCAGGCCCTTTGTGAACACCAGAGCATTAATAAATGTGATGAGCAGTGTGTCACCACATGCAACCCTCATGAGCAGTGACACCTTGCAAAAAAAGGCCCCTCATGAATAGGAAAGTGTCAGCAAATGGGACCCTCATGAGCTCTAGTGTCAATGAATATGACCCTCGTGAAAACCAGTGTGTCGCCATATGCAACCCTTGTGAACACGTCTCAAAACAGGATCCTTGTGAACAGGGAAGCATCACCAAATGGGACTCTCATGAGCACCAGAATGACATTGAATGGGACCCTTGTGAATGTCCTCATGCTTGTGACACCGTGTCACATGGTGCACACAGCTGAGCAGGCCCAGTGTGCTCTGCTCACCAGCAGACACGGGGCCTGGGGGCAGCAGGCTGCCCCTGGGGGGTGGCTAGGCCCAGGGAGAGGGACAAGGGGGGAGGCGGGAGTAGATGGATGGATGAAGGGATGAAAGGATGTGGAGATAGATGGATGGAGGTGGGGTTGGATGGGTGGATGTGAGGACATGTGAAGGCTATGGTGACAGACGGATGGAGGGATGGGTGTCAGCATGTATAGAAGGCTATGGTGATGGCTGGCTGGCTGGCTGGCTGGGTGTGAGGACGTAGGGAACGCTATGGTGAAGGAAGGATGGCTGGATATGAGGAGGGATGGATGCGGGTGGGGTTAGAGGGATGGATGAGCGTGGCGATGGGTGAGTGGCTGAGAGGATGGGATTGAGGAGGTAGGGAAGGTTATGGTGAAAGAAGGAAGGTGGACAGATGGACGGACAGAAGTGTGGGGATGACAGGTGAATGAAGGGAGGAAAGGACTTGGAGCTGAGCGAATGGGCGAGTGGGGGATGGAGAGAGAGGACACGTGGCAGGTGGGGGCAGCATGCATGGAGGGAAGCTGGGGGCAGGGGCGGAGGGAGGGAAGAGGGCAGGATGGTGGGGGGCAGATGGGGGTGTCCGGAGAGGCAGAAAGGGAAACAGAGGGATGGATTTGGGGTGGAGGGGCGCAGGGAGGGATGCCCAAGGGGGTATCTGCAGGTGGGGAAACAGGCCTGTGGCCAGCAGCTGCTACATGCCCCTCCCCACGCTGAGCCAGGCATCCTGGGGCCTGTGGGTCCCAGTCCCACAGCTGGGGGGTGGGGGTGGGGATAAGCAGGGTGGGACTGGGAATGTTTAACCCTTCCTGCTCCAGCATAGCCCCAACCCAGCCTGGAGGACCCCTCACTGCCCCGATGGTGGCTGCGATGGGGGACAGCACGGGGCTGGGATCGGGACGATGGTGGTGAGGGGAGACCAGACCCAAGTATGTGCCCCACTCAGCCCCAGCCTGGTCAGGAGGCTGCCCCTGTGACCCCCCCCCACACCCCCCCGAGACCCATATCCCGGGTTCTCCCCTCGCTCTGGGCAGGGACTAGGATTCGGTGGGTTCGAGCAGTGGCAGCGGGAGCCCAGACGCCTGGGTCCTCTCCCAGGCCCTGGGAAGGTGTGGGACGCCAGGACAGACCAGGCAGCAGTGGGGGGGGACGATGTTTTCCAAGCGCCCCTTTCCCCACTGACTCCAGACAAGTTTTCACGCCCAGCAGAATGCAGCACTTGCCACCCCCACCTCCTGACATGCCAAGGGTTACCTCTCCTTCGTTACCAGGTCCGTCCATAATTAGTGAGCCGATCACCCTGAGTTGGATTATGTGGGGGGAGAAGTTTGGGGGGAGGTTTAAAAATCCATTAGCAGGTTAGCATCCCTTTAACTGGAGTTTTTTGGGGGGTGGTTTTGGGTTGGTTTTTGGAGGTTTAATGATTCCGTTAGTAATGCTTCGTTAGCGGGTTGAGGCTTTGCCCAGTGAGATGGGCTGTTGGTTAGCAAGTTAGGCCAGTGGTTAGCTGGTTAGATCGGCCGTTAGCGGATAAGGCCAGTAGTTAGCAGGTTAGATCAGCCATTAGCAGGTTAGGCCGGTGGTTAGCGGGTTACCGCGGCGTGGTTAGAGCCTTGTTAGCACCTGGTTACACGCAGTTAGGAGGGTTTGGGGGCAGGTTTTTTTGGGGGGGGTTGGCTTTTTTTGGTTGTTTTGGTGGGGTTTTTTTGTTTTTTCCTTTTTCCCCAACTAAGTTTGAGCCTTAAAGGTACAGAGCTCCACCTGGCGGGGTGGGAAAGGTGGGCAGAAAGCTCTGCCCAGGGGGTGGGGGGAGCAATGGGGCAATTACAAAGCTGGTGAGGGGGCAGGATGAAGAGAGGAGCTGGGGTGGACTCAGATAAGTGTGCAGGGTGCTTGGGGGGCAGGGGATGACCCAGACACCTGGTCTCTATGCTCATCTCTGGGAGGGTGAGAGCAGGGGGCTGGGAGCCCAGATGCCTGGGGTCTCTCCAGCTCTGGGAGGGGAGTTGGGACTGAGAGCCAGGACACTTGGGGTCTCTTCAGCTTTGGGAGTGGGGGCTGGAGGGGGGGAGCTGGTAGCCGGATGCGTGGGTTCTCTGCCAGCTTTCCAGCAGACTCCAAGCCCATTCTGCCCTTGCTCTTGCTCTTGCCCAGTGTCCGTCTCTCTGGACAGGGCCTTGCTCCTTCCCAAAGTCCCTAAGCACTGGTGTCCTATTGCCCAGGCCTGGGCAGGCGGTATCTCTCGACAGTGCCCTACTGCGGGGGAATGATACCCGTGCCATGGGGGAGCCCCGACCTCCCCAAATCCGTCACCAGCTTCCGACTGCCCTGGGGGCCTGGCTGGGAGAGGGAGGCAGGGGGCGGAGCTCTGCACCTTTAAGCACTGTGATTTATTGGTTATTAAGCGGAATTAATTGCTGTTAATTACCTTTGTCGAGTAGCCACTCATCTACTACTCGACCGAGCCGATACGGTATTCTCTGTCTAGCAATCGCCAGGCGTTCATTATCACTGTTGCCTTTAGAGAAGTTTAAGGGAAGAAGAATGTTGCAGTCGGTTAAAAAACGGGAAGGAGAGAAAGGAAGAAAGAAGCAACAGAAACCAGGAAAGAACCAAAGAACGAGAAAGAGAGACAGAGAGAGACAGAGATAGAGAGAGACAGAGAGACCCAGCCCCGCATGCCCGCTGGAAGGTCAAAGGTCAGAGGTTAGCGGGTGGGGGGGGCCCGGTTGGTTTAGCGGGTTTAGCGCGGCCGCGAGCTAGTTAGGCGGGTTTAGGGGGCTTTAGCAGGGGGGTTAGACGGGTTTATGCAGCGTTTATGGGCTTTAACGGGGCTTTAGTGCTGGTCGTTAGTTCCCTCCGCGCGGTGAGGGGGTGGGAGGGGGCAGCGGTGACCAGAGCAGCAGAGGAAATGGGGCATGTGGCCCCCCCAGCCAGCTCCCCCCCACCCTTAGCTGGTCCAAAACCGATGTCCCCCCTCGGCCCGGACCCCCATCCCCGCCAGCCGCATTTGTATCTGAGAACAGGGAGCTGGGCACAGCTGGGAGCCATGGATACGGGGGGGCAGGGGGCTTTTGTGCCCAGGGTAGATCGGGCCCCTGGTCTGAAAGGGGGTGGGAGGGGGAGATGGGGGAAGGATGCAGGGCAGGAGGGGGCTGGTGGGAGATGGGGTCCCGATCTTGGCTTGGGGGAGGCTGTGCAGTCCTGGGTGCCTGGGTTCCCTCCAGCTCTGGGAGGGGAGGGGGGACTGTGGGGTGTGGGAGCACAGATGCCTGGGTTCGCCCCAGTAGTGGGGGCCGAGAGCCGGGAGCGCTCTTCCCAGGGTCCCCCCTCTGTCTCTCAGCCCCGGATGTCGCTCGTCCCTCCTAATTAGCAGCCATCGGGGACTTTCCAGGCTCTCATTAGTGCCCGTATTAACGAGGCGATTAACATCTTTAATTAAAAGCAGGCGGGCGCTGGGAAGTGACCTGGGTTGGTAATCAGAAGCTGGTGCTCCCAGGGGGCTGGGGAGATGGGATGGTGCAGCTGCACATGGGGACCGCATGCGTGTGCATCGTGTGTGCCCTCTGGTGCACAGAGCCACGAGGCGGGGGGCTTGTGGTGCTTGCATAGGTGTGCAGTGCACGTAAAAAGCGTGTCTATTTGCACATCAGCCCATGCATGTGTGCCCCATCCTCCTGACCCTAGCAGGGCAGACAGGAATCACATGCATGTGCCTGGCACGTCACTCCACCTGTGCATCATGGGGTGTAATTGTGCGAGCGCTGGCCTGCACACGAACTACACATGTGCTTGCTGTGTCAGTCTGCATGCTCCTTGGGGCCTGCACAATCCTGCCAGGAGGGGAGCACATACAAACTGCACACATGTGCCTGGCCTTCCTCCCCCATCCCCACGGCCACCCCTCACTTAAATATGATGTGCACGGGGGATACTGGAGTGTCCAAGAGTGTGCATGAGGACCCACGTGCACAAGCGTGTGCATGGGGCTCGTGTGTGCAAGTGAGTGTATGTGAGCGCATGCATGGGGCCTGCATGTGCACCCAGCCTGCTCTGGGGGGAGGGGCTGGCTGAGCCCGCCTCCTGGGGACAGCATGTCTGGGCAGGCGCTAGTACAACGTGATACCTGTCCCTCATGATTACCCACAATGCTGCGTGCTGGGTGCTGAGCAACTGCTAATGTGGCCTGGCAGCCCCACTCTACTGGGCGGAAGCACACGGCCAAGGGTGGGGTGGGGAGCACACGTATCAGTGCACACGTGTGTGCGCGCATGACTGTCTCTCCCATCCACCTCCAGAGCAGCTCAGCTCGCAATGTGCTGGCTTGTGGACAAGTGTGCATGTGCGTGCTTGTGCAAGGGACCCCCGCAGGCACATGTGTGTCCCAGGTGTGCCTGTGAACATGCACAGGCTCTGGGAGGAAGTGTGCAAGCACATGCGTGCATGCTGCATTGGGAGGTGGGGGCATTACACATGCACATGGGTGTCAGGATCCCTGTATGTCCTCTGGTCTGGCCTGGTGGGGTTGGAGGGGGGTGTTTTGTGCGTGACAGCACTGGGAAGGGCAGTTTGGGTGTGAGACAGCCAGCCAGGTGCAGAACCGGGGGGTGTTTCCAAATACAAATGCGGCATCATCCCCCCCCTCCCCCCGTTGTTCCCCAACCCCAGGGGCAGTGGGATGCGGCAGAGGCCGGAACCGCCCCGGACCCTGCCTGGGGGGCACCCATGGCAATGGGGGAGCAGGGCAGAGCCATGGTCCCCGGGAGCCTCACGGGGGGTGTTTCATGGCCCCCTGCTAAAATCCACCCTGGGGCAGCTGAGATACCCCGCCCACCCCGCTGGGAACTGCCCCACTAGACCTCAGCTACCCTGGGCCATCTGCCCCATCCCCAACTGTGCAGGCAGGTCCTGCCCCGGCTTCCTTCCAGCCCGGCCAGGGAGGGCAGCTTTATGCAGAGTCCTCTGCCCAGGGGAGAATGGCATTTGTACCCAGCATGCTTTGCACAGGGCAGGCTGGCAGCTTTACCCAGAATCCTTTGCACCGGGCCTGAGACTAACAGGGCAAGGCTGGCTCCTGACTACACCCACAATCCTTGGCACTGGGGCTGGCACTACAAGGGTGGGCTGGCTCCTGACCATGCCCAGAGTCCTTCGCACTAGAACTGATGCTAACAGGGTGGGCTGGCTCCCAACTGTACCCAGAATCCTCTGCACTGGGGCTGACGCTAACAGGGCACGCTGGCTCCCGGGGCCGGCGGCTGTCCCCAGCCCCCCGGGGCAGGCAGGCGGGGGGCTCCAGCCCGCACGGGGCGGGGGTGCCTACCTGCGGGGTAGCGCTCGTTGACGGGCCAGTTGTCCACCTGGAGCGTGGCGTTGCCCCCGCTGCGCGTGAAGCGCACCACGTGGTACTTGCCGTCGCTCACTGCCGCGTTGGGCTCCTCGATGGTGATGTCGTCCGTGCCCACGTTGAAGATCACCCCGATCGTGCCCTGGTCCTGGGGGCACGAGACACGTCAGAGGGGGGACGGGGGCAGGACAGCTGGGCTCCACCCTGGCTGCGGGAGGAGCGTGGGGGGCTGGAGGGTGCGAGCAGGGGGCGGCTGGGAGCCTGGACACCTGTGCCCCTCCAGCCCTGGGAGGGGAGTGGGAGCGGGGGGGTGCAAGCAAGGGGGCTGGGAGCCTGGACACTTGGGCTGTCTCCAGCCGGGGGGGAGTGGGAGTGGGGGCTGGGGGGCCCCCTGGGTTCACCCCAGCTCTGGGAGGAGAGCAAGGGCTGGGGGATGAGAAGGGGGGGGGGGCCGGCAGCCTGCCTGCCTGGGTCCTCTCCAGCTCTGGCAGGTGAGCGGAGGGGGAGTGGGTGCGGGAGAAGCAGCAGAGCAGTGCCCGCGGCGGTGGCTGGCTGGCTGGCAGGGGCGCGTGCGCAGACAGATAAGTAGGCAGGTAGGTGTGTGCAGAGAGATGCAGGGAGAGGACGGATGCGGGAGGGAGCGACAGAGGAGACAGAGAGGATGGATGGGACCCAGGTGGTCAGCCCCTGCTCCCCCCACCCCGGAGCTGGAGAGAACCCAGGAGTCCCGGCTCCCAGCCCCCCCTCACTCCCCTCCCAGAGCCAGAAGGACCCCAGGCGTCCCCCCCGCCCATCTGCGGCTCCGTGGAGGCAGGGGCTCCCTCCCTGGGGCCTCGTTCATCAAAGCCCGTTAATCCAGCTCCCGGAGTGCGTTAATGATCAGGCCGGGCCCGCAGAGATGGGGGGAGGCTTGGGGCTCGCTGGCTGGCCCCCTCAGTAGAGCAGGCTGCGTGTGTGTCCTGGATGCCGGGGGGGGGGGGGGGCGGTGTCTGCATGTGTCCCAGATGCCTGGGTTGCAGGCATGTCCTGGATGCTTGGGGGGGGGGGGGGGGTCCATCCTGGATGCTTGGGGCGTGTGTGTGTGTGTCCATCCTGGATGCTTGGGGGGTGTGTGTGTGTGTCCATCCTGGATGCTTGGGGGGGGGGGGGTGTGTCCATCCTGGATGCTTGGGGGGGGTGTATGCATGTGTGTATGTGTGTGTTCTGGATGCCTGGGGTGCGTGCATGTCCGGAATACTTGGGGGTGTGTATGTCCATCCTGGATGCTTGGCATGTGTGTACGTGTGTGTGTGTGTGAGCACATGTGTGTTCTGGATGCCTGGGGTGTGTGGGTGTCTTGAATGCTTGAGTGTGCGTGCGTGTGCTCATCATGGGTACTTGGTGTGTGTGTATTGCCTGGATGCCTAAGGTGCGTGTGTGCATGCGTGTCCTGGATGCTTGTGTGTGTGTGTGCGTCCCCATCCTCGGTGCTTGGGGTGTGTGTGGGTCTGTGTGTGTCCCAGTTGCCTAGGTTGTGTGTCTGTGCGTGCGCGTGTGCGTGCAAGTGTGTGTATCCACGTGTCCCCCAGATGCCTGGTTCTGCGTGTGTGTGTCCACGCACCATCGCTCCCTGTCCTCTTCAGAAAGGCCCCACGGGGGCCGTCCGCACGGGTGCACTCGTGTGTGCTGGTCCGTAACTCACTGCACCAGCTCTCCCAGGGTAGCACGCATGTGTGTGTACATGTGCAGGTGTTGGCTCATAACTCACAGCCACCATTCCTGCAGCCATGCCAGCCTCCTCCCCGGCTCTAGGAGAGCAGGGGGGCTGGGAGCCCGGACACCTGGGTTCTCCTCTTGCTTTGGGAAGGGAATGGGGGCTGGGGGCTGAGAGCCAGGCATCACACACAGTACAGACCGGCAGAGCAGAGCATGGAGGGCCATGCCCCGGGGAAGGGGCTGGAGCACACTAGGACATGGAACTGCATGCATCACAGACCACTGAGGCGAGGGTGTGATGCCGAAGCCCTGGCAAAGCAACATGGAGCAGGCAAGGGGAGGGCATTATGGGAAGATGGGCCACCGGAGCCGGCCCAAGGGCATGGGGCACACCAGGTACGGAGGGCCATCCATGGACTGCCAGAGCTGTGCACAGAGCAACAGGCCCGGCAGGGCACCTGCAATGACTGGGCGTTACATGGGACACGGGACACGGGCTGCCATGACTGGGCATTACACGGGCTGCCACAACCAGGCATTACATGGGGCACTGGCTGCCACAACCGGGTGTTACACAGGATACATGCTGCCATTGCCAGGTGTTACACAGCACACATGCCACCATGCCCAGGCATGACATGAAACACAGGCTGCCACCACTGGGCATCACACACGACCAGGCGTTACACAGGATACACACTGCTGACAGGTCACTACACGGGATACGGACCGCCAACGACCAGGAGCCATGTGGAATGGGCTGGCAGAGCCACCCCAAGATGGCCACTGTGCCAGGGAGCGGCAAGATGGCTGCTGCAAATGCCTCCTGCCGCTTTAGCCCCCAAAATGGCCTCCTGGTCGTGCCAAGCAACAAGATGCGTGGGCAGGATATCTGCTTCCCCCATAGCCTTGTTTTCCCCTCGTTAACATCAATCTCTCCCTAACGAGCTGGGCCACCCCCTCAGTGGCCTCCTAGTCATGCTATCAACAAGATGGTCGCCACCCTGGACGGCTGCTTCCTCCTCTCCCATTAACATCATGTTCTCTCCAAGAAGCTGGCCAGCTCCAAAATGGCCCCCAGTCCCGCTAAACAAGATGGCCGCTGCCCTGAGGTCTGCCCCGCTCTTGTGATCATCAAGAACAATCCCCAAAATGGCTGCCCGGTCACGCTAAGCGAGATGGCCCCTGCCCTGCTGACTGCCCCCACCTCGGCCTTCCCCCTTCTCATTAACGTCCTGCTCTCCCTAACGAGCAGAAGAACCCCAAAATGGCTGCTTGGCCGTGCTCAGCCAGCCCAGATGCCTTCTTCCCTCTCGTTAACACCACTCTCTCCCTCACGAACAGGGCCACCACCGAAATGGCCACCCGGTCACGTCAAGCGACAAGATGGCTGCTCCCGTGGCACGCGCTGGGGCCTGGGCGCCGGTCGGCCTCGCCCCTCCGGCCCTCGAGAAGAAGATGACAACAATTAAATCCGGACATCCGGCCCTGTGGCGCTGCCCGAGGGGACGACTCTGCCCTGGAGGAGTGCAGTCCCCAAGATGGCCACCGGCACCCACGCCAAGCGAAGGGGCAAAATAGCAGGTCCGTCCATCCTCCCCTTGGGCTGGCGCCACAGCTCAAGACAGAAGCGTCTCGCCTTCCAAAAAGGGGCGCGGGACTGAGACGGGGACCCCTGCGCCCGAGCCTTTGCCAGGAAACAAAATGGCTGTCGCCTGATGGCAAGATGGCCGCTGCTCGTGCCAACCTGCGAGGCGCCTTGCCAGCGGGCATCGGGGCGGGACGCGGCCGGCTCTGGGGTGGGACGCGTCCCGGCGGAGGTGGCCAGGCTGGGCCTGGGCCTGCAAGGCGGACGGACCCAGGCGTCCGGGGCAGCGGCAGGTGCGAGGCCACGTCGCCAGCCCCCCGCCGCCTGCCGAAGGCCAATCAAGGGAAATTGTTAATTAGGAGCTAATGAGACCGATCAGCTCCCAGCTCGTTAGTGCAGCTGTAATTACTATGCCAGGGCAGAGAATATGGGAGCCTGGAGACTGGGCCGGAGGGGCTGCCAGCACCGGGGGCTCCCCCTTGGCGAGGGGGCAGGGAACCCAGGGGTCCGAGCTGCCAGCCCCCGCTCTCACCCCAGGCCCTGCTGCCCTCCCTGAGCCGGCACAACCCAGGGGTGCGGGCTCAGGGCCCCCGACGGGGCGCTGGGCATGGGTGGGCACGGCGGCGCGGAGGGACGCCAGGCAGGATCCTGGTTTCACACGGGCGCGGAGGGGCGGGGAGCCCGGATGCCCGGGCTGTCTGGGAGGGGAGCGGGGGGGGCTGGGAGCCCAGACCCCCGCGCTCCCCACAGACCCTTGGGCCCCGCCGGGCCCACCCACCCGCTCGCGCGCAGCGTGCGACGGCAGCGCAGGCAGAGCTGAGGGCTCAAGGGCATCGTGCGCCTGCTCGTGCGAGGGATGGAGAGGGCGTGCAAGGCACCGTCACGGGGACACAGCTCGACACCAGGGAGAACTCAGGGGTCCGGGCCGCCTGCGGCCCACACTCCACCGCGCGCCCCTTCCCAGGGCTGGTGTCCGGGCCAGGGAGCCTGACCTGGGGAGAGCCCGGGGGTCCGGGGTCCCACCCCCCTCCCCTCCCAGCGCTAGGGAGAACCCCGGGGGTCCGGGCTCTTGGGGACTGGCCATACAACCTAACCCTCCCCCCGCCCCTCAGGAGCTACCATAATTCTGCTGACAAAGTGCATGCTGAAAACTCTGAGGTACCGTAATGCTCTTTGAAAAGCACCTGCCGCAACAGCCTGGGGCCATGCTGTCTCCAGGTGTTACCATAATTCTAGTAAGAAAGGGCAGGCAATTCCAGCAAGCCTCTCCCCAACCCCCACCTGCCTTTTTTTTTTTCTTTTCTTTCTGGGATCTACTGTAATCCTCTGAATAAATGGACACATCAGGAAGACCCTGATGATGCTGGCCATGGGCTACCTTAGGTCTACCATGATGCTACTAATAAATGGTATGCACTCACAGTCCCATGCCCTCCCCCCAGGTCTCAGCTGAAGTCTTTGGGAGCTATCATAATACCACTAACGACACCCCCATCTCCAACTGGCAAGTGCTACTGCAAGGCTATTCATACACAATGCATGCCATAACAGACACCACCCCACCATACCATAATTGCTCCTTATAAAGTGCATGCCACACTGGGGACCCCAGTTTCAGTGTGAGTTATGGCGGGGGGGGGTCCATCAAGGGGCTCCCATAACGTTACTATTAAAGTGCACACCATACCAGAGACCCTGACCCCAGTCTGGCCAGCAGTGTATGGGCGCTACCATAATACCACTAATAAAGTGCATTCTGTAATACAGACCCCCATTCCAGCCTGGGGGTGCTACCATAATGACTCTAATAAAGTGCACTCCACAACACCGACCCTGGCCCCAAACTGAGTATATGATTGCTACCGTAATACCACCAACAGAGAGCATTACAAAATGGAGACCCCGATGGCAGCAGTGGGGGAGGGGGTGCTGGCGATTACCGTAATGCTACTGAGGAAGCACAGCTGGAAGCAGGCCAGGCGCCAAGGTAGGGAAGGGCCTGCGGGGCTGACGGGCATGACAGATGCTGTGCATGGCTCCAGTGGTGGGGGAGGAAGGGAGGGCTGGCACCGATGGGAGCCTAATAGCTCTAATTAGGCAGAGGTGCTGGCAGCCAGCAGGGACTCGGTGTGACCCAGTGCCAGCCCTCGTGAGCATCACTGGGAGACAGGACTGCAGCTCCCAGCTCCCCTGCCCCCACTGCCCTCCCAGAGCTGGAGAGAGCCCAGGTGTCCGGGCTGCCAGGCCCCTGCTCTATGCCCCAAAGCGGAGGCCAGGCCCCCCCCCCGTGGGGGGTGGGGCAGCAAGCAGCCTGTCAGCCTACGTTAGCCTGCTGGGGCTGGGATGAGCTGACAAGAGGAGATGGTGCCAGGGCCTCTGGAGGCACAGGTGGGGATGGGGAGAGGGGTTGGGAGCTGAGCAGAATGGGGTAGGAAAGGACCCAGGCGTCCGGGTTCCCAGGACCCCCCGATGCTCACCCTGCAGGAACCTCACAATGGTGGTTGGTGCATGTGCACATGCACATGTGTGCTCTCTGGCATGCGTTGCTCGCTCTGCACTTGTGCAAACATGTTGCACAGGAGGTGTCTGAGTCTGGGGGCTGGGCTGAGCTGAGGCTGCCCTGTGCGGGGGGGGAGTGTATGTGCAACTGTGCCTGTGTGACCCCACTGCACTAGTGCCTGGTGCACGTGAAACACCAGTGCAATTGCACGAGAGGACCTGACTGGGCATAACGGGGTGCATGTGAGTTCGGGCAGCTGCAAGGGGACCACAAGGCTGCAGATGCTCCACACCCTCCTAGCTCAGGTATGGGGGGTCTGGGCCCAGCGACCCCCCAGCAACTGGGGACCAGCCGAGCTGAGCCTCTGGGAAGGTGTCAAGTGGGGGGCTGATTTGGGGGACAGGAAGGGGGAGGGGCCAGACTGGATACACTGGTGGGGGTGGGGGTAGGAGGGAGGTCAGTTCTGGGGTGGGGGTGGGGGGTCATAAGCTTCCAGCCCCGGAGTGAAAGGGGGGTGGGATCCAGCTGCTCCCCTGGCACTTGAGGAAATGGGAGAACCCAGGAGTTCAGGTCCCAGCCCCCGCCAGGACCCCCCATCCCCTCAGCTGGGCAGGGAGAACCCAGGTGTCCGGGCTCCCCTCCCAGTGCTGCCCGCCCACCTCCCAGCGCTGTCGTGCACCCCAGGGTCCGGGCTCCCAGCCCTGCCCCCCCGGGAACCCTGGCATCCAGGCGGGTGCTTACGATGTGCAGCTGGAGGTAGTCGCCGAGGCCGGAGGCACTGTCGACCCGCACGAGCACGGCGCTCTTCTGGTGCGTGCTGAAGCCCACGGCCAGGCGGTCGGCGCGTGTGCTGGGCCGGTCGTTGGGCGGCCACGTGTAGGTGATGAGCGCGCCGCCCTTCCCGAAGATGTACGTCGTGCCGGCTGCGGGGACAGAGTGCGTCAGGGCCAAAACCCAGGCGTCCGGGCTCCCGGCACCCTCAGCCCCACTCCCTTCAAAGCTGTGGAGGACTCGGGCATCCGGGCTCGGAGCCCTGGCTCCCCTCCGAGCTGCAGCTCTGGGGGCAACGGTCTACTCCAGGCTCCTAACGAACCCTGGGCTAACGAGCCAGCCAGGCCCAGGTGCCTGCCATAGAGACCACCTCCTTCCAAGCCTAGGCTGAAGGAGACCCTCCTCTGCCAGAGACCCCCAGCGCTGCCCCTCCCCGCCTGTCAGAGCCCAAAAGTCTCCTGGGGCACCAATTACCACTTAATGAGCCGAAGAGCGGGTGAGGAGGGAGCCCGGCCCTGGGCACAATGAGCCGTGTAAACGCGCGTGTGTGCACACAGGTACATGCATCTCAGCCCCAAGACATGCACGCTCAAGTGCACACGGGCTAACATGCGCAGGTATGTGGACCTCCAGCCTCTGAGACGCACACGTGCACACGCAGGCGGAGGGGCACAGGGGTCAGGACACACGTCCACGGACCCACACGTGCCCCCCAGCCCCACTCCCCTCACACAGCTGGGAGCAAACCCAGGCATCCCGGCTCCCAGCCCCCCTGCTCGGACCCCCCAGCCCCACTTCCCTGCCAGAGCTGGAGACATCCCGGGTGTCCGGGCTCCCAGCCCTGCAACAAGTGACTGTGGGGCTTGGCCGTGACCCCCACCCCAGCCAGCGCCCTCCCACGGCGCCAGCAGCCGTGGGCTGTCGCAATCGATGAGCAAGAGACGGTGACAAACGCTGCGGGCCGGGCGGAGAGACAGGCCCATCGCTCCGCGGCGCCACGGCCACCCGGATGCCCCCGCCCTGGCCACGCGGTGGCAGTGGGGGGACATCGGGCCTGTAGGCAGCAGGGAGACCCTACAACAACATGCAGCCCCGGGTGGGCGCCTGGGCCAATATCCTTGATGAGCAGGGGGCCAAAGATAATGTGCCTGGAGCAAGGAGAGAAGCCGGGCGTCGAGGGCCCCAGCCCCCTGCTCTCACCCCCTTGAGCTGGGGCAGAGCCCGGGCGTCCGGGCGCCGCCCCACCCCTTCCTGTCAGCGCCTCCCATGGCCAGGGGCTAATTCATATTTAATGCCCACGCCGCAGCCCCCCGCTTCACCCCCCCCACCCAATCGATCGCCATTAGCAGCTGCACTTCGCCAGCACCGGCCCACGCACGGCCCGGGGTGGAGGGGACCAATAAACTGGGCCTGTATCCGGGGCTGGGCAAGAGCCCAGGCGTCCGGGCAGCCCACATCCTCCCTCTTGCAAACCACCCGCCCCCCCAGGTGTCCTTGCTCCCAGCTGCCCCTGCTCCGACTCCTCATCTCCTGGAGCAAGGGAGGAGACAACCCGGGCGTCCAGGCTCTCGGCCCCCTGCTCTCACCTGCTCCCCACCTGGGGGAGAACCCAGGTGCCCAGGCCCCAGCACCACGAGGACGAGGACTGCAGGGGGAGGCAGGGACCTGCACGGATGTGGGTGGCTCTAGTGGGTGGGGGTCAGGGGCGGAGATGCAGGTCTGTGCTGCGGCTGGCTCTGGGGTGGGCTGTGCCGGCAACTGAGTAGAGCAGATGCAGCCAGTTCTGGGGTGGGGCAGGGACTGGGGGTACAAAGCCTGGCACTTGGGTGCAGCCAGCTCTGGGGTGGGGGGTGTCAGTGGCTGAGTAGAACAGAGACACGGCTGCCTCTGGGGTAGGGCCTTGGGCTCTGGGGATGTGGGGCTGAAATGTGGCTGCCTCTGGGGTGGGACACACCAGCAGCCGAGCAGAACAGACACAGTGACTCTGGGGGTCTTGGGGCCCAGCTCTGGGGCATGGGCAGGTCTGGGGCCATGAACCTCACTCAGTGGCAGCTTTGGCATTGTCAGGTTTCAGGGCCCCAGGAACTAGTGCTATTGTGTGTGCATGGATGCACACACATGGACACACGTGCTCATTTGCACACGCAGGCATGCACTGATGTAGTGATATCACCAAGCATGCCCACCCCCGTCCAGCTCGTGACTGTGCACACACGCGTGTGCGCACACACACACGTGCACAAGCACACATGTGGTCACACACACATGCACATCTATGCCCGGTCCCCTGTGTCCTGGGTCCCCCATTAATTCCAGACCCCCAAATTCTCACCCTCTCTCTGTCCCACAATAGCCCCACCTTGCACACACGTGTATGTGCGCAGCCCACACGCATGCCCACTCCCTGGTGCCAGAGCCCGGCCACTCCCCTCGGCTTTCCTTGCGTGTGACACTCATAACGAGGCGAATTAAGTCATTAGCAGGTAATAGCCCTGTGGGCGCTAATGACTCGCCCCCCCAGCCTGGGGATTCCCCCCTACACATACACCAGCTGCACCAATACACATGCGTGTGCAATGCTCACTCACACCCCTCACATGGGGAGGGGGTTGCATCATCCTGGCCCCCCCAGCCCCTCCTCTGCCCCCTCATTCTCATTCCCCCCACGGATGAGCAGGGGCCTGAGGTGGGAACAGGGCTGGGGGCCCGGATGCCTGGGTTCCCTCCAGCCCCAGGCGGGCAGCGGGGGTGCAGGGTGAGAGAAGGGGGCCGGGAGCCTGCATACCTGGGTCCTCTCCTTAGAGGCAGGATTCCTGCCTTCCCCAAACGCCAGACATGAGCCGGGCGAGATGGAGGCACCTGTGCAGGACACCCGAGTCCCCGTCGTCCCCAGCCCTCTGCTCTGACCCCCCAGCCCCCACTCTCCTCCCAGAGCTGGAGGGAACCCAGGCGTCCGGGGCCGCCCTGCTCTCACCCGCCATGCCCCACTCCCCTCCGATGTCAGGGAAAGGATGGGTGGAGCGATGGCGGGGTGGATGGATGAATGAATCAACAGTGGGGACGGGCAGAGGTGGCACACAGCCGGACAGACAGATCTGCCCTAGAGCGCGGCTGTATACGTGGGGGTGGACACATGCACAGACACAGGCACGTAGGGGTAGGCGGACGGGGTGGTCGGGGCAGGAGCTGGAGGAATACAGGGGGCACGGACAGATAGACCCCCCCCGGGGGTGGGGAGAGAGATAGATAGATAGATAGATAGGATGGATGATACATTGACAGATACATAGATAAATAGATGATAAATATATAGATCGAGAGATGGATGGATGATATATAGATACCTAGATGATGCATATAGATGGATGGATGATAGATAGGCGGATGGATGATGGACGGGATGGATGGATGCACGGTAGATAAGTAGATAGATGGAGAACTGTACAGACAGACACACAGACAGGTAGAGAGACAGGTGGAGGGACGGACAGACAGATGCACGGGGACATGACAGCCAGTACACTACTTGGACAGACAGGCAGGCAGACAGGGGATGGATGGACAGACAGGTGTATAGGCGGACGGCAGGGGGACGCCAGGCCGGTGGACGTATGGACAGACAGCTGGACAGACTGGGGTGGGGGTGAGGATGAGGCGGATGGACAGGCAGATGGACGGGGAGGCACGTGCAAGGGGCCGGGGTGGAGCGGGACTGCCGGAGCCGGGGGCGCACGGGGCTGGACACACGGACGCGAGAGGCTCCCCCCTTCCCCCCACAGCTCTGAACACGGCTCTAACGAGCCCCAGAGCTCCGGCGCCGCGCACCCGATCCCTGCCGTTGCCATGGCAACCCTAATACCCAGCGCCTCCCCCCCGGACGCGCTCGCCCTCCAAATGAGAGCGCATGGGGGGGGGTTAACCTCTCATGTGCTGCAGCCAGCGCCGCACCCCCCAGATTGGGGCTGGATCGGGGCCCTGTCCCCAGTGACCGTGGCCCGGATTTCCACCTCGTCCGTCCCCAGCGGGACAGCTGGCCCAGCCCCCCCAGCCCACTCCAGGGCCCAGCCAGGACTCCTGGGTTTTCCCAGGCCCCTCAGGACGTCGAGGCCGGTGTCTGGCACGGTGTCAGCAGGGGCAATTTTGGCCCCTGGATGGGTGGATGGAGGGGTGGACGGATGGACAGACATCCCCCAGCACCAACAGGCAGGTTCGAGGACAGAGGGTGGGAGAGCGCGAGGGACACTCGGGGCCTGCAGAGATCAGTGGGGGAAAGAAGGACAGAGATGGGGGGTCCGGGCAGACCGATGGACACAGTGAAAGGGGGCGATGCGCGGAGGTGGGGGATAGGCAGAGGATGGACAGAGACAGACAGGGAGATGGTCGGCAGAGCGATGGGCTGGCAGGTGGAAGGAAATAGGTAGACAAGTAGGTTCCCAGATAGAGAGATCAGTAGGTAGGTCGGTCAGTAGATAGGTAGGTAGACGGACAGACGTGCAGATGAACAAACAGAGGATAGATGAATAGAATAATCAAAGACGGACAGATAGACAGATGCATGGATGGAGGGATGAACAAATAGATGATAGGTGAATATATCGATCGCTCAATGGCAGAGAGACGGATGGCTGGAGAGGGACGGATGGACGATGAAGGTGGTGCGATGGGGAGATACGCAGCTGATGCGTAGAGGGATGGCCGGGGAAGAGGAGAGAGAGAATCGGGCACAGACAGATGCGCAGGCCCCACGCGGGGCGGAGACGGGGCAGGCTGCGTGGGGAAGAACGGACCCCCAGACAGACGGGCGGAGGGAGGGAGGGACGGACAGACGAGCGGGTGGGCAGATGACCGAGGGCGCCCTGGGCGCAGGCCAGCCCGGGATGCCTCACCCTGTGGCTGCGGAGGGGACAGGTGTCTCAGCCTGGGGGTGCACCAAGGCCTCTGTCCGGGGGGTGCTGGGTGGCCCCAACCCTGGGCCAGAGCCAGGCATGGAAGCCGGGAGTCCGGGCCCTGCTCCCCGCTGCGCCTCCCCCAGAGCTGGGGGAACCCAGGGCTCCGGGCTCCCGGCTCCCCTGCTCGATCCCCCACTCCCCTCCCAGGACTGAAGCAAACCCAGGCATCCGGGCTTTCCGCTCTCTTCCTTTACACCCCCAGCCCCCAGTCGTCTCCCAGAGCTGGGGGAACCCAGGCGCCCGGGCTCCTACCCCCTGCCCTCACCCCCGGGCGCCGCTCCCCTCCCAGAGCGTGAGAGAGACCCGGCGTCCGCGCTCCCAACCCCCCCGCCAGGGAGAGAGCCCAGGCGTCGGGCCTGGCGCCGGCTGCTGCACTGCTCTCACCCCCCGGACCCCCCCGCCCGGGGAGGACCCCAGGTGTCCAGTCCCCAGTGGCCCCCATCCGGGAGAACCCAGGCGGCCGGACTCCCTGGCCCGGGGTCACAGGCTGGACGCCCAGGATGGACAGATGGACGGGACCCCTCCTCCCCAGCTGCTCCCGGAGATGCTGGCTGCTGGGGGGGGGCAGTGAGGGGGGGGTCCATGAGGGGGCTGCCCCCGCCCCACCGGCTGCAGGGCTGGAGGTGCGGATGGAGGGAGCCGGAGAGCGAGGGAAGGTGGAAATGGAGGAGAGAGAAGGGGGGGAGGGGCGCGGCCGCGGCAATGCGGCTGGGGGGGCTGCGGGGATGGGGGGGCCAGGCAGCCCCCCGGGAGGAGGGATTAACCCCTCACACCTTGAAGCTGCCAGGAGAAGCCATGGCAGCAATGCCCCCCCCAGTTACCTGCCCCCACCCTGGACTGGAGTATTGCCCCCCCCGGGGGTTTCCCATCCAGGCCTGGCCCTTCCCCCCTGCCCGTTTGAACACCATTCCAACACCGGAGGCAACAGCACCGGGTGCCCCCCACAATCCTCCTTGCCCCACGGGGGGTGACAGGGGCCAGGCAGGCTGTGGGGGGAGAACTTAGGAGTCCTGAGAGCCCCTGCCCCCCCCCCAGTTCCCAGACGTCCGGGGCTGGGATTGGGAGGGCGGGGGGCAGTCTGGCCTGGCCCGGGTATTATGTAATGGGGTTGCACTGCCTGTACGGACCCCCGTATGGCTGGCACCGACTGTATAGGCCCCTGCACAACCAGTACTGACTGTATGGAGTCCTGCACCGCCGGCGCCGACTGTACAGAGCCCCAGACCACTAAAGCCGACTGTAAATCCCCCCACACCTTCAGGACCGGCTGCATAGCTCCTTGCACCACCAGCACCAACTGTAAAGAGTCCTGGACCACCGGTGTCAACTATACAGACCCTCCCACACTGTCGGTGCTGACTGTATAGCTCCCTGCACCGCTGGTGCCAGCAGTGCAAAGTCCCGGACCACTGGCACTGACTGTACAGTGTCCCGGACTGCTGGTACTGACTGTAGAGCCCCATGCACCCTCCAGACCAGCTCAGCCCCCCAGACCACCGGCACCAACTGTACAGTGTCCCAGACCACCGGTACCAACTGCATGGAGGCCCAGACCACCGGCACTGATGGTACAACCCCTTGCACAGGGAGCAGTGGCTGTACAGAGCCCCAGACCACTGGCACTGACTGTACAGACTCCAGCACAACCAGCAGCGGCTGTTGAGTCCCCTGCACACCTAGTGCCAACTGTACAGAGCTCCACACCCTCAGGATTGACTGTACAGCCCCACACAATGCCGGCACCAACTACACAGAGGCCTGGATGGCCGGGACTGACTCTACACCACCTGCACCATGGGTCCCAACTGTACAGCCCCTCGTGCCACTGGTACTGACTGTACGAAGACCTAGACCACCAATACCTACTGTACAGCCCCCTGTACCACCTGCACTGACTGTACAGTCCCCTACATCGCTGGTACTGACCATTCAGCCCATCACACCCTCAGGACCGAATGTAACAGCCCCCAGGCCACCAGGACTGACTGTACAGGCCCCTGTTCTGCCAGCACCGACTGTACAGCTCCTTGGACCTCCAGCACCAACTGTACAGAGCCCCCGCACCACCGGCACCGGCTGTATGGCATCTGAACCACCTCAACTGACTGTACAGAGCCCCACACCACTGGTCCAGACTGTCCAAGCCCCCCAAACCACCAGCACCGACTGTTCAAACCCCATCCCTGCACCACCAGGGCCAACACTGCAAGGGTGCAGTGCTCCATGCCACTGGCATCAACACTGGGGGCAGGCTGCTCCCCAGCGCCGGGACAGACACCCCCATCCCTCTGGCACTGACTGTGCCATCTCCTGGGCCATCGTGCCACTGGGGCCCACAGCCAGATGATGGCTGTACCTACCCGCTCCCTGGCACCAACACTCGGGCTCCACATTGACAACAGCCCTCCCCACCATCAGACACACATAGCATGGACCCCGGACTGGGTACTAGCCCCCCAGCACCCATCAGGTCCCCCCCAGAGCATGAGGGCGAGGGGAAAGGAGAGGGGCAAGTGGGGCTGGGGGCCTGGATGTCTGCGTTCTCTGGGAGGGGAGTGGGGCTGGGAGGTGAGAGCAGGGAGTGAGGCCAGGAGCCCAGACACTGGGGTCTCCCCTGGGCCCCTTCCCCTCCATCTTCACTGCCCTCTGGCTGCCCCACAAGAGTGTGGGCAGCCTCCCCTTCCCCATCCCACCCCTGGGGGGGCTTGGCTCCAGGGATGGGGGCAGAGGGGCCTGGTGTGTCCCCTCCTACATGCAGTGAGTTTGACCAGGCTCAGTGAGGACACTGAGGGGAAAGTACCATGGTAGAAAGGTGGGGGGGGGTCCATGGGAAGAAGAGACCATGGCAGGGGGGCAGGGGAGTTACCATAATGGTATGGACCAGGGGAGGGGGATGGGAAAGGTGGGGGCTGCCCCAGGCATGGTGGGGGGCAGAAGGGCAGGGGCAAGGCCGGGGGGGGGAGCATAGGGGGGCCAGGGGCTGCCAGGGCATGTGGGGGGACAGGAAGGGTCCCAGGCAGGCAGGGTAGGCCAGGGCAGACGCTGCCCTTCTTGTGATCCCCCCCCAAGGTGATGAAGGGGCTACAGTTGGGTGGGGGTTGGGGTGCCCCTATCCTGTGCCCCCAGGTCATGGGGGAGCTGTGGCTGGGTGAGGGGGTCCCAGGGAGAGGCTAGGGGGCTCCCAGGGGGGCTCAGCAATGGGGGAAGGGGGCCATTGCCAGGGAGACAAGGGGCTGGGGTCCCAGGATGGGATGAGGGAGCTGGGGGGTCTCACCAGCCTGTGTCCCCCCAGGTGATGGAGGTGACTGCAGCCAGGTGGGCCTGGCCGTAAGGATGGGGTTGGGGGTCTTGGGGAGGGTATCATCTTCCCGTCCCCCCTGCCCAGGTGCTGGGAGGGGTTGGGGCCAAGCTGGCGGGGAGGGGCAAGTACTGCAGCTGTGGCTAGACAGTGCTGTGGGTCCTAGGGGGGCTCCCCATCCTGTACGCCCAGGTGATAGGGCCTGTGACCAGTTGAGCGGGGTCCCCACAGGTGCTGGGGGCCGTGTCCAGGTGGGGGTCCAGAAGGAGGGGACCATGGGCTCAAGGTGGCAGTCCCTCATCTTGTACACCCAGGAGATGGGGGCTGTGGCCAGGTGAGGGGGGCATCTGGGGGACCCCCCCAGGTGCTGAGGCTGTGACCTGGTAGGGCTGGGGGTCCTGGGCAGGGATGAAGGATCGCCCCCTATCCTGTACGCCCAGGTAATGGGGGATGCAGCCAGGTAAGAGGGGGGTCCCCCAGCCTGTACCCTCAGGTGATGGGGGATGCAGTCAGGTGGGGGTCCTGGGGGAGGGGACCAGCAGTTCCCTGTCCTGTACCCCCAGGTGATGGGGTGTCCCCACAGGTGCTGGGGGACCGTGGCTAGGTGGGGGTCCTGGAGGAGGGGCCGTGGCCCAGTGGGGGGTCCCTCAGCCTTTAGCCCCAGGTGCTGGGAGTCCCCAGGTGCTGGGGGGGGCCGTGGCCAGGTGGGGGTCCTGGGGGTGGGGATCAGGGGACCAAGGTGGGGTGATGGGGGCTGTGGCCAGGTAAAGGTGGGCCATGGCCAGGTGGCAGTCCTGGAGGAGGGGACCAGGGGTCCAAGGGGGGTTCTCGATCCTGTACCCCCAGGTGAGGGGGGCTGTGGCCAGGTAGGGATACTGGGAGAGGGGACCAGGGGTCCAAGAGGGGGTCCCCATCCTGTACCCCCAGGTCAGGTGGGGGTCCCAGAGAGGGTCCAAGGGGGGGTCCCCCAGCGGGGGGTGGGGGCCCCACTTACCGTGGCCGCCGCGGGTGAGGAAGGGTGTGCGGTTGATGGCGATGGGCACGGTGCCGTGCTTGCTGTGGAAGTGGTGCACGTGGTGGGTGGTGCTGAGGCTGGACGAGACCCGGGCGGCGCCCACCGGGCCCCCCAGCGCCCCCAGCGCCAGGGCCAGCGCCAGGGCCCCCAGCGCCGACCCCCCGCCCCCGCCGCCCCGCCGCCGCATGGCCTCAGCGCCGCATCCGCTGGGGGGGCAGGGGGGCAGGAGCGGGGGGGGCAACCCCTGGGGGGGCTGCAAAAATTGGGGGGGGGGGAAGAAAGCCCCCGGGGTCCGCTCACAGCCCGGGGGCCATGGCGCTGCCCCGGGGTCCGGGGGGGCCCGGCACCCGCGGCATCAAGGGGACCCCGGCATCCGGCAGGGGAGGGATGCAGGAATGGATGGACCAGTGCAGGGAGGGAGGGATGCGGGAGGATGGAGGGAGGGATGCGGGAGGATGGATGCGGGGACGGAGGAGCCGGCGGGGGGCTCAGGGGGGGTCCCTGCCCATGCCGGGGGCTGCGGCGGGCGCTGGCTCGGCGGGCGCTGGCTGCTCGGCTGGTGCGTGCTGCAGAGGAGAGGGAAGGCTGGAAGGAGGGAGCGGGAAGGGGGCGGCGGAGGGAGGAGGAGGGAGCGATGGAGGAAGGGGGAGGAGGAGGCGGCGGCGGCCGGGAGGGAGCGCAGCGCTGCTCCGAGAGGGAAGGATGGCCCGGGAGTGCCCCCCCCCCAGGTACTAGCCGCTCCTAGCCTGGGTATCAGCCCCCTCCCCAGCCGGGGTCCCCTCTGCTCAGCTTGAGCCCCCCCCACTAGAGTACCAGCCCATCCAGCCTGGGTACTGCCCCCTGGGTTTCAGCTCCCCTAGCCTGGGCACTGCTCCCCCCCAGTATCACCCCCCCAACTAGGTTTCAGCCCCCCTAGCCTGGGCATTGCCCCCCCACCGGGTATTCCCCCCCAGTTGAGTTTCGGCACCCCCCCAGCCTGGGTACTGCCCCCCACCCCCTGTATTAGCATCTCCAGCTAGGTTCAGCTCCCCCTAGCCTGGGTTTCAGCCCCTCTGGGGATCCCCCCCCCTTTCCAGCCTGGGTATTGCCACCCCTGCTGGGTATAGCCCCCCCAGCTGGCTATCAACCTCCCTTGGTATCAGGACCCTCCTGGCTGGGTACTGGCCCCCCAGGTATCTGCTCCCCCGGGTATTGCCCCACTTAGGCTTGGTATCATGCCCTCCATTTATCACTCCCTCCACTGGGTATTGTCCCCCCAGGTATCACCCCTGCCAGGTATTGCCCCACTTACGCTGGGTATGCTGCCCTCCAGTTATCACCCCCCCCCACTGGATAGCGCCCCCGCCAGGTACCAGCCCCTCCCTCTGACTGGATATCAGCCCCCCTCACTGGGTATCTCTGTCCAGCACCAGCCCCCCCATGGGTCATGCCCCCCATTGCTTTCAGCCCCCCGCACCTGCAACCATGTCCCCCAGAGCCAGGGCACACGCCTGCACACACATGTAGCACAGCTGTGGTGCTCACATGCACCCCACACTCATCCATACACATGGGCAGCCTGTCACACTTCCCTCATGTGTGCCCGTGCACTTTGTGCTGCAGGCACGACCCAGTCACGCTTCCTATGTGTGTGCACATAGACACAGCACGCATCAGGCAGGAGGCCTGCCGTGGTTCCCACAGGTGTGTCTGCACGCACCTCACATGGCAGACACGAACTTGTCACACTTCCCACATGTGCACAAGGACACAGCACATGCATGCAGGCATGCACACAGTCATGCTTCCCACACATGTGCACACAGACACAGTGCACAGCACACACAGGTATGCACACAACCTGTCACACTTCCCACCCATGTGCACACAGACACGGCACACAGCCATACACATGCCCTGCCATGCTTCCCCCACATATGCACATGGACACAGTGTACATCACACAGGCATGTGTGCACCTGGTCACACTTCCCATGTATGCACACAGACACAGCTCGCATCACACACAGCCATGCACGCACCGTCATGCTTCCCACACACATGCACACAGACACAGCGCACATCACACATAGGCATGAACCAATCCTCTCATACTTCCCATGCATGTGCCCACAGATACAGCTTGTATTGCACACAGGCCTGCAAGCAACCTGTCACACTTCCCACATGTGTGCACACAGATGCCATGAACACACCCTGTTCCTCTTCCCACACGTGCACACGGACACAGCAAACACCATGTGCCCGCACAGCCTGTCACACTTCCCCAGCGTGTTTTGTGCCCACTGTGCACAAGCCCGTTGGGTTTCGCATACGCAAAGCCTCTAGCTGTCCCTTGGTGCTTACCTGGTGTGCACCACTGTGCTCCCCACAATGCCTCTTGCACAGACGGCCCCTATGCATGCACACACATTGCAGCTGACCACCTCACATGCATGTGCTCACATACATGCACCCCACAGACCCCCCCCCCGCACCATCCCCCTTGTCCTGCTAACCCCTGGGGGGCCCCAGCCTTTGGTTAACCCCTTCCCTGCCAAGCGAGGCCTCCCCATGGTGCCTCCTGTAGGCCACATGGCTGTGACCCTGGCCCCTCAGAGGTCAAGGGTCAACCCCCCAGTTGCATGAGGCCTGTAACCTGGCAAACTTGTCCCACCCTTGGGTGCTGCTGGCAGGGGGGGCACCCAAGTGTTGTGAGCTTCCCTTAGGTAGTCCCCCAGCTGGTCCATCCCCCGGGTGGGGGTCTGGGGGAGGGGGCTGCCCTGCCGGTTCTGGCAGCGCTGACCTCACGGTCCCCAGTGGCTGTAAATCACCGGCGGTGAGATCATTGCGCTATGATGTCACTGCCTCATGGGAGCCGGTGGGCGGGGGGGATTCGGCCTATCCACCCGGGTCTGCTCCTGTGGGGGGTGGATCCTGGACGCCCCGGGAGGGGGCTGGGGGGTGGAGGGTGAGAGCAGGAGGGGCCAGGAGCCCGGACACGCGGGTCCCCCCGGGTCTGGGGGAAGCGGAGGGATAGAGCAGGGAGGGGGTCTCTGGCTGGGCAGCGAGGCCTAGTGCTTGGAGCCGGGCTGAGGCTGGCAGCGCCAGCGTGCGGCGGAGCTATAAATACGCCGGGCAGGAGCGGAGACTGACAGACGGGTGGGCGGTGGACGGGGGCCGCGAGCAGCGCTCGAATTAGCCACTGCCGCAGCCGGCGCCGTGCCGCCCCCGCCCCGGGGCGCCGCCCGGACGCCTGGGTCCTCTCCCCGGACAGCCTGCCAGAGAGGAGGGGGCCTGGGGGTGCGAGCAGGGGGGCCGGGAGCCCGGACGCCTGGGTCCTCTCCAGCTCGGGGCGGGGAGGGGGGGGCTGGGAGCGACAGCAGCAGGGGGCTGGGAGCCCGGATGCCTGGTGCCACCTTCTACTCCTGCTGTTCGCACCCACGGCTGCCCCGGGCGCCCGGCGCTGGCACCCGCTCCCCCCAGTGGTGTGACATGAGCCAGACGGTGACGCGAGTGCGAGGAGGGGGGTGGCAGCCGGCTCTGGGGGGCATCGGGGGCTGGGGAGACCGGGCCTAGAGCGGGGATGTGGCTGCCCCTGGGGGGGATGGGTCTTGGGAGCACTGGGGAAACGGGGCTGAAATGCAGCTAGCTCTGGGGTTGGATGTGCTGGCACCTAAGTGGCTCCGTGGGGGGGGGTCAGGCTGGCTCAGGGGGCCAGACCCATCATAGGGCTGGGAGGAGAACCCAGGTGCCCAGCCCCTCCTGCTCTCACCACCCAGCCCCTTCCTCTCCCAGACAGACCCCTCTGGCACCGCGCCTGTGGCTCCGCACCACCTTGTACGGCTCCCACCAACGCTCACGTTCATTTGCCCTCCCTTGGCCCCCCCCAGGCTCCACGCCCTTGCACACGCACCCAATGGCACTGGGGCCCTTGTGCCAGGTTGGTGAGTGGTGCCAGGCTCCTCATGTGTGGGCAAGCTAGCATGCAATTCATACCTGTGCACGGGATCTGAACTGCACCAGGCCCGACACACCAGTGTGTTGGTCTGGTGCCCCCACCTCGCATCGACACCAAGGCATGTGGTTTTCACATGGCTGCCCTAATAGTGATCTACGCCAAGCTTCTCATGTACATAGTTGTGCCACGCTCTGGTTTCACGGCCTTGCACCAATAGTGAACGCTGCCAGGTGGTTCATGTCTACGACCATGCCCCGGTCTGCTTTTCATGGCCTTGCATTGATAGTGAGTGACATGCCCCTCCTGTACATGGTTGTGCCGCACACTGGTTTCACAGTCTCACCCTGATCATGAACAATGCCCAGCTGCTAGCGTGTACGATTGTGTCTTGGCCTGGATTTCACGGCCTTGCACTGATAATGAACTACACCACGTGGTTCAAGCGGTCTAATAGTGAATGATGTGGACAACACCTGGCCACTTGTGCATGTACAATTGTGCCCTGGTCTGGGCCTCATAGCCTCACACTGATAGTGAACAGCACCAAGCCCCTTGTGTACACCGTCGTGCACCAGCTCCAGTTCCATGGCTTTGCACTGATGGTAAATGCCACCAGGTGGTTCACAAGTGCACCAAGCCCTGGCCTGCTTTGCTTTCCATGGCCTCATACTGATAGTAAACAACCCCCAGCTATGTGCGTGCACGGTATTGTGCAACGTGGCAGGTCACTTCCTCTTTCTCCCCCTCCCACCATGTGTGCAAATGTGAGATGAAACATGCTGCCTCACCCTTGCACACCCTGGAGCAAGGCCCTCCACCCCACCCCCGGCCATTTTCATGCTTGTGTGTGCAAAGTCCTGGATGGCTCATTTCTGTGCCCCTGCAACCCTCCCCTCGAACATTTCCACCTGCAGTGGCAGGTTCCTCATGTGACACACTCACCCAGCACCGCGGTGACCTCTGCTCGGCCTGGGGCTCTGAGCAGGCCTGTCTGACACACTTTCTGTGACCGTGCATTCACACTTGGCCTGGCAAGACCCTGCCCCATCTGGACACCCAGCTCACCCCATGTTCCTCCATGTGCCCTATGTCCCCCCCAGCAGCCCACACGTGTGCCAGCACTCACGGTCGTTGCACACGGGGCCGCCATATGAGGTCATAGTGCAGTCGCACGTGTAGCCATCCCACTGCTGCAGGCAGACGCCCTGGTTGGCGCACGAATCCTCAGTGCACGTCGTGCTGGGGCCTGGGGGGTGAAGAGGGGGCCAGGGGGAGGTTATAGGGGCCTCCACCCTCAGCGCCAGGGGGAGCAGAGCACGGAGAGAACCCAAGCATCCAGGCTCCCAGCCCCCCCGGTCTAAGCCCCCAGCCCCACTCCCCTCCTGGAGCCGGAGTGAACCCAGGCATCCAGGCCCCCCGCCCCTGGGGGAGCCCCGGCATCTGGGTGCGGCCTCACCGTCACAGCCGCGCTCCACCTGGCCGATGCGGTGCAGGGCGTCAGCCAGCAGGTCGGGGAGGCGCCCGTTGAGGTCCACGGAGGCCAGGCAGCCCTGGAAGCCATCACGCGATGCCACCAGCTTGGGCAGGTTGTGAAACATGTTCTTGCTCAGGCCCCCGATGTACAGCTCCCCTGGGGGCACAGGCACAGCATGGTCATGATCTGGGCACCTCCTGGACCGCACGTGCTCCCATCTGGGCTCTGACCCTAGCACCCAAATGGTGTCTGTGCCTGCCTGGGAGGGGGGCATCAGCATGCTCTCCGTAATCTCCTACCCACGTGCCAACCTTCCCCAGCCCTGCGTGGCTTGCCAGGGGGTATTGGGGCCCAGCTGAGCAGAGAGGCCCTGCCGGCTGCACCTCTTATTGCTAGGGCATAAATCTACTGTATGTTGTCTCCCAGCCACGCTTGAGCCTGCTTATCTTCCCCAGAGACACAGAGGCCTATGAGAGTAGGGTGCTGAGAAAAGGGTGCAGCGTCCACAGTCACCCATCCGTCTCCTATCCACACACCGACCCTCCCAGACCCTGCGTAGCTTCCCACGGGCCACCGGGGCCTGCCCAGGCCGAGCGTCCCCCACGGGCGCCCCCAGCCCATGGCTCACCCTTGAGGTCCAGGTTGCGGGCGCCGTTGGAGTGCTGCGTGACCGTGCGTGAGTCGATCTTGAGCGTGTGCACGTTGTTGGTGTCCCGCGACACGATCACATTGTGCCACTGGTTGTCGTTCACCGGCTTGTCCGAGTTCCCCTTCATCAGCGATGGCCCGTTGCCCAGGTCGAACACGTAGTGGACGTACCTGCCGGGGGAGGAGCGGGCGTGAGGGGCACCGGTGGGGCTGGAGCACAGTGACCATAACTGGGAGGGGCGTTGTGGCCAGTGGGCGTGCCTTAGAACCAAGGGGGCGTTGCCCCATCCAGGGGCGTGGCTCTGAGGTAAAGGGGCGTGGCTTAGAGCACACCCGCGCAGTTGGGCAGCAGGCGTGGTTCTGAGCCTGGGGGCTGGACAGGGATGACCTTGAGCAGAGGCGTGGTTCGGAACAGAAGGGGGTGTGGCCCGGAGAAGGGGCACTGTCTGGGCAAAGGGTGTGGCTTGGAGGCTGGGGGTGTGGCCTGCAGCCAGCTTGGAACATAGGGGCGTGGCTTGGAGCACAGGGGCAGGGCTGGGAACCTGGGGGCGGTGCTCACCCCTTGACAAGCTCCACCACGATGAAGTCGTTGCCGTTGCCGCTGTTGAAGAGGATGAGGCCGTCGGGCGCGGTGGTCTTGAACTGGAAGAAGAGGTGCATGGAGGCATAGGCCTGCAGCGTGGCCAGCGCCAGGTAGCTGCCGCGGCTCT
Organism: Crocodylus siamensis; assembly: GCF_052110815.1. Classification (NCBI taxonomy): domain Eukaryota; kingdom Metazoa; phylum Chordata; order Crocodylia; family Crocodylidae; genus Crocodylus; species Crocodylus siamensis. The sequence continues at coordinate 3,079,445 of NC_143400.1, forward strand.
TGAAGGTGACGGGGTCGGCCACGATGGCGCGCAGGCCCAGGCGGGCGTTGAGCTCGCAGTAGGCGATGTCGCCGTGCTGGCACAGGTCCATGTAGGGCAGCCCGTTGAACACCAGCCCGCTCAGGTGCCCGATGAAGTTGGACGGCACCACCGAGATGAAGCGCCGCTCCGTCATGATGCCCGTCTCGATGTTGTGGAACTCCAGGCGGGTGTGCGCCCCGGCCATCTGCCCTGCGGGCCGGTGCCAGGGGGGTCACGGCCAGCCCCTGCTGCCCCGCAGCACTACCGGGGCCCCTCGCTCCCGCCCCGCAGCCCCTGCACCGCGATGCCCCTCGCCCCCGCCCCCGGTACCTTCCACGGTGACGTTGTCCACGGAGAGCTGCAGGCTCTTGCCGCGCCGCACCACCCGCACCGTGTGCCACTCGTTGTCGTTCAGCTTGTGCCCCGCGAACAGCGTCTCGGGGCCTTTGCCTGGTGGGGGTGAGGGACGGGGGGGTCAGAAAGACCCCCTGGAGCCCCCCGGGAGAGCAAAGCCCCTCACAGCTCTCCTGCCCTGTGCTGAGACCCTTGCCCCGGTACTACCCCCAGTCCCTGCCCCCCCTTCCCCAGGCAGCTGGCAACAGGCCCCCCCCTTGCCCATGTCCCCCCCACGGCTCCTGCAACCTGGGCCGAGTGTGGCTGTGAGCACACACTAGTGCAACAGAGCACGCAGAGGGCCCAGCACATGCCCCAACATGCATGCACACAAGCCACGGCTCTCCCCAGTGCACGCACATGCGTGACCCCCGGCTGTGTCGAATGGCCCACGCTCCCAGGCATAGGGGCGCTGAGGATTGTGGCCCTGCTGCACATGGCCTGGCTGGGTGTTCCGGAAACACGCGTGCACTGACACTCACACGGAGACACGCAATGAGAACCTGGGTGTCTGGGACATGCACACACACTGTGAGAACCCAGATACCTGGGATGTGCGTCTACACCCCCCCCCCCAATAACCCAGGCATCTAAGATGTGCATGCCCCCCGCGAAAGCCCAGGTGTCTGGGACACATACCAACGTGCACATGTGCACACACAGATGTCCAGGACACAGACACACAAACACACACACAGGCACACTGAGAATCTAGGCATCTAGGAGAGACAGGCAGACGTGCACACACACACACTGAACCCAGGCATCCGTGATGCGCGCACACACATGCACATCCAGGTATCTGGGACACATGCAAACATCCCCCTGCCACCAATGTCCAGGACACACATACACACACTGAGAACCCAGGCATCTAGAAGAGAGACAGACATGCACGCATACCACACCCATGCACACCCACAGAACCTAGGCATCTGGGGCATATAGTTTCATAGTTTCAAGGCTTGGAAGGGACCCGAGTAGATCATCGAGTCCGACCCCCCCACCATGGCAGGAAAGAGTACTGGGGTCAAACAACCCCAACAAGGTGACTATCTAGCCTCCTTTTGAAGACCCCAGGGTAGGAGCCTGCACCACTTCTCTTGGAAGTCGGTCCCAGACCCTAGCCGCCCTGACCGTGAAGTCGCGCCTCCTGATATGTAACCTAAACCTGCCCTCCGCCAGCTTGTGACCGTTATTCCTGGTCACTCCTGGGAGCGCTCGGGGGAACAGTGACTCCCCCAACGCCTGCTGGTCCCCCCTGACTAGTTTGTAATAGGCCACTAGATCCCCCTCAGCCTTCTCTTGTGGAGGCTGAACAGGTTCAGGTCCCGTAGCCTCTCCTCATAGGGCCTGCCCTGCTGCCCCGATCGTGCGAGTGGCCTCCTCTGGACCCTCTCCATGCTGCCCACACCCCTCCTGAAGTGCGGCGCCCAGAACTGGATGCAGTGCTCCAGCTGCGGCCTGACCAGTGCCGCATAGAGGGGGGGGATCACCTCCCTGGACCTGCTCGAGATGCATCTGTGGGTGCAGGACAAGGTGCGGGTGGCCTTCCTGACCGTGTCCCCACACTGCCGGCCCATGTTCATCTTGGGGTCAATGATGACTCCAAGATCCTTTTCCACCTCTGCCCTGACAAGAGGGGAGTTCCCCAACCTGTAGGTATGGCACTGCCTCTTCCTCCCCAGGCGCATCACCTTGCACTTGTCTGTGTTGAATCCCATCCTATTCTCGTCCTCCCACCCCTGTAACCCATCTAGGTCCGATTGTAGCCTATTGCTCCCTTCCAGTGTGCCCACGTCCCCCCACATCTTAGTGTCATTGGCAAATTTGCACAGGTGCTTTTTACCCCCTTGTCCAAATCACTGATGAAGATGTTGAACAGTGCGGGCCTGAGGACCGAGCCCTGGGGGACCCCACTGCCCACATCCCTCCAGGTCGAACATGACCCGTCCACCACCGCTCTCTGGGTGCGGCCCTCCCGCCAGTTGGCGACACATCTGACTGTGCGGGTGTCGACACCGCAGCCCCCAGTTTCTTAATGAGAACGGGGTGAGAGACGGTGTCGAAAGCCTTCCGGAAATCCAGGAAGACGATGTCCACTGCTGCCCCTGCGTCTGGTGATCTGGTGATCTGATCGTAGAAGGCACCAGGTTGGTCTGACAGGACCTGCCACTGATGAACCCGTCCTGGTTGCCCCCAAGCATGAAATCCCCAGCTGGCCCCTCCTGGATGTGTGCCAGAATAATTTTCTCAGCTTGCCTAGGATCGAGGTGAGACTAACCGGCCTATAGTTCCCCGGGTCCTCCTTCCTGCCTTTTTTGAAGATGGGAACCACGTTGGCCCTCTCCCAGTCCTCCAGCATCACATGAGAGCACCACGAGTGCTCGTACAGCCGTGCCGGGGACTTGCAGTGACCTCGGCCAGTTCCTTTAGTACTCTAGGGTGGAGATCGTCCAGGCCGGCTGACTTGAACACGCCCAGCCCCTCCAGAAGCTCCCTAGCTAAATCCTCGCTAACCGGTGGCCCAGGGGTGCCTGCCCCGGGGCCCGAGGGGGGCCCAGCAGGGAGGTGGCTGTTCTGGCCCCTACTTAGGAAGACGGAGGCAAAGAAATCGTTGAACATGTTAGCTTTGCCGTCTGGTGTGACGACCAAGTTTCCCAACGCGTCCTGCAAGGGCCCCACATTACCTGGGACCTTCTTTTTACCCCCTACGTATTTAAAAAAGGACTTCTTATTGTCCTTGATCTGGGAAGCTAGTCCCAGTCCCATCTCTGCCTTGGCCTTCCTGACTCCCCCCTACATCCCCGAGCGACTGCAGAATAGCCCTCCCTGGTGATGGCCCCTCCTTTCCATCGGGTGTGCGCCTCCCTTTTAGCAAGGAGACATTCCCGGATGCTTCTGGTGAGCCACAGAGGCTTGTGTGCTCTCCTGCTCCCTTTGATCCTCGGGATTACCTTCCTTTGGGCTTGGGGATCGTCTCCTTAAGGAGCGACCACTCTTCCTGGACACCTGGCTCCCCTCCCCTCCGGGACCTCAGCGCTTCCCCAACTATCCTCCTCAGCTCGTTGAAGTCTGCCCTCCTGAAATCCAGGGCTGCTGCCTTGCTGCCGGCCTTTGCCACCTTGCGCTGGATGGTGACTCCCAGCAGGCGATGATCGCTGTCGCCCAGGGGGTCGAGCACCCGCGGCCCCCGCACCAGGTCATCACCCGTGGCCAGCACGCACCTCTATATGTGAAACTCGCCCCCGATGTCCAGGACAACGACACACACACATGCATGCAGATGCGCAATGTGAACCCAGGCATCTGGGACACATGCACACGTTCACGCATCCCCGGGGCACCAGCGAGCGCTGTGCCGTGCTGGCCTTGTGCGTGCGGGCGTACCCACCTCCATGAGACAGTGAAGCCCATGCCCAGGGGGATCTGGCCCCAGACCCCCTCCCATGTACCCCAGACCTGAGGGGAGGACAGCCCCAGAGGCCCCCCTCCCACGGCTCATCAGGCCCTAATGAGTCACTGATCAGGGCACTGGGGGCAATTAATCCATGCTCCAGCCGGCCGGATGCATGGGGGGCAATTAATCCATGCTCCAGGTTGGGCTGAAATTGCCCTGCGGGGAGCAGGGACAGCTGGCTCTGAGCCCCACCTTTTGCCTCATCACCCCTGCCCCCATAGCCTTAGACTTACTAGGCTGACACCCAACGCCTGGCACTAATTGGGGGGGTATTAATTAGTGCTGGGGGGGTTAATTGGGGGGGTTCTTAGCACACGGGGGAATGTGGCACAGCCCACACAGGGGATAAGACACACGTGTGCACATACGCCATGGGCCGTGCAGCCACAGACACGCATGCAGAGGTGCACACATATGCACCCCCCCCGAGACACACCATGGTGCAGACACACACAACACACACACCTCTATATGCAGGTGCACATACACAGCTTTGATACAGGTATGCGCACGCAAACAGACACAACATATGCATGCATACAGAGGCACACCGCAGGTCCCATGCAGACGCACGCAGACCCCCACACACGGGCACATGTATGCAGACCCACCCCCCAGGTACATACATGCACATGAAGACATCAGTACACGTGTACATACACACAGGCCCACACAGAAAACACATGAACATGTATATCTCCCTACACGTGTGTGCAGACCCAACACAGCAGGCACATAGACACACAGGGACACAGCACACGTGTACAGAGGCACACTCCAGGCACGTGCCCCCACAGACACAGCGTAGTCCCATGCACACCCCCCCCGGCACACACAGGCACACATATGCAGACCTGTCACAAATACACACACCCGCCACAGGCACACAGACACATGCACGCTTTCTCACGCAGGCATACATGCACACACATGCCCCACCCCACACTTGTGCAGCTAACAGGTACATGCACACACACATACAAATAGAGCACAAGAGTGCACCCCCCCAGACACACCACAATCCCATGCAGGCACACAGACACACCTGCACACGCAACTGCACACAGAGGCATGCAGGCAGGCTGTGTGCATAGAGCCAGCACAGCTGCATGTGCACACACACAGAGACAGACAGAGGCAGATGTTCACACATAGGCACACTAGCACTCATCCCCAGGCACATATATACAGACCTGCCACAAGTACATGCACCCACCAGAGGCACGCACACACACGCGTGCACAGACATACATGCATACACAGACATGCCCTCACACACATACACAGACCTAACATGGGTACAGGAAGGCACACACACGTACAGAAAAACAGCACACAAGTGTGTGCATGCACACGCCCCCATAGACACATTTGCTCTCGCACCCCCTCCCCCATTCAGAGGTCCATCCCAGGGACACGCAGGCACACACATGCACATACACAGTGACGTGGGCACACCTGGGCACGCAGAGGCATGGCGCAGGCCCATGCACAACTGCTGGCGCACAAGCTGCAGCAGAAGTGCAGGCAGGTGCTGCCCCCTGGTGGCCCCCGTGGGTGCTGCACCCAGACTCAGGCTGCTGGGGGGGTGCTCCCCTATAGCCCCCCCTTCCACCCGAGCCCTCTCCCCAATTCCCGGGGGGAGGCAGCAAAGGGAGCCCGGAGGCCTGGGTCCCCTCCCTGCTCTGGCGGGGAGGAGGGGAGGGGAGGGGGCTGGGCTGAGAGCAGGGGGTGCTGGGCCCCGGATGCCTGGGCTCTCTGGACTGGGGGGTCCCAGCTGGGCAGGCGGGGAGCCAGGACTCCCGGGTTCTCCCCCAGCTGCGTCTCCGCGTCACTGCAGCGGCAGGTCCTGTCGTTGCCTCGTGCCTCAGTTTCCCTGTGTGACCCACGGCTGGACTCCGGATGGCGGGGGGTGCAGGGGGGACATAGGGGCAGGAGGGGACGGGGCTTGGCCCCCAGGGTCCCATTGCCTTGGAGCTGGCATCAGGGGGCCCCTCTACGCACCTGTATCCAGGCCTCGGTGCTTTCCGTGTCACATCTGCCGGTCACAGGTGGAGCCGCGAGTGTGTGTGCATGGTGCCCCCACCCCCTGCATGCAGGTATGTCACAGTGCCCCAGGACATGGGGCGTGCAAAGGGCACCCTCCCGCGGCAGGCGCACGTGTGTCATTTCCCCTCCTGTGCCAACACGCGCACGTGTCACAATACACCCCCTCCCCTTGTTTTTACAGGTCCTCCACTAAATAGTGCCTTTATGTACAAATGTGTGTGCCCCCAGCTCACACGTACATGCCTCTTGTTGCCACCACCTGTGTGAGCAAGGCCTGGTCCACACGTGTCTGACCCCACATGGCTCCGTGTTCGTGAGATGTCTGCCCCGTCCCCGGCCGGCCACCTACCGTCAGGGCCAATCCTCTTCTTGCGGCCCCAGCTCTAGGCTGGCTGGGGGGCTCCACACCGGGCAGGAGACCCCCTCTCACAGTACAGGGCTTATGACACCCCATAGCTTGGTTGCCTCTGTGTCAATGCTGCCCTGGGGACTGGGGGCACAGGGCCAGCCATGGGGAAGACGGGGGGGGGGCGGCTTGGTGATGCCCCCACTTTGTGCCCAGGTGTGGGAGCTCCGTACCTGACATATGTCCGTGGGGAAACTGAGGCAGGAGCAAGGAAGTGGCTGGTTCAGAGCAGGTATGGCAGTGTGGGGTGGGGAGCGGGGGGCTCCTGGCCCCCCCCACGGTGTGGGAGCTGGCCCCCACCCCAGGCTGGGAGAGAGCCCAGGAGTCCTGGCCCAGCTCGGCTGAGTCCTCCCAAGTGCGAGTGTGTCACTGCACCTGGCAAGAGGGGAACCCCGGCGTCCGGCCCCCAGCCCCTCTGCCCTCACCCCCAGGCCCCACCCAGAGCCGGGCCCCCAGACACCCCCTGCTCCAACACAACCAGGCGTCTGGCGCCCCCCCCCGGCCGCGTGACGCCAGAGACGGAGGGCACGAGCGGGCGCGAGCGCGGGGGGCACTTACTGGGGTGACAGCCTATCCTGACACAGTCTGACGGGGCGGGGAGAGAAAGAGAAGGCGACAGTTTTACATCCTTCGGTCCCGGCTGCCACCAACCCTCCGAGGAGGCCCCCTCCGGGGACGGCGCGTGCCCTGGCCGCTGGCTCCGGCCCCCCACCCCCGGCTGGGACCAGCTCCGAGCGGTGTCGCCCCGAACCCTGCCCATCTCCGCCTGCCCGGGGGCTCTGTGACACATGCACGTGTGTGTGCGTGCACACGTGTGTGCGTCTGGCTGCCCAGGCACAGGGGTGCTGGCCCCGTGGTGCGGGGCGGGGGGACATACCGAGGAACGGGAACAGGCCCCACAGCCCCTGGGGATGGCATCTGCACACAGCTACCCTGGGAGCAGGGGGGTGACCCGTGTGGACATGTTGGGGGGTGTGCGGAGCCACCCGGGGGCACCAGGACCCCAAGCTGGGCCTGACGGGGGGCTGGGGGCTGTGGGGGGCAGGCGGAGGCTGTGCAGGGGGGGAGCAGTTGCTACTGAGGGGGTCCCAGCCGGTGCCCCCCACATCTTCCCCAAGCCAGCGGGCACTGGCTGTGCGGCCTGTGGCATGGGGGGTGTCCCAGCCCCCCGCCCCGGCACCCCAAAGCGGGTGCTGAGGAGAGGAGGGCGGGGGTCCCCTGGCCAAGCAGCTCCTGCGGGCCTGCACAGGGGGGCACTTCCTCCCGGCCACCCCTTCCCCCTCCCGCGTGCCACCCTGCTGCCCATTGGGACTGGGAGGACCCAACAACAGGGTCCCCCCAAGAGCTGCCGGTTCCCCCTTCCCCGCGGCCCAGAGGTGGGGGTGGCCGGGCTCTCCAGGCCCCCCGATCTCCATGGCAGGCGAGGGGCAGGTGCGGGGGTCCCGGGGCCACAGGCCGCACAGCAGGGCCTGGCGCGCGCCGTCAACCGCAGCAGCAGAGCGGGGCGCAAGCAGGCGCCGGACCAAAGAGCTCACCCCGGGCGGGGGGTCCAGTTTGGGGTGGGAGGTCAGAGATGGGGGGGGCAGAGGTCGAAGGGGGCTCTGGGAATGGAGCCCAGGAGTTTGGGGGCGACAGGGTGCTGTGCGGTTTGGGGGGGTCGTGTGAATGGTGGGAGGTCAGAGGTGGGGGTCAGAGGTCAAAGGGGGCAATGGGAAAGGAGCACAGGAGTTGAGGGGTTCTGGGGGGCATGGTAAGGACGGGAGGTGGGGTGGGGGTCAGAGGTCAAGGGAGGGTCTGGGGTGGAATGTGGGAGCTTGGGGGCTGCAAGGAGTGAGGGAGGGGGGTCATGCGGGGGTGGGAGGTAAGGGGTCAAGGGTCAGGGAGCTCTGGGGTGGGTTTGGTCCCGACTGCTGCTTGCCAGGCTGGCAGAGTCTGCGCCGATGAAGGGTTAAAAACCGCGAGTGGGGGGTGGGGGCAGGGACGGGGACCCCCAAAGCCAGGGGGGCACCCCCAGATGGGGGGGCTGTTAGCCCCTGCACTGCTGGGATGAGCCCAGCACCTCCTGCAGAGGGGAAGGGGTCCCGCTCCTGAGCACCCCGACTCTGGGGCATTGCCCATGGGAGGGGGGGAGGAGGAGGCCAGGAAGGGGGGCATTAACCCCGCACGCGCTGGTACCGAGGTTGACGGTGAGCTTCATCTGGCCGCCGTCCAGCTCCAGGCGCAGCGTGTCGGCCGACTCCCGCGACGTGGTGGCCAGCATGAGCCCGTAGGCCCGCTGCGACATGAAGCGCAGCGACACGTCCTCCGCCTCCGTGTGCATCACGCCCGGCAGCAGGATCTTCATGTACATGCTGCCATCGTAGCTCAGCACCGTTGCCTCTGCGGAGCCGGGGTGGGGGGGGCATGAGGGCCATGGCCCAGGCCCCCCGAGGCCGCCGCTGGTCTCACAGCCTCCCCAGGGACCTCCCAGCCCCTCTCACGGAGCTGGCCCCAAGCTCCCAGCACGTCTCACACCTGAGCTTTGGTACCCCCTGAACCCCGTCAGGGAGCTGGGCTCTCCCCACCCCTGCCACCCCTCCCCCTGGTCCCCCAACTCTTCTAGCAGCACTGGCCCAGACCCCCAGCCCTCTCCCCGCTCCCTCAGGGACTCCCAGACTTTCCCGGTCTCATACCCTCCCCCAGGCACCCCAGACCCCTCTCTGGTCTCATACCCAGACCCTTCCTCAGCCTCGTACCCCACCCCAGGCCCCTCTAGCAGAGCAGGTCCACACACCCAGCTCTCTTCCAGGCTGCCAACAGCATCCCCAGTCTCGCACCTTTCTCCGGGTACCCCCAATCCGTCACAGGGCAGTTCAGCTAGCCAACCCTCTCCCAGCACCCCGATGCCATCCCCAGTCTCACCCCTGCCCCGGCTACCCCCAACTCTACCCCCCCGGCGCCCTCACCCCTCTCGCAGAGGGGCCCGAGGTAGCCAGTGCCCACGCAGTCGCAGACGAAGCGGTTCCAGCCCTCGCGGCAGGCGCCGCCGTGGCGGCAGGGCGCACTGCTGCACTGCTTCTGGGTCTCGCGGGAGCAGAAGGCCGAGACGCCCGGGGCGGCCTGGGCCTCGGCCAGGCGCCGCACGTCGCGGCTGCGCCCGTCCACGAAGAGGTCACGCACGCAGCCCACGTAGCCCAGGCGCAGGAAGGCCGTCCACAGCTCGGGTGGCGGGTGCAGGTCGGGCCGGCCCTCGGGCAGCCCCCCCAGGTACAGCTCGCTGTCCAGGTCCAGGATCTCGCTCTCGCCGCTGGCCAGGAAGGGTGTGCTGCGGCTGTTCACCGAGATGGAGCCTGCAGGGGGAAGGGAGGGCAGGGGGTGAGGGGAGACCCCCACGCCAGCCCCTGAGGCCCCCGGCTGGGCCCGGGCATCGGCACGTGCATGTTTGTGTCCTGGAATGAGCGTGCAAGCATTGGTCCCCCATGTACTCACACACATAGGACAGATACCTGACTGAGCATGTGGCACTGGCACATGTGGGCTCACACACACTTGTGCCCGCACAACATGCACCCAACAGAGTGCGCAGGCACTGGCACATGTGGATTTGCACACACCTGTGCCCACATACATGCATAACACACACCCAACTGAGTGTGCAAGCAGTGGCACATGTGGATTCACACACACCTGTGCCTGGGCACATGTATAAACACGCACCTAATGGAGTTTGCAAGCAGTGGCACGTGGATTTGCACGCACCCGTGCCTGCATACCTGCCTAACACACACCCAACCGAATGTGCAGGCATTGGCATGTGTGGATTCACACACTCCCATAACTGCATACATGAATAACATGCACTCAGCTGAGTGTGCAAGCAGTGGCATTCCTGGTTTCATAGACACCCATACCTGCACACACACAACACACCCAATAGAGTATGCAGGGATTGGCATGTATAGATTTGCACACTCATGCGTGCTCTCGCACACTGCATTTCCACGCGTGCCCAACCAAGTGCAGACTTTAGCACCCTGGATCTGTCCACACTCCTGCTGGCACTCATATGACCTGGATCTTCTCGACTGGGTGAGCACCAGTATGCATGGATTCATGCATGTATACAAGTAGGACATACACGGAAATGATTTGCCAGCATGCCCACAGACACCCTGTATTCACACATGCATGTGCACAACCCACACACGCTTATCATAATGGGCACATGTGGGAGTGCTGTGGATGAGGCTGCCGCATGAAGAGGGCTGGGTCTGATACTTCTCGGTCAGCAGGGAACAGACCTGTGCATGTGCTCACACATCTGCATATACATACACACACCAGGTATCCAGGAGAAAGATGTGCACAAGTATACACAGACACATACACACATGCATGCACCCACATATACAACAGAGGTGTCTGGGAAAACAGACATAAGTGTTCATATACCAGGATATGCACACACAATCCAGGTGTCTGGGAGACAGATGTGTACATGCACACACCCACAGCCCAATCAAAGCTGATATAGTCACACTCAGACTGAAAGATTTCAACCAGCAGGGGGCTGTGTTGTGCCATCTCTCTCTCTCAAGTTCAAGTGTGTATGCGCGCGCGCGCACACACACACACACACACACAAGAACCCAGGTGTCCAGGAGACAGAAAAGCACGCACAGATACACAAGCACACATGCACACACATATGCAGAACTGAAGTGTCTGGAGGAGAATTGTGCACGTGCACACATAAACACCCCCCCAGAACCTAGATGTCCAGGAGACAGACATGCATATGCACACACACAGACATGCACCACGCATACGCACAAAGCCCAGGTGTCCAGGAGACAGAGGTGTATGCGCACACACAAAACCACACATCCACACATCCACAAGTGTGCTTGTGCACAGAACCCAGGTGCCTGGGAAACAGAGGTGCATGTGCGCGCGCGCGTGCACACACACACACACACACACACACAGAACCCTAGGTGTCCAGGAGACAAGTGCATGTGCACACACACATGCGTGCACATACGAATGCACACTCGCACACATGCAGGGGTGAAGGTGAGACAGGCGAAGGCAGTGAGGGGGAAAGCAGGCCTCAGGTCTCTCCTGTTTCTGCTTCCTCTTACCTGCCCCTCCCTTTTCTCCCTCGCTAATGAGCTGCTAATGAACTGCCAATTTGCTGGTGCCAATCAGGAAGGAAAGAAGCGGGGCACCAGGGCTGTGGGCTGAGAGAGGGAGAGATACACACACACATGCACACACACACACACCCCAGCCTCTGGGTGCATCACAGTGCAAGGTGTGGGATTCCTGGGGGGATCTGGAGTGGGGGGATCAGCACTGGGGCCTGGGGGGCAAAGGCAGGGCCCGGGGGGGGCCCTCACCTTTGCGCCCGTCGCGCTGGAAGTCCACGTGGCACCACTCGCCGTCATTGACCTTCTTGCTGCTGGCCCGCAGCTTGATGCCGCCTGAACCCATGTCCAGCAGCAGGTAGAGGTAGCCGTCAAGCAGCTCCATGGCAAAGTAGTCGGCCTTGGGGGGCCGGTCGGGGCGCGCGGGGCCTGGCCCTGGCCCCTCGCGGGGCGGCTGGAGGCGCCCATGGGAGAAGAGCAGCAGGCCGTGGGGCTCGGTGGTGCGGAAGTCGAAGGAGATGGAGCCCGTCTTCTTGGCGCTCCACTTGGGCAGGGCCAAGAAGGCCTCGGGCGCCTCAAAGGTGACAGGGTCCAGGGCAGCCACGTCCTGGCAGCGGAAGGCCAGTTCCCCGTGCAGCTTCATCTTGGCGTCACCCTCCTTGGCCAGGCGCGACAGCTCCAGCTTGAAGTCGTTGTTTTTGTACACCACCTGTAGTGGGGAGGGAAGGGACACGGGGGGATGTGGGCACCAGAGCTGGGGTCCCCAGCCCACCCCAGAATGGGGGCAGTGGCTGAGGGTTGGCAGGGGCTTGGCCCTTCCAGAAGTCCTGATCCAGGGGTGGGGGGCAGGGGGTGCCCGTCCCTATCCAGGGGGCCCTGATCCAGCCCTGATCCTGGGGGCACTGGCTGGGGGATAGGGTGGGGGGTGTCCCTTCCAGAGGTCCCAATCCAGGCCTCACCCTGGGGAACCAACTGGAGTGAGAAAGGGGGCTGTCCCCTCTAGGGGGTCCCAATCCAGGCCTGATCCCGGGGGGCACCAGCTGGGGCAAGGACCCTGGTCCAGGCCTGATCCTGGGCTGGGGGGAAGTTCCCCGTCTCCTCCAGGGGGTCCCAATTCAGGGCAGGCCCGTCTGCTGGCAGCACATTCCTGTCACAACCCCATAACAGGCACGTCCCACCCCAGAGGTGGCTGCCTCCCAGCACCGGATGAGGGGTTGCAGAGCCCATGGCGGCCCCCCCGGGCACTCACGTCCTTGAGACACCCCATGAAGTTATTGCTGACGGGGGAGCCCGGCAGGTCAGCCGTGTTGGGGCTGCCCCCGATGTAGAAGAAGTCGTCGGAGCCCAGCATGGTGTAGTCCTCCTGCGTGTAGCCCGTCGTGGTCAGGATCCCGTCCACCGAGATGGTCACCTGTCCGGCGTCACAGTGCGGGGGGCGGGGGGCAGGGTAGGGGGGAAGGGAGCAGGTTTGGGGTGGGGGGAAGGAAACAAGCAGACAACAGCGTATTAAGGGCCTGGGGCCGGCGTGGGTCTGGGGGAGGTGACGGGGTGGGGGCTGCTCAGCCATTTTTATGTCTGGTTGTCTCTGGAGGAAGGCCAGTTTTTTGGTGGGGGGGCATGAGATCTAATTGGGGCAAGACTGGAAACGGGGGGTGGCCAGAAATGGGGGGGATGGGGCCGGGGGGGCACAAGATTTGATGGCTCAGCTCAGGGGGGCCCCTCCCTCCCCCCACAGGCTGCGCCCCACTCACCGCCGCTGCCGCTCCTCGCTGAGGTCTGGGGGGAGGCCGAAAGCGCCCCAAAACCATGTGCCGTCTGCCCCCCCCATGTTGGGGTGGGGAAGGGGGTTCCTGAGGGGGGGGTGGCAGTGGCGGGATGGAGGGGCAGGGCCCGGCCATGGAGCCAGCAGGCCAGGAGGCGGGGGTGATGGCTGTTCAGTGAGGAGGGGTATGTGTGTGTGTGTCGGGGGGGGGGTAACAGTGGTTCAGTGTGGAGGTGGGGGTGGTAACAGTCATTCAGGGAGGAGGTGGGGTTGTGTGTGCATGTGTGACAGGTGATGGGTGTGCATGTGTAGGTGACATACATATGCATGTTGTGCATGATGTGCGCATGCATGGGTCTGTGTATGTGTGATGTGTGTTGCATAGTGTGTGGGTGTGATATGTTGCATGCATGTAATGCCCGTGTATGTGCTGTGATGCCTGCTGTCTGTGATGTGCTGTGTGCTGTGATGCCTGTTGTGTGTGTGGTGAGTGCTGTTGCATGCTGTGTGTCACGTGTGTGCTCTGTGCGGGTTCCATGCCCATGGCTCTATAGGGCCTATAGAGGTCAGGCTGCACCCTCTCCCCTGGGAGACCCCAAGTCCCAAGCACAACTCGGGAAGGACTGAAGCAAATGAATGTGCATGTGTGCATGCCCAAGAGGACACACACATAGGCATTTACATGTGTGTCTGTACTGCCACCACACCTGGGCAACACGGGTGGGGTGCCTGGCTCCACCCCAGACCCTGGCTGCATCGCTGTGCTTCCATTTCCCCAGTCCCAAGGCTGGGAGCACGACATACCGCGAGTACCTGGGAGAACGTGAGGGAGGCGTGAGCACGTGTGCACGGGCATGTGTGGCCATTCCGTGACGAGGAACACGTGGGCCAGGACCTCCAGCAGGGGCAGGTGTGTACAAAGGTGCTCACCTGGGGCTCAGGGTCCTGGGGAGCTGCGGACAGATCTACACGCATGCCCCTCCTCAAGCACCAGGAGATCACACAGTGCGCGCACACACAGCGCAATTCAGATCCTAGTCAGTAGGTGACAGTCACATGTACACACAACCACACACACACCCCTGCAATGCAAGTCAGCAGGTGGCAGTGTGCATTTGCATACAGGCACACACACACACAACTCTGATCCTAGTCAGCAGGTGACAGTGCATGCACACATACATACATGCGCACACACCCTGCCTCCAATCCGAGTCAGCAGGTGGCAGTGCGCACAATGTGCACATGCACCTAGACACTAAACTGATGCTAGTCAGCAGGTACACACACAGACACAAACACCTGCAATCCAGGTCAGCAGGTGGCAGTGTGTGCACACAAACACACTCACATAAAGAACTATGATCCTAGTCAGTAGGTGGCAGCACACATGCACGCACACACACAGACACGTACACACACACTTCCAATCCAAGCCAGCAGGTGGCAGTATACACCGCCCCCCCCCCCACACTACACAGCTCTTATCCTAGTCAGCAGGTGGCAGTGCATGCACACACAAACCCACACGTGCGCATGTGTTTCCCAGGCACCTGGGTTCTGTGCACAAGCACACTTGTGGATGTGTGGATGTGTGGTTTTGTGTGTGCGCATACACCTCTGTCTCCTGGACACCTGGGCTTTGTGCGTATGCGTGGTGCATGTCTGTGTGTGTGCATATGCAGTCCAAGTCAGCAGGTGGCAGTACACACATGAACACGCGCATGCACACACACACACAGTTCAGATCCTAGCCAACAGGAGACAGTGCACACACATGTACATGTGCATGTGCACACATGCACATACATGCACACAAAGAGCTCTGATCCTAGCTGGTAGGAGGCAGTGCACAAACATACAAACATGTGTACACACACACGTGTGCACACATGCACAACTCTGATCGTAGCCAGCAGGAGGCAGTGCACACACATGCGCACACACTCATAGACATGCATGTGTACACACAGAGCTTTAATCCTAGCCAGTAGGAGGCAGTGCACACACACACGTGCACACACAGATGCACACACAAAGAGCTCTGATCCTAGCTGGTAGGAGGTAGTGCACAAACATACAAACACATGTACACACATGTGCGCACACACACAACTCTGATTGGAGGCAGTACACACATGAACACACACATGCACACATGTGTGCACAAAATTCTGATGCTAGCCAGGAGGCAGTGCAACACACACGTATCATGCATGCACAAAGATGTGCACACACATGCACAAAGCGCTGATCCTAGCTGGCAAGAGGCAGTGGACACACGTGTATACACGTGTACACACATATGCACATACACACACTCACAGCTCTGATCCTAGACAACAGGAGGCAGTACACACACACACACACACACACACACCATGTGTGCACACACATGCACACACAGAGCTCTGATCCTAGCGAGGAGGCAGTGCACACACACACACACACTCGCAGCTCTGATCCTAGACAAGAGGCAGTGCACACACACACGTACTATGTGTGCACACACATGCACACACAGAGCTCTGATCCTAGCCAGGAGGCAGTGCACACATACACACACACTCACAGCTCCAATCCTAGCCAGCAGAAAACAGTGCACACACACATGCACACACATACACACACACACCCTGTCACCTCCAGGATCTGTGCACAATGATGCATTCCCCTCCCACCTCCCCAGCCTCTCCCCCCTGCCAGAGGCCAGAAGCCCCCCCAGAACCCCCATCCACACACTTGGCCCAGGGATATAAGCTCTGCTGGGGCACACTCCACCTCTCTAGGGGGGGACACCCCCACTCAGCGCCCAGAGGGTGACCCCCCAAGCCAGGGGCCTGAGGCAGGGGGGGTCCTGGATCTGTGTCCCCCCCACCCAAAACACACACACCTTGTCTGAAGCCATCAAATCTTGTGCCAGTGGCAGGGGCAGGGGCAGGGGCAGGGGCAGGGCCAGTTCAGGACGGGGGGCAAGTCAGTCTGTGCTGGGGGCGCTGGGTGGGTCTGGCTGGGCTGGGACTTTGCTGTGGGGGTCAGGCTTGCAGAGGGGTGGGGGGGAAGGTGCCCCCCTCCCCCGTGGGGGT
This sequence comes from Crocodylus siamensis, assembly GCF_052110815.1. Lineage (NCBI taxonomy): Eukaryota > Metazoa > Chordata > Crocodylia > Crocodylidae > Crocodylus > Crocodylus siamensis. The sequence goes on from NC_143400.1 coordinate 3,095,751, forward strand.
CATTAGTATTGGTCAGTACAAGGACATGCAGCAGATGGGGGAGAGAGGAAGGGAGGGGCGATCTGGCCGACTTGGGACCCCCCCAAGCTCACAGGGGCTGCCCCCACACCCCCCTGGGGGCATCCTGAGCCTGGGACACACGTGAAAGAACTCGGGTGTCCGGGCTCCCAGCTCCCCCTGCTCTAACCCACAAAGCCCCAATCCCTTCCCCAGAGCTGGGAAAAACCCTGGACATCCCACCCCCAGACCCCCGTTGCTCCAACCCAACAGACCTCAGTCTCCACTCAGACCTAGGGAAAGAACCCAGGTGTCCTCACTCCCAGCCCCTTACTCTATGCCCCCGCCCCCCCTTCTCCCCTCCCAGGGCCAGAGAGACCCCAGGCGTCCAGGCCCCCAGTCCTCTGCTCTCACCCCCACTCCCCAGGCAGGAGAGGACCCAGGCTCGCTGTCCGTATGCTCTAAGCCCCAGATGCCCCCCTTGGACAGTCCCTGGAAGTCAGGGTGCTGGGGGGGGGACCCATGAGGTAGGGGGGAGGGGTGGGGGGGTGCAGGGGGGCTCTGGATTAGTAAGAGAATTTGGGGGTTCATTTCCTCGGACAAACTTAAAAAGTTCAGACAGAAAAATGGCAGTTAGTAGGGACAGTCGGACGGGGCCGGCAGTCAGCGTTAGTACCCCGTGCCCGCCCCCGCGCCCGCCTCGTGCCTCCATTCACCCCCACGCGCCCAGCAAGCCAGACAGCCACGGCCAGACATGGACGGACAGACGTACAGACAGACAGGGCCATGCTGGGCGCGGTAGCTGGTGGGGGGGTTCAGGGTGAGGAGCAATGGCAGTGGGGGGCAGGGGGCGGACAGACAGACAGACAGCACGGGAGGCAGGCAGGCATGCAGGGCCATGGGGGCTGTGACGGGAGCGCTGGCTGTGACCCTCAGCTACGGTCAGAACGGCCCCGGCACAGGTCGCCAGATACATCCCTGGGATAGCTGCACACAGCAGGATACACCCCTGAGACACAGCCACACACACAGCCACTCACTGACCAGATACACCCCCAGGCTACAGCCACACACACACTCAGATACAGTCCTGGGATATAGCCAGAATCGCCCCCCAAACATGGCCAGATACACCCCTGGGCTACAGTCACACACACAGCCACACACCAGGCAGACAGACCCCCAGACTACAGCTGCATACCAGCCAGACACCACCCTGGGATTACAAGTGCACATACAGCCAGATACACCCTTAGGCTACAACTGCGCACACAGCCATATGCTGTCCCGATACACCCCCAGGGTACAGCTGAATACACACACCACCACTCACCGGCCAGACACACCCCTGGGCTACGGCTGCACACACACTGCTATGTGCCAGCCAGATATACCTCCAGGCAAGAGCTGTATGCATAGATACACATCAGCCAGACACAGCCCCAGGCTACAGCTGTAACCACCCACACACACACAGAGATATACCTCTGGGTTACAGCCACGCAAATGGCCACACACCAGGCAGACAGAACCCCAGACTCCAGCTGCATGTGCTAGATACAGCCCCAGGACTTCAACCACATACACAGCCACAAGCTGGCCCGATATACTCTTGGGCTACAGCTGTACACACAGCTGTATGCTGCCCAGACACACCCCCAGGCTACAGCTGTGCACATAGTCACACACCAGCCAGATATACCCCCAGGCTAGAGCTGTGCACCCAACTATACACCAGCCTGATACACCCCCAGGCTACAACCAGAACCACCCACATGGATGGTCAGATACACCCCCAGAATGCAGGACACACACAGCCACACACTGGACAGATACATCTCTGGGCTACAGCTGCACACACAGCCATATGCTGTCCAGATACATGATCCCCCAGCCCCAGGATGTGGCTGCACACATAGCCACATGTCAACCAGGTACACCCCAGGGCTACAGCTGCATACACAGGCACACACGAACCAGATATACCCCAGGACTATGGTAGCACACACAGCCCCATGCTCAGATACACCCCTGAGCTACAGCAACACACACAGCCAGACACTGGCCAGATACACCCCCAGGCTGCAGCTGCACACATGGCCACATGCTATCCAGATACACCCCGGGCCTATACCCACACACCAACCAGATATACCCCCAACTGCACCTGGAATTGCCCCCCACGCAGAGTCACATGCCATCCAGAGACACCCACAGGCTACATGCACGCACACAGTCACATATTGCCTTGATACACTCCCAGGCTACACCTGAAACAGCTATGTACAAATGGTCACACACAGTCCAGATACACCCAAAAATACAGCCATACCCACCCCAGAACTACACCCCTGCACATATAGTGACAACTGCAACAATCTGTACACAAACCACAACTGCATCTACAACCACCCCCTTACACAAGTGCCCTAGAGATCCCTGGCTGGCACACATACCCCATCTAGACATACTCTGCACACACACCGGACAGCTACACCCCACCTAGACACAGCCCAGGGCTCCCACCCAGCACATGACCCCCCACTTCCCCAGTTACACCTCATCCAGGCACGAAAGCTCAGAGCTCCCCCTGTACAGCTACAACCACACACACATCACAGATATCACAAACCTGGCCCCTGACACATGCACCCCTCAGCTCCACCACACTTGTGTGTGTACCCCCAGCCTTTCCCCTGTACAAACACATCAGACTGAGCCCCCTGGGGCTAGTCTCTGCACACACCACCACATAGGTACACGCCAGAGCTCCTACCCTGAGCATACACATCCCAGCTGCCCCCCACAAGGCAAAGCCCACCTCAGAGCCCCCACCCCCACAAAGCTACACACATGCACCTGCAGCTACCCCCCAGGTACACCCCAGCTGTCCCTCAGACCAGAAACCCCAAAGCTACAGCCTCTGTCCACATGCACAACAGCCTCTCATGACAGCTGCCCCTGTGTGCCCACCCCTATGCCAGGCTTTGGACCAGCCCCAAGGCCCACAGGGAATGGCACAGGGCACGAAGCATGCCCGGTGGACAGGTGACCAGCTTCCCTCTCGTGCATATCCTAGGTAACCCCTACATGCCCCATAGGTACCCCCATGGCACCTCACAGGTACCCCTACGCGCTGCACTACACACCCCACAGATACCTGCCCCTTTATGGCTACCCCCTACATCCCATAGGTATCACTACACACCCCATAGGTACCCCACACACTGCAGATACACCTATATACCCCACAATGACATCTACCCCCAACCTGTAGCTAGCCCCTATACACCCCGCAGGTACCCCTATGCACTAAAGATACCCCCCAAACACCCCACAGTACCCCTTAGACACCTCACAGGTACCTCTACACACTGCACTACACAACCCACAGGTACCTCTCCACTAGGCCCACCCCCTACACACCTCCCAGGTACCCCGACACATTGAAGATACCCCTGACACACTCCACTTTTACCTTGTGTATACTCCTACACACACTTCATAGCTACTCCTCACCCCCACCACCCAGCTATCCCCACCTACACCTCACATTTCCCCTATGCACACCCCACAACTATCCCTACTCACTGCAGATACACTTTATGCCTGCCCCCACAGTTCCTCTTACACACCCGACAGGTACCTCTACACATGCCACAGTGACTCCCATACACACCCCAGCCCTTCTCCCTGCACTTACAATGCAAGTCTAAACCCTGCTCCAAACACACACACACACACAGCTATCAAGCTCCTCCAACAGAACTACCTCCTACATCTACCCACTCCTGAATTCACACCCCCTAACCCCCAGTACACACATGCGCATGCATGCACACACACACACACACACACTCTAACACCTGCTGTGAAACTGTCCCTCTTACAATGTACAACCCAGAGCCAAGCTTGCATGTGTGTGCATGCACACACACACATGCATTTGCTCACTTTCACTAGTGCCATCCCTGTGCATGCACACACTCAGCAGCACCTTCCTCCTGTGTGCCAGCACATGTGCACACTCACATACTAGCACCCTGTGCTGGCACAAGCACCATGGGCCCAGGCTTGCATGTACACATGCATAGTCTCAGCAGCACCCCCTGCACGTGTGCCTAAATGCACCTCTGCCCACCAGAGCCACCCCCCCCAGCTGCACCAAAACATGCCCCCCCATGTCACCCCCCAGACATCACACTAGCAACATGCGCCCATGTGTGCATGTTGGAGCTCCTGCTACCCCCATGGGAACACACTGAGCCCACTATCTGTACACGCGTGTTGAGTCCAGATGCCTTCCATGCATGCATGTGCCCCACAGCCTTCCAGTGAACCCACACAGACACCCCCTCACATACACACGACAGCTCTCACACCCTTGCACAGGTACCCCCAGAAACATGCCTGAGGCAACTGTCCCCCTTTCAGCCCTTTCCTCCCACACAAACACCAGGCCCAAACAGTGCCCCCCCCCCGACTCCACCCCCACAACCATGTGTGGACACCAGGCCCCCTCCCAACACACAAGTGGACACCAGAAACCCAGATATGCACATGCACCCACACATGAACCACTCGACCCTTCCCTCCATGCACATACATACATATGTGGACAGCAGACCTCCCCCCCAACACACATATGTGCAGACACCAGACTCCCAGAGAGGGAGAGAGACACACACACATACATACACAGCAGACCACCTACACACACGCACATACGTGCAGACACCAAACTCCCAGATACACACACACACATGTTCAGACACTAGACCCCCTCCCCCTGCACACGTGCAGATACTAGACTCCCAGACGCACACACTCATGCACCGCACCTGTGCACACACATATGGACATCAGACCCCCCCACTCCCATCACATACACACGTGCAGACCCCAGACTCCCAGACACACACAAAGTAGACCCCCCACCCTCCACACATGTACAGATACCACAAATACACATGTACAGACACACATACACATGTGAGAACAGCAGACCCCATATCCCATCACATACACGTGCACACACCAGATTCCCAGACACACATAAACACAAGCACACACAAAGTAAATCCCTCCCACCCACCCACATGCAGACACCAGACCCCTCTCCCCACACACCTATACATACAGACAGCAGACACCCCTGACACACACACATGCAGATACCAGACTCCCAGGTACCAACACACACACATACACACGTGTGGACACCAGACCCACACCAGAGCCAGCTCCCTCCTAGACCCATGCACACACACGCACACACACATTGGTGTTTCACACCTGCACTCCGTGCCCCAGCAGATGGGTACCCAGACACAGGGGGTGTGAAACCGGCCTGATGGCTCTGAGCCCACACACACATGCTCAGGGATGTCAGCAGCACACACTCTCATGCTCACACTCATTGTGGCTCCAGCCCAGAGACCACCCCCACCCCCAAACTGGCCCAGCGGGGGGTGCTCCTGTGACAGAGGAGGGCAGGAAGGAGAGGAGGGGGTGGGGGGAGAAGGGGGGGAGAAGTGTTAGTTCAGCCCCAGAGAGAGCCGCGTCCAAAAGAAAACCCAGACAAGACCAGAGCAGCATGCCTCAGGCAATCCCAGCATGCCATGCGGTATGGAGGGCCGGGCCGGGCCAGGCCGGGGGGCAGCACCAGGGCAGCCAGCAGGGTCCCCCCTGCCCCCTATCCCCACCCACCACCCCCTGCTGGCTGCCCTCAGCGGTGCCCCGCGCCCCAGGCCGGGGGCCGCGAGCGGATGGGCCGCGCACAACCAGGCTGCATCAATGGGATGGTGTTTTCCATGGATTTTTTTTGTCATTGTCGTAGTTCGGGGGCAAGGGGGGGTGGGGGGGCAAAGGAACCAAAACCATGGGGAACCAAAAGGCAAAGGCGGCCGGTGGCCGGGGGACAACACAACTGAACAGAAACAAAGAGGCGCTGGGAGGGGGTGGGGGGAAAGCAAAGGGAACGAAAACCAGAGGGGGCAAAAATTTGGCTTTTTTGGCAAAAAATAAAGAAAGAAAGAAAGAAAGAAGAACAGAAAGAAAAAAAACAAACAAAGAAGAAACCACAATGACAAGCTGCTGCTGCTTTGGCTGGCGGCTCTTGGGCTTTACTGGCCAGCAAGTTCAGCCGCTCCCTGGCCAGGGGACAGATGGGGAGTTCATGCTAAGCTTGGGGTGGGAGGTGGTTTCACCTGTGTCCTAAACCAACCCAAGGGATGAATCTGTTCCAAGCCGGGAGTCAGACACAGGGTGGATGGGGCCGTAGGGTGAATTCACACCAGCTTGCTATTAGGTTGTTGGCCAGGCTAAGGCTGTGGCTGAATTCACAACAACCTCAGGCTGAGCAGTTGGCTGGAGCGGGAAGGGGTGTAGATGTCTCTATACCAACACCGTGGTGGTTTGTTGGCTGGATGGGGTTGTAGATGTCTCTATATCAACATCGTGTTAGTGTGTTGGCTGGACAGGGGTTGTAGATGTCTCTACACCAATATCATGTCGGTGTGTTGGCTGGACGGGAGTTGACATTGGTACAGAGACACCATGTCGATTGCTGGCTGACTGGGGATCATAGATGTCTCTACACCAATACCATGTTGGTGTGTTGGCTGGATGGGGGTTGTAGATGTTGGTATAGAGACACCGTGTTGATCTGCTGGCTGGCTGGAGGTTGTAGATGTCTCTATACCAACAGCGTGTTGGTACAGAGACATCTACAACCTGGTCGGACGGGGGTTGTTGATATCTCTATACCAAGACCTTGTTGGTTTTTTTGACCAGATGGAGGTTGTAGATGTCTCTATATCAACAACTTGTTGGTCTGTGGCCAGACAGGGTTTGTACATGTTGGTACAGAAACACTGTGTTGGTATATTAGCCAGACAGCAGTTGTACGTCTCTATACCAAGACCTTGTTGGTGTTTTGACCAGGCAGTGGTTGTAGATGTCTCTATACCAACATTCTGTCAGTGTGTTGGCCAGATGGGGTGTTGAAGATGTTGGTACAGAGACACGGTGTTGAACTTTTGGCTGGATGGGATGTTTCTATATCAACACAGTGTTGGCCTGTTGGCCAGACAGGGGTTGTAGGTGTTGATACAGAGACACTGTGTTGGTTTACTGGATAGATGGGGGTTTTAGATGAGCAAATACCAATCTTGGATGGGTCAAACAGAGGTTGTAGATGACTGTATGCCAACACCGTGTTGGTCTGTTGGCAGGATGCAGGATGGGGGCTGTAGATGACTATATACCAACCTTAGCATGGCCTGCTGGTTTGCCTGGGGCTGTAAGTTGAATTCACACCATTTGGTTGTTTATTGGCTGAATGCAGGGTTTACAGATGACTATACACCAACTGTGGGCTGGGCTGACTTGACCTAACCTCAGATCAGTCAGTCGGCTGGTTTGGGGTTTTAATGGAATTTTCACTAATTCTGGGGTGACAGATTAACTGCTCTGGGGGCAGAGTTGAATTAATACTGAGCTTCACTCAGCCCGTTGGTTGGATCAGGGGCATGGCTGAATTTACCACAGGCTTGGGTTGACAGACTGGTGGAGCTGGGGTTGTAGCTGAAATTCCACTGAACCTGGATCAATCCATCGGTTGGATGGGGGTTGTAAACTAGTGTCCACCAACCCTGGGCTGGCCTGGTGGCTGGAGAGGGGTTGTAAAGTCTTGTATACCAACCTTAGGTTGGCCTATTCACCACACGGGGGTTGTAGATGACTGTATACCAACCCTAGGTTGGCCTGTTGACTGGAGAGAAGTTGTAAAGGCCTGTACACCAACCATGGGTTGGCTTGTTGCCTGGACAGGGGTTATAGATGACTGTACATCAACCCAAGTTTGGTTTGTTGGCTGGACAGAGGTTGTAAACACCTGTACACCAATCATGGGTTGGGCTTTTGGCCAGAAGGGGGTTGTAGATGACTGTAAATCAACCCTGGGCTGGCCTGTTGACTGAACAGGGGGTGTAAAACCTGTACACCAAACTTGGGTTAGCCTGTTGGCCAGACAGGGATTGTAGGTAACTGTAAACCAGGCCTGGGTTGGCCTGTTAGTGGGATGGGGATCATAAATGATTGCACACCAACCTTGGCTTGGCCTGTTGGTTGGACAGGAGTAAAGATAACTGTGCACCCAGTTCAGGTTGCTGTGTTGGCCACAGTGGGTGATGGTACCCAGCCTTTCAGTGGGGCTGTAGTTTGGTTCCTTCTCAACCCCACTGACATCTAGGTACATTGGGCAGTTTTCCTCATTGTCCACCAACTCCACCATTACCCTGGGACAGCATCAATGCTGGGGTTGGACAATTTTCTACTGACTCCACATTAGCTGCTTGGTGGCTATCAGTGACAATGGTTGAACAATGGAGCCTGAGGTGAAAGTTTGGGTGGACCATAGGGATGCCTCGCTGGATCACTGGAGCATCTGGGTAGATTATAGGGACCTTTGGGTAGATCATTGAGACCTTTGGATGGATAATAAGGGTGTCTGGGTAGATTATAGGGGCCTTTGGGTGGATCATAGGGATGCCTGGCTGGATTACTGGAGTATCTGGGTGGATTACAGGGGCGTCTGGGTGGATTTTCTAGTAGCTGGGGTGGAGGCCCGGGTGGATCATTTTGGTGCAGGCTGGGGGTTTGCTCGGGACCAGCCTTTCCCTTCCTTGTGGACCGAACAAAACGAAAGAAGTCAGTAACAAACGGAAGTAAAACGAGAAGAAACCCAATCAATGAACAGAAAGAAAGGAGGGAGGGGAGAAGAGAAAACCCACGGCAAACCAAACGAGTAGACAATTAGAGTGATATCTACCAGGTAATGCAGTTTGTTTACCATAGCGTGTCCGATTCCTGCGTGCTAAACGGATCGACAAACACAACGGATGGGGGGGAAGGTCCCGAAGGACACAAAGAAAAGAAGGGAGGGGGGGAAAGAAAAAGAGGGAAAAAAGGGGTGTGAAAAAAAAACCCAAAAGAAGGAGAGAACAGAACAATGGACCAACCGTGAGAATTAGGGGAGATAAAAGAGGAGGGGGGGAAAAAATTAATTTTCCCATCGCAAGAAAAGGGGCGAATCAGGGTCAGGAGGGGATGGAAGGGAGCTTGGGTCTTAATTAATTAAGGGGAGAGACGCCACCCCCTTCCCCCCCAAAACGCACAGCCCTGCCCCAACCCCCCCCTCCCCTGACGAATTTTTAATTGAGAAAGAGAAAGATCTGGGTTAGTAAAAACAGAAAGGAGCCGCAGAGATGACCGAGACATTGGCTGGATGAGACAGAGGGTTAGTTCTGACGCCTCCCCCGGGTCGTCCGAGAAGCGTGTTAGTAAAACACACACACAGAAAAAAGTCATCAACGGAATCTCTAACGAGGCAGTGGAGGGGGTGGGAGGTGAGGGGGTCCGGGGGGGGGGGTGGGTTGGGAAGGAGGAAAGCAAGGCTGGTGTTAGCAGGATTAGTAGATCCTAGGGGATTTGGGGGGGGACTCCAAGCCGGGGGGTGTTGCAGGGCCCACCCATGGGTGGAGAGGTTTGTCCTGGTGGGGGGTGATGGGGCGCTGCTTTGTGGGGGCGGGGGTGGGATTCTCCCTTTCATGAATTAACCTTGCTCAGAAAAAGGGGAGAGAAAGAAAGAAAGAGTCAAAAGCTGGGTTCAAGGGGCGGCAGCACGTGGGGCCGGGGCCAGGCTCCACCCAGACCCCCTTTCCAACCTCTGCCAACCCCATCTCCCCACCACAAACCTCCAAACGAGGGTCTAATGCACCCCCACCCAAAAGCAAGGCTCCCCCGCCCCTCCCGGCCGCCCTGCCACGCACATGACGCCCCGACAGAGCAGTGGGGACCCTGGGGTCTGGGCACCGTGTGGGGTGGGGGGCCCCCCCTGCAACATGCAAGGGGAGTTAGTACCAGAGATGCGCCCCCTTGATGGGCAGCACAGCATGAGGGGCAGAAGCTGGCTGAGGGGTGGGCAGGGAAGAGTCATGGGAGAGGGGAAGCCAGGGGGGAACCCAGCATCCGGGCTATGCCCACTGTCACCCACCAAGCTGCTGTGCTCCCCTCCCAGAGCTGGGCCCAGGTAGAGAGGACCAAGGAGTGGGGGCACCGCCCCCTCCTGCTCCCAAGCTGGGAGGAGCTGCCACTTGGGGGCCCCCAAGCCTGGGGGAAGCCAGGTGTCCGGGCCAGGGCGAACCCAAGAGTTGGGGCTCCAGCTGGGGAAAGAGCCCAGGCACAGAGGTCTGGGCAGGGGGCATAACTTGGGGGAAAAGACCCCTTCCTGGTCCCCAGAGGTGGTGGGGGTGCCGGGGACCATGGCCGCAGCCTACCTGGCGCAGGTTCCGGGTGACGCGGATGTCGTGCCAGGCGTTGTCGTTGAACTTGCCGTTGACGGGCTCCACCAGGGCCTCGAAGGCGCCCGAGCCCAAGTTGATGACGAGCCAGACGGCGCCACTCTTGAGCGACAGGTTGACGTAGTCGGCCGACTTGCCTGTGTGCAGCATGAGGCCGTTGCGCTGCAGCGTGCGGAAGGACAGCGTGATCTCGTCCGTGCTGCTCTGGATCGGGTTGTGCGACAGGTCGTAGCAGAAGAACTCGTTGCCCTTGAAGGTCGCCACGTACTCCTCCTTCCCTGCACAGGCAGAGGGCAGGCATCAGCGCCACAAGCATGGGGGAGAGGGCAAGGGGACAGCGTGCAAGAAGGGGGAGCTGGCAGGAGGGGTGTGAGCTTACTGGGAATGGTGTCAGGGTATGGACACAACAGGTGTGAGCTCACAGGGAATACTAAGTGTGCGAAGTGGAGCTGGCATGAGGGGTGTGAGCTCATGGGGAACTGTGTTGGGGTATGGACACAACAGGTGTGAGCTCATGGGGAATGCTCATAGCATGCAAGAAGGTGGAGCTGGAATGAGGGGCATGAGCTCACGGGGAACTATATCAAAGTATGACACAAGGGGCGTGAGCTCACAGGGGACAGTGACAGTGTGCTAGAAGATGGAGCTGGCACGAGGGGTGTGAGCTCATAGGCAGTGATGTTTAGGTATGGACACAACGGGTGTGAGCTCACAGGGAATGGTGTCAGTGTATGGCACCATGGGTGTAAGCTCACAAGGAAGTGTCATTGTATGGACACCATGGGTGTGACCTCATAGGGTACACTGACTGCATGCAAGAAGGGGAAGTTGGCAAGAGGGGCATGAGCTCACGGGGGAATGGTGAGAGTGTATGGACACAGTAGGTGTGAGCTTGTGGGGGATGCTGACAGCATGCAAGAAGGTGGAGCGGGCATGAGGAGTGTGAGCTCACAGGGGATGGTGGCAGGGTATGGAGACCCGGGATCAGTGAGCGTGTGGGCACAAGGGGGATGAGCTCACGGGAGAGCATGAAGACGGGACATGCACAAGCCAGGGCTTGTGAGAAGGGGGGCGTGCAACAACTGGGCACACCAGGGGCTGGTGAGGGCTTGAGGCAGGGGCTGTGGGCACAAGGGGAGTGCGTGCACACACCTGGCAGTGAGCGCACGTGAAGTGAGGGCAGGGGAGGGGGATTGAGGACTCACCCGCTGTCTTGGGCAGAGCTGGAAGAGAACCCAGGCGTCCCGGCTCCCGGCCTCCCCTCCTCTAAACCACCAGCCCTGCCCCAGGCAAGGGGAGACCCCAGGTGTCCGGGCCCCCAGCCCCGGAGAGGACCCAGGCGCCCCGGCTCCCAGCCTGTAACTCCCAACACGGCCTCCCCTTTCAGCACCAGGGACAGAGCCCGAGTCCCCCTCCAGAGGCAGGCTAGAGCCCAGAGCGCCCCCTGCTGGCTGCCCCTCAGGCCTGGGGCATCAGCTCCCGCAGTCTCCCATCCACACTGACCCTGCCCAACTTCCCAGGGGCATCAGGGCTGCCCCGGCACAGCACCCCCTGCTGGCTGCCCCCGTGCTCTAGGGGGCTCGGGGCTAGCGTAACAGGGACAGGAGCTGCGGCTGCAGCTGGTCTGGAGAGGAGGGTGTGGGGGACAGCCCTGGATCCTGCTTGCCTGCACTGTGCACCAACATGCTTGCACGCTCATGTGAACCTCCCATCCCCCAATATGCTGATGCTCGCATGCCCAAATACCCCGACACACACGTGGCATGCCCACGCCCCGCACAGCAGTGCTATCGCACCTGAGGGTCCTGAGGTACAGTTCTGCCCACGCAGTTCCCTTGGGGGGCGAGTGCTCTCACACTCGCCCCCCAATGCACTATTACATTTGTACACACATGCAAGGCCACCGACAGGGCAGAGCTATGGCGGTAGAGCAGCCATGCTGACAGTGGCCCCATGTCTAACCACCTCCCCGCAGCAAGATCATGGCCACGTCCTACACACTCACACATGCCCCTTGCACCTGCCCCATGTGCTCGTACACACTCACGTGTATACAGGCACAGGCACACGCATTCACAGAACTGGGTCCAGGTCACCTGGTCTCTTGTACGTCCAGCTCTTGTGCATACACAAGCCTACACCCAGTTCATCAGGGATCACATGGGCAGCTCTTGCACACACACAGACCTGTACCCAGCACATCAGGGATCACACACAGAGCCCTTGTGCACACACAGACCCATGCCCAGTGTACCAGGGGCCACATGTGCAGCTCTCGTGCACTCAGTGCACCAGGGGTCACCACAGAGCCCTTGTGCTCGTGTACACCTTTGCCCAGCACACTAAGACTCTAGAATACCCAGCCCTTGTGCACACATGGACCCAATCAAGCACTCCAGCGGTTATGTATGGAGCCCTTGTGCACACAGACTAAGGTTACACACGCAGCCCTTGGGCACATGCAAACTCACACCCATCCTGCGTGCAGACATGGGCCTGTGCCCAGAGCTTCAGGGCATACATGTACCCACAGAGCCCTTGCACATACAGATCCATGCCCAGTGCACTAGGAGTCATATGCACAGCCCTCATGTATACACAGGCCCTTTCTCAGGGCACCAGGAATCACATGTGCAGCTCTTGTGCACACATGGAGCCATGCTCAGTATACCAGGGGTCATAAGCTCAGCCCTTGTGCCCACCTGGGCCTATGCCCAGAGCACCAGGACACACACACTCACCCCCATGTCCACAACCAATACACCAGGGCTCACGTGCACAGCCCTTGTGCAAACATGGACCCACAGTCAGAGTATCAGGGCTCATACACACAGCCCCTGTGCATGCACAAACCTATGCCCAGTACACCAGGGCTCAAATGCGCAGCCCCCGTGCACACCCCCCCACATCCAGCATACCAGGGCTCACACATGCAGCCCCCATTCATGCACAGGCCCACACCCAGTGCACCAGAGCTCACACAAGCACCCCCTGGGCACATGACCAGGCCCAGCGCACCAGGGCTCACACTCGCAGCCCTGTGCACACACCAGGGCTCACGCGTCTGTCACATACCCCATGCCTGCCCCTCCTCCACAGCTCTGGCACTGAAGTTGTTAGCTCCTGCACACAAGACACCGGGACAATTAATCTGTGCCCCCGCCCCCTCCCGGGACCCAGCGTGCCAGCATCCCAGAGTCCAGTTGTCTTGGCAACCGGATCCAGGGATAATCACCTAGCGACTGCTGACATAAACCATGGGATGGGGGCAGAAAGGGGGGCTTGACAGGTTGTGTGTTGTGCCCCCCACACCAGCATCCCATGCCCCATTATTTACCCTGTGTGCTTGTGCGGGGGACAGGCTGTTGTGCTCAGCGTACATGGGGGCTAAGGAGGTTCTCGTGCGAACCATGTGTCACACATGTGAAAGCATGCCAACATGGTGCATTTCCCTGGCTTGTACATGCCTGTGTGAAGCTGCCCGTAGCCACAGGTGGGGAAGTGTGCAAAGCATGTGCAGTGCTGGTGCATGCTTATGTGATGAGTGTGCCCGTGCAAGATAGTACTGGATGTGTGCAGCTGTTGTGAGGAATCCATTTCAGGCCTCATGTGTGCTGGTGTGTGCAGGGCTTGTGTGGTGGCATTGTGATGCATTGGGTGTGTATCATGAGCAGTTGTGCATGCTCACCATGACACACTGAGACAGCCTGTCCATGGTGTTGGGCATGCACGGCTGTCTATGCTGTGTTGTGTATTGGTGTGTGTGCAGCTGTGCTGAGTGTCTACGCTGTGGTGTGACAGTTGTGTCACATCTCTAGTGTGTGCAGCTGGGGCGCATCATACTTGTAAGCCGTGTGCGATTCCCAATGCATTGAGTGGGGAGCAAGTGTGCTCATATCCGTGCAAGTTACCATGTGTGTCACGGTAAGTACATGTGGCTGCTTTGCAGTAGATGCAGAGCGTGTGCGCATGTGTAAGTGTACGTGTGCCATGTGTTGTGCATGGCTGTGGCATAATGCACAGAATGCACACACGGGCCCTGAGCTCCCAACCTCATGGCAGGAGCACGCACCAGTGCACAGACCCTGCAGGAACACGCTGATTGTGTGTACACAGATGCCCACCCTGGGCTGCGGCCGTCACCACGGGAACTGCCCTCGGGCCACGTGAGCACATACACAGACCTTGTGCCACTGAGATTAGTGACTGGAATGTGCCCCAGTGCATGTGGGTACGCTGCCCGCACCCAGGCTGCTGTGTCTCGCACAGAACCCAGGCATCCAGGTCTCTCTCTCACACACACATGCAACCCAGGTGTCCAGTCTCTCTCACACACACACAACCCAGATGTCTGGATCTCACACACACACATATCCCCCAGGTGTCTGGGCCTTACATACACACACGCACATCTCTCACATGCACACACACAACCCAAGTGTCTGGGTCTCTCTTTCACACACACACACACAGAACCCAAGTGTCTGGTTCTCACACACACACACACACACACACAGAACCCAGGTATCTGGGCCTTACATACATACACACACGTCTCTCACATGCACACACACACAACCCAAGTGTCTGGGTCTCTCTTTCACACACACACACACACACACACGTCCAGGTCCCTTTGTCTCACACATACATAACCCAGCTGTTTGGGTCTCTCTCTCTTTCACACATGCACACACACACAGCCACCATGCACACACACATGCACAGAGCTGCTGGGATGACCAGGAGGAACACTCACCTGGTACACATGAACATGCCAGGACCAGCAGAAATGCACCCCAGAGCATGCACATGCAGACACGTGCATGCAAACAGGTGCTGGGCTGAGGAGGTCTCTGTGCACGAGAACACAGGTGTGCAAATCTGTGCTGCAGCCATCACAGCAGGGAACACAGCCAGGGCACCCACATGCACACGCACCCAACAGACTGGGCAGGGGTCCCCCAGATCCTTGTGCACATGCACGTGTGTCTACACACACGTACACACAGACTTTTCACTGCACATATCACAGTGGGAATACACTCATATTTGCACATGCACACGTGTCCAGACTCCACACTGCAGAAGTCACTCACAGGGATACATCCTGGTGAATGTGTGCATGCATACCCACACATGTGCAAAAACACATACACCTACCTCAACACCCACACAGATGTATGCTCACAAGAGGAATGCACCCTGGCTTGCACACAGGCAACAAACACAACCACACATACTCTCACACGCACTGAGGCCACTTCCCATCACACATCTCATACACGGACCACGCGCTGCGGAGGTCACTGACAGCAGCACACCCCCCCCCCCCATGGTGATCACAGACAGGGAGCTGCCTAGTTCATGTATAGTCACATACACACACGTGTAACACCAACCTAACCTTAGCCAGCAGGGAAACACATGCACATATATGTGTACACGTATGGAGCCTGCACTGCAGCCTTCATTGAGAGGAATTGCCCCAGTGCGTGTGCACATACAGACCTGATACAGTGGGGAGCACAGACTAAAACACCCCAGTGCACATGTGTGTGCATCTGCACACACACACACTTCCACTGGTAGGAGCACACTCCAGGCCGTACACACTTACAGAGTCTACGCTGTGAATGTGACAGGGACACACCCCAGGGCATAGACCTGCACACACGGACATGCACGTATGCACTCACACATAAAACCCAGGCATCTAGGAAACATATAGACACACAAACACACATACACACTTTGTCTCTCTCTCCAGGCATCCAGGAACACACACATACACACACATGCACTCCAGGTGTCCAGGACATGCACAGGAACACACACTCACCACCCCCCCCCCGAGAAACCATCACAAGAACACACCCCTGTGCCCACAAAGGGCTCAGGCTTTGGGGTCCCAAAAGGAATGAGCATGCGTACATGCACACATACGACCCAGGCATCCAGAACACACATACGTACACACAGAACCCAAGTGTCTGGAACACACACACACACACAACCCCCAGGCATCTGGGACACACACACATAGGCACACCTCCCCTCCCCCTCCTCCACTGCGGTGATGAGAGGGGCATGTTCCAGCATGAGCACACAACAAAGTGCACACCCCAATGCATGAGCACACACTCACGCAGGGTGCACATGCAAGTACACACACACCCACATGCCCTCTGCTGCACTGATTGCTCACTGTAGCACGCTCCAACACACATGTGCACGCACAACCAGACCGCAGAGAGAGCTGCAGCCTGGGTCCCCATGCAAATGGACCCTGATGTGACCCACAGGCATGTGCCCTGCCCCACCTCCATCCGCCCACCCTCTCCTAAGCCCACTTCCCTTCCAGCCCCTCACCCCATTAAAGGCACACCGAATGCATCGTTAATGCTAACAATCCTTGAGAGCCCCCTCCCCTGCCCACGCACATAGATTGCTCATGTCCTAATTAAATATTGAGGCTGAGAGTTCATGGTTATGCCAGGGTCAGGGGACAGACACACGTGCACGCACGCCTGCTCACGCACGCAGCACAGCAACACAGGTGCACAGAAACTGGCATGCAGTGACACATCATGCACAGGTACACATGCAGCCTGCACACGTGTCAGACAGTCTCTCTCTCACACACACACACACACACACACAGAGTGCACAGCATGGACAGAAACCAGCATGCAGTCACACATCACATACATGTGCACACACAGCTTGGACACATCAAGACAACCACACACACGCACAAAACACAGTGACACAATGCATACAGAAACCAGTATGTAGTGACATACCACATACAAGTGCACACGCAGCCTGGACACATCAACACAGCCACACACACATGCGCGCGCATGGGCACGCACACACAGTAACACAGCATGCACAGAAACTGGCACATAGTGACACACCACACACACATGTGCACACAGCCTGGACATGCATCAGACAGCCACACACACAACACAGTGACAAACTGCACGCAGAAACCACCACATAGTGACACACCACATGCATTTACATAGGTAGCCTGCACATGTGCCAGACAGCCAGACAGCCACACACACAACACAGTAACACAACACGGACAGAAACCAGCATGTACAGACACACCACACATGTGCACACACAGCCCATGCACACATCAGATAGCTTCACACAAAGGTGCATATGTGCCAGACAGCAACACAACACATACACACACTGTTAAACACTGCACCCATGCACACAGCTCTGTAACACATCCCTTGCTGGAGACCTGGGAGCCAGGACACCTGTGTTCTCTCCCAGCTGTGCACATACACACATGGGTCTGTACGTTCAGGATACACAACCACACTCTTGTGTCCATGGGCAAGTGTCTTAAATGCACAAGCCTTCCTCTCTCAGCACCGACACCTGTAACACCAGAGCACACATACACACTCCCTTGCGTGTCAGTGTGAGTGCACATATTGCAAGGACACGCATTCACATGCTTTCTTGTCATGGTACAACCATTTCTGCTGTAGGGACACGTGTCTCAGTGCAAAAGCCCCTGCTGCCAAGACTCACACGTACACACCCTCGTGTTTCACGGTGAGCATCTGTACAGACAAGATTTACGCAGACACACCCTCCTGTGTCAGTGCAGGTGTTTGGATCACCAAGACACACACAGATACAGACACACACTCCCTTGTTTTTCAGCATGCATAAGTGGACCTCCAGGACGTGGACACACACACATGCACGCACGCACATACAAGCATGGACACTCCCTCATGTTTCAGCATGTACGTATAGATCACCAGGATACACACACGCTCCCTTGTTTTAGCGTGAACATCTGGATCACCAGGACACACACACACACACTCTCTCTCTCCATGTTTCCACATGCACATCTGGATCACCAGGACACAAGCCTACACACACGTGCATTTATACACACACAGTAACACCCCCCCTCCCCCCTTATGTTTCAGTATGCTTGTCTAGATCACCTGGACAAACACCCACACATTCCCTCGTGTTTCACCATGTACGTCTGGATCACCAGGACACACATACGCATGTACACACACATGTGCATACACACTCCCTTATGTTTCAGTGTGCACATCTGGATCACCACGGGACATGCATGCACACACATTCCTTTGTGCTTCAGCATGTACGTCTAAATCACCAGGACACATGCACACACATGTGCCCTCCTGTTCAAGTCTGCACACCTGTACCATCAGGACACGTACATGCCACTGTGTCTAGCCGTGAGGTATTTTACCACCATGCCCTTATGTCTCAGTGTGAACATCCACCCTACCAGGGCGCACATGTGCCCTAGACCCCCGTGCGAGCATCCAAACAGATTGGACCAAGGCACATGCCCTTGTGTTTTGACTGCCATGACACACACGTGCTCTCTTGTCTCTGCACCCGTGTCTGTACTGACACATGCATGTGCCCCCCCACACTCATGTCTGTGTGAAAGTGTCTGTGCTCCTAAGCACATGTGCATATACTCGTCTCTCCAGGGCAGGAACACACGGGCCCTTGTGTCTGTGCAAGAGTTTCCCCTATCAAGGCATGCACACCCACGCACACTCCATGTCTGGGAGTCACTATCTGTGTGACCAGGGCACACGTGTATGGTCTGAGTCTCAGGGCAAGGGACTTACCCCCAGACTGCCACACACCCCTTCATGTCTAAGTGCTAGTGTGTATAGCCAAGGCACAAGTAACACATGTCCTTGTGTGTTTGTGTGACCCTCTCCACCAACAGGATGGACACACGGAATCTGTCTCAGCACACGGGCCTGTGCCACTAGGGGATGCATACACACACACACTCACACACACCATAGTGCAAGCTTCCACACCACCTGGACAACAGCTCACACCCTTGTCTGTTGCTGTGAGCACCTGTGCTGTGCACACGCCTCTGTGCCTCTGTTCACTTGTCTGTGCCACCAGGACATGTGCTGCACACCTCCTGTGTCTTGAGTAAAGGGATCCTGCCACCCCAACTTACACATGTGCACACATGCATGTCTTGGCACATGTCTGTACCACCAGGGAACCCACACATGCATGCTCTCATCATGTCTGTGTGTTTCAGTGGTACACACACAGGCATATTTTCCTGTCCCCGTAAAAAGACTTGTGGCACTGCGACACAAGCCTCCACAGTCTTGTCTCCATACCACCAGGACACACATGTGCGTGCGCGCACACACACGCACACACACACATACTCGCTCTCTCTCGTGTTGCTGTGTAAGGGCTAAAACCACCACGACGCACACACACTCTTATGTCTCTGTACCATGAGGACGTGTGCACGTGCGCGTGCGCGCACACACACACACACACATTTATGTCTTTGTGCAAAGGCCCAAACCACCATGATGCATACTTGCACACTCTGATGTCTCTGTACCACCAGGACACATGCACAGATGCACGCTCTTGTATCTGCACTGTATGCATCTGACACAAACACATGCACCCTCTCACATGTCTGTCCCACCAGGACATACACACCCATTTACTCTCTTGTGGCTCTGTGCAAGGGCCCAGACGACCATGACACAAACCTGCATGCTGCTGTGCCTCTGTACCAGGATGTGCATGTGCACACACACACACACACACACACACACACACACAATCTCTTGTCTCTGTATCACCAGGTCACGCACACACTCTCAAGTTTCTCTACCAAGATGTACACATACTCACACTCTCTTGTCTCTATGCAAGGGCCCAGACCACCACAGCACATGCCTGCACACTTTCATGTGTCTGTACAACCAGGACATACACACACACACAACCTTGTGTCTCCATACTAGTAGGACACACACACCCTTACACATCCTTGTGTCTTTGTACAATCAAGGCATGTGCACACACACACAAACTGGTGTATCTATGCTATCAGGATGCACACACACCACATCCACACACTTGTGTCTCTGACCTACAAGGAGGTACACATACACCCACACTGATGTTGCTGTACCATCAGGATGTATGCACTCACACTCTTGTGTCTCTGTATCACTAGGACAAATGTACACTCGAGTCTTCATACCACCAGGTTATGCACACTCACGTTCTTCTCTCTTTGTATTACCAAGATACATACATACACACACACACACACACACACACACTCTTGTAGCTCTATATCACAAGGACATATGCACACTCGAGCGTTCATACCACCAGGTCAGGCACACTTTCACTCTTATGTCTCTACCACCAGACACACATGCTCTCACACTGTTGTGTCTCTATACCAAATGTACACATGCTTACACTCTTGTGGGTCTGGATGAGGGCCCACATCCCCATGACACACACCTGGATGCTCTTGTGCCTCTGTACAAGTACACACAGGCACTCACGCTATTGTGTCTTTATACTCATACCCATGTGCTTCTGTACCACCAAACGCATGCATGCTCACACTGTTGTATCTTCCTACTCACACCTGTGTGCATCTACCTCCAGAACGCACGCAAGCCTACACTCCTGTGTCTTTGTAGTCACACCAGTGTGTCTCTGTACCAAGACATATGCACATTCACACTCGTGTCTTTGTACTCAACACCTGTGCATCTCTGTACCACCAAGTTGCATGCATGCTCACACTCCTGTGCATCTTTATCACAAGGGCACACATACACTTACACTCTTGTATCTTTGTACTCATATTCATGCATCTCTGTACCACCAGGACATGTGCATGCTCACACTTTAGTGTCTTTGTAGCCATGTAGTCACACTCACGCATCCCTGTACCACTAGGACACATGCATGCTCACACTCTTGTCTTTCTACTCAAACTCATGTGTCTCTATACCACCAGGACACATGCACACTCACACTCTTGTGTCCTTCTACTTACACTTGTGTGTCTCTGTACCGCCAGGTACAAGACCATGCATGCTCACACTCTTGTGCCTTTGTACTCATCTCCATACCACCGGATGCATGCACAGTCACACTCTTGTGTCTTCACACTCACACCTGCACATCTCTGTATGACCTAGACACAGGCACACTCACATTCTTGTGTCTTTGTAATAGCATTCTTGTGTCTCTGTACCACCAGGACACATGCACACTTACACTCTTGTGTCTCTGTACTTGCACCCATATGCGTCTGTACCACCAGGACATACACTCACACTCATGTATCTCTGTATATCTCCAGGATGCATGTACACTCACACTCTTTTGCCTTTGTACTAGTATTGTTGTGTTTCTGTACCACCCAGAAACTCGCATGCTCACACTCTTGCGTCTTTGTACTCACACCCGTATTTCTCTGTATCTGCAGGATGTATGTACACTCACACTCTTGTGTCTTTGTACTAATACTCTTGTATCTCTGTGCCACCAGGACACTTGTGTGCTCACATTCACACTCATGCATGTCTGTACCACCAAGACACACACACACACACACACACACACACACACACACACACACTCTTGTTTCTTCATATTCACACCCATGCATCTCTATTCTACCAGGACACACACCCACTTATGCTTTTGTGTCTTTGTACTCACATTTGTGCATCTCTGTACCTCCAGGACACAATGTACAATTGTATTTTTGTACCACCCGGACACTCGCATGCTCACACTCGTGTCTCTGTGTTCACTCATGCATGTCTGTATCATCAGGATACACACACACTCACATACTCTTGTTTTTCATACTCACACCTGTGTCTCTGTACCACGACACACGTGCAATCACACTCCTGTGTCTTTGTATTCACACCCATGTGTCTCTGTACCACCAGGACACTTGCATGCTCATACTCTTGTGTCTCTGTGCTCACACCTGAGCATGTTTGTACCACCAGGACACACACACACTCACACACTTTTTTTGCACTCACACCTGTATGTCTCTACCACCAGGACACACACCCATGCACACTTGTGTCTTTGTACTCAAACCCATGTGTCTCTACCACCAGGACACACACACACCCACACCCACACTCACACTCTGGTGGCTCCATGCGAGGGCCCACCCCACCGCCATCACACCCCGGCTCCTCCCGGTGTGGCCCCCTCCCGCCAGCCCTGGCTGCCCCCGCTCTCCTGGGCAGACAGCTCCCAGCACGGGGCAGAAGGAGGAGGTGTGGGGTAGGGGTACGGGAGATGGATGGAGGGAGCGTTGAAACCAAAGTGGCGGCGAAGCAGAGAGCAGAGCAGAGCGGAGCGGAGCGAGGGATGGATGGATGGATGGAGCGACAGACGGACGGACGGACGATGGGAACAGAAGGGGGCGGCGGGGGGTGCAAACAAGGAAAGAAGGTTCGTACCTTGGCTGTTTAACATCAGGTGAGCAGGACCTCGGGGGGAGGAGAGGAGAGAAGAGAAAGAAAGAAAAAAGACGAGTCATATAAACGCACAGAGAAGAGGTTGGGCCGCCCTCGTGCCACAATTTAAAAGCGCTTTTAACTTGTGACAGACATCCAGCCCCCTGGGGGGAGGCGGGGGTCCGGATGCCGGAAAGAACGGAAAAGAAAAAAAATAATTAAAAAAAGGGAAGAGAAGAGAGAGAGAGAGGAGGGAGAAAGAGAGAGACGGAGCGAGCGACAGAGGCCGCGGCCGCAAAAAGAAAGAAGCATCGGCCTCCTGGGGGAGGAGGGTGGGAGGGGGGTTGGGAGGGAAGTTGGGGGGGGGGGGGCTTGATGCTTCTTTCTTTTTCCTTTTTTTTCTTTCCCGGTTTTTAACTCAAACTAAAAACCAAAAGAAAAAGAGGGAGATGAAGGAGACACACACGCCCCGGCGGAGCCGCCGCCACTGCTGCTGCTGCAGGAGCAAAAGGGTTAATGGTGGAGGGAGTGCCCCCTGCTGGGGGGAGACACTGGGGGTGGGGGGGTCACATCCCACATGATGCCCCCCCCCATCCTGCCCCTGGCACAAGAGTCTAAGAGGTGGGACTCTGGGTTTTATCCCCCCTTGGGTGTGTAAGAGGTGTGACCCAGGATTTTGCCCCCCCCACATGGGTATGTAAGAGTCATGACTCCAGATTTCACACAAGTGAGTGTGTAAAAGGCATGACTCCAGATTTGCCCCCATTGTGGGCGTGTAAGAGGCATGACTCCAGATTTCACCCCCCAAGTGAGTGTATAAAAGGCATGACTCTGGATTCACCCCTCCACATGGTTATGTAAGAGGCGTGACTCCAGATTTGTCCCCCCATGTGGGAGTGTAAGAGGCATGATTCTGATTTTGCGCCCCCCCATGGGTGTGTAAGAGGTGTGATTCCAGATTCCGCCCCCCACATGGGTGTGTAAGAGCCATGGCCCAGGATTTCACCCTCCTGCATGGGTGTGTAAGAGGCATAATTCCAGATTTGCCGCCCCATGTGGGCATATAAGAGGCATGACTCCAGATTCCCCCCCTCCCCAAACACACATATAGGTGTGTAAGAGACATGACTCCAGATTCTCTCCCCCCATGCAAGCATGTAAGAAGAGTGACTCCAGATTCCAGACCCAACACAAGCATGGAAGAGGAGTGACTCCAGATTCCCCCTGCCCTGTGGGCATGTAAGAGGCACAACTCCAGATACAGCCCCAGTGTGACTGGGTTCCCAAACCACACAAGCATGTAAGACGTATAGCTCCAGATATCCTCCCATGCTGCAGGTGTGTAAGAGGTATGACTCTGGATTCCAATTCCAGCACAAGTGTGTAAGAAGTGTGATTCCAGAGACCCCACCACCCCCCAACAGGTGTGTAGGAGGTGTGACTCGAGATTCCCCCCATACACAGGTGCCTAAGAGGTGTTACTCTGGATTCCAGCCCTGGCACGAGTGTGTAAGAGGTGTGACTTCAGACCATGCCCCCTCACCGACATGTAGGAGGTAGGACTCCAGATTCACTGCCCCCCAGCCCCTGGAGAAGCAAGACTCCAGGCACCAACCCTGGCACAAGTGTGTAAGAGGTGTGACTTCAGACCATGCCTCCTCACCGACATGTAGGAGGTAGGACTCCAGATTCACTGCCCCCCAACCCCTGGAGAAGCAAGACTCCAGGCACCAACCCTGGCATAAGTGTGTAAGAGGTGTGACTCGGGATTCCCGCCCCGCTCGCCGGCATGTAAGAGACACGAGTCCAGATCCCAACCCTGGTGCAAGCGTGCAAGAGGTGCGACTCCAGACTCCACCTCCCGCGGGCATGTAAGCAAAATCTGGAGCCCAGGTGGGGAGAGCCGTGTCGCACACTCATGTGCGAAGCGGGCGTGTCTTATGGCTGTGCACGCTTGGGTCAACCTGCAGCCGCTCCAGCGTGAGTGGAGACGGGCTTCGAACCCCCGGGCCCCCGCCCCGCCCCCCCCCTCGCACACGCGCCGGTGGCAGCCGGGAACCCAGGGGTCCGGGCTGAGCGCTGGGCCCCCCACCCGGTGCCAGGGCCTTTCCCCTCTGGGGGCCCAGCCCAGGCCCGCCTGGTGCAAGATGAGCATGCCAGGCCTCAGCCCAGGCCCGGGCTGGGCATGGGCCACACGGGGCCCTGGGGGGGCACGGAGCCAACCCCCCCACCAGGCCTGGCGCACTGCGAGGATGCCGCGCTCTCCTCCCGTCACCATGGAGACCGGCTCCAGATCCCTCAGGCATGACGGCGGCAGCCATGTTGTTTTGAGCTCTGCAGCCCCCCCGCCGCCCCCCCAATGCCGGGTGCCCCTCACTCCCGACCCGCAGCCCCCTGCCCCCCCAGCCCTGCAGCCCCACGGGTGCCCCTCACCCCTGCCCCGCAGCCCCCTGCCCCCCCAGCCCTGCCGGCGCCCCGCACTCCCGACCCGCAGCCCCCGCTCTAACCACCAGGCCCTACCGCCCTGTGCATGAGGAGGTTGTTGGTTGCACACACGGCCCGTTCACACCCACCACATCTGCCCCCTCCCCACCACGTGCAAGTTCAGTGCACGGTATGCAGAGACGCAGCCGCACACGACACACACTGATACAAGCAGCAGTGCACATGGGCAAAGGCACGCAGCAACACGTACGCACGCACACTGGTGCAAACATGCAGTGGGACAGGCGCACACACACACACACAGTGACGCATACACACACACACACTCACACGCCCATACTGGCACCCACACTCACTGGCATACAGTGGCACACAAACACTGACACCAGCACATGCATGTGCACACATACACACATGTGCATACACATACCAGCACTTACCCAAACCCCCAAACATACACAGTGGCACATGCATCCACACTGACATGCACACACACATGCACACGCGCGTGCACACGCATGCACACGCTGGCATGCACACACAGTAGCACACCCACACACATGGTGGGATGCACACGCATGCACAGACACACATACACACACATACACACACACACAATGTTGCACACCCCTCCCCCCCACCCCACCAACACACACACCCAGAGCTGCACCCTGCCCATGTGTTGCACACCTGTACGCAGCCCCGGGAGGCACACACAGACACCCCCACGTGCCAAGACAAGGTCATCCAGGCAACACACTCATCTTCCAGGGGTGCCCAGTGTGACTGCTGCACGTGTGTGCACCGTGCTCATGCCCCTGCCTTTGCCCTCGATATACATGCCTGAACTGCTCACTGCCACGTGAACAGGCCCTAGCAAACCCATGCCATGATGCTCGCGCACGTGCGTGGCACAAACACACCAACACATGTGTGAGCATGTCACACACAGCCACACACTCTCACATGGACATGGACATGGATCTTGCACTGACATGCCCAGCCTCACTCACGCCCTTCCGTGGTACACGTGCAGGACCCCCTGACACGCACACCCCTGTGGTGACTACCAGCCTCCCTGGGCGCTGCTCCCCCGTCTGCATCGCTGCGCTCCATTGGCTGCTTGGCTCCAGACATTTGCATCGCATCACCCCATTGATCCCAGCACCCCAGCCCCCGACGCCCCACTAGACATTTGCATACTAGGCGTTCATTGGTTCTCTTCTCCTGCATTTGCATAACCCCAGCCCATTGGGCCCTGAGTTGGGGGATGGGGGGGCAGCCATGACGGGGTGTGTCAACACGCCAATGACATGAGGGAAGGGGGGGTCCAGTGGGGGTGGCACATGCCACGGACTCACATGGCATGTGCGCATGAACACGGAGAACCTGTGTGTGGTATGTGCCACACACATGTTCCTATGTGGTGAGCACGAGGGTTTGCACAGCTGCCTCCTTCCTGCATGTGCACACGCAGAGCACACAGGAGGTATATCGCCCCCCTTCCCCAGGTGCTACAGTCACATGCACATGCAGACCGCACAGGAGATATATCCTGCCCACCCCATGTCACAGGCTCATGCACATGCAATGTACATGGGAAGTATATCCCCCCACTGTGTCACACACTTGTGCACATGCAAAGCACACAGGAAGCATACCCCCGCACTCCATGTCACAGGCTCGTGCACACGCAGCGCAGATGGGAAGCACAAATGCAGCACAGCAGGCTCACATTTGAACACAGATATTGCATGCAGGGCACACACAAGGCACACACTTGCAACCACTTTTGTATGTGTACCATACTGGCAGAGGACATGGTGCACCACACACAACACACACGGAGCCTGGGGGGATGTGTCCCCACATGCTTATCCACCTTCCCCACACAAAGAACACATGTGAGTTTCCCCATGCCTCTGACATGCGTGCAATCAGAGACCCCCCCCGCCGCAACACATACATGCCAAGTACACAGCTGTGTGTGTACAAGGGAGCACCCAAGTGCCCAAGGGAAGACATATGTAGTAACGAGAGTGGAAGGCATGTGTATGCTACAGACACTGAATGCACAGGAGGGGTGTGTGCATGGGGGCTGAGAGGTGCTGACTGCATGCATGCACACACGTGCATGCTGCCTGGAGATACAACTGGGCATGTGTGCATGTGGGACACAGATATGTCTCCACTCCCCCTGACACACACACTACCTTGCACACAGAGCTCTACATGGACAGCACAGTCCCTCTACTCTCCCTGGCACACATATGCACACACACAGACACTACCACACACACACACACACACACACACACACACATGTACACACACTCACACACAGACACTACCTCACACAGACACACACACTACCTCACATACACACATGTACACACACTCACACACAGACACTACCTCACACAGACACACACACTACCTCACATACACACATGTACACACACTCACACACAGACACTACCTCACACACACACACACTACCTCACATACACACATGTACACACACTCACACACAGACACTACCTCACACACACACACACTACCTCACATACACACATGTACACACACTCACACACAGACACTACCTCACACACACACATGTACACACACTCACACACACACACTACCTCACACACACACACACACACACTACCTCACACAGACACACACGTGCATGTATAGATACTATGTTATGCACACACGTGACACTACCTAGTGCACACACACTACCTCACACATGCACACACAAATCCTATTTTGCACACACACAAATGCACAGTCTTTACCTCATATGCATACACAGCCACAGCCACTACCACGCACTCACCTTCTACCTCACACACACACATAGCTCCACATGGACAGCACAGCCCATCTACTCTTCCTGGCACACACCCACTGTCACTACCTTGCACACACACAGACACACACACATCACACAACACTATCTCAAGTGCACGCACACTACTTCATGCATGCACACACAAACACTACCTTATGCACAGTCACCACCTCATGTGTGCATGCACAAAAACACACACACACAAAAACAATCACTATTTTGCACATAGACACATGCTACCACACACACTTCTATGTGGACAACGCAGCCCCTCTACTCTCCCTGGCACATATACACATCCTCTCACTGTCATGACCTCATGCACACACACACACACGCAGCTCCCTCTGCATGGATAGCACAACCCCTCTACTCTCCCTGGCAAACATATGTACACACCACAGGGCCACTTCACACAAAACCACAACCCCCTGCCCCCTATAGACACTCAGATGCCCAGCAAGCACACATGCACACACACCAGTACCCAGCGCACACCCACGCTGAGCCATACCCCTGCACAAGGTGGGGGTGGGGGGCACGGTGGCAGGGGGAGGCCGGGATGTCACTCAGACAGAGACAGTGGCAGCTGACACTCAGAGATACGCACACACAACGTGCACCCCACCCCCCGTTAGAGCTCCACACTCCCCTGACACCACACACACACTCATACCCATTAGAGCTCCACACACATGCACACATCCCCCAACACCACACACAAACACCCCTTTAGAGCTTCACACACATGCACACACACTCCCAAAACCACCCCTTAGAGCTCTGCATACACCCTGCCACACCACACCACCTCGCCTACAGCTCCACACACACAAAGCCCAATGTCATACACCCACCCTAACATCACCCCCCGCCTTTACACCCACCCTAACACCCCCACCTTTAGAGTCACACATATGAACATACTGCTATACAGCAAACCGGGGAGGGGAGGTGGTACATGGAGCCTGACACTGCCCGCGCACACACCCTCTTGGCACTGCAGACTCACATGTACAACCCACACACAGACCTCACACACATGCGTATCCACACACCTCTGAAGGCGCACACACCACAGTTTGAAAAATGCACACACACCGTTCAGAGCTACACCCACCTACCCACACACTCCACAGGCACAGCCATACACCCAAAGCCCCACATACCTGTCCTCCCACAGCCACACACATTCAAGAGTTGCACACATGCTCAGTGCCCCAAACCCCACAAAACCACAAACACCCCCGAGAATCTAGAGGTCTGAGACACACACTTTGAAAAGCCAGGGGTCTCTCTCTCTCTCTCTCACACACACACACACACACACACACACACACAAAGAACCCAGGCATCTGGGACACAAACACAACCCACAGAACCCAGGCGCCAAACACACACTGAAAACCTAGGTGTTCAGGGGATGTGCACGCACAAAGGCTGAACCCAGCTATCTGAAACATGGGTGCACATGCATACACATCTAGGACACCCACACAGACCCCAGAGATCCAACATACACATATACTATCTGAGAGCCCAGGTATCTGGGACACCCACACATGTGTATGTGTGTGCACACACATGTATACCCCTCATAGAACTCAGGTATTTGGGATACACACACATGCACATACACACAGGATCTGGCACACACACTTGAAAACCCAGGTGTCTGGGGGATATAAAAGCATACACACAGACAAACACACGTGCATGTGTGCTGAGAACCTAGGTGTCCATGGGATGTGCATAGAGGCAGAACCCAGGGATCTGGGACATGGGCATGCACATATACACACACACACACACACACGATCTGAGAACCTAGGTATCCAGGATATCCACACACATGGGCGCACACATACACACACATGCACACAAACCACAGAACCCAGGTGTCTGGGATACACACACACTTGAGAAATCAGGTGTCTGGGGGACATACACTGAGAACCTAGGTATCCAGAGGACGTGAACACACAGAGGCTGAACACAGGCATCTGGGACATGGATGTGCACACACACACAGAGCATCTGGGACACACACACACACACACACACACACACACATTGAGAACCTAGGTGTCCAGGACACCCACACACATGCACGTGCACACACACATGCACGCAACCTACAGAACCCAGGTGTCTAGGATATACACACTTGAGAACCCAGGCATCTGGGGACACATACACATGTACACACACACACATGCACTGTGCTCACACACACACACACACTGCTGAGAACCTAGGTGTCCAGGGGATATGTACACATAGACACAAAACCCAGGATGCACATGCACGCGCACGCACACACCCCCAGGACTTGCAACAGCCATACGCAGCCCTGACTGAACACTGAGCCCTTCTCCCCCCACAACTACACACCCCCATGTGCCCCACTGACACATGCCGGTTCCAAGTGTGCTCCTGCACATTCAAGCAAGCCCTGCCTCAACAACCCCCCTCCACACACCAGCTCCATGGCAGCTCCCCCCAAACTCACACACCCCCACCCCACATGTCCAGCACATGCTAGTGACATGTGGCCCACATGTCTAACACCACGCTTCCCATATGCCCTCCCCACATACATACGCCTGTGCCCTGACACACACCCCAGCACACCTCGCTACACTTGCGCACCCCATGGGCGCGCACTACACACGCCCAGGTGGGAAGTGTGATGTGTACTCCCCACCAGGGCATGCTCTGTCCCTGTCTGCACACTCCACCCTCCTGGCCCTCACACCCTGCATACACTGCAGCATTAATACATGTGTGTGCTCTGCTCCACCCCCTGTCCCCCACTCACATCAGGGTCATGTCACCCCCCCACAAATGCTGAGGCCACATCCCAAGCGGGGCTATTCAGACGGGGGGGGGGTCGGGGCAGGGAGCCCCAGAGAGGTGGGGCTCAGGGGCTCTGATCATCCTCTTGCCCTGACCCAGACACCTGGGTTCTCCAAGACGGTCGGGTCCCCCTTCAGCCACACCCAGCTGCCCCCAAAACACACACAGCTCCCCCCCAACACACATGGGAACCCATCCCAGACCCCCATGGGACCCCCCAGCCCCCCCATGAGAGGCCTCACTCACCTTCCATCATGTTCTCTTCTGCCAGGGGCGCCCCCACGGACACGGCCGGACAGACACACGGACAGAGAGAGAGAGAGAGAGAAAGAGAAAGGGGCAGCGTTAGCGATGAGGGGGAACAGACAGACAGCTGCACCCCGCCTCCAAGTACCCCCAGTTTCCCCCCTCACCCAGCCGTGCCCCTCACTCCCGACCAACACCACTACGCTCCATAGTCCCCTCCCCTCCTTCACCTACATGCCCCAGAGCTGCGGTTCTGCCCCTGCCCGGACACCTGGGTCCTCTCCAGCCCTGGGAGGGAAGTGGGGGTTTGGGGGTGAAAGGCAGGTGGGGAGCCCAGAGGCCTGTGTTCCTTCCCAGCTCCTAGAAGGGAGTGGGGGCTTGGGGGACGGGGGGGTCCCTCCATCCCTCCCCATGACCTTGGCCTGACCTTGTCCAAAGGAACTGAGGGCTGCCACCCCCCACCACGCGTGCCAAAGAAGGAGGGCAGGGAGCCAGGGGGTCCCAAAAGATGGGGGGGAAACTGAGGCTGCGAAAGGGGGAGCCCATGTCACTTGGGGGGGGTCACAGCCACACCGAGCTCCACCCCACACCTTGGCTGCCCAGATGCCCACCATAGCCTCACATGGCAGTCACACACGTGTGCAAAACATGTGTGAGGACAGGAGCCGACACCCGCCTCTCCCACACCCCCTCCCCCCCTGCAGCCCGAGACAGGGCCACGCATGTGCAAGCCGAGCTTTCCTTGGTACACGTGTAACGGGCAGCACCACACAGGAGGGCAAGACAGCCCATGCCCTGGCACACACATGTGTGCAATGAGCGCAGTACCCTGCCACCCTGCTCGTGTTAGCACACACGTGCACACAGGACAAGCACGGGATTCCCCACACCACCTGAATACAAATGCACACACAACCATAGAGGACCTTATGCCACTTGAACATGCACATGTGCGCGTGCAAACACGCGTGCAGAAACAACTATAGGGCATCCTAAATCACCCGAGCATGCATACAGACATAACCAAAGGGTGCCCCACACCACCTGAACACACACACAACCATGGAGCATCCTATACCATCTGCATAAACACATGCACACACACACACACACACATACACACACACACGTGCACCCACACACATGTTCATGCATGTCCATAGGAACAACCGTGGAGCTTTCTACACCACCTGAACACGCCCATGCACAAGAACCATGGGTCACCCCACATCACCTGAATGTACATGTGTGCACGCGCACACACATAGAGGAACCACAGGGCATCCTAAATCACCTGAACATGCATACACACCCACACAACCATGGGGTGCACCTCACACCACCTGAACACACACACAACCACAGAGCATCCTACACCACCTGAACACACGCACAGGAACGATCACAGGGCGCCCCACACCACTTGAATACACACACACGGACAACCATAGAGCACCCAGCCCACAAGAACATGCACATGTGCGTGCGCACACACACACACACACACACACACACACACACACACACACACACAGGAACAACCACAGGGTGCCCCACACCACCTGAACACACACCAAGAAGTAAGTACAGGGCGTCCTACAGCATCTGCATGCACACACACAACCACACAGTACCACACCATCTGAACACACACACACAAACAACCATGGAGCATCCTATACCACTTCCACATGTGCACTTGCACACAAATACATACACACATGGACACACATACATACCCGTGTGTGCACAGGAACAACCATGGAGCATCCTCTACCACCTGAACACTTGCACAGAAACTACCATGTGGTGAATACCACCACCTGAACACACAACCATGGAGCATGTGTATGTGTGTGTGCATGGGTGTACACAGGAACAAGCAAGGAGCATCCTACGCCACCTGAACATACACATGCATGGACACAAGAACAATCACAGAGCACCCCACCCCACCTAAATACAACCACAGAGCACCCTACACCACCTGAATGTATATGTGTGCCTGCACGCACGCACACGCACACACACAGAGGAAAAACCACAGGGCATCCTAAATCACCTGAACATGTATACACAGACACACCCAACCATGGGGTGTCCCACACCACCTGAACACACACACACACACACAACGATGAAGCATCCTACACCACCTGAACATACACACATACACACATATATGCACACACCCCACAACACACACAGGAGCAACCACAGCGCACCCTACACCACCTGAATACACACACACAGAGCAAAACCCATGCATACCAACATCTACACAAAGCTGCACGCCATGATCCTCCACTTGGACCCCCCAACCCCACGCTTCTTGTGTTCCTAATCACACCATTGCCCTTCCCCTGTCACAACAACACACATCTCTGCTGTGCACACCCCTAGGACCCAGACTCTTGTGTTCACGCACACCATTGGCCTGCCCCGACACGCGTGTACCTGTGTGTGGCTACACCTGAACAGTCCTGTGTGACACCCTATCTGCCCCCCTGCAGCATCCCACGTGCTTTGCAGTGCAGACGGGCAGCCCCTCACATGTCACCCAGGCAATGCAACACCCCATTCACCCACTGTCTTCCTGCACACAACGCAGCCTGTCACCCACACAACCCCCTCCCCTCCTTGCACACAGCAACAGCTCTCACACCGCTGTACTCAGCACACGGGTGTGTACATGCACACACATGCATGCACACACAGTGTCAGGAAATGGCCCAGTCGCCAGCCCCAGCAACAGCCACTGAAGAGTCAGGCAGACCAGTGGTCTCCGTGGTAACTAGCCTGGGGTGCTGAGGAGACAATTGCCATGGTTTTGCCCATAGCAACAGGCCTCGGCAACAGCCACTGGCAACACGGCCTGCCCAGTCTCCTCAGCAATGACGGACAATCGCCCTAGAGTCAGCCGGCCCAGCTGTCGCCATGGCAACCGGCCCCAGACAACAGCAGCTGAGGAGTCAGCCAGGGCATCCGTATCCCTGGCAACTGGCCATGGGCGACAGCCAATGAGGATCCTCCTGGCCCAGCTGCCTCCATGGCGAATAGGCAGTCACTGAGCAGCCGGGAGTTGTCACCAGCATCCTCATGGCAACCAAGCCCGACAACAGCCTAGATGGGCAGGGTCAGCTCGGACCCCTGGACCTCGGGTGTGCTGACTACACCGTGTGTGTGCGTGTGCATGTGTTCCTGTATCTGTGCCAGACTGTGAGGGTGTTGTGCAAGGGGCCAGGGGTGCAGCGCACCAGCCTGGGTAGTGTGTGTGTGTGTGTGAGTGTGAGCGTGAGAGAGAGACAGAGCGAGAGACTTGGTGACTGCGGCTTTGGGGAAGAGAGGTATCCTGGAGGCCTGGGTTCTGTGTGTGTGTGTGTGTATGCGTGTATGTGCACATGTATGTCTCAGGGCAAAGTCAACACCTCTGAGTGTAGCATATGCTGGATGTGGGGGTGCGTGCATGTGCATGTTGCACACCTACCTGCAGGCCCAGCGTTTGTGCATCAGCCGGTGGAGGTGAGCATGTGTAGCCATCATGCACATGCACATCTGTGTTGGAGGATATGGGTGTCACATGGGACTGGGGGTGGTGTGTATGTGTGCATGTGTTTCAGCGTATGCGTGCACACCTGCACTTCATGCCTGTGCTACAGGCATGCCGGGTGTCCGCCCATGCCTATCACGTGTGACTGTGCCCTGCCAGCACCCACCTGTGAACACGTGGGGTGCTGGGTGTGCAAGTGTCCGCTCTCTGGCTCTCAAGAGGATGAGTGGGGGTTGTGCGATAGAGCGGACTGCCTGGGCTGTGGGGGTTCAAGCATGCACACCTAGGCTGTAGCTCACAGGCACGTGCGGGTGGGAACAGGCACACAACTGTCTCAAGTGAGTCAGGGAGTGTGTGAGAGCTGGTCAGGCCATCGTCTACCTGGCGTGTGTCTGCAGGGGCCAAGATGTGTTGCATGTCACATGCCGGTGTCTCCACAGGACAGCGGGCATTGCACACAGATGAGTGTTCTGGGTTTCCTCTCCCCCCACCCCCGAGTGTTGTGTGCGAGAATGCCCGTGTGTTGTCTATCTCCGCATGTGGGGGTGTTGTCTGTCACAGCCAAGCGTGTAGGCGGGCTGCCTGTGCGCGTGTCACTGCCTGTCTGCCCAGGTGCTTATACGCACACAAACACACAAATGCACACGCACCCACGCATGGTGCTGGAAGGAGCCCAAGACGCTGAGCCAATGGGGGTCATGAACATGCAACATGGTGTGGTGGGAGGGGAGTGTTGACGTGCACAAGGTGCATTGACACGCTTGGCACCAGAAACCCTCGGCACACGTGGGCATGGAGGACACCGCAAGGTCACCCTGGGGCCTGGTGAGGGAACCCAGGAATCCTCGGACCCTAACCAGCTCTGGGAGGGGAGTGGGGTGTAACAGAGAGAACACAGCGTCCAGGCTCCCAGCTCCCACACATCAGACCCCGTCCGAAATCAGGAGAGCACCCAGGCATTCCCACTCCTGGACCCCGCCAGCCATCCGTGCCCCCCTGACCCGCACCTGTGGGCATCCATGCACCAGCTCCAGCCAGCACACACTGCTGACTGCCTGTGTACCGGATGCCAGGCAGGACCCGTCTCCCCCCCATGCCCTGGCACGCACGGACACTCAGCGGCCAGCCCAGCATGACCTCAGGTGCCCCCTAGAACCCCCAGGGGCCCGCGAGCTGGCTCCAGCCCCAGACCCACACGAGGCCAGGCACGGGCATGGCAGCCCTGGCACCGCCACGCCGCAGCCAGCTGCAACACCCCCAAGTGCCCCCCAACAGCCCTCAAGCTCTCAGCCGCAGGCCAGGCCCAGCAGACAGAGACCTCCCAGCCCCACTTCTGCTTGGCCAGAGACCCCCCCAAAACCAGCGCTGGATACAGGGGACCCCTCAGGTGCCCACAAAAGCCCCCTGGCACACAGAGACCCCCCCCATGCCTGGCATGGAGAAACCACAGCCCAAGCCCCTGAAGCTGCTGAAGGCTGACCCAGCACCCCCGAAGGGCTGCTCCAGGACCCCTGAGGGCTAGCCGTGACCCCCACAGCCCCCAGCACCGCACTACCCGCCTCAGGACCCCTACAGATCACCCCTGCCCCGGGGCCCTCCCGTGTGCTCCCATAGATCACTTCAGGACCCCTGCCCCTCCCTGCAGGCCATCTCAGGGTGCCCCAAAGGGGGCTCCAGGACCCTCAAAGGGCCACCTGTGCTCCCCATCGTCCCACTGCCCCCCACCCAAGGGTGCCCCAGCTCCCCCCAGCTCCCCCATCTCCTCCCACAGGTCACTCCAGGACCCCTAACCCCTCCCCGAAGGGCCTCTCTAGGCCCTCCAAGGGCAACCCATGTGCCCCACAACCCCCAGCACCCCACTACCTGCCTCAGGATCCCTACAGATCATCCCAGCCCCAGGCCCCTTCCCGCAGGCCATCCCAGGACCCCAAAAAAGGCCTCTCCAGCTCCCCCAAAAGGACACAGCTCCCCCATGATCCCACTACCCCGCCAAAAGCTGGCCTAGGCCCTCCCCAGCTCAACCCAACCCATCCATTGCCCCCTACAGGTCAACCCAGGAACCCAGACCCTTCTCTGAAGGGCCACTCCAAGACCCTCCCTCCCCCCACCCCGAGGGCCACCCGTGCCCCCCACAGCCCCACCCATCATCCAACTACCCCCACAAAAGCTGCCCCAGGCCTTCCCCAGCTCCTCATAAGTCACTCCAGGACCCCTAACCCCACCCTGAAGGGCCTCTCCAGGACCCCCTGAGGGCCACTCATGCCTCCCCATGGTGCCCAGGCACGGCCGCGGGCACAGCCTCACCTTCACTGCAGAACTTGCCCTGGAAGCCGGTCATGCTGCAGTCGCAGTGGGCCTCGCCGTCCAGCACGGTGCAGAGCCCGCCGTGGGCGCAGGGGTTCTGGCGGGCGCAGAGGTGCTCGGCGTCACTGCGCACACCCTGGCTGCCCAGGAGGGCAGGTGGCGTGTCGCCCACCTTGAGGTTGGCCACCAGCCCCTTGAAGGGCGCCTCGTACTTGACGGTGCTGAGGGTGAGGGCCGAGAGGCGCACGTCCGGGGGCACGCCGCCCACGAAGAGGTCGCTCTCCACGGCCATGTCGCGCCGCTTGGACTTGACCTCGGCCACGCGGGCCTCGCCGTCCACCACCAGCATGGTTTCCCGCGCGTTGCGGGTCAGCAGCACCATGTGCCAGCGGTCGTCGGCCACAGGGGTGTCCAGGTGCAGCGTGGCCGGCTCGGCACAGGAGATGGTGAAGCGTAGGCGCAGGCGCCCCTCAGCGATGAGCAGCTCCAGGAAGTCGCAGTTGCCACCGTCATCCAGGTACAGCACCAGCGCCCGCGAGGCGTTGGTCTTCAGGCTGAAGCTGAGCTCCCCGGCCGCGCTGGCGTCCCAGCGGGCGTAGCGGGCCCACTGCCCCGGGGCGCCCCCGAACTCCAGCGCCGCCGCGGCCGCCCCGGGGCCCAGCAGCGCGCCCAGCAGCAGGGCCAGCGGCAGCAGGGCCATGGCGCCTGTCCCCGCCGTCAACGCTGGGCGCCCCCCCCCCAACACCGCCGGCCCCTTAGATCCGCATGGGGGGGTAGGCAGCGAGGGGGGCGCTCTGCGGCAGCCGTTCAGCGGCGAGCGGCGCCGGTGTCCGAGCGAGCAGTCCGAGGAGACGCCAGGTCGCCGAGCGCCCCGCAGCCCCCAGGCATGGACGCCAGCGCAGCTGGGCAGGTCACGGCCTCTTCCACATGCTCCGGGGGGGCGGGGGGGGCAAAGGTCGCTGCGCTCAGGTCCCGGCGGGCAATGCGGGGGGCAGGGACGTAGCGGCTGGACCGATGAAGGGAGGCAGGGTGGCTCCGGGGGCCCCCGCGCACGCACGGTGTCCACAGGGCGTCGCGTGAGAGGGCTGGACCTGCAACGGGGGGAGAGATGGGGGTCAGCAAGGCAGGCTGCACAAGGGTCCGGGACCCCAAACATGGCCCCCAGCCCCAGCACCCCCCAGACCTGGGGAGAACCAGCCCTGCCTAGGGAAGCTCCTGGCCACACCCCATCCCCAGGGGCACTGGCAGGGCAGCCATCTTGGTTCAGGCTAAGCCCAATGACCCCCCCAACACCCCAGGAGACTACTAAAATCTCACAGGATTTCCAGACCTGCCTTCTGATTGGCTGCCTTTCCC
Source organism: Crocodylus siamensis (assembly GCF_052110815.1). Classification (NCBI taxonomy): domain Eukaryota; kingdom Metazoa; phylum Chordata; order Crocodylia; family Crocodylidae; genus Crocodylus; species Crocodylus siamensis. The sequence goes on from NC_143400.1 coordinate 3,134,082, forward strand.
CACTTGCCCCGCCTCCTCTGGGGAAGGGCAGCCAATCACTTCTTCCCAAGCACTCCTCCTTGCCCCCTCAGGGGCTCTGGACTGTACCATTCCTGCCATCACAAGGGAGGGGCTGGAGGCAGACCATACCATGCCGGAGGAGAAGGAAGGGCAAGAGGGAGGACTGTACCATTCACAGGGAAGAGGAGAGGCAGACTGTACCATTCACATAGACCAAGGGGGTGTGGCAGACCACACCAGCGGAGCCCCGCCCCAACGCCGCACCATTAGCACGAGGACCCCCGTGACCCTTCGCACCATGGTGCGATTTGCATGGGACCTGCCCCACAGCCCCTCGCACCATGGCATGATTTGCACAAGGAACTTGCCCCCTGACTGCACCAGTTGCACAAGGACCCTCTGACCCATTGCACCACAGCATGATTTGCACAGGGACCTACCCCCCTGCCCTGCACCATTTGCACGAGGACCCCCATGGCCCCTCGCACCATGGTGTAATTTGCACAGGGATTCCTCCACCCCTCTTCTTTCACCACACCATTTGCACAAGGACTTCCCATCGGCCACATCCCTTGCACAAGGACCCTCCCCATCATTGTGCATGGGGACACCACGCCCCTCTCCATGGCTGTTTCCATTGCACAGGGACCCTCCCTGCCACCCTCCATCTGGAGACACGATTGGCATGTGGCCCCTTGCACATGCACCTCCTTTCCCTTGCACGAGAAATCACTCCTTTGCACGAGGCCTGTTCCCTGCACAAGGACCCCACATAGCCGCCTCCCCCCCCGGCCCCAGCACCAGCTTGGGCACCGCTGTTCCCACGCGCGCGTGCACATGCACGCACAGCAAGTGCCGTACCGGCACGGCACGATCACCCTTGTCACTGCCTGTCAGACAGCGCCGCAACCCCCCCAGCCCCCCCCACAATCTGCATCTCGTTACTGCGCTGCCACTGAGGCATTATTTATAACCCAGCCGCGGCGGGAAGAGCGGGGAGGGGAGCAGGAGCCCAGCTCAGCCCCCAAGCAGGCCCCCCCCAAGATCAGCCCCCCAGGGTCAAGGGCATGGCCCTAAGGAGGGGACCGTGAGGCCTGCTGGCAACGAGAGGCTCACAGCCAAGGGGGGGGCAGCACGGGGGCACTGGGGGGGTCATTTCCCTCCAGCCCCCCAGGCAGGTCACAGGAATGGAGGGGTCCCCAGGCCGTCCCAAGCCACCAGGCCCCACGGCCCTCCCCAAACTGGGGAGGACCCAGGTGTCGGGGCTCCCGGCCCCCCTTGCTCTCACCCCCAGACCCCACTCCCCTCCCAGGGGACCCAGGCCCTCGCCCCCCCAGACCAGCCCTACCCGTTTCCTCCCTGACTTCCCTGCTCCAGCACCCCAAGGACCGGGTGGGCTTGGAGCTGGGGGCCCTGGGCTAGCTGGGCCCAGTCCTGGGGCAGGAGGGTCATAGCCCAGGCTGGACCTTGGGGGTGGGGGGGCAAGAGGGGACAGAGGGTGAGAGCAGGGGGGCCGGGGGCCGGGACGCCTGGGTGCTCTGGGGGGGAGTGGGACCTGGGGTGAGGGGAGTCGGGCCGGGATGCTGGACGCCTGGGCTCGGATCTAGGGGGGAGGGGGCCCGGGGGGGCTCTCCCCTGCAGCCTCCTCCCTCCCCCCCTTGTCCTTGCAGAGCCCTTAATGAACGTCTCTAATCAGGGGGGTGGGGGGGCTGTCGCCGCGGTAACATGGGCACCGGGGAGACGGCATCATGCAAATGAGGCGCAGCGGGTTATTTATAACCCGGCCTCGTCGGCGCCCCTCGTTGGGTAACGGGGCCCATTAGCATGCGCCGCATAATTAGCCAATCACGATAACTGCTGCACCTGCTGGGGGGGTGGGGGGGCTTCTCTGGGCCAGACCCCCCCCCCCCAAGCCCTGGGGAGCTGGGCCCCGAGCCTGGCCTGTCTGCCCAGGGGGGACCCCAACAGCCCAGAGACCCCCAGCCAGGCACTGCTTTACCCACTAGGCCCTGCAGGTCACCAGTCTTGTGCAAAACCTCACGTACAGGTATGTGTGCCAAACCCCGTGCGAGCGCCTCACACACGTGTCCACAAAACCAGTGCTGTGATCGCACCCGCACGTGGCTCACGCTCGAGGGCCAGCCAAGGCCCCACGTCAGCCCCCCCGCACACAGGAGCGCGTGCCCCTGAGCCCATGCCCAGCAACACGTTCACGTGCGAGGAAACCCGACGCCTCCCCAAGCCCCGAGCACGGCCCAGCGTGCCCGAGCCGTGCTCACACCCTGAGTGCGAAGGCAGAGGGACTAGCGGCCCGGACGCCCGGGGCTCCCCAGCGCTGGGAGAGCCGTGGGGGTGGGGGCGAGCGGGGGCCGGGAGTCCGGACCCCTGGGCTCTCCCTGCTGGCGGAGAGGAGTGGTGGTTGGGTTCAGGGGTGCAACCCCCAACCCCTTGGTAGGGTCCCCCCCCCCCCAAGAGCTGGAGAGAGGCCACGTGTGCGGGCTGCCAGCCCCCCCAGCCCCCCCAGCACTGGAGAGAACCCAGGCGTCCGGGCTCCCGCCCTGCTCCCACCTCGGCGCGCTGCCGGAGCCGCAGCATCGATCGGCCGAGGCTCCCGGAGGGCGCCGTGAAGGTCGCAGGGAGAAGAAGGGATGGGGGGTGGGGGGGGCACGGAGCCAGGACCCCCCAGTCCAGCCCCGCGGCTCTCCCCATCGCCCCCCCGGGGCCCAGCCACCCCCCATCACGTGTCCGTCTGGGGGAGAGGACAGGGGCTGCCCTGCCAGGGGGCCTGATCCTGGGGCCCAGGCTGGAGCAGGGTGCGGGGGGGCTCTCAGCTTCTTCCCCCATCCCCAGACCCCCCTCATGGCCTGGGGGGGGCAGGGCTGTTGTGTGGCTGGTTGTACATAACACGGAAGGGTTTGGGAGGGGGGGAAAGCCGAGCCCTGACTCAGGCCCTGGCCTCAGTAACTCCCCCGGAGTGGAAGAGCCCCCAGGCGTCCGGGCTCCCCCCACCCCCGCCCAGCTGCGCCCCCCCGCGCGCCCGGCCAGGGCTGTGCGGACCAACACGAGTGTGCAGTCCAGGGGGGCAGGGGTGGGGCGGGTCACAGCCTGGAGCAGCCAGGTCCGTCCCCAGATGCTGCCCTGGCCTTGGTGCCCCCAGACCCACGGGGGGTGCAGGGCCAGGCTCCTCCCCAGCAACAGGGGGCAGCCAGCAGGGGCGCCGTGCCCGAGCACCCTGGCACCTTGGGGAAGTTTGGGGGGGGTCGGCATGTGGCTGGGAGCCCAGGAGAGCTGCTGCCCAGCCAACACTACTCTCCCCAACCAGGGGAAACCCGGGCCTCCGGGCCCCCCGGACCCAACCCCACTCAAGTGCACCCACTGAGCCCTCTTGCACGCACACACGCACCCTGTTGCACACCTACACTCCCCTGGCTCTAGCCTCTCAAACACACCTGCTCTGCCCCATGCTTGTGCAAGCACACACAGACATGAATGTGCATGCACTTGTGCAAGTACACACATACTTGCATGCATGCACACTTGTGCAACAATGCACACACCTGTGTGCATAGACACTATGTGTGCACACACTTCAAATCATAGAATCACTTGTGCAAGACCACACACGCTTCTGCAAGCACGCACACATGTGGATGGGCGCACATGTGCAAGCTCTCCATGCTTTTGCATGGATGCGCGCGCACACACGTGCAATCTCCCCCACACACATGCAGACTCCTCTTCTACCTGACACACACACACTTGTGCAGGCCCACGCACATGTGTTCAAGCCCACACACTTATGCCCTTATGGGAACACCCATCCCCCAGGCTCCACTCCCATCCCATCTCACACACGTGTGCAAGCACACACGCCTGGACACTGACACTCTGCTCTGGCCCCATGAACACATGTGTGCAAGTGCACATGCACGTGCCCTTGGCCCTTCTAGTTCCTCCCTGCCTCCCTCTGCTCCCCAGCCAGCCCCAGCCCCAGCCCCAGCCCCACGGATGAGATGAGTGTGCAGGGTCTCAGCCCAGTCCGGGGGGGGACTGAGATGGACTGGGACTGAGTCAGCCACTGCTGGGAGGGGCCCGGATGCCCCGGTTCTCTGCAGCTGTCAGAGGAGATGATCTCTCATGTCCCTCCAACCCCAGCCCTGGAGCAAATGGGTGTGTAAGCAGCACCGCCCCCCAGGAACCCCAAGTGTTCACACATTTTGCACAGCAGCCATCAGGGCTGGGGATGGGCCTGGTGTGAGTGTGGCACATCCCTGCATACACACACACACACGTGCATGCGTGCCGGCATGCACACACACTGCTTGGCACAGGCAGAGACCCCTGGCATGTGCACACACAGCCTTACATGTGTGCACACCTCATGTGTAAACAGACCACTCATACATGTACACGGACCCCCTTACATACACTGTGCCTGGACATATTCACCCCCTTGCAGAGTGGGCTCACACCCTGGAGACACAGATGTACACACACGGACACACACATGCACACACTACCTACTACACACAACCCAGGCATCCAGGATGTACACACGCATGCACACACAGAACCCAGGTGTTCAGGACACACACACAAACACACAAGCACTCAGCCCCAAGCCAGGTTCAAAAGCTGTTTTGGGATGGATGGGCCTGGCCCAAATGCTGACCTCTGACCCCTGACCCCTCTCCCACCACCCTCTAGGCTGGTGCCTCGGGACCTGGGGACACAGGGCTCAAATGTGGCGGGCTCTGGCTGGGGGCGGGTGGGGGGCTGTGCTGGTGTCCGAATAAAACAGATGCAGCCAGCTCTGGGGTCAGGCAGGGACTGGGGGTACAAAGCCAGGCACTGGGATGCAGCTGGCTCTGGGGTGGGAGGTGTGGGTAGTTGAGTGTAACAGAGATGTAGCTGTTTCTAGGGTGAGACCTTGGGCCCTGGGGACACAGGGCTGAAATGCGGCTGGCTCTGGGGTGGGATGTGTCAGCAGCCAAGTAGAACAGGGTCTACCAGCTCTGGGGACATCAGGCTGGCTTTTCGGTGTTGGGGGGAACCCAGAGCAGCACCCTGCAGTTTGGTACATGCATATACACTAACACACGTGTGCACACGTGTGCCCGTACATGCAGATCCCCATGGGCACACACCCTCACAGGCTGCAGACCCGTGAACCCTTGTGCACACACCCTCTTGTGCACATGCTCTCCCCCAGCTGGGCAGCCTGGCACACGTGTGCACACGTCCCTGTGTACTCATGTCTCCATACGCTCACACCCATGCCCTCTTCTGCACACAAGCATTCGACCCTTGCACACTCGTGCACACACACATGCACACTCCAACAGATGTACTGTACATGCTACTATGGGTGTGGACCCTGACAAACGTGCACAGTTGCATATACCCATATACTCCTGTTTACATGTTCACACACATGCATTTATGCACACAAGCACTCAGCCCATGCACAAACATGTGCACTCCCATGGACATGCTGTGTTGTGCACATGTGCTCCGATGGATGCGTACCCTGGCACACATCCGGGTGCCCTTGCACATACACATGTACTCATGCCTGCCACACTCACAAACCTGCACTCAGGCACACACACACTCAGCCCATGCACACTCATGCACATGCACACCTGCATGCACCCACACACTTTTGCACGCATCGTCTGGGCACGTGGCTGGCAGGACCCTGTCCGGCTCTCAAGGAAGGTGGGGAAGAGTGGGGGGGATCACGGAGACCCCCAAGGTGACACGGGCTGTTGGGGGTGGGGAGAGAGGAGCTGGGGAAACTGAGGCAGGGAGGGCTGGGCCCAAGGTCACCTGGGGTCTGCGGGGGCAGGGAACCCAGGCACCCGGGAGCACCCCCCAGCGGCCGGTGTGGGGCACATGCAGCTTGGGGGGAGCAGCCAGATCCTGGGGGGGAAACTGCAAAGCTCTGGGCTGCCCCCAGACCCCTCACCCCAGGCCACAGCCCCCAGCATGGCTCCCCCCACCCCTCTGCCCCCCAGAGACCCCCAGGTCCACTCTGACAGCCCCAGTCCTCCCAATCCCCCAGACCCTTCCCAGGCCCCTAGGCCCCCCACCCCCCTGGGCCCCCAAGTCTCCCTCCAGCCCCCCAGACCTCTTCATTCTGCCCCGGCCCCCTCTAGCCCCCCCCAAACACTCCCCCAGGCCTCCTCTGCCCCCCGGGCTCTCCCAGTCTCCTCCCTCCCCCTTCACCCCCCACTCCCCCAGGACGCCCCCGCACCCGGGGCTCTGGGTGGGGCCCAGGCCTCAGTGCCCCCCAGGGCTGGTACTGGGGGCAGCAGGAACCCGGGCCCCCTCACCGCAGGGCTTGGCGGATTGGGGGGAGGGAAGGGGAGGCCTAGGGGAGGCACGCGCGTGTGCCAAGGCTCGGGCACCCCTGCTCACGCCAGCCCGGCCAGCGTGTGCATGTGCGGGTGCGTGTGCAAGCCCCCTCGGAAGTGCCAGGCCCAGGCCCACGCCAGCCGCGCTGGAGGCCGGGGCCACCATGGTTGTGCACGCGCGTGTGCCTGCGTGTGCAGGCCCCCTGGGGAGTGTCGGGCACACGGCCGGGCACACGCGTGTGTTGGAAGGGGACGGGGGTCGGGGGAAGGACGGGGGGAGACAGACAACCCCTCGGGCGGGCGGCACACGCGGGCACACACAGGCACACGCTTGCACACTCACGGCCACACGCGACCACCAGCCCTGGGCAACACCCGGCGGCCCGGCCGCAGCTCGGGGGCACAGCCCCCCCCGTCTGCGGAGAGGGGGACGGCCCGGCCCCGCTGCCCCCCCCGGTCCCGGCGTCTGAGCCCCCCGGCCCCCGCTGTCACCCCCGCAGAGGACCAGGCGTCCGAGCCGGCGCATCCCCGCCCGTCCCCACGGCAACGCCATGGCAACCCCCGGCGACGGCGGGGGAGGGATGCGGCAGGGCCCGGGGGCCCCCCAGCCCCCCGCCCCGGTACCTGCGGCCCCGCTCCCGCTCCCGCTCCCGGCCGGCCCGGCCCGGCCCCGATCCGGATCCGGCTGCGGCAGCGGCGGCGCGCGGAGGCGAGACAATGGGGAGCGGCGCCCGGCCCCGCCCCCGCGCGCCCCCGCCCGCGCGCCCCCGCGCCGCCCGCAGCATCCGCGCCCGCCCGCGCGCGCCCCCGGCCCGGCCCGGCCCGGCCCCGCGCCCGGCCCCGCGCCCGGCCCGCGCCGGCGGCTGGCGGGGCGCTGGGGCCGCGCACCGGGGCTGGCGGGGTGCCGCTGCCCGGGCCCCCCCCCCCGGGCTCGCGGAGAAGCCGGGGCTCCGAGCCCCCTCCTTCCGCAGCCCCCCGGGGCCGGCGGGGGCGGCCGCCCCGACCCGCTGCCGGGTCGGATGATGCCGCGGCCCGAGTCCGGCCGGGCTCACGGCGAGGGGCTGGGATCGCGCGGAAGGAGCTGGGACCCCCCTGGGATTATGGGGGAAGAGATGGGGTCAGGCTGGGGCTAGGAAGAGGGCGCTGAGATGAGGCTGGGATTACAGGGAAGGAGCTGGGACCAGGCTGGGATTATGGAGGAAGTGGCGGGATCAGGCCAGGGTTATGGGGAACAAGACTGGGATTGTGGAGCAGGAGCTGAAAGATGGATTTAGAGCAAAAGGCCTGGAGTGAGGCTGGGATCATGGGGCAGGAGCCGAGATCACACCGGGATTACGGAGAAGGAGATGGGATCCGGCTGGGGACACGCAGAAGGAGCGAGATGAGGCTGGTTTTATGGAGAAAGAGATGGGATCGGGCTGGGGTTGTGGGGAAGGAGTTGGGACAGGACTGGGATTATGAATTAGGAGCCAAAAGGAGGCTGGGATCATAGGGAGGGACCTGGGATGAGGCTGGTATTGCAGGGCAGAATCAGGGATCACACTGGTATTATGGAGAAGGAGTTGGGGTCCTGATGGGATTATATTCCCAGCCACAACTCCGCTCCTTCCCCATAATCCCTGCCTGATCCATGACACAACCCCATAATCCTCAACCTCCTCTCAGCTCCTTCGTTATAATTCCAGTCTAATTCCAGCGCCAACCCCACGATCCCAGCCTAATCTTGGCTCCCTCACCATAATCCCAGCTCTGGATTCAGGTGCTGGATTTGAGCCATGTGACAGTGAACCCCCCCCCGCGGCCGGTCCCCGTCGTGGCTCCGCCTTTCTTGGGCCAAGAGGAGCCTCGGAGCAAGGAGCCGGGGTCAACCACAGGCGCGGGGAGACGGGGGCCTGGATGCCTGGGTCCTTTGGGGACCGGGGCCCAGACCCCTGGGCTCCACCTGGGCTCCCTGTGGGGGGCTGGGGCCCGGACCCCTGGGTGCTGCGGTCCCAGATCCCTGGGTCCTCTGGGGGTGGAAAAGGAGCCGGGATGAGGCTGGGATTACAGGGAAGGAGCTGGGATCAAGATGGGACTACTAAAAAGAATCTGGGAATCACTCTGGGATTATGGACAAAGAGCCGGGAGCACACTGGGATTATGAGAAAGGAGTTGAAAAGATGCCGGGATTAGGAGAAGGAGCTGGGTTTATGATGGGATTATTATTATCCCACCAACATCTCAGCTCCTGCCCCATACTCCCAGCCTCATCCCAGGTCTGTCTGTATATTCCCAACCTTCTTGCAACTTCTGCTCCATAATCCTGTTCTTGCCCCAGCTCCTTCCCCATAATCCTGGTCTCATCCCATAACTTTCTCCATAATCCCATTTTGATCCCAGCCCCTTCCCTATAATCCCAGCCTTGGCTAGATCCTTCTTCCTAGCCCCAGCATGACCCCATCTCTTCTTCCATAATCCCAGTGGGATCCCAGCTCCTCCCCCATAATCCCAGCCTCATCCCAACTGCATCTCTATAGTCCCATCCTACTCTCAGTTTCTTCCTCACAATCCCAGTGTGATCTCACCTCCAACCCCATAATCCCATTTTAATCCCGGCTCCCTCTCTATGACCCCAGCCAGATTCAAGTGCTGGATATGAGCCATGGGATTATTTGACCTTTTAGTGGGTCGGCCATCCTCTGGGGCGAGCCCTTCCCCGCCAGCCAGTCCCTGCCGCGGCCGCGGCCTTTCCCGGGCGCCGGGGAGCTTTGGAAGAGGAACCGGCTCCAGCCGCAGGCCGTGCAGGGGCCGGGCGCCGGGGCTTGCTTGGAGCGGGGGAGACGAGGGGGCGGGAGCAGGGCCCAGACGCCGGTTCACACCTGGACCGTGGCCAGCTCTGGGGTGGGAGGTGGGGGGCCCCAGCCCTTCCTGCGTGGGCACACCCTGGGGTGGCAGCACCTGATCCTCACCCGCTCCCCCGGAGGGGGACAGGCCTGGGGGGGGGGCTCGTTACCGCTGCTGCTAGTTTCCCTGGAGTGCTGGGCCTGGGCCCAGGCCACCCCCACACCCGCCCTCCGGGGCCCTGTCGAGGGTCCCAGGTGGAGCCCCCCAAGCCGGCTCTGCTCCAGCCCCGAGCCCTGGTGTAGCCAGGTCCTGCGCCGCGCCCGACCCCATCTGCCCCGGCCGAGCCACCAGTCAGAGGTTGCGACTGGCTCTGCGGGCAGCAGCCAAGTGGAACAGCCACCCAGATCCTGCCCCGGCCCCCAGTTTCCCCTGCTGGGGCTCTGAGGACAATGCCTGGGGGCTGGGATGGGAGGCCAGGGGCAAGGCCGAGGGGGATGGGTCCATCCCGTGGTCCACCCCAGAGCTGGGCACATCCCACTGAGGGGCCCCATATCCCAGCCCCAGAGTTGGCTGCATCTGTTCCACTTGGCCCCAGAGCCAGCTGCATTGCAGCCCCGTGTCTCCCCTGCCCACCCCAGAGGCAGCCACACCTCTGTTACACTCAGCTGCCAACACCCCCCACCCCAGAGCCAGCCGCACCCCAGCACCCAGCTGTGTACCCCAGCCCCTGCCCCACCCCAGAGCCAGCTGCACCTGTTCTACTTGGCTACCACCACAGCGCACCACAGCCCCAGCACAGACCTGGATCCCCGGCCCCAATGCCCCCTGAACTGGCTGCCTCTGTTCTACTCAGCTGCTGACATGTCCCACCCTAGAGCCAGCCGCATTTCAGCCCCAGGGCCCAAGGCCCCACCCCAGAGGCAGCCACACCTCTGTTCCACTTATCTGCCGAAACCCCCCACCCCCAAACTGGCTGCATCCCAGCAAGATTCCTCATGTCCCAGCCCGGCCCCACGGGGCTATTTCACTCGCGCACCAGCGAGAAGCCAGGCGTCCGGGCTGCCACCCCCAGCCCCCGTGGCGGGGGGCTCGGTGCTTGCTCGGACAGACGGACGCACAAGGACAGCCGAACACCGGAGCCCGTGGGCACTTTACTGAGACTATTCACAGCAGGACCTGTACAGTGGCAGGCGGCCCCCCGGCCCCCAGAGGCCGTGGGGGGAGGTCACGTCAGACTCCCCCGTCCCCTGAAGGAACCCAGGAGTCCTTGCTCCCAGCCCTTGCCCACCCGGGATCGGGGCTGCTCCTCCGAGCGGGTGCCTCCCAGGGGGTCTCTGTTGTCACCAGGGCTTCGGTGGGGGGGTCTCCAGTGTGGGGGGAGGAGGAGGAAGACGAGGGTCCGCGCTGGGGGTGAAAACGACCTAGACGGGAGAGAGAACAGGGTCAGGGCACCCCCCACCCGGCGCTGGGGAGAACGCAGGCGTCCCGGCTCCTGGCCTGCTCTCACCCCCAGCCCCCGCTCCCCTCCCGGAGGACGCAGGTGTCGGGGCCCCCAGACCTGTGTCCCCGGTCAGAGGTGCACATCGAAGACGCCGTCCTCCAAAGCCTGGACCTCGACCTCCACCTCCGGGATCTCTGTGGAGACACGGCCCAGCACTGGCACCTGCCCCCTGCTGCGATGCAGCCACCTCTGGGGTGGGGCAGGGGCTGCTGGTAGGAAGCTGTGCACTGGGGTGCGGCCAGCTCTGGGGTGGGGGTTGTTGGTGTCTGAGTATAACAGAGATATGGCTTGCCGCTGGATGGGGAGCTTGGGCCCTGGTGCTGAAATGTGGCTGGCTCTGGGGTGGGATGTGTCATCAGCCAAGCAGAACAGAGGCCGTCAGCTCTGGGGGCATTGGCGCTGGGGATGCAGGTCTGTGCTGCAGCTGGGGCTGGGGCGGGCTGTGCCAGCAGCTGAGTAGGACAGATGCAGCCAGCTCTGGGGTGGGGCAGGGACTGGGGGTACAAAGCCGAGCACTGAGGCATGCATGGCTGGCTCTGGGGAGGGGGATGTTGGTGGCTGAGTAGAACAGAGATGCGGCTGGCTCTGGGGTGGGGCATGTCAGCACCAGCAGAGTAGAACAGGGCAGCTGGCTCTGGGGGAGGGGGTGCCTGCAGGAAGCATGCCCGGGGGGAACAAGGACCGGGGGGGGGGGCACCGCCCACCCCCCCCGGCTGCTGGAAGCAGCAAAACAGGAAAGTGCTCGGAGCTGGGAGCTTATCTGGGGCTTGCAACTGGCTTCCGGTACCGGGGCCGGGTTCTCTCCCGCTCTGGGAGGGGCGGGGGCTGGGGGCCGTACCTGGGGGGTGCCGGCTAGGCCGGGGCAGGGAGAAGCTGAAGGAGCGCAGGGGCGGGGGGCTCGGCCCGTCGAGGCTGAAGCTCTTGGCCCGTTTGCGGCACTCGACTTGCAGCCGGTCCCGGCACTGCCGGTGGCAGCTCACGCCGCAGGCTGGGGTGACCAGAGGGCGGGGGTCAGAAGAGCTGGGGGGACCCCAATCCCCCCAGCCGCCAGCTCCCCGCAAAGAGCCCTGGGCACTGGGCTGCAGCTGGCTCTGGGGTGGGAGAGCTGAGGGGAACAGGCAGCTACCCGGGGGGCTCCGGGGGTGCCCCCGGCCCCGCACTTACCCCGGCACTTCAGCCCCTGCTTGTAGATGCCCAGAATCTGGGGGGAGAGAGAAGGGGGTGAGTGGGGGCAGGAGGGCTGCCTTAACCCCTTCCCTGCCAGCCCCCAGGGCCCTCATAATGCCCCCCCGCCCTGTCTGCCTCCTAAGGGCCCCCGAGGCCCGGCTCCCCCCAGCTCCGGGGGGCCGGCGCCGCACCAGGCTCTTGCAGTGGCGGCAGGCGATGGGCCGCAGGAAGCTGCTCTCGGCGAAGGTGTGCACGAAGCCCATCCTGCCGTCCACGTCCGCGCTGAACTTGAGGAAGTAGGAGACCATCTCGTCCCGGGTGATCCAGCCGTCCCTGCGGGCAGAGCCGGCACCTGGGTCCCCTCCAGCACCGGGCGCGCGGGGTGCAGAGAGCCCAGACGCCTGGGGTCTCTGCAGCGCTGCGAGAGGAGCGGGAGCCGGGGGTGGAGGCCTGGGTCCCGCGGGCACTCACTGGTTCTCATCCACGTCCCCGAACTGGCAGAGATGTGGGAAATTGCTGCGGATGATGCTGAATTCGGCCTGCGAGATGCGCCCATCGCCGTCCACGTCGAAGTTCCTGAACACCGACTGCGGGGGCGGGGGGATGAGCCTGGGGACCCCCAGAGCCCCCCAGCACCAGCACCCCTTCCTGGCACACGGGCTCAGCCCTGTGGCCCCCCAGCCTGGATGCCAGCTCCCTTCAACCCCCTGTGCCCCCAGCCTGAGCCCAGCACCCTTCCTCCAGCCCTAGACCCCCGAACTGGGCCCGGGACCGCCCCCAGCCTGAGCCCAGCACCCTTCCTCCAGCCCTAGACCCCCGAACTGGGCCCGGGACCGCCCCCAGCCTGAGCCCAGCACCCTTCCTCCAGCCCTAGACCCCCGAACTGGGCCCGGGACCGCCCCCAGCCTGAGCCCAGCACCCTTCCTCCAGCCCTAGACCCCCGAACTGGGCCCGGGACCGCCCCCAGCCTGAGCCCAGCACCCTTCCTCCAGCCCTAGACCCCCGAACTGGGCCCGGGACCGCCCCCAGCCTGAGCCCAGCACCCTTCCTCCAGCCCTAGACCCCCGAACTGGGCCCGGGACCGCCCCCAGCCTGAGCCCAGCCCAGCCCAGCCCAGCCCCAGCCCCAGCTCACCTCCACCATCTTCTCAATGTGCTCTCGCACGAGCGCCGGGTCAGGCTTGGGCTTGGCGGCCAGCGTCCACTCGTCCAGCTCGGCAGGGTGGGCGGTGCACGTGGGGCTGGACGGCTGCACAGTCGCATGGGGTTTGCACACCAGTCCTTGTGCATCCCACGCCTGCACACGCTCATGTCTGCCTCGCATGCGTCCCCATGCACCACATGCCTGCGCACACTACCAGCCATCTGGCACGTATGTCACACTCCCATGCACGCTCACAGCAACCTCATCCGTGCCCCCATATATCATGCCTTTGCACACACTCCCAGCTGCCCTTCCACACGTCCCTGTGCATTGCACACCCACATGCACACTCAGCCACCTTGAATGTGCCCCCAGGCAGCACACACCCCTGCACATGCATGGCTGCCTTGCACATGTCCCTGTGCATTGCACACCCATGCACACTCAGGGTTGCTTTGCACACAGTCCCCTGTGTGACACCCCCCACACTCACATCCACGTTGCACGTGCCTCATGCATCACACAGCTACACATACACAGTTGCCTTACACACTTCCCCATGTGTCACATGCCCATGCACACTCCCAGCTGCCTCACATGTGCCCCATGCTTCACACACCAGCGCACACTCACAGCCACCTTGCACACCCCCCATGTGTTGCACACACATGCACACTTCCAGCTGCCTCACATGTGCCCCCACACACTCCTGGCCACCTTGCATGTGCCCCCATGCATTGCATGTCTGTGCACACTCCCACCTATCTTGCACACCCCCCATGCATCACACACCCACACATACTGCCAGCTGCCTTGCAAGTGCTCCCACACACTGCCGGCCACCTCACATGTGTACCTGTGCATCGCACACTAGTTCACACTCACAGCCACCTTACATATCCCCCTGTGTGTTGCACACCCATAAACACTTCCAGCTTCCTTGTACATACCCCCACACATTCCCGGCCCCTTTACACATGCCCCTGTGCATTGCACACCTGTGCACATTTCCTGCCATCTTGCACACCCCATGAATTACACATGTCCCCAGGCATTGCACATGCCCCTGTGTGTTGCACACCCATGCATACTCCCAGATTCCTTGTATATGCGCCCACACACTCACAGCCACTTTGGACATGCCCCTGTGCATTGCACACCTGTGCACACTTCCTGCCATCTTGCACACCCCATGAATTGCACACCCATGCAGACTCCCAGCTGCCTCACACATGCCCCTGTGCATTGCACACTCACAGCCGACTTGCTGCGGGGCTCCCTCTGCAGCGAGAGCTGGTAGATCTCATCATCGGTCTGATACTGGTCCAGTGACACCTGCAGGGCAGGGGGCACGTCAGGGGGGTCTCACTGCCAGCAGTCTGAGTGGGTCAGGGGGTTCGGGGGGGGGTCTGGGGGCCTCACCGCAAGCAGGTTGAGCAGGTCGGGGTCAGCGGTGCAGGGCGGCTGCAGCCCAGGCACCAGTGCCAGCTGGTCGAGGATGGCGAAGAGCTGGCGCATCTTGGGCGCGTGGGGGCGGGTGTGGGCGGCATCGCGCCAGTCGGGCAGTGCCAGGTGCACGGCCACCAGGTCCTTGAGGTGCACGCCCAGTGCCGGCAGCCGGAAGCCCACGCTGCGGCTCAGGTGCCGCCGGTACTGCCCATAGTTGCCCTCTGAGCTCACCAACGCTGTCAGCGACTCCCACAGCTGGGCCCGGGGCAGGGGGCAGGGGTCAGCATGATGCCCCCGGTGCCTGAAGCACCCAGCACCCAGTGCAACCAGTATGTAGAGCACCCAGCACCCAGTGCAAGCAATAGCCAGTGCACCCAAGACCCCAGTGCATCACCAATCTAGCACATCCAGTGCCCAGAGCACCCACCATCCAATACCCTGCGCCCCCTGTGCCCAGAGCGCTCAGCTCCCAGCCCCCCCAGCCCCTCTCCTGGGCACCTTGGTGGTCTCAGAGCCGACGTGGGCGTGCGTCTCCTTGAGGCGGGAGATGGAGCTGTGGCTCAGGCCCCCGACCATGGCCATCAGCGTGTTGAAGTTCTGCAGCTCCAGCAGGTGCTGCGCGGACAGACGGCGCCGGCGCGGGCACAGACGGACGCACGGGGAGAGACCGAGGCGGGGGGGAAGACCGGCTGGCTTCACAATGCAGCCAGGAGCCGGGGCAGGGGGCACAGGGCTGGGGGCAGCCGGGGACTGCAAGTCGGGAGTGAGGGGCACTGGCAGGGCTGGGGGGCAGGGGGCTGCGGGGTGGAAGTGAGGGGCCCCCGAGGAGGGGCGCAGTACCTGGGCGACGCACACGAAGCGGGCGAGCACGCGGGCACGCTGGGGGGCGCTGGGCTGGCTCAGCACCAGCAGCTGGACCCAGCGCGAGACGCCATTGAAGAGGGCGATGAAGCGCTCCAGCACCGGGTTGTCCACCGTGGCCCCGTGCGTCACGAAACTGTGGTAGTCCTGGAACTGCCACCGCCCGGGGGGTCAGGACCCCCTAGGGCCCCCTTCTGCCTCCCCGGGGTCCCCCCACCCCCCAGTACCAGACCGGTCTCAGGGCCCCCTTCCCCTTCCTTGGGGTCCCCCAAACCCCCTATCCCCCCAGGGGTCTCCCCAGACCCGCCAGCTCCTCCCAGGGATCCCCGAACCCACCATGGCCCCTGCCAGGGGTTCCCCTATCCCCCAGCTCCCCTCCCTCCTCCCAGAGGCCCCCCCACCCCCTGCCAAGGGTCCCCCAGTCCCCAGGATGGTCCCAGGCCCCCCAGCCCTCGCACCAGGATGCGACCGAAGGCGCGGTGCTCCAGCAGGGTGAGGTGTGCGGCCAGCTCAGGCGGCTCCAGGTGGTCCAGCAGCAGCGAGGTCTTGCGCTTGGGGGCCGCAGGGTTACGCTGGGTCAGCTGCCGGCGCCACTGCTGCCGCGGCCTGGCCCCAGGACGGGAGGGGAAGGGTGGTCGTGCATGGGGCGAGCACATGGCACCAGTGTGCGCTTGTGTCCCAGGCACCTGCTTTCCCTTTCCCTGGGGTCCCCCTCGCTTGTGTAAGCACACACCTGTGCTCTCGAATGTGCATTTGTGTACAACTGCACACACGGACAGAGCAGGTGCTTGTGCATGCACACATGCCCATGCAAGCACATGCAGCTGCACACACACTCCTGCAAGTACACAGGCTTGTGCCAGCCCACGCGTGTGCAAGTGCATGCAAGTGGAAGAGGCCTGGGCAAGGATCTGCAGCAAAGGCATGTGCATGCAAGCATACGTGTGTGCAAGTACACATAACTTGAGCACAAGCTTGTACGTGTACATGTGGCTTTGCACACACCTGTGCAAGCCAACATGGTGGCATGCATATGTCTGCAAGCCTACATGTGTGCAAATGTGTGCCAATGGGACTCACAATTGTGCAGGCACTTATTCTTGCATAGGCACACGTGTGTGCAAGTGCATGCAAGCCTAAGCACACACAAGTGCCTGCAGCTGTGTATGTGCATGCACAGGTACACAGATGTACAAGAGCACACGCTTGTGCATGTACATGAGGAAACCCCTACAACAGCACATGTGTTTGTACAAGGGCAGGCAAGCTGTGCACAGGTGGTGTGTACAAGGACGCATCAACAGTGCACACACTGATCATCACTCATCTCCACCCAGTGCACACACGGACGTGCAGACGTGAGGGTGAGCTGTCATATGCTCATGTGGGCCAGAGCTAGTAAACCCTGCAGGGGCCCTTGTGCACACTCCAGCTTGTGCACATGCAGCACTTGCATGCATACACACCCAAACCCACGGGCCAGGCCTAGCCTGGGCCCACTTGTGCACCCATCTGGGCCCACATTTCAGCTCACAGATGTGTGCAATCACAAGCCTGTACAGTCACAAGTGTATGTACTCACACCCATGCACACTCAGAAGCATGAACTCACACCCATATGTGTGCTAACCAGCATACACTCACATGCCTGTGCACCCACATGTGCGTGCATTCACACCTACATGTTCACTCATGTGCACACACCTGTATGCACTCACACCTGCATGCTCACCTACATGTGCACTCGAACATATATGCACTCACACACGTGTACTCACACCAACATGCACTCACGTGTGTGTGCCCTTACACACATATGCACTAATGCCCATGCACACTCATAAATGTGTGCACACACCAGGTGCCCCCCAACCCTCCCCCTCCAGGGCACCTGGGCGGAGACCCACCCATGGCCCAAGCCCCGCCCCCATGAAGGCCCCGCCTCCTCACACGTTCTCGATGTCAATCAGGTTGCTATGGCAACGGTTGCCATCCTGGGCCAGGGCCGCCTTCAGCTCCTTGATCTGCTGGGCCAGGTCCTGGTTCAGGTCGAACTCGGCCGGGAAGGCGGAAATCCAGTACCTGGGGGCGGGAGGGGGTTGCAGCTGCCTCTGGGGAGGACGCGGTCCATGGGGACGCAGGGCTGCAATGCAGCTGGCTCTGGGGTAGGATGTGTCAGCGGCTCAGTAGAACAGAGACCACTGGCTCTGGGGGCGTCGGGGCTGAGGATCCAGGTCTGCTGCAGCTGGCTCTGGGGTCAGGGGGTGTTGTGCTGGCAGCCAAGTAGAACAGATGCAGCCAGCTCTGGGGTGGGGCAGGGGCTAGGGGTACAAAGCTGGGCACGGGAGCGCAGCCCACTCTGGGGCGGGGGCTGTCGGTGCCGGAGTAGAACAGAGATGCGGCTGCCTCTGGGGTGGGGCCTTGGCCCTGGGGACACAGGACTGAAATGGGGCCGGCTCTGGGGTGGGACATGCCAGTGGCCGAGTGTAACAGAGGCACTGGCTCAGTGGGGGGGGCTAGGAACAGGCCCGGGGGGCTGCGGCCCGCTTGGTAGGGGGGGCCCGGGCCGACGCACTCACCTGACCAGGTGGCAGGTTTTCACCCGCAGGGACCTGCTCTCATCGCCGCTGGACTGCTGGTAGGTGGGGGCCGTTAAGGGTCCAACCCCGCGTGGGGTGGGGTGGGGGGGAACCCAGGAGCCCTGGGGGAGGGGGTCCCCAGGGGCTCAGCCAGCCGGGGCCGAGTGGGGGGTGCCGGAGGAAGGATATATGCGGAGCAGGCAGGCAGCCAGCTGGGCCGAGGGCAGGTACCAGGGGTGCATCATCAGGAACATGCGAACCAGCTCGGGGTCCCGCACCTGCCCCTCATCGTCTATGGGAGGAAGGGGCATCAGGGACCCCCAGGAAGGCCCCCGAGGCACCCCCATATTCCCCCCAGGGACCCCCGTAGACCCTCAGCCTAGCAGCCTCCCTACCCCCCAGGCCACCACAATAGACCCCCACAAACCTCCCCCATAGACCCCCATCACCCTCACCCCTGGGACTTCCCCCATAGATCCCATCACCCCTACCCTAAGAGCCCCCTGTACCCCCCAGATACCCCCCCATAGACCCAGACCACTCCATCCCACGGACCCCTACTCTAGGAGCCCCCCCAGACCCATCACCCTCAGCCTGGGTCTCCCCAAAACACCCCCCAGACTCCATCACTCCCACCCCAGGGACCCTCCCATGGCCCCCCAGTTTAGACCCCCCCGAAAGACCCCCCACAGAGCCTTCCATAGATCCCCCTCACCCCCATCCTGGACCCCCAAGGGACCCCCCCAGGGGCCCTCTATACAGCCCTATCATTCCCAGCCTGGGAGCCCCAGACCCCCCACAGACCCCACTAGGACCTCCAGGGACATCTGGCACTCCTAACTGGGCCCCCCAACCCACCCCTTTGGAACTGTGGCCCCCCCAAACCTGCCACCCTCGAGACCTCCTTGGGGACCCCCATCTAATACCACCCCAAGCCTAAATGTGACCCCCCATGGCCTGTAGGCTGGCATGGCCCCCCCCCGTAGCCCCTCCAAACCCACCCAGCGCTGTGGCACTCCTGTGCAGGGTCTCTCAGGTGCACTCCAACCCCCCCCCCACTTAGTTTCCACAGGGGCTGCCTGGGCAGGGCAGGGCAGGGTGCCCCCCCGGGCCCCCTCGTGCCCAGTACCGAACGCCTGGATGCAGCCATGGATGAGCTGGTCCAGGGTGGGGTCTTCCTCCTTCTCCTGCGTTTGGCTCATCTCCGCGCGTCCCCGGTGCTGCCTGGGTCAGGGCAGGGGTCACCGCTGCTGCCTGGGGTTGTCAGGGGGGCTGCGGGAACAGCAGAGGCATCACTGCAGGGCCGGGGGTGGCTGACTGGGGGGGCACTGGGGCAGGGGATACAGGGTCCTGCGCCGGGGTGCGGCCAGCTCTGGGGTGGGGGTGGGGGATTGGCAGCTGAGTGTAACAGATGTGGCTGCCTCTGGGGTGGGGCCTCGGGCACCGGGAACACAGGTCTGAAGTGCGAATGGCTCTGGGGTGGGATGTGTTGGCAGCCAAGTAGAACAGAGGCCACCAGCTGTAGCGGGGGTCGGGGCCGGGGACGCAGGTCTGTGCTGTGGCCGGCTCGGGGGGGCGGTGCCAGCGGCCGAGTAGGACAGGTGCAGCTGGCTCTGGGGGGGGCAGGGGCTGGGGACGCACAGCCGGGCACCGGGATGCGGCTGGCTCTGGGGTGATGGGTGTTGGTGGCTGAGCATAACAGAGACATGGCTGCCTCTGGGGTGGGGCCTGGGACCCTGGGGACGTGGGGCTGAAATGCAGCTGGCTCTGGGGTGGGGCCTGGCAGCACCTGAGACAAACAGAGGCACTGACTCCGGGGTGGGGTGGGGTGGGGTCCCTTCCTGGGATGCAGCTGGCTCTGGGGTGAGGCACAGTAGGTGCCGTTTCCTTTGGGTGCGGTGGCTGTGGCTGTGGCTGGGGCTCGGGTGGGAAAGCGGAAGTTTCGTCTCTTGCAAAACAGAGTTTTTTCGGGTAAACTTGCAAAATGTTTACAGGCTCCCGGCTTCCTGCCCCGTGCGCGGCCGGCCGGCGGGCGCGGGGCCCAGGGCGGCCCGAGGGCGACCCCCGGGGCAGGCGCCACGGCGGGGCCGGAGCCCGGGGAGAAGCCGCGTGTGCCCCAGCCCCCTGCAGCAGGAGCCGACCCAGGCCCGGCCCGAGCTCGGAGGGGCCTGGCGGCTCCTGCGGGAGGCGGGGTGGGGGGGCAGGAGGGGGTCGGGTGTGGGGGGTCGGGGCGGGGCCGGGGGGGCAGGAGGGGTCGGGGTGGGGGGTCGGGGCGGGGCCGGGGGGGCAGGAGGGGTCGGGGGGGGGGCCGGGGCAGGGGGGGTCGGGGGGGGTCGGGGTCGGGGCCGGGGCAGGGGGGGCGGGGGGGGGGGGGGGGCCGGCGCGCGGCCCAGAGGGACGAGCGCGGAGGAATTTCCCGGGAGCTGGGCCAGCGGGATGCCGGCGCGCGAGGAATCCGCACGGCCCGCGGGGGCCTGCCCCCCCCCGGCCCCGGCCCCGGCCCCGGCCCCCCAGCCCCCAGCCCCCAGCCCCCGGCCCCCGGCCCTGCCCCCGGCGGGGCCGCCCCCGCGTGCTGTGCCGTGGGCTCGTTGCGGCCCGGCAGTATTTTTAGCCCCCCCGGCGCTGCGGCGGGCTGCGGAAGGGCAGAGCCCCGGGCGCGCGGGCCGGGGGGGCACACGGAGCCCGCCGCACCCACGCCCACGCCCACGCGCGCGACGCTCCTGTATACACGCACAAAACCCAGGCGCCCAAGACACGCGCGAGCCCCCCCGGCGGCCAGGGCACGCCCAGGTGTGCGGGGCACGCATGTGAACGGGCTCACACACACAACCCAGGCGCCCAAGACACGCGCGAGCCCCCCCGGCGGCCAGGGCACGCCCAGGTGTGCGCGGCACGCATGTGAACGGGCTCACACACACAACCCAGGCGCCCAAGACACGCGCGCGCGCGCACACAACCCAAGTGTCCGGGACACGCGCGCACACACGCGGCACGCAGGAGTGCAGGACACACACGCCGGGCGCGGGGCACACTCGTGTCACACACACCGGTGTCACAGCGGCGCCCCCCCGCCCGGCCGGTGAGGCGCCTCCGGCCCCCCGCGGAGCCGGCGGGGGGAGGGGGCGCCGGCCAGCCCCGCCCCCGCCCCCGCGCCGCTCGGAGACGACCCCCGGCCGTGGGGGCCCCAGACCCTGCCGCAGCCCGCGCCCGCACCCGCACCCGCACCCGCACTCACGGCCGCCGCTGCCGCTGCCGCTGCCGCGGGGGAGGGGCCAGCCCGGCCCCGGCCCCGCCCCCGCCCCCGCCCCCGCCGGGGGCATCCACCCCCGCGCGCACAGCCCAGGCCCACGGGACACGCGGCCCCCCCCGCCGGGACCCGCCTGCCTCAGTTTCCCCCCCCGGCGCCGGCTGGCTGCTGCAGGGGTGCGCGTGCGTGTGTGACCAGGCGTCCAGGACCCGCTCACACGCACGCACGGAGGCGCCCGGCCCCCCCCCCGCCGTGACTCACCCGCCGGCCTGGGAGCCAATTATGGGCCGAGCTGTCACCGAGCCCCCGCCCCCCCGAGCGCGCCCAGGCGGCCTGCAGCCCCCCCAGCCGGGCAGAGACAGCACCCCTCCCCCGCCGGGGCCCAGGGGGACCTTGGGCTGCCCCTGCCCCCCCGCTCTGCCCTTGGCTGTGACGGGGGGGGGCGCTAGTTTTAGCCCCAGCCCCTCCGGCGCTGCTGTCCTGGGGGGCCAGCCCCCCCGGCCCCTGCCCCCTCCCCTCCCGGCCCGCCCCCGGGGCCCACAGGGAGGACAAGGACCAGGCCCGAGGTGTCAGCTCAGCTTTATTGCTTGGGGGGGCAGGTCCCCGCAGCGCCTGCCCAGCCACTCACACGCACGGGGCACCCCCGGGAAGGCCGGGCTCCCGCCGCCCGCCCGCACAGGGCAGCTCCCCTGCCCCCGGGGCGAGGGGGCAGCTTCCCAGCACCTCTGGGGCCAGGGGGCGGAGCTCCAGCCCGGGGGGCTACTCGCGGGGGTCGTCGGGGGCGGGGATCTTGGCGCGGGTGGGCTCCACGCCCCAGATCTCGCGGGCGTACTGCGCGATGGTGCGGTCGCTGCTGAACTTGCCCGAGGCCGCGATGTTGCGGATCGCCATACGTGTCCACTCCCTCGTGTTCTGCAATGCACGCGGGCACGCGTGTCAGCCCCCCAGGGACACGCGTGCCAGCCCCCCGGGGGCACTCAGCTATGCAGCTGCCCCTGTCCCCAGGCACACGTGGACAAGTGCGTCAGCCCCACTGGGGCACATGCACAACAGAGGCAGGACTCCCTTGAATGCGCCAGCTCCCCCCAGACCCGTGTCACCTCTCCATGAGACACGGACAAGCGTGTCAGCCCCCTCGGGACACAGGTCAGGCCGCCCCAGACATACGATGGCCTCCCCGCAGCCCAGGACATGGGTCAGGACCCGCCCTGGCCTACACATGCGTGTGCCAGGCAGGCACTCACCTTGTAGAGGGCGCTGACTTGCTCCTGGCACTTGATGTAGGACTCATAGTCAGCAAAGACCTTGAACCTGGGGGCGGGGGGGCAGGGAGAGGGGGTATCAGCGCCCCGACCCCCGGCAAGGACCCCTCCCACCCCACGGCCTCCCCAGCCGGGGAGAAGCCGGGCCCCCGCGGGACCTGTCGTGGTTCATGAGCATGTTGACCACGTCCTTGAAGAGGTCGGGCTGCTTGGGCGAGAAGAAGCCGGTGCTGAGCTGGTCCACGGCCTGCTTCAGCTCAGGCAGGCGGTCGTAGTAGTCCTTGGCGCAGTACCTGGAGGGCATGGGGGGGTCACCGCGGGCCCCCAGGAGTGGGAGGGCTGGGGTCACCCCAGGACACAACTGCCCCCCCAGAAGCTCCTGTGGTCAAAGGCTGGTGGGGGAGGAGGGGTTAGGTGTCCAGAGGGGGTGGGAGGAGACCTGGAAAAAGCTGGGGAGGTTGAGACGTCATGGGGGGGGTCTGTAGCCCCAGGGCAGTGGGGAGGGGCACAGTGCGGGTCCCCAACCCTGGGGGGTCCGGAGGCACAGGGCGGTCAACCGGGGGCGCTGGGGGGAGGGGCCCAGTCCTGGAGGTCAGGGGAAGCCTGGGAGAGGCCGGGGGGGCGCACCCCTGGCGGTCGAGCTGGTCCACGTCGTCCACGCGCATGCCGAAGATGAAGATGTTTCCGTCGCCCGCCTCCTCGGCCATCTCCACGTTGGCACCGTCCATGGTGCCGATGGTCAGGGCCCCGTTGAGCATGAACTTCATGTTGCCAGTGCCCGAGGCCTCGGTGCCCGCCGTGGAGATCTGCTCCGACAGGTCGGCCGCCGGCACCACTGCCCGCGGCACCGCGGGGTTAAACGCCAGCCCAGGGACTAGGGGATCAGCCCCCCCCCCCCGACAACCTGGAGCCACTGCCGGCATGTACAGGGTTAAACAGCACCCAGGGTAGGGGTCACTCACCCCCACTTTGGGGTCACCGTTAGGACACCATGGGTCACCCCCCCACTCTGGGTCATGGATGGCGCACGCAGGGTTAAACACTAACCCTAGGGGTCGGGCCCTACCCTTCTCAGCCACGGACACACATTATAGGGGGCTCAAGTCTTGGGGGTCAGAGGTCAGGGGTCGGGCCCTACCCTTCTCGGCCAGGGATACGCGGTAGTTCTCCAGGAAGAGGAACTTGAGGCGGTCGCCGATCACGGGGTCGTGGTTGACGATGTCCCCGATTGACGTGATCAGCTTGATGATCATCTTGGCCATGTGGTACCCGGGTGCTGCCTGGGGGGCCGGAGGGCAGGGGTCAGCCCCCCTCGCCCTATCCCTCCCCCCCAGCCCAGCCGCCCCCCTGCTCTCCTCCCATCCAATTTCCCACCCCGTAGCCCCCCCTCAGCCCTTGCCCCCCACAATTCCCCCCCAGCCTCACCTTGCCCCCGATCATGACGGTGCGGGGCACAAAGTGCTTGTTCGGCTCCTTCTTGATCCCTGCGGGGAGACAGAGGGGTGAGGGGCTGCGCCTGGACACCTGGGTCCTCTCCAGCCTGGGGGGCCCGGGGGGCCCGGGGGGCCAGGACATCCGGGCACACTGCCTGCTCCGGGGGGGGAGGGCAGGGGGTTTGGGGCAGAGCAGGGACTCACGGTTGTAGAAGGTGATGACGTGGAGGCAGTTGAGCAGCTGGCGCTTGTACTCGTGGATGCGCTTCACCTGGATGTCGAAGAGCGAGTTGGGGTTGATCTTCACCTTGTACGTCTTCTCCAGGTAGGCCGCGAACTTCAGCTTGTTCTCCTGGCGCAGAGGAAAGCAGGGGTGAGACTCCCGCCCCCAGGATCGGGGCCCGGATCGGGACCCCTGCCCCGGCCCCAGCCCGGTACCTGCTTGACTTTGGCCACGTCCCGGATAAAGGCCTCGTCGTCCACGTGCGCCAGGAGCTTGCGCAGCTGGTCCAGGTCAGCAATGTAGTCCTCCCCGATGCGCTGGGGGGATGGGGGGGCAGGTGAGATGGGGGCCCCCCATCCCAAAGACCTCCCCCAGCCTGGATCCTTGACCCACTGCACGGTGTCTCCGCCCTGGTGACCCCTCCAAGCCCCACTGACCCCCCCAGAGGCCCCTAAAAGGCCCCCCCCAGCCCCTCTCCACACCCAGTGTCCCTCCAGCCTGGACCCCCTCATCCCACCCCAGAAGTCCCCTAAGAGGCCCTCCAAAGCCCCCTGCCCCCCAGCCTGGACCCTCATCCCCCTTGTAAAGTACCCCCCCAGAGAGCCCCTCCCCACTCTGCCCAGCCCCCCCCCACCCAGAATCCCCCTGCCTGGACCCCTTCATCCTCTCCTATGTTTCCACCCCCTGTGACCCTCCCCTGCCCCCCCACCTCGGCGATGACCTCAGCCAGCCCCGGGTTGCAGAGCACGAGCCAGCGCCGGGGGGTGATGCCGTTGGTTTTGTTCTGGAACTTGTGGGGCTCCAGCTCGTAGAAATCCTTGAAGCTGCCGAGAGAGGAGGCGTCAAGGGGGGGCAGCTGGCTCTGGGGTGGGGGGGGTGTCGGTGGCTGAGTGCAACAAAGGTGTGGCTGCTTCTGGGGTGGGCATGGGAGACATGGGGCTGAAATGCGGCTGGCTCTGGGGTGGGACATGTCTGGGCTGAGTAGAACAGAGATGCAACTGCCTCTGGGGCAGGCACAGGAGACACAGGGCTGAACTGTAGCTGGCTCTGGGGTGGGACGGGTCAGCAGCCAAGTAGAACAGAGGCTGCCAGCTCTAAGGGGCATCAGAGCTGGGGCGACGGGGACCTCCCTCGGGTTCCTCCGGCTCGGGGGGGAAGGACGTACACGGTTTTCTTGAGGATGTCGGAGTGGATGCGGGCCACGCCGTTGACAGCATGGGACCCCACGATGCAGAGATGCGCCATGTTGATGCGCTTCACGCTGCCTTCCTCCACCAGCGACATGCGCCGCAGCCGGTCCAGGTCCCCGGGGAAGGTGGTGTAGACCCGCTGGGGGGCACAGATGGGAAGGGGGGGTCAGGGTATCCCCAAACCCAGCCCAGACAACCCCCGCGCCCAGCTGGAGAGAACCCAGGCGCCCGAGCCCGGCCCCCACGTACGTCGAGGAAGCGCTGGTTGATCTCGTAGATGATCTCCAGGTGCCGCGGCAGGAGGGTCTCGAAGAGGTGCACGGGCCAGCGCTCCAGCGCCTCGGGCAGCACCGTGTGGTTGGTGTAGGCGCAGGTCCGCACCGTGATGTCCCAGGCCTGGGCACAGGGAGGACAGGCCAGGCTGGGGGGGCTGGCAGGGCATGCAATGGGGGCAGGAGCTGTGGCTGGCTCTTGGGAGGGGAGGGCAGGGCTGGTGTAACAGGGCAGGGGCAGGGGCAGGAGCTGTGGCTGGCTCTTGGGAGGGGAGGGGAGGGCTGGTGTAACAGGGCAGGGGCAGGGGCAGGGGCAGGGGCTGCGGCTGGCTTGGTGGGGGAGGGCAGGGCTGGTGTAACAGGGCAGGGGCAGGGGCAGGAGCTATGGCTGGCTCTTGGGAGGGGAGGGGAGGGCTGGTGTAACAGGGCAGGGGCAGGGGCAGGAGCTGTGGCTGGCTCTTGGGAGGGGAGGGGAGGGCTGGTGTAACAGGGCAGGGGCAGGGGCAGGATCTGTGGCTGGCTCTTGGGAGGGGAGGGGAGGGCTGGTGTAACAGGGCAGGGGCAGGGGCAGGAGCTGTGGCTGGCTCTTGGGAGGGGAGGGGAGGGCTGGTGTAACAGGGCAGGGGCAGGGGCAGGGGCTGCGGCTGGCTTGGGGGGGGAGGGCAGGGCTGGTGTAACAGGGCAGGGGCAGGGGCAGGGGCTGCGGCTGGCTTGGGGGGGGCTGGGTGCCCTGCACTCACCTTGTCCCACCCCAGCCGCTCGATGTCCACCAGCACACGCATGAGCTCGGGGATGGCGAGCGACGGGTGCGTGTCGTTGAGCTGGATGCCCACCTGCGGGCATGGCTTTGAGTCATGCTACTGCCGGGGCGTGGGGGTGGGTGCCCCCCAGACCTCCCTGTTGGGGCTTGAACCGTCAGGACCCCCCCCACTTCCCCCAAACCTCAATCCTGCCCCCTCAGCCCCTGTCTCCCCCCACCAACACTCCTGTCCCTCACGCGCCCCCTGCTGGCTGTGGGTGGCGGGGTTACCTTGTCGGGGAAGGCGTCGAAGTTGGTGCGCACAGGATCGCGGCTGCCGAACTTGGAGGACTTGAAGCGGCGAACGATGTCCTGGAGGGTGGCGGCGACCACAAAGTACTCCTGCTTGAGCCGCAGCTCCTTGCCCTCGAAGAACTGGGCGCAGCCAGGGGAGGGGGCGGCACTGAGCGGGGGAGGACCAGGCACCCGGGCTCCCGGCCCCCCGGCTCTCACCCCGCAGCGCCCCCGGCCCTCCCAGCACTGGAGAAGCCCCAGGCGCAGGGCGCCGGTGGCTGGGGGCCGCACTCACGTTATCGTTGGGGTACAGCACCCGGGAGATGTTCTCCGCCAGGTTCCGGTCCAGCACGGCCTGGATGTAGCCCCCAATGTTAACTGCACAGGACAGAGGGGGTGTGAGGGGGGATGCGGCCGAGCGGAAGAGAGGCCCAGCTCTGGGGTGGGGCAGGGGAGACAAAGCCGAGCACCGGGGCGCAGCCAGCTCTGGGTTGGGGGGTGCCGGCTGCTTCTGGACTGGGGCGGTGGGGTCTGGGGACACGGGGCTGCAACGCGGCTGGCTCTGGGGTGAGACTCACAATCCTTGAGGTTGAACTCGTTGGGGGCTCGGGCCGACCAGAGGCGCATCGTGTTCACCGTGTTGTTGCGGTACCCGGGGACGGGCGTGTCGTAGGGCAGTGCCAGCACCACCTGTGATGGGAGGGGGTTAGTCCTGCCTCTTTGCCTCACCCCCTACCATCCCATAATACCCCCAAGGCTGCACACTCACCCCCTTCCTGGGCACGGGGGCTTGCACATGCACACACAGCCGTGTCCTGCACAGGTAGAAGCACATGCGTGTGCAAAGAACCTGGCAGAGTCCCAGGTGTATCCACACACGAGCATGCAGACACGCCCTGGGGCCATGTCCCCACACGCCCATGCCTCCTGAAGCCATGTTGCCTGTGTGTGCAAAACACACGCATGTACAGTTCCCCAAGGGCCAATGCACCATGTGTGCACATATACACACTCCCTGAGCAGTCCCAAGTGTGTGCATATGCATGTGCAAACTCTGTCCCATGCCTGTACCCACGTGTGTGCTCCTGATCCATGTCCCACATGTACATGCAATGCATGTACAATGTGTATGTACATACATGTACCCCCTAAACCATGTGCCATACCTACACACACACAAACACACGTGTGCACCTATGGACTGCTCCATACACATGCGCACAAGCTGTCTCACATGTGCCCCCCCCGATTCATGTCCTAGATACATTCATATATGTGCAGACACACATGCATGAATGTACCTGAACCATGCACACCTGTGTGCCCACACAGAGGACACCTGAGCTGTATCCCATGCACACACACACACGTGCACCAGTGCACACACCTGCTCTGTGTCCCATGCCCATACACACCACTCTAGCCACGCCCCATACATATATACATGTATACCCCTGATCTGCCCCTTTCGTGTGCACTCATACACACACGTGTATCCCAACATCTCCCATACAGGCTCACACCCACATGCATATACCCCCTAGCTGCTCCATGTGTTCACACACGTGTCCCCCTGACCTGCCCCATACAGATGTGTATCCTGAGCTCCCCCATGCATGTTCACACCCACACATACCCCAAGCTTCCCCATGCATGTGCACATGCACACGTGTGCCACTCCCTGGCTCACCTGGGTGTCAACCCACTTGGTGCCGTCAGGGCTGTGATCCACGTGCCCGTAGAAGTGCACGGGGATGGCGTACTCCGGCCGCGCCTTCTCCCACGGGTTCCCATAGCGCAGCCAGTCATCAGCCTCCTCCACCTGTGGTGGGGCGGGGGGCAGTTATTGGGACCCCCCAAAATCCCCTGGGCTTGGAGGGAGGGGGTAGGATACTCTGCCACTCCCCAACCATGACCCCCCTCCCTCTCCCTCTCCCACCCTGGACATGCTCCCCTCCCCCTCAAGAAGTGCCTCCCCCCCAGGACTTGCCCCCCCACCCCCCAGGGGCACCCCAGCTGCCCCTTGCCCCCGCACCTGCCAGCCACCACTGATCTTCTGGTTGAAGATGCCGAACTCGTAGCGGATGCCGTAGCCGTAGGCGGCCAGGCCCAGCGTGGCCATGGAGTCCAGGAAGCAGGCTGGGGGGCACAGGGGGCATGGACAGCAAGGAGTTAACGGGGCCAGCTGGGGGAGGAGCTGTTCTGGAGAGTGGGGGATCAATGGGGCAGGGTGGGGAGAGGGGGCCCTGGCCAGCAAGGGGTTAATGGGCAGTGAGGGGTTAATGGAGTGGCATGTGGGGAGGGGTCCTGGCCAGGAAGGGGTTAACAGGGTCACCCACCTTTGCCCCCTCCTCACCTGCCAGGCGCCCCAGGCCCCCGTTGCCCAGCCCGGCGTCCTCCTCCTCCTCCTGCAGCTCCTCCATGTCCAGACCCAGCTGGGGGGGGGGGGGCAGGGGTCAAGGGGCAGCGACCCCCAGGCCCCTTCCCCACTTGAGCCCTCCCCCAGTATCCCCCCATACCCCACCCTCAATACCCCACTAACACCCCACTCTGCCTCCAATACCTCCTAATACCCCCCTCCCCTAATACCCCCATGCCCCGCCATTCCCTGCCCTAGGGGTGCACACATACACATGCTCACACACACGCGCGCACACACAGGGGCACATTCCCGTGCATGCCCATGTGTGCCCATGGGTGCACACACACGCAGGCGCACACGCGTGTGCGGGGCGGTACCTGGTAGGTGGCCTCGTCGCAGGCGTTCTGCAGGCCCAGGTTGACCATGGTGTTCTGCAGCGTGCGGCCCATGTAGAACTCCAGCGACAGGTAGTAGATGCGCTGGGGGGGCACGGGCAAGGGGGGTCACCGAGGTGCCCCCCCGGATCCCCCAGGGCACCCTGCAGGGGCAGGCATGAGGGGGCCAGGCACACACACGTGCACCAGTGCATCCACATTTAGGTGCACCCCTGCCAGTGGCTCACACACACGAGTGGACACCTGTCTGCACCTACTTGTACATGTGAGTGTTCATATGCACATGCATGAGTGCTGGTGACTGTGTGTATGCACTCATGAGCACGTACTTGCACATATATGCCTGAGCGCATGCACATGAGCGCGCCCCAAGAATACACCCGTGTGTGTGCTTGCACATATGCATCTAAGTGCGTGCACACAGCTGCACAGGAGTGCATGCACACATACTTGTACACACTGGTGGTTGGATCAGCACGTGCACACACCTGCAGGTGAGTGTGTGCGTGTACAGACACCTGTGTACTTACGCAGGGGAGGGCACGCCCTGGCACACATGAGGGTGCACTCAGGCATGCACAGACACCTGCAAACCAGTGTGCAACGACACAGAAACCAGCCCCTCTCCTGCTGCCCTAGAGGCCGTGCGGGGGCAGTTGTGGGGGGGTCTGTTTCCATGGCAGTTCAGCGAGCCCGCCCCCCCGGCCCAGGGGAGACCCCCCCAGCCTGGCGGGTGCCCCAGGATCAGGAGCCCCCGGGCACTCCCCCACACCCTGGAAAGCCAGAAGGGCCCAGGTCTCGCCCCACGGACCCCCTGCCCCCCCTTCCCACAGCAAAGGGCAGGAGTTCACCGCAAATGTCAGGCTAAAATTAACCCGCCGCCCGGGCCAGCCCGCGCCCCCCACCCCGGATCGGGGCCTCGCGCCTGGCACAGCCCCCAGCTCCCCCAAGCCAGGGGCAGGCCAGGACCGGGCCCGGGGCCCCCCAGGCCCCCCGCCCCCCTGGGGGCTCCCCCGGCTCCCATCATGCTTTGCAGCCCAGCCAGTGGCTATTTATAGCTGGCTCCAGAGACAGCAACCCCCCGCCCGCCCGGAAGTGACGGGGTTGGACAGGATCCCCCCCCCCCCCCCCCGCCTGGGCGCTGGGGGGCAGGGCCACCCCTCCCTGTGCCTCAGCTTCCCCAGCTCCACCAGCACCTTGGGGTCCTTCTCGTAGTAGTACTGCTGCGTGCGCAGCCAGCGCCCCACCAGGTGGTCGCGCACGGCGTGGGCGAGCGCGAAGTAGTAGTCGCGCGGCGCCGCCACGTTGCGGTCCTTGACGAGCGTGAAGTGCAGGTGCCGGTTGAAGCTCTTCTTCAGCTCGGCCACGTTCTCCACGCCCGCCAGCCCGCGCACGCTGATCTGCTTGCGCTTCTCCTGGTCCGACAGCGGCCGCGACATGGCTGCGCTGCGCTGCGCTGCGGCGGCCCGGCGGGCAGTGCCCGGCCCCGCCCCCCCCGGCCCATGTATACCGGGGCACGCGGCCGCGCCCCGCCCTCCCGTCACCTCCTGTCCGCGCCCCGCCCCTTCGCAGCTGGGAGGGCGCGACCCCTGCCCGCGGCAGGGCCGACGCCGGGCCCCCGCGGCCCCAGCCGCGCGGCGACCGAGCCTCGCCCCAGGCCCCCAGGGTCGGAGCCAGCGCCACGGCTCAGGCCACCGAGCGGCCTATGCCCGTCATCCGCCCGCGCCGGGGGCCCCGGGGCCCAGACGCCGGGGTCCCTCCCGGCCCCGCCCCTCGTGAATAACCAATGAGCCTGCCCCGCCCCCAGGCAGGAAGCAGCATGGGAGCTATTTCGGGCTCGTGTCCCCAAGAAGGGAGGGAGCAGAGGCAGGCCCGGGGCAGCACCGGGTTATTTCTGGCCCTCCACGGTTCCTCTGCGCACACACACATGCACACAGGATTGGGGGAGTGCTGCCTAAGTGTGCAAGCAGCCCGCACGGGGGTGCACACCCATGCACATGTGGGGCATGCACCCATCTGCCCACAAGGACATGCATGTGTGTGCATGCTCATGTGCAGGGGGAAGCAGCATGTGCCCCATTTGCACACGTGTGTAAACAGGGCAGCAGCCAGGAGCACACTGGATCAGGCCACAGGGCACAGAGGAGGGGGCCGGGCCCAGGCTGCCACCCCCCACACGCCAGCTGGCTGCTGGTAACCAGAGGCAGCCTGAAGGTCGTGGCATTTCAGGGCAGGCTGACGGACGGGCACAGGGGGCCGCGCCCGGCCCCCTGCCGTCTCCCCTTACCCGAGGTGCGGCTGGCAGCCCAGGCACTCCAGTCCGCTCCTCCCAGAACCGCCTCCAGCGCCAGCAGGGCGGCAGGAGTCGGAGCGAATGCCCAGCTGCTGTTCAGCCTAGCTGCTCTGCCCTGGTGGGACTAGTGACCAAGACCTTCCAGTGCCCCCCCCAGGCTCCTGCCCCCCCCCCCCCACGTGTCCAGCCAGAGTAACCAGGCATGCAGGCTGGCAGCCGCCTGCTGCCCCTTCCCGACAGGGAAGGAACCCAGGAATGCGGCACCGTGCCAAGCAGTGCTGCAGGGAGGAGGGGCAGGCAGCAGTGCCCAAACCCCTGCTCTTAAGTGCTGATTAGGAGCCGGCCACACCAGGCTCTGGTTTCAGAGGGCTCAGAGTGAGGCCAAAACCGGAGCTGCCAGGGCCTGCCCCCCACTAGGGCAACAAGGCCACAATTGCACCCTACTCCTGCACCCTTCCCTGCCAGAGCAGCCAGTCCTGGGCTGCTGGGCCCCCGGGTAGGTGAAAGGTCCAAGCGCACCAACACTCAGCAGGTAAAGAAAGGGGTGTTTATTGGCAGCGCCTCCCCTTTAATGCAGTTTAATTCGTTACACCAAAAAAAAAGCCATTAAGAAGGTGGGGGGGCAGGGACCCCACCGCACAGAACATCCAGATGTTGGGGACAGGGGTGGAGGCCGGTGCAGCCCCCCAGGCCAGGCCCCTTCTCTGAGCCCCCCGCAAAACTGCTGGCTGGTAGTCCGTGCCAGCCGAGGGGCACCGCAGCTCCGGCCCCGAGCCCGGAGGGAGATGCTCACGGAAGGGGTCGGGGGTCACAAAATGGAGCCATGCCCCAGTCCTGGGGGCGCCGCCGCTTCTCACCGGGGCCTCGAGTCTTCATCCGCTCCAGCCACAGAGTGCAGAGGAGGAGGAGAGGGTGGGAGCCGCGTCCCTGAGGGCATCTGTGGCCCCGCTCCGAATCTGGCTCCATAGGGTGAGATCGGCACGAGGTGCCCGGTGTGGGCACGGGTCAGAGGGCAGAGTCCTGGGCGTCCATGCGTCCGTCAGTTCTGTGGGGGGGGTGGGGGGGGCGCAGGGGGCATGCCAAAGGGCGGCAGGCCGGGCACCCCCATGCCCATCATCGTGACGAAGTTAGAAGGGTCCATGGGGGGTGGAGGCGGGGGCGGGGCGTACATCATGCCCCCGGAGCCAGGCGGCGGGGGCGGGGGCGGCGGGGCCCCGGGCGGCAGGGGGGGCTGGGCCCCGGGCGGCAAAGGCACCATGGAGGGGTTGCCTTGCATCGGGGGGGCCCCCGTAGAAGCCGGCGCCGCCGCAGCCCCCTGCTGCTGCCATGGCGGGATGGAGCCGGTGCCAGCGCTCGTGGTGGTGGTCGTCGTATCTGGGGGGGCAAAGAAGGACAGGCAGGTCAGTGTGAGGGCGCAGGGGCCAAGGGGGGGGGGGGGGTGCCATGCAGCTTAGGGGAAGGCGGGGAAGGGGCAGGGGCTGGGACCTCCCTGTCTGACCCCAGGGTGGACATATGGGGGGAGTGGGGGGGCTCAGTCCCAGCGCTGGCCCAACCCCACGCGTGGGGTGCGAGGCGCCCCCGTGCCCGGCCCTGCCCACCTCTCCCCCGCCTGGGCCCGCCCCGAGCGCGGCGCCGGGGGGAGGGTAAGAGAAGTGCTCTTACTCACTTTGCTGCCATGGCAAGGGAGTACTGGACGCCAGACTGCTGCTGGGAGGCGGCGGTGGAGGCTGCTGCGGCTGCTGCCAGGGGGGGAGAGGCCCAGAGGGAGGAGGGGGCGGCTGAGCACTGGGCGGAGGGGGCGGCGGGGGCATCATACCCATCGGCGGCGGCATCATACCTGCAAGGCGAGAGGGGCGGGCGGTTAGGCGCTGGGCGCCACGGCGAGGCCAGAGCAGGGCGCGGCGACGGGCAGGCGGCACGAAACAGGCGCGGCTCACCTTTGCCTTGGTGCAGACGGTAGACGCCGGAGCCCACCGCGGAGCTCCCCAGGTATTGATCTTAAAGGAAGCAGAAACCCGAGCCTTAGTGCATGTTAATGGGGATGGGGGCACTCCCCTCCGTCCCCAACCCCAAATGCCCCCACCCTGCCCTGTGCCCCGGCCCGTGCTTACCCATGTGGTGGGGGCCTGGGTGGCCAGGAGGGTGTGGCCCCTGGTTCATGGGTGGGTGATGTGGCTGCATCCAGGGCGGGGGGCCATTGGGGTTGTGCTGCATGGGGTGCCCACCATGCCCACCCAGGCTGGGCATGGGGTGCGGGAAGTTGTGGGGCCCGCCCGGCCCCCCAGGCCCCCCGTGCATCCCGTGGTAGGGCCGGTTCTCTGAGGGGCCCGAGTTCATCCACAGGGGGCGGCTCTGGCAGGGGAAGAAAAGGGGGGGGGGGGGAAGGTCAGACGTCCCTAGGGGATTCCAGCTGCTGTGGTGTCCCTGCTCATGCCTGCTAATCCCACAGCAGACCTAATACCCACCCCGGTGCCAGTGAGTGCCCCACCCCTGCACACAGGGGTCCCCCTCAGCCTGGCACAGCAGTCCTGCTATGGCCCCTCATCACTGCAGGTGAAGACTGCACAGCTGACTGCCCTGGCTCCATAGTGGAAACCAAGCTGCCCCCTGCCCTGGCCTGACCTGGCCTCCCCTGCAAGCAAACAACAGCTGCACCACCCAAGTGCGAAGCACCCCAGGTGGATGCACCCCCCGGCCTAGCCACGCGGGCCCAGGTACTCACTGGTGGTGGCTGGCTGCTCCCTGGTCCCGCTGGTCTGGGCCCACTTGACAGAGGGGTGGTGGTGGGTCCTGAAGAGGAGCCCACAGAGGTGGGCACGGGTGCTTCACCCAGCTCAGCCATGAGAGACAGGTACTCCTTGTCCATGCGTGCCTTATCTTGGGCGGACTGCGGGTCGCCAGGCCTGGGGGCAGACACATGAGGCCTTGGTCAGCACTACAGCAGGGGCAGATGGACCCTCCCTATAGCAAGGTCATCTCAGAGCCACCCTCTCCACAGCTGTGTCAGGGGAGGGTGCGACACACACTGATGCCCACCCTCCCTGCCCCCCAGGCCCAGCCTCACCTGGTGAACTTGCAGTCAGAAGCAATGTGCCCAGCTCCCCCGCACTTGGTGCACAAGGTGGTGTTGGTGATGCTACGGGTCTCAGCACTCTGCCATGGCCGCAGGATCCTGGCAGGTGGATGGAGAGGAGGGTGAGACTGGTGCAACCCCCAAAGGACCCACCCCTGCTCCATGCCCACCCAGCTGCCCAGGTCCTACCTGTTGTCATCCTCTCGCAAGGTCCCATTGAGGCGGGCCAGTTCCCGCAGCTGCATCTTCCGCAGGTCGTTCTGGTCCTCGGGTGTCTCAATGCCCTGCTTCAGGATATTCCGGATCTGCCGAGGTAGGGAGGAAAGAGGGGGGTGAGATGCTGCTCCAGCAAGGGAAGCTACTGCGTCTAGTCCAGCTGCCCCATGGGGCGAGGGCAGGGCCAGCTTCCTCCTCCCCTGGGGGCAGCAGCAAGCTACAGCCCCCTTCCCCCCCAACCCTGCACTCAGCCCCTTTACCTGCTCCACAGCTTTCTTCACATTCTCCATGGTGTTGGCAGTGACCAGGGCATGCAGGGGCTCATCCTCCCCGGGCAGCATCTGTCCGTCCTTGCGGCCCACCTTGCCCTCCTTCACAGACCCTTTGCCACGAATCATGATCTTGGCATTGCATTCCTTCTCTATGTTCTTCAGCGTGTTGCCTCTGCAAAACCAAGACACCCATTAGAGGCCAGCTCTGGGAACCAGTGCATCACCTACTCTACCCGTGGCGGGGGGGTGGTGGTGGAGATGATGTCTCATGTCAGGGTTGACAGCAGTGGCACAAAGGGGTTAGATAATGGATGCATCTGGGGTGGTTGAGAATGATTGTGCCTCAGGGACTAGCAGGTCCCTTCCAGCTCCACTTCTCTAGGATTGTGAACCCCGATTCAGATGGTTGCCCAGAAGCACCTCCTACCAGCTCTGACCCCCGTCCCACACGATGGTGCAACTCACCTGGGCCCAATCAGAAGCCCGACAAAGTTGATTTCAGGGTACTCATCTTGTGGAATCATCACCTTATCGCTCACTCGGGTTGCTGGAGGCCTGAAGGATTAGGAAAGCCCATGTCAGGATGGGTGCAGAGCTGGCCACAGTGCACAGGCTGAGAGGGAACCCAGGCTAACGAGGGAAGGACCCACCCCTGATCTGGGATGAAGCCAGCTGGGCAAGAACCCACCCGAGGGTACCACAGGGAAACAGGGCCTGAAAAAATCACTTGTGGGGTGCCCCAGCTGCATGCCACACTGCCCACAAGGTCTTACTTGTAGTCAGCCGGGGGCTTGAAGTCCGGGTTGAGGGCCACCATCTCGGTGATGAGGTTGTGCCTCTCCTCCTCCAGCTTCTTGCGGGTGCGGAACTCGCGGGTGTTCAGCCGCTTCCCCTCACTGTTGTAAATGGGCTCGGGGGAAGGGGACCTGCAGAACACGGGGGCGGTTACTCCTCGTGCCGCCCACCCTCGTGGACCACTTACAAGTACAGCTCCCCCTCCACCCTAGCCTCACTTGGGCAAGTCAGAGCTACGGGTGCAAGCCAAGGGAAGGAAGGGGCAAGTTTGCTCATTCCTGTCTCATCACTATGGGGCCAGGAGGTCACAGCAGAGCGCTGCCTGCTCCCAGGGGGGTGGGAATTGTGATGCTACAGAGGTTGCCAACAGGTGCGGGGACAGCAGTTCTGCCACGAGCATGCCCACTGCGTCTCTGGGAGAGGAGATTAGTTTGCAGAGAACCAGCTTTCCGCCTTCACCAAGTTACAAGTTTACAGAGGCTCCTAGCGTGGGTTCAAGTAGACTTTTAACACCGTAGCAAGAGCAACAAGAACGCTGAGGCTTTTATCAAAAGTGGCTATCCCTGCTGGCAACACCAATTAAAGCTAAGGAAGAGCCCCAGCACGGAGAGATGGTCCTGGCTGCTGTCCTGGCTTTTCCTTCACTGTGCTGGCAACTTCAAGGCTGGCTCTGGACCTGGGCTCTGCGTTTAAGGCTGGGTCAAACCGCCTTTGCTCGTTCCGCAGTCTGGACCTGTAAACCTTTGTGGGAAGCCCCGTTTCCTCCCCAGGTTTAGATGCCCAGAAAGCAGATGCTTTGGCTCATTTGGATTTAAGAGCAAAGTGCCGTAACGCTAAATGCTAAAATAAAAACATCAGTTTGATTTACCACAGCTGTATTTGCGGTAAGAAAAAAAAAAAGATCACACTCCCAGAATTTTGGTTAGGTTATGGACCTCTTTAAAAACATGTTGAAGGAAAATTTAGGATTAGCTGCAAGAAGGGAAGAGATTATGTGGATCAGGTTATCAAAAAAATACATCCCGGAGGTAAATCAGAAACCTACACCCTTGTTTTAGGTTAAGAGAAACTTTGTCTAGCTGGTTAAAGCAAGGATTAATAAAATCAGTTGATCCCACTGTCTTCTCAGCCTAAAGTCAACTGTCAACACATGAAATAAAAGGTCAGGTTTGATCAGGACTAACCAGGTCTGGATTAAGACCCCGCTTCTAGGATTTGAATCAAGTGCAATGCAACCCAGTAGCAGACAGAACACACATGAACACTCCCATGAGATTTCACCCTCCCAGCTGGATTTTACTAACCAGCTTAAACTTGCGTTAGCTAGCAAGTGGTTTAGAAACACATGTTTAAACACATTCAAGGAACACTGGAATATTCAAGTGGCTTAATTTTAAGATGACACCTTCGCAAATTAACACTAAAACCATGTCATATCATGCAGTTTGGATTCGGTAGCGCTGCAGGAGAGCGATTAAGAGTGAGACCCTTCTGACACTTGAGCACAAACCCGGTGGAATGACTGTCTGGACCGCTAACGGCTCAGTATTTGGAAGGTCAGACCGCTCTGGCGCTGGTCTCTTTTGCTGACTTGATGGCTCAGTGTTAAAGGCTGTCATAACAATGCCTTGTCTTTAAAGAAAAAGGTTAAGACACCAATAACGCTCCCCCAGCATCCGGCTGGATTATCAGTCACATGTTAGAGAAGAGCTAATCTGTCAGGTTAATTAAGACCAACTGTCCCATCTCCATCCCCCCTTCTCCATAAAACCAAGTGCAGGGGGAGGAAAAAAAAGGATTGTTTTAAAACCTAGTCCCTCTGGAGAATAAAAGGGTTAAGAGTCCTCTGGCAATCTTTGCCTAGTGACCTGCAATAATGGGTTAAATAAGGTAGCCGCACCCTACTGAGCTGTCCCAGCCGTGCAAGGGAGTGCAAACTCTATGCGCTAAGGGAAACCAGAGGATTCCTCTGAGGAAAGGACGCAAAAAACCCCCAAAACAGCTTGGGAGGTGAGCGGCTTTGCTAGCCGACCCACCCCCTTCCCCGTCTCCTGCACCCTCTGCTGGGTTGAAGGAGCCTTTTGAAAGGGTTATTTCAGGTGTGCCACATGCTGGAACACAGCAGAAATTTCCAAGCTAGGAAAACAGGGATCAGGCCCCTGCTGTTCCACGCTAACAAGCCAATTAAAAAACAAAGTGGTTAATTGCTGCTTCTCCCAGGGATGCAGCTCAAGCCAGGCAGACACCCAGTTGGCAAAAAAATAAAAACCCTTCAACATCCCTGTTTGGAAAAGTGTACCCTGCCCCCCACAAACCAGATGCCCCTGGAACCCAGAGCTGAGCTGGGTCTATATAATGGCCAGCAGCAGAGACATCGATTAGAAAACTCTTGTGATTTCCAAAAATAAATAAATAAAAATTCATTCATTCATTCTCTGCAGTATCAGCTGATCAGAGCATGCTTCCAAGCTACTCACTCAACCATGCCATTAAAAAGGGAAAATAAAATAGTTCTTAAAAAGATGCACCTGTGAGACAAGCCTGAGAACAGGTGTTAATTGGCTACCTTCACCCCTCCTTGTATAGTCAGGTTAAATTGAACCTACAGGCTAAGGGAAGTCCTTTCCCCCTGGGGGTCTGGCAGGGCTCAGGCTAGTGCCGCTGCTTCCCTAACCCCAGCTCCCTGCCCCATCAGAGTACTGCAGCCGTCTCCCTAGCGCCGGATTGCATTCAACTGACACATTACGATGCCACCGAAAAAAGATGTATTAAAAAAAGGTAAAAGTGTTACTGTCAGCTGGTTACAACTGTTTCCCAACCTGTCCTCAGGGTTAGGGGGGATGCCCAGGTCTCCTGTGCGCAGTTTACGAGTCAGGTCTTCTATCTGCAGTTGCACTGGAAGAAACCAGGTTAGGAAAGAAAAAAGGATGGAAAAAAGACAATGTTACCAAAAACAAATCGCAACTCTCAACATCAAAGCATGAAGAACGGGGAGACTTTGCAAAGGGACGACTGACATACGCCCAGACCAGGGGAGACCCCGCCGCGTTATGCCAGCCAGCCAAATTCAGCGGGGAATCCACAGCGGTCGTATTTACATCTAGCCAGTCTTCTTCCAAGAGGGTTGTTCGTTAGGAGACAAAGTGCTCATTCTGGAAGCAGGTCCAGGCCGTGTGGGAGATGCCATGGCAATTTCAGGGCTCCCCCCGCTATTTTGGGGATCTCTATCAAAGTCTCATTACCGATTTTGGAGCCAATTACAAATGCACCTTGGGCTGAGGCTGCCCATGTCACGTTAGCAGACATCTGGCCTCTTGCAAGGAGGCAGCAGCTCATGGACAGTGCTGTGCGCCTGTGCAGGGTCTGGTAATTAAGGCAACACTTTAGAGCAAAGATGAACAGTGATGTCCTGGGGGGGAAGCCACACACACTGCACCGTGCTGGTGGCCCTGGCCTATGTCCAGCCCCCCAAGTGCTCGGCAGGTTTCAGGGGTGGTGAGGCATGCACACTTGGAGCAGGCACGACACCCGAGCAGCTGAGTAGAGCTCGGCTGACACCCGAGGTGGGACCCCAGAAAGACTGGGGTCCTTGAGCCCCCACTGCTGTAACGTGGCTGATTTTGGGGGAGGACGTGGGGGGGCAGGTGCTCATCCTCTCACCAACCCTGCAGAAGGCACTGGTGTGTTGCACATGGTTCTTCCCTTTGCACAGACTGAGAACTTAGAGCAGCAGTGACCTCTCCTGACCACAGACTGGGCTGGTTGATTTTCAGGGCCGCTTGGAGCTGGCCTCGGGAGCAGAGGAACCTTGCTCTGTGGGAGATGCATTGTGCATGGGGAACTAGGACACTCTCCATCCTCAGCTGCCTTTTCAAGGCCACTGCTCTCCAAAACAATCCTGGCTTCTCTCATGACCCCATGCCTTGAGTTACCTCGCCGTCTCAAACCCCCTGGGATAAGGCATACACCCTGGTGACGCTGCTGTAACAGCAGCTGC
Source organism: Crocodylus siamensis (assembly GCF_052110815.1). NCBI lineage: Eukaryota > Metazoa > Chordata > Crocodylia > Crocodylidae > Crocodylus > Crocodylus siamensis. The sequence goes on from NC_143400.1 coordinate 3,174,027, forward strand.
ATCCTATGGAGCGGGAGCTGAAACTTCACGGCTCCTTTTCCTTTCCTCTTTGACCACGGATGGCATTTGTGCAAAGCAACTTTCCCGACTAACCTCTGCTGTAGGAGCAGACCCCTTGCCATTTTTTTTTTTTTCTTTTCTGTATTACAGCACTTGGTCAAACTCAGTTTAAATTTCCGCTCTGGGATCACTTTAGGGTAGAGTTAAATAAGAGCAAAGCAGAATGGTCCTGTTTTGAGCACGGGGTTGGACTAGATGCCCTGCTGAGGTCCCTTCCAACCCTTGTTTTTTATGAAATCGGTCTAAAACGGACTGGAAACCTGGCCATTCAGACTCCTGGCCAGCTCACAGGACAGCTGAACCAACAAGGCCAGGTCCAAAGTGTGTCAAAGCTCTCAGCATCTGTGCAAAAGGAAGAAGTGGTGGCTTGCGCTTGACCCCAATGGAGCAGGACCTTGCTGTCTTGGGAAGAAGAGCTCGCTGTATGTAAAGCGCCAGCGGCCATGCAAAGTCTCGGGCACGTTAGGGTTTTTGCCCATTTCTCACTCTCCTGGCTTACATTTGGACACGTCAATATAGCATCACTGCTCGCAACGGAAGGCAAAGTTAACGTTAAACCTTGTGTTTAAGAGCCGAGTCGCTGACACATCATTCTTACCCCCAACGGCAAAAATCAGAACATTTGACACTTCCCTGGTTTCAGTTACCATTCCAAACCCGTGTCCCAGCCGTCTCCCCTTCCCAGCTGTCTGTCTGCCAGCAGATACAGAGCTCAGACTACAGAGAGCTCCAACCACAAGACAAGTTGAAGGTTTGTTTTTCTTTTTTAGTTTTTTTTGCCAAAAACATATAAAAGGTGGAAGCAAACCATATCATTTTCCTTCCAGGAGCAAAACCACCTTGACCTTTGCCACCTTGAGCACACAATATTTTAATGACTAGACTCTAAGCTTTGTAACAATTAAGCAAGCTAAAACGCAAGTCAGATCGAGGCTGGGTGTGAAAGGGTTTCTGTGCAAGGCTGTGCTGTGAACGGAGGTACTTGCTTCCACATACCACGTTTGGTTCGGAGGCAGGGTTCTCCACAGGGATCGCAGCCAGGCATTTACTTGCTGCCGCTAATTAGGTGGCGACAAATTAACCCCCATGGGACCCCCCCCTTGCGCACAACACCTATTTCCAACCGCACCAGTGGAGAACGCTGCTCCGGCCCCAGCGAGTGGGGAGCTGCGATGGTGCGCGACTGAGCAGAAACATGAGCGTTATCGTGTCTAAGGAACACGGTCACAATAACCTGAAGTCTAGAAGAAACACAGTTAAACGGCCCAGACGCTCCGCAGCCAGCAACAGCCCCGGGACGGGCACTGCCAGGACACTGGCGGGAGGAAGAGAACGTGGATTTACCTATGTAAGCTCGCTCCTGCTCCCGGGTGAGGCCAGGAGGGATGACCGTGGGCATGCCCGGGATGACCGTCTTCTGCTCCAGGGAGTCCTGGTTCCATCTGCTCCTCTTCCGCTTCTTCGGGAAATCTGAGAATAAGCACCTCTCTTTAGGGGAGCTTGAATGCATCTCACTGGACACGTGTGTTTTGCAAGGCCTAGGCAATGCCAGCTGCCACACAGGACAAAGACGCACTCTTTCTCCAAGCTAGACCCAATCTCTGGTCTGGATATTGAGAGCAGTTACAGCAAGGCAGCAAAGATACTGGACTGACGTCCTAGTCCCCAGCCTGCCCTAATAAGCTGCAATAACTCAAAAGTGCTGTGTCCTCCCCACACTAGTTTTGGTTCCTCACTTTGGCCATCAAGGCCCGTCAACCCTCGTACCAGGCCTCTGGGCACCACTGAGACAAGGACAGGCAGGGAGAGCAGCATTTCACCAGCAAAAAAAACCAACTTTGCTCCCTGGAGGCTTTTATCTACTGCCAATCAGCACACGCCCGAGCTGGTTGCTCAAGGGCGCTGGGTTGCCAACACAGGAGGGGAACACGAAGCCCTTCGGAGATCGGAGCACAGAGCCACTCTGCTTCCTGTTTCCGTGCACTGTGCGGACATAATGCAGCTGAGCTCCGCCAGCGACATGGCTGCCTCCCGCAGCACTGGGGCGTAATTAATCTCCCCGCTGCACAGCCCCTTAAGGAGATCTTGTGCCGAGCCTGCTGATGTCAGATGACGCCATCAGAAGCTCTGGCCATCCCATGGCAGCTTTCCCCTCAGACTAACGCGGAAAGAGCGGCTGTTTATGAAAAGGCCCTGTCTCTGCTCCTGCCTTGCTTCCGGGCCAAGTACAGCCTCACAGAGAAGATCCGTCTTTGCTAACGGACTGGCTAGGAACGTGGCTAGCGAAGCCAGGAAGAGGAAGACGAGGCCAACAGTCTTCCTGCTCCATTTCCTCCCCTCCTACTCAGGCCTCCATTTTGGTGGCTGATTCCCCTGCCAACGTTCAAGCAACAGGCCTGGCCTCTACCAAGGCCAGCGCCCAGAATCACCCCGGGGCTGAACTGCGTGTGGCAGACTCCCAAGGACCCTGTCTGGGGGGCATGTGGAGGAGCCCCCTCCCCACAGGAGCTTTCACTGTCCAACCCCCTTCCCATCTGCTCCTTGCCCTTGGACAGATGCTGCCTCTGCCCCACAGCCACCTCTCAAAACTAAGTTCAACTCCCCCACTCCTTACAGTCACCTCCCTGTTCCCTCTCTCATCTGATTCCTTTGCTCACTCCATCCCTCCCCTTCAGGCTTCCCCCCTAATTTTGGCACTGAAATGTAATGCCCCCAAACCTGCAGCCACCCCCTTTATCAGCCTCTGTACTATGCTAACGCTGCCTGCAGCGAGCACACCTAGCTCCATCTCCCCCAGGCGCCTCTCCCAGGCCTTGCTGAACTCTGCCACTGCAGCCCTTTCCCCACAGCCAAGAAACACCCCCCCGCCACCCCGTCACCCTCTGCTTTTAGCACTGCACCTGCCCCATAGCTCTAGTCCACATCTCACCTGGACCCCTTCCATGTGGCACACACTGCTGCCCTGCAGCCCCGGTTGAGGACAGACTCCCTAGGCATCAATTAGACCAGATACCGGCATCTGTGGCCCTGGCAGGCCCTCACCCAGGACCCCCCACAACACCCAAGCCCATGTACATGCCCCCCCACAAACACCTCCTGTGATTCAGTTCACACCTGTGTGACCATCGTTAATCCATGTAAGGACTGACCAACTCCCCAGCAGGCCCCAAGGGAGCATCCACCACCTGGCAGGACCCTGAATCCCACCCCCTAAGCCCCCATGTTCTCCATCACTTGTGAGACTTGGAGCCAGACTGAAAAGCCAGACCCCAGTGTGCCATTCTGGGCCCTGTCTGTAGCTCTGGTTCTGCCCCCCATGCACTTACACAAATGCTCCCTCAAGAGCAGGCACAGCCCCCACCTGCATGTGACTGCCACTGCTCCATGGACCCCACTCACATGTGGGCCTCTTACCTATCTGATACTCTGTCCCCCCATGCACATGACCCTACCAACTCCCCTGACAGCTGCTCATGGGATCACCTCCACACACTCCCATGCCCTCCATGTCTGCCCCCACACGTATCTACCCCCATACCCCAATGTCCTACAGAACCCCCACAAAGCATGCACACTGTGCGTGTGTGTGTGTGGGGGGGAAGGTCCAAGGGAACCCGTGGATTTTCCTTGACCTCTACCCACACTGCTCATGTGATCTCTACCAGCTGATGAACTCCAGAGTCTCCCTGGCTCCTGTAGCCCATACTTCTCTTAATCCCGCACCCCTGAGGCTCTCTCAGCTGCCTCACCCCACTCAAGACCCCCAAAACCATGCCCCCCCATGACCCACACCCCTTGCCTCCCCCCAGGGTCCCGGGAGATCCCTTGACACCCCCATTCGCAACTTCAGGAGCCTCTGCATCAAAACACACAATCTCCACATCACCAAGGCTCCCCCCAAAGCCTCCCACCCCACCACCTAAATTCCCAAGGGACCTCCCTTGTTTCCCCCCCCCACATTAGCCCCCTAGGGATAACCTTTGACCCCCCATACCCCTACAGCCCCCCAAGCCTCCCTTGCAGCTTCCACACTCGCATGGCCCACCAGTGCTTCCTTTGACCTCATCCCCCCTTAAAGTCTCCCCAAGCCTCCTGTGCCCCTAAACAACCCCTAGGAACTCCCTCCATGACCCCTGGGGCCTTCTTTGACCCCCCACATGCCCCCTGCACCCCCTTTGTAACTCCCCTACCCACACTGTCCCCCCTCTACTCAACATAATCCTCCTTAAAACACTTCCTTGCCCCCCTCCCACACCTCCTAGGACCTTCCACTACGCACTCACCTCCCCGCCCTTATCCCACACGCTCCTTAAAGCCTTCCTTACTCTCTAGAGCCCCTCTTGACACCCCCCAATCACAGGATGCCTCAGAGCTCTTTTGGTTCCCATGTGTCCCACACTCCTTTTAAGATCTGCCCCCTGCCCCCAAACACCACCATGGACCCCGCAAAAACCGCCTTGGTCCCAAAGGCCTCTTAGGACATTCCTTGATCCCCCCCACTCAGGTGACTCATCTCAGGGCATTCTTTAACCTCCCACCCCTTAAGGCGCACTTGGGGAACCTTTTATTTCTCCCCTACTCACACAACCCCCCCAACCTTCCTTGAGCCTGATGTGCTTCCCCCCCACCCCTCCGAAGACCCAGCAAACACCCCCTAGGCCCCCCACTCCCCTTGACCACCCTGTACTCAAACCCCCAAAATGCCCCGTACCCCACCTTAAAACCTGCTGCAACCCCCCACCCCTTTGACCTCCCCACCACCGACATGACCCCTACACAGGCTTGCCCCAACTTCCATGTACCCCACAACCCTGGGCCCCCAAACACTCCCTAAGACCTCCCTTGATCCCCTCCACATGCCCCACCCCCCATCTCCCTCTCCTCATGTCCCGCATACAAGGCCTTTGACCCCGCCACGTGCCGCCCCCAGCTCACATGACCCCCCCCGTGCACCCCACACCCCCTTAAACCTCTCAACTGCCTTGAACCCACCCCCTCATGTCACATGCATTTTGACCTCCCTCCCTCCTCACGTGCTCACTGTGGGGGCTCCCCCAACCCCACATAGCCTCCCCAGCCCCTCCGCTTACACGTGCCCCTTGCACCTGTCCCTCAGTGACCCCCCATGTGGCCCACTCTCCCTTCAACTCCCCCCCTTCACCTCTTCCTGCTCGCTGCCCCCGGAGCCGCCTTTAACCCCATCTCACCCTCCCCAGGAGCCTCCGAGCCTCCCCCCCATGCTCTTTTAAAGACTCCCACCTCTGGCCCGCACCCCGATCCTCTCCTGACTCACGCGTCCAGCCAGGGGGCTCCAATGAGGCCCCCTGTTCTTATAACCCCTACATGCCCCCTTAATCCTCATGTGTCACCGCGCCCCCGCCCGGGGGTCCTTTGACCCCCCCCGCGTCACGCACCCTTTGCCGCACGCCCCCCAGGGCCCTACCTTTGCTCCGGCCGCCGCCGCGGCCCCGCTCGCCCGGCCCGCCCGCGGCCGCCCCGCTCTCCCCGACCGGCGGCGGCGGCGGCTGCTGCTGGGGCGGCGGCGGGGCCTGTCCCTGTCCCGGTGGCTGGGGCGAAGCCTGGGCCGGCGCGGGAGGCTCGGGGCCCGGCAGCGGCGGCGACGGGTAGCGGAAGGGGCCGAAGGGCGCGGGGGTCGGGGCCGGGGCGGCGGCCTGGGGAGGGGACCCGGCCGCCGACGGCTGCTGTTGCGGGGGAGGCGGCGGCGGTGGTGGCTGCTGCGGCGGCGGTTGCGGCTGAGGCGGCGGTGGCGGCGGCGGGGGGGGCGGCGGCGGCGGCGGCAGCGCGGCGAAGGGGAAGGCGGCGGCCGCCATAGGGCCCAGCAGCGCCGCGGGGGCCTGCGCCGTAGCCTGGCCCGGGGGCGGCGGTGGTGGCGGCGGGGGCGGCGGGGGCAGCAGGCCCGGGGGGGGTGGGTAGGCGGCCTTGCCCGGGGGGGGCGGCGGCGGCGGCGGGTGGAGCTTGCCGAGCGGCGTGGCGTTGGCTCCGGTCGCCATTGAGGCGCCCGCTTCGCGAACCTTCCAGCCGCGCCTTTCTCCTCAGCGCCGCGCTCGACGCCCGTTGGCGGCGCCGCACGCCACTCCACTCCGTTCTCCGCTGCTATTGGCGGGCGGGCCCGCTCGTCCTCCCAGTGCTACCGCTCATTGGTGCGAGTCCGTTAGGGGTCCTCCTCCTTTCTCCTCGGGCAGCCCTTTTTTCTTCCCTCGACGCTCATTGGCACGTTGCACGCTGCGACTCTTGCTATTGGTAGGACGGCCTGTCGGTCCTCCCCGCGCCACCGCCCATTGGGCGGGGCCTCCGGGGATGGGACGGTATTGGAGGAGGAGGAGGAAGGCGGGTTGAGGTGTCGCTCCGAGCAGGGCGGCGCTGCCAGTGGTGGAAAGGCGGGGGGCGGGCTCACGGAGGGAAAAGGCGAGTGGGGATTGGTGTTTGGGGGGAAATTGGCCGCGCTTCACAGTGGGAGGGAGCGCGGCTTGAGATCTAGGCGTGGATTGGAGGGGGAGACGGAGGGCGGGCGCTCGGGGCGTGGAGGCGCGCCGGGATTGGGTGGGGGGCTCCGCCACGCGCTCCAGGTCCCTGAAAGGCTTTGGAAAAGGCGTTGGAAGACCCCGTCGCGGGGCGAATGTCGGTGACGTCAATGCAACAGTGCATGCTCATTGGGCGGCCGACGACTCGGCCGGCCGCGATCGGTTCCTGTGGCTATCCATCAGCTAGGGGGTGCTCGGATTGGTGGAGACCATGCCTGAGTGAGGGGTGGTGGATTGAGACAGCCTGCCAGAGGCTCACGGGAGTTTAATTCCGCCCCTTCTCCCTCTCTCATGTAGGAGGCGCCCAGAGGTTCAACACCCCCCCCCCCCAAAGCCTAATGCCGCAGAGGCTCTTGGGAGTCTGGTTAACAGCCCCAGTACAAAGGGGGCTGCAGAGGCTGCTGCGAGCCTGATCCATAACCACCCTCCCCCGCCACGGTACAAGGGAGCCCCCAGAGGCTCATGGGAGTCCTGTAAGGTGTGGGTGTTGGTGGGGTGTTAACTAAGGGTACTCCAGAGGCTCATGGGAGCTGGTTAAGGCCCCCCCCCCCACTAAGGGGGCCACAAAGTCTGCACAGGCCAGCCCAGAGCCTCATGGGAGCTGTCTGATGGACTCCAGCCAGGACCCCAAAGGCTCATAGGAGACCAACCGCCAGCAGACAGGAAACAGGGGTGTTGAGGGGCCACCGAGGCCCGGCTGCTGGTGGAACGGGCCTGACCCCCCCCCCAAAAAAACCTCCTACCTCCTGGATCTGGGGGCTACAAGGGGGGCCCCCCCACCCGAGCACAGCACACGGGCTAGGACTGTCCACTTCTTTAATAGCATCTCCCCCCGCAGGGTTTCTCAGTAGGTTCCAGCATAAACCCCCCCTTAAAGGGGGGATAAAAATACAACCCCCCCAGAGAACAAGGGGGGAGGGGCTGGTGGGACACCCCAGCCCCCCAGGGTGGAGGGAGGCACGCGGGGTCCCTGGGGTCAGTGCAGCGTGCCCCCCCGGGATTGTCTCCGCCAAGGGATCAAGGAGGAGAAGGGGCCACGTCCCCCGGGGGGGCTGCGCACAGCAGTGCCGGTTATTGCAAACAGTGGGGGGAAGGGACGGGGGTCCCCCAGCCCGAGGGGAGGGGAAGAGGGGGTTCTCAGGAAGACTTTGGGCTGTCACCTGTGTGACACTGGCCTGGCTTGGTGGGGGGCTGCCCCCCCCATTCCCCCTCCCACAAGGGTGGGGGTCAGTAGCTGCTTTCATGGCCCATGAGGATGTAGAGGTTGCTGTGGGCGGCAGGGCTCCCGGTGGGCCGGCTCTCCAGGATGATGTCCCTGCAGGTGAGGGGAGAGCAGGGTTATTGTGGGGCGGGGGGGGGTTGCATGATGCTGGGGCACCCCCCCACCATCCTCACCTGTGCGCTCCCAGCACCCGGAAGACCCGTGACTGATCCGTGATTTCCTGCGTCACCTGGGGGGGAAGAGGAGGTAAGGTGCAGCCTGGAGGTCCCCCTGCTCACCCCACTCCCTGGGGGGCTACTAGGATACACACACGCACATACTCAGGTACACTCTTGTGTACACACCCACCCGTGCCTTGTGCGCATGCACACACTTTCAGGTGACCTACGTATGCAAGCTTGTGCTTACACACTCTTGTGTACACACATACACATACACACACTTACGTACATGCTCCCATACACACTCTTGTATGCACATACATGTACTCCCATACCCTCACACCCATGGTCCCATAACACTCCTGGGCATACACACTCACATACATGCTCTCACACATACACACATGCTCACGCACACACATCTGTGCACACATTTGTGCTCACATAGGGGCAACCAACACGGGTTCATCAGTGGCAGGTCCTGTCAGACCAACCTGTGGCCTTTTACGATCAGATCACCAGATCATTAGAGGCAGGGGTAGCAGTGGACATCGTCTTCCTGGACTTCCGGAAGGCTTTCGACACTGTCTCTCACCCCGTTCTCATTAAGAAACTGGGGGCTACGGTGTAGACACCCACACAGTCAAATGGGTTGCCAACTGGCTGGAGGGCCGCACCCAGAGGGTGGTAGTGGATGGGTCCTTCTCAGCCTGGAGGGACGTGGGCAGTGGGGTCCCCCAGGGCTCGGTCCTCGGGCCCGCACTGTTCAACATCTTCATCAGCGATTTGGACGAGGGGGTAAAAAGCACCCTGTTCAGATTTGCTGATGACACTAAGATGTGGGGGGACATGGGCACACTGGAAGGATGCAACAGGCTACAATCAGACCTGGACAGGTTACAGGGGTGGGCAGACGAGAATAGGATGGGTTTCAACACAGACAAGTGCAAGGTGCTGCACCTGGGGAGGAACAACCGGCACCATACCTACCGGTTGGGGAACTCCCCTCTTGACAGCACGGAGGCGGAAAGGGATCTGGGGGTCATCACTGACTCCAAAATGAACATGGGCGGCAGTGCAGGGACGCGGTCAAGAAGGCCAACCGCACCTTGTTGTGCATCCACAGATGCATCTCGAGCGGGTCCAAGGAAGTGATCCTCCCCCTCGATGTGGCACTGGTCAGGCCGCAGCTGGAGGACTGCGTCCAGTTCTGGGCGCCACACTTCAGGAGGGATGTGGGCAGCATGGAGAGGGTCCAGAGGAGGCCACTCGCATGATCAGGGGACAGCAGGGCAGGCCCTATGAGGAGAGGCTACGGGACCTGAACCTGTTCAGCCTCCACAAGAGAAGGCTGAGGGGGGATCTTGTGGCCTGTTATAAACTAGTCGGGGGGGTCAGCAGGCGTTGGGGGAGTCCCTGTTCCCCCGAGCACCACCAGCAGTGACCAGGAATAACAGTCACAAGCTGGCAGAGGGTAGGTTTAGGCTAGACATCAGGAGGCGCGACTTCACGGTCAGGGCGGCTAGGGTCTGGGACCGACTTTCAAGAGAAGTGGTGCTGGCCCCTACCCCGGGGGTGTTTAAGGGGAGGCTGGATGAACATCTTGCTGGGGTCATTTGACCCCTGTACTCTTCCTGCCATGGCAGGGGGTCGGACTAGATGATCTGCTCAGGTCCCTTCCGACCCTACTAACTATGAAACTATATATGCTCCCATACACACACAGACATATGCTCGCATACACACTCTTGTATGCACACACACACATACCATTCACTTGTACACACATGTACTCCCATAAATATTCTTGTGCACACATGCTCCCATACACTTACACCCATGCTCACATAACACTCCTGGCCACACACACACACACACACACACACACACATGCACTCTCGTACATGCACACGTGCTCACATATACACTCCCATACACACCGATGCTCACGCACATCCCCACACAACCACGCTCCTGTACACCTGTGCACATGCCTGGCACACAGCAGGGACCCCCTCCCCTTCCTCCGTAACCACGGGAAGGGCCCAATCCTGCCCCTCCCAGCCAGCTCGCTCTCCCCCCCCAGGAGAGCTGCCCGCGTGGCCCCACTTGAGAAGGCAGGTGTCATTCCCCCCCACGCTCACCTGTGCATCCTGCAGGCTGCGGCCCTGCATGCCGTGCTGCCAGAAGGCCAGCACGCTGTCCTCAAGGCACACTGCAGGGGGGCGGAGAGGCGGGGATGAGGAAAAGCCCCTGGCTCAGGGCAGCCTGGCAGGAGAGGGGGTGCCAGCACCCGGCAAAGGGTTCGGGGTGGGGGGGGCACAGCCCCTTCAGCTGCCCCGACCTCCCCGGGTACTCACCAATGGTCTCAATGGGGAAGGTAAAGTGCAGCTCCGGGGCCAGGCCAGGCTTGGGGGCCCCATTGAGGTCCACAGGGCGCACACAGCCTGGGGGGGAAGGGGGGAGAGAGTCCATGATGGAGGGAGGGGGGGCATGCAGCCGACGGCAGGGGGAGGGGAGCAGGTCAGTGCGTGGGGGGGCATTACTCACGTTCAAAGCAGACGAGCACTGTGTCGCGATCCAGCTGTGTCATGTGGCTGGCCCAGCTCGAGTCCCCGTCTGCTGGGGGGTGGGGAAGACAAGACTGCTTGAACCCGGGGGGGAGGGGAGACCCCTGCCCCCCTTAACAGGATCAGGCCAGGATCAGGACCCCCCCCAGACCCCCACTCCCCAGCACTTACCCAGGGGCCGCGGGAGGCCAGCACCGGCGCCAGGGCTGAGTGGGAGTAGGTGAAAATCGAGGGCCCGGGGGAGACTGGGGCCGGGACCGGGGCCAGGGCGGTCGGCGGCCCCCAGGCAGACGCGGGGCTGCTCCTCCCCCTCCGCCACCAGTGGCTCGAAGAGCCCCAGCGGCGCTGGCAGGGGCACGTCCACGTGCTGGGGTAAGTGGGGGGCATCAGAGCTGGGGGGGGTCAGCTCCCCACCCCCAGCCAGGACCAGCCCCCTGCTCCCTCAGCCCCAGGCTAAGCCCCCCAGCCCTGGCAGTGCCCCTCACTCCCGACCCACAGCCCCCTACCACAACTCCCGGCACCCACCTTGAGCAGCAGGAACTTCTGGAGGGGCTCGTACCACTGGAAGAGCAGGAGGCTGCTGGGCAGCGCCGCGCACAGGAAGGTGGCGCCCGACGTGGGGTGTCGCACTGGGGGCCGGGGCGTGATCAGCGAGCAGCCCCTCACCCCCGACCCGCAGCCCCCTGCCCCCGAGACCACAGCTGAGGCCCCCCCACCCCCCCCACACTCACCCACGCGGCACTGCAAGCAGCCCTTGCTGTCAGCCAGCTTGGAGGACAGAGCAAACCGCCTACACGGGAAGGACAGACAAGGGGGTCAGCGGAGACCTCCCCCCACCCCCCGGTGATGGGAGGGGGGCACAGAGCTGGCTGGCATGGGGCGGGGGCTGGACACAGACCTGAGGATGATGCGCTCGGTGAGGCGGTGGGTGGCGATGGAGAGCGGGACCTGGTGCTTCTGCAGCTGCCGCCGCTGCTCGAACAGCCCCAGCAGGTTGTGGGACACGATCTGGGGGGATTTGCCTGGGGGGGGGCAGAGCCCCTCAGTCACATCCAACTGCACCCCCCCTCACTCCCAACCCATAACCTGCAACGTGGCTCGTGTCCCTCACTCCTGTCCCACTGCCCACTGTCCTGGTGCCCCCCACTCCCCACCCCCAGCCCCCACCTCACCTGCCAGGGACAGCAGCACGTTGTTCATGCAGTAAAGCCAGTGACACCTGTGGGGGAGGAGCTGGGGGGGGCAAGAGACAGAGGGACATTGTCCATCAGGCCACAGGCATCCCCCAACCCCCCCATCCTGTCCACTGCCCCCCCTCACCTTCTCCATCGTGTCCTCATGCAACTCGTGCAAGTTGAGTGTGTAAATGCCCTCCTCGGCCCCCACCACCAGGTACTGATCTGGGGGCACCAGGAACAGCGTCAGGCCTGGGGGATGGGACCTTGCCCCCCTCCCACCCCCCCAGAATGGCTTTGCCAGGACCTGTGGGGAGGGGGGAGGGGCAGGGGGCAAGGGTAGTCCCATGCTGCTGGGAGGGGGGATGTATAGGGCAGAAGTAGGGGCTCTGGGAATGGGGGACACCCAATAACTCCCCCAGCCTGGGTCCTGAGGAGCCCCATCACGGGACCTTCGGATCCAGGTCTGTGCTGCTCCGGGGCAGGGGTACAAAGCTGGGCAGTGGGGTGCAGCTGGTTCTGGGGTGGGGGGTGTAAGTGGCTGAGTAGAACAGAGATGCAGCTGTCTCTGTGGTGGGGGCTTGGGCCCTGGGGACACGGGGCTGAAATGCAGCTGGCTCTGGGGTGGGACATGTCAGCAGCCAAGTAGAACAGAGGCAGCCAGCTCTCGGGGGGGTGGGGGCTCGGGAGATGGGGCCGACTGGGGTGCAGCCAGCTCTGGGGTGTCCATACCTAGTGTGTCTGGGTGGATCCAGGTCACGGCAGAGTTGATCTTTAGGGGGCAGCCATTGAAGACCTTGGAGAAGCAGGCGCCCATCTGGTGCAGGGAGAGAGCAGGGGGTGGAGGGACAGCCAGGAGCTCCCCCAACCCAATGGCTGACCCATGACCCCACAGCACCCCCTGCTGGGCGAGGACAGGAGGGCACTTACGTGGACCTTGGGGGTGGGAGGCAGCCCGTGGCAGCCGGATCTCTGCGAAGGAGGCGGGGTGTCATTATGGCCAGGGCTGCAGCGGGGGGCGAGCCCAGGCGCCCGAGCCCCCAGCCCTCACCTGCCAGCCCCCATTCCCTTTCGGAGCCAGATGGAACGGGCGTCCAGGCTCCCAGCTCCCTGGTTTAACTCCCCAGCCCCCCTACTCTCCCCCCAGCCCTGCTGCCCTCCCGGAGCTGGGAAGAACCCAGGCGTCCAGCCCCCCACTGCTGCCGGCCAAGGGTCCCACACCCACCTCTGCCTCGTCTCTCCGCTTCATGGTGGCCCAGTCCGTGGAGACGGGGGATGTCCCTAGGGTGGGGGGGCCAGCATCTGGCTGGGTGGGGGGGTCCGGGCTGCCTGGGGGGGGTGCCAGACACCCCATTAGCAGAAGCTCTGTGTCCCCACCCAAACCCCACCCTGGGACATCCTCCCCCATGACCCACCAGGCTGAGACCCAACGCTCTCATCTCACCCGGCCTTCACTGGGGAAGGGTCAGATCCCTGCCATCCCCCCACCGCCCCGGATTATGCCAGGATCAGAACTCCTGCCCCCCTCCCCCAGTACCTGGCGGGGTGTCCACCCTGGGGGGCTCAGGGCTTCCCCCCAGGTCCCAGTCCAGCAGGTTCCAGAGCAGCGACTCGGTCCCAGTGCCCACCTTGGCAGTCGGGCAGCTCTGGGGGTCCGGGGTCTGGGCTGGTGAGGAAGGGGCCGGGGCCTGGGGGGGCAGACACAGAGTGGGTGGATGAGGGGTTGGAGGGGCCACGGGGAGATCTGCAAGCCCGGACGCCTGGGTAGGAGGTATGGGGGGTACCTACCTGCCCCGCAGCCGGGCGGATGGTGAGGCTTCTAGAAGGTAGCAGGCAAGAGGCGGTTACTCCCCCTATCCTTTGGGGTGACCCCAGGACCCCCCCAGTCACCCCCCATACCTTTCCTCTAGGGCTTCCTCCACTGACTGCAGCAGGCTTCTGGAGGAGGGAGAGGAGTAAGACAGCAGCCAGCAGCCCCCCACCCCGCCAGAGCCAGGCATCCGGGATGCCAGCGCCCCCGCTCTCACCCCGAGACCCCCTCCCCTCCCCTCCCGGAGCTGGGAGAGACCAGGGGTCCGGGCTCTCAACACCCCCTAGGCAGCCTTGGGGTCCCCCACATCCACAACATGGCTGGTCCAGCCCCCCCAGTTAATAGGGTACCTACCCTCCATCTCCTAGCAACGTCCAATCATCATCCTCTTCCCTCTGCCAAAGGTCAGGGAAATCAGTGACCCTGGGGACCTCTGCCCTGCAGTGAACCGTTGGCTGCCCCCCTGCCGGGGCTGGACCCCGCCCCCCGGACCCCCAGACCATCACACTCACGAGGCCGCGGGACGGCTCTGGCTCTGTCTCTTTCCTCAGCGGAGGTCCGAATTTCACTTGATTAACTGGAAGTTAAATGAGGCTTTAATTAACGAAGCAGAACCAGGCCAGCCCCAGCACAAAGCCGGAGGGACGTGGCTGTGCTCCTTCCACATTAGGAACGCCCCTCCCCCCCCCCCAGCCTCGAACTGGGGATCTTGGACCCAGGTGTGTGGGCAAGACCCATGGGGGGAGGGGGCAGTCCTCGCTGAAGAGTTTTAATTGGATTCAAGATCTTGTTTCACTTCCCTGCAGCTTCATGTGGAGCTTAAATTAACCTGGAGGCCCCCCCAGAGCAGGCTGCATCCCAGCACACGGCCCTGTGGCCCCAGCTCCGAGCCCCCCAGAGCTGGTGCCAGCTGCTGCTTGGCTGCCGACACATCCCACCCCAGAGCCAGCTGCATTTCAGCCCCATATCCCACCCCAGAGGCAGCAGCACCTCAGTTCTACTTGGCTGCCTGCCCCCTCCCTCCCCAAAGCCAACCGCACCCCAGTGCTCAGCTTTGGGGCAGGGCAGGGCAGGGCCTGGGGGGACAAAGCTGAGCACTGGCAGGTGGCTGGCTCTGGGGCGGGAAGGCGTTGGCAGCTGAGCAGAACAGACACATGCAGCTGCCTCTGAGGTGGGTCCTGGGGACATGGGGCTGAAATGCTGCTGGCTCTGGGGTGGGACATGTCAGCAGCCAAACAGAAAGAGGCACTGGCTCAGGGGGCATTGGAGCTGGGGCTTCAGGTCTGTCCTGCAGCTGGCCCTGGGGTGGGCTGTGTAGGTGGCCAAGTAGAACAGATGCAGACAGCTCTGGGGTGGGGCAGGGGCAGGGGGAGGGATGGGGGTACAGTCAGCTGCATCTGTTCTACTTGGCTGCTGGGATAGCCCACCCCAGAGCCAGCCGCAGCACAGACCTGGATCACCAGCCCCCACCCTGCCAGAGCTGGCTGTGTCGGTTCTACTCCGCTGCTAACATGTCCCACCCCAGAGTCAGCTGCACTGCAGCCCCGTATCCCCACTGCCCAAGGCCCCACCTCAGAGACAGCCGGGCCTCTGTTCTCCCTGGTTGCCGACACCCCCCCCCAGAGCCAGCTGCATCCCAACAAGGGGTCCCCGCATTAACAATGCTGGAGGGATGTACTCCCCTTTATGGGGTGGGGGAGACTCACACTGGATCTCAGAGAGGGTCCTTTCTGCTTGCCCGTGTCCCCCGTGGGAGCGGATCTTATCCGGGAAGACATCGTAGGTCTGGGAGATGGAGGGGGGATAAAAGGGGGGGCGCACAGGGGGTAAGACAAGGGGATCAGGGCAGCTAGTTTAACCCTTGTCCTACCCCAGCCCTCCCCGGTCAGGACTCACCCCACCTGGGTCACACTGGGGTACCTGAACGGGTATTATGCCCCCCCCCAGACCCATATACACCCCCCAGAGCTGGGGGGGCACAAAACAGCCTAAACCCCGCCAGCACTGGTCCTAATCCCACTTGAGGCATGTCTACCCCCTTCCCCAGAGAACCAGCTTGGGGTGGGGGAGGGGCACAAAAATTACCCCCCCAGCTGGGGTAGCTGTCATGGAAACAAGGTCTAGAGCACTTGGAGGGCCATAACTACCCCCGGCGTAGGGGGGGTATAACAGCCAGGCCTGCTGCCCCTGGGGTGGTTGTCGTGGTAAGAGGCTGGATGGAGGGGGGTAGGAACCAGGCCTGGGGTGGCTGTTGCGGTGACGGGGCCTGAAGTAGTGGGGATAGGAGCTGGCACCCCCAGATCGTTGTCATGGCAGTGGGGGGGACTGAACCCTCGAGATCTGGGGGTCGCGGGACAGCCCCCCCCCCCCCCCCCCCGGTCCGGTACCTCGAAGTCTCCGTCGTCCAGGGCCGGGGTGGCCAGGTCGGGGCTGTTGGCCTTGTCCAGCAGCTCCACGGCCAGGGCCCGCACCAGGGGCTGGCTGGTGAAGGGGTGCTGGGGGGGGGCAAAGGGTGAGGGGAGGCCCACCTCAGGCCCCCGCACCCCCTACTAGCCCTTGGGATCACCCCCATCTCTCCCACCCCACCCACCACCCAGAATCCCATTAGCACCCCAACCTTGCTGGCCCCCAGGACCCCCACCCCTACTAAGCCCTAGGATGCCCCCAAACTCCCCTGGGACCCCCCACAAGCTACTCCCACTACACAGAAAACCCCTCATAGCCCCCCTCGGACCCCCCCAGACCCCCTCACACCCTACCCCAGGGTGAAGGCCCCCCTCCCAAATCCCCCCCCAAAAACAATGCACACCCAACCCCGCCATGGCCCCAGGCACCCCACGCCCTCCCTTGCTCTGCCCCCCGGCACCCTTGCAGCCCCCCCCACCTGCAGGAGCTTCTCGGCCGTGGCTCTCTTCTTGGGGCTCCGGGTCAGCGCCAGCTTGAGGAAGTGGTGGAAGTCGGGGGACCTGGTTGTTGGGGGGGGGGGTCAGCCAAGCCCAGACACCCCCCAAACACTCCCATAGCACCCCGTGTGGGGGCTGGGGTACTCACCACTGAGCTTTGTCTTTCAGCTTGGGGGGCTGGAAGCTGCTTTTGGACATCACCATCAGGGCCCTGCAAAGGCGGGGGACAGATGTGGGCATGGGAGGCAGCACCCCGGCGCCCCTGCTTAGCGCAGTTGGGGGGCAGGAGGCAAGGGGTGGCTGGCTGGGTGGGGGGGCCCTACCTCATGGGGTGCAGGTCGAAGAGGGGGGGCTGCAGCTCAGCCAGCTCGATGGCGGTGATTCCCAGTGCCCAGATGTCGCACAGCTGGTTGTAGCCCCCCTTCTTCTCCACTGCCGCCACCTCAGGGGCCATCCTGGGGGGAGAGCAAGTCCTGGGGTCACCCCCCATGGGTCCCAGGCATCCAGGGCTGCACCCCACCTCTCCCACAGGACCCTGGGCTGTGCTCCCAGGCCTCTGCCACCCCAGCCCTGCCCCCTCCCCAGCTCCTGAGCACCCCAGGACCCCCATAAACCCACTGCCCCCCCGGGGGTCACCAGTAGGGGGTGCCGATGAAGGATTTCCGCTTGGCCACAGACGCCGTCAGCTCAGCGGAGACCCCGAAGTCGGCTGCAAAAAGAGAAGGAGATTAGTTGGGGTGGGGGGCAGCTATGGGGAAGAAGCTGCAACCCTCTGCCCCCCCAGTCCCATTGGGGCCCCTCACTCCCAACCTACAGCCCCCTGCTCCCCCTCAAGCACCCCTCACTCCTGCCCTGCAGCCCGCTGGAGGCAGGGGGGAGGGATGGGGGGGAGCCCGGGCACTGACTGACCCAATTTGACATCTCCATTGTGCGTGAGGAGGATATTTGCTCCCTGCAAGAAAAGGCGACGGCATCAGCACTGCCGCACAGCTGGGGGGGGAGGAGGGAGAGGAAAGGGGGTCATCCCCTCCCCCATACCCCGGCTGAGCCGGGGGGCTCTGGGTGCCCACCTTGATGTCCCGATGCATCATGCCTTTTGCATGCAAGTGTTTCAATCCCTGCAAGGAGAACAGAGGAGAGCCTGTCAGCTAGAGGACCCCCGCATGGATGTCTGACCCGCCGGACGGGGGTCTCTAGCATCCCCAGGTGACCCCCGGGTGCATCCGGACTCCGAGGATGGAGAAACAATGCCCTGGGGCAAGGGACAGGAAACCCCTCCCAGGTGTCCGGGCCCCCAGCCCCTCCTGCTCTCGCCAGGCATCAGGGCCCCCAGCTGCCCCCCCGGTCACCTGCAGTGTTTCCCTGCACATGTAGGCGATCTGCTTCTCAGACAAGGGGCCCGTAGCTGCAGAGGGACAGATGGACACATGTCAGCCCCCCCACTGCCCCCGGATGCCCACCCCCCACCCTCCCTTCCTCCCCACTTCCTGCCCCCCCACCCGAGGCAGGAAAAAGGCTCATCTTGCAAACAGGAAGCAAAACAGCATGAAAACGAGACCGTTCCTTACAACACCCCCGGACACCCAGGCCCCATCTGCGGGGGGGGGGGGGGCGCACCGGGGCAGATCCCAGAGCCAGAGGGGACCCAGGCCCAGCTCTTGCCCCCCACCCCCAGGGCCGGAGGAAACCCAGCACTCACCGTGGTAGATTTCTTGCAAGGAGCCCCCCCCACAGTACTCCATGCAGATCCAGAGTCGGTCATTCCTGCCGGGGGAGGGCAGAAAATGGGGGGGTTACGACAGTGGCAGGGCCCCTCTGGGGGAAGGCACACATGGAGCCCAGAGCTGGGATGTGGCTGGCTCTGGGGTAGGGGTGTCAGCAGCCAAGTACAACAGAGGTCGTTGGCTCTGGGGGGGTTGGGGCTGGGATAGCGGCCCACCCTCTCCCCCCTGCACCTGAGGTAGCTGCCAAAATAGGCCACGACGTTGGGGTGGCCGCACTCCCGCAGGGCCGTCACCTCCTGCTCGATGGAGCTTGTATCGTCCCCTGCAAGGGAAGTGGGGTCGGTACCTGCAGCTTTGAGACCTCCTCCAAGTTGACCTGGGGGGCATTCCTGCGCCCCCTTGCCAAGCTGGAGACTAGCCAGCTGCCCAGGCTCCCAGCCCCTATTCTGGAGGTCCTCAAATCCAGTCCGTACCTGGGTCCAGTTTCACGATCTTAATAGCGGCCAATTCCCCCGTCTGGGTGTCCCGGGCCTGACATGGCAAATGGGGTGTGGGGGGCAGTGAGGGGGGAGAGGACCCGGCTCCCGGCACCCCCTGCTATCACCCCCAGGCTGCTCCAACGGCCCAGCTTGGCCGAGGACCCAGGCGTCCAGATTCCCGGCACCCCCTGCTCTCGGCCCCGGAGCTGGCAGACGACCCAGGCATCCGGGCAGGGAGACATCCCAGGCGGGCACAGCCGAGCGGCAGGGGGAGGGGGCATCCCAGCCTGGGCTGGCGATGCCTGCGCAGGCAGCTGCCCCTGCCCCTGCCCCGGGCTGGGCCCGGCTGGGGTGGGGGATACTTCACAGGACACAGGCAGGAACACAACCCAGGTGTCCTGGTTCCCCACCACCCCCGGCCCAGCTCCCTCCCAGCCTGGGGACAGACGCCAAGCGGCCCAGCCCCCGCCCCACTCTAACTCCCCCATCCCAGAGAGGGAGAAACCCCCAGGCATCCCGCCGCCCCAGCACTGGGGAGAACGCAGGAGTCCTGGGCTGTACCCCCCCCCCCAGCACCCACAGAGCACCCCAAGCACCAGGAAACGAACCCAGGCGTCCAGGCTCAGCTCCTCTTGGACCCGGGCATCCAGGTTCCCAGCCCCCCTGCTCCCCCCCCCAGCCCTGGAGGGACCCCGGGCATCCGACCTGCCCCCCAGGAGGGAACCCAGGCACCCGAGCCCCACGCCCCGAGGGAGCCCCGGTGTCTGGCACCTTGTAGACGTCCCCGTAGGTGCCGGCCCCGACGCGCTGCACCAGCTCGTAGCGGAGCCGCGGGTCCTGGGGGGACAGTGCCCGCCACAGGCTCATGCTGCCCGGGCCCAAGTCCCGCCCGGGAGGGGCCTAAGGCCACACCCCTCGGCTGGGGGCGGGGTGGGGCATCTCCGCCCCCACAGGGGTGGGGCAAGGCCAGGGCCCACCCAAACAAGCACTAGGGGGCCTATGAGCCTCCCCAGCCCCCCTCCTGCTGGGATTAGACCCCCCCACCCTCAAAAGCCCCCCTCAAAGTGGCACCAACATCCGGGACCCAAAATTCCCTTTATTGAGTTAAAAAAAAATAGACCATTTTTAGTACAAAAAAATCCTTTTCTCAGCTTCCCCCCACCCCCCACAACCCCCCCCGCGGATTGGTCGGGGCTTGTTAAGGGCACACCCCCTTATTGGGGCTATGCCATCCCCAGCTGTCCCAGCAGCGAGGGGTGGAGGGTGTCAAGCCCCTCAGCCAGCGCAGCCCCCCCAACGTATGAGCATCCCCCTGTCCCAGGGCTCATGTTGGGGAGGATCTGGGATTGACCTCAGGTTATCACAGCTGGTTTGGGGAACGCAGGGTGGGGCACGTGGGCTTGGTGGGGGGCCGGGGTCCCTGGGAGCCGCTGGGGGTACCTCGGGGGGGAGAGCTCAAGGGCTGACCCCTGGAGGCGTTCAGGCAGCCCAGGGGCTTGGGGGGTGGGAGAGCTGGGCCAGCCTGGAGGAGTCTGGGGGGTCCTGGGGAGAGCCTTGAGACCCACAGGGAAGCTGGGGGGGAATGGGGACCCCTGGGGAGGGGCTCAGACACCCCAGGGAGGCTCGGGGGGGGTCAGAGGGCCTTGCGCGGGCGCTTGAGGAAGGCGAGGGTGTAGTCGCTGGGGGCCGAGACCTTCTGCTTCTTCATCTGCACCTGGGACTGGGCCGTGAGCTGCAGCTTGATGGCGCTGGAGTTGATCTTGGCGGCCACCAGCAGCTCCTTCATGCCCTTCATCTTCTCACTCTGGAAGGCCAGCACGGGGCCCTCGGGCGGCACGGGGGTGGGCGCAAGGGCACCGTCCTCAGCGTGGGGGGGGCCGGCGGGCGTGGGGGGAGGCGGACGCCGGCGCTCGGGCACCTTCTTGGGCAGCGGCGGCTCCTCCGGCTTGGACTCGCGCCGTGGCCCCCGGCGCCGGCCCTCGCGGGGGTCCTCAGCCCCTGGCTCCTCATCTTCGTGCGCCTCCGCCTCCCGTGCCACCAGCGTCACCTTCTGCCGCACCTGGGGACCACAGCGTGAGCTGGGGGGGAGGGGGGCCTCACTCCTGCCCTGCAGTCCCCAGCACATGGTACCACTCACTCCCCAGCTGCGCCCCCCCCCCCAGCTCCCCTCATGCCCATCCCACAGCCCGCTGGCATCCCTCACTCCCACCCTGCAGTGCCCTTCGTTGCCAATCCACAGCCCTTTGGCCCACAGTGCCCCTCACTCCTGACCCGCAGCCCCGCACCTGCCCGTCAAAGCGGCCCAGCGACTGCACGAGGAAGGTGGCCCAGCCCACGTGCAGCACGGGCGTGGGGCTGCCCTCCTCCCACTTGCAGATGCCGTCGTAGAAGCGCAGGAGATGGGCGAAGCACTCAGGATCCTGCAGGGCCGAGCCCCCGCCCTGCGCCGGCGACCCCTGGGGGGATGGGGAGGGGGTGACTGCTGAGGCCTGGCACAGCAGGGGTTAACCTGGGACCACCCCCCCACCCCCGCCGGCACTCACCTCGGGGCGCTCCCCAGGCCCCCTGTCCTCGGGGGGCTCAGCCAGGCTGGCCACCTCCTTCAGCAGGTTGGGGATGACGTCGTTGGCGATGTCGAAGAACTCCTTGTAGATCTCCTCGTCCTCCCGGCAGTAGTTGTAGCTGGGGGGGGAAGGGGGGGGGTCAGGCCTGGCCCCCTCCCCCGCCAGAATTGCCCAGGATCGGGCCCTTACTTGCTGAGACCCCCCCCCATATCAGACTTGGAATTGAGTCAGGTCCCCTCTCCCTGCTGCAGCCAGGACCCCCCCAAGATCGGGCCTGGACTGTGTCCCTTAGCCCCAGGCAGGTTATGCGGGGGGGGGTCCGGGGGGGTCCCTCACTCCTGAATGACGGTGGCAGTGTCGGCCCAGGCCTGCAAGGCCTCCTTGACGTTCTTGTTGCGGCAGTGGTAGCCAGCCAGGTACATGTAAGGGTAGATGTGGTCGTTGCTGTAGTGCTGTCGTGCTGAGCTGATGCCCTGGGGGGCAAACAAGGGAGAGGAAGAAATGCCCCATGCCAGGGGCCCCTCACTCCCATCCCACAGCCCCCTGCACCTGCCTGGCGCCCTCATTCCTGGCTCCACAGTGCCCCTCGCTCCCGACCCGTAGCCCCCACCTTGTGATAGAGAGTGAGAGGGTCTGGCCGGCCGGGCGTGGGTTCCAGCTCTTCCAAATCGGCCAAGTTGCCCAGTGCCATGGGGTACCTGTGCAGTGGGGAGGGGGCTGTTATTAGCAAGCTGGGGGAAAGAGGGAGGAAGGGGAGCCCCGAATACTAAGGTGTGGGGGGATGGAAGCCTGATACCAACCTCTCCAGGTGCCCCATGTCGTACAGCACCCACAGCAGCCGCTGCAAGAGAGGACAGACGTTAACACAAGTGGGGTGGGGGCATCAGGCTCCTGCCCTCCCCTCCAAGGCAGAGGGGCTGGAAGGAGGCGCAGGGGGAGCTGGCCTGGACAGACAGCCAAGGCACCACATACGAGCATGAGGAACAGAAACAGACAGACAGACAGACAAGCAAGCACAGCCGGTGCAGACGCAGATGGGCACGGGGACACGGATGCAGACGCAGACGCAGACAGACCCACAGACGCGGGCAGAGCCGGTACAGAAAGACAGACGGGCGCATGGGGGAAGAAGCCGTACGTGGGTCCATGGTGGGGGGCCAGGGGTGGATGGACACAGCAGGGGCTGGACTAGGAGCTGGAGACAGATGGACGGAGGCAGGGGAGCCCCTGGGGAGGGGTCCCAAGATGCTGGGGGCACAGGGGGGTTGCAGAGGCTGGGGGGTCTCGGCTGGGGGCCCAGTAGTGCCCACCTGCTGCAGCTGCAGCAGCTCCAGGCTGTCGGTGTGCAGGTCGATGGAGGGGTTGATGGCGCACACCATGAAGGCCACCTCCATGTGCCGGTCGCAGCGCAGGTACGAGCCCTTCAGGTACAGCCAGCTCTGCAGGGACGCGGCTGTCACCCCGGGCACCTGAGTTTGCCACCCCCCCCAACACACACCAAGGCCTCTGGGCTCCCTGCCCCCTCCCCCCCACGCAGATGCAGATGCCTGGGTTCACTGCTCCCAGATGGACCCCTGGATTCGTTGCCCCACCATGCCAGGGACCCCCCAGACACCTGGGCTCACTGCCTCCCCCCCAGCCATGGACCCACAAACATCTAGGTTCACCCCCATCACAGGTGCCTGAGTTCACTGCCCCCAAACACCTGGATTCACTTGCCCCCCATGCCACGGTCCCCCAGACACCTGGGCTCTCTGCCACTCCTGCAGGGCAGGGGGGGCCGGGGCCAGGCCCGTACCCGCTCGGCGACGCCAGCGCTGACCGTCTGGCCACGCCGGTCCTCGTTGCCCTTGCCATGCCAGGTGACCTCGGCTGTCTGCTCGCCGTCGCGCCCAAACACAACCCAGGCGTGGTCCTCGGACAGCGCCAGGTGCACATCGGGCAGCCCCAGCGCCTGGCAGGCCCCCACCACTGCAAAGGCCACGCCTGAGCTGTCAAGCTTTGTGCCTGCGGGGATGGGACAGGTCAAGGGAGGCACGGGGGGCGGGGGGTGAATGCCTGGGGGCAGAGTAGGGGAGCACAGGGTCCGGGCAGGGCCAGGGTCTGACCCGGGATGGGAACCTCATTCGTGGCCAAGGTCTGTGCCCCCTGACCCCCACGTCCCTCTTTGGTTGAGTCAGGGGGGAATCAACATGCCCCCCACATGTCCTCTGTACCGGTGATGAAGCTGAAGAGGGACTGGATGTGCGCGCGGTCCTTGAAATAGGAGCGGCTGAGGCTGTTCCAGATGACGTCCGAGACCTTCTTGACGAGCTCGCGGGAGGAGAAGCCATCGGGCCGGGGGTAGAGGGACAGGTCCACGGCGCCGCGGATCTGGGCGGTGAAGCGGGCGTACAGGGCGGCCACAATGCTCAGGTCGGCCACGGGGAAGTAGGTGGGCGGCGCAGCGGGCTCGGGCCCGGGCCGCGGCTCGAAGCTGATGCCCGGCACGTTGGTGGGCAGCACGCGGTTGACGGCCAGGAAGTGCTCCACGAAGCCCAGCACCAGGGAGAGCAGCACCAGGTCCGGCTGCGGCCGCCGCAGCTCCGCCTCGAACAGCCCCACCACGTCCTGCACCGAGCGCAGCGGGAACAGCGCCTTCTGCGCTGCCGTCAGCCCCATGCTGCCGCCTGCGGGGGGGGCACAGCTGCAGGGGACCTGGGTGTCCGGCCCCCCCACGCCCCCCTGTGCATCCGGACCCCGGCTCCCCCCCGGCGTCCGATCCCCGGCTCCCCCACGCCCCCCCCCGGGCGTCCGGTCCCCGGCTCCCCCGGCTCCCCCATGCCCCCCCCGGGCGCCCGGCCCCCGGTTCCCCCACGTCCCTCCCCCCGGGCGTCCGGCCCCCGGTTCCCCCACGCCCCCCCCCCGGGCGCCCGGCCCCCGGCTCCCCCACGCCGCCCCCGGGCGTCCGGCCCCCGGCCCCCACAAACCCCGGCTCCTGCCCCCACGCTGCTTCCCAGACTATGGAGGGCCAGGGCCTGCGGGAGCGGAACGGGGGGGGCACTGACACCCCAGGGCCCCCCAGGCTCGGCGCCCCGCCCTCACCAGGTCAGCCCCTCTCACGCCCCCTGCAGCACTGCACGAGCCAGGAGAGACGCGCAGAGCATCACGGGAGGCGCCCACGCGCAGAGCATTATGGGAAATGTAGTCCTCGTGGGACAAATTGATGGGCCAGTGCCAAGATGCGCGCGGGAGGTTCTGGGAAATGGGGGTAGCAATGCATTGTGGGGAGGATGGAGGCTGTGTCGCGGGGCATTGTGGGAAATGAAGTTTCGAGGGGCACGGGGGAAAGGGCTCCCGGCGTGCTTTCAGCCCTCCAGACCATGGGGGCTAGGCCCTGGGGGGACACTGGCACCTCAGGGACTCCCCACGCGCTGCTCCGCCTCCACCCCCACCCCTTGCCCCCCCGAAGCCCGTGGCCCCTCCCTTTGCGCTCGTGGGCCGGCCGTGGTGAAGAAGGCGCGGGTCAGCTCACCCCAGGCTGAGATGAGGGGGCGCCGGGCACTGCGCAGGCCCCCCAGGCCAGGACTGGGGCCCTGCCGTGTCGGGCACTGCCCACATAAATAAAGCTCTCAAACAGGTCCGAGGGGCTGCCCCAGATGAGGCCCCTGCTCCCCAAGCTCTCTCACCACCCCGCCCCCTCCTAGCCCCCCACATCCCACCAGGACCCCAGCTCCTCCTACCCCTGGGATGGAAGACCCAGCTCCCCTCTCCCAGTGGCACAGCAAGCCCCAGCCCCAGGCAGCTCCTGTCTTGGGGGTCGCCTCTTCTCTGTCCCCAAGCCCCTCCCCCCAGCTCTCTCCCCGCTGCCCCCAAACTTTTCTGTCCCAGGGACCCCCAAGCCCCGTCCTGCCCAGCTCAGCTCGGCCCCAGGAGAGGGCTCAGGCCTCAGGCCCGTGCACCCGGGCCCAAGTCGCGGCTGCTCCGGTCCCTTTCCCGGTCACCGCGAGCTGCCAGCGGCCCTGAGAAAGGGCTAGAAGAAAGTCCCAGCCAAGCGGCGGGGGGACACGCCCCGCACCGGCTGTCGCGCGTTTCTGTGCCAGCTTCTGCCTTCTGAGCAGCTGCAGCCACGGCTCCTTCGGCCACGCTGGCAGGGCTCCCAGGAGGGCCCCGACGGATCGGTCCAGCTGCAGGCCGGCTCAGCGGCCCCGACCCCCGCGCCGAGACCGGGGCTGGGGCAGCGGGACAGGCCTGGCCCCAATTCTAGATGGTGAGAGGGGCAGGGGCCTGGGGCTGTGCGTTGAACTCAGCTCAGCTGCGAGGGGCACGGCCCAGGCACGGGGCTGGGGGCGGCACTGGGGTGAGGGCTTGTGGGGCAGGGTGCGGGGGGCATGTGGCATGCCCCTTCCCCCAGAGCACCACCCTGTCATTCAAGGGAGCTGCGGGGGTGGGGGTGGGGGGAGCTGGTGGTCCGGGGGGGGGCATAGGGGCTCAGTGGGAATGGGCACGGGGATGCTGGGAGGGGCGAGGAGGGTCCTGAGCCCCCCTCCCCCCGGCTTCTCTCCTGCAGCCAGACCCTGGGGATCTGATCCAGATTTTCGGCCCCTTGTTCGAGCACTGGGCCCTGTACGTGGGTGACGGCTATGTCGTCCACCTGTCGCCGCTCGGTAATGCCTGGGCCTGAGGTGGGGGGGCAGGGGGCCTCTGAGCCAGTGGGGCAGCACTGGGGTGGGCTCCGGTGTGCCCCTCCATAGGCGTCTGTGATGTGCCATGGGGTCACGGGCTTTGGCCCATCATGAAGTATGCGCCTCCCATGTAGATGGCCAGCTTGGCCAGGAGCTCTGCCCCCACAGGTGGCCGTGCTGCAGGGGCTGGGGGCACAAATGCACCCCCGGGCATGGGGCGGGCAACAGCTGCAGCTGGGCACCCCAAGACCCTTGGTGGAAGCATCAGTCCGGCCTCCTGTCCCCAGGGCACACCAAGGGACCCCAAGTGTGCCTTTGCCTACAGGCTCACATGCATTCACGCGTGTGTAGAAAGGCACATGGGTCTGTCTGCACATACATCTGCACATGCATGGATCCAGGCGGGCTGGATTCAGTCACGCTCCGCTTTGATTCCTGCTCTCCCCGGGACTTTAAAGCCAACTCCCTGGCAGGGGCAGCGGTGTTTCTATCCAGGAGCAGGTGCTTGACTTCAGGGCTCTTTATCATCTACCTGATTCCATCCAAACTCCTCCTCCCACGTGTGCTAACCCCCCACCCCTTGTGAATGGACGTGATGTTCCACTAATCCACCTCTTCTTTCTGCCGCAATGTTGCCATCTCCGAGCCCCTCCTGGCCGCGTCCCTCTTGTGTCTCACGGCCCTGCAGATGGGTTTCAGCTCTGGCTAAAAACCTTCACTCAGGTGCAGTAATATTAACCAAGGTGTAGAAGTGATAGAGAGGGAAGTCCTGGAGGTGCTGTCAAGACGCTTAAGGTGGCTAAATGTTGTTGTAAGAATTTCAGTTAGAATCAGAGAAGATGAGGGTTGAAGGGACCTCAGGGGTCGCATCTAGTCCAGCTCCCTGCTCCAAGCAGCACCAGCCCCAACTACATCATCCCGGCCAAGGCTTTGTCTAGTCAGGTCTTCAAAACCTCCAAGGATGGAGACTGCACCACCTTTCTGGATAACCTGTTCCAGTGTTTCACCACCCTCCTTGTAAGAGAGTTCCTCCTAACATCTAACCTCAACTTCCCTTGCTGCAGCTTAAGCCCATTGCTCCTTGTCCTGTCGTCTGCCCCCACTAAGAACAGTACAGTTTCTTCGCAGCCCCCTTCAGAGAGTTGAAGGCTGCTATTCAATCCCCCTTCGTCTTCTCTTCTCCAGATTAAACGAGCCCAGTTCCTTCAGCCTCTCCTCACCAGTCGTGTCCCCCAGCCCCTCAACCACTTTTGTCACCCTCCACTGGACTCCCCCCAATGTGTTCACATCCTTTCTGTAGTGGGGGACTCACAGCTGGACACAGGACTCCAGATGTGGCCTCCCCCGTGCTGGACAGAGGGGAAGAATCACTGCCCTGGATCTGCTGGCACCGCTCCTACCAGTGCAGCCCAGGATGCTGGTAGCCTTCTCTGCAACAAGGGCACGCTGCTGGATCGTATTCAGCTTATTGCCCACGGTCACCCCAGGTCCTTTTCTGCAGAGCTCCTGCCCAGCCCGTCACCCCAGCCTGTTCTGGTGTGTGGGATTGTACTGTCCTAAGTGCAGGACTTTGCACTTATCCTTGTTGAACCTCATGAGATGTACATTTAACTGTACCAACTGCAGGATTAATGACACAGCCTCTTTTGCCCATTTTGCCTTATATTGCATTTTTTTAAGAACATGATATCTCATCTAGCAGACGAGGGCATGTTCCAAAAACATTCAACTTATTTCTCACTTTGATCTCACACTGAGTACGACAGCGCTGGGCCCTTTGATCTTACACCGAGCCTTACCCGCGGCCTGTTAGCAACACTTCTGATTTTTCTGTAACTGGAGAAAAATGTGCGTCATGTTTATACGCAGCAACACACCCGGGCACACAGCTCTGCTCACATCCACTCAGGTGTGGAAATAAGTTTCAGCAAAGCATTGGGCGTGCGGTCGCGCTGCTTCAGGAGCCTGGGTTTAAGTTTACATGGCTGAAAAAAAGCACGTTTCATTGTAATGAGGACAGAAACCCCATCTGTCCTCAAATAATCTTGGGATTATTTTTGGCCCCATTTCCCATCTCGTGAGCATGCAGATGCAACGTAGCCGATGGACAAAGGTGTCGTCTTGGTTGTGGGGTGGATTTTAAAGGGAACAGCAGGTCCCAAGTAAAGTGTCTAGTTAATTTTTAGTCGGAGAAAAAAGCTTGGGGTTCGATGCGAGGATGCCCCAGCTCAGCTGCACCCCGTCTTGTGATCCTAGATCTGCCCAGGTGCATGCGGGCGCTGCTGGGTGAGGGTCTGTGGGCAGCACAGGGGGGTTCATCGCGCTCCCTCGCTCCCCGCCAGATGAGAGTGGATGGCTCAGCTCCTCCCGGCTCACGCTGGGCTCTGCAGGCTGGGCCGTGGTGAAGAAGCAGCGCCTCCGCGACATGCTCAGGGGTGACAGGTACCGCGTGAACAACAAGGACGACCGGAGGCGCTGCCCGCGGCCTGTGGGCGAGATCCTGGCCGAGGCGGAGGCCGAGGTGGGCAAGAAGCTGTGGTACAGCCTCCTCTTCCAGAACTGTGAGCACTTCGCCACCAAGCTGCGCTACGGCCGGCGCGTCAGCCACCAGGTGCGCACTGGCTCTCCGCGGCCAGGTGTGGGGCTGTGGGCACCGCTGGCTGGCTCCGGGGTGCGGGGCTGGGGGCTCGGGCAGGGCCCCGACAGCGGGTAACTGGCTCCTCGCTGCGCCGCAGGTGCGGGACGCGGTGACCTCCGTGGCGCTCGCACTGCTGATCTTCGTCTCGCCATACTTGTTCCTGGCAGCAGCTGCCGCCCGCGTGACCTATGCGCTGCAGCGGGAGTCCTAGGAGCCCCCAGCCTGGCGGGACAAATGTCAGCTGGGCCCGGGGCTGTGTGTGCCCCGTAGCACGCGCCTGTGCTCGCTTCTTGCACTAATAAACCGCTTGGCCCTGCACAGGATGTGGCCTTGTTCTGGATGGGGCATGGAGGGGGCAAGCGGGAGACAGAGGATAGTGTCACTGCTCTCGCCCCGAGCAGGAGGGGTCCCAGCCCCCCGCTCCCGCCAGGCCACGGGCAAGGCACCTTGGGATGCACGGTCCCGATGCGGGGGAAACGGAGGTGGCGTAGGGGATTCTGGGAGCCGGGAGTGTTGGGCAAACCATCATGGGAAATGTAGTCTGCATACTGGAGGTGGGAGGGATGTGCCAAGATGCCGCAGGGGATTGTGGGAAAAAGAAGGGAGGGCGTTGCTCTGCATTATAGAGACGATTGAAGCCATGTCGCGCGGCATTGTGGGAAATGGAGTCCGGCTCTCGGGGGTACTGGGACGCCCTGTCGCGATGCACTGTGGGAATTGGAGTCCACGGCAGTCCCCGTCGCGACACATTGTGGGAATTTTAGTCCACCGCCTCGGGGCATTGTGGGTAGTAGAGTTTTTCCCCCCCCAGCGCGGGGCATTGTGGGAATGGGAGTCTGGTCCCGTCGCAAAGCATTCTGGGAACTAATACTGTCCGAGCCATTGTGTGACGCGTCGTCTCCCCCGGGGCAGTGTGGGAAATGTTGTCCCTCATTCCTGGCGCCGCAAAGCACCACGGGAACCGCCTGCAGGGAATGATGTCATAGCTTGAGCCTCCTCTTACCCTCAAGCGCGCGGGGTTTTATGGGATATGTAGTCCCGCGCCCCCCCGTGCATTATGGGACGGAAGTGGCCCTAGTGCAAAGCATCATGGGAAATGTAGTCTGCAGCGGGGCGCGGACCCTGCCATGTGTGGGCCTGGCAGGCCGGAGCCGCAGAGCACCCTAGGAACTGCAGTTTGGACCCTGTCCTGATGCAGGGTGGGATCAGCCCCCCAGTGCATTTTGGGAAGGGAAGTCTCAAGCCCCCCAAGGCATCATGGGAAGAGTAGTTTGCAGGCATTTAGGAGGAAGGGATAGGACTCTACCCTGCCCTGGTGCATTGTGGGGGCTGGCGCCAAGGGCATGCTGGGAGCTGTAGTCCACCTTCTTCCACAGGGTATGCTGGGAAACCCAGTGACATCATGCTTGCAAGCCCCCAGTGTGCCCCTGCCCCTCTGGACACACACACTCCACACCTGGCTGCTGGGATCCTCTCCCTTCCTTTAATTAATTAAAACATCATCACCGTCCTTCCTTAGCTCTTATTTACAAACTCCAGCTCCCACCTGCAACATGCGGGGGGGGATGTAACCCTTCCCGGTTGCTGTGGAAATGGGGGCAAAGAGGAGGAAAAGAATAAAAAACCGCAAGAGTAAAAAATATAAAGGTGGGGGGGAAAAATCCCCCCAAATGCCCCTTTTCTGGCCCTTATAAAATGGGGAGGGGGGGGTCAGGCCCCAGGGGTTGGGGGTCAGTCCCGGGGGGGGTTACCGGCGGCGCTGGGGCAGGCAGAGGCCGCCGTGGGGGCGCGAGCGGACGTAGCCGGGCTTGCAGGTGCAGCGGTAGGAGCCGCTGGTGTTGACGCAGCGCTCGGTCTTACACAGCAGCCCCCGCTGGTTCAGCTCCCGGCACTCGTCGATGTCTGGGGGGAGACGGGAGTCATGGGGCAGAGCACCCACCTGTCCGGCACCCCACACCCCTGCACCCCACGCTCCCCTCCCCGTACTGAGACCCCAGGTATCCGGTACCCCGCACCCCCTGCTCCCCAGGCGCCCGGGGGCTGACCGAGGCAGCGGGTGCGGCTGGCGTCGAGCTGGAAGCCGGCCGGGCACTCGCACAAGGCGCCGTGGTAGGTGCGGACGCAGCGGCCGTTCAGGCAGTGACACTCGTCAGAGTCCTCATCCGAGCTGTCATCCTCTGGGGGGCGGAAGTGGTGAGACTGAGATGCAGCTGGCTCTGGGGCGGGACGCCTCAGCTGCCAAGTAGAACGGAGGCCGCAAGTACCAGGCCTCGGGGGTCTGTCGCACTCACCCTTGCGGCCCTTGCCCAGGAAGAGGGGGCTGATCTCCCAGAAAGAGTTGCTCTCGCTCTGCGATGACTGGCACTGCTGCCCTGCCGGGGGACCAGGCGTCCCCGAGTCAAGCCATGCACAGCCCCGGCCCCCACCCCTGCCTCCAGGATTAGGCCCGGATCTGGACCACACCCCTGCACCAGCATCAGGGCCCTCCCACACCCCAGCACCCTCCAGGAGCAGGACCTCTCCCCTGCTCCCTGCCCAAATTGGCTGGTGTCCCAGGACTGGGCCCAAATCAGGACCACACTTTCCACCCTAGAATCAAGCCCCCTCCCCGGATCAGGACCACTCCCCCCGCCAGGATCCCGCTCCCCCCACTCCAGGAGTGGGCCCAAATCAGGACCACACCTCCACTAGGATCAGGCCCCCACCACCCATAGCAGGATCAGGTCTGGACTGCCAGGATCAGGGCCCCCCGGGCTGGGCCCTGCACGTGCAAGCAGCTCACCGGGGCCGCGGGGGGGGCAAGGTCTGCATTGGTGCCCCCAGGCGCGGGCGCGGCGACAGCAGCACTCGTGGAAGGTGACGGCTCCAGCGCCCAGCGGCCCCGCACACATCCCGTCCTCGCCCCGGCGCTGCCAGCACACATCGCGCCGCTCGCCTGCCCGGTCTGGGGGAGGGAGTGTGCCAGGGGTGAGTGTGCCGGGGGTGTGAAAGGGGGAGAGTGTGCTGTGGGGGAGTGAAAGGGGGAGAGTGTGCCGGGGGAGTGTGCCAAAGGTTGAGTCCGCAAGGGGGTAAGTATAGCAGGGGGAGTATGCAAGAGGTGTGTATGTGTGCAAGGGGATCAACGTGCAAAGAGAGTGTACAAGGGGGTGACTGCAAGAGGGAGAGTGTGCAGGGGGAGTGCAAGGTGGAAGTGTGCAAGGGATGAGTGTGCAAGAGGTTGGTGAGTGCACAAGAGGTGAGTACAAGGAGAAGTGTACAAGAGGCATAAGTGTACATGGGGGAGTATGCAAGGGGGTGAGCGTACAAGGGGGTAAGTATAAAAGGGCAAAGTGAGTGTGCGAGGGCCTCATGAGCTCACACCTGGGGGGCTTGAAGGCACACACAGGGCCCAGCTGGGCACCATGGGGCAGGGGTTTGGAGGAGTGGGCCTGGGAGGAGGTTGCACACTCATAGGTGTGCAAGGGGTGCTCATGGGTGGAGGCATGTGCATGGTTGGGGGTGCACACTCACAACTAGGGAGTTGCACGCTCACAAGTACACTGCACACGTTCCCCACCGAGCCTCGCACATTCCCACCAGGGGAGGGCTGTGTTGCACGCTTGCCCCCAGGGCCGCACGCTCGTGCTCCCGCCCCCCCGTGCCTGACCTGCCTGGGTGTCGGGCAGGACACAATCGCGCCCGCCAGGGTCGAGGACGCGGGGGGGGCTGCACTCGCACACGTAGGACCCTGGCGTGTTGATGCAGCGCCCGTGGCGGCAGGCCCCGGGGTCCCGGCACTCATCCACGTCTAGGGGGAGGGCACGGGGTTACCACGGCAACGGGGGGCGAGCCCAGATGTCCGGGAGCTCTCCCAGCGGGGGGGCAGGACGCCTGGGTACTCTGGGGGGGCGCGGGGGGGCACTCACCGAGCTCCCCAGGCAGGAGGCACTTCTTGTGGTGGGGGTGGTAGACGGTGGGGGCGGGGCAAGTGCACACATAGGAGCCGCGCGTGTTCTCGCACACGCCGTGCACGCAGTTCGACTCATCCAAGCACTCGTCCACGTCTGCAGGGGGGTTGCGGGGCTCAGAGACTAGCCCCTTCCCACAGGTCCCCCTTATCCCTCCCAGCCAGGACCCCAGGATCGGGCCTGGATCAGGCCCACCCCCACCCCGGAGGCAACAACACCACCTCCCTCTCCTACCCCTCCCAACCAGCCGATACCCCAGGATCGGGCCCCCCACTGCACCCCTCCCTCAAGCCAGCTGCTACCCCAAGACTATGCCCCCCCCTTCCAGCCAGGGCTCCAGGATCATGTCCACATCAGGGTCTCCCTGGTGGTAACAGACCCCTGTTCCCTGCCCCACCCCCAAGTCAGCCGAAACCCCAGGATCGGGACCCCCTGCCCCCTCCCAACCCCCAGGATCGAGTCCAGATTGGGGCCCCCCTAGACGGGACAGGCCCCAGCTCCCCTCGAGCCCCCCACAGGATCGGGCCCCCGGGCGAGGTGGGGGGCGCTCACCCACGCACTCCAGCAGGTTCCCGTCGTAGTAGAAGCCCTGCTTGCAGTAGCACTCGTAGCCCGGCTGCGTGTTCACGCACTTGCCCTCCTTGCAGATCTCGGCGCCGAACAGCGAGCACTCGTCGATGTCTGCGGGGCCGGGGCCTCAGTGCTTGCTCTGGGCGGGGGGGGGCTCGGGGCTACAATGCGGCGGGCTCTGGGGCAGGGGGTGCCAGGTCTGGGGATACGGGTCTGTGCTGCAGCTGGCTCTGGGGTGGGGCATTGGCAGCTGAGCGTAACAGAGATGCGGCTGCCTCTGGGGTGGGGTCTTGGGCACTGGGGACACGGGGCTGCAATGCAGCTGGCTCTGGGGTGGGACATGCCAGCAGCCAAGCAGAACGGAGGCAGCCAGCTCGGGGCTGGGGTCTGCTCTAGCCCCTTGCATTGGAGGGTGGTAGCGTGGGCCTGAAATTCCCCCTCCATCCACCGCCCCCACCCCCAGCCCGGCCGCCTGGGTCCCGGGGGCTCACCCCTGTGCGCCGGGATGCCGTAGTTGAGGATGTTGTCGTCCAGGATGAAGCCCCTCCCATCGGGGCAGAGAGAGTGGAACTCGGCTGGGGGGAGAGGGGGAGGGGCCAGGGTGTGTCACCCCCTCCCTGCCCCTCCCAGAGCTGGAGGAACCCCAGGCATCCAGCCCCCCACTCTCCCGCAGAGCTGGGGAGAGCCCAGGCGCCCGGGCGGGGGGACGGGTACCAGAGCCAGGCACGGGGCAGGGGTAGATCTCGCAGTGGTCGCCCCAGCCGGCGCCCAGGGAGCAGCAGCACTCGGGCCGCGTGACGTTGGTGGCCAGGACGCTGTCGCAGAAGACGGTGTCGTCGAAGTTCAGGTAGCACTCCTTCTTGTGCACCAGCGGCTCCAGCGCTGCAGGGGTGCGGGGCGTCAGGATCAGGGCCCCTGCCTCATCCCCACCCCCTGCCCCACCCAGGACCCAATCAAGGCGCTTGTGGCCCCTGCCTCGTTCATACCCTCCTGGCCCCAGCCGGGACCCCCCAGGATTGGGCCTGAACCAGGACCCCCAAGGAGGGGACAGGCCCCAGCCAGGACTCCCCAGGATGGGGGCCCCAGGCTCACCCTCGCAGCTGTGCCGGTCCTCGGTGGGGGTATAGCCCTCCTCACACGTGCACACGTAGGAGCCATCCACATTCTCACACGTGCCATGAGGCAGGCAGAGCCCGGGGTCCTGCGCACACTCGTCGATGTCTGGGGGGTGTTTGCATGCTTCTGAGAGCCTTGCACAAACACCCGTGTGACATGGCCAAACCCTGGTGTACACCACCCACGTGTGCCAGCTCACAGGCTTTTGTGCGATGCCCCAGGACCTATGCGCCATGCTGGCCCCTGCGCCCTGGCACTTCCTTGTGCAATGCACGAGGCCGCCCTGTGCCTGCCCCATGGCCCCAGGGCTCCATTGTGCAATGCACAAGGCTGCCCTATACTGACCCCATAACTCCAGGACACCAATATGCGACACACAAGGCCACCCCATAGCTCCAGGGCTCTGTTGTGCGATGCACAAGGCCACCCCATAGCTCCAGGCCACTGTTGTGCGATGCACGAGGCTGCCCCATGCCCACCCGGTGGCTCTGGGGCTCCATCGTGCGACGCCTGAGGCTGCCCTGTGCCCACACCAGTCCCCGTGCAATGTGGCGGGTGCTCACCCTGGCAGCGACGCCCATTGAGCAGGCGGTAGCCAGGGCGGCAGAGGCAGCGGTACGAGCCCAGCGTGTTCACACACTCGCCACCCACACAGGCTGCTGGGAACTCACACTCATCGATGTCTGCAGGGGAACGGGGGGGGGTGACCCCATGACCGCTGCGTGACCTGCCAGCACCCCCCAACTCCTCTCCCAGCCCATGACCCTGTGACCCCCATCACCCCCTCTGACTCCTCCATGACGCCCAGCCCCCCGGTGCCCCACAATAACCCCCCCACAATGTCCCAGCCCCTCCATGACCCCCCCAAACTCCCCAGTTGCTGTAGATATCTCCAACAACCTCCCAACCCCGTGACCCCCAACAGCCCTCATGACCCCCCAGAGCTCCCCAACAGCCCCCAAAGTCCCCCAGGACCCCCGAGCCCCTTCCCAACCCCCCCAGTGATACATGACCCACTGCCCCCCAGCCTCGCCGTGACCCTACATGATCCCCACAATGCCCCAGCCCCTTCCCCAATGACCCTACATGACCCCCAGCCCTTCCATGATTCCCGTGACCCCCAGCTCCCCCCCCACTCACCCTCGCACCGGGGCCCATCCTTGCGCGCACGCAGCCCAGCCGGGCACTGGCACTTGTAGGAGCCGAGTGTGTTCACGCACACGCCGTGGGGGCACCGTGCCCCCCCCTCACACTCGTTCACGTCTGCAGGCATGAGCAGCGGTCAGGACATGCGGGTTCCCTGATGGGGGGGCTGGGGGTCTCCCCAGCTCTGGGAGGGCAGTGGGGGCTGGGGGGTGAGAGCAGGGGATGGGGTGGGGGTGTTACCGAGGCAGGAGCGGGCGTCGGGCGCGGGGGCGAAGCCGTCCTGGCAGGTGCAACGGAAGGAGCCAGGCAGGTTCTCGCACCAGCCGTGTTTGCACGGGGACTCCTCGCACTCGTCTATGTCTGCAGGAGACAGCGGGAGCTAGGGTGGGGGCCCAGACCCCTGGGTCCCCTCCAGCTCTGGGGAGGCTGGGGAGGGGAGGGGAGCCTGGGGGCCCGGCCGCCTGGGTTCTCGGTGGTACCTTTGCAGAGGGGCTGGCGTGAGTGCTTGACACGGTAACCAGGGCGACAGTCACACTTGTAGTGCCCGGCGTAGTTGGTGCATGTGCCACCGTCCCCGCACACATGGGGCTTTGCGCACTCATCAATGTCTGGGGGGAGGGAGGGGGGAGATGGGTGTGAGCAGGGCAGGATGAGAGCCCGACACCTGGGTTCTCGCCAGCTCGGGGGTGGGGTGGGGCTGAGACCCCTCGCACAAGGACTCACCAACACATGAGCGCACGCCCTTGTGCACCTTGAGCTGGTAGCCGTGGTTGCAGTGGCAGTTGTAGGAGCCGCCTGTGTTCATGCACACGCCTTTGCCCAGCCCGCACGGCTCTGTCTCACACTCATTCACATCTGTGCATGGGGGGTGGGGGGAGAGATGTTGAGTGACCCCCCCACAAGCCCCCAGACTTCCCCGTGGCCCTGGGGAGTGTTCATGTGTGTTGCACGTCACATGCCTCCAAGGGGAGGTGACGTGTTGTATGTGTTTTACACGTGTCGCACACCTCCAATATAGGGACGTGATACATTTTACAGGTGTCACATGTCTGCTATAGGGAGGTGATGTGTTGCGCGTGTGTTGCACAAATGTCACAACTCCTATAGAAATGTGACATCACACATGTATCATATGCCTCCTGGGGGAGGTGATTTGTTGCACGTTGCACACCCCCTATATGGATGTGACATGCCACATGTTTTCCATACTTATGAGGGAGGTAACATGTTGCATGTATGTTGCACACCTCCTATAGAAAAGTGATGTTTTGCACGTGTGTCCTGTACCTCCTACGGGGTCAGTGACATGTACATGGGCTGCACATGTGTTGCACTCCTACAGGGACATGATATGTGAAATGTGTCATGTATGTTCTGTGCCTCCCATAGGAGGTGACATGTTGCACACGCATGTGTCACACGCATATGAGAAAGTGATGGGTCACATGCATGTCACATGCCTACTACATGGAGGCAACACGTGGCATTTCTCCTATGGGAAAGTAAAGTGTTGCACATGTTGCACACCTCCTCCAGGGAGATGATATCCCACACGTGTCACGCACATGTACACCCATGGGGCCATGACAGGTCACATGCACATCACACGCCTCCTATAAAGACATGCAGGGCAAATCACCCGTGCATAATGCACAGCCAACACCTGCAGCCGGACACGTGTCACACTCCCTCTAGGAGGGAGCACATGCCCTCCTGGGTACCACAGGTACATGCACCATGACACATGCACATTGCACACTTATGTGCACCCCCCCATCCTATCATGGAAACCCATGTCACAGGAACAGATCCTGTCCCCATGCCCTGGCCTCCTCTCCGGCCTGCAGAGGGGTGGCACAGCAGGCCCGGCCCCCGTGCGAGGCCCAGCTCTCGTGCGAGGCCGCCTACCAGTGCAGAAACGACGCTGCGGGTGCCAGCGGTAGCCTGAGTAGCAGAGGCAGGTGTAGTCGGTGGCGCCCATGACACACTCCCCGTGCCCACAGATGTTTCGGTTCAGCTTGCACTCGTCTGTCTCTGCATGCACGGGCAGACACGGGCACCGATGCAGACACAGGCGTGAGCATGGGCCCACATACGTACACAAGCATGGGCACAGGCATGGGGGGGACTCAGGCTTTAGCAGTAGTCCTCCCAGCCCTGGGACTCCCCCACACACTCCCAGGAAGGCAAAGGGGGGCTGAATTAGGGGGTCCCATGGGTGAGAGCGGGGGGGGCCGCAGCCCAGACGCCCAGGTTCTCGGGGCGGGACTCACCGGTGACCTGGGTGGGGGCGATCTCCACGGCGCTGCGGGTGAACTGGTCCGGCACCACCTGCCACACCTTGGCCGTCGTGGGCCGCGCCACCACCTCTGGGGGGGCCGGGGGGTGTCACCGGCGCTGTGAGATTCCCCCAGCAGTGCCCCCAGCACCGCGAGCTCCCCCCAACAGTGCCCTCAGCCCTCCCAGTGCTGCAATCTTCCCCCCCTGCAGTGCCCCCAGACCCCCAGTGCTGCCAGCTTCCCCAAAACTTTGCCTTACCGGGGTAGCGGGCGCCGGGCGTCGTGGGGCTGGTGTAGAACTGATCCACCAGCTGCTCCTCGGAGTTGGTCGAATACGCTGGGAGCTGGGGAGGGGGACAGTAAGGAGGGCTCTGCCCCCCCCACCCGCGCCCCCCCATCCCCCAGGTCCCCACTCACCATGGCTGCGGGGCTGACGACTGCAAGAGAGAGCAGACGGCAGCAGTGAGAACGGAGGGGGGTTGGGGGGGGCCCTGGAGACTTGGCCCCCCCTTGAGAAACGGGGTCTATTGCGGAGGCAGGGGGCAACCGGGATGCAGGGGGCTTGAGGGGGTGGGAGGAAGTCTATGGGGTCCTGAGGGGGGGTCAGGGCACTGAACTGGGATGCTGGGGGATCCCTGGGGTTCAGAGGGCATCACTGGGGGGTCCCTGGGGAAGTACTGACCTAGGGGGGCAGGGAGGGCTGACAAGGTCTGGGGGGGCACATGGGGTCTGCAACTAGCCCAGGGTATTGGGTGGTCCTGAGGGGGCATTGGAGGGGCTCTGGGGGCTTAGAGGGGGGGGCTGGTCTGACACTGACCTGATGGGTCGGGGGCGCCCTGGAGGGTCAGGGGGTGTGGGGGGGTCCAGCACTGAGGGGGCCTTGGAGAAGGTCTGGGGGGTCAGAGGGCATCACTTTGGGGTCCCTGGGGGGGGTCAGGGGGGCTTCTGGGGTCCAGCACTGACCTGGGAGGTCGAGGGGTGGGGGGCCGGGCACGGGGAGGCTGGGGGCCGGGCGGGGGGGCCCCGGGGGGGGCAGGCCAGCGGCGCCATCGGGGTGCAGGTGCAGGGTGAAGTCGGTCTCGCCCTGGATGGTCAGTGTCTGGTGCGAGGTCAGGATGTGGTAGCCCTTGCCCGCCGGGCAGATGGCCTTGAACCCCGCTGGGGGGGGAGGGGCACCACGTCAGCGCTGCG
Source organism: Crocodylus siamensis (assembly GCF_052110815.1). Lineage (NCBI taxonomy): Eukaryota > Metazoa > Chordata > Crocodylia > Crocodylidae > Crocodylus > Crocodylus siamensis. The sequence goes on from NC_143400.1 coordinate 3,212,788, forward strand.
AGCTTCCCCGCCGCGGTGCCCCCCGCACTGCGCGTTCCCCCAGCAGTGCCTACCGGTGCCGTCGGCTGGGCAGCGCTGGCAGCGGGCGCCCCAGGCCTTGCCCACGCTGCAGCAGCAGGTCTGGCGCGTGAGCCGCGTGGGCAGCGGGTGCTGGCAGCCCTCGGCGCTCACCAGGCGGTAGCACAGGCTCTTCTCCTCCGGCTTCTCCGCTGGGGGGCAAGGGGGGTCCCTGGGCACTCCCAAAGAGCCCCCAGCCCCCCAAACTCCCGGCTGGACCCCCCCAGGCCTGCCACCATCCCCTGCTGGGCTCCAGGCAGCCCCCCACCCTGTGCCCCCCATCCCTGCCCTGCCCCCATGGACCCAGAGCCCCCCTCCCACTGACTGCCCCTGCCCCCTAGACACCCCCCAGCTCCCACCCACCTGCACCCCTGCCCCCCCATCCTGTGCCCCCCTCAGTGGAGCCCCCAGCCCCAGATAGCCCCCCCCGAGCCCCTCAGGCCCCCCATACGTACGGACACACTGGGTGCGCGACGGCGCCAGCACGTGCCCGGGTTTGCAGGCGCAGCGGAAGCTGCCCTGGGTGTTGAGGCAGTCGCCCAGCGCGCACACGCCCGGCAGCGCACACTCGTTGATGTCTGCGGGGACGCACAACACACACTGCACAACTGTGCACAACCACACACATATCGGGCAGCGCACACTCATCGATGGCTGCGGGGATGCACAACACATGGCTGCACACGCGCATGCTGCTGCATACAACCAGACAGATTCACAACCACACACAGCGCACAACCGCACACATGCCCGGCAGCACGCACAGGTTGATGTGCGCGGGGGACACGCAACGGACGGTTGCACAACTGCACGCAGCCACACAACCACACACGCCCCCCCAGCAGCGCATACTTATTGACGTCTGCAGGGAGACGCACAATACGCCGCTACACAACAGCACACAGCTACGCACTGCACAACCACACGCAGCCATGCAACGTGACACAACTCCGCAACCACACACTACACAGCCAGAGAGCAACACCCCCCCGAACACAAGCACCCGTCTTCCCCAGGGACCCCCCCAGCCCAGCTACACAACACCCGCCCGTACCCTGGCAGTGGGTGCTGTTGAGGCGCTTGTAGCCCTGGGGGCAGTCGCCCCCCTGCTCCCCCCGGATCGGGCCCGTCTTCTGCACCCCCGTGTCTGCAACACAGCCCCGACACCTGGGTTGCCGCCCGCACTGGGGGAAGCTGGGGTGGGGTGGGGGGAGGACGCCTGGGTTCCCCCCTGCCTGGGGGGGGTGAGTTGGGGCTGGGGGGGGCTGGCCGCCCGGTTGCCTGGGTTACCCCCGATCCGGGGAGGGGGCTGTGAGTCGGGGGGAGGGGCTGGCTGCCTGGGTTCCCCCACCTGGGGGGGCTGCGAGGCGGGGGGGCGGGGGGGGCTGGCCGCCGCGTTTCCGGAGCCGCGTGGACCTGGCTCGGGCCTGGGGTCTGGGCCGCGCCGCCAGGGAGGGGCCATGGAAGGAATGTGGGGGGGGGGGCAGCCGGGCGGCGGGGGGGACAAACGGGGCAATGAACACCCCCCTGTCCCCCCACCCCTGCTCCTGCCCACCCCCCCAGCTGCCCCAGACTCCCCCCAGCTGCCCCAGGTGCGGGGGGGGCAAATTCCTTGCAGGCGGCAGCCCAAAGGCAGCTGGGAAAGTCGTCGGGCGGGGGGGAGCCAAGGGGGTAGAGGGGCCGAGAGGGCCACGGGGCACTGGGAGCGCCCAAAGTGGGGTGGGGGGTCCCAGCAGGGGTTGTGGGGCCGGGAGGGTTGGGGGGGTCTGGGAGGGTCTGGGGGGGTTCTGGGCGGGCTGAGGGGACCCAGGGGGATTGGGGGGCAGTTGGGTCTGGGGGGCCCAGGAGCACCAGGGGGACAGAGGGGTCTGGGGGTCCCAGGGCTGGCCTGGGGGTGCAAATGGAGGCCCAGGTGGATCGAGGGGGGTCTGGGGGGACACGGGGGGATTGGGGGGCAGGAGGGTCTAGGGAGGGTTCCAGGGCAGCTGGGGGGGCCAGGGGGTCCCGGGGTGGTACGGGGGGAGGTGCCGGGGAGGTATAGGGGGTCCCGGGGCTTGGCGGGGGTCCGGGGGCTCACATTGGAGGTGGGGGCACTTGTGGCACTTGCTCTGGCCCCAGGATGCGCCGATGCTGCCGCAGCAGTCGTCCTGCTTGGTCAGGCCGGGCAGGGGGTTGCTGCCGCACTGGGGGGCGCAGGGGAGGTGAGAGGTGGCCCAGCCCCCCCGGCGGCCCCCCCCGGCCCCCCCACTCACCGACTGCTTGGGCAAGGTCTCCTGGAAGCAGCGCCCCAGCGGCTTGGGGGTGTGGGGCCGGGCGTGGGGGGCCGGGGGCTTGTGTCCGGGGTGGGGGATGAGGTGCTGGGGGGCGCCCGGGCCCCCCCCCTCGGCCCCCAGCCCGTCGATGCGATGCACCTGCACTGAGGCCTCGGGGGGGTGGTGGACTCGTACGTTCACCAGTGGGGGGTGCACCTGGACTAGGGGGTAAAAGGGGTAATGGGGGCTGCAGACCCCCTGCATGCAGGACCCCCACCCCTCCTGCACCCTGGGACTTGCTCTTGCGCCCCGGGACCCCCTGAAGCCCCCCCCGGACCCTCCTGCCCCCCCACAAAGGATCCCCACCCCCTCCAGCCCCCTGGGACCCTCCCAAGACTCCCTGGGACTCTCCTGTGCCCCCCACTCAGGCCACGCTCTCCCCTCCTGCCCCCTGGGACTCCCTCGTGCTTATCCAGGACCCCCCTGCCACCTCCAGCCCCCCCCACAGGATCTCCCCCCTCCTTCCCCTGGGACTCCCTCTGCCCCCCAAACCCCCATCTCTCCCTGCTCAGGACCACTAACCCTTCCCACCCCACTGAGACTCCCTCAAGCCCCCCCCGGACCCCCCACTCCCCCCCCACTCAGGACCCTCATCCCCTCCTGCCCCCCAGGGACCCTCTCACACCTGCCTGGACCCCCCTATTCCCCCCACTCAGGACCCCTGACCCCTCTCACCTGCCTGGGACCCCCTCAAGCCCCCCACTGCCCCCTAACTCAGGACCCCTCACCCCGCCCAGGCCCCCCGGTACCTTCGGCGGAGTGATGCCCGGGCCCGAGGGGCACGGTGAAGGTGGCGTGGCCGAGCGTGGCCTTGGGGCCGTGGGCGGGGGGGTCATGGCCGTCGGCGATGACCTGCACGGCGTAGACGGCCTGCACCTGCTTGGCGCCCGCCGCGGGCTCCTCCGCGCCCGCCCCGGCCCCCCCCGCGCCCTGGCGCCCGGCCGGCACCTGGCAGAAGCGCCCCGTGAACTCGGGGGGGCAGAGGCAGTGGCTGCGCGACGTGCACTGGCCCCCGTTCATGCAGGGCAGCGGGCACACCACTGCGGGGCGGGGAAGCCGTGAGAATGGGAGCCAGGCATCCGGGCCCCCCCGGCGCCCGCTGTCACCCCCCCAGCTGCGAGGGGACCCAGGTGTCTGGGCGCCCCCCCAGCACCCTGCGTGCACCCCCCAGCTGGGAGGGGACCCAGGCGTCTGGGCGCCCCCCCAGCACCCCGCGTGCACCCCCCAGCTGGGAGGGGACCCAGGCATCTGGGCACCCCCCCAGCACCCTTCGTGCACCCCCCAGCTGGGAGGAGACCCAGGTGTCTGGGCGCCCCCCCAGCACCCTGCGTGCACCCCCCAGCTGGGAGGAGACCCAGGTGTCTGGGCGCCCCCCCAGCACCCTGCGTGCACCCCCCAGCTGGGAGGGGACCCAGGCATGCGGGCGCAATCCCCCACACAGCCTGCACCCCCAGCCCCCCTCCCCTCCCAGAGCTGGAGAGAGCCCGGGTGTGCGGCCCCCAGCGTCGACCCCCTCCCCGGGCAGGATCCCAGCCCTCCCCCCAACGGGTCACGGCCTGGACCAGGGACCCCGCGCCGGGGCTCTCCAGCGCCGGCAGGGCACCGGGCACCCGACTGGCTCAGGACAGCGGGGCGCCTGCCCTCCTCCGCCGGTCTGGGCAGGGGCTGGGCGCCCGGGCCTTGGGCCCCCCCAGCTCTGGGACGGAGGCCGCGGGGTGACCCTGGCACAGCCGGGAAACGGCCCCGGGCTCCTTGCCCGCCAGCCCGCAGCCGCACATCCTGCCTGAGTCAGGGCTGCAGAGCCCCGGCGTCTGGGCGCCCCCCCCGGTGCTCGCCCCGGCCCCCGGGCTGGAGGGGAGCCAGGCGCCCCCTCACGCTCACCCCCGGCCCCCGGGGAACCTGGGGGGGGAGGGGGGGCTGGTGGCTTAGAGCGCGGGGGGGCAGGAACCCGACGCCTGATTTCTTTCCAGGACACTGGCCAGACCCGAGCGTGTGCGGTTGTGTGCCTGCGTGTGTGAGCGAGTGTGTGTGTATGTCACGTTGGATGCCTGGTTTCTGTGTGTTTGTGTCCCAGACATCCAGGTTGTGTGTGTGTGTGTGTGTGTGTGTGTGTGGAGGGGTCTCAGACACCTGGGGGGCTGTGTGTGCGTGCGTGCGTGTAACTGAAATGCTTGGATTCAGTGTCTGTGTCCGAAACACCTGGGTTCTCTCTTTCTGCGTGTGCACATCTGTGTGTGAGAGAGAAAAATGCCCGGGGGGGGGCGTATGTGTGTGCATGTGTGCACCAAATGCCTGGGTTCCCTGTATGTGTGCGTGTCAGCCACCTGGGTTGTGCGCGTGTGCGCGCATGCACACATGACTGGAATGCCTGGACTCTGTGTGTGTTCATCACACAGTCCTGAGTTCTGCGTGTGCGTGTGTATACGAGCACATGTGTGTGCATCAGATGCCTGGATTCTGTGTGCGTGTCTGGTCTCTCACCTGGGTTCTGCGTGTCTGGGTGTGTGTATCCGTACCAGACGCCTGGGCCCTGTGTGTGCGTGTCCATGCTGGCCAAGGCTTGTGCTGGCCCGGCCCCAGCGACCATGTGTGCCAACGCGTGTGCATGTGTGTGTAGGCGTGTGTGTGTGTGGCTGGGCCCGGGCCAGGGCTGAGCTCAGACTTTCCCCCTGGAGGGGGGCGGGGTTGATGGAAGCTCTGACGTGGGGGGGGGCAGGTGCACGTGTGTTCACAGACACACGCATGTGCAGGGCCGTGTGGGGTTCCCTCCAGCTCTGGGAGGGGAGGGGCCTGGGGGGCAAGAGCGGGAGGGGGCCGGGGGCCCAGATGCTCCGGGCTGGTCAGCGCAGTCCCGGACGCCTGGGTCCCGCTCTGTCAAACCGGGGGGCGGCCCAGAGACCCGGGTCCCCTCCCAGGGGCTGCAGCCCCCGACGCCTGCGTTCCCTCTAGCCCTGGGCTGGTCCCTTGGGTCTCTGGGGGCTGTGCCCCGGACCTGTGGGTCCCCTCACTCCAGGGTCTTGTGGAGGGGTGCACCCTTGGACACCTGGGTCCCCTAGATCAGGGGTCCCATTGGGGGGGGTGCAGGCTCAGACACGAGGGTCCCCTCCCTCTAGGGTCCCACGCAAGGGTCCTGTGGGTAGGGGCTGCACCGTGGACACGAGGGTCCCGGGGCTGGGTGGGGGCGTACCCCGGCCCAGGGGGCGGGGGGTGGGGGTGCGCCCCGGCACGGGGCTGGGTGGGTGGGGGCGTACCCCGGCGCGGGGCTGGGTGGCTGGGGGTCCGGGGGGGTGGGTGGTCGGGTGGGGGCGTACCCCGGCCCGGGGGTGGGTGGGTGGGGGTGCGCCCCGGCCGCGTGGTCCGGGGGGCGGGTGGGGGCGTACCCCGGCCTGGGGGTGAGTGGGTGGGGGTGCACCCTGGCTGCGCAGTCCCGGGGGCGGGTGGGGGTGTACCCTGGCGCGGGGGTGGGTGGGTGGGGGTGCGCCCCGGCCCGGGGCTGGGTGGGGGCGTACCCCGGCCCAGGGGGCGGGTGGGGGTGCGCCCCGGCACGGGGCTGGGTGGGTGGGGGCGTACCCCAGCGCGGGGCTGGGTGGGTGGGGGTCCGGGGGGCGGGTGGGGGCGTACCCCGGCGCGGGGCTGGGTGGGTGGGGGTGTGCCCCGGCCGCGCGGTCCGGGGGGCGGGTGGGGGCGTACCCCGGCCTGGGGGTGAGTGGGTGGGGGCGTACCCCGGCGCGGGGCTGGGTGGGTGGGGGTCCGGGGGGCGGGTGGGGGCGTACCCCGGCGCGGGGCTGGGTGGGTGGGGGTGCGCCCCGGCCGCGCGGTCCGGGGGGCGGGTGGGGGCGTACCCCGGCCTGGGGGTGAGTGGGTGGGGGCGTACCCCGGCGCGGGGCTGGGTGGGTGGGGGTCCGGGGGGCGGGTGGGGGCGTACCCCGGCGCGGGGCTGGGTGGGTGGGGGTGCGCCCCGGCCGCGCGGTCCGGGGGGGCGGGTGGGGTCCCCTCACCCACGCGGAAGCCGGAGCCCGTGAGCGTGTCGGCGGCGCGGCCGTTCTCGCCAATCAGGGTCATGTTGGAGCCGGGCTGGCAGCGGTCGCGGCAGGTCCCCTTGAGGCACGTGCGCTTGCAGACCACGGGCGCGAAGACCACCTTGAAGCGCTCGCGCAGCGGGGCCCGCTCCCGCTCCCGCTCGCGCTCGCGCTCCCGCTCCGCGCCCGCCGGCCGCCCCCCGCCGCCCAGCGCCAGCAGCGCCAGCGCCAGCAGCGCCCCGCGCATCTTGGGCGGCGCGCGAGGGGCTGGAAATAGCGCGCAAGACCCGCGCAGCGGCCCCCGCAGCCCCCGGCCCGGCCCGGCGCCGCCAATCCCCGCGGCCGCGCGGCGGACACACGTAACCCGCGGCGGGGGAGTGTCCGGGGCCGCGGCCAGGCGGCGGGAGGGAGCGCGGCCGCCGGCTCCTTTGTCTCCCCGCCGGGGGGGCCGGGCCGGGCGGGGGCGCGGGCGGGGCGGGGGCGCGGGAGCAGCCCCCTGGGCGCCCGCCAGGTGCGCGGGGGCGGCGGCGGCTTTGTCTCCCTGGCGGGGCCGGCGCGCGGGGGGCGGCGCCGCCCGCGGCCCCCTCCCTCTGGCCTCAGTTTCCCCCCGGGGCGGGGCGGGGCCTGCACGGAGCCACGGCGGCCCCGCTGCGGGGAGGGGGTGCGCGAGGCCCAGACACACCTGGGGGTGCGTGTGACCACGACTGCATCGTGAGTGTGTGCGCCAGGCCCTGGCCCGGGTGCTCAGCCTGCGCGTGCGAGCGCACAGCCTGGACACGCAAGTTCTCGTGCGTCCCAGCTGCGTGTGCTTGGTGTGTCCCAGACGCCTGGCTTGTGTGTACGGATGTAGGGGTGTGCGCGGCCCAGCTGCCCAGAGCGTGTGCGCACACCGGCCCCTACCCCGGATTCGGGCGGCCCGTTGTACACGAATCTTGCAGGGCTAAAGCAAGGCCCTGTAGTGCTAAAGTGAGTAATTCGTAACACTCCCGGCCGCCTGGGGGGCGTACACGTGCCCTGGCTGCCAGGGTCCTGTATGTGCATGTGCACGCAGGCATCCCCCAAACTCCTGAGTTGCGTGTGCACACGTGTCCCCCAGCTGCCCGAGTTCTGGGCAGGCGCATGCATGCATGTTCCTGGACACCCAGGTTCCCTGCGCACGCACACTCGCATCTCAGATGCCCGGGCTCTGCACACGCCTGTGCACCCTAGACACCCGAGTTCGTATGCACGTGTTTGTGGTACGTGCTGCAGATGCCTGTCAGGGACACCTGGCTCCTGTGTGCTTGTGTCTATGGGGGACGCCTGAAGCCCATGCGTGTGCACCTGCGTGTCCTGGATGCCAGGGTCCCACATGTGTGCACGCGCCCTGGCCCCCTGCACTGTGTGTGGGACACCTGGGTCCCACATGCACGTGTGCCAGATGCCCAGGCTCTGCCTGTGTGCACGTGTCCCCATCCCTGCTGCCCGTGGGAAACACCAGAGGCAGGAGCCTGGAGAGTTTGGAGGCAGCTGAGTTTATTTGGTCTCGGTCCACACGTGACAACAGCCCCCCTCCATGTGCCAGTGCCATCACAGTGAATTGGGGTTGGGGAGAAATCAGTAGCTCACACGTCACAGACACACGTGCACACGGGGGGGAGATTCCTGAGAGCTGGGGGATGGGCTTGGTCCCAGACACCTGGGCACCACTGCGGGGGGGGGGGGGGGGGTGCACCTTTAGTATCTAAAACCCCCAAAGCCACGCCCCCCACTCCGAGCTGTGCCCCCAGCCCCAGGGACCCCGGAGCTGGGGCTGTCTGGCCGGATCAGCCCCCCCAGCAGTGCGTTTTGGCCCCATCACCCCCCATTGCACCTGGGGGCCCCTCCCTTTCCAGTGTATAGACAAAGCCCTCCACCCCATTGGCTGCACCCTGCAAGAGGTGGGACTTCCTGTGCCCCTAAAACCAGAATCCAAAGAGGGAGGAACTTCCTGGTTTGCTTCTGTTGGCTCCAGGACTTCCTGCACAGCAGTCCTTTGAGGATGGGACTTCCTGTTTTGCATGAAGTGTCCCAAGGGAGGGAGGACAGGTGGGACTTCCTGTGTCCAGTGTCCAAAGAGGATGGGACTTCCCATTTTGCCAGGCAGAAGTGCAGGTACTTCCTGCATAAAGTATCCCAAACTGGGGGAGCACAGGCGGGACTTCCTGTATTGCTCCTGCCTCCAGTCCAGGCTTTGGCAAGACTTCCAGTGCCGCCAGCCAGTGGAGAGGCGGGACTTCTCCCCCCAGAGGGGTCGGACTTCCTGTCTGGCTCCTCTTGCCATCACAGACCTTCTAGGGTTCAAGGTCCAAAAGAAGGTGGGACTTCCTGTCCATGCAGGGCTGGAGCGGGACTTCCTGTCTCACCCTTGTGCCTCACTTCCAGGCCCTGCCCTTGCCCGATGCCCACCAAGGCACGGGTTCGGGGTCTCCAGCCGGGTCAGGGCAGGCAGGGGCCCGGCGGGGCGGGGGTGAGGGGAAGGGGCTGAGCCCCCCAGGCTCGGGGGCGAAGGGGTCGAAGGGGTCGGAGGTTTCAAAGGGGTTGGTGGGGTCGGCGGGTGCCAGGCGCCGGGGTGGGGGTTGGGGGGATGGGGCAGGGGACGCGCGGGGCCCAGCCGACACGAAGCTCCAGGGGTCGATGCGGCTGCGCACAGGGGAGGGGCGGGGGCGGGCCAGGGGGCCAGTGCGGGGGCAGGGCCGGGGGGAGTGGGGGCTGCGGGGGGACGAGGGCGAGGGCAGGGCACCACCTGTGGGACAGGAAGAAACGGGGGGTCAGAGTGGCTGGGCCCCCCCAAGCTCCCAGACTTCCCACCCTAGGGAGGCCCCCCAATCCCACCTCCCTCCGGCCCCTGCACTCACCCCACTTCTCCACCGGCCGCGGGCTCTTGGGGGAGCGCTGCACCCACAGTGGAGCCAGTGCCCCCCGGTCGCCCCGAGGGGCCAGGTTGGTCAGGGGCTCCGTGGACCCAGGCGTGCGGGCAGCTCCTCTAGAGCTGGGCTCTGGGGACCCAGGCGTCCGGGCGGGCCCCTTCACAGTCAGCTCTGGGGACCCAGGCATCCAGGCGGCTCCCCTACGGCTGGGCTCTGGGGACCCAGGCGTCCGGGCAGGTCCCTTCACACTCAGCTCTGGGGACCCAGGCGGCCGAGGGGACCCAGGAGTTTGGGCAGGTCCTCTATGGCTGGGCTCCTGGGACCCATGTATCCAGGTGGCCCCCTTTGGCCCTGGCTCTGGGGACCCAGGCGTCCGGGCGGCCCCCTCCAGGCTCAGCTCCGAGAAGCCAGGCATCCGGGCAGCCCCTTCCTGACCAAGCTCGGGGGACCCCGGTGTCCAGGCACCCCCCTCCTCGGCCCCCCCTAGCTCCACGGGGCTGTGGGGGGGGGAGAAGTGGATGAGCTCAGGGGAAGGTGGAGGAGTGGGGGCAGGGGGGGGGCTGGGCGGGGGACCCCGCTCCTCCCGGGGGGGGGCGGGCGGGGGCAGGTCCCGGCCCAGCCCCAGGGAGGCCAGCAGAGCTGTGCCCCGCAGCAGCGCCCGCTGGATCAGCCGCGGGGTGCCCCCCCGCTCCAGCTCCTGGCTCCCGCCAGCATCACCTGGAAGGTGGAGAGGAAGGAGAGACATCAGGAAGGGTCTAGGACCCCCTCAGGGCTCTGCCCCCTCCCCCACCCCAAGGACCACCCCCAGTCTCACCATTTAGGGTCCCCTCCCCCACGGGGGGCTCCTCAGACTCCAGGTACCACGTTGTCTCATCCAGCCGTGACCTCCGCCTGCGGGGGGTGAGGGGGTGGAAAGAGTCAGAGGCCAGGCGTCCAGGCTCCCAGCCCCCCGACTGCACTCACCCCCCACCCGACTCCCCTCCTAGCCGGGGAGGGGCTCCAGGTGTCCGGGCACCCCCTACCTGCCATTCTGCGTGGGGGACCCAGGGCCCCAAGCCTTGGAGCGTCGCTCCCCAGTCCCAGGCTCATCCCCCCGACGCGGCGCCGGCCTGACCCAGCTGGGGGCGCTCTCCACCGGCTCCACTGCATGAGAAAGGCAGAGTCAGTGGGGTCACAGCGATGCCACGTCCCTCTCCCTCTGACATCACGTTCTCACTGATACATGCAAATGGTGTCTCACTTTAAGACAGGACCTATGAAGGATGATGTCATTGGGAGCCTCATGTGACATCACGGGATGCTGGCGCACCACCAGGCAGCAGCTGCTTACATCACGCATGGCATTTCTAACAGCAGCACATAGTCTTTATGGCATCACTTCCTGCTCTGACCTAACTACCCAGGCTCACTCTCTTTCGGTGATGTAAAAATATCATGCGATGTCATTTCTATGAACCAATCAGCCCACAGTACTAGCCAGAATGACACACACTTGCTTCCCAGACCTGCTCCGCTTTTTCCCCCCATGACGTCAGTTCCTGTGATCCCGGCAAAATAGCCAACAGGAAGTTACATCACAAGCCCCTTCCTGAGACACCGTATATTCCAACCCATCAACACAGCAGTGATGTCTGATGCAGCCACTGATGACATCACGCTCCTCGGTCCAATCAGAACACGATGGATGGGGGGGGCAGAGGGAACACAACACAGCTGGTAATGTCATTTCAAATTGACCAATCAGCTTGGGGGTAAGGGTTGCACCAATCCCCTCCCTGCCATCTCCAATAAATGACATCAGAACTTGGGGTCTTCCCCCCTACTCCACAAGGAAGTGACATCACAGCCACGCATTGAGACTTTCCCCAATTGGCTGGCAGATAAAGGACACTACCTGTGACCTCATGACTTTAAAATGCTTCCAATTTGTTAACAGGAATGATGACATCACAGCCCAGATTTCCCGCTGAGCAAGAAGAAAGTGATGTCATGGAAAGCCCTGATGGTGTCACCAGCTGGGCCCCTCCTCTCAACTCAGGAGTCAGGTGTGGGGAGGGACTTATGCCACCCCACACACAGCCAGATGCCACCCAGGTCCATTCCCCACCCCACCCCCGCCCTTAAAGGGGCAGTGCAGGACTCACGCTGGATGGCCCGGAAGCGGGGGAAGGTGGGGGACCCTCCGGCCCCTCCCTCGGCCACGTTGCGCCGGTCGAGCCCAGGAGACGCCTGGACAGTGATACGGTGCTTGAAGTCTGTGGGGGAGAGGGGCGGGGGTGAGACACAGCCCCTGATGCCCCTCACACCTGAGCCGCAGCCCCTGCCCCCCCCCAGTCTTGCTGAGGCCCCTCACTCCCAGCCCACGGCCCCCCCACCCATGCCCCTCACTCCCGCCCCGGGCCATACCAAGGGGCATGCTGATGCGGTCACCGCCGTCCCGGCCCTTGCTCTTGGCGCGCCGGAAGGTGCCGCGGCGGCGCTTGAGCAGGGGGGGCTGACGGGCGGCCTGCTGCAGCAGCAGGCTCAGCTCCCGCTCGAAGACCTCCAGCTCCCACTGGGCCAACTGGTGCTCACGCTGCCGCAGCGCCTCCTCCTGGCACTTCTGCTCCACCGCTGCCCGCGCCAGCTCCTCCTCCCGGCTCAGCAGCTCCTGGGGGGAGGGGGCAGGAGGGGTCACCAGGGCTGTGGGAGGTTATTGGGGGGCATGGGGGGGGGCGGGGGGTCAGGGCAACACGAGGTCACCAGGGGATGCTGGGAGGGTAGCGTGAGGTCACTGGAGGGAGCTGGGAGACTGCTGGGGGCAGGACCATAGTGGGGTGGGAGGGGCCCACCTTCTCGCGGGCGCGCAGCTGGTCAAACATGGCCTGGATCTCCAGCTGCCAGTCGTCCTGCAGCGAGTGGAAGGAGCCGGGCGGCAGCTCAGCCAGGCCCTGCTGCTCCAGCGCCTCCAGCTGGCTCAGCACCGCTCCAAAGCTTGGCCGCTCGTGGGGGTCCTGGTCCCAGCACTCTTCAATGGGGGGGAGGAGAGGGGTCAGAGAGGCCTCTGTACCCCTCCCCCCTTGTGCGACAAACCCCCCACAGCAGCCATCAGCTCCCTCCCCACTGAAGGAACCCGGGTGTCCGGCCTCCCGCTCTGACCCCCTCCCCGCACAAGGAGAGGACCCAGGCGTTCAGGATCCCCACCCCCACCATGGGAACACAGGTGTCGGGCTCACCGGCCATGAGCTGGGCAAAGGGCTCGGGGCAAGTGGATGGGATCGGCAGCGTCAGCTTGTTGACGGCGACGCCGTAGGCCACAGCCAGGCCATCGATGCCGCGATAGGGCACCTCTCCCGTCAGCAACTCCCACAGCAGCACCCCGTAGCTGGGGGGACAGGGGAGCGGGTGAAGGCCTGGGTGGGGGCCCCCGGGCACCCCCAGAGCTGGGGGGGAACCAGGTGTCCAGGCTCCCACCAACCAGGAGTCCATGGACGGGGAACCCCGGCGTCCAGATCAGCCCCCACCTCCAGACGTCGCTGCCGCGGGAGAAGGTGGAGGCCTTGATGACCTCGGGCGCCATCCAGGCATAGGTGCCGGCCGCGCTCATCTTGGTGGTGCGGTTCCACTCCCGCGCCAGCCCGAAGTCTGTGATCTTCAGCGTGTTCCCGCCCGGTGCCGCCGGGTCCACGGGCTCCGCCAGCAGCACTGCGGGGCAGGGGTCAAGGGTCAGTGCCCAGGGTCGTGGCTCCCAGCCAGGACTGCCCCCCAGGATCAGAGCCTCTAGATCCCAGCCCCCCTGGCCAGGATTGGGCCACCCCGTCACCCCCGCCCTCTGGGCAGCACTTCCTGTCCCACCCCGAGTCATTTCCTCTTTCCAGGCGGGCAGGAGAGTGGGAATGGGCAGGGACAGGACCCTGGTGTCCGGGCTCCCAGCCCCCTGCTCTCCCCGCCAGGCCCCACTCCCCCCCCAGAGCTGGGACAACTCAGGTCTGTGGGCCCCCAGGCCCCTGCTCCGACCCCCACCCCCTGCCAGCGCTGGAGGGAACCCAGGCGCCCGGGCTCCCCAGGACCCGCCTGCACAGCAGGAAGGTTCCCAGGGCTGGAGAATGGACCCTTTGTCCTGCCCCCCCCCTTACAGGCCCCCTGCCCCTCCTCCACCCTGGGGGGGCAGGAAGTCGGGGCAGGAAGTGGCTGCAGGAAGTGGAGCTGGGAGGCTCTGGCCAGGCTGGGGGGGCGGGGCATCCCTTGCCTAGGCCCCACCCCCCATCATCAGGACCCTCCCCCCACAGGACAGTTGTGGCCCCTTGGAGCTGGGGATGGAACTGGTCAGACAGGACGGGGCAGGATGATGCCCCGAGGCCCCTCCTGCCGGGACCCGGGCGCTCTGGGAGGCGCGGGGGTCTATGGGGTGAGAGCAGGGGGGCTGGGAGCCCACACGCCTAGGCTCCCCCCTTCTGGGTGAACCACGGGGCGAGGCGGTGACCTTTAACCTATGCTCCAGGCCTGGCCGTGGGGGGAGCTCCCATCATGCCTTGCAGCCGCGGGTGGGAGGTGGAATGCGGCTCTGCCGGGCGCGGACTCTAGGGGGGCGGGGGCAGCCGCACCAACAGATGGACACGGGGCCCCTCGCGTGGCGTGTTGCATGCGCGTGTGCTTATGTGCACAGGGGGAGCTGGTGTCTGGGAAGAACCCAGGCATCCGGACTCCCAGTGCCCCCCGCTCTCACCCCAGCCCCCACTCCACTCCCAGAGCTGGGGAGAACCCAGGCGTCCAGGATTGGGAGCAAGGGGCACTGCTTTGGGGTCCCAGGACTGCAGGTACCTGGACTGGGGTGAGCGTCAGGAGGTCACCTGGTCAGGGTCAGGGATTACAGGACTAGGTCAAGGATTGGGGAGCACCCGGCCAGGGTCAGGGGACATCAATTTGGGTTCGGGGTCCTGGGTTTGGAGGGAGGGTCATTGAGAGAGGGTGAGGGGCCATGTCAGGGGGTACAGAGTTCAGACTGGGGGGAGGTCACCATGGTAGGGTGAAGTCGCAGGAGCAAGGTGAAGGATCGGGGTCACCAGGTCAGGGGTAACCCGAGCAGGGCCAAGAGTCACCATGGCAAGCTGAAGGGTCATGGGCCAGGGTGAAGAGTCAGAGGTCACCAGGACAGGGTGAAGCCTCAGGGGTCAGGGTGCGAAATCAGGGAATACAAGGGCAAGCTACAGGGTTATAGATCAGGATGAAGAATCAAGGGTTTACAGGGTCAGGGGTCACCATGGCAGGGTGAGAGGCTGGGGACTACCAGGGCAAGCTACTGGGCTACGGACCAGGACGAAGGGTCAGGGCAAAGGATCAGTCATCAGGGCAAACTAAGGAGCGTCAGGGCAGGGTGAAGAGTCAGTGATTACAGGACAGGGTTGAAGCCTCCAGAGTCAGGCTGAGAGGTCAGGGGTCACCAGAGCAAAGTAAGGGATCGAGACTAAGAGTCAGGGATCGCCAGGATGGGGGGAAGCCTCAGGGTCGAGGCCAAGGGGTCAGGGGTCACCGGGACAGGGTGAATGAAGCTTCAGGGGCTGGGTAGTCACCAAGACATGGAGCGGGAGGCAGCCTCAGGGGTCAGGGGTTACGGGCCAAGGCGAAGAGCTGGGCGTCACCAGGACGGGGAGCAGCCTCCAGGGTTAGAGAAGAGCCAGGGGTCACCAGGCCAGCGGGCACTCACCGTTGTTGGACTTGAGGTCGCGGTGGATGACGGGCACAGCGTGCAGGTAGCGCATGCCGCGGGCGATCTGCAGGGCCCAGTCCACCAGCACGGCCGGCGGGAAGCGGCGCCCGGCCAGCGCGCGGCTGAGGGGGCCGCCGGCGGCGAAGTCCAGCACCAGGCAGAGGTGTGGCTCCTGGAGGCACACGGCCTGCAGCCTGATGATGTTGGGGTGGCGCAGGCGGGCAAAGAGCCGTGCCTCCTGCCGCACGCTTTCGGCCGCTGCACCCGGCTCGCCGTCCGCGTCCCGCCGCGCCGCCTTCACCGCCACACACTGCCCGCGCCAGGCGCCACGGTACACCTGCCCGAAGCCGCCCGCCCCGATCACCTCCTCCAGCCGCAGCTCCCCAAAGTCCACCAGCGCCGGCAGCGCCTCACCTGGGGCCCCGGCCCCCTCCTCCGGCCGGCCCCAGGGCAGCTCCATGGGGCATCGCCACGGCCGGGGGGGGGTCAAGGCACGGGGGGCAACTGGCCCATGGGCTTCACCAGGCTGTGCCCCCCTTGAGGGTCCTTCTTGGCCCGTAGCCCCTCTGGGGGGGTAGGATCGGGGCCACCCGATCTACTACCCCTCTCAGGGGCAAAATTATGGCTCCACCTGTCTCTTACTCCCCTCCAGGGGGAAAACTTCTGCCCCCTTCCTACCTCTTAACGCCCCCCCCCGGTGGGGCAGGATCAGGGCCTCCCTTATCTCTTACTCACCTAAAGGGCAAGATTTTGCCTCCTCCTGTCTTTTGCCCCTGCCCAAGGGGAAAACTTCTGGCCTCTTCCTGCCTCCTACCCCCTCAGCGAAGCAGGATCAGGGCCTCCCCGATCTACTACCCCCCCCCCGCAGTCTCTCACCCCTCTTGGGGGGGAATACCTGCCCTCGCCCTGCCTCCTATCCCTCCGCGGGGCAGGATCGGGCCCTGTCTGGCGTCTTGGCCCCCGGCAGGGCCAGGGTCTGCCCCTTTCCTGCCTGTAGCGCCTCCCCGCTTAGAGGCAGGGTTTTGCCCCCGCCCAGGCTCCTACCCCCTGGGGCCTGGCTCTTACCCCCCGGCTCCCACCAGCCCCGGGGCCGCCGTCCGCCCGCGCCCGCCGCGTCTCGGCTCCGGGCCCGGGGTGGAGCCTGGCCCCGGCCCGGCCGGAAGGCGGAGCCGCAACATTGTTACCGGACAAAGGAACAGGAACTGCGGGGGGCGGGGGAGGGAGGGGGGAGGGCGCCCGGACGCTGGGCTCCCTCCCCGGCTCCGGGGGGGGGGGGTCGGACGCTGGGCTCCCTCCGCGGGGCTGAGGGGGGTGTCAGGAGCTCGGAGCCTCTCCCAACGGGGGGGTGCGGGGGTCCCCCAGAGCCAGCCCCCGCCTGCCTGGGCCGCGCTGCAGCCGGGAGCCCCGGAGCTGTGAGCTTCCCCCCACAACAGTGCCCCAGCCTCCGGGCTTCCAGAACCCCCCTAAGCCCACGAGCAGCCCCTCTCCTAGCGGGGATTGGGAGAGCACCCCGTCCGTCCGAACCAGCTGTCCAATAGGCACAGAGAGCGCGGAAACGTCACTGTTCCAGTGCCCGCCCCCGGCCCAGCCGGAAGTGCGCGCATGCGCAGTGGAACTTTCGGTCCTTCCCCCAGTGCACCGTTTGCCCATTTGCGGGCCCCGCCAGCCAACACGCGCAGGCGCAGTACAGTCAGAGGAGCGAGGCCCCGGAAGCGGGATCTCGGCGCGGAAAGCCCTCGCGCCCGCATGCGCACGGTGGATTCAGGCCCCCTTCCGGAAGAGCTGCGCATGCGCCTGGGCTCCCCCACAGTCTTCCTGCCTTTGACCCTAGCACGTTCCCTTCCGCTTCCTGTTGAGTCGTAGAGGGGCGGGGTCGTTGACTCGCGCGGCGCATGCGCAGTTGTGGCGGGCTGCTCTGCCTTGGGTCTTCGGGCTCCTTGCTTCCGGCCTGCGCGGTTTCCAGGGGACCCTCTGCGGCCGGGCCTGTGCTGCTGACCTCTGACCCCGGAAGTGAACCAGACTGGCCAGCCGGCGCTCGCCCCGCGCCTTTGGGGACCCTCCTCCTCCCCCCTGAATTTTGGGGACCCCCCTCGGCCCTGCCTGCGCCCCCCCCCCAGGCCTCCCCTTGGCTGGACCCACCTCTCAGTGCTTGCCCTCAGACCCCTGCCCCCCCACCCCTCCCTGGGGTCACCATGGCGTGAGCGAGGGGGGGTATTCATCACCCAGGGGTGCCCTGCCCCTGCCCTCAGGGCGACGGGGTTGGGGGGGAGGGGTAGGCGCCGGGAGGGGGGAGCGGGGGCTGGGCAGCTGCCTGGATGAGGGTCCCGGCTGGGGCAGGCGGGTCAGAGGAGATCCCCGAGGGGGTGGGGGGCCCCGGCCATGGGCTCCCAGGTGCTGCAGATCCTGCGCCAGGGCGTGTGGGCCTCCCTGACGGGCGGCTGGTTCTTCGACCCGCACCAGAGCACCTTCTCCAACTGCTTCCACCTCTACGCTTGGCTCTTCTTGCTTGTCCTTCCCTTCTTGCTCTACATGGTAAGGCCCCGGGTGCCCCCTCCCCATGGCACCCCTCTTCTCCTGTTCTCCGGCAGCTGACAGAGTGGGGCGGAAAGTGAGGCTTGATCTGGGAGAGGGGGGCTTGGTGCAGGGAATCTGAGGCGGCATGATCTGGGAGGGGGGAAAGGAGGGGCTTCATGCAGGGAAACTGAGGATCTGGGAGTGGGAAAGGGGGCTTGGTGCAGGGAAACTGAGGCATGGATCTGGGAGTGGGGAAGGGGGTCATGGTGGAGGGAGACTGAGGCATGGATCTGGGAAGGGGAAGTGGGGGGCTTGGTGTAGATCCACGGTACATTTTCTGGGTTGGCGCTGTGTGGTCCAATGGGGGTCCTTAGATGAATTGGACCAGGAGCTTGGACACCTGGGTTCTCTGTACGCTTTGGGGGGTGGGGGTAGAGAGTTTGGAGGAGTAAGAGCAGGGGAGCCCAGGAGCCCGGACATCTGGGTTCTCTCCAGCTCTGGCAGTGGGGTCGGGGTTGGGGAGCAGAAGCTGGGAACCGGGATGTCTGGGGTCTCTCCAGCTCTGGAAGTGGGGCCTGAGGGGTTAGAGCAGGGGGTTGGGAGCTGGGACACCACCTGGGTTCTTTCTCTTTTCTGGCAGGGGAGTGGTGTCAGGGTTGTCCAAACAGCTGGGGCTGGGAGCCTGGACCCGGACACCTGGGTTCTTCCCAGCTCTGGGAGAAGAGTAGAATCTTGGAGGGTGCAGGGGATGGAGCCCGGATACCTGTGTTTTCTTTGTACTCTGGGAGGGGGCTGGGCTCTGGGAGCTTAAAGCAGCGGTGGGGTGAGATCCCGGATGCCTGGGTTCTCTTCAGCTTTGGCAGAGTGGGGATGGGAGGTCAAACTGGGAGACTATCAGGGTGGGAGTGCTGGGATCTCCTGGCCACTCCCTGATGGTGGGGTCCGTCTCTTCGCAGGTGCTGCCCCCCAGCAGGCTGGTGGCTGGCATGTACTGTGCTGTGGTTGGCATCTTCTTCACCATCATCAAGACCGTCAACTACCGGCTGCATACCATGTTCGACCAGGGCGAGATCGTGGAGAAAGGAGGCTCTGTGCTGCCCGACGGCGCCAAGGCCGAGGAGGGGGATGCGGGCGATGACAGTAACATGCATAGGTGGGTCTTCTGGGTCCCCCGGGTGTGGGGCCCATCAGAGTTTGGGGGATGGGGTCCCTCCCTGGGATGTGGCTGGCTCTGGAGGGAGGTGCTGCTAAGTGGGTGATGCTGGCTCTCCCTGCAGGGACCCAGGTGGGAGTGTTGAGATGACAGTATTCAGGAAGGCCAGCTCCACGCCGCCCGTGCGCTGTAGCTCCCAGCACTCCGTCTTTGGCTTCAACCAAGTCATGGTGAGTCCAGGGTGGGTAAGAGGAAGACGAGAGAAGAGGTGCGTGTTGCCCTAGCTTTGTAGTCTGGAAGTGAACAGTACATGTCTGAGAGTCCTCTCTCAGGAGACAGCAGTGGCAAAGAAAATCAGGGTGTCTCTGTATCCCAATCCCCCCTCAGAGCCAGCTGCATCTGTTATACTAGGCTGGCAGCACAGCCCACCACAGAGCCAGCTTCAGCACAGGCCCATCTCCCCAGCCCTGATGCCCTCCCAGAGCCAGCTGCATCCCAGTGCCTGGCTTTGTATCCCCACTCCAGAGCTGGCTGCATCCGTTATGCTCAGCCTGCCAGCACAGCCTACCCCAGAGCCAGCTGCAGCACAGACTTGGATCTTCAACCCTGATGTGCCCCAGTGGTGGCTGCCTCTGTTCTACTCAGCTGCTAACACATCCCACCCCAGAGCCAGCCACAGTTCTGCTGCGTGTCCCCACTGCTCAAGGCCCCATCCCAGAGGCCACCATATCTGTTATGCTTACCCCACCACCCCAGAGCATGCTGCAGCCCAGTGACGAGCCCCCTCTTCCCAGCCTTGATGCCCCTACAGAGCTAGTTGCGTGCCAGCAAGCAGTTGTACTGTGCAGATCTCTGTGGGCCATTGGAGGGGCAGGACTGAGACTTGGCACTCACATGATGCATTTAGGGGTTTATTTGTGCCAGATAATTGGGTCTTGTGGCGGGGGAGCTCAGGGGCCAGCATTGAACCTCCCTATATCTGGCTGTCTCTCCCTAGGAGCTCCTGCCCCACCTGGAAGATGCTGGAGCCCGAAGAGGTGAGTGGAGCACTGGCAAGGGCAGGGGGGAAGGTGGTGCCTCCATCAGTACTGCCCTGCTTGACCCCAGACCTGGGGCACCTGCCTCCCGCCTATAAGGCTCCGTGAGGGGCCTTTAGTGTGGGCTGGGCTACCTCGTGGTCAGGGCCTGCTGGGGTCTCCCCACCACCACCACCCTAGACCCCAGGCATTTGTCTATCCATCCGGCAGACATCAAGGAGCTGGTGAGGGCCCAGGGAAGCAACAACGTCATTGTCACCTCGGCTGACCGTGCACTGCTAAAGCGCCGCCAGCAAGATGACCCCAGTAAGGACTAGGGGGCACTGGGGGATCTGAGGGGGGCTTGTCTCTTTGGGGGTGCAGATAGAGAGATGCATCAGGGCCCCGGCTGGTAACCAGGTCTTGGAGGGGACTGGATGCCTGGGTTCCAGCTCGGCTCTGGGAGTGGAGGGTGAGAGCAGAGGGGCTGGAAACCTGGACAGTTGGGTTCTCCCCAGCTCTGGGAGGGGGGTGAGAGCAGGGGGGCTGGGAGCCCAGACGTCTGAGGTGAATAACTACTCTTTGCTTTTCTATCTCCTGGCAGTTGGCGACTCCCCCCCTGAGGGCCTGCCCGGGGGCCCCTCCGGTGATGCACCCCCTACTCCTGCACCTCCGGACCCTCTTCTCCAGCCCCTCCCTCCAGCCCCTCCCTCAGCGCCCAGCACAGACTCCTCGGAGCCCTCCCCAGGGAGCCGCTGGGCAGGCGAGAGCCCTGTTGAGGCTCCCCCCAGCCCCCTGCTGCCTGGTGGCCTAAGCCAAAGCTTCCTGAGCCTGGCACTGCCTGGAGGACCCCGCTACCGGCCCCTGGAGGGGCCGGGCCCCGAGCACCCTCCTCCCCCACAGGCAGGTTCCTCTGACAGCTGCTTCAGTGGCACTGACAAGGAGACGCCCAGCACCCGCAGCAGCTACCGCAGTGAGCAGACCCACTCCACGCAGCTGGACAGCCCCCCTGGGCGGGTCCCAGCACCCCCCGCTGGCAGTGACACGGAGCCCCCCTCAGACGGAGACCTGCCCCGCTCCCCTCCACCGCCGGCTGAGCCCGTGGTGAGGCCCAAGGAGCTGGCCTTGCGGCGGGGGAAACTAAGTGGACGCCGGCGCCGGAGACCCGGGGGCCGGAGCCTGGAGCCTGGGGGGGCCTTCACGGAGGACGAGGACTCCAGCGAGGGCAGTGAGGACTCTAGCCTGCGCTCCCAGCGCCCCTACAGCTCTGACAGCTCCTCTTCCACCTCCTGCTACTCCCCGGAGGCCGAGGCCCCTGCGGCCACCCGCTACGGGCCCCGGGCTGCAAAGACCCATGCCCGCGTGCTCAGCTTGGACGGTGCTGGCCCAGGGCCCCCCGCCACAACCACAGCCCCCTCGCTGCCCCCGCCTCCACTGCCCCCACCTGGCCTGGCCAAGGCCGACCTAGAGGCTCCCCCTGGACCTGGGGCCAACCAGCCAGGCTGGCGTGGGGAACTAATGGACGAGGGTGCCGTGGGTGGAGGTGAGTCTACCCAACCTAAGCTGGGACAGACCGATATTGGGGTGCCTGGGGATGGGGTTGCTGGGAGCTGAGGCCTGGTCTGCTTGTGACATCAGCCCCTCCACGGCTCTGGCAGGGCAGAGGGAGGCAGGGCACTGGGGAACTCTGATCCCAATCTCTGGCTCATCCCTTGTCTCCCTACAGCAGGGCCAGGTGGGGATGAGAGCCGGCGGGAGAGAGCCAGCAGCGTGCGGCGCTCCCAGGCCATGCGGCGGCGGCACAACGCAGGCAGCAACCCCACACCCCCCTCCTCTGTCATGGGGTCCCCACCCAGGTAAACAGTGCCCCTCACTTCCAATCTGCAGCCCCCTGCTCCCCTAGCCCTGCTGGTGCCCTTCACTCCCAACCCGCAGCCCCCTGCCCCCCAGTGTCTGGCTGACATCCTTCTGTCTCCCTCCTTCCCCTCCCTGCCCCCCCAGCCTGCAGGACCTGCACCGGGGCCGGGCAGCCTCTCATGGGCGGGCACTGACGCTGCCCTCGGCCCTGCAGTTCGCCAGCTCCCTGCTGCTGCCACGCGGTGCCATCCACGAGGCCTGCACCTTCGATGACACTTCTGAGGGTGCCGTACACTATTTCTACGACGAGAGCGGTGAGCGGGGTTGGGGGGAGGCTTCCCTAGCATGGACCCCCCAGCCTGGGTGATGCCCCTCACTCACAACCCACAGTCCCCTGCTCCCCCTTTCCCATTGCCTGGTGTCCCCATTTCCAACCCATAACCTCTGCCCCCCCCCAGCTTTTCTGGTGCCCTTCACTCCTGACCCACAATCCACTACATGCCTGGAACTTTCCCTTCTATCAGGGCTCTGAGGGAGGGTGTGGGGGCCAGGGCCTGGCACCCCCTCCCCCTCAGTGCCCCCTCCCATTTCCCCACAGGTGTGCGGCGCTCCTACACCTTTGGCCTGGCAGGTGGCGGGTACGAGAACCCCATGGGGCAGCAGGTTGGTGCCGAGCACACGGGGAACAGCGCTTGGTGAGTGAGGGTCAGGAGGGTTCAGCTGTGGGTGGGACAGTATGTATAGCACACCAGTATTTCAGCAGTAGGGGGTGTTTCGTTGGAGGCGGGGGGCAGCCAGCAGGGGTGCTATGTCTGGGGTCCACCTCTTGACCTCCTTGATGACCCCCGTCTTTTGCAGGGACCGGCACTCGCACTCATCCAGCTTCAACTCAACAGAGGTGGCCGAGGGTGGGGGGCCCGGCCTGGCCCTGCTCCAGCCCCGGCCTGTGGTGCTCCAGGGGATGCAGGTGCGGCGCGTCCCCCTGGAGATCCCTGAGGTGAGGGGGGGGCCTTGCCCAGGGGACTGGCAGGAAGGGGGGCAGTTGTGGGTCCAGGGGGTGGAGGGGGCAGGGGCTGAGTTTGAGGTGGGATCATGGATTCAGGGACTCTGGGTTGGGGGAGGAGCAGGGAAGAGCTGGGGTCCTGGATGCCCGGGTTCCCTTCAGCTCTGGGAGAAAGCCGGGGGAGTTGCGAGCCCGGACACCTGGGTTCTCTCCAGCTCTGGAAGGGGAGTGGGGGCTGGGGGGTGAGAGCAAGGAGGCAGGTCTCAGGCTTGGAGTAGAGGTGCTGTCAGCCAGGTGGGTGGGTCTGTGCAGTGGGGTGGAGGCCACAGGGGGAAGTGGGGGGCCACTGGATGGGCCTTGGGGGGCTGTGACGACTGCTGACTTCCCTCCCCATCCCCCTTCCCCTGCCGGCAGTTCGACCTGCTGGACCAGGAGTCTCTGCACGAGTCGCAGGAGCACGCGCTGATGATGGAGGAGCGCGGCCGCCCCCGGCACTGCTACAAGTACTGGCTACTGCCTGGGCGCTGGGTGCGGGTGCGCTATGACCGCCTCGCTCTGCTGGCTCTGCTCGACCGGTCAGTGGCCCCTGTACCCCAGCCCCAATGGCCCTCCAGAGCTGGCCGCATCCCAGTGAAAGGCCCCGTCTCCCCTGCCCTGGCCCAACTGCCCAGAGCCAGGTGGAGCCCTGTACCTTTAGCCCTGAGCTCCCTAGAGCCAGTCCCAGCTCTGTCCTCCCCTAGAACCAGGGACAGCTCCCTACCCCAGCCCTGCCCCCTTCACCCACAGCCAGGGACCCTGGCCCTGACTCCCACCAAGAGCTGGGCTCAGCCCCAAATTCCGAGTCCTGACCCTTTGTCTAGCCCCAGCCCTGTATCCACAGCCTGATGCCCCCAAGAGCCAGCCACATCTCAGCAAGGAGCCCCCTCTCCTCAGGCCATATTTAGGGGGTCCCTGCTGGTCCCTGACCCTACTCTCTGGCCCTGTAGGCACCGGGGGGTGATGGAGAACATCTTTGTGGTGGCTCTGGTGGTCTTGGTGGCCTTTCTGGGCTACCTGCTGCTGCTCCAGGGCTTCTTCAGGGACATCTGGGTCTTCCAGTTCTGTGTGGTCATCGCTAGCTGCCAGTACTCGCTGCTCAAGGTGAGACCTCCCCCTGCCCACCTCCCTGGCAGCCTCTGCCCACCTAGGTGCCCTCAGTCTGCCCCTTCCCCACACCACTGGGGCCTGAGCCCGTCTCGCTTTGTCTTCTAGAGCGTGCAGCCTGATGCCGCGTCTCCCATGCACGTGAGTGACCAATGGGGCTCACCAGGGAGGGTCTGGTATCCCCCCCAGTGCTCTCCAGAGCCGGCTGCATCTGTTCTACTCAGCCACTGACATGTCCTATCCCAGAGCCAGCTGCATTTCAGCCCCATGTCCCCGATGCCCACGGCTGCGTTCCAGAGGAAGCCGCATCTCTGTTCTGCCCAGCCTCTGATATCCACCACCCCAGAGCTGGCTGCATCTGTGCTATTTGACTACCAGCACAGCCCACCCCAGACCCATCTCCCTAGACCTGATGCCCTCAGGAGCCAGCCCCAACACACACTGGGGAGCAGGAGGGGCAGTGTCAGCCCCTCTGACCCTGCTGCCCCCCCCACAGGGTCACAACTGGATCATTGCCTATAGCCGTCCTGTGTACTTCTGCGTGGCCTGTATTGTCATCTGGGGGCTGGACTTGTGCGCCCGCGCCCCACCCCTGCCTCCCGCCACCCTCTACGGCCTGGCCCTCTTCTCCCCTGGCTTCTTCCAGGCTGCCCGTGATGCCACCACTGGTGAGTGAGTCTCTCTCCATCCAACCTGGAACTCCTCAGCCAGTGGGGGGAACCTAGAAGGGGCAGTGGGAGAGCGTTACTCCAGCCTGGGGAGCTGGAGGGGTCCTGGGGACCTTGCTTGACCCCATTTCTCCCCTCTGCAGTTTTCACCCTCTGCTTTCCCATCGTCTTCCTTCTTGGGCTCCTGCCCCAGGTCAACACTTGCCTCATGTACGTCCTGGAGCAGCTGGACATGCATCTCTTCGGGGGCACGGGTGAGCCCGGACACCAGGGTTCTCTGCAGTGCTGGGGGCGAGAACAGGGGGGCTGGGAGCCTGGGCACCTGGCTTCTTTTCAGCTCTGGGTGGGGGAGTGGAGGCTGGGAAGCCCTTGGTAGTGACCTTGTCTTCCCACTCCCCACCCCAGCTGCCACCAGCCCCCTCTCAGCTCTGTATAGCCTCCTGCGCAGTCTCCTCATCGCCACCTTCCTCTACGGATTCTGCCTCGGTGCCATCAAGGTACTGGGGGGTCCTGATCCTGGATGTGGATAGGGAAGGGGAGCTCGGAAGGGGGACCTGGTCCCAGGGTCTAGGCTCACCCTGCTCCCTGCTCTCATCCCTCCAGGCACCGTGGAGCGACCAGCATGTGCCCGTCCTGTTCTCTGTGTTCTGTGGTCTCTTAGTCGCCCTCTGCTACCACCTCAGCCGCCAGAGCAGTGACCCCACCGTGCTCTGGTCAGTGCCGGGGTTCTCTTGGGTTCTCTCCAGCTCTGGGGGCGGGGTGTGGGGGGTGGTATCCTGCCCAGCTGACCCCTCTCCCACCCCCCCAGGTCCCTGGTCCGTGCCAAGCTGTTCCCAGAGTTCGAGAACCGCAGCCCCGAGAGCCCCCCCAGCGTGCAGGACCCCCTGCCTGAGAAGCTGCGCAGCTCCGTGGTGAGCAGGGGATGGAGGCTGGGGTGGCAGTTTTGGGAGGAGAAGGGCCCCCCCAAGATGCCTGCGCCCCTGACGGCCACTCCCCCCACAGCGGGAGATCCTCTACTCGGACCTGGTGATGTGCGTGGTCATTGCCGTGCTCACCTTCGCCATCAGTGCTAGCACTGTCTTCATTGCCCTCAAGGTAGGGCTCCCAGCCCCCTGCTCTCCCCTCAGACCCCTCTCAGGGCTGGAGGGAAGTCTCAGGGGGCATGCAGGGTGTGGGGGGGAATGTAGGGGTCTTGGAGGGGCTAGTAGGATATGGGGGGGTGAGAGAATCTCAGGGGGTGTAAAGTGGGGAGTGTGAAGGTGTGCGAGAGGGTCTGGGGCGTGTCTCCTGTGAGGGGGCATCTCTGACCCCTACCCCCTGGCCCCCCAGTCGGTGCTGGGCTATGTGCTGTACGCCCTGGCCGGGCTGGTCGGCTTCCTCGCCCACTACCTGCTGCCCCAGCTCCGCAAGCAGCTGCCCTGGGTCTGCCTCGCCGTGCCAGTGCTGAAGCCCCATGAGTACAGCCAGTTCGAAGTGCGCGGTGAGTGCCCCTCCGCTGAGCTGGCTGCTGCTGTTCTACTTGGCTGCTGTCATGTCCCACCCCATAGCCAGCCGCATTGCAGCCCCATGTCCCCAGTACCTGAGGCCCCACCCTAGAGGCAGCTATGTCTCTGTTCTACTCAGCTGCTGACACCCCCCACGCTAGAACCAGCTGCATCCAGGTGCCTGGCTTT
This sequence comes from Crocodylus siamensis, assembly GCF_052110815.1. Classification (NCBI taxonomy): domain Eukaryota; kingdom Metazoa; phylum Chordata; order Crocodylia; family Crocodylidae; genus Crocodylus; species Crocodylus siamensis. The sequence goes on from NC_143400.1 coordinate 3,238,777, forward strand.
GTACCCCCAGCCCTTGCCCCCCCCCAGGTTGCATCCATTCTACTCAGCCGCCACCACAGCCCACCCCAGAGCCAGCCACACCACAGACCTCCCCAGAGTCAGCTGCCTCTGTTCTACTTGGCTGCTGACTCCCCCCTACCCCAGCAGCAGCCTCATTTCAGCCATGCACGCCCATTTTTCAAGGTCCCACCCCAGAGGCAGCTGCGTCTGTTATACTCAGCTGTCAACACCCCGTGCCCCAGAGCTGGACATGCCCCAGCATGGGGCCTTGATGCTGGCATTGCCCCCTCCCAGGTGCAGCCCAGCTGATGTGGTTCGAGAAGCTGTACGTCTGGCTGCAGTGCGTAGAGAAGTATGCACTGTACCCAGCTGTGGTCCTCTACGCGCTCACCCTGGACGCCCAGGCTGCCAGCGCCCCCCAGCCTGGCACCCCCTGCCTCTAGTAGGTACCACCCCTGCCTGGGGGGCTGCTCAGGGCCCAGTCCTGGGACAGGACCCTCAAATGGGCCCATCTCAGCTCTCCCCATCTTTTTTTTCGTTCTTGGGGGGCAGCTTGATACTAACACAGCAGGCAAGGAGTTCCCCACTGTATGTGCCTCCGGCTGGGCAAGGAGGGTCCCAGGGCTACGGGAAGCCTCAGCCGGGGCAAGAAGTCCAGGGGTGGTGGTTGGGTGGGGGGGCGGGGCAGGGACAAGCTGAGGTGGGGGTCAATTTGGGTGGCGGGGGATCAGTGTCTGGCTGGGGGTCTGATTGGTGGGGTTGGGTGATTGCAGGGGCGGTTTGGGGGTCCTGGCCCCCATCTCACACCCCCCTGTGCCCACAGCTGCCGTGCCCTGCTGCTGACCGTGGCAGGGATGAAGCTCCTGCGTGGGGCGTTCTGCTGCCCCCCCCACCAGTGCGTGACCCTTGGCCTCACCGTCCTCTTCTTCCGCTTCGACTGTCCCCGCTGCTCTGAGGGCTTTGTGCTCGACTACTTTCTCATGTCCATCGTCTGCAGCAAGGTGGGGCAGGGGTGTCCACACCACCCCCCCAGGCATCTGGGTTATCAGTCCCCCCCCCCCCCACCCCGGCTCTCACCCCACAGCCGTTGCTTTATTCCTAGAGCTGGGGGGAACCCACGTGTCTGGGCACCATGCTGACCCCCCACCCCCTTCCCTCCCAACAGCTGTGGGACTTGCTGTACAAGCTGCGCTTCGTGCTCACCTACATCGCGCCCTGGCAGATCACCTGGGGCTCTGCCTTCCACGCCTTCGCCCAGCCCTTCGCTGTGCCCCGTATCCTGCCTGTCACCAGGGTCTGGGGGGAGCTTGGAGGGCATGACGGGGGGGGTCTGGAAGTCCGTGTCCCCAAGCAGTTGGTTTATGTGAGGCAGGTTGGGGGCTGCAGTTTGAGGACAGCTTTATTGGGGGTTTCCATGCCTGTGAGAGTATCTTGTGGGGGTCCCGTGCACCTGTGGATGTGTGGAGTCCCACTGGGGTTTGGGGGTGTCAGGCTGGGGAAGCATCCTGCAGGTACTGCAGGGGAGGTGGGGTTCAGCTGTGGTTTGGGGTTGGGGGGGTCTGAGGAGGGTCTCTACCTTTTGAGGGTCCAGCTGGGGAGGAACCTAGGAAGTCTGTGTCCCATTGGTTGTGGGGGGGGATCTGGCAGGGGTTTGGGGGGGATCCTGGGTGGTATGCCTTGGGGTGTGGGGGAGGAGGGTAGGGCTATGGTTTGGGATGGTTGGGGGGATCTAGCTATGTCTCTCGGGTGTTGGAGGGTTTCTGCCAGTGCAGGGTCCCAGCCCTGCCTGTGTGGGGGGCTTCTCTCCCCCACCCTGGTTGTTTCTTTGACCGCCCCCCCGCAGACTCGGCCATGCTGTTTGTGCAAGCTGCGCTGGCTGCCATCTTCTCGGCCCCGCTGACGCCCCTGCTGGGCAGTGCCGTCTTCCTCATGTCCTACGCGCGGCCCCTCAAGTTCTGGGAACGTGACTACAAGTGAGTTGGGGTCCACAGCCCCCCTCCACCTCCCTCCCTGTTCCACAGATCCTGGCACAGGTGGGCGGCCCTTTGCTGCAGCGGTGGTCCCTTCTGAAAATGAGCCCCCCCGCCCCCATCCCTCCTCCCCAGAACTGGGCACCCAGTAGCAGTTAACTAGAGACTTGCCCCCCCCCCCCCAATAGCCAGGACTGCATAAACACACCCTGGGCTTCTCTCCCTCTGAGGTCCTGCAGCTGGGCTGGGCCTGCTCCCACCTTCCTGTGTAGGATCCCCCAGCAGCTCCTTCTGGCTGGGCTGGTGACTGGGGTGGGGGGCAAAGTGGGCAGCATTAACTTGTCTCGTCTCTTCCACCCCCACTCCCCAGCACAAAGAGGGTTGACCACTCCAATACCCGCCTGGCCACCCAGCTGGACCGTAACCCCGGTGAGTAGGGCCCCTGCTGAGCCACCAGCAGGGAGCCATTGGTGTGCTATCAGTGGTCTCCCATCCACAAGCTCACCTTGCCAGACCCTGCTTAGCTTCCCAGGAGGCAGCAGGGCCAGCCTGGGCCAAGCACCCCCTCCCATTTAACCCTTGCCTGGCCGCAGGGGCAGATGACAACAACCTGAACTCCATCTTCTACGAGCACCTGACGCGGTCGCTGCAGCAGACGCTGTGCGGGGACCTGCTGCTGGGGCGTTGGGGCAACTACGCGGCCGGCGACTGCTTCATCCTAGCCTCTGACTACCTCAATGCCCTGGTGCACCTCATCGAGATTGGCAATGGGCTCGTCACCTTCCAGCTGCGTGGCCTTGAGTTCCGTGGTGAGCACACGGCACCCCCGAGAGCCAGCCGCATCCCTGTATCACTGGCCGTTATGCCCCCAGAGCCAGCCGCATCCCTGTAACCCCAGCGCCAACGCCCCCCAAAGCCGGCCACATCCCTGTATCTCTGGTCCTAAAACCTCTGCCCACAGCTAGCTGCATCCTTGTATCCCTGGTCCCGATGCCCCCCAGAGCTGGCTGCATCCCCATATCCCCAGCCCTGATGCCCCACAGAGCCCGCTGCATGTTCTTCTCAGCTGCTGGCTCTTTCCACCCCACAGCCAGCTACATTTCAGCCCTATATCCCAGCTTCCACACCCCACCCCAGAGCTGGCTGCATCTGTTCTACTTAACTGCTGACACATCCCACCCCAGAGCCAGCAGCATTTCTGTCCCATGTCCCCAGTGCCCAAGGCCCCACACCAGATGCAGCTGCGCCTTGCTTCTACTCCGTTGCTGACACCCCCCACCCCAGAGGCAGCTTCACCCCGGTGCCCAGCTTTATACCCCCAGCTCCTGCCCCACCCCACAGTCGGCAGCATCTGCTCTACTTGGCCGCTGACATCCCGCCCCAAAGCCAGCTGCATTTCAGCTCCACATCCCCAGTGCCCAAAGCCTCCCTGCCCGCCAAGGCAGCTGCATCTCTGTTCTGCTCAGCTGCCACCACTGCCCACCCCAGCATCAGCTGTGTCCCCATCTCCCCAGCCCCGTGTGACGCCCACCTCTGCCCCTAGGCACATACTGCCAGCAGCGGGAGGTGGAGGCCATCACGGAGGGGGTGGAGGAGGACGAGGGCTGCTGCTGCTGTGAGCCAGGGCACCTGCCCCACGTGCTGTCCTTCAACGCGGCCTTCGGGCAGCGCTGGCTGGCCTGGGAGGTGGCCGCCACCAAGTACGTGCTGGAGGGCTACAGCATCAGCGACAACAATGCTGCCTCCATGCTGCAGGTCTACGACCTCCGCAAGGTCCTCATCACCTACTACGTCAAGGTCAGGGGGCGGGGCCTGGGCTGGGGGGAGGGGCTTGGAGCTCCTTGGGTGAAAGGGGAGAGCCTAGGGCAGGGGTGGGCCATTGTGTTGGGCGGGGGTCGGCTTACTGAGTTTTGGCAAGCCATCAAGGGCTGCATGACAGGCAGCCAGGGCAGATAAATATTAATTTTCCAAATTTTTTAGGGGACCCACGGGCAGATAGAATGACCTGGGGCTTGCGCCATGTTTTGCCCACCCCTGGCTTAGGGCAAGTGGGACCTGGGATGAGGCAGGGCATGAGGTTTCGGGGGTGGGGCCTGAGCCTGGGGAGGGGGCAGGGCTTAGTGAGGCCGCAGCTGGAGTACTGCGTCCAGTTTTGGGCTCCACAATTCAAAAAGGATGCGGAGAAGCTTGAGAGAGTCCAGAGGAGAGCCACGCGCATGATCAGAGGTCAGGAAAACAGATCTTACGATGACAGGCTGAGAGCCACGGGACTCTTTAGCCTGGAAAAGCGCAGGCTCAGGGGTGATCTGATGGCCACCTATAAGTTTATCAGGGGTGACCACCAGGATCTGGGGGAACGTCTGTTCACCAGAGCGCCCCAAGGGATGACGAGGTCGAACGGTCACAAACTCCTGCAAGACCGTTTCAGGCTGGACATAAGGAAGAATTTCTTTACTGTCCGAGCCCCCGAGGTCTGGAAGTCTGCCAGCGGAGGTGGTTCAGGCACCTACATTGAACACCTTCAAGAGTAAATCGGATGCTTATCTTGCTGGGATCCTATGACCCCAGCTGACTTCCTGCCCTCTGGGCGGGGGGCTGGACTCGATGATCTCCCGAGGTCCCTTCCAGCCCTAATGTCTATGGAATCTATGAAATCTATAATACTTTGGTTGAAAGGGTGGAGCTAGGTGGAGGCTTGGGGCAGGGGGTGGGGTCTGAGCCAAAGGGGGAGGAGCTAGGATCTCAATGACTGTAAGGGGTGGAGCCTAGAGAGGGAGGGATTTGGGAAAGGGGGCAGGGCCTGGACTGGAGAGGGTGTGTGGAACCAGAGGAGAATGGGATCTTGGGAAATGAGTGCGGTGTGGCAGGGCCTGGACTGGAGGGGGTGGGGCTAAGGTTCTCTGTACAAGAAGGGGTGGAGCCTAGGGAGGGTAGAGTCTTGGGAAAGAGGTGGGGTCTGGGTTTGGGGTGGAGCCTAGGCTGGAGGGGGTGGGGCTGTAGTTGGGGGTTGGTGCTAGAACCTGTTGTGCTGGAGGGGGCGAGCATGGGCATGGGCGGGGCCTGGGCTTGTGGGCAGGGCTGAGATGTAGTGAGGGGCGGGGCCTAGGGCAGGTCCAGGGAGAGCTCCCAGGGGATCCTGCCCTGGGGGCGCTCATCCCCCCTTCCGTGCTGACCCCCAGAGCATCATCTACTATGTGACGCGGTCGCCCAAGCTGGAGGACTGGCTGCGGCACGAGGGCATCCGTGAGGGGCTGCGCGGCGCCGTGGCGCCCGGCTACGTTGATACCGACCCCACCTTCAACCCCAACATCGACGAGGACTACGACGCCCGCGCCGCCGGCCTCACGCTGCCCGCCTTCCGCCACGCGCACCTGGCCTGGATCCAGCACTGCGCCGCCCAGTGCCCCACGGTGCGCCCCGGACGCCCGGGTCCTCTCCTGTGCTGCGCCGGGAGCAAGAGCAGGAGCCCAGACGCCTGGGTCCTCGGGGAGGGGAGGGAGCAGGGGGCTGGCTGGGAGCCTGGACGCCTGGCTCCTCTCCTGCTCCCAGCCCTTTACCTGCTTGCTCTCGTCTCCGCAGCCCGTGGACAAGGAGTGGGACTCTCCGTTGGTCACTCTCTGCTTCGGGCTGTGCGTGCTGGGCCGCCGGGCTCTGGGCACTGCCTCTCACAGCATGTCGGCCAGGTGAGATGCCCCCACCCCGCCCCACCCCGCCCCACTCACCCCCCACTCACCCCCCACTGACACTCCCCTGCTCACCCAGCCTGGAGCCCTTCCTGTACGGCCTCCACGCCCTCTTCAAGGGGGACTTTCGCATCACCTCCCCCCGTGACGAGTGGGTCTTCGCTGACATGGATCTGCTGCACCGCGTTGTGGCGCCCGGTGTGCGCATGGCCCTCAAGCTGCACCAGGTGCACCCAGACGCCAGGGTCCCACGGGGCTGGGGGAGCCTGTGTGGCTTGGGGATTAAGGGACGATGCTGTTGGGGCGGTTGGGGGTCTCCATGGGCAGGTGTCCTGGAGCAGGGGCAGCTGGGAGCCCAGATGTCTGGGTTCCCTCCAGCTCCAGGATGGGAGTTGGGGCTGGGTTCCCTCCAGCTCAGGGAGTAGAGTGGGGGGCTGTGGGGTCTGGATGCCTGGGTTCCCTGGGCAGGTGTATATGGGGGGGGGCAGGGGGAGAGATGTGCTCCTGAGGGAGACCCCTGGGCAGTTGCAGACAAGGTGGAGGATCTGGGTGACCCCCTTTCCACGCCCCCAGGACCATTTCACATCACCAGATGAGTATGAGGATCCGGCTGTGCTGTATGAGGCCATTGCGGGGCACGAGCAGCGCCTGGTGATCTCGCACGAGGGCGACCCGGCCTGGCGTGGTGCCATCCTGGCCAACGCGCCTGCCTTGCTGGCCCTGCGCCACGTGCTGGACGATGCCGCCGACGAGTACAAGGTGGTGACGTTGCACCGCCGCCACCTCGGCTTCCGCGTCATCAAGGTGAGGACCCCTGTGCCCAGGCCCGCCCTGCCCCAGCTCAGCGTCTCTCTTGCAGGTGGACGCCGGGGGCTGTGTGGAACCCAGGCATCTGGGCCCCATCTCAGCCCCCTTCCCCTCCCCCAACCAGGCGAAATGATGGGGGGGGTGCATGGGTGTGCGTGTGTGTGGAACCCAGGCGTCCAGGCCCACGGTCAGCTATTTGTTGCAGTTGAACCAGGAGCGGATGTTAGGCCTGGGGGCCTGGTGAGCTCGGGCGTCCGGGCCCTGTCTCACCGTCGACCCCCTTGCAGGTGAACCGGGAGTGCGTGCGGGGGCTGTGGGCCGGGCAGCAGCAGGAGCTGGTTTTCCTGCGCAACCGCAACCCGGAGCGTGGCAGCATCCAGAACGCCAAGCAGGCGCTGCGCAACATGGTGAACTCCTCGTGTGACCAGCCCGTGGGCTACCCTATCTACGTCTCGCCCCTCACCACCTCCTACGCTGGCCCCCACGCCCAACTGCGCCGCCTGGCCGGGCCCCCGCCCAGCCCCCGCGCCATCGCCGACTGCCTGCTGCGCACCTGGCACCGGTGGGTGCAGGCAGCACCGCGCTGGGGGGGTACGAGGGGCAGCTGGGTGCAGGGGAAGGGGGCCTGAGACCTGGGTTCTGCCCCCATGACCCCCCCCATTTCCGCCCCCAGGCTACAAAAGGGCTGCGGCGCCGGGTGCAACAGCGGGGGCAACATCGAGGACTCGGACTGCGGGGGGTGTCCGGGGGCTTCAAACCCCCACGACCTGCCCAGCAGCACCGGCCAGCCCCAGCCAGGTACTGCCCGGACGCCCAGATCAGGGAGGGGAGGGGGGTCTAGGGGTGAGAGTGGGGGGTGCTGGGAGCCCCAACCCCTTTAACCCCTTGTCTCCTTCTCTGCAGGCCCAGAGCCCAGCCCAGCCGCCGCAGCGCCCTCCTGGCCAGGGCGGGGGGGAGGGGAAAGTCGCCGTGAAGCCCCTGCCCGAGTGCCGGCCCCCCCACGCCTCCCAGGCAGCCAGGCGGGGAGTGCTGAGGGGGCAGGGAATGGGCGTAGTGCCCCCCCACGGCCCCCACCCGGGCCCCCTGGCCCCCCTGATGGGCCCTGTGGCAAGTGGAGCCTGCCCGGGCGCCGCGGCCCTGGAGGAGGGGGCGATAGTAGCGATGGGGGGCCCCCCACTCCCCCCAGTGCCACAGCCCCCCCGGGCACCCCCAGCACCCGCACACAGGTGAGCCCCCCTCTTGCTGTGGGGATCTCCTGGGCTGACCTGAGGACCCCCCCCCACACACACACCCTGTGCCCGGTGCTTCTTTGGCTAGATCTGAGACACCTCCCCCCACCCCCACCCCCACATCACCCCCTGGGCTGGCCTGAGACCCCCGCAACCTCCTGTACTGCCGCCAGCCCCCCCCCCCCATGTCCCACCCCCTGGGTGAGGGAGCAGCTGCCTGACCTCAGGGCAGATTTGATACCCCCGGCTCTTCGGAGTGGGGATGGTCCGTGCTGCCCCCCCCCCCCCCACATCACCCCCTGGGCTGGCCTGAGACCCTCGCAACCTCCTGTACTGCCGCCATGTCCCACCCCCTGGGTGAGGGAGCAGCTGCCTGACCTCAGGGCAGATTTGATACCCCCGGCTCTTCGGAGTGGGGATGGTCCGTGCTGCCCCCCCCCCACCCCCAGCCCCAGGGAGGGGGTCCACTGGGGATACACCCTCCTCTAACCACTGGGCCTTTCTCCCCACAGCCTCCAGAGACCCCCCCCGGAGCCAGCGCCGCTGCCAGTGCCCCTCCGGAGCCTGCGCCCCTCCCCCAGGACAGCCCAGCCGCCCAGCCCCTGCTCCAGCACCAGTACTGAGGCTGGGGGGCCGCCCACTCCCACCCACACCCCGGGCTGGACCCGCCGGATCCCATCCCCCCCAGGACTGAGCAATACGGGGGGGCCCATGGACAGCTGTGCTGGCCCAGGGCCAGGAGACCCCACAGGGGGCAGGAGACCTCCCCCTCTTCTATTCCCCCGGGGGCAGGAGACCCCCCCCTTCTGCCCTCCCCCCAGCTGTTTGCTTCTTTGGGGGGCAGATTGGAAGGTATTTCTTTTGTTTTTCCTTTCAGACTGGGGGAAGAAGCCCCGATTTTGGGGCTTGGGGGAGTTTTGTTTTATTATTATTTTTTTTTTGGTTGGTAAGAAAAAAACTATTAAAAAACTTAAGACAAAAAGCAAGGCGGAGGAAGTGGTGAGAGGGGAGGGGGGGCAGCCTGGGTGCTCTGTGTGGGGCAGCGCGGGCTCGGGGCCCGGATACCTGGGTTCCTTCCAGCGGTGGGAGGGAAGGGGGCGCTGGGGGGTGAGGAGGGCGGGACTGACCCTCATGAATATTCATATATTCTAATTACCGTCCCCAAGTGGCCTCATATAACCAGGATCCCCCGGCACGTGGGAAAAGCGTGGCAGCCCCAGTCAGCCGGGCGCCGGGCGCCTGGGTTCACTCGGGTGCTGGGGCCTGGGAGCCCAGGTGCCTTGGTTTCTTGGGTTGCGGCGGGGTGAAGAAGCCCATTCAGGCTGGGGGGGCAGCCCCTCACCTGTGTTTTGGGGGCTAGGTGGGGCAATCACAGCCCTGCCATTGCCCCGCACTCCCAACCCGCGGCCCCGGCCCTCCTCACCCCATGGGCGGGTCGGGAGTGAGGGCCACTGCCAAGGTGGGGGCAGGGGCTGCGGGTCGGGAGTGTGGGGCACCGGGCCGGGGGCCAGGGGCTGCGGGTCGGGAGCCAGGGGCACCGGCCTGGTGGGCAGACCAGCACAGGTCACGTGTGTGTGTGTGCGGTGGGGGGGTCCATCTCGGGCCTGGCTCTTCCTGAGGATGTGTCGTTGTGGGGGGTGACGCACGGGGCCACGCTCCGGCTCCGCGTTGCACCATCACTTCCCGCGCAGCAGGAAACGGCACCGCGTCGCGCCGCCTGCCTTGGCCTCGCAGCTGCCCGTGCCCCCAGGTACGAGCCCCGATGCCCCAGGCTGCGTGGGGGGCTCCGGGTTGGGAGTGGGGGACACTGGCAGGGATGGGGGGGACAGGGGCCTGCGGGTCGGGAGCGAGGGGTACTGGCAGGGCTGGGGGGTGCAGGTCGGGAGTGAGGGCACCAGAAAGTTTGGGGGTGCCCAGGTCCTGGAGGCCAGGACTGAAGGACACTGGCAGGGCTGGGGGCTGCAGGTCGGGGGTGAGGGGCGCAGCAGGGTTTGAAGGGGCCAAGGAGCTGCAGGTGGGGAGTGAGGGGCACCAGCGGGGCTGGGGTGGGGGGCAGGGGCCCGCCAGGCCCTGCCTCCGTCCGCTTGCCTGCCCCCACCTGGGGGTCCGTTCCCCCAGGCAGGGAGCCCAGGAGTCCGAAAAAACATCCCAAGGCAGTTCCTGTTTCCTGAGTCTGCAGGATCCGGCCTTCGCCTGCACTTCCTGTCTGAAACTCCCCCAGGGGTCAAAGGGCAACTGCCTTCCAGAGCCCAGCCTAACACCCCCCCCCAGCCAGCTGCATCACAGCCAGGGCCCACCCCAGAGACAGCCGCATGTGGCGGCCGGGGCTGACCCAGCTGTGTCTGTCTGCAGGCTCCTGTGATCCCCCCTCCCTGGGCTGGGACCTGGCCCTGCCGCGCGGGTGAGTAGCTGTGGGGGGGTCGAGGGGAAATGCCCCCCTCCCCAGGGGTCTCTGGCCCTTTCATAGCCTCCTCAATGGGCCCCCAGGTGTGTGGGGGGCGTCGGGGTGCTGCCTGCGGTGCAAGGGGTTAACAAGCAGAGTCCGCACTTGGTGCAGGCGTGCAGAACCCCGGTGGCTGGGACACGCGTGTGCATGCACACACGTGCAGAACCCAGGCATCTGGGACACATGCATGCATGCAGAGACACGTGGGTGTACACACATGCAGAACCCAGGCGGCCAGGACACATGCATGCGTGCGTGCGTGCGTACACACACACACACACACACACACACACACACACACACTCATATGTGCAGAATCCAGGTGTCAGGGGGCCATGCACACAGTGCAGACACACACACAACCCGGGCGCCTGGGACACACATGCACAGCCCAGACATCTCCCCCCCCCCACCCGAACCGAGGCAGACACGCAGAGCCCAGGTCTCCGGGACGTTTTCACACCCCCATCCCCCCCGCATGCCGCTGTGGCCTTTGGTGCAACTTCCTTTTTTGAGCAGGGGGGCAGATGAACCACCGAGAATATATCCCCCTAGCAGCCCCTCCCTCACCCTGGCCAGCCCCCTCGTGTATGGGGGCCGCGGGGGGGCGTCGCTGTGTACACTAGGGCAGTGGTTACTTCCCCCCCGCACTGTCCTCGCGGGAAGTAGTTGGGGGGGAGCCGTGGTTTCCTGCAGTCCTGGCCACGGCGCGTGGGTGGCCTCACACCTGCCCCCCCACTGCCTGGTGGCACGTGGGTGGCCTCACACCTGCCCCCCCACTGCTGGTGGCGGGGCAGTCCCCGGGCGCTGCAGCAACAGAGCTGGGTGCGAAGGGGAAAGGCACCGGGGCAGTAGGAAGAGAGTGGCCCCGTGCTGGGGCGGAAAGCAGCCGGGTAGCGGAAGGGAAATCCCCGGGTGCGAAGAGGGGAAAGTGCCCTTGTTTTCGAGAGGAAACGTGCGGGGATCGGGGGGACCCGGGTGTCGGAAGGAAAATGCCCGGGTATTAAAGTGGGAAAGTGTCTGGGTATTAAGAGGGGAACATGTGGGTACTTTGTGGGGGGAGGGGGACCAAAAAAAGTTCAGCTGGGGGGAGGGGGGAGTACCCAGGCATTTGAGTGCTGAGGTGGGAAGTACTGGGGCATGGGGGGTACCTGGGTATCGGGGGGTACTTGAGCATCCCTGAAGGGGTCTCGACCCTGACTCCTGCCGTCTCCCACAGGTGCCGGCCGCCCCCACCAGCCGCTGCCTCCCCCAGCCAATGAGGCCTCAAGCTGCCCCCGCCCTGCGCCAGCCCAGCAGCTGATTGGCTGCTGGGTTGCAAAGGAGGGCAGGGCCAGGCTCCCTCCCACCTGCTCCAGGCCCGCCAGCCAATCCTGTCGCTCCCTGCTCTCTCACTGTTTCTCTCTGGGCTCCCCTCGTGACCCTGCCCCAGCCAATCGGTGGGTCCCGGAGGGGTCAAGGGGCATCGGGGGCCACTTAAGGGCTCGGGGGCAGTTTGGGGGGGGGGGGGGGGGCGTTATGGAGTCGGATGACCTCTTTGTCCGCAAGATCCGTCGCCACGCCCTCCGCCCCCCCCTGGCCTCCCTAACCTTTGACCCCAAGCCCCCAGGGACCCCCCACCGCAGCACCCCTCCTTCCCCAGCCCCGCCCATGCCTTCCCCAGGGGAGGGGGACAGCCACGACCCCCCCACAGAGGGCGGGACCCCCCCGGCCCCCCGTTTCCGGGATCCCCTGGTGCTTTTGGGGCTGCCGGGGGGGTGCGAGGGGGACGCGGAGGGGTGGCCGGCTGAAAGCTGGGCCCGGTACGTGGCGCACCACGACGTGCAGAGCATGCTCTTTGACCCGCGAGAACTCACACGTGCGTGCGAGGGGCACGAGATCTCGGGGGCGTCGGCTGCTGGCCCCCTCCCGGAGCCTGGGCAGGAAGGGGAGGGGGGCTGGTGGGCTGGGGGGGGCGAGAGTGACCCCCCCCTGGTGCTGAGCTGCCCCCGGTTCCGGCGGGAGACAGGGGCGCCGGGCGAGCAGGGGGAGGTGCCGGGGCTCGGGGTGTCCCCCTGGGGGGAGCCCAACGCAGCTGTGAATGTGCTGGAGGGCAGTGCCCCCCCCCGCGGGGCCCGGCCCCCCCATGCCATCGAGCACGTGGACCTGGGGGCCACCTACTACCGCCAGTACTTCTACGGCCAGGGTGAGGCCCTGGGGTTGAGGGCAAGGGGGCAGGGGTGGGGGCAAGGGGTGGGGAGACGGCGCGAGGGGTTGGCGGGGGGGCGGGCGGGCAGGCTGGGGGTGGGGGCTCTGGGCTCCGGGGTCACGGCGCAGGCGGCGAGGGTCAGCAGGGCTGATTTGGTGGGGGGTCGAAGGTCAGGACTGGGCTGGGGTGGGGGTGTGGTGTCAGGGATCGGGGTGGGGGTTGGAGGGTGCAGGTGGGGCCTCCTCCCCCCTCACCCCCCCGTGCCCCCCCAGAACACCAGAACTTCGTGGGTGAGGACGGGCGCCTGGGCCCCGTGGCCGTGTCGCTGCGGCGGGAGGAGAAGGAGCCGCCCGGGGGCGGCCCCCCCCCTCACCCTGCACCGCCTCATCATCCGCACCAGCCAGGTGGGGCTGGGAGGGTCTCGGGGGGGGTGCCAGGAAGCAGTGGGGGGTCCATGGGGCGCTGGGGCTGTGGGAGGGGAGCTGGGGGGCTCGAGGGGGGCAGCAGGGGTTCATGGGGGAGAGATGTGGGTGGGGGAGGGGCTGTGAGGGGGCACTGGGGATGCATGTGGGGGTGCTGGCATGGTGAGGGGGGTTGGGGGTACTGGGGGCCCCCCACTGCCCCCCCGTGACCCTCCCGCCCATGCCAACAGCTGCGGGCCCTGCGGGCCTCGGTGCTGGAGGAGGCGCTGCCGGGGGCCGGGGGGCCGCGGGCGCTGTCGCCGCGGCGGCTGCTGGAGCTGGTGGCGCCGGCGCTGGAGTTGGGGGTGCTGCGCCTGGCGTCGCCCTCGCCCCGCGTGCCCGACACCCTGCTCAAGCTGGACGAGCAGGGGGTGAGTGGGGTGCCGTGCTGGGTGGCGTCCCCGGGTGGGCTGGGGGATGGGGCCTGCCCTGACTCCGCCCTCCAGTGAGCTTGCAGGGGGAGGGGCTTCAGAGGGGCGGAGCGTGGGGTGCCGCCTGGGCCTACCCTGCACAGTGGGCTGCAGGGGGCTGGGGAGCAGCGTGGCCCGGGGTGCCAGGGCGTGGCCGCCCCTGACCCCGCCCCGCCCCGCCCCGCCCCCAGCTGAGCCTGCAGCGCAAGGTGGGGGTGCTGTACTGCCGGGCCGGGCAGGGCTCGGAGGAGCAGATGTACGGGAACGAGGAGGCCGCGCCGCCCTTCCGCGACTTCCTGGCGCTGCTGGGGCAGGTGGTCGCCCTGCGCGGCTTCGCCAAGTACCGCGCCCAGCTCGACACCCAGAGTGAGCCGGGCACTGGCGGGTGCAAGGGGCCGGGGGAGGAGGGGGCCTTGGGGGGGCTGGGGGCATTGAAGGGGGAGCGGGGGACATTAAAGCGGGGGGCTGAAGGGGGCACCAGGAGTGGGGCAAGTAGGGGGCATCGAGGGGGGACAAGGGCTGGGGGTAGGGCTGGAATAGGGGGGTCTCTGGGGAGCTGGGAGGGCCCAGCAGTGCACGGGAGGGGGAGAAAGGGCGGCTGCTTAAGCAGGCCCCCCCGTTAACCCTTCTGCGCCTGGCCGCAGCCGACTCCACGGGCACGCACTCGCTGTACACGACCTACCAGGACTACGAGGTCATGTTCCACGTCTCCACCATGCTGCCCTACACCCCCAACAACCCCCAGCAGGTGAGGGGCAGGCTGGGGCACCAGGGAGGGGGCAATTGGGACAGGTGGGGTTGGGGGGGCTGGGGGCCCTGAGGGGGTATCGGGGAGGGGGTGCCCAGGGCGGGCGGTGTCCGTGGTACCAGCCGCGTCTCCCCCTGGCAACAGCTGCTGCGGAAGCGTCACATTGGCAACGACATCGTGACCATCGTGTTCCAGGAGCCGGGGGCGCTGCCCTTCACGCCCCGCGCCGTCCGCTCGCACTTCCAGCACGTCTTCATCGTCGTGCGGGTGCACAAGCCCTGCACCCCCCACACCAGCTACAGGTCTGGGGAGGGGTGGGGTGGGGAGCGGAGTGTGTCAGAAGCATGCGCGAGTGTGCGAGGAGCCTGCCTCAAGGGGCTGGGTGGGCAGGGCACCTGCAGGACATGTGTGCCGGGGACTTGCGTGGAGTAGGCATGAGTGTGTAAGGAGCCTGCACTGAGCGTGTTGGAGTGTGTCTGTCTAGAGCCTGCACTGAGTATGCAGAAGATTATTGAGCGTCTGAGCATGAAAGGCACTTGCACTGAGTGTGCCAGTGTGTGCCCAGAGCCTGCACCAAGCATGCACACATGTGCAAGCATACAAGGCGCTTTCACTCTGTGTGTGCGTGCATGTGTGCATGCACGTGCAAGGTGCCTGCATTTTATGTGCAAGTTTGCTAGGTATCTGCATCGAGTGTGTGTAAGCACGCAAGGAGCCTGCATTGAATATGCAAGTGTGCAACTTGCCTGCATTGAGTGTTTCGGAGTGCAAGGAGCCTGTATTGAATGTGCGAGCATGCAAGATGCCTGCATTGAATATGCAAGGGGCCTGCATTCAGCGTGCAAGTGCACAAGGTGCCTGCACTGAGTGTGCGCAAGCCTGCAAGGTGCCTACTTTGAGCGTGCACCTGTGTGAGGAGCCTGCCGTGGCTCACCCCCGTCCCCCCTGCGCAGCGTGGCGGTGACCCACAGCGAGGACATCCCCCCCTTCGGCCCCCCGCTGCCGCCCCCAGGCACCCGCTTCCCGCACTCGCCGGCCCTGCGCGCCTTCCTGCTGGCCAAGGCCATCAACGCCGAGAACGCGGCCGAGCGCGCCGGGCGCTTCCGCGTGCTGGCAGCCCGCACCCGGGCCCAGTATCTGCAGGACCTGGCGCGGGCTCACGCCACGACGGCCAGCCTGGAAGCGGCCGCCTCAGCCCGCCGCGGCCCCCGGCTCCTGCCCCGGCGCAGGGGCGGGGGCCTCCCTGATGCCCTCCAAGGGGCCCTGACGTGGCGAGTGCGAGCCGGGGACCCCGAGGCCGGCGGCCCCGAGCAACCGTGCCGCCTGGGGGTGTCGGCTGAGCGACTGGTGCTGGTGGGCGCCGAGGGGGTGCTGTTCCACTGCCCCTGCCGCGACGTGCTGGCCTGGGCCTTCGCCGGCGAGGCCGCGCTGGACCTGTACTACGGGCCCGGGCGCTACCTGCGCCTCCACCTGCCCCCCGCGCGCCCCCAGGACGCCCGTGCCATTGTGCGGCGGCTCCAGGTGGGCATGGCTGTGGGCTGTGGGCCATGGGGGTAAGATGAGGCACTATGGGGACATGGGCAGGGTGAGGGGAGCTATGGGGTTGGGGGTGCTATGGGCAAATGGGGGGCAGGGTCCAAGGGGGCTGTGGGGACATGGGCAAGGCGAGGGAGCCTACAGGGTTGTGGGGAGCAGGGGCCAGATGGGGGGTGATGGAGACTGGGGGGTCCCGATGGGGTTATGGGGGCCAGGAGCTAGGTAGGGGCTATGGGGACACAGGAAGGGGGTGCTATGGGGTCAGGGGACCTGTGTGGCAGGGTGCTACGGAGCTGTGGGGGGCAGGCAGGGGCCAGGTGGGTGCTCTTGGGTTGTGGGTGGAGGGCACTATGGGGTCACGGTGGGTAGAGGCCGGGTGGGCGCTCTGGGGTCCCGGGTGGGGGGCACTGGGGTCCAGGGGCCATGGTGCTGATGTCTCCCTGTGCCCAGGCCGTGTCGCGGGGCTGCGAGGCGCGGGAGCTGGCTCTGCTGCGGGGGCCCCTGGGCACGCTGGGCTTCGAGACAGATGCCGAGGGGGTGGTGACGGCCGTGGAGCGCTTCACCTTCGCGGCCCAGGCGGGGCTGGCGCCCGGCGCCCGCCTGCTGCGGCTGTGCCAGCGCGGCCTGGCAGGCCTCAGCCCCCCCCAGCGCCGCCGCCTGCTGCGCGATGCCCCCAAGGCCTGCGTCACCGTCCTGCCCCCCGACGACAACGGCCGGCCCCGCCGGTGAGCTGGGCAAGGCAGGGGTGTCTGGGCGGGGTGGGGGGCGCTGGGGCCAGGCTGCGTGGGAGGGTCCTGGGGTCTGTGCCCTCCACTCACCACCGCTCGCCCTGCAGGAGCTACTCGGAGCTGTGCGCCCTGGCCCAGCAGGAGAAGCGGCACAGCCAGCCCCTGCCCCCCGACGAGGCCCAGCCGTGCCCGGGGCCGGGGGTCCAGGGGGGCGCGGCGCTGCAGCTTTTGCGGGCACTGTCCCTGCAGGAGGGCCCCCCCCACCGCCTGGCCGAGGAGCGCACCGAGTTCCCCCGCAGCTGCAGCGCCCCCCTCGGTGCCTCCACGTAAGTGCCCCCCGCAGCACCGCCCCCAGACCCCCCACATCAGTGCTCTCAGGACCCCCCAGACCCTCCCAGCTCCCCCCCAGGAATGCCCCCTGGGACCCCCACAGCCCCCCGTGTGAGTGCCCCAGGACCCCCCCCCCACAGCCCCTC
The DNA here is from genome assembly GCF_052110815.1 of Crocodylus siamensis. Taxonomy (NCBI): domain Eukaryota; kingdom Metazoa; phylum Chordata; order Crocodylia; family Crocodylidae; genus Crocodylus; species Crocodylus siamensis. The sequence goes on from NC_143400.1 coordinate 3,255,459, forward strand.
CCACATGGGTGCCCCCAGGACACTCTGCAGACCCCCACAGCCCCCACCACTTGAGTATCCCCCCAGGACCCCTCCTCCACCCCCCACCATGCGTCCCCCCAGGCCCTGTGCATGTGCCCTTTGGGGGCCCCCCAGCAGCCCCCTGCATGACAGCCCCCCAGGACCCTCCCCAGGGCCCCCGGGAGCGTCTCCCTGGAGTCTCCCCAGAGCCTCCTTGATGCCCCTGTGACCCTCAGAGCCCCCTTATGTGAGCCCCCCCCAAGCCCCTGGTTGTGACTCCAGACCCCTCCTGAATGTGTCCCCAACTCCCCCCACCCCCCGGACTCCCCTGCCTTCATAAGTTGCCCCCCAGGACCCCTGGCAGGGCCACCCCAGGAAGGTCCCACAGTGCCTCCTGTCCCCCTTAGGTCCCCCAGCAGTGATGAGGAGGGCCCCATGCTGCCCGACCCCACGCCCGACCTGCTGCTGGGCACGGTGAGTGTGTGTGTGCGTGGCACGGGGCATGTCCCACCCCCGAGCTGGCTGCCTCTGTTATACCCAGCCCTGGACATCCACCCCAGAGGCAGCTGCATCTATTATACTGAGCACCTAACACCCACCCCAGAGCTGGCTGCATGTTATACCCCACTCCAGAGCCAGCCACCTCTGTTATACCTAGCTCCTACCCCAGAGCCAGCTGCAGCCTGTTATACCCAGCCCCCAGTACCCACCCCAGAGCTGGCCGCACCTCTTATATCCAGCCCGCAGAACCAGCCACACCCCAGCATAGAGCTGCTAACATCCTGTCTCTTCCCAGGACCCCCCAGGGGACTCCCCAACAACACCCCCCAGAGACAGCTCCTTCACCCCTCCTCCTGCCCCCCCAGTCCTTTCAGAGGCAGGCGAGGAGGAGGAGTGGGAAGCCGTGACCACCGTCTGTAGCAGCATCCTGGAGACTCTGGCCAGGGAGGGTGAGTCGGGAGGGTCCAGAGGGGTTGGGGGGCCAGCAGATTGGGGGATCTCCATGGGGGCAGGGAGGGACTAGCAGCAGACCTGGGGCTCAGTGGGGAATCTGGGGGATCCCTGGGGGGTGCAGGGAGGCATATAGGGGGGTCCTGGGGGGAATGACAGGAACCTACAGTGGGGAAGGGGCACATCTCACCCTGCCTGCCCCCCACATTATCTCCCCACACCCAGGGCAGCACGTGCCGGAGCTATGGGAGCCCCCCACAAGCAGCAATCAGAGGGTCCCTGAGGAAGAGTGAGTAGGGGAATTGGGGAGGGGGTGGGGCTTACATACTTATTTATCTGAGCCCCTCCCCGTGCAACCAGCCTCTCCGCCCAGCTCGTGCACCTTGCTGACCAGGGGCTGAGTTAAATGAAAGGGAGGGTCCAGTGAGGGGCTGAAGGTGTGTGTGGGGGGGCCTATACCCCTCTATCTCTGCACCTGTGCCCCCAAACCAGCCCCTCCGCCCAGCTGGCGCTCCGGCACTGTCACCTTGCTGACCGGCGAGGAGTTGCATTGAAGGGGGAAGCATTATTTTAAAACCGTGGCTTGGGGAACCAGAGAGCTGTTGGGGGACGGAAGTTGCCCCCCCCGCCTCGCAGAGCTTTATGCAGCAGGCGCAGAAACTTCTTCGGCCCCTTGTGACTTGCTGATGCACTATTTCCCCATGACGGGCACCTAGCAACGGCCCTGTCTAGACTATTTGCATCACTGAGGTTTCCCCGTTGAGGAAGTTGCTGTGCGCGGGGCTGGACCTTGAGGGGAACTGGACCCTGCCTGCAAAAAGCGGGGGGCCAGCTGGATGGGGCAACAGGGGAGGGTCTAGGAGCCTTGGGAGATCCCAGGTGCCCTCGGGGGTCTGCAGCGCCAGGCAGCTGTGCAGAAGGGCGAGGCGGCTTTGGGACGTAGCACTAGGAGCATTGGTGCATCCACCCGCCCCCCCCCACCCCTCATCCCTCCCTCCCTCCACCCTCAGCTACAGCTCTGGGTGCAGCTTTGGGCGCCACAGTAGGAACGTGGCCAGCGGACCCAGGGCAGTGATTCCTCCCCTCTGTTCAGCACGGGGGAGGCCACATCTGGAGTCCTGCATCCAGCTGTGGGCCCCCCACTACAGACAGGGTGTGCCCACGTTGGAGAGAGTCCAGCGGAGGGCACTGGACCAGGCACTGGGGCTGGGGGACAGGTCTGGTGAGGAGAGGCCGAGGGAAATGGGCTGATTTAGTCTGCAGAAGAGAAGACCGAGGGGGATTGAATAGCAGCCGTCACCTCCCTGCAGGGGGGCTGCAAAGAGGCTGGAGCTGGGCTGGTCCCAGTGGGGGCAGACGACAGGACAAGGGGCAATGGGCGCAGGCTGCAGCCAGGGAAGTTGAGGCTGGCCATTAGGAAGGACTCTCTCGGGCGGGCGGTGAACCACTGGTGCAGGCTCCCGGGAGCGGCGGTGCAGTCTCCATCCTTGGGGTTTTGAAGACCTGGGAAGGCCAAGGCTTGGCTGGGACGGTGTGGTTGGGGCTGGTCCTGCTTGGAGCAGGGGGGCCCGGACGACCCCCGAGGTCCCTCCTAGCCCCCGTTTCTCGGCGTCTAAGTTGCAAAAGGGCTGGAGCTCACCCGGGGCGCGGAGCGCAGCCCCACCGGGAGAGGCAGAGGAGCTGGGCACGGTCCGCTGACGGGGACCCGAGAGCCGGCCGCGAAGGGCTGCCCCCTCTTGCTGCCGAGAGGGGGGCGCGGGGGCAGGCGACGGAGCAGGGAGGTGGCAGGGCGGATGCCCAGGGGAGTCGGGGACCCTCCGGCACCGGACGGGGACGATTGAGGCACTGAGGCCTGCTCTGCTATGGGGACTCCCGGGGGCTGGGCTGTGCTCGTTGCCCCCCTGCTTTCAGCTCCGTGTCAGGGGTTTTAAGCCCCTTGGCTGGGTGCCGTGTCTGGGCTGTGCCGATGCCCCTGCTGGGACCAAAGCTGGAGGGTCTTGCTCTTCCGCGCGGGGTCAGCTGATGCCACGTGGGGGTCAGGGAGGATTTCCCCCCCCGGTCAGACCGGTGCGGGGGGTGGGAGGCTGCAGCAGGGATCCCTGGAGCGTCCAGTACCAGCCGTGGGTCCGCGGCAGGGCAGGGCGCGATGTCTGGTGCTGTGTCGGGGCGGCCGGGGGCTTGACGGAGAGGCTGGGACAGCGGGGCCGGGGCCGGGGCTTAGAGCCCAGGTGACTCGTCCAGTTTTAATGGGCTGGGCTGGGGCTCCTCGGGGCCCGGCCGGGGCCACCCCCAATTCCAAATCCAGCCCCTCCGCCCGGGCCAGGTGACCGCGGTGACCAGGGCCCGAGTGCGCTGAACAGTGGGGTGCAAGGAGGGGCTGCGCGGTCAGGGTAGCACAGGGAAGGGTGAGGGCCCCCCATGCCCCTACACCTGCACCAGCCCCTCCGCCCGGCGCACGCTCCGGCGCTGTCACGTTGACCAGGGGCTGAGTGCATTGAATGAGGGGGTGGGTGCAGGGAGGGGCCGAGGGGGTGGGGCAGGACACAGAAGGGTGGGGGGCTCCCTTATGCCGCTGTACGTGCACCCTCTCCCCAGCTCGCGCTCCAGCGCTGTCACCTCTGTTGACCCAGGGCAGAGTGAATTGAGGGAGGGGGTCTCTAGTGAGGGGCTGAGGTTGGGGGCCATACGAGGACCCCCAGCCATCCACGCCTGTGTATCCTGACCCCCCCCATGTCCCCACAGGGCCCAGGCGCTGTCGGAGAAAGTGTTGTACCTGGAGTCGCAGGTGCGAAAGATGCAGGAGGCGCTGCAGCAGGTGCATGTGCTGGGGGTGGGGGCAGGTTCCTGGGGTGGAGGGGGGCAGCTGAGGACTGTGTTTGGGGGGGGTGAGCCTGGGTTTTGGGGGTCCCCAGGCTGACCCCCCCCATCCCACCCCTCCCAGGAGCAGGTGGCGAAGGCGGCCCTCCAGGCAGAGATCCAGACCCTGCGCCAGATTCACCCGGAGCTGGGGGATGCCCCCCCCCGGGTCCCCCAAGCCCCCTCCGAGGTGGGGGGCCATCCTGCACCCCCACACATGGTCTGTCCCCCCTTAGTGCATCCTACTGTTGACAGGGGGCTGGGGAGGCACCCCCAATTCAGGGCCCTCGCCCCAGGGGACACATGAACGCACTTGCACTAGTCCCTGTCCTTGCACACACGTGCTCCAGCTGGGAACCTGGCATGCTCATGGGCATGTGCCCCCCCCCCCCCCTTACTGTGACACAGAAGCTGTGAGTACCCTGTCCCGCCATGTCTGTATCCATCCATTGCCCCCCAATAAAAACCCCGCTCAGTTGCCCTTGGGGCTGCTTCTGCACAACGGAGCCGACGCCTGGGTTTTCTGGGGAAGGGGGGACTGGGGCCCGGACCCCTGGGCTCTCCCCAGCTGCGGGAGGGCGGGGGGGCTGGTTTGAGGTGACCAAAGGCCTCGCCAAGGCCCCAGGCAGCAGGGCCAGGTAGGGGCTGCCTCAGTGTCCCCAAGGGGCCCCCACCAGCCCCTGGGCGGTGGCTGCAGGTGGTCCCCGTGGCTGGGGCCTGCCCCGGGCCCCTGGTCCAGGTGGCAGGCTGGTGGGGGCTGGGCCCTTCAGTCCTGAGCCCTGCTCCTGCCCCTCCTTGGCTCTTCCCCCCTTTCCGCTTGTGGGGTTTTCTCCTCTTTCTTGGCCTTTCCCCTCTTCGTTCCCAGGTGTTTCCCCCTCTGCTTGGCCCGTTGCCCTCCCAGGTTTGGGTCTCCCCCCTTCACCTCTGGGGTTCCCTCCTTGTTCTTGGACCTTTTCCTCCTTGCTGTGGGCTCCTTCCCCCTGGGTCTCCCCCCACTCCTCAGGCAGAAAGGGGAAGAAGAAAGAGGTGGTGAAGGAAGAAAGGGGAAGACCCCTGCCCTCACCGTGGGCTGCAGGAGAGGAGGGGTCGGGGGCAGAACAGAGGAGGGTTTGGGGCAGGGGAGACGGGAGGGGGAGCAATAGAGGGGCTGGGGGATAAAGAGGGGGGCTGAGACCCTCAAGAAGAAAGGGGGGTGGTGGAGAGACCAGGAAAGAAGGGGAAAGATCCCAGGACAAGGAGAAAAAGAGGCAAGAAGTGGGGGAAGCTGAAGACGAGAGGCAGGACCCAAGGAGAAAGTGGGGGCAAGAGCCGGGAAGAAGAAGGGGGACAGGCCTCAAGAAGGAGGTGGGGGGACCCGAGACCAAGGAGGGAGGAGACCAAAGGGAGAAGGGGGAAATGGCCCAGCAGCAGGAAGGGGAAGAGCTGGGGAAAGGGAGGAAAAGGTCCGGGGAGGGGGGATGAACAAGGAGGAAAGGCAGGAAGACGGCAGGAAAAGCCCCAAAGAGAAGGGGGGAAAGGAGCCGGGAATAAAGGGGGAAGCGCCAGGAGTGACGTGGGGAGAGCCAAGGGGGGGCAAGAAGCAGCAGAGAAAGAGCCAAGGACAAAGTGGGGCAAGTGGGGGGGCAAGAAGAAAGGGGGGAAGAGATTAAGAACCAGGAGCAAAAGACACCCCCCCCAAAGTTAGAGTGTGTGTGTGGGGGAGTGCGTTGGGCGGCAGAGACCGAGGAATAAGGGGGAAGAGACCCCCGAAGAAAAGGGAGCGGCCGAGACCGGGGGAGGAAGAGACGAACGCGGAGGAAAACCCAGAAGCAAAGCAGGGGCAAGGAGAAAGGGGCGCTTGGGACGAGCCAAAGGGGGGGAGAGCCCCAAGGGGGAGCCGAGCCGACGCAGACCCCAGCCCGCAGAAGCAAGACAGGCCCGGCGCCGAGGGGGGCAAGACCCCAGACAAAGGGGGGGCAGGGTCCAAGGAGACAAGGGGGAGATGGAGGAGGGGGACAACCCCCAAGAATAAAGGGGGGAGAGAGCCAAGGGGGGGAAGAGAGGGGGAAGGGGGCAGAAAGCAAGGACAAGGAAGAAGGGATGGGAGAATGGGGGGGAGACCCCCACAGGAAGGGGGAGAAAGGGAGGGCAAAGAATAAAAGGGGAAAAGCCAGCCCCTCCCCCTTCCACCCCCCAGGTCTCCCACTAGACCCCCCCCATCCACTCCCTTGGCCCTTGTCCCCCCACAGTCAGCGCCCCCCCACGCCACTCCCACTTTCACCAACACCCCATTGGCTCCACCGCTGGCCAATGGGAGCGTCCAGCTAGCCCCCACAAGCTGAGCCGGGGGTCCTGTCCACGTCTCCTTTATTGCAGGCTCTGCAGCCAATGAGTGCAAAGGAAGCGGGGGTGGGGAGCCCCCCTGGCGGGGGGTAAGGCACACGCGTTGCACACGCCAATAAATAGCTGGAGTCTCTGCTGGGGGGTGGGGGTCCGAGCGCCCCACCCCTGGCCTAGGTGATGCGGCACCGCTCCCTGCGGATCGACCGCCGCCGCTGTGCCAGGCCTCGCTCCAGCCGCGCGTCCTCCTCCAGGGCTCTGCGGGGACAGGATGGGGGGCAGAGCTCAGCACCCAGAGCCCCCGGGCTCCCACCAGCCCTGGCCCCAAAGCAGCGCCGGGGACCCCCAGGACACCCCAGTCCCCTACTAGGTGAGACCCCCCTTAAACAATGTCCAGTCCCCCCAGGACTCCCCCCCAGACATGCAAGTTCCCTTCCCACACACAAACCCTCCAGCCCTCCCAGGACCACCCCCCGACCTCTGCTAAGTGACATCCCGCAGCCCCCACCCCAGACCCCTACTAGGCAAGATCTGCCCCCCCACACCCTCCAGCCCCCCTCCCACCTGGCAAAACATCCCCCGCCCTGCCCCCATGCATCCCCATGACCCCCCTGGCCAGAGACCCCCCTGTAGACCTTGCAGCCCCCCTCAGCCAGCCTCCACGACCCTCCCCCAGCCAGGGAGGGCTCCTATCCCTTCCCCTGCCGGTGCCCCACAGACCTCCCAGACTCCTGGGTTTGCCCCAGCTGGCCCCTCCCTCCTAGCCTGGCCCAGATGGGGGTCCTGGGGCCTGGTGGGGGGTATGAGGCTGCCCCCCCCAAGCCTCCACTCACATCCTCTCCTTGATGTCCAGGTCCCGCACCAGTTCATCCCGTTGGTTCACCAATGACACCAGTTCGTCCAGTAGCAGTTGCTCCCGCCGCTGCTGGGCCTCTGTCTTCAGCCAGTCTGGGGTGGGGGGAGGAAAGGGGGAGCTGAGAGGGCTGGGGGCAACTCCCCCCACCCCCTCCATCGGGGGCCGGGCACTCACCTTCAATGGCCAGCATGGCGCGCAGCTCCCGGCTCAGGAGCTCAAAGCGGCGCTCCAGGTCCTGCTCCTCCATCCTAGGGGGAGAAGCGGGGGGGGAAGTCAGGGCTGGGGGGGTCCCAAGCTCTGCCCTGGGTTCTAAAACCCCCAGCCCAGCCCTGGGTCCCTCCAGCCTCCACCTGCCCCAGTAACAACTTCTTCCCCATTTCCTGCCTCAGTTTCCCCCACTGCCATCTTGCCCCCCCTCCACCGCCCCAGTGGCCCCCAGGTGGTGCCAATCTCCAACCTCCAGCTGCAATCAACAACCCCCCCCCCCAGCTCCGGCAGCCTCGAGTGTCCTGATCCTGCCCTTCACTCCTGCCGCCCCCACCGGGCTGCTGCATCGGGGTCTTTCCAGCGTGCCCACCCCTTTCTGGCTGGGCCAGGCCGCAGGGGGCAGGGGGGCAGACCCTGCCCAGAGTCACTCCAAAGTGGTTGGACTTTGCCTGCGCCCGCTCCTCCCAGCCCCACGTCTCCAGGAGTCGGTGACTGCCCACCGAACGGTGCTGTCGGTAGGTTCCAGAGTGAACAGCAGGAAACAGAGGTGGGGGGCCCTGGACTGGGGTCAGCCCCTCCCCCCATAACCCCCCCTGCCCCCTTGCTCCACCCCTCCGGCCCCAGCCCATGGGACTCACAGCAGCTGGAGCTGGTCCTGGCGCCGAATCAGTGCGTTCTTCTTGTTCACCAGCGTGAACCACTCTTGGATGAGCTCCTCCTCCCGTGGGCGGTCCGTGCCTGCAGTGGGGGGGGGGGTGAGCCCAGATACCCCCAAGCCCCCTTTACCCACCTCCCAAATGCCCCCAGAACCTCCCCCCAGATCCTCTCTGCCCAGCCCCGACACCCCTCAAGACCACCCCCACCCCTGCCAGACCAAATACTCTCATGCCCCCCAAAGCCTCCCCTGGCTACTGCCTAGCCAGATCCCCCCGGCCAGCCTCCACGCCACATCTCTCTGCCAGCCTGGACACCCCCGCAGGAAGGGGGCAGAGGCCAGGAGAGTGGATAAGACCCCGAGAGCCCCCCTGCTCATGACGGGTTAGGGGCCGGGGGGCCCGTCCGTACCGGACCCCATGAGGAAGCGCAGGTCCGTCTCCACCACGGCCGCGCGGGCGTCCAGCTGCTGCTGCTCCACCTCCAGCGCCCGCAGCTCCGCCAGCACGTACTGGCTGGTGTCCTGGAACCGCTGGGGGGGCGCAGAGGTGAGGGGGGAGCAGGATGGGGCCCCAGTCCGCACCCCAGCATCAGGCCTGGATCTAGCCCCAGCCCCTGCCCCCCAAATCTCCTGCCCCCTTACCGGGCTCTCTTCGTCAGGGGAGCCAGGATCCGGGGGTCCCTGCTGCGTGGCTGCGGCTGGGGGGGGCAAAGGCGGGGTGAGGCTGGAGTGGGTGGGGGCAGCACATGCACGAGCATGCCGCACATGCCAGCCCCCAGCCCCAGCCCCTGCCGTGGCTCACCTGGGGGCAGCTGCGTCCGGGCGCTGGCGGGGGCCGTCACGCCTTCGCCGTCACCCTGCACCAGGGGAGGGAGATGGGTACAGGGCCCTGGAGCCCCAGTGCAGCACCCCCTGCCCACCCCCCCAGGACCCCCTTCTCCCTGCCTGGCCAGACACCCCCAGAGACCCCAAGCCCCTCTTCCCCAATCCCCACACCCCTTTGATCCCTCCCCAAGCCAGGGACCTTCCCACACTCCCTATGATAGGCCAGTGACCCCTCCCCAAGCCACATACCCCCAAAGGACACCCCCACACCCCACGGCCCCCTCCACGCCCCCAAACCCCACTCACAGTGCTGGCTGGCCGGGGGGGGGACCCGCTGCCCTCGGCCTCGTCCAGGGAGAAGGACTCGCTGCGCAGCTGGGAGCGCCGCTTGCGCACCAGGTCGGCATCGCGCACGTGGGACAGGCCGGAGCGGGCGGCGTGGGGCCGAGGCGGTGCCATGGGGCTGGGGCCAGCGCCGCCCCCCGACAGGGAGCGCGACAGCCGCTTGTGGCGGGGTGGGGGCACCAGCTCCCCGGTCCCCGCCTTCCCAGCGTCCTTTGCAGCCAGCTCCGGCTCCAGGGGGGACGTGGCTCTGGCCCCATTGACCCACTTCTTCCCAGCATCCTCTGCACCTGGGCTCCCAGCATCTTTTGCAGCAGGGGATCCAGACTCCAGGCTTATTGCTGGCTGGGCCAATTTCCCAGCATCCTTTGCTGTCTCTGTAGGGACCCCAGTCCCGGCATCCTTTGTGGCCCCTGTCACGGTCTCCAGCCCAGGATCCTTGGTGGCAGGTGGCCTTGTGGCTGCCGGCGGGGTGGCCCCATTGACCACCGCTTTCCCAGGATCCTTTGCTGCCTCCATGCTGGCCTCAGTCCCAGAATCCTTTGTGGGCCCCGCCTTGGCCTCAGTCCCAGCATCCTTAGACAACTCCTTTTGGGCCTCCATCCCAGCATCCTTTGTAGGCCCCGCCTTGGCCTCAGTCCCAACATCCTTTGCGGCAGGTAGCTCTGCCTCGGGCTTCATGGCTGGCTGGGGGATGGTGCCGTTGATGGCCACTATCCCAGCATCCTTTGCGACCCCTGCCTTGGCCTCAGCCCCAGCAGCCTTTGCCTCAGTGTGAGCCTCAATCCCAGCAGCCTTTGCAGCCCCCACCCTGACTTCAATCCTAGCATCCTTTGCTTCAGTGTGAGCCTCAGTCCCAGCAGCCTTTGCAATCCCTTCCTTGATTTCCATCTCAGGATCCTTTGCAGGCCCTGCCTTGCCCTCACTCCCAGCATCCTTTGCAGCCCCCACCTCGATCTCAATCCCAAAATCCTTTGCAGCAGGCAGCTCCACCTTGGGCTTCATGGCTGCCTGAGGGATGGTGCCATTGATGGCCACTATCCCAGCATCCTTTGTCACCCCTGCCTTGGCCTCAGTCCCAGCAGCCTTTGCCTCAGTGTGAGCCTCAATCCCAGCATCCTTTGTGATGCTTTCCTTGACCTCCATCCCAGGATCCTTTGCAGGCCCCACCCTGACCTCAGTCCCAGCATCCTTTGCCACAGTGTGAGCCTCAATCCCAGCAGCCTTTGCAATCCCTTCTTTAACTTCCATCTCAGGATCCTTTGCAGGCCCTGCTTTGCCCTCAGTCCCAGCATCCTTTGCAGCCCCCACCTTGATCTCAATCCCAAAATCCTTTGCAGCAGGCAGCTCCACCTTGGGCTTCATAGTTGCCTGAGGGATGGTGCCATTGATGGCCACTATCCCAGCATCCTTTGTCACCCCTGCCTTGGCCTCAGTCCCAGCAGCCTTTGCCTCAGTGTGAGCCTCAATCCCAGCAGCCTTTGCAATCCCTTCCTTGACTTCCATTTCAGGATCCTTTGCAGGCCCTGCCTTGCCCTTAGTCCCAGCATCCTTTGCAGGCCCTGCCTTAGCCTCAATCCCAAAATCTTTTGCAGCAGGCAGCTCCACCTTGGGCTTCGTGGCTGGCTGGGGGATGGTGCCGTTAACGGCCACTATCCCGGCATCCTTTGTCACCCCTGCCTTGGCCTCAGTCCCAGCATCCTTTGCAGCCCCCGCCTTGACCTTAATCCCAAGATCCTTTGCAGCAGGCAGCTCTGCCTGGGGCTTCATGGCTGCCTGGGGGATGATGCCGTTGACGGCCACTATCCCAGCATCCTTTGTCACCCCTGCCTTGGCCTCAGCCCCAGCAGCCTTTGCCTCTGTGCAAATCTCAATCCTGGCATTTTTTTCCTGGACCTCCATCCCAGGATCCTTTGTGGGCCCTGCCTTAGCCTCAGTCCCAGCATCCTTTCCAGGCCCCACCTTGACCTCACTCCCAGCATCCCTTGCTGCTCCTGCTTTGCCCTTAATTCCAGCATCCTTTGGGGCTCCCACGGTGGCCTCAACCCCAGCATGCTGTGCAGCGTCTGCTTTGGCCTTAATCCCAGCAATGTTTCCAGGTGCTGCCTCGAGCTCCATCCCAGCATCCTTTGCAGCCCCTGCCTTGACCTCAAGCCCCTTATTTTCTGTGGCCCCCACGTGGGCCCCAATCCCAGTACCTTTTGTGGGCCCTGCCCTGGCCTCTGTCCCAGCATCCTTTGCAGCTCCCACCTTGACCGCAATCCCAGCTTCCTTTGCAGGCTTTGCCTTGACCTCAATCCCAGCATGCCTGGCTGCTCCCACTTTGGCCATACTCCCAGCATCCTTTGCGGGCCCAGGCTCAGCCTCAATCCCTGCATCCTTTGCGGGCCGAGGCTCAGCCTCATTCCCAGCATCCTTTGCAGCTCCCACCTTGACCGCAATCCTAGCATCCTTTGCGGGCCCTGCCTTGGCCTCAGTCCCAGCATCCTTCGCGGGCCGAGGCTCAGCCTCATTCCCAGCATCCTTTGCAGCTCCCACCTTGACCGCAATCCTAGCATCCTTTGCGGGCCCTGCCTTGGCCTCAGTCCCAGCATCCTTCACAGCTCCCGCTCTAGCCTTTATCCCAGCATCCTTTGGGGCCCCCACCTTCGCCTCCGTCCCAGCATCCTTGGCGGCGCCTGCCTTGGCTTTAACCCCAGCACCCTTTGCAGCTGCAGCCCTGTGCTCCATCCCAGCGCTCTTTGCGGCCCCTACCTTGACCTCCATCCCAGCGGCCTTGGCGGTGGCGGGGGGCCAGGGGGGCTCGAGGGGCGCGGGCCCGGGGCGGGGCTGGCCCAGGCTGTAGGTGCTCTGGCTGCCGCCGCCGCCCAGCTGCACCAGGCTGAGCTCCTGGCCAGTGAAGCGGGCGCGGATCTGGCACAGGTAGGTCATGACGATGAGCTTGTCGGGCACGGCCAGGAAGAGCATGTCGGCCGGGTCCAGCAGCCGCGCGATGCCCAGCGCGGCAAAGCCGTCGAAGGCCTGGGGGCGAGGGGGGGGTGAGAGCCCCGCAGCGCCCGGCCCCGCCCAGGGCACGCGGCGCCCCCGTGCCCAGCCCTGCTCACCAGCTTGTTGTTCTTCTTGATGTCCAGGGGGTCCAGGGCCTCGTAGTTGCTACGGGGACAAGGCAGGAGGTGCTCAGACTCGCCGGGACCCCGCCCCCGGCTCCCTCCCGCCCCACCCCCCCGCCCCGCCCCAGCCTCACATCTTGTCGGGGTGGAAGCGGTGCAGGATGGCGCAGAACGCCAGGCCGTTGCGCCAGGCCGTGGTGAAGTTGGTGATGCGGATGCCGCGGTACCCGGCCGTCACCTCCTGGCACCACGACAGCAACGACTGGCTGGAGCTCACCAGCCCCGGGGCCTCCTGCGGGGCAAGCAGGGGGTGGGGGTGGGGACAGGGGGACACTGGGAAGCCCCCCCCCCTTAAACCGCGCCGGGCCCCCCCCGTACCGCCCCAGTCCCCCCCAGCATGGGGCTGGAAGCAAGGGGGAGCTGCGGGGTTAGGGGGGCAGAGCGTCAGCATTATCCCCGAGCCGCGGGTCCGTCCGTCTGTCCGTCCAGCCAAGCAGGAGCTGGGAGCGGGGGGGGCGGACGGGGGGGCGGACAAGGATGCGCCATCCCTACCTGAGCCCCCCCCTGCCCTAGGCTGTCCGGGGCTGGGGGATGAGGAGGAGGAAGAGGGGGGTCCTGCCTGGACGCCTGTATCCCCTCGCTGGATGGCGGCGGTGCGGCGCTCCTTGCCCCGGCCCCCGGCCCTGGCCCCCCGGTGTCTGCCCCCGCGGGAGGGTCTTGGGCAAAGCAGCGCCTGGGCTTGGGGGGGGGCAGCCCCTCCCCTGGCAGCCACAGAGGGTCTGGGCCCCCACAACCCGTCACCCCCCCAAAACAGGGCACGTCGGTCCAGGCCCCCCCCGTGGAGAGCCCCTGCCAGGGCGTAGGGGGGGCCGCCCCAGCTGGCGAGGGACAGGGGTGCTGGGGGCGGTCTCCGGGCACTGGCGGCAGCCCCGGGACAGCCGACAGCGCCAGCAGAGCCGCAGCCGAAGCCCCCTGCCCGGACCCCCCTCCCTGGGCCAGGGCGGTGGGGCTCGGGCCCAGGAAGACGAGCACGGAGAAGCCTGGGGGGGCCGAGCGGGGGCGCCGGGGAGGGGGCCGCGGGGGGCGGGGCTCCGAGGACCAGGGACGTGGCCGGGGGGGTGCAGTGGGGGCAGGGGATACCTCGGGGGGGGCGGAAGGGGGTGCAGGGGGCTCCGGGCACTTCCGCCGCCGGGGGGGAGGCACAGGGGTCCTGGCATCACCTGGCCTGGAGGGGGGAACAAGGGTCAGGGGTATCCCAGAGACCCCCCGCCGCTGGGCTCCCGGCTCCCCCTGCTCTCGCCCCAGCCCCCGCACCCCTCCCAGAGTTGGGGAGCACCCCGGGGTCCGGGCTCACCTCCCAGCCGCCGGCCGCTCGGGGGACGAGGCTCCTCTCTGCTCTTCTCCAGCCCCGGGGTTCCCGGGTGGCCGCTGGCCGGCCCTGGGGGAGGGGCCGGGGCCGGGGCCGGGATTGGGGGTCCGACGCGGGTCCTGGGCTTCCCTCGGCCCCCCAGGGTTCCCCACTTGCCCCTGGCTGTGCCCGACTCCACCCGTCCCACTTACTGCAGGGGGGGCAGTTGGCAGCGGGGCGGGGGCGGGGGCAGGGGCTCCCCCCGGCAGGGCCAGCTCCAGCACGGGGCGGAGGGGCTCCCTGGAGGGGGCGTCGGGGGTGTCAGCGACGTGGGCGGCCGGGACTGCGGGGGAGGAGACGAGGGGTCAGCGACAGCGGGCCACGGCTGGACCCCCCCCACCCCCCCCCCCCGAGCCAGGAGAACCCAGGCATCTGGGCGCCCGGCCCCCACTGCCCCCCGGCCCCCACCCCCTTTACCCTTTTGCGGGTGGGTGGCGCCTGCCCTGCCGCCCCCTGGGTCCTCGTCCTCCTCTGCCAGCGTGTTCAGCTCCCGCGATGGGTCTGGGGGGGGACACGGGGGGGGGGGGGGTTAGTTTCAAGCTGCCCCGGCTGTGATACTGGGGGGACCGGGGGGGGTCCTACCTGTGAAATAGCTCAGCAAGAGAATCTCAGTGAAACCTGGGGACAGACGGACGGACGGACGGACAGAGAGAGAGAGAGAGAGAGAGAGTGACAGACCCACGGGAGGGGGACGGACCCAGCCCCCCTTGCCCCCCGGTGCAGGAGGACCCCAGAGAGACGAGAAGGGAGAAGGAGAGCGAGGAGCGCGCGCGCCAGGCCAGCGGCCACGGCCCCGGGCAGGGGCTGGGGGCAGGAGCGAGGGGCCAGGGCAGGGGGCCCCCACCTGGGGGGCCCGTGCCGGGGCCGCCACTGTCCTGGGGCCGCGCCCGCCGCGTGCCCGGGTCCTCGTCGTCGCTGTCGGCGAAGTCGTTGAGGTCGCCGATGTCTCCGGGCTTCACGCTCATAAGGCTGGCCAGGCTCTGCATGTCGTCGTCCCTGGGGGGGCGGGGGGGCACTGTGTGAGGCGGAACAGGGCCCCCCCCCCAGCCTGGGGGCGCCCCTCTGACCCCTTGAACCGAGGCAACGGCCCAGCTGGGCCGGCAAGCGTGGCCGCCCCTGCCCCGCACCCTCGTGCGCCCCAAGCCCCGCGACTCACGTGGCCTTGCCCTCGTACAGCAGCGTGGCCGTGAGCGTGAGCTGCAGCGTGGCCGCCACCACCTTGGTGGAGCGGGGCCGGAGGCGCAGGCGCAGCTCCGTCTGCGTCGGGGTCGGGCGGGCGAAGCGCTGCAGGTTCACGGCCACCGAGGCCAGCACCTTCCGCGACTCCTGGGGGGCGAGAGCGGGAGAACCCAGGGCTCCGGCCCTCGCCCCGCCCCGCCCCCGGCTGCGGAGAACCCGGGGCTCCGGGTCCCCCCCGCCCGGCACTTACGTTCTCAACGACGAACATCCACTCCTTGTCCTCATACTCCTCGGCATGCGGGTCCTGGCAGCACGAGGGGCCGGCGTGAGCCCCTTGCACGAGGCCGTGTTACACAAGCAGCTCCCGCACTATTGCCAACCCAGCCCCGCCCCCCCTGAGCCCAGACCGCACCCATCACGTGCCCGGAGCGTGTCCTCACGGGGCAGCGGGCCGGGGGCACGTGCGAGGCCGGCCCACCTACCCGGTAGAGGGTGACGGTGATGTCCACGTTCTCGGGCACCATCCAGACCACCAGGCCGCGGTACGGGTTCTCGATGCCCGGCTGCCAGCCATGAGCCTGTGGGGGCAGAGCCTCAGTGCTGGCCCCGGGAGACCCCGCGCCCAGGCCTGGGGCCGGAGCCCCCAGCGCCCCCCCAGACCCCCACCTTGGTGCAGATGCGGCGGTTCCTCCGGGTCCAGACCACCACCAGCTTGTCAGGCTGCCTGGGGGGACACAGGGGTGTGGGTGCAGGGTGGGGTCCAGCACACCCACTGCCACCAAAGGACCCGGGGGGGGAGGCTTGGGGACGCATCGAGCCCGGGCGTCCGGGCTCCCACAGTCGCCCGCGACGAGCAGAAGCCGGGATGCGCGGGGGGCGGTGGGGCCGGGGGCTGTGGCCCAGACGCCGGGCTTCCTGCCGGACGGGCAGCTCCAAGACCTTTATCTCGGGGGCCAGGCCTCTGGGTGTGGGGAGGGCGCGTCCGGGGGGGGCTGGCCCGCCCTACCCTGGGTGCCCCTGAGATAAGGGCTAGACAGAAGTGGGGAGCCCGACCGCCCGCGGGCCCCCGCCCCCCGGCTTTGCTCCCATGAGTCAGCACCGAGCACTGTGCCAAGGAGGCCGCCCCCCCCCATTAACCCTTCCCTGCCTGGGCCTCTGCACCGCACCCTCCCGCCGCACCCTGGGTGGGGCTGGCTGGGTGCTGGGACGCAGCCCTGCGGGGGGGCGGTGCCCGGATGACTGGGTTCCCTCCAGCTCTCGGGGGTGGGGTGCGAGGCCGGGGAGCGGGGCTGGGCTCCCCCGGCTCGGGGCACAGGCGCGTCGGGGCAGGGCTCCGGCGTTGCATTCCGGACTCCAGGATCCCGGCCGGAGGCGCCGGGGCTGGGATGGAAACTCCGGCCCGAGTGCCAGGAGCTTGGCGGCTGCCTCTGCGGTGGGCGGGGGGGGGGGGGGGCTGGGGAGCTGGGCTGCGGCCAGCTCTGGGGTGGGCTGTGCCAGCAGCGAAGTAGAACACGTGCAGCGGGCTCTAGGGCACCGGGTGTCGCCAGTCGAGTGTAACCGAGGTGCGACTGCCTCGGGGGGGGGGGGGGGGGAGTGCCTGGGGTTGTGTGGTTGCAATGCGGCTGGCTCTGGGGTGAGACAGCTGAGTGGAACAGAGGTGTGCAGCCAGTGGGGGGCTGTGGGCTCTCAGCGCGTGTTCACCTTCCTGTCCACCCCCCATGGGAAACACCCGGACAACAGGCGGATACAGCCTGGTTGGCCCGGCTTCCGGCCTGGGGCCCCTCAGACCTGCGCCCCAGCCCTGCTGGTGCCCCTCACTCCTGACCGGCAGGCCTTGCCCCCCCCATCTATCTTTAGCCTGGGGGGGCAGGTGCAGGTGCTAATTTTAGACCTGGAGGGAACCGGACACCCCATCCCTGCCCCCGCACTGGCCCGGCGCCTGCAAGAGGGGGGGCAATAAGTGCTGCCCCAGGGGCAGGAGCAGGAGCAGGAGCTGAGGGGAACAAGGAGAGGGTGGGTCCTGTGCGGGGTGGTCTTGGGGTCAGCCAGGGGGCAGGGCCTGTGACCGAGGGGGTGGGGCTGGGGCAAGGGGCAGGAGAGCAGGCGAGGGGTGCCTAGGGGAGAGGCGGGGCTTGATGAGGAAAGGGGTGGAGCATGAGGAAAAGGGGTGGGGCTTCCAGCCCTCCTCTGCCCCCCGGGGCTCACCCCCCTCCGCCATCTGCCCCCCCAGTCCACAACTGCCCCACAGCCCCGTCTCCCCCCCCCGCTTCTATTTTTAGCCCCCAATGATGCAATATTGACCAGGCTCTTTCCCCATTTATGGGCATTTCGACCTCAAAAAACTAACAGAAAAGGAAAGGGGAAGTGCCCTGCGCATTGCCATGGAAACAGCCCCCAGAAGACCCCCCCCCCCCGAGCGCCCGGGGCTGGCTGGGCCGCGGGGGAAGGGGCAACAGCGCTGCCCACGGCGTGAGCGCCGCCGCCAGCAGGGGCGGCCCGGGGGTCGCGCGTGGGCACTCACCAGCGGCGCGAGCTCTCCAGCGCCAGCTCCTGGAATCCCGCCGCGAAGTGGAACTTGGCCGCGCGCTTCCCCACGCGCTGCAGCCGCTTCCACACCGACGTCATGGCGCCCGCGCCCCGGCCCGCGCCCCCCGCCCGGCCCGCGCCCGGCCCGCGCCCGGCCCGCGCCGCCCCGCCCCGCCCCGCCCGCGTGGGGCCGCTCCCCGGCAGGAAGCGAAAGCAGAGGCGGGGGGGGGAAGGAGCCGGGCGGGAGCGCGGCCGCAGGGCGCCCTCCAGGCGGGGGGCAGGGTCTAGTGGGTAGAGCAGGGCAGCGCGGACGCGGGCGGCTGGGGGCGCAGCTGGTGGGGCCCCCCAGCACTGGGGGGAAGACCTAGCGGTTAGAGCAGGAGAGCTTCGAGCCCCGGGTCCCTCCCAGCCACCCCGACTCAGTTGCCCCCCAGAGGCTCTGGGGGGCAGAGGGAGGGGTCATGGGGGCTGGGTGCCAGGCTGGGGGGGCAGGGCTGTGCCCCCCCCAGGAGGGATCAGTTCCCCGTAAGCCGAGCTGGGCCCTGGCACCGGCACTGGGAATTCGCAGGCCCCAAATTTAGCCACTGGCCAGAACCCAGGACCCGGGCTCCACCCGCTCTAACCACTAGACCACACTCTCCTCCCAGCCTGCGCGACAGCGGCACCGTAGCCACCCCTCCGGATGGCCAGGAACTGGTCTGCCCCTCCCCGAGGGCCAGTAGCAGGGGGCACATCCTGTGACCCCCATCCTATCAGAGCCCCCCCCCACAAGGGAGCTGCAGCCCCTGCGGTGCCCCTCACTCCTCCCCCCAGCCCAACACACGCGCACACCTGTACGCATACATCCGTGCACACACATCTGCACACGCAAGGGTGCAAAGATCCACGTGGACAAGCACACATGTGAGCAGACATGTGAGCTCTCTCTCTCACACACGTGCAACACCACAAGGCAGGATACATATGCACGGAACAGACACAAGGCCACAAAGCCTCACAGGGAGGACCCCCATACACAAGCATGTGCACACCCCCCCCCCAGCTACCACCTCCTTGCACAGCAGGGCTGAGCCAAGGGCAGCGGGTGCTGTAGACTCCCTTGAGCTCCAGCCAGGCCTCTCCCGCTCACCCAACCCCCAACCCTGCCTCCACCCCAGCTCCATGCCCCCAGCCACACCTCAGCCCCCCTGGCCCCCCACAACACATGGCCAGACACAGCCAGGGCCACCTGGGGTGCCCAGTTCCTCCCCTCTGGGATGCGGCTAGCTCTGGAGTGAGATGTGCCAGCGGCCGAGTAGAACAGAGGTGGGTGGCTCTGGGCAGCGTTGGGACCCTCGCTAGCCCAAGGCCAGCTCCAGGTGCTATGAGGATACCAGGCATCTCCGGCCCCATTCCCTAGCCAGCGCCCCACTCACTGCCTTCTGGATCAGCCCCCAGACCCAGAGTCCCCTCCCCGCCCCCTGGGCGCCAGACAGCCCCCACCTGCCAGCCTCCCCCTGTGGCCCCCAAAAAGCAGCTGAGGCCGGTGGAGATTCCAGGGTGTTTATGGGAGAGAGTCCATGCCCGAGGGGGCGGGGAGGGGTCTCAGGGCGGCGTGAGCTCCCGCAGGCTGCGCAGGGCCTCGGCCCCGGCCCGCACGAGGCCACAGAGCTGGGTGCTGAGCTCGATGGAGGCGCTGCGCTGCAGCTCGCAGGCGGCCCAGCCCAGCTTGCGCAGCACGGCCGCCTCAGCTGCGGCCAGGGGCTCGGCGGGGTCTAGGGGGATGGCCGCAGCGGCAGCAGCAGCTCGGAGCCCCGCGGCCGCCCCCTCGCAGTGCTCGGGCCGGGGGGCGGGCGGTGGCGGGTGGGCGCTGGGGGGGCCCTCGGCACTGGAGGCCAGCTGGCGCTCGCGGACCTGCGACAGCGCGGCCTGGGGGTTCAGCGCTGCGGAGAGAGGCATGGCGCGGTCAGGGCGCTGGAACTGGGACACCTGGGTTCTTCCCCTGCCCGCAGGGCTGAGGCATTGCGAGCACGGGGGACTGGAGCCTGTGGTCCCTCCCTAACACAAGATGGGTTTCAGGGGTGAGAACAGGGCAGCTGCAAACCCCGACACCTGGGTCCTCTCCCTGCCCTGGGCCAGGCCTGGGGGCCAGGAGCTGGGACACCTGGGCTCTCTGGCATGCCCCTTCCATCCTTCAGGCCCCATGGGGACGCACCTCGAAGGAGTCTCCCTACAAGGAGGGGAAGCTCCTGCTCTGCCCCCACTCTGCCCATCCCATGGCTCCTGGGGGTGCCCCTGTCTCTCAGCCCAGCCCCCTGGGGGTATCTGGGTGGGGGGCGACGTACCAGGGTTATCCTTGTCCACGTCGGAGTCCAGCTCTTGGCAGGCCACACAGTACAGCCGCTTCTGCTGGTCCTGGAGCAGGATGGTCTGGGGGAGAAAGGAACAGGGGGCGGTTAGAGGCAGAGTGGAGGGTCCGCCCCCCGCCCAGGCACCCAGCAGCGCCCCCATCCGGGCCAGCCCTACCCCGCAGTCCTGGCAGCAGTCTCCCAGCATGCGATAGCCCCGGAGCAGGTACTCTCCCATCAGCTTGCTGATGCGGTCCTGGCGCTCCCGCCGCGCCTGCAGCACCTTCAGCTCCGCCTCCGACGGCGGCTCCCAGCCTAGCTCCTCATCCTCGCCTGGGGACACGGGGGTCAGGGCTGAGCGGGAGAGAGATGTGGCGGGGGGGGGGGAGACCTGCCAGCAGCTGACCAGAACAGACGCAGCCAGCTCAGGGGGCACTGGGGCTGAGGATCCAGGTCTGTGCTGCGGCTGACTCTGGGGTGTGCTATGCTATGCTAGCTGCCAAGTAGAACAAATACAGCTGGCTCTGGGGTGGGGCAGAGGCTGGGGCACAAAGCTGGGCGCTGCGGTGCAGCTGGCTCTGGGGTGGGGCATGTTGGCAGTGGAGTGTAACAGAGGGGCAGGCAGAGGGGACACAGGGCTGGGATGTGGCTGGCTCTGGGGTGGGATGGGTCAGCAGCCGAGTGGAACAGATGCAGCCGGCTGGAGGGGGGGGGGACAGGACCCCGGTGGCCCCTACTGCCCCTGGACCCTTCCCATGGTCTCCTCCCAGCTGGGCTGCCCCCACATGCCCCAGCCCCCCCATTTCTCACCCGACCCCTCCTGCCCCAGCCCCCCCGCACCCGCCGCGTTCAGGGCCATCCTGCCGCCGTCCCCGCCGCAGCTCGCCCCGCAGCCCCACCCCCGGAAGTGCCCCCGATCTGGGCACCCGGACCCCGAGCCGCAGGGAGCGGAAGTGACGTTTCCAGGCAGCGACAGAGCTGAACGGGCGCAGCTCGAAAGAAACGTCCGGGCAGAAACAAAGGGCCCGGCCCGAAGATTTCCCCCGGGGTTTGTTCCTCGGCGCCCCGGCGCCCCGGGCACTGGGTCCTCTCCCCCTTCCACGTCCCCCCCGTGCAAAGCGGGGCCAGCGTCCCCGGCCCAGCCCGGCCCGTCCTGCTGCGGGGGGCAGCCCCTGCCACTTGCCCACCTAGGCACAGGCGACCCCAGCCGCGACACAGCCACAGATGCTGAGACTCGGTTTCTCTTCTTCCTCCTGCAGCAGCTTTTAATTGCTCAGCTGGGTAAACTGAGGCATGAAGAGCCCCCCCCCTTGCCTGGGACCCCTTCAGACATCCCCCGGCCCAGCCTCCTGGGGTACCCCCTCCCTGGCCCCCAGGGCCTGGGGTGCCTCGTCCTTCACCTCCCCCTGCTCCGCGCTGTGGCAGCGCCGGTGCTGGGCGAGGCGGGTGGCGCGGGCGAAAGCCTTGCCGCAGTCCCCGCACAGGTAAGGGCGCTCGCCCGTGTGCAGGCGCCGGTGTGCGGCCAGGTCCTGGCGCAGCCCAAAGCGGCGCCCGCACTCAGGGCAGGGGAAGGGGCGCTCGCCCGAGTGCACCCGCTGGTGCCGCAGCAGGTTGGAGCTGAGGGCAAAGGCACGGCCGCAGTCCACACAGGGGAAGGGGCGGTGCCCGGCGTGGGCCCGCCGGTGCTGCCGCAAGTTGGAGCCATGCCCGAAGCGGCGCCCGCAGTCGGGGCAGCTGTAGGGGCGCTCGCCCGAGTGCACGCGCCGATGCTGGGCCAGGTGGGCGGCGCGGGCGAAGGCCTTGCCACAGTCCCCGCACTGGTAAGGGCGCTCGCCGGTGTGGGTGCGCTGGTGCACAGTGAGGTCCTGGCGGAGGCCAAAGCGGCGCCCGCAGTCCCCGCATGGGTAAGGGCGCTCGCCTGAGTGTACACGGCCGTGGCGGCGCAGGTGGGCGGCGCGGGCAAAAGCCTTGCCGCAGTCCCCGCACAGGTAAGGGCGCTCGCCAGTGTGGGTGCGCTGGTGCCGCAGCAGGTAGGCGCTCTCGCCGAAGCAGCGCCCGCACTCCCCGCAGGCAAAGGGACGGGCCCCAGAGTGCGTACGCTGGTGCTGGACCAGATTGGAACGGCGCCCAAAGCAGCGCCCGCAGTCCGGGCAGGCGTGGGGCCTCTCCCCACCATGCGCCCGGCGGTGCCGGGCCAGGTTCGAGGCCTGCCTGAAGCGTCGCCCACACTCCGGGCAGGCGTGGGGCTTGGCCTCGGCCTCATCACCAGGGGCTGCCGTTGTCGCTGTGGTCTCCCCTGCCAGCAGCTGCTGGGCCAGGCTGGGGCTGAGGTCGTAGCTCCGGCCACGCTCCAAGTAGCGGCATGGCCTAAGGCCCAGGTGGGTCACTCGGTGCACGATGACGCCTCCCAGCTCTGCCAGGCCCTGCTCAGCCTCTGTAGGGGCACCTGGGGACAGGCTGGGGTCAGCCAGGGATGCGCTGGAGCTGCCCAGGTCAGAGTCTTCCTCCCGCTCCTCCTCCACGCACCCGGCGGCCGCATCTGAAAGCAGAACCCTGCAATCAGTAGCTGCCCCCGTGGTGGGAGGGGCTGGCACTCGTGGTGCCCAGCCCGGGATCAGGGTTTGTCTCAGAGAAGATGCCCCAGCCCTGGGGGAGACCAGGGTCCCAGTCACCTGGGCACTGCAGACAGCTACAGCAGGAGTCTGGGTGGATGCAAGGAGGGAAACAGGGTGGGAGGGCGGAGGGTGCAGAGCCAGGGAGAGAACCCAGGTGTCCGGGCTCCCGGTGCCTCCTTCTCCCCCCACCTCCCTGCTGGTACTCACCAGCCGGGGCCTCCCTCTCCTCGGAGCTGGAGGGGTCTCTAGAGGGAGGCCCCAGGGCACCCATGTCCTCCTGTAGCTCCATGGGCATTGGGGGCCACTCTCCCTGCAGGGCGGGGGTGCGAGCAGAGGGGTCACGGAGCGCAGACACACGGACAGTGCCGCGTCCCCTCCCACCGGCCCCAAGGCTGGGACGTAGCAGCAGGCGCAGCGCCCGAGATGCGACCGCTTCCGAGGGAGGGGGGGACACTGGGGACGCAGGGCCCCCCTCGCCTGGCCCTGGGATGCGGCTGGCTCTGGGGTGGTGCCTGGGGAGGGACTGGCCGCACTCATCCCCAGGGAAGTGGGGGCTCCAGCCGCAGCTGCCTGGGTTGGACTTGGGGTGGGAGCTGCCAGACCCTTTGTGTGGCTTCGCTTGCAAGGCAACCTGGGAAATGACCAGCCTCCTCGCAAGGCACTGTGGGGGCTGTAGTTCCTGCCCCTGGAGATGGTGGTTGCTGTTGGGGGTGGCGGCATCAGACAGGAAACCAAGGAGATAGATGGCTGATAGGGTTCACCATTCATTATTGCTAGGGGGCCAATCCTAGGTGTATGGTTTCTGGCAGGAAGGCATGGCCCGGGGGCACTTGCTATGCGAGTGAGATCTGGCGGGGTGGAACCCAGGAGACAGCACCCAGGACAGGAGGGGCCCGGCCCTGCAAGGAGGCAGGCAACAGGGGACCTCCTTTCCCCACCTCCCTTCCAGGGGCTCTAGGGCAGCCCCCCCAATCCAGCAGGTGCAGAGTGAGACACAAAAAGCCAGATTTAAGTCGACTTTGAAATGTTTATTAGTTGCTGGAAAAGCCACGGCCGGAGACTCCGGTGGGGGGGAGAAGAGAGTCTGAGATGGATGGGGGTAGGGACAGGAGAAGCCCAGAGGCCATGCCATTGGGAGAAGGGGGGGTGAAGGGGGACTGAGCATCCCCTACGCTTGGAGAGAAAGGAGAGGAGGATTCTCCCTCCGCCACCCTGAGGGGGACATGTGACCTAGAAGACGGTGCCCACCCGGGCCTGGGTGTAGGGCTCAGAACACCCCCAGGGGTCAGCAAGGAGGCTGGGTTTGGGGCGTGAGAAGCTTAAATTAGAGAGAGGGGGAAAGAGAGAGAAGAAAAAAAACAAAACAAAAAACTCAGTGGTGGAGTCGAGGGGGCCGCGACTTTACTGAAACCCGAGCGCCTCGCGGGCAGGTGGGGGCACGGCGGGCGGGGGTGGGGGCCGCGGGGCCGCCCGCCACGCGACCTGCAAAGAGAGCACAACAGAGCATCAGCACCGCGCCGCCCAGCCCAGCCCCGGCCCTGTTCCATCCTTTCCTCCCCCCGCCCCCCCATCACAGCCCAGCCCCACGGGCCATGCCCAGCTCCCCACAGAACAGGCCCCAGGATCCAGGCAAAGCTGAGATGGCTGGCGTTGGCTCCCTGGAGCCACGCGGCCAAAGCATGGGCAGGCCAGAGGGCGACACGACGGGTCCCAGCAGCCCTCCCCCAGCACTCGCGTGCCCACTTCTCCCCGAGAAAGCTTACAGAGGGGGCTGGGCTGACCCCAGTTGTGGGCAGGACCCCAAGCTGCATGCTGGGGAGGGTGGGTGGACACCACACCCAGCCAGGGGCCACCTCTAACACCCGAGAGGGTGAAGCTGGGCTCAGCCTACAGTAATGGCCTACGGCTTCAGTGCCAGCCTCAGCTGGCGGGTACATCACGGTCCCGATGCTGCCCCACGGACAACACCAGCCAGGGTTTGTGAAAAGGCAGCCAAGTCCCTCCCTGTGCCCCTACATCCAGCAAGGTACGCACTCAGAGACTTCTCCTCCAGGAAGCCTGAGGCCTGCCCCTCCCTGGGGCGGCCCGCGTAGCACAGAACCAGGGGCTGTGGCCAGGCCTGGTAGGGCTGTGTCGTCGCCCAGGATGACCTGTGTGCTCCCCTTCCTCCCCGCCCCGGCCACCCGCGCTCACCTCCGGCTCAAAACGCAGAGTACCGCGCCCTGTCCGCGTATGGGTCGCGCTCGAAGCGCTGCACGTCGTAGAGGGAGGCCGCCCGCGTGACCGACGACGCTGGGGACAGCTGGCTCCGGTCGTACGCGTACGCCTCTCCGACGGTGGTGGCCGCGGCTGCCGTGCGACGCAGGGGGCTCCTATCCCGGGCGTAATAGGTGGAGGACGCAGCCGCGGCTGCAGCGGTGGCAGCTGCGGCAACAGCTGCCGCCGCGCCCGGGGTGGGCAGCAGAGCTCTATCGTAAGGGTCTAGGGTGGTGGGGAGGCGGCTGGCCATGGCTGTGGTGGCGGCGGCCATGGCCGTGGGCTGCACCTGGGAGTACTGGGCATACTGGGAGTACTGGGCCATGGTCTGCTCTGCATAGGCATCGTAGGCCGAGCGCACGCGGTAGCGCTTGTAGTAGTCGACCATTCCTCCGTACCCGTCATCGTAATACATGGTCTCCCCATAGCCCGTGGGGTAGGGAGTGCGCACTGCTCCGTACTGCTCGTTATAGGTCTCGGTAAAGTCAGGCACCTGCCCCGGGCGGTCGACTGGACACTCTTTAGACCAGTGCCCTTCCTTCCCACACCGATAGCAGCCACTCTTGTCTCCCATCCCGGGTACTGTCCGCAGCCGGCTCGTGGACAACTGCACGCGCATCCGCTTGCCTTGAAGAGACAACGCGAGAAGGAGTTGCTATAATTAAAACGGGCACCACCCGGGAAACCCCCGTGGCCCCGAGCCGGAGCCAGGCCCGGCCTCCAGAGGGGCGCGCGAGCTGTGCAGCCAGCCTCCAACACCTGCAACGCACACATCCTCGCGCCCAGGCACCCAGCAGCCCCACGCAGCCTCTCCGGAGGCCCCGCGCGAGGGGTGCTACCGCGGCCGGCCGACACCACGCGCTCAGTTACCTGGGGCTGCTGCGGCTTTCGTGGACGGGCAGCGCCACGCCAGCACCGGGCGGACGGTCAGGGCCGGGACACGGGGCCGGCGGGGGAGGGAAAGGGGGGCCTGCGGGATAAGTTAGTCCGGTTCCGCCCCCCTGTAGCTGCCCGGGACTGGCTCGGTCCTCCCCCACCTCCGCCCCACACGGGGGCTGCGCCAGGCTGTCTGCGCGGCCAGGGACTAATCGCCCTCCCCCAGCACGAAGGCGCCACCACGACGCTGCCAGACCTGGAGAGCTTCGTGGCCTCGAGCTCCAGTGTCACCGAGGAAAAAGACTGCACTTGGGCACTGCCCAGGGGGATGCCTGCCTCCTCCCGCCAAGCGCCCAGACACGAGCCCGCAGCTCCCTGCCCTCTCGAGGGCACTCCTCACTCCTGCGGGGCAGGGGGCATTCGCTGATGGAGGCCCCGCGGCGCCCTCACCACCTCCCTCCGGCCTCCCGGCTCTGGGGACGGGCGGAGAAGCGCGACCCGCTCTCCTACCTGGCCCGCTCCGTGCGCGGGGCGGCGGGCGCTACCTAGTCCTAGTGCTAGCGGGGCCGCCCCGCCCCGCCCGGCCGGCCGGCCCTGCGTCACCTTGGAACTCGGTGTTGTCGAGGCCCTGGATGGCCTCCACCGCGTCCTCGGCCCGCTCCATGTGCACGAAGGCGTAGTCCTTGACGATGTCGCACTCGATGACGGGGCCGTACTCCTCGAACTTGGTGCGCAGCTCCAGGTTGGTGCAGGTGGCGCTGATGTTGCCCACGTGCAGCTTGGTAGAGGCCTTGCTCTTGTTCTTGCTGGCCTCCACGTTGATGCAGACACCGTGCAGCTTGTGGTGGTGCAGGTTGCGGATAGCGTCCTCGGCCGCCGTCTTGTCCTCGATGTGCACGAAGCCGTAGTTCTTGATGATGTCGCATTCTAGCACCTTCCCGTACTGCTCGAACAGCGACCGGATCTCCTGCTCCGTCGCCTCCCGCGGCAGGTTCCCGATGAACAACTTCACCATGTCGGCGCGGCCGGGCGGAGGGGCGGGGCGGGCTCGGGCCGGGCTGCGCAGCGGGAGGGTGGGGGGGGGGATAGGTCTCACCCCCGGCGCGCGCGGCGGTCGCGGCCTCGCACTCGTTGACGGCGACAAAATGGCGGCGGCTCCACCCCGCCGCGGCGCGACCCGCCGATGACCCCACGGGCCCCGCCCCCACGACCCCGGCGCCGCTCGCCCATTGGCGAAAGGGAGGGGGCGGGCGCGAGAGGCCGCCCATTGGCCGCGTCGCGTCACAGCGCGACGGGCGGGGGCGGAAGTAGGCGGGAGATGCCGCTCAGCTTCCGGTCGCCGCCGCCAATCGCGGCCGGGCGGGGGGCCGGGCCGCCGAGGCCCGCAGGGCAGGAGCGCGGCGCCGGCGGAGGAGGAGAGGGGCTGCGCGCGGGTAGGGAGGGTGCCTGCGTCACCCTGTGCGGGTGACGTCATTTCTCGGGCCGGGGGCGGAGCTCCCTGCGGCCCCGCCCCCAGAGGGGGCGGTCTCCTGCTGCCCCCCCTCGGAGGGAGTGGTGCCTAACGCAGCTCCCCAGCCCCGGGGGGCGGGGTCCGCTTGCACGCCCCGCCCCTCCTTGGCCCCGCCCCTTCTTGAAGCCCCTCCCCCCGGTATAGCCGGGGTCTTACCCTTTCTCCCTGTCCCCCCACTGCTCCCGGAGGGAGGTTCTCCATATTGCCCCCCCAGCGGTCCCTTGCTGTGGGGAAAGGGGTCTCCTACCCCCCCACTTGTCCCCCCAGCCCCCGGGGGTCCCTTGTTGCGAGGGCGGGGGTGTCCAGGCCCCCCACTTGTTTCCCCCTAGCCCCCGGGGGACGATGTCGGAGTCGGTGCTGCTGCTGCGGCGGGTGCGGGAGCGGGGGGCCGGGGGGGCGGCGGGGGAGGGCCCCGGGGGCGCGCGGCGGAAGCGGGGCCGGCGCCGGCGCTTCTACCCCGAGCACCGGGTGTACCGGGCCCGCAGCTCCTTCCTGGACCTGACGGAGGAGCAGGTGCTGCGGCGCTACCGCCTGGACAAGGCGGCCATCGCGGGGCTGTGCAGCGAGCTGGGCTCTGACCTGGAGAGCCTGACGGGCCGCAGCCATGCGCTGCCCGTGGCCGTCAAGGTCACGTCTGCCCTCACCTTCCTGGCCTCCGGCTCCTTCCAGACGGCCACGCGCGACACCACCGGCATCAGCCAGTCAGCCATGTCCAACTGCCTGGCCCAGTTTCTGGAAGCCTTGCAGCGCCGTGCTGCCCGCTACATCGCCTTCCCAGCGCCCGGCCCCGCCGCGGCCGCCCGGACCCCCGGCGGCTTCCCCGGCGTGCTGGGGCTGGTGGGCAGCCTGCACGTGGCGCTGCGGGCGCCCTCGGAGAACGAGCTGGCCTACCGCAACGCCCGCAACTACCACTCCATGAACATGCAGCTGGTGTGTGATGCCCGCGGTGCCATCACCAACGTGGTGGCCAAGTACCCGGGCTCCTGCCCCAATGCCGCCGTGCTGGAGAACTCCGCCCTGGCCCGCCTGCTGGATGGCACCCGGCCCGACGGGCTCTGGCTGCTGGGTGAGGCAGGGCCCCGGGATGGGCTACCTTGGGGGTGGGGAGAGGGCGGCGCTAAACCCTGACCCATCCCTGTGCAGGCAGGTCCTTTGGGAAGACGCCTTGACACCCCCTGACCCATCCCTATCCCGGCAGGGTCCTTGGGGAACCGCTCTGACAGCCCCCATTGAGTGCTGTGTCAGGGCTGACTAGCTTGATGAAGAGGTTGGATGACGGTTTGGGATGGTTTGGACAGGGCTGATCCAGCCTCGGGCTGGGGGTTGGACTAGATGTGACACATGACGGTCCCCTCCAGCCACATGGCTCTAGGCTTCTATGGACTAGGTGAACTGGGGATTGGACTAGACATGACCTCCAGGGGTTCCTTTCCAGCCTGGAATTGGATAACACCCCCCTGGGGAAAGCAGGGGACTGACGGGGTGACACTCCACCCTTTGGTGGTGGGCAAAAGAGGCTGTGTATGCTTCAGACGTGAGGTGGGGGGGAGCTGTTTCTGGCTCCAGTCACAGCCACGTGGGGCTGAGTGTGGAGTGCCGGCTCCAGCGTGTCCACTCTGCCCGCAGGCGACCGCAGTTACCCGCTGAAGACGTGGCTCATGACACCCATCCTGTTCCCATGCAGCGCGGCCGAGGAGCACTACAACGCGCGGCACCATGAGGCGCTGGCCGTGCTGCGCCAGACCTGTGCCCTGCTGCGGCGCCGCTTTCGCTGCCTGGACAAGGCCAGCGGCTCCCTGCAGTATGCGCCCCAGAAGGTCTGCCAGATCTTCCTGGCCTGCTGCATCCTGCACAACATCGCCCTGGGTCGTCGCATGCCCCTAGACCTGGCCGAGGCCGAGGGCTCGCCCGATGGGCCTGAGGCTGAGCCCGACCTGCCCATGCAGACGCCCTTCGTGCAGATCTCCAGCGAGGCCCGGGCCGTGCGGGCCCGCATCGTCCAGCAGTTCAAGGATGCCCTCACCTAGGTCCCTGCTCTCGACCCTCTCGGACTTGTCCCCGCATGGATGGTTCCCTGGCCCTGAAGCGCCGTCGGGTACCCATGGGGAGAATGGAGAAGAGTGACCAGACAGACGCCCTGGCCCCTACTGCAGAGCAGTGGGAAGTGGAGGGGAGGGGGGGTCCCATGGGGTGGAAGGCACTGCAGCCCCTCTGGCTGGGTTGCAGCCCTCCCCCTGGCCCAGTCTCCCAAACTAAGTGCCACGGGGTTGCCAGTGTGATTCTCCAGCTGCTGTGTGGGGATTGTCTGGGCAGCGTGGGAGGTCAGTGCAGTCCCTCTGCTTGGCCCGGCCATGTCTCCATGGGACTCGGAGCCAGGGCCTGGCCCAGGGCAGGTAGGAGGCCTCCCCTGGCCCTGCAAGGAGGGGAGGGGGGAGGCCAGTGGGGCAAATGGGAACATTTTCTTCTTTTTTTTCTGGAGGGGGGAAAAAATAAACGTATTTTCCTAGGGCAAAAGCTGGCTGTGGTGTTATGAGCCTGTGGGCACCCGAGGGGTGGGGATCTCCAGCCAGGTCTAGGGCATGTGTGGCAAGGCTGAAGAAATCTGCCCAGGAGCAAAGATGCCCCATGGCCAGCCGTATGGCA
Source organism: Crocodylus siamensis (assembly GCF_052110815.1). Taxonomy (NCBI): domain Eukaryota; kingdom Metazoa; phylum Chordata; order Crocodylia; family Crocodylidae; genus Crocodylus; species Crocodylus siamensis. The sequence goes on from NC_143400.1 coordinate 3,284,920, forward strand.
GGGTTTTGCCTGGGAGGTGGTAAGTGCCAGCCCCATCCCATCACACCCCACCTCCAAGGGCAAGGAGCTGGGAGCTGTTGGGATTTTCAGTGGGTTTATTGACAGTTTGGCACGTGCCCAGCAGGCTTTGGGGACCCCCCCAAACATCTGTGGCCCAGCTGCTCCTGTCACTGGGGTGAAGGTGGGAGCGCAGTGCCTCCACCCACCTGCGCCAGGGGTGGGAGCCTGGGCAGCCGGCCCCCCCGGCCCAGGCAGCGGGCACGGCGCTCCTGCTGCAGCCAGTACAGCATCTCCACCTTGTCCCATCGCAGCTTCTCCAGGTAGGGCCGGCCCCGGTAGGTCACTGTGTCCCCGAAGCGCCGCCAGATGCGGGGCAGGAGAGTTCTGAGCTCAGCCTCATGTGGAGCCATGGCGGCTTGCAGCCGGCTCCGCATACGGGCCTCCCAGGCACGGGCCACAAATGCGGCAGGCACCCGCGCAAAGAAGCGGTTGGGGTCAGAAGCAGCTTGTTCCAGGGCCTCTAGCTCAGCCAGAAGCAGCTCCCGCTCCTGGATGGCCTTGGCCGCCTGCTCCCATGCGTACAGTGCGGCTGGGAGCTGGGCACGGGCCCGGCCAGAGCTGTATTTGACAGCCATGTCCAGCTTTTCCCGATCAGGGAAGCGTAGCGCAGTCCAGAGCCGCTCTAAGCGCCTCTGCAGCGGCCCCAGGTCTTCAGGCTGGCACTCCTGGCTCTGGTCCACCAGGGCGGAGGTGGCATCCCACAGCCCAGGCACATGCTCCTCTGGCTGGGTGATGGGAGCATGGCGCGTGGGGTCCCGCTGCAGTGGTAGTGGGGACAGGGGGGCCTGCAGGGCTGGCTCCAGGGCAGGCAGTAGGCATGACTTGCTGTCGTACAGCTGGAAGATGACGTGCAGGAAGTCAGAGTCCTGGACGGCGAGGAACTTGAGGTATTCATCGGGCAGCATCGTGGTCTCCCACCACTGGCGCCAGGCCCCGGCACGCTGCAGTGGAGGCTCCAGGACGGGTACACCCTCAGGGCTCAGGGCCCCATCGGCCAGGACGCGGCTCAGCTCCATGTTCACCACCTGCTCCTCCTTGCACCGGCCCAGCGTGCAGGAGGCCAGGTAGCCACTCAGGTCCAGGCCGGGGGGGGCTGGCACCACCACACACCCCAGGTCGAAGCTCGGCGGCTGGGAGAACAGGTCCTTCATCAGCTCGGCGTAGATCTCCCGCTCCTCGGTCCCAGCAATCAGGTCAGCATCCAGCTGCTGCACCGTTGCGGCGTCGATCTCCCCCAGCATGTCGTTGTAGAGGGGGCCATAACACAGCAGGTCTGCGGGGACCCAGCCCGGCAGCTGCGGAGGGGCCGGCTGAGCCTCCAGGCTGGGACACAGGCCTCCGTGGGTGGTGGGTGGAACAGATACAGCGGCCTGCCTCCGTCGCTGCCGCTCAGCCGCCTCCTCGGCCTCCAGCCGGGCCAGCATGCCCTGCAGCTGCTGCAGCCGGTCCTCGTTGGCCTGGCGCCGCGTCAGCGCAGCCAGCAGGGGTGGCATCTCCGCATCCTCAGTGTCCCTGCCCCAGTAGCACCGGGGCTGGTGGCTCAGCTGGTGCAGGTCGCGGGTGAGGAGCACCAGCGCCCGCCGAGGCGTGGAGGGCAGGCACTCCAGCAGGTTGTGGGACACGATGGGCGTAAGCGGCCGCGGCACCGGGTGCAGGCCCAGCTCATCCGCCAGCCGCCGGCCGTCCCGCAGGCTGGGTAGCGAGCGGCTCCGGGCCAGACGTGGGGGCTGCTGGGGGGCAGCCGGGCGGGGCACGGAGCCTGCCGTGCCGGGCGCGCGCTGCCTGTGGAGCTCCGCGCTGCTCACCGCCGCTGGCAGCAGTGCGTAGGCCCGGCCCAGGTCCAGTGGCGGGATGGCGGCCAGCTCCTGCAGCTCCCGGGCCATGCGGCGCCAGGGGCAGGGGCTGCGGGGCTCGCTCAGCTGGATGAGCTGGTGGATGGTGAGGCCCAGGCGGCCGCGGGGGACGCGGCGCGGAACGGCTGCAGGGGCTGCCCGTCCTCTGTCCAGCCGGCCATGGCGGGCCCGGGAGGCCCGGAGGTGGGTGACAAGGTGGTGCCGCACGGTGTGGGCATCTAGCAGGCTGGCGCAGTCCAGGGTCAGCTGCGCGACCAGTGCCTGGAGCCGGGCGGCCTCGGGGAGCGCAGGACGGGGCTGCGCGGCCGCCCGCCGCAGGTAGTGGCCCAGGAGGCGCCGGGCCGCCAGCCCCAGGTAGCGCGCCAGGCGGTGCCGCAGCGCCCGGTTCTGCGCGGGGCTCAGCGCCGGCTCCGGCGGGGCCTCGCTGGCCTCGGCCCAGGCCCGCCCCGCCTCGGCCAGCACCAGCGCCGCCAGCGCCTGCCGCGCCGGCCCCGCCGCCTCCCCGCGCACCTCCGCCAGGCGCCGCGACAGCTCCGCCGCGAGCCTCTGGGGCGGCGGGGCGGGGGGCCCCGGGCCGGCGGGGGCCGCGGGGCCCGGGGGCGCCGGGGCCAGGCGCAGCGGGTCCAGGAGCCCCCGGTACAGCTGCTGCAGCCGCGCCGCCGGCGCCCCCGCCGGCCCGCCCCGCCGCCCCGCCATGGGCCCGGCCCGGGCCGAGGTCCCTGCTCGCCGCCTCCCCCGTGTAGCCGGGTCGGCTCCGAGCGCCCCCCACGCTCCGCTCAGGTCCGAGCTGGGCCCGCCGAGCGTCGCGCTGCGCCCGTGTCCATGGCAACCGCACGCCGGAAGTGGCTCGGGGGCGGGTCCGGCTGGGCGCCGGGCTCCGGGCGGCCGGAAGTGCGTTCCCGAAAGGGGTCCGGGCGGCGCCGCGGGAAGGGGGGAGCCATGGCGGCGGGGCCTGGGGGGGAGGGCTCGAGCTGCCGGGTGAGGCGTGACCCCGCTTCAGCCTGTACTGCTCCTGCCCTGCTTGCGGGTGGGACTTGACCCTGCCCCTGCCCCTGCCCCGAACTGTGGGGGGCCCCGCTCCTGCCCCGGGTGGGGGAGGTGTCCTGTTCCTGCTCCTGCCCCGGTCGGGGGTTGATGCTGACGCGGTTTGGCGGGGGGGGAGACATCACTCCTTCCCCATGGAGGTGGGGGAGGTGTCCTGCTTCTGCTCCTGCCCCAGGGCGTGTGGGGGGCACCAGTTTTGCTCCGGGTGGGGCGGTATCCTGTTCCGTTTTGGGCGGCCGTGATCTTGACCCGTTTGGGCGGGGGGGGGGCACCACTCCTGCCCCAGGTGGCTGCGGCGGCTGGGGGAACCCATTGCTGCCCTGACTGGGGCGGTCGCTGCCCCGGGGTGGGGGCAGGGTCGGAAGGGGGAGCATTACCCCTTCCCTAGGTGTGGGAGTCAGTCTGGGGGGGGGGTCCCCACATTCGGGGGTGTGCTCCAGGCCGGCCCGCCTGGGTTGGGCCTGACGCCCCGCCCTCCTCCACAGCTGGAGTTTGCCGTGCAGATGAGATGCCAGGGGTGTGTGGACGCCATTGGTGCCTCCTTACAGGGGGTCCCAGGTGAGGACGTGCCCCCCCCACCTCTTGACCCTGCCGTGGGCCCGCTGCCGCTCTCACCCCTACGCCTGGCTCTTCCCCACAGGCCTGCGGGTGCTGGACGTGCGCCTGGACACGCAGAGCGTGTTGCTGGAGACCAGCCTGGGGGTCGAGTATGTCAAAGGGCTGCTGGAGAGCTCAGGGCGCCGGGCCGTGCTCAAGGGCATGGGGGGCAGCGTGACTCGTGAGTACCTTGGGGCCAGGACACTGGCCCCCCCGGCGCTTCTCTGTGACCCTTGTGATCCCCAGGCTTCCCCAAGGGATACAATGTGGGCTAAGTGACATGACCAGGGCTGCGGCCACCGACCCCTGACTGCCGCCTCCCCTAGAGAACCTGGGGGCGGCGGTGGCCATGATGGCAGGGCCCAGCCTGGTGCAGGGAGTGGTGCGGTTCCTGCAGGTGTCGCGGGAGAAGTGCCTCATTGAGGGGACCATCGACGGGCTGGTACCAGGCCCCCATGGACTCCATGTCCATGAGTTCGGGGACTTGACCAGCTCCTGTGATAGGTGAGGTGGTGCCCAGTCCTCGTACCATACACGGGGGGTGGTCCCCATCAACCTGCCCCCCTGCCCGCCAGCTGTGTCCTCTTGAGCAGCACGCACCCCACACTCGCCTCCTCCCTCTGCTCGACAGCTGTGGGGAACACTTCAACCCAGAGGCGGAGTGTCATGGGGGTCCGCTGGATGAGCACAGGGTGAGTGCCTCACTCGCAGGCAAGGGGGCGTGTATGTGGGGCAGGGTGGGGGGCAGCTAGCAGAGAACACTGTGTCCAGGCAGGCAGGGCTGGGAGATCCCAGCCAGCTCCCTGCAGAGGATGCCTACCCAGGTAAGCTTGATGCCAGAGTCTGACTCCTTCTTTCCCAGCACGTTGGGGACCTGGGGAATGTGATGGCTGATGATGATGGCAGGGCCACCTTCCGCCTGGAAGATGCCCGCCTGAAGGTGAGGGGGCCGTGGCCTTCTGGGGTCCTCCTTTCTGCCCCCCACCTTGCAAGGGCTGCAACCTGGGATTGGTAGGCCCAGCCCCTTCCCCAGCTCTGGGGATTGGCTCTCCTGCCATTTCCCAGGGGGTCTGAGCCCACAAGCCCATGATCTCAGACATGATGCAGCTTGAGACTGGGAACGGGCATGATGTCCTTTGGGTAAGAAGTAGGGGGTTAAGGCCCACAGGCAGAGTTCCCTAGGGATTCCTGCGCACATCACTGAGTCCCCTTGATCACCTTCCCGGCAGTTTCCTCACTGAGTGAACCTAGTGGGGATTCCCTGGAGGGCTGGCGTTGCCATCCCTGGCTCTAGGACACAGGCTAGGGTTGGAGTGCGAGGAGGAGACGTGCCAGGGATGCCGACAGCCATGCCCTGCACTAGGTCTGGGACATAATTGGGCGCTCACTGGTGGTGGACGCGGGCGAGGATGACCTGGGCCGTGGTGCCCACCCACTCTCCAAAGTCACCGGCAACTCAGGCGAGAGGTGAGGAGCCGGGCGCAGACGGTGTTGGGTTCGGGGGGACTCAGCTTCCGGGAGGGGAGGGCATAGGCCTGACCATTAGGACGTTGCTCTTGCTTGGGAGCTGGGTGCTGGGGGGCGTGGGGCTACCAGCACAGTGTGCATGTCCTCTGACTCCTGCCCTGTTCTCCCCTCCAGGATGGCCTGCGGCATCATCGCCCGCTCTGCCGGGCTCTTTGAGAACCCCAAGCAGATCTGCGCCTGTGACGGTGTTACCATCTGGGAGGAGCGGGACCGCCCAATGGCGGGGCCAGGCAGGAGGGTGTCCGGGCAGCCAGCCCCGCACCTCTAGGGTCCCGGCCACCGTGGCTCCACTGCACATCTCTCCATCCATCTGTTCTCTCAACCCCTGACCAAATCCTCTGTTCCCGAATCCTGCCCTCCGCCTCGAGCCCGTGGCCTGACTCCTGGCTCGCTGTCTCTGACGCTGCTTTGCTGAAGGCACTTGCGGCTCTTGGGGCACTCTCCAGTGCCTCTTTTTGCACTAAGCTCAGAGCTTGGGAGCTCTGGGTGAATAAAACTAATGTCGTTGCTCTCTCTCCCTGTCCTGCTTCCATTGGCGGGTCACTAAGTGGCCGGGTGGCGAAACTGAGGCATGGAGCAGTGGCTTCCTCCCACCCCCAGGGGATGTATCAGCTCCAGGGCTCCAGCCCCCTCCCGCTGCAGTGCCAGTGGGGAGGGGAGGGCTGGGTTGGGGCGGCCGGGATTTGAGGCTTGCTCCCTGTTCCTTAGACCGCGCTGTGGACCCTTTAAGAGTGGACGTGGCTTATCCCTTGAAGGGGCGTGTTGTAGAAGTAGCGCTGTGCGCCATTGGGGAGGCGGCGCATGCGCTCTAATCTGCCCCTACCCCTTTATTTTATTTTTTTCTCGGCAGGCTCCGCCCAGCGACCGTTGAGTCGCAGGCGCGAGAGGGAGGCGCCGGGTTGCGCAAGCGCGAGGCGGTGGCGCGGGCCCTCCCCCTAGTGCGCAGGCGCTGCGCAGGCGTAGTCGGGGATTTGGCGCGCCGGCGGGAGAGAAGGGGGAGGGGAAAGGCGCCGCCATCTTGCGAGGGCTGAGGCGGGCCGCGGCCATGCGTCCCGGCGTGAAGCTCTTCGTGGGCAACGTGCCCGAGGAGGCGACGTCCGAGGAGCTGACCGAGCTGTTTGCGGGCGCGGCGGGGCCCGTGCTGGGCGTGGCGCTCATGAAGCAGTTCGCCTTCGTGCACCTCCGTGACGAGGCGGCCGCCGCCCGCGCCATCGCGCAGCTCAACGGCCACCAGCTGCACGGCCGCCGCGTCGTGGTGGAGCCGTCGCGCCCGCGCCCCACGCACACCTGCAAGATCTTCGTGGGCAACGTCTCGGCCGCTTGCACCAGCGGGGAGCTGCGCACGCTCTTCCAGCAGTACGGGCCCGTAGTCGAGTGCGACGTCGTCAAAGGTACCCCCCACCTCCCAAAATACCTGCCGGCCCTACCTACCCGCCCCCCCTCCACCCCGCCATTGGGAGTGCGGCAGGGGCAAAGGTAGCCCCCCCCAGGTGCAGACCCCTCCCCCCACTGCTTTGCGAGCGCAGTGGGGTTGGGGTCAAAACGAGATTCTCCCCCAAAAAACGGGGTCAAAGGTACTCCTCGCTCCCACTGCCATGTAAGTGTGGAGGGGTCGTCATGCCTCCTGGTTGGGAGCTCCCCCCCCAGCACCCAAACGGCAACAGGGTCAATCAAGGGGGCTGCTTTCCCCCCCCAACTATGTGAGTGCGATGGGGTCAAAAGTGCTGCCCCTACCCCAAACCTCGGTGCGAGGGCAGCAGGGTCACGGGGACCAGCCGCCACCAGCAGGACCCCCCCCTTCCCTCCCCAGTGGAGCGTAATGAGGTTGGAGGTATCGCACCTGGCCCCTGGCTGGGGACCCCCTGTCTTCCCACCCCCCAGCCACTGTGCAAGAGCAATGGGGTGAAAAGTCCCGCACCCCCTTCTCTAGAAGCTGCCGTGCGTGTATGTGATAAAGTGAAAAGTACCCCTCCCCCTCCTCTGAACCACTGCGAGTGTGGTGTGGTCGAAAGCCCGGGGCCATCCCAGCTGTGAGCCACTTCGCCACTTCAGAACAATGTGTGAAGGTGGAGGGGGGGGATGTCAAAGATACCACTTCATACAGGCTGTGATTTCCCCCGCCCCCCCAGCCCTTCTGGAGTGCGACATGGTCCGAGGTACCACACTTCCTGGGCTGGGGGTCCCCTGTCATGCCCATGAATTGCTGTCAGGGTGCAGTATAGTCCAGGGTACTGCACCCCCTGATCTGGGACCCTCCCCTTCCCCCCAAATTGCTGTGGAGATGAGTGAGAGGAGTCAAAGGTACTCCTGCCAGTACTCCTGGCTGGGACTCCTCCCCCCCAACTGCTGTGGAAGTACAACAGGGTCAAAGGTAACATCCCCTGGGGTGAGAGACACACACACACACACATATGCCCCCAGCAAGGGGCAAGTATGCTGACCTGTATGCGAGATCTCTGGCCCCAGGATCAAGACCCCAGTCTCCTTTGTCAATACAGCGTGCAGCAAACACAAGGCAGGGAAGGTACCAGCCCTCCATGGGTTGCCCCACTATACTCCCCTGTCCCTGCTTCTCCCATTCCCTGGGGTACTGACATTTCTTGGGGATGCCCTGGGTATGCTCCTATGCCTTTGGTATATGGCAGTCCTGTCATCTGTACAAATCGTGCCAGCAGGGACCTAAACCCTCCACCGCACCCGGCTTGGATAGGGGCCTATCCCCTTACCTATGGGGTCCCAGCCTTACTAGGGGCAGGTTTATCTTGCAGCCCTGTCCTTTTGAAGGACAGTGCTCTGCTCCCAGGCAGGCAGGGCTCTCACAGGCATTGATGTGATACCAACGCCTAACACCCCTTCCTACCTCACCTGCTTTAACCTGCGGGGGGCTCTTTCAACTGCTGTTTTCCCACCATACCCCACCCCTCCAGAGACGAGTCTTCCTCAGCCTGGGCTCATTCTCCTAAAGCTGGGAGCTTTCCCCTGCTGTATGGGCCTCTGGTGAAATGGGACCCGTAAGTGGTGCAAACATGTGCTCTCGGGCAGGAGAGGAGGATGCTGATAATAGTAGGGGAGAAGAGCTACAGAGACTGGTAATTGTTAGGAGAAGTGCGTGGGAGGCAGGGGAAGAGGAAGATTACAGCTCCTTCCTCCCAGCTGCGCAGGAAGGATGGGGGGAGGGGGAACACAGCTGCGGGGAGGCTTGTGGTGGGAGATGACCCCAGACAGACAGTGCCTGTCGTGTGGGGTCCTGTGCCAGAGACTGGCTGCTGCTGTAGGTCCTGGGCCCCACAGCAAGGATGGGCGTCCCTAAGTGATACCGGTGTCTCTGGTGGCATTAAATGGCAGTGCTGGTGACTCTGGGCTGCAGGCCTGGAGCTGAGGCTAGCAAGGGCAGGGCTGGCCCCAAAGTTTCGTATGTGATCGCCTCGCTGCACCCGTACAGTGGGGATCTCCAGCTCCTGGGCTGCAGTGAGCCCCTGTCAGAGGTACCTGTACTTCCTGCTGGGCCTAGCTAGTGAGAAGGCCCCGCGTGCCCTGCGTCGCCTCCTAACATCCTAGACCCGGTGTTGCACACACCAGTGTTGAACCGAACTGCTGGAGACTGACATTACCTCACTCTTTACTGGGGACTTATGGGTGTGTGGCAGGCAGCAGGGGTGCCCCCGAGACAGGAACCAGCACAGAATGTGCCTGCTGGCTCTGGACAGCCCTTTGCTCAATGACTGCCAGCACAACCAAGGAAAGAGCTCTTGTGGGGGCGAGGGAGGCAGAGACACCTGCCAGGGGCTGTGCCGACCCACTGTGAATTGTGATGTGGGGGCTACCTCTTCCTCCCAGCCCAGCCATCCCTCCCTACCCTGCACACCTGGTGCTGAACCCACCTTTGCGGTGCTGGCCACGTTCCCTTAGTGCAATGCTGGGGGTGTAAGCGGGGTACTGGGAGTGGGCCCTTCCACCGAGCCTAGCACAGGGGTAGCAGCAGGCCTCTGCGGCCCTGTCCTCTCTTCTTCCTGCCTTCTACATCTACCTTTTCTTTCACCTCCTTTCCGTGCTTTTTCCTTCTGTGACACGTTAACGTTTCCTCCTAGCGCCTCACTGCCACTTGAATCCACCTCCACGGAGCACCGTGCAGCCAGCCTCCCTCCTCCCATAATCTCAATACCTTCTCTTCTTCCTCAGGGCAAGCGGCCTCCTCGCTCCGCTCCAGAAGGGGCTTTGGGAGATGGCTCCCCTAGCCCAGGCCCCATTTCCTAGCATGGATGCGCTCGGAGATCCAGGGCACAGAGTCTGGCAGCTTCCCAACAGCCAGGCAAGCCTGGAGCCCCCAGTCTGAGGCCCAGGCAGATCTCGCCTGCCTGAGCAGTAGGGCGCCTTTGCTGCATAGCTGCCTGGATCACTGGAAGCTGGCCTAGCCTGATAGGGACCTTGGAAGAGGTCTGGGCAATGGGGGGGGCGCAAAGGATGGTCTCAGAGCAGTAGGGGGTGGAGGCAGTATGGCTTCAGCCCCTTGTTCGGCTGCTGCCATCTTTGGGCTCATCTGCTTGTGAAGCAGATGGGGCACTGAAACAGCGGCTTACTATGGTCCTTCTGTGCTCCTCAGCCCAGAGGATGCCTGAGAAGGGCTTCCTCCAGTACACTAAAGTCCTCAGGTGGGAGTTCCTGTGCAGGGTGGCTGGTCCTGGCTTCGGGAAGTGAAAATGCCGGCAGCGATTGCTACTCTGTCCCTTCCCAGAATGAAAGAGCTGCACATGGGAGTACAACACATTAGTCTCCTTAGACTGGCCTGTGCAGGAGAAGTAGCAGGGCCCGGTCCAGCCAGGCTTGTGGAGACTGCTGTCCCTTGCAGGCACTGTTGGTTGCTGTGACATCCTGCGGATTCAGGCTTCCCTTCTTGGGGCATGACAGCATCAGGGAGAGTAGAGCCGTGTCCCAGGAATGCCGCGGGCACCTTCGGGTGGGTGGCAAGCAGGGAAGCGCTAGAGCAGTCAGGTCTGTCGTTGCGTTGCGCTCCACGAGGCAGCTGTGTACATGGGTGTCTGGCAGTTCAGGGCTGCAGACCGCAGAATTCCCTTTACTTTCATTGACCACAGCAGCCTGGTCTCGAGTGGTGGGACTTGTAGGCTGCACCAGGATGGCAGTGGCCATGGACCAGGGTGGCCAGGGATGTTGCAGCCTCACTGCTGAGCAGACAGAGTACTTAATGTAGTCAGGGGTGGGCGAGCTCAGCTTTCTGCTCTGGGCAGAAAGGCACCAATTCAGGCACCAGTTTGGGTCAGGGGACCCCCCAGTTTGGGTCCCCCGACTACACAGCTAAGGTGTTGGGAACCGTTCTGATCGGGAGCGCTTTTTGTATCCAGGGCTGCCATGTCCCATGGGGTGTAAGAATCCTGAGGTTGATGGGGTCTGGTCCGTGGACCTTAGGTGCAGGAGGGATGTAGGTCTGTGGAGCTGATAGGTTTTCTGCTGGATGCACATCCCCCTACTCCTGCTCATTGTCAAATATAGCGGCTTCCCATGTTTGCAAGCCTAGATTAGGGTGATTGGTGGCTTGTGCTCAGGGAGTAAAATCGGACCTGAGCTGCAGCAGCTGGGAATTGCTGCAGGCCTCACAAACAGCCTTCAGGAGCTGGTGGGTGTCCGGTAGGGGAACGGCAACGCCTCCATTGGTAGCACGCGGTCGTTTGTGGACTGTGCAGTGACAGACGTGCTGGCGGGTATCGCTGGGGTTGGGGTTGGGATGTGGATGTCTCAGCGACGCGGTCCTGTAGCAGCAGCTGGCTTTTCCTGTGGCCTTAATTCCTCCTGCTGGCTAGGGGGGCCAAGGTGTTGCAGACAGAGGAGCGCAGAGAGAGAGGCACGTGCCTCGGGGCGTGTTGGATCCTGTAATAACCTGTCTTTTCTCCCTCACTGATAACCCTCTGTCTGCTGCTTTATCAGACTATGCATTTGTTCACATGGAGAACGAAGCTGATGCAAAGGTTGCCATCGAAAACCTCAATGGAAAGGAGGTGAAAGGAAGAAGAGTCAATGTGGAGCTCTCTACCAACGTGCAGAAGAAGGGGGCCGGGCTGAACCCACAGGTGGGTGCCATGTTGGACAAGAACAAGAGAGTGGGCATGGACTTTAGGGACAAGTTCCAGCCCAAAATTGAAGGCCTGGACCCACGGCGGCCTGGTGACCCCACCTTTGCATCAACCCCTGCAGGGTATGCCGGGTCTGCACTCTACAACTACCAGCAGCGCTTTGGCGCCAACAGCTCCACTTTCGACTCCCAGGGGCGGCCCACGTCCCCCTCCTACTTCGGAAGGGACAGAAGCCCCATCCGGCGGTCACCAACAAGAGCTGGCTTCGCAAGTGTTTCGCTGCCCATGACAGCGCAGCCAGCATCTTACCGGGCCCAACCATCTGCTTCCCTGGGTGCAACGTACAGGGCCCAGCCCTCCGTGTCGCTGGGCATGTCTTACAGACCCCAGCCCACAACTGGGCAGGCTGCAGCGTACAGGGCCCAGCCCTCAGCCTCGCTGGGAAACGCCTACAGAAACCAGTCCTCGGTCGCGATGGGTGCTTCCAGCACACCTTCCACGGCCGCCTCGCTCACATCCTACGGTGCCCAGGCTGCCACCCCCTACAGTGCCCAGCCTGCTGCCTCCCAGCTAGCCTCTTACGGGGCCCAGTCAGCAGCGACCCTGGCGTCATCCTACGGCGCCCAGGCTGCGGCCACACACACCGCCTCTTACGGAGCCCAGCCCACAGCTGGCTATGCAGCCTCCTATGGCACTCAGCCCACAGCCACGCATGCGGCTGCCTATGGGGCCCAGCCAGTGGCAGGCCACTCAGCCTCCTATGGGGCGCAGGCGGTGGCCACGCACGCAGCCTCCTACGGCGCCCAGCCTGTGGCTGGCCATTCAGCCTCCTATGGCGCCCAGCCTATGGACGGCCATTCAGCCTCCTATGGCACCCAGCCTGGAGCTGCGCTGTCGGCCTCTTATGGAGCCCAGCCCGTGGCCACACATGCCTCCTATGGAGCCCAGGCTGTGGCTGGCCACTCAGCCCCTTACGGTGCCCAGGCTGTGGCTGGCCACTCGGCCTCCTATGGGGCCCAGCCCACAGCTGCACTCTCAGCCTCCTATGGCACCCAGCCCGCTGCCAGCCTCCCGGCCTCCTACAACGCCCAGTCTGCCGCCAGCCTCCAAGCTTCCTACGGTACCCAGCCTTCTGCTGCGCTCTCAGCCGCCTATGGCGCCCAGTCTGCCGCTGCCGCCACTCTTGCAGCCTCGTACACCAACGACTCCTACAAGGCACAGGCCTCCGCTTCCCTGAGCGCTTCCTACAGAGCCCAGGCATCAAACTCGGTGGCCGCCGCGTATGCGGCACAGCAGTCTGCCTCTGTCCCCATGGCAGCCACCTACAGAGCCCAGGCCATGTCTGCGTACGATGGGCAGCAGGCAAATGCGTACCTGGGGGTGTCTCAGGCTGCTGGCGCCGCCCCACCATATGAGCGCACCCGCCTGTCCCCGCCGCGGAGTGCTGGCTACGATGACCCTTACAAGAAGTCGGCCGCCATGGCTAAAAGGTATGCAGCTGAGCTGGGGGCAGTGCCTGGCACATATGTAGCACCTGCCCGGGCATTGCCACGTGCAGTTTGGGGCCCTGCAGACAGCCATATGCGGACAGGCCTCCGCCTCTGAGAACACAACGCCCTGCTGATGGGCTAAATTAACCTGCTGTCATGGAAATGCTGCAGGGGGTGGGGGGAGGCATTACTTAACTGATTCGTTACACTGACAGACTGGCTTTCTGCTCCGCCAGCCCCCTACGGGGGGTAGTCCAGCAGGTATTCTGTTGCTTCATATGCTCGGGTGTTGGAGACTGCAAGCAAAGGACTCAATCCCTGCACGTCTGGGTGGTGGCATAACTTAGATGCCTCTCTGGGAATGGGAGGAGACCATTGCCACTGACCTGGATTGGTTTTAAACCAGTGCTCTGGAGCTAAAAGGCCTGGTGCCCCGATTCCACCTCTCTGAGCTCAGCTGGGGTCTCCTTGCTGTCTGTGTTGAAAGCAGGGAAGGGGGCCAGGCTGCCTTAGGGAAATCGCAGCACTTGTTTCCTCATGTGTTGGGAAGATTGGTTTTGAGCTGCCCATGTCCCTGGAGCGAACTGTCCCTCTCTGAAATGAGACAGCGACTTGGGGAGCTGCTGTGGAAAGCACTGCCTAGCCGCCGGGGTCTTGCTGGCCAGACAAGCTAGCACTTGGGCTGTGTGGCTGCCGTCCTTGCCACAGGGATGCCAAGCGGGCGCTGTCCTAACCCTTGTGTTTTATTCATCACCTGTCTCTTTTCTCGACCAGGTATGGTTCTGACCGCCGTTTATCTGACCTATCAGATTACCGTCGTTTAGCAGACTCGCCGCTCGGGTACCGTCGTTCACCCACCAGGTCCCCGATGGATTATCGCCGCCTTCCAGAAGCGCATTCCGATTACGCCCGCTACTCGGGTGGCTATGGCGATTATATGCCCAGTGCCAGGCTGCAGTCTAGTTACCAGCGCCGCCTGTAGGAGGTGGGGTCCCCGTCCCAGGTGGGGCAGTAGCACCGGTTAACATTCCCCGCTGGGACACGCTCTTAGTGTCAAGCCAATCTGCGTCTTCGCTAGGCTGGCGCGCGCTCGGTTCTGTGCTCATTGAGACTCGCTGCGTTTCTTTCCCTCCCGCGCTCTCTCAGGGGTCACAACATGCTGTTATTTTGGCTCTGCTCCCTCGTGTCACTCGGTTCAAGGTTTCGGTGTCGGGTCCAGGCGGGAGCACAAGGGCTCCCTGGAACTTGCGGCTGCAGTCGGCATTCTCCAGGCCTTTGCTCTGGGTGGGGAGAGGGGAGGTGGGTTTTTCAGCTGCCTTTTTCCGTTGAGTTTTTACAATACGACTTCAAGAAGAAGTTCCGTGCCGCGGGCTTTCCCAGGCCAAAGCCTTAGCCGCGGGATTCCTTCTGGCTCCGTAGTGTTAAGAGTGCCAGGGCGTCCGTGAAAATAATTTTTTATTATTATTTTTGTTTGCTCACGACTCCTGTCGCTTCGCCTTCAGGCCCTATTAGTAACCTACAGTCTCCTCTCAGGCAGGATTCCCAATAGCTGGGATTGTCTGATTTATTGCTCCAAATTGTTTTTATAACCCGAGCAATTGCGCTGTCTCTGAACAGAAGAGCAAGTGTTCTTTTATGTAATGTGGAGAAAACCCTTTCTTTATTTCTTTTCTCACCCGTGTTAAGTTTGCATTAGGCGCGGTGTTAGACTCAATCTATCAGAAAGGAGCGAGTTTTTGTATGACTGAATAAAATGCTGGGCTCTTTACAGTTTAGAAACGGCTGTCTGGCGTGTTTTTTCTTCTTTCCACTAAGCAGTTTCAGGGATTGTTTCTTAACGCTCTTCTTTGGCATCACCTTGATGCCAAAGGTGGACCCCGGCTTTACCACGTGCATCCACCAAATGGGTGGACGTGGGGTCACCGACACCCTAGAAGGAGAAGTAGAGGGGTTGGGGCCAGGGCTGTGTCCTTCAGTACTGCATAATGCAGCTGAATAGACTATAAGATTCCTGGCCCCGAGCGTTCATGGTTGGAACAGAGCTGGGGGCAAAGCGGTATCATCCCTGTTGTAATACTTTCCTGGTAGGGGGCAAATCTGTGTTTCAGAGGCACAAGTCCCTGCCTGGCACACTGTACCTCGAGCAGGGCTCCTGTGGACTGTGCCATTACCCAGGAAGTTGAATTTCTGGCAGCAAGAGTTAGATCAGGGTGGAGTGTGCAGTTGGTATGAGGATAGAGTAGAGGAAGCAGGGGCCAGCTGTACAGCTCCAGGATGGCGTGTAGCAAAGGAATGGGCGGCATAGAACTAGGGAGACTAAAGAAATGGAGCGAAAGGGTTAGGACACCTGTAAGGGGGCAGGAGGGGTGGATGGGCATACTAGGGGAGGGCCTGTGCTGGGGTGGTAGGTATGGGGCTGGACACTGGGGGTGTTCCGTCTGCCTCACTCGTGGCTCCTGCCTTTGGGCTGTCCTTGGCACAAGCCAGGACATGCAGCATCTTCCCTCTGTCCCCATGTCTGGGGTGCAGGGCGTGACATCTCATTTCCCAGGCTCTTCCAGCTACTATATCTGGCTGCCCTGGGGCAGCAACTGCAGGGACTAGAATGGTGTCGGGCAGCACATCCTTCACCCAGCCCCTGGGGGCTACTAGCCATATTCCCCATGCCTTTGGGCTCATGAGTGGCAAGGACTAGCCCTCTTTCCTGCCCTCCCCCCCTGGAAAATAGCAAAGAATTCACATTTGCTGTTACTGAACTGCTCCCCCATAGCCAGGATTGACTCCCCTCATTGCTGTCCCCCTCCATAACCGGGTCAGAAGGAAGGGACTGTTTCTCGATGGACAAACATTCGACATGCCTCAGCTTTTCCCAAAAAGTGTCTATTCATTTTTTGGTATCACTAAGGCATTTGTGGCTGACGTCTCAGTTGGTCTGGTGCACAAGAGCCTGAGCTGTTGTCACCCTTAAGCTTTTGCTAATCTAATTATATGCACATTGTTCCTTAGCTTTCTGGCAGGCTTAAGGGCTTGCTACAGCACCTGCTCAATGATTTCTTAAAACGCACTTCAAAAATGAGTCCAAGCTATTACATGAGGTGGGGAAAGTGGGAGGGAATAAAACAGCTTCGACTTGGATTAAATGGTCTTTGCAGCCAGGAAGTGTGTGGATTTCATCATAGAGACTCATTAGGTCAAGTTGGATCCTCTTCTGTGAAATGATCCGTCTCCAATGTCTTAAGCCCCGGTACGGTTTCTCCTGTAATGGTTACAGAGACTTGGATGTGCGAGTGAAGATCTTGCAAGATGAGAATTACAACTTTGTTTAGCTTTAAATCGGTCATCTACATAAAAAAAAAAATGGCTTGACTTTTGGACGGACTCTACTGCAAGGCTGTTGTTTGTCTAGTCCTTTAATTGTAACATTTGCTTTTTTTTTTTTTTTTTTTTTTGATCAAGCCAAAATCTTGGCCAGTTTTAGCAAGGCTCAATGTAGTGTAGTTAGCTTTCTGACTAGGTTTTTATTTGGGGAGGGGGGGGCTGGGATAGGTTTCAATTAGTAGTAATGCATGGTGAACTTTGCATTTCTCATGCCCAAGTGCAGAGCTTGCTGTTGGTGGAGTGTTTATTAAAATATCCAAAACATCCCCTTTGTCCTGCAGTCTCTGTTCCTTGCCTCGGGTGACTTGGTAGTTCAGAAGCGCGTTCTAAAGAAACAGGTCCATCCTCTTAATCTGGGTTTAGGAAATTATGAAGTATCTGGCTTTCAAGCCACCTTAAATCATGACATTTTGTTAAAAACAAAAATGTCATCCTGGGTCAGACCAATGGTCCCTCCAGTCCTGACACTGGCAGGGGTGGATGGCACAGAGCTGGGTACCTCTAGAGCGATCTAGTGCCTGTTCAGTACCCTCCTTGCCATCCACTATGTATTGGGTTCATCCAGTCCCTTGCCAGCTGTGGCAATGAATTCCACAAATGTAAAAAAATGTCCTTTTGCACACCATGTTTCTGGTGTGTAGAACTGCACAAGTGGGGTGCAGGAGGAAGTGCCCAGTAGTACCACAGCATCCTAGTGGTATGAAAAGCTGGTGCTATCACAAAAAGGGAGGCCAGGCCAGTTCATGTCAGTACTACTGGTGGTCCTCTACCAAAGCTATGCACTCCAGAGCCAAGCCAAAGAATCCTCCTTGCTATTTACCCACTCTGTCTTCCAACATCAGATTACAGCTGCAGCCCTGGGCTCTGACCTTGCCCTTACCAGTGAACGAAGGCAGGAACTGGTGCCAAAACATCATGAAGAGCCTTATAGCTGGGCTGTCCCTTTTCAGGGGAAATTTAACCATGTAATTCCTTCTTTTCCCTTTGCAGGGAGGGGTCTGACCACGTGCTACCTCTCACAGTGCATCAGACTTTCTAGAAGCAAGCAGCAGGCAAATAAGAGGGGGGGGCACATGACTGCTTGCTGGATAGCTTTCCTTATTTTTCCTCTCTGAATAAAGACCATGCCCTGTATAGGCTGCACTGCCTGTGAAAGGCTAAACTCCCTCTGAGATTAGAGCCTGGCTGCCCTTTATCTGTGTTTGATTAGATGTGCACAAGTAAATGGACAGACCTGATAAAAGCCCACCAGCTCCCTGCCTGTGGATGGGTTGAATGCTGTACTGTAACTCTGACCCACTCCCCCACACACACTGACTCACTCTTGCACAAGGCCTACTTGTATTTCAATTCCAACTTACTCTTGAAGCACTGAGGCTGTGGAGGAGGAAAGCAGCAACATAAAACTTGGGGAGCAAGGTGGGATCATAGCAGTAGTAACTCTGAGGCCAGGAGGGTAGGCTGTACCCTCAGGCAACCACAGCAGGGACAGGCTCTGGTACTATGGGGGCAGGGAGAGATCAGTCAGGCTATGTACACAGTGTTACTAAGGATATGGCACAAGCAGTGGAGATCAGGCTGGTGCACAGATACAGCAGTTGAGGGCCACTGGGCAATGTGAGAGGTAAGAGAAACCCAAAGAAGTGCAAGTCAAATCTCACTGCCATAGGAAGAACCCAAGCCAAGCTCAGCACCCACCAGCGGAGGTGGTTGCCCAGATTCAGCCCTCTGTAGCATTTATTATCTCTAAGGGAGCTCTGCTGAGCAGCTGTAGGAGCACGGCCGGTTCCAGGCTTCAGGCAATGGGAGACTTCTGGGAAGGAGTGCAAAGAAAGAGCCACATCCAACTGTCCTCTCATGCATGCCACCCCAGGCATCAGGGCCTCCGTCTCTAGCAGCAGCGGCGGGGACAGAGAGCTTTGCTCTGTTCCTCCCACCCCTGCCCAAACCCAGTGCATGCACCCCCCCCCCCCAACAACCTCCCGGTTACACAAGACACAGATGTCAGTCCGTCTGTTACAAGCATTTATTTTTCTGGAAAAAAGGAGTGGCAATCAAACACTGCTAGACCTACCCCCCCACCCTTAAGTCCCAAGGGAAGGGCAATCACAGCTTATACTCCAAAAAGAAAAATGGTCAGGGTAGAAAAGACAACTCCACATCAGAGGCCAGAAGTACAGGAGGAAGCTTCGCGTGGCCACATCAGATACAACACTTTGTACTGAGGAAGACTGGACTAGTCACCTTTACAACACACGCACACGCATGCTTTCAGAAAGGGAAGCTACGCACTGGACTGCCCTAGAGGCAGCAGCCTCCAAGCACATCTCCCAAAGGGAAACAAAAAGCAAGCTAGCACTACAACTACTCTAGCTCAAAACCTAGGCTACGGGTGGAGTGTAGTAGCTCTGGGGGCAGGAAAGGCTCTGCGCTGCCAGAGGAAGTGAAATAAAAGGAAAAAAAAGGAGAGACTGACACTAATCAAAGCATCGCCTGAAAAATAGAGAGGGAAGTTAGGCAGTTTGCTTTCACTAGGTTCTGGAGGGAGGAACACGCATGTCCGTTAAAGGCAAACGCGACTGGCACGCTTGGCAGCCCAGCCCAGCGCAGTGCGACACGCACGGTACAGATTTCATGTGCAACAGGAACCCCGACGTCCAGCCGCAAATATCCTACCTGAAAGATAAAAAGCACAGTTCGTTCAGAGGCCCGGAGACAGAGGTCTGCCTTGACACACGCTCGCGTCTCCTGTGCAGAGGAAGGGCATACGGCTGCCTGACAGCCTCCAATGTCAGTGTGAGAGCATACTTGGGAAAGAGGCTCCTGTGTTCGTGGCTGCTGTTCACAACGGAGGCAGGGAATCAGGCTTCACGAGACCGCATGGTTGCTCCTAGGTCCTGGCCAGAGCGAGGCCCAGCAGCGACTCTGCTTGAACCCGTTTGCTCCCCTGACGGGTAAATACACCTCACACTGACTGTCACGCTGCCCTGTGACCTCCAAGGGCTCCAGCTGCTTGCACATGGATGTCTGACTTTCTCCTTGCTGATCAAAGGCTGCGCTCTGAAGAGTTACTCCAAAAGCAAGAGCCGCTCTCTCTTGTCTAAAGCAGGCTTTCTAGTCCTCACCCTGCCTTCCTAGCCTGACTGGTGCAGCACTGTCCGGGGGCTGTAGGCAGATCTGGTGCCTCTGCGGCTGCTCCTGGCTGGGCCCAGCTCAGGCTTTCCTGTGCTTGCGACTTCTGCCTGAGGGATCGGCCATCTCAATCCTACTGGGAGACTGAGCTGAAGCTGTGAAGTGACCCCAGTCAAGTCCCTTGGAGGGCAGACAGGAACATGGCACTTTGTAAAAATTCTGCTTTTTAGCAATTAAAAAAAGGGTTTTAAAAAAATAAAAAGGGGGGGCAGGATTTAAAGCCCTGCTCTTCTAAAAGAGGTTGGGAACCACTACTGTATACTGGCACAGGAGTGGCAGAGCCGGCTGCCTCCCTCCTGGGGCTGCCCCGCCACCCAGCTTTAATCCCATGCATGACTACTGACACAGCGGAAGCCGCTTGCCCAGACAGACAGACGGGGGTCCAAGCAGGGGGCTTGTGCCACAACCTGGCAGCCAGCCCTTTGCGGCCTGGTACCAGGCTACACCCTGGTGGTTGGGAACCTCTGTTCTAGAGGCTGGTGATTTCTGTCTCCCTGAACCATAGATAGCCACAGTGCTCTACAGTTGGATTCTGGCACTAGAACACCTTTCAGAATCTGACCCCATGTAAGGCTCAGCACCTCTGCACATGCTGGACCTCAAAGTGTTGCTCCAGCCCAGCAGGATCCTGCCTTTTCATGCCCCCACACCTAACTTGCCCCAGGAAGGGAAGGGGCAGGGCTCAGCAAACAAGCAATCTCTACCACACTGTAAAAGCAGCCCAGCCTATGCTCAGACCTCAGGTAAATCAGCTGAGAGTTGTGCAGGGCTTCCTCCAGCAACTCACTGTGGCCACAGCAGGGTCACAACCTGTGCTAGACAGCCATGGATCCCCCTCACCCCCAAGCTCTCGCTCAGGCTTTCCTGCTAGGACCTGCCCCCGACTACCTACATTTTGCAAGCACTGCACTGCATCTAGGGTGCTGCAGGCCAGGAAGATAGCAACCCAGTATCTTGGCGGGCTCCATACAGGGTGCACTCATCTGCTCCATGCTACACTATGTCAGCTCACCCCACTTGTACAAGACTACTGTGGGAGGCTGCAGCCTGCACAAGGCAACGGTGCAAAGGAAGCTACACCCATGCTCTGCGCTCGGCACCAGTTGGCAAGTCAGAGCCAGGAGAAACTTGCTTGCAACCTGGCAGTCTGGGCCCCAAAGCAACCCCCTACCAGTGTGCCATAGCCCGAGGTCAGAATGAACGTCGCTGCAATCTCCCCAAGAGGGGAAGGCTCTCAGCAGCCAGACCGACCAAGCACAAGCTGACAAGCTTTTAACTGCACAAAGCAGGGTGCCCTTGGCCCAACTACCCTCCCCGCCATGGCTGCTTCTGTCTGATAGTCGAGGGAGACAAAGCACCGCCCCAAATTTGTACACTCCTGTCCGTTACGCACACTGTGTACCAAGAGCTCTGCTGACAGGCACCTCAGAAACCGGCAGGACGTCTGTGTTCGACCCCACTTCGCCTCCACACCTCTGCCTTGGACAGTGCCTTCTTAGACCTAAGAGGACCCGGCATGTTATTATGGCTTTTAAAGACCCAGACTTCAATGCTTGACAAGTGACACGCAAGCAGAGAATCTGCTGCACTTGTCCTCAGAGCCCCAGGACAGACATCTATGAACCAGACCTGAAAGCACGCTCACCTCCGGCTCAAAACGCAGAGTACCGCGCCCTGTCCGCGTACGGATCCCGCCCGAACCGCTGCACGTCGTAGAGGGAGGCCGCCCGCGTGACCGACGACGCTGGGGACAGCTGGTTCCGGTCGTACGCGTACGCCTCTCCGACGGTGGTGGCCGCGGCTGCCGTGCGACGCAGGGGGCTCCTATCCCGGGCGTAATAGGTGGAGGACACAGCTGCCGCGGCAGCGGTGGCAGCTGCGGCGACGGCCGCCGCCGCGCCCGGGGTGGGCAGCAGAGCTCTATCGTAAGGGTCTAGGGTGGTGGGGAGGCGGCTGGCCATGGCTGTGGTGGCGGCGGCCATGGCCGTGGGCTGCACCTGGGAGTACTGGGCATACTGGGAGTACTGGGCCATGGTCTGCTCTGCATAGGCATCGTAGGCCGAGCGCACGCGGTAGCGCTTGTAGTAGTCGACCATTCCTCCGTACCCGTCATCGTAATACATGGTCTCCCCATAGCCCGTGGGGTAGGGAGTGCGCACTGCTCCGTACTGCTCGTTATAGGTCTCGGTAAAGTCAGGCACCTGCCCCGGGCGGTCGACTGGACACTCTTTAGACCAGTGCCCTTCCTTCCCACACCGATAGCAGCCACTCTTGTCTCCCATCCCGGGCGCGGTCCTGAGCCGGCTCGTAGACAACTGCACGCGCATCCGCTTGCCTTTAAGAAACAGACGCAAGAAGGGTTGCTATAAATTAACTGCCGCCACACGGGAAGCCCAAAAATCTGTTACAAAGACAGAGCAGAAGAAATCAGATTAAAAACATCAAAGCAAGGCCAACGGCTTTCCCCCCGGAACCGCCAGTCTGGTCTCTAGGCTACCAGCATCCTGCCTAGCTGATAGCTTCACGTTGCATGTCCTGCAGCATCTGGGTTCCCTGCTGGATCGAGGTTTACCTGCATGAAAAGTGCACAACCCCAAGAGCACCAGGGGGTGAGTCGCCATTGCAGCCACGGGGGCAGCCCTGCAGGACTGCAGCACAGACCAGGAGCCGCACAGCACTGACCACCTGACCACCAGCAACATGCTTACCAAGGGGGTTCCCAGCCCTGCCTGTTTCTCCCAGAGACATGATAAGCTCTCCCCACTGCAAGCCGATGCCTGGTGGTCCACATAGCAGCTAGACAAAAGGCACTGCATGCCTGCCACCCAAGCCCAGGAGGGAATATCAGAAGGCAGAAGGGGGAAGCTTGTCCTGAGATGGCTCCTCTGTACCTCCCAGAAGCCTGTTCTGAAAGGCTGCAGAAGCTGATGGACAGATATGGAGCGCAGGGCTACATGCAGGCATGGGCACGAATGGTTTTCTATCGCCGCTGCTCAGCAAGGGGAAATGATGCAAGGTTTTGGGTCAGAGGGAGCTGCTCTGAAGGCTGAGCCTTTTGGATCCAGGTGCCTAAGCACAGGGGCCACAGCAGGCTGCCCTTTCTGCTCTCCTTCCCTGTGGCATAGGCACCCCTCCACAGTAGCTCCTTGGGCTACTGTCATCCTTGCCTGTCTGGCTGAGTGTGTGCCCTACCTTGCAGAGGCGGTGGCTTACTCATTGGCTCTCATATGCTGTACCTCTGGGGCTGCAAAGGGCACTTTAATAGTACATTTGGACACGCAGAATTCAGATCACAGGCTACACACCAAGCAGCTTTGGCAGTTTCCTCCAGAAAGGCACTGGGGTGCTCATCACACTGAGGACAGACACTGAAGGAGCAAGGGGACGAGCACCTTCCGGGCCTGAGGCCACATTCAGATTAGGCAGCAGCAACAACCCTGGCTAACCTGAGCGCACGTGACCTGCTGAAATTCTCTCAAGTGCCTGGTTGCACAGCAACACAGCTTAATGATCGCCACGCACTGACGCAGAGATGAGAGGAGCCTCCGGCTGCACCACACTGAATCAGAGCGGCCTGCTCCTTCTCACCGCACAGCACTGGCCCCTCTGGGATCATCCCCTCCCTTCAAGAGGTGCCCAGGGACAGAGATTCCAGGTCCCATTCAAATGCAGGAACCCCGTCTTCGAGACACTGCTCCCTCCACATAGCTGCATGGGGCAGAAAGCAACGTCCCACCTCAGACTTATCTGGAGTGACCAGGCGGCAGCCAGTGCTAAGGTAACACTGCCAGGTACTCCAGAGGGAAGGGGACTACATGCCTGAAAGCAGGCCAGACAGGGAGAGGCTGCAGGTGTGGGGCTAGGGCTGGATCACACTGCACACGAAGCCTGAAGCAGCAAACTACTGAACGCAGCTCACCCAGGGGTCTCTCTGCCCATGTCCTCTACCTGGGAAGGGGCTCCATTCATTCGCCACAGGGACCTCATGCTGCTACAATCACTTCTTAACAAGTCTGAACGGCCAAAGCAACTTGGGCGCTTCAGCTTGTTTTGCCCTAGCACCGCCCCCCACCAGGTTAAAGTCCCCTGTGGGGGGGGGGGGGGGGGGGGTGTCCCTAGACCACACAGGCCATGATGTAATACACCAAGCCAGCAGGTGATGTCACTCCTTAACAAGGCAGGTACAGCCCTATGCCCGCTCCCCACACCCAGCGCACCAGCAAACAGTGGTCCTGGCACATCCCGCCTGAGACCTCCCAAGTGAGACAGCCCCACCCCCCACTCTATGGTCAGGCCAGCCCACGTCACCCTTAGTGCCCTCTCTAGCCCTGAGATGGAGTCCAGCTTCCCCCTGGAGATGCAAGATGATGTCCAAGGATGGGTGCCAGAGCCATCTACCAGCACCCTTGCCTTCAGTGCTGGAACCGGTACAAAGATGGCCCTTATACTACCAGGACAGAGACAGCTGGCATGTGGCGCCGGCCTGGCGCTGATCCACACCATGTACGTTAACCCAGACACCCTACTGAGTCCCCAGATTCATCGACCTACTCAGGCACACATGGAGACCTCCGCTTAGCACACAGCAGCTAACGAGCACACTCAGTGCTCTGCTATAAACCCATGGGCAGGCTCCACTGCCTGGTGCCAGCCCCTATAAAAAGAAATTAAATTCCTGGGCCCATTGGCCACGGGCGGGAGACAAGCAAGGATGCAACGAACCTGCTGAGTGAAGCATCGTGCCATCCCTGGGACCTCAAAGGCAGGATGGCCCCCTTGCCTGGGTAAGGAGGGCTTGCCTTAGCCCTTGCAGCCACCACATGGTCCTGCATGCCACCCCCCACCAATGGCTCCTGTGGCCAGGCAGCTGCCTGTGTGCTGCACAGGCCAGGCTGCGCCGCACCCCCCCCCCCCAAACTTCCTCCCTTAAGGCATCTGGAACAGGCACCAGACAAAGAACATTTTAAAAACCTTGCTGGTGGCCCCCTGGCTGTTATGCAGTGCCTTGGCCGAGTCTTCTAGGCTGCCCAGGGAAGGCAAGAGGGCAAGTCCAGTGCTCTCTGACCGTGCTGGAAAGCTACAGTGTGGCCTCAGTGCTCCAGTGGGGAGCAAGGGTGAGTGATCTTTAATAAAGGATTCTTATTCAAACAGCTGCCTGCTTTCAAGTTAAAGGGGAGTGGGCACAAACACCCCAAAGTCTAGAACTGCCCCCAACCACCTCACGAGGTGACTGCAGAACCACTGGAGTAGAGAACACATCTCTCAAGACGGGCAAAGCTCAGCCTCCTAGCGAGTGTAGCAGCCTGCTCCAGGCCACCTTCACCCCTCAGGGAAAGAGGCCGACTAGGCTGCTTGCAGGTCCCCTGAAGGGAAGGCTCTCCAGCTCCCGCTTTCCTGGGCAGTGCAGGGCTTCACCTCCATGCACTCCTGGAGGCAGGGCACCAACATACCCCAGCCTTCCCCACCTCCGCCTGCAGCCCAGGGCACCTCAGACCATGCTGCCCGGCTCCTGGCACAGCTCAGCCAATGTCCCTCGTTCCCTTAGTACATCCAAGCAGTAGCTGCAAGGACCTGCATAGCTCCTTGTTCCCAGTCCCTCGAGACCCAGCACAGAGAACAGGCAGAGTGACCTCACCTGCCTGGGAAGTGAAACACACACCCAGGCTGAAAGCATCTAGAGCTAAACCTTGATTCCTCAGATCCCAACCCCTGCCCCTCCCCAAACAATTCTGCATGCTTGTTCTCGAGGCCCTAGCAACCCCCTCCCCTGCCCAGGGCACTGTCCATTCATCCAAGCCCACTGGGCCCCTCCAGCTGACCTGTTCCTGGCGCTACCTAGTCCTAGTGGAGGCTGCCCTGCCCTGCGTCACCTTGGAACTCGGTGTTGTCGAGGCCCCGGATGGCCTCAACAGCATCTTCAGCCCGCTCCATGTGCACAAAGGCATATTCCTTAACGATGTCGCACTCGATGACGGGGCCGTACTCCTCGAACTTGGTGCGCAGCTCCAAATTGGTGCAGGTGGCGCTGATGTTGCCCACGTGCAGCTTGGTAGAGGCCTTGCTCTTGTTCTTGCTGGCCTCCACGTTGATGCAGACACCGTGCAGCTTGTGGTGGTGCAGGTTGCGGATAGCGTCCTCGGCCGCCGTCTTGTCCTCGATGTGCACGAAGCCGTAGTTCTTGATGATGTCGCATTCTAGCACCTTCCCGTACTGCTCGAACAGCGACCGGATCTCCTGCTCCGTCGCCTCCCGCGGCAGGTTCCCGATGAACAGCTTCACCATCTCAGCACGGCCTGGCGGGAGGCAGGAGGGGGAGACATTCAGGAGAAGCGCTCACCCCAGGGCCGTGTTCCCTCACCTCTGCAAACCAATAGACACCCCCGCCCCACACAGCCCTGTTTGGCCAAGGACAGATGTTACTTTTACCATGCAGTTAGCTCATTCATTGCAAGCTAAAATCAAATCGTGCCATACCTTCACGGAATCAACAGTGGGAGAAAACAGCAAAAACCCACAAAGATGGTCCACGTTTAATGTGAAACCTATTTTGCTTGGCTTGCATACCTCCCTTCCCAACAAGCTCAGGGCAGCTGACAATGGGAGCAGAAGCAGAGCATGCCCAGCTTCTCTGGTCGGCCCAGTCACAGGCCCCAGGGAGGATGCTGAACACCCCCCAGGACACACCACCTGGGCTCCTCAGGGAATCGGCCCTGCAGTGGGGCAGCTGGTACACATCCCCGGTGCCAGCATGACCCAAGACGCGCGCAGTGCTGGACACATTTGGCAGCAGGCTGGCCTCGAAGGGCATGGCCGCCACCTCTGTGGGGCTAGCTTGTGTCCCGCTTTCAACTGAACAGAGAGGGCGGCACCGCGCTGGAACAATCTCCCCAGAGAGGCGGCGCAGGCTCCGTCCTCAGGGGCTTTTAAGGCCTGGCTCAACAAAGCCCTGGCTGGGATGGGGCAGGCGGGGCTGGTCCTGCTTGGAGCGGGGGATCCGACTAGATGTGACCTCCACAAGTCCTTTCAGCCCCCCTTGGCAGGATGCTATGAACGGCGAGAGCCGACTGCAACCCTCGCCCCACCAGCGACCCGGCGCGGGGCCCGAGCAGCACCGCCGAGGGGAGCCCTCTGCCCCGCGCCCCCCAACGCCTTCAGCACCCCGCACCGCAGCCCCGAGGCCCCCGATGGGTCCTCCTACCCGCCCCCACCCTCCCCCGGTGCGCGCGGAGCCCTTGTGGCACCTCTCCCCGCCCAGCCCGGGCCCTCGCTGGGAGACCCCCTGTGACACCCGCCCGAGCCGGGGCCCGCAGGCACGTGGGTGGGGCCGTCCGAACCCCTCCCCGACAGCGCCCACTGCTCGCCCCACTGCCCCCTGCTACCCTCCCCCCTCGCGGCCCCCCCGGCCCAGCCCCAGCCCCAGCCCCAGCCCCAGCCCCAGCCCCACCTCAGCAGCAGCAGCAGCGGCGGCGGCGGCAGCAGCAGCGGCGGCAGCAGCAGCCCCTCCCCCTCAGCGCGGCCTACACAAAATGGCGGCGACGGTGGCAGGCTCGGCCCCAGCTCGAGCCCACCCCTCTCTTCGCTTGTTCGTTGGCTAGGGGTGCCTGTCGATCACGCTACAGGAGGAGACTGAGGACCAAAGGCTGTCGAGCGTTCTCAGCGTGAGCCCGCCCCCCACTCTGCCGCCTGGCTGGGGTGGCGTCATCGCTGCGGTCGAGGATTGGACGAGCGGGACAATGGGAGTGTTCCATTGGGACGAGGGATGGGGGGGAGCAGACAGAACAGTTTGTTCCTTGGGGCGGTTCCACTACGGTTCTGTGTGGGATTGACGAGTCCCTTGGGAGTGGATGAGGGGGCACTGATAATGGCCTGTCCCATCGGGCCTCTGGATGGGGGAGCAGTGATAATGGCGTGTCCCATTTGGGTCTCTGGATGGGGAGCGGTGATAATGGACCGTGCCATTTGGATCTCTGGACGGGGGGGTCAAGTGATAATGGACTGTCCCACTGGGTCCTGATAGGGAGAACACGTCATGGACCATGCCATTAGGGTGCTGGATGGGGGTAGTGGACTGTACGTTAGGAGTCTGGTGGGTGCCCCTCTACTGGGGCAATGGCACACCCCATGGGGCTGCTAGCAGGGGGCAGAGGGGTGCCCAGGACTGCACCCCATTGGGCCAGCTTGCATGGAGGCCTGCAGTGGGGGCTCCCAGGCTTTGGCCTGCGCCCAGTCCTGGGGGGTGGAAGGAAGGGAGGAGGCGGTGGCGTCTTTACGCAGACTCTTTATTTTGGAGTTTCTGTCAAAAGTCGGAACAGGTGCGACTGCAAACACGTGAATAATGTTTCCCACAAGCACAGAAATATCACCAGGACACGCTCAGGGGGCGTGCGGGGCCGGAGCCGACACGGGAGCCAGCCCCAGCGCCCTCGGGCCCAGGCGGAGGCTGCCACGCGCCCGCCCTGGGTGGCTCCCCCTGGTAGGCGGGTGGGCAGGGGGCAGCTCTCTCCTCCGCCATCGCCGGGGTGGGGGGCTTCAGCAAGCGCTCGGGGCAGGAAGGCACAAGTCAGAAACAAGTCACGTCCCGGGGCCGCGGGAGGCAAAGGAAATCAGCTGGGGTTGTGGGGGCAAAGCGGGGGGGGGGAACACAAGGTCCTAGCCGGGTGTGGGGTCCCCCCCGCCAACGCCCCTGTGAATGCCAGGCCGGCAATGCTCAGCATGGGGAGGGTGAGATCGTGAGCCAGCCTCCGCCCCAGGCCCAGGCAGGGCGCCCCTTCCCCAGCCTGCTGCATGTCGCCGGCAGGCCCCCCAGCTTGGAAAGAGAGAGCCCCCTGGGATGGGAAAGGGGGTGGGGGGCTGCAGAGACCCCCTCCTGGCCCTCGGTGCTCCCGGCCATGCTGCGTCCCAGCTCGGCAGCCCCAACCCCCAGTACCTTGTGCCTTGTGCCCTGCAAGCTTTTGCCCCCCGCCCCTTCCCAGCAAGCCCCCAGCAGCCACCCCACACTGCCCTACACCCTGAGCCTGGAGCCCCGCGGGCCCTACCCGTGTCCCTCCATCGGTCCCATGGATTAAATAGCCGGTGGTGCGGTCCTGGCAGCAGCAGCCCCCCTGTCCCCCCGGGCCCCTATTTGTTCTTCTTGAAGAAGCTGAAGCGTTTCTCGCGGTCCCTCTCCTTGCCCTCCTTGCTGCGCAGGGTGACGGGGCCCTCGGCGGCCGGCACAGGCGGCATACTCATGGCCCGCGTCATGCCCCGGCCCGGCCCCGCGGGCGGCTCCTCTGTGTCCCACTGGGGAGTGGGGCCACCGGCTGCTGAGGTGTTGATCACCCGCATCCAGGTGCTCATCTCCGCCTGGGGGGAGCCAAATGGGGGTCAGTGGGGGTCACGTGAACTGTGCAGGGGTCCAGGGCTGGCATGGGGCACCCCCAGGGGAGGGAGCAGCCAGGACTCACCTCGTCCTTAGCCTGGAATAAATATTCTCTGCCGTCGCTCAACCTGCAGGGAGAAATGGACGCGGGCTTCACGCACCATCGCCAGCGCCCCACCCCTGCCCCTCTCAGAGCTGCCCCACGGCTTGCCTGCACAGCCTGTCCCAAGGCCCATGCCCCCAACCCCCCAGAACATCCCTGCAGCTTGCACTGCATCCAGCCACATGCCCCCCCCAACCCCACCCCCAACCTGCCCGGCCCCTCAAAGCCTGTGCCCCCACAGCCCTGCCCTCCAAAGCCCCCCAGCCTGTCTACCCCCAGCTGCACCCAGTCTCCCAGAGGCCCCCCCAGCCTTACCCTGCCCCCCAGAGCCCGCTGTCCAACCTGTGTGCCCCTGGCCTTACCCCAGCCTCACCCAGCCCCCACATCTGTGTACCCCCAGACTTACCCCCAGCCCCACCCTGCCCGTGCTTACCCCAGCTTGAAGACATGCTTGCGTTTCTTGTAGTCAAGGGCCACGCTGCACTGGGTGCCCTGCAGGCCAACAGGCGCCTCGCCATGGTAGGGCACGCCGTGGGCCGCATTCTTAGCGTCCTTGTAGAAGCCGAGGCTGCCCTTGCGCAGGACACAGTACACGTTCTGCCATGATCTGGGGGGTGGGAGGGAAAGGGGTCGTTGGGGTGTGGACAGCTCTGGCCCATGCTCCCCCTGACAGGGGCTGTGGGGAAGGGGGCGGGGGGGTCTCACCTGTTGGCTGCCTTCTTGCCCTGGGCTTCCATCTCCTGCTTGCGGCACAGGGTCCCCTCCATAGTCTCCTGGGCAGGGGGCTCAGGTGCCCTGGGTGGGAGGGTGGCAGCATGGGCAGGGTCGGCAATCAGGGCGGGGCCCTTGAGGCGGGGCTTGGGTGAGGGGGCGGGGCTCTGCTCCTTATCCTTAGCCAGTGGGTCCAGCCCTGCCCCACTCGTTGCCTCTGTTGTCTCCAAGACCTGGGGGCAAAGGATGGGGCTGGAGCTGCCCAGTGCCTCCTGTGTCTGCCACCCACCCCGTTCCCACTCCCATTCCCGGGCTGGAGCAGAACTCAGGCATCCAGGCGTCCAGCCATGTTCTCCATCCCCAGCTCCCATCTCCCCCACAGTCACGCGGGTTCCCCCCCTGCAGGCCCAGCATGTACCTGGGAAGACTCTGAGTCGGGGCAGATGCCATTGATGGCGGGCAGCTCCGTGGCGCAGATCTGCATGGTGGGGGTCCTGGGGATGGGGGGAGATGGTGAGTGGGAGGCAGTAAGATCTGTGGGGATGCCCCCTGCCCCCACAGTGCCCAGCCTGATGCCCCTATCACCACTGTCTTCCCACAGCCCTCCCTGTGCCCCTCTCCATACCCTAATCCCCTGCCACACCCCCTCCCCAGCACAGCTCCTGGCCCCCCACCTGGCACCATGGCTGGAGGATGGCCCTTGCTG
Organism: Crocodylus siamensis; assembly: GCF_052110815.1. Lineage (NCBI taxonomy): Eukaryota > Metazoa > Chordata > Crocodylia > Crocodylidae > Crocodylus > Crocodylus siamensis. The sequence goes on from NC_143400.1 coordinate 3,315,022, forward strand.
CCCATCCAGGGCTGGGGCTGGCTGCGCTGCGGCCGTGGGCTCTGGCTCTGGTGCTGGCTCTGGTTCTGGCGGCTGCCTCTTTCTGGCCTCCTCCTCCTCCCGCCGGCGCCGCTCCTTCTCCTCCAGCTGGGTGGGGGGCAGGGGAGGCAGGGATAAGCTCCTGACCCAGCCCCCCGTCTCAGAAGGGCTCAGAGGCTCTGGGCCCCAGGTTGCTACCCATGGGGCTGGGAACCTTCTCCTGGAAGCAGTGGGGCCACCGGGTTCTGACCCAGGTCGGAGGGGGGCTGCGTTTGGGAATCTGGGGTACGCGGATGCTAGTCTCACCGCAGTGAGGCGCTCCAGTGCTAGGAAGCGCTCCTCCCAGGCTGCCACCGACTTCTGGAAGCCCTCGTGCCGCTTGATGAGGTTCTCGACTTCGGCCACGCTGCCTCCCAGCTCGGCCGAGCGCACGATGGGCTCCTGGCTGGACAGCCATGCCTCCGCCATGCTGGCATCGCGCCCGAACATCAGCACCTCCATCACTGCAGGGAGGAGTGGGGCAAGATGGGTTAGGACCCAGGTGTCTGGGCTCCCGACCTTTTGGGAGAGAACCCGGCCACAGAGGCTCCCCAAGACCCTGCTCTAATCTCCCCACAACCCACTGCCCTCCCAGTGCTGGAGACCAGCCAGGCATCCGGGCTCCCCCCATTCCTGCACCCCAGCCCACTCACCGATCTGCAGCCAGTCCATCTTGTCCTGCCACCGCTCCCCGATCTCCTTGCGCCGTGCCTGCAGCTCCAACAGCTTTTCTGAGATCTGTATTTTGGAGGGGGGGGCGGATGCTCAGGGAATGGGGTCTCTCCCAACAGCTCTGTCTGCCATCTTCCCAGGACATCCAGGCACAAAGCTGCCCAGCTGTGCCAGGACCCCTGGAAGCAGACAGAGGCAGGGGTCTCACCTCATTGGCAGCGTAGTGCCCCTTCTCCAGCAGCGCAGTGCCGGTGGCTATGCAGGCCGTGAAGCTGTCCGCCCGCGCTTCCACTTCTGCCTTGATCCCGTGGTGGTTCTTGATGACCAGGTCAGCCGAGGACACGTCCCTGTGGGGAGGAGGGGAAGGGGGTGCCTCAGACACCTGATGCCCCACTCAGCTGCCCGGCCCTGCAGGCCGATGAGGGTGCAAGGTGGACTTGGACTGACTGGTTCAGACTGGGCTGGTGAGACTGGGATAGGCTGGATCAGGGTGCTTCAGCCTGGGCTGGACTGATCTGAACTGGGCAGAGCTGTGTGGGACAGGGGTAGACTGGGCATGAGGGCTCCAGAATGGGGCTGGGTCAGGGTGCTCCAGGCTGAGTTTGGGCTGGGCTGGGCTGGACAGGGCAAAAGGGGACACAGGGCTGGCCTAGGCTGGGCACCCATCGCAGCAGCTGGCAGCCCTCGATCTGCAGCAGCCTGGGCTGTGGGGGGGCACACACTCACCGCGGGTGCTCATGGCCCTCGATCTGAAGCAGGACGCCATCCATCCAGAGCAGCAGGTCGCGCACGGCACGCAGGAAGCGGAACCGGTCGACAGTGTCGAGCAGCAGCTGGCGGCGGCACCGGCTGCGGGTGCCCAGCGCGGCCCAGGCCTCACTCACCGCCTGCTCGTGCCGCCCAATGTCCTCAGCCTTCTCGCCTGCATAGGCCTTCTGCAGCCGCCCCGCATCCTCCTGCACTTGCTGCACCTGCATATGCACCAGGGGGATCAGCTGGGCCCCACTGCCACCCCCACCTGCCCTGGGCTCCTCAGCTGCTGATCTCCCTCCTTGCCATAGCACCTGGGCACCGGAGGCCTGGATGTCATGTTCATGGCACTCTGGGAACACTGCCCTCTCTGAGCCACCCCAGCCCCAGCCCCAGCCCCAGCCCGGGCACCTGCGTGCTGAGGGCTTGGATGTCGTGCTCGAAGGCGCTGTGGGAGCGTTGCATGGCCTCGGCGGTGTTGAGGTCACGGCCTAGCTCGTCGGGCAGCTGTGCCTGCTTGTGCTGGACCTGGGCCAGGGCCTGGCGCGCATCGTGATAGAAGCGGTGCAGCTCGTAGGAGGCCGCCAGCATCTGGCTGCGCGTGTCCATCAGCTCCAGCAGGTCGGCCCAGGCCTCATTCAGCCCGTCCTTCCACTCTGCCACCGTGGCGCTGTCCGAGTGGCCGCCCGCGATGAGCTCATCTGCCAGCGCGTTCACCCCGTCCACCCGCTCCTGCCCGATGGCGCTCGTGTCCCGCGAGAACTCCCGGAACTTGTCCCGCAGCATCTGGGGGAGGCGGGTGTGAGCCCGGGGGCCAGGGCCAGGCCCCACAGCGCTACTGGGGGGGTGGCCAAGAACCCATGGCCCGGTGGCCCCTGTGACCGCCTGGCGCCCCCCCTCGCACTCACGGTGACGTGCTCATAGTCCTGGCCCAGCTCGTGGGAGGCAGCCACCACCTCGCGCTCCGAGATCCACTGCTCCAGGTCGTCCACGTCCCGCTTGAGCTGACAGAGACGCTGCTGCTCCTGCAGCTGCCCCCGCCGCTCCCCCGCCAGGTCCTTTAGGCTGGCGTATAGCTTGTCCACCTGGCCCTGCCGCAGCCGCAGCCGCTCACTGCCCGGCGGGGGGGGGACAGATAGATGGGGCTGGGTGAGCTGTGGCCTCCCTAGCCTCTCCCTGGGGGCCATGGGCCTGAGGGGTAGGTGGGAGCCACGCTCTGAAGGGCCAGACCATGCTGGAGGGGTGGGAGGGTATAGGCAGTTTCATCCTAGCTGGAAGCACAGGGCAACATGAGCCACGGCTTGGCCTCAGGTCCTTCCCAGCATCTCCCAGGGGGCTGCTGGTGCCTGAGGGCTGGGGGGCCATCACACTGGCGTGGAGGGTGCTGGGCAGGAAAAGGAGGGGGGGTATGGGCAGTTCTGTCTTGGCTGGGGGGGAGGGAGGGCATATGCTTACACGGCCAGGCTGGGACTCTGACAACCAGTGTCCCTCTGGCTGCCCCTCCATGCCCCACATAGCCCCGGGGAGGGCAGGGATAGGCCTGGCCAGGCCCCTGGTGCCCCAGGAGTGCCACAGACATGGTGTCCTGGAGGATGGGGGGCACCTAGCATGAGCTCACCTCTCGGGATGCCCGCTGGCCACCATGTCGCGGCTCTGGGCGGAGAGCTGGTGGATGGTCTGGGCGTAGTCCTCCAGCGCCTGCTCCAGCACCAGGTGCTTCTTCAGCATGGCCTGTGCGATCAGCTCATCCTGGGGGGGAGATCCCAGGTATCAGGGGGGGCAGTGAGTGGAGGAGAGGGGTCCCTGGGAGCAAGGGGAGGGGGGTGTCCTGACCTTGGCCTTCTCCTGGGACATCATGTGCAGCTCCTGCTCACCCATCCAGGCCTCGGCCTCTGCGGCATCGCAGTAGAACTGCTGGGCAGCCTGGGACCGCTCGAGGCGCTGGTGCCGCAGCTTGGTCTGTGCCTGCAGCTCCTCCCAGGCCTCACGCAGGGCTGCCAGCCGCCCCGCTGGCCCTGCCCGCCGCCCCAGCAGCTCCTGCACCCGTGGCGCATGGCCCTGCAGTTCCTTCTGCAGCGTCTGCGGCCGGACAGCGGGCATCAGAACCACGGCCCTGCCCTCCCTGTGCACCCAGCCCCTGCCACCCACCCGCCCTGCCCCCCGCCCCGCCCATCTGAGTGAGGGGCACCCTCACTCTACCCCTGCCCTGACCCAGCTCCGGCCCCTGCCTTTGCCTCTGGCCCCTGCCTCCGCTCCAGCCCCAACCTGGTTCTTCTTGATGAGCAGCTGGACGCTGGGCAGGTCCTTGCCGTGGTCAGTGGAAACAGCCAGGGGCATCCGCTCATTCACCCACAGCTGCAAGAACAAAGGGGGAAGTCACAGGGGGCGAGGATCAAACACCCAGGAGGCCCGGGTTCCCCCTCCAAGCTCTGGGCAGGGGGCTGGGGGTTGAAAGCGGTGGGGGATGGACGCTTGGGTCCTCTCCTGGTCCTTGGAGGGGAGTGGGGGTAAGGGGTGAGAGCAGGGAGCAGCTGTGAGCCGGGGCTCCTGGGATCTCTCCCAGCTCTGGAAGGGCAGCAAGATCTGCTAGGTCAGACCGGGGGGCCAGGTTCGCTCCAGCTCTGGGACGAGGGTGTGGTGTAGAGGCCAGAGCCAGGACTCCTGGGTTGTGTCCCCCTGCCCGCAGGGTTGGGGGCAGCCCAGCGGAGCGCATGGCCCCTGCAACCCCACTCCCAAGCCCCTGAGGCCCATTCCTGTTCTCCTGCAGACCCAGGGCCTGGCCCCAGAACTGCTCCTTGTGTCCTCCCCCAGTGCCCCAGCACTCACAATCTCGTCCTCTAGGTCGCGGTTGAGCTGATGCTCCTCTTTGGAGGCCAAGAGCCGGGCGCAGCGCTCCTGCAGCGGCCCCCGCAGCCCCTGGAACTTCTCCTCCACTGCCCGGAAGGTGCCATCCACCTCGGTCGTGTTGGCGTCCTCCTGGCTCAGGGCCTGGGCCTGGGCCCGGATGGCCTCCACCTCCTTCTCCCGCACATCCATTTGGTTCTCCAGCATCTGGAGGGGGGAGATGTCGAAGGGGTGGCTGTAAAGCACAGGAGCAGCCCCCTCCCCATCCCACTGGGAGAGGGCAGGAGCCCTGGGGGGCTCTGAGGGCCAGGAAGAGGGAAAAGGGGGCCCTGATGGAGGGAGGTAGGAGGGGAGAGACGGGTGCTGTAGAGCAGGGGGAAGTCGCTGTGGGCAAAGGGGACACCTGGGAGGAATGGAGGTCCTGCCATCGGGGGAGTGTTTCCGGGGCTGGGCTGGGCTGGGCTGGGGGACTCTGAGGACCAGAAGCAGGGGCAGGGGCAGGGGCAGGGGGCCCTGATAGAGGACAGGTACAGTGGGGAAGGGGGGCACCCAGGAGGGGCTGGGGGGGAGAGGGTTCCCAGGGCAGGGCTGGGAGACCCGGAGCACCAGCCCCCCCAGCACAGCCTGCCCCTCCGCCCCCCAGCCCTGCCCACCGACCTGCTGCTTCTTGAGGAGGATGTTGACGCTGGTGAGATCCTTGCCGTAGTCGTCGGACTGCAGCTGAGCTCGCACGCCGGCCAGCCAGGCCTCCAGTGCGCTGCAGCTCTGCGCGAACAGCTCGGCCCGGTTGGCATCGAACAGGCACTGGGCCTTGGTGCGTGTGGTGGACTCCAACTCGTCCCACAGCCCATGCAGCCCCCGCAGCTTCTCCGTCACCACTGCCTCCAGCTCCGGCTTCTCTGCCCGCAGCTGCTGCCCTTCCTGCCAGAGGCGCTGTCCGTCAGGGGTCCGGGGGCATCCCGGTGCCACCTGCTCTCAGCCCCAGCCCTGCTGCCCTCCCAGGGCTGGAGACACCCCAGCATCCCTTGGGGATGCCAGCCCCTTAGCTCCCCTATTTCCCCCCAAGGCCCAGAAGGGGATTCAGCCACATCAGGGGAGGTGGGGGGCTTGCCTGCCCCATGGCTGGAGGAGGCGGAGGGCAGCTTACTGCCTGGGAACGGGACAGGGCTGGGGTCCCCTCTGCTTCTGCCCAGTCCTACCCGCTGCCACAGGGTTGGGGGTGCCCCGGGTCCGAGGTTGAGCTCCAGCCATGAGGTCTGACGCCCCCTTGCCCTACCTGGCCTCAAGTGATACAGCTGCCCCTGCCCCTGCCCCGCCCTGCCCCGCCCCACCGGGGCCCCGTGCCCCCCGCACCGTGTCAATCTTGTCCAGCCAGTCCTTGTTGGAGGCCAGCTCGGCTGTGAAGGCCTGGTGCTTCTGCCACTTGGTGTGCAGGCTCCGGGCCTCGTCGTAGGACATGTCCTGGGCTGTCAGCATCTTCTCGTTGATCCACAGGGTGAGCTGGGAGCAAAGGGCCAGAGCATCAGGTGTGGCCACTGCCCTGCCGGCCCTGCCCCACCACCTCCCCGCCTTGGGGCGCCCCCCAGCTCACCTCCTGGCAGTCCTGGAGGAAGTGCTGCAGCTCCCGGTTGTCCCGCAGCCGCCCCAGCAGCTCGCTGGCGGCTTCCCGGTTCTGCTCGTGCCTGGGGAGAAGGGGTAGGTGTGGGTCCAGGCTCCCGGTCCCCCCTGCTCTCACCCCCCAGCTGCGCTCCCCTCCCGGAGCTGGAGAGAGCCCAGGTATCCGGGCTCCCAGCCCCTCACCTGCTGCCGATGGAGTCGACCTTCTCCCGGACCTTGTCTGCGTGGATGGGGTCCTCGGCCAGGAGCTTCCTCCCAGCAGCCAACAGCCCCTGGATGCGCTCCCCACTGGCCTCCATGCTAGCCATGAACTCCTCCTGCTTCTTGATGGCAGCCTCGGCGCCCTGCAGAGTGCTGGGCATCTCCGTGTGGGACAGCATGTACTCCTGGGGGGAGAGCAGGGCACGCACGTGACACCCAGTGCTACCTCGCCACAGCCCATGCCCCGACACTGGGGGACGCCCCAGGAGGCGGGGAGGGGGCTCTGGGGCCAGCTGGGCTTGGAAGACCAACTCGGGGAAGGACGGGAGGGCTGGGGCTGGGGCTGTGGCGGGCTGGGTCGGGAGCTATGCGGGGTGTGCGTGTTTCAGGGAGGAAACGGCCCCGTACCTGGTTGCTGAGCAGCCCCTGGACCTGGCGGGCATCGCGCAAGAAGAGCTGGAAGGCGTGAGCCCGGGCCAGGTGGTGCTGGCGCCCATCCCACATGCGGCCCAGCTCGTCCCAGCCAGTGTCGAGGGCCTGCAGGCGCTGGCGCAGGAAGAGGTGCTGTGGGTCGCTGTGGCCCTGCGTGACGCGGCAGCCCATGGCCCGCAGGCGCTGGCAATCGGGCCGGTAGTGATCCAGCTCATCTCGCACGGCGCTGTGCTGGGCCAGCAGCCGCTCCGCCTCTGCCAGCACCGCCGGCTCATCCTCACAGGCCACGGCCGTCTGCGCCCGCGACAGCCAGGCCTGGAAGTCGTCCAGGTCGCGCAGGAAGCCCTGCAGCTGGCGTGCCTCGCCCAGCGACTCCTCGCGGCGCCGCAGCGTGTCCTGCAGCGCCGCCCAGCCCTCCTGCACCTCGGCCAGGCGCGCCCGCACCGCGCCTGCCTGCTCCGGGTGGCGCCCGGCCAGCGCCTCGGCCTCAGCCCCCAGGCCCTCCACCTTGGCGCCGATGGCAGCCAGGTCCCGCTCCACGCCTGACAGCTTGCGCTGCAGCGCCGTGACGCCCGCCAAGTCGTTGCCCAGCCCCTGTGTCGACTCGATCAACTTGGTCTTGTCCCGCATCCAGGCCTGCATCTCGTCGCACTCCAGGTGGTAGTTCTGCAGCGTCAGTGCCGATGTCAGCGCCGCCTTCTTCTCCTCCGCCAGTGCCTGGAAGCGCTCCCACCTGCCAGCCAGCAACAGGGGGTGGGCATGAGCAGGCGGCCAGAGCCCCCACGGCGTGACCTCCCCCTGGAGTGACCCCTCGTCCAGGCAGGCCCTATGTCCCCGTGGCATAAGCCCCTTAGATGCTGCCCCCAAGGTCTCCGCCCTGCTGATCCCTGCCCCCGGCCCCAGCCGGGCCCAGGTGGCACCTGGCATTGAGCTCCTCTTGCGTGGCCTGGACTCTGTCGCGGTGGCGGTGGTCCGTGCTCAGCAGCTGCCCAGCCACCTGGTTGACGGCGGCCACCCGCATGCCCAGGGCATTCACCTCTGGCTCCAGCGTCTCGAACCTGCGGGAGGATGAAGTCAGGCCAGGACACTCGGCCTCCCCAGCCCCCACCCGTGCCCAAAGGGCTGCAGCCCAGCTCCCGGAGGGATGCTCTCCCTGGAGCACACTGGGAAAATCCAGGCTGGCACCGCATGGGGAGCGGGGCAGTGCTTTCTGGGACATCCTGCCATGCAGACAGAGGCATGGGCGGGGTAGGGGCTCCTGCCCCCCCGCTGCCCTCCAGCCCTGTCATTGCCTTGGGGTCAGGGGCTGCACAGCTTCACACGGGCCATGGGTTGGGCATGCTGGGAAACGCCAGGCTGCTCCCCCATAGCAGGGCGGGCTGCACAGTTGGCGGTAGGCAATGCGTTGTGAGAGGTCCCCAAGGTCAGGGGTCGCTGACCTCTGCTGCACAACCTCGAGGTCCTCGAGCTTCTCAGGGATGGTCATGCCGTGGAGCCACTGCTCCTTCTCGCCCATCCAGAGGCCGCAGGCGTCCGCTTCGCTGAACATCTGGTAGAGCCGGAGGGCATCCTGTAGGTCCTGCTGGCGCTGCTCGGCCAGCCTGGCCAGCTCCTGGTACCGCTCCTCCAGGCCCGGCAGCCGCCCCGCCACCTCAGGTGCCTGGGCCAGGGCGGGCGGCAGCGCCTGGGCCTGCTCGCGCAGCGCGGCGATGGCAGGGCCATGGTTCTGGATCTCCTCCTGCACGTCCTTGTGCTTCTTGGCCAGGCTCTGGGTGGAGAAGAGGTCGTGGCCCACGTCGGGGCTGGACACGAGGCGCCGGGCGTCCACCATCCAGGCCTCCAGGTCAGCGGCATCTGCTTGGAACTGGTGCAGGCTGGCGGCTTCAGCCAGGCGCTGGCCCCGCTCACCCGCCAGCGCCTCCAGCTGCTGCCACTGCTCCTCGATCTCCCGGAGCCGCTCGGCCACCTCACGGGCTCCAAAGTGGCCCTCGCGTACCAGCTCGTGGCCCTGGGCCAGCGCCTGCTGCAGGGGCCCGTGGCGCCCGCTCATCTCGTCCCGGAAGGCATGGTGCTTGCTGATGAGGCGCAGGGCACCCGTCAGGTCTCGGGCGGCATCGGGGGCGGCCAGCAGCTGCGCCTGCTCCCGCATCCAGGCTTCCTCCTCCCCCATGTCCCAGAAGAACTTCCAGAGGCGCCGCGACTCCTCCAGCTTGGCCCGCCGCGCCCCCGCCAGCCGCACCAGCTCCTCGTAGCCCCGCTGCAGCGTGGACACCCTCTCCTGCACCAGCTGTGGTTCACACGGCTTGTAGCCTGCCCAGGGAGGGGGGGCATTAGCAAGGCAGCCTGCGGGGGCACCCTCTTGCCCAGCCCCCTGGGCATCCAACCCTGCTCCAAGCTCCTGCTGCCCCTCTTGGGCAGGGACCGGGCTGGGAGGCAGGCAAGTCCAGGCCATGGGTGGGTGCCGCCGGGGACCCAGTAGGGAGGGGAGCCAGTGTGGCGGAGGTGGCGGTGTGGGGCCAGGTGGTGGCCAGGGCTGGCCCATGGGAGGTTGGGCCTCAGGGCTCCAGGTGTGGCCATCCCATGGCAGGGGCTGGGCTGTGGGGCTCCAGGTATGGCAGGCCCTTGGGGGCTGGGCCCTGGGGCTCCCGGTGTGGCCAGGGCTTAGCAGGGCGCTGGGCCGTAGGGCTCCAGGCACAGCAGGACGACGGCAGGGACTAAGCCACGAGGCACCAGAGGAGGCAGGACCACGGCAGGGGCTGGTCTGTGGGGGCGTTACCTTCCCCCGGAGTGGCAAAGCGCTGGGCGGCAGCGCTGATGGCCCGCACGCGCTCAGCCTGCACAGCGATGTCAGCTTCCACCAGTGCGTGGATCTGCAGCAGGTCGTCCACGCCATGCAGGTGCTTCCCGAAGTCCTGCGACTGCAGCCGGCCCTGCATGTGGTGGGAGGATACACAGTCATAGGGCAGCCCTATGCCTCTCTGCCACCCTCGTGCCCTGCCCTGTGGCTCCGTGCGGCACCAGGGCCTGGCCCATGGCATCCGCGCCCCCCGCGGCATGAGAATATAAGCTCTGCAGTCAACTGGGTCAGACCCTAGGTCCGTCTTGCCCAGTCTCCAGTGTCACGTGGTGGCAGAGAGCGGAGGCTGGACAGGAGAGAGACCGAGATAGAGCAGGGTTTTCCCCTCTGTTCCTCTCTCACTTGCAGCCTCCAGCATTTAAAGTCTATGAAGTTTCCTACAAGAACATGTCCAATGCCTAAAGTCTCAGCTTCCCCCACACCTGGTGGCCCCGAGTTCAGCTTTAATTTCACACTGGGTGAGAAAAGGCTTCCTGGGGCTCACATGGACTGACTGCCTCGCAGTTTCATGCGGTGACCCCTTGTCCTGGTCTGGTGAGAGACACTCAATAATAAATCCCTATCGACTTTCTCATGGCTGGTAACATGTTGTAGACCCTTGCTGAGTATCTCATCTAAACCTTGCCTGTCTCTCTGTCTAGAGAAGCCCCTCCAGACCACGGATCAGCCTTGTTCCTATTCTTCGGGTCTTCCCCATCCTTTTGGAGGGGCAGTAACCAGAACTGGGTGCAGTATTAGTGGTACAGACACACCACGAATTAAAAAAGGGGCATCAGGCCCCCTCTTCATCATCCCTAACGCTGCGTTTGCCTTTTTGATGGCTGCTGAGACAACGACGCTCATAGTGAATGGTCTCCAGTAACTCCCACGTCTCTTCCCTGAGTGGAAACGGCTCATGCAAAGCCCACGCCACGGGCCCCGCTGGTGGTACCTTCATCTCCTCCATCCAATCCATGAGGTAGGCAAGGTCCTGCAGCATCTTCTGGAGGTCAAGAGTGAGCAGCAGGCGCTCGCGCCGGGCGGCAACCAGCTCGCGCAGGTAGTCCCACAGCCGGGCCACGTTGTCACGCCGGGCCAGCACACGCTTGAGGTCATGGTAACCCTCAGCCTCCAGCTCGGCCGCCACAGCACTGACGGCCTGCACCCGCTCGCTGTAAGCCACGATGTCCGTCTCAATGGCCTCATGCTTCCGCACGGCTGCCTCCACCGCCGAGATGTCCTGCCCAAAGTTGTCCTGGAGGGGGAAGGAGGGCATCAGGCAGGTGGGACGGGTGATGGGCACGGTGCCAGCGGTGGGGAGGAGGGGGTGGCAATGTGAAGGGCAGCCAGGACACCTGGGTTCCCTGCCCAGTTCAGCAATGGGAGTGGGGTACAGCAGGAGGAGCTGGGGGCCTGGGGATGGCACCCAGACCCAGGAAGGGAGTGGGGCTTGGGTGGGGACAGCAGAGGTCTGGGACTCGGGATGCTGGACTCTCTCCTTGCTTTGGGAGGGGACTGGGGTCTGGAAGACAGGCCAGCCCTGGTAAGGGTGTAGGGTCTACGGGGCGAGAGCAGGAAGAGCTCGGGGCCAGGACACCTGGGTCCTCTCCAGCTCTGGGAGGGGACGGGGCTGGGGCCGAGAGCAGGGGGCTCCCCCAGATCTGGGCCCGGGCCGGCAGTGGGGGAAAGGCCCAGAAGGCAGGACCCTGAGGCCCCTGCAGGGCTCCCGGCAGCTCACCTGGGACACGAGGCGCTGGTTCTCACTCAGCCAGGTCTCGCGCATGGCCGCCTTGCGGTCGAACCGCGCCGCCAGCTGCTCCAGCTTCTCTTGCCGGATCAGCTCGTTCCGCAGAGCCAGCTCCCGCTCGTGCTCTGCCTTCTCCAAGCGCTCCCAGGCCTGGGGGCAGGGAGGGACATGGGCACCGCGGGCAGCAACGGCCAACCCTGGGGCCCCCCCCCACCCGGGGGTTTAAACAAAGCCTTTGCCCAGCGCTGGGCTGCAGCTGGCTCTGGGGTGGCGTCGGGGCTGGGGCCACAGGGCCCCCACCCAGTGCCAGCCGTGCGCGCCCCGCACCTTGTTGATGTCGGAGATGAGCTTGCCCTCCCGCGGCGTGTAGGCCTTCTGGTTGTTGGCTCGCATCTTGCTCTGGATGGTGAAAAGCAGCACCTCCAGGTTCCCCTTCTCTGTGAACCTGCCAAATGGGACCAGGGAGCCGTCAGGCGGCACCTAGAGGCAGCTGCCACCCTCCAGACCTGGCACCACCGCCTCCGAGCCCCATGCTGGCTGGGACACCCCGGGGCCTCCTGAGGTGCACAGGAGGAGCCTGCCTGGCTGGGGCCCAGCTCGAGACTGCTCGGAGAGGAACAGCCCCTGCCCTGCCCTGACGTCTACGGCTGGCAGGCACAGATCCCCGGGGGTGGTGCCAGCCATGTAGGCTTGGGGCCCAGCTCCAAGCACCGTTCCCAGGGCGAGGGAGGGAGCAACCGGCCAGGCTGGTCTAGCGGCACAACACCCACGTCCGCTCTGTTCCCAGGCAGGATACTCCCACAATGCCCTGGGCCGGAGGGGCACGCACTTGGGGGGCTTCTCAACGGTGCGGTAAGTGTTGAAGGCCTGCAGCTGGTTCTGGACGCCAGCCAGGGAGTTGGCCAGCTGCCGGTCGTTCAGCGTCAAGATGGTCTGCTCGATCCACTGCAGCAGGTCGGACGCCAGCGTCTCGTACTTCTCGATCAGCTTGTCGGCCTCAATGGCCGAGTCCAGCACCTGCCGTGGGGGGAACGCGGGTCAGGCACCGCACCGGCCCTGCCCTCAAGCCCGGGCTTGGGGCTCACCCCCCAAACGGCCCCGTCTCCCGTGCCCCATGGTACCTTCCCAATGCGCTTGCCCTCCACAGCCAAGGCCTTCATCTTGGAGAAGTAGTGGTAGTAGGTGGCCACGTAGGTGATGATGGACTTCTCATCCGGCTGGTCCACGTTGACATCTGTGGGGGGCCGGGGATGGGGTGGAGGAGAGTCCTGTGTGTCAGAGAAGTGTCCTTGCCCCTCCCCACAACACCCCCAGGCCTTTCCCTGCTCCGGACAAGTCACGTCCGCACGCATCAGGGCGGGATGGGAGCAGGAGGCCTGGACCTTCCCAAGCCTGCATTGCACCATGGGCAAGCCAGACCCGCAGGCCTTTGCTCGTGGTAAATCCAGAGGGGTGGGACTAGGGGGCCCAGGTTTCCCTGGCGCACTGTACTACAGGCAGAGCAGACCCATGGTCTTTTGCTTGTGGTCATTGTTTTGGTGGGGGGAGACCTGGATTTTTCCAGAGTGCACAGTGCCTGCCCAATACCCCAGCGGGAGAGGCCAGCCGGCCCCCTCAGCCCCCCCAGACAGCGCCCACCTTCGGGGTCCAGCAGCTTGGTGAGCCCCAGCTCACGCTCAGCCACGTTGAAGGCATTCTGCAGGTTGTAATGCGCGTTGCACTTGCGCAGCGTCTCGATGTCGATGAGGTCCGGCCTGCATGGGGGCAGGGGGTCACCAAGAGAGCGGGGGCCCCCTCTCCCCAAGCCTGGGGGATCTCCCCATGCCTCCCCCCGCCTGACCTGTGCTTGTGGATGATGGCGTTGAAGGCCAGCCCGTCCCTCCAGCTGGTGGTGAAGTTGTGCACATTGACGTTCTGGTACCTGCGGGCCCAGGCAGGGCCGTGAGGGAAGGGTCACCTCTGCCCACTGCTCCAGACCAGGCCTCCCCCCCGCCCCCAGATCGGGCCATGCGCCCAGCCCCAGCCTACCCTGCCGTCTTCATCTGGCACCACAGCAGCAGGGCATCCTTGGCTGACTTCTTCTCCTTGTTGTCCTCTGTCTCCACACTGATGTCTTGGATCTGGGGGAGGCATTGCGGGTGCGGGGGGTGTCAGACACCAGCTCAGGCCAGGCTGGGGGCTCCGGGGCCCCTGCCCCGCCAGACATGCCCTGGGAAGAGCCCAGCGCAGGCCAGGGGTGGGGGGGACGGGGAGGGGGCGTGCTGGAGGGGGTTTAGGCACCTGGAAGCGGAGGATGATGGTCCAAATGAGGCCGAGCGTGAGGCGGTGGTTGCCGTCCACGATGTCGTGGGAGCCCATGTTCTCCAGATGCACCTTCTGCTCCTTGAGGAACTGCAGCGCCTTGTCCACGTTCTCCAGGCAGTGGATGCGCATCCGGCCCTTGGTGGGCTTGGGCTGGGGGGCGGGGGGCATGAGAAGGAGGCACTCCAGGCTGCAGCTGGGACCCCCAACCCAGGCCTGCCTCCCTCCAGCCCCGCTCCCACCCACAACAAGGGACCCACACTGCTCCGAGCCCTGAACCAGGAGCCTGGATGCCCAGGCTGTATTCCTGGCCTCTTCTTGCCCACCCTCAGTGCCTCAGTTTCCTCCTCTCCCATCTCTTGTTGCTCCAGACCAGGGCACAACTTAGGTGAGAAGCTGGTCTGGGCAGTAGTTGGTATCAAAACGGCACAGGAGAGAGCCTGGGCACCCAGGCTCTAGCCCCCAGTGCCCCCCACCCCCGAGCTGGAGGGACCCCACTGCCCTGCTCTCAGCCCCAGCCCCCAATCCCCTCCCAGAGCTGGAGGGAGCCCAGCCGTCCCCGCCGGTGTGGAGGAGAGCCCCCGGGGCGGCCAAGGCAGGAGCGGCTCCGGCAGACGCTGCCAGGAACCAAAGGAACCGGCCCCACCCCACCCCGCGCACTTGGGCCAGGTGCCCCACCTCGGGGACAGGGCCCTCGGGCTGGGCGGGGGCTTAGGGCCAATGGCTGGGAGCTGGACACCCGGGCTCCCTCGTCTGGGAGGGGAGCAGGGCTGGCGAGCGGGAGCGCGGACCCCGGGGTCCTGTCCTGGCAGAGAGGCGGATGCGTCAGGACAGAGACGCCGGACACCTGGGCTCTGTTTCGGCGGGGGGGGGGGTGCCAGGACACCTGGGTCCCTAGCAGGGCGGGCGGCGCAGGGCCCTTCCTCACCAGCTGCTCTCCTGAGAGCACCTCCAGCAGACGGATGAGCATGCGGCCATCGCGCAGATCACTGTACAGGTCGCCGATGCGGCAGGTCACGCGCGCCAGGTGCGAGTTCACCCACTTGGTGAAGGTTTTCTTCTGCACGGCCTCACGCTCGTCTGCAAGGGCAAGGGCAAGGGCATGGCCAGATGCCCTGCTCAGGCACAGGCCTGCAGGGACCCCCCCCAACCCCGCAGCGCGGTGCCCTCAGGACCGGGGCCTGCCTGGGCAGAGCACCCCCTGCTGGCTGCCCCTGGGAAAGCCCTGCGGGGTCCCTGGGGCGTCCCATCTGGAGATGCCCATCCCATGGGCCCTGCAAGGCATCCGGGGGCCCCGCCCTGGTCCCCCCGCCCCGTGAGTCACGCTGCTCCCTGGCTGCGGGCCGGCTCCCAGGGCACCCGCCTGCCCGCGGCCCCGTCTGCACGGGTGGGGCTGGCAGGAGCGCGGGGCGGCGAGATACGATCTGCTCTTCCAGCCACAGGCCGGAGCCCAGCCTGCGGGGAGCGGGCTCAGCCAGAGCTGCCCACAGGCTCCTGCACCGGGCAGAGCCAGCCATGAGTGTCCTGCGCCAGCTGGGGGGGGCTGGCTGGCAGGGCAGGAGTGGCAGTGCTGGGGGGGCAGGGGCTGCAGGTCAGGGGTGAAGGGCACTGACAGGGCAAGAGGCTGTGGGTCAGGAGTGAGGGGCACGGGGGCATGGGGGCAGGTCGGGCTGGTTGCACAAGGCCCTGCTGGCAGCCGCTGTGGACAAGTCCAGGCTGGAGCCTGGATGTGAGCAAGGCGGAGGGGTCTCATGGTCTCACCAGGGCAAAGTACAACCCCCTACACCCCCTCCCCAACTGCATTGACACACCAGGGCACGCACACACGTGCACACGCCTGTGCCTTGC
This sequence comes from Crocodylus siamensis, assembly GCF_052110815.1. Classification (NCBI taxonomy): domain Eukaryota; kingdom Metazoa; phylum Chordata; order Crocodylia; family Crocodylidae; genus Crocodylus; species Crocodylus siamensis. The sequence continues at coordinate 3,330,327 of NC_143400.1, forward strand.
GAGCCTGTTGCGGGGCCTATGCCCCAGCTGGGACACACCGGGGTGCGCACACCCGCAGACACCCACGTCTGCGCACGGCCATGTGTGCGCAGGCTCTGCTCCGTGTTTGCTCGGCACGCGAGGGGCAGGCAGGTGGCGGGAGGTGGGACGCCGCCCTGCACCGAGGCCGCGGGAAAACAGAGTGGAGTCCAGGAAAACAGCCCGGGGCTGGGCCGGGCCAGGCCGGGAGTGGGGGCAGCCTGGGCGCCGGGGCTCTCCCCACGCTGGGAGGGGAGTGGGGGCCGGGGTCTTTCCCGCCTCCAGCCCACGACACTCACTGCCTTCCCAGATGGCTGGAAAGAGCCCGGGCATCTGGCGCCCGCTCCCAGCCCATTTCCATGAGCCATCTGGGCTGCGCCTCGCCCAGCAGCAGGTGTCTCAGGCGGGGGCGGGGGGGGGGCAGAAATGGAGTTGGGGGCACTGGGAGCGCGGGTGCCTGGGCTGTCTCCCAGCTCGGGGAGGGCAGTGGGCTGCCATGGGGCAGAGCTGGGAGCCTGGACACCTGGGCTCTCTCCGGGCCAACACGAGGCCCGGCTGGACTCCAGCCCCCTGGACCTCCGCCAGCCTAGGGGCCCTGGCAAGGACTGGCCCTGCTCCCTGCCCTGCGCTGCGGGCAGAGGCTGGGCCCCGGCTGCTTCGCTCGGCCGCTGCTATTTACTCCCCAGGGCACCAAAAACTCTTGCCGGAGCTGGAGGCAACCCCGGGGCCCGGGCTCCCACCCCTGACCCCACTTCCCTCGCAGAGCTGCGAGAGCCCAGGCGTCCGGCCCCCGGCCCCTTGCATTAGCCCCCCCAGAGCCACGGCCCTCCCCACATGGAGAGATCCCACCGGGCGCCCGACCCCGAACCCACGGGCTCCTGTCACACCCCAACCCCCAGCAGCCCCTGCCCGCACGGAGGGGGGAGGCAGGGCCAGCAGCACGGCCCCTGCGCCCCCCACACCTCGGGGGAAGGCGGGTGTCCCCAGCACGTCCCTGCCAAGCCTGGCGCCGCGGGAGCTAATTCCTAGCAGCACCTCGGGGATTAGCTGGCGGGGTGGACACTTCCACGGGGCCACCTGGCGTGGCCCAGGACCCCCCAGCTGCAGTCAGCTCTGCTGTGGCCGGGGGAGCTGGGGGCACCCCCCCGAGCCCCCGCCCCGGCGCTCACCTTGCAGCTGCTTGAAGCGGCCCTCCAGGACGTTGGCGTACTGGGCCGCGTTGACAAAGGCGGCAGGGGACAGCAGGGGTGAGGGGGGCGCCTCCATGGGCCCCGGCTCCACCTGGAACATCATGGGGGGGCCGGGGCACACGGCCGGGTGCAGGCAGCGAGGCAGGCGTGTGCGGGGCTGGAGCCAGGAGCCGGAGCCGGAGCCTCGGCCTCCTCCCAGCTGGCAGGGAGGGGCGGGGGGGCAGGGCGGCGCGGGGCATTTACGTAAAAACAGGTTGGGCTGCTCTGTTGTGCAAGGGGGGGTGCGCGCGTGCGTGCGTGTGTGTGTGTGTGTGTGTGTGTGTGTGTGTGTGTGTGTGTGTGTGTGTGTGTCCCGTGCATGCCTGTGTTGCAGCCACCTGCCGCTTGTGTGCGTGTCCCAAACACCTGGGTCCTGAGCGTGTTTGTGTGTCTGCCTCTGTGTCTGTGCATGTCTACGTGCGTGTGTGTGTGTCAGAAGCCTGAATGATGTGTGTGTGTGTGCACGCGCGTGTGTGTCAGATGCCTAGTTGTCTGCGTCTGTAAGTGTTCCCTAGAAGCCTGGAGTGTGTGTGCGTGTGTGTGTGTGCGCGCGCACACACGCGTGCACGCTGGATGCCTCGGGGGCGTGCATGTGCATGCATGCGTGCACCTGAGCTGGGCTGTGGTCCGGGTCACACAGCTGAGGGCATGAGCGCGCCGCACGGCGCCGCACGGCCCCCCCCCCACGAGACAAGGCCGTGAGCTCACCCGCACGTCGCCCGGCAGAGCGGATTTACGCCTATTGTCACTGAGCCCCTGCGCCGTCTGCCTGGGCTCAGCCGTGCCCATCACCAGGCGGGGACGGGGGGGCAGGGCCATCTCCAGCGCCCCTCCGCATGGGCCTCACCCTGCCCCCCGCCACGCAAACGCACCTCGCTGCTGCCCCCCAGCCAGGATTCGGGCCCTGGCAAGACCCTGCAGGGCCCATGAAGCCGAGTGTGCCAAACCCCTGCCCCATGTCCAAGGCCTGGGGGCATGACCTCTGGCTCCCGGAGCTGGAGAGGACCCAGGTGTCCGGCCCCCGGCCCCCTCCGCTCCAAACCCCCTTCCCGGAGGTGGAGGGAACCCAAGTACCCAGGCTCCAAGTCCTCCTTGCTCTAACCCCTGGACCCTACTGCCCCCAGCCCAGGAGACAACCCAGGCATCCAGGCTCCCAGCCCCCCCGCTCCGACTCCCCAGCCCCCACTCCCCTCCCAGGACAGCTCTCGGCTCCTACCATTGACCCCCCCGCCCCCCCTTTGGGCTTTCCCTGACTTATCACCCAGCAGCCGGACTTTGGTCAGGGACGACCCCCCAGCCCTGTTTACCCTGGGACTATCGGTGTGTTTGAGCCGGGGGGGGGTGGGCATTGGCCTGCTCTAGCCCCTTCCAGGCTCAGCAGCCAGGCGCCTGTCCCCTCCCCAGCCTGGCTGTCGGGGGCACCACTGGGGAGCTGGATGGAGGTGGGGGGTCCTGCAGCGGCTGGAGGGATCCCCACCGGGGACTCAGCCAGGCGGGACGGGGCGGGGAGGGAGGGGTCCCCGCCTGGCTCCTCCCCGTGCTGTCCCACCCCATTACTATGGGAACTACGGGGCTGGAACGTGGTCCGACTGGTTCCCCGGCGCGGCCGTGGGAGGCACAGACAGACGGACGGACCGGGCAGGCAGGGAGGTGCATGGCTCGAGATGGGGCCTGGGGCACTGACACCGACCCCCGGGCTCCCCGTTGTCCCCAGGCCTCAAATCGGGGGCAGGTCATAGGCCACCGGGGCCCCGCCAAGGTGCAGAATGGGTCGCAGCCACGTCTGTGGCTCGGGACCCTCCCCGCGGCCGCATCCCAGCCAGGGCCGTGCCCCAAATTCTCACTCCCACATCCTGGCTGGAGGCGCGCCCCGAATGCTGTCCGCCCCAGGCGCCCGCGCCCCACCGCCGCACCCCACCTACCGGCCAGGGCCTTAATACGGGAGCGCTCGAAGAGGCGCGCGGAGCTGTTCTCATTGTCCCAGTCCTCATCCGCCACCTCCCAGCGGTTGTTGATGTCGTTGTACTGCTGCTGGATCTCCAGGCTGTCGTAGTCCGTGGGCGACAGGGTGCTGCTCATGGTGCCCGCCGCGGGATGCCCACATCCACCTGGGAGGCCAGACCCAACGGTGATGCCCTCCAGGCCGTGCCCCAGCTGCTGCCCCCAGCTCAGGCCTGAGTCACTGCCCGGTGGAGGCGACACCAGTGGGTGCTGCAGGACCAGGCCTGGATCGGGGCCCCCTGGAGGGGTCAGGGCCCCGCCCATGGGGGGCCGAGTACCTACCTGTGAGGCTGGGGATCTGTCCGGGGTCTCTGGTGCTCAGCTACAGCATGGCCTGCGCGCCCCGGAGAGCCTGAAAGCAGAGGCAGCGCCGTGAGCCGCCAACACCCTCCTGCCCCCAAGCCTCACGCGCCAGCGGTCACGAGCCCTGCAGGCCCTTGGTGCATAGACAGAGCCTCATGGGGTGCCCCCCGGCACACCAGCTGATCCCAACCCCCCCCCCATGGCTCTAACCCCCCTGCCCCTACTCCCCTCCCAAAGTGGGGAGCGAGCCCGGGTGTCCAGGCTTCCCCCCCCCGCGCCCTCCCCCTCAAGCTGGAGAGGAGAGCCCAGGCATCGGGGCTCCCAGCCCATGGCTCTAGCCCACCAGACACCCCCTCCCCTCCCGAAGCAGGGAGAGAAGCGCGGCACCTGGGCTCCAGGCCACTGCCTCTCCCGCTGGCCAGTCTCCCAGGCAGAAGCCTCCTGGCTTTTGGGGCAGGGTTACCAGCCCCTGGGCACCCGACAGCTCCCCAGCTGCTCTGCCCTGCGGACCCCCAGCGCCCCGACTGGGGCAAACCCGGGAGTGGGAGCTTGCCCCTCCAGCAACGTGAGCCCAGCAGCGTTGCAGCCCCCCCGTCGGGCCTGGCACTGCAGCCTCTGGCCCCAAAGCTCAACCCCCGGAGCCTCGGCCAGACCCTGCCCAGCCCATCCATGCCCCGACGCACCCGGGCATGAGCGCGGGGTCCCTGGGCGGGTAAGAGGGAGCCCAGACACCTGGGTTTGCTCCCCGGTCGTGGAGGGGAGTGGGTTCGGGGAGGGCGGGGGGCTGGGAGCTTGGGCACCTGGGGGGAGTGGGGGCTGGCGGGTTACTGCGAAGAGGGTGGGAGCCCGGACACCCGGGTGCTCGTCCAGCTCCGCGAGGGGCGTGGGGTCTAGCAGGATGCCTGGGTCCTGCCCCAGATCCACAAGGCGTGCCTCAGTTTCCCCTATGGTAACACGAGGGGAAGGCCCCCTGGGCCCCCCCGGCCACAGAGGGGGGTCGTGCCGTGGAGGGCCACGGGCCCAATTCCAGCCCTGCTCCGTGTCTCTCTGCCCTGTTTGCAGCTGCTGACAGGCCTATCCTTCACCCACTCCCGCCAGGAGGCCTCTCGTGCCCCTTATTTATGCTGTAGCCTGGCACGCTGGCCCCTGCTCGGCCGCCGGAGGGCTCGGCCCAGGGCTGCCTCACGCCGGCAGCGCGGCCCCGCATCCCTTTCTGCCCCCCACGACAATCGCACAGCCAGGCTATGGCACGTCCACAGCTGGACCCGGGCTGCTGCGACCCCAGGATCCCAGTGCCCGCCCCGGAGCGGGAGAGAGCCTGGGAGTGCGGGGTCCCAGCCTGCCGCCCCTCCGCCCCCCCGGAGCTGCGGGACGACTCGACGGTGCAGCCCCCGGGGCCACAGGCCGCTCCGGCAGCCGGCCCCACCTGCGGTCCCTGCGCTCGCTCGGCGTCCCCGGCGCGTCCTCTGCTCGGGCCCCCGGGCTCCGTCCCCCGCTCCGTCCTGCCTAGAAGCAGCGGGAGAGGCAGGAACGTGAGCCCGGAGCGAGCCCGGCCACGAGCAGAGCCCCCCACCCTGGACACAGGCCTGACACGGGTGAGGAGGGAGACCCCCACCCTGACACAGGGCTGAGGGAGCCCCCCGACGCAGACAGAGGCCCAGCACATGGCTGGGGAGACCCCAACCCAAACACAGGCCCGGAGCATGACTAAGGGCAGACCCCAGACCCAGGCCGGGAGCGCGACCGAGGGAGACCCCAGACCCAGGCCGGGAGCGCGACCGAGGGAGACCCCAGACCCAGGCCCGGAGCGCGACTGAGGGAGACTGAGAGAAACCCCAGACCGGGGCCCGGAGCGTGACTGAGGGAAACCCCAGACCCAGGCCCGGAGCGCGACTGAGGGAGACCCCAGACCCAGGCCCGGAGCGCTGAGGGAGACCCCAGACCCAGGCCCGGAGCGTGACTGAGGGAAACCCCAGACCAGGCCCGGAGCGCAACCGAGGGAGACCCCAGACCAGGCCCGGAGCGCGACTGAGGGAGACCCCAGACCCAGGCCCGGAGCACGACTGAGGGAGACCCCAGACCCAGGCCGGGAGCACGACTGAGGGAGACTGAGAGAAACCCCAGACCCAGGCCCGGAGCGTGACTAAGGGCAGACCCCAGACCCAGGCCCGGAGCGTGACTGAGGGAAACCCCAGACCCAGGCCTGGATAGAGACCCCAGACCCAGGCCCGGAGCGCGACCGAGGGAGACCCCAGACCCAGGCCCGGAGCGCGACCGAGGGAGACCCCAGACCCAGGCCCGGAGCGCGACCGAGGGAAACCCCAGACGAGGCCCGGAGCGCTGAGGGAGACCCCAGACCCAGGCCCGGAGCGTGACTGAGGGAAACCCCAGACCAGGCCCGGAGCGCAACCGAGGGAGACCCCAGACCAGGCCCGGAGCGCGACTGAGGGAGACCCCAGACCCAGGCCCGGAGCACGACTGAGGGAGACCCCAGACCCAGGCCGGGAGCACGACTGAGGGAGACTGAGAGAAACCCCAGACCCAGGCCCAGAGCGTGACTAAGGGCAGACCCCAGACCCAGGCCCGGAGCGCGACTGAGGGAGACCCCAGACCCAGGCCCGGAGCGCGACTGAGGGAGACCCCAGACCCAGGCCCGGAGCGTGACTAAGGGCAGACCCGAGACCCAGGCCCGGAGCATGACTGAGGGAAACCCCAGACCCAGGCCTGGAGAGAAACCCCAGACCCAGGCCCGGAGCATGACTAAGGGAGACCCCAGACCCAGGCCCGGAGCGCAACCGAGGGAGACCCCAGACCCAGGCCCGGAGCGCGACTGAGGGAGACCCCAGACCCAGGCCGGGAGCACGACTGAGGGAGACTGAGAGAAACCCCAGACCCAGGCCCGGAGCGTGACTAAGGGCAGACCCCAGACCCAGGCCCGGAGCGTGACTGAGGGAAACCCCAGACCCAGGCCTGGAGAGAAACCCCAGACCCAGGCCCGGAGCATGACTAAGGGAGACCCCAGACCCAGGCCTGGAGAGAAACCCCAGACCCAGGCCCAGAGCGCAACTGAGGGAGACCCCAGACCAGGCCCGGAGCGCGACTGAGGGAAACCCCAGACCAGGCCCGGAGCGCGACTGAGGGAAACCCCAGACCCAGGCCTGGAGAGAAACCCCAGACCCAGGCCCAGAGCGCGACTAAGAGAGACCCCAGACCCAGGCCCAGAGCGCGACTAAGGGAGACCCCAGACCCAGGCCCGGAGCGCAACCGAGGGAGACCCCAGACCCAGGCCTGGAGAGAAACCCCAGACCCAGGCCCGGAGCATGACTAAGGGAGACCCCAGACCCAGGCCTGGAGAGAAACCCCAGACCCAGGCCCGGAGCATGACTAAGGGAGACCCCAGACCCAGGCCTGGAGAGAAACCCCAGACCCAGGCCCAGAGCGCGACTAAGAGAGACCCCAGACCCAGGCCCAGAGCGCAACTGAGGGAGACCCCAGACCAGGCCCGGAGCGCGACTGAGGGAAACCCCAGACCCAGGCCCGGAGCGCAACCGAGGGAGACCCCAGACCCAGGCCTGGAGAGAAACCCCAGACCCAGGCCCAGAGCATGAGTAAGGGAGACCCCAGGCCCGGAGCGCGACTGAGGGAGACCCCAGACCCAGGCCCGGAGCGCGACTGAGGGAGACTGAGAGAAACCCCAGACCCAGGCCCGGAGCGTGACTAAGGGCAGACCCCAGACCCAGGCCCGGAGCGTGACTGAGGGAAACCCCAGACCCAGGCCCGGAGAGAAACCCCAGACCCAGGCCCGGAGAGAAACCCCAGACCCAGGCCCGGAGCATGACTAAGGGAGACCCCAGACCCAGGCCTGGAGAGAAACCCCAGACCCAGGCCCAGAGCGCGACTAAGAGAGACCCCAGACCCAGGCCCAGAGCGCAACTGAGGGAGACCCCAGACCAGGCCCGGAGCGCGACTGAGGGAAACCCCAGACCCAGGCCTGGAGAGAAACCCCAGACCCAGGCCCAGAGCGCGACTAAGAGAGACCCCAGACCCAGGCCCAGAGCGCGACTAAGGGAGACCCCAGACCCAGGCCCGGAGCGCAACCGAGGGAGACCCCAGACCCAGGCCTGGAGAGAAACCCCAGACCCAGACCCAGAGCATGACTAAGGGAGACCCCAGGCCCAGAGCGCGACTAAGGGAGACCCCAGACCCAGGCCCGGAGCGCGACCGAGGGAGACCCCAGACCCAGGCCTGGAGAGAAACCCCAGACCCAGGCCCAGAGCATGAGTAAGGGAGACCCCAGCCCCAGAGCGCGACTGAGGGAGACCCCAGACCCAGGCCCGGAGCGCGACCGAGGGAGACCCCAGACCCAGGCCTGGAGCACGACTGAGGGGAGGACCCCTGACCCATGCTGCAGGACCCCAGACCCGTGCTGCAAGCATAACCCTGGTGTAGCTGAGGGGCTTCCTGAAAACAGGCCCCAGGTACGAGGGAGACCCCTAGGCGGGCTCGCAGCCCCATGTGGTGCTCTACCCGCACAGGGCCCTGTGCCAACCAGCATCATCTCCCGCCTGCTCATCCCCGGATTACACCGCTGACCGGGCTCCTGCTCCAAGCCTGGGCCCCCGAGGAGGCTTATGCTCTTAAGGCCGTGGCATAAATAGCCTGGAGCCCTGAAAGCAGCCTGCAGCAGCCTGCCTTCCCTACCACACTGGCGCCATGGCCATTAGCCTGCTGTCAGCATGGTCAGCAGTGGGACCCGTGCCGAGGTGTTTTTGGGCCAGGCGTGCCAGCAGACAACTGGGGGGTGGAGGTGGAGGGAGCCAGGATGCCTGGGTTCAGGTCGGGGAGAGGAGCAGAGCGGGACGGGGAGCCCCGACCCCTGGGATCCCTCCCTGTTCTGGAAGAGTAGGGGGTCGGGGTAGAGTAAGGGTCTCTGCAGCTGTCTCGGGGGCAGGGTGCCCGGGGCTGGGTATACAGCCCCGCACCCAGTGCTGAGATGCAGCCACCTCTGGGGTAGGGCGCTCGAGGACTGGTTACACAGAGACCCCTCGCCTGGTGCCCAGATGCAATCGCCTCTGGGGGAGAAGCGCGGAGCGAACACCCTGAGCCCACTGACCACTTTGTTCCCCTCCCTATGGTGCTAGCCGCCCTTCTCCAGCCCTCCACAACCCGGACCCACCCCAGCGCTCACTAAGCACCACCCTGGCACCCTGCACACCCTGGCAGCTCTCCCATGCCTCCCCACTGTCCTTGCCCAGCATCTTAAAAGCAGTAGGGGACAGCTGGCTCAGCGCAGCGTCTCCAAGCCAGCGAGGTCTGGGGGGCTGCGTGGGATGTCGGTGCCCCCGGCCAGGCCGGCTGGGCTCCATCCGGGAGCTCTGCCCAGCCCAGGCTGGAGGGCAGGAGCCCCGCAAGCTGCAGCCCTGAGGCTTGCGGAGAGGCCTAGTGGTGACGTCCTACCAGCCTCCCAGATACCCCTGCCCTTCTTCCCACCCAGAACTCAATGCCCCGTCCTGTCCAGCCATGCACACACACACATGCACAAACACACAGAAGCGCTCTCTGCACGCACGGAGAGAGACATGACCCCCCAGATCATGACAGGCCGGCAGATCTACCTGGACACGCACACGCAGATGCATACGCAGAGGTGCCCGGTGGGCTCTCCCACCCCAGCCTGGCTCAGCACAGCACAGCGCAGCAACATGCAGGCACACGGGTACACTAACACACAGAGACAGGTACACACACACACACACACACACACGCAAACACACGGCGCCTCTGCCACACAAAGGCACCCGGCCATGCACAAAGAGCCAGGCGCACACCGGCAGCGAGTCAGCAACACACACACATGCACACTCACACGCACGCAGCCGGCACCGCAGCGCCCTGCCCCCCCTCCCCCATTCCCTGAGGCTCTCACACCCCTCCCCCGCAGCCTCCTCCCCCGGGGGCAGAGACCAGCTCCATCGCAGGGCCTTTTGCCACCCAGGTGACACCCGTCATTCTCCCATCCTTGTGTCCATCTGTCCCCCGCATCTGGGCATCTCCAGCCCGGCTCCCCGCCACCCGCCCACACCCGAGGGGAGGCCGGGACCCCCTGCACAAGAGGATATACAAACAGTGCCCTGGCTTACCTACCTCCCAGGGGTCCCCGCGTCCTCGCCAGCCAAGCAGAGCCCCCAGCCCCTGGCAGGCAGGGCACCGGCCAGGCAGCGTTGGCGCTGGCTGCGGCTCGGTGTGCGTCACCCGCAGTGGGGCGCTGGGCAGGCAGGCAGGCGCTATAGCATCCTCTGGCGCCCACCGGGGCTCCGGCAGCCGGCTACCGCCTGCCCGCCTGAGCCAGCCAGCTGGCCCCGCATGCACACGCACGGGGGGAGGGGAGGAGACAAAGGAAGGGGCTTCTCCAGCCACAGGCGGGGTGGGAAGCAGAAGGCAGGGCTGGAGCAGGGGCCGCTTGGCACAGGCCCCATGGGAACAGGGTCCCTCCCCCAACCAGCACGGGATTGCAGCTGCTTCTGGGGTGGGCGTCGGGGCTGGGGATACAGGGCCCCTTGCCTGGTGCTCAGATCCGTCTGGCTCTGGGGGGGCATCGGGGCTTGGGACATGGGGCTCCTCACCGGATGCTAGGATCCAGCTGGCTCTTGGCGGCGGGGGTGGGCTGAGGATATGGGCCCTTGCATCTGGTGCAGGGATCCAGCTGACTGGGGGGGGTGCGGTCAGGGGCTGGGGACAGAAGGCCTAAGATGCAGCCACCTCTGGGGTGGGGTGCATCAGGAGCTGTTCAATAGCTGCTGGTGACTCTGCGCAGCTGTTTAGTGCAGGAAGTGAAGAGAGATCCCCAGGGCAGCGACACCTCTGGCTCCTGGGACCACCCTGGGCCCCCGCCGACCCTCCCACAGGCCCATGACAGGGGGCTTGTGGCACCAGCGGCAGAGGGTCTGGTATATAGGCCTGGGGCCTGCATTTGGGCACCGGGTGAGGGCATCCCTAGATGAGCAGCTGCCCCACTCCAGAGGCAGCTGCATTTCAGGGGATCCCTGTATCAAGAGCTCCGCACCACGCCCCACCCCAGAGCCAGCCGCATCCCAGCAAGAAGCCTTGTGATCCCAGCCCAAACCACCCCAGAGCCAGCCGCATCCCAGAAACCCCGCGACTTACCCAATGCAGCATTTCCGGAGAGCATCAGGGGCCGTGTGATTTACAGCCCCAGGCTTTCCCTGCCTGGCTGCAGGGGGGCTGGGACCCAGCTCCCCCAGGGCAAGGGCCGCAGGAGGGGGAAGGTCCGCCTGGCTGGCTGGTCTCTGGCTGTAGCCCCCCACCCGCTGGGTGAGCCCCTGCCTGAGCTAAACTGGGAAGGAGAAAGCTGAGTCCCCCTGTGCTGCCTCGCACCCGGACCCGGACCCTGCGGTGTGTGAGCACCCAACGCAGTGCCCCCTTGCTCAGCACAACCCTGTGCCCCGAGGGTGCTGGCAGATTTGGGGGATAAGGGAGAGGGGTCTTGGCAGTGGGGGGGACCCCAGTCTGAGGATTAGAGTAGGAAGAGGCTGGGAGCCAGGACATGTGGCCAGTAAGAGGTTTAGTGGGCGGGGGGGCAGGGGGCGGGAGCCTGGATGCCTGGGCTCCCTCCTGCCCTGTGGGTGGGAGGCAAAGTTGGCAGCGGGGCTGCCCGGGTGCTAGCCCCAATCTGCGAGGGCTGGGGCGGCTGGGGGCCACGACACCTGGGGTTTCTCCCAAGCCTGGTGGGCTAGAGCACTGGGGTCCCGGAGCCAGGACACCCGGGTTGTCCAGCAAGCTCCGGAGCCGCTGAGGGGGCTTTTGCGGGGGCACCAGGGCTGGGAAGCGGGACGCCTGGGGTCTGGGCCCAGCCCAACAGATGCGTCTCCCATCTCTCCACTCCTCGGGCTCCGGTGTAGTCGGGGGCTGCGGGTCGGGAGTGAGGGGCACCTGCCATAGCATCCTGCATGCGGTGCCAGGCACCTACCCCTGCCCCTGCCCAGGGGTGCTGGGACCAGTGAAGACCCCCTCCCCTGCCCACAGGGCCCATGCACCCACCTGTGGGGATTTCTGTGCCTCCCCTGCCCTCGCACACGCGGGCACATCCCCTGCCGTGCCGGGAGGAACCCAGGCGGCCGAGACTCCAGCTGAGCCCGACAGCTGCTGAGTTGGGGAGAAACACCTGCCCCCACTACCCGTGGGGTGCAGCCATTGGGCACTGGGCTCGTCTGTCATGCGTGGCACCAGGAGATGGGGCGGAGCCTGATCTGGTATCAATCTGGAGTGAGCCCCCGGGGGGTTCACACTGGTGCCAGAGCTCCCCCCCCCCCCGCGACATCCAGCCAAGGGGAACCGGCTCACTGGGCTCTGGCTGCCTGGGGCCCATCGCTGACTTGGCCTCTGAGCTGGGAGCAGCCCCTTCCTTGCCCGGTGCCTCAGTTTCCCCTGGCACCCCTGGTCTGTTCGGACTGGGGGATCCCTCTGTCTCCCAGTGGGGTCCGGGCAGCGCCCAGCACATGGGGGCTGCCCATCTTGGCTGTCCCCCCAGCTTAATGCCACCCCCTCCCTGGCTTCGCACGCCCCACCGTGGAGCTGGGGGCCCTGCCCTCCCCTTCTGCCCCGCCAGGCCGGGCCCCTGCAAGACCCCTTTACCCGCGAGATCTGATCTGGCCTGGTGGCGGCTGCCAAACACAGCGCCCTTCCCTGCAAGGCGCACCCCCCCGGCCCAAGCAGCAGACAGGAGCCACGCATGGGTTTTGCTCTCTCCTTTACTGAGCCCCCGGCGGGGCGCAGGGCCAGGCAGGGACCCTGCTCGGGCCCCGGGGCGGGACGCAGGGGCAGGGGTGTGGGCAGCGAGGCGCAGCCAGCCAGGCTTCCCGGGCAGGGCGCCGGGTGCTGGGCTCCGGCTGGGCTAGTACTTGGTGCTGAAGCCAGTGAACTCCAGGGCTCGGACCTCGTGCTCGTTGGAGAAGACGGCCCGGTCGATGCGGGACATGGGGCTGCCCACGCTGCGCAGCCAGTTCCTCCTGCCGGGATGGGCCTGCGTCAGCTGGGGGGCACCAGCCCCCCCCCTGCTCGCGCCCCCAGCCCCACTTGCCCTTCCAGGCCTGAAGGGACCCCAGCCCCTGTTTTAACTCCTTCCAGGACCTCCAGAGGAGATGGGGGGGGGAGTTGCCATGGCAACCTCCCTCACTTGTGATGAAGGGGAAAGAAGGGGGCAGAGGTTGCTATGGAAACCCCCCCTTATCATCCCCTTCAATGGGGGGAATGAAGGATGCCCCATTGCCACAGTAACAGCCCCAATCTGGTCAGGCCCAGAGGGGAGGGGGCCTGGTTGCTATGGCAGCTGTCCCACTTTCTCTTACTCTTGGCACTGGTGGGGGGGGGTCCTGTTGCTATGGAAACCCCCTCCGTTGTCATCTTCCCACTGGTTGCCATGGCAGATGCCCCCCACATCACCTCCCTGGTGGCTAGGGGCGATGGAGGACAGTGAAGGGGAGTCTCTGCCCCCCCTCCCCCTGCCAGGCAATTAAACAGGCTAATTAGCATGGGGGAGGACACAGGATGAGACCCAGATTTCCCTGGTGCTGATTGGCCGGCCAGGTCGCGTGGGGGACGCCCCAGTTGCAGGGGCCCCATTTAATGCCCCCCCATGCAGAGGGGACGAGCAGAGGCTGCATGGACCTGGGCTCTCTCCAGGCCCTGCCCCGTCTCTGCTGCGTGCCTCAGTTTCCCCTTCAGACTCTCCCTGCGCCGATCCTGGTCTGGAGAGTCTGGATAGTGCCCACTGCCCCGATCCCCGAGGGTGGGGGTGGACAGCAACTGGCACCCCTGGGCCTGGCCCGAACGGTCAGGACAGCACCCGGCACCCCGATCTCAGCCCGTGCAGCTCCCAGCACTCCCCAGTCCTGTCCTGGGGGTGGGCTGTACAGAGCCTGGCGCCTCCCCCCATCCCGGCCCCGGGGGTCTGGGCACTCCCACCCCACTCACATGATCTCCACTTTGTCCCTGGGCCCTTGCACCTGCCCCGTCACGGTCCCGCGCGGCGTGTTGCGCACCCAGCCCACCAGGCCCAGCTTCCGGCCTTGCTCCTCCGTGTACTGGAAGAGGAGAGCGGCACGGCATCAGCAACGTCCTGCTGCCCCCGCCCCAACGCCTGCCCCCCCCAACCCCCAGCCTGCCCCCCGCCACCCCCAGCGCCCACGCCTGAACTTCCCCCTCCTGCCCTGCACCCGCTCACGTGGGTGCCCCTGTCCCCAACCCCCACTCCCGCCTCTGCCTGCTGGGCCAGGGCAACAGCTGCCAGGGGTGCCCCCCCCCCGACCTCCCTTACCTTCCTGAAGAAGACACCTGGGGGGAGAAGGAGACGGGCGAGTTGCAAAGGGACAGATCACGCCAGCCCCACTTCCGGCACGGGGGCCGCCTGACCCCCTCTGGCCCTGGAGCACGGTCCTGTCCCCGCCGGGCAGGACGCGGCGGCCCGAGGGCGCTACCGGCACCTGCTCGCGCATCGCGGGACCGGGCTGGCGCCAGACACCCCACAACCCCGGTGTGCAGGGGCCCAGCGCCCTGCCCCCGCGCTGGACCAAGCACCCCCCCAGGGCCGGGGGAGCCCAGGGCCCCGCTCTCACCCCCCCCCAGAGCTGGGGGAGCCCAGGGCCCCACTTTCACCCCCCCGCAGAGCTGGGGGAGCCCGGGGCCCCGCTCTCAGCCCCCCCCAGAGCTGGGGGAGCCCGGGGCCCCGCTCTCAGCCCCCCCCAGAGCTGGGGGAGCCCGGGGCCCCGCTCTCAGCCCCCCCCCTGGGGGAGCCCAGGGCCCCGCTCTCAGAGCTGGGGGAGCCCGGGGCCCCGCTCTCAGCCCCCCCCAGAGCTGGGGGAGCCCGGGGCCCCGCTCTCAGCCCCCCCCAGAGCTGGGGGAGCCCAGGGCCCTGCTTTCACCCCCCCCCAGAGCTGGGGGAGCCCGGGGCCCCGCTCTCAGCCCCCCCCAGAGCTGGGGGAGCCCGGGGCCCCGCTCTCAGCCCCCCCCAGAGCTGGGGGAGCCCGGGGCCCCGCTCTCAGCCCCCCCCCAGAGCTGGGGGAGCCCAGGGCCCTGCTTTCACCCCCCCCCCAGAGCTGGGGGAGCCCAGGCGTCCTGGGGGCGGCCCCCACCCCCCCAGAGCCTGGCCCCCCCTTCCTGCAGCCTGGCGAGACCCCAGCCCCCGGCCGGGGGGCTCACCCTGCACGTCCCCATAGACCTCGTAGTCGAAGGCCCAGAGCCCGGGGGCCGCCATGGCGGGGGGGGGGGGGGCGTTATCCGAGCCGCCGCGGCGCCCGCCTGTTACTATATCGGGCGGCGGCCGCAGTGCCGCCCCTCCCCCGCTCCTGCGGCCCGGGGCCCCGCCAGCCCCCCCGCGCCCCCCGGCCCCCCGGGGCCTCCCAGCTCTGGCGGGGCCTCGTGGGGGTCCAGAGGGGCGTGGGGCAGGGTTGCAGGTGAATGTGGGGGGGCGAGAGAGGGAGGGGCCTGGGGAAGGGTCAGGACAGTGGGTGGGGCCTGGTGTTGGGGGCGTGGAGGCAGCACGTGCTGTGCGTGGGGCGGTGGCGGGGGGGCGGGCCGGGGGCCGGGGGCTGCTGCACGCGCCCGCCGCGTTGGCAGGTGCTGGAGCGGGCCCCGGCTGAGGCTGTGCGCCGCGGCGCGGGGCGGGAGCCGGCTCCAGCGCGGGGCCCGTGGGTCCCTGCTGGCCCGGCCGGGGGCCCTGGCGCGCTCTGCCCGTCTCCTGCAGTCGCCGCCCGCAGCCTCGGCCTGGAGAGGCACACGCCGCCGGCGCCCAGGCCGCGCCAGCCCGCTGCCCCGCGCCGCGCTCCGCTCCGGGCTGGCAGACCGGCGTGTCCCCTCGCGCAGACGCGGGCGGCGGCTGGCCGAGCTCCCTGCGCAGTGGGTCAGCCCACGGGAGGCCCACGTGTGCTGCCACGAGCTGCTGGCTCCCGACCTGGCCTTCCAGGTGCGGCCTGCCCCGGCGCCTCCAGCCAGGCCCCGGGGAGCGTCGGAGATGAGGCCGCGCCGGGTTCTGTACACCCCCCCAGCCCGTGGTTGGGGCACTGGGCATCACAGAGGCCCCCTAGGCTGGGACTGGGGCACGGGGGGCTGTACAGACCCCTCAGGGTCCCCCGTCCCCCTGGGCATTGCCCCACTCTCCCCTCAACCCCTTTCAAGCTGACAAAGGGCAAAGAGGACGCACGTGAACGGGGACAGGGGTGGCCATTTGGGAGCCCTCCCGCTACCCGCTGCTCCCAGGCGTGGGGCCCCAGCACGCGGCTGCGCCACTAACTAGGCCAGCGATGCGGGTGCCTAAATATAGCCAGGGCGGCCTGGTTTCTGGGGCGCCGAGCCCCACGGGCCATGGCCAGACTGGGGCCACGTGGCTTGGTGGCGAGGCCCCTGCGCTGGGCGGGAGGCTGAGGGGGGCCCCGCCAGCTTGGCCCTGCCCCCGCAGCCTTGCCACGGCTGTGACCCTGTTTGGGGCCTGCGGCCTCAGCCCCTCTATGCTGCTCTTGCAGGTGGAGGAGCAGCCTGGGGAGCCAGGAGCCGCCTGCCAGGCCCTGCAAAGCTTCATCCACAGGGTCAGCCTCCTGCGTCCCAAGGTAGTGCCCCCTGGTCCTGGCCTGGGGTGTTCGTATGGTGCCCGGCGCCCCCTGGTCCCAGCCTGGGAGGCCCGTATGGCACCTGGTGCCCCCCAGTCCCAGCCTGGGGGGTCTGCACAGCGCCCGGCACCCCGTGATCCCAGCCTGGGGGGTCTAGCCAGTGCCTAGCTGCCTGTGCTGACCTCTGCCACTCCCCTTCTCTCTGCAGATGAGGTTTCACTACTGCGTGAACATGCAAGGTGCCATCTCTGCCCAGACCTACTGGTGAGCAAGTGGCTGTGACCGGGACATGAGGGCAGGAGGTGCCCAGGCCTCGGGTCACTGGGACAGGCCTGGGGTGGGTGTCCTCGCCTAGCTACGCAGACCCGTGCTGCCCTCCTCATCCTCTGTGCCTGGGCAGATGCCACTCACAGCACATGGGATCTTCATGCACACACATGCGTGACCCCCCTGTAGGCTGGTGACCCCTGTGTGGCTCTCACCTGTTTATCTGTGTATCCTGGGTCCAGGCCTAGGGGCACCTGGAGGGTGTCGGGTGGGTAGCACAGTGCTCCTGTGCAGGGGCATGATGCTTTGCAGCTCTTGTACCCTGTTGACACACGTGTCCTGCCGTGCAGCGAGGCGTCACAAGCTGGCGTGTGTGTCCTGAGCGGGACCGAGCTTGTGGCTGACTGGAGGCGTTACATACAGTAAGTGGGGGCCGGGCCCTGGCCGGGCAGGGGGCCCGAGGGCACCTGGTGCTCCCTGAGGGGCAGGAGGAGCAGAGCTCCTGCAGCAGGGCGGAGGGACCAGAACGGGCCCTTCTGACCTTGGGGTGTCCGGGACAGTGGGTGCTGGCGGGGGCGGGTGTCTGCAGGCTGGTGCCTGGCTCCGAGCTCTGCCAGCCAGCACGGAGCGGGGAGGGGCAGCTCCAGCTGCTCCTTGCTTTGCCGGCTTCTTCCTGGAAAAGTACAGAGCGCCAGGATCAGTAACTAATGGCCAAGACCAGGACCCTTGTATACCAGGCTTTATATGAACCCCCAGGCCAGGATTGGGGGGTGCCAGGTGCTGTACAGGCCCCCTGGACCAGGACTGGGGCTGGGCCAGGCACTATATGGACCGCCCCCCCCGGACCAAGATCGGGGGCGTTGGGTACTAGACATGCTCTCCAGGCTGGGATCAGGCCAATGCAGGCAGGACGGCGGGTACAGGAACAGCCCCAAGTCCCTGGCGGGTGCAGGACTGCCAAGCGCGGCGGCTGCTCCAAGCTGCAGCTCCCGCAGGGCCAGCGCAACTTCCCTGGAAAAATACGGGGCGCGTGGCCAAGCTGAGCCTGGCACAGCCCCGGGGGCCTCGGTGCCCGCCCAGCTGCCCCCGAGCCTCCAACCGGAGGCCGTGTGTGCATGGCTTTTTCCATGGGCTGGAAACTCCAGATGCTCCAAGGTGCCCTGTAGTGGGGGGGTGAGGGGTGGGGGGGAAGGGCATCCACTTCTGCTCACTTGCGTGTGCATGTAGGTATCTGTGTGCACACGTGTGTGTGTTGAGGGGGTGAGGGTCTTTGTGCATGTGCACACATGTGTGTTTGATTCAGTGGGCACATGAGTGCCTGGGCAGTGCCTGGCACAGTGGCAAGCCCTGACTTCACCAGGGGGTCTGTACAGCGCCTGGTGCCCCTGATCCAGGCCTGGGGGGTCTGTACAGCACCCAGTGCCCCCCTGACTCCAGCCTGTGGGGTCTGGGTACTGCCTGGTTCCCCCTGATCCCAGCCTGGGGGGGGTCTAGACAGACACTGCACCCTGGTCCAGGCCGTGTCCCTGTGTTGTCTCCCGCTGCACGCAGGCCAGGGCCCCCCGGTACCCCTGTGCCCTGCGGGAAGCTGCACCCGGTGCTGGGCCGTGCTGCTCGCCTGCTGCTCCCCGCTGCGGTGGCTGAGGCCGGCATCAGTGGGGAGCTGAGCCTTGTGCCAGCCGCTGCCTTGTGCCCCTGCCTGCGGCCACTGCCCAACCAGCCTGCCCAGCTCAACACCGTCTCCATATCCTTTGGCGCTCCCTTGCGGGGGGCTGACACCAGGGTCCTGCTCCCCCCTGAGAGGCAGGTGACAGGGCCCAGTGACACAGGCCAGGGGTCCCTAGCTCCAGCCCTAGCCCCAGGCTGATGACTATAGGACACCCTCCATGGCATCTACCCCAGGATAAGCGCCTGTCTGTGCTCTGGGTCCTGCTGCAACTGCCCCAGTTGCAGGGGGCCTGGGGGGCACCAGCACCCATGGGCCTCCAGCCTGGTGGCAACCTGGTTTCTTAGCAAGCGACACGTATTTTGCTACGACCCGGCTGGGCTGCCCCTGCCGGCCGCGTTCCTCAGAGACCCGGTGCGCCTAGCAGACTGGGAGAGACACGGCTACGTGGCCACACCGGATCCAGGACCAGGCCCCAAAGAAGGTGCTGTGGCCCGGGGGGGGGGCACAGGGGAGCTCACGGCCATAGGAACAATGTGGGGGGATGGGGCTCTGACCGGGAGCCACCCAGACTCCAGCAGGGATTGGGACCCCTCCAGGCGAGATGAGAGCCCAGGCAGGTGGGTATGGCCCAGTTCCCCCCCACCCTCAACCCTTCAGAGCCTGCCTGGTGCCCAGCTGGGAGACCAGGGCCACGTGCTGGGGGAGGTGGAGTGGGAGACGGCTGCTGCGGAGTCACTCCGTACCCCCGCTAGGCCTCGCCAGGCCAGACGCCCGCTACCTGCTGCACCGGGGCGGCGGGGAGGCTGCGGAGCCGGGTGCACAGCCCCAGACCCTGCTGCTCTTCCTGCTGCTGTGCTATGCAGACCCCTCCCAGGACCCGCCGGTCTGCGATGCCTGTGAGTACCCCCGACTTCCACGATACCCGCGAGTACTCCCCGCAGACCACCCCTGCGATGCCCACGAGACCCCCCCGATCCCTCCCGCAATGTCTGAGTACCCTCCGCGACCCCTGTACATACCTGCCCCTGCCTGGCCCGGCCCGGCCTGCGTGCAGATACCTGTTGCCTCAATTAGCCGAGGGTTGTTAATTGTGACACCCCCTGCCCCCTCCCCCGGCCCTCTATCCTGCTCCGAGGAGGCTGCATAGACCCCAGCTATCTGCACCACTATGAGACGGGGGGGCTGTCTGTGCTGCAGAGATCTCAGGGGCCCCCAAGCCAGGGTCCTGACCCCTATCATCTTGGCCTCCCCCCAGTTAACCCCTTACTGCCTGAATGCCATGTTTCTCCCCCACTACGCCATGCCCAGGGACCCGGCAAGTGCTCGTGTCCCACGTGGAGCAGATCCTGGGGTGCAGCGCGGGGGCAGTGAAGGAGGCCGTGCAGGGGGTTGTGGATGCCGCGTTGGAGGAGGATGCCTGCAGGCAGAGGGTGGGTGCTGGGGGGTCATAGCACACATGGGGCTCAGTCTGGAGGGAGGGGCTGGGCCTCTTTGCACCCCGCAGGACCATGGGAAGGGTGTGGGGGGCTGCTTTGTTGGTGCAGGCCCAGCAGGGGGTGCTGTACTCCCAGTATCCCCTCCACCCCCCAGGGGCTGTATGCTAGGCTTGGCAGCAGGGGTGCTCTCCACCCCTCCCTGGACCCCCCAGCTTGGGGTTGCCTTCTGAACACAGGGTGCTGGGTGGGGTACAGGCTCTCACTAATGCTCTGACCTGTAGTAAATTCCCCTCCCCCTCACCTCTGGTGCCCCCCAGAGCCAACGCCGGCTGTGCCAGGCCCTGCCTGTGGTCTTGGAGGCCGTGTCCAGCGTGGTGAGCAGCAGCACCAGTGCCCGCTTCCGGAGGGCTTGTCTGCAGAGCTGGCAGGTAGCTGGACTCCTGGGTCCCCCTTCTTAGGGAAGGGGTTGTGCCTCAGGTCGCCCACCCCTGTCTGCCTGGGCTAGCGCCTCTCAGGCTTTGGGCTGTGGCAGCCTGGGGACGGGGGTGCTGGGGGCAGGGACGGCGGGCGGACAAGGGGAATCCCATCCCCCACTCCGACGACGGGGTGTCTTCCACCTGCAGGTCTCAGATACCCCGGAGCTGGTGGCGGCGCTGAGCAGGGCCCTGACGGGTGTCACACGGAGGCGGCGCCTGCCCCGCAGGTCCTGCACCGACCCAGGGGTATGTGGACCCCGTCCGTCTGTCCACTCCTCCATTTGTGCTCCATCTACGCCCCCATCTGTCCGTCTGCCTCCCCATCTCCCCCTGCTTCTTGTCGGTCTGCCTGCTCCATCTACCCCTGTACGTCTGTCCATCTGTCTGCCCCCCATCTACTTCCATCTATCTGCTCCCCCATCTACTCCTATGTGTCCATCTACTCCCCCATCTAACCACATCTGGCTGCCCTGCCTAGCCTTGCCCCCCCCCCCCCATCTGCCCAGAATGGGATGGGAGGCACCAGCAGCCCTCATACTAACCAGGTGCCCCCCTCAGCCCTTGTGGGCTGGGTCCTCCCCAGGGCAGTCACCTTTACCAGAGGAAGCATCCGGGGACACTGGGACCCCCAGATCTGAGCCCGGTAAGGATGACTGGAGTGGATGCTGCATCCCCATGGACCCCACCCCCCCGGAAGCGTTTGGCCTGGAGTCTGGTTGCCTAAGGGCCTAGGCCTGCCCTTCCTGGCCCCCCCCGCCTCCCTCTCCCCATGGGGCAGATTGAGAGGGGGCTCAGCCCCTTGCACCGCAGTCCTTTGGGGTGACTGAGCTTTCCCTGGTGTTGAGGGGGGTCACTGGTGCCCTCTATCCCCAACCTTTGCCCTTGCACCTGGAGAAGCTGCAGGGGAAGAACCAGAGCCAAAGCGAAGCAGGAGGGCAAGCGGGACCCCGGAGCAGGGCCAAAGCAGAGACCGAACTGGGAGCAGCCAGGATCTGAGTCAGGTGAAATGAGATGGGATGGAGTAGGGGGGAAGTTGGATCACACTTGGCGCGCATGTATGTACCCACAAACATGCAGGTGGTCCGGTGGGGGGGGGGGTCGAACACGTGCAGCACACCTGTATGTACACGTGTGCAGCTCTGCATACACGCAGGCCCTGCGGCACTCGTCTGCAAACCCCCGGACATGCACACAGGCAGACACATCCACATGCACAGGCATGTTCACAAACACATGGGGCAGCGCACAAGCACATGCATGCACAAATGCCTACTCAGCGCCGGCACGGACACCTGCGTGCTTCCCCCATGCCAGGGAGAGGACACAGGTGCAGGAAGGCTGGGAGGGCAGTGGGGGCTGGGGGGGTGGAGCAAGAGGCACTGGGAGCCTGGATGCCCGGGTTCTGCCCCAGTTGGGGGCAGAGGTCATGCCCTAAGTGCCCCCCTTCCCCCAATGAATGCTCCTCTGCTCCCTACAGGCCGATGAGCTGTGGCTGCAGGAGACACGGAGCCTGTCTGAGTGGGCGTCCTAATGTGCCCCCGACTCCCCCATCCCTGTCCATGCGCACCCAATAAAGGGCATTCCCCTTGAGCAAGAGTGTGTGGGACCCCCCAGTCTTGCAATGTGAGGGATGCCCTCCCCCATCGGACAGCAGCTGAGGTGGGGGGTGGCAGAGGAGGGGGCTCTGGGCTGGAAGAAGAGCGGGGGAGCTGCAGCTGTCGGGGTGGGGGGGCTGAGGCTGGAGTCAGGGGAGGGGGAGCTTCAGGAGGCTGAGGCGTGGGGGGCTCTGGAGGTGGCAGGGGCCGTGTTGCCCCTGGAGCTAGGGGGCTGACTACATGGGTGCCGCGGGCTTGGGGGGTCAGGCTCAGAGGTCACCTATGTGGGGGGCCCGGGTTTGGGGGCTGGTGAGCGGGACCATCCCAGTTTGGGGGGCTGGATCCGGGGCTCCTGACTACGTAAGCACCCCGTGTTTGGGGGTGTCCTGGATGTGCGGGTCGGGCTAGGGGCGGCCCCGAACCCGGGGAGCGGAAAACCACCTGGGGCCCGCCCCGCCTCACCCCACCCTTCCGCTTCCGGCGCCGCTTCCGCTTCCGGCGCCGGCCCCGCCCGCGAGGGGTCACGGGGGGCGGGGCGATGCCGGGGCCGGGCGGGCGCGCGGCCGGGGCCGGAGGTTCGGGTCCCGGGGCCGGGCCGGGCTGGGGCCCCTGCGCCGCCGCGCTGCTGGGCTGCCTCGGCCTGGCCTGCTGCTACGTGGGCAGCCTCTACGTGTGGCGCAGCCCGCTGCCCAGGTGAGCCCCCCGCCAGGGCTGGGCCCGGGCCCCCCCACACCGTGACGGGCCGCGGGGTCGGGGTCGGGACCGGTTCCCTGCCGCCCCGGGGGGCGGCGGCGGCGTGGCCTAGAGCCCAGGCGTCCGGTGCTTGCAGGGACCACCCGGCCGTGATCAAGCGGCGCTTCACCAGCGTCCTGGTGGTCTCGGGGCTGTCCCCGCTCTTCGTCTGGCTGTGGAAGGAGCTGGCGGGCATTAAGGTAGGACCCTGCCCGCGGCGGGGGCCTGGGGGGCGGGCGCCCCGTGCTCCGCAGCGGCGGGGGCTCGGGCGTCGAGCCGCTGACCCACGCGTGCCCCTCTTCCGCTCAGCCAGACGTCCCCCTGCTCGCCCTGCTGGGGCTCCGGCTGGAGGGCATCGTGCCGGCCACCGTCCTGCCCCTGCTGCTCACCATGGTACGTGCGGGGCGGGGGCTGGGTTTTGGGTCTGGGGGGCGTTGCATGACAGCGCCCTCTGCTTTCTGCCAGGTCCTGTTCCTGGGACCCCTCACCCAGCTCTTGATGGACGGCCCCTGGGACTGGCTGGCCGGGGTCAAGGTCGTGCTAGGTAAGGCCGAGGCGGGGCAGAGAGACCCCGGGAGTGCGGGATGGCCGGCGGGGAAGTGGCTTTCAGGGATGCCGGGAGAGAGGTTGGCAGCCGGCCGAGGAGCCTGGGATGGCAGTGCCTGCCCCTGCCACGTTCCTGGGGCACGGGGGGTTTCCAGGCTCCCGCCCCCCGGCAGGGCGGGCTGACCCGTGCCCCCCAACCCCCGGCAGGGCCGGCTGACCCGTGCCCGTGTCCCCGGCAGGGCCGCGGTGCTGGGCGCGGCGCGCGGGCGACGTGCGCTGGCTGCGGAACCAGGTGGTGGCGCCGCTGACGGAGGAGCTGGTCTTCCGCGCCTGCATGCTGCCCGTGCTGCTGCCCTGCGCCGGCCCCGGCCCCGCCGTGCTCGCCTGCCCCCTCTTCTTCGGCGTCGGTGAGTCCCCCCGCCCAGCCCCTGGGGGCACGCTGGGTCTGGAGCCCCCTTCCCCGGCCCGTCTGTCCGTCCGCGCATCCAGCCACGGGTCACTTTGCCTCTGCCCGTCTGTGTTTGTCCGGTGGCCTTGAGGCCTGCCCCCGTCTGTCTGTGTCCAGCCCCCTGGCCCCTCGTTTGTGTGTCTGGCCACTTTGGCCCTGCCTCTGTCCAGTTGACCTGACTGTCACATGGTCCCTGTCCTGGCCTGTCTGTCTGTCCAGCTGCCCTGGTCTCCATCCCAGCCTGCCCATCTGTCTGTCCATCTGTCCACCACCTCGGTCTCTGTCTCTGCTTTGTCCAGCTGCCCCAGTCCCTGTCCCATCCTTTCTGTCTGCCAGTCTGTCCAGCTGCTGTAGCCCTTCTACTCTGGCTCAGCTGTCTGTCTGTTCAGTTACCTTGCTGCGTCTGTCGAGTCACGCTGGTTCCTACCCTGGTGTGTCTGTCCAGCTGCCCCTGCTTGGCTTGTCTGTCCATACGACTGCCCCCGCCAATGCCCCCAGACACTCGGGGCTCTGGCATGGCCCCTACCTGGGCGGGGGAGGGTGGAGCATGGGGATGCCCCCAGCCCCTGCCAGCAGCCCCTGGGGCAGCTGGGAGGTGGGGGTGGGGGAGCCCATGCCGGTGGGGGGGCAGCTGACGGCCTCTCCCACCCTCAGCTCACTTTCACCATGTCATCGAGCAGCTGCGCTTCCGCCAGGGCAGTGTGGGCAGCATCTTTCTCTCGGCAGGTAGGACCCAGCTTCAGCACGGGGGGAGGTCGGGTCTCTGAGGCCCCCCCTGGCTTTGAGGGGCTTGGCTTTGGGGGGATGCCCAGAGCCCCTGGCATGGGGTAGGGGGTTGGTGGGGGGCTCTAGCAGGTGCTGTCTCCTGCCCGCAGCGTTCCAGTTCTCCTACACGGCCGTCTTTGGGGCCTACACGGCCTTCATCTTCCTCCGCACAGGTGGGTGCCCGCGGGGGAGCTGGCACGGAGCTGGACTCCTGGGCTCTTTCCTGACTCTCTGCCCCTCCACCCGGCTCCCATGCCCTTGGGCAGCCCCACTGCCACTCCCTCCCGCTGTTCCGGGAAACCTGAGTTCTCCCCCAGCTCCCTGCCCCTGAAACAGGGGCCGCCCCCACCCCCTAGAGGGAGCCACTGACTGCTCGGACACCCAGACCCTCTCCCAGCTCTTGCCCCCCACCCTGATCCCTGGCTGGGGGAGGTGGGGCTCAGTCCCGGACACCTGGGTTCTCTCCCAGCTCCCTGCTATCC
Source organism: Crocodylus siamensis (assembly GCF_052110815.1). NCBI lineage: Eukaryota > Metazoa > Chordata > Crocodylia > Crocodylidae > Crocodylus > Crocodylus siamensis. The sequence goes on from NC_143400.1 coordinate 3,354,911, forward strand.
GCGTGGTGGGGGGCTGTGGGACAGCTGGGGTGATCCTCCCCACCCCCTGACATACCTCCCCTTCTTTCCCCCCGCAGGGCACCTGGTGGGGCCGGTGCTGTGTCACTCCTTCTGCAACTCCATGGGCTTCCCGGCCCTGGGCGCAGCCCTGGAGCACCCGCAGCGCCTCCTGCTGGCCGCCTGCTACCTGCTGGGCGTGGCCCTGTTCCTGCTGCTGCTCCACCCCCTCACCAACCCCACCTTTTTTGGCCACGCCCCCGTCTGCGCCCTGGCTGCCACCAGTGTTTCCGTGTGCTCCTGACACCCGGGTCCCCGGCCCCCCTGCTGCCCCCCTCGACCCGCACAGTGTTTTTATAGTGCCCCACTCTCGGGGGCTGAGAGAGAGTCTATATTTTTACGATTAAAGGACTTTATGCTGCTGGATCTGTCCAGGCTCCCATTGGTGGGGGGCTAGGCTCTGGGTCCCCCCCCGGCCTAGGCTGGGCAGACGCTTGCTTGGTGGAGACAAAGGGCTGGCTCCCAGGCTTGGGGCCTCCAAAGCTCCCTGCTCCAGCTGTGGGTTGGGCCGGTTGGGCCCCCCCCACCAATTGTGCAGAGCCCCCCTTTCATGGCAGCTGATTTCTGCCCTCCACATCCCAGCTTGGGGGCAGGGGGGTCTGCTGGAGCCCCAGGGACGGGGAGCCAGAGTTGTGCTCAAAGCCAGGAGGCCGCTGACCTAGGAGAAGCCAGCTCAGCCCAGCCAGGTCCAACCCCAGGGCATCGCCAGCTGGAGGACAGGAGCCGGCTCCAGCCCCAGGGAGCGGCTGCTGCAGCTCATCTCGGAGGAGAGAAGAGCGGGTGAGTGGGGCTGGAGGGGGCGGGTGTGTGGGCCTGGCCCCTGCCCAGGCAAAGCTGCTTGGATTTGGTTCGATTCCCTGCACTCCGTTTTTCGGGGGGTCCCCCCCCGGCTGAGACTGCTCTAGGGGCCTCACGGCATCTTTGCTCCCTTACTCTGCGCTCTCAAGGTGGCTGAGAGCTGGCGGTCTGGGGGCCCGGACACCTGGGTTGTCTCCTTTTTCATGGCAAAAGCAGATGGCCCTTGTGTTGGGGTTGAGGACTGGCATCTGTCTTGAGCCGAAAACAGCAGCTGGCATGCGGGGGGGCTAGGGAGAGTGCTGGGGTGGGTTGTGGGGCCGGGGCCTGGGCTGTGGAAGTCACTAAATGTCCAGGTTCCCCCAGTGCTGGATTAATGATGGCTGGTTCGTGTGTGAACAGGCCCTGGGCTGCGTCTCACAGAGGCCGTTTTGGGGGTGGAGGCTGGGGGGAGCTGCCCTGGCTCTGGGGGGTGCCTCAGGCGAGTGGGTTTCGCATATAGCAGAAGCCAGGGTCCATCCTGCCTACTGCAGCAGCAGGGGGAGCAGGAGGACTGGCGAGCAGAGACCCCAGTGAAGTGGGTGATGCCTATAGAGGCACCTAAAGGGACTTATATTACTGGAGCACCCCTTGGGCTCTGCACATGCCTAGATTGCGTAGGCTTGTGCATGTGTGTGTGCGCACATGCACCACATGTGCCCCTAGATGCCCATGTGCACGTACACCCATGACCATGTCCATGCACACACACATGCCTCTAGGTGCCCATGTATCCATGTGCTCAGCCTGCAACCCCACCTATCCACACACGATCAGGGCACCTACATGTATGCACACAGATTTGCATACACACACGTGCACACTTGGGCCATAGATGCCTATATCTTTGCACACAGTGTGCACACATCATGTCAACACCCATGTCTGAATGCATATGCAGAAATTCAGGAGCACACGTAAAACGCACGTTACACAGGCCCTCGTGTGTTTGCATGCACACATAGTGCACATGCCCGCCCCCAGGGCACGCAGAGGCAGCCGGGTGCTCTTGCGGGTGCACTGCCTTTATTAGCACGGGGCAGGGGCATGGCGCCAGCCTGCAGCCCTCCGGACACACACACACCCCCACCTCTCCACGCCCCGGCAGCTGGGCCCCTGCTGCAGCTGGAGGTCTCCTGGTGCAGGAAGGGGGGCAGAGGGGGTCCCCCGGAGCCGGAGGGGGAAGCACAGAGGCCCCCGTGCAGGGGTTTACAGGTCGCTCTCGCCATAGAGCGCGTTGGAGAAGGAGACGTAGTCGAGGGCCCCAGACACAGCGTCGGCCCCCACGTACTTCGTCATGCGGGTGATGCAGTACTCGGCCTGCTCTGGGGGCAGCTCACGCCGCAGCTCCTCCACTGTGATGTAGTTCTGGGGGGGGAGGGGGGCACAGTGGGGGTCACGGGGGGGCTGGGGGGACCCCTCTGGTCCCTCCTGGGGCATGGAGACCCCCCCCATGACCTCTCCCGGGCCGTGGAGACCCTGCCATGATCCCTCCTGCTGGGTCACAGGTCACAGGAACCCCCTCCCCAGTCACATGGGGCCGACTTGGGGGGCGGTCCCACCACCCCACAGCATGGGATGCTCATGGGAGGGAGCCAGAGCTCCCGTCTCCTAGCATACTTTGCAGCATTGGGACCCACAGCAGGCTGCTCGGTATGACAGCACCCCCACCACCCTTTTTCCAGTATTCCCTGCTGCAGGGGTTGCCTATCCCAGCATGCCTTGCAGTGTCACCCACCCCGTTGTCCAGCTGCACCCACGCCAGCATGCCTTGCGGCATCACCCTCCCCTCCCCTCAGGGCCCCAGGGCGGACCTTGTCGGAGGCGAGGATCTTGAAGGAGGCCATGACCTGTTCGGCTGTGTCGGTCTCAGCTGTCTCCCGGGTCATGAAGTCGATGAACGCCTGGAAGGTCACGACCCCCGTGTTGTTGGGGTCCACCAGCGTCATGATGCGGGCAAACTCCACCTCGCCCTGTGGGGAGACGGGTCAGCAGGGGGTATGGGGGGGTCAGCAGGCTGCACTGTGCTATAGGAGGGAGCCAGCAGGGGGTGCTCTGCCCCAACAGGCTCCAGTTACCCTTTGGAAGCTAAGCAGGGTCAGGGAAGGTCAGGGTTTGGATGGGAAGCCGGTGTAGTCCACTGATACCCCAGCACTAGGGGTATGAGTTGCTGCCCAGGCTCTGCTTGATTACCCCGTGGAAGCTAAGCAGGGTGCGGCTGCAGTACGTGGCCACAGCACAGGAGCACTAGGGGGGCCAGTGTCTGCCCAGGCTGGCTCTGCTTTACCCCTTGGAAACTAAGCAGGGGCAGGCATGGCCAGGGTGTGGATGGGAGCCCATGCGTGTATAGATATCAGGGGCAGGGGCAGTTATTTTAGGCGGAGGGCTGCTTACTGAGTTATGGCAAGTCGTTGAGGGCTGCATGAGAGACGCCCGGGGCAGATAAATATTAATTTTCTTAAATTTTTAGTGGCCTCGTGTGCGGGATAGAATGGCCTGCCGGGCCGCATTTTGCCCACCCCTGGTGTATATACTGATATCCCAGCCCCGTGCCCAGACTGCCCCTGAGAAGCTGGAGAGGGCCGGCAGGTGGAGGGGAGGCATCCCCGCATTACGGGGTGGGGGATGTGCTGAGGGGGGCGTCTCTCACCAGGTCGTAGCCCATGGAAATGAGGCAGGCACGGAAGTCATCAGGGTCCATCATCCCGTTCCGCTTCTGTAGGGAAGAGTCGGGTCAGGCTGGGGGTGCCACCCCCACGGTCCCTGTGCAACCTGGGAAGGGGGTGGCCAGCAGGGGGCTGGCTACCAGGCCAGGGCCCATCTCTCTGGCGGGGGCATCTGCCCCCCCCCCCCCCCATCACAGGGACCTGGGCAGCTGGTGGAAGCAGGACCAGAGGGCAAGGCTATGAAATTAGAGGCGTGTCTATGCAATTGGGGGGGTGGCCAGAGGGAGGGCGGGGCTGACCCGGTCGAAGTGGTTGAAGGAGGCCCGGAACTCGTTCATCTGCTCCTGGCTGATGCCCTTGGCGTCGCGCGTCAGGATCTGGTTCTCCACCTCGTTGATGGTCCGCGCGATCGTCGTGAGCAGCTGCTCCCAGCCCACCCGGATGTGCTGCGGGGAGTGTGTTGGGGGGGGGGGGGTCACGGCCTGACCTCTGACCCCTGGGACCCTCCAGTCCCCCCACACCCCTCCCTTCCAGCGTGTGGTCACCCCCAGCCTCCACCTCCCCTGGCCCCAGCCCGGCCCACCTCCATGGTGTAGCTGGTGTGCTTGTTGTCGAAGACCAGTGCCTCCTGGATGAGCTGGTGGTCGCCCTCCAGCTTGTCGATGTTGGTCTTGTAGTTGATGATGTTCTGCTCGTGCTGCTTCAGGTGGTTCATCTGGTCCTCCAGGGACCCGCTGATGTCTGCCGAGACGTGGCCGATCTCCTGGGGGCGCGGGGGGAGGTGTTGAGGGAACAGGAGCCCAGGCGGCAGGGCCGGGGGGGGCCCCCTGCTTTCACCCCCAGCCTCCCTCCCCTCCCAGCACGGGGAGCACCCAGGGGTCCGGGCACCTCCATCTTGGTCTGGATCCAGGGCCCGATGATGTTGGCCTGGGCAGCGAACTGGCGGCGGAGGCGCTCGTTGGCTTGCTGCCGCGCCAGCTCCTCCTGCAGCATCTGGTCGCGGTGCGGCACCAGCTGCTTCACCTGGGGGCGAGGCGGGGACGTGAGGGCGAGCAGACGCCCGCCCGGCTGCCGGACGGACAGCCGGGGCGCGCTGCGGCGGCCTGGGACAGGCCGGGGCGCGCTGGGCTGTGTCAGGGCATGCTCGTGGCGTGCTGGGCTGTGCCGTGGCGTGTTGGGCCATGCCGTGGTGGGCTAGGGTGTGTCGGTGTGTAGGGCTGCGGTGTGTCATGGCAGGGCGTGTTGGGCTGTGGCATGTCGGGCCACGCCGTGGGGTGCATCAGGGTGCGTCGGGCCGTGGGGTGTCATGTCAGGGCGTGCTGGGTTTTGCCTGTGGTGTGCTGGGCCGTGCCCGTGGCGTGTCGAGCTGTGCCGGGCCTCACCGTGTCCCACTTGGAGGCGATGTCGAGGTGGGACAGGGCGCTGTAGGGGTTGCCGGCGCTGAGCTTGATGCCGTACGTCTGCGCAATCTTCTGCACCTCAGCCTGGATACCAGCGATGGCCGCGCGCTCCTTGTCGGCCTCGGGCAGCGTCGCCTTGAACTGCTCGTGCGCCGTGATCAGGGTCTGGGGGGGGCGCAGGGTCACGGGGGGAACCAGGCGTCCGCGCTCCTGCCCGCCCGCCCCTCTCCTCGCACCCGCACCTGGATCTCCTCGATGCTGTGCACGATGAACATGTCCTGCAGGTCCTCGCTGGCGCCGTCCAGCCAGTTGTTGAAGGGGGCGGCACGCTTGGCGAACTCCAGGTACAGCTGGTCGATGGTCTCCAGCAGCTTTTCCACCCGCTGGGGGGGAACCAGGCTGGGGGTCAGTGGGGGGGCAGGCCCCAGACTCCCCAGGGGTCTCCCAGCCCACCCCTGCCCCCCAACCCCTCCCCAGATGCCACCCAGCCTCCAAGGGGCTCCCTTGCCCCTCCAGGACCCCCCCAACTCCTCTAGGACCCCCCACCTCGAGGGCATCGCGGCGCTTCTGGGTGAGGGTCCCCAGCGTGTCCCACTGGTCGCAGATGGCCTGACAGCGGGAGTTCACCGAGGCTGCATCATGGTAGTCCAGCTCGCTGCGGGGGGGCAGGGGTTAGAGTGGGGGGGCTGGACACCCCGGTTCCTCCAGCTCCAGGAGGGCGTGGGAGGGGGGGGGGCCGGTGCCTGCATCCCGCCTACTTCAGCTCCTGGGCGATGGCAGCGATCTGCTCCACGCGGTCCTGGTGAGCCGCCAGGTCGCTCTCGAAGGCCTCGTGGCGCCGCAGCAGGGCCCGCACCTCGTACAGCGACGCGGCCTCGTAGTCTCGCAGCGTGAGCGCCTCCTCCTTCCCTGGGGAGGGGGCGGGGTCACCGGGGCCCGGGCTCCCCCCAGCTCCGGGAGGCGAGGGGTTAGAGCGGGGACCCGGCCGCCTGGGTGCGCGGGGTACCTCTGGTCCAGGTCTCGTGCAGGGTGGCCTTCTGCTTGAACTTCTCGGCCAGGTGGTCGAGGCGCTCGAGGCGGCGGATCTCGGTGAGCAGCCACTCCTCATAGCCCTTCTCCACCTGCTCCAGCCCCTTCCAGGCGTTGGCGATGTCCTGCGGGCAGGGGGAGGGCTCAGCCCGGCCCTGCGCATCTCCCCCCACCCCCCCGTGCCCTCAGCCACGCTAGGGCCACGTGCGTCTCCCTGCCCTGGGGGCATGGCCAGAGGAGGGGCACGTGTGTCCCCACCCCAAGGCCTCGGCCACATGCATCTCCCCACCTGTGAACTTGGCCACGCCAGAGCCCCACGTCGACTTGCCTCATGCACTTGGCTACGCCAAGGCCACATGCATCGCCTCACCCATGAACTTGACCACATCAGACCCCACCTATCTCCCCCTGCTCATTAACTTGGCCACGCCAGGCCCCCATGCATCTCCCCAGCCATGAATGTGGCCATGCCAAGGCCATGTGTCCCTCCCCAGCCATGAACTTCACTTCTCCCCATCCTATGAACCTGGCCACATCAAGGCCCCATGTCTCTCCCCACCCGTGGATGTGGGCTCACCAAAGCTACAGGCATCCCCTGCCCACGTTTGTGGCCACACCAAGGCCCCATGTATCCCCCCAGCCATGAACTTGACCTCTCCAGGGTCCCACGTGTCTCCCCGTCCTCTGAATGTGGCCACGCCAGGGCCCCGCGTGTCCCCCCACCCATGAGCGTGGCCACGCCAGCGCCACACGTGGCCCCCGGCCAGGACTCACCGAGACCATCTTGCCCTCAGAGGGCATGAAGGCAGGGCGGTTGCTGAGGCGCAGCTTGGTCTGGAGCGTGTTGAAGTTGATCTCGAGCTGGCATTTCTCCTGCACCCGCGGGGGCTTGTGCACGCGGCGGTAGTCGCGGAAGTCCTCCAGCTTCCGGCGCATGGCGCTCATGCTCTTCTCGGCCACGCGGTTCTCCAGCCACGGGATGGTGCGGCGGATCCACTCCAGCAGCTGCGGTCGTGCGGGACAGGGAAACTGAGGTGCTGCTGGCGGCAGGGGGACCTTGGGGGCCCATCGTAACCCCCGAGCCCCCGCTCCCCTCCCAGGGCAGGGGGCACCCACCTCGCTGGCGAGCTTCTCGTACTCCTCCATCAGCTTCTCGTTCTCCTGGTTGACGGCCAGCACCTTGCAGATCCTGTTGGCCGCCGTCTCGGCCTGGAGCGGGGGAGACCCCCCCGTCAGGTCCAGCGTGGCGGCAGGACCCCCCTAGACCCCCCGACCAGGATCGGGGCCCCCTCCCCTGCCTTCAGGGTACCTGCTCGGCCCCGGCGAAGGCGTGGTAGAAGCAGGACACGTAGGTCATGATGGCCTTCTCGTCCGGCTTGGGCGTGTTGACGATGTCTGTGGGGGGCAGGTGGGTCAAGGGGGGGAGACCCCCCAGGCCTGACCCGCTCCCAGAGGACCCAGGTGTCCAGGCTCCCGGCCCCCAGCCCACACTGCCCTCCTCAGGCGTCCGGGCCCCACCTTCGGCGTCCAGCATCTTGGGGATGTCCAGGTATTTCTCAGCCACCTCGAAAGCCGTGTTGAGGTTCCCGATGGGATCGTCCTGGGGGGGTGAGATGGGGGCTGTTGGGGGGCTCCACTCCCATCGGCAGCCCATGGACCCAGCAAGGACCAGAGTCATGGGGGGGGCAGAAGTCACAAGGTTGGGGGCTCACGGGGCAGGTGCACAATACAGTATCGGGGTTGCTGCCAGGTGGGGGGCATGGGAGGGGTCAGAGGTCACAGGGAAGGGATGACAACAGGACAGGGTCAGGTGTTGCAAGGTTGGAGGCATCACGACGGGGAGGGGTTGGGCCGTGGAGTGGCTGGCATTGGGGGTCGGGTCACAGGGTGCTTTGCAACTCGGTGTGGGGGTCGCGGGGTGGGGTCAGAGGTCACTGAATGGGGTCGCAGCGCAGCGGCACACAGCTCACAAGGTTGGGGAGGGCCACAAAACTGGGAGGTCACAACAGGGGAGGGATCAGGACTGGCAAGGCAATGGGTGTTGGGGGTCACCAGACGGGGTTGCAGCTGGATGGGGAGGTCACAGGGGTCAGAGGTCACAGCGTGGGGTCAAGGTCACAGGGCAGGTTCATAGGGGTGTTGGGGGTCACTGAATGGGGTTGCAACTGGATGATGGGGAGGTCACAGGAAGTCAGAGGTCACGAGGTGGGGGGTCACAGCAGGGGGGTCACAGGGCTGGTTTGCAGCCATGGTTGAATGTGGGGCAGGGGCAGGGGCAGGGGTCATGGGGGTGGCACCTTTCTGAGCTTGGCGTAGTCGATGAGGTCGGGGCGATGGCGGTGGATGAGGGCGCACAGGGCCAGCCCGTCCTTCCAGCTGGGGGGAAGACATCCGTGAGCCCCACATGCACATTCACATGCACACGTGTGCGCACACACACAGCCCGGGGTCCAGCCCCTTCCTTCCCCCCCGCCATCACGCACACGTGTTTCTAGCCACGGGCTGTGCCAGGCTCAGACACACGTGTGCACCCCACGCACAATGCCACCTGCACCCCTGGCCTGGCACAGCCCATGCCCGTGTCATCACACGCACACCCTGAGCCCCTCTCCCTCCTCCCCAGCTCTTGGCCTTGCCCAGGTCCCGCAGCTCCCCACCACCAGCTGAGACCCCCCCAGACGTCCCTGGGCCCCCAGTACCTGATGTGGAAGTTCTGCACGTTGACGTTGCGGTACGGCGCCGTCTTGCGCTGGCACCACAGCAGCAGCCCCTCCTTGGCCGAGGTCTCTGGGGGGGGAAGTTGGGGGGTCAGACCGGGTGCAGGGGGTGGAGGCACATGGACCCACCTCCTTGGGCTGAGCAGGGGGAAGAGGAGGGGATTTGGGGGTTGCACATGCGTGTGCCTGTGTGTTGGACCAGGGACATGTGTGTGTCTTTGGGCCTGAGGGGTGCGTGTGTGTGCAGGCACAGGCGTACGTGGACATGTATGTGCACTGGCATAAAGGTTGGGGGTTCATGGGGTCACGGGCATGTGCATTGTGTGTGTGTGTCTGCGTGTGTGATTGCCCAACAGGTGTGTGTGCATGCCTATGCGGGTGTCTGCATGCATGTGTGCACACGTATGTCTGTGCATCAGCACAAAGGGGGGGTTGTGCTTGTGTCTGTGTGCTAGTGCCTGAGGTGCATGTGGATCCATATACATGTGTCTGCATACACCTGTGCATGTGTATGCGTGTGTTGGCACAAAGGGGGTTGTGGATGTATGCATTTGTGCTTTGTGTGTGCAATTGCCTAAGGGGGGGTGCCTATGCATGTATCTGCACACATGTGTAGATGTATGTTGCTGTGAGTTGGCACAAAGCGGGTTGTATTTGCCTGCACTTGTGCCAGTGTCTGTGCACTTGTGCCAGTGTCTGTGCACCTGACTGCCTGGGAGTGCACATGTGTGTGTATCTGTGTCTCTGCACACGTGTCTGCACACGTATATCTGTATGTGTTGGCACAAAGGGGGTTGTGTGTGTATGAGATAGTCTGGGAGTGCATGTGTGCATCTCTGCACGTGTCTGCGTATGTTTGCACAAGGCAGGACTGTGTGTACATTTATGCCTGTATGTGTGTGATTGCCTGTGGTGTGCAAGTGTGTGCTCATGCATGTTTCTGCACACATCTGTGCATGCATGCATGTGCCTGTATATGTTTACCCAGGGTGGGGGGGGGCGCACATTTACACCTGTGTTTGTGCACATGATTGCATGGGGGGCTGCATGTGTGCACATTTGTGTGTCCATATGTATTTGCACAGGGGGTTACATATGTGTGCCTGTGTCCGTGATGCCACACGTGTCTGTGTGCATGCGAGCACACTTGTGCCTGCATGTGTGTTAGCACGGGGGCCCATGCAAGTGCACACATGTCCACCGCGTGTGTGAGGGCACGCAGTCCACACGTGTGTGCTCACCCTCGACGGAGATGTCCTGGATGGCGAAGCGCAGGATGATCGTCCAGATCATGCCCAGGGTCATCTTCAGGTTCCCGTCCACGATCTCTGGGGGCGGACAGGATGGGATCAGAGCTGAAGGGGGGGGGCCCATGCCCCCCTAAACTGGACCCCCTAGGACCCTGCCCCCACCCCCCCGGGATCCAGCCCCCCCCAACCCCCAGGTCTGTTCCCCCAGCCTGGACCCCAGGGTGCTTGCCCCCCCACGCCCATCCCCAGGGTCTCCCCCCAAGTCTGACCCCCTGAGCCTGGACCCCAAGGATCCGCCCCTTCCCTTTGCCCCCCCACAAGTCTGCCCCCCCCCCCGCTTGGACCCTTGGGGCCCTGCCCTCCCCAGCCCCCAGGTCTGCCCCCCCCAGCCTGGACCCCAGGTCCTTGCTTCCCCCTGCTCCCACCCCCAGGGCCTGTCCCCCCCAGCCTGGACCCTTAGGACTCAGTCCCTTCCCTTTGCCCCCCCATGGTCCTGCCCCCATCCTGCTGCTCACCCTCGGCCCCGATGGAGACCAGCTTGACGCCCTTGCTGGAGATGAAGTCCAAGGCCTTGTTCACGTTGGCGATCTTATGGAACCGCATCTTTCCCTTGTCCGGTTTCGGCAGGCGCTCGCCTGCAGGGGCGGGGGGAGATGCCATGAGAGGGGGCACACGCGTGTGCAGGCACAGGGGAGAGGTGCTGCAAAGGGGGGCACACGCGTGTGCAGGCATGGGAAGCAGTGATGGGTTGGCCCACAACCACACCGACATATGGTAGGATGGGGTCAGTGACAGGGACACCCCTAAATGTGTGTGTGTGTGTGCAAACACATGCAAGAACCCACGTGCATGTGGACACAGTGCTGTATGTGCACATGTGACATAGACATGGAGACACCCCTAGGTGCACATACGAATACGCATGAAGACAGGGTTGTGTGCATGCACGCACACATGCATATGCATGAAGACACTGCTACAACCAAAAACCCTGAAGACATGGAAGTGCACACGGATGCACATGCATGTATATGCATCCAGATGCCATGTTGCATGTGCATACATGTAGGCATACGCATGTATTTGCATGCACCAAACATATACATGAATAAAGACAGTGCTATACACACATGTATGTACACACAGGTACACGCATGCAGATACCATGCTGCAGGCACACAGCCACATGCATGCATGCACACACGCACCTATGTGTGCACACATCTGCCTGCACAGCCACATGCTCAAGCACCCAGACACATGGTGTACGCGCACGCCTGCATGCACATCACCCTGCCCCACTCACACACGTCCAGGTGAGTAGAAGCCATGCAGGGGTCAGCCGTGTGCGTGTAGCTGCACACGCGTGTTGCATGGCCTGCACAGACCTGAGATGACTTCCAGCAGCAGCATGAGCTTGAGGCCATTGCGGAAGTCGTCCTCAATGTTCTCGATCTGGGTCCCTGCCTTGCGCAGGTGCGAGTTGCACCAGGCCGTGAACGTCTGCGGGGTGGGGGGGAGGGTCAGGCAGGGCCCATTCACTGGGGGCTCGCTGCTAGGACCCCCCCAGGCATCCAGGGCCCAGCACCACCAGCTCTCGCCCCACACAAGGCCCCAGTCTCCTCCCAGGGCTGAAGTCCCAGGCGTCCAGGCTCCCCAGGGGGCCTGAATGTGTCCACGCCCCAGGATTGCCTTTGCACACACGGGGGACAGGGGTGCACCATGTACATGCACACGCTACCTGTGTGGCTGTGTGCGCGCGCTGCCAGGTGCCCATGCAGAGCACTGTGTGTGCGTGTGTGCGTGCATCTCCCGCTGGCCCCAGGCCCAGGTCCTGACGCAGCCCCACAACAATGTCCCGACTCGGCAGATCCCGTCCTGTCCCCGTCCGTCCCTGCGTGCCAGGGGCTGGGACAGCTGCTATGGCCGCCCCCCCCCCCACACACACACACCTGCTGGGCCTCGGCGGGGCCTGGAGGGGTGACTCCATGCACGTGTGTGGCCGTGTGTGCCCACCACCCGGCCTGCAGCACATGTGTGATGGTGTGGGTGTCTGGCAGCATGTGATTGCATGCGTACGTGTGTGAGTGTGCATGCATGTGTGCACCTGTGTGTCTGCATGCCTGTCTGTCATGCCCAGGCGACTGCATATGGGTGTGTGACACTTTCAGTAGGGGGATTGTGCATCTTCGTGTGGATGTATGTGTGTGTGCATGCGGCCCTGCCCCCCGGCTCTCACGCCCTCAGCCCACCTCCCCCCCCAAGAGCTGGAGAGACCCCAGGTGTCTGGGCTCACGGCCCCCGTGCCCTGCCCCCAGGCCACGCTCCCCCAGATCCGGTGCTGGCGGCTGCCCAGGCCTGGCGCCCGCTGGCAGGGGCAGCGCCGGGAAAGCCTCGTTAGGGGCTTAAGGGGCTTTAGGGGTCACGACACCATCAGAGATGGGTCCCAGCCCTGCCCCCGCAGCCTGGCTGTTGTTCCCCCCCCCGCCCCCTCAGTCCCTGCTGTTGGGTCGGCGGGGGTTGTAGCCACCTGGGCCACTACAAAACGCCTCTCACAGCTCACCTGGGCACACACATGCCCCTCTCACACACACGTGTGGACACACACATGGTGTCACTGCCACCCTTGGCCCTGGCAGGTGCACACACATGCACACGCTCAGGGTTTATGTACCTATGTGCCAATGCGTGTCCCTTTGCCTGCACATGCACTTGTGTGCACACCCCCTCCTCCCCCCAGTGCCTGCACACTTGCCTGGGTGTGCATATACATGCTTATGCATGTACACATGCACTTACCCCCCCACACACACACTTTGTACACCCACCCACATACATGCCCATCCACACACACTTGTGCTCACACACCAATGTGCCACAAACTTTACATGCCCACATACATACTTGGGTACACATGTGTGTAAACCTACATGGACACACACACACACACATATGGGCTCACACACATATGCTTACAGACTTTGCATGTGCACATACACATACTTGAGCACAGACACGTGTGTGGACACATACCCTTGTGCACACATAGTTGTGTGTACACACATAGACACCCGCACCCCCTCATTGTGCTCACATATGTGTGCACACATACATGCATGAGCACCGCCCAGATGCACACCCCTGCTGCTCTCACTCGTGTGTACACATACACATGCATATACCTAGACCCACTCTTGCTCACATCTGTGTGTGTGTGTGTCTATGTGCCCATACACCCATTCACTCACACACACACACACACACACACACACACACACACTGTGCTGATCTCCTTGTGTGTGCACATACATCCATGCACCACCCCCCGGTGCTCATCACATGTGTGTATCCATGCGCCTACACCCATGCGCGCGTGTGCACACACACACACACACACACAGAGGACATATACATTTGGGTATGTGTGTGTGAATGTCCTGACACATCCAAATACAGAGCGGGGGCTGTGCACATGTATAAACACACATACACACACAGAGGTACACCCATGTTCTCACCCATGTGTGTGTGGATCCATGCACACACACAGGCACACACGTGTGCCTGCACCCCCCCACTCCTCTACCCGCCCCCCCCGCCCCCAGCCCTGCGGGGGCCGAAATACCCCATGAGCTCAGCGCCTGGCACTGGTTTTTAGCTGCGGCCTTACAAGGGCAGTGCCGGGACCGCGGCCGGCGCCACCCGATCCCCCGAACCCGCGAGTCAGCAGGAACCGCGGCCCCCCCTCCCCGTCCGTCCGTCTGTCCAAGGGCTGTGAGTCTCCGCCCTGGCACCGAGGTCCTGGGGGGTCCCTGGGCCAGGCCGGGATTCCCCCCGGGTCGGTCTGGAGTCACCCCGATCGCAGCGTGGGCACTGTGGGGCACAGGCTGACATGGGACGCCACAGCGGGGCATGGGCACGCGGGCCTGCCTGAGCACACGCACAGCACACAGACAGGCCCAGCCACAGGCGTGTGCATGTCCTGATACACTGCATCACAGGCGTGTGGACACACACACACACACACACACACACACACACAAAGCAGATAGCTTTGGTTATGTGTGTGTGCATTTCCTCATGCACCACATGGGGGTGTGCATATGTACACACACACACACACACACACACACACACACACACACACACACACGGAGTTGTGCACATGCCCCAGCAGGCCGTAATTGCCCACGCATACAGCACAGACACACCCAGAACCCAGGCGCTCCTGGGGCGCGTGCACACACACGTGCACACACACGCACGCGTGCACCCCAGCACCATACCCGGCTCTTGTCCAGCCCATGTGAAGGACACGCCGCACCACGTCTCCTTCCTGGGGTCTCCCACTCCCCCGCTGAGCATCTGACCCCCCCAACACCGCGGGGACGCCGGACACCCAGGGCTCTCCCGCGCTGGGAGAGGAGCAGGGCCCGAGGGGTGAGAGTGCGGTGATGGGGGCCCCCAGCCCCGGTGCCGCTACCCTGGGAGGGGTCCCTGGGCCAGGCCGCAGCCAGGTCAGGATGCCCGCAGGGTCAATCTGGAGTCACTCCCAGTCCCCTGGGGCCTGAGCTGGAAATCCGCCCTTGCTAGAGGTAATCCAGCGTTGCTCCTGCTTGCACTGGGGCTGGATCTCAGCTCACTCCAGTGTCAATCCAGAGTCACTTCCAATTGCATAGGGGCCGGATCTCAACTCACTCCTGATTCAATCCAGAGCCACTCCCAACTGGACCAGAGTCAATCCTGATTGAATCAGAGCTGGAGCTCAGCTCACTCCTGACCTCAGCGCCCACCCTAGGCAGTCTGGAGTCACTCCCCATTGCACTGGGGCTGCCCGGCTTGGGCAGGGAGAGGCCCCGGCATCCGGCACTGGGTATATTTAGCCTGCGGGCCCCCGCATGCCAGGCATACCAACACCACGCCGGGGACACGCTCCCCCGGCCCCCGCCCTGTCCCCGGAGGAGGAGGAGGAGGAGGTATCACTTACCCCCAGCAGCAGCTGCCTCTTGCCTGGATCACCTTCCCCTTCCCCTGCCGCCCAGGTTATCAGTGCCCCCTGAGCCCCCAGGCAGAGCTGGGGGGCCCTGACCATACCCTCCCAGCAGACATGGGGGATCCCCCCAGCCCCAGCAGAGATGGAGGACCCCAGGCTCCCCCCCCACTCCCCTTGCAAAGGAGGGGTCTCCCAGAGCCCCCCGGCAGGGAGGGGGGTCCCCCCAGAGCCCCCCAGGCCGTGCACCTTGCGCTGCTGCTTCTCCCAGGCGGGGTCGAGCAGCAGGTCGCGGTCCCAGTCGTCCTCCTGGGCCATGTACTCCCCCGTGGTGGTGACCACATAGGAGTGGTTGTACTGGATGTGGGTCTCCACCTGCGTGCCCATGGCGGCCCCCCCTTGCTCGCTGCCTCAGACCCCAGCCCCAACGCGCCGCCCGGCCCCGAGACATGGCGCTAGGGGGGCACCCACCTTATATAGGGCCCAGGGGCAAGGGGAGGGGGCGGGCGGCCCGGCTCCAGCCAGGGACAGGTGGCGCCGGGGTCCCCCCCCAAGCCCAGGGCCCCCCCCGGGCTGGCTCTTAAAGGGCCACTGCACTTGTGCACAAGGTGGGGAGGGGCCACGTCAGCAATAGAAAATGCCTATGAGGTCATTGGGGGGGTCACGGGGCCAAGGAGCGACTGATGGCGTCAACGGCAAAAATAGGTGGGAAAAAAGTGGGGGGAGACTGTGGGTCTCGGCCACCTGGGCTGTCTCCAGCTCGGCGGGGGGGGCCGATCCGTGGCCTTGCAAAGGGAGTGGGGGCTCCTGGGCACCCGGGCTTGGCCCCCGCTCTAGGAGCAGCGCGGGGGGCAGGCGAGAGCGAGCGGGGCGCCCGGGCCCCTCTCCCTGCGCCCCCACGCCGCGGCCTCGCCTCGCTCCGTGCCTCAGTTTCCCCTCTGCTTAGGAAAGCCGGGGCCCACCCCCAACCTCCCCCGACTGCAGGGGCTCTGCCCCCCCACCGGGCACGGAGCAGCTGGCATCCCATCCGGCCCCCATGCAGGGCCATGGGGCTCCCTGGCAGGGTTGGGGGCAGCCAGATCTGCCCCTGGCGCGGGGGGGCAAGAAGCAGGGAACCAGCCCGCTCCCCCCCGCATCCTGGGAGGGGGGGTCAAGCTGCAGCCGAGGCCTCGGCATGCGGCGCCGGCCCCGGCGGCTCCGGTTACCCCTTGGCTATTCTTAGCTGGCGGGCCAGGCCTGGGGTCCTGGGAGGAGGGGCGGGGGCGAAGGGACCTGCCCCCGCCCTGGAAAGCAAGCCTGGGAGCCACCTCCCTGGGGACACTGTGACCCCGACCCCCCGCAGGGAGGGTGACCTCGACCCCCCCGCTGGGCACCCAGCTCCTGGGCGCTGGGACCCCGACTGCCCCAGCCGGGCACCGGGACCCCGCAGGCTCTGAGCCCCCCACCTGGGAAGGAGGTCGTAGCAACCCCCAACCCAAGGCACTAGGGCCCCAATGGGCGCCCTGCCTAGGGGGGGACACCGCCCCTTCTTTGGCTCCACCCATGAGCCACGCCCCTCCTTGACCCCGCCCCCAGCTCAGGGATATGATGGGCTGGGGGGGAAGGACATGCCCCTTCTGTACTGTGATTTGCTGCTGTGGGAAGCAGAAGTGGTGGGGGCCAAAGCTGGGGGGGGACTAGGGCAGCTGCCCCCAGGGCCAAGAGACCCCTCCAAGGGCAAGCAAGGACCCCCAGGCATGGAGACCCCGGGACAGACACAACCAGACGCTCCTGGACTGTGACGGTGCCTGGAGGCTTCTTTACTCCACTGTCTTTTTTTGCCCCTTCAGTGCAGCCCAGACTGGGGGCCAAGGGTGGCGGAGCGGCCCCAATCCCTGAGAGCCCGTGGCTGTGGGGCAGGCGCTGGCGGGACCCACTGAGACCCTGGGGCGTCCTCAGGGCAGCGATGGAGCAGATCCAGGGCCCAGCGAAGGCCAGGTTCACACCACCGCCAGCAGGAGGCGCTCACAGGCCTGAGTTTGGCAGCTTTTAACCCCTGCCTGCCCTGAGCATTGCAAACTGGGGGGGGACGGGAGCTGTGGGCTTGGAGGGCCGGGGATCAGTCCCCACAGTTGTTTTGCAGAGTCCAGGGTGCCCACAAGGGCTGGGGAAGGGGAATGGGGGGGCAGGGGGGCCCCCCAGGACGGCGGGAACAGCAGCATCGTGACCCGTCCCGGAGGACGGATGTGCAGAGAGGGCCTGGCCCTTTAAGAGCCGGAGCTGCCCTGGCTGGAGCTGAGGGATGGCGGGAGGCTGGCCTGGTCTGAGACCTGTGGCAGGAGAGGAAAGGGTTAATGGGGTGGGCTCGGGAGGGGGGACAGTGTGGGGAATAAGGTAGCCTCTCGGGACCCCCAGGGACACCCTGTGTCCAGAGCTGCAGCCCTGCCCCCCCAGCCTGCAGCCCACCCCCCTCCCAGAGCCGGAGCGAAGCCCCCGGCCCCTCACCTGGGCGAGCGCCTGGGTGCCGGAGCTGCCGGAGCCATGGGGCTGGGCTGCAGGTGGGCACAACAGAGGGCGGGGGTCAGCGGGGGGCGGGGGCAGAGCCGGGCAGAGACCCCGTGTGTCCGGGCATCGCTGCCTGGTGCTCAGATCGCCCCCCCCAGCTCCGTTACCCGCAGCCGCGTCCTTCCTGCGTGAGGCCAGGGGCTGCCGCGGGTCCGAGAAGCTGCGGGGCCGGAGCTGGGCCTCTCGCCGCTTCTCCGCCTGGGCCTGTGGGAGGAAGAGGGGCAGAGGCTCAGATCCAGGCTGGACCCCCCAGCCCAGCCCCATCTCCTGTATAGGGTGGGGGGGCTGGCTATACAGCCCCAGTCTCCTCCAGGCTGGAGAGAGCCCCCTTCCCCACCCCCGTGCCGCAGGGGTGGGGGCTCGGGGTGAGGGATACCAGCCCCCCCTTGCACCCACCGTGGGCAGATCCTGCAGCCGGTGTCGCCCGTCCCCCGGCCCCACGTGCACCACGTGGCTGAAGTTGGTGGGGCTGGAGATGAGCCTGGCCCGGGCGTCGGGGTCCCGCATCATCTCTCTGTGGGAAGGGGACAGGGTTAGACATCCAGGCGGGGCGTGCGGGAGGTTTCTGGGGCACCCAAAGCCCTTTTGGGGGGTCTCACCCCATTCACACCCGCTTCCAAGGAGAATCCACTGCATTAAGATCCAGCCTTGATCTCCTTTGGGGTGCCCTGGGGTCTTGGCCATAGCAAATTCACCCAGTTATGTACCCCTCTGGCAAAAACCCAAGTATCCAGCCATCCATCTGCTTCTGTCCACCCCATCTGCATCCATCCATGCAGCTCTCTCTGTCCATTCTTTCATCCCAGCATCCATCCATCCGTTTCTGTTTAGCCAGCCATGTTTCTATCCATCCCTCCATCTCTGTATCCATCCCACTCTCTCTCTTTATATATATATTTCTCCCCACCCCTTGTATCTATTTCTAAACCTCCCGTATCTGTCTCCATTCGTCTCTCTCCATCTCTCTCTCTTCATGCCTAAGCCCCGTCTGTCTGGCTGTCCGTCTGTGTATCCATCCCTCCATCCATCTCTAAGCCCCCTGCCTCTGGCTGTCCATGCATGCATCTATCCCCCCTAATCCCCCCTTTATCTATCTGCTTCTCTAGCTCTATATCCTGATGGCCTGAGGGGTGGAGAGGGGGTAGGACGGGGTATTCCCCCCACTCTTGGTTCCCTGGAGTCTCAGGTGCAAAGCGGTCCTGACCGGCCGGAGTTTGGCCCCCCCAGAAGACCCAACGGGGCCGGGTTTAGGGAACGCTGCCCTGACTCCAAGCTGCAGCCCCGAAAAGAGCCTCTGCTCGGATGGTTACCGCAACGCACTTTATAGCTGCACAGCGACAAGTCGGGCCCGCCTGCTTTTGGGGGCAGGAAGCCCCGGGTCTCACTTGCGCTGCTGCTGCCGCTCTTCGTTGGAGATGCGGAAGGAGAAGCGGCGTTTGCTCGTCCTCACCAGCTGGCGCCGGCTGAGGTCTGTGGTCTCAGGGATCTCGATCTCATCCTGGTCTGGGGAGTGGGAGAGGAGGTGGCCAGCTCCAACCAAGCCCCCCCCCCCCCCCGCTGAGCCATTTCTCTGGCCCGATCCCAGCTTTGGGAGCCTGTGTACCCTGACTCGCTCCCGAGACCAACATCTTTCTGGCCCTGCTCCTGGCCTAGCATGGGGAGCAACTCTGGATGTCTGTGTGAACAGGATGTTGACTCCAGAGTGACTCTGGTTTGGGCTGTGGGCCCGTAAGGTCTTTCACGAAGGTGTTGATCTGGAGGGACCGGTTTTGGAGCAGGATTTGGGGCTGGGCTCTTACACGGAGGTGTCAATCTGGAGTCACTCCAGAGTCCCTCCCACTGACTTCCATGTGGACAGTAGGGAGACTGCACACTTCTTCCCAGAAGCCGGTCCCTGATGCCGCTCCCTGCCTTCCATGGGGACAGGGTTATGGTTCCCCAGGGGCTGGACACTGATCTCCAATCTGGAGTCACTCCAGAGTCTGACTTCCGTGTAAACAGGCTGCGGCTGCTACCAGCTGCCACTGATGTGGATTCACTCCCCAGATCTCAGTTTGAATGAGAGAGGGGTGATTGGGGGGGAGCAGTGAGCCTGGAAATCCCCCCTCGTCCCTCCACCAGCGGCACGGGGTTAGTACCTGCTGCCTGGTTTCGGAGGTAGACCAGCCGCGTCTTCTCAGTGCCAAAGAGAAGCAGGGAGCCCTCCGGGTTCAGGGCCCGGACCTGGGTGAGACACGGGGAGACACTGAGAGGAGCGATGGGGAGGTATTTAGAGGGAGCGATGGACACAGATTTAGAGAGAGAAATATTCTGATGGAGGGTTTGGGTTGGAGAAAAAGTTATTCAGAGGGAGAGGTAGATTTAGATGGAGAGAGATTTCTGTGGAGACAGGCAGATTTAGAGGGAGAGAGATTGATGTTGAGAGATAAGGAGAAACAGAGATGGAGAGGTGCTTAAACGGAGAGAGATTAATGTGGAGAGAGAGAGATGTTTAGACGTAGAAAGAGAGAGAGAGAGACGGATAACTCGAGAGACAGAGGGCCAGGCAGATGCAGAGGGCTTAGGGATGGATGGGTGGATGGATACACAAAAGGACAAGGACAGATACCGTGGTTTTAGAGATAACTAGATACAAGTACAGAAAAAACAGATACTGGGGCTTAGGGCTGGCTGGCTGGAGAGACACATACACAGATAAAGAGTTAGACAGAGGGGGCTTGGGGCAGAGGCACATGGAGAGAGATGGATCGATAGATACAGGTGGTGGGAATATATATATATATAGAGAGAGAGAGAGAAAGGAGGGAGAGGAGGAGAAAACATATATATTCTCTTTAACTATAAAGACAACACATGTGCACGCGTGTATTCTCGTTACATATAAAGAGACTACGCATGCATGGATCCTCTTTACATATGAAGAAAAAATATATATGTACCTATCTATAGGTATATCTCCAAATCTATATCCGTATCTTTTTTGATGGGATTGAGGATAGACAGACAGACACATGTACAGAGGGACAGACAGGGAGCTTAGGGATAAAGGGAAAGAGAGACAGAGAGAAAGAGAAAGATGGGGACTTGGGGACAGATAGACACAAACATTATTTAAGGGGGGCGGGGATACAGAGATGCACAGAAAGACAGGCAGACAGATACAGGGGGCTGGGGATAGACAGAGGGGCAGAAAGGAAGACGGGGTGGATTATGGGTAGAGAGAGACAGAGATAAATACAAGGAACTTAGGGATGGATGGATACGTATGTATAGGGGGATTAGGGATAGAGAGATTCATAGATAGAGACAGATACCGGGGCTGGGGACAGATAACGGAAGAGGGACAGACAGAGACAAGGCATTAGAGATAAAGGGAAAGACAAAGATTAATAGACAGACATACAGACAGGAATGGCAAGAAAGGTCAGTAAAGGGAACTTAGGGCTGGGTGGATGGGGCTGGGGCTGGGGCTAGACAGAGCTGCACCGAAAGACAGACAGACAGACAGAGCTATGTTGGGGGGCTGGTGAGTGAGAGAAACAGGGTCTAGGGACAGAGAGAACTAGCGGGACCGACAGACACAAGGGGATTTCGGGACAGACGGACGGATATGGCAGGGTAGGGTAAAGAGAGACAGATAGACAGCAAGACCGATAGAGGGGCTTTAGGAGCAGGAGGGAAGGATGGACGAACTGGGACTAGAACCCAGGTGTCCTGACCCCCCCCCGAACACGCCCCCCCTGGGGATTTGGGGGGCTGGGGTCTCACCTTACGCAGCGGTACTGTCTGCACCCACTCGGCCTTTCGCACGTCGAAGACGTCCAGGGCGTTCTCACTGAACACGGTCAGGTAGGGAGCACTGTAACCTGGGGAGGGGGGAGAGGAAGTTGTGACCCCCCCCAGCCCCCTTGCTGAGATGCAGCTGGCTCTGGGGTGGGGCACGTCAGCAGCTGAGTATGACTGAGGCTGCCTCTGGCATGGGGCCTGGGAGACGGGACACGGGGCTGAAATGCAGCTGGCTCTGGGGTGCGACGTGTCAACAGCTGAGTATAATAGTTGCAGCTGGCTCTGGGGGCATCAGGCAGGGGAGACCAGGCCCCTTGCTGAGGTGCAGCCAGCTCTGGGGTGGGATGTCAACAGCTGAGTATAACAGCGATGCATCTGCCTCTCAGGCAGGGTTTTGGGCAGGGGGTGGACATGTGGCTGGCAACTGAGTAGAACAGGTGGCTCTGGGGGCGCTGGGGTTGCAGCTGGCTCTGGGGTGGGCGGCCAGGCCTCCGTAACTCACTCACAGCAGCTGAGAGGCGGTGCCGGCCACATGAGATCCTGGTCCCTCGTCCTCCGTCCCCGCCCGTCCACGTAGACCCCGAGCCCTCCGAAGCAGAGAATGAGCTCCCCCAGGCTGACCTCCACGGCCCGCAGCGCCTCCTGTTGGCCCAGCCCGCGGCTCCGCAGCTCCTCGGGATGGGGCAGGGGCTGCGGTGCCCCCTCGTTGAGCAGCGGGTACAGGGCGAAGCCGCCAGGGAAGCCCACGCACAGCCGGTCTCCCAGGACGTCCAAGCACTGGACGTAGCCGGGGGCTTGGAGCTCCCGGACACGCCGGTACGGGGGGGTCCCGGGCACCAGCTGCACGCACAGCACCTGGCGCTTGCTGGCCAGGCACAGCACGGGGGTGGTGCCCCGGCACAGGATACCCGCAGCCAAGGCCTGGCAGCCCCGCACCTCCGTCACCTTGGCCCCCGGAGCTGCCGGCTGCCCCAGCTCGGCCCAGGAGAAGAGGCGCACGCCATGGTGGCGCCCGCACAGCACGGCCAGCACCTGGGCCTGGGGGCAGGCCAGCAGCCCCTGTACCCGGCGGCAGTCGCCCACCTGCACCACATCTGTGGGGGCAGAGAGAGGGATAGGGGAGTCACTCCAGAGTCACTCTAGTTTGAGGGGGTGGGAGCTGGGGGCTGTGGATTTGTGGGGGGTCTTTCATGGAGGTGTCAGTCTGGAGTGACTCCAGTTTGGGAGCTGGGACTTGGGATAGTTCATGGAGATGTCTATCTGAAATGCCACCAGGCTGTGGATTTGTGAAAGGTCTTACATAGAGGTGTCGATCTGGAGTGGCTCCAGAGTGACACTGGTTTGGGGGTGGGAGCTAGGGCTTGTAAGGTCTCACGTGGAGGCATCAATCAGGAGTGACTCTGGGGTGACACTGGTTCAGATAACGAGCTGGGGCCATGGATTCACAGGGGTCTTCCATAGTAGTGTCAATCTGGAGTGACTCTTAATAGGCTCCAGGAGTGACTCCAGTGCCACTGATTTGGGAGCAGAGCTGGGGCCATGAAATTATGGGGGTCTTATGTGAAGGTGTCCATGTGGAGTGACTCTGGTGTGACACCAGTTTGGGGGCAGTAGCTGAGGCAGTGGCCATGTAAGGTCTTACATAGAAGTGTTGAATCAGGAGTGACTCCAGAGTGACACCAGTTTGGGGGCAGAAGCTGGCACCGGTTTGGGAGTGAGAGCTGGGGCCATGAAGGTGTCAGTCTGGAGTGATTGGAGTGACACCAGTTGAGGAGCAGGAGTTGGGGCTGCGGGTTTGTAAGGTCTTACATGGAGGTGCCTATGCAGAGTGACACCAAACAGACCCCAGCAGTGACACCAATTTGGGAGCAGGACCTGAGACTAGGGACTTAGCAGTGTCTTATATAGAGGCGTCAATCTCGAGTGACTCTGGAGTGACAGACCTCACCCCCACTCCCACCCCCCGGGCCTGGGACTCACCGTTGGTGCAGAGATGGAGAACGAAGAGCCCGTCCTCGGTGCCCAGTGCGATGCGCTCCCGGTCTGGGGGGGCACAGGGGTCAGACACCCCCCACAGAGCCAGCCCCAGCCCCCTCCCAGAACTGGAGAGAACCGAGGCACCCGGGCTCCCAACCCCCCTGCTCTAACCACTAGACCCCACTCCTCCCCCGGGCTGGAGAGAGCCCGGGCCCACCCTGCCCCCTGGCTCACCCAGGATGGCGGTGGCCAGGGCCTGGGGCAGCAGGGGCAGGCCGCTGTCGTAGGCCTCCTTGAGGGCGAGGACGGGGCGGGGCGGGGGGGGCAGAGCCTGGCGCAGCGCCCCCAGCGCCTGCACCCAGCGCCGCGCCTCCCCCGCGCTCTCCGCCAGCAGCAGCAGCAAGCAGCACGTCCGTGGCGCCCACAGCTGCAACGCTGTCACCTGGGGGGCGGGGGCGGGGTCAGGGTTGGGCCACAGGCCCCGCCCCCCAGCTCCCAAGACAATCTGGAAGTACTCTAGATTGCAAAGGGGGGCAAATCTGGAGTGTCTCCACATTGCAACGGGGTCAAACCTGAAGAGACTCTGGGTTGTGAAGGGGTTGAACCTGGTGGGATTCTGGATTGCACTGGGGGGGTGAATCTGGAGTGACTCTGGATTGCAATAGGGAAAAATCTGAAGACCCTCTGGGTTATAATGGGTAGAACCTGGAGCAATTCCAAATTGCACTGGGGGCTGAATCCAGAGCAACTCCATATTGCACTGGGGTGGGGGCTGAATCCAGACTGACTCCAGACTACACTGGTGGGGCAAGATGAATCCAGAGTGACTCCAGATAGCAATGAAGGCAAATCTGGAGTAAATCCAGGTTGCACTGGGGTTAAACCTGGAGAGCCTCCAACTTGCAGGGAGGCTGAACCTGGAGGGATTCTGAACTGCACGGGGGGAATCCGAAGGGACTCTGGATTGCCCTGGGGCAATATCTGCAGTGACTCTGAATTGTAATGAGGTTGAATCCAGAGAAATTCTGGATTGTGCGGGGCAGGGTATGTGGGGGGGCAATCTGGAGTGGCTCCAGATTGCAATGATTGTGAATCTGAAGCAAATCCAGGTTGCACGGGGCTGGACCGCGAGGGATGCTGGATCGCACTGGGGGCTGAACCTGGAGCAGCTGTGGCTTGCAACAGGCCAGAGCCTGATACCGAGTCCCAGCCCCAGCCCCAGCCCCAGCCCCTGCCAGGGCTGATTCAGAGTAGCTCCAGATTGGGACCCAGCGCAGACCCCACTGCAAGCTGGTCACCCAGAGTCCCCCCCTCTCTGGCCCAAACCCCCTAGAGTGCCCCTGTGCCCGGGCCCCACCATGCGTGCCCCCACCCGACTCACGCGGAAGATGCAGGGCAGGTCCTTGGGGTTGGCGTGGATGACGTCCGAGGCCTGGACCAGCTCTGCCGAGAACTGCTCGTCCCTGAAAGCAGACGGGTCCTGGGGTCAGAGCCCGGGCGCTGGGCCCTGGGGCGGGGACAGGCTGGACCCCAGGGCTTCAGCTAGAATCACTCCAGACTGCAATGTGGGTAAATCTGGAGTGACTTCGGATTGCAGTGGGGTTCAATCTGGAGAGACTCAGCATTGGGAGGGAGGGGGAAGGGCAGGCCAGGCCTGACCCCACGACCACGGGTTCACCCTGGGGCTGAACCCAGGCACCTGGGGCTATCCCCCAAGACCCCATTCCCCTGTAGACTGCACAGGGGAAAAATCCAAAGCAACTCCAGATTGCACCAGGGCCGAAATCTGGAGTGACTCCACATTGCACCAGGGCATGGGGGGGCGGGGCTGGACAGGGCCTGAGACTGGGGGCTCCCTACCGGAGGTCGATGACGTGGGTGGCACCAACACCGCCGGGCGAGCTCCGGCCCTCGGGCGCCTCGAAGAGAAAGAGCCGGAAGTCGCTGACGATGGCGAAGACGCGCTGCCAGCCCTTGCGCACGCCGGCCGGGCGCGGCACCTGGGCGGGGGGGCAGAGCGGGATCGTGCTGGCACCCACAAGCCTGACTCCCCTCCCGGGCCTGAAGAGAGCCCAGGTGCCGGGCTCCCAGCCCCCCGCTCCCACCCCCCAGTGCCCACTGCCCGCCAGCACGGGAGACAACCCAGGGGTCCGGGCCAGGCCTTACCGACAGGACCCCCTCCAGTGCCGTCCTGGCGCCAGCCCCAGCACCCAGGCCCTGACGGGGTGACTCAGGGGGTGGGGGGCAGCGCAGGGCCCCCCCTGCACACCCCACGTGGCAGATGAGGCCGCAGGCTAAAGGGACACCCCAAAAAAGTGGGGGTCAGTGGGGGAACCCTGACTGCCCCTGCTCAGAAGGACCCCCCATCAGCCCCAGCCCTGCCCCCCTACCCCAAATCCCTCCAGTCCCCAGGGAACCCCCAAGTTCCTCCAACACCCCCTCCCCCTCCCCTATAGCACCCTCCCCACCCCCTACTGTGACCCGAGCCCAGCCCTGACCCCAGCGCCCCACACCGCTAAGCCCATCCTTGCCCCCCTCAAAGGGCCCCCCCCAGCCCCCCCACTCACCCTGGCAGGTGACGCCCTGGTAGAGCTGCCCCACGAGGAGGCCAGAGCAGACCTGGCACTTGGACGGGACCCCCAGGCTACAGGGCTGGAAGCCGTGGGGGCGACTCTGCGGGGTGGGGGAGGCACACGGCTGCACTCGTGTGGACATGGCACGCACACGCTCCCAGCCCCGCTGCTCTTGCACCCGCTCCCCTCCCAGGGGTGGGGAGACCCAGGCGTCTGGGGTCCCACCCCCCCACCCCGCGCTCTCGTCCCCCAGGCCCCACGCCCCTCCCAGTGCCGGAGGGAGCCCAGGCGTCTGGGCTCTTGACTCACCTGGGCTCGGAGGCTGCTGCGGCCCTCGGGTCGCAGCTGGGCATCTTCCTGGGGTCGGGGGGATTCAGGCGCCTCCAGGGAGCTCCCGTGACTGATGGTGTCGTTCTCGGGGGAGAGGGGGAGCGGGAGCTGGGTCAGGACCTGGCCCCAGTGCCCCAGCCCCAGGGTGTGAATGGCGGGCGGGGTTAATTCCCCCCCGGGGAGCAGTCCGGGATGGAAGCACTTCAGTGCCACGAAGGGCTTGGACTGGGGAGAGAACCCAAGTGCTCAGGCGCTCAGCCCCCCTCCCCCCATACACTCACCTCCGTGCTCCGGGAGCGAATCAGGTGCTTTGTGCCTGGGGGGGAATAAAAAAACCCATTACCCCCTGAACTCCCCCTGCCATTGCCTCCCCTGCCCCTCTGGGCTCAGCCGGGAACTCCCCTATGGCTGAGAGCCGTATGGGGCATAGGACACGCAGTAGAGAAGCTCCCAGGGCAGCCAGCAGGGGGCAGCTGCGGGGGTGGGACAGCCAAGCATAGAGTTAACCCATCCAGGCCAGCATCCAGACACCTGGGTCCTGCCCCGACGGCTCCTGAGCCGAGGGTGGGGGGCTGGACTAGTGAGACGGGGGACCCCCCCCACCCGCCGGGGGGCCTCACCCTCCAGGGTCCTGGCTCTGAGCTCGGCCTTCAGCTTGTTCAGTTCCTGGCCCAGCGCCTGGTTCTGGGCTTCCAGCTCCTGCAGCTGCCTGGGAGAGAGCCTGGTCTCAGTGCGACACCTGGGCTCTCCCGGGGGGGCGGGGGCGCCTGGGCTCCCCCAGCTCCGGAGGGGCCCGGACGCGGGGGTCCTGCACCTCTCAGCCGCCTGCTGGTCAGCCCGGCTGCGGCCCAGCTCCTCCTGCAGCTCCTGCCGGGCCCGGATCTCGGCCTCCAGCGCCGACTGCAGCTCGCGGCGCGTCGAGGTCTCCAGCCGCTGCAACCGCCGTGCTCGCCACTGCCCGTCCTGGGAGGCGAGGGGGCAGGGCTCAGCCCGGGGGGCCGACCCCGGCCCTGCCTGTCCGCCCCGGGCGCTGCTCTTACCGGGCTCCCAGCCGCCGGGCTCCCGACCTGCTTGAGAGTTTCCAGCTCCTGGGCGAGGCGGGTGGCCGTGGCCTGGAGGTAGCTGCGGGACTCCTTCTCCTCGCGCACCCTGGCGGGGGGACGCAGGGGGAAGCTGAGCTTCGCCCCCGCCCAAGGCACAAGCAACCCCCGGGGTCCGGGCCCCCCACTCACCACTGCAGGAGGTCGTTGATCTGAGCCTCCCCCTGGGCCTGCAGCACCTGCAGCTCCTGCTCCAGCCGCCCCTTGGCCGCGCTCAGCGCCTCCAGCTGCGCTCGAAGCTGCACACGGGGGGTGTGGGTCGGGGGGGCCTAGACCCCCCCAGGGCTGCGTGTATGGGGGGAGCCCAGCCAGCCTGGCCCCAGCAGCTGCAACCGGACCTGTGACCCCAGCCTGAGCCCTGACCCTATCCTAAACCCTGACCTCTGGCCTAGCTGCAGCCCCTGCCTCTCCCCCAGCTCCCCAGGGGCCAGCAGGACAGGCCCCAGGGACTGCAAGCCTGACCTGAACCCTATTCCCAGTCTGACCCTTGACCCCAGACAGACCCAAACCAGAGCTGCCCCAAACCCCCAGGCTGACCCCTGACCCCCAAGGCCACTCTGACCCCAACCCCAGCCTGACTCCTGACCC
This sequence comes from Crocodylus siamensis, assembly GCF_052110815.1. Classification (NCBI taxonomy): domain Eukaryota; kingdom Metazoa; phylum Chordata; order Crocodylia; family Crocodylidae; genus Crocodylus; species Crocodylus siamensis. The sequence goes on from NC_143400.1 coordinate 3,382,752, forward strand.
TAGGCTGAGCCTAACCCCACCCGACCCCACTGACCCCTGGCCCCAGCCGGCCCCGCCCCCGCCCCGCTCACCTGGTCTGCCTTGGCAGCGCTGTCCCCCCGCTCCGGCCCCGCCGACGTGCTGGGAACCCAAAACAGGGCGTGGGGGCGGGACCCTCGCTAGGCCCCGCCCCCCACTGGTGGGCCTGGGGGGCTGCTCCTGCCCTTCCCTGGGCCATTACCCAGACGCCTTTGCTGCTTACACCCATGCCCCATTACCCAGCAGCCCTTGCTGCTCTGGCCAACCCGCATTAGCCAGCAGCCTTTGTTGCCATCCCTTTACCCAGAAGCCTTTGCTGCCCCGTTACCCAGCAGCCCCTGCCAGTCCTTGCCCTGCCCCCGGGGGTCCCCACCTCTCCGTCCCGGCTGCGTCGTCCCGGCTCGACCCCTCGTGCGACACGCCGGCCTGGGCCCGGGGAGGCTCCGGGGGGGCTCCGGGGGGGCCGTGCTGTGCCTGCCAGGGGGCAAGGGGGAAATCGCACCGGTCCTCGTGCAAGCGGGGCGTGGCCCCAGGGCCCCCGTGCGAGGGGAAGCCCCGCCCACTGGCTCTCCTGGCCCCCCCGGCTCACCTTGAGCCCCTCCAGCTCCTGCCTCAGCTTCCTCGCCTGGTGCTCGCTGCGCTCCCGCAGGCGCCGGTGCCGCGACGCCTCCCCCGAGAGCCCCTCGGTGCGGGCCTCCAGCTGCGGGCAGCCAGGTCAGGGGGCTCCGGGAGCGGGGGCGGGCGCAGCAGAGGCTGGGGGGGGTGGGCGCTAGAAGCAGCAGAGGCTTCTGGGTAGCAGGGGTTGGCAGAAGCAGCAGAGGCTTCTGGGTAACGAGCTGGCACGAGTGGCAAAGGCTCCGGGAGAGTGGGGGGGAGAAGCAGCAAAGGCTGCTGGGGGGCGGAGCGGGGCCGGGCGGGCGCCGGTACCTCCTTGCGGGCGCCCTCGGCCCGCGCCAGCTCCTTGCGCAGCCCCTCGACGCGCCGCGCGGCCGCCTCGGTCTCCTCCTGGCGCTCCCGCAGCTGGCGCCCGGCCCGCAGCAGCTGTGCCCGCAGCGCGCCCCCCAGCCGCTGCGCCGCCCGCAGCTCCTCGCCCGCCTGCTGCTCCCGCGCCCGCGCCCCTGCCGCCTCCTGCGGGGAGAGCGGGGCTGCTCCGCTCGGCTGCCCACACGTCCCACCCCCGCGCCAGCCGCCTTTCAGCCCCAGGGCCCAAGGCTTCACCCCAGAGGCAGCCGCATCCCCGTTCTGCTCAGCTACCGACACCCCAGAGCTGGCTGCATCCCAGTGCCCCGCTTTGTACCCCCAGCTCCTGCCCCACCCCAGAGCCGGCTGCATCTGTTCTACGTGACCGCCGGCACGGCGCACCCCAGCGCCAGCCGCAGCACAGACCTGGATCCCCAGCCCTGAACCCCAGCCCAGAGCCGGCTGCATCTGTTAGACTCAGCGATCGATATGCTGCGCCCCAGAGCCAGCTGCAGCCCAGCCCTGTATTGCTAGCCGTGATGGGCCCCAGAGCCGGCTGTATGCGTTATATTCGGCTGCTGCTACTTTGTACCCCAGAGTCAGCTGCATTTCAGCTTCATGGCCCCCGTCTCCCAGGCCCCACCCCAGAGACAGTCGCATCTCCCGTTTCCCACCTTCAAGGCTTCATCTCGCTCCTTCCTGGTCGCCTCCAGCTGCTTCTCCAGGGCTCTCAGCTGCCCCAAGGTCTCCCCCTCCTCATGGGTCTCTGCCCCAGGGACAGGGGAGGGCAGAGAACATCACCCCTAGGCCCAGCCTGCCCCTCAGCCCCCTTCCTGGCCCCAACCCCGTAGATCTGCCCCACTCCAGTGTCACTCACCCACAAGCTGCTGGGAAACCTTGTCCAGATCCCTCTTCGGGCTCTGGGTCTCCGCATCTTTGGCGGGGGATCGGGACAGCACGTCTGCAAGGCACAACCCCGCAAGGTCAGTGCCTGCGAGGGGAGCACGCCTGGGGTCCCTCCAGCAGAGAGCGGGGGCTGGATGTTAAAGCATGCGGAGCCGAGAGCCCGGACACCTGGGTTAACTCCCCAGCCCACCATACCTCCACCGCCCTTACCCCACGCTCTCACCTTGCAGCCGTGGGGCCAAATCCACCTTCTCCCCCTCTAGGGCTTGGAGCTGCTTTTCCAGCCGGGCTGTGGAGGGGCTCCCGGGCTGGGGCGACGGCCCCTTCCTCTCCAGGGAGGAGCTGGGGGGCCAGGGAGAACGCGGGGGGCAGTCACAGCCCAGGCCCCCTGGCAGACCCGACCCAGGGGATGGGACGGGGGTGCCAGGCTAAGCTGGGGGGCAGGGGGGGCCTTACCCAGACATGAACGTGAAGCCCACGAAGGGCAGACGGTGCCAAGGGAAGGTGCCTTGAGAGCTGGGGGGAGGAGACTCCTGGCAGGGACAGAGATCAGAGTGAGCAACAGCAGTGCTGGGATGCGGCTGGCTCTGGGGTGGGGCTGGGGGTGTCAGACAAGGCCCTGGGGCTGGGATGCGGCTGGCTCTGGGGTGGAGCCTGGGGGCTATTACACTAGGGCCCAGGGCTAGGATGCAGCTGGCTCTGGGGCGGGGCTGGGGGGTGTCAGACAAGGCCCTGGGGCTGGGATGCGGCTGGCTCTGGGGTGGAGCTGTGGGTCACTCACAGGCTCCTTGAGCGTGTCATCGTCCACGTCGAAGTTGGACGTGTCGCCAGGCCCAGCCACGGGGGGCACATAGGGGGCGGGGCTGTCACGCAGCCTGGCCCAGGCCACCCCCTGGAAGAAGGGGTGCTCCTGGAAGTCCCCCAGGCCCCCCCGGCCCAGGCGCAGCTCCTCGTGGCACAGCAGTCCCCGGATCAGGGCCTTGGCCTCCTCCGACACGTCCGTCACCTCTGCTGGGAAGTGAAGGTGCTCCTGCCGGGCCGGAGGCAGGGGGTGGGTCAGAGACCCTAATCCCAGCCACTAATCTTCATGCAACCCCCCTAGTCCTAACCCCTAGCCCTAAACCCAAACGTTAATCCTAATCCCAGCCCTCAAACCACATTTGAGACCCTAACCCTAACTCAAATCCCAACCCTCAATCCCGCTCTGGACACCAAGAACAAACCCCAAACAGGAACCACTCATAAACCCTCCTCCTAGGCCCTATCCTTGCCCCTAATTCTAATCCCATCCCTTTTCCCCTCCACTAAATTTAATCCCAAAGACTAATCCTAATACTAAATCCTACCCCTATTCCCAACCCCAGGACATAATCCTAGTCCCAGACCAAATCCCAACCCCCATTTTAACTCAACCCCACCCCCTAGTCTTAATCCCAACCTCTGTTCCTGCTCTCAACCACTAAATTTAACCTCAAACCATAAAGCTAATCCTAAATGCTTGTCACAAATCCTCCCCTTAATCCCAATCCCACCCCAACCTTAATCTCGGCCCCCGGCTTGCCCCGTACCTCGTGGGCCATGATGCGGCCGTAGGTCTCCACGAGGGACTCGGCGTAGAAGGGCGTCTCGCCGAAGAGCAGCTCGTAGGCGCACACGCCCAGCGCCCACCAGTCGCAGGCCGGGCCGTAGCGCCCGCGCCCGCCCTCCACCGCCCGCAGCGCCTCGGGGGAGATGTAGTCTGGCGTCCCCGCTGCCATCGCCGACCCCACCTGGCGCAGACGGCAGGGGCACAGGGCTGCTCCCGTGCTCCTGGCCCCTGCCCTGGGACGCCAGCCTCCACCAGCGTCCCCGCTGGGGTTCAAGGGTCACAGCTTGCCCCCTCCCACTCCCAAGCCCCGCCCGCCCTTGGGTGCTGCACCCCACTGGGGTCAGGGGTAGATACCCTAGCCCCTGCCCCCACTGAAGACTTGACTGGGGTCAAAGTTCAGAGGCCACAGGACTGGAGTGCCCTGTCCCCCAGGCCAGTGACCCCCGCTGCCCCAGGCTAGGGGGCAGAGGTCACGGGCAGCCAGCCCACCCTCTATCCCCTGGGTGCCCACCCTGACCTGAGCCACAGGTCACAGCACCCAACCTAGCCCCAGTGACCCCCCCAGCTAGAGGGAAGGGGGCAAAGGTCACAGCCTGCCACCACCAGCCCATGCCTGTGGACTGCTGACCCACACCAATGACCCCACCTGGGCCACCTGGGTCAGAGGTCACAGCTGGCCACCCCATGGCCTGCCCCTACCCCCAGCACAGGAGCCTCCCACCAGTGATCACACTTACCCAAGGGGGGCAGAGGTCAAGGGTCATGGCCTACCAAGCCCACTCATGGCCCTGCCACCCCCTGCACCCATCGCAGCCCTGACCCACTCCTGGGGGCCTCAGTGACCCTTCGGCAGCCCAGGTGCCACCTCCAGAGTCCAGCAGAGGTTGGGGTCAGAGGCCCCCCCCCCCCCAAGGGTGCTGCAGCCCCTGCCCCTCACCATGCCGTCAGGCCCGAGGCGCAGACAGGACCCGAAGTCGGCCAAGCGCACGTGCCCCTGGGCATCCAGCAGCACGTTGTCCGGCTTGATGTCCCTGGGGGGGCAGGGGTCAGGGGGCCGGCCGCCGGGGTACTCGCGGGGAGGGCTGGGGGGCCGGGCGTTGGGTCCCACGTACCGGTGGACGTAGCCCAGGCGGTGCAGGGAGTCGATGGCCAGCACCATCTCGGCCAGGTAGAAGCGGGCCAGGTCCTCGGGCAGCCGCTCCTCGAAGCGGCTCAGCAAGGTGAGCAGGTCCCCGCCGGGGTAGTAGTCCATCACCAGGTACTGCGGGAGCGGGGCTTAACCCAGGGGTGGGGTCTGCCAGCCAGAGGCCGCCCCTCCCCCCCCCCTTGGGGTTCCCCCCTCCTGTGCCCCGCCCCCCCCGCTGGCCCTACAACCTCCTCCAACCTCCCAGCACCGCCCTGGTGGGGGGGGGGGTCTGGGGCTCCCCAGGGCGAGGGAGGGCGGGGGCAGGCGGTGGGGGGGCTCGGGGGTCCTCACCAGCGAGCGCTCGTCCTGGAAGGCGCAGTGCAGGGCCGTGATCCAGCGCCGGTCGCCCTGGACCAGCACGTCCCGCTCCTCCCGGAAGCAGGCCGTCTGGGGGGCAGGGGGCCGGACCCCCACATCAGCCCCTCCTTGCCCCTTGCACCCTCCCTGAGACCAGCCAGCCCCCCGCCCCCAGCCAGACGAGCAGGGAGAGGCCCTGGCTGGGGGGTCTGAGGCCTGGGGGCTCTGCCCCAGAGTTGGGGGTCCTGACTATGGGCTGGGAGCTGGATCTGGGGGGTCCCGATATGGGGTTTGGGCAGGGCTTAGGGATCGGAGGGGGCCCTGATCCAGGGCTGAGGGGGGGTGGCCCTGATACGGATGAGGCGGACTGGGGGGTGCAGGCTGGGGCTGGGGGGCTCTGCCCAAGGGTTGGAGGGTCCTGGGTACGGGAGGGCCCGACCTGGGGCTGGGGCGTGCTGACCTGGGGTTCAGGGAGGTGTCAGGGTTTGGGGGGCCCCGATATGAACAGAGGCTTGGAGGGGGGTCTCAGGGCTGGGGGCACTTGCTGTGGGATTCATGGGGGTCCCCGGTGGGGGTGGGGGTCCCTGGTACCTCGGCGCGCTTCAGCATCTCCCACTTGTGCAGGATCTTCATGGCATAGACGTGGTCGCTGCCCCGCAGCCGCACCACCGCCACCTGGGGGGGTCAGGGGGTTGGAGGGCACCGGGGGGACCCAAAAACCTCCCCACAGAGGTACCCATGTTGGGGCACGGTGCCCCAGCGCCCCCCAGTGGCAGCAGGCAGGACTGCACTGGGGATTCAGCCCCACAGGGGCAGGGGCAGAACTGCAGGGCCTGTGGACCCCTCCCCAATAACCCCAGAGGCAGTGGAGGGCACGGCAGGGCCTGCGACCCTCTCTCGAGCACGCCCAGGGTAATGGGCAGGACTGCAGACAGGGCAAGCTCTACCACCAGCCCCAAATGACCCCCCCGGGGCACTCACCTCCCCATAGGCGCCGCGGCCAATGACCTTGAGGATCTCAAAGTCGTCCCTGCTCAGCTGCAGCTCCTTCACCTGCTCCACGAAGGGGGTGGCTGGGATGGAGGGGCCAAGGAGGCGGGGGTCAGTCAAGGGGGGCACCAGGAGAGGGAGGGGAGCGGGAGCCGGGGGGTGTCGAGAAGGGGCTGGGGGGGCCCGGACCCCTAGGTTCTCTCCAGTTTGGGGACAGCAGGGGGCTGGGAGCCAGGACGCCTGGGTTCAATCCTAGGCCTTGAGAAGGGTGTGGGGGCTCCTGGGGCACAGCTGGCGCCTGGGCTCCCCCCCCGGGGGGGCAGCTTGGGGAGCCCCGTGTGGCCTGGGCTTGCCCGGGTGGACGGGCACCACCACAGTCCTCCCCTGGTGCCTGGGGCTGCCCCTGGGCCCGCTGGGGTGGGCTGGCACTTGCCCCCCCACCTGCCCCTGGGGGTCTTGGGTCTGCCCCGAAGCAGCAGGGAGACCTGGCTACACCCCCCCACGCCTGCCCGAAAAGCTGCCACAACCCCCAGAAACCGCATCCTCCAGAACGGGGTGGGGGGGCCGGACCTAGGGGCCTCCAGGTACTACCGTAGTGCCCTTAGTATTGCACAGGTAAATGGGCACACCTTTGCTCATGTGGCCTACTCTCCCCCCAGAGCTGGAGAGGACCCAGGCGTGGGGGCTCCCAGCCCCCCGCTCTCGCCCCCCGGCCCCCACTCCCCTCCCAGCGCCGGAGGGAGCCCGGGCGTGCCCTCGGACGGGCAGCCCCCCCGGCCTGGGACACACAGACAGTCAGGCCCAGGCGTGCTGGGGCAGGATTTCACAGAGTCAGGGCGAGCCCGTGTTTGGGCTGCAGGGCCTGGGAGCCCCCACGCCTGGGTCCTCGCCCAGCTGGAGCGGGGGTGATGTCAGCCCCCGGGTGCTCTCCTGCCCTGGGAGGGGACTGGGGGCCGAGAGCAGGGAGTCTGTGGGTGGTGAGCGCTAATGGTTACCGCAGCACCGGGAGGGCGGGGTGGGAGCCAGGACGCCTGGATTCCAGGCTCGGGGCGGGTGGAGCCGGGGAAGGGAGCCAGGGCTTGTTCATCTCCCTGCGAACCCCTCCTGCCCTCCAGCCTAGGCGCACCACTATTAGCAGGAATATGGTACCACCTGCAGAATCCCTTCGGGGAGGGGTGGCCTAGGCCGCGTTTTGCTGGGCGCAGCAGTGCCGCAGAATCCCCCGTGCAGCTTGCACACCAAACATGGAATTACGGCACCACCTGCCAGCGCCGGCGCCCCCATTTTGCGCTGCACCTTATTAGCAGCATTACGGTGCCCCGCTCCCCCAAGCATCTTTCCTGGTGCACATCGTTAGTGGCGGTGTGGCACCCCGGGGCCGACTGCACCTGTACCCATTAGCAGATGGCACCGGTCGCCTGGGCTCCCCCGGGGGTGGGGGCCCGGATGCCTGGGCTCTCTCCAGCTCCGGGGAGCAAGACCCCCATAGCTTTTGGGGTGGGGGGTGGCAGTCCAGCCCTGCCCCCGCCGGAGCCTTGCCCAGATGAACACGCCCATGGCCGGGACCTGAAGAACGGGTCTGGCTGCGGCTGGGGCTGGGGAGGAGCTGCCGGGTGGGGAAACCGAGTCAGGTCTAGAAGCCGAGGCCTTGGGTTTGCCCAGGTCTGGGAGTGGGGGCTGGGGGGAGAGCAGGGGGCTGGGAGGCCGGACGCCTGCGTCCCCTCCAGCTCGGGGAGGGGAGCGGGGGCTGGGGGGTGAGAACAAGGGGTTTGGCAGCCTGGGCTCTCTCCACATCTCTTCGGCCCCTGGGGCAGCGGGGAAAATCCAGGCTGGGGGGACCCCGGCTCTCACCCCCAGGACAGGCAGCGGCCCCTGCTGCCCCCCACGCCCCACCCCAGGGCTGCCCCCGTGGGTAGGAACAGATGCCGTGGGGAGGATAAGCGGGGAAGTCGATGAGGCTAGCGCGCCCCCGGCCAGCTGGACACGGGTAACTCTCACCCACATGGCTTCCACGCGTGGCAGCCAGCCAGAGGTGGCCGGCACACGTGGCTGAGACACTCCAAGGCAGCTGGACATGCCTTACACTCGCCCACATGGTTTACACGCGTGCGGACGCCGGCCAGACACGGGCAACACCCAGCTACACGGCCAAGACCCTCCCGCAAGGCGGCCGGACACGGCTAACTCATGCCTACGTGGTTTATGCGTGCCCGAAAGCCGGCTGGGCCCAGCTAACCCGCGGCTACGAGCCAGCCAGGCCCGGCGAGCACACGGCTGGGGGCCGACACCCGCCTGCAGGGCAGGCGGACCCGGCCAACGCGCGCGCGCAAGCTAACACCAGCCGACGGCTAACGCGCGCTAGCCCGCCGCGGCGACGCTATCGGCAGGGCACGGCTCCCACGCGCCGCGGGCTAACGCGCCCCCTGCCCAGCCCCGGGCACCCCCACGCGCCCAAGCACCCCCCACGGGGCCCAGGTCCACGACCCAGCCCCCGGGTGTGCCCCCAGGGCCAAAGCCGAGCCCCGGAGCCCCCGCCGCCCCCGGCCCGGAGCCCCGCTCACCCCACTGGAGGAAGAGCTGCGCGCCCCGGTCGCGCCGCTGGGGGGCGCCGCTGCAGGCCGCGTGCAGGCAGAGCAGCGCGTCGCGCAGCGCGTCCGGGCCCGGGTCGCGGGCTCGCGTGGGGGGGGGCGCCCCCCGCGGGGCCCCCAGCGCCCGCCGCCCCGCCGCCGGGCTCCCCATCGCCGCCCCACGCCGCGCGCCCGCCCCCGCGCGCCGCCCCGCCCCGCCCCGCGCGCACCTGGGCGCAGGTGTGGGCAGGGGCGGGGCCAGGCGGGCGGAGCCGCGTCGCGCGTGGGGGGGTCGCGCGCGGGAGGCGGTGCGCCGCACTTCGGAGACTTGCGGCGGCGCCCCGCTTCTGCGCGCGTCTCAGTCCCCGAGCTGCGCGCGCTACGCGCTGCATTACGGTAGCACGCGCGAGGATCCCCCCCCCTCACTCGAAGTATTACGGTAGGCCAAGCCAGGAGCCCTGGCACTGGGGGGAGGGGGCACTTTACGAGCTGCAGTACGGTAGCAGCCCCTCCCCCCCGCCCCAGCCCCTGGGAGCCAGGCAGAGACCCCCCGAAGCCAGGCAGCGGGGGGCTCCGACCACGCGCCCCAGCCCCTGCAGGTGCCTCAGCCCTGTGCCGGGACCCCCGGCTGCCCCCCAGCGGGGCACAGCAGGCACCTGCGAGCCAACAGCGCCCCCTGGTGGCTGCCCCGGGAGGCTCTGGGCACAGGCAGCACCAGGCCTGAGCCCTGGGGTCCTGCTAGCTCTGGGCAGGGAGTGGGGCTGGGGCGGGTAAGAATCTGGGCACCTGGGTCCACCCCACCATGCCCACTGCCACCCTCGTAACAAGCCCCCGAAGACCACAGCAGACACCCCGGTGCAGAACTTGTCACTCAATCCTTTAATGAGCTAGAACAGAACCGTCATGGCCGATGCCCCTGGGCAGGACACCTGGGTGCCTCAGGCCCTTCTGCCCCTGCCCCAGAGCCCCAACCCGCAACTGCCCCAAGCCTGTGGCCCCCCTGCCTCCTGCCCTAGGAAGTGTATGAAGTAGCCCAGCTCTGCCAGCAGCCCCAGGACCCCCCCCCCCCAAGTGGGGCACAGGCCCCCCCATACTCAGCTAGAAATACCTAGTGCCCCTCACCTGCAGGGGACCTGCCCCCCAGCATCTTGGGGGTATCCGGCTTGGCTAGTGGGGGGTCTAGGCCCCAAATTCAGCCTAGAACCCCTCCATACCCCACCAGGGACTGTGGGGGCAGGAGGCCCTGGGTGGGTAGGCCAGTGTCTCCTTTAAGAGGAGGGGGTAAGAAGAGGGTGCTGGGAGATCACACCAGCCCACACCCACCTTAAGGGCAGCTAAAGGGGGTGTGGGATGGGCCTCCACTAGACCCCCACCCCCAAACTCCAGTGCTTTGTTCCTAGTGGGGGGCAAGACACCAGCACCAATTACACAGCTGCCCCCCAACATGCCCAGGAGAGATGGGGGCACCCCTCAATGCCCCCCCAGGACAGACAAGAAGGCAGACAGCCCCCAGGAGGACTCAAGTGCCCCTAAGATGGACAGGGACTCCCCGTCCCCCAAATATCTCTTGGCAGAGCAGAGGAAAGACAGGGCAGGTGGAAGTAGAGCGCCTAAATCCCCCAAGACAGGCCAAGGGACTTCCCCTACCTGTGCTGGGGCATTTGAACACCTGCAAACCCCCCAGACACTAGCGGAAGAGAGGGCACCAATACCCCTAATACCCCATCTTGGCAAGTGTGGGGGTACCAAAATCCCCAAGATGGATGAAGGGCCTTATTCACCCCAGCACAGACTGCAGGACACCCCCAAGCACCCCAAGAGACCAGGGACTCCTAAATCCCACAAGCAGAGGTTGAGGGGAGTATGGGGGGGCCTAAATCCCCAAGACCAATAGAGGGAGCTCTCAGTCACCCTGGCACAGACCAGGTGGTGACCCTCCACAAACACCCCGGGAGAGAGGGGCTGCCCCAATACCCTCAGGCAGAGTTCAAACGAAGTATGGGGGCACTTAAATCCTCTGAGCCAGAGGATGAGAGGATGGGGCACCCTCACTACTCTGGCTCGGTTTGAGGGAATTAGTATTGGATTTGGGCACCCCCCTAAGGATGAGGGGCATAGAGGGCACCCCAATACCCCAAGCCAGAGGTCAAGGAAAGTAGGGGGGGTGCCCAAATCCCAGAGCCAGATGACAATGGGAGCAGAGGGGCAACCATATCCCAAAACCAGAGGTCAAGAGGATCATGGGGGCACCCTAATACCCCAAGCCAGAGGTTCAGAGGAGGGGGTACCCAAATCCCTGAAACAGAAGGACAAGGAAAGTAGGGGGAGGTGCCCAAATCCCACAGCCAGAGGTCAAGGGGACCACAGGGGGACCCCACTACCGTAAGCTAGAAGTTGAGAGAAACAGGTAGGTACCCAAACCGCTGAGACCAAGGACAAGGGGGGGGACAGGGGGCCCAAATCCCAGAGGACAACAACAAGAGGAGCCTCCAGGTGCCCAAACACCCCAAGGCAGAGGTCAAGAGGAGCAGGGAAGCACCCAAATCCCTGAGGTTGAGGGGCCCCCCCTTCCCCGAAGCACACGGAGGCAAGGCGGCCAGCAGCCCCATGTTACTAGAGTCCAGAGCGGGGCCGCGGGGCCCCCAGTCACTCGGGCCGGCGCTTGGAGGGCGGCACCAGGTGCGAGGGCAGCTCGGCGGGCAGCTCGTGGCCCTCCAGCTTGACGCGGATGAGGTGGTTGGCCAGCGCGAACTCCTCGGCGTCCAGCAGCCCGTCGCGGTCCACGTCGGCCAGCTTCCAGATCCGGCCCAGCACCGTGTTGGGCAGCTTGGACTTGACCATCTCCCGCTTGGCCGCGGCCCCCGTCAGCTTGCCCTGGACGGGGCCCAGGCTGTAGAAGACCTCGTCGTAGCTGGGCTTGTCCCGGGCCACCACCCACTCGGGCTCGTCGGCCCCCTCGCCGGCCCCCTCGCCATAGCCCAGCCCGAAGGGGCCGTCGGCCGCCCCCTCGAAGGCGCCGCCCCGCACGTTGGCCGTGGGCGCCTGGGCCTCCTCCTGCCTCACCAGCTCCATGAGGCGGGCGATGTCGTGGGCCAGCATGGAGTCCACGGCCTCCAGGAGGCGCGGCTTGGGGGACGGGAACTTGCCGAAGTCCTGGCTCAGCAGCAGTTCCTGGGGGAGGAAGGAGAGGCTGTGGGTCACGGGGACTGTACTGCGGGAGGTGCGGGGGATTCACCCCCATTAGGAGCCAGTGGGGCTGGGATCTGTGCTCAGGGGGTGAAATTGCGGCGGATTCTGGGGTGGGGGTGTCAGTATAGGACATGATTCAACATGGGAGAAGGGAAAGAGAAGCAGAGTCTGCGGGTCATGGGCCCCCTCCAGCAGAGGGACTCACCCCAGGAGTGGAGTGGTGCTGGAGGGAGGGGAGGTGAAGTTGCGGCTGCTTCTGGCGTGCAGGGTGCCGGCAGCAGCACGGACCAGGGGGCCTGGGAAGAGCGCAAGCTCCCTGCTCTCAGGCACCGATCCCGAGGCAGCCGTGCTCCCAGCCCCCGGCTCTCGCTCGCGCGCCCCCCCTCCTCTCCTGGCTCTGGGGGGGGGGCCCAGGTGTCGGGGCTCCCAGCCCCCGCCCTCACAACCCCCCTTCCCATCGGCAGCCAACCCAAGGGGAACCCCAGCTTCGGGGCCCCCAGCCCCCACTTCCTCCCTGTTATGGGAAAAGAACACGCTTCGTTCTCTTCCCCTCCAGCTTCCCCTGACTCAGCTCAGCTGGGGGCTGCGGCCGGCCCGGGGCCTGGAGTCCTCCTCCCTCCCCCCAGGAGACGGGTGACCCACACAAGCAGGGCTCAGCAGCTGGGGGGGGTGGGTCTGGGAGGGGAGTGGGGCTGGATACCTGGGGTCTCCCTAGCTCTAGGAGGGGCATGAGGCAACCCCAGAGGTCTGGAGAGAACGAGCCCCCACTGCCCCCGCAGGGCTGGGGGTGAGAACAGAAGGGGCTTGGAGCCCAGAGCTGGAGGGAGCCCAGGCGTCCGGCCTTGTGGGTTAGGAACTGTGCCTAGGGGGCAAAGTTGCGGCTGATTCTGGGGCGGGGGTGCCCCCACTCCCCCACCAGCTGGAGGGCCCAGGTCCAGGCCACCTGTGCACCCCCACTCCTCTCCCAAAGCTGGAGAGAACCCAGGCATCTGGGCTCCCACCCCACAGCCCCAGACAGACCCCAGTGCCCTTGTCCCCCACCTGCATCTTGCGGAGGTCGGGGAAGTCCCCGGCAGGGATCTGCTGCTCCTTCTCGATGCGGGCATAGATGTCGCTCAGGTTGGCCACCAGCTCCTTCTTCTTGCTGTCCTTGCCGAACACGGGCATCTCCTTCTTCAGCGCCGAGATGATGTAGGCGTGGACCTGGGGGTGACAGGGACAGGCCCGGGTTGCAGGGGCTGGGGAGAACCCAGGTGTCCGGACTCTCAGCCCCTTCCTGCTCCCCCCAGCCCCCCAAAATCAGAGAACCCATAAATCCTGGGTCCACCCCTCGGCATCCCCTTTGCCTCCCAGGACAGAGGAGGGAGCCCAGGCGTCCTGGTCCCCAGTCCCCCCAGTATTCCCCACCCAGCACAGAGTGGCTCACAGGCCGCTCTCACTTCGGGCAGGGGGCTGGACTCGATCTCCCGAGGTCCCTTCCAGCCCTAATGTCTATGAAAATCACTTGGATCCCCCCTCAGCTCCCCCTACCCCTATAAGGCCCCTTACAATATTTAAGCCTCTCTCACCCCCCCCATAATCCTTTTAAGCCCCCCCTAGAACCCCCACCAAGCCTCTCCCACTCTCCATAATCATTTCAAGCTCCTCCCACACCTTGGCCAGCCGCGCCCTCTTGATGAGGTCGTTGAGCTTGCGCAGGGCGGCGTTGCGGGGCAGGGCCTGGATGTCGCGGAAGAGGTCGAGCTCCTCGGCCTCGAAGAGGCGCCGGTTGTCGGCCACCAGCAGGGGCTGGGCCCAAAAGGAGCCGATGTAGACGCGCACGACCTCAGGGGCATCCACAATCTTGCCCAGCGACCACATGAGGGCACCATACACCCGCATCAACTGCTGTGTCCCGATCTGGTCTGCCTTGTTCAGCACCACCCGCATCTTGTCCTCGTGGTGCCGCAGGCCCTTGATCACCTCCGAGAACTCATCCGAGATGTCCAGCTTGTGGGCATCGAAGAGGAGGACGATGCGGTCCACCCGCTCTGCAAACCACTCCAGCACCGCCGCAAAGTCATAGCCTGGGGCACGGGAGCGGGGAAAAGGTGTGTGTTATACATGGTAAGTTACGGTAAATGCCTCCCTTCAGGGTGGCAGAAAGGTGCATGTCATACATGGGCAGCTATGGTGACCACCTCGTACCAGCACCCTTTTGGGCAGAGAAAAGGTGCATGTTGTATGTGATAAATTACAGTCAAGGCCTGGAGAACAGCGGGAGGGATGGGGCATGCTATACATGAGAAATTATGCTAACTATCCCATACTATACCCCACCCCCTTCTGGTGAGGGAAGAGTGCACATTGTGTGGGAGAAATTAAGGTAAAGGCCTGGAGGACTGGGGGGTGGGATGGGGCCTTTATCTCTCTCATGGTTGGGGGGGAGTGGGGGAGAAGTTGTGCATTGTACATGAGAAATTATGGTAAATGCCCCATACCACCACCACTCCCTTTTGGGCAGAGAAAAAGGTGTGCATTGTGAGAACTATGGGAAATGCCTGGTGGGGGGTGGGGGGGGGCAGTCCTTAGGGGACATTTATTGTATTTCTCACATTCGTGGAGTTGTGTGTTATGTGTGACAAATTATGGTAAATACCCCATGCCACCCCCCCCCCTTTTGAATGGGGAAGATAGGTGCATGTTATACACTAGAAGTTACAAACATCCCATACTACCCCCCACCCTCTTTGGTGGGGGGAGGTACACCTTGTATGAGAAATAGGTAAATGCCAGGTAGATGGGGGTGGTATGGGGCATTTACCATATTTCTCATACAACGTATGTCAACCCCCACCCCGTTTGCAACCATTTCAGCACCACCCCAAAGCAGCCTGGAACATGGAAGGGGTACCATATTTCTCATGTTCAGGGGGAGCAAAAAAAGGTGTGCATCATACATAAGAAATTATGGTAAATGCTGCATATCACCCCCTTTTTGTGTGTGTGTGGGGGGGGGAAATTGTGTGTTTTATGCGAGAAATGCGGTAAATGCCTGGATGATAGGGGAGGTATTGGGAGTTTACCATATTTCTCCTATGATATGTACCTTTGGAGTGGCTTGTGGAGGAGAAAGGTGCACAGCATATGTGAGATTATGGTAAATGCCCCGTACTAGCTCCCCTGCTTTTGGGTGGGGGTGGAAAAAGGTGCATGTCACACATGAGAAATACAATAAATGCCTGGAGGATGGAGGGGGGTAGTATGGGGCATTTACCCAATTTCTCATGTACAACATACACCTTTCCCCCCTCCGGGAGCCACTCCAGCACCACCCCAAAGTTGTTGCCTGGGGAAGGCAGATGGGAGCAATTACCATATTTCCTCATGTACAATGTGCACCATTTTCCCCACCTAAAATGGGGGGTGGTATGTGGCAGTTACCCTATTTCCCCATGTATGAGAGCCACCTCTTCCCCCTCTGCAAGCCACGCCAGTCCCACTGTGAAGACATAGCTAAGAGGTGGTGTTATGGGGCATTTACAGTATTTCTCATGTACAACACACACCTTATTCCCAACCAAAAGGGGGCTAGCATGGGCCTTTACCATACTTCTTGTATATGACATGCATCTCCCTCCCACCCAAAATCCAGAGTCCTGCGGGTGGGAGGGATTGCTTTGTCCCAGTAGGCTGGGCTCACATCAAAATCATAGAGAAGTGGGGGGCTGGAAGGGACCCCCGGAGGTCATCTAGCCCAGATGGGGGGGTAGGAGGGTGGATCCAGCTGGGGTGGGGGTGCAATTGTGGATCTCGGGGGAGTAAATCTTCCCACAGAGTATGAGCTGGGTCCCAGCCCCTGCCCCGGCCTCACACCGATTGCAAAACCCATTTCACAAGCCCAAGCTGCAGGGAAGTGACCGCCTCAACCCGTGAAATGAGGAAGTCGCACGCCCTTCAGGGAACCGAGCCGAGCACCCCGGGCAACTTCAGGGCAGGAGGTCACCAACTTGAATGTCTGGGTTCCTTATTCCCTGCTTGGCTGGGAAAGAGGGGCTTTCCTGCCTCAGTTTCCCCACCTGACCTGCCAAGGCAAAGACCCCCTCTCATGCCTTGCACATGTTAGAGCCCTAGTGTCGCACGCAGCTGGGAACACCTGACCCCCACCCACGCACCCACTCTCCTCCAGCCCCAGGCGCATCCTTCCTACCCAGTGCCGGGGGCACTGAGGCACAGAAGACCCTGGCAGTCCTCGATGCACAGATACCCCAGATCTGGGCCAGACGCAACCGCGGCGCTATGATATCACTGCGCCTCCATGGGGCAGGGTGGCAACAGCCCCTAATCTATTTGCCCCAGGATAGCGCTGGACACTGCAGTTAACCCAGGGTAACTTTAACGCCCTCCCAGGCATGCTCCCAGCTCCTGGACAGCTCAGGGCTGGACTCCCAGATGCCTGTGCTCTGCCCCGGTCGCCCCTCACTGCTCTGCTCTAACCACTGGTCTCCACTGCCTTCCCAGCACCGGGATCTGCCCCATGCCCCCGCCCCCAGGGAACACGGCCCCGACAGATGACCCCGGCTCGACGGGTGGAGCGAAGCCCCGTAACTCAGCCACCGGGAATCCCGTGAGCCTCCAGGCCCACCCCAGATGGGGAAGGGGGGATGGGTTTGAAGCCTCCTTTGCCATTCGCTCAAAGCCAGAGTCTCTTGCAGCCTCACCTGGTGCCCTTAAAACACCCCAAGCTTTGCCCCCCCAAAACAGGCACCTCCAGGGAAGGAAGCCAGGCGTCCGAGACCAGCCAAGCCAGTCTTTGAACCTAGAGGAATGGGAAAACTGCCCAGGACAAAGCCTCATTATTAGGGGGGGAAGGGGGGGTTCCCCAGTGGCCCTGAGCTTCCCCTTTAAGGGTAGGGGAAGAGGGAAGTTGTGGCCAGGAAGCTAAGAGGAAACTTTCCCCCCGGCTGCTTCTCTGCCTGGCAAGGCCAGGACTGCAGTGGTGGTGGGGTGTGGGGTACCGGGAAGATCTCTGGCAGCCAAACTTGGCGGGGGGAGGGGAAAGGGAGGAAATCTCCTCTGTGCCCTACAAAATTCAGAGCTGGACTGATCCCCCATCACATGCATCTGCAGGGGGAGCGGGGAGGGCAAAGCAGCCTCTCCCCCAATTCCTATATGCCCAGGGCAACACTGCAATCATTCAGACCTCCATAGCCGCTGTCCCGGGATAAAGCCCAAGGAGAAGTGGAGGAGAGGCAGTTCCAGATTATCCCAGCATATTGCAACGTCCGGCTGTGCTCATTTCGGGATGGCAGCATTGAACGCAGGGTGGCTATGGGACGCCTGTTCCTACCCACAGGCACCATCCCAGGTCGGACCACTGTCCAGCTCCAACCCCCCCATCCCCCCCTCCAGTCTCTGCTAAGTGCTGGGGGGCTCTGAGCTCCCCACCCCATCAGCAAGCGCATCAGCCTCCCCAAAACTGCACAGCACCCCTAAATTGCACCAGTGATCCCAGTCTCTTCCTGGAGGTGGGGAAAAGCCAGGTCCAGAGAGCGCCCAGATGTAGGTGTCTGGAGATGAGCCCTATAGACAGACCTACAGACTCTATAAGCCCTCAGCTATATTGAAGTCGTCTCTGCCATACAGATCCGCTGAAGGTCATTTTTATCTGAGCGCCAATAGCTCAATAAACCGCGGCCTCACTAAGAATCAGAGAAGTGGGGCTGGAAGGGACCCGCAGAGGCCCCATCTAGTCCAGCCCCCAGAGCAGCCCTATCCAAACCATGCCTCATCCGCCCTCTTCGGCAAAAAGAGGCTAAGAGATGCTCCAGAGACCCCAGGGAGAGGCCGTGCCCCTGCTAAAGAGGATGGCACCCCCCCCCCAGGTCTGAGCATGGTGTAAGATTTGCTCCTGACCCCAAATGTAGCCTTGCATGGAGAGGCAAGACCCTCAGGCCAGGAGCCTTCAGGGTCGAGTCCCAGCAGAAGCACTGGTCCAGCCTGGGCTGCAGCCAGCACCGAATGCCTTGGAGGGAGCCTTAACCCCCCCGACTCAGGAAACAAGGGGGTAGGAGGGGAATCAGCAAAGCCCAGAAGCCTGGGAGATCACCTAGTGCACCCAGCTCATCCCCGCCCGGCGGCTGCCCACCCCCTTCTCGATCGCCAGGGAGGGAGAGCCCGCAACTCCCCTAGGCTCCAGCCCAGCCTCCCTGCTCCGAGAGCAAGGTGTGCCTGGCCTCCAGCCGTCTGGACGGCAGGATGGGGGCACCCTCAGCAAGTCTGCAGAGGACACCAAGCTGTGGGGAGTCCTAGATAAGGCAACCCCAGGGTTCAGGTAGACCTGGACACATTGCAGGACTGGGCCAAAAGAAATCTCCTGAAGTTCAACAAGGACGAGTGCAAGTCCTGCACTTGGCCCCGGGCAGGGGACTCTCCCGTCCTGACCGGCTGGAGAAAAGGACCTGGGGGGACAGGGGACGTGAAGCAGAACAGGAGCCAGCGGTGTGCCCTGGCTGCCAAGAAGGCTCCCGGCACCCGGGGCTGCACTGGGAGGAGCGCTGCCAATGGGCCGAGGGCCGAGGCTCTTATCCTTTATTTGGGGAGGCCACATCTGGAGTCCTGTATCCAGCTGTGGGCTCCCATGACAGAATGGATGTGGATGCATCGGAGAGAGTCCAGTGGAAGGCAATGAAAACGGCACTGGGGCTGGGGGACAGGACTGAGGAGGAGAGGCTGAGGGAACTGGGCTGACTGAGTCTGCAGAAGAGAAGACGGAGGGGGACTGAACAGCAGCCGTCACCTCCCTGCAGGGTGGGTCCAAAGAGGATGGAGCTGGGCTGGTCTCAGTGGGGGCAGATGACAGGACAAGGAGCAATGGGCTCCAGCTGCAGCAAGGGAACTTGAGGTTGAATTAGAAAAAAAAAAAAAAAACCTGTTATGAAAGGGCAGTGAAGCACTGGAACAAGCTGCTCAGAGAGCTGGTGGGATCTGCAACCTTGGAGATACCCAGACCCCGGGCAGAAAAAGCCTTGGCTGGGACGTTCTCCTCAGCCTGGTGGGAGCAAAGCGTCAGCCTCAATGACCTCCCGAGGTCCCTCCCAACCTGGATTTCCTAAAAGTTTCCCCTTGTACTTCTCCAGATAAAAGAATCGCGGCGGTCTTTCCCGCCCAAGCGCAGGGGGCTGGGCCGTCGGTCCCTTCCAGCCCCCAACGTCTATGAAACAGGGGAAGGGGGTGACCCCGGTGAGGGGCTTTTAATGAGAGAGATAAACCAAGGACTTCAAAATAAAAGGACTCCAGAGTATCCGAAAAGCCAAATCTGACCCGTTCAGAGTCTTTGAGCTCTTTACAATAACCCCCCACCCCCGTTATTTTTCTAGAGTCAAAAATCAAGTGAAAAGGCTAAACGCTGACATTTTCTCAAAGGGGCACCTCCAGACCTCCCAGAGGGCAGGATCACGCGTCTAGACCATGCCCAAAGAGCTCTCCTGGCTGAATATTAAACTAATCCCTTCTCCATCCCTGCTGGCCCACACCCCGGCCAGCAAGCTCAAGAGGTTTTCAAATGCCTCTTGGCTTTCTGGGAAGCAAATGAATGCTACCCCTTTCCCAGCCGCGAGCCTGGCAGCAGGAAGGCAGGGAGAGACGCTCCCATTGCAGGGTCTCTCCCTTGGATTCAAGCCATCGCTCGGGCTTATCTCTGGGAGCAGTTTCCTGAGGGTTTTGGGAGGGGGGAGGACACATACACACACACAATCACATACCAGCAGCGGGACTGGAAAAGGTAACGTCATGCAGAAGGGAAAATGAGGATTTTTTTCCTTCCGCTGTTTGCTACAGAGGGAATACAGGCTGGAGAGGCTGATCTGTGACGGAGCAGGTCTCCGGGGTAGGAAGAAGGGGGAAAAAAATCATCTCCTTACATAGGCACAAAAGGCTACAACCGCTCCTTTCTGCTGGGCTGGCTGAGTTGCTACCGCCCTCCTCCCAGCTCCTCTGCTCCCAGGAGTAGTTCGGTCCGAGTCACGGGGCCCAGCCACGCGTCCCAGAGAAAGCTGGATGGCAACCAGCTACGGAGTTCATCCGCATCTTCATATATAATAAAAGATACCAGATTTACCCGAAGAACCTGGTCTACATGTCTTCCAGCGCTCACATTGTGGCTAGATAGCCATTTCTGTAGCTGGAGAGTCACTTTTATGGCGTGATAATTCCTCTGCATGTGGGGGACAGTCTAAATTTAGGGTGCGATTCACCAGTGACTTGTGCAATCGCTTCTTTGCGCATGCAGTCAGACTAGATTTATCGCGCCGGTCACTGGGGCATTGTGAGATGCGTGTAACGTGGGACAGGGGCCACGGCGATCAGCATGCGAGAGACAGCACAGGGTGAGGGACGGCTTCGAGGGAGCCAAGATGCACAGGCCAGGGATCACACCCAGAGCCAATAAGGCAACCCCAGGGTCGCCTCCCACTTGACCGGGGTTGGAATCCCTGGACCCAGGTTCAAACCCCAGCCCCTTCCCAAGCATCAGGCTGCTGTGCCTCAGTTTCCCTCACCTGAGAAATGGGATGCCTCCCCCTCCCAAGCTAAAGCCAATCATTGGGACCTAGGGTACCAGGAAGGGGCTGCCTATGACCCCCCTCCACCCTCAGCCAATATGCCAATAAGGCAACCCCAGGTTGCGACTCAGTTCCCCTGCTCCACTGACCAAGAGATATTCGCTCAGAGCAATGGGCCCACAGTCACAGGCCATGATTCAGTTGCCCTCCTCCCTACCCCACAGGCCAAGAGATCGTTCCCTCAGAGAAATGGGCGGATGGGCACAGGTTGCGACTCAGTTTCTCTGCTCCATTGGCCAAGACTGTTGGCTCCGAGAAACAGGCGAACGGTCACATGCTGTGACTCAGTTTCCCTGCTCCGAGGAACGGGCGGGAACACAGACACCCGAACTGTATTAAAACCTCCTCCACGCCAAGGCAGAGGGGAGGGAGTCTGGAACTTGCCTCCGATGGCAAGGACAGATTCCTAGGGCCCCCGAGTCCTCGCCACACGGCCTACCCCGGTCAGGAGGGTGTCTATTCCCCGCTGCTCTTGGTAACACTGCCCGACGGGTAATATCCCAGGAAACCTGTGCACAGATCAGAGGGACTTGCTTTAGCTTCTCTGGATAAAAAAAAAGTCCCCAGAGTCACCTCAGGGGTAACACTAAATGCAGTTGTGAGGTCTGGGGCCTAGACCCATCTCCGTGATAGGGCAGAAGCGGACCCCCGCCTGGTCTCGGGGGTGGAGAGAAGGGGGATATCTTCTCACACTGGCCCAAAAGGCTGTGGCGAGAGGCCACAACTCAGCTTTAAGTGGGTGGTGAGATCCAGGCCAAGATCACAGCCTTCACCAGCCCAGGGGGGGCTGGGGGTTGCTATCCTATAGAGCCCCCCTTGATCTGTAAAGCCCCTGATTTGAAGGTGGCCCTCTCCCCTGAAGCTGGTCCTGGGATCCCTGTCCACATAGACGCCTGCCGAGACAACACGCGGCTCGTTACACGGAGCCCAGCTCCAGCCCGATCACCTGGGTTTTCCACCAGGGAGGAGAGGGCTAAGGGGCCGGGTTAGGCCAACAAACCGGGTCTGCGCTGCGCCCCTCTGAAGACACAGCTGCCTGGAGAAGCTCTGTGCTAGTGCGGGGGACAGAGACAGATGGACCCCCCCGCCGGCTTCGTACAACACGGGGATGGGGGCGCAGGGGGGATAACCCGAGCCCAGGATGCAACAGGGATGGGGGCAGGGGGGTGGGAAAGAACCCAGGTGTCCTGCCACCGGCCAGGCAGCCTCCGTAGCACAGGGCACCGGCCAGACTCACAGCCACTGGTGGGGGGAAACTGAGGCACAGGGAAGCAGCTCACCATCACAGCCAGGGAGAGGACCCGGGGTCCGAGTCCCAGCCCAGCAAGCCCCCACCCCGGGTTCAACTGGCTTCAGATCCCAGCTGCAGGGTGCCGAAATCCAGACCAATTACCACATTTCCTAGTACAGAACACGCCTCCCCAATTGAACATGCACCTCTTTTCCTTCCTTCTGGCCGGGGGGAGGAGAAAGAAGAACTCTTTCCTGGAAACCCTCTCCTGGAAAGGGGCGCGGGGGGGGAGAAGAGACCCACAGCCAGCAGCTGGGAAGCCCTGGCTACAGCTTTCCTTCCGCGGCCGTGACCGTATTTCCTTGGTTATAATGTGCACTCTAATTTCCAGTTGCTAGTTTTAAGGATGGACATGTGGTATACTGGGCAATACGGTAGTTGGGACACCCACCTGCATCTAGGTCTATCCGGAAGGGGGAAGGGAGCGGGGGGCAAATGCACCCATTGGTGCCTGTTACCTCTGCTGATTCGCTGCTTCTCGCCCGACAGGATGCCGGGCGTGTCGATGATGCTGATGCTTTCTAAGACCGGATTGGGCAGCTGAGCACACATGAACCTATGGGAGACAGGACATGGGTTAGTGGGTGGGACCCCACTCCCTACCAGGGGACGGAGGGGGGAAGGGGGGGCAGGGAGACCAGCCTAAGACCTCCCATTTGACCTGGGTTTGAATCCCTTGAACCCAGGTTCAAACCACAGCCCCTTCCTAATGTCATGCTGCTGTGCCTCAGTTTCCCCCACCAGCAAAATGGGCTGCCTCTCCCTAAAGCCAGTCACAAGGACCTAGGGCGGATTCCAGGAAGAAGCTCCCTATGACCTCCCCCAAACCAGCCCCTCCAAAGGATCTGGGAGGCATCAGGCTTCTGTGCCTCAGTTTCCCCCACCTGAGAAATGGATGGCTTCTCCCTCAAAGGGAGAAGCCAGTCCCTGGGACCCAGGGTAGGTACCAAGAAGGGGCTTCCTATTATGCCCTACCCCCCTGCAGTGCTTAGAAACCCCCCAGCTGGCAGGAACATGGGGGGGGAAACGTTCCCCTGTACAGTGAACACGGGATAAAACTCCTTCCTGACCCTAATCAGCCTGAGCCCGGTGGAGGGGCAAGACCCCCAGTTGCCACCCCCAGCCTGGGCTACAGCCAGCACCCAATGCTTTGGAGGGAAGCTTAACCTCTTGCCCCCGGGCCCCCCCACCAGATCCAATCTAAACATCCACGGCTGCAGCTTCCAGCTGCTGCTCCGCGCCCTCCTCGCTGCAGCGGGAAAGAGAAGAAAGTGCCTTGCCTCTTCTTTATGGCACCCGCGCTCCCGCCCTTTCTTTCTGCAAGCCGGACACAGAGAAGTCAGGGGGAACGAGACCGGCAGCGAGCTCCAGATGCCACAGCCAGTCCAACCCCCTGCCTGAGGCAGGATCAGCCCCGTCCAAACCAGCCCGTACACCCATCATCTAAAGCTCTTCGCAAAACCACTGGCAACCCCAGACATCACCCCTGACCTGCCGGGGGATTGCAGCAGCCAACGTCCTGCTGTTACAACAGATTAGGAGACGCTCAGGGAGCCCAAATAGAGGATGGGCCCCTGTTACAGCGAAAGGCAGCACCCCCACCCCCCCAGGCCAAACACAGGGGGAAATTCCTTCCCGACCCCAAGGCAGTGCTGGGGTGACCCGGGGCAGTGGGGCAAGACCCCCTAGCCAGGACTTGGGGGTTTGAGTCCCAGCAGGAGCACTGGCACAGCCCAGTCACTGTTTGCAGCCCAGCGCCAGGGTGGGAGGCTTAACACCCCCCTCCCCCCGACAGACTCTCTCAGTGCCTGAAGAAGCTTGCAAAGAACAATCCTTTCCAAGTGTTTAGTTGGTCTAACAGAAGATGCAATCACATCTACACAAAGACCTTTTTCTGCCCATGTCCTTAGACCAACACTCCTAAGAGACTCCTGACCCGTGGAGCAGAAATGGGCGGGGGCAATCAGCAAAATCCAGATGCCTGGGAAATACCCCCAGGCACTGCTAGGCCTGGATTCTCCCCCGCCAGAGGCCGGCGGGTTATCTGTAGGCTGGAAGCGCTGCCCAGTGGCTCCTGGACAAAAGCGAGAGGCAGGGCCTTATCCAAGGGCTTCCCTCATCCCGCGCCCAGGACCAGGACGGAGGGAGTCAGCAGCCAGGCACGGCTGGAATGCAAGGGGTTTTCTTCCAGGGAAGGGGGGGGCCGCAGCAGCTGGAGGAGGAAGTCTGAGAAGGGCTCCCGGGGGCCAGGGATCTGCCCTGGAGCCATGGGGCAGAGATAAGGGGTGGGAACAGATGCAGAGAGCCCCCACCCCCAAACCTGAAGCCTCAAGTTCAGGGCTCAAGCCCCTCAACTATTAGCCAGGAAGGATGCTATGCAAACGTACAGCACCATGCACCCGCGCAGACTCCCAGGCAGGGCGTGGAGCAGCTCCCAGCCAGCTAAGCCGGGGCCCCCAGCTCCGCTCTGGCCTGGGAGGCCACAGGCCAGCTGTCCTGGGTTACAGCTATATACAGCCCAGGGGCTGGGCTGGGCTGCAGGACAGCCTCCCTTCCAGCAAAGCAGAGAGATGGGTGAGGCCTCAGTCACAGGGCTGGCTGCCCCGCCCTAGGGCTGGGTGAATCCCCATTTCCCCCTCCAGGGCAGAGGAAAATTTCAGTACCAGAGGGTAACACTCCCAGCTACATCCCTGCCTGGGGGAAGAAGACCCCCTCCCCCCCACGCACGCAGCATCAGGGCTGGGGATCAGGCTTCACCTCTCACCTGCCTTCCCCCCTCCCAGCCTCCAACTTCAAACTTAGCCTGGCCCCCCACCGAAAGGCTCCAGCCTCACCCACCCCCTGGCTTAAAAACTAGGGATCAGGCGAGGCTGGTGCTTCTGGCAGGTGCTCTGCACTGGACAGGGTCGTGGAGGATGGGGGCACAGCAGGACTCCTCCGTCCCATCCCCAGCTGGGATCTACTAGGGGATTTCCAGCTGGGCTCTAGATCCTTTTTTGAGGCGTCTCAGAGGCCCCCCCACCCCCACATCAGGGATGGGGGGAAGACACCCCCAAGCACCCTCGTATTCCCCCCAGGCCCCAGTTGGATCTGCTTGGTCATATTTAAAAGCAGGGGGGAAGAGAAGTAACCGTAACCCTGCCCCAGCCCAGCCCAGCGCCTTCCACCTGGCGGGAGCTGGAGGCCAGGGGAATCCCAGGGGCCGGTTGTCAATCCCGCACTGATGGGAAGGTCTGGAAACCCCCCCCCCCCCCCCCCAGCCTGGAGGGAGGAACCCAATTCCACCCTTAGGAGAAGAGATCCACCCAGTAAGGAGGGTGTGGAAGGCACTGGGCCCAGTCTCGGGTTACTGGGTGGGGAGCGATCAATAGGACACCTCCTAAACTCCGAGAGACTCCTTCCCACCCCGGCAGTGCCTTGCTGGACAGGGGACAAGGGTCAGCACAGGGAGCTAACTGCTACTGATTTAGCAAGGTGGGGGCTGACTTGGTGTGTCCCCCACTATTTCCACCAGAAGGAGCCTGGGGGGGCTTGGGGGGCCCATGGGAGAGCCCAGAGTACCACCACGGGGTGGGGTTCACACCTGGGACCCTGCTCACAGCTGGGGGTTGGCAAAGCCCCCCTCCAAACCCAGCCCGATACAGGGAACATGGGTAGCACATGCCTGCGGCCACCACAGCCTGGGAGAAGGACCCAGCACCTGCAGCCAGCGGCTCCTGGGGCCGACACGAGCCACGGGGGTCCCCCCAGAGGAGACTCCCCGTGCCAGGAAGGCAACGACCACCAAATTCCTCCAACCCACCATGGCCTCGCCAGCCCGGGGGTCTTGGTCACTGAAGGCGGCACCAGCTAGCGGGGCTCGGTGCAACCCAATGACAGTGATGACTCAGCTAGGCCCCCACCTACTGTGCATGGCTGAAGCTCCCATGTCCATGGACCCCAGCGGGCCAAGGGGGTCTCTCCAATGGGGGAAAAGACCCAGCCTCGGAGCTGGGGAGTTGCACAGGAAGGGACCAACCAGACCTTCATCTCAACCCAACATGGTCTCATCCAACCAGGGATCCAAGCAAGGGAGGAAGGAGTCACATTTCAGACTTGGGGGGCAACAAGCTCTAGCCAACCAACTCTCGTACCCCAGTGCACCTCCACCACGGCCGGGCCCTCCCCCCGCGCTGCGCAAGGAGCCCCCTTCAAGGCTGGAGAGGTTGGAGCAGACCAACTCTTCCCATCCCGCGCCGACACGGCGCCACCCCGCGCAGTGACAGAAGGCGACACCAGCCTCCCGACCAGCCGGCATCTACCAGGCCAACCCAACACGGCCCCACCGCGCCGGAGGGGGCAAGTACTGGGGAAAGACCCGCCCCCGAGGCCGAGGAGGTGGGAGTGGACTCGTCCCATCACCAGCCAACACAGGCCCACCGCTCCATGAGAGAAGACACTAGACTTCCAGGCAACCACCCCCCGGCCAGCCCCACACGGCTCCGCGCACTAGGGAGCTCAGCAACGAAGCAAAGACCCAACCTCATGGCCAACCACCTCCCGCGGCAACCCAACGGCCGGGCGAGGCGAGCGCGCGCTTACCGATTGAGGAAGGCGTTCCCAAAGGCGTTGAGCTTCCGGAAGGGCCTGCGGGGGTCCACCACCAGGGCGTTCCCGGGGACGACGCCCTCCGTCTCGCCCCCCATGACGGCGATGAAGGAGTCCGTGGTGGGCTCGGGCCCGATGCGCATGCCGGGGAAGTCCTGCTCCAGGAGGTGGCGGATGAAGGTGGTCTTCCCCGTGCTGTACTGGCCCACCAGCAGCACCATGGGCTTGTTGTCCCAGTCGGCCGGCTCCAGGGCGGGCGAGTGGAAGTCGTGGAAGCGGTAATGCTCCTCCAAGGGCAGCAGCTTGGTGGCATAGAGGTGCTTCAAGCCCTCCGAGACCGTGCGGAAGAGCTCGGGCTCCTTCCGCCGCCGGGAGTCCTTGTTCACCCAGCTGAACATGGCTGCAAGGCCCACTGCAAGGAGGTGGGGGCAGAACACGCACCCCCCACAATGAGGGGGAGAAACAGATGGGGAGGATGATGCACCCCCAAAGAACTGGGGGGCAATAAATGGGTGGGGGACCCTTAAAAAAAATCGGGGGAGGCTAGACCGCGGTATAGGCGGGGAGGGAGCGGTATAGTGGGGTAGGAGGAGCGCACTAACCCCACCCCCTTCCACCACTGCCCGTGGAGTGAGGAACCCAACGCGCCCCGCCGCCTTTTATAGCCGCCGTAGCCACGCCCCTCACGGCGCTGATTGGGTGCCGCTGAGGCCGCCCTAACGAAGCTTGGCCCCACGCTGCTTTCGCTGAGCCGGAAGCGAGGAGGGAAGTGGGCAGTGTCGTGCGGTTGCCATGACAGCGAGAGGGGCGGGGGGGCGCCGCCATGACGGCTAGCGAGGCGCGAGTGGGGCTCGCGCCATGACAGTTACCGGGGCAAAAGTCGTGGCGCGAGGAGAGGCATGGGGAGGGCTTGCTGGACCGGCCCCGGGCGCCACGGGGGGCCTGGCCACGCCCCCGCCGCTCTTTGACCCCGGTGCCCCAAATCTCGGCCCACTCTGGCCCTGGGTCCCTGCCCCCATGCCCCTTTAATCAGCCCTGACTCCAGATCTCACCTGACCCTGCTCCCTGCAGTCACCCCGACCTTTGACCCCGTGCCCAAAATGGTACCCCTCACTGTGACCATGTGACCTCGGCCTCCCCCAGCCCCTACATCCCACCCCATACTGAGCCTGGGTCTCCCCGCCCCCTGCAGCCCACAGATCATCCTGCACGGCTGGCCCCAGCCCCCGAGAAGGGATATCCAGGGGGCAGGGAGGGGGGTGCAGGGCTGGCTGGGCCCAGCAGCCCCCAGGGAAGGGGGTGGGAGGAGGGGAACACTGAAGGGGGTGTCTAGAGACCCCCCATCCCTCACCTGAGCTGCCTGCCTCCATGGCTGCTCTTTGTGCCCCCCCCGGAACACGCGTGTGTCACACGTGAGGTCAGCAAGGCTCTGGGAGGCATCACTGTGAGGTAGAAGCCCCTGTCCTGACCCCCCCGCCCCCCCACTTCAGCTGGCCACATCTCAACTCGGGGCCCTGTCCCCCCAAACCTGACACCCCCAGAGCCAGCAGTGTCTGTTCCACTCGGCAGCTGACACCTCCCACCCCAGAGCCAGCTGCATTCCAGCTCCCCGTCTTCCAGCGCTCTGGGGGCAGGGGAGGGGGCGAACGGGGCTGGCTGGGCCTGGGGTGTAAATCCATGTCGGCAACCCCAGCAAAGGGGCCTGGAAGGGAAGAGGCCATCCTAACACCCCCTCCCCTGTGAAATCCTAGAGGCGGGAGCCAGGCAGCCCCGTTGCTGCCCAAATACAGTTCTCCCCAAAGGCCGCGGAGACTTTCTGCCCCTCCCAGCTGGCTCCGGAGGCAGGGGAGCGGGTGGAAACCAGGGAGGGGCCCCCACAGCTGGGCATGGGCTGGCAGGGGGCTCGGCTCCGCTCTAACCCCCCAGGGAAGGGGTTGGGGAAGCTGCGAGGCAGTTCCCATGCCCTGGGGGGGCACTGGGCAGGGCGGTATTTATAGAGAGCCCAGGCGTCCGGCTCCCAGCCCCCCGCTTGCCCCTCCCCGGGCTGGAGAGGACCCAGGCGTCCGCACTGGGTGAGGCCGGCAGCCCCTGACCGCTTCCCACCAGCTGCTCCAGGCTGTGAGCTCAGCGCTGGGTGGAGCAGAGACACTGGGGGGCTCTGAGCCGGTGGGGTTTAGTGGGGGGGGCTGGGAGCCCGGACACCTGAGTCTCTCCAGCCCTGGGAGGGGAGTGGGGCTGGGGGGGAGAGCAGGGCACTGGGAGCCCAGACGCCTTCCCCCATGGCCTCAGAGTTGATCTGGGGGGCCCTGGGAATCCCCATAACAGCTGGAGGCCTCTGAGTTCCTGGTATGAATCTGCCCCTGCCCCCCCTCCCTGGGGTCAACAGAGGACACAGCTGCTGGGAAATCAGTTTATTGCCCCTTCCTTCAAGCCCTGCCCCCCGCCACAGGTGCGCCCAGTCCTATGCCCTATAGAACAGACAGCCAGGGCGAGGCTCAGATACTGGCTGTCAATCCATAGGTCATAGCCCCATGCACGCAATCTGGGGGGCTGGGGGCTGCCTCCCCCATCCCACATACAGAGGCTTTAAAGACACAGTGTCCCAGAGCTGCCCCCCCGCCCAAATCCTCATAGCAAAGCACCTAGTGAGGGAGCTGGCTGGGGTCCCCCACCCCCAGCTTGACCCAGAACGGGGACCCCCCGGAGTGCTCTTGTATTACAGTGCGGCTCAGCTGAGCTCGCGAGGACATGCACAACACCAGGAGTATTATGGTAGAACTTTTAAGGGGGCTCCTATGACGGGGTGAATGTTCTCAGCTGGTGTAGGGCATGCACCCATATTAGGAGTGCTATGGTATTACCCCCCACCCCCTGAAATTATGCTCTGCTCCAAAAAAGGCTGGAGATCCATCATGGGAGCGGGGGCAATGCTTTTAGGAGCATTATGGCCATTGGAGACTGCAACTGGGGAGACCCTGTATGGGTTAGGTGTTCATGGTGGCATTACAGTAGCACCTGCCCTAGCCTTCATATGACATCAGGCAGGTACTTCCTTACAGGCATTATGGTAGCACTGTCCCATCCCCACCTCATATCAGCCAGATGCTTTCCTTAAAGCATTATGGTACCACCTGCCCTTTCCCACCTGCGATCAGACAGGTGCTTTCTTACAGGCATTACTGTAACAACCCTCCCAACCCCCTCCCCAACCTCACCCACCCTGACCTCTACCTGCCTGCTGAGGGGGTGGCACTTCTAGGGGCAATATGGTAGCAGCCAGCCAGCCCCTCGTGCCTAACCCCAGCAGCCCCCTCCCCCCCCGCCCAATCTGTCTGTCTGTCTGTGTCCATCTGTCCGCCGGTCTCGGTGCCCGTCCAGAATAACAGCAGTCCCACGGGGACCACGGACCCCTCCCACATGGAGTTGCTGTTACAGCGGATGGACACCAGCTCTGGGGCCCCAATCCTGACGCCCCTGGACACATTCAGCACCAGCGGGAGGAAGGAAACAAAGTCAGTCTTCCTGGGATGCAACCGCCTCTGGGGTGGGGGGTGGGCTGGGACACGTCTGCAGCAGAGTAGAACAGGGGCAGCCGCTCTGGGAGCCCTGGGCTGGGGCAACTGATGGGGCCCTGGCAGGGCTGCAGGCAGCTGGGGGGGTGAACTCTGCCCCCTGGCACTGGCACAGGCAGGCACCAGCCCAGCTAGGCAATAACACGCGGCTGTAAAGGGACTCTGACCCCGGCGGGGGGGCGCTGGGAGAGCTGGGGGCAGCCAGCAAGGGGTGCTGTGCCCAAGCAGGCCCTGATGCCTCTGGGAAGCCAAGCAGGCCTAGGGGGGGTTGGGGTGTGGATGGGAGACCACCCATGCCCCCGCCCCAGGTGGCCCTGCTCTGCTGCGGGGCAGAGTCCCCATTGGGACCTTCCCCCTCACTGAACTGAGCCCAGATCCCCGCCTGGGTGCAGGCAGGAGGAGACAACCGAACCCAGGCGCCCTGGCTTCCACCCCCAGCGCTGGGAGAGCCCAGGCGTCCGGGGTCCCCCTGCCCCACTCCCAGCCGGCCCTGCGGTGTCAGAGCTTCCAGCCCCCGCCCCCCAGCGCTGGGCCAGGCTCGTACCTGGGGGCTCAGTGGGGCCCAGGACCCAGCTGCACACCTTTGTTCCACCCCAGAACTAGCTGCATCCCCTGACCCTGCTGCGGGGGGGAGTCCTTACCAGCAAGTCCCCCAGCAGTCTGTGTGTCCGTCTGTCCAGGCCAGGCCTGTGGCGGTTCCTGATCACCCGACTGTGAGGAGGCGATAAGGATGCAAGATGCAAAGAGCAGCTGCCTGCCCCCTACCCCAGGGAGGGGCAGGATGGGGCCCCCCCACCCGGCATCGGGTTCCTGATGGTCCCCACTCCCCTCCCGGAGCGGGGCAGGACCCAGGCATCCCGGCTCGCAGCCCCCTGCTGTCACCCCTCTTCCCAAGCCGAGAGAGCCCGGCTCCGGCCCCTGGCCTCCCCTGCTCTCACCCCCAAGCCCCCCCGGAGCTGGAGGGAGCCCAGGAGTCCGGCTCCCGGTGCCTGCTCTAACCACTGGACCCTGCTCCCTTCTGCCCCACCCTCTCCCCCCTTGTGACTTTGACCCTGCCTCTTGGGGGTTAATGTTTAACCCTCGCAAGGCGGGGTTGGGGGAAAGGTAAAGCAGGGGGCGGGTTCCCTCCAGCGCTGGGAGGGCCGTGGGGGCTGGGGGTGAGAGCAGGGACCCACCATGGACAAGAGCGGGGGATGGGGGGTTAGCACGGGCTGGGGGCTGGGAGCAGGTGGGGGTCAGTCTCCCTGGGTCTCTCCAGCTCCGGGGGGCCGGGGGTCGTGCTGCCGGCCCGGGGGCCTGGGCTTTCTGCCGTCGCTCCCTGTCTGGAGCCGGCACCTGGGCCCGGGGGGGTGGGCGTGGACCCTGCCCCCGTCTCCCAGCCCCCCGGCTCTAGCCCGTCCCCCACATGCCCCGCCACCCCTCCCCAAGCACTGCACGATGACATCACAGCGGGGGTGGCCCCCCCAGCCGAAGCAGTGACATCACGGGGGGTGTGGCCACCTCCTGACAGGGCAGTGACATCAGAGCCGGGGTCGCAGGTGCGCGGTTATCAGGATTACCCCCCCCCTTGCAGGGCCAGTGACGTCACAGCAGGTTTGGCCAACCCCAGCCGGAGCAGCGATGTCACCGTGTGCGTGGCCCTTCCCCCCGCCTCCAGAAAAGGCAGTGACGTCACAGTGGGCCCGCGCCCTCCCCCTAGCAGAAGCCCAGCGGGAGCAGTGGCGTCACAGTGGGGATGCCCCGCCTCCCGCCAGGGCGGTGGCGTCACGGCGGCGCGGTCGGGGGCGGCGGCCATGGTGGCGGCGCGGGGCCTGGCGCGCTGGCTGCTGGCCTGCGCGGCGCTGGGCCTGGGGGGCGCGGCGGGGCCGTGCGAGGCGCAGCGGCGGGCGCGGGCGCGGGCGGGGGCGCCCGAGGGCGGCGGCAGCCTCGCGGCGGCCGCGCTGGCCTGCGGCCTGCTCCTGGCCCTGGCCTGCGGCGCCCTGCGGGCCGCGGTCACGGCGGACGGGGACGAGGAGGAGGAGGAGGAGGAAGGCGGCGAGACGGTGGGGCCCGGGGGCGGCCGGGGGGGGCCCCCGGCCCCGAGCCCGCGCCGCCCCTGCGCCTCACCGCGCGCCGCTCCCCCGCAGGCCGGCGCGCTGGAGCGCCGCTCGGGGCTGGCGGGGCGCGGGCGCGGGCGCGGCGCGCGGGCCCGCGTGGAGCGCGACCTGCGCGCCTGCCTGGCCGAGCTGCGGCGGGAGCGGGCGCGGGAGCCGGAGCGGGAGCCGCAGCCCGCCGGCTGGGACCTGGGCCGCCTGCGCGTCACCGTCTACGAGCTGGAGCCCGAGTAGCCAATAAAGCGCGGAGCCCGGGGCGTGGGCGGACAGACGGGCACCCCAAACCGAAGCGTTGCAGAAGGGGGTTTATTGGGAACGGGCCCCCCCGCTCCGAGCCGCCTGGACCCCGCTGCCCCCCAGAGCGGGGGCACCCGGGCTCCCTGCCCGCGTCAGCTGTGCGGAGGGCTGGCGGGCGCCCGGAAGGCCTCGGGGATGTCGGCCTCCAGCTTGGAGATGGCTCTGTAAATGGGCTTCTTCCAGGCGGGGTCGGCGTCGCGGCCCGCGGCGAGGGCCTGGGAGAACTCCCGCACGGCCGCCTGCGTCACCTCCAGGAAGCCGGCGGGGACCTGGGGGGAGGCAGCGGGTGAGCCCCACTTGTCCCCCTGCGGAGCTGGGCGCGTCCCATGTCCCCGGTCACGACCCCCCCAGAGCTGGCTGCCTCCGTTCTACTTGGCCGCCAGCGCGTCGCACCCCAGAGCCAGCTGCATTTCAGCGCCGTGTCCCCATGGCCCCACCCCAGAAGCAGCCGCATCTCTGTTCTACGCAGCCGCCGACACCGCCCCCCCAGAGGCGGTCGCACCCAGGGGCCGGGCACCTGGTAGTTGCTGGCCTTGTTGAAGTGCTGGCTGAGGACGCGGGCCAGCTGGCAGCCGGGGGTGACGCTGGGGCCCTGGGGCCCGGCCCGGCCCCCGCTCAGCGCCTGGCGCGAGAACCGCTCGGCCTGGAGGTAGAAGAACTCCCGGAAGTTGCTGAACCACTTGATGAGCTGCGCGGTGACGCTGCGGCTGAACTGGGGCAGAGCAGAGGCACAGGCCTCAGCGCCCCCCCGGACAGGGATCCACCCCTGCCACATAGGGATCCACCCCTGCTGGATCCGGCCTGCCAAGTAGGGATCCACCCTCCTGCCCAATAGGGATCTGCGCACCCCCACATGTCCCATATAATGTCTTGTCCCTGCCAAGCAGGGATTCATCCCACCTGAGGAATAGGGGTCCGGCCCCTTCCGGAGAGCCCCACCTCATCCCGGATATGGATCCCAATCCCCTCCCTGCCCCCGTTAAATAATGTGCTGTCCCCTGGCAAAGAGGGTCTCGTGGCCTGTCAAAGAGGGATCCAACCCCCTGCTGAATAGGGTGACACCCTCTTTGGGACTACGGATCCACCGCCACCCCTGCTAAATAGGGTCCCACCTCCCTCCTGAATAGGGATCCCCCTGCCCTCCCCCCATTTAAATAGGGATCCACCCCCTTCCGGGGGGGGGGGGGGAGTCTGGCCTCTCGCTGCCAGACAGGGGCTGCCCACAGCCAGGTAGGATGTGTCCCCGCTCTCCGCAGCAAGATGCTCCCTGGCAGATAAGGTCCTACCCCTCCCGCCAAGGAAAGAGGGGGAGATCCTATGTCCTCCTACTTGACGGGCCCGGACCCTGGGGATGGGGAACCTCCCAAACACCCCGCAAGATGCTGGATAAGGGGCGGGGGGCAGGGGGGAGCCTCACCTTGACATCAGGGAAGTAGGCCTTGAGGGTGGCAGCGCTGGGGTAGCGGGTGTAGAAGAACATGAGCTTGGCCTTCTTCAGGTGCCCGGGGGTGAGGCTGTCCTGGGCGTGACGGGGTTAAGGACAAGCGGGGGCTGGGGGGTGACAAGGCAGGGAGCAGGGGACCCCCCCAGCCCCACGTGCCCCCTGCCCCAAGTGCTCCCTACAAAGCAGTGTCCCACCCCTGCCAAATATTGTCCCAGCCCCTTACCCTGTTCCCCTGCCAAATAGGGTCCCACGCCCCTGCATGGAATAGTGTCACCCCCCCATATCCCGTCAAACCGTCCCGCCTCCGGCCAGCTAGGGGCCGTCGCCCCGCGTCCTCTGCCGAATATAAAGACCATCTCCCCTTGTGTCCCCTGCCGGATAGAGTCCCAGTCCCACCAGGTCCCCCTGCTATAAAGGGGCCGGCCCCCATATAGAGTCCCACCCCCGTAGCCCCTGCCAAACAGTGTCCCATCTCCATATTTCCTCTAGTCCTACTCGCACGACCCCTGCCAAATAGTGTGCCCCCCACATGCAGCAGCTAAATAGTGTCCCCTCCCCATCTATTGCTCACCAAATAGTGTCCCCCCATGTGTCCCCGCCCGGGACAAGGCAAGGATATGGGAGGCTGGCAGGGGGTGCCGTCCAGGCCACTGTGGGGCAGCAGGGGGGCGACCGGGGCCTTCCTCACCACCAGTGCCAGGGCCTCAGCCTGGTCCCCCGGGGGCCGGCAGGGGGGCGGGGGCACAACCCCCCTCAGCACCGCGTCCACCACGGCCCCCAGCTCCTCCTTGAGCAGCTGGGCCAGCCCCGGGGGGACCCCCCTCTCGAGCCTCGGGGGGATCCCGGACACCAGCCCTGCCCGGGCCAGGCCCCAGGAGATCTGGGCCAGGTTCTCCCGCAGCTGCCCCACTTGCTCGCACATGGCCTCCAGCTCCTGCTGCAGCCGGGCCCGCGCCTCGGCCCGCTCTGCGTCCAGCTCCCGGGGCTGCTTTGCTGGGGGGGGGGCCGTGCCCCATGCGGGGCTCTCCTGTATGAGAGGCCACCCAGGGCCACGGCAGGTCTCGGCGGGTGTGGGGCACCTCCAGCTTCAAGTGAGGGAGGGACATGGAGAGCTGCAAGAGAGGGTGGGGGTAGTTGGGACAGAGCGCCCCTCCCTGTCTGGCATGGCATGGTCTCCCATCAACTTTCTGACCCTCCTGGACCCTGCGTAGCTTGTAAAAAGGCAGCAGTGCCTCCAAAAGCAGCAGCTGGGCAGTGGAGAGTACCCATGCAGGATCAACCCTAGGGGGAAAGCACTTCCCCCGGCGACAACACCCCAGCTAAGCCCCGCGGAGTGGTCTCTCATCCATATTCCAACCTTAGTAGGTCCTGCTTAGCTTCCAAAGCGGCCCTCCAACCACACTCCTGGGCGGTGGTCTCCCAGTCACACTGTACCCCCACGGGACCCTGCTTAGCTTCCAAAAGATGCCAACACCCCTCCAAGGGCAACACAGCCCCGGCTGGGCAGGCGGCTTAAGGTGGTCTCCCACGAGTGCCACTCCAAGCACAGCACCCACCCACAACCCAACCATCATGGACCCTGCTTAGCTGCGGGTGGGGGGGGCGCTACAGGCCTGCCCAGACCAAGCACCCTCTGCTGGCTGTGCCCCTGCAGGTGGGGGAGCAAAGGCCCCCTGCCCCAGCCAGGCCTGCCCCCCATGCCCCCCCAGCCCCTGCCATACTCACCCCAGGGTCTCTGGCGCAGAGCAGGGGGCAGTGATGTGCTGCCAGCAGCTACCTGGCTCCCACTGATGGGGAGAGCCAGGGAGGACCCGGGCTCACCAGGCCCAAGGGGTACAGCCCCACCTTGGGGGGGAGGGGAGAGGAGCGAGGGTGGTGATTGGGCAGAGATAAGACTCCTGTCAAGCAAACCGGGGGGGGGGGGCAGGTGCCAAGGAAGAGGCTGGAGAGAGAAGGAAGTGCAAAGGAAAGACCCAGGCCCCCGGACCCCCCTGCCGGAGAGCACCCAGGCCGCAGCCCCACCCTGCCAAACCCTTGGCC
This sequence comes from Crocodylus siamensis, assembly GCF_052110815.1. Taxonomy (NCBI): domain Eukaryota; kingdom Metazoa; phylum Chordata; order Crocodylia; family Crocodylidae; genus Crocodylus; species Crocodylus siamensis. Next base: position 3,418,377 of record NC_143400.1, read on the forward strand.
CAGGCAGGTGCCCGCTGCCTTCGCCTCGCAGCTGTTGTCCAAGGGGGCCATAAATCACCCCATAAACCCAGCGGTGTTTCCCCGGGGGCATCTGGCAGCTAGGAGCGGGCAATGGGGCAGGGGCAGGCACTTCCCAGGGCCTGGGGAGGGAAACAGAGCCTGGAGGGGACGCCATGGCCCTCCCAGGGCTGGAGAGGAGCCAGGTGCCCCCCTGCTTCCACCCCCTCCCCCGACTGGGGAGAACCCAGTCCCCCAACCTGGGAAAACTGAGGCAGGGCCCGCCCCAACACTTGAAAATCCCCAGTGTCATAAATCTCCACCCCGCCCAACCGAGTTCCCAGGCCAGGCAGGGCCCACGTTTATCAGCCCCGTGAGAACCAGCCCGCCCAGTTCCTCCTGCCCAGTCCGCACTGGGAGCTGTAATTGGGCTCCATAAAAAGGCGCCTTCGCCAGGGAAAGACGCTCAGGCGCCGTTCTCAGGCCGTCGGGGTGAGTGATGGCCCCGGCGCGGGCGGGGCGGAGGTGTGCCGGGGACATGGGCCGGCTGGCACAGACACAGGTACCCCCCCCACTGAGAACGCAGGTGCCCGGGACAGCCTCCGCCCCATCACGACCAGCTGAGCCCAGGAACAAGCTGTGTTTATTGACAACGCCCCTGCAAACCCCCAGCCCCTAAATGCCCAAGTGGCGGGAGGTAGCCCCTGGGGCCCCCTGCTCCAGAGCTGGAGGGAGCCCAGGCGTCCAGGTCAGCTGCACACCCCCTCCACCAGCTCCAGCAGAGAGCCCTCCCCCCGCTTCCCCTCCACCAGCTCCCAGGAGGGCCAGTGCTCCAGGACGCCTGGGTTCTTGTAGGCTGCCTTCTGGAAGATCACGGCCTCCCCCTCCACCTGCAGCCCATGGGCCTTGCACAGCGTGGCCACCTCCCCCTCGCTATCGGCTGCCAGGAGCCGGGCCAGGCGCTCCAGCGGGAAGTGCCCACGGCGGGAATTGAACCCGTGGCTGAGCGTCAGCAGGGCCTGGCTCCGGGCAGGGGCCACGTGGGGGTACAGGGCACAGCTGGCAAGGTAGGACAGCCCCCGCGCCCGGCGGAAGAAGCAGGCCCAGTCCCGCTCCAGGAAAGCCCAGTGGATGTCCAGCGCTGTGCGCAGCTCCGGCGATCCCCGCAGTGATGCTGGCAGGTCCAGGGTCTCTCGCAGGGCCTCAGAGGAGCCTGTGGGGGGAAGCAGAGTCAGGACCCATCTCTCATCCTCCATCCCCCATGCAGCACCCCTTAGGATCCTCCCCAACTCCACACCCTGACCCTCCCCAACTCCCCAAGAGACTTAACGGTGGGGGTCTGCTACAGACCTCCCAACCAGGGACAGGAGCTTGAGCAGGAATTCCTGGGTCAGCTCACAGGGGCAGTGAAGGCTCAGGATGTGGGAGCCATGGGGGACCTGAACTTCCCGGACATGTGCTGGGAAGAGCAGTCGGCCAGGGCTGACCGCTCACGTCGGTTCTTGGCCAGAGCGCGGGACCTCCATCTAACCCGGGGGGGCACACCCCCACCGGGGGGGACGCCTTGTTGGACCTGGTGCTGGCCACGGGTGATGACCTGGTGCGGGGGCTGCGGGTGCTCGACCCCCTGGGCGACAGCGATCATCGCCTGCTGGGAGTCACCATCCAGCGCAAGGTGGCAAAGGCCGGCAGCAAGGCAGCAGCCCTAGATTTCAGGAGCTAAGGAGGATAGTTGGGGAAGCGCTGAGGTCCCAGAGGGGAGGGGAGCCAGGTGTCCAAGGACAGTGGTCACTCCTTAAGGAGACGATCCTCCAAGCCCAAAGGAAGGTAATCCTGAGGATCAAAGGGAGCAGGAGAGCACACGAGCCTCCGTGGCTCACCAGAAGCATCCGGGAATGTCTCCTTGCTAAAAGGGAGGCGCACACCCGATGGAAAGAAGGGGTCATCTCCAGGGAGGACTATTCTGCAGTCGCTCGGGGATGTAGGGGGGAGTCAGGAAGGCCAAGGCAGAGATGGGACTGGGACTGGCTTCCCAGATCAAGGACAATAAGAAGTCCTTTTTTAAATACGTAGGGGGTAAAAAGAAGGTCCCGGGTAATGTGGGGCCCTTGCAGGACACGTTAGGAAACTTGGTCGTCACACCAGACGGCAAAGCTAACATGTTCAACGATTTCTTTGCCTCCGTCTTCCGAAGTAGGGACCAGAACAGCCACCGCCCTGCTGGGCCCCCCTCGGGCCCCGGGGCAGGCACCCCTGGGCCACCGGTTAGTGAGGAACTTAGGGAGCTTCTGGAGGGGTTGGACGTATTCAAGTCAGCCGGCCCGGATGATCTCCACCCTAGAGCTCTAAAGGAACTGGCCGAGGTCACTGCAAGTCCCCTGGCACGGCTGTACGAGCACTCGTGGTGCTCTGGTGAGGCACTGGAGGACTGGAAGAGGGCCAACATGGTCCCCATCTCCAAAAAAGGCAGGAAGGAGGACCCGGGAAACTATAGGCCAGTTAGTTTCACCTTGATCCCAGGCAAGCTGTTCGAGAAAATTATGCTGGCACACATCCAGGAGGGGCCAGCGGGGGACTGCATGCTTAGGGGCAACCAGCACGGGTTCATCAGTGGCAGGTCCTGTCAGACCAACCTGGTGGCCTTCCATGATCAGATCACCAGATCATTAGAGGCAGGGGCAGCAGTGGACATCGTCTTCCTGGACTTCCGGAAGGCTTTCGACACTGTCTCTCACCCCGCTCTCATTAAGAAACTGGGGGGCTGTGGTGTAGACACCCACACAGTCAGATGAGTTGCCAACTGGCGGGAGGGCCGTACCCAGAGGGTGGTGGTGGATGGGTCCTTCTCAACCTGGAAGGACGTGGGCAGTGGGGTCCCCCAGCGCTCGGTCCTCGGGCCCGCACTGTTCAACATCTTCATCAGCGATTTGGACGAGGGGGTAAAAAGCACCCTGTTCAGATTTGCTGATGACACTAAGATGTGGGGGTACGCGGGCACACTGGAAGGATGCAACACGCTACAATCAGACCTAGACAGGTTACAGGGGTGGGCGGACAAGAATAGGATGGGTTTCAACCAGTGCAAGGTGCTGCACTTGGGGAGGAACAACCGGCACCGTACCTACAGGTTGGGGAACTCCCCTCTTGACAGCACGGAGGCGGAAAGGGATCTGGGGGTCATCACTGACTCCAAGATGAACATGGGCCGGCAGTGTGGGGAGACAGTTAGGAAGGCCAACCGCACCTTGTCCTGCATCCACATCTCGAGCAGGTCCAAGGAGGTGATCCCCCCCCTCTGTGCAGCACTGGTCAGGCCGCAGCTGGAGTACTGTGTCCAGTTCTGGGCGCTGCACTTTAGGAGGGGTGTGGGCAGCATGGAGAGGGCCAGAGGAGGCCACTCGCATGATCAGGGGGCAGCAGGCAGGCCCTATGAGGAGAGGCGACGGGACCTGAACCTGTTCAGCCTCCAAAAGAGAAGGCTGAGGGGGGATCTTGGGGCCTGTTATAAACTAATCAGGGGGATCAGCAGGCATTGGGGGAGTCACTGTTCCCCCGAGCACCGCCAGGAGTGACCAGGAATAACGGTCACAAGCTGGCGGAGGATAGATTTAGGCTGGATATCAGGAGGCACGACTTCACGGTCAGGGCAGCTAGGGTCTGGAACCAACTTCCAAGAGAAGGGGTGCAGGCCCCTACCCTGGGGGTGTTTAAGAGGAGGTTAGACGAACATCTTGCTGGGGTCATTTGACCCAGTACTCTTTCCTGCCATGGCAGGGCGACTAGATGATCTGCTCAGGTCCCTTCCGACCCTAGAAACCATGAAACTATAAACCCTGCCTAGCTTCCAGCCCCGATCACCCCTGCTGAACTTGCCCCCTTGCAGCACAGCACCCCTTGCTGGCTGCTCCCACCCAGTGCCCCCAGTACAGGGGGTACAAAACACCCCCGCAATTGGACCCCATTTCCTGGCAGCCTCAGCAGGGGTGGCTCCTGTGGGCCCCACGCGGCCAGGGCATGTGGTGGGGAGTGGTGTCTGGGAGCGAGACCGGGGCAGGGGAGACCCCAGGATCATGGGGCAGCGACAGCACAGGGCAGGGGCCGGCAATCCACTGCCCACGCACCCCTGCAGTGAGTGCCTGCTCTGCAGGCAGGGAGCGGGTCACGGCTGTGCCTGGCCCCACGCTGTCACTGCCCCAGGATCCCGGCACCAGACCTCTGTGTGGCTCCAGCCGGTCTCCATGTAGACCCTGGGGTTATGGTGTCAAGGCCATGGTTCTGCAGGCAGGGGCACGCAGATCCCAAGGTCTCCAAGGAGACCAGCCAGGGGCGGCACAGCCGGGTCCGGGGCCAGGATCACAGGGTGGCGAGAGTGCTTGTGGCAGGGGCGTGTGGGCAGCACGTGGCGGCTCTGCCCCAGCCCAGTGCTGTCACCACCCAGGAGCACCCGGCCCTGCCCTACTGTTTCGGCTCCATCCCAGCGCCCACTGCCTGCGCCTGTCCTGCCCCTGGGGGTGGGTGTGGGGCAGATGGGCTGGGTGCTCGGGCAGTGGGCACCACGGCCAGAAAAGCCAGGGCTTCCAGGAAACGGAGTCCGGAGGCAGGCCATATTTTGCCCACCCCAGGCTGGTACCTCACCCAGGTTGCACAGCAGGAAGCAGGCCTGGAAGAGGGGCTGGGCATGGTGCGGGCCAGGCTCCCGGTAGCAGCGCCGCAGCCCAGCGAAGGTCTCTTGGAGCTGCGCGCGGTGCAGGTGGGGGTCCCAGAGCGCTGGGGACCGGGCACCCAGGCGGTAGCCGGCGTGGAGCAAGTAGGCGGCCGTCCGCTCCAGCAGGGTGGCATAGGGCACCCCCCGCAGGCCCTGCAGGGCAGCGTCCAGCCTCACAGCCCGCAGCCGGTCGGTGATGAAGTCGTAGCACTCAGCAGGGGCCACGGCTGTGGCCGCCTGGGACTCCACGCGGCCCAGCAGGTGCCGCACCGTGGCCAGCAGCACCGCAGGGGGGCGGAGCTCCTCGGGGAGGGGGCGGGGCTTGCCAGCAGCCGGGCGAGAGTACTCCTTCACGGCCCCGTCCTCCTCCAGTCGATGCAGCTGGCCCTGGCGCTCCCGCCGGGCTCGCTCTGCCGGGGGGCACATGGCCTGGCAGGTGCCCACCGGGAACTCCTCCATGGGGGGGCCTGCGGGGTGGGAGGAGAGAAAGAGAAGGGGGATTAATTAGGGAGGGCCGGATCAGGCCGATTCCGGAAGGATCGGGGCCCTGGCACGTGGAGGGAAAGGGGAAGAGTATCAGGCCCCTAACAGGTGGGGGAGGGGACTGGGGGGTTATCCAAAGGGGACAGGATCACACCCTGATCCTGGCAGGATCAGAGTCCAATGGGGGGGAGGGGGGTTATCCAGGGAGGTGGGGGCCGCATGGGATTAAGCTCTAATTCTGGAAGGATTGGGACCCTAAATAGGGGGGTTACCCATGGGGGGGCAGGACTGGGCCCAATTCTGGCCCTTGATGGGGGCTTGGGTTCTCTGAGGAGACAAGATCAGGACCCTAATGGGAGGGGATGGGGGGGTTAATCTGGGGGGGGGGAATGGACAGGATCGGGCCCCGATTCTGGAAGGATCTGGGTCCCAATGGGGCGGGTGGAGGGGCAGGACTGGGCCAGGATTCCGGAAGGATCCGGGCCCTTATGGGGGGGGAATCTGGGGGACAGGATCAGGCCGCCAATAGCAGGATCAGGGCCTTGGGAGGGAGTTGGGGGGGGCTAAGGACTGGTGGCGAACCCCCCCGGAAGCCTCCATGTATCCCACAATGCCTTGCTGCCTTCCCTCCCCCAGCACCTCCCCCCGCTTACCCACAATGCACTGGGCAGGCAGCGGCTTCCTCCCTTGCACAGAGGTGTTAGGACGCCCGGGGTCTCTGCAGCGCGGGGGCGGGGGGAGCAGGGGGGCTGGGACTGCTGGGCGCGGGGGGGCGGGGGGGCGGGGCCCCTGGGTTCGGTCCATAACTCCAGCTCGAGACCCTCACACACAGCCCCCCAAGAGCCAGGGTGACCTCACAGGGCCCCACTTCCTGTCCCAAACAGCCCCCCACTTCCTGTCCCGCCCCCCAGCCTCCAGGCCGACCAAAAGGGCCCAGGCTTGCCAGAAGCCACGCCCCTGGGTGGGACATGAAGAAAGGGGCGGGGCTGGGATCTCCTGGGTCCCCTCCAGCCCCTGGGGGGGGGGGGGGGTCTCAGCTCCTGGACTGCTGGGCTCTCCCCGCCCGCACGCCCTGCCCTGCCTCAGTTTCCCCAGCCCGCGAGAACAAGGCACCGTCTCCAAAGTCGCACAAATCTGCTTTAGTGTGATGGTACAAGGGCCCCGGAGCCCGGGGGGGGCAGGGGAGAGGAGAGGAGGGGTCAGGGGGCTTAAGGGGGTCCCCGGGGGGGCAGGAGGGGGTGGCGCTGGGCCAAGGCTTCGGCCCGCTCCAGGTACTCGGCCGTCTTCCTCTTCACAGCCTCGCGCCGGGCGGCGTCGGGGTCTCCTGTGGGGGGAGACACGGGATCCAGCCCCGGGCGCCTGGGCTCGCCCCCACCCCCCAGCTCATGCATATGTGACCCCCCCCCGGAGAGCTGGGTTCTCTCCCAGCTTGGGGAGGGGAGTGGGCTGGGCTGGGCTGGGGGGGTACTGGGTCCCCGGAAACCTGGGTTCACTAGGAGGGGGAGTGGGGGGGCTGGGGGCCTGGACGCCTGGGCTCTCCATCCATCCCTTCCCCCCCCAGTTCTGTGCCTCAGTTTCCCCCCCCCGTACCTGGCAGCCCCTGCAGCAGGACCTGGACGGCGCCGCGGTAGCAGCTCAGGGCTCCGGCCACATCTCCAGCCGCTTCCCGGGCCAAGGCCTGGCGGACCTGGGCCGTGGCCTGGGCCACGTACCCCCCAACAGGCGCCCCCGGCCCCGGGTCCAGCTCCCACAAGGCCTCGGCTGCCGCCTCTGCCTCCTCCTCTGCGCCTGGCGGGGGCAATGTAGGGTTAAACTTGGCAGGGACCCCCCCAAGCCCCCCTTGGCACCCCGGGATCCAGCCCAGATCAGGGCCCTCTCTGCTTCCCCAGCACCCCCTGCTGGTGCTCCAGAATCGGGCCAGGATGGGGACCTACCGCCGGCCAGGACAGGGTCGAAGAGGGCCAAGTCGTGGGGGGGCAAGGCCCCAGGGGGGGGTGACCCCCCGTCCTCGTCTTCAAGGCCCCCCCCAGCGAAGAGGGAGTCCAGGTCGGCGTCTCCCTGCTGCTCCCGGATGCCGGGGTCCCCTCCTGTGGGGGGGAGGGGGGTGCTGGGAGGGGGGCAGGGCACCCCTGTCCCCCACCCTCCAGCTCTGCTCCAGGGAGCACCAGGCCTCAGTTTCCCCACTTGTATGGGGGCAGGGCTGGGGGTGGTGGGATGGAGTACGGTAATGCTCCTAATAATGGGCATTCAAAAATGGCGGGGCTGCAAGAGGGTTATCATAATGCTGTTAATAACAAGCATGAAAAATGGGGGTGGGGGTCCTCTATAATGTGACTGTAATGCTGTTAATAATGGGCATGCAAAAATGGGGTATGAAAATACTGTATTATTGTTAATTATAGGCAGGCTGCAAGGGGCAGGAGCTGCAGGAAAGCTACCACCATGCTGCTAATAAAAGGCATGTGAAAATGAGACCCAGCTCTTAACTGAGGGGGTTTCTATGGGGGAACTGTAATGCTCCTAATAGTGAGCACACAGAAATGTGGCCCAGATCTCAGCTGTTGCAGGGTGGGAGGATGAGGGAGGACTAAAGATAACATAATGCTGCTAAGGTGGGTTAACACTGAACAGGGGCTGTACGGGATACCGTAATGCTGCTAAAAATGAGCATGAAAAAAATAGGGCCCAGCTCTTAACTGGAGTGAGTGGGGGGGAGGTGGCATCTGGATAGGTCTCCTGTAATGCTCCTAATAACAGATATGAAAAAATAGAGCCCAGAACTCAGCTAGGCAGACTGTGAGTGGCAACCGAAGGCACCACAATGCTGCTAATACTTGGCCAGCTAATATGGGGCTGTAGGGGGTGCCATGATGCTAATAACGGGCCTGAACTCAGCGGTGTCAGGAGGATCACTAGAGAATTACCGTAATACCACTAATAATGCACCTAATAATATGGAGCACAGGCCCACATCAGGGGTGTGATGATTAAATGACGTCACTAAAAACTGGCGTGCTATAAAGACACGGGGGTGGGGGGCAGCCAGGACTCAGCTGCTCTGTGCCAGGCTGTAACAGCTCAGCTTTGTTCTCTGCCCACACGCACCCTCCCAGCTCCATGTCACACGGCCCCATGCCACAGCACCACGTGCTGAGCTGGAGGGAGCCGGGGAGCCCTGTATAGAGAGCCAGCCTGGAAACCTGCCCATGGCCCTCCCGGAGCTGGAGGGAACCCAGGTGTCTGGGGTCCCAGTCCCCTACCTGTGTCCTCTCCCTCTAGCCTGTAGCTCTCGGCTCCCGTCTCCCCCGCTCCAGGGCTCTGTGGTTCCAGCTGCTCTGTGGCTGCCTGGGTCTCATCCAGGCCCCCCGGGGGCATTGGGATGAGTGGGGGTGGCAGCGAGGGCTGGCTGCAGGCATCCAGGGGTCTCCTCACTTCCCCGCCCTGGAGGGGGGATGAGCAGGGTGAAGGGGGAGGGAACCCAGGCTCCAAGCCCCAACCTGCTTTCACCCCGGCTGCACTCCCCCCCCAGAGCTGGAGAGAACCGAGGTGTCCGGGCCCCTACCCGGAAGAACTCCTTGAGCTGGGGGCTGTTGGTGAGCGCAGGGATGGGGACAGTGAAGCGCAGCATTGTCTCAGCCGCCTGGCGCCGCTCCTCAATCACCTCGGGCTCAAACCGGCCTGAGGGAGGTTGGAGGGGGGCATTAGCGGGGGGGGGTGCTCCTGGCCACTGCCCCCACCCAGTCTGGCCTGGGCACTGGCTAGGCATGGGGCAGGGGCCTGTCCCTGTGCAAGAGGTCCTGATGCAGGCTGGATCCTGGGGCAGGGGGCACGGACAGCTCCACCTGCTCTGACCCCCAGGCCCCACTCCCCTCCCGGAGGCAGAGAGAACCCAGGCGGTGCCCCCTGCTCCCCGGACACCTGGGTCCCGCCCCACGTCTCTCCCCATCCCAGACATCTGGGTCCCTTCCCATCCCACCCCAGATGCCTGGGTCCCCCCGGATGCCCGGGGCCCTTACCAAAGACCTGGGCCTTGGGGAAGGCGGGGAAGTCCTCGAGGCGCCGGAAGAGGTGGCGGTGGGTGTAGGCGAGGTCCCCGTGCAGCTTGCGCAGGTCACTGTAGCGCTTCCATATGACCACCTGTGCCCGGGCAGTGTCAGGGCCACAGGACACCCCAGCCTCGACCCCCCAGCCATAGCCGGGACCTGGCACCCCCTAGGCCGCAGCACACACGCACAGGCATGCACGCCCCTCCCCGTGCCAAAGCACACATATGCAGTAGGCACAAGCACACTTTCACATGCATGTGCACACAAGCACACACATATACACCCCCCCCACCGGCACACGAGCAGATATGCACACACACATACGGACACAGTCATGCCTTTGTGCACACACGTCCATGCACACCCATGCATGTGCACACGGGACTGCATCCACACACATGCAAATGCTCATGCATGCACCTGTGTACACACACATCTCTGCGTACACATATCTTCACATGTTTAACAGACACACAGATATGTACACACACGTGCGTATCCACATACACGTATACAGAACGGCTATGGGTGTGTGTGTATATATGGGCACACGTATGCTTATGCAAAGACGTAGGCAGATCCATATCCCAGCACCCGCTCCACTACAGGCTGCTATCTAGGCCCCCTCCCCAGACCCCGGGGGCTGCGCCCCCTTGCCCCCGCCATGTCCCCATCTCCCCCTCGCATCACCTCCTTGATGTCCTCAGGGGTTCGTCTTGGACACAAACTGGGGGGGAGAGGAAGAGACGGGGGCTTAGAGGGGGGCGGATGACACGGACCCCCCAAACAGAGACGCCCACGGACACGGGGGCAGAGTGTAGTTCAGGGGGGCCAGGGGGCGGGGCCAGGGGCGGGGCGGGGCTACACAGCGGGCTATGCTACGTAGGGGTGTGGTGTGGTGTGGTGTGGCAGGGGGCGTGGTCATGTGGGGCACTCCCTGCCCCTCGGGGGTGGGGGGCTGCCTTCTTAAAGGGGCCACGTGCCGCAGCTCTACCTCCTCCTCCCCTTAAAGGGACCGCTCACTAGATATTTACCTCTGCAAGGCCGCTCTTAAAGGGGTCGCGCCTAAAGGGCCACCCCTTAAAGGCGTCACTGTGCAACAGCCCCCTTTTTAAAGGGAGATTTGTGCAATAGCCCCGTTAACTCGCTTCTTAAAGGGACCTTTGTACACCTGCCCCCCACCCCCTTCTTAAAGAGACCGCTGTGCAACTGCCCCCAACTCAACTCCCCGCTACGCTCCCTTTAAAGAAGCCACACGCCGCCTCCCCGGGGCTTTTGCCCCTCACCTTGGCCGTCACTTTATACTCGGTGTAGCCCTTGGGGTTGGTCCTCGGCTCCGTCACGGTATAATCCCGCTCGTAATCGTCCTTCGCCCGCCGAGCCATCGCCGCCTTCCCTTTTAGGGGGCTGCGGCCCCTTTAAATCCCGACCCTCTCCCCAGCTCCCCCCCCGCAGGCAGCCGCGAGGAGGAGCAGCCACTGCGCATGCGCTCGAGTGGGACACGGGAGCAGCGCCGGCCCCGCAGCCACTGCGCACGCGTGGACAAACCCGCCCCGTCTTAGAGGGCATCTGGCAAGTGCAAAGCCCCAGGCGAGCCGCAGAGCCTAGGGCTCCTCTCTCAAGTGCTTCCCCGGTGGAGGAAGGGGAAAGGGGGCAGGTAAGAGGTAGTAGGGGCAGGATCCACAGGGCAGGGGCAAGGAGCCTGGTAATCTAGGGAGACCCCAGGCCCCCCACCCATCCCCAAAAGCCTGAGGGTTGCAGGCCCCTCTGGGGTGGAGCAGACAGAGACCTGCCCCTCCAGCAGTGAAATGCAGCTCATTCTGGGGTGGGATGTGAACTGGGTCCCACGTGCAGCTGCTTCTGGGGCAAGGCATGGAAGCCTTTCTGGGTTCTTCAGCAGAGACTGGGGTTGGGATGCAGCAGACAGGGACCCCTCACCCAGCAACAAAACACAGCTGGTTCTGGGGTGGGATATGGACACGGCTAGGACACATCAACCCTGCGCTAGGATGTGGCTGCTTTTGGGGCAGGACCCTCCTAAGACAGAGGTTGGGATGCAGCTGCTTCTGGGGTGGGGCTGTGGCTTCACAACTCACTGCAATGGGGCACATAGTACAGGAAGGAGAGGCAGAGCTGGGCTTGGAGGGGGCAGGCCAGTGTTTTTATTAGTGTAATAGGCAAGACTTAACACAAAGGTTGAGGGGGGCTAGTACCTCTCCCTCTTCCTGAGCCCCCTCATTCAAGGAATCCAGGGCCCCCCTCACTCCAGCCTCCCTTCTCGAGACCCTATCCCAAGCCCCCGCCCCGAGAAGCGATGGAGGGTCCTATCCACATGAACCCAGGGGTCTGATGGAAGGTGCAATCCGAGTCCAAAGGAGAAGCAGTGAAGTGGGTGATAGGGAGGGAAGACAGGCCTGCCCTTCACACCCGCAAGCAGGGGCCCTGTCAGGGCCAGACTCAGTCTGCGGTGAAGATGCGACTGGAGATGTCGTCCAGGAGCCAGTCAATGCCCACAAGAAGGTTCTGCCCTGTGACAGCGCTACAGGCCTGGATGCACCAGTGGTGGCTCTTGATACTGTCCAGTTCCAGAGCCTGGTGGTTAGGGGAAGAGGGAGAAGGCTGAGAACCCAGGCATCCCGGCCCCCAGTGCCCCCTGCTCTAAGCCCCTGGACCTTAGAGCTGGGGAGAACCCAGGCATTTGGGCTCCCACACCCCCTGCTCTAACCCCTCAGCTCCCACTCCCGTCCTAGAGCAGGAGAGAACCCAGGAGTCCGGGGCTCCCAGTTCCTGCTAGTCTAATCCCCAGACCCCACTTCCCTTCCACAACTGGAGACAACCCAGGCAACCAGGCTCCCAACCTTCACTCTCCTCCCAGACCCAAGGAGAACCCAGGTGTCTGGGTCCCAGCCCCCGTGACTCTTACCTCGCGGATGGCGTTGGAGTTCAGCGCCCCTGGCAGGTCCTGTTTGTTGGCAAAGATGAGCAGGGTGGCCCCTGACAAGCGCTTGGGGGGGGGGAGGATTAGAAGAGGGTCAGCAACCTGAGCTAGATGTGTCCTCCTCCACCCCAGCTCCCTACCCGCTCTTGCAAACAGGGTGCTGATTTGCAGCCAACAGTCACCCCAAAATCCCCACTTCTTTGGACATTTGGTATGATCCAGGCCCCTATTACCCAACCCCTACTTGCTAGAACCCCCTCCACCCAGACTTGGTACAATCCTGTAACAGACACTTGGGTCAACCCAGTATACCTAGCAAGGCACTCCCCCTCCATGATAACTGGTACAGCCCACCAGTCCCTGCTGAACACTGCCCCCAGCCAAAGTCTGGTACAGTCCTGAAGCCCCCTGAAGATGCATGGTGCAGCCCACAGACCCCCCACCAAACCCTCATGCTTGGTACAGCCCACCCCATAACATTGCCTATAATCTCCCCATACCCTGCTGCATGTCCCCCCTCCAGACCACTTAGTATATCCCGCCCCATGACACCTACAGCCCCTGAGGACACTTAGTACATCCTGCTACCCCCCAATACCTGGTACAGTCCATTCCTATCTGGTATAGCCTTCCCATGTCCAACTGTATGGTTCCCCCTAGATCACTTGGTACAATCCTGCAGCCCCCCTGACACAGCCCACCACCCCCACCAATACTTGGAACAGTCCATCCCCATAACATTGGCTATAGGCCTGCTATGGCCACCTACCTGCAGCTGCCTGCCTCATCCCAAGGGCACCCCCTTCCCCTCCTCTCTGCTCCCACCCCAGCCTGGGTGCAGCCCTACCTCTTCCACCAGGAGGTTCTGGAGCTCCTGCTTGCAGAGGGCCAGGCGATGCCGGTCCGCACTGTCCACCACCCAGATAAGCCCATCTGTGCTCTCAAAGTAGTTGCGCCAATAGGAGCGCAGGGAGCTCTGTCCCCCCACATCCCAGATGTTCAGCTTGAACCTGGGCAGGGGGAGGAAGAGGAGACACAGGCAGCGTTAGGAGATCCCAGCATGCTATTGTTCCCCCCTCCCACTCCAGCCCCCTTGGTACAGCCCTACATTCTCCTAACCCCCTCCCTAATACTTGGTACAGTCCATCCCCATAACAGCAGCTGTAGTTGCCTCATGCCCAACTGCATGTCCCCCCAGGCACTTGGTACAACCTTGCAGTATCATGAGTATTTGCTGCAGCCCATCCCCTCCCAATACTTGGTACAGTCCACCCCATAACACCAGCTATACTCCCCATAACCCAGGCCACTTGGTACAACCCTGCAGCCCCTTGAAGATGCTTGGTAGAGCCCACTAAGGGGAAGGGGCATCAGGCTGTGCCTGCACCTCGAGGGAGAAGGGTATCAGGCTGTACCCAGAGGGTGCCAGGCTCTACCAGTACAAGTGAGGGAGGGGCCCTGGATTGTATCAAGAGGGCTTAGAGGAGAAAAAAGAGAAAGAGCTGGGCTGTACCAAGGAGGCATGGGGGGGGGAAAGGAAAGGGTGTCAGACTGCACCAACCCAAGCAAGGGGATGGAGCAGGGCTGTACCAACCAGGTAGATGGGGAACAGGGAGGGGGGGTTGCAATCTCACCCTCTGTGCTCCAGGGTCTTGATATTGAAGCCTAGGGTGGGTGAGATTGTGTCAATGTCCTCCCCATTGAACTTCTTCAGGATGGTGGTTTTCCCAGCATTATCCAAACCACTGGGGGGTGCAGGGGGTCAAAGAAGCAACCAGTAAGCACATGGAGATGGGGGGCCGGGGGGGGGTCACAGCAGGTTTGACCTGGTGCAGGCCCTTCACCCTGCCTCTGGCAGAGAGCACAGGCCTGTATGAACACTGGGTACATCCACCGCCCAGCTGCAAGCTGGACCCTCCGGGCACCCCCTTCTCTCCTAGGCAGCTGGTACAATCCACCCCATGCCCACAGGACCTCCAAAACATGTGGGTATGGGGTGGGCTACACCACAAGATGCCCTCCTCCAGACACATGGTACAACCCACCCCATCACAGTGTCCACCTCCTCCAACACTTGCTATAGTCCACCCAATAGCCCTAGCACCTGCCTCCTTCCCCAGACACTTGGTACAGCCAACCCCAGAAACAGAGCATCTCCCCCCGCCGCCCCCTTCTGAGCCATTCAGTACACCCTTTCCAACCCACCTTTCCACCCCTAGATACTTGCTCACCTACCCCAGCCCATGCCCTCCCCCCCACACACACTTGGTACAGACTACCCTATGCCACCTATACACCTCACTTCCTACAAGCCATTTGGTACAGACCCCTTCCCCTCCACACCACCTGAAAAAAATACCCTACTCCTTCTGACCTGGTACATCCCACCCTGTGCTTCTCTCCTCCAACACTTGGTACAACCCACCCCTCCCCCCTGACACTCAGTACACCCCCTTTGCCCCACACTTGGTAGAGCCCCCTCGTCCTTCAGACACTTAGTACAACCAACCCCTCTTCCCCCAAACAATTGGTACAGCCCCCTTCTTTCCCCAAAACACTTGGTACAGCCCAGCCTCTCCTCCTCCAGAGACTTGGCACAGTCCACCCTCTTTCCTTAAACACTTGGTACTGCCCACCCCTCCTCTAGACACTTGGTACAACCCCTTCCTCCCCTCCGCCCCCCAACCAAACACATGGCACAGTCCACCCCATACCCCCAATCGCCGCCACTCCCCCCCGGGGCACTTGGCCCGGCCCCGCCGCGGAAGGATACAGCATGAGGACCCGCAACTCCCGCTCCTTCTGCCGCATCTTCTTGAGGATGGTCAGCAACCCCATCACCACTGGCCCTGCACCTCCTCCGCCTCACCCGGCCCCTATTGGTCCGCCGCACGGCCCGTCAGGGAACTGCGCCTTCCCATTGGCCGCGCTCGGCAGCTACCCCGCCCCCTCCGCCCGGAAATCATAGAAGCGAGGATACCCGGCCGCCTAGAGGGGCAGAAGGTGCGGCGGCGGGGCCTTCGCAGCAGCGCCACCTAGCGCGAGGTGGGTGAGAAGCATTAGAAACACCTGCTGGCTAGAAGGCCGCTCGCTGAGGAGCGCATACCGCCACCGAAGGGGAGGAATTACTGGGGGGAGGTCTCAGGCTGGATTTACAGGCCCTATAATGACGCAACACTATTGGCTGCATCCATCAATGACATCACCAGGAGCTGGTGAGAGATAACAGCATGGATGACTGTACTGTCCCTCCATGGACAACTCCACTCCAAGCCCTAGGGGACCTGGCCCACATCTGCTACCCCCACAGGCACCCCCAGAAAGGGTGAAGTCAGGACCATCTCCTGCACCGGGGGGTCCCAAGCTGTCCGATTCAGGGTCTCTCCTACATGCTGACACTTGGAGGGGAGGGGGTGCTTTTGAGCTGAGATCTGGGAGATCCCCCAGGTCCAAGGGGTGTACCCACATCTCCCCACCCTCCTCCACCCCATCCGTCCCCCTGTGGTCATGTCCCACAGGCCTGACTGGAGCTAGCAGGGAAAGAGATGTCTCACACCATTACCTGGGCAATGCAGGGACCATCTGGAAGCATCATCAGGCAAGATGGGGGGCAGTAGGCTTCCCTGGACAAGGGGGGTAGGTTTGGGGGTGGGAAGAAAGACAAGAGGGAGAGAGACAAGCTGATTATGGATGATCACCTGTCAGGCAGGTCTTGTTAGTGCTAATGATTCCCTGCATTAACAAGGGGGTGGGGGCATGGCAGAAAGGTGACAGTGTTGTGATAGGAGTTGATGGCACCAAGGACCTGAAGCAGATGGAAGATAGAAGGCTGTTGGGATGGGGGGGGGGTCACCCTATGCTCCCTGTACCCCAGAACATTTTCAGGCAGCCCCAGATGGGAAGTAGATGAGAGCTGCAGAAGCAGGCACAAGCTCCCACTCAGCTGAACTACAAGCCCCTCTGTGCCTCAGTTTCCGACTTAGAATCGTAGACCCCAAGGCTGGAAGGGATTTTCCCACAGGTCTGGGTATTTGGTGGTGGGCAGAGAAGCAGGGAGAGGTCTGGGAGCTCCGTGATAATTAGACTCCTATCGCTACCCGCCTTTACATTGATGGAGTCGTAGAGAACATAGGCTGGGTCAGGTTGGCATGCATGGTGGGTAGGTGGCTAGACCTGGGACTGGGATTGGACCCGGTGTTCAACTCCAGACCCAGCACATGGAATCAGACCTGGGAGGAGGCTCCAGGACCTGGTACATGGGATTGGACACACCACATGGGCTCCAGGACCTGGTACGTGGCTCTGGTTCTGGGGAAGCTACAGACCCCACACAGGATCTGATCTGGCACACAGCAGCCACCCATGCATCTGCTTCTTACCACAGAGTAAGACCCAGGATAGGTTAACTCTGGGGTAACTGTGCCTCAGTTTCCCCATGTTCAAGGGAGCTTTTTTTGAGGGACCCTGGGGGTCAGCAGATCCTAACTCTCTGCCCCACACCAAATCTCACTGAAGGAAAGCTAGGTTACAACACACACACACATGCACGCACACACAGGCCTAGCTCTGGAGTGGGGGTGGGTATCAGAAACCCCCATTTCCCTCCAATCACAGGCCCATCGCAGCCCCTGAAGCCAGGAGCTGGGGGTGGCTTACTACTCAGCTCACAGTAAGCCCAAGAGCTCTGGACGCGCTGCACCCCAGACTTGATGCAGCAGCCCGGTATGGTGAGCAGGCCGCAGCATAGCCTGTCTGCCCGTACCCCTGGCCACAAGTCTGGGCAGACACGGCACACGGAGCTCCTCTCATGGCAGCTTGCTCATATGAAAGAACATAAGAGCTGCACAGACTGGGTAAGACCCTAGGTCTATCTTGCCCAGTCTCCTCTGTCCATGGCAGCAGAGCAGAGGCCAGGAGGGTGAGTGACTGGGTCTGAGCAGGATTTTCCTCCCCGCTTTGTTCCTCTCTCACTCACAGCCTCCAGCACTCGAGGCCCAGGACACTCCGATACAGAGGCCGTGCCCGTAAACCCCCATGCTCCATATGGCTCCCAATGCCCCTTTCCTCCAAGACCGTGGCCAATCCCTCGGTGGACCCCTCGTTCTTGTCCAGCAAGAGCTAGTGCCTAACAATTCCCTGCAACAATGATCCCTATAATCATAATAAATCTTGCTGTTTAGCACGTTGTAAACCCTTGCCCTGTCCCCCCTCAAGCGTCTTTTCTAAACGGAACAGGCCTGGCCTTGTTCATCTCTCCCTCCTAGACCACGAATCAGCCTTGCTGGCCTCCTCTACTTCTAGATCATACCAGGCCCAGGGGCATAAAGCAGGTGCTGGCAGGGGTGGACGTAACCGGCAGGTGTGGTGAGGGGTCTTGAGCCCCGTTGCTCCGGGGGAGGGCAAGGAGCTTTCTGTGCACATGGGGATGTCACGGAGGTGGATGATGCTTTCCATGGTGTCCCCCTCCACAGGCACAACAGCAAAGGTCTGCAGGATGTCGCAGGAGCTCTAGGGCTCGGAGAGGCCTCACAGCTCAGCCCCTGGTGCCCATGAAGATCTTCCCCATGGCTGGGCCTTGCCCTTGTGGGGGGAGAGAGGAGGGTTAGGGGCTGGGAAGACTCCAGCAGGCCCAAGCTACTACCCCGGTTCCCAACATGTCCCTTCCCTGGCTCCGGGGATCTCACCCCCCTCCCCAGGCCTGCGTCACTTAGCCCCCAGCCATGGGGGGGTCACCCCAGGACCCCTCCACCACATAGTGGGGGGGGGGCCCTAGCTTCCCTGTATTGTGGGGGTCACTCCAGCACCCCCCCACCTTCCCCACAGGGGGGTCTTCTTTTCATCTCCAAGCCCCGCCCCCATGTGGCTGTGGCTGTGGCCCCGCCCCCGCCCTTGCATTCACTCACCCTGGGTCGCCCCCTCCTTTGGGTCCCATCTCGCCCACGCAAAAATGGCGGCCGCCTCACTTCCGGTGCCGGGACCGGAAGTAGCTACGTACACCGGGTCTTACCCCGCCCCCCACTGGTTTACCCTGAAGCGGGGAGGCGCCGTTTTGGCCTACCTGCGTGAAATACGTTCCGTTGCCCCGGTCCCGTTACAGTGGCGTGAAATAAGTCACGGGGGGGAGGGGCTTGCTTTTACCGTATTTCTTGTATACGATGTGATGCAAACTCCCAGCTGTTGCGTTTGTTGTTTTAGCTGTGCGATTTCTGCCAGAAAATGGGTTGCATCACAGCGCCCGCGAAGTAAGTCACATGGGGAAAAGGCTGTTACCGTATATCCCTCATATAATGTGCACCACATGCCCTAGCTGCTCAGTTATTTTTTTTGTAAGGTGTATGCTGTGTTCCAGAAAATATGGTAGATCTGGGGGGCCGTGACATCCGTTGCCATTGCTCCCCGCACATACCATATTTCTCATATATTACTGAGCATGAAATTCCCAGCAGCTGTTTTAATATATTTTTAAAGATGTGTGTTATATACCAGAAAATATGGTAGATCATTGGGGGGGGGGCTTGACATAACTGTTCTTACCTCATTTATCATATATAATGTGCACTACAATTCCCAGGTTTTTTAATGTGTGTATGCTTGAAAATATGGTAGGACCACCAGGGTCCTAAAACAAAGCACCATCACAACCCTCCTCTTACCATATTTATTATGTATAATGTACATCAAACTCCCAGCAGCTGATGCTCTTAAAAAAAACAGGAATGTGGTAGGCTAGAAAATGTAGCAGGCTGCATGAAATAAGGAAGGGTTGTGCAAGGGCAAGGGCACCATATTACTCCTAAGATGAGGGCAGATGGGAAAAAAAAACCCAGAGTGATTCAGGGCTAGAGAACAAGGGCTCCTAGGGTGAGATCCCAGCTGGCTTTGCCGGGGGGAGATGGGGCCCAGTGATCTTCTGGGTGTCTCTGGTGCATAAGACAACACAGTTCACCCAAGATGGAGAAGGATGAAAGCATCCTGGAGGAAGATTGGGGGGGGGGGGCAGAAGCTTCATTAGTGTGGGACTTAATTATCTCCCTCCAACCCTTCCCAGATCGGCTGATCAATGATTAACAAACCAACCCAAGTTTCTCACACATCATTCCCCTCTTCCCAGAAACACCCTTCCAAGGATGCCAGGAAGGATATGGGGGTGGTTAGATTTGTCCAGCAGAGGAGGAACACACGCAAGCACACGTGCACACACACACCGCAGGATACTGGGATAGACGCACACACGTACATATACACACATGCACACACAGAACCCAGGAGTCCAGGATGGATGGATGAACACACACACACACACACACAAAATCCAGCGGTCTGGGACATGGACACGCACACGCACC
Organism: Crocodylus siamensis; assembly: GCF_052110815.1. Classification (NCBI taxonomy): domain Eukaryota; kingdom Metazoa; phylum Chordata; order Crocodylia; family Crocodylidae; genus Crocodylus; species Crocodylus siamensis. The sequence goes on from NC_143400.1 coordinate 3,437,892, forward strand.
CCCTGTACCCAGGCATCCAGGACACAGACACACACACACGGGTCACAATCCAGCCATTCCCACCCCCTTCCCACCCTCCCTCTTCCCATGAGCATTTCACTCTCTTACAACTACCCCTTGCCTCCCCCCAGGCAGGAAGATCCCCCACTTTCCCCATCCAGACCCCTGAACCCAGCTGGGGGGGTCCCCATCCCTGGGTGAGCCATGTGCAATGGAGGAAGGGGCCTCTCCAAGACCAGGGAGGTGTCCTGGCTGGGGGCTCCCTGCCCCATGCAAGGCTCCTGTGAGGGAGTGGGGGATATCTCCGGGGGGGGGGGGAGTCCTGCCTGGGAGGGAGGCTCCCCACCCTTGTGCAAGGCCTGTGGGAGGAGTGGGGATATCTCCAGGGCTGGGGGGGAAGGGAGGAATCCAAGCTGGGAGGCTTCGGGGGGCAGGGTGGGGGGGGTCCCCAGCCCTAGGCAGGGGAGAGGGAGGGTGTCTCCAGGGCCAGGATGGGGGTGGATCCTAGCTGGGAGGAGCTCCCCACCTTTGTGCGAGGCCGTGTGAAGGAGGGGGGCGTCTCCAAGGTCAGGCCGATAGAGCAGGAAATTCCAACCACGTGTCGCAGGCTCTTCTGGGCAAAGGCCCCGTTTAGGATAAACCGAAACCTGGGAGGCTACAAAGGACCAGGCGTCGCCGTCACACACGCACTCGGGCACCAGCCTCATGCGAGAGGCTGGACCCTGGGCTCGCACGCGTACACCCCTACCCCTCCCAGGCTGGCATGGAGGGAACCCTGGTGGCATGGAGTGGAAGCTCAGATGACTCGCAAGGGGGGGCGGTGAGTGTGAGGGCACATGCGTGTCGGGGGTGGGAAGGGAGGGAGGAGGAGTGGGGTCGGAGATAGGGTGCAGGTGGGTGGGTGTTGGATGCCTGGGTTGTGTTTGTGTGTGTGCGTCCCAGACACCTGGGTTCTCGGTGTGTGTATCTGGGATGCCTGGTGTGCGTGTGTCTGGGTTCTCAGTGCATGTGTGCGCACTTGTGTGCCCATGTCTCAGATGCCTAGGTTCTCAGTGTGTGTGTGTGTGTGTGTGTGTGTGTGTGTGTACAGTGGGGGGAACGGGACACCTGGGTCCTGCAGGTTTTGTGTGTGTGCATGTCCCAGATGCCTGGGCTCTGTGTGTGTGTGCACGCACACGTGTGTCTGTCCCAGATGTCTGGGGTCTCCATGCATGTGTGTCCCCCAAATGCCTGGGTTTCCAGTGTGTGTGTGTTTGTCTCCTTGGTGTCTGGGTTCTTAGTGTGTGTGTCCTGGATGCCTGGGTTGTGTGTGCGCACCCCAGATGCCTGTTCTTACCCCCCTCCCACCTTCCAGGACCCCTCGAGCATGAAGCAGCAGAAGCGGCGGCAGAGGAACCGGGTGGCTGCTCAGAGGAGCCGCAAGAAGCACACGGAGAAGGCCGATGAGCTGCACCAGGTCTGCCCCCACCAAGAACCAAGACCCCCCCCACACCAGACCTCCCCAAATCAAGATGTCATGTCTCCTAAGCCCTGCATTGCTCCTGGGGAGGGGGGATTCTCTGCCCTCCCCGGGAAGCTATAAAACAAGCCCCTTTAAGAGGTGCTGCATTGATGTGGGGTAAAGGGAGGGGTTCCTGTTTGGAGAGCGGGGGGAGCTGGGAGCCTGGGGTCTCTGGGAGGCCAGTTGGGACAAGGGGAGCCCAGATGCCCGGGCTCCCTCCTGCTCTGCCCTTGCAGTCCAGTGCTCCACCCGCATGGTGGTAGGGTGGAGGCTGAGCGAAAGTAATAGCAAAAGGCTGTGGGCACTGGCAGGGGGGCCAGGAAGTGTGTGGGGGGTGGACCAGGGCCAGCTGGACCGGGGCCAGTCTGCGCCGAGCACACAGGCACCCGGGCTCCCAGCCCCCTCCCTGAGCTGCAGACATCCCAGGCACACACTGAACCAACCCAGGCTCCCAGCCCTGCTCCCAAGTGTCACTTCCCTCCCAGCTCTGACGGGAACCCAGGCGTCCGGGAAACACACCGACACCCACACGCGCACAACCCAGGTGTCCCAGTTCCCAGCCACTTCTGCTCCCTCCCCACCCCCACTCCCCTTCCAGAGCTGGAGGAAACCCCGGCGTCCAGGACAGATACACCTACAGGCCCCCGGGCTCCCAGCCCCCCCAACCCTACTCCCCTCCTAGCACTGAAGGGACCCCAGCGCCCAGCCCCTGACCCCTTCTCTCTCCACCACAGCAGCACGAGCAGCTGGAGCAGGCCAATGCGGGGCTGCGGCGAGAGATCAAGGGGCTGCAGCAAGAAATCAAGGCCTGGAGCCAGGTCCTGGCCCAGCATGAAGTCTCCTGCACCTTGGGCAGCCACGACCTCCTTCTGGACTTGCTGGCAGCCCCTGCACCCCGACCCTGGGCCCTCGAGGGGCTGGAGCTGGGCGTCTCCTGACCCCTCACTTGGAGGGAAACTGAGGCATGTGGGTGGGGCTACCTGGTGACACACAGGAGCTGGCATGCTGGACTGACCCCAGACACCTCGGTTCTCTCCTGGCTCTGGAAGGGGAGTGGGGGTTTTGTGGGGTTGGAGGCCCGGACCCTCCAACTGACTTCATGTCTAAGCACCCCTCCCCACCCCAGCCTCCATGCTGCATGGGTTCGACTCCATGCCTGATCCTTTCATTCCAACAGGACCAAAAACACTGGCCTCCTTCCCCCTCTCGCCCTGCAAAGGAACCCAGGCGTCCGGGGTGCCAGGCTGTCCCCAGGCCTGTGGACAAGGGTGGGGGTGGGGGTGGGCTTGTTCTTTGCACTGTATCCCTCTGGTGGGGTCTCTGCACACCAAGATGACAGAGAAGCCCACTGACTTCCACACTACCCAGCACAGAGACACTAGGCCCCTTCCCATCCCTGAATCTTTGAGCTGTGAACTATAAACTAAATGCCTTCCTCTTCTCTTGCCAAGAGACCTCTTTTTCCCTCTGCCAACTTCTGATTTCTCCTTTCCCCATGAAATCAGAATCCTGGTTGCCATATTAGGATTATGGTACCCACCCACCAAACTGGCAGGTGGGGATTTGGATGGTGCTCAGAGTAGTGCTGTGCAGGTGCATTCATAGTGGTGGTTACAGTACTACACATAGCCCCCGTCCCCAAACGAGGATGCATTATCAGGGTGTCACTGTGAAGGTGCATTCATAGTGGTATTTATGGTACTACCTGCAACCTCCCATCCCCAAACAAGGCTTCACTAACATGGTGCCATTTTTTACCTGCATTGTTCATTGTTTTAGGATACCAGATGAAGGCTGCGTTGCAGACTGTGCTTTATTAGGCACATTATGGTAGTGCTCACAGCTGCCCTCCCCCCACTCCACAAATAACAATGGGGTTACACTGCATCCTAGGCATTATTAGGGATATTACAGTAGTGCCCAGAGAGCCCCACCGCATTATAATCAAGACTGGACTATTTAGTGCACACATTTAATGGTATTATAGCAACACCACCTCTCCTCTCCAATAGGAATGGGGCTCCCATTTGATGGGTGGATTATTAGGAGTATTATGGTAGCTCTGCAGCAGCAGAGGGGTTTGGCTTGAAATATTTTTTGGTGGGGGAGAAATAAGGGCTTCACTGGCCATGAATTGAACCCAGAGCTCCCCATGGCAGTGAGGCCAGGCATGCCCTGCCCCTGGCGTGACCCGTGTGGCCTGGGGGACCCTGCATGCACCCCCAAGCAGTGTCCCCCCATGGCCCCATGGGCTACAGAACGGTCCTGCTCTATAGAGGGGTTGGTCAGAGTGTGTGTGTGTGTGTGTGTGTGCGCGTGCATGTGCATGCACGTGCATATGAGTGCTGGACCCTTGGGTGGGGGGTGTGGTCTGTTCCCCTTTCCTCAAGTTGTACAGGGGCCAGGGACAGGTGTGTGTATATGTGTCCAAGTCCTGGATGCTTAGTGTGTGTGCGCCTGCGTGCATGTGTCTGTGTGCGTGTATGCTGGACACTTGGAGTTAGAGGGGCGTGCTGGATGCTTACTGGGTGTATGTGTGCCCTAGATGCCTGCAGGGGTGCATGTGTGTGTGCATGTGTATATGCCCTGGATGCCTGGGGGCCATGGGCAGCCTGGCCAAGTTTCACAGGGGCCAGGGACAGGGGGGATGGGAGGGTGTCAGAGTCCTGGATGCTTAGTGTGTGTCCTGGACACCTAGGTGTGTGTGGTGTGTATGTGTGCTGGACATTTTGGGGGGGCGGGGGTGTGCTGGATGCCTGGGTCCTGTGTGTGCCAGTGTGTGAGACACTGGCCACACAACGACCAGCCTGATCCTGTGCTTCTCCCTTCCCTGCTTTGCTGCCCTCTTCTGAGGGCCTCACCCAGCCCCAGCCCCGGCCCCAGCTGAGGCTCCCGGGTGTCCGGATGTCTTGCCCTCCCCAGCATCATCAGTCAGCCCCTGGCTCCTGACCCATCTGTCTGTCCAGGCAGTCAAGGAGACCTAGCAGGGCCTCCAGCCAGGCCTTTGTCGCCCCCTGCCCCAATGGGGCCTGGTGCTGCCCAGCCACAGGTTCACCCCCCCAGGGGCTCCCAAATCTCCAAGGATGGAGACTCCAGCACCACTTAGGGCAGCCTGTTCCAGTGCTTCGCCACCCTTCTCCAGAATTTGTCCTCATATCCAGCCTCAACTTCCCTTGCTGCAGCCTGAGCCCATTGCTCCTTGTTCTGTCTCTGGCTCCATGCTCTTTGGAGCCACCCTCTAGGGAGGTGATGGCTGCTACTCAATCCCCCTCAGTCTTCTCCCCACTGGGCTCAGACAGCCCCATGCCCTCAGCCTTTCCCCACCCATCCGATGCCCCAGCCCTGTCTTCTTTGCCTTCCGCTGGACTCTTTCCCAGTCCTCTTAGCACCCCATGCCCAGTATTAGGAGCATTACAATAGACCAGGGCTTCCTAGCTACACTGTATTATTAGAAGCATTAGGGTCTAGCCTGGAGCCCTCAAGTCAACCCCAGAGGATTCTGGGAAAGTTGTGAAGGCCACAAGAATGTTGCGCCACCTATGATGTCAGATTGGGGGAGCAGGGTTAAAGGCACAGGCCCCCACAATGCTGCTGGCTTGGGGGGGGGGGTAGAAAGGGAGGCCATCCCCTCCATGGGTGGCCTGATCAGGGCCCAATCCTGGAGCATTTTAACCCTTTCAAAACAGGGTGGCAGGAGCTGGTGGAGTGGGGGTGATTGGGGAAGGGACCCCCATGCCCCGTGGGGGGGGGCTTGATGACATCACACACAGCAGCTTGGCCAGGGTCTTTATGCCATCACCAGCCCCCAGGCCAAGCTGAGGGAAGGCCATGAGCCTGTGGGCATGGCGTTGGGCAGCTGGCTCCTGGGCCTCCTGCTTTGCTCCATGGCCGAGCAGGCTGTGCTGGGGGCAAGGCTGTGCCCTGCCTGTCAAGGACCTGAGGCTGGGGAGGGCCCTACTAAGCCCCCCTTGTGGAGCAGTGCCATGACCCTGGGACGGCAGGTGGCTGTCTGGCTCCTCATCATTGTGGCACTCTACGGGCTCATCAACCTGGCCAACGACTTCCCCAACCTGCCGCTGTGCAAGGTGAGGGGGCCCCCTGCAACCTCCCAAGATCAGGATACACAGTACTAGGAATATTACGGTACCCCTTTCTCCCCATTTGCTACCAGCCAGTGCCAGAGAGGGCAGGAGGTCAGGTCTCAGGGGTGCACCATTAGGTGTATTAGGGTACCGCCCCAGTGGGGAGCGTTATTAGGAGCATTACAGCACAGATCTTGTAGGGCCCACTTTGGAGGGTGTTTTTTTAGGAATATTATAGCACAGCCTCTGTGAGACCCATTCTGGTGGGGGGTTACCTATTTTAATGGGTGCATTATTAGGAATATTATGGCACAGCCTCAGAGAAGCTCATTTTGGTGGGTGCATTAGTAGGAGTATTATTGCATAGCCCAGTGGGATCTAGTTTGATGGGTGCATTATTAGGAGTATTACAGTGCCTCCCTGATAATGACAAGCAAAGATTACGTCCCAGTTTTTACAGGCACATTTTTAGGAGTATTACAGTACCAAACTAAGTCTTGCTGTGACTCCAGTTGTTAGAGGTATTACAGTAGCAAGCAAAATCCTGTTAGGATGAGGTTTAGTAGCAGCATTACGGTAGGACCCCGGGCCCTAGTCAAAGGGGTGCAACATTAGCAGCATTACGGTAAGATAAAGGCTCCAGTTAAGAAGGGGGCACTATGTACCGTATTGCTGCCCCATTATAAGGAAGAGCAGGCTCCTATTCAGGGATGTGCATTCTTAGCAGCAATACGGTGGCAATGGGACTGACTTGCCCCCAGCTAGTAGCAAGGTGGAAGGGGATTATGTGGGGCACGGGGTTAGGGGAGTTATGGTACCAGTGGCGGGGGGGGCCCAGCCCTGGTTAACCCCTGCAAGGCCGGATGCCCCATGCCCTGCATGGCGGAGGGAAACCGAGGCAGGGCGGACCCCGGGACTCTGCCCCGTGCTTGAACTGGGAGGGAAGCCAGGGCTCGGCCCGTGCTCTCACCCCCAAGCCGGGGAGACCCCCGTCCCGGTTCCGGGGTCGCGGGGCTGAGTGCGGTGTCCGGCAGGCGGCGGTGCGGCGGGGCCCGGCGCGGGCTGAGCGGGACGCGCTGCGGCTGCTGGCGGAGCTGTGGCTGCAGCGGGCCCGGGACAGGGGCGGCGGGGCGGCCCGGCCCGGCCTCCTCATCTACCAAGTGGCCGAGCCCGGCGACAGCCCGCAATAAACTGCACGGACCTGGCTCGGCTCTCCCCTCCCCTCAGCCCAGCTCCGGGACACGGCGCCGGGAGACTCCCCCGGGCTGGCTGCAGTACGGGGCTCCTGACACACGCTCCAGTGGGCAGGCCCGGGGGCGGGGTCCGGGGGCGGGGGAGACCGACCGACGGACCCGCCAGACAGACCCGAGACCGGGGGCGGTCACCCCCCGCCTGTTGCAACCGCTGGCCGCGATGCCCCTCCCGGCCCCGCCGCTGCTGCTGCTGCTGCTGCTCGTCGCCGGCCCGGCCCGGAGCCCCGAGCCCCCCGAGCCCGGCTGCCACCTCACCCGTAAGCGCGGGCCGGGCCGGGCCGGGCCGGGCGGGCGGGGGAACCCAGGCCTCCGGGCTGACCGTCCGCCCCCGCCAGCCTTTACGGTGACGCTGCGGGGCACCGGATCGTGCCGCGGGTCCCGGGCGCTGCGCGCCTGCGCGGGACACTGCGAGTCCAGCGCCTTCCCGTCGCGCCGCGCCGTGCTGGAGGCGGCCGCGCACAACGTCACTTCCGCCTCGCGCTGCTGCACCATCGCGCGCCTCGCCAAGGTGGGCGGGGCATGGGAAGGAAGGGGGTGTCTAGACTGGGGGGGGGCAGCGGGGGAGGGGCTTGGACGGAGGGGGCGGGGTCTAACCTTGTGGGTGAGGCCTGGGAAAGGAGTGGGGTCTGCCGCTGAGGCTAGGGCGTGGTGCGGAAGGGGGTGGTGCTTAGCAAGCGGGAGGGGCCTGGGCTGTAGGGGGCGGGGTCAGGCAACAGGGACAGAACTGGGAATACAGGGCTGAGCATGGGGGCGGGGCCTGAGTGGGAGGCGGTCGGTGGGGCCTAGCACTGAGGGGGTGGGGTGTCTCGGGGGGCGGAGTCTAGAAGAGGGGAGGGCCACGGGGGCAGGTCTAGCAGGAGAGGCGTGGCTTAGCACTGGGGCCAGGAACTGGGAAAGGGGCAACCCTAGGTGGTGGGCGGGGTCTGGAACGGGGAGGGCGGAGTCTAGCATGGGGGTTGAGCTTAGAACAGGGGGCAGGGCTTAGCTGCGGGGGCCGGGTCAGACAGGGGGTGGAGCTTGGGTTTAGCGCAGGAGGGGCAGGGTCTAGAATGGTGAGGTCCGGCACTGGGGGCGGGGCCTGGCCAGGGGTGGGGTCTAACATGGGTGGGGGGCTGGGTGCTACAGGCAGGGACCAGGAGGGAGGGTCTAGCTCTGGGGGGTGGGGCTTGGGTGGCAGGGGTATGATGGGGCGGGCCTTAGACTGCAGGGGTGGGGCCTGGGCCTTAGGGGTATGGCATGATCTGGTTTGGGGCAGGGCTTGGAGGGATGGGGCGGAGCCACGAGTGGCACTAGGGAGAGGAAGGTGCAGGACCTGAGGCCCTGGGAGCACTGGCCTCAGGTGTGGGTGGGGCTTGGGAGTGAGTTTTGTCCTGGGGGCGGTGCCTGGGCAGCTGGGAGGGAGGCCAATGGGGGGCGGGGGGAGTGGGGTGCGGAGATGCCTGGGTTCCTCACCCCTGTTTCCCAGGTGCGGGTGCGGCTGCAGTGCCCAGGTGGCGGGCGCGAGGAGCTGGAGATGTTCACGGCCAAGGCCTGTCAGTGTGACATGTGCCGCCTGTCCCGCTACTGACCCTGCTTCGCTGGGGGGCTGAGCACCCAGGGGTCCAGGCTCCCAGCCCCACCTCCCAGAGCCTGGGGGAAGCCAGGGGTCTGGGCTCCCAGCACCCCACAGCCTACACCCCACACTGGAGAACCAGGGCTAAGGAGCCTGGACTCCTGGGTTCCTTCCAGCTCTGGGAGCAGAATAGGGTTTTGGGGGCCAGAAAAGGCAGCATTAGGAGCCTGGCCGACTGCATTGTCCCCCCCACTGCCCAGCGCCTGAGCTGACAATGCTCCCTGCATGCTCGCATGCCCCCCCCATACCTCAGTTTCCCCCTCTCTGTCCTCTCCCCCCCTGCAGGAGCGGGGTGGGGGGAGCACAGCCTAAGCCCCCTCTTCTCTGTGGGAGTTTGGGGGGGCCCAGGCCCTGCTCCCAGAGCTGTTCTCTGCGCTTCCACACATAATAAATGACCTCATGAAAGACCCTCAAGTTCTATGGGTGCATCTGGGATAGGTTTTGCTTAGACAGCTGGGTCCTGTGGCTGAGAAAGGAAGCAGTTAGGGAAGTAACCAGTATCCCCATCCCAAAGCTGGACAGGGTGCAGGAGAACCCAGCAGTCCCCAGATCCCATCCTGGTGGTGCTCAGACCACTTAGAACTGGGAGAGAACCCAGGTAGGTGTCCAGGCTCCTGCCCTACTCCCCCCCCGGGCTGGAGTGAACGCAGGCATCTGGGCTTGCAGCCCCGGATAGGACCCAGGCAACTGCCCAACCCCCAGAGCTGAAGCCAACCCAGGTATCCTGCTCTTTACAAACACAGCCCAGGCTCCTGGCTGACATGAAAGTATCTCTTTATTGAATACAGCAACCAAAAAAAAAAAAAAAAGAAAAAAAAAAGATCAAGGAGAGGTGCAGGGCGAAGACAGGGACACGTGAACCCAACTCGCCTTAAATATATATAATATTTATATATTTATTATTTTAACTCTTCCCCCAAAAAAGCCCCCCCCCGCCCCCACTGCATCTCACAGTAACTATGCCGGCCCAGTATCTACGACAACCCTGGTGCACCCCTGTTACTACGGTGACCGGCAGGGGATGTGGTGTGGCTACCACTAAATGAAGATCCCACTTCCCCCACCAATAAAAATAGGAGGTATTTTTTTCTCTTAAAGAAAAATACACCTCTGAAAAAGAAAAAAAAAAAAAAAGAAGCCGTAGTGATTTAGGAGCAGGGAGGTAGGTGGAGGGTATCAGGCCTAAGGCCCCCAGGAACCCCACCCCCCCAAATTAAGACCTTGGATATGTGAAAAAGCAGCAGGGAAAGGGTGTTTTAAGACCACCCCCCCCACCCATGAAATGGTACAGCCCACTCTTGGAGTGGTACAGTCCAAGCAGCACCCCTTCTGGGCACAGGTGGTATAATCCATTCAGGTTATTCCTTCCCCACCCCCTGGGGGGGTAAGTATCAACAGCTGCATCCCCTTTCTGAATGGTATGATCCCCTTTCCCAGAAGAAAAATGGTAAAGTCCAATCTTCTCCCGCACACTTGGTAGTCTAGTCTACTGCCCACACTTGGTGCAGTCAGGGTAACTACCCCCATCCCTGAACTGATTTATCTCCCCTTCCTTCCTGTCTCAAGTGGTACAACCCACTCAACCCCCCCTCCCTTGTCAAATAGTTCAACCCTCCTTTTTAGGTCCAGCTATGCAAATAACACCCCCCCCCCCACCAACGGTACCATCCAGCCCAGCCAGCTTCAGTGGTGGAATCTACCTGCACCTGCCCCCTTCTTCCCAAAGGTGGTAGATCAGTCACAGTCCAGGGAGGAGGGGGGTCAGGGCACAAGGGAGAGTGGAATCTACCATCTATAGTGGGGTGGAATAAATCATTCAACAGCAAAGTAAGTGAGCAGCTATTTAAAAGGAGCAGGAGCTATATTTTAGGGTGCAGTTGGGGGCAGAAACAGTACCCTCCCAAAGCACTCAATATCTGGGGACCACCATGCCCCCACTAGGGACCCCAGCTGAGCAGCCCCCCCCGGCCCCCCCCCCCCCGTGGGGAAAAGCATTCTTATGCAGGGGGGAATAGGGATAGTGCCCCCTGGTGGGGGTACAGTGCAGTGCAACATAGTGGGGGGGGAAGCTGGATGTGGGGGAGGGGCAGTTGAGATGCAAAAAGGAGGAGGGCCCTGCCCCCCCCCCCATCACCAGGCATTTCCCTTTCCCCCTCGCAGCCCCTTCTAGGGGGGCAATAAGTGCCCCAGGGGAGATAGGGGGGCTGGGGGTCTATGTCTTGGGACCACGGCCGTGCTGGAGGTTGAGCCGGTTCATTTGCGCCTCCTCCAGGCCCCGCAGCCGCCGGAGACGCAGCTCATCCAGCTGCCGCCACAGCTCTTGGCGCTCCTTCTCCTTCTTCAGCTCCCTGTGGACAGGGCCGGGGGTCAGGGGAGCACCAAAAACGCAGCCCATGGAGCCCCAGGGGCAGGGAAACAGGGATACAAGCCCAGGGCATTGTGGGAGATGGCCTGAGCTACCCTGGTGTCCCCCATGATGGTGGTAGGGCAGCCGCAAGGCATTGTGGGAGGGGAGGAAAACATAGGGGACGTCAGGCTAAATGTAGCAGCCTCAGAGCATCACAGGAAATGAGGAATAGTTTGGGGAGGAAAGCCAAGATGACAGCCCCAAGGAATTGGGGGAGAAGAGGAAGATCTCAGCAACAGAGGGGCATTGTGGCTGCTTCAAGGCATTGTGGGAGGAGGTGGCCGGTGCTCCAAAATGGCCAATGCACTGTGGGAAGCGAGGCATGTCTGTCTGTCCCCTACCACCTCCCTCAACATGTACACACACCCCAGGGCAGCCCAGACCAAGACGGTGCCAGGGGCTGCCCCAGGGCATTGGAGCTAAGAGGCCAGCCTTGGAGCAGCTAGACCAAGAGGGAAACCCCACCCCACCCCAGGGCTGCACAGGAGACAGGACATGGGTGCCATCTTGGTCCCAGCATGCCCTGGGCCTGCCCTAGCCAGCACTCACTGCTGCTTCTCCAGCTTGTAGGAGGCTGTAAGCTCATCGAAGAGTTTCCCATTCATCTCCATGAAGGTTTTGAGCACGTTGTAGACCAGCGACACGATGGTCCTGGGGACAGGGGCAGTTGTGAGGGGCAGGCAGGGCCCCTTGCCCCCTGTGGATCCCACCCCTTGCCCCACAGTCCATTGAAGAGGATAGACAGGCTGCCTAGATGTTGCAAAGCATTGTGAGGTGGCCAAGTTGCCGCCTGCCCACAGCAAAGGATCGTGGGGTGGCCAGATCCCCGCCTCCGAATGCACACCCTCCAGAGCATTGTGTATGCAGGGAAGGAGGACTTGGCCAACCCTGCAAAGCACTGTGGGAATGTGCATGTATATACAAGAAAACTTGGCTATCCCACAATGCTTTGCAGGGTTTGTGTACATGTATATACAAGAAGACTTTGTTATCCCACAGTGCTTTGCAACAGGGGGCTGTGTATACATCTGTAGTGGGGGGTTGGTAAAACACTTGACCACCCTCCCCCAGCTGCAAAGTGTTTTGGGACAGCCAAGTCCTCTCACACAGATAAACTCCCCCCCCATGCAAAGCATTATGGGATGGCCAAGGCCAGCCCCACTAACTGCAATGCATTGTGGGATAACCAAATTCCTCCATGTACCCTTCCAAGCATGTGGGGATAGTCAATTCCTCCCCTCAGAACACTGCCACCTGCAAAACCTTGTGAGATAGACATCCCAGCCCCCTGCAAAGCATTATGGGATGGGCACTTTCCCCAGATGCATCCACCCTCCACTTTGAAAAGCACTGTGGAATAGCCAAGTCCTCTCCTGCCACACACATTCACTCACTGCAAGGCATTGTGGGATTACTTGGGTCCCCAAGAAGGGTGCAAATCATAGTGGGATAGTTAAACCTCCATCCTGTCAAAATTCATCATAGGACTACCAGGGAACTGCCAAATGAACCCCCCTCCCTCCTCACCCTAAACTCTGCAAAACATTCTGGGATTGGGCCCCTCTGCCTGGAGAGCTGCAAAGCATCAGGGGATATACGTCAGTGCCCCTGCTCCTGCAATGCACCATGCAATTACCGCATCAGGCCCACCCCCAAAAAACATAGGATGCCAAACTCTTCCCACCCCTGCAAGCACTGTGGGATAGGCAAGACTTCCATACTCTCCCCCACACAACATTCTGGGATGAACAAGTTGCCTCCCCACCTCCACCACCACCTAGCGAAGCATCATGGGATACATCCTTCCCAGGCCCTGCTCCCCACAGGCAGACCCGTCCCTCCCACTGGCTCACTGGTTCCAGTGTTCCTTGGAGACGCGGTAGAGGGTGCCAAAGATGGCAGGCAGCACGGCCTGGCAGTTGTCCTCGATGAGGCTCAGGATGTACTCGTTGTTCCAGAAGTACAGGGCCCGCTCCGCCACCTAGGCATGCCAGAGGGGATGCTGGGGTCAAGGCCATGCCCCTGGGTAGGCCCCAAGGTATAGGCAAGGCTGAGTTTGTCACCTCCCCTATTTCCCAAAGCTCTAAGTTTCCCTGCCTGGAAGTCCCAGCCTGGAACTGGTTGGGTGGAGCAACAGCTACCCCATGCCTAGAGCTACCTAAAGGCCTGCCCCTCAGTTCCAGGAGGCAGGCACCAGGCAGACACGCCCCCATCCTCACATTCCCAGAGCCCATCCCCCACCTATGGTGGGCAGGGCATCAGATAGCCAGGCCACTACCTGGAGGGGCTGCCCCTACTAAAAGCCCTGCCCCTGGGCTTGAGAAGTGAAGGCTGCTTCTAAAATAGGCCCCTCCCCCAGGCTTAATGTGTAGAGCCTGCCCCCTTGATTAGGACTCTCCTCCCATCCTAGGCCCTGCCCCCAGACTTTGGGGTAGAGCTTACCCCTAAAATAGGCCCCTCCCCCTACACTGGGCCCCACCTCAAGTCTTCAGAGTGTGGAACCTACCCCTAGAATAGGCCACTCCCCCTGCTGTGCTCCACCCCCCCACCTTGAGGGGTGGAGCCTATCCCTGAAAATAGGTCCCTCCCTCTGCAAGAGAGGGAGGGCTTTAGGACAAAGTCATCAGCTAGCCACCCTGCACTCCCTCAAACCCCTCTCCCCTTATGGGTGGAAACCAAGCAGGCCCTGCCCCCCCCTACCTGGAAGTGGGGGCTGGCGATGCATTGGGCAACCTGCTTGAAGAGCGGCTGCTGCACTTTGACGAACTGCGAGGGCTCAATGACATCCAGGATCTCCTCAATCTCCCCCAGAAACATCACCTGGGGGGGGAGTGGCCTGTAAGGTGGAAGGCCAAATACCCCAGTCCACTCCCCTTCCATCCTATAACCTCCCCCCAGCCACTTATCCATCCCCTTCACCCCAACCTGGCTGCAACCCTATTTTCTCACCCCTTAATGAGTACGGATAACCCCGGCCCAGCTCAATCCCTCCCCAAAGACCTCCCTCAGTCCCCTCCCCAAACCTCTTTCTGGGTGCAGGTCTTTGGCCAGTATTTCAGCAGTCCCCGAATCACCTGGGTAACAGAGCCAGGGTTAGAGACCAAGGTGGTCTGCCAATCCCAAGGCCCCGCAGCCCCCTCCCCACCCCATGGGACACTTACATGCTCTGTGAGGGTGGCATCTTTCTCCAAAAACTGCACCACACAGTAAGCCAGCTGGGGGAGGGGGAAGCAGAGAGCAGGTGAAAACCCACTGAAAACAGCCCCTGCCCCCAGAAAAGACTTGAACCAGTCCCTTCCAGCAACTGCTCCCCAAAAGCCCTTGCCCCCCCCAAACAGACTCTCACACCAGTCCCCCAAGACAGACCCATGTTCCCCCAAGAGCCCCCCCAACAACTGCCCACTGAGCTAGACCTGTACCCCCCCGAGCAGCCCTCTGCCCCCATAGGTCTGACACCACTCCTGATATAGCCCAACACCCCCCACAACTGCCCCCAAACAGGCCCCATCTCCTCAATTACCTTCCCAAAAGAGCCCCCCAAAAGGTTCTGCCACCCATAACTGCCCCCCACCAAGGCAGACCCCTTGGTCCCCAACAAGTTGCCCCTCCAGAAGTCCCCCCCCCACGATGCCTCCAAAAAGAGCCCCCCCTTCAAGACGGTCCCCCCCAAACCAGGCCCTGCCCCAACAAACAGTTACCGCCTCCCCCCACAGCTGTCCCCCAAAACAGGTCTCTCCCCCAGTTGCTCTCTTCCTCAAAACAGGCTTTTTCCCCACCCCACCCTCAACAACTACAACTCCACATAGATGGGGGGGGGGGTGGGGGGGCTTGGTCAGAACCCCCTCCCACAGAAATCCAGGGAAGAGGGGGCTGGTAGCCTGGGTTATCTCGCAGCTCATGGAGGGGAGTAGGGGCTTGGGGGAGCTCAGACACCTGGGTCCTTTTCTTTCCTGTGTGCCCCACCCCCTGAACCCCGTGCCACCTGCCACAAGGCAAGAGAGACCCCAGACTGAGCCCCGGAGGAGGGACAGGCCCCCACCCCCGCAGCAGTACCTGGGCGTGGAAGACTGACAGTGCCTTGACGGAGTGCAGAGGAATCAGGACCCGAACCAGGAACTGCTTGTGCTCGGCCTTCAGGGGCAGCGCGAAGCCATTGATGATGCTGCCGGGATGGATGGACAAACAGATAGGGTCACCCCCAGGGAGGGAGGGATGGACGGGGGGCAGCAGGCAAGGGGGTGGTGTCTCTGTCTGCCAGGGCTGGCAAAACGCATGCCCTGCCCCTTTACCAAGCTTTTCTGGTGCAAGCGCCACCTCTCCCAGGTTGCCCCTAAAATAAACAGTTGCTATGGGGAAATCCCCTTTCCAGGGCCAGGACTTCCTGCCTGGCCATCCTAGGTAGAGTGCTTTTCACACCAAATGAAGTCCCACCTCCATCCACTAGGAGCAGGATTTCCTTCCCAATCACGCCCTGAGAAGGAGGATGAGATCTCACCACAGGAAGTCCCACCCCTATAGGTACCCAACTTCCTTCCTAGCCCAATCCTGGAGGAGGGGGACCTCCCCCCACAGGAAGTCCCACCCCCAAGAGACAACTTCCTGCCAGTCTAGAGAGAGATGAAAAAAAAAAAAAAATCCCCAATCTTCAGTAAAAAAAAAGAAGTAACCCCAAACTCCATATTTTTCTACAATTAGAATGAAACACCATGATATACACATCTATATATGTGTATATATACACCGCCAGGAGTGACCAGGAATAACGGTCACAAGCTGGCAGAGGGTAGATTTAGGTTAGATATCAGGAGGCGCTACGTCACGGTCAGGGCGGCTAGGGTCTGGAACCAGCTTCCAAGAGAAGTGGTGCAGGCTCCTACCCTGGGGCTGTTTAAGAGGAGGTTAGATGAACATCTTGCTGGGGTCATTTGATGCCAGTATTTTTTCCTGCCATGGCAGGGGGTCGGACTAGATGATCTGCTCAGGTCCCTTCCAACCCTACAGACTATGAAACTATATATTAGTGATGTTTTATTTTAATCACGAAGAAGCATGGAATTGAAGTTACGTCTTTTGGGGGGGGTTTTTGAATGAAAAATTGGACTTTTTTTTAGATCAGAGGAAACCAAGATCCCTGGAGATGACACTGTAGCACAGTGCCCCACCTCTTTACTTGGCTCCGTCACTCCTCGCAAGCCCCACCCCCTGTCCAGGCCCCAAACAATTCTGTGCCCAAGCCCCACCCCCCACGAGCCTCCATTACCTGCCCAGGATCTCCAGCAGCTCGGCCACGCCATTAAAGTGCTCCGTTTCATAGATGAACCTGGAGGGGACAGGACAGGACAGGGTGAAAACACTTGCTCCTGCCCCAGCCCCCACCCTGCCCAGGCTGACAGGGGCAATTATCTACTGTAGATGCCCTGCCAGCACTGTACAGCATAGAGGATGATGAACCCAGTGGTAGTAAAACTGTTACCCATTCCCCAGGAAGACCCTCCCCACTAGAGGAGGGACTTCCTGCCAGGCCAGGAAGTTCCGCCTCTCCAGAGAAGGCGTTCTCTTCACAGGAAGTCCCACCCCTTTTATGGGGGGCAGACCTGCCTGTCAAGATGGGTTGCCCTTGCCAGGAAGTCCCACCCATTAAAGTGTGGAACTTCCTGTCAGTATTGACTTGAATACCTCACTACAGGAAGTACCTCTCCAGGAGAGGGAGATCTCAAGTCAAATAAGTCCCACGGCTTCTCCACCCCAACCCAAAAGGAAACTTCCTACTAAGGAGGGATGGCTGGACTAGGAAGCATCAGCACAGGAAATCCCACACCCACTTCCAAGAACGGCACTTCCTGCCTGGATTGGCATAACAGGAAGTCCTGCTCCCGCAGGGGGTTGGACTTCCTGCCCAGCCTTTCGGAAGATTCTCAGCACAGGAAGTCCAGCTACCTGGAGGCCGGACTTCATGTCCCAGTCCAAGGGGAATGGGAAATGACAACTCCCCAGTGGTGGGACTTTGTGGTAAAGCAGTCCCCCTGGGCTGGGCAGGGCAAGAAGTCATACCTCCCTAGAGGCATGACTTCCTGCCCAGCCCCCCCAGCCCAGGGGGAGGGTCTCTATACAGGAAGTCCCACCTTCCCAGGGATGGGACTTCCTGCCAAATCATTCCAGGCAAGGTAGGGGAAGGATGATTTCATCACTGGAACAAAAAAAAAAAAATCACACTCTCTCAGGGGCGGGACTTCCTGCCCAGCCTTCCCACGCAGGGGCCCAGTCTCCACCCAGGATGTCCTTGCTCCCTGAAGGGGTGGGACTCACCGCAGGAAGATGTTGTTGCACTGCTTGCGGATGTAGGCGCGAAGGCCCAGGAACTTGCCGTAGACGCGGTGCAGGATGGTCTTGAGATACTCACGCTCCCGCGGGTCCTCGCTGTCGAACAGCTCCAGCAGCTGGGGGGGTGGTCACCATAGGAACCAGCCTCAGTCGAGGGAACCCAGGGATCTGGGCCATCAGCCCCCTGCTCTCAACTCCCCCCCCCGGCTGCAGAGAACTGAGGCATGCGGGCATCACTCACCATCAGCACGAACTTCTGGTCCACGTAGCGCTTGGCCACGGAGGGCTGGAAGTCGGGGCTCTCCAGAAAGCGCAGGAAGAACTCGTACACTAGCTGGGAGCAGACAGGGCTGTTACTGTCCCCTCCCAGCCCGGGGGGGGGGGGGGGAAAAATCAGCCAGCCTAGCCCCAGGTCCTTTAAAAGGGCACAGACAGCCCTAAGCACAGGGTGGAGTCAGAGCATGCCACACCCCCACCTGGAATCACTGGACAGAGGCCCCACCCCTGATCTGACCCAGGGGGCGGAGCCAGAGATGACTCCTCCCAGCTCCAATTAGAAGGCAGAGCCTAGAGCCTGACTCCGCCCCCCCAGCTAGGCCAAGGGGGTGGAGCCCAGAGCCTGCCCCACCCCTAAGCTGGCTCCAGTAGGCAGAGCCCAAAGACAACTCCTCCCAGCCTGTCAGTGGGTGGAGCCAAAGACCTTCCCAGCTCCTGCGGCCAATCAGAAAGGAGCAATACTGAGCCCCAGGGGGGCCAGGTCTCACCTGGAGGTGAGGCCAAGACGGCTCCAGGTTGGGTTCATCCTCCTCGGGGTCAAACTCAGGGTTCTCACTGGGCGGGAGCGTCCGGAAGATGTTCACTGAGATCTGGGGGGGGTGGGCAGTGAACCCAGGTGTCCAGGCTCCCACCCCCCGCTCGCAGCCTCAGCCCCCGCTCTCCCAGGGCTCCCCGGGACTCACCATGCGCACGGCCTCGGGGTAGGTGGGCTCGATGAGGAGGCCGCGGGCCGTGGCCACACACTCCACCAGCTCAGCCAGCGCTGCCCGCTTCACCTCCTTGCCCTTCAAGTCGGCCACGGGGTCCAGGAAGTCAAAGAGGACGCAGCACTGCTGCAGCTTGCGACCCAGCAGCTCGTGCAGCTCCGACACCGCCACGTCTGTGGGGGGCACGGGGGAGTGAGGGGCAAGCCCGGGGCTAAGGGTTGGGAGTGAGGGGCACTGGCAGGGGCCTGCAGGTCAGGAGTGAGGGGCACCAGCCATGTGCCCGCAGTGGTGCTGTCCTCAGGGAGGGGAGCAGGTGCCAAGACCCCCCTGGGGGGCCTGTTGTCAGGGCTGAGACTCCTTGTGGCAACCAGGACTTGAGGTGACGAGGCGGGGAAAATCTGCCCCCCTCCCCCAGCTACAGACAGGGAAAGCCCCAGGGATCCCCCTCCCCAGCTTCTGGTGCCAGGGAGCGGGAGGCCAGGCTGCAACCCCTCATCCCCCAGCCCTGCTGGTGCCCCTCACTCCCGACTCGCAGCCCCTGCCCCCCCAGAGCCCCTCACTCCCACCTGCAGCCCCCTGCCCCAAAGGCTGCTGGGAGGCTTCCTTCTCCCTGGGGAAACACTAAGTACTAATTTGGCTGCTAGCTCCACCAGGCACTTAGAGCCAGACAGATCTCCGGGAGTGGGGGGGGCAGAGAGGAGTTAATGGGCTGGGGCTGGGGCGGGGGAGGTGGGGGTTGGGAGCCTGGACGCCTGGGTCCTTTCTCTGTTAGGCGCCAGGGCAACCCTCCTGGTCCCAATGACAAGGCTCATTAACAGGAGTCTCCCCACAACCCCCAGGAGCTCCCAGGCCTGGCCCACCTCCGTGGTCCCTGGAACAGGACGGGGCTGAGACCTGGCCAGCTCAGCCCATGCCCCATGAGCCTGGGGACTGAGTCAGTGAGACCCAGGGACCTCTCACAAACAAACACAGCTGCAATAAAAGACCCTACAGTAAACAGACCTTGGAGAAGAGAGGAAACTGAGGCAGGGAGCCTTCAACAGCCATGGAGGCTGGAGCAGGAGGGCAGAGAAGGGAAGCCAAGCATCCAGGCTCCCAGCACCCTGTGCTCCCACCCCCAAAAGCTGGGAAGGAACCCATGCATCCTTGACCCCCTCCCCATCCACCACTCCACCCCGGGAGGGAACCCAGGGGTCTGGCACTCACCCTTGAGCAGGGGCAGGGGTGTGAGCTCCTGCTGGGAGCTCTGGTAGCGGAACTGGGAGGAACTGTGGGAGCGCCGGGGCCGGGTCCGGCGCAGTGACCGGCGCGAGAACCCATCCACTTTCTCCGGGGGCGGCACCGGCGAGAGCCCCGGCGATGGGGGGCTCGGGGGGGTCCCCGCTGGGGTCAGCTTCATCTCCATGGCTAAGATCCGTGACGAGCAAAGATGATGCTGGGAAGTCAGGGGGCTTCCAGCCCGGCCATGGTCAAGGTGTCACGTTCCACCCCAGAATCAGCCGCCTCTGGGTCCTTTAAGAAGCTGGTTTCCACTCCAGAATCAGCTGCCTCCAAGTTCCTCACAGCTTTAGTTCTATCCCAGCATCAGCCGCTTCCGAGTCCTTTCAGGGTTCAGTTTCACCCCAGATTCAGCTGCTTCTGGGTCCTTTAAGGGCTCAGTTCCACCCCAGCACCAGCTGCCAGCCTGCAGTCACCCCCTTGGTCCAAGTCTCCAAGGAGGAGGAGGCTAGCTCGGATGCCTGGATCCTCTGCACATTGCCCCTGCCCCCTGATCCTCAGCCCCCCACAGTTCTGGACAGGGTCCCAGCTATCCCCTGCACACAGAGGCCCAGGGAAGGAGTATCCTGGGGGGGGTCCTGGCTGTCCCAGCCCCCACCACTGGCTTTGCAAACTCAGGGGAAGCCTTGACCCCCCCCTCCCCCGAGGGCTAAGGAGATCACCAAGTTCTCAGGGATGCCTGGTAGGGGCCTTGCAATAACTGCTCTCCCCCACTCCGCCTTTGGCCTTGCAATCCCCTGTGCCCCAAGCCCAGGCAATGCAAGCCCCCCAAAAGCTACCTCCTCTTGCTTCGCAAAGCCCCGGAGCACCAATGCAAGGAGATGCAATACAACCAGGCTTTGCAAACAACCCCCAACCAATGCAAACGATGCAACGCAGCCCCCCTGCCTCTCCAAACAGCCCCCTTGCTTTGCAAGCCCCCCCCCACTGCAAATACAACTAGGCTTTGCACACTCCTGCACTTTACTCTGTGCACAACTGTGCACCCCCACCCAGTCCCCTTTGCTTTGCAACCCCCTTATTCAAAGGCAAAGTGATGCAATGCAGTGCCCACTTTACAACCCCCCCCACCAATGCAATGCAACCAGGCTTTGCAAGTGGCACCCCCAGTCTACAGCCCCGTGTAACAAGCCACAACAGCCCCCACTTTGCAAATTCCCCTCTGAATTTCCCCCACCACAGATGCAATTATGCTTCTCCCCCGCTCCAGGTAAGTGATACAACGCACCCCCCTATCCAACCGCCACCCCGCAGCAATGCAAAGAGACACAATGCACCCAGGCTTTGCAACCCCCCCAATGCAAGCAACACAGTGCACCCCCTTGCTTTACACCCCCCCTGCCGCAATGCAATGCACCCCCTTGCTTTATGCCTCCCCAACGCCAGGAGGTACGATGCACCCACACTTTGCAAGCCCCTCCTTTTCCTTTGCACCCCACGCCGCAATGCAATGCACCCCGCTTGCAAGGAGACCTGAGCTTTGCAAACTCCCCTCGAGCCAATGCAAAGGATGCAATACGCCCCCCCCCGGAATCCTCCCTCCGCTTTGCAAAGCCCCGCAGCCGCGAGGCAAGCGACGCGATGCAGTGCAACCCCCGCCCCACGGCGAGGAGATCCGAGGCCCCCCGGGCTTTGCAAACTGCCCCTCGGGGCTTCGCTACCCCCGGAGACCCCTGCCAGCCGCCCCCCCGCGGCTGCCGGGCCGGGCCGGGGCCTGCAGGGGAAGCAGCCCTCGCAGCTGCAGCCGGGCCCGGGGCGCGAGCTCGGCCGTGACGTCACCAGCCCCGCCCCTGCCGGGAGCCCACGTGAGCACGTGCGTCAGTGCGGGGAGGATGAGGTCACCCGCCCCCGCGCCTATTGGCTGCGAGCGGGGAAAGGGCCCGGCCCGGATTTAAAGGGGCAGGGAGCATTCATTTTTATTTATTTATTTTTTTTTTTGGAGCCGGCACTCGTGCAAAGGTGAGGGCGGGGGCTGAGGGCATCCAAGGGTTAACGCCCCCCCCCGGCCCCATGGGCGCCTGGGCTTTGTAGGCGGAGGGGTGAGTGACAGCCGATCCAGCCAATCAGGGCGCGGCGTGCGGCTTCTCCTTGGGTGACCTCGCCTAGCCCCGCCCCCAGAGCCTGAGGTAGGGGGAACTTAAAGAGGCCGCTCGCTCCAGGTGGAGGGGAGGGAGGTGCGTGTGGCTCGCAACTCGACACCAGGCACACGTGTTGCACGGACATAGGCACCACGTGCAGATCAACTGCATGTGTGTACATGCATGGGCACGCATGTGACGTCATACGTAAGGACGGCCCCTTGCATGCACATGCACGCACACACACAAAGGCCCACTGAAACATCTCACGCAGGTGTGCATGCATGTACAACTGTGTCTTCACACGCACCCAGACACACACCCACACACGCGTAAGGACCTGCTGAAATATCTTACATGTGTGCATGCACATGTGTGACTTCACACATGCAGCTGTGACTTCACACATGCACACACACGCACATTACACTTACGTTCCAATGCATGCCCATGCACGCACACACCACCCAGTTGTGCACGTGCATGTGATGAAACGGTTGTACACGATGTCACAGTATTGCGAGTGCAGCCAGACCTGTGGGCGTGTGATGAAGGAACCCTGCATGTCATGTTGCAGCTGTGGGAGAGGTCACATCGGGGGGGTGTACGCGTGCACGCGTGGGATGGTGCCGTGCGTATCTGCGTGTGCGCGACTAGCTGTGTGTGGGATGGCATGTGAGTGCGAAGTCAGCGTAGGCTGGGAGGAGGCTGAGACTGGACACAACTCATCATACCTCCCCTCATTTACCCCATCTCCCAGCCTTGCTCTTAAAGGCACAGCGCCAGAACTGGCCCTCCTCCCGTTTTACCCTTTGCAACTCCACACCCCCGCCGCCCCTGGGACCCCAGTACCCCTCACTGCCTGCCCCAGTGCCCCCTTCCTGTACCCCTACATGCCCCAAGCTTTGCAGCCCCCTGCTTCTGCAGCTCCCACCCCCTGCCCTGGAACCCCCGTCCCCCCCCCGGATCTCCTAGTCCCAGGACCCCCCCAGCTTGTGGCCCCTCGTGGAAGAACCTGGTATGAAGCTCCCCCCGATGGCAGGGGCTGGGCACTGGCGCCCCCTCGTGGAGAAAACCAGCATAACCCCTGCTCCTCCAAGCTGGGAGCGAGGAGCCGGCTCCAGGATGCGACTGGTTCTGGGGTGGAAATGTGGCAGCTTGGAGATTTCCCTGCACCATCTACTGCTGCCTTTTGCAAATCAAGCCACTGCATTAAAGAAAAACCTCCAACCCCCCACCCCGATCCCGCCTCCCCGGTGTCTCCCTGGCTGTAAGGCAGGGCGCGAAGGAGCATCATGCCTGGGTGGGTCAGGGGGGCTGAGGCAGACAGTGGCCTGGATCTGGTGCAGGGGAGCACAGACGCCCATCTGCGGGCTGGAGAGTACTCCGACAGCTGTCCCTGAAGCCCTCGCCTATGTTATTGCCCCCCAGGACAGCTGGGGCTCTGTTCTGGCCGTGGGACCTATCTCACGCATCAGCGGGTCCTCTTCTGGGACCGGCAACTGCGCAGGCGCACTCCGGAGATAGCGTCATTGTTTTCGTCTCGCTGCCATGACGCATGCGCACTGCGGAAAGACTGCGACCTCTTTGACGCCTCTAAGCCAGGCTGAGACGAGGGAACTTATTTCGTGCTGGGGACGCGGCGTCGCCGCGACTTCTCTCGCGCCTCCCCCAACAAAACAGAAGCGAGGCGGGTCCCTATCTGGCGCCCCACCCTGCCCCCGCGGCTGGGCCAATCAGCACGGGGCTGGCGGAGGGAGAGACCAATCAGCAGGTGCGGAGAGGAGCCGGAGCTAATCCGACGGCTAGGAATGGGGGGGCTGGGCTTGAGGCGCCAGCCAATGGGCGTGGGGCCGGCCCCCCGCCAGCGGGCCGGGCCTGGAGGAAAAGGAGCGGGCGGGGAAGCTGGGGTGTCGCGTAGAAGCGCAGCCGGGCAGGGCGCACCCTGGGCGGGCAGGTCCCGCCGTCATGTCCCGGTGGTTTTTCCC
This sequence comes from Crocodylus siamensis, assembly GCF_052110815.1. NCBI lineage: Eukaryota > Metazoa > Chordata > Crocodylia > Crocodylidae > Crocodylus > Crocodylus siamensis. The sequence goes on from NC_143400.1 coordinate 3,461,395, forward strand.
CTGGTCCAGCTCCATCAAGAAGCGAGCCTGCCGCTACCTGCTCCAGCACTACCTGGGCCACTACCTGGAGGAGCGGCTCAGCCTCGAGCAGCTCAGCCTGGACCTTTACCAGGGCGCCGGCGCGCTCCGGGACATCCACCTCGACGTCTGGGTGCGTCCCGCAGCGCCCCCCACCGGCGGCAGGCCCGGGGGGCTCGGGGAAGAGGGGAGGCAGGGCCTGGGGGAGGGAGATGAGGGCAGGAGGGACCCAGGGCCTGGGAGAGCAGGGCAGCGTGGAGGGGCAGCGGGAGAGGTGAGCCAAGGGGGAGCAGGGAGGAAATAGGGGGCAGGGCAGGGTCTGGGGGGAAGGGTTAGGGGACAAGGCAGGGTCTGGGGGCAGGTGAAGGGACAAAGGGGCAGGGAAGGGTATAGGAGGGCAGGAGAAGGGGTCAGGCCAGGTTCTGGGGGAAAGGTAGAGGGGTCAGGACAGCATTTGGGGGCAGGGCAGGGTCTGAGGAAGGGGGCAGGAGAAGGGGGCATGACAGAGGTATGAGGGGGAAGGAAGGAGCCTGGGGGACGGAGGGAAGCCAGGTCCTAAGTGGGGTGGGGGGAGATGCGGGCAGGGAAGGGGCATCGAAGCAGGAGGATGTGCCCTGGCTCCCCCTACTCCCTGGCCCCCCACAAGGAGTGGAAGGAACAGGGATGGGGCAGGGCAGGGGCCAGGGCATGGGGAGAGCAGCCAGGGTTGGGGGGATACAGGGCGGGAGCCAGGCCATGCAGCAGGGCCGTGCCTCATTTTCCACCCGCTCTTCCAAGCTGAGCCGTGCCCTCCCGCCGTGCAGCAGGGCGCCCCCCGTCCTGGGGCATTAGCGCAGAGCGGAAAGGGGAAGGAGCCAGGCCTGTGCCCAGGAGTGCCCTGGCCTCAACCTCGATCTCACCCTGCCCTGGGTGGCACATGACCCCGCAGTGACTCAGTGCTTCTGCCAGCCGGACGTGGGGAAACCGGCCTCCCATCCGGGCCCCCGGCTGGAGCCTTTGTGTGGAGAATCCAGGCGTCCCTGCTCCCAGCCCCACCTGCTCCAGCTCCGCGTTGTAGTGCTGGCATAGACCCCGGGCCTCCAGGCTCCCCCCAGCCCCCGCTGCCCTCCCAAAGCTGGAGGGAACCCAGGCGTCCACCTGTCCCCGTGACCCCCCTCCCCACCCCCCAGCCTATTCTTAGCTTTCCAGGAAGACACAAGCACCCCCGTCTGCCTGTGTCCTGGCTGGGGGGTTGGGGAGTGCCCAGACCCCTGGGTTCTGCCCCCAGCTGTTGGGGAGGCCCTGCCTCAGTTTCTCTGGAGATGACTGGGGAGCCTGTATCTAGGGCTGGGTGGGGGCAGTTGAGGCACACCCCTCTGTCCACCTGGCAGGATGGGGGAACTGGCTTCATTCTGGGGGGGGATCTGGGCCAAGGTGCAGCCAGCTCTGGGGTGCGGCTTCAGGGAATGGCCAAGGGGAACAGGAAGTCCTGCCTGGCGCATCAGCTGGAATCTGGGCCAGCCGGTCTGATCCGGGTGCGGGGTCAGCGCCCCCATCTGGCCCAGGGTCTGAGTCATGCGGATGTCTGGGTTCTCCTAGCTCAAGGAGGGGAGCAGGGGGTGGGAGCCCAGACACCTGGGTTCTTTATCTGTCATGCCTTGGCTTGCTATGTGATGTGCGGCGCCTTTCCTCCCTCAGTTTCCCTCCCCCTAGCAGGGGAGTTCTTCAAACAGCCTGTGGTAGAAGAGGCCCCATACCCCCGCCCCCCCATGTTGCCTGCATCTGTTACACTCAGTTGGTGATGCATCCCACCCCAGAGCCAGCCACAATCCTGGCAAGGGCTCACATGCCCCCAGCCCTATTGCTCTTCCCTCCCCCTCCCCCCAAATCAGTCACATCTCATGGCTCTGTCCTGTCCCCGCAGTCGGTGAATGAGCTACTGGAGTCGGTCAATGCCCCTCTGGAGATTGTCGATGGCTTCATCGAGAGCATCTCGGTCGCCATCCCCTGGGCCGCGCTGGTCACGGAGAACTGCACCGTGGAGGTCACGGGGCTCCAGGTCACCTGTCGCCCCAAGGACCGCACAGGTAAGGGGGTAGGGAGGGGACTTGTGAGGACTCCAAGGCTCCCCTTGGAGCCTGCGCTAAATGGGGATAGACCGAGTGGGGGGCCAGATGGGAGGCTGCCTGCTGTGAGTAGGGGGCACTGTTGGTCCTGAAACATGGACAGCCACTCTCTCCTAAGCATACGACCCCAGCCCAGAGCTGGAGAGAGCTCAGGCATCCGGGCCCCCAGCTCTCACCCTGCCATCCCCCTGCGCCACCCAGAGCAGGAGAGAACCCAAACATCCAAGCTCCCAACTCCCCTAATCTAAGCTTCTCCCTACGTACATACAGAAGCTAGGGGAGAACCCAGGTGTCCGGGCTCCCAGCTCCTCCTGGTCCCTGGGTGGCAATGGGGGGTCTGACCCCCTGCCCCCCTCCTCCCCACAGGCTCTGCAGGCATGGAAGCTCAGAGCTGGGCCTCGAGCATGACGACGAGCCTACAGCTGGCCAAGGAGTGCCTCAAGGAGCAGCCCGAGGAGCCGCCCCAGCCCCTTGAGGGCCTCGAGATGTTTGCCCAGACTATCGAGACAGGTGCGTCCCTGGAGGGGGGTGGGGTGGCAGGAAGGTGCCGGAGAGTCGGGTGGGAACCCAGGAACCCAGGGCTTGTCCACGTCTTCCCAGAGCTGGAGGGAACCCAGGCATCAGGGCTTCCAGCCCCCCACCCCTGTTCCAATCACCTTGGACCCCTGTCCTGGAGCCAGTGTTACCAGAGTTGCCCGCTACTTTGGGGTGTGCTCATTTATTAGGGCTAGGGTCTTGGTAATTCTATCAGTGTGCTGCTTGTGTCACTTTGTGTTTCTATTATGGAGCTATATCTCTCCCTTCTGCAAGCCCCCACCCCCAGTGGAGCTATCTTGCAGGACTCAGTTCAGTGGGGCCGGGTTCCTCCAGTCCCCAAATCTCACACACACACACACACACACACACACACACACACACACACACACACACACACACACACACACACACACACACACACACACACACACACACACACACACACACACACACACACACACACACACGTACGTGACACGCCTGACCTGGCCGGGTTGATCAGCATGGACAGGCTGACACCCTCATATGCCAAGAATCAGTTCCTCAGAGCAACAATAACCCCAGTCAGACACAAGCACACAGTTAAACAGAATACCTCCGAATCCGGCTGGGTGTCCGTCTGACACCCTCATGGGCCAGCGTTCAGTTCATTAGGGCACGTCTGAGCCAAACTGGGTCAATCAGCCTGTACAAGCTGATCCCCTGATGTGTTTCGAACTCAGCACGTCCCAATCTTTTAGCCTCTTGATGAGCAGACCCCACGGTATTTCTGGGCTTCACAGGGATCTTTAGCTTAGGTAAGAGGGGCGTTGCTACAGAGCAAGTGGAGAAAGAGAAGTAAAGAAGGCAAAATATACCCAATTACCACCAGTTTGACTATAAAAATTATTTATTGCTAAGTAGATGAAATATATATTGACACTAGTAGTGATAGACATGCAGAGGAAAAACAAACACAAACAGTCACAGTATACTCTGGTTTCACTAAGTATTTGGGGAAACTTAGCTCAAGCTTAACTAATACAGTTCAAGTTCAGAAATCTCTGCTTAGAGGGAGAGAAGAGAAAAGAGAGAGAGAGCTGGGATCTCCCCAGTCCAAGGCACTCGGGCTGCAGAGCCGTCAGGTCCAAGTTCCCAGCACGATCCTTGAAGGGAGACGATCTGCCTCCTGCCGCCTCTCCAGAAGAAAGCGAGTGGTGTCAGCACACACTGCGCTTCTTTTACAGATTTTTATACCCCCAGTTCAGCTTCTTTTAAATATTTTCAATAGTGTAAATCAAATTGTCTTTTCTATTGACAAGGGGTTATCTGGGTGGAACATCTCAGGAACTTGATCGATACTCAGGAAACACCTACTTGGAGCCAGCTTGACATTCCTCTGGATAGCAGATAGACTTGATGGGATATCTCCTGGTGTCTTCAGAAACAATAGATTGCAGCATCAGGGTGTTTGGATTTTTACTTGGTGTGAACAAGCCTCAGCTTAGCATGACTTTTCCAGATCTTACTATAGTCTTTTAACAGACTTAAGGCACTTACTGGAGTGTGCATAACCTGTTGTGGAGAGGACTTCCACCAGTCGTCTCGGGAAAAGTATGACAACACGTGTGGCCAGGGCTCCAACGGGCTGGACGCCGTGATGAACCCTGTGCCATTGTTCAAATGCTGCCCGTACCCCCTCGGACTCGGTCTGTTGCCTCAGCATTCCCTAACCCGGGAACCGAGTTGTAGCCAATTAAGTTTACATCGGCCTCCCATAGTGGGACCGGGGAATGGCCGGCCCGAGATGCCTAGTAAACTTACTTTTGCTTGTGGGGGGGGAGGAAAAGTCCTTTGTAAATCCAGATTAGAAGTGGTCTGATAAATGCCGAGCTGGGTGTGGGGTTGATGAGCATTTGAAGCACGGCTTCCCTGTCGTGCCGTGCTCCCCTGCTTCGCTGATCCCAGGATTCACTGCAGTCTCTGCTTCAGGCCTTCTGTTCTCCATCTCTCATGTAAATGAATGGTCATCTGTTCCCATCTCCGATGCAAATGAGCCCTAGGGCAGTTGTTTCACTTTTGTCACCCTTATCTGGAGGGATTTAGGTGTGTCTCGCACTGCATCTTAATCAGCTTCTGTTTGGGGGGCGCGATTCTTTGTGAGTCAGACAGTCTGTGTCCTGCCAGGATTCCCCAAGAACATGGAGCTGACCGGTCACACCGGGGGAGGATCCAGGCTCTCAGACCCCCTGCTCTGACCCCACCTCCTGCTGCCCTCCCAGGGCTGGAGGGAACCCAGGCATCCAGGCCCCCAGGCCCCCTGCTCTGACCCCCCCCGACCCCACTGTCCTCCTGCTGGAGAGGACCCAGGTGTCTGGGCTCCCACTCCTGATCAAACTCCCCCCACAAATGAGGAGAGAACCCAGGTGCCCTGTTCTTTACCCCACTAACTCTTGGTAAGCATCCCTGTGCCTCAGTGTCCCCTGAGACTTATTCCATGTTTAAATCTCTGTGAATTGTTGGGGGGGGGCAGTGGGTGGGAAGGGCTGGGGGGTGTCAGGGGACCAGAGAGGGCTGGGGGGCGTCGGGGGCAGGCCAACTGGCCTTCTAATGCCGCCTCCCCCCCTGCAGTGCTGCGGCGGATCAAGGTGACTTTTGTGGACACCATTGTGCGGGTGGAGCATGCGCCCGGCAGCGCCCCTGGGGGGGTGGCCCTGGAGCTGCACATCAAGAGGTACTGAGGAGACTTCTCACTCCTGGTCTGGGGGGCATTTGGGGGGGCAGACCCTCAACTCCTCCCCCCCAGTCCCTGTCACCACCTGCGCTAAGCTGGGGAGTCCCTGCCCTAGGGGCCATGTTGGGGGCATCCCTGTCCAGGGGGAACCCTGACCTGAGGGGATGCATTGGGAGGTGAGCCATGACCTTGGGGGGCGCGGAGGGTGAAATCCTTGCCCTGGGGGGAGCGCATGGGGGTGGTTGCCAGTTAACGGGGTCCCCACAGGCTGGAGTATTGTGACGAGGCGCTGCGGGATCCTGGCCCGGCGCCGCCTCCTGACGTGCACCAGCTGCCGGCCGTGGTGCGCAAGGTGCTGCAGCTGCGCGGCGTGCGGCTCTGCTACGAGGACCTGGCTCCGCCCCCACCGCTGGCCCCACCCCAGGTACCCCGCCCGGACGCCTGGCTCCCTCTGGCTCTGGAAGGGCCGGGGGCCCAGAGGCCTCGGTTCTCCGCTGGCCGCAGCAGGGAGAGGTGGCGACTGCGGCTGGTGGTGGTTGTGGGGGGACCCCCTGGCTCATGCCCCCTCTTCCTACCCCCAGGCAGGCGCCCCAGCTGCCCCCCCCAGCACCCCCCTGCAGATCGGCAGCTGCTCAGGATACACCGAGGTCACGGTCAAGGTCAAGCAGAACGAGGCCCTGCCTGGACCCAAGGTGGGGGCTGTGGGGGCGCTCCCATAGGGCTGGGCTGGGGGCACAGGGTGGGACGGACCACTGGGTGGGGAGGGGGTTGGGCAGGGAATGGACAGGGTTAGGAGGGTTCATTGGGCTAGTCTTGGCAGGAAAGGGCAGGTCTGGGAGGGTCCATTGGGCTCATGGTGGGGGGAGAGGACGTGGACTGGAAGAGTCCATTGGGCTGGTTATGGATTGCGGGGGTCAATGGACCAGGCTGGGAGGGCCCATTAAGCTTCTAGTTGTGCTGGGGTGGGTGGGTAGGGTCACTGGGCCCCTGTGGGTGCTTGGGCTGGAAGGATCCATTGGGCTGGTTGTGGGGGGGGAATTGGGCTAGGCTGGGAGGGCCCATCGGGCTGGTCAGGTGGGGGCAGCATGGGGAGACCCCACCCTGAGTGTGCTGTGCCCCCAGTTGGAGCTGGACGGGAAGCTGGGCTCGCTGCACCTGCTGCTGGCCCCCGAGCACGTCGCCGCCCTGCACAGCCTCCTCGCTGCCCTCGGCGCCTCCGGTGAGAGTTTGCGGCAGGGCCTGGGGGGCAGCGCCTGGGGTCCCCCTTGCCCCTGTTCCTCTGCCTACTCCTCCCTGATCTCAGGTGCCGGCGGCCCGCGGGAGAGGCCCAGCAAGAGCCGCCCGCTGGACTCCGAGGACCTCAAGCTGATCGAGCAGGACCTGAACCAGCAGCTGCACGCGGGGCTGGGCCCAGGCCGGCCCGACGGGGCTGACAGCTTCTTGGGTAGCGAGAACGGAGGTGATTCCCTGCCCCCCTCGACCTGGCGGTGCCCCTCACTCCCGACCCACAGCCCCCTGATGCCCCTGCTTCTGCCCCCAGAGATGTTCTTCTCCATGGTCCCCCTGACCAGCAGCATGACCTCGACCCGCTCGGTCGGGGAGCTCTCCGACATTGACCTGGACAGCTCCGTCCACAGCGACTACGGCCCTGGCCCCCTGCAGCCCCCTGCCTTCGCCCCTGGGGTAAGCGCCCCCGGGAGTACAGGTTGGGAGGGGGCCGGGGGCGAAGCTACAGCTCTGGAGGGCTGGGGGTAGAGCCTGGAGGCGGAGGGATGGTCGGGGAATTGGGGGTGGAGTGTGGGGCCAGGGCTGTGGGAAGGGGCCGGGGCAGAGCTGGGGGAGCTTGAGGCTGGGGGCAGAGCTAGTGGGACTGCGGGGCGGGGAGCCTGTCACTGGGAGCGGAGCTGGGGGCGGAGCCTAGGGTTAAGGGGTGGGGTTAAGGGATAGTGGGGTAGAGCAAGGGGTAGGAGTGGTGGAGCCTGGGCAGGGGCGCAGCTAGGGGACAGGGTGGGATGGGGTGGAGCCTGAGGGCTAGGGACAGGCTTAGGGGTTGTGGGGAGAGGCTGGGGCGGAGCTAATGGGTGGAGTCTAGGGCCAGAGGCGGGGCCAGGGTTTGAAGTAAGTGTAGGGAGTGGGTCTTGGCAAGTGAGGGAGGAGCTGGAGGAACCTGCAGGGCAGGGTTAGAGCACTGGGGGGGCAGTCAGAGGCTCGGGGTGGAGCTGGGTTAAGGCTGCATGCTCACCCCCCCCCCCCCCGTCCCTGCAGCTGATCCTCAGCAGCCCCCGGCGCTTCGGCCACTCGCCCTTCGCTGCCACCGTCCCCGGGCTGGGCAAGCTGCAGGGTGAGTTGGGGGTCTCGTCCGCCCTCTCCAGCTGTGGGTGGGGAGGGAGGTCTGGGGGTGAGAGGAGGGGTCCGGGAGCCGGGACGCCTGGGTTTTCTCCAGCTCTGTGTGCCCTCCTCTCTTCTAGGCAAGCCCCCCCAGCCGGACAGCCTGCGCCCCGAGACGCTGGTGCGGGTGACGGTGGGCGGGCTGACGCTCACGGTACCCCACCAGGGCCCTGCCCCTGCCCCTGCCCCTGCCCCACCTCTGCCAGCCCAGGACTTCTTCACTGAGGTGGACTCCTGCAAGGACACTGCCTTCGGGGGCCGGGACTTCACCCCCCTGCGTCAGACCTTCGAGAGGGCCTGTCCCCGCAGCCACCTTAGGTACTGTCCTGCCCCGCCCCGTGCTGGCTTGTCTCTAAAGGTGGTCTCCCGCCCACATCTTGACCCTCCCAGACCCTGCTTAGCTTCCCAAGGCACATTTACAGCATGCCCAGGCATGGTGCCCCCTGCTGATTTGCCCCCTCTTGCTCCTCCTGCCCCCTGCCAGGCTGACGGCAGCCGCGGTGCAGCTGAGCTGGGAGCAGAAGGCAGCCTGTGGGCTGCACGTGGCCAGCGCGGACCTGGGGTGTGGGAAGCTGGAGGTCCTGGAGTGCCTGTGGCCAGATGAGGGGCCCCGGGTGCCCATCTACACTGAGGTAAGGGGTGGGCTGGGGTTGGGGGCGGGGGGCAGGAGCCTATCCCTGCCCCTTATCCCCTAGGGCAGGGGGCTGGAGTGGCCGGGGGCAGGGGCAGTGCGCTGGAAATGTCCTGGGGGGGAGAAGGGAGCCAGGAAGGGGCCTGATACCCTGTGCCCCTGCTCCCAACAGCTCCTGAGTTTTGCAGCCCCCAGCGAGGCCTCGGCTCGGCCCTGCACCCAGGTGCGCTATAAGCAGACGGAGCAGCTGCCCCCCAAGGTGAGCGCAGAAGGAGGGGCTTCCTGTGGCAAGGTGTGGGGCCAGGGGCAGGAAGGGGAAGGGGGAGGGCTAGGAGCAGAGCGTGGGGTAGTGAGGCCGAGGTAAAGGAGGTAATCTGGGTACTGGTTTGTACCTGGGCGACACTGGGGACGGGCCTAGGACCAGGGGGTGGCAGCTATGCCAATGGGGGGGTTGGAGGCCATGGGGGGTGGTGAATAAGATCAGGGACACAGCTGATGCCCAGGGAGATGGGTGGGGGTGTGGCCTGTGATCGGGGGTGGGGCCTATGCTTAGGGGTGGGAATTATGCCCAGGGAGGCCTGGGGCTTGGTCCAGGGGGCGGGGCAATCCTTGTGGGGGTGGCTTACGCCTGGAGGGCGTCTTGGGCTTAGGGGGCAGGGCCTGCGCCCCCACCCCACCCCACCCCACCCCACCCCACCCCTGACCATCCCTCACAGGGCAGGGGCCAGCGTCGGCGCGTGGGGGCCACGCGGAGCTCGGAGGTGGCTGTGGACCTGGCCCCATTCGAGGCCGAGGTGGACCTGGGTGCCCTGGACCGGCTGGCCCCGCTCCTCCGGCTGGCGGGAGCCGCGTCCCCCCAAGACACGCCACCCCATAGCCAAGGGGAGCTACACATGGTAAGGGGCGGGGCTTATGCCACCCCTAGGGAGCAGGACTGCTATTTTGAGGGCGTGGCTTATGGCTGGGGGCTCAGGCCTGGAGGCGGGGCTTATGCTTGGGCAGGTGTCACACCTGGGCCTGTGGCTAAGAGGTAGGGGGAGGGATTTGGGGGTGGGGCCAGTGTCTGGAGGCGGGGCCTACACTTGGGGCTTGGCCTAAGCCTGGGGGCGGGGTCAGTGTTCAAGTGTCAATTGGGGGCGTGGCCAATGCCCGGGGAGGACATTTTGGGCCTGGCCTAAGACTTGGAGGCAGGGCCTATGCTGGGGATTTGCACCCTGGGGGGCGAGCTGAGGCTCCTGGGTCCAACATGGAGGGTGTGGCCAGTACCTGGGAGTTTAGGGGCAGGGCATATGCAAATGAAGCGGCCGCCCCCTTAACCCTCGGCTTCCCGGTGCCAGGCAGAGTGGTCCCCGGCGGGGGAGCGGCGGGTGGGGCTGCGGCTGGCGGCACCGCAGGCGACGCTGCGCCTGGCGTTCCCGGTGCCTGACCTGCGGGGGCCGGGGGCGCGGCGGTCCTGGGCCCAGAGGGCCGTGCGGCCCGAGAGCCTGCGCCTGGAGCTCAGCGACTTGGTCCTGCGCTCGGAGCTGCACGTTGCCCCCAGTGCCCCCCCGGCCCCCGCCCACCTCGAGGCCTCCTTCAGTGACCTGCACGGTGAGTTGGGGCGGGGGTGAGGGACCCAGGCGTCCGGGCTCTCGGCCTCCATCCCCTCTCGGGGCTGGAGAGAACCCAAGCGTCCCGGCTCCTGCTCCTGCTCTAACCCAGCCCCACCGCCCTGCCTGGAGCTGCAGAAAACCCAGGCGTCCTGGGTCCTAGTCTCTCTTGCGAGGATCCTCCCACGGCTGGAGAGAGAACTGAGGCGGCCGGGCTCCCAGCCCCACTCTGTTCTCACCGACAGGCTCCACTGGGAGCCCCACAACCCCCAGCCCCCCGGTCTAAACCCCCAAATCCCTGCCCCCAAGAACCCAGGCGTCCAGGCTCTCGGCCTCTTGTGCCATAATCTGCCAGCTCTCGCTGCCCAGACCCAGAAAGCGCCCAGGCATCCGGGCTCTTAGTCCCCTGATCTCCGTCCCCCAGTCCCAGGTCCCCTCCCACAGCTGGAGAGACCCCGGGCGTCTGGGCTCCCAACCCTCTCCCCCAGTCCCACCCCAGCTCCAGGGTGAAGCCCGGTGTCCGGGTGCCTCTCGTTACAGGTGTGCTGGAGGACGGGGCGGGGGCTGAGGTGCCTTGCGTGCGGCTGAGCAGAGCCCTTGACCCGGCAGCCAAGGGTCCCGGCAAGGCCTATCTGGTGCCAAAGTGAGTGTGCTTTGGGGGAAGGGGGGGTCCCTGGGTTCCCTCTGGCTCCCGGAAAGGTGGGGCCTGGGGGATGAGAGCCCGGACACCTGGGTCCTCGGGGGCGGGGAATAGGGTCTGGGGCTTCCAGAGCAGATGGCCACGAGCCTGGATGCCCAGGCTCCCTCCAGCTCCGGGAGGCGGGTGGGGCTGGGGGGCAAGAGCAGTGAGCAGGGGCCTGAACGCCTGGGTTCTCGGGGGGGGCGGGGATGGCGAGAGCAGGGAGGGGCCGAACCCGGACACCTGGGAGAAGGGACTTGGGGGTTTAGACCGGGGGACTGGGGCTTCTGGGACTTGGGGGCCCAGACACCTGGGTTCGCTCGGTCTGTTCTCTGATCCTCACATTCTGCCCCCCAGGATCACGCTAACCCTGAGCCCCCCACCCGGCCTGTCTCCCTGGGACCTGGGGCTGGACAAGGCAGAGGAGCTGGAGGTGTCGCTGGCCGAGAGCCCCTGTGAGCTGCCCCCGTCCGAGGCCTCGCCCTTCTCCTCCAAGAGGACCATGTATGAGACCGAAGAGGTATGCAGGCGGCTCCCCGGTTCATCAGCCCTGTTGGCAATGGTGGGGGGCCCTGGAGTGCAGGCTGAGCAGCCCCCTGGGAGAACTGACCCTGGGGGAACTGAGGCAGGAGGTGCCTGTCCCCTTGAAGGCTTTACCCCGACCCCCCAGATGGTGATCCCCGGGGAACCCGAGGAGATGGCGGCCTTCCAGGCGGCCACGACCGAGGCCTCGCGCTGTGCCCTGGAGGTGACGCTCCCCAGCGCCCACATCTTCCTGCCCAGCAAGGCCTTCTACGAGCGCCTGTACAACAGGTAAGGCAGAGAGCCCGGGTGTCTGGGCTCCCGCCCCTGCCCCGCCACCAGTCTCCTCCCAGAGTGTGGAGGGGACCCAGGCATCTGGGCTCCCACCGCCCCCCCTCCACTAGCTGACACCCACCACCCATTGCTCGTGGTGAGACAGGAAGGGGCAGTGGGGAGCAGAGCTGTGCCAGTCGGCGAGGAGTGGGGTCTAGGGGATTGGAGGGGGAGGGGGGCACTGGGAACCCGGACACCTGCGTTCCCTCCAGCTCTGAGCTGGGGTGGGGGGAGAGCGGGGGTGAGAAGCCCGGGCGCAGGTTCTCAGCTCTGGGAGAGCAGTGGGGGCTGGGGAGTGAGATGGCGGGGGGCTGGTTGCCTGGGGCCCCCCGGCGGGGCTGAGTGTGTCTGCCCCCCACCTCCTCCAGGATCAACAACGACCTGCTGATGTGGGAGCTGAGCTGCCCCCTGCTGCGCTCGCCGGGACCCGCGGGGGGCGCTGCACCCAGCCCCGGCCTCTTCCCTGGAGCCCCCGAGGTCTCCGATCGCTTCCGCATGTGCAAGTCGGCCTTCAAGCTGGGTACGGGGGAGAGCGGGCAGGCTGGGAGCCCAGACGCCGGGGGGGAACGTGGTTTGCTACCCCAGCCCCTCCCGTGCCTCGATTTCCCCATGTTCGGTGCTTCTCCTCCCTCCCCCACAGACTCGGACTCTGAGGACGAGGACGCCCCGTTCCCGGGGGCTGAGGAGGGCAGGGCCGGGCACCGCAGTGGGGAGGGGCCTGGCTCGCACCCCCAGAGCCACTGCTCCGTCGTCTTCAACATCCTCAAGGGCCGTATCACGGCTCTGTGCGACGCCAAGGTGAGGGGACGCAGCCCAGAGCCGGCTCCCTGTGCTGCTCAGCTGCTGGCACGTCCCACCCTAGAGACAGCTGCATCCCAGTGAGGGGCGCTGCATCCCCGGCCTGGACAAGCCCCCTAGACCCAGCCCCACAGGGAACTGCTGGCCTCTGACCTTTGCCCCCTGACCCCAGGGCGAGGCTGGTCAGCTGGTAGCCAAGTCGCACGGGGAGCTGGTGCTGGATGTGGACAACTGCACCATCTTCAGCGTCTCCCAGTACAAGGGGCAGGAGGATCTTGGCTACCTCTGCATCGAGGCCGAGAGAGTCAACCTCTACCATAACGGTATGGCTCGCCCTGACGCGCGGGTTCTCCCCGGCTCTGGGAGGGGATTGAGGGTTGGCGCCAGGGCAGGGCTGGGAGCTCGCACACCTGGTTGTCTCCAGCTCCGCAAGGGCATGGAGGGCTGGGGACGAGAGTAGCAGGGGCTGGGAGCCCGGACACCTGGGTTCCCTTCCCAGCTCTCCCCCTCCTCTGTCCCTCTCCCAGCCGTGCTGGACGACTACCCCCTGCCCGAGCGCCTGGAGCTGTCCAGCTTTACGCCCCCTGCCCGGCTGCGCCCCACACTGTACCCCTCCGAGGAGGGGGTGCCCGGGCGCCCAGCAGGGGGCAGGAGGGACCAGCCTGCCAAGATGCTCGTGGCTGCCATCCGCATCCACCTCGACCTGGACAAGAACATCAAGGTATCAGGTCTGACCACGTATTTTCCCCCCCGCCCCCCCACCCCCGCAGACCTGGTCACATCCCAGTGAAGGACTCTCTCTCCTGAGTCCCAGCGCCCCCCAGAGCCGGCTGCATCTGTTCTGCTCGGCTGCCGACATGTCCCACCCCAGAAACAGCTGCATTTCAGCCCTGTGTCCCCTGTGCCCAAGGCCTCACTCCAGAGGCAGCTGAGTCTGTTATACCCAACTGCTGACGTGCCCCACCCCAGAGCTGGCTGCATCCCAGAGAGGGGCCCTGTATCTCCTGCCCCAGAGCCGGCCTCATCCCATCCGGCAAGACTTGTCCCCAGCCCCAGTCATCCTGTCTTAGGTTGTGTATCATTTGTTTGAAGAAAAAAATCTATTTTTTAAGTTTAGCCTGAACATAAATATTTATCCCTTCATTTTTTGGTGTATTTATGTATTGTTACACGTATGACTACCAAAATATCCTTTAAAATGATTTTGGATCAGGTTTAAAATTGAGATTAAATGCATGTGTTGTGTTTGCAAGGATAAACCCATTTTCATGTTTACATCTTACACTGATGCGTTCATTAAGCACGTGGTTGCAAATATGCCACTGATATTAATGGTATGTTAAGTTTAGAAGTGGATTAAAAACGATGTGATTTATCTGTATACATCGATCTTTTTAAATATATTTTTGTATATGTATGTTTGGAAACCCTTGCTTGAAAATAGAGCTTGATGCTAAGTTTCATATTAAACTTCAGATTTGATTAGGATGATTTAAATTAATATTATTAAATTGGCAATCATGATACTTCTGAGTCTATTATTATAACCATTAGTACGTTGTTAGTAGGTGTTCTCATAATCATTGTTACCTTATGGTTATTGTTATAGCATATTGGTAATAATTATTGATAATTACATAATTATCGTTATTATATCACCACAACCCTATGTGTAGGATATTAACATACAATGTCCATACAGCAAAAAATAGAACATAGAAATTTTAACTCATTGTCATAGCAAATGCAAAATTATGTCAATGATGTATTTCTAAGCCTGTATTTAAATATTTAAAGGTGACAATAAGAATATGTAAAGTACATATACTGATGAATGGTAGGTTTTAATTTAATTGTAAAATCAGTGTGTTTGAGCGTGTACATACAAATACCTATAAACAAAATAGGTGAAACTCATTCATGTTAATACATAAACTATATTGATTTAGGACAGCCCAGCCTCAAAGCCACAGCCCTTCTGAGGCTCCCCCCATGGTTTCTGACTGCCCCCTGCTGGTGCTGGACCCCCAGATCATCCCCCTTTTCCACCCCCCAGGAGTTCCTGGTGACCGTGCGGCTGGAAGGAGCTACCATGAGGCACTACATGGCCCTGCCCAATCAGAGCTGGTACACGCAGGTGAGACCCTGAAGTGGGGGCATCGTGTTGTGGGGGAGGGCATCTTACCCTGGGGCAATCGAATCCCAGGATAATGGTCAACTCTGTCCCCACCCAGAGGGGGGGCCCTATGCTGATGCCCCTGGGAGGTTGCGGGGCCCCCCCATGGGTCTGGAGTGCCCCCAAGTGTCCCAGCCCCAGTCTCACCCTGCAGCTCATCGAGTTCCTGGACGTCGTGGATGAGCCCATCCTGGGCTACGACCCCCCGACTGTCATCACGGTGCTGCACACGCACCTCTTCAGCTGCGCCGTGGACTACAGGTATGGGTGAGGGGGCGCCCGGATGCCTGGGTTCTCTGCTGCTCCGGGGGGCCGGCGGCCCGGAGCGTGTAAGGCTGGGAGCCCGGACTCCTGGGTTCCTCTCCACCTCTGGGAGGGGTGTTGGGTCTTGGCTGGGGGGTGGTTAAAGTCCTTCACTGCTCTGGGGTTAGAGCATGTGGGGCTGAGACTGGACGGCTGGGTTGTTTCCAGCTCTGGAGGGGAAGGTGCTGGGGGCGAGAGCAGGCGGGGCTGGGAGCCGGACATCGGTTATTCTGTCCCCACTCGGTGCCTCTTCTCCCCGCGCCCCTGCAGGCCCCTCTACCTCCCCATCCGGGTGCTCATCACAGCTGAGACCTTTACCCTGTCCAGCAACATCATCGTGGACACATCCATCTTCCTGCTCCGGTGAGCCCCTTGCCCCCGGCCCAGGCCCCAGCCCAGTCTCGACCCTCCCCCACTGACCAGCTTTCTGCTCCCCCCACACCCCGGCAGGTTCATCCTAGACGACTCGGCCATCTACTTATCGGACAAGTGTGAGGCTGACGCTGTCGACCTGCGCAAAGGTAATAGCGCCGCCCCACCCCCACCCCCACCCCCACCCTCTGTGCGTCCATCCGTCAGCCAGGGAAAGGCCCCTTTTTGCCCCTGTGGTGCCTTGGACTGGGCGTTCTGTTAGGCCTCTGAAGCTAAGCAGGACTCTCTCTGGTCAGGATTTGGAAGGAAGACCTAAGTGTCTGTTGGTAGGTTGGCAGTGGGGAGGTACAGGGGTCAGACTCCAACACATCCAAAGGCCAGTGGGGGGGATGTACCTGAGAAAACTGAAGTTACAGGAGGTGCCCTGGTTTCATAGTTTCATAGTTTCTAGGGTCGGAAGGGACCTGAGCAGATCATCTAGTCCGACCCCCCGCCACGGCAGGAAAAAATACTGGCGTCAAATGACCCCAGCAAGACGTGCATCTAACCTCCTCTTAAACACCCCCAGGGTAGGAGCCTGCACCACTTCTCTTGGAAGTCGGTCCCAGACCCTAGCCGCCCTGACCGTGAAATCGCGCCTCCTGATATCTAACCTAAACCTACCCTCTGCCAGCTTGTGACCGTTATTCCTGGTCACTCCTGGCGGTGCTCGGGGGAACAGGGACTCCCCCAGTGCCTGCTGGTCCCCCCTGACTAGTTTATAACAGGCCCCAAGATCCCCCCTCAGCCTTCTCTTGTGGAGGCTGAACAGGTTCAGGTCCCGTAGCCTCTCCTCGTAGGGCCTGCCCTGTTGTCCCCTGATCATGCGAGTGGCCTCCTCTGGACCCTCTCCATGTTGTCCACATCCCCCCTGAAGTGTGGCGCCCAGAACTGGACGCAGTACTCCAGCTGCGGCCTGACCAGTGCCGCATAGAGGGGGAGGATCACCTCCTTGGACCTGCTCGAGATGCATCTGTGGATGCACGACAGGGTGTGGTTGGCCTTCCTGACCGCGTCCCTGCACTGCCGCCCATGTTCATCTTGGAGTCAGTGATGACCCCCAGATCCTTTTCCGCCTCCGTGCTGTCAAGAGGGGAGTTCCCCAACCTGTAGGTGTGGTGCCGGTTGTTCCTCCCCAGGTGCAGCACCTTGCACTTGTCTGTGTTGAAACCCATCCTATTCTTGTCCGCCCACCCCTGTAACCTGTCTAGGTCTGATTGTAGCCTGTTGCATCCTTCCAGTGTGCCCACGTCCCCCCACATCTTAGTGTCATCAGCAAATCTGAACAGGGTTTTTACCCCCTTGTCCAAATCGCTGGTGAAGATGTTGAACAGTGCGGGCCCGAGGACCGAGCCCTGGGGGACCCCACTGCCCACGTCCCTCCAGGTTGAGAAGGACCCATCCACCACCGCCCTCTGGGTGCGGCCCTCCAGCCAGTTGGCAACCCATTTGACTGTGTGGGCATCAACACCACAGCCCCCAGTTTCTTAATGAGAACTGGGTGAGAGACAGTGTCGAAAGCCTTCCGGAAGTCCAGGAAGACGATTTCCACTGCTGCCCCTGCATCTAATGATCTGGTGATCTGATCGTAGAAGGCCACCAGGTTGGTCCGACAGGACCTGCAGAGCAGGTTCCTCTGCTCCCCCACACTCCTACAGCTAGGAGAGGACACAGGCGTCCAGGCTCCCAGCTTCCTCTGCTCTAAGCCCTCCCCTCCCATACCCCTCCCAGACTAGGGAAAGTAGGGTCCCAGCTGCCTCCACACTTATCCCACAGCCCCCAGTTCCACTCCCATAGCTGAAGAGAACCCAGGCGTCCAGACTCCCAGCCCCACCTCCCCACCCAGAGCGGGGAGAGAACCCAGGCATCTGAGAGCTGAATCTCTCCTCTCTGGGGCTGCAGATTATGTGTGTGTGTTGGACGTTGACCTGCTAGAACTGGTCATCACCACGTGGAAGGGGGACACGGCAGGCAAGTTGGTGAGTCCAGGCTGGCTTGGTGGGGGTAATTGGGGCTGGGAATATGGGGACTCTTACTGGGCTCCAGCTGGATCTAGGGTGGGCATCGGGGATATGTGGTGTCTTGATGGGCTGTGGCTGGCTCTGGGGGAGGTGTTGGCACTGGTTCAAGGCCTGCGGGGCCTGACCTTGGCTGCCGTGGCTCTGTTCCTCCCCAGAGCCAGCCGCGCTTTGAGCTGCGTTGCTCCAACAATGTGCTTCACCTCCACACCTGTGCGGACTCCTGTGCCGCCTTGGCCAACCTCCTCCAGTATGTTGTGAACCGAGGAGACCTGCACCCCCCGCCCCGGCCCCCCAGCCCCACTGAGATTCATGGCCAGAAGGTACAGGTAGGACTCGCTCAGGCTGGGCCGCGAGGGGAGACCAGAGTATGAACAGGACCATAATTCCTAAGCTATAATGCATGCACGCACGCACGCACACACACCTTTGTTTTTCAAGGGCCCCAAAATGAAAAGATTTGTGTTTGCTATAAGTATCAGTTCTTACCCCGTTTCTAGTGTATGGTGCATCCAGCAGGGATTTTGTTTGGCCCGAAGTGGGTCCTTTGGCCCCACCTCCTGGCCCAGGCACGGGGGGCAGCCCAGGCCATGGCAAATAATTGTCTGCCCCCGTTCACCCCCATTCTAGCTTATCACCAGTGCATGCTGTTTCCAGCAGCTGGCTTTGGTGTGGAAAGACTCGTGTTGTATTCAAGACAATACGGTATTTCCTACCTCTATCTAAGCAGGGTCAGTCTAGGTCAGAGCTTGGAAGGGAGACCAGCCTGATTTGCAGTTGGGTCTGTCTTCATCCCTCCTAGCTAAGCTGGGTCAGGCCCTGGAAGGGAGACCATGGTGGGGGTCCTGTTCCCACCCCCTCCTTATTCTTTTTGCCGCCCCCCCCCCCCAGCTGTCGGAGAGCCCCGCCTCCCTCCCCTCCTTCCCTCCTGCCGAGACGGCTGTCATCAACCAGCGGGACCTGACGGATGCCCTCATCGACACGGAGCGCGGCCTCCGGGACTTGGATTCCCAGCCAGGTACTGGGTGGAGGGACTGGTGGGACTGGGCGCGGGGGACTTGAGAGTCCCTTCTCACCCTGGTCCCCACCGCCAGGCAAGGAGGGACTGCGCCAGGCATCGCCCGTCTCCGTGTACCTGTTCCCAGGGGAGAACGGACGCCCTCCTGCTCCCGGCCCAGCCCCTGGGACCCCTCTGGATGAGGGGCCGGAGCCAGGGTCCCCCACGGGCAGCAGGGTGGAAGGGGAAGCTGTCGATGCTGATGACTTCTGCATCCTGGATGCCCCTGGCCTGGGTATCCCGGTACGTGTGTGTGGGGGGAGGTGGGGGTCAGCGGAGGTGGGACCTGGGAGCAAGGGAGGGTTGGATCTGGGAGCAAGGAGGTGCATGGGGCTGGGATCTGGGGGCAGTTTTGGGGGAGTGGAAGGGAGGAGTGGGATGCACTGGGCTGGAGACCCGG
Organism: Crocodylus siamensis; assembly: GCF_052110815.1. NCBI lineage: Eukaryota > Metazoa > Chordata > Crocodylia > Crocodylidae > Crocodylus > Crocodylus siamensis. The sequence goes on from NC_143400.1 coordinate 3,480,073, forward strand.
GTGCCTGGCTTCCTTGGCTGGGGTGGAGCCCACCGGAGGGCTGGGACCTGGACCGGGGTCCTGTGCCCGCAGCCGAGGGACGGGGAGCCGGTGGTGACGCGGCTGGCGGAGGGGCCGGTCCAGGTGCGGGACGGGCACTTCTCGCGCCCGCTGGGCAGCACGGACCTGCTGCGGGCGCCCGCTCGCTTCCCCACGCCCGAGAGCCGCGTGCTGCTGCGCGACGTCTCCGTCGTCTGGCACCTCTACGGCGGGCGGGACTTTGGCAGTGGGCGTGGCCTCCCTGGACACACCCATTCCCCCAGGTGAGAGCCCTGCCCTCTGCTAGCCTGCTCCTGGGGACGGGGCTTAAATATGGACATCCCTGGCCAAGGGTAGGCGGCAGGGCTAGGTAAGCGGTGTGGCCAGACGTGGGGGGCAGGGCTGTGAGGTTGCCAGTCACTTCCAGGATAGGGGGTGGAGCTAAGTGAGGGGTGTGGCCAGAAGTGGGTGGGACCTAGCAGCTGCCATTCACCTGCTAGATAAGGTGGTGGGGCCAGGCAAAGGAAGTGGGGTTTCGGATCAGCGCGGGGGATTGGGATTAGGAACTGGGTTTATTGTTAGTGGCTGGAAGGAGGTTTAAGGCGTTAGGTTGAGGATTAGGTCCTGGGATTAGAACGGGGGCTGGGATAGCAGTTCGATTAGGATTAGCCAGAGGGGATGGGATTCGCAGTAGGTGTTACAACGAGGACAGGTAGGGGTTGGGATTAAGGTGAGAGATTAGGGGTGGGATTAGGGTTAGGGGTTGGGACTAGACGAGCTTGGGTTTGGATCACCTGTAGGGGCTGATGGGAGGGGGGTGGGGCCCGGGGCTGGCTGACTCCCGCCCCCCCATTCCCCGCAGGATGAAGCCCGGCTTGGGCAGCACCCGGGGGTCCCCGTCGCGGCCCACCCTTGCCAGCCGGCCCCAGAACACCTGGCGGGCACAGGGCGGCGCCGGGCGCCAGCACAACATGCTCATGGAGATCCAGCTCACCAAGGTGCGGGGGGCAGAGCATATCGCCTGCTGTTCACCTGCAGAAAGCCCACATCCTGTGGCGGGGGGCGGAGCTAGTTGGCATGGAAGGGATGGGGCTAAGGGAAGGGGTGGGGCCAGCCAAGGAGTGGGTGGAGCTAGTTGGGGCATGGTTAGGAGAAAAGGGGCTGGACTTCGTGGCTCCCTTTCACGTGTGGAACTCCCTGCCACAGGAAGTAAATTTGCTGGTTGGGCGTGGCTGGATGGGGCATGGCCAAGGGAAAGGGGTGGGGCTTAGGAGCTGTTCACCTGCCTCGGGTTAGGGGCTGCAGCCCGAGGAGGGATGTGACCAGGGCGAAGGGGGTGGCACTTAAGGGCTGTAGGCTCTGGGGCATGGGTTTGGGCTAGGCCTTGCTGACGGACCCCCTTTCTGCCTCCACCCAGGTGAGCTTCCAGCACGAGACCTATCTCGCTGGGGCGGAGGCAGGGCCCGGGGGCCCGCGGGGGGCGCCGGAGGCGGAGGAGCAGCCGGCCGGGCGCCAGGTGCTGCTGGTGCAGGAGCTGGAGGTCCGCGACCGCCTGGCCTCGTCCCAGATCAACAAGTTCCTGTACCTGTACACCAGCGAGCGCATGCCCCGGCGCGCCCACGCCAACATGGTAGGGCCCGCGGCCTGGGGCGGAGGGGGAGCTGGGGGCAATGGCAGCCCAAAGGGGTAGGGCTACGGGGATGATCGGGATCCCCCAGGCTGGGGTGTGGGAGGGACCTTTGGGGGCTCCATGCCGTGGGGGGCATGGAGCTAGCCTGGTGTCGCCCTCCCCAGCTGACGGTGAAGGCGCTGCACGTGCTGCCCGAGGCCGGCCTGGGGGGCCCCGAATGCTGCCTCCGCGTGTCTCTCATGCCGCTGCGCCTCAACATTGACCAGGTGACCCCTGAGCCCACAGGCACTGTGAACTGCCCCTAGGTTTTGCCCAACCCCACGGAGCCCCTGAACTTCCCCAGGCCTTGATCCCTTACCCCGCAGGGATCCTGACCTTCGGTAGACCCCGACCTATGACAGCCCCAAGGCCCTGATCCCTCACCCCAAAGGGACTTTGAACTCCGCTAGGCCCTGAACTCTGCTGCTTGACCCCGCGGACACCTCCTCCCTGGGGACCCCAGCGACACCCCCAGCACGGATGGGCGGAGACTCCCCCTCCCCAGCCAGCACTGCAAAATCAGGCCCAGGTTGGGTCCACTGGAGGGGGAAGATACTCCCCTCTGTTTTCCAGCCGGGGTGACCCTTTCCCTGCTGGAACCCAACATAGATTGCCCGCTTCCCTTCACCCCCCGCCCCCCAGTCTCTTCCCTGCATCAGGCGTGGGGGGCTCTGACCCTGTCTTTCTCCCCTTCCCCCACCCACCAGGATGCCCTGTTCTTCCTGAAGGATTTCTTCACTAGCCTGGCAGCTGGCATTCACCCTGTGGTTCCCATGGAGGCAGGCACGGAAGGTCAGGAAAGCTTGGGGCGGGACTGGGGTTGTTGCGGGGGGATGTGGGTTCAGGAGCCCAAAGTCCTGGCTGCTGCTGGGGAAACCGAGGCACTGAGGGGTGGGGGTGGTCTCTGCACTCGGTGCTTTACCAGTGCATCTGAGCACCGGCTTGGTGCAGTACTACTTGTCACCACTACTTGTCAGCCCCCGTGTGTGGGCTGGTGGGGAAGCTGAGGCTCAAGGTGGGCTAGGAAGGGCGGGTTCCAATCCTCCCTCCCCCCAACAAGCCCGCCTGGATGCCGGGCTCCGAGGTAGCCCTGTCCCCGAGCCAGAGTCCCTGGGGAAGGAGCAGGAAGGGGTGTCCAGGACCCCTGTGCCGGGAGGAGCGGACCTGACATCCTCCATGGAGACCATGTACAGTGAGAACAGCTCGTCCTCCACCGCCTCGTCCTCCGCCGACCAGCCCATCTACTTCAGGTGGGGACTGCGGCTGCGGGTATTGGGCCTCTCTGTGAGATGCGGCTGGCTCTGGGGTGGAGCATGTCAGCAGCTGAGCGTAACGGATACAGCTGCCTTTGGGTTGGTCAGGGCTGGGGCATCCAGGTCTGTGCTGCAGCTGGGTCTGAGGTGGGCTGTGCTGGCGGCTGAGTACAACAGATGCAGCCAGCTCTGGGGTGCGGCTGAGGATACAAAGCCAGGCACTGGGGTGCGGCTACCTCTGTGGGGGACACAGCAGCCGAGTAGAACAGAGATGTGGCTGCCCCTGGGGCAGGGCCTTGGGCACTGGAGATGGGGCTGAAATGCAGCTGGCTCTGGGGTGGAATGTGTCAACAGCCAAGTACAACAGACGCAGCCAGCTCTGGGGGCGTCGTTGCTGGGGATGCATGCTGTCCCCACTGGATGCAGCCAGCTCTGGGGTGGGACACTGTTCCCTGCCTGGTGCAAGCCCCGCCCCCTTCACCCACCCATCTCTCCAGCTCTCTGTCCTGATTGGTTGATCCCCAGGGAGTTCCGGTTCACTTCCGAGGTGCCCATCTGGCTGGATTATCACGGCAAGCACGTGACCATGGACCAGGTGGTGAGTGAGGCTTTGGGGCGGAGCCTCGGGGACCTGTCCAGGCCTCCAGTGGGGAAACGGGCATGGGGGGGCGGAGCCTTGGATAGGTGGGGGGTGGCTGTTTAACCCTTCGCCTCCCCTAGGGCACTTTCGCCGGGATCCTCATTGGCCTGGCCCAGCTCAACTGCTCGGAGCTGAAGCTAAAGCGTCTCTGCTGTCGGCATGGGTAAGTGGGGGCGGGGCCAGGGGCTGGGGCTGGGGGCGGGGCCAAGGGGCAGGGAGGCACCTGCCCTGGCAAGTAACCCTGCCCCAGCCTCCCTGGTTGCAAGTGAGGTCGGTGTGACCCACAGCCCCCACCTGCCTCTGCTCAGCCCTGTCCCACCAAGCCGTGTGTGGCCCTGTGGGTCCCCCTCTAGCCCACACTGCCCTGGGTGCTCAGCTCCCACCGTGCATTGTTGCCGCAGGCTGCTGGGGGTGGACAAGGTGCTGAGCTACGCGCTGACCGAGTGGCTGAGCGACATCCGCAAGAACCAGCTCCCGGGGATCTTGGGCGGCGTTGGCCCCATGCACTCCGTGGTCCAGCTGGGTGAGACGCCCGTCACCTGCCCCGCAGGGGGCCCTGGGAGCACGCGGGGGCGGGGACCCGGGAGTCTGGGGCGGATTTGGAGGGTCTAGAGAGGGGGGTGGAACTGGGGGAGCGGCCTGGGCTTTAGGGGAGTCCCGGCCCCCCCCCCCAACCTGTACCCCTCCCCCCCCCCCCCCAGTTCACGGCCTTCGGGACCTGTTCTGGCTGCCCATTGAGCAGTACCGCAAGGACGGGCGGCTCATGCGGGGGCTGCAGCGCGGCGCCGCCTCCTTCGGGACCTCCACGGCCGCCGCCGCCCTGGAGCTCAGCAACCGCCTCGTGCAGGCCATACAGGTGAGGGCAGCGACCCGGGCGTCGGGGGTCCCGGTCCCCGCTCCCCTCCCGGGCGGGGAGAGCACCCAGGCGTCGGGGGTCCCGGTCCCCTCTCACCCCCTGCTCCCCTCCTGGGCGGGGAGAGCACCCAGACGTCGGGGGTCCCGGCCCCCCGCTCCCCTCCCGGGCGGGGAGAGCACCCAGGCGTCGGGGGTCCCGGCCCCCCCGCTCCCCTCCCGGGCGGGGAGAGCACCCAGACATCGGGGGTCCCGGCCCCCCGCTCCCCTCCCGGGCGGGGAGAGCACCCAGGCGTCGGGGGTCCCGGTCCCCGCTCCCCTCCCGGGCGGGGAGAGCACCCAGGCGTCGGGGGTCCCGGTCCCCTCTCACCCCCTGCTCCCCTCCTGGGCGGGGAGAGCACCCAGACGTCGGGGGTCCCGGCCCCCCTCACCCCCCCGCTCCCCTCCACCCCCCGGGCGGGGAGAGCACCCAGGCGTCGGGGGTCCCGGCCCCCCGCTCCCCTCCCGGGCAGGGAGAGCACCCAGGCGTCGGGGGTCCTGGTCCCCTCTCACCCCCTGCTCCCCTCCCGGGCGGGGAGAGCACCCAGGCGTCGGGGGTCCCGGTCCCCTCTCCCCTCCCGGGCGGGGAGAGCACCCAGGCGTCGGGGGTCCTGGTCCCCTCTCACCCCCTGCTCCCCTCCCGGGCGGGGAGAGCACCCAGGCGTCAGGGGTCCCGGTCCCCTCTCACCCCTGCTCCCCTCCTGGGCGGGGAGAGCACCCAGGCGTCAGGGGTCCCGGTCCCCTCTCCCCTCCCGGGCCGGGAGAGCACCCAGGCGTCGGGGGTCCCGCTCCCCTCTCACCCCCCCCCACCCCCCCGCTCCCCTCCCGGGCCAGGAGAGCACCCAGGCGTCGGGGGTCCCGGTCCCCTCTCACCCCCCGCTCCCCTCCCGGGCCGGGGAGAGCACCCAGGCGTCGGGGGTCCCGGTCCCCTCTCCCCTCCCGCTCCCCTCCCGGGCGGGGAGAGCACCCAGGCATCAGGGGTCCCGGCCCCCCGCTCCCCTCCCGGGCGGGGAGAGCACCCAGGTGTCGGGGGTCCCGGCCCCCCGCTCCCCTCCCAGGCCGGGAGAGCACCCAGGCGTCGGGGGTCCCGCTCCCCTCTCACCCCCCCCCACCCCCCCCGCTCCCCTCCCGGGCGGGGAGAGCACCCAGGCGTCGGGGGTCCCGGTCCCCTCTCCCCTCCCGGGCGGGGAGAGCACCCAGGCGTCGGGGGTCCCGGTCCCGGTCCCGTCTCACTCCCCGCTCCCCTCCCGGGCGGGGAGAGCACCCAGGCGTCGGGGGTCCCGGTCCCCTCTCACCCCCTGCTCCCCTCCTGGGCGGGGAGAGCACCCAGACGTCGGGGGTCCCGGCCCCCCGCTCCCCTCCCGGGCGGGGAGAGCACCCAGGCGTCGGGGGTCCCGGTCCCCTCTCACCCCCTGCTCCCCTCCCGGGCGGGGAGAGCACCCAGGCGTCGGGGGTCCCGGTCCCCTCTCACCCCCCGCTCCCCTCCCGGGCGGGGAGAGCACCCAGGCGTCGGGGGTCCCGGCCCCCCGCTCCCCTCCCAGGCCGGGAGAGCACCCAGGCGTCGGGGGTCCCGGTCCCCTCTCCCCTCCCGGGCCGGGAGAGCACCCAGGCGTCGGGGGTCCCGCTCCCCTCTCACCCCCCCCACCCCCCCGCTCCCCTCCTGGGCCGGGAGAGCACCCAGGCGTCGGGGGTCCCGCTCCCCTCTCCCCTCCCGGGCGGGGAGAGCACCCAGGCGTCGGGGGTCCCGCTCCCCTCTCCCCTCCCGGGCCGGGAGAGCACCCAGGCGTCGGGGGTCCCGCTCCCCTCTCACCCCCCCCACCCCCCCCGCTCCCCTCCCGGGCGGGGAGAGCACCCAGGCGTCGGGGGTCCCGCTCCCCTCTCACCCCCCCCCACCCCCCCGCTCCCCTCCCGGGCAGGGAGAGCACCCAGGCGTCGGGGGTCCCGGCCCCCCGCTCCCCTCCCGGGCAGGGAGAGCACCCAGGCGTCGGGGGTCCCGCTCCCCTCTCACCCCCCCCACCCCCCCGCTCCCCTCCCGGGCGGGGAGAGCACCCAGGCGTCGGGGGTCCCGCTCCCCTCTCCCCTCCCGGGCAGGGAGAGCACCCAGGCGTCGGCCCCCCGCTCCCCTCCCGGGCGGGGAGAGCACCCAGGCCCCCGGTCCCCTCTCACCCCCCGCTCCCCTCCCGGGCGGGGAGAGCCCCAGGCGTCGGGGGTCCCGGCCCCCCGCTCCCCTCCCAGGCCGGGAGAGCACCCAGGCGTCGGGGGTCCCGGCCCCCCGCTCCCCTCCCGGGCAGGGAGAGCACCCAGGCGTCGGGGGTCCCGCTCCCCTCTCACCCCCCCCACCCCCCCGCTCCCCTCCCGGGCGGGGAGAGCACCCAGGCGTCGGGGCCCCGGTCCCTGCCCCTGCTCTCACCCTCTGCCCGACTCCCCAGGCCACAGCGGAGACGGTCTACGACATCCTGTCGCCCACACCCCCGCCGCCGCGGGTGCTGCCTGCCCGGAGGCCCACGCGGAGGCAGCGCCGGGGGCAGCCGCCAGCCGACCTACGCGAGGGCGTGGCCAAGGCCTACGACGCCTTCCGTGAGGTACTGCCCCTTTTTGCTGGCCACGCCCCTGGGTGGGGCTGTGCAGGAGGCGGGGCTTTACGGGGTTGGGGTCTTCCTCCCTGAGCCTGTAGAGTTTGAGGGGCGGAGGGGCAGCCCAGTGCCAGGAGCGGGTCCCCGTTTGGCCCAGTGTAGGCGGTTGTTTCCCAGAGACTCTCTGCAGTAGGGAGCTGCTGGGAGACTGGGACCTACTCCTGCCCGCAGCGTGGAGACGACCGAGGCGGCCGAGCCCCCGTCCCCCCCGGCAGGGAGTTCCTGGGGAGTGGGGTCTTCTAGTCCCCCCCGGGCCGGGACCTGCTGGGGTGGGGATACCTCCCAGTTTAACCCAGGACCTGCTGGGTGCCAAATTCTCCCAGCTGGACCCAGCCCATGGCCCCGATGGCCGGGAGCTGCTCTGGGAGAGTTAGTGACAGGCTTGGGGATCCCCTGGGGCTCCCCAGCCCCTACTGAACTGGGAGGGGCTGGGAGGCCAGTGGCTGGCTGGCCGTCGGGGGTCTGCCAGGGCCCGGCAGCCCATCCTGATCCCCCCGTTCCCTCCTAGGGGGTGCTGGACACAGCTCAGACCATCTGTGACGTGGCGGCCCGGGGCCACGAGCAGAAGGGGCTGCCGGGGGCGGTGGGGGGGGTGCTGCGGCAGCTCCCCCCCACCGTGGTGCGCCCCCTCATCGTGGCCACGGAGGCCACGTCCAACCTGCTGGGGGGCATGAGGAACCAGATCCGCCCCGACGCCCGCAAGGACGAGGCCCTCAAGTGGCGCCTGGACGAGCCCCAGGACTGAGCGCAGCCCGGCGGGACGCACGCAGCCCCCTCGGGCAGGGGCACGCGCCGGAGGAGCCCGGGGCCGAGGCTGCCGCGTTGCCAAATCTCTAGAGACTTCAGAAGAGGGGGGCTGCGGGCTCTGATCTGCTGCCCCCTCGCGTGGGTGCATGGCCCCCCACCCTGATGCCTGGACTGAGGATTAAAGATGCTGCTTTGGTTTTCAGCCCCACCCGGGCCCTGGCTCGGCTCCTTCCGGGGCGCCACTGCGGAAAGCGAGGCGCGGGCTGCAGGGGGGCCTCCGCCCTCTGGAAGGGCTGCGCTGGGCACGTGGGGCCCAGGGTCTTCCTTGTGTAGCCCAAGGGGCCCCTGCACCATGGCAGCCGGAGCCGCAGGGCCCAATAGGGCTGCTCTCACCATGGTAACAAGCCCCACAGGGTCTGGTAGGACGGACCATTGCCACAAGCCCCCCAGGGCCCACCATGGCTGCCTGGCACCATGGCAACAGAGCCAGGGCCCGGTAGGGCTGCTGTGGTGACAAGCCCCATAGCATCCAATGGGGGAGCCTGGCGCCATGGCACCAAGCCCCACAGGGCCCAAAATGGATGACCAAGGCCCTGGGCACAAAGGGCCAGCAGGGGCCATGCCGCTAAGTCCCGCAGGGTCCAGTATGGCTGCCTGGCATCAAACCCAGCGTGGGGTAGAGCTGCCCTGCGCCACAGCAACGCCCAGCAGCTCTAATGGGGCTGCCTCGCACGGGGGCCCAAGATGGCTGACCCGTGTCATGGCAACAAGCCCCACAGGGCCCAAGCTGGCCACCGGGTGCCACAGTAACGAGGCCTGGGGGCTCCAAGGTGCCTGCCCCAGGAGCCAGCGAAGCAGTGGCGCTGCCCTCAGGGGAGCACTGCCCGGGGTGGGCGCTGAGCTCGAGGCCGAAGGCTCCAAGATGGAGGTGGCCTCAGGCTCGTAGCCCGTGAGGACAGCAGGGAGCCCAGGACGCCAGAAGGTGCTACGGCCTTGGGGAAACAGGCGGGGGCTGTGGATGGAGCCCGACAGCCCGTCTCAGGCCCTTCTCCACCCCCCGAGCTGGGGACACTCGGGCAGCCCAGCTCCCTCCACCCCAGACTCAGCCGCATCCTGGCAGTGACCTCGGCCCCGCTCCATCCTGGGCTTGAATCTTTTATTGCTGGGCTCTGACGGTGCTGGGGGGGGCAGGTAGAAGCCCCAGATGCCCCTTTAGTGGTGGGGGGCATTTAGCCAGGCAGCTACCCCATCTACATGAGAGGGGAAGGGGGAGGGCAGGAGGGGGTGCAGACCCGCCTTGGGGGAGCTCACAGGAGTGTGGACTCGATGCCTTTGCCCCCCCAGTCCTCCTCCCCCTGCCCCCTCAGCAGCCCCTCCAAGCTGCCCCAGCCCCCCAAGCTGCCCCCTGCCCCCTCCCACGGTGCTGCCCCAGGCTGGGGGGCCGGGGGCCTGGCGTGGTCCGGGGCAGCCTCGAGCAGAGAGCTGGCCGGTGCCTGCGGGCACAGGAGTGCAAAGGTTATTAATGCCCCCACGTTGCCCCTGCCCTAGAGGTCACAGCCATGGGGCCCCCCACTTTTTGGTGGTTCCCCCCAGTGCCCACTTACCCCACTCCTCCCCATACTCCTCCCAGGGCCTCCCAATACCATCTAGGATCCCCTCAGTACTACCCAGTGCATCCCAATACCCACCCAGTACCCCACCAGTGCGTTTCCAGTGCTTCCCAGTACCCCCATAGTACTGCCCAGTACCCTCCCAGTGCATCCCAGCACCTACCTGGCACCACCAGTACCCTCCCAGTGCTTCCTACCACCACATACTACCCCTGCCAGTACCCCCCGCCACCCGTGCCTCCCAGGATCACCTGATACCCGTGAAGTACCTACCCTCCCAGTGCCTCCCCCACATCCTAGCAGCCTGCCCTGTCCCTGCTGGCCTCACTGTTCCCACACCCCTCCCCCAGCCTCTTGGTACCCGCCCCCTGGCACCCTCCTATCTGCCCCCCCATGTACCCCACACTCACATTCAGCGCCCCCCGGGGCACGAGGGGGCCGGGGGCCCCGATCAGCCGCTCCAGCAGCTCCGCAACGTGCTGGTTCAGTGCCTGCCTCTCGGCTGCCATGGTCTGGGCCTGGCGGGGAGGTGGGACGCAACAGGCAGTCAGCTCTGGCAGGCAGTGGGGGCTGGTGGTTAGAGCAGGGGCTGCTGCAGCGCCCCGGGCGCTCCCCAGCTGGGAAGGGGTGAGAGCAGGAGGGTGCTGGGAGCCCGGGCGTCCCGGCTCCGGGAGGGGAGTAGGGTCTGGGGGTTCGAGCCAAGACAGACGGGTTCAGGCCTCTCACTGCTGAGATGCAGCCACCTCTGGGGGGGGCGTCCTCAGAAAACCCTCTCTCAGAAGGGCAATGCAGCTAGCCCTGGGTGGGGCGTGGGGCCCCGTGGCTATGGGAACCCAGTTACCCAGGGGTCCGGGGGGGGAGATGGTGGCAAGTCAGCCCCCCCCACTGCTGTGTGTCTGTCATTGTGCCCCAGGCCCGTTCCAGGCCATCGTGCTTACGATGGAGAGAAGCTTCTCTTCCAGGAGCCGGTTGCTGCGCTGGGTGCTGCTGTAATCCTCTTGCAGTCTGGAGACAGACACGGGGGGAAGGCAGGTGAGATGTGGCTGGCTCTGCGGGATGTTGGGGCTGGGGCCCCGATGCAGCTGGCTCTGGGGTGGGCTCTTCCAGCAGCCAAGTACAACAAATGCAGCCACCTCTGGTGTGGGGTGGGGATACAAAGCTGGGCTCTGGGATGCAGCCACCTCTGGGGTGGGGGGGGTATCACCAGCTGAATATAACAGAGATGCAGCTGCTTCTGGGGTGAGGAGAGTATCAGGGATGGGGGTACGGAGCTGTGCTGTGGCTGGCTCTGAGATGAAATGTGTCAGCAGCTGAGTGGAACGGCTGCAGCCACCTCTGGGGTGGGGGGGTGTTGGCAGCTGAGTATAACAGAGACACAGCTGCCCCTGGGGTGCGGCATGGGAAAATAGGGGTACAGGGCTGCCGTGCAGCTGGCTCTGGGGTGGGACATGAAAGCGACCAAGTAGAACGCATGCAGCTACCTCTGGGGATGTTGCTGCCCCAGGCCCTGCCTCCTTGGGGCGTGGCTTAGAGAAGGCCCCGCCCCCAGACACCTGTCCCGCATGGGTCTCACCTGCTGAATTTCTCCTTCAAGGCCTCCAGCTCGGCCCAGGTCTGCTCCAGGCCCTGCTGCCCCCGGGCCGCCTGCCTGGGGGCAGAGAGAGGGGCGGTGGGGCGGGAGCAGGGGGTACCCGGGCACCCCGACGCCTGGGGTCTCTACCAGCGGCTGCTCCCGGCGCTGGGGAAGTGGGGACGCGGGGAGCTTGGCTGAGACTCAGTGCTGTCTTTGCCCCCCAGCCCCTGCGGCCCACGCGGGGGGAGCACTCTACTCACTGCGGCGGCTCCACGTTGGCCCCCGCCTGCTCCAGGTCCTGCGTGGATGGACGGACAGATGTGGCAGTGCCCGGCTCCGCGGGGCAGAGAGGGGTAAGGGGTTGTATCGGGGGGGGAAGGGTTTGCCCCCACTGCCCTCCCAAGGGGAGGAGAGCGCCCAGGCTCCCGCCCCTGCGGCCCCTGCAGCTGAGAGACCCCAGGGGTCCGGGTGCTTGGTGCCCCCTCACTCTGCAACCCCGAACTGCCAGAACAGGGAGGGAGCCCGGGTGTCCCGGTCCCGCCCCTGGCTGTACCTGCCCCCCCACGTGACTGCGGCCTGGGATGGGGGAGTGATGGGGGGTGTCAGGGTCCTCCACGGGGCAGCGGGGTTCCTAGGACTCTCAGGCTCTGCGGGGGGGCTGGGAGGGGCTGGGGGGAGTAGGGTGGGCAGCCGGGGGGGATGGCTGCATGCTGTGGGGCGTGGGGCTGGCAGGAGGGAATAGGGTTGGGAGGGCTGGGGCGGGCGGGGGATTGGACAGGGGTTCGGGGAGTGTCTGGGGTCTTGGGAGGATGGGGGGCATCTGGTGAGGGGCAGCTGCTGGGCGATGGGGTCTGGGGGTGGCTGGAGTCGCAGGGGAATGGGAGGGGAGGGCGGGGGGCTGGACGCAGGCCTGGGTTGGGGTCTAGGGTTGCCTGGGGCCACCGGAGGACGGCGTGAGGGGCTGGGGGGGTCTATGGGAGCGGGGCTGGGGGTACTTGGGGTCACAGGAGGATAGGGGAGGGGTTTTGGGCAGGGGTCTTTACTGGGTGCAGGGATAGCAGGGGTTACAGGAGGGTGAAGTGGGGGTTGCCTGGGGGCTGAGGGGAGGGGTCCCCCTACCTTCCCGCCTCTCCTGGTTGCTCTGTCCAGCCGTTTCACTCCCGCGAGCCCCCCGGCCTTGGGAAGCCCCAGGGGGGGCCGCGGTGGGGGCAGGCAGCTGCTGCTGACTGCTTTGGGGCGCCTGGCCCGCGGGCTCCGCTGCCGCCCGCCTCCCGCCCCCAGGTCCTCGGGCACGGACCCGCGGGGGCTGGAGGCCTTGGACTCGGAGCTGTCCGTGGGGGGGGACGTGGCCGGCGGCGGGGGCGCCCTCCAGCCCAGCCAGCCCAGGCGCGCGGGGCTCAGCACCCGCTGCGTGATCTCGTCCAGGAACTCGGAGAACCGCTGCTTCTCCTCGGGCCCCCTCTGCCTGGGGGGAGCCCGGGGGAGCCCTGCCTCGGAGCCGGCGCCCCCCAGCTCGGAGCCGGCGCCCCCGCGCCCCTCCAAAGCCTCCACGGACTTGGCCTTGTGCAGCGCCCGGACCACGGGGCCCCGCCGGCCCCCCAGCCCCTTCTCCATGCTGGCCGGCTTGTAGAGCCGCACCCGGGGGGGGCCCAGGAGATCCATGCTCTGGCTCTGGCCCCGCTGCAGCCGGGAGGCCGCGGCCAGGCCCCCGCCTCGCCGTGGGGCGACCCCCATGGACACATCCAGGCAGGACCGGGCGAGGCGGGGGGGGCAGGTGCCGAGGTTGTCCCGCTCCAGGCTGCCGGCCGAGGACCAGGAGGCCAAGGAGGCCGAGGAGCCCGACGCGGAGCGGGAGGAGGAGGAGAGGGGCCGGGGGAACCGGGCCCCCGTGGCCCCCTGCGGCGTGAAGAACTTCTCCAGCACCTGCAGCTTCCCTGGGTCGGCCCCATCCCAGCCTGTGGCGGGGAAGGGGCCGGGGGGGCCAGGCCTGGGCCTGGCGGGTGTCCTGCGCTCGGCCATGGCGGAGGGGGTCTGCGGCTGGCCGGACGCGGGGCTAGCGCTGGCTCCGTGCGGTGGGATGTCGATAGGATGCGCGCTGGGGCGTGGGATGGAGCTGCCTCCCCCCCACCGCCACCGCCACCCAGCAGCTCAGCCCATTAACTCTCCCAGAGCTGGAGCGCTCCGGGCTCCCAGTCCTTGAACTGGGAAGACTGGTTTGACACAGCCGCTGCCCCGTGGAGGAGCAGACAGCAGAGCTGGGCACGGGTCCCCTGGGTGCCTGGGTCTGCTCCCAGAGACCCCAGGGCAAGAAGCTTGTCCCTACCCCGTGCCTCCAGTGGGAAGACGGGGCATGGGCAGGGCTTTGGGCGAGGGCTGGGGGTGGTGCGGGGCTGTGCAGTACCCAGCTCTTGGCAGGTGGGGTGGGCTGCAGTGCCCGGTGCCCCCAAGCATGGCCAGGGAGTGGGGGGTCTGCACAGTGCCTGGTGCCCCAGGATCTCGGCCTGTACAGCACCCAGTGGCCCCTGATCTCAGCCAGGGAGGTCTGCAGTGCCTGGTGCCCCCCGATCTTGGCCTGTGTGTGGGGGTTGTACAGGGCCGGGCACCCCCCACACAGACCTGGGCGGTGACCCCATCTCTCTGGCGGGGCACACAGGAGAGACGAGGATACCGTGCTGCGATGGGAAGGGAAAACCTGTTTCCTTGGTCACATCAGAGTAGAAACAGGCTGCAGCCATGATGCCTGGGCTGCCTCCCCACTCGGACAGGGGGCTGGGCTCTCTCCCCTACCTGGGCCCTTGTGATGTGTCTCAAGGCAAAGCCCTTCAGTGCTCTGCCCCAAATTGGTCAGTGCCTCCCCCCCGGGGTGTGAGACAGCCCCCAGGGCTAGAGCTGAGTCCAGTGCAGCCCCTGTTCTTCCTCAGTATCATAGCCCCCCCCCAATTAAGCATCTGTTCCCATTTACATGCTAGAGTGAAATCAGCTCCTGGAGTTGCGACTGGATGGGTGGGTTTCCCAGGCCCTGGCAGGGCAGCTGGGGCACAAGGTGGTTGTAGAGGAACCCGGTGCTGGGATGCAGCTGGCTCTGGGGTGGGGCTAGGGGCCCCTCGGTGCCATGTGACCAGCTCTGGGGTGGGCATCAGGGCTGGGAATATGAGGTCCCCCCTCAGGCTTAGGTGTCCCATTGGCTAATTAACACCCACAGTTATTCATTAACCCACTTCCACAGTATGATGTGCCCTCCGGACGGAAGCTTTCCCCAGAGACAGCGGCAGCATCTTGGCACCAGGGAACATGCCCCATCCCAGAAGCAGCTGCATCTCGGCAGCAGGTGAAGGCTCAGGCCTGGCCAGTCCTCACAGCTCCTGCCCCTTTGGATGAGCCAGCCCACCCCCTCCCCAGCTCCACGCCCGCAGCAAGGGCCCCCAAGGTCAAAGCCAGCAGCCGGGCTGGGGGAATCGATGGGCCCTGCCTGGGGGTTCATCCATCAGGAGCAGTGATGAGGTTAATTAGCAGCTCCCCTCTCTTCTGCTTTGCTGTGGTTTTGTCCCCCCCAGCGCCCTGCTCTGGCTGGGCGGCAGGAGCAGGCATGGGGCCATGGCACGGGGGAAGGATTTGGCTGGTGGGGGGCTGCCTGCTGTTAATGGAGCTGCCAGAGGAAACATCACCCATTGTGTTCAACAGCCAGTTGAAGGCAGGGTAGGTGTGCACCTTGTAGACTGATCCATGCAGATTGCTCTCTCTGTGCATAGATGGATCCTCCACGAATTCATCCAGGCCCCTGCTGACCCTGGCTCTGCCCTCTGCCACTGCCTGTGACCACGAGCTTCACACCTTAACAGAAAAGGTCAAATCTTGTTCATTTTAAGCCCGTCACTGACTCGTCTCAGCAGGTTCCCCCTAAGGCCTAGCAGGTCGGAGAAATGACGGAGGAGTGGGGCTGGAAGGGAAGTCCAACCCCCACTTGAGGCAGGATCAGCCCAGTTCAAACCATCCCAGACCAATCCAGCATCTCAGCTCTGTCAAACCACTGTCAGCCCCGACAGCACCAGACATCGCACCCCGACCTGCCATGGGGAAAGCAGGGGGATCACAGCAGCCCAGGCCCTGCTGCTGTCAACGGTTGTTACTAGACGGCTCCAGCGCCCCAGGCAGAGGCCATGTCCCTGCTACAGAGGAAGGCAAAACCCCGTCAGTCCATGGGGTAAAATTCCTTCCTGACCCCAAATGTAGCATCAAGGTGACCCCAAATGGAGAGGCAGGACCCACCAGCCAGAAACTTCTGGGTTCGGTCCCAACACAAGCACTGGTCCAGCCCAGCTGCCGCTCCCAGCCGGGGCTGCAGCCAACACCCAAGGCCTCAGAGGGAGGCTTCAAAGCCCTGACGCATGGAGCAGAAATGGGGGCAGAAGGGGACAACTAGTCCAGCCCAGAAGCCTGGGAGATCCGCTAGAGCACCCGTAGGAGACTCACTGACCAACAGCTCCCTGCTCACCTGGCCCAGACCCTTCGCCTGGACTTTTAGATTGAAGACTGGGCAGAGGGCACACCTTGGGGACTAACACGTCTAGAGACAGGCAAGGCCAGCCTAGATGCAAAGCAAACGAAGGCATTTGAACACAAAGGGATTCCTGTGTAGCCGCTGTCTGCCAGGCACCCAGGGGAGCTCACGCCCAAGAAGGGCAGTCTCCCCAGTCAGGCCTAATGGAGAATCTGAATCCCCGCTGTGCCTCCTGCTGTTGGGGCCGCGGGGGTTTAGGGAGGTTCCTGCAGGGGTCCCTTGAGGCGACACTGCGAGATGTCTCATCAGAGCATCTCCGGGAGTCCACCCCCTGCCCCGCTAGCCACAGACACAAGACCTCTGGGGCTGCACTGAGGGTGTCTGGCAGCGAGCTGCTACCTACCTGGCCTTGGCTGGATCCTGCCAGAGATCCGAACCCACTGACGCAGCCACACACATCTCTGCCCCACCATGACAGCACGTCTCTGAGGTGCCCCTGGCTGTCAGGCTCTGGCCAGGACCTGCCACTTCCAGAATAGAAATGAGAAGCAGCCGCCAATTCTGGGCCTATCAAGCCCCTTCTCCAGAGAGACTTTGCCAGGGGTCCTGGGAGCCACAGGTTCCTGGCTCTGTCCCCCAAATGCAGCTGGGGTTGAACAGAAACTGCCACGGGAACAAAGCAAAGCCTTTAATGAGGCTGCTACAAAGCCTGGACTCGGGGGGCTGGGAGGGCCAGCACAACTATTTACAACTGGGGTAGTTTTGGGGGGAAGGTTGGGGGAAATCGGGGTCACTCCACAGTGAGGTCGAATTTCTCGGCCTCTTCAAACTGAGCATTCATCTGTGCAGCCCACTCGTCCAGCTCTGATACCTGCCGAGAAGGGAAAGAGTGTGAAAAGTCCTTGCCCCCATAACACCCTCCCTTTGAGCCTGGAAGGGGGTAAACAGAACTGGTCTTGGGAGGCTCTGGAGGCAGGGGAATCGCATGAGGCCCCCCCCCACCCCCCCGGGTGTCATACTCACATCAATCTGCACCACCTTCTTCTTCTTGCGCTTCTCCTTGACCATGGCAATGCCGGGCAGGTCCGTGTCCAATTGCCCCTTGCTGGGGGCGTCGGGAGGGGAATCGTGGGCAGTGGGGACGGGGGCAGCTGCCGTGGGAACGGGGGAGATATCGGGGGCCAGCAGCAGTGCAAAACCAAAGAGGGAGCAGCGCCGGTCGGGCGTGGACGTGTCCGAGAGCCCCGAGCCGGGGGAGAAGGTGGTGTCCAGGCGGCTGTAGGAACGACGCACCTTGCGAGCCATCAGGGTGTCCCGCTCGTCCAGGGGGGGAGAGGTGCGGGCTGGGGGCTTCTCAGCCGGGGTAGACAGGACCGCGCTGCTGCTGATCTCAACCAGGGGCTTCTCTGCTGGGGCAGACGGGGCCACAACGCTGCTGACCTCAGCCGGAACGTTCTCCTTGCCACTGCTGGATGAGATCTGCAGAGATGGGGAGGCTGGGACCTGTGGAGCTCCTGGGGATACCATCTCACCCAATCCCCACAGCCTGAGGGATCCTCCAGGCATCACGTAGGTGGGAGCAGCCATGAAGAGACCCCCTCCCTCCCACCCCACACAGCCGGAGAAGTGATAAAGACTCCTGAGCGGGTCGGGCCTGGCTTCTGACCGCAAGAGAGTGCCCTGACATGGCCTGTCGATCCCCTCAGAGCCTCCAAGAGCTGGGGGAGAACACAGGTGTCCGGGCTCCCAGCCTCCCCCGCTCCAACACCCCCAGCCCTCACTCCCCCACCCCTGAGCAGGGAGAGAACCCAGGCATCCCGACAGCCAGCCCCCGGCCTAACTGAAAAGCTTCCCTCCTGTCCAAAGCTGGAAAAGGACCCAGATATCCAGGGCTCCCAGCCCCCACTCCTCTCCCAGAGCTGGAAGAAGATCCAGGCTTGCCCGTGTCTCATCCCCCAGCCTCCACTCCCCCTCCGGAGCAGGGAGAGTCCTCAGGTGCCCAGGCTGCTAGCCCCCACCAACCACCCACCCCTCCCTGAGCTGGAAGTGCACCCAGGCGTCCGGCTGTCATCTCTAGCCACCTGACCTGTGGGCCTTGCCACCCTCTCACCCTCCTGGCCGCCCTTCAAAGTGCCCTGCCCCCATTTTACAAAAGGGGAGGGGAGGCTGCGTGCCTCAGTTGCTACACCCTGCTTGGCCCCCCCTGGCATTTCAGAGAGCCGGCAAGCACTTACCCGGGGGCTGCGCCGTGGAGCAGCAGCTGCTTCAGCCACCTGGAAGGGAAGAACCAAACAGAGCTGTCCTCATGCAACCCGAGCCCCACGGCCCAGCACAATCAGTTCTGTGCCCAGCTAGGCAGACTGGGGGGTCAGCCTCCCAGCAAGAAGTAGGGGAGTGTAAGCTGCTAGAGGCAGATTCTGGGCAGACCACATAGCAGCGCTGACCACTTCTACTTCTGCTCCTGGCTTTGGCGAAGGACCCACTGTTCAGGGCTCTTGGCTCTGCTGCCGCAAGGCCAGTAGATAACACCTGGAGGCCACCCTGGGCTCGTTAGAAACGTAAAATGGGCAAAGACTTATATAAATAAGCTCTCTCTCATTTGCAGCATGTGCCTGCTCCTGGGGCTATAGCTTCTGACTAACGCAGGCCACCAGATGTTCCCCAGCCTCGGACGGCACCTCACCCAACGCTGCACTGAAGGCATCTGTATACAATATCAATGGTCTGGTGAAGTCTGGCACATACACCACTGGCTGGGTGCAGCGGGCTTTTTTAACTCTTAGAAATGCCTGCTCCGTCTCAGGCATCCAGCTGATCCTGCTTGGGGCCGCATCCTTTGTTACCGCCGACAATGGCGTGGGGGTGTCTGAGAACCTGGGCGCCAGGCACCGACAGCAGTTGGTGAGTCCTAGGAAAGACTGCATCGGGTTTTTTGTCTGTGGCCTTGGGTACTCCTGTGGGGCTTGAACCTTGTCTATTAGTGGCTGGATTCGCCCTCCTCCTATGCAGGATCCCAAGTACTGGGTCTCTTTTTGACTTGGGCACATTTCCTTGGATTTGCCGCTAGCCCTGCACACTGCAGCTCCTGGAGTACAGCATTAAGGTGCTTTAGATGTTCCTCCCATGACCATGAATAAACTACCACATCATTGATGTAGGCCGCTGCATAGTCCCGCTGCAGAGCTAACACCTTGTCCGTCAGCCTTTGAAACACTGCAGCAGCCCCACGTGGCCCATGGATTCGCATAACCCCTAAGGGTGGCAAATGCAGGTTTTCCCAGGAGCGCTCTTCCACTGGTATTTGCCAGGTCCCTTTTAATAGATCAAGGGTGGATATGAAACACTTCTGCCCCCCATTTTCTCTGGCAGATCTTCCACACACGGCATAGGGTACGCATCGAAGTGGGCCACGTGATTAACTTTTCAGAAATCAATGCAGAGGCGCATGGCCTGATCCTTTTTGGGGCCCATGATGATAGGACTGCGTCTTTCACTCCGCAATTCCCTAATGACCCCGTAGGCCACTGTCTGCTCCACCTCTGCAGCAGGTCAAAGTGGGAAAGTCCTGTGGACCTCTCTGGAGCTTCATGGTATGCAGATATTAAAGGCCTGGGTAACTTGTCGCACCGTTGGGTGTCCTGCCAACTGCTATTTTTAGCGCGCTTTTTAAAATGTGGTTAAACCGTTCAAGAAGGCAGCTCATGTGCAGGCGGTAAACCAAAGTTCACAGGTGTTGAGTCCGGAGTGTTTCACATACCTCCTTAAAAACCCAGGCCATGAAATTGTTTCCTTGATCTGTTAAAATCTCCTTTGGCAGGCCTACTGAAGATGCACAAGAACTCTTCTGCTACCTTTCCCATGCTTGCCGACCGCAGGGGTACTGCCTCCAGATACCGGGTGGCGTAGTCAACCAGTAACATAATAAATTGGTACCTGGGGGCACTCTGTGTCAATGAGCCAACAATATCTACTGCTGTCAAATGGTCCTCCATGAGTGGCATGGCCACCATGGGTGCACATGATGGAAGGGGTAGTGAGGGCTTGGTCCTCACAGTGGCTCCTTAACCCCTGGTCACCCTAGGCTCCAAGCAGCCTGCTCCCTGCCAGGCACAGCTCCCTGAGGCTGCTTTCAGTGTCTTTTATCCTTCCCTGTGCTGGTCCATGTGGCTGGTTCTGGCTCATCCCCACTCACCACACCTGCATTAGCTCCCTTGCTGGGAGACTCACTGCATCCCAGTGAGTCCTTCCAGGTCTGGGGTGGGCGTGACAAGGTGCTCCCAGGGTGTGGGGCTGTTCAGACTCCCCCACACCCACCACGAGAGGGTTCTGCCTTGTTACAGGCTGGGACTCAAACTCATTCCTTGAGCGCTGCGGAGGGCAGAGACCAACCCTGCCCAGCCCTAGGTGCCTGCCAGCCCTGTGAAGAGACAGGCCCCGTGCCCTGGCAAGTAAAACCTCACAGCAACAGCCACCGCCTGGGGTTTTGGGGTCCCCTCATCTCCACCAAACTGGGAACCCCCCTGCCACTCTGAAAGTGAAGCGGTCCCAGACCGCTCTCAATCCAGGGCCTCTCGCTGACTAGGCTGCTATTCAGCTTCAGGACAAATTTCTACGCATACGGGTGTCACACGTGTATGTGTGCGTGCACAGGGGGAGAGGGAGCAGGATCGGGAGCCCCATGCGGGCAGGACATGGGGAGCCTCTGATGCCATGTGCAGTGGGTGCGAATGCAGTGCCTCGCTGCCATGGCAATGGGGTCCCGACACATGGGCTGGGCAGCACAGAGGGAATGGAGATGACCCCCCCCTCCAGCTGCTAACATGCGACACGCACGCACACACCAACATGCACAGACACAGATATCCCCGCAGGCGGCTCAGGGCCATGGTGTCTCCCCCCTCCACACACCTGCTGTCTCCGGGGCTGGATCTTCTTCAGCACGATGGGGCGCTTCAATGTCAGGGCTGGCACCTGCAGACAGGGGAGTGTCAGATGCAGCGAGGAGGCAGGGTGCCGTGGGCTCCCAGCCTCCTCGGGGGGCAGAATAGGGAGCGTCCCCAGCTCCAGGGGCAGGGAGAGCCTGAAAGCCAGGACCAAATGCGCCCCCGGCTCAGCTCCAGACGCGGTTGCCCCAGCCTGACCTGTCTGCCCAGGACCCGAGGCTCCGAGCTCCCTCAAAGCAGCAGGGAGAAGTCGCAGAGCAGAGGTCCGGGGGCGGGGGACTCACCGGGCTCCCAATGCGCTTCCTCTCGGCCAGGGGCTTGCGCTGGGCGGGCGGGGGGCCGGCGCCGCGCTCCGACCAGCACCGCGGGGCAGGGGGGGCCAAGTCTGCGGGCAAGGGAGGAGGGGGCTCAGATCCCGGCCTGCGACGCTCCCGAGATCCCAGCCCGAGCCCCTGGCTTCACACCCCACCGCGGCCCTAGCCCACCCCCTCTGCCCGTGCCCCAAAGCCTGGCCCCAAGACCCCGGACACCCCCAGGCCTCACCGCCGCTGCCCAGACGCGCCCCTCCAGGGCTCCCCCAGCTGCTCCACCCCTCTCCCCCCACTCCCAGCCCCCACTGTCCCCCTCCCAGGACCATGGCGCGCGGATGACGCCCGCTCACCCCCCAGGGCCGCCCCGGCCGAGCGCGTCCGCCGCGCCGCCATGGCCGCGCCCGCTGGGCGCCAAGCGGAACGCGTTCGAACGGCCCGCCACACCGCACCGGAAGTGACGACACTCGCAAGGCAGCGCGAGCGCCGGAGGCTCTGGGAGCAAAACCTCGCGAGACAGCCGGGCCGCGCATCCATGCCGGCTCCCGCGAGATCCCTCTCTGAGGCTCCCTCGGACATCTCACGGGGTTTTCCTTTCCCGCGCGAGACTTCCGGGTTCAAGTTCCTGCAGTTCCAAGGGGCTGAAAGGGGGTGGGTCGCCCGCGCGTGGCGTCATCAGCGAGCGCCGTTCCCGGAAGAGACGTGGCAGCGGGTGGACCCTGAGCCCCCCTCGGAGCCTGCGAGATCCTGCGGGCCCGGGACGGCGGGGAGCCCGGGCACCTGTGTTCTCTCTAGGTCCAGGAGGGGCAGGTGGGGGGTCAGAGGAGGGGCCTGGGGGAGGATCGAAGGAGTGGGGTGGGGACGCCTGGGTTCTCGGCGGGGGGGACGCCTGGGTCCTCCCCAGCGGCGGGGGACGGGTGCGGTGGCAGCCGGTGTCCGGCCTCCCGGGTAGGGAGCAGGCTGAGTCCTGGCTCTGAGCTGTCCGGGCCCCCCAGGCCTCTGCGGCCCCCCCGCCCGGTGCCATGGGGCTGTGCAAGTGCCCCAAGAGGAAGGTCACCAACCTGTTCTGCTTCGAGCACCGCGTCAACGTCTGCGAGAACTGCCTGGTTGCCAACCATGCCAAGGTACCGCGCTCCCCTGGCGGGCCGGGAGCGGGGGTGGCTGCGCCCGTGCCTCGGCTCCATCTAGCTCAGCGCCCGCTCCGTCAGAGGCGTTGCAGCTCCTGCGCTGGGGGGCCGGGAGCACGGACGCCTGGGTTCTACCCGGTTCTGGGAGCGGAGTGAGGCTGGTCCTTTACGGCAGGAGGGCCGGGACCTGGGATGCTTGAGCCCTCCCCAGCTCTGGGGGCGGAGCGGGGTTCAGAAGGGACGTGTAGGAGCCTGGACACCTGGGTTCCCTCCCTGGGGGGTGCCTAATGGGTCCGAGCAGAGAAAAGCCCCCCGCTGCTAGGGAGTTAGAGCAGGGGGAGGCGGGTGAGCGTCATAACTCCCCCTTTCTGTCAGTCTTTCTAGACCCCCACCTGCAGCCTTCCCTCATCCCTCCTTCTCTGCCCCTGCAGTGCATCGTCCAGTCATACCTCCAGTGGCTCCAGGACAGCGACTACAACCCCAACTGCCGGCTCTGCAACACCCTCCTGGCCACCAAAGACACAGCCCGGCTTGTGTGCTATGGTGAGACCTGTGGCCAGGAGGGGAGGCCAAGGGCTCTCTTGTGCCTTCCTCTCTTGCTCTTTGCTCAGATGCTCCGTCGCTGTCTCCTCCGCAGATCTCTTCCACTGGGCCTGCCTCAACGAGATGGCTGGGCAGCTGCCCAAGAACACGGCCCCTGCTGGCTACCAGTGCCCCAGCTGCAAGGGTCCCATCTTCCCACCTGCCAACCTGGTCAGCCCGGTGGCCTCAGCTCTGCGGGAGAAGCTGGCTACGGTCAACTGGGCACGGGCAGGACTGGGGCTGCCACTGGTAAGAGGGATTCCCAGAAGTCTTTTCTCCTTATGGGAAGAGAGGGATAGCAGAGCTGCCCTTCCTTGGGCTGGGAGATACGGCAGGGAGGCGGGGTGCTGTATGTCAGCCCCAAGCCTGAGCCCTAGCTTTGTCTCCCATCTCCTGCAGATTGACGAAGTTGAGACCGTCCAGGAGCCGGAGCCAGCCGACGTTACAGACTACACGGACTGGGGCAGCTTCTCTGGTGAGTCCTGCTCTACTGGGATGTCCTTCCAGCCCTCAGGTGACAGGCCCACCTAGGCTCCCCTGGCAGTGAGAGGTCCTGCTGGCTCTTCAGCATGGGTTAAGGGGGCTGTTGAGGGGACCCCCCAACCCTTTTTCGTTCCCCCCCCCCCCTGCATACCTGTATTCCATAGGGTCACTTGGAAAGGCATAGGGGTCCTCTCATGTGCCCCCAGCCCACCTGTATCCTATAGAGCAGCTTAAGGAGTTGCCTCTCTTTCCACCTGCCCCCTCCTGACCTATATCCCATAGGCAGCTTGACAGGACCCCCCCTTTCCCTTGTGTCCCCCATCCCAGCAGTATCCAATAGGACAGCTTAAAGAAACCCCTTTGCTTTTCCATGTACTGCCACCTTAGCTGTGTCCCATGGGGCAGCCGCAATCAATGTCCTATTGCCATGACAGAGTTGTGCCCCATGTCCCCCCTCCACCCACACCAAGAGAGACTTCAGGCTACCCCTCTTCCAGACTTACCCCTGTCATGGGAGTCCAGTTGCTCCAGGCCACGTTGCTGTGGGCTGTAGAACCCACCAGGAGTCCCTCTCTGTGGTGCCGGGACTGGTGGGAGTGGGGAAAGATGGTGAGTGCTTGCCTCTGGAGGTGTGAGGGCAGGGTTTGCTAACACCTCCATTGGATTCATGTCCTTCCCCCTTGGCAGCGCCTGGCAGCTCCAGCCTGGACACCACCGCACACAGTGCCTGCCCGGCCTATTCATACAGCTCCACACCCGGGCTCTCCCCTTCCTCCTCCTCCTCCTCCTCCTCCTCACAGCCGCAGGGGCTGGACAGTGCAGTAGCAACGACAGGGGACCATACCGTCGTCCATATGGGGGGCGATGGCAGCGAGACCATCACCCTCACAGCAGGTGAGCAGAGCTGGGGGGAACCGTAGTTACATGGGAACCAATTTGCATGAGGTAGGGATGCGCTGGCTAACGTGTCCCTCTTGGGATAGCCTATGAGGCCCTTCTAGTAGCATGTGGAGGACCAGGACACTATGATTGTCTTGGTGTCCTGAGTTGGCAAGAATGCAAAGAATTTTGGGTTGCTGTGAACTGCATGGTGGGAGAGGTGTGTGGTGGTTAGGGGCTTCCCATGTAATGCTCCCTGTCTCCCTGGCAGCCTCCACGCCACGGAAGGTCTATGACACGCGGGAGGGCAGTGGTGGCCGCGGGGCTGGCACCCACATCGACTTTGATGATGACAAGTACCGGCGGCGGCCGGCGCTCGGCTGGTTCGCCCGACTCCTCAAGTGAGCAGAGGGGTCACCTGGCACCCCTAGATTCGGGGGTGGGAAGGCACAATGCTAGGCAGGGGAGTGTGTGTGTCTGGGGGGGGAGGGCAGGGGCATCTCAGCTGGGCTTGGAGTATGGTGGAGTGGGACCAGTCTGGCAAGGACCAGACAAGTGGGGGTCCTGGATACCTGCATTCTGTGTGTGTGGGGGGGTGTCCTCTCATTCTCTGGGGCTCTGGGTAGTGTCAGGTGGACAGTGTGCATGGGGAATGGGTGCCCACCAAGGTGCTTTCCTCACTGGCTTCCTTGCTCTCCTTCTCTGCCCTGGCAGGAACCGGGCGAGCAACAAGAAGCCACCGCCACGCTCTCTGCTGCGGCGCTTCGTCATCGTGCTGTTGGTTGCGGGCCTCGGCTTCCTCACCCTCCTCGTCATCATGGCTAAGCTGGGTCGAGCCGCGGCGGACGCCGACCCCAACCTGGACCCTCTACTCAACCCACACATCCGCGTGGGCCAGGAGTGAGCAGGGCTGTGGCTGGGGGGAGCCTGGCAGTGCAGATCCCCCCCCGGCCTGGGGCCACAAGGGTCCCTAGGTCCCCCTGGGAGCCCACCAGCCGCATAGCTGAGCCCCTGAGTAGAGGCTGAGGGAGTAGAATCATTCCAAGTGCCCCTTGGTTGTTCAGGTGGAGGGGCCGGGCTGTGCGTGTGTGCTGGGGGACAGAGAGGCTTCCTGGCTAGAGGGGCAGGGACCCAGGTGTCCTGGCTAGAGGGGCAGGGACCCAGGTGTCACCTGCCAGTAACCCACTGCCCTCTCGAAGCTGGGGGAACCCAGGGGGGAACGCAGGTGTCCAGGCTCTTAGCTGCTGCTGTTTTGGGATATTTATTGGAAGGGTGTGGGGGCCCAGCTGGCCCGCCGCACCAGCTCTACTGCCCCCTGCGGACATTTTGGGGTCCCAGCCCTCTGGTTCTTCCCTGTGCCTGGTCTCCTGGGGCTGGGGGCCCCTATGGAGCCAGGAAAAGGCCCTGTCACCACCATGGCCTGGAGCAGAGTTGCAGCCACTGCCCAGGTCCTGGGGTTTTCAGAGCTTTTGGTGGGGGATGTGGCTATAACTGCAGCCCTTCCTCAATGTTTGGGAGGGGGTGGCGGTGATGTCGTGCTGTGGCGGTGATGTCACGCAGTGGCAATGATGTCATGCGGTGTCTGACACTACAGCAATATCTGCCTTGTTCATAATAAACTTCTCTTGGCTAAGGCTGGGGCTGCGCACTTTCTGGGGGCTCCAGACTCAGTAAATCTCCTGCCGGTACTCGAGGGTCAGGTACTCGAGGCAGAAGCGGCCGAAGAAGATGGCAAAGTTGGTCACTGGGGGGAGGTGGGGAAGAGAGAGAAGGGGATCTCTTAGTAGGAGGGAACCCAGGTGTCTGGGCTCCCAGCCCCCCCCCCCGCTCTAACCCGCACTCCTTCCTGAGTGGCAAAGGGAACCCAGGTGTCCAGGCTCCCAACTGTCTGCCCCCCCCACCCCACCCCCGCACTGCCTTGTTCTAACTAGCCCCCACTTCCCTCCCAGAGCTGGTGAGGGACCCAGGCATCCGGGAGCCACCTACCCAGTGAGGTGAGGGCAAAGGTCTTGAGGACTTTGTCCTTGGCCCCCATGGCGTAGAGCGCCCCCAGCAGCGCCAAGTAGAAGCTCAGCACCTGGGAGAACTGGGCAGGGAAGTGGAGGGGGGGGGACGACAGGTCAGGGCCCCTCGTGGCCAGAACGGGGAGAGAAGCCAGGCATGCGGGCTCTCCACGCCCCTGCTCTGACCCCCACCAGGCCCCACTCCCTTCCCAGAGCTGGGGATGGAAGCCAGGCAGCCTGGCTACCCCCTGCTGCCATCCGTTTCTGGCCCAGTTCAAAGCAGTCTGGGCTCTGGTTTTTACTGGGAAGTTGCTGCTGTTCCAGGTCAAGCCAGCCTGAGGTCTGGTTCCCCTGGAAAGCCCCTCCCACCCTAGTTTAAACCAGTCTAGAGTCCAACTCCTACTGGGAGACTCTTCCCAGCCCAGTCAAAACCAGTCTGGGGTCTGTTTCATACTGGGAGGCTGTTCCTGCCTGTGTTCAAACCAGTCTGGCTTCTACTGCAGGGCCACTTCCATCCTAGCTCAAGCCAGTGTGGGCTCTGGCTCCTACAGAACTTCTCCCAGTCTAGTTGAAACCAGTCTGAGGTCTGTTTCCTACTGGGAGGCTGCTCCCATCTCAGTTCAAACTGTTTTGGAGTCTGGCTCCTACTGGGTAGCTGGTGCTGTCCCAGTACAAACCAGTTTAGGGCCTGGTTCTTATCGGGGGCTGCACCTGCCCCCCGTTCAAACCCGCATGGGCTCTGGGGGCCCCATACCAGCAGCACGGTGGTGCTGGGGAAGCTCATGCGGTCGAAGCGCTGGCTGACAGCGAAGTGGTAGAGGTCGGAGACGAAGATGCTGGTATGGACAAAGAGCAGCAGGACAGAGGCCGCGGTGAGGGTCACGTCGGTGGGGAGCTTGCAGGTCATGAAGGGGAGGCGCCAGCTCATGGCGCCACCAGGCCCAAGGCCTGGGGTCAGGCGCTGAGGTCACAAGGGCCCTGGTGCTCCAGAACCGCCCCCCAGATCCACCGGAGACCCCGGTGTCCAGGCATCTACCTCGCACCCCCACCCTCTTCCCCAAACGGGGAGAGAACCCACACATCCAGGCTCCTGGCCCTTCCCTACGTCCACCTGGCAACCTGTATAGTGATGTCATAGGTTACCTAGTAGCTGCCTGATGACAATGTGCACACCAGCAGATGACATCATACACTCAAGACTGATAGAATGGGGGGGAAGCCTATAATGTCACTGAGCCTTCATGATGTCACCCAGCCCATAGGAAGGTGCCCCAGCCACTGCGAAATCTGCTTTGTTGTCATGGTTACAGCCCTCCTCCTCCTGGCCCTGCCCCACCTATTTTATATCAACAAAACTTTATTGTTGCAGGACACAGGTGCACTGCCATGGGGCAGGAATGATTTCAACAAAACTTTATTACTCCCTAAAGCCGATGGGGAGGGAGATTCTCTTTACCACGGAGGGGCAGTTTCAATAAAACTCCTGTTCCAATGAGGCTAATGGCACTCAGTGGGGGGTCTTTCTTCACCCCTCTTGCCATATTAACAAAACTTTATTGTTTTGTGGAAGCTAATACAGTTTTCCTCCATATCAACAAAACTTTATTGATTCCTAAACCATATTGCTTGCCATTGGAGAAGGGGGAAGTATGTCTACCAATCCTAAAACCGCTCGTCACTCACAGAGCAAGTTTTGTCCACGATTCTACAGACTTTTTATGGAAACTTAAAACTACAGACCACCTTCCCAGCAACACCCTCCTAGCCACCATGGACATTACCAGCCTATATACCAACATCCCACACCAGGATGGCATCCAAGCCTGCCTTACATATCTACAGGAACAAGATTACAACTCAGAGTACAGACCCAAAGATATTACTGACCTTGTACACTTCGTCCTCACACACAATTTCACTTTTAATAACCAACACTTCCTCCAGACGATGGGAACAGCTATGGGCACCAAAATGACCCCACAGTATGCCAACCTTTTTATGAGCTACCTGGAAGATTTCCTCAAGGACTGCACCATCAAACCCTTGCTATACTTAAGATATATCAATGACATCTTCATCATCTGGACTGAAAACCTGCAATCTCTGATTCAGTTCCATCAGAAATTCAACAATCACCATCCCTCCATCCAATTTCTCTAGAACGCTCCAGTACCAACATCTCCTTTTTAGACATGATGATCAGCATCCAGAATGATAAGATATATAGACAAACTCTCAGATACCACTGAATCTGCACTGAGGAGAACACCTGGGATTGCCACCTCACCAATCTTAAAAAGGCTTTCACTCAACAAGGACACTCCTCCAGAGGGAGAGAGCACACGTTTGAAAGAGCCACCCGGATACGATGTGGAGAACTGCTGCAGTACAGAAGAAATACCCCCGTGAATTGCACACCGCTGGTTGACAGATCATCCCTCCCTTGAACCCGTACGGAAAATCCTCAAACAACTGCAATCCATACTAGAAAGAGACCCTACTTTTAAAAAGATCTTCCCAGAGCCACCCATCCTAGCCTTCAAACAAGCACTGAACCTCACCAACCTCATCACCAGAAGCAAACCTCCTCAGGCCCAGAGCACACCGAATGGATCCAGACCATGCCAGGACAAGAAATGCAAAACCTGCCAACACCTCTCCACCACCCCCACAATCACTACACCCCACAACAGAGCTATCAGCATTCCTGGATCTTACAGCTGCATCTCCAGAAACGTAATATATCCCATCCAATGCACCAAATACCCTGATGGAAAATACGTAGGAGAGACCAAACCACAACTGTGCACCAGAATGAATGCCCACCAGACATCTATCGGAGACAGGAATACCCAGTGACCTGTGGGGGCACATTTCTCACAAGAAAAACACTCTGCAATCTCTCACTCCTGATTCTCAAAGGGAACGTGCAAAACACTTCCCAGAAACAAGCCTATGAGCTCCTCTTCATCAACCTCCTGGATGCAAAAACTCATGGACTAAATATAGACATTGGATTCATGACACCTTACAATCTGCCTGACAGCTGACTCCCCAGGGACCTCTCCACTACTCATCCCCCTTCCCTCTCCGCCCCAGCCTGTCTCTCTCCCATCGACTCCTCAGTCTACCTGTCTTGTATGCAGCCCAGCCCAGCCTCTGGCTGCTTTACTTTTCAGTCCATCCAGGAAGAGCGCACACCAACTGCTGAAACTTCCTCAGCCTGACGAAGGGTTTTGAACCTGAAAGCTTGCTTTAAAATTGTTCTCCAGCTATTTAAGGCGGTCTAAGACAAGGTATCGGATTCACCCGAAGAACCGTGTCTGCCCGTGTCTCAGACCAGCACGGCTACACCCTGTACCTCGTGGGAGGGTACTTTCAACAAACCTTTATTGTTCCATTGAGACTATGGCTTCACTTCATATCAACAAAACTTTATTGTGTCCACTGGTACCTTACCGCAAAGGGAGGGGGGTAACGAGCTACAACAAAACCGTGTGGTTCCCGGAAGTGACAGCCCCGGTCTTGACGAGAGGGGACTTTTTTTTCCAACAAAAACTTTATTGTTTCAAGCAGGGACTTCCCCTGTTTAATGAAGGAGCTTTTTCAACAAAACTTTGTTGTTCCCGGAAGTGACACAGCGGCCACTTGTTGCTGGTTGGCTTTTTTTTCCCAACAAATCTTTATCGTTCCCCCACCCGCGGACAGCGGCGGGCGGGATGGCGGCGGCGGCGGCGCTGGGGGCCGGGGGGGCCCCGGCGGGGCCGGCCGAGGTGGAGGCGGCGGAGCCCCGGCGGCGGCCGCACGGGATGCTGAAGCTGTACTACGGACTGCCGGACCCGGCGGCGGCGGGGGAGGCGGGGCGGGCGGCGGACGCGGGGGGGCCCACGGACATCAACGGGCCCCGCTTTGATCCGGAAGCTTTCCTCACCAAGGTGACCCCTGGCCCCTCGCGCCGGGGCTGGGGGGAACCAGTGTCTGGGCGGGAGGGGCACCGGCAGGGCTGGGATGGGGTGGGGAGTGCGGGGCACCGGTGTGTCTGGGCAGGGGCACTGGGGTGGTGCCAGCTCTCACCCCCGCCCCCCCAGCTGCAGAAGGAGTGCCCCCTGGCACAGCTGATGGACTGCGAGACTGACATGGTGAAGCAGATCCGGGCGCTGGACAGCGACATGCAGACGCTGGTGTACGAGAACTACAACAAGTTCATCTCGGCCACAGGTACTGTCCCAGGTGGACCCAGGCGTCCGGGCTCCCGGTCCCTGGCTCCCTGCCCAGAGCTGGGGACATCCCAGGCGGCCGAGCTCCCAACCCCATCTCTCCCACCCGCGCAGACACCATCCGCACGATGAAGAACGACTTCAAGCGCATGGAGGATGAGATGGACGGCCTGGCCGCCAACATGGCGGCCATCACCGAGTCCAGCGCCCGCGTCAGCAGCACCCTGCGTGACCGCCACGAGCAGATCGCCAAGCTCTCGGGTAGGGGTTGTGGCCAGGGGGGCAGGATTTGGGGCTGGCTGGGCCTGGGGGCTGACTGGAAAAGTGAGGGGGGGGCTGTGGGGCAGAGAAGGATGCCAGACTGGCTGGGCCCAGGGTTATGGGGTGGGGACTGCAGACTGGCTGGTTTTAGGGGCAGAGTGATGGGCGAGGGGAAGGGGCCGGGTATCAGGCTGCTTGGGCCCAGTCATGGGGGGGACAGGCCCAGGGACAGGATTATAGGGTCCGAGGGGGGTGTCAGGTTGGCTGGCAGGGCACAAGGCTGGCTAGACCCAGGAGGATGTGGCTATAGCATGGGAGTTACAGGGACCAGAGGGGGTGCCAGGCTGGCTGGGGCTGGGTTTTGGGGTAGGGGGTGCCTGGGCATGGAGGTATGGGATGGGGCTGGGGGTGGTGGGGCAGAGCAAGGGGTCTCACAGCCTCCCCCCCCCAGGTGTCCACACACTGCTGCGCAAGCTGCAGTTCCTGCTGGAGCTGCCAGCACGGCTGACGCGCTGCGTGGAGCTGGAGGCCTACGGTACAGCTGTGCGCTACCACGGGCGGGCACGGGCCGTGCTGCACCACTACCGCCACCTGCCCTCCTTCCATGGCATCCAGGCCGACTGCCAGGTTATCATGGCTGGCCTCGCCCAGCGCCTGCGCCAGAGGTTCAGGTACTGTCCCCCGGCCCCTACCCCGAGCTGTTTGCATGAGCTCCCAAGGCTAGGCCTGGCAGGGTGGACACAGTCTAGGGGCCCCATTCGCTCTGAAACCTACAAATGATATGCAGCGCTATCTAGGTAGGCCGTTCACCATCACAGCTATGATGACACATGGTGACGTCTGGGGTGTTGTTTACTCTGAAACCTACAGCTGATGCATAGTGTGATCTTGCCAGGTTCACTCTGAGGACTACCGAGCTGGGCCGCACCAGCAGGGAGAGCGGGGAGCTGGCCTGGCTCCACAGAGCCCCTGCTGGCTGGGACCCTATACCCTTGCCGCCCTGCTCTGGGCCCTGCTGATGCTAGCCTTTGGGCACCAGTGTGGGCCCCATGCTCCCACTGGCTCCCCACCCACTCTCACCCAGTGCCCCCCCCCCAGCCCCGTGGAACAGACGGGGGGCAGCACACAGCCCTGATCTCCTGCTTGCCAGCAGGGAAGGAGCTGGTGCTGAACATGGGGAAAAGCGGCCCCTCACCCGCCCCATGGCCGGCGCTACCTGCTGCAGTCACTCGCAGCCCATGCGAGACTGGAGCAGGCACAGGCAGCCCCAGGCGGGCTGCAAGCGGCTGCAGCATGTGGCTGGCCACATGGCAAGCAAGGGGCTGCTCTTCCCTGCACTCAGCACCAGCTTGTAACCCAGCCCTGCTGCCAGCCTGGCAGTGTGGCCAGGTTACAAGGTGGTGCTGAGCAGGGGTGGAGGGGGAAAGCAGCCCCTTGTCCACCCCATGCCCAGTGCGCCACGCTGCAGTGGCTCGCAGCCCACCTGGGGCTGCCTGTGCCTGCTCCAGACAGTCCCGTGCAGGCTGCAGCAGGGAGTGCAGGCAAGGGGCCGCTTTTCTCCGTGCAGGGAAGGAGCCCAGGGAAAAGCTGAGCACGGGGGGGGCAGAAAAATGGCTCCTCCCCAACCCTGTAGCCAGCACTCCCTGCTGCAGGCACTCGCAGCCCACATGGGGCTATCCGGAGCAGGCCCAGGCAGCCCCATGCGGACTGTGAGCAGCTGCAGCACGGGGCGCCTCCTGCGGGATGGGGAAGGGGCCGCTTCTCCCCTGGCGCTCCCTCCCTGTCTCTGCCACTCACCTGTAGTTCTGGCTCAGGGCAGCCACGTGCTCCCAGCCCAGAAGCCAGAAGCAGGGCTGGGGCTTCCAGCTGGGGGGGTGGGGCCAGATGGGCCCCACTGTTGTTGAAGCCAGCTGGGCTTCCCCTGGGTCCTGTTGCCCTTGGTTCCTGTCATTTTTTGACAGGAACCAAGGGCAGAGAATTATTCATTTTCTACATTTTTAGGGGCCTCGTGGGCTGGATTGAATGGCCTCGCAGGCTGTATTTTGCCCATCCCTGATCTAGGCTGACTCCACAAGACAGGATCTAGGCAAGTTGTTCACTGAAACCTACAGATGGTATGCAGAATTATCTCTGTGGATTGTTCACTCTGAAACATACTGACGATGTGCGGTGCAATGGAGGTGATTGTTCCCTCTGGAACCTCCTGACGCACTATGTGACTATGGTGGGTTGTTCACTCTCAAACCTACTGACAACACAAAGAAATCGCAGGGGGCAGTTCAGAGGGAAGCCTACCAATGATATGCAATGTGATTTCAGCTGGCTGTTTACCATAAAGCCTACTGGTGTCATATAATGTGATCTTGGTGAATTGTTAGCTCTGAAACCTGACGGTAACTCACAACAGTGTGATCTCAATGGGACATTCACTCCAGAGCCTACTGATGACGCAGCACATTACCTTGCTCAGCTGTTCACTGCAAAACCTGATCACATTGACTTACACCTAGTGGTTAGCATCTGCTATTCCCATCCTTAAGTTATGGTCCTCATTTACTGGGTGGGATCTGGGGCCTAAGATCTGGGCTTTGAACCCTTCAGCTTAAACACCCAATGGTCTGCTTGGCATCCTGGCAGCCTTGTTCACTCTGGAACCTATTGACAAGGCAAATCCTAAATTCCTTGATAACACTCACCCTACAGGTTGCCTGTGTTATGGACTGAGAGCAATCATTAGCAGACAGGATTCAATGTCCGCAATCATTAGACGGGATTCAATGTCTGCAATCATTAGACGGGATTCAGTGTCCGCGGCCTGGTCTCTGAACCACCCTGCTTCATTAGCTGATTGCAACCAGCATCACAAATCCCAGCCGTGTTAATTTCTGCCCCGTAGTTCACAACCACTGTCTTGGAGTTACAGTCCTGAATAACAGGCAGGATTTGGGGTTTAGGATTTGATCTCTAATCCCTTTGTCTTAGACAGCCCTTTGCAACATTGGCCATCACTCTGAAGCCTACTGAAAACACCAGTCTGAGCCCTGTTAGTTTCCACACTTCAATTTGTACCTCTGCCATCACTATCTTGGAGCTACAGGCATTACTGTTGGACATGCTTCAATGGCCAGGATCTGGTCCCTCACCCATGTAACTTAACCAATTGCAATAACTCAATCATTTTTAAACCTACTGACAACACAATTAATAATTGTATGAGTTACTACCCTCTGATTTATATCAGTCTTGTGCTTGTTATTGAGAACTATAATTCCAAGTCAGGGCCTATGGTCCGGACTCTGAACCCTTCATCTTAATCAGCCATTTACAACATATCATTACGCTTCAGAGCTAACAGCCAACACAATTCCTGACTGTTAGTTTTCACCCTTCAAATTGTACTGCTGTCTTCGAGCTGTCATCCTCATTTGTGAACGTGATTCAGCATCCAGGATCTGGACACTGAACTGTCTAAATGAACTAACACATTTTAACGAGGTGTTCACTTTTAAACCTACTGACAACACAATGAATGGCTGAGTTAGTTTCCATCTTTCAGTCTACACCTCTGTTATCGCCACCTTAGGATTATAGTCCTGAATAACAAGCAGAATTCAGGGCCCAAAATCTACACTCTGAGCTCTCTGGTTTTCAGCTGTTCACTCTGGAACCTAGTTATGGTGCTGATCCCAATAGGCCGCCTGGATTTAGGATCCAGACCTAGATGCAGATATTCAGAGCCCCCTATAACTGTCTGCAACTAACCCCTCCTCCTTTTTGGCAGAGATGGGGGCTCTGGGGCCAAGGACCTAGCAGAGTGTGTGGAGCTGCTGCTAGAGCTGGAGGAGCCAGCTGAGGAGCTGTGTGATGAGTTCCTGGCTCATGCTGGTGCCCGCCTGGCAGCTGAACTGGACACACTAGAGTCAGAACTGGGTCCTCCAGGCGGGGCCCCAACCTGCGACATCCTTGAGTTCACTGACCGTGGCTGCAACAGTTTTGTGGGCAACCTCTGCCTAGTTATCGCCTCCTACCAGGAGCTGTTCGTGAGCCGCGAGGGCACCGCCCCCATTGCCTCCATGGCCCGGGCCAAGCTGACTGCCTTCGTGGAGGGGCTGCTGGGGCGCTACTTCGGGCTGGTGGAGAGGCGGGTGCAGCTGGAGAAGGGCGTGGGCGACAGCTCCCTGCTGGTGCGGGCGCTGGACCGCTTCCACCGGCGCCTCCAGGCTCTGGAGCAGCTGCTGCCGGGTGCGGGAGCAGCCAGTGAGGGCACGGCCATTGTGGAGCGGGCGGCCAGGGCACGGGTGGCCCAGTACCTGCAGGCCCTGCGGGGCTTCTACCAGGACTGCCTGACGGATGTACGCCAGGCCCTGGCTGCCCCCCGCCTGGCCAGCAAGGAGGGGCCCGGCCTGGCCGAGCTCCTAGCCACCGTCTCGGCCTCGCTGCTTGGCCAGGTTAAGGCCGTGCTAGGCTACGTCCACCTCTTCACCGCCAGGGACGTCGCCTTCTCCAACAAGCCCTACTTCAAGGTGAGCCCCACTGGGGACCCTCAGTCTCACCCTGCCAACCCTGTTGGTGCCCCTCACTCCTGATCCACAGCCCCCTGCCCACCGCTGGCCCTGTCAGTGCCTCTCACTCCTGCCCTTTCTCCATCCCAGGGCGAATTCTGCAGCCAAGCTGTGCGCGAGGGGCTGGTGGTTGGGTTCATCCGGGCCGTGTGTGGGAAAGCGCAGCAGTTTTGCGAGGCACCAGGGGACCGAGGAGGCACTGCACCCCCTGCCCTGCTCCTTCTTCTATCCCGCCTCTGCCTGGACTACGAGACCTCCACCATCAGCTACATCCTCACCCTGGCCGATGAGCAGTTCCTGGTGCAGGTGGGTGGGGGGCTGGGGTGGGTTGGGGCAGGGTGAGGTGTCTTAACCCCAGAGGCCACTTGTCCTGGAGCTTGGGGTGGTGGGGGTGTCTAGATCCAGGTGTCTCAGTCCCAGAGGCTGCTTGTCCTGGAGCTAAGGGGCTAACGGTTAGAGGAGTGCCTAGACCCAGGTGTCTCAGGCCTGGAAGGTGCTTGCCATAGAGCTACAGGGTTGAGATTACTTCTGTCTGGACAGAGGTGGCTCAGCCCCAGAGGCTGTTTATCTTGGAACTAGGGCTGGGGGTAGGGGGAATACCTAGATCCAGGTATCTCAGTCCCAGAAGCCACTTCTCCCAGGACTAAGGGGCTGGAGTCGTGTCTTGTTAGAAGTTTGTCAACCCCAGAGGCTGGGTCAAAAGCAGCTGGGGGGGCGGGGGGCAGCCTTGGGGGTCTCCTCAAGGAAACCCTTATATTTGAAGCCAGGCCTCTCAATCCCCTAGACTTCCCCTCGGGGCCTGGGTGAGCAGGATGAGGGATCACTGACCCCATCAGGACAAGGTTGGGGGGATTTGGGTGGGCTCTTCTGGGACCCTCTATCCTTCTGGGGGAGGGGGTAATCTCAGGATACAGCTAGGGCGTCCCAGCTGCCCTGGCTGTGACGGGGGGTAAGGGTCTTGGGTACCCTGTTTCTAGTTGGGGAGGGATCCCACCATCCCCTGGATCTAATGGGGGGAAGGGGGATCCCAGCTGCCTGCACTGTGATGAGGGGTCCCGGCTGCCCCTTAATTCAATAGGGAAGTTGGGGGGGGGGGGAATCCCAGCTCCAGGGTTTGGGGTTGGGCATCCCTGCTGCCCTGAGTTGAGTGGGGGGGGAGAGTCCTGGATCTAATGGAGGGTCCCATGCACCCTGGTTGTGACGGGGGTTCCCAGCTCCCGAGTCTCGCTTGAAGGGGAGGGGTCGCAGCCGTCCTGGATCTAAGGGGGGGTCCCAGCCTCGGGGGGGGGTCCTGGCTGCCTTTGCTGTGATGGAGGCTCCTGGCTCCCCTGCCCCCAGCCGATGCTTCCCTTGCCCTGCAGGCCGAGGTGGCGGGGACGCCGGGCAGCGTGCTGTGTGCCGAGGCCCGGGCGGCCGCCCAGCGCCTCCTCACCCACTACGTGCGGGTGCAGGGCCTGGCTGTGTCCCAGATGCTGCGCAAGAGCGTGGAGACGCGCGACTGGGTGGGCACCATCGAGCCCCGCACTGTGCGCGCCGTCATGAAGCGCGTCGTGGAGGACACCACTGCCATCGATGTGCAGGTGGGGCTGTGGATCAGGAGTGAGGGGCACCTGCGAGGCCAGGGGCTGTGGGTCAGGAGTGAGGGGCACCTGCGAGGCCAGGGGCTGTGGGTCAGGAGTGAGGGGCACCTGCGAGGCCAGGGGCTGTGAATCAGGAGTGAGGGGCAGGGCGTCCCAGCCCTGGCCTGACTTTCCCCCCCTGCCCCACTATCTCCTTGCCCAGGTGGGGCTGCTCTACGAGGAAGGTGTGCGCAAGGCCCAGAGCAGCGACTCCAGCAAGAGGACCTTCTCTGTGTACAGCAGCTCCCGGCAGCAGGGCCGCTATGCACCTAGCTACACCCCCAGGTGAGGGGGCTGCGGGTCAGGAGTGAGTGGCACCGGCAGGCTGGTTGGGGGCAGGGGGCTACGGGTCAGAAGTGAGGGATACCAGCAGAGCTTTGAGAGCAGGGGTCCTTGCCACACTAAATCCCTGCCCCTCCCTTCCCAGCGCCCCCATGGACACGAACCTGCTGAGCAACATCCAGAAGCTTTTCTCCGAGCGCATTGACATTTTCAGCCCTGTGGAGTTCAATAAGGTGAACCCCCAGTCCACCCCCCACAACAAGACTCCCTGAGGGACAGAGCCCCCTGCTCCAAACACCCACAGACATTGGCTGGGACCCCTGGGGGCTGCCCGAGACAGAGCCCCCTTGTACCTTTGGGACCCGGTGAGAGATGGAGCCCCTGCACAACGCAGGCCAGGTCCCCTGTGACCCCCATGGCAGACAGCCCCCCTGTGCCCCCTTGGGACCCCGATAGATGCAGTTGCCCTCTCTTGACACAGGCTGAGTCCCCTGGGACCACATCGCAGACAGTCTCCCCCATGTCCCCTTGGACCCCCAGTGCAGGCTTTACCCCCTGCCAGATGGAGCTGCAAGGAGCTGGTGCCCCAATACCCCTGGCCCAGCTGAGATGACTCCCCCATAACAGGCCTCCCCATTCTCTCCAGGGGAACACAGGTCATATTCCACACACCCCATCCATCTGGGGGGTGAGTGGGGGCCCCTAGCTCATGGCGGCCGCCCCCCACAGGTCTCGGTGCTGACAGGCATCGTGAAGATCAGCCTGAAGAGCTTCCTGGAGTGCGTGCGGCTGCGCACGTTCGGGCGCTTCGGGCTGCAGCAGGTGCAGGTGGATTGCCACTACCTGCAGCTCTACCTGTGGCGCTTCGTCGGCGACGAGGGGCTGGTGCACGGGCTGCTGGACGAGATTGTGGCCAGCGCCGCCCACCGCTGCCTCGACCCCGTGCCCATGGAGCCCAGCGTCGTGGAGGTCATCTGTGAGCGCGGGTAGCTCCGCCCTCTGACCCTGGGGGTGGGGGGCAGGTAGGGGTGGGAGGAGACACTGCGGTGTCTGGGGCCAGTGAGAGGTATGGCTAAGGGCAAAGGTGTGGCCAGTGATAGTGGTGTGACCAAGGATAGGGGCCTGGCCAACTGGGGGTGATGGGTGTGGCTAAGGATAGGGGGCATGGCCAACTGAGGGTGCTGATGGGTGTGGCCAGTGCTGGGGAGTGGCTAAGGTTGGGGCATGGCTCATGATGTGGGTGTGGCCAGCTGGGGGTAGTGTTGGGGCGTGGCCAGTGATGTGGGCATGGTTGAGGAGCACTATGGATGGGGGCAAGGCAAGCTGTGGGGGTGGGGCTTGCCCCTGCCCTGGGGTGATGCTGGGGGGACTGGGGTTGCATCCCTGTGTACTGCTCCCCGCCCTGCGCTGCGGGAGGGGCTCTAGGGCTTCCCCGAGGTAGGGTGAGCCCATGTGTGCCCTTTGCCCCCCTCTGCTCCGTTCAGGCGGGGGCCACACTCAATAAACCCACCCGTGGTCTCATGGTGTCTCTGTGACTCCTTTACCCCTGCCCACGTCTGCCCCCTGCCCTGGAACCGGGGGTCTGTGCAAGCCTTGATGTCGTCCCCCTGGGGCAGTGAGAGCCCCTCGCTCTTGCAGAGCCGCACACCAGGCTGATTGCAGTGTCCCCGGTGTTGTAACATCCCCTCAGCCCTGGGACGTCCTGTCCTGTCCTTTCCTGTCCTCACCGTGCTGGAGCGGAGGGGTGGGGTGGGGTGGGGAGTTGCAATCTGGAGCATTCTCCGACACTGGGCAGGGCAGGGGGAAGGCCCCGGCCTGGCCAGCCCAGAGCAAGGTGTTACATGTCCCTGTGCAGACCCCCCAGGCTGAGATTGGCGGGTGCCAGGTGCTGTACAGACCCCCAGGCCAAGATCAGGGGGTGCTGGGCACTGTAGATCCCCCTGTGCACTGTATGGACCCAGTGAGATGCAGCCTCTGCCCCGACAAGCCTCCAACCCCCTGGTCTGAGGCAGCTGGAGGATCCTTCTCCCCAGTGGACGCAGCGATGGGGCTAGGGGCAAGGCACTGAAATCCCCAGGTCTCACTGCCCCGCAACCCCCAGGCTCTTGGGTGGGCCCAAGACCTTTTCTGCCTGGAGATCAGGAAGGGACCACCCGGGGCCGCTGCCGCTGCAGTTCTTGGGGCTGGGAGCCCGCACAGCTGGGTTCTCGCCAGCGCTGGGAGGGAAGTGGGGCTGGGGGAGCACCGGGAGCCCGGGCACTTGGGTTCTTTCCAACTCGGAAGCAGGGCCGGGGCTGGTGGGGGAATTTCCCGGTTGTGTAAGTTCCTTGAGGCCTTCTGAGCTAAGAGCATCTGGGGCAAGAGCTGAACACCCCCTGCCCCCCCCCCAATCGCCGCTGGCCAGGGGTTATATACAGCACCAAGTACACAGCGGGTGACAGGGACAATGGCTGCAACACAGAGAGGGTGGCGCGGGGCCTGGGCCCCTTACGGTGAGTCAGGGAGACAGGGTGGAGAGGGCGACGGCTCAGGGCTGCCCTGGGGCCCCTGCCTGGGCACTGGGGTTCCTATCGCTGCCCCTCACCAGGGGCTGCCAGTAGCAGAGGTGCGAGCGCTGGCAATGCCATGGGCTTCCCTCCCCATTCACCCATCCCCTCACACCCCGCTCTGGCCGTCTGTGCCCATCCAGGTGTGTCTGCCCATCCACCTGTCTTTCCATCTGTCCTGCCCAGCCACCCCCCATCTATCTATCAGTGTGTCTGTCCAGCTGTCCATGTCTGTTCATCTTCTTGCTTGTCTGCTTGTTCATCTATCCCCCCATATGCTCCCAAGTCTCGCCCATCCATCCGTCCCCCAGGCCCCTCTATCTGCCTGTCTCTGTTCGTCCATCCTCGTACTCCTGTCTCTCTGCCTGTCTATCCGTCCCTGTACCTTGTACCCTGCTGCTTTGTCTGCCATTCCTCTCCACATGCAGCTACCTCTGTCCATCTCTCCCTCCTTCCCCTCTTCATCCCTCTCCATCCATCTAGGTACAGAGGGGTCTGGGCCTTCCCCATGCTGCCTGGCTTGGGCACAGAGGCTGATAATGACCCCCTGCACCCACTGGGCACTCACCCCCCTCCATTGCCCCCGTAGGTGCAGTGCTGGCCCTTGCGGTGCTACGGACAGCTGGCGCTGGGACCTGCCAGGTCTCCGTGGTCCGTGGGGCCATGGTGACTGCCTGCCCAGCCCAGGGACACCATGTGGTGCCCCCGATCAACCCTGCCACCCGTGTCCTCCTCATGCCCTTCAACCGCCTGATGGAGCTCACGGTCGCCTCCTTCCCCCGCCTGGGGGGGCTCCAGAAGCTGTACCTGGGGCAGCAACTGGGGGGCACCCTGCGTGTGGGCCCAGGTGCCTTTGCCAACCTCCCCAACCTCACCCACCTGGACCTGGGGGGCAACAAAGCACTGAGCCTGGACCCCATGGCCCTGGCTGGCCTGAGCCAGCTTGAGGTGCTGCTGCTAGATGGCAACGGGCTGGATGAGGCTGTGTTGGAGGGTGGCTTCTTCCGGGACCTGGTGTCTCTGCGGCACCTGGATCTGAGTGGCAACCAGATCCGGCGCCTGCACCTGGACTTCAGCTTCCAAGCCCTGAGGGCACTGGAGACACTAAACCTGAGGCTGAACAGCATCAGGGCGGTGTGCGACGGGGACCTGGCGGCTCTGGCTGGGCGGCACTTGGCCCTGCTGGATCTCTCCGACAACCGGCTCTGGGGAGCAGAGGCTGGAGCCTGTGGGAGCCCCTTCCTCAATCTCACCGTGGACACTCTGGATGTCTCCTCCAACCCGTGGGATGTGGCCAGGCTGGGGCGGTTCTTACAGACCCTGGAAGGCGCCAGGCTGGGGCGTCTCCGTCTCCGGCGCTCGGGTGCTGTCGGCAGCAGCTTTGGCTTCAGGAACCTGCGGGATCCGTCAGCCGAGACTTTTGTGGGGCTCTGGGGCAAGGGGCTGCAGGCGCTGGATATGTCTGGCTGCTTTGTGGCTGAGCTGGGACCCCGCATCTTTCTGCCGCTGCCTGAGCTTCAGGAGCTGAGCTTGTCTGGCAACCAGCTCCATCGCATCCATGCCAATGCCTTTGCTGGGCTCCACAGCCTGCGGGTGCTGGATCTCTCTGGGAATCTGCTGGGGGAGCTGGGTGTGGAGGGACTGGGAAGTCTGTGGGCTTCCCCCCTGGAGAGCCTGGACCTTAGCAGGAACCATGTCGGGGCAGTGGAGCGGGGGGCGCTGAAGGGGTTCACACTGCTACGGACGCTGGATCTACGGGACAACGCCCTGCAGCGGGTGCCCCCGGGACCCCTGCCTGCCCTGCAGCGCCTCTTGCTAGGCCGCAACCGCCTGGTGTCGGCTTGGGGGCTGCGGGTGCTGACACGGGGCCTGGTCGAGCTCGATCTCTCCTTCAACCGGCTCTGGGACCTGGCAGGGGTGTGGAAGGAGCTGGGGGAGGCCACAGGACTTCAGGCTCTGAACCTGTCGGGGAACGGGCTGAGGGGGTGCAGGGAGGCCACTCCCCCAGCGCTGGCTGGCCTCCAGGTCCTGGATCTCTCTCGCAATGCCCTTGGGCAGGGCTGGGGGATAGGGGGGTGTCTGGCAGGGCTGGAGGGGCTGCGGGTGCTGAATCTGAGTGGCAATGGGCTGCGGGTGCTGCCCGAGGGGGGTTTCCAGGGGCTGCGGGCGCTGAGGGAGCTGGATCTTTCAGGGAACCCCCTGGCAGCCCTGCCTGGCAGGGTCTTCGGGGGGCTGGGGGCGCTGGAGGTCCTGGACCTACAGGGGCTGCCCCTGCTGTGCCACTGCAGCCTGCACGGCCTGGTGGCCTGGCTGGGGACTGCCAACGTGACACTGGCCAAGGGGACATCCTGCCTTGGGCTGGAGCCCCCCTTCCCTGAGCAGCCCCTGCTGCCCTTTGTCCAGAGTGCCTGCCCGCCTTAGTGCTGCCTGCCCCAGCCGCCTGGGCTCTGTCCCAGCGCAGGGAGGCGGAGTGGGGCTGCAGGTAGAGCCTGGGCGCCTGGGGAGTGAGGATGGGGGAACAGACTGGGTTCTCCCCACCTCTGGCAGGGGAGTTGGGGCTGGAGGGTTAGAGCAGGGGGGCTGGGAGCCGGATGCCTGGGTTCCTTCTCCCTTCTTGGTGGGTTGGGGCTAGGGGTCAGACTGGGGAGTGCTGCTGGGAGCTCTTTCTTCTTTCTGGGCGGGGAGCGGAGGCTGCGGTTAGAGCAGGGGCGTGTTGGGAGTCTGCCCACCTGGGTCCTCTCTCCTTTCTGTGAGGACCTCCTGTGCTAGGGCGGCTGGGATCTCTTCTCCTCAGTGCTGTTGAGCTGACAACGCCGAGCCCTTCGGGTGAGTCCAGACCTGCCAGCGAAACCAAGGGCTGGCTGCGGTCTGGGCTGTGGGGTGGGGCTTGTGGCGTTGGGGGGTTAATACCTCTTGACTGGAGGCAGGGGGAGGCCAAGGCTGAACTCCAAGGGCTGACTGCTACTTCTCCCCCTGGCTGGGGTCCATTTCTCTGTGGTCTTTGGACTGCACAGGAAAGAGACAAGGGGAAGAGCGGGGAGCTGCTGGGGGAGGGACGAGAGGTTGAGGAGTCTGGGAGGGCGGACGTTTGTGGCTATCTCAGCCCGACTGCGATCGAACATCTGGCTAGGGCCACGGGGATGCGGAAAGTGGGGGAAGACAGCTCAGATCCCAGTAGCGGAACGGATGTTTAACGAGGTAGGCTTTTGTCTGGAAAATAGCCATGATGGCGTTGACTATAGCATCCTTAAATGTAAGAAGTGTATATGGGAGACAGATGGGAGTCAATGTATACCACCTTACAAGGTCTGGACGCGCAGGTGTTGGGTCTACAGGAGTGCGGGATCCCCTGGGGGAGAAATCATGGCTATCTGGAGAAGCGCTGGGAGGTGGGACCGTCGTGGGGGGGGCTCAAACGAGAATCGAGCAGCAATGTGTTTAATAGTGCCTGTTTTCTTTTTTTTTCCCCTCTGATAAAATGGATAAGGGGCTCCAAGAGTGGGTGAGGGAACTTGGAATTGTATAAGAAGCAATTTAAATGATTTCTAAATGGGGTTTTCAGTAAGTCACAAGTGGTATTGTTTCTTCTGTGAATGTTAGGAAATTTTGTGAAAGTGAGTTTGTATTAACTTTGTGAAACCTCAGGTGGGTTTCGTTTCTTTGTTGTTTTTCTTAATGTGTTTGATAGTGTCAGTTTTTGTAATAAAAGGGGTTTTTTTAAAGAAAAAAAAAACAAAACAAAAAAAACTTTGCCAATAAAATGCTGGTTGTGGCTTTAAAGGACTCAGTAGTCGGAGCTGGGGCTGGGCCTCAGGTTGGGGCAGAGATGGGGCCACAATGTGCCCAGAGCAGTGGGAAATGTGTGAGCAGCTGGGATGTGAGTGTCCTGGTATAACCAGCCCGTGGCCCACTCCAGAGGTGGCTGCTTCTGAGCTGATGGGGCCCCGGGCAGGGGAAGGACTCGCGCAGGCCTCCTGCTGTGACAACCCCCTCACAGGGTCGCTCTAGCTGCTCCACCTTGGTGGCCCTCACCCCCGGGCCAGCTGCCCCGTCACATGCCCACCACTCCTCGCCGGGCACCGGGATGTATAATCTGAGCCCATGAGTCAGCAGCTCTGGCCCTGCAGGCACTGGGGTGGCTTCGCTCGTGCCAAGTCATGGCTCTGGCAGGGGCCAGGGGAAGCAACGTGACAGCTCTAGGACACCCAGCCTTGTGCCCCCACCAGAGCCAGCTGCATCCAAGGGAGGGGCCCCACGTCCCCAGCCGTGATGCCCCCCTAGAGACAGCTGCATGCATTCTACTCAGCTCTGACACGTCCCACCGCAGAGCCAGCTGCATCGTGTCCCCGCACCCCCAGTCTCCCAGGCCCCACCCCAGAGGCAGTTTCTGTTATACTCAGCTGCCAGCACAGCCCACCCCAGAGCCAGCTGCAGAACAGACCTGTATCGTCAGCCCTGACACCACCCCCCACCCCCCGGCCACAGTCTCTGTTCTACTTGGCTGCTGACATGTCCCACCCTTGAGCCAACTGCAATTCAGCCTCCCATGCCCCACTCCAGAGGAAGCTTCATCTCTGCTATACCCAGCTGCTGACCTGTCCCACCCCAGAGCTGGCTGCATCTCAGTGAGGGGCGCAGC
Organism: Crocodylus siamensis; assembly: GCF_052110815.1. Classification (NCBI taxonomy): domain Eukaryota; kingdom Metazoa; phylum Chordata; order Crocodylia; family Crocodylidae; genus Crocodylus; species Crocodylus siamensis. The sequence continues at coordinate 3,524,056 of NC_143400.1, forward strand.
CCTGACACCCCATCCCAGAGGTGGCTGCATTTTGGTGGTGCTGAGATGCAGCTGGCTCTGGGGTGGGGTGTGGCAGGTTGGGTATAACTCATGCTGTCACATGCCCCTGCCCTCCAGCTCCTGCTGCCAGCTGCTCTGCAGGTCTCCCCATGGGAGGGGCATCGGGCACCGTGACTATGGGCTTCGGCCAGTGAGGATGCAGCTTGGCAGCCCTGCCCCGCCCCAGTAGCAAGTGAGAGGCTCTGATAGGCCGAGAAGCCTGCTGTACCCCTGATGTGGCAAGGCTCAGTGGCTCAAGATTGGCCAGTGGTGGTAGTGACGAGGTGGGCAGAGGGGGGGGGGCAGGCCCCACAGCTGCTGTGGGGTGGGGGGGTGTCAGGGAGGGGCCCAGGCCAGGCAGGTAGGACCAGGGGGCGCTGGGGGGTGGGAGTGTAGCCCCTGCTCCCCAGCCCTGCCGGCGCCCCTCACTCCTGACCCACAGCCTCCTGCCCCCGGCCCTGCTGTGCCCCTGTCACTCAGCCCTTCTCTCCGCTTCTAGCAGAGACCCTGCAGGCCTGAGCTGCCGGCACCATGGACCGGTACCGGGTCCCGCGCACCAAGGAGACGGAGTTTGGGGGGGCTCTGGGTAAGAAGGAACAGGGAGAAGGGGAGAGCCCAGAATCCTGTGGCCGCCCCAGGGCTGGGAGGAGAGTGGGGCTGGGGGCTAGGGTGGGTGGCGGCTGGGGGGAGCCCCGGGCCTGGGTTTTCTCCTCACGCTGGGATGTGAGTGGGGCTCGGGGGCGCAGACGCCCGGGTCATATCCCTGGTGGGAAGGGAAGTGGGGTCGCGGGGTTAGAGCAGGAGCAGCCGGAAGCCCAGACAGCCGGGTTCTGCTCCCTCCAGCTCTGGAAGGGAAGTGGGGTTTGGGGGCTGTGGCGGGAGACCGGACACCTGGCTTGTACCCCCTCCCCCCCAGGCACGGCGGCGCTGACCCTGCTGCTCCCGGGTGCCATGTGGTACCTGCTGACGGCCTGCGGGACCAAGGAGGCCAGTGTCCTGCAGGTGCCCCCTGCACCCGCCCCCCGCACCCTCACCAACCCCCAAGCCCTCCTCCTCGTCCTCGCCTGGCTCGGCCTCCAGGCCGCCCTCCACATGCTGCCCATGGGCAAGGTGAGCGCTCGTGGGGCCTGGCAGCCGGGGCACCTGGGTTCTCTCCGCCTTGGGGAGGGGAGTGAAAGCAGGGTGGGTTGTGGGCCGCACGCCTGGGGTCTCTCCCCGCTTGGCTACTGGTGGGGTGCGGAGGAGGGTCCAGCAGTAAGACACGGCCTGTGGCTTCCACTAGGTCACGGAGGGCATCGTCCTGCGGGACAAGACCCGGCTCCAGTATCGTGTCAATGGTGTGTGTTGGCTCCTCTCCCGGCTCTGGGAGGCGAGTGGGGCACCTGGGGCCCAGATGGACACTGTGGGTCTCTCCAGCTCTGGGAGGGGAAGGGGCAAGGGGTCTGGGAGCCGGGACCCCTGGGTTCTCTGCAGCCCTGGGAGGGGAGTGGAGGCTGGTGGGGTGCGAGCAGGGGGGCTAGGAGCCCGGACCCCTGGGTTCCCTCAGCTTGGGATGTGGAGTGGGGGCTGGGTGATTAGGGCAGTTGGGGTTGGACCCAGGGCAGTGTCAGCTGCTGTCTCTAACCCACCCCGCCCTCCCAAAGCCTTCCAGGTGCTGGGGCTGACAGCACTGGGGGTGGGTGCAGGGCTGGCCGCCGGCCTGCGCCTCAGCTACATCCATGACCACCTGCTGGAGCTCGCCGGCGCTGCCACCCTCGTGGCCTTTGGCCTCAGCCTCCTGCTCTACCTCAAGGCCCTGCTGGCCTCCGAGGCTGCCCTGGCACCTGGCGGCAACTCAGGTGAGCCTGGGGGTGTCCTGGGCAGGCTCGAGGGAACCCTCGTATGAGCCCGCGAGAGGGCGGGGAGTGGGATCAATATGCAAAGGGGGAAGCCGGACACCTGGGTTCTCTCCTAGCAGAGGTGTCCCAATGGGCTTTAGCGGGCTGTGTGGTAAACGGGGTCGGAGCAGGGAAACCCGGATACCTGGGTTCGCTCCAGCTCTGGGTGGGGCCTGTGGATGGGAGCAGTTTAGAGCAGGAGTGCACCCGGCAGGGCTGATCCAGGATCCAACTGGGGGGATATGGGCCTGGCTGGGCCTGGGGGGCTAGACCCAGAGGCACTGTGGGTGCTGGAGTGGCCACGGCTCTGCCTACAGGGAACCCCATCTATGACTTCTTCATGGGCCACGAGCTGAACCCGCGCGTCGGCTCCTTTGACCTCAAGTATTTCTGTGAGCTGCGCCCAGGCCTCATCGGCTGGGTGAGTGCCGGGGCTGGGGGGGTGGCGTGTGGAAATATGGGGCCGGCTCAGCTCCAAGGGGTGATCTGGGTGGGAAGGGAGGGTGATATGAAGTCAGCTGGGCCCAGGGATGATCTGGGGAATAGGGAGTGGGGATATTGGGCTGGCATTACCCAGAGATGATTGGGGTGGAGGGGAGATATGGGATTGGCTGGGCCCAGAGATGATCTAGTGAGCAGAGAGGGACTATATGGGACCAGCTGGGGCCAGGGGGGTGATCTGGGGTGGGGGATATGGGGCTGGCTGGGCCTGGGGAAGAGCGGGGTTCCCGTTGACTTCCTGCTTTGTCCCAGGCGCTGGTGAACCTGGCCATGCTGCTGAAGGAGACGGAGCTGCGGGGCAGCCCCTCGCTTGCCATGGTCCTAGTCAACGCCTTCCAGCTGCTCTATGTGGTGGATGCGCTCTGGAACGAGGTGAGGCCCCGGATATCTGGGGTCACTCCAGCTTGTGGAGGGGAGAGGGGTTGGAGGGTGGGGGTCAGAGCCTGGACACCTGGGCTCTCTTCCTGCTATGGGAGGGGGGTGGGGGCTTGGCAGGGCAGGAGGGGAGCCTGGACACCTGGGATCTCTCCCTGCTCCAGGTCAGGGCTAGGAACCCGGCTACCTGGGTTCTCGCCCAGCTCTGGGAGTTGGGAGGTGAGGGGTAGGGGTTGGTATGTCCCCTCCACTCCCCCATGACCTGGCCATGCCTGGCAGGAGGCGGTGCTGACCACCATGGACATAGTGCACGATGGCTTTGGATTCATGCTGGCCTTCGGGGACCTGGCCTGGGTGCCCTTCACCTACAGCCTGCAAGCCTACTTCCTCGTCGGCCACCCCCAGCACCTTGGTCTGCCCGCTGCTGCTGCCATCCTGCTGCTCAATGGTGATCTCACAGCCCCATACCCCCTGCACCACTCAGCCCTAGCCCTGTGCCCCCTGCCTTTCCTGTGTTCATAGTCCAGTAAGTGCTGGGGCCCATCCTGCCCCCTCCATCAGCCTCCCCTGGAGAGCAGTTTGTCTGATAACAGCCAGGGCAGGGAACACCTCTCAGCTGGGCTTTGTGAAACTGACCGGGACTGATCAGTTTCAAGTTTGGAGGGGGGGGCCCTTAATGAAGGGGTGTGTGTGCTATGAATAAGGCTGAATGAGGGGCTAACACCTACACAGCAAGGCACTGTGGGTAAGGGGGTCACCAGCCTGCATTGGGGTGGGGAGGTCTCTGAGCCAGTGGTAGAGTATTAAAGGGTTAGCAGCTGACCAAGCACTCTGGGTAGCAGCCTGACCAACCACATTGTGGGGTTAACAGCTGAGAGCAAAACACTCTGGGTAATACACTAAATAGCCATATTAAGGGCTTAAAACAGAGAGCAAAGCACTCTGTCTGGGTAGCCAGCCTCAGTGTGAAGAGCTGAGAGCCGAACTCATACTGGGGTAATCAGGCAGGCAGCCTTAATTGCTGTGGGTGGGCTGGCAGCCTGAAGGAGGTGTGCACAGCCCAGCACTGCCTATTCCAGTCTGTTCACCGTACCATCACTGGCTTCAAGCCTTGTTTAAATGCCTGCCTGTGTTGCCCACAGGCATCCTGCAGGACTCGTACCCCTCCCAAGGGGGCGGGATTCCTGCCCCACTTTCTTCGAAGCAGCACCTCAGGATTGGTGGTGCCACATCTGTCCTCATTCCAGTGCTCTCCCCCCACCAGGGCTGGGCTATTACATCTTCCGCAGTGCCAACTCCCAGAAGCACATCTTCCGCAGGAACCCCAATGACCCTCGAGTCGCTGGTGAGGTCCTGGAGGGGAGAGAAAAGAAGGGCCAGCAGGGTGGGAGTAGTGACTGAGGGGGCCTGTGCTGGATGTCTGCTCTTGGGCCAATGCTCTTGTCCTCCTTCCAGGTCTCAAGACAATCCCTACAGCCACGGGCCGGCGCCTACTCGCATCAGGCTGGTGGGGCTTCGTACGGCACCCCAACTACCTGGGGGACATCATTATGGCCTTGGCCTGGTCACTGCCCTGTGGTGAGTCTAGGCCCTACTGGGGCAGGAGTAGAAGGCGGGGAGACAGGACTCTTCCCCATAGCCCATAGCCTTGACACCCATTGGAGCCACATATGTGATTCTCAACCCTGGGACCCCCCTGCCCTAGAAGCTGGGGGACTCTGGGGGTCCCCATGTCCATCCCAGCCCTGGTGGTGGAGGCCGCATCCCATGCAGCTCCCAGCCCCATGACAGGCCCTAGCCACTCCTGGTATTAATGAGGTGTATGTTTAGAGATGGGAAAGCCAGGAGCCCAGGACAGGAGTGGGGCAGCTAAGTTAGATCTGGGAGTCAGGATGTGTGGTGGTGGGGAGGGGATGATATGAAAGCCAGGAGCCAGGACACCTGGGCTTTCCCTTGGGATGGGGAAGGCATTCAAGATGGGAGAGCTGGGAGCCAGGATGCCCGGGTTAAAAATCAGACCACCTGGATTCTCCTCCTTTCTGGCTGTGGGCAAAGTGAGACCAGGCCAGACACCAGGATGAGGGCCCCTCTCTGATGCCCCCAAATCTCCGCCACCCCCCAGGCCTGACGCATGTGCTGCCCTACTTCTATGTCATCTACTTCACAATGCTGCTGATCCACCGCGAGGCACGGGATGAGCGCCAGTGCTTGCGCAAGTATGGGCTGGCCTGGGAGGAGTACTGTCGGCGGGTGCCCTACCGCATCTTCCCCTACCTCTACTGAGCTCTACACCCCACCTCCACCCTGGCTAGTGGCTCCTGCTGCTCCACCAGACCAGCCTCAGAATGCAGGGCTGTGCCACGGTACCCTGGACAGGAGGCAGCTCCAAGCCTAGCCACCCTGGTCCCCCACACTTGAGATGGCTCCAATAATCCAGTGCAGGGGGTGGGAGACAGATTACCCTAGCCAGAGCTGGCCAGGAAAGGCCCCCTAGACCACTGGAGCCATCACCCTTGCCCAGCTGCACTGAACCCCTGCACCAGGGTGACCCATGATACTGCGGGGAGGCCTGACAGCAGGCAGGTGCCTTATTGGACTGAAACTGCCTGAGACCATGACATCCCATCCACCTGCATCTTATTTGCATCTCATTGGAAAGGAGTGCATTGCCTTGATGACTTTGTAACACTGACAGCCTCCTATACAGTCCCTAGTGACCCCCCACTCCAGTTGTGGGTCCTGCTGGCTGGGGGGGGGGAGGCAGGCCCATGGGCAGTAGGGGGCTGGGAGGGCATGGGGGGCTGGGCTGGAAGGCTGGGAAGGTTGCTGTTAATAAACGGTACGTGGAACCAAAGGCCTTGGACTGTATTTCCTCAGCAAGCACACGGGAATTCTGCCCCCTGCCCCATAATACCCCATCAGCTCCTCCAGCCCCTCTGTGGGGTGATTATGAAGCATCCAAATCCCTTGGTGACAGACAAAGGTCCAGCACTTTCATGAGATGTTTGGGGTGCAAGAATGAGGGCAGCACTGGGAGACAGGGAACAGGTCTACAGCCCTGCATGTGCCCCCACCGGATGCAGCTGGGGGAGGGAAGTGGGAAATACCCCCGCCACACACACTGTGGGCTCACATGCGCCAAAGGGTGCCTGGCACGCCCAGTTCTCCCCTCCCCACCCTCAGCAGCCTCCCAGTTTCCTAGTTCAGTGGTCCCAACTATAAAAGTCTCCCAGTTCACAGCTGCTCACATGGCCCCATGACTCAGGCCCCCATAGCCAATGTTTCCCCCTCACCCATGCTCAGCTCCAGAGTCCTGCTCAGCCCCCACCAGCACTCCTGGCCCCACAGCTAAACAACCCGTTCTGGTAAGAACCGCTATGTACCAGGTCTGCAAGTCCTCTGGCCCAGTCTCCTGTGTCACACAGCAGCAGAGAGCGGAACTTAACAGGAAGAGGAAGCCAAAACAGACGGGATCCAAGCAGGGTTTTTCCCCTCCTGTTCCCCTCTCACTTGCAGCCTCCAGCATTGAGGGTGCAGGAAGTTCAGATGCAGAGACCGTGCCCCTCAACTCTGTGCTTAACAGCTATGGATGCCCCTTTCCCCTAGGAGCAGGTCTAATCCCTTGGTGTGTCTGGCTGAAGTCAGCTTCCCCCATGTCTGGCAGCAAGTCCCATCCTTTCATTCTAAGCTGGGGGGGAAAGAACTTCCTGGTGTTCATTTTAAACTTATGACCTGCTCGTTTCATTGTGTGAGCCCTTGGTCTTGTCTAGCGAGTGGCAGGCCATAATAAATCCCTGTTGGCTTTCTCTTCCCCATTTAGCATTTTGTAAGCCCTTCTCATGCCCCCACCCACCCCGAAGCGCCTCTAAACAGAATACGCCTGTCTGTCCGTCCATCTGCCCCACTCCCATCCATCCCACACTATGTATCCACTCCACGCTCACTCTCTCTTGTGAGTCTCTTCAGTCTCTCCTCACAGGGAAGCCCCCTCCAGCCCACAAATCAGCCTTGCTGTCCTTCTCTCAAATGATTCCAGCCAGGTAGGCATCAAGCCTCCTCTTAAAGACCTGCAGGGTAGGAGCCAGCACCACTTCCCTTGGAAGTTGGTTCCAGATCCTAGCCACCCTGACTGTGAAGTAGTTCTTACGGATGTCTAATTTAAACCTACTCTCCAACAACTTGTGGCCTTTATTCCTTGTACCTCAATACAACCCAGGACACCTCGGTTCCACGACAAACCTGCCCCTTTGGGGCCACTCAAGACAGTCCACTCCATCTTTCTGCACCTCAGGTTCCTCAGGCACAGATGCAGACTCCCCCTTCCCCTCAACTCTGCAACTGCTCTAAGATTCATGCCTGGAAAGGCAGCTGGGTCAGAGCTCAGACCCTCCTTTGTTACCCCCTGCTGCCAACCTGGAACAGACCCAGGCTGTGCTTCACAGCTCTCTCCCAAATGTACCCCACGCAGGGCTTCTCCTCGAACCCCATCAGCCCCATGCTGATGATCAGAAGCTACCTGTGGCGCTGGGGTCCCAGTCATGCCAAAACACTGGGATTTGAGGACACCATCGCTCCCCTCCTCTGACCCCTCGTGAAACATGTGAGGTTCTCTTGTGAACACCCCAGTGAGTTCACAAGCCATTCCTGCACCCCCCCGGCCCCGCCACCTTTGGCTGCCAGAGACCAGTGCTGTGGGGTTCACTCTGCTGCTAACGGGCAAACACAACCCAGCCCCTGTAAGCCTCCCTGCCTCAAGAAGCCAAGGCGGCTGAAAACTCAGCTGTATCCAGCCCTGGAAACCCTCAACCTCAAGAAATCAGAGCTCAAAGCACATCTGAACTGGCTACAACGCTAGAGACTGGAAAGAAAATACCTGACGGTCTTTCGCTATCTCGCCTGCCTCTGTCCTGTGCTCTCAGAAGTGGGGGCTGGCTCATTTCTCTCTCTCTCCCTCTCAGTGTAAGCTGTCTGCTGACAGCCATCAGTCTAGCCATGGGTGCAGAAAACAGAGCTTCCTGTTCTGTAAGGTCCTGAGCTCTGGCTACCCAGTTTTTCTGCTCTAGTTTACATGGCACTGTCCTTTCCTAGCTGATGCCTGCAAAGCTCTGATATGAGACACAGCACTGGGAGCAGCTAGAGGTTGCAGCAGTCATTGGAAGTGTCCAGTGCCTTTAGCACTGCCACGGTACGCATGCAGCTGACAGACCAGGCTTTATTACAAATCCATGCAACCAGCTCAAGTCTGAACTTATTCACATCCCCCCCCCATTCAGTTCAAAGCATCAGTCCAGGCCTGACCCCAACCCCTTAGTCCAGCTCCTCAATCAGTGGTGTCTTGGGGGGTGGCATCTTCCCACCCCACATCCTCTCCAGCTCCTTGGTGACAGTGTTCACTTCCCTGAGGGCTTTCATGCGAGTCCAGTACTCGGCCTCTGCCTCCAGGGCTAGGAGGGGCAACGCCGCTGGGTTGTCATTGACCCAGGAGAGCAGGAACTCGCACTTCTTCTTGGCTCTGTACACATGCGACCGCTCCTCTGTGGGAAGTTGCTTCTTGGCTTGGCCCAGCAGCTGAGCAAGATGGGCCAGGGAAGCGAGGGTGTAATCCTTCTGCTGAGCAGGACTCTCGCCCCTCAGGATCTCGGCCACAGCCAGGATGGCACCAGTATTGCCCAGGGGACACTCAGGCAGCTGGCAGGTGGCCACGGCGTGCACAGCGGCTTGCAGGGCCTCACTGATGGAGCTGAAGCCTTGCTGGCGCCCCAAAGCCTCAGACACACTCAGGACAGTGTCCGCAAAGTCAAGCAGCAGCTCAGCATCGTCCTCCGGCTCCCCATGGTAGAGGGTTAGGGCGTAGGCATAGGCATAGAGTACGTTGGGCAGCTGGAAGCCCACCAAAGGGGAGGCCGAGCCACGGGTCAGGGTGCTCAGTGGCGGGATGAAGGCCGGCAGAGGGGGCATTGGGCTGGGCTCCACATCCTCCAGCTCTGGTCTGGTCTGGTCGGCTTTTGGCTCTGAGCCAAAGCCCTGTGATATCTCTGCAGACAGCTGGGGGGGTCTCCCTGGCCTGGGGCTTTGGGGCTCCACCTTATCCAGCTCCAACTCAGTGCAGGCAACTTCTGGCTCTGGCCACGGGTCCCCCAGGGTGTCTGCAAGTAATTGGGGGTGGCTGAGCTCCCTGTTCTCCAGCTCTGGGCAGGACCAGGCGCCTTCTGACTCCAGGCAGGGGTCCCCTGATGTCTGCTGGGGGCTGGTGGGAGACCTCCTTGGCTGGGGGGCATCCCCGACCTCCTGGACCAGCAGCCGCCCCCCGGCCCGGGCCCGGCGCCACCACCAAGGCCGCCAGGGGGGGAGGAGGGCAGCGGCGCGGCCGCTGGCGAGGAGCCGCTCGAAGGCGTCGCGCTGCGCGGGGCTGAGGGCGTCGCGGCCTAGCGCGGCCTCCGCATTCCCGGGCTCGCGTAAGCGCCGCAGGCGGCTCAGGGCTTCCTTCAGGCGGTCGCGGTCGGCGGGGTCGGCCCGCTGGGCGCGGAGGCGAAGCTCGACCTGGCGCTGGGCGAAGACCTGGGCGCAGGGGCCATGGCCGCGGTAGCAGGGCAGGGAGCAGAGGCGCAAGTGGCAGCGCGGGCAGGTATAGGGCGCCTCAGCGCGCCAGCACAGGCCGCACTCAGCCGCCATCTTGGGGGCTCCTTCCGCCGCAGCTTCGGGAGTTTCCGGCCCCACTTCGGATTCCTCCGCCCCACGTTCGCGCGCCCCCCCCCACCTCGGGCTTCGGGCATTTCCGGAAGCAATTCGGAGTCTTCCGCCCCGGCTTGAGCTGGGTTCGGAAGCTCTCGGACCCGGAGCGTCGGCTACTTCCGCCGCGCGGAAGCGTGGGTTCGGCTCTCGGCGGGAGCCCCCGCTGCAACACGCGCCTTGGACCCGCGTGCATCCTGGGGCAGATGCGCCGGAGTCTCCCCCTGCCCGCTGCCTGCGGGGTGGGGAAGCCCCTCGCTCTGCCTCACCTCGGAGGTGGCTGCCTGGAGCCGGCCCTACCCCCACGGGGCTGGATCAGGCTCTCTTTCTCCCGGCGGCCTGGTCCCTGGGGGGTGCCCCTCAGCACCAAGCACCCCCCACCCACCTCACCTGCATGGCAGGGCTGGGGGAAAGACTCAGCCTGCAGCTGCATCAGCTAGAAACCAGAGGGGACTGCCGGGGAAAGGGCCTAGGAGTCCTGCCTCCCCCACCACAAATATCCTTCTGGCCTTGGAAGGGAACCCCGGAGTCCTGGCCCCCAGCTGCCTTGTTCTAATCCCAAGACCCAACCCCAATTTCCCCCCACCCTAGAACAGAACCCAGGCATCTTAGGCTCAGTTACTTTGCTTTAACCAAGCCCAGTGGCATGTGGCAGCCCAAGCCTAGCAGAAGGGGCTGGTTTAGGGGCAGTGGTGACAGTCTCCTGGACTGGTACAAGCATTACCTCAATGGGGTGCATGTGGGACAAAGCCCCAAATCACAGACATGCTGAGGAGTCATCCCCCACACCCAAGTTCTCCAAAATTCCTGCATCATCCTTACCTCCCATATTATTTTCAGACCACCATGGCTACACCAGTACTATATTCCACTACACCAGTACTATATTCCAGTACTATATACCATCGGTTTTGAGAGACTGTTATTACCCCCTTTCCCCCTTCCGAGACTCCAGGCAAGATCAGAGCGCAGGCTACATGTCCAGGCCTGGCAGATGTGCAAGTCAAGGCAGATGGCATCTGAGCAGGGATCCCCACAATCACAGCATGAAAGTGCATGATGCACCCCTTCAGTTGGAAGCCCCATTAGCTGTTAGGTCTCCATAGAGCTACCCCTCCCTCCCTCAGCCCTGGCCTGGCACACGCTATATTCATGGTATGATAGGAGCTAGACACAAAGTTATTACATGTTTTTGTGCAAGAACTTGGTAAGGTCAAGCCTTGCTGTATCACACCATTCATCATGTTCACTTGTAACCAGGGAAGATTTAACCGCTAATCAAGTGTTAGTTGTAATGTGTGCCGTAGCCTTAGTGCTGCCTGTTTCCCCTCCATCCCCACAAGCCCTGGTCAAGCCTGTGAGCTCAGGGCTTGCTGGGCCCTATGCTAGTCACCCCCACAGCAGGGCCCTGCCCAGAGTGACTGGTTGAAACGCAGTGGAGTTCTCTCCCCCCACACTCCCATGAGGAAATCACCACCAGGAGAGAGCTTGGGTGCTGTCTGCTTTATTGGGCACGGACGACATTACTTAGGAGTTGGCATTGGGGCCTTTCTTCTTGCCAAAGGTGGGCACAACGTTGACAAAGCGGCGGTTGTACTGCATGCGCCGCTTGGCACGGCCCGTCTTCTTCTTCTTCTTCTCCTGCTTGGCCACCTGCAGGGAGGGGAGGGGAGGGGAGGGGAGAGGAGAGCGTGAGAAGTGAGCAATACACGGGTGGGAGTTCCGGCTCTCCTAGTCCAAACCCTGAGGACCAAATATCCTCCTGGACCTTGCAAAGTAACTCAGGACTCCTGGCATCTCTCTCAACTTTAACATTGAGATGTGCCACCTCTCCCCTCAGCAAATATCTTCCTGGAGCTTGGAAAGGACCCCAAAGAGTCCTGGTTCCTAGGATCCATATAATCCACCAATGGAGCACACAAAGATGGTGTTGTCGTTGACCCAGGAGAGCAGGAACTTGCATTTCCTCAAGGCACTGTTCACTTTTGACCACTCCTTGGTGGGAAGCTGACTGGCTTGGCCCAGCAGACGGGCAAGATGGGACAGGGTGGCCCCCAGCTACCTTGCTCTAACCCTAACCCAACCCCAAGCTTCCCCACACCATTGAACAGAAAAGCCAGGAGTCCTGGCTTGCAGCACCCCCCAACAACCAACCCACAGGCAGGGCTTACCTTGGGGGTCTGGCCTCTCACTTTCCCGGCACGGGCCAGAGAGCCATGGACTTTACCTAGAGGAGAGAGAGTGGGAGGAAGAGGGGCTGTGAGAACCAGCAAACTCACTCGACCCACAGCACCTCCAGGCCTCAGCTGCTGTAGCAGACCTAAGCCGATCACAGCTTCCAGGGTAAAGATGTATGTGAGGCTGGGCAGGACACACAGAGCCCAGGCAAAGGGCCTGCAGCAGGACGTGGGACTCATCCTGGCTTCCCACACCACCAGTGAGCAACCAGTGGGAAGGGGAACAGACCCTATGGCCCACAGTCTGAGATCCTAGAGGACGCAGAGGCACAGGTGGGCGAGGGCATATCCTACCGCCTCCTGCACTTGGGCTGGCTGTAGCGCAGCAAGGTGGCAGAGCGCTCGCAGTTCAACAGCGGGCAGGTACCTTGCCCCTCATAGGCACTAACAAAGGAACGTGTCCCTCGTGTGCGCTAGCCCCTGCTGAAACCAGGCCCAGGACCCTGTGCGGTGCCAGCAACTGCTGCAGTCAAAACACTGGGCCCAGAGCTGGGGCAGGGGCCACGAGAGCCAGCAAACTCGCTCCATCCAGGGTGCCAAGCCCTCCAGGCCTCAGCTACCCTAGTAGGCCCCCTCACATTGACGGGCCTTCTGCAGGGTGGGCTGCTCTAGGAAGCTCAGGCCTCGGTACTCACCTCCCAGTACGCGGGCAGTCACCTCCAGGGTGCTGAGATCGCTGATGCCACATTGCCCGATGACGGCATCGTCCTCCAACGGAGCTCCCCCCAGGAGAACCACCTGGTCCGCGGAGGCGATGCCCTCCAGGGACTCGATGCGAGCCTGGGCAGACGGGGAGGGCAGAGTCAGCGGAGAGAAGCCCGCCCGCGCAGAAGGGACGCGGCCCCGGCGCAGGGGGAAGGCGAGCTGCACCGGGGGGTCACGCCGAGCCCTCGCCGCAAGGTGAGGATGGACCCAGCGATCCTGATCACGACCCGCCCGCCCCCGCAAAGGGCCCAAGCCCAAGAGCGACGGGGCCGGGCCTCACCTTGATGCGGCCGACGGTCTCCTGCGCGGACACCTCGAGGGTGTGCAGGGCCTGGGCGCGGACGAAGAGCTGCATGGTGCTCGCCGGCTGCGGGGAGAAGAGCGCGCGCTTAGACCCCGCCCGCCAGCAGCCCCGAGGGGGACACGGCGCGGCCGCGCCCGCCCCCGGGCCGCCACCACGGGCGGCACCGCCCTGCCGGCGGCTGGCACCAGGGCCTACGCCTGCCCGCCCCGGCCCCAACACCCACCACGAGCCTCAGCTCAAAATGGAGTCAGTCAGCAGAAAAGGGGCGGGGCGCGGATGTACGCTCGGGGTAAGCACGCGCTGACGTCACCCGCTCCGCCCCATGACGCCTCCGGATTAGGGGGTGGGGCCGGCCAGAGCTCCACCCCCGGCGGCAGGAAGATGGCGGCGGCCGTGCGGGCCTGGCTGGGGCTGCGGCGGGGCGGGCTGTGGGGTGCGGGGGCCCGGCGGCTGCTCAAGGTATCGGCCCGCGGTGCGGGGGTTGCTGGGAGCGCTCCCGCGGGCGGTGCAGGGAGGCCAGGCTAGATCCGTTTTTCCCTTTCCCTGGGTGGGGGGCAGCGCTCAGTTCGGGGGATTGGAACAGGCCCCCGCCCCCTCGCAGGGGCCCTTCCCCCTGGGGTGGGGGCAGGGTATCCAGCCCCCCATCCCTTGACAGAGCGGCGGGGCCTGGAGCGGCCCTTCGCCCCCCCGGGCCTTGCAGCACAGGGCGGGGGGCCCCGCTGCAGGGACCCCGGCCCCGGCGCACTTACCGCTGCCCCCTCTTGGTTTCTGTTGCAGAGCCAGGCGCACCCCGAGCCGCCAGAGGCCCCTGCCCGGCAGGACTACCCTGGCGTGGTGGAGTCCACGGAGGACTACAAGTGGGTGGAGAGGCTCATCCCACCCACGCGGGTGCCCAAGCCCCCAGAGCACAAGCACTACCCCACACCGTCGGGCTGGAGCCCCCCGCGAGGTAGCGCCCAGCCAGGATGCAGCCCGGCTCTCTCCTCCTTGCTCTGGGGACGCGGCCTGGCTTCTCCCCCATCGCTGTGCTGCCCAATACCAGGGAGACCCATCCCACCCCCGCTTCTCCCTGTATCCCGGGGCCAGCTTAATCTTTGGTGCCATTTAAAATCTCTCCCCTCCCCTGTGCTTTCCAGGCCTGTTAATTTAAGATAGCCCCAAACCATCCAGTGATTGCTTGAAAAAGCCCCTGTTCATCCTAACTGTGATAGGAGCCTAAAGCAACCCTGCGCGGAGCTGACATCCCCTTGTTCATCACCACTGGGGCACAGGTCACAGCCAGGAGTGGATTATGGGCATCAAACCTTCCACCCACAGCTTCGCAGAGCGATCTTCCTGGCATAATCCAGCCTCTCTGGGAGATTGAGGCTTTGTGGAGGGTGGAAAAAGACCCCTGCCCCAGGGATTTAGGAAGCTGAGCCCTCTAGACTCCAGGGACATGAGCATCTCTTCAGCATGTTGGAGCCAGGCACAGCCCTGCTGCTGCGCGGGGGGCGTTACGGAGCTGCGATATCCCTCCGCAGACTCTCTCTCTCTCTGGCAGGGCCCCCGCCGGAGCTCCCATACTTTGTCCGCCGCTCTCGCATGCACAACATCCCTGTCTACAGGGACATCACCACCGGCAACAGGAAGATGACACTTATCCGGAAGATTGAGGGGGACATCTGGGTAAGGATCCCACCAGTGCCTGCCCCATAGCCAGTGTTTGTCCTGTGGGGGAGGCACCTTTGTGAGAGCAGGGTTCCCCAATAAGCCCTTTGCTCCAAGCCAGGAGCCAGCTGCACCTTTGTGATCTGGAACATCTCCATCCTCCTCCCTTCTCTCTGACCACAGGCCCTGGAGGGGGAAGTCAAGGAATTCCTCACACAGCTTTTGGGCACGACCCCACCAGCCACGCAGGTCAATGAGGTGACCAGCACCATCCGTATTAAGGGCTACTTTGATGCCGAGATTAAGGCCTGGCTGCTGGACAAGGGGTTCTAAATAAAGCCTGGGGAAGCTGCTGCTGCATGTGTGTGTGTGGTGCTGTGGTCTGTCTGGGAGGGAGTTGGAGCTGAAGGGATCCTGGTCCTGGAAGAGATGGATTTGTCCTGATGGGAGGAGGGAGCAGGTATCAAGACACCACCAGCCGTGCTTACCCCCACGTTTATTTACACCCAACGCCACATGAAATGTACAGAAAAAAAAAGTTTTACAAAAGGGGTCCCCTTGCTAACTGGGTGTTTAAAAACCAACCCAACTCCATCCCAGCAGCCTGTGAGCTGGGTGGAGAGGGGTGGTACTGGGAGTGAGGAACTCACCCCCACCCCCCTTTTCTTGCTTGGGTGCAGAGTCCAGCTGTCCAGGGAAGCAGAAAATCTCAAAGCTCCCCCGAGATGAGCGCACTTCAGGGCCCGGGGGTGGGTGCTGTGGTGTGGGGACAGGATGTGGCTCCTGGGGGAGGGAGGTGGGGTGGGAGGTAGGGCCTCCCATTTGGAAGGAGCCAGGCAGTCCAGTTCCCTGTCATGGTTCTGCATCTCTGGCCGTCT
The DNA here is from genome assembly GCF_052110815.1 of Crocodylus siamensis. Taxonomy (NCBI): domain Eukaryota; kingdom Metazoa; phylum Chordata; order Crocodylia; family Crocodylidae; genus Crocodylus; species Crocodylus siamensis. The sequence goes on from NC_143400.1 coordinate 3,539,351, forward strand.
CACTCGCTGGCCCTCAGCTCTGGTGGTAATACTGGCTGTAGTTCCAGGGGTTCTGGTAGCCATACGCGCTGTAATTTTGCTGTGGAGAAAGTGTAGGGACAGAGAGGTCAGTGGATGTGAAGCCTGCCTGGGGACAGACTGCCAGTGCACTGGCTTCCATCAGAAAGGCAAACAACACATTCGGGATGATTTCACAGAGCCAGAAACATAATGGAAAGCATCACGATCCCCTTTTAGAAATCCATGGATTGCCAGTGCCTTGAATGCTGCACCTGGTTCTGGTCCCTGCACCTCCAAAGGGCTAGAGAAGGTACACAGAAAGGCAACACACATGATTTGTGGTATGGAGCGGCTGTCTTGTGAGAAGAGGCTGAAGAGGGTAATGAGTGTGTGGGATGGATGGATGGACAGACGGGCCCTATTCAGTTTAAAGATTCTCGAAGTGGGACAAAAAGAGCCCAGAAGCCCTTATAAGACCCTAAATAGGGAAGAGAAACTCAACAGGGATGCATCATGGCCTCTCACCAGCCAGAAACTAGGGGGAAGGTCATCAGTTTAAAACTAACACAGGACAGTTCTTTCCCCTCCCCCAGTGTGAAATTGAAGCGGGGAGCTCATTACCACCAGATGCAGTGGGAGCTAAGGGTTTACCCAGATTCACCAAGGGACTGGATGTGTTCTTGGAGGAAAGGGGCATTGGTAGCTATTGAGCACAGGAGGGGCATGACCTCTGAATTGGAGCTTCCTAAATGCCCCCTCCCCCACAGCAGGGTTATTAACTTGTCACCTTTACTCCCATTGTCCCACAGAAGCACTTACACAGCCTTCCTCTAACCCAGAAGGGCCCTTGAAGCTGCCACCACAGCCTGTCTCCCAGCCCAGAGGGGATGCTGTAGGTTACTGCATTTATCAGCATATCACATGCACCTTTCACCAAAAAATCAGCTGCCCCTAATCTGAGGCATGTTTCTGTAGCTGATTTTGTATCCCAACCAGAAGCCCCCCTGGCTCACAGTGGCTCTAGCATTTCTGATCAGGCAGCTGAGGGAGTCCACTGTCTTCATGGCCCAGGTGCTATATCTGAATGGTCTCCACAATCCACTAATCAAGTTAACCTGGCAACCTGGCTAACCTAGTTCTTCCCGGTCTCTCTTCCTAGTCCACCTCCTTTTAGGGTGTATTTGAAAAAGGCAAACTCGTAGATTTGCCCCCAGACCAGTCTTCAGCAGCAACTAGGGTTTCAGCTTTAGTTAAGCAGGAAAAATTGACTGAGCTGAAGATTAGGCTCCATCCCTGTTCTATGCAGTCATAATGCTGGAAACATCTTTTTACCCCGCTTTCCCAAGAACAAGGTGTGGGGCTTAGCTGGAGACATGATAGGTGAGCTACTACAGCACCAGACACAAGGGGCAGGTCCAAACAAGGAGCAAAGCCACTGGTCTGAGAAGGGAGTAGAGGTCAAGCAGAAGGTGATGGAGCAGTGGAACAGCTGAGCACCACCCACCTGATACCACGCGTTGTAGTTGTAGGCAGCCGTTGGGTTGTTGCCCATGTCGCCCCCCATGCCTTGGTTCATGCCTCCAGCCATGCCAGGCCCCATCATCCCAGCTCCATCCTCCATTCTCATCCTCTTCTCATCTGGCTCATCAGCACTGTGGGGAAGAAAGGAAAGGGGCCTTGATGAGCTCTGGGAAGGGTGGATGATGAGGAAGGTAGCAACCTCCTCCCCACAGCTGCCCCCCAGCTCCCTGCCTGCACATGCTGGTGGCCTTACCCATTCTCGGGGCCCCTCTTGCGGGCCGCATAGCGCTTCAGGATCTTCTGGTGCTCGTCGTAGGCAACCAGCAAGCTGGGAAACACATAAAAAGGTGCTCAGAAGGTGCCACAAGCCAAGTCCTGCTTTCTCCCCCTGCTCCATCAGCCCCCTCTGCTTTCAGCCCCCTTCCCTGCATGCCCATGCCCCAAATGCACTGCTGCTTTTTGGCCTTCTGTGCCCCCTTGCCCCAATCCACTGCCTGCTTTCACCCCAGACTGCCATGCACCCTCCTCTGATCTGCCCTGTGCTACACACACAGGCTGCCCATGTTACACATATGCCATGGGCAAGCCACCCCTGCACTAGCCCTGCCCAGGGCTAGGTGTCTGCGCCAAAGGCTCAGCTCAGGCCCTGTTCCCAGTGAATAAAGATCCCCAAGTGCTCCTCGCTACAGTCTCAGAGCCCCTCGGAGACCGTAGCCATCTCCCGCCCCACATATGGCAGAGCTGAGGCAGCTGTGCTAGGCACAGGGAAAGCCACCTTGCCCCCCTCACCTGTGCATGCTGGAGCCAAAGTCCTCAAGGTACTCCACACGGCGCTGTGAGAAGACTATCTTGGCTTCCTCAGACAGGCTGCTGTTGAGCGCCCGATCAAAGCATGTCATGGTGTTGCCTTCATTTTGTTTGATGTCGGCACTGAACTCCATCTCCAGCAGATTGGCATACAGCTTGGCATTCTCCTGTGGGACAAGACAAGGAGAGGGGGGCAGTGAGACCACAGGATTAAGTACAGGAGGGTGGCTGTCAGAAGGGAAAGGCGATGGGGTCACCAGCTGTACATACCAGTCCCAGGGGCTCCAAGCTGGCCTGGGAGCTGGGAGACACTGGAAGCCTGATAGGGGGTGGGGGCAGAATGCCTATGTTCTGGTCCCTGCCTTGATTTCCCCCCTCTATCCAGCCTCCCATCTCTGTGGGGCAGGGAGCAGCTGGGGCTTCAGAAAGGGACCCCAATCTCAGTCTGGGTTCAGATAGCACTAGGTTCCTCCATCTGGGTCCCAGGCTGTACTAGCCACCTGGATCTGCTCAGTGGCTCTGTGAGAAGCACAGGTTTGCCTCCCTCCTATACCACAAACCTAACTGGGCTATTGCCCAGTGCCCACTCCCTGCCCCATCCCTCACCGGGTCTTTCTCCAGCGCATCCATGAGGACTTTCCGAGCCTTGATGAGGTTCTTCTGGACTTTCAGCACTTGCCGGGCCAGTTTGATGGCATAGAAGGAGGCTAGCGGCAGCCCCTCGTTGGCCTGGATGGCTTCCTGCAGCAAGGCCTCGGCCATCTCCAGGTTGCCTTGCCGCCGTTCCAGGCTCACCCGCCGCAGCCGCACCATGGCCAGCCCAGGCATGCCCTCCTCAAAGGTCTTTAGGATGCGCCGTGCCTCCTCTATGTTGTCTGCAGGGGGGTGGCGGATAGATCCAGGAGGCATGGAGAGAGGTGAGGGCAGGCAGTAGGGGACAGGAGCACCCGGGGGAGGGACAGATCCTCGCTAGTTTCCACTTACCGCGCGGGGCTCTGGGGGGGGGCCTACAGGGGCTTAGCGGTGCCTTCCCCGAGCATCTAAGGAGCCTGCAGAGACCGAGAGGGGACAGGGCGCCATCACCGCGACGCCCCTAGGGCCTCCACTGGACACCTTAAAAATGCAGGACCGGCTAGCGCTTGCCGACGAGGTACCGTATTTACTGGCATACCACGCGCCCCCACGTAGGAAGGCAGCAGGAAGGAGAAAAAGATGTTTCCCTTTCACCAGACCAGTCAGGATCACTTCCCTCGTATAAGACCCGTGCTCCAATCTCCAGCTGGGAATTTTTGGGAGAAGGGAAAGTGTGGGATGCGAATCACAGAACTGATGGGGGTCTCCATTCTCTTCCTGACACATGCGAAGGTTTCCAGGTAAAGGAAGCCAGGAGATTTGGGTGCGTTCCTAACAAACCAGCAATTAGAAGCCAGGCAAAGCTGTATGATCATGATAATCTCGCCTAGGTCCCACAGGCTGCTAATGAAGTTACTTGCACTAGAAAGATTGACATCTGGGTGGGGGACTGTGCCACTGAGCTGAACTACAGGGGAAGGATCAGGAGTGAGAGAACCCAGGTTTCCGATGGAGCGGATGACAGAAACAATAGGTGTTGGCCAATTCAGCTGCCCAAGATGAAGACCCAACATTTCAGCCTCTAATTTGGGGCACTGGGAGAAATCAACTGGCCCACAAGGCCTGTGGCCACAGCTTCTGGAGCCCTATCAGCATTAAATGCACCACTACCTTTGCTACCAGCACCAGGGGGGTTTAATTGCCCTGATGACTAAGACAGGGGGAAAAGAGGAGAGGGAACAAGGCAACAGCAGCATTAACTCCAGGGTCTCTAGGGATAAACGTTTCTGCAGTTCACGAGTGGTCTGTGGAAGCCCTGAGATCTAGATGCAGTCCACTGTGCAAGACACATTTGATGTCCCAGTGCTAAACAAAGCCAGAACAACTGCTCCCACCAAGAGGTCACCACAGGGGAACTGTAGTCATGGGGGCAGTTACCACTGTGAATTATCAGGCTGCAGTCAACTGGGGAACAGGACTCCAAGCCAGGAGGGGAGATGACAAAGGAGCTATGTGTGCACTACCCGCTGCTAGCTGGGTTCCCACTGACCTTGCTTCTCCTCAAATGCAGCCCAGAGAAGATGGATGCTGGGCTTTCGGGGCAGGTGGTAGCAACAAGCCCGCTGGAACACGCTGCGGGTGCCGGCAACCGTGTGGTTCTCCAGATAGGTGGTGTACTGCATGAGAAGTCGGAAAGAGAGGAGGTTGGGGGGAGAAAGAATAGAGGAGTAGGCAGAAAGAAAGGCTGAGGGAATGGGTTAGCTCCTCCCGCCTGGGGCGGCACGGAAAAGGGATGAAAGTCTGCCCCGGGGAGGGACGGTGCACTCACGTGAGGGGGCTTAACGCACCTCTCTTCAGGGTTTCCTGCACCCTCTTAGGCGGGTGGGAGAGATCGGGCAGGGAAAAACAGCAGCGGAATTTAAGAGAAGGCTGTTAGAAGTTTGCTCCACAGACAAAAAAAAAAACCACAACGCGCGGCCGAGGCATCGGGCGCCCACGACGTGCCGCTGCCAGCTGGAGCTGGGACAGAGTGAGCTGGCGCCGGTACCCAAGGGATTCAAGCACCTGCTTCCCCTAGGCGCACCGTCTCCTCTCCGGCCGTGGGTGACTCACGGCCTGGGTGTAGCAGATGGCATCCAGCACAGGGAGAGGAAGGGGGTGGATTCTTTTTCAGCTGGTGGGAGGAAGCCGAAAGGAGTCGATCCATCCCCCCCATGCCACCCCCAGCACTTCCCTGCAGGACACAGGGAGAGTCACGTAAAAGCTTCTGTACTGAGGCTGGCTCCTCCTATCCCTAGGGAGACCCGTCTCCAGAAATCCAGCACATGAGATGAGATCGCTTCATTCCCTGCTGATCAGGGAGCTTGGCCTGTTAAAACCAACCTGTCCCAGGAGGCTCAGGCCAGCAAACGGTGTCCTTAGATCCCGAGGCCTGGTTCCCCCAGCTTTGTCTTGTGAAATTAAAGGGGGAGAGGAGGAAGAGGCAGGAGCAGGGGTGGGGGGCAGGGCGCTCACTTTGATCCAGAACTCCTCATAGAGGGCGCAGGCGATGACGCAGCGCTCAAAGAGCACGATGGTACGCTCATGAGAGCTATGGGCCATTTCAAAGTCCAGGTAGTCGCGCCAGTTCCTCAGCTGGGCTCGCTCCAGCGGCTTCACATGGAAGTAGGGCCGCTTGATCTGTGGAAGAGTGGGGTAGGAATAACAATGAGGTTCCCTCCGGGACAGCTCAGGGGAGGAGTAACCTCTGCAGTGAGAAATCCTTTGGGGCTGGCTTAACTGGATATCAGTGCTGTTCCCAGAATCACTAAGGCCCGCTCTGGGGATGATCAGACCAAGGGGCGCAATGCTACCATACTTTCTTGCATAGAACACACACCTTATTTCCAGAAGACAAAATAAAGGGAAAAAAAGGCAGTCTTGGCTGACTGCGTGACACAAAGCAAGTCCTCCAGGCAGTGTTGCACCCCAGGGAGCCTGGGTGAGTTAGGAGGCAGCAGGGATTTCCTGGTGTGACAGAGCCTCCTGGGAAGCTGGACGCACATGTTCCTAGAAGGAGTTACTGTCACACAAGGTTAGGCCTCAGACCCTCACAATAGGCAGCAACCAGACTGTTCTCTATCCTAAGCAGTTCTTTACATAAGCTCCTATGAATTAAGTGTGGTTTCCACATCACAAGCCTCATCGAGATACAACCAGCAGCTAATTCCAGGGCCAAGCTACAGTGTTCAACCAACAGCTATGGCTATGAGGGTTAAGACAGGACTCTGCCATCTAAATAACAGCATGGCATAGCATGCACAGCATCTCCATGCTTATGAAAAGTTTTCCCATTGAAGACAGATGCACAGATTTTGCTGGGACAGATATGCTGGGCACATGACAATGCAGTATATATGTGGCCACTTCTGGGGCATGGTCTTAAGTTACTTCAGAGGAAATAGAATGCAGAGGATGCAGGATGTGGCCTCCATCCCCAAAATAAGGCTTCTTGTGGGGGATACTAGAGTAGATTTCATAAACATCAGGGCTGGAAGGGACTTCAGAAGATCATCGAGTCCAGCCCCCCGCCCAACGGGCAGGAAGTCACCTGGGGTCCCAGCAAGATAAGCATCCAATTTACTTTTGAAGGTGTTCAATGTAGGTGCTTGAACCACCTCTGATGGCAGGCTGTTCCAGACCTTGGGGGCTTGGACAGTAAAGAAATTGTTCCTTATGTCCAGCCTGAAACGGTCTTATAGTAGTTTATAACCGTAGATTGATGCCAGGCCAAATTACGCTGGGTTTGTCCCATGAGTCTGCTACTGAGGGTGGCTTCTCTTTGTGGTAGTCACGCCTCTGTGCATGCTGGTTACCTTGACCCCTAGCAGCCAAGTAGTGATGCAACACCTCCCCTGTGTTCTTTATATGTATCCCTATTCTTCTCATTTGCAAAAAAGATCTTATAACCTCTCTATATATAAACTAAGACTTAACTGTAGTTAAGTCTACAAAGGTACACATCTACCCTGACTTTTTCCAGGTGGCTTGGGTAAGCCAATTGCACGTCATATCGCAGAATCAGCAGAATAGGCCAGATCCTGCCTAGAACTGTTTTATAAGCAGCCCCTGCTTTTGTCTCTAGCATATGGCTTAGAGCAGCCAGAAGGACAGGGAGCTCCAGAGGTCACATCCAATCCAGCCCCCTGCAGGATTAGCCCTGTCCAAACCAACCTAAACACATTCTTGTCTGACCAGGTCCTAAAACTCCACCAACAACCCTGTCACGCAACTATATGGCCTATTGCCCCAAGACAGCCTAAGGCCTTGAATCAACCCCAGGTAAAGCTGGGGGACAAGGGCTAGCCATGTCCCACCACTGCAAGGGGGGTTAAGTGTACTTGAGAGATCCCATGAATACGTTAGATGTCCACCTTGCTGGGGTCGTTTGACCCCAGTACTCTTTCCTGCCATGGCAGGGGGTCAGACTAGATGATCTGCTCATGTCCCTTCTGACCCTAGAAACTATGTTACAGGGGGATCAGGGAGGGGTGGCATTAAGCAGGAGATATCGGGAGGCACCTACCCCTTCTTCAAAGGTCCAGCGCTTGCTGACTTCTGCCTCATTCTGAGCATAGACCTGCTGCCTGATGGAGAGGACCAGCTCGCGGACCTTGTCCTGGTCAATATCTGCCTGGAAGACAAAAGGAAAGAGCAGAGATATTACATATCTACAAGGCTGATGGTCTTGCTCTGGTTTGCCCAGAGGACTTGGGTTGAAGGCAGGTGCATGAGCCGCAGGGCACCACCATAGAAATCATAGAGAGGTGGGGCTGGAAGGGGCCATCTAGTCCAACCCCTGCCTGAGGCAAGATCATCCCTGCCCAAATCATTTCAGACTACTCCATCATCCAACTTCTTTGTCAAACTACTGTCAGCCCTAACACAGCACTACATATCAGGGGGTTGGACTTGATGATCTATTCAGGTTCCTTCCAACCCTAGAAACTATGAAACATCACAACCCAGCCTGCCACAAGAAAAGCAGGGGGATCACAGCAGTCAACGTCCTCCTGCTGTTAAAGAGTTAATATATGCTCAAGAGATCCCAAGCAGAGGCCATGCCCCTGCTACAAAGGAAGGCAAACCCCCTTCCAATCCATATTATTCTGATCAGGGGGAAAAAGTCTCTCCTGACCCTAAATACAGCATCAGTCTGACACTGAGTAGAGGGGCAAAGACCCTCTAGCCAGGACCTTTCAGCCTTAAGTCCCAGCAGAAGCACTCACACAGCCCAGCCACCACCCCCAGCCTGGGCTGCAGACAACACCCAGTGCCTCTGACTTGGAAGGCCTAACAACCCTCCCCCGTGCAGGCACACACAAGGGGGAATCCCCTCCTAGCCCCATGTGGCAACCAGCAAAGTCCAGAAGCCTAGGAAATCCCTATGATGCTTTAAGACAGGAAGTGAATCAGCCTCTTCCACCCAACTGGGCCTCAGCAGGTTGAGGACACCAATAGGTGGCAGGACCCATCTTGGCTGAAACGGCGGTGGGGGGAGGAGTTCAGTGACAAGCCCCTGAGTGGGTGTGGTTCCTTCCAGCCAGGTTGGTGGAAGCAGGGGTCACCTGCAATGTTGCTGCAAGTCTAGGGCAGCAAATCAGAGGGCTGGGAGCTGTTCTTGACCCCAATGGCCACTTTCGGTCAGTACCTGGTCATCCACCCCTGCCTCCTGCTTGGCTTCCAGCCCAGGGGGCAGATCTTCCCCAGGCGGTGGCTCCTCAGCATCCGTCTCAGGCAACTTCTGCACGGTGTCTGTGACCAACTTGGACTGGAGCCACGCCAGCTCCTCAGGCGTCACAACATCCTGGATGGGGTTGTGTATCACATGCTCCTTGAACCTGTGGCCAGGGCAGCGGTTAGCAACAGACCTGCCGGGCATCATCTACCCCCACAAGCAAACCTAGCCCCCCGCCTCTGTCCAGACCTAAACTGGGGGTGTGTTCATCCTCCGCCATGTGGCCCTGTGTCATCTGGCCTGTGAGGATCTCTGTGAGGTTATAAACTGGGCAGTGGGAGAGCAGTAGACCGCTCCTCTGCTGCCAAACCTCTTGACCCATGGAAAGCCCCAGTGCCAGCTCACAGGGCCAGGTGGGAGAAGCATGGGCCCAGGGCCCAATCTTGATGTGGGGGGCTGGGCAGGGGCAATGCTCCCCACCCCACAAGACCCAATCCTGCCACACAGGGGTGGTATCGACGCCCTGGGGCTCAACCACAGCATTACGGGGGGTGGGGAGAGTCAGGACTGGCTTCTAGGGACCCAATCCAGCACATGGTGGGAGCAGTGTCAGCCCCACAGGACTCAATCCCAGTGGGGGGGGGGAAGCAGAAGGGGGGCAGTGCCAGCCTTTTGGGACTCAATCCCAGTACAGTGGGGGGGTTACACCAGGTCCCCATCCCAGGGTGCAGTGCCAGCACTCTGGGAACAAGTCCCAACGTGTACGCGCGTGTGTGTACGTGTGTGTGTGTGCGTGTGTGTGCGTGTGTGCGCGCGCGTGTGTGCGTGCGCATGTGTGTGCGTGCGCGTGTGTGTGCGTGCGCGTGTGTGTGCGTGTGTGTGCGTGTGCGCGCTAGAACCCCGCGACCCAATCATGGCACACGAGGGGGGTAGAGCTAGTTGCTTCCCCTCCCCCCAGCCCAACTGAGGTGCATAGGATGCGCTGCCAGCTTTGTGAGACTCAATCCCACATGAGGGGGATGGGAAGGGGTGGCACTGGCCCCCTACGACCCAATCCTGGCGTGCAGGGGTGGTGTCAGCTCCATGCCCAGGATACCAAAAAACTGAACAATGTTGCTCTTGGCTACTCCCTCATGGCACAGTCCCAGCCCCATTTCCCAGAGAAACGGAGGGACAGAATGCCCTGGCCCCTCCAGGTTTTAAACTCCCCTGGTCTCCAAATTGTGCTCAGAGGCCCGCAGCCTCAGAGGTAGTGGGCCAGACCTGGGGGTCCATGGGGTATGAAAAGCACTGCGGCCAGGGGCTTTCAAGGCCTCCGTAAGCCCCGCCCAGCGTGGGTGGCCCTGCTTTCCCAGAGGCCTTTCATCTCATCTCCTTTCCACACCAGCTCCTGGATGGTTCATGCCCTGAGGCTGGAGAAACAAAGATCTTCCAACAGCTTTTCCTGAGCTCCCTGCCCTGCGGCTGGCTGGGAGGGGCACACCCAACACTCTGGGTGCTGGTTTGATTCTCCGGGTGCTGGTTTGATTCTCCATGGAGGCCCAAGCTCCGCAGAAGCACAGGAACAATCTCTGACGGCCCCTAATGCCTGCCCCTTTCCCTCCCCCATGGTCATGTCACCTACTTTTCCCAGTGGTGGCTGTAGAGTTGCGTGGGGGTGGCCAGGAGCCGGTCGTAGATGGCCGTGATGGCCCGTAGATCACCCTGCTCTCTCTCCCACTCCACATACATCTCCCAGAGCTTGTCTGAGCGGAAGTCCATGCCCGCTGCAGCCACAGCTGATTCAAACACACTGCAGAGACAGAAGGGGGGGGTGGGGAAGGGGAAGATCCGTTAATGGGGCAACAACACGGTAGCCCCTGGGAGCCTCGGAAATGGGGACCCCAGTGACCTGGCAGGCTGTGTTCCCCCCTGCCGCAGCCCCTTTTACCCCATTCTCAGCCCTGGTCCCATCTATCGTAATTCACTGCCTATAACACACAGCTTTCCTCCCTGCAAGAAAAACAGCAGCAAGGAACTGGTGTGAGCATTATATGCAGGAAATACGGTAAGAGCACTTTCTGCCTCACTGGGCAAAGGCAAAAATACATGCGACTCACAGGAAGCAGAACAAAGCAGGCTGGGCTCCCTGGCTGCTGTAACTCAGTTACTACAAGGAAAGATCTTTGTGTCTTCGCGCTGCCTTTCAAAGACAAGGTGCGTCTTATATTGCAGGGTGCCTTGTAGGTGAGAAAATACGGTATGCCACTCGTTCGCCCATGCCAGGCGCCTGATGCTGGCTGTGCCCCCCCTCCAGTTGCTGCTGGGATGTGAACCGCCCCAAGTCACCGGCAGCACAGAGCAGGTGAGATCCCCGCTTTTCCTAGCAGGGAAGGCAGTACCAGCCCCCCGCTTCCTCCTCACCACAAGGACTCACCCGCGGATCTTCTGGAGGGAATCAGGCAGGTTCATGTCTAAGGTGGCCTGGAGGTAGGAGAGGTAATGGATCCACAGGTCCATGCTGAGGGGGATGGACTGGAGTCCTCGCTCGAAGACCTGTGGGGCAGAGAGGGAGCTCAGCAGGGTAGAGACAGGCACCCTTCCCTGGGCTGAGTTCCCTGACCCACCCCAGCCCTAATTCAAGCCACCCGCTGGGAAGAGAGGCCACCCCACAACCCCCTTCTCATAATTGCCATTTACTGGGTCAGACAACAGGTCCGGCTTGCCTAATCTTGTGCGTCACATGGGGACAGAGAGCAGATGCTGCAAGACCAGGCTCTGACCAGGGTTTGTGCCCCTGTTTCTCTCTCACTTGTAACCTCCATCATTTAAGGTCTAGGAAGTTTTAACTCAAAAGCCGTGTCTCTCCCATGCTCAACAGCTACAGATGCACATTGTCTCCAAGACTGCGCCCAATCCCCTTGGTGAATTAGGTTACACTCAGCTTTCACTACATCTGGTGGGATCGAGCTCCACCCTTTAATTCCACACTGGGTGAGAAAGAACTTCCTTGGTATGTTTTAAACCGACTGCCTGCTCATTCCATTGTGTGACCCCTTGTTCTTGTTTGAGGTGGCAGCCCATAATAAATCCACACTGGCTTTCTCTTCCCCATTTAGGTTTTTTGGAAACGCTTCTCACATTCCCCACTCAAGTGTCTCTAAATGGAACAGGTCCATCTAGCCACCCCACACTCCACCTCTTCATCCTTCTAGCCACCACTCTCTTTTTCACTAGCTGCTTCAGTCTGTTCATGGGGAAGCCCCCCCATATCACAAATCAGCCTTGTTGCCTTTCTCTGAAACTTCTTTTGTACCTTTCCATCCTGTTGGAGGTGCAGGAACCAGAACTGGGCAGTCTCCAAATCATGGATGGACCACAGATTTATAAAGGAAAAATCAGGATACTCAACCAATTCCCCCCTTAATAATCCCTAATATTCCACTTGCCCTTTAAATGGCTGCTAAGCCCCAAGCTGATGTTTTGAGGAAACAGTCCACAGTGATTCCCATGTCTCTTTCCTGTGTGGCAACAGCTAATTTATAGCCCATCTCAATGTAGATATAAGTCTGAGGTATTTTTGTCTGGATGCATCACTTTCCTCACCTCCTCCACCTCCTTGTGGCAGTCGAATCTACGCTCCATGTCAGCGTACTTCTTCCAGTAGCCATAGCAGTAAGGATAGTGGGCGAAGAAGCTGTCAAAGGCTTTCCGGGCTGACAAGAGATGATTCTGTGCCGGGGAAGAAATAAATCAGCATCAGCGTGGACAAGAACCCCACAACCACGGCCCTCAACCTGGGCTCTCATCCCACCGCACTGCAGTCTGGGAGATCCGGTCTCCCCACCAGACAACATTCCTAGTTGTAGGTAGCACCAAGTTGAGCGTAGCTGGAAAACAGTCCCCCTATTTTTCTCCCCAGTACAGGAGATACTGCTCTTATCACATCTCTCTCCTATAAAGTATGCTGTAGTTTCCAGGTCCTGTTTTAGGGGCGGGGCCACATGTCAGAAAACACAGTAGATGGTGGCCATGGCAGGGGGGACAGTCTCTCAGGTCACTGGGGTCCCCATTTCTGACCAAATGTCCCTAAACCCAATGCCTGCATGTGCTTTGAATGAAGCCTCGTGCTACCTGGCACACATCAGCCAGTCAAGCACAGGCACTGCAGAGCCAGTCGGCAGGGAAAGAACCCAGGAGTCCCTGCCACGCCCTTGGCCTAACGACCAACATGTGCTTCCTGCCACAGCCCAGGACAGGACCCTAGTGTTGCTACGGCAGCCACGCCAAACCACAGGATGCTGGTCCCCCACCTGGCAGAGCACCAAAGGGAACTGAGCGACTTAACCCCTCAACTGCCAACGGCCCCTAAGCCAGCAAAAGAACCCAGGAGCCACCCAATTCCCAGCCTTTTAACCCCTCAATCTCCAGCAGGCTCCTAAAGCCAAAGAGAGAACCCTGGAGTCCTGAGACTCCCAGAAATTTAACCCTTTGCTCCGTTAAAGCCAATGAGAGGACCCAGGTATCCAGACTGCAGAGGGCCCTGGGATACAGCTGTAGGGAAAGCTCACAAGGAACAGGGGTGGGGTGCGCTCCCCGCTAACCTCCTGCTCCACGTATTGCAGCAGCTCAGTCCAGGCAGAGAAGTCGTGGGGGTTTTCGTGCGCCGCCTTCCAGAACCGCTCAAACTCGAGCGGATATGTGGGCAGCGGCTCCTCGGGCAGTGGGGGGTTGGGAAGGGGTGGGGGCGACGGTGAGGGCGACTCCTTAGGTGGAGGGCATGGCGGGACCACCACCACCTCCTCCTCAACAACTTCGCCCTCCTCCACCACCTCGCCCTCCTCCAGCATCTCCGAGTCCTCCACCCCTGGCCCCGGCCCTGGCCCTCCGGCATCCGCGTTGGCTTCGGTGCTCAGCCCATTGCAGTCCTGCAGCTCCGTAGGCAGCTCTTCCGGCTGGGCGGTGGCTGGGCTGGGCGGTTTGGGGATCACATCTGGGGGGGGCCCTGCAGGAGGGGGAGAAACGCAGTGTGAGGGGGTGGCGGGGGAACAGAGGCCCCGAGCTCCCCGCTCCAACTGCAACGCCTCCTTCGAGCTCCCAGGCCCGGGAGTGGAAACCAGGAACTGCACCCAGGCTTCACGCCAGGATAACGGGGCCCCCAGTGCCCCCACTCCCTGGCCCAACCCCGGGGTCCTCTTCGACCCCTTCCCCTCCCCCTCCACCCAAACCTCCAACCCCTCTAGCCCCCCCCCACTTTGACCCCCTCTCCTCACAGCCTGGCCCCTCCCCCACTGACCTAACCCCCACAGACCTAGCCCCCACAACCTGACCCCCTCACCTCTCCCCACCCCACCCTCCCGCCCACGAGGCCCCCCCCGACCCCTCCCCAGCCCCTCTCTCTCCCCCCATCCGCGCTCACCCGCCGCCTCGAGGCCACTATCCCCGCCGCTCCCCGGGCCGGGGACTCCCTCCGCACCGGCCCCGCCGCCGCAGTCCGTACTGGCCGGCGCCTCCAGCCCCTCTGCCGCCATCTTGTCGCGCTGCCAGCTCGAGCGCACGGCGCATGCGCGGCCGCGGGGACCCGGATGAAGGCGCGCGAAGCGTTGGGGGGAAGACCATAGAGCTGCGAGCTAGAGCACCTCGACCACTTCCGCCCTCCTGAGGCGGGAGCATTAGAGGAACGGGGTAGAGCAGCCAGCAGGAAGGGCAGCTTGCCATTGGAGGATCCAGAGGAACCATAGAGATTTGCCTCTGGTCATGGTGCTACTGGGTCTCTTCTAATCGCTCTTGCCTCCCTTTTTTCCGCCCTCTGTGATTCCCCTTTGGTCCTCCAGAGAGACCAGAGTAGCCAAAAGGAACCATAGAAGCCTTGGAGCAAAGGTAGAGCAGTCAAGAGAGGGGTTTCTTTCATTTCCTAGGCTATCTCTTGCCTGGAGGAACCATAGAGCGTGCAATAGAGAAGGCAGAGGCCAAAAGGAGTATCTTCATTTCTAGGCTCACTTGGCTCTGGAGGAATCATAGAGAGTGGGATGATGAAAAGCCAGAGAGGTATCCCTGGTATCTCTCAGACCAGGGCAGCCAGGAGCAATCATAAACACTCCACTGAAGAGAGGCCAGAGTGGTCAGTAAGTATCGTCATTTCTGCGTGCCCCAGAGGGCTCAGGAATACAAGGCAGGACGGGCTAAGGGCATTTGACTGCATTAGTGCTAGGCTGCAAAGTTGACAAAAAGGAAGGTTCGTTAGGAGGAAGCTCGGCTGGTGGCTTTCAGCAAGGGAGGGATGAGCCTGTTCTTTAGCACTTCCATCTCATACATTGGTACTAGACTCGCTGGTAAAGAGACCTAGCTAAGAAAGGTCCAGGGCAGTGGTTCTCAACCTTTGTAGAATCAAAGGACCTCATTCAGCTGCTCCTCCTGGGGGAAAATGCCACCTCTTAGTTCTCACCCCGCTCCCCCCTTTTTGGCTACAGAAAAATAACAGAGCAATTCTTCTGTTGCAAAGAACTCCGAAAGATCCCAGGAGGTCAGGATCTGTAGGTTCACCCTGTGAATTGTATCTGCACAGCTAACATTGTGTGGCATCCCTTGGCACCGCTGAAATGATCTCAAGGTACTCCAGGGTGCCTCACTGCCCCAGTTGAGAATCACTAGGAAGTGAAGCAAAGTGGCAGGTAGGCTCTCCTGCTGCTACCTGGAGTCGCAATGACTACAGGCATTTGGAAAAGAAGCTAGATTTCAGTTTCCTGAAGTCACTAGGTGCAGCACCTGTGACCTGGAGAAGAAAGGAGCCTAAGGGTTTGCAACATGACACCATTAAGCCTTAGGTTAAGCCCCCAGTGATAGGTAATGCTAATCTTCCTTTCACAGATGTGCAAACCAAGCAGAGGCACAGGGAAGAGACAGAAAACATTCTCATCTACCCACACAGCAGGGCCAGAACCACATGGGAAAGTCAGGACTTCACTGTCTTCATATCTGCCTACAGCACAGTCATGAGAAAGAACTGCTTACATCTGTGTATGTTGATAAAGGTTGAGAAGAGATTTTGGAGTCACTTGTAATAAAGTGTGTAACCCCAGCCCACCCCATTCCTCAAAGCAGCACAGCCCAATCTTTAATGCAATTTTTATTTTGCTGTATATACAATTTAAGCTATTAAAAATTTATACAGTATTTACAAATTAAATTATCTGAACCATCTCCTCCTCCAAAACAAAAACAAACAAAAAAACCCACCCCACCTCTGCAACACGCAAAGATAAAGTAAAAGAAGTTAAAGGAAGCCAGTGAGATAGTGACAGGCCAGAAACGTTTCCACTCCTGCAGTCTCACATTTTCTTCCCCAGCTTTTAATAAAACTCCAGGAAAGGAGGCAAATCTCACAGGACCTGTGGCACAGGTTAGCAATCCCTGGCTAAACAGCTGCATTATCAAAATTGCAACATAAAAAACATGGGCTCTTTTCCAAAAATATAATCTTCTCATGTTTCAACTCAACCAGAGATTGATTCCTTTAAAACAACAGGTGGTATATTTTTGCTTTTGAGATGCTTCTAACTAAGCCCTGGAAGCATGAAATCAAGCTTGCTCTCCTTCCACGTGCCCAACACTGAATGAGTAGCATTGTCTAGGAACGCAGAAGTATTATTGCAGAGTTGCTCAGATCAAAATCATTACTTTTTTGGTAACAAGCCAAAAAAACTTCCATGGGCAGGGGGGATTTGCTTGTCAAGATTCTTACCATGACAGATTTGGAAATCAGAGGACAGGCAAGGAAGACGTTGAATGGGTTGACCAACCTTAAGCATCCCTTTAAGCGAGGGAAGAGAAGTCCTCTCTCCTCAGAGGCGAGACATGTTCTAGCGCTGAGACCCTGCTTGTTTCCATGAACACACACAAGCTTGGGGGCTCTTCAATATCAAGCTGTGGGCCGCTGCAAGAACAATATGCTTCTCCAGCCCTCACAAACATGGCGTCTCCTTAAAAAGGTTCATAGCATTCAGCGAACAACAGACAGGATTTGACACTACTCTTTGGTTCCATCATTCTGAGAAATGCCAAGGTATTGCCCCAGCAGGTGCTACTCTGAGTTTTTGTTTTACCAAAGTCCCATGTAATGCTTCGATGTTCCACAGCTGGAGAAGAGGACAGCACCAACCCGTGTTCCTAGACAGGAAGCCAACTCTGCTAGAGATTCTGCTCAAGCTTTTTAATCCCCCTTCCCCCTCCTTTGTGCTCTTCCTGAAAAGCAAAGCTTTCCTTTTGCAAGAGCTGGATTCATGGAAGGGAGAGAATGCAGTTTATCACAACACCCAATGCATGCTTAGTGGCTGCCTGTCTGCAAAGTGATACATAGCATAGAGCTGTCACAGGATGCTGTCTCCCGAGTCCCAAACCCACAATCCCTTGGCAATGGTCTTCCTCTTCTCAAAGCCCTCAAATGATGCGATTCTGAATCAAGCCCGTGCTAACCTCCACGTGCCTCATCGTGAAAGGTCTAGGCTCAAAAAGGTCAACTACTTTTGCCCTTCTCCAGAAGGGCTACAAAATTTTCACCCACCCTTAAGTACTGTCTCTGAATGTGTTTTCCCTGAGATATGTGTACTATTAGAAACCACTTGGGTTGAAGAGAGGCACTGAAGAGTTATACCGTTCCTGGAAAGGGGGTAGGAGTGGGGGAGCCTTTTTTTTTTTTTTAAATAGCTGAAGAGGAAAGAATTGAGTGATGCATCCTGCACTGGTTCTAACCTGTTACAGCTTCCCCATACCACATTAAGCTCTGTCCAGCCCATTCACAGCTTCCCAACGGAGTCTTTTGGAAGTCTCTGGCACCCATGATTATGTTCACATGGAGTGCCTCTTGCTTCTAACTGCAACAAGCATAGGAGCCCAAGGTCATGGGGATTCAATGAAATTGATGCTTCTAAGTCCACCACTGGCTGAGGCTAGTCACCCAACTCCTCAATGCCTGCAGATTGGTCCTCCTGATGAAACATGCTTTATATCAAGGTCTTAACATGAGCCAACAAGTCTTCGTGATCCATCGATCCAGTTTTCAAAGGCTAGTGGAAAGGGATGGTTTACCACTGGAAAGTAACTCAGTGCCCAGAACCAATGCTGCAGTTAAAGTGCCAGTACAGAGAAGTTTTAGAGTTGCATGGATTTGTCTGTGGAAATCTGGTGAGAGAATCAGGTTAGACAAAATTGAGCAAAACCCCTACCTCCAACACAGACATCAAAGCTGCTGACAACCTACCAGAAGTCAAAGATCCTTAACACGCCCCTTACTTGGTCTGCTTGTCGGGGAAGCAGACTGGGGGAGCTGGGCTGAAATGGCTCACGGAAAGTCCCTCCTGGCTTATTCCAGGAGAAGTGGTTGCCCTCAGAAGTGTCCCCATTGCTAATACTGTCCATCGGCAAGACAGAACTTGTCCCAAGCCCACCCTAATGTTTGGAGCAATCACTACTAACAAAACCCAATGAACACAGAGGCAACTGTTTCATGTCCCAGGAGCAGACCTACTGTCAGGAGCTGCATGAAACCCCGGGGACCAAACTGGAGAAGACAGCTGTGAGATCACTGCTGTGAGGTCACTGGAGAGAGAAAGCTGGCTGCAATAAAAGTCCTTATGGGAGAAGAACCCCAAGTGGGGCCTCATCTGATCCCAGTGAGGCTCAGGGTGAGGGGGGAAAAGGGGTTCTGTCTCCCAAGTCCATAGGGTGTCCCTACAAGAAAGGATCCAAAATGACTGACCCTGGAGAATCCAGGAATAGAGATGATGCCCAGCACCCTCTCTTCCTATCCTGCCCCAGGATTCAGGACTCCTACCAACTCTCTACGCTTTCAGATGCTGGGAACAGGAGAAGCAGAAGGTAGGAGGGAAGGGAAGGGGGATATTGCCAACGCCAGAGTAACCAGTACGGGCATCACTATCTGTGTTAGAACCAGTTTCCCTGCCAGCACTTGGGTCTCAAGGGTTCTGTAACAGGATACGGACAGTCAAACACTGGAGGTGGGTGGATGGTTATATGGTTTATCGTCCTCACAAAGAGCCCTATCGCATCACCAAGGCTGCTTGGTCAAACTCTTTGGGTGCTGGCAAAGGCGTGATCAAAGCCACTTACAACCAGAGCTGAATTCTAGGGACCCCACCTCTGCTGGGAAACATCCATCCCCACCACAGTGCCAGCAGCTGGGAAAGGAAAGGACATCAAAGGGATGTCCAAGCCAGGCCACGACTCAGTCCTGGCTTCCCACAGCCCCATGTCTACTCCGACCTGCACTCCCTGTGCCAACAGATTCCTGAATCACAGCAATTAAGAGCATGAAACCTTGTGCTGATCTCACTGCAAGCCAGCCTAACCCAATGGCACCCAGAGCAACACCCGCTGGAAGGGTGTTCTCAGAAGGTATGCATATTTCTGACTCCCCAACCCTTGCTTTGCCAGCTCCCAAAAGCTCCTTTCTGCATGTGAAGGTGAGACTGGTTCCCCTCAACCAGGAGATGTGGAAGGATATACACTTCCTTCCCTGCAGAAGCCGGCTCCTCACGGGCCTCTTCCAGCAAGACCCCACTGATGTGGCACCAGAGAGGTAGAAACAACTGGGCCGAGGCAGGAAGAGACCTTGCATCGGAGGAGAAACCCCAACTGCGAGCAGCTTGCCAGACTGTGGAGATGCCCCCCTCTGAAGACAAGTGGCATGCTGCAGAAACCCCCAGGGTCCTGTCGCAGCAGCCCTGTGTACCGTGAATTCCCAAAGGAATTTGCAGGGAGCTGTGTGGAGGAAGGCTCTGGAATGGGAAGTGTGAAATTGCAGACGAGAGAACAGCTACAGAGCGGTTTGCATTCGAGGGTGGGGTTTTAAGTTAGAAACAGAAAGGCAGAGTCCGTTCCAACCCCCCCAAACCCATAGCATCATAGCTGCAGCCTCCTCCTTCTGCTGGCTGGGGTGGGTTAGTCTTAGCCCATTGAGGTCCCTGGCCCCGTGGCCCCGACGTTGCGCGTCCGTCTTATTTTTTTAATTTTTTTTTCTTTTTAAACAAATTAGGGAGGGCGGAGAAGAGAAAACAAAGTCACGAGCCAAAAATACCAGTCACTGGGCAAGACGGGCTCCAAGGGGTGTCAGTGTGAGGGGGCAGGGGGTGATTCCAGTTTCTGAAGCCGGCGCCGGCGAAGCTCAGCCGTGTCGGGCTCCCCAGATGAAGACAGCTCCTCCTCTTCCTCGAGGGCAGGACCTGGCGGCGTGTAGCCTTCAGCACCCCCCAGGCCAGACAGATCTGCAAAGGAATCAGTCAGGGAATGGGGGACAGCAACTGATGGGGGCAGAGTTCTTGGCCACAAGCATGGCTCGCAACCTGTTTAGAATCAAGGTTTTCCCCTCAAAAGATGCCAGTGCATAGAGCCAGGTTGATCCATGGGCTAGATGGAACCCCACATGCCAGGTTCAGGTCCTAGGGCCTAGCTCTGCCCCTTCCCACCAGGATTGGTCCCCAGGGGCCTGGCACTGCTCCCTCCAGCCCCCCCACATGCTGGAATTGGGCTCTGGCACCTGGTGCTGCCCCTAATGGGCCAGAGTTGGACCCAGGGACTCAGTACCATCACTCCCCAGCCCTGTGTACTGAGATCAGGAGGCAGATTAAGAGCACAGGGCCTGGGGCTCCCCATGAGTCCACAAACTTGGCAGTGGAGGAGCAGTGCCAACGTTCTTCTACTTCCAGACCCACAAGAAGTCCTGTAGGCCTGACAATACAGGGCCACAGGCTGGATTTGGCCGGTGGTTGAGGCCTGAATACCCCTGTCCTAGAACAGTTCTTTTGGTGCAAAGAGCTTGGAAAGACACAGGCGGATAGGAAAGTCCAGACACTGGATTCCCACTAGAAATCTCTGCATTGATCACGTGTGCCTACATCTACCATTGCTGCTGTTGTGCAGCTCCCTCAACTGAGGCAACCGCAGCACAGGGAGGGATCCTGGTGTAAATATAAAAATATCAGTGTCCGCTCCTGCGAGGGGTTGCATAGCAACCACGCTAGCGAGGAGGTCACTATCTGGTTACAGCTGAGCAAACAGCTAGGAATTTTGTCAAGGCATCAGCACTGTCAATGGACAGCAGAGGATGGGTGATAAAACAGGTATGTGATAAGAAAGGTAAGCAGGTAGGAGTGTTTACAGTGTAAAACCTGGAAGGGCGTTGCCATGTGCTCCACCTAAAACTGGATAGGAACCAGCTACAAAGTTATTCCACATTTCCAGGCACTGACTTTGCAGCTGGCTGGCTCATTTTGCAGCTGGACGGTCATTTTTATGGTGTGATAATTGCCTTGCACATGTATGTGGCCAACCTAAGTTCACTGCACAATAAGCCAGTTAACTGTGAGATAATTAGGGGTCTACTCAATTTGTGAAATCTAGGATTGCCTGTGAAATCAGCTTAAATACAACACCTGAAAAATAAAATGCTGACTCCCAGTGGGAGACAGTGGTCCTCGCTGCTGCTGCAGCCCAGCGTAGCAGCCCACCCGTGGGGGCACTGAGGAAGACTTTGCCTGGTGGAGCAGCAGACGAGATGGTGGCCTCTCCCTTGTCCCCCTCAACCTCTTGGGGCCTCTCCACCAATCAGTGCCAAGGCGCAGTGCCAGTGAAGCACATCTGGGCAATATCCATGGAATTTGCTCTTTATGCTGTGATCAACCCCAAAATTGTTTACTCTCACCACAATTTAAGTAGGTCCCTAGTGATAATCACTTTACATGTGTGGCTGGTCTAAATGTATTGCACCACTGAACTATGTAACACACGTTATGTGTGGCAGGGGCTTAAGTAGCCAGCAGTAGTAGTAATAATAAGGGTAGCAGGAAAAATAATGGATGTGGAGGAAACAAATGGTATAAACACAGTCTGAGAACAAAGGGTCAATGGACTGCTGGACTATGACTTTGAATATCCCTGAATTGTCTGATCAACAGAACAAGGAGCAATGCTAGCTTGCAAGGTAACTAATACGTTGCTTAGAATAAGAGTATGTGCTATCTGCATTAGTTAGGGTGACCATATGTCCCCGATTGGCTGGGACAGTCCCAGATTTCATAGGCTGCCTCAGCTCGTGGGTGAAAATGGAAGCAAAAATCCCAGACTGGTGGCACCACCCCACCTGCATGTACCCAGCACCCAGCTCCTCCAGTGCAGTAGCTGGAAGCAGGGGGTGGGCTGCAGCCAGGTGTGGGTGGGTGTGTGCGTGTGGTCCCCCTTACCCATCCTGGATTTTCTTCAAAATTATATGGCTGCCCTACCACAAGTGGAGGGGAGATTCCCCCTACTGGTTCCCCAATCCAAGGGTTCTGGGTAAGAGTGTGACCCCAATTGAGAATTGCTCGCTAACTGGACAAGCCCTCTGGCCTGTCTCATTCAGTGGCAGGCACCTGCATGGGGTGGTTCATCCCAACTGATGCCGCCTACCCTAGACGTACAGACAACATGTGACTGCGTAGGCTGACCATGAGAAAGCTGCTTGACACAGCCCCTGGCAATCTCCAGTGCTATGGAGGAAGTTGGCAGGGGTGTTTTCAGGCCCCTGGGGCTGATAGGCAGCACCATGTATTATAGGTTCTTTTTTCTCTACCTGTTTGACCCGTTGAGTCCGGTTCACCAGATGTGGCCCCCTCTGGAGACGCCACCGGAGGTGTAGTGCTATCTGGAGAAGGCAAGGTGGTGGATTCATCAGTGTGGGGGACCTGGGTCGAGGTGGACGTGCTGGGGGGCTGGGCAGGACGGGGTGACCTGTCCAAAGGAGAGGGTTGCAAAGTAAGGACAAAGGGCAGCTCATCGACTTCCTATGGGCCCCACCGTGTAAGCCTCTCTGAATAGTAACCGCTAGAAACACTAATGAACGCATGCGCAACTCACATAGGGGCTTTGCTAATACCACAATCAATGTAGGCCTCACCAAAGGCTGACCCACACCATCAGGCTGCCTGAGAGACTCAGAGCGTTAACAGGAGTCTCTCATCAGATGCTTATGGTCTCTAACAGGGAGGTAGGTCCATAGCTTGATGCCAGATGCCTCTCCTCACCTTCCTCCCCTGGTTTTTCACTCCTTCTAGCTCAGAAGGTCCTAGTCTGAAAGAGTCCTCACTCTTCACAGAACCATGGAGAAGCAGGGCTGGAAGGGACCTGCAGAGGTCACACCTACTCCAACAACCTGCCTGAAGCAGGATCAGCCCTGTCCAAACCACCCCATACAAATCCATCATTTAAACTCTACATAAGACTACCATCAACACTGACACAACACAGACATCACACCCAAACCTGCCACAGGGGAAACAGGGGAACCATAGCAGCCAACATCCTGCTTTTGTGAAATGTTGTCAATATACACTCAAAAGATCCCAGGTGGAGGCCACAACCCCCCACTAGAGGAAGGCAACCCTGCCATCCCAGCAAGTCTGTACCAATCCGACCAGGGGATAGAATTCCTTCCTGACCTCAAATGCAGTGCTGGCCTGCCCTAGCAGAGAGGCAAGACCCTGTAGCCAGGACCCTCTGGCTTTGAACCCAGCAGGGGCACTGGCACAGCCGAGTCCCCATCCCCAGCCTGGGCTGCAGCAAGCATCCAGTGCCTTTGAGGCAGGCTTAAAAACAGACACATGCATCATCAAAAAGGGGGAAGGGAGCAACCAGCAAAGCCCAGAAGCCTAGAAAATCCCCTTAGTACAAGATAGACACTGCTATGCCTAGATCACCCCAATCAATAGCTGTCCAGTCTCTTCTTGAACACCTCCAGTGATGGAGTCCACAACTCCCCTGGGTGTCTATTCCACTGCTTCCCTGCTCTAAAACAGGGGAGACATTTTTCCTGAGAGCCAATCTAAAAGTTACTCGGGCTCTGCCCCTCAGTCTCTTCCCAGTAACACGGATGCAAACCCTCATTACAGTCCCTGCCCCAGAGACATACCCAATGGTTGCTAGGACAGTGAGATACTGGTTGATCTGGAGCATGGCCGCATCCAGGAGCGTGTGGATGTTCTGTAGGCACTGCAGCCGGGCTTCCAGGTTCTGCCGGTCATGGCCCTCCATGGCCCGGAGCTCTTCATCCGTGAGCCCTGCGAACCCGGCAGGTGGCACTGGCATGGGAGGGAAACCTGTTTGTAGGAGGGAGAGAGGTGGGTTTCTTGGCTTCCCTTCAGGAAGATGAGAGCATCTTTGCTGGTTGTTGTCTACCACTAGGCTGTTTCCTGTGCTCCAGCCCAAAAGTATCAAGCTGGTGGCACTGGATCTTGGGCCTTGATAAATGTACCCCTTGGGGAATCTCCCTCTGTTGGGGGAAATCAAGGAGCCCTTCTCTTTCCCCACCCCAACACCCCCCCTCGGAGCTTACCAAACAGAGGGGGCCATGGCATCCCTATCCAAGGGGGAGGGAAGGGGAAGCCTGGCATGGTTCCTGCAGGGGCAGCAGCGTCTGATCCTGCTGCCGAGTCTCCGCTGGGGCGTGAGGTACTGGCTGCAGAGAGAAAGAAGACAGAGCCCTAGTGAAGTGGTCAGGGGCCCATGTGATCTGTGCATGGCCGATGAGATAACTGTCTCTTCACACACAGGCAACACATGGACAGAAACAGACGCACAGACACAACAGCCAAGGGAAAGTGTTAATTCATATACTTCACAGGTACTCAGGTTGGGATGACAATGAGCTTTTAGGCCTGTCAGATTCCAGTATTAAAGGAGAAACAGGTTGGCTATTTTTAGCTTGAGTAGGACAGCAAACGCACACCCATGGTAAGTTACCCCGGGGTTACTAAAGGGAGTTTTGCAGGGTAACTTTATCCCAGGATTTAGAGTGAGTTGCTCTGTAATAGCGTAGGCAGTGATGTGAAGGGTGAGGATTCTGACCTGTTGCCTGAGCCCCAGAGGTGGAGGGCGAGCTGGAGGCGGCTGCAGGGTTCTCGGCGTTGTTGGCTGGCTGGACGCCGGGGACTGGTGGGAATGGAGCCATAGGAGGCCAGAAGGGGAACATCCCTGGAGGAAATGGGGGCAGGACGCCCTGGGGGACTGTGGAGGCAAGCAGAGAAGGGGGTGCAATGAAGCAGAGTTCCCAGCTGCGTTTCCCTCCTACCCCTCAGCTGTGGCACAAAATAGACTTATACCCATCTTAGAGAGGTCAACTGAGGCAGAGCACTCACAGTTGGGGGGCTGGGGCACCAGTGGCGTGTGCTGCTGCTGCTGCTGTCCTGGCTCTGGAGGCTCAGGCGGAGGCTGGGATTGGGCAGGCAGCGAGGCACGCAGGACATCCATACGGCACGTGGGGCAGGTCTGCTGGCGCTGGAACCATGACCGCAGGCAGCTGCAGGGGGTGGAAGATATTGTGGGCCTATGTTGGGGCCTCTGGCAGAGGCTGGAGACCCACCTGCCTGACTCCTGTCCAGTCCAGCCCCTTCTAGAGTCAGGATCGGCCCCATCTGCACTAGCCCAGACGCAAAGAATGGCACCGTAGGTAAGTCAGGCTGGACAGGACCTCGTGAGGTCACATCCAGCCCCCCGCTCAAGGCAGGACCATCCCCAACCAAGTGTCTACAAGCTGCTCTTGGAAATCTCCAGGGACAGAGACTCTACGATGTCTCTGGGCAGCCTGTTCCAGAGCTTGACCCCCCCTCAGAGTCAAAATGTTCCTCCTCATCTGCCACCTCAGTATCCCCTGCTGCAGCCTGAGACCATTGCCCCACAGCCCATCCTCATCCTGTCATCGTGCTTTGGGGATTTGAAGACTGTGATCAAATCCCACCCCTTGCCTCCTCTTCTGAGGCTTCTCCGGGGATCTAAGACTCTGGGCAGAGGCAGAAACTGCCATCAAGGCTTTCCCCACCTGGTATGAAAGATGTGATTGCAAGGCAAGCGCTTGGCACCCGTCACCATCTCCTCCCGGCAGATGATACACACGTTGTCCATGGCTTGTAGCTCTTCCGGGGTGGCATCGGGGTACCTGTGGGGGGGAAGCAGAGATAGAGGGGATAGAATCTCAGGCAGAGAAGGGGCCGAGGAATCTGATGGGAGAATATTGAGCAAAGGGAAGGTGGGGAGAGCTGTGACACTAAGACTCACCACCCCCATGGAGTCTCCTTGGCCCGGGGCATTTCAGAGCAGACCCAAAGGAGATAATCAGGTTTCTGCTGAGCCACAGGCTGGCTGGTATATCTTAAGCCAAAACCATCTTGCTCTGTATCGAGGCCTTGAGGCTTAAGGGGGAAGTCAGGGCCACTGTGGTCCCATGGCCAGGACTGCTACGTTCTTTCCCCAGCTGGGCCAAGCCCCTGACCCTGCCACTGCCCTGCCCCCCTACCTGCTGTTACAATAAGCTCATTGGAGAGAGGAATGCTGGCTCTCACTGGGTGACTGCAGCCTGTAGTACAACAGGCCACCTTCTACCCCCTCTCCTTCAAGCACCCCTGATCTTACTGTATTTCTCATATATACTGTGCACAACAATTCCCAGCAGCTGGTGTTTGGGGGAGGAAGATGCACCTTGTATGTGAGAAAGTATGGTAGTTTCAGCCTACGGGAATGGTCTGTCCCTCTCCTGTATACTCACAGGGTGTTCATGTTGCGGATGGCACGGCGGGACATGATGGCGTCTGTCACGGCCTTCTTGAACTGCCTGGAATGACAAGTGAGCAGCTTGAGTCACGCACCCGGGCGCCGGGATGGGGAATACAGCACACGCCAGGCTGGCCGGCTCTGCTCACCTCATGGCCAGGTACATGGGCCGGATGGCGAAGAGAGGGAAGGTGTGCACCTTGATCATGATGGTCATGAAGGCCATGTAGAGAAGCACCTTGATGAAGCCTGGTGAGGAGGGGAGATTTGAACCCTAAGCCCTTCTCCAGCAGAGCTCACCAGGCCCTCAAACACCTATCGGCCCCCATAGCCAGATCAGGGAGGCAGGCTTGTGTAATCAGAGTCCTGGTCCTCCACATCCACCAGAGAGGACTACAGGGATGTACTAGGGGTACATAAGCAAGGGTGGACTGTCCCCACACACGTCTCTCCCCCACAGCACAGAACTCAGGAAGCTCCACAATGAGTTACGTTCCCCTCTCCCACAGGTGGGCAAGGAAACCCAGGTGTCCTGCTCCAACTTGCTCCCCATTCTCTTCCACCCAGACTAGGTTCTAACTCATTGTCACCCCCCACAAGCTAAAGCACCATGGCTTCCAGGAACCTGCCCAAACCCCAGTTTGCTTTGGGCCCATCTCAATGAGGCAAAGCAAAACCTTTGGCTTGCAGCCTAGGTGATAAGTTAGATCCAGGGTGACCAAGTCTTCTAATCCTTCTAACCACAGGGCAAATTGAGGGCCAGAGAAGCCCAGAGATCTGCGAGTCCCAGAGGCCTTGCTCTGTGCACACTGCCCCAGCTCACAGCAACCGTTTAGTGTTATTAGATACGTTTGAAGAGCCCAGGAGCTACATAGGATTCGGGGAACTGCAGCTCAGTCTCTCACTTCCACACTGGGCTGTTTCAAGGCCTCTCAAACAACCTCACAGAAATGCCCCCTTCCAAGAAGCCCCACACTGAGGCACCAACCCGGCCTCCTCCAACAGCTCTCCCAACTCCCATGGGGCCAAGGGAAGGCAGGTTACCCGTGAAGAGCTCTGTGTACAGCATGTAGACTGCCTTGTTGTCCCAGGGGTTCTCGCTCTGGAGGTCGATCGAGTGCAGGACATACTTGATGAAAATGGTGAGTACCATGGTCATGAGGATGGCATACTGTGGTTGGACAGGGAAAGAGGAGGCATCAAGGGGTGAGCTGGCTCTGAGGGGGTTGGGGCCAGCTCTTCTTCCTCTGGGGAAGGGGCTGAGTCATGGAGCTGGGACATGGAGTGAGGGCAGGAGTCTCTCTGTAGCTTCCCAGATGCTTCAAGAGCAGAAGCTATTGAGAGGGAGGGAGTGGGGGCCTGAAGCCAACCTCAGAGATACTGGGAGCAAACAGACTCACCTCTACCTCGAGGCAGAGGGCCTGGAGAGCCCAGGTGGCAGGCAACAGAATTCACTGTGCTGATTCACATCCCACTCTCCCCCCTTCAGAAATCAGTGACTGAAAATTCAATGTGGAAACTGATTCGGACCAGTTTGGTTAAAATGAAAATGATCTTTATCTCTCTATTCCACCTTCTGAGAACAAGGTGCGGGTGTTAAGTGGGGGACACGCAGTAAACGAATAAATATGGTAGATCTGGAGAGAGAAAGCCCAAGGGACTAGGATGTAGAAGCATCCTTTAAAACGGTGGTTCTCAACTGGGGGAACTGCAAGACCCCCCTCAAGGTGTACCATGATGCAGGTGGCAGTGACCAGGTTAAACTGCCCCATGCTTCCAGAAGGAACCAAACCAGGAAGGGCTACAGTATGTTGGCCAAACCATGGCACAGTCACAAAAGTCTCTGGCCTTTTAACTAATTCTGAAGTTACGCAACAGATGCAGTTCCTGGCCCTTTACTTAATTCTGTAGTCAATTGGGGGGGCGGGGGGGACACACCTATAGTTACACTGCAAAGTGAGACCTGTGAAAGCCAAGAACCAGCAGACAAACATCCTGAGAGGGGCAAAGGATGTGGAAAGTCCTGGAAGATACGAGGGGCAAGGGACCAGCTGTTGTCAAGGCAACCCAAGGGGGAGAAAGGGGTGCGAATCACCCATAAAAGATTAAACCTGTGGGACTGCTCAGCTGCTAAGACCTTCAGATCCCCCAGAAAAACTTCTGAATGCCTGGATGCAGATACTGTCCTTGGGACAATATAAGATGCATGCAAAGTTTTTGTTGCATCTGAACTTAGGCTACAGCCATGGGTCAGATCCAGTCTGGGTGCCATGTGATCCAGCCAGGCTGCACGGCCCAATCCTGGCACACTGGGGTGGAAAGGGGTGGGGGAGGAGGAAGGACTGATGGACACATACAGCCAGGGTCAGATCCTGGCATATGGGGCTTGATCCAGCCTACAGACTGGCCACACCCTACTCTACCCACCTGGCCCACAGGGCCAAAAGGTTGAGCTCTACTGCTTTAGGTCACCAGAGAGCTCTGTAGGGGAGCACGTGGCATAGTTTTACCTGGAGGCAACACCCAGTTGAGAAGCACCAGGGTATGATGAGGAAACACTAACAGCAGTTCTCAACAGGGGAGGCCACTGCATTCAAAGTAAAGGCGTTGCAGCTCTGAACAGGCTGAGAACCACTGTTTGGAGGGAAATGGATCCCAATGGGCATTAACATGGCTCTGGGCAGGGGCTCCTTGTGGTCCACTTACCTCGAACCCAAAGACCAGCTGCACCGAGGCCCCCCGGGTGAGGATGCTGTGGTAGGCATGGCTGACGAAAAGAAAATCTAGAATGCCCAGCAAGAGCATGAGAGCTGCAGGGGTGAGGAAGGGAAAACAGAGATCAGACCCTGGAGCTGAGCCGCAGCAGGTTTCATCTCAGCACGCTTGGCCTGGCATATGCAAACCAGCTGCCCAAATTATCCTTCCTGTGCAGCTGCTGGAGAGGAAGGGGGTACAACTGTCTGGCAAGGGGGAAGGGGGAGGTTTACACCCCTTACCCCAGTCTTGCAGTGCTGTGTGCAGAGCCAGCATGGACCCCCCTGACAAATGGGACTGGGGGAGACTTTCATGTCTCAGCCCCACCTAGCACTTGCTCCTGAGTTCGCTTTCAGTATTAACTAGGCCAGCAGGCATCTGACAGAGCTTGTGGGGGGTGCAAATCACAGCCTTAACGGAACCCACAACCCCTCCTGACTGTAGCCCACTCCCAGACTCTCCCCTAAAGCAGCCAGAATCTGCTGCACACACCTCACCTCTGTTATTCCAGCCTTGAGCTATATACATCAACCCCCCAGTTCTACTGATGCCCTTCTGTCCCGATTCCAGCCCCATGCCAGCTACCTCAGCCTTGCAGTCCCTTGATGCCATTTTACCATGACCAACAGAGCTTATTCTCATCCTAGGCTTTCCTGTACTGCCAGCGTCCTTCAGTCCTGCTCCACAGCCCAGCTGCTATTCTAGCCTCAGGCTCTGGACACCTGTAACTGCTGCTCTGCTGAGAGCCCTCCATCCCAACCCATGGAGTCTTGCTGTCCTGGCTCCGGATATCCCTTCTACACACATACCTCCATTTGTGCCACTGAAACCTGCTCTTCCTGTCCCACACCACCAGCTCCCAGCCTCTGCCACTGGAGACAGGCCCCAGCCCCAACGCTGCCTAGCCATGCCACAGTTATGGATGCACAGGCCAGGCAAGGGGAGAGAATGAAGACACTTACATGCAATACGGAAATGAAAGAGCCAGGAGATGTTGGGGCTCCGTTCCATCTGAAAAGAGGGATCAACAAGAGGTTATAAGACCTATGCTGCCATCTCCCAGGCTCTATTTCACCCCCTTTGAGACAGCCAGGAACCCCAGATTGTGCCGCACAAGAGCACAGGGGTGAGCAAGTCTGGAGAAAAGCAGGTGGGGAAGGATGTGTGCTCTCAGTCTTTCCGTCCCCTGCAGGGGGGTGTGGTGTCTATGGAGGGAGAAGTTTTTTGGTGGCTGCCAGGGGCAGGACAAGGAACAAGGGGCTCAGGAAACAGGGGAAAGTGAGGCTAGAGATGAGTGGCTCAGAAAGGCCGTGGTGCTGGGATGAGTGCTGGGCTGGATCAGACACGAATGGCATGACCCCTGAAGGCCCTACCAGCCCGGCTTGGCTGCGATTCAATAGGTCACCATCGTGAGATCAAAGAAAGTCAGGCTGGAAAGGACCTCATAAGGTCATCTAGTCCAGCCCTCTTCTCTCCCCTATAAGCCTCCACACCAGCACCACCAGCCCAATATCTGGTTGTTCCTCCCCAGTTTCTACTCCATCAAGGGTCCCAAATCCCTCAGCTCCCCTCCCAAACCCACTCCTTGAATATTCACATCTGGGCATTGGCCAGCAGAGTCAGGTGTCCAGCAACCCAAGTGGCTTGGCCAGGAGAACAATTCCCAGAGTAGATGAGAGCAAAAAAATCCTGCTACCCACAGGCAAAAATTTCAGATGCATGGCTGACACGGAGACCTCAAAGCACCATGGCAAGCATCTCCGGCACCCTGGAGGGCTGTAGGAAAACCTCCAAGAGCCCCATCCCCACAGCTAGCAGGCTCCCTGGACACGGCTCAGCCCTGGGGAGCCATGCACTTACAAAGTCCACCCGGTCCTCAGCCAGCCAGTGGAAGCACTTGAGGAAGAGGAGGAGGGTGAAGAGGGCCACGAAGCGGGGGCTGAAGTCATCTCTGAAGACAGTGAAGGCCAGGCAGGTCTCTGTGACGGCGTACCATGACCGCTCCAGGAGATGCTGAGGGGGCGGGAGAGGAGTCATCAAGGCTGACTACTCATCTGTCCCTTGTCCACAGCTCAGTATTACTATATTCTCTCATACATAACACACTTTCCCTCCCCAAACCAGCTGTTTGGAATTGGAATGTGCATATTATGTGAAAAATACGGTAAGAGTGGATTCAGCTGCTTGCCAGGGAAAACCTGAAGTAAAATCTGCAAGATCCACAGGGAACAGAACAATGCACAGGCTAGATGCCCTTGCTGCTGCTAGTCTGTTACCACAAGGAAAGATAATTTCTTTCATACTGCCTTTCAGAAACAAGTGCATCGCATATTCTGGAACGTGTACATACAAGGAAATACGGTAGCACTTTGTACTGCAGGGGGTAGAGGGAGTTGCCCAAAGGAAAACTGAGGCACAAGCTAAAACAGGCCCAGAGCCTTGGGGTATAACAGCGAAGGGAAAGCGAGGGATCAGACCCCAGTGTTTCCAACTCCCTGCTGCATATATGGGGCTCCGGACACCTGGATTCTATCCCCCACGCTGCCCTAGTCTCCGTCTCGGAGCAGCTTGTGTACTTCACTTGACTGCTCTGTGCCTCAGTTTCCCCACATAATGCCAGGGATCAAAGCCCTAAAGCCAAGGGATGCCCTTTGTGCCCTGCAGACAGGATTGTAGCACAGGGATCAACTGACAGACAGGTATGATTTCAGCATCCTGCAGCAGCTACCGATGGATATGACCCAGCCCTCAGACCCGGCACTGGCGCCCCACTCACCTCCATCTCCGCTGCTCGCAGCTGTCCGAAAAACACCTTACCCATGAATTTGCCCAGGAGGAAAACCAGGACGAATGCCTGGATATAGAGGACCTTCAAGGAAGGGGAAGCAGAAAGGAAAAACACAGTCAGGCAGGCAAGACCCAGACTGGATGACACGAACCAGCGGTGGGGGGTGCGATCCAGGCAGGCTGGGTGGGACTAGGCAAGACCCCAGGAGCCCTCCAGCACAAGAGGGACCCCCACCTCTGCATCCACTCCCACCTCATGCTGACTCCTCTGTGCCCAGAACTGCCAGGAACTCTTTCCTGGCTGATCCCCACCCTTCAAGGAAACTTGCAACCTTCCTTTACCCTTCCAGGAGATCTGCACAGGCCAAAGGTTCTCTGGTCAAAGCCTTAGGTCGCGAGGAGGCATCTGAGAGATGCAAGGGCTTCTAGCTGGCTCAGGGCCAGGCACATTCAGCTTCAGCCAGCTTTCCTGATTTAGCCAGCACTTTGCAAGCCAGATGTGGGCTCGGGGTGGTGGTGGGGAGGCTGACGCAAACGCTTCCCCCCGCCCCCGCAAGCCGTCGCAGCGGTTGCAGTGGCTGCTGCAGCACGGAAGCATTTGTTTCGGTCCCCGCGCTCACCCCGGGAATGGAAAGCAGAAGTGAAGCCCCTGGCCCAAAAAAGCTACCTAGTTATATTTGCAAAGAAGAACAAGCAGCTTGAATGGGAGAGCAGGAGCTTAGGGTGGAGACTGACCTCTCCAAGAAGTCAACCCCCAACGGCTTGCAGTAACCAGCCTTTTAGCCTCAGAGACTGGTTATGGAGAAAAAATCCAGTCCAACCCAGGGCCAGAGGCCAGGAGCAGGGTAACACAGGCTGCCTTCCCTACTGCTGGGAGCACCGAACCTGCAGCATGTGTGTAACCCATCTCTGGAGGGGATGCACTTATGTGGCTGTGGTGACTCAGTTTCCCCAACAGTATATCAGTTACACACATAAGCCACATTTGGGGGCAAGGGGGAATTTCATCCTGCAGTCAGACTGGTATAGACTGGGGTCAGAGAGAGACTTGCCTGGGATCCCCCAAGTGCATTTTAACAACCTTCACAGCAGCAGGACACTGGCTACTCTTGCCCCCCTGCTTTACCTGGGGCCAGTTCAGGCATGTGACAGGGCTGACTGTGTAGGAAGAGGTTAAAGAAGGACTTGTCTGGGATGATTTGGATGGGATGAGGGGAGGCAGGGGGTGGATGACTTTAGAGATCCCTTTTGACCCTTCTCTGATTCTCGGAGCCTCCAGGGCTAAAGATCTAGTGCAGAGTCAGCTACATATGGCTTGTGGGCTGGATTTGGCCCACGGAGCCATTTGTTTTGGTTTGGAGAGTGAGGGGGACTTTGCCTAGG
Organism: Crocodylus siamensis; assembly: GCF_052110815.1. Taxonomy (NCBI): domain Eukaryota; kingdom Metazoa; phylum Chordata; order Crocodylia; family Crocodylidae; genus Crocodylus; species Crocodylus siamensis. Next base: position 3,572,460 of record NC_143400.1, read on the forward strand.
CTATGGCTGAGTCCTGCAAGGGGGACTTGGTGTGCTGAGCTGGGCTGGCCTGATCAACTACTCCAAATCCTTGCCGGCCACCAACGCAATGTCTCCTCAACATGCTACCTCTGCTCTGCTCATGCCAAAGAGCAACTAAACAGCAGCCAGCCTGTCACCTGCCTCAGTCGGCCCTAGGGGCTTTGGGGACCCTCTGTCCATTAAATTTGGGCTCTCCTCAGTGCCAGGCACGCCGCAGGTCCAGCCCGCTCAGCTGTGTTAACTGTATTTGGGAGGAGCTGACAGGATTCATGCAAGCTCAGTGCTGGGGAGGAGTGGACTGGTGATGGGAGAGTCTGCGCTCCCGCTCCTCTATCAGGGCAAGCGACCTCCTATCAGAGGAGAAAACCCCGACACCCTGGGTCTCTCTGCAGTAAGGGGGGGTAATGAAATGGGGCCATTATATCCTATAAAGGAGGCAGAGGCCAAATGAATTTGCTGCCAGAGGGCCGAGCCGTTGCTGAACAGGGGGAGGTCAAAGAGGGACCTTTTCCCAGTCCTGTGGAGCAGGGTTGTGTCCAAGCAGACACAGATACCGATGCTCAAAAAAGAGGTAGCCAGAAGCTACTATATTCCCTTCTCCACCCACTCCTCGGCTGTAGGGCCAGGCCCCGGTACTCACTGCCATGCTGGGGCTGGACTTGGTCAGGTAGACGACGGTGGGATAGAACTGGTGCTTCAGGTAATAAGCGTGAGCCACCACAGCCGTGGTGAGGGCCAGGCTGGAAGCCATCATGACCACTGTCCGGAACATCGCCTCCGCCGCCCGCGGCGCCCTACAGGAAAGAAGACAGCTGTAAATATGGGGCTGGGGGGACACCAAGAAGTGGTACGGAGCAGAGACAAAGGAGTCACCAAATTTGCATTGCAAGGGGCCGATGCATCCTCCAGCCGTTGTGCCACTTCCCCTCCACCCCATGCCTCTGATTCCCAGCAGGCCTAGTCCAACTCACAGCAAAGCAGCCAGCAGGCTCCCAGAGGGAGCCAAGCCCCAAGGGATTCCCCCAGTGATCCCTCGGCCACCTCTGGGATGGGACAGGGATGCAGCCAACAGCTTGACGGTCCGTCTTGCCGAGTGTCCTGTGTCAGATGGTGGCAGAGAGCAGATGCTGAAAGGGAGAGTGAACTGGGTCTGACCACAGTTTTTTCCCCCTGTTCCTCTCTCACTTGCAGCCTCCAGCATTTAAGGACTAGGAAGTTCTGATTCAGAGGCTGCATCCCAAACTCCCATGCTCAATAGCTACCGGTGCCCCTTTCCTCCAAACATGTCCAATTCCTTTGTGAATTTGGCTAAACTCTCAGCTTCCACCACATCTGGTGGCAATGAGCTCCATGCTTTAACTCCACGTTGGATGAGAAAGAACTTCCTTGTGTTAGTTTTAAACCTACTCCCTACTAGTTTCACATGGTGATCCCTAGTTCTTGTCTGGTGAGAAGCAGTCAATAATAAAAAACGATCGACTTTCTGTTCTCTATTTAGTATTTTGTAAGCCCTTCTTATATCTCCCCACAAGTGTTTCTGAAGTGAGAAGGTCATCTCTATCCACATATCTGTCCTACACTCCCTCCCTCCCTTCCTCTCATTAGCCTCTTTAGTCTCTCCTCCTAGGGAAGCCACTGATCAGCCTTGTTGCCCTTCTTTGGACATTCTCTAGTTCTTCTCTATCCTTGTGGAGAGGTAGGGACCAGAACTGGGCAGAAACTTATTATCATGCCATTGTCCCTTTTCCCCAGAAGTATTAGGATTTCGATTTACATCCCACCATCTCCAGAAATAAGCGACAAACCAACCCCCGATAAGCGACATTCTACCCAGAGGACATGCACCAACACCTCAGTGCTCTCAAATGAGCACTGCTTCCGTATAGTGTCTTACAAGACTTATTTTCTGTTCTCACTCACTCGCTTTTTAAGTATCTTGATTATATAACAGCTGGTTCTGGTCTAACTGATATTACATCGTTGCAAATCCAGGCAGCTCAATGGGTTTTGTTTACATTGGACTGGGAGATTTATTATTGAAATAAACCAGTTTTCTTATAAGATGATATAATATTCTAATAATAATAACAATAATGATAATAGTAGTAATAAGAGCAATAAAGATGATTATAATCACAATAATGATGATAACTGATAATAGAAATAATGATGACGATTGTAGGCCTCACTAGAACAGCAATCAATATAAATTTAATGCGCACACAAAGGCTTCACTAAAGCACTGGCCAGAGTAGACTTCACCAGCAAACCTGACTGATGCAGAAACTCCTTACATAAGTATGGCCATGCGAGCAAATGGGCATGGTGTCATGTCGACTACCTTGACACAGGTATAAATGCCTTAACTCCTGGTCTGATGCACCTGTCAGGCCAAAAAGTGTTAGGGCCGTGCCTGTAAACTATAATAAACTTGGCTGAATCTTTGCTACCAAACCGAGCCTGTGGTCAGTTGTTCTTTAAAATAAGATTTGTGTTGGGAACTCCCGACTGCCACCTTTGCTGGCACTGCAGTTCCTGTGACTTCAACACTAATAACATATCAATAACTCCTTATGAGGACAACAGCAATGACAACACTAATAACACCTGACAACAACGGTAACGATAAAAGCAATAATGACGATAATCACAATGATGATCCTAATAACTAGAGTAATGGCAATAATAATAATGTTAATAGCAATAATTATGATAATGATAAAATGATAATTGTGATAATGACTGATAACTATAACAGCGATAACTAGAATGACGACAATAGCAATAATGGTGATAACAGTAAGTGATAATAATAATCACAATCATGGTAATGATAATGATGATAACTATAATACTAATAATTTCTAAAATAATAATAGTGATAATGATAATCATAACAAAACAATGTAATAATAATTGGTGGTGTTGCTGCTGTATTATTACGACTACTATTATTATTATTATCCACATCTCTGCTTCCAACATTTTACTTTCAGGTAACTGTGCCTTGTATTAGCTGCTATAAGGACAAACCTCACAGAGACTTTCTGCAGGCAGCCTTTTATGGGACCCCCTGCAGCTGGGATAAAGTTAGACCAGTTCTCAAAAGCAAGGAAGGCATCCTTCAGTTAAAGTTAGACCAGCTCTTGAAGACAAGGCATCCTTCAGCAGGTCTCTGGTTTCAGCCAGTGGTTCTCAAGCCAGGGAGCCAAAAGACCTTTTCCAGGGAGGCCCCTGCAACGTTAGTCGTGCAAACACCTACACAGGACTCACCAGAGACCCAGAGACTTCTACTAGGAATACAGAGCACCCAACGCCTCCTGCCCTGGTGTGCTCCCAGGTCTCTGCACCAAAAGAACTGCCCTAGGATTTTTCCATAGTCAAAAAAAAAAGGGTGAGCCTGAAGTGCTGCCAAAGTGCTTTGACCCTGCTTTCCCAGCCTGCCCCAATTAGCTGCAGGCGACTTTAATAACCGAAGCACGCCCCTCCTTGCAAGGAGCTTAGGGGAGAAATGCTGACACCAGACCCATTCAGGGATCAGTGGCGGGCCAGTCCAATAACCGAGTTTCTTCCCTGCCCTGAGCCAACTGGCTTGCGTCCCTGAAGCATAGACCCATGCAGCCAGACAGACTCCAAGGCTCGCCTCATGGAAGGGAGCCACACTTTGCAGAGCAGCAGAGGATCATGCCTGCTCTGGATAGGGTCTGATCTACAGATCGCAGGGGACGGGGAAGAGAGCTGTGTCAGGGAGGACCTTTCAAACCATGTAGATCCCAGGGCAGATGGGAACTCCCCCCAATGTCTGGCTATTAGCAAGCTACAGCAAAGAGCAGTGGCTTCCTTACTGCACACTGGGGAGAAGCAATGAAGACACAGGACAGTTGAAACTGCCCTCTTCCCCCTCCACAGGCATACAGCACCTTTCCTCCCTCCACTTTAGGATGCCCCCGCCCTCCTCTGTCCTTCATTCCAGTCTGAGATAAAGAAAGAAATTCACTAGTGGAGGGTGGCAGGAGTTTTTCTATCCTTGCCAGAGCTGCTCCAGAAAGGATGTCCTCTTTTGAATGCATTAAGGGAGTTTTCCCCAGAGCCCAGATGGCTCCACATACAGACCCTGGGACATTTGCTCCCCACCTCATGTTTTGGGGAAGATAGAATACAAGACCCCCCCAAACTCAGCTATTTAGCCCCCCTCTCCCCACCCAGAGCAGCCCAGGCCCTGCCAGCCAGCTAAATGCAGACTCTCTTCTCCCGTGATGCCCCACAATTACATGCCCCCATCATGCCTACCCTCTTTATAGCACAGGACTCAGCCCCATCTCCCCTCTCCCTTTCCCAGGCCCCAGGCCTTGGCTTCCCCAGGCTCTTGCTCCATCAGGCTGCAAAAGTCTACAGGCCCCCCAAATCCCACCCCCGGAGCTGAGACCTGATGCTCCTTCCCCAGACTTCAACCCCTCTCAGCACCAGTCCCCTACACTCACCCTGTTCTTCATTACAACTTCCCCTGATTTCCCCCAAGCACACTGCACAGCACAGCTGCCCTCTTGCTCCCAGTGCCCATCCCCCCATGTCACAGCCCCTTCCCCTCCTGGTCCTCCCCCATGGCACAGCCCCCCCCCACGTCACAGAATCATGGAACCCGGGGCAGGAAGGGAGCTCCGGGTCACATCCAGTCCAACCAGGCAGGGGCCAGAGGCAGGATCAGTCCCATCCCAATCGTTCCAGGCAACTCCATCATCCAGCCCTTTCGCCAAGCTCCCCTCATAGCCCCTGGCTCTCCCAGGCCCGGGTCATAGAGCAATGGGGCTGGAAGGGAGCTCCGGAGGTCACAGCTAGTCCAACCCCTGCCTGAGGCAGGATCAGCCCTGTGCAAACTGTCCGTAACCCAACCTGGTAGTACAAGGACGCCACTGCCCCTTCCCTTCCCTTGTCACAGCTCCCTGCCCCTCCCAGTTCCTAGCTCCTGTCCCCTCAGTCCCCAGCCCTCCCCTTTCCAATTCCCCCCAGTGCTCCCAGTCCCCACCCCTCCCAGTGCTCCCAGTTTCTAGCTCCTGCCCCTCTCATCCCCTCGTTTCTAGCCCTCCCCTTCCCAATTCCCCCCAGCCCCTCCCCCATGTCACAGCCCCTCCCCCTCCCAGTGCCCCCCGCCCGCCAGGACTCACCCCGGATCCGAGAGCCCCCAACGCTCCTGCAGCCGCCACCACCCACCGCTCCCCCCCCGCCGGAAGTGCCGGGGCTCTGCGACACCTCACTTCCGCTTGGATGCTACCATCCGCGCCCGTCCCTGGCCGCCCTATTCGCCCCGCCGGGAGGGGAGTGAGAAGAACTTGGCCTCCCCCCTCCTCGTCCAGCCTAGTGGTCTGGCCCAAGCGCCGCTCTGTCCCCTCCATTCAGAGCGGCGCGTGGCACAGCCCGGATTTCACCAACTCCCCTTCCCCCTGTTCGGTGGCCGAACCACTCCCCCCCACCCTACTCCGGATGGTCCGGCCCGAGCACCCACTTGGTAGCGCCCACCCTCCCCCGCCGAAGGTTCGGCAGGTTCCCGTGGCTCTCGCTCATTGGCTACGCCTGGCCCGCCTCCTCCAATCAGAAAAAGATCCCCTGGGCTAGCCAATGAGGAGGGTGCCGCCGTTGCTAGGTCCTGAGGGGGCAGATTAGGCAGCTCTCCCGAGGCGTAATAAATTGTGTGGGTCCGCAGCCCCGCCGGGCGCCACAGGCAACCTGGCTCGCCCTTCCTCAGCGGGCACGAGGAGCCTCCGCGGGGCAGGACAGCCCCTCCTCATCCCTGGCAGCAAAACCCTGGAGGATTTGGGGGACCACGTGGAGAGGGCTGTTGACAACAGCCACAAGGTGCCCGCCAGCCGCCCCCTCAAGGGGGGGGAGAAAGAAATAAAGTCTCTTCTCATTGGCTCATCAGCCCGAAGCCCCGCCCCCCGCGGCTTGATAGACACACGCCTCTCCGCGGGGGCGTGAAGGGGGTGGTGCCCCAGCCGCTGATTGGTTGGGAGCCGGCAGGGCTGAGCCTATAGAAGGCTTCAGTGGGAAAGGGGGCGGGGTAAACTCGGTACCTCCCCCACCCTCTCGTGACTGGCGCTGCGCGCGGGCCGCTCGGGTGCTCTGCTCAGGTGAAGGGGGGGGGGGCGAGGGAAGGCGGGAAAAGCGGTTGGCGGGTGGACAGGGGTGGGGCGAGGAGGGGCCTTCTACCCCCCGGCACCTCAGCCGAGGTGTCTCGTCTCCCTCGCGCGCGTGGTGGTGGCCGGGCGAGCTGAAGGGCAGCAGGGAGGCTCCTGTGGATGTGAAGCGCCCCATTCCCCACAGCGGCCCTTCACGCCATGATGCCCCACCCTACCCAGAGGGGGCAGGTACCCCAAAGGATGTGTGTGAAGAAGGTTGGATGCCCTCAAACAGCATGGCTCCCTTCAGTGAGGGGTAGTGGTGCCCTCAGATACCGCCCCCCTTCCCTAAGGGCTGACACAGCCTTAATAGAAGGGTGTTGGGTTTTTTCCATTTTCCTTGTGCTTTCCCTTGTTGTTTTGAAGGGGTAAATGAGCTGATGTCAAAGACCATGGCAGGTGGGCCCCTCTTCTGCCCCTCCTTGGGTTCAGATGCAAAATGCCCCCCTACCCTTGGCTGGGAAATAATGCCCAGGGGTGGGAAATGGGAGCCCAGTGTTCCCATGGGTAAAAAGATGGGGTGTAGATGCTGCTCTTGGTCTAAAATGGGGAAGAAAATCCTCCTGCTCCCTTTGTGGCTTTCTTCTGCCTGCCATGATGGGGGGAATCACTTGTCAAGATCTGGGGCATCAAGGGACTCTTGTAGAGATGTGGCGGGGGAGGTTCAACATGGAGGAGAAAGCAGCGAAATCCCCTTGTATGTTATTTCCTTGCCTCCACCTTATCCAGATAACCCTTGTGGCTGTCCTCGACCCTCCGTGGGGATCTCCTTGTCTTGACATGGACATGACGATGCCTCCAGCAAGGAAAGAAGAAACGCCGGGTGGGCTGGGTTTTGCTTCCTTGGGCACGCCACAAAAAATTGTCCTGGCATCCCAGGGCCCAAGAGTTTGAAACACCCTGTTCTGTGGGGCTGCTCGCCTCCAGCATTAAATCTGAAATTAAGATTTAAATAAGCTTAAGTTTGCTGGGTTCCTGACCACCCACAACTATATGGGTCTTTGTCTCGCTTGAGTTCTGCTCCTGCGTGACCATGGAGCAGCCCATGATGTGGTAGTTTTGCTGAGGGAAAACCTCTTGCCCCAAAGTGGCTGAGTCGCATTGGTGCTGACCCTTTTTGGGAGGCAGAGTTGAGTGGATAAAGTCTTCTGTGTGGTCGGCAGCTACCGGGTGTCAACTTGCTTCAACTCCCAGAAGAGTCGAGCTGTGGGTCAAAGCTGCCCCAGTCTTGTGAGGCATCGACCAGAGCTCCTCGCAGCCTGCGGTGCGCATCAGACCCTGGCAATGGATCTCTTTAAATTCATGGGCTGGGCTAATCCTTTAAGAAGGAAAGCCCTCCTCACTTGGAGATGAGCTTCCCTGTGCTTCCAGAGGCAGCACAGATCCTTCCTTCTTGCTGCCTTAATTAGATAAGCAGGTGGTGATTTTATTAACTACACATCCTTCCCCGAAGAAGCTCATATACACTGCATGGTCGACTCTGGAAGGTCTGTCCTATTGTGAGCTAACCAAGTCTTGCTCTTGAAATAACTATTCCTTTTTTCCTTCCCTTTTTTTGAGACGGGAATGATAACGAAGAGGTGAGTTTTGTCCCGTCTAATCTCTGATGCAATTGGTTTAAAAGATCCTCTGAGCTGTTAACGCCCCCTCCCCCAAAACAACCTCCAGTTAAGTGTTTGGATGCTGGGCCATGCTCTGAATTCTGGTTTTGGATTTAACTTTGGGCTTTGCTTTTTGCTGGGAAGAGGAACCATGCAATGCTTTTTCTCATGGCAAAAGCAGTCAGAGGGGTGTTTTCTGGGGGGAAGAAAGCAGTTGAAGGGAGGGCTTGTCTCTTGGCTTTTGGGTGGTTTGGGGTTTTTTGTTTTGCTGGAGGAAAAAGGTTAAAACTCTGTAAAATCCATCTTAACCAGGTAGATTTTAGAGCATCTTCTGTAAGGCTGTGGGGTTCCTTCATAACTGCAGGTGTGGCTGTCATGTGAAGCAGTCTGAAGCCGTTTCCTCCTGGTATGTCTAGTCAAATCCAAACTCCTCTTCCAAAAATATAACTCCTTCCACTCGAGGTGTTCATGTGCGAGTATCCTATGAAATATGAACTTTCATTTCTACCCAGAACTTGTATAATTTTTTCCTTTGATGCCTGATGAAGGGTGTAAAAGCTTACAATTAAAGATTTTTCTTACAAAAATCTTGTTGGTCTAATAAAAGATATAATCTCTACTACGAGTCCCGATTGTTTTTTCCTCTAGACCAGTATGGCTACATCCTGAATACCTGACAGTGTCCTACGAATGCATTTCTGTAGTGGCAGGAGGCTGAGCCCTTGCAAAAAGATATCTGCTTTCCAGTATCTTTTTAATGATAACTTCATTTTTATTTATTGTTTGCTTGCATGGTATTGTTGACACCTACCTCTTCATGAACGGGCACTCTTCTTTTTAGTCAGTACGTTAGCTCTTGATTTGCAAGATGGGCATCTGAAGACTGCTTTGAGTCGATAGGGACCTTTTCTTCCCCAATGAATAATGTTGACAGGATTGGAAATCAGATTCTGTGTGCATGTGTTAGAATCCTCATGGTGTCTCAATTACTTCTCCCCTCATTATTACTGGCGTAGAAGTAATGGTACAAGAAATCTCATGGGAAGAGAGTTCCAACATAGGGTATAGGAAGGCTGTAGGTCAACAAATGCTCGTCTTACAATCAATTTTAATACTGAATGTGTGTAATTAACTTTGGACTTGTTCAGCAGGTGTGGATCCCTTTTGTATTTTGTACATATCTGATTGACCAAAACTGTTGTGTGTGCATTTAACTAACTGATTACTGTTGAGTACCTGAACGTTTCAGGAAAGACTGGAGACGTACTATAGAGTATCAGGAGTTCGTTGTTTTTGTTTGTTTTGTTTGGTTTTTTTTACATCCCCAAGCTCTAGTTTTAGATCATAGTGAGATTGGAATGCAGCATGGCACTGTGGGCAAGCTGGCATGGCTAAGTGAGGATGTTGGGGGAGTTGGCAACTGATTTAAAGAGTGCCAGTTGATACGGTTCTGGGCTCTAGCATTTGGCGGGGGGAGTACATAATGCGCAGTAACTTGGAGGGATCAGCAGAGGGAGCATCCTTTTTCTTGGCTGTTGGCATGCTCACAACCAGCAGGGGCCACGGACTTGAGATACCACAGAACAGCTGGGGTAACTGTTACTGCATCCACTCTTGCCCTACTGAATAAAACTGGGTCTTATTGTCCCTTATTGCAGGAACAGCTGAGTTCTGATTAGTTCCCTTATCTAATTAAGCTAACTGCAGCCTGGGAGGAATTGGGGGGGGGGTTATGTGCACTTGCAACCTTGAGCTTGGCAACAGCTGTTCCTGAGTGATCTTTCTTTTCCCATGTACAGGGTTAGTCAAGATAATGGCTTAAAAAGTAAAGAAGAATAAACATGGGGTCCTCTTTTTGCAGAAAAGCCCCTCTGAGCATCTACCAACATCAGCACAAACATGAGGCATAATCGAAGCATCTCCCGTGTCTCTCCTGTGGTCACCACTGGGGTGAAGCCAGGGAACATGAGACCGTATCACGCCGCCACCAAGGGCATCGGAGCGCGTAGCAGAACGCGAATCCCTGAGAGAGGGCACTCTGTAGTGGTGCCAAAAAGCACGCAGCGACCTCCGTTCCATCTCCACCAAGAAGAACAGGAGGCTTTCTTCAACCTTCTGGGTAGGAGGCAAGAGCAGTCATGAGGCTGTACAACCTGGAAAAAAGATGGCACTGAACCTCATCTTGTCTAGGGAAGGGGCTTCCTGTGTTGGATACAACTGTGGTGATAAAGTTGGCAGGACAACAGGGGTGGAGCTTCAGGGAAGAAATGACTTGAGCTTTGTTGCGAAACTGCTGCTTCCTTTTTAATCTTCTTAATTGAAGAGGAGAATGTGGGGAGGGAGACAATGGGGTGCTGCAAGGCATAGCTCCTGTATCTGCCTTGGATAATCCGTGTCATGGCTTAACCTCAAATACTTGCAAGAACAGCCTCTAACTTGGTCAAGTATAAATACCTGTTGCCTGACTCTGCAAAGTGCTGAATGTTTTTAAAATACCTTGAATTAGAGGCCACTTCTAAGCCTTTTTCTTTCTCCAGACTTCCTTCCAGCCAAATTAGTCACATTGGAAGGCTACCGTTGCTGCAAAGTGTCCTGAGAGCTTTGCCCAAAGTATTGGAAGGAGCAAGTGTTTAAAGTTTGGCTCCAAAAACTGGGAGAGAAGCTTGTACCTCTCTGCAGTGAGTCCAGCACTGCTAGCTGCCTTCCTAATTTAAGGCTAGAAGAGGTCTATCAAGTTTCTCTCTTTCAGTGGCCTCTGAACAGCTCTGGTTTGAGAAGTGGGACTGTGTTCTAAAAAGAGCAGAAAATGTTCCCCCAAGGATGTTTCTCTAGAGGTGGTGAGGTGTTTGTTGGGGGAAGCGGAGCAAGAATTCTGAAAGCAGTGTCCTTGGGTAGGGGGCTGAATGAGACGAGACACGCATTACAACTGCCCTGCTCTTTCTTTCCAGAGGATGACTTGGTACAAGAGTTCTTGTCAATGGACATATGCTACAAGATTTCAGATAAGGTATGTCCCATGCACTCCCACTTCCCTCTGAGCCTTGAGCAGTGGTGCCCAGTGGTTTCAAGATTTCTCCAATTCTTTTCTGTTCCTTGTGTATGTAAAAACGCCAAGTCTTTAATCATGAGTGGTGATGAGGGCCAGGTCTTAATACTGAAGACTGTAGTTGTTGTATTGATTCCACTTTTGTAGACACTTGCCATAACTGCTGCTTTTTAAGCTGAGACAAAGCATGGGAGGGAGGATGGGGTCGGGGGGACTGCACATGTTGGGAATGAGCTTAGAAGAAAGACTGCAACAAGTCTGGTGGTAGTCACAGAAGCCCTCGGGGCCTTCAGATGTCCTGTTCAAGGTGAACTGCAGTCCTGAGTTACTGCAGCCTGATAAATCAGTCTCTACAAAAATTCTCCTGACTCGGCTGCTTTTTAATGGGTTTTTAAACTGTTGTAATCCAAAACTGTCTGTTAACCATGCTTACCTCGTTTTTCAGTATCTTCTAGCCATGGCACTGACGTACTTCAAGCGTGCTGGCCTGTGCACTACTGAATACACCCGGATGAACCTTTTCACAGCTCTGTAAGTACTTTTCTGGTGACCTCTTCTGCCATCTTCCAAACTAGTTACAGAAGGAACTTCACAGACCAGAAGACCTGTTGGTTCACATCAACTCTGCCATCAACTGGCTGGGCAACTAGGAGGAACAGCAACTAGTAGTGTAGGTGACTACCAGTGTCCAAAATGCTAGCTTTGCCATAAATTTAACATTGCAGGCTGGTTCTTGCGCTTGCAGTCTTTGCCCCTGGAAAAAAAAAAATGTCCATGTTATGATGGGCACTTAAACAAAACTGACTTTAGTTACACAAAGCACCTGTAATGAAGGCTCTCAGCACTTGTGCCACTTTTGTTCAAGTCTCAATATTGATGATGCTGTGCTGGAAGGTACCAAACTATTCCAGGTTCTGGCTGTTTTTGCAAAGGGATGGCAAGCTTATTGGGGGATATTGCTTGATGCAGGTACCTGGCTAATGACATGGAGGAAGATGAAGAGGATTACAAGTATGAGATCTTTCCCTGGGCTCTGGGTGACAACTGGAGGCAGCTGTTCCCACAGTTCCTGAAACTGAGGGATAACTTCTGGGCAAAGATGAACTACAGAGCTGTGGTCAGTCGGCGCTGCTGCGATGAGGTTGGCCTTGGTGATTTGTGTGCTCTTGGGGACACTGGGACCAGGTCTTGCATCTAAATAATTGCTAGAATCAATGATTTAAGTGAAGCAATCCCTAAAGAGGTCTAAGGACTAGAGTGCCCATGGCAGGAGTTCTTGCACCCAGGATGGGGTGGGGAGGCTTTTATCTATAGAAGTACAAGAGAAACCAAAGCAAGTTGCTCTGAACTATACAGCAGTTCGCTGACATGTTATCAGTTGGGCAATATTAACAAGAGCAGCTACGTACAGCAGAGAATACACAGGCATGCTTATTACCAGGTGGAGAGATCTCTGGGCCCTCAGAACCAGTCCTCCGGGTTTGTGGCAAGATCCAGACTTCCATGCTTGTGCCTCTGTGTGGGGGAGTTTTATACAGTCCAGATTTCTGTACTTCCACCCACTTTTCTGAACTGGCTAAGAGATCTTTATTTCAGTGGGGAGCATGGAGTTCTGTCAAGGCCTGTGACCATTGTTCTGTTCTAGGGTTGCCCTATTAGCATAGGGTGTGATCTGTACATCTCAAATCCCTTGAAACTGTCCCTCACCATCCACCTTCTCTCTAACCAAAGAGAATGAGGGTTGGAAGGGACCTCAGGAGGTCACATCTAGTCCAGATCCCTGCTGAAAGCAGGACCAGCCCCAACTACATCATCCCAGCCAAGGCTGTCTAACTGGGTGTTAAAAACCTCCAAGGATGGAGATTTCCATAGTCTCTCTGGTGCTTTATTATCTTTCCATAGTCTGTTCCAATGCTTTACTATCTTCCTCATGAGAGTTTTTTTTCCTAATATCAACTTCCCTTGCTGCAGCCTGAGCCCATTGCTCCTTGTTCTGTCATCTGCCACCACTAAGAATAGTCCAGCTCCATCCTCTTTGGAGCCACCCTACAGGGAGTTGAAGGCCACTGTTCAATCCCCCTCAGTCTTCTCTTCTGCAAACTAAACAAGCCCATTTCCCTCAGCCTCTCCTCGCAAGCCATGTGCCCCAGCTGCCCAACCACTTGTGTTGCCCTCCACTGGACTTTCTCCACGTTGTCCACATTCTTTCTGTAGTGGGGGGCCCAAAACTGGGCACCATACTCCAGATGTGGCCTCCCCAGTGCCAAACAGAGGAGACGAATCACTTCCCTGGATCTGCTGGCATTGCTCCTACCAATGCAGCCCAGGATGCCCTTAACCTTCTACACAGCAAGGACACACTGGCTCATATTCAGCTGCTTGTCCACTGTAACCCCCAGGTCTGTTTCTGCAGAGCTGCTGCTTAGCCAGTCAGCCTTCAGCCTGTACCAGTGCGTGGGGTTCTTCTGTCCTAAATGCAGGACTTTGCACTGGTCCTTATTGAACCTTGTGAGATTTCTTTTGGTCCAATCCTCCAATTTGTCAATGCCTCTCTGAATCCTAGCCCTGCCTCCAGCATGGTGTCATCTGCAAACTTGCTGAGGGTGCACTCCATTCCATCATCTGTGGGGGAGGGGAGAACAGCCCCAGGACCAATCCCCTGGTTCACTCCACTTGATCCTGGCTGCCAGTTAGACATTAAGCCATTGATCACTCTCTCCTTTGAGCCTGATGGTCCAGCCAGCTTTCTATCTACCTTTAGACCATTCATTCAGCCCATACTTCCTTAGCTTGCTTGCAAGAATGGCAATGGTATCAGAAGGCTTGCCAAAGTCTAGGTATATCATGTCCACTGTTCTCCCAGCACCCACAGAGCCAGTCATTCTGTCATAAAAGGCACTCGGGTTGGTCAGGCATGATTTGCCCCTGGTGAATCCATGCTGATTTCCTGATCACCTTCTCCAAGTGCTTAGAAAAGGACCTGATTCATGATTCTTCCAAGCAATGAGTTGAGGCTGACCAATCTGTAGTTCCCTAGAGCCTCCTCCTTCCCTTTCTTAAAGTTTGGGCATTAGATTCGCCTTCTTTCAATCATGTGGGATCTCTCCCAATCCCCATGAATTTTCAAATATGATGGCCAGTAGTTCTGCAGTCACATTAACCAACTCCTTCAGCACCCTTAGGTGCATCCTGTCTGGCCCCATGGACCTATACACATCCAGCTCTTCCAAATAGTCCCTAACCTGTTCTGTCACCACTGTTGGCTGCTCACTGCCACCCCAAACTCTGCCGCCCAGTGCAGTAGTCTGGGAGCTGACCTTCCTGTGAAGACTGAGGTGAAAAAGGCTTGGAGCACATTGGCCTTTTCCTCATTTATCACTAGGTTGCTGCCTCCTTTCAGTAAGGCACCCATGCTCTCCCTGATCTTCCTCTTGTTGCTGACCTACTTGTAGAAACCCTTCTTGTTACCATGCTCATCCCTTGCTAGCTGCAGCTCCAGTTGTGCTTCAGCTTTCCTGTCTTCATCCCTGCATACACGAGTGATGCTTTTATACTCCTCCCTAGTTGTTTGTCCAAGCTTCCATTTCTCATGCGTCTACTTTCTTCAGTAAACTAAATGACAGAGTTCCCTGCTAAGCCAAGCTGGTCTTCTGCCACACTTGCTAGTCGTCCTACACACTGGGATGGTTTGTTCCTGCACACTCAGTAAGACTTCTTTGAAGTCCAGCCAGCTCTCCTGGACTCCTTCTGTCCCCTTCAGACTGGTCTCCCAGGGGATCCTGTCCATTAGTTTCCCTGAGCTCTGCTTCTGAAGTTCAGGGTCCTTACTCTGCTGCTCTCCATCCTTCCTTTCCTCAGGATCCTGAACTCAATCATCTCATGGTCACTGCTGTCCACTACTACATTCCCCACCAGTACGGCCCCTAGTTGGCTGCTCCAGCACTTGCACCAGGAAGTTCCTGGATTACAGCAGTGCGCAGGCATTGCCTCCCCAGCAGATGTTGAGGGGATTGAAGTCCCCCATGAGAACCAGGGCCTGTGACTGGGAAACTCCTGCTGGCTGTTTGAAGAAAGCCGCTGCCACCTCCTCCTCCTGGTCTGGAGGTCTATAGCAGTCCCCCACCTCGACATCACCCTTGTTGCTCTCCCCTCTGACCCTAACCCAGACTTTGAACAGGCCTGTCTCCAGGTTCATACTGGAGCTCTGAGCAATCGTACGGCTCTCTTACGTAAAGTGCAACTCCTCCTCCTTCTCCCCTGCCTGTCCTTCCTGAACGGTTTGTCCCTATCCATGACACTGCTCCAGTCATGCAAGCTCCCACCAAGTCTGTTATTCCAATCACATTGTAAAAGGCCTTGCACAGTCCCAGAACTAATTCCTCCTGCTTGTTTCCCGGGCTCTGTGCATCCCTGTACAGACACCCAAGGTAAGCTGACCACCCTTCATTGTCAGGAAGAATGAGAGCCTCCCCTGCTTGTGCTTCCTCCAGATCACCCACTTCCCTCAAGGCTTTGGTCTCCATCATCACACAGCTAACCCAGTTTGAACTGTTGTGATTCAGACTGACTTGCTTTTGTGATCAGACTGTCTGGGAGAAGGAATGCTGTGACACCCACCCAGCACAGCAAAAAGGGGTGTGGGGTGTTCAGGACTCCCCAGCACTTGAACACTGAAGGTAATGACTGTCCAGATGAAATCTTGGCTCAGTCTTTCAAATAGGCTTGACCTTCATCCTCCCTAAATCTCTTCCCTGGTGATACTCATTAGCAGGTGCTGCTTTAGCTTTTTTATGTTCCCATCCAATCATTTCCACCTACATCTTTGTGGATGGGTTAACATTGTTAGTGTTGTCCCCATGGTCTTTGAACCCCCATACATTAAAACACTGTGGGGCCTTATTGTATCTAGTCTAGTGCATAAACTTTCTGTAGTAGAATTTCAAGCAAAGAGACTTGGTAACAACGAAGTGGGCTTACCTAGATGTACTCTGTCCTGCTCTCTCGGTTAGATAATGTCCAAAGAACCTTCCCACTGGGCCTGGTTGCGCGAACGACCTTTCCACCATAGTGGGGCAATGAGGAGTTACCTGAGGAACGAAAAGGACTTGTTTCCCCGGGGACCAGGTGTCACCCCTCCAAACTGCCCCCTCTGCACTTGTGAGCTGAATGAAGAGCAAAGCAGCCCCGAAAGCACACCTCCTGCTGCTGCCGCAACCCTGTCAGAGAGCAGCCTGCTCCCCTTTGCTAGCGAGTGGTCTCAGGACTTGATCCTCTCTCAGAAAGTGGTGCTGGATCCTTATAGCCTGCGGCGTAAGTATATGAAGAAGCTGCTCATCTGGGAGTGCTCTGACTGAGAGATTGAAGCTTGCTGTCCCCAGTAATAGTGTTTGGTGTGTTCCTTGCCAGTGGCAGAGCTATCGCAGGAGCATCATGTCCCATTTAAGCGCCTCCAACTTGTTGAGACAAATTACAGTGTCAGAGAGCTAGACTTAGTCTTGAACTAATCCTCAAGTTGGTGGTGCTCAACCTTTCAGCCCCATGGATCAGCTCAGTGGAGCAGGGCTGGTTCTTGGATGCTTGAGCCCCACATACTAGGATTGGGCCTTTGTCCTGAGTATCAGGAATGGGCCCTAGAGCCTGGCACTGCCCCCTCCTGCCCCTGCGCACTGGGATTTGGGTCCCAGGGGCCCAGCACTACTCTGTGCACTGGGATTGGTCTCTGGGATGCTGGTGCCACCCCCTCCTACCACAATGGGTCCATGGGGTCATAAAACTACCCCCTTCCTGCCCCAGTGTTCCAGGATTTGAGTCCCAGGGTCCTGGTGCCACCCCTTCCCCCGGAATTGGGTCCAGTGCCACCCTTGCCCATCCCTGTGTACTGGGATTGGATGCCATATCCAGTACATGGGGAGCAGGGCTCCCCATGGGTCCAAAAACTTACTAGTGGGAGAGCTGTGCCACTGCTTTCCTGCTGCCAAATTCCCAGGCCTGTGGGGAGCCCCAGGCTAGGAACTGAGCACCCCCAGCTTTTGGCTGTGAATAACTGGCTCTCCTACAAGAACCTGAGCGGTCTCCTTATAGCAGCCAGGTGAAGAGCCGTTCTGGGTCCTTGCTAGTGTCCTGTTACTAGAAGCCCTTGGCTCTTTATGGCCTACAAATGGAAGGGGAAGCACAGATGGTGCTGCCTCCAGAGTTAGGGCTGCATTCAGTCCTGACGAGTGCAGCAGTGGAGTGAGGGGCTGGGGATCTTGAGCAGAAATGCCCCAAGTCCGTACTTCTGGAATCTTGCTAGTTGTGTAAGATGCCAGAGTGCTTTGGCTCTTGGATGAATGTTGGGTAGTGGTGCTTACATGTCTGCACCATCTCATGAGATGAGGGCTTCGCTAGTCGGGGTACATGCCATGTGCTAAACCTGTTGGGTTTCTTGGTGTGCAGTCCTGCAGGAGCCAGACATCTTCATGGAACCTGATGGTAGCATCATGGATTGGCGAGCGGTGGGCTGACTGCTTCCTCCAGACCCACCCTTCTCTTCCTCCTGAGGAACCACGTGTGGCATTGAACTCTGTTTTTCCGTTCTGCTGTTCACGGAGCCAACTCCTTTCCCGAAGCACTTTATGGACTCGTTCTGGCTGTGAGCAGAAAGAAAAGAAAAAGGGGAAAAAAAAAAGGGGGGGGGGTGATACTTAAGTATTTAAAAAAAAAAAAATGCTGACGCAGTTGTTGAACCGTGCCTTATGTGTGATGTGTAATTGTCAATGTAATCACTGGACAGGCTCATAATAAAGGTGTCCAGGGAAAAAATAAGCTGCTAGTTTAGCTTCTGTTCCTGGAGAATGCTGGTTAATGAATATCAAGTGGATCAGAGCTGGTGGAGCGTAGTGGTGGCTGACCGTGTCCAGGGTGGATTTGTTCCCACTTTGATGTGACAGCAGGGTACAAAGAGAAGGTTTAGGGATGTGGGTTTCTTTTAAGGGTTGCTAGCAGGTTTCTTTGAGTTGAGAACTTTCTAGGATGCGAAGGGAATTGAGCTGATCTCTGGGCACCATAGCACCTGTCTGTGCACACAAAGACTTGATGGGGTGGGGGAGAGTATGTTTGGGACTTTAGTAAGAACCAGAACTACAGGCTGCTTACATCCATGCCAGCACACTTTCTCTAGTCCGGGGTAATGCACAGTGTAACAGGGCTGTTCCAGGCACTTCTGATAGATTTGGGGAGAACTGCAAGGGTTAAGGGGAACTTGTCATGTCTGTTGGGACTAAGCTGAATGCTGTCTGCCACTGTTCATCTTGATCCGTATCTGATACAAGTAAAACAAAACCAAAAAAATCATGTGAAATCAAAGGGTGTTTTTTTGGTCTCCTCCTTAACCTGGCAGTGCGTTCCCTCAGCTCCCCTCAAAGGCCACTAGATGAGAGCAGCATCCTTGCCTGGGCTAGAGCACACGGTGCTGTCCCAGGCTATGATGCTACTATTGCTGCTTAACAGAAGGAGGGTGGTTGGGTGGTGCCTAATATTTTTGTCCTCATTTAAAAATGCAAATCACTGCTGCTAACAAGGAGGCAGGGGCCTGGCCACTGTACTACCAATGGGCCCTTTGGCTCCTGGTGTGGAAGGGTCTTCCTTCCCTGTGCCCTAGGGTGGGGAGCTGTCCTACACAAGGCCACTGCTGTCCCTCTGTAACCCTGTACTTCCTCCCTTCACCAAGAAAATGTTTCTGTTTCTAACCATCTAGACATGTAGAGAATGGCTGTCCTGACTTTGGAGCCTTGAGTTCCTCTAGCCTCAGCTTTTGGGAGTGAGAACCAAGCCTTTAAAGCTCATTGGTGAGGGGCTTTGGGTCACAATGCAGCAGTTTGGGGGTAGGTAAATGATCTATCCCATACTGTATCCTTATGACGCACCAGCAACATCACTTTTCCCCCTAGGAAAGAAGTGTCTGCTTCGAATACCTGCTACCTGGAGCATGTTGTACCATGATGAGCAAAGCGAGTGTAGGACTCAAGACTGGGCTGTAACCTCACGGTCTCTGTGATCTTGTTCTCGGAGAGATCTGTCTATTCCTCAGGCTCATTCACTCGCTGCTTTTCACAGCATCTTCTCCAGAGCTTGTTGGGTATTTTTTTCCTGCTGCAACTCCTGGAGGCAGGGTACAAAATGTTCCACTCTACGCTCCGTTGCAAGAAATGGCTAAAGCCGAACTGAATGCGGGAGCCGGCTCATAGCAGGCAGCAGAGCTGTCGAGTGTCCAGGATGTGAAATGCGTGTTAGTTGTTATGACAGTAGGTGGACTACAGCGATGGGGCAAAGCTTAATCCCTGTCCATCTAATGGCCTGTATAGCAGGAAGCTTGTTGCCAGGGGTGTGGCTGGTTCGAAGCTCTGGAGCATGTGGTGTTGACAGGGGTGGGGATTTTTGCCTTTGGCTGCCCACATCTCAAAGCAGAAATCCACAGGTGGAGTCCAGATGACACCCCCTCTGTGCTAAACTCTAACCGGGCTCCTTTCCACACAGTCTCAACCATTTCGTGAACTTGGTGAACACGTCTGTCGTCTTGGTTCTGTGGGCATATCTCAGGTTTCTAGACTTCCCTGCTTTCTACTCCACATAAGGATGTTTTTAAGGTTCCCTCAGAGGCATCGGGTGGGGATTGATGAGAGCCACTTCCACGTAGTGATCCTTGGTTACGTCTCTGACAGCCAAGAGCTCCTGAATCAACAAAAACACCAAAGTGCACAAAGCTAAAGATATGGGACCATTTTCTTCATATGAAAGAAGAGGCATTGGGTGTTGGCTGCAGCCCAGGCTGGGGAGAAGGTCTTGTCCCTCCACTCAGGGTCAGACTGCGTTCGGGAGGGAATTTCCACCCTGGTCAGACTGGCGCGGACTGGGGGGTGGGTTTGCCTTCCTCTGTAGGATGGGTTGTGGCCCTCTGCCTGGGGACTCTTGGGTGTCTACTGACATCCTCTACCAGAAGCAGAACATTGGCTGCTGCTGTTCTCCTGCTTTCCCTGTACCAGGTTGGGGTGTTAGGTCTATCTTGTGCCAGGGCTGAGGATAGTCTTTTAGGTAATCTCTAAGGTTGTCTTGTGAAGCGTGCTTGTGCATCCCTGGAGGGATGTCTGTGATAGCCCAGTGGAGACTCATTTGCCACTTCCCCCGCAGTGTGTGCCTAGGCCAGTCTGAGAAACAGAAACCAGAGGGTGCTGCTTTTCTGGGCTCCTGCTGCTCTGGCATGCCCCCAAAGCCCCAAGAAACCTCTGGATGCATTTTTTTTACTAAATTACTGTAATTAGCCTTGTCTGGTGATTCCCTAAACTTGACTTTAATGTCCAAGCACCCCCTAGTGCCAGGTGCTGGGCATAGCATAGGAGTAGCACTACCTTTTGAGGAGTTTGGAGGATGGATTTTGGGGAGCTAATGGAGCAATGTTTCTCTTTGCTAGCTGGTGTGGATCTAAAAGTGAGTCCTGAACTCCCTTCTGTGAAGCTGGGAGGTGAAGAAACTCTTCCGTAGCGGATAATCTAAAGGAGCATCCCCAGAGCTGCAGGGGATGTGGAAGATAACCCTACATGTCCCCTTTCTGCAGGCAACGTCTAGGTCTAGGTCTAGGTCTAGGTCTGGGGCTGCAGTGGGCAAATGTGGCTCCAAGAAGAGATCCAGGTGCCTCGGTGCAGGCAGACAGGGATGGAGGGCGGGGAGGGGTCCCTAATGGGTGTTGAGGGGGAGGTCAGGGGTTGGAGCATGGCTGGATGGCAGCTGCATCCCTTCCTCTGACCTTGGGGTTGGTTTGCTTGTGCTGCTGGTGCAGCAAAGTGCCCAGCCTTTCTCTTTCTCCCCAGAGCTGCTGTTGCAATGCGGAGGAGAAACTGCAGGGAGGAGATTTGTAACCGGAGCTCTGAGATCCTGGAGTTATAAATACAAACTCAGCCCAAGCCACTGGCAGGCACCCACTGCTCCCTAGGTGCAGTCCTTGGGTAAAGGGGCTCACACATCTTCTCCCCCAATTCCTTTCTCTCCCCTGTTTGCCAGGAGCCATCTGCGAAGGGAGGAGTCTAGCAGGGAGGAGCGGCTGTGCAGAGGCAGGAGGAGGGGTTGTAAACTCTCAGGCTTCAATCTTCCTGGTTCGGGCAGATTTGGTTTTAGCCAAGTGCGAGAGAGAGACCTGGATATTATCCCCGGCTCGCAGAGAGGTACGTGCCTGCTCACTCAAGGCTATCAGCCGCTGGGAGGAAGCCGCTTGGAAAGGGAAGGGAGAGCTGACTTTCCAAGGGGGTTATAAACAGCCCAGCCTGGGCTTCTCTTGCCAACTTAGGCACCCTGTTACACAACACGCTGGCCTCCCTGCAATGGAGGCTTTGCAGATCCTAAACCTCTGTTACTTCATTCTGCTGCTCTGTAGCGTTTTCCTCTGAGCAGTGGAAAGGAGGGAACTTGCTCCCCTACTGATTTGGCTGTAGAAAACAGGCACGTTTGATCCATGGGAGAATGTTCCAGGAAGACAGATCTGGGTTTCCTTGGCCAGTGTTTTTCTCCCCTCGTGTCTTGGTGGAGTGTGGGTTTCTACTAGTCCTAACAGGCCTGCCCTACTAAAGCAAAATGGGAAGAGGGGAGTAAATTGTTAAAGGAACAATCATTTTCTGGTTTAGGATTAATATATCAACCTTGACGGCACCTGTGGAAAGAGGTGTCTACTTGTCTCCTACCTCTAAAGAAGGGAATAAAAAAGGAGAGGGGGTAAGTGACTGGTTTAATGCTAGATTCGGGGTTGCCGTCTCTTCCCGGGGCTGATCCCAGGAATTTTCATCCACTCCTTTATCATGGGAGGCTGTCAAGTCCCGTGTCTGGTCCGTCAGTCTCGTGTGTCCTTTGCAGTGCGGTGTATGTTGAGACCGTAAGGGAGCTCACAGTGCATTTGGTGTCCAGTGGCAGTGCACCCTGAGTAAGTTTTTAAAAGAAGCCTAAGAGATTTAGGTGCCCTGGTTGGTGGGACTTTCGGAGCCTAATGTCTGCAATGACAACCCCCACCTCCTGTTCCTTTCTCTCCTAAGCTGAAGACATGGATGGGAGTTTCCTTCCTGTGTCAGGTCATCTCTATGGATGTAGCTCAGGCCTCTGGAGTATTTTGGTGGCTCGCAGATAAGAAACGCAAACCCAAGAGTTGTTGAGCAGCTGGGGTGGCTGGTGGTAGGACAGCTAAAAGTCCTTCATCCACTTGCCAATCTGATGTAGTAGAGCCTGTGGGGTTATAGAAGAACCTGCCAATGCTATGGCAGGAACAGGGCCTAAATGCCTCGTCATGTATTTTTTGTTTGTTTGTTTGTTTTTTTAATTGGTGGTGATTTGTCTTCTGATTTAATTGCTGGTTCACTTGGGGAGGCAACCGTGCTATCGGGCACTGCATCTTGCATCCCTCCTGGCTATGGGATTTTCATGGGTCTGTCATAGGTTTTTCACGGAAGGAGAAGCTTGCGGAGATTCAAGTGGCGTTCGGGCACAATTTTTTAATTGCAAGGGCTAGAAAGTATTCCTGAGGATGCCTCACTTGGATCTCTGAAATCAAGAAAATATGTTTGAGTTCACTCGGATTGTGGGTGTCTGTGCCAGAGTCCAGGGGTAAAATCTCCAGGGAAGTTTCTGCAGACCTTCAGGCGCTATCGGTGGTTCTCAAATGTCATTCTTCAAACAGGAGATTACACACTATAAACACCGAGCCCCTATGACAGTGATTCTCAACTTGGGTGCCACAAGATCCTTTTGAGGGTGCCACACAATATTAGGACCCTTAGGTGTGCAAACATGATTCACAAGATACACCCAGATTTCAAAAAGGAATTCAGTGTCAAAACTCTGACCTGTTGTGGCCTTTTGGTGTCGTCTGCAACAGGAGAATGATTCTAATATTCATCTGTAGTCCAAGAAATGATTGAAAACTAAGCTGGTATTTTCCAAGGGTGGGGGACAGGACTTGGAGTCCATCAAGGGGTGCCTGGGATTTAAAAATGTTGAGAGCCACTGCCCCATGACTTATCAGAAGTAGACACAGTGTCGGTGGGTGCTGCTTGCAAGGATCTCACCAAGTGTTTTGGGGGGCATAACCTCTGGACCGAGAGAAATCCTGGATTTAGGAGCTTGTAAATGGCCCATCTTGGCCTAAGTACCTAGGAGATGTGTGCGCGCACACAGAAGGAACACCATGATCTGAAATGTGACCTTACTACTTGCTTCCCCTGTGGATAGTGCCTCTGTTTCCTGGTGGCCCTTCCTGGCTTCTCTGCTGAAATTATTTAATTTTGCTCTGAAGTTTGAACTAAAATAAGAAAATGAAAAAAAAAAGAAAAAAAACCCCAATGGTGAAGGATAAAGAACTGAAGGACAGTGGTGGGAAAGATGCCTGGACAGGAGGAGAAGAAAGAATCATACAATCATAGAAAGTGGGGGTTGGAAGGGAACTCAGGAGGTCACATCTAGTCCAACCCCCTGCTCAGAGCAGGACCAGCCCAAACTACACCATCCCAGCCAAAGATTTGCCTAGTTGGATCTTAAACACCTCTCAAGGATGGAGCTTCCACCACCTCTCGGGGGAGCCAGTTCCAGTGTTTTACTACCCTCCTAGTGAGAAAATTCTTCCTAATAACCAACCTCAACTTCCCTTGCTGCAGCCTGAGCCCATTGCTTCTTGTTTTGCCATCTGCCACCACAGAGAACAGTCCAGCTCCAGCCTCTTTTGACACTCCCCCCCCACCACAGGGAGTTGAAGGCTGCTATTCAATCCCCCCCAGTCTTCTCTTCTCCAGACTAAATAAGCCCAGTTCCCTCAGCCTCTCCTCACCAGTCCTGTCCCTCAGCCCCAGTGCCATTTTTATTGCCCTCCACTTGACTCTCTCCAATTTGTCCACATCCTTTCTGTATGTGGGGCCCACAACTGGACACAGGACTCCAGATGTGGCCTCCCCATTGCCGAATGGTGGCGAATAATCAATTCCCTTGACCTGGCAACAGCCCAGGATGCTGTTAATCTTCTTGGCAGCAAGGGCACACTGGCTCACATCCAGCTTATTGTCCACTGTCACCCCAGGTCCTTTTCTGCAGAGCTGCTGCCCAACCAGTCACCCCAGCCTGTCCCAGTGCAGGGGATCGTCCTGTCCTAAGTGCAGGACTTAGCACTTGTCCTTGTTGAATCTCATAAAATACCTTTTGGCCCATTCCTCCAATTTGTCAAGGTCGCTCTGAATCCCAGCTGTACCATCAAGTATAGCTACTACTTCCCCCGGCTTGGTGTCATCTGCAGACTTGCTGAGGGTGCACTCCATCCCATCGTCCAGGTTGTTGACGAAGACATTAAAGAAGACTGGCCCCTGGGGCACTCCGCTTGATACCAGCTGCCAACTAGACATGGAGCCATTGATCACCACGCTCTGAATCTGGGCCTATACAGCTCCCTGGTGAATCTGGGCACCGCTGTAGTGAACAAAACAACAGGAAGCACCAAGTGACAGATCTTCACAAGATGCTTATAAGCCATTGCTAGCTTCCTGATGAGCCGCTGAACACATGGGTGACTTTTCCTAGGTAGCCCAGAAGAAACTGGGCCTTTAATTCTAGTCACTTTCTAATATAAATACGCTGGACGTGAAGGTGGACAGAAAACTGGCTGGAGCATTGGGCTCAGAGGGTTCTCTTAAGGGAGGGGGAAACGAGAGGAGAGATCATACAAGTTCTTGCAGGGGTGCTTGCTTTTATACATACAGAGCAAAACCTGAGGGTGCCCTATATGGGGGTGATGTCACAGGGGCACTTAGGTGGCCCCTATGGCCACTCTTTTGCCTCCATCCTATATCTATATCCCTGTGCTCCTGGCTCGGGCATTGAACTAGGAGTGGGGAGACCTGGCTCTGCCACTGACCACTTATACAACCTTGGGTGAGTCTCTTCCCTTCCCTGGCCTGTTTATACAATAAACTCTTCAGGGGAGAGCAAGGGATCTGTCTCTGACTTTCTGGGGCCCTCAGTCTCAGTCCAGGGTCTGTGCAGCTCCCCCAGTCTCTAAATGCTACCAGCAGGCATGCATCGCCTCTCTTTGCACATGGTCTGCCACAGGAAGAGGCTCTGGCTCTGGGTCTATACAGCAACCTGGTGAATGTGGGCACCACTGCTGTGAACAAAACAACAGGAACAAGTAACACACCTTCAACACACAGGTGTTTTTTTCCTCAGGTAGCCAAGAAGAAACTGGGCCCTTAAGTCAAGTTGCTTCCTAATATGAGTATGCTGGACATGAAGATATCTCAGGCAGACCTGTAGAGCTTAGGTGCAGCTGCCTTCCTTCTCCTCCCGCTCTCAGCCCCTAGACTGCTGATCGTAACACCAGCGCCCCCAGGCCCGGGTGAGGCTTCCCATCCTCTCAGAGCCTGGTGAGGTGGGGAAGTCCTTGATGACTCATGAGTTAGCTTTGTTCTTTCTGGGAAGGTATTGCCTGAAAGACCTGCCATTGGTTTCAGGCTCTGGGTTACAGGACCCAACAGGCTTTGGCTGAATTAATGCAAATACTTGAGAGGAAGTTGGTAAAATCCATGGAGAAGTACCCAGATGGAGAGAATCAGCATGGGCTGGAAATGAGGGATCGAGCTGGTTACAGGATTATATGACTCTTGCAACCCTATGGTTGTACTTCCCAACTCAGACACTGCTGATTATTGCTTGATTTGGTGGCAGAACTTCAGAGCCTTGATCTTGAATCCAGACCCCGTTGTGCAAGGCGCTCGACAAACAGGGCAAAAATACAGTCGTGCCCCAAAGAATTGTGAGACGTGAGACCACGGGTAGAGATGGACAGAGAAATGGGGGAGCTCATAGACACAGCATCTGGTCAGCAGAAAGGGCAGTGACCTTTCACATCAGCAGCTGCCTGGCAGTTGGGTGGTGTGAAATTTTGCTGGCTGTTTCATTTCAGCACTGTTTCAACTTGTTTCGAGCTCAAAACAGCAAAACAAAATGAAGGACTTCAAAACAGGCTTGAAACAAAACGAGGGCAGTCAAAACGTTTCAAACATTTTGAGTTTCAAAGCTGAAGCTGGGCTTACCTGTGGGGAAACAGAAAGTAAGGAGAGGGAGGGGAAGAGCGGGGAAGGACTGCTCTCATATTGACTGTGACTTTGGCTGCCTGAGGTGCTGCTGGTGCTGCTGAGCTGCTTACTAAGTTATTACCTGTTCCTATTTAAATAATGGACTGGACTGAGGCCGTAGGAGAGGAGAGACCTCACTGGGGCACGCTACTGTGCCGTGTAGAGGCCCCAGTGCCAGTGAGGGCGCGCCTTAACACGCGCGCACAGTCACACATGTCATGAGTTTTGCTTGTCAGCAGCTTGAGGTGCAGTTTCCCAGAAACCCCTGTACCTATCTCCTCGAAACTTGACAGGTTTCATGCCCTCAGACAGGGCTACCATCCCTGCTGTTTTCATCCAAATCTGCCAAGAAATGTCAAAATTATAGGTGGTTTTGTCCTTTCCTATTATAGCCTATGGGCGAAACGTCAAAACAGTGTCGAAACAGCGAAAGTTTCAGCGAAACAAAACAGAACAGTGCTTTTGAAATGAAACGAAACGCGAAACAAAACACTATCCCATCGAAATGAAGCGGTGCTCTTTCACAAAGCCCTACCTGGCAGTTGCCAAGTTACTTCACTACATACGTGAGGCTGAACAATTGCTCCCCTCCTGCCCTTTGTTTGTCCTTCCCAGTTACATTGCAAGGATCTGTTGGGAGCAAAGAGATTTCCAGGCTGACCAGAGCTCACTGCAATTTGACAGCTCTGTAGCAGCTACCAGCTGGTACCTCAGACAACCTCATACACCTAAGGCTGCGTGCGTGTTAGAAATGACAACTGAGCATTTACTGTAAGAGAGTGAGAAGACAAAAAGAGTTTTCAAGTTAGCAGCTTTAATCTGGTCAGAGCAGATACCAATGGGGAGGAGCTAATAGGGAGCAGAGGAGGTAACACTTCTGCAAAGAGAAGCTTAATTGGAAGGTCCAACCGGGCAGGAATGAGGAGGTGCATTGAAACTGGGAATCTGGTGATGCTGGAGATGCCTCCAGTCCCTGTAGCTGTGATCTACTGTCCCAAAGTGCTTTACACTTAGAAGTGGCCAGCACTTAGGGCTGTTTTGCTTTCAAGAGGATGTAATCTGGTGAGGGGCAGGGCCTGTTTCCAGTGTTATCTTGGCCCAGCAACAAGTGTTTCCATGCATGTCAGACTAATGGAGTCCACGCCTCAGGCGGGTATTTCCGCGTGCTATCAGAGGATAAGCGATACGTCCTAGGAGAGAGGCCCTGAATCCAGCTGGCAGCTGTGAAGCACAGAACAGAGTTAGTTTGTTCTCTCAGGCACTGAGAATGAAAGAGCTGGCGGGTGGCTGGCACCCTACTTAAATTGTGGTGGTGCAGACAGGCCCAAAATAAAGCCCTGCTGAGCTCTGTAAGAGACTGCTGCTGCCCTGAAGAGCTGCTGGTCTAACCAGAAGTTGAAGAGAAATCCCCCTGCATCATGTCTTCATGGTCAGTGCACAGGAACGGAGCTAAATTTGGGTGTGGGAATCATCGTTGTTTAACCAGCTAGAGTTCTGGGTCATTTGCCAATGAGGTACAGCGTTTTATAATGCAATCACTTGGGTGGCTGTAGTGGTACAGGGTGGCAGAGATTTTTTCTTTTACCCCCTGGGGAGGGCGGTTTTTGCACGTTAGCTGTAGAACAATCCTACTGTATTAGCTTGAATCATCCTAATCTTTGCCTGGATGGATTATTCTATGTGTGAATGACTGAAGGTGCCCAAAGACCCCCTGGCTAAGCAGAGTTCTCCATTTGCCCCTGCCTTTAAGGCTCTTGCTTCATGAAACTGGTTTTATTTTGGTCTCCTCTTGGGAAATGTTGGAATTGGCCAGCAAGCTGGGAACCAAACACTCATGTGATTTATAAATCAGCTCATGAGATTCTGCCAGTGCCATGCCTGGGCTCTTTGATATAACCCACATGTGTTTCAACCCCCTTCACACAGCGTTCTCAGTCTGGCTTGGTTCGTTACTCAGCTGTTAAGTCTTCTCAGATGCGTAACTGAAAGTCTGGAGAGTTGCTGGCTTTGTTTTCAGCACATTTTGACTCCCCTGGATTAAAGCCTGGCTTTTTTGAAGGAATGCATCAACCCCAAGTGCTCCTGCCTTGACCCCAAATTGGACACAATTCCCTGAGAAACATGGAGGCCTTCCAGTGTACCTGGAAGTAATTCCCCACCTTACTGCAGGATGGTTGCAGACACAAGCTGTTGAGAGAGTTTTGTCTGTGATGTAACTCTTGCAGGTTCAATGAACTAGTGTAAACCAGACTTGAGAAAGTGGCCAAAGAAATAACAATGAGTTAAAGGGGTAGGGATTTGCCACACATCAGCTCTTCTGTGGTAACTCTCCATGTGCCCACTTTTACCCTGGTGTCAGTGGAATCCAAATCAGTCACTTATCCCATTTCATGGGGATCCAAGCTGCCTCAGTTTAGCCTTTAGCTTACTGCGGGGTAAGAATACCAGGCACATACCACAGACAGACATCTGCATGCTAAGTCCCTATCTCCACCCCGCTGTTCATAGTGTGAGATTAGGGCTGCTGTTTTCGTATGGGTACTTCACTCAGCAGGTGAGAGGAGGGAAAACCCTTGAAATAAAAAGGGTTGAAAGGAAGTGCCTAAGAAGGTGATGGCCGGAGGACTCAATGCATTGAGGTAGGTTGAGCAGATGACTCTGGGTAAGCTTTGCTGTAAAGTTCCTGGGCTCAGATGTGGAAGGCGGATTGCGGGAGGCTCAGATCTCTGTAGCGAGATTGCTCCAGGGACACACCTGGATCTTGAGAACAGCCAGTGTGAATGGGAATGGATGGGTGGGGTATGACTGGGAATGTTTCTGCCACGACTCGCTGCCAATGCACCTTCGTCTTGTCCGTTTCAGGGGCCTTGCCCAGTCCAGTAGTCGCCAAAGATGGCAGAAGAGGTCATCACCCCAGTGTACTGCACGGGTGTCTCAGCACAGGTCCAGAAGCAGAGGGCGAAGGACCTGGGCCTGGGTAAGCACGAGAACGCTGTGAAGTACCTGGGCCAGGACTATGACAGGCTTCGGCATGAATGCATGCAGAACAGGACCCTCTTCCGTGATGACACCTTCCCTCCATCAGGAGCCTCCTTGGGCTTCAAAGAGTTGGGACCAAACTCTTCCAAAACCTACGGAGTCAAGTGGAAGAGACCCACGGTGAGCAGTGGTGCTTTTTGGGTAGAGTGGGTCCTGGGTTGGAGGAGGAAAGAGTAGATGTCCTCTCAAGATCCCTTCCAGCCATGTTTTTTATGATTCTGTTGTACCAGTCAGGAGGCGTATTGTTCTGCCCAAGCAACCTGTAAGACTTAGTTCTCTTCAGCTACGTAGCGAAGCAAGCAAAGGCAAGAGTCCACACTGTGCATGGGGTTTACTGGATGTCAGCAGAGAGGATTTTCAAACCCATATAGCCAGTACGTCCTGGTGGTTTAAGTTGAAGAACTGGTGTCTCTTCCTCTTTGCTACCATTGGCTCATTTTTTTTGCTTCCACTGGGAGTCTACCCTGATCCCAGCAATCATTGGGCGCTACTGGTGCTAATTGCCATCCTCAGAGCAATGATGGTTTGGCGTCCAGCTTCTTGCAGCTGCTAGACCACAGAAAAGGAGGACTGGTGGATCCAGAGATCACTGAATCTAAGCCCCTGCTTGAAGCAGGATCATCCCTATCTAAACCATCCCATGGAAGTCTGTGTCTAACCCATGCTAAAACCGCCCTGTCTCACCTCTACAAGACCGGCTGCCCAAGGACACCAAAAACACCCTAACCTTCCTCAGGTAAAGCCGGGGGAGAGTTCTCACTGACCTGCTGCTGCAAGAATTGTTGAAATGCACCTGAGATTTGCCATCCAGAAGGTGCAATCTGGACTTTTGTAGGCAGCCACAGTCAACACTTAATGCTCTAAAGAAATGTACTTACTTCCTGTGCAGGCAGTCCCGCATTTCATGCACGCTGCCTCCTAAACCAGAAGCTATATAGCTGCCTTAATGCAGCCTGGTGGGAAGGTCAGGGGTATAGATGTGCCCTTGGTGAACTGCGGCTGTGCTTATCTTTGGGGGTGGGGGAGGCTGTTCAGCCTTAAAGCCTCCCAGCTTTCTTTATGACCCAACAACACCCAAAGGAGGGGTTTACATAGTGCCTCCTCAGAGTATCTGCATGCCAACAATATTTAGCAACCAAATCCTAAACCCTGAGACCCCCATTTCCCTCTGGCAGCTTGGATGATCTTAAGGGATAATAAAAGGCAATGGGATGGCTCTCCTGGGGCACACAGCATGGAAAGAAACCATGTCTCTAATGCTGCTGCACTCTTAAATGCCAAAAATCTTCTTTTGTCTTTCAGGAGATGAGCTCCAACCCCCAGTTCATTATCGACGGGGCCACGCGCACAGACATCTGTCAGGGAGCACTGGGTAGGCAGGCTGCTGGCTTTTCCTCACACCTCTTGCTTACTGTTTCAAGCTGCCCTTGAGTGAGGGGGAGGAGATCAGGGGTGAACAGCTGGGCTCTCACTGCTGGAGAAATCCTGTGCCTAAGTGCTTGCTTGTTTGTGCATAGTGGTTTCATAATGAATGTATGAGTGTCTCTCTGAAAGGGTTTCCTATGTGCAGTTGGGCAGCTCCTGCTTGTTTCTCTCCTGCTGAAAGCTTTCCCTTCAAGGATTTTGAGGTCTGTCAGGGGTAGGAGACTTCTGCACTTGAGGAAGGATGGTCCAGGAGTTTTGGGGCCAGCCTCTTGTTTGAAAGACTTGGGTTCAATTCCCTGCTTCCTTTGTGGCCTGAGCCAAGTCACTGAAGCCTTCAAACAGGAGTAGACCCTGCTTTCTGCAGAGATCAGGCAGTGACTACTCGTGTCTGGTTTCCTTTGCAGTTGCTTCTGCCTAGAGTTTTTGTTGAAGATCATCTTTATCTTAGGCCGCAGCATGGGCACGTGGTGGGTGAGCTCACACTCTTTGTTATAACATGCCTCAACTTCAAAGTACAAGATATAATTGTCTTAGAAAGCAGATTTCTGAGCAAGGGTGAAAGGTTTCAGGAAGGACAGACAGGGGAAGAGGAGGAAGAGTTGCACTGTATGTAAATAAGCCATATAATTGCTTAGAGGTCCAGTATGAACCTGGAGACAGGCCTGTTGAGAGTTCCTGGGTTAGGGTTAGAGAAGAGAGCAGCAAAGGTGATGTTGTGGTGGTGGTCTGCTATAGACCACCAGAGCAGGAGGCAGTGGTGGATGAGGCTTTCTGCAAACACCCAGCAGGAGTTTCCCGATCACAGGCCCTGGTTCTTGTGGGGGACTTCAGTCCCCCTGACATCTGCTGGGAGGGCAATACAGCAGTGAGCAGGCAATCCAGGAACTTCGTGGTGCAAGTGCTGGAGTGGCCATGCTCTTCTTGACTTGCTGCTCACAAACAGAGAAGAATTGGTGGGGAATGTAGTAGTGGATGGCAACTTGGGCAGCAGTGACCATGAGATAATTGAGTTCGGATCCTGAGGAAATGAAGGATGGAGAGTAGCAGAGTAAGGACCCTGAACTTCAGAAAAGCAGACATTAACTCGCTCAGGGAACTCATGGGCAGGATTCCCTGGGAGGCCAGACTGAGGGGGAGAGGAGTCCAGGAGAACTGGCTGTACTTCAGAGAAGTCTTACTGAGTGTGCAGGAACAAACCATCCCAATGTGCAGGAAGACTAGCAAGTGTGGCAGAAGACCAGCTTGACTTAGCAGGGAACTCTTCAGTAAACTAAATCACAAAAAGGAAGCTTATCAGAAGCGGAAACTTGGACAGATAACTAGGCAAGAATAAGAGCATTGTTCATGCATGCAGGGTTGAAGTCAGGAAGGCCGAAGCACAATTGGAGTTGCAGCTAGCAAAGGATGTGAAGGGTAACGAGAAGGATTCCTACAAGTTTGTTAATACCAAGAGATCAGGAAAAGTGTGGGTCCCTTACTGAATGAGGGAGGCAGCCTGGTGACAGAAGATTCAGAAAGGGCTGAAGTGCTCAATGCGTTTTTTGCCTCAGTCTTCACAGGCAAGGCCAGCAGCACAGTCTGGGGAGGAGGTGAGCAGCCCTCAGTGGTGAAAGAACAGGTTAGGGACTAATTAGAAAAGCTGGACGTGTACAAGTCCATGGGGCGCACCCAAAGGTGCTGAAGGAGTTTGCTGATTTGACTGCAGAGTTCCTGGCCATCATCTTTGAAAATTTGTAGCAACCAGGAGAGGTCCCATATGTTTGGAAAGGGCAAACATAGTGCCCATATTTAAGAAAGGGAAAAAGAAGGATCCAGGGAACTACAGTCCAGTTGGCCTCACCTCAGTCCCTGGAAAAGTGGGCTCCAGCCCCAGATGGGAAGGCCTTGGGAGCACCACCGCGTGGAGTGGATGGAGCCGCCTCCGAGTCCACCTGAAAGGCTCTGCTTGCTGCTCCCCCCTGGAGCCTGCGGCGGGCCTCCGGGCAGGTGACATCAAGCTGGGGAGAGTAGTAGATATGCTGGGGATAGTAGGGCTAGGATTCAGAGTGACCGCGACAAATTGGAGGATTGGGCCAAAAAAGATCTCATGAGGTTCAACAGGGGCCATGCACCGGGACGGGCTGGGGGTGACTGGCTGGGCAGCAGCTCTGCAGAAAAAGACGTGGGGGTGACAGTGGACAAGAAGCTGAATATGAGCCAGTAGCGCGCCCTTGTTGTTAAGAAGGCTAACGGCATCCTGGGCTGCATTGGTAGGAGTGTTGCCAGGTCAAGACAATTGATTATTCCCCACTATTCGGCACTGGGGAGGCCACATCTGGAATCCTGTGTCCAGCTGTGGGCCTCCCATACAGCAAGGATGTGGACAAATTGGAGAGAGTCAAGTAGAGGGCAACAAAAATGGTTGTGGGGCTGGGGAATATGACTTGTTAGGAGAGGCTGAGGGACCTGGGCTGATTTAGTCTGGAGAAGAGAAGACTGAGGGAGATTGAATGGCAGCCTTCACCTCCCTGCAGGGGGATTCAAAAGAGGCTGAGGCTGGCCTGTTCTCTGTGGTGGCAGATGACAGAACAAGGAGCAATGGGCTCCAGTTGCAGCAAGGGAAGGTTAGGTTAAATATTAGGAAGAATTATCTCACTAGGAGGGTAGTAAAACCCTGGAACAGGCTCCCCAGAGAGGTGGTGGAAGCTCCATCCTTGGAGGTCTTCAAAACCCGGCTAGACAAATCTTTGGCTGGGATGATGTAGTTGGGGCTCGTCCTGGTCTGAGCAGGGCATTGGACTAGATGTGACCTCCTGAGCTCCCTTCCAACCCTTGTTTTTTATGGTTCTATGAATGGGCAACATAAAACCCTAGGACAACCCATAGAAACCATAGGGTTTCTATAAAACTGCAACATTATCTTTGGATAGCCTTGGCCTGGTGCTCAGGACAGTCTAAGGCTGTGCCTAACTCCAAACTGGATGGAGTGACTCTTGGAGACACTTGGACAGGTCTAAATCCAAGCCTGTGCTGTCCTAACTCTACCAGTGTCATTTAAGATAACAATAGTCAGCTGTGGCAGCAGCTGTATTTTCCCTTATAGTTGCAAAGGTGGCCCTTGGGGCTACTACTTTTAAGAATACGAGCTTTTGTGAAACCACAGACTTAGGCCAGATTAAATTAGACCAGTCCTGGAAACAGAAGCAGACCTCAAAGGAAATGCAGTGCTGGGGGAAGCAGAAGTAAGTGTTAAATATGAGCGAGTGAGGAAGTTCCCAAAATCTGGGAATGCTGACCCAAAACATAGATGGGAAAGCTACGTCTCTGCTCGAGATGGAAGGAAGGGTAGGGATGCATCGTCTCGACTGACTAAATCAGAGGTGCATAAACATTCGTGAACCTGAGCTCCCTTCATCAGATGCTGTGAAAGGAATACACAGAGGTGGAGATGCAGAGAGGACTTTTGGAAGTTAATTTGGGTCGTTGCTAAAGCGGCTGTGTTTGCAGGTAGCTTAAATAACATTATAAGGAGTTTAACACTTCTTTAACTGTTGGTGAGGCTGCTCTCAGGTTCTACTGGAGGCCAAGTTGGAGGCTGAGCCCCGTGAAATAACAGCCGCATCAGTGCCAAATTGAACACAACAAGCAAGTGACTGACTTGGCAGAACCCTGCTGGGCACAGAGCGCTGCCTGGGTCTCAGCAGGCAGAAGAACAAGGTGTTGTGGCAGCTGCACTGAAGCGATGCTGAACTCTGCCTCGTCCCAGCTTGGTTTATACCTGGCTGTGGCTGCACATAAGCATGACAGCTGAGCTCTGATGTGGAAAGCCCCTGACAGCTGTTGGCTGGCTCCTCCGCCTGGAAAGGCATCTTCTGGCCCCATGCCTTTCCCTGGAGGGAACAGGTGGTCGCCAGTTGTCTGAGCAAGGGGGGAATCTGGATTATGCAGCTTTAAATACTGCAGGGACATGCTGGGGGAGGAGATGGGGCTGGGCAGCCGCTGGCTGGCTACCAGCTGTCACAGCTGCTGAAAGTAAATTCCCACCATAGTATTCCTCAAAGTTAAAACACCACATTGGTTTGCCCATCCTGCCTTCTGCCAGGCTTCCCCCTGGACTCCCTTGCTGCTGTGCCAGCTCTGAATATAACTGCAGGGAGAAGCGGCCCATGGGGGCCACGGAGGGGGCTCTTAGGAGTTCCCCGAGCAAGCTGGGCAGTGTCGGCTGTTTCTCCTGTGGTACCTGGTTGCTTCTCTGTGTTCAAGACAAACAGCAAAGGGGCTAGGCTTACCCCAGGCCCCTCTCCACCTCCATGCTGACACTGCCCCATGCATTCTTTCCTGTCCCTGTGTTAGCATCTGCCTTACACAACCATCCTCATCTCCACACTAATAGTTGTTGAACTTGTTAGTTATATTGCTGTGGTGACCTAGCACCAGCTAGGTTGTGAGGGTGAATTGCTGGTCAGGATCAGACTGGTGATCCATCTCACCCAGTTTCTGAGTGTCTGGAACCAGTTGGAAAGAAAAGACGCAAGACACCCTGCTGGGACGGGTTGACCCAGGATATTGAGTAAAAGCAGCCATTAAAACTATAGGAGGAACCCTGCCAGAAGGCTGCCAGGCAAGGAGACCCTGTAGGTCCCTGGCCAGGAGGTACGTAGATACTGCTCCACGGAGCCACAGCAGTTTTGCAACCCATAAGGAGCTTGGTGCAATTTAGGTGCTCAGGGCTGCCTGGATTATGCCAGGGGCTGCTCCAGCCCTCGGAGCACCCACAGCTGGGTGGGCTCAAAGCCACTGTTGATGCCAGAAGCTCAGCATAGTTTCTCACCCTCCTCCTCTCATCCAAACACTGTGCAAAGTGTGTGGAGAACTGGATGAACTTGCTTGGGGAGTGAGGATGACAAGGCACTTGATCAATACTGTGAGCTGGCAGGCACAAAATCCTTCCCGTAGGCAGGAGGGAACAGCCTGGAGTTTCAACAAAGCGCCCCGGGTAAATGAGGCAATGCAGATTCCACATTACGCAAAAGCTGGCAGGAACCAAAAGCTGCAGAGATGTGTGTGCGGTGCTTGGATTAATTATCTTGGCCTGACCTCTCAACGGAGCCAGCCAGCTTGTCTGCAGTACCTCTGTTAGGAACCAAGAATCTGCCCAGGATTTTGCTCCCTGGACAGTTGGCCTCTCGAGTTTTTGATGATGGGCAAAGTTGAGGGCCAAAAGGGTTGCATGTTTTGCTATCGTCCTCCACCTGTGGTGGGGATGTTTGTAGAGCTCCATCAGCGTGGATGGCCCCAAAGGGACTGGTATCGGGAAGGTGTATTATCATGGTGGCTGTGAACCAGAGCGGATGTCTGGCAGGTACATAAGAAGATAAGAATTGGCATTTACTGAGTCAGAGCATAGGTCCATCTTGCCCTATATCCTGTGTTCCACAGCAGCAGAGAGTGGATGCTGAAAGGGACGGTGAACTGGGTCTGACGAGGGTTTTTTTCCCCCTGTTCCTCTCCCACTCGCAGCCTTCAGCATTTAAAGTCTAGGAAGTTCTGATTCAGAGGCTGTACCCCTAAGTCCCATGCTCAATAGCTACTGGCACCCCTATCCTCCAAGAATTTGTCCAGTCCCTTTTCTGAACCTGGCTAAACTCTCACGTCTGTGTGGCAATGAGTCCCACACTTTAATTCAGGGGTGTATATTGTCCACACCCGGGTGAGAGAGAACTTCCGTTAGTTTTCAAATCACACTCTACTAGTTGCTTTTTCTACTAGTCTCATACTTCTTGTATTGGGAAAAATGAGATAGTTGATAATAAATCCCTATTAACTTCTTCTTCCCCATGTAGTATTTTGCAAATGGGGTGGTAGGCCTCCCCTCATTTGAACTGCCTGGTACTAGATGCTATCGAAGTGTAGGGAGGCAGATGTATCAGCAGCAAAACTCCAAGTGATCAGCTGTGGTAAAGAGTGCCAAGGATGTGTGTCGACTTGCAGGGGAATGTCAGTGAGGGAGCCCCAGGCTGCTCTGACTCACGTGTGGGATCTGGCAGCTGCTTCTGTTTGAGTTACGAGATGCAGAGGGTGGTTTGTGCAAGAATGGTCTTCCCAGGGGGTGCCTGCTTTTTGCCAAATGGAGGCTGTAAGCTGCAAAACCTGGAAGTCTGCATTCCATTGTGTTACAAGCAAGGCACCTTCTTCAGGCATGGACGAGCTATTCAACCATTTTCACAGGGGAGGGAACTACTGCAGTTCTGCTGGTATTTTCCCTTATGTCCACCCCTGTTCTGAAGACAGGGAAAGTTAAATGGGGCATCTCACCCCTGAATGAAGCAGGGGGAAGTTACCACAGCTTAGTGTCCATTTATCGTGAAACAGGAGAAGATGGACAAAACAGTTACAACAGTTCAGTGGCTGTACAATGGTAAGCGTACTGCCTTAAAAAATAAAATGATCTAATTGTTTCCTTGCTTTTGGGAACTGGAAGCTTCTGCAATGCTGTGCTGTTACATAAAACTCTGGAAATACAGGATTAGATGCAGAAGTGCCAGACCAACAGCCCTGTGTCTATCAGCAGCCACAGCGAGGTGTTTTAGAAGAAGGCTGAAGATCTGGAGCCAGGGGCAGATGCGGGGCAGTCTAACACACAAGTAGGTCTCCTCTCAATCTGAAGGAGTGAAGTGGATAGCTTCTGCCCCGAAGACTGAGACCATAACGTATTGGTATTAATTAGTACCACTGTAGGTATCTGCCGAAGGCTGTGCTCTATAGCCAACTCAAGAAATGCCCATGAATCAGAGGAAGTCCAAAGCTCTGACGCAGCAACAAGGTCAAACAAGGTCTCAAAGTCAGCATTCCTGCTGACAACTGGGAGAACCTTGCCCACCACCGCCCAGTTTGGAGAAGCCAGGTCAAGGCTGGTGCAGTCACTGTGGAGAGCCATTGGAGAGACTAGGCTGAGGCCTGCAGGCGAGCCAGGAAGCAGTGTGTGCTTCGACCTCGATCTGACGAGTAGACCTGTAGCCACGTGGGAAGGCTTGCTGCTCACACATTGGGTTCTTCTCACACACCACTGCCAAGCACCACTGACTGACTGACTTTGTTGCATCTTCTTTCATTGTCAAGATGTTGGATGGCCATCTCGGTATCTGGCCATCTCTTTTGGAGCCCTGTTAAGAGCTTGGCCTTAGTGGCTTCCTGTCCCAAGGAATTCCTCAGTCTAATCACTTGCTACCTAACAAGGTGTTTCCTTTTATTGGTGCTAAGTTTTTCCACCTTGTAATTTAACTGAATATTCTGTTGGATATGAGTTGGGAGGTGGGGAATTAACTGATGTGATCCAATGCAACTAACATTGGCTCCAGAAGTGACCCCATCCCAGCTGTGAATTGTCTGAACCTTGTGGCTTAATATGTTGTTTGTTCTCTAAATACAGAATTTAGCATGTAGGGCTCATTGCAGGCTCTAGCCATGCCTCATGCACTCTCCCTTCTGCCCTCCTTCAGGTGACTGCTGGCTCCTAGCTGCCATTGCATCCCTCACCTTGAATGAGAACATCCTCCACCGGGTGGTCCCTCATGGGCAGAGCTTCCAAAATGGATATGGTGGCATCTTCCACTTCCAGGTAAGATCTCCAGAGACTGCAGCCTGGTCTAGCCTCACACCGTGGCCCTATCTCACGTCTTTTCCTTCTCCCCAGGAAACTCCCCCTGCCATAACCACATCTTTTTTTCTCCACAATTTCTGAAGTTAAGGCTAGCATGCTTCTTGCTTTCCTACCAAAGCTTAATATTTCATCCCTCCCTGCCTGCAGAACCCTGGGGCTACTTCTGATCCAGTAGCTGTTAAACATGCTAATTAATGCAATGCAATCGTGAAACCTAACAGAAACTCCCCTTTTGTACTATACATTATTCTCAGGCACACATTCTTCACTCAGTCTCCTTTGAGTACCAGTTGTCAGGTATTACAGGGTGGACTGGACCTTTAAGGCAAGGTGGGTTAGACCTGCTCATACTTTGTTGTGCAATGGGTTTGAGTGTGCATTGGTGGTTGGGTTGGGATCAGAAGTCATATGATGTGAACCTGGTTTCACAGAAGAATGGAAGTTTTGGGCAAGGAAAGAGTGCCAGGCTGTCAGAAAAGATCCAGGGAGCTGAGAGAGAGAGCTGGGACTGATGGAGGAAGAATGGAGAGACCTAACAGAGATGATACCTATTGAGGGTTTAAGGCTCGTTAATCTCTATATGGAGTGGTGGCCTTTGAGTCCATAGGCCAAACTGTTGAGCACCTATGGGGTTAGCTGAGCACATCAGTTGGCACAAATCCAGAGCAAGTCGAACGACTGCCTTCTGGAGCTGCAGCATACACCTTAACTGCCATACATCACAAGCTCAATTGCTGCTGAGCAATCCACATCTCAAAGCTGACTGGTTGTGGGAGGAAGGAAATTACATTGCTGTGGTTACAGAGGAAGTGGCTTAACCTGGCCAGGGTGCCCTTTACACTAGCGCTCTTTCAGACCAGTTCAGTTTCAAGCACTCTGGTGTGAAACTGGTATAACTGAAATGATGCAATTCTTAGTTTGCCTGCAAGTATGTGTGGGGCAAAGATGCCGGGCTGAAATCCCACGTATTTATGGGAATAAGTTATGTCCATATGCCTTGCCCTATATTCCAGCCCTGTAAGGATCCCCATAACAAACCCAGAAAGACACTGTTTAGTTTAGGTATGATTTTTACACTAAACTTGTCACGACTGCTTGTCACTGCTGTACCCTGCTGGTGCAGTGCTGGGGTCTTCAGTGATGAATTCTTAGCCGTCACCTTTGAGCTGCAACTCTGAATCTCCCCCTTCATGAAGAATTCAACCTTGGTGTTATTATCTTTCCTTGTTATCTTGCTTTATTGGTTGCCGTGACTCCCAGGGGTGTTGGCAGTATGCATGAATGGTTAGTGGAAAGAAAATCTATTCAAGCCAAGCAGAAGGCAGGGCAGAACAGCACCCCAGAGACTAACTGGGTCAGAGAGGCATAAGCTTCTGTAGGTGACAGCTTACTTGTTTATGATAACCCCTTGGCTCACCCAGTGTTGTTGCACACCCATGGGGTAACGCCCGAGGCATGGTTCATTCCTGGGGTAAGCAGAGCTGACTCATAACTTGGAACAGTCAAACACGTGTCAGGATGGTCCAAGCACCTTGCTTCAATGCAGGGGGTTGGACTAGAACAAGGGTTGGCAACCCCTGGCGTGCATAGCATGCCAGGCTGTTTTGCATGGCTTGCCAGTCAGCCTGGGCTCTAGGCTGCTGCAGCAGGCAACTGGCAGGCTGCAAACAGCTGCAGTGGGGTCTGGAGCTCCAGCACCGGCTTCGTAGCAGTGGCTGCACGTGCACCCTGGGGAACACGGTGTAACCCCAGCCCCTTTCCTGACATCTGCTCAGAGATGCACATGCACCCACTGCCAGCAACAAGGTTCAGGCCCCTCGTTGGTCCCCCACTGTCTGCCTCTGGTATGCTAAGTTGAAGAGTGGGTAGAGGTTGGGGTGTTTTTGGCACTCTGGCCAAAAACATTGCCAACCCCTGGACTAGAAGATCTCTTGTGGTCTTTTCTACGCTATTTTGCTCAGGGTGGAGCCAGTCTGGGAAATGAGGGAGGAGAGGGTGGGACTGGATGAAAGACAGACTCTAAGGAAGTGAGAGGGACCTGATAAAGAGAACTGTGACCATTAGATAGTCAGGCTCTGCACTGTAGGCAGGGGCAGATTAAGAATTGTTGGGGGCCCTGGGCTCAAGGAGTCTTGGGCTCAGAGAAAGATTGTGTTGACAACCATTCATAATTGAAAATTGCCAATATCAAGCACCCTCCGCGTGTGCCCCTTGCAGGAATGCGCTGGCATTGTACCTCTCTTTCTATAGCAAAGATAACACAGACCCTCCAGTAGCCAACAGTGTGCAGTTGGCATTGCCTGCCCTGACTCAGCTGTGCCTGCAGAAATGCAGCAGAAGTGGTAGCTGCCAAGTTGCTGGGGCCTTTTGCAGCACGGGTCCAGCCTGGTTGGGGGGCACGTGACCTGCTGCTACTGGCCAGAGTGCAGGTGGAGCCCCCTCTGTGGGGGTCTGTGCTGTGCCCTGCCTGCCCTTGGAGAGGCATGGCAGGACTGGTGCAGTTGCACCCCCGCGTTCCAGGGGGTGTGGGC
This sequence comes from Crocodylus siamensis, assembly GCF_052110815.1. NCBI lineage: Eukaryota > Metazoa > Chordata > Crocodylia > Crocodylidae > Crocodylus > Crocodylus siamensis. The sequence goes on from NC_143400.1 coordinate 3,613,060, forward strand.
ATGGCAGTCCTGGCTCGGCAGTGGCCATTGCTCCTGCCAAGAGCTCTCTAGGGCCTCCACCAAACGGAGCCCCTGGCACTGGCCAGCTCTTCCCACAGTGCCCTCATAGGCGCCGCCCCAACCTGTCCACATGTGAACCCCAAGCTGGAGCGGGAGATTTTTCCCAGGGGGCCTCTGATTGGCAAGGGTCTCTGGGCCCAGGCCCCATGGACTGTGTGTTAACCTGCTTCAGACTGTAGGCAATCCTTTCCTTTTTTCTCTCATTCTTCTTGCTCTTCATCTGTTGAGCCTTTGGGCTCTTCAGTCCAGGGACAGCACCTTTCCTGTCTGTCTGCCCAGTATCTAGCTCCCTTGGGGTGCTTTGAGATTCTTTCAAGGGTGTCAGGGGCTGCCATACCATGTTAGCATTGTTGGGTTTACAAACATGATTCACAAAGTAAGCCCAGAGATTTCACATAGAAATCTATAGTTGTGGTCTTTCTGAGTTCTTTGTCATAGAAAAAGTGTCCCATTATTTTTCTGCAGTTAACAGAGTGACAATTAAGAGCTGGGATTTTCCAAGGGGCGGTTCCGGTCTGTCCCGGGGTGCCTTGAGTCTAAAAAGGTTGTGGACCACTGATCTCGCACAACAGAGCTCTGGTCCCGGCTGGAACAGCTGGGTGCTGCTGTAACCATATAGCACTAGGAGCCAGGATCGGGTTTGGATCCCAGCTCCCAAAATGACTAGGGCTTAAAGAAGTAACTCACAGGGAACTGATCCAAACAGAAATGGAGAGGTGACTTGGTGTATAAGTTCCTTCGCTTGGGTAGTGGAGGGATGTTTGTTCTGGCAGACAAAGGCAGATCAAGAGCAAAAGCCAGGCAAACAAAATCGCAAATAAAGCACCAGTCCGTAGCAGCCAGGTTGAGCAATGATCAGACCGCTCCCAGGGGAAGCAGTGAATTCTTCCTCTCCCAGAAAGTTGCTTGCTTTTCATTTTGAAAACCTCATGAACAGATGCTTTAGTCTTAGGCAAATGATTATGTTCAATGTGGAGTAATGGGGAGAAGGTGGGGCCTGTATTATACAGCAGACCTCTGTATGCAAAGCATTTTGCAAGTATAAAATGCTACGTGTATTGACTCAGTTTCTGTCTTAATACCAGATCGTCCAGCCAAGGTGTGTTGAAACAAATCCCTATATTTAATATAAATAGAAATTCAATATGATGATACTGATATAACAAGATCACCTTAGAAAATGTCACAGCAGCATCCTGCCACAATAATTATGCCCCGTCTTGAAATTTCCACTTGTTAAATGGGGATGTAAACCTCTTACTAGCCTGTTCACATGCACTGGTAACAGAATAATTCTTCTCTAATTGTGTGGGGTAACAGTTCCTCCATGTCTTTAAATTATTTGAATGGTGTGCACCTGCTTCACTGGCTGCAAATTAGATGCCTGAGAAATACCTAAAATGGGTTGATTGATTTTTGCCTAAGATCACAGAGTGTCAGGGTCCTTGAATAAACTAAAAAGCAGACACCAGGCCTGCTGCCTTGCCTCCCATCAGACAAACTGCTGAAATGTTGTGGTACTTTTTGTAAGTGCCTCCTCCTATGCTGACTTCCTGCCCATATGGAACAAAGGCAGGCTGACTTCAGTGACAGGCCTGGCATCTGGGCAGCCTGGAACTGAACTGTTGTGGGGCTTTTTGTGCTGACTGTTAAAACTGATCTGGAGCGCAGCCAGTTTCTGTGGGCTGTGTTAGGCTGTTGTGAGGACTGAGCCGCACAGACATGCTGAAAAGTGAAGTAGCATCGATTAGGAGTCTCGCTGGGCAAGAAAGAGAGAAAGAGAAACTACACATTTAATTTTTGCCAATCAACTCTTTGGGAGAGTAGGCTCTTAAAAATAGAGAAAGCCTTGTGTGTTCACAAAAGCTATATATGCTTAGTGTTTTTAATAGTCGTGGTTATGGTGGTAGTAGCTAATGACCAACCATTGTGGGACCTGTTTTACTGGCATTGAACAAACACAGGGTAGCAGACAGTCTCTGCTTACCATGTAAATGCTGTATTTTCTCACATACAATGCACCCTGGATTATAATATGAGCTTTGTGTATGAAAGGCAGAGTAGAAAAAAAAAAGAGCTTTCCCTGTAGTCTGTCACTGAGTAGCATCAGCCAGGGAGCTAGCCCGCTCATTGTTTTGCTCCCTATAGACCGGTCCAGACTTTACTTCTGCTTTCCCTAGTAAGCAGAAGAAATTGCCCTTACAGTATTTCCTCAGATATGATGCACACTCCAATTTCTACCACCTAGTTTTTGGGGGGGAAAGTGGCACGTTGTATGGGAGAATGTGGTAGATGCACAGTAGGGGGAAGGGATGAGCACTCATGCAAGGCAGACAATGTGATGTCAGGCATTTCTTTCTGCTGGGTTTAGTTACAAAGGGATTAGCTTGGTGATTCTCAACCAGGGTGCCACAGCACCCCGGGGTACCTCAGAATCATGGACAATGAGGATTGGAGGGGACCTCAGGAGGTCATATCTAGCCCAGCCCCCTGCTCCAAGCAGGAGCAGGCCCAACTGCATCATCCCATGCAAGGCTTTGTCTAGCGGGGATTCAGTACCTCTAAGGATGGAGCTTCCACCACCTCTCTGGGTAACCTCGTCCAGTGCTTTACTACCCTCCTAGTGAGAAAGTTTTCCCTAATAAGTCACCTAAACTTCCTTCTGCAACTGGAGCCCTTTGCTCCTTGTCCTGTCATCTGCCACCACTGAGAACAGTCCAGCTCCTGCCTCTTTGGACCCACTCTTCAGGGAGCTGAAGGCTGCTATTCAGTCCCCCATGTCTTCTCTTCTCCAGACTAAAGAAGCCCGGTTCCCTCAGTTTCTCCTCACACGTCATGTCCCCCAGCCCCCTCACTATTTTTGTCGCCCTCCACTGGACTGTCTCCAATTTCTCCACATCCTTTTTGTAGTGGGGGACCCAAAACTGGACCTAGGACTCCAGATATGGCCTCCCTGGTGCTGAATAGAGGGGAAGAATCAGTTCCCTTGACTAGATGGCAACGCTCCTACTATGATCCTTTGATCTTTGTGATCCTTTCAAGGGTGTCACAGGGCACCATGCAATGTTAGTACTGTTAGGTGTGCAGATATAATTCCCAAGATAAACCCAGAGACTTCAAAGAGTAGTCCGAAGTTTTAAAATCATTCTGACCTGTTGTGGTCTTTCTGTGTTCATTGCCAAGGAAAATATTGCTCTATTTTCTTGTAGTCACAAATAAACCCAGTGAAAACTAAGAGCTGGCATTTTCCAAAGGCTGCCTCAAATCTAATGAGGGGTGACCTGAGTCTAAAACGAATTAGCTAAATGGGAAGAGAAGCAAAGAGGGCATGGAAAAGGGTGGAGAATTCTTGAGGTCAGGGCAAAGAAGGAAAGGGAGAAAAACTAACTTACTATCAAAACCATAGGGTTGGGAGAGCGCTCCAGAGTCATCTAGTCCAACCTCTTGCACACATGCAAGAGGGTCGCTGCTCCTCACCCATCCCAGGTAGATGCCTGTCCAGTCTCTGCTTAAAAACCTCCAAGGAAGGAAACGCCATAACTGCTCCAGGAAACCTGCCTGCCACCCCCGCCCCAAAACATCAAATTTCCAGATGAATGAGGAGCTCCAAGGGCCTTTTTGATGCAGCCCCATGCAGGGGCAGATCCAGGGGGTTGCAGCTGCACCCCCCTTAAATTACTGGACCACCTCAAGTTTAAAACCAGCTGCCTGGCAGTGGCAACAGCATTTCTATTCAGGCAGCCATGAGGGAGTCACTTGACTTCATGGCTCAGTATAATTTACCTGATTCCTTCTATACTCCTCTTTCCACAGGTGCTAATGACTCCCTCTCCTTTTTTAAAAATGGTTCCACTAATTAAGCTATTCTTCCTTTTGCAATGCTGCTGTCTGTTAGCAGCTTCTGGTAACCTAGCTCCCGTTTCACAAACCTTCAGACTGTTTTTAACTCCAGCTAAAAACCTTAACTCAGGTGTGAAAATAAACTTTCAGTGAAGCTCAAATTGGCAAGATTTTCTCAGTCTGAAAAAGAGCTCCATTTAATTCTGATGACTACAGGACTAAACATCTCATTATATTTGCCTAGTTTATTATGTTTCTATACATAATAGATGATATGGCAAATTAATGGATGTCCTAATGAAGTTATTTTTTTTTTTACTTTGATCTTAAATTGTCTAATATAGTCTTAGGCCCCTAACATATTATAGTGAAGCCTCTATTTTCTTTTTACCTAGACAAAAATACCATAGACTCATAGAAAATGAGGGTTGGAAGGGACCTCAGGAGGTCACATCTAGGCCAACCCCCAATATGTTGTGTTAAATGTGATGATACACCACACCACTTGCATCCCTGCCCCCCCCACTTTTTAAAATTGTAGATCTGCCTATGGCCCGGACTTGTTCTATAAGGTGCGTCTCTACCCTACTGTTGGCCTGAGATTCCCTGTCCCTTTAGCCCATTAACTAGAAGGCCACTGATCACATTTTTGCTTTGCAAACCTGAATGGGGGTAATGGCAACTGCTTTTGCGCATCAGCAGTAGCAGGTGAGCCTGGGCAGTTCCACAAATCTCTGTGCCTGGGAGCACTCAGGAAGTTGAACAAAAACCATGATCCTCATTGCTATAGCATCTGCATTCTTGACCCTCTAGGATGAATAGCTCTGGCTACAGCTTAGCTGGCAGTGTTTTTATCTGATCAGGGTCCATGTGCTTACACAGTGGTATGATGGTTATCCTTTCACAAAGGTTTTATCTTGTAAGAACCTCTCAGTAGTATTTTCCATGATGGTATAGATACAGTGCATACCGTTCTTCCCCTGGGGAGAAGCTGAGAGCCAGAGAATGAACCAGTGGCAATGCATAGGGGGTGCATGGGGGTACACGTTCAGCCCCTGAGAGTGCTGGTACACCCCTGACCAGTTGCGCTTCCCGCTTAGGCGATGAGCAGACAGGAGCACTGGTGCTGGCCAGGGCATGGGAGTGCCAGGTGTAGCGCTGTGGCCACTTCTGGGGGTGCTGTGGCTGCTTCCCAGTCAGCAATATTGGCCAGGGGGAACCCCCACCGTCCCCCATCGCTGGGGGGCATGTGCCCCCCCCCCCAAGGTGGCACCAGTCACCCATGCAATGAACCATGCAGGCTGGCTGTTAATGAGATGCCTTTCAGAAGTACTTTAAGGACAATGCTACAGTGATGAGGCTGATATAAAAAAACCCAGCTTGTTTCTCACGATCATTTTGCATCCATCTCCCTCTTTCTCCTCATTGCAGATCTGGCAGTTTGGGGAATGGGTGGATGTCGTGGTGGATGACTACCTCCCGACAAAGGACGGCAAGCTGCTTTTCGTGCACTCGGCAGAGGGTAATGAGTTCTGGAGTGCCCTGCTGGAGAAAGCTTACGCCAAGTAAGTAGGTTGGGGCATGTCCACTGCTGCTGTGTGTAAGCTTCTCTTGGCTGGTCAGTGTTTCTTAGGTAACCCAGGTGCATTTTGGGAATGGGAAAACTTTAACACTCTGCCTTCTTTTGTGTTCAGGGTGAATGGCTGCTATGAAGCCCTCTCCGGAGGAAGCACCTCAGAGGGATTTGAAGATTTCACTGGGGGCGTCACTGAATGGTATGAGCTTCGGAAACCCCCCAGAAACCTCTACGCGATCATTCTGAAAGCCTTGGAGAAGGGGTCCTTGCTTGGCTGCTCCATTGATGTGAGTTCTTGTTTTGTAGGGTCAGCACAATCCTTTTTGCAGAGATGCTAGGGAGGGGAGAGGAGAAGGGAGTAAATCTCAGGCTATCTGAATGTGTTTGGGGACTGCTCAGAGTCCCCAAGGGCCTCCCTGATCTAACAGTCTTTTGGCTGCCAGCCCTTTGGCAGGGTGCACTGCATTCCTCAGGCCCCTGCCACATCTTACATGTATTATGCAATGAACTGGTTAATCATGCAATAAATTAGACTGGTTACACATACAAAGTAAGACCGGTCACACGCGCAAAGTAATTATCAAGCCAGAAAAATGCCCATCCAGACTAAAAAAGAGCCAACCAGCTGTAAAAATTAGTCCCTGAAAAGGTGTAACTTTATAGCTGGTTTCTATCCAGCTTTAATTTGAATGTGTGGCAGGGCCCTCAGAAACAAAGTGATGCACCAAAGGAAAAAGACCAATACCCAGAAGACCACCACCAAAACCAGCTCCTAAGGTCATCTTGGCCCTCCAGCTCTACCAGGCCTTGCCATATTACTTCTGGGTATCATGTTGTTGGCAGGGTCCCCAGTAGGCTCTCAAATCCAAATTCATTTGAAAAAGGGAACCGTGTTCCAGAACGACTTTGAACCTTTGGAGACAAAGGCAGCATTCATCTTATGCTAAGTCACATCGGCACCATATCAGGATTCCCAAGGCCTCAAGTCACATTTCAGAAGCACTGCATTTCTAAAGAATGATAAATACAATCCCACATCTGATAATTCACTCCCCATCTAGAGGTTGGAGTCACTAGGCTACAGCATAATGATTCTCAAACAGGGTGCTGCGGCACTCTTGGATACCTTCAGATTGTTTCAAGGGTGCCACGCAATGCTAGCGCTGTTAGATGTGCAAATGCGATTCGCAAGATAAACGCAGGGATTTCAAATAAGAATTCAGTGTTGCAAACATCCTAACCTGTTGTGGTCTTGCTTTCTTCCATCGTCAAAAAACAAGAGAAAACCTAAGAGCTGGCAATTTCCAAGAGGTGCCTCAAGCCTAACAAAAAGTACCTTGAGTCTGGAAAAAAGTTGAGAACTGCTGCTATAGCATGTGCACAGAGTGCTCTGAAAAACCATCCTTCCTTCAGGCTGGGATTTTGCTTTGAGGTCTGACTCCTGGGGTCTCCCTGCCTTTGTCTCTAGATTTTTGGAAAATAGCTGCATCTAGTTTTTCAGCTCATATGGCAAAGGCACTTAAACTGCATGCAGAGGGAGACTTCTGGCATTCTGGGCCAGCCTGGACATATGTGCGCTCTGGTGAAAGGTGCTGACGTGCACTAGGATGCTGCCCTTAATCTAGACGTGTTTCAGGGTCTCCAGGCTGAGTGTCAAATGAGAGGCAGGATCAGTGGTCCAAGGCACTGATTCAAGGTGGCGTATCTGTTCTAGCCTGGCTCCAGGGTAGGAAGTGTTGAGCAGACAGCCGCTGCTTCCCTGCAAGTCCCGTATGAAGCCAAGGAACTCTCTCTGTGGTGTGAAGAAATCAGAATCAAGGAGAGGGTAGCCAACAGGCCACGAGTATCTGGGAATGAGTAATCCAACTGCAGGTGAGAGTCAGGGCTCCTAAAGGGATGAGCCCTGACTCTGTGTACGAGGCTGAATCATCCTGCTGTTATGAGCTGAGTTTTACACTCTGCGTAGAGGCCGAGCTTGAGTTTCCATCTGCTTTCCTCTTAGGCAGGGTGGCAAAAACCGCTGCTGCCTTGAACACTCATTCTTGTTGGCTTTTTTCATTTAGATTTCAAGCGTTCTTGACATGGAGTCTGTTACGTTCAAAAAACTGGTGAAGGGGCATGCCTACTCAGTCACGGGTGCCAAACAGGTAAAGTCTTCCTGTCTTAAATATTCTCTTAAGAGCTGCAAGGCAAGCAGTTGTTGTCCAGTAGTTTGAAGGCAAACAGTATCACCCTGGGTTCTGCTCTCAACTCTGTCTCCAGGTGACCTCGCAATGACTTTCCTGTGTGATGAGAATAATGATATGTCCCAATCCCAGAGCAGCAGGCTGTGGGTTGGAACAATGACTGTCTGAGAGTATGTTGGGGAAAACACTCATAAAAGATAATGCTTTATGTGGCAGCCAGGAAGGTTTTGCAGGCCCCTTGGAAGGAATCCTAATTGCTATTTATCATGAAGTCATCAGGCTTGGATGAAGTCAAACAGCAGAGGGGCGTATTCCTGCTTCGGTGCCCAACCTGAGCTGTTCCAGCAGATCCTAGTGGCATGTATGCACTTTGTTGCAAGATGGTTGCTTTGTAGGAAACAACCAGAGAACTTCCTGTATCTCTGTCTGATGTAACAGGGGACCATCAGCTAATGGCCTAATCTCACCCAACATGTGCTACTGTGCATGAGAAACAGTAGCCACCTTTCTCCCACACACTGTTTTAGCCACATGCCCATAGTATGGTTTTACAGATGTGTGCTGGGATAAAAAGATCATAACTCTGCAAGAAGCATCTTTGTGTTTCAACCAGCAACTAACTGGTTTAAGTTAACACTGCACAAATCAGAGCTAGGTACAGCCACTGTCTTCTTTTTTATAAAGTAATTCTGGGTGATCACTTAAAACAGTTTTTACCCTGGATAGTTATTTGTATGATCACATATGCTGCATAAATCCACATTTGTGTACTACTTGGTAACATTTTAGGAAGATCAAAGTTGATGTTATTTTTAGAGTTCCATTCACTTCAGAATGACTACAGGCAACCCCCGCTTAGCACTCTTAATTGGTTCGCAAAAAACAAGCATTAAGTGGAAATAGCATTAAGGGAAACTGAAAGTTTTTGACAAACCAAGATGGCAACCGTGAGCGTTATAACGAAACTCGCTGTGCTAAGTGGAATCAGGTATCAATGTAAAATGAGCGTTATAGTGAAATAGCGCTAAGCAAAACAGCGTTAAGTGGGGGTTGCCTGTACATGCATTCCCCACCACCCAGATCCCTGGAAACTTTCAAGGGCAGGCTAGACAGTCACTTGGCTGGGATGGTTTTATCAGGATGATCCTGCCTTGAGCTGGGGGCCGGACTAGATGACCTCATGAGGTCTCTTCCAGCCCTACTTTCCTATGATCCTAAGGTCATGAAACGAGTCTCGTCTGTTCTAAAACCCAGTGCTGTTCTACGTTTCCTTTCTAAACATCTTCTCGGAAATACGTTTGTATAATATTCAGACTTTATAATATTCATAAAAGTCCTTCAAAACAAACCCTTAAATGCTGGTCTGGTTTGCCTGACAATGCCTCTCAAAAACAATGTCTCCAGTAAGGTCAGACCCTTCCTAGCTTGAATTGTTTAGATCTGATTGCAGCCAGTAATGTCCCAAGAACCACTGTAACAGTCCTTACACAACAGCGTGCGGCAGTGTGTCTACGTGCAGACCTTGAGGATAAGAGCTGTTTTGCTGTGTGAACCATTTTTAGATTTGTTTTCTGTAGCATCCCTTGCAACAACAGCTGTGTTTTGCATGACACACTGCAGAATGCAAAGGCTGTTTTGCATTCAGAGTTTCTCACCCTTTCTTCCCCCTTCCTCATACCGCTTGTTATGCTTTTAAAAATACTCCAAGAAGCATGTGCTGTGGTCTCACAGGGCATCTATGGTGATTGCAGGTTAACTACCGGGGGCAGACTATTAATTTAATTCGAATGAGGAACCCATGGGGAGAAGTGGAGTGGACTGGACCCTGGAGTGACAAGTAAGGATTGATTTTAAGAGCAGGAAGAGAAAAATACCCCCTGATGCCATCTACATAAAATGTTTTCATGGTGTTTGCTTGAGAAAGTTGTGAGAACACAGGAATGAGAACACAGGTTGTGACAACACAGGTTACCACAGGCAACCACGTTATAACACTTCAAACCAATCAAGCTTCATCTCAAGTTTCTTTTTACCAAAGCAGTAGTACATGTAAGATTCTACAGCAGAGATCCATTGTGAAACTAAAAACAAACTGCTGAATGATAGCGTGACCAATCAAGATCATGTATCAGAAGCCAGTAACAGTAATATTTTTCATACTAAGTGACGTGAGCTGATTAGCTCTGTCTGTAATTGGTGTTGCTCCATTAAGCACTTGCACTCCCCCAAATTTGAAGAGTTATTCAAGCTTTCAGATTCATTGTATGTTTGATTTGTTTTGCCTTGCAGTTCTTCTGAGTGGAACTCAGTGGAGTCATCTGTGAGACAGCAGCTAATGGTCAAAATGGAAGATGGAGAGTTCTGGTAAGTAGAAAATGCGATGCGCTCTCCAAGTCAATTGGGATTCATGAGAGGAAGCTTAAAATGGGTTTTATACACACATACGCACCCCTGGATCTCAATGTTGTCTGAGATCAGTTCTGTATTTCTGTGAGACTTGACAAAAATGTCTTTGCATTCAAAAGCTTGTCTAACTTAATCCCAACTACATCATCAGTCCAATAAAAGAGATCACCTCAAAAAATCCTTGCCTCTCACATTTCTTGGGATTGGCATGTGGCTGCCCATAGTCATCTGATACAGGGAAAAATCACCAGAATAACTTGGGGCACTGACAGAAGTGATGTTTTGTCACATGATCAGCCACTGCAAGTGCTCTACAGCTGTGCACTGACAGGAAAGCATGGCTGCAGAGTGTTTTAAAAAATGCCCAATACATGAGGGTTCAGATGAAGGCACTCCAGAGCAGAGCACCTTCATTAAATTCTGTTAGTGTCTGCCTGGGGGTGGGCTGGTGCTGTCTTCAGGATGGGACAGGAGAGAGTTCTGTCTGGGGTTTGCCCAGGCTGCACTGGAGGGTGGGGCAGGTGGATTGGAGCCCCCTCCCCCCCATGGACCTCCAATCCACCTGCCTCCCCCACCACCATTCCAGCACAGGCTGGGCAAACCCCAGAACAGACTTCCCATCCAGAACAGACTTCCCATCCCTTGCTTTCTCCCCCTTCCCCTCCCATCCCAAGCCAACACCAGAGCTGAGAGAGGGGGTGGGGCTAGGGAAGAGGCTGCAGACACACAGCCTCTCTCAATCAGCTCCATCAGCTCCAAAGAGGAGCTTGATTCTCCATCCTCCCTACCCAACAGTGGACATTTGTTGGGTTGGGAGGGTCAGTCTAACTCGTGGTGCTTTCTGTAAAGCGCATAAATTAGACCAGGAAGCTGCATGTCTGTCAGCACCCTTGGTCTGTACTGCTGAAGGCTGTATCCCTCATGCCCCAGAACTGTGCTGACCTGCTGTACCAACTGGTGTAAATCAGGGTAGCAATGAAAGCGATGCAACCAGGCTGATTTATACTATCTGAGGATTTGGCCCTATAAAATTGGGTCCTATAAGATAATGAACAGTGCTACTATAGACTATCAACAATTATGAAAGCTTTTGAAACAGTTGGAAGGGTTGTGGGATTTGGAGGAAGCAATAAATCCAAAACAGTAAGGTCTTAATTTGTGTATAACCTACAAACAAGGGACAAAAGGCATGAATTGGCAAAGTGGTATAATGAAACAATGATTTCCATTCTTTGTGAGACTTTGGGAGCCTCCAGAAAGCCCAATCATTGAAAGCACCATGGGTTTTGGGAGAGATTTTTGTCCTGTGTGCATATATATTATTACCGACACCTAGGTTATTTTGCTGGACTTTTCTTCACAGGATGTCTTTCCAGGATTTTCTGAGAGAGTTCACCCGCCTGGAGATCTGTAACCTAACCCCAGATGCGCTGCAATCAGAGAGATATCGCAAGTGGAACACGGTGCTTTACGATGGCACTTGGCGGCGTGGGAGCACAGCTGGGGGCTGCAGGAACTTTCCAGGTAAGACCAGGCAACGTTGCATGTTGCTCTAACGTTGTAGCCCTTGCCCAGCTGGATGCCATAATTGTATCAAATTAGTCTGCCATTGGTTGTTAGAGCAGTTTATACTGAGATGTGACAATTTTTCCACCCCCCTGGGGGCCATGTTGTTAATTCACTGGCAACATGCTCTACACCAGAGCTGTCCAACTCATCTGGGACCCTGGCCTGGATCCAGACTGTTGGGCTTCTTGTGGGTGTGAGGGCTGATCCGGCATGAGGGCAGCTGCAGTGACCACTGCAGGCCTGGAGGATCTGCCAGCAGTGAGAGTGGTGGCCAGGACAGTGGGTCTGGGGCAACAGAAGTGAGCCAAACTTGCTACTAATGGCCATGTTTGTGGGGCCAAAGGGTTCTGAATTCTACAGCAGAGCATGGCCTCCCCAACTTTCAGTGCCTACCAGTAGCCCAGAGGGCTGGACAGAGAGTCTGTGTGCCAGATCTGGCCTGCAGGTCGTATGTTTGACACAGCTACTCTAGAGACCCAGGCCTGCGAAAAACTGGCAAGGAGAGTTTCCTTATTTTTTAATGGATACTTACTTTTATGGTTGATATGAAGCTATGAATAACTGTCAACACTTTGGTCATAAAGGTTGCCAGTCCATTACCGACCACCATATTCTTTAGTTTACTCCTTTCCGCTCCTGATCCCACTTTTCAGCCACATTCTGGATCAACCCTCAGTTTAAAATCCGGCTAGAAGAGATGGATGATGATGACAATAACTACGGGAAAGAGCAGGGCTGCAGTTTCCTCCTGGCACTCATGCAGAAGCATCGTCGCAAGGAACGGCGATTTGGGAAGGACATGGAGACCATTGGCTTTGCTGTCTACGAGGTAAATAAAAAGGCACTGCCACAATCCCTTTTCTCCAGAGTTCCCTGATCCAGGAATATCTGAAATTGCAGTTATGGGAATGCAGAAGATGATGGTTGAGTTGTCTTTCTCTTGTTGGCTGATAGAACATGAGATTCTTTGCAACTCACTGACTTTTATTTCTGTCTCTGCAGGTTCCTGCTGAGGTATGTATGACAATTCATTCAACAGATGCTCAGCATGGGTAATGTGCATTTAAATTATGCTTTCTGGCAAGGATAACATTGCATAACAGTTCCTAAATCAAGTGTATAGAGGGAAAATGCAAGTGTCTTGACCACTGTGCCTACAGAAGACATCTGGTTTCTTCCAAACCACGTTGGGCTTCAACTGCTGTCTGATGGGATGACTTGGTCTGTGTGTGTGTCTTTCTCTGGTAGCACATGGGCCAGCCAGCGGTCCACCTGAAACGAGAGTTCTTCTTGGCGAATGCTTCACGAGCTCGCTCAGAGCAGTTCATAAACCTTCGGGAAGTCAGCACACGCTTCACATTGCCTCCAGGAGAATATGTTGTTGTGCCTTCTACCTTTGAACCCAACAAGGAGGGAGATTTTGTCATCAGGTTCTTCTCTGAGAAAAAAGCTGGAACTGAGTAAGTCTCATGGCTTGTCTGAACCAGTAGTTAATTTCCAGGAATGGATCCCAGAAGCCAGTGAGATAAGGCACACTCAAGAGACGCCCATATGTGCTTGTCCTAAGGGATGCTGGCTTTCTGTAATATCAAGGCTCTTTCATAGGGCTGCTGTTCCAATGGGAGTCTGGGTTTTATTTAGGCATGTACTTAAAATATCAGTTTTTGCAGTCGCTGTGTGTCCTCAGAAAATGTATTTCTGTTTCTTAAAGAGGAATGTGACACACACCCATCTGTCCTAGACAGACTATAATTTCAGCCAGTGTGGCTGTAAAAGCTAGTATGCAAGAGAGACATGAAAGAGTTGATACAATGGATCACTGCAACCTCCAGATCCAAAGATCCTTTGATCTATCTCTCAGGGTTCATAAAGGTTTGGGATTTCCATGACATGTCTGAAGTGTGTCTTGCCCCCTTGAGGGCTGGTGGACAGCAATGATACATGTCTGCATGTCATGAACATACAGCATCTCTCTTGCCACATTTTCTTCTGTTGGGCGTCCGTGACCCTTCCAACCCAATATTTTCTTCATGGGCTTTCTGTCTGTCTTTCTGCAGGGAACTGGATGATAAAATCCAGGCTAACCTTCCAGATGAGGTAAGAATCCCTGGTTGTCCACAGATGTCTGCAAGAAAACAGGCTCCGGAATCCCCTTAAATGCTTAAGACCACTGAGAGTTCTTGTGCAATCACTTGTTTTTCTTCACAGCCCGTGGCTGCACTGACGTAGCTCCATTCATATATCTAATCGTAACAGGTTCCTCCCTCATACATACATTCTTCTCACCAGGAGTTTCATTATTTTACTTTCCTCCAGCAACAAGGTGCATGCCAGTGCTTGCCCTTGCCAGTAAAATAGCCAGATCTCAGTAGCTAATAATGGCATGTCTGCCTACACAGGGGTAAAGATTCATCTCGTTCAGTACCTTTACTCTATCCATATATTACGACTCCTCTCATTTGCTGAGGTTGGGTCAAGTAACCTGAGGCCTGAAAAAGCAGAAGGCTTGGGTTGAACTTTGATTTAGCAAAAGGCCTTAAAGTTTTACTGTCTTCAACTCCTGTGCTGTCTCTTTTCTCTGGGAGAACTGGACTTGTCTAAGTGATCTAGTTTAATGGTGACAGGGTTTTGCTAGAGTGACCAAATCTCACCTGAGCTCAGTAGACTTTCCTGCCTTGAGTAGGGGGGGCTGGACCTGATGATCTCTGAGGTCCCTTCCAGCCCCTAACTTCTATGAATCTATGAAACTCCTTCAGCGGCCACATGTATAATTTCCACTGCACAGCTACCCTAACTAGTATAAGGACAAGGCAAGTGGCAAGTGTAGGATTCAAATTAGAATCTGCTGCTTGACAGTGGTCAGCCACTAGGATCCATATTACTCGCCATGAAATCCTTACTGTTTCTATATTCTCCTACTCTGTCATCAACCACCAACAAATGTCCGTGCTGTATACACTTCCCTGCCACAAGCCTGTCCTGTGCTATCTATTCAGTTCTCTTGAAAAACAGCTGATCCAAATGTCAGCCCTGCCTTCCTAACTCTATTCTGTTTCCTCAGAAAGTGCTTTCTGAAAGTGAGATCGATGCGAGCTTCAAGCAACTTTTCAAGCAGCTTGCTGGAGCAGTACGTATTCTCTTCCATTCATGAAAGGGTAAAAGCCAGAACCAAGTGGAATACCTAGCTGCAGATATGATGGATTATCTGGCACGTGAGGTCTTTAGTCAAGACTGGATCTCTTTTACAAGATTTGCTATAGCTCAAACAGGAGTTGTGGGCTCAGTGCAGAAATTACTGAGGGATTCTGTACCCTACATTATATAGCTGGACTAGGTCCCTTCTGGCTTTATAAATTAAGATCTTATGGTAATTATTTCTAACAGAAATAGAATTTGGCCCGGGATGTTCTAGCCAAATTGAAATTTGACTGATTGCATTTTGCTGCCATAAAGGTCCTCCTGAAAGTTCAGCTGGACAGGGTATTGTTCACTCGTTCTCCTCACCTACCACATCAACTGATTAGCATGGCTGCATATCAGCCACAGGTAGCCCTCTGTGTAATTTGTGTATCATGTTAAGCACCTCAGGAATTAGCAGAGATACTACAACAATGTAAGATTTTATTTCTTCCTTTCTTGCAGGATATGGAGATCAGCGTCCAAGAACTGCAAACCATCCTTAACAGAATTATGAACAAGCGTAAGTATTGAAAAGGGAGCACCATGTAACTTGGTTGGCCCTGTTATCCTCACAGTCTGAATTTGATGTTTCATGCCCAGCCATCTACAATTTAGGGGTGTTTATACACATGCTTCAGAAGTGTGTGTGTGGGGGGGGGGGAAGGAGCTTTAATTAGAGCAGGTCCAAGAGCCACTCTAATTAAAGCACTCAGAGCATCACATGTAACAGTATCCCTGTGCTGAAAAATGGTGGCGGGGCACTTTAATTAAAACTCATCAAATGAGCTTTAGTTAAAGCATGCCGGCAGGCATTTTTCAGCAGGGGGCCTCTGATACATGTGCTGCTGGAGCCTGCTGGAGTGCAGTAATTGCCACGCTTCAGCAGACTTGATTGCTTGAGTCTGCTCTGATGCACTGTAATTAAAACAAGTTGGAGCAGCCTTGTTGCATGTGTATAGGTGCCTGGGGTACTGCAGGGAGCCGTGCTTTGTTGAAGCAATATCAGGAATCTGATGCTCTCATTCTGCTGGCTGCTGCTGAGGCAACCAAGATACCTGTTTCTGAGTGTTACCATTCTACCACTACATAAATTCATGACTGTATCCGTGCTGTGCTGGCAGAGGACGTAAATTCAAACGATTGCCTCTGTCCAACATAAGATTTATAGTCTTAAAGGACATTTAGTAGAAGAATCTGGTACAGTGGGGTTTTGTAGCATCATGTTTGTAACATGGGAACTCTGATCTCATATTTGCCACCTCTTTGCTCTCAACTGCAGATAAAGATCTCCGGACCAAAGGGTTCAGTATTGAGTCATGTCGGAGTATGGTGAACCTCATGGACGTATCCTCTTTCTGTTTCTTTGTTGTGTAGAAGTGCCTCCAATGCTCCCTTGGTTCAATTTGGGACAGAGTCCCAATGCATGTAAGATGCCAGACCGCAATGAATAAAGGTGACATGGTTATTAAAGTGCCAGTATCTAGTGAGGATGTCTTCTTAGTTCTTAGGTGGGATGGGAGGGAAAGAGTAATGTCTTGCACATCCTTCTCCTTAACCATTTCCCCCCAAATAGCGAGATGGAAATGGAAAACTAGGTCTGGTGGAATTCAACATCCTCTGGACCAAAATTAGAAATTACTTGGTAGGTGAAGTTGCTCGCAGTCCTCTCCTCTTGCTTCCTCCAGCTTATCTATATCATTGGCAGAATTTCCAGCATGGTCTAGAAATAATTTGGTACCAGCACTGATGATTTGACACTGCTTGCTTTATCTAGACTTTTGTTAGTCATGTCAACCACAGTGCATCACCTTTGTACATTTTCAGTGGCGCTTGTAACTCTCTCTCTTTACACTCTGAGAGACCAATGACCACATTCCAAGAGCACCATTTGTCCTTTCACTGGCCTTTCTTCTTTTGTTTCCCCTTTAAGGCTGTCTTCAGGAAATTTGATTTAGACAAGTCTGGAAGCATGAGCGCCTATGAGATGCGAATGGCACTAGAGTCTGCAGGTAATTCAGAACACTTTATGCTGATGTGAATCTACTCTCTTCTGTTTGATTCAGTTGCCAGTTACCTCAATCTTGTTGTGACACTTGACACCAAATACCACTTTTACCCTTTATTCCAAAAGCATTTGAGAGCTGCTGACTGGTTTCTCCAGCCAGCCATCTTTAGAAAATGATTGTGTAGTTTAGCAGAGGTTCCAGATCTGAGCAAAGTCAAGGAAGAGAGTTCCAGTAAGATCCATGATGATTCAACTTTGTTTTTTTATACAGTTGAAGGAAGTGTTAGGGTGCTGTGTGCAAGGTCTGAGGCTCCCTCTTGTGGCCATATTGAAAACAAAAGTAGATGCTCATCCTGGGAGCTGTCCTACACTTGAGAACAGAGCTCCATCCTATGGTCTATCCTGTCTGCAGCAGTATCCCATCTAAGCTGCTTCAGACACCCTATAGTTGTTTACTAATACAGCTGTTGGCTCCCAAAACATCTGGCAGTAGAAAGGGGTAAGTGTAGATAAGGCCTAGATCTCCGTGTACATACAGAACCTTCCAAAAGAGCTCTATATGCTTTGCTTCTTACCTTTGTTCTTAAAAGTAGTCAGTGGTTTTCCTTTTTTAACTTGCTTGGTTAGTTTTACCAAAATACTTCCATGTTTCAACAGGCTTTAAACTGAACAAGAAATTGTATGAACTCATCATCACCCGCTATTCAGAGCCTGACTTGGCTATTGACTTTGACAACTTTGTCTGCTGCTTGGTGCGACTTGAAACCATGTTCCGTGAGTACAATGGGTTTCTTAAGCTTTCTCGTAATCTTCCCCTCTTAGCTGCTTGTTTTTGATCCCACATGAAAGACTTTGATTGTGGCACTTTCTATTTGGGCTCTTTAGGGAAGCACAATCCAGCTGGACACCAGACTCCAACATGCTCACTATTATACTCTTCATGTGCCATGTGCCATGTCTTGGACTATGGGTATTAAGGCCCCACTACCAAATGACTCCTTTAGCACTGATGTTGACCATGTTCCTGACAGCACAGATATGCTTTGTATTGGCACTGCTCAGACCCTGATGGCTGATGATGGGCAGAATAGTTAATAACTGTTGTAAAACTGGACTCGGCAGACCATTAAGGTTGGTTCCAGGAGACCACTGGATGGCAGAAGGCAGGGTTTATAACCAGGGCACAGTTCTTTATTGAAGAGATTTGCTAATATAAACATTTGTTAGTGATTTTATTGCCAATTCCAGTACCATAGTTTATTATTTTCTCCCTCCTGCTTCACCTTCCTCTCTGCTCCAGTTGTATCTAGATTTAAAAGAGACTGGACTTATTTCTGCTTTGTTTGATGTTATGTGTGGGTTTCAGCCATTGGATTCTGATGCAGTGGAAAATTAAAACAGAAACAGATGGGGAATTAATGTTTTCCATTGAAAAAAACCTGCTGAGGTGGCAGCTCTGCCAGTCAGGACAGAATGCAGTGATATAACTTGCTGGAGGAGTTCTGCAAATGGTCCAGAGGCTTAAATCCTTCCCCAAAGTTCAATGGGTCATTGCTGTTGTGAATCCATCAGAGTTGAGGGTGGCAGGTTGCCAGGGGGGTTCAAGTCAGTCTGATGCTGGTCTGCGCTTTGTTTAAAAGCCTGTCTTTTCCTGCTCAGCAGTATACCATTACGGGCTTAGAGCTTCCCACTGCTGGGAGCTCCACTGCTGCCTACATGCAACTAAGAGCCCAAATGAATTTTCCGGTTGGCTGCATTCAATCAAGCACAGCTTTACAATGTCCTTGAAGAACTTTCTTGGCAATGAGGCTTCCTCTTCTCTTGCTGCAGTTCTTACACAGAAGCCGTGGGGTGTTCATGCATCATCCCGCAGATCCCTGCATCACAGTTGGGCTTTCATTATTACTGCCTTGTGGGATGTGCTGCCAGCATGTTGTATTTCAATTAATGAAATATTTATAACACATTTTTGTTTCCTGCTCTGTCAACACAGGGTGTTTCCAAGCTCTGGACACGGATAATGATGGAATTGTTACTTTTGACTTACTTAAGGTACATTTTGCCAATCCCCATTGGTCTAAGTTTCCTGTACTCCTCGTAGCTAACTTCTGGGATAGAGGGTGGCCTCACTCTCATTCATTGTCTGAACCATAAGAACTGTAATTCCAGTTCTCTGTGGGTTCAGCAGCCACAGAGATGGTGCTTAAGGCATGTTACTACAGCTCACTGACATGAGGACTTGCTCTGGACTTTGGGTGCAGCCTTCCCCAGTCAGTTCAGTCACTCGCTCAGGCTGGGGACTCTGATGTCACTGAGTGTGATCTTGGCCACATCGCTCCCTTTTGGGCCACTGACACAGCCTCAGTCACATAAGCCTGATGGGTTGTAAGGCCCAGGTTGACTTTGGACACATTTCACCACAAAGAGGGAGGGAGGGTTTAAACCCACTGGCTGGAGAGTTAGGACTCTTGACTTCTGTCCCAGCTGTCACTCAATTGTGGCCAAAGAGCCACGCTCCACTTTTTTGTCCCAAAAAATAATGGGTGCTTTCTTCACATGGGGCATTCAAAGCCTATTGCATTTAAAGCTGGTGTTTTGTGCAGATGAACAAAAAAAACCCATTGTTAATAAATCTTTGTCTCAAACCAGTTTGTCCCCTACACACTTCCACAAACTATCACCATTTTTAATACAAACCAGGAGGCTTAACAGGTTCCTTTGATTTATTTTTATGCCAGCATTGCTGTGCCATCAGCAATCTCCTCATTTGGGGAATGATCCAGAAACCAGGGTAGTTAATAGAAGCTTTTCTGCTTGTGGAGTTTCTTGGAGATGACCTAGGTTCTTTTTTTCTCTCCTGTCTCTCCCTGACAGTGGTTACAACTGACCATGTTTGCTTGAAGAAGGAAAGGGAGCCCTTCCACTCAGCCATTCAGCCTTTCTTCATCACACAACCTCAGCTGCAAGTGCCTTTGTGTTGGGATAAAGGGGGGTTGTCTTCTCCTCACCACCTCTCCCTGCTGCCTTCAGAAGCCTTGCTGGGGATTGGGAGACCTCACCCCATGGCCCCCACAGCTGCATGGAAGATTGACTCTTTTCAGCTCCTCCCCTTTTATCCGATTGCCTTGTCCTGGGAACCTGCCCTCAGGCAGCTCAAACCGCTGGTTTTTCATTTTTCAGCATAAGTTTTAAGCAAGGAAAAGACTGCCAGATGCAGTGCCAAAGCCATGAATGGGCCTTCCCGCTTGGTTAGGTGCCCCTGTCCTTTTTGAAGGAATCAGGATGTCTGCCAAGGACGGTGAGTCTCTCATACTGGCCTCAGCTGTAGAGTCTCCCAAGAGACTTGACCTTCTGGAGGTCAAGGTTTCTTGGCTCCTTCTCTGCTTTTTGGATTCCCCCCGCCCCCCTTCCTCGTTGCCAAGGGTCTAATGACAGTGCTAAATATTATGATTTGCTGAGGAAGCCTGTTTTTCCCTTCCTGTCCTGGAGTTTCTGTACCTTGCTCCCCATCTGCCTAAGAACTTCCTCTTCAAGACATGGGCAGTTGATCAAACTGTAATGAGTTAGGTAGCAGATCTTTAGTGCAGAGTAGCTGATGTGAGGAGACTGTCTGTCTTTTCCAGGTTTTACCCCATGGTAAATGATAGCTAAACTGGTATAGCTTACCCCAGATGGAACAGGGCTATACAGTTCCTTGTTTGGCCTTTACTTTCCAGGATAGGAACAGGCAGTTACCATGCACCCGCTTCACTGTCTGTAACTCCAGCCGCTGCCTCATAGTCTGTAAATTCCTCATGATAGATCCCAGCAGTGCAGGAGCTGCATTCACAGCTTTCCCAACTCCTTTTACATCTGAGAATACTCCTAAGAGAAGGACAGATAGAGCCTGGGAAGACCTCTCACATCACAAGAGTGCTATGGAAAAACATGCACATCTTGCAACCTGCCTTGGATTTCTTGTACCTCAAGCTTGCAATAGCCAAACAGTCCTTTCTGCTGCACCCTCTACCCTTCAATTGCACTCCCATGGCACAAACACTCCCCAGAGCCCTCTCTTACCAGGAGCTCAAACTCTTCTTGTCTTTTGCTAAGTTGGTTTTTTTTTTGCCATATTCCTATATATG
Organism: Crocodylus siamensis; assembly: GCF_052110815.1. NCBI lineage: Eukaryota > Metazoa > Chordata > Crocodylia > Crocodylidae > Crocodylus > Crocodylus siamensis. The sequence goes on from NC_143400.1 coordinate 3,634,006, forward strand.
ATGGACAGGGATTACCAGGTGGCTTGCTTGCTTCTTCCCATGTAGCCAGGTGTGTCGGTATCAGGGATTATGAGACACACATATAGTGAATACTGTTTCATTTTTGTATTGTATAAAATGACTGTTTTAATGCCAAAAATAAATTTTAAAAGTACTACTAAAACAAAACCATTGGTTGTCTGTGGGCTTCCCCCCCCCCCCCCCCCGTTTTCTTCCTGCTCCTTTGCAAAATTTTGCATTTTTTCATTTTGGATAGTTTCCTCTGGGTGCATTCCCAAAGCCCAGTATGAAGCAAAACATCCGCCCTCTACAGCAAAGTTTCCTCAATTCAATCTAGACATGTTTATGGGCCAACATCTGGATCAGCAATAACAGTAATTTAACTAGACTTTTTAAAAAAAAAATTGAGAGTGGGGGCTTACCACTCACACTGAAAATATAATATTTATAAATATTTATAAATACAATAAATCCAATCTTACCTTCTGATTATGCCACAAGCAAGCAGGGTTATCATGAGACACTAAGACAGTTACAGCTGAACTGTGACAGTGTGTACCAGATGAAGTTCCTCCCCCACAGTGAATAACTTGGGAGACGGAAAATGGGCTAATTTGGAACAAGCCGTTATTGTAACAGAACGAACATTTTGTGCACGTTTTATTTTATTGAAGCTTCAGAAAGAGATTAATCATAAACAAATCTTAGTTTCAGAGGCCGGGGATTTGGGATGTTGTTGCCAAGTAAGATTGTTAAGTAAGTTTCAACAGCTGAACATTTTGTAGATGCCAGTGCCAAGTTGGCAGACTGATTGAACAGTCACACAACTCAACTGGCTCTTTGACATGAACAGCGATTCTCAACCAGGGTGACATGGCACCCTGGGGGCCCTGAAGATCATTTCAAGGGTGCTGTGGGATGCTATGCAATGTTAGCACTAAGTATGCAGGCATAATTCACAAGATAAACCCAGGGAGCATGTCCATATATGCAAGTACATGCAGTTGCAGCAGCTCAAATAGCAGGGGGGCAAATTTGTGCCAGAGATTTGTGCCTCAGCACATGTGCCTGAACATGCACTTTGGTGCAGAGCAAATTATGCCACTTAGGACAAACTGCCTAGCTCCTCCTGGGTCTTCATCCAGGGGGGAGCTAGAGGCTCACCCATGCTGGCCCCAGCAGTATAAAAAGCTGCCCTAGCGAGCAACACAGGGCTACTTGTCCTCAGGAGCTTCTGAGGCCTGGCCAGTTGGTATCTGGGGACACTAGTCCCTTGTGCCAGCTGGACTGGTGAAGCAGCCCTAACCTAGACAGACCCCTGCCCCCTCTACGCACTGCAGCAGTTTGGCAGTGGGGGCTGCTGCCTAGCTGTGACCTGCTGCCTCCTATGACAGCATCTGCCCCCTTGGACCTGCAGTTCCATGGCTGCATGCCTGCCAGACCCAGACAGGGACCGCGCGGCTGCCTGGGCTGCGCTATGGACACTGCAGCGGAGCCACCTGCACCTCTGGGCCAGATGCCAGCAGGCTGTGGCTGCACAGCTGGCCTTCGGGTGGCACTGCTGTCATGTCTTGTGGTAGCCCCACTCTGCCATCCAGGCAACTACTGCCCAGAAGATGTGCTCCTTGCAGTGGCCCACTTTGAGCTACCAATACTGTTCTTCCAGCCCCAATTGGCTAAGAGGTCAGCCACCTTGTCTGGCCTCCAGTTGGGTCCCCGTGCTGGCCCTGGGCAGGTTCCTCTGCCCAGGTCCCGCCACTTGCCTCACTAGCAGAAATCCTGGGTTTCCCTGTTTAAAAATCGCAAATTCTCCAATTAAAAAACCCCCAAATTCTCTCATTGAAGTACCCAAAATCTGTGTTCTTTCACAATTAAAACGCCACTATATCTAGAGATATCAGTTAGGCAATGCCTTACTGATATATTCACAGTTTTAAGGCAATTTGGAAGCCTACCAGTGCCTCTATCATCATTATAAAACAAATTCTAAAGGTCTAAACACTTTGGCATTTGCTCCTTGCTTTTTATCATAGAAAAATCAGAGCTGCCTCTCCCCTCTTGCTCAGGGACTGGGCTAGGCAAGCCCCTTCCCTTCCAAACTGGCCTCCCCCTGCACAGGCTGCTCTAGAGGAACAGGGGGGCTCTGGAGACCTCTCCTACCTGGAGCTCTCCCCCATCCCTGACCCCTTGTGGGGTGCCTCTTGTGGCATCTCAAACTGCTTTGAGGTGCTGCAACAGGCACATGCTCACTCATCTGGATGCATCCAGGTTTAAAAAAGGAAGTCGTAGCATCTAAAACATCCTGTCCTGATGTGGCCTTGCCGAGTTCTCTGCAACATAAGAATTACTCTAGTGTTTTCTAGAGTCACAGAATGAGTAGAAACAAAAAGCTGGCATCTTCTGATGGGAACCCAGAGTCTAACAAGGTGGAGAACCACTGGACTACAGCCCTGCATGCCTTTTTCTCTTTGAAAACATTTATAGAAAGTGACTTAGGAATCTTGGTAAGGGGTGTAATGATGTATTAGATTTCAGTTTCTTGGAGCTAGACACTCTGGTTCAGATGTACAGTATTCAAGACCTCTTATCTGTGGCTCTTAACTGTTCAGGTTTCCCTCGCTTTATGCTGGTTCTATATGCATGAATCCGCTCTTATCCAATGACCCTTTTTATACCAAAAATTCATTATATGCAAGGTAAATTCACCCTTATGCAATCGGTATGGTAGAAGCCCCGCAGTCAGCTGCTTTGTGCGGTGCATTGTGGGAGTGACACATCAAATTATAGTCTCCTATGTGGATCTGCACTCCTTGCTCGTTTGTGACATGCATTTCTGTAGTTGCCATCACCATTATGGTATCCTGCTTATCTCCCATCCCTCTCCCTGGTGATTTGGAGTCTGATACTGAAGACCCTTCACCACCCTCTCTCCACACCAACTAAACATTCACCACCACCCTGTGCTTGTGTGTACTGTCTGCTGTTGGCGAGTACCAAAATTGTCTTGTAGAAGTGGGTCCAGGGGTCAGTACAGTCAAGGTCTTGTAATATATCCTTATTTGTTATACTGTAAACCGGGTTCCCTTCATGCGAATTCGAGTTATGCGCTATTTTCCAGGAACGCATAAAGCGAGGGAAACCTATACCATTTAACAATACAGCTTTGTGCAATATTTTTTTAATCTTGTATTACCTTGTGCTCTCTGCTACCCTTCATTTCAAGATGACTGCGGCCTTTTATAAACAACGTTTAATCTTTATGTGAGGTTGTATTTCCTCTGTTTCCAGGGAGTGTAATGTAAGTGAGGTCACCCATACTTTGCATTCAGCAGTAGAGAGAGTCAACTCCAGAAACTCCAGCTACTTGCCCTGCTGTTGTACTTCCTTCGAATTCTTGGTATTGGCTGCAACATGAACCTGATCCTTTGTACTTTTAATCTCCATGCAGAATTTCTACTTCATAAAACTTTTTAATAGGTAGGTAAGATGTGGATTCCCAGCATGTGCCAGTTGTATAACCAGCATTTGTCCGCTGGAAGTACCTCCTGCTTGCTCTAACGAGGAATTTTCAGTCCCAATAAGAGGACAATACCAGGGTAGAGAGGCACCTGGTAAAGTAACTAAATTAAGAGAGATGTAAGCTTTTGTGAGCCTGACCTTAACTGCCAAATAATTAGCCAGTATGGTTAAGTGAAACTTTAGTTTTCAGGTCATTAACTGTCCCAGAGATGACAAGGCTTCGAATCAGGGGTTCAGAATGAAAACAGAGACCATAGGAGAAGACCTAAAACCAGCCTTTCATTTAGTCTGGAGCACTGATGGTCTTTCCCCACAACCCATTACAAAAACAGAGAGCATCCACAAAACACCAACAGGAAATGTTTACAGTGGGGCAATAGTGACAAAAAACTGGGTCTTACCTTTCCTTCTGAAGACAGCAAGGCTTGATGTCATTCTTTTATTTCTTCTGGATGAATTATTGAAACTCCAGAAGCTGCTGTCCTGTGCTCTTATAAGCATGGTAATCTCAATGACCAATCACCTTGGTTGGATGATATTTCCAGACACTGCACTAAAAAAGCAACCGCACGACCTTTGAAATAAATGCTGATTAAGCAGGAAGGCACTGAAGTTTGTTTGCTGATGATGTTATGTCTTGGCTTCACAGGATGGCCTTTGTAAGGCACTGGGATACCACCTTGTTCTCCTGGGCAAAGGGGGCCTTGCCAGCTCCTTTAGTGGTGCTTTCTGAGAAATTATCATACCCAGATCAGGTAAGCAGTATTGCCAGTCTCTGAAAAGACTTTATTTAATACTGAGGTTGTGACCCAGTCTTAGCCTAGGATAAGAAACAGCCTAAAAGACATTGTGTCAGGAAAATAATTTCATATTGCCATCAGACAGCACATCCTCCTTTTTTGGCAGAGACAGGTTTATTGCTGAAACACCCATCACCTCGCCTTGCTGACAATCGGCCACTTGAGACATTTCAATCTGGTTTTCGTTTCAGGTCATAGCTCTGAGGTAGGTCTCAAGAGAGTCTCCTGCTTAATTTACACCTCCTGACTCCCGTGCTTATTAGGCTGTTGTCCTCCTGTTTGATCCACCAGGATCTGTTCCACCATCCACCGTAACTGAATTCTGCTTGTTCGTGGTGGCTCCACGTCTGTTCCTGTCCTTCTGCTCCTGCCACATCTCATTACAATGCACCAGAGGGCTCCCTTGGACAGTACTTCCTTTTCAGAACAGACATCCAGTATTTTGTAGTCTGCACTATTAGCGTTAAGCAGGTGCACGGCTTCGTTAGTCTCTCCTGACGCACTTGCTGTGTCCCTCTTTCCCAGCTGTCCCCTTCTGAACTCCAGCTCAGTATTTAAGAGGAGAATCCTGAATTTTATCAAAGCCTGACCAGATCAAACTTTGCTCCTTATATGTAAACAGCACCGTATGTAGGCTCCTAGTGGCGCTAGGCAAGCTTTTAGTATCAGCCCCCCTCCCACTTTTCCCAGAGATAATGACAATAATAATTTTTTAAAAGATCATTTTCTGTCCAGGCTCTGGGCAGCCGCTCGGTTCACCCATGCCTGCATCCAGCCCTGTACGTAAATACTTTCTAGACACCCTACGTGCACGTGACTATATGCCTTTGTCGTAAAAGCACCTGTTCCTCAGAAGTGGGATTTTTGAGACACAAACACGCACTTGAAACTATACAGATTTCTTCATGCTCAAGCAGCAAAAAGTGGATTTAATGTTTTTAAGTGGATTTAATTCTCGCCTCCTCGAGCACCTGGATTAAGACATGTCCGCGGATGGAATGCAGGCCAGCAGTGGTGTTTGCCCCCAAAACAGATAGTAGAAAGACATTGGTGTTTAAGCCAGTGGCTCTTCAATGTAATCTTCCTGGCACGGGAGCAGCCTGCTGGAGGAGGCTCAGGGTGGAAGAGCTGTGGAAAATCAACACATCTCGTCAATGTACCCTATGTTCCCTGTACACGGGGTGGCACAAAGAGCCAGACCCCCAGGATCCCCATCCTGCAAGAACCTGCCAATACAGGCGAGTTAACAGTTGCCCCCTCCTCAGCTGCAACTGCCCCCACCAACGGCCTGGAGCCCGACTGCCCCGCCCCGCTGCAATGCCACCTCCCAGCAGGTGCCATCACTACACCTGCCCCTACCCCACAGCTTCCCTCCAGCTCCCCAGGGACTCATGTCCCCGTAACTGCCCCCGGCCTGGGCTCTTCCTCACGTTTCCCTTCATACGACTGTCCCCTCCCCCAGAGCCACCCTCGTCCAACTGCCCCCGCCCACGGAAGGCGGGGCCTCCGGCGCTTTCCCGCCTTTTCGCAACGCCCCGCCCACCGCGCGGTAGCCCCACCCCCCGCTTCGGCGTCTCAGAGGAAGCCCCGCCCCGCGCCCTCTTTCCCCCGACTGGCTCCCCGAAACAACCGCTTCTGCGGTCCCGGGGGAGAAGCCCCGCCTCCCGGCGCGGAAGTGACGTGCAGTGGCGGGTGTTTCGCCTGTGGACGGGCCGGCGCGGGGCCGCCATGGGGCTGGTGTCGGCTGAGGAAGTGCTGGACGAGCTGGGTGTCTTCGAGCTGCGCTGCGAGGGGGACGAGGTGCCCGGGAAGCGTGAGTGCGGCGGAGGCTGTGCGGGGGGCCGGAAGTCGGAGGGTACCGGAAGTGGCCGGGGGGGGCTCAGGGTGGCCTGGAGGGAGGCAGGAGTTGCACGGGTGGGATGGAGAGAAGGAGTGTGTGGGGAGTGGGGGGCAGAGGTGCCTGGAAGTGCCTCGCGTTGGAGGGGGAACTGTGGGGGGGCCGGGCGGGCCTGCAGTGCTGGAAGGGAGAGGTGCCAGGAGCGGAGGGGAGAAGAATCTGAGGGGAGAGCACTGCAGCTGGGGTAACTGGGGTAACAGGGTGGAGGAAGCTGGTGATGGGGTGGTGGCAGGTGGGGTGTTGTGGTGCCACCCCTCTGCCAGGGGCTGCCCCCACCCCATCACCCTCGCAGCCTCAGACTGAAAGCAAGGAGTGCGGGCAATTGTTGGGGGGAGGTAAGCAGCGAGTGCTGTACCTTGTTCTCTGCAGTTGCCATCTCCTGTAGTTCATGCCCCCCTCAGGCTTGTCGTGCCAGGTTGGTTTGTGGGCCGGGGTGGAGCTGGGGGGGATCTGCAATGAAAGACATGAAAGAGGGTGGCTCAGTCTTCCTCGTCTCTGTCCCAACCCGCTTCGCCGGTGGCGTCTGCCCAGTTGTCCTGTGCAAACTCATCTGTGCCCATGTCTTCATAGACTTCATAGACATTAGGGCTGGAAGAGACCTCGGGAGATCATCGAGTCCCACCCCCCCCCACCCAAAGGGCAGAAGTCAGCAAGGGTCACAGGATCCCAGTAAGATAAGCATCCAATTTTCTCTTGAAGGTGTTCAGTGTAGGTGCTTGAACCACCTCCGCTGGCAGACTGTTCCAGACCTTGGGGGCTCGGACAGTAAAAAAAATTCTTCCTTGTGTCCAGCCTGAAATGGTCTTGTAGTTTTTAACCATTCCACCTTGTCATCCCTTGGGGCGCTCTGGTGAACAAACGTTCCCCCAGATCCTGTTGGTCACCCCTGATAAACTTATAGGTGGCCATCAGGTCACCCCTGAGCCTGTGCTTTTCCAAGGCTAAAGAGCCCCATGGCTCTCAGCCTGTTGTCGTAAGATCTGCTTTCCTGACCTCTGATCATGCGCGTGGCTCTTCTCTGGACTCTCTCAAGCTTCTCCACATCCTTTTTGAATTGTGGAGCCCAAAACTGGACGCAGTACTCCAGCTGCGGCCTCACCAAGGCCGAGTACAACGGGAGAATGACGACCCGGGATTTGCTCGAGAAGCATCTATGGATGCACGCCAGCGTTTTGGTCACTCTACTAGCCGCAGCATCACATTGCAGGCTCATGTTCATCTTGTGGTCAACAATGACCCCAAGTCTCTTTCTTCCGTAGTGCTAGCCAGTGTAGCACTGCCAAGCCTATAAGGATGCTGCAGGGTTTTCTTCCCAAGGTGGAGAACCTTGCATTTTTCAATGTTAAACGCCATCAGGTTCTCATCCGCCCGTTTCCTGAGCCTGTCCAGGTCAGCCTGGATCACCCGCCTGTCTTCTGGTGTGGATGCTTTGCCCCAAAGTTTGGTGTCATCGGCGAACTTCGCCAGTCCACTTCTGACTCCAATCACCACATCATTAATGAAGATGTTGAACAATATGGGTCTAAGGACAACCTTGCGGGACCCCACTGGTCACAGGACACCATGATGAATGACTTCCATTAATTACAACCCTCTGGGTCTGACTGTGGAGCCAATTTTCCAGCCGGCAGATCATGGTGGAGCCAAGGCCACAATTAGCCAGTTTCGGCCAAGAGGTGATCATGGGATACCAGATCAAAGGCTTTTTTGGAGTAAAGATAGATGACATCAATCTCTTCTCCCTTATCCAGGTGATAGGTCACCTGGTCGTAGAAGGAAATGCGACTGGTCAAGCAAGACCTACCCGCAGCTAACCCATGCTGGCTATCCCTCAGGATGTTGGCGTCAGCCAGTCCATTAAGGATGGCCTCTTTTTAATAAACTTTTCTGAGATCTTCCCCGAGATAGAAGTCAGGCTGATGGGCCTATAGTTAGCTGGATCCACTTTCCTCCCTTTCTTGAAGATAGACACCACATTGTCCTTCTTCCAGTCTTCGGGCACTACACCAGAGTGCCAGGAGCTCTCGAAGATCCATACCAGAGGCTGGGCTATGATGCTTGCCAGCAACTGGAGTACCCTGGGGTGTAGATTATCAGGGCCGGCTGACTTGAAGATATCCAGCCTCTCAAGGTGTTCCTTCATGAGGTCAGCATTGATGGAGGGCAGGGGATTTCCCTCACCTGGACCTCCCTGTCCCGTAGCAGGCATGGGCGTCCCATGGGACTGATGAAAGATTGACGCAAAGTACCCATTTAATAGGTTGCCTTTTTCCTGGGCGTCAGTTGTCAGTTGCCCCATCTGGTTCAGCAGGGTCCAATGTTGCCCTTGCTTTTCCTCCGGCTCCCCACATATCTGAAAAAGGACTTTTTATTGTCCTTGATGCTTGAAGCTAGTTGGAGTTTAGTTGCTGCCTTGGCTTTCCTGGTTTGCTTCCTGCAGGACCAGATCAGTGCAGAATAATCCTCCTTGGAGGCGACTCCCATCCTCCATCCTTTGTAGGCCTTTTTTTATAGCCTCAGGAGGTCTGCTAGGTCTCTGGAGAGCCAGGGGGGCTGCTGTGCCCTCTTGCTGCCTTTCCTCTGAGAGGAAATAGACTTAGCTTGCGCATTAAGGATCACTCCCTTGAGGAGTAACCACTCTTCTTGAACTCCCCTCTTCCTGGGGTCATGGTCCCTTAGGGCCTGACTGACAAGCCTCCTGAGCTTGTCAAAGTTGGCTTTTCTGAAGTCAAGGATTTTCATGTTGCTGACTGACTTGCCAGCTTTACGGCGGATGGTGAAGGTGATCAGCTCGTGGTCGCTGTCACCCAGCTTCCCATCAATCACTAGGTCGCCGATTAGGTCGTCCCCCGTAGCCAGTACCAGGTCGAGCAGCGCTTTGTCTCTCATTGGCCCATAGACTTCTTGAGTCAGGTAGAGGTCATCTATGTATGAGAGGAAGCTTTGCGACCACTCGGATTTTGCTGAGTGATCCTCCCACGAGATGTCCGGGTAATTAAAGTCACCCATGACAACCATGGCCCTGGAGCATGCAGCCTCAGCCAGTTCCCTGGCGAACTCCTGGTCAAGCTCAGGACTTTGGGTGGGAGGTCTGTAGTAGACTCCCACCGTTGTGTCCCTTGTGCCATGTTCCCCACGGATTGTAACCCAGAAGGTCTCCAGTCGTCCACCCTGGTCACCAACATCAGCTTGCAGGGACGCATAGCTTTCCTTAACGGAGAGAGCTACACCCCCGCCCCTTTTGTCTACACGATTCCTCCTGTACAGGGTACAACCATCTATACCTGTGGTCCAGTCATGGGTGGAGTCCCACCAGGTCTCCGTTATCCCTATGACATCATAATTATTTGCATTGAGCAGGAGGACGAGTTCCTCCTGCTTATTCCCCAAGCATTCCTCCTGGCATTTGTATATAGGCAGGCAAGTGTCCCCTTGGGCTCTTGCCTTGCCTGCAGATTGTACCAGGGCTGGGAGAGGGGTGGGCTCCCTTAAGTGCCTTGGCCTGCTGGCTTTGCAAGGGTTGCTCAGCAGGCCAGCAGTGGTGGTAGTTCCCAGTACCCCGGCGGGCTTAGTTTAAAGCCCGGTGGAGCAGGCCAGCCAGCCTGGCTGAGAAGAGCCTCCTCCCCAGGGGAGAGAGGTGGAGGCTGTCTCTTCCCAGCAGCTCGTTGCCTCTTTCGCCAAAGAGCGGGCTGTGGTCGTGGAAGCCAAAACCTTCCCGATGACACCAGCACCATAGTCAACCAAAGACTACATGGATCTTCCTCTCCTTCCTCAGCCTATAGCCTGAGACTGGGAGGATCGACAAGAACACCACCTGTGCCCCCAGACCCTTAGCCCCACTCCCAAATCCCTGTAGCGCCTCATGACCCAGCTGGGAGTGCTTGGAGCCGTGTCATTGGTGCCCACGTGAATAAGGATCGTAGGATAGTGGTCTGTGGGAGCTTAGGGATCCTCTCTGCAATGTCCCGGATGCGGGCCCCTGGGAAGCAGCAGACTTCCTGGTCTAAGGGGTCGGGGCGGCAGATTGCCCCCTCAGTGCCCCGCAGGATAGAGTCTCCCACAACGAACACCTTATGTTTTGTCTTGGGGAGAGCGGGGGCAGTAGCTGCAGTTGGGCCTGTGTTGCCTGCGGGAGCTGGCAACTTGGCAGGCTTTGCTGGAGCAACAAGAGGTGCGTACTTGTGGCTAATCTCTGGCGGGGCAGGGGCCTTGGTGTGGCAGGCCTTAGGACCCTTGACCTCCTTGATCGTCCCTTGTCCTGGAGGGAGACAGCGGTCTACCCTCTGACTCCCAGGGGAGAAGGGCCTGGCAGTAGGAGTCTATCTCCTGCTCACAGTCCCTGATGGCGCGCAGTCTCTGGACTGCGGCCTGGAGCTGGCTACGGCTGGGACTGTCTACCCTGGGGGGTTCGCAGGCAAGGTCTCGGGCCCTCCTGCGCCCCATCCTGCGCAAACTCTGTGCTAACTCACACACCGGCAGACGAGCGCGCCTGCTTGCGCAGCCTGTTTGCGTGGCTCCCTGGGGGGCTGGGTGAAGTAGGGACCTGGGTGGGGCTTGACCCGGCCCAGCTCCACTCGGCCGCCTCCTCCCGCTCACTGAGGGGTCAGCCCCCTCTCGCCACAGGCCCCGCTCGCCTCTGACTTTGCTGTGGGTCGGCGGGGAGCTCTGTGGCTGCTGGGGGGCTTCTGGGGGGGCTTTGGGCTTTCACCCGTGTGTCTCTCGCTGCTCCGGAGCCTAACTGGGGCTTTTTTTGCTGTTGGCGGGCCCTTGTAAACTGCGCACATGTGCAGTGGGCCTGCTGTCAGGGAAGCTGCTCTTGGGCAAGGGGGACCCTGCCCTACTGGAGGGGGACTGGTGAGTACCCTCCCACCTCTCTCTCCCTGCCCTTTAACACCTCTCTCCTTGCAGTGGTGGAGCTATGTGCCACGCACAGGCTCACGGCGGGTGACTTGGCCAACGAGTTAATCGCCTTCTGTACAAGTAAAGAGCATGGAGGACTTCTCACTTTGGATTTCCTGACCATCTTTGAACATGAGGTGAGGATGAGGGGAGGTTGTCTCAGACTTCACATCCCTGAAGGATGATTCTTCTACTCTGTTCAGCAATGGGGAGGTCTCTCCTGGAGTCCTGTGTCCAGTTCTGGGTCCTGCCCTTCAAAGCAGAGGGGGACGGATTGGAAGGAATCCAGACCAGGTTGACAAAAATGATCAGAGGCTGGGTATTGCAGAGCAGAAAAAGCTCTGGGGAGGCCCCTAGTGGCAAGAAGGGGGCGGCTCAGCTGCCAGTTACCAGGGCAGCAAGAGTCCCAGGTGCTGGTTGCTAGGACAACTGCTGGGGAGCCAGCTGACAGGAAGGGGCAGGGCCTGGCCCTTCTTAAGCCCCATGTGGGAGGCCAGGAGGGCAGTTCCCCTTTGGCGGCCAAGGGAGGGGGAGCTCGGCCAGTACAGACAGAGGGGAGAAGCCTGATGGCATGAACATCCCCTGACTGCTGCTATGGGTTGGGGTATTTCCCGGTAGGGATTGAATGTTGTTTGGCCGGACGGTTTAGCTTTTTATGTTATAGCCCGGGGGCTCTGTGTTTTTGTGTTTGCTGTTTTGACCAGAGGACCGAGTGAGGCTATTAGGGGCTGGAGGAGGCCTCATAGAAGTTCCACGGTAGCGTGGGGACCTTGGCACCAGAGAGGGCGTAGCATTTGGAGTTCAGTGACCCTAGCCTCAGAGCAAGGGGGGGCGGTGAGAAGCCCCTGAGAGAAGGCCAAATCACAGCAGGGCCCAGGTCGAAACCACGTCGGTACCATCTGCGAGGCTTGGGCTGCAGTGTAGGGGAGGAAAAGGAGCTCCAGATAGGGCGTGCTAAGTGGGCAGCCTCCCGCTAACTGCATCAAGCAGTCAAGTCAGAGTAAGGCATGGCAGGTGAGTAAGCAGGCGGTTGCCCCATAACAAGAATGCGGAGTCACCAATAGAAAGGCTCCAGTAGCAATACTCCTGTCACACCAGGAGACGGGACTGATGAGGACAGGCAGGAAGATGGGACGGGGATCTAATCACAGTCCGTAAGAACCTGGAGGGATGTGACGGAGAAGATGGAGATAGGCTTTTCTCCGTGGCCATAGGGGACAGAACTAGGAGTAATGGCCTCAAGCTGTAGCAGGGGACATTGAGGCTGGAGATTAGGAGGGGCTTTCTGAACAGGTTAGCAACTATTTAGAAAAACTGGATGTATGCAAGTCCAGGGGCCAGATGGGATGCGCCCGAGGGTGCTGAGGGAGTTGGCTGATGTGACTGCAGAGCCAGTGGCTATCATTCAAAACTCGTGGCTATCAGTAGAGATCCTGGGTGATTGGAAAAGGGCAAACATACTGTCCATATTTAAGAAAGGGAAAAAGGAGGATCCAGGGAACTATGGACCCAAGAGCCTCACCTCAGTCCCTGGAAAAATAATGGAGCAGGTCCTCAAGGAATTCATTCCTAAGCACTTGGAGGAGAAGAAGGTGTTTAGGAACAGTCAGCTTGGATTCACCAGGGACAAGTCATGCCTGATCAACCTGATTGCCTTCTATGGTGAGGTGACTTCTCTGTGGATGTGCGGAGACCAGTGGATGTGGTCTACCTTGATTTTTAGTAAGGCTCTTAATATGGGCTCCCACAACATACTCACAGGCAAGCTAAGGAAATGTGGGCTGGATGAATGGACTGTAAGGTGGATAGAAAACTGGCTGGATCATTGATCTCAGAAAGCAGTAGTGAATGGCTTGATGTCTAGTTAGCAGTCATTATTGAGTGCCCCAGGGGTTGGTCCTGGGGCCAGTTTTGTTGAGTGTCTTCTTCAACAACCTGGAAGATGGGATGCAGTGCTTCCTCAGCAGGTTTGCAGATGAAACCAAGCAGCAGGGGAGGGGAAATAGATGCACTTGCAGGGTAGAGCTAGGATTCAGTTACCTTGACAAATTGGAGGATTGAACCAAAAGGAATCTCCAGAGGTTCAACAAGAACAGGTGCAAAGTCCTACACTTAGGACGGAGCAGTCCCATGCACCGGGACAGGCTGGGGGTGACTGGCTGGGCAGCAGCTCTGCAGAAAAGGACCTGGGGGTGAAGCTGAATAGGAGTTGGCAGTGTGCCCTTGTTGCCACAAAGGCCAGCGGTATCCTGGGCTGCATTGGTAGGAGTGTTGCCAGCAGGGCAAGAGCACTGATTCTTCCCCTCTTTTCAGCACTGATGAGGCTGCATCTGGAGTCCTGTGTTCAGTTGTGGGCCCCCACTACAGAAAGGATGTGGACAAATTGGAGAGAGTCCAGTGTAGGGCTATGAAATGGTTCAGGGACTGGGGGACGTAACTTGTAAGGACAGGCTGAGGGAACTGGGCTTATTTAGTCTGGAGAAGACAAGACTGAGGGGGACTGAATGGCAAGCTTCAGCAACCTGCAGGGGGGTTGCACAGAGGCTGGAGCTGGCCTGTTCTCAGCAGTGGCAGACAGACAGAACAAGGAGCAATGGACTCAAGCTGCAGCAAGGGAAGTTTAGGTTAGATACTAGGAAGAACTTCCTCACTAGGAGGGTAGCAAAACACTGGCCAGGCTCCCCAGAGTGGTTGTTGAATGTCTGGAGGTTTTTATGACCTGCGTAGACAAAGTCTTGTCTAGGATGATGTAGTTGGGGCTGGTCCTGCTTGGAGCAGGGGGTTGGACTAGATGTGACCTCCCGAGGTCTCTTCCAACCCTCACTTCCTGTGATTCTATGTCTGAGGGTGGTGAAACACTTTTTACAAGCACCTAAAGCGGTGGAGTGTCCATCCTTGGAGATTTCCAGGAGCAGGTTGGATGAACACTTGTCCGAGATGATTTACTTGGGGATGATCCTTCCTCGGGCAGGGGACTGGACTAGAGGCCGGGTGAGGTCTCATTCAGCCCGACTTTCCTATGAACCTAAGCTAAGCACCTAATGGAAGGTGCCTATTGGGTTGTGTTGGGAAGGACTGTGTCTTTCCCAAACTGTGGTCCAAGAGACTGTGATGCACAGCTTGCACAGCATGCTGCCCCCACAGCTCTTTGACAAGGCTGATTGGAAGAGTGCGTAGTGCCCACTGGAGAATTTTGAGGCCCAGAAAGTATGAAAGCCCTTAGCCAAGGCTCAAAAAGGCTGGGCTTGTGAGGAGGAAGAGCAAATGCATCAGGGTGCCTTGAGAGACTTTCAAGGGTGCTGTGGGCTGCCTTGCAATGTTAGCTTCATTAGGTATGCAAACATGATTCGCGGGTTGAACAGAGACTTCAGATAGGAATGCACAGAGTTCAGTCATTCTGACCTGCTGTGGTCGTTCTGAGTTCTTTGTAACAGAAAACTTGCTCTCTTGGTTTTCTTCTGTAGTCAGAGAACAAGTGAAAATTAAGAGCTGGCATATTCCTAGGGTGCCTTGAGTCTCAGGAGGGACACTTTGCCTCTGAAAAGCTCAAAAAGCACAGTGTTTGTGTGAGTCCTCCATGGCTTTCAATGTTCAGACACCCTCTCCCAGTTATAAATGAGTCCCCGGTTGAAGTGTTAAAGGCAGGTAACGATGTGATGTTGGACCCATTATTGGCCTGCTCTTACTGGAGGAGGAACTGGTGCACATTAACTATACCAGCTCAATGAGCTGTTACCTTTAGGAAGACTGGATCGCAAAGCTGGAACCTGGAAACTCCCGCGTTCTGCTCTGATCTTGTGTGATATCTCGGGGGAATGACCCTCTGCTTCTCCACCCGTGAGCTGGGGGTGACTGAGTGTGTGGGATAGGGGAAGTGTCTGTGGGTTTCTCAGAGGTGCCAAGTGCTGTATCCATGGGTGGTTGTATCCAGCCTTGAATATTCATGGGCTTTCATTCTTCAGGTACTTAGCAAAAAATTTAAGGCGCTTTGGAAGAAGGACAACAGGTACTCTGGGATCAAGGACGTCAACACCATTCAGGAGCTGTATCCTTCTTTACATGCTGCATGTCTCAGGGTTCCTCACCCTGGTGCCCTCCAATACTTCACAGGGGAACTGAATGAGAGGGAATTCTTAATGATTCAGAAAAAATCTAGCGGTATTTATTTAGGACAGTGTATAAGGCTGTCTAGGCAGCTCTACTGTCTGGAATTCAGGCTGATTCAGAGAATTGTGGAGAAGTAGAGCTGGAAGGAACCCCAGATACAGCAATCAGTCTGACTCTAATCGTATGGACAAGAACTAGCCAGGAACCTCTGGCTTTGGACCCAGCAGGAGCACTTGCACAGCCCAGTGACCATCCCCAGCCTGGGCTGTAGCCAACACCCAGTTCCTCTGAGGCAGGCGTAAAAACACCCTGAGGCATGCAGCAGAAAGGGGGAGGGGGAGTGGGAGCAACCAGTCAAGCTGAGAAATATGGTTGATAGAATATAGGCATCGCTACGCCTAGATCATCCTCAACCAGTGCCTGTCCAACCTCTTCTAGCTACAGGACTTCATCTGTAGTCCTGCTTTGTGTTCAGTGCAGGATGCACCTGAATTGGCACAGCCATGTTTTTGCTCTGCCATAGAAGAGCAAAGACCACGAGGCAATGGGTTATCCAGCCCTCAGCTCCAGGAGCTTCCATACACTTTACTTTTTCCATGACTAACATTGTCAGTATCGATGAAGAGGAGGATGAAGAAAACCTCTTGGATGCCTACACGACCCCATCAAAAGTGAGTGAGTAGAAATGCATTGCTTTGATCCACCTGAGATGCCAGCAGAATCTCAACACTTAGAGGCTTTCTTCATCTGATAGTCTGCAGATAGATTTGCTGCCCTGCTTATCTGCCAAATGCCTTTTTCTTTACCTTTTGGGGCGGGGATAAATATTTGGCCTTCATCTGCATTGATGCCTACACAATTGGATGGGTAAAAAACTGGCTGATGAGGTGCACCCAGAGAGTAGTGGTGGACGGTCATACTCCACCTGACGAGATGTGAGCAGTGGGGTACCTCAAGATGTGAGTAGTGGGGTCCCTCAGAGCTTGGTCCTCGGGCCCGCACTGTTCAACATCTTCATCAGTGACTTGGACGAGGGGGTGGAAAGCACGCTGTCCAAGTTTGCTGATGACACTAAGATGTGGGGTGAGGTGGACACACTTGAAGGGAGAGAGAGGCTGCAACTAGATTTAGACAGACTACAAAAGTGGGCAGATGAGAATAGGCTGGAGTTCAACGTAGACAAACTCAGGGTGCTGCACCTTGGAAGAAGGAATCCACAGCATACATACAGGCTGGGGAGTTCCCTCTTGAAAGCACAGAGGCGGAAAGGGATCTTGGAGTCATTATTGATTCCAAGATGAACATGAGCTGCCAATGCCAGACTGCAGCCAGCAAGGCAGCCATACGTTGTCATGCATCCAAAGATGCATCTCATGCTGGTCCAGAGAGGTGATCCTCCCTCTCTATGCGACGCTGGTCAGGCCATAGTGGGAGTACTGCGTCCTGGGTGCCGCAGTTCAAAAGGGATGTGGCCAGCCTGGAGAGGGTTCATAGGAGGGCCACCTGCTTGGTGAGAGGGCAGCAGGACAGGCCCTACGAGGAGAGACTGAGAGACCTGAACCTGTTCAGCCTCGGCAAGAGGAGGCTGAGGGGGGACCTGCTGGCTGCCTACAAACTCATCAGAGGAGATCATCAGCAAATAGGTAGAACCCTTTTCTCCCCAGCATCATCTGGGATGACGAGAACAATGGTAATAAGCTGATGGAGAATAGGTTTAGGTTAGAGATCAGGAGGCAGTATTTTACAGTTAGGGTGGCCAAAATCTGGAACCAGCTTCCCAGGGAAGTGGTCCTCGTCCCTACCTTGGGCAAATTCAAAAAGAGGTTAGATGATCACCTGTCTGGGGTCTTGTGAACCCAGCATTCGTTCCTGCCTGTGGCAACGGGTCAGGCTAAATGATCTAATCAGGTCTCTCCTGACCCTAGCTACTATGAAACTATGTAAAGGCAGTAGGAGAGAGCTTGTAGCTGAGCTGGTCAGCTTATGGCAGGAGGTGTCTCGGTTGGACAGTACCAAGGAACTGCTTTGAATTTGGCGTGGGTCTGGGCAGATCCAAACATCATTGGAAGATCAGGGCCTAGCACCACAATGGAGGTGTTTGGGAGCTGGTTCTCTTGTCCTGCATCTTATGGTTCACACCAGTTGAAGTTGATGATTTTGAGTGGTTAGCACTGTACATCCACTTCGGTGCTAATAGAAGTGACTCCCTGAGCTGCAGAGTAGTGGAGAATTAGGCCACCGGAGCATCTCTGCAGTACTCCATCGCGAGGAAGCTGTGATGTATGTGCTTAATTGAAGTGCTTTACCTTGAGGTGGTTGGGGAAAGAATAACACTGGCTTCTCTGTGTGCTATGTAGGGTTCTCAGAAGCGCAACATCACCACCCCAGAGAATCCACGCTCTAAAAGGACGGTAGCGACCCGTAGCCCCCACCTGCTTTTCTCACCCAACAGCTTCTCGCCAAGGTATCGTACCTCTGGCCTCCCAGGGGGCTGCTCTAGCATTGACCTGACTCCTCTTCATGGGTTAAATTCCTTCCTGTTGTTGCCACCTTGGTTCCTTCAACCTCCCCCTGGAGGCGTGTGTGTGAGTGCCTCTAGCACAGGTCAAGAGTGACAAACTGCCAGTTCCCATGCTGGAGGTGGCTTCTTTTCAGTCACAGGAGCAGTCCTCGTCCCTAAGATGAAACTGCAGTTGATTTGGATGCAATAGGACTCTTGCTCTGGCTTTTACTGTATTTGTTACAATAACCGCCGCAGGAGGTGTAGAGGCAGAGAGAGATTCAAAAAGAGGCCAGATGCATTCATGCATGATAAATCTGTTAATCGCTATTTAAACCTGTGGCATCTATAAACTGATGATGGTGGATGCCACGGATGGTGTGACGAGGAATAGATCACTCTAGATCAATGGCACCTAATTTCTGACCCAGTGGGCTAGATGAGTGGCATGGGTCAGTCCATGGGCCCAACCCCTCTGACTACGTGCTAGCGTGATCTGGGCACATGGGGCCATGTTATCTGGCCCATGAGACTCTCTCTGTGGGTCCAGAAATGTGATAATTGACACTGCCACTGATCCCGCGCTGCCAGTCTCCAAACCCTTGGGAAGCCTGGTGGGCCAGATGACATGGCTCCATCAGCTGGATCCAGCCCCTGCTATAGATATACCCAGTTAATGTGCTCTCCCTCGAAAGCATCTACTCCTGCCACTGTCAGAGATGGGATGCTGGGCTAGATGGACCATTGGTTGGACACAGCCTGGCCTTACTGAGGTTCTTGCATTGTTACTTTTGTGGTGGGCATTGGGAGATCAGGTGACATTTGTGATGGTTCCTCCCCCAACAGCGCCACCCCCTCCCAGAAATACAGCTCCCGGAGCAACCGTGGTGAGGTGGTCACTTCCTTCGGCGCTGTGCAGGGCACAGCTTGGAGTGGGAAAGGAGGCAGCAGCTGCAGTGTGAAGCTCTTTACTTCTGCCGAGGAGTCGCTCACAAAGAGCTACAAGTTCATGTTCCAGAAGGCTGTTGACATCCGGGAAGGTAATACTGTATTTGCTGACCTCCAGCGTGCCCAGAATAACATATACCCCTTGTTTTGGAAAGGGAGAAGGAAAGAGAAAAAAGACCTTTCCTTGTCATAAGTCACTGAGTAGCAGCAGCCAGGAAGTTGAGCCTGCTCATTGTCCTGGTCCCTGTGAATAATGTGTGGACTTTATTTTTGCTTTTGCCCCGTAAGCAGTAGGCACTGCTCTTACCATGTGTTCTTGCATATGATGTGCACTAATTTCCAGCAGCTGTTTTTTGGGAGGAGAACAGGCATGTTGTATTCAGGAAAGTATAGTATTTTTTTTCTTACCATGTGTTCTCACATATAATGTGCATTCTGATTTTTAACAGCTATTTGGGAGGGTGCTGGGTAGGTGCATTGTATTCAAGAAAATATGGCAAAACTTTATTCTTAATGTAAACCTGTAAGAACTGATGATGTCTCAAGAACTTTGCAACACAGCAAAGCCAGGAACCTCGTCCTAGTAAAAGTTTCTATATTCTAGGCAATGGGAAAATATCGGGCTGGTCCTTGGCCCTCCAGTCCCAGTACTGGTTCTCAGCCAGCTCCTGACTGGCCTCAGCAAACCAGAAACACCATGTCCAAACCAAGGCAGGAATTTGCCCCAGCTGGTTTTGATCTTGAAGCGAGACCTGTTCCTGAGGGTCTATGAAATTTACTCTGATCTTTAGCTATTGTTGGAAGGAGCTTGGGCATACGGTGTTGGAATAAGCTCTAAAATGACAGGCCTGGTAGGTTCAGTGTCCCATTGGTGGACTTCCGGTGGGACCCTGGGTTAGATGTGTAGGTGCTTTGTGCCTCAGTTTCCCCATCTCTACAATGGGGGTAATAGATCTGTCTCATAGGTTGTGTGGGAAGGATAAATCCCTTATATGGAGTCCTAGGCACCCAGATGCTGTAGTGGTGGAAGTCCAGTAGATACTCGCAATGACTTTAAACTAGCTCTTGATGGGAGGGCCTTACCCTTTGCTTCCTCTCTGTCTCTGCAGTGACTTTAATTTTGCACTTGTTGACTTCATTTTTAGTGCTGACCTATAGGATTGAGGAACTCGGGGAGGAGCTGAAGAGACACTACAAGATAGACGAGTTTACATCTGTGATTATCCCGGCACAGGTATTGGCTTCTCCCCAGTTTATGTATAAGCTCCTGGGTGCGTGTGTGCATGTGCAAGTCTCTCCTGTTCTTGTGTCTTAAAGCTGCTGGCGTCCGTCACGGGGCTCACATCTGGAGAAGTCTTGCTGTTGGGTTTTGTGGGACATGTAGAAATTTTTACCTTTGGAAGGCTTGGTTCTGTAGCTAATTTCTGTTCCTGTTTCACAAGGAAGCCTGCGGACTGCATCAGACCAGGGGCCGTGAGGCAGAGGGAACTTTGAGAGGCCAAGCTCATTAGCTCAGGTGCAACGGCATGTGAACGCAACCGAGTTCTGGGGTGTGTTAGGCGAGCTTCACAGTGTGGCAGACGCTCCTGACACAAGCCGGGCAGTAGGGAGAGAGCGACTGCGGGGCTTCACGAGAGGGTATAGTAGGGAACTGTGAAATCAAGGAGTTGGAGACCCACCAATGTAGCCCAACCCCCTGCACAGAGGCAGGTTGGCTTCCCTTCTGTGCCAGGGGCAACAGTAGTTTCTTAACCTCAGGCTGGGGGGAGGTTGTGAGGGCATATGCACCCAGATGCATGGTGCTCAGACCCTGGCACCTGAAACAGGAATGCCGATGCTTGCTTGGCTTGTCTTGATGCCTCCTTGAGCCCAGAGGGCAAAACATAGAAGGAGGCTGGATTTGCAAACTAAATTAAAGCGTGATATCTGCACTGAGCTGAACTCCCACCCCCTCCCCTGCTTCTACTAGAAGTTCATTGCTGGTGGAAAGGGGGTCTGGTATTCTCCAGGCCTACACCTGTGTTCTGCTTTGGGGATTTCCCAGGCTTCTAGGCTTTGCCAGTTGCCCCCTTCCCCCCTTGTACTACATGTGTCCGTGTGTTTTGAAGTCTTCCTCGGAGGCAGTGTGTGTTGACTCCAGCCCAGGCCAGGGATAGTGACTGAGCTGTTCCAGTGCTTCTGCTGGGACTCAACCCCTGAAGGTCCTGGCTAGAGGGTCTTGCCCCTCCACCCAGGGTCAGACCAATCACCTTATTTGGGGTCAGGAAGGAATTTTACCCGCTGGTCAGATTGGTACAGACTTGTGTGGGGGTTTGCTTTTCTCTGTAGCAGGGAGCATGGCCTCTACCTGGAATCTCTTGAGTGTATATTAACAGTCTTTCACAGAAGTAGGGAATTGGTTGATGTGTTTCCCTGCTTCACCTGTGGCAGGGCCAGGTGTGATGTCTTGTGTTGCATCAGGGTGGACGGTAGTCTGTAGAGTTTAGATGAGGGATTTGTATGGGATGGTCTGGACAGGGCTGATCCTGCCTCAGGCAGGGGATTGAATTGGATGGGACCTCTGGAGGTGCTTTGAGCCTGACTCCTCTAGGATTCGAGGTCCCAGGGCTAAGTCTTTTCCTTGTCCTCATGTACAACTTAGTTTTTGAAACTCGATGCATGTGCTGGAATATTGCAGAGTCACAGAGCCTGCTGTCCCACATCGTATTTAATCCTCTGCCTCTTGTTCTGTAGGAACCCATCACAGTGCTGGGCCAGATTGCCTGTGATGGCAATGGGAAGCTGAATGCCATGTCAGTCATCCTGGAAGGCGACAGGGAGCATTCTTCCGGGGGGCAGGTCCCTGTGGATCTCTCAGAGCTGAAAGAATATTCCTTCTTCCCTGGACAGGTGAGGAGTCCTCTCCGAGCGGGTGGTGGGAGGTAGCAGTCAGTTCTGTAAAGGAACGTGAAGCGTACAAGAGGCCTCTATGCCTACAGTGTCCAAGTTTGGGGTCTTCGGCACACAGCATGGCTAGTATTGCTGGAAGAGCCAGAGAGACTGTTGGAGCTGGGCTGAATGTTGTTGGGAGTTGAAAACTGCTGGCTGTGTGGGGCACAATTTCTCAGATCCAGGCACGCGTGTAAAGCATTTGGCCGCCTGGATCTGAAGACTACAAGCAAAAGGTTTATTGGAAATGTTGCTGTACATGGGCAGGAGCTGTGAAGACAACTGTGGCCTTGGCACTCCTGAAACTTGGGCTTTGTTCTCCAGCCTGCTGTTGGCAAACCCTTTCTCTCCTCAGTAGAATGGGGCTATCACCGCTAGTAGTGTAGTGCGCACCCAGGTCTACTGATGGGAGGGTGCTACAGGCAAGTGGGAGACTGTTGACTCGGCCTCTTCCGATGTGGAGTTGGATGATTTGACGTCATGGGTTTCTTCCGTTTGTGTTCCAGGTCGTGGTGATGGAGGGCACCAACAGCACAGGTGGGAGGCTGGTTGTGTCGAAGCTGTACGAGGTGACTATACCTGGCTAAGCACAATGCTTGACCTGTCTTCCTATGCCATTGGTTCCTGATCTCTCCCAGCTGGGACTCCAGTTCCTGGGGGAGAGTGGGCAGTATGGGCTTTAAGGGGTCTCCTTGCTATGGCACTGAGGGGACAGCAACATGCCCAGAAAGTTAGAAATGTTTCCTTTAAAGACACCTGGCAGTTACGATGTTGAAAAATCCATCGTCTGAAGGAGGATGGGATAAGGGGTAATTTCTTCTACTCCAGCAGTTCTCAACCAGGTTGCCTTGAGATCCTTTTAAGGGTGCCACACAGCATTAGCACCACTAGGTGTGCAGAAACCTATGTGTGATTCACAAGAGAAGCCCAGAGATTTCATATAGCAGTCCAGAACTGCATTATTTTAATGCCAATTTTAGTATGCACACAGCTTTCCTTTCCCCCAGCCAGCCGTTCTGATTCCCTGTGTCCCCTGTCTCTTGCTCTCTGTGTGTGCACGTCTCCTCTTTCCTGTAATCCAACCTTACTTCCTTGGCAAGCCTCCCTCCACCTGTTCCATACATGCAGCTGCAGAGGCTACGCCACATCTTTCTGCCATGACTTCAGCTTCTTGTGGAGTCCTTGCCAACGAATGCTTCTCGTTACGACGTGACAGAGCCTGTCAGAGGTTCTCCAAGCACCTCTCTGGGGATGGCTGACTTTTGGATGGCTGTTCCGATGAAGTCATATTGGTCTTGGTTACATAGGAGGCAGCCTATTTTATTTTTATTTCTGTTTCTTGAGAAGGATGCTGAAATGACATGCCCCTTGGTTTTGTTTGGAGATGGTCCAGAAATATGCTAGTCTGGATGAGCTGATTAAGATGGATTTTGTCTTGGCTCTTGCTTTCTGCTGTGGGCACAGGGCTGTGGACTGAATTGTTCTCCAACACAGAGGTCACCTGGATTTTGCAATGCTTAAAATTTGGGTCTGTGCTGTTTATGACCCCTGGGCAATTACATTTCAAATTTTGTTTCTCTCCAGGGTGTGCCTCTGCCTTTCCACAAGCCCCCAGAGCAAGCTGGAGGTGAGTTTGCTTTCTTAAAGGTTTCTTCCAATTCAGAAAATCAAAGGTACGCCTGCAGCCCGGCTGTGTTGGAGTCTTGGCCAGAGCAAAGTGTAGCTAGCTGTTTAATAGCATTGTTTCCTGCCCTGTTCAGCAGAGCTTGCTATCTTTTTTTTTTTAATAGGCCTATTGTGGGGTTGTTCCTGGATCAGATCCCAGCAGTCCATTGTTCACATAATCTCCTGTGTTCTGTTTATGGAGAACGCCATGAGAAGCAGAATGAATTTCGGGGGTTGGCTTCTGCCCAAACAAAGGCCTTTTGTATGGATTTTTAAGTAAGGCCTAGATACAGACTTTTTTTAAGCAGCTTCCCAGCTATTTTAGAAAGGACTGGGGGAAAAGGCAGCAGATTGGCGGCTTGGTGATTTCCAGCCGAGACAGATTGTCGCACCTGCAATGTTCACTGCCCAAGGAACAGCCTGTCTGACTTCATTGGCTGGGCATTCCTCACACTTCATATTTTACCCTTGCAAATTTTTTGCCTTGATTTTTTTCTTTTTTCCTTCCTGCTTTCCCCCCAGTCAGTGATGTGACGTTTGAACAATTATTGAGCTAGCTTTGCTCATCAGAGCACTGGATCAACTGGAAGAGACACTTGGAGTCACTCTGGGTTGAACCAGAGCACCCTACTTTTTTTTTCATGGTATTTTATTGCAAGCCCCCTCTAGAAAAGCTTCTCAGTGGTGAAACTGCCATAAGTGTCTCTGGCCGTGGACGGATGGATACGCATCCTAGTGTAACTTGCTCATTTTGTGTGGTGATGTACATCACAGCAGGATGAACAATGGGCAGATAAGCAACTGGGGAGTGGTGGGAGGGTCGGTCTGTCACAGTTACTGTGCTTTGCTGCTAGGGAATTGCCTGTTGGCCTTTATCTGTGGATGGACATGAACAGATGAAACCTAAACCAGCATAGCCTGAGGCACTGGGGGCTTATCTCTTGAATGGACCCTGGAACCATCTACACTGGGTGGGTCATGGTATCCTATTTTGAGGGCTTATGTAGCCTGGCCACTATGAAACCTGTGGTCCCCTTGCTTTCTTTATGGCAAGTCCAGATATGATGTGTTGTGTCAGGGTGGATGGTCATTTTACGAAGAGGTTAGGTGATGAATTTGTTTGGGATGGTTTGAACAGCCTCTCTGGGTAACCTGTTCCAGTGCTTCACCACCCCCTCCTGAGAGAGTTTTCCAAATATCCAACCTCAACTTCCCTTGCTGCAGCTTGAGGCCATTGCTCCTTGTCCTGTCATCTGCTAAGACCAGTCCAGCACCAGCCTCTGTGCATCCCCCCTGCAGGGAGTTGGAGGCTGCTATTCAGTCCCCCCTCAGTCTTCTCTAGACTTAAATAAGACCAGTTCCCTCAGCCTTTTCTCACCACTCATATCCCCCAACCATTTTCCTTGCCCTCCGCTGGACTCTTTCCAATGTGTCCACATCATTTCTGTAGTTGGGGGGCCCACAACTGAACCCAGGGCTCCAGATGTGGCCTCATCAGTCATCTCTTCTGGCTCTGTGGCCATGTGGATCAGTCTTTCATAGTATATGACAGAGCCTGTCTTCCATACAGTGGATGCTCAGGTGCTACAATATTTGAGAGAGAGTATGTATAAAAGGCATCTTGAGGAATCCCTGACTCGGTGGTGGGAGACTGGGGGAGGGGCTTAGCAACTTTTGCCGAAACTGTTGCAATGTGGGTTTTTTTCTTTCAGATTCAGAGCAGCAGATGGTGTTGGTGGCCTGTGGGCCCTACACCACCTCAGATAGCATCACCTATGACCCCATGTTGGACCTCGTTGATGTCATCAACAAAGAAAAGCCAGACATCTGTATCCTGGTAAGAGAGGAGCTTCCTCTTCCCTGGGCTTATCCAGACCCTGGCACACACACATACACACTCCAGCGCATATGTGCATTACACTCACATACACGTGCCCAGATTCTTCAGGGCATCCTATGCAGAAACCCTAACCCTGGCATGGTGCTCCACTGACTTCAAAGAACCTCACTGCAGAGACATGCAGGGCTGTGAACTCTTCTGAGAAATGCCTGATACTTGAGAAACTCTGAATTCTTTTGATTTTATAGAGGACCTTCATACAAAAGCAATCTGTGCTTTGTACTCTGGAATGAGGTTGTCAACAAGGAGCAAGATGCATGCTGAAAGTTAAGGGGGCTTGTATTCCTGAATACCGTATGTCAGCGATTCTCAGTCAGGGTGCCATGAAATCCTTTCAAGGGTGTCGCACAATGTTTCTGCTATTGGGTTTGAACACGATTCACGAGCCGCACCCAGATTTCAAATAGAAATCCATAATGTTCACATTGGGAACGGCTGGGGTCTTTCTCGGTTCTTTGCAGCAAAAGAATTGCCCTAGTATTTTTCTGTAAGCAAAATACAAATGAACCTGCCAGAGGGAAAGCGGGGACCGTGGCAACCAATGTCCTGCTGCTGTAAAAGTTTATTAATATATACTCGAGATCCTATGTAGAGGCCATGCTGCTACTGAGTAAGACACTCACATGCACTCCATATCAGTCTGACCGTAAAATTCCTTCCTGACCCCCAGTGTGGCTTTGGTCTGACTCCAAGCAGAGGGACAAGACCCTTTAGCCAAGGGCCTCTGCTCAGTTAGGGATGGACAGATAGAGGGATTACTGATGCCATTTGACTCCCAGCTGTGCAGGTTTCTCTTCTGTCCTTTCTTCTTCACTTTTCTAAACATACTTAAATTCATAGTAAAGTTGGGCTGGCAGGGGAGAGCTTTGGAGGGGGGTGGGGAGGGGGTGTCACAGCTATTCCAAACCCCTCCTGCTTCACCCAAGGATCAGCCCTGTCTAAAATATCCTAGACAAACATTTGTCAAATTTCTTCTTAAAACTACAGGAAAGAACCCTCACATGCAACTACCAGGCATGATGCCCGAAACCTCAAGAGCCCCCTTGAACTTGCCCCAGGTAAAGCAGGGGGGCAAGGACTCTGCTGATGTCCTGCTACTGCAAGGCCAGGAAGGCCTTAGTTAGAATACGGTCAAGATGGGGCATCCATTGGGTCATAAGTGAAGTAGATGCTTAGCTCTAGGTATGGGAGTAGCATCACAGAGGACAAGAGGAGTATTCGTGGGGCTTAGCATAAAGAATGTAAAAACTGCTGCCAACTAGGTCAAACCCTAGGTCCATCTTGCTCAGTCTCCTGTGTCTCACAGCGGCAGAGAGTGGATGCCGGCAGGGAGAGTGGCTGGGTCTAGCCAGGGTTTTTCCTCCTGTTCCTCTCCCACTAGCAGCTTCCAGCATTTAAGGTCTAGGAAGTTCATTTGGAGGCTGTATCCCAAACTCCCATGCTTAATAGCTGATTATGTCCCTTTCCTCTGAGAATATGTCCACTCCCTTTTCGAATCTGGCTAAACTCTCAGCTTCCACCACATTTGGGGGCAACAAGCTCCACCCTTTAATTCTATGCTGGGTCAGAGCAAACTTCTGTGTGTGAGCTTTAAACCTGCTAGTTTTGTGTGGTGACCCCTTGTTCTTGTCTGGTGAGAGACAGTGATAATAAATCCCTGTTGAATTTCTCTTCATCCATTTAGTATTTTGTAAACCCTACTCATGCCCCCCTGCCCCCAGCGTCTCTCTTCTAAACTGAACAGGCCTGGCCTCATTAGTTTCTCTTCATAGGGAATCTCCTCCATACCACAAATCATCCTTGTTGCCCTTCTCTGGACCTCCTCTAGTTCTTCCCTACCCTTTTTGAGGTGTGAGGACCAGACCTGGGCATGGCACTCAAGGTGTGGACTCATCACGGAGTGATAAAGGGGCATCACAATATTTTTCCGTTGGTTTAGGATTCCCTCCTGTGCCTCGTTGAGTGAATGTAAGACACTGCTGTAGCTCAGCAGTTGCATTTGCCCAGCCCCGAAGGCAACCGGGTCCCTATTCTGATCACAGTCGTGGGAGATGATGACACTAGGATCCAGGAACGTGGCTCCTCCAGGAATTGTCGCAGCTGTTGAGCCACACAACCATGTAACATGACTGTGAAGAGACGAGGAAGAGTCTCATATCTAATTAAAACGGCGGGGGATGGGTAGGGAGCATGAAGCTGAGGAAGGCAGAGCTGAATGACTCCATGCTGGAGCCTGGCCAGGACGATGGGATTACTGCTCTGGCTAAGAGCACCACGGGATCTATAACAAGTGTGAGCCATCAGGGGCTTGGGTTCATTACTTCCCTTGTGCAGTTGTTCTGTAACTAAATGTTACGATGCAAATTTGGAAGTGGTTGCCATTCAAAAATACCAGGTTTGAAATGAGTCTGCCCAGTCACGATCAATTTGGGGCACTATCTAAACAGGAGCATAGCAGCTCTTTGACTGAAGCTGGCCTTTGTGCAAGCTGTATCCCCAGGCCCTATATAGATAAAATCTCAGGGGCTTAAATGTGAATTCCTACGTGCAAATGCCCATCATGCTGAAATGTGCCCATCCCCGTTGGCCCTGGAAGTAATGCAGCATATGGGTACCATGCATTTCACGCCTTTCTGTGCCTTTCTCTCATGCTTACAGCTCTTTGCAAACACATACACAGCTGAAGAGCTGTGGCAATTCTTCGAGGATCTGTGCTCCTGGATCTTATCCCAAGACCAAAGCTCTTTAGGCAAGAGGATGTAATGCCCCCACAGCTTCTGTGGGTCAAATGTGGAGGGGGAAATGCATAAGACCCAGCAAGTTAAAGGAGGATTGTTCAGCAGTTTTGAGCATGAGACTGGAATACAGGAGTTGTTGCCAGGGTTGGGAGCACACACCTGCCTCTGTTTCTGTCAGCAAGCTGCTGAAGTTCTTGCAAGGGTTTTTGTTCCCTTGTGTTTGCATCTCCAGCAAGGCACTGCTGCTCTGCAGGCTTCCTGGGTATTTCTAGTGAGACGCTTCCAGTCCTCAAGTGCTTGCATCTCCAAAGGCAGCGGGAGCAAAGGTGACTTGGATGCGAGCCTGGGCTGGGGACAGTGACTGGGCTGTGCTAGTGTTCCTGCTAGGACTTAAAGCCAGAGGTTCCTGGCAAGAGAGTCAGGGTCAGACTGATGCTGCATTTGGGGTCAGGAAGGAGCTCTACTCCCCCGGTCAGATTGGTACAGACTCAAGGGGGGCTGCCTTCCTCTGCAGTGGGGAATAGAGCCTTTTCCTGGCATCTCGAGTGTACATAAACAACCTTTCACAGAAGCAGGACAGTGGCTGCCGTGATCCCTCTCCTTTTCCAGTGGCAAGTTCAGGTGTGATGTCTTGTGTCAGGGGTGACAGTAGTTTTATGAAGAGTTTAGATTATGGATTTGCCTGGGATGGTTTGGACAGGGCCAATCCTGCCTCAGGCAGGGGGTGAACTAGATGTGACCTCCGGAGGTCCCTTCCAGCCTGACTTGTCTATGATGCTATGACTTAAAAATGCTAGCTTGAGGAAGTGACTTAGCCAGGGAATTGAACATGGGTCTCTGTTTCTAGGGACACAGACAAACATAAGATCATCCCTCTCACCCAGTATCTTGTAACTTGCAGTGGCTCTGGGCAGGTGCTAAAAGGAGAAGCAATTAACAGACCGATCTGTTCCCCTTCCCCTCTTCCCTCATAGCTTCCAGCATTTAGAAGTCTGGAACATCCTGATTTGCAGCGTGTACCCATAACTGTAATGTTTAAAGCCACATACTTCTTAGCTGCTTTCCAAGGGGAGGGTGATCTGTCACTTGGAAGCAAGTGTCAGCTGTTACAGTGTGGCTCAGCCAGAGATCCTTTGAAAGGTGCTGTCTACATACGATTTGCAAGATCAGCCCAGTAATTTCAAACAGGAGTCCAGAGTGTCCAGACTATTCTGCCCTATTATCAGCCATTCTAACTTCTTTGCAACAGAAGAATTACTCTAGTACTTTTCCATAGTCAAAAAATGAGTGAAAGTGGAGAACTGGTATCCTCCAAGGGGGCCTTGACTCTATCAACGTTGAAAACCACTCGTCTAGCTTTTGCTGCAGACTTCTGTAGTGATACAACCAGCTTTGACCCTGAGTGAAGTGGGAAGCAGCTTTGCTTCACTTGTGCTCTAGAATCACGCTGATGTCTTTTCTGAGGTCAAGAGAGGCTGTTGGTTGCCTGAGGTTAGGACCAGCCCTCACGTGCAGCCAAGGAATGGGTGTGAATTGTTTTACAGCTGCTGTCTCCACTTGATTGCTTGAAATCAGCATAAAGGGGGTAAGTGCTGGTGATCCGCTGGGCTCCTGTTGTCTCCGAGTGTCACAGCTGGAATGAGACTGGTGTAGAAGGCACTTTGAGCAAAGGCATCCCATGCCATGCTAGCTGGGAGGTCGCTGGCTCCGCTGGGCGTGGGGAGAGCGAAGCAGCTGCCTTGCTAGAGGGCCTAACATCACTTCAGAACCAAGCTAGGGCTGGCTGTAGGAGATGGGCTGCTGTTGGCTTATACCATTTATTCAAAGGGGTACACATGCAAGGTGAAACGGCCCTGTTTCTTGATACGATTGTGGCCCTGGTGACAGAGACTGACGTGTTCAACTTTTAAATTCCCTCCTGAGTCCAGAGCCGATTCACCCGTCTATTCAGAAAGGGAGAAAGGCACCTTGAAACAAAGCAGTGTGCAGGATAAGCTGCTCTAATACCCCCATGCGTCCAAGTGAGAGCTTTTGCAGGACCTTCTGTCTCAGCTGGGGGGGGCGGAACAGACACTCATTTAGATGGAGATAGGTTTTTGGCTTTGGTGGGGATTAAAGGATAACATCAGATTTGATGCAAGCACCTGGGGACCAGACACACTAGGAGCTAGCTTCAGGTGAGTTATCAGAAGTGGGGGTCAGTTTTGGGGTTAGGAACTTCTTCCATTCCCTTTCCTTGGCCGTTCCACACTACGAGCCGTGCTCCCTCCCTGAGCTGGCACAAGGAAGCCAGGAGTCCCAATCCCCAGAGCCCGTCCACACATTCAAATTAAAGCTTGATAGAAACCAGCTATTCAGTTGTTACACATGTTCAAACACTAACTTTGTAGCGGACGGCCATTTTTATGGCGTGATAGTTTCTTCGCATGCGTGGCTGGTCTAAACTTCATTGCGCGATTAGCTAGTTAATTGCATAATAACAGTGTGCAGCAAGGGCTCCAGTCTCCTACTGCAGCTGTTAGCAAAGGCATCTTTCTTTGCTGATCCTCAGTGCAGCCAGACCTGCTCTGTGGAACCAGGTCGTTCCCCTCCTTATGCTCCCCTTTTTCCTTCCTTGTTGCAGTTTGGCCCTTTCCTGGATGCAAAACACCAGCAAGTCGAGGTAAGTTGCCCCCGTGGCTGTTGAGAATCCATGACCTCTCCCTCTCTCTGCAGTCTAACCACCCAGTAAATCCCACATGCCTGCAGTGGAGCTGGTTCTTGGCTTAGCTCCTGCCAGCTTAACAAGATTTATTTCATGCCTTGCTGCCTATCCTTCACAGCAAAAACAGATGGGGACAGAAGGGGAGGGAAGGCTTCTGGATACACATGAGCACTCTCAGAAGTATTTACTGCCTATTAGTCCTTTTGGGTTGCTGAGCAACTCAAGTATCCATGGCTTCCTTCTTTGGAAGAACCCTGTTCTTGCTAGGAGGCCATTGCTGACATCAGGGGCTATTCATTTTAGTGGCAGCCCTCTAAAGGCTGACCTTCAAACTTGGCTCAGCTCTGCCCCCATGGTGTTGGCACGCCTGGATGTCCCAGGTTGAACGCAGCTGGAAGAGACTGTCTCTTGGAGAGAAGCAGGCGCCAATCTGGTGTGTTCTTTCTTTTGCTTGCAGAACTGTCAGCTCACAGGATTGTTTGCAGATGTCTTTAAGCAGTGTCTGAAGATGCTTATTGAAGGGACGAGGAGGTATGGATTCATGAGCTGCTTTCTGCACCTGGGATTTCCTTTCAAAGCACTTTGGAAATGTGATTAAGGCGTTCCACCCCAGTCCAGTAGTTCAGCTTGGCACTGAGGGGTGAAGTGACCTGCTGGAGCCATAACAGCACTTCTGGGTTGTGCTACATGGCCTCTGAGTCGGAACATCCCAGACCTGAAATGCTGGAGGCTGCAAGGGGGAGAGGAACAGTGGAAAAAATCTTGGTTGGATCCAGTTCACTCCCTTTCAGTATGTGCTCTCTACCAGGCCTATTTATTGCCTAGGGACTGTGAGCCAAGGCTCACAAGGAAACACTATAAGCCTCCCTTACAAAGGGAGGCCACAAGGTAGGCCACCACTGATTGTTGGGGACAGGCAAAGACATAACAGACCAGGAGTGAGGTCGGAGGTTTAAAACTAGTATGCCAAGATGGGGGACGCTGAGCAGAGCATGCCAGGCAGTGCCCACTGGCCCTCAAAGGGACCAAGGAGTCAGCGGACACTACCCAGTGATACTCTGCCCGGAGATGAGATCGCACAAGGGATATGAAGGCGGCCCTGTAATCCCCAGGGATCCTCGCAGCCAGAGCCGCCTTCCTGGTGAGATATACCACTACCTTAGCCACGGCCAGGAGGAGGTTGACCAGGAGGCCCCGGGACTCGGTGGGGCCACGGATGGGTGCATAAATGAACTGGTGAGAGAAGATGTGCAGCCAGAACCTCGGCAAGAGGTTTTGGATGGAGGCGGGTACTCTCTACCAGGAGACTTGACAAGATGGACCTATTTTCTGACCCAATAGCAGTTCTTATGTAGTCCCGGTCCCTTCCTGTGCTCACTAGAAAAGAGTTTTCTCTGTATTATACGGAGCCTAAATCTCTTGGACTCTAACCTGTGCTTGAAAGGAAAGATGGCTTGTGGACAAGGTGCTAGGTTGGGTTTTTAGAAAGAACAGCCTTGGTTACTAGAACTGAAAAGCGATTCCATGGGATGCCCTTGCTGAGCCGCGTCAGAAAGATGACTATAAAGAGGGTGGAGTTGGGCTTTTCTCCCTGGTTGTAGGGGAGCAATGGCCTCAAGCTGTAGTAGAGGCAACTGAGGCTGGAGATTAGGAAGAACTTTCTGGCTGTGAGGGAGGTCAAGCAGTGGAACAGGCTGCCTAGAGAAATCATGGCATGTCCATCCCTGGAGATTTGCAAGACCAGATTGGACAGATGCTTGGCTGGGACAGTTCAGGGATGATCCTGGCTTGAGCAGGGGACTGGACTAAACGTGACCTCATGGGACGTGTCCAGGTGAGTGTGGTCGTGCGGTATGTGGTGCCACAAACACGTTTGCAGCACCACAAACCGCACAGTCCAGTGTTGTCTGTGCTGCAGGGGCATGCTGCCTGAGCGTGCGCTGCGCTGGCTTTTTTTTTCACAGCTCTTTTTTGACCCCTGGATATCTAGGGGTCTAAAAAACTGGGGTAGGGGGAAACCCAGCACAGCACACGCTCAGGAAGCACGCACTGCAGGCCGCCCGGAGCTGTGCTACGGCTGCCAGCCAGGCTCTGTACAGCAGAATTGCTACGGCTGTGGCCCTGGGAGGACCCCAGGTAAGACTGCTGGGGCCAGCACAGTGCTGGCCCCAGCCTCCCTACCCAACCTGGGGCAACTTGCCCTGTGCCACTGCTGCTTGTCCCAAGGGAGCCAAACATCCACTCATGTCTGGATGCTCCCATGAGGTCCCTTCCAGCCACAGCTCAATTCCTATGGTCCTATGATCACTCTGTTCTCCATCTGTTTAATACCCACACAGAAATATATAGGTGCCTCATTCCCAGGGATTTCAATATAGATTTGGGCCTTGGTTCATAATTTGCATTTGAGGGAAAGTCCTGTATCCAGTCCAAGACCGTTATCCCTGTTTTAGAGGTGCGGAAACGGAGGCCCAGAGAAGGGAAGAGACTTGCCAGTGGAGCTGGGTCTGGAAACGAGGTTTCAGTTGCAGGTCTCTTTGCTGTCCTAATACAGCAGGATACAGGATCTCCTTGAATACGATGAACCATAGGAAGATGCAAGAAGACTGTTAACATGCAGCTGTTCTGACCGCTTGCTTTATCTGTGGCGAGCCTGGATAGCTCCATCGCTTGGCACCAGCCCTCCGATGAACTGGCGCTGCCAGGGTGACCAGCCCCTTCTGGGTTTCTCTGTCTGTGCAGGGAGCTGTTGTCATGAAAGGTCAGGGATGAGGGGGAGATCCTGTGAGGTACTGGAACTTGATTAGCAGCCAAAGCAAAGATCATCATTTATTTTTCCCCGTGAGGGAGCTTCAGGGCAGCCCCTGCCTTCAGAAGTTGGCATGACCAGCAGCGGTGGAAGCCATGGGAGGGCATTGTTACCCTGATGCCCTGCGAGGGGAAACCTTGCCTTTGAATAAGCGGCTGCCAGTTTGATGGAGGCCGAGACCGGATGATCTCAATTTGCATGCTCAGAAATTCAGCGATGTGCTGCCTGCCTCCTTGGGGACCTTCAGCCTCCCCTCGTGTTCTTCATTCAGCTCTATACCATTTCTCTCTCTCCTTTCTCTCCATTATTCCTCCTCCTCGATGCTGCCTGCCTTGTTATGTGTGGAGCCCAGCACACAAGTTTAAAGGTCAGAGATGGTGCGGGGATGGGTGGAAATCTCTGCCCTCTTGCTACATGAACAGGGCTGTGAGCCCAGAGGGGCATGTCTGGTGAAAAGACGCCTTTGCTTTCTCCCCAGAAGGGGAGCCACAAACAGGTTGGCCTTTTGCGCAGCCGTTCCTGATGGAGCCCGAGTGCAAGAGGCATGCTTTAGAAGGCCCCTCTCAATCTTCCTGTCCCCGGACATTCAGAGACAGAGGATATGCCTTGCTTAGTTGTAGGCAGCTGCCAGCGTCCAGTCCCCTGTTGCCCACAGGCAAAGCTGCGAGGAAGGGTTTGGGGACTGAGGATCTGCAGTGGTCCTCTTCTGGGGAGCAAACTGCTTAGAGGAAGGTGCACGTTTCATGCTCCTGACCTTAGGCTAACTGTGGAGGCATCTGCCTTCCCCAGTTGGAGAGGAGGAGATGGATGGGGGATTGTCTCCTACAGCTTTATCAGATGCTTAATTAGCAGTCAGTTAGCTGGAAGGGAGGCTGGTTTATGAGTGAATCAGCACAAGCAGCCTGTCCCTTTGATCACTCCCCTGAGGAGGGCCATCTCCTGCCAGCAGCCTGCCTGCTAATCAAGCAAGAGACTTCACTCTGGACCTTATGTTACCTGTTTGAGGGCTGTGGGTGGGGAACGGCTGGTTTGTTCATGTCTCTTCATGTTTGCGTGAAAAAACGGGCAACGTGAAGTGAGGTAGGCTTACTTTCAGGCCCGTGTCTAAGGAACGGGCTAGCCTCGTGTGTGCCTGAGCTGGGCTCTCCACAAATCTATCCAGCCAAAGCTGAGCTGCAAGCAGGAACATGAGATCTTGCCTGCACTAGAAAAGACTTCCCGTAGTCGCGTTCCCATGTGTTGGGGTGTTTTTAAGCCTTCCTCTGAGCTGTTGGGTGTTGGCTGTAGCCGAGGCGGGGGGTAGCGACGGCTGTGCTGATGCTCCTGCAGGAGCTCAGCCCGGAGGCTCCTGCCTCACGGGTCTTGCCCCTCCACTCGGGGTCAGGCCGGTCACCAGGTTTGGGGGCAGGAAGGATGCCCCCTGGTCAGACTGTTACAGACTGGGGGGGTGTTGCCTTCCTCTGTAGCGGGGGTCGCGGCCCTCTGCCTGGGGTCACTTGATGGCAGGAGGATGTTGGCCACTGTGATCCCCTTGCTTTCCCTGTGGCAGGGTTGGATGTGATGTCTCATGTTGTGTCGGGGCTGACAGTCATTTTGCTGAGGGGTTAAACAATGGGTTTGTCTGGGACCGTTTGGATAGGGCTGATTCTTTCTTGGGCATGGGGTTGGACTGGATTGACCTCTGGACATCCCTGCCAGCCCCACTTCCCTAGGATCCTGTTCACCTCTGACACACGGCTTGCAGTTCTCACTATGTGTAATTAAAGTGTTAGACTTGTTACCCCAAGATGTGGTGGAAGCTGAGAGTGTAGCCAGATTCACCAAGGGAGTGGACACAGTCATGAAGGGAGGGGGCATAAGTAGCTATTGAACATGCGAGTTGGGGATACAGCCCCCGAGATGGGACTTCCTAGACCTTAAATCAGGGGCAAGCAATTGTTTTGGGCGGAGGGCTGCTTACTGAGTTTTGGCAAGCCATGGAGGGCTGCATGACAGGCAGCCCAGGGCAGCTTAATATTAATTATTTAAAATCTTTTGGAGCCCTGTGGGCCAGATACAATGGCCTGGCAGGCCGCATTTTGCCCACCCCGGCCTTAAATGCTGGAGGCTGCAAGTGAGAGAGGAACAGGGTGAGGGACGCTCTCCCTTCCAGCATCAGCTCTGCCACTGTGTGATGCAGGAGATTGGGCAAGATGGACCTACAGTACCACCGGGGGGGCTGGAGCTGATGATCTCGAGAGGTCCTTTCCAGCCCCTAACGTCTGTGAATCTGCGAAACCTGGTCCGTAGCAGCTCTTTCTGTTCTTCTGACCCGTGAAACAATGCGTCTTGCTTGCTCAGCTGGTTCCATGCCCACCGCCAGCCCG
This sequence comes from Crocodylus siamensis, assembly GCF_052110815.1. Classification (NCBI taxonomy): domain Eukaryota; kingdom Metazoa; phylum Chordata; order Crocodylia; family Crocodylidae; genus Crocodylus; species Crocodylus siamensis. Next base: position 3,669,786 of record NC_143400.1, read on the forward strand.
CCCCTTGCACCTCCACCTGTGCTCGTCCCTTTCATCTTTTCCCTGGCAATACAAATCCCTAATCGAGGTCTGAGCAAAGGCAAAAAAGCTCAGTCCAGGCCTGGGTTAGCACTTCCCTCTGCACAGAAGCTGTTTGCTAAGCTAGGTCATTGTCTGGCAGATCCAGCTCTGGCGATGCATATTGATTTTTCCCACCCCTTAATTTACAGCTTTATTCCCCCCTGCCCTCCCCTTCGCTCCAAACTGGGAGAGGTTGGGCCTCCCAGCATCTGCTGTGGTGCCTTTCATCCTCTCCGATCTCCCTCCCCTGTGGTACCAGGACGGGGGGTGGCCGGGGAAACAAAGAACAAACAAGACATTCTTTTCCTCGGGGTGAGTGCAACGTACTGCTGGCCCCTTTCATCTGCGGCCAGAATCTGTCAGACGCTGGTGCTGGGTCAACACCCCATCCCCCGGCCGTCATTTAAGAGCCTCACCATCCAGTTTATGCAAGTGTAGGGCTTTTTGAGGGAGAGGGAAAGGAATACTTAAGCTGCCACTGACCTGAATTTGTCTCAGCATCAGCACTTTGCCATGGAGGCATCTCCGTGGAAGGGCATTCAAGCAAAAACCTGCTCGCATCCTTTTTTTTTTTTTGCTGCTTCTAGGCCGGCGTAAGATTGGTCCACTGGGAGCTGATGGCAGGCGTGTTTCGCCTGCTATCCTCCGAGTAGCCGCTGTGGAGGGGGAATGTCTCGGGGCGCTGCGCTGTTCGGAACTTCCTAGGCCTTTGAATGCTGGAGGCTAAAAGCAAGAGAGGAACGGGGGGGAATAAACCCTGGTGAGACCTGGTTTGCTCTCCCTTTCAGCATCCCTCCTCTGCTGCTATGTGACAGGAGGCTGGGCAAGCAGACCTCTGGTCTGACCCAGCCAGTGGCGGCTCTTATGGCCTTGTATTCCTGGAAAGCACCTACTCGTATCACAGGGTGAGGAGGATTCCTCCTCTTCATCTGCTGGGGATCAGTGTGGATAAACATGTCAGGAGCGGTTTAGGGGTACAGGATCCTGCCCTGGGCTGTCGGTATGGACTAGATGGTCTTGGGCGGTCCGTTCCAGCCCTGTGTTTTCTCCAAGTTTAGGAAGGGCTTGCTCTCTATCTCCAGACTTTTCAACACTGCCTGTCCCAAAGGGAGCTGGATTTTGTATGGGGGGTGCAAGGAGGTGCTTCAGGCTGCAGCTCCGGGGTGGTTTCTTTTTGAAGACTTTTCCCCAGGTGCGTGTTTGTTCACCTCCCTCTGAGCCAGCTAGGCCTGGACAGCTAGGACTGAATGCTCATCAGAGTATCTGAGCTGGGTTTTTTGGTCAAGCTGGGTGAAAGGGGATCTGCCCTGGTTGCACGTGGGTGATGTGGCCCTTTTAAATATAGGCACTTTCTGTTACCTAGGCAAGGCACCTCGTTTGCTTTCCAAGCTTCTCATGATGTACCGCCACCGCTCACCGCATCTCTCGTGCCTGTTGGTATCAGGAGGGTGAGCGCTGATTAGTTCGTGGCTTTCATGGCAGTGGTCAGAGCAAGGCCAAGCATCATGGCCATCCCACCCACTTCCCCTTTGATGCATCAAACCCACTCTGCCACTTGAGATGCAGATGGCTTTGCATGCTGAAACCACAGAGCATCCATCATGGGAAGGTTGAAAATGTTCTAACTGTCCCTTGGGCTCCAAGGTCAGGGTTACGGCCTTTCCGTGATATGCAGTTCCTGGAGCCAGCTGCAGCCGAGAGGCCTTGCTATTTGGTCCCAGCCCCACCCTCCTGATGATCCGGTCTGGTATTGCAATTTCCTGCCTTGATGGAAATTCGGAGGTTTTCCACATTACGAGCTTGATTAGAGGGGGTGAGCTGTGACTCGCTGCATCAGTCACCTTGGCTGCGCAAGCCCCTGGTTCCTGGCGCTCTCTGAGTTTTCTTCTCTCTCAACAGCGCTGGCTCCCAGCTTGTGTTCCTCCCGTCCTTGCGAGATGTTCACCATGACTACATTTACCCACAACCCCCGTTCGCCTTCCCGGAGCTGGCTAAAGAGGACAAACGGGTAACTTTTTGGATAGCTAAACAATCGGAGGGTCCTGACCTCGTCTTCAGCAGATGGAGACGGTGCTAGACAGGTTGTTAGCTGAATCCTCAGGTCAGGAGCCTGAGCGAGAAGATAAGAGGCTGGGGGCAAACAGAACAAAAGCAGATGTGATCCCTGTTTGATTTGGGTTTAGAACTAGGAGCCTTTTTGTTTCAATTTGTCTCTTGCCAGATGACAGACTTTACAAGGGACTTGGTCTCTTTCCCTCACTCCTATCGGCATCTTAGTCGAGCAGAAGCAGATTTCCAGAGTACTGAAAGAGAAGTTGGCAGTCTGGGGTCTGCCTGTACTCTGTGTACCTTGCTTTCTTTGACCCATCCCAGCATAGGGCACAAACAGCATGCAGAGGAATCTCTTCTCCCCAAACATTGCCCTCCCCCGTTCCCCCTGCAACAAGCCCCTGGTTTCCAAGGAGCAAGTAACAGACTCCAATTAGAGCCTTAGGCTGTTTGCAAGCGCTCTACAAAAAACCTTGCACCATCCAACTCTGGAAACTCCCCTGTGCTTCTTCCCAAGAACTGAAACTTACTTGCACTTTAAGGACCTGACAGGAGGGCTGGCCTAAAAAGTCCAGACATCCCCCAACGGGATGAAATCAATGTCCATAACTTAGAGAGTTAAATACCTAGATGGGATACCTTCCTGCAGGGCTCAGGTAGCAATAGATTGCTGCAAATTAGTCCTGTTTAGTACAAAAGAGAGAGCAGCCACCCCAGTGTATTTAAAAATAATAATAAAAACCCCCTCAGTAGTCTGTCTTAATAGTGGCACCTGGACACTTATCCTAGAAATCAGAGAAGTAGGGCTGGAAGTGAAGTTGGCAACCTTGCACCCCCACCCCCCAGTCCTTACCAATTTGACCAGCAGGTAAAATCCCTTCCGAACCCCAGAGATGGTGATCGGTGGCCCTGAGCAGAGGGGCAGGATCCTCTAGCCAGGAACTTCTGGGCTTGAGTCGCAGCAGAAGTACTGGCACAGCCCAGGCCTGGGCTGTAGCCACCACCCAGGGCCTTGGAGGCAGTTCAGTAGATCGCAGTGAGGTAGCTGCTCCACCACATACAAAACCCTGACCTAGTACTCAATGCTTCTGCAAATCGAGCTTCCTTAAGGTAGTGGAGAAGCAAGGGTTTTTATGGTGATGTTTCTTGTTGGACCAGCTGTATAATTGAAAGAGAGATTGAACAAGCTGTCAAGCACTAGGTGTTTGTCTGACATCCCTCCCAACTATGCAGTTGGTTCAATAAAAGATAGTGCCATAAAAATAACAGTGGTACAGCCCGGGGACCGACTGGATAAGCAGCAGCTTTGCAGAAAAGGACCTGGGGGTCACAGTGGACAAGAAGCTGCATAGGAGCCAGCAGTGTGCCCTTGCTGCCGAGAAGGCTACCGGCATCCTAGGCTGCATTAGTAGGAGTGTTGTCAGCAGATGGAGGGCAGTGATTCTTCCCCTCTCTTCAGCACTGGTGAGGGCACATCTGGAGTCCTGTGTCCAATTTTTGGGCCCCCACTACAGAAAGGGTGTGGGCAGATTGGACGGAGTCCAGCTGAGGGCAAAAAACTTTCAGGGGCTGAGAAGAAGCTGAGGCAGCTGGGTTTGAGTCTGGAGAAGAGAAGATGGGTGGGCTTGGAGCGGGGAGGATTTTATAGCAGCCTTCAGCTACCTGAAGGTTATTTCCAAAGAGGCTGGAGCTGGGCTGTTCTCAGTGGGGGCAGATAATGGAACAAGGAGCAATGGGCTCAGGCTGCAGCAAGGGAAGTTGAGGTTGGATACTAGGAAAACTTTCTCACTAGGAGGGTGGTGAAGCACTGGAACAGGTTACCCAGAGAGGTGGTGGAGTCCCCATCCTTGGAGGTTTTCAGGACCCAGGTAGACAAAGCCTTGGCTGGGATGACGTAGTTGGGACTGGTCCTGCTTGGAGCAGGGGGTTGGACTAGATGTGAAAAAACCACAGCTGCATTGCACATTTCCTGGCCCATTGCAACTACTGCTGCTTAAGACAGTAGAGGTGTCTACCTTAATACTGGAGCCACTACAAATCTCTCTAGGCACTTGAAGAAAATGATTGGACTCTGAGTTTCTCTTTGGATGCTCTGGGTCCACTGATGTTGAGCTTTTTGGATGTGCTTTGGCTTGATGAGAGGTGTCTGGAACAATACCAACCCAGAACAAAAATGCACACAGCTCGAAGAAGGAAAAGTGGGGGTTTTTGTATTGGGTAATGGCTCTTCTTGGAAAAGCAGAGCCAAAATGTTCTATCAGGTCAGCAGCCAAGTCTGGAACGGCTCTCAGGAAATCCTGGCCTCTGCTGTTGGGGTCTAATCTCCTGAGCGCTGTGTAAAAGGTGGTGGGGAGGGTTTAAGATCCTGAGAAACCTAATGAAGAAATTGAAAATACAAGAAAACCACCCCAGTGCCTCCTGCCAGGAAATCCTATTGTGATGCAGCCGTAAAGGATGGGTGGGCAGTACGTTTGGGTGGGCAGGCCGTAAAGGATGGGTGGGCAGTACGTTTGGCTTTTATTGTATTGCCTTGAATGTCTCCTTTTGCAAAGGGTAGCAAGCCATTGTGCTGTGTCGACAGGCAGTGCTACTTCAGGATCCAGACCCTTGGTTACGGCCAAAGCTTTAGCAAAGTAGAAGAGATTATTGCTACTGTTGCCAGCACCATCATCCTGTGGCGTGCGTGTTAGGATGCATTTGATGTTTAGGGAGTTGTGCCTGGTCGCTCCGAGACCTTATGGAAGAAATGCATCCGAACAGCATCTTTCTTTCTCTTTTTCTGCTTTCAGCGCGTGCATTTTGTGTCTGATCCCTGCACCTTGGATATCAATGGAGTCGTTTTTGGCCTGACGTCCACAGACTTCCTTTTCCACATGGGCGCCGAGGAGATCAGCAGGTAGGTGCAGTTGCCACATCCTGGGAAGTGTGAGGGCAAACAGATCTTTGGAAAGTCCTTCCCAGGTTGTGGAGACCACCCATAGGACCCAGCACTCATCGCTGGATAGGAATGCTGAAATTCAATGTAGATACTGGTGGAAGAAATTCATTGTAGCTCAGTGTCAAGCGATGCATCTGGATAGAAATATCCCAAAGTATTTCTGTGCTGTGATGGGCTCTACATTCGCTGTTAGGAAAGAGATCTGGGAGTCGCTGTGGACAGTTCACTAAAAACATCAGCTCAGCAGCTATCAAAAAAGCAAACAAAATGCTAGGGATGATTAAGAAGGGAATCATAAGCCAAACCAAAAGTAATACGATGCTCCTTTATAAATCCATGGAATGTCCTCACCTTGAACCTTTGCTTAGTTCTGGTCCCTACACCTCCAAAAGTATAGAAAAGGTCCAGAAAAGGGCACCACGGATGATTAGCAGTATGGAGAGTCTTCCCTATGAGGAGAGACTAAAGAGGCCAGGCCTGTTCAGTTTAGAAAACAGACACTTGAGGAGTGATGTGACAAGGGTTGAACAAGATGACCTCCTAAGGTCCCTTCCAACCCCAATTTTCTATGATTCTAAAATACTACATGATGAAAGTTAATGTGAAGAGAAAGTCGATAGGGATTTACTATCGACTGTCTCTCACCAGACAAGAACTAGAGGTCACACAATCAAACCAGCAGGTCATTGGTTTAAAACTAACACCAGAAAGTTTTTTCCCCCAGTGTGGAAATTAAGGGTGGAACTTGCTGCCACCAGATGTGGTGCAAGCTGAGAGTGTAGCCAAATTCACCAAGGGATTGGACAAATCCTTGAAGGAAAGGGGCATCAGTAGGTATTGAGCATGGGAGTGAGGGGCACCACCTCTGAGTCGGGACTTTCTAGACCTTAAATGCTGGAGGCTGCAAATGAGAGAGGAATGGAGGAGAGGAAACTGGTCAGACCCAGTCGCTGTCCCTACCAGCATCTGCTTTCTGCCACACACAAGACTGGGCAAGACGGACCTAGAGTCTGGCCCAGTAAATGGCAGTTTTTAGGGGAAACCAACAGGCAGTCACTCTTTACTAGGCTGTAATTTTAATGGAAGCTTGCAAGGAATGTGGCCTCTAGCTTACAGGGATATCGAAGGAGAGAAACCATGGGTAAGATGCCCAGCTGGTAGAAATCTGGGTCAAAAAGAAGCCAAACACCCCATAGAGTAGCGTAGTTGAGATGCATGCGTTTCTGTAGGCAGTAGCACACAAGAGAATGGCCTGACGAGACTTGCCTCCAACTGCCTTTGAGTCCCCCAGATAGAGCGATCAGGGAGCCCTTTTATGCCTGGCTTGGCTGCGGGCAGCTTGGGCACGAGTCCAGGGCAAGGTCAGGATCTCCTGCAAGACGCTGAATCTCCTGCTTTGTGGGTGGCCCCGAGTTGAAAGCAGCCATTTAAATTAAAAAAGAAAAACAGCTCTGCTTAAAGGTGAATTAAATTAACGACTGTTTATCTCGACTGCCAATTAACATAACTACCGTTGTGCTCCCGCTTAATCTCTTTCCTCAGCAGACGATTCAATTAGGGCTGCACTTGGCTGCTGAGTCTTTTTGCAGGCCTTGACACCACTGTAGCTCTTGCTGTTGCTATGAGCGTGTGTAGCTGGAATTGCCTATGGAGGAGCTGAGGCCTGATGTTTTGGGGACTGGACACCTCCTTATGCACCCTAGGAAATGAAGATAATGCCAGTCTCGCAAGGGAGCTGATTGCCTGTGCGGCACAGCCCTTTGGGAAAGGCACGGCTGTGGCCACGTCCTGGGCTTGGAGCACTTGCTTGGACTCTGCCTCAGTCGTTGTCAGGGTTTAACTTCTGCACTGCAGGATAGGAGCAGACACACGAGATATGTGTGATATCTGCTGGCGCGTACTTGCAAGTGGTAGTTCTCTCCCTTGCTAGCACTGGTTGCTTGTCCACACCCAGGCTTCTGTGGGGTTTTCTCCCCCCAGCACACCTCTTTGGGTGCAAGGATGGATCACTATCCAGTGCCCAGCACTGCACAGCCATGACTTCAGTGCACTGCAAACAGTTGTGCACCCATTATTGAAACCTCCAAGTCCTTTTAAGCACATGCCCCTAGTGTTGCCGGTGTGCACATTGCTGGCCCTTACAGCAGGATCCCAGGCTGGTGATGTTGCACTGCGATACAGTTGGCTCTGGGGAGGGAAGGGGTGATTAGCCACAGCGAGACCTTTCTCCTGGGACCCGGTGACTGAACTCCTACATTCCACAGACTTGGGGAAGGAATGTTTTGAAGCCCTTTGCTTCAAAGCTGGATGGTGGGGAGGGCACGTAGCCTCATCAGCTGGGGTTTATGAACGAGCTGAACTCACGGGAATGAGGTGCCAGAGCCCTTGTGCTACGTGGGATTCCTGTTCTCTTGCACAATCCAGTGGTTCTTTATCTCCCCTCTTAGGCTCCTGCGGTGCCGCTTGAGGATGGTGGGTGGGTGGGTGTGCATGATAGGACATGTCGCCTGAGAAGAGATGGAAGCACAGCAGCAAAAGTTCACATCCCCTGAGAGGTGAGCAGAAGCCGGGCTGTGGCGTCATCTTGGCACCTGACTTCGTAGCCCTTCATGCATCAGAACTTTGTACGCTTCCTTGATGGCTTTAGACTCCACCGGTTTAAACTGGTGGGAATCCCATAACTTGCTTTTTTTTGCTCTAGAAATTGCCAAATGTTCCTTCCTTCTGAAGCTCTCTGAGCACATTGCAAGGTCTCCTGGGCTCCCAGGTGGGGAAACTGAGGCATAGAGCAGGGACTTGATGTGCCTGGGATCAGGTAACAGGGCCAGAGAGAGAATCTGTGTCTCTTGACTCTCAGTGGCTTTCAGCTGTGACTTACCTAATAACCCATACATATCTCCACAGCCCACCTTCCTCACGGGCTTCTTGCCAAGCACGCTAGAGAGCTCCCCCATTCCTTCCTCATCCATCCTCACACATCGCTTGCGCCACCTCTGCGGCTCGGCAGTTGAGAGCCCCTGCGCCTGGCCCCTTCATCTCATGCGACCTGAGCTTAACCTGTTCCTCATGAACTGAAGCTGAACCTCGTTACACTTGGCACATGCTCCAGATAAGAGTGCACACCCTGCCTGGGGCACCGCTCTGACTGGAGGGGCTGAAGGATGATTCCTAGAGTCTGAGACTGCCAAGACTTTGCACAGACGCTGAGTGCAAAGGTGCTGAAGGCATTGGCTTATTGGTGCTGTACAGGCTCCTGTCTTGGGGTCTCCTTATGTGCTGTTTCCCTGTCCACCTCATCCTTTCCTTCTGATTGCTCCTTTGCGTACACCCTCCCCTGTTCTCTGGCCACCTGAAGCTAGTCCACATTCGTTGTGGTACTTGTGGCCCTGAGAAAATGCCAAAGCAGATTGGATTAAGCCTTGAACAGATCAGTTCCCGCCCTCATCTTATCTGCTGTGGTCCTCGCTGCAATGGAGACTCCCATCAGTTTTTGTGTTAATCCTGTAGGTCATTAGCTTGCGTTGCTGATACTGGGGAGACTGTATCTCACTGGTGTCCCTTGTTTGTACCTCTGGGTTTATCCTGTTCGCCATCCCCCAGTCTTCATTTGGAAGCTGTTTGTTTTGGGACAGGAGCCGTCTTCATGCTCGCAGGATAAGCGCGTTGAGTCTGCTCTCAGCTGGGAGTAACATCAGAGTAACTCTGCTCTTGGTAATCTATAGTAGAAATCCCTCAGGTGCCTGGGTTTTGGGGAGCAACTGGAAGTAGCCTGTGTTTGCTTGGGAAGGTTTTATTTTAGTTATGGGGGAATGCAGAGTATGCCCTTAACCTTTGCTTCACCCTCCTGCCTTTCAAATACATTTCTTCCAGTATTTTCTCTCCGGGGATTCCCCCCCCCACCCCTTTGCATCACAGCATGTTTCATAGTTTCTAGGGTCGGAAGGGGCCTGAGCAGATCATCTAGTCCGACCCCCTGCCATGGCAGGAAAGAGCACTGGGGTCAAATGACCCCAGCAAGATGTTCATCTAACCTCCTCTTAAACACCCCCAGGGCAGGAGCCTGCACCACTTCTCTTGGAAGCTGGTTCCAGACCCTAGCCGTCCTGACCGTGAAGTCGCGCCTCCTGATATGTAACCTAAACCTACCCTCTGCCAGCTTGTGACCGTTATTCCTGGTCACTCCTGGCGGTGCTCGGGGGAACAGGGACTCCCCCAGTGCCTGCTGGTCCCCCTGACTAGTTTATAACAGGCCCCTAGATCCCCCTCAGCCTTCTCTTGTGGAGGCTGAACAGGTTCAGGTCCCGTCACCTCCCCTCATAGGCCTGCCCTGCTGTCCCCTGATCATACGAGTGGCCTCCTCTGGACCCTCTCCACGCTGTCCACATCCCCCCTGAAGTGCGGGGCCCAGAACTGGACGCAGTCCTCCAGCTGCGGCCTGACCAGTGCTGCATAGAGGGGGAGGATCACCTCCCTGGACCTGCTCGAGATGCATGTTAGGATCTGCTCCTGAGCCATACACCTTTGCACTGCTTAAAGCAGGGACTTCTCGTTTGGCAAGACCCTCCAAAGCGGCTAAGAGCCTTGGAGTCGTAGAATCGCAGAGAAGTTGGGCTGAAGGGACCTTCATAGGCCATTTAGTCCAACCCCTTGTCTGAGGCAGGATCAGCCCTATCCAAACTATCCCATACATATCCAAGTTATGGGCAAAAGTGGTCACGCTAGGAGATAGGATGTCGATCCAAGCGGACCTGGACAAGCTGGAAAGATGCGTGGAGCAGGACTGGACGCAGTTCAATAAGGATAAACGCAGAGTGCTTCATTTGGGGAGAAATAACCAGCAACACGAATAGAGGTTAGGAGGAGATGTCCTGGCCAGCACAGGACTGAAAGGGACCTCAGGGTTATGGCTGATCGCAGGATGGACATGAGCTGCCAGTGAGATGCTGTAGTCAGCAGAGCTAATAGCACGCTGGGACGCATTAGCTGATGTGTCGCAAGCAGTGCTAAGGAAGTGATTCTTCCTCCCTACTCAGCGCTGGTGAGACCCCAGCGAGAGCACTGTGTCCAGTTCTGGGCACCGCACTTTAAAACAGATATGGAGAACCTTGAAAGGATCCAGAGAACGGCCTGGAGGACAAACCTTATGAGGAAAGACTAAGGGATCTGGGACTGTTCAGCCGGGGGAGGAGAGGACTGAGGGGGGACTTGGCCGTCTTTAAGTATGTAAGGGGTGAATATTGGGAGCTGAGAGAGAAACTGTTCACTAAGGTGCCCCAGGGGAGGACAAGGATCAGTGGCCCTAAACTGCTAGAAGCTGGTTTCAGGTTGGATGCAAGGAAGAACTTCTTTACGGTAGGGGTGACCAGAATCTGGACTAGACTTCCCAGGGAGGGGGTGCAGTGCCCAACCTTGGCAGTCTTCAAGAGGAGACTGGACAGACACCTTTCTGGGATCGTTTGATCTCCACAGCATTCCTGCCCAGCGCAGGAGCAGGGGGGTTGGACTTGATGAGCTTTCGAGGTCCCTTCCAGCCCTTAATTTCTATGATTGTGGTTATCTAACCTTTTCGTAAAAGTGCCATTAGCCCTGACACAACACTGGAGATCACGCCCAACCTGCCACAGGGAAAGTCAGGGGGATCACAGCTGCCAACATCCTGCTTCTGTAAAAGGTTGTTAATATACGCTCAAGAGATCCCCGGTAGAAGCTGTTCCTGCCTGTTACAGAGGGAGGCAAAAACCCCTACAGTCCTGTCCCATCTTAGCAGGGGGAAATAAAGGTTAGACTTGTGTTTGTGGCTTGAGGGCGGCTGTTGGCATGTGTCACAATAGCACCTGGAGGCCCCAACAGAGACCAGAGCCCCCTCATGCTGGTGCTGCACAAAGTCGTACGAAGTGGTCTGTGCTCAGGGTGGAGGTGAGGAGCTCGCTGAGGACTGAGATTAGTCTGGGTTTAGTGTTTTAATGCCATCACACCAACTAGACAGTCAAGTCATGCTGAAAGGGGTGAAATGTGTGTGTTTTGTTGGGGGGTTTTTCACCTTCCCTCATGGTCTTTGTAGTTTAATTATCGGCCATTTCTTTCTTTCTTCACAGTTCTTCTGGCGCCTTGGACAGGTTCACACGAATCCTTAAGCATGTCCTGACGCAGAGGAGGTGAGAGCAGACTTTGGGATAGCATTTACCTCGCATGCACAATCTCCGGGTGTGAATCAGTGCCAGGGAGACGCTGCATCTTTGATCCTGTCGTGTAGCACTTTGCCGTGATCACTCAAATTATGGGTTGGAAAACCACCACCCTTTGAACTCAATCAGTGTTTCGCTTTTGCCATTCCTTAGGGAAGCACCCATGTGAGAGCTCTAGGTGTTTGGGTTAGACAGGACCATTACAGTAGTCTAGTCTGGGCTTAATGAAGATGGATGAATCTTGCCCAGTAACTTGTAGAGCAGAGGCTTAGCTTCTAGAAAGGCAGACTTCAGATGCTGAGAACGTCTCCACTAGGTAAATCGGTCCAATTATTTGTTACCCTTGCTGTTGGGAACTTGTGCCTTGTTTCTATCGTGATCTGATCTAGCTTCAGTATCAGGCCTCTGGGCCTTGTCTGATGCAGGGTAATGAAGGATTGGGCCTTAGCTCGTGGCTTTTTGGGGGTGGCTTTTGGCCGACGTAAACCAATCCTGCTGAAAGATTAAGGCAGAAGTCTGCTGGAAGAGAGGGATGGATGATTGTTCCCTGGGCTTACCATGCAGGGATATGGGGAGCCAAGGCTGCCATGCTGAAATGTAATCAGTGCTCTGTCTCAACCTGTGCAGTTATTACCCCCTCTACCCTCCCTCGGACGAGATGAATATTGATTACGAGAACTTCTATAACTATGTGCCTTTGCCCGTTACCCCGGATGTCCTCATTGCCCCATCTGAGCTGAGATACTTTGTTAAGGTATGTGGTGCTGGGATGCTGAAAGGTGCCAAAGAGAACCGGGTATTCATATGGCGCTGAAATTTGAGGGGGCGGGGGCAAACCTTGTTGTCTCGGAGTATATATTGGCCTCTGGCAGGAGGAGGAATCTAAGACAATAGGTTGGGCAGCTGTTCTCTGCTAGGACCACTTCTGTCACTCACTCGCAGCACCACAGACTTGGAAAGAATTTTCCAAAGCACTTAAGAGATTTGGGAACCACGATGCATTTTCAAAGGGTTCCCTGGCTTTTGAGTTCCTTCAGGGAGGGAATTTTGAGCTCCTGAGTTGCTTCAACCCAGATCCTCCAAAGGTATTGCTGCACTTAGTTCAGGTACCTAAATACCTTTGCAGCTCTGGGCCTTGGGGCTTGAGAGTGCTCTGCTCACTCTAGCCCTCCTTTCTGGACTTTCCCGCTGTTTTGAAGGGTGGAAGGGGATTCTGACCTACCCCTTAAGATTTGGACAGTCTTTCTTTTGTTGTTGTTGTTGCCATCCTTAGTGGAAAGAGACTTTTTTGTGGCTTCTCTGCAGAGAAGTGGGGGTTAGTCCCTGCAGCAGGAATCCTAGAGCAGTGGGGCTGGAAGGGACCCCCAGAGGTCACACGTAGTACAACTCCCTGACAAAGGCTGGATCATCCCTATCCAAACCATCCTACACAAATCCATTGTCTCGCCTACTAGTGAAACGACAGTCGACCCTGAAACAACTGCAAGGCATGATGCCTCGACCTGCCACAGGGAAAGCAGCCAGTGTCTTGCTGCTACAGGTGTTGTTAAAATACACTTGAGAGATGCCAGGCGGCGGGCCGGGGCCCCCCCGCTACACAGGAAGGCAAAACCCCCACAGCCTGTATCAGTCTGACTGCTGGGTAAAGTTCCTTCCTGACCCCAGTCCAGCGATAGGTCTGACTTTGAGTTGGGGGGCCAAGACCCTCTAGCCAGGAAGCTCCAGGTTTGTCAGGAGCGTTGGCACAGTCCAGTCACAGTCCCCAGCCGTGGCCGTAGCCAATCCCCAATGGGTCTGAGGAAAGTGGACACCAGCAGTGAAGTCCTTGTGGACATCTCGCTGCTGAAATAAACCTCCAGCAGGTACGAAAAGCTCCGCAGGATCCCAGAGGATTCGGACCTGGAGAGGGAATCTCCAGGCTTGACCCCGTCATGATTACAAATACCGGAGAGTCTTTGGCACAAATTGGGACGTAAACCAATCCCAAACCTCTGCTCGGGGCACGTCGTGTCGTCACAGACATGGTAAGACCAGAGTATGTATAGGACCCCTCCTGTCTGCAGCCGCTGTGTTTCTGAAGGAGCTGCCTCGGGCTCGCGGTCGCTGCAGGGCTGAGACATAGAAGATATTCTCGGAGCGCGGCTGCCGGTGGAGGCCTCCAGAGTTGGGCGACGGCAGAGAGCAGCAAATACGACTTGGAGTCAGGAGGTCACAGGATGCGGCCTTGCTCAGCTTGTTGTAGCGCTCTGGTTCCTGGCCCCTGACTAGCAACATGACCTCGACTTCAGCCTTCTCTCTGCATTTCTCCTCCCATCTTTTTTCTGTGCTGTCCCTTGAGATCCTTTGCTCCATAGCAGTCTAGGGCAAGGTGCTTAGCTGAACCAGCTTCTTGTGTGAGTGCCTACCACAGCGGGTCGCTTGCGTGTGGAGTTCCCATCAGTGCAAGCTGCTATGTGCAGGTCAGACTGAAGTCTGTCCTGGGCGGCTTAAATAGCGAGGATGCTGCCTGGAGGAGTGGGCTGGATTCGACGACACTATGAGGTCCCTTCCAGGGAGAGTTTTGTGGTGCTTGGCGGGGTGGGGGGGATTGATCTCACTGCAGGTCCTGCTACATGTTCAAATTAAAGCTGGATAGAAACCAGCTGTAAAGTTGTTAACACACTTTCAAGCACTAACTTCATAGCTGGATGCTTTTATAGCTGGATAAGTGTTTTTATGGCATGATAATTACTTGTTACGTGTGGCCGGTCTAAATGTATTGCGTGGTCGGCCAGTTCATTGCATGATAAATATAACGTGGCAGCGGCCTATGTGTTCGTGCAGCCCCTGGCCACACTTAGGTGTGGGCTTCTCATTGATACGACAGTAGCACCTTCAAAAAGTGGAAACCATTTCACCAATGCCCACTCAACACTGTGCATCCCCTCTCCGCGGTGGTCCGTGTAACACGTGCTTTCTCTCCACAGGACGTCCTCGGCTGCGTCTGTATGAACCCAGGCCGGCTCACAAAAGGCCAGGTGGGGGGGACCTACGGTCGTCTGTATGTTCGGAGGCAGGATGCAGAGGAAGAGCGGAGGAGCCCCTGCTTTGCAGCCCAAGTTGTCAAAATCTAAGCGGCCTCTGCTTCCGTGTCCTTAAAACTGGCCCTGCCTGTGGATTCAGGACAGGGGTGTCTCTTCAGCACAGTTGGTTCCCAGCAGGGGTTCAAGCCTCCCCCCAGCACTGCCGCTTCCAGGAGCCTTGAGCTTAGATTTCCGCTTTTGGTAGCGTATCAGATGTTGCGATGGAGTCTCTGAAGGCTGGGAAACGTGCCAGGAGCCTTTGGGTCACATCAGCTTTGTGCCTGTTGACACTTACCAAGTGGGGAGCCCTCAGCCCTTCTGCATGGACTGCTCTTGAAATGCATGGAGGGGGTTTTTGTTAAAACAAACAAACCAAAAATACCAACAACAAAAATTTGTCTCTAATTTCGTTTTTTTTTCCCCAGCCTGTTTCTTGTTTTTGTCAGTATGCCCTGGAAGCTGTGCTCAGAGGGAGCTGGGCTGTCTACTGTATTCACCTGAATTCAAGATGACCTCCCCAGTAATTAGATTCTATCTATGAAAAATTTATAAATTGGTATTAATTTTCCAGGTATACAATCTAATTATTGGAGAATTGTCTTTAAATGTGTCCTGTCCTACAGCAGGGAAAGTAGTGGCTGGAGGAGTCAAGTGGCCCCTTGCCCTCTGCCCCCCACCTCCCCTTGCAGCTTTCCTGCACCTCGTCTCTCATCTCCCCAGTCTCTGCCCCTCTATGCGCCCCTCACCGTCGGGTGCTGCCTGGACTCTGGTCCCTCTCGGAGCACAGCACGTGGAAGCGCTGCCCCAGCCAGCCATGCAGCAGTGTCAGCACCGCTGACTGGCCGCACAGGAGACAGTTTTCATGTCCTCTGTGCCCGGGAGGGAATCGCATCTGAGCTGCGGACAAGCTGTGCCTGCCCGTAAGGGGCGGCGGGAGCAGAGGCTGCAGAGCACTCGTCAGCCACCTACTCGCCCTGCCCACACGCACACTTTGCACACGAATCTAAGATGAGGGCCTGGTGCAGTGGGGGAACAGACCTCATCTTAGATTTGAGTCGATACAGTCTTTGCAATTCCTGTGTAATCTATTTCCAGTCCCTGCTCAGCAATACCAAATCATTTGTCCTTCTTCACAACCACAGTGTGCAGTTTTATGTCCCTCACTCTGTCTCCCCATTCTCTGTACTGCGAGAGAATAGAGATGCAAGGGAGAGATCAAGCAACATGCCCAAGGTCACGCCACATCAGTGGCAGAGCCCCGTCTAAAACCAAGTTGTCTTATGCACTGGGCAGTTCCCTTCTCATCACACAGCCCTGCCTCAGGCTACGGCTATTCGCTGATTCCCCACCCGCCCTCCCCCTAGAAAGTAACCAGGGGATCTCTTTCCAGGATTATAAAATTGCGACGTATGAAACTGCTCCCAGCTGAGCTGAGAAGAGAAACTGCTTTTTGTACTGAAGGCAGGGCCAGTTCTGCCTATAAGCCTATGTCTGAACAGGGCATTGAACTAGGTGACTCTTTTCCCAGCCCCGTTATTTTGGGGGGTTTTAATGACCCCTGTTGGGTCCTTCCTCTTTAATGCAGCCATGTTAGGCTTGGAAAGGCCTGAGATGCATGCTCAAACAGTCTCTGGCTTACAGCAGGCTTGAAAAGCTTTTTTGCTTTTTTTCTTGCTCCCTCTGTGCAGTTATGGGCTATGGGGGCTGCAGCTCTGATCTTTGCAGTGGTTGGTTTGTGTCGAGTCGGATGGCTGTAAGTTCTGAGGTCAGGAGAGGGCACGAGGTTAGTAAACTGCAATAAAGTGCCATGTGATCTGTATTCTTGATGGTGCCTTTCAGCGGGGCACTCATCTCTCTCTCCCTGGGCTGGGGCTGCTAGGGTTTCACTGGGTGTCCTAGGAGCTGGTGGCAAAAGCAAGATCTGCAAAGCTTCTGTCCAGCCTCTGGTTTTTAATAGTAATGCAGCAGCTCAGCTACAAGCACTGGCTGTCATTGGAGCCTTGTTGGGGTTTTCAAGCCCACCAGGAGATGTATAATCCCTGACTCAGAGTTTTTACAGCCTTTATAGTAATCCTTCCCTTGTCTTGGCTGTTTCCAGTGTATTCATGGGGAAACTGAGGCAGAGCACTGGGAACTGGCCATGGCCACGCCATCCATGGGGAAACAGGAACAGAGCATTGTCAATTGGCCAAGGCCACGGTGGGCCTTTGTAGCACGGTAGGGACCCGTCGCATGAGATCCATCCCAGGCCGTTACCCGTGCAGGTCCGCTGGCTGTAATCCTTGTTTCGGTCTCTTCCTTGGCAACTTGGTCTGGCGGCTCTGAGGAGCCTTCGGCTGGGGGACGCCGACGCTCCTGGCTGACCCGGGCCACGGGCTTGGGGCGGAGGCGAGCCAGGCTCCGCTCCTGCCCGACCCGCGTGTTCCACGCTGCTCCTAAGCGCTGTCCGGCCGCTGTCGGTTGCACGTTCCTCGCACGTCGTGCTTGCTTGGCAGGCCTCGGAGGAGGCCAGGCGTGGCGATACAGCTCTTAATTGGGTGCTCGTTTGCATGTGAAGCAAGAAGAGCTCCTGTCCTCCGAAAGCAGGGCCGGCGCTCCCTGCCAGCTCGACTGCTCCTGCTCTCTTGCATCGCGTGCCGGCGGTTTTGCTAACTGGGCATAAAGTTTTGTCCCAGTCCCTTTTCTTCTTTCGCTTGGGAAGCCTTACAAGTCTTTGCACTGAGAAGTCTTGTTGCCCGGATACTGTTCAAATCCCGTTGGTGGAGACTGGGGGGAGACTTTTCAAGTTCAAACAGGAGGAGTGAACCCAAGTCGGGATCGCATCTCAAGAAGCCAGCTGAGCCTGAGCTGGGAAACTTCCACGTGCTCCTCCTTGGGGATCCTAGCGAAGCAGGGCTGGGCGGGAGTGGGGCTCAGGGTAGTCTGGGTCTTGCCCCCGTGCAGAGGGGTGGGACTAGATCGGCGACTGATGCGTTGGGCTCAAGGCGCCTCTTGGAGGTGGCCAGCTCTTCGCCCCTACTTGTTTCTAGACTAGAGAAAAATTAATAGCGCAATTCTTCCGTGGCGAGGAGCTCGGTGAGCCCGCAGCTGGGCAGGCTGCTTTTGCCACTCCCAGTTCCCGTTTGAAACTTCAGGTAGGCCTCATGACGCGTGTGGAGGCGTCTGCACCCCACAGCTCCCTTCAGAGGTTCTCACGGCACCCCGATCGAGAGCCACTGCTAGACCGGGGTGCTCACCCCCGACCCGCGGATCCCAACCCTGGGAGCTACATCTAGCACGGGGTCCCAAGCTGGGGCTACGTGGTCCGAGTGTGGGTGTGCGGGCTCAATCCTGGGTCCTGGCACCTGATCCAGCCTCGCACCGCTCGTTTGGCCCGCAGAGTTCAAAGGTGATCGCTGCAGGACTAGATCAGATGAGATGCGTTCAACCCTGCACTTCTGTCTGGGGTGCAGGCGCGTGACGCGCTTGCTCCAGCGTGAACGGACGATGCTCCACGGTGAAAGTGGAGCAGGCGCGCGGGACAGCCTGAGGCCGGGGTGGATCGCTCCGCTCCGAAGAGCGGCTGCTCCCCAGTTACCCTGGTGTCCTGGGCCTGTGTCTGCTCCCGTAGTCGCTTTTAGCTGGGAGTAGCCATCTACTCAAGCCAGGTGCCTGCTGTGCACAGCCAGCTTGGGGAGAGCCGCTCGCTCCTTATGGAGTTAAATCTGGGGCAGATTACCCTGGAGTAACTCTGCTGTGGGTCCACACCTGATGACGATGCTACACCCAGAGGAAGGGAGGGGCCATCACCAGGGAGGACTGTACCCCGGGTGCTCGGGGCTGCAGGGGGGGCCGTCAGGAAGGCCAAGGTGGAGATGGGACTGGGACTAGCGGCTCAGATCAAGGACAACAAGAAGCCCTTTTTTAAATACCTAGGGGGTGAAAAGAAGGTACTAAGTAACGTGGGGCCCCTGGAGGACACGCTAGGAGATCTGGTGGTCTCACCAGATGACAAAGCTAACCGCTTTAACAATTTCTTTGCCTCCGTTTTTCTGAGGAGGAGCCAGGACATCCCCCCCACCGGGACCCGTGATGGTCCCCAGGGAGGCGCAAGTCAGCTGGTCCTGACGATCTCCACCCCGAGCGCTTGCAGCTGTATGAGCGCTTGTGGTGCCCCGGCGTGGTGCTGGAGGACTGGAAGAGGGCCAACGTGGTTCCCATTTTCAAAAACTGGAGGAAGGAGGACCCGGGAACTATAGGCCAGTCAGTCTTACCTCGGTCCTGGGGAAGCTCTTTGAGAAAATTATCCAGGAGCACACCTGCGAGGGCCCAGCACGGGGAGATCATGCTTAGGGGCAACCAACGTGGGTCCATTCGAGGCAGGTCCTGTCAGACCAGCCTGGCGGCCTCTACGACCAGGTCACAAAATCCTTGGACACAGGTGTCGCGGTGGACATCGTCTTTCTGGACTTTCGGCCAGCCTTCGACACTGTCTCTCACCCCGTTCTCATCAAGAAACTGGGGGCTGTGGTGTCGACACCCACAGTCAGACGTGTCGCCAACTGGCGGGAGGGCCGCACCCCGAGAGCGGTGGTGGAGGGGTCACGTTCGACCTGGCGGGACGTGGGCAGTGGGGTCCCCCAGGGCTCGGTCCTCGGGCCCGCACTGCTCAACATCTTCATCAGCGACTTGGACGAGGGGGTAAAAAGCACCCTGTGCAAATTTGCTGATGACGCTAAGATGTGGAGGGATGTGGGCACACTAGACAGGAGGGACAGGCTGCAATTGGACCTGGGCAGGTTACAGGGGTGGACGGACGAGAATAGGATGGGATTCAACACAGACAAGTGCAAGGTGCTGCACCTGGGGAGGAAGAACCGGCACCGTACCTACAGGCTGAGAACTCCCTTCTCATCAGGGCAGAGGCAGAAAAGGATCTTGAAGTCGTCATTGATGCCAAGGTGAACATGGGCGGCAGTGTGGGGACGCGGTCAGGAAGGCCAACCGCACCTTGTCCTGCATCCACAGATGCATCTCGAGCAGGTCCAGGGAGGTGATCCTCCCCCTCTATGCGGCACTGGTCAGGCCGCGGCTGGAGTACTGCGTCCAGTTCTGGGCGCCACACTTCAGGGGGGGGTGTGGGCAGCATGGAGAGGGTCCAGAGGAGGCCACTCGCATGACCGGGGGCAGCAGGGCAGGCCCTCTGAGGAGAGGCTACGGGACCTGAACCTGTTCAGCCTCCACAAGAGAAGGCTGAGGGGGGCCTGGTGACTGTCTATAAACTGGCCAAGGGAGACCAGCAGCCACTGGGGGAGTCCCTCTTCCCCCGAGCACCACTGGGAGTAACAAGGAATAGCGGCCATAAGTTGACTGAGGTAGATTCAGACTAGACACCAGGAGGCGCGACTTCGCGGTCAGGGCGGCTAGGGTCTGGGACCGACTTCCAAGAGAAGTGGTGCTGGCCCCTACCCCGGGGGTGTTTAAGAGGAGGTTGGATGAACATCTTGCTGGGGTCGTTTGACCCCCGCACTCTTTCCTGCCGTGGCAGGGGTCGGACTTGATGAGCTGCTCAGGTCCCTTCCGACCCTACCCACTGAAACTCTGAGCTTCTCCACCGTTAGGGGCGGGAGGAGGCAGTGGGATAGATGCACACGGCCGCGGGCTCCCCGTCACGGGAGACGTTCAAGAAGACGTTGGACAACCACCGGTTGGGGTGATCTAGATGCAGCCTTGCCTGTGCTCTGCTTTGGGGATTTCCCAGGCGTCTGGGCTTTGCCGGTTGGTGTGCGGGCGTGGGGGGAGTCCTGCCCCCCCAGCTGTGTGTCAGGATGTTTTATTCAAGCCTTCCTCAGAAGCGCTGGGTGCTGCTGCAGCCCAGGCTGGGGGTGGCGACCGGGCTGTGGCGATGCTCCTGCTGGGACGTAAGGCTGAAGAGGGTCTTGCCCCTCTGCTCAGGGCCAGACGGGTGCTGCGCTGGGGTCGGGAAGGGATTTTACCCCGTGGTCAGATTGGTACAGACTGGGTGGGGGGGAGGTTTGCCTTCCTCTGTAGCAAGGGCACGGCCGCTACCTGGGATCTCCGGAGCATGTATTAACCGCTTTTTATAGAAGCAGGACATCGGCTCCCGTGGTCCCGCTTCTTCCCCTGCAGCAGGCGCAGGTGCGATGGCTTGTGCTGTGTCAGAGTTGACAGTAGTTTTACAAAGAGTTTAGACGGTGGATTTGTCTGCCCTGGTTGGGATAGGGCTGATTCTGCAGCCTGTTGGGGCAGGGGCCTGGGCCTGCGTGTGTCCGCGGGGCCGTGCACGTGCATGCATGGGTGGGCAGTTCCTGGGAACAAAAAAAAGGCAAGGTTTTTATTTTTAAGCGATTCTGATCAACTCTTGAGACAGATTTCAGCAAGGGGGGTGCAGGTGCCCCAGCTTTGGAAGTGCTGAGACTAGGACATAAATGCCTTTCGGAGAGGTGTAGCAGCCCGGCACAACTAAACACTTTGCTATGGGAGTAACTGGGTTAAATTCTGACTTCTCCGGCCAGCTGATACAGATGGTGCTGACTCGCCCTAGCGTCGCTACAGCCCCGATCTCCCTTGCCCCCGCTACAGTGAAGAAAAGGTCTCGAGTGCCTTGAAGCCACGCCATTCGAGGCATACCGATACCGTTGTAACGGCGAACGCTATCAGCTTGACACAGCCCGGCAGGCAAAGCCGAGCGCAGCGGGAGTGACCCCGGCAACAGCAACCCCCAACCATCGGCTCCTCTTCGGCCCCATTAGCGCTTCTTGACGGGGAGGGAGAGAGGGGTCGCCCTCGCAGTGCCCTGCCCCCAGCCGCCCCCGGTCGTTCGGCCATTCGAGGAAGGTTCGGATGCCGGGTGGGGGAGCCGGGGCCGGTTCCCACACGCTTTGAACTGAGCGTTGCTTTTGTTCCCTCTGGCGCAGCCTCCGGCCGTTAGCGCCGACGTGGGGAGACTCCTGATGGCTCCGGTCCCGGCGAGGGCTGCGATTCCTGCGCCGCTGCGGGCCGCGCCGGGGGGGGACAGCAATGGGGCGCGTGCGTCTGATTCCAGGCCAGACAAGCAGGAGGTCTGGCCTGCGACGGCTCACGCAAAGAGCGAGGGGTCGTGGGCTTGGGGGACTCCAGTTCTTCTGGACCGCTGGCGTAGACGACTTTACGTCAGTAGTTATCCCGTGTGAACAGCCCCTTGGGGGCCGGCAGGAGGCTTCTTTGAGTAAAGGCTAGAGATCGAGCGAGTGGATTACAAGTTTCCGCTCAGACGAGATACCAAAGAGTGGCAATTTGTTTGCCGGGCCCGGTAACTAAGTGTCCCGAGGAAGGCTTGGCTGCCTTCCTCGACCTCCAGCGCAGCTCTTCCGCCCCTCGGGAGGCCATTGCTCGACGGCAGCTGGAGTCGGGCTTCTTACTCCGGCCAGGGGACCGGCTCCAGGTGCGTGCTGGCTTTGCTGGAGCAGGCGCGGCAGCCCGGACGGTGCCAGCTCGTTCCCGCAGGTTCTGGGAGCAGACTCGGGGCCGGCGCTTCCTGCCTGGCCGGCCAACGCCACGCGGGAGCTGGGGCCGAGCCGAGCCCGTCTTCCTGGCGCGGCAGAGCGCTCAGAGGAGGTTAGCTGCTGAGAGGCTGGGCTGGGACCCCTCGGGGTTTCATTCGGTGATTCTCAGCCTTGCTAGACTCCGGCCCCGTGTCCGCCCCTGCCCCGAAAACCAGCTCTCCGTTTGCATTCCTCTTCCGCCTGTGGAAACACACTAGAGCGTTTCTTCTGCTGGAACGAACCCGGCGCCCCCATAACAGGCCAGGGTGTTTTAACTCAACTTTGAAATCTCGGGGTGTCTCTTGTGAATCACACGTGTGCGCCTGACAGCGCTAGCAGTGTCTGGCACCCTCGAGAGGACCTGGAGGCACCCCGGTGTGTCACCGCCCGGCTTCTTGGCTTTGCCACAGGCCTCTCAAGCAAGGTCCCGGGTTCCTGCCCCCGCGCGGAGAGCCGCACGCCTTCCTTTTCCCACATCGGCGTCGTGGGGAGGACTCTGCTGACGCTGCCTTCAGATGCTGCCTCTGTCGCCATCCCCGAACGTTCAGGTTTCAAGCGTGAGACTATCTGGAAAAATCCACGTTAAACAAAAGCCAGGTTATTTGCCTTCTGCATATGCGGTGTCTGCCGGCGAAGCTGGCATAAGCTCAGATCCCCTCAGCTGGAAGGGGAAGGCCGTGCATCCCATCTCCCACATCTCCTCCGAGCTGAGTCCTTGTATTAAAGACGGTACCAGCAGCAATCCTGCAAAGGACAGGAGCTGCATTTTGTGCAAAGCCTGGGCTCCGAATGCCTGGATCTGGACGGGGAGACGGGTAGCGAACACCTCGCTGGTGCAGCATGGCGGGGCTTTGGATCAAGCGTGAGGTAGCTCTGGGTCTAGGGAGAAGCAGGGTTTCAGGGGGTCGTGTGCCTCCAGCGTTAGGAGGCTGCTGAACAGGAATCATGGCTGGCCTCTGAGTGGGTTCATGTCTAAGCTGTCGCGTCCTACCTGCAGCTTCTAACCTCTGCCAAGTACTTGGGGCCGTGTCGTGTCCAGAGAGACTCTGTGCGACGGGGCTGCGGGGCCGGGAACCCAACCTCGCTCTTCCTCCCCGGCACAAACCCTGCACACGAGGCTCCTGTGCTCCTGCTCTGTGCTGATCCTCATCTTTTTCTGTGTTTAGGATGACTTTCAGAGGCAATCGCCCCTCCCTGCACCCTCAAAAAGACATAGAAGAACTAGAGACGGTCCAGAGAAGGGCAGTCAGGATGATTTGGGGGGGGGGGGGGGGCATCCCTATGAGGAGCAATTGGGTCTGTTCAGTTTAGAAAAGAAATGCTTGTGGGGAACATGAGAAGGGTTTACAGATACTAAACGGCGAAGAGAAAGTAAACGGATTTATTATTTACAGTCTCCCAAGACGAGAACTAGGGGTCACAAAATGAGCCTAGCAGGTTTAAATCAAACAAGGACGTTCCTTTTCACCCGGCAGGGAGTTCACTGCGTCGAAGCTGAGCGCAGCCAGATTCACCGCTGGATCGGACGCGTTCCTGGAGGAGAGGGGCATCGGTCACCCTCGGGCATGGGCATGAAGGGCACGGCCTCCCGATCACAGCTGCCTAGACCTTGGAAGCTGGAGGCTGCGAGTGAGAGGAACGGTGGGAAAAGCCCTGGTCAGGCCCAGGTCGCTCTCCTGTCCAGCATCTGCTCTCTGCCGCTGTGTAGCGCGCAGGCGACTGGGCAAGACGGACCTCTGGTCTGTCCCAGTACGTGGCAATTCCTACGTTCTTCTGGTCCCAGGGCACGCTCCCACTGCCGCGGCTCGGCCCAGGCTCTAATTCCTCTCCCTCGCTTCTGGGGATTTTCCTCTGTCCTGTCTGAAAAGGACAGCCCCAAATTCCTTTCGGAGGCAGTCATCCCTCCCTTTTAAACTTGCTTGGTGTCAGCACATGATTACTTCATTTCCTCGCTCTCTGGAGGATGTCAGGGTCTCTGGCTGGGCCTGTGCCTGGAAATCTCCCAGCGACGGTGCAGCTGCAATTTTTGGAGCACTTCAGGTTAAAAGAATCACTGACTTCTCTCTGCGGGTGTCACGTTAGGCTGGCTCCAGGGGTGGAGGGGTTCCCTCGGCAGGACGTCGGCACGGCAGCTCAGGAACCTGGCTGCGCTGGAGAGATCTCCATCAAAATCCTGGTGTGCAAGGCACTGCACAGACACTTGGGCCCAGCTCTTCAAGGCATTTTAGGTTTCTAAGGGCCCTGCACGCGTTCAAATGAAAGCTGGATAGAAACCAGCTGTAAAGTTTGGACACGTTTTCGAACACTGACTTTAGCTTGTTGGTTTTTTTATAGCCAGATGGATATTTTCACGGCCTGGTCATTTGTACGTGTGGCCCGTCTAAATGTATGGTGTGACTGACCAGTTAGTTGCTTCATCATAGACATCGTAGAGAAGTCAGGCTGGAGGGGACCTCCAGAGGTCATCTAGCCCAGCACCCCCTCCTGAGGCGGGAGAGACCAACAAAGCTCAGTTTCTTTTTGGACAGGCAAGCCTCAGGCAGGAGATCAAGGGATCTGATCAGGGTTATGCTAGCTGGGAGCTTCTCCTGCAGCTCCTGAGTCCCGTGACAGCCAGGCGCCGTCCGTGGTTTGCTGCATGCGTGTGGTGCTGTACGTTTTTTTATGGGGCTGCCCTGGCATATGGGGACCTTAATGGTGAACCAATGCTCCGTTCTGCCAGGCTTTTTTACTACAAAACTCCTGCCGGGTGCTGTTGTTCTGGGCATGACCGGGATGCAGACAAGATAACTTGAAGGTTCCTACCTAAACCGCTTTACAGTTCCCATACGCCTTAAGGCTCCAGAACTATATTCCAGGTGAGGCCTTCGGGTACCACATTTTTAGCCTTTTTGTACCATGGCTGCAGCTGCTTGAAGCCCCTAGGACAGCAGTAAGGAGCCTACGGGAGCAACCAGGGGCTGACTCCAGATGTCCTCCTGCCCGCCGCAGGCGGTAGGAAGGGCCAGGCAGTCAGTTCCTATGCCTTCCGTTTTAGCTTGCAGGTCAGGACGGTCTTTCTTTTTTTTTGACGTTTCCCAGCTGAAGCCCAAAATAAAACCCCTGCCCCACCCACTGCTGGTGTGAGGTCAGAGGTCTGAGATGGGAGGAAATGCTTGAGGTTTCCGGTGCCGATGGTTTATTTGATTTCCCCCACCCCCTTTTCCCCGCCCCCCCGTCTGAGGCAGGCCGTCCTTTGCTGCGCTCCCGTTGTTCGCATTGCAGCTGGAATGCATTTCACAACTGGAAGTCGGGGCTGGCCCCGAGCCGTGGCAGTGCCGATCCGAGCAGCTAGAGAACGCATATGTTGGGATAGAGAGCGTGGCGTGGGCGGCGCCGTCGAGGCTTGGGTACTGGGAAGCCACCGGACTCCTGGGCCTTATCGCTGCCTTTGAAAGGGGGGAACGTGCCTCAGTGCGTCGGAGCAGGCAACTCGGCGTCTCGGCTGCCGGGTTTTGCTCTGGGTGCGTGGAGCGCGGTCCTTCCCGTGGCAGCAGGACGAGCGTGCCGGAGCACGTGGGAGCTGCACGCCGCGAACATCAGACAAAGCTTTAGTACCAAGCCCGGTACCCCACGACCAGCCTGCTGTGCCGTTGATCTGTGCTGGGCTCCTCTCTCCTCCAGCCCTGCCTGGGCTGGGATTATTCTTATCTAGCAGGGCAATGCACCTTCCCTGCAGCCTGCCTCTAATCCGGTTCTCGGTCGGGTAGGTCAGGTGGTCCTTCAATCCAGGATTTGGATGGTACTCAACAGAAAGGATCTGTTGCCCTCTCTCCTAGCTTAGTCCTATTTTTGTGCATCTTCTTGGCTTGTCATTGTTCCTAATTGCCTGTTCCCTTGCATCGAAGTTAAGGCTCTTGCTCTTGCTTTGCTAGGTTTTAATATCTGGGACTTGGATTGTAAATTCTTCTGAGGCTCGGGCTGTCTTTCCAGCGTGTGTATAGCACGAGACGCCCCACTGAGGACTGTTAGGCGTTATTAAAATGCAAATAAATACGCATTATAATGGCACTGATGCCTTCTTAAAAGGCTGCACGTGCTACAAACAAAACATTCGTTCCAAGTGGGAACAGCAGGGCATGACGACATTTGTATAATAGCCAGCAAGCAGGGCCAGGTGCAGGGGGATAGGACAGGGTTTTCTCGGCCCAGGGGGTGCTTTCCGCTCTCTGTGTTGGAGCTAACCCTGTGAATCAGTGGTGATTACTCTGCAGGGAATGGCGGAGTGACTCAAAGGGGCGCTCGGCTGTGTCGCCAGAAGGGGCTGTGCTGCTGGGAAGGGGGGTGAGTCAGCAGGGGTTGCTGCAGTACCGCTGTGCGAGGCTGGTTGCTGGAGTCACCCTGAAACGGAGAGGAGGCTTCTTTCTGATGTGCCAGCCAAAGAGCTCCCGGCTTGGGAGTCCCCTCCACATTCCAACGAGAGCCATTTCTACAGGCCTCTTCTTAACATTTCCCTCCCCAGGCTACGTCAGATGCTTTGATTCCACTACGTCCTGTTTCATGCCGTTGGACGCGGGCCGCTGAATGCTCTCTGTCCCAGAGGTGGCTGCATGTCCACAGCAGGCTGCGTATTTCTCTCCCACTGTCAGCGGTCGTTACTTGGTAATCCTCGCCGTTCTCCAGACAAACCTTTTCTCCTACATCACAAGCATGGCTTTCCCTAAGTAAAGGCCTCAGATTTGCCAGTTGTTCCCTGCTTTCCAGGCTGATAAAATCAGCCCCACCCATCCACACATCTGGGGCATATTAGGCCTGGCTTGCCCCGAAGCCTCAGGCTTCACCGAATGACTCCGTCCCGCAACAGTTGATTGCGTGTTGGGATCCGGCGCTGGGTTTTGGAAGCGAACTTCTTCTTGGCGCTAGAGAAGGTCGAGGGGGCAGGGTGCTGAGCCCACCTGCTCGCAGAGCCCACGACAGAGGGCTGCAACGTGCGTTCTCCGCTTGCGGCTTCTGGTTGCTTTGAAATTGCCTTTCAAACGTGTCCCTGTCAACAGGAAGTATTGGAGAACGAATACTGGCTCTGCAGCGCTATAAGAAACGGGCTATGGGGTGCACCCGTCGCAGCGTCGTGGAGCAGTCGGGCGGGAAGAGCCCCTCAACCACCTGCCTCGGGCAGGATAGCCTGTGCTCCCATCCCAGGCAGGACTTGTGGGTCTTCTGCCGGTCTCTGCGACTGACTCTGAACTGTGTCGTGGCTGTATGCCTCTGCCATCAGGGCAATGCCAATGCCTGAAAGACGCGAGAAATGCACTGAGGTGGCGCTGTGCCATTGTTTCAGCAGGGCACTGGGAGCCAGGACGCCTCGACTCCGAGAAAGGAGCCGGGGTCTCGCGTGTTGGTGTGAAGAGGGCTGGAAGTCGGCTGCGGGAGAGTGGGAGGGTTGAGTGGTTATGCGAGAGCAGCTTGATTTTTTCCCCCTCAATTTGGGACAGTCATGAAAACGCCTCGAGAGCCTTGCACAAAGGATGCTGGAGGCAGACAAAGGAGCATTGTCCGGCCCCGGGTTCTTCTCCGACAGCTGCCGTGCTTGGTGTCCTATCGGCTCCGTCAGGCAGCCTCTTGGCACCTCACGTTCCTCCCAGTCCCTGCTTTATAATGACGGCTTTTCAGTAGGCTGGGCGAGGGCTCGCTCCCAGGGTGTGGTCTGGATAGTGCACTGGTTCTCAATCGGGTTAGATAGCCCTCGTTAGACTCCCCTTCCTGCCTCCCCCCAGAAGTGTCAACTTTTAGTTTGCATTGATTTCTTCACTATAACAAAAAAAAATCGAGCAATTCTGTCGGAAAGACCACAGCAGCTCAGAGTGTTTTTCACACCCTGGATTCCTATTTGTAGTCTCTGGGTATATCTTGTGAAGGCTGCTTGCACACCTAACCCTGCAGCACCCTTGAAAGGATCTCAAGGCACCCCAGGGTGCAATGGCACCTTAGGGGGGAATCGCAAATAGAGGCATGTCAGTCTTCACAAAGCAACACTTGGTTACGGGTTAATTAAAATAATAGAAGCCAGGCCTTGGATTGATGGCAAGATAGCATGGGAAAGGGGTGACATTTTCAACACGTCTTTAACCAAAGGGAGAGGCCCATGACAGTCACTGCAGAAATCTTTGCACTCTACAAATCTGCAAACAAGCCAATAAAGCCCGGTACTTTCAGATGGTGCATATCTGTGTGCGAACTTCCAGCTGCCTTTCTCCCTTCTCCTATATTTCTCTCTCGCTGTCTCTTCCTTTCTCTCTCCAAAAGCGTCACGTGTTTGCCTTGGGGGAAACAACCAGCATCTTCTCCCTGAAATGATTTATGGTCTCACATAAATACATGTGTCCTCTTTACGTTCCCCTCACCCCTGCCCACCCCACTTCCAATCCTTAGAGGTCATGTTTTCCAGGATGAAACAGGGAGGGTTGGAAACTATTTTTATAATGACCTCTGAGTTTCTCATGTAATTTCATGACTTCAGGAGCTGCGTCTTGAAGCAAATATCAAATATTGCCAGATTTGCAATAAAGTGATGAGAGCCGGCAACACTGTCGGGCCAGTCCTGGCAACTGCGTTCTTCAAAAGGATGTTGAATTTTGGAGCAGGGATACCAAGAGCCCTAGCTGGAGGGCTGTAGAAGAGCGACATGGGGGAGAGAAAAGAGGAGCTCTGCCTGCTAAGGAGAAAGAAGATTGAAAGGTGGCTTGATTACAGGGTGAGAGGACCTTCCCAAGGAGAAAATACCAGGTACCAAAAAGCCCTTTATCAAGAACAAACTGAAAGCAGGCCCACTTGAACGAGAAATTCAGCATAAGCTTTTAACAACAAAGGGGGAAACCAGTGGAATATGCTCCCCTGGGAAGACATGGACTTCCCATCTCTTGGAGGCCTCAGCCAAGCCGTTACTGGCCTAAGTGGGTGAAATGTGATGTCCCACGCGCCAAACAAGACGGTCTGAGGATCCCCTCTGCCCTTAAACTCTGGGAAACTATGAGACTTGTAGCGTGGGCCAGGCCTCTCACGATGCAGCGTCTTCATCACCCTTCCACTCATACCACCTGCACAACTGCGGCTCTTAAAGATATTGTGAACGCCATCACAGGTAGGGTTTTAAAACCATGTATGTGGGTCCGCATCCTTGGCTATCACCCACCAGTGGGGTGATTTATAAGTTTTGATGAAGCAGCAGCTATGTTTGGAGTTTCAAAGAGAAATAAAGACATAGGCTATTTCCAGCAGGGAGGTGCGGCGGTTCCAGTGAAAACCAACTTTCTGAGCGACACGTGCGGGGAAAGTTGGCCAAGGAAGCTGCAGGAGGTGTCATGCCACAGGCAGACAGCTTCATATTTTTACTGTAGATGGATGACTAATTTGCTTGCGTCTGTGCACTTTGCTCCCCAAGGAGTCTCTGCCCTTCTGGGTCACATCCAAGCCCTGCTGAAGTCAACGAAAAAGCCCCGTTCGCATAATGCAGGCGCTGCATTTTCCCAGCTTTGACGTACGTCACGCCGAGCAGAGCTGCAGGGTGGCTAACCTTTGTGCCTTTATCGCCAGTCTCGTGATTTCTGGTTGCTTTCTTAAAGCTTCCGGTACTGGAATCGAGAGGGGTCACAAGAAGCTCAGCTGCTTTTTAAAAGTAAAAGCAAGGCCAGGCCGGGATGGTGGCAAAAAAAGGTGTGGCGACGTCGGGCGAGTGCGTCCTCGGAGATCCAGAAAGCAGGCGGGCAATACAAAGTGGGATGTTTCTCGCTCTCTTTCTGGCCTGTCACAGCTACAGTATCACGCTTGCGTTTCCTTACTCTTCTCGCTCCTTTAATTTCACGACTATCATCGCATCCTCAGCCTCCAGAATCATGCCCCGCTTTGCGCGTCTGAGACTGATTTCATTATGGATGGGTTTCCCCAAGCACCTATGTGAACCAAAGCCGGCGAGCAGCCCTGGTGCCTGCCCTCCTAGATGATCTAGGCAATTTTGGCAGTTCTTTTGCAGGCAATACCTGCCTGTCAAGCCCAGAAGATTTTTCTTCCAGGCTGAGAGAAGCCAGGCATTTGAAAGAAAACATTTGCCTTCCCTCACAGAGAGCCATCATGCGTTTCAGGCGCTGTCAGTGCCCTGAAGGGTGGTGGATCTATTCACTCATTCGGAAATCACCTCCCTCGGAAAATTTTGGGGGAGAAAATGGCAAGTTTAGCAGCCTCTGCTTTGTAGCCGCTTCTGAAGAAAATGCCCCAGGCCTGCTGCGGGATGCTGCGCTGCTCCGCTCTCAAGCTAGGGAGAGCAGGAAAGAGAAAGTGCTGGGCTGGGCTGGGGCTGGCTTGTGCACTTGGCCCCGGGGAGGGGCTTGCCTGCTCTGGCTCTGGCTGGCAGTATTATAGCCAAGCATTGGCTCGCTTCAGAGCGGGGGGGAGGGAGGGAGGGAGCAGCTCTGGCTGAATGCATTGCAGCCCACAGTGTATTCGCTTGGAAAGCCAG
The DNA here is from genome assembly GCF_052110815.1 of Crocodylus siamensis. Taxonomy (NCBI): domain Eukaryota; kingdom Metazoa; phylum Chordata; order Crocodylia; family Crocodylidae; genus Crocodylus; species Crocodylus siamensis. The sequence goes on from NC_143400.1 coordinate 3,700,091, forward strand.
AGGAGAGGGGGAGAAGAGAAGCGGCTGCTCGCCCTGGCTGCCCTGGGCTCCAGGTAAGTGCTGCGCGGGGCTGTCATGCTCCTGGGGACGCTCCTGAAACTTTGGGAAGTGGCGTGCGTGCCAGCCTGTGCTTGGCAGTGCCAGGTAGCACATGACAGGGCGTGAGACGGGAGCCCAGAGTCAGAGAAGAGCCCCAGAAGCTGGAGCCTGGAGTCCTGGGCCCCCCCAGCTCCGGGAGTGGGGCCCAACGGGGGCGGGGGAGGCAGCACTGGGAATGAGGACTCCTGGGGTTTCATGCTGGCTTCGGGAGGGGGCCGGGGGGGAAGGCAAGGGGCTGGGAGTAGAGAACTACCACCTGAATTTCCCCCTGCTCTTGGAGGGGAATGGAGGGTCATGGTGGGAGCCAGGACTCCTGGGCGCTATCCCCAGGTCTGGGTGGGGACAAAAGTCGGGCGAGTCAGAGCTCGGGCTCTGGCAGTCGGGACTCCTCAGCTCTGGGGAAGGGTGGGGGTCTGCTGGTCGGAGCAGCGGACTGGGGACCAGGACTTCTCTTCCAGGCTCCGCAGTGATTCACTCGCTCTCTTATCTTGTCAGCGTGGGGGTTGACTGGCTGCCTGCCTCAATTTCCCTATTTGCAAAGTGGGGGTAATTCCTTTCTGAGCCATGTGAGCGTGAGGCGTAACTGCAGAATGCTTGCGAGCCACTTTCTGATCCTAGATAAAAAGCAAAGTATTCTCTCTCTCTCTCTCTCTCCCTCTCTCTCAGACAGAAAAGAAGCCTGTTTTTCTGCAATGGAAACTGGTAGCTTTCCCCTTCTCTAGGCCTATGGGCTTGGTATTGAAATGCAATTCTACCCAACTTTGTCTCATCCTGTGTATTTGAAGCCAAGGCTGGATTACCATACTGTTTGTTTTTGGGGGAATAAAATCCCAACTCAGTAGAGCTTAGTGAAGTAAGCTCGTCACTTTTACTGCTTGCCGTGAGAGGGGCAGAGGAAAAAGACACTAAATCTCTTTCAGTTGAAATCGGGTTGCGATTCTTTAAAGACCAAACTCTGCCTTTGTAAATTTAGAGTTGTGTGTCAGGGTATCAGTTGCTCTTCTATAAAAAGCTCTGATTGGCTTTCTACGTATGTAATTTTTAACACCTATGTTACATGTCAATGACCAGCATTAAAAGTAGCAGCTGTGAAGTTTCTATCTATCTTTAGATTAGATTGAGTAAATTGAGATCCTTGAAATTGATACCCCACGCTAAAGGGTTGGCTTCTCATTGACGCTCGTGAGGCCTCTTGAGAGAGTGCAAAAGGGCGTTGGGGCAAACGAGAACTAAGCTTGACGGATCTGAAAGATGTGATGTAATTTGGATGCTCCTGGGAAGTTGGGCAGATATTCCTCTTAAAAGTTATCTCAGTGTAGGAACAGAGAAATGGTCAGTGCCCAGTCCTGCCGTCACTGCTGCTTGGTTCCAGCTGTTTCACTGGAAGATGCAAGAAACCCCAGAGTAGATATGGAAGAGCTTGCTCCAGGGGAGAAATTCCCAGGGGTTAAGAGGTTTGCTCATATCTTCTTAATGGATATCAGCAGGATGCTGATTCTAAGTGTAGTACGACCATTAGTTGGATGCTAGTAGCATCAAAAGAGCTGTGGTCAAATCGAGCCCCCTGCTGTGAACACTAGAGCCAGACAGGAAGTGAGTAAGGGTCCCTGCCCTGAACAGCTCCCTAGCAATATAGATGGGATGGGCAAAAGGCAAAGGCGGGGACGGAGGCACAGAAAGGTAAAGTGTTATCCGTGATCACCTTGCTGTTTAGGAGCAGGCACAGAAGCCAGGTGTCCGAATGCCCAGTTCATTGCACTATGGGACACACTACTACTTATTAGTGTTTTTTAGTTCATATGCATGTTGATGGGTTTCCCCGAATTGGAGTCTGGTTATCTCCCTACAGCCCTTTCAGAGTTCCCCTTTCTACTTTTGAATGTCTCTTTCAACACCCTCATCCTCCAGCAGACTGCGAAAGCAGGCTCCCTGCACTCCAGCGGCAGGGGTGTTCCCCACTCTGGCCAGCAGGAGGCGCTGGCAGTGGGGCCTGTTGGCATCTAAAGCTTGCATGACCTGCCAAGTAGCTTATTCAGGCCTTACGGCACAGCACTCAGTCCTTCTGCGCTATCCTAATTCCTCGCCATGTGTAGTTCTAGCCATCCTGATTCATGGAAGGGTTTTTTCTTCACTTCTGAATCCGTCTCAGGAGATATAGCTTTCCCCACAGGAGATCACAGTGGACTGGGTTTTCCTTCTAGACCTGGGCACATTTTTTTTAATTTTGGCAAAGTTTCCTTCTGCCTACCGGGCAAAATCTCGAGCTCCGAGCCTTCGGGTTTCGTAGTTGGGGTCTGGATTAAACCCGGTGCTGAGGGTTGGCCTGGCCTGGCTTCCTAGGTGGGTTAAGGTTAAAGGTGTTTTGTGGTCTCTTTCCGCCGAGGAACCCGCGTTGCTCTGTGTGCTGTAGTTTCCTTCTGGAACCTGCATGTGCCTTTCGTCGCCCGGTTCGTCTGTGGTCTCGCCAGCTCGGCATCAGCGGGAGGCGACACGCTGGGGAGCCGAGGACACTCGGGAAGAGACCTAGTGGCCTATGAGAAGGGCAGTGCCCAGCGGGGAGGCTGAAGTCTCCGGCCCTTAGACGAGAGAGCGCTTTCGGAACCGGTTTGCCGACGAGCTTTGCTCTGCTTTGTGCGGCGAGAGGAGCGCTGTTGGCAGGGGAGGGCTCAACCACCGGATGGGCACGTGTTGAGCAGGGCGTGGTGCTGGATGGGTGGGTCAGGGGACTGGCATTCCTCCGCCTATGGTTAAAGCCGAGGGTGTATTCCTTATGTGCTGCTCTGAACACCGAAGAGGTTCCCAGGTCATGCACAGCGAGGGAGGGTTAAGCTTCTCCCTCCTCTTATGTGACTCTTCAGAGGACTGAAAAGGCGAAGCCCCCTTTTTCAGTGACTCAGTGACAGATACAGCCACCTAGTGGGCGCACGGGAGAACCGGCGGGATCCCAGGTGAGGAGACGCCCCGCCCGTCTCTGGCTCCCAGGCTCTTGGGGTCAAAGTGTCCAAGGCCTTGTCCATCTTACAGAGGTTTGCCAGCAGAGCTGTGTCAGCCAGGGGCCCGGAGAGATCGTGCCCCAGAACAGCTGTAGCTATCAGCCATGGTAGCAGCCCCACAGTGTGGACAAGGCCAGAGAAAACCAGTCAGCACATGACATCCTATTCCTTTAAAAAAAAAAGAAAGGGCAGAGTGGGGTGGTGGTTGGGGGCAGGGGGTGCTTTTTATTATAAGGCCTTAGCCTCGTGAAGCATTTAGTCATGGGTACAAACCTGTAGTGTACTGATGTGTAGCACAAATTGTGCAGTTCACTGGATTATAGGAAAGTTGGGCAGAAAGGGGCCTCACAAGGCTGCATTTAATTCAGCCCCCTGCTCAGGGCAGAATCCTTCCTGAGCCATCCTCGTCACGTGTCTGCCCAGCCTGCTCTTGAAATTCTCCACAGACGGAGGCTCTACAGCTTCTCTGGGCAATCTGGTCTGGTGCTTGACCGCCTTCAGACGCAGGAGCTCCTCATCTCCAACCTTAATTTACTTTGCTGCTGCTTGAGCCCATTGCTCCTAGTCCTGTCCCCTACAGCCACAGAGGAAAGGCCATCTCCATCCCCTCTGTTATCATCCTTCAGGTATTTCAAGACTGTGATCCAATCCCCCTTCAGTCTTCTCTTCTTCAAACCTTTGCTCTTTCACCTGTTCCTCATCAGAAGTCATGTTCTTGTGGAAAGAGCGTCTGTGCGAGGGGAGAGGTTCTTCGTTATGTCCTGCTACGGACGCTAACTGTAAGTGCGCTTTAGTGGTGATTTTGTTGTCATTTACTTTCCTGCTTTCACTACTGTAAGTGAGGATTCAAGCAGGGGGCATTTAATGGAGAATCCTGGCCTGTGAATTTGGACGGGTGGCTAAAATCCCAGTCCTGGTTCTATTGGAGTTCCATTGCTTTTGCTTATCCAGGCTGTGTTTTTCATCAAGTTTTCTAAAATAAGCAAGATCCTAAGGCCTAATTCTTAGCAGCTAAAGGATGGGGGCCTCATTCTTCATGGTTTTGCATCATCTGGAGAAATTTAACCCCGTGAAGAGAGTAAACTGTTGCTGCCATGTGCTGTGGATCACTTCTACGTTACTCTTCTCTGCCTTGGCAATTCCATGGAAGCCTCGCTGGTGTAGGAGAGGAGGAATGTCGTGGCACAGCCGTGGCTCTGTGAGTGGGTGGAAGTAGTTACCAACTATGCACAGGTATAAATTCAAACATGAAGTAGGAAAGGAGGTCAAATGGGTTCAGGCCTAAAAAGCAGTGGAGTGGGACGTGGAAGACCAGAGTTCTCTGCTGCTGGTCCAGCAGGCAACCAGGGCTAGATTACTTTCCCTGCTCTGTGCCTTGTTTTCCCCATCTGTAAAATGGGCATAGTAATACTGACCTATGTAAAGCCCTGTGAGTTCTACTGTTGAAAAGCGCACTGCAAAAGCTGGGAAAAGCTTAGCTTTTGCAAAATGAAGCCACTTAAGAGACAAATCCACAATGCTTGTTTGAATTCCTGTATTCATAAATCAGTGTTCCCTTCCAGCCTCTGCACCGCAAGCACTGCAGTATGTACTGATGAATCGATCTCTCCATAGTGCACCCGTCATCACAGTAACAAAGGTCATGATCCTGGGATACGATGGACAATATTATGACATGTACTGTAAGCACTTTGAGGTCAAAGACTATCTTTCATTTTTGTATCTGTACAGCACCTGGCACAATGGGATCCTTGCCCATAACTGAGTCTCCTAGATGCAACCACCGTGTCATAATCGGGTACAGCCTCATATACCCCGTGTTATACTGGTTGCCCCATTTTAAGGAAGGATATTACAGGTGCACAGTGGGCTTGAAGGACAAGGACTAGAATGATTAAGGGCACTGGATAAGCCCTCAAAAGAAGAGAGCGTTTGAAGACTGGGCTTGTTTACCATGGGAAGAAGACCAGTAAGAAAGGATATACTAAAAACATCTATAAAATACTGAAGGGTCTGGAGGAGATAGAGAGAGATCTCTAGTTCTCCACATCTTGTAATGCAAAAAAGAGGGGATATTCGATGTAATCAAAAGATGATGGACTCTGAACAGATCGCTCAAAAAACCTTTTTTTGCTGTAGAGCGTGGAACTACTTGTGCCATGGGAAGTTGTCAAAGCCATCAGCTTATAGCAAGATTTAGGAAAAATCATGAGAATACTTGGAATCATAACTGTTCCAATCCAAACATTTTGGGACATTCAGAAAATGTAGAACCTTAAACTTTGGGGGTTTGAACCAATCTCCAGCCATCAGAGATTAAGAAAGGCCCGAATTGAGGTGGAGATAGGTTTTTATCACTTCTTCTGATTTGCTCTTAAACTGATCAGAGAGTAGTTAATTATTGGAATAGATTGACCTAGAGCAGTGGTACAATCACAGCGCTTGGAGGTTTTCAAGACCAGATGAGATATTTCTCTCTCAGGAACGGTGTAGTTGTAGTGGATTCTGCCTTACAGGTCCCATCTAGCTTATTTGGTATGCTTCTTTGATACTAGACTAGATGAGCCTAGACATGCTCGAACCTGGACACTCTGCAGCTCCTGTGAGCTCAGTGGGGATCCAGGAATCTGCTAAGGCAGGACGAGGGTTGACACATGGACAGATATGAAACCAAACTGGTTCTGTTGCGAGGAGGGTAGATCCAGCACACCTCTAGTGAAAAGTCCATGGGATGACATTTCTTTTCACTGTGGTACTATTGAGTGATGTTGACAAAGGCACGTGGTGGGGAGGATTTCTGTGGTGCTTTGTGCAGTGCCTTCCACTTGAGGATGTGGAAATACTTTGCTTCCACACTTGGACAGTGCCTCACACAGTGGTTTTCTGACTACGAGAGCATTACTCTTCCATAGTAGCCACAGAAGTCCCGTATTACGCCCCCTGCTTCTCTCTTTCCATGTTCCTCACCCGCAGCAGCACCAACCTTCTGGAGAGCTGGGATTCCCTCCAGGCCCTGCTCCCCACCCAGTTCCAGATGGTCTGTCTCAGCCTCTTGCTGATCTATGATGCATGAATGAAGCTCCGACTTTTCCCCCTTGTTTTTTTCCAACTCTCTCTTCCCTTGCAGATGCATGCGGGTCTAACCTGGCAGCTCTGGGAGGGAACTGGAGCATGGTCAGGAATGCCTGAGTTCTGTTCCTACCTCTGTTGCTGGCCGGCCCTCTGATCTTAGGCAAATTCCCCTATGCTATGCGTTTTCCCCTCCCATGCGTGGCCTGCCTTGTCTAATTAAACCATCAACTCTTTCTGGAAGAAGTGATTAGAAACAACCTGTTCTGAAGACTTTTCTTTCCTCTACTGCCAGAGCCCTAGTGCAATTGAGAACCAGCTTGATCTTACACAAATAAAATTGCTGAGAGCTCCAGCAATGATTTTTGACACACTCAGCATTCCTGTTCCTCAAACAGCCAAAGAGCGGTGTGTCCAGGGCAATCAGGGGCTGCCTGTTGTTTAGGAGTCTGATGGGAGGGGTTGCTGCTGGTCGGCCAGAGCAGGTGCCGAAGGGAGCCGTTAGACTGAACCTCTGGGACTGTGCCGAGAAGGAAGGATATAAAAGGGAAGCCACCCCATCAGCAACAAGCACAACCAGGACCAAGTGGCTTTGTTTTTTTACAGAGGAAGGGGTGTGGTGGGCATTGCAGAAGAATACGCCGTTGTTTGTTATCTTGCGCATCATGTGCCCTCTCCTGTCACAACCATTACGGAGCCCTAATCTGGAAATGTTAATCTTAGAGAGTGGTGTTTTGAAGGGGCTGGGGGAATTAGGTGTCTAACTCCTCTATCCTCTTTTTGAAATCCCAGCTGAAACAATTGTCAAACAGTGACAAGGAACTCTGGTCTCATTGGAGGGCTTCCTATCTAGTATTGGGATATTATGAATTTCATAATTTTGCTATTTACAATGTACTTTTCCTACTGTTTTGTTTTTCTCTCACTGGTAAAAAAGATTCACCCTGCAATTCTTGCCTAACACTTTTTATCAGCAGATCTCCCCACAAGTGCTTTAAAAAGGGGACCAATATCATTCTCCCTGTTTTTAACAGCTGGAGAACCTGAGGTCCTGAGAGGTAATGCGACTAGGCCAAGGTCACCCGACAAAGCAGCAGTAGAGGTGGAATTGATCCCCTCTTCCCCACCTCTCTCGAGTCCCGCTTCAGTGTCGTATCGAAATCATAGACAAGGAGGGTTGAAGGGACCTCAGGAGGTCACATCTAGTCCAACCCCCTGCTCCAAGCAGGGCCAGCCCCAACTAGATCAGCCCAGCCACGTAACTCCACCATTTCCTTGTTAATGCAGCTGCTAACCAGAATCCTGCCAATGAAAACCGTAACAGTCGCAGATTAGGATAGTTTTGCGTTGCCCACTCCAGTTTCTCTTCCCCTTTCTCCCAGGGGTCAGAACTCATTGAGAGAGCAATGCTTCTCCATAGGCAACCAAGTTCCCTTCCAGTCTGTTTGTTTCTGTGGTGGTTTCTTCCTCAGCTACTGTTGCTAGACTGGTCAGCGGGCAGCAGTGTGCGTGGCCAGGGCTATCGTGGAAATGTGGTTAGTTACCGAGTTCCAGCAGGTGCACGTGTCGTGGGTATGTTCTGGTTGCTTGATTGATGGAGAATATTTTTGGTTACTTTTTTGAGAAGGAAAGTTTCAAAAGAGACCTAGAAGTTAGTTGGACACTCTTAAGGTAACCATTCAAAAGATCAGTCTTACCTAATACTAGTGCTTTGCCTCTTTCAGCTGAATAAATCCTAGTGACTGACAAGTAGGTTGTTGCCTGTGAGAGCCATTTAGTCTCTAGGGTGTCCCTCTGCCCTATCTTCTGCCTTAGTAAGTGGTGTGATAGGGTGGTTTAGCTGTGGATCCTGAGATGACTAGCCTAGGCTAGACTAGATGGGCTGGAAGGGCCCTTCAGAGACCACCTAGTTCAGCTCCCCATCAGAAGGAGGATCAGCCCTATCCAAACCGTACTGTCCAAATCCGCTGTTTAACCTATTAGTAAAACTACATGGCCAACCATGACACAACCACAAGGAATAACATCCTAACCTGCCACAGGTCAGGCAGGGGTCAAGATGGACAATGTTCTGCTGCACGAAGGGTTGTTAAAATGCACTGGAAAGATCCAAGGAAGAGGGTCACATTCCCCACTAGAGGAAGGCAACCCCCCCAGTCTGTCCTGTTCAATCCCTACTTCAGACTCATTTGGAAAGTTGTCCTCACTCTATCCAGCTGTAAATGGTACCTAACCCTTCGGGCTGGGGAGCTGAAGGTGGCTAGATGTGATGCAACATTACTCTCTTCCATGCCTTATAAATGCATCAATCTTTTTATTTATTTATTTTTAAGAAAAATGTTTCGTGTCCAAAGCCAAATCACCCAAATTAAATTCCAAATCCATGAGTCAGTCGAGAACCATGTGTGGCCATACTACCAGCAAGCATCCTCCACCCCTCCTGGGGCTTCAAATGCTTCCAAATTCTTTGGTAAGCATCCTACATGCAGGCCCAAGCTCAGAGGCTTGGGGTTCAGATGCCCCCGAGTTTCACTTGCCCTCAGACGTATGGCTGCTGGACCAAGCGAGGGAGGAGTCTCCCATTTCCATAAAGTTGGTGTATAGCCGAGATCTTCCCACTGGAAGTGAAAGTGGGGGGCTAACTGTGCATTACCTAGGTCAGGTACTACTCCCTGCCAGGAAAGTGGTTGTCCCCTGCGAGTAGGGAAACCACCTTAGTGTACATGGTATTTCTCCTGCCAGGTAAGTATATAGACACGTCAGTCTTTATAGCCATAGTTTCAGTAGCTTGATTCGCTGCCAACACTCCAAACAGTATGTGGACTTGCTCTTCTTTCTCTTATGCCCAAGGCAAATCAGGAGGGACGCTACTGGGATCAAAGCAGCATGAGATCAGAATCAGACCCGTTTGCCTTTCATGGCGTCCATCCTCATTTATGACCATGTAAGCCAAGCTAGCACACAGTTGTAATGGGTCGTGTTTTGGAGATGAGGGAGTGACTGCTTCTATGGGAGGAGATTATTCCTCCCAACAAGCACCAGAACTAGGTTGTGCCTGGCTCCCAAAGCTCTGCTTGGATGGTGCTGCTATCACAGGCAGAAAAAGAGCTCTTCCAAAAAGGGAGGCTAGATCTGCAGCCAGCGTCAATCAGTGTGGCTCCTTTGACATTTCATGTGGCTGTGCTGACTGGGGGTCTGTCTCCATGCTTTTTGAAGCATTTAACTTTAAGCTGAGGTGCAAAAAAACCAGTCCATAGATCTGAGGCTTGGTACAGCCAAACAGGCTGCTCCCAGCAACTGCCAGAAATGTTAACGATTGAAACTTTACTGTCGGAGAAGCTGTCCCAGGGGAATACTGCTTAATTCAGAGAGGCATTTAAAACCAATCCCATCTCCTGCTGCCTCGTGAGTTTTTAACAAAATCTGAGCCTCCCTCTTCTCTGCTAGCAAAGGTTTGTGTATCATATGCCTTTCCCTGCGCGTCTGGCGCAAGCAAAGAGTTATTTAAAAATGTGGTTTTGTAGCAATGGTTTTCTTGGCTTCAAAAAGGCAGGCGAAGGCAGACTCCCAGAGCACAACAGGGCTCTTAGCTGGCTATCTTGCCTTTTGTTTTTAAGCGGTCACTAATGGAACATTGCGAACGCGGTTTGCTTTGGAATGATAAGTGACCCTCTTGCAAAATTCATCATAGCTCAGGCTTGTCTCAGAGAGGAAGACTTGGCTTACAGTATCTCAGCTACTTGGAAGACACTCTGTATATATTTTTGCTTTTCCAAAAAGTGCTATACGGATTGAGCAAGGTTCTTTTTGCCCCAGGTAGTTGCGTATTTGACTACAGGTCTGTGGCCAGTAGCATTTTAGGTTGTTGTTTATACTACGGTGGCAACTACAAGCCTTGCCTGAGAACAGGGACCCATTGTGCAACGCGTTAAACACGTAGTGAGATGTCGTTCCCTTTTCCAAGTAGCTTGCCATCTTTGTAGTCAAAGAGCTGTGCATATGTAAGCCTCTTAACTCCTCCAAGGCCAGCATGTCAGTGCCGATCTTTCTATTTTTGATAGTGAGGCACAAGGTGAAGAGAGGTTTGGTGGTCATACCAGGGAGTCAGTAGAGGAGCCAAGAAGTCATTCATTCCTGTCTTGTGCCTGTATTGTGCTTTCTTCTTCCCTTACCCCCAACTCTACCAGTAAGGGACGAATGATGCCTTATCCATCTTTCAGACAGGAAGACGTCTTAGACTTTTGACATTAAGAACCACTATGTTGAGTCAGACTGATGAATTCAGTACACCCCGTATTCCCTCACTTTGTTATGTACCAGGCTAATGGTCTCATCTGGTAAGGTATCTTGGCCTTCCTCCATCACACTTAAGGCTTGTCTTTGTGGCAAAACCTTGCTCAAGTCAGTGCACTTGGGTTAATTCATGTGGGAGCTTAAGCTAATTACTCTCTCTGGTTGGATTGAGGCATGAAAGGTTGGTCTTGCTTAAAAAAAATATTTATCCTCACCAGCATAACAATGGGTTATAGTACATTATGCACGCTGTCCTAATTTCTTTGCCTCAATTGTGCACTTTGGCAGTGAGTTCCATAGATCAGTCATTGGAAAGCAGAATTCATTTCAAGTACAATGATGATTTTACTGTTTAGCAATGGTCCTGGAAATGAACATTCAAATCCTGTAGCACAATTAAAAGTGTGACTAAGATCAACACATTTCTAACTTCCCATTTGTTATTAATTTGTTTCACAGGCTATTTCGCTGGAAATATTTTGAAGCTTGGGCTTTGGATGAAGAGAGATTCATCTGCTGGACTGACACATTTCACTTTCAAGAAAAATCGGAACAGAATTAAGTTTGACTTTGTGTGTTTTCCCAGTCTTGACTGACCTCTGACTGATGAGAACATGTTGCTTGCTCTTTGTTAGGCCTTATCAAATACGAATCATCTTGGAGTTGAAACTTTTATGTCGTTCCAGACTTTTTTTGAGGAGCTTACACTTGTCTTTCAAGAGTTTATCAGCAAATCTTTTTTTTTTTTTTAGGAAAACATCGCAACTGTCTGGAATGAATTACCTGAATTGTTTTGCTGTTGGTAACGTATCCAAGTAATTTTCAAGTGTCTGGAATCAATTCCTTGAGATATTTTGATACAGAGCTTTCCTTCCTAAATGATCCTGTTCCTTTTCCAAACCTCTTTATTTTTAAATGTTCTGTGCCATCTTCTACGGATTATTTTTTTAAGTGTGTTTCATTAAGAACTGAAAAGATATCTTCAGCTGAGGAATTACTTCGTTGTACTGCCTGGCTTGGCTGGCTCTGAATACCAAAGGCTTTAATAATCGTCAAGATGTCTACTAAAGTTCCAATATACCTGAAAAGGGGCAGCAGGAAGGGGAAGAAAGAGAAACTCCGAGATATCCTCTCTTCTGATATGATCAGCCCTCCACTGGGGGACTTCAGGCACACGATTCACATAGGGAGCGGTGGAGAGCATGATATGTTTGGAGATATTTCTTTCTTGCAAGGGAAATTCCACCTTCTGCCGAGGACTGAAAGCAACCTAGATGCCGACAAAGACGGCTCCTATGGTGTGTCGTTTGAGTTCTCAAGGACTGCTACCATCTCTGGGCATGAGCAACCATTGTCCGAAACCCCTTCGCCCCTCTTAAAGAATGCCATCTCACTGCCTGTGATTGGAGGCCCACAGGCTCTTATGCTGCCTTCGACCCAGGCTCCACCCAAACCACCAAGGCTGCACCTTGATGACAAAGTTCAACTGGTTCAGCCAGGCAAAGAAGCTGGGGAGGAACTGGTCTTATCCAAGAATGGCAGGACTGCAGAGCCCAACCCCCATTTCTGCCCCACCACTGAGTCATTCACTATTGCTCAAAATGGGTTTGTTGAAGAGAAAAATGAGGATAAGCCCTTTATGTCCCACGCCGGCTCCTTGCTCTCTCTCCACGTGGATCTGGGACCATCTATCTTGGAGGATGTCCTTCAGGTGATGGAGAAACACCAAGCTGGTGCATCAATATCGGATTCCGGCAGACAAGAAATCCTGACGTGAAAACTGAAGAGACTTCCCCAGGGAAGGGCTCTAAAATGAGGTTTTGTAAATAAAAATATTTTTTTCCCAAGTGGAACACAGATAATTGGGCCAGTCTGAACAAGAGATTTTTATCCAGTCTGGGATCTTGAAAGCATATCTTCACTAATAGGATATTGTTCAGCTTATAAGGATGTGTTACTTAGTCTTCACAGAGCTCTTCATACCGACAGAATGAGATTTTTATTTTATTTTTTTGGTGTGGGGGGGAGGTACTTTCTGCAGGCCCTCCAGTGCCTCTCAATCCTGAGAAAAACTATGGAGTCAACGTAAATTCAGACGCAACTATAAATTGCAAGTTACCAATAAGGACTTTAACTTGACTGACATGATTAAAACGTTAAAAGATGTGCTTTAAAAGAAGCGTCATTTTAAAGGGTTTGTACAGGGTGTGGTGTGACTGGTGGTATTGTGAAATATCAATGGTTTAATCCCAAAAGACCTTGGTTCAGATGGTGAGCGAGAGACTATTTTTATAGAGAACTTTTTGAAGTAAAAGCTGCAAAGTATGCCATATGGCTGACGCCTATTGTCAAAGCAAAAAAGGCTGTAGGTTGGAATATAACTGCATATACTTAAGAGGATTTCTCATTAGCATTGTAATCAAGATTCACTGTTCACATTCTAGCTGGATAACTTGCCTACAGATGTAGTGTAACAAAAATCAGGTTGATCTGTACTGTTCTAAAGCAGACTATTTTCCATCTGTACTTGCTATTTGAAGACGTGACCACTTGGTGTTTTGCAGATAACTTCAATTGTCAAATAGACTGTTAGCAACTTTATTTTATTTTTGCCTTTTAATTGGATTTTTTAAAAACTGCCAACTTACTAGTAAAACTACTGGGGAAAAATCCGTTGGCCTTTGATGTTGTTCCTTCTTTCTAAAGAAGATAAGGGTAAAAAGCTGGTGGGCTCTGTGTTTTACCAAAGATATCACTAGATGCAGTGGCTGAAGGTTGACAGGTTCAACTTCCAGACTCTATATAAGCCCAAAATATTTTAGCAGTGAGGGCAACTGACCACCAATGAATGTGGTAAAGTCTTTATCCCTTGGTGTCTTTTAAATCTAGGCAGGCTGACTAAAAAAGATGTGCTTTCATAGATTTCATAGACATTAGAGCCGGAAGGGACCTCGGGAGATCATCGGGTCCAGCCCCCTGCCCGAAGAGCAGGGAGTCGGCTGGGATCAGATGATAATCATCCAAACACTTCTTGAACGTGTCCAGAGTAGGTGCTTGCACTACAGTTCACACCGTTTAATTTCTGCAGTAAGCCAGTGAGTGAAACTTTCTTCCTGTGTCACGCAAGATGTTAGACTAGCTCACATGGATCCATGCTGCCTTGAAACCTACAGAAATCCAAATTCTGCTGCCATTGGAACTGCAGAAATAACAGAGACAGCATTTGGTTCTTTTGGGCCTAACGCATTTGGACGCCCAATGCCCTTTAAAATCTTTTAGGGGTGCATGGGTTATTTTTAATATGTGAACACCTAGGGAACAAAGTCTATATATCTCAATATTTATGGATCTCTCTGTGCTGTGCAAAAATGTTCAACCATGGCTTTATGCAGGGTGACTTCAGAAATGCAAGCAGCAATACTGTTAGTAGCAGTGAGAAATAGAATTGATTAGCCGCTCTGCAGGGCAGCATTAATGTGGCTAAATCGCTGCCTGGTTCCAGAGTGAGTGCAGAGTATTTGCACGCTGTGGTCTTGTGTTGCTGTAAATAGCTGAGTGCCTCATAATCGTTTGATGCATTTATCCCTGTAATCTCCCTGGAAAGCAGAGAACCTTTTCTGCAGCCAAATGCTAAATGTCTCTAACCTCCACTATCTGGTTCCTTCGAAAATCGTCTCATGCTTGGAGTGGGACTCCTGGGTTTCCTTCCCAGGTCTAGAGGGTGTGATGGTCCACTGTTCAAAACCAGCGAGGGGGTGGGAGGGCCTGCAAGTAGGAACTGGGAACTGTTCCCAGCTCAACCACTGGTAGACAGCTTCCAGCAAGTTCTCTGTGCCTCAGTTTCTGTGTCTGCAGAACAGAGATAGACATGCCTTTTGTATGCTGTGCCAGGGATCTGAAGCTCGAAGCATGTGGAACTCCTATATATAAAGGAATAGCTAAGTGTCGAAGAATCGGTTGTGAAATTTTTGGCAGCCTTAGTTTTTAGCACTATGGAAATTTCTTACTTCCTTATGCACCCCAAAGTGCAATGACTTTCTGCTTTATTTCCCTGAACCTTGACTGTTTAATCTTTCTATAGGGGAATAAATAATGACTCATTAAGTTAACAAGCACTCATCTTGTCACTGCACAATTGTCTCTCAGCTCTTGTTTATGCTACCCATCTGTTTCTGTTGGGAGGCTTTGCAAAAGAAGCAACGTGCATGCAATTAAGGTGCCTTATAAGGCAGTGCTGCATGAGAGCCAGAAATTTTGGTTTAATAAGTATTTTACCAACTTCCTAGCTCTCGGGCTGCAAAGCAGATAAATTGAACCCAGTCTGGACTCAGTGGCAGCCTGTGGATTTCATTCTTATCTGAATTTAGGTTCATTTTAATTAGTCTAGTTTTAATTCCACTGGGCTAAATTCTTATCTGACGCAAGGTGGTGTAGCTTCCTTGATCTCCAAGGAGCTATGCTGAGTAACAGTAGCAGAGGTTCTTTTCAGAAAAGTGGCACCTGACTTATGATCTAGGTCAGCATTTCTCAACCCAGGAGTGACAACCCAAAAGTGGGTCACGAGAACATACGAAAGGGTTGCAAACAAAATTTAAAAATGGATTCTCCTTTAAAGGAGAACAAAATGGGAAACCATGGCTTTTTCCTTGCAGGCTGGCAGAATTCCAGCCCGCAAGGGGCAGTTTGGGGCTCCCCATGCCCCCCCCCCACATCTCCCCCTGTCCCACACACCCACCCTCTGCCCCACACTGTGGGGCTGGGGCTGAAGGGCAGTGACTTGGGAGTGACGGTCACTGTGTCAAGTCTGGCCATTGAGGTTAACAAATGGGTCCTGGTACAAGAAAGGCTGAGAATCACTGATCTAGGTGACCCTGGTTGCCTCTATTGGTGTAAAGTGAGTGCAAACTGATCCTGCTCTGGTCTAGTGGTATTTGATAGTGGCTTAGTATGGGTTCAAGTGGCTACAAAACTTGCCAGCAGTGGAAAGCTTCGTTTGATGGGTATAATATACTTCCTACTGTGGTATCAGGACTTGGATTTTACTTCGCATTTTCAGTCAGGCACCACTGTAGGGACTTCCAGGCACCTTAAAAAAAAAGGACACTTATAAATGCTATTGAGGTTTGGGAGGAAGTAGGAGACTGTCATCATTTCACCCTTGCAGGCACCTGCCATGTGTTACATATATTGTGCAATTAACTGGTTAATTGTGCAATAAATTTAGACCAGCCACCTGTGTAAAGTAAAGTAAGGCTGGCCATGCCTGCAAAATAATTATCATGCAATTAACTGGTCAACAGCATGCAATAAATTTAGACTGGCCACATGTCCAAAGTAATCATCACCCCATAAAAACATCTATCCAAACTATAAAAAGAGCCAGTCACCTGCTAAGTTAGTGCTTGGGAATTTGTAACAATTTTATACCTGGTTTCTATCCAGCTTTAATTGTGAACATGTGGCAGGGCCCACAGTGCCATGCTTTCTCTAGGCTTTATCTCCATCTGCGAGTCTGTCTCTGCTTTCTGTTTCACAGTTAACTTTTTGTTTTCTAACATACCAAAGCTGCTGTTCAGCTGCACAATTCCGAGAAAAATCTGGAACGGACTGTGCTTTGAGAGCATGGCAGAGCTGCTAACGGGCGGCTCTGCTTTTTTTTTTTATCACTGCTTATAATCCTCATGGGAGCTTTGTGTCCATGGCGACAACACAGCGGCATTTGTTTCCATGGATTTCACCTAAGCTGGCACATCAAAGTGAAATGCACAAATAGATTTGAGTCCAAGATTAAGGTGTTTGGAGACTGCCCCTGACAGACACGCACAGGCTCTCGCTCTCTCACACCCTGTCCTTATCAGCATTACAATATCAGAAATGTGTGCTGAGCAGGACAAAATAACCCTTGCCGAGAACTGCTTGCATGCAGGATTAGATCTGCACGGCGGTACTGCGGCAATCAATCTTCCCAGCTGTCAGAGGCGATTCCATTTAGAAAACTCTATTGTGGAGATGACGTGCGTAAAACCCAAATTGCATGCTCCTCTTTGTGACCTTAGTCTCAAAGGTTGCTTTGCTGTCAACGGTTGCTTCTTCCTGTGCTCCTAACTCATTAATGAGGGATTCATAGCATTAATCTCTCAAATCTGCCATCCAGTCTCCTGTTGTACTTCATCAAATCAGTGAGCAGGAGAGCTTACTGTCCTCACTGATCAACACAGTGGGCCCATCTCTCCCCACCTCCCCGCCACGTCACACCAGACCAGCGGGCTCATTTTTGTCTCTCTTCCTTCCTGCTATACTGTTTCTTATCCTACTGCCGCGACATCCCACTAACTGATGCTTGCAAAGTAAAGACACCCGATCACCTGCTTGAATAATGATCTATTAAGCGCTGGCTGAAGGGATGAAAGACATCTTCTTACAATGCCTACTCTGGTTTTGCAATAAGATTCCATATTCTCTGGGATTTATGACCTGGCTATTAAACCAAAAACAAACAAACAAACAAACAAGCAAACATGTATTTTGAGGTTAGCCAACTGTAAAAATAATGACCAGTTTAAAAGCATTGCTAATAACCGAGGTAAAAAGAAAAAAAGGCTCTTTATAATCTTGTAGGGAATGTGCTGCGCCTGTAAATGTTAATTTTTTTTTAACTACACAATTAGAAACAAGAAAGGCTAGGCATGACTTGCCTCACTGGTGGGGTAAGTGGAGTAAGTCGCATGAATTTGGCCTCATGGTTTACTGTATACTGTACAGGGGAATCATGAGATCTGATTTCATTGCTCACCAGCTGTCCATGGATGCATTATATATAAGATTTTTCAAAAGGACCAAAGTGATTTAGGGGCTTTTGACTTTTGTATCGTCATCTCTTTGTGCCTTGGTTCCTGATCTGCAAATTGAGGGCAATAAGGCAACCTTTCTTTTCTTCATCTCTGCTGTGTTTGTTCAAATGAGAAACTCTTCAAAGCAGGAACAATTTTGTGCAGGGCACTGGCAATCCACATAGCACAATGTTCCTTTCTCAGTTGCTATGTGCCATCATAAAACAGATTATTTTACTCATCACCATGCAACCACTACAATCTAAAACAAGAAATATTCACTAGGATTTATGTAAGACCTACATACAAATCCAGTGGGCCAAATTAATCCTTGGTGAAGTCAATGGATAACTTTATCCCTGTCCTGCACTTCCAAGGTGTCACAGGGAGAACCCGAGGAGCCAGGGGGAACCCAGAGGTCAAGAAATCCCCGGGACAGTGAAAAGGAAAAAAAAGAAAGAAACAGAGAATTCCTCACCTGTAGTAGGATCTGTGGCAGGACCCAAGCAGCTTGTTAGCCGTGCCTTCATGCAACTGTGGCCAGCTGATACGATGGGCGGCAGGAACCAGATGAAGGAGACAAGAAGAGCCGCCGGTGGGGAAAATGGGGTGAGACCTGGGGGAAAGCCAGCCAGGAAGTCACTCCCGGAGCCCGCACAGCAGAGAAGGGGAAGAAAGATTGTCTTCCGCATCACGGAAGAGCGCTGGGGAGTCCGCCGCGGGGAAGACGCTGCTGGCGGTGGCTCAGAGAGAGAGAGGAGGCAGAGGCATCCCGCCCTGACCAAGGACCCAAGTTAGATGACCAGGAGGAGGTGAATACCTGGGGCGACCACCACAGAGCTGGAGAGGCCAGCAGTGGTCAAGATGCTAAAACAGGTGGGACCGTTGTGTGCTTGGGAGGGCTCGAGGAGGTATCCCTGGTGGGGGATGAAGGGCATAGGCAGCATGAAGGGCTGCGGAAAATGGGGCCCAGCATTACAGAGACGCCCCGGTGAGAGACAGGGGAAAGACGTATCCAGGGGGACCACCCAGGGTCCAGCAGACCCACAGGTTGGGCAAAGAGTGGAAGGGAGGACACAGCAGCCTGCAGTCCAGGACAGACCCAGTTTAGGGCCAGCTAGAGTCCTTAGGGGCCCGGGGGCCTGGTGTGGTAGGACCGGCTGTAGGAACAGATGATAAGGGAGCAGAGTACCTCTCGTAAGTATCTTTTGTATTTTGGGGTATTTTTCCTTTCTGTTTTTATGTTGCCAACCTTTGGAAGGGTTGTGAGGCATGGTAGAGAGCCCAAGTATTGGCTAAACCAGAAAAGGGGGTTTGCAGTTCAAAGGGAGGCTAGACGGCTGCAAGACTCAGTGGGTAGGACAAGGGTTTGGTCCTGCTGACCTATGGCCCGTCTCTGCAAAAGGATGCGGGGCAACAACAGTTGGGGATTTGGCCAAAGAACATCAGGAACCTGTCAAGGCAGGATGTAAGGGCAAGGTAAAGGGGGAGGTGGAGCCTTGCAGAAGATCGCTGTCCAGCAGTACCACAACCGAGAGGACCCCAATAGTTGGACCCCCCACCACTGAAGAAGATACAAAGTCATGGCAGGCGAGATTGGGGGAAGAGACTACCTAGGGGAGGGACACCTACTCGGCAGGATCACAAGGACAGATAAGCAGGCAACTCCAAACATCCGGGGCTGTGCCGCCCGTGACTGGATGTTCGAGGCCAGATGGGCACACAAGGAATGATATATATTACTGGTCAAATGCTAGTCATGTTGCTTGAGACCTTTCTAGAAGGTGCTGAGATCTTTTGGTACTGAAGTTGGTATAAGAATCTGCTGTTGACCCATAAGCTTAGCCAAGATTTATTGCCTTCCAGGAGCATTTCCATTTGGGTGATGGATAGAGTCCAATGAAATCCTGTCCCTGTTGAAAACAAGGTCCACAGAGTCCCAAGCCTGCCTTTCCAATGAGGGATGCATCCCACTCTGGATCACTCTTCTGACTTCTGCTTGCTTTCTGCTGGCCCTGCCAAGCCAATTTCTAATCTAGACCCTTGTATTTCCAGTCTTAACCCTTTTAACCTCCTCAGGTCCTACCCATCTGATCCAGCCTTGCTACGGGGCCCAGTGTTTGAACAGTGGCTTCTATTATTTTCACCTGTTATAATGGGGCTTTAGCCTGAAAGAAGGGCAGTCACTCATCAGCTTTAACAAGATCCATAACTGTCTACCGATCAAAACCATGCGTGATCACAAAGCAATGTAGAATAGCACAGCACGAGTCACGTTCACTAAACTCCTGCCTCTTGAGTTTTGGCCTGCTCTTCCCTCTGATTGCTTAGCAATTCTTCTTCTTGTCAAGCTGACAGGGTCTCAGATGGAAGCTGTACTCAGAGTAAACTTAACCAAGCTATCACTTAATTTTTTTTTTCTTGAAGCACTCAGTCTCATCCTGATTTTTCTTCTTGGCTCCCTGCCCGTTCAAAATGTCGCAATAAGTATTGCTTTATTCCTCTCTGACAAAGCCAGCAAAAACCACTAAATACATCTGCTCTGCTTCTGGAATTTCCTAGCCCCTTGCTTTCTGCAGAATGACAAATTCCTTCTGCTCTCTGAATTGATCATTTGGACCAGTTCAGTTCTTTATTGTTCTGTTTTGTTTTTAACTAGCTTTGTTTCCTCACTTCTCAAAGCAGAAAGCTATGCAAATGATTGTTCCAAACCTGCACACGTTGCTTTTTTTACATTAGTTTTAAGAAGCATGAGTCATTCAACCAGGAAAGGTATTAATTCAGTTACATTCATATCATGACTCAGTCTGTGATGGAAAGATGATTTCATCTTTCCCATATATTTTTTTTTAAAGAGTTTTAGAGCAAAGCAACTGAATGTGAGGATTTTTGTCGAGGGTATATTCCAAGCTCTAGACGTCCGAGCCATAGGGTATAGCGAGAGCCAGATCTGGGACTCCTGGACTCGATGAGGGGGGACTGCAGATTCTTTTCAATTCCACTTCTAACGAAGATGCCTAGGTTAGTGAAGCTGACAAATGTATCTTCCTGACTCTTGGATGAAGGGTGTTATAATGGTTGCAACATGGAGGGACCTCCAGGGTTCCAATAATGACTGTGGTATTGACTCACCATGTAACTTCAGACGTAGGAGGCAAGCTAGCTGGCTGGAAAACAAATTCTTAGCGAGGGGGAGTAAAAACAGAGATGCCAAGAGGCCACGTAGAGAAATAAAAAAAAGAATGCAGGGAGCATGCAGATGGAGGAAAGAAAGAAATGGGGAAATGCATTGTGTCAGCAGGGCATTCAAGGCAGCCGAAGTGTGGCACTGAATGCAAGTATTGTGCTTCTGACTTTGTTCGAAAAGGAAACAGCGTTCCATTCAGGCAGGACAATGAGGGGTGCAGACATCCCTGCCCAGGTTTCTGCAGTGTGGAAGTCACAGGCCTCTTCTGCGCTGGATATGTGCCCCAGTTCCTACTGCAAAACATTACTTTTGGCAGGCAAGCTACTATATATACACACCGGTGTTGTTAAATCCAGTTGTGGAAAGTGCAGAGGTGGCCTGGTTCAAATCTGTAGCACAACAGAAGTTCAGTGCCCATAAACCACTTTCAAACTGGCTGAAACCAGTATAAGACGAATCTGGATGGATATAGTATCAGACTTGACTAATTTAGGTTAAATCAGTTTATTGAACTTCTGTCCCAGATCCCCTCCAGATTCAAGCCACCTGCTCCAGCAGACCAGGGAGGTGTGCTCTAGTGCCCCCCCCAGCTTCTGGCTTGGGCCACTGCAGGCATATGGCTGCATTTCTGGAATCAAAAGTGAATGTCTGTTCATTTGTTTATTGGTTCAGTTTACACAGTTTAGACTAATCTGTGGAGATTGAATTGATTTAGCCTTGGGCTTTTTGATTGTCTGTACTTAGCCTGGGGGTTTGCAGTAGAACAACTACCCCATTGCTTATCACCACTGGCTGATAGTTCCCAAAGGCAGCTGCCTTTGGCAGTTCCCAAAGCCATTTGTACCATGTGGCAATCTAGTGGGTATGAAGCAGAGCAGCCTGGGATCAAGGAAATACTTGCAGCGTGGCTGCCTGGGGAAAAGGGATGCCTTAGCCAAATAACTCGAGGCCAACTAGCTTTTGCACTTCCTGAGTCTGGTGCTCTCATATGCCTTCTTAACCCCACTGTGGAAAAATGAAAGAGCAGCCAATCCATTTTGGGAAAATAAAGCAAGTTCAACAGCTTCACTTTAGCCATCCTGGCTGGCAATAGGAAAGCAGAGAAAGGCTGTCCTGACAAGCTGACACCTCTGACACGGGAACAGTGCAGGGGTTGGCCATGGCACCCCCTTCCTAACGCAAGCTGAACTGGCATTGCAAAGACCCTTCCATTAGACTCCAACTGCAGAATTAATTACTGGGGAGCTGAGAAGGGGAAACATGAAACAAAGAGCTAAATTGTGTATTGGAAGGGCAGGGGTGAGGGAAGGAACCTACAATCAGTAATGGAATTTAAGAAGAAAAAAAAAAAAAAAAAAGAGGCAGGGCAAATATGTGTCTGCTTACTAGGAAAGATGAGAACAAGCCAAGGAAGTGTCATGATGAGGCCGGGTGCAGCTGAGCTATAGAAAACATGCTCACAATAAGGCAATGTACTTTCACTCGCAGACATGTGTTACCCCATAGAGAGTGAGAACTTTGGCCCAAAGCTACCCGTGTGGTTACTTATTCTGTTCAAGATTCAATTGTGACCCTTGGGCCCACAGCAGTTGAGCACAACAGAAGCATTCACAGGTTTTTATCCTTCCAACACCCATCCCTTGGAGATCGGGAATGATTTACCCAACACGTTTAGAGATGGGTATTACAAGCCTGGGACGTTACTATGCAGTAAGATGGGTATGAATGTATGGTGCACTAGCTACTCTGCACTAGCCCCATATGCAGACACTCTTCAGTGAGACTCTGCAGGGGCTGTTTATTTCACTTTGAAAATGGATTAAGCCTCCTCAGCCTTAGTCAGCAGGAGTTAATGAGGAATACCATATTTTTTCACATACAACATGCACCAAGCCCCCAAAAGAGCTATTGGAAACTGCAGTGCAATTTATATGCAAGAAATAAGGTAAGAATAGTTTCTGCCTTACCAGGCAAAAGTGGAAGTCAGATCTGCATACAACTTACAGGCAGCAGAACAGAGAGCAGGTTCAGCTCTGCTGCTGCTGCTACTCGGTTACTTACTACAAGAAACGTTTGGTTTTGTTCTTTAGTCCGCCTTTCAAGAAACAAGATGCGAGTTTTATTTTTGGGTGGGTTTTGTGAGCAAATATGGTTGACAGCGTGCTTTAAGTTCACACCAAGTAGAGAAGCCCTAAGCAGCTCACCCAAGGAATGTATCGCCAAGCTAGAAATTGAACCATGCCATTAAAGTCTAGGCCAGAACCTCATCTACTTAACCAGGTGTTTTGTCCTTAAATACTCACATTTTAGTATTTCCCCATTTATTTTCCTTCCCCATTACCTTCTTTTTCTGTTCTGCTGCTTTGAGGACCAGGCCTGCGGCTGCTTACCTTCCAAATACAGGAGCAAAACTTTCCCAGCATCAAGCCTGAATAATTTATCACTGTCCAAATGCAGGCGAGTCAACAGCTCTGAATATATTTTTCCATGACTCTGTTAGGGTGTGGGCTGTCCTCCTCCCCAGCATCCCGGTGGGACAGCAGTCCTGCATTTGTAACCCACGCAATGGACAACCAGAGGGGAAGGTGCTCAATCTAAGCATGTGCTGTTGAGAAGAACAAGAGTCTTATTTCTTGAGGACACAACTTACCTCTGGGTCTGGATCCAACACATTTACATCAGTGTAAACTGCTTTTACGCTGGGGTGAACAAGGAGGAGACACAATGTAAACCTTTGTGCCAGCGTGCTTACCAGGGTTTGGGGAAAAGCAGCAGGAAAGATAAACCAGTGTAGCTTGCTGTGTGTCCATGCTTTTCCCAGATTACCCATTTGTTCATTACTATTGCATGTTCTCTTACTACCCGGTGGAAAGGCAGAATAATAGTTGCCTATTGTTGCAGGAAGCCCAAGGCAACTGCTTGTCTGTCCACTGTGGATTGCAGTACAATTGTGTCAATGTAGATGAATTATACCAGTGTTAACATGCTGTCTCTTCTGTTTGCCTAAGACTCCCTTTACTGCTGCTTCTTGAGTCAAAGCCCAGCAAGCTTTTTCCTATTAGTTAGCCCCATTACCAACGGGTATGTGGACACATGCCATCCAAAATGCTACTGATTTTGGGATCCTTACCTTGTTTACAGCAAAATTTACAAAGTTATTTTTACATAGTTTCCAGGGTCGGAAGGGACCTGAGCAGATCATCTAGTCGCCCTGCCAAGGCAGGAAAGAAAACTGGGGTCAAACAACCCCAGCAAGATGTTCGTCTAACCTCCTCTTAAACACCCCCAGGGTAGAAGCCTGCACCACTTCTCTTGGAAGTTGGTTCCAGACCCTAGCCGCCCTGACCGTGAAGTAGCGCCTCCCGGTATCTAACCTAAACCTACCCTCTGCCAGCTTGTGACTGTTATTCCTGGTCACTCCTGGCGGTGCTCGGGGGAACAGTGACTCCCCCACTGCCTGCTGATCCCCCCTGACTAGTTTATAACAGGCCACAAGATCCCCCCTCAGCCTTCTCTTGTGGAGGCTGAACAGGTTCAGGTCCCGTAGCCTCTCCTCGTAGGGCCTGCCCTATTGTCCCCTGATCATAGGGGTGGCCTCCTCGGGACCCTCTCCATGCTGTCGCAGGATGCAGTACTCCAGCTGCGGCCTGACCAGTGCCGCATAGAGGGGGAGGATCACCTCCCTGGACCTGCTCGAGATGCATCTGTGGATGCAGGACAAGGTGCGGTTGGCCTTCCTGACTGCATCCCCACACTGCCGGCCCATGTTCATCTTGGAGTCAATGATGACCCCAAGATCCTTTTCCGCCTCCGTGCTGACAAGAGGGGAGTTCCCCAACCGGTAGGTATGGTGCCGGTTGTTCCTCCCCAGGTGCAGCACCTTGCACTTGTCTGTGTTGAAACCCATCCTATTCTCGTCCACCCACCCTTGTAACCTGTCTAGGTCTGATTGTAGCCTGTTGCATCCTTCCAGTGTGCCCACATCCCACCCACCTTACAACAGAGACCCTCAGCACCAATCCTATGCATGTCCAGGGCAGGTATAGCAAGGGCAGCTTCCTGCACGCTTCACACTCCCAGCCCACTCCGTCCCTTTATGGAAGACTGCAGGTCCCACGGCAGCAGCAATCAGCCTCTCTCACACCAGTGACCCGCATGGCAAAAGGGACTAGGCTGTTGGGAGTCAAGTTGCAATCAGTTCCTCCCTTCAACTATCTACCTACTCCCCCCTTTCTCCTTCCCCATCACCCATCATCCTTCCCACCTAGTCTCAGTGCTTCTCTTTCCAGTCCATCCACCTCTCTCCATCTCTCTAGTCTTCCCCCTCATCCCTCCATTTTTCTCACCCCTCCCTTCTTTTTAAATGCTGTTGTCATTCCTCCATTTTTCCCCCTTCCCCTTAGTCACTCTCCTTCTCTGTTCTTCCCTCCCTCACGCCCTTTTTCCCGCCTTTTTAACCCCATCCCCTCTTGCGCATGCGCCCCAGAACCGCACCAACCCCGCCCGACGGGTTGCGCATTCGAGGTCGAGCACGCACTCTCTGGGCATGTGCATCGCCGAGGGCCAGGCAGAGGCTTGTGAGCCTCGGCGCATGCGCCATGATGACCCAGCATTAGAGTAGAGCGGGCGCCTGATTCTCAGTTGGCGCACGCGTACTTATTAATCAAGAGTGGGGCGGGAGGAGGCTTCTGCGCATGCGTAGTAGGAGGATGGTTTTCCCCCAGTTCCTCGCTGCCTTGCAGCTCTCGGCGCATGCGCGCGGGGCGGCCCACGGCCCAGGCGGCGGAGGCAAGATGGCGGCGGTGGTACAGAACGTCGTGAAGCTGTGAGTGGTTTCGCCCCCCACCTCCTTTTACCCTCCCCCTTGGCGGGGGCAGTGGTGCAGTCCGGACCTCAGCCGCGCAAATGGAACGGGAGGACCCCCGGACGAGACCAAGTCTCCCGGAAAGGGGAGGGACGGACTCGCTCTCCCTCTCCGGGGCTTTCATTGTTCGGCGCAAAGTTTCTCAGCCCGGCTCCTAGTTTGGGGGGAGGACCCGCCCCCCCACCCTGGGAATGCGCTGGGAGGGGGGGACCCCTTCCCCCCAGGGTCACTTCGGAGCGCCCGTGGAGGGGGGATGGGGGGTTGTGGGGAACAATGGGGGCCCTATAGGGAAGGGGGGGTCTTCTGGGGGGAAGGGGCTGGGTGGGTTGTGGGAGGGGCAGTTCTTAGGGGGGTCTTTGGGGTGGGGGGTTAGGAGGGGATGTGGGGGAAGGAGTCTCTAGAAGGGGAGAGGTGCCCCCAATAGAGGGTCTGGGGGAGCAGGGGGAAAGGGAGCCCCCATATTGTGGGTCGGGCTTAGGGGTGGAGAGGGGAGAAGCTTCTCTTCTACTAGACCCTTGGGGGCAAGGGGGTGTCAAATCCTCTCCCCAGGGTCCCTGAGCAGGGACAGGAAGCTGAGAGGGGAAGGTTTTGAGCCCCCTGCATAAGGGGACTTATGGAGGGAGTGGGGAGAAACCCCCTCCCATCAACTTCCTGTGGGGTGGATAGGGAAGAAAATCCCCCCCAGTGGTCCCTGAGGGCAGCCCTGCAGGGATCCTTGGGGTGAAAGGAAAGACAAGGACCCCAAAGGGGGGAAAAGGGACCTGGGGAGTGGGGGACAAGGGAGGAAGAGATCACCCTGCTGTGAAGGGGTAGGGGGGAGCTCCAGTGCTGTTCTCACAATCCCGGCTTGCAAAATCATGGTGAATCAGCTAGAATCTGCCCTGAAACTGAGGAGGGCTTGGAACTGATGAGTGTTTGGGGATGGGGTGGGTTAGGATGGTATAGGGGTGTGGGATTGGATGGGGAGGGGCGTTCCTTCATAATGTCTCTGGCTTTGTCCTTTCTCCAGTGCATCCAAAGGATGCCTGTAACATGGGAGGTCTGGCTGAATCCTCAGTGGGAGCAGTACCTGGGACACTGGGGTAACTCCTGGAGGCTAATCGTAGTTTCATAGTTTCTAGGGTCGGAAGAGACCTGAGCAGATCATCTAGTCTGACCCCCTGCCATGGCAGGAAAGAGTACTGGGGTCAAACGACCCCAGCAAGATGTTCATCTAACCTCCTCTTAAACACCCCCAGGGTAGGAGCCTGCACCACTTCTCTTGGAAGTTGGTTCCAGACCCTAGCCGCCCTGACCGCGAAGTAGCGCCTCCCGGTATCTAACCTAAACCTACCCTCTGCCAGCTTGTGACCGTTATTCCTGGTCACTCCTGGCGGTGCTCGGGGGAACAGTGACTCCCCCACTGTCTGCTGATCCCCCCTGACTAGTTTATAACAGGCCACTAGATCCCCCCTCAGCCTTCTCTTGTGGAGGCTGAACAGGTTCAGGTCCCGTAGCCTCTCCTCGTAGGGCCTGCCCTGTTGTCTCCTGATCGTGCGAGTGGCCTCCTCTGGACCCTCTCCATGCTGCCCACATCCCTCCTGAAGTGCGGGGCCCAGAACTGGACGCAGCACTCCAGCTGCAGCCTGACCAGTGCCGCATAGAGGGGGAGGATCACCTCCCTGGACCTGCTCGAGATGCATCTGTGGATGCATGACAAGGTGCGGTTGGTCTTCCTAACTGCCTCCGCACACTGCCAGCCCATGTTCATCTTGGAGTCAATGATGACCCCAAGATCCTTTTCCGCCTCCGTGCTGTCAAGAGGGGAGTTCCCTAACCTGTAGGTATGGTGCCGGTTGTTCCTCCCCAGGTGCAGCACCTTGCACTTGTCTGTGTTGAAACCCATCCTATTCTCGTCCGTCCACCCCTGTAACCTGTCCAGGTCTGATTGTAGCCTGTTGCATCCTTCCAGTGTGCCCATGTCCCCCCACATCTTAGTGTCATCAGCAAATCTGAACAGGGTGCTTTTTACCCCCTCGTCCAAATCACTCATGAAGATGTTGAACAGTGCGGGCCCAAGGACCGAGCCCTGGGGGACCCCACTGCCCACGTCCTTCCAGGTTGAGAAGGACCCATCTACTACCACCCTCTGGGTGCAGCCCTCCAGCCAGTTGGCTACCCATTTGACTGTGTGGGTGTCTACACCACAGCCCCCCAGTTTCTTAATGAGAATGGGGTGAGAGACAGCGTCAAAAGCCTTCCGGAAGTCCAGGAAGACTATATCCACTGCTGCCCCTGCCTCTAATGATCTGGTGACCTGATCGTAAAAGGCCACCAGGTTGGTCTGACAGGACCTGCCACTGATGAACCCGTGCTGGTTGCTCCTAAGCATGCAGTCCCCTGCTGGCCCCTCCTGGATGTGTGCCAGCATAATTTTCTCAAACAGCTTGCCTAGGATCGAGGTGAGACTAACCGGCCTATAGTTTCCCGGGTCCTCCTTCCTGCCTTTTTTGAAGATGGGGACCACGGCCCTCTTCCAGTCCTCCAGTGCCTCACCAGAGCACCACGAGTGCTTGTGCAGCCGTGCCAGGGGACTTGCACGGCTATGCTTCTGCTAGAATTCATCCTTTTCAGCCAAGCTTCTGCTTTCTCTTGTGAAAAGAGAGTTTCTTCCCCTTACAGTGCACCAAACAGCAGGAATTCTTAAAAAAAAATATATATGCCTTAGGACAAGGCTGCGCTGGGTGCTGTACGTGCCCCCCAAGGCTGAGATGTCCAGCTGTGGTATGGGGCTAATGACACTTACCTGTCTTGTCTATACAGTGAGTTACTCTGGGCAGGGGCTGGTTTTCACTGGGGGACTGAGCAGCGCCTTGCGGGGTTATACAGTGCCCAGCATGACAGGCCCCAGTTTCAGCCTGGGCGTTTGTAGTGCAATCCCAGTCTGGAAATGGCTCATGGAACTTGTAGCCCACGGGGGAGAAAAACCATTCTGCAGTCAGCCTGGATAGAGGCTGGAGCTTGGACTCAGTTATCTCAAACCTCTCTCTTCCTTCATGGGAGGTTTGTGAAGATAAAGTGTGTTAAAGATCCTGGGGGTCCTTGGGTTCTGCAGTGGGCAGTCGCTGCCCTACAGTATGCTTTCTGGCCCCAAATCTGTACTGCAGCATCTCCCTGCAAGGGTATATCTAACCCCCACCGATCTGTGAGTAACCTTTTGTACATCTCTGGGTAGTCAGGATGCTCAAAAAGCCAGTGAAATAGAAAGTATTGCATTATCCACTTGGTCACATGAGGGTGGAATTTATTTATTTTTCATGAAAAGGGAGGCTGTTTGCTTTTTGGAGCAGAAAGTTGTGAATGCCTTTTTGCAGTGAGGATGGCTGAGGAGCTGCCGCCCAGTCTTAAAAAGCCAGCATTGGTCTCCTGATTGCGGCTTAGTGTGTTTTAACGGTCCCAAGGCGTGTTATCTCTGTGCAAACCTTTCAGGAAGCCTTTATGTCAAGGCATGAGCTTGCCCTGCTTTGTTTCTATCGTTGGAAAAATTGCGAATCTCTTGCTGCCATTGAAAAACAGGCAGGAATTTTGTAAAGGGGTTTCACAGGGCTCTTTTTCCATTCCTTGCCCCCCCCCCGAAGTATACGGTCCATTTCCTTTCCCCATAATTAATTGTAATAACTTCCAGCACAAAACTCTTTTTTGAGACTCTTGGCAATGGGGGTGGAAGTAACTGTATTAGCTGAAGCCATCCATAAAATGGGGTTTTGAGCATAATTTCTCTGGTTAGTGCCAGCTAGATAACTTCTGCTGTGGTGATTGGAAACTGAGGCTGCTATGTAAAATTGTCCTGAGATGCAGTCCCAGCTTTGAAGATCTTATTATCCAAATGGACATAGGAAAATGGGAGAGTATTTTTGGGGGGCAGGGGGGAGGATGGGGAAATGATGATATTGGAAACAGACCTCCTGTGTTGTCTCACTGTGGTTCTTAATTCACGACCCCTGCTATGTCTCAAGCAGTATTTGTAAAACCTTTTAAGGAAACATTTTTTGTGGAACAGGAGTCAGATCTTGCCCTCAAGCTGACCAGCGTAAAACCTGGATGATTCCTTTAAAATCTGTGGAGCTGTTCTGTGTATAATTGAAGTCAGAATATGTTCCTCTGTATGCTTTCTCAAAGTGGTTGGCTAGGGAAATCGGTATGAGATAAGACAATTTTTAAAAGGGGGTGCAGGAAAGAGATACTGTATTTAATTGTATACCACATGCCTTCAGATAAGACTGGCACCTTGTCTGGGGGCAAAGTAAATGAAAGAAAAGAAAGATTCGTTCCATTTCACCAGAGTGTTCAGAACCATTTAAGACAAGCCCCCTAAGTTTCAATAACTAGTCTTAGGGGAAAAAAGGTAAGTGTGGTATCTGCATAAATAAGGTGTTTATTTTGTCCTTCAGTGTGGCCTGAACCCTTGTAAAGAGGCTGAGTTCATAGGATCATAGGGAAGTTGGGCTGGGATGGACCTCAGGAGGTCACATCTAGTCCAGCCTCCTGCTCAAGGTAAGAAAGACACCAGCCAAGTGTCTGTCCAACTTGCTGAGCATTTCCAATGCGCGGCCACCCTCAGAGTTGGGACGTTCTTTCTTATCTCCCACCTCAATTTCCCCTGCTGCGTGCTTGAGGCTATTGCTCCTAGTCCTGTCCCTTGCAGTCACAGAGAGAAGCCTGTCTCCCCATCCCATATAATTGCTCTTCAGGGTTTTGAGACTGTGATCAAATCTCCCCCTTAGTCTTCTCCAGACTAAATGCTCCTACTTGTTTCAGCTTGTCCTTGTATCATAAGCCATGCTTCCCAGGCTTGTAATCATTATTGTCCACCTCCTTCTTGAAGTGTGGGGCCCAAAAATGGACGTGGGACTCCAGGTGAGGCCTCACTTGTGCTGAACGGGGCGAGAGAGATACTGCCTTTGACTTGCAAGAGACACTTCTGTTAATACAGCCCAGTCTGGTGTTGGCTTTGTTTGCAGCAAAAGCGCCCTGTTGGCTCGTATTCAGGTTATGCTCTACAGTAACCCCCAAGTCTTTCTCTGCAGTTTTGCAGCCCAGGCAGTCATGCCCCAGTCTGTGGTTGTGCTTGCAGTTATTCTGCAGGACATCTAGATTCCAGAATGAATTCCTGTCAGTGTTTGAGGTATCAAAGAACTCTTTTTTTTTTTCTTTCCTTCCTTCCTTTGGATATTTTTGTATTTGTGGGACTTAAACCAAAAATAACAGCATGGGGGAGGTTGTTCAAGGGAGAGTTGTACTTTTGTTTGATGTTTTGAGGCTAATTAAGCTCTCTTCAGTGAACGCAGAGGAGTGGCGTTATGATAAAACACAGGAACGAGAAGTCCAGGCTGATTGCACGTATTAGATGGAGCCACACAAAAATACAGATCCAATTCCAATAAAGAAGAGCTTCCACCTCTGTTTGAAGCAGAGAATTGAGCCATCTGCACATGGAAGTTTTCCTGTCTTCCACCAAGCTGCCTCTCTTTCCTGTGGCTTTTCCTGCTTTTAATTCTTCCCAACCCATTCTCTCTAGCTGCCTATACAGTCAAAGCTGCATCAGTCATTTCCAGGGGGATTCTTGCCCTGTTTCCCACAGCTGTAGAAACATTTTCCTCTCTGAAAACAGCACTAAAGTAACGTATTGGGAGAGCACTGCCCTTCGCATTTCGGGGCCTAAAACTTATTTTACAGAGGGTGGAATTTAACCCTGCTTTGCACAGGGAGAATTGACTCGCACTGTTAGTAAATCCAGGCACACAAGGTGCGAGTGTTGGGAATGGGAGCCAGTTCTATCCACCCACCATTCAGTGCTCTTTCTGCTCCTCTGTAGTGGGTTGGGGAGGGTGTCGTTTGTAGCCCAGTTGTGGGTACCAAAGATGCCCCCATCCAGTCTGCACCCATCTGAGGAGGTGTGCAGCAAATGCATACAGAGGTCTGGCTGGTGCATACGTAAATGCAGACCTGCATCTGCATCAGTAGTTGTCAACCAGGGTGCCGGCCTTGAAATGTCTGGGGTGGCATGCAATGTTAGCTCTGTTTGATATGAAAATATGATTGGCTGAGGAAACCCAGAGATTTCCAGTACGAATCCAGAGTGTCCAAACCCTTCTGACCTGTTAGGATCTTTCATAGTTCTTTGCAACAGAAAAATTGCTCTGTTCTTCGCCTGTGATGAGCTGGCATTTTCCGAGGGGGGCTTGGAGTCTAAAAAGATAGGGAACTGCCGATCTGAGTCCATGGCATAGTTCAGCCTATATTACAATTCAGGACCATGGTCTAACTAATTGGTGAATATACCTGGGTCTGCTTGTGTTGTTCAGTGTGGAAGCAGACTTTATCTCTAACCTAGCAGTCGGCAAAACTTGCGGTCTGTCCAGGGATGATGTTGTTAGCTCTGTATCTTCGTTTGGCTACCAGATCTTCCTCTACTTCAGTTAGTGCGAGTGGTCCTTAGGCCAGTCTGAAAGTCTGTGGGTCAGATGCGTGGCCAGGGGTAGGTTTTGCCTGAAATGCATATTGACCACTGTTATTTCCAGGAAGTATTTTTGGGCGTGTAAAAAGGCCGAGCCCTGTCGCTTATATTTGGCCTCAATAGCTCTATGAGATTTTAGGCTGTCGCACCCTGTCCTCAGTGGTTTCAGATCTAATTTGGGATGGAGGGTTTTAAAACTCACCCTTCCCTTGCATTGTGCCCCTCAATTGTGAATTTTCACGCAGAGTCTGAAAGCCCTTCTCCTGTGTGCCTTTTAACTCGTTACTCAGCCTCCTCACCCGTTTGTAATTACAGAGCTGCGTTCCCAAGCTGGATCAAACGCTTTCCTCCCCCCGCCACTGTCTGCCTTGCGCTCTCTGGTTTGATGTAGTCATTTTGGCCAGTATTAAAGTGTCAGGATCAATATACATCAGTGTAAACAAAGGGGAGTTACGCTAACATATTTATCCAATTTTCTTTCCTCTCCTGTCCCAGCATCAGGGAATATAAAACTCCTTTCTCCTGCGCTTTCTCCTACAGCAGCTGACAGCAGTCAGATTTTCTGCTTCCCTTCCCCACCATACTTTGTGGCGAGATTTTAACGTCCAAATTACAGTAATTACAGCTCATTCAATTAAGTGAGAGTTTTAGTGCTGCTGTAGCAAAAAGAAGGGAACCTGAAAGTGGGGGAGGGGGAAATTGCATTTAACCCAAGCAGCACAATTTTTCCTGTTGATCCCTGGTTTTCCCTTGGTGATTTTGTGCTAGCTGATTTCTTTTCTCTGCCCTGATCTATATTTTGAAGTGTAGTTTCAGCGTGGCATTATAATGGAATCGTAGAAATGTCCGGCTGGAAGGGACTGTAGGAGGTCATCTAGTTTAACCCCTTGCACGAGGCAGGTTTGTCGGTGTTCAAACCATCCCATGCAAGCGCTCATCTAACCTGTTCCTAAAAACTATGCAGCATCCTGCCATACGACTAGAAGACGCATTGTGCCAAGACCACCTAACCTTTTACAGGTAAAGCAGGGGACCTGGACTGGAGGATGCCAGCTGAGTGAGTGTAGGATGTCTGTTCTGCTTGAGTTTGGAGGTGGTACTGTTCTTAGGGGGATGCTCCATGTCTACGTGCTGCAGATCGGTGACCCATCAGTATCTTTGCAGTGCGTTTGAGGCCATTGCGTCTTCATGGCTGCAGGAGAAGTTCAGTGCCCTCCTCTCAAGCTGCAGTCCTCCATTGCTTGGCCTCAGTGAGGATCTCCATATCTGTGTGGCCTCCATGACAAACTCCACACCCCTGCTTTGTACCGCTAAACCCCAGAAAGAAGGCCTTCGAATAACGCTGAGGGTATGTTGTCCAGCACATGTGCTCTAGGCACTCGGCACCATTTCAAAGCTGCTATCTGGCCTCGATCTGGGGGCACTGGTGTGGAAGTGAGGGGGATGGGGCATCTTTCACACTGTGCCCAGGAGAGCCATTGGGTAAGCAGAGCATATTTGCGCGCAGTGATGCTGATGTGAGTGTTTCGGAGATGGCTTATAGTCATTCACACTTGTCTTAGCAGTTTTCCTCCTTGAGTGGCCCCCAACATAGTAATCCCTCCACCTGCCAAATCCATTTGCTTCTCAGTTGTCTGCTGGTGTTGTTATCTTAAACAGCACTGCTATTTGGGGCAAAAATAGGAGAGGAATCCTTTATCTCTGAAATGTCACCGGGGTAGAATTTGCTGAAGGTGCAAAAAAGTACCAGGGGATCTGTGATGACTGCGAGTGACTGACTGTTTTTTATCTGTTAGTGGATTTAATTACCTGTATTGATGTTCCAGATGGTAGAAATGGCTCATTACTGCCAGCAGAAAGGGGAGGGATGGGAGACAGAGTCTCGCTCTGTTTTGATGTGGGATCTATGAAGTTGTTTATGCGTGCTGTGGTTTTTTCACTTGTTGGATTAAATCTTTCAAGGATGATATTCTCTGCTGCTTTTAACACGTTCTTCTCTTCCGTACATTTGACCTTATCATCAGGGGTATGATTCAATAAAGCCTACTTTTGATTTCTTGCCGTCTCAGGCAGAGTATTTTGCATTGAGGTGAAACGGGACTAGAAGATAGTGGCAGAAATCAAAGCTGGGTCGAACTTGCGTGTCTGCTTCGTTTTCTTAGGGATAATTCCTTTTTTTTGTGGCTATTTAGACATCAAAATCTTAGTCTACAAATTTGCTGACGGTTCATATATAAACCAATGTAATGCTCTGGGATGCCTTATACCTCTCAAATAAGATACGCACCTTGTTTTGGAAAGGTAGAGTGAAGAAAAACTGTTTTCCTTTGAACCAAGCGGTTCAGAATCGGTTTCTTTTTTTTAAGATCCACAGCTTGATTTTTCAATTGCTAAATTTTCAGGGGAAAAGCTGAGTATGGTACGTGCATCAAATAAGGTTGTTTTCAGAGCTACCGTCTTGCATTAATATCTGTTTCAACTGTTGCTCGGAAAACTGCCATACGCAGTTCCTACGTGGTGCATCAGTTGGTGATGCTTTCTGAATGGTGCCGACTGGACTGATGTAATGATATCCTATTTTAAAAGTGGGGGTGATTTACCCCCCCAGTGGAACCAGTGCTGCTTTTGTCTCCTCTTCTGCAAAAGTGCATTTAAACTGGTGCAAAGGAAGGCAGCCAAGAATATCAGGTCTTGCCCTAGTAGGAGAAATTAAGAGGGTCAGGACTCTTCAGCTGGGGAAGGAGAAGGCTGAGGGAGCATAGGACAGAGGTCTATACAGTCATGAAGCGCATGGAGCAAGTGAATAGGGACCTGCTATTCCCCAAATCCTAGACTATTAGAACTAGGGGGCACTACTGAAATAAACAGGAGGCTTAACAAGAGAAAGATGGAATCTCCATCCTTGGAGGTTTTAACACTCAAGCTAGACGAAGCCTTGGCTGGGATGATGTGGCTGGGGCTGGGGCTGGTCTTGCTTGGAGCAGAGGGCTGGACTAGTTGTGACTTCCTGAGGTCCCTTCCACCCTCATTGTCTATGATTATATGCAAGGACTTTTTATAGATAGCACACCATTCATACGTGGAACTCTTTACCACTGGAGGTAGTAGAGGTAGGGTAGTATAGTCAGATTCAGAAAGGGGCTAGGCAGATCCATGGAGGATAGATTATTAATGGCTGTTAGAACAGGAAGGGATATATCCTCTGGCATCTCTAAACTGATAATGGTGGATGCTAGGGAAGGGTGTGGCAGGGGATGGATCATTCTAGACATGCCTTGTTCATATGCTATCCCTCCTAAAGTGGTGGTGTCTGATTTTTCTAGCCATGTAAGTGGCACGAGTTGGTCCACAGCTCAGATCCTGTGTGGGGTTGGTCCACGGGTGTTATTGTGCCCTACACCATGCCTGATCTAGCCATGTACCAGGCTGATTTAGTGCACCAGGTTATATTATTTGACCCACAGGTCTGGACACTTGGCAGTAGGAAAGGAGTCATTAATGCTGCCACTGCTTTTCAGCTAGAAAGGCCATTGGTCTGACCTAGTGTGGTATTTCTTATGGTGTAGCTCCAAACTCTCGAGGGGTAAGGCTGTGGCTGTAGCTGATGCTGGGTTTCTTCTGCTCTTTCTGTCTACAGCTTGGGAGAGCAGTACTACAAGGATGCGATGGAGCAGTGCCACAACTACAACGCTAGGCTGTGTGCAGAGAGAAGTGTCCGACTCCCCTTCCTGGACTCGCAGACGGGGGTGGCACAGAGCAACTGCTACATCTGGATGGAGAAGCGTCATCGAGGCCCAGGTGAGTGCTCTTTCCTGGTGCTGTCTTGCAGCGGGGCCTCCTGGAGTCCCTAGTATTGCCCGCTGCTTCAGTTTTTCCAGAGTTGTGACCTGGAGCTGGCTTTATTATGAAGACACTGTGTTTCCTGATGGGTGCCAGCTTCTCTCTATCCCTGCCAGCAAGAGGTCCCCTCCTGCTTTCCCAGCTGTTTTTAAATTTGAAGCAGGTTTTGGCTTAATGTCTCCAATTTGAGAGCAGTTACCAAAGGGTTGACACCACACTGCACCCGTCCTCCTTGCTGGCAGGCAGAGAGAAGCTCTCGGTCATTGTCATGCTTCTATTCCTCCCTGCTTCTGTTCTGGTGAAGAAAAATCAGCTTACCCGTTTAAGTCTTGCATACTGATTTTTGGAAGGCTTTTTTTTTGGGCAGGGTGGGGGGGGTACATATGGTATGTGAGTTAATATGGTAATTTATCCCAGATTTTAATTTGGCATCAAATTAGCTCACAGCAAAGAGCAGAGTTGCAGTAGGCGTATTATAGTACCTGGCCACTAGGTGGCAGCAAGTGCTTTGCATCAGACCGACTGCTACCCCTGGGGTTAAATGAACTAGGGGAGTCCACATGCGCTACAACAGGTCACTTGACTCTGGTTTCCAAACTCTCTACATAAATACGAAGCCTGAGATGACAGATGGGAGAACATGAGGGAGCCATGAGACCACGTCAGTCGTCACGCCAGATTGCCACGTGCAAAGCAAAGCCAGACTTGGGCACGAACTAGTTGAAAGGGCCAGGTAAACTGAGGCTGGGACCATCTTGCTCTGCGATTGTACAGTGCTGAGTGCAGGGTGTCCATTGCATGGCCTGGATGTTCTTTCAATGCCAGTATCAACAAGAGCAAAGTTTTGCAGAAGTCTTTGTTCATCACTTACCTGATGGATGCTAGGGCACTGGGTGTTTTTCCCAGGCCTCCTGGGTTTGTTGGGTGACTATGGCATCAGACTGTCTTGATCACAGCTTCTCAGAGTAGAAGTTAGGGTGTAGGCACTCAGCTGTCCCTTCTCATACAGGGGTTTGCTGTGCCTCTCTCTCTCTCCCACGTCTGGGAATGCCTATCTCCATTCTCAGCAGTTGGTGTTTCTGTTTTGCAGAAGTGGTTTGGGTGCTAGGACACCTGGGTTCTGTTCTCAGCTCTGACTTGTTGCAAGTCGAGTAGTTGGTCTGTGCCTCAGTTTGCCCCTCCTGCTTCATGGGCTCAGACTGTCAAGGCAGGGCCTATCTGTAGTTCTTTCTTTTTCTCTCTCTCTGCCTCCTCCAGTGGAATCTTGCTGTTTGGGGGGGACATGATCCTGCAACTAGATTTCCCCAGGGTTCTCAGTGAGTGTTTATCTCATGCTGGGCCTGTCTATGAGCCTGTATCCACCCCTTTCCCTTTTGACAGGCTTGGCTGCTGGCCAGCTGTACTCGTACCCGGCACGTCGCTGGCGGAAAAAGCGCCGCTCTCACCCTCCCGAGGACCCCAGGCTCTCCTTCCCTTCCATCAAACCAGGTAACAGTCTGTCCACCTATGCAGCATGTCATCACACCCAGACCATCCTGCCTCTGCTCTCAGGGATGTAGCCTCACCCATGTTGCTTCCATAGGCACTGTGTGGTCAAATCTAGTTTCTATGGCCTTGCTGCAGATGTCTCAGCTACTAGTTGGGACTGGGAAACGTCAGTTCTGGGTATTGTAACTTGTGGCTGAGCCCTATATAGTCAGAGCTTGGCTGATTGAGCCTGTAACTCAGTGCATCTGGGCTGTCCCAGCAGGGAGATGCTTGGGACCCTGACAGGAGCATGAGGATGGGAAAGGAGCTTGGAGGGAGCTGCCCTTATCCCACATGAGCCTGCTTTTAGGGGAGAACAGGAATAAAATGGGGTTCTGCAGCTTCCCCTCACTCTTCCTTGTCTCCCATGACTCCTTGGTTGGCATATGTGAAAATTCCAGAATCTGAGCTAAGATAAATCAATTTTCTTGCCCAGAGTCCAGCTCAAGACAATACAAATGATCAGAGACTTGGGAGGCAAGACTTGTGAGGAAAGGCTGAAGGAACTAAGGTTAACCTGGAGAAGAGGATTGGATCACAGTCCTCAATTCCCTGAAGGATGATTATAGAGAGGTTGGAGATGGGCTTTTTGCTGTGGCTGTAGGGAACAGGACTAGAAGCAATGGCCTCAAGCTGCAGCAGAGGAAATGTAGGTTGGAGATTAGGTGGAACTTTCTGACTGTGTGTGGCAAAGCATTGAAACAGGCTGCCCAGAGAACTTGTGGAGTCTCTATCCTTGGAAGTTTTCAAGAGCAGGTTAGACGCACTTGGCTGTGATGGTTTAGTCAGGGCTGAACCTGTCTTGACGAGATGACCTTAAGAAAGTAGGGCTGGATGGAATTTCACATGATACTATGATCCCGTAACCAGCTGAGAGGCTGGATCTAGGCCCCCCAGCTGAATGCATGGGCTTAAAGTGTGGACTTACGAACAAGGTAAAAAGGGATGAGGCTTTACTCTGCCTCAGCTACTTGCAGTAACTTCCCATTTGCCTGCTTTTACCCTGTGGTAAGTGGAAATGAACCAGCAGTAGCTTAGCTCTTGGTAAGTGAGAGAGGCAAGTTTCTGGGAAGCGAGTAAGGAACAAAGCAGCCCTGTAGGGCAGGGAGCAGAAAGCAGAGCAGCAGGTCAGACATGGGAAGGGGGATTGGGGCAGCACTAACCCTTTACCCCCTCTCTGCAGACACAGATCAGACCTTAAAGAAAGAAGGGCTTATCTCCCAAGATGGCAGCAGCCTGGAGGCTCTCCTGAGGACCGACCCCCTGGAGAAACGCACCCTGCCGGATGCTCGCCTTGATGATGACAGCCTCACTGAGTTCCCTGTTACCAACAGCCGTGCGCGGAAGGTACAGCGGGGCATTGAAGCAGGATAAAGCCCCTCCCTCTGTTAATTGCAAGGAATCAGGGGTGTCATTTAGATGCTGTATTATCTTGCATACAACATACACTTTCCCCCAAAAAAGCTGGTGCACATTACTGGTTTCTGGCTGGAGAGTATTGCCTGTCCACTCAGGGTCAGACTGATGCTATATTTGGGGTCAAGAAGAAATTTTATCCCCTGGAGGAGTGGGTGTTTGCCTCTAACTTGGATCTCTTGAACTTGTATTACATTTACAGAAGCAAGATGTTGGCTGCCATAGTCCCTTTGCTTTACCTGTGGCAGGTTTAGGTGTGATGTCTTGTGTTGTGCCAGGGTTGACAGTAATTTTATGAAGAGATTAGATGATAGATTTGTAGAGGATGGTTTGGATAAAGATGATCCTGCTTCAGACAGGGAGGGAGTTGTACTAGGTGCATTCTCTGGAGTTCCTTTCCAGCCCCACTTCTCTGTGATTTGTGCCAGCCAGGGGTGTAGGATCACGAAAATCAGGCTGGAAGAGATCTCACAAGGCCATCTAGTCCAGCCTCTAGATGGACTAGAAGATGTCTATGAAAATCCCTTCCAGCCTAACTTTTCTATGATTCTGCAATGTGTGAGAAATAAGATAAGAGCTGAACACTGAGCAGTCTCTGCTCCCTACCTGCTGCTGCTACTCCATTACTTATTGTTAAGAAAGATCTTTCTCTTGTCATTTTGTCTTTTAAAAGCAGTGTGTGTGTTATATTCTGGGCTGTGTTGTATGCAAGAATGCACAGTAAGTGACATTGGGGAATAGACTGGAAAGCCAGTCTGTGCTCCAAGGAGATGAACAGTGCTGGTTTCCAAGGTATTTAGGTGCACAACTCCCTTTGATGTGTCTCGAATGCAAGCAAATTATCCAGCCTTTTTAATAACCAAGGGAACAGCCGCTTACAATTGGATACGAATCACTCAGCTGCTTCATTATGCTTTGCTGCTGACATGCCTTTGATAACAGTGAATAAAGGGGCCTTTGGAAGAACCAATTAGGGATTTTCATCATGCTTTGTCTGGGTTGTGGTAATGGGGAATCGCTTTCTATTCTACTGCCGTTCGCTCTTTCTATTCCTTCTCCCACCCAGGTGGGCGATGACTTTTTAATTCCTCTTTCTTACCTTTTGCTTCCAACCCTGTCACTTGGGTTACTGCTTTTATTTGTCACCTGCAAGCACTGTTTCAATTCACGGCTGTTTGACACAGTGGCTGATCAGTCCCTGAGGCTTGTGGGTAGGGTAACAGAGTTCACCCGAGATGTTAACGGGTTAGCTCCATCAGCCATATTTTATAGGGAAACAATTTATGTTTCTGCTGGATTATTTGTATAGCCTAAGGTGAAATATTTTGGGGGCCTCCCAGCTCCTAGGTTTTATCTGTGATGATGTTTTGCACCCAGCCAAGTTGATGCAACTTTTTCTTCTCCTACAGGGCTGCACCTGTTTGAAGTGGCATCCTTTTGCCCCCAAATGTGGCCACTTCTGATGTGGAACACAATTGCTGATTAGTAGCTGCATGGAAGGTTAGGGCTGCCGAGAGCTGCTGACAGTTCAGTTATGAAAGGGTTAAAACTGAGCAAAGTGGGGCCAGGGAATGGAGCAGGAAAAGGGAGAGTGAACAAGCTGAAGATTCGACTCTGTCCCTGCTCTATGCAGCTACATCTCCTGGAAAATCTTTACATTACAGTACAGTGTCTTCATGCTTCTATGCCAGTGAAGAAAATCTTTTTCTGCACATACGGCATGCACCCCAACAAAGAAGGGTGGATTTTTGGGGAAAGCATGTGTGTGGTATGCTTATAAATACAGTATGTTAAAAGACTTCTGTTCCCAAAAAGGTGCGTGTCTTATTTGGGTGCGCGTATATATTTGAAAATATGTTACTTTTCTCCTGTCTTATAAAATCTTCCTTGATTATGGCCCAGAGGGGGTAGAACTCCTCCCCCTTTCATTGGTCATTGAAACTCTGGCATCCTGTTCCATCTCTCCGTTTCTCAGCTGTGTGGCATTCAATGGTCTGGAGTGATTAAGAATAAAACTATGCTTGTTTATTTCAAGTTATACATCGTAAGTCCCTGTTAAACCAGGATATGCACTGAAAGACGCACCCGGGGTTTGTAGCAGAGCTGAGTCATGATATCCTGCATCATAGTCTTGCTCCTTAGCTGGATTATCCCTTTTGGTGCAGCCAGAGACTATAATCCTCTGTTCTTTTTCCAGCGGATCCTTGAACCGGATGACTTCCTGGATGATCTGGATGACGAGGACTATGAGGAGGATACACCAAAGCGACGGGGCAAGGGCAAGGCTAAGGTAACACCTGGCAGCTGAGGTCAGAGGGGAAAAAGTATTCGCCAGAGACAGCAAAGCAATAACTAGGGACCTACTTAAATCATGGCAAGATGAAGGGTTTTTTGTGGCTTGCTCTCAGTGCACGGAGTTGATTTCGTGAGCATTTCATGGCCTTGCCTCTTGCCGCTGGTTGGCAGAGGGGCCCTGCTGGTCCCATCCATTGCTGCTGATTTGCGGAAAGGCAAAAACCTCATAATTAAATAGTCAATTCCAGAGAAATGTCATATACATTTATGCATTATTATAAATCTAAGTATTAAATTTAAATGTAAATCTTTGTATTCTGGCAAGAATTGTGTTTTTGGGTTAATTCTGTGGGAAATTGTAGCCAGTGCCACTTTCCGTGGTGATTGCTGGGTTGAGGCCATGATAATGTTACAGAAACCTTGGAAAAGCTCAGCGGGTTCCCACAATGAACCGTGCTCCTCAGAGGGTGCAAAGGCTCATGGGAAATGGATTTCAACCAGGGTAAAAGATCAGGGTGGATACTAGCCTTCCACGATACTTCCCAGGAGGCAGTGCTCCTCTGAGGGGCAACACGACTGGCTATTGCTAAGGACCTACTTAAATCGCCATTTCACAACTTTCACAGAAATTGTGAAAAACAGCAATCAGACTGAACTCAGTCTACCAGTTTCTTCCATATGCAAGTGCCCATTGCTGCTGACCCACCCTGGCTAGGAAGCAAACTAGACCTGAAGAACAGTGCACTTTATTTGCAAGCTGTCCTTCGTCTACACCGATGCATGGGTGGGGGAGACATCACCCCCCAAAAACCTTGCCTCTGACAAGCTCGAAATAAGGAGCCTGTATGGCTTGTGATCAAGTCTCAGAGCAAGTGGTTGAGGGGTGTAAGTATTTCTCTAGCACCTGCTGTCTTCCTATAAGCATGTGGCATCTTCAGGGAAGAGAATAGTGCTAGGAGACATCATAGACCTGCTGTTAGGTTCCAGTAGAAGAAATCTCATGAGGTTCAATAAGGACAAGTGCAAAGTCCTGTGTTTAGGGTGGGACAATCCCCAGCCTGTACATGTGCATGGGACTGACTGGCTAAGTGGCAGCTCTGCAGAAAAGGACCTGGGAGTTGCAATGGGTAATAAGCTGAAGATGAGCCAGCAGTGTGCCCTTGTTGTGAAGAGGGCTAATGGCATACTAGGCTTCATGAGTAGGAGCCTTGACATCAGATGGAGGAAAGTGATTCTTCCCCTCTGTTCGGCACTGGGGAGGCCACATCTAGAGTCCAGTCTCCAGTTTGGGGCTCCCACTACAGAAAGAATGTGGACAGATTGCAGAGGGTCCATCAGAGGGCAATGAAGATGGTTAGGGAGCTGGGGCACATGGCTGGTGAGGAGAGGCTGAGGAAACTGGGCTTATTTAATCTGGAGAAGAGAAGACTCGGGGGATTGAATAGCAGCCTTCAGCTCCCTGCAGGGTTCGTCCAAAGAGGTTGGAGCTGGACTGCTTTCAGTGGTGGCAGATGCCAGAACAAGGAGCAATGGACTCAAGTTGCAGCAAGGGAAGTTGAGGTTGCACATTAGGAAAAACTTTTCACTAGGAGGGTGGTGAAGCACTGGAACAGGCTACCTAGAGAGGTGGTGGAGTTTCTGTGCTTGGAGGTTTTGAAGACCCAGGTAGACCGAGCCCTGGCTGGGATGATGTAGTTGGGGCTGGTCCTGCTTGGAGCAGGGGGTTGGCCTAGATGTGACTCCTGAGGTCCCTTCCAACCCTCATTGTCTGTCTATGATTCTATGATACTCAACTTCAGTAGGTTACTGGAAACACTGACCACAAGGGAGCGCCATTCAATTGATTTCTAGGGTCATAGGAAAGTCAGCTGGAAGTGATTTTTCAAGGTCACATCTAGCCCAGCCACCTGCTCAAGGCAAGATCATCCCTAACTAAACCTCCCAGGCCAAGTTTCTGTCCAACCTCTTGAAAATTCCCAAGGATGGAGAGTCTGCAGTGTCTCTGGGCAGCCTGTTCCAATGCTTAACCACCCTCAGAGTCAGAAAGTTTCTCCTCCTCTCCAGTCTCAGTTTCCCCTGCTGCAGCCTGAGATTGTTGCTTCTACTCCTGTCCCCTCTGGCCACAGAGGAAAGCCCACGCTCTGTCACTGCCTCCCGGGGATTTGAAGCCTGTGATCAAATCCCTCCTCAGTCTTCTCGTTTCCAGAATAATAACCCAAGTTCTTTCAGCCTTTCCTCATCAGTCCTGCTTCCCTCCATCTCCTCTTCTTCAGGCTTAGTCCTCCAAGCTCTTCCAGCCTTTTCCCTGCCTCCCAGGCCTCTGATTTTTGTTCCTTTGCATTGGACTCTTTCCAGTCTGTCTGCATCCTTTTTAAAGTGCAGGGCCCAGAATTGGACCTCAGCCTCTCCAATGTTGAATGGAGAGGAAGAATCACTTCCTTTGATTTCCAAGTGACACTCCTGTTAAGGCAACCCAGGATGTGGTTGGTCTTTTGTTTGCAACAAGAGAACCCTTTTGGCTCCTATTCAGCTTGTGGTCTGCTGTAACTCCCTGATCTTCTTAGTACACTCAGTAGAGTTGGCCTCTTCTGGGTGGCTCGA
Organism: Crocodylus siamensis; assembly: GCF_052110815.1. Lineage (NCBI taxonomy): Eukaryota > Metazoa > Chordata > Crocodylia > Crocodylidae > Crocodylus > Crocodylus siamensis. The sequence continues at coordinate 3,743,601 of NC_143400.1, forward strand.
ACTGTTCCCACGCAGGATGGATTCCTTTGCCAAAGCCCTGAGCTCCTGCTCCTGAGTCAAAGGCTTGACTTAATGGAGATGTTTTCTCATTCCAGGGCAAAGGCGTTGGGGGTGCTCGGAAAAAGCTGGATGCTGCCATCTTGGAAGACCGAGATAAGCCTTATGCATGTGACAGTGAGTACCAAGCTGCTGTGTGGTGCCCTGTGATGCCTTAGACCCTGCGTTGTCTTGATTTGTGTTTGCTGTTGGAGCCGGGTGGGGGCTAGGGGCCATGTTCTGGCAAGGTTGGGGTGAGATGGGGATTTTGTTTTTCTAGGAATCTGACAGTCATCCATAAAGAAAGGTGTGAATCTGAGACAGGTGTTTTTAAGCTTGTTTCCATGCCCTGGTTGCTCCCAGAATCCCAGCCCTAGGCAGATTGATTTCATCTGCTTTGGGCAGTGACTCCATGGCTCATTTTTCCTCCTGCCATGTGGGAGGAGGTAAACGAAATCTGGCCCTGGGCCAAGGCCATAGTGAACATTCAGGGGATGCCCTCCCTGTGATCTAGTCTGTCTCAAGCCTGTGGCGCTTTGCAATGTTCCTATGAGAAGCTGGTAGCTGAAATGGAAGGGTGATAGCAGCTTTCTGACTGCGTCACAGAGCAAACTTGGGATCATGCTCCCACTATCTCCACTTCTGGACCTGGAGATCAGCAGGGGAAAGCTCCAGCCCTCCTCCCCCCCGGCATTTGGAGTGTGACTCAGCTCCCACTCTGAAGCAGGCTTCATGGAATCCGTTTGCCACCCCCTTTCTCAGATCCCTTGTAGGGATCAATTCTGTCCTGTGTTTGAGGAATAGATGTTGCATTTGTCCCTGGACAAATTGTGCCCAGTGTCTGTCCTGGAACAGAAAGATCCTGGGATTGGTGTGTACCCATGTCTCCCTTCTGATCGGGGCTTAGCAAGTGGCTGAAGGCACTGCTGCTTTTCTGCCGTGGATTCAGTGATGTAATCCTGGGACAACTGTTCAGACACTCTTTGCAGTGTCCTGGGATAAACTGTGGGTATTCCTTATTCCTTGAACCTTTTGAGGATTTAACTCGGGACAGCAGATGCAGGCATCTGAATGATTGCATGTTGTCCCGAGGTAAAACAGTTTATCCTGGCACCAATGTGACATCTGTTTGTAGCCTTATAGCATTGTTGATTTTTGCTCATGGTCTCCCTGAGGGCTTTCAGCCCATGCCCTGGCCACAGAATATGGTGATCCCTTTCGTCCTTGCAGCTAACCTCAGCTCAGACCTCATCCCATTACCTCCACTTCAGCTAACAGGTGCCTATGAAACAAGTCCCGTTGTGTGTGTGCCTAGAACAACCAGAGGGGGTTCCTCCATGAGGGCCCTGTTATATGTTACTGTCCTTCTCTGATTCTCCCCTGAGACTGTCTGTGCTTCCTCTCTTAGAATTTCCTCTCCTCTTCCTGCCTCCTCATGGGAAAACCTCACTAGAAAACTGTAAATGGCCCCGTCTGTGGGTTTCCCAACTTCGGAAATTGGCAAAAGAAATTAACCCAGTGGGCTTAGAACTCCTGAGTTTTTGAAATTACTTTTCTCTCTCCTTTCTCCTGTCCTGTGAGAATTTGGCACGAGTTCTTTGTCTTCCAGAAGAACCAAGTGGTAGATATATATATAATTCCCCCCCCTCCTTTTCCTCCCCTTTTTGAAATCACTCTGCTTTCTGTATCTTGGCATGTCTGTGACTTTGTTGTGTGTGTCACCTTTTTTTCTCACAATTCTCTTTCTGTATTTCAGATAGTTACAAACAAAAGCATACCTTGAAACCTCCCGACCGAGGTAGTCCATTCTCTGTCTGCTTTTTTGATTTTTCTTTTATTTTTCCTTCCTGACTTTTGTTTCCTGAAATGTTAGTTTTAAAAACTCGTGGGGGGGTGGGAAAAGGGAGGTTGGGGGAAAGAGGGGTCTCTAACCAGAGCAACAACAACAACAAAAATAGAACCTCCTGAATTTAACTGACTGTCACTGTGATTGGCTCTAATCTGTTGTCTTCTGGGTAGCGAGGCCAGGAGGTGAGCAGGCTACGGAAAACTCCCATTTCCCTGTGATCAGGGTTTGCCTGAACTAAGATGCTTTGTACAAGGGGCCTTAGTTTATCTTCCTCTCTAAGTCATCTCAGATATAGCCCCTAATATTATTGCCCACTGGAGAAAAGGCTTTCTTCTCTTTTTTCCTGTATGGGTGGACATCTCCCCCATCCGGGGCCTGTATTGTGAATACTGAAGGGTGGCCTTCCATGTTTCTGGGCACGTCAGTCCTGGTCCTGCCTTCACCAGCTTAAAACTCAAGTGGAACATCCTAGTTGTGCTCTAGCCCCGTTGGGGTGTGATTTGATTATAAGAAACACCCAGGGGATCAGTACAGGAACAGGCATGGCATGTATACTCTCTCTGCAAGCCTGGCTTACCTCATCCTTCTGGCAATCAATAGTCAAAGGTTGCCAACTGCTGCTGCAGCTCCAAGAAAGCACATTGCTGCATATACCATGCACCCCCTAACTAGAACATGTGCTTTGTTTTTGAAAGACTGCATACAGAAACAAGAGAGATTTCTAAAGTTGTGGCCAAGAGCTGACTGCATACAGCAGCAGCCAGCTCGCTGGCTGCATCAGGCAAAACATACAGTGTTAAACCTTTCATAGCTGTTGCCCAGTCAAAATCACCTGCCGATATAGAAGCGGCTGTGAAAAGGCTAATGCTAGATTCTGCCCCCACTGTTTGCTGGTTTGGAGAGAAGTGGCAGCCAGTACAGTGCAGTGTCTCCATGCTTCTGTTCCAGTGAAGAAAATCAGCTTCCCCATTTAAGAAATGCAGCCCAGTGTTGGAGGGCAGAATTTGGAGAAAGGGTGTGCGTGGTATGCTTGTAAATACATTATGTTTAAACCCAGCATCTGTGTGGCGATTCCTCTCCCTCTTTGGTCCCTGCCAGGCCTTCTAGAGGCCTGTCAGACCTCGAGTGATTCTCTGGGTAGGCTCTGGGGGGAGGGTGTTGAGCCTTGGTTAAAGGGCACTGGGGGATAGGGCCCTTATCCCAGTCACGCGTGGCAGGGAGGTTGGGTGATACGTGGCCTGCTAGTAACCAATGCTGTAATTGGCCTGTAATTGCTTTCTATCCCCCACACTTCCCTCCTGCTGCCGTTCTGCTCCACAGCTCCCTGTGGGACTCAGCCAAGCATTTCCACTCTCCTCTGAACCCTGCCTTAGGTGGAGCTTAAGCATTAACACCGTGCAGGGTCAGAAAGCCCGGGGCCCATGAGCTATGTTAAACATTTGCTGGGAGAGATTTGTGTCTGCAGTTTTCCACCTTGACTTGCACGTGCGTTGGCCCCTCCTGGAGCCGGATTTGCCCTGTTCCTTGTCATGCGGCAGCCATGGTGGAGAGAATTCCAGTCCCTGGCATTTTCATCCACCCCCTGGCCATTTCCTCTCTAACTCCCTGCTGGGCCTGTTAAAAACAATGCCACCTGGTTCTCCAACCCAAGACCCAGGACTCCTGGGTACCAGCCCACCTCTCAGAAGGGGTGTGTGGCCGAGGGGCGAGTCCAGGAATCAGAGCGCCTACGTTCCTTTTCTAGTCCCAGAATGGGAGTGGGGCCTGGGGGGTTAGCCCAACAGAGCAGGGTGGTTAGCCCTAGGCCGGGCTAAGAACGAGGAGGTAGGACACATGGGGTCTCCTCCAAGCTTTGCTTCTGTGCAATCTTGGGCAAGATGTTTTGCTTTCCCATCTGGATTCAGTAGCCATCTGCCACCCTGAGGCTGTTCTCAAAGCAAAAGGTGCTTGTCTGTCCCCTCTTACCATGCGTTAGTGTCCCTGCACCAGCCAGGCTGCAGGCCTCCGAAGCATGGAGCAATCATACAGCAAATATCAGGCCCTGATTCTGTCCCAAATCCCCCAAAACAGGCTGCGGGGATCTCGGCCAGGAACCTGAGTCCCTTTCCAGGCTCTCTGGAGTGACAGCCCGGCACCTGGCAGCCTTGGGAAAGCTATGCTGGCTGGGCTTGGCTTGTGCTTATCCCCGGGTGTTTACACAGTGCTAAGAGGACTGACTGTGTGACTTGGCTGCTGCTCGAAGGGTTTGTCAACAGATTTATGACCCTTGGTGAATTAACAAGGAAGCTCGTGATGGCTCTTGGCCTCAGCTTTGCTTTCTCCATCGTTTCCTGTTCCTGTAGGCAAAGCCCAGGGTGAAAATTTCACTTCCCTCCATGATGGAATGATCTTTCCCCCTCCTTTGCCTGGGATTCTGTTTCTGGTGTAGAAATTCTGCACTGAGCCCCCTCTCAAAAACCATTTTGGAGGCCAAATTTCATTTAAATCCTAAGGGATTTGGGCTCCGAAGCTGTCTGAGTTCGCATCTGTTCTCCAGAGGTTGTACCCACCTCTGGGGTTGAGTGAGGCAAACCAAGAAGGCCAAGTCCAGGAGTTGTCTAGGCAGAGGCAGAGTTTGTGTGGTGATCTACCAGGATGATTTAAGGCAGCTGGTTTTAACTGGCCTTGCATATGGCCCTGCCCTCTACAGGGGGCCTTGTGATGGTAGGGGTGGCTGACGCATCAGGTTCCAGCCACTTGGACAAGTGCTGGGAGCTGTAAAGAAGCAGGTGTAAGAGCCAGATGTGTGCGTGTTTGTGGGGAGGGGGGTTTAAAGCATGGAAGTAATGCATGGCCGGACAACACATTTATAGTAGAATAAAAGCTAAAACCCTAAACCAGTGTTTGTCTGGGGTAGGATGTCCCCAGTGTGACTACCCCAATTTAGCAGCTGTTTGTCCATGTCTATCACCAAACAACCATTTGCTCAAGGCAAATGCATCCTTTCAAGTTCCTCCGCCAATCGGTAGTGAGGCATAGTACCATATCTTCTCATATACAACGTGCTTTGGAATTGTAAATGCCCCTTGTTCTGCAAAGGCAAAATGAAGAAACTGCTTCTTATAGAATGGGGTGGGCAATTATTTCAGGCGGAGGGCCACTTAACTGAGTTTTGGCAAGCCATTGAGGGCTGCATGACAGGCCACCGGGGCAGATAAATATTAATTTCTAAATCTTTTAGGGGCCCTGTGGACCGGATAGAATGGCCTGGCGGGCCGCATCTGCCCACGGGCCGCAGTTTGCCCACCCCTGTTATAGAAGGACCAGAGAAGGGCAACAAGGATAATTGCCAGTATGAAGGGGGTTCCATGTAAGAAGTGACTAACAAGGCCAGACCTGTTTGGCTTAGAAAAGAGACAGTTGAAGGACATGTTAAAGGTTTACAAAATCTTTATTTTGAGCATTGCCAGCAGATCAAGTGAAGTGGTTCTTCCCCTCAGTTCGGCACTGGTGAGGCCACATCTGGAGTCCTGGGTCCAGTTTTGGATCCCCACTACAGAAAGGATGTGGGCAGACTGGAGAGAGTCCAGCAGAGGGCAGTGAAAATGTTTCAAGGCCTGGGGGATATGACTTGTGAGGAGAGGCTGAGGGAGGTGGGCTTATTTAGTCTGGAGAAGAGAAGACTGGGGAGGGAGGTAGATTTAATAGCAGCCTTCAACTCCCTGCAGGGTGGCTCCAAAGAGGATGGAGCTGGACTGTTCTCCGTGGTGGCAGATGCTCAATTTGCAGCAAGGGAAGTTGAGGCTAGATATTAGGAAGAAATTTCTCACTTGGAGGGTAGTAAAGCCCTGGAACAGGTTACCCTGGGAGGTGGTAGACTCTCCATCCTTGGAGGTTTTGAAACCCAGGTAGATAAAGTTTTGTCTGGGATGAGAGAGTTGGGGTTGGTCCTGGTTTGAGCAGGGCGTTAGACTATATGTGACCTCCTGAGGTTCCTCCCCAACCCTTATTTGCTATGATTCTATGAAAATGCTAAACAGCAAAGAAAAAATCAACGGGGATTTAGCATTTCATGTCTCTCTACAGAAGAACTAGGGGTCACACAATGAATCTAGTAGGTCGTGGGTTTAAACCGAACACCAGGAAGTTCTTTTTCCTTCAGCGTGGAATTAAAGGGTGGAACTTGTTGCCCTCGGATGTGGTGGAAACGGAGTGTAGCCAGATTCACCAAGGGATTGGACACATTCTTGGAGGGAAGGGGCATCTGTAACTATTGAGCATGAGAGTGAGGGGCATGACTTCTGAATCAAAGCTTCCTAGACCTTAAATGCTGGAGGTTACAAGCAAGAGAGGAACAGTGGGGGAAAATCCCTGGTCAGACCAAGTTCACTGTCCTGTCCAAAATCCACTGTGTGACACAGGAGACTGGGCAAGATGGACCTAGTGTCTGACCTAGTAAATGGCTCTTATGTAATTAAAAAGAGATCTTTCCTCATTGTACACCACTGCCTAGCAACAGCCAGGGAGTGGAGCCTGCTTGTAGTCTTGCTCCCTGTATCTGGCTGCAGAATTTACTTCCAGCTTCACTCACAGCAGCAGAAACTGCTCTTACTGCATTTCTCGCATATAATGCACACTCCAGTTTCCAGCACCTGACTTTTGGGGGTGGAGGGGAAAGCTGCATGTTATATGTGAGAATATGGTAACAGTCACCTACTGCATGCAGCTGTCCTGGGATGACCTTGTGTCTGTCCACTTCTGGTCCGGGTGTAAGTTATATCCAGCGTCAGTTAAGCGGCATAAGTGATTGTCTGTCTGGGCTGTTTGTGCAGCTTCTGCTCCAGTAGTTCAAAGGTTGTGGAGAAGGGTGGAAGATCCATCTTGTTCCCTATTCTCCCGACCGTCTCTTCCTTTTAGTGGTTGCTCTGGAAAAGGGATTGAGCCCAGATGGGTTGCATCCAGCCGCAGCTCTGCAGCCAGCATGTGCCATAAGTTTGACAGGTCTCAGTCTACTTCCTCCTAAGCTCTTCCCCTGCAGAAGCCTTGAGAGAGGCCAGGGGCTGTGGGGACTGATCTTCCAAGCAGTGGAGGCACAAACTAACACCCCTGTGTTAGTACGAACACTGCTCACTCTGTTGGACTTCAGTCTCCGAGGGAACCGCTCAGGTCGCTTGATCTAGTGTAGATGTGAACAGATGACACCTAAACTGGGGTAACTTACCCCAGGGCAGTTTTACCTCCGATCATGACCCCTCAGTGAATCAGAAAGAGGTTTAATAGGCTGGCCTGAGGGAAGTTGGTGTTTGATTCAGCGGAGAGGCATCATACCCTTGCCAGTCATGGAAAGGGAATCTGGCTTGTCCTTTGATAGACCTTTGATCTCCCCTAGCCCAGCTCATGTGGCCAACAGGGCCCAATCCTAGAACCTCTGTGGTCTGGATTATGAACCCGGATTTCACGGGGGGACAAGCTGTACTCAAGAGAAGGCAGGTTGCTCTATCTAGGTTTCTAGGACTCTTTGAGGGAAAGCTTTCCCCACCCCTCTGAGATCCACCTGGCAGGCTGGGTCCGGCTGGTGAGGCCACAGCTTCTCCATGTCCAGCTAGGCCCTGTTGCCAGCATGTAACCCTTAGCATCTAGAGAAGACTCCCTTGGGTGGGGTGCATGGCACTGTATCTTTTCCTTGGGAAGGACTCAGAGGGGGCTGGGGGTGTTTCTGGGGGATACAACCCTGGAGCTAAGCTAAGACCTGTGCCTTCCATCTCTTGCAGTCTGCGGGAAGCGCTACAAGAACCGCCCGGGGCTGAGCTACCACTACGCTCACTCCCACCTGGCCGAGGAGGAGGGCGAGGACAAGGAAGACTCGCAGCCCCCAACTCCTGTCTCACAGCGTTCTGAAGAGCAGAAATGTAAGGCCCTTGGTGGGCTGGGTTTGGGGGGAAATGTGTTTTGTATAAAAGAAAATACAATAGCGAAGCTGGGCACAGTGTTGCCTGTGTTTTACTAGGAGGAGCTTCCAGGCTTCTGAGGTTGGCTGGTTGCATCCTTCTTACCTCCCTATTTCTGCTCCATGTGTCAAGAGGGTGTTTAAGCCTTCCCCAGAGACACTGGAGGCATGTAGGGTCATAAGAAAATCAGGCTAGAAGGGATCTCATTAGGTCATTTGGTCCAAATGGACTAGAGACCCATGGAGGTCTTTTCCAGCCTGACTTCTCTGATTCTGTGGACAGTCAGAGCAGGAGGTCCCATTCAGCCCAGGACCCTGCTTTAGCCCTGTCTGACCTAGCCTAACCAAGGGTCCATCCATGATGGAGATTCTCCTCTCTGGGCAGCTCATCCAAGCCCTCTTGGGAGCCAGAAAGCCTGTCCCCATCTCCGGTCTGTTTCTCTTTGCCACACCTCAGCATCTCACCCCTTGTCCTGTCCCTGGCAGCCAGTGAGAATTGTCCTTCTCCATTCTCCATCTGCTTGCCCTTCCAAGATTGGGGTCAAATCCCCCCCACTTCTCTTCTCCAGACTCAGTAACCCCAGGTCCTTTAGTTTGCCCTTGTCAGCCCTGTTTCCCACCATCTCAAGTTATCCCAGTTGCTTCAAGAGGCCTTGTTAGAAATGTAGAAGGATGAATGGGGTTGAGGGACTGAAGACTCCTGTGATCTCTCCTCGAGGAAGCTGGAGAAAGCTGGGGGTTGGGGGCGGGGGGCAGGCATGGCAGATCCATTCCTCCTGGGTTCTTTTCTGAGCTGGGAGAAAAATATTGGAAGGGGTAGGAGAGAGGCTAAGAATCAGGACACAGGTTTTTTTTTCCCTGGCCTCTAAAAGTAGTGTTAGTTCCTGGTGAGTACTCCACACACCTGGTTCTCATCCTTTTCTGAGCATTGAGTGGGAGCTAGTGGCTTAGGGCAGGGCAGGTTGGGAGATCTGGCTCTGGTTGGGGGGAAGATGTATGTGTTGTATGCAAGAAAATATGGTAGCAAAGCTGGGTGTAACAGGGTCTGTGTTCTAGCGGTCTAGACTAGGACAATGGGGCCTGGAGGGCCTGAACACTAGGACCTGGTGCTGTCCCACACAGGCTCCCTCGATTCTCTGTGCCTCAGTTTACCCTTCAGTGACGGGGTCCAGGAGCAGGTGAAACCCAGAGGGGGCAGCAGGGCAGGAGAGGGGGGTTGTACCACCTGGCACCCTCCCTGCTGTGGGCCGGGGATCTCTGGTGACCTTTGTTTGGGGTTTCTTTGGATAGCCAAGAAAGGCCCTGATGGCTTGGCCCTGCCCAACAACTATTGTGACTTCTGCCTGGGCGACTCCAAGATCAACAAGAAGACGGGGCAGCCCGAGGAGCTGGTGTCCTGCTCAGACTGTGGGCGATCAGGTAGGGTGTGTGTGGGATGCCTGGGCTCTGTGTGTGTCCCCCAAAATGCCTGGCTTGTGTGTGTGTGTGTGTGTGTGTGTGTGTGTGTGTGTGTGTGTGTGCGTGCGCGCGCATGCACGCGCACGTGAGACACCCAAGTTCCGTGTGTGTGTGCATATGTGCACAAGAGTGCACACATGCATGTTTGTGTCCCAATCACCTGGGTTGTGTCCATGTCTGTCCTAAAACACCTGGGTTCTGTGTGTACGTTTCTTGGGGCAGGGTGCAGGGGATGGTGGCAGTGGGGCATTCTGGGAAAGCAGCCTCTTTCTCTCTCAGAGCCATCAGCTGTTTGTTAGTGCAGTCTTATGGGGGGGCGCCCTTTTTCTTTGTGTTTCCTCAGCATGCTGGAAGGAACTAGGGGGCTTAAGCTGGGTTTTATCCGAGTGCTGGGAGTGGAGTGAGGTCTGGTGGGTGAGAGCAGGGGGCTCTAAGGACCCAGACACCTGGGTTTTATCCAAGGGAGTTAGAGCAGGGGTAAGCTCGGAGCCTAGATACCTGGGTTTTCTCTCTGCTCTGGGAGGGGAGTAGGGGCTGGCATGGTAGACATCTTCTCCTCTGCCATCTGATGCAACTTCCCTGGATCCCACCCTCCCGTGGGGCCAAGAGCCCCTGGCTATCTTGCATCTTGGGGCCACCTTTGCTTCCGTGTGTCTCACACCTGCTCCCCACCACAGGGCACCCTTCCTGCCTGCAATTCACACCAGTCATGATGGCAGCCGTGAAGACATACCGCTGGCAGTGCATTGAGTGCAAGTGCTGCAACATCTGCGGGACCTCAGAGAATGATGTGAGTACCCTTCGGAGCGGGTGGCGCGGTGCCATGGGAAGACATGGGTGTTGGGAGGAGTAGCCTGAGCTGGGGTTAGGATTGAGGTCTGTAAGGCTGGAAACAAAAGCCTCATTTCACCTGAGCCTGGATGCAACTGTCTAGGGTACAAGCACACACATGGAACCGAGGTGTCCAGGGCAGAGGGACATGTATATGGGACAGATGCATACAGAACATATAGGTGCTTAGGACAGATGGACACCAAACCCCAGGTTCCAGGACAGACGCACACACAGGACACAGGCATCTGGAACAGACAGACCTACATGGAACCCAGGCATCTGGAAGAGATGGGCGCACCGAATCCAGGTGCCCAGGACAGGCTCACACTGAACCAACGTGTCCAGGACAGGTGGATCCAGATAGAACTCGGGCATCTGGGACAAATGCACACAAAGCCCAGATTTCTGGGTCGGGTGCACACAACCCAAGCACCTGGGACAGTTGGACCACATGTGGAACCCAGGTATCTGGGACAAGTGCGCACATAGCCCAGGTATCCAGAACAGCAGACACTCATGGAACCCAGGCATTTGGGACAGGTGGACATGGAGCCCAAGCATCTGGGTTGGGCGGACAAGCTGGGAACCTAGATAACCAGAACAGACATCCACAGAACCAAGGCTTCCGAGACACGCATCTTTCAAGGGATGCCATGATATTATTGCCCTTAGGCGCACAGACTATAGAAAGGCTGAACATTGAAACTATCCCACCCTGCTGTGTGTTGCCAAGTTTCTGGCTACTGAAGAATTGTTCTAGGCTGTCTCTGTCCCCAGAAAACTGGTTGGCAACTAAGAGCCGGCCATTTCCACGGGGGACCTGGAGTCTAACAGGGGTGTCTGAAATGTATAAGATTCTTTGGGTAAATCCAATATCTTTTACTTACCCAAAGAACCTTGTCTGACTATGTCCTTAGAGCAACACGGCTACAACTTACACCCCTGGAGTCTACAATGGTGGAGAACCACTGGGGTAGGCTAGTTCACAAAGGATAGGACTAGGACTAGTTATTAAATAGAAATCAGAGATGGTTTCTTTTCGGCTTCTGCTTTGAGCTGCAGAGGTGGCAGGTCCAAACTGAGCTTTGGCCAAGTGTAGGGTCAGTGCTGTGTCTCTTGGGGATGGTTGGGGGGCAGGTGCTCTGTTAATGCTGCGTGTGGGGTGCAGGATCTATCCTCTAAGCAAAGCCGTGTTGAATCATATGAGTTTTTCCCCCCCCATTTCCCCACCTCTGCTTAGGACCAGCTGCTCTTCTGTGACGATTGTGATCGTGGCTATCACATGTACTGCCTCACCCCGTCCATGTCGGAGCCGCCCGAGGGTAAGTGTCCGTGTCTGCCTTGGAGAGCCGGCCTGAACCAGGGGGCTGAACAAGGGCATGGCAGGAACAGGTGATGGAGTCCTTTACATAAGGAGTTTTGCTGGTGTCCTCTTCAACCCGGTCCTGCTGGTGCCCCTCGCTCCTAACCCACAGTCCCCTGCACCCTCCCAGCCCTGCCAAGATGTCTCATTCCTGATTCACAGTCCATAGGTTCCCCACCCTTGCTGGTGCCCCTCCTGACCTGCAGCCCCTGCCTACCCCCTATTCCTGCCAGTCCTTAAGCAGGGGGATTGGACTAGATGTGAAGACCTCTGGAGGTCCCTTCCAGCCTGACTTGTTTCTTTTATTCCCAGCTGCCTCTAGGCAAATTGGGAAGTGATGGGGGGTGGGAGTGGGGGTATTTTTAGGTATTTTGAGGAAAGAAACACTTTTTCAGTGCCCAGCCAAGCATGGAATCATTTCTGCATCGGTAGCAAAATCCCTAGGACAGCAGGACACTTTGCGCTGCCCCCATGCCCGTCTCAGCCCACTACCATCAGAATATTACGGTTCCCAAGCCAACTCGTCACCCTTGGGCAGCTTCAAGATCCAGAGTGATCCTGGGCCTGGGGTTCACCCCCCTGCTCCCACACCCTGAGTTAATCTTCCATCTCCTCTTGCTTCATGTTAACCAAGGGGGCCGAGGGCTTGGCTCACTTGTCCTGTGTGGTTATGTCACAAGCCACGTGAGTTTCCAGAGATTGAGCTCCCCTGTAGCTTTGTAGGGAAGGAAACATGTCTCTGCCTTGGTCCAGCCAATTTGCTTTATGTCCTCAGTTATTTCACCCTTGCTGCACTATCCATGCGAGTCCACCCAGTATCTGGGCCTTGTCACAGCTTGAGCAGTATATTAAGGCCGCGCCTGTAGGACTCGGTTGAGAATGGGGGAGCCCTGTAATTATATTTACTTTGGTAGCAGTATTACAGTAATGTCTAGAACAGAATCAATCATTCAGAATGCCCCTATTTAGGAGGATTACAGTAATGTCTAGAGGGGATTGGTTACTGAATGTCTCCTTTTATTAACAGTATTATGGCAGTGTCCAGAGTGGGGTTGGTTGGATGTCTCTCTCAGTAGTAGGATTACAGTAAAGTCTAGAGGGAATCAGCAAGTGCTCTTTTAGTAACAGTATTGTGCTAAAGTCTAGAGGGGAATTGTTTTTTTTATTGAATGTCCCTTTAAGTAATAGGATTATGTTAGTCTAGTGGGAGGAATGGTAGTTATTGAACACCCCTTTAGTAGCAGGATTATGGTAGCACCTTGGGATCTCCATTTTTGCCTGTGCATTATTAGGGTGGCGCTTATTAGCATAACAGCATGAGAAAGTGTAGGGGGTCTGCCAGGATCAGGCACCTATTTATTGACAGCACCATTATTAATAGCATTACGGTAGCACCCATTATCATAGAAGGAATATGGTAACTCCAGTGAGGGCCTGGCCCCATTATGACATGTCCAGCATTAGGAGCACTACAGTAGTGCCAGGGAAGCATGGGAAAATCAGGATGCCCTTCTAGCAGGTAGATTACAGCAGATTCCATTTAAATGCATCACTGAGAATTGAGCCTGTACACTTGCCCAAATATAGTAGAGCTCGTTAAGCTGGGCTTGTTAAGTACCCATTAACCCAGCCCCCCAAAAAAATTAGAAGCATTTTTGAGGCTTCTAATATACTGCCTTTTGATGCTTCTTGCCCCATTTTGGGGGAGTCGCGGGGGCTGAACTAAGCAATTCTGCAGCTATTTGATGGTCGTTATCACTTGTGAGTGATTACGCGGGTAGCTGGTGCTCGTTATGGCACAAGTGCTAGGCAAAGGCATCCAGGGCCTTCCATCCTGTGATGGGGTGAAACCACTGATGCGCTTCTCCCATGCATGGTAAAGAGGGAACAATGTGCGTGAATAACAGAGATAATTGGAGGCCCCAGTCAAGATCTAGGGAGCCTCTTATTTTCTAGCATACAACATGACCTGGAATATAATACACACTGGTTTTTGAAAGGCTGAACAAAGAGGAAAAGATCTTTCCTTGTCGTAATTCACTGAGTAGCAGCAGCAGATGCGGGGTGGAGCCTGCTTGTTCTGCTCCTGGTCAAATACAAATTTTACCTTCATTTTGCCCGTATTGCAATCTTCAGCAGCTGTTTTTCTGTGGGGAGCAGAAGTCTGTGTTGTATGTGGGAAAATAAGGTATGCCACACTTGCGTCGAGAGTCTATGTCCTGCCTGTGCCAGCTGGAAAATGAGGCCTGGATGATAAGGCAGTAGAAAAACTGCCGCTGAGTCCAGGGTCCCACTCAACCGCTGCAGCGTTCCACCCCAGAGCTGGCTGCATGCTTGTTAACAGCACCTGATTATCATCATGTCTGGCCTACCACCCGCCCCAAATAAAACCCACACCTTGGTATTGGAAGGTGAAAGGTAGAAAAAAGATTTTTCCCGAGTTACAGCTGACTGTGTGACAGAGTGCAAGTCCTCCTGGGATCATAGTGTCCAGGAAGTATGGTACCAGGATGTTCCTGCTGCTTCACCCATACTGTCTCCTGCAGTGTCACGCTTCCTGGACACGCTGTTCCAGGAAGACATACTTGGTCATACAAATTTAGGCCCCAGACTGCAAGACTGTTAGTTCCTTTCTATAGACCTTCCTATTAATTAAGTGTTGTTCCCACATCCCAAGCCTCATCAAGATGGGACCAAATGCTCTCGTTGCCTGCTTCCAACACAAGCTACCATGCTTGGCTAATAGCTGTGGCTGTGAGAAGGTTAGGACAGGACTTGGCCACTTGACAGCTGTGCACGCAGTATCTCCATGCTTCTATTCTGGCGAAGAAAACAGCTTCCCTTGCTTGAAACGCAGTTTTGTTTTTTGGTGGGGGGGAGAGAAGGGTGATGGGGGTAAGGCATGCATTGTGTGTCAGAAAATATGGTACTCTAATTGACTTGCTTAATAACTGCTTTGTTCTCCTCGCAGGGAGTTGGAGCTGTCACCTGTGTCTGGATTTGCTGAAGGAGAAAGCCTCGATCTACCAGAACCAGAATTCCTCTTGATCTCGCCTCTCGGGCTGGCGACCTCTAGCTCTTCAATCCTGGCAGGGCTCTGTGACTCCTTTTGGTTTGATTTAAACCTTTCTTGCGGGTTTTCTTCCTTTTTCTTTTTCTTTTTCTTTTTTTTTTTTTTATCTCTTTCTTTTCAGTGGGGAGGGGGGGCACTAGTTCTTGTTAAGCTTCTCTCCTTCCTGAAGCAGCTTGGACGCCACCTGGCGCCGGAAAATTGTTCCTGGCACTGTCTGCTTGTCCTTTTCTTCCTCTTGGCTGGGCCGGGAGCCCTCCCTCCCTGTAGCCGTCTCAATGCTCCTGCTTCTCATACAGCACCGCGCACGCCAGGATTGCTCTCTTGAACCCCTTGGTGGACGGACAGTCCGTCCCTGGTGTGCCGAAGAGACTTGGGCCCCTCCTTTCTGGTACCTCTGCCAGCTGGCGCCTTGTGGGCCCACTGATCTCCCTTCAGAGTGTTTTCCAGGCTCCATCATCCACCCTTCCCGAGTCTCCGAGTGAAACCCACCTGTCTGGATAAAGGGAAATGACTTTTGGATAGACATCACCACATCCCACCCTTCCTGACCCCCGGCCTTCTGTTTGTCTGTGCACTTGTCTCCCCTCTCGAGAGGCTGAAAGCAGGGAACTGATCGCTGCCCCCACATCCCTCCTGCCAGTTGGGAATGGCTTGTGGGCTGGACAGGACCAGACGGTATTCGATGCCAGAGACTCCTGATCCAGCGCTGACCAGCCGGGGGGGATCCTTGCTTGCTTCCCCAGCTGTGTACAAAGCCTTAGAAATTCCCCAATGCGTTAAACCAGAGTCTGAAACTCAGCGGTACCTCAGCTCTGTGGGGCGTCGGCCCCTTTCCCCGCTCAGCTACGCTCGCCGGCTGGGATCTCGCAGTGACACAGGGTTTTAAAAGGGCCCCGGAGGTGCCCAGAGGACTCCTTCATCGCCAGGAGCTCCATCAGCCAGGCCGTTATCCCAGCGTCTTTTCACTGATGGGTGTGTGTGGTTCGAGGCCAGGAGCTTTTGTAGCATTAGCGGACGGGCTGGCCTGGCTAGGATCCCGTTTGTTGAGGGGGTCCTGCACCCGGTGTTTTGCTGGCCAAGCAGAGACCCA
This sequence comes from Crocodylus siamensis, assembly GCF_052110815.1. Taxonomy (NCBI): domain Eukaryota; kingdom Metazoa; phylum Chordata; order Crocodylia; family Crocodylidae; genus Crocodylus; species Crocodylus siamensis. The sequence continues at coordinate 3,759,230 of NC_143400.1, forward strand.
GCTCTGGCCTTCTCCAAGCAACGGAGGAAGAAAACACTTGGTGGTAAACCAGTGGTTTGTCCTCTCTGCAGTCCGCGGCTTCCACACTCTTGGGAAGCAAGGGATCTCGCTCCCCTTATCTTCTCCCTTTCCCTTATTTTGTTCCCCACTTCCGAAGGAATCTCTCTGAATCACGTGACTCCAACCTGTCAGGGACCTTTGAAACCTCTCCTCTGCCCATCGCTTCGCCTGGCTGGGGTTGGGGGGGTGTCGGGAGCGTGGGAGGAGCTGCCGCATGCTGGGTAGAAGGCGATATGGTTCTGTTGGAAATAATGTGCCTGTTTTTTCTAAATTGACTCCAGACCTACCTCTGAAAACCCCTCTTTACGTTCTTCCTCACTAGAAATGCATTAAAACTCCTTCCCCTTGCCGTAGGGCGGGGGTGTGGGGCTGGGGGGAGGGGGGAAGGTTGGCTGTGGGGCTCTCACCTTTTGTTTGCTGCTTCCCCGGGGGCCGGCTGGGAGTAGGAGATGACCTCTGCAGGGCTGGACAGAGGAGGCGGAGGCAGCAGCGGTGTTTGAACAGGGCCCTGGGAGATGGGTGGCTGGTCGGCCTGTGTTTGGGGTAGTGGGGTGGGGGCTAGGGCTGGCCAATCCAGCTCTTTTCTGAGCATTAGATTGAGATGGAACAAGACCCTAACCATACACATGCTCCACACACTCCCCTCCATGGGGGTACAGATACCCTACCCTCTCAGCCTCTGGGGCACACGTGTGTGTGCACACGCATGGACATGCACACAAAACCCGGGTGTCTGGGACGTGCAAGCACACCCATGCACACTTGTCTGGAACATGCCCACGTGCACTCAGAACCCAGGTGTTTGGGACACCTTCCTCTCCCCCAGGCGTCTGAGAGATTCATGCACACACGCATGTACCACCCAGATGCCTGGGTTCTCCGTGTCCTGGACATCTGGGACACAGATGTGTACCCCTCCCCCCAGCACCCCCCCCAACGTACGTACGTCTGGGACGCATGCAGAACCTAGCCATCTAGGACGTGCACACAGACACACGCATACATGCAGAACCCAGGCATCCGGGACACCCCCCCCCCCAACACACACACACACACACACACACACACATACACATGCACACTTTTTGCACAGCTCTGACGCCTCTTGATGTGCCCGGAATTTCAAGCCCCCTTTTCCCCCTCTTCTGTCATAGCCTCGAGCCCTGTCCCATCACCGCTCTGGTGGGGTTGTCCTCTCCACGGGTGTCCCCCTTGGGCAAGGCCTGGTGAGTCTTGCTCACGACCGAGGTGCCCAAACCTCCTTGGCCTCCACCCCCCCATCCAGATCCTTCCCTTCTTGCTTGACTAGGCAGCCACCGCATCCCCTCCCTCTTAACTGCGGGGCTCCATGCCATCATCTCAGGACCCCCCCCCCCCCGAGCTAACCTTCACACGCGTGTCTTATCCCCGCCTGCCCCCTTTAGAGAACACCAAAACAGCTCCTTCGACTATGGAAAACCTCTTATATTGTCACTTTTGTGGGTGGGTGGGGGTTGGGTTGACGGGGGGTGGGGGCGGTTCTTTTGGTCTTGTGCGCGTTGTTCTCGTTCCAGTGGGAATGCGATTCTCAGGTCACACGTCGTCCCCAGGTAGATAATGATTAGCTCATCAGGCTTTGGGGATGGGCCTTTTCGCTGTCCGCCATTGTGATGTGTTGTTGGGATGGGAGAGGATGGATTCCATTTAGGTTTCATCTTTTTTCAGTTGCTGTTAAAACATCCTCTGCCCTCCTTTTTTTTTTCTTCTTTTATATTTTTATCCTTTCCTTTCCTCCGGCTGCTTCTTGCCAATAAAAAAACACTATCTTTTTATTGCTTCCCTTTTGGAAGGCAAAGGACAAACAAATTTGTAGCAGGAAGAAGCCACCTGCTGCCGAGTTGAAAATTTGGGTGTGTTTTTTTTCTTTTTAATTTCCCTTTTCCCCCTAGCTTCAGCCTAATTTTTCCACCCCTCTTCTACTCCACAAGCTGTCTCACCCCCCTGCTCACCCAACAGGCGCTCGCAGCAGATTGAGACAGCCCCCTGCTTCTATTTAATTTGGCATTTCTTTGCCTTTTGCTCTTCCTTCCCTTCCTCCGTTGAAATCGCAAAGATTTTTCAAAAGGCTAATTTTTGGGGGGGGGGGGGGTGTTAATGGACAGAGTAATAAAGCAATGGGAATTTTGGTCCTACTCCGTAGATGCCGTCATAATTTTTTTTGTTTTTTAATTGGGCGTCGCATCAATTTAGAGCCGAGGTGTGTCATTTTTTTTAAAGGTACTGTATTAAAAATTTAAAAAAGAAAAAAATTAGTAAATAAACATTTTTACACGGATGCCTTGATGTCCTGTTTTCTCCTCTTCCCTGGTGCCTGGGTGTTTCCAGCCAGCTGTGGAAAACTGCTCTGAATTTCTCCAGGTAGAGCCATGACTGCACCCTGGGGTGCAGTCCCTACCCTAGAGGTGGCCTCATCTACATGTGGGTGTGAGTGTGTTTCTCACCCCAGAGGTGGCTGCATGTGCACGTGTGTCTCCCACCCCAGAAGTGGCTGCATTTGGAGGTGTCCTTCTGCCTTGCAGCCACTTGCGTCAACACAGTATGACTTTTCCTGACTGCCAACTATTTCTGTGCCCCCTGCTTGATGCACCCGTGGCTGTGGCGTGATTCAGCCCTGGAGGCTGGTCTGCTTGGGGTGGGGGGGAGCTGAGCACTGATGATTAGATCATCCCTATCTCCCCCCGCCCTCATGTCTGCCCCTGGGATTCAATTAACTCCCAGCCCAGCTGCTCATGGCTGACGTAGAGCCCTAGCGCCCAGCTCAGGATGCCTGGGATCTATCCAGACCGTCTCGGCGCTTGGTTTTACCTGCCACGTTCCTCTTCTGTGTCGGATTCCTTCCACGCAATAAAAGAGCTGCCGTGGTCCGGGGCAAACCCTAGGTCCATCTTGCCGTCTCCTCTGTGCTGTGGCGGCAGACGGCGCAGGCTGGGAGGGAGCGACTGGGTCTGAGTAGGGATGTTCTCCTGTTCTGCCAGCATCGAGTGTCGAGGACGCTCCGGTGCAGAGGCCGTGCCCCTCGCTCCCGTGCTCAGGAGCTACCGACGCCCCTTTCCTCCAAGAACGTGTCCGGTCCCGCAGTGACTCTGGCTGAACTCTGCTCCAACCGCATCTGGTGGCAACGAGCCCCATGCTGCGGGCTTGGAGTTCATTTTAAACTGTGAGCCCTTGTTCCTGGCTGGTGGGAGACGGGCCACAAATTCCTATGGACTTTCTCTTCCCCATTTAGTCTTTTGCAGGCCCTTCTCTTGTCTCCCCTTATGCCTCTTTGAATGGAATAGGCCTGTCTGTCTATCCATCCATCCCATGCCATCTCTCCATCCATCCATCTGTCCATCCGCCTACCCACCCCATGCTGTCTCTCTCGTCAGCACCTTCAGTTTTTCCTCCTAGGAGGCCCCTTCGTACCACTCCTCATCCTTGTCGCTCTTCTCTGGACCTTTTTGAGCACCACGTCCTTTTTGAGGTGTGGGGACCAGAGCTAAGCACAGTATTCAAGAGCAGCCTGGAAGGCCATGCTTCTCGACTGCTGGGGGCCACCGCCCCGCAGATGTGCCACGAGCCCCTCGCCCGCGGGCTGCCTTTAGCACGGACATGTGGTTCACAAGGTGAATTCAGAGATTTATGGGCACCTGGAGAGGCCAAAGCTTCCTGCAGTGCCGATAGGGCTTCTCAGAGATGTTGGCAGCAGCAAAAAATTGCTCTAGGATGTTTCTGGAGGCAAGAAATGAGGACAAGCAAAGAGCTGGGATTTTCTGAGGGGCTGGTCTATCCTGCTCTCTTCTTGAAACCAGCACCTTTGGAACAAAGTTGCTGTGACTCGGTTCAAGCCTTTCTCTTAGAGATCCTGGGCTGGAAGGCATCTCCTGAGGCCACATCTAGTCTGTCCCTCCGGCCCGAGGCAGGCTTATCCCTCCCCAAACCACCCCAGACAAACCCACCTAGCCAGACTTCAACGGCCCCGATGCAACCGCCAGGCCTAGACCGTCCTGCCGCTTGCCTTCTGCGGCCTCTGCCGGTTTCTATTCGAACTCTCCCATCACTGATCTAGTTTCAGGGGTTGAAGGTCCCTTGCCTGGGCCCCAAACGTCTCTGGGGAAAGGTGCTGGCAGAAGACGCTGCAGAGACTTTTCTCGGGGCAGGCCCGCGGGGGGTGATTTCAAGCCCAGGGTGGATCTGGGGGAGGTTGATGACTACTCCCCAAGGGCAAATGCTGACGTATGTGACATCGTAAGGGCAGCTCAAACCTTGCTGGAAGCGACTGGATTTTGTGGTGGCTACTCTCCTCCCAGCCCCATGCCTCGTGGGCTGGATTTGTCTTGAAGCCGACAGGCTGTACTGGAGAGCTCCTGTGCCCCGCCACCTGCTCCCAGCTCGCTACCGCCCGCGCACGTGGGGCTGTGCAAACAGGCAGCCCAGCCTGGTCCCCGAGGAAGTTTAGCAACGTGGAGTTTGCTGAGGTCGAGCAGACAGTGGCGTAGATGTGGGCCTTATAGACTGACCATACACACACATACATACACATGCATGCACTTACATATACACACGTAGACCATGCATGCACACACAGACATACACCCACATATATGTATACACGTTTATACACATATATACACATGTGCGTGCACACGCATTACACAGACACACACATTTGTACATACATATACACATGTGTACCCATGTGTGCACACATACATGTTTATAGATACATATACATACACACATACCTGTGTACATACATGCATACATATGCATATTCACACATTTATATACATATGCACACAGGTACCCATGTGCACACGCACATAGCTATATATACACAGAGACTTATAAGCAGACATACACACGTGTGTGTACCCTTCATATATATATGTGTGTGTGTGTACACTTCACATATAGAAGGTGAAGTCTCCCAGCTCGGACCTCTGGCATTCCTGCTTTATGTTTCTTGGGCCGAGCTGAGGCCCGAGCCAGGGCTTGAAGGACCCGGCTTCTGTGCCCGTCTCTTCTCCGCACTCAGCCCCCCAGCTCTGTCAGCTTTCCTCCTCAGCCCTGCCTCCCGGGTCCCTGCGCTGCGAGGGTGTGATGCCTTGCGCTGTGTCGGGGCTGTTTGATGAAGTGGTTGGATGCTGGATTTGTCTGGGCTGGTGTGGACAGGGCCGATCCTGCCTCAGGCAGGGGGTTGGACTGGATGTGACCTCTCGAGGTCCCTTCCGGCCCCCCTTCCCTAGGATGTCTGTGATTTCTGCCAGCCCCACATGTAGGATCTTAGGAAAGTCAGGCCAGAGGGGATCACACAGCCTGGTGCAGCCCCTTAGATGGACTAGATCAGCGGTTCTCAACCTTTTTTGTACCAGGACCTAGTTGTAAAGATTAATGGCCAGTCTTGACTGGGTGCCCCTCACTCCCGACCTGTGGCCCCCCAGAAGCCCCTTGCACTGCCTGCCTGTGGGGGGGGAAGCCAGTTTCCCACACTGCTCTTCTTTAAAGGAGAACCCATTTTTCAAGTTTGTCCATGACCCTTTCACATATTCTTGCAACCCACTTTTGGGTCATGACCCAAATTTCTCATTGAGAAATGCTGGACTAGATGACCTGTGAAGGTCCCTTCCTGCCTGCCTTCTCCATGATCCTCTAGGATGATTTGTATCCCTCAGCTCTGGCCTCTTTCCAACCTCTCCACCTCTTCCTCGAAGCACAGGGCCCCAAACTGAAAACTTTCCAAGAGAAAGGAAATATATCAGCAGTGGCTTTAAGTGTCACCACTGCAGCTGGAATACTACCCCCAAAGTGCTGTTGACCAGCCAGGCCTGAGCTGCGATGTTTATTATTATCGTTCAGGATTAATCACCAAGCCAGTTTCCCGCAGTGGTTTCTTTTATTGTTATTATTATGGTCTTAAACTCAAATAAATACGTAGAATGGGCGACACAAATACCAGCGAGAGATAAATTGACATGGGAATACAATGTTCTGACAGTTCAGTTCAAAGGAAATAGCTTTTCTTTTTCCCTTTCCTTCTGCCTGTCCAAAACAATGTGCAGGGCTTACGTGGAGGGTGCATTGTAGGTGAGGAAATATGGTACCTTGTTGGTTGGAGGCCATTCAAGGCTGTCCCGGCAAAGTGGGCACCAGAGCCCAAAATGGGGGTGCATCGAGTGTTTGCCTCTGGCTTCTGGGACTAGACCTTGTGCCCGTCTTGTCTCGAGGGCATCGATGGGAAGATGTTCCCACAGGGCCCTTGGTGCTGGCATGGATGCAGCTGGGCGGCTCAACTCGAATGAATCTTTGCGAGGCATGAAACAACAGAGGGTTGCAAGCCTGGGTGCCGCCTGCCATTAGCATGGGGGATCTGGCCGTAAAGTCTTGCCTTGCTTTGTGTCTCAGTTTGCCCAGGAAAGAGATGCCTGGGGACTATAGACACAGCCCCCAACAGTCACCTGCCCCAGCTGAGATGGACTGGTGTGGAGACGGTCTTCTGGGCGGGCGATGGAGACGCTGCTTCCTGCTCTCGCCATATTCTCTGGAGTCACAGGTCAAGCTCAGTCCTTTGGGAGAGTCCGGACAGCCCCTGAGGTCTGACATCCCCTGGGGGGGGAAGGCGGGAGCCCTCCACGTGGTGGGGGGGGCACCTGTTTGGGAATCGAGCCGGGCGCCCGGGCTCCCAGAGCCCTGCTCTCATGCCCCGGCCCCTGCTCTGGTGCCCAGTCCAAGCATGAGGAAGCAGAGGCAGGAGCTCCCAGTGTCCAGGGCTGCTCCTGCCCGTGACTGAGCGGGGAGAAGCCCCGTGTGGCCTCCAGGCTGGGAGCCGCGAGATGCAAGGTTCCTGGGGGCGCAGTGGGCTGGGGGACATCTCCTCCATTTTTCAAGTTTTCTGTGACCCTTTCACACCCAAGGGAGGTGGTGCTCTGCCCTACCCTAGGGGTCTTCAAGAGGAGGTTGGATGGGCATCTGGCTGGGGTCATCTGAACCCAGCACTTTCCTGTCTATGCGGGGGTCGGACTCGATCTGTTGAGGTCCCTTCCGACTCTAACATCTATGAATCCAGGGTCCATCGTGGAGTCAAGTCCACTCCTCTCCTGCTTTGGCCACGGCCATGTTCAGTCAGGGTCTCACATGGGCACCGAATTCAGTCTCAGGATAGCAGGGATCGGGGACAGGTAAAATTCCTCCTCTCCCAGCCCTCAGGTCTGGGGTCCTGGTGGTGACAGATGGAGACTCCTTCCACCTTCTGCTGCTGCAGCATGAGGTCCTTGAGATGCGACATTCAAGCCAGGGGCTGAATCTGGAGGGGAAGGGAAGAGAAGATGGTGAGACCAGTATCTGGGCTCTCGGCTCGCCCTGCTTTAACCTCCCCAGACCCCACTCCCCTTCCAGAACTGGAGAGGACCCAGGCATCCGGGTTCCCAGTCCTGCCACTATAACCTCCCCAGATCCCACTCCCCTCCTGGAGTGGGGATAAAACCCAGGTTTCTGGGCTCCCAGTTCCCTCATCTATCCCCCTAGACCCCATTGCCTTCCCAGAGCTGGGAGAGAGCCCAGGTATCTGAGGTCCCAGCACCCCCTGCTCTAATCCCCCCAGATCCCACTGCCCTCCTAGATCTGGGCTTGAACCCAGGTTCCCTGAATTCCCATTGCCCGCTAGCTCAAACCCCTAGATGCTAATCCTATTAGGCCAACAACTGTTGGTTTGGTTCTCCATAGTAACTCTTCCCATGGGATATGGCTAGGGCCATGTTCGACTCCATTACCCACCCCCTGGAAAGTCCCCATGCATCTCCCCCCAGAGCTGGGCAACCCCCAACTGATGCCCACACAAGACTCAGTGGGGGGTCACCACTCAAGGGCGCTGCAAACAATACCCGTCTTGCCTTGGGCACTCAATAGGGTTGGCCAGTCTTGGAAAGCCCCACCTCCCTTCCTAGCCAGCCACACCTGTTCACTGCGCTGGGGCCCGGTGAAAGGCGGCGACGTGCTTGGATATCTTCTTCCACCTCCGCTTGTCCCAATGGCATGAGAGCAGCATGCGGAAGGTGTTGCGGAAAGACCGGTTGCAGAGGGCATAACACATGGGGTTGACAGTGCTGTTGACGTAGCATAGCCAGTAGCCCAGCTCCCAGAGGCTCTTGGGAACGCAGTCTTGGCAGAAGGTGGACACCAATACCATGATGTTGTAGGGCATCCAGGTGAGGAGGAAAGCCAACAAGATGGCACTCAAGGTCCGGGCAGCTTTCTTCTCTTTGACCAACGAGAGCGTCTTGCGCTTGGACAGCTCCTTGCTCTTCTTTAGGAGGTGGCTCTCGGCCGTGGTCGTTCTCCCCGATGGTGCCAGTGTCTTTGGCTGCCTCGCTGAGGTCTTGGAGCCAGAGGATGCCTGGGATAGGATCCGGCAGAGAAAACCCCCTCCTGCCCATGCCTTGCTGGCTGGCTTGGCCCGCTCCCGGCTTGCCTTCTCTGCCATCGGTGGTGGGTGGACCACAGTGCCGACCATGGGCAGCCGAAGAACCATTGAACAGAGGCTCTGGACCTCAAAACGCTGCTCCTCACCCTCGGAGGAGGTCAAGGAGTCGGGCGAGCCTTCCTCTTCATCCTCGTCCTCCTCCTCTGTGATGTTCCAGCTCCCGTTGCTGCCTTGCTTTGCTGACGCCGGCTCTGCCCACCAACCAGAGAAACAACAGGCCTGCTTGGGGGCTTTGGTCTTACCAGACAGTGGTGGCAGTGCCTGGGGCTGCTCTGAGCTGCTGGTACTCCCATCCCCAATGCCCTTTGGCCTGGCTTTGGTGGCTGTGGTCTTGGTCTCCGAGCCCTGGAGCCCAGCCAGTTCCTTGGTCCGATTCTCCGTCTCGCGGTAAATCCTCCAGTACAGAGTGATCATAATGGTGACTGGCAAGTAGAAGGCTGCGATGGCTGTGCCAAAGGTAATGATGGGCTGAGAAAGGAACTGGATGAAGCAGCTGCCTTGGGGGACAGTCCTTGTCCCCACAAAGTACTGCCAGAACAAGATGGCAGGTGCCCAGAGGATGAAGGAGATGGCCCAAGCCAAGCCAATCATAATGGCTGCCCTCTTGGGTGTCCTCTTGGCTCGGTAAGTCAGGGGCCGTGTGACAGAGAAATAGCGATCAAAGCTGATCAGGAGCAGGTTCATGACGGAGGCATTGCTGGCCACATAATCCAAGGCCAGCCAGAGGTCGCAGGCCGTGTTCCCAAGGGCCCAACGCCCCATGACGATGTAGGTTGTGTAGAGGTTCATAGAGATGGCTCCGATGATGAGGTCTGCACAGGCCAAACTCAGCAGGAAGTAGTTGTTGACTGTCTTCAGCTCGCTGTTGACTTTGAAGGACACCAGCACCAGCAGGTTGCCCACCACGGTGACCAGAGAGAGCACACCGGTCATCAGGACAATCAAGACCACCTCCCATAATGAATAGCTTCCCTCCGGGGCAGGGCCTGCAGGATCCTGGGTGCTGTTGAGGGCTGGATGGAAGTCAGAGAGATTCATGGTGCTGGGGCTGGCTCTGGGGGCTCCTGGAAGGGTGTACTGGGAAGAGAGCAACATTGGGTTCTTCCAGCACCCCAGCCTGCAGCCCAGTGGGAGATGGATGGTGGCTCTTCAGGCTGAAGACATCTCCTGGATCTGGAGAGCAGAGAGAGACGGAGAAAGATTGTGATGGGTCTCAGGGTCCCCGTATTTTCCACCTGCTGAACACAGTGACACCAGTATGACCCCCCCCCCACACACACACACACACAGCTACGGCCACAGCCTAGGTGGAAGTGTTGTTCTCAAGGGTCTGTAAAGTCCTACCATGCTGTGGTTTTATCTCCTTCTGCAGTTCTACCAAGAAGGCCCAGGTCCCTGCTTGGGTAAGTCCCGACCTTTGTAGGAAGCTAAAATGAGGACTCGGGACCTCTGGAATCCATTCCCAGCTCCACCATTGACTGGCAGCGTGACCTCGCTTCTCTGTGCCTCAGTTTCTCTGCTCAGCCTTGGTCTGCTTTCGGCTGTGACCATCAGGGTGGGGACAAGGGGCCCTGATCTCACTTGGGCACTGAAAAAATGGGGAAGGCAATCTTGGTTGGGGGGGCCCAGGTAGCACCTGGTCAATGGGGAGCCTTGATATTAGTTGGAGGGGTTCCTGATCTCAGCTGGGACTTCTAAGTGCACCCCTTGTCTTACTTATCATTGGAGGGATGGTGGGATTAGGGACTCCCTTTCAGAGCATCACAAAGGACATCACGCAACGACTTACCTTGCTCTCAGTGACCTTTTTTCACCCATCCCATGATGCAGCCACCAGCTCCAGGCAGCTCCAAGACATCATCTTCTGGAGCCCACCTACATCAACCAGAGGCATTTAGTTCTTCCAGCTCTCCCAAGCCTTCGCTAAACCAACCCTAGCATTGCTCTCCTCCAGGCACAGTCACTCGAGCCACCCTCAAAACTCCCAACCACCTTGGCTCTATGGGGCCACACGGCTCTGTCTTTGGCATGGAGGGACCAAGAAAGGTTCCCAACTAGATCTCGATGGGAAGCTGCAGGGATCTACCCCAAGTCTCTTGCTGGCCCATGCTTTCCATGATGCCCCCTGTAGCTCCATGCTGAAGACCTTTGGAAGAGCACAACCCAACCCACTCCCCAGTTCTTCAGGGACACCAGAGACGAATCTCCCTGACCCCAAAAATCGTTAGCAGGCATTTGCTGATAAAAGCTGCAAATCCAGCTATGGAGGATCTGTGGTTTCTAGACACCCCATCCTGAAGGGTAAAGGTCAAACCAACTGGTCTTCACCCATGCATCCACCCAGCCCTGCACTCACTCTGTCTCTGCAACCCACCAACTGCTTTGGAGGAAAATTACCCTGTCTGTTTGTCTTATGTAACCCAACTGGGATCAATGCCTCCCTATCCAGAGCTGGAAGCTTTGGAACCGGTGCCAAAGGCAAATATTGTCCAGGGCCACTGTCACGAGGCAGGACACTGAACGCAGGGGAGGACGGGTGACATTCTTGGCTGGTCGAATAATCCAGGCTTCTTGGGAAAGAGCAAAACCTGTTTTACAACCCTGAGTAAATGGCTGGCAGCTGGAGAACCAGGAAGGAGGCGGCAGGCAGAAGACGCTTGACTTTACAAGGGGGAACAGGCTAGCTGACATTTGGCAGCTGCTAGTACCGTATTTACTCACATACAATACTCCGCTTCCCCCCCCTAAAATTGGGGTCAAACATTGGGGAACACGTCTTCAATGAGGAACTGGATACTGAGCAGTTGGGTTGAAAGGAAAGACCTTTCCCCTTTGCTCTCCCTGTCTGTAAAATGGGGATAAGAGCCCAGGTAGCCTTGGAAAGGCATTACTGGCATTTCTACACCCGTCTAGTGTCGGATGCAGTAGACTGCTGCCTACGCACGCTCCTACCCCTCTCCACCAGTCAGTCTCCAAGGTGCTCCCCCCCTGCTAACTCTACTCTCCTTGGATTTGGTTGTACCCAGAGCCAACTGAAAAAGGCTGATAGGATTTTGGACTCCAAAATCTACCCAGTCTCACTGGCCCGTCAAACTGGGAGGAGGGAGTTGGGCCAGTTTTGCTAGCCCATTGGACCGCCATCCCCTCTGGCTTCCCACCCAGAGCAGCACAGCCATTCCAGCAGGCGTTCGCAGCGTAGCTGTGACCATGGCAACAGCAGGTGGTAGTGCCGCGGTGTGTAGGTGGTGCCAGGCCGACAGGAATTAGCGGCGTAGGAGGGATGTGGGGAAGGAAAGCGGCGGCATGGGCGTCACCATGCCAACTGAAAGTGGGGGGCTACCATGCCATTCCCTTCCCCGGGGGGTAGACCCCAGGCATCTGGGCTCCCAGCCCCCCTGCTCTAAGCCCCCAGCCCCCCCCTGCTTTAACCCCCTGACCCCACTCCCCCCCCGGAGCTGGGGAGAGCACCCAGGGATCCGGGCTCGGCTCTGCCTTTCACATCCTGATTCCTCTGAAGCCGCAGCCAAGAGGCGTCAGGCAGGTGCAAGCCGGAGCCCAGGCATCTGGGGAGCATCAGCTGTGTACACAGCCTCCCCTGTGATCTCATTTAAGGGCTGCTTAATTGGCCCTGCTGTAACAGGGCTGTTGGCGCAGCTCCCCGGCAGGTTTCAGTTCCAATGGGCTGGCCCCATCGCGCCAGGCACTGCACAGACCCCGCAGGCTGGGACGGGGGGTGCTGAGTGCTGTACAGACCCTGCAGACCAGGATCGGGGGTGCCAAGTGCTGTACAGACCGGCACTGGGGGGTGTTGGGCACTGTAGAGACCCCCCAGGCTGAGATCTGGGGGCACCGGGTGCGGTACAGGCTCCCCAGGCTGAGTACAGGCACTGGGCACTGTACAGACCCTGCAGACTGGGATTGTGGGGGGGGGGCACTGTAGAGACCCCCCAGGCTGAGCTTTGGGGGCACTGGGCACTGTAAAGACCCCACCAAGGCAAGACTGTGGGGTGGCAGGTGCTGCACAGACCCCCCAGGCTGAGATCAGGGGGCTTTGGGCACTGCCTAGACCCCCCCAGGCCAAGACTGTGCTAGGTGCTGTACACACACTACATGCCAACCCATCTGGCGCTGGCGGCAGGACCCCGGCATCCGGACCCCTCAAGGTAAGATTCCCTTCCCCCTTGCAAACCCTGCCAGCCACAGATCACTCCCAGCCAGGCAAAGCCTTGCAGCCAGCTCCCTCTCACCCCACCTCTCCAGCGGACCCCCGCCGTTACCCCCTGGCTTTGCAAAGACCCTCAAGCTCCCCTCTGTGGCCACGGCACCTGCCTTACTTCATATGGAAACGATCTCGCCAGGCTGGGCTGGACCTTGAAGTCTTCCTGCTGCTCCTCTGGGTTTTTTTATGGGGGCGGGGGGCCACTATGCCCCTGCCCCCAGCTGGGGCAGATCCCAGGGGCCCGGGGATGGGGACCGGCTTGCAAGACGGAGCACGGGGGGCTGCGGACCACAGCCACTCTGCCCTCTCCCGCCGGCCGGGAGCTTTGTGTACACAGCGTCACATGCTAAAAAAACTTCCTCTGGGCAGAAGGAGGGGGGGCACCAGGCCCTGCCCCATCAACCTGCAACTTTATGGATGGGGAAACTGAGGCACGGAGAGCAGGGGGAGGTGGGAAGTGGAGAGAGCTGGGTGTTATGATCCCCCAGGGGGGCAGGAGTGGAAACCAGGTCTCCTGGCTTCGACCAGCCCAGTCTCTGCCTCCTCCCTTCCCCGGCAGGCCCATGGCATGCTTCTGTGCCTCAGTTTCCTCTGGTAAAGATGAGGCTTGTACTGCGCCTGGCATGATAGTGTTCCTGGTCTGGCGGGGTCGGGGGGTCTGTACAGTGCCCAGTGCCCCCCAGTCTCAGCCTAGCAATCTGTATAGTGCCTGGTGGCCCCCCAGCTCAGCCTTGGGGTGGGTCTGTACAGCATCTAGCACCCCCCAGTCTCAGTCTGGGGGGGTCTGAACAGCGCTCATCACCTCCTGATTTTGGCCTGGTGGGTCTGTGCAGCACCCAGTGTCCCCCGGTCTCAGCCTGGGGGGGTCTGTGCAGCGCCCGGCACCCCCGGTCTCAGCCTGGGGGGTCTGTGCAGCGCCCGGCACCCCCGGTCTCAGCCTGGGGGGGTCTGTGCAGCGCCCGGCACCCCCGGTCTCAGCCTGGGGGGGTCTGTGCAGCGCCCGGCCAGCCTGGGGGGGTCTGTGCAGCGCCCGGCACCCCCGGTCTCAGCCTGGGGGGTCTGTGCAGCGCCCGGCACCCCCGGTCTCAGCCTGGGGGGTCTGTGCAGCGCCCGGCACCCCCGGTCTCAGCCTGGGGGGGTCTGTGCAGCACCCAGTGTCCCCCGGTCTCAGCCTGGGGGGGTCTGTGCACCCCGATCTCAGCCTGGGGGGTCTGTGCAGCACCCAGTGTCCCCCGATCTCAGCCTGGGGGGGTCTGTGCAGCGCCCGGCACCCCCGGTCTCAGCCTGGGGGGTCTGTGCAGCGCCCGGCACCCCCGATCTCAGCCTGGGGGGTCTGTGCACCCCGATCTCAGCCTGGGGGGTCTGTGCAGCACCCAGTGTCCCCCGATCTCAGCCTGGGGGGGTCTGTGCAGCGCCCGGCACCCCCGATCTCAGCCTGGGGGGTCTGTGCAGCGCCCGGCACCCCCGATCTCAGCCTGGGGGGTCTGTGCAGCACCCAGTGTCCCCCGATCTCAGCCTGGGGGGTCTGTGCAGCGCCCGGCACCCCCGATCTCAGCCTGGGGGGGTCTGTGCAGCACCCAGTGTCCCCCGATCTCAGCCTGGGGGGGTCTGTGCAGCGCCCGGCACCCCCGGTCTCAGCCTGGGGGGGTCTGTGCAGCACCCAGTGTCCCCCGGTCTCAGTGGGGGGGGGCTGCTACTTCTTTTGCTCTTTTGCTCGCAGCGGACTCGGTGAAAGTGCTTTTCATGCCGGCGCGAAGCAGGCGAGGGAGGCCGGAGCGGAGCCGCGCTGCTCACGCGCACGTGGCGGTTAACGAGGCAGCGCAGGAGGCCCACCGGCGGCGGCCCGGGAGGGCGGAGTCGCGGGGCTGAGGCAGGGGCCCGGGCCGGCGGGCGAGCGCTGGGGCGACGGGGCCCTCCGCCCGGGAGGGGAGGGGCGGGAGCCGGGGGTGAAGCGGGGGCGGCGGGAGCCGGGAGAGAGGGGCGCTGGCGGCCCGGGCCGGGCCCCTGGGCTCTCCGCCGCTCTGGGCGGGGGGGTCGGGGCTGAAGCCCGGGCGCCTGCGCCCCCCCCGCTCCAAGGGGCACGGGGCCGTTGGTTAGGACGGGCCAGGCCTGGGTGGGGATGCGGGCCAGGACTCCTGGGTGCTGCACCCTTCCCAGGGGGCCGTAGGGAAGACGCCCCCCCAGTGCCTGCCTCAGGTTCCTCCGTCTCTCAAGCCGGCTGCAGACCCCTCCCTGTATCACCATCCATAGGACTTTCTTCCCCAACTCATCCAGCTCCTGGCACTGGGCAGGCGGGGAGGGGAGACCTTGATCTCCACCAGGACACCTGAGTTGTCTCCCCCACAGCCTGCTTTCCTCTCCGCCCCAATCCCTGGCGCTTTGAGCCGTGTTTTTGGAGCTCAGCTGGGCCACGATCACCCCCAGCTGCTTTTCAACTCCTGGCCCCCGCTGGGAGACAGGTCAAGCCAAGGTCCCTCGGCTCTGGGAAGACAGGGCAGCTTTGCAGGGGGTCGCAGGAGATCCCTGGAGGTGGAGAAACACCAGGACAGTGTCCTGGGAGCCACAGAGGAGACGATGGGGGGATCCGGGGGCTCAGACGGGGTTAGGGCCGAGCTCAAGGCAGGGACGGAGACTGGGGGATCCTTGTTCCCACTGCTGCCTGGGTCAGCACGGATCTGTGCTTCGTGGCCTGGTGGAGACCTGGGGTTGGCCTGGAGGAGAACGGATGGGTTAGGACAGAGGTTGTCCAGCTCCTGCGCTCTCAGTCCCCTCTCGGAAAGTCCCAGCTCTTTCCTTGACTCCAGGGGGGAAAAACCCCTTCTCTGGCAAAGCCCTTGGAGAAACCCCATGGGGGAGAGACCTCAAGGGGCGTCCACTCTCCCAGGGGTCCCACAGCCAGCCTGGCTCAGAGGGAGTGGTGTAGGGGCACTGTGGGCAGCTGAGTCTGGGGAAGAACAGGCAGGAGCTTAAGAAGATAAGGAGGGGGCTGGCTTGGGAACCCAGTCACCTGGGCTGCCTCCAGCTCTGGGCAGGGAGTGGGATCTTGGGGGGTTAAGGCTGGGAGCTCAGACACCTGGGCTGTCTCCGGTTCTAGGCAGGCGAGGGGTTGCGGGGGGGACAAGTTACACGGGGTTGGGGCGATGCAGGGGAAACCGAGGCAGGGCTTTGTGGCACTGAGGTGGGGCTCATGCTGGGCTGGGAGCGGGGGGTCCTCAGCCGAGCTGCAGGCCTCGGACCAAGCCGAGGGCTGGCGGTTCCCGAGTCACGTCGAGGTCTTCGACAGAACCGAGCCAGGAGCCGGGAGCTGACCGCCGGGGGAAACTGAGGCAGGGTGAGTGACACCAAGACAATGCATGGGGGGGGGCTCTGCCAGGTGCCCCCTGATCCCAGCCCGGGGGGTGTGCCCCCTGCCCGGGGGGTGCCCAGCGCAGCCGGGTCTCAGCCCGGGCCGGTCCGTTCAGCTCGCCGCCAAGACCCCTTGGCTGCGCGGCGCGGGCCTGCTGCGAGCGGCGTGCTGGAGCCTGGCCCAGGGGAAGGAGAGCCCGGGGCTCCGAGTCCCTTGGCTGCTCGTTTTTCCAACTAACTGACTCAGGCGTCTCCCAGCTCCTAATAAGGGCACTGCCTCCTGGGAGGGAATATTTGCACCGGGCGTTGATGGATGGGTGCACAGAGGCCTGGCCACCATCAGCGGGGCCCTGCGTTCGCTGCGGGGGGAGATGCCAGCGAGAAGCAAGGCCACCTGTGGGGGGGGGGGCAGATCCTGCCTGGCACTGAGTTTGCCACCCTCGGCCCCATCCAGAGCTGTTTTCAGCCCCCAGCCCTAGGGCTGCTCTGCTCTCAGCTCCCGACCCTGTGCCCCCCCATCCGTTGCTATGCTTTCAGCTCTCTGCCCCATTAACGCGCACCCCAGCATGACCCTGGGTGTGGGGAGGTGGCAGCGGGGGTCTCTACTTGCTGCCGTAATGCTCCTAGTAGTGCACACCCAGAATGGGGCCCCGGCATTGGTGGCGGTGGGGTCTCTAGTTGCTACTGTAATGCTCCTTGTAATGTGCACCCCAGAATGGGGCCCTGTTTTGGGTTAGGGAGAAGTCTCTAGTTGCTACCATAATTCTGCTAGGATTGCACACCCCAGAATGGGGCTCAGGCTCTGTCTGGGGAGATCTCTAATTGCTGCTGTGATGCTTCTCACAATTGCTCCCATTTTGGAGGGGAAAGGGGCATGTTGTATGCGTGACAGTATGGTAATTCGCACAGGGGTCGGTCTGTTCTGCACTATCTCCTCCATTTCAGCCCAGGGCAGTGCTTCACTGCCCCTTAGCTGACCAAATCTGGGGTAACCACATCCCTCTACCATTGCCCTGTGTATTCACACCCTTCGCCTTCGTGCCTCGGTTTCCCCAGCCTGTGAAACAGAGCTGGTAATGCGTCATGCGCTCATCTGGGGCCCTAGTGATGGGCTCAGCTTTGCAAAGGGAGTAGGCGGTAGCTGAAGATGGATCTTTTTCTCTCTGCAAGAGCTTTGCTGCTTAGAAAGTCGCCCCCCCCCCGCCAACACGCACACACTCTCGCTGCCACTCCACTCCCACCCCCTCCTGTTATCGACCGGAGGCTGGAGCCTGGAGGCCGCATCCTGATCTTGCAGCCATCAAGAAGAGCCGCTGGTTTCTCCCCTGCTCCCTGGCCAGACCAAGAATAGCCATCTGCTGTGGTAATTAAGGCCCAAATCAAATGAGACTGAGGGAGGGGAGACAGAGAGAGACAGGCAGCGACTATAGGCCTGGGTGGCTGGGAAGGGAGGGGAAAAGAAGAGCTTGGATGATGCAGTGGGTGGCTGGATGCTTTTCTACTGCAGACGACTGGGATTGGATCCCTGTCCTCTGCCACTGGCCCCCTATGTGGCCTTGCTCCTGTCACTTACACCCTTATATTAGCTCAGTGATGCCTTGAAGACCCCAGAAATGGTGTGCCTCTAATGTGGGTTTGTGAAATGCTCAGTGTTGTATGGACCCCCCCCCCCCGGATGGCATTGGGGGTGGGGGGGTGCTGGGTGCTTTATGGGCTGAGATCAGGGGGTGCCAGGTGCTATACGGACTCCCTGGGGTGGGATCGGGGCTGCTGTATGGAGCCCTCAGGCTAGGACTGGGGGGTACTGGGAACTGTACAGACCCCCCAGGCTAGGATTTGGGGGTGTCAGGCTCCATATGGACCCCCAGGCCGGGATCGGGGAGTGCCAGGTGCTGTACACCCCTCCCCCCGCCCTGGATCTTTCAGATCAGCCATGCTGTAAAGAAGGCAGCACGGGGGATACTGAGGCAGCCCAGTGCTGAGGGTGTGCTGTCTCACCCTGATGCCTGTGCATTTTGGGGCCCTGGCTGGCTGGTTTTAGGTACCCAAGGGGGCTAGAGAAGTCATTATACAGATACTGCTGCCTTTACTATCTACTTGCACCCCATACTTGCCTTCCCCCTCCCACCCCCAACAGCAGGGGTCACAAAACTGGGCCATTGCTCTGGAAAGAGGGACCTAATTCTGGTTGGGTTAGAAGGAAACATCCTTTTCTTTTCCTTCTGCTTCCCAGAAACCAGCTGAGGGCGTGTTGTATGCATGTAAATATGGTACAAAGGCTCTTATGTGAGATCTCTCTCTGTCTGGGGCCGATATCATCTTAGCCCAGGTTAAAACCAGTCGGCAGAGAGACCAGATCTTTAACCCAAGTTAAGAGGTGAGGGCTGCCCTGTGGGCCAGACTGGAGTCTGTCTGTCCCCTCTTAGCAAGGCCAATGCGCTGTTTTAGGGACCAATGGACCCCATTAAAACCCAGGAAGGCAGGGTATTGTCTGCAAGGGGGTTGCTTTGGCTTAGAAGTACTGTAATTACTCACATACCGCATGCATAACCCAACCCCCCCCCCGGCAGTCAGCCTTCCAAGACCGGTGTGTGGGTGTCTAAGCTGGGAAGCTGCTTTTCCGTCCCGGAATGGAAGCACGGAGACGCTGTAACAACTGCCCCGCCGGCCCCGAGAGGGAGGGGCAGAGTCCAAGGGCTCTCTTAAATCTTTCCAAACCACTGATGAATTGGCAGCAAGTTTTGGCCCAGCTACCAAAGCGCGGCATGGGTCTTGTATTGTGGGGGGGTGGAAATGCGGTAGCACTCCTCCTCCTGCCGCCCCACTGCATGGACCCTTCTGAACGGCTGCTGCTTCTGCCTCGACCCGATCCCTGGATCCCACAGAGATGGTTCCATACTGGGCCCCCGCAACAAGAACCAGCTCAGTCTGGTAAAGGAACTGGGCTGGATCCAGCAGAAACGCAGGGGACTTTGTGGCTGGCAAAGAGACCCAGATCCCAGCTCCCATCCCGAGTGGATCCCTGGGGATGGGCTTGATGCCCAGATCCCAGCCAGGATCCCACCCCAGATCCCCCAGTCCTCTGGGCACCTCCCAGACCCCGGCCAACATTGGGGCAGGCTGGAGGGGTCACTCCATTGGCTTGGGATCACTCTGCCTGTGATTTTGGGGGGCCCCCCCGCTCCCCGTGCCATGGCAATGGGGAATCCACTGGGGGGTTAACCCCTCCCTACCCAGAGGGATCTTTAAATAAAGCAGACGGGAAAGGGTCTGTGGGCGGCGGCAGGTGGGAGCGGGGATGGTGTTGGGGGGCAGGGGATGCTTTTGGAGGCTGGGTGTCCTGGCCCCTGTCCCAAGCTGCCAGATCCCGCCCCAGCCCGTGGCACCTTCCCTCCCAGAACTGGCGACAGATCCCAGGCGCCCTGGCAGCTGCGACCCGCTGGGCTCCTCCACGCCCCTCTCCCAGGTGTCCGGGCTCCCATCCCCTCCTGCTCTAACCCCTGAGCCCCGCTTCCCCCCCAGAGCAGGAGCAGCCGCCCCGCGCAGGTGTCCGCGTCCCCAGCCTGTTGCTTCTGCCCTCGCTCGCACGGAGTCCAGACCGCCCGCCTGCCCCCGCCAAGGATGCAACCCGGGCGTCCTGCCCCTGCCCGCAGCTGAGGGGCAAGAACCCAGGCACCCAGGGGGCAGCTGGCAGGGGTCCGCGAGCCCCCCCACTTCCCAGATTCTGCCCCTCCAGGGGAGCCACTGATGCCTCCTACCCACCTGCCCATCTCTTACCCCCTCCAGGAGCTGCTTCTCCCCACAACCCCCTGGTTTTTTGCCCCCCCCTCACTTACCCCCCAAAGCTCTGAGGACTGGGTCTCCAGGCGTCCTGGCCGCTCCCTCTGCTGGATGAGGCTGCTGGGGCGAGGGCTGGGGGGCGGCTCCCGGGTAGCCCACGCCTCCCGGCCCCCCCAGCCCTCCCCCCTCGCATCCCAGATCCCGGCTGCTGTCTGCAACACCTGCTGCTTGGGGGGTGGGTAAAGCAACACTGTAATGTCACTAATAACACGCACCCTAAAATGCCCCCCGCTCCCTTCTGCCAGCTCCAGCCTCTGATTTGAGGGGTGCTACCGTAAGGCAACTAATAATGGGTATGCTCTCATTGGGGCGCTGCTCCTAGAGCCTTGGGGCCTACCGTAATGCTTCTGATAGCATGCATGGTGTCCTGAGCCCCTGGGCTCAGGCATGGTTTATTTGCTGGGGCGGGGCTTACCACAACACTACTGACAGTGCACATGATGTCCTGAGACCCTGAACTCAGAGTGGTTTTTCTGGGGGTGTGAGGTAATTGTTACCATAATGCTACTAATAGTGTGCATGATATCTTCAGACCCTGAGCTGAAGGGTGTTTGGGGTTTTTTTTCGCGGGGTGTAAAGGGGGGTTACCATAATGCTACTACTAGCACACATAATGTCCTGGGACCCTGAGCTCAGGGGTGGCTTATTAGGAGTGGGGGGCGGTACTGTAATGCTACTAATAGGGTATATGCCATTAAGGGATTCTAAGCTCAAAGAGTGGGGGGTGTTTGTGGGTGGTACCATAATGCTGCTAATAGAGTGCATATCCTTATGGGATACTGGTTTCAGGTTTTGGGGTGCTGCCGTAATGTTTCTGATAATGCACACCCTCGAATAGGCCCTTGATTTTAGGTTTGGGGATGTTACCATAATGATTCTAATAATGCATAGCCCATAATGGGGCCCTGATCTCAGATGTGAGGGTGTTACCATAATGCTACCAGTGCATGTGCCCTCACGGGGTACTGATGTCAGGTTTTTGGGTGCTACCATACTTTTGTTAATGCACACCCCACAATTGGGCCCTGATCTTAGGTTTTGGAGGCTACCAGAAGATGGTTAATAATGCTCTGTTGTGGTGGGAACCTTGCTTTCAGAGTGTTTTGGGTGCTACCATAATGCTTCTAACAATGCACACCCAAGAATGGGACCCCAGTCTCAGATGAGGGGGAGGTGCTACCATAATGCTACTAATAGTGTCTGTGTCTTGGGGGCCCTGATCTCAGGTTTCTGGTGTTGCACCAATACTGCTAATAATAAAAACCCTATAATAAGACTCCAATTTCAGGGTTGGGGGGATGTGGGTGCTACCTTAATGCTGCTAATAATGTGCATATGATAACAGGTACCTGATCTCAGGTTTAGGGATTGCTATCATAATGCTCCTAATAATGCTCATCATGCCATCATGGGACCTTGATCTCATTTTTTGGGGGTGGGGGGCAGGGGGCGGGAGGGCTTTCCATAATGCTTTAATAATGCGAATGCCATCATGAAGCCCTGATCTCAGTCACAGAATCTGGGTGCTACCGTAATGGCAGTGATTATGTGCATGCTGAACTGGACTGAGTTCTTGCTGTAATTCTACTAAATAACTCACATGCCAAACAGGGTCCCAGGCTTCACCGCTGACTGAGATCTCTGCTGTTTATTGCTGATGACCTCTCCCATCCCTTGCATGTGATGCATAGCCCCTCTGCTCTTCCCCTGCCCCAGCCCCACGCCCCTGGCTCGAGGAGGGGGTGCACCAGTCCAGACAGGGGCAGGCGGGGGCCCTGGCTCCCGGCTCGCTAGCAGACTTCCTGCAGAGCTGTGGGTTCCACTGTCTGCAGCCCGATCTTCTCCTTCTGCTCCGTGGGCCTGAGGTCTCCAGCCCTTTTCCTTTGGAAGGAGAGAGAGAAAGAGAGAAATCAGGACCAGGCCTCTCCTGGAGTCCCTGTCCAGTTCTGGGCCCTGCACTTCAAGAAGGAGAAGAGAAGATTTGGGCGTGGGGGGAGGGAATTGGATCACCCTGAAGGGCGATGGCAGAGAGGATGGAAATGGACTTTCCTCTGAGGCCAGAGGGCACAGGACCAGGGGGACCGGATTCAAGCTGCAGCAGGGGAAACTGAGGCTAGAGATGATGAGGAACTTCCTGACTCTCGGGGCGCGAGGGGGTGTCAAGCATTGGGCCAGGCTGCCCAGGGAAGTCATGGATTCTCCATCTCTTGAGATTTGCAAGATCAGGGGGACAGAGACTGGACTGGGGTGATTTAGTCAGGGCTGATGCTGGCTTGAATCATAGAGAAGTGGGGCGGGAAGGGGTCTCCATGGGTCATCTAGTCCATCTAGGGGGCTGGACTAGATCTCATGGATCCCTTCCAGCCTGACTTTCCTATGATCCTATACCTGTGGCTGACAGAAATCCTAGGGAAGAGGGGCTGGCAGGGACATCCAGAGTCAGATCCAATCCAACCCCCTGGCCGAGGCAGGATCAGCCCTGTCCAGCCCAGCCCAGAGAAACGCATGGTCCATCCTCTTTGTAGAGCGGCCACCAGCCCTGACACAGCACGAGACTTTGCACCCAACGGCCCCAGGGAAAGCCGGGGCACCACAGCAGCCAACATCTTACTTGTGTAAAAGGTTGTTAACATAGGCGTGAGAGACCCCAGGTAGAGGCCGTGTCCCTGCTACAGAGGAAGGCAACCCCCCCCTCCCCTCTAAGTCCAGATCAATCTGACCGGAGGTAAAATTTCTTCCTGACCCCAAATACGCCATCAACCTGGCCCGGAGCGGAGGGGCAAGACCTCTTCACCAGGAGCCTCTGGGGCTGAGTCTCAGCAGAGATCTTACCTCGTCGTATGGATCAAAGCTGATGGCCCCATGATCCTCCAGGGTTTATTCCTACCTCTCTGTTTTTGAAAGGCAGAACGAAAGGGGGAAAGGCGTGTCGTGTGTTCTGAGGCGCGTTGTATGTACGAAGATACAGTACCATCACCTTTGGGGCCATTGGCTTCGATGAGGCTGGAGGCCATGAGCTGGCTCTAATGCCACGTGCCAGGTCTGGGCCAGGCCTCGGGTCCGGCTGTGGTCCAACCCAGCGTGCCAACCTGCTCTTGGGACCAGGCCGTCATCCGACCACGGGAACTCCTCAGGGGTCCGCAAATTTGTCACCGGGGAGAAGTGGCAGCCCTAATTGCTGCAACGCCCGGAGGATCTGTGCGTCTCACTTAACATTTCCGGGGGGGGTGTGCACATTATATGTGAGAAATTATGGTACATCCTGGTACATTAAGGTACGTGTGTGGGAAATACGGTATATTTCTTGCGCATAATGTGCACATCCCTCTCCCCTTCCTGAACAGCTGGGGTGGGGGAAAGGTGCCAACCAGCTCTGCTGCCCCATAGTGGCGAGGTGGTGGAATAGCACCTGCTGTACCGATACCCCAGGGGCAATGACATGTCTGTGCACTCCTGAAATTGGGGCATCTTACCTCCATGCATCTGTACCTCAGGAGGGCTGACTGGGGCTAACAGCTCAACCCACACTCCCAGACTCACCTGCTTTCCACTTCTTCTATGGTGTCCGGCAGCGGGAGGTTGAGTGTCTCCGGCAGGAATATAGCAGCGATGCCCGAGACGATGGGTGCAGTGCCGTATATAATCGGTGGGAGGTAGGGAATATATTCTCCCGTCACCCGTATCGCAGGGGCCACGATGCCTCCAACACGGGCCATAGTGCTGCCCAGCCCCATGCCGGTCTGCCTGTCACGGGAGAAGATACGGTAGGAAGGTGCATGAGCATGTGCATGAGTGTGGCCACGTGGACACACGGTGCTGTTCAGCCCGGGGAGGTGGAAATAAATCCACCTGGGAGAAATTATTCCAGATTGTATGTTGTGTGTCCATTAGCTTCATCCACTTCAGTCTGGGGTAGCCATCTGGTCCATGCAAGACTGCTCCCATCACTCCCTACTGGCAGTATCTGGCCATAGCACCTCATTCAGTCCATCCAGTTTGGGAGAATTACTATATTTACTTGCATACCATGCACCCCCCAAAATTAGGGTGCATTTCTCAAACTGTTTTTTCTGCTGCAGGTCTCACTTAGCTCTGGTGTTGGTTGGGGATGGCCTGATCCTACCTTAAACCTGCGGTTGGACTTAGTTTAACCTCCCAAGGGCTCTCCCAGCCCCGCTCTTCTGCCATTCTCTGACAATGTGTAGGTGTTGCTGGCTTGCGTTGCTACCTACCTGATGACGGTGGGATACAGCTCTCCTGTGTAGAGATACAGGCAGTTGAAGGAAGAGGCTAGGCATCCCTTCCCCAGGACAGCCAGGGATGTCCGGAGGGCTTTAAGCTCTGGTGGGAAAGACACAGGAGGACGGTACCATATCTTCTCACATACAACACGCCTCAGAATACACAATGCACCTTTCCCCCTTCATTCTGCCTTTCAAAACCAGAGAGGCAGGAATAAACCCTGGAAGACCGTGGGGCTGTGAGCTTTGATCAGGATCTCGCTGCACAGGAATTAGCCATCCCCATGAAAAGTTCCCAGTTTAAATAGTCAAGAGACAGCCCAGTCAGCTCCAAAGTTGGGAAACTGAGGCAGAGAAGGGCTTGCCTAAGGCCGTCTAAGGGTTTTGGTAGCAAATAAGAATGGATACCCCAGGCTGCTGCATGTGTTGTGCCCCCCAGTGGCAGCAGTCAGTACAGTACCATATTATCTGCATACAACACACCCCTGAATATAATATGCACCTTGTTTTTGAGAGGGACAATGAAGAAAAAATGGTTTTTTCCCAGAGTTTTGGCTGTACAGTGGGTGACCTTTAGCTGGCTCACTCTTGCTTTCTTGCTGAACTAAAACTGAAACCCTAGATGCTGCTGAAGACTTTGCTTGCTCCCTCCCCCACTTCCTGCTACGAGTCAGGTGGTTTTTCTGTCTTCCCCAGAGGCAAACAGCAGCAGTGCACACGTTTCCCACTGGCACCCAGAGGCACTGGGTGTTGGTTACAGCCCAGGCAGGGGGTGGTGACTGGGCTGTGCCAGTGCTTCTGCTGGGACTTGAAGCTGAAGGTTACTGGTCAGACTGGTATGGACTTGGGGGATTTTGCCTTTCTTGCCTCTCTGATTCTATGATATACGATTCTGACCGCTCTCCATGGGTGGCTCCATGATTTTAAGAAGAACGAAAAAGTCTTCAAGGCTGTGGAGCAGGAGGAGAGAGACCAGGCGCAGTTAGCAGACTGCTAAATTGCCTGAAGAATGGTTGGCTTGATTAGTGGAGCACCAAGACCTCGCCAGTTAGTGGGGCTTAGCTGGCTAAGACCACCCAGATCCCCAGTGAACAGGAGCCCAGCCCCCCACCTCGTGGCACAAAGATGTTAGCCAGGATCGCCAGTCCTGCCAGGATGACGGAGGCGGCCTGCGTGGCTCGCCGGCCAATGAAACTCATGCCGATAGCTGAGCCTAGCTTGGCCGGGATGTCGATGGAGCCGAATGCCACTTGGATGAGGTAAATGTTGAAGCCAAAATGCTGCAGGTCCATGGCCAGGCCATAGAAGGCAAAGCTGGTGGCAAACCTGTGGAAGGACGCAAGGGGCATCAGTTCATACACTCTCCCATCCAAGGGCCGACCCTCCTCAGCTTCCCAGGGGTGTTGGGGCCTGCCCAGACCTAGTGCCCGCTCCTGGGGCTTTCCTTTAATGCAGCACAGATGCTGGGGCAAAGGTGTACGTGGTCTCCCACCCGCACATCGGCCCCCCCAAGTCCTGCTTAGTTTCCCAGGGGACAGCAGGGTCTGCCTGGGCAGAGCGCCGCCTGCTGGCTCCCTTGCAGAGCACAGCATCCCCTCGTGCCTACCAGACGCTGGCGATGCAGCAGGATATCTTCCGTACGGCGGGTGTCCGGACCAGGCTGTACAGGGTATAGGAGGACTGGGCAAGAGCCATTTCTTTCTGCATGTTGGACTTCAGCACCTACAGAGTGGGGAGAGAGACGGGGTATGGGGGGAATTGTTCCCACCCTGGGGTTGCTGTCGCGGAGGTCCCTACCCACTGGACGTCCAAGGTGGAAGATGCCCTGGGGGCCCCCACCATGAGGGTCACTAGGGTCAGGGCTAGACCCCACTCCTCTTGTAGAGTCAAGAAGGGAACCAGTGTCCGGGTTCCTGCCTCTTTCATTGACTAGACCCCCCGACTCCCCCACATGGGGGGTGGGACCCCGGTGACCTGGATCCCAGCTCTCTCCAACGGTTGGACTTGATTCATCTTTTGGAGTCGCAGATAGGACCCAGGCATCCCAGCTCCCAGCTTTCTCCAGCCTCTTTAACCCATTCCCGCCCCAGAGCAGGCAAAGGGCCCAGGTGTCCAGGCGCCTACCTCCTCCCATTGACTAGACCCTGCTCCTCTTCTAGCACGGGGAACGGTGTCCCGGCTCCTAATGGTTGGACCCTACTGGTCTCCCAGAGCAGGGGAGGGGGCCCAGGCATCCTGGCTGCCATGAGCGGGCTCTCTTCCCCTCCTGATCACTCGTGCTTTCCTTTGAGGACGTGTGGGCGCCATTTGCCCTCTCACCTCCGTATCCAGCTTGTTGCCTTCCTCCTTCTTCCCATTGATGCGAGCGACCTTCTTGAGCACTGTCACGGCGCGGTCGGGCCGGCCTGAGAGCACCAGCCAGCGCGCTGACTCAGCGAACCACCTGCGGGAACGAGCGCCCGCGTCAGAGCAGCTGGATGGGGGCTTCCCTGGGGCTGGGCAGCAGGATTAGGAGGAGGGGCTGGAGTAATGGGTATGACTGAGCCCTTGGGTTGATTGGGATTATTGAGCTTTTGGGGTGACTGGGGTGATCTGGATGATTGTTTATTAAACTCTTGGGCTGATTTGAATTATTGAGCTATTGGGATTATTGATAATGGAGCTGTTGGGATGATTTGGATGATGGATTATTGAGTTATTGTGCTCATTGGTTATTGAGGTATTGGGGTGATTTGGATTACTGAGCTATTGGAATGGGTATTGAGCTATCGGGGTGATTGATTCTCAAGATATTGGGGTGATTTGGATTATTGAATTTGAATTATTCAGATGTTTGATTACTGGGATTTACAGATCTACTGAGATGATCTGGATTACTGATTAACGAGTCATTGAGATGATTGATTAGTGAGCTGCTGCTTATTGATTAGCAAGTTATTGAGTTACCCGGATTACCGAATTATTGAGTTTGAGATACTGGGATTGCTGAGATTATATGGATTATTGAGTTTGAGTTATTGGGATTATTGATTTTTGGAGGACTAAGTACTGGATTATTGATTACTGTGTTACTGGGATTATTGAGTGGTTATTACATCATTTTGATTATTGACTGTTGGTTTTATTACATTTATAAGGCTATGGGATTTTTGGTTATTGGGATGATTGACTTTAGGGATTATTAATTATGGGTTTTATTTTGATTATAGAGTTACCAGGATAAGCGATTATTGTGTAATTGGGTTTATTGACTATTGCATTATTAGATTTATTTCTTATTGGGGTTATTGAGTATTGGCATTTTTGAGCTGTTGGGATTATTTAAACATGGAGTTTGAGATATTGGGATTATTAATTGCTGAATTACTTGGATTATTAATTGTTGAGTTATTGGAATTATTCATTATGGGATTATTGAGCCCTCAGGATGTATTTAATCCTGGCGTTTGAGTTATCGGGGTTATTAACTGTTATTGGGATGATTATTGGGTTGGGGTTTTTTTGGGGGGGTGGGGATTGTGCACACTGTATGTGAGAAAATTCAATACAACTCCCCCCCCACAAGCTGCTGTAGCCTCCGACAGTCGGTCCGCCCCGCCCCAGCTGAGGCTGCCCGGCAATGGGCCTTACCAGGAGTAGAGGAAGAAGACGAAGAAAGGCATGGAGGCGGTGAACTGCAGCCAGCGCCAGTCCGGGAGCGCGTAGGCCAGGCCAGGGAGGACGATCTGCCCCAGGGTGGCGCAGTACCCCACTGCCGTCCCAGCCACCGTGCGGATATGGGTGGGCACCCACTCGACCACTGCAGAGGCACCCGCCAGGGCATTAGCAACCCCACGGGGATCGGGCAATGGTAGGGATCTATTTCAAGCCCCCGGGGGCACGCTGTGGACTCAACCGTCCAGCTACTTCATAGGCTTGGTCAAGTCCCTTTGCTTCCTCCCATGATTGGTGGTCTCTGACTCTGGAGCCCCCGGTGCTAGGGGCTGTACGGGCTCCAAAGACATGGTCCCAGCCCCAGAGGGACTGGTAGGGGTGGCCTGGGGAGGGGGTGGGCATCTAGCATTCTCCTCACCTGTCCTTCAGTCTACCTCATGCTAGAGGGCGGGGCCTAGGCCGCAATCGATCACTCACAGGAGGGGGGTGGGGCCTGTGAAGCACCCAATTATCAATGATCGATTACTGGGATGACTGGTCTATTGGATTTTTTCATGTGTTGGTGTGTTGTCTATGAGAAAATAGGGTACCCCCCATGGGTCTCCATTATACTGCTAATAATGGGCCTAGTTGGAGGTTGGGGCATTGCCATAATGCTGCTAATAATTGCACATGCAATATGGTTGCATCTAGCCATTACCATAATACTGCTAAATAATAGGCATGTATATTGTGTGGAGTACTACCATAATACACCTAATAACTGTGTAGGTTGGCATACTACCGCAATACTGTTGATAGAGAGCATATGTGTAGGTTGGGGTACTGCCGTAATACTGCTAATAACCGGGCAAGCCATTTAGCAGCGCCAGCCACTACCAGACACTGTTAATAGTCCTTCACTCCGTGCAGCAGCCTCTGTATTAACAAGCAATAGACAATTGGGGTGGGGTCCTCTAGCTGCTACTTTAAGTCTTGTACTAAACATGCATCTGGTTCTTTCAAGCACTGGTTTTCCCCCTTCCTTGACCGCGAGGGTCCCTTACCCAGCGACATGCAGTTGAGGACAACCCCTGAGAGGGCCATGCCCACCAGGAAGCGGAAGACACAGTAGGCAGGGAAGCTTGGGGCAAAGGCAGTGCAGGTCCCCGAGACGGCCATCTGCAGGTAGGACCAGCTCAGCAGCGCCTTGCGCCCGAACCTGAAAGGGGGGTGGATGGGGTAACAAAGCTCGGGTGGGGCTGTGTGCCCATTCACCCAGCCATCTGGCTGCCCCTACCCTGATCTGCCTATCCACCCATCGTCCTGCTGAATTGTGCCACCCCAGGGGGACTTGGCCCCAGGAGCCCCCTGTGCTGGGGGGAGAGGGGAAGCTTTGAGAGGCTAACACCCACCTGTCGGCCAAGCTGCCAAAGACCAGGGCTCCCACCAGCACCCCGGCCATGTAGATGGACTGGGCCAGCTGCCGGAGACTCCGGAGGTCGCAGACCAGGTCCCACTGCAAAGAGGAGGGGGACACAGGGGTCATTAGAGCAGCCGGGGGTTCATCCTGCCCAGAGTCCGGCCCTGAGCAGCACAGAGGAGGAGGGGGCATCAGAGGAAGTGCGGGGGAACTGCCACCTCCCAAAGCCCCCCGGGCATCTGCCCTGGGGTGGCTCTTGTGTCTGACAGATTGATGCCCATTGTCCTGGTACTGGACAGCCCCAAAGGCTGAATTTGGGGGGCACTGGGCCCCCCCAGGCCAAATTTGGGGGGCACTGAGTGCTGTACAGGCCATTCAGGCTGAAATTGGGGGGTGCCAGCCACTATACAGGCCCCTCAGGCTGGGATTGGGGGGGCGCTGGGTGCTGTACAGACTCCCCCCCCAGCTAATCGAGGCCAGAGGGGTCTGTACAGCACCCAGCACTCCCCAGTCCTGGCCTGGCAGGTTTGTATAGTGCCCAGCACCCCCCAGTCTCATCTTGGGGTGTCCGTACAGCACCTGACACCGCAGGGACCCCCATACCGACCAGAACCTCTGGCTGCTACAGCCCTAACGCTACTCGCGCTGCTGTTTTTGGCATGGCGGCTTCCCTATTCACACTGATTTCAGGCTGCTGATGCCCAGCCCTTGCCAAGATAATATTGATGCAAACAAGACCACTAAACATCTGCATAAGTAAATATTGAAATAAGCAACAACTAGGGAGTTTTCAAGGTCAGACAAGCTGCTCGGAGCTCGGAGTCCCGTCGGCCCCAGCAAACACAGCTTGGCTTTGTCAGCAGATGGGGAGAGCGGTGGGGTGAGAGCCCTGCTGAGGTCACGTGGGTGGGTGACATAACTCCTGGGGTGCATTCGAATATATCTGAATACCTCTCAGGCACTGGGGATCTGTGATTTCAGCAGTAAGGGGTGCGGGGTGGTTGGGGGGGGCCGGGACTCCTGGGTTTTGTCCCAGCTCGGGGAGGGGAGGGGGGCCTGCGGGGTTGGAGCAGGGGGTTTGGGAGCCCAGACGCCTGGCTTCTCTCCGGCCCTGGGAAGCGAGTGGGAGGAGGTGGGGTTCGGGAGCCTGGATGCCTGGGTTCGCTTGAGCTCTGGGGGGGCCTGGGGAGTTGGAGCCCGACTTGGTCCCTTCCAGCTCCATGGGAGTTGGGGGGCTGGAGAAGAGGGGCTGGGGGCCCGGGCACCTGGGGTGTTTCCCTAGCTGTGGGAGCAGGGGGTTGGGAGCCCAGAGGCCTGGTTTCATCCCCAGCTCTGGGAGGGGAGCGAGGCCTGGGGAGGGGGCTTAGAAACTGCGCGTTTTCCTTAAGGTGGTGACTCTCAGCCGGGGTCAGGAGACCTCCTGTAGGGTGCCCCAGCGCGGCTGTCCGACGCCAGCCCTGTGGGGCGCTTCCCGAGGGAACCCCAGAGATCTCCGGGTGAAATCCCGAGCGTCCAACCTCCGGCCAGGTCTGGGAGTCCCTTGAGGATTTTGCTCTCCTGCAGCTCAGGAACAAGTCGCAGCCAAGACCTGGCTCCTCTCCCGTTGCAGTGAGGCAGGGCCTGGGGTCTAACCAAGTTGAGATCCCTGCTCCCCCTTCTCTGGTCCAGCCTGCCCCGTAATGACTTGGGGAACAACCGCGAACTGGTCCCCTCGGTGTCTGAACCTGACTGGACCGTCTGCCACTGCCACCTCCTGCAGCCTGGAGGTCTGTCCACACGCTTGAGTTGTAGTGCCTGGGCTGTACAGAGGGCTATGGCACCTGGGCCATACGATGGATGCATAAGGTCTGGGCAATACAGTGGGTGCCTAACTGCTGGGCAGGGTCCATAACGCCTAGGCCATACGAGGAGTATGTAATGCCCCAGGCAATGCTGTAGGGACACGACGCCCAGACAATACAGCGAAGGCGTGAGGCCTGGGCAGGTGCAATGGGTGCGTAACCGCCAGGTGATACAATGGACGCGTGAGCTCTGGGCAATACGATGAGCCCATGAAGCTCTGGTTGGCAATCTGATGGACCTCCAGGCGCTGCAGGGCTCCCAGCAGGTGCCCCCCCCTTACCTCGATGATGATGGTGTTGGTAAAGGTGCTCTGGTCGTACGTCCAGCCGTCCACACATGCCTCGGTTGCCCCCTCGGTGCCGTTGGCCCCGGTGCCGTTGGCTTGGAGGAGATGCCACTGGGGGCTGATGAAGCGGCGGCACCTCTCCGGCTGCCGCTCGGCGTCCAGGGGCACGGAGACCCTCAGCAGGTCCCCGTGGCTGAGGTGCCGCGTCTCGTTGGCCGCCCGGCGCAGGCGGCAGTGGTGGCCCGGCACAGCAGCCGAGAAGTTCTGCAGGAGGTTGTGGCAGGCTGTCATGAGCACGGGCACCACCAGCAAGGCGATGTGGAGCAGCTGGAAGCGGCCCATGCCCCCGATGCGGTCCAAGAGCTCCGCGAAGCTCATGGTCGACGTCGGTGCGGGTCCCGTCCCCTCCCTGCTCGCTACCTTCCCCGGCCCATGCTCCGGCGGGCAGCCCTGCTCATAGCCCGGCTCCCCGGCTACGGCACCATCCACGTCTTCCCCTGCCCCGTCGGGCCCCGGAGCTCCGCTGCCTCTGCGGGGGAGCTTGGAAGAGGATCTGAGCACCCCGTGGTGTGAACCGGGGTCACCGGAAAGGAGTGGTTTGGGTTTGGGAGAGGAAAGGGGGGAGGGCTGGGAGCCGGGCAGGGGGCCGACCCGTATGATATTTGGCTTAGCCTCAGGGAGTTGGCAGGGGTCAATGTGGGCTGTGTGTGCAATTATGTAAAGGCCTAATCGTCTTAGGGCAGTTTGAGCTCTTGCCAGGCCTGGCAGGATTAGGCCGGAGGGTGCGGGGCAAGGAACATTGGGGGGAAAAAAGAATGTACTGAGGCAGGAAAAGTGGAGCAAAGGGCAGCGGGAGGAAAGCGGGAGACAGGCAGGACCTGGGCACAGAGCCCCAGCCTCATGCCAGGGCCTGCCTGGAGACCGGGACCGTGCCAGGCACTGTACAGTTCCCTAGGCTGAGATGGGGGGGCACTGGGTGCTGTACAGACCCCCCCCGGCCAATATCAGGGGGTGCCAGGTGCTGTACAGACCCCCTAGGCCATGACTGGGGCACTGGACAGACCTGCAGGCAAGATCGGGGGCGCCAGGTGCTGTATCTACTCCCCAGGTTCAGATCGGAGATGCCTTGGCACTGCACAGACCCCCCAGGCGAGATCAGGGCACCCATCATGCCAAGCTTATGAAGGGAAGGGAAAATTCTTCCTTGGAAAAGGATCCAATTCAACAGACAAGGCAGACATGGGGATGGGGAAACTGAGGCATACTGCTTTGGCCATGGCAGGATGATCGTAGGGACATGGGAATGTCTCTTCTTACCTTGGGGTACAGCTTCCGGGGCCCTGGGCCTTGGTAGGTCTCAGGTTGTGGTCACGATAGTGATGTAATAGGTTACCTGGGGTGGGGTCAGTGGTAGGAGTTTGTGGCCTTGAGGCACTCTGATTTCGGATCCTGGGTCATCTCCATGTAGCTGAAATTTCAACCTCGGCCTAATCCCAGCACCCAAACGTGCAAGTGTATCTAGCCATATGATATTTTCAAGCATGCAACATGTGTCCTTTCCCCCCAGATGCAGCTTCTGGAAATTGAAAAGTGGATGAGGAACCACAGTAGCTGCAGTTTCTGAAGACAGATCTTTTTTCCCCTTTCCCCCATCTTTTGAAAGCAAGGGGCATCTTCTTCCTGGGTGCGTTGTATATGAGACAATATGGTATTCTGAGAGACTGCTTTGGCTTAGTGCATTGGGCAGTCAATGATGAGCCAGGACACCTGCTCTTCCCTTTCCATTGCCCCTTTTCCTTTGTGGGACTATGGACTCATTGCTGAGGGGGTAGGATGTGCATGTACAGCGCCTGACACGCTGGGCCTGAGGCTGGCTGGGCCTGGGAGGTCTAGTCCACTCCAGCTGTGCCTCGTGGTGTAACTTGATTGGGCTTCGCTGCCTTGAGGGGGTGGGGCTTGCTGTGTGTGGGCGGGGCTAAGCCACTATTCCATCAGACATGTCATCATCCAATCTCATCCATTGGACCCCCCCAGGTGGGATTGGGGGGTACCAGGCACCATACAGACCCCCCAGGCCAGGATCAGTAGGCACCAGGTTCTGTACAGACCTCCCAGGCTGAGATCAGGGGGTGCCGGGTGCTGTACAGACCTCCCCAGGCCAAGACTGGGGCCCCTTTGGGATGGGCATATGGTGGAAAGGAGAATGCAATGGGACAGGAATGAACTATAATAATGTTCATAGTCCTGTAGTGATAACGGGCCATTATTCTGCTACCCACGGCTGTGTAAAGATATTGGAGAAATGATGGCTGGCTGGCTGGCTGGATGGATGGGGGCAGTTTTTGGAATAGATGAAGGGTTGAATATATGGTTGGGTGGAGAGAAGGCGAGATGTTTGGATGGAAGGATGGGACTAGATATCAAGGAAGTTAGAGAGGTGTCTATAGATGGATGGGGGAGAGAATGGGTGGGATGCGGGAGTTGGTGGATGGATGGAGGAGTTTACGTCTAGATGGTTAGGTAGAGGGTGGAGCTGGCTCTTGGCAGCAGCACCTGCCCACAACCTTGACCACCACTGGTCTAGATAGACCAGGCATGGGAGGGGAACCGGCACAACCAGCTTACCCATTGGTTGCCCCTTTAAACTCATTGTGAGCCCCTTAGTGGTGCTCACTGTGCTCCGTGGTTGAAAAGCCGCTGGGACAATCCATCAGTAGGCTCTGATTGGCTGCATTTTTATTAAATAGGCACTGTTCTTCGGGACCCGGCTGGCCCTCTAAGGTTTCTCTGTGGCTTAGATATCTGGAAGGCAAAATAAGGAGCTATTTTTATTGGCTTTTCTGGGATTTCCCAGGAATTTCCTCTTCCCCAAGTGGGCACATCGTGAGGGCGTTCTTCTCCTTGGCTGGCCCAACTCATTGGTTTTGGATGCCAGGGGAGTCTTGGCTTTTCTTCTTACAGGGCTTCCTTGTGAGGATCTAGGTGGGACGTCTTCTGGATGGCATCTTTCCACCTCATCTCACTGAATCTTCTTGGCCCAGGAAGGAAGAGAAGAAAAGGTTATGAGAAGGATGACGCCCACCCCTACATTTCCAAGTTTCCCTTTGCCACTGATAATAATGCCACCAGGGCAACCACCAAAGTGGAGGTCAAAGCTCTACCTGCCCCTGGGATGGTGATGGCCTGCAGTTTCCTGGAATCAATGATCCACAAGGAAATGATGTCACCAGCCATTTCTGGCTCCTCAACCCGAATTACGGAGCAACCATTGGTGGCCAAATGGAACCAGCCTTCACGTAAGTTTGGGGCAAGACTTGATCCTGTGTCTCACGGGAGAGCAATGACCCCTGACTTGCCACCATGCCCCAGTACCCAAACTATGGGACTTCCCTCATATAATCCCCTTTTGAACCAGTGCTGCTCCATAGAGAAGAAACCCATCCCATCTGGTTTCGTGGTGCCACGGGCGGACAGTCCAACCGAGAGATGGACAAAGAGTCGGAGGGGAAACACAAGGAACAACTCACTGCCGCTCGACGTCTTCGATGGTGTCCGGTAGCGGCATGTTGAGGGTCTCAGGCAGGAAGCAGGTGGCGATGCCAGAGATGACGGGGGCAGCTCCGTAGATGATCAGTGGCAGAGATGGGGAGTAGTCACTGGTCATACGCACCAGGGGAGCCACAATGCCTCCCACACGAGCCAGGGTGTTCCCCAAACCCATCCCCGTCTGCCTGCCAGGAGGAGGAGAGCATGGTCAGGGCTGGGAATGGGTGTTCGGGGTGGGGGTTGGGTTCTCTTGATTGGTTGTGTTTTGCATATCTGGTTAGTCCTCCATATTCATCCGTCTACCCATCGCCATAGACTCCATCCATCCCATCCTATCCCATCCCATCCATCTGTACTCACTGTCTATCCATCCCTCTGTCCATCCATCTACCCATCTACATGTACTCTCCATCCATCCACATGTACTCTGTCTGTCCTTCCATTCTTCCATATCTGTCTATCAACCTTTCCATCCACCCATCTATCCAAGCCCTTGAAAATCTGTTTCTCCATCTATCGATCTATTCATCTTTCCATTTACATGTACCTTCATCCATCTGTCTGTCCATCCCCTTTCATATCTGTCTACCAGCCTCCACTGGAAAACATCTGTGTTTCTACCCATCCCATGTATCCAACTCCTTGAATATCCTTCCACCCATCCACCCATCCACCCACCCTATGGTGGCACTGGGAATTGGCAGGAAGCAGTAGCATGTGGTCTGCCATATCACTAGTCCTGGAGTTAGCTAGTGCGTTCACTTGACTTCACATCTCTCCATGGTGTGAGGGACGCTGGTGGCTGCGCTTGCTACTATGCTCTCACAGGCCTTCTTGAGGTAGATGAAACCCAGCACTGATGGCAACCCAGAGCCCCTGCAGGGATCCCCCGCAGAGATAGGAGTTGGTTGCAGCTTCTCCCTACCTGATGACAGTTGGGTAGAGCTCTCCGGTGTAGAGGAAGACGCAGTTGAAGGAAGCGGCGAGGCATCCCTTGCCAAACACAGCCAGAACCGTGCGCATGGTCTGCAGGTCTGCAGAGACATGAGGGTGGGGGCCAATGAAGGTGGGACAGGGCATGGATCACTTTACACATGCCCTGTTCACAGCCCCCCCACAAAGTAGGGTTGGCCAACATGTGGTCCAGTGGATACATGCAGCCCACACAGGGTTAATGTGTAGCTCATGGGTCCATGGTGCTCGCTGCTCCCCACACCTACCTCCTCCAGCTTCTGCTTCCTGCCCCCAGCCCCAGGGGTGGCATGGAACTATTATTATATTATATAGTTATATATTATATTATATATTAATGTATTATATAATATATTATATTATATTATATTATATTATATTATCATTGTAATGAAATGTGAATCACTCATTAATCATTAGATGTTATATTACATTAGCTATTACATATTGTGTTAAATGGTTACTTTATTAATTTTTTGTAAATAAGTTATTATCAAGTACATATAATATTATCTAAGATTTCATATATGTTCATTACATTTAATTGCATTGGATAATTCATTATGCTTATTAATTATACATGATAGGACATTAGCTAATATAGTCTCTTACGTGGAATGATTCCACACAGCCATTGTTATATACAACATGTTGTTTTAATTTCATTAGCTAGTATATTTTATATTATGCAGTCACTGCATTTAATTATCACTATATTATGTATTGGATTTCATTGGATTCTATTCTTAATTAGCACTGCTATTACTATAATTATTTTTTATTAAAAATAATGCTTCTATATGCTATAGACTCATATGCAGCTATGCAAATATTTAACATGTTATTTTAACTATCTTAGCTGGGATATGTTACATAATGTAATAATTCCATGTAATTATTTCTATGTTTGTTTATTATTTATTTTATTTCAGTTTATGTTGTTATTATCATTGCTACTAATATATTATTATTTATGGTGAATAGCTATTACAAATGATATGTTAGTCAATTAATTTGGTTACTTAAATACATATATATTAGCTTAGCAATTGTTTGACTTTTGTGTGTATATACAAATATGTATATACGCATACAGTTGAACTGTGTGTGCATGCACACACATGCACAATTGGGGTATGACACACACACACACTATTCAATAGTGGTGTGTGTGTATATATTTGTGTGAATATATACACCACTTGAATTGTGGTGTGTGTATGTAGACACACACACACTTCAGTTAGATAATAGTATGTTCATGCTTGTGCGTGTGTATATAAAATTCAAACAACAAGTTGTTATGCTAAAGATATAGGCTAATGCATGCATATATCACACATTTCTAATTTAAATAATACTATGCTAATTGCTGCAGCATCAGGACCTCACCCTGTGGCACAAATATGTTAGCCAGGATGGCCAGTCCTGCTAGCAGGAGAGCTGTGGCCTGGGTGACTCGTCGGCCAATGAAGTTGATCACGCAGAAGCCAATCAGCTTTGCCGGGATGTCGACAGCCCCAAAGATGACCTGGATCAGGTAGATGCTGACCCCAAATTTCTGCAGGTCCATGGCCAGCCCATAGTAGGCAAAGCTGGTGGAGAACCTACAGCATCAAAGAAAATCCAGGTTATAAGGGAAAAGCAGCCAACAGCATGCCATACCACTTGCTGCCGGGGGGTGGGGGGTGGGTGAGGCAAAGCTACCATAATTTCTGGCATACAATACACACCTTTTCCCCCCCACCCCAAAATCAGTCCCTCTGTCCAAAATGGGTATGCGTATATTAACTAGGGCAGCTGATTTTCTTTCCCAGATAGAAGCCACCTGCTTCGATTATAGCTGTACGGCACAGCAGCTGTTGCATTTCTACTGCGGCAGCTGAAGGAATCCACTGATATAATAGTTTGCTTCTCTCCACATCACCAGTGTCAACAATTTAGCTCTCCTTTTTAATGGTCTTGATGTTCCACTAATCAAGCGAACCTTTCTTGGGGCATTGTTGCTACCTGCTAACTTCTTCTGGTCTCTCTTCTCCTATTTCACAGTCCTGGGGACTCTTTAGCTCTTTTTTACATCCGCCCATTCCTAGATCCATCCCCCCATCAGGAGCAGTTAGAGTTTCAGCTTTAGTTAAGCAGGAAATGGAAGATGGGTGAGGTGAAGATGAGACTCTGTCCCTGCTCTATATAGCCATAACTCAAGAAAAAACCTTTTTTAATTCTTTGTTGTGCCTCTCAAAGCCAGGGGGAATATTATATTCAGGGGTGTGTTGTAGTTCAGATAATATGGTGCACTACTGTCTGCTGCTACTGGGGAGGTGCAACACACATAGCAGCTCTGGGTGTCCATTCCTTCTCTGCTAGCAAAGCCTTTGTATGGCCTTTCAAGTCCTCCTCTGCCCCGGTTTCCTACATTTGGAGGTGATTGTGCTGCCTCCTGACTGTTTAGCCTGGGAGCTCTTGATGAGAAAATCTAGGTCTTCCTAATGTACAGCACCTGGCACAGCAGGAAGCCAATCCAAGCTGATGCCCCAGGATCCATACCTCTCCGAGGATGGCTATATGAACACCATGCCATATGGAAGGAAACTGGGCGGGGCTTTTCAATGCATCGGTTCCTCTATGGTAACAACTCATGTGTCTGTCCTGATCTCAGAATAAGTGTCACCTGATCTGCAGTTCTCTCCTTGTGGGCCCAGCTATCTGCTCCTGGGATAAGAGCAGACAGATGGGCAATTTATCCAGGAACAGCTGAGCAGGAGCAAAGCTCCACCCCCCTTTTAAAGCCACAGTCCAATCACCTACCAGACAAAACACAGGCAACAAGAGATCCGTCGGACAGCGGGTGTGCGCACCAGGTCAGCAGCCGTGTGGGTGGATCGGGCCAAGATTTCCTTCCGCAGGTTTGATCTCAAGACCTGTTGGTGTCACACAAAGGATCTGGAGGGTTTATAGAGGTGGGGGCTGACTGCCTGATCTGCTGCTCTGCTTTCTGCTCCCTGCATTGCGTTACCCTGCATTCTGCTCCCTGCCCTGAGTCCCCTACACTACCTCTGGTGGGTGAGCTGCACTGCAACATACAGTGCCCTTTGCTGCCTCTGGTGGGGTGCAGCACCACCTGTGGCCACTGGGGGCACAACGAGGAGCAGTAGGCAGGGCCTAAATTTGGAAGACAACCTCTATTGGAAGAGTGCCCCCTAGAGGATTGGAGGTTTGCTTTTGTGGCAACCGCTTGCACATGATGAATCAAGAAGGGCAGTGGTGTCAAAGATACAGCCCATGGGCTACCTCCAGATCCGGCCACCAGGCTGGAGGCAGATTTCTAGAAGTAGAGGGCGTGGCCAGGGAGGGTGGGTGAGTGGCCAGCCACAAAATTTGGGGACTCTGAACCTCTGCTAGACCCGCTGTCAATCCCAGACCTGCCACCCCCCTGGATCCCCACAATACCCCTTGCAACATAGACTTGATTTCCATGCTTGGGAGTTGCTCTATTGATTATCACCATGGCAACCAGCCTCAGCCTGCCCTGGTGCACCGTGGGAAGGCATTTGGTAGGAGGAAATGCTGGGTTGATCTTTGGCAGCGTCTACACAAATTCCTTCTTGGCCAGCAGTCCCACGCACAGCATGGCACACCATTCATCACTGGCCGGTTCTCATGGTGACCAGAGATCAGAGCTGAAACTGGTGCTTTATCCCAACAGAAATGTCAAAGAGAGTTTTTGCTTCCTTTCTCCCCTCCTTTTCATTAAAAAAAAAAAATCATGCAAAAATTCTCAGCTTTCCATTAAATGCCAAGTTTGGTCCAAATATTTTTTTGGACAAGAAGCTGTGTTTTTGGGCAAAAGAAAAACACACACACAATTTTTGGCAAACATTTCCACTGTGCCGGAAACCTGTTTTCATTGAGGGGGAGAAAAAGGGTTGATGGGAGAAATGTTGCCAGGGAGAGAAAGGGGGTGAGGTTTCTCAATGCATCAGTTACTTTGTGCTATCTGCTCGTGTGTCTGCTCTTATCCCAGGATAAATGTCAGCTGATCTCGCAATTCTCTCCCTGTGTGAGCCCAGCTATCTGTTCCCTTACTCCTGGATAAGAGTGGGGACATGGGCAGTTATCAGGGAACAACTGAGCAGGAGCCACGCTCCACACTCTTTTAAAGAAATCCTGCCAGACTGATACTTTGGAGTTTTGTCGTATTATCATATTTCCTCACATACATTTTTCTCACGCTTTTCCCAAAAAACCAATTGCTGGAAATTGGAGAGTGCATTATGTACAAGAAATACAGTGAGAGCTGTTTCTGCCACTGACCAACTGAAACCAGAAGTAAAACCTGGGATGATCCTTAGGACAGCCCCGCTGGCTGGTCCCAGCACCAACATGCCAGATTGGCTCCCAACCCATGACTACAGCACACTGGATCAAGACGGCATTTGGGATCAGACTTGGC
Source organism: Crocodylus siamensis (assembly GCF_052110815.1). Classification (NCBI taxonomy): domain Eukaryota; kingdom Metazoa; phylum Chordata; order Crocodylia; family Crocodylidae; genus Crocodylus; species Crocodylus siamensis. The sequence continues at coordinate 3,799,587 of NC_143400.1, forward strand.
CTGTGGCCCCAGCCCCAGAGACCCCAGACTTTAGCTATTTACCTGCAACTCCAAGGTAAGAACAATTTTTCTGTCTTGGGGTCCTTCCAAATACAGAGTGTGTGTTACATTTTAGGGACATGTTTTATGGTATACGATAGGGTATATTCCAGGGTGTGTTATTTTTGGGAAAGTATGGTAGTTAGCAGAAATACCTTACTTATTCACATACCGCCCTTGCCTTTCTCCTGACAACTAGCAGTTGAAAATGGGGGTGTGCATCTTAAATGAGGAACCTGGTTCTGGCCAGTTTGGTTAGAAGACACTCTCTCTCTCTCTCTCTCTCCCCTTCCCCCCACCCCCTTCATTCTCCCTTCCCAAACCTGGTGGGGGGAGTATCTTATCTGGGAATGCATGGTATATGAGGAAATAAGGCAATTACTCTTCCAGGGAAGATGTAGGTTAGTTGCCAATGCCAGAGGTTGGGTCTGTGAGCCCTTAGTGGCAGGGAAGAGGTGATTTCTTTTGCTTTTGTGAACTGTTATTTGTCAAAAGGTGCCCATGTGACCCAGCCAATACTGCACCTCGATGCTAAGTTTGTCTGCTTCTTCTGTCCTCCCGTTCATGTGTGCCACCTTCTTCAGTGCCTTCAGTGCCTGGTCCAGCCGGCCGGCAGTCGCCAGCCACCGTGCCGACTCCGTGAACCACCTGTTGGAAACCAGTGGCTGGGTACACACATTCAAATAACCTGGGAGAATTCTCCCATGTTTGCTCTCCTGGCAGAAAAACTTGCTCAGAGCCACGTGTACAGATATTCGAATGCTGCGGCCCTGGAGTGTGGAGAGCTTACAATGCTGATGCTATGTACCAGAGGAGAGGGGGGTGGAGGGGTGGGGAGTGGGGTTGTGCACACATGTCAGTATGTTCTGCAGGCTCCCTCAGTCTGCCTGGCAACAGATAACAGAGTGCATAGGGCAGCCAGACTTTAGTTCTCCCAGGAGAGACTCTCCTGGAAGTAATTTAATCCTGGTTGCATCCAGGTCATTTTTCTCCTGGAGTGGCCATTTTTACTCTGGGAGAAGGAGCCTGAACATCTGGACACCTGTAGTTTCACTTGGGAGAGCAGTGTCTCTCCCAGGAGAAATTGAATGTCTGTACAAGGCCTGTATGGATAGCCATCAGGCCCTGCCCTCCTTGACCCAGCCCACTAGTGGTGACCTCTGGGACTGCAGGCAGGACCCCAGGATATGTGCCCCCTACCCATCTAAGATATCCACCCTCCCCCCCAGCACTGTACCTGGACTCCTGGTGGCCCTTGGCAAACTTTTAGTATTGGGCCCCCTTTTGCCAGAGATAATGATGATAATTAAAAAATTACCATTTTCGGGGCCCCCTTCTGTCTGGGCCCTGGGTGGCCACCCAGTTCACCCATGCCTGTGTCCGGCCTTGCCCCCCACCTCCCTTTTCATGCCTTACATAAGAACACAAGAATTGCCATGCATAGCTCAGGCCATAGGTCCATCTGGCCCAATCTCCTCTGCCCCACAGCAGCAGAGAGAGGAGGCTTGGAGGGAGAGTGACTGTGTCTGACCAAAGTTTTATTCCCCTGTTCCTCTCTCACTTGCAACCACCAGCATTTAGGGTCCAGGGACGTCTGATTCAGGGGCTGTACCCCTAAATCCTACGCTCAGTAGCTACTGATGCCCCTTTGTTTCAAGGATGTGTTCAATCCCTTTGTGGATCTGGCTATACGCTCAGCTTCCACCACATCTGGGAGCAACGAGCTCCATCCTTTAATTCCATGCTGGGTGAAAAATAAATAAATTCCCAGTGTTTGTCTTAAACCAGCTACTTGCTACATTCACGCTGTGACCCCTAGTTCTCGTCTGGTGAGAGATGATCAGTAATAAGTCCCTATGGACTTTCTCTTCTCCACTGAGTAGAAAATCCCCTAAACTTGGTGTCCTGTCCTCCCTCAAGCATCTCTTTTCTAAACTGACCTGGCCTCATTACTCTCCTCATATGGAGGCCCCTCCATACTGCGAACCATCCTTGTTGCCCTTCTCTGGACCTTCTGGAGTTGGTGTAGGGACCAGAACTGGGCACAGCCTTCAAGGTGTAGATGCACCAGGGGTTAAGAAAGGGGCCTTCTAAAAACTGAGCGCCTTATATTTTAGAGGCATGTTTTGTCTGTGAAAATACTGTATCTGGGATCATTCCCATACTGAGGACCATTAAATCTACTGTAAAAGACCCCGGACACCTGGGTTCTGCCCTCTTCTGCCCCCATGAAGTCAGCCTTATTCCTAGGTAGATTTTTCTGCTGGCAAGGGGCCCAGCCAGGAGGGTTACTTACCAACTGTAGAGGAAGAAGACAAAGTAGGGCAGTGACACGGCCAGCTGCAGCCAGCGCCAGTCCGGGATGACATAAGCCACCCCTGCCAGGAGAAACTGCCCCACGCTGTAGCTGTAGCCCGTTACCATGCCAACCACTGCCCGGACATTGGTAGGTGTCCACTCAACAGCTGGGGTTGGGGAGAGAAAAGGAGTTGCTGGTTACTGCAGGCTGTGATCTAGGAGCTCAAAGCCAGCTGGGCACCTCGGCCTGTAGCTAAGCCACTAATTGCTGTATTTACTCATATACCTCCCAAGGCCAAGATCAGGGGGCGCAGGGCTGTGTACAAAGCCCCCAGGCTAGGATTAGGTGGTGCTGGGTACTGTACAGACCCCCCCAGGCTGAAATCAGGGGGTGTAGGAGCTGGAAGTTGAGGTAGGGGGGCACTGGGTGCTTTACAGACCCCCGCCCCCGAGCTGAGATAGGGGGGCACTAGGCACAGTACAGGCCCCTCAGGCTGAAACTGGGAGTACTGGGTGCTGTATAGAGCCCAGGCTGAGATTGGGGGACCCCCCCAATAAATTAGCTTTCCAAAATTGGGTGGGGTGTCCTAAGTGGGGGAATTTATTTTCTACTCAGGCAGCACTGAGATAATTGTTTGACTTCATGGCTCATTAACATCTGCTTGATACCCACAAATTGTTCCGTACTCCACGGGTGGTAATGACCCCTCTCCTCCTTTTATGGTCTTGATGTTCTGCTTATCAGACTAGCCTTCCCATTTTGCTGTCTGATGGCTGCTCCTGGTCTCTTTCCTCCTAATCTGCAGCCTGGCGGACTGTTTGTAGCTCTTCAAAATCTTAGATCATCCCAGGCAGTCCTGCTTTCAGCAGCAGCTAGGGTTTCAGGTTTTGGCTGAGCAGCTGGCAATTCAGCTGTGAAAGGGTTAAACCTGGAGCTTTTCCAAGAGGCAGAATGAGCTGAAGATTTGGCTGTGTCCCTGGTCATATGTATCCCATTTTTTTCACTAAGGATGCAGTAGTTCAGTTAATCAGTCCTGCACCTGTAGGCAGGTTCCTAAATACCATATTTCCATATTACCATATTTCCTAAAAATAAATAAATAAATAAATAAATAAATTCTTGTCTCTCCTCGTGGAGTTGCCTATGGACCAGGGAAGCATGAAGTGGGGTACACTAGGGCAAGAGGAACATGCCTGGGGGCCTCCTGTGCTCAGGACCCCTACCCTAGATAGGTCCTGAATGTGCAGCTCAGCTTGGGGCCCTAAAGCTTTGGGTAGCTTCCAGATGCATCGTGGGTAGTGCTAGCAGGTGAATACCACTAGGTAGTGGTAGATCCAGCCTTTTCAGGCTCTTTGGTGAAGGGAATAATATGTGTGTTTGTGGGAGAGGGTTTGCTTTGTACAGCACCTGGCATAGCCAAGACCCTGGCCACCTCCTCTCTGGCCCGTGAGGCCGCCACTCACCCAAGGACATGCAGTTGAGGCTGATGCCCGACAGAGCCATGCCCGTGAGGAAGCGGAAGAGGCAGTAGGTGGTGAAGCTGGGGGCGAAGGCGGCGCAGGACCCCGTGACGGCCATCTGAAGGCAGGACCAAATGAGGAGCGACTTCCGGCCAAACCTGTTGCGGGGGAAAACCAGGTAGGTGATTTGCCAGCCCTGCCCTCCACCCTGGCCCCCCTGATCTCAGCTTGGGGGTCTATACAGCACCCCCCTGATCTCAGCTCAGGGCGGGTGGAGTCTGGCCAGTGCCCAACACCCTGCAATCTCATCTGGGGGGGGTCTGGCCAGTGTCTGGTGCTCCTGGATCCTGGCTGGGGGGGTTGTACAATGCCCAGTGCCCCCTGATCTCAGCCTGGGGGGTCTGTACAGTGCCTGGTGCCCCCTGATCGAAGCCTGGGGGTCTGTACGGCACCTAGCAACTCCTGATCTTGGCCTGGGAGGTCTGTAGAGCAGCCAGCACCCGCCAGTCTCAGCTTGGGAGGCCTGTACAATGTCTGGTGCCCTTGGATCTCAGCCTTGGGGGTCAGTACAGTACCCGGCTTGCATAAAGCCCCCAACAATCCCCTCAGCATGTCAAAACCTCATCATTTTCCCACCCCATTCTTTCTATTTCCCTGTCCCTCCAGTCTCCCAACACCTCAGAATCAGACCCCTCCAGGATTTCTCTTCCCATCCTCTACCCCCTCCTCCCAGTGAGGCTGAGTGATGCTCCTGTCCCCATTCCACAGATGGGAAAACTGAGGCAGGGTGGGAATAAGCCCAAGGCCTTGGCGAGGGTTTATGGAAGGGGTGGGCCTTGAATCTACGTCTCTGGGGGCTGCTTGGGTATCTGTCCATGGGGCCGTTCTCCCTTTCAGGATGTCGTCTGCCTGCTCTTACTTGTCAGAGAGGCTCCCAAACACCACAGCGCCCACCAGGACCCCTGCCATGTAGATTGACTGAGCCATCTGCTTCAAGCTCCGGGAGCTGCATACAAGGTCCCACTGCCGGGGAAAGATGCCATCAGTGAGAAATAATCGAAACTGGGGCCCTGATCTCTGCCAAGGGGTGGGGCAGGGATCTATACAATGCCCGGTGCACCCTGATCTCTGCCTGAGGGATCTGTATGTGCCTGGCACCCTGCTTCCGCCCCAGTCTCAGCCTGGAGGGTCTGTAGAGCACTTGGCACTGCCCTGATCTCAGCCTCAAGGGACCACACAGTGCCCGACACCCTCTGGTCATGGCCTTAGGGTTTGTAGAGTGCCCAATACCCCCCAGTCTTGGCCTCAGAGGGGGTTGCATGGCACCTAGCACTCCCTGATCTCAACTTTGGGATCTGTACAGCATGTGGCACCCCCCAATCCTGGCCTGTAGAGTCTGTACAGTGCCCTGTGCCCCCCAGTCTCGGCCTGTGGGTCTGTACAGGGTTGCCAACTGTTGGTATATTTACAGTCAGTAAAAAACATGGCAAAGAACGCTTGTTAGTAAAAAAATAAATAAATAAATAATGGCTGACCCCAATCAGTCCCATTGTAGCAGCAGGGAGCACTCACTCACCTCGGTGACAATGGTGGAGGCAAAGACACTGTGGTCATACGTCCAGCCGTCCCCACATGGCTCTCTCACTCCATGGGTCCCATTGCCTCCCGGACCCTCTGGGTTCAGCAGCTCCCCCTGAGCACCCAAGAATTGCATGCAGGTCTCTGCCTGCCCCTCCTTGTCCAGGGGCACAAAGGAAGCCAGGTGTCCCAGGCAGCCAGTGGCATTGGTGTCACAGGGCAGACGGCAGCGGTGGCCCGGGGTGGCGGCTGTGAAGTTCTGCAGGAGGTTGTGGCAGGACAGGATCAGGATGGGCAGCACCAGCAGGGCCACATTGAGGACCTGAAAGCGCCCCATACTCCCAGTGTCGGCCAGCAGGTCAGCGAAGGCCATGGCTGGGACACGGCCGGCTCTGGGGCACCTGCGGCTGGTCCTGGTGCACCCGACCAGAGCTGGGGCTCAAGGCAGCATCTGCATCTGCAAAGGCGATACAAGGCATTAAGCACATATAGACCCCCCAGGCTGAGATCGGGGCGCCAGGAGCTGTACTGACCCCTAGGCTGAGACTGTGGGTGCCAAGTGCTGCATGGACCCCCCCAGGGTGAGACTGGGGACAGCCAGGAGCTGTACAGACCCTCCAGGCTGAGATCAGGGAAGGGCCAGGAGCTGTACAATCCCCACCACACCAAAGCTGGGATCGGGGGCACTGGACACTGTACAGACCTCCTAGGCTGTGACTGGGGGCACCTGGTGCTGTACAGCCCCTCCTCCCCCCGGCCAGGATCAGAGAGCACCAGGCACAGTCCAGACCCCCTTACCTATGGCTTCCCCCTTACCGGATATCCCAGGTCTGGCGCTGCTTATACTTACAGTCCACTAGCCGGCTGCTGCCTTCCGTGCCATGCTTTTAATTAAGCTTAATGGGTCTTAATGAAGCACAGTTCCCCCCTGGCTGCTGGAGAGATTAGCAGGGAACTGATTGCAGAGGAATTTTGGGTGGAGAAGTGGTAGCAAGGCGCAGCCAGGCGCTGCGAGGTTTCCGGCCAGGGGCTTGGAGCTGAATTCTTACTGGGTCTGGGGCTGTTTTGGATGTGGTCTCCCCTGCGGGGACTCGCCAGGTATCTGGCCAGCAGAAGAGGTGGGAGGGACCTGAATGGAGCTGTCAATCAAAGGGCCCGGGTGACGCAGATTGACACCTGTCACGGCTGCATCTAATTGGAATCCCCCCTTTCCCCCACCCACCGAGCTGTCAGTCAAAGATGCAGAGTGACACTGCTAGTCCCCCCACCGCTAGCCCCCCAGCCCCCACTTCCCTCGTGGAGTAGGGGGACAACCCAAGTGTCCGAGCTCCCAGCTCCCCCTGCTCCCTCCCCCAGCCTCTCCCCTCCCAGTGCTGGAGACAGCCCAGGTGTGCAGACTCCCAGGCCCCACCTCGGTCCCCACCAACCTCCTGGAGAGAGACCAGGCATCCGGGGTCCCAGCCCCAGCCGCTCTGGGGCAAGGCCAACCCACCCACTCTCTGGGGATGGAGACCCCGCCAGCCCGCTAGCCGTGCCCACAGAGAGGTCTCCCCTGCAAGCCTGATGTTGCCCTGCCCGGCTTGGGCCTTTCTGCCCCCTAGCGCCATGGAAAACATCTCCCAGCTCCAGCCCAGGGAGTCCTGTAGCCAGAGAAACTGGGGGCTGGACTTCACAGGGAGTGGGGGAAGGATCCATATTGAGAGCCCCTCTGGCCCAGCCCAGATGCCCCCCTCCCTCCCAGCTTCACTGGCTCCCATAACCAAGCAATGCCTTGGCCTGTCCACTGCTTCCCAGGAGCAGCTGAGCAACTACCATCATGACCTGCATACCATGCACCCTCCCCCTTCCCGAATTGTTCCTTAAAATGTGGGCTGATTTTATTCTGCTCAGGATAGCAGCAGCAACATTTGTATCCAGACACAGGCAGTCAATCACTTCTTGGCTTGTTAGAGTCCCCCTGATTCCTGCTAACAACTGTTAATGGCCCTCTCTCCTTTTTCATGGGCTTGATGTTCTTGTTCATCCTTTCTCTGGGCAATTTTGCTGTCCGTTTGGTGCTCCTCGTCCCTCCCCTCCTATTTCACAGCCCTGCAGACGTGTTCCTAGCTCTGTTCAAACTCCTTGAGCCTCCTGTGGGGGGCTGAGACTGTCAGCACAGGCTAGGGTTTCAGCTTTTGGCTGAGCACCTGAGAGTTGCAGCTGTGAAAAGGTTAAACCCATAGCTCTGGCCTGGGAAGGAAAAGGGAGGGTGAGTTTGCTGATGGCTCTGCCCAGGCTATGTGTGGCTGTAAATCTGGGGCAATTTTGATTTCCTTCATTCTGTATTCTCAAAACAAAGCGTGGGGCTTCTAGGGTGAGGCATATGGTATATGAGGAAATATGGTACTCTGTCACAGTCAGCCGGGGCTGGGGAAAGATTTGTTTTCTATATATTTCCTTCCAAAACAAAGGTGGGGGTTTTTTTTGGGGGGGTGCATTGTTTGTGAGAAAATACGGTATTGTTCTAGGAATGAAGCTCAACCAAGGGGAGGAGGAAATTCAGGGCCTTGCTTTCAAGGCAGGACAGGTCCGTTGGGGGGGAAGGGGCAAGGGGCTGCTTTGGGCTCTGTACAGACCCTCAGGCCAAGATTGGGGGACACTGGGCACTGTACAGACCCCCCAGGCTGAGCTCACGGGGCACCGGGTGCTGTACAGACCTCCCCAGACCCTTGTGGGGGGCATGCAGAGTCCCAGTGCAACGGGGCTGGTTCCCCTGACAGGGCTGTCCATTTTCCTGCCCCATAGCAAGGTGCCCAAGACTCGTGCCAGGAGCTGTAGGTGCTGGGGGAACTGGGCCCATTAAGTGGAGACATCCTGGTCCCATCAGCACCCCCCCAACATGCTTTGGTGATAGTGGGAGCAGATTCCCCCCCGACCCCCATCTTGGCACAAATAAGACCCCCACATGCAATGAAAACACCTTTATTCGGGCTTATTACTGCCCCTCGTTATGGTAAATAGACCCCTTTCCTGTCAGCCTGTCCCCCCACCCTAGGCTGTGGGTTGGAGCTGGGAGCCCGGGCACCTGGGTCGCGCCCCCAGGTCTGGGAGGGGGTGGGGGCTGGGGGGTTCGAGCGGGGAGGGGGCTGGGAGGCGGACACCTAGTTCCTCACGTTGCTCCCAGCAATGCAGCGTGCTGGGCAGCCTGTGAAACTCAATCCCGCCACTCTCTGCTGCGTCTTCCCAGGGCTGCGCTCCGTAAATATTTCCAGCCGAAATAAAACCCCTGAATGGAAAACAATCGCTCTTCCTTTCCTCTCGCCTTAGCTGGCTTCTCTGCCTGGGTCCGACTTGCTGGAATTCAATAGCACCTTCATTTGCTGTTCTTCTTCTGTCGCCTTCCTTGATCTTAATTAATTAATTGAAGGAAAACAAACAGGCCTCAGCACTGTCAGCAGAAGAGACTGATTTAAACCAGATGCCCCAAAATCAAAGCCGCAGCATGGGTCCTTCTTATGTTCTTTCCCCGCCCCCCCACGCCAAGCAAGCGTCTTTCTCTTGTCAGAGTCTCGTAGAGAAGACAGGCTGGAAGGGACCTCTGTGGGTCATCTAGTCCATCTAGGGGGCTGGACTAGACCTCGGGAGATCCCCTCCAGCCTGACTTTCCTATGGCCCTACACCCCTGGTTGGCAGAAATCATAGGATCATAGAGCAGTCAGGCTGGACGGGACCTCCATGGGTCACGTAGCCCATCTGGGGGCCTGGACTAGACCTTGTGAGATCCCTTCCAGCCTATGATGCTTCCTGCCTGGCTAGCCTATATCATGGGTTCATAGAAGAGATGGGCTGGAAGGGATCTCCATGGATCATGTAGCCCATCTAGGGGGCTGGACTAGACATCGTGAGATCCCAGCCTGACTTCCCTATGATGCTCATCCTTGGCTGGGATTAATCATAGTGTCACCGAGAAGTTGGGCTGGAAGGGACCTCCATGGGTCACATACCCATCTACTAGACCTCGTAAGATCCCTTCCCGCCTGACTTCCCTATGATCCCACATCCTTGGCTGCCTGAAATCACAGACATCCTAGGGAAGTGGGGCTGGCAGGGAGCTCCAGAGATCAACCCAGTCCAGCCCCTGCCTGAGGCAGGATTGGCCCTGTCCAAGCCATCCCAGACAAACCCATCGTCATCCAACCGGTTCATCAAACAACCGTTACCCCGGACACAACACAAGATGTTCCCCCAAATATTTGAAGAAGGAGTTGATTTTTCTTGAGAAAACCCAAAGGATAATGTCTTTAAAAAAGGATCCTTTTATAATGTTTCAGAAATCTTCAATTATAAATAAGTTTTCAATGATAAAAGGCTCATTTTTATAAATTGTAAACTGAGTTTTACTACCATTGAATGCCATTTTACACCACTTTATACTATTTGTATACATTGTAAAATATTTTATAACACTTTTGTTTCTTATTTAAGTGTTACCAGTTTTGAATGATAAAAGTCTTACTTTTTAATAGGGAAGCAGGTTGTAGCCATGTTGGTCTAAGGACATAGGCAGGCAAGGTTCTTTGGGTGAATCTGATAGCTAATTTTATTAATTTTTAATAATATTCATTTTTAATACGTGTTCAACAGGAGGGTGGTCTGGGGGTTAGAGCAGTTGGGGCTGGGGACCCGGACACCTGGGTTCTCTGGGAAGAGAGTGGGGGTTGGGGAAGGGGCTCTGGGAGGGGAGTGGGGTCTGGGGGGTTCAATCAGCAGGGGCTGGGATCTGGACACCTGGGTCCTATCCCCAGCCGTGGGATGGTAGTGGTGTCTAGTGAGTTAGAGAAGTCCACCTTGGACTTGGATGGCCTCTGGGCCCAGCTCTAATGGTCCCCTTGGGACTTGGGGTCATGGCTCCACAGACATCACTCACCGTCTCTCCACCTGCTCCACCGTCTCGGGCAGCGACATGTTGTGTGTCTCCGGCAGGAAGCAGGCGGCAACGCCGGAAACGATGGGGGCAGCACCGTAGATGACCAAGGGCAGGGTGGGCAAGTATTCACCTGTGATCCGGACCAGTGGAGCCACAATGCCCCCAACTCGGGCCATGGTGCCACCCAGCCCCATGCCAGTCTGCCTACGGGTGGGGAGAAGGGAACAGCATCAATGGTGGCCCCTTCATGACCATTGATGGTATTGGCAACAACTCGTGGTCCCAGGAGAGCATGGCTGGTTTCTACCCCTGGGAATGTGGTCCCAGAGACCATGGGAGGTTTTCACCGGCTGGGAGCTGGTCACACAGACCCTGCAGAGGCCATTGGGAGACAGGTGTGTATGGGGATGGTTGTGTGGGGAGATGGATGGATGGATGGAGTGGGGTGGTGGGTGGGTGGATGAGTTGGGTGAATGGGTGGTTGGATGGGGATGGTGTGCAGGGGGATAGATGGATAGACGGAGCAGTCAGGTAGATAAAATGGTGAAGGCAGGATGGATGGATGGAGCAGTGTTTATGGGGACAGAGGAACAGCAGTGGGTGGGTGGGGAGATGGATCCTTCTTCTTTAAGACATAACTGACATACAACCATCCCCCCTGCCCCAAGGGAGTATCATGCTCACCAACCCACCATTGGTGCCCCTTTATCATCAGACCCAGCACCAGCTCTGACCTACCTGATCACTGTGGGAAAGAGCTCTCCAGAAAAGATGTAGGCACAGTTGAAGGAGGCAGCCAGCGACCCCTTTCCAATGACAGCAAAGACCATGCGCATGGTCGAGAGCTCTGCTGGGAAACAGAGGGGTCAGGAAGGACATGCCTAGAAGGGCCCTGGTGCCCATGGAAAGGTGGAAGACCCTCCCAGCCTGGCCTCCTCGCTTCTGTTCCCCTCTGGGCAAGCTGGTGAGTCTCTATTGGTCTCTTTCTAACCTGCTGACATCTTTGTGGATGTGTAGAGCCCAAAACTGGACCCAGGCCTCCAGACAAGGCCTCTCCAGTCCCAAACAGGCCAGGAGAATTGCTACCTTTGGCTTGCAAGTAGTGGAAGAAGGAATGGGCTGAGTTTTGAGGTGGGAGGTCCAGAAGAACGTCCTCATTTGGGAGGTGGTTGATTGGACCAACCCCTGTCTAGTCTGGCTCAGATGGGGCTGGAGCAGAGGGCTGGGCTAGATCTGACCTCCCAAGAGTCTGGCCAGTGTGATCTACTCTCTTGTTCTTCACTCCCCCAACAAGGTCACCTTGAGGGACGAAGATGTTGGTGAGAATACACAGCCCGGCCAGGATGAGGGCAAAGGCCTGGGAGAAACGCCGGCCGACGAAGGTGAGGGTGAGCACAGAGATCAATTTGGCTGGGAAATCTACGGCTCCGAAGATGAGCTGCGTCAGGTAGATGCTGACCCCAAAGTTCTGGAGATCCATGGCCAAGCCATAGTAGGCAAAGCTGGTGGAGAACCTAGGGATGGAGGGACCATGGAGTTTAGAGCGAGTCGGACCATGGAGATGATAATTCTCCTTTCCGCCTACATGGGAAGTAGCAAGAAATTGTCCACATTTCATAGGATCCTGGGAAAGTTGGACTGGAAAGGACCTCTCAAGGTCACATCAAGCCCCCTGATCCACGTAGGATTGTCTCTGGCTATACCATCCCAGGCACGTGTCCATCCTACCTGCTTATGGAGCCCTCCAGGGACAGAGACTTCCCTGTGTCTCTGGGCGACCCATTCAAATGCATGACTCCACTCAGAGTCAGAACATTACTTCTCATGTCCTGCCTCAGTCTCCCCTGCTGTGGCTTCCGGCCATTGCTCCCATCCCCTGTGGCTACAGAAAAAGTCCATTTCCGTCCTCTCTATCATTGCCCTCCAGGGTTTGAAGACAGTGATCACCACCAAACCCGTTCTCCTTTGGTCAGGACTTCCCATAATGCACCACAGGAAACTGTTGTGGGTGCATCATGGGAAGTCTTTGGTTATTTGGATAGAGGGTTGCGGGGGGGGGGGGGGGGGGCGGTTGTTGTGTTAGAGCAGGGCCAGCTGGAAGACTTGCCAGACAAAGGAGACCCCCAAGGAGATCTTCCTCATGGCCGGTGTCCGGATGAGGTCAGCCATGGTGTGACGGGAGCGGGTTGACAACAGGTCCTTCTGCAGCAGGGAGCTCAGGACCTGGGTGGGAGCAGGGAGGGCAACAGAGGTGAGCACTGGGATTTGCAGAGAGCTTGGACCTCCCTGGTGGGTGTGGCCGTGGCCTGGTGCATGGGGTGGCACCTATGTTGTGGGTGGAGCCCCAACAGCAAAGGCAAGTATCAGAGTTTGCAGAGAGCCTGGACACATTTCTCTATGCTGCTGGGGGAGGGGCCTGGGGTGTTTGGGAGTGGCCTGGTGCATGGGTGGGGCTTATGGCATGAGCAAAGCTACAACAGCAAAAGTGAGCCCCAGGCTTTGCAGAGACCTTTAGATCCTTGGGGGTGGGGCTTGAGTGTGTGTGTGTGTGTGTGTGTGTGTGTGTGTGTGTGGTTTGTCACATGGGGAGTGGCTAATTTTGTGGGCAGGGCTACAACAGTGAACCTGAGTGCCAGAATTTGCAGAGAGCCTGGGCTCATTGCTCTGTGTCCTTGGGGGGTGGGGGCCTGATGTGTTGGAGGCGGGGCGTAAGTGTTGGGGGTGTGGCCTTGCAGGTTGTGTTGGGACCCCTTATGTTTGTAGAAAGACTAGTGACCAGCGCCTGTTTTGTGGGCAGGGGCTACTTGTGGGTGGGGCCTATTTGTTCCACAGAGCCTGTTTGGGGGTGGGGCCTCAACATCAAAAGCCAGTGCCTGAGTATGCTGAGAGCTTGAACCAATAGGCAGAAACCTTTGGGGGATGGGGCTTGTTCGGCATTGGGGCCTCAACACCAAAGGCCTGAGTTTGCTGAGAGTCTGAACCAATAGGTGGAAGCCTGTGTGGGTGGGGCCTGTTTGTGGGCAGGGCCTGCTTTGTGAGGCAGGACCTATTTTGTGGGGTGGAACCTCAACACAGAAAGCCAGAGCTTGAATTTGCAGAGAGCTTGAACCAATAGGCTGAAGCCTTTGGGGGCAGGGCCTATCTTGGGGGTGGGGCCTATTTGGCAGGATCTGGTCCTTTCCCTTTTAACCCTTTCCCTTTCTATTCCCTCCCCCACCCCACCCCACCCCCAGGGCCCTGGCAGGTCCCTCACCTCAGCACTGAGTTTGTCGCCTTCCTCCTTCCTCCTGTTGATCTTTGCCACCTTCTTGAGCTCGTCCACAGCACGCTCTGGCTTCCCGGAGATCGCCAGCCACCGGGCAGACTCCACAAAGAGCCTGGCAAGGAGAAAAATCAGGGAGGGAACCCAGGAGTCCTGACTTCCAGCCCCCTTGCTGGGACTAGGGAACCAGGACACCTGGCTCCAATCCACAATTCTGGGAAGTGTTTGGGGGCTAGGGGGGTTAAAGGAAGGGGACCCGGACACCTGGGTTTGCTCCCTGCTCTGGACAGGAGGTGAGAACTAGTGAATTAGAGCAGAGGCAGTGGGAGCCCGGACACCTGGGTTCTCTCCAGCTTTGGGAGGGGAGTCGGGGCTGAGGGTTAGAGCAGGGGAGGCTGGGAGCCCGGATGCCTGGATTTTCTGGGAGGGAAGTAGGGTCTGAGAGCAAGGCATGTTGGGAGTCTGGACTTGTGGGTTCCTTGAGAGCAGAGTGGGGCCTGGGATCCCCGGGCGCCTGGGTTGTCTCCAGGCAGAACTGTCCATACCAGGAGTAGAGGAAGAAGATGAAGAAGGGCAGGGAGACAGTGAGCTGGAGCCAGCGCCAGTCAGGGATAGCAAAGGCGATGCCGGCCAAGATGAACTGCCCCGTGGTGTAGCAGTATCCGTTGATGGTGCCCACCACCGCCCGGATGTGGGTCGGGATCCACTCCATGCCTGCAGGCAAAGCACAGCGGCTGGGGGTGAGGCGAGGTGGGGTGGGGTGTCTGCTGGCCTGGATGCCTGGGTTCTTTCTTGGCTTTGAAGGGGAGTGGGTTCTGGTGGGGTAGAGCAGGGGATGCTGGGAGCCCAGATGCCTGGGAGGGGAGTGGTGTTTGAGGGGTCAGAAGCTGGGGGTGGGGGTGGGGGTGGAAACCTGGGTTCCCTCCTCACTCTGGGAGGAGAGTGGGAGCTGGTGGGGCAGGGCAGTGGGGAGCTGGGATCCCAGGTGCCTGGGGTTTCTCCTGGCTCAGTGGATTAGCAGGTTAGAGCGAGGGGGCTGGGAGCTTGGACACTTGGGTTCTTTCTGCGCTGTGGGGGAAGAGGAAGTCAGGTCTGATGGTTCAGGAAGGGTGGGAGAAACCAGGATGCCTGGGTCTTCTCCAGCTCTGCAAAGGGAGAGGGGAGCTGGGAGCCTGGATGCCTGGGTTCCCGCCCCACTCTTGGAAGGGAGTTGGGCTAGGGGCTTAGATCAGGAGGGCTGGGGGGGCTGCAACTCACACAGAGATATGGAGTTGAGTGAGATGCCAGACATAGCCAGGCCAGCCAGAAAGCGGAACACGCAGTAAGTGGTGAAGCTGGGTGCAAAGGCAGCGCAGGTCCCTGTTATGGCCATCTGCAGGTAGCACCAGATGAGCAGCGCCTTGCGCCCGAATCTGCCAGAAGAGGGCAAATGGGGTGGGGCATGGACACACAGACCCACTATCCTGGGCTACTATTATCCTCGGTGAAGCAGGGGACACCCAGGCTTTTTACAGACATTCAGGTTCTCCTGGGAAAGTTGCTGCTTTCCCAGGAGAAACCTATACCGATGTTCAGCCTTTTTCTCCCAGAGTAAAAATGGCTGCTCCAGGAGCAAGATCATCTCAGCCCTCCCAGGCTGAGCTGTCTTCAGCAGATACTGTGACAGCTCGTGGCCACTGGGTGATACTGGAGTTATCTGGCATTGAGCGGGCAGTTATCTAGGGATAAGGAATGGACAACCTGTGCCTGAGATGTCAGGCAACTTGCCCCAGGGTAAAATTGCCCCTTATATTTAAGGGGTAACTTGACCCCATCTTGGCAGTTGCTACCTAGCCCCTCCCAGGATAAGAGCGGAGCTCTGCTGCTCTAACCATGAAGCCCCCTGCCCATCCCAGCCCTTCCAGTGCCCCTCACTCTCACCCCTCACCCTTTGTGCTCCCGAGCCCCGCTGGTGCTCCTCCCTCTTAATGCACAGCCCCTACCTCCCCCAACCCTGTTGGTGCTCCTCACTCCTGCCCTGCAGTCCCCTGCCCCGCTCCCAGCCCTGCCAGTGCCCCTCACTCGCATCCCTGTCAGATTGTGGCCTTACTTGTCTGACAGGCTTCCAAGCAGGGCTGAGCCCACCAGGATCCCAGCCATGTAAACGGACTGAGCCATCTGCTTCAGCGTCTTGGACTCACACACCAGGTCCCACTGCCGGGAGAGGTGAGATCTCGTGAGAGAAGGTAGAACCCAGGGGAGCTGGGTGGAGATAGCCCCCTGCCCTCCCCAGCATAGATAGGCAGCAATGGAGATTGGGGTCCTGAAATATTGGGCACTGTACACACCCCCAAGCCAAGATCAGGGAGTGCCAGGCGCTGTACAGGCCCCCTTGGCTGAGACTGGGGGACACCTGGCTGAAATTGGATCTCCTTGTACCAGATGGTGCCTAGATCTTGACCCAAATCAGAGCCAGGACTCAGATCACAGTCCCCCCCCTGTGTCTGGCAAGGCACAATTTCCTCCCCCATTGCTTCAGAGACCACCCCCGACCTGAAGTCCAAGCTGCTTCATCTCTATAGGCAATGGATGTGGTGGGAAAGCAACGTGCTCCTATAGCTTTTCAATGGAGCCAGGACTTGAACTCAGATCTCACTGCCCCAGGTGTCTATGGAAACCCTCCCTGGGCTCCAGTTCCTCAGTGGCCCTGCTCACCTCGGTGACAATGGTATGGGGGAAAACCTCTTTGCTGTAGCTCCACCCATCCAGGCAGGGCTCAGTGGCCACTTCGGTCCCATTGGCAGAAGTCCTGTTGGGCTCCAAGAGCTGCCACTGGACTGTCACAAACCGCCGGCACTTGTCCAGCTTCTGCTGCCCATCCGTGGGGATGAACGCCCGCAAAACCTCCTCCTGGTTCCCATTGGCCAGCCGGGTCTCGTTGGCTGGGAAGTGGACCTGGCATCGATGGTCGGGGATACCAGCTGTGAAGTTCTGGAGAAGGTTGTGGTTGGCTAGCATGAGCAGTGGGACTGCCAGGGATGCCACGTACAGGACTTGGAAGCGTCCCATGCCTCCGAGGCGGTCAAGAAGCTCAGCAAAAGTCATCCTTCTTGCATCAAATGGCAGCAACCCCAAAAATATGGCAATAGCACTCCCTGTGCAGCTCACAGGTGTGGGGACCTTCCTTCTCGGGGTGGACTTTCTGAGGAGATACCCCCTGACTTCCTACCAGTTCACCTGGACAAACCAATGGGCAGTCAACTGGGGCCTTAGCACATTGCCACCAATATATTCCAGTCCTCTTCCTATCCCAATTGGTTGCTATGATATGCCCAGTCCCAGATAGACCTGTCCCATGAACTGCAGGTATGTTGCTTTCTCTGCTGATTCGCAATGTCTTTTCCCCCCTCCAGCAAAACCTCCCTGGGTTATATGAAAGCTGAATGGGCTTGTCTGGTTAAAGATTTACTTGACATCTTCCATGGATGAGGTCCAATGGACCAGATCTTCTGGTGTAAGAGGCAGTGTTGCAACGGGGCAAGGCAATGGGTCACAGGAATCAAGTGTGGGGAGTGGAAGGTCTGAGCTGGCTTTGAAACCGGGGGGCACCTAAAGAGAGGGTGGTTTTGCTGAGGTTTCCCTGCCCCAAGAGGCAGTTGGAAAGTTCTCAGGTTCCTCCCTCAGCTAATTTTACTTCAGCTGAAAGGTCTGTGTGATTAGATGCCTCTCTGAGTCCATTACTCACTGTTTTGAACCATCTGGGATATGAAAAACCCAGACTGCCAACTCCGCGGTTCACCCCCAAGACTGCTGAAGTCATCCTCATCATTGGGTCCTAGCAAAGGCAAGGCTCTCTGGAGGTCACATCCGAACCAGCCCCCTGCTCATGGCCCTGCTGAATGAGTCTTCATCAAGCCTCCTCTTAAATGCATCCAAGGATGGAGATCCCACCACCTCTCTGGGTAGCAGGTGCTGTTCCAGTGCTTCTCTCTGGCTTGCATTGAAACCAGTGAGGCAACTGGTGGACAGCTGCGTCTCAGAAAGGCTGTAGGGGGATTTGCAGTGGTCCAGAGAAGAGCAACTGAGATGATCAAAGAGTCTAGAGCATCGTCTGGATTAGGTGAGGATGAAAAGGTCAAGTCTTCTGTTTGTGAAGAGGAAGGTGGAGGGGGAGGTGGGGAGTGGATCATAGGATCATTAGAAAGTAGGGCTGAAAGCTTCACATCCATCCCACCCCACCCATCCATCCATTGGACCAAAGGAAAGCAGGGCTGGCAGGGACCTCGTGAGGTTATCTAGTCAAGGCAGGATTGCCCCGACCAGACCACTCCAGCCAAGTGTCCATCCAACCTGCTTTGGAGCATTTCCAGGGATGGAGACTCCATCATGGCTGCCGGGAACCTGTTCCAATGCTTGACCATGCCACCTCCTCTCCAGCCTCAATTTCCCTACTGCAGCTTGAGGCCATTGCTGCCCGTCCTGCCCCTTATGGTCACAGAGAAAAGCCCATCTCCAGCCTCTCTGTCATTGTCCTTCAGAAGTTTTAAGACTGATCAGATCCCCTTTCTGTCTTCTCTTCTCCAGACTCGGTTACCTCAGTTCTTTCAGCCTTTCCTCATCAGCTATCTCCCAGGCCCCGATCAGTTGTGCTGCTCTGTGCTGGACACTCTCCAACCTGTCAACCCCCTTCTTGAAGTGCTGGGCTCCAAGCTGGACACAGGACTCCAAGGGAGGCCTCCCAGTGCTGAAAAGAGCAGGAGAATCACTGCCCTGGATTTGCAAATGATGCTCCTGCTAGCACAATCCAGGAGGCTGTTGGCTTTTGTTGCAGCAAAAGCTCACTGCTGGCTCCCATTCAGTGTGTGGGGTGAAGTTCTGTGAAATCATGAAGGCTGTGGACCAAGTGAATCCTGCTGCCTTGACCCAGGGCAGGCTGCAGAGAGCAGTGGCTGTCTGAGGCATGGGGCTATGGGTCACTGTGTGATGGGGTCAGAGTAGGCTGGATAGTCCTTGGCTGAGCTGAGCTGGGATGGGCTGGAGGTAATCTGACTGGATTTCTAGCCCCACTGCTCTATAATTCCTAGGGACCCTGTTCAAATGGTCCCCGGCCCCCTTTTTTTTTGCGGCGGGGAGTAGCGGGGCCCGGGGATGGCTTTGAAGTCACCCGGATCCCCGCTGGGGAGGTCAAGACATGTTCCAGGAGGCCTACGGTAGTTGATGATTTGCTGATTGGTGGGTCCAAAGGTCTGTCACTCAGCACCAGATCTGTGAGATCTCTGGTCACAGGGCTTGGTTTGCTCCCACGGGCGAAGGGTAACAGGAACAACAGGTGCTGCTCCCTGCATTCTCCTGACCACCCAGGTCCTGAAAGCCTTATCGGAAGAGCAGCCATGCATTGGTGTGGATCAGCATGGGGTTATGGTCTTTGGTTCATGGGCTGGGGGGGGCTGGAAACCTGGATGCCTGGGTTCTCTCCAAGCTCTGGGAGGGGAGTAGGGTCTAGTGGTTTGAGTAGAAGGGCAAACAACCAGGGCTGTTGTGCTCTATCATGGCTCTGGGAGCGGAGTAGGGTCCAGTGGGTTAGAACTGGGTGCCAGGCTGCCTAGGTTATATTCCTGGCTCTGGAAAGTGGGGTCTAATAGTTCGAGGAGGGGGCTGGGATGCAGGACTCCTGGGCTCCATCCCAGCTGTAGGAAGGGAGTGGAGGCAGGTGGGTAATAAAACACTAAATCAGATTCAAGGCTCTGGAAAGGAGTTAATGTGTGTGTGTGTGGGGGGGATTGTCTAGTGAAATGAGCAGGGCAGGCTGGGGGCCCGGGTGCCTGGGCTCTTTCTCCACTCTGGGAAGGGAGCAGGGGGCTGGTGGGCTATGGAGAGGGGGTGAGGCTGGAAGCCTGGATGCCTGGCTTCCTTCCCAAATGACACCACTCAATTCCCGCCTCCCCCCCCCGACCCAAACTCGTGCCTTTGTTATTCTGTAACACAGCTCCAACCATTTTTTCCTACCTCTTGCTGGGAAGGGGTCAACCCCTCGTTAATTAATACATGAGAAACCCGGTGGGAAGGGCATAGGGCTATTTGCAATCGAGTCCGTCGTGTGGATTGCCAGCACCCCGCAGGCTCAGTCAGTAATCCAATGCGGGGCCTGTGTTTTGCTTCAAACCAACGAGGAATGGTTCTGACTCCGTCCCTCCAAAGATAACACGCCCAGGGGCCATATAAACAGCTTTATTCACTGGAGTATTTCCTTTGTACAATAAATAGATGCTGTTACCCAACTACCAGGTGCCAAAGCCAGGTAGGGCTTAGGAATTATTTGTCCCCCTTACACACAATGCATCTTCTCAGCCCATTAACTCTCTCTGGAAAGAGGAAAGATCTGGGATGTCTTCTCTTATGATGGATTTAAGTTGGTTCAGAACCAGCCCTTTCTGAACCAACTGGGCTGGGATGGATTTAAGTTGGTTCAGAAAAGGCTGATCCTGCCTCAGCAGGGGTTTGACTAGAGCCCTTCTAACCTGTCTCTTCCATGGTTCTAGGACTTAACATTGAGTGTAGATAAAGAGCCAAGAGGTGACCCATCTGTGGAAGTCATTTGGCATTGGACTGGATTTAGAGGACCAGATCTGGCAGCCCGGATGCCTGGGTTCTCTCCCCAGCTCTGGAAAGGGGTCGGGGCTGGTGGGTTGGAGCATTGGAGGCTGGGAGCTGGGATGCCTAGGTTTTCCCCCCACTTTGGGAGGAAGCGGGGTCCAGGGGGTTAAAGCAGGACATCTGGGCTGTACCTCCAGCTCTGGGAGGGGAATTGGGGGCCGGTGGGTTGGAGCAGTGGGGAGCCAGGACACCTGGGTGCCATTCCCCAAGCTGGGAGGGGAATGGGGTCTGGTGTTGAGAACCAGGGATGCAGGGCGATATATCTGTGGCTCTGCAGAGGTGTGGAGTGTAGTGGCTAGAGCAGTGGTGGGCTGGGAGCCAGGAGCCCTGGGTTTTATCCCCCGTTCAGACTGGGGACTGGGGTTTAGTGAGTGGGGCAGTATGGACTGGGCCTGGACTCCTGGGTTCTCCCTCCAGCTGTCAGAGCAGAGTGGTGGCCAGTGAGTTAGAGCAGAGGGGCTGGGAGCCAGGACTCCTGGGGTCTAGCCTCAGCTCTGGCTGAAGAAGGCTGTTTGGTGCCTACAGCAATATGGCCAGGGAGCCAGGACTTCTGGGTTCAACCCCTGGCTCTGGGAGGAACTTGGGATCTTGTGGTTTGAGCATTGAGGTGCTGGGAGCCCGGATGCCTGGATTTTATCCCTACTCTTAAAGTCAGCCAACCAAGACACTATATGATGGGGGATGGCTCGGAGGTGGCATGGCCATGTCTGCAGAGAACTTCTTGTGTTCGCGGTGAGCCCAGGGCAACTCTTCCATGGGTGGGGCCTGGGTTTTTTGTCTGTGATTCTCAGTGGTGTATTGAAATAGCACATAGGAACCTAAGTCACTTGGGCACTTCATGGAAAATCCTTTACCCTATGGTGACTACAATTGCTTCTCAGCAGCTTCCGAGGCTGGGTCTGGCTTGGTGGGAGCCAGGAGGGTTTTTATCTGCTGTTCTTCCTCTCTCAGTTGCTTTGCCCTTGAAGAAGAAGAGAAGGGAGACAGAGACAGAGGCAGGAGTTAGTGGGTTACATCTCCCCACCTTGTGTGGACAGAGATTAGAGTCGAAGGAACCAGGTGAGGAGCTGGTGTGAACCCAACCTCCACCTCCCTGTCCACCCATCCATCTGGAGTAGTAGCTTCTTCCTTCCTCTAGAGAGATAACAGAGTAGGTAAAAATGATCTGTCTACCCCCAAAATCCCCGTCTAGCCTCATACCCTCCTCTCTACTCTACCCACCACTTCATCTGTCTTTCTGTTTGTCCATCTATCCCTACACACATCCCTCCAGCCCCATAACATCCATCCACCTGTCTATCCTTCTACTCATCCTTCCTTCCTCATATGTGCCCACGTATCCGTCCACATTATCACTCATTCATCCCTCTATTTATCTCTATGCTTGCCCATCCATCTACCCATCCACCCATCCCCAATACCCATCCCTCCATGGCTTCATCTACCCCATATGCACCCATCTCATTCGCCCCCCACCTGTCTCTGGGGAGAGGCACGTCCTGTCTGGACACCCCATGGGCCCTACCCACCTGGTTTCCACTTCCTCAACCGTCTCGGGCAGCGGCACGTTGCGGGTCTCCGGCAGGAAAGTGGCAGCGATGCCAGATATGATGGGGGCTGCTCCGTAGATGATGAGAGGCAAGGAGGGGAAGTACTCGCTCAGCATCTTCACCATGGGTGCCGTGATGCTCCCGATACGTGCCATGGTGTTACTAAGGCCCATCCCTGTCTGCCTGCGGGTCACACAATCATAGAGAAGTAGGGTGGGAAAGGACTAGTCCGGAGGTGTTAACTGAAGCCACAGTGATGAGATGGACCCAGGACACTCCCAAACCTTTGAGCAGACTGATGGGGGTTTAGGCTCTGAGGTGGCAATCCAGGGTCCTTCCTCTGTCACTGATCAAGGCCCTATGGCCTTGGTCACCTCCCTTCTCCTCTGGCTACCCTTGTTTCCTTGGTGCCCTCAATCCGCACTGTGAGAAGCAGGGGCCATGTTATATCATGTGTCTAGGGATCTGGATCTCAGCTGGGGTCCAGCGCCTGGTTTGATCTTGGTTGGGATCTGGGCAGTGCCTGATGCAATGGGAGCCTGTCTCAGTGCTGCACCAAACACAATGTATCAACCAAGGACACTTAGAGTGCTTTAAATCTTGGGATCTTCCCAGTAACAACCTCATAGATCCACTTTGTAGACTACTTGACTCTAATTCTTTGCAGGTCCTAGGCCAGGGGTGGGCAATTATTTTGGGCGGAGGGCCGCTTACTGAGTTTTGACAAGCCATCAAGGGCCACATGACAGGCAGCCCAGGGCAAATAAATATTAATTTTCTCAATTTTTTAGGGCCCCTGCAGGCCGCATTTTGCCCACCCCTGTCCTAGCCTCACCTGAAGCATCTCTCCCCCTCACCTACCTGATCACTGTGGGGTACAATTCTCCTGTGAAGATATAGACACAGTTGAAGGAGGCAGCAAGACAGCCCTTGCCAAAGACGGCCATGATGGTGCGTAGAGTCTGGAGATCTGGGCAGAAAGATGCAGGGAAAGATGGTTTGGGAACCGTTAAACAGCAAGGAACAATGTATTTCCTTTATTTATTAGATATATATGCCACCCTTCCCAAAAGGGTGACTTACAGAAGAGAGCGAAACAACTTGTGAAACCATTACTGTATTCATTCATATATGACACACACTCAAATAAGACCCGCACCTATTTTGGGGGTGACAGAAGGGAAAAAAAGAGATTTTTCCCTTCAACCAAACCATTCAGAATCACTTTTCTTGTTTAAGACACCGCCCCCCTCAAGCCCCAAATTTCAATCACTAGTTTTCAGGACAAAGTATGAGAATGGTATGCGAGTAAATAAGGTAACTTCTAATACAAGCTAATAGAGTATGAAGATAAACTATAGAGCAAAAAACCACCCTAAAGAATATCTCAGGCTAACTAGGTTTTGTTATTCAGTTTAAGTCACGGTTCAAATTGGTTTAAATTCTTGAGAGGAAACTCCCAGCCTCTGTCTCTTTCTTTGTTCCCTGCTTCTAGGGAGCTGGGTGACATTTTGGGTCTGAAAAATGCAGATTTGGTGCCATTAGGGTTGTTTTTTGGGGGGGCGGTTGCCAAATTCTGAACATTCATTTAGAGGGTAGAAAAATCCCTTAAATGTGCTAGAAAACCCTTTTAGTTTTGCCTTCATTGGGATGTTTCATTGAGAAATGAATTCTGTGTGTTTGAAAAATGGAACCTTTAAAATTGCCCCAAATTGGGCAAAATAAATGTTTCGTTTGACCGAGTAAAAAGTGCTCCTTTTTCCCCACCCCCTTTGAGGGAAAGGGAAAGTCTTTGAAAAACATTGTTTTGGTTTAGATTTGATGGGTTTTACTCCCTTTTTTCCAGCCACAGTTTTTGAGACTTAAGAATGGACAATGGGTGATGGGCTCATCAGGTGTGGACGGTCCATATCCCCAGCAGAAATAAATCCATAGGTGCTCAAAAGAGAAGTCTATGTTATAATTAGTTTATAAAGTGGAAATCTCTCGTCTTCCAACACAGAAGTTGCCAGCTGGTCTAAACTAAGATATTTCCACCGGTGTCCTCCCACTCCCCCCTTCCATCTATTGATCCCCATATTCATCCCTCCATCCATCCATCCATCCCCATATTCATCCCTCCATCCCCTTACTCGTCCATCACTGCAGGATGGCATTACCATTCCTACCTGGGGCAGCTACAGGCTTCACACCAGTGCATCAGTGGGGGTCGGTGGCCACACACCAGCTAGTACCAAGGCCCCGCTGGGAGCGGCGGGCACAGTACCCTGTGATGCCCTGGTGCCCTAGAACACAGCTATCCCTGTCGGGACCCACCTCTGACGCTCCAAGCCTCTTGTCTCCTTACCTTGGGGCACGAAGATGTTGGCCAGGATAGAGAGCCCAGAGAGGATGAGGGCAGCAGCCTGGGTGAACCGGCGTCCAATAAAAGTGATGGTGAGGACAGAAACAAGCTTGGCTGGGATGTCCACGGCCCCAAAGATGAGCTGGATCACATAGATGTCAACGTTGAAGTTCTGGAGATCCATGGCCAGGCCGTAGTAGGCAAAGCTGGTGGAGAACCTGGTGTGGAAGGTGCACAGGCGTACAGGTAGGTAGAGACCTGTTTCGTGTCATCCATGGTGAAATTGAGGATGGAAAATGGAGGGGGACTGAACACCCTTGCTCTGCTCACTTCCTGGGTTGCCCTCCCCCCGGAGGTGACTTGGGATCTGGGGGATTAAAGCAGGGAACCGGGGCCCCTGGGGTCTATGCCAGGTCTGGGGGAGAAAGGCAGATAGTGGGTTATAGTAAGATGTGGTGAGAGCCAGGACACCGGGGTTCAATCCCCAGCTCTGAGAAGGGCGCGGGGTCTAGTAGGTTAGAGCAGGGCCAGGCCACCTGGTTTAATACCTGCTCTGGGGGGGAGTGGGAATTACTGGGTGGAGGAAGGGGAGGGCTAGGAGTCGGGGCTACTGAGTCCTGTTCTGCGATCTGAGCCAGGCGTGGGGTCCAGCGACTACAGGCTCAGGGGATATTCCTCCTAGGGGGAAAGCAGTGCTGTCTAGAAAGCTCCAGCATCACTAACAGGCCATGGGGTGAGGAGCGACATCAAATTACAGCCCCTGTCACTTCATGAGTAATAGGATTTTCCTCCAGGCTAAGAAAGAAGTGGACACCCAGCATATAGCACATAGCAGTATAATTCAGATTGGGGTAGAATAAGCCTAGGAAAAATCCAGCCTAAAACTTTACCAGTGTGAGTTATACCAGTCCAGAGTCGCATGTCGGGGATTATCCTAGGATAGCACAAGACGGCGGGCTGCCACCTGTTCCCTAGCCTCCTTGTAGTAACTTGCTGTAATAGATACCTGCTGTGTGCGGCTATCCTGGGATAACCGTCGGCAGACATCCGGGGAAGGTCGCATCCGTGTCCAAAAGGGAGCTAACGCAGTGCAAATGTGCTTTCTGGCCTTTAGTGCCCGTCTCACGGGACCGCTTGAGCCAACTCACCACACAAAGCAGAGACAGAGAGAGATCCGGCGCACCACGGGTGTCCGCCCCAAGTCAGCCATGGTGTGAGTGTTTTTTACAGAGGACATTTCTTTCTGCATGTTGGATTTCAAGATCTGAGGACAGAAGGGCATTCTGTGGTCGTTCACAGCAGCCAAGCTCCAGAGATGCAGCAGAGAGATGGAAAAGGGTTATGTGACTGGACCAAGATTAACTGAGGGGTAGGCAAATGGGTGGGTGGGTGAAAAGCGTATATATGGGAATCCCATGGTGAGAGCAAGAAGTCACCAGCCCAAAAGAGACTTCATCTTTCCAAACATGACTAATTCATAACCAGATCCTCAGAATCCCCTGCACTTGTGTCATGCGCCCGTCCAGCAGCCCTGCATCTCTGAGAGCTAGGCCCTTTACCTCTACGTTCAGTTTATCTCCTTCTTCCTTCCTGCCATTTACCCTGGCCACTCGTTTGAGCTCCTTCACGGCCCGGTCAGGTTTCCCGGTTATGACCAGCCAGCGGGCAGACTCCGTGAACCACCTGGGAGAGCATAAATCAACACGTCCATGGAGCACATGTGCATCAGCCTGCTGGTTCCTGGCATGATGTTCTGTGTTTGGGGTGGCGACCAAAATCAATGCTGGGATTGGAAAGTGCAAAGAATCATGGTAACATCCTGGGGGAATCTATGAAAAGTCCTGTGGCATACTTATTTCTTCACCTACCTCATCATCCATCCATCCATCCATCCATCCAGGTACGTACCTACATATCGATCCATTCAGGTACCTACGTATCTGTCCAGGTACATACCTACATATCCATCCATCCATATTTCCTATTGTGAATGGCTCCAAGCAGAGCAAAGGCACTGCTCTAGAAACAGATGTGAGGACATGGAAAGATGGTATTTGTTCTCTGTCGTCTTGGCCCTCATTCCTCAACCCATTTAGAAAGACAGGATGGGGGGAGTGGGGGATGACTTATTTGCACGTCACGTGTGCAACGTATGTGCCACCTTTCCCAAAAGAGGTTGGGGATGGCTCGTAGTAAGAGAATGGAACAACTTTGTAAAAGAAGGCAAGAGGAAAGTGAGCAGCAGGGGAAGAGAAACCTTCAAAGGGGGGAACCAGAGCAGGGACATCCAATGGAAACCCACTAAACATCTCAGCTGAGCTCGGTTTGCTAAACGCCTTCCCCTATATGATCTTAAAGCGTGTAGGACCTGAGAGAGAGAGCGAGAGCAAGAGAGAGAGAGAGAGCTTCCACAGATGAGGAGTGACTGCTGAGGACAACAAATTTTTGCCAAGACTTGACGTACTGATGGTAACTGCCTTCTGCTGGCCTTATGGGTGGCAATGACCTTATGGGTGGAGATGGAGAGTGAAAGCCCCTCTAGGTCTGTTTAGAGCCTTAGAGATGATGAACACCAACATCTTAAGTAGCATCCACAAAGCTACTGGGAGCCGGTGCAGACACGGGAAGGCTCACGTTGTGGGGCCCTGGTGACCTACACCTATCAGGAGGTGAGCTATCACATTCTGCACCAGCTGCAGCTTCCAGCTGCCTTTCAAGGCCTACCCTGTGCAGAGGGCATTGAAGAAGTGTAGCCTTAGGGTTACAAAGGCACAGGCGACAGTCAGAAGGGACAGCGATGGTGCCCACTTACCAGGAGTAGAGGAAGAAGATAAAATAGGGCAAGGACACCGTGAGCTGAAGCCAGCGCCAATCTGGCAGGGCGTAAGCCACGCCAGCAAGGAAGAACTGCCCAAGGGTGTAGCAGTAACCGTTCAGGGTGCCCACGATGGCTCGCATGTGGGTGGGCGTCCATTCCAGGCCTGGGGAGAGACATGCGACCATGGAGACAACATCTGGGGAAGGAGGACTGCTGGTTTCTGGTGAGCTTGGTGTCAGCCGTGGGATCCCATACATCCCCCGTAGTATACAGATATGAGTTTATTGGTGAGTGGAAATCCCATGAGCCACAAATACCCAGCAGTTCTCCCCTTCTTAGAGAGGCTAATAAAAGGGTCCTTCTGGGAACAAGATGGCGGCTCTCCCTCTATCTTCTGGCTGATGCATGAGAGTCTGGATCATCTTGGAGTTTGCTCCACTCCAGGTGGCTCCCAAGGGAAACCTCTGTGCTTTCCAAGTTGCCCTGTTTGGGGTATTCTCTGCCCATCTTTATGCATATGAAGGTTGGATTTTTTTTTGCTGGAGATTTCAGGGCTGGATTCTGTCCCACTTATTAGGCTTCTAACTGGTTCTTAGGAATATAATTACAGTCCTATTCCCCTGTGCCCAAGTGCCTGAGCAGGAGGTACCCACCATCTTTATTAGGAGCAACCCACCCTTTTTCATGCCAATACCCTCTGGGGGAAATGGCACCCGTCTTGTTGACTTCATCCCTAATAAAGGTAGATGGTGGCCGTTTTGAGTAAGAGGAAACAGTGCGGGTGACACCATAAGCTTGTAGAGAAGTGGGGCAAGAAGGGACCTCCAGAGGTCACAGCTAGTCCGCTCCCCTGCCTGAGACAGGATTATCCCTATCCAAACCATCCCCTACCGATCCATCATCTAGCTCAGGGGTGGGCAAAATGTGGCCTGCAGACCAGATCCGGCCCGCCAGGCCATTCTATCTGGCCCGCAGGGCCCCTAAAAAATTTAGAAAATTAATCTTTATCTGCCCTGGCTGCCTGTCGTGCGGCCCTCAATGGCTTGCCAAAACTCAGTAAGTGGTCCTCCACCCAAAATAATTGCCCGCCCCAATCTAGCTCCTTGGTAAAACTACCGCCAACCTTAACACAGCACAGCTCATAACACCTGAACCTGCCAGAAGTAAAGCAAAAGAACGATGTTGGCCCATGTCCTGCTGCTGTAAACAGTTGTTAATATACACCCAAGAGATCACGGGTAGAGGCTGTGCCCCCACTACAGAAGAAGGCAACCCTCCCCCAGCCTCCCCAGTCCAGACCAATCTGACCATGGGGTAACATTCCTTTTTGACCCCAAATTCAATCCCAGACCCCAAATGTGGCGCTGGCAAGACCCTCTAGCCAGGAGCCTCCAGCAGGAGCATTGGCCCGGCTCAGTCACCATCCCCAGCCTTGGCTATAGCCAACACCAGTGCTCCTGTTACAAAAGGAGAGTTTCTTTTGAATTATCACATGAGCCATGATGAAGGATTGGCTCAATTGTGATAAATTAGTGGATGTGATGATAAAACTCTGAGCATTGCCTTAACCTAGGAGAGTTGGGAACCATAGAAAAGGACCCCCTTCCCTTCCCTTCCCTTCCTCTCCCACTAACTCCTCTTGTCTCAGGGAGGAGAGAAGCTGGCAGTCAGTCATACTCACACAGCGACACACAGTTCAACACGATGCCCGAGAAGGCCATGCCGGTCAGAAAACGGAAGACGCAGTAGGCTGAGAAGTTGGGGGAGAAGGCGGACGCGGTGCCCATGGAGGCCATCTGCAGGTAACACCAAATCAGCAGCGACCGGCGGCCAAACCTGGATGGAAATCCACTGACGTGAGGAAAGCCATCTTGGCTTTCTCCATCCCCAGGGGGGCAGGAATAGCTAGGATTGGCTGTTTTGAATCAGAAAACATGTGGATGATGCCCATTTTGAATCGGGGAGAAAATGCCCGTGTGATAGCACTTTGCCCTGTTTCTGTGTAGACGCATCCTAGTGCAAGCTGGTGGCAAGGTCATGAGAGTAGGAGATTTAGGAACCTCACAGATGCTCTCTGCCTCCCAATATCCAGCAATGTCGACATTTTCACCCTGAAATTATTTTTGGGGCTGCACATGAAGATGAATGAGCAGCAGAGCCCAGGAACCACGTCAGCCTTACCTGTCCGAGAGTCCCCCGAAAACAATGCCTCCGACAAGGACCCCTGCCATGTAGATTGACTGAGCCATCTGCTTTAGCTTCCAGAAGTCACATACGAGGTCCCACTGCAGGGGAGAGAGAATCCATGAAGAAGGTTAGATGCATAGAAAGATGTGTGGGTGGATGAAAAGGTGGGGGGCACTGTATATTTTTGGGATAGGATAGGTACCCATCTAGACGGGTTCAAGGGATGGATGGAGGGAGAAGTAAACTCATAGTTGGAGAAAGGCTACATCGTTTCTGGGACATGTATTTGAAAGAGGTGGGTAGAGTAGTGAGTGTACAGATGGATGTGTGCAGGGATGGCGGGTGTATAACCTAATAGATAGATGTGTTAGTGTGAATAGAGATGGATAGGTAGGTATGGTAGAAGGTGCATGTGGGGATGGATAGGTAGAGGGAGTGGGTGCAGGAAGAGATAGACAGAGAGACACAAACGGACAGAGAGAGACAGACAAGCCATGGTGCAGACGGGTAGACGGATAGGTTGGTAAGGGGGAGCATATGGGGATGGAGGAATAAACAGAAAGATGGACATGCATGGAGCCACGGGAGTTGAAATATAGACGGATCAATGCATGTGCGTGAAGATGGAGAGAGAAAATTTAGCTCCTTCATAGTAAGTGAGTTCCCGAATTGTTGTAACCATCCCTGCAATGGACGTGCTCCCAACAAGCCTAGGTCCAACCCCTCCACTCCGCTTCTCACAGCGTGGCATCAGTGCGCTGTATGACACCATTTCCTGGGCTCACATACCTCCATCACAATGGTTTTCGTGAAGACACTCCTGTCATAGGCCCACCCATCCAAACAGGGCTCGGTTTCAATCTCGGTCATGTTGGCAGCCGTAAGGTTGGCGTTCAGGAGCTGCCATTGGGTGGTCACGAAGCGGCGGCACTGCTCTGGCTTCTGGTTCACATCCATTGGGACGGAGACCTGTAAGAGGTCTCGGGCGCTGAGGTTTTGGGGGAGGTTGACAAAATGGCTGTCATTGGCATTGATGTGAACTTGGCAGTGGTGATCCGCAGTGCCAGCAGTAAAATTCTGGAGAAGGTTATGGGTGGGCATGAAGAATACCGGGATGCCCAGCAAAACCATGTAGAAGACCTGGAAGCGGCCCATGCCTCCGACATGATCCAAGAGATCAGAAAAACTCATGATGGTGGGATAGGGATGGGATCAGAGAACCAACCTGATCCCCAAGAAAACCAGCAGCGTGTAGACCATCAATATTGAGTTATCGGAAATAAGAGCGGTGGAGGTTGCTCATTTCTATTCCACGTTGGATCTCCTACTGCAAAGGTCTGAAGACAGAAGATTTGGGCTCTGAGAGGGTGCAGGCCTGGCAAAGAGTAACCAATGGCTTCTTGAGGTCTCAGTGTCCCGAGAAGAGTTGCTGAGTTGATGTTAAGGTCTACATATATCATCAAACATGCTATAGCCCGGTGGAAGCTGGTTTGGCTTCTCCTGACTTGCAAAAATCCTTCCTGTACATGTGTTTTATCCCAGCAAGAACCCTGGATGCCTTTTCTGCTAACTCTCAACACATCCAAAGACAGTTTTCAACAGGTTTGATTCCAATGTTGGACCCTCTCAGTCATCTTTATTCCCCAGCGGGTTATATAAGCCGCTCTCCTTGTTAAAGTTTGACCACGGTTGGGTTGGCTGAAGTGAAAAATAAATGCAAGTTTAAGGGAAAATGTGCCAGAAACAGCACAAAAATGGTCCTAGTCCAGAGGTGAGAAGCATATGGACCGTGGCTGAGAAATGTCACTGCGGCGGGTGAACATATGAACGCTTGCACCACAGGGCTTGGAAATATTAACTTGAATCGTAGACAGATCTGCGCTGCCCTGAGCTCTTGTGAACTCAGCTCTAGTTCCTTGATGGCGGGAACCCAAGAGTCCAGGTGAACAGTGTAACAGGGCTGGGCCCTGCTCCTTTGGGTGTGGGGGAGCCTGAGCAGCCCCGCAGCCTGGGAGCGTGTCCCCACGCCCACCCCAGACCTGGACGGACTCGCCAAAAGCTGAGGACCTGAGTCCTGGGCCCCAGTGAGGGAGCTGACACAGGTGTGGTGAATGGGGAAGAACCAGCCACACGGTCCTTAGCCAAAGCCAGTAGCAGGAGTAGAAGCGGTCAGCGCTGTCAGCATCACCAAACACGCCTGGCCGTGATCTGCCCAGAAGCCACCCATAACGGCTTACAAATTGGTTCCCTTGTTTTTGCTGTGGTGCTAAGGGCAGGTTTGCTAAGAAAGCTGGGGAGAGGGGGAAAAAATTGGGACAGATGCGGCAGGGCAGAGGCCATAAAGCTGGGACAGCAGCTAGCTGTGCTCCAGCAGCAGTGAATGCAGGTCGTGCGGTCCTTCGCAAAGGTGTTCACAACTTGCCCCGGGAAGACCGCCTTAAATGAGCATGGGACACAAATGCTGCCAGGGCAGGTGAAGTAGTCTGAGAAGGCCGGACAAAAATCCTACAAAAACTACAGGAGTGGTTTGGGCAGAGGTGGAGCAGACGGTGGCCTACGGGGTCATTAGGGAATTGCGGAGTGAAAGGCGCAGTCCTATCATCATGGGCCCCAAAAAGGATCAGGCCATGCGCCTCTGCATTGATTTCTGAAAAGTTAATCACGTGGCCCACTTCGATGCGTACCCTATGCCCTGTGTGGAAGATCTGCCAGAGAAAATGGGGGGCAGAAGTGTTTCATATCCACCCTTGATCTATTAAAAGGGACCTGGCAAATACCAGTGGAAGAGCGCTCCTGGGAAAACCTGCATTTGCCACCCTTAGGGGTTATGCGAATCCATGCGCGTGCCCTGTGGGCCACGTGGGGCTGCTGCAGTGTTTCAAAGGCTGACGGACAAGGTGTTAGCTCTGCAGCGGGACTATGCAGCGGCCTACATCAATGATGTGGTAGTTTATTCATGGTCATGGGAGGAACATCTAAAGCACCTTAATGCTGTACTCCAGGAGCTGCGGTGTGCAGGGCTAGCGGCAAATCCAAGGAAATGCGCCCAAGTCAAAAAGAGACCCAGTACTTGGGATCCTGCATAGGAGGAGGGCGAATCCAGCCACTAATAGACAAGGTTCAAGCCCCACAGGAGTACCCAAGGCCACAGACAAAAAACCCGATGCAGTCTTTCCTAGGACTCGCCAACTGCTGTCGGTGCCTGGCGCCCAGGTTCTCAGACACCCCCGCGCCATTGTCGGCGGTAACGAAGGATGCGGCCCCAAGCAGGATCAGCTGGTTGCCTGAGAGTTAAAAAAGCCCTCTGCACCCACGGGTGGTGCACGCGCCAGACTGTGCCAGACCATTGATGTCGCAGACGGATTCCCCTACGTGGCACTGGAGGCAGTGCTGCCGCAGGCAGAGGAGGTGGGGGGAGTATCTGGTGGCCTCCATTAGTCAGGAACTACAGCCCTGGGAGTAGGCATGCGCTGCAGTGGGGAGAGCTTGCCTGGCAGGGAAGTGAGGGGTAGGACGTTTCTGTTACTCTCTGGCTGGCTGCAGATTTACAATGGTGACCAACCATACCCTGTTCCAACGGCTAAATCCAGTCGGAAAACCCAAAGTGAATGCAGTGGAGGCTGAGCTTGCACATTTGTAATTTTTCTATAGAACGGCAGCCAGGGAGAGCACACTGCAACACCGACTTGCTCTCGAGGAAGGGCGAGGAGGCGGACTCATCAACTTCGAGGAAAGGAGGATTGGGCCCCTGAATGGGGAGGTGTGTAACAGGGCCGGGCCTCTTACAGTGTGGGTGTGGGGGAGCCTGAACAGCCCCACACCCTGGGAGCGCTTCCCCATGCCCACCCCAGACCTGGAAGGACTCGCCGAAGGCTGGGACCCAGCGAGCCTCCCAGCGAGGGAGCTGACAGGAGTGGGGAATGAGGAAGAGCCAGCCAGGAGGGAGAATAAAAGATGCTGAAAGCGGCTTCCAGGGGCTGCAGCGGCAGGGAGCAGGCTGCCTGGACCTGGGATTACCAGGGTTAAGCAGCCACCAAGACGGGCTCGGAGCAGGGCTGCTCCGCTGTTCACTTGTCTGTTTGTTTGCACAAGCCCCCAGGCTCTTCAAAGCCTCTGAAAGATAAGATGCAACCAGAAGTTGAAGCCTGGGAAGAGCCGCAGGAAGACAGCCAAGGGCTAACTGACAGTTCACTTGTTTAACTTGGCTCATTTTGCATTTCTAACAAGCCCTGGGTGGCCCTGGGGTGTCATCTACGGGCTCTGCTGCAGCAGAGGCAAAGGGCCCTGAACAGCGAGTCCTTCGCCAAAGCCAGCAGCAAAGGGAAAAGTGGTCAGGTCTGCTGGCGTGACCAAACACACTGGCTGTGATCTGCCCAGAAGCCACCCGTAGCAGAAGAGCCACGCTGGGTCACGCCTGTGGTCCGTGTATCCAAGATTTCCAGCCCTGACTAATGGTAGATGCCCGAGCTGAGAACTGTCAGGTATCCAGGTTGTAGCTGTATTGGTCTAGAGGCAAAAGTCATGAGAACTCATGGTAGAGACAATCTCTTTTATTATCAAAAGTAATTTTATATCACCTTATACCTTTTTTATTATATAAAAGAGACCACCTCTACCATGAGTTCTGGCACCTGATGTCTTATGCATTCATCTCAATGCCTTTTTCCTTGACCAGGCTGCTCTATCTGGGGTGTATTATGGTAAAGCTCATCAAATGCTGCCAGAAGCAGCTGTGATTGTTCTGGTTGGAATGGAGGTGTGTTTTGCACCCTGTCCTGTGTGCCTTGCAATAGAAGTGCTGGTAAATATGGGGTCATCACTGAAGGATAAGCTTGGGGTAGGGAAGATGAATAAGATAGCATGCTAAACATTCATATGGGATGATATAATATTTTTAGTCTACCAATGATGGAGGTGGGTGGGTGGCTAGGGATGGAGGACAAGGGGACATTTATACGGTATGGAAAGAAAAGGGGAATGCATGGGGATGGGTGAATAAAAGAACACTTACAGGGATGGTTGTACGGCTGAATAAGCAATGAGCTTTGTCAATGAAGATGGGTGGATGGGAGGATGGAGAAGCACATGGTGATGGAGAGAGGAATGGGTGGTGGGTGGTTTATGGAGATGACAGGCTGGATAGACAGATATAGAGTTGGGTAGCGAGAGGTGGATGGATGGAGAGGGTATGAAGATGGAAAGAGAAAATTTAGACCCATTCCTGCCGGTAGGAGAAAGAAACCTTGCTTTGAGACACCATAAAAGAGAGAGATGCTTCCAACATGCCTATTTTCAACTCATCCCCTCCGTTTCCCACCACCATGGGCCAACATGACCCTATTCCCCACGCTGCACTGACAACTGGTTTTACTTACCTCCATGATGATGGTGCTGGGGAAAACACTCTTGTCGTAGACCCACCCATCAATGCAGGGCTCTGTTTCTACCATGGTTGTGTTGGACATGGTGGCATTGGGTTGTAAGAGCCACCACTGCGGGATAACAAAGCGGCGACACTTCTCCAGTCTCTGGTTCTCATCCATGGGGATGGAAATCCTCAACAGGTCCTGGATGCTGAGGTTTTGGGCCATGTTAACAAGAGATACGCTGCTGTGAATTTGGCAGTGATGGTCAGTAGACCCTGCAGTGAAGTTCTGCAGTACAGCGTGACAAGCCAACATCAACACCGGGACATTCAAGAAGATGACATACAGCACTTGGAAGCGTCCCATGCCTCCCACCTGGTTCAAAAGCTCTGGGAAACTCATGATGCCGAGGCTGGGAGCTTTGGTGTTTTCTGAGATGGATGAGAGTTGGGAAACAATTGGCCAGAGCGAGTTTGTGTCAATGGCTCATCAGTACCGATTCCAGGTCAATATGCGTTGTGCCGAGATCAAATGCTGGGTTACGGAAGACAGGCCCAGAACTTTGCCATCCAACCAATGTGAATTCCAGTGACCGGACTTGGAAGAAGGCAATTAGCTTATCAGTTGGACAATTTGTGGAAGAAATCAGCTGTTGGGGAATCACTGAGGCCACGGTTTCCTAAGAAGAGCTTTTCTGGCACTTGGTTGCCGGTTCCTTGAATCACCGCTTGGAATCAGCTCTACCCTGGGATTGCAAAAGACACAAGCACCTTCCACCCGAAGTGAAACCACTGTTCAAATTTTGCCAAGAACTCGTGTTGCCTTACAGGGTTGGTTTTTTGCTGAAACCCATGTCCATGCTCATCCCCAAGAAATGCTGGCTTCTGTGGAGCCACTGGTATAACAGACACCCTGAAGCTGAAGAGTGGTTAAAGTTTTATCCCGTCTTGGATGGTTTAAGTTGAGGAAGAGAATCGTTGAAGAGAGAGATCTTGGAGACAGAGTCCAAAGCTCCTCCTAGGGCTGAGGTTCGAGGTTTCTTCAGCATTTCTGATGAGACTTGAATGCCTTGCAGTGCATCACAAGGCTAAAAATTAACTGAATCAGGAGAGACATCCAGATTGGGGGTGGGGGTGGGGGGGGAAGCTATTTTCAGCCTGGTTCTATCCTGAGGTTGGAGATTGGGACTGGTCTGGGCTTATCCTGTTGGGACCCCAATCCAGCAGTTCCTGCTGAGAGGGTCATGCTCCTTCATCAGGGTCAGCCCAGCACTACTTCGGGAATCAGGGAGGAATCAGACCCCCTGGTCAGATCAGTACAGATTGGTGTCATTTCACCTTTCTCTGCAGTGGGGCATGGCCCCCTGCCTGGGATCTGAGGCAGATTTGCACCACCTCCTTCCTGTCCTTGCAGAAAGAGGACATTGTTGGGACTGTCAGTCCCATTACTTGGCCTGGAGCAAGACCAAGAATGTTTGAGGTGTCTTGTTCATTGGGCCTGATGGTTGTAGAAGAGGGTTGTTGTGTACACTGGGCAAAACCTTGTCAAGGATGCTGATTCTGCCTGGATGGATGGATGGTTGGACAGGAAGATAGATTAGCTATGACCCCTTTGTGATCATGGGTGGGTGGGTGATTGGTTGGTTGGTTGGATGAACTAGCTGTGACCTCTAAGGGCCTTGCCCTCTATGATACTCTATAGGTCTCCTTAGCCTCATGGTACAGCAGCTGAGATTGGGGTGGCTTGCCATACTAGGTGTAGAACAGCCACACAAGGAAAGACCTTCCTAAAATGAGGATCTGATACCTGCAATGAACAAGATGGTGAAATGGCTGTTAGGGATGTTGGGAGAGGAAATTTATCCATGTAGATACACATCTTTATAAACTAACTAAATAAGATATATAGAGTACAAGCTTTTGTGAATTTGGGTTCACTTCATCAGGTGCTGATAAACATTAGGGCATAATGGGAAAGGGCCCTTCTGGATCATCAAACCCAGTCCACAGAATACACAGGTTGTCTGGATAGTGATGGATATCCAGTGAGAGAGATATACATGGATGGATGGATGGGCGGGCAAGCGGTTGGGTGTGCAGGTGGGGGGAATTACTGCTTTAGATAAAGTATTGTGTATATGAATGGATGGGCAGAGGAGGGATGTGTGTGGGTGGAGGGCTAGAAATAGATATCAAGAAAGAAGGATGGATGGATGGATGGAGGCAGTTATTAGAACAGAGAAATAAAGGCCTGCATACATGGATGGATTGAGACTGGGAGATGTGTGTGAGAAGAAATGGGAGTAGCTATCAGGAAAGAGAGATGTGTAGATGAATGGATGCAAGGGTACATATCAAGCAAGAGAGAAGATGCATGGATGGATAGATGGATTGGGGAAGTTATTTGGATAGTTAGATAAAGGGTTGGGTATATGGATGGGTGAAAAGAAGAGGAGATACATGGATAGAAGGATGAGACTAGATATCAAGAAAGTTGGATGGATGGATGGATGGATGGATGGGATTGGAGTATCCGGAATCCAAGTAGGCTGCTTCTATCTCGGGCAGAAAAATCATCTTTCCCACTGTAGCAGAGAGTCTGGGGCTCTCTGTTCCTTTAAGGTAGAAACAGCCCAGCTGGGGAGCACTGCAGGGCAGGCAGGGCTCAGCAGCTGCAGGTCCCCATGACCACAGGGCAATTGGACCAGGTAGCAGGCACCTGCAGGCAGCCCCGCCAGTCTTCTGCCCAGAGGGGCAGGACCCAGGCAGGCTGTAAGCCTGAGGCTTGAGCCAGTGAGACAGTCTCTCCCTGGCAGCCACATGTTGAAGAGCTCCTGGCAGCAGGGCTCCTGAAGGGAGTGTCTTGCCTGTGGAGCCCCAGTGAGGCTGGGGGACCTTGCGGGGATAGCCTGGGGCAGGGAGGTCTGTCAGCACTAGCGGTGAGGGAAGATTTGCCTTCTTAAAGGGGCAGAGGGCTGCTTTCCCTCCTGTTGTTTATGTTATAGCTTGGGGGCTTATGTTTCTGTTGTAGTTACATTGGTGGTTTGGGTTGGGACTGTAGGGACGGTATATGGTACGAAGGTCCCATTAGTGCCCAAGGGACACACAATTAACTTGAGCCCTGCCAGGGGCTGGCTCAAGGCTGGAATGACTGTTGAGCCCAAAGTGGGCAAAGTGAGGCCACAGAGCCAGACAGGGGCCAGGGGCTTGGTGCTCGAGGGGGGCACAACCAGACAGAGGCCAGGGGCTCAGCATTTAAGAGAAGCACAACCAGACAGAGGCCAGGAGCCTAGTGCCCAAGGAGGGTGCAACCAGACAGGGGCCAGGGTCCCGACAGACAGGAACTGGGGGCCCAGTGCCTGAAAAGACCAAACCAGAGCTGATGCCTCAAACTCAGGTCTGATACAATGGGCCAAGGCTAGAAGGCCTAGCTACAGTAAAGGGGCGGAGGCTGAGGAGGCCAAAGCCTTAACAAGAGAACAACATTACAATAACACCCACAAGGCTTGGGGTGTGGTGTAAGGAAGGATTGGAGCCATGCAATTTGCCCCTAATGCTTTAGGTATCCTGCAGGGCACAGTCCACTTAAGAGTCCTGGCAAGGGGCCTGGGAGCAGTCGAGACCAGTAGGGTGCCAAGGAACCCCAGTGGGGGTCCAATTGCACTGGGGCCACGTGAAGGCCTGTAGGCAGCCTCCCTCTTATTACTATTATTCCATTGAGGTGTGGCAGGCGAGAAGGGAGGGCATTCTAGGCACAGAGCAGGACACAGTCATGGAGCCACTAGGAAGCATCACAGCCACCCCTGGGACTCCAATGTGCTACACTGGCTTAATATATGTATCCCAATTTTGCAAAGGTGGATTTTGTTGTGGGGGAGGAGGAGTGGGGAGATGCATGTTGTATGGTCATTTGTGTTTGTAATTTAGTGGCATACATGTATCATCTGTAGCTGCTGAGTTCTACCCTAGAGGTGGCTGCATTTCAGTGACAGACAAAGCCCAAACTTAATATCCAAGGCAAATAAGCAGGCAGGGAGGCTTGATGCTGATCTGTCTCATTGTGGACTAATGCATTAATGACTTAATTGCTCTGCAGAAGACAGCCATAAATCAGGAGCTGGGGATGCTGCTGCTGTATTGTGGTTGTGTGTGGAGAAAAGAAGACTGAGGGGGGATATGCTCACAGCCTTCAGATCCCTGAAGGGTGATGACAGAGAGGACAGAGACGGGCTATTATCTGTGGCTGTAGAAAGCAGGTCTAGGAGCAAAAGCTCCATCTGCAGCAGGGGAAATGGAGGCTGGAGAGGAGGAGGAACTTTCTGACTCTGAGGGTGGTCAAGCAGTGGAACAGGCTGCCCAGAGATATGGTCCCTGGAGACCTGCAAGAGCAGGTTGGACAGAAAGTTTAGTCAGGGATGATCCTTCATCCTGCCTTGAGCAGGGGACTGGACTAGATGTGACCATAAGATCCCTTCCAGCCCAACTTTCCTTTGATCCTAAAGCTCTAGGCATAGGGTCTTGGCCTCTTGCAGTGTGTGTGTGTGACCTACAGCCTATATTGTCATGGATGGATGGATAAGTTGGTTGCAGATGGATGGATGGATGAACAGTTAAATAGAGAAGGTGGTTTGGGATTGGATGGATGGGGTTTAAGGACAGAAAGGTAGACCAATAGAGAGAGAGAGAGAGAGAGAGGTGTATGGGGATGGAGAGTAGGGCAGAGTGGCTTTCCTCCCTACCCCTGCAGCTGTTACAAAACACCCCAACGCACTTCCAGTTGCAACCAGGACTGTTTATTGCTGTCCCAGCTGCCCCCACCACCACCACCACCACCCAACTGGCTGCATCCGGGAGTGGGTAAGGCCAGACCGCAACCATGAGAGTCGAATTCATCCCTCCTTTTTTTTGCTGGGTCGGTGACGAGGGATATCGCAGCTTCCATGAGTGGTTGCCCTGGTGGCCATTGGGGTGTACTGCACCAACAGAAGGCTGCCCCCCTCACCGCCCCCACACACCCTGGCAGCAGGAAGTATAACACCCAAGGAATGGTAAGCCCCTGCTAAAGAACAGCGGTGTGGTTATCTAATACCCCTGGAGGGCTGCAAAAATTACCGGGCTGGGGGGTTGCATGCGTCTTTGGGGTCTGCATGCTCCTGAGAGCTTGGCATTTGGCTGAAGAGGTCCCTTTCCCCTGCCCCAGGCCTTGCAGGTGAAACAGAAGAGTCGTAATCATCATTACAATCATCACAAGGCTACTGGGTGCATGCCAAAAAAAAAACCCTCCTGAGGAGGTTCTTAGCTCAGGGGCTGGAGGGGAAAGTGTGAAATGGGTGTGTGGCCACCTCAGGGAAGAGATCACTTGAACCCACCCACCGCTGGTGGATCAGGAAGGCACCGGGTTGCCGGAGCCCTCAGCAAGTCTCTTTGAACAGCACTTTGTCCTGGTTCTGCAATGGGATCATCTCCTTGGTTTCCTTTGTTGTTGTCTTCTTTCTGGACCTTTTGGGGGGGACACAGCAGTAGGGGGACATGAGAAAGGAGTCTGCCCCACTCTGAATCCCAATACACCTCCCTCTCTCTCTCTATTGGTCTGCCTGTCTGTCCGTATACCCCATCCCTCCATCCAATGTATTGGGGCACCAAATTGGTGACCCCTATCCCCAAGCCCCAGACCAACCTGTTCTCCACCTCCTCAATGGTGTCTGGCAGTGGGAGATTCAGGGTCTCTGGGAGCAACATGGCGATGAGGCCAGAAGCCACAGGGGCTGCCCCATAAGCCACTGGGGGCAGCCAGGTGAAGTACTCATCTGTCATTTTCACAAGCGGGGCCACAATGCCACCTACTCGGGCCATGGTGCTGCCGAAGCCCAGCCCAGTCTGCCTAGGTCCACAGAGATGTGAGCAAGAGGGACAGGAGAGGGTTACTGCCATCCCTTGGAAGCCAAGAAGGGTGGGAATGGGTCAGAGTTTGGATGGGGGACTCTATGCACCATCAGCATCAGGGGGGTGCCATGCTCTTACCTGATCGGGGTGGGGTAGAGCTCGGTGGTGTACAGGAACACGCAGTTGAAAGCAGCTGAGAGGCAGCCCTTGCCAATGACGGCCAATGCTGTGCGCACTGTCTGCAGGTCTGGGGGATGGCAACAGGGAAGAACCAAGGGCCTAAGGCTGCCCTGGAAGCTGTGAGGTCCCTCCATGGCCCCCCAACCCTTCTCACCATCCTCCCTGAGCCCCCATGATCCCCATCCCTCACCCCCCTTTATCGTACTTGCCCTGCAGGATGGATGGATGCGTATAGAGATGGATGGATGGATGTTTATAGGGACGGACAGATGTATATGGAGATGGATGGATGTGTATAGGGATGGATGGATGGCTAGATGGCTAGGAGGATCTGATCTGGGGAGAGTGGGTGGGTCAATGGATGGATGAGGGGTCTGGGTGGGGGGATGAATAGAGAGGAGGTTGGTATGGAGATGAATGGTTGGGTAGGTAGATTGTTGGGTAGGTAAACGTGGGGATGATGGCTAGGTTGTGGTATGGATTTGGTGGGCATGGACGGGTGGTTGTGTAGGTGGGTGGGTGGTGATGGACGGGTGTATACAGGGGTGAATGCCTGGGTCCTGAATTGTTCATGAGGATGAATAAGTCCTATTCTAGGACTCCACCTAGTCCTGCCCCCACATCCCTCCATTCTCCAGCACCTCCCATCTCCGGTCATGGGAGGTGCTCTGGACCCACCTCTGGAGATGAAGATGTTGGCGATGATGACGATCCCAGCCAGGATGAGGCAAGTGGAGAGTGTCACCCGGCGCCCAATGTAGCTCATGGAGATGGTTGCCACCACTTTGGCTGGGAAGTCTACGGCTCCAAAGATGACCTGGATCAGGTAGATGCTGACCCCGAAGTTCTGCAGGTCCATGGCCAGCCCGTAGTAGGAGAAGCTAGTACAGAACCTAAAGCAGAGGGAGGAGATGACCAAGATGGGGAATCTCCAAGGGTAGTGGGCTGGACAGGGCCTTAGGGAGTCCAGCACACCCCATTTACTAAGGGACGGGACAATGGATTGTCTGGGGTGATTTGGACAAAGCTGATCCTGCTTCAGGCAGGGGTTTGGACTAGAAGTGACCTCTGGAGCTCCCTTCCAGCCCCACTTCTCTATGATCCTATGATTTATCCCAACAAGGGATGTAAAATCAATGGAAAGTTGGACTGGAAGAGATCTCATGGGGTCTCGTCCAGTGCCTTAGGTGTGTTAGATGACCCACAGAAGTCCCTTGTAGCCCAACTTCTCTATGATTCTATGGGGGGGGGTGATATGTGAGATGATACGGTGTCTGCTTCGTACAGTGCATTGGGTGCTCCATGTTAGTGGTCTCCAGAGTGGGGTACACACGACGATCCATTGGGTGCGGGAAGAAAATAATTAGAACTTCTATTTATATTTATATAAATATACATATATTGGGGGTGCGTGCTCAAAAAAATTTTACTGATAGGAGTGCGCAATCAAAAAAGTTTGGAGACCACTGCCCTACGTCATTGCTGCTGGGCTAAAAGGCCTGGGGATGGCCGCTATAGACGGATCAGGGGTCAGAACCCGGATGGGGAGGGAGGTCTCTTGGTCTTGGTGGTGAGGGGAAGGGCATTAAGTAGGTCTCACCACACGACAGAGAGGCAGCAGCAGATGTGGCGCACAGCTGGCGTCCGCACCAGGTCAGAGATGCTGTAGGAGGACTTGACTGTGGACAGCTCCTTCTGCATGCTGGATTTCAGGACCTGGCACCCCCAAGGGAAGAGAAGGGTTGATCCAGAGGCATCTGACCCTCCCACCCTGTTGTGAAGACTCGGCACTGGCCAAAGGACTGAGACGTGCTGTGATCCCAAATACTTTGAATTTCAGGTAAGGGAGACATCTCTAGGCAAAACACGAAGGGCCCTTTTCTGGGGTGAGCACTACTAGAAGTACTACAGTAGCACCTGATCAGAATCCTGCTCCCACCCCCGCCCCAAGGAAAATCAGAGCTTCAACATGTAATACAACTTTACTAGTAGAAATATGGTAATATCTAGAGGTATGTCCCCATGCCCCTCCCCACCAAGATCAGGACCCTATTGGCGGTTTTGCTTTATTAGCTGTACTACAATAGTGCCTGCAGGCTCCCCACAACCTCCCCCCCATTTCAGGGAGACAGTATTAGTAGCATTAAGGTAGCATCTAAATTATTTCTCTTGTACGGATAATGAGATGCCAATTATTTGCAGTATTGTGGTAGTGTCTAGCTGAGGCCAGGAAGGCTTGGGTATGAGATGCATGCTATTAGTAATATTACGGTAGTCAGTTACCAGAGGCACACCGCGTGCAGCATTACATTAGTCCCTATTGGAACCCAAGGGACCCTATTATGAGATGCACACTATTAGCAGTATTATGGTAGCCCCTATTAGAGCCCAGAGGGGCCTATTATAAGATGCCTGTTATCAGAAGCATTATGGTAAGCCCAAGCAAAGTCCAGGGGCCCTTTTATGAGATGCCGGCTATAGGCAACATTACAGTAGCCCCTATCAGAGCCCAGGGACCCTATTATGAAATGCCCGTTGTTAGCAGCATTACGGCAGCCCGGGGCCAGGCTCTGTACCTCCACCGTGATCTTCTCCCCTTCCTCCCGCTTCCCGTTGACTCTGGCCACGCGCTGCAGGACCCCCACGGCCCTCTCGGCCTTGCCGCCCAGCACCAGCCAGCGGGCCGACTCGGCGAACCACCTGGGGGCAGAGACCGGGGACACCTGGGCTTGGGGGAGACCCTGGGGTCCGTCATGGAGGGGAGGGAACCGGGGCAGGGCAGAGGGCTCACTCGGAGAGGGCAGGGGCACGGCTGGGGGGAGACCCCAGGTGCTAGGGCTCCCACCCCGCTGCTCGCACCCCCCCCCCCCCCAAGAACCCGGGCATCCGGGCTCCCAGCCCCCTGCTCCAACCCTCAGCCCCCACCCCCCTCCCAGCCCTGGGAGAGAACCAGGCATCCTACCAGGAGTAGCAGAGGAAGAGGAAGAAGGGGGCGGAGACGGCGAACTGGAGCCAGCGCCAGTCACTTATCCCATAGGCGACCCCGGCCAGCAGGATCTGTCCCAGGGTGTAGGTGAAGCCGGTGATGGCTATGGTGATGGTGCGGTGCTGGGTGGGGATCCACTCCACGACTGGGAGGCAAGAGGACCCCTGTCAGGTCACCGTGCCCTGCTCCTGGCCCCAGGTCCAGCCTGTCGGGTCTGGGCCCCCCCGGGACCTGCTCCCGTCCCAGTTCAAGTTAGTTTAAGACCTGGGGCCGCACTGAAAGCCTGCCCCATCCCAGTTCAAACCAGCTTGGGATTTGGGTCCCACTGGGAGAATGCACCCGGTGCTGTCCCGAGCCCCCAGAGCAAGACCGGGGAGCACTGGGCACTGTCCAGACTCTAGAGGCGGAACTGGGGGTCACTGGTCCTGGCAAGGCCCTCCGGGCTGGGAGCGGGGGTCACCAGGCTCCATGCAGACCCCCCAAGCTGGGACCGGGGGTGCTGGGCGCTGTACAGGCCCCGCAGGCCAGGACTAGGAGGTGCCGGGTCCTGCACACCCCCCGGACGGAGGTCAAGGGTGCGGGGCGCCGGGCGCTCTGCAGACTCACCCAGGCAGGCGATGCCGAGCCCGAAGCCGGACAGGGCCATGCCGCTGAGGAAGCGGAAGACGCAGTAGGAGACGAGGGTGGGGGCGAAGGCGGCGCAGGTGCCCGTCACGGCCATCTGCAGGAAGGACCACACCAGCAGCGGCTTGCGCCCGAACCTGGGGCCGGCAGAGGGGACAGCGGGCCTGTGACAGTGGACACGCACCCCGGCCGAGATCGGGGCGCCAGGCGCTGTACAGCCCCCCAGGCTGGGACTGGGGATTGCTGGGGGCTGGACAGACCCCCAGGCTGAGATCCTGGCCCATGGGTGGGGTAGCAGGGTGGGACTTACCTGTCCGAGAGCCCGCCCAGCACCACGGCTCCCACCAGCACCCCGGCCATGTAGACGGACTGGG
Organism: Crocodylus siamensis; assembly: GCF_052110815.1. Lineage (NCBI taxonomy): Eukaryota > Metazoa > Chordata > Crocodylia > Crocodylidae > Crocodylus > Crocodylus siamensis. Next base: position 3,844,075 of record NC_143400.1, read on the forward strand.
CCATCTGCCGGAGAGTCCGGAGGTCGCAGACCAGGTCCCACTGCGGAGGGGGCAGGGGAGGGGAGACCCTAAGATGGCCGGACCTTGGCTGGGGCACGGCCCCTCGCACGAGGATCCTGCCCTTGCACAAGGGCCATGCCCCCCAGGATGACTGTGCCCCTTGTGGGGCCTGATCCCGTGCTGCTCCAGGGTGGAGAGGGGTGGGTGGCGGGGCTGGACAGACAAATCCACAGAGGGGCAGCAGGGTGTATACGGGGACGGGTGGCTCCCTAGGTGGTGGAGGGGTGCTGGGGGGTGCAGGCTGCCTGGATGGATGGCTTGGCCGAGGGCTGCTGGCACGGAGGTGACGGGGGGAGGGGTCGTGGGGCGCCACGGGGATGGACGGACAGACAAACGCCCGGTGGCACATGGTGGGTGCAGGTAGAGATGCCCATCTAACCGTCGATGACCCCGACCCCCTTCATCCCTCTGCCTGTGCGCCCCAGACACCCCTGCCTTCCATCACCCGAGCCCCGCTGCCCCCTTTCCCCAGCAGCCCCGCCTGCCCCTCTGGCTGTCCACCCCCAGCCCCGCCACCCATGTCCAGCTCCCCACGCCATCCGGCCATCCGGCCCTGCTCCCGGCCCCACCTCTGTGACGATGGTGGCCGCATACACGCTCCGGTCATAGGTCCAGCCATCCACGCATGCCTCTGTGTCCACACGCGTGCCATTGCCCGCTGTGCCGTTGGGGCCCAGGAGGTGTCTCTGGGCAGCCACGTACCGCCGGCATTTCTCCGGCTGCCCGTTCCTGTCCAGGGGCACCAGGTCCAGGCTGGCATTGAGGTCGCTGCCACCCGCCCAGAGCCGGCAGCGGTGGCCGGGCACGGCCGCCGTGAAGTTCTGGAGGAGGTTGTGGCTCGCCATGAGCAGGATGGGCACGGTGAGCAGGGCCGTGTGGGCCACCTGGAAGCGCCCCATGCCCCCGACCTGCCGCAGGAACTCGGCGAACGCCATGGCCGTGCCCGCGCCCCGGGGTGCTGCTGCCCGGCCTCCCCCTCCCGCTCCAAGCTGCCTTCCCCGGCTGTGCCGCGGGGGCTCCGGCTCCAGGGACCCGAGGAGGATCTTGGCCTCGTCCCGCCGCGGTTGGAAAACACGGGGCTGGCTGCCGGCTCCCGGATGCCCCGCGGAGGAGAGCTGTGGCTGGGGGGGAGGTCGAGCCTCAGCTGCCCCGACGCCGGCACCGCCAGCCCCTGCCCGGCTGCCTTCAGCAATGTCAGGGTGGTTCTTCTGTCCTCCGGTCTGCTTCCCCGCCGCTGAGTGCGCCCTCCTCTCGCCAGTGCGAGCCCTCACCTGGCTCCCCTCGGCCCCCTTCGGGTCCCTCTCACCTCCTTCGCCCGGTTTCACCCCCCCGCTGCCAATCCCACCCCTCCCGGGTCTCAGCCCTCTGCTTGGCAATTTCTCCCACCCTCCTCTCACCAGTTTCAGCTCCCGCCCCTTGCTGACCTCAGGCTTCTGGGCAACTTCGCTGCCCTGTCCCCCGTCTCGGCCCCCTCCCCACCCGAAGCTCAGTCCTCTTCTGGCCTCCCCCCCCGGCCAGTCCCGTGCCCCTGGCTAGCCCCAGGCCCTGGTCTCTCCAGCGTCCCCGTCTCCCCGCCCCCCACCCTGCTGTGGGTGGAATGGGGGTCCGGGGGGGGATTATATAAGGGTTTAATCGGCTCGGTGGGTTAAAGTTTTACTCTCGTTTGATGGGGATTAACTGGGGGAGGAAAGTCGGGGAAGGGGTGGTCTGGAGGCACGTGAAGGCGCGGAGAGGAAAGGGCAAGGGAGGAAAGTGCATTGGATCGGCCTGGAGCGGATGAGTGAAGGGGGGTGGGGATGTCCCTGCCTTTGCCCCACCAGAGGGATGCTGGGGCGGGCCAGGGCTGGCGGGGAGCACGGCTGCGGGCCGGGAAGCGGAGGGCCACGCACTCAGCCTGGGTACGAGGCGGAGGGGAGCGATGCTAGTGCCGGGCGCGGCCCAGCTGGCTCCGCAGGGCCGGCCCGAGCGGCCGGGGCTGCGCCGTGCCTGGAGCCCCGAGCCTGGCCTGCGGCAGGCGGCTGAGCCAGGCCCGGACGCCCGCGGCTCGTGGCCCGCGCGTGGCGGCAGGCCCGGCACTCGCCCGCGGGGCCGTGAGAGGCGCTCCCGCCGCGCCGCGCCGGGCTCAGGGGGCGGGGGCGGCCCGACAGCGGGCAGCTGCCTTCCTGGAGGGGCAGATAGTGCTGTGCGGAGCCCGGCCGGGCCCGGGGGGGCGGGGGGCGCGCCGGGCCGGGCTCGGGGGGCGGGGGGGCGCGCACCCCCGGGCCGGGCTCAGGGGGGCGGGGGGGGCAGACCCCGGGCCGGGCTCAGGGGGGCGGGGGGCGTCGGGGCGCCGGGCCGGGCTCAGGGGGCGGGGCGGCCCGACAGCGGGCAGCTGCCCTCCTGGAGGGGCAGATAGTGCTGTGCGGAGCCCGGCCGGGCCCGGGGGGGCGGGGGGCGCCGGGCCGGGCTCAGAGGGGCGGGGGGGCGCCGGGCCGGGCTCAGGGGGGGCGGGGGCGGGGCGGCCCGACAGCGGGCAGCTGCCTTCTTGGAGGGGCAGATAGTGCTGTGCAGACCCCGGCCGGGCCCGGGGGGGCGGGGGGCGCGCACCCCCGGGCCGGGCTCAGGGGGGCGGGGGGGCAGACCCCGGGCCGGGCTCAGGGGGGCGGGGGCGCGCACCCCCGGGCCGGGCTCAGGGGGGCGGGGGGGCAGACCCCGGGCCGGGCTCAGGGGGGCGGGGGGGCGCCGGGGCGCCGGGCCGGGCTCAGGGGGGCGGGGGGCGCGCACCCCCGGGCCGGGCTCAGGGGGGCGGGGGGCGCCGGGGCGCCGGGCCGGGCTCAGGGGGGCGGGGGGGCGCGCACCCCCGGGCCGGGCTCAGGGGGGCGGGGGGGCGCCGGGGCGCCGGGCCGGGCTCAGGGAGGCGGGGGGCGCGCACCCCCGGGCCGGGCTCAGGGGGGCGGGGGGGCAGACCCCGGGCCGGGCTCAGGGGGGCGGGGCGCGCACCCCCGGGCCCAGATCGGGGGTGCCGGTGCTGTCCGGACCCGGCGCGGGCGAGGTGCGGGACGCTCCCCGCCGGCGCGGGCCGACACTGCCCTCGTGCGGGGACCGGGGGGGAGCGCGGGTTTCGGCACCTTCCCGTCCGGAGCGGGGCGGGCAGCGCGGGGCGCCCCCAGCCCGCCCCGGGGGGGCTCGTTCCCCGCTGGGCCCCGGCCGCCGAGCCGGACACCCCGGGGAGCCGGCGGCCCGGGCACGCGCCCAGGTGTGCCGGGCACACGCGCCTCCGGGACACACCCCTGCCGCCGCGCACGTGACCCCGAGCCGGGAGGCCCGCCCGGCTGCCGCGGCCCGGGGCGCGATGGGGCCGCCCTGCTCCGACGCCTTCGTGCTGCCGCCGCCCGTGCGGCACCCGGTGAGTCCCGGCCCGGCCCGGCCCGGCCCCCCGCGCCCCCCGCGCCCGCGGCTCCCGCCCCATCAGGCCTCTCCCCCCAGGTCCTGCCCTATCTGACGACCATCTTCGGGGGCCTGGCCCGGCGCGCGGTGGTGCTGCGGGGCGCGGTGCCCGCGGGCGCGCGGCGGTAAGGACGGGGCGGGGCGGGGCGGGGGGGTCCCGGGCCCCTGGGGTGGGCGGCGGCTCCGGGACTCGGGGCCTCAGCCCAGGTGCTGCTCTCGCCGAGGGGGTTCAGCCCGGGCCCGGTGCCCACGCTCCCGCCCCCCCGAGCCGAGACGGCTCCAGGCGCCCGTTCCCCGCCGCTTCCAGGAGCCGCGCTCCCGGCGGGGGGGCTTGGGCCGCGGACCCAGGCGTGCGGCGCCTCCCGGCAGGTTGCACGTGAACTTCCAGTGCGGCTGCAGCCTGCAGCCCAGGCCGGACGTGGCCGTGGGCCTGTGCCTCCGGTTCGGGGCCCGAGCCCGGCCGGTGTGCGCCGTGCGGGAGGCCGGGCGCTGGCGGGGAGCTGCGCGGCTGCCTCGGCTCACCCTGCGCCCCGGAGACGCCGTCCTGCTCCTCTTCCGCTTCCAGGAGGACCACGTGCAGGTGAGGGACCCCTCTGGCACCCCCCCCCCAGCCAGAGAGGACCCCGCGTCCTGGCTCCTGCTCCCCTCTCTTCCTCCAGGTGAGCCTGAACTCCCAGCCCCTGCTCTGCTTCCGCTACCCGCCTGCCCCTGGCCCGGGTCGACACTCTGGGGGTCTTCGGGGACACGTGGATCAAGGCCATCGCCTTCCTGCCCACCAATGTGAGACCTGGCCGGGAGCTGCCCCTCTTCTCCTCCACAGTCCCATGATGCTCAGCCACGGGCAGGGTGGGGAGCCCAGGTGTCTGGGGGACCCTAGGCCCGTAACCCCCAGGCCCACACAGCACCCCGAGCTGGAGAGACCCCAGCATCCGGGCTCTGCTGCAGCGATCAGTCGCCTTCCTGCTTGCACCTCCTGGTGAACTGGCCGCTCACCCCCTTTCTCTCTCGCTCCGCAGCCCTTCGATGCCAGTCAAACCACCTGCCCCGCCGCCCAGGTGAGTCCAGGCCGTCTCCGTGTCCGGGCCCCCAGCCCCCTGCTTTGACCACTAGACCCCTCTCCCCTCTCAGAGCTGGGGAGACCCCGGGTGTGTGGGCTCCTACCGAGTCCTACTCGCTTCTAGAGCTGGGGAGAGGCGTCAGCCCCCTGCTCTGCCCCCCAGAGCTGGAGAGCGCCCAGGTGTCCCCGTGGAGAAGAGGAGATGCCAGCCGGGGTGCGGGAGTGAGCCTCGCCTCGCCTCGCCTCGCTGCTGCAAGCCCTCGTGAAACCCTCGTGCAAGTCCCCATGGGGATTCCTGCGAGCCCCTCGTGCGAGTCCAGGCACTGGCTCCCCACAGCCCCCGGGTCTCACGGTTCTCTCTTCTCCCTCCAGCCGCTGCTGCCAGTCCAGACCCAGCTGGTGAGTGCCCCCCCGCTCTCCTAATAGCTGGGGGCCCCAGGCTGTAGTGGAGAGACCCCAGGCTCCCACCTCTAGCTCCCCGGCCCCCCACTGCCCTCCCAGACCTAGAAAAAGAGCCCAGGAGTCCTGGCTCCAGCCCCTGCTCCCTCTGCTTTAACCCCTCAGCACCCCTTCCCCTCCCAGAGCAGGAGGAAACCCAGGTGTCCTGCTCCCCCGCCCTTGGGTGCTACACTGGGCTGCCATGGGTCCCATCTGCCCCCTGCAGGCCCTGCCCTACTCCCACCCCCTGCCCCACGGCCTGACCCCTGGGAGCACCGTGATCATCTGGGCTACGGTGACTGCGGAGCCGGAGCAGTGAGTCTCTCTTTGCCCCCTCCCCCCCATGCCCCCAGAGGGTCCCACTCAGCTCTGATCTGCCCCCTTCATCTCAGGTTCTCCTGAGCTGGCAGGGAGTGGGAAGGGGGGGGTGTTGCAATGCCATCTGCTGCCACTAGGGGGTGTGAGGTGGGGGCAGTCCTGCCTGTGGCCCCTGGGGGCAGAGAGGGAGGACTAGGGTGTCCGCCATAGTGGGGGGGGGGAGTTGAATGGGTGTGATGCTCTCTGTAGCCCCCAGGGGGCACCTTGCTGGGGCTGTGATCCACCCCCCTCTGGCTATTGGGGGGGGAGGGGCATCAGGTGGGTGTCACACAGCCTCCAGCCACAAGGCGGCCAGCCTGAGGCCGCCCTTCCTAGCAGAACTTGTCTGCTCCCGTGTAGGCTGGGTGGAGCATTCTGGGAAGGCTGTTGGAGGACCTGGGGTCTGGGTGGCGGGGGTGAGGGAGGGAGGAGGTTTTGCCTCACCCTGCCCCCACCCCGGTTGCAGCTTCAGCCTCAGTCTGCGGGGGGCGCCCCCAGAGCCAGGCCTGGTGCTGGCCGCCTGCTTCCGCACGGGGGCCCTGACGTGGGGCGGGGGCCCCGGGGGGACCCACGAGGTGCTGGACGGCTTCCCCTTGCACGCCCGCCGCTTCTTCCAGGTGAGGTGGGGCAGGGCCCACAGGGTGTGGGCGGGGCCGGTGCCCGGGCTCTGGGCGTGTCCCGGACCCCGGGGTTCCACGTACGGGGGGCAAGGGGGCTGCCCCAGCCCCCCCAACCTGTCCCTCTGCCCACAGCTGCTGCTGGTGGTGGACGCGGCGGGCGCGTTCTGCTTGGCGCTCAATGGGGTCCCGCTGGGGCCCTTCCATGCCCCCGGCCTGGCCTGGCCCCGCCTCACCCAGCTGGGCATCACGGGCGACCTGCGCCTGCACCACGTCCTCTGCTGAGCCTGTGCCCGCCACCGTGCTGGCAAGGGACAGACGCACCTGATCCCCACTGCCCCCAGCTCTGGGGTGGAACAGACACGCACGTCCTCAGGTGCTCCCAGCTCTGGGGTGCCACATGGAGCCAGACCCACCCAGCTCCGGGGTGACCCCTGCACCCGGCTCCTAGGGGTGCTCTGCTCTGGGGTGCAACACGCAGCCACACGCACCCGGTGCCAGAGCTCAGCTCTAGGGTGGAACAGCCATGCGCACACCCGGACACGCCCAGCCCTGGGCTGGGACATGCACACGCGCACGCAGCACTCAGGCCCCCGGGAGACGTGCACACACGCACACACAGATGTGGCCACATCCCTGGTTCCTGCTCTTTATTGGCTGATGAGGTGCAAGTGCGATGGGGACGTCTTCGTGGCTGGTTTCCGTTGTGGCGACCGTGGCTGTTCCCAGCACTGGAGGGAACCCCCAGCCCTGCCAGGCCACCGGGGCCCACACAGCCCAGCTGGTTTGGGGTTCAAACTCTGCCCCAGGCAGCCTAATTTTTGGCTCCCTTCTTGGCTGGGTGGGAGTTCAAGTCCTGCCCCAAACAGCCTCACAGCCAGCGGGGTGGGGGTTGTAATCCCACTCCCGGCTGGTGGGGGGTCCAAACCCAGCCCTGGTGCAGCTTCCCACCCTGCAGGTGAGGGGTGGGGGAGTCTAATCCCACTCCCAACATGGCAGCAGCCAGGTCAGGGGTTCTAATCCCGCACAGGGAGCTCACATCCTACCCAGGCCACTGCAGCCTGCTAGTCCTGGGTGCTAATCCCACACCCCGCGGGTGCAGGGGTTTGATCTCACACCCAGCAGGTCAGGGGGTCTAATCCCACACCCATCAGATCAAGGGGTCTATTCTCACACCCAGCCTGGCGGGAGCTCTGATCCCATAGCTGGGAGGTCAGGGGTTCTAATCCCATGACCGGTGACTTGGGGGTTTAATGCCTGCCTCAGGCCACGGCACACCTGGCTCATCGCGGTTTCTAATCCCACATCTGGTGGGGCGAGGAGTCTAATCTCACACCCAGGAGGTTAGGGGTTCTACTCCCACACCCAGCTGGTCAAGGGTTCAAATCTCACCCCTGTGCAGACTAACACCTGCCTAGTCAGGGGCTCTAATCCCACACCTGGCAGGTCAAGTGGGGGGGTGTCTAATCCTGCCTCGGGGCAGTCTCATGGCCCACTGGTCAGGGGTTCTAGTCCCACACCCGGCGGGTCGGAGTTTCTAGCCCCGCACCCGGCAGGGCTCACAGCTGCTTGCTGAGCTTCCGGACTTGGCGCTCCCGGGCCTCGAAGGCCATCTTGATGTCTATGAGCTCAGCCAGCGCCTTGCGCATCTCCTCCATTTCGGCCTCGGCCTGGGCGTACTTGCGGGCCAGCTCTCGGTTCTCCCGCTGCAGCTCCGCCACGGCCAGGCCCAGCTCCTCGCTCTGCCGTCGGCACCGGCCCCGCAGCTGCTCGGCCTCAGCCAGGAGCGTCTCCACCGTCTTCACCACCGACTCCATCTGCTCCCGGGACATGGCTGGGGGGGTGTGCTGGGGTGAGACGGGGTGGGGGGGAGCCCAGGTGCTGAGGTTGCGGGAGGTGGGAGGGCAGCTGGGACACCTGGGTCCTTCCCAGCTCCGGGAAGGGAGAGGGGCTGGAGGGCCTGGGAGCCCAGACGCCTGACTTCTACCCCGCCAGCAGCCATCTCTGGACCCAGCTGCAGCTTCTTACCCAGCAGCCCCCACTGGACCCCTTTAATCTCATCAGTCAATTAGGGAGCTCCCCCTCTCCCCCCGCTCGGCCAATCCCATTAGCCCTAAACAGCTCTGGGCTGCCTTTCCTGCACTGCAGCGTGAGCCCTTGAAGGTGACCTGGGATCATCCTGGCTCTGGGACCACAAAGTGGGGCTAGAAGGGCCCTTGGGTGGGGGGGTGTCTTGTCCGACCTGTTATACTCCGCTTCACCCCAGAGCTGGCTGCACAGCACAACACAGCACAGCAGGGCACCCTTGGGACCAGGCCAGGACGATGTGTGTTTAACTCCACCCTGGCACCTCCGAGTGAGGCAGGAGAAGCCAACCTCACCCCCCCACCCCGTCTCAGATGTGGCTGCTTCTGGGGTGGAGCTGGGGGTGTGGGCTGTCCTAACCACCCCCCCCCCACTTCTTGCCCAACGCTGGAGAGAGCCCAGGCGCCGGGGGGGGGGGCAGTGGGGGCCGGAGGGGCGATGGGGGCTGGGAGCCGGGGCTCTGCGCAGCTCAGGAAAGGGAGCAGGGGGCTGGGCACCGTTTTGGGAGCAGGGTCGTGGGGTTGGTGGGGGGTGGTTGTGGGGGGGGGGCCAGGGCCTTCCCTCACCTGCAGTGTCACTGGCCCAGAAGCTGCTGAACGGGATGAATCTTTCCAGCTTCTCCTGCCCGACCCCTGGCTCCGGCCTCTGGGCTCCGGGAGTGACCCCGGCGCGGCGGGGCGGGATGAGCGGAGCCCTAATCCAGGCCGGCTGACGTGGGGAGAGGACGTCATCACCCTCATCCTCGCGGGGGGGGGACTGAGGCACGGAGGAGGCAGGGGTGGACCCCGCGTGGCTGCCCAGCCCGGAGCCAGCTCCATCCCCGCACCCCTCCGCCGGGCTCGGGGGGGCATCGGGCCTGGGGAGTCCAGCGCCCCCTCTCGGGGCAGGGGGATGCTGGGATCCTGCTTCACTTGGGGGTGCAAACGGGGCCATTTGGAGCATGGGGGCAAACCCCACGGGGCAATAACAGGCAATGCTGGGGGCAATAAGTGCCCACCCCGGAATAGAGTTACCATAACTGGGGGCAGGGGCTTCTCCCACAAGCTGAGAGGTCTCCGCCTCCATGGGGGCTGGGGGATCCCTCTAGGTCCCTTGGGATCTACTGGTGCTCCTAGAGGAGGCTGGGATCTTTGGACTCTGAGCACCCCAGAACAGGAGCTGTGGATCCCTTGGGATCTTTTGGGATGTGTTGGCAGGTGCTGGGATCCCTGGTGCCCCAGAGGTGGCACGGTGGAGCCCTTGGGATCTGTCGATGGGGCGGGAGGGTGCTGGGATCTCTGGGCCCTGAGCGCCCCAGAACAGGAACTGTGGATCCCTCTGGATCTCTTGGTGGGTGCTGGGATCCCTGGGTACCAGGAACTGTGGGCCTGGGATCCACTCCCCACTTTGGTATCCAGTCCCACCTCATGGAGAGAGAGACTCACCCTAACATGGGATCCACCCCACAGCAAGGGGGAATCCAGTGGCCAGATGGGTCTATCCTGGGGTGTGATCCTGGGATCCACCCGGAGACAGGCGGGAGCCGCTCTCGCTGCATGGAGAGATGGCTCTGCCCTGAAATGGGATCCCTCCAGCAGCAAAGGGTGAGTCGGGGGTGACAGAGGAGGGTCGGGTGGGGCCGGGACCTCTCTTGGGGGTGGGGGCTGCCCCCAGGTTGCCCCCCCACCCCAGCCCAGACAAGCACCCCCTGCTTTCCACTCTCTGGTTTTAATGGCCTCGCCGGCCCCGAACAGTAGCAATAATAAGTCTAATAATAATGAATTTTAATAAAATTAATGAATTAGTTAATTAACAAGAACCCTGACGACCTTTCAGGCTCAGTGTAAACAAGGTCGAGGGTGGGGGGAGGGGGTCCTGGCCCCCCGTGCTGGACCTCCCCCACAGGCCCCGGTGCCCAGCAGGACGTGGCCGTCTCTCCAGCGGCGTCTCGCTGGTGCCAGCAGGGCTGGGGGGGTAAGGACCCCCAACCGCCCCCCACCCAGTGTTATTGCCCTGAGAAGTGTGGCGGGGCAGACAGCCCCCCCTTTTTCCTGAGTTGTGGGGGCAGGTCCTGGGGGGGTAACACCTGCGGTGCCCACCGGCGGCACCAGCTCCTGCCCCCACCAGACCGCCAGCGGGGGGCAGGGTCTGTGCGGCCGGGAAGGGGCGCCGTGCCCCAGACAGACAGAGGGCGGCACCATTGGTACCCGCCAGCAGGGGGCGCCGTCTGCCCTCTGGCTAGCACAGGATACCGGGGGGGCGTCCGCCGGAGGGCAGCGGCTCCTGGCCCCCAGGCAAGCAGCGGGGCCGCCGGCGGGAGCACCAGCTCCTGGGCCCCCGTTCAGTGGCGGGGCGCCACCGCCCCTGGCCAGCAGGGGGCGCCGTCTCCCGTGCCGGCAGCGGGCGGCACCACCGCGCCCCTCCGGCAGGGGGCGCCAGCTCCCGGCCGCCGCCCGCGCTCAGGGGCCCTGGGCGCCGTGCGGCGGGCCGGCGGCGGCGGGCGGCGCCTTGCGCGCGGCCTTGTGCAGCAGCGGGCTGTCGGGGTGGCGCTGGCGCAGGTGCAGCACGTGGGCCTCGTGGCTGTCGGCCGTGGCGCCGCAGTCCTCGCACACGTAGAGCTTGGCGCGGCGCTCCTTGTAGGCGTAGCGCTGCTGCACGCCGTGGATCTTCTTGAGGTGCGACTCGAGCGAGCAGCGCTGCGTGAAGGCCTTCTCGCACAGGCTGCACTTGTAGGGCCGCACGCCTGCGGGGACGCCGGTTAGTGCCCGCACGCGCGGGGCCAGCCGCTCCGGGCTCCGGCGCGGGCGGGCTGAGTGCCCCAGCAAGGCCTGGGGGGGCGGGGTTAGCCCCCCGCAGTGGCACACACAGGGGGCGGGGTTTAACCTGCTGGGGCCAAGCCGAGGGGGCGGGGCCTACCGGGGGAGGGGGTGTCCTTTCCCCCTGGCGGGCTGGAATCTAGCCTATAGGGGCGTCTTGGAGAGAGGCGTGGCCTCGTAAAGGGGAGGGGCCTCTGCCCAAAGGGGGCGTGGTTTCCAGCCAAGTGGGGGGTGGGGGGCTTGTAGGACTGTTGAGGGGGTCTCTGCCTACTTGGGCATGAGTAGGGATCCCTGCTTAAAGGGGCGGGGCTTCCCTTAAAGGGGCAGTGGCTCACCGGTGTGGGTGCGGACGTGGCGCTTGAGGTCGAAGGTGTCGTTGAAGCCCTTGGCGCAGTACGGGCACCGGTGCCGCTTCACCTCGCTGTGGCACTTGAGGTGGCGCGTCAGCATCCGCTGGTGCCCGAAGCTCTTCTGGCAGACGGGGCAGGAGAGCGCCGGGCTGGGCTCGCCCATCACCTGCGCCGGGGGCAGAGTCAGGGGCGCCAGGCCTGGAGTGAGGGGCGCCAGCACGGCTGGGGGAGGGGCGCCTTACCTTCATCTTGGGGCGCAGGAAGGCGGGGGGCTGCGGGGGGGGTGGCCCCGTCTCCCCGGGCAGCCGGGGGACCCCGAAGCCGCAGTCCCGTAGTGTCATGTCCAGGGGGGACGAGGGCGCTTCAGCCACCGAGGGCTCCGGGTCCCTGTGCAGGACATAGCCCCCCAGCGAGACTGCGGGGAAAGAATTGTGGAGGGGGGCGCATCAGGGCTGGGAGCGGGGTCCCCTCCCGCCTCCCCGAGCCACAATGCAGCGAAGTCTGGGGTGGAGCCAGCGGCCGTGGCGGCCCGTGGGGAGGCTGGGTGACAGATGCCCCCCCCCAGCAAACAGGACCGAGCCAGGATCGGGCCCCGTGCTGTCAACAGCGCCCTGGGAACTTGTTCTCCGGGATTCCCGGCCCTGCCAAGACCTGGGGAGACCAGTCTGACCAGTCCGTCACCCCAGTATCTGGGCCTGGGGCCTGTTGTGGGGGGCGCTGGGGACACGGGCCTCTCGCTGGGGAGCAGCCAGCTCTGGGGCGTGGGGGCTGGGGATCCAGGTCTTGGGTGGGGGGCTGTGCCAGGGGCCGAGTAGAAGAGATGCAGCCAGCTCTGGGGGACAGGGCCCGGCAGCTCGGGGTGGGGGTGCCGGCGGTTGGGTAGCACGGAGGCGGCAGCTCTTGGGGGGTCCAGGCTGGGGTGGAAACAAAGCAGCTGGGCGTGGGCCTAGCCTCTGCCTGGACCCGGGGTTGAGACACAGGAAGGGAACCCAGGTGCCCCCCGCGCTCACCCGCTCGGCCCCACTCCCCGGGCGCCCGGGACGGCCGGTTCTGGCCCCGCTCAGGGACGGGAATGAGGTCAGCGGGGGTAGGAGCAGGCCGGAGCCGCGAGCCCGGACGCCTGCCCCCCCCCCCCCGGAGGGAAGTGAAAACTGGGTTAGAACAAGGTGGGGCCAGGTCCCATCCCAGCCCTTTCCCTTTGTGCCTCAGTTTCCCCTCCTGGTCACAGTCACCCCAGGCGTGGCGGGTCTTGGCCCACCCCGCGGCCCGGGCCCCTGGGCTCTGCCGGGACTCAGCGCGCTGGAATCCAGCCTGGCGCCTCTGAGGACGCCCCGGTGATTAACGACTGACTAATTACAGACTCGGGGGGCCGGCGCCTCCCAGGCGGGGCCGGGAGCAGGAGCGGTGCGTTCCCGGGTGCTGGGTGCCCAGTTAGGGGGGGCGGGGCGGCGCGGGGAGCCGGGTCCTCTCGAGCTCCGGGGGGGAGCGGGCCGGGGGAGCCCCCAGTAGCGCCTGCTCCCACCGCCCCACCCCAGGGCCAGGAAGAACCCGGGGGCCGGGCTTCCCCCCGAATAGCTTCTCTATTTGGCTGCTCTGATCCACCCGGCCACGTCCCCTGCGGTGCCAGCTGCCTCCGTCCTACTCAGCCACTGACACGTCCCACCCCAGAGCCAGCTGCATCCCATGGCAGGGGAGGGGTGGGGTTTGAACCCATGTCTTCCTGGCCTGGACAAGCCTGGCCTGCTCCAGCAGGACCCTGCTGTGCCTTGCAGCCAGCGCTGGGGAAGAGGCCTGGCCATTGGCCGAGTGTAACGGGGTCAAAGCAGGCCCCAGCACCCCCCACAGTGGATCCCGCAGCCGATGGGATCCCGCCTCCCCACTCACTGGGCACGTAGATCTCCCCCCTTTCCTCATCCGGGAGCTCGCTCCAGTTCCTCTTCCCGGTGGAGACGCAGGACTTCTTCACCAGAAAGGCCCGAGGCATGTCTGATGTGATGGGAGGGGGATCCCCTCTTGGCCCAGGCTAGGGGGGGCCGGTCAGTGCCTCTGTGCTTCTGGCCTGGGATCCGGCCCCTGTCACCCCCTCTTCCTCCCAGCTGGGGGGATCTGGTCACATTTGCTGCGTCTCTGGGCTGGGAGTGAGTTGGGGTTGCTCTGGCTGGGGGGAATCTGGTGAGATGTGCTGTTCTGGAGCTGGGAGCTGGTCGCTTTTGATCCTTTCCCCTCAGGCGGGGGGAGATTCAGCCCCTTCCAGGCCAATCCGCAGCCCGCTGGGGACGGGGCATCCGGGTCCCGGGAAGGCGGCAGGTGAGTGCGGCGCCTTTCACTCCAGCTCCAGCCTGGAGCCCGGCTCGGGATCCGGTGTGTGCGCGGGGATCCACTCGGTTCCTCCCCGCTTGGTTGTCCTGGGTCGCCAAGCTGGGATCCGGTGCCTCCCAGTGGGTCGCGGCGCTGGGGCCGGCGGCAGCGGAGATCGCTGGGGAGGGGGCCGAGCCGGGCCGGGCCGGCGGCTCCGTGTGCGTGTGCGCGGGCTCCTGCGCCGGCTCCGCGGGGCGCCGGCTTTTGAGGCCGGGCCGGGCCCGGGCGGGGGAGCCGGTTGGCCCGGGCGGAGGCGGCGCCGGGCTGTGGAAATAACGGTGTGGCCCGTTGCGCGGCTCCGACCTGTCCGACCGGTTTGGCGGGGGTGGACGCCGGTTTGGGGGCTGGGGTGAGGGGGGGGCACCTGGGATCTCGGGAGGGGAGAGCAGGGGAGGGGAGGGGAGGGGGTGAGAGCGGGGGGGCTCGGACCCCGGGCGCCTGGGGGTCCCCCGCCGCCGAGATGCAGCTGCTTCTGGGGAGCGGAGCGGAGCCCGCGTGATTCACCTGCCCGTGGCGCGTCGGGCGGGGCCGGCCCGCTCCCAGGAATGGTAATTGCAGCCCGGGCCGCACGCGAGGAGCCGCCCCCCGCCCGGTAAACAGCCCGCCCGCAGCCCCCCGACGCGTGTGAGGCGGGAGAAGCCGGGGCGCGGCCCTGCTCGGCCCTCCAGGGGCGGCCCGGGCAGGCGTCGGCTTTAGGGGCCCGCCAGCTGCCTCCCCGCCCCGGCCCGTGCGCGACGCGCCCCGCGAGGCGCCCGGCCCCGGGGTGCGGCGGCGGCGCGGGCTCGCGGGGCCGGGAGCGGGGCGAGTCAGGACAGCGGGCTTCCCGCTGCGACGTGCGCCGGGGTCTCCCCTCCAGGCTCCGGACACGTCCCCCCCTGCCCCTTGCAGCGCCGCCCAGTCTCCCCTGCGGGCCCGAGCCGTCCCTCCAGGCCTGGCCCACGGTCCCGTGCCCAGCGCTCACGGGCGGGTCTCCCCGCTTCGCTCCCTCCCCGCGACGGTCTCCCCTCCGGGGCCCGGACACGCCCGGCCCTGCTTAGCTGGGCCTCCCGCTCCGGGGGGGCGGCCCGGGGCATCGGGGCAAGGACCCGGGGCCCCCCCGTTCCGCTCCGGGCCGGCGCCGTGACTCAGGCGGAGCCGGGAAGCGGCCCCAGGGCCAGCCCGGGCGCGCCCCACGCCTCCGCCCCGGACCGGTTCTGCGGCGTCGGCCTCATCCGGCCACGAGACCCGGCGCCCGCGGGGTGGGACGCGGCCGGGCCGACCCGGCGGGGGTGAAACCAGGGCTGGGAAGGCGGGGCGCGGGCGGGCTGCAGCTGCCTCTGGGGTGGGGCCGCGCGGGCCGCGGAGAACACGGAGGGGCACCCGCGGGGCGGTCCTGGGCAGGGGGAGGGGCTTGGGGAGCAGTGACGTCAGGGGATTCCCCGGGGGCGGGGCCGTTTGGCGGGAAAGCCCTCCAGCCCTCCCCAGCTTGGGGTGACGTCACAAGGACCCCCGGGGGCGGGGCGATAGCTCTGAGGGCCGGGAAACAGAACGCGGTGACGTCACGGGGCGGCGCCTCTCCGCCGGGGAGGGGGATTGCAGCGGCGGGCGGCAGCGACGCGAGGGGGTCCCGCTAGACGCTCTGCTTACGTCAGCGGAAGCAGGAAATGCTGAAGAGGCGGTGAGCGCTGCTGAGGGTCCCCCCACCCTCCGGTTCCCTCCAGTCCCATTTACCCAGCATCCCCGCGGCTCTGGCAACGCCCCCCAGTCCCTGATGCCCACAATCCTCTGCGGCTCTTGCTCAGTCTCCCGCTGACCCATAATCCCCTGGGGCCTGTGTGCTCCCCTATTACCCACAATCCTTAGCGGCTCGTGCCCTGCCTGCCCCAATTCCCTGTTACCCAGAGCCCTCTGGGGCCTGTCCCCCTTCCCCGCCCCCCCTCCAGCTGCCTCAGGTTCCCCCTGTGGGGCGCCCCGGATGCGGGCGGGGGCTGGTGGCTCGGGGCTGGGCCTGCCGCTCTCACCTGCGCTCTCTGCAGCCGAGGCCGCCATGGGGGCGCGCAGCGGGGAGACGTGGGCGCAGCTGGTGGGCGCCTTCCGGGCCGGCCCCGGCGCCTTCCTGGCCGCCCGCGGCCCCGACGAGCCCTTCTTGCCCGACGTGCTGCAGGACCTGGGGGCCGAGCGGCTGAGCGAGCAGACCAAGGTGCCCCGCACGCCTGGGTGCCCGGGGCTCGGGGCGGGGGTGCCCGGGGAGCCGGTGGGGCCGGGTGCGGGAGCCTGGCGCTTGGCGCCCCTCACCGCCAGCCTCTCCTCCCTCGCCAGCTCTCCCTCCTGTCCCTGCTGCTGGAGTTCCCCGCCCTGCTGTGCCCGGACCCGGGCTCGGGCGAGGCCGCGGGCGCCTCGCTCCTGGCCGCCTACTCCTGCCTGCCGGCGCGGCCCGCCGGCCCCCCGCTGCTGCGCCAGCACCTCCTGCTGGCGGCCGGCACCGTCCTGCTCTGCTCCGACGCCTTCGGCCCGGGCTCCCGCGCCTCCCGGGACTACGCCTCCCTGCTCCTGCACCTGGCCTCCGACCTCAACGACCAGCGCCAGGGCCCCGGCGCCCACGGGCTGCGGCTGACGGCGCTCGAGTGCCTGCGGGAGCTGGAGACGTGCTGCCCCGGGCTGCTGGCGCGGCGCCTGGACTCGCTGCGCTCCATGCAGCGGCAGGAGACCAGCCCGGCGCACCAAGCCTACGCCCTGCTCTACAGCCTGGCGCTGCGCAACGCCGTGCTGGGCCTGGCGCGCCGCGGCCACGGGGGCCTGGCCGACCTGCTGGCCAGCAACGAGGGGCTGGCGTGGGAGGCTACAAGCGCGGGCAGCGCTGTGAGCCCCGGGGAGGCTGACCGGCTGGAGCTGCTGGCAGCACCGGGGGAGACCAAGGTGAGGGCGTGCCGGCGGGCAGTGGGAGCAGGGGATGATGTAGCGGAAGCCAGTCTGCGCCCAGTGCTACTGGCTTGGCTCCAGCATGGCTCGGTACGACCCAGGCTGGCACTGGGATCTACCCAGGCTGCACCCAGCATAACCAGCCTGGGCTGAGTCTCACACCAGCATAGGCCCAGTATCAGTGTTGTATTGGCCCAGGCTGTTTCCAGTATTGGCCCACTCCGGCACCAGTACAGTACAGTATCTGCCCTGTCCGGCACCAGTATCTGGCCAGCACGTGCCCAGGCGGCACTAGTACAACCCAGTATCTGCCCCATTTGGCACTAATCTGGCACCAGTCTCTGCCCAGTATATGCCCAGTCTGGGACCAATACAGCCCAGTATCAGTATCTGCTCAGCCTGGCTCAGGCCCTCCCGCCCGCTCTCCCCTTGTCTCCCCCCAGGAGCTGCGGTCAGTGCTGTCCCCGCTGCTGGAGGCTTCGGCCCTGCTCTCGCCGGTGGCGCAGGCCCACGTGCTGTGGCAGCTGGCGCAGGCAGTGGGCGTGATCCGCACCCAGTCCCCAGCCGTCTTCAAGGCCCCGCTGGTGCGGCTCTTCGGCACGGCGCACGCAGCGCTGCTGCACGCCAGCCTGCGGCTCAAAGCCCTTTTCACCGACAGCCTCTTCACAGCCGAGGACGAGGCCTTTCTCCTGCGGCGCCTGGTAGCGTTGGGAGGGCACCCGGCCCTGCCCTCGCCCCTGCGCCTCTTCTACCTTGACTGCCTGCTCTGCTTCCCCGAGAACCGGCCCCTGGGGTCTGAGGGCATCCCCGTGCTGCTCACTCCCCGCCTGGCCGCCAGCCTTGTGCCCTCCATCTTCCAGGACCCGGGCACCGTGCTGGCCCGCTACCACCTCTTCAGCCTGGTCTGCCTGGAGAACCCAGGGCCCGAGGCCGAGAGGGGCGCGGGGGTCTTGTTCGAGCAGCTCCTGGCGCTGGCGGGGGTTGTGGCGGGCTGGGGGGCGGTGGTGAGAGGGGGAGCTTCTGAGGGGGGCTGGGATTTGCGGTCCAGAGGGGTTCAGGATGGGGGGCCTGGGGTGGGCTGGGATAGGGGGTCTGCAGGGGTCCAAGACTGGGGGTCTATGGGGGGCCGCGGGGCCCGGGAGGCAGTGGTGCTGTTCTTCCGCTCTGCCTACCTCTTCGTGCGCTACTTTGGCTCGCAGGCGGGGCGGGGGCTGGAGCTGGCGGCTGCCCTGGCCCGGCTGTACAGCTGCTGCCCCGCGCTGGCCCCCCACTTCCTCAACCTCCTGGCCGAGACCCGGGCAGCTCTGGACGACCCCGCGTGGCCAGCGGCACTGGCCGGAGCCCTGCAGGAGCTCATCGTGAGCCAGGCCCCGCAGCCCCGCGACCTCCCCTGGCACCTCCGGGTGCTGTCCCACGTGGCTGGGGCACCGGGGGTGCCGGCGGGAGCTGCGGCGAGCTACGTGCAGCGCCTGGCATGCTTGGCTAGGGCTGGCCGCCTGGGGGGTTGGCGACCTGGCCAGGCTCTGCTCGGTGTCTGCCGGACTCTGCTGCAGCGCCCAGGTGGGGCCGGGCCCCCCCTGGCCGCCCTCCTGGAGGAGCTCGCCTGGGGCTACCCAGACGTGGACGTGCAGCACCAAGCACGCTTCTACCGCGCCCTGCTGGCCTCGCTGGGGGCCGAGAAGCTGGGGGCCGTGCTGGCCCCCGCCGGGTGCCTCCAGGCCCGCACCCTCTCATCCTCGCTGGTGGCCGAGAGCGAAAGCTTTACCGCTGCCCTCACGGTGCACCCGGCGCCCCACGTCCCGCTGCGCCTAGAGCGCCAGGCCCTGCCAGCGGCTGGCGCGCCGCTCCGAGCGTGTGGGGTGGCCGAGGCGGCTGCGGAGATCTCAGCCCCGGCAGCTCCTCTGCCTCTGAACCTGGGCTACCGGGTCCTGCACGCTGGAGACCCCCCGGAGCCGCTCCTGTGCCTCCTGCTGCGGTTCGAAGCCAGCGGCAGCTACGGCCCCGTGCCGGACATCCACGTGCCCTGTCTCCGCGCTGGGCACCCGCCGCCTACCCTCACCCTGCAGCTCCAGCCCCAGGCCCCCTACCCCACCCGGGTAGCTGTCACGGCTCTCTACAGCACCCCGGCCGGCCTCACCTACAGCTGCCGCCTGGAGCCCTTGGAGGTCTCCTTCCCCGACCTCTTCCAGCCGCTGGCGTTGCCCCCGGATTGGGACCTCCCGACCCGCCGGCAACTCTTCCAGGCCCTGTGGGATGCCCTGGGCCCCGGGTCCGAGAGCCTGGTGAGCTGGGCCCAGCTGCGCCAGCCCGTGGCCAGCCTGGTGGAGCGCGTCTTCGGGAGGTACCTGGTGGCGCGGGGCTCGGGCGCCTGCGAGGTGGGGCTGGCTCTGCCACCCCGGCACCGGGTGCTGCTCCAGGCGCGGGAGGCCGGTGGCAGGGGGGCGGCGTGCGTGGCTCTGCGCACCGACCACTGGGGGGCGCTGCCTCTGCTGGGGAAGTACCTGCGGGAGGTGGGGGGGGAGGGGGGCTGATCTGGGGTGGGGGTCAGCCTGGACATGTGTGGCAAGGTTGGAAGTAAAGGTGCAGAGCAAAGAGGTGGTGTCCATGTGGGTTATTTAAGTGGGGGGCTGGGCTGAGACCCCGCAACTGATCACAACCGGGGGGGGGGCTGGGCTGAGACCCCCTTCAATTCATTGGAGATATGGGGGGGGTTGTCTGGGCGGAGCCCCCCCAGACTCATTGCGTAGGTGAATGGGGGTTGGGCGCTTTGGGGGGGGGGCTAGGCAGAGACCCTTCAACTCATCACAGAGATGTAGGGGGTTGGGAGTGGGGGGCTGGGCTGAGACCCCCCCCAATTCATCCCACAGGTGTGGGGGCAGGGGGGTCTCTGGGCCCTTGGGTTCCTGCCCCCACTGGGCAGCGCGAGGCCCTGGCAGTGGCAGGGGCATTTCTACCCTGGCAGCAGGGCAGGGAGCACATCAGTGTCATCTGCCCGACTCCTGCTCGGCTCCTCTGTGCATGGTGCTGCCTATGCCACGGGTGCCGGGAGGTCAAGGCCACCCAGGCCTATGTCCACTGGCTCCTGTGCAAGGGCAGTCCCGGGTGCCCCCTGGACCTCGGTCCGCCTTGGCAGGCCCCGCTGCACCATCGCAGCAGCTGGAGGGCATGTGAGCACCCAGGGACCCCAGCTTTACACGCCCACCACCGTCCCATCCTGCCTGGATGCCATGTGGCAGGATGCCCTCAGCAAGGACAAGGGGCCATGGTGACCCCACCCTGATGCCATGAGCCCCTGGGGGCTCATCTGTGGAGCCTTGGCTGTGGCACGTATGACAGGGCCGCTCTCCAGGCCCTCGCCCACCCACCCCTCGGGGCAGGTGGTGTCCCTGGCTCCTTGGACCCGTTGGAGGGCCGGTGGGCGCTGCCCAGCGTGCTCTGCTCAGGTTTCCCTCGCCAAGACCCTCGGTCCTGGTCCCGCGTTGTGCTTTTGTTGCCCCAGGGCAGCAAGTGACCCGTAGCCTCTGTTAGCGAGGGGACCTGGTGCTCCGGGGGCCCGGGATCTGGGACATCTAGGCTGACAAGTGAGATCTAGTTTGTGTGGCTGGATGTGGTCTGCTCCAGGAGACCCAGCTCCTGCCAGGCATCCCCCCATGCAGCCCCCTGGCTGGACAGAGCCCCCTGCTGGGCAAGGCCTCACCTGGGCCCTGGAGCTCCAGTCTGCAAAGGCTTAAATGGCCCTGGAAAAAGTGGGGGGGCAGGGTCCTGATTGCCCCTCTTCATGGGTCGCAATGGGTGGGCCCATTGCAAAGCCCCCCGGTCTCTCCCCGCCACATTTGTGTTGGTTGAGACAAGCCTCCAGGAGTGGCTCCCATTGGCTGAGACGTCCTATGACGAGTCTAGCCCCCTGGGGAGCGCCGGGCTGTGCTACAGCGCTCCCTGCCGGCAGTGCAGGCCCCGCCCCTTCCAGGCCGGCCCCGCGAGGGGGCGGCCCTTGCAGCCCGGTCTCCCTTGAGGGGAGGGGGCAATTACTACACTTCCCAGCATGCACCGGAGCCCACACTGCAGCCCCCCCCCGCGCGCAGCAGCGAACTACAGCTCCCGCCGTGCACCGCGGCGCCGCGCCTTTCTTCCCCCAATGGCTAAGCTCCCGGCACGCCCCGCGCAGGGACGGCGGTCCCGCTGCCGCTTTCCGTGGTGCTTTGCGGCGCGGGAAGCGGCACCGGTGAGAGGCAGAGGGCAGACCCGAGCATGGGGGGAGGGGTTGATCCTGGCATGTCCCCCCCGGGCTCGGGCTCGGGCTCGGGCTCGGGCACCCGCGCTCCCGCTCCCCGCGGGCATGAGCGGGGGAAGCCTGAGCGGAGCCCCCGGGAGGGGGCGGGGTTACGGTGCCGGCCCCCTCCCCCCTCCAAGCCAGGCTCGCCCCCAGCACTGTCTCTCCCCGCAGGCTTTGCCCCCCGTGCCCCGCCATGGCGGCGGCCCCGATCCGGCTGGAGCTGCGGGCCCTGCAGGGGGCGCCCCGGGACGCGCTGCACCTGCTGCCCTGCGCCCTGCGCCACGACGGGCCCGCGCCCGTGGGCAGCTACTTCAGCCCCGCCATCCGGCAGGGCGCCCGGCGTGCGTGCCCAGCTAAGCAGGGGCGGGCGGGGCGGGGGGCGGATGGGAGACCGCGGGGGCAGCCAGCAGCAGGCTCCCCTGGGGCGGCCTGATGCACTGGAAGCTGAGCGGGGTCTGGGAGGTGAGCACGACGGGAGGCCTGTGGGTACTAACCGATCCTGTTGCAAGGCCCCCCCTCCAGACTGTCTTCTTCCCCCACCCCCCAGTGAAGTCAGTGTCCTTCCGGGGCCGGAGCCTGCTCGGGGAGGACCTGCCGGTGCCCCCCGGCTACGTGGGGCTGGTGCTGAAGGAGGATGAGAAGCCCTGCTCCGAGGACGAGGTGAGGATCCCCCGCAGCAGAGACCACCCCCCTGCCCAGTCTGCCGGGTGCAGGGCTTGAACCCGGACTCTGCCAGGCAAACGGGTGCTCTGTTGCCGTAGAAGCTGAGCAGGGCTCGGGAGGGTCAAGGGGCAGATGGGGGACCCCACATGACACCCCCTGCCCCCAGGAGCGACGGGTGCGCGTCAAGTCGACCTTCACGGCCCTGACGGCCTGGACCCGGGAGCAGGCGCCCAGCGCCGATGACGCCCTGCAGGGGGCACTGGGCTGGCCCCGCATCGCCCAGGCCGTGAGTATGGGGGGGCCATAATACCCCCCAGGCTGCCAAGCCCTGCCTCCCACCTACACCCCCAGCCCAGCCCTCACTGGGGTCCTCCCAGCACTGGGAAAGAACCAGGCCTCCAGGCTCCCAGCCCCATAGTACACAGGGCAGGGATGGACCCCGCCCCCAGGCAGATAGGCTCCGCCTACGGTTACTAGTATAGGCTCTTATCACAGTACACCTAAGAGCAGCCTTCCTTTCCTCACCCCATTGCCCTGGCCTTACCCTACTGCGCTGAATAGCAGCACCATTAATAGTACACCCCACTGGGACTACCGTAATACACCAAACAGCAGCACGTTGTAGCTCCCCTGTTACTATAATAGACTTAACAACACCCAGCCACATTACCATAATGTACCTAATGGCTGTGTCTTATTTTACCCATCCCCGACATCACAATACACTTCACTGCTATTTCCACCCCTCTGCCCAATCTTTCCTGATATTATTGTAATATAACTAATATCAGCACTTTTCTTTCCATAATATACCTAATAGCAGCACCTCTGCCAGCTCGGGGGTGGACGATTGTTGACTACTGTGCTTTTTTGCTGCAGATCCATGCACCGGTAGCAGAGGAGGAGGGGCCCTGAGAGGCCCCAGAGAAGAGGCACCATTTAGGGCTGGGTTGTTTTCTTGGGGGGGGGTCCTTGCTGGTAATACACAGAGCTCTGAGGCACCAGTGTGGTCTGTGTGGTGATTGCTGGAGCAAGGGAAAGGGGACTGGGGGGTGGGAGGGTTTTTTGGCAGTGTCATGTGTGGGAGTGAGCACTGGGGCAGTGGGCTTTGTTTTTTCTCATGCACGGCAGCACCCCCCCGGGTGATGCAGTCTCTACCCAGTAGCAAGGGAAACTGGGGCAGGGAGGCTACAGCCGGGCCTGGGAAGGGGCCCAAGTGTCCTGGCTGGGGAGTCCTGCCTCCTTCCCGCTGCTGGGCTAAGAACCTCCCCACTCTGACCCACCGCTGGGAAAGCCCAGGTGTCCCGCTCCCAGCACCCCCACCCCCTGCTCCAGCCCCACTGGCCCACACCGAGCTGGAGAGAACTCAGGCATCCGGGCTCCACGGCCCTCCCTGCTCTTAGTCTCCCCAGTCACTCCCCTCCCAGAGCTGGAGGGAACCCAGGCGTCAGGGCTCCTAAACCTCCTACTCAGCTGAGTCCTAAATGGAGAGATCGCTCCAATCAAGATGGACTTGACTGGCAGGGGCTGGGATGCCTGTGTCCTCCACCTTCCCATGACTCTACCCCCATCCTCACCCCTTCTGTGCCTCAGTTCCCCCACATATCTCCCATTCCCCTAGCACCCCTGCAGCTCCCAGCACAGGGGCCAGGGCCCTTCTCCCAACAGGGCAGCACCGTGCTGGTTCCCTTCCCACAATCCTGCACTTCTGTGGGGGGAGGGACTCAGACTGCTGCAGGGGCTTGCTGTTACATGCCCCCCCTCCTTGTACACAGCTTCCGGTTCTGTCCGACTTTAATCCAGGATCTTTATCAAAACATTTAAAGGGGTGGGGGGAACATCACAGGGCGCCACCTGGACACTGGGGTCCCCATGTCAGGGGGCTTGTGCGTTGGCAGGCCTGCTGGAGGGCCAGGCCAGAGTCCTATATACAACGGGTGATGGGGGGAGCTGTGCCCCTGGTGGAGGTGGGGGGGTCTCCTAGCCCCTCCCCCTGCCAGGGGGCGGGGCCTTACCACTTGCCCCGCTTGCTCCAGTCCTTGGGAGTGAAGTGCAAGCACTTGGAGTCGATGCGCAGGATGCGCTTGAGCATGGCGCGCTCGTGCCCGTCCACGATGTCCTCCGAAAGCGTCAGGATGTACTGGCCCTTTAAGGCAGAAGGTAAGGCTGAAACCCAGGCATCCGGCTCCCAAACTGCACCCCCCCACCCCGTACACCTGCTCTGATGCACCAGCCCCTGGGCAGGACCCAGGCGTCCAGCCTCCCACCCGGCCCCACTCCCTGCCCAGGCGTCCCAGCGCCTTACCCAGCAGTGGCAGAAGACACCAGTATGGCGCCTAGTATCAAATCCCCTGTTGCCCTCCCTGCTCTCCACAACCCCGGGCAGGCCCCACCCCTGGTAAGCCCCACCCCTTGGGGACCTTGTAGTAGTTGATGAGGTTCAGGTACTGCAGGGTGGAGATGACGTCCTCCTTCTTGATGCTGGTGATCTCGCTGATCTCACTGCAGAGGGGGAAGGGAGGCGTGAGGGGGGTACTCCCTGAGGGTGCTAGCAGGCTACAGGCATCTTCCCAGCCTGCCCTGAGGCCAGAAACCCATTTCAGGTCACAGGTGCAATGTGGGCTGGTCCCCAGGTAGCGTTAACTCCAGCCCCTAGTGCTGGCTAGGGTGGAGTAGCAGCTCTGACTCCTACCAATAAACTGACACAGTGGGTGTTAACTCTGACCCCTGATGAGCTGATGCGATGGGCCATTAACTCTGACTCCTACCACTGAGCTGAGGGTGCTGGGCCTTTAACACTGACCCCTAGTGACAAGCTGATGCAATGGGCCGTGAACTCCAACCCCTACAGAGAAGCTGAAGGTGCTGTGCTGCTGACTCTGACCCCTCCTAATGACCCAGTGTGGACGGTGGTAACCAGATGAAACATGACAATCTCTGATCCCTACTGAGGGCACAATGTGGCAGGTGTTAACAGTGGTGCCTACTGCTGATGGAGTGCATCATACACGTTAACTTGCCCCTACTGATAAAAAGCCCTGTCATGCCCTGCTTGTGGGTGGGGGCATGGCCTGAGTCCACCAGTCAGGGAAGGAGCACTCACTTGATGGTGATCTGGGGCCTCTCCCCGTTTTCGGACTTCAGGTTCATGAGGATCTCCAGGATGGTCTGGGACCAGTAGCTGCGGTAGGAGAGAAGCCCCAAGTCTGACAGTGGCTTTTCAGGGGTGCCCGTTTTCCCTTCCACCTTGGACAGCTCATAACCTGTTGGAAGAGAAGGAGGGTGGAAATGGGGTGAGAGGGGGATGGGCAGAGTGGGAGGGGCGGGGGTGGGGCAGGGCGACTTACTGAACTCGATGAGAAGCTTTCCATAGCCACGGCGCTGGTAGGGGGGCAGCGTGAGGATGCAGGCCACGTTGTAGTCCTCTGTAGACTCCTTTTCCTGTGGGGTGGGGCAGTGCTGTCAGAGGGGGTTGGGGGATGCATGGCCTCCTAGGAGGCACCTGGCTCTGGGGGGTGTCAGGGTTGGGGATACGAGGATATATGAGGCGGCTGGCTCTGGAGTGGGGCAGGTGAGCAGCTGAGTATAACAGGTGAGGCTGTCTCTGGGGTGGGGCATTAGGGAAACTGGGGATACAAGGCTACTATGCAGCTGCCTCTGGGGGGATGTGTCAGCAGCTGAGTAGAACAGATGCAGCCAGCTCTGAGGGGGGTGTCGGGGCTGGAAACACGAGGCCCCTCGCTGGGATACGGCCAGCTCTGGGGTGGGATGCCACGTAGGGCTGACCTTGGAGAAGTAGCCGACAATGTGGAAGCCCTTGCAGTCGTACTCGGTCATGACGTAGAAGAGGAAGGGGTCGGTGTCGTAGTAGAGGGTCTTGTGGTCCAGGAAGCACTTTGCCAGCAGGCACAGGTTCTGGGAGTAGCTCTGGGAAAGGGGCACACAGGGAGTTGGGGGGCAAGACCTGGGCTCCCAACACTCCCACTCCCCTCCCAGAGCTGGAAAGAACCCATGCATCCAGGCTGCCAGCCCCGATTTGCCCCTTACCTTGTTCTTCCGCCCATCTATCTCAAAGAAGGAGATGGTTCCCTTGCGGTAGATCTCGTTGCCAGGTGGGTGCCGCAGGTCACACTTGGTCTGTGAAGGGGGAAGAAATGAGATGCGGCTGGTTCTGGGGTGGGATGCCCTTGGCCAGTGCTAAGATGCAGCTGGCTCTGGGGCGCAGTATTGGGGGCTAAGTATGACACAGCTGCAGCTAGCTCTGGGGAGGGGCATGTTAGCTATGTATAACATGCGGCTGGCTCTGGGGCTGGGTCATGGCTGAGTAGGACAAAGATGAGGCTGGCTCTGGGGCTGGGTATCAGGCTAAGCTGGGGCTGGCTCTGGGGCAGGATGTTGAGGATGTGTATAATAGATGCAGCTGGTTCTTGGGGCTCAGCATTGGGGGCTGTGTGTAACAGGCTGTGGCTGGCGCTGTGGAGTGTCTGTGCCCAGTATAACAGGCTTCAGCCAGCTCTGGGGGTGCTGGGTGAAACAAATGGAGCTGGCTCTGGGTGCAATGTGACTGAGTATAACAGATGCAGCTGGCTCTAGCGGGTGCTGGGGCCTGAGTATAACAGGCTGTGACTGGTTCTGGAGGCTGAGTATAAGACCTGCTTTGAGGGGGTCTGGGGCTGGGTGTAACAGACTGCGGCTGGCTCTGGGGGGTGGAACTGGGCTAGGTATAATGGATGCAGCTTGCTCTGAGGAGAACATTGGGCTGGGTATAACAGATGCATTTGGCTCCAGGGGACGCCAAGGGCTGAGTATAACAGACTGCAGCCAGCTCTGGAGGACACTGGACTGGGTATAACAGATGCAGCTAGCTCTGGGGGGTGCTGGGCTGGGTATAGCAGGCTGCAGTTGGCTCTGGAGTGGGCACAGTTTGGGTATAACGGCTGCGGTTGGCTCCGGGCTAGGGCACATACGTACCAGGTGCCTCTGAAGGCACTTGAGGCTCTTGCCGTACTTGAGGCAGAACTCGCAGAGGTAGAGCACAGGCAGAGCTGTCAGCTCCTGGGGGTAGGGCGAGAAGTACCAGGGCTTGAGGCGGTGCCGGCCCAGCTCGATGCACTCAATGTTCTTCATGCGGGTGATGATGTCGTCGTGGCTCCGGTCCGACACCAGGCTGCCCGTCATGCGTGGGGCTGAGGGGATCCCATCCGAGCTGTCCTGGGAGTCCTGGAGTTGTGGAGGGGAGAGCGGGGAGTCAGGGCAGACCCCAAACTCCCACTGACATGGGGTAGGGAGGGCACGATGCTGCTTTTTTGAATGGGGAAGCTGAGGCATAGAAGGGAAAGGAACTTCCCCTGCAGTGAGGCGGAGTGGGGGGCTGGGACAGCGGGTGAACCCAGGCACCTGGGCTCCCTGCTGCAACCCTGCTCTACCCTTCCACCCCCTGCTCCCCTCCCCCAGCTGGAGAGAACCAGGCATCCAGGCTCCCAGCCCCCCCTGCTCTAACCCTCCAGACCCAAGTCCTCTCCCACAGGTAGAGGGAACCCAGGCATCCGGGCTTCCAGCCCTCCCTGCTCTAGCCCCTGGCCCACACTTCTCACCTAGAACAGGGAGAGAACCCAGGTGTCTGGGGCACCTACCTCGTCCGTGCCTAGGCAGTTGGACTTCCGCTTCCGGCCGGGCTGGGCAGCCACAGCTCTCCTGGCTGAGCCATTCTGGAAGAGATTGGGGGGGGGCATGCTGCTGCTGCATCCATTACACAGCTCTGATCAGGCTCCTGTCCGAGTCGGGCAGGGCTCCACACTTGAGGCCATGGCCTCCCTTCAGCAGCACACCAAGATCATCTAGTCCCCTCCCCGCTCCCCTTCATGGACCAATCCCAGCTGTTCTTACTTGGGGGAACACGGAGGCTTGTGTGGTCTCTGTGGTCACAGGGACAGGGGTCGCTGGGGAGACCACCTCCACCTTCCGCTTCTGAAAGAGAGCCAAGGGGATTGGTCAGTGGGGGGCTGAAAGGTCACTGTGCCCCCTGCCACTCCCCCAACTCCCATGTCAGACACCCTCAGAGTGCAGTGATCCCTTGGTTTCTTGCAGCTGATTTCGGGGTAGGGGGGCACGTGTACTGGGGCTGGAAATACAGGGCCCCTTCCTGGGATGTGGCTGGCTCTGGGGTGGGATGAGTCAGCCAGCTCTGGGGGGCGTTGGGGATGGGGATATAGGGCTGCAGTGCAACTGGCCCTGGGACGGGATGTATCGATAGCTGAGTAGAACAGAGCAGCCAGCCCTCTGGGGGGCATCAGGGCTCAGGATACAGGGCCCCTCACTGGGATGCAGCTGGATTTGAGGTGGGGCATGGGAGACTGGGGATATGGGGCTGAATGAGGCTGGCTCTGGGGTGGGCTCTGTCACCAGATGAGTAGAACAGAGGCAGCCTGGCTCTACTGGGGGAGTCAGGCTGGGGATACAGGGCCTCTTGCTACGATGCGGCCAACTCTGGGGAGGAGCAGGGTAACTGCTCAGAACAAGGAGAAAAACGCTTAAAGCTGCAGGAGGTGGCTGGGATGCCTGGGTTCACTCAGAGCCCCTGCGGGGAGATACCAGGGATCCTTCCAGGCACCTCCAGTGTTTCATGAACCCCATAGTGCAGGGAGAGTCCACCCCCAGCAGCACACCGCCTTGGCAACCCCTTCTAATCCAGCTACCCCAGCATGGTGCCCCCTGGTGCCACTGCAGGACAGCCCTGAACTGGGAAGGGGTGGAGAGGGGGCAGGGGGATGTGCCCGCACCCAGGGAACTCCCTGGCTTTCTCTACAGCCTGGTGGCCGTGGGCCCCAGCCCAGCCGTGCAGGGGGGTGCCCGGATCATGCCGCGGGGGCGGGGAGAGGTTACCGTGTTGCGGTGGGCCGGCTGGCCGCAGGAGCTGGATGCGAGCGGCTGGCTGGCCTCCTCTGGGACGGCCTCCCGCTCCCGGGGCACGTTAAAGCGGAGGGTTATCTGCACCGGGATGGGCAGCGATTTGCCGCTGGCCGGGGCCGAGGCCGGCTGTAGAGACAGATCCAGGCTCTTCCTCTGGGTGGGGAGGAAGATGGTGGGGGGCGGTTACCAACACTCGGGGGGGGGGAGGTGACATAGGGGACTCTTATCCCAGCTAAGGCTTGTGGGGTGGGGCTGGTCCTATGACAACGGCGGCTCTAAATGCTGACACCCTGCAGACAGCAGCGGAGGCGTGGAGGAGACACCTCCCGCAGTGGATCTGTCCCCTCCCACACCGCTGGCCAGGTCCCGTGGGGTGCTCTTACCACATCACGCTCTGGGGAGCTGGGCCGGGAGCCAGGGAGCCCATTCTTGGTAGGAGTCTTGGCCTCCTTCTTGGGGAACTGGATCTTCTTGAGGTCCAGGCGGTCGTGGGTCACCCATTCGTCCAGACGCTTGTTGACTGGGGGGAGTTGGGGGGGGGAAGGAGCTGGGGTTAGGAGCTGCCTGTGATGGGAAGGGGGTAGCTCCGGTGGCAGCCAACATCCCCAGGATCACCCCCAGGGACCCCCCACCACCTCATCTCCACCCCTGCCCATCAGTGCTCCCAGATTGGGGCCCCTGCCCTTCCCCAGCTGGTGCCAGTGCCGCCGACGGACAAGCCCTGCCCCAGCCCCTCACGCCGTCCCCAGCCTTGGCTGCTCTTGCCCCAGTCTCCGTCCCCTGCCCCCACACCCCCACCCCTGGACTCACAGTCGATGTAGTGCACGTAGAAAAGTTTCCGCCCACTGATGTCCTTCACGCTGAGGATCTCAGCCAGGGCTGTGGGAGGAAGGGAAGAATCCTTCAGGAGGGGTAGAGACACGCCACTGCCCTTCATCCCACAGGTCCACAGTGGGGAGCAAACCCAGGTGTCTGGGCTCCCCACACCCTCCTGCTCTAACCCCCCAGCTCACACTCCCCTCCCAGAGTGGAGGCACCCACCCTGTTCCCCTAATCTCTGTGAGTCACTGTCACGTGGGATCACTACTCGGCTGGATCCAGCGATGCTCCAGTTACTGGCTGTGACTGGGGTCAGTTTGGGAGCTGGAGAACCCCCAACTGCCCTTCCAGGGAGCTGAGAGGCAGCTGGGGAGGCCTGGTTGACACCTCAGCAGCACTGGGTAAGTCGCCCCAGTCTGAGGCATAGCCAGCGTGACTTCGTCTGGGCCATACACCTTTACGACGGCCCTGGCCTGGGTCAGGAGAGCTGCCATGGACTGGGCCAGGCCCTATGTCTTGCCCAGTCTCCTGCATCCTCTGGCAGCATAGACTGGACGGTTTTCAGGGTGTTTCACTGCTACTATGGTCCCAGGTCACTGCCCTGAGGAAGGGACTCGGCGTGGATGGGATCAACTTGATCAAAAGGGATTGTAGCAAGCAACAAACGAAGCCAGGGGATCCTGGAGGAGATGGAGGCCCCTTCTCCTAGCACAGCTTCCTCCAGCTGGCGCTGGACCCCCCAGAGCTCCCCCCATCTTCGGCTGGGGTGCTCAGAGCTTTTCAGTGTCTCCAGTGCATCCTTCTTGCTGCTCAGGCCCAAAAGCCATGAGCGTCTCCCTGGCAGGGGGAAGCTGGAAGCTGCTCCATGGAGGCTCCATCAACATGCTTGGAACAGTTGTTCCAAACTTCCTGGCTTTGTCTTGGGGGAAGGCTGTGAGGAATGTGAGCCAGCGGCTGCTCCGTGGCCAGCAGGGACCCTGCACTGAGGGACCCAACTGTGTCCGCTCTGGATGGATCCAAGCAGTAATTCAACCCGTGCCTTCCTGGTTCTCTAGAGGCAGGACCATTGGCAAAGCTCTTGGGGGGCGGCCCTGCTTTGAGCAGAGGTTGGACTAGATGTGACCTCCTGAGCTCCCTTCCAGCCCTTGTTTTTTAGGATTCTAAGGCTTTGCCTGGGGCAAATTCAAGCCTTCATTGGTGGCCATCCCTCGATTCAAGGATTAGCTCTACCACGGTTCATGGATGGGTCTTGAGGTGACTTAAAGAGTCCAGTCCTTGAACCACAGATCTGTCCACAGAGGTTGCAGGGGAGAGCAGGCTGCAGGCTGGCATTCCCTGCCTTTTCCTTCCTCTATTCTCTCTCCTCTGCTTCGAAGGCAAGAAAACGTCCCTTGAAAGAGGCTGCTCCCCGGTGGAGGTTGTGATGCCACTGGAGACTGTCAGCAGCCAGCTCCTCCCAGCTCTTAGTGCTGGTGCCCACTGTCTGGAGGTTTGCCTTCAACATGTCCTCGTAGCGTTTCCTCTGGCCACTATGAGATCTCAAGCCGTTACTGTGCCAGGAGTAGAGCACTCATTCTGGCAGTCGAGCACCGGGTGTCTGCGCACAGCATCCGGCCCAGCAAAGCTGGTGCTTGAGGATCACTGGCTCCATGCTGGGAACGTCGTGTGAGGATCTGGTCTTGAACTTTTGAAGGGGTGGTTCAGACCCCTGGCTCCCTGCCACACCCTCCTCCTCAGGCAAGGCTGAGTCTTTGCTTTTGCTCATCTCTTATGGAAAAATATCAGTGCAAATGTTGTGCTGCAAAGAACTTGGCAGAGCAGGAGGGACTGGATGCTCTGGGCTCCTCTTAGAGATCTCTGTGTTTCTCTGGTGAATCGTGTCAGCTGTTGGGCACAGAGAAGTAACTAATGTTGTATATGAATCTTGTAGGGCTAAAAGCAAGGCTTTATAATTCTAAAAGTGAGGCCATTCTTTGTCCTTTCGCCTCCATTTCATAAAAGCGGACACAGCACTTACGAGACAGCTGGGAGGGAAAAGGGGTACTGATACTGTGTGACGGTTACTAATAAAATATGAAGCCAGCTAAAGCCAGTCAACCTGGGAGTCTCATCAACAGGGAAACCTTGAAAGTCGGGCATGGATTGTGTTTGTAAAATAAAGAAACATCTTGAGACAAAATATATGAGGCATATAATTCACGAGAGTTAAAGTTCGGTGTTCACGCTCACAGTGCCACTTAATTAGATAAAATAGTGATTTAGTTAATAGATGATTGAGTATTTTTACAAGCACAAGCTAATCACGAACTAACGCTATCGCCTTGCTAAGTATAAAAAAGTATGATAACTAGTAGGCGGGGTCCCTCTCTGTAGAGGCACCTCGCTCGAGCAAATAAAGATTCTGTATTTGACTTTGAATACTTGCTCTGCGTGATCATTACCCCAGCCTAGAGCGAACTGCACGTGACTTTAAGAGCGTAATTCGTAACACTAATACTGTGCAGCTTCCTCAAAAGGGTTTTGCAGCACCCTGCCACTGCTCGGGTGAGAATCATGGTGTTAGACAAACCAGGATGGTTCAGCCAGCGGTGGTGCTGCCTAGGGCAGGGGGCTGGGCTGGATGCAATCTTCTGGGCGTCTGGCCCAGCCGGATTTCTTCTCTGCTCTCCTAAGAGCTCAAGATGGGACCAGGGAGAAAGAGGTGCTTTCTCTCTTCTGGTGATTACGTTTTTTCCTGGACTGAATTGAGAGTCAGGAGATGGGTCAGAAACAGCTGTGGGGCACACAAATGGTCGGGTCAGAAGCATCCTCCAACCCCTCTTGCTTCTGTGCGTTCCCTGGACTATCATGGCAACAGGAAAAACGCTCCGTTTAGCTGTCACTGGGAAACAACCTTCCTCCCAGAGAAACTTGGGCTTATCCCAGTTCTGTAGGCCAAGTCAGCGATCCTCTGGAGCCATTGTTCTGTTCTTCCAACATATTGCACTGACTAAAGTTGGACAACAAAGCTGAATGCATCATAAGCTGTGCAGGAGTCAGCAGTGAGCTTTTGCTGCAGCCAAAGCCATTAGCCTCCTGGGTTGTATTAACAAGAGGGTCACTTGCACATCCAGTGATTCTTCCACTCTATTCAGTTCTGGGGTGGCATCACCTGAAGTCCTACATCCAGTTTTGGGCTCCGCACTTCAAGGAGGTAGACGGATTGAAAGGAGCCCAGCACAGAGCAACACAGATGAGGAGCAGCCTGGGAAGCAGGACTGATGAGGAAAGGCTGGAAATACTCAGGGGATCAAGGCTGCAGAAGAAAAGACTGAGGGAGGATCTGATCACATGCTTCAAATCACCAAAGGATGATGAGAAAGAGGATGAAGATGGCTCTTTCTCTGTGGTCACAAGGGAGGGGACTAACAGCAACTTCCTCAAGCTGCAGCGGTGGAAACTGAGGTAGGGGAGGAGGAAGAACCTTCTGATTCTAAGAGGAGTTGAGCATTGGACCAGGCTGCCCAGAGAGGTGGGGGAGTCTCCATCTCTGAAGATCTCCAAGAGAAAGTTGGATGCACTTGGCTGGAACATAATTGTTCCCGACTAAAGCAACCGGAGCCAGGGGCTGAACCAGATGACTGGTGAGGTCCCTTCCAGCCTGACTTCCCTACAATCATATACTAAGTAATGTGTGTGCAGTTGAGTTTATTATAAATGAAGGTACTTGGAGCCAGGACTCTGGGTTTCATCCCAGCTGAGAGTGGCGTGGCATTCAGTAGCCTAAAGCAGGGGGGCCTGGGAGCTAACACGCCAGGGTTCTAACCCAGCTCTGGAACAGAAGTAGAGGCTGGTGTGATGGAGCAGCTGGGAGCTTGGCAACCTGCATTCAACTCCAGTTCTAGACAAAGATGCAGGGTGAATGGGGGATTAGGGGGTAGGACACCTGGGAGTGGAGTGGGGGTTTTCAGCGGGTTAGAGCTGGGTAGATATATGCGCCTTTATGGATTAACTAAATACACACACACAATATATAGAATATATGTGCATATCTATATGATGGGTGTGGTTATATATGTATATAATATGAAATACATATGTAGATTATTTGTAACTCTACATATATTAAATCTGTGTGTGTGCGTGTGTATATATACCATATAAATATATACTTGCACATGCATAGTATATACAATATAGGTGTGTGTATATCTATTTATATATAATATAAATACATGCATACACGTGTACACATATACAAGACATATATGATACGTGTGTGTGTATACACACACACAACATATACATATATAATAAGGATGATGATGACGACAAAGATGGTGATAATGTGATGTGTGGGTGTATAATCACAATTTTTTTTTAATCCAAGTTCACTTCATCAGATGTTTAAGGGCTACTCAGCCCTGGACCTGATACGAGCGCTGAGGACTCCTGGGTTCTCATTCCAGCTCGGGGGGGGGACGAGCGGCCTGGAACCCAGTGCTGAGCCGTGCTCGGCAGGCCAGCGTTCCTCAACCCATGGGTCACAACACAAGAGTAGGTCACAACAATAGATGAAGGGTTGTTCGTGAACAAACTTTAAAAATGGAAAAACAGGGGAAACTGGGGCTTTTCCCTTGCAGGCTGGCAGATTTCCAGCCTGCCAGGGACTGCTTGGACCCCCCCTTACCCCACACTTCCCCCACCTCATACAAGGGGCGGGGGGGGGGGGGGGGGCTGGGGCCTGAGGGGCAGCACGTCGGGACTGGCCACTGATGATTCCAAATGGGTCCTGGTACAAAAAAGGTTGAGAACCACCAGTGGAGGAGTCAGAGCTCCGTGGCTCCATCCCCAGAGGGAAGATGCTCGGGTGTGGGATCTGCACTGCTATCTTGCTACCTCTCTGCTGCAGCTGGGCCCAGTATGAGGTGCTGGGGGATGAAACACAACCTCCAGTCCCCCCGCGCCCTGATGGGGTCTGCACAGGCCCTGCCAGCCCCCGGCCCCGCTCCCGGCTCCTGCACGCGGGTCAGGCCAGTGCCAAGTTCAGGACAGCAGGGGTGGGGATGAGGGACCCGGGTCCCTGCCAGCGCTGGGCCCCATGGCCCCCAGCCCCGCGGCAGTGTGGGGGTGGGGGGGACGCCGTGGGAGCCCCAGTTTGCATGGGAAGGTGCTGTTGCTATGGTCACTGCCCCAACAACCCCTGGGGCCCACCCATCCGTGTCCCTTGGCTCCGCCCCTCCTCTCTAGGCCCCGCCTCTCCTGGGACAGGTGCTCATAGCTCCGCCTCCTCCTCTCTAAGCCCCGCCCCTCCCCCGGGCCTTACACCGGGGTGCCCCTAGCCCCGCCCCGTCCCCCCAGGCCCCGCCCCGTCACTCACGCCACTCATCTTCGTTGTCCTGGTTGCGGCGCAACACTGGCAGGCGGCAGCCCTCGGACACCTCCCCCTGCAGGCGGGACGGGCCGTTAGCGAGGTCCTGCCCCACCCCCGGGATCCCGCCCTGCACCCCCGGCCCCCACTCACCACCTCCGCCATCTTGGGCCTCTCACTGTGGGGGAGGGGGAACGCGGCGGGAGCTGCCCGCCTCCACTTCCGGGAGCGGCCGGGCACCACTTCCGGGTTTCCCGCAGGCTACTTCCGGGACGGGGCAGGGTCACTTCCGGTCGCGCCGCGGAGGCTATATTTTGTCGGCTGGGGGGAACGGAGGGGGATGGAACGCGATGACGCAGAGATCATTTGCATAAAGGGGCGTCGAGGGAGGCACGATGGAATACTGCGACTCTGTGGTCATTTGCATAAAAGGGGGCGTGGAGGGAAGGGGATGGAACGCGCCAACACCGCCCTCGTCTGCATGGAAGGGGGCGTAGAAGGAAACGGGGGTTGGTCCCTGCGACGTCACTCAGTTAGATTTGCATGCCTGGGGGCGCGGCCTCGGAGGGGGCGGGGCTTTCCCAGCAGCGCCCGGTCACGTGGGGCGGGGCATTTCCGCGTGCGGCGTCGACGCAGCCGGACCCGGGCCCCGATCCCGCGGCGGGAGTAACCCCCTCCCCCACCCCTCCCGGCCCCGCCCCGCCCCCCGGGGGGCCAGGACCCACCTCTCCTTGAGCCCCGCCCCCACCGAAGCCCCGCCCCTTCCAACCCCCACTTGGGGTTCGGAACCCCCATATACTCCGGCCCGCCGCCTCGGCTTAGGCGCCGCCCCCAGCCTGGGGGCCCCCCTCCTTGGTCCCTGCCCCCCGTAGGGCGGCGGGGCCCCCGTGACACCCCGCCAGGACCCGCCCGCGGCCCCGATGGACGGTGAGTGCGCCCGGGGGCTCGGGATGGGGCGAGTCCGGGGCTGGGCGGCGACGGGTTCCCAGGAGCTCCCGGGGTGGCCCCCTGTACCAGCAGCCCCCGCCCTGGGGCCGGGCTTGCCGGTTGCGGCTGAGTCTGGGGTGATGCGGCTGCGGCCAGGACCCTTGGGAGCCCGGAGGGGGCTGGAGCTGGGGCCGGGGTGGGGGGGAGAGGAATTGTCTGCCAGGACGGCCCGAGCCGGCCTGGGCGCCCAGCAGCTCGGGGGGGCCGGGGCTGAGAGCGGCCCGTGCCTGGGCTCCCTCCGCGGCTGGGGCGGGGCGGGGCCGGGGGTGAGAGCAGGGGCTGGGAGCCTCGAGCTGGAGGCCGGGGAGCGGGCTTGGTTCTGCCCGGCCGTCTCTTCCGGTCTGGAGACGTGTTCTGTGCTGCCAGACGGTCGCGTGCTGGTGGCTGTAGAGGGGCTGCGTGCGTGTCACGGGGAGGGGATGTGCGCAGCCCAGGCGTCGGGGCACCCAAGCCCGCTCCCCACCCAGAGCTGGAGACAGCCCAGGCGTCCGGCTCCCAGTCCAGGGGAGACCCTGGGGTCGAGTTGGCCCGGGGCAGTCATAGCCTTGCTCCCAGGCTGAGGTCACGCGCTGCTTCCAGGCTTTGTGTGTGTTCAGAAGTGTGCATGCCTCTGACATAGTGTGTGTGCATTCAGTGCAGGTACACTCCTGTGTGTGCACGTTATAGGGACACACGTGTATGTGTCCACATGAGATATGGACATATGTATGCTATGGGGCAGGTGTACATATGATATAGGAACGTGTGTGCAGGTGCATATGTGTGCATGCAGGTATGTACAATATAAAGACACGTGTGCATACGATATAGGGACATGTATACATGTGTGTACGCATAGTATAGGATCCCGCGTGTGTATGGTTACATGTGATATAGGGACACACGTGGGCATGTACAATATAGTGATATGCGTGTATGCCTGTGATATAAGGACCAGTGTTCCTATATTGTGCACAAACACTCCCATATGGGTCCTTATATCATATGTACCCATACACGTTCCTATATCATGCGTACATACACACACACATTTGCACATGGGTAGATCTAATACAGGGACATGTGTGGGTATGTACAATGTAGGGGCACACGTGTGTACATATGATATAATAGATAATGTGCATAATGTTGCGTGTTAGCGTGTGCACACACATGTGATGCAATGAACCCAGAGTCCTAGGTCCAGTTTTGTGCCTCGCACTTCAAGAAGGAGGGGAGTAGCTTAGAGAGAGGCCAGCGCAGAGCAATGCAGGGCAGAGGGGGAGAGATCTGGGGGGACTGAGTCTGGGGAAGAGCAGACAAAGGAGGGGATTAGACCCCAGGCTTCAAACCCCCAAGAGAGCACGGGATGGGCTCTGGCAGCAGCTGCCTTAAGCTGCAGCAGGGGAAACAGAGGCAGAAGACAAGGAGGACCCTTCTGGCTATGAGGGGATCTGGCACTGGACCAGGCTGGCCGGGGGGGGGGGGAGGATGCACGCCTGTAGATCTCCAGGAGCTGGTTGCAGACCCAGGGCCCAGCTGGTTAGAGACATGGTTCGCCATGTGAGTCTGAAGTCAGATGGCAGGGAGTTGGCCCCTGACAGACCCACTGGGAGAGGGAGAAGTAGAGACCGAGACCTAGACCTAAATCTAGGTATTGGAGAGAGAAGCGGGTATAGACAGGTAGAAAGATAGATAAATAAAGGTGTAGCTAGAGAGATACAGGTATGGACCAATGTAAAGATACCTAAATATGGATGGATATAAAGAGAGAGAAATAAAAGTAGGTGTAGCTAGATAGCTGTCTTTATATTTGTTTATACCTACATCTAAGAAGAGATAAAAATAGATAGATACAGGTATAGATGGATATAAAGATAGATAAGTAGTGATAGGGATATATCGATCTATACATCTGTTGATCTAGATAAGTAGGAATGGGTATAGATACATAGATAGAGACATAGAAAGATAGCTATATAGAGATAGCTATTTAGAGAAAGATCCAGGTATAGACAGATACAAAGCTAGCTATATCAAGATAGCTACAGGTAGGCAGGTATAGGTATAGATGGATATACAGCTAGATAGATATTGGTATGGATATGAACAAAAATAGAGCTAGGTATAGGTAGATGTGGACAGATACAAGTATAGACATAAAAACAGGTCAGTATATTTAGATACAGGTATTGACATCTATAAAGGTAGCTATATAGAGGTAGGTATAGATACAGGTTTTGGCAGATGTAAGGATGGATGCGCACGTAGGTAGATGAAGGTGAGCACAGGTGTAAAGAGAAATAGAGATAGAAAACTGTGCAGGTGGACGTGAAGGTGGATAACGAGAGGCGCAGGTATATGGAGGTCCCGAAGGGGAGAAGAGTAAATAGAGAGAGATATAAACATAGATGTAGATGGCTCTAAAGATGGCGAAGTATCTCTTTGGGGTGGGGGGGTGTACACACCGTGGTGAGTCTCTAAATGTGCGCCTCTGCCGCAGCTTGGGGCTGAGTTGAGACTAACATGGCAGCTGTCTGTCTACTCACGTGTGTCAGCAGGGTGTGTGTGGGGTGCCTGGGTTCTGTGTGTCTGTGTAATACAGGGACACGGATTTCTGCACATGTACACACAATATGGGGATATGTGTCTGCCTATACACAGGGTGCAGGGCGTGTGTGGGTGTGTCCCAGACACCAGGTTTCTCAGAGAGTAGGAGGGTGACCCGGATACCTGGGTTCTGTGTGTGTGTGTGTGTGTACATGCAGTGTAGGGACCCATTAAAGACATGAAAGAATTGAATTAAGAGTACATGAAGTAGCCACTAATTAATTAGTGATGTGTTAGTAATTAGTGACATTGATCAGTGACTCCATTAAACAACTGAAGTAAAATAACAATCAAGGCATAGTTATAGTAAACCAATTAAATGCAGAGACGTGTGTGTGTGTGTGTAATACAGAGAAACACGTGCATGGGCAGCCATTGTGTGTGTACCTACATTATACAGGGACATGTGTGCAAGAGCACCCATTGTATGTACCGGCGTCCGTACTCCATATAGGGAGATGTGGCCCTGCATGAGATCCAGACACACGTGTGTGCTCAGGGACACCCCTAGTGTGCAGGCTGCATGCTATCCAGGGCTGTGTGTGTGTCCACGATGGGACACGCATCATGTGTGCGGGTGTGGATGCGTGTGTTTGCCACAGCAACCTGCATTTGCGGGGACACTCACCATGTGGGCATAGGGCCACAGACCTTGTGCAGGGACACGTGCGTGTGCAGGCGGGGCAGGGGGCACCTGCTGCATGTTGTGTGAGGCGGGGACACGTGTGTCTGCCTGTATGAGCCCCGGGGCTTGTCGAGCTCCTGGCTCAGTGTGGGCCCTCTGTGTCTGTCCGTCCCCACCCCCCCGGGCTGAGCTGCCCAATTCAAGCCGAAAACAATGACGTCAGGGGGAAAGAATCCCAGCCTCGGCCCCCCCATCCTGGCTGGATCCTGCGGGGGCGGGGGCTTAATGAGCTGTCCCTGCCCCCTCCAGCCCTGCCGGTGCCCCTCACTTCCGACCTGCAGCCCCCCGCCTGGTCAGTGCCCCTCACTCCCGACCCCGCAGCCCCCCGCGCCCCCCCGGTCCTGACCCCGCGGCCCCTGCCTCCCCCACAATCCTCGTGGTGCCCCACACTCCTGACCCGCAGCCCCCAGCCCTGCCGTGCGGGTGCTGTCCCATGTGAGTTACAGGAAGGAGCTGCAGGGAAGGGAGCGGGATTTTCCCTGCCTGGAAGGGGATTTTGGACTCCTTGGGGAGGCCCCAGCTCCACCACTCAGGCCCCGTCCCCCCCACCTCCTGGCAGAGGTGCCTACAGCCTGGCAAGGGAACCCAGGTGTCCGAGCCAGCTGCCCTCCCCTGCTACTCACTAAAGAGCCCAGTGGGCTGAGTGGCTCACCCCAGAGCCAGCCGCATCCAGCGCCAGGCAAGGGCACCAGGGGCTGGGGAGAGAGGGTCCCTGGCTGGGATGCAGCCGCCTCTGGGGTGGGGCATGTCAGTGGCTGAGTAGAACATAGATGCGGCTCCCCTGGGGGGCGACCTAGGAGATACGGGGTTGAAATGCGGCTGGTTCTGGGGTGGGGCGTGTCAGCAGCCGAGTGGCCCACATCTCACCCCCGTGGGGCTGCACACGGAGGGGAGTGGGTTCTCTACATGGACACAGATGGGGCAGGGACCACAACCAGGGCCAGGGGGGCTAGGACCCCCCCACAACCTCCAAGTCACTAACCTCCTCTTGCCTCTTGTCTCCTTCCAGATCTGCTGCCTCTTCTCCTCCAGCAGGACTGGCACATGGGTAAGTCCGCTGCCAGAGAGCAGTCCGAGGGCAAAGAGCAGGAGAGAACCCAGACGTCTGGGCTCCCAGCCACCCCCGCGCCCCCCCATGGCTGTGGAGCCACACGAGGGGAATGGACTTGGACGTCCCCCACCTGGAGCCATCTCCATCTGTTCTACTCGGCCACCAGTACCCTGCAACCCAGAGCCCTGTATCCCCACCCCAGAGCTGGCTGCATGTGTTCTACTCAGCAGGGGCCGGGGGATCCCCGAGAGCCAGCCACAGCAGAGACCTGGATCTCCAGCCCTGATGCCCCACAGACATGGCTGCCATGTCTCCAGGGCTGTGGCTCTCCCAGGGCTTCCCCAGGTGACTTGAAGCCCAGGGTCTGGCTTAGAGGCTGCTGGAATTATCCTGGTCCCGGGGCGCTTGAGCTGGGCAATCTCCTTCCTCTGGGTGCCCTAGGTCTCATGCTGGGGGTGCCAGGGGCTGCTCCTATCACCCCTGGGCCAGCCCCTGCAACCTGGAATTCCCAAGGCAGGAGCCATCATCCTGGTTAGTCTGTGCTGCAGCTGGCTCTGGGGTGGGCTGTGTTGGCAGCTGAGGAGAACAAATGCAGCCAGCTCTGGGGTGGGGCACAGGCTGGGGGTACGAAGCCCGGCACTGGGGTGCGGCCACCTCTGGGGCGGAGGGTGTTAGCGGCTGAGTAGAAAAGGACATGGCTGCTTCTGGGGTGGGCCCAGGAGGCATGAGGCTGCAATGCGGTCATCTCTGGGGTGGGACGTGCCAGTGGCCAAGTGGAACAGGCAGCAGTATTGGGGCTGGGGCCTGGCTGCGGGGGCTGGGGTCCCTGGACTGGGGGTGAGGCCAGGCCCCCCTTGACAGCCCGGGTGTGTCCCGCAGAGCCAGTGCCGAGCTCGACGCCCTTCGTAGAAATCATCGAGCAGCCCAAGCAGCGCGGGATGCGCTTCCGCTACAAGTGCGAGGGGCGTTCGGCCGGCAGCATCCCCGGGGAGCGCAGCACCGACGCCACCAAGACCCACCCCACCATCAAGGTAGGCCCTGCCCCCACCCCTGCACCGTAGGCCCGCCCCCAGGAATGTAGCCACAGCATTGAGGCCCGCCTCTATCGGGCAGGGCCTGGCTCCACCCCCAAACCTGAGCCCCACTCCCTGCAGCATCACCGAGGCCCACCCCCCATCGAGGTGGGCCCCGCCCCAGGCCTTAGCCGTGCCCCCACACCACAGACACTAGGGAGCCCTTCATCCGTGCCAGACAGGAGCTCGGCCCCCTTGGGCTGTTGACTCTGGAACCTGCTGATGGCCAGACCTGGGTGAAGCCCCCCCATCCACACCCCTTACCCCAACCTTAGCTGATGGGAGTGGGACTGAGTGCCCGGACCCCTGGGTTCTCTCCTGCTAATGGCTGCCCCTCCCCTGCAGATCAATAACTACACGGGCCCCGGGAAGATCCGCATCTCACTGGTGACCAAGGACCCCCCGTACCGGCCTCATCCCCACGAGCTGGTGGGCAAGGACTGCAAGGATGGCTACTATGAGGCTGAGCTGGCGCCTGAGCGCAACATCCACAGGTCTGCCTGGGCGCCCAGGTTCTCTGCCCAGCTCTGGGAGGGGAGTGGGGGCTGGGGGCTCAGACCAGGGGGCAAGTGGGAGCCCGGATGCCTGGTTCTCTGGGAAGGAAGTCCAGTAATGGTGCTAGAGCAAATGGGGGTTGCCAGCTCAGTCTCCCGGGTTCTTTTATGGCTGCTGATTTTTGGTGAGGCTTTGGGGAAACTGAGGCAGGTGGGGGTCTTGGGTCTGCTGGGAAAATGTGGAGGTGGAAACCCAGCATCTGGCTCTGCCCAAGGGCCCCCTGCGGGGGGGGGGGGGCGGTGATGGCCATACATTAACCCCCTCCCTGCCCTCCAGCTTCCAGAACCTGGGCATCCAGTGTGTGAAGAAACGGGAGCTGGAAGAGGCTGTGGCCCAGCGCATCCGCACCAACAACAACCCCTTCAATGGTGAGTGGGGGAGCACTGGGCGTGCATGGGGGTGCCTCAGAGCCTGTGTCCTGGCCTTTTAATCTGTGGGAGCCAAGATTTGAGCCTGGGCACTGCCCCTTTAATTTGTGGCGGGAAGGGTGAGAGCCTGGGCACTGCCGGGTTAGAACAGAGGTACTACCTATGCCTTTAACTGGAAGGAAGCTTTGAGCCTGGGCACTGCCCCTTTAATTGGGGAAGAGAGACAGCCCAGGCCCCGCTCCTTTTACTGCAGAGCTGGGGGGGGCTCCCCGGGGGTGGGATCTGTCCCTGGTGGCCTGTTGATGTGCCTGGGGGGCTGTCTCATCCGTGTGTCTGTGCCCCCACAATGTGGACGGGGCTTGTGTGGAGGGGGCGGGGCCTCATCCATGTGTCCTTGCCCCTCCGCCGCGCTGAGCAGGGATCCTGGTTTTTTCTATTTAAAAATGGCAAATTCTCTGATTAACACCCCACCAAAATCTGTGATTAAAATGAAAGTCCCCTGCACGTGCAGGTGTCAGTGGGACACAGGGTTTTATTGTGGGGGGTGGGGCCGGCCCCCACTGCCAGGGGGCATGGGGGCAGCTATGTGTTCAGGCACCCTGGCCTGCTGCCCTCCCCCGGGGCACGGCAGGGCAGAGCGGGGCGGGGAAGCTCAGTGCTGCTGGGTGCCCTCTGCGCCATCCCATTGCTGCCGGGG
Organism: Crocodylus siamensis; assembly: GCF_052110815.1. NCBI lineage: Eukaryota > Metazoa > Chordata > Crocodylia > Crocodylidae > Crocodylus > Crocodylus siamensis. Next base: position 3,886,535 of record NC_143400.1, read on the forward strand.
GGGCACGGGGGCACCTTGCCCTGGCAGTGCGGGGCTCCCTGCAGCAGTGGCACAGAGCTTGCCCAACCTGCCCTTTCTGCCGGGTCCTGGGAGCCCCCGCCCGCCCCCGCCCGTGCACACAAGTGGAAGAACCAGGATCCATGCTGAGGAGTCCGTCCATGCGGGGTGGGGCCTAAGTGTGGGAGGCGGGGCCTATCCACAGAGGGCAGGGCCTCACCCACGTGTCCTTTCCCCCACAGTGTCACTGGAGGAGAAGGGCGAGTACGACCTGAACGCCGTGCGACTCTGCTTCCAGGTGTGGGTGCAGGATCCGGCCGGCACCGGACACCTCATGCTTCTGCCCCTCATTGTCTCCCAGCCTATCTACGACAACCGTGAGCCTGGGGGGCGGGGCTAGGAGACCTGGGGGTGGGGCTTGAGCTGGTGGGGAGGAACTAGAGTTGGAAGGGGTAGTATGAGACCCAGGGGGTGGGGCAGGAGTGGGCGTGGCTAGGTTAGGGGTGGGGCTAAATAGGATAGGGGTTGGGGCAGGGGGGGAGGGTAGGCTTTCCTGGGCTGGGGCTATTGGGACAGAGGGCAGGGCTGCTGGACCGGGGGTGGGGCTAGAGCTGGGGGGTCCTGACCTGTGCCCCGCCCCCAGGGGCCCCCAACACGGCGGAGCTGAAGATCTGCCGGGTGAATCGTAACTCGGGGAGCTGCCGGGGGGGTGAGGAGATCTTCCTGCTCTGCGACAAGGTGCAGAAGGGTGAGTCGCCCCAGATGCCAGGACTCCCCCCGGCGCGGGGAGGGGAGTGGGGGCTGAGCAGGCACCTGGGTTCTCTGGAGGGGGGGAGAGGCCTGGGGCGGAGAGGGGAGTGGGGGTGAAGCAGGGGCTCTATGAGCCTGGGCGTTCCCCCTCCAGAGGACATCGAGGTGCGGTTCTTCCTGGACGCGTGGGAGGCGCGCGGCTCCTTCTCGCAGGCCGACGTCCACCGCCAGGTCGCCATAGTGTTCAAGACGCCGCCCTACGCCGACCAGGCGCTGCGCGAGCCCGTCACAGTGCTCATGCAGCTGCGGCGCCCGTCCGACCGCGAGGTCAGCGAGCCCATGGAGTTCCGCTACCTGCCCGAGGAAGGTACCGTGGGGCAAGGGGCATTACGGGGAGAGCCCAGAACTGGCTGCACCGGGGGGCCCCTAATCCGGGCCTGGTCCTGGCCTGGGGTGTCTGCTCTGGGGTGGCCCCCTAAATGCCCTCCCACCCCAGGCGACTTCCACTGCATCGAAGAGAAGCGGAAGCGAACTCGCGACACCTTCAAGAGTTTTGTGCAGAAGACACCCTTCGCAGGTGGGCAGGGCCTGGGGAAAGGGGAGGGGCTTCAGGAAGGAGGGTGGGAGCTTCTCCCTGGGGGTGGGACTGTGGGGGGGGGGAGCAGAGCAGCCCCTGATTGGGGGCAGGGCTTGGGGAAAGGGGAGGGACTCCTTGCCGGGGTGGGGCTTAGGAAAGTCCCAGAGTCCCTGGGGGCTGGGATTAGGAAAAGGGGAGGGACTCCTGGCTGAGGGGGCGGGGCTGAGGAAAGGGGTTTTGTCCCTGGGGGCAGGGCATGGCACTTGGCTGGGGTTGGGCTTAGGTGGGGGGGGTACCTAGCCGGGGGGTGGGGCTTAAGGAGGTTGAGTAGTTGAATGCTAGGGCTGGAGGTCTGAAGGGGAGGGGCTTAGGGAGAGGGGTCATTGGAGGAGTGGGCTGTGGGGCTAAGGGTGTCTGGACTGGCAAGGATCAGGGGGAGGGGCTGGGGGTAATTAGTGACCCCCCGCCCCCAGCTGCAGTGAGCCAGGAACCACGGCCTACCCGGCGCATAGCCATCCCCGCACGCCCGGCCATAGGGGCCCCCAAGCCCAGCTCTGCACAGTCTGGCCTGAGTGGTAAGGGGGGGGCACCTGGGGGCGCTTGATTCTGCCCAGTCCTTGGCAAAGTAGGGGGCAGGGGCAGGGGGGTCTTGATCTGGGGGCACTGGCTGAGGTGTGGAGTGGGGCAGGAGAGCCCAGTCCTCGGGAGGGTGTTCCCTGAAGCTCAGGGGCTGTGGTAGGGGGCCCTGATCCTGGCATGGCTGGTTCAGAGGTTGGCCCTGATCTGTGGAACTGGCTGGGGGGGTTGGGGGGACACAAGGGTGGGGGCCTGATCCTGGGCTGGGTGGGGGGGGCTGTGCCCCGGCTCTGACCCTCCCACTTTCCCCCTCCCTCCCTCCAGTTCTCCCAGGTATGGGCGGAGCCCCGGCCCCGCTGCCCCAGCCCCCACTGAAGCCCCCCAGTGCCTTCCCCTACGCTGCTGCAGTGCCCCGGGGCCCACTGCAGGCCCCGCCCGCCGCTGCCATGGCCCCGCCCCCTGTCAACACCTTCAGCACGGTGAACCTGGAGGAGTTCTCCAGCCTGGGGCTGTCGCCGCGGCCCCCCAGCGAGGCTGAGACCCACCTGGCCGACGCGCTGCTGCAGCTGCAGTTCGAGGGCAGCGCGGACGGGCCGGGGGGGCTGGACCTGGACGCGCTGGTGGACGACGTGACCTACACCAGCCTGGAGGCCATCAACACGGCTGAGTTTCGGCAGCTGCTGCATGGGCAGCCAGGGGGGGGCGCCACAGAGCCTGGGCCCCCCATGCTGCTCTCCTACCCCGAGTCCATCACGCGCCTGGTGAACAGCCAGCGGGGGGCACCGGACGGCGAGGACCCAGGCACCAGCGGCTTTGTCAACGGGGCGCTGGGCGATGAGATGCTGCCCTCCGTGGGCGACCTGGAGTTGTCAGCGCTGCTCAGCCAGCTGGGGTCGTCCTAGGCCCCGGGCCGGGACGGGGGGCAGAGGGACTCTGTAGCCCCCCACCCGCACATGGGGGCAACAGAGAGGGCTCAGGGGCTGAATTGCCTCTTCCCTGGACTCTGAAGTTGCTCCCACTCCCCACCACGTGCGGAGCTGGGGGCTGAATTGCCTGCCCCACCCCAGAGGGAGCTGAAGGATGGGGCTTAAGGCTTCCGTTGCCCCTGCTGGGGCCTGGACTCTGGAATTGCCCCCTCTACTGCAGAAGGGGGTAAGAATGGAGGGGTGAGAGTACAGTTCCTTTGGGTGGGGTGGCAGGACTCTGGAATTGCCCCCCACCCCAGATGGGGTAAGAAGAGGGGGATGAGAGCTCAGTTGCCCCTGCTGGGGGCTGGAACTTTGAAATTACCCCCCCTTGGACTCTCACACCCCCCACACTGGGGGTATGACCTACCCCGTGCACACACAATTCCAACATCTGGGTCATGAACTACCCCACCCTGCCAGTGTCTGGGGGGGGGCTGGAAAGGGGTAAGTGGACTGCACTATTGTTTGTAGGGGCAGGAGAACTGAAGTGGACTGGACTACTAGTTGCACGTGGGGGAGGGGGTCAGAGTGGACTGAAGTAGTTGCTGAGAGAGAGACCAAGACTGAACCATTGTTTTCTTGGTGGGAGAGTGGATTGGCCCATTGCTCTCCCTGGGGAGGAGAGTGGGCTGGCCTATTCTCTGGGGGGGGGGAAAGCAATTGTCAGCCCACTTGCTCCCTGCAGGGCAGGATGCTCTGCTAGCTTTGGAGCATGGACTGGCTCATTGGTGGGGGGAGGGAGCGGGCAGGCCCATTGGTCATTATCTTGCAAGAGGGGGTGAGTGGGTGGGCTCATTCTTGGGGGGGGGGAACCAGGTGGTCTCCACCCTTAATGAGGCAGTGGACTCTCCCACATGGGGGGAGCCCACATGGACCAGCCCATTGGAAGGTGGGGGGGAGCAGATTGTGCTGCAATTGGCTGCCCTTCCCTGGAAGGCAGGCCATAGAGCAGCCAATCGGAGGCCTGCTTTGGTTATGGGGGGGCACCTGCCTTAGGAGACAAGCATTAACCCCTTCCTGCCCATGTACCCCACACTCTACATGGCAGGGCAACTGGTCTCCCTTGTCTGGGGCGGGGGGTGCAGTTTCTGGGGCCATAATACTCCTCCTCCCCTTTGCATTTTAACCTGCTTTGTGCCTTGTTGGGGGGGTAGCTTTAGCTCCCCCCCATTTTGACTTCTATTACTTGTGTATGGCTGACTTGTAGGGGTGGGGGGGAGAGGGGGGAGTTAACCCCAAGGGTGCCAAGCTGCCTGGCCTGTATTCTAGCCTGACCCACTGTACCAGGGGTGGTGGGAGGCAGATTTAAAGCTTATTTTTATGCCGCTAATAAACCCAAGTCAAATACAGATCCTGGCCTGGTGTCTCCCTGCTGCATCCAGACCAGGCAGGATCCGGGGGGGGGGGGCGGGCCTCCACTTAGCGGGATCAGTCTGGGGCAGGGGGATTTCAAGGGCCTGTGGCTGAGCTGGGACAGGGGTGAGGGGGTAGAGGTAGGATGCCTGGGTTCTCTCCCAGGTCTGGGAGGGGAGTGGGTGCTGGGTTAGGGTGAGCCTGGACACCTGGGTCTGGAAGGAGGTGGAGGGGAGACTGAGATCCCTTCCTCCTCAGGCTGCCATGACCCAGCAGAGGCAGGAACCCTGCTCCCACAGGCTTGGAGACATGTAGGTGCCTAAATCCCTTGGGCCCTAGTCTGGGATGTCCCCTCTAGTAGTCCAGAGAAGGTGTGCAAAAGCCTTGGTTGGGGGGAAGGGGAGGAGCCAGAGGGAGTCAAGAGCTGCTGATTGGCTGGAAAGGAGTCATTTTTATTGAGCTTTGTGACCACTCAGAGCCTTAAAAGGGCCACTGCACTAGCCTCACTGCAGGGCTCTGCATTAAAGGGGCAGCACCTTGGGAAAGAGCCCCTGCTAAGGGGCAGAGCTGTGGCACTTTAAAAGCATTTAATGGGGGGGAAGGCATGAGAGGGTTAAGCTGCCACGGAGATCCTCCTGGACCACACCTCCCAGCAGCCTTTGCTCATCTAAGCCCTGAGCCAGGGAAGTAGTGCACGCTGGGACTTGTAGTCTCTCAGCCCCAGGCCAGGCTGTACACGGGGGCCACGCCTACTGCCCCCTCCTCACCTAAGGAAGCAGTGAATGCTGGGATACAGAACCTTAGCCCACAGCTCCAGCTCAGGGGGATCAGACCCCACAGGAGCAATGCATGCTGGGACACACTGCTCCAGTCCAGGCAGGGCCAGACCCCCTCCACCGCCCAAAGCAGTGCATGCTGTGACATGTAGCCTCACCCCCACTTCAACTGAGGGGAGCAGACAATCTAAGGGGGGGGGGGGACAAGACCCTACACCCCGCACAAAAGCAGTGCATGCTGGGATAAATAACCACAGCCCCACAGCTCCAGTCCAGGGAGGCAGATAGTCCAAGACAGGCAGATGGGGACAAGACCCGCCCCCCCCACCACAGCCCCCACTGGAGCAGTGCATGCTGGGACACAGAGCCTCACCCCATCACTCCAGTCCAGGGACAAAGGGGTGAACAGTCAAAGGGGGGCACTGGCCCCCCCACAATTCTTAAGTGACCTCGGCGTTGGTGACCTTGTTGAGGACACGGGAGCGCCGCGGCACGCACTCCAGGTCGAAGCGGCTCTCATAGATGGTGGGGCAGAGGCGCCAGCGGTTGTCACGGTAGATGCCCAGGTAGGTATAGACGTCAGGCTTGTAGGCCAGCGGGCACTTGACGCCAGCAGCCCGGATGGCAGCATCAGCAGCCAGCACATGCTCCTCATCTGTGAAGTCATCTGTGTAGACACACACCACGTGACGCCGCTCGCCATCAGGATGGCAGGGGCTCACCTTGGCCACGGTGAAGCGCCCATCCAGCACAGCCCGGGCCACGCCGGCCCAGGCATGGTCCACCTTGAAGCCCGTGTCCAGGTGGATGAGCCACTTGCCTGTGAGTACGCCATGGTTGAGGGCCAGCTCCCGCACCGTGGTGTGGGTCACGGGGCGGCCACTCAGCTGCAGCTGCTCCCATGCCTCCTGCAAGCCCACCACATCACCCGCCTCAGGACTGTAGCCAGGACCATACACAGCAATCCAGCCCACTGGCCGTGGGCCATAGCGGGCAACGCGGGAGGGCGGGTAGGTGGCCAGCCATGCCTCAAACTCAGCCCGAGGGGTGCGCCGGGCATCAAACACCACCCACGGGTCCATGTCAGCTGCCATCGACTCGGCTGCCAGCTGCTCAGCTGAGAAGGGGCCATCCCGGCCCCCGTCACCCTCGTCCTGGTCCGACATAGCTGCCAGGTCCTGAAGCAGGCACCTGCCAATGGGGGGGGGGGGGGGAGGAGGAGGTCAGGTATCACAGCTGCCTTATGGGAAGGCTGGGAGGCAGGTGAGCTAATTAGTTTGGAGTGACAAGCTTGTTAGGGTAAAGAGGGGGTGGGCAAGGGACATTAGCTCTGACAAAGGGGCTCTAGCTTTGCACTGGGCAGGGTACGTAGCTTAGGTAAGGGGCAGGCAGGTTAATTAACTCTGAGGAAGAGGCTCCCTTGTTTGGCAGGGGGCAAACTAATTATCTTAAGCAAGGAGCAGGCAGGCCAATAAGTTTCAATTAGGGAGAGCAAGCTAGTTCAGGTATGGGGCAGGTGGGTTAACTGGTAGATTGAAAGGCTCATCAGCTTCACATAGGACAGGCTAAACAGATCAGGTAGGGTAATTACCTGGTCAAAGGGGTTTATTCGGTAATTGCCCTAGGTTTGGGGCTTGCTAATTTGCTCCATTGAGGGGCTTCTTAACTTTGCACAGGACCAGCTAGTCAGCGCAGGCAGGTGGGCTAAGCTCCAACTGAAGAGCCTGTTTGGGGAAGGCTAGTTACTTAGCCCAAAGTTAGTACAAGCCAGCAGGCTAAACAGCTTCAAATGGAGGGGGATAGTTAATTAATTTAGGACACAGGCAGTGTAATCAGGAAGGGGGCTGGTTAATTAACTTACAGCACAGGGCTAGCTCCTTAGCTGTACATTTAACTTTGGTGGGGGGAACCCAGAAGCTAATTAACCCAGTTATTAACTGGCTGGCAGTAGGGCCGTCCCTAGGGGGAGGCAAATCAAGGCAACTGCCCCAGAGCTCATGATCTGGGGGGCCCTGTGGAGCTGGGCAGAGCAGCGGCCCTGCATCCAGCCACTCCTTACACCCCCACCAGCTTCTTTAGGTCTGGAGCCCATGGGATCGGAGCAGGGGCAGGGCCCCACACCCTGGTTGGGTCACCTCTGACTGGCAGCTCTCTGCCCAGGAAGTAGCCCCCGCTGAGCTGAGCTGGGGGCAGGGAGCAGGAAGGCAAGGGCTCTTTTACCCCCTGCCCTGTGGAGAAGCCCCCCATCCCCAACGGCTTCTAATTCTGCACCCCCCCGCCTCAAGGGAGCAATCAGGGAGCAATCAACCCACTCCCCCAGCTGCCTCCACCACAGGGCACCCAGAGGTGGAGGGAGCCAATTCTGCCCCAGCCACAGGGGCCGCCTTACCTGCGGCAGAAGAAGGGGGCCGGGGCGCGGGCCGCTGCCGGGTAGTGCCCTGGGGGAGAGAGGAGGCAGGTTGAGGCTGCCCCGTACGGGCCCTACCCAGAGCCAGCTGCTCACCTGCCCGGTAGCGTCCCAGCCAGCCCCCCCGCCCCCGCCCCATGCTCAGCCGGGCCCCGCGCCCCCACGATAGAAACCCCCCTCCCCCAGCCGCTGTCCCTCCCCCCGTGCCCGGCCTCCCCCAGTACGACCCCCCGCCCGCACCTGGCCCCTCTCAGCGTCTCGCGGCCGCCGCCATCTTGAGGGAGGGGGCGGGGCCGAGCCCTGGTGGAGCGGGGCGCTCGGGGAAACCGGAAGTGGCGGGAGCCGACGCGGAAGTGCACGGAGGGTGAAGCAGGAAGTTACGTCTGGAGAGGCGGAAAGGAGCAGCTCGGGAGGGGAGGACTTCCGGGAGAGAAGGGGCGGGGCTGCCGTAGAAGGGGCGGGGCTTCCGCGGGCGGAGCCCGCCCCGGAGGTGGCGGGAGGGACCTGGACCGCGGCGGGTGGAGTCAGCGAGCCTGGGGAGGGGCCCTCCCTCGCGGCTGGGAGAGCCCTGTGTGGGGATAGGGGCGGGGCTTCCCCGGGCCGGGCGCCGGGGGAGCCAGGTAGGCAGTGCCAGGACCGGGCGGCCCCGCCGCAGGGGGAGGAGCGAAGGTAGACAGGCGGCGGTAGGACGGGGCAGGGGGCGGGGCCAGGGTGGGCGGTGCTGGGAGCGGGCGGCGGTAGGACCAGGCGGGCGCGGGGCAGGGGGCGGGGCCAGGGTGGGCGGTGCTAGGGCCGGGGACCGGGGACCGGGCGGCGCTAGGACCGGGCGGGCGCGGGGCGCAGCGGGCCGCGATGCCGAGCAAGAAGAAGAAATACAACGCGCGGTTCCCGCCGGTAAGCCCGGCGCCTGGGGCCCTTCCCCAGCCTGGGGGTGGGGACTGCAGCCCGGACGCCGGGGCGGGGGGTAGTCGCGCCTGGGTCTCTTCCTGGGGTCCCCCCGGACGCCTCGGTTCCTTTCCGGGTCGTCCCCTCCCCCCGGACACCCTGACCCTAACCGCCTGTGACCCCTGGCCCCCGCCCTATCCCGCATTGCCCCTCCGATCCCTGCCCCCGGCCCCGCCCCCTCCCCTCTGGCTGTGACCCCTGACCTTCCCCCCTCACAACCCCTGAGCCCAGAGCCTGCGCCCTCAGCCCTCCTAGCCTCTACCCCCGGGGTCTCTGACCCCTGACCCCGTCCCCCGGGATCCCGGAGGGCAGGGGGGGTCCCTCCCACCTCCAGCCGGGGCGGGGTCCCGGCCCCCTGGGCTGCTTTTGAAGATGAGGGCCTGGTAGCCCGCGTGCTTGGGCCCCTTCCCGGCGCTGGGGTCCCAGCACCCAGATGCCTGGGCCCATTTCTAGAGTGAGGGCCTGGGTCCCTTCCCCACACCGGGGATTTGGCAGGCCGGACGGACACCTGGGCTCCTCGTGGAGGCTCAGGCCCGGCAGCCTGGACTCCCGGGCTCCTCCCTGGCTCTGGCAGGGACCCAGGGGTCAGGGGCTGGAGAAGGGTTGGGAGCCTGGACACCAGGGTTGTCTCCGGCTGTGGGAGGGGGTGGGCATTGAGAGAGGGCGGAGGCGGCATGGGGGGTTTGCAGCTGAGTCTGGGGTGGGGGCACCGAGCAAGAGGAGGCCTGTGGGGGCTTAGCATAGAGGCATCTGGGAGCCCGGACCCCGGGGTTTTCTCCGTGGTGCTGGGGGAGTGGGGCCCAGTGGATCAGAGCAGAGGAGTCTAGGGCCCGGCTGCCTGGGTTTGGTCCTCAGCTCGGGGGCACGGATAGGGTGGAGAGCTGGGATGCCTGGGACCTGTCTGCTCTGGGAGGGGAGTGGGAGGATGAGAAATAGCCCTGACCTGGGCCTGATGCTGGGGGCTTTAGCTAAGGCTGCCCAACCCCCCCAGCTCTTGACCTGTTCCCGCTCCCCAGGCACGGATCAAGAAGATCATGCAGACGGACGAGGAGATCGGGAAGGTGGCAGCTGCTGTCCCTGTCATCATCTGTATCCTTGGCAACGCCCCGACGCCGGCCTGGGTTCTCTCCAGCTCTGGGAGGGGAGCGGGGCCTGGGGACCGGACTGCGGGAGCCCGGCTGCTCTCGGACTCGGGGAGGGGGGGGGGGCAGTAGGGGCCGAGCCGGGACACCTGGGTTCTCTCCCTTAACCCCCGCCTTGCCACAGCCCGGGCGCTGGAGCTGTTCCTGGAGTCGCTGCTCAGGAAGGCCTGCCAAGTGACGCAGTCCAGGAACGCCAAGACCATGACCACATCCCACCTGTGAGTGCCCCGGGCCCCATCCCCTGGGCACTTGGGTCCTTCCCCCACTCCAGGGCGACTGGGATCTAGGGGGTTAGAAGCAGGGCTGGGAGGGAGCCTGGAGCTCGGACACCGGGGCTCTCTCTGCTCTGGAAGGGGAGTGGGGGCTGGGGGTGAAAGTGGGGGGAGGGGCTGGGTTTCCTCCAGCTCTGGGAGGGCAGGAGTGGGATCCAGGGCAGCATTTCCCAATCTGTAGGTTATGGCCCAGAAGTGGGTCGCGAGAATATGTGAAAGAACAAACTTGAAACGTGAATTCTTCTTTAAAGGAGAAAAATGTGGGACTCGCAGCTCTTCCCTTGCAGATGAGCAGAGCTCCAGCCTATGAGGGGCTACTTGGGCCCCCCTGCCCCACACACTGGGGCCTGGGTCTGGGGGCAGCGGGTTGGGGCTGGCCGTTGAAGTGTACAAGTGGGTCCTGGTACCAAAAAAGCTGAGAACGGCTGTGCTAGGGGTTAGAACAAGGGGCGGGAGGGATCTGGGAGCTCAGGGTCCTCTCCCCCTGCCTCACCATGCCCCTCTGGACAGTCCCAACCTAGCTTCTGTGCCTCAGTTTCCCCACTTTCAATCGACACAGGCTGGAGGGGCCAGGTGGGGGCTGTGAATCTCCCTGGCTTGGGGAAGTATCCTGCTGGGGGCTGTGGGAGACCTTGGGGCTGTGATGGGTTGGGGTGTGGCTTGGCCCTGCCCCCTCTGACCCCCCCACCCTGCCCCACCCCCTGCAGGAAGCAGTGCATTGAGCTGGAGCAGCAGTTTGACTTCCTCAAGGACCTGGTGGCCTCGGTGCCCGACATGCAGGGGGATGCTGAGGACAACCACGTGGAGGGCGAGCGGGTCTCCCGCAGGTGGGGCCAGTGCAGGGCAGGGCCAGCAGGGGTGCCGGGTAGTGAGGGAGTGGAGCCAGGTCTGGGAGAGGCTGGGCTGCAGGGGTGGAGCCAGCTCCGGAGGGGCGGAGCTAGAAAGGTGCTGGGTGTAAGGGGTGGAGCTAGTGCCTGGGAGACTGAGCTGTGGGGGGCGGAACCAATGGGGGGTGCTTTTGCCCCACCAGGCCTTGTTGCCCCTGGGAAGCTAAGCAGGGTTGAGGACGGTCTGTGTGTGGATGGGAGACCAGTACTGCCCCTGCTGGGGGGGGCACTTTCCCCAGCCAGCACCTGACACCCCTTGGAAGCTAAGCAGAGTCAGCTGGGATCACTATGTGGCTGGGAGACTGTGGGTGCCAATGCCCTGGCAGTAGGGAGTGTTCCAGGGGGGCTCTCCCCTTTTAGGCCCCAATGCCCTGGGTTGGGGGGTTCATTTGGGCTACCAGGGGCTCCACTGCCCCAAATGCTGGGAGCTGCCGTGCTCCACACCAGAAGTGGTTGCAGTTTGACTGCACCTACCGGGATTCAACCTGTGGAGCAGGGGCTCAGCAAGGGACTCTGATGCCTGGTGGGTCCGTGCAGGGGCCGGAAGCCGGGCAGCGGGCGGAAGAATGGCGGGACAGGGGCCAAGGGCAAGGACCCCAAGCAGTCGGGCACTGACTCGGAGCAAGAGGTGAGGCGGGGGTGGCCAGGCAGGGGAACCTCCTGGGCACCGGGATGAGGGCAGTGGAAGCCGGGGGGCAAGCCTGGGAGCCCAGACACCTGGGTTCACTCCAGCTGTGAGCGGGGGGTGGGAGCTGGGGGGTGAGAGCAGGGGGGTTGGGCTCCCAGGTGCCTGGGTTCCCCCCCACCTCTCTCACGCCCATGCTGCATCCCTGCCCTGCCTTGGTCCTCGGTGTGCCCGGGGGTGATCTGCCCATCTCCGTCTAGGAGGACTCGGAGGACAGCGAGAGCGACGCGGAGGAGGAGACACTGCAGTCGCCGCCCCCCAGCCGCCCCGCCGCCCCGTTCCCCAGGTACTGACCTGGAGCCTGGATTCTCTCCGGGCCTGGCGGGGCAGGGGCGCTGGGAGCCAGGACACCTGGATTCTCCCCCCTTCTCTGGCCGGGGAGAGGCTGGGGGTGGGCCTAGGACTGGCCTAGCTGCCCCCCCATCCTTTTTCTCTCCCCGTCCCCCCAGCTCACCAGCACCGTACCTGCCCTTCGCACCCGCTGCGCCTTCCGGGATGACCATGGGCCTGGCTGTGCCTGCGGTCCTGCCCACCATGACGCCGCCAGCGCCCCTGCCCCCTGCCCCCGCCCAGGACGAGGAAGATGAAGACTATGACTCGTAGCCCCCCGGGGTCCCTTTTAGATGCTGCATTGGGGGTGGGGGGGCAAGCGGATCTTACCTGTAATTATGGAGTCGGATTCCCCCCTTCCCTCCCCATGGCTGATTATTTTAGGGGTTCCCTGGGAGCGTTGAACCCCCCAGATCTCAGAGCCTGGGTAGCCCTGCCCCTCTCCCCCACCATTTCACACCAGTTCAGCCCAGAGCTTGTCCCCAGTCTGTTGCATCTTGGGGGTCCCCTATCCCCCTCTCACTGCAGCTCTGGGGCTGCAAATCCTTGGGGGGCTGGAAGCAGCTGCTTCTTGCCAGAGCCTGGGGCAGGGGGGTGGGAATAGGAGGGGCCCTCGCCTAGACAGAGGTTGGGGGGGGGGGGAAGCAACCAGGCACTGTGGGGTAGTAGACAAAGACCCCTTTTGCAGGGGAGGGAAGGCATGGAGTGGATCCCCTGAGACTCAACCCTGTGCATTGTGGGTGGGGGGAGGCAGGTGGGGGCTAGGCAGGACCTCTTATAGAAAGAGCCCCCCTATGGGTGGGGGGATGGGCATCAGGGATGGGGGATCCCCTACAGCAGAGGCCCCCTGAGGGGAGGGCGGGGGGATCCCGAATAAACACAGCCCCCTGGCAGGGAGGGGGAGGGGAGCAGGGCATGGGGGGCTCACAGCAGACAGGCAGCCCCCTAAGGGGGTGGCCCGGAGCTGGGGGCGCTGCTTGCCCCCCCTTCCAGCTGTGTATGTGGGGGGGATCGGGGACCTCTAGCCCCTGCGGGGGGTTTTGTATCGACTCAATAAAGGTCCGGTTTGAAGCCAGCGGCTGGCGCCACTCACTGCCCCGCCGCCCCATCGCCGCCTCCAGCCCGCCTGCACCCCCGCGGGGGGGCTCCTGCCCCCGGACCGCCGCACGTGGGCTGCTTCCGGGTTGCCTACTGCCACCTCCTCATTGGCTACGGCGCCGGCCAATGGGAGCGCAGCTTACGCTCCATTCTCTGCAAGAAGGCATCGCCATTCCTCCCTCTGTGGGTCTGGCGCATGCGTCTCGTTGAAGAGGCTGCGGTGGTATCTGCGCGTGCGCCGAGCCGGAAAGGCGCTGGGTACTTTGCGCATGCGCGGTTGCTAAGGGGCGTGCGGTAGCCCCGAGTACGCACGGCAGGACGCGGAAGCCAGCAGGTGGCGGCACGTGGGTGCCTAGAGCACGACGGCTCCTGTAGGGGTGCTATGGACCCCACCCCCCACAGGCCTGTGGGAGGGAGGGGACTTCATAGGAGGGAAACTATAGGGGATGATCCCAGGGCCACCCCCATCGGGGGGCAATCCATAGGGCCTGGCCTGACCTGCGGGGGTGAGGGAGCTGTGCGTCTGTCCCGGGCTCCTGGGCTCAGTCCATCTGTCCGTCCCCATGGTGCATAGGGCGTGCGTGTGCGTGGCTCGGATGCCTGGGTTCTGCGCGTCTGTCCCGGGGCGCAGCGGGTCCCGCACGCCTGGGGTCCACGTGCACGCACCCATCCGGGTGCCCAGACGAGCCCTGCCTCTGCCCCCCGCAGGCCCAGGCAGCGCGGCCGAGTCCTGGGACCCGCAGCTTGGAGCCCTTCTCCCCACCCCACTGCCCGCGCCGACCCCCAGAGTGCCCTGGGTGAGAGCCCAGCCCCGCCATCAACCCCCAGCAGCAGAGCTGCCGCGGGCGGGGTCAGCCCCCAGCTCTGTTGGCCCCTCTCCTGTGTGCCACGGCGCCCGGACACTGGGCACTTCAGTGGGCGGCTCCTCCATGGAGCCATGGCCCTGGACACCTGCCTGAAGGCTCTGGCCGGAGGGACCCCCAAGGTGGAGCTGGCTCCTTCTGCGTCTCGTGGCTACGAGCCCCGTGCTTTCACTAGTCGCTGGGGGAGAAGGAGCCTCCTGGTGCTTATTTAAACTAACGACCTCACTTCATGGCCGACCCCTGGCTGTGGTTGGAGAAGGTCTGTTGGCAAGCCCTGTGGACTGTCTCCTCATCATCTGGGATTAAGCCTTTCTCACCCCCGACCTCGAACAGGCCAGGCCTCCGTAGTGGCTCCTCACGTGGAGGTTGGAGGACTCGGTGGGGAACCAACACTGAAATCAGCTGCTCTTGCGTCTGCAGGGCCTGGGAGAGACCCCACCGGAGCAGCCCCCACCCCCCTAGCACGATGCCTCTGGAGGGGGTGAGTACCTGGAGATGGCGCTGGCTTCCTTCAGCTGTGGGTCATGGCATCAGAGGGCCTCAGGCTGGAGATGTTCTGCCCCTGTTAGGGGTGGGGGTCTCCTGGGGGCTCGAGCCGGACGGGGCAGGTCTCCTGATGTCTTGGACAGGCCTGACCCTGCCTGGGGCAGCAGGTGGGACTGGATGAGACCCCCGAGCTCCCTCCCAGCCCCTCTAGGAGCCCATTCAACAGCCCCAGGCCCCCAGTGTGGCCGGAACCAGCCTTGCACCCCAACTCTCCTGAGTTTCCATCTGGGCAGCCGGAGCCGCAGCCTGGAGACCTCCTCGAGTTCGACCGTGCTGGCTACAAGCACTGGGGCGTCTACGTGGGAGAGGATGAGGTGAGGGGGTGGGGGGCTGGGCCCACCAGGTGGCATCGTGGGAAGTGGGACAGGCAAGGGGTTGGCGTTGGACCCGGGGACCTTGGGCAGGGGATGCGAAGGCGCAGTGAGCCAGACACCTGGGTTCTGGGTGGGGGTATGGGGTGGCACTGGACTCTGTGTGTGGCCCCAGATGCCTGGATTTGGGGGGTAAGGCAGGGGTCCAGGAGGCCTGGGTTCTGTGTATGTGTGTGCGTGTCCCTTGGGCGCCTGGCTTCTCTGTGCACGGGTGCGTGTGCCCAGGCTCCGGCCCTGCTCTCCTCCCTCTCCCCAGCCCGGGCTCCTGGATCCCTTGTGGAGGTTCCTCGGCTTCACCCGACCCAAGTGTGTTGTCCACGTGGCCAGTGAGCGCTGGGGCGGCTGCTGGGGTCCTGGGTAGGGGGATCGGACCCCACTCCAGCACCCGGGCCTGCCTGGCAGAAGCTGCGGGGGGGAAGGAGAGGGTGAACCCCCCAGAACCAGCCCCCCTGTTCTGCAGTCAGGGAGGGGAGGCTGCCCGGACCCTCGATCCTGGGAGGTGGTGGCAAGGTGGGGCCTGGCAGCCTTGGAAGAGCAAGGGGAGAGAGGTGTCGGGGGGACTCGGCTGGTGGGGGTGTTTAAAGGGGCCTCACCCAATTCCTTCGGCCCATGGCGATGTGCAGAGACCCCCCTGGGCGTGGAGGTGCAGAAGGAGCCGCTGGAAGTCGTAGGGGCTGGCGCCCGGTACCGCGTGAGGAACCTCCACGACGGGGAGCTGCAGGCCTTCCCCCAACGGGAGATCGTGGCCCGAGCCCGGCGGCAACTGGGGCAGCCATTCCCCTACGACCTGGTGGAGCAGAACTGCCAGCACTTCGCCACCTGCGTCCGCTACGACGTGGCCAGGAGTGCGCAGGTCAGTGGCACGGATCTCGGGGGAGACGCCCAGGGAGCTGGGAGCTCTGCCCTGGGGGCTCAAGGAGAGGTGGGATGGATGCTTGTGGGAGGGAAGTCTAGGCCTGTGCTGTGCTGTAGGGGCGGGAAGGTGTCTCCCAGGCTCTGGGCTGGGCTGGTTGCTCCCTCCTGTCCCCATTTCTGCTCCATGTGTTGCAGTTTTTAAGCCTCCCTTGGAGGGCTGGCAGGGCTCCTGTGGTCCCATCCAGTTCAACCCCTTCCGGGTGCAGAATCAGGCCTGTCCAAACCAGCCAGGAGACTCCATCGTCCCAGCGCAGGGGCCAGGCCGCACCCGGCTCATGGGATCCTCTTGGCTTCCAGGTGGAGACGGTGAAAGGTGTTGCATGGGCTTTGCTGGATATGGTGAGTGGATCCCCCCCAGGGACTGCCGCCTCGGGCTCTTCCCTACCCTGGGGAAGAGCCAGTGGGACCAGGGCCATGACCCTTGACTCTTCCAGTTTGAGGCACTGTGGAGCCGTGAGTAGCCGCATCCTGCAAGGCCGAGGGGCCCAGAGCAATAGAGAGAGAATGGACCCCGCTGCCTCACTGCCTCATTCTCCTGTTGCATCCTCCCCCCCCTTTGCACCCCACCATCCATCCTGTAAGCGAGGCACCCAGCATCCTTGGGGTCCGGGGGTGCAGCCATGGGAAGCCCGGACGCCTGTGTTGACTCCCAGTTCTGGGAGGGGAGGGAGGGACCGGGGGGGGGCAGCTGAAGCAGTGGGGGGCTGGCTGGGGGCTAAAGCTGCTCTGGGAGTAGCCCCTGCCCCAGGCTGTGGTCAGGGAGGTTTAATCATACCTGCGATGAATTGTGCCCACAGTGGGGCCATGAGCTCAGCCTGGGGGAGGCAAGGGCAGGGCACCCAGAGCGGGGCAGGGGGGGACAGACCAGGGACCCAGGCGTCCGGTGAGGCTGGACTCCAGTGCTCTGAGCCTCGAGGAGACTTCCAGACCCTGGGCGGGGGCCTGGGCACACATCAGCAGCCGCAGCAGAGCCGTGGGATGGGGCACCGGCCCAGTCGGGTCTGGGGCACTCCCTGTCCCCTGGTGGCAGCAGATGGACTAGGCACCCCCTCTTTACCGTGGGGGGGCTCTGAGCTCAGCAGTGGGCCCTGGTGCCTACCAGGAGACTGGCAGCACTTTGGGGCCGGGGGAGACCCCCCCACCATGCTCTGGCAGTCTCTGGGGGGGGAAGGAGTGCTGCACTGGGTAATCAGGGGAGGGTTAATTGCCAGCTGATCACCTTCTGGTGGCAGCTGGGAGAATTGCATCCCCCACCCCCAGGCCATGGGTTGGCACCCCCTGGTGGCAGCCAGGCATATTGTGCCCCCCCACTGGTGGGGCAGGGGCAGCCCCCCTGCCCAGGCCTGTCGTCCCCCCCCGCAGCACAGACCCAGCAGCCTTGTGAGATGTTAGTCCCCGTTTATTGTTGATCCCTCAGCACCCCCCTCCTGCCCCCCACTGTAGTGGGGGGTGTGGGGAGAGACCCGGGGTCCTATCACTCGGTATTGACTCCAGCTTTGATCCCGTGCCCTGGGGGGGGGGGGCGTGTCTCATTGCCCCCCCGCCACACCCTGGGCAAGCAGCCTGTAAACACTCAGACTCTGCCTCTCCACCCACAAAAAAATCCAGTGATCATGATTGCTTTGGTCACATCCCATCACCCCCCCCCAACAACCACTGCCCCCCACGGGCCTTGCAGCTCCCAGGGAGCAGAGCTCCCCCTGTGCTGGCTGTACCACCCCCCCAACACCAAGCTCTAGAGTTTGGCAATTAAAATCATTAAGACAATGGAATAAATGAGGCCCTCTCCCCAGGTCCAGCCTGGCCCCCCCCAACCTCCCTCCCAGGCTGGAGGCAACCCCAACCTAAGGCAGCATGGAAACAGGGGGGTCCCCAGCTGCCCCCCCCTCCCCACCAAGGCCTGTCATTACTGGGGAGCCCAGGAGATCAGGTGGAGGCAGGTCAGTCTTCACCACAGGTCATGGGTGGCGGGTAAATAGCAGCCCAGGTGGGGTACAAAGGTGGGGTGGGGGCAGCCGGGTCCCCCCCAGGGCTTTGCTGACAGGGGGCCAGGCTGCCCTCTGAAGTGCCCCCACTTCCTGCAGGGGAACCCCCCCCACACACAAATCCAGTCTCCACTTAGAGGAGTTAGGGGAGAAGCCAGCAGCAAAGGAGTTAAGAATGGGCAAGGCCTGCCCTTAAAGTGACAGCAATCATGGGGGGGGGGTCTCTGTCCAGGATGGGGGCAGGGGCAGCAGGGGTTGGGGGTGGAGAAGCCCCACCCCCCTACTCAATCTCCAGGATGAGGTCATCGCCTTCGAGGCTCATGTCGGGCTGGACGTGCACAGCCTTGACAGTGCCAGCGACCGGGGAGTTGACGACTGTCTCCATCTTCATGGCACTCAGCACGCACAGGGGCTGCCCCTTGGCCACCACCTGCCCCGGCACCACCTTGATGTCCACCACCTTGCCTGGCATTGGTGCCCCCACCTGCCCCTTCACGTCCTTCAGCACCTTGGGATGGAAGTGCATCTCCTGCGGGAGGCAAAGGGGGGAGGGGTCAGCCCTAGAAATCCCCCCATGAACTAAATGGTTCTGGTCCCAATGGTTCCTTCCACCACCTTGAATTGGACCAACGGCCTGTCCACTCTACAGCACCCCCCCCATCAAAATGGTTTGTTCCACCTCAGTGTCCCAACACTCCACCCCCACAGTATGAAGACTCATTTACCTGGATCCCCCCACCAGATGGGATAAATGGTTTCTTCCAGCTGGGGATCCTATCCCTTCTCCCTCACAGCCCCCCATGGACCCATCCCTCCCCTTACAACCATTTCTTGCACTCCAGGACCCCAACATACCCTCTTGATGGGGGCATCTTGCACTCTGTTAATGGACACATCTATCCTGGTCCCCCCCAGCCCAGCCCCACATGGACACATCCAACCTATACACCCCTCCCTCAGAATGGTTTCTTCCACCTCTGTATACCCCCAACTTGAATTACATCTATGGACTCCGTCACCCTGGTGCTCCCCCCTGCACCAGACTAGATGAATGGTTCTTGCCAGCCTGGTGCCCAATTCTCACCCCCCACCAAAGGACTGGACTAACTGACCAACCAAGTCAAATGTCCCCCTCCAGGATGAACTAGTGGTTTCTCCCAGCACAGGGTCCATCACTAAAGCCTGGACCAACCCACAGATTAGACCAATGGACTCTTTCAGTCCACACCGCCCTGGCTCCCCAAAAGCTTGGGCCAACCCACCCTGACTCCCCCCAGATTGGACCAATGGGTTCTTCCAGCCCAGGCACCCACCCACTAACCCTTGGTCCGATGGACCAACCCAATCACCCCCCACCCCGCACTGGGCCTCCGTCAGCCCAGAACAATGGACTCACCCAGGATCCAGCTGCCCGAGGCCTGGCCCCGCCCCCCAGGGCCTAGGCTCTGCCTCTAGGCCCTGCCCCCGCACCTTCATGGCCTGCGTGTCCTTGACGAGGATGGAGCGCAGCTGCCCATTGAGCTCGAAGAAGACCTCGCGCTGCCCCCCCTGCGCCAGGTCGCCCAGCGCCAGCGCCTTGATGTGCAGCGTCTTGCCCCGCTCCAGCTCCACCTGCAAGGGGCAGGAGTCTGTTAGACCCAGGCCCCGCCCCTCTCCATGTCCCTCCCAGTCAGACACCCCACCCACCTGGATCTTCTCAAGACTCCACCCCATCCCGTAGGCCACACCCTAATCCTAAAGGTTATGCCCTTCAACCCCCTCTGAGATGCCACCCCCAAAGCCAGAAGGCCCACCCCCAGATCCCTCTGAGACTCCGCCTCCACCTGAGGCCCTGACCTGATACCCCCATAAGGCTCTGCCCCCAGATCTCTCCAAGAGACCCCACCCCAGAGGCCCTGCGCTGACCCCCCCATGAGACTCTGCCCCCCTCCCGCAGCCATGCCCAGCACCTCGAACTCCTCAGCGATCTTGGGCCCCTCGAGGAAGAGGCGGGTGTCGAGGCACTCGACTGGGCCGAAGGTGGCTGTGAAGGCCTTGAACTCCTCAAAGACCTGTGGGTACATGGCGGCCGACAGCACATCCTCGGAGGTGATGTCATCGCCATGACGACTCCGCAGCTCCGCCTCCAGCACCTCAAAGTCCAGGGGGGGCAGTGAGGCCCCTGGGCGCCCCTCCACCCGCGGCAGGTCCTTCAGCACCTGGGGGGCCAGGCCAGCACAGCAGGGGTCAGCAGGGCTGAGGAAGTCCTGCCCCCTGGTTGCTAGGGAAGGGGATTCCCCATTGAGCCCAGCCCCCTGGTTGCTACGGAGAGGGATTCTGCATGCTTGCCTGTTGCCAGGAAACCCCTAAAGTCCTGTTGCTAGAGACCTGCCCCTGTTGCCAGAGCTCTCTCATAGTGATGGGGGAGGGGCCAGACAAGGTCCCTAGCAATGGGGCGGGACTAAGCCATCTAGCTCCACCCATTGCCAGGGACCACCTATTGCCCCTCTCCTGTTGCTAGCGGCCGCTTGGCCCCGCCCCCACTGCCTAGGCCTATAGCCCTACCTCTGCTTCCAGAGACATTCTGTGGCTCCACCCCCTGTTGCTAAGGGGCTCCTATCACCCTGTCCCCATTGCCAGGACCCCGAGTAGCTCCACCCCTGTTGCTAGGGGCCCCATATAGCCCCACCCCTATTGCCAAGGACCCCATATGTCTCCATCCTGTTGCTACAGACCCCCATGCCAACACCCCTGTTGCTAGGAGCCCAATGGAGCTGTGCCCCCATTGTCAAGGACCCCATAAGGTCCCACCTCTGTCACTATGGTCTCCCTGTAGCCCCACCCCCCCTTGCCAGGAACCTTGTATGGCTCCGCCTCCACTACCGGGGCCCCACCCAGCCCCCCATGGTGGCACCTTGGAGCGGAAGGGCTCGGGGAAGCCGCCGTGGGGGATGCCAATGTGGCCCTGCAGGAACTCGACCACGGAGCGAGGGAAGGACAGGTCCTCAGCCTGCGCCTCCACGTCGGCCCGCGACAGCCCGTTCTGCACCATGAACTGTGCCAGGTCCCCCACGATCTTCGACGACGGCGTCACCTGCGGGGGCAGGGGCACATAAGGGGAGGGGTGGGGCAGGCCACACCCACCCCAGGGGTCCCCAGCCTTGGATCAGGTCCCAGCTTGTGCCCACCCCCTGCCCCCCCAAGCTGGGAGAACCCAGGTGTCCAGGTGCCAGGGGACGCAGGCATCCGGCTCCCACCCTCCTGCTCTTCTACCTGGCCCAGATGGGTCCCGCTGCCCCCTACAGCTCCAGCTGAGGTCCCAGCCCCTGCCCCACCCCCAGCTCAAGCCTCACCCCCCCTGAGGCTCCTAGCCCCGCCTCACCCTCAGGCCCTGCCCCCCAGCCTCAGGCTCCACCCCGACTCCAAATCTCAGGTCCCGCCCCACACCCTCAGACCCTGCCCCCTCCTTGACTCCAAACCCTGGGCCCTGCCCCCAGTCCCCACCCCCATCCCTGACCCCACCCACCTTGATGAGGTCACCCAGGATCTGGTTGGCTTCCACGTAGGCCTTCTTAACCTGCTTGAACTTGTTGCCCAGCCCCATGCTGTGGGCCTGGAAGTGCAAGTTGGTGTACTGCCCACCCGGGATCTCGTTCTCGTACACGTCCGCGTTGCCCGACTTCATGGTGGCCGTGCAGTCGAAGGGCGCGTACAGCCCGCGCGCCGCCTCCCAGTACTCGCTGTAGTCGAACACCCGCTCCAGCGGGAGCCCTGCATGGGGTGGGGGGGCAGCATGGGGCACCCCGCCCCAGGAGGACCCAGATGTCTGGGCCCCCATACTGTGACCCAGACTCCATCCCTGCCTCAGGAACCCAAGTGTCCGGGTGCTACGAACCCCCTGCTCTGAGCTCCCAGACTGCCTGCTTCCTAGAGAGGAGGCCCAGGTGACAGGCACCAGGACCCCTAGAGCCGCCCCGCCGGGAGAAACCAGGTGTCCAGGCTCCCATCCCAGACACCCTAGATGTCAGGGGCTCCGGGCTCCCAGCCCTGCTGCTCCCACCCCGCAGCCCCCGTCCCTGCCAGAGCTGGAGGGAACCCAGGAGTCTGGGCCCAGGCCTCGCTGTGCCACTGACCTGTGTCGAGGGCAGTGCCACGAGTGCAGGCCACCATGGCGCCCATGCTGGGCTGCGACGTCATCCCCGACATGGCATCCACAGCCACGTCCACCACGTCGGCACCGGCGTTCGCAGCTGCCAGCAGCGCTGCCACCCCCGCTCCTGATGTGTCATGGGTGTGCACATGCAGCGGCAGCATCGGGAACCGTGCCCGCAGCGCCCCTACCAGCAGCTCCGAGGCCTGTGGCTTCAGCAGCCCCGCCATGTCCTGGGGGGCACAAGGGGAGTTGGTGGGCAGCTCCACTGGTGCCCCTCGCTCCTGCCTCGCAACTCCCAGCAGTGCCCCTTTCTCCTGACCCACAGTCCCAGTGGTGCCCCTCACTCCCGACCCACCAGCCCCCCCAGTGGTTCCCCTCACTCCTGAACCACAGCCCCTCATTCCTGAACTGCCCCACCTAGCCCTGCTGGAGCTCCCCCAAGCCAGCTGATGCCCGTCACCCCAAACCCACAGCCCCTGCCCTGGGCACCTTGATGCAGAGGATGTGGGTGCCAGCCTTGACGAGCTGGTCAGCCAGCTGCAGGTAGTAGTCCAGCGTGTACTTGGTGCGAGAGGGATCAGCCACATCGCCCGTGTAGGAGATCGCAGCTTCCACGACACCGCCTGCGCGCCCGGCCGCCTCCATGCCCAGCACCATATTGGGCAGGTAGTTGAGGGAGTCAAAGACGCGGAAGATGTCCATGCCGTTCTCTTTGGCTGCTTCGCAGAACCTGCAGGCCGGGAACTCAGTCCCTGCCCACTGCCTCCCAGTGCCCCTCACTCCTGACCCCTGCCCCCGCAGCCCGGCCAGTGCCCCTCACTCCCAACCGGCAGCCCTGCCCCACCTGAAGACAGCGTTGTCAGGGTAGTTGGTGTAGCCCACGGCATTGGCGCCGCGCAGCAGCATCTGGAAGGGGATGTTGGGGATCAGCTCCCGCAGCTCCTGCAGCCGCTGCCATGGGCACTCGTACAGGAAGCGCATGGCCACGTCGAAGGTGGCGCCTGGGGCAGACGGACAGGTGAGTGGGACCCCCTGGGCCCCGCCCTGCCCCACCACCACGCCCCACCCCTTGGGTTGGCCGCACCCATATGCCATTGCCTGGTGCCGCTTGCTTTCCCTGCCCAGCCCTCATTGCCCCCCCGGAGCTGGAAGGAACCCAGGCATCTGGGCTCCCAGCACCTGCTCCCCCTCACCTGCCTGTTCCCTCCACCTCCTACCCCCCAGCACCAACACCCATGGAGCCCCCCAGCACCAGGGAAAGAACACAGGTGTCCAGGCCCAGTCAGTGTCCCTGGGTCAGGCCTGGATTGGGCAGGCACCCCCCGGTGATGGCAAGCATGTTCGCCTTGCGTATGCTCACATGTCATAAGTGCCTGGGCTATGTGTTTACATGCGTGTGTGTCTGGCTGTGCCCCAGATGCCTGGGTCCTGGTTGGTATGCACATGTGTGTGCAGGGGTGTGGGTGATGCTCCAGACACCTGGGTCCCATGTGCATGACCTGGATGCCTGGGCCCCGTGTATGCATCTGTATGTGTGTGCATGTGTGGGTGCCCTGGATGCACGTGAGGACATATGCATGTGCCCCAGATACCTGGATCCCATGTGTGTGGAGTGCCCTGGACACATGCATGACCTGAATGCCTGGCCCCATGTATGTGTGCGTGTGTGTGCATATATGGGCACCCCAGACATGTGTGTGTGTGTGTGTGTACACCCAGGTGCCACATGTGTAGGCAGATGCACATCCCCCAGACACCCAGGTCCCATGTGTGTGCATGTGCATGTGGGACACAGATGCCTGTGTCTTCTGTGCGTGCACCACGGATGCCAGGGTCCTCCATGCGCAGAGTGTGCACGAGGTGGGCCACACTCACCACCCCAGTTCTCGATGCTGAATAGGCGGCTGAAGCTGTGGGCCACAAAGGGGGCAACACGCTTGAGGTCGTGGGTGCGGACGCGCGTGGCCAGCAGCGACTGATGTGCGTCGCGGAAGGTCGTATCCATGAGCAGCAGCCCCCGATGCTCCCGCACTGCCCGTGCAAAGCCCTCAGGGCCCTCGCGCAGCAGCACGTCCCGCAGCCCCGCAGGGGGCGGCCCTGCAGGCAGGGACAGGTCGGCGGGAGCCGGGGACCTGCCGCTTGGGCCCTCCCAGCTCCTGCCCCACTCCTGGACCCAGAGACAACCCAGGAGGCCGGGCTCCCAGCCGCCCGTGCTCTAACAGCCCAGCTCCACTGCCCTCCCAGAGAACCCAGGAGTTTGGGCCCCCCCAGGCCCTGCCCCCTCCCAGAGGCAGAGAACCCAGAAATCCAGGCTCCCAGCCCCCCTGCTCTAACCCCTCAGCCCCACTCCCCTCCCAGAGAACCCAGGTGTCCGGCCCCCAAGCCCTCCCACTCTCACCCCCAGCCCCCTCCCACAGCCAGGGAGACCCCAAGCATTTGGGCAACTGCAGGGACTCACTCACTCACCCATGGGCACAGTGGGCTCCACGGGGTCCACGGAGGAGGGCTGGGCTTTGACGGGCAGGGGCGTGGTAGGGCCGTTCACCATCACGTGACCTGGGGAGGGGACCAAGTCAGGATCCTGGGACTCTTCCCCAGGGCCTTAGGGTCCCATATTGGACTGGCACGACCCCCCCCCACAGGCCTTATGAGACCTCCCCGCAGGGCTGTACCCCCCTGTATTAGCCCAGCCCCCACCCCCTGGGTGGCTATATTCCCCTAGACCAGCCCCCCCAGGCCATATCCTCCTTTATCAGCCCAGTTCCCCTCCCCCAGCCTGTAGGCCCCTATATCAGCCCCACCGCTGCATCTGAGTCCTGTACCCCTCTATCAGCCCCCACCAGGGTTGTATCCTCCTGTTTTACCCCAGGGCTCCCCTCCCAGGCCCTATACCAGGCCTCCCACACGGGGCCACATCCTCCCACACCCAGCCCCCACCAGGGTGGATCCCCCCCATACCAGTCCAGTCCCTGAGGCCATTTCCCCTGAATCAGTGCAGCCACCTCCCCAGGCTACATCCCCCTATGTCAACCCCCCAGCCATATATCCTTATAGCAGTGCCCCCCCAGACAATATCCCCTTATAACAGCCCAAGACTCTCCCTGCCCAGGGCCACAACCCCCTGTATCAGCACCCCTCTGGGTTAGACCCTCCTAGATCAGCCCTCCCCCCTTCGCCCAGGCCATATACCCTATATCACTCCCTCAAGGCCCTATACCGTCAGACCTTGTATTCCTATATTAGCACCCCCTGAGGGCCATACCCCTATTTCAGCCCAGGTCACCCCCCACACCAGGCCATATACATCTATACCAGCCCCCATTGGGCCTTATGTGCCTATATCAGCCCCCCTGAGGGCAATACCCCCAGATCAGCGCAAGTTGCCCCCCTCACCAGGCCACATACATCTATATCAGTCCCCATCGGGCCTTATACCCTTATATCAACCTCCCTAAGAGCCATATCCCCCTGGGCCACATAGCCTTGTATTAGCGCCCGCGGCGGGCCGCACCCAGGTAGTGCAGCAGCTTCTGGGCGCGGTTCTGGCCCGGGCGCAGGTTGAAGAGCTCGGGGTGCTCATCGATGAACTGCGTGTCCACCGTGCCTCGCAGAAACTGCCCGTTGCTCAGCACGTTCTGCAGGAAGGGGATGTTGGTCTGCGGGGGAGAGGCGGTGTCAGGCAGTGAGCGGGCACCCAGGACGCGCACGCACAGGACCCGTGTGTCTGGGACAGGAACACACTGAACCCTGCTGTGCAGGACACATGCGCGCACACCGACGCCGGTCACCTGGGACACAAGTATGCACACTCTACCCAGGTATCTGACACGCACAGAACCCAGGAGTCCGGCTCTCACACACAACTCCCCCCTCTCGCCCCAGGAATTGCCCCTCCTCACCCCCTCCCCCGCGGTGTCAGCAGGGAGCTGCCCCAGGGGTCAGAGTTCACCAGGGCAAAGGCACCGACTGGATCTCTGGGGAGGGGGTAGGAGGAAGACCCCCCCAGATACCTGGGGGGAACAAATCTATGACATGACACGAGCGCCCTGAGTCACAGCAGGCTGGTTGGGCCCGGACACCTGGGTCCCCTCCAGCTCTGGGGCGAGAGTGGGGCTAGGGCTGAGAGAGGGGCGCTGGGAGCCCCGAGCCCTGGGTCCCCCTCCCCTGCGTGCTGTGGCTTGGGCGCAGGCAGATGTGTCAGCACGGATTAGAGGCCGGGAAGCCCTGGGCAGGCAGAGGCTCAGCTCAGATGGGGGGAGCTCCCATCCACAGCCCCCTCCCCACTGGCTGGGTGCCGCCCCCTAGGGCCCACCTGAGACGCAGACACAGGGTACAAGAGCCCCAGGTGTCCCCCCCGCCCCCGCCCCTGCGCGCACACAGGGCAGGGCAGGTCTGGCGGGCAGGCGGGTGTCAGAGGCAGCCCCGGCCCCCCGCCCCCCAGCGCTGGAGGGACCCAGGCCACCGGCTCTAGCCCCACACCTGCAGCTGCAGCCATGCGTGCCCGTACCCCGCACCAGCTCAACATCTGTCTGGGAGGAGTTGGTGGGTTACTGGGGGGAGCTGGGAGAGACCGGTGCCCCCCTCCCCTCCCCGCAGCCCCCCCGGCGGGGCGGGGCGGGGCCGCCAGGCCCCTCCCCTCCCCCAGCTGGCGCATCGCTCCGGCAGGGCCCGGGCGGGGGAGGAGCCAGGCTCGGACGCCCGGGCTCGCTCCCCGGCTCGGGACCGCGGGAGGCGGCTGCTGCCTCGCCTCGGACGCCTGGCTCCGCGCTCCCCTCCCCCGGCGGCGCCGGCCCGGGCGGGGGGAGCCCCCAGGCGTCCGGCAAGGGCGGAGGCCCGGGATGGGCCCGGCCCGCGGGTAGCGCCCGAGGAGGAGCCGGGCGGGAAGCGGGGCGCCGGCCGAGACCGCCGCGGCCGGGCAGCCCGCGGGGGGGAGGGGGCTGCTCATCTCCTCCCCCCCGCTCCGCGACCGCACTGAGGGGCCGCGGGCGCGCGGCGGCGGCGGAGACCCCCGGCGTCCGGGGCGCCCCCATGCCCCCCCCGGGTCGGGCCCAGCGCCGCCGCCCCCCGGCGGCGCGGGGGGCTCGGGCCTGAGCCCCGGGGGGGGCCGGGCCGGGCCGGGCCGGGGGGATGCGGCCCCCCCTGGACGCCGAGCCAGGTAAGGGCCGGGCGGTGCTGCGAGGGCGGGGGGCGGGGGCGACGCCAGGCGTCCGGGCCCGCAGCCCCCCAGCAGAAGGAAGCGAGGGCCCCCGGGCTGGAGGGGAGCCGCGTCCGGGCCCCGCCCCCGCCCCCGCATCCCTGCTCCTGCTCCGATCGCGCAGGAGACGCGGCGGGGGGGCCGGGACCCCCGCCTGGAGAGAGCCCAGGAGCCCCCCCGCGCCTAGACGGGCGGGGGCGGGGCCTGCGGCGAAGGGCGCGGCTAGAAGGCAAGGAAGGGCACCGGCCCGGCCTGAAGAGGAGGCGTGGCTAGCGGCGTGGGCGGGGCCAGCGAGGAAGGGGTGTGGCTTGTGGCGCATAGGTGTGTGGGAGGTGCCAAGTGAGAAAAGGCGGGGGCCAAGCCACCGAGGTGGGCGTGGCTGAGCAAGGTGGGCTACAATGTCTGGGCGGAGCCTGGAAGGCAGGGGGTGGGGCTTAGACCAGTACTTCTGGGGGTGGCTGGCACACTGCAGCGAGGCGGGGGTAGATACAGAGTGGGTGGACCTGTGACCCGAATTAGCTTAGAAAAGGCGGAGCTATAGTGCATGGGGCGGGGCCTGCAGTGTTGCAGGCAGAGCTAGATAAACAGCAGAGGCGGAGCCTGTAACCAGGGGCGGGGCTTAGATTACCAAGGTGGGGCTACAATTCATGTGGGGTTGCATGCAGCTAAGGATGGGGCTAGAAAATACGGGGGGCGGAGCCTGTGATGCAAGGGGTGGCTTGGGCTTGGGCTAGCGAGGCAGAACCACAGTACCTGCCTGGCAAGCTCCACATAGCAAAGAGGTGGGGCTAGATGCACAGGAGGGGCGGAGCCTGCGGCACAGGAAGCATAGCTTGGGCTAGCAAGGGGGTGCCCCAGTGCATAGGGTGGAGCTTGTGACACCAGCCCTGACCCTGCTTTCTGCCCCCCACAGGCCGGCGAGCCGTGGTGGCGGCTGTGCTGGGCCTGGCGCTGGCGGCGGGTGCGCTGCTGCGGGCAGCAGCCCCATGCCCGGTGCCCTGCGTCTGCCACAACCTGTCCGAGTCGCTGAGCACCCTGTGTGCCCGCCGCGGGCTCCTGGCCGTGCCCCTGGACGTGGACCGGCGCACAGTGGAGCTGCGCCTGGCTGACAACTTCATCCGGGCCGTGGGGCCGCCCAACTTCGCCAACATGTCGGGCCTCGTGGACCTGACGCTGGCTCGCAATGGGCTGGAGACCCTGCGCCCACTGGCCTTTGGCGACCTGGAGAGCCTGCGGGCGCTGCATCTGGACGGCAACCGGCTGGCGGAGATCGGGCCGGCCGCCCTGCGTGGCCTCCTCAATCTGCAGCACCTCAGCATGAACAACAACCAGCTGGTGGCCGTGGCCCCCGCTGCCTTCGCCGACTTCCAGCTGAGCCTGGAGGACTTGGATCTGAGCTACAACAACCTGCGGGAGGCGCCGTGGGCGGGCATCCGCGGCATGGCCAACCTGCACACGCTGCAGCTGGAGCACAACCTCATTGGGGCCGTGGAGCCGGGTGTCTTCTCGGAGCTGGCCCGCCTGGCGCGCCTGGACCTCACCTCCAACCGCCTGGCCACGCTGGCCCCCGAGCCGGCACTGGCCGTGACACCCGCCATCCTGGCGCTCAGCTTCGGGGGCAACCCTCTGCGCTGTAACTGTGAGCTGCTGTGGCTGCGACGCCTGGGCCGGGATGCCGGCGAGCTGGAGACGTGCGCGGCACCGCCAGGCGTGGCCGGGCGCTACTTCTGGGCCGTGCCGGAGGAGGACTTTGTGTGTGAGCCACCCCTCGTGGCCCGCCACACGCGGCACCTGCGGGTGCTGGAGGGGCAGCGTGCCGCCCTGCGGTGCCGGGCACTGGGGGACCCCGAGCCGGTGGTGCACTGGGTGGCGCCAGGTGAGCGCATGGTGGCGAACTCCTCGCGGGCCGTGGCCTACCCCAACGGGACGCTGGAGCTGGCAGCCGCCACCCTGGGAGACGCCGGTGCCTACACTTGCATTGCGGTCAACGCGGCTGGCGAGGCCACGGCCCGTGTGGAGCTCCGTGTGCTGCCGCTGCCCCACGGCGATGGGGGTGGGGTGGCCGTGGGGCTGCCAGGGCCCTCCGACATGGCGGCCAAAGCGACTGGCAACGCCACTGGGGAGGAGGAGGAGGAGGAGGAGCTGGGCCGGGCCGTGGAGGTGGCGGAGGTGACGGCCCACTCGGCACTGGTGCAGTGGGAGACCGACAAGATGGCACCCGCCGCTTGGGTCTACCAGCTACAGTACAACTGCACCGATGACGAGGTCCTGGTCTACAGGTAGGGGGCACCACGTGGGGGGGGCAAGACGCTGCGAGTAGTCTGTGTATGGAAGGACGTGCATGCCCCTATATGGACATCGCTGGAGTACAAGGCATTGTGGGGTAACCTGGGGTGGAGGGTGGGCTCAGAATGATGGGTATGTCCATATATAGACACAGCCAGATCACAAGGCATTGTGGGTAGCCTGGGCATGGAATGACGTGCATGGCCCTATACGGACACAGCAGGAGCGTAAGGTACTGTGGGTAATCTGCGAGGAAGGGTTGGTACAGCGATAGAGTGCAAGGCATTGTGGGTAGTCTGCAGTGTGGGGTGGACATGGAAGGATGGGTATGTCTTTATGGACACAGCCAGAGCACAAGGCATTGTGGGTAGTTTGTGGTGGACACAGTATGGAAGGACAAGTATGGAGATGGTAGGAGTGCAAGGCATTGTGGGTTACCATCCACGGTGGAGAGTGAATGTAGAATGATGGGTGTGTTTGTATATGGGCGTTCCCCACAATGCCTTGTGCTCTGGCTGTCTGCAGTGGAGGATGCACATTCAATAATGGGTATGCCCATATATAGATGCTCCTGGAACACATGGGATTGTGGGTATTTCTGTAGTGGAGGTTGGGTAGGGAATTATGGGTATGCCAATACATGGGCAGACTGGCATTGTGGGGAAATCACTGGTTCCTGTGGGCCCAACCCAAGGAATTCTGGGTACATCTGTATGTGGGCCAGCTGGCCCCCAGCACGAGAAGTTAGCTGGGGCACCATACCTTGTGGGTAACCAGAGGGCAGGGGAATATGGGCATGCCCCTGGTACAAGTTACCCACAATGCATGAGGTGGCAGCCTATGGACAGAAGGCATGGAATTATAGGTATACTTGGCTGACAGGCAGTGCATTGTGGGTAACCACAGGACCACGGGGAAGGGGCCAGAAGGCATGCAAGCATGGCGGAACCATACAGGCATTGTGGATAGAGCTGCTTCGGTGGGGGCCCTGATCCTGTGGGGGGATCATCTTGGGGTCCAGACTCACCAGGGAGTCCGGATCCGGGCCCGATCCAGGGGGCACTGGCTGACAGGGTTGGGGGTGGGGCACGGACCTGTCCTCACCAGGAGGGCCCAATCTGGGCCTGATCCGGAGGGGGGTAGGACCCTTCCCTGGCTCTGTCTTCACCCCTCATCTCCTCCTTTCTCTTCCTAGGATCCTACCGGGCAGCAGCCACCACTTCCTCCTAAAGCACCTGGTGCCAGGGGCTGCCTACGACCTGTGCGTGCTGGCCGTGGCCCCCGACACTGCCACAGCACTGGCCTCCACCCACCGGCTGGGATGCACCCACTTCACCACAGGCGAGGCGGCAGCCCCATGCAACGCCCTCCGTGCCCACGTCCTGGGGGGCACGCTCACCGTGGCAGTGGGCGGCGTCCTGGTGGCCACGCTGCTCATCTTTGCTGTGGCCGTCACAGTCCGCGCCCGGGGCTGCACGGGTGCCCAGAGTCCCAAGCTAGCCGACGTCCACTCCCAAACCAATGGGGCCCCCCTGGCGCCACCACCAGCTGCTGCCCATGGGTCCCGTGCCCACACCAGGCGGGCCAAGGGGAGGCCAGGAGCAAAGGGAACAAGGGGAGCAGCGGGGGACCGTGCCCCAGCCCGCCGGAGCTGTTCACTGGACATGGGGGCATGCTCAGGCTACGCCAAGCGGCTGGGTGCCCTATGGGCCCACCGCAGCCAATCGGTGCATGGGATGCTGGCGGGTGGAGCTGGCGAAGCTGCACTGCGACTGGCTGGTGCGGAGGAGCTGGAGGAGAGTGTGGTGTAGCTGGCGGGGGCCATGGACAATGGACCTCCTCTCCACTTCTAGTGCCAGGCCCCTGGTAGCGAGAAGCTGGGTTGGTTGCCCGAGATGACGCTGCCTCTGTTGCCACGGCAATGGTACCAGGATGCTCTAGTTGCTGTGATGATCCCCAGCCTGACTGTGAATCTGATGCAGTGACATCCAATCCAGTGGATCCCACGCTCTGATACCCACTCTGATGTGGTGCCAGTGCACCCAGTGCCATGATATCCCTTCCAGTGCGGTGCCCATGTGGTACCATTGGATCCAATGCCGTGATGCCCACTCTGATGCTGTGCCAGGGACTCCACTACAGTGCTCACAGCTTCAATGCAGTGATACCCCCTCCAGCGTAGTGCCAGAGGATTTGATACAGTGAAGCCAATCCAGTGCAGTGCACACATCTGATGTAGTGATCCCTACTCCAGTGTGGTGCGAATGGAGCCAAGGCAGTGACACCCATTCCAGTGCAGTGCCTGTGGATGCAATGCCATGATCTCTGCTTCCACGTGACACCAGTGGCTCCAATACAGTGCTGTTGGCTTCACCCCAGGGGGGGCACCTGTCCTGGCACAGCACTGCCCAGTCTGACATGCAGCTGCCCCTCGCTCTGACACAGTGATGACATCACAAGCCCCATGACGATGTATTAACCTACCCCCCATCCCCCATGCACAGTCAAGCCCTCGATGGGGCTTTGGATTTTGCCCAGGAGGCCAGTTAGATGCAACCCAGGACCCTGATGGGGTGGGCGAGGTGTGGGCTGGAATTTTCTTCTTTTTGTGGATTTTCTTTTAAAAAAAAAAATCAATTGCCAAAATAAACAATCCAGCTCATCTGCCGGAAAGAGGTTTTGTTCTGCTCCTCCCCAGAGCTAGCCTCATCCAGGCCAGGGGCCCTGTTGCCCCTGCCTCTGCTCTACTCAGCTGCCAACACGTTCCCCCCAGAGCCAGCCACACAGCAGCCCCCAGTCCCCCAAGCCCCACCCCAAAAGTGGCCACATCCCACAGCCTAGCTTCGTAGCTCCATCTCCTGCCCCACCACAAAGGTGGCTGCATCTATTACATTCAGCTACCAGCAAGCCCCACCCCAGCAAAAGGGCCCCCCTCTCACCAGAGCCAGCCACATCTCCAAAGGACTGTGCTGGGAATGGGGAGTTTTGCCTGGACGCCTGGGTTCTCGGCTGCAACTCTGCACATGGCCAAACCCATGGGCAGTGCAGCATGGTGCCCTCAACACTGAGGCATCAGTGCATGAGGTCTCCCATCCACACGCTGACCCTTCCCTGACCTGGCTGAGCTTCCCAGGGGCCTCAAGGCCAGACTAGGCAGAGCACCCTTTGCTGGCTACCCCCAACAGCCCTGCCAGAGTGTGAGCAGCCTCAGAAAGGACCAGTCTCCCCAGATAGAAGGGACATGAGGGGTTAGAGGAGGGGCAGCTGGGAGCCTGGCCACCTGGGATTGGGGTGCTTGAGCAGAAGGTGCTGGGATCCCAGATACCTGGGTTCTCCCCAGCTTTGGAAGCGGTGTGAGTGCATGAGGGTGAGAGCAGGAGGTGGGGAGTTGGGAGCCCAGACACCTGGGCGCTCTCCCTCCGATAAGCCACAACAGAACAAAAACAGCCCTCATCACTCTCCCTGAAGGACCCCAGACCCTAGCACCTTCCTTACCCTGAATATGCATGAGATACCTCTAGCCAAGGCAGAGACCAGCCAGCTGTGGGGGTCCCAGCCTGCAGGCCCCAGGCACCTGGACTGGCACAGGATGCCTGACATGCAGGGGATCACTGAGATGGGGGAGGGCACTGTACAGATTCCCCAGACTGAGACTGGGGGGTGCTGGGCACTGTACAGCCCAGCCCCCACCCCCCCAATCAAGATCAGAGGGCACCAGGCGCTATCCAGACCCCCCTGGCCAGGATCGGGGCTGACAGAAAAGCCAGCCGTCTGTCATGGGCTATAAGCTGGCACCCAAGGGGGAAGTGCCAGCACCCCCCACTGCCCTGACCAGACCACCTGATGCCTGCCCCAGGCTTCACAGGAGAAAGGGGACGGTGGGGGGGCAAGGGTCCAGCCCAGATCTCCCAGTACCAGAGGAAGCCAGGTACCAACCCCTATCACTGGGGGCAAAGCCCCCAGCACCCCTTGCAGGACCTTCTGGAGCCACCAGAGCTTGCAGGTGCCCGGAATCGACCCCCCATAAGATGGGATCCCCCCTACCTTGACACCACGGATGCGGAACTCGGCCAGGGCCCGGCTGAGCTTGGAGGCAGCAGTGGGGTGGTCCTTGCCGTGGGCGATGACCTTGACCAGCAGTGAATCGTAGTGGGGCGAGATCACGGCGCCCTGGAAGGCTGAGGCGCTGTCCAAGCGGATCCCCATGCCCTCACCACTGCGGAACACCTGGGGGTGGTGGGGAAAGAGGGAGGGTGTGAGGTCATGGGATTATGGGGCAGAGCCAGCCGGGCCCCCCCTTCCATCAATGACCCCCCAGACCAGGATCGAAGGGGGCTGTGTGCCAGGTCAGGTGCCTGGGACATGGCAAACCTAGGTGTCCAGCTGGGACCCAAGGACTAGTCCCCCCAGAATTGCCCTGCCCCTGGCAACACTGAACCCATGTGTCCAACCTCAGTCCCAAGTCCCCCCAAGCCCCAGGCTGAGAAATGGGGGGAACCTAGGTGTCCTGTTGGGATCCAGATATCCCTTCTGCCCCAACTCCCCCCACTTGGGGGCCCCCAGGCCAGAGGCTGCTGAACAGTGAGCCCAGGTGTCCAGCCTCCCCTGCAGGGCCTGCCCCCCAGACCCTGATTAAGGCCTCCGGAAATGGCACAAGGCCCTGGCCAGCCCCCCCCATCCTCCTGACATCCATTAACCCCCCTTAGCCTGAGACCCCAGGTGTCCCGGCTCTAACACCCCAGCCCCAACTCCCTTCCTAGAGATCTGGGCTCCTAGACTCCTCCGCTCTACTCCCCCAGCCCTGATTCTTCGTCCAGGGCTGGAGAACCCAGGTGTCCAGGCTCCCCCAAATGCCTTTTCCCAGCAGGGGAGAGAGTGGGAGCAGCTGAGGGGTTAAGACGACTGGGAGAAATCTCAGTGAGTATGATTGACAGCTGTCAATCTGCCAGTCTCAAAACAACCTGGGGGGTGGGGATTGGATTGGGGTGGGGGAGCTGGGTTGTCTCCAGCTCTGGGAAGGGGGATGGGGAACAGGCTGGGCTCTGGGAGGTCTCCCCCAGGGAACCTCACATGGCTCATTGAGTCCACAATTAATTAACGGCAAAGGAGGCTCCTAACGAGGGGCTTGTTCTACAGGGAGTTACTGTCAGCGCCGCCCTGCCAGAGGCCCCAGACACCCCGGTTCTTCCCCTGCTCTGGGAAGGCAGTGGGGGCTGGGGGTGGAGCGGGGGCTGGGAGTGTGTTCCGGGTACTTGGGTTCTGTGTGCATGTGCGCGGGGGGGTCATTATGTGTGTCTGTCTGGATGCTGCGTGGGTGCGAGGTGAGAGAGGTGTGTGTGTGGCAATCAGGGGGATGTAGGCATGTGTCTGTACATTTGCATGTGGCAGCGTGTGGGTGTGTGTGGGCATGTGGCTGTGTCTGGCTCCTCACCCCCCCACGTCTCTCTCCACCTCCTTGTGGGAGGAAGGAAAAACACAAAAGCCCCAAGAAGCTCCAGACACGTACGAATGCACACACACAGAACCCAGGCATCCAGGTTAGACACGCACACATGCAGAACTCAGGTGTCCCACACACACACCAGGTGTCCCAAGCCCCCCCCCACACACACACACACCAGGTGATCCAGACACACACGTGCACATATACACATCACACAGGTGTCCCAGACCACACACACACACACACACACACACACCCGCCCCCAGGTGTCCCAGACACACACACACACCCGCCCCCAGGTGTCCCAGACACACACACACACACACCTGGTGTCCCAGGCCCCCCCCCACACACACACACACACCAGGTGATCCAGACACACACGCACACACACACCCATACACCCCCCCCCAGGTGTCCCAGACCCACACACACACACCCGCCCCCAGGTGTCCCAGACAGACACATGCGCATGCGCACACACCAGGTGTCACACACACACACACACCAGGTGTCCCAGACACAGACACAAGACCCAGGGGTCCAGGACACATACACAGAACCCAGAGGTCTAGACATGCACACAGACACACAGAGTTAGGCATCCAGGTGCATGTGTGGACACACATACACACACAGATGTCTAGATACACACAATCTGAGCCCAGGTCTCTGGGACACACACATGCACACACACAAAGCCAGGTGTCCAGGCACACATGCACATAGAACCCAGGTGTCTGCACGTGCGCGCGCACACACACACACACACACACACACACACACACACACACACACACACACACACACACACACACACACACACACACACACACTGAGGCACCCACAGCCAGTGACTGCCCATGCACATGCACCCAGAATCGCACTGCTTCCTGGAAGCCCGGACACCTGAGTTCTCTCCAGCTCTGGGAGGGGTGTCGGGGCGCAGGCATGAGAGCAGGCGGGGCAAGGAGCCCAGACATCTAGGGTCTCTCCAGTCCCTCATCAGCTCATTTCATGGACCCCTGGGCGTCTCCTCTCCTAACAGCAGATTGGGGGGGAGGGAGGAGGGGAGACAACCACTCCCCACAGAATCCCCCTTTGCTCCCAATTAGCACAGGGATCCTAATTGGTGGGCACTGCCCAGGATCAGGGCCCATCATGCCAGACTGCACAGACCCTCCTGGAGTCCCTTACCTGTAAATAGCAAGAGAAGAACCCAGGAGTCCAGGCTCTGTATAGCCCAGAACCCCATGGCAGGGGGGCCTACAGGGTCTATACAGCCCAGTGTAGCCATGGGGTCTATACAGCCCAGTGAGGGGAGTCCTATAGGTTTTCTATGGACCACTGCAGCAACAGGTACCCTACAGAGTCTATAAAGCCCAGTACTCCATGGTTTGGCCTACAAGGTCTACACAGCCAGTAACCTCATGGAGGGATCAGCGGGGGGAGCTACACGCTCTATATGGCTCCATACCCCATAGGGGGGCCCTAAAGGGTCTATACAGCCCAGTGCTTGGAGGGGGACCCTACAGGGTCTTTACAACTCAGTTGCCCAGAACCCCATGTGGGGGGTCCTAGAGGTTTTCTATAAACAGTTGCAGCTGGGGGGCCCCTACAGGGTCTATATGGTTCATTGCAGCCAAAGAGGCCCCTCCAGTGTCCATATGGCCCAGCACCTGGGCAGGGGGAGGGCCATGCAGGCTCTGTAGGACTGGGCGCCAGACCCCCCTACCTCAATGCGGCCGGTGTCGGGCTGGAAGCCACGGGCAGGGTCCTCGGTGGTGACGCGGCACTGGATGGCGCAGCCGTTGATGCGAATTAGCTCCTGGCGCAGGCCCAGGTCAGGCAGGCTCCGCCCCTCAGCCACATGGATCTGGGCATGGACCAAGTCCACACTGTGGGGAAAGGGGTGGGGTTAGTAGAGGGTGGGGCTAAACAGGGCAGGGTTAGCAGGGAGCACCAGAACCTCCCCCCACACCTTCCTCTCGCTCTCTCCCAGCCCCACAGTCCCCCAGTGTCTCATAGAGCCCCCTTCACTGCTGCCTCCAGGTCCCCACCCCCAGGCTGAGATTGGTGGGTGCTGGACACTGTACAGATCCCCCAGTCTGGGATTGGGAGGACCAGATGCTGTACAGACCCCCTACGCTGGGATTGAGATGTACCAGGCACTGTACAGACCCCACAGCCTGGGATCGGGGGGCACTGGGTGCTGCACAGACCCACCAGACTGAGGTCAGGAGACGCTGGGAGCTGTACAGACCCCCCAAGCTGGGATTGGGGGGTACTGGGCACCATACAGACCCCCCAGGTGGGGATCGGGAAACACCAGGTGCTGTACTGACCCCCCAGGTCGAAGTCAGGAGGTGTTCAGAGTTGTACAGACCCCCCCCCACGCTGCGATCAGGGGGTACAAGGGTGCTGTACAGACCCCCCAGGATGAGGTCAGGAGGCACTGGGAGCTGTACACACTCCCCCAGGCTAAGATTGGGGGTAATTGGGCACTGTACAGACCCCTCAGGCTGGACTCAGGGGGCACCAGGTACTGCAGAGACTCCATCCAGTTCCCGTGGTACACTTGTATATGGCAATGCAATGCCATATGTGGAGGCAGCTGATACAATATGCATGTGGTCCATTTGTATTCAAGGAGCTATCCAGCCAGCGCACTGGCCCACTTGCGGAGACTGGGACAGGCAGAACTGGAGAGGGGGGGAGGCCCTGTTCTGCCTATTCATGTGATGCATTTAAATACAAAGTGCAGCACCAGATGCAAGCATAGTGGTGTGTGTGTGTATAAACCATATCTATATAGATCTATATGCATGTACACAGCTATGTCTATATATAGCTATAGCTATATCCAGACATATATAGCTATATCCAATCTCTCTTCATGTATATATAATCTATCAATATCTATATATTTACCTATACCTATCTAAAACTAGCTGTAGCTAGATATCTAATCTACCTTTATCTACATAGAGCTATGTCTATCTAGATATATCTATAGATCTATATTGAATCTATCTATATATATTTCTATAATCTATCTATGTATCTTTGTAGACCTATATCTATCTATCTATCACTACCACCTGTGACATTTGCCAGAGAGTCTGCAGCCCTAGGATCAGCCTTCTTAGCCATCAACGGATGCATTTACAATCCTTTATTTGACCCATGGGAGTGATCATCCTTAACCTTGAGGGATTGCCGCTGCCAATGATATACTTATCTAACATATTTACATATCTATATTGATCTATATGTATCTACTTAGCTATGTCTATCTACATACAGCTGTATAATCTATCTATATATCTATATTTACATCTATTTCTATATAGGTATATCTATCTATAAATGTATATTGAATCCATCTATATATATCCACATATCTATCTAACCTATATATCTACATAGCTAAGTCTATCTAGATATATCTGTAGATCTATATTGAGTCTATCTATATATATGTAGATAATCTAGCTATGTATCAATTTCTATACAGATGTATAAAATAGAGAGAGACTCTATCTATATATCTATCTATACATCTAATTTACATCTACATAGCTGTCTATCTATAGTTTCATAGTTTCTAGGGTCGGAAGGGACCTGAGCAGATCATCTAGTCCGACCCCCTGCCATGGCAGGAAAGATTACTGGGGTCAAACGACCCCAGCAAGGTGTTCATCTAACCTATATCGAATCTCTATACATTTGTATCTTTCTAATTTATCTACATAAATCTATACTAATCTGAAAATGTGTAGATGGATTTAGATAAACATATCTGCATACAGAGCTATAGCTAATCTATATAACTATGTCTATCTTTATCTAATCTTTCTACCTAATCTATATGTAATCTGCACATCTACATCTATCAATCGATATCTATGCATCTATAATCTATATCTATACATATTACAGAAGTGTGTGCATATATATCTACACAGAGAGCAAGCGTGTGCTACATACATATATATAAATATGTAGAGCAATAATAAGCATAATTATCCAGGCCCCTTGTATATGTAGCATACTGCATCCAAATCTCCTCTAGAATATTCACATATGCATCTTTCTCCTAGAATATTTGCTTGTCACATTGTAATACACACGTGCTAGCTCCAGGCAGGGACCTCTGAACCCCATGCATCCATTAGATCTGCAAGCTGAACCTGTATTTGCATAAGACTTATTGCATATGCAAGCAGTCTACGGTATCTGCATACTGCATATGCAGGAATTCCCTGCAGTCCGCTGCAATGGAGAGATCACATCTTCATATCTCCACACAGCTTCATGCATATGCATGAAGCAAACGACACTGGCACGCATCCTACTACATATGCATATAAAGCGATGCACACCTGCCTGCAGCCGCCTGTACACACATGCAAATTTGAAAGCCTATTACATATGCATCTGAAAGCCTATTGCAAGTACAGATTTGAAAGCCTATTGTATATACATGAGATCCAATGCATTAGCATGCACATTCAATGCAACATAGAGCATGTTCCATGCAGCCTATTGCATATGCATGAGATCTAGTCCATATGCATGTTGTTAATCAAAGCAACTTGCTTCCCCTCTCAGTTCCCAGCAACTCTCTCCTCTCCATTGGACATCCCAGCAGTTGCCTTCCCCTTCAAAGCCCATGGGGGCTGGAATTCCTGGGAGCCCGGACACCTAGGTTCTCTCCAGCTCTGGAGAACAGTGGAGGCTGAAGGATTAGAGCAGTGGGAACTGGGAATCTGGATGCCTGGGCTCTTCCTGGTTCATAACTCCGCCATGTCTTGGTTTCCCCAGGGGCTGGCTGTAGAGTGGAGTGGGGTGGGATCTTGCCTTGCTGCCGCTGGCTGGACTGTCTGTATTCAGCTGCAGCTCGGACTTCAAAGGAGCCACAGCCTGATGTTGCCGGGCTCCGAAATGGCAGCCAGAGATGAACGATCCCTTCCCCAGCTAGACAGATAACTGATGCAGTGGGGGAGAGCACTGATACAGGCTCATAGGGGGCGCTGGTGAGGGTTGGGGATACAGGGCCCCTCACCAGGATGTGACTGGCTTGTGGGCGGGGGAAGGGGAATTGGAGGTGGGGATACAGTCGGTGCTGCAGCTGGCTCTGGACTGGGCAGCCAAGTGTAACAGTTGTAGCCAGCTCTGAGTAGAACAAAGTTGTGGCTGCCTCTGGTGTGCGGCATGGGAGACAAGGGATATAGGGCTGCAATGCGACTAGCTCTGGGGTGGGAGGTGTCAGCAGACGAGTAGAACAGACACAGCTTGCTCTAAGGGGCATTGGGACTCCTTGCTGGGATGATCTCCACCCCAGCTCATTTCAAACCAGGCTTGTTTGGGTGGTTTTTCCAGGTCTCCAGAGCTGCGGGGAGATCTAACAGCAAGGCAGTCTTGATCCCAATGTCCCGGGGGGTGGGTGGAAAGATGGTGTCACAGCCCTGCCCAGATCCCTGGACTGCCACCACAGCCCCAATGCCCCTCGCCTGGTGCTGGGAGCTGTACGCACTTGGTGATCTCTTCAGTGACTGTGTGCTCCACCTGGAGACGGGAGTTAACCTCGATGAAATAGTGTTTGCCGTGTTTGTCCACCAGGAACTCCACTGTGCCAGCATTCTGGTATCCCACCTGTGGGTGAGAGGGGGTGAGGCAGGGACTCCTGGGAGGGAAGTGGAGGTTGTGGGGCTAGAGCAGGAGAGCCCATCAGAGCCTATGGTGCCCTTCGCTCCCAGCCTGCAGCCTCCTGCCCCCTTAGTGCCCCTCACTCCCACCCCACAGCCCCCTCGATGTCCTGCAGCCCCATGCCCTGCTGGTGCCTCTCACTGCCACCTTGCTGTCCCCTGCCCCTCCCCACCTGCTTGGCTAGGCGCACGGCATCGTGGGTAAGGCGGGCACGAAGCTGGGGGTCTAGGTGAGCCGCTGGCGCGATCTCCACAACTTTCTGGTGGCGCCGCTGGATGGAGCAGTCGCGCTCATAGAGGTGTACCACATTGCCGTAGTTGTCCCCTGCAAGAGGTGACGGGGAGGGCTCAAAGAATCCTCCCCAAAAATCAGGCCCAGATTGGAGCTCCATGGGGGTGCAAGACCCCTCCCTACCTCAACCAGGGACTCCCCACCCCCCAATCAGGCCCGGATCAGGACCCATGGATGGGACAGCCTGCATCCCCTTCCTCCAACCTAATAAGGAGCAAGAATCAGACCCAGATCAGAGCCCCTGCCCCTACTGGTAGGTGGGGGGCACATTGTGTGGGAGGGACTCACCCAGGATCTGGACCTCAATGTGCCGCGGCTTCTCGATGAACTTCTCCACAAAGAGCGCCCCATTGCCAAAGGCAGCCAGTGCCTCCGAGAATGCACGAGTGTAGTTCTCCTCCAGCTCCTGGGGATGGAGTAGGAGATGATGAGGAGAGAGAACCCAGGCATCCGGGCTCCCAGCCCCCCTGCTCTCATCCCCAGGCTCTAACTCTACCCCCTAGCGCCCATCTCCTCCCACAGCTGGAGAGAACCCAGGCATCCAGACTCCCATATACCTCGTAGCTCCGGACGACCCTCATTCCCCGGCCACCGCCACCATATGCTGCCTTGAAGATGATGGGGAAGCCGTAGCTGTTGGAGAACTCATGGGCCTCAGTCAGCGATGTGATAGGCGCATCTGTGCCTGGCACCACAGGAATCCCTGGCGGGGAGAGAAGAAATGCCGACATGTCACCCCCCAGCTTCTCTCCGTGCCTCAGTTTCCTTTAGGACTCATAACAAGCCTTAATGAAGAATAATAATTTTAATCAGGTAACAAGCCTTAATGAGGTATAACCAAGTTAACCATTAACAAACTTTAATGAGGTATAACCATGTTAACTAAGTAGCAAGAGTTAATGAGGTGTAGCCACATTAACTAGGTAATGAGCCATAGCCAGGTTACCTGGATAATGAGCCATAATTAAGTGAAGCAAGGTAACAAGTCTTAATGAGGTGTGAGTAGCAGGGTGGAAAGCAAGCATGAATTAACCAGGTAACCATCTTTAAGGATGGGAAGATAGCTGAGCTGAGGCAGACTGCAAAAGCAAGGGGTGGATGAATCTTAATGAGGGGTCAATAACTTAATTGACTCTTGTCAGGGTTCTGACCCCATCTATCTCCACGTGAGAGATCTGTGCAGCACCTGTGGTAGCCCTGATTCCAGGCCTGGGGGGCCTGTACACCACACATAACCCTCCAATCTCAGCCTGGGGAATTTGTACAGCTTCCATAATTCCCCACGTTCAGCCTAGGGGGTCTGTACAGAGCCCAGCACCCCCTCGATCCCAGCCTGGGGGTCTGTACTGCTCCCACAACCCCCGACTCTCATCTTGGGGGGTCTGTACAGCAGCTGGCACATCCAATCTCAGCCTAGGGGGTCCAAAGAGAGTTTGGTGCCCTCCCAATCCCAGCCCAGTGGGTCTGTACAGCACCCAGTGCCCCCAATCTCAGCCTGGGGGATCTTTACAGCACCCCGTACCCCTGATCCTGGTAGGGGTCCTACCTGCAGCGATAGCAATAGTGCGCGCCTCCACCTTGTCGCCCATCTTGCGCACAACCTCAGGGGACGGCCCAATGAAGCGTACTCCAGCCTCAGCACAAGCCTGGACGAAATCTGCGCGCTCTGAGAGGAACCCATAGCCAGGATGCACCGCGTCCACCTCATTCTCCTGCCGTGGGGGGAGGTGAGGGAAGGGTTAGAGAAACGATATACTGGCTCTTTAAGCATTACACCAAACTTCTGGCACAGAGGAGGGAAACTGAGGCAGTCAGATGTATGGGAGACAAAACGAGAGAACCCAGAAATCCTGCCTTCTGCTGCTCCAATCACCCAGCCCTCAGTCACCGCTCAGAGCTGGAGAAAGAACCCAGGTGTCCAGGCTCCCCGCCCTTGCTCTAATTCAGGGGTAGGCAACATTTTTGGCTGGAGTGCTGAAAAAACCACAATGTCTACCTTGGAAGGTGCCGGAGTGCCGATATGCTGGAGCCCAAGCAGCTGTTTGCAGCCTCCCGGCTGCAGCCAGCCCACAGAGCCCAGTCTGCTTGCAGCCGCCTGCTGGGAGCAGCCTGGTCTCTGTGGCTGGCTGCAGCTGCTTAGAGCCCAGGCTGGTGGTGCTGTGCGGAGCAAAATGGCCTTGCGTGCCAGGCTCAGCACACTTGCAAGGTGTTGCTGACCCCTGCTCTAACACATGAGCCCTTCTCCCTTCCCAGAGCTGGAGAGAACCCAGGCATCAGGGCTCCCAGCTAGAGGGGGGCTCAGGGGCTAGAGCAGGGGAGGGCTGGGAACCGGGATGCCTGGGTTCTCTCCAGCTCTGGGAAGACAATGGGGGCTGGGGGATTAGAGCAGAGGGGTCTGGAAGCTGGGACACCTGGGTTCTCTCACAGCTACAGAAGGAAAATAGACTCCAGAGAGGCTGGAAGCCAGACACCTGGGTTCTCTTTCCAGTCTGGGAAGGGAGTAAGGGCTGGGGGTGTTAGAGAAACGGGGAATGGGAACCCAAACGCCTGGGTTCTCTCCAGTTCTAGGAGGGACATGGGTGCTGGGGGGTAAGAGCAGGGGGTGCTGGGAACCCGGACACCTTGATCCCTACCTTGGCCACCTGGATGATGTCAGGGATGTGGAGATAGGCCTGCACGGGTGGCAGCCCCCGCCCGATGAGATATGCCTCGTCTGCCTTCTGACGGTGCATTTGCCCTGTATCCTGCTCCGTGTACACGGCCACCGTGCGGATGCCCAGCTCTGTGCATGCCCGGAATACGCGGATGGCGATCTCCCCTGTGAGAGGCAGCTGGTATCGCAGGTGCCCGGATGCCTGGGTTCTCTCCTGCTCTTGGGGAGGCTGGGGGGTCATTAGAGCAAGGAGGGGCTGGGAGCCTGGACACCTGGGTTCTTTTGTGAGCTCAGAGGGGAGCGGACAGGAAGTGAGTGGGGGGGGTTGGGGTTAGAGTGAGTGGGGCTCAGAGCCCAGACACCTGGGTTCTCTCTGGGAGGGGAGTGGGGGCTAAGGGCTTAGAGCAGCGATCCCGGATGCCTGGGTTCTCTCCTGCTCTGGGAGAGGAGTGGGGGTTATGGGGTTAGAGCAGCAGGTGGGCTGGAAGCCCTGATGCCTGGGTTCTAGCCTTGCAGGGGGTGTTGGGAGGGCCTGGGCTGGAGAAGGGGGGCTGCTTGCATGCTGCAGAGCTTGTAGGAAGGGGCAGGGGTAAATCCAGGCTTGGCAGGGGAGCCAGGAGTTCCAGGCAGGCTGGACCAAGGGAGGGCTGCGGTGTGTCCAGGAGGATGTACAGGGAGGGTGGGGAGGGTCTGGAGTGGGGGTGGAGAAGCTGGGACAATGCTGCCTAAGTATGCTGCCAGCCTGACCCCTTTGCTGGGAGGGGTGCAGCTTAGCAGAAAGGAGTAGGGCTTAGGATAAAGGGGCAGAGCCTTACCTCTATTGGCCACCATGACCTTGCGGATGGGCTTGTAGTCGACATGCTGAGAGTGGTGCCGGGCAGCACGGAGCAGCCAGAGGCGCCGGTGGCCCAAGAGGGCCCGGCCCCTCCGCACCCAGCACAGTTGTAACATCTGGGGGGAGAGAGAGAC
Organism: Crocodylus siamensis; assembly: GCF_052110815.1. NCBI lineage: Eukaryota > Metazoa > Chordata > Crocodylia > Crocodylidae > Crocodylus > Crocodylus siamensis. The sequence continues at coordinate 3,930,658 of NC_143400.1, forward strand.
ATCCGTAAGGCCAGCGCCCTTTGCTCCAAGCCCTGGAGCTGGAGAAAACCCAGGTGTCCAGGCTCCCAGCCCCCTTTTCTAAACCACCCGTCCGCACTCCCCTCCCAGAGCTGGAGAGAACCCAGGTGTCCGGGCTCTGGGCACCCCCTGCTCTAACCATTATATGCTACAGCAGGAGGGGGTTGGACCCCAAGGAGACTTTTCCTGAGAAAAATGAGTGAATTTTCCAGAGGCTGCCAGAGCCCCATGGCCTTTTGCAGGCTTGTGGATTAAACAGTAATCTCCCCAACACGCCAGGAGCTGTATGTAACTGAGATGGGGACTCCCACTCCCCTCCCAGAGAACGCAGCTGTCTGGGCTCCCAGCCACCCCCACCCCCCATTCTAATCAACCCCCCCGCCCCCAATCCCAACCATCATCCCAGAGCTGGAGGCGTCTGGACTCCCAGTTTCCCCGTTCTCAGCCCCCAGGCCTCACTGCCCTCCCACAGCTAGAGAGGCCCCTCCATCTTGCTCACCGATGTTCCCCACTTCTAGCTGTTTCCCGTGCCCACAGCTGCCAGGGCCCTGTGCCCCTGTGACCACCCAGGGTGCCCCTCAGAGAGCCACACCCACGCTGGGGGGCACCTACTATGAGATGCCTGAGGCAAGGAGACACCCAGCGTATCTGAGCCCTTGTGTCTGTATCCAGCGCTAGGCTGGTCCTGGTGCCCCCTCCACCCTGGTGGCCCCCCTCCTGCCCCAGGAAGGCGGGGATGGGGGGGGACGACAAATAACCTTGCGTGTACTTTGCCAGTGATTGCTCAATATGCAAACAAGTTGGGGTAGATTGGGGTGGGGGGAAGATGCTGGGACTTTGCAAGCCCCCTGGCCAGCCCTTACTTCTAATACAAATACATTATAATAGTCTACTTAGAGCATTATAATGCATTTTAACAGGCTGCCGCAGAGGTTTGATTCTCACCATGATTTTGTAGCCTAACCATGCAGCTGATTGCCCTGCTCACTACAACTATCCAGTAACATTATAACGACATACAATGTAATGACGATGGTATTAATCTACTGCTATAATTAGATGGCTATGCTGTATTCATACTGGTGCACTATATAGACACAAAGATTACAGTGCACAGCTATGACATTACCATGTTCCAATTATAGTGCTTCATTATCATAGAAATCATAGAGAAGTAGGGCTGGAAGGGACCTCCGGAGATTGTATTATAATAATATGATAATAATATAATTAAATCAGAACAATGACAACAAAACAACAAAAATCAACAGTAATAATGACAACAATAACAGTAGTAATAATGTTTTGCATTGACATGACATGACATGATATGAGGAAGTGATTTTACAATCATATCAACACCAAATACGACTAATGGCATCACTTTATTTATTAAATCCTAATATTATAATTCTGTCGTGGTATTGGGATTAGTCTGTGGTAGATTTAATAGATTTTCATAGACATTTGGGCTGGAAGGGACCCCGGAAGATCATCAAGTCCAGCCCTCTGCCCTAGGGGCAGGAAGTCAGCAGGGGTCATAGGATCCCAGCAAGATAAGCATCCAAATGCGTCTTGAAGGCATTCAAAGTGGGCACTTGAACCCCTTCCCGTGGCAGTCTGTTCCAAACCCTGGGGGCTCGGACAGTGAAGAAGTTTTCTTATGTCCAGCCTGAACCGGTCACAGTGGAGTTTGTGACCGTTCAACCTTGTCATCCCTTGGGGCGCTCTGGTGAACAGATGTTCCCCCAGATCCTGGTGGTCACCCCTGATAAATTTATAGGTGGCCACCAGATCACCCCTGAGCCTACGCTTTTCCAGGCTGAATAGCCCCATGGCTCTCAGCCTGTCATTGTAAGGTCGGTATTCCTGACCTCTGATCATGTGCATGGCTCTCCTCTGCACCCTCAAGCTTCTCCTCATCCCTTTTGAATTGTGGAGCCCAAAACTGGATGCAGTACTCCAGCTGCGGCCTCACCAAGGCCGAGTACAAGGGGAGAATGACGTCCCAGGATCTGCTTGAGAAGTATCTATGGATGCAAGCCAGCATTTTGGTCACTTTACTAGCTGCAGCATCACACTGAAGGCCCATGTTCATCTTGTGGTCAACCATGACCTCCAAGTCCCTTTCATCTGTAGTGCTAACCAGCGTAGCACTTGCAAGCCTATAAGGATGCTGCAGGTTTTTCCTCCCAAGGTGGAGAACCTTGCATTTTTCAGTGTTCTCGTCCGCCCATTTCATGAGTCTATCCAGATCCACCTGGATCACCCACCTGTCTTCTGGTGTGGAAGCTTTACCCCAGACTTTGGTGTCGCTGGCAAACTTGGCCAGTCCGCTTTTGACACCATTGTCCACATCATTGATGAATATGTTAAACAGTATAGGCCCTAGGACAGAGTCTTGTGGGACCCCACTGGTCACAGTGCACCAAGATGACTGGCTCCCATCGACCACCACCCTCTGGGTCCTACCGCGGAGCCAGTTCCACAGCCAGTGGATCATGGTGACGTCAAGGCCGCAGTTAACCAATTTAGCCAAGAGGTGATCGTGGGATACCAGATCAAAGGCTTTTTTAAAGTTGAGATATATAACGTTGATCTCTTCCCCCTTGTCCAGGTGACAGGTCACCTGGTCGTAAAAGGAAATGAGATTGGTCAAGCAAGACCTACCTGCAACAAACCCATGCTGGCTATCCCTCAGGATATTGCCTTTAGCCAGTCCATTAAGGATGGCCTCCTTGATAATCTTTTCCAAGACCTTCCCCGGGATAGAGGTCAGGCTGATGGGCCTGTAGTTTGCTGGATCTACTTTCCTCCTTTTCTTGAAGATAGGCGCCACATTGGCCTTCTTCCAGTCTTCAGGCACTTCACCAGAGCACCAGGAGCTCTCAAAGATCTGTGCCAGGGGCTGGGCTATGATGCTCGCCAGCTCTCTGAGATGTTAGTGCAGAATTACATTGTTCTATGATAACAAGGATAGTACCAGCTGCTGTGGCTCTTATTACATTATAGTCTCATAAGTAAAACAAGGCTAGATCAGAATCTGCATATTGATGCTGTGATATTAATAGCATGATGTTGTTGTATGGCCTCCACTCATAATATTATAATTGTATTTTTATAATTGTCACATAGATCCATGTAAAAATAGTAATAATGTGTTATAAGTGCTTATGGTGTACTATGTAATGCATTATATAATATTGAGTACTTCACATTCAAAATTATATCAGATTATCTATTAACAGGTTATAACCATTACATACTAAATGATACCCTATATAATAAAAAATATGTCCTCATCAGGTTACTTATATATTAACTTGTTTATTCCATACTAAATGATTCCCTATATAATAATGTTACATTATCAGTATATTCATATATTAATTAGCATGCATATTATATACTAAATGATTCCCTATATAATATTTTGCCATCAGTTATTAATATACCAATTAACTAGTTTATTCCATAGTATATGATTTTCTAACATTTCATCATTAGTATATGCTTGAATCAATTAGCATGTTTATCACATACTAAATTAATGATATAATGAATATTTCATTACAGCACATTTAAATATTTATCAATATATAATACCAATTCTATACTCACTGATTCATTATATACTACTAAATAGTCTACATTTTACTCTATTCATTAACATGTTACAACTACAATGCTAAATTATTCATTACCAGCTAATGAATATTTTGCCAGACTAATATTAATCCATCTATTAACATGTTATAATGATTATATACTAAATATTTCATTAGTAGATGCATATTTCATCATTATAATTGCTACTGCTATTCTGCTAGAATTAGTAATACATAGTATTCTATTTATTAACATAACTATTCATGCTGTGTTCATCTATGATATGTTCATTAAAACACTCCATTCCTATACTGATTAATATGCTACGACTAATCGCCACAGGCCAAATTATTCATTAAGTAATAACAAATGCACTGTCATTACTGCCACCGGGGTATTATTAGTGTTAATGATAATCACCATGACCATAAGGAGAGAGGCATTATTCTAACTCCTGCCAATAATCACTGTAGCGATGACAGGGGTCATACTATTATCATCATCTTCCTCATCTTTCCCACCCTATTAATAACTGTGAATATTAACTGGCCTGCCCCTGCTCCCCTCGAGTGGGGCAGAGGACCCAGGTGTCCAGACTCAGAGCACCCCCTGCTCCTCTCCTAAAGCTGGACGGAACCCAGGTGTCCGGGCTCCCAGCCTTCCTGGTCTGACCCAAGACCCAGGTGGAGACCCATCCTCTCCCTAGAACCCCCCACGCCTGCCCCCTCTGCCCCCAGCCCCACGGCTGGGCTTGCTCCCAATAACGATAACAGACTTGATCCCAACAACAAAACAGCTGACACATATTTGCCCTGAGCAAACAGGCCCGTGGTTTCCCGGTCGGGCACTGTGTCAACAGGGGGGTTTCAGGCTGGGGCGGATGATGGGTGAGAACAGGAGGGCTGGGAGCCCTGACGCCTGGGTTCTCTCCCCAGGTCGGGGAAGGGAGTGGGGCATGGGGGGTTTGGGCAGAGGGGCTGGAGGCCCAGACACCTGGGTTCTCCCGCATTTCCAGCGAGCCAGGGAAGCAGGCACGAAGCCAGGACTCCTGCGTTCTACCCTGCTTCTGGGAGGTCAGACCTGGAAGGCTGGACGCCTCGGATCAACCTCCAGCTCGGGAACACAAGTGGGGCCTAATGGGGTAGGGCCAGGAAGCCGAGACGCTTGGGTTCCTTCCCTGGCTCTGGGAGGAGAAGTCGCATGGGTTAGAGCGGGGGGGAAGCCAGGACCCCCGGAGTCTATTCCCCAGACCTGGCAGGAGGCGAGATCCTGCTTCCATGGCACCCTCCCCAGACCTGCTGTGGGTGATGGAGGGATGGACTCAGCCCCGTGGCTCTGAGTGCCTCGGGAGGCCCGGAAGCCCCAGACCCCACATGGAGTTAACTGGGCAAAAGGTCAGGGCCTACCATCTCCTGGACAGGAGCCAGCTTGACCCTGTCCTTGGCCTCTGTGAATCTACAACCGGGGACCTCCCCCCTCCAGCTGCACCCCCACACACACAAATCTGGGCACAAGTCTCTAACCCAATTAGCCAGGCAAATTGCCTGGAGAGCCCCAACATGGATACCACCAGTAACCCTGGCAATAAAACCTCCCGGCTTTACAGCATTCACATAAACTATAGGCCGGTTAGTCTCACCTCGATCCTAGGCAAGCTGTTCGAGAAAATTATGCTGGCACACATCCAGGAGGGGCCAGCAGGGGACTGCATGCTTAGGGGCAACCAACACGGGTTCATCAGTGGCAGGTCCTGTCAGACCAACCTGGTGGCCTTCTATGATCAGATCACCAGATCATTAGACGCAGGGGTAGCAGTGGACATCATCTTCCTGGACTTCCGGAAGGCTTTCGACACTGTCTCTCACCCCATTCTCATTAAGAAACTGGGGGCTGTGGTGTAGACACCCACACAGTCAGATGGGTCACCAACTGGCTGAAGGGCCGCACCCAGAGGGTGGTGGTGGATGGGTCCTTCTCAACCTGGAAGGACGTGGGCAGTGGGGTCCCCCAGGGCTCGGTCCTCGGGCCCGCACTGTTCAACATCTTCATCAGCGATTTGGACGAGGGGGTAAAAAGCACCTGTTCAGATTTGCTGATGACACTAAGATGTGGGGGGTCATGGGCACACTGGAAGGATGCAACAGGCTACAATCTGACCTAGACAGGTTACAAGGGTGGGCGGACGAGAACAGGATGGGATTCAACACTGACAAGTGCAAGGTGCTGCACCCGGGGAGGAACAACTGGCACCATACCTACCGGTTGGGGAACTCCCCTCTTGACAGCACGGAGGCGGAAAAGGATCTTGGGGTCATCATTGACTCCAAGATGAACATGGGCCGGCAGTGTGGGGACGCAGTCAGGAAGGCCAACCGCACCTTGTCATGCATCCACAGATGCATCTCGAGCAGGTCCAAGGAGGTGATCCTCCCCCTCTATGCAGCCCTGGTCAGGCCGCAGCTGCAGTACTGCGTCCAGTTCTGGGCGCCACACTTCAGGAGGCAGCATGGAGAGGGCCAGAGGAGGCCACTCATATGATCAGGGGACAACAGGGCAGGCCCTATGAGGAGAGGCGATGGGACCTGAACCTGTTCAGCCTCCACAAGAGAAGGCTGAGGGGGGATCTTGTGGCCTGTTATAAACTAGTCAGGGGGGATCAGCAGGCATTGGGGGAGTCCCTGTTCCCCCGAGCACCGCCAGCAGTGACCAGGAGTAACGGTCACAAGCTGGCAGAGGGTAGGTTTAGGTTAGATATCAGGAGGCGCTACTTCACGGTCAGGGCGGCTAGGGTCTGGAACCAGCTTCCAAGAGAAGTGGTGCAGGCTCCTACCCTGGGGGTGTTTAAGAGGAAGTTAGAGGAACATCTTGCTGGGGTCGTTTGACGCCACTACCCTTTCCTGCCATGGTGGGGGGGTCGGACTAGATGATCTACTCAGGTCCTTTCCGACCCTAGAAACTATGAAATTAGTCTCATTCCCCACCAACATCCCGCACTCTAGGTTTAATCAGACTAATTCCTGGTGGAGGTTAGGCGAAGGCAGGGATACCATACTTACCCACATATAATATGTGTTGATTTATCGAGCAGATGAGCCTTTCCCTTACCCTGCAAAAAGAAACTAGCAACTGGAAATTGGGCTTAAAGGTGAGCTCTTTTCCCCTTCGATCCCCCTTGCCAAAACCAAGGTAGGGGGTTCCATGAGAGAGCAGCATGTGGTATGTGAGAACATACGGTATAGTCGATAGGGGAGGTGAAGACGAGAAACAGTCAGCTCAAGAAAGAGCCCATCTCCTGTCTCTTCCAGGGTCCAACTGGCCCCTGAAAGGGAGGGGTTTGAGCTCCCCCTTCAGGGGGCTGATGGGGAAAAAGGCTGGAGATGTCCTCCAAAAGGCTGCAGGAGGGGTGAGAGGTCACAGCCCATATAGTCTCCCTACTGTATATGCTCACAGACAACATGCCCCTCTCCCATGAGACCCCTGCCTTGGCTTCAGTACGGGGGAATGAAGGGGGATGACAAATCACAGCCTGGCCGGGTGGCTGGATCTCATCCATGCCAGCTGCCTGCTCTAGCCCATACCAGGGTCTCTAACTCCAGCCCCCGCAGGCCTGATGCCCAAGACATGGGGTCAAAGCCCCCCCCCCAGACAGGGGGGGAGGATACAGGTCTGTGCTGCAGCTGGCTCTGGGGTGGGCTATGCCAGCAGCCAAGTATAACAGATACAGCCAGCTCTGGCATGGGGTGGGGACAGGGCTAGGCTGTGGGATACAGCCACCTCTAAGTAGAACAGAGATGCGGCTGCCTCTGGGGTGGGGCATGGGAGACTAGGGATATGGGGCTGCCATGTAGCTGGCTCTGGGGTGGGACGTGTCAGCAGCTGAGCAGAACAGATGCAGCTGGCTCTGTGGGGGCATCAGGGCTGTGGATACAGGGGCCAGCACCTGTGCTGCTGAGGAAGGCGGAAAAAGCCCCCCATACACCTGCAGCTGGAGGGGGAGGAGAGGGGGAATTATTCCTCCCTGACTCCAGCAGCCAGCAGGGCCCAGGATGCCTGGGCACAGGAGAGGCAAGACTAGGCCTCGCCCCTGCAGGAAGCAGCCAGAACCAGGAGCTACAGGAGCTCTAAGAAAGGGAAAGAAACCCCAGAGGAAAAGTCGCAGCGGCCACAAAGTCTATTTTTAAGGTGCTTTGTGCCCAGCTTGGGTTTCTTCCCTCCCCCCTGCCAGGAATCATGATTCTCCTCCAACGCCACCAGCAGCCGGCACGACCGTGCAGGGCCGACGGGGGCAGAGGAGAAAGGGAAGAAGGGGAAAAAAAGAATAAAGCTTCCTACAAAACAATTCATCATCTCTCCATCTCTGCTAAAGCTTTGCGGTAGCCGGGGCCCAGCGCCACCTGGTGGAGACCGATGGGATCCTTGGGGCAGGGTGTGCCCCACTTCTCTAACCCCCCCAGCCCCCACTCCCTTCCCAGAGCCAGAGGGAACCCTGGTGTCTGGGCTCCCAGGCCCCCGTGCTCCAACCCCCACCCAGATCCCCCACCATTCCCACAGCAGGGAGAGTACCCTGCCTTCTGGAGGTCCCTTTCACCCTCCTTCTCTAGGGCTTCCCAGAACAAGGTGCAGGTCTTACATGTGCATGTGTTGTGGGGAGGCGTGTGGTACACCAATAATTACAGTAATGTCCGAGGCCACCAGAGTCCAAATCTCAGGCGTTATTATTGTTAACATCATCCTCATCGTTGTCATCATTATTAAGTTGCTGTTACGGCTTTTATATGATTATTATTATTATTGTTGCCATCATTATCAGCCTTATTTTATTATCATCATGATTTTTATCATTAATATGGTTATCATCATCATTTTATCATTATAATTATAATTCTCAGTATCATTATGATTTGATTGTTGTTGTGTTATCACCATCATCATCATGTTATCATCATCATTAATGTTTTATCATCATGATCATTCATATCACTGTTGTCATGATCGTTATTACTGTTGTTATTCATTGTTGTGTTGCTCTTAGCAGCATTATTATTTTATTTTTGTTGTTATCATCATTACGATCATTATCACTTTACTATCATCATATTATTGTTGTTTTCAACCTCACCGTTATGATAATGGTCATTACTAGTTGGTTAGAGTCTGGTTCTAATAATACCTACGTTGAAGGTTTGATCCTAGGTTGGACTAGATGAGCTCTTCATTCTCTATGATAACTCTGATGATGATGACGACAATAATAAAATGATGCTGATGATAACTACACAACAATAAAACAGTACCAATAATAATGATGATGATAAAATAACAATGAACATGATATCAGCAACAATAAAATAATAATGACCATGATGATTATGACGACAACAGCAACATAAAAGTGATCACAATGGTTGTGATAATCATTATTTAATTGTTGTGTTGTTATCAGCAGCATCATTATCTCATCATCATCGTCGTCATCGTTTTGTTCTTATTCTTGTTCCTACTATTACTACTACTATTATTATTTTTCCCCGTGTGGAATACGTGGGCCTTGCTGAAATGCTACAGCCAGGGGGAGCATCTAGAAAGGCTCAGACCTGGACATTTTCCTTTCGCACTCAATCCAGACAGCAACGGGAAAAGGCAATACCCCCACAGGCCGTTATTCCTGCCTGCAATAGTTCACTATAGTCCTGGTCTCTGTCCTAGGCTGGGCCCATCAGACCCAACAGTCTCCTGGATCCACTCAGAGCCTCCCCGCCAAGAGGAAATGGACTCAAAACGGTGCATTTTCCCACTACGGGTCCATCGGAAACAGGCCAGGGCTCGGGTACAGTTAGCTCTGGATCCACAAACAGAGGCAGGCAAGTCTTCCTGTCTGCGCCTGATGCTGGAAGGGTGGAAGGGGAGCCAGCTCGGCAGGTCAGAGCGCAGGGATTAGTCACTCCTGCCAGCGCCCGTCACGATGCTGCAGTGACAGGGGCAGCTAGGGAAGGAAGCAGAACATGAGCTCATCCTCTGCGAGTGGGCTGCAGCAATTAGCATGGTCATGGCCACAGTTGAGGTAGTGAAGCTGGTGGGGGGGGAAATAAGTACACACGTGCATACCATATTTCCTTGTATAAAACACACCCCAGATAGAAGAACCACCTGGTTTTTCAAAGGCAAAAGGAGGGGGGCGGGAGGGGGAAATAAGATCTTTGCAATAAGCAGCTGGTCATTGTCATCATCATTATCCAGCCTGAGTAGTGACCTGCTCCCCGCAAGTCTGGAAGGAGCAGAAACGGCTCTTACTGCATTTCTTGTGTATAATGCGTGCTGCAATTTTCAGCAGCTGGGTTCAGGGGGTGTGGTATGCCAGATAATGCATACATGTCCTATAGCTTCCAGCTGGCTGCTGCCTCCTGCTCCTTCCCAGGGGAGCTTCAATTTCTTAAAAGGGCCGGCCAGCTTATTCCCACATCTTTCTGTTGAAGGCATAGGACCACCGGAAATCAGGGCTGGAAGGGACGTCACAGTCATCTACTCCTGCCCCCTGCTCAAGGCAGGGTCGGCCCTGACTAGATCATCCCACCCACGTGCCCATCCAACCTGCCTTCAGACGTTTCCAAGGTCAGATGTGCCACAGTTTCTCTAGGACTCCACTCAGCATGTGTACACGTGTAGGCTTTCACCAGCTATGTATGCTGGCTTGACCCGATCGCTGATATTTTCAGACTTCAAGTTCCACAAAGCCCCTGTGGATCCCAGGCAACCAGCCCCCTCCCTACCCCAGTTGGATTTTGCCCCAGGGAAGGGAGAATGGGGTCATTAGCTGGAAAGGCAAATGTTTTGCACCTACTTGGAAACAACCCCAGCCCATCAGAGGAAAATTAGCCCTTATCTCCCAGCTGGGGTGCAGAGGAGGTTACTCACCAGGGCAGGGCAAACACCAGGGGATCCAGGCAGGCCCTAGTCTAGGGAGTGTTTCACAATCAGCCCTTCCCCTGCACATAGGGAAACTGAGGCAGGGCCTGATTGGGGGCACATGGGGAGGGGGTTGATCCCAGATGCCAAGGTAGGGGAACCATACCCAGGGCTACTCCCACTACCCCCTTGCTACAGCCTCTGCTTTTCTGCTGCCCGTTTCCTCTCCCAGCGGTGATGGGCAGCCGTGTATCCAGCTGGTGCGAAGGTGAGAGCACAGACCTCTGCACAGAGAAGCACCTGGCGCAGGACAGAAATAAATTCCCCCTTGCCTTGCCCCGATCTAATCAGACTCTGCTCAGATGAATAGATCTCCCCAGGAAATCAAGGGGCGGGGGTGGCCTTTGAACAGCTGAGGGAAACTGAGACACAGCAAGCTGGCTTTGAACTGATTCTTCATTCAGAAGAGCAGTACTAGTCGTGATGCTTGCGGAGACTTTCCAGCCTCAGTGAAGCTCCAAAGGCCTGATCTGACCCACGCTAGGCCAGTTTCTGCCCAGCAAAAACATCCCAGCCAACCTGGAAGGGAGGGGAATATCGGCTCCTATAACTCCATTTTCAGTTGGGGAGCCAGCAAAAGCCTTGAAAATCCAGATCTAGGATGCCAGACATGGGAGTTTCTCTACACAGGTCCCCCCCACCTGCCCCCAGAATCACGCCATGGCTGCAGAAGAACATGCAAGACATGCAGAGCACACACAGGGACTCATCCATGGTGGGAAGTCCGGCTGGCAGGCCCTAGAGGGGCCCTAGCACAGGCCGGGGCCTCTTACCTCTGCCCAGAGATCCTGCTGCCACCAGCCCCAAAGGCACCTGGCAGCTCACAGGCACCAGACCTGGTAGGTCCGCCTCCTGGTCTCCCGCCCCAGGTAATCAGGGCTGATCAAAGCAGCTGGGAACAACACCAGAGACTTCCCCAGGGCTAATGATTTGCAGATCCACACTAAGAGAGGAAGGGGGCAGGGAGGCAAGCTGATGGCAAAGCCCTTTGGGTCCCCGGGAAAAAAATCCACAAAGGTTTTCTTATAAGCCAGGAACCTAGGCATCCAAGACACATGCAGAGAAGCCAGGTCACCAGGACACATGTGCCAGACATCCAGGGCATGGACACACACAGAGCCCAGGCATCCAAGGCATGCGTGCGCACACAACCACAGTCCACATGTTCAATCGCACACACACAGAAATGCCAGGCATCCAGGATGCAGACACGCACGGAGTCCAGGTGCCTGGGACACGCACATACTTCCACATACAAACACAGCCCGGGTGTCCAATAAATATACAGGCAGACAAGGTTATTTGGGTGAATCTGATATCTTTTACTAGACAAACTTAAATAATTGGGGAAAAAATTTTAAGCAAGCTTTCAGGTTCAAAAACCCTTCGTCAGGCTGAGGAAGTTTCAGCAGTTGGTGTGCACTCTTCCTAGATGGACTGAAAAATAAAGAAGCCAGAGGCTGGGCTGGTATGCATACAAGGGTATGAACCAGAAAGCTTGCTTAAAATTTGTTTTTCCAACTATTTAAGTTGGTCTAATAAAAGATATCAGATTCACCTAAGAACCTTGTCTGCTTATGTCCTGAGACCAACACAGCTACAACCTACACTCCAATAAATACACAGGTATCCAGGTTGTAGCCATATTGGTCTAGAGGTAAAAGGAATCAGAACTCTTGGTAGAGGGGATCTCTTTTAGTAATCTAGTTGGTCTAATAAAAGATCCCCTGTACCACAAGTCTTGATTGATGTTGCCTCTAGACCAATACAGCTACAACCTGGACACCTAATGCATGGAAGATATCAAATTTTAGCCGATTTCTTAAATTAAATCTTCATAATTTTACAAGGAGGGAGCAAATCTGACCACCTGAAATCCTACTCCTGCCTTTGTTCGAGGTAATTTGCATCATCACAAAGCTTCATCACAGAGCTCAGAGACACTTTACCACATAAGAAATGCCTGCCCGGAATCTTCTCACTCCTCTGTGAAATATGAAACATCATAACCAGAAGGAAATATGACTACATCCTGCTTACCACCAAACAACTTCGAGGTAAACAGACTATTCCAACTTTTCTCTGAACCTAATCTGCCTAATGAACTGCTCCAAACAGGAGATTTTACCACCCCTTCAACTCTCCTGTGAAATATGAGCTTTCATTTCAACACAGGAGAACTTGTACAATCTTTTTTCCTAAGCTTAATGAATGGTGTTTGCACCTGAAAGCTTGGAATTAAAGATTTTTTTCTGCAATAATCTTGTTGGTCTAATAAAAGATATCACCTCTACCATGAGTCCTGTTTCAATAAATATACACACATGCATGCATGCGCACACATATACACAAACAGCCCCAAGTATCTAGGGAACGGACACACACACACACACACACTCAGAAGCCAGGCATCTGGGACACACGTACAGAACTCGGGGGTCTGGGACACATGCACATGTGCATGCATACACACACACACACACACACACACACTCAGGCATCTGGGAACATGCACCAGGCACCCAGAACACACATGCAAAATGTAGGGAGGGGGAAAATCTGGGATACACAGCCACACACCCACACACTCACCCACCCCAGGCATCCAGGGTACACTCATCCTCTCCCAAGCCATCAGCTACTTCTGCTTTTCCAGCAAGACCCTCAAGGACTGAGACAGGAGCCGAGTGCTGCCCCCAGACACACCCCTCAGAGCCCCACCTTAGTATGTCAAGTGCCAAACCCCCCTAGGCTGGCCTCAGCTACTTTTCCCCCTGGATCAGGCCTGAGCAGACAAAAAACTCTTCTTGAACCAGGGCACTGGCAGCTGCTGGGATCCCCCAGCTTCCTGTGTGGCAAGTCAGGGTGTGATGGCTAGTGCAGCATCAGGGCCCAGGGTCCTTCCGGGAAGAGCTTGAACAATGGATTTCCCTAGAATGGTTTAGACAGGGTGGATCCTGCCTCCAGGGATCTTATCCAGGGGTCTGGACTGGATAAGACCCCTGGAGCTCCCTCCCAGCTTTATTCCCCATGATTCTCACTTGGGTACAAGCCTGGCCTGGGCTTGCTTTTCATATGCACCCCTGCCCCCAAATCCACGCCACTGCACCGGAGAGGCAGAGGATGTCATAAGGCTTAACGCCCCTCACTCCATTTAGAGCACAGTCAAGCCTGGGGTGGATTCAGAGGGCCAGCGCTTATTCCCCTCTGGGGGAGGCGATATCTAGGAGAGGGGGAAGAGAGATCTAAGAGATCGATCGCCTGCAGCTTAGCAGCTGACTCAGCTGAAACACCCCCGCTCTCCCCCTTCCCGTGCTCCCAACTGAAATAGTCCAGTTGTAGCTGCACGTAGCCAGCTGCCAAGGATTGTGTGCAGCTCCTGTCTCCACGAGGATGTTCTCAACCTCAGCAGAATCAAACCGCACTCCCCACCTTGTTAGAACCCCCCCCCCAGTCACTCTTTGACTCTCCCACCTCCTGTGCTAATGAATGCATGCTTAGGATGTCTCTGGTTCCTTTTAAACCCATTTCCTGCTTGTTCCAGTGGAGCTAAGGAGGACTGGGTTTAATCCAGGGCTGATGTATCCTGGGTTTTGACTCCTATCCAAGGAACAATCCTTTACACGTGCAGCTTGACTGGCAAGTCACTCCAACGAGCCTCAGCTGCCCCATCAGGGACAAAGCATTAATTCAGATACTCCGCAGGTACTGCAAGTGGGAAAATGAGCTTGTAGAATCCCAGGATACAAGTCTTTAACCTGGAAAAAGCCCTTGGCCTGTTTCCAGCCTTGGTGCTGCTCCTAGTATCCAGGGCTGTGGAGATCAACATTCCCTGGTCTGGTCCATGTAGTACAATAGAAGAGGCCCAGAGAATGGCTAGCCAAGTGATCTCAGGAAACTGTAGCCAGACCAGGAGAGACTGAAAAAAAAAGTCGGGACTCACGTTTGGAATGAACAACAGGGGGGGTACAAGATGGAGGTTTATAACCAAGGGTGTAGACCAAATGAGCAGGCAACTGCTATTCCCCCAGTCCTAGGATACTAGAACCAGGGGGCACCCACCGAGGTGAGCAGGTGACAAGTTTAAAACGAGCAAGAAAAAGGGCTTTTTTATGCAAGGTGTGGGATTTACTGCCACGGGAGGGGTTGGGAGCAGAGAACAGAGCCAGGGTCACCCAGGGACTCGATGAATTCATGGAGGAAAAATCTTCTGGCAGGAGGCTGGAGGCAAAGCAGCCGATGGGGTAGAGGAAGGGGATTAGGGTGGCACTCAGGGGGGGCATGGAGCTAAGTTGCAGCCACAGAGCTTGGCCCCCAGTGGGTTACATCCCACTCTGACAAGGCCTTGCCCTTCCCACTGAGGTCTTCATCAGAGAATAGCCCTGCTCAGTTTAGGGGGGCTGACACCTAATTCAGTTCCCCAATACCAGGATTAGATCCTTAAACCCTTAAAACATTCCCCTCCAAACACCATCAGGGACTCAGCCCAGAGGGACCTTCTTCCTCTCCAGCCCTGAGCTCACAGTTACCTGCGTCTAATGCTGAAGGCTGGCATTATCCTAGCACAGCTGGCTGCATCTAGATCACAGCTTTCCGTCTCTCTCTCTCTACCACCTGCCTTTGGTTCTCTCTCTCTCTCGCGCGCGCCTCTTCTTTCCTACTGCTCTCTGCGAAGACTCGTCACACCCCACTCACCTTGCCTTTCTCTAGCCATCTTCAGTCCTATAACAGAAATACACAAGGGGTCCTTTTAGCACATCACTTCCACTTAGCACAGCTGGTTCATCAATTTCTCTGCATTACTGTACTTCCTTGATATCAATTTCTTGGCATCCATCTCTCTGTATCCATTTGTATGCGTTCACGTCTCTGCATATTTATGTATGTTAATTTCCCTGTGTTAAATGTCTTGTCGTCTGTGTCAGTAAGGCCAGAGCGAGGGGGAGAAATACTCCCCTCCCCCCATAATGGTATTCCAACCCCCAAAACATCTTTACAATTAAGGGAAAACAATTCAGGATCCTCCTTCTTCATGTGTAATGAAACGAATCTTCAGCTCACAAAAAACTGTGCATATATCTATACACACACACACACAGAGCATGTATATAGTTATGTGTGTATACACACACACATATAAATATGCTTATGATGTGTGGATGTCTGTACACACATACCCCTGTATATAAATGAGTGTTTTGTGTCTGTGTACATATACACACACATCTATATGCATATAGTGTGTGCATGCGTACATATACACACATCCAAGTGTTTGTGTGTATGCATCTATATATAAATGCAGTGTGTATATATACATATATGTACACCCACACATATACACACATCCATCTATACAAATGTGTGTATAGCATTTGTATACATATCTAATGTGTATACTGAATGTATAAACATATCTAGTTATATATAAATATATAAATACACATTTATAAAGCTAGATATGTCTA
This sequence comes from Crocodylus siamensis, assembly GCF_052110815.1. NCBI lineage: Eukaryota > Metazoa > Chordata > Crocodylia > Crocodylidae > Crocodylus > Crocodylus siamensis. Next base: position 3,946,716 of record NC_143400.1, read on the forward strand.
TATACACACACACACACTATATACACATATATTTAAACACAGATATGCGCATGTGTGTATAGTATACATATCTATTTTGTGAGAATGTAGACATATCTGCTTATATATAATGTATGTGTAGTGTGTGTATATACACATACCTAATATATATGTATGTGTGTATACATGTGTGCACAGTGTGTATAGACATATCTGTATAAAGAAGTATGTAATGTGTAACCACACACATTTGTAGAGCATGCATATACATATCTATATATACACGTGTGCACAGTGTGTATACACACACACTGCATACACGTATGAGTGTACACACACACACACACACACACACACAATATACACACATTTATATAATCATAGATTTCATAGACATCAGGGCTGGAAGGGACCTCGGGAGATCATCGAGTCCAGCCCCCTGCCCAAAGGGCAGGAAGTCAGCTGGGGTCATAGGATCCCAGCAAGATAAGCATCCGATTTACTCTTGAAGGTGTTCAGTGTAGGTGCTTGAACCACCTCCGCTGGCAGGGTGTTCCAGGCCTTGGGGGCTCGGACAGTAAAGAAATTCTTCCTTATGTCCAGCCTGAAATGGTCTTGCAGGAGTTTGTAACCGTTCGACCTCGTCATCCCTTGGGGCGCTCTGGTGAACAAATGTTCCCCCAGATCCCGGTGGTCACCCCTGATAAACTTATAGGTGGCCATCAGATCACCCCTGAGCCTGCGCTTTCCCAGGCTACAGAGCCTCATGGCTCTCAGCCTGTCGTCGTAAGGTCTGTTTTGCTGACCTCTGATCATGCGCGTGGCTCTCCTCTGGACTCTCTCAAGCTTCTCCACATCCTTTTTGAATTGTGGAGCCCAAAACTGGACGCAGTACTCCAGCTGCGGCCTCACCAAGGCTGAGTACAAGGGGAGAATGACGTCCCGGGATTTGCTCGAGAAGCATCTATGGATGCAAGCCAGCGTTTTGGTCGCTTTACTAGCTACAGCATCTCATTGCAGGCTCATGTTCATCTTGTGGTCAATGATGACCCCCAAGTCTCTTCTCTAGTGCTATCCAACGTAGCACTGCCGAGCCTATAAGGATGCTGCAGGTTTTTCCTCCCAAGGTGGAGAACCTTGCATTTTTCGGTGTTAAACACCATCAGGTTCTCATCTGCCCATTTGCTGAGCTTGTCCAGGTCAGCCTGGATCACCCGCCTATCTTCTGGCGTGGATGCTTTGCCCCAAAGTTTGGTGTCATCAGCGAACTTGGCCAGTCCACTCCTGACTCCAATGTCCACATCATTAATGAAGATGTTGAACAGGATGGGTCCCAGGACAGAGCCTTGAGGGACCCCACTGGTCACAGGGCACCACGATGAGTGACTACCATCGATTACAACCCTCTGGGTCCGACCATGGAGCCAGTTTCTCAACCAGCGGATCGTGGTGGAGCCAAGGCCACAACCGGCCAGTTTGGCCAAGAGGTGATCATGGGATACCAGATCAAAGGCTTTTTTGAAGTCAAGATATATGACATCAATCTCTTCTCCCTTGTCCAGGTGATAGGTCACCTGGTCATAGAAGGAAATGAGATTGGTCAAGCAAGACCTACCCGCAACAAACCCATGCTGGCTGTCCCTTAGGATGTTAGCCTGGACCAGTCCATCAAGGATGGCCTCCTTAATAAACTTTTCTAAGATCTTCCCCAGGATAGAAGTCAGGCTAATGGGCCTGTAGTTAGCCAGATCCACTCTCCTCCCTTTCTTGAAGATCAGCACCACATTGGCCTTCTTCCAGTCTTTGGGCACTACACCAGAGCGCCAAGAGTTTTCAAAGATCCGTGCCAGGGGCTGGGCTATGACGCTCGCCAGCTCCTTGAGTACCCTGGGGTGCAGATTGTCAGGGCCGGCTGACTTGAAGGTATCCAGCTTCTCAAGGTGTTCCTTCACGAGGTCAGCATTTATGGAGGGTAGGGGATCCCCATCACCTGAATCTTCCTGTCCCATAGCAGGCATGGGCGTCCCACGGGACTGATGAAAGACTAACGCAAAGTACCTATTTAATAGGTTGGCTTTTTCCTGGGCGTCAGTTGTCAGTTGCCCCATCTGGTTTAGCAGGGGTCCAACGTTGCCCTTGCTTTTCCTCCGGCTCCCCACATATCTGAAAAAGGACTTTTTGTTGTCCTTGATGCTTGAAGCTAGTTGGAGTTCAGTTGCAGCCGTGGCTTTCCTGGTTTGGTCCCTGCAGGACCGGACCAGCGTGGAGTAGTCCTCCTTGGAGGTGAATCCCGTCCTCTATCCTTTGTAGGCTTTCCTTTTTAGCCGCAGGAGGTCCGCAAGGCCCCTGGAGAGCCAGGAGGGCTGCTGTGCCTCCTTGCTGCCTTTCCTCCGTGTTGGAATAGATTTAGCTTGTGCATTGAGGATCGCTTCCTTGAGAAGCAACCACACTTCTTGAACTCCCATCTCCCTGGGGTCACGGTCCCTGAGGGCCTGACCGACAAGCCCCTTGAGCTTGTCAAAGTCGGCTTTTCTGAAGTCAAGGACTTCTGTATTGCTGACTGACTTGCCAGCTTTACGGCGGATGGTGAAGGTGATCAGCTCGTGGTCGCTGTCACCCAGCTTCCCATCGATCACTAGGTCGCCGATTAGGTCGTCCCCCGTAGCCAGTACCAGGTCGAGCAGCGCTTCCCTCTCGTTGGCCCATAGACTTCCTGAGTCAGGTAGAGGTCATCCACGCACGAGAGAAAGCTTTGTAGCTGCTCGGATTTTGCTGAGCGATCTTCCCACGAGATGTCCGGGTAATTGAAGTCACCCATGACAACCAAGGTCCTGGAGCAAGCGGCCTCAGTCAGTTCCCGGGCAAACTCCTGGTCAAGCTCAGGACTTTGGGTGGGAGGTCTGTAGTAGACTCCCACCGTTGTGTCCCCTGTGCCGTTTTTCCCACGAATTTTTACCCAGAGGGTCTCTAGCTGTCCATGCCAGTCGCCAACATCAGCTTGCAGGGACATGTGGCTACACCCCCGCCCCTTTTGTCAACACGATCCCTCCTGTATAGGGTATAGCCCTCTATACCCGTGGTCCACTCATGGGTGGAGTCCCACCAGGTCTCTGTTATCCCTATGACATCATAATTCTTTGCACTGAGCAGGAGGACGAGCTCCTCCTGCTTGTTACCCAGGCTCCTGGCATTAGTGTACAGGCAGGCAAGTGTGCCCTTAGGGGCTCTTGCCTTGGCCACAGATTGTGCCAGGGCTGGGGCAGGCTCCCTTAAGTCCCTTGGTCTGCTGGCTTTGCAAGGGTCGCTCAGCGGGCCAGCAGTGGCAGTAGTCCCCCCATCCTCCAGCGGGCTTAGTTTAAAGCCCGGTGGAGCAGGTCAGCCAGCCTGGCTGAGAAGAGCCTCCTCCCCAGGGAAGAGAGGTGGAGGCCATCTCTTCCCAGCAGCTCGCTGCCTCTCTCGCCAAAGAGCGGGCTGTGGTCATGGAAGCCAAAGCCTTCCCGATGACACCAGCTCCACAGCCTTTGGTTCACCGCGTGGATCCTCCTCTCCCTCCTCAGCCCATAGCCTGAGACTGGGAGGATCGACGAAAACACCACCTGAGCTCCCAGACCCCTAAGCTCCGCTCCCAACTCCCTGTAGCGCCTCATGACCTGGCTGGGGGTGCTCCGAGCCATGTCATAGGTGCCCACGTGAATAAGGAGCATGGGGTAGTGGTCTGTGGGCCGGAGGAGCTGCGGGATCCTCTCCGCAATGTCTCGGATGCAGGCCCCCGGGAAGCAGCAGACTTCCCGGGCTAAGAGGTCGGGGCGGCAGATTGCCCCCTCAGTGCCCCGCAGGACGGGTCTCCCACAACAAACACCTTTCGCTTTGACTTTTAATCGGTACACAGCTATATAGCTACACCCACCACCATATACATATACACAGATATTTGGGTTCATCTACAAGGTGGATCTACCTTGCTTCCTGCTATGGAAATTCAAACCATCATTACATCAACTTTGGCAGCAGATTTAAAAAAACAAAAAACAGTATTTTTGGCTGAAATGGTGTAGGAGGCAGGTGACGGGGACTTCCATTTTCCATCAAGGTACTGATTATATTAAATAAAAAAAATGATTCAGCTCATCTACAGTTATCCCAGCCATGCTGTCAGCCCCATACAAATCATCACGCACAAGACTTCTGACCTCTGTCAGTGATTAAAACATCATTTCTTTCTTTCTTTTTCAGCGGACCTGGTAAACGCAACATAAAACCCCCAGGGTCCAGCCCAAATTGGGAAGTAACAATTAATGTGCTGCATGTCAGGGGATCTTAGAGGGGTCCTGTCAACAGCGTCATGGAGGCTAACAGGATTGTTTTCAGCGTCAGAGACAGTTCGAGTCAAACCTCCCCTCTCTTTGAGTAGAGGGCAAAGTATTCAGGCATCTTCAAAGCCACCTCCCATCCCACACACCTGAAGAGCATGAATTAAATGTCTCCTTTAAGATCAAAAACACCATTTTTTTGGCCAAAGCAAAATCAAAATCACTTTTTCCTCCCAAGAAATAAACTTGTTCTATTGCAAATAGCTGACAAACAACAAAGCTACCATGTATTGCCTCATATACCACATGTATTTGCCCCACCAAACCCACCTGCTGGCAATTAAGAGTGCATATTATATGCGAGAAATACAGTAAGAGCGGTCTCTGTCTGTATAGGGCAAATAAAATCTACAGGCAACTACCAAGGAGCCCTGCGCCCCTCCCCCCATTCCCCTGCCACACGGTTACAGACATCCCACAATTCACTGGTGAACCGCACAAGAACCGCGCAATAAACGGAGACCGGCCACGTGTGCAAAGCAATTCCCACACCACAAAAATGGCCATCCAGCTATAAAGAGAGACAACCAGCTACAAAGTTAGTGCCCATCTAACCCCTTCATTTACAGACGCCTCGTGTGACTGAGCAAAATCACTTCCACTGAGCCTCAGTTTCCCCACTTGACATATCTTCCCCCTCCACCCTTTGTGAGGAAGGGGGTAGGAGGGGAGCTGAGTTCTGAGGCATTTATTAGGTACATCTAAGGCCTCAGCCAGGAGCCAACAGGGTTGGGGACTAGTTTTTCACTGAAAAAAGAAGTGCTTGGGAGCTCTGAATAAAGATGCTCCCTTCAAGCCACTCCGCTGCTGCCCTCTGCTGGACAAAGGTGGGCACCGCCAGAGCCCCAGCCTGGGGGGGGCACAGCACGCAGAACCCCCTGCTCTCACCCCTTGGTCCTCACTCTATGCCCTGAGCTGGACAGAACCCAGGTGTCCAAGTTCCCAGCCACGCCAGCTCTAACTCGGCAGTGCAGAGGCAGAAAAGGATCTTGGGGTCGTCACTGATGCCAAGATGAACATGGGCCGGCAGTGTGGGGACGTGGTCAGGAAGGCCACCCATACCTTGTCCTGCATCCACAGATGCATCTCAAGCAGGTCCAAGGAGGTGATCCTCCCCCTTCATGGGGCACTGGTCAGGCCGCAGCTGCAGTACTGCGTCCAGTTCTGGGCCCTGCGCTTCAGGAGGGATGTGGACACCATGGAGAGGGTCCAGAGGAGGCCACTCGCACGATCAGGGGGCAGCAGGGCAGGCCCTACGAGGAGAGGCTACGGGACCTGAACCTGTTCAGCCTCCACAAGAGAAGGCTGAAGGGGGAACTAGTGGCCTGTTACAAACTAGTCAGGGGGGACCAGCAGGCACTGGGGGAGTCCCTGTTCCCCCGAGCACCGCCAGGAGTGACCAGGAATAACGGTCACAAGCTGGCAGAGGGGAGATTCAGACTAGATATCAGGAGGCGCGACTTCATGGTCAGGGCAGCTAGGATCTGGAACCAACTTCCAAGCGAAGTGGTGCTGGCTCCTACCCTGGGGGGTTTTAAGACAAGGCTTGACAATCACCTTGCTGGGGTCGTTTGACCCCAATACTCTTTCCTGCCGTGGCAGGGGGTTGGACTTGATGATCTGCTCAGCTCCCTTCTGATCCTACTAACTATGAAACTATAACCCCCACCCCAGCCCTCGATCCCCTCTCAGAGCTGATATAGAGCCAGGTGTCCGGGCTCCCAGCCCCCCTGCTCTAATCCCCTGGCCCCCACTCTCCTCCCCAAGCTGGAGAGAACCCAGGCATCCAGCATGAGGGGCAAAATGCCCACATCCAACCTGAGGGGGGCCGGGAGGGGAGGGGTTGGGGGGCCTGTGTCTGGCAGTGGAGGGGCATGGGGGCCCCCCTATATCCATCCAGGAGGGGGTGGTGGGATTGATCCAGCTGGAACCAGGAGCGGGACCATATCCAGCTTGGGGACAGGCCCGGATGCCCCCCCAACCCAGGCATTTGCTTCTCCGACAGCTCTGGGAAGGGGAGAGAGAGAGGGAACAGAGCCCCATTCAGCCCTAACAAAGGCCCTGTTCTTCCAGCAGGAGGAGGTGTGTGTGGGGGGGGCTCAGCAATGGGAGGCTGGGAGGCGGTGAGAACTGGAGTACAAGCACAAGAGCTCGGGGCCTATGTGCCCCCCCGAGTTCCGATCTGCACCCCCCAAAATGCCCCCAGGAAAGGGGTCCCCCTTAAAGCCCCCCTCACAACATCGACCCTTCATGGTGACTGAGTTAAGCCCCCCAGTAAGGTGTCAGGTGCTGGACAGCTCAGGTCTGTCCCCCACCCCCATCCTAAGGGGGCCACATGGACCTGGAGTGAGATGGGGGGGATCTAACCACTGGACCCCACTGCCAGCTCTGGGAGAGGAGCGGGGCCTAGGGTGTGGAAGAGGAGAGGGGAAAGCAGCATGCCTAGGTTCACTCCCTGCTCTGGAAGGGGAGGAAAAGCTGGGTGGTAAGATCAGGGGGAGGCTGGAAGCCCAGATGCCTGGGGTCTCTCCAGTTCTGGGAGAGGAGTGGGGACTGAGAGAAAGGGGGGCACACTGGGAATGGAGGGGAATCTGGGGGTGCAGGGCTGGAAGTCCAGATACCTGGGTTCCCTCCAGCTCTTGGAGGGGAGTGGAGCTAAAGGGGGCAGGGGTAGAACAGGGACTGGTAGCCTGGACACCTGGGTTCTCTCCCCACTCTGGGAAGGGAGTGGGGCTGGGAGCCCAAACACCTGTGTCCCTCAGCACTGGTCACTGCCCTGGACCCCTCCAGCCCCCTCTGGGTGGTGAGACCTGGGCCCACCCTCATCTCCTGGACTTCTGCCCAAAGACTCTATGCAGGATCAGGCCTGTGGCAGCAAGCCTGGCACCCTCCAGCTGCCAAGGCCCCGGGCAAGAAAGCTAATTAAATCCAAGCATTAATTTGCAAGGTGAAATTAAATCTGTGGTCTTGCACAGTCTCTTCCTGTCAGCGCTAAAACTAAAACAGGGTCAAGCTGGAACAGTGCACGGATGGGGGACCTGGCCCTGGCTGGAAGTCAGTGCTGGCCCCACTTGGGGGTGCTGTACTGCAGGGAGTGGGGCAGAGGGTGCTCGGGGGGCACCCTCTCTTCACCCACTGGGGGGCAGAAATACCCCCTGTTCTGCCCCCCATAGCACAGCACCCTCTAGTGCCTGCCCCCCAGGCAGCACTAAGCCTACAGGCACAGTACCCCCTGCTGGGCATGCACCAGGAAGTGTTAGTGCCACATGTGCACACACACACACAACCCAGATTACATACGTGACGGCTTTGAGGCTGTCTTATGACCCTTTGTGTGTTAGCCCACCACGAGGTTGTGAGTGCGGCACTAACACACCCTGGCCGGGTGCAGGGGGAACAGGTGATAGAGAGAGCACCACAAGTGTGGTGCTCTAACATGCCCTAGTCTGGGTCTGTGTGTGCATACACAAGTGTGGGGCACTCACATACCCTCATGTGTGTGCACACAGAGACCCAGACCAGGACACCTATGTGCATGTACACACAGATGCACACCTGGATATGCATCATACACGTGTGCGCACACAAAGTTATAAACCAGGGTGTGACAGTCCCACATGTGTGTGCAAACACACACAAATACCGATAAGCATACAGCACTCACAGACCCTTGCCTATGTCTGTACATGTGGTCTACTCCCTAACCAAGACCCAGAGGAATTGTGGTAACAAGGCTGTACAGAGGGGTGGAGACATGTGATTGTTAGTGTGCGCGCACACACACACACACACACACTTTTTTGGACACCCAAACTGAATGACTCAGTAATGGTTAGCTCCCAGTCCATGCTAGGATGGATCTCAGACACATACAACCCAAACATCTGGGGGACGGACAGACAGATACACACACACCCAGGTATCTGGGGGACAGATACACGCACGCGCATGCGCACACACACACACACCCCCTCCCCCAGGGGACAGACAGATGGATGGACACGCACACACCCACCTTAGGCATCCGGGGTGGACACACATATAAGCTTTTTGGGAAACCTGAAGTAGACAATTTGCTTATGGATGGTTCCAAGCCCATGCTAGGATGGATCTCACACACACAACACAGGCATCTGCAACACACACACACCCACCCACACTCTACACACTTGTATAAGCTTTTTCAGAAAGTGAAACTAGACAGCTCACTAATGGGTTAATTCCCAGTCCATGCTAGGGATGGATCTCAGACATGCACACACCCCGCCACACACAACCCAGGCATCTGGGACACATGTAATCTACACACACACAAAATCTACACACTGGCACCTCAGTTCTGTGCGTGCATGTGACCCGGACGCCCGGGCTCTGTGTGTGGGGTGCGTGTGTCGGGGCTGTACCCCAGGCACCTGGGCTCTGTGTGTGGGGTGCATGTGTAGGGTGTGTACCCCAGCCACCTGGGTCCCATGTGTGGGGCGCCTACCCCAAGCATCCATGCTGTGCATGTGCACGTGTCCCGGGAGCTGGGCTCCGCGCACAGGGCGTGTACCCCGGACACCCAGGCTCTGCGTGTGCCTGCGTCCTGGGCGCCTGGGTTCCCTCTGTGCGTCATGCTGAAGAAATCTCTTCCCACAAGAAAAGCATACACATTACGTAGAGATATACAGATCTAGATCCCCCTCTCTCCCGACAAGGACCCCTCATCCCCTTCCCACAGCAGCGTAAGAGCAGAGGCGCAGGCAGCCGTGGCCCGCGGTTCAGGAGAGGGTGGAAAATCAAGGGCACCTACGTTGAGGCCAGCGGGGCTCCTTTTCTACCGCATTGGGTGGAAAGACGTGGGGCAGTCTCCGAGCAGGGCCCGGGCTCGCGAGCAGGGGACAGCTTCTTGCCTAGAAAAAGGGGGAAAAAAGCAGCTGAGTGAAAGGGGGGAAATAGAGCAAGGGACAATGCCATGGGAAGACGGCCAGTGGCGGGGGCGCTGGAGACGTGTGCTGGGCATGGCAAGCCCAGAGCAGCCCCCGGCTGCGGGGAAGGGAGCTGGGGTGTGAATCCAGGGCGGCAGGGAGGGTGTTGAGATCTCTGAAGTCAAAAGACCCCCACCGGGGCCTTCGCACAGCTGACAGACGCCAACATGGAGCCAACATGGCCGCCAGTGCAGCCAAGCCCCCTCACTGATGCGGCCCAGTCGGGAGCTGGGCTTGAACTCGCACCCCAGTGGGGGGGGGGGCACCCTGTGCCCTTTGCTGCCCCGGGTTTAATTCCCCTAGAGGCCTTGTAGGCTTCAATGGAGGCTCCTGCCTTCCCTGAGGGGACCCATGGTGTCGCCATGGTGACGAGGCCTACCCAGCCCACTCAGGCCTGTGGGGCGGTACTCCCAGGGCTACATGCCCTCCCTAAGGGGTTTAGGACCCTGCCATCTGCTGTGCAGACAGAAAGCCTGACCCCACGGCCCCCTCACGCCTCATTTAAGTTAAACGCATTGTCCTCGCTGCTATTTTGACTGGGGGGCAGTAGGTAGGGACAGGCCAAGTCCCCAGGCTCCTAAATCACCACAGCAAAGACTCGCACATGCAAAGACATGTGTGGGTACACACCAGACCAGCACCTGCCACGTCACACTGGGGGAACTGTTTCACAGAAAGGCAAAGTCCCTGGCCCGGGATAGGGACACACGATTGTTCGTGACCACACACTGATCCCAGGTGCCCAGGACACCCCCCACCATAACCTACACACTCATATAACCTGTTTCGGAAACCTGACCCAGACAACCTCATCCCATCCACATGGCCTCCATCTTAGCCTAGGATCCAGGGCAGGGGGAGCCCAGGGCAGTGTCTGCTGTGAGGGAGCCCCCCATCCCGGGCCTGGTAACACCCAGCCTCCTGCCCCCAGTGATCTACAAATCGGGCAGGTTGTAGGGAAAGGGGAACAGGCGGCGGGCGCTTGGGGCTGAGGGCTCTAGGCAGCTCCAAGGGGCGGCTGTTGGACCAGGGCACCCCATGGTCTCCAGTGCTGTGGGCAGCGCCCAGGGAACAGGGACCCTGACTTGGATTCCCCAGCCCAGACGGTTCTCCTGCCCTCTGGTACATACAGCGCCTAGCGCCAGAGTGTGCCCCCCTCTCCAAGCTGGGAAGAGCAGCGGATGCAGCTTTGCTGGCACGAGATGGCTCCTGGCAGCCAGCCACAGGGAGATGCCTTCTGGCGGCGCAGCCCTGTCTACACCACAGCTGGCCTCAAAGTGTGCGGAGGTGCCTCCTGCTTCGGGACCCGGCCCAGTCTGGGGTGGGTCAGGCCCACTGTTTGCAAGAAGGGAGATGCACTAGATCAGGGGCTGGACTCCACCACCATAATGCACCTCTGCCCCTAGCCGTGGAGGAAGCAGAGGGGAAAGAAGCAGCCTTTCAGAAGTGCATCCACCAGCCCCCCAAAGCCAATGCCGGAGAGGATCACACAGGGCAAGAGCGCTCTAGGCATGCCCTGGTCAAAGCCTCCGCCATGGATGTCAGCAGTCTGGTCCACTGGCCAGATCCAGGGTGTGGGACCAGGTGACATCTAGCCCCGGAGTCTCCACCCAGGTGAGTCTGACCCCCTTGCCCTCAGGCACCGACAACAGATGAAGCCGAGCTGTTCTCTGCCTCCATGAGCACCAGAGCCCTGAACCTCACCGATCTGGAGCTCTCCAGACACACCCACTACACCCTGCTTCCCTGCACAGCGTCCCTAGGACAGCACTGTTCAGTTTGATTTCTCCTTTGCCGCTTCTCCAATCCTCAAAAGCACTTCAATTCCCTTCCCTCTCCCTCTGCGTGGCCACAGGCAGATCCTTAATTTTCTCTCCATCATAATCTTCACCCTCTGGCTTCTCCAGTTCAAAAGCACCCACCTTTCTTTGCAAAGCAAAGATCCCAGGTTCATAAAGCAGCCAGCAAGGGATGCATCTGAAGCTGCGGGAGATGGAGCAGGGGCGGAGAGAAGAATGCAACACAGCCGAACAGGGCAGCTGTGGCCTTCAGAGGGGACAGCTGTATCAACTGCATAGGGACGGAGTTATACCAGGAGAAGACACTGTATACGGATACTCGCTGTGATCCCAGTATAGCTGAACCCACCACAGTTTTACCTGTTTCATTAAAAGCTAAAAGCAACAGTGATTTAACTCGGCCCTGTGCAAACCGACAGTAATGGCCTCTTTAAGGAGGGTTAAAGGATACATGTGTCCACAAGCCAGTCCCTTATCTCATGGTAAAAGACACTACTGGCCCCCTTTTGCCAAGACCTGATCAATAGTCTGCCTTCCAAAAGAGAAAAATTAGCAAAGCATGGTTCTTATTTAGGGGAAGCGTGTGGTTTTCCAGGAAATATGGTGTATGAAGCAGAGGCAAATCCTCATCAGTGGGTCTCACATTTAACCTTGCAGAGAGGGCAGGGGAAAACGAAAAATGTAAGCAGAGGTGTTTGCTTTCACTGCCTGGGACTGGAGCTGCTTGTTATCAAAGCCCAGATGGTGGGGGGAAGGAGATAGCAGGGAGTAACCAAGGCCAGGCGGGGCTAATCCAAAGAATGCACAGCATCTGCAAATGCTGGTTCAGCGAGTCGGGTATGCCAAGAATCCAGGGGATTTTGGTGGGGGAGAAGACAAAAAAAAAAAAAAAAAAAATCAAGGGAGAGAACAAATAATGCATGCATAGAAGAGAAGATGAGACAAGTGTCTATTCTGCAGCTGGAAAATTTCTTCTGAAGCTGCATTTTCTGCTTCTGGACTGGGGGGGAATTAAGCCTGGTGGAAGAGATTCTCTGGCCAGGCCTCCCCTGGAGCCAGTTCTGGAGGGGAAGGAAAGGAAGCTGAAGGCAGAACGGCTGATGGGGCAGAGGGAAAACAGCATTGGGAACTGAAAGCAGAGCAGCTGATGGGGCAGGGAACATGCAGGGCTGCAGGCTGAGAGCAGAGCGCCCAATGGGACATGAGGGGTGCAGGGCCAGGAGCAGAGAGCAAAGCAGCCGATGGGGCAGGGGGCACAGGGCTGGACACCAAAAGCAGAGCAATGGATGGGGAAGGGGGCTGAAAGCAGAGCAGCCGATGGGGCGGGGGAATGCAGGGCTACAAGCCGAGAGCAGAGCAGCTGATGGGGCAGGAAGCAGGGATCTGTGGCACTCAGGGGGAGCACAGGGCTAATTTCCATCCCCCGCCACATTAGATCATCAAGGAGAAAAGACTCACGGAGCAGATTCTGGCTCCCAGTAGGCTGGACTGGCTGGAAACTTGCCCCAAATTCTCCTTCTTTCTTCCCTGTTTGGAAAAGAGAGTAAGACTGTGGGGACCTTTGCTCCCTGGCACCAGACTAAAGCCACTGCGCTCCCACTGAATCACAGCTCCCAGCTTCACACATAACTGATCTAAGCCAAAAAAAAAAAAAAGGGGGCCGTGAAGAAATTCTGCAGAAGAAATCAGAGCAGCTAGGCAAGCTGCCTTGGAGGGTGGGGGCAAAACAGCCCAGCCCCCTGCCTCAGGCAGGATCAGGCCCGTCTGCCCCAGTCCAGGCCTTTCCCAACCTGCTCCAACTCCCACGCACAGTGCGGGGTGTTATACTCAGCCGTTGCCCAAACCTCCAACGTTAGCTGCACAGCCCAGCACGGATCCCCTTGAATAGGCCCTGGGTGCAGCCAGGGAACCTTGTCCAGGCCAGGCAAGCGCAGGTTCAAAACCCACCCCCCACCTTTAGAGAAATGGGCCAACCCCTGCTCCAGCAAGAAATCAGAGCTTCCCTGCGGCGTCCTGGCTCAACAGCATCAGCCTTCATGGAACGCAAAGCCTGCGCTGGCCAAGTTTCCCAACTCTGTGCAGCCCACTCCTCCCCTCTCACACTTCATATGCTTCCACTAATTGAGAGCCTGTCCTGACACGCGTGTCCCTTCCTGCCAGGCATACTTTAAAGTGTGACGCTTCCAGACAAGGATTGGAACAAAATCTCTCCCTGGAGGTTCAATAAGAATCCCAAAAGCAGCTCAGAAAATCAGGAGGTTTTTTTAAATGGGGCGGGGAGTTTAGCATGGGGGCACAGGGCAGGGGATCGAAAGCAGAGCAGCCAATGGGGAAGGGGGGAGCAGGGCAGGGAATAGAGAGAAGAGTGTCTGATGGGGCAGCAGGCACAGGGCAGGGAGCAGAGCAGTCGATGGGGCAGAGGGCACAGCGCAGGGCAATCAATGGGGCAGGGGAGATCAGAGCACGGAGCTGAGAGCAGAGCAGCCGATGGGACCAGGGAGCACAGGCACAGGCACCAAAACCAGAGTGGCCAACAGGCCAGGGCTTGGTGCACGGGTGGGAGCCAAGAGCAGAGCAGCCGAAGAGCCAGGAAGATTGTCCCCCTCCCCATTATGGCACTGAGTTTGGGGTGGACAAGAAGCAGCTATAACTGCAGTTCCTTTTTAACTAATGAAGGCCAACACAGGACAAGACTTTAATGATCCTCCCTCGTTTAAACTGAATGGCTGAGCAGGAACGGGCATGGGGAAGGGAGGGGCATTCACCAAGCACCTTTCTCCAGTTGTTTGCCAGGCATCAGCATTGAAGACACAGGAAAAGAAACGTTAAACCAGCTCTCTCTTGGAACAGTTGCTGCCTCAAGTCTCTCTTTTCCCCACCACACTTGTTGGAACAACTATCAATTGTTAATGCCCTCCAGCGACATGTCCCACAATGCTCTGCTGCCTGGCACTGGAGTAGGAGCTCCAAACACCAACGTAGCCAAACAGGCCGTCCTAGCCTGGACAACTCCTTAGCAAAGAGCATGGGGCCTCTAAATCCCCACAGGTAGCCAATGAAATACTGTATCTCACATACTATGTGCCCTACAACTTCCCTCCTTTTCACTCTGCCATTCCAAAAAAAACATTTTTCCCCCTTTTGAAGCCAAATGGAAGAGGCCAAAAAGCCAAATCTTCAGCTCAACTCTGTCTCCTTTTCCTGCCTGTGCAAAAGCTATCATTTCAAGCTTTGCACAAAGGCTCAGCCAAAAGCTGAAACTCTAGCTGCTGCTGAAGACGGGTGTCCAGGGCCGGATCTATGATTTGAAAGAGAACTAACAAGTCTCCAGACAGACTCAGGAGGAGAGAGACTAGGCAGTTAACTGGCAGCAGAACTGCCCTAAGAAAGATTAGCTTGATTAGTGGAACGTCCACACCCTTGAGCAAAGAGACTGCCGTTACTGCCTCCAGAGAAAAGAGCAATGAGCCGTTAAAGTGAGCAGACTTCCTCAGCTGCCCGACTACCAGTGCCACAGCTGCTGCAAGCTGGAATCAAAGTACGGGGGCTTGTACCCTAGGCAGAGAATCAGCTTCCCCACTTAATAACCATCCAATTCTTGTTGGTAGAGAGGAGGGCACATATTGTGCATCAGAGAATGCAGTAGCAGGCAAACCAACCCTAAGTGCAGAAAGAGACATCCAGAACTGCAAGGCAACAGCAATGACTCCAGTACAACCCACCCTAGCAAAATGGGGTTAACAGAAGTCTTACTGGGAGCACTGGAAGCTGATGGTACTAGTGGGATCTCCTCATCGAGCTGGGAGAAACCTGCAGTGAAGGCCTCAAGGGGCTGAGAGCAGTTTTCCCTAGCCTGAGCACACCCCAAACCAGTCACACCAGTTCTTCCAGTCCCCCCCAGCACTGGATTGCAAGCCCAGAGAGCTAAGGTTGTGTCAGCAGTGGTAGAGACCAAGGCAGCAGCTTGAAGCAGAGGTAGGAGAGGGGAGGTGTTGGCCCCGGGTTCAGATCTCACCCGCAGGGAGGGGAGCAAAGAAAAGAGCAGCCGATGGGGAAGGCAGCACAGGGCAGGGGGACAAAGGCAGAGCAACCAATGGGGAAAGGGCCACATCTTTACCATATTTGTGGCATACAAATGCTCCTTGTAATTTCGAGCAGCCGTTGGGGGAGTGTATTGTATGCCAGACAATACAGTAACATCCCCGGTCACAGCAACTATCCCCTCCCCCACCATAAGGATCTCTTGCTGCTCCTGCCCAGCTGGCTCCACAGAGTCCTTCGCAAGCAAATTGTGGGGCTGAGAATCCAAAATAGCCCAGAGCCCCACAAGGGCCAGCCGGTGGGGGGAGCAGGAGGTGACGGAGGGGTCAGGACAGCTAATTTGGGAGGCAGATGCTCTGTGCTATATTTAGCCTTGCCAGGATCCCTGGGCTGGCTGAGACCCAAGAGCGATTAGGCCGGGGAAAGGGGCTGGGGGCAGAGGGCTGGGTCAGTCACGCAACCTCAGTGTGCCTCAGTTTCCCCAAGTACAAGTTCCACCCTGCCCTCTGAATTGAATTACAGGGGGTAAGACAATAGGATGATGAAGCAGCCAGAGGATTGAGGAGGCCAGAGACTGGGCAATACTGATACTGAGGGTAGGGGGCAGGAAAAACAGGACAAACAGGAAGCCTGACCATTCAGGACACGTGAATGCAAGGAGCGGTCTCACCAGATCAGGACAGGGAGGGAAAGAGGGACTGACAGGAGTTTCTTCTTTGCAAGCCAGCTCCAGCTGCACTGTGCTGGAGAACCCAGCGCCCCCTCCCCAGCCCCTACTCCCCTCCCAGAGCGCCCTAGCTCCCAGCCCCTCTGCTCTCACCCCACCCCCTCCCAGAGCTGGACAGTTCCCAGCTCTTATCTCCCTTCCGCAGGGGGAGGGAGCAGAGCTTCGCCCCTCGCAAAGGGACCTGGGAACCCGGGAGACACGTGTTGCCAGCACATGCATGTGAGTTTTACCATGGCAGGGTTGGTGGCTGTGACCCTCCAGTGCAGCTCCTCGGGGTAAAACTAGGTCCCCGGCGCCAGGACCCCCGCACCATACAGGGCAGGGGAAAGGGGGGGGGCATGACCAGGGTGGGGGGGAAAGCTCAGAGTCCCTCTCCACCCCCGCACATAGAGCACCCAGGGTGGCATGATGAGCAGTTACCGTGGTGACAGCATCCACAGCCCAGCCCTGCCACGAACCCTAGCATCCGGGACCTGCACACGCGTGCAGACGAGAGCTCCCGACAGCCACGCAAGCAGCCTCGAGGGGAGGCTGGGGTCACCAGCCCTGCCCCGCAGGGAGGGAAACTGAGGCACGGGGAAAGGAAGGTTCAGGATAGAGGCACTCCCAGCCCCCACTCCCCTCCCAGAGCTGGCGGCACCCGAGGCATCCGGGCACCCAGCCCTCACAAAGGCACCTTCCCCTATCGCAGCGCCCTGAGAGATAGCAGCTAAATCAAATCCCTGCGACAAGCACTCACCCCAGCCTTTGGAAGCGAAGTCCCACAATCAGTAACTCGCCCTGCTTAATTGACTTGGGTAATGAGTCCTGAATTGAAAATTAATTAATCATTCCCAGGTAGCAACACTACCTGGAGCGTGAACCCAGGTGTCCAGCACCTTGCCCCTCCCCTGCTCCAACCCCTCACCCCCACTCGCATCCCACACCTAGAGAGGACCCAGGGGTCCGGGATCCCATCCAGCACCTGATCCCTTCCTAGAGCTGGGAACGACCCCAGGAGTGGGCTCCCAGCCCCCCTGCTGTAACCCCTCACCCCCACTCCCCTCCTAAAAGCCATACCCAGGTGTCCCAGGTCCCCTGCTCACCCCCCAGCACAACTCTCCTCCCAGAGCTGGAGGGAACCCAGGTGTCTGGGCTCCCAGCACCCCCCCCCTTACCAACTGTAGTCCAGGGCTCCCTGGCTCTCCCACCTTGCTTTGGCCACCGGCTGGACTACCTTTCCCACAATGCATTGGGGTCAGCCATCTAGGATGGTGTCATACCCAGGTGCATGATAGGAGGTAGAGTCCAGCCAGTGACTCTGAAGCTAGGAGGTGAGGGGGGTGGGGGGTGCACTAGACAGCACGTCCTACAATGCACTGGGATCAGCCCTCTTGTCTGGGGAGGGTTAAGCCCCTGGCACAGATGCATGATGGGAAGTATAGTATATTCTGTCATTTTGGACTTGCGAGCTGAAGGGGGGGGCAGGGGAAGACTACATTTCCCAGGATGCACCAGGCCTTCCAAAGCAACCCCTCCAGAGGTGTTATACTCAGCTGCCAACACGCCCTTCCCTAGAGGTGGGCACATCTGTTATACTCACATGTGTCCCAAATGCCCTGTTGTGTCCCAGATGCCTGGGTCCTGTGTGGATGTGCTTGGGGGTTGGGGGTGTTACAGACGGGGCAGGGTGGGGGGTTGCCTGGGGCTATGAGTCAGAGGTACAGCAGTACCCCTTCCCAGTTTGAACACTGGAAAATCAGAGCCCTATTCCCAGTTCAAGCCAGTTTTAGGGTCAAAAACCAGAGTCCTAGTCTCAGTCCATGGGGCAGGAATCAGAACCTGCTCCCAGTCCAGACCACTAGAGATCAGAGCCCCAATCCCAGTACAAGGGTCAGGGATCAGAGCCTTAGTCTCAGTCCACACCAGTACAAATCAGAGCCCTGTTCCCTGTCCACCCTAGTATGAGGGTCAGGAGAACAGCTCTATCCCCAGTCTATCCCAGTCCAGATCAGATCCCCAATCCCAGTCCACCCCAGTACAAGAGTCAGAAACCAGAGCCCTATTTCCAGTCTGCACCAGTACGAGGGGTAGGAATCTGAGCCCTATTCCCAGTCCACGCTAGTACAGATCGAAGCCCTAATCCCAGTCTGGCCCAGTATGAGAGGCAGAATCCAGAGCCTCCTTCCCAGTCCCCACCAGTCACCAGCCTCTGCCCCATGGCAGGCCCGGAAGCACCAAACTGCCCCAGTACGATGCCAGGACACAAACCAGTAAGTCCCAGTTTCTCCCTGGCCCGAGGAAGAAGGCAGGGAAGGGGAGGCCTGGCTTGGCGCCAGCACCCTGAAAGGAGCCAGGCCTGGCTCCCATCACATGGCTGGGCTGGAGCCAGCTGAATAATTACCAGCGGCAACAAGTTGTTAAGTGCGGAGATCGTTATCTTGGGCCTGTGCTGAGAGGCCCCTGCGGCTCGGCTCGGAGCCCAGCCAATGGCAGGGAGACCCCCACATTCAAGCCAGGCCCCCTTTCCCAGCGACCAATTGGATCCCTTTTTGCTATACATTCAGTATGGACCAGTCCCATATACTCACCTAATGTCCACCCATCCCAGTCTGCACCCTCCCATTACAGTCCAGTCCACACTCCTAAGACAGAGACCCACGAACAGCTAGAGGTAGACACCGGTCCATATTGAAGGATAGCGCCTGGCCTGCTGCAGGCAACTGGGACCACTGGGGCTTGACAGACTGGAGGGTCAGAGCAGCTCTGGACCAGCACATTGACACCAGTCCCTATGAAGGAGGAAGAGAACCTCAGTCTGGTCCATATCAGAGCATTATAGGGCAGCCCCTATGGCGGGGGAAGGGGGGAGGATCTGTGCCACCACCCTGTATTCCAGCAGGGGGAACAATGAAGGCTTAAGTACTGCCAGGATAGAGGGAAAGCAGTCTGTACTGGGAAATATGGACTGGTCTGTAATGGAATAGGGAGAAGATACAAACCAGTCTCCTTTGAAGGGAGCCCCCACGTTTGGTCCATACAGCACTGTACTGCCTGGTCCAAAACGGAAGCCACCTGCCCCAGTCCCAATCCAATATAGCCCTATCCATAGAGCCTTATATCAAATATGCCACCCCAGTCCATAAAGTCCAATACAGCCCAACCCAGCAGAAAGCCCCAGTCTGTACAGCCCTGCACCAAACTCCCAGCCCTGGTCCGTATGACATCGTGCAGCCCTGCCCAGGTCCACACAACCCAATCTGGAGGGATGGGGAGGTCCACATGGTGCTGTACAGCACCCCTTATAGGCCAGGTCCATAAGAGCCTATATAGCCCAGCAGGAAGCCCCCCAGTTTGGGCTCATACAGTCCTATCCAGCTTAATGCTGGGGAGAACCCCCAGCCCCCGTTCATAGACTCTGGCCCTCTCCCCAGTACACCCCGTACAACCCTTTTGGGGCAGGCAGGGCGGGAAGCCAACTATGCTGTAGAGCCCAGCCCTCTGGGGAGGGAACACCCCAGCCCAAGTCCATACAGAATTATATGGCCCGGCCCGGCCCAGCCCAGGAAGGAAGCTCCCAGCCACACTGTACAGCTCAGCACTACCAGGCCCTGGCAGGGGGGAGGGCGCCTGCTCCAGTCCATACAGGCTTATAGAGCCCAGCCCATATGGCATCACACAGTCTCACCCTCCCCTCCCCAGTCCACTCAGCCCTGGTCTGGTGGGGGCAGGGGGAGCAGGATATACAGGGCTGTAGAGCCCGGCCATTGGGGGGCGCCCCAGCCTTGGTCCCTCCTGCGCCCGGTCCATATGACATCATACAGCCCGGCCCCTCCCCACCCATTCCATACAAGGCTGTAGAGCCCAGCCCCACCCCAAACCCCGGGCCATATGACGTCATGCAACCGGTCTGGGTGACGTCACGCACCCAGCCAGCTGGCCGGCCCCGCCCCCTTCCCCAGCCGGTGGCGCCGGACATACTCACCAGCCTGCTCCGCCGCGCTCCAGCGCCGCTTCCTCGCCTGGGGCCGCCCCCTGCCCCACGGCCCCGCCCCATCGCTCCCCATTGGTCGGCACCTCGGAGCCCCGCCTCCCGCGCCCACCCATTGGCCAGCCGCCCCGCCCCTCGTCAGTTCAAGCCTGGCGCCCCCCGCGCGCCGCCCCGCCCTCCGCCTCCTACCATTGGCTGCTACCCGCCGCCTGCCTTCCACCATTGGCCAGCGCCGCTATCCATGAGAGCCCACCCAGCCTCCTCCCTCTCCTCGCCCCGCCCAGCGCTGTTGCGTAACCTCCCTGGGCGGGGCCTCCAGCGGAGGGTGATCATTGGCTGGCTCCAGGAGGCGGGGGAGACGCCTCCTGCCGCCATTGGCCGGCGGGGGTGGTGGGTGGGACCGGGTGACTCATTCATTCAGACAGCGGCGTGGCCCACATGACCATAATAGAATGTTGCGTAAGTGGCCCCACCCCCCCACGGGGGCACGTGGGAGGGGGTGGGGCAAGTGGGGAAGGTGAGGGGGTCGGGGGGGCAGATACAGGGCCTAGGTGGTCGGGGTGCGGGGGGGCAGGTACAGGGCCCAGGGGCAAATGGGAGGGTCGCTGGGGCGGGTGATGAGGGGATCCGGGGGAGTCCAGGGAGGTCGGGCGGGGAAGGAAGATAAGGAGGGTCCAGGAGACAGGTGATGGTGGGGATCCTGGGGGCAGATGACGGAGGGTGGTGGGGTGGCTCTGGGGGGCAGATACAGGGCCCAGGGGCAGATGGGAGGATCTGGTTGGGACAAATGAGGGGGTCCAGGGAGCAGTTGATGGGGGGAACAGCTGGGGGGTGGAGAATGGGGGGTGCAGATGCCATGAGGGGTCCTGGGACATTGTGCAGTGGGGGGGCTGTGCTCCCTTGGCCCCAGCACTGCCCCCAGCCTCTAGGTGGGGGGGGGGGGCAGCATGGGCCTGGGAGTGACTGGGTGCCACCTCCCCCCTTGCAGCAGGGTCACAGGACTGGGGGCACTGGGGCCACAGGACCCTGAGTCACTGGGGCACTGGCTGGGCCCTGCCCCTGGCTGCTGCAGGAACCAGCCTGTTTCCCAACCGGCCTGTGACTAACTGGCGCCGGGCACTCGGGACCCTGGAACCCCGCTGCCGCGCCGCGTGGACGTGACTCAGGGCATCCGGCCTGTTTCCCCCTCCCCCAGCACGCACCACCCACCCCAAGCTTGGCACATAAGGAGTTAAGGGTGGGCAGGGGAGGTGGGTCCATTCCCCCCCCAGCCTCCCTCTCTCCCCCATGCGGGTCCCTGACAGCTGTTTTCTGGGGAAACTGAGGCATACAGAGGGGGAGAGTTGAAAACCAGGGGGAAGGGGCAGGCTCACCCCCCCCGCCCCCTTAGCCTCCTCTCACGGGGGTCCCTGGCACTCACCAATTGGGGAAACTGAGGCAGGGGGTAGGGAGGGCTGAAAGCCAAGAGCGATGGGATAGGCTGCCCCCCACAGCCTTTATCCCCTCCCACAGGGGTCCCTGACAGCTGCCCTCTGGGGAAACTGAGGCGCCGAGGGGGCAGGCCAACCGCCCCAACTCCCATAGGAGTCTGACAATTGCCCCCTGGGGAAACTGAGGCACAGGGGAGTTCTGATGCAGCCTCCACCCCCATTTACCCTCTGGTCCAGCCCAGCCCTGACCGTTGACCTCCATGGAGGTATACGTGCCAGCTGCGCCCTTTGACCCCATGGGCTGGGAAGCTGCAGGGGGCGGAGCCTCCATACAAACGAGGAGAACTTGGACCTACTGGATGAGCGGGCAGGGACTTTCCTTGGGCAATCCCCAGTGGGGAGGCAGCACCCATGGGTGCCCCACCCTCCGTCACTTGCCAGCAGAAGGGAAGCCGTGGCTATAAACCCCACAGCCCCAGGGCAGGCTCAGGATCAGGCCCAGGATCAGGGCTGTCCCCCCAGCCATGGCCTCCCGGCTCAGCTTCCGCCGTGCCCACTCTCTGCATGGCCCCCCCCGCCCCGCAGCATACGGGCGACTGGAAGACCCCGACGACGGGGAGATGCTGCTCGAGGGAGCCCAGAGCCGGCTGGCTCAGCGCAGGAAGGTAGGAGCTTTGGAGGGGGGTCTAGGGGTCCCCCCATATTCCCTCGCCCCCCCATACCAGCTGCCAGGCACATCCCCCCCGCTACCCTTGGCCTGGTTACAAGGTTACCTACCATACCTCAGTTTCCCCAGATGGATGGGGTGGGCAGATGCAACAGAGGGGCTGGTTGCATCCCCCCAGCTCAGAGCAGGGTCAGTGCAGTCCAAACCAGGCCAGATCCAAGCTAAAGTCCGTGGGGTTTAATGAGAGCTGTGATGTGGCCAGCTCTGGGGTGGGGAACGGCCAAGTGTAACACTTCCTAGAAGAGAGGCTAAAGACTGGCGCCTCCCCACCCAAAGGGGAAAGGTGCCTGTCCTAGCCAGTGCCTCCCAGGATTGGGGCTGGATTGGGACCCCCTAGAGGGCTCAGGACCCCAGCCCCAAACCCTTCTCCCCTCCACACACCCCAGAAGCCCTGAGGCAGACAGCTCTGGGGTGGAGAACAGTATAACACTGGCTAGAGGAGAGGCCTGAGACTGGCACCCCCCCCCAGGACTGCCCCTGCCTCCCAGAGCTTTCCAAGACTGGGGCTGGACTGGGATCCATTAGAGGGCTCAGCCCCCCCCTCCCGTCCTATCCCCCCCCCACCAATGCAGCCAGCTGTGGTGTGGGGAACAGCCAAATATAACACTGCCTAGAGAGGTCTGGGATTGCGCCCCCCTTCCCCACAGGAGGAGAAAGGTGCCTGCCCCAGCCAGTGCCCCCCCAGGGTCAGGGCCACATTGGGACCCTCTAGGGGGCTCAGGGCCTCATGCCCTTGGGAGCCTCAGTGCAGCCAGCTCTGGGTGGAGACTAGCCAAGTATAACACCCCATTGAGAAAGGGCTGAAGCCAGCATCCCCTGGGGGCAAAGGCCCTGCCCAGCCCCAGGGCTGGGGCAGCGGGCACTGACCCCCCCTTCATCCCCCAGCAGGTGAGGCGGTCCCTGCGCCGCGGCTGGCAGAGCCTGGTGGCCAACCTTCAGAGCGTGACGCTGCGCCCACCCGCCGCGCCCTGCTGAGGGACCCAGGAGGCCGGGCAGCCCCGGCCCCACCCTGCCCCGCCCGGGTGGAGGAGGAGACAGACCAGAGCCCCCGCCGCCGCCTGTCCCGCTGAGCACCCTGCAGCCACCTGCCCGTCCCCGGCAGCCTGCCCCAGTCAGCGCCCAGAGCTTGACCCCGCTTCGGCACGGCGTGCCCGCCCATCCTGGAAGCACGCGGATCTCCCCACACCCCCAGCCCGGGGGCACAGTGTGTCCATCCAGCCGTGCCCTGCTCTGCCCCCGCTGCGCCCAGCCGGCCCTCCCTCCCGCACCAACCCGCGGCCGTCCACGCGTCCCCCTCGGTCCGTCCGCTCTTCCTCGCCGCCTTTCCCCTTGTGTCCACCCGTGTCTGACTGCATGCCCCCAGCCATGCCCCATCCCCCCACTGCCCACCCCCCAACTCTTCCCATGATGCTCTGCTCCCGGTAGGGGCACTGTCTGGGCCCCGATGACCTCCCCGGCCCCACTGGGGGAAGCGAGGGCCCAGCCCTGCGGGGCACAGGGGCATGACGGCTGTGGGGCCGTGAATAAAAGCCTGAGACCCCGCCAGCGCCGCCTGCCTTGCTCCCTGCCCGGACGCTGAGGGCGCTGCCTGCCCGGCGGCAGGGGGCCGGGCGCCCGGGATCCGGGGCTGGCGGAGGCTGGGGCAGCCGGGCGCCGGGGTGCCCTGCCCGGACGGGGGAGGGGTGCGGGGCAGTGTTGGAGTCAGCCGGCCCGGACTCCCGGGCTCTGCGCCCAGGTGAGAAATGGGCCTGGATGCCAGGACAGCCGGTCCCGTCCGCTCGCGGCAAGGCGCCGTGCCTCCGGGGCGGGGGCTGCGGACGAAGTCCGCGGGCGGCGACGTGGCCACCGAGGGGTGCAAAGTCTGGGGCCGGGAGCAGGGCCACGTGCCAGGGCTCTGCCCGCACCCCGCGGGAGGCCCAACGGGGGGCAGAAGTCCAGGGTCCTGGGGGGCACGGCCCCAATGTAGGAGGAGCTAGCTGGGGTGGGCGGGGCTGGCCTCACCTCTTTGGGCGGAGCCACCCGGGCCCTGCGCTGGGTGGGCAGGGCTCCAGTAGAGGTGGGGCCAGGGGCCTGGAATCCTCGGGGTGGGAGGGGCCAACCCTTCGGGGCGGGGCCACCCGCTTGGGGAGAAGCCTACCTCTGTGGGCGGGGCGGAGCCAGAAGCCTGGCATCCCGGGGTTCTACTCGGGGGCGTGGTCAGAGCTGGGGGCGGAGCCAGGCGCTGTCAGCCAGTCCCGGCCATGAGGTGCTCGGTGCTGCCGCTGCTGCTGGCCGTGGCCGTGGCCGTGGCCGTGGCCGTGGCCGTGGCCGAGCCCGAGCCCGAGCCCGAGCCCGGGGTGCCGGGGGCCGCCCGCTTCGCCGTGGCCGCCTACAACCGCGCCAGCAACGACGTGCGGCTGTGGCGGGCGCTGCGGGTGCTGCGGGCCCGGGGGCAGGTGAGACCCAGAGCCGGGCCGGGGAAAGCCGGGCCCGCGGAGGGAGAGGAGCGGGGCGGGAGAGCCCCAGGACGGCGGGGAGGAAGGCCAGGTAGGAGCGGGGAAACTGAGGCAGGGCCCCGAGGCCGGGTGGAGGCAGCACCGGCCCCGCCGCATTCCCGCGGCCCGAGGCAGCGCAGCCCCGCCCCCGGGCAGGCTCCACCCTCGCCCCGGCCGCTGCGGCTGGGGTGCAGCCAGGGCCAGGAGGCGGCCGGAGCGGGCCCCACTTGCCCCCCGTGGGGGCAGGGTATGAATCGCGCCCTCCGTTCGCATCCGGCTGGTCCCACCCACCTGGGCCTTGGCCCTGGCCTCAGCCTCCCGCCGGGGGCGCCCAGGCTGCTGGCCGCGTTGGGGGGAGCCCCATGGATGCCGGGGGCTGGAACCGGAGGGAGTCTCCATCGATGCTGCTGGCGGCAAGCTCTGGCTCCCCGTAGCCCCTTCCCTGCCCACGCTGCCCCGAGCGTGTCTGTTCTCAGCCCTGAGCCCACCTGGACAGTGCCCCCCCACTATAGCCCAGGGCTTCTACAGCTCTGGGGGGCTCCAGCCCCCACCCCATAGAATGGCCCCCTCCCCTGAGGAGGTCTACGTCGGCCAGGCATGGATCTTGTCTTTTCTGGAGCACCAGCCCCTCCCAATCCCAGGCTCAGGGATGGGTAGAAAGGGGAAGGGGGGTACCCCAAAGCCTCCCCCACCTGGATGCAGTTCCTAGCCCAAAGGCCCCCTCTGAAGGGGAAACTGAGGCATGGAGCTGGAGTGAGGGACTTCGACAGGGAAAAGTACCCAGGCACCCAGGGGCCCAGGCCAGAGATGCAGGGCCAGGAGGAGGTGGGTCTGGGGGTCACAAAGCCCCCCTTCCCCCCGGCTCACAGTGGGGAGGCAGTCTCTGCTCTCCACTATGATCTCCCCACTACTTCCCACCACCCCAGGTGCAGGCCGGCTACAAGTACAACCTGACCATGGAGCTGGTGCCAACCCAGTGTCTGAAGAATGATGCGGGCACCAGAGATGTGAACCTCAGCCAGTGCCCCCTGGCCCCCCCCTCCGAGAGGCAGGTGAGCAGAGACCCCTGCTGGGGTGGGGGTGGACAGAGGCACCCCCCAGGAAGATCCCAGCACTGTCCAGAGAGAACGGGCTGGGATCCAGAGAGAACTAGACCAGATCCTGCTGCCTCTGGGAGGACATGCATGCACACACACGCACAACCCAGGTGTCCAGGGCACACCCATCCACCCACACAGAACCCAGGCATCTGGGGCGTACACACACACACACACAAACTAGGCATCTGGAGGACACACGCGCACTTCCAGGCATTGGGGATGTGCGTGCTCGGCCACACACGCTCTCACATGCACACACACATACCCCCCAGGCTCCCTTTCCCCCCACGTCCCATCCTCTCTCCCTCGCTCTGCCTCCCCCAGCCTAACTCAGTCTCTCTCTCTTCACCCCACTAGACCCTGACCTGCGACTTCCAGATCTGGACTCGACCGTGGCTCCACAACACCCGGCTCCTCTCCCAACATTGCCAGCCCCAGAACCCCAGACCCCCGCCCCAGAGGAACTGCCGCCAGTGTCTCCCCCCAGGACTATGGGTCTTACCCCAGGAATCTGAGTCCAAACCGTTTGCTTAAAAAAGAAACATCTTCCCCCCACCACAATCTTCATTCTCCCTTGTCCCAACGCAGTGCAGATTCACTGGGTGGGTGGGGTAGTGGGGGTTCAGGTAGGCAGGTAAATACGGTATCTGGTAAATATGGTATTTCAGGGCTGGGAGGAAAACAAGGGGCACAGGGAGGCAGGTACCCATGGCCTTGCCCATCTCAGCCAGCCCCCAGCCCCTCCGACCCACAGGCCAGGAGCCAGTCTTGCCTCCCAGGCAATGGGCACATTTCTCAGCCTGGCCACCCCCACTCCCCTGACCTCGATGAGAGCCCTGAAAGAGGAGTACAGCCAGGGCCGGATTAATGCATAGGCACACTAGGCAGGTGCCTAGGGCCCTAAGTGAAGAAAGGGCTCGGTTGTGTTTATTTTACATATTACCGAGTGGAAAAAAAGGAACACAAATATACAGCAGTATGTAGGGGCCCATAAGTTTGTTTCCCTAGGGCCCATTCATGGTTCATCCGGCCCTGAGTATAGCCTGGTGGGGGGAGACATCTCTGTGGCCCCGATCCAGTGCAGGCAGCCAGAAGGGGAAAGAGGGCGCATGGCTGATCCCTACCCCTCAGCTGGTGGCGGCAGGACCCCCTGGTGCTGCTTGGACCGACCTCGGGGGGCTCAGACCAGGGTGGAGGCTATAGGGTCTGTAGTAGAAGGGGGGGCAGGGCCAGTGACCCCTCCCTTGGGAGCAGGGCAACACTCCAGGGGACAGGCTGAGGTCCAAGGTTGGGACCCAGGCACAAGGCTGCAAGCTAGGATCAGGGGTGGGACGTCCAAGGGCTCCACTGGAGGTCAGGAGTCACGACCCTGCATCCTGGGCTGGAGCTGGGGGTCAGGGGTCACAAACCAGAGTGCGGGCATGGAGCTGGGGT
Organism: Crocodylus siamensis; assembly: GCF_052110815.1. Lineage (NCBI taxonomy): Eukaryota > Metazoa > Chordata > Crocodylia > Crocodylidae > Crocodylus > Crocodylus siamensis. Next base: position 3,973,734 of record NC_143400.1, read on the forward strand.
TGCAGATCACAAGCTGGAGGTCAAGATCAAGGCTGGGGGCAAAACCAGCTCCCAACACCCCTGGGAGCTTAGATAAAGTGTCCAGCAGAGTACCAGGGGGCAGAGTCATAGGGAGCCCTGCCCACTGCCAAGGAGCCCCACCCACGCCTCTAGGCAAACCTCCTGCTCCATGGCCCCTCCTGTCAATCAGTAGCCACGCCCTTCCCACCAGACCCGACCTCCATGCCTAGATAAGGGACACCCCCCCCCCCACTGAGAGCTCTGCCCACCATGGAGGAAAGCCGCCACCCCCCCCATCTGCAAATCACGGGCAGCAGCTCCTGCCCACCCACCACTTCTGGGCCCCCAGCCATCTTCCCCTGCACACCATCTCCCCAGGAGCAACGGGGGTGGGGGCAGGCACTGGGAAGGGAGGGAAGAACCAGGCAGTGGCTGCAAGGAGGCTTTTATTGAGACCTGTTCAGAGCTGGGGGGGGCAGGTGCGGTCCAGGGCTCAGGCCTGGGCTGGGACACAGCTCTGAGACATGACCTGGGTGTCCTGGAGCCATGGGCGGGACCAGACCTGGAACTTGCAGATGAGCCCCTACAAGACGGAGAGTGAGAATCATGTCACCCAGGACCCCAAGGAGGCTGGATTCACCCCTGAGACAGCTGATGAAGCCTTCATCACCCCCTCCCCCTCTGCTGCAGGACCCTTTTCCTGCCCCCCCCCCACAATGTGAATAGGGCAGCTGTTAGGTGCATTACAGTCACCCCTCCCACCAACCCTGGCAGCTGGAGTCCCCTCCGGATGTTAGTGGGGCTGCTATTAGGTGCATTATGACCACCCCACAGTCCCTGCCACCCAGAGTCCCCCCAGGTTGTGAGGGGGGGGCAGCTAGTACATGCGTTATGACCACCCTAGACCCCTTCCCTTGGGCCCCCAACCCTGCCAGCTGGAGTCCCCCAGGATATGAGAGGAGGGAGGGTGGCTAATAGGTGCTTTACGGCCACCTGATACCCCTTCCTCTGCTCCCCCAGCATTGGCCAGGATGCAAGGTGAGGGCTGCTATTAGGTGCATTATGGTCAACTCCCTCTCTTGGAATCAGGATCCCTTCCCCTACCCCACCCAACCCCACCAGCTGGGAACATGAAGGGGGCTGCTATAAGGGCCATTACAGCCAACTCCTCAAGCCCTTCCTCTGCACCCAGCCCTACCCAGAATGTGAGGGGTGCTGCTATTAGGTGCATTACAGCTTCCCCCCCAGCCTCCAAACCCCAGCATGAGGCTGCTATTAGATGCATTATGGTGAAATTGTATTTGTATTCCCTTTGTGAGGCCTCAGGTGGGGTCCTTTATAAATCTGTGTGATATTGCCTGTTTTCTAATAAAATGTTATAAAAAAACCAAAAAAAGTGTTTTGGCGGGGGCTCCTGCCCTGCCCCCCTTGGGTCACCCCCAAGTTACCACCTCCCACCCAGGTGCCTGGGTCCCCCATGTCCCCCTCACCTGCTGCTGGTCGGCAGGGGCCAGGGGACAGGCCTGGGTGTCCCGAGCTTCCCCCTTCCGGCACAGGGTCTTCTCCAGCTCCACCCTCAGGTAGTACATGAAGCCCTGGACAACCTGCAATGGCACGGGTGAGATGGGCGCCCCCCAGGCTGGGATCCGGGCGCTGGCCAGACCCCTCACCCTGCCCCGCTGCCCCTCACCTGGCTCTGGGCACTGATGACCTTCTCTGCCCGGAAGATGAAGGGGCTGTCACTGTCCCGGTTGAAAGCCCCCACAGCCACGATTGTGGCTGCCTGGACCTCAGGATCAGTCACAGGGATGTTCTGGATTCCCCCGGGCATGGTGACCCCCGGTGCTGGGAGCCCCACCAAGAGCAGCCCCACGAGCAGCAGCCAAAGGCTCTGGGTACCTGTCGCCATCGTAGCTGCGAAAAAAGAGCCCCAGCGGTTTAGGAGTGCTGATATAGGGGCAAGAACAGCCCCACCCCAGGCATCAGCCAGTGTCAGGTGGCCAGCATGGCCCAATCCCAGCCGGGAAGTCTGTACAGCTCCTAGCACTCCCTGATGCTGGCATGGGAGCTCTAGACAGTGCCTGGCACGGCTTGATCTTGACATGGGGGAAGCTGGCTGGTGTCCTTGGTCTCGTGCCCCACCCAGGGTAGCTGGGACCAGGCAGTGCTTGGTGACGCAGGGCCAGAGCCTGGGGAGAGGCCTGAACAAACGTCAGTGGACTCCAGGCAGATCGCCCTCTGTGAGGGAGGAGACGTCTCCACCCCTGCCTGGCTCCTTTGGGAGCCAGTAAGGCCAAGGGCACCCTGGCTGGCTCTAGAGGGCAGGTCCATGTTCTTGGGGAACCCTGGCAGGACACAGACTGTCTGACGCACAAAGAATCACCCCCCCAAACAGAAGCTGATTAAGATGCAGTGTGAGACACACCTAAATCCCTCCAGATAAGGGTGACAAAAGTGAAACAACTGCCCTAGGGCTCATTTGCATCGGAGATGGGAACAGATGACAGTTCATTCACATGAGAGATGGAGAACAGAAGGCCTGAAGCAGAGACTGCAGTGAATCCTGGGATCAGCGAAGCAGGGGAGCACGGCATGACAGGGAAGCCGTGCTTCAAATGCTCATCAACCCCCACACCCAGCTCGGCATTTATCAGACCAGTTCTAATCTGGATTTACAAAGGACTTTTCCTCCCCCCCCCCAAGCAGAAGTAAGTTTACTAGGCATCTCGGGCCGGCCATTCCCCGGTCCCACTATGGGAGGCCGATGTAAACTTAATTGGCTACAACTCAGTTCCCGGGTTAGGGAGCGCTGAGGCAACAGACCAAGTCCGAGGGGGTACGGGCAGCATTTGAACAATGGCACAGGGTTCATCACGGCGTCCAGCCCGTTGGAGCCCTGGCCACACGTGTTGTCATACTTTTCCCGAGACGACGGGTGGAAGTCCTCTCCACAACAGGTTATGCACACTCCAAGAAGTGCCTGAAGTCTGTTAAAAGACTATAGTAAGATCTGGAAAAGTCATGCTAAGCTGAGGCTTGTTCACAGCAAGTAAAAATCCAAACACCCTGATGCTGCAAGCTATTGTTTCTGAAGACACCAGGAGATATCCCATCAGGTCTATCTGCTATCCAGAGGAATGTCAAGCTGGCTCCAAGTAGGTGTTTCCTGAGTATCGATCAAGTTCCTGAGATGTTCCACCCAGATAACCCCTTGTCAATAGAAAAGACAATTTGATTTACACTATTGAAAATATTTAAAAGAAGCTGAACTGGGAGTATAAAAATCTGTAAAAGAAGCGCAGTGTGTGCTGACACCACTCGCTTTCTTCTGGAGAGGCGGCAGGAGGCAGATCGTCTCCCTTCAAGGATCGTGCTGGGAACTTGGACCTGACGGCTCTGCAGCCCGAGTGCCTTGGACTGGGGAGATCCCAGCTCTCTCTCTCTTTTCTCTTCTCTCCCTCTAAGCAGAGATTTCTGAACTTGAACTGTATTAGTTAAGCTTGAGCTAAGTTTCCCCAAATACTTAGTGAAACCAGGGTATACTGTGACTGTTTGTGTTTGTTTTTCCTCTGCATGTCTATCACTACTAGTGTCAATATATATTTCATCTACTTAGCAATAAATAACTTTTATAGTCAAACTGGTGGGAATTGGGTATATTTCACCTTCTTTACTTCTCTTTCCCCACTTGCTCTGCAGCAATGCCCCTCTTACCAAAGCTAAAGATCCCTGTGAAGCCCAGAAATACTGTGGGGTCTGCTCATCAAGAGGCTAAAGATTGGGACGTGCTGAGTTTGAAACACATCAGGGGATCAGCTTGTACAGGCTGATTGACCCAGTTTGGCTCAGACGTGCCCTAATGAACTGAACGCTGGCCCATGAGGGTGTCAGACGGACACCCAGCCGGATTCGGAGGTATTCTGTTTAACTGTGTGCTTGTGTCTGACTGGGGTTACTGTTGCTCTGAGGAACTGATTCTTGGCATATGAGGGTGTCAGCCTGTCCATGCTGATCAACCCGGCCAGGTCAGGCGTGTCACGTTAATCTGTGTGTGTGTGTGTGTGTGTGTGTGTGTATGACTGATTTGGGGACTGGAGGAACCCAGCCCCACTGAACTGCGTCCTGCAAGATAGCTCCACTGGGGGTGGGGGCTTGCAGGGGGAGAGATACAGCTCTGTATAAAAACACAAGTAACACATTAATAGAATTACCAAAACCCTAGCCCTAATAAATGAGCACACCCCAAAGTAGCGGGCAAATCTGGTAACACCAGGCTCCCAGATCTCTCTTCTCTAACCCCCACCCTCCCCCTTCCAGAGCTATGGAGAACCCAGGGATCTGGGACACACACACACCAGGCCCCCCTTCCACCTACATCCCGTCCTCCCTCCCCTCCATCTCCCCAGGCTTGACCCCATTCCCTCTGCCCCAAACTCTGAGCTTCCACTTGCAATCCTGGACCCACCTGTGCCCCCATGACACCTGGTGCTGGCAGCCCCGCAACCCCTGACCCCTGGCCTAGGGGAACCATCCCCCCACGGCTGCTCCCCCCGGGAATGTGGGTCCTACCCAGGGAACTGTTTCTCCCTTCCCCCAACACAGACCGGTTTTATGTGGGGTGTGCATGTGGTAGATGGATAAATATGGTATCTCAGGCCTGGGTGGAAAATGAGAGGCACATGGTAGGCAGATAAACATGGTATCTCAGGGCAGAGTAGAAAGCGAGGGGCAAATGATAGATGGGTTAAAACTGCATCTCCGGCCTGAGTTAAATCAGGGGGTGAATGGTAGGTGGATAAATACAGTATCTCAGGGCTGGGTGGAAAGCAAGGGACATGTGGTAAGTGGATATATATGGCATTTTAGGGCTGGATGGAAAGCAAGCAGTGCAGGTAGGTTAGTCCATATGTTATCTCACGGCTTGTTCGAAAGTGGGGCACGTGGGAGGCAAGTAAATATGGTATCTCAGGGCTTAGAGGAAGGCAAGGAACAAGTGCTAAGCAGGTATATATGGCATCTCGGGGTGGGTGGAAAGTGAGGGGCATATTAGGTGGATAAATACGGTATTTCAGGCTAGGGTAGAAAAAAGGGATGTGTGGTAGGCAAATAAGGACTGCATCTGAGGGCTGGGCAGAAAGCCTGGAGCACCTGGGAGGCAGTAATATGGTATTTCAGGGCTGGGAGGAAAGCAAGGGGTGCAAGGTTGGCTGGTAAATACGGTATCTGAGGAGTGGGTGGAAAACAGGTGCATGGGGAGCACCTGCTTGCCCCTGGGACGCGTCTGTCCAGACAGCACCGCTCACCACCCGCGCTCCCAGCCAGCCCAGGTTTGGCGCCCGGGGACTGCGGCTTGCTGGTTCCTTCTGGTGCCGGACAAGCCGGGGGCACCTGCGGGTGAGCGGTGCCTCCTGGGGGCGCCTCAGGGAACAGGCAGGGGGCTGCAGGAGGAGTGGGAGAGCGCCAACGCACCCTGTCCCGTGGGGAGTTCACCGATCCGATGTGGCAGGAGACCCCCAGGACCAGAAGAACCAGCAGAGGCAGCGTGGCCAACCCCAGCGTGTCAAACACCATGAGACAAACTCTTAAAAATCCAGAGACTTGGCATGTAAATCATGAGATGCTATTTGTGAAGGTGTGGGGGGCTGGGGGGGTATCCCGCACACCCAGGCAGGATACAGGGTGCTGTGGGTCAGGAGTAAGGGGCAGCAGCAGGGTTGGGGGGCCTGCAGCTTGGGAGTGACGGGCAGACACGCAGAGACACAGACACACGCAGACAGACAGCCACCCAGCCTGGCCCCATGCACCCCAGCCCCTGCCACGCTCACCTCCCTCACCGTGGGGGCTTCAATCTGGCCCCCCCACCTCTCCCCCTGCCCCTCCACAGACTTCCCAGCGTGGTGCTCTCTACGTGCACCAGAAGAAAAAATCCTGAGCTCTGATCTATCAGGAGATTTCTCTATCAGGAGATTTCATAGATTTCATAGACATCAGGGCTGGAAGGGACCTCGGGAGATCATCGAGTCCAGCCCCCTGCCCAAAGGGCAGGAAGTCAGCTGGGGTCACAGGATCCCAGCAAGATAAGCATCCAATTTTCTCTTGAAGCTGTTCAATGTAGGTGCTTGAACCACCTCCGCTGGCAGACTGTGCCAGACCTTGGGGGCTCGGACAGTAAAGAAATTCTTCCTTATGTCCAGCCTGAAACGGTCTTGCAGGAGTTTGTGACCGTTCAACCTCGTCATCCCTTGGGGCGCTCTGGTGAACAGACGTTCCCCCAGATCCTGGTGCTCACCGCTGATAAACTTATAGGTGGCCATCAGATCACCCCTGAGCCTGCGCTTTTCCAGGCTAAAGAGTCCCATGGCTCTCAGCCTGTCGTTGTAAGGTCTGTTTTCCTGACCTCTGATCATGCGCGTGGCTCTCCTCTGGACTCTCTCAAGCTTCTCCACATCCTTTTTGAATTGTGGAGCCCAAAACTGGACGCAGTACTCCAGCTGCGGCCTCACCAAGGCCGAGTACAAGGGGAGAATGACGTCCCGGGATTTGCTCGAGAAGCATCTATGGATGCACGCCAGCGTTTTGGTCGCTTTACTAGCCGCAGCATCGCATTGGAGGCTCATGTTCATCTTGTGGTCAATGATGACCCCCAAGTCTTTTTCTTCTGTAGTGCTAACCAATGTAGCACTGCCGAGCCTATAAGGATGCTGCAGGTTTTTCCTCCCAAGGTGGAGACCCTTGCATTTTTCGGTGTTAAACACCATCAGGTTCTCATCTGCCCATTTGCTGAGCTTGTCCAGGTCAGCCTGGATCACCCGCCTGTCTTCTGGCGTGGATGCTTTGCCCCAAAGTTTGGAGATCACGAGTCAGAGTTCATTTGACTTGGAAATCAGGAGTCCCATGGTTTTGTCATGATGAGCGTTGGCGTTCCTGGGGACGTGTAGAGAAGGGAGAGGACGGGACTCCCAGGGGCGGAAGATGGAGGCTCCTGATCCTTGGCGGCAAGCAGAGACCTGCGCCTCCGCCAGCTCGTCCGGCCAACGGGTGACAGCCTGGCAGCAGAGAGGGAGGAAGGTGCTGCCCGGGTGGTGGAGAGGCCGGGCCTCGCCAAGGTGGGAAGCATCGAGACCGGCGCCAGGAAGGAAGATGCAGACTCCCTTCCGCGGGCACGGGCGAGCCATCTGCCGACCTGCCCCGTTGTCTCGGGAGGCGAGCTGCTTGCCCGGAGCCCGGGTCTGCAACATCCCGCAGCGATAACCGAGGCTCGTCCGGCCCTCTGACCGCGCCGCCATGCCGCTCAGCCACGCGGGCACCCACGATGCTACCGAGGGAGACCCCGAGCAGATCAAGAGCGACCCCAGGGCTCTGGGGCTCCGGTCGCGTTCTCCGCCATCCTTCCAGCCCGGGGCAGGGGCGCAGCCGGCGCGGATGGGGTCACCAGCCGGCTTCGGCCTCCTCCACCAGCAAGAGGGAGCAGCCGGGATCCGCCCCACGAACCAGGGCCAGGCACGGAGCTGGGGTCGCAGGTCACAAGCAGGGGTCGAGACCAAGGCCGAGGGCAAAGCCGGGCCCAACCCCCCTAGGAGCTGAAATAAAAGGTCTAGCCTACCAGCAGAGCAGCTGGGGGCAGGGTCACAGGGAGCCCCGCCCACTCCTCCACTAGCCCCGCCTCCTGCTCCATGACCCCTCCTGTCATGCCATAGCCACGCCCTTCCCACTAGGCCCCACCTCCATGCCTAGTTCAGGACCCGCCTCACTGAGGGCCCCAACCACCAAGGAGGAAAACTCCGCCCCCTTAAAGGAAAAGGCCCCCATATGCAAATCACCAGCTGCAGGCTCTGCCACACCCAGCGCCTCTGGGTCCCCCAGGCATCCCCCCCACGCTCAGCATCCCCCCAGCCCGGGGGGCACTGGAGCGACTGGGGGGCACTGCAACGGGAGGAAAGAACCAGGCAGAGGTTGCAAGGAGGCTTTTATTTAGGCCGGCTTGGAGCCGGGGGGCGGGCGTGCGGCCCGGGGCTCAGGCCTGGGCCGGGGCGCAGCGCTGAGACACGACCCGGGTGTCGGGGAGCCACGGGCGGGACCAGACCTGGAACTCGCAGATCAGCTTCTGCAGGCCGGAGCGAGAATCGCGTCACCCAGGGCCGGGGCCCCACCTCAAAGAGGCTGGATTCACCCCAGACAGCTGATGAAGCCTCCATCGCCCCCCTCCCCCTCTGCCACAAGGCCCTTTTCCTGCCCCCCCCCATGTGAACAAGACAGCTGTTAGGTGCAGTACAGCCACCCCTTCCCCAGCCCTGCCAGCTGGAGTCCCCCTAGGTTGTGAGGGGGGCAGCTGGTTCAGGCATTATGGGCCCTGGACCCTTTCCTCCGCCCCCAACCCTGCCAGCTGCAGTCCTCCTGGGATATGAGGGGAGGGAGGGTGGCTAATAGGTGCTTTATGGCCACCCGACACCCCTTCTGTTCCCCCAGCACTGGCCAGGATGCAAGGTGGGGGGCTGCTATTAGGTGCATTATGGTCAACTCCTCTGCTGCAATGTGGACCCCTTCCCCTACCCCACCCCAACCCCACCAGCTGGGAACATGAAGGGGGCTGCTATAAGAGGCATTAGGGTCAACTTCTCAAGCCCCTCCTCTCCACCCAGCCCTACCGGGGATGTGAGGGATGCTGCTATTAGGTGCATTACAGCTCTTCCCCCAGCCTCCAAACACCAGGCAGGATGCACGTGTGAGGCTGCTATTAGATGTATTATGGCGTGGCGTAGGGTGGGGCTCCTGCCCTGCCCCCCTTGGGTCACCCCTCATGACCAACCCACCAGTTGCCTGGGTCCCCCACACCCCATGCCCTCCAAACCATCTTCCCCCTCTCACCTCCTGCTGGTTGGCAGGGGCCAGGGCACAGTCCTGGGGGTCTCGAGCCTGTCCCTTCCGGCACCGGGTCTTCTGCATCTCCACGGTCAGGTAGTACTTGATGCCCTCGACAACCTGCAATGGCACAGGTGAGATCAGACCCCCCAGCTGGGATCGGGGGGCGGGCAATAGCAGATCCCTCACCCTGCCCCACTGCCCCTTACCTGGCTCTGGGCCCTCAAGACCTTCGTTGACCGGAAGAGGTAGGGCTTGTTGCTTTGCTGGTTGAAAGCCCTCACGACCACGCGTGTGGCTGCCTGGACCCCGGGATCAGTCACAGGGATGTCCTGTTTTCCCCCGGGTATGGAGGTCCCCAGTGCGGGTGCTGAGAGCCCCGTCAGGATCCCGGCACACCCCAGGAGCAGCAGCCAAAGGCTCCAGGTACCTGTCGCCAACATGGCTGGGAGAAAAGTGCCCCAGCAGGTCTAGGAGCTGCTGATACAGGAACAGGAACAGCCCCACGCCGGGCAATGGGCCCCACCCTGGGCGTCACCCAGTGTCAGGTGCCCGGCACAGCCCGGTCTGGGCCTGGCAGTCTGTACAGCTCCTAGCATCCCCTTATCCTGGCATGGGAGCACCGGGCAGTGCCTGGCATGGCTTGATCTTGGCACAGAATCATAGAGTAGGACCAGAAGAGACCTGCAAGATCATCATGGCAGTCCCCTGCCGTGGGCAGGAGATCGCTGGGCTCAGACAAGCTCCCCGAGGTGCTTGTCCAGCCTCCTCGTGAACACCTCTGGGGATGGTGACTGCACCGCCTCCGCTGGGAGCATGCTCCAGCGTCTAGTTACCTGGACGGAAAAGAAGTTTTTCCTTATGTCCAGCCTAAATTTTTCCTCAACCAATTTGTGCTCATTGGACCTCGTCCTCCCGAGGGGTGCCTTTCTGGAGAGTTGCTCCCCTAGATCTCCCCTTAAGGAGACGATCCTCCAAGCCCAAAGAGTGACAATCCCCACACGGGTCAAAGGCGGCAAAAGCGCTCAGAAGCCCCCACAGCTCACCAATAGCATCCAGGAACACCTCAAAGCCAAAAAGGAGGCGTACACCCAATGGCAGGAGGGGCCATCACCAGGGAGGACTGTACCCCAGTTGCTCGGGGCTGCAGGGTGGTGAGGAAGGCCAAGGCGGAGATGGGTCTGGGACTAGCAACCCGGATCAAGGACAACAAGAAGTCCTTTTTTAAATACACAGGGGGCAAAAAGAAGGTACCGGGTAACGTGGGGCCCCTGGAGGACACGCTAGGAGATCTGGTGGTAGCAGGCAACAAAGCAAATCTCTTTAACAGTTTCTTTTCTTCCATTTTTCTGAGCAGAGACAGGGACATCCCCCGCACCGGGAATCCAGACTGACCCGGGGGAGGCGCAGCCAGGCCGAGGGTCAGCAAGCACCTAGCCAGGGAACGTCTGGAGGGCCTGGACATGTTCAAATCAGTGGGTCTGGACGATCTGCACCCCCGAGTGCTGCGGGAATTAGCTGTGGTCATTGCGGGACCCCTGGCACGGCTGTACGAGCACTCGTGGTGCTCCAGCGTGGTGCTGGAGGACTGGAAAAGGGCCAATGTGGCTCCTACCTTCAAAAACTGGAGGAAGGAGGACCTGGGAACTATAGGCCAGTCAGTCTTACCTCGGTCCTGGGGAAGCTCTTTGAGAAAATTATCCAGGAGCACACCTGCGAGGGCCCAGCACGGGGAGATCATGCTTAGGGGCAACCAACGTGGGTTCAGTAGTGGCAGATCCTGTCAGACCAACCTGGCGGCCTTCTATGACCAGGTCACCAGATCCTTAGATGCAGGGGTAGCAGTGAATGTCGTCTTCCTGGACTTTTGGAGGCCTTCGACAGTGTCTCTCACCCCGTTCTCATCAAGAAACTGGGGGCTCTGGTGTCGACCCCACACAGTCAGATGTGTCGCCAACTGGCGGGAGGGCCGCACCCCGAGAGCGGTGGTGGAGGGGTCATGTTCGACCTGGAGGGACGTGGGCAGTGGGGTCCCCCAGGGCTCGGTCCTGGGGCCCGCACTGCTCAACATCTTCATCAGTGACTTGGACAAAGGGATAAATACCACCCTGTTCAAATTCACAGACGACACTAAGATGTGGGGGGATGTGGGCATGCTAGAAGGGAGAAATAGGCTGCAATCAGACCTAGACAGGTTACAGGGGTGGGCGGATGAGAATAGGATGGGATTCAACACCGACAAGTGCAAGGTGCTGCACCTGGGGAGGAAGAACCGGCACCGTACCTACAGGCTGGGGAACTCCCTTCTCGTCAGGGCAGAGGCAGAAAAGGATCTTGGAGTCATCATTGATGCCAAGATGAACATGGGCCGGCGGTGTGGGGATGCAGTCAGGAAGACCAACCGCACCTTGTCCTGCATCCACAGATGCATCTCGAGCGGGTCCAAGGAGGTGATCCTCCCCCTCTATGCGGCACTGGTCAGGGCACAGCCGGAGGACTGCATCCAGGTCTGGGCGCCGCGCTTCAGGGGGGATGTGGACAGCGTGGAGAGGGTCCAGAGGAGGCCACTTGTATGATTGGGGGTAGCAGGGCAGGCCCTACAAGGAGAAGTGATGGGACCTGAACCTGTTCAGCCTCCACAAGAGAAGGCTGAGGGGGATCTGGTGGCTGTCTATAAACTGGCCAAGGGAGACCAGCAGGCATTGGGGGAGTCCCTGTTCCCCCAAGCACTGCCAAGAGTAACAAGGAATAGCAGCCATAAGTTGATGGAGAGTAGATTCAGGCTGGACATCAGGAGGCGCCACTTCACAGTCAGGGCGGCTAGGATCTGGAACCAACTTCCAAGAGAAGTGGTGCTGGCCCCTACCCTGGGGGTCTTCAAAAGGAGGCCAGACAAACACCTAGCCAGGGGCGTCTGACCCCCGCACTCTTTCCTGCCCACGGCAGGGCATCGGACTTGATGATCTGCTCAGGTCCCTCCCAGCCCGACCTACTATGAAACTATCTCAGTGCTCACCCCCATGTACTTGTAGGCAGGTATCAAGTCCCCTCTCAGCCTTCCCTTACTCAGACTGAACACAGACAGGTCCCGGAGTCTCTCCCCATAGGGCCTATCCCCCAGGCCCTTGATCATGCGAGTGGCCCTTCTCTGTACTTGCCCACATCCTTCCTGAAGTGTGATGCCCAGAACTAGACAGTGGACACACTACTCCAGCTGTGGCCTCACCAAGGCTGAGTAGAGAGGGAGGAGACCGTCCTTGGATCTGTTGGCAACACATCAGCTGATGCCCACCAGAGATCTATTTGTCCCATTGACGACTTCATTACACCAGTGGCTCACCTTTGTCCTTTGGTCAATTGTCACCCCCAGGGCCCTTTCAGATGCAGTGTCTGGCAGTGGGCCACCACCCATCGCACGGTTATGGTGAAGGTTGATTCTACCCAGGTGAAGGACCTGGCACTTCTCCCCGTTGAACTTCATCTGACTACATTCTGCCCATAGGACCAGCCTGTCAGGGTCATCCTGGATACTTGCCCTGCCCTGTGATGTGTCCGCATTTCCCCACAGCTTGGTGTCATCTGCAGACTTAATCATTGCACTTTCCACTCCCTCATCCAGGGCATTGATAAAGATGTTAAGGAGCACGGGCCCAAGCACTGATCCTTGGGGGGAGCTGCCTGGTGCCCTTGGTCTACAGTTCCCTGGGTAGGACCCACATTCCCAGGGGGAGCAGCCATGGGGGGGGATGGTTCCCCTAGGCCAGGGGTCAGGGGTCGCAGGGCTGGCAGCACCGGGTGTCATGGAGCCACGGGCAGGTCCAGAACTGTAAGTGGAAAGTCCGAGTCGGGGGGTGGGGAGAGGGAGGGGACGAGGTCAAGCTTAGGGCGATGGAGGGAAGGGAGGACGGGATATAGGAGGAAAGGGCACCGGGGTGTTAGGTGTGTGTCCCAGATGTCCAGGTTCTCCGTAGCTTGGGAGGGGAGGGGTTGGGGTCAGAGCAGGGAGATCGGTGACCCCGGACGCCTGGGATCTGTCCCCTGGAGCCAGCCAGGGTGCCCTTGGCCCTATCAGTTCCCATAGGAGCCAGGCAGGGGTGAAGATGTCGCCTCTCTCTGGGAGGGGACCTGGACTGTGCCTGGGGTCACCCCTGTCCCTGCCTCCTGCTCAGCTGGTGTATGTGGGCCTCTCCCCAACGTCACCAGGCAGTGCCTGGCCCTGGCTACCCCAGATGGTAATCACGACCTCTGATCTCTCTATCAGGAGATCATGAGTCAGAGTTCATTTGACTTGGAAATCAGGAGTCCCATGGTTTTGTCATGATGAGCGTTGGCGTTCCTGGGGACGTGTAGAGAAGGGAGAGGACGGGACTCCCAGGGGGCGGAAGATGGAGGCTCCTGATCCTTGGTGGCAAGCAGAGACCTGCGCCTCTGCCGGCTCATCCGGACAACGGGTGTGCAGCCCTGGCAGGAGAGAGGGAGGAACATGCTCCGCTGGTGAAGGAGGACAGACCTCGGTTGGCGTGATCAGCTGTGGGGGACCCCACCCGCCTGGTTGCTGACCGGCTGCTGTGGGGCAAATGCCCCCCACTCCCCACTCAGGAGGCACCAGTCATCCATGGTGGTGCAATTTCCATCCTTGGAGGTTTTGAAAACCAGGCTAGACAAGGCCTTGGCTGGGATGATGTATTTGGGGCTGGTCCTGCTCTGAGCAGGGGCTTGGACTAGATGTGACCTCCTGAGCTCCCTTCCAACCTGAATTTGTTATAAGTGTGTGATTTTATATAAGATATCTGAGAGCTGGGTGGAAAGTGAGGGGTCTGTGGTAGGTGAAGAAATATGGTATATCAAGGCTGGGTGGAAAGTGAGGGGCATGTAGTATGCGTGTAAATACGGTATCAGGCCACATGGAAAGTGAGGGGCATGAGGGAGGCAAGTAAATACGGTATCTAAGGGCAGGGTGGCAAGAGGGGGTACATGGAGCTAGGTAAATTGGGTACCTCAAGCCATATGGAAAGCAAGGGGCACAGGGGGGCAGGTAAATATGGGCAGGATGGCACGGGACGGCGGAGCGGGACAGCGAGAGTTGTGGCTGCCGTGCCACCACCAGGACCCCGCGCCAGCTGCACTGCCAGCACCAGGAGGAGGATCTGGGAAGTCAGGGGTCACGACCCAGGGACAAAACCAGCTCTCCAGGCCCCTGGGAGCTTAAGGTTGCCACCCTATCAACAGAGCAGCTGGGGGCGTGGTCACAGAAGCCCCGCCCATTCCCCCACTAGCCTTGCCTCCTGGTGGGAGTCATACCTGCCAATGAACATGGCCATGCCCCTCACCCTAGACACCCCCACCACTGCCCCCTGCCACAGACTTCCCTGTCTCATCAGCATGGCCCCGCCCCCTGCGGGGACAGCCCGCCCACCAAGGAGGAACGCCCCGCCCCCTTAAAGGGAACCCCCCTCCATCTGCAACTAAGCAGCAGCAGCCCCTGCCCCGCCCATCACCTCTGGGCGCCCAGGCATCCTGCCCCGCCACATCTCCCAGGCACTGGGGAGACTGGAGGAACTGGGGGACACTGGGAAGGGAGGAAAGAACCAGGCAGAGGTTGCGAGGATGCTTTTATTGAGGCCAACTCTGAGCTGGGAGGCCGGGGGGTTGGAGCTCAGGCCTGGGCTGGGTCGCAGCGCTGAGACACGACCTGGGTGACATGGAGCCACGGGCGGGTCCAGACCTTGAAATCGCAGATCAGCTTCTGCAGGCCGGAGAGAGAATCGCGTCACCCAGGATCGGGCCTGTGGCAGCTAATGAGGACTCCCCCCCGCCGGAGGACCCCTTCTCTACCCCACCAGGATGCGGAAGAGCTGCTATTAGGCGCGTTATGGCCACCCCTTCGCTGTCCCTGCAATCCTGCCAACGAGCTCCCCCATGATGTGAAGGGGGCTGCTATTAAGTGCTTTACAACTCCCACCCCTGCCCAGCCAGGACACCCTCCTTCCTTGTTCATTCCCAGTAGCCGGATTTCCCCACCAAGAAGTGAAGGGTGCTGCTATAAGGTGCATTATGGCCACCTCCCTCCCTCCCTGGGCACACAAGGGAACTGTTATTAGAGGCATTATGGCTACTAGGTGCACTTCCTCCATTTCCTCCTGTCCCCACTCAGAAGCCTAGACTCACACCCTGGCAACTGCAGACCCCTCTCAGGCTATTGGGAAGGAGCTGCTATTAGGTGTATTACAGCCTAGGACCCAGCCTCCATCCCCTGCCAGCTGGAAAGGCTCCGGGATATGAGGCAGGCAGCTATTAGGTGCATTACAGTCCCCCCACTCCCAGCCTGGCTCCCCACTTCACCCCTCCCCCCCACTGCTATTAGGCACATTACAGCCTGCCCTACCACCGCCCCCCAACCCGCCAGGGGTCACCCCTAGAGTTACCCCCCCACCCGGACACCTGGGTCCCCCCTGAAAAACGCCATGCCCCCCCAAATCCTCCAGCCCCCCTGGCTGGATCTACCCCCCTCACCTGCTGCTGGTTGGTGGGGGGCAGGGCACAGGTCTGGGAGTCCCCCCCTGCCTCCTTCAGGCACAGAGTCTTCTCCAGCTCCACTGTCAGGTAGTATATGACGCCCGAGACCACCTGCCAGGTATCATGGGGGGTCAGAGCCCCGGCCTGGACTGGGCCACCGGGCGCTGCATGGACCCCCCAGGGTGGGATTGGGGGGTGAGGGGTGCTGTAGAGACCCCCAGGCCGGGATCAGGGGAGCGCCAGGTGCTGTACAGACCCCCCAGGCCGGGATCTGGGGACACTGGGCAGACCCCCCAGACTGGGACTGGGTGGTACCGGGTGCTGGACAGACGCCCAGGCTGGAATGGGGGGGATCTGGGTGCTGGCCAGACCCCGCACCCTGCCCTGTCACCTCTCACCTGGCTCTGGGCACTGATGACCTTCTCCACCCGGAAGACGTAGGGGCTGTCGCTCTTGTGGTTGAAAGACCCCACGGCCGCACGTGCGGCTTCCTGGACCTCGGAGGTGGTCACAGGGACGTTCATGGGCCCCCCGGGCAGGGGAATGCCCCCCAGAGCTGGGGACCCTGCCAGGAGCAGCCCCACGAGCAGCAGCTGGAGACTCCAAGCACCTGTTGCCATCGTGGCTGGAAGAAAACCCCAGCGGGTCGAGGAGCTGCTTATATAGGGGCAGGAACAGCCCCCGTCCCCTCCCCCGCAACAGGACCCACCCTTGGCCTTGGCTTGGGGAATGTGGACAGCGCCTGGCACAGCCAGACCTGGGGGTGGGCAGAAGCAGGGAGGTGCCCTTGGCCTTGGGCCCCACCCAGGGTAGCCGGGGCCAGAGCCTGGGGAGAGGCCTGGACAAACATCAGCTGAGCGGGACAAGGTGACCTCAGGCAGAGCCCGCGTGAGGGGCGAGACGCTCCTACGGGAACCGATAGGGCCAAGGGCGTCCTGGCCGGCTCTAGGGCACAGATCCCGGGCTCCCAGCCCCTCTGCTCTGACCCCCACGGCCCTCCTCTCCCACGGCTACGGGGAGCCCAGGTGCCCGAGACGCCCCCACGCCACCAGGCCCCTTTCTGCCTACGCCCCATCCTCTTTCCCCTCCGTCTCCCCAGGCCACCTCCCACCCCTCTCACCCCTGCCACGGCTCGGACCTGCCGCTTGCAGTCCTGCCCTGCCCGGGGCTCTGCAACACCGGGCGCAACTCCCAGCCCTGGAGAACCCCCCCAGCTGCTGCCCTGGGGAGCGTGGGTCTGACCCAAGGAACCCGAGTCCAAGCCGTTCGGGTAAAAGGCTTGGCGCGTGCTTGCAGGGAAGCAGCGAGAAAGGCCAAAGCAGAAACACAACTAAGTTGGCAACAAAGCTGAAGGGTAACAGAAAGTCCTTCTTTCAGGACACAGGGAGCAGGAAGAAGGTTCAGGGTTACCTAGGGCCGCTGCAGGATGGTCTAGGGCAGCTCGTAACACACAGGATGGACAAAGCCGAGCTCTTAAACAATTTCTTTGCATTTGTTCCTGGACACGGGCACAGACACACCGCCCCATAAGACTTTAGTCTCACGTGACAGAAGTACCAGTCCACCTACAGTTAGTGCTGACCTAGTGAAGGGGCACTTGGAGGGGTTGGATGTATTTAAGTCGCTGGGCCGCGATGATCTTCACCCGAGAGTACTAAGGGACTTGCCCGGTGTCATAGTGAAACCACTGGCGCGGCTGTTTGAATGCTCGTGGGGCTCAGGACAGGTCCCGGAGGACTGGAAAAGGGCCAGTGTGGTCCCTATATTCGAAAAGGGGAGGAAGGAGGACCCAGGTTATTATAGCCTGATTAGCCTGACCTCTATTCTCGGCAAGACCTTAGAAAAAATCATATAGGATCACATTTGTGGGGGGGCAGCGGGTAACACAATGCTAAGGGGCAACCAGCGTGGGTTTATAGATCCTGCCCAACTAACCTGGTCTCCTTTTACGCCCAGGTTACAAAGTGCGTACACGCAGGGGTGGAGAGAGATCTTCCTGGCTTGGACTTTAAAAAGGCTTCGACACGGTGTCGCACCCAGTTCTTACCAGTAAACTGAGTAGCCGTGACATGGGTTTTTTCACAGTCAGGTGGGTGGAAAACTGGCTCCCAGGATGCAACCTTTAAATGAGAAAAACTGCATTTTTCCGCAGCAAACAGAAAACCTAGATCCCTGCTGACCCCCACCAAGTTTCCAGCCGGAGCGGAGCTGAACTGCTGAACGGACGGTAAGCTGCTTCACCTCAGCCGACTCCAAGCCAAAACCAGGACCACCTACCTCCATCACTGAGCTCCACTACGCTGATGATGCCGTAGTGCACGCTCACACCGTCAGACAATCACCCACGTCTTTACTGAGGATGACCAGAAAATGGACGCTCGGGAGACTAAGGTCCTCCACCAGCACTGAACAGTCCCTGGCTCTGGTCATCTGGATCCACGGCGGGACTCTGGAGAACGCCGCGTAGTCCCTGGACCTTGGAAGCTCTCTTGCAGGAGGCCGGCGGTGACCAAGAAATCCAACATCACCTCAGATGTGCAAGTGCAGCCTTTGGACGCTTGAAGAACCGGGCCTTCGAAGATTGCAACATCAGATCCCAAACCAAGCTCGTGGTTTATCAACCAGTCGTGGTCCCCACCGCGCTGTACGCAGCTGAGACGTAGCCCGTGGCCAGGGGACATCTCCAGTTGCTGGAGGAGTGCCGTCAACGCTGCCAGCGAAGAGCCTCTGGATCCAGGGCGAAGACAGACGCACCAGTGGCAGAGTGGTCCTGCAAGGAAATGCTATCACACGGCCATTGCTCAAATCATGAGCCAGACCTTATAAGGGGGGAAAAGGCAAAATGCCATGTGCCAAGCTCCTAAGCTAACATGTTCTGCCTTGCGTGACATATTGCTACGATTAACCATAGTAAAAAAAGAAAACTTTATTAAATTATACATAACAGATCTCCCGCTTGGCCCTTCAAAAGATAGTGAAGAATGGACTATATTTATATCTGTTTAAGGGCCAGATATTTAATCTCCGAACAAAGAGTGTATGCTATAAAGATTTCCTCCACCAGCACTCATTACAATGAACGCTATCCCGAGCAACACAAACAATGTAATCATAGGGTGCAACAAGATACTTATAGTTGCTGTTTCAGGAAGAACCCAGCCCATAGAAATATCATACCAATGATGCACTAACATCTGCATTGCTTGCTCAGACATTTTAAAAACGTCCCTCCCCTGGAGCAATGTGCCTACATTAAGTGCTTGCTCATGCATGCAAGTGGCAATTGTGAAACGAGTTCTCTGTTCATTTCCTGACAGTAAAGTGTTGGCCAACTGATTCCCAAAGAAAAGTTCAAATTAACCTATTATTGATGTCCTCGAGATTCATGTTCTCGGTCTCATGCCTTGTGAAATAGGAGGTGAGGGAAAGAGTTTGAACTGTAGTTACATTACATACACATTGTTGTACAGTAGGAAGCGAGATATTTTTACCTCGCCAAATAATTTTTTCAAACCCTATTACACATGCACAGTATACTTTAGTGGCAGTGTTTTCCAGCCCATCCCAGTAGCATGTGGATAGCCCTTGACCTTGAAGTGAGCAGGGTTCTTCTAAAGACGGTACCATAGGGCATATCCACTGCTGTGCAGTCCATTTGTCACACGTCCAGTGGTCTACAATATTACCTTGATCATTTAGGTATTTGCCAACTAGTCCTGGGACCCAAATATGCTGCCCCTGAATGGGGCTGTGAACGGCCACAACACGCCAGGGCGTAGTGGGCTAGCACTCGAATCGCTAGTATGCTCAAAAGACCAGTTAAAGATGTGACAAATGACTGCAGTGTTAAAGTCTTATACCACTGCAGTATATAGAGAAGGAACAAATTATCCTTATGTTTCGTCAGTAAAGGAGCTATGCCAGCCATCTCTTTAGCACGTATCCAACCCATTTCTCTTTCAGTCATCATGATTGCTAATACTTGCTACTCTGAACACCATAGGGCTGCTTTTGACCCTTTGCCTCACGGTGGCATACTGAGCCCAAGATGTACAATTTAAATGTCTCCATGTGTGCCATTGCAAGTCAGCAGTATCCAAACCAGTTCGTGTTCTTTCAGCAAGCTGCTGTTCCTGTCCCCGGGTGATTTTAGAGCGTAGTGTTGTGACAGCACTGGCTTTATTTCTCAGTGCTGCTAAATCAACAGAGTTTAAATTCCTGCACCTGGTCCTGCACCTCTCAAAACGGTGTCCAACAGATCGCGTCTACAACGAAGGCGATCTGGTTCCTGTTGGAGAGATTTGAACCATGCATTGTCTGAGGGAACGCTGTGTGGCTTACATCCAGGTTTAATCTTGGTCAAGTTATTTTCAGGCCAGCTACCTTGATATTTAATGTAATTCCCAAGGGTGCTACATACACCTGCACAGAAGGTCGGGATTGTAAGAGATGTGGGACTGGGACCGCTATAGGGTTGCTCTGCAGAAAGACGAACTTCTGTTCTGTTACAGGCCAACAACAATCATGCATTTCTATACAGCAAATCGGATTCATCAGACAAATCAAAGGGTAGGTTAGAGCAATTACGCTGGTACAATCCTACAATTACAGAGTCCCCAGGGTCCACTATTTTCTCCTCCTTCATTTCTTGTAGGGTCTGGAATAAAACCCCACCACAGTGGCTTAGTGCTATTCACCACTCTGGGGTTAAACGTGGCCACTCCTTTATACCCTACATCAAGCCCCAATCCTGGCTTATACAAGTCAAGTGCATGTACTCCCGCAACGACTTTCCCAATTGGATCAACTTTATTATCAGCAAAAACAAGTGCAGACTCTGTGTCTTCCCACCGTTTTACACTACATGTAACATTTCGGCTGTGAATGTATTGCAATGCTTTATAGTTTCATAGTTAGTAGGGTCGGAAGGGACCTGAGCAGATCATCAAGGCCGACCCCCTGCCACGGCAGGAAAGAGTACTGGGGTCAGACACCCCTGGCTACGTGTCTGTCTGGCCTCCTTCTGAAGCCCCCCAAGGCAGGAGCCTGCACCACTTCTCTTGGAAGCTGGTTCTAGATCCCAGCCGCCCTGACCGTGACGTAGCGCCTCCTGGTGTCTAGTCTGAACCTGCCTCAGTCAACTTACGGCCGCTATTCCATTACCCCGATAGTGCTCGGGGGAACAGGGACTCCCCCAGTGCCTGCTGATCTCCCTTGGCAAGTTTGTTGGCGGCCACCAGATCCCCCTCAGCCTTCTCTTTTGAAGGCTGAACAGGTTCAGGTCCCGTCGCCTCTCCTCGTAGGGCCTGCCCTGCTGCCCCCAATCATGAGAGTGGCCTCCTCTGGACCCTCTCCATGCTGTCCACATCCCCCCTGAAATGTGGCGCCCAGACCTGGACGCAGTACTCCAGCCGCGGCCTGACCAGTGCCGCGTAGAGGGGGAGGATCACCTCCTTGGTCCTGCTGGAGATGCATCTGTGGGTGCACGACAAGGTGTGGTTGGCCTTCCTGACTGCCTCCCCACACTGCCGGCCCACGTTCATCTTGGAGTCAGTGATGACCCCAAGATCCTTTTCCGCCTCTGCACTGACGAGAGGGGAGTTCCCCAACCGGTAGGTATGGTGCCGGTTGTTCCTCCTGAGGTGCAGCACCTTGCACTTGTCAGTGTTGAATCCCATCCTGTTCTCATCTGCCCACCCCTGTAACCTGCCCAGATCTAGTTGCAGCCCGTCCCTCCCTTCTAGCGTGCCCATATTCCCCCACATCTTAGTGTCATCTGCAAATATGAACATGTGCTTTTCACCCCCTCGTCCAAGTCACTGATGAAGATGTTGAGCAGTCCGGGCCCGAGGACCGAGCCCTGGGGGACCCCCTGCCCACATCCTTCCAGGTCGAACATGACTTGTCCACCACCGCTCTCTGGGTGCGGCCCTGCAGCCAGTCAGTGACACATCTGACTGTATTTAAATACATCTTCAGTATTTCTCTGAGTCACCATTTGTGCCTGTTGGGGAAAACGTCGTTCAAAATTTCTTTGAAAACTTTCTACACCAACTATTCCTAAAATTATTAATATATAAAACATGACTACAACTAAGCCTTAATAAATGATCCAAGAATCTTCTTCTTTGCTGCTGGTCCCACAGGGTTGTCCTAAAAAGCGCTTGCGCAAATTATAAGAGCAACAACCAAAATACCATACCGTACCACAAATGACAATAAAGCTTGGTCCAAACATCCACCATGCAACGTCCGGCGTCCTATGGCTTGGGGGGATCAAATGATCCAGACTTCTTGAAGTACATCTAAAAGGAAATCATCAAAGATTACTTAAGAAAAGAATTTCAATTGTGATACATGACCCCACGTGAGCTTTGCATCCTTCTCATTGCGGTAACCCAGAGGGCTCAGATGATCCACTGTCAAATAGGGACCAGTCCACTTGGGATCCAGAGCATGACCCCCCTTGCCCCGGTGTACGTACACTACCTGATCACCAATTTCCCAGGAAGTTGGTGGAGCAGCTTTTTGTGTTTGTACCTTTGAATTCATTTGCTCAACGGCTTGACAAACTCTCCACTGCAATGTACTTTTATCTCCGTGTACCCACTTTAACCAGTGGAAATAGTCGGTTTGAGTGGCTGTGGGCTGTTGCGTTGAACACCCAGTATATTCAGGAGCAATCGTTCATTTAATGGGATGGCCAAAAGGTAGGTGATATGGCTGTCTTCCTGCCTGCTACTGCGAATCGCTGCTTGAATCAGTGGTAATCTCTCAGGTCGGTCTTTACCCATTTGGTTTACTGCCTTTTGTAAGGCTTCTTTAATGCTGCATTTCAGCCGCTCCCCTTGGCCTGATGATTGAGGACGAGACAAAATGTGAAATTTCTGAGCGATGCCCAATGCCTGCAACATCATAGTGAATGCTTCCCCTGCAAATGCAGCCCCGGTATCAAGCCTATCACCTCTGGAGAGCCTTATCTACAAACCACTTTGTTAAAGAGTTTCTTAGCAGCTGTTCTAGCACGATTATTTTGGTCCGGGAAGGCTTCCACCCATCCTGAAAATGAATTGACAATGACTAATAAATATTGGAGCCCATCTTTATTTCCTGGCAATTTGTCAATTAAATCTATTTGAAGCCTGCGTCGTGGTCCCAACCATCTTTGATGCATTAGACGTTGCTGGATTGGAGGGCGAGCCTTGCCCATAGCACAGCAAACACAGTTTGCGACCCAAGTCTTGACATCTTTCATACTTGCCCATTCTGCCACCTGCCTTAGCCGTCGTTAAGTTCCTTCCATGCCCTGGTGCATAAATTAGTGCGCAACGTTCATTAACTCCCGCTTTTCAATGTTTCTGGGAACACGCTGGGGCTTAGTACTAGACACCAGTGTTTGAATCCTGGTTAGGTGTGAGCTGCTGCTGACCTCTAGCGACGATGGCTATTTTAGCTGTCTCGTATTGCCAGGCTATGGCATCCGCCCGACGACTCCGAATTGTTTCAATATCTGCGCCCTTGCCACGGGTCAAATCTTCACCAGGCTCGGATTATATTTGAGACCCAGTCATAAATTCATTTCCAGTCTTTTATATGTGCCATAGCTTTCCCATCAGCCCCCTTCCATTCCTGTCTTTTCTAATCAAACATTCAACGCTGTGTCCCTTTTACACAAAAGTCACTGTCAGCATGCATGTACAGAGGTTTGGGGGCATCCTCACGTTGCCTTAAAACCTGGTAAATGGCATGTAATTTGTCATGCTAGGCCGACCCATGGTCAAGGTGTCTTTGCACTATTTCCTCCTTTAAGTGAATAGCGCCATACTTAATGTATCTCTTACCCTTTCCTACTGGAGAACGTCCATCAGTAAACCAAATACGCTTTTCCTGTCCTTTTATGTTCAAGTCTTTTAAAGGTGGCGCCTCCATTAATGGTATCCTCTGCTCCAAAGTTGTTTCGGGGCACTCATGTTTGGCTCCTTCTCAGTTAAGGCATGGGTCAGTATGTCAGGCCTAGGCGCCATTCAGCAGCAACTCCTCCATTGACTAGAATGAGGGTCCGCTGCGCCACGCGCGTATTTGAGACTTTGCC
The DNA here is from genome assembly GCF_052110815.1 of Crocodylus siamensis. Classification (NCBI taxonomy): domain Eukaryota; kingdom Metazoa; phylum Chordata; order Crocodylia; family Crocodylidae; genus Crocodylus; species Crocodylus siamensis. The sequence goes on from NC_143400.1 coordinate 3,997,201, forward strand.
TGACAAATCGTCCTTGAGAGGTGTACGCACATGCTTTGTATAGCAGTTGGTGCCATACTTGTGAGCAGCTCAAAGGATTGAATTGCCCAAACAGCAGCTAGGCATTCTCGCTCATGCGGATCGACATTTAATTCGGCGCCTTGCAGCTTTTTTGATGCACATGCAACTGGCCCCAGTTGGTTTCCTTCATTATTCTGTAAGAAAATTGCCGCTAACGCTACATCATTAGCTGCCAGGCCTATAGTGAGCGGCTTGGATTCATCAGGGAAGCGAAGCCCCGGAGCTGTTAAAGCTCTCTAATTTAAAAGGGCTAAAGCATTTTCCTGTTTTGAACCCCATTCCCATGGACTTTTCTTTTTCGGTAATTTCCACAGGGGCAAAGTTAGCTTAGTGTATTTATAGATACGTGGTTGCAAAAAATTAAAGCCTCCTAAGAGAACTCGCAGGGGATGTACATCCACGGGAGCCGGCATTTCCATGAATGTCGGTGATCGGCCTGTCTCCCTGCACTTCTGGTAACTATTCCTAAATAATTTACGGTTGCTTGTACCACCTGGACATTTTCCAAATTCACCGGAAATCCAGTCGCCTGAATTAAAGCCAATGCATTCTCAGTTAACCATTTGACTTGTTCCTCTGCTTGTCCACAAGTGAATACGTCGTCTGCAGAAGAGCACACGTGAGCTCTGCCCTGTGGACTTCAGCAGTCCAACGTACTCGCTACGTGGTGGTGACAAATGGCAGGGGCAGTGTGAAATCCCTGGGGCAAAGGTGTATTGTTGATCTTTCATAAGCAAATCAATCCTGTGAATCTGGGTGTAACAGGATAGCAAAGAAATGATTAGCCAGATCAGTCACAGAAAAATATTTGGAGGTTGCCAGTCCCCTTTGTATAACATTTGCCACAACTGGTGGCATTTGTGCTGTTTCCCTATTAATCCTCCTGTCATCCACCATCAACCGCCCGGTGTGCACGTCTCCCGTCAATCCCGCCACCAACGGGGCATCGGCCTCCTTAGGATATGAATCTTGTTTCCGAGGTGGTACCACTTCTCCCATTATTTTAACGCAGGCATCGATTTTACCAGTCTGGCTTCTTTTGTGTCCAGACCAGGGGCAATGTTGCACGCCGTCCGTCAGCTGGCGCTGCCGTAAGGGGCTGCGATCGAGTTTGCATTTCCTTTCGTTATGATGGCACGCACATCTGTCTGCCACAATGGCAAGGGCAGTGCTTCTAGCCTCCAAAGCCTGCCTCTAGGCAAACCAATGATAATTTGGTTTTCAAATAGCCAGCTGGTTCCCAGGATTATATTTCCCATCATATCAGGAGCGTGGACTAGGCTACCCTTTGTCTCAAAGCCCTGAATTGACAGGGAGACCCGCACCCACTCCCAGCCCATGCTTCGCTTTCCCTGGAAGGACTGCAGCACTGTTGGCTTTGTTCTGACCCCTTCACTTGGAGCAATTTTAATTAAAGACACCGCGGCTCCAGTGTCTACTAATGTCAAAGTAGGAGACTTACTTCCCTGCTGGACATAAATCCCAGATCCCACTGACTGTGCCAATGAACCGCCACTGTGGAGCTCCTACAAGGTATGGCAGTCCTGCGTCCAGCCGGCCTCTCTATCCCTGGGAAGGAGGCAGCGGGAGAGGAAAAGACGCCGGCAGGACTACACCTACACTCACAACATCTTGCTCCCCTGCTCCTGTACCTTCAGAGCTTCCTGAACCATATCACCTGGAACCGACTTCCAAGAGAAGTGGTGCTGGCTCCTACCCTGGGGGTGTTTAAGAGGAGGTTGGATGAACACCTTGCTGGGGTCGTTTGACCCCTGTACTCTTCCTGCCATGGCAGGGGGTCAGACTCGATGATCTGCTCAGGTCTCTTCCGACCCTAGAAATGATGAAACCTGTAGGGGCTCCACCCCATCGCTCTCTGTCAAGCCCATGTTTCATTCAAATCCTCCAAGCTAGGCGGCGAATCTCTGCAAAAGGTCCCATACGGTCCCTAAAGGTTGTATCCTGCCTACCTCGTCCTCGAGAACGTCCCCTGCCAAAGCCTCCCCTTTGAGAGCGCCATCCACCCTTCGCACCGCTCTCGTTCGCAACAAGAGGAGCAAGCGCCTTGTCCATCTGCACTGGAGCTGAATGGCGCACGGTTTCCTTTTGTCTTAAATCTCTTAAGGTGGCGGGGTGCCAGGGTCCCAAGCCCCTCATTTATTAGCATAGTGTGGCTGCAAGGAGCCTGCACAGTCCCCGAGGGAATGAATTGAAAATTGCATATCACTGAGGGCCGTATTATCTCTTCGGATAATAAGCCCTGCCATAATTTGCATTAAACCCCAGCATGTTAAATACACCTCAGTGTCCTCACTTGGGTCTTGAGCTATAATGACTGCCTGCAGGAATAAATGTCTCCGACCCATATTATTTCCCCAACGAACAAACAATGAGAGCATATTGGGTGCCAGCGCAGCAGTCAAGGTACTTATTGTCCAGGCAACCCCTTGCAACTCAGGCACTGCGCATGCTGCCATCAAGCGTTGCGCTTCCTCTACAGTCATCGTTTCCCTTTCAGGCAGCTGAATGGCACGTACTGCCCAGTTAGAAAAGGTCGTTCGTGATAAAGGTCCCCACATACTAGCTGTAGCCGGCAAATCTGTGGCTGACAACAGGACTGTTGTGGTGGGAGGCTGGGTCCCCATCACAGGGCCGTCCCCACCACCACGGGGGCCGGTCCTCTAGTCCGTGTTGTTGCAAGCCTCTCCAGCATGGCTACACGAGGAGCAAAATCATCCCAAATATCCCCATCCCAGGTCCCTTTGGGGTCCCATAAATGTCCCTCGGCATATAGGGCATCGAGGGGTTCCCGCAGTTAGGCCTGCCACTCGTTGCCTGGCAAACCCCAGCTTCTGCCTTGAATCTTTACTAACAGAGTCACAGCGGACCTGACCAGCAGGCGCACGCCCTGCTCCAAAGTTAACTTCATCATCCCTTGCAACATAAGATTCTGTTTTTCTAGCTTAACTTTTTCCCTTGCTTGTCCCCCTAAGATCTTGTTTTCCTGCTTGATTTCTCACAGGGCATCTCCCAAGGACGCTAGCTGCGTTTGTGCCCCCGCCGCGAGCACTCGCGGGCTCCCCAAATCCCCGGCTTCCCAAGCAAGTTGTTTATCCAACAGAGCCACTTCTTCCTGACTACTTGTCAGGCGAACAAAAATCACGAGCCAGACCTTATAAAGGGGGATAAGGCAAAATGCCGCATGCATTGATTACGTAAAACAAAAACCCAATAAGACGTACATCAAACGCACCATCCACACAGCCATGCACACAGACACGCACGCTGCATACAGACGTTACAGTTACCCGCGTGCTTGCTCAAGGTTAGCACAGGTGCACCTGAGCTCCAGTGAAGATCGCAGTGCGCAGATTCCCCTTCTCAGCACGGCTGGATCCCACTTTTACAGGGATTTCAAGTCTTTGTTCAAAGTCGAGGTACCTTTCCATCCTCGGTCCTCAGCAGCTGCCCCTCATCAACCCTCCAAGTTCTCTCTGCTCGTGGTCACTCCTATAGCAAAAGCCAGTCTCCAGCCTTGAAACATTGGTTAGGCTAAACTGCAGGATATGCAAAATTCCTCCTCCGTCTTGTTGTCTCCTGGGCACCTGGCCACAGGCTACTTCTTCAGCCAGCCGTTAATCAGCTTGCTTGCTAGCTTAGACATTTGGCACCTTAGCTGGCCTCCTCCTGCTTCCACAGACACAACCAGCGTCCCACACAAGCTTTTCATTCATTCACTCAACCATACTACTATCATTAATACACTTACATAAAGAGTTTATAGCTTGCTTACATATGTAGATGATTACACATAATATACACACACACACACACACACACACGTATACATACATATCTCTACTAGACATATTTCCATCAACATAATACTATTAATACATAATCTAAATATAACCTATTCCAAAAGCTCTCTAAGCTAACATGTCCTGGCCTTGCATTACATATTGCTAGGACAAACCGTAGAAAAAAAGAAAACTTTATGCAATTCTACACTACAGAAACACCACGAGCATGGAGGCGCTGATCATCCAACATCAGCTTGGCGGGCCCATGTCATCCGGACGTCCAGCTCGACTCCCCAAGCAAGCGCTGCTCTCCCAGCTCAGCCACAGCGTATGCTCAAGAGGAGAGCAGAGAAAGCACTTCGGGGACGTCCTCAAGGCCAACCTGAAAAACTGCTGGCTGGGGCTTCAGTGCAGGGGCTGCCCCCGGCTCGCGCTGCCCCGAAGCGCCCCAGGCAGCCCCGTCACCGCCCGCCGCGGCACAGGAAACAACGCCACCGCTGCAGGGCAGCGCACGTTTAGCTGGAGACCCTGCGGAGGCAGGAATTAGCCCACCGCGACCTGCTGGCACCGCACCCCTGGACGGCGAGGTTTTACTGCGGAGTGAATTACTCAGCTCCACAGTAAACGTCTCCTGTAGACGAACAACATCCCGCCGAGCCTCAGAGCTTGCAAGGGGCTTCTCTGGGCCTGGCCCAGCCGCGTTTCCCAGCAAGGCTCGCTTCTCTGGGTTTGAACCAGTTTCAGCGCCTCCCGCCTGCAGCCCACCACCCTTTTCTTCCCAGCACCTGCTGCAAGGGGCAGCCGCTCGGCTTGTCCCCGGGGACATCTCCAGGAAACCTGGGGAGGGGAGGGGAGGGCCAGCAGCACCTGGCTCACCTGCGCTCTCTGCTGGGCAGGACTGTTCCCTTTGCTGCTTCAGGGGACCCTTAAGAGAAACCCCCCAGGTCCCAGCCATGCTCCTCCAGGCCGGGACAAGGAGCAGGACTTGCCCTTGCTCTGCTGTCCAGGACAAGCCCCTCTTGCTTCCCTGCCAGCGAGGACCCCTGTCCCTCTCGCAGCGTCTCCATTCCCATTTGGCAACAGGTGTTGGCTGGGGGGAGACTGTGAGTGGCGTTAATGACAGCTGCCCTGTGACCAGTGGCCTGGGAGCTAGTCTTGCCAGCCGGGCAAGGGGCACATTTCTGGGCCCAGCTGTGCAGGCTGGAGGCCAGACCTCCTGCTCCAGCCATGCAGGTGCTCTGGGCTCCGGGGCAGGCTCCTCCCTCCAGACCTGGCCCATGATGCCCCCCCGACCCACGATTCAACCCCCTTTAAAGGACCTCAGGGCCATGCGCCTGCCAGCTTGGAGCCCTGGAGGAGCACAGCCTGCGGGGGGGACGGGGGCGCTCCATGGCCCCGATCCAGCGCCTGCGGCTGGAGGGTCACGTGGCTGATCCCAGGGCCACAAAGCTGGCAACGGGGTGGCAGCAGGAGCCCCTGGCGCTGCTGGGGCAGCTCAGATCAGGGTCTGTGGTAGAATGGGAGGGTGCCACAGGGCTGGTGACCCCTCCCCTGGGGACACAGCAACACCCCAGGAGCCAAGCTCAGGTCAGAGGTCAGGACCCAGGCACTCGTCTCCAAGCCAGGATCAGGAGTGGAGGTGGGGGGCAGGGGTCCAAGGGTTTTGCTGGGGGTCACGAGGCAGAGATTGAGGGGCTCCAGGGGTCAAAATGAGGGTCAGAGATAGCAAACTAGAATCCCGGGGCGGGCTGGGGGTCAGGGCTCACGATCTAGAACCCTAGGTCATGTTGAGAGGGGTCAGGGTCATGAACTCCCCAGGTGGAGCTGGGGTCAGGGTTCAAACGGGAGGTCAGGGGTCACGAAGCAGAGTCCAGGCTAGAAGCTGGGGTCACAGGTCAGGAGGCGGGGCTGGAGTCAGGCCAGGGGTCAGGAGCCGGGGTAAAAGCAGCTCCCAGTGCCCCTGTGAGCTTTAGTGGCCAGCCTACCAGTAGATCAGCTGGGGCAGGGGAACAGGAAGCCCGCATCTGCTGGCCCCGCCTCCTGTTGGGGAGGGGGCAGTGCCTGACAACCCATAGTCACACCCCCTCACACTAGAGCCCGCCCTCTGCCACAGCCATCCTGTCTAACCAACAGGGCCCTGCCCACCAAGCAGGAAAGCCCCACCCCCTTAAAAGGAAAGGCCAGTGGGATGGAAACAGAGGGACATGCGGTAAGTGGGTAAATACAGTATCTCAGAGCTGTGGGGAAAGGAAGGGGTGTGTAGTATGTGGGTATATATGATATCTCAGGCCTGGGTAGAAACAGGGGAGCTTGGTAGGAGGATAAATACTGTATGGTATTTCAGGCCAGGGTAGAAAGTGAGGGATGTGTGGTAGGCAGGAAAATACGGTATGTGAGGGCTGCATAGAAAGTGAAGAGCACATGGGAGGTGGGTAAATACAGTATCTCAGGGCTGGGTAGAAACCAAAGGATACAGGGGGGTGGGCTGAAACTGTATGTGAGGGCTGGGTGGAAAGTGAAGAAAGTGACATGGGTAAATACAATATTTTAGGGTTGATGGGAAGTGAGGGGCTCAGGGAGGTGGGTAAATACAGCCCCTGCGGCTCTGCCTACCCCAGCCATGCAGGGCCCCTGTGACTGACAGGCCAGGAGCCACTTTTGTTGGCCGGACAATGGGTACATTTCTGGGCCCAGCCGCATGGGCTGGGGCTGAATCTCCTGCTCCGGCAGTCTGGGCGCTCTGGGCTCTGGAGAAGTCTCTTCTCCTCCCTCTCTCTCTGCAGCCCCAGCCGACGACGCCCCCCCCCGCCCCCCCAGCCCCAGACGCGCCCCGCACGCCTCCCAGCCCCAGCCCACGACGCCCCCCCCGCCTCCCAGCCCCAGCCCACGACACCCCCCCCCGCCTCCCAGCCCCAGCCCACGACGCCCCCCCCCTCCCAGCCCCAGATGCGCCCCCCACGCCTCCCAGCCCCAGCCCACGACGCCCCCCCCGCCTCCCAGCCCCAGCCCACGACGCCCCCCCCGCCTCCCAGCCCCAGCCCACGACGCCCCCCCCCGCCTCCCAGCCCCAGCCCACGACGCCCCCCCCGCCTCCCAGCCCCAGCCCACGACGCCCCCCCCGCCTCCCAGCCCCAGCCCCACGATGCCCCCCCCGCCTCCCAGCCCCAGCCCACGACGCCCCCCCCGCCTCCCAGCCCACGACGTCCCCCCCCGCCTCCCAGCCCCAGCCCACGACGCCCCCCCCATGCCTCCCAGCCCCAGCCCACGACGCCCCCCCGCCTCCCAGCCCCAGCCCACGCCGCCCCCCCACGCCTCCCAGCCCCAGCCCACGACGCCCCCCCACGCCTCCCAGCCCCAGCCCCAGCCCACGACACCCCCCCGCCTCCCAGCCCCAGCCCACGACGCCCCCCCCGCCTCCCAGCCCCAGCCCACGACACCCCCCCAGCCCCAGCCCACGACGCCCCCCATGCCTCCCAGCCCCAGCCCACGACGCCCCCCATGCCTCCCAGCCCCAGCCCCAGCCCACGCCGCCCCCCATGCCTCCCAGCCCCAGCCCACGCCGCCCCCCCATGCCTCCCAGCCCCAGCCCCAGCCCACGCCGCCCCCCCACGCCTCCCAGCCCCAGCCCACAACGCCTCCCAACCCACGCCGCCCCCCCCAGACCCCCCAGCCCTGGCCCACGCCGGCTCGCGGCTCTCCCCGCAGCCCCTTTAAAGGCCCAGCGGCAGCAGGCGGAGGGGGCGCATGGCTGATCCCTGGCCCCCCGACGCCGGCAGTGGCAGGAGGCCCCGGTGCTGCCTGGCCCGAGCTCGGGGGGCTCTAGGGCAGGGGCAGGCAATTACTTCGGCTGGACGGCGGCTTAACGCGTCTTGAGGAGCTGGGGGGGCTGCAGGCGCCCCCCGCCCCCCATTGCCATCTTGGGCCCTGAAGTCCCGCGTCCCGCCCCAGAAGCACGGGGGGGGGGGGGGCCAGGACAGAACAATCACGTACTCAGGAGGTCGCCCGCCCGCGGGCGGAGCGCCGCAGCACGGCTCGCAATGCCACGGCGCTGTGCGCTCGCGGTGTCCGTGCGGGCGGCAGTCCCCGAGCCACGCGTGGGGCAAGGGCAGGCCCCGCGGCGCGACTCCCCGCGCTCCCTGCTCGGACGCACGTGGGCGGGGCCATCGCTGCCCCGCGCGCAAAGGCGGCCTCCTACGGGCCGGAGAATTCCCTTTGGGCGGGGCCGCAGGCTGGTAACGTCACGCCCCGCGGAGAGGAGATTCAGGACCAATGAGAGGGCAGACTGAGCCTGGGGGGGAGGGGGGAGGGTATTAGCCGGCCCCCCCCGATCAGAACGGACCAGCCCTGCCTCAGTGATGGGGGGGGGGGGCTCCTGTGACGGGTAGCCCCGCCCTCGGGGCGGGGGATCAGATAAGGCCACGCCCCGGTCCCCGATGGGGCGGAGCCAGCTCAGGCCCCCCGCCCCCTGCACTACTCTGGGCGGTGGAGTCCTCTCAAGCCCCGCCCCTCGAGCCGTGTGTGGGCGGAGCCACTTCTGACTCCTCACCCTGTTGTCCCTTCCTCCCTCCTTTCAGCACGAGTCTGTGTCCCACAATGCACTGGGGTGGGAAGGGGCAGGGCTTGTAGCCAGGGGTTAGCGTGACCTTAGCAACCGCATCAGCCGTGGGTGGGGCTAGAGTGCCCGGATGTTGACCTTAACCGGAAGTGGCTCTGGCAAGGGGCGGGGTTGGCTCCAGCGACTGGAAGTGGTAGGGGCGGCTAGTTATGGTGGGGCCCCGAGTGACCTTCCATGGCAGCCAGTCCCTCCCCATCCCCACGGGGCTGATATCGGGGGTGGGGGGTGTTCAAGGGAGATGTCATATTCAGAGGTGATGTCATAGGGGTGATGTCACCCTAATTAGGGGGCAGTTGGAGAGGCCCCAGGCATCCGGGTTGACCAAGGGGGTCTGTGATGGGCGGGTCCCCCAATGCCTCCAGCTTCCCACAATGCCCCATAGCTGGCAAGACACCCCAAAGCATCAGCCTCCCACCCCTCCCCCATCCTACTGCCCCCCTTTGCTTCTCCCTGCAGTGGGGGGCCCCAGGCCTGCACCCCCCCATTGCTCATTAACGACTTCCTGCCCCCAGATTGTGTCTGCTGGCCCCTCCCCTGCTGGACAATGCTCCTGGCCCTCCGCCTCCGCTGCCGCCCCTCTGCCCCCCACGCCTTCGCCACCTCCTGCCCCCACTGGTGAGTGGCCTCCGGCACCGCGGACACATGGGGCAACCTGGGTTAACAGGGAAGGGCTGCAGGGAGCCTGTACTCCCCGTCCATGGGTCTGCTCCTATCCCGGGATAAGTAGGTGAGACCCAAATGAAACATGGTTAAAATATCCCAGGAGAGGAGGGGGCTGGTGGACCCAGTCATGAATTGAACCAGCAGGTAATTAAACTGGGATAATGTAGTAATGGTGTAGCAGTGGCATCAATTCACTCCATCCTGGCATAAGGAGAAGACCGATGTCACCGTGATACCAGAATAAATCATTCTGAGGTAACTTAGTATCGGCACAGAGATGATATCTGCTCACTCCTCTATCCTGGGATAAGGAGGAGACAGATGTAGTTTGTACTGGAATAAATTCTCCTGGGGTAACTGACTGTGGCTTTAGCTGCGAAATCTGTTCACTCGTCTCCCCTGGGATTAGAAAAAGCTAGACTGGAATAAATTTTCCCCACAGGTAATTTAGTTTGGATGTAGTTGTGACATCTGTTCACTGTATCCTGGGATAAAGAGGAGACAGATGTAAGTGGGATAAATGATGGCAGGTAATTTAGTATCAGTGTAACTGTTCCACCCGTCTGTTGTTGTCCTGGGATAAGTGGATATGATGGAAATAAAACAGATGTTAAATTCAAGCCATTTATCCGGGGATAAGAGGGAACAGGTGTAAAAGTTTTGCCAGAATAAATTAAACCATGGTCAATCTGTGGTCTTCTCTATCCTGGAATAAGAATGCAAACATAGGAGGGGACAGATATAACTACTGATAAATTGAACCAGGAATAAATTAAAGCAGGGTAATTTACTATCCATGTAGCTCTGACATCTGTTTATTCCTCTATCCTGGGATAAAGAGAAAACAGCCATAACCGTGGTACTGAAATAATTTATCTCAGGTTAATTTAGTATAGTGTGGGTGTAGCAATGACATCTATTTATGCTCAATCTTGGGATAAGGAGCAGAGAGATGGAACCATTAGACTAGAATAAGTTATCCCGGGGTAACTAGTGTTGGTGCTGCTGCTGTTTGTTTAGGCCCGGAGAGGGAGGTGGACGCGCGTGGCAGCTGTGAATGCGCACACACACTCAGAACCCAGGTATCCAGGACACACAAACAGAACCTAGGCACCTGGGACACACACATGCACACAGAGCCTGGGCATGTGGGACACGTGCATGTGCAAGCCAAGCCCCAGTTGTCCAGGATGCATACACGTGCACAGATAAATGGAATGCAGGCATCCCAGATGTATGTTTGTATGTGTGTATGTGCACACACGTTCCTGTATCCAGGATGTCTGCGTTCCATGTGTCTGCGCACGTGTGTGAATCCCGGACACCTGGGACTTGGATTCCACACACAAGTGTCCCAGATGCCTGGTTGAGCATGTGTGTGTGTCCCAGATGCTCGGGTTCTGTGCGTGTTGTGTGCCTAGGTACCTGGGTTCTGTTTGCATGCCCTGGATACCCGGGTGCTGTGTGCATGTGTATTTCCCAGACACTTGGGTCCTGCATCCAGGACATGCACAGCCACAGCCCAGGTGTCCGGGACACTCGCATACAGAACCCAAGTGTCCGAGATGCACCACACAGAACCCAGGTATCTGTGTGGATACTAGGACACACACATGTGCACGCAGATCCCAGGTGTCCAGGACGCAAGCACACGCACACAACCCAGGTATGTGTCCATGCATGTATGTCACGACTACCTAGGTTCTGTGTGCATGCATGTGTCCCGGACACCTGGGCTGTGCGTGCGCCCCAGACACTCGGGTTCTGTGTGTGTGCATGCATGCTGGATGCAGAACCCAAGCATCTGGGATACACGTGCACACAGCACCTGCGTATCCGGGACGCACGCAAGCAAGAGCCCAGCTGTGCAACACACAAACGCAGGAACCCAGGTGTTCAGGACACACGTCCCTGTAACCCCACCTCCTCTCCCCTCAGGGCAGGCCAGCCGGACCCCCATGCACTGCTGGGCCTGAAGCCGGGGGCAACACAGGAGCAGATCAAGGAGGCCTTCCTGCGCCTGTCCAAGCAGGTGGGGCAGTTACCATGGCAGTGGGATTTGGGGGTCACAACCAGCCTGTTGAAACATGTGCAGCCCTGAGCGTGGGCACCTGGACGCCTGGATTCTCTCAGATTTGGGAGGGAAGAAGGGGCTGGGGGCTGAGAGCAGGGGGCCTAGGGGCTCGGACTCCTGGGTTCCATGTCAAGTTATCGCAGGGGAGTCTAACCACAGGATCCAGAGCTGGAGAGAACCAGGCGTCCAAACTCCCAGCCCACCTGCTCTAGCCTCCAACCCCCACTGCCCGCCTCTTGCTGGGGAGACCCAGGCATCTAGGCCCCACTGACCCCCCTCCCCCTCCCCCTCCCCACAGCTGCACCCTGATACAGACCCGTCCAACCCGGCACTGCACGGCCAGTTCGTCCAGCTGCTGGAGGCCTATCGGGCGCTGAGCCGGGCTGGACCCCGCCCCCTCCACCAGGCCTGGACCCCACCACGCCCCCCTCCACCACGCCCAGGCCCTGACCCCTGGTGGGCTCCGCCACATGACAGGTAAGGCCCTGGTGAGGTGGTAGCAGGCGGAAAGGGGCCCAGGTACCCCAGGATTGGACCCTCTCTGCCCCTGACTGGCCCCTCTGACCCCAGTGTCCTGCCCCCTTTCAGGAGGGAACCCAGGTGTCCTGGCTCCAGCTCTGTTCCCCCCAGCCCCCACTCCCCTCCCAGAGCTGCAGAGAACCCAGGCAGCCGGGCTCCCAGCTCTGTCCCCTCAAGTCCTTGCTCCCCTCCCCAAACTGGAGGGAACCCAGGTGTCCAGGCTAACCCTCCTCCTTACCCCAGAGAGAACCAACGGTACTGGGAGCAGTTCCGGCCACCTCACCCCGGCACCTTTGAGGGCTCTGAGGCCGAGCACATCCGGGTCTGGAACCAGCGCGTTTTCACCTACTGCATCCTGTTCATGCTAGGCGGGATGGCCATCCACTACTTGGCTTACAGGTATTGGGAGCACTGGGTAGCTGTGCCTCAGTTTCCCCATCTGTACTGCCTATTGCCAGGGTCTCAAGCCTGATACCTGGGGCCCTTCCCATTGGCTGCCTGGCAGCATCCTGCCCATTCCCACCCTCTGTCATCCCAGTATGTCTCAAGTGCCTCAGTTTCCCCATTTGGACTGCTCATTGCGATGGCCTTAAGCCTAATACCTGAGATCCATTTGCCCTTCCGATTGGCTGCCTGGCAGTGTCTTGCCTACCACTGTCCTCTGTCATTCCATCATGCCTCACATACTGGGAGAACTAGGAGGACTGGGCCACTGTGCCTCACTTTCCCCATCTAGGTTGCTCATTGTCATTGCATCAGGCCTGATACCTGGGGTTTGAGTCCCCTTCCCATTGGCTGCCGGGCAGCGTATGGTCACCCCCACACATCCCACTATACCTTGGGGACTGGGCCGTGCCTCAGTTTCCCCACCTGGGTTGCCCATCTCTGGAGCCTCAAGCCAGCGGGTAGCTGGGGTCTCTCTGCCAAGCCACCTGGGTTAACTCCCAGCTCTGGGAAGGGAGTTGGGGTTGGGGGGGGCAGGAGCCTGGACACCTGGGTACCACCTGACCCTGTGTCTGGCACTGCAGGGAGCTGCAGCGGGCCCACAAAAGATACATGGACGAGAAAGATGAAATCATCAGCGAGATGTACAAGGAGGCCAAGGAGCGTGCCCGGTATGATGGCCCCGCCCCCAAGCCCTGCCCCATCCCACAGCCCCCCCCAGCAGGGAGAGGAAGGGGTGGGCTCCAGCTGGGGGTCCCTGGGGCACCCACTCTCATCCTAGGCTGCCCACACGTGCATGAGTGTGGCCAAGAGCTGAGGCTGCCGTGTGTACATGTGCTGTAGCATGTTAGAACATGTCCAGGAGCTTGCACTAGCACATGTATGTGTGCCATAAGGTGAATGTGCATACTGGATGTTATGCTAGTGTGTGTCCATGTGTGCAGTAGTGTGTTAGAGCATGTCCAGGAGCATGTGTGTGCCTCTGTGTCTGTCCTAATGTGTTCAGCCGTGTTCAGGGGCTCACATTAGCATGTGTACACTTGTGTCCCAGTCTGTTAGAGAACATCCAGGAGCTCACACAGGCCCAACACATGCTCCTAAAGGGACCAGCCCCCTCCTTACACCTCCTCTCCTGTCATGACCACGCACACGTGCGTGCCCCCCCAGCTCTCTCTTCTCCTCGCAGGGTCAACGGGCTGGAGAAGCAGCAGGAGTGGCTGCAGCAGAAACACGCCGAGCTGGTGGCCCAGTACCGGGTGCAGCACGGCAGGCCGCCCCCTTGGGCGTGACACTGCTCACGGCCCCACACGCATGTCTGCGCCGGGAAATAAAGGCATGCCGCCAAAACGGAGCCCTGGTGATGGGGGCAAGGGGGTGGGGCCTGCGCCTGCCCCCTCTGGCCACGCCCCCAGTGTCCAGGAGGCAGCGGGGTCTTATCCATGGCCTGGGGTCAGAGGTCAACATGACCCAAATCTGCGGGGGGGGGGGGGTGACGTGAAGGCCTGGACCCCACCCCCAGGGAGAGGTTCTGCCCCCTCTGCTGGGCACGTCGTTATGACTAATGCCGTCCCCGTCACGTGACAGCAGCGACTTCCCGGAACCGCCTCGGGCTTGGCGATCATGTGGCGGGGGCGGGGCGCTTCCCGGTGACGTCGGCGGGCTGCAGCCAATCGCGGCGCGGCCGGCGCGGGGTGCGGAGCGGAGGTGCGGGGGGGCGATGGGGGGGGCCGGAGGGGACCCAGGCGTCGGGGCCGGGGGCGGCGGGGGGCGAGGCGCCCCCGGGGCCGGGCCAGGGGCTGCCGGGGGCCCAGGCGCGCGAGGGGGCCCAGGCGCCGGGGGCGGGGGCGGGGCCGGCGCGGCGCGTGCGGGGGGCCGGGGTGTGGGTCTTCCGGGATCGGGCCCCGCCGCGGGACGGGGAGCGGGAGCGGGCGGGGCCGGTGTGGGTGCCCCGCGGGGGGGGGGCGGGGGCGGCGGGGGGCGCCCTAGGGGGCCGGGCTATTACGGGGCGGCGGGGAAGGGGACCGCGGGTAGGGAGGGCAGTCAGAGGCACGGGGCGGGGTAAGGTACGACCCTCTGGGGGGTAGCGGGGGTAGTTGCTGCGGGTTGGGGCAATTAGGGGACAGAGAGGTAATTACCCCGGGGTAGGGCACTAGCGGGGACAGTTACAGGTCTGGCAGGGGTTAGTTACTTGGAAGATCACACTGGGGCTATCGGAGGTCTGGAGAGAGTAGGTGCCCCAGGCTGGGGAAGTTGAGGGGCACAGGGAGGCATTTCCCCCAGGCTGGGGTACTTCCCCCGCCCCCTCCCACAATTGCCCCAGCCTGGGCTATGGGCTCCTCCAGCCCTCAAATTGCCCTGATCCGGGTCCTCTGGAGACCCCGTGGGGACAGTTGGGGGCTGGAAGCGGGGGATATCCCAGGTTGGGGCAGTTAGGGAGGTCCCTGATGCCTCCTGCGTGGGGGAGCAAGGCGGAGGTGCCCCCACCCCTGGGTCCCCCTGTCCTCTGCCATGCGGGGGGCAACCCAGCCCTGCCCTTACCGTCCCTGGGGGGTGCAGCGGGCGCAGCAGAAGAGTAAGAGAGCATCAGTGGGCCGCGGGGGGCAGCCTGGGGGTCCCAGTGCTGGGGTGTGGGGCCCGATTCTGGGGTCCCTGGCTTGGGAACGGGACTCCCGATCCTGCTGTGGGCATCTGGCAGGTCTGGATCCTGGAGGGGGGATGTCAGTGCCAGGGCAGGTTGGGGGCTCTGACAGTTGCCCCCCCCCCCCAGGCTGGTGGCGATGCAGGTGTGGCTGGGCCTGGCGCTGTGGCTGGGGGTGCTGGGCCCGCTCCTAGCCCCGGGGCCGGCAGGGGCCGAGGGGCCGCGCAAGCTGCAGATTGGGGTGAAGCGACGGGTGGAGAACTGTGGCCTGCGCTCCCGCAAGGGCGACGTCCTCACCATGCACTACACGGTGACTGGGGGGGGCACCGGAGGGGTTACATGGGAGGGGGCTGGGGGTCCTGCAGGGGTTACACGGGGAGAGGACGGGAGCACCAGAAGGGTTGTGGGGTGGGCTGGGGGTCCCCTAGGGCAGGGAGGGGGGAGCTGAGGGATGACCCTGCCCCAGGGGCAGCAGTTGGGGGGGCAAACTGCTCCGGGTGGGCAGAGAGGAACCCAGGCATCTGGGGTGGTGGAGGGGACCCCGACGTCCAGAACAAGGAGAGAGGAACCAGGCCTGGCGGAGGGGCATTGGGTACCCAGGAGTCCTGGGCATCAGGGCAGTGGGGTAGGGCGAGGAACCCAGGGAAGAGGGCTGGTTCTGCCCCACTGACCCCCCCACTTGCCCCCCCACCCAGGGCCGGCTGGAGGACGGGTCCGAGTTCGACAGCAGCCTGGGCCGGGCACAGCCCTTCGTCTTCTCCCTGGGCACCGGGCAGGTCATCAAGGGCTGGGACCAGGGGCTGCTCGGGTGAGGGACCCAGGCGTCCGGAGGTGGGATGGGGCCTGGGCACCAGGGTCCAGGCACTCGGGGAGAGTGAGAGGAACCCATGTGTCCAGGGCGCGTTGGAGGGGATCCAGGCAGGGCACAAGAGGACTCGGGTATTGGGGATGGCAGAGGTGAACAGGGCCCAGGCATCCAGGTAAGGTGGGAGGGACCCAGGAGTCCGGGCAGGGGTGTAGGGGGGACCCTGGCATCCAGGCCAAGGTGAGAACCCAGGCATGCAGGTGGGGGGCACAGGTCTTGTGGGACCTGGGTGCAGAGAGGAGCCCAGCTGTTTGGGGGTGGGCAGGCTAGAGGGGGCACTGGTGTCTGGGTCAAGACGGGGGGGGGGGGGGGGGGGGCAGGTGTCCAGGATTAGGGTGGGGGGGGAGCCCAGGTGGGGTGTGAGGGACCACAGCCTTAGGGCAATGGGGACCCAGGTGTCTGGGCTCCTGCGGTCAGGCACCCAAGAGTGTGGGGCAGGGCCTGGCACTGCCAGGAGGCTGCCCCTGGGCTGGGGATGCTGCAGCTTGTTACCCGATGGTAGGCAACTGGGTTGTGGGGATGGATGGCAGCGGTCTGGGGCAAACTGAGTCTCCTCCTCCCCCCTAGGATGTGTGAAGGTGAGAAGAGGAAGCTGGTGATTCCCTCAGAGCTGGGTAAGGGGGGCTGCAGGTCCAGAGTGAGGGGCACCAGCATGGCTGGGGGGAGGGGCTGCAGCGCAGAAGTGCGGGGCAGTGCAGGGCTGAGGGTTGGGAGTGAGGGGTGCCAATGGGCAGGGCTGGGTGGGCAGGGGCACCTGCAGGGCTGGGGGAGGGGGGGCAGGGACTGTTCCATATTCTCACCCTGCCTCTCTCCCACAGGCTATGGGGACAGGGGGGCACCCCCAAAAATTCCAGGTATGTCTCATACCCCCAGGGCCCTGTCCCGGACTCCTGGGTCGCCCCATCTCCTCCCAGTGGATCTGTAGCACTAGTGCCCCTCTCTCCTGACCCACGGCCCCTAGGTCAGGATTGGGGGGCTCCCAAGCCCCCCCTGACCCCATGCCCCCTCCAGGTGGTGCAACGCTGGTGTTCGAGGTGGAGCTGCTGAAGATCGAGCGGCGGCCGGAGCTGTAGGGGAGCAAGGGGACCCCCCAAGTGGGGGCAGAGCTACTGCTGAATGCACCCCAATAAATGGACGGGCCAGAGCTCCCTGAGTGGCTGCCTGAGCTGGGCCGCATGCCTGGGTGCTGCATGGGGCAGCACGTGGGTTGGGAGTGAGGGGCACCCTAGGCTGTCCTTTCCCTGCTGCTGGGTGGGGGGGGGGGAAGGGAACGGTGGGTCAGCACCAGGATCAGGCCCTTCTCCCTGGACCCTGCTGCTCCTGTTCCAGCCTGGGGCCCCCACTGGAGCCTGCCCCCCCCCACAGCTGGAGTCCCACTGCCCTCTCCAAGCTGGACAGGACCCCGGCAACTGGGATCCTGGCCCACCCGCAGTCTCACCCCAACACCAACTCTTACCTCCCACCCCTGCCCTCACTCCCCTTCTTAAAGCAATAGTGCCTACTTCCTGCTCCCCCCCCCCCGCAAGAATCAGCAGCACCCACTCTCAAAGCACCATTTATTAAATCCATAGAAAAAAATCCAACGGAACAATTAAAAATAACTCCGCCCACTCCCAAATAATTAAAAAATAATAATTAATTGCCCCTCTCCAGGGCTAACTGCCCCCCTGGGTGGGGGGAGGAGGGGCTATTGCTAGGCGCTGGTACTGATTATCGATGCGGTAGGGGCGGGGTGATGCTGGTAGGCCCCACCCCTGGGCTCCCTGGAGCCCTGCCCCTCAAGTTGCCCCACCCCCACCAGCTGGTGGTAGGGGGAGGGGGGTGGGTCACTTCTTCTGGGGGGTGCTGAGCTTCTGCATCCCCCGGATCTTGTCCAGCAGGTCCCCCACGAAGGCCTGGGGGTGGGGGGGAAGGTTAATGGGGGGGGCAGGGAGCCCAGGTGCCCCCTGCCCTCCCCCAGAGGACCCAGGAGTCCGGGTTCAGAGCCAGCGCCCCCCAACTGCCCCCCCCATACCCCCCTTCCCTCCCCTTAGGAACCAGCCCCACTGGGAAAGAACCCAGGCTGCCCCCTTCCCTCCCCCCCAGACAGGTGCAAGGGGGGTGGGGAAAGGGGTGGCAGCTGTTCCACGCCCCCACTGAAGACAACAGCTGCAGGGGGGGGCACCACGTGGGGGGGGCACTCACCTCCGTGGGCTTGTAGCAGTCCACCAGGATCTCCTGGGGGAGACAAACGGGCGTCAGCCGCGTGCCCACCCCCCCGCCCGCCCTGCCAGTGCCCCTGGCTCCCGCCCCACAGGCCCTACCTTGACCCGGGCCCCCCGGGCATCGTCGCTGCCCATGTCCAGCAGCTCGTCCACGTCAATCTCCAGCTCGGGGATCTCCTCCTCCTGGGGGGGCACAGTCAAGCAGGGCCCCCAAAGGTGCCGAGGGGACCCAGCCCCCCATGCCTGGGAGGGGCAGACAACCCGGGTGTCTGGGTGCCCCCACCCCCTCCCCAGGTGCAGGGTAGGGGAGCCCCCAGGGTAGGGGGTCAAGGTAGGCTATGGGGGTCTCGCCAGCTGGGCGATCTGGGCCAGATTTTGGGGTGCTGGATTTGGGGGCTAATCCAGCTTTTGGGGTGCAGGTGGGTCCTGTTGGGGGCCTGTGGGGCAGGCCAGGGGGGTCTGGGTACTGAAGATCAGGGAGCACCAAGCCAGGGCTGTGGGGCTCCTGGGATCTGGGGGGCCTCAGGGGGCTCACTGATATCAGGGGCCCCCAGCCAGGTCTAGGTTGGGGGGTCCCTGCTTGGGACTAGAGGGTCTGCCAAGCTTTGGGGTGCAGGAGCAGGTTTGGGGGGCGCCACCCAGCTCTGGGGAGATCAGCCACCGTTTTGGAGTACCAGGCTGGTCTCAGGACTTGGGGTGGGGGCTCCTGGCTGGGTTTGGGGGCTCCCCTGGGGTCTCGTTGGGGCTGGGGGGCCTGCGCCCGCGTCTGGGGGCCCAGGCCTAGTCTGGGGGCCCGGGGGCTGCGAGAGGACTGGATTTAGGGATCCCTTGCTGGGGTCCGTGGCTCCCTGGCCCACGCGGGGGCTTGCGTCGGGAGCCCCCGGGGTTGGGCGCAGAGCTGGGTCGGGGGAGCCCCGGCTCGCTCCGGTTTCGCCCGTTATTTGGGGGCACCGGCCCGGGCCTGGGGGTGCCCCGGGGCTTGGGCACCCCCCGCTTGGGGCCCTGCTCTCCGGGCGGACGCGGGGCGGGGCGGGGCGGGGGCCGGTACCTGGCAGTCGTAGAGCTGCGTGAGCTGCTCCAGGATCCACTCCTCCAGGTGCAGCCGCTTGCGCAGCTCCTTGCGGTCGTACTTGACCGTCACCTTCCCCTGGCGCCGCCCCGGGGCCTCGTCGTCCTCGCCCGGCTCCGCCGCGCCCGGGCCCGGCCCCGCCGCGAAGCACACGCGGGTGCCCCCGGGCCCGGGCCCCGCGCCGGAGCCGGCCGGGCCGCAGTCCGGGCTGCAGGGCGCCGCCATGGGCCGGGGCGGAGCCGCCCGGGGGTCCCGGCGCCGGTCGGGGTCGGGTCGGGTCGGGTCGGGGCGGTGGGCGGGCCGGGTTCGCGTCCGACCCGGGGCCACGTGTGCGCGGAGCCGCCGGGCGGGTCGGGCCGGGCCGGGCACCGGAGCTCCCGGCGGGGCGGGGCGGGGCGGGCCCGGGCGCCACGTGGGACCGGAGCGGGTCGGGACCGGCGTCACGTGCGGTGCGGCCGGGCCGAGCTGCGGGTCCCCGGGCCGGGCCGGGAGCTGCGGAGGCGGCGCTGGCGGCCCGGGCGCTCCCCGCGGCCCCGATCCGGTGTCACTCCGGTTCGGCTCCGCCGAGCTCTTTGTCCAGCTGCTGCCGCCGCCGCCTCCCCACGCCGCCCCGCCTCCTTAAAGGGGCCGCGCGGCCTCTCCCTCCGCCCGGGAAGGCATCGAGTTACCCCCGCCCACTCTGTCCTCTCACGGGCCGCGTCCGCCCGCTCCTGGGGGGATCCGGTTAGTCCCGTCCCGGGAAAAGAGGGCAGGCAATGGGACCCCAGGCCACGGGTAGGGGCGCAAGGAGGGAGCGGAGAAGGGGTGCGGCCCCTTTAAGGGGGGGGGGGGCCTGGGGGACCACGTGGCCGCGGGGAACAGAGCGGTGATTGAGGGCGTGCAGCTGCGACCCCCCCACAAGGGCACCCGGACGCCGGGGTCCTCGCCCCGCCACGCGCGGGCCTCCCTCGCTCCCGCGGCATGGGGGGGCGGGAGTGAGGGGCACCGACCACCCCCCGAGGCGTGCGTTCCCAGACCGGAGGCCACCCCCCACACCCACACCCTCTCTCCCGGGCCGGCGGCACAAGGACCCCGAAGGCGGGGCGCGGACCGGGGGGCGCCCCGGATCTGTACCCCGCGGGCCGGGCAGGTACCCTGGCGCCCGAGACCCCCCACCCGGAAGAGGGGGGGGTCCTAACTATGTGACATGGCCCCCCGCCCAAGAGCTGGGCTTATGCTCCACCTACAGGAAGTGGAAACCACGCCCACCTCCTTAAAGGGACAGTGCCCGCCTTCTAAGCCCCGCCCTCTTAAAGGGCCGCTTTCCTCCTCCTCGGCCAGGGCCCGCGACCCTGCCCCTTTACACCTTGAAAGGCCCGCCCCCAAACACACACTTCTGGGGGTGCCCAGACGCTTAAAGGGCCAGCGCCCTGCGTTCCAGGCCCCACCCTCTTAAAGAGCCAGCGTCCTTAAGTCGTTAAAGGAACAGGGCGCCTATTCCCACAGGGAAGCTCAGGTCTCTTCTGAGTGGCCCCCCCCCGGTTCTTCCTTAAAGGGCTCACACCCCAGAAACTCCTCTAAAACTTCCCAATTCCCGCCCCCACAGTCTCTTAAAGGGACAGCGCCCCCCTCCTCTCCGAACCCCGTTGCTCATAAAGGGCCCACATCCTCCCGAAATGTCCAGCCTCCCCCCGGCTTCAACTCCCCAGCCCTCTTAAAGGGACAGCAACAGCCCAACCCCAGTCTTCCTTAAAGGGCTCGCACCCCAGAAACTCCTCTGAAAGGCTACGACTTCCCGGCCCCACCCTTCTCAGGCTCCACAACTCAAGGCCCCCACCCTCTTAAAGTGCCAGCACCCCCAAAGCTCTCAGCCGCCTCACCCCTCTTCAAGGCACGGCGCCTCCCCCCAGCCACGTAGGGCCCGCACCCCGGAAAGAGCCCCTTAAAGGGCCAGCACCCCCACCCCCGGCACCCCGTCGCTCTTAAAGGGCCCGCGTCCTGGAAAGCCTCTCCCTTAAAGAGCCAGCGCCCCCTTCTCTCCCAAGGAAGGAGGGGCCGGGGGAGGAGCCCCGCCCCTTCCCGGGCCCGCGCAGGGAGCAGCGGCGGCGGCGGCGGCGGCGGCGGCGCGCGCGCGCGGGGGGTCCCGGCAGCGGCGGCGATGGCGGGGGCGCGCCCGGGCGTGCACGCGCTCCAGCTGGAGCCCCCGCGCGTGCCCGAGAGCCTGCAGCGGGGCAGCAAGTTCATCCGCTGGGACGAGGTGAGCGGGGGGCGCGCGGGCCCCTGCCCCGGCAGCGCCGGGCCGCGATCCGGGACCGCCGCGCTCGCCCCGGGCCGGAGGGCAGGGCTGCGGGGCGTCGCGGGCCCCGGCCCCGTCTCGCTTCCTTCTTCGGGCCGGGCCGGGGGCGGCCCCAGGAGCGGGAAAGCTCCCGGGCCGGGGGAGAGGAGCGCGGGTGCCCCGCGGGGCCCGGGCGAGGCGCCAGCGAGGCCCCGGGGCGGGGGTCCCCTGCGGGCAAAGTCGCGGGGCTTTACGGCGCCGGATCTGGGGGTCCAAAGTCTTCGCCCTGGACTCTGCCCTCCCGCCGGGGAAGTGGGGGCGGGGCGGGGCGGGGCGGGCGCCGGGCTCAGGCCCCGATCCTGCGCCCCCGCAGGAGCCCCCCACCCGCACCCCGGTGACGCTCCGCGTGGACCCGCAGGGCTTCTTCCTCTACTGGACGGGACCCAACATGGTAGGTCGCAGGCTGGGGGCCCCATGGTAAGTCCCGGCCCGGAAGTCCCTGGCCCGGTCCCAGCCCCAGCCCCTTATCTGCCCCGGCCGGGCCGGATGCCCCTGACAGCCCCTGCCTGCCCCCTCCTTCCCCCCCCAGGCCGGGAGCTGGCTGAGGGGGGTGACTGAGGCTGGGGGGAGTTAGGGGGGTGTTTGTGTGGGGGAGGGGCATCAGGAAGTGCTGGGGTTCGGGGGGGGTAACTGCCCCAACTGAGGGTATTGCCCCCTTTTTTCACTGCGGTGGGGTACAGAGTTTTGTGTCGCCCCCTGGTGCTGGGGGGGGGGCTGGCAGGGCCCAGGGCTTGTCCCGGGGCTCCCGCCTTGCCCCAAAGGGCTGGGGGCGAATCCCCCCCGTCCCAGGCGGAGGTGCCCTTTCCCACGCCCTCTCCTGGAAGGGGCCTCTTGGTGTGGGGCAGGAAGTGGTTGGTCGGCTGCCTGGATGCCTGGTCCTTTTGGGAGCTGGGGGAGGGAAGAGACGTAGGCATCTGGTTGTGCGGAGCTGGGCCCCGCCCGGACGCCTGGGTTCCCTCTGGGGAGGGAGGGGAGGAGGGAATCCAGTCCAGGGATCCACCCACTCACATGCCTGGCTTCCCTGGGGGGGCTCCTGTCCCAGCCTCGGACGCCTGGGTTCCCTGCCCGAGAGGGGTGCGGATCTCCCCTGCTCCTGCATGCCCGGTTCCCGCTGGGGTGCAGCACCCTGGACACCTGGGTTCACTCCGGGGTTGTTGCGGGGGGGGCAGTGGTGGCATATCTAGGTCACCAGCTCCCTGGCAGCTCCTGGACACCTGCATCCTTTCTGGGCTGGGGCATGCTGGTGGAGGCCTCCAGATGCCTGGGATGCAGGAGCTTGGGGGGGCCGCCCCAGTCCCCTGCGGACTGCGTTCCCTCTGAGCGGGGCCGCAAGCGGCGCCGGGGTGAGCGTCGATCTGGGTTATGCCGCTCTCCCGGATGCCTGGGATCCCTCTGGAGTTGGGGCAGGGGAGGGGAGGGGGCAGATCTGGGTTAGGAGGCCCCCCCACCCACGCGCGCACAGCCCCCCTGGCTCCTGGATGCCAAATCTGGGTCAGCCCATGCTTCCGGATGCCTGGGTCCCGTAGGCCAGGCGTGCGGGGGTTCCCCCAAACCACAACCCACAGCATTTGCCTGCAGCCACAGCACTTTGTATAGGGTTGGCCCGGTGCCCGCAGCTCCACTACCTGCATGCAGGGATTGGGCCCTGCAGCCCCGCCGGTGCCCCTCACTCCCAACCTGCAGCCCCTGCTCTCCCCCCAAGCTGGACAGCGCCCCTCACTCCCGACTTGCAACCCCCTGACCATCCCCTTTGCTTCCCCGCCAGGAGGTGGACCTCTTGGACATCAGCACAATTCGGGACACCCGGACCGGGCGCTATGCCAAGATGCCCAAGGTTGGGGTGGGGCCAAGGGGAGGTGGAGGCAGGGCTGTAGAGGGCATAGGGCATCTCCGTAGGGTGGGGAGGCACAGGCAGGGGTGCCTCTGTAGGGGATGGGGGGGGGCATGATGGGCCTGGGGGGTCTCTGAGGGCTGGGGATGTATGGAGGGAGGGGGCAGCGTATTGGGTGGGAGCTGTATGCCTGATAACCATTTGGGCCCAATCCTGGGCCCTGTTGTACTTGGCTGCTTGTCACCCCAGAAGCAGGCGCATCTCACCCCCACACTGGCCCCTAGGGGGCAGGACCTGCTCCTACCTCCACCCCTTTCTCCTCTCCCCTAGGACCCCAAGACCCAGGAGGTGCTGGGCTTCGGGGGGGCAGACCCCCACCCCGAGGAGAAGCTGCTGACAGTTGTCCACGGTGCCAACCTGGTGTCTCTTGGTTTCCTCAACTTCATGGCTGTCCAGGACGACGTGGCTAAGGTGGGGGCTGCGGGGGCACTGGAGGGCGGGGGGGGCAGGGCTGCATGTCGGGAGTGATGGGCACTGGAGGGGGGCAGGGGGCTGGGATTCAGGAGCACAAGCAGGCCTGGGGGGAAGCGGGAGGCTGGGGGTCGGGAGCGAGGGGCACTGGCAGGGCTGGGGGGGTTGGGAGTGAGGGGCACCCTGGGTCGCTCACCTCCACCCCTGCAGCTGTGGGCGGAGGAGCTGTTCCTGCTGGCGATGAACATCCTGGCCCAGAACTCGTCTCGAAACACCTTCCTGCACAAGGCGTGAGTGACCCCTGCCCCCCCGCTGTCCCTGCAGACCCCCCCCCCCCCCCCCGCTGCAGCTCTCACTGTGCCCCACCCCCCTCCAGCTACACCAGGCTCAAGCTCCAGGTCAACCAGGAAAGCAGGATCCCGGTGAAGAAGTGAGTGACCCCCCCATGGAGCCCCTTGCTCCTGACCCGCAGCCCCCTCCCCTGCCTCTGCCCCTCACTCCCGCCCCGCCCCCGCAGCATCCTGAAGATGTTTTCAGCCGACAAGAAGCGGGTGGAGACGGCCCTGGAGTCCTGCGGCTTGAACTTCAACAGAGTATGTCGCCCAGCCGGTCCCCCGGCCCTCCCCCATCCATCCCTGGCCCCCGCTCTGACCCCCAGTATCCTGTCGTGCCCCCCCAGACGGAGTCCATCAAGCCGGACGAGTTCACCCTGGAGATGTTCGAGAGGTTCATTGATAAGCTTTGTCTGCGCCCCGACATCGACAAGATCCTGCTGGAGATGTGAGGGGCCCCGGGGCAGGAGGGAGGGGCAGTAGCTGGGAGGGGAGAGCTGAGAGGCACTATGGGATACTGGTGGGCTTCCAGAGCGATGCCCCTTGGGGGGTGGCAGGGGTTGTCTAGGGGATCCGGGAGATTCCTGCTGACCTCCCCTTCCCCCACCCCCCGCAGCGGGGCCAAAGGGAAGCCCTACCTGAGCCTGGACCAGCTGCAGGACTTCCTGAACCAGCGCCAGCGTGACCCGCGGCTCAACGAGGTCCTCTTCCCCCCCCCTGGACCGGGCCCAGGTGCGGCAGCTCATCCACAAGTACGAGACCAACCCCCAGTTCCTGCAGCGCGGTGAGTGGGGCTGCGGGGAGGGAGCGAGGGGCACCGGGGCGCAATGGCGGGGGGCTGCGGGTGGGGAGCGAGGGCACCGGTGCCCCTCTGCTGACCCCTGCCCCCCCCAGACCAGATGTCGCTCGAGGGCTTCGGGCGCTTCCTGGGCGGGGACGAGAACGGGATTGTGGCCCCCGAGAAGCTGGACCTGAGCGACGACATGACCCAGCCCCTGAGCAGCTACTTCATCAACTCCTCCCACAACACCTACCTCACAGGTGCCCCCCCGGGGACCCCCATGTGCCCCTGGGCTCCTCACGTTTCTGGGACCAGGATGGCTGGGAAACTGGTCCCAGTGTGGTGAGGTTACTGGGGCCAGCATCGCGAAGTTACTGCAACCAGTATGGCCAGGTTATCGGGACCAGCAAGGCTGGTAACGGGCTCCTACGGGTGGGTTATTGGGACCAGCGTGGCTGGGAAACTAGAGCCAGTATGGGGAGATGACCTGCAGTAGCCTGGCCGGTGACTGGGACTGGTGTGGCAGCGTTCCTGGGAGCTATACGCCTGGGAAACAGGGCCCGGTAGAGCCGTGTTACTGGGACCAGTGTAGCAGTATCACTGGAACCAGCCAGGCTGGAAGACTGGGAGCAGTGGCAGGCTCAAGGTGACCGTGGCCGGGCTGGGGCGGTACTGGGGGGTCCTGCTGTGTTACTGGGACCAGGCCTGGCGTGGTGCTGACCCCCCGCTCCCGGCGCAGCGGGGCAGCTGACAGGCGCGTCCTCGGTGGAGATGTACCGGCAGGTGCTGCTGAGCGGGTGCCGCTGCATCGAGCTGGACTGCTGGAAGGGGCGCCCGCCCGACGAGGAGCCCTTCATCACCCACGGCTTCACCATGACCACCGAGGTCTCCTTCAAGGTACCCCCAGAGCCCTCCCAGGCCGGGACCCCCTGGAGCCCCGCACCTTAACCGGGGACCCCATGAGGGCCCACTGACACCCTGCCCCAGCCAGAGCCCCCCCCCCCAAGCAGGGACCCTCCCTCTTGACACTGCCCCCCCAGGAGGTGATCGAGGCCATCGCGGAGAGCGCCTTCAAGACATCGCCGTTCCCCGTCATCCTGTCTTTCGAGAACCACGTCGACTCGTGAGTGCCCCCCCCTCCCCCCCGGACCAGCCCCATCTGGCTCTGACCCCCGACCCCGACCGAATCCCCTGCAGCCCCTCCCACCTGTCCCCTGGCGTGGATCCGGCCCCCCCGGTAGCTCCCAGCTGCCCACTCCCCCATGCCCATCAGTGCCCTCTGCAGAGCCTGCAGTTGCCCCAGCACGTTCCTGCCCCCCACCCCGCTCTCACCCTCCCCCCTTGCCCCCCAGGGCCAAGCAGCAGGCCAAGATGGCTGAGTACTGCCGCAGCGGCTTTGGGGATGCCCTGCTCATCGAGCCCCTGGACAAGTACCCGGTGAGGGGGGGGTGGCCATGGGGTGGGGGCGGGGCCTTCAGGACAGGCCAGAGGAACAGGGCGGAGCTGGGGGTGGGGCCAGTGAGAGGGCCAGGGCCTGGGGGGTGGAGGCTGGCTCCAGGGCGGGGCCGAGGGGGAAGAGGGGCAGGGCCAAGGGGTCCCAACCCGGTGTCCCCAGCTGCAGGCTGGCGTGCCCCTGCCCAGCCCCCACGATCTGCGCGGCCGCATCCTGGTGAAGAACAAGAAGCGGCGCCCGCGGCCCCCCCCAGCCCCCCAGCAGTGTCCGCCGGCGCCCGCCTGAGCCCCCCCTGGGTGAGCCCGACGCCCCCCCGCCTGGTAGGTAGCCCTGGGCCCCAGGCGGCCTCCTCCCCCCCCCCCCGAACGGGTCAGGCCCCCAAACCCCCAGCTGGGTGCATGCCCCTTGGCCCCCCCCCCACCTGGGACAACCCCCCCAGGCCATCCCCCCGCAGCTACATGGTCTTTCCAGCACCCCCACCCCACCCAGGACAATAACCCCCCAGCCCCCCTCTGCCCCCCACCCATATGTAACCCCCAGTGTGTGGCCCCCAAACCCTTCCACCCCCCACCCAACCTGGGGTGCACCCCAGCCACCTCCAGGCCCCGCCCCCAGCCACCCCCAATAACCTGCTCCCCCTGACTGCCCATCTGGTACATGGTGCGGTAGCCCCCCGCCCCGATTTTAGCATGGTACCCCCAAGCCACCCTCCCTCCGGGTATATTCCCACCCCATACCTGCCAGATGGAGGGGGTGGTCCTTGCAGCCCCACAGGACTCAAAATCCTGATCCCTTCTTTTTGCACACCCCCGTCCAGGCTCCTTCCCGGATCCCTCCGAAGTCGGGGTGCCCCCCGGTGGGGAGGACAAGGTCTCCGAGAGGCTGAGCAAGCTGGGGGAGCCCCGGAAGTCCATCGGTGAGGGGGAGGCCTGTGCGTGCGGAGTCAGGGGCACAGGCAGGGCTGTGGGGGGCAGGGGGCTGCAGGGTGGGGGTGAGGAGCAGCAGCTGGCTATGTTAACCCCTTCCCCACCAGACCGGGAGGCGGAGAGTGAGGAAGACGATGACGAGGAGCAGCCAGATCTCAAGAAGGCGACAACAGATGAGGTGTGGGGAGGTCCTTAGCTCCTTTGAAGCCCCGCCAGCCACTGCAGCAGCATCACAGCTGGGGGGGCTGGGTTGGAGGGAGATGTGGGGGGCTGGGCTGGGGGTTCAGGGTAGAGGGGTAGCGGGGATTCAGAGGGACTGGGCTGGGAGGTCTCCGGAGGGGGTCTGGGTTTTTTTGGGAGGGCAGTGGGGGAGTATGGGGGTTTGGGTGGGGGAGGGGGCCTGTGGTTGGGTGGGGGGTGTCTGGGGGCTGGGCCTGGGGTTTTGGGGGCTCCAAGGAGTGGTTTCAACCCCCTCCCCAGGGCACAGCCAGCAGCGAGGTGAATGCCACTGAGGAGATGTCCACCCTTGTGAACTACATCGAGCCCGTCAAGTTCAAGTCCTTCCAGGCAGCCGCCAGTGAGTGGTGGGGTGGGGATGGGGGCAGTGCAGAGCAGGGCAGGGGGCCGCTGGATGGCTGTCAGTGTCAAAATGCCCAAAGAGGGGGGGCTCTCCAGTGCTAGTAGGGGGTAGTTTGGAGGTTGGGGGGGCATCTGGGCTCAGATTTGTGTTCCCCCCACCCCAGGCTGGGAAGCTCTCATGGGTGTCATGACCCGGGATAACTGTCCCACAGGGGTAAAACTGGGGTAAAAGCTGTGGGCCTGCACTTATCCTGGGGTAAGAAGCCCTGGGGTTGGGCACAGGGCTAATTACCCCCAGGGTGGAGTCTAGTCTGTCTCCAACCATTGGGGTGCTCTGACCTGCCCCCTGGTGAGATATGGTAATAACCCTTTGTCACCCAGGACAACCGCTGCGTGTCTGCTCCTATCCTGGGTTAAGTTGCATGGGTTTCAGAGATCCGGGTTGAGTTACCCTGGGATAAATGCTGTCTGTCCTCAACCACTGGGGACCTTGATCTGCCCCTAGCAGGGAGTTGTGGTTGTAGCCCCTTACCCTGGGATAACTGCTGTGTCTACTCTTATCCCGGGGTAAGTGGTGGTGGTACTACAGACTCAGTGTAAGCTACCCCAGGGTAAGTCCTATCTGTCCAGGCTCCTTGGGGTCCCCACAGTAATTCCCACCCACCCCCAACCAGAGAGGAACAAATCCTACGAGATGTCGTCCTTTGTGGAGACCAAGGGGCTGGAGCAGCTGCTGAAGAGTCCCATGGAGTTCGTGGAGTATCCTGCCGGGGGCTGCGAGTTGGGAGTGAGGGGCACCGGCAGGGCTGGGGGGCAGGGGGCTGCAGGTTGGGAGTGAGGGGCCCCTGCTCGGTGCCGCTGGCTCCTTGACACCCCCCCAGGTACAACAAGAAGCAGCTGAGCCGCATCTACCCCAAGGGCACCCGGGTCGACTCGTCCAACTACCTGCCCCAGGTCTTCTGGAACGCCGGCTGCCAAATGGTCGCCCTCAACTTCCAGACCCTCGGTGAGACCCTCCCCCTCCCTGGTGCCCCTCACTCCCAACCTGCAGCCCCCTGCTGCCCCCAACCCAGCCCCTCACTCCCCCCCTCCCCCGCACACAGATGTGCCAATGCAGCTGAATCTGGGGATGTTCGAGTACAACGGGCGCAGCGGGTACCTGCTCAAGCCCGAGTTCATGCGGCGTGAGGACAAGGCCTTCGACCTCTTCACTGAGGCCATCGTGGACGGCATTGTCCCTAACACTCTCAAGGTCAAGGTGAGCGCCGGGTGGCAAGGGTCTGCTGCTCAGGAGTGAGGGGCACCGGGAGGGCTTGGGGCTGCAGGTTGTGAGTGAAGGGCACTGGCTGGAGTAGGGCGGGAGCCAGGGGTCTTTCAGCCCTGTCTCCCCCCACAGATAATCTCGGGGCAGTTTCTGTCCGAGCGCCGGATCGGGGTTTATGTCGAGGTCGATGTCTTCGGGCTCCCGGTTGATACCCGCCGCAAGTTTCGCACCCGGACCAGCCAGGGCAACTCCTTCAACCCCGTGTGGGACGACGAGCCTTTTGTCTTCCCCAAGGCAAGCCAGGGGGAAGGCATGTGGGGGGGGTCATCCGCGGGGGGCTGGGGGCATGTGAGGGCTGTCGGGGGGTATCTGAGGGGCGCGGGGGTATCTGAGGGTTGTTGAAGGCATCCGGGGTCTTTGGTGGGGGGGGCTGCATCTGATGTGAGGCATGTTCAGGGCATCTGGAGACTTTATGGGATGTGGGGGGGCAGTGGTGGAGGGTCATCTGACCCGCACGCCTTGACCCCTGACCCTTGACCCCCCAGGTGGTGCTGCCCACACTGGCCTCCCTGCGCGTGGCCGTCTTCGAGGAGGGCGGCCGCTTCATAGGCCACCGGGTCCTGCCTATCTCGGCCATCCGCTCTGGTGAGCAGGGCACTCCCTCCCCGCGGTGCACAGCTCCCAGCCTGTGGCCAAGAGGGCGGCAGGGAGATGCAGGGGCCTGTGTCCCACGGCGCTTTGCTGCCAGCCCCAGGCATGTTGCCATGGTAATGAGATAGACCGTACTAGCGGGAATGACCCATAGTCCTTTGCAGCTAGCTCCTGGCCCCCTTCCCACAATGCTCCTGGCCCAGGTGAGCTCCAGCTACCCACAATCCTCTGCAGCCAGTGCCAGACTGATCCCACAAGGCCCTGCCCCCTCCCCCTGTGCTGCCATGGTGACAGGTGGGGCAGCAGCCTGAATTACCCACAGTCCCCTGCAGCTTGCCGTGCCCTTCCCACAATGCCCTGCTCTCCCCCCAATCATGATACCCCTCCCAGGGTACCACTACATCTGCCTCCGGAGCGAGAGCAACCAGCCCCTGTGCCTGCCCGCGCTGCTGGTCTACACCGAGGCCACCGACTACATCCCCGATGACCACCAGGGTAGGGCCCAGCCCGGCTGGCGGCAGAGAGCGCTGCCCTGTGGGGAAACTGAGGCGGGGAGGGGGCGGGGCAAAGAGCTAGGGCAGGGGGTGGGGTTTGGAGGGCAGTGGGGGAGTTTCAGGGGGTGGGGTTTTGTGTTTATGGGAGGGGCAAAGTTGGTCTATGGGGGCTATGGGGAAAGGGGCGGGGTTTGGGTGGGGTGGGCAGAGCTTGGGCACATGGGGCGTGGCTTGCAAACAGGGGACTGCCTAGGAAGGGCTTGAGGAAGAGGGGGTGGGGCGTGGGGAGGGGCTGGGGGCCTTGGGACTGTCTCACCTGTGCCTGCGTTGGGGGTCCCCCCCAGACTACGCCGAGGCCCTGATCAACCCCATCAAGCACGTCAGCCTCATGGACCAGCGCGCCAAGCAGCTGGCCGCCTTCATGGGCGACGGCGAGGTGAGGGGCTGTTTCCCCCCCGACCCGCAACACTCCTAGCCCCAGGCGCAGCCCACCCCCTCACCCCCTCTTCCTCCCTGCCCCTAAACCAGGAGAGCCAAGAGAAGCCATGCGAGACCCCCAGGAAGCAGAGGACAGAAGCGGTGCCCGAGCCCCCCATGGACCCCCGGACACCCCCTGCCGCTCTGCTGCCCCCCACTGGTCCCCCCAGTGTTGCCAGCCCAGGTATGGTGCTGGGGTAAAATGTGGGGAGGTCCCATAGGGGAGGTTGAAGTCTGTGTAGGGTCTGATAATGGGGCTGTAATGGTGGGGGGGTGATGGAGACCCCCAGCAAAAACAGGGGATCTCTGCCCCACACCCCCAATAACTCCCTTCCACCCCACAGGGCAAAGAGATGACCTCATCGCCAGCATCCTATCAGGTAATGATACTCGAGCCCCCAGGCCCAGCCACAACTGTTATACTCCGCTGTTACACCCAGCGCCTGGTGCCCACAGAGCCAGCCGCAGCCGTTTATACCCAGCACCCTCCAGAGCCAGCCACGACCTGTTTACACCCAGCACCCCGAGAGCTGGCTCCAGCCTGTTTTACCCAGCCCATGACCACCCCAGAGCCAGCTCAGCTTGTTATACTGAGTGACCTCGGATTCAGCCTATACCCAACCCAGTTTTCCCCAGAGCTGACCACACCACATTTATACCCAGCCGCCAGCATCCCCCAGAGCCAGCCACAGCCCGTTACACCCAGCACCCACCCCAGAGCCAGCCGCATCCCAGCCCCATGTCCCCACAGACGTGTCCCCGCAGTCGGTGGAGGAGCTGCGGCAGCACAAGGGCTATGTGAAGCTGCTGAAGAAGCAGTATCGGGAGCTCAAGGACCTGCGCAAGAAACACGTGCGCAAGCTAGCAGCGCTGCACAAGAAGCAGAGTGCCCAGGCTGCCAGCCCCGCTGGGGGAAGCCTCCGCCGCCGGAGCCAGGCCAGCCTCCGGTGAGCCCCCCACCCCCTCCCCCCAGCCCTGACAGTGCCCCTCACACCTGACCTGCCGCCCCTTGCCCTGCCAGCCCTGCACCAGCAACCTCACTTCCAACCTGCATCCCCATGCCCTTCCCTGGGGTTGGTGCCCCTTACTGCCAGCCTGCAGCCCCTGATGCCCTGTGTCCTGGCCCCACAGTGCCAATGGGTCTGTGGAGGGGCTGGAGCAGGTTGGGGCCAGGCGGCGCTCGGAGCTGTACGAGGTGCAGGTCCAGGGGCTGCTACAGTTGCGGGAGGCCCAGCACCAAGTCGAGGCAGCACGCAAGAGGGAGCACCTGCTCCAGGTATGTGGGGACAGGGGGGCTGCAGGTTGGGAGAGAGGGGCACCAGGGTGGGGGCTGCAGGTCAGAAGTGAGGGGTGCTATCAGGGCAGGGGGCTGTGGGTCAAGAGTGAGGGGCACTGGAAGGGGGATGGCTGCGGAGACAGGTGGGGGTGTCTGGGATGAGGTTGATATGGGGGAGATGTTGGGAAGTGGAGGGGTATTTATGGGGGTATCTGGGAGCTGGGTGGGCTCACAGCTCAAAGGAGATTGGGATTTATATTGGGTGATTGTAGGGATATGGGGGCGGGGCATTGGGGCCAGTCTGGAGGTGTGAAGGGGCATGTGGAGGTTCTGCCTGTGCTTAGGGGTGCTTGGGGGCCTGCTCCCCCTTTGCCCTCTGACCCCCAATTCACCCCACCAGGCCCAACAGCGCCTACAGGACATAGCCCTGGAGTGCCAGGCCGCCCAGCTCAAGCGCCTCAAGGAGACCAGTGAGAGGTAGGGGAGCCAAGGAGGGGTACAGGGGTCTCGGGATCCCCAGCTTTCTGTATTTATCACACAACTGGGTGGGGGCTGCTTTGGGGCACCAGTCTGGGGGTCCTTGTAGATCCGTGGCTGGGGGAAGCTGCAAATCAGGGGCCTCAGGAACCTGGAGGGGTTACTCCATCCACCCCAGGGTGGAAACATCCCCCTCTTTATGGGGGCGCTCTTAGCAGCACCAGGAAGGGAAATCTCTATATAGTCCCCAAGTTGCTGCTGGCTCTGGGGTGGAGCACCAGCTGGGTAGAGCAGGCCCCGCCCTCTTGCTAACCCCGCCCATGTTGACCTGCCCCCGCAGGGAGAAGAAAGAGCTGCAGCGCATCCTGGACCGCAAGCGCCACAACAGCATCAGTGAGGCCCGGAGCCGGGAGCGGGCCCGCAGCCGCGAGCAGGGCCGCAAGGAGGGGTAGGGGTGGGGCTTTGTGGGGTGGGTCTTAATAGCAGGGAGGGGCGGAGCTTTTGGAGGTGTGGGTGGAATTTGTGGGAGGGGCGGGATTCATGGGTGGGGTTCATAGAGATGTGGGTGTGGCGTAGGAGGGTGGGGCTTCAGGGGGTTTGGGGGCGGAGTTATGGACATGTGGGCAGGGCTTACTGAGGGGGCGTGGCTTGGGTGATAGAGTGGAGCTTACTGGGGTGGGTTTTGGCAGCATATGGGTCTTGAATGCAGGTGGGCAGAGCCTGTGGCTAGGGGTGGGGCTTAAGGGGCCAGGCCTACTGCCTGCCTAAATGAGGGGTAGGGGTGGAGTGTGGGGCCAGGGCTTAGGGGGTGGAGGTGTGGTTTAATGGGGCAGGCCTTGCTGGTCCTGGGTCTTGCCTGGAGGGATAGGGTGGGTGGGGCTTATGAAGCATGGTTGGGGGAGGGGAGGGGCTTGTGGCTTTTTGGGGGGAGCTTAGGGAGGGGAGGGCTTGAGCAGCAGGTTGGAGGGGCTGGTTGTTTTTGGGGTGTGCTCTGAGGCCCTTTACAGGGATCCCAGGGCTGGTTGCTCTGGGGGGCTCCATGGAGGGGTGTCATCACTGTGGGGGGGGCTGGGGTGCCACTGGGTGGGAGTGGGAGACTATTTTGAGGGTGCTGCCCCCTAAACATCCCCCCGATCCCCACAGGGACCTGAATGAGATCAACCGGCGCCACATCACCGAGTCGGTGACATCCATCCGCCGTGTGCGTCACCCCCGCCACCCCTCGGACTCCAACCCCCCCCTTGCAACTTGGCGCCTGCCATGGATTCCCCTCATAATCTGGGAACCCCCCGGCTTCCTGACCCCCCCCCCAGAGAATGGGGGCTACTCAATCTCCTCCCACCTCCCCACAGCCCCCTAATCTGCCTTCTGAGCCTGGGAAGCCCCCCAGGACCTCCCAGCCTGTTCTGACCCCCACCCTCCAAGACCTGCCCTCCACCAAGGATGGTGCTAGGTCTAGGTACCCCCATTAACCTCCCCACAATTGCCCCCCCAGCTGGAGGAGGCGCAGGTACAGCGGCAGGACCGCCTGGTAGGGGGGCACCATGACATTCTCCAGCAGATCCAGGATGAGCAGCCCCGGGTGAGAGTTTGGGGGGGCCTCCAGACCCCAGGGGTGGGGGCTTCCCAGACCCTCCAGGGGGCAGCAGTGTGGGAGGGTGGCTTGGCTACACCCAGAGGGAGCATAGTGCTGATTGGGGGGGCAGTTGTAGGGGGCTATTTTGGAGCGTTGGGAAACGAGGGAGGGAAGGAATGGGGGACTGGGGCGGGGGACGAGGGGCCGGAAGGAAGAGTTCCAGCCTGGGCAGGACGGGGGGGCCCTGCTAGTCACTGTTTCAGAGGACTCCTGGGGATCCCTGAGCCCCCCTGCCCTGTGTGGGGGCCCCCACGTGAGCCCTGCCTTCTCCCCCCGCAGCTGCTGGCGGCGCTGGAAATGGAGATGGCGAGGGAAGCCGAGGACCTGCCCGTGGAGATCAGGAATTTCCTGGCAGCTGAGGGGGACAGGGGTGTCAGGAATGGGCACCCCCCAACTGAGGCACCCCCCACCTCCAGTCCCCCCAGCGATGATGAGGACAGCATCACTGTCCTCTGAACCTTCCCCAAATGTCGTGGGGGGGGGGGCTGAGGAGAGCAGCTGGCATGGTGGCCCCCCCTCCCCAAGGACCCCAGAAGTGGGGGGCTGGAGGATCCCTTGCACTGACCCCCCTCACCTCAACTGCATACCCCTAAACTGGGAGCCTGGGGTTCCCTTACCAGCTAAGGGTGACCAGGGACCAGAGGGGCACCTGGTACAAATCCTCTGCCCCCCTCCCACTGGCCAGAAGTGGGGGGCTCAGGAGGGGGCATCTCCTGAAACCTCCCAGCATGGGGGCACCCCAAAAGGGGGGGCTTGGCACATATATCTGTGGACCCCCAGACTGGGGGACACAGCATAGGGGGGTTGAGGGGATGGGCACAGATCCCCCCGGCTAGGGGGACCTTGAAAAGGAGGGACCAGGGGTTCCTGGCACTGACCCCCCATTTCCATGGGACCCCAAAAGGAGGGTTTGGGGGACATCTCAGCATCCCCTTCCTGTGACCAAGGCCTGGATCCTGCTTGATGGGGTTCAGTGGGGTCCCCAACTTTCCCCCCACCCCTGGGTGCTATGGGTGGGGGGCAGAGCCACTGCTAGACACTAAGAGATCCCATTCTCTGTATTTTAAGGGTATTTAACACACTCAGCACTGCCACCCCTGCAAACTGGGGTCTGCTTGGGGGCCACTTGGCACCGCTCTGTTGAACCCCAAGTCCTGGATGCCCAGTCCTGTGGAGGGTGCTAGCCACTTCTCCCCTGAAGTGGGGAGCGCTGGGGGTCCCCCACTTTTGGGGGGGCAGCACTAAAAAGGGCTATTTTTATATGAATCTATAGAAAAATCTTTTCTTGTTTTTTGTTTGTTTTTTACTAATTTGTACCATTTTGAAGGGGGAGAGGGACTGCCACCCCCTGGCCCAGGGTCAAGGATTGGGGTGGGCCCCCACGGCCCAGCCGTCCCGGGCAGCCACCACACTCAGCCTGCTTCCTGGGCCGTGGGAACCACTCAAGAAATTTTAAGAGGATATTTTAAGAAAATACATTCAAGTAACGACATGACATCATGTTGGAAAAAAACATCCTGGAATAGTTTGAGTCACTGGGGCCGGGGCCTAGTCTGGGCCTGAAGCCTGCCAGCGGGTTGCCATGGCTACCACTAGGGGCCATTTTGACCCCCCCACAATTCTTGTTTTGGGGGACAGGTAGGGTTGCCATAGCTACCACTAGTGGCTGCCATTTTGAACTCCCTTCGCATCCCAGTTGCCCCCGTTCTGGGGCTGTAACATAAGAAGTCTTTATTCTTCTACCATTGTTTGAAAGCGGGGGTCCCCTCCCTGGGGGTGACGCCACGGGGGGCGGTCTGTGCACTGTCCTATTTCTATTTTCTGCTTCATTTTTATATGAATAAATCTCTGATTTTCCAGGCAGCCCCAGGCTCTGTCCACCCCACGCCTATGGGGGGGAGCATGGGGGGGGACCCAGGCATCAAAAGGTTAATGGGGGGGGGTTACTGGCGCGTTGTGGGCGGGGCTTAGCTGCGAGGAGTGTGGCTAGGCTCCTAGGTGGCCAATGAGCAGTGTTGAGGGGGTAGGGCCTGGCACGGGTGGGGGCGGGGCTCATCTGAAAGGGGCCGAACCTGGTGTTTGGGCGGCTGTGGTTGGCGGGGCTTAGCAGGGAGGGGCGGGGCCTGGGCGCTGGGGCGGGGGGGGGGTTCGTGAGTTATGGGGTAATCCCTGGGTAGAGAGTGGCGGCTGCGTGTGGGGGGCGGGGCTTGGAAGAGGGTGGGAGGGGCTCAGCGGAGAGTGCGGGGTCCCTCAAACCCACGGTCACGAGACGCCAGACACCCCCAAAAACGCATCCTGTTTATTACAAACCTCGGTAGAAACCCCCCCTCCCCCATAGCAAAGTGTCGGGGCAGCCCCCCGCCCCACACTTGGGTCCCTCGTCACGGGGGGCCGCGGGGCGGGCTGGGATGGGGGGGCCGCCGCCCCCACCAGCCCTGCAGGGCCTCCCTCCAGCCCGTGCCGGCGCTCCGGGGCCGCGGCAGCACCTGGTTGGGGAGGGAGATGGTGGGACACAGTGTGAGCCCCCCACTTCACAGCACCTGCCCCCCCAGAGCAGGTCTGGAGGGCGGGGCTTTACCGTGACCCCCCCAAACTAGCAGGACCCCCCAGTGCTGGGGAGGACCCCAATCCCCTCTGTCCCAAGATCCCTCACCGCAGGGGTACCTCAATCCCCTACACCGCAAGACCCCGCACCCTACAAGCCCCACCCCCAGGCTCCCCGCATACCCGGGGTATCCCGCGCCCCCCCAGGCCCCCCGAGCCCCCAGACCTGCAGGACGACGTCGAACTCATCGCTCATCCGGCGCAGCTCCCGGCCGAACCGGGCCGCGGCCCAGAGAACTGGGGGGGCCGACCGCGAGCGCCCCCGAAACTGGGGCGTCCCCGGCTCGGTGGGCTCCGCTGCGGAGGGGGCCGAGGGCAGGCGGGTGCGGGGCTCTGCCGGACGGGCGAGTGTTAGTGCGGGGGTGGGGGGTCCCCGACACCCCCTAGCGATAGGGACCCCTACTTGTGGCGGCTCAGATATGGAAGAGCCTAAAGACCCCCTCGCCCCGCCCCCCCGAGAGCCCAAATAGGTTAATTCCACCGAGGAGGCGGGGTGCCCCCCCAGATGGAAGGACCCGAAATGGTGGGTGTCTTGAGCCCAGGCATGGGAGGAGAATGGGGAACCCCAATGGAGGGGCCGGGGGTCCCCAAGATTGAGGGGGTGGGGCTGGAAGGGGAGGGCTCCATATAGCCTGTGGGAGATGTGCAGGGCGGGGGGGTCCCAAATGGGGGATGCTGGGAGCCCGAGTGAAGGGGGTGGGTACCCCCAAATTGAGGAATTATAAGGCTGGCATGGGGGGCTCCAGATAAGATATGGGGCGGGGCTCTGGGAGCCCTGCCTGGAGGCTGGGGCGGGCCCTAGAGTGAGACAAGGGCCAGGTACGGGGGTCAAGGCCAGGGATGGGGGGTCCGTTGGGGGAGATCTCTATATCATGGGGCGGGGCTTTGAGCCCAGGGGCGGGGCTGGGGGTCCCCAAAATGCGGGGACTGCGGGGCTCTGACACGGGGGGGCAGGCTGGCGGGGAGGGGTCGGGGGACTCACCGGTGCTGGGGGAGCTGGGGGCGCCCCCCCGCGGGGTCTCGGGGGTCCCCGACCCGGGGCAGGCGTCCTCCTCCGGGAACTCCTCGAGGCGGAACATGCTCACGGGGGAGGCATGGCCGGGCTGGGGGCAGATGGCGGGGGGGGCGTCCTGGATCCGCGGATGCCCCGGGCCTGGGAGCTGCCCCATACGCAGGGATCCCCCGATCCCAGGAGCTCCCTGCCCTTCTCCCACTCCCGGGACTCCCCAAGCTCTGGGCTCCTCCCTGGATTTGCGGATCCCCCCAGATTCCGGGGCTTCCCCTGCCCTTGGGACCCCCCCGGGCTGCCCGCGCTACCCCGGGTCTCTCGCTCCGTCCGTCCGCGCTGCCCCGCGCTCGGGGTCGCCCCGGCGCCAGGGGAGGAGTGAGGAGGGAGAGGGCGGGGCGGGGCGGGGCAGGGCGAGGCGCGGCGCAGCGCAGGGGACCAATGGCGGCACGGAACGTCACGAGGGAAGCCCCGCCGCTTTTGGCGTCACCGGTTGGCTAGGCGGGGGCTCCCCTTGCCCTCACTTAAGAAGGCGACTGCCGGGAGGGGCGTGGTTTTCTTAACCCCAAACAATAATGGCCGCGGCCGGGCGGGACAAGGGCTTCGCTTGCCCGCACCTAAAGTGGCGGCGGGCGCTCTACCCCATCTGTCTCGATGGCCGTCGTATTCTGGACGCCGCCTACGCCGCTGGCGCAGTGGCTTCCGTGTGGGTCTACGCACATTGCGCAGCCGCAGCTGCGTTCGCGGCTGCCGCCCCCTCCCCGGCCTGGGCGGACTCGGGCGTCCGGGGACCTCCCCACACTCGGAAGATGGGGGGTCTCCGTGCTGGGGGCTGGCCCAGGCGACCGAGGGCGGGCAGGAGGGAAGGCCTGGTTTTTCAGGACCCCGGAGTCCGAGAGCTGGAGCGGGGGATGGGAGCCTGGAGACCGCCTCCGCCGTGGGGAACCCAGCCGCCTCCCCTCCTTAGGTCCCTGGCTGGATGCTGCTGGCTCTGGGGTGGAGCACCAGGAACGCCTGTCCGGGTTGCCAGCCCCCCCCCGTCCCGCTCAAACCAGCCCACCCGGAGCCCAGGCGTCCTGGCCCCAGCCCCCAGACTCGAGACAGAGTTTGTGGCCTGGTTCTTTCGGGGAGGGGGGCAGGGAGCCCCCCACCTGGGTTGTCTGCGAGGGGGTCTTATCCTGCCTTGCAGCGAGGCGGGGTGGGGGGTCTATGAGGCAAGTTGGCACTGGGGTATCTGGGCAGGGAGCTGGGCGCCCTGCCGGATGGGGTGGGGGTGACACGCTGCGGCTCTGGCCCGGGGCCTGTTGGCAGGTGGGTGTAACGAGAGGAACAGCCTGTGCCCAGCATCGTTCCCCATTACAGAGATGCCCAATAAATGCGCTCGCCAAGCACCTCTAGCTTCTCGCCTCTTCCTCCTGTCCCCTGCCCTGGTGCTCCACCCCAGAGCCAGTGGCATCCGGCCAGAGCCCATATCCCTGGCTCCAATGACCCCTCAGAGCCAGTGGCCTCTGTTCTGCTCAGCTGCCGGTGCAGTCCACCCCAGAGCCAGCCGCATGGCAGCCCCATGTCCCCAGCCCCGTGTCCCCAGTCTTCCCCACCCCAGCAGTACTGCAGCCAGACCCCTCTCCTTCACCCTGATGCCCCCCTCCCCCCAGAGGTGGCTGCATCTCAGGCCTGGCTTAAAGATCCCTTTCCCTTAGGGGCTGAGGGGAAATGGTTGGTACCAAGGACCACCGGGAAGATGGACTGGGACAGGCGTTGGGACTCAGGAGTGTTGTACAGGCCTCCCACCCATTTGGGTGTCTGCTGAGATCCCCTCAGTGGGGCCTGGACAGGCCAAGCTGGAGAAGAGACCCAGGAGTGAGGGACCAGCGCCCGGGCCTGCTCTGATGGTGAGTGCCCCCAAAGCAGGGCCAACTGGAGCCTACTACACTCAGCCTGCCCACCCCAGAGACAGCTGCATCCTGTGCAGGCTGAGGCTGCCCCCGAACCTGTAGGTCTTTGTCCCCGGGACCCCCCAAATAAGTCACTCAGCCCCTCCCCACCCCAATCCCCTCCCAGGGAAGCCGGTGCCCCCAGTCGAGCCCTCCGCCCAAGCCCTGTCCTGGTTCCCGTGATCCCAGGCATCCAAGCCCCCGGACGCCCAGCCTCTCCCAGGGAGCCCAGGTGTCCGGGCTCCCCCCCTCTCCCGACCTCCCCCCAGCAGGGGGGGACCCCCACCGCCTCCAGACCTCAGTCCCCGCCTCGTGAGCCCGGGCGTCCGGGTTCCCAGCCCCCTCCCCCCTCCTCTCCTGCCCCCAAAGGGTTAACCCCCCCTCCCGCCTCTGCAGCTGCTGCGCCGGGCTGGGCCGGGCTGGCTGCGGCTGGGGGGGCCGGGGCAGGAGGGCGGGGGGGAGCAGGGCCGGAGCAGGGAGGACCTGGACCCGCTGCTGCAGACAGTGAGTGCGGGCGGGGCGGCTGCCACGGCAACCGCATCCCGCAACCCCGCGCCGCGGCCGCGCCCTGCCCGGCCCGGCCCCGGCCCCGGGGCTGAACGGGGCTCGCGGATGGGAGCGTGTGCGCGTGCATGCGCGCGTGTGTGTTGGGGTTGTGTAGTTGTGGACGTGGTGGGGGGGAGTGCGAGGGCATTGTGGAGCTATGTGCATGGGTGTGGGGGGTTGTGTGCATGGGGGTGCGTGTGCGTGTGTGCACGTGAGACTACCGGGGCTGTGGGGGAGGGCTGGGTGCATACAATATCTGTGTGGGGGAAGGTTGTGTAGGTGTGTGCAGGGCCGGGGGGGCTGGGTGCACTGTGTGCACGCGCGTGTGTGTTGGGGTTATGTACCCGTGTGCATGGGGGTGTTGTGCGCACGGTGTATGTGTGTGCGTGTGTGTGTTGGGGGTGAGAGTTGTGTGCGTGGGGTGTGTGGGATGGGGTTGTGTGTATAGTGTATTTGCGTGTGTGTGGTAGGAGTGCGAGGGGGTTGTATGTCCGTGTAAAGAGGCCTGGGCTGGAGGTTGTGTACACAGTGTGCGTGTGACTGAGACGCGGGAGTGTGCGGGGGCTTGTGTAGTGTGCATGGGGACTACAATAGTGTGTGTGTGGCCGAGTCAGTGTGCATGGGGGTTGTGTACATGCTGTGTGTGTGAGTGCGCGTGTCTCCTCCAGTCCCGCCGGTGCCAAGGCTTGTGGCTAGCGCGGGGCAGCGTTAATTGAAAGGAAATTGTAATTGCCCCGGGGGAGAGGGGGGGCGGCCCCGCACCGCACCGCCTTCCCCACACCCCGCCGGCGCCCTCACCCCGCAGCGCAGCCCCGCCTCCGGGATCGTGGGGGCAGGGGCTTATTCCCGGGGCTGCCCGGGTATTGGGGGTGGGGCTCCCTCCAGGGGGACAGGGGGTCCCTGGGCTATTCGGGGGTGCTGGGGGGTCTCCAGGGCGGGATTTGGGGCCCTGGATGCCTGGGGGCCTGCGCGGTGTCCCCAGGGATCCTGGAGGTGGGGAGTCCCTGGCTGTCCTGGGGGTCCCCCACCAACCGGGAGCCCCCCGCAGTGAGCAGCTCCCCGCGCCCCCCCGCGGGCCCCGACGCCGACCCGGAGGCGGACCCGGAGCTGGCGCTGTACTACTCGTCCAAGGAGCCCATCCTGCGCGGGTCCCCGGCGGCGGCGGCGGCGGCCCAGGGCCCCCGGGCCGGCGCGGGGCCGGGCGCGGGGGACCGGGCGCGGCGCGGGGCGGTGGCGGCGCTGCTGGCCGCCGTGCTGGCCTACCTGGTGGGCGGCGCGCTCGTGTTCCGCGCCCTGGAGCAGCCCCACGAGCTGCGCCAGCTCCGCGAGGCCCGGGCCACGCGTGACCGCTTCCTGCAGCGCCACCGCTGCGTGCCCGGCGCCGAGCTCGACCGGCTGCTGCAGGTGAGGGGCACCGGGCAGGACGGGGTTAATGGCGGGGGCAGGGGTCAGTGGGGCCGGGGGCACGGGGGTCACCGCACGCTGTGCCCGCAGGACGTGGGGGGGCTCCTGGGGGGCGGCCCGGACCCCGCCGACAACGGCACCGACGGCGGCGGCGGCGGCAGCAGCTGGGAGCTGGGCAGCGCCTTCTTCTTCGCCGGCACCGTCGTCACCACCATCGGTAGCGGGGGCGGCGGGCGGCGGGCGCGCGGGGCCGCGGGCGCGGGAGTGCGGGCCCCGCCGACCGCCGCCCCCCGCAGGTTTCGGGAACACGGCGCCCCGCACCGACGGCGGCCGCATCTTCTGCATCTTCTACGCGCTGCTCGGGATCCCGCTCTTCGGGATGCTCCTGGCCGGGGTCGGCGACCAGCTCGGCTCGTCCCTGCGCCGCGCCATCGCCCGCGTGGAGCGCGTCTTCCTGGTCAGTGCCGGGCCGGGGCCGGGGCCGGGGCCGGGGCCGGGGCCGGGCCGGGGCCGGGCCCGCGCGCTGACCCCGGCGCCCCGCAGCAGTGGGAGGTGCGGCCGGGCGCGGTGCGGGCGCTGTCCGCGCTGCTCTTCCTGGTGCTCGGCGCTGCGCTCTTCGTGTCGCTGCCGGCCGCCGTCTTCCA
Organism: Crocodylus siamensis; assembly: GCF_052110815.1. NCBI lineage: Eukaryota > Metazoa > Chordata > Crocodylia > Crocodylidae > Crocodylus > Crocodylus siamensis. The sequence goes on from NC_143400.1 coordinate 4,039,255, forward strand.
GCGCGTGGAGGGCTGGAGCCTGCTCGAGTCGCTCTACTTCGTGGTCATCACGCTCACCACCGTGGGCCTCGGCGACTACGTGGCAGGTGGGGGCCGGGCTTTGGGAGCGGTGGAGGGCTTTGGGGTGGGGGGAAGGGGGTACAGAGGGGCCCTGGGGGTCCAAGGGCTCTGGGGCCTGGAGGGCCTGGGGTGCTTTGGGGGACTCGGCGCTTCAGGGCTCTGGGAGCGGGGTCCGTGCAGGAGGGCTGCGGCGCTCCTGGGGGGCAGGGGGGCCCGGGAGGCTCTGGCGGACGCTTGGGGGCCCTGCGGCAGGTGCCAGGGGCCTCTCAGGAAGGCGGGGCGGGGCTGGCGGCGGCTCTGGGGCCGGGCCCCGGGCCCCGGGCCCCGGACACACCGCACAGCGCCGAGGGCGGGTGCCCGCCGTCACGGGTCGTGCCCGCAGGCGCGGGGGCGGGGGCAGCGCACCCCTGGTACCCGCCGCTCGTCTGGTTCTGGATCCTGCTGGGCCTGGCCTACTTCGCCTCCATCCTCACCATGATCGGCAACTGGCTGCGCGCCCTCACGCAACGCACGCGCGCCGAGGTAGCGCCCCAGCCCCGGGGCCCCGCGGCCCCGCGCCGGGCCCTGCCCGCCTGGTCTCTCGGAGCCGCCCCGGACCCCCGCCCCCGCCCTCAGCACCCGCAAGGGAGCCCGCCCCGCCCCGCCCCGGCCCCAGCTCAGCCCGGGCCCTGTCTGTGAGGGCCCCCCAAAGTGTCCCCTACTTTCCCGCCAAGAGCCCGCCAAGGAGCCCGTGAAAGGCCCCCCCTTAAGACCTCCGACATCCCAGGCCAGCCCCCACAGAAGCCCCTCGCGGCCCCCGGGGTGAGCCCGCACCTGCCCTCCCAGAACCCGCGACACCCCAGCCCTGCCCCTCTGGAAGGCCTCCTGGGGCCCCGCCCTGCCCCCCACGGCCCCCGGACCCCCACGTCCCTGAGGGCTGCTTGGGGGGGACCCCCAGCTAACCTGCCAGGGTGGGGGAGGGTCCCCGGAGCGACTGAAATTGGGGGTCGGGGGAGCAGCTCAGTTTTGGGGACCCTCTGACCCCCCTTGTTCCCCTCCCCCGCAGGTGGGGGGCCTGACGGCGCATGCAGCCAGCTGGACCGGCACGGTGACGGCCCAGCTGCGGGCGGGGGGGGTGGGGCTCCCCGAGAAGCTCCCCAAAGCCATTGGCCTCAAGGGGGGGCCCCTTGCCCCGAACAGGCCGGCCCCCCCCAGCCCCTTGGCCCTGCTCCCGCCCGCCACGCTGTCCCCCACCCTGGCAGTGACCCAGCTCAGTCCCCGGCCTCGGACGCCGGGCGGGTCCCCGGGATGTGGGGGGCTGGGGGCGCCCCCGCACCCCTTCGACGGCCTGGGGGAGAACCTGGCCTTCATCGACGAGAGCTCGGACACCCAGAGCGACGCCGGGCCGCCCCCGGCGCCGCCCCGCCGGCCTCGCCGGCCCCGGGACCCCCGTGTCCCCCGGCCCCCCGGGCCCCCCGCCCTGGAGCTGCAGGCTCGCACCCGCCACCAGGGCGAGGCCGTGTAGGACCGGGCAGCTGGGGAGCGGGGGGCACTGAAGTGGGGGAACCCCCACGGTGGGAGGCAGGAAACTGGCCCCCCAAAAGTAGGGCAACCTGGAAGTGGGGGGCCAGGAAATCCCCCCCCGAGACCGGGGCACCCCGGAAATGGGGAACCCAGAAGTGAGGGGTCCATGTCACTGGGGGTACTTGAACTGGGGGAACCCGGAAGTGGGGGTCCCTTGCCGCTGGGGGAACTTGAACTGGGGGGAACCCGGAAGTGGGGGTCTCCTGCAACTAGGGGAACCCGGAGGTGGGGGTACCCGGAAGTGAGGGTCCCATGAAATGCCCCCCAAGTGCAGGACCCATAACTAGGGGAACCCGGAAGTGGGGGTGTCCCTAGAAATCCCCTCCTCCCGGAAGTGAGGAACCCCTGGAGTGGGGGAAACCTGGACGCAAGGGAGGGGAGCCCCCATAAGCGGTGGGTCGCCTCTCCCACCCTCCCCCACTGCATGGACACTGTGTCCCCCCAGTTCAAGGCCCCCCACGGTGCTAAATGCCCCACATCCATCCTCAGGGGGGATGGGGGCCCTTTGGGCCTTACTGGGCCCAATGGGGCACCCCTAAATCAGGGGCTACTGGGGGGAATTTGGAGGCTTTTCAGTGCAGAAGCCCCCAAATTCTCAGCCCTTTTTTCTGGGGGGGACGGGAAGAAGGGGGGGTTGAGCCCCCCCGAAAGTGGCTGCATGTGTTACACTCAGCTCACATCCCACTCCAGAGCTGGCTGCATCTCTGCCCCGATTTGGGGGTACATCTCCACACACCCCCAGCGCGCACACCTTCTGTCTGTCTGTCTGTCCCCCCTCCTCCAATGGTGCCTCCCAGGCTCCTCCATCTATCGAGCCTGGGATTTTCCAGATTAAATCCAAATCCGAACTGGAGACGCTGTGTCTGTTGTGTGTCTGTCGGGGCGGGGGGTGGTCTGTGTATCTGCTATACCCAGCCTATGCGTACTCCAGAGCCAGTTGCGGCCCGTTACACACAGCCCCCCCTCCCCAGAGGCAGCTGCATCTCGCAAGGGGGAGTGGGATGCAGGGTTACCATGGAGACAGTTGCTATGCGGGTTCCGCCTTGTCAGAGCATCCCTCGCGGGGCACAGGGCTGTCTGGTCCGTGGTTGGGGGGGGTCTCTTTGTCCCCCTCCCCTTTTGCGAGACAGTGTGGTTGGGGGGGGGTCTCCTCCAGGGGTCCCAGGGGGGCAAGGAAAGGGTTGGGAATGGGGAGAATGGGGGTGAGGGTATTTGGGGAGTGATGGGGGCATTTGGGTGGCTGGGGGGTATGTAGGGGTGATGGGGGACTTGGGGGGTGACTGCCTCTACCCCCCCACAGGTGTGGAGCAAAGCCCCGGGGCACCATGGAGCAGGGAGAGGAGGTATTGGGGGGCTAGGGAGGAATCCAAGATCTAGGGGGGCTCATGGGGCTAGGGGCTGAACCCTGAATCCCAGAACCCAGGATGGGGGCTGAGAAGGGCACCGCTAGTGGGGGAGGGTGTCTGGTCATGTCCCCTTCTGAGCCCCCAAATCTTACCCCACAACCAGGAGCTGGAGCCAGCCAGCAGGTAAGAAACAGAGGATCCTAGCGCCCCCCCCCCCGCATATCTCGGCCCAGCCCCTCAACCAGGTAGCCCTGAGGGTCCCTCACACGGTCGGGGGGAGTGGACAAAGGACCCCCACAGCCTAGAGATGGGGGCAGAGCCTGGGGTAGATGAGCCTGGTCCTGGGCTTGCAGGGGACTGATGGGGGTGTCTGCTGCTCCCCAGCTCCCTGGGGAGTCCCCCCTCCCTCACTGCACCAGACCCACCGGATGGAGCCTCCCAAGAGGTAGGACAGGGGGCATCAGCCTCCCACCCAAGAAAGGAGTGGGTTGTGGGGGTCTTTGTTCCCCCTCCCCAGATCTCACCCATTCATCTCAAAGGAACCAGGACAGGCCACAGATGCCCCAGAGACCAGCGTCCCTCACAGTGCGTCACCCCAGAGCCAGCCACATCCATTATACCTAGCCCTGCTCTACCCCAGAGCTGGCTGCAGCCTTGCCCTGAGCGAGTTGGGGGTGCCTGGCAGTGCCCCCTCCCCCCCCCCAGCTCAGCTCCCTGCCCCCCGCCGCTCCAGGCAGCGCAGAGCTCACTCAGAGGCGCCAGGCCAGGGACCAGGGATGCTCCTTGGACCAGCTCCTCCAGGTGGGAGCCCAGGCCCCGCCCCCCCCACCCCCTCATAACCGCAGGGCAGGACTAGGGTGGACTTCAGTGGGGTGTCTCTAGTGGGGAGGCTGGGGTGGGATCTGGGGGTCCCAGCAGTGGCGGGCTGGGGGGACTTGATGGGGCTGGAGGTATCCCAAGGGTGCCTGGGTATCCTGGCAGGGGTCCGGAGTGGTAGGGAGATTTGGGGGTCCTGACAGGGAGCTGGGAGGTGTGGGGGGGATCTTGGGGGAGGGTTGGTGGTTAAGGGGGAGGCCCTGGGGGGGCTCAGGAGAGGGTTGGGGGAAGAGGTGAGGTCACTGGGAGAAGCCAGGCAGTGGGGGGCTTGTCTTGGGGGGTAGAAGCTGGAGGGGTGGGGACTGTGTTGCAGGGATTGGGGGGATCTGGGGGGCCCAACTCCCATCTCTGCCCCCAGGACCCGGCCTACCGGCACCGGCTGAAGAAGCATGAACGGGCCTGCAAAGCTGCGGTGAGCCTAGAGACTCCCTCGACCCCCCCTGGAGCCCCCCCAGTCTTGCCATAGAGCCCCGCAGATCCCCAGGAACTCCCCCCCCCAACCAGGATGCAGCCATCTCTGGGGTGTGGGGGGCAGTGTCGGCTGAATAGAACCGATGCCCCCAGGGTGCAGGTCTCAGATGGGGGGGGCACAGAGCCAGCCCTCACAACCCCAGCCTTCCCCATATTTACCCCCCTCTGCCCCCCCAGGTGCCCCTGCCCCTCCTGAGGCTCATGCAGGAGGAAGCGCTGGTGATTCTAGGGGAGACCCTGAAAGGTGAGGGGGGGTCACTGGGGGGCGGTGCTTGGAGCTGCGGGGTGGGGTCCCTAGGGGGGGTTGGGTGCTGGGGGCACCTCCCTGGGCTTCTGGGGGGGTGTGGGGGCTGGCAGGCCCCGGAGGACCTGGGGGGTCACCGGGGCCTGGAGGCTGCGGGGCCCCTGGACGGTTCCTGGGGGGTTGCAGCAGGGAGTGGGGGTATCTATCGCCCCCCACTCACCCCCCGGCCCCCCCAGATTACCGCCGGAGCCTGGCCCGGGGGCACCCGCTGGTCTCGGCCGTGGAGCAGCGCCTGCAGGAGCTGCGGGGCCGCCTCGGCCCCCCGGCGCCCCCAGCCCTGGGCCCCGAGCCCCCGGGCCCGGCCCCTCCCCCGAATAAAGGCCTGTCACCTTGACGGAGGGTCCCGGCGCGAGTCGGGCTATGCCCTTACCGAGGGCGGGGCGGGGGGGGCACGCCCAGGCGGGACACGTCCCCTGACCTTCACCGCGGGACCGAGCGGCGGCAGGTACCGGGGCCGCGGGGTCTCCCCAGCCCCGGGAGCGGGGCGCGAGCCCGGGGGCCCTCCAGGCCCAGGGGGGAAGCCCGGGGGGCTTACAGGGGCGGGAGGAGGGCGGCCGACCCGGGCGCCTGGGCTCCCTCCCAGCGCTGCGTGACCTTGAGCTCGTGCCCTTGAGCTCCTGCCTCAGTTTCCCCCCGGGCGGCCGCTCCCCGCACTGAGCTGGCGGGGGCGTCGGGGGCCGTGGGGGGGTCCCCGGGGTCCCCCCGTGCAGTGTCCACCCCGCCCCCGCCGGGAGGGAACCCAGGAGTCCGCCCCCAGCAGCAAGTGGCCGGCAAGGCCCCGCCCCCTCATTGCTTATGTGTGAGGCTGTGACACGCCCCCTCCGGCTGCGCAGACAGGAGGCGGGGCGGGCTCCATCCTTTGCATGCGGCGTGGCCCCGCCCCCGGCGCCTGACATTTGCATAACGCCCCGCCCCCTCTCCGAGGGTTCCATCATGGCCCCGCCCCGTGTCCCTGGATTGGCATAACGCGTCGCCCATCGCACCGGGGTTCTGTCATTTACATACACCCCTCGCCCCCCCTTGATTTGCATAACTCCGCCCCCGAGGAAAGCGCGGGGTCCGGAGCCCCCGCCCTCATTCGTGCCTCGTCGCATAGCCCCGCCCCCTCGTTGGCTATGCATGAGGCGCGGCCCCGCCCCCCGTGTCAGCTGGCCCTGCCGAGGGAGCTGAGCGCCCCGTGTCCTTCGCTGTCCTCGGGGCCGGCGCCGCGGAGCTCCGGGCTCGGCCCGGCACGGTCAGTGCGCACGCGCGGGGGGCACGTGGGCGGGGGAGGGTCACGTGAGGCGTCTCGCGTGGCAGCCGGGGTGGGGGGTTCAGCACGTGGGAGGGGAAGGACACGTGTGTGCGTGGAGGGAAGGGTCACGTGGGAGATCCCGGGGTCAGAGGCCCAGTCCCCTGCGCGGGACGGGGCGTGCCCGGGCGCCTGGGTCCTTTGAGATAGTGGTTCCCCCTCCCCCTCCCCCAGGAGCAAAGGCCGGGGCAAAGGTCGCCCTGGGGGCGGGGCCTGGCGCGCCCCTGGGTGGGGGGGAGGGGTGACGCCGGGGCCGTGACGCCTATGTCCACCTGCCCTGGGTCTGGAGCCCCGCGCCAGGCAGGGGCGCAGGCATCGGGGTCCGACCGGGAGCATGCAGGCAGCCCGGGAGCTACAGGGGAAGCAGGTGTCCAGACTCGCCGGCAGCGGGGCGTCCAGGGCGGGCGCCTGGGGGTGGCTGCCGGAGAACCTGGGTGTCCGGGGCTGACCCTTGCCCCCGCAGGCTGGCAGCCATGTCCTCGCGAGACTCGCGCCTGGGGCTGCACATCAAGACAGAGCCGGCTTCACCAGGGAGCCCCAGCCCCCCCCACCGGCGCCACGGCAACGGTCCCGGCCCCACCCCGCCACGGGCCCCAACGACCCCCACGGCGCTGGCCCCGACCCCCCGGCTCTGCCTCGTGTGCGGCGATGTTGCCTCTGGGCTGCACTACGGGGTCCCGTCCTGTGAGGCCTGCAAGGCCTTCTTCAAGCGCACCATCCAAGGTACCCCCGGGGCCCCTCGCTCCCGACCCGCAGCCCCCCGCTCACCCCCCACGGGGCCCCTCGCTCCCAACCAGCACCCCCTTCACAGTGGTGGCTCACTCCCACCCTGCAGCCCCCACCCCGCACAGCGGTGCCCTGCGCTCCTGCCCCAGAGGGTGTCTCCCGGATGGGAACGGGGCATTTCCTGGGCCTCATTAACCCTCCCTGGTGCCCCTTACCCCCAAGTCACAGCTCCTGCTGTGGGTCTTCTGTGGGTGGGAGTGGGGGATCCTCTCTAACCAGGACCCCCTCCCCCAGGCAGCATTGAGTACAGCTGCCCGGCCAGCAGCGCCTGCGAGATCACCAAGCGGCGCCGCAAGGCCTGTCAGGCCTGTCGCTTCACCAAGTGCCTGCGCGTTGGCATGCTCCGGGAAGGTAGGGACTGCGGGTTGGGAGTGAGGGGCACCGGCAGGGCTGGGGGGGCAGGAGCTCTGGGTCAAGAGTGAGCTCCAGTGTGGGGGTCCAGGCTACCTCCTGCCCCCCCTTGTTCTCCCCCCCAGGGGTGCGGCTGGACCGGGTTCGGGGGGGGCGGCAGAAGTACAAGCGCTGTCCAGAAGCTGACGGGACCCCCTACCCCAGCCCTCCTGTCCCCTCTGTCATCATGGCAGCCAGCAAGAAGTCCAGTGAGTGTGCATGGGTCTGGGGGGCTGTGGGTTCGGTGGGGTACCAGCAGGGCTGGGGGGGTAGGGGTCAGAGGTCACCCTGACCCCTCTTGCCCCCACCCAGCCCCGCTTCCCACCCTGGTGTCCCACCTGCTGGCAGCCGAACCCGAGCCCCTCCTGGCCATGCCTGACCCAGCTCTGCCTGAGGGGCCCCCACGCGTGGTCACAGCCCTGTGTGACCTAGCAGATCGTGAGATCGTGGTCATCATCAGCTGGGCCAAGAACATCCCCGGTGAGACCTGACCTTTGACCCCCTCCTCCGCCTCTTGCTCCCAACCCGCACTATCTTCTAATGCTGCCCCCATCCCATCTAGGCTTTGCAGGGCTCTCCCTCCCAGACCAGATGAGTCTGCTGCAGGCGGCCTGGCTGGAGGTGCTGGTGCTGGGCGTGGCCTGGCGCTCGCTGCCCGGGGGAGCTGGGCCCGACCCTCCCGCGCTGGTTTTTGCCCAGGACCTGGCGCTGGATGGGGCGGGGGCACGGGCAGCCGGGCTGGCCGAGTTGGGCGCCGCCCTGGCTCAGCTGTTGGCGCGGTACCGGGCCCTGAGACTGCAGCGTGAGGAATTCGTCCTACTCAAGGCCCTGGCGCTGGCTAATGCTGGTGAGTTGTGGGGGACAAGGGACTGCAGGTCAGGAATGAGGGCCACCACAGGCAGGAGGTGGGGGCCATGGGTTAGAAATGAGGGGCACTGGCAGAGCTGGGAGGTGCTGCAGGTTGGGAGCGAGAAGCACCACTGGGGCATGGGGGCTGTGGGTCAGGAGTGAGGGGGCACTGTGGGGCTGCAAGGGAGCAGCACCCTGACTTCTGCCCTCTGTGTGCAGACTCAGTGCACCTGGAAGATGGGGTGGGCGTGCAGCGGCTTCGGGACGGGCTGCTGGAGGCGTTGGCAGCACTGGGAGGGGCAGGCCGCGCCGGGCGCTTGCTGCTGACACTACCCCTGCTGCGGCAGACGGCTGCCCGGGCCCTGCGGCACCTGCAGCGACTGCAGCTCGGTGCCCGCGGTCCCCCCCACAAGCTCTTTCTTGAAATGCTGGAGGCCATGATGGACTGACAGATGGAGCCAAGCAGGCCCACATGCCCTACCCCCCCTCCTCAGGGACCCCCAATGGATCTGGGGGCGGACAGGTGGGGTGGGGGGGCAGGGGAGTGTGGACAGACACACACACAACCCCACGGAGACGTACAGATCTGGGGAGGATGGACTGGACAGAGTGGGGTTGGGGGGGGGAATCCATTGGACAGGAGCTGGACAGACAGATGGATTGAAGGCCAGACATGGATGGTCAGGGGCAGGGGTGATGGACGGACACATGGACAGACAGACTGGGGTGGAAAGCAGGGGATAGTGGATGGACACACGGGCAGCTGGGTGTGGGGAGAGGCAAGACAGTTGAACTGGACCAGACCAGGGTACAGACAGACAGACAGCCTTAGGGCTGACCCATGGCCAGGCTGCACGTCCTGGGTGGAGGCAGACAGCGGGATGTGGTCTATGGGTGTGTGTGTCCCTGGGGGACTAGACAGAAGGACAGATTCTGTTGTGGGGACAGCTGGGAAGCCAAGTCCCAAACCCCTGGAAGCCATAGACCCCTGATTCTCTCCCCCCCGCCCCAGGTCAGGGGGGCCTGAAGGGAGCTCAGCACTGGATGGGGGTCCCCCCACCCCCTTAAAGCAATAAGTAGTCCTGGGCACTGTGGGCAGGGGGGAGCTGGGGCTGATCTCCACTGGGGACCCCAGGACTGCCCCCCTATCCCCAGCTTGGGGGAGTCTCAGGGGACCCCCCCCCCAACGCAATAACCTTTGTGTATATAGCAATAGCCCTTGTCTGGGCTGAGGGGGTCAGCCCCATGTCCCCTCCCACCAGGGCTTGGAGATGGGGCCTGGGTTAATTTATGGAGATGTACATATGCTAAATACCTCGGGGGCGGTGGCAGGATCCCCCCCCCAGCCCCAATAAACCATGGAGATCTCAGACACCCCTGGCTGCTGTGTCTTCATTGTGAGGATGGGGGGCCTGTGGGTTGGAAGTGGAGGCAGGGACAGTACATCACAGCTCTCCACTTCAACCCAAGCAAGCTTTATTGAAGCAAACAGACACGGTCCACCCGACCCCCACGCAACCCCCTCCCCCATCTCCCCCTGCCTCAGTCCTTCAGGTCTCATCCTCAGTCAGCAGCATGTTAGGGATCCCCTTGGTGATGGGGAACTCACGCCCTGAGTCCGGGCAGCGCAGGACACCTTCCACCACCTCCACCTGTGGGGGAGGGGAGCAGTCAGGCAGGGCTGGGGTCACCCCAGGCAAGAGCCCAGCCCTCCCACCCCCTCAGCATCCACAGCAGTCTGGGGGAGATGGGGTACGTGTGTGAGGGGAGGATTTAGGGTGTGACACCTCTACTGTGAGGGGGGGTGCCCCTTCCCTGAGGAAGGGAATCTGGGAGGGGCTGTCAACCCCAGGGGTAAGGGGGAGGCTGGGTGCTCAGCCACCCCTGGGGGAGGGGGTGTCTGGGGGAGTCTAGGGGTCTGTAGGGGGTGGGGGATGGTATAGGGGCCCTGTGTGTGGGGTGCAAGAGGGGGTTTCCAAGTGTCCCTGAGGGTCCGTGGTGGTGGTGGGGGAGAGGGCACGGGAAGTCGGGGGAGGGTGCTGGGTGGGTCAGGGGGCCCGTAGTGTCGTAGAGGTGGTGTGGGTCTAGGTGGTCTGGGGCAGCTTAGGGACCTATGGAGGAGGTCTTGGGGGTTTCCAGGGTCCATGCGAGGGTCTGCATGGGGTGGGAGGAACTGGGGGCATCTACGTGCAGGGAAGGGTCACGGGGGCCTCACCTCCAGCAGGACATGGTGCAGGCGCCGCAGGAAGTCCTCGTTGCTCTCGTAGTCAGGGGCTGGCTCGGGTGGCAGGTCAGAGCCATGCCCCAGCTGGGGGAGAGGGGGAGGAGTCACCCGCAGGGGGAGGGGCCAGCCCTGAGTAACCACACCCGCCCCACTGCCCTATGACCCCCTCATTGCCTGTCCCCCGGCCCTTCCCACCTTAAGCCCCGCCCCCGCACTCACGCTCTGGGCCGCCTGCAGCAGCGCCGCCCACTGCACCTTGGGCACCATCCGCGCCACGAACTGGGCGTTGAAGTCCACAGAGCTCAGCTTCACTTCCGTGGCCTGCAAGGGGGTGGGGTCATTCCCGCTGGGCGCGGGGCCTTGACACTAGGGAAGGATTTGGGGATCCCCATGGGCGCCTGGGGGGCGGGGTACGGGGCGTACACTTCGCGGGAGGTCCCGCGCAGTGTATGAGGGGACGGGGCCCGGCCACGTGTGGGGCGGGGGGGGCAGTGCTAAACCGGGGAGACCTCCCGTTGAGCACGTGGGGGCGGAGCCACAGGGGTCCACGTGGAGGGACTGAGCGTCCGTGGGCACGTGGGGGGGGCGGGTGACGTCACCTGGATGCCCAGCGGGTAGCCTCCGCCAGGCCGCAAGCCGCGCACGTGCGACGTTAGCAAGTTGTGAGTCAACAGCTTCATCTCCCGCAGCGCCACCTGCTCCGCTCCCGCCGAAAGCCGGGTGACTGCTGGTCCAGGCGTCTTCAGTGTCCGTTAGACACCACTTCCGGTCTTGGTGTGCTATTCGGGAAGGTCCGGCTGGGAAACCCAAATCCCAAGAAAGAAGGTTCCGGCACGCTCTGGTTCCGGCGCCTTCCCATCAGAGTAGGAGGGTATTCTGGCGGAGGTGGGTGGGAACCGAGATGTGCAAATGATATACACATCGTATGCAGATTAATCAAAATGTATGTGAGCGGATTGAAAGTCCCTCCCGCCCTTTGCACCATATGCAAATGAGATGCAAACCAGCCCTGATTAAATATCGTCCCCTCATTTCCTCCAGCGCGAGCCAATGTTATGTCAATCAGCCGTGATTGAAACCCTCCTCCCTTCCCTTCCGCCGCCTGCAAATAAGCTGTGATTGAATAGCCCCTCGCATGCAAATCATCCGCGATTGGCTCCTCCTTCCACTGGCTGCGCCTTAACCTGAGATGGGGGGGGGGCCTGAAGTGACCTCTCTCCATGGCAGCTGCCACTCAGGGAGCTGTCATGGCAGCCGCGCGCGGGGGGCGGGGTTGCCGCAGGCGGGCCCCCCCCCCCCCGGCCCAGGCCCAGGCTGTCCGGCCCGAGGAGCGCGAGGAGCTGCTATGGCGCCCATCCAGGTGAGAGCAGCCGCGACCCCTTGCCCCGTGCATGGCCCCTCCCAGTGCAGCCCCCTCCCTCCTTCCCCCGGGTCCCTGGAGTTGGGAGGGCAAGATGATGGGTGGGGGGTCCTGTGGCATCCAGGGGCTGGGCACAACGGGGGGGGCATAAATGGTGGTGGGGAGCTATGGGAGGATCTGGGATCTTTTGGGGCCCCACGGCTGCACGGAGTGGAGCGTCTCCTGACATAGGAGCTGTGGTGTGGGAGGGGCTGGGGAAAAAGGGGCTGTGGAGGGGGGTCCCTGGGGCACAGACTGTGTTGGGGGGCAGGGCTCTGTCTCTGCAGGCGGGGGGGTGTTCCTGGCACTGCTGCGCTGGGCTGGGTTGGGGGGGGGCATTGTGCAATCTACTGGGAAACTCCAGGGAGTGGCTGAGCCGCAGCCCATGGGCGAGGGATGTGACTGCTTCCCCTTTGGCAGCCCCAGCCCCCCCTTATTCCCATAGTGGATTTCAGAGCTGTTGGGGGGGGGTCCTGGCTGTGCTGGGACCCCCCCATACCTCCTCCTTCCCCCCTCAGGTAGGAGACCGCCTGCCCAGTGTGGAGGTGTTCGAGGGGGACCCTGACACCAAGGTGAACCTGGCCACGCTCTTCCGGGGCAAGAAGGGCGTCCTCTTCGGGGTGCCTGGTGCCTTCACCCCTGGCTGCAGCAAGGTCAGAGCCTTCCTGGACCCCCCCCCCACCCCAGCGCTGATGTGCCCCCACTCCCCCTCTACAGCCTTAGTCACTCCCCTGTGCCTCCCAACGCCCCCCAGACCCTACCCAGTACCTTCCTGGGCCCTCTTAGTTTCCCCCATGCCTGCCCCCTCCCTGCAGCTCCCTCTATTCTCCACTGCCCCCTCAAATCCACCTGTAACATCTTTTGCTCCCCCCCATGCACCAAGTCAAGCTTGCGGGGTGTTGGGGGGACTGGGGCTGGCTTCCTCTTGTGTCCCTGGGCCCTGTGAGGTCAGGACCGGGGCTAGTGGGCGCTGTCTCTGGGGGGGTCCCTGATGCCCCCCCATGTGTGCCCTCCCACCCCAGACGCACTTGCCGGGGTTCGTGGCAGAGGCCAAGGCGCTGCAGGGCCGAGGCGTAGACCTGGTCGCCTGCCTGGCCGTCAACGACGTCTTTGTGGTCAGCGAGTGGGGCAAAGCTCTTGGCACCCAGGGCAAGGTGAGGGGGCCTCAGGGGATGGGGAGCGGGGGCCAGCATGGGGGGTGGGAGATGTTTTGGAGGTGGCAGGTGGGGGGGTGGCCTTGGAGGGGAGGGAGGTTGGGGTCTGTTGGGTAAGGAGGGCGTGGGGGGCAGGATGGCAGGGAGGAGGCAGCTGACTGGGGGGTGGGGCAGGGGAGTGTGGTGGGGGCAAGCCAGTGGCGGGGCAGAGAGGGGGTTTTCCCCTGCCCTTGCCTATTTCCACTGCCCCCCCGCCCCCCCATGCCTAGGGCAGTTGACTCAACTTCCTGCCCCACCCCCATTCCTGGCAGCCCTGGTTTGCGTAACAAGGGGTTGTGTAACCATGGGGGACTGTTTCTGCCCCCACCACACTAATCCTCTTTCCCTTTCCCCTCCCCCAGGTGCGGATGCTGGCTGACCCCACCGGGGCCTTTGGGAAGGTAAGCTGGGTGTGGGTTGGGAGTGAGGTGCACTGACAGGGTGGGGGAGGCTGGGGGTGGGCAGGGCAGCAGAGGGCTGCAGGTCAGGAGTGAGGGACACCAGCAGGGGGCTGTGGAGTGGGGGTGAGAGGCACCAGGGGGGCATCAGGCCGGATTGGGCTCCCCGCTTTCCCTGCTGACCCTCCCCCCTTTCCTGCTTCCAGGCCACTGACCTGCTGTTAGACCAGGACCCGCTGCGCCAGCTCTTTGGGAATGACCGCCTCAAACGGTGAGGGCCCCCCCAAAACAAGTCCCCCCTATACATGTGCCTGCAGCCCCCCTTCCCAGCATGCAGCATGGCAGCTGGCTGCAGCTGGGAAGCAGGGTGATAGGAGAACACAGGGTGGGACCCCAAGGCCTGTAGGGTCCCCTTAACTGCTCTGGGGTCCCCAAATTTTGGGGGGTCCTTGTGGGGGGTTCCCAATAGCAGTGGGGGATAAGGGGGTTGTTGAAGGGGTTTTGGGAGGTGTGGGTGCTTTTGGGGGGTTGGGAAGGGTCTGGGGAATCTCCCTCAGCCCTGACCCCCCCATATCCCCATAGATTCTCGATGGTGGTGGAAGACGGGGTGGTGAAAACCCTCAACGTGGAGGCCGATGGCACCGGACTCACCTGCAGCCTGGCTAGCAACCTCCTCTCCCAGCTGTGAGGGACCCAGCCGTCTGGGCCCCCCACCCCATACCCCCGCTTTGATCCAAGAGCCCCATTGAGGCAAGGGGTGGGGGTGTGTCTTGCTGCTGCAGTTCCTGATTTGGGCCTGTAGGGGGCGCACAGGCTCCACCCCTAAGCTCTGGCCCTGCATGCTGCTGAGGCCCCACTCCTGCACCCCCACTTTGCCGAATAAATGGCTCTGTTCAGCTCAACCTGTGTGTGTATGATTGGGGGCTGTGCCCTGAGATGGGGCTGTAGGGCTGTGGTGGGGTAGGGGGCTCTGGATTGCCCCAAGCTGGGCTCAGGGGTACCAGGTGCTGTCCAGACCCCCCAGGCCAGGATCAGGGGGGTGCTGGGCGCTGGCCAGACCCCCCAGGTTGGGATTGGACCAGTCAGCGGTAGGGCTGGGGGTGGAAATGGGTCGCATGGTGGTGGGGGCCGGACTCTGGACCAGATGGGCCTGGGTGGCCTGATCCTGAGCGAGCTGGATGCTGGGGTAGATGCATCCACTGGGTAGCCCCCCTCCCCCGCACCTGCTGCGTCACCCCGGGGGGGTGTTGGTGGTTTCCTGCCCCCCCACGTCACCCCACACCTTGCGGAAGTTCCTCTTTGCGCGGTTGAGTGCACGGGGGGGTGGCGGAAGTGCCCGGACGCCCGGGTCCCCGGGTGCTATTGAGCCGGTCACCAAGGGAGGATGGAGGAAGAGGAGGGCGAGGCCCCTGACACCCTGGGGGGCTTCATTGTGGGTCCCCTGGTCACGTGGGTGAGTGAGTGTGGGCGGGAGGCTGCACCCCGCACCCCAGGACTGGGATCAAGGGCTCTCCTGTGGGGGAGGGGGATCCTGAGGATCGGACCCATGTTGGAGCATCAGCAATTGGGGCACTGGGCTGGTGGGGGCTGGGAGGTAGGGGGTCCCTCTGGCTGGGCAGCTGGGGATGAGATGGCAGGGAGGGGTGAGGTGGGCTGGGGGGCTGGGGATGAGTGGGGGTGGGGAGTGCAGCTTTGTGGGGCTGGTGTTGCTTTGGGGATGCATCTTCCAGAGCTCCCCCCCTCCCAGACCAGGAGCTCCCCTTAGGCTGAGGTTGCCATGGAAACAGCGCCCCCCCCCACCCCCCCGGATGAAATTGCAGGCCTTGTTGGGGTAAAGGGGGGTGCTGGTGGGGTAACCATGGTAACACTATGGGAGAAGCATTTGGGGGCTGTCTCAGTAACGGTTGGGGGGGTCCTAGGCCTCCGGTTTTGGAAGGGGTCAGTCGTGACTACCCTGCGTGGTAGCTGTAGGGTTCTAGGCCTCCAGCTTGGAGGGAAAGGGACAGGGTGGCCGTGGTAACAGTGGGGGGAGGCCTAGGCTTCAGGCCGTTACAGTGAGACTTTACAGGTTGTCACGGTAACAGTGCAGGGTTCCAGACCTCCTGTTTGGGGGGGGTAGGCAGGGGTTCCTATGGTAACAGAGTTGTCAGTTGGGGCCAAAGGGGGGTGTACTCAGAGGGGTCTCCATGGTAATGGGGTGGTCTAGGCCTCATGGGGGGCAGAAATGTGGGGGCTACCGTGGTAACTAGGGTGAGGGGAGGTAGTTGGTGGTTGCCATAGTAACTGTAGTCGGGGGGCCTTCCTCTGCTTAAAGTTGCCTTGGTGACAGAACTGCGTCCCCCCCAGGTGCAGACCCTGGAGGACCTGACGCCCTCCAGGCCGGACTCACCCCCCAGCCCCATGACGGATGGGGCACGGGGGCAGTTCCTGCGCCTGGCGGATGGCGCCCTCCTCACCTGCCTCATGGGGGTCATGTGAGTGTGGGGGGTCCCAGGGTCGAGATGGGGGGGGTCCCAGTGTGGTGAGGGGGCTGGGCTGGGGGACGTGGGGAGCTGAGTGGAGATGGGGGGGTTATAGGGGGCTGGGTTGAGTTGGGGTTCCCAGGGCAGTGGGAGGTGGGGACATGGGGTCTGAGGGCTTTGGGGGGCTTGGCTGAGATGGGGGTCCCAGGGTAGTGACAGGGAGTCACAGGGCAGTTGGGGGTATGGGGGGCCTGGGGTGAGGGTCATGAGGGGTCCTGGCCAAGCCACGAGGGTCAGTGGGGGGCTGGGTGGGTGGGTCATGGACAAGCTGAGTGGAAATGTTGAGGGGGGTCACTGTTGTAGGGGGTGGGGTGGGCTGCAGGGACCTCAGGGTGGCGGGGGGGTTGGGCTGGGGGTCATGGGGAGACTGGGTTGGGGGTGGGGGAGTCCCAGAGTCATGGTGGGAGTTCAGGGGCATCGGGGGCCCAGGGCTATAGGGATCCAAGGGCAAGTGGGGGTCTCAGTCCAGCTGAGGGGAGTCTCACCCCCGCAATTCCCTGCAGAGACCCCCCTCCCCGGGGTGCCCGCCCCGCCCCACTGCCAGGGGGCGACGAGACACGGAGGCTCCAGACCCTGCGGGCGCTGCTGGCTCGACTTCAGGCCTTCTACCAGGTGGGCTGGGCTTGCACACTTGTGTAGGCATTGCCTGCCCCCTTGTGCACTCATGTGAGCACCCATGGGCCTCTCATTTGCCCCCCCTGGGCTTGCACACACCTTCGCTAGTGCTCATCCCGGCATGCATGCATGTGCACTCCCTCAGACCCGTGCCTGAGGACACATGTCCTTGCACACGCCTGTCCTCGCACGCTCGCTCCCATATCCACTCATGCCTGTTTCTCTCCATGCCCATCTTCACGCACCCTTCCCCTCTTGTTCCTGCAGCACATTTGTGCACCCCTCGCATGTCAGCCCTACCCTGGGAGTGGGCCTGATCCTGAGGGGAGATGGGCCTGTGCGGGCCAGTCCTTAGTGGGGGGAGCAGTCTGTCTGGCTCCATTAACCCTTGCACCCCACTACCCCCAGCAGGAGCATGTGTGAGCCATCTGCCCCCACCCCTAGTGGCCACCACGTTCAGGGGCAGGGGAAGAGGTGGGGCAGAAAGAGGAAGTGGCTGAAGTGTGGCTGTTCCTGCCTGGGACTCCCCCCACATTCTCAGGCTCTTCTCTGATCTCTGACCTTTGCCCTTGGCAGGATGACCTTCAGCAGCTATTGGTGCTGAGCCCCCCTAACGTGCAGCTCCTGGCCCGAGACCCCTTGACAGGTAAGGACAGGGTGGGATGGGGGTAGGAAGGGACCTGATCCTGGGGTAAGATGGGCCTGGGGGGGACTGGCAATCCTAGGTTGGGGGGATGTCAGCTTCTGGCTCCATTAACCATTTCCTCCCCCTCCCCCCAGAGCAGGGCATTGAGGAAATGAAGAAGCTGCTGCGCCTGATGCTTGGGGCTGCTGTGCAGGTATTGGGGAGGGGGCACAGGATGGGGTGGCTGCCCTAGGACTATGGATTGATCTCTCTTTCCTTATTGTCCTGTTCCCTTCTCGCTGCCCCACCCTGGGGCAGTGTGAGCAGAAGGCCGAGGTCATCAGGCGGATCCAGGGCCTGGACCTGGAGACCCAGGCCGCACTGGCAGAGGCCATCCAGGAGGTAAGGGGCATAACCCTCAACCTTTAGGCTAATATCCCCTACGGCCCTATGTCCAGGTTCTGCACAGGGTATGAGGCAGTTGTGGGGGAAGGGTGGGAGCTCCTATGTGAGCGGCTGGTGAGATGGATGTGCAAAGTGGAGGCTGGGAGAAGGGGCATGTGTGAGGGTGTTCAAAGGCGGCAGCTGCGTGAGGTACGTGAGAGGCGGGGAGGCAAGAGGTGGGGCAGACATGGGGTGAGTGTGCAAGGCCCATGCGAGGGGGGGTGATGGGCTTGCAAGGGTGATGGCAGGTATGCAAGACCCCATTTCCTCCCCTTGCAGGTGACCCAGGAGCCAGGGGCAGTGCTGAGCTGGCAGATGGGGGCCTTCCCTGAGCTGTCCCCTCCGGAGCTGGGCCAGCGCCTACAGGACCTGTGTGCCCAGCTGCAGCGGCTGGTGGGAGAGCGTGATGCTGCCCTTCAGGTGAGGGGCCCCCTGAGCCCCACCTCAACCTCTGAACGCCCCGACCTCCCCTAACCCCCTTGAGACCTCCCCTAAACCCCTTAAATTCCCCAAACCCTGCTAATGCGTGTCTCCGGGGCAGCGGCTCTGGGAACTGGAGCTAGAGCAGGTGGCTGCCCATGCCACAGCCTCCCCGGCCCCTGACCCGTCCCAGTACCTGGGGGTGCAGCTGGCCGATGCCCGGGCCCAGGCCCGGCGCCTGCAGCAGGAGCTGTGAGTGTGGCTGGGGGCCAGACCCGGGGGGGGGGTGTTTCCCAGGGGTAGGGAGGAGCAGGAGGGTATTTCCCAGGGGAAGGATGGGGGCCACTGGGGTATGGGGAGAGCCAGAGGGGGGCAGGTCCCAGGGTGGAGGGGTGGAATTTCCCAGGGGTGAGGAGGAACAGAAGGGTATGTCCCCAGGGAGTGGTGAGGGCCTCTGGGGTCAAGGCAGAGCCTGAGGGGAGATGGGGGCATCTGCGGGTTTCTCCATCCCTTCCCCAATCCCCTGCCCACACAGGGTGGAACAGGCCGAGGAGCTGCTGGACCAGCGGCAGGAGTTGCAGGAGCGAGAGGCTGAACTGAGGCGGCTGCGGGATGAGGTATGGCCTTCCAGCCTCTGTCCCCATCCCCTTGGTCTCTGCAGGGGCAGGGGGCACTAGCCCAGCCCTGCAGGTGCCCCCCAGATCCCTCCCACACCCTGTGGGGACCAGCATCTGCACCCCTCACCTTTCTCTTGGAGCCCCTGCCCTAGCTACACACGTGTCCCCCCAACCTTCATGTGCATCACCCCACCCTGCCCTGCTGCCACATGCCCTCATGTTTCTTGCCCTGTCCCTTTGTTCCCCAGGTCCTCTGACCTCCCCATATCCCTATGCATGTCCCCCATGTTCATATATTTCTCACATGCGTGTCCCATGTGTGTTCCCTGGGTCCCCCACATCCCTGGGTCCCACATGTCCCTATAGTTTCATAGTTTCTAGGGCTGGAAGGGACCTGAGTAGATCATCTAGTCCGACCCCCCGTCATGGAAGGAAATAATACTGGGGTCAAACGACCCCAGCAAGATGCTCATCCAATCTCCTTTTAAAAACCCCCAGGGTAGGAGCCAGCACCACTTCTCTTGGAAGCTGGTTCCAGATCCTAGCCGCCCTGAGCGTGAAGTAGCGCGTCCTGATATCTAGCCTAAACCTGCCCTCTGCCAGCTTGTGACCGTTATTCCTGGTCACTCCTGGCAGTGCACAGGGGAATAGTGATTCCCCCAATGCCCGCTGATCCCTCCTGACTAATTTATAACAGGCTACTAGATCCCCCCCAGCCTCTCTTTTGGAGGCTGAACAGGTTCAGGTCCCGTAGCCTCTCCTCATAGGGCCTGCCCTGGTGTCCACTGATCATGTGAGTGGCCCTCCTCTGGACCCTCTTGATGCTGTCCACATCCCTCTTGAAGTGCGGCGCCCAGAACTGGACGCAGTACTCCAGCTGCGGCCTGACCAGGGCTGCATAGAGGAGGAGGATCACCTCCTTGGACCTGCTCGAGATGCATCTGTGGATGCAGGACAAGGTACAGTTGGCCTTCCTGACTGCCTCCCCACACTGCCGGCCCATGTTCATCTTGGAGTCAATGATGATGTGTATCCTATGTGTATCCTTATGCACATTCCACACACATCCTCTGCTTCCACATACCTCACGTGTCCCCTGCCCCAAGTCCCACGCATATCCCCTGTCCCACACATGTCCCATACACATCCCTTGGCCCCACACATGCCTATGCCCACATCCATGTGTGTGTCCATGCAGCTGCGGGTGGTGGGGGCACTGGCAGCACAGGCCACGCGGTACCGGGATGAAGTGGATGTACTACGGGAGGCATCAGGCCGGGCTGGGCGGCTCCAGGCAGAGCTGGCAGCACTGAGAAATCGGTTGCCTGCGCTAGAGAGAGACCGGGCACAGCTACAGGTCAGCACGGTGGGGGGGCACTGAGGGGACATGGGGGCACTACGGTGGAAGGGAGGGGTCATGGGTTAAGGTTAGGGAGGGGGTCAGAGATCCCATGGGTCCTGGGAGGTCCTAGGGGGATGGGGACTATGAGGTCTGGAGTCATGGCAGGTGGAGTCCCAGGGGTTGGGAGTCATGGGGTAGAGGCCCTGGGGAGGGGGTGGTTGGAACAGGGATCATGGAGGACACTGGGAGAGGCTGGAGGATCATAGGGGGCATGAGGGGCTCCTAGTTTAGATAGGGCCCCTGGGGTCAGGGGTTATGGGGGGCCCTGGGGGTCATGGCCACTAAGGGAGGGTCAAGGGTCACAATGGTCTGGGGTCATGGAGGAGGTGGAACATAGTGGTTGGAAAATCATGGGTCACAGTGAGGTCAGGAGTTGGGTTGTCAGGGCTGGGGGTATCTGGGGTTCCCTGACACCCCCCATCCCCCCAGGAGGAGCAGGCTTTCTCGGCGGCGCTGCTGGATTCCAAGGAGCAGCTGGAGGCGCAGCTGGAGGATGTCTGTGCCCGTGCCCAGCGCCTGGCCCCACTTCAGCGCCAGCTCGGGCAGCTCCGTGCTCAGCTCCAGCGCACACAGGAGGTGATGGCCCGGGACACCCTGCATGCCTCCCTCACCTCCCATAGACTTCTACCACCTCCCAGTTCCCCTCCCACAGACTCCCAGTTTCCCCAGGACCCCCATCACTTTCTCCCCACAGATGGTCTGCAGAAACCCCCCCCAGGGGATCCACTGCAGGACCCCTCCTGGACCCCCTACTGCCTCACGAGTCCAGGGACACTCCCTGGGACCCTTCCCCATGACCCTCTAGTCTCCTAAGGGCCCTTCCCCAACCCCCCTCCAACAATTACCCCAGTCATCCCAGACAGCATCCACCCCATCAGCTCCTGCCTCACTTTTTGCCCCACTCTGTGGGAGGCCTTCCTAGGGCTACCCCATCACCCCTGGGACCCTCCAACTCTCCCCAGGTGGCTTGTGTCCCACAGCTCCAGAGACCCCTCTGCTGGGGCTGGAGTAGATATCAGAGCTAAGTGACCCCCACTGTACAGTTCCCCCAGAGCCCCCCAAACCTTGGCCAGGCAGGACCTGTCCTATGGATTGGGTGAGCACAGGAGGGGAGACAACCCCCGCAAGAGCCCTCATGCCCCCTGCTGGGAGAAGGGTACTTGGGGTGGGGGGTCCCCTCACAGACCCTGTCCTCCCTGCCCCCAGGAGCGGGACCAGGCCCAGCAGCGCTTAGAGGAGCTGGAGCTGCAGAGGGAGGGGGGGCCACAGCCAGGACCCCCCCACCCCGGGGCCCCTTTGGATCTGCCTTGGGAGGAGGAACCTGAGCCTGATGATGTTGCTAGCAAGGGTGAGTTACAGCCCCCCATAATCACTGTATAGTTCCCTCTCTCCCCTCACACAGATCTCTCCATCTCTATGGATCTCTGCCCTATGGTCCCCAGTAACCCCCCCACCACATAGGCCTCTCTATTTCCCTCTCTGGAACATCCTATAGCCCCCATCCTATAGCCTTCACAGCCTTTCTCCTACCCTGAACCCCACTAACCCTCGCCACTCCATAGACCTCACTGCAACCCTTCCTCAGGGACCCCCACAGACCCCAATCCCCACCTTGTGACACTGTTACACTGCCTGCCCCCCAGATCCCTCTGAAAGACCCCTGCTGCCCCTGAGCCAGGAGGTGGAGGAGGCAGGGCCTGGACGCCTGCCTGCCCTGGAACGTGAGAACCAAGTCCTCCGGCGCCGTCTACAAGAGGCACTACAAGCTTCCATGGGACCCAGGAGTCCTGGGCTAGAGCTGGAGAAGGAAGCCCTGGAGCAAGAGGTCTGTGAGGCAGGGCAGGGGCCTGAGAGATGGGGTGAGGGCTCTGATCTGTCCCTGATGCCTTGGGGGTGGAGGGTGGTCTTTGTGCAGCGGGGAAGGGTTGGAGTGGAGTGGGGTGGAGGGCTGGAGTGGACACAGTGGAGTCTCCCTGTGTGGTGGGAAGAGGTTCTCCCCTCCACCCCCTTCCTCCCCAGGGGCAGCAGCTGGTGGTGGGGACCCCCCCAGGCCTCACAGAACCGGGAGACATGGGGCAGAAGGATGGGCCCCCCCAGGTGGGTAAAAGGGGGGCTCTGGGGTATAATGGGGTCCCAGTTATAGAGGGGCTGTGGGGGGGGGAGGGAGGAAGTGGGAGTCTGGTGGGGGTGGTCTCAGGTATGGAGGGGGTTTTTTTCATAGATTTCATAGACATCAGGGCTGGAAGGGACCTCAGGAGATCATCGAGTCCAGCCCCCTGCCCAAAGGGCAGGAAGTCAGCTGGGGTCATAGGATCCCAGCAAGATAAGCATCCGATTTACTCTTGAAGGTGTTCAATGTAGGTGGTTGAACCACCTCCGCCGGCAGACTGTGCCAGACCTTGGGGGCTCGGACAGTAAAGAAATTCTTCCTTATGTCCAGCCTGAAACGGTCTTGCAGGAGTTTGTGACCGTTCGACCTCATCATCCCTTGGGGCGCTCTGGTGAACAGACGTTCCCCCAGATCCTGGTGGTCACCCCTGATAAACTTATAGGTGGCCATCAGATCACCCCTGAGCCTGCGCTTTTGCAGGCTAAAGAGTCCCGTGGCTCTCAGCCTGTCATTGTAAGATCTGTTTTCCTGACCTCTGATCATGCGCGTGGCTCTCCTCTGGACTCTCTCAAGCTTCTCCACATCCTTTTTGAATTGTGGAGCCCAAAACTGGACGCAGTACTCCAGCTGCGGCCTCACCAAGGCCGAGTACAAAGGGAGAATGACGTCCCGGGATTTGCTGGAGAAGCATCTAATTTGCTCGAGAAGCATCTAAATGGGTTGTGGGGGTACTGATGATCTCCAGGGATCCCAGTTCTGGGCATAGAAGTTGAGAGCTATCTTCAGGAGTCCTAGGTATGGGGGTTCAGAAGGGGATTGGGAGGGCCCTGGGGGGCTCAGAGGGGAGCTCTGGGGGCCCCAGGTATGGAGGGGTACTGGGAGTGCCCAATGGAGGTCCTTAAGGAGTCCCTGGGGGGGGTGTCTCAGATATACGTGCCCCCCCACTAACCCTTTCCCCCAAATGGCCCAGGAGAAGAAGGAGCAGGAGGAGGCAGTGGCGGTGGACTTTCCCCGGCTGCGCCAGGCTGAGGACCATGCAAAGGCTCTGACCAAAGCCCTGGCCCAGCTGGAAGCTGCCCACGCTGAGGCCCTGGAGGAGCTGGCGAGGTCGCAGGCCGCACAGGACCGGCTGGAGGGGCAGCTGCTGGAGTTGCGGCAGGAGCTGGAGACGCAGAGGCTGGAGGCCCTGGTGTTGAAGGGGCGCCGTGACGAGGTGCAGCAGGTGTGGGGCTCCCGGCTGGCAGAAGCTGAGGAGGGGCTGGCTGCAGCCCGGCAGGAGCTCGAAGGCCTGCACCAGGCCCATGTGGCTGCCCAGGCCCGGCTGCAGGCGACCGAGGAAGAGGCCAAGAGGCTGCGAGGTCTGGAGGCCGAGGCGGGCAGCCTGCGGGAGCAGCTGGAGGGGCAGCAGCGCCAGGCCGAGGCTTTGCGGGAGGTGAGGGGTGACAGGTGGGGGGCACACACAGGGGCTCTGGCCTCAGCAGGGAGCACTGGGGGTGGGGATATCAAGGTGGAGGGGCTGTGGGAGCTGAGGCACCCAGCAGAGGGTCAAGGGGACTGGGAGGTGGCTGGGGAGTAGGTAGGGGGGCTCTGGGGTAAGGTCTACAGTGGGGAGGGATCCCATGCGGGGGTCTAACCCTCCCCTCCCCCTCCCTGCAGGAGCTGGGGGTAGTGCGACGTCGGGGCCAGGAGCAGGCGCAGGCCGGGATGCGGCTAGAGGAGCAGTTGGCACAGGCCGAGGAGGAGGCACGGAGCCTGCGGGACCAGCTGGGTGCCCGCCAGAGGTGGGGCAGGGGGTGCTGGAGGGATGGGGTCAGGGGGGCAGTTTGGGGGAACTGGGTTCAGATGCCCCCTTTCTTCTCGCTCCCCCACAGGCAGTGCGAGGAGCTGGAGCAGCGCCTAGAGGGGCTGCAGGCCCAGCCATCCCCTGGCCTGCGTGTAGGGCCCCTCAGTCCCCCGAGCAACCCCCCCCCCCCAGGTAAGTGTGCACTCCAGAACCCCTGTACAGGCCTCCCCATTTCCACAGAGCCCCTCAAAAATGCCCACTACCCCCCACCCACTAATGTCCTTTCACCCCAGAGCTGCTGCACTATCCCTTGCTCTCGCTGTGCCCCATATAGCCCCACCATGCACTGCCCTAGTCTGTCACCTCCCTACAGCTCCCCAACACCTCACTCTATCACTCACCCTATAGCCTCTCCATCTCCCATCCCCCATATAGCTTCTCAGTGCCCCCCGCCCCCAGCTCCCTGGGGGAGGTTGATCCTGGACCCCCACCTTACTCTGCCTACCCTTCTCCTTCCCCCCCCCGCCCCCGCCTGGACAATCCCCTTTTCACTGCATCTCACCCCGTGCTCTGTGCCCCCAGGTCCTGAGCCCCATGGGAGAGCAGCCCCCCAAGCCCCCAGAGGCAGAGGGCCAGCGGGATGATGAGTCAGGGGGCCACATGCCTGAGATGGAGACCAGTGTGAGTGTGTGTGGGGACCAGGGGGCTAGAGGTGTTGGGGGTGTTTTGGGTGGTGGGGAGGGGGGCTAGAGACTGGGGGGGAGCTGTGGGAGCCCTCAGCTGATGCCCTCCCCATTGATACCCCTCCCAGACCACAGGGCAACTGGAGGGGCAGCACATCAGTCTGCAGGAGGAGAATGCCAGGCTGCATGCCCAGGTGGCTGAGCTCCAGGTGAGATCCCTGTCCTCTGACCCCTAGCCTCAGACCCCTGAGGGCTCACAGCTCCTCCCAGACCCCTCAAGGGGCCATGGTGCACTTCTGACCATCTGATAGCTCTTTGACCCCCCCACCCCATGTGCCTGTGGCACTGATCCCTGGCTTGCCCAGAGCCCTGTGACTTGTGATCCCTGCCCCCAGAGCCCATAGTGCTAACCCCTGCCCCTACCACAGCTCCACAGCTGTGTGTCTCCTGCTCCCCATCCACAGCCCTGTGACCCCTGACCCTGCCATAGCACTGTGATCCCTGATCCCACACCCCCTGGGGCCTGTGGTGCTGACCCCTGTCCACTCTAGAACACCATGATCTCTGCCCCCACCACAACCCCATCATCCTGATCCTTCCATAGTCCTGTGACCCCTGACCCCACCTCTCGGCCTGTGACACTGACCCTACCGTAGCCCCAAGAGCCTTAATTCCCGCCCCCTGGGTCCTGTGGTGCCAGCCTCTGCTTTCTTCATAGCACTGTGACCCCTGCCCCTACCATAGCTCCATGACCTGTGACACCCCCCACCTCCAACCACCCTACAGGACCCCCTGTAGTGCCTGCCTCCTCCATAGCACCCTGACCACCATCCCCCAGGGCTTGTGGTGCCTACCTCTGATCCCTACCACAGCCCCCTGATCCTGCCAGTGCCATGACCCCTGACCCCCAGGACTTGTGGCACTGAACCAGGGCTAGGGATCAGTGCCACAGGCACAGGGGGTTGGGATCAAAGAGCTATTAGAGGGTCTGGAGGTCACCACTATGGGCTGCATGCCCTACGGCAGCCCTGTGCCCTGCCCCTCAGCCTTATGACCTCTTAGCTCATCATAGCACCATGAGCCCTGACCCTGAGGCTGTCAACCCTGCCCTAGAGCCTCCTGACTGCTACCCTCCCTGTGCAGGGGCGCATGGCAGGGCTGGTGGTGGAGGCAGGGGCAGCACGACGGGCACGGGACGCATGGCGTGGGCGGCACGAGGGGCTGCGGCGGGAGCAGGCCGGGCTGGCACGGCTCCACGAACAGCAGGGTGCCCGGCTTGAAGCGCTGCTGAGCCGCCAGGCCACCCTCCAGGCTGCACTGCGGGCCCTGCGGCTTGAGCACCGCCAGCTGCAGGACAGGTACTGGGAGTTGGGGGCTCATGTGGTGGCCTGGGCTGGGGTTAGGGATGGGGCAGGGGTCATGGTCTCCCATGGGGTTTGGCATCCTAAGGGTCAGAATGAGGAGGAGGAGGGAAGTTATGTGGGCTCAGGGCTTAAGGGGTGGTGCTCATGGGGAGCTTGGTGCTCTGTGCTGGGGTTGGGCAGGGGCAGCGAGGGGGCAGGGGTTGTGCTCTCCCTTGGCGTTTGGCACTTTGGAGGTCAGGTGTCAGGACTTGGGGAAAGGCAGGTTTTGTGGGGTCAAAGGGGCAGGGCCTGACCTGGAGTTTAGTGGCCCTGAATTCAGATGTCAGGGCATCAGTTGAACTTGGTGACCTGTACTGGGGTTGCAGGGACGGGTTTTGGTCTCCCATGGAGCTTGGCACCCGGGGGATCGGGGGAAGGACTCGGGGGACCCCCTTGGAGCTTGATAGCTGTCAAGCTGGAAGGGTTGGGCAGGTATGGAGAGGTCAGAGGTCACAGTCTTACCTGGAGTTTGGAGGTGGGGTCAGGGTTGTGGTTTCCCATGGATCTTGGCACTTTGGGGATCAGGGGTCCGATGTCAAGGGAAGGACTTGGGGGAAAGGGCAGTTTTGTGGCGTCAGAGGTCAGGGTATCATTTGGGACTGAGCTCAGGCTCGGAAGCCCTGAGAGGTTTCACCCCTCCTCTCCCCCAGGCAGGCGGTGCTGGAGGGGAGGCCAGAGCTTAAGGAAAAGCTGGAGGCAGCTGAACGGGACCGGCAGAGCCTGGCCCAGGAGCGGGGCCGGCTCGAGGAGCAGCTCAACCGGTACTGGGGCCTTGGGAGGCACTGGGGGGGTACTGGTGAGAGTGGGGCACCTGGGGGCAAGTGGGGGTGTTGCGGACATACAGCAGGCACTGGGGGCCTGGAAGGTGTTGGGTGGGACTTGGGAGGATTGCTAGGGGCTGAGGGTGGCAATGGGGGGCCTGGGGCAAGGTGGGGAGCACTGTGGGATACTGAAGGAGAAGCAGGGGGTTGGGTGTGCCTGAGGGAGGAAGATGGCTATAGGGTCCTAGAGGCTGTACTGGGGAACTGTGGGATACTGGAGGACTAGCAGGGCACTGAGGGGTCCGTGACACCCCGTTTCCCCCTTCCCAGGGCACGGACAGAGCTGGGGGAGCTGCGCGGGCGCCTGTCAGGGCTGGAGCTGGAGCGGGCGCGGCTGGGGGCCGAAACAGCTGCACTGCGGGACCAGAACCACCAGCTTGAGACTGCCCTGGGCCGGCTGACTGACCAGTGCCAGGTGGGTGGGAACTGGGGGCAATGGGGAGGATTATGGGATACTGGAGGAATGGGGGGGAGGCTGAGGGTTTATCTGGCGACCCCACAGGGTGAAGTTGGTGGGGTCTAGGGGGATACTATAGGGAGTCCCAACCTCCCCTGTGATCCCCCCTGTTGTTTTCCCTGCTATGGGTTGGGCGGAGCTGCAGGGGGGGATTGTGGGATATTGGAGGAGCAGAGGTGTGTTGAGAGGTACCAGCATCCCCAGTTACCCATTCC
This sequence comes from Crocodylus siamensis, assembly GCF_052110815.1. Taxonomy (NCBI): domain Eukaryota; kingdom Metazoa; phylum Chordata; order Crocodylia; family Crocodylidae; genus Crocodylus; species Crocodylus siamensis. Next base: position 4,066,522 of record NC_143400.1, read on the forward strand.
AGTTCATCCCTCCCACAGGCTGTGGGTGGAGTTACTGGTTTCAGTAGGCTGGTGGGGGGAAGGGGTAGTGGGATATTGAATGAGCAGAGGGGTGTTGGGGCCGTGGTGAGGGATAATGGGATATTGCAGGGTTGGGGGTGGTGGTGGGGATTGTTGGATTTTGGAGGAATGGGGCGAGTATGGGGGACGGTAGAGAATTATGGGATACTGGAGGAGCAGCAGAGCATGCTGGGAGGTTCCATCCCCCCTTGCAGGTCATGTGCAGAGTTAGTGGGTTCCGGGAGGGCCATGATGGAGGATTATGGGATACTGGAGGAGTAGGGGGCTCCCCAGGCAGAGCCCCACCCCAGAGCTCCACCTCCACAGGGGGCACATACAGAAGGGCTGCAGCCTGCTCCCATTCACAGCTCCAGCCCTGCCTCCCAGTGGGCAAGGTCAGTTGAGGTGGGGCCTAGAGGGGTGTGCCCTGCCTCCTAGGGGCGTGGCTTGGAGGGGTGTGGTCTTTGAATTCATAATCCTGCCCCCTGTGGCCCCCACCACCACCTTCCCCCCCCAGCTCCTGGCCCAGCTGAAGGCGACCCAGGAGGAGGAGAACCGGGCGCTGCTGGGGGAGCTGCAGCGCCTGGGCCGGGACAACTGCAGGCTGCTGGAGCGGAACATGGAGGCGCGGGAGAAGCACCATGAGGAGCAGCGTGAGGCCCTGTGAGAGTCCCTGCCCCCCAGATCCAGCTCAGGAGCAACACCAGGCCCTGGGAGAGCCCCCTGCCCCCCATCCCCCCACACCTGGCACCCTGCATTACTGCCCCCCCAGCTCAGGAGCAGCACCAGGCCCTGGGAGACCCATATATCCCTAAATCCCACCCCAGACTCCCAGTCCACCCTGAGGAGCAGCACCAGGCCTTGGAGTCACTCTCACTCCCGGACCCTGGGCCCCCAAACCCACCAGAGAAAGCAGCACCAGGCCCCACCACTGGCCCTGTACCCAGCCCTGGGAGTCGCCTATAACCAACCCCCATTCTGCCCACCCCCTGCACAGGGAGAAGCTGAACGAGCTGCGCCGGGAGAAACAGAAGCTGGTGGAAAAGATCATGGACCAGTACCGTGTGCTGGAGCCCGCCCCGGGCCGCGGCAAGTGAGTGCCCCCCAGTCCCATCCTGCCCCCCCCCCTTTCCCCTGCCTGCCTCACGCTGCTCTGCCTGGCCCTTAATACCCTCCTGCTCCCCAGACTCCCCATTCTTTTTCCAACACCCTGATGACTCCTTGCCCAGGAAGCAATTGCTTGCACGGGGCAGAAATGGGGGGCTGTGGAGGATCTTGGGGAGGGCTGGGGAGTCTGGGGACCCTGGAGGTGATACGGGAGGCTGGGGGCAAGTGGAGGGGCCACTGAGGAGGCTTTGACCCCTTCCGTGCCCTCCCAGGAAGAGCGGCTGGCTCACAGACCGGATGCGGTGGCTGGTGAGGCCGAGGCGGGAGTCCCCCCGGGACCTGGTGCGGCCCGTGGCTGAGGGCGGTGGTGACTCCGAGGGGCCCAACGGGACAAAGGGGGCTGTGCCTGATGGTGGTGAGATCCCCCCTGCCCACCAAGGAGGAACCCAAGTGTTTGGGACATCCCAGCTCTCAAGTGTGGAGGGGAACCCAGGTGCCCGGGAGGATCTTGGGGTGTCCCTGCCCCAGTTCTGGGGGGACTGAAAGAGGGGAGGGAACCCAGGCATCTGGGACAGGGTGGGCAGCCTCCCAGCCCTTCTGCAGGGGGAAACCCAGGCACCTGGGCCAGGCTGGTTGTGCCCCCCTCCCAACAGGAATTTGGGGGGGGTACAGAATGGGGAAGGAGCCCAGGCACCTGGGATAGCCCTACAGGTGCCCAGGTGTTGTTGGGGAGTGGGTGTGGCAGGCAGGGGGAGGGATGTCTGGGCATCCCTATTGACCTGGGGAGGGGGGCGGGTTGAAGAGGAGACGGGAGAGGAACCCAGGGGTCCGGGCCCACCTCATGGTGCCTGAGCCTTATTGGGGGTCCAAAGGCCACAAGAACCCAGGCGTCCGGGCTGCCCCTATGGTTCCTGGACTTCAGGGGGCTGGCGGGGAGGAGAGGCCTGAAAGAACCCAGGGAGTCCTGGGGACGGCACCCGGGCGTCTGGGGTGCCCCAGCCCTGTTGGGGGGATTTTGGGCACCCAGCACCTGGGCACTAACCCCCTTGCCCGGCGCCCGCAGGCCCCAGCCCCCCGCGGTCCCCAGCCCTCCCACGCCAGCGCCTGAGTTCCCGGGTGGGGACGTCGGAGGTGGGGGCAGAGCTCGGGCCCCGCCAACGCTTCCGTCAGCGCCCCCGCCCCCTGGGCTTTGTGGGCGGGGCCTGGGATGGCTCTGCCCCCTGGGAGGTGGTCCTGGACAAGCCCAGCCAGGGCCCCACCCCTGCAGAGAGAGGTGAGGGAGAGTGGGTGGGGGCTCAGGGGGGTGGAGGTTGTGGGGCAGGGAAGGACTGGATGGGGGGGCTTGGGTGGGGCTGGTGGGGGGGTTTGGCTGGGGTGGGCGGGGCTTCGGAGTGAGGGTGGGGCCTGATGGGGAGGGCAGGGCCTGATGGGGGGAGCTGACCAAAGGGGGAGGAGTAAAGAAGGCAGGGGCGGGGCGAGAGCAAAGTGCCCCCCTCGTGACATCCCCCCTTCCGCAGGGTCCCCACAGGGCGAGGAGAAGGCCCCCGCACCGGTGGAGCCGGGCCCGTGACAGCCCCCCGCCCCCCGCCAGCCTGGGGGCAGAAGCCCCCGGACAGGGGGCAGGGGCTGATCCACCCCCCTCCCCGGGGGGCACAGCTGGTTGATAATTTATTCACAATAAACAAATGTATGTAAATGAGCAGTGTCTGGGTTCCGCCCCTCGTCCGTGCTGGGGGGAGGGGGCTGGTCCCGGTTCTCTCCGGGGGGCGGGGGGGGTTGTGGGCCCGATCCCGGCCCGGCGGCGGAGGGCAGGTGCATGCGGGCTCCCGTGGCCCCAGCCGGATCCGGATCCGTCCCTGGGGGTGGCGCCGATCCCGGCCCGGCCCCGCCCCGGGGCGGTCCCGCTGCTGCTGTCACATTCCTGCCGCCCGCGTCGGGCCCGGCAGCAGGAAGCCCCGGCCCGGCCCGGCCCGGCCCGGCCATGAGCGACGGCGGCAGCGATAGCGACGGGGAGGCGGCGGCGCCGCAGTCGCCCGGTACCGGACGCGCGCGGGGGGCGCTGGGAGGAGGAAGCCGCGCGTGGGGGCGGGCCTGCGTGGGGCTGTCGGGGGCAGGAGGGATCGTGGGGGGCGACGTGCGTGGGTGGACGGGGGCGGGGCGCCGACGGGGGCAGGGCTTGCGGGCCTCCCCCTCCCCACGGAGCGTGCGAGGAAGGGGAGGGAATTTGGGGGCGCTTCCGGGACAGGGGTGGCGGGCGGGGCGTGGGCGACCCGGGGCGGGGCTTAGGCGGAAACGGGCGGGGCGTGGGGAAGGGGCGAAGCGCGGCTGCTGACCAGGGGGATGAGGTCGGACGGCTGGGGGGGCTTTAGGGAGAGGCGGAGCTTAACGGAGGAGGTGTGGCTTATCGACAGGGAGGGGCTTATGCGAAGGGGCGGGGCTTAATGGTTAAGTCGGTTTTGGGGGGACCCCACGCCTTGACCCCGCCCCCTGCTCCCCAGGGCAGGGCCCCGTGGGCCCGGAGAGCTTCGAGCTGCTCAAGGTGCTGGGCACCGGCGGTGAGTGGGGCTGGAGCTGCTCCCCTGGCCTGCAGGGGGGTCTGGGGGGCCCTGGGCAGCCCCCCACGGCTCATGGAAAGGTGATCCTGAGGGGGGCTGGGGTTTGGGGGGCGGTGGGCACGGCCTCACCCGCTCCCCCCACAGCCTACGGGAAGGTGTTCCTGGTGCGGAAGGTGGGGGACGCAGACAGCGGGCACCTCTACGCCATGAAGGTGCTGCGGAAGGCGGGGGTCGCGGGGGCCGGCGGGGGCACACGGACCCGGGCGGCCGAGAGAGCCCGCACCGAGCGGGCCGTGCTGGGCCGGGTCCGCGGCGCCCCCTTCCTCGTCACCCTGCACTACGCCTTCCAGACCCGCACCCGCCTCCACCTCGTCCTCGGTACGGGGGAGCCGGGCCAGACAGGGGCAATTGCTGGTGGCCCTGGGGCTTCTGTCAAGGAGCAGGGGCAAGTGGGGAGGGGCTTGGGGCTATTGTAGGGGACCCTGAGGCAATTATGTGGAGTAAGGGGAACTGGGAAGGGCCCTGGGGCAGTTGTGAGGGGCCTTGGGCCAATTGTGGGAGAGCGGGTAGTTCTGGCAGATCCTGGGGCAATTGGCAGGAACCGTGGGGCAAGTGGGAAAGGTCCTGGGGCAGTTGGTGGGGAGTAAGGGCCTTTAGAAAGGGCCATGGGGTAATTGCGGGGGGCCCTGGAGTGGGGTTGAGGCACGAGGGCATCTGAATCTCTCCAGGTTCCCCCTCCTGGGGCACGGGGTTGAGACTATAACACCCCCCATGCCCTGGGGCCCAAGCGGAGAAGGGTGTGACTGATGCATCATGGGAGAAAGAGTCCAGGCTGTGACTGTGCTAGCCTGCAACTCCCATGACCCACTGGTCTTCTGTCCTCATCGGTGTCCCTCCTCGAGCCTGGCTCCCAGCATGCACTGGGGCAGTTGCAGCTTGGCAGGGGGGGTTTCTAAGGAGGGGTCCTGGGGTGAGGGGGAGCAAGGGGAAGGGGCGAGGGGGGTCCCCAGTCTGCCCCCTGCATGCCTGTGGGGGGAGCGGGGGCTGAGCCAGGGAGGCCTGGGGGTCCCCAGCTGACCCCCCCGCTCTAGGGTGTCCCAGCCCTGCTCCTCCCCCCCAGCTGTGTGCCGGGGGGAGGTGGGATCGGGGGGTCCTTGGCTCTGACCTGCCCCATCCCTGCCCCCCAGACTATGTGCCCGGGGGGGAGCTGTTCTCGCACCTGGCGCAGCGCGAGCGCTTCCCCGAGCCGGCCGCCCGCTTCTACACTGCTGAGGTGCTGGTCGCCCTCGAGCACCTCCATAAGGTGGGGGCTGTGGGCGCTTTGAGGGGATGGGGGCAGGGGTGGGGCTGGGCCTGCGGGGAGGGTGAGCTGCGGGGGTGCTTTGAGAGGCTGGGTGGCCTGAGTTGGGGATATAGGGCTTGGTGGGGGGGGAACGGGGGGCGGTCTTGCAAAGAGCTGCAAAAGGGCTTGGGGGGGCTACAGGGTCCCAGGTGGGTTTGGGGGATCCACTGACCCCCTGCTTCCCCCATACCCCCCCCCCCAGCTAGGGATCATCTACCGGGACCTGAAGCTGGAGAACGTGCTGCTGGACGGGGCCGGGCATGTGGTGCTCACCGACTTCGGGCTCAGCAAGGAGGTGCAGCCTGGCCAGGTCTGACCCCCCCATACCCCCGCCTCCAGGCTCCACTGACCCTGGCCCTCAATATGGAGCCCCCTCAGCTCTTACTCCCCCCAGGTACCCCACTTGGGACCCCTAGACCCTGCCCTCTCCACAGAGAACCCCCAACTGGCTCAGACCCTGGTTGTAATGTGCCCCCCCCATGTGACACCAAACTGCAGGCCCCCCAACAGACCCCCCTGCCACTCCAGAGATTCTCCCCCCTGGGGGATACCCCACCCTTCCTTCCCAGCCAGACTCTCCTGACCTCCGCGAGAGCTTCTGACCTCCAGCAGTGATCCCCAGCTACCCCAAGGCCCCCCAATATCTCTTTGCCCCCCCTAAGCTTGGCAGGGTGCTATTTGGGGCTTCCCCTGCCTGACCCCCGGCCCCCTTGCTTGTCCCGCCCAACAGGCCGAGCGAACCTTTTCCTTCTGCGGCACCGTGGAGTACATGGCCCCGGAGATCATCCGCAGCAAATCGGGGCATGGCAAGGTGAGGGGGCGGGGGGATGGCGATGTGCGGGGCGTTGCCATGGGGGCGGGGGTGAGGCTGGCCGCACCTGGGGTTGCAGTGTGGGCCTAGGCTTGTGGGGGGTGGAGCAGGGGGAGATGGGGTGGAAGGGGGGCTGGGGTGCACTGGGGGGGTATCGGGGGGGTTGAGGGATTCCACATCCTGATCCCTCTGTGCCCCCCAGAGTGTGGACTGGTGGAGCCTGGGGGTGCTGCTGTTTGAGCTGCTGACGGGGGCGTCACCCTTCACCCTCGAGGGCGAGAAGAACTCCCAGGCTGAGGTCTCCAGGTGAGAGGGGGCTGTTGCTAGGTGATGGGGTTGTTGCTGGGGAACAGGGTATTACCAGCTTATGCAAGGGTGGGTTGTTGCTAGATAATAGCATTGCCATGTAACAGGGCTGGTTACTGAATGCTGGGGGTTGTTGCTAGGTGACGGCATGTTGCCAGGTAATGGGAGGTGTTGTTAGGTAACCAGGCTTGCTAGCTGACAGGGGTTGTTGCTAGGTAAAGGGCATAATGCAGGTCAACAGGGGCATTGCCAGGTAGCAGGGAGGTTGTTGATAGGTAGTGGGAACTTTGCTGGGTAACGGGGGTTGTGGCCGGGTAACGAAGGCTGTTGCTAGATAACAATGGGACATTGCGTGGTGACAGCAGAGATTGTTCCTGGGTAATGGGGGGGGATTGTTGTTTGGTGAGGAGAGCGCATTACTAAGGAACAAGCAGGGTGGTTGTTAGGTAGCTGGGCTGTCCTGGGAGGATGTGGTTGTTAAGGTGTGGTTGCTCAGCACGTACGATTGCCATGATGCCTGCCCCCCAGGCGTATCCTGCGCTGTGCCCCCCCATTCCCGGCAGTGGTGGGGCCCCAGGCCCGCGACCTGCTGAAGGGGCTGCTGTGCAAGGACCCAGCCCAGCGCCTCGGCTCGGGGTCCCATGGTGCCCGGCACATCCGCCGGCACCCCTTCTTCCAGGTACACCCCCCCCCACGGGGCATCCCCAAACCAGCCAGGGGCCCCCAAGCTTAGCCATGGACCCCCCCATACCTAGGGACTGGTCTCTGCCTCCATTACTACCTGGGGCGGCCCCAAACCACCAGGAGGTCTCCCAAAGCTGGGCACGGATCTCCCAAACCTGGGCACAGCAGCCTCCCCACCTGGGGCACCCCCAAACTCACTGAATCCAGACACGGTCTCCAGTCACACCTGAAGCACCCCTAAAACAGCTTGTAGTTTCTAAAGCTAAGCACAGACCCCCCCGCATAACCTGGGCACTGCCCCCAACCTACCTATGCCCAAGGGCCCCCCATAACCGTGGCACTGTCCCACCCTATCTGGGTCCTCCACTCAAACAACTAGAGCCCCCCAAACCAGCCCCCTCTTGACCCCTTCCAGGCCTGGCCTCTTGGCCTTTACCAACCCCAGGGTCTGGATTGGGGTCAAATGGCCTACTTTGACCCCCTGTCCCAGGATCTATGCCAACCTCAGGGTCTGGACTGGTCCACTTTTACCCTTGACACCCCTCCACCACCCGAGCCAGGACTGGGATGGGAGGTATCTGTCCTCCTTTGCCCCCTGGTCTTTACCCCCGGACTCTGGCAGGGTCTGGACTGGGCAGAACTGGCAGCACGGCGGGTGAAGCCGCCTTTCCAGCCCGTGGTGCGGGATGAGCTGGACGTGGGCAACTTCTCCGAGGAGTTCACATGCCTGGAGCCCGTCTACTCGCCTGCTAGTACGCCCCCTGCCCGGGACCCCCTCTTCCAGGTGAGCCCCTGCAGAGACCCCTTCTCCCTGCCTGGACCCCTTTTTCCAGGTGAGACCTTTCCAGAGATCCCCTTCCCCCTGCCTGGGACCCCCTCTTCCAGGTGAGTCACTCTCCCCCAGCCTGGGACCCCTCCCCCGAACCAAGGACCCCCTCTTCCAGGTGAGACCCCCCTGGGGACCCTGTCTTCCAGGTAAGACCCCCCAGGACCCCCAGCTCCCCTGCCTGGGACCCCCTCTTCCAGGTGAGCCCCCCAGCAGCCCCTACTGTGATTCCCAGGGGGCTTAGACGTGAGCAGCAGGGGTTGCTGGGTAATGCTGGGTGTTGACATGAGCAGCAAACCTTGATGGGTAACCCTGGGCCTTGGTGTGAGCAGCAAAGGTCGCTGAGTAATGGGGGGAAGGGTTGGCTTGAGTAGCAAGGGCTGATGGTTAATGGGGGCCTTGGTGTGAATATCAATGGATGATGGGTAACGGAGGGAGAAATTGGTGGGAGTGTTGCCAAGGTAACCAGGGGTGTTGCCATGGGAGCTGGCAGGGGAAGGATCTATGTTGCTATAGACAACAAGGGGCAGTTACCACAAGATGTCATGGTGGTACCCAGGCACTGTTGCCATGGGAGACAGGAGGGGGCTAGCCATGGAAACCAAGGGCAGGGCCAGTTGTCCCATCTCCCCCTCTTCTCCCTCCTGCCCAGGGCTACTCCTTCATCGCCCCCTCCATCCTCTTTGGCCACAACGCCATCACCACGGAGACACTGGACCCGGAGCCGGATGGGCAGCGCCCCGATGGGGCCAGCGTCGCCCTCAGCGCCATTATGAAGGTAGCAGCAAGGCCTCTGGGTAGTGGTTGGGGGGCAGGCCCGGCCAGAGGGGCTGATGGGAAATGGAGGGAGAGGGTTGGGGTGAGGAGCAGGTGCTGGTCAGTAATGGCCATGGAAGGAGGGGCTGGCCATGCCTCAAGGACTGCTGGGTAATAGGATGGGTTGGTCTGGCAGCAGAGGCTGCTGGGTAATGGGGGAGGGACTGGCCTGGCTGCTGGGGTCCATGGGAAATGTAGAGAGGGTTGGTGTGAGCAGCAGGGGCTGCTGGGTAATGGCAGAGGAGGGCCTGGCCCAGCCACAGGAGCTGCTGGGTAATGTGTGCCCCTCCCCCGCCGAGGACTCGCCGTTCTTCCAGCGCTATGAGCTGGCGCCAGGACCGGCGCTGGGCCAGGGCAGCTTCTCCGTGTGCCGCCGCTGCCGCCACCGCCAGAGCGGCGCGGAGTTCGCTGTCAAGATCCTCAGCCGCAGGTGGGGCCCCTGTCACCACGGCAATGAGGCTAAATTCCCCCATGGCAAGGCCACCCAGTTGCTATGGCAACTCCCCCCCCAGCCCTTAGGGACCATGGTAATGGTGTCCCCACACCCGTTCCTGGCTGCCATGGCAACAGCTCCCCTGGCTTCTATGTCCTATGGCAACAACCCCCTGGCTGCCATAGGAACAGTCCCCCAGTTCCTATCTCCCCTGGCAATGGCCCCTTTGGTTGCCATAACAACAGCTCTCCAGGTTCCCCTCTCCTGTGGCAACAGCCCCCAACCATTGTTTCCTGGCAATGCATGTCCTCATCCCCATTTCCCATGGCAACATGGCTGCTAGGGCCCCAGTTACTATGGCAACATCCTCTCAGCCCCACCCATGTTCATAGTAACTTTCCCCTTCAAGTCCTAGCTCTGCATCTCCATGGCAATAGCCCCTAGCAACAACATCCCTTCCCAGGGTTTCTCTGGCAATCCTTTCCAGGGCAGTGCTTCTTAACCCCTTGTGCCTCAGGTCTGTCTCCCTAGTTCCCCCCCACCCTGATTTGCCCCCCAGTGCCTAGCTGGGGTCACATTTGTCCCCATCCTCTGCTGCCCCCAGGCTGGAAGTGAACACGCAGCGGGAGGTGGCCGCGCTGCAGCTCTGTGACTCCCACCCCAACATCGTCAAGCTCCATGAGGTGCATCAGGACCAGGTACAGCTCCTAGAGCAGGCACAGCTTGTTACACCCAGCCAACACTCCTCCCCAGAGCCAGCTGCAGCCTGTTACACCCAGCCCCAGAAGCCCCCATGAGCTGGCCACAGCTTGTTCTACCCAGTCCTGCTCTTCCCCTGAGCTGGTTGCAGCCCCTTCTACCCAGCTCAGGGTGCCCCCCAAAGCATATTACACCCACCCGAGCTGGCCACACTGACCCCTCCCCCCTCTCCCCACGCAGTACCACATGTACCTGGTGCTGGAGCTGCTGTTGGGGGGAGAGCTCCTGGACCGGCTCAAGCGCCAGCGCCCATTCGGGGAGGCCGAGGCCAGCGGGATCCTGCGCAGCCTCGTCTCGGCTGTTGGCTTCATGCACGAGGCCGGTGTGGTGCACCGTGACCTCAAGCCTGAGGTACAGGCGGTTGGGGGCAGGGCAGAGGGGGTAGGGGGCAGGGGGCATGGTCTCAGATTTAGGGGTCAGGGCTCTGGCAGTGGGTACAGGGCAAAGGGGCTGGGCTGTGGGTGTAGGGGGTGGGGTCTGGGTCAGGGGTGGAGCTTTGGCAGCAGTGGGTGGAGCTGTGGGGGTTGTGGGCAGGGTCTCCAGTTCAGGGGATTGGGACTTTAACAGCAGGGGGTGGGGTCTCTGGCTCAGGGGGTGAGGCTGTGGGTGCCAAGAGGAGGGCAGAGGGTAGGGTTTTGTGGGCATGGGGGGGCAGGGGTGGAGCTGTGAGGGCAGGGGGCAGGCTTTGTGGGAAAGGAGTAGCTAAGGGGCTAGGGGCAGGGTCTCTGATTCAGGAGGTGGGGCTGGGGGTCCAGGTGGGGGGTGCTGTAGATGCAGGGCGCGGGGCTGCACGGGTAAGGGCGGGGGTCAGGGGTCATAAGGTGGGCGTAGGGACCCTGACCAGGCGCCCTCCCCGCCCTTGTCCCCCTCGCCCCCCAGAACATCCTGTTTGCGGGGGAGGCAGAGGGGGCGCCTGTTAAGGTGATCGACTTTGGCTTTGCCCGCCTGCGCCCGCCTGGCTCCCAGCCTATGCGCACGCCCTGCTGCTCCCTGCCCTACGCCGCCCCCGAGCTCTTCGACCCGCGCGGCTATGACCAGGCCTGCGACCTCTGGAGTCTCGGCGTCATCCTGGTACATGCGCCACATCCCGGGGCCACAGGGGGCCTTAGATTGGGGATGTACACAGTGCTTCACCCCATAGCTAGCCGCATCTCAGTGCAGGGGCAGGGTTTAGGGGTCAGGGGTGAGACTCAGTGTGCTGGGGGGCAGGACTTGGAAGTGGGGGCAGGGCCTGGAGGTGGGGTGGGGTGGGGCCTGCGCTCAGGGGCGGGCTTGGTGCCTGGAAGCAGGGGCAGAGTTAGGAGACAGGGTGGAGGGCTCCCAAGCTGACTCTGCCCCCCCTGCCAGTACACGATGCTGTCGGGGGAGGCACCTTTCCAATGCAGCGCAGAGACGGAGGCAGGGCCGGGGGGGCAGGCAGCCGCCATCGTGCGCAAGATCCAGCAGGGGCAGTTCTCGCTGGATGGCCCGGCCTGGTGCGGTGTCTCCCAGGAGGCCAAGGACCTGGTGCGAGGTCAGCAGGGACAGGGCAGGGGGTGGGGCTGGAAGGCCCCTGGGGGCCAGGGCTGGGGCCTGGGGCTGGGGCCTGCTTCGGAGCAGGGGCATGGCCTGAAGATACATGGGTGCGGCCTCTGGACTTGGACATTGCCTCATGGGCAGGGGGTGTGCCCATGGAGGTGGGGGGTGGGGCCTGAAGGGAGGGGGCAGGGCTCTGGGACAGAGGGTGGGGCCTGGGGACAGGGTTGTGTCCAGGAGGGCAGGGGGCAGGGCCTATTGGACAGGAGGTGGGGCTTGAGGACATGGGTGGGGCCTGAGGGGCCAATGGGAAGGAGGGGCAGGGGCGTGTCTGACCCCTCCCCCTTTCTGCAGGGCTACTGACCGTGGACCCCGAGCGGCGCCTAACGTTAGGGGCGCTGCAGCAGAATGAGTGGCTCCGGGCGGGGGGCGCCCCGTCTAGCACCCCCCTGCGCACCCCCGATGGGCTGGGCCCGGCTGTGCGTTCTGGCGTGCAGGCTGCCTTCATGGTGAGGGGCGGGGCCTAGGTCCAGGGGGGTGGGGGGACAGGGTTTATTGGGGGAGACAGATCCAGGGGACGGGGTGAGGACAGGGATAGCGCAGTAGGGGCTGCGGGAGGTAAGATGGGGGGGAGCTCCATGGGGTGGAATCAGATCCAGGGGTGTGGCCACAGCTGAATTGGAGCTGGGGGGAGGGGCCTCGTGTGTGAAGGGGCATAGCCAGTTTCAAGGGGAGGGGCAGGTTCCCAGCTGCCCCCCGACCTGCCCCCCCTTCCCGCAGGCCTTCAACAAGGGGCAGCGTGACGGTGTCTTCCTCAAGAGTGTGGATAACGCCCCGCTGGCCAAGCGGCGCCGCCTCAAGCTGGGAGCCCCCCGCACCCCGCCCAGGCCCCCCCGGCCCAAGGCCCCCCATCGCCGTGACCCCCCCTCCTAGCACCCCCTTCAGGGGTCCCCACCCCCCAGGCCAGTCCTTGTCCCCCAGGGCCTGAGATGGATTTGGTGGGGTCTAGGGGGTCCCAGGGGAAGCTAGCAAGGCCCTGGGGTTTTGCAGGGTGGTGGGGTCCCTGGGGAGCAGGGTTTCAAGAGGCCCCTCCCTCCTTTTGGAGGGGCAGGGCTATTTTTTTTAGAGACAGGTGCACTTTTTCTATGTATTTTTAAACTAAAGAGCTATATCTAGATATGAGGGAACTGAGTCTAGGCCCCCCATGGTTCTTGGGGTCCCCTCCCCACAGTTATGGGGGTCCCTGACAGCCCCCCACAGCTAGTTGTGGGGGGTGAAGGGGTTCACTGGGGGGACCTTAGGGTTGGTGTCCCTCTAAGGTGCAATTCAGGTGGCCAAAGATTACTGGGGGGTCCCCCAGACCCCACCCCAGCAACATGGAAGTAGGGGGTGGAGTCACTGCCAGGCCCCTCCAATAGGAAATAAGGGGCAGACTTCCTTAGCCAGGACCCCCAAGTTGGAAATAGGGGGTGGAGTCACAGCCAAGCCCCATCCAAGTGGATATAGGGGGCGGAGTTCCTGCCCTTTCCCATGCTGATCCTGGCCAGAAGAGGTTAACGGTGGGGGGGGAAGGGGGGGAAAGGCTGCCTCACTTTGACTGGGGGGTCCTAGGGTAGGCAGTGTCAGGGGTTGATATGTCCCAGTGAAGGGGGTTACTGGGGGCTCCCCAGTGTTCCCTCTTACTACCCTCCTCCCAGCTTGGGATGGGGGGCTGTCTGGGTGGCAAATAAACTGTGGCTCTCGTGCCCTTGGGGTGCATCTGTTTCTTGTGTGCGGGAGGGGAGTAAAGGTAACACCTCCATGGGCCCAGCTGGGGGGAGGTGGAATCCCACTCTGAGGCCTATAGGATGTGGGGCTGGGGGCTTTATTGGGATCCTAAGGGCTTTTGGGATGTGGGGGTAAAGCACACTTGGGGGGCACAGGAAAGGCTGGGAGGGGGGGCTCCAGGGGGGTGATGTCCCCATCAGGACACAGCCTGCCCCCATCAGGACACAGCCTGCCCCCCACTCCAGATCCCCACATCCCACTACAGCCAGAAGACACCCCCCCCATCTCCTAGCCTACCCCCCCACAGAATCCCATCTGGCATCTTCCCAGCATGCACTGCTTCAGGCTCCCCTCTCCCCAACCAAGTAACTGCAGAATCCCTGCCCCCACAACATGGGAGCAGTGGGGGCACTGTCCCCCCCCTACCATATAGATGCGGGCAGTTGCCCCATTCATGGTCTCCATAAAGGCTTCTCCTAACCCACACTGGTCCCAGACCACTAACCGACTGGGTGGCCGTGGGGGAAGGTTGTAGGGGGCAGAGATGGAGGCACCTGGCAAAGCAGAAGCAGGGAGTGTTTTATTAACCATGTCCATGCTGCTGTCCCCCCAGGGGCAGGGAGGCAGCCAGACCCCCCAGTACACGCACCATGGATGGGGGATCCCCAGAGCTTGGGGCCAGGGGGTGAGATAGGAGCTCTGTGGGTCTCCCACAGGGGAATCCGTGGGTCTTCCAGGTCAGTATGGGCCAGCTGTGGGCCCCTCAGCTGGAACTGGGGGGGAAACTATGGGTCCCCCAGACCAGGGCTCTGTGAAGGGGGGGAAAATGAGCTCTGTGGCCCCCAGGCAGAGAGAAGGGGAGTCCCTACTAGACCTGGTAGGGGATGCGCAGCAGCAGCCCCTCGCCAGGAGCAAGCATGAGCTCCGACAGGCTGAGTTGGTCGCCGCGCAGGCGCTGGGGGCAGGTGCTGAGCTCCACGGTGCCAGCCGTGAGCAGCTGCAGCTCCAGTGGGTCGTGGGGGGTGGCTGAGGCATGCCCCTCCCCCGGGTTCAGGAGCACGAGGAAGCGGGTGCTCTGGTCCCAGCTGCGCAGGTAGCCCCAGGCCCCCGATGTGAGGAGCACTGAATCCAGGTCCCCGTGCAGCAGCGAGCGCTCCTTGCCCCGCAGCTCGCTCAGCTCCCGCAGCAGCTGCAGCACCTGCTTCTGGAGGGAGGCAGGGAGGGGGTCAGCAGGGGCGGAGCCTCATGGAGAAGCCCCACCCACTGGCAACCATGCCCCACCCCTGTGAGAGCCCCCCTGGTGGCCTGCGCCCGGTCTAAGTCCACAAGTCCCATGCCCTGGTTTGCCCTGCCCATCCACAGCCCACACCTAGCCCCACCCCACCCCATAGGCCCTACCCACACTGGTATTGCCCCACAACCCTGCCCAAGTGCAAGCCAGGCCACACCCCCTCTACCAACCTCCCCATACCCAGAAGCCCCGCCCATACCTGGTCCCACCCTCAGGCCCACAAGCCCTGCCCCAAACCCTCTGCTGGCTCTCCCCTGATGGGGTTTGGAGCCCCGCCCCTTCCCATGCTCACCTGGGTGGTGCTGTTGAGGCGGGGGGCGGGGCCTGGGATCCTGTCATCCCATGGCATTTGAGGGGGGTTGGTCTGTATGGGGGGAAGAACAGGTTGTTACTGGGCAACAATCCCCACTCCCTCCTGCAGGCTCCCCCCCTTAACCCCTCTCTCTTCTAATATCTCCCTCAGCAAGAGCAGATACCCCCAGGGCACTCCTCCCAGGTCAAGGCCCTGCCCCCAGCACCCCAAGGCCCTGCCTCCTAGTACCTAGCCAGGGCCCCGCCCTCAGGCTAAAGCCCCGCCTTCTGACTGGTACTCCACCCCAATGCTAATACCTAACTTAAGGCCCCCCACTACAAAGCCCTGCCCCTTATGTCAGACCCCTCCCCTGCCCCAAAGCCCCTCCCCATGCCCAGGCCCAGCCCCCTCACCTTGTTGGCAAGGTGCCGCAGGCCGATCTCGTCGCCATAGCGCAACAAGGGGGTCCCTGGCAGGGTGAAGAGCAGCAGGTGGTAGAGGGGCAGGAGATGCTCGGCCACCATGTCCGCCAGGTGCCTTGACCCAGCCTGAATAGATGACATGCCAATCAGCAGGACCTGGGCACCAGGGTTCGCGCCAGCTCCGCGAGGGCAGTGGGGACTTGGAGGGGGCTACAAGAGGGTGCCGGGGAGCCCGGACGTCTGGCTTCTCTCCCAGGCTCTGACGGGCATGGAGCTAGGGGTGAGTGGGGCCAGGGGGTGCAAGCAAGGAGGAGTCGAGAGCTCAGCCCCCTGGGCTTGCTCCCCGCTCTGGGAGAAGGAGGGTTCTCAGCAGGGTCTCATGGATTAAAGCAGTGGGGGCTGGGACCCTGGGTTCTCCCTGCCTTGCAGGGGGGCTTGGGAAAGACTCTCAGGGTGGGAGCCCAGATGCCTGGCTTCTCTCCTGTGTCCTGGGGGTTGGACGCAGGGTGTACGACCATCAGCTGACTGCCACACGTATTTCTGGCTAGTTCCCCTGTTTTGCAGTTGGGGTCCTAATTAAGAAACTGTTAACGGACTTAGTGCTGTTAACTTAGTGCTGTTAACGGACTTAGCGCTTAGTATTAACGGACTTAAGTGCTGTGCAGTTGACAGCAGGGCCACAGGGCACAGCTGAGGGGCTGCAAGGCAGGGCAGAGGGGGCTGAATGGAGGCCCCAGACCTAGAATCAAACCTGGGTGACGAATATACTTGTCTCTAAAACAGGGATCAGGTGACCAGAAGGGGGTGCAGCCAGGGGGGGTATAGGCTAGGCTCCAGGGCCAAAGGCTCACCTGGAGCATGGACACCTGGGTTCTCAGCACCCCACTGCTGTGAGAGGGCTGGGTATGGGAGCCTAGGTGCCCGGGTTCACCTCTCCCAGCCCCTCTCCCCTTGTCTGGGAGCCAGGCTGCTTGGGGTCTTTCCCCTGCAACTAGGAAGGGAGCAGGTTCCCATGGGTCAGAGCTGAAAGCTGGGCTCTTTGTCTATGCCATGAGTCTGTTGGGTCAGGGATGTGAGGCAGGGGCAGGACTCACGCTCCAAGCAGGCCAAGCGGCCCCTGCAGCCTTGATGTAGTTGCCCACGGTCTTGGCTAGCTTCTCCCCCGTGGGCTCGGGGCCCAACTCCTCCAGGTAGGGGCTGACCAGCAGGTCGGCGCTGGTCTCGTTCAGCCATACCAGGATGCGCCCTGGGTCCTTCTCCTCGATACCCACGATGAACACCCTGGGGTAGAAGAGGGGAGGTTGCCTGGTTCAGCCCAGAGCTCAGGAAAGGGAGCCTGACACCTGGGTTCTCTCTCCTGGGCTGAGGGAAGACTGGCTAAAAGGGTCCGGACATCTGGGATCTTCCCTGAGCTCGGGGAGCCCAATGCCTGGGTTCTCCTTCCTCCTCCCTGTCACAGGGCTCTGCACTTTTCCCACCTCCATGCCCCTCCGTGGGGTACCCCCACCCTTGGGACCCACCTGGCATTGCCGTTGGCACTGGCTTCCTGCGTGATGTTGTGCAAGTCGGCCACAAACTGGGGGTCCTGCGGGGGGGAGAAGAGGAAGGAGATGCATGGACCTGTCCCCCAAAATCCCCCTCCACATGTGCCCCCCAGCTCCCCCATCCCCTGCCACCCCCAATATGCCCCACACCCCCTCCCCCACTCCCAGGATCCCCCCAGACTCACATTCAGCTCATCCACGGCCTCCAGCTGGAACCCTGAGATGCCCCGATTCAGCCAGAAAGTCATGGCCTCCTGCCGGGGGGGGGGGGGAAGAGATGGGTCAGGGGGGAGCAGCTGGTACCCCCACTATGGCTGAGACCCCCCAGCTGCCTCTACCCCCTAGCCAGCCCCTCTCAAATGCACTTGGGGGGGTCCCCCCCAGCTTCCCCAATCCCCCCCAACACTCTCCTCCCAGACACCCCCTGGAAGTCTCCTAGCTCCCCCACATGCCCTGGGGTCCCCTTAGCTACCCTGCCCCCCACACTCCCCAGACCCCCCTGGAGTCCACCCAAGATTCCCTGCCCCGCCCCCCCCGGGGTGGAGTCCAGTCCAAGGGACCAAACAGCCCCTGGCTGACAGCTGCCTCCGCAGGCCCTGGTTCCTGCCCCACACCTTGAACTGCTTCTGGAACTGGCTGCTGTTAGCAACACCAGGGCCAAACCAGCGCTGCTGCCCCTCGTAGTTGGGGGTCAGGTCCAGGATCACCTTGAGGCCTGGGGGGGGGATCCACAGTCAGGACTGGGCCCCCAGATCACCCCCCCCATATCCAGCCAGGGTATGTCCCCACCCAGGCTCCCCAGGATCAGGGCCCCACCTCTCACCCCCCGCCAACAAGCAGGGACCCCCGGTATCAAGCCCCTCCCCCACAGCTGCTTGTGGAGCCCCAGGACTCAGGCCTGGACCCCCGCCTCCCACCTTACCTTTCTTCTTGGCAGCCTCGAGCAGTTGTGTGAGGGTCTCATTGGAGCCCAGGTCGGGGTGGAGTTTCTGCAGGTTGGTGTCCTCGGGGCTGTCACGTCTGGTGTCATGCAGGGGGCCCAGCACCAGCCCCTGCACCCCCAGTGCTGCCACGTAATCCAGCTTCTCCTGCACACCTGGGGGGTATGGGAGGTCAGGAGGGCTGTGCCCCATCCCCAGGGACCCCTGATCCTCACAACCCCTAACCCCACCCCTCCAGACTTTTTACCAGCCCCATGGAGCCCTCCCCTACCGCCTCATACCCACCCCAGCCCCAGAAACTCCCCCCCGAACCCCCCCCCGGGTTCCCCACAGCTCCCCAACCTCCTAGGAACTCCGATCCTACAAAGACACCCCCACCCTCCAGCCCAGCAACCTCCATATCCCCCAGGTCCCCTCCAGCTCGGACCTCCCCCGCCCGCCCCCCAAACCAAGCCCCCTCTGACACCCCCAGACCTCTCCCTCTAACCGAATCCCCCTCACCCTAGAAAGCCCCCAGTTAATTGATCCCCCCTGCGACCTTTACCCCCCCCCCCACCCAATCATGCGACCTTTACTCTTCTCCCCGCCCACTACCCCAGAAATGCTGACTCAACACGTGATGTCATGGCTGATGTAACACCCGCCAGCCAAGACCGGCTCTGGCCGGCCAGGGCTGGGAAGCCCACCCCCATCCCCCAAACTGGGACACCCAGGTTCTCTTCCAGATTGGGGGGGCAGGGCTGGGGGCCCCAGACACGTGGGTTCTCCCCTCCCCGTACAGAGAGAAGACGGGGCTGAGAGCACGTGGGGAGCCGGGACACCTGGCTTCTCCTCCCCCACTCAGGGAAGGCAGTGGGGTCCAGTGGGCCCGCGCAGAGCGGGTAATCGGGGTCCCCCTGGACCCCTGGGCTCTCTCCCCACTCAGAGATGGCTGTGGGCCGGGGCCCCTGCCCAGGAGCCCAGGTTCTCTTGCCACTCAGACAGCGATAGGGTGTGCTGGGGCCGTACAGGGTGCCTGGGACCTGGGTCTTGTCCCAGCTCAGGGACACCTGCGGGGCAGACGGGAAGCCCCCGGACTGCTGGGTTCCCTTAGGAAAGGCAGTGGGGTCTGCTGGGTCAGCACAGAGCAGGTAAGGGGGCTCCAGGCTTCTCTCCCCACTCGTGGAAGGCAGCACAGCCTTGCTGGGTCAGACTAGGGGGTGCCAGCCCTCTACCCCGGACGCCTGGGTTCTCTCGCCGCTTGGGGAGGGCAGTGGGGTCTGCCGGGCCAGTACAGAAGGGGTCCCTGGACACCTGGTTTCTCAGGGACAGCCGGGGGTCAGACCAGAGGGCTGCCAGCCCCCCCAGATGCCTGGGTTCTCTCACCTGCCAAGTCCCCAGCGTTGCCACCCTTCGAGTCCCGAAAAGCCTTCAGGGGCTGGATGCGGTAGAGGCCCCCCTTGTGCCACCAGGTCTGGGGGGGCAGCGGGCGGCAGCGGGGGGCCTGGACGATGATGAGCACAGCGCCTGCCAGCATGCCCAGCCAGCCCAGCCAGAAGAGGATGAGGAGGGCCCAGCGCGCCCGGACCCAGCCCGGGGTGCCGGCTGCCTGCAGCAGCTCCTCCTTGGAGAGCCCCGTGAACTTGGGGGCGCCCTCGTCCTCCTCGTCCTCGGCGACCTTCACCTTCACGGCCCCGTTCTTCTCAGGGCTTCCCAGGATGGCGGGTGTCATGGGCTGCTTCTCGGGCTCCAGCTCGTTCAGCTCCACGTCCTTCATGTCTGCCTCCATGGCGGTGCTGGGGGGCACTGGGGACAGAGGGAGGCTCTGAGATTGAGGTATAGCACCCTCCCGCAGACAGGCCAGGCCCAGGAGCGAAGGTGGAGCCCGGGTGTCTGGGTCCCCCCCTCCATCAAGCCCGCTGGACTCTGCTCCCCCAGGGGGGGAAGAGCCCAGGCATGCAGCTCCCCTTCCCCCCCCATTCTTGCCCAGCAGACTTTGTCCCCCCAGGGGAGGGAAGCCAGGCATCCGGGTCCCCTCCTGTACCCCGCTGATCCCCCACCACGGTCCTAGTATACCCGTTGGCAGCCAGGGGGCAAGGGAACCCAGGTGTCCAGGCCCTCGGCCTCCCCCTGCCCTGCTGCTGCAACCTGCCAGCCCCCCCAGAGCAGGGAGAGAGAAAGCACCGGGGTCTGGGCCCTCAGCCCCCACCCCCCAGAGCTGGGGAGACCCAGCCCCCCGCTCTACCCCAGCAGACCCCCCCCCCCCAGAGCTGGTGGTGTTGGCGGGGGGGTGCCAAACATCAGCCTCTGCCGAGAACCCCTTCCTCACTGCGGGGCAGCCCTAGGCCCCCCATTCCCTGTGCTCCCAAGCGCCCCCTTCCTTGCATGCAGCCCCAGTCCGCCCCAGCGCTCCCAGTACCAGGTCTCCAGGCTCCCAAATGATCTAGGACCCTGGTGGCGGGGGCGCTGCCTTATGTGGCGGGTCCGCCCCGCCCCGGAGGTGGAGCTGGCGGGGCGGGCTGTCTGATGGGTTAACGCGAGGGGAGGGGAGGAGGGAGCCAGTCGCCTGGTGCCTTCCTGGCGCTCGGCAGAGGCGGAGATCAAAGGCTGGAGGGGCAGAGAATGGGACCCCCTGGGGGATCAAGGGCAGGACCTGGGCGGGGGCTGTCACGAGGACCCTCCCAGCTGCGCCCCCCGCCCTGATTTTTTCCCTTGGTGGCTATGGGGGGTCCAAACAGAGGCGCCTCAAATTCTTGGGGCAATTCACTGAGTCAGCCCCTCCCAGCTCCCGACTCAGCAAAACGCCGCCACAGCCACCCGCTGCAGCCCCCCAAGCCCCTGCTACAGACCCTCGTAGCCCCCACCCCAGCACCCGTCAGTCCCCCCAGCCCCCCCCCACCACACACACACAGAATGGGGCAGGTGGCAGCAAGATGGTGCCCTGGAGGCAGGGCTGTGCCCCCACAGCCAGCCAGCATGGCGCCGGGGGAGCGGGGCTGGGCCTGGCACGAGGCTCTGGACCAGCTCAGCCATGTCAGTACCTGGCAGAGACAAGATGGATGCTCCCCCACCCCGGGCTGCCATTTTGGCTCCACGTGCTGCCTCAGGCTGCCGTCGTGTCTCCCCATGCCCCAGGCTGCCATCTTGGTGCCGGTGCCTTCCTCAGGCTGCCATCTCAGTGCCACCTGCCCCCCTACTGCACACGGCCATCTTAGGGCCGCATCCCCACTCAGGCTGCCATCTTGGTGCCAGCTCGCCTCTTCAAGCCCTCATCTTGGGGCCACCTCCCCACTCCCATCTTGGTGTCAGTGCCCCCACCTCAGGTTGCAGTCTTAGTGCCGCCCCCCCTCTCCCCACCATTCAGGCCACCATTGTGCTGCCACATGGCCCCTGCTCTGGCTGCCATCTTGGTGTCAGTGCCCCCCCCCCCCCCCCCCCCATGCTGCCATTTTGGTGTCGTACTCCCCACTTCCCCCCAGCTCAGGCCACCAGACTGGTCTCACTCCTCGCCAGGCCCCCGTCTTGGTCCTCCCTCTCCATTGCTCCCAATCGCCATCGTCAAAGACAACACCAACCCCCACAACTAACAAGCCGTGTCGGGGTTCCCTCTCCCGATGGTGGCTGTGACAAGATGGCCGCCAGGGTGATGCAGATTAAAGGAAGACGGCTGCTGAGAAGATGCTGGCAATACTAAGATGGCGGGTGGGGAACCGTGCCCTGTGCCTCTCTTGACTGAGCTGTTGGTAACCATCTGGGTGTTGCCTGCAGCACCCATGACACTCCATGGCAGCCATCTTGGTCTGGCCACGGGCGGTAGCTAGGGTGGCCATCACAGAGGACAGTCCAGTTGTCCTCTGCCCTCCGTTGATATGAAACTGGACGCCTTGATGTCCTCTGCTTTTCTCTTCAAGAAGACATCAAGGCATCTGGTTTTGTATCAATGAAGGACAGAGTAGCAGAAAACCAGACTGTCCTCTATCATGGCCACCCTAGCGGTAGCTCCCTTGTCCTAGTAACACCCAGTACCCCCCCAAACAACACCCCAAACCCCCCCTTTTCCCCAAGTGCCTTCCTCTTTTGCCCAGGTAGCATCCAGGGCCCTGCCCTGCCCAGCCCGCAGTCACTGCCCTGCTGCCGGCCAGACCGGTCCGTGGGAACCAAGGGGCATCAGCTATGGCAGAGGTCGCTGCTCCCAGTATAGGCCCCAGCTCCAACTGGGACCCCCTGACGCGCCCTTCCCTCCACCCCAGGAGGTGCCCCCGCCCCGGGTCTACCCCAGCTCCAGGAGGGCAACAGGGGCTGCGGGTCGCACCAGGGCTCGGGGTCGGGGCTAGGAGCCCGGACGCCGGGGCCAGGTCTGGGAGAGGAGCCTCAGCACCGGGGACCGGACGCCCGGGCGGGGGGGGGAGCGGGGGCACCGTGAGGCCGGACACCTGGGCCCTTGCCCAGCCCGGGAGGAGCGTGTTTTGATCTGTCTGGGCGGGCCGCCAGGCTGGGGCCTCGGGGACAATGTGTCCTGCCAAGCCTCAGCTTTTCCTCCCCCCGCTCCCCCGTATCCTCCCCCCCAGGCTGGCCCGGGGCCAAGCCGGGTGTAAACAGGGATGTAAACAGCAGGATCGGGTGGAGTGGGGGGAGGGGTGGGCAGCCAGGGTCCTCGCCGGCCCCAGTCGGGGCAGGGGGAGCCCAGCAGGTGCCCCAGCGACGGGGCGATGTCCAGGCGTCTGGGCCCCCCTCTCCCTCCCACTGCAACCCACCTTGGCCAGAGGGGACCCGCAGCGGCACGGGGGGGCTTCTAGAACCCCCGTCACCGCAGCAACGGGGCCACCATGCCGGGGGGCCACCGCCAGGCGGTCCTCGCCCAGGCCTGCGGCCGCCCCTCACAGGACCCGGGCGCCCGGGTGCCCGGCACTCTCCATGAGGGGAAGGGGCGCGTGCAGCTGCTGGGGCTGCTCACAGGGTACCCCCGCAGTGAGGTCCGCAGGCCGGCCCGGAGGCCCGGGGCTGGGGGTTAGACCTCCTGGGGGGCTGGGTGCCTGGATGCCTGTGTCTCCGTCCCCCCACTTGCTGCCTCTGCGCCCCCAGCAGGTGCTGGATGCAGGGGACGGGCGGCTGGTGCTGAGACAGAGGCGAGGGGCACCCCGGGTCCACCCCAAGCGAGACCGAGCCCCTGACAGGTGATGAGGGCCGTGGATGCCTGGGTTCACTCCCTGCTTTGGGAGAGGAAGTGGGGGCTGGGGCCCCGGATACTCTGGGAGGGCGGTAGGAGGTGCAGGGTAAAAGCAACAGGGGCTTTTTTGGCTTTAGAGGTGGTCAGAGCAGGGGACGGGCAGCTCGTGCGCCTGGGGTCTCTGCAGCTCTGGGAAGGGAGTGGGGCTGGGAGGTGAGAGCCAGGGACTCAAAGGCCTGGGTTCAATTCCAACATGTCCCTCTCTCTTCCCCCCCTCCCCCAGCAGGGACCCCCGCTCTCTCCGCAACCCCCCCTGCACCCCTGAGCCGGACTCCCGCCCGCCCTCCTTCCCCTTCCAGTGGCTCTGGGACCCCTCTGCTGCATGGGGCCGGGGCCTGCTCCTATCCCGCTCCCACTCCCCAAACCCTCACCACTCTCCCCACAGGCTGCCGGATCAGGGGGGCAGGAGTCAAGGGGCCAGGGTCAGAAAAGCGGGGGCTGAGACCTCCAAGAGGGGCAGGAACAGGGGGAGCAGGAGGCCTCATGGTTGTGGATATTGGGGGGCAGGCTCCCCGCCAGGCTCCCGGGGTCCCAGCTCCCCCCTGCAGCACCACCCCACCTCCCTGTCCCAGCATGTCCTGGCCGAAGGGCGGGCCTGGCCCCGGTCCCCCAGGTCCAGGAGGAGACGAGGGGCACCCCCTGTCCCACCCAGGCCTGTCCCCGACTTCCCAGCCCTACACAGGAACATTCAGGAGCAACTGGAGCAGAGGAAGGCGAGAGGTGAGAGTTGTCGCTGGCTCTTGGGTGGGCATGGGACAGTTAGAACAGGCTGCAGCTGGCACTGGGGGGTGCATAGGGTGGGTATAACAGCCACTCCCTTTGCCCCCCAGCCAAGCTGACTGTCTGCAAACCCTTCCGACTCCACCTGCCCAGCAGGGGCCAGAGCCACCCGGGGGCCAAGATGGGGACCCTGAGGGGGCAGCTCCAGGCCCAATCCTGCCCCCCTATGTTCTCCCTGTTGCACCCTGTGATTCCTACCCAGGCTTCGATCAAGCGGCTGGAGGCCACCAGGTAGGCTGGTACCCCGACCCTGCAGCCCCCTGCCTCCCACCAGCCCTGCCAGTGCCCCTCACTCCTGACCCAGAGCCCCCCGCCGGTGCCCCCACCAGACAGCGGCTGCGGAGCTGGGCCGAGGGGGCATGGCGGGAGCGCCAAGGAACAGAACAGCGCCAGGCACGGGCATGGCGGGTGCAGCAGGAAGTGGCTCGGTGTCTGGCCACCCATGACCCGCCAGAGAGCCTGGCCCAGGCCCTGCAGAGGAAGAAGGCGGAGCTCAGGTAAAACCCATGCACAAACATTTGCATATATGCGTAATAATCAGTTAGGTTGTCTGTATATTCAAACCTGTGCATGTGCATCATTAGCTGGGTGGCTGTACAAGGGTGGGGGCTGTCACTAGAGGGCAGTGGTACCCTTGTGGGGCAGGAGGGGCGGGTGCTGCCTCCAGGGGTATAAGAGTGGGGAAAGGCCTAGCAGAGAGCCGGAGATATGGCCATCAGCTGGCACACCTGTGCTTCCCCCTGGACGTGCTACACAGTAGCACATGCCACCCCCCTCCTTGTCACCCGCAGGCCTGACCACGCCTGGCAAGAGTGAGACACTCCCCAGAATTCCCAGCCCCTATAGATGCCCCTCAGCCCTTATAGTTTCCCCATAGATCCCAGACCTTTGGACCCCCTAGCTCTTAGCTCCAGCCATTATAAACCCCCAGCTCTTATAGATCCCCTATAGAACCCCCAGCCTCTTTAGTTCCCCTGTGGACCCTCCCCAGTCCTTATAGCTCCCATATAGACATGAGGCCCTGTAGATACACTTTGGCCCTCATAGATCCTCTATAGATCTCAACTCCTATAGAATTCTATAGATTTAGTCCTCATATTCCCCTGAGTTCACGTAGATCCCTTGTAAGTCGGGCTTTAAACCGAGTACAACAGGGGATGGGGAAGCAGGAGACAGAGAGAGTCTAGAACCTACAAACTGCGAGCCATGTAGCAGTGCACCCCAGGTAAGTACCAAGGGGCCCTTTGGGCATCAGAACTGAGCATCAAAGGCACCATTCGGAGGGCTCAGGTGCCTTTATACTAATGCTAGGAGCATGGGGAACAAGCAGGAAGGACTCACACTTCTGCTTCCAGATAATAACTTTGATTTAGTGGTGCTAATGGAAACCTGGTGGGACCCTACCCATGACTGGGTGCTACACACTGAGGGCTACAGGTTGTACAGAAGGGAAACTGTAGGGAGGAAAGGGGCCGGCGTTGCTCTCTATGTAAAGGAGCATTATACATTCACCCTAATCAAAATGGGATCAGAGGAGGAGAAAGTTGAGGCATTGTGGGTTAGGATACATGGAGGTTGAGGGGAAAGGGTCTTGGTGGTAGGGGTCTGCTACAGACCACCTCACCAAGAGGAAAAGCTTGACTTGGAATTCTTAAGGCAACTCTCAGAGGCTGTACGGTCTAGGGACGTGGTTGTCATGGGGGGCCTAAACTACCCGGACTTCTGCTGGGAGGAGCAGTCGGCCAAATCTAACCATTCACATAGGTTCTTAACCTGAGTGCAGGACCTCCACCTAATGCAGGAAGATATGGTTCCACTAGGGCCAATGCCTTATTGGATTTGGTGTTGGCTATGGGGGAGGACCTGGTAGAGGAGCTGCAGATTCATGGTCACTTTAGGGACAATGACCACCAATAAATTGAATTCACCATACGGCATAGGGTAGGTAAGCTAACTGGTAGGGTGGGAGTGCTTGACTTTAGGAAGGCTAACTTCAGTGTGCTCAGGAGTGTAGTCGATGCACTGCAGGATAGGAGTATTGGTGAGATAGGAGTCCAGGAAGGGTGGTCGTTCCTAAAAGAAGCGATCCTTCAGGCACAGAGGGAGATGATCCCAGTACAAGGGAAAAGAGGGAAAGGAGTCAAAAAACTTCTTTGGCTAAGGGCAAAAAAGAAGGCATATAGGCAATGGAAGCAGGGGGAGCTACCAAGGAGGAGTATACCTAGTTGGCCCACACTTTCAGGGAGGCAGTTAGAAAGGCCAGAGCAACTACAGAGTTGAGGCTGGCAACACAAATTAAAAACAACAACAAGCCTTTTTAAAGTTATGTAGGGAATAAAAGGAAGGCGCAGGGCAGCATAGGACCCCTACTGAACAATGAGGAGCAATCAGTGACAGACGGGGGGGGGGCAAGGCTGAGTTATTCAGTGAGTTTTTTTTGCCTTGGTGTCCCTGAACAGGGCTTGAGATAAGTCTCCCAATGGGTTCTTAGACGGGCATCTGAGGGACACCAGCCCACCAACTGTCGATGCTGACTTGATGCAGAGTCACTTGGATGGACTGGATGTGTTCAAGTCAGCAGACCTGGATGAGCTGCATCCGAGGGTACTGAAGGACTTGGCCCATGTCATAGCAGAACAGCTGGCATGGCTGTTTGAGCACTCATGGCTCTCAGGTCAGGTCCTGGAGGACTGGAAAAGGGCCAGTGTGGTCCCTATTTTCAAGAAGGGGAGGAAGGAGGTTCTGAATAATTACAGGCCAGTAACCCTTGCCTCCATCCTTGGAAAGGTCTTTGAAAAGATCATGAAGGATTATATTTGTGGGAGTCCAACGGGAAAAATAATGCAACAGGGAAGCCAACATGGATTCGTAGCAGGTAGATCATGCCTGACCAATATGGTTTCATTTTATGACAGGGTAAAAAATGCTTAGCTGCAGGAGTAGAGGTGGATGTTGTTTTCTTGGACTTTAGCAAGGCCTTTGATACAGTTTCTCATCGTATTCTCAGAAATAAATTAAAAGGCTGTGACATAGATGTTTACACGGTCTGGTGGGTGGCAAATTGGCCTAGCGGTCACACCCAGAGAGTGGTAGTAGATGGGTAGGTATTGACTCAGATGGATGTGGGTAGTGGGGTCCCGCAGGGTTCAGTCCTTGGACCTGTACTCTTTAATATCTTCATCAGTGACTTGGATGTGGGTGTGAAGTGTACTCTGTCCAAGTCTGCAGATGATACTAAATTGTGGGGTGAAGTGCACACTCCAGAGGGTAGGGAACAATTGCAGGCAGACCAGGACAGGTTAGAGAAGTGGGCAGTACACAATAGGATGCAGTACAGCAAGGACAAGTGCGGAGTGCTGCACCTAGGGCGTAAAAATATCTAGCACATCAACTGGCGGGGAAGTGACCCTCTCAGCAGCACAGAAGCAGAAAGAGATCTCAGAGTCACAGCGGACTCGGAGATGAACATGAGTCATCAGTGTGACGAAATCAGCAAAGCTAACTGCACTTTATCATGCATCAGCAGATGCAGACAAATAGATCCAAGGAGGACATACTTCCCCTTGGTCAGACAGTTGGAGCACCACATCCAGTTTTGGGTGCCGTACTTCAAGAAGGATGTTGATAGACTTGAGAGGGTCCAC
Source organism: Crocodylus siamensis (assembly GCF_052110815.1). Taxonomy (NCBI): domain Eukaryota; kingdom Metazoa; phylum Chordata; order Crocodylia; family Crocodylidae; genus Crocodylus; species Crocodylus siamensis. The sequence goes on from NC_143400.1 coordinate 4,093,602, forward strand.
AGGAGGCCACTCGTATGGTCAGGGGCTTACAGGACAAGCCCTACGAGGAGAGACTGAGGGACCTGGACCTCTTCAGCCTCCACAAAAGAAGGCTGAGAGGTGATCTTGTGGCCATCTACAAATTAATTAGTGGGACGCAGCGAGGGATCGGAGAGGCTCTGTTCACCAGGGCACCTCTTGGGGTAACAAGGAACAATGATCACAAACTGACAGAGAGCAGATTTAGGCTGGATATCAGGAAAAACTTCTTCACGGTAAGGGTGGCCAAAATTTGGAATGGGCTTCCAAGGGAGGTGGTGCCCCCCCCTACCTGGGGGGTCTTTAAGAGAAGGCTGGATAGGCACCTGGCTGGGGTCATCTGGCCCCAGCACTCTTTCATGCCCAGGGCAGGGGGGGTCAGACTCGATGATCTGTTGAGGTCCCTTCCAACCCTAGCATCTATGACCCCATCAAACCCTAAAGATCCAACCCCTACACAGCCCCTAGCCCTTATATGTGCCCTATAGCACCTCCCCACCTCTTACAGCCCCCTGCCCTGTAGACCCCCAGCTCTTACCCTATAGACATCCAATCCCTACAGAATCTCTAGCCGTTACAGATGCCCTATAGAACCTCCTCAGCCCTTACAGATTCCCCCTCCTATAGAATCCCCAGCCCTTATAGAGCCCAGACTGTATAGAAGCCAAGCCCTTAAAGATTCCCTATAGGTCCCAGGGCCTATAGACACCCCTCAATCCTTATCAATTCCCTACAGATCACAACTGTTCTAGGAAAACTACATGGCTCCTGCCAATAGAGAACACCTGGCTTTTATAGATCCTCTGAGATTCCCCAGCCCCTATAGACTTCCCCAAGAAATCCCAAGCCCTATACACCTCCGCAGGAGCCCGGGCCCAAGGCAGGAGGGTCTGCAGGGGTCCCCTGACAGCTGGGAGGGGGGTGGCACCTGTAACCTGCCCCCCTATGTGACTTGCCCCCCCCAGGTCTCAGGAGCGGGCACGCATGGCGCTGTACAAGGCCCAGCTGCGGGAGATAGAGGCTCGTGTGAGCAGCCGGCCCTACCTCTTTGAGAGGGTCATGCAGGTGCGGATCCTGCCCTGGACACCTGGGTTCTCTCGCGCTCGGGGGGGCGTGGGACTTGGGGGTTACAGCTGGGGCGGCTGGGAGCTGACAGCCCTCGCCCTGCAGGCCAGTGCCCGCCAGGCCATGGAGCACCGCTTCTCCCAGGTGCTGGAGGCGCTGGGCATCGAGGAGGCCGGGCTGTGGAGGCAGGCGGGGCACCAGGGCCCCCCCTCAGCAGGTATGAACAGGAGCTCCCTGCCCGGACGCCTGGGTTCCCTCCTGCTGTAGGAGGGGAGCAGGGTCTGGTGAATTCGGGGGGAGCCCAGACACCTGCGTTCTCTCCCTTGCCATGGCAGGCAGTATTTCAGGTGCCGTGTCCTCCTGACAGGTCTCCGTGGACAAGGCCCGAGACCCACCTCTGGATCCACCTGAGAAGGCCCCAGCATAGCCTCTGCCCTGAATTAAACAGGCTTTGGGAGCTGGGACGGCTGGGTTCCCTCCCTGCCTGGGGAGGAGTCAGGCCTGGGGGGCTGGAAGCCGGGACAGCTGGGTTCTCCAGCTAGGGGACTGAAGCAGAGTCTGGGGGCTGGAAGCAGGAGCAGGTTCCCTTGTGCCCGGGGACGGCCATCGGACTTGGGGGCTGCTGAGAGCCCATGCGCCTGGGTTTTCTTCCAGCACTGGGCAACCAGCTGGGATGGAGACTGAGCCACTGCCGGTGCTGCCCTCATGCAGCACCAGGGACACTGTGCTGCAGGGGTGCAAAATCCACCCCCACAATCCATCAGTGGTACATGCCATCAAGGATGCACCAGACTGTGTGGATTGTACCATCCCTTCTTGGTGGGGAGACTCAATCTTCCCCCTTCTGGATCATACCATCTCTTTCTTCCACTGGTAGAAAGAACATTTTCTCACCCTTCTACGTACAATGGTATGTTCCTCTACCTACAGAGCAGTAGGTGGGTCATGCCATTTTTTCTCTGTGGGGGTCTAAGATTCCACCCCTTCTACCAATAACATTTCCCAATATGCATCCAGAGCAGCATGTGGATCATACAATCCTATCCACTCCCGAGGAGAAACTTTCCCTCCTTTTACTCCTAATAGTATTCCCCAAGACGAAGTGTAGGCCATACCATTCCTTTTGTAAGGGGGAGGGGTAATCCCCCCCTTTGTACTGTCGATGGTATTTCCCTGTACGCCTCCAGAGCAGCAAATGGATTATACCATCCTTTCCCTGGGCGGTGGGGGGGAGGAAATCTTTCCTCTTTCCTTCTACCCCGATAGGAATCTCCCCCTTCCAGCGTACGTGGGTTATACCACTGGTTCCTGAGCAGGGCGGGATAACAATTCTCCCCCCTTATTCTCCCACTGATATGTTCCTACACGCCTCGAGAGAAGTGTAAGAGCCACACCATCCTCCGCCTTTTAATGAGGGTGTTAACCCTCTCCTTCCTAATGAAGATAATGTTATTTAAGGCCTAAGATGAGTGGCCTCCCTCCAGCTCCCACGGCCACTCCACTTCCCCCCCCCCCCACTACAAGAATGGTACAGTCGGACGGCGACTGGGCACGAGATAATATGCAGCGGGAACCAAAGCGGAAGTAGCTTTTAGCGCTCTCCCGCTTCCCGGAAGCAGGGAAGGCGGACCACCGGAAGTGGTAGACGGACCCCTTACCGGAAGTAGCGACAGTAACCACGGAAGTCATGTGACCGAGCCTTCCCCACCTCCACCTGAGGTAGTGGCGATGTATGTCGAAGCAGTTTCCTGACCTCGCCGGATGTAGAAACCGTGACCCGGAAGGCGTGTTTCGCGAGACTGGAAGGGGCGTCTCAGCCTCGAAGCGGCTGCGGGGTTTTGGCCCCGGAAGGGCTTGCAGTCGCCATTCTGTGTCGCTATGGGCTCCTCCAAGAAGCACCGGGAGCGCGGGGAGGCGGCAGCGCCGGGAGCTGGGTCTGGGACGGCCGGGGGCGGGACGGGGCCCGCGGAGGATCCACCCCCAGCCTCGGCCCCCGCCTCGGCTTCGGCCTCCTCCTCCTCGTCGCGGCACCGGGAGCACAAGAAGCACAAGCACCGCGGGGGCGGGTCGGGCTCCGGGTCGGGCTCCAGCGAGCGCCGGGGCAAGCGGAGCCGTAGCCGCGGGGAGCGGAGCCGGCGGCGCAGCGGCGGGGACGAGGCCGCCGCCCCCGGGGGCAGCAGCAGCCGCGGGCATGGCCGGGCCGGGGAGCGCGGGGCCGCTGAGGCCGAGGGTGGGAGACGGGCCAAGCGTGAGCGGCGCGAGGACGGGCACGAGACCGGTAAGGGGGGTGGTGTACAGGGAAGGGGGGAGGTGAGAGAGGGGCTGCTTTTTTGCGGGTGGGGCAATAGGCGAGGAGTGAAGATGAGGGCGGAGGTTTATCTGTGGGGATGGGAGTTATGGGATGTCTGGTGGGGGGCAGTAAGGTGCCCAGGTCTGTGGCAGATCTGACACTTGGGCTGGTCCCTGACTGAGAAGGTCAGGGCAGAGGGGACTTCTCTTGGTTTCACTCACATCTCCCCCTCACTCCCCCCCCCACACCAGCTACAGCACTCAAGAGCGGCTCTGGAGAAGCCCTGTCCCTCAGCATTGAGGAGACCAAGTGAGTGAGAGCTCCTTTTCTATCCCCCCACCTTCCCGTGATGCAGTTGTGCCTCACCCCATGGATGCAGGTGGGGCTGGGGTTGGGGGGGGCCCTACAGCTCTCAGGGGAGCTGGTTGACTCGGGACCCAGGACCTTGCCTTTGTTCCAGTCCTGCCCAGTTGCCCTCAGCTCGTAGGAAGCCTGTTTTGCTCCCCATGGGTCAGGTTTTGGCCATCGCAGCTGTCCTGAGGGGCTACAAGCAGTGCTAGGTGTGTAGGCACTGCTAGCCCAGACCCCATGTTTCCCATAATCTTGGGCTGAATGGATCCAATTCTAATGGGGTGAATGGATCTAATTATTTGTGAGATCAGGTAGGGAGATTCTTTGTTGGTTGTGCTGTCTGCTGCCCTGAGCAGTGCAGCATGGTCAGGAGGGAGGAGGAGGAGCTGCAGGGGGCACGAGCAGCACCTGGGTGGCTGCAGCAGCCCTGCTCAGAAGTGTGCCCTGGGAGCACAGCGTCTGTTGCCCCACGTGGCAGTGGGCAGGGCTCAGCCCCCTATGGGGCACTGTGGGGGAAGCTGCCAGCCAAATGGGGTGGTGTGGAGGGATGACTGCAGCTGCACCACCCTACCAGGGCAAACTCTGTTGCACATGTCCCCTGCGCACCCCCGCTTTCCCTCACCCCTGGCCAGCTCCTGGGACATAGTGCACAGGCAGCTCCCATCTCCACATGCACCCCACATCCCTCCACACCCAGTCCTCCATGAATACCCCCCCACATAGACATGTATCCTCCTCTACACCCTGCTTAGACAACATGTGTAAAATTTTATTTTTGAGCTATTATACAGTTGCCTGCTTTTGTAGTACTTGAAACAGAGACCAGGCTTAAATTACTTTTTGAAATAAAACTAAAATGCGTCATAGTAGATGCTTGGATTTTTATATGCAATTTTTGTCTCTGATCCGTTATGAGTTCTGGAGAACCACACCTGCTAAATCTTTCAGAACTCATTACATGGCCCTCTAGCTGAAGCAATTGCCCATTCCTGGCTTACCGGATTCCCGCCACCCTGATTTGTTAGTACTTGGTTTAATAAGCAATGCGACACCTCAGTCTTGGTGACAGCCCCAATGTACATGAGGGTAGATGGGCCATGAAGGAGGGGAGCTGGTTCTGAGCCCTGGGCACTTTGTGACTCTCACTACTTGTTGTCTGCAGCAAACTCCGAGCCAAGTTGGGCCTGAAGCCCTTGGAAGTGGGCACCATCAAGAAGGGTAAGTCTGTATTGAGCATGCCTGGGTGGAGTGAACACAAGCACCTGGGCTGCCAACCCTCCTACTCTTAACCCCTCAGCCCCCACTTGCCTTTCTGGAGCTAGAGAGAACCCAGGTATCTAGGTCCCAGTGTTGTTTTTCTCTTTCCCTACCTCAGCCCCCACTCGCATTCAATAGCTGGGAGAGAACTGAGGGGTCTGGGCTCCCAGAACCCCTGCTGTAATCCCCCCAGACCTCATTCTTATCCTTGAGCTGGGAGAGAACCCAGGTGTCCGGTTTCCCAGCCCACACTCCCTGCCCAGAGCTGGTGAGAACCAAGGCATCCAGATCCCGGACCCCCTGTTCTCAGTCCCTCAGCCCTCCATTCCACTTCCAGACCTGGAGCGAACCCAGGTGTCCGAGTTCTCAGCTCCCGCCCCCCATTTCCTGGCTGGTGCAGTCCTGGCCCTCCCAGCCCTGTCTCTAGCTGCTCCCTGTGCCATGGGTTCTTGGCAGGCCTGGGGAGGGAGTCTCGGGGTCCAGGGCACACCCATATCTCATGTACACTCCCCCCCGCAGAGGCAGGCACCAAGGAAGACCCGATGGCGGCCGATGTCATCAACCCAATGGCGTTGCGGCAGCGTGAGGAGATCCGTGAGAAGCTGGCAGCTGCCAAGGAGAAGCGCCTGCTCAACCAGAAATTAGGGTAATCCCACCCCTTTGCTGTATCCCTGTGCCCTCACTTTGTTGGTCTTGGCCACACCCCTTCCATCTTGCCCCCACCCTCACATTGACTCACCCAAGCCCAGCAGCATCCCTGCTTTTGTCCCCCAGAGCATACTAGGGGCAGAATCCAAGAGCGTTTCTTTGCAGAAAACCATGGGATATCTGTTCTCTTTGGAGTTCAGTACTGAGGGTGGGAGGAGGAAAAGGAAGTGACGGGGTTCTGCAGGGCTGGGGAATCAAAGCTGAGGTCCTGGCATTGGGATTTGAACCCACAGCTCTGCAGTTTCCTGCCAGCTCCTTAAGCTCCCATGAGGCCTCAGTGCATCTCTGGGGTGGGAGGAAGTGATTTCCGTGCTGCCTACCTCCCCGCCTCATGTGATGTCTTTCTCCATCCCAGAAAGATAAAGGCCCTTGGGGAGGATGATCCTTGGCTGGATGATGCGGCTGCCTGGATTGAGCGGAGCCGCAAGCTGCAGCAGGAGAAGGAACTGGCTGAGAAGAGGGTGAGGGCTGGCACTGGGATGGACTGGGAGGCGTGGTGGTAGAAACTCAGGTACACAAGGGAGATGGGGGCTGGGGGGGAGCTGAGACACAGGATTGGGGGAAAACTGAGGCATTAAGAGGACTTGTTTCCTGCATTTCCACCAGCCTTATACTGGCTTTCCCCCCCTGGGGTTTATCAGTGCTGGTTCCCCAGGGACTGGTGAATGTGTATGTGGTTTCCACCCTCCCCCCCACCCATCCTCGTATGGGCAGGGGGAGATACTGTGGGGAACCCAAGTGTCCAGGCTCCCAGACCTGCCCTGCTTTCACACCCAGTGTCCCAGGCACCCAGTCCCCCTTGTGTGTCAATGTGCTGGACTCCACTACTTTTACAGAACAGGGAGATGACAGAGGCATCCCGGCTCCCAAGTTCTGCTATAATCTCCCCAGAGAAGCCAGGTGTCCAAGTTTCCAACCCCCCTGCTATAACCTACCCAGCCTCCCACTCCATTCCCAGAGAACCCAGGTGTCTGGGGTCATGGCCCCCACTTGCTTTAACCAACTCCAAACCAAGGGTCAGGGAGTTATGGGTTGCAGAGGCAGGTGAGGAGCTGGGAGCCCAGATGCCCGAGTTCTGTACTCCAGTGAGGGAAAGAAAGGTGGCAGAAAGAGTGGCTGGTTGGTCTGTAAGAGAACCCAGGCATTCGGGCTCCCAGTTCCTTCTGCTCTCAACCCCCAGCCCTCACTGCCCTCCCAGAGTGGGAGAGAACCCAGGTGTCCAGGCTCTGACCCCTCACCCCACACAGGCCAAGCTGCTGGAGGAGATGGACCAGGAGTTTGGCATTAGCAGCCTGGTGGAGGAAGAGTTCGGGCAGAGGAAGAAGGTGGGTTTGGGCCCCTTTAACCTGGGTTAATTAGGGTTGGGGGGACCCCAGGGAGGATGGGGGGAGGACAGGAAGCATGTGTTGTCACTGCACTTGGAGTTGTGTGATCCCACCCCTTGAGGACTGAGTGTCCCAGCCACCAGGGCAGGGAAGGGTTGGGGGTGGGGTAAGTGATCAGGCTAGGCTCTGTCACAAAGGCCATTAGTGCTAAAGGGGTGCTGATCCTGGAGAGAATCCAGGCTCCAACCCATCACACCCCTTTTTGCTTTCCAGAGCTGGGAGAGAACCCAGGCATCTCGGCTTCCATTTCTAACCCTTCCTGTCTTCCAGAATTAGGAGAGAACCTAGGTGTCTGGTTTCCCAGCTCTTTCTAGATCCCGTTTCTGTTTCCAGAGCAGGGAGAGAACCCAGGTGTCCTGGTTCCAGCTCTGACCTGCCAGTCCTCTCCAGCTCTGCACAGGGGACAAGAACCCAGGCTTCTGGGGCTCCCAGCCCCTCACTCCCCTCCCTGAGCTGGAGAGAGCCCAGGCATCCAGGTTCCTTGCTACCTCTCCTGTCCCCCTCCCCCCAGGACTCGTACAGCTCACGGGACCTGCAGGGCCTGACAGTGGAACACACCATCGAGTCTTTCCAGGAGGGAGAGACCCTGGTCCTGACGCTCAAGGACAAAGGTGACTTGGAGAGAATCCTGGACTCCGCCTCCTCCCCCCCCCTTCCCCCCCCCCCCCCAAACTTGAGGGGTGGGCAGACAGGCACAGAGCCAAAGCACAATAAGGAGTTTCTTTAGGTGGGCAAACAGAGGCATGGAGAAGGGCCTGGGCTGTGGAGTGCCTCTAATGTAGGGAAGCCAGGTTTCTCTGGGGGCTTCTAGCTACCATAATTCTTTGTGTAGTGTGCACCTCACTGCCTACCAAATTGGGCATCTAATACAGGGAAACTGGGTTTTCCTTGGGGCTTCTAACTTTCCATGTACCATGTACCGCACTCCATCCTGAGTTGGGCTGTGTGCCTGACATAAGGAAGACAAGCTTACGGAGCTTCTAGGTACTATAATTTCTGTGTACCCACGTACCTTCTGCCTGAATGAATCTGCAAATCTAATGCAGGAAAGCTAGGTTTTCTTGGGGAGCTGGGGTGGGGGCAGGGTGGCTTCTAGGTACCATAATTCCTTCTGTACCATACCCTTCCTGGATGAGGGTGGTCTCTAGGTTAATGCTGTCCCCCTTTCTTCCCTTTGCCTCGGTGAACTCAGGTGTTCTGGCGGAGGAGGAGGATGTTCTGGTGAATGTGAACTTGGTGGACAAGGAGAAGGCGGACAAGAACGTGGAGCTGCGCAAGAAAAAGCCGGACTATGAGCCCTACTCCCAGGATGAGAGTGTGGACGACATGGCCCAGGTGAGTTGTGGGGAGTAGGGCCTGCTTAGATGGGGCCTGGGGGGAAGGGAAGAGAGGAGCACCAGGTGTATGGGACCGAAAGAACTGGGGTAGGGGATGGATGGGGACTGGGAGGTAGTTTAGGTGGAGGTGCTGTATGGGCCTGGGGGCCAGCACCCCAGGGTAGAGAAGGCTTTGGGAATATCCTTTTGCGGGGGGGGGTGGGAACTGAGGCAGGGTCCTGTGGGGGCAGATTCCTGGGAGGGGGTGGATTTGGGGGGAAGGGGGCAAGGGGTCTGGGGGAGGCTGGAAGCTCCTTACTCTTCTCCGTGCAGCGGTGGGGAATCCCCACCTCCCCCAGCCCAGGAATCTTTACTTACTCCTCCTCCCACTCCAGGTGAAGCCGCGGGTGCTGCTGGCCAAGTACGATGAGACGCTGGGGGGGCCACGGCGCCCTGGGTTTCGGCTGGCAGCAGGGGGGGAGGCGGACGGCACGGCCCAGCGCGAGCTGCAGCAGGTGCGTGAGGCGCTGCGCAGCCAGGCCCAGAGCCTGGCTGGACCTGGCCCCCGCCTGGCCGCTGAGTACCTCACGCCTGAGGAGATGGTGAGTGCCACCCTTTGTGCCGGGGGCGGGGACTGAGGGACACGGGGCAGGCAGGGGAAGCTGAGGCACGTGGGGAGGCTGGGAGGAAACAAGAACACGGGCCAGATTCAGGTGCAGAGGCTAGGGGGAAACAGATGGGGTGGGGTGGGACTGAGGAGCAGGGACCAGGGGAAACTGAGGCACATGGGGATAGGGGGAACAGAGACAAGAGAGGATGGGGCGGGGAACTGAGGCACAGAGCTAGCAGTGTCCTTGGAGGAGGAACACAAGAGTCCAGGCTCTCCCTAGACTTTTGGAGGGTGGGGCTGGCACCGTGCTCCTGGGCATTCTGGGTATGTGCAGGAGGTGCCCCAATGAATTGTGGGTATGGGCAGGGCATGGTCGTCCCTGGTGGATACTAGGGGCCCTGGCTGTGGCTCAGTGCATTGTGGGTGTTAGGGGCATCCAGCCATGCCCCAGTGCATCATGGTGGGGAACAGGGAGGGCATGGCCACCCCCCAGCGCATTGTGGGTCCCCCCTGCAGAGCGTGACCTTCCGGAAGCCGAAGCGGCGGGTGAAGCGGCTGCGGCGCAAGGAGAAGCTGCTGACAGCTGAGGACCTCCTGGCGCTGGGCCCTGCCCCCGGTGATCATGGTGACCACGGCTCCAGGTGCGGGGGGGCCCCTGGAGGGGTGGAGCCTGGGCTGTGCGGGTTGAGGCTCTGAGAGGTGGGAACCTGCTGGGCAGGATGGTGTCGTAGGAGGGGTGGGCAGGGCCTGGGCTGTAGAGGTGCTGGGGTGGGCGTGGGGCTTGGCCTGTTCAGAAGGAAGGGGTGGTGAAGGGGCTCTGAGAGGTGATGGGACCGGGCAGGCGATGAGGTGAGGAAAGGGGGTGCCTGTGCAGTTGAGGTGGGGCTTGGGCATCGCTGACTTCTCCCCCTACTCCTGTAGGTCCCGGGGACGGGGACGGCGACAGCATGTTCAGGAGGAGGGGGAGAGCCAGGAGGAGGCAGACGAGGAGCCCCTAGAGGACCCGCCGCCCCCTCCTTCAGATGACACCCGCGTGGAGAACATGGACATCAGCAGTGAGGGTGAGGGGCCCGGACGTTTGGGTTCTCTCCAGCTTTTGGTCGGGGGGGGCCAGCGCTGGGTGCCCAGAAACGTGAGCTCTCCTGGCGGAGTGTTTCTCAACCCAGGGGTTGTGCCCCAGAAGTGGTCACACGAACATATGAAAGAGCAGCCAACGCACTTGGAAAATGGATTCTTTGAAGGAGAAAAATGTGGGATCCCTTGCAGGCTGGCAGAGCTCCAGCTTGGGAGGGGCTGTTAGGGGCTGCCTGTCCCACACCCCTACCCTGCAGGCTGGGGCAGCAGGTCAGGAATGAGGGGCACTGGGTTGGGACTGGCCGTGGATGTTCACAAATAGGTCATGGTACAAAAACGGTTGAGAACCGCGGTCTTGGAGGGCTGTGGTGACCCTAACCTGACCCCTTTCCCTCCCCACCCGCAGATGAGGCCCTGCTCCCCGGGTCACCCCCGGTGCTGGAGGAGGATGAGGCAGAGCAGGAGCTGCAGAAGCAGCTGGAGAAGGGGCGGCGCCTGCGGCAGCTCCAGCAGCTCCGTGAAGGTGGAGACAAGGTGAGGGGATGGGACCTGCAGGGTAGGGGCAGTCTTGAGTGGGGCTGGGGACAAGAAATCCAAATGTGCTCGCTGTCCTGGCCTTCCCGTCCAGGCTCTCAGCCCACACCTCTCCCATGCCCCCGTGCTGTCCAGAGCTGTCCATCTCCATCCCATTAACCCTGTTATGGCAGTTCCCCCGGGCACCTGCCCTTGATGCTGCAGGGCTGGGGCAGGTGCAAGTGCCTCAGTTCCTTAGGACAGAGGTGCATGTGTACCTCCCTGCTGTGTCTAGTGTCTCAACCCCCTGGAACATGCAGATAAGACGTAGGCACAGATCCAGACTGAAATAGGCCCGGACAGGTGGATCCAAACCTAGACAGATGGACAGACCCAGGCCTAGATCCAGATAAACCCAGACAGGTTCTGGTGTAGACACAGATGGACTCGGACATAGACAGACAGATGGACCCACACCCAGATGGACAAAGAGATTCATGTTTAGATCCACAGACAGACAAGGACCATGATCCAGAGCCTGACAGGCCCAGGTATGGCAGTGTCTAAACCTGCTAGGCCCCCTGGCCTGACACTTCATGTCTCCTGGCAGGTGGCAGAGGCAGTACGGCGTCTGGCCCGAGCAGGGCCGGGGCTGGACGCAGACGTGGGGATGGAGCCGGAGGAGGCAGGGGCGGAGCCAGAGCGAAAGGGGGCCATCGTCTTCAATGCTACCTCTGAGTTCTGCCGCACGCTGGGGGAGATCCCCACCTATGGGCTTGCTGGCAACCGCGAGGACCCCCAGGACCTACTGGTGAGCCTGGGTGGGGGCCAGGCCTGTGGGTTGGGAGTGAGGGGCACCCAGGGGGCAGGGGGCTGCAGGCTGGGAGCGAGGGGCATCGGTTGTGCTGGGTTTGGGGAGTGAGGAAGTATTGCATCATGCCATGCTTCATGCTGTGGCTATGCAGGGCATTTATGCATTGTGGGTAATTTGTAGCCACCTTAATATCAGATGCCCCAGAATCCTCTGGGGTTGAGGGGGAGCTTCCTTGAGGCTGGGGGGGGCTGGTTCCCAAACTAACACCTCCTCCTGCCCCCAGGATTTTGAGCGGGATGAGGAGCGGTCGGTGACAGGGGCCTCGGGCTCTGACGGGGAAGAGAACATGGGCTGGAGCACCGTGAACCTGGACGAGGAGAAGCAGCAGCAGGACGTGAGCATGGCGGGGCTGTGGGTTGGGAGTGATGGGCATCAGCCAGACTGATCCTAACTTCCTCCTCCCTGCCCAGTTCTCAGCCTCATCCACCACCATCCTCGATGAGGAGCCAATCGTGAACCGGGGCTTGGCAGCAGCCCTGATGCTTTGTCAGAACAAAGGTAAGGCCCTGCCCCCCACCTCCCAGCTGGATGTTGCACCCAAGAGCTGGTGGCATCTGTCATACCCAGCTGCCAGTGCCCTCTAGGACCAGCTGCAGCCCTTTATATCTAAACTATGCCCTGCCCAGAGCCAGCTGTAGCCTGTCGTACCCAGCTGCCAGTGTCCCCCAGAGCTTGCTGCAGCCTGACAGCCCCCTCCCTGTTTTCCAGGTCTGCTGGAGACAACAGTGCAGAAGGTTGCCCGGGTGAAGGCCCCCAATAAGTCCCTGCCCTCGGCCGTCTACTGCATTGAGGACAAGATGTGAGTGGGGCAGGGCTCGATGTGGGGCATGCGCAGGGATGGGGCTTGAACCTGCCACCCTTGGGAGTGGTGGGTGGAGCCCCTACAGTCAGAGGGCGGGGCACTGGGAGCTGAGGTCACACCTAATAGGGATGTGGGGTCAGAAGGGTTCCCCCTGTGATGGAGGGTGGGGATGGAGGTGTTGCCAGGGTTGGTCACAGTGTTGCCTCCCCACAGCACTCCAGGGGTCCAAGGGGCTGCAGGTTGGGAGTGAGGGACATGGGTGGGGCAGAGCAGCTCCTGGTGACCACCACCCCTCCTCACCCAGGGCCATTGACGACAAGTACAGCCGGCGCGAGGAATATCGCGGCTTCACACAGGACTTCAAGGAGAAAGACGGCTACCGGCCCGATGTCAAGATCGAGTACGTGGATGAGACGGGCCGCAAGCTCACGCCCAAGGAGGTAGGGGCAGGGCTGGGGGGGTGCTGATATCATGGCTGATGGTGGGACTTGGGGTGCTGAGTTCCCTTCCCAAGGAGCTGGGGGTAGGGCCTCTGGTGCTGAAACTCTGCCCCTTTGGAGATGGGGGTGGGACAGAAAGTCAAAGCCAGGTATGGCGGGGTGGTGCTTCACTAGGAGGTGGGGCCTGATGTTATGGCTGGGAGGCAGGGCCTGGGGTGCTAAGACTGCCCCCAATGTGGAGGTGAAATTTGCGGTCAGGAAGTCTTTGCCAGGGAGCAAGATGGCAGCAGGGCTTGGGGGAACCTGGGGCTGAACTCCAATGCTGGAGGTGGGTGGGGTTTGGTGACACTTCCTAGGGAGTAGAGCTTGGGCAAGATCTTCCAGGGAAGGAGGGGGTGCGGGGTAGAGGCAGGACTCTGAACTATGTTCCACCCCAGGCCTTCCGGCAGCTCTCGCACCGTTTCCATGGCAAGGGCTCAGGGAAGATGAAGACAGAGCGGAGGATGAAGAAGCTGGATGAGGAGGCGGTGAGAGTGTTCCCCCCCCCCCACTATTTGGGGCTGGGTGCAGCTGGTGCCAGGCCCCCCCAGTGCCACCCGGAGCTGGGTGCAGCTGGCCCCAGGTCCTATCCCCAGTCTTGCCCTGCCCGCCCCCCCCCCAAGCTGGCTGCCTTTTGTTCTACTTGCCTGCAGACAGGGCTGCAATGCAGCTGGCCCTGGGGTGGACTATGTCTTCCCTGCCTGTGTCTCTGTTCTACTCAGGTGCTGACACCCCTCCCACCCCAGAGGTGGCTGCCCCCTCTAAGTTAAGCCTTCCCTACAGCCCACCCCAGAGCTGGCCACATTTGGTATGCTCGGCGGATGACAACCCCTGCTTCAGAGACGGCTGCATTTCAGCCTCTTTATTCCCAGCCCAGGGCCAGTTGCATGTTATGCTCAGCTGCGTCTCGGATGTCCATACTAACCCCCCCAATCCCCCCAGCTGCTGAAGAAGATGAGCTCCAGTGACACCCCCCTGGGCACTGTGGCCCTGCTGCAGGAGAAGCAGAAGGCCCAGAAGACGCCCTATATCGTCTTAAGCGGGAGCGGGAAGAGCATGAATGCGTGAGTGCCCCCCAGAGTTGGCTGCAGCCTGTTCTTCCCCACCCCTAGTCAGCTGCAGTCTGTTATACTGAGCTGCTGATGCACCCCAGAGGCAGCTGCTTCTCAGTTACACCCACCCTTAGATGCCACCCCAGAAACAGCTGCTATAACACCCAGCTGCTCATACATTGCCCCAGAGCTGGCTGCAGCTGTTACACTCAGCCAGCAATCTTCAACTCAGAGCTGGATGCTTCTGTTATACTTCAGTTGGCTGATTATTTCCCTAGGTTTTGCTCTGACCCCTCACCCCCTTTTCTCTCTCTCTTTCCTCCCAGAAACACCATCACCAAGTGAGCTGGACACCACTGGGTCCCTCGTGCCGCAGGTCTGTGCCATGGGGACCCATGTGCCTGGCACTGTACATAGTTGAGATGTTGATATTTCCCCCTCGATCCTCTCTTTTGTATTATCTGAAGCCCTACGTTTGCCTCAATAAACCCGTAAATGCCAGTTCTTTGTTTATTGCACCTGGTGTGTTTAAAAGGGGCAGAAAGTAGCCTGGGGAATAGCTTGGTGGGCGGGGGGGAACAGCAGAGAAGCTGGGATGGGGGATAGCTGAGGGTGTCCTACCCCAGAGCCAGCTGTGGCAGGGTCTCAGGCATTTGGGGAAGGGACACAGAGCTTACGGCTACTGAGGGGGGCAGTTGCCAGTGTCTTTATTGAGGTGGCTGGTATGCTCTGCTGCTGATAAGCCCCAACCTCAAAGCCAGCTGCATCGACTAAGGCCCCAGTGGTGGTCCTGTTGCTGTTCTACTTGGCTGCTAGCACCCCACCCCCAAGGTTACTGTGTGGGTGTTACACCCAGCCCAGAGGCAGCAGCAGCTTATTATACTTGGCTGCTAACACCCACCCTAGAGGTGGCCACATCTGTGTGATATACCCCACCCCAGGAGCAGCCACATCTCTTGTGCTGAGGCAGGGAAGCTCCCACCTGCCAGCAGAGTCCATAGCAGCCCCAGTGCTGGGGAGGGGCTCACTGCTCCTCTTCCTCGCTCTCATCCTCGTCCTCTTCCTCGCTATCAGTACCTGTGTCACGGAGCCGATTGGGGTTCACAAACAAGTCACTGTCACTGTCTTCATCCTCCTGGGTGGCCGGCGGCTCGCACACCCTGCCAAAGATAAAGTGAGAACCCAGGCACCCAGAGCATCCACCCCCCCCAATGCCACCCCACAGCCTAGTATTGCTTTGGGGGCTGGATACAGCACAGCCCCAGCTACCTCTGGGGTGAGGTGCCCAGCAGCTGGGTATGTCATGGGCTGGAACGTGGCAACAGCCGAGTAGAAAAGATAGAGCCAGCTCTGGGGGGGGCGCCTAGGCCAGGTACAATGGGTCCCACTCACCTGTTCTGGGGGTTGGGCCGGCTGTCAGGGGCATCTGAGAAGGCTTCAGGCCTGCAAAGAGGGGTAGTAAGACATGGGGGGAGGGAGGGCTGGGATGTAGCCTCTCCCCCAGACTGGGAACTAGTGCTCCCAGTAGAAGCCATCCCAGTGACAAGGGCAGAAGTTGGTGGGGTACAGACCCTCCCCCCACCAGCCACTGCCCCAGTCCCAGCTGGTATTAACCCCTTATACTCCAGCACAGCCATGATTTACTCCTTATAGCCCAGAATGGGGGGAAAGGCAGGCCTGTACCCTCCACTCCTGGACTTAACTCCCGGTGCCCTGGATCCAGCCCCCAAGAGCTGAGCCCTACTCAACCCAATAAGGCAAGGGGAGAGAACCAGAACTGGTGCCTGCAGCTCCATGTCTCAGTTTCCCCACTCACAAGCTAAGACTTAAGAGCCCTTCCTTCAGTGGCAGGAATGTCGGGGGATAGCTTTGCCTGGCTGCGGGGGGGGGGGGGGCGGTGTTAGGGTTATGTCTGCTCCCACAAGCCTCAGTTTCCCCACTTCGAAGCTAAGGCTGAAGTGAAAGCGGAAGGTGCAATTGCGTGGCCAGGAAGGGTTCTGGGTGGGGGGTGGTCCTAGGGCTGCTGTCTGAGTCTCTGTGCCTCAGTTTCCCCACTAAGAATCAAGCTAAGAGTGTGGTGTTCCCCCTGGTTCAGTGGTGGAGAGGAGGAGCTGGTCTTGCGTGCAAGACTGCCTGGCTTAGGAGATGCCAGGCAGAGGAGTCGTCAAAGCTGGTGCCTACCATCCTGTGCCTCGCTTTCCCCATTCAGAAGCCAAGTCTAAATCCCCTCTGCTAGTTCAGCACAGGGATAGAGAGGCAGGGGACTGCCTACCATGGAGAGATTATGGGTGGGAGGGGGGGGGGTCTCAGAGCTGCTGTCATCCGTGCCTCAGTTTTCGCACTTGGAAGTAAAGACCTAATCTTCCCAATTTCAGGGGAGGGAAGGTTGGGGTGGTATTGCCTGACTGGGGGGAGGTCCCGGGGCTGGTGCCCTGTCCCATGCCTTGGTTTCTCTACATACCAGAGCCCTTCCTGCTGCAGGTAGCGTACGTGGTCCTTGTAGAGCACGAAGTTGATCTCTGCCTTCACCTTCTCGCCCTCCTCGATGGGGTCGACCAGCAGGAAGTCACCTGTGGGAAGGGCAGGTGAGGGGGTGGGGCCTGCCTTGAAGTGTGTGGGTGAGTGGTGGGGATCCCCCCAGCCCCCCAGGGGTACTGCAGCCACTCACCTCTCTTGATCCACAGGTTGTGGCGGAACTTGGGGGGCATGCTGGCCAGGAAGCGCTCGCCCCCTGGTGCCTCCACTTCATGCAGGTTGTTCCCAGGGCTGCCCACAACCTAGGGGAGGGGCCAGGGTTATCCCAGGATGCACCGTACAGACAGGGGAGGCTTTAACCCAGGGTAACTCCTCCTCACCCAGGGGTCTAATGCTAAGGTTGGCTATCTTGGGACAGAACAGACAGACAAGGAAGCCCCTGACCTGTGTTAATTCCTTCCCTCCTCTGGGACACAGTGGACAGAGAAGGCAGCATTTAAACTGGGGTAACCCCTTCCTTTCCATAGGTCTGATACTGAAGCTGCTTATCCTGGGATAAAGCAGACAGGAAGGGAGCCCTTAACCCATGGTAACTCCTCCAACTGCTATATAGGTAGCCCAGCACTCCCTCAGAGGCAGGAAGGTGTTGGCATTTAATCTGGGATAACTCCTTCCTTCCCATAGGTCTCATGCTGGTTACCCCAAAACAGTACACAGGCAAGGAAACCCTTAACCTGTGCCAACTCCTTCCTGCCCACATCTCTGTTCTAGGATAAGCGCATCCAGCATTAACCAGACAGGGAAGCCCTTAACTCACAGTGACTCCTTCCAAGCACTGGGTTAATATGAGTGCTAGTTATCCCAGGAGAAAGCAGACAGAGGGGCCCATCCTTGCCCAGCTCACCCAGCCCTGAACGCACTGATCTTGGGACAGGGCAGCACTTATCCCATGGCAACCCTGCAGGCAGCTGAGACTTCCTCTGTACACGGTGCCAGGATGTGGCTGATGCTGGTGGGGGAGGGGGCAGGTCTCCTCACTCACCCGCACTATCTGCTGCTGGGCTGTGGGCACCACCAGCTCCTCCAGCACCTCCTTCACCACATGCTTCCGCTTGGTGGCCTGGGACATGGCTCAGCCCTGGGCAGTGGGAGGGGAGAGACCTGGAGACTAGGGCAGCTGGGCTCCTTCCCTCCATTTCCCCATTAAGTCCCCTAATAATTGGTGCCAGGAGCCTTCCTGCTGCCCCCCCCCCGTGGCGTTCCCAGTCCTGGTGACCCTCCTCCACGCCCTGGGGGTCGGGGATAGAGGCATGGGGCTCCTACCTGCGCGGGGGGCGTCAGGGCGGAGCCAGCGCGGAGCCGGGGTCTCCGGGAGATGAACTACAGGAGGAAAACGCGGCCGGAGGCTCAGCAGGGCCAGAGAGACCGCAGGCGTCCGCCCCCGACCCCCGATCCCATCCCCAGAGCTGGGAGGACCCAGGGGTCTGGGGACCCCCCTACCTGGGGCGGCCGGGCTCTGCGGTTGGGTTGGCTCCTGCCTCTCGCTCCGCATGGGAACCGGCACTTCCTGGTGTCTCACCCATCACCTTCCCCTGGCGGCACTTCCGGTGTCCCCTCGCTTTCCCTCCCTGGGGCAATTTCCGGCTGTGTTCCCCATCACATACCCCCCACCCCACTTCCGGGTGTCACCCCTAGCGTCATTTCTCTTCTCTATGGTTGGGACTGGGGGGCGGTGCAGCCAGAGCGCCTGCTAACCGGTCTCTGGTTATCCTGGGATAGAGCA
Organism: Crocodylus siamensis; assembly: GCF_052110815.1. NCBI lineage: Eukaryota > Metazoa > Chordata > Crocodylia > Crocodylidae > Crocodylus > Crocodylus siamensis. The sequence continues at coordinate 4,111,654 of NC_143400.1, forward strand.
GACAGTGGAGCCCTTGATCCGTAGTACCGGGAGGACTGAGTTAGCCCTAGAGTGAGCCCTTCTCGCCCCCCTCTGGTTGCAGGGGCGGGAGGACTAGGTAAACCCTAAAGCGCGCCACAGCGTTCCCCCCACCCCATGATTATAGATCCCTGGAGCACTGAGCTAACCATACAGCGAGGTATAGCCCCCCCCCCAGCCCCCTCGCTATGGTGAAGGAGCGGGTGGGAGGACTAAGTTTACCATAGAGTGACTTACAGCCCCCTCTCTATGGTTAGAGAGGCCTGGAGGAGTGAACGCACCATAGAGCGAACCAGAGCGCTTCCCGCCAATGGGGCGGGGCAGAGCTTCCACTTCCCGGAAGTGGCGGCGCGCGCAGGCGTAGTGGGTGCTCGGCTAGGCGGGAGCGGCCGTTGGGACCGGCGCTGCGGAGGTTGAGTGGGGCCGGGGCCGGGGCCGGGGCCGGGGCGTCTGTCGTGAGCGGCGGCGGGTGTGTAGCTGGAGGGGCTGTGTGGGGAGGGGCGAGGCTGGTGCCAGGGGCTGGGGGACGGGTGGGACCCGGCACCCACGTGGGGGCGGGGACTGTGGGGGGCGCGGCCTGGCGTGGAGGTGGTGAGGGAGGGGCGGGGCTTGTTGGGGTTCACTTAAGGGGTGCTGGGTATGCGTTGGGGGGGGGGGGAGCCAGAGGGGGGTATCCCCGTGTGTGGGGAGGGGTGGGACCCAGGGGTCTAGGAGGGTCCCGGCCCCTCCCCCCGGCCGTGCACTGTGCACGCGGCCTCGCCTCTGAGGGGCAACAGCAGGTGTCGTCCAGCTCTGGCAGTGGCTGCACCAGGCTCTGCCCTTGTTTGGAGACCTCTCGGTCCTCCTGCCTGGGCTCGGGTTCTCCCTTGAGGGTGGGGGGGTGTCATGAGGTCGCTGGGTCTCTGCCCCCGTGCCCCCAGCTGGTGGCTTGAGGCTCCGGCCTGCGTCTGCCTCCCTCCGCGTCCCCCCTGCTCCATCCCAAACCCTGGTGATATCCCAGCGGCGGGTCTGGGGGGCCCTGTCGGCAGCCGGGTGGGGTGTCAGGGCTGGGGATGGGCAGCCTGACATGGCCCTGCTCCCCCCAGGCGTGACAGGCGTGTGGAAGATGTCGTCCACTTCGCAGAAGCACCGCGACTTTGTGGCCGAGCCCATGGGCGAGAAGCCGGTGGGCAGCCTGGCCGGTATCGGTGAGGTCCTGGGCAAGAAGCTGGCAGAGAAAGGCTTTGACAAGGTGTGTGTGGTGGGGCAGGGGCCTGGATGCCTGGGTTTGTGGCTCAATAGGCTTCCAGTGCCCAGGTACCGTAAGTTCTCATGTATAATGCTCCCTCAAATAAAATTCTTGCTCCTCTGTATAGCAATGTTCCTCAGCTTTTTCATCCAAGTGGCTGGATCAGCAGTACCCACTTCCTCCAGGGGCCAGATTTGGCCGATGGACCCAATTCTGCCTCCAAGACGGCCTTGGGGGGTGGGGGGGTCCCATCCAGCCATGCAGAGGGGGTTGGGCACAATCTGGCTGTGCTTCAGCCATGCATGGGGAAGGGCATGTCTCTTGGATCATGCTGACCAGGTTTTGAGCCAGCCCCCATGGCCGGACCTCCCTCTGACCATGGGGGCACATGGTCCAGCTCTGAACTACTGTGTGGGGCTTAGGATTTGAGCAGTGGCAGTGCAGTAGCGACTGCTCCCCCAGTGCCAAATTTCCCCAGCCTTGGAGAGCCCCACGGGCAGGATATAGCCACTGGCTTGGAGGTTGAACAGCCCTGCACTGTACCATACTCTCTTGTGTATAATGCAGCCTGGAATATAACCGGCTTTTCTTTTTTAAACACTCTAACAAAGAATAGCCCCCAGGTCTTGACTGTTCCCAGCCAGCAGCTAGGAAGCCCTGCCTCCAGCTCCCATCCTCCTCTTGCAACCAGCAGCAAAAAAAAGTTTTACTATATATTTCTGCTTATAATGCACCTCTCCATTTTCAGTTGCCTTAAGCAGACAACCACCCCCCCCCTTTACCATATTTCCCCAATTGTAACATGTACCCCTCAATTTCCAGCCACTTGAGTTGAGGGGGTGGAGTGCATGTTGTATGTTGGAAAATACAGTAACTCCCATGTTTTGTTGCCCCCTTCTCAGGCCTATGTGGTTCTTGGCCAGTTCCTGGTGCTGAGGAAGGACGAGGAGCTTTTCCGCGAGTGGCTGAAGGACACGTGCGGGGCCAATGCGAAGCAATCGCGGGACTGCTCTGGCTGCCTCCGGGAGTGGTGTGACGCCTTCTTGTGAGGGGCAGATGCCGCTGGCTCCTGGCCTTGGGCTCTATCAGGCCCTGGTAGTTCTCACTGGGGGGAGGGGACGGGAGGGAACCATCGCCTTTGTACCACATTCAGAATAAATTCACTCCTTATCACACCCCTTTGTGCCTAAAACCAACCCATTTTTCTTCCCCCCCCCAGAGCTTGCTCTCTAGCTAGAAAAGGGGGTTGGAAGAAAAACAACCCAGCCAACCATCAGCTGAAAGCTGCGGTAAATTTCCCCCCTGCCCTGATGTCTTTCCCAGTGGGATTTTGTGTCCTTCCAGCCCAAATGTGGGGTGTTTTAATCTTTTCCCAGCTTATTCCCAGAGAGGTGATGCTGGGGGGAAGCTTTTTAGCCCTTTCTCTGGGGCTGTTTTAGGCCATGGGTGGTAAGGGGGGAGGTGGGGAGTATTTGGTGGTAGGAGGGACAAAACCATCATTGTAAAGGTCTTTTTGTAAAAGAACAATAAACGTTTGACTGTGTGAACATTTCTGGGCCCTGGGCTGGTCCCTTGCAGGGTGGGGTCTGGCAAGGATGGGAGTGGACTGATCTGCTTTGGGCTGGGGGGCGGTATATGTGCCATCTACACATGCATGCATACATACATATGTATATAAAACAGGGATAAATGCTGTATACTGATCACCCCATGAAATATTTATTGTGTGTCCCCCACTTCTCCCCCCACTTCCCCCTGCAAATATACCATATATATTTGCAAAAGGAAGAGATATACAATGTATACGTGCAGGGGTTGAGGGGATATGTACCATATTTCCTTGCCTATAATGCACATTTTTGTTTATATTTATATATATGTATGTGTTTATGCATATGTGTGTATATGTGTATATATATGGCGTATATTCCCACACCCACACTAATATACCACATATATTGGTGTGGGGTTATATGCCATATTTCCTTGCTTGTGATGCACATATTTTCTCTACCTATATGATGTCTATCCCTTGCAAATATATATGGTATGTATCTTTCCCCCCCACCCCCAAGTGGATGGGTGGCTGCATGAAGCATAGGGTGGATGGATGATGGACAGACAGGCCTATTTAATTTAGAAACACTTGAGGGAGACTGAGCACTGGTGAGACGTGCCCCCCTGAGAGAAGCGCTGGTGACACTTCTGGGTTTGCTGCTGGCACTTTTGCCAGTGGTGGTGGTTGGCTGCTGGGGGATCCCTGCCCTGGTCAGCAATTGGCTGCTAGTACCCCCCCGCAGTATTAGGAGGCACCAGTTGCCCATGGGACAGAAGGGTTTCCAAAGTACTAAATGGCAAAGAGAAAATCCATAGGGATTATTAATGGACGGTCTCTCTCCAGACCAGAACCAAGGATCTTGCCATGACATAAGCAGATCCTGAGTTTAAATGAACATTAAGACATTCTTTTTCACCCCAGCATTTAATTGCAGGGTGGGGCTTGTTACCACTAGATGGGGTGGAAGCTGGGGCCATTTATGCACATACCTTCTCATCCTGTGATGTGCTGGAGATCTGGCAGGTCAGAGCACTTGATTAATTGAGTCTTCTCCACATGTGAGCTTATGTGCACTGTGCTGCATCTCATGGAGTTGTATAAGCAGCAAAATGCACATCAGCACGTAGAAAGTGGTGGCAGTGAGCTAAAGCGCCTCCGATATGTTTTAGTTCACAAATGCACTGCCACCATTTCTTGTGTGCTGACGGCATTTTGGCACTTTTCAGTGTTCAGCACTGCAGCACAAGCATGTGTATGGATGCCCTGAGAGCTTAGCCAGATCCACCAAGGGTGGAAAGTGGATCAGGTGCTGCAGAGTGTGGGAATGACTCTACCCATGGCCTCTGCACTGGAACTTCCTGGGCCTTCAGTGCTGGAGGCTGCAGATGAGAGGAATGGAAAAATCCCTGGTCTAACCTAGTCACTCTCCCAGCATCTGTCTGCTGGGGTGGGGCACAGGAGACTGTCCCAGTCTGACCTAGAGTCTGCACCAGTCCATGGTATATCTCTTACATGCAACAGCTGCTGTGTGAGCCCCTGACATGTCACTGGGTTTTTAATCGCCAGCAATGCCACCTCTCACGAAACGGTTGCAAGACTCCTGATTTTCAAATCAAATTAACCCCAACTTGTGATCTCAGGATACGACTTTCGAATCTTGGGATTGTCCTTCCAGCGTGTGTGGCGGGTGCCCAGCTGGTAAGTCTGTGGATGGGGAGGGGCCAGGGGGAAAGGGAAAAGGTGGGTGGGGGCAGACAGAGGCCCGTACAGTGAGGGAGGGAATGAGGCAGGAGCTGGGGTGGGTCATGTGGCGGGCAGCTCATCTAGAGCGTGGGGGGGCGCAGCTCCCTGCTGTAGTGCGCACCCCCAGGGGAGGCTTGGGAGGGCTTGTGTCCACCGTGGGGCAGAGGCAGGCTGCTTGCTGCAGGCTGGGGCTCTGCACCCTCCTGGCTTTGCCCTGGGAGCTCAGCCGTGCCATGCCATTGCCTGTTGGGTGGGCAGGGGGCAAGGGGTGTGTTGGCTGTATGGAACATCCCTTGCCTGCCCAATGGCAGGAAGCACACTGGTGTGAGGCTGGGCTCTCAGGGAAAAGGCAGCAGGGTGCAGAGCCCCAGCCCTCAGCAGGCAGCCTGCTCTGCCCCTCAGGGGGCACATGCCCCCCCCATGCCTCCCCTGGGGGTGTGCACTGCTGTGGGGAGCCACACCTGCTGTGCCTCTGGATGACCCATCCTGTCCCTGCCCTGCTCCCCCTCTCACTGTGGGGACCTTGATCTGCTCCCCCTTCCCTCTTGCCCCCCACTTCCCCTCCACTTAGCTTGGTGCTATCTGTGTCTTTGTCTGTCTGTCTGCCCCTCACTCCCAAGCCACAGCCCCCCAGCCCTGCTGCTGCCCCTCACTCCTGATCCACAGCACTCCACATCCCACTGGGGTGTACAGGGACACCCCCCCTCCGGGCTCCACATACCCACAGCCCTACCCATGACACCTTCACAAATAACGTCCCCATACACACACATTGCAAAAATAGCATCTCATGATTTACATGCCAATCCCTTGCTTTTTTTTCAGAGCATGTCTTGTGGTTTTTGGCATTGTGGGGTTGGCAATACTGAATCATCCTGCAGAGGCATCGGTTGTTGGCTACAGCCAGGCCAGGGTGGTGACTGGGCTGAGCCAGTGCTTCTGCTGGGACTCAACCCTGGAGGGTCCTGGCTAGAGGGTCTTGCCCTTGGGATCAGAGTGATGCTGCGCTGGGATCAGGAGGGAATTTCCCCCCAGTCAGATTGGGCTGGAGGGAGTGGGGTGGGGGTGGGGGTGCCTTCCCCTGTAGCCAGCTCTGCCTCTGCCTGGGATCTCTGGAGCCTCTATTAACAACCAGTGACAACAGCAGGGCATTGGCTGCCAGGATCCCCCAGCTTTCTCAGCGGCAGATCAGGGTGCGATGCCTGGTGTGGTGTCAGGGCTGACAGTCTTTTTATGAAGGGTTTGTATGATGGATTTCGCTGGTGGATCCCGCCTTTGGCAGGGGGCTGGACTGGGTGGGACCCCCGGAGCTGCCCCCCAGGCCCATGCCTCTGGGATTCTGATCAAGGTTTTGGCACCTGCTCTCTCCCCTCTTGTTTCACAGCCTGGAGCCTCTTCAGCGCTTTGCAAAATTCTAGTGACACGCACGTGGCAGCTGTCACAGACAGCCTCGCTCGCGCATGCAGCAGCTGACAGTGGTTAACACGGTGCGGTAGCTCGCTGCTGTTATTTGCTAGGTTAGCAGCACAGTTGGCAGCAGCATTATTAGCAATGTCAGCAGCCGCGCTCTTGGGTCTGTCTAGTGGGCAGCAGCAGTGCCATCCCTGCCTCTTGTCAGTGCTGCAATGAGTACTGATGAGCCCAATTCATTACGTCTTTAACCCTCTTCCCAACCCCCAGCCCAGCCCTCCTGGCATCCAGATGGGGCAGCATGGTGGAGTGAAAGGCATTCGGGGTGTCCTTCTCATCAGACACGCTGGCAGTATAGGGGACAGGCCACATGGAGACTGGCAGCCTCCACCCCAAGAGAGCCAGGGAGAGGGGGCTGTGCTGTTATGGCCCCTGGCACCTGCTGCCTGAATGGTAGGAGGAGGGAGTCTCCATGTCCTGTTAGCACGATGGGGGGCAGGACACATGGAGGATGATGGAGAAGAATGGTGGGGTAGTAAGGGGGGTCATGGAGAGCAGGGGCTAGGGAGCAGTAGGAGGCAATGGAGTAAGGGGGTAATAGAAGGCAAGGGTGGGGTAATAAGGAGCAGGGGTAATAAGGGGTAGGGGTAATAGGGGGTCATGGGGGCGGTGATGAGGGGCAATAGGAGGTGATGGAGAGGGATGGTGGGGCAATAGGGCCTATGGGGCAAGGGCAAGATAGAGTCCACTCCAAGAGGGCAGGCGAGAAGGGCGGAGTCCTCTAGAGCAGACGAGCGGCGGTCCTCCCTCTGGAGAGCGGGCCCCGCCCCTGGCGGCGCCGGAAGTCCCCGCGGATCATAAATGGGCCGCACCGGAAGCGGCGCTCAGTCGGCGGCGGAATGGCGTGGGTGGCGGAGCTCTTACTGCTGCTGCTGGCGGCGGCCGGGACCGGTGCCGCGGCGCTGCCCGCCCGGGACCCTGCGGCCCTGGAGGCGGCGCGCTTCGCCCTGCAGGCCTACAACGCGGCGGCCGAGCGCAGCGGGCCACCCGCCCGCCTGGGTGCCCTGCGCGGGGCGCGGGCACAGGTGGGCTGGGTGGGCTGGGGTTGCAGACCCCCGGTGCCTCTGGGGACTGGGGGGCCTCGAGGGGTCGGTGCAGCCGGGGGCGGCCTCGGGGCGAGGAGCGCAGGGCTGAGCGAAAGGGCAGCTCCTGTGTAGCTAGAGAGAGACAGAGATGCACTCGCTCGTACACCTGTAACTGTGTAGAGATATACACGTGCGCTTATATGTGTATAGCTACGTAGATAGATGTATGTAACTAGTATGTCTGCATGCTCGCAGTTGTGTGTGGACGGCTATGTAGAGCGACAGATACGTATGTGCACTTGTGTACATATAGCTTTGTAGAGATATACAGGTGTACACCTAGCACATGTCTGCACACATGCATTTGTATGTGTGTAGCTATGTAGACAAAAGAGATGTGTGTGTATATAATGTATGTGCACTTGTATATGTATACTTACAAAGAGATATGTACATATAATATGTGCACGCATGCAGTTTTTTATGTATAGCTATGTAAAGATATAGGGGATAAATCTATATATGTATACATAATATACATGCATTTGTATACATATAGCAATAAAGTGAGATAGACGTGTATGTAGTGTGCATGTGTGTGCACACGTGTGTGAAGTATAGCTGTATAGACATACGGAGATTTAGAGGTATCTATATCTCTGCGCCTGCACGTATTATTGGGGGTGCAGTCTCAGGAAATGGGAAAGGTATGGCCTGGTCCGTACGTGTGTGTGAGCTGTGTGTGCACTACATACGTGTATACATGGACTTGGGGTGTCTCAGGAAAGAAGAGCAATTATATAGACTGCTCTGTACAGGGATGTGTAGAAGCTGGAGGAGCTTCAGGAAACAGGGATATATAGGCTTGTGTGTGTGTGTGTGTGTGTGTATGTGACCATATGGATGCGTGTGTGTATGGGGGTTCTTAGGAAAGGAGATATTTAGACTGATTTATGTTTCTGGGTGTATTAGATGGACTGGGAGTCTTGGAAAAAAGACTATACAGACTGGTTTGTGTGTGTATGAACTGGGGGGGTAGGGTAAGGGGGAACACAGGATGGTCTTTATGCATACGTATGGACTGGGGGGGTGGGTCTTAGGAAAGGGGATATATAGACTGCATGTGTGTCCTGGAGCCCTGGGTTCTTGGGGAAGGGGACGGGTTGAATATGTAGACTGGTCTGTATGTGAACGTATAGACTGGGGTGGGAACCATATGGAATAAATGACATGGGCCTGGCTGTCTGGTGGGGTGGGTGGTGGAAAGAGATCACGGACTGTAGGGGATATATACCCCTGGGTATCTATGTGGACTGGCAGGGTCTTGGGGCTGATTTCAGGGGGTCCCTGCTGTGCTGAGCAGACAGCTCTGAGGTGGAGGACTGGGTATAATACCTGGCACTGTGCTCCCCCCACCCCTCCATGGGCCCTCCTAGCCCTTCTCTATGGCTTTGGCCTCCATGTAATCCAGGCTGGTGCAGAACCCAGACTCCAAAGAGAAACAAGGGGCCCAGTTTCCTAACTGGGGGGATACTGAGATCAGTTTCCTCCCCTGCCCCCCAACAGGGTCTTGGTGTGGAGACTCAAGCCATAGCCCCCAAATTTGAGACCCTGCCTCTTCCCTCATTCCCTAGGTGACAAATGGCATCAAGTACTTCCTGGATGTGACCCTGCTGTGGGGACCATGTGACCTGGTCTCCTGTGGGGAGCTGGAGCAGGTGGTAAGGAATGGGCAGCGGGCTGGGGGGGGGGGGGGGCACTTTTCTGCGGGGGAGGAGTCTGGGAGAACCGCTGACTTGCTCTTCACCCTGGAATCTGAGGTGCCCAGGTCCTTATGGCTCCCCTCTGCCATGTGTCCTAGTCCCTTTACTGTAGGCACTAGGCAGAGATTGTCCTCTGAGTGGGAGTGGAGAGATCCCAGGCTTAGCTTGGTGGCACTGGGAGCCCCCATCTCCACCCTGAAAGCCTCATGCTAGCACGGTTGCCCCCAAAGTATGCTGGGAGATGAGCTGGCTGTGACCCCAAGCCAGGACTGGGGCTTTCCTTTGTGAGCTCAGGGAGAGCTGCCACTGAGTGCCCATCATATGGGGTCTGTGGCACATGGTGGCTCAGTTGGGATTTGGGTTGCAAGGCAGTAGCATGTGTTTACCTGTGTGTGGGTTCATGGAGAGGAAGCAGAGCTTAGGTCCTGGTGGCTGCATCTGAAAGCAGGGGAGAGAAAGCAGAAGGTGCAGTGAGCCTAGGAGTTCGGCACCCCCCTGAAGCTTCCCCATGGTGCCCCCGTGACCTGGCCGTGGCCCAAGTTGGGATCTCCTGACCAGCTTCCCCTGGATCAGCTGAGTCGCTTGTGATCACTCAGCCAGTCAACCAGCAGGGAGGGGGAGGCGCAGTAATCTCCCTGCCCCCTTCAGCAACTGGTTGAGGCATGTGACCAGCTTCCCCATCCCCTGGCAGGGCTCAGAGATGTCTGGTCCGTGTCACATGAGCATCGAAAGCCAGATCTTGGAATTCAGGTGTCTCCTAGCACCCCCTGCTCTCATCCTCACTCCCCTCGTGGAGCTGCAGAGAACCCAGACATCCGGGCTCCCATCTCATCTGCTCTTAAGCCCCTTCTAAAGCTAGGGCTGGAACCCAGGTGTCTGGGATCCCAGCCCCCCCTGCTCTCCCCCCCCGCCTTACCAGAGCCGGGGAAGAACCCAGGTGTCCGGGCTGTCAGCCCCTCCTGGTCTCACCCCTCCTAGAGCTTCTGATAGCACCTGGGGGTCCCTCTCCAGCTTCAAAGCCTGCTTAGGACTCCAGAGAGAACTCGGGAGTCCAGGCCTTGTCATCCACATGTGACTCAGGCCTGCTTGTTTTCTCCCTTCTCCTCCCCGAGTCCTGCCAGTTTGAGGTCTGGAGCCAGCCCTGGTCCGGCCGGCAACGGCTGGTGAAGCAGGAGTGTCACCCAGCAGGTAGGTCCAGCTTGACTGGTTACCCCAACCGCCCCCTCTTCCTGGGCAGGGCAGATCCATGAAGCCCTGCACCATTTCCACCCAGCCCCACCCACCTGGGACCTTTGTTCCACTCCAGAAGTGGGCACATTTCTGGACCAGCCCATCTTGTTCCATCCAGCCTGATGGGGTTGGCTATGGTTCAGGTATACACCTAGAGGAAGCCAGCCAGAAAGGAAGTGACTTTACAGGCTGGGCTAGTTGTGGGTTTTAATGTGTGGCTGTAATGGTGATATTGGTGCAGCCCCCACTAGTTATGCTGGTTTCAAGTGCCTTTGAGGTGTATCGAACTCACAGCCCCTGCTTCTGTCTTCCCTGCCAGAGAGAACCCAGGTGTCCAGCTGTGCCTGACAGTCCTCTTGCCAATCCCTGCTCTGGCTGTCACACAGGGCCCTGGTTTATTTCAAGGTGGTTTGTTAGGTGCTCTGAGTTGCCAGACTTCATGAGGCCAAGTTTAGGCTGGGGGTGGGAGGGGGTTGTCACTTGAAACCAACCGTAATGAGGTGCTGACAGCTGAGGGGGCTGCTCTCAATCCAATTAGCTAGAAATCAGGGTATTTTAATATGGAAATTAGCTGTGTTCACGTATTCAAATGATGTGCATCTTAGTGAGGTGGCTACAGCCAAGACCAGGCTGGGAGGCTCAAGGAAACCAGCCTTAATGAGGAGCTGACAGCAGAGAGGGCTTTGGTCTTGGTAGTTAGCCTGAGAGGGGTGTATTTGAATATGGAAATAGGTTGACTTTGCACATTACAATAGATGCCTCTCTCCATGTCTCCAGAGCTGGCAGAGAGAGTCCAGGAGCTGGCCCAGACCCTTGGGGGGCTGGACGAGACCCCAAGAGGGGTGAGTGATGCTGAGGGACCTTCTCAGGTAAGTCACCAGAGTGGGGAGAGAACCCAGGTGTCTGGGTTCCCAGCTGCCCCTGCCCCCGTCCCCGCCCTATATCCCCCACCACCAGCGGCTTTCCCCCATGGGGTGGGAAGGGGCGGCCAGCCTTGGACAACAGGCTGTGGGGGGGCAGGGGGGGTGTTGAATTTAGTTGGGGAGGGGCTATGGAGGTCCCTTCAGCCTGGCAGACCTCTGAGTCGCCCGTTTCCTCCCCCAGCCGGGCCAGAATGTGTCACTCCAGCTAGCGGCGCTCTTCAGGGACTTCATGAGCACCTACGGGAAACACTACAAGGATGAGGAAGGTGGGGGAGCCCCTTCCCAGCATCCTTTGTGGCCACCTCTTTTGCCTTTCCCAGAATCCTTTGCACTAGATCCCACCAAGAACCCTGCTTCCCTCCCTCCTTCTCGCAGTCCTTTGCTTGCGGCTCCTTCCATCCTTCCTGCTTCTCCCTCCATCCTTCCCAGAATTCTTTGCAGCAGCTGCCCTCTGCCTTCCTCCCTTTCTCTTTCCCAGAAACCTTTATGTGTGGTGTCTACTGCTCATGTGGCTGGTCCCTGCTCCTTTCCCAGAGTCCTTTGTCCCATGCAGTGACCCCTGACCGTTTCCACTCTTTGTGGACCTCTGCACTGATCCTTTACCCCCTCCAGTGTCCTGTGACCCTTGTGCTGACCCCGACCTCTTCCCACAGTCCTTTGACCTCCGTGCTGACCCCTGACCACTTCCAGGGTCCTATGCCCCCCCACGCTGACTCCTGCCCCCCCTCCCAGAGTCCTTTGTCTCCAGCACTGACCCCTGACCTTGCTTCAAGAGTCCTTGGTCTACTGTACTGACTCCCAACCCTCCGCCCAGAGGCTGCACAGCGGTTCGGGATCTTCGCAGACAACATGGCCAAGGCGCAGTGGTTGCAGGCGCTCGACCAGGGCACGGCCCAGTATGGGGTCACCAAGTTCAGTGACCTCACTGGTGAGCAGGGCCCCCGCAGACTTCCCCCCCAGGCTCCCCATGTCTCTGGGGGGTGGAGGGGGCACTGGGGACTGAGGGGGGCAGGTGTGACACCCCCCCCCCCACTCGGGCCCACTTTCTACCCCCAGAGGAGGAGTTCCGCTCCCTCTACCTGAACCCACTGCTGGCCAAGCTGCCACCACGCCCAATGAGACGGGCCGAAGCCCCTCGGGACCCACCCCCCGCCAGCTGGGATTGGCGGGAGCATGGGGCTGTCACCAGCGTCAAGGACCAGGTAGCTTTCTGACCCCCTCAGAACCTCTTCCTGGCTGACTTGAGCACCGGCTTCCCCTGCCCGCACCCAGGCTGGTCCATGGGTCCCACCAACAGCCCTTTCCACCTCCCCCAGGGCATGTGCGGCTCTTGCTGGGCCTTCTCTGTCACTGGCAACGTGGAGGGGCAGTGGTTCCTTCGTCGCGGGGACCTGATCTCGCTCTCGGAGCAAGGTACACAGACATCGGGTGCTGCACAGAGCCCCAGGCCAGGATCACGGGGTGCTGGACAGACCTCCCCAGGCTGGGGTCAGGGTCTCTCTGTGACAGGCCATGGTTGCAGCAGGGAGCAGGCCCTAGGATGGAGGGAGGGATGTACAGAAGTCCGCAGGCCCCAATCCTGCACTGATGTTCTCTTCGTCTTTTTTCTCCCCACCCCTTTCCCAGAGCTGGTGGACTGTGACGGGCTGGACCACGCCTGCGGAGGGGGGCTGCCCTCCAACGCCTATGAGGCCATCGAGAGCCTAGGTGAGGGCAGGGGGCTGTGGGCCAGGAGTGAGAGGCACCAGCAAGGCTGGAGGGAGTGGAAGGCTGCAGGGCAGGAGTGAGGGGTATGGGTCAGGCTCATACCCTCCCCTTCCCGTGCACGTGCCCCCATCCCCAGGGGGGCTGGAGACCGAGAGCGACTACACCTACGAGGGGCATCGGCAACGCTGCAGCTTCTCCTCGGACAAGGTGGCCGTCTACATCAACAGCTCGGTGGAGATCTCCCGGGACGAGGATGGTGTGTCCACCTCTGGGGAGTGGGCAGGTGCTCTCTGGACCCCCCCAGGCGGGGATTGGGGTGGGGGCTGAGCACAGCCCCTGACTCAGTCTCCCTTATGCCTGGCAGAGATCGCTGCGTGGCTGGCTAAGAATGGGCCCATCTCTATCGCGCTCAACGCCTTTGCCATGCAGGTGAGTACCGGGCTGTCCCCAGCCCCGACACACCCCCAGAGCCGCTGCCACCTCTGCTGCCACCCCCACCCCCTCCCAGATGTGCATTTCAGCCCCAGTCTCCCCTGCCCACCCCAGAAGCAGCTGCATCTCTGTTCTGCTCAGCCACTGACACCCCACCCCAAAGGCGGCCTCATCCCAGTGCCCAGCCCTGTATCCCTAGCTCCTGCCCCACCCCAGAGCTGGCTGTATCTGTTCTACTTAGCTGCTGGCACAGCCAGGTGCAGCACAGGCCTGGATTCCTGGCTCTGACATCCCCCAGAGCCCCCTGCATCCCTGTCCTGGGCGAGGGCCCTGTGCTGATCCCTTGACAAAGCTCCTTATTTCTTTCTCTCCCAGTTCTACAAGAGGGGGGTCTCCCACCCCCTGCGCTTGCTCTGCAACCCCTGGATGATTGACCACGCTGTGCTGCTGGTGGGATACGGCACCCGTGAGTGACATCCCCCCCGGCTGTGGGCTGGGGGGGTAGGATTGGGAGTGAGGGGCACTAGTGGGGTGGGGGGTTGTGTCTGGAGTGAGGGGCACTGGGAGGGCTGGGGAGTAGGGGACTGGGCTGGGAGTGAGGGGCATGGGTGGGGTGGGAGGGAGCAGGAGTCTGCGTGTCTGGAATGAGGGGTTCATGCGAGTCAGCAGGGGACGCTGTGGCACCTGCTTGTTTGAGGTGTCCCAGCTCCAGGCCCTGGGCAGTCGGGGCTTTGGGCAGCCCTTGTCCCTGGCTCTAAAAGGGACCAACTAAGAACCCAACAACCCATTATCTGCCAGGGGGCCGCACGCCGTACTGGGCCATCAAGAACAGCTGGGGCGAGGACTGGGGGGAGCAGGTGAGTGCAGCTGGGACCCCTGGGTCAGCCCCCCCACTCTTGCTCTAGCTCCCGGCCTTCCCTTTCCAGAGCTGTGGAGAACCCAGGCATTGGGCTCTGGGCCCCCTTGGGCTGGCTGGGGGGGGGGGTGGTACGTTGTGGGGGTTTTAACTCCTTGCTGTCCTCTCTCCCCAGGGCTATTACTACCTGCACCGTGGCAGCCGAGCCTGTGGCATGAATACCATGTGTAGCTCCGCCCTTGTGGTCTAGGCCCCGCTCCCTCACCTCTTGCCCTGCCCCCTTACTCCCCAGGGAGAACCCAGGTGTTCTCCAAAAGTGGGGGCGGAAATCACTGCACTTTAGACTCTAATCTAAGCTTGGGGGTGGGGCTAGACCTCAGGCCCCACCCTCCATCCCCATTGGCTGCTAAGCCCTGCCCCCTGGTTTCCCAGCATGCCCAGTTCCTCCCAGTCAGAAAAGGTCACTCATACTGGTACTAGCCCTTCCCCTACCAGATGGCAATTGGGATCTCCGGGGGCTGGACACAGCACGGTGGGAACCCAGGACTCTGGGCTACCTCTCCCCAGTGATGGGCTGGACCTACAGGTACTTGGCCCCCGTGCACCCTGGTTCTCTTTCCCAGTTGGACCGGGGGGGTGAGAAAGCAGGCCCAGCCCCTCTGCCCCTTCTTGGGGAATGCACGTGCACGTGAGCGCATGTGTACACATATCTGGTTGGGCTGGGGGGGGGGGGCAGTTCACGTGCACAAAAGTAGCGTGGATCTCTGCATGCCTGGGGTAGTATGCAGGGGTGTGTGCACATGCTGGGAGTAGTGTGCGGATGTGTGTGTGTTCATATGTTCAGGGAATTGTATATGCACATGTGCATAGTGTATACATGGGTGTGGATATGTTTGGATATTGTGCAAGTATGTACATGCATGTGGATTGCAGTGTACATGTGTGCACGTGCGTAGTATGCATGCACGTGGGGTGTACGCGGGGTGTGTGTATGTTGATGATACGCAGGCAGTCCTCGGACTTATGACACAAGACACAGTTTTCAGAAACCGGTCATGTCAAAACATTGCAACTCGGACCCAATTTTCTCATAAGAGACAATGTTATAAATGGGGGATTGGTTCCTGAACCAAGGCTGGTACCCCGTTGTCACCAAAAATGCCCCAGAATTTTGTACTCGGTCAATTACAGATGAGTACTATAGCTCCATTAATGTATTTATATTGTAAATAGCCATCTTGTTGATTTGGAAGGACTCCTTTGAGGTGACTTTGCTGGAGTTTTTGAAAGGATCTTGGGTGGCCGTTTTGAAGGGTTCTTGGCCGCAGGTTCTTCTGGAGTCTCATCTGCTTTCTTAAAGAAAGTGTCCCAGGAAGTTTGGACAGACATTCTCCAGGGAGATGAGTGACGTAGCCAGCTTGTTTGCTGGCGTGGCGTGGCATCGGATCCTGCATTGTAAAGTTGAAACAGGGTGTCAAGATACTACTGTTGTAAGGTGAGGGCTGCCTGTACGTACATGTGCAATAGGGGGCATGGGTTTGTATGTACACGTGAGAATGGCTGTAGCGTGTATTCTCATGGTGGAGTGGCCCTTGTCCCCCAGGTACACCTGCAGGTGTGTGGTATGTACATGTGTGCACATGAGGTTGCATGTGGCACGTTTTGGGGTAGCGTGTACATGCAGGGGTGTGCACATGGGGTGTGAATGGGTGCACATGCACGGGAGGAGTTGTAAGGATCTGGAGTGCAGGCACATGCCAGGTGTGCACATGAACCTGGCGGGGGGTGGGTGCTTGTGTGCAGACATTCCCATGTAGCCAAGAAGTAAGTATGTGGCATGGCTGTTGTGTGTTCACACAGGCTGGTGCATGCACATGGATACGGGGGCAGCGTGCACCCTGTACATGTGTGGGCGTAGGAGGTGCAAGGGGCTGTGGTGGGTGCATGTGAGAGCCACATGTGTGCGCATCCCCACAGGACCCCCAACACTAAGTACTGACTAGTATTAATCTGAGTTGACACTATATGGTAATCCCAGGGGGCGGAGCTCAAGGCAGAGGCATGGCCAATAAGAGACCCACCCCTTCCCCTTATAGCTCTGCCCCCCCATCCTGGGCCTCAGTAGCCTTCCTCTTAGCACTGTCCCCTGGTTAGCTCAGGGTGCAGGCACTGAACTAACAAGCTGCACTTCCCGTTAGTGCCCCGGGGGCCAAAGCATGACCTCCTTAACCAGTGTTAATTAGCTTCACTAAGCTCATTAGTTGGGTGGCTGCTTGTCCAGGCGTGACCTGGTCGCAGGGGCAGAAGCCAGGGTGGATCCCGATCCACTAGGATCTCTCCCCTTGCCGGGGGTGGCCCAGGAGCGGGGACTGAGGCAGAGGGGCTCGCGTGGGGGCTGCCTGGTGCTGCTGCCTGGGATTGGCTGGGGGCTTGCCCTCAGTGGCTCCCCTCCTCACTGGGCAGTCCCTGCTGAGTACTGTTGCTGATTGGCTGGTCAGTCCAGTCCCACAGGACCCCCTGCCTCTGATTGGCTACATGTCCAGTGCAGTTGGGACATTTTCCTTGCTGATTGGCTGGCACGTGTAGCACCAATGGATCCCCTCCACTGCTTGGTGAGTGATTCCACCCTGGCTGGATCTTCTACTGGATTGGCCTGCAATTCTACCCTGCAGCTGATCCTCCCAGCCCATTGGCTGGCGATTCCAGTGCCCCTGACTCTCCTCTGCTCTGATTGGCTGGTGCCTCCCTCAGGAAAGAGGCAGCTGGAGGGGGGTCCTGGCGTGGGGGGCTGGATCTGCTGGATCCACGTGCGCCAAGCTGCTAATAAACCCGCGTGCTCCAACCTCGACTCGGCGTGCAGCCTGGTGGCCCTGGGGGGCGGGGCTTGGAGGGGGGGCGGGCAGGGCAGCGTCGATCTGCCCCCACAGCCCGACGGGGGGGTTATAACCCCGCTGCTTGCCCTCTGCTTCCCGGGGATGACGTCACCGGCCAGCCCCTAGGGAGCCCCCGCGGCGCTGGCCCCGCCCGCGGGTGTCCCAGGAGCCCCTGCGGCTGGGCTGCTGGCCGCAATCCGGGGGGGGGTCCCAAGCGGTCACTGCCGAGGGTCCCCCCCCCCATTCTAGGGGCCTCCTGTGTCGGGCCGGGGGTCCAGGCCAAAGGGGGAATAGTGGGGGGAGGGGCTGTGGGTGCTCCTGGGCGGGGGGGCACGGATCCCCCCCGGGGCCGCCCCTCCCCCCGGCTGCGCGGACCCGCCCGGGCGGGGCAGGGGCGTGGTGACCGCGATGGCGGCAGGAGCGCGGGGGCCGCGGCTGGTGCTGGCGGGGCTGGGCCTGCTCCTGGCGGCGGCGGCGGCGGGGGAGGGCGTCCCCATGCCCGGGGCGCCCGTGGCCGTCCCCGTGACCGACGCCGGGGTGCAGGCGGCCGCACGCCTGGCCGTGGAGGCCTTCAATCGCGACAGCGACGGCCCCGTCCTCTTCCGCGCGCGGCGCGTCCTGGCGGCCCTGGCCCAGGTGAGGGGGGGCCGGCCGGGGCGGGGGCGGGGCGGGGCGGGGCGGCGCCCACCCGCGCTCACCCGCGGCGTCCCGCGCCCGCAGGTGGTCTCCGGCGTCAAGTACCACGTGACGGTGGAGCTGGAGCGGACGCGGTGCCGGAAAGGGGCGGGGCGAGACCCCCAGGCCTGTGCCCCCGCCCCCCCGGCCCAGCAGCAGGTGAGGGGGGAGGGGCTGCAGGGGCCGTAATGCACCTAATAGCCGCTGCTTCGCACCCGGCCCGGCGTTCTTGGGGCGGGGCTTGGCCGGAAGGACTCGCAAAACTACCACTCTCGGTTCATAATGCACCTAATAGCAGCCCCACTTGCATCTGGCCCCGGCCCTGGGTGACGCGATTCTCTCTCCGGCCTGCAGAAGCTGATCTGCGAGTTCCAGGTCTGGTCCCGCCCGTGGCTCCCCGACACCCGGGTCGTGTCTCAGCGCTGCGCCCCAGCCCGGGCCTGAGCCCCGGGCCGCACCCCCCCCCCCGGCTCCGAGCTGGTCTCAATAAAAGCCTCCTTGCAGCCACTGCCTGGTTCTTCCCTCCCTTCCGAGTGACCCTCAGGTGCTCCAGTGCCCCCCGTGCTGGGGAGAGAGTCGGGGGCCGGGTCATGGCTTACCATATATCCAGGTCCAAAAAAGGGGACACCTGTCACTGGGGGGGAGAGGGGGAAATGTTTGGGGGGGTGACATGCCGGTGCCCTGCCCCTCGCCCCTCACTGACAAGCCACCCCCCAGCCCCACTGCTGCCCCTCACTCCCACCCTGCAGCCCCCAGCCACTGCCCCCCACCCCCACCCCATCCCCAGTGTCCTGCACACCCACCCTGTCCCCTGTGCCCCTCACTCCAGCCCTGCAGCCCGTGCCCCTCCCAGCCTTGAGGGTGCCCCTGAGCAAGGATGCTGACTGGGGAGAAAACTCTTGCCTTGAACTGGAGTAAAGGCAGTAAATCGAAACCCTCCAGGCACTGTGACAAAGGGCCTTTGGGACACCTGCAGACTAGATGAACGCACCAAACATTTTATTCTACAACATCAAGACGTGGGTTATGGGCAGAGGGGGCAGTACTCGGGGGGGGGCAGGGGTGCTGAGACTCATGTGGGGGGCAAGGTGAGTGGGACTTATGGAGGACACGGCTGGCAGGGCTAATTTGTGGGGGCCGTATGAGGCCAGTGTCCAGGGCTGCAGTGCAGGGAGGTGGTTAGGGCTGTGCTTTGTTCTCCACCAGTGGCAGGAGGGGCCGAGCGCTCTTCACACCAGTGCACAGGTTTTGCCAAGCTCTGTTACAGCAGCACTGTACACACGAGTGTTTCCGCTCTCCCTGGCCTCGGGGGTGACTTGTTCAGTAAACTTGGTCTCACAGCATCTTCACTGAACTGTCTGCATCCTTCTGCATTGTCAGTCTGAGGGCCACAGGCGCTGTGCTACGGTGGGTCTTCCCTGGCATTGACTGGGACTCTTTAGTGGATGAAGGCACAGCCAGGGTCATAGTCATGCTGGGATCAGACCTCATGTGCAGGATGTCTTTCAGGTGGCCATGCCTGGTCAGGACTGATTGTAATTAGTGCCAATGCCTTGATCTTGGGTGTTTCCACCATGTCTTCCTTATGATTCTCCAGTGAAGCAGGTCTGGCAGCAGGTAGGGGAGGGCCGGCTCCTCTTCCCTGTGGCAAAGCCTGGCACGGGACTGCAGGAAGGAGGGAACCTGCAGTGCAAAGGCAGCGATGTGGTGGAGGGGCGATGCTGGCAGTGCTGGGGGTTGTTACCATTCACATGGGTGCAGGATCCGCAGCCTTTGCTCCTTTTCCCGCCTTTCGCTCCTCTCTGCCCGGCTCCGGGCTCGCTTGCATGCACAGACCGCAAGAACTCGTCCCACCTGCAGCACCGGTGAAAACATCTCTCTCAGGCTCTGGTGGGGGGGTAATCTTCCAGCAGCCCAGAGCCCTGGTCAGGACAGGCAGCTGGAGGAAGGGCAGGAGAACAGGACCCCCAGCCCAGCTGCAGAAGAGGGGCTGAGGCCGAGGTGTCTCGGAGTGAATGACCCTCCCCAGGCCGGAGCCGTCGCTCGGCTCTTACAGAGCAGCAGAGGAGAGCGGCAGCTCCCCCCACCCCGTGCGCCAGGGGCTCGAGGCTGAGATGGAGGGCGCTTGGGCTGTGGAGGAGTGAAGTGCCCACCCGGAAAGGCCTGTCAGGAGGGAACGTGCTGATGCACATGGCAGTGCTTGGAGACTCGGGGGTGAGGAAAGGACCAAGCGCTCTCGGTATCTGATGCATCCTCTCAAAGAGCCAGCCCTGGGGCTCTCCCGTCCGCGCAGGTCCTGCTGGAACAGGAGCCTTCCAGCAGCCTCCAGCCTTGCTCACAGCTAGGCTCTTGAGCCTTCCCAGCTCTCAGCTACAGGAAAGGCCGTGAGGGCCATAGGGACCGCAGGGATGGGCAGCAGCATGGCCAGGGCAGGCAGGAGTGATTTTGGGGGCTGAATGCTCCAGGCAGCCTGGCATGCAAGCACCTGTGCGGCAGCAGCCCCCAGAGGGAGGGGAGCCTGGGCCACAGCACTGGGAACTGGGCTCTTCTGAGTCTCAGTGAAGAGATTTCCCCCCTTGGCCCCTCTTACCTCCAGCACGAGTGCACTCTCCAGACCACAGCACCAGCTCTACCCGGGGCGCCATCGTGCCCAGTTTTGCTTCATCTGAGAGCGGCTGTGTGAGCAGGTGGGGAGCTGGTGAGAGAGAAAGCAACCCAGTGAGAGGAGCAGGCCCATGTCCCTCCCCAGGTCTGGCACTTCCGCATTGCCCATCACAACACCGGGCTTGAAAGCAAAGGAGACCCCAGCAAGACCCTGTCCCAGTCCTTGGATGCTCTTGAGAGTTTGGCCCAAGGTCACATCTCAGCATGGCAGCTGAGACGCTGTGGGAAACTTTCTCCTTTCTCTCATTTCATCAGAAGTCTCTTTCTCAGCTCTCACAAGAAAGGTCGATGCTGTCTCCCGGGGGGAATTTTCTTTGCATACGTGCAATCGTTTCATAGTGCTTAGGGTTGGAAGGGACCTAAACAGATCATCAGGTCCGACCCCCTGCCCCGGGCAGGAACGGGTGCCGTGGTCATATTACCCAGCAAATCATATCACCCCAGCTGTAAGGTTGGGACACAGAAAACAAGAGACCCAACCTCCTCCACCTCTGTAAGGGAATCTCACCTTCCACAGCTGGTGGATTGCTGAGGAGCCTTCTCCAGTAAGCGGAGCCCAGGATCCCCAGGTGCTTTGCCGGCAAAAGATGGCCGGGGCAGCAGCTGCATCTTGAGAAGAATCTCTAGAAGGAAGAAACAAGAAGAAAAGTGGCAAGAACAGCACCTCTGTGCAAGGTCTGGGAAGAAAAGTGCCTGGGAAGCAGAGTGCAGGGCATGCAGCCCAACAGCAGGTCTCCAGAACAGGACTCGGAGGGTCAAAGGCATGGATCTGGGTCTTTTGGGCAACCAGTGATTCTGCAAGGTTTAGTGCCCGTCTGACACCATGAACACATGGGCCTTGTCCAGCTCTTCCTTTCTCCAGGCCAGCCTTTGACCCCAGGCCCATTTTTCCCCCGCTTTCCCACATGCCAGTGCCTGGGACCGCTGGTCCCTGTGGCAGTCTGCAGGCCGGCCCCTAGAGCCAGTGGTTAGAAATCATTTCTTGAGGCTGGGCTTGATCCTCAGCTTGTCTGAATGGTGCAGCTCTGGGGTCCAGCCCATGAGGGTTTTCCTTGCAAAAATGATCTGGGCTGCCATTAGTACAGTCACTTGTGAGGGCTGGAAGCAAGGGCTTGGGAGCTGGAGGTAAGATGGTCTACAGAAATGCAGGGATCTTCAGTTCTGCTGAGCACAGGAGACTCCCACTGAGCCTGCAGAGAGCGGCAGCTCCCCAGCACCTCCACAGCAGCCCCTGCAGCTCATCCCTGGTGCCTACAAGCCAGTTACTGGTCCCTGACTTTCTCCTGCTTGGGCTGCCTCGCTCCCTGTATTTGGATGTCGACAGGCTGGCCTGATCCCACCCGTCTATGAGGACAACAGCATGTAGACGGCAGGTCTTGGACCTGCACCTGCAGGGAAGTTTTCATTTCCATAGTATCAGCTAAGGGCTGAATGTCAGATGCTTGGAGCCTTTGGTGAATTGGCACAATGGAGCGTTTTCCCATAAGATAAGAGCAAGCCAAGACTGCGTCTGATGACCCCCCTTCAATACAGAACTGTGCTTCCACGTTACCTCTAATCCTGGGAAAGGACCGGAAAAAATCAAGGAGCGCATTTGTGAAGGCCCAGCAGGGAAAATGACGCTGAAGGGAAACCGTCACAGGCAGATCCTGCCTGACAAACCTTACAGCCTTTTATGACCAGGTCACACACTGCCTTGACACAGGAGCTGAGGCCAATGTCATCTACCTGGATTTTAGGAAAGCTTTTGACATAGCTTCCCTATGAGAATAGGATGTGAAAGTAACGGGTTGTGAAGTGGACGCCTACACGGTCAGATGGGTGGCCAACTGGCTCAGGGACCGCACCAGAGAGTGGTGGTGGCTGGGTCATTCTTGGCCTGCAAGGAGGTGGGCAGTGGGGTCCCACAGGGGTCGGTCCTTGGACCAGTGTTATTTAATATCTTCATCAGCGATTTGGATGAGGATGTGGAGAGCGCCCTGTCCAAGTTCACAGATGACATCAAGTTATGGGGCAAAGTTAACACACTGGAGGGCAGGGAGCGGACACAGGCTGACCTGGACAGGTTGGATCAATGGGTGGAACGAAATAGGATGCAATTCAACAAAGATAAAATGTAAGGTGCTCCCCCTAGGAAGGAGAAATCCCCAGCACACCTACAGGTTGGGGGATGACCTCCCTCAGCAGCTCAGAGGCTGAGAGAGATCTTGGAGTCATAGTTGACTCCAAGATGGACATGAGCCGGCAGTGTAACAAGGCCAATCACACCTTGGCAGATGCACGACCAACAGATTGAGGGAGGTGATCCTCCCCCTCTATGCGGCACTGGTCAGGCCGCAGGTGGAGTACTGCGTCCAGTTCTGGGCACCACACTTCAAGAGGGACACGGAGAATCTGGAGGGGGTCCAGAGGAGGGCCACTCACATGATTAGTGGCCTCCATGAAAGACTCCCAGCTGGATTTGAATGTGCCGTTCAGGGGCTCAGGCAGGAGGGTCCGTTCTCATTTCCTCTCTCACTTGGGCAGGCAGGTGCCCATGGCCTCCAGCCACTGCACATTTCAGCACTGCCCAGACACAGGATCTCATCTGCTGGCCCCATTGTGCTTTTCCACCTGCTCCAGCCCAGAGAGGGGAAAACAAGCCCTGTTCTCTCTTGCTGGCCGGGGAGTGGTTGCTCAGTCTTATGCTCCTGGGCCGAAAATGAACTGGATGACAAAGCCTCAGTGGAAACGTTTCTGCTGCTCTGAAGCTGTAGAAAGCCTCGCGCTCTGCACAGCATGGCAGGGATCCTTCCGCTCAACGACTCCCTCTGGCAGCGCCGAGGTCCGGGTATGAGGGGAGCCGTGAGGTCCCTGTGCTCTTCAGCCATCAACCCCTGCAAAGGGCCCTGCACACAGGAACCTGCAACTGCAGCCACGCGAGCAGTGCAGCTGCAGGGACAGCTCTGCCGGAAGTCCTCCCTGGTCACACGCAAGGCAGCAGCAGAGCCGGGGGTGCAGTCTGGAGCTCTCCGCTCTCCTTGGGACAGGTGGCAAAGGGGACAGTCCTGCCCCAGGGATGGTCACACTTGGGCCTTAGGGCAGGGGTGGGCAATTATCTCAGCTGGAGGACCTCTGAATGACCTTGGGGAGCTGTCAAGGGCCACAAGGGTAGTCCTGCCCCTTAGCAGGTGCCTGGCCTGCTGCCGCGCCCCTTCGCACCAGACCGCGCTGGCGCCACAGCAGCACGTGGGGCTCCTGGCACTGCAGGCGGAGCCACGTGCTATTGGGCCTGGCCGGGCCAGCTCTACACCTCTACGCGGGGCGTTCAGCACCGCAGCAGGGACCTGGATGTGGCGGCTGTAGGAGGGCGCATGCCAGTGGGCCGGGCCGGCTCCATGCTGCCACATGCAGCCCCCAGGACTCAGCCAGAGCCACGCGCTGCCCGATGTGGGCCATGAGTGCCCTGGGGGCCTGCTGCTGACTCCTACTGCTGGGCGGGGCTGACTTGTACCCATCAACCCCACCCACAAACCCACCACCACAGGCCCACACACCCCCTCCCACAGACAGGAGCCCCCTCCCTGCTCAGCAGCTGCCCAGTCTCATGCCGTGGCGCCTCCACGTGGGCTCCAAGGTGCAGCGCCAGGAGCCCTGCAGAGGTGGGGCAGAGCGCACCCGGGGCAATAGGCGACCCGACAGGCCGGCTCCAGCCCAGCACCAGCACTGGAGACCCCGAGTGCCCAACCCCCCCCACTGCCCCAGCCCCTGCCCAGCAAAGACCCTGGAGACCCCCCAGCCTAGCAGGGACTCTGGAATACCCCCCACACAGGCACCCGGGAAACCCCACACGGCCCCCCAGGTGCCCCCAGCCTGGCAGGACCTCCACAGACCACCCCGCCTAGCGGGGCCCATCATCATCGGCGAAGAGCGATGTCCCGGGTGCGGCATAGGAGGGCCTGGCTGCCATGGAACCGCACACCCTAGGCACCAGCCACCACTTCCGGTAATGGGGCCAATATCCGGTGACCCGCTGCAGCCCGGCCGCCATCTTGCCCAGTCATGTCAACATCCGGATACTCCTCCCCGCCCCCCCCGCCGGTGTCCCGCCTCCGCCGCCATCTTGAGCTCGGGCATTTCCGCCTCCAGCATCTGGCGACCAGCCCTGCCCCCTTTCCACCCCAGAGCATTGTGGGAAACAGACTCCAGCCCGACAGAGGGGGAATACAACCTTTATTGAACAGCAGAAGGAAGAGCCGGAGGCGGGCCCCCCTACGTGCCCCGAGGGGCGGGGCTTCGGAGGGCTCCGCCCCAGGTGCCTTGTGGGGCGGGGCCCAAGATGGCTCCGCCGTCGGGGCCAGGGGGAGGCCTGAGATAGCTCCGCCCCTCAGCTGCCCCCCCCAGGGGGCGGGTTCAGAGGTGGTTCCGCCTCCAGTGCCCATGGGGGTGGGGCCTGAGATGGCTCTCTCCAGCGGGTGGGATCAGGGGGGCTCCGCCTCCAGCTTGGTCGGGGGTCACAAGAGCCGGGCATCCACCTCCTGGTACAGCGTCACCGCCCCCTTGGCCGAGGGGCAGAGCTCCGCCCACAGCCCCCCGGGGCCCGACAGCTCCTGTGGGGGGGGGGGGTCAGTGTGGGGAGCCCGGACGCCTGGGTCCCGTGGCGCCACCACTGCCCCCGGGAACGGCCTCGCCGGGCAGAGCGGGCGGTGCTGGGAGCCCCGACGCCTGGCTCCCCTCCTCCCCGCGGGAGCCCAGGGCGCGGTGATGGAGCCGGTGGGACCGGACACCCGGCTCCGGTCCCTCCCTGTTCTGGGAGGGGAGTGGGACGGGGGTCCAGCAGCCGCTGCCCCCCACCTCTGCCCTGACGAACACGATGGCGGTGGACTCGTGGGCCTCCGCGCCCCCGATCTCGTACTGCTGCCTTGTCTCCTCCGCGGTCAGACTGCACCTGGGGGGGCAGCCACAGGCCCTCAGCACAGCAGGGCCCGGACCCCCGGTTGTCCCCCAGCTCTGGGAGGGGAGCAGGGCTGGGAGCCTGGACTCTGGGGTTCTCTTCCAAAGTCTCCCTCCCCCAGCCCGTCTGGGGAGCACGTACAGTGCCCAGCACCCCGCGTCCTTGTCCGGCAGGTCCGGACACTGCCCGGTGCTTCCCAGTCCCAGACTGGGGGGCCTGTACAGTGCCCGGTGTCCCCCGATCTCGGCCTAGGGGTGGTTTATGCAGTGTCTGGTGCATCCCAGTCCCGGCCTGGTAATATGTACAGCGTCTGTGCAGCTCCCTTCACCCGCCAGGCCCAGCCCAGGGGTCTGTCCAGCGCCTGGCGCCCCCCCAATGGGTCTGTACCTGACAAAGAAGGCAGCTGTGGCCCGTCCAGCCGTGGTCTCATTTCTCACCAGCCCCAGCAGCCGGGGAGGGCTCAGGGTCTCCGGGGGCAGGTTGACCTGTGTGGGAGGGGTGAGGGAATAGGTAAGGGGGCAGATGTGGAGTCCCACCTCCTTGGCCTTCCCCCCTCACAGACCTCATCACGGATCTCCTTGATGACGGAGGCGAAGATCTCCTCGACGACCAGGTCGGGGGGCAGGTCCTCGCACCGGAGCGAGGCGGTGGGGACCCCGCCGGCGATGGCCTGCGTGGGTACAGGTAGGGCTCAGCCTGGTGCCCAGCTCTGGTGGGGCAGTGGTGGACACCTGGGTTCTCTAGTCGGGCGAGCCGTCGCGGCTTTGGAGCAGGGACCAGCCCTACGCCGGACACCTGGGCTCGCTGGACAGGACCGAGGGGCTGAGCCTGGAGGGGCTCTACCTGGGGCGCCCGGGGTCCCTGGCTGGGAAGCGGGGCCGGGGGCCCGTTCCCCCCGGCACCCACCTGCGGCTCGGGGTGCCCACCAGGCACATCCAACTTCCCGGGGGCCTCGGCCACGTGGGGGCTGCGGCGCAGCAGCACCAGGCGCCCGTCGGCGGTGGCCAGCAGAGCCCCCACGCCCAGGGGGTCGGCCAGGAAAGCCTGGGGGTCCCCGCGGCCCCGGCCCCGCGCCCGCAGCCGCGGCCCCCGCGCCGCCAGGTTGGTGCCCACGAAGTCGCGGTAGCGCGTCAGGCCCAGGCGCAGGCGCAGCGGGGGGGTCCCGCCGGGGCCCAGCCCGGCCCCCCCCAGCCGGAACTTGGGGGCGTCGAAGAGCCGGGGCCGCCCCTGGCGCGCGGCCGCCCACAGCGCCGCCAGCACGGCGCCCTCGCCCGGCAGCTCGCGGCGCCCGTAGGCCCCCGACACCTCCGCCTGCACCTGCCCCCGGGCCAGGCCCGCCCCGGGGCAGCGCACCAGGATGGACACCTCGGGGTCCATGGGCCGGCGGAGCGGGAGCCGGCTCCTGGTCCCTCCCCTATGGGGACGGGGCCCGGAGGCCGCGGGCAGCCCGGGCTCCCTCCCCCGCCGCCAGCTCCTCCCCGAGCCGCGGCCCCACCCCTGCGGACTACATCTCCCAGCATCCCTCGCAGCAGCCCCTCCCTGCTCGCCCCTGCCCGGCCGGGGGACCCGGGAGCGCGGCGCATGGAGCCGGCGGCGGCGGCGCCCGGGGCCGGCGGCAGGAGGCCGGGGGGGCGGCGGCGGCCGCGGCGCCAGGACCAGGTTAGAGCCCGCGCGCGCGCCCGCCGGGCCGGGCTGTTTGCCCCCGGGCGGGCGGGCGGCGCCGGGGTCGGGGCTGGGCCGGGGCGAGCTCCGCACGGGGACGGCGCGGCCCCGGGCCCAGGCGCGGGCGGCCCGAGGACGCTCCTTGCGCCGGGTCCGGGCGAGGCGAGGACAGCGGCGCCGGGGCCGGCCGGGCTTGACCCGGAGCCCCGGGCCTTGGCGGGGCGCCGCGGGCGGGAGGGGGCGGGGGTCGTGCAGCCGCAGCCCCAGGCGGGCGCAGGGCGGGCTCGGCCTCGTCTCTGCCTGCGAAAGGGGCAGGTGTCGGGGCGCCCGCGGCGACGGCGCGGGCAGCCTTGACCTCGGCGCGTCGTGGGCAGCTCCGCGCGCCCGGCCGGCCTGCTCCTGCTTGCCGTGGCCTGCGGGGTGGGTGACGGGAGCCAGGCCCAGGGACGACGCGCAGGGGGGGGCACGTGCCCCCGAGCGCGGCATGCGCCCCGGCAGCGCTTGCGCGTGGTCCGCGGTCCCCGCTGGCTGTGCCAATGCTGCCCGTGGCGGCTGCAGGTGGTCGCTGACCCCTGGTCGGCGCTTGCCGTGGCCCCCTCCCCTGCCGACAGTGCCGGTGGCCTCTGCGGGAGCTCCCCCACCCACTGGGGCCAGGCGCCGCCACGGCCAGGACCTTCCCCGGGGCTCCTGTCGCCAACACCCCCAGCTGCGCCCCCAGAGCTGGAGGGAACCCGGCGACTGGCCCGACGCTTCTTGCAGGACCCCGACACCCGCCTGTCCCGGACCCTGTCCTACGCGCTGCGGCACGGCGCGCTCGAGCTGGGGCTGCACATGGGGGCAGGTAGGTGGGGCACGTGGGCGTGGCTACACTGACCCCTCCCTTGGGCAGATAGGGGGTGTGGTCCCCCATGGCCCTGCCTCCTCCGGCTTTGTAGGCGTGGTCACACCTGGCTCCTCCCTCCACCCACTGCGGGGGAGGGGAGAGCACAGGGCTCCCCGTGGGGGGGAGTGGGGAGGGCACAGCCCCAGGCGTCTGTGATCCCCCGTGGGGCTGCGGGATGCCCGGGTTCCCCGCGCTGCGCCCCCACGCCCATCCCCCGCCCCGCTGCTGGACGCCTGGGTCCCGCTGTGCCCGCAGACGGGTTCGTGGCGCTGCCGGAGCTGCTGGCGCTGCCCAGCCTTGCGGGTGTGTCGGAGGGCGACGTGCGGCGCGTGGTGGAGACCAATGAGAAGCAGCGATTTGCCCTGCGCCCCGCCCCCTCTGGGGGGCTGCAGATTCGGGCCAATCAGGGACACTCCCTAGAGGTAGGGGGTGGGGCCTGGCTGAGAAGGTGTGGCATGGGCAGGGCCTGGTGTGGGGGTGGGGCCTGGTTAGGAAAGAGGTAGTTTGGGGGTGGGACCTAGCTGGGGGGTGGGGCCCATACGGGGCAGGGCCTGTCCAGGGCTGAGGGAGGGTACACGGGGGTGGGGCCTAGCTGGGCACGGGCGGGGCTAGGATTTGCCTGGGGCTAGAGCCTAAGGAAGTGGGCAGGGCCCTGGGACTGGGGGTGGGGCTTAGGGCTTCGCCTGCCCCCTCAGGTGCCAGAGCTGGAGCTGACGCCCCTGGAGACGCCGGAGTCGCTGCCCCCCACCCTGGCCCACGGGACCCAGCGCCGGCTCTGGGACTCCATTCGCCGCGGGGGCCTGTCCCGGCGCGGCCGCACCCACATCCACCTAGCGCCCGGCCTGCCCGGGGACGCCGGGGTCCTCAGCGGTGAGCGTCGGCCGCCCCTCCTGCCCCTGGGGACAACCCAGGCGTCTGGGGAGGTGGGGGACCAGCCCCGTCCTAGAGCTGGGGAGACTCCAGGAGTTGGGGGGGATCAGCCCCTCAAGACCCGGGGAGAACCCAGGAGTCCGGGGGGCGGGGAGGGGACCAGGCCTCTGCTCGAGCCCAGCGTCCGGGAGAGAGCCCAGGGGTCGGGGAGGATGAGGCCCCTCCAAGAGGTGAGGGAGAGCCCAGGCGTCCGGCTCCTGCACCTCACCGGAGCCCTTGGTCCCCGCAGGGATGCGGCCGGACTCCGAGGTGGCCGTCATCATCGATGGGCCGCAGGCGCTGGCAGGTGAGTGCAGCCGGGGGGACTCGGGCGTCCGGGCCCCTTGCCCCCACCATCTAATCCCCCAGGCATCCGGGTGACCCTCTGCCCCCCACATTGCCCCCACAGATGGGATCCGGTTCTTCCGCGCAGCCAACGGGGTGGTCCTGACGCCTGGCGATGCCCACGGGGTCCTGCCCCCCCGCTACATACTGTGTGCCCTGCAGCTGCGGCCCAGCCGTGAGTGAACCCAGGTGTCCAGGCCCCAGCCCTCGCTGCCCCCCGAGAGCCCAGGAGTCCGGGCCAAGCCAGGCTCACGCTGGGGGTTGTTCTTAGCGTGCTTTATTTGGGGGGGGCATAGCCAGTCGGTGTCCTTTAGCTGGGGAAGGGTGGGGGCTAGGAGCCCAGATGCTTGTGTTCCCTGGGAAAAGAGGCAAGAACTGGGGGAGAACATGGGGCAAGATTTTGGGGGGGGGGCCTGCCCTGCCCTGCCCTGCCCCGCCCCGCCCCGCCCCACTCTCTCTCCATCTCTTTCAGGCTGTCTCCTGCCCCTGGACTGACCGAGTTGCCCCCCCAGGGCCTCAGGATGGGGGGGCAACTACTGGACTGATTAACACCTCCTTAACCAGCCCCAGGTCTCAGCTTCTCCTTGATGTCCCTAGAGGGTCTGAGGGGGCAGATTCAGGGAGCTTGGGGGGGGGGGGTCCTGGGCCATGTCTGGGGAGGGCTGCAGGGGCTTGTGGGAGGGTCTGTGATACCAGGGGGGCATTGGGGGGTGAGGGTGACTGGGGGTCCTAGGCCAGGGTTGAGGGGGTTCCTGAGGTTGGGTGAGCTGTGGGGGGATCCTTGAGTTGGAGAGTGATGAGGGGGCAGGGGGCCTTGGCGGATCTTGGGGGTAGGGCCAAAGGTCAGGTCAGGGGGCTGGGGGTCATGGAGGGATCCTAGAAAAGCAGGTTGGGGGGGGATCA
The DNA here is from genome assembly GCF_052110815.1 of Crocodylus siamensis. NCBI lineage: Eukaryota > Metazoa > Chordata > Crocodylia > Crocodylidae > Crocodylus > Crocodylus siamensis. The sequence continues at coordinate 4,141,454 of NC_143400.1, forward strand.
GGGTACTGGGGGGGGTCATGAGGTCAAAGAGCAAGTCGGGGGGATTTTCAGGGGTCAAAGGGCAGGGTGAGGGGTGTGGGGGGGGTCAGAGGGCCTCATGGCCGCCCGTAAGCTTGTGGAAGAGCTGCTCGTCGGGGACGGGGCTGGGGCCAGGGCCAGGGCGGGCACGGGTGGACAGGAAAATGTAGCCGCCCAAGAATTCATGCAGCACCTTGCACCCAGCCGAGACCACCGCGAACGCCACGTTGATGTGCTCGTCAAACTCGATGGCCACCTGGAAGGAGGGGGGAAGTGAGGACCCCAGTGTCTGGGCTCCCAGTCCCACAGCTCCCGTGCTGCAGGTCCCATTCCTCCTCCCCCAGGGAGCCCAGGCTCCAGGCTCCCCAGCCCTGGCTGCCTGCTCTTAATGGGCTTCTCCAGGGCTGGGAGACAAGCCAGGCGGCCGGGCTCCCACAGTTCACACCTGCACCTCCTCCCCCTTCCCCTGCCATCCCCTCCCCTCCTGGGGCCTAAAATAGCCATTTCCCTTATAAACCAGCCCAACTGGGAGAGACCCCAAACATGCAGCTCCCAGCCCCCCCGCTCTCCCCCCGGGGAACCCCGGTGTCCGGCGCACCTGCCGGCTGTCCCAGTTGACGTTCCACTGGCGCATGGAGCTGAAGCGCCAGGTCTTCACCACATCGCCCACGGCTAGGTCGATGCGCAACAAGCGCCCAGGAGCGATGCCCAGCACCTCGTCTCGCCGGCTGCCCTTGAACCTGTGTGTGCAGGGGGAATGCCTGGTTCCCTCCAGATCTGGGCTGGGAGCCCAGACGCCTGGGGTCTCAGGGAGGAAAGGAGGGCTGGGTGGGGGGGAGTGAGCGGGGTTCTAGGATCCTGGGCGCCTGGGTTCCCTCCAGCTCTGGGCATGGAGATGAGGCTGGGGGATTGGGTGGCAGGGGATGGAGGTCCAGATACCTGGGTTCTCCCTGGCTCTGGGAGGGGACTGGAGTGACTGGGGTGGGTCTGGGACCCCAGACCTGGGTCCTTTCTGCCTCTGGGAAGGGAGGGGACAGGGGTGGGGAGTCCCAGATGTCTGGGTCTGTCCTGCGTACCTGACCACGAAGTAGGTGATGCCAAAGTCGGGCAGCGCCTGCCACGCCTTCAGGAAGCGCATCTTGGCTTCAGTCAGTGAGAGCTGGGCCACGTTCTGGTAGGCCTCCAGCACACGCGGGGTTAACTGTGGGGGGTGTGGGGGTGCCATCAGCCTCCCAAGCTAAGCAGGGTCCTGGGTGGTCCCAGTGTGGATGGAAGACCACTCAGGAACTGGGGTCAGCGGAGGGGCCCTTTACTGTTATCCCCCATAGGGGGTGCTGTGCTGGGGGTGTAATTCAAAGATGGCCCTTCCCCTTGCAACTCTTATTAGGCTTGGGTTATTCTAGGTTATCCCTCACTAATACAGATTATCCCCTATTTGTCTCCTCTGCCCCAGGGTTACTCCACCCAGCAGTCCCTGCTCTCCCAGGTGCCCCCTATAGCTTCCCCATCTATCCCCACTGTCCCAGGAAAATCCCATGTATGTTTCCCATATCCCAGGATAACCCCCCATATGTCTTGTTGTCCTGGGATAACCCCCCATCTATCCCAAAATAACTTTCCATGTGCCCCCACTGTCCAGGTAAGTCTCTTTGTCAGTCCCCACTCTCCTGGGATAAACCCGTATCTATCCCCACTATTCTAGGATAACCCCATACATGTCCCCATTATCCCAGGATAACCTTTCTGTCTGTCCCTACTATCTCACAGTAACTTCCCCCATATATCCCAGGATAACACCTGTATATATCCCAACTATCCTGAGATAACCTCCACTGCCTCCCCCCCACCCTCCAATTTACCTGCTTAGGCTTGAACTTCTTCTGGTAACGTGGGGGGAAGAGCCAGGTGGGCCCTGCTCCATCAGGGGCGGGGGTGGGGGTGGGGGTGGGGCCAGAGACGGAGCCAGCACGCTGCAGCTGCAGGAAGGCCAGGATGTTCTGGACTTCGGCCCTGTAGGTGCTGTCAGCCATGGTGCGGCCCCGGGCGGCCAGACGGCAGGCACCCATCCAGTGGGCGTATTGCTTCTCCTGAGGGGCGGGGCAACAGCTGGAGGTGGAGCATCACCCAGGGGGGTGGGACACCTCTCTTCCCATTCCTGTTTGTCCCCATTATCCAAGGCTAGCCAGTCTGTCCATACTATCCAGGGATGAATGGTTTCCTGTCTGTTGCTACTATCCTGGGATAATCCAGTTCTCATCATGATACCACTATCCCAGGACAACCAGTGGCTGCCTTTATTATCCCAGAATAACCCACTGCCTGTCTGTCCCTTCTATCCTGGGATGATGTCACTTCCCCCCTTCATCTGTCCCCACCTTCCTGGATAATCTGCTTCTCATCTGTTTCCACTGGCCTGGAATGATTTACTTCTCATGTGTCCCCACTATCCCAGGATTACCACTGCTGTCTTCATTATCCTGGGATATAACCCACTTGTCTATTCCCACTGTTCTGGGATAACTACAGGCTGGCCTTATTATCTTGGGATAAATCTCATCTCTCACCACTATCCTGGAATAACTATTGTCTGGCTCCATTATCCCAGAATAAATTGCTTCTCATCTGTCCCTACTAATCTAAAATAAGATATTTGCCATCTGTCCCCACTATCCTGGGATAATCACTATCTGGCCCTACTCTCCCAGGATAAATTGTCTTCCATCTGTCCCCAGCTATCCTGGGATAACCAGGATCTGACCGTATTATCCTGAAATAACCCACTGCATGTCTATTCCCACTATCGTGAGATAATTCCCTTCCCCACTGTTGATTCCCCACTGTCCCAGATTAGCACATCTTTCTGTTCCTTCTCTCCTGAGATAAATGACCCCCTGGCTGTTCCTGCTGTCCCAAGATAACCCCCTTGGGGTGTCTCTACCCCCATCTGTGCTGTCTCATGGGATAACCTCCCCCTGTTTGTCCCAGTATCCCAGAATAAGTTTTCTACATCTGGCTCTGCGTCATCTGTCTCTGTTATCCAAGGCTAACTTCCCCCTGTTCCCATTATCCTGGGATATAACCTCTACCTATAGCTCGGCCCACATTTGCCTCTGCTATCCCAGGTTAACTCCATCCCCCATCTGCCTCTGCCCCCACCCCCATCTATCTCCACTATTCCAAAATAAGTAAGTCTCCTATATCTGGCTCTGCCCACATATGTCTCCATTATCCTAAGATAGATGCAGAATAACTTCTCTGTCCCCACTACTCCAGGACAACCTCCTCTGTCTGTCCCCACTACCCCAGGACAAGTCTCCTATATCTCTCCCCACCTGTATCTGCCTCCACCACCCTGGGATAGCCTCCCCCCATCTGTCCCCAGTATCCTGGGATAAGTCCGTTACATATGGATCCACCCAGATCTGCCTCTGCTATCCTGGGATAACCTCCCATCTGTCCTCACGGTCTTGGGGTAACTCACTCACACTTGGCCCTGCCCCCAGGGAGGCACCACCCCCTCACTCACGTCCTGGCAGCGCAGATGCAGTTCGCTCATGCCCTCGGGTGACGGCACCAGCAGTTTGATGCAGAACTTGCCCCCTGATAGGTTGACATCTGGGACCACCTCACAGCCTGGGGGTGGGGCCAGAGGGTGCAGGGTTAGCTGTGGGCGGGGCTTAACAGGCAGGTCCAGAATAGGGCAGAGCCAGCTGGGGTAGGGCTAATGGTGAAGGTGTAGGGCGGGGTTATTGGGGGCAGGGCTAGAGAGGAAGGTGGCGAGGACCTTAGGGTGGGGTGGGGTGGGGTGGGGCTTGCAGAGGGGCCTGATCCTGGGGTCACGGGCGCTGGGCCTGGCGAGGGTGGGGCCTGGAGGCCTTGGTCCTCACCCTTGAGGTTGAGCTGCTGCACCGGCTCCCCCAGCGCCTCCTCCTGGCTGCGGTAGCACGAGAGCGACGTCTCCTTGAACACGACCCAGTGCGGCTTGAAGCCCTTCAGGGTCAGCTTTCGCGGCCTGGGGGGGAGGGTGCAGAGGGTGGGACGCAGGCGACCAGGCCCTGGTCCCCCCACTCTCCCCTCCACAGCCCCTCCCCTGCCAGAGAAGGGTTCACCCCTGCCCGGGCTCACCTGAACACCCGCAGAGTTTCCCTCAGCTCAGGGATGGCAGTCAGGTTTTCCTGGGGGAGCCAAGAGTCACCCTGGGTATCACTGCCCCCCACCAGCCCGGCCAGTGCCCCTCCCTCCCAACCACAGCTCCCAGCCCGGCCAGTGCCCCTCACCAGCATGTCGGTGGGGGCTGTTCCCCCCTCCAGCTTGACCTCCAGGCTGCTGAGGGCCGAGTCCAGGTCGTCGAGGGTGGGGGCGTCCCCGGAGAGGGCCGTGGGGTCTGTGCTCAAGGACAGCTTCTCAATGTGGTACTGGGGGGAGGGGAGCAGGGATGGGCTCTTCCACCCTGCCCCCCCACTGCTCCATGGTGGGTCCCTGGTGGGGCAGGGGCTTGGGGGGCTGAGGTTGGGGATACTGGGATGAGAGTCAAGGGGTCTCTGGGGGATACCTGGGTAGGGGGGAGCAGGAGGCTTGTGGGGGGAGTCTCTGGCAGGGGGGAACCCAGGCGGGTGGGTGCTCTGGGGTGGGGTTCCTGGACGGGGGGCCTGAGGGAGTGTGGGGTTTCTTAGGGGGGTCCCTTGAGGTGACCATGGGGAAGGTGACTGGTGCCCTGGTGGGAGACGTGGGGTTCCTGTGAGGGAGGGGGTTTCCAGAGGAGGTTGGGACCCAGGAGGTGAGAAGGTCTGTGGGACCCTAAAGTGTGGGGTGAAATTTGGGGGTTTATAGTTTCATAGTTTCTAGGGTCGGAAGGGACCTGAGCAGATCATCGAGTGTGACCCCCCGCCATGTCAGGAAAGAGTACTGGGGTCAAAGGCCCCCAGCAAGGTGTTCATCCAGCCTCCTCTTAAAGCCCCCCAGGGTAGGAGCCTGCACCACTTCTCTTGGAAGCTGGTTCCAGACCCTAGCCACCCTGACCGTGACGTAGCGCCTCCTGATATCTAGCCTAATGAGGGCAGTTGGGGGTGCCCTGAGAATGAGGAGGATTTGGGGGCCTGGGTGAGCTCCTGGGGTCTCTGGGGGGCTCTTGGCAGTCTGGGGGGGGTCCAGGAGTCTCTGGTGTGGCCCCGGGAGATTGGGGGGCCCCAGCGGGGGGGGGGGGGAGCTGGAGGGTCTCCACGGGGCGTCCCAGTACCTGGAGGGCAGCAAACAGCACGGTCTCCTCCTCGGTGCAGTCGGTCTCCTCCAGCAGCAGGGCCCAGCGCGCCTGCTCGTACAGCTGCGTCATCCGCACCGCATCATACTGGGGGGCAGTGGGGTTACCAGGGGGTCATGGGGGGTCACCAGAGGGGCATGGAAATCACTTGGGGTGGGGGGGGTCATTGCATAGTGAGGATTGCCACGGAGTCACCAAGGCATCATTGAAATCACTGGGAGTCATGGGGTCCCCAAGGGCTCTTTCAAGCCTTGAGGGGGCCATTGGGGTCCCAGGGGTCACCAGCAGGTCACCAGAGGCTCATTAGGGTTAGAGGGCACCACCAGGGGAAGAGGTGGGCAGGGCCAGACCCAGGGGGCGGGGCTAGAGGGAGGCAGGGGGCAGGGCCAGGGTGCACCTGGGGGTCCAGGTCGAAGAAGGTGTAGAACTTGAACCGGAGCCAGAGCTCATCATCCTCCTGCACGTCCTGGGTCATCAGCGACAATGACGAGTCCAGCCACCTGGGGGGGAGGGCGGTGCCCCTCACTCCTGACCCACAGCCCCTGCCCCCCAGACCTGCCGGTGCCCCTCGCTCCCGGCCCGCAGCCCCCACCTGCTGTTGATCTGGCCCTTCTCCACCAGGCTGCCAGGGCGCGGGGACTTCATCACGGTCTCGGGGCTGGGCCCAGCCTGACTGAGCGAGAGCATCCGGTAACAGGCCGTGGCCTCGGGGCTGTCGGAGAAGTGGGGCGGCATCCCCCGGAACTGCTGCTGCTCCGCACCTGGGGAGAGACAGAGGGGGGCTCGCACAAGCACAGCAGCCTCTCACACAAGGGCACCAGGAGCATCTCCTTTGCATGGGCTCTGGCATGAAGGTGTGTTGGTGGGAGTGCTTGTATGGAGACTCACTGGGGCACTTGTGCAAAAGCCGATATGAAGGATCCAATGTGTGCCGTGACACAGGAGGCTGCATGTATGCAAGTGAACCCCACATGTGAGATTCCCATGTGAGCTGGCACAGAGCCACATGAGCACCCCTGCACTTGTGCAAGAGCCCAGGGAATTGAGCAAACCAATGGGTATTTGTGCAAAAGGTTGCACAGTTACTAGTGAACACCTTGTGCAATGATGTGAGAGCTTGCACAGAGACTCATGAGCATACCCATGCAAGTGAGCGAGCATATGTGTCCATGCAACTTCTTGCACAGTTACTAGAGAACCCCTCATGCCAGAGCCTGAGTGAAGCAGGGTGGCTTGGTGTGACACCTGGCATAGAGCCTCGCAAGTGCCTATGCTCTTGTGTGAGAGCCCGTGTGAACAAATGAACACATAGTTTCTAGGGTTGGAAGGGACCTGAGTAGATCATTGAGTCTGACCCCTGCCATGGCAGGAAAGAGCACTGGGGTCAAATGACCCCAGCAAGGTGTTCATCCAACCTCCTCTTAAAGCCCCCCAGGGTAGGGGCCAGCACCACTTCTCTTGGAAGTTGGTTCCAGACCCTAGCCGCCCTGACCATGACGTAGCACCTCCTGATATCTAACCTAAACCTACCCTCTGCCAGCTTGTGACCGTTATTCCTGGTCACTCCTGGCAGTGCTCGGGGGAACAGTGACTCCCCCAATGCCTGCTGATCCCCCCTGACTAGTTTATAACAGGCCACAAGATCCCCCCTCAGCCTTCTCTTGTGGAGGCTGAACAGGTTCAGGTCCCGTAGCCTCTCCTCGTAGGGCCTGCCCTGCTGCCCCCGGTCATGCGAGTGGCCTCCTCTGGACCCTCTCCATGCTGCCCACGTCCCTCTTGAAGTGCAGCGCCCAGAACTGGACGCAGTACTCCAGCTGAGGCCTGACCAGTGCCGCATAGAGGGGGAGGATCACCTCCTTGGACCTGCTCGAGATGCATCTGTGGATGCAGGACAAGGTGCGGTTGGCCTTCCTGACCGCGTCCCCACACTGCCGGCCCATGTTCATCTTGGCATCAGTGATGACTCCAAGATCCTTTTCTGCCTCTGCACTGTCGAGAAGGGAGTTCCCCAACCTGTAGGTATGGTGCCAGTTCTTCCTCCTGAGGTGCAGCACCTTGCACTTGTCAGTGTTGAATCCCATCCTATTCTCGTCCGCCCACCCCTGTAACCTGTCTAGGTCAGATTGTAGCCTGTTGCATCCTTCCAGTGTGCCCATGTCCCCCCACATCTTAGTGTCATCAGCATATTTGCACAGGGTGCTTTTCACCCCCTCATCCAAGGCACTGATGAAGATGTTGAAGAGTCCGGGCCTGAGGACCGAGCCCTGGGGGACCCCACTGCCCACATCCCTCCAGGCTGAAAATGTCCCATCTGCCACCACTCTCTGGGTGCGGCCCTCCAGCCAGTCGGTGACACATCTGACTGTGGGTGTCGACACCACAGCCCCCCAGTTTCTTAATGAGAATGGGGTGAGAGACAGTGTCGAAGGCCTTCCAAAAGTCCAGGAAGATGATGTCCCCTGCTACCCCTGCATCTAAGGATCTGGTGAATCTGATCATAGAAGGCCACCAGGTTGGTCTGACAGGACCTGCCACTGATGAACCCATGCTGGTTGCCCCTAAGCATGCAGTCCCCTGCTGGCCCCTCCTGGATGTGTGCCAGCATAATTTTCTTGAACAGCTTGCCTAGGATCGAAGTAAGACTAACTGGCCTATAGTTTCCTGGGTCCTCCTTCCTCCCTTTTTGAAGATGGGAACCACGTTGACCCTCTTCCAGTCCTCCAGCACCACACGAGAGCACCACGAGTGCTCGTACAGCTGTGCCAGGGGTCCTGCAATGACCTCAGCCATTTCCTTTAGTACTCTAGGGTGGAGATCGTCCAGACCAGCTGACTTGAATATGTCCAGTCCCTCCAGGAGCTCCCTAATTAGTTCCTCGCTAATCTTTGGCCCAGGTGTGCCTCCCCCGGGGCCCAAGGGGGGCCCAAGGGGGAGTGGCTGTTCCAGTCCCTGCTTAGGAAGATGAAGGCAAAGAAGTCGTTAAATATGTTGGCTTTGTTGTCTGGTGTGACGACCAAATTTCCTAACGTGTCCTGCAGGGGCCCCACATTACCCAAAACCTTTTTACCCCTGTGTATTTAAAGAAGGATTTCTTATTGTCCTTAATCCAGAAGGCTAGTCCCAGTTCCATCTCTGCCTTGGCCTTCCTGACTGCCCCCCTACATCCCCGAGCAAGTCATCCCTGGTGATGGCCCCTCCTTTCCATTGGGTGTGTGCCTCTCTTTTAGCTAGGGGACATTCCCAGATGCTTTTGGTGAGCCATGGGGGCTTGTGTGCCCTCCTGCTCCCTTTGACCCTTGTTGGGATTACCTCTCTTTGTTCATCTAACCTTTCTTAAACACCCCCAGGGCAGGAGCCTGCACCACTTCTCTTGGAAGTTGGTTCCAGATCCTAGCCGCCCTGACAGTGAAGTCGCGCCTCCTGATATCTAGTCTGAATCTCCCCTCTGCCAGCTTGTGACCGTTATTCCTGGTCACTCCTGGCGGTGCTCGGGGGGACAGGGACTCCCCCAATGCCTGCTGATCCTCTCTGACTAGTTTATAACAGGCCACAAGACCCCCCTCAGCCTTCTCTTGTGGAGGCTGAACAGGTTCAGGTCCCGTCGCCTCTCCTCGTAGGGCCTGCCCTGCTGCCCCCGGTCATGCAAGTGGCCTCCTCTGGACCCTCTCCATGTTGTCCACATCCAAATACATGGGTATTCATGCAAGAAGTTACACAGATGCTAGTGAACACCTTGTACAAATCTTACACAAATTAGAGTACATTGGTGTGAGAGTTTGCCCAGAGACTGTCATGTGCCTGTGTAGTCGTGTGACAGGCCATGTGAAGAAATCTGTACTTGTGCAAGAAGTCGCATGGGTACTTGTGAATTCCTAGAGAACCTGTGTGAATGAGTCTATAAACATGCATCTGTGACACTGCACAAACACTAGTGAATACCTTGCACAAGAGCCAGTGTGAACAAGCATATGTTAGTGTGAGAGTTTGCAAGGAGACTCACAAGTGCACTTGTGCGAGAGCCTATGCAAATGAAATGTATATGTGTGCAAAAGGTTGTACAGATGATGGTGAACACCTTCTGCAAGAACCTGTGTGAGTGATGATGTACTGATGTGAGAGCTTGTACAGATACTTGCAAGTGCCCATGTGCTTGTGCAAGTGCCTGTGAAAACAAATATGTATTTGTGTGAGAGGTTCCACAAATGTTAGTGAACAGCTTGTGCGACACCCAGTGTGAACAAATGCATATTGGGATAAGAGTGTGCATGGGGACTTGTGAATCCCCATACATGTGAATGAGCAACAAGTTTGTATCCATGCAAGAGGTTGGAGATACTAGTGAATTCCTTGTGCAAGAGCCTGTGAAAACAAGCAAATGTGTATCCATGAAAGGTTGCATGGGTGAAAGTGAACACTTTAAGTGAGAGCCCATGTGAATGAACAAACAAATGTGCATTCATGCAAGAGGTTGTCCAGGTTCTAGTGAACACCTCGTGCAAAAACCTGTGTGAAGAATGTGCATTGCTGCGAGAGTTTGCACATGACTTTCAAGCATCCATGCACTCGTGCGAGAGCATGTGCCAATAAATGGGTATTTGTGTGATAAGCTGCATGGACCCTAGGGCATTCCCTGTGTGAGAGCCTGTGCAAATGGGTGAACCATGTATTTGTGCAAGTGGTTGTGCAGGTGCCTTTGTACGCGTATTTGTGCAGCCTCTCACACAAAGAATTCATGGATATTCGTGGAGCTTCTTGCACAGATGCACCATTACTTGCTCATTTGCACAGGTTCTCACACAAGGAATTCACTAGCATCTGTGCAGTCTCCTGCACGACTACACGTTTGCTCATTCGCACAGGCTTTCACAGGAGTGTGTAGGCATTCGCCACTATCTGTGCAGACTCTCAAGCTAGTGCTCTCATGCAAATTCTCATGAGGCAGTCACTAGAACCCAGGCACCTCTTGCACAAATGCACACTGGGTGCTCACATGACTGCCCCTGCCTCCTGCATGAGGGTGCTCACGCTCACGCCTGTGGCCCCCACCCCCAGCACTTACTATTGGGCAGCATGATCCCAGTGAGGTCGAAATCATCCTCGGCCCCCGGCGCCGCCTCCTTGCGCTTCTTCTTCTCCTTCCCCTCGGGTGGGCGCAGCAGAGACAGCTCCTCAGGGTGACGGATTGCTGAGGGGGCAGGGGGGTCACCTAGGGCAGCCTGCCCACTGGTGCCACGCACTCCTGACCTGCAGTCCCCTGCCCCCCAGCCCTACTGGTGCCCCTCATTCCCAACCTGCAGCCCCCACCCATTGGTGCCCCTCATTCCTAACCCACAGCCCCCACCCATCAGTGCCCTTCGTTCCCAACCCTCAGTCCCATATATAGCGGCACCCCTCCCACCCATCAGTGCCCTTCACTCCTGACCCGCAGCCCCGGTCTCACCCAAGACGCGGCAGATGCCGGCCACGGTGCGGAAGACAGTGTCGCTGAAGGAGGCCTGGACCCGCACTCGGCGCCGGTTGGGCAAGCGCAGCCGCAGCGGCTTGTGCTGGGGCGTGTAGCGGAGCCGGGCATCCGCGCCCAAGCCGTACTTGTCCAGGGCCCAGCCTGTGCGCAGCAGCCACTGGCGCTTCTGCTCCCACCACAGCGCGTGGTCTGACCAGTCCCGTTGCACCCCTGCAGGGACCAGCCGTCAGGGGCAGCTGAGGCTGGGGTGCAGCCAGCGGCTGAGCGGAACAGGCTGCAGCTACCTCTGGGGTGGGCACAGGCCACAGAGAACAGATGCATCTGGCTCTGGGGAGGAGCAGGCCTGGGCAGAACAGGCTGCGCCTGGCTCTTGAGGTGGGCACAGGGCACGGAGAACTTGCGGCTGGTTCTGGGGGGCACCAGAGCCACAGAGAACAGAGGCAGCAGCTGGCTCTGGGGCTGGCAGCCCAGATGGTTGGGTTCCCTCGCAGCCCATCAGCCACTTCATCCCAGGCCTGCTGTCCTGCTATGTTCAAGCAGAGAACCCAGGCTCCCAGGCCCCCCTGCTCTAACCACTGCCCCCCCAGCCCTGGGGTATTTATAGCCCTTATCACCCCCTCCCTAGGGTATCTCCTGTCCCTGCTCCCTTCCCCAGGAAACTCCAGCCACCCCTGCCCTGGGCTGGGTTGATAAGAGGCCACTTCCTGCAGGATCAGTCCCCACCAGCACCACCCCCTCCCAGGGGAGGGACCAAAACATGGCCACTCCCCCCAGTTGGGGACAGGGGTGGGGGAGGGCGGGGGCCCCCTGAGTCAGAGCCAGGGCTCCCTGAGTCACTGGGGTCATGTGGGTACTAGATGCCTGGGTTCCCTCCAGCTCTGGGGGGGGTGGGGCGCGGGGCTGGGGGGTTGAAAGCAGGGTGCCCGGACGCCTGGGCTCGTCCCTGCTTAGCAGCTGGGAGTTAGAGGAGGGCTCCTGGGCCTGGATGTCTGGGTTCTGCCCCAGCTCTAGGGGGACCTAAAGGACCGGCGCTCACCGATCTTTTCGGCCACCCGCAGCATGAGCCCCCCGATATGCAGGTCGCCGGTGACACGCAGCGTGACATTGGTGGCCTCAGCCTCATCCTTGGTCTTGGCGCCATCCACGGCCACGCGCAGCTCCCACGACGCATCGATGGCATCGCCCGTCGCCGTCTTCAGCCCCGCCATGGCGCCTGCAGCCACACCCGGACACCTGACTTCCTTCTACCTGGATGCTGGGGTCCCCTGGCTCCCACCTGCCCCGGACACCTAGGTCCCATCCCCCCGGGCGCCTGCATCCCCTGGGTCCCAACCCCCCCCCAGTGCCTGCATCCCCTGGGTCCAGCTTCGCTGGATTCCTCATCCCCTGAACCCCGGGGTCCTGTCAACCCCAGCCCAGACACCTGGTGCCCCTCAGCCTCAGGCCCAGCCACCTGGCCTGGATACGGTGGGGAGCAGAGAAGGGAACAGCTGGGAGGTGGACACCTGGGCTCCTCCCGCTAGAGCAGGGCTGCCTGGGCTCTCTCCTAGGTGTTGAGAGTGCAGCATCGTGGGATGCAGGAATGGCTGGACCATGGCTCCAGGTCCAGGCTGGGAAAGAAGCCCCGGCCTGGCTGGACCAGCAGGGACTGGGAGCACTGGGATGAGGGAGGAAATGCCTGGGTTCCCACCACCCCTCTATCCCAGGCCCACTGCCCTCCTACCTCCCAGGCCAGAACCCGGGTGTCCCGGCTCCCAACCCCTCAGCCCTCCCCCCCCAACCTGCCAGAGCTGCAAAGCCAGTGCCCAGGTGCCTGCTGGCCGCCTGCTCTGATGACAGCCATCGCTTCCCTCCTACTGCCCGGATCGAACCCGGGTGTCTGGCGCCCCCTGGCCCTGTGGCTCCTCAGTTCCCACGCTCCACCCTCCATGGGGCTGTAGAGCCCCAGGGCCCCCTCCAGGCCTCCCCCACTGCACAGCCCCCCTCACCTTGCCGGGTGCAGCCCTCTCCCTGCTTGGTACCAGGGGTCTGGGCGCTGCCTCCGCTTCCCCCTGGCTGCAGTGGGGATCCGGGCGCGGCCCTATCAGGCAGGGTACGGCCCCTCCCCCACCCTCGTCACTCACTTCCTCTCAGGCCCCATGGAAAGGAAGTTGGGGCCCTGGGGCCGGCACCTGCTGGGAACCCGCCTGTGGCTGCTGCGCTCAGCACGCTTGCACAGCACGTGGCACGGCCCTGTGGGGTCTGGACAGGGCCTGGTGGGCCCCAGTGCTGCTCAGCCTCCCTAGATGTCACCCAGCATCCCCCCAGCTCTGCCTGGGGACTCTGGGCACCGACGTGGCGCTCCGCCACCCTGATCCTGGCCGGCGCGGAGGCAGTGCAGCGCCTGGTGCCCCTGTCTGGGCCTGGGGGGTCTGTACAGTACCCAGCAGCCCCCAGTTTCAACCCGGGGCTCCGTGCAGCCCCTGACACGACTGGATTGCTGCAGACAATCCCCAGGTTTGGGACAGGAAGTGAAAGTAGGATTGCCTCCCCTCCCAGCACTACAGGGAAGAGGCTGTTCTGGGGCAAAAGGAGAGCTCCAACTGCCCCAGGGTGGGGCAATAACCAAGGCCAATTGCCCTTCCTCCCCTACAAGCAGCCCTCCCCGTTTAGTTTGGACCCTAGGCCCCAGCAGGCAAGTGGAAGCAGCTGGGAGGGGAGGCCTGAGTTTCCTCTGCCCCCAGGGGGAACCCAGGCCTTCAGCTTCCTCCAAACCCTTCCCCGGCAGCCCTGGCATACGCTTTGGGCCAGAAACCCAGGAGTCTCATCTCCCAGCCCCCCCAGCCACTGACACCCCCTCCCCCAGGCCCCTTTCACTGGGTATACTGGCTCCTGCCCCCTTGGGAACAGGGTGGGCACTGGGCCCACCCCCACCCCTCCCCAGCCCAGTTTAGCCAGTGCCAGCCTATACTGGGAAGGGGCTGGGGTGGGGCTCACTGTTGCTGGGAAGCCGTGGAGGGCTGGGCCTGGGTGCTGTGTCACGGTCCTTTCCCGTCCATGCTGGCACTGGATATTTTTAGCTGGGGGGGGGGGGGGGGGGGGGGGGGGGGGAGAAAGAGGGCACAAGCCCACACAATGTCACTTCCTCTTTTAGGTCAGACCGAGCCACGGGGGACCCCAGGTGGGGGTCACCCCTGTGATGGGGCAGGGGGCACAGGGGAGGGCCAGCACACAGGCTCCACCCCAGGGTGGGCCGTCATGGACCCACCCCCGAACTGGCACCATGTGACTTCCTATCCCTGCTTGCTAGGCAGGGCTAGGGCCTTACACACACACACACACACACACACACGGGGGTTTTGGGGTATGTGGGGGATGGTCAGCCCCCCTAGTGAGGCAGGAGAGTGGGGGTGAGGCAGGTCCACAGGCTCCACCCCCAGGGAGGAGCTTAGGTGGTAGCTGCCCCCCCAGTACGATGTCACTTCCTCTGTCTGGTTAGAGTCAGGGGGGTGCCCCACAGCCTGCCCTGTAGAGGAGGCAGAGCAACCCCTCCACTGGGGGCAGGGAGGGACGAGTGGAGCCAAGGGCGACTGCTTTGCTTGTTTATTGGAATGCAGCAGGACAAGGCAGTCGTGCAGCTGGAGACATCCCCCCTCCCCCCACAGCAGAGGCTGTGGGCCCCCCCTCCTGTCCCCCTTCGGGGCCCCCCGGGGGGAGGGGGCACCTGGAGGGGACAGTAAGGCCCCAGTATGAGTCTCTGTGCCCCCAGGGGCGGGGGGGGCACACGATGGGGGCAGGCAGGCAGACCCGTCATCACCGAATGGCAATCAAACCAACGTCCATCAGCTTCTGGATCTTCTGGGCAATGACTGGGTTCTTCAAGTGTCTGCGGGTAAGGAAGAACAGTCAAGATGCGGCTGGCTCTGGGGGGGGTAAGCTGAGGGTTGGGAGTAACAGTCTGTGACTAGCTCTGGGCAGTGGCGGCATCTAGGTGTAACAGTCTGTGGCTACCTCTAGGGGATGCCGACGGCTGGGTGTAACAGACACAGCCAGCTCTGGGGTAGGCTGTGTTGTGGGCCAAATACAACCAATGCAGCCACTTCTTGGGTGGGGGTTACTGGGTATAACACAAATGCATTTGGGGCAGGGCCAGAGCCAGCTCAGTATAATGGTGATGCAGCCACCTCTGGGGCTGGGGATACAGGGCCCCTTGAAAGGTGCAGGGATGCAGCCAGCTCCGAGGTAGGGCATAAGTGGGTGGGTGTAACGCAGCTGCAGCCAGTTCTGGGGTGGGCCATGCAGGGCTAGGGATATGGGGCCTCTGTGCCCAGCGCTAGGATGTGGCTGGCTCTGTTATGCTTGGCCCCAGTGCCACCTTTCCAGTGGTGCTGCTGTTTCTGGGCTTTTTGTGTTTGCTATCAGCTGAGTAGAAGAGATGCAGCTGGCTCTGGGGTTGACTGTGTCATGGGCCGAGTATAACACACAGGGCTGGCAATACGAGGCCCCTTGTTGGGTGCTGCAATGCAGCTGGCTGAGGCATGGGGGTGGGGAGATCAGGGCTAAATGTAGCTAAGATGTCATCATCTCTGGGTTGTTCTGTTTGCTGGCAGCAGAGCAGAGCAGATGCAGCTGGCTCTGGGGTAGGGCATAAGGGGCCAGATATAAACACAGCTGCAACTGGCTCTGGGGTGGGATGTCATGGACTAGGGATACAGGACCCCTTGCCCAGATGCAGCCAGCTCTGGGATGGGTTACTGCAGGCTGAATGTAACACTGGCAGCCAGCTCTGGGGGCATCGGGGCTGGGGATACAAGGCCATGGATGCAGCTGGCTCTAGGGTTGGCTGTGCATATACAGCTGCCTTCAAATGCAGCAGCGCCACCTGGTGCCGAATGCAAGCACCACCCCCTCCTGGAGATGGAGACACCCCTGTGCCTGTGCCCAGGAAGCCGCAGTGACCCCCCCGCTGCCCACCCCTTCCCCACTCACTCGCTGAGGGCCTGGGGGTCCTTCTGCATCTGCTCCAGGATGAGGCGCATGGCCGGGTCGCTCATGATCTGCTGCACCTCGGGGTCAGCCATGGCGCGGCGCTTCACGTCCTCAGGCGTGTCATTGCGGTTGTACTGGGCCAGCAGGCAGCGCTGGTAGCCGTCTGCTGCCTCCTGCAACGGGAAAGGGAGAGCACAAGCCAGTGAGGGCAAGACTCCTTGGACCTATGGGTGGAGTTCCATTCCCCTCCCAAAACTGGGATAGGACCCAGGTGTCCGGACTCCTAGCCCTGCTGCTCAAACCACCCCTCCTCCCTCTGAACTGGGAAAGCACTGAAATGAGGGGGTGCCAGGCACTGTACAGACCCTGTCAGGACAAGATAAGGGGCACTGTCCAGACCTCCCCTTGTCACAAGCTGAGATCAAGGGATGCTGGGTGCTGTCCAGACCTCCCTGGCCAGGACTGGATGCCCTGTGGGTCCCTGGCTAAAGCCCCAGCCCCCTCATGGCCCCCCCCAACCCTGACCTTGCAGTTGGAGTCCAGGTCCAGTGCCTTCTGGTAGACGTCCATGGCTTTGGTGTAGTCCTTCATGGCTTCCAAGGCTGCTGCTTTCCGGGTGTAGCCCTTGACTAAATCAAGTTGTTGGGGGGGAAGGGGGACCACAGCCCCCCAGAGTCAGCCTCATGGGGCCAGACAGACAGCTCCTCCCCACCCCTATGTGGGTGGGGGACACACAGACAAGCCCCCAGACAGATGCCCTGCTGGTTACTTACTGAAGGTTGGTTCTAGCCGGATACATTCTTCACAGTCCTGGAGAAGGAAAAGGCAGAGTGGTAAGAAGTTCTTTGGAGCACATGGGCACTAAAAGGGTTAAAGGCTCTGATACTGGATGAAAGGACCCCTGACGTCCCAGCCCAGAACTGGTCACATCCCAGTATTGGGTTGAGGCCCTGGGAAGGACAGGCTGCGATTGGCTGTGGGGAGCACCAGGGGCTGCAGCTGGCTCTGTACCCCAAAACTTCCCTCAATGCTCCACCCCAGAGCCAGCCGCATACCAGCACCAGACTAGGGGCCCTGTATCCCCACATAGTGGAAATCTTTTCTGGGTTGGTGGGGCTGAGGGAGCAGGCTAGGACAAACCACTGGACCCAACACCACAGTCCCCACTGCCCACCTCCCACTGGGAGAGAACCCAGGATCCTGGCTGCTCTGATCTCCCAGACTCCAAATCTGGAGAGGAACCAGGTGTCTGGGCCCCTGCTCTATCCCACCACACTCCATTCTGAGGTGGGGGAGAACCTAGGTGACCGGGATCCCAGCCACACCACCTCCCTAGGTGGGAGGGAACCCAGGCATCCGGGCACACACCTTAAGGGCGAGCTGAAACTCGAGCAGCTTGGTGTAGCAGGCTGCCCGGTTGCTGTAGAGTTTGGCATCATGGGGGTTGCGCTTGATGGCTTCCGTGTAGTGCTTCATGGCCTGGGGGTAGTCGCCTGGGGGGGGGCAGAGAGCATGTCATGGGGGTCCCGAGACTACAGCCACACGTGGCCCTGGGCTCCTCGATTGGCCAGGGGTCAGGGGGGAAGCCAGGACACCTGGGTCCCCCATGGCTGATGCCAGCACCAAGGAAGCATCATTCTCCCTCACTTCAAAATGACAGTTGCTTATATACACCTCTACCCCATGCCATGACATGGCTCCACCCCGCCTCAATCGCAACTTAGCCCTGCCCCTGTAATAACACTTTATAACCTAGCCCCACTCCATGACAGCACCCACAACCCAGCTCCCCCCTATCAAATCCCATAATTTAGCTCCAGCCATGACAGCCCCCCCAAAATAACCTACAACTGCCCCCAAATGGCATAGCCCTGCCCCCACATCATAGCCCCATCCCCAGGCCCCACCAATCCCACCCCCCCATACCCTTCTAGGCCTGCCCCCACTACAGCCCCACCCAAATGCCACTGCACCCCCCCCACAGGCACACCCCCAAGACCCAGCTCCACCCCCTGATACCACCAGAGCACACCCCCACCTCTTTCCCCAATGACATAACCCTGCTGTCCAATGAGGGTTCCATTCCTAAGCCCCACCCTCCAAGGACATGGCCCCATCCCCAAGAATGTAGCCCCACCTCCCCATAACCCTGCCCCTGACCTTTCTGGAAGCACTCGTTGCCCTTGTTCTTCTCCTCCAAGGCCAGGTCAGGGTTGATGTAGGCCAGGCGCTCCTGCTCCTTCAGGATCTTCTCAGCCTGTGGGGGAACAGGGAGGAATGGGGGGAGCAGGGCAGATGGAGTGGGGGAACCCAGGTGTCCGGGCTCCCAATCACAATCTCCACTGCCCTCCCAGAGTTGAAGAGAACCCAGGTGACCTGGCTCCCAGCGCCCCCTGCTCTAACCCCCTGGCCCCCACTCAGCTGGGAAAGAACCCAGATGTCTAAGCTCCCAGCCCCACCCCCCTACCCACTTCTGTAAACCCACCTGAATCCACTCTCCTCCCAGATCCGATAACCCAGATGTCAGGTCTCCCAGACCCCTTCCTCTGCCCCCCGCAGCCCCCACTTTCCTCCCAGAGGTGGGAGAGAACCCCAGCGTCCCATCTCCAAGCCCTGCTTTAACCTGCCAGCCTCCCCAGGTTGGGAGAGAATCCAGGCATCTGGGCTCCCAGCACTCCCTGCTCTAACCCCCAGCCCCTCCTCCCCTCTCCTACATAAAAACCCAGGCATCCCAGGTGTTTCTCCCTGCTCTAAGCCCTCCTTCAACCACCCCACTCCCCTCCCTGAGCTGGGAAAGAATCCAGACATCCCCGTTTTGGGGAGGCAACCCCAAAAAGGTCCCAGCTCCTGCTACCAGGTGCCCACAAGCTCTGAGGCTGGCTAGGACCCCCCACCCCTGGGGATGGCCACAAAAGCAGCCCCCCAACCCCACACCTGCTGGCATTTCTTGAGCACATCAGGGGTGCGATGCTCCGTCAGGGACTTGTTGTAGAACTGGATGGCTTCCTTGTACTGCTCCTCCTTGAAGTAAGAATTCCCAATGCGGGCATAGGCCCTGGCAAGGGGGCAGACAGCAGCCAGTGTGAGCTGGGGGAAACAGACGGGATCGGGGGTGGGCAGGTTCCCCCCCACAGACCTACGGGACCACCTGGGGCAGAGGGGCTCAAGCTGACTGGCATGGGCAGCAACAAGGGGGTCCCTAGACATCACAGCTCACAATCCCCTGGCTCCTGCTAATCTCGTCACTCTGCAGGCATTAGTGACTCTCTCCTTGCTACGGGTCTACACACCAAGGATGCTTGAGCCTTGGGTCATAGCACCATCATCTGGGCCCCTCACAGGTCTGGAAGCTTCGGGGTAGGGAAGAAGGTCGCAGTGGGCCTGATCCCAGTGTGCAAGGCCAGGAATGGGTGGTGCTGGGTCCCTAGGGCCCAATTCCAGTATGCAGAAGGGTTGGTGGGGGCAGTCCCAGGCCTCCAGGGCCCAATCATGGCACATGGGGGAGGGAGGGAGGGAACTGGCAGTGCCAGGCCCCTGGGACCCAATCCTGTTGCATGAGGAGTGGTGCTGGACCAATGGAACTCAATCCTGGCACACAGAGCAGACAAAAGTGGCCGTGCCGGCCCACAGGATCCAATCCCAGTGCATGGAGGGTGGAAGGGGATCGTACCAGGTCCCCAGGATCCAATCCCAGTGCACAGGGGGCAGGCAAGGGTGGTGCTGGGCCTCTGGGGTACAATTTCTGCATGTGGGCAGTGAGAAGGGGTAGTACCAGGCCCCCAGGTACTGGCATGTGCAGACTCCCAGAACCCAATCCTGGCACACAGGGAGCAGCAGGGGGTGGCACCTGGGACCCAATCCCAGCACCCAGCGTGGGGGAAGTAAGGGACGAGGCAGCACCAGGCTCTCAGGACCCAAACTCAGCATCCAGAGGGCAGTGGCACGAGGCTTATGGGACCCAATCCCAGTGTGCAGGGGGGCAGTACTGGACCTGCCAGGAGGGAATGGTGCCAAGCACATGGGAGGGGGGCAGGGAAGAACATCCAGGTGCCTGGGGCCAAGCTAGGACCACTCTCTGCCTAGGCAGGCCAGTTTGAAACTAGTGACTGGTAGGTGGGTCCCAGCTAGGACAGAGGTGGAGTACCAATGTCTACCCATGCTGGTGGCCCAGCCGGCACAAGACACTGTGTCTAAGGCCCTGCTCCAACCCTGGCTGGGGGCACAAGGGGCAGGAGCACCTCCTGGCTGCAGAGAAGGGCTGCGGTGGTATTCAAATTCTGCCCCCTCCCCCAGAGAAAGAAGGGGCTGCCCAGAGCCCTCCCCCGCCTGGGGCAAACCCCACAGCACTCACTTGGCAATCTGGCGATAGTCTTCCCGGTTCTCCCTGCCCACCTCGATGGCCTGTTTGCACAGCTCCCGACACTTGTTGTAGTCACTCTTCTCAAAGTACACAGCTGCGGCAAGGGGAAGAAATGGGTCAGATCCCTGCACCCAGCCTGAATAAAGACCCCTCCCCTCCCAACCCCACCTTGAAACTCCAGGCATGGATACACATGGGGAGAAGAGGTGTGTTGTTACCCAGAACACATGGTATTTCTCCCAAAATCAGGGTGCATCAATTAAATGGGGAAGCTGAGTTTGTGCCCCCTTGCTTTGACCCCAGCTGCACCATGCCATGTAATGGCTCATTGTTCTTCACTCCACATGGGGCTCACAGAAACCATAGAGAAGCTGGGGTGAAAGAGACCTCCGGAGGTCCCTTCCAACCCCGCTTCTGTATGATTTTGATTTTTAAGTCAAGTCCACCTAAAGCAGGATCACCTGAAAGGGACCTCCAGCAGTCTCAGAATCACAATGACCTCTGGAGGTCCCTTCCACATGATCCCACCTCAATTGGACTAGACATGACCTAGAAACAATAGAGAAGTGGGGCTGGAAGGGACTTCCGCAGGTCACACCTAATTCAACCCCTTGCCTGAGGTAGGAACAGCCCTGTCCAAACCATCTCAGCCAAATCCAGCATCCAACCTCTCCATCCAATGACCATCAGCCCTGACACAGCACCAGACATTACACCCTAACCTGCCCCCAGGGAAAGCTAGGGGACCACGGTGGCCAATGTCCTGTTGCTGTAACTACTGTTTATGAACACTAGACAGCCCAGGCAGAGGCCATGTCCCCACTACAGAAAAAAGCAAAAACCCCCTAGTCCAGACCAACCTGACTGGGGGCAGGGGTGGAATTCCCTCCTGACCCCAATGTAGAATTGGCCTGATCCTGAGCAGGGTGATGAACAAGAAGCTGTGAAGTGGAATAGATGTGCGGGTGAGCTATGCACCCTCCATCACTGGATGGATCAAGAGGCTGGACAGCCACTGGGTCAGGGTTGATCCACATGTCATGATGCCTGTGTTCTACTATGAGGATGTCCCAGGCTTCTGGGCTAGTTGCCCCTTCCTCTTTTCTGCTCCATGGTTCAGGGGGTTTTAAGTCTCCCCCACAGGTGCTTGGTGTTGGCTGCAGCCAGGCTAGGGATGGGAACTAAGCTGTGCCAATGCTCCTCCTGGGACCAAAGCCAGAGGTTCCTGGATAGAGTCTTGCCCCTCCACTCAGGGTCAGACCAATGCCCTTACTGGGGGTCAGGAAGGACTTTTCCCAGCTGATGAGATTGGTATGGACTCTGTGTGTGTGTGGGGAGGGCGGGGGGTTTCCTCTGAAGCAAGGGCATGGCCTCTACTTGGGAATCACTGGAGTGTGTATTGACAATGTTTCATAGAAGCAAGACATTGCCTGCTGCAGTCCCCCTGCCTTCCCTGGGGCAGGCTGGGATGTGATGTCTGGTGCTGTGTCTCTGACAGTAGTTTGCTGGAATTGTCTGGGTTGGTTTGGACAGGGCTGATCCTGCTCTGGCAGGGGTTGGACTAGATGAAGCCTTTGGAGCTCCCTTCCAGCTCCATTGCTCTAGTATTCCCCTCAGCTGCCTGAATAGAAATGCCACAGCCACTGCAAGAAGGAATCAAAGCCTGGTGGGGGCTTCTATCTTGGGATAGAAAGTCAGCATCTTCCCTACACCCACCCCAATTCAGGTAAAAATGACATGTTGTATGTATGGTGCTTTGGGGTCATCTCTGTGTTCACAGAAATATGCTGTCTACTATCCCCAGCTTAAAGGCCTCAACAACGGCCAGGCAAGACGCAGTTGAGGCCCTGAAAGGACCAGTCTGGCTCACGTAACCCCCACCCTGTGTGATCTCCCAGGAGTGTATGCTGCTCCCTACTGTCCATCCTGCCTCTCCCCAGACCCAGCCACGGAGGTGCCTCACCCGCCTGGTTGGTGATATAAGTCATGTTGGTGGGGTCCAGCTCTTTGGCCTTGTCATAGTGTGCCAATGCCGTCTCAAAGTCCTTCTTCTTGTAGGCCTCGTTCCCCAGCTCCTTCTCCTTCAGGGCCTGCCAAGCAGAACAAGTTGGGATCCCCCCCCAGAGTAGAGGAAGCCTCCCCCTTACTGGCACCAAGGTTCCTACCCCCACAGGTGCTTTATTGCTGGCATATCCATACACCCCTCCCACAGCTTCCAGGAAGTCAGGGCTCAGCATCCTCCATCCAATAGGCATCAACAGCCATTTCCAGCCCAGCAATCATGGTGAGCACTGAGGCTGCGTGGGTGGATGCCAGCAGCTTGGATGTGCCTATATGTCCCTAGGCCTCACACCCTTCCGCTCCACCCCCACCCAAGCTCTAGGGAGGTAGTACAGAAGGTACTGTATCTGGGCCCTGGGCTGTGACAGCCACCTCTGGGGCTGCTTACCTGCTTCTTGTTCTCAGGCAGATCCTCCTCCATGGGCTCAGGCTTGGGCTCCTTCTTGGGCGGGGGAGGTGGAGGCGGGGACATGGCCTCATCCTCCTCATCGCCAGCACTCAGGTCCACCCCCAGCAGCACACTCAGTGTGGTCATCACCCGTGGATCCTGCAGCTTCCTGTGCAGGAAGACATGGGCTCATTAACATGGATGTGCTAGCCCCAAATACCCACATCACCCATGACCACCAAGGAGACACAGCAGGGACAACCGCCGGGGGCAGGGATTAGTGTTCCTGAACAGTGGAGGTGGAAGGGGGTGTCTTGGCTCTGGGGGATGCAAGTGGACACATGCCTTCACACCCACCCACGGCCCCTGGTGCAGCTCCATGCCGATATTAGCAGCATCCACGCAGGGGTAGCACATGAATAATACATAGCTCTGCTGATCTTAGGGGGATGCATGGGCTGCAAGTGGACACGTGAGTTCACACTCACCAAAATCATTCCCCTCCTGCTGTACAAGCACATATCCAGAGCACCAGCAAGCATATGCCCTAGTGAGCACACCTGCAAATGTGTGCTGGGAATGCTCCAAACCTATCACTAAGCTACCTAAGCTACACTGTGGATGCACACATCCATGCACTAGTGAACATGTGTGTATGCATACCCTACAAGTACTCCTAGCCTGCTCTCCAAGTAGACATGTGGGCACACATGCATACACACGCAGGTGCATGCTAGTGAACACATGTGCATATGTGCATTGTGAGTGTTCTCAGCCTGCTGAATAAGTCAGGCTGTGGGTGAACCTATTCTGTACATTAATGATGTTAATGGGGATGTTCCAAACCTATTGCATGAGCTATTGCATGAGCTAACATCCATGCACTAGTGCAGCGTTTCTCAACCTGTGGGTCATGGCCCAAAAATGGGTTGCAAGAATATACGAAAGGGTCATGGACAAGCTTTAAACATGGATTCTCCTTTAAAGAAGAAAAACGTGGGAAACAGCAGCTTTCCTTTCAGAGGGTGGCAGAATTCCAGCCTGCGAGAGGCTGGGGGGAGTGGGAGGAGGGTGATCAGGCAGGGGGCACCAAGTGCATGTGCACACACATACATGGGGCAGCCAGGCAGTGTGGAGCTCCCCACAGGTAACTATGGGGTGGGGGTACAAACTAAACCTCAGGGAGACAGGGGAGTGCACTGGTGGGGTACACATGCCCCCTCCCCAAGTTGTGTGCCCACAGAGGGCACAGGGCTGCAGCCTGGCTGGACTGGCACAGGCAGGAGCCACTTTTGTGGCCCAACACATGGGACTCAGCATGGGAGGGAGGAGCGGAGCAGCAAGACTCATTGTTGCCACCACCCCTGCTGGGACCCCAGTGCCAGCTGCGTGGCCAGCAGCCCAAGGAACAATGGACTGAGGGGGATGCACTGCCCTCACCTCCTCCTGCTGCCAGCTGCTCACCTGCTGGGCTCTATCCCATCACCATGGCCTGACCACCACAATGTGGTGGCTCCCCTCAGGCTACAGGCTCTATCTGAGAGGAAATGGGTTGGCAAGCAGCATGGGTGGCCTGAGGGAGAGTGGTGGCTGACTAGAGTCACAGCTTGGCATGCGAGTGACTGGTGACAGGAGGAGGTGAGAGCAGTGTGGCCCCCCTCTTCCCTGCGGTGCCAGCGCAGGAGCTCCGGTGGAGGCAGCAACAAGTCTTGTCACCCCACTCTGTCCTCCTATGCCAGGTCCTGCCCACTGGGCTGTGGAGGTAGCTCCTGGCTGTATCAGTCTGGCCAGGCTCCAAATCTGGGGGGGCATGTGCCCCCCAGTGCCCCACACAATGGAGGGCTGGGGGTTGGGACTGAAAGGCACAGGCAGGGCAAGGGAGCTATTTTCTACTTAAACTATTTATGGGGGCACGACTGGCCACCAATGTTTACAGATGGGTCCTGGTACAGAAAAGGGTGAGAACCACTGGACTAGTGAACATCTGCGCACATACACTGGGAGTGTTCCCTGCCTACTGCACATGCCAGGCACACATCCAGGACACTAGCGAACACATGTGCATACAAACCCCAGGAGCACTTCTAGCCTACTATCCAAGCTGGAACACAGATGCACGCATGCACATACTAGTGGGCAGACATGTGCACATGCACAGGGCGTGTTCCCAGCTTACTTCACAAGCCAGAGACACATCCATGCACTAATGAACATGTGTGCACATGCATTCCAGGAGCATTCCTAGCTTGGCCTCCAAGCTGACACGTGGATACTCATCTGCACATTAACGAACGTGTTTGTACACGTGCCCTACGAGTATTCCTAGACTGCCCTCCGAACCAATATGTGAATATACATATCTGTGCATTAGTGAACATGTGTACACACATATAAGTGTTCTCAGCCTGCTACACAAGCCAAGCTATGGATACATACATGCATCCACTAGTCAACATGTGTGCACACATGCACCGGGAATGTTTCCAACCTGCTGCACATGCCAGGTACACTATGCTAGTGCACACACACCCCTCACCTGCTCTCTAAGCTGACATATGGAGGAACATGTCTGCATGCTAGGGAACACGTGTATGCAGACACATCAGGTATGTTCCCAGACTGCTACAGACACCAGACTGTGGATGCACTTATCTGTGCATTAGCGAACACACATGGGAGTGTTTTAAACCTGTCGCACAAGCTATACTGGGGGTGGACACATCTGTGAGCTAGTTAGCACACCTGTGTGCACATGCCAGAAACATTCCTAGCCTGCTATCCAAGCTAAACCTGGATGCATACATGCATGCACTAGTGAACATGTGTATGCACATGCACGGAGAGTGTTCCCAGCCCACTTTACAAGCAGAGGCACACATCCACACACTAGTGAACACATGTGCATATACACCCCAAGAATGTTCCTATCTTGCCCTCCAAGCTGACACATGGACACACACATCCAGACACTAGTGAACACACACGCACACGTCTCACGAGCCTGTCCTCCAACCCAAGATGTGGATGTACATGTTCAGGCATGAGTGAATGCATGTATATAAACATCATGAGCATTCCTAGCCTGCTGCATAAGCCAGGCATACATCAATGCACTAGTGAACAAATGTGCATGCACATCAGGCCAGCTTTTGGGCATAGCTGAGTCCAGGCTGATCTGACAGGGTCCCTGCCCCCACAAAAGGCATAGTGCCCAGTCACCCAGATGCCCCCTGCACACCTCCAGCCATGCCAGGTGGGGCCTGACTTACGTGCCCAGGTCGGAGGGCTTGTTCCGGAGCTGCTCAATTAGCTCCTTATAGCTGGGGTCGCTGAGTAGGGTCCGAGTGCGGGGATCGCTCTCCAGCTTCTGGTACAGGTTGGGCACGCTGAAGGGGTTCATCAACTTCCTCTCTGCAGGGGGAGATGCAGGGGAGGTCATACCAGGGCTGAGGTGCCTGTGGGCTCCTCACAGAACTCCCGTGGGTGCAGACACCTTGATCGCAGCTGTGGGGGGGGGGCGGGGGTTGTTACACCTCCATGGATGCCAGAGGGTCCAGCCCCACCACTGATTCCCTTCCAGATCCAATCCACTATTCTGCTCTCTGCTCTGTTGCTGTGCCCCCTCCCCACTGCTTTGCTCTTCTCTCTCTCTCCTATTTGCTGCTGTATTCCCTGCTGGATCCATTGCTCTGCATTCTGCCGGATCTGTTGCTCTGTTCTCTTCTCCCTGCTGTATGTGACCCTCTACTCTCTGCCCTGTCTATTGCCCAGCTCTCTGCCCCGTCTGCCAGTGGACTCCCTGCCTGAGCCATCATGATGCTTTCTCCTCTGTGCCCCCCAGGCAGATCTGCCCTGCGACACCCCCATCACATGTTGGCCATCCCCTGCCTCGCACCTGCCAGCCTGGCCTCCATGTTCTGGAGCCCCTCCTTCAGCTGCGAGTTGCCTGGCTCATGCTTTAGCCCTTCCTCATACGTCCGCTTGGCCTCCTCAAATCGGTTCAGGAACTCCAAGGCTGCTGCCTTCCGTGAGTAGCCCTGCCAGGGGAGAGGGAAGGGGGTGTCATGGAGCCACACCTGGAGCCTCTGGTTCCCATCATGGGAACCCAACTCTGCAACCACCCATGGGGAACCCAGGTTTCCTGTGGGCACAGCTGCTGGCAAGAGCCCCTGGCCACAGAGATTTAGCTTTGGCTACAGAGATGTGAGCTTGAGGCTGCTTGTGAGAGCAGCTCCCTGGTAACTCCCAGTTCAAGTCCTGGCTCCACCCCAGATTCCCAGAGCAACCGTGGGGCCAAACCCACCCCAAGGTACACTAATTATTCATATTCGAATTCAACCCTCCTCCCCAAATTAAACGAGCCCCCTGAACTGGGGTTGAGTCTCTAAAGAATGAAGCCAACTTCTTTGTCAGGTGGTACAGAAAGCATTAATGTTTTGCAAACAACACGCTCCTTTTCCCCCATAAAACCAGCCTCCCCCCCACACAAATACACACTTGAGATGTGTATATTAAACAGGGAAGCTAATTTTCTGCCCAGGGCAGAAGCCCCTCGGCTTTGACTCCCACTCACAGCAGCTGTAACATTTCTATTCAGGCACCTGATAGAGTCTATTGACTTCACAGCTCAGTGCTCTTCACTCCACAGGTGGTAGCAATAGTCTCTTAATAGTCTCAGTGTACCACTAATCAAGCTAAACTTTCTCTCAGCAGTTTTACTGTCTGCTCCTACTCTCTCTGCTCCTATTTCACAGCCCTGGAGGCTCTGCAGCTCTTTTCCAAATACTAGATCCACCCATGGAGACCAGTCTCCAACAGCAGCTAAGGTTTCAGGTTTTGTTCGAAAAAAAAGGGAGGGGCAAGTTGGTCAAAGATTGTCCCTGCCCTAGATAGCCAAAACTTTGGAGAAAAAAAAAAGAATCTTTCTTCATTCTGCTTTTCCAAAAACAATGTGCATGTTGTACTGCAGGGCACATTATATGCAAAGAATTACAGTAATTAGGGGCTGCTGTTGTTACAACAGGACATCAGGGGCACTTATACACATGCTCCAAGAGCCACTCTAATTAAAGTGCCTGAGGCGTCATGTGTATCAGCATTCCCGCACTGAAAAATTGCCATGGGGGCACTTTAACTAAAAAGTCGTCAAACGAGCTGGATGCTTCAGTCTGTAATTACAGCACATCGGAGTAGCTTCCCTGCACATGTATAGGAGCCCCAGATGCCTAAGACCTCAACCTTCCAGCTATGATTGTAAGAGCCTTTCTTCTTCTATTCAGCACTGGTGAGGCTTCCCATGGAGAAGTTAGTTTAGGCTAGGGCCCCAGAAAGATGAGGACAGATTAGAAAGAGCTCAGCAGACAGTGACAAACCTCATTAGGGGTCTGGGATACAGGCCTGGGAACAGGCTGGAAGGACTGGGATGATGGGAATCTGGAGAAGAGAAGACTGAAGGAGGCTTATCCCTGCAGCATGAAGACGGAGAGAGATGATTCCTGGTGGCCACATGGGACAGGACAAGGACAGAGATGGCAGCAGGGGAAACTGAGACTGGGGATGGGGGGCGGACTTTCTGGCTCTGAGTGGGGGAAGGAGGAAAGTCTCTGTCCTCAGACACAGCTGGGCTGGTTTAGCCAGAGCCGGTCCTGTCTAGAGCAGGGGTCTGGACTAGATGCAACATCCCTGACCCCCACCACAGCCAGCCTGCCTTCCCTAGCCCACAGACTCATGGCCACCCCACCCCCACTACAGACTCCCAGCATGCTTCCCACCTTCTCTAGATTTTCAACCCCCATTGGAGAATCCCAGCTCTTAGCTTTCTTTCTTGACCACAGGAAAAACAACAGAGCAACTCTTTTCTTGCAAAGGCCTCCCATCACGACAGCTCAGGACATTTTGAGCAGTACGGATTCCTATTGGACAACCCTAGGTTTCTCTTGCGAGCTGCCTAACAATGCTAATGAGGCATCCCACTACATGCTTGAAAGGGCTTTGAGGAACTCCAGCATCTGACTGTTTTACCCTACTGCACCCTTCATGGTGCTGGTAATGGAACCCAGGTGTCTTCACAGCCCACCCATGCCCACATGTAACCAGTGGCAAGAGGAAAAAAGCAGTTAGGAATCACTGTCCTATGATGTGTATGAGTTGTGTCCCAGCTGGAAGTCACCCCAGTTACCACTCCACCCAGGCACAGATACGACTGGGGTCATTGGGGAACGCCCCAGCCTCAGATACAGCTGGACCTGTCCCTCCACTTCACCTTGCCCCACTCCGGCTTGAGCTCCACTGTCTTGCAGGCATCCTCCAGCGCTCTCTGATACTCCCCCTTCTTGGCGTAGGCTGCCGACCGGTTGCTGTACAGCACGTGATTCTTGGCATCTAGCTTGATGGCCTCTGAATAGTGTTTGATGGCCTCAGCGATGTTCCCCGCGCTCAGTGCTTTGTTGCCTTTCTCCTTCAACTCATTCACCTGAGAGGGAGGGAGAAGGGGATGAATTAGCTCAGCCGGGAAGTATCCCAGGGACCACTGGGCTCCAGACACCCCTGTCCCTACCCTGGACAACTCTGAACTCTGAAGTTTGCTCCAGAGGTTGCATTTATTTGAATAAGGCAGGATCAGCCCTGCCCAAACCAGCCCAAACAAATCTGTGTCATTGCAGGCCTAGAATCAACCCTGACACAACACCGGACATCACACCCCACAGCTTGGCACAGGGAAAACAGAGGGATCACGGAAGCCAATAATCTTGCTGCTGCCACAAGTCCACACTCCAAAGATCCCAAGCAGAGGCCGCACCCCTGCTACCCTCCCATGCCCATACTAATTTGACTGCGGGGTAAAATTCCTTCCTGACCTGCAGTGTGGCATCAGTCTGACCCCAAGAGGAGGCAAGACCCTGTAGCCAGCAACTGTGGTCCCAGCAGCACAGGCACAGAGCAATTACAACCTTCAGCCTGGCTGCAGCCAAAACTCAGTGCCTCTGGCAAAGGTTTAAATGCCCCCCCTCCTTCCACGTGGCAGAGGTATAGTAGTGGCAGCTAGCACACCTCTGCCCAAAGCCTGGGAAATCCCCACAGTAGAAGAGGCATCCCTGTGCCCACATCAGCCTCAACCAGTGGTTGTCCAGCCTCTCCTCGAACCTTCCAGTGATGGAGGGTCCCTGGCTCCCCTGCCCTCTCTCCCACTGCCGTCCTGCTCCAGCAGTTAAGTTTTCCCCAAGATCCAACCTAAACCTACTTTACCCTCTGAGCTAAGCCTCCCCAGCCTGGTCTATGATGTGACAAGACTTCCAGCAGGGATCACCCAGTGCCTCAGGAGGCTGCGACTGGGCAGAAATCCAGGGAGAGAAGCTCCATGAGTGCTTCCCCATTGCTAGAAAGAGGCAGCTTGAGCCAAGGAGATTGGGCAGGAAGGAACTGTGCCGTGTGGGGCGGCCAGGAAGCCGTGCATCAGTGCCCACAGCTGCCAGGAAGAAGCATCTCTCTGCCCCCCCCCCAAAAAAAAATTAGTCACTTGATTGCAGGTACCTGCCTCTGCCCTGGTCTCCAGCCCCTACCCTGCTGCATCCCAGCCCCATCCAGCACCTGAAGCCCAGCTGTGGGGGCCGAGCTCCAAACTCGAGGCCGCCCAGAGGGAAATAATTACCACTTCAAGGCCCCCACGCAGCTGCCTGCAGAAGTGGAAGGAGGAGTAATCCATGCCATCAATACCCCCCACCTCCTTCCCCCCCTGCCGCTACACAGCAGCCCCCGCCACAAGGGGACAGAGCCGTGCCAGGCTCAACCACCCAGCCTGGATCTGCCCCAAAGATGTGGGGCTCAGGGCTGCACGTGTGGAAGCCCAGGGTCGGGGGACCAGAGCACAGGTGCGGGGGTGGGAGAACCAGGCACCTGTGAGGAGCAGGGAGGTGCTGACACAAACAGGTCTCAGCTCCTCCTGTCGGGCAGGGGCAGGGGGTGGCCCCAGCCCTGAGAAGCACCCACGGGAGCCTCCACCAGGGCAGGGCCCGAAGGAGGAGGGGGGAAACACGACAGGGAACTCGTTCTACCTGCCCCTGCCAGGGCCTCTTCAGGCTGCAAGGAAGCAGACAGCGCAGCTGCCCCCCACCGCACCCTGCCCAGGCTGCACAGCAGCAACCACATACCCCAACCTCCCTCCCACACAGCTACCCCCACATACCCCAGACCCGGATTTAGCCCAACCCCTTCAGCCCCCTTTGCCCCCAGCAACCCCTCCTCACAGGATGGGGGGCAGTAGGAACCCCCCCTTTCCCACCCCAAGGCCCCCCCCGTCCTGCCACACTACTCCCCCGGCCCAGGGGCACCCCCAGATGCCCCCTCCCGTGCGGCAGGACGGGTGGGCGGGCAGCCCCTCCCCCACGGCCCCCCCATGGCCCCGCCCAACAGCACCCCCAGCCCCTCAAGACTCCTCAACACCCCCTTCCCCCCAGACACTCCTCCTCCACCTTCTCCATAGCTCAAGCCGGTCCGCGACCACCGCTGCCTTCTGGAACCTGCTAGAAAGCTTCCCAACCCCGCCCCCGCTGCCCCATTGGCCGCCGCCCGCAGGGACCCCGCCGCCCCCGCACTGCGATTGGTGGGAGGTGCTGTCCGTCCCGGCCCCCGCACCGCCTAGTTGAAACGCGGGACCCGCCCACCCCGTCTATTCCCGCTTCTCATTGGTCCTCCGGACCTGTCAATCAAGCCCTATGCCGTAATCGCTCCCCTTGCCCGTTGTCATTGGCTTCCGCCTGACAACTGAGCCCCGCCCTCTCTCTTTCGATTGGCTGCTGCTCGCATCTCAGAGCCCATTGGTCCAACCGCCTTTCCGTCCGTCAAAGGCCCCCCCCCATACTGGGATTTTCCTTCCTTTCATTGGCTGGCCGCAACGCCGTAACGCCACGCCGGGGCGCGGCGTCCTGATTGGGCCACTCCCGCGAGACGTCACTGCCAGTGGTCCTTTAAAAGGCGGCGCTGAGGCGGTGGCGGGAAGTGTAACCCGTGAGGCACTAGTCGTAGTTGCGGTAGTAGACAGTTCCTGCCCACGTGTGATCCGGAGGCTTCAACGCAGGGGTCCCCTGCAAGGAGCCTCGGTGGTCTGGCGCCCTTGGCAGAGCCTGGAGGGCCTGTTCCTGGCAGGCAGGGGATGAGGAGGGCACCAGAGGGGAGATTTTGTGTTTCAGTCCCCACTTGAGCCCTTGCTGTGCGAGGGGAGCTTGCACAATTACTCATACCCCTTGCACCAGGTGTGTGGGGGTCTCACCTCCCCCTGCTACAGCCCACTGGAGAGAGGTCCCAGGTGTCCTGGCAGGGGCTGCTGGGTTTCATACTCCCCTGCCTGGCTCATCTCTGCTCCCAAGCAGGGGCTGTTGCCTAGGGAACAAGCACCCTCTGCTTGGTGCTGCCTGGGCCCCCTTACTGAGGATGCCACCCCCTTCCCATGCAAGGCCTTGAGGTCCTGTCAGATCCTGTTGCCTCTGCCTCCAGCCTCACTGGGCCTGAAGTCTTGGCCTCAGGCCTCACTGGGCCCATTTCTATGGCAATGCATAAGTTATGTGAGACACGTGTCCCTCTGGCACTTGTTCTCATGCTTCATATGTGCAAGGCATGTGCGTGTGTCCCCACTGCTCATGTTTTGCATGCTTCCAGTATACATGATGCCCCGTACATACACAGTTCTTCTCGGCTCTTGGGCATTTGTGATGTCTGTGAGCCTGGTGCCTTGTGGTCACTGCCACACATGACTGCCAGCTCAGGATCTCAGGGAGAGGCTTCCGTGTGGAAGCACTTGCCTGTGGGACAGCCAAAGTCTTCCAGCGGAGCGGCCGGGGGTGGGAAGTAGCAGGTAACCTGGGCTTGGCTGGGTGCGTTTTAGGCAAGGAGATAGCAAGAACCCAGGACACCTGGGTCTGTCCTGAGATGTGGCCTGGGCAGGTGGATTAGGGACCACTGGGGAACCAGGAGTCCTGGGTTCTTTCTGCAGTAATGGGCCTGGGGTCCAGTGCGCGCAGTATGACAGGGGGAGGGGGGCTGGAGCCAGGATGCTTGGGTTCTTTCTATCCCTGCTCTTATCCTCCATGCCTCAGTATCCCTGTGGTAAAAAGCACTATCCCACACCCCAGCAAGCTTGTGCAACAGCTTTGCATAGCTCATGTGGCCACTTCTGTTCAGTGCAAAGTGTCTTGTGCTCATCTGTAACGGGTGCATGGTTAATGTGGATTAGGGTGTGTGATGGAAAGTTTTATTCGTGTGTGTGTGTCTCTCTCTTTCTCTCTATCTTGTGCTCCTCTTCCTGCCCGGAGGTTTGTTTTAAGCTGATGCATGTTCCTCTGTCTCAGGGTTTCACATACCATGTGGGGCTCAGCAAAAGGTCCTGACTGTCAGCACACAGGGTGTAGGGCTAAATATAGTCCATGGTTGAAGCAGCCAGCAAGATCAGGCAGCCATGAGCTATTTATAGCCCCCACCTCCCCAAGCACTGGTTTTAAATAGCCAGAGCTCTGGTTACAGCGGGAGGGGAGATATCCCAGTCCAACTCCAGCCCCCTTTGCAATGGCATTGCCTTTAGAAGTAGGCAGTCTCCACACTTGCCCACAAGGAGGGGGCCGAGGGGGGGGAGACCCTGGAGGCTCTGCTCAGCATGCTGGGAGCTGTAGTTGAAGCCCTTGCTGGCTGCAAAGAGGTTTTGGGCTGCAGCAGGAGGTGGAAGGGGTCAGAGGTCAAAGCGTGGGGCTGGATTTCTGTTCGAGGGGGTATTACACACCAGGCAGAGAACCCAGGTGTTCAGGTTCCCAGACCCCCTTACTCTAACCCCTCAGCCTCCACTTCCCTCAAACCAGGGGGAGGACCCAGGTGTCTGAGCTCCCAGCGCCCCCCCTCCCCAACCCCCCTCCCCTCACAGAGCGGGAAGAGCCCCCAGGCATCCAGGCTTCCAGCCCCTTGCTCTCAGTCCCCAGCTCCCAGAGCAGGGAGAGAAGCCAGGCATCTGGGCCCCCGGCTCTCCCTCCTCTAACCAGCCCCCCAGGCTGCATTCCCCTCCCAAAGTGGGACGAGAAGGTATCTGGCTCCCAGCCCCTGTCCTCCCCAAACGGAGCCCCTGCATGGAGATAGGGTTGGGGTGGGGACTACATTTCCCAACATCCTTTGCATTACGATATGGGCAGAGCTTGGTGCTTTGCTCAAGCAGGACAATTCCGCCTCCCCACCCCCCACAGCTAAATACCAGGTGCAATAAATAAGGGAGAAGAATTTCCCTCTTGCACTCAGGGCCAACCAGCGCCCGGAGGGGGGTGCATCTCTTTGCAACCATGCCAGTGGCTCTGTTTGGCATTCGGGCCCTGAGAGTGGCAGGGCAGGTGCTGGAGGGCTGGGGTGGGCACCCCGGTGTCCTGGGGACTCCCTGGAGGGGGGCAATTCACCTGCGCGATTGCTCTCTGCCCTGGGACGCACTCCGGACCTGGGTGGGTGCCCCCCCGCTGCACATGGCGGCCAAAGTGGACCTCACCACTTCCACCGACTGGAAGGAGGCAAAAAGTAAGTGCCCGGGGAGTTGGGGGGCAGACAGGCATAGCCCCTGCTCCCCCCAGGCCTGTGCCCCACTCTGGCTGCTGTAGGTGTGCCCAGCTCCATGCCCTGCCCTTGTCCCTTTGCTAGGCACAGTGTGGGGGTCTCTAGGCCAGGCCTGCACCCCCCCCCCTCCAGCTTAGGGCATGCCAAAGCTTAGGGGTTTATGCCAAGGGGGTAGTAGGACTCCCAGAATCCTTTGCACCAAGAGCAGCCACTGGTGGTTGCCAGCAGCTGCTAGTAGTGCAAAGGATTCTGGGAGTGCCCGCCTGGCGCTGCTGGGCCAGGCACTGTACATGGCACTGACGCCTAGAGGGTGCCAAGCCCTGGGGGGGCAGAGGGCAGGGCTACAGGTCACCATGGAAACAGGGCCAGTGAGGCCTGGGGCCTACATGCTGCCCAGTGGAGCCTAGGGGTTGCCATGGAAATGGGCCCAGTAAGGCCTGGGGCCTAGAGCTCACCATGGGAAAGGGCCTGGTGAGGCCTGAAGCCTGCATGCTACCCAGT
This sequence comes from Crocodylus siamensis, assembly GCF_052110815.1. NCBI lineage: Eukaryota > Metazoa > Chordata > Crocodylia > Crocodylidae > Crocodylus > Crocodylus siamensis. The sequence goes on from NC_143400.1 coordinate 4,176,042, forward strand.
GAGGGGCTCAGGGCCTAGAAGTTGCCATGGAAATGGCTGAGTGAGGCCTCAGGCCTAGGTGTTGGGCCCAGTGAGGCCTTGGGCCTAGTAGTTACCATGGAAATGGGCCTGGAGCCTAGAAGGTGTCAAGTCCAGGGAGGCGTGGTGGGGGCTCCACGTTGCTATACAAACAGCCCAGTGAGGCCTCGGGCGTAGGTGTCAGGCCCAGTGTGGTGGGGTGGGGGTGGCTAGAGGTTACTATGGAAATAGGCCCAATGAGGCCTGGGGCCTAGGACCAATCCACCCCAGAGGCCAGATGAGGCCCAGAGCCTACTAGTCGCTATGGCAGTGATATAAAAATCGTGGTTCGTTTCTCGGGAGGAGGAAAAAAAACCTTCACAGACACACTCTATTAGCAACACAAAAGGTATATATTTGCAAATAGGGTCAGAGAGAGAGACAAAAGATCAATCACTCTGCCCCCCAGCACAATCATTAGCAGGCTTTTATCCCCCCTCTCCTGACCACGTGTGTAGAAGGAGGAATTTTTACAACTCATTTCCGGTTCATACAAACATATATGTAAACATGTCGCTTCATACGTCCCATGTGCATTATAATTAACTACTTAAGTATGCGGGGCGGGTAGGCTTAATATGCATTAGGCTATCACGCGTGCGTGGATGGAACCCAAGGTTACTCAAGGTTCAACCTGAAGGCAAAAATGGCATCTGCTCTTATCTTAGCCTTAGGAATGTGGGGTCATGAAAGAAAGTGTGATTTAGTGTAACAAAGAGATAGTAAATTTGCAGGACAGAGAGGGAGTGATACCTTAGTACAATGGGCTTTTGGTGGTTTTTCCCATCAATTTCCAACCCCCCCCCTTCCCTCTCCCATTAAGGAGACAAGGAGGGGTAGCAGCTGTGTTTTGTTTTTTTTTCCCTAAATCTGCTATTGATAATGCATTTTTAATAATATTTCTAACAATATCCCCCCTCGAGATGCTTTCTGATCTTTACTTCATTCGGGCATATCAAGATAATTACGAGGAATTTTTCTGAGGACCATGACCTTTGCAGCAGTCTGTGCTTTTAGAGGGACTGCTGCAACCTGCATTCCTTCCACTGTGGTGGTTATCAATCTAGTGAGACAAGGAATAAGGCAAGGGATAAAAATCAAACCAGTTAGAGCACACAAAAGCACAAACCCTACCTTTTTCCACCAGGGTCCTCCAAATAATTGAAACCACCAGTCCTTATTCCATGTGGTTTCCCACGTTTGTATTGGTACATGGGCTATTTTTCTAATCTCTTTGGCAATCTCTAAGACTGCTTTCCCGTTGTCATCTATTTGGAGGCAACAGTTAGAAAGGTTGAGCTTTCCGCAGACTCCGCCTTCCTCTGCAAGTAAATAGTCTAAGGCCATCCGATTTTGGTATATGGCTGCTCTCATCTGAGAACTTTGTCGGGCCAATAACTCGAGAGCAGTGGCGGTCTGGTTAGTAATTACTTCCAAGACTGCCTGCAACCGGATGATTCTATTCAGCATATATATTGGTGTCCGGTACCCCCAACTCCCATCATTAGCCCATGTAGCTGGTCCATAATACTCAATAATCCTCTGAGGGGGCCACTCATCCTTCTTCCACTTTTGGGAGCTACCCTGTGTCAAACTTACATCAATACTTCTCTTGGCCCTTTTCCAATCATCATACAAAGAGACTCCTAGCTTATTTCGAACCTCAGACGGTAACAAAAAGAAAGCTGGTACAATTACTCCCATATAGAAAGTTCCCGTCCACCCCTGTGGTAGTATTGTATAGGCCCGTCGTCCGCAAATCCAACAGTATCCTCTTAAGGCCCTATTTTCTCTATTGGTGGCATTTGGAGGGGCCCAACCATAGGGCATCTCGGGAAACCCCAAGCCTCCTTCTGGACCCAAAGGACCAGCAACTGCGTGGCCTCCTTTCATGGAACATTCCCATAGCCCATCCTGGTTCTTGTCTGTACAATCTGTCCGATCATCACTTTGATTTGTGGCACTCCAATATTTATTAAACCACACAATTGTTCCATTGGGATGCTGCCACACTAGCCGATTATACCCTGGGCTATTAGGATAATAAAGCCGTTCTAATCTTGTAAGGTTCATCCACCTTACTTTTAAAGTCCATATGCAACGGCTGTGTCCCAACCTTTTTCCTGTACCATTATTACTGATGCAATACTCTCCTAACGCCACTTGGGAAAGTTCCCAACTGTGGTTCTCATCCCATTTTTGACTAGTACTTTTAACATCTGCCTTACTACTTACTAGCCATTTCGGGGCCAAAGGAAAAGCCCTCCAAGGCCACTGGCCTCCCGAAGCCCCCCACAGGCCCAGCAGTTGGTAAGATTAAAAGTACCTGCAATTCTTTCCATCATATCAACATACAAATTTGTCCCTGGGGGAGCAATTTGGGAAAGCGAGGGTGTGAGCCAGCGGTTAAGGCTGCTCAATTCTGCTTCTTTCATTATGCAGATAACAACAAGGCACATTAAGATTCCCACCATATTTTCCCTTTTACTTTCTTGTCTAATTTTCTGAGCTTTGATTAAGCCGTCTCAGGCGCACTTGGAGATCACCAGTAGGTTCACAGCTCCACTTGCTGGCTTCTTGTTCCGAAGACGACTCAGCTTCCGGAGTGAGTTCGTCTTGGGAGTTGTTGTCCTCTGACGCTTGTGGATGTCGTTTCACACAGGTATGGTGTATCCAACGATCATGGCCAGTAATCTTTACAGCGGTGTGGGTTGTTAGAAGTACCTGGAAAGGGCCACTCCACCTCTCAGTCAAAGGCTCCTTTTTCCACCGCTGCACCAAGACCCAGTCTCCCGGGGAGAAGTCATGTACCGGTACATCTAAAGGCAGACGCTGAAAGGAGGCTGCATACCTGTGAAGAGAAAACAAGACAGACTGCAAGGCAATAACATATGTATGAAGTTCACTATTACCTAATTCAAAAGTTACATTCTCTCGCATCCCAGGAGGTAAGACTCGAGGCGGCTTGCCAAACATAATTTCATATGGGGTCAATTTGAGGCCCCGTCGGGGAGTGTTTCGAATGCAAGTAAGAGCTAGCGGCAATGCTTGAGGCCACTTAAGGCGTGTTTCAATACAGATTTTGGTGAGCAAAGTCTTTAAAGTTCTATTCATGCGTTCCACTTGTCCTGAACTCTGTGGTCTCCATGGTGTGTGTAGTTTCCAAGTAACCTTGAGAGCTTGTGCGACTTCTTGAACCACTCTTCCCACAAAGTGTTGTCCTTGATCCGACTCAATGGACTCAGGCAGGGAATACCGGGGAATGATCTCCTGTAACAAATACTTCACTACTGCAGCTGCAGTGGCAGTCCTGGTGGGCCAAGCCTCGACCCAACCAGAGAGCTGGTCTACCATGACAAGTAAAAACCCATGATGTCCGGATCGTGGGAGCTCGGCAAAATCAATCTGCCATGCCTGTCCAGGGTACGCTGCCCAGGGTCTACCTCCCATTGGCACAGGGGGTTTCCTTCGAGGGTTTACTTTCTGGCATGTAATGCACCTGGTAGCAATGCGCTGAGCTTCTACATATAGCCCTGGGGCTACTGCTTGGCGGATCATTAGATCACCCATGGCCAAACCTCCCATATGGGTTCTTGCATGGAGCTGTTGCAGCACCTCCCGAAGCAATGGCCTGGGTATCATGACTTTCCCTCCTGGTACTATCCACCACCCCTGGGAGTTCTTTTCTGCACAAGCTTTCTGTGCAAATTTATCTTCTTCAGGGGAATACTGTGGGACTAAATCCTGAACGTATGGCCATATGGCATGGGACATAGCCTGCTTGGATACCTCTTCCGCTTCTCTCCCAATAAATGCAGCTTCCTTTGCTGCTGCATCAGCCTTTGCATTTCCAAGCTTATGCTTTTTCTCAGCAGCCTTCCCATGGGCCCGCACATGAATGACTGCTACCTCTTTAGGCTGGTGGAGTGCCTCTAGTAGTTTGATAATCTGGGGGCCATTAGCAATCTTATTCCCAGAGGCAGTAATGAAACCCCTTTCTTTCCACAATAGTCCGTGCGCATGGACTGTAGAAAAAGCATAGCGAGAGTCAGTGTATATATTAACTCGCTGGTCTGTCCCCAGCTGTAATGCTCGGGTGAGCGCAGTGAGTTCTGCGGCCTGTGCCGACCATGAGCTCGGCAATGACTCCCTCCATACTACCTTATCCAAGGTTACCACTGCACATCCTGTTCGTCTTTTTCCATCGATGACAGAGCTGGAGCCGTCCACAAAGTATTCAACATCTGGGTCTTCAATTGGGTCCTCAGCAAGATCAGGTCGCACCTGCGTGGTCTGATTCAGGACCTCAAGGCAGTCATGCGTCGGTTGCCCTGGCTCTGGCAGCAAGGTTGCAGGGTTTAAGGCTGTAGTATGTTTGAAAGTAAGTCCTGGATTAGAGAGCAAAAATATCTCATACCGTGATTGTCTGGAGGGGTTAAGAAATTTCCCTCCCTCAGTCCCTAGGATCTGGGGAACTCCATGAGGAGTGAGTATTTCCATATCAGCACCCATGACTATCTTCTGGGCTTCTTCAACAACCACTGCTGTGGCTGCCACAGCCCGAAGACAGGCTGGCCACCCGAGTGCAACTGGATCTAGAACCTTTGAATAATATCCCACGGGTCTCCAGGTCGGGCCCGATGGCTGTGTCAGCACCCCTGATGCAACCCCTTGATTCTCATGAACATACAGTCGATATGGCTTTTTACTGTTTGGGATGGCCAAGGCTGGGGGCTGGGTTAATGCTGCCTTCAGCAGATCAAAAGCATGCTGCATTTCTTTATTCCATTTCCATTTAGTGAGACTCTCCTTAGTCAGGGATTCATACAGTGGTCTAGCCTTCCCACCGTAATCTGGTATCCATAGTCGACAGAACCCAGTTAGCCCTAGGAATGCTCGCAGCTCCTTGGGTGACTTAGGTGGGGTTAGACCTTGGATTGCCTGTATGCGATCTGCACTCAGGGCTCTGACTCCTTTTGAGAGCTTATATCCCAAAAATGTGACTTCAGGCTGACATATTTGGGCTTTCTCTCTAGAGACTTTATATCCTTTTTTCCCCAGAGTGTTTAGGAGTGACCTGGTGGCTTCCTCGCAGAGCTGCAAGTTTGGGCTTGCAACTAGCAGGTCATCCACATACTGGAGGAGAGTCACTGCAGGGTGTGATCCCTTCCATTCCCCCAAGTCCTTCTGAAGGGCAAGTCCGAAAATATGGGGGGCTGCTATAAATCCTTGTGGAAGAACTGTCCACATGAGTTGGGCTTTATGGAAAGTATCTGGATCCTCCCATTCAAAAGCAAACAATTTTTGACTCTCTCGGTGAAGAGGAATAGAGAAGAAAGCATCTTTCAAATCTAGCACTGAAAATATTTCAGCTTCCCCCGGTACTTGTGTCAAAATCGTGTGAGGGTTCGGGACTACAGGATGGTCTGAAAGGACCTTCTTATTTACTGCCCGTAAGTCTTGGACCAGTCTGTATGAGACCCCATCTGCCTTTGGCACTCCAAGAATGGGGGTGTTATAGGGTGAAGACCCTTCCACTAGCCATCCGTACCTCTTGTATTTCTCTATTAACGGCTTGAGTCCAGCTCTGGCCGCTCGGCTGAGTGGGTACTGCTTTACCCGAACGGGCCCCTCCCCATCCTTGAGTACGATCCTTACCGGGGAGACGAACTTAGCTCGCGCAGGGGTTCCATCAGCCCATACCGAGGGGTCTACTCCAGTCATGTGATCTTCTGGACTTACTGCAGGGCGTCGGTCCTCCAGGAGAGCCATCTGATAGTTCGAGCTCTGCTTGACAGGTAGCTGGACCACCATCTGATCGTCTCTGAAAAAGATTTCAGCTTGCAATTTTGTGAGTAAGTCCCGCCCAAGGAGTGCAACCGGGCAACTTGGAGAATACACAAAGGAGTGCTCGAGCAAATGGTCTCCCACCTTGGTGAGGAGTGGTTTACAAACAGGGAGTCGGGTTTGCATTCCCTCAATCCCTTCTACAAGTACATGCTGTTCACTAGTTCCTGCACAGGGGGGTTTTTCTGGAATCATTGAAAATGTAGCCCCAGTATCCACCAAGGCTTCAAAGTTTTTGCCACCAACCCTAATGGTTACCATGGGATCTTCTCGGGCTCCAACCCGAAGGGTAGTGGTCTTAGATCCCTGTCCCCTTCATTCTGAATCCTCACCCTTGTCTTCTGCCCGCATGAGGTGACCTCTCGGTTCCCCCTCTCTCTTCTCCTTCAACTTCGGGCATTCTCTCTTCCAGTGTCCTTTCTCCTTGCAATAAGCACAAACATCTGCTCCCACTCTTTCTCCCTTCCTCTTCTGTATCCCAGCCTTTCCAGGGTTCCCTCCAGTTATAGCAGCTGCTAGTGCTGCCATCTGTCGCTGAGCCTTTTTATCCTCCTTGCGCTCCTGCACTTGCTCACGATTCCCATACACCTTATATGCAATTTCCACCAGCTCTGAAATCGGTTTCCCAGCACCTCCCTCAGTTTTCTGTAACTTCTTACGGATATCAGCAGCAGATTGACCAATAAACATAAGATTTACCATGCGCTGGTTATCTGGGGCTTCTGGATCCAGATCCGAAAACCTGCGAAACGCCTCATACAGCCTCCCAAGGAAAGCTGAGGGATCCTCCTCTCTTCCCTGTCTCACCTCATACAATTTAGACAGATTGGTAATCCGAGGCACTGCCTTTCCCATTGCTTCCACTATAATTCCCAAATACCGTGCACTCAGCTCTCTGCCCTCTGCAGTATGATTGTCCCATCCCGGCTCTTCTACCGGGTAGGTATCACGCAGAGTACGACCAGCAGCACCCTCTGACTCAACTCTGGCTGCCGCAATACGCTCTGCTGTACCTAACACTAATCTCCTCTCCTCCGGGGTTAGGAGGGTCTGGAGCATCATCTGGACATCAGCCCAAGTGGGTCGATGAGTCTGCCCAATAGATCGAAACAAATCCCTCATCTTTTCAGGGTCTTCACGAAAAGAGGGGCTCTGATTTTTCCAGTTAAATAAATCTGAAGTGCTAAATGGGGTGTAGACAAAAGTTGCAGTGCCTCCTTCCCCAATAACCTCTCGCATCGGACAGTTCAACACCGGCTGTGACTCTACAGGCTTGCGCAAATAATAACCCTTATTTCCTGATTCAGATGAGGCACTTGGCTGAGGCTCACGCTCTAACTCATTAGGTATGCATTGGTACGTCGGTGGTGGTCTCTCTAAGGGAGGGGGCGGTGGTGCAGAAGGACTGGATGCCGAGGAGGCGTCTGACTCATCTTCGCTACCCGACAGGGCAACCGGAGCACGGGTCCGGTACTCAGCCAATTCAGAATTCCCCCCCCTCATTAGACTCAGGAAGTACAGGCGGCCCCCCCCGAGCCTTTTTCTTAACAAGCATCACATGAGACTTCGCTAAGTAATTCTTAATCCAAGGTGGCTGATTTTGAACCACCCACAACCAACAATCAATATAAGGAAACTGATTCCAATACCCATTTTGCATAACAATTTCAGGGATAGCTATCACTTCTTTTAGCACAAAGGATCCTTTCGGGGTCCAGTGGACCCCAAATGTTGGCCACTCGAGTTGACAAAACTTAGTTAAATCACCTTTTTTCATCTTTATTCCATAATCGGCCGGCCTTGCAAATTTATTAAAATGACGTAATAAGACTTTTAGAGGGGTATCAATATTGTTTTCTACACGAGAGCTATTCGTACCCATTTGCCCACAAAAATGCGCCCAATGCACACCAAATACCAAAAAGATCTCAACAACAGATGATTTACAATGAGAGCTAAGCCTAGAATTTCTCAGCAAACTTACACATCCTTTGTTTTAGATCCGTACACCAGATTGGGCAAAGGGAATTCGTATACTCACTCAGATACCCCAGAGATCTCGATCCAAATTCCAGAGTGTGTCTGCCTCTCCAGAAACTCAGAATTTACATAGGATACTTCCTTTAACTTCCCGGATATTTGGACTTAAACCTCAAATACCAGGGTGAGTCCAAAGTCGGCTCGGTGTGCACAAATCCCTGGTACCGGAGGTGCTCCGTCACTGAATTCCGGGGTAGTCCTCGAGAAGCCCCACGTTGGGCGCCAATTTTGATATAAAAATCGTGGTTCGTTTCTCGGGAGGAGGAAAAAAAACCTTCACAGACACACTCTATTAGCAACACAAAAGGTATATATTTGCAAATAGGGTCAGAGAGAGAGACAAAAGATCAATCACTCTGCCCCCCAGCACAATCATTAGCAGGCTTTTATCCCCCCTCTCCTGACCACGTGTGTAGAAGGAGGAATTTTTACAACTCATTTCCGGTTCATACAAACATATATGTAAACATGTCGCTTCATACGTCCCATGTGCATTATAATTAACTACTTAAGTATGCGGGGCGGGTAGGCTTAATATGCATTAGGCTATCACGCGTGCGTGGATGGAACCCAAGGTTACTCAAGGTTCAACCTGAAGGCAAAAATGGCATCTGCTCTTATCTTAGCCTTAGGAATGTGGGGTCATGAAAGAAAGTGTGATTTAGTGTAACAAAGAGAGAGTAAATTTGCAGGACAGAGAGGGAGTGATACCTTAGTACAATGGGCTTTTGGTGGTTTTTCCCATCAATTTCCAACCCCCCCCCTTCCCTCTCCCATTAAGGAGACAAGGAGGGGTAGCAGCTGTGTTTTGTTTTTTTTTCCCTAAATCTGCTATTGATAATGCATTTTTAATAATATTTCTAACAGCAGTGGGGCCTGAAAGGACCCTTGGGGGGCACTGAGGACACTTCCCTGTCAGGTGGGCCTGAGCAGTGCCAAGCTGGGAGCTTGTTCCCTAGGTGATAGCCATCATTTTGGAGGAGACCAGTGCCAGGCAGGGGAGTAGGAAACCAGCTGGGCCCTGCCAGCACTCCTGGGTCCTCTCCAGCTCTGGGAGGGGAGTGGGGATTGGTGGCTGAGCAGAGGGGCCTGGAGCCTGGGACTTGTCCCCCCAGTCCCCAGCAGGTTTGCTGCTCTGCACCTCAGTTTACCCATCTTCTCCCTTGCAGAGTATCTGAGTGGTCTGAGTCAGAAGCAGCGGCGGGAGCATTACTTCACCAAGGACTTTCTCCCCCTGAAGAGCATCGACACCTGGAAGAAGATGGCGAAGAGTGAGTGTCCACATGGAGACAATTTAGATTAAGCTGGGTGTTGGGGAAGGGACAGATTGAAGAAGCAGGTGTTATCCAAGGCTGGAATAATGGGGGCTTGGAGCCAAAGCTCAGGCAGGGAGGGGACTGCAGGTGGGGAGTGAGGGGCACCGGCAGGGCTTTGGGCAGGCAAGTGCGTGGGTTAGGAGTGAGGGGCACTGGGAGGAGCAGGGGGCTACAGGTCAGGAGTGAGAGGCACTGGCAGAGGTGGGAGGATGGGTTGCGGGTTGGAAGTGAGGGGGACTGGCAGGGCTGGGGGCATCAGGGAGCTACGGGTCGGGCATGAGGGTCACTGGTGGGGCTGGGAGGCTCAAGGGCAGCAGTGACACCCCCCCCCCATGTCTCCCCAGATGACCACGTGAAGCAGCCTGAGGGGGCCAAGTTCCCCAAGGATGCAGCCCTTAATGAGAAGATCTCGTTGCTGCATCATGACATCACCAAGCTGGAGGTTGATGCCATTGTCAATGCCGGTGGGTGGCGCCCGGTGCTGTGGGGGAGAAGGGTGTGGCGTGGCAGAGCTAGGCTGTGGGGATGCCCCAAAGGAGTCCCCTCTTATCTGTGCGGTAGATGGTGGGCAGGGCTTCTAGCTGGGTTGGGGGCAGCCTGTCGGGGGCACCTGTCCTCCCCAGACTCCTGTAGGGCTTGTTGTGCTGCTTCTGATGGGCTACAGGGACACCGCTTCATCTATAGGGCCTGGCTCCTGTATAGCTATAGGGTGCACTGCCCTGTGTGCAGGACCTGTGTCTTGTTCTTCTATAGAATCTGTGGTGTGTGTAGGCTTGGCACCTGAGGAAAACTATAGGGTACCTACAGTAACTGGTATGTATCTAGGCACTGCTCATACTCTATAGGATCTGTTCACTACTAGTTTAGTCAAGTCAGTCTGATCTATAGGCGATGTGGTTTTTCCAGTGTTCAGCTCCTGTAGGTTCCAGGACTGACTGCTTATATAGGATTTGCCTGGGTAGCTGCTCTATAGGGGATGAGGCCTCATCTTAGTGCTCTATAGGGGGTTGTGGCTCATCCCCCCCCTCCCCCCCCCCCCCCCGGGATATGGTGTGGTGTGGCCATGTCCCAGGTATTCTTTAGGGAATTATTTTTCACTCCCGCTACTCTATAGGGGATTGTTGCCTTGTCCCAGCTGCTATATAGAGGACTTAACTTTATCTCAGCTGCCCTATGGGGGATTCTTGCTCAACTCAGCTGCTCTATAAGGGATGCTGCTGATGTATATGAAGTTTCCTTCCTCCCCTCTGCTTCGGCTGTTCTGCAGGGTTAGAACGCACCATATGTATTATGTGTAGTCCTGTTGCTTGTATCCTATGGGTCTAGTTATTCACCCATCCACTGTATGTCTAGGACTGAGCCCAGCCCTGGAGAGCTATGGGGCTGTGGGTAGGGTGCCTGTAGAAGCCCTGATGGACAGTGGACCTTGTCTGGTCCACATTCTAGCACAGCTTTGTGTTGACCTATAGGGGCCTGATCCTTTCCTTGAAGGACCTGCCATGTCTAGCTGAGCCCCTGCTGTTGTGGAATCAAGGGGGGCTGTGTGGGGACCCTAATCTCAGCCTGAGGGGTCTGTACAACACCTGGCATCCCCTGATCCCAGCCTGGGGGGGTCGGCATGATATCTGGCGTTCCCCACTGTTTCCCAGCCTGGAGGGTCTGTATAGTTCCCAGTGCCCACAATCCTGACCTGAGGCGGGGGCTCTGCACAGTGCTTGGTGCAACTGGGCCCTTATTTCAGCCTGGGCCAGCAGAGGGCACCAGGCTCTTGTCATTCTCCATCCCCTTATTAATCTGATGCCTCATAAATCAACCCTTCTATTAGCGGCATAAATGTTCTAACAAGCTTGGGCTGCTAACGAGGCCCATCTCTCTTGGTGGCCAACATATGGGGGTAGAGGCCAGGGCCATTACACCCACAGTGGCTGATTTGGGGGAGCTGGGGGTCCCCAACCCTGCCCCTTTGGAAGCAGAAGAGAATGTCTGGGGTGGAGAGGGTTGGTTTGTAGAGGGAAGAAGTGTAAATCTAGAGGAGGTGTCTGGGTGGGGGCCAAGGGCCCAGTGAAGTTCATTAACACCATTGAAGCTATTAGCTCTGCAGTGCCCTCCTTGTTTCACCTGGGGGTCACAGGTGGCTTTTGTCCTCCCCCCTGCCCTTTTTATGGCTACAGTGATGGGGTTGGGGCTTCACCTTGTGAATAGAGCAGCCAAGGGCTTCCCCAACTGGAGAGCGGGGGGCAGGCATGACTGTCTGTGCAAAATCCCTGTGCAAAAAGGGTGCAGGATCCTCATGTGAAGTGGCATGATTGGAAGCGGTGTGGGGGGTGTCTTCTGGCAGTGTGTGATCTAGTGCTGTGTGCCATTGGGGAGTGAGGGGCGGGGACAGGTGCCATGTGCTTGGTGGAGGGGGGCAGGTGCCATGTGCTGAGGTGGGGGGCAGGAAATCTTTGTTGTAATGGAGTTCACAAATGCATGTGTGTGAGTGTGTGCACATGCACGCACTCACATATGAGTGTGCGCATATATGTACATATGTCTGCACGTGTGTGGGTGCATGCATGTGTACATGTATGTGCATGAGGGTGTATGCTTGTGTGCATTTGTACATGCGTGTGGGTGTATGCATGTGCACGCATGTATGTTCATGAAGATGTGTGCATGTGTGTCTGTGCACACATGCATGCACATGCATGTGGGGGGGGGTGCATGGGATATGTACTTGTGGAGGTAGCCTGGATGCTTAGGTTCTCTCCCAGCTCCAGGAGGGGCTTGGGGGTTAGAGCAGGGTGGGTTCTCTCCTGTATCTGGGACTGGAGTGGGGCCTGGTGTGTGATGCAGGGCGTGGGAGCCCGGACACCTGGGTTCTCCCCCTCACATCGTTTGGACTTGTAGTTCAGTGCGCAGCTCCCCGACCCTGTCAGGGCCCCACAACCCTGGGCAGTGTTAGCATGCAGCCTGCGTCCCCAGCCCAGGGCTGGCATGCCTGATGAGGAGCCTGCAACGCATCGCTGAGCACTGAATGCCTGTGTGTTGGTGTGGGGGCAGGAACTACTGCTCTTGGCCTGGGGGTCTGTGCAGAGCCCAGTGCCTCCTGATTCTAGCCTGGGGGGTCTAGAAAGCACCTGGTGCCCTCCAGTCTCAACCTGGGGGGTTTGTACAGCACCTGGTACCCCCCAATCTCAACCTGGAGGGTCTCTACAGTGCCTGGCACCCTCCAATCTTGGCCTCAGGGGGAGGGGGGTCTGTGCAGGGCTGAGCACCCCCTGATCCTGGCTTGGGCAGTCTGTACGGTGCCGAGCACCCCCTGATCCTGGCCTGGGTGGGGGGGTCTGTACAGCACCCAGCACCTCTCCCCTGATCCTGGCCTGGTTCCCCCTCCCACTCTCAACCCAGTTCTCAGCCACCTCTATGTCACCCCCACACCCTGGTCAGTCTCACAGCTCTACTGCCAGCTCCTGCCAGAGGAGCAGAGCACCATCACAGAGACCTTTCTAATCGGGAGGACAAAAGCAGCTGGAGAAGATGCGGCTGGGCTGGGCACTGGAGCAAGACGGGAAGCCTGAGCACTGCCTTGGGGGTTTGCTTGTCATTGCCTGGGAAGGGGAGTGAAGCTGATGGCTCAGGGATCTGGGGGCTTCACAGTGGCTGGCAGGGGGGCAGATGGAGGATGTGGTTTGGGGCTGATGCTCAGAGGTGTCCATGATGCCCCATGGAGTCCACGCGGTTCTGGAGGGGTTGTAGTCAGCTCTGCCCCCCACAGGTCAAGATCAGGGCTGTATCACACTAGGTGCTTCCGAGATGCGCCCCCCTCACACCCCCAGCCAATATCAAAGGACTTCAGGTGCTGTACAGGCTGCCCAGGCCAAGACTGGGCACTACCAGACACTGTACAGACCCCCCACCCCCTGGCTGCGATCAGAACTCTGGGCACCGTACAGACCCCCCCAGCCTGGGATTGTGGCTTTTGTCATGGCATGTAATCCAGCAGATCGTATTGTGTGTGCATGAATGAAAACCCATGCACACCTGCCCCCCAGGTAAGAGCAAGGGGCCTGATCCTGGCCTGGGAGTCTGTTCAGCATCTGTGCTGACCCAGAGCCCTGATCTCAGCCTAGTGGGGTCTGTTCAGCATTTGGTACCCCCCGATCTCAGCCTGGGGGCTGATTGGGCACTGCCCAATCTCTGTCTGGGAGGGGTCTATACAGTGCCTGGTGCCTCCTGATCTCATCCTGGGGGGTCTGTACAGTGCCTGGGGTCCCGCAATCTGAGTCTGTGGGGTCTGTAGATGACCGGCGCTCCACAATCCCAGTCTGGGGGCTCTGTACAACACTTGGCACCCTTCATCTCAAACTGAAGGGCTGTACAGTACCCCCCAGTCTCAGCCCAGGGGGTCTGTATAGTGCCTAGAACATCTGATCACAGATTGGGGGTGCTGTACAGCGCCTGATGCAATGCCTGATGCAATACCTCTCCGAATACTCCCGAGCACTATTTGGGGCCAGCTCCTTCACTCCTCATGTTCCCTTACACTTTCGTTGCACACGTTCCCCCACCTGCTCCCTCCTCCTTCCCACAGGGCTGTGTGCTTGCCCCTCTAGGGGCACCTGACTCGGGGGAGCCCCCCTCCTCTGCTTTAGATGTCCAGGGTCGGTGCTTTGGGGCTGTCAGAGCCAGCAGGAAATCCAGACTCAGCCCCCACGGTACCGGTGGGGGTGTGGAACATGAACTGCATCTCTCAGCACCCCTGAGTCTCCGTGGCTGCTTGGCCTGATCAGGCTGGCACCGGGGATAGGAAGAGGCCTTGTTAGCTGCTTTGTTAGCTGTTTCCAAGGAGAAGAGAGTCTCTTTGGCTGGTGGGGGTGATTGCAGCCAGGGTTGGGGCCTTAGGGCTGTGGGGTGCTGATGCCCCTTGCTGGGATTTCAACCTGCCAGTTTCACATCCTGGCCCGGGCACAGAGCTTGGTTGTGGGGGTATGAAGTGGAGCCAGAGGTCCCCTTTATCCCCAGCCCCCATGCTTCCCAGAGCAGGCTGCATCCCCCAGTCCATCTTAACCTCACTCCCATACAGCAGTATTTTGATTCTAATTCCTCTCTGAAACCCGCTGAACCATGGCATAAAAGACCAGACAACACAACCGTAAAAGTTAAATCTTTCTATTTTATTTCAAGAAAGGATGAGGAAATTTTCTCTCTCTCTCTTTTTTTTTCTCCGTACATATTATAATTTTTTTTAATATCCCTTGGGGGTTTATTTTTTTCTTTCTTTTTATTACGAAAAAAGAGGGACGAAGGAACACATTCATTTCAGACGTCGAAAATTTCAAGGCACCTAGAGGGAAGAGACCGAAGGGGGGCTTGTGTGCGGCCAGTGAGTGCACTTTGGTTATCTGGGAACAAATAAAAAATAACCCAACGACGACATAAAGGAAAGGATCAGACCATAGTTCCCCATGTACCTGACACGCCTTGTCACCCTACAACCAGCCCTCTGAAATCATGGGGGTACGGGTTAGCCACAGAAGCTGATTTCTGTGGTGGAATAGAAGCATGGGGATACTGTACTGGTAGCAATGACTGCCTAGGGATGCTGACCTGAATGGGGGTCCAGCCTTCCCTCCCAGCTGCAAGGAGGGAGGGCCAGAGCTCAGTTTATAGCATTGCCATTCTTTTTAACCCTTTTGCAGCTGCTTTTGAGTTGGCAGTAGCTGGTGGCAGATCCATGGGGGAACAGAATGTAGCAGGAAGGTACAATGTGGGCATGGGGCTGGGAGTGCATTTGGGTTGTGCTATGGGGAGAAGAAATGCCCCACATGCACCACACAGCCCAAGGTGTTGCCATTTGTCCCTCCCCCCCAAGATCCACCCATGGGTGTAGCGTTTGACCAAAAGCTGCTGTCAATTCTGCAGCCGCTGTGAAAGGGTTAAAAGCATCACCTTTAGCTGAGTAGTGAGGGTCATGATCCAGCCAACGTTCTGGAAAAACACTTTATTCTTCATTCTGCCTTTCCAAAACAGAGGACGGGTTTTATTTGGGAGTGTGTGGTATGCAGGGAAATACGGTATCCCTTATCCCGGTGGCAAGATGGAAAGCTGGTCTCTGTATGCAGCTCTGTAGATTCCTGGCTTAGGGGCTGGGCAGCACAAGGCACAGCCCCAATCTTGGCCTGGGGGGGATCTGTTCAGCTCCCAATAACCCCTGATCCCTGGCTGGGGGCCCTCTACAGCACCTGGTACCACCCAGTCTCAGCCTGGAGGTTCTGTATGGTGCCTGACATGGCTGCGATCTCAGCCTGGGGGATCTGTACACTGTCTGGTGCCCCCTGATCTCAGGGGTCTGTACACCACCCCCTGATCTCAGCCTGGGGAGATCTGTACAGCTCCTGGCACTACCCAATCACAGGGAGTCTACAATGCCTGGCACTCCCCAGTCTTGGCCCAATGGGGGAGTTGTGTTTGTTCCCTTTTGCCAGGGTCCAGTTGATGCCATGTCCTTGACAAGGGAACAAACCAAATTCTCTAACGATGAGACACTCAGTGCGGTTGATGAGGGTCTTTGTAACGATGCATACAGCTGAGCTGGCATGGGTTCTCCTAATGAACGCGTGGGGCCTCTTAACGAAGGACAGGGGGGATCTTAATGACGCACACAGTTTGTGTGGGAAGGCGCGGTTCTCTTAACAAACAAGGGGGTTTCTTTAACGACGCCCGTGGCTCAGTTGGCAGAGGAACGGCAAATTCTCTAAACATGTCTTGCAGTCTACGAGGGGATGCGTGGTTCTTTTAATGAACGAGGAGGGTCCTTAATGATGCCAGTGGCTCAGTTAGCAAAGGAACTCCTGGGTTCTTTCTGCAAGGCCCTGCCAGGTTGCCTTCCATTGTTGGCTCAGTGGTGGATCCAGGCAGGGGGGATTATATACTAGTACGGTCCTGAGTCTAGGTGTAGGCTGGGCGGTGAAAACCTTGCTTTGGAGAACTCCAAAGATGCGATGAAGCCGTATGGAAGACCTGTTCATGCCCTGCTAGCTCGGATACAAACAGTCCCATGCCCCAGTGAGGGCAGAATTAAGGGTGTTCTTCATGCCCCTCCAGAAGGGAGAGAGCACCTAAAACTTGGGAGCGGGAAACGGTAAGGTGAGGCTCATTGGAAAGTGCTGAAAATTAGGAATGACCCTGGGGAGGGAGATGGGGTGAATGGCGGAGACCTGGGTGGGTGGAGAGATGGGTAGAGAGTGGGATAGAAAGAAGGATGGTAGGTGGGTGGATGGGTGGATGATATGTATGTGGGTGGGTGGATGAATAGATAAATAGGTAGAGTGTACATGGATGGACGTATAGGTTGCTGTAGGGACAAATGGATGAAAGGTTGATGGAGAGAGGGCCCCCTATGGATGTGGGGAGGGAGGGATATACAGCTGGGGGCACACAGATGTATACAACCTTTCCCAGTGCCACCTTAACTCTCCCCCCTGCATCCGTGTCCACCCCTCATCATTACTGTAATGACTTCCTCCCACCACCACCATCTCCACTGCCAGGTTAGGCTACTACCTACTCTCTAAATCACACAGACACCCCCGCCAGCATCTTCCAATTTTCTTCCCACCCCTTTCCTCACAAGACTGTTTGCCTTTGTGCAAAGCATGAACAATTTGTACAATTGTCTATGACTACCAAGCACAATAAAATCCAGCGAGCTGGGACTTCCTCCCCTTCACCAGGACAAAGCGACTTCCCCAAGCTCAAATCTTGGGTCACATCAGTTTCAAACTGGGCATTACCACAGGCTCAGATTGGAGTCACTACAGTTTCAAACTGGTGTTTCTTTTGGCTCAGCTCAGTCACACTAGTTTGAAACGGGTGTTGCCTTTGGCTCAGATCTGGGCTCACACCAGTTTCAAACTGGGTGTTACTAGTCTTCAAACCCATGAGGTCAAGCTGTCACCTCCCTCTCCCACCTCTGTCCTGGCCCCTCTTCCCCCCTGGCCGGTTCTGTGGATCACAAGAATTCCCTCAGGTCACATGTGCAACAGGGTCACGTGACACCACCTGCATTTGGGACAGGAAGTGGGAGTTTGGTACCCCACAGAAATAACTGGTTGCATAATGGTTTGTTCTGACTTTGTTGTCCTGCTCTGTCTTGTCTCATCTTGTCTTAGCTTGTATGTCCTGTATTATTTCACTGTTGTGTACTGGGCTGGATCAGATCATGTTATTAGGAAGAACGAAGTTGAAAGGAAATGATGAAATTGAAATGATACTTTTTGATTCAGTCGGAGCAGAATGCTTTGGAGTGATTTGTTTTGACTTTATGGCATTGATTTATAATATAATATAATATAATATAATGTAGGAATTATATTGTGTTATATTGTACCATGCTCAATATACTTATTGCATTGCAATAATCATATCATATATCCTATCCTATCATAGCTTAGCTTAGTATTCCATCTTATGTTCATATTATGCTATATTATATTATGCTTTCCTATGCTCTGCTGTGCTCTATGCATATATCAATATTACATTTTAAACTAAATAATATTGAAATGGAACATTTTTTACTTGATCCAAGCAAAATATTTTGAGATGTTTTGTTTTGACTTCATTGTTGATGTGATGTAATGTGATATATATCTACTTCAAGCAATGCAATTGCTAGGAATAAAATAGTGCTTCTTTTCAACTTTATCATTGGGTTTCCATTGTATTGCATTATATTATATTTGTTACATTATCTTACGTTATATTATTTTGTATTATATCATAATATAGTATAGCATAATATATTATAATATAGTATATTACAGTTTGATATATTATATCTAATACAATGGAGGCCCAATGATAAAGTCAAAACAAAACAGTTTGGGCTGATTGAAGCAAAGCATTTTGGAGTGATTTAACTTCATTGTTTATATTATATTATATTATATTATATTATATTATACTATATTATATTATATAACTAGCACCACCATCTTTGTTTTGGATAATTAATTTTTCCAGCTTATGGTAGGAAGCACTGGAAGCTAGCCTTTTGTTCTTGTCCTGTACGTTAGATATTTAAAACATCCAGAAATAGACATGCAGCTCCGTGTAAGGCTTTACCATCTCGAACCGCTGGTCAAGAAACAACACAGCAGGGTCTTGCTGCCAAGCAAAAACCAACTGTGGGCTAGTGGTTTGGTTAAGACCAGTGAGTCTCAACTGGGACCCTCCTAAGGGTGTGTTATTGGCATGCTGAGGTGTGCCAACACCAACACCTGATTCACTGGGTAAACCCAGAGATTTCCAGTCAGAATCCAGTGTGTCAAGGTCATTCTGACCTGTTGCTGAGCTACGGAAGAATCATTCGCTCTAGTACATCTCTATCACCAAGAAATGAGTGGAAGCTAAGAGTTGGTATTTTCTGGATGTAATGAAGAAGTCTTGAGTCTAGCAGGAGGGATCTTGAGTCTAAAAAAGGTTGAGAACAATGTTATGGTTAACTGACTCCCTAGCTACAGGGAATAATAAAGTGGAAACAAAAGGGTAGGGCCAATATGGACCTGCCTGAAACCAGTCTGGGATGACCTAGGCATTGTTCTGCTGTGAGGATTTCCCAGGCTTCTGTGTTTTGCTGGTTGCTGTGTGGGGCTGGGAGGGAATTCCACTCTACTTTTTCTGCTACATGTTTCAAGGAGTTTTTAAGCCTCTTTCAGAGGCATTGGGTCCTGGGCTGGGCCAGGCTGGGGATAGTGACTGGGCTGGGCCAGTGCTTCTGCTGGGACTCAAACCTGAAGGGTTCTGACTGTAAAGGGTCTTGCCCCTCCGCTCAGGATCAGACTAATGCTGCATTAGGGTCAGGAAGGAACTTTACCTCCTGATCAGATTTGTCCAGACTGAGGGGTTTTCCTTCCCCTGTAGCGGGGGCACGGCCTCTACCTGGGATCTTTGGAGTGTGTATTAACTACCTTTTACAGCAGCAGGATGCTGGCTATTGTGGTCCCCCTGCTTTACCTGTGACAGGATGTGGTGTGATGTCTGGTGCAGTGTCAAGGCTTACATCATTTGACAAAGAAGTTGGATGCTGGATTTGTCTGGGATGGTTTGGACAAGGCTGGTCATGCCTCAGGCAGGGAGTTGGACTAGACGTGACCTGTGGAGCATCCTTCCAGCCCCACCTCCCTATTATTTGTATGGTTCTTCAGTTTGGAGAGGAGAAAGCTGATAGAGGAATAGGGTTGAGATCTACCAAACCATGTAGGCTGTGGGCAAAGTGAACAGGGACCTGCTATTCACCAAGTTCCAGAATACCTTATTATGTCACATACAACACACCCCAGAATACAATATAGCTCTTGTTTTTTTGAAAGGCTGAATGAAAGAAAAAAGATTTCCCCAGATTTATGGCTGTGCAGAGCATGATCTTAAGCTGAGTCACCCTTCTACCCTGCTGAGGAAAAGCTGAAACCCTAAACTTTTGCTAGAGACTGGTCTCTAAAGGCTGGAGCTAGGAGGCTGAAAAGACCAAAGGGCTGCAAACTGGGAGGGGAAAACCCAGGAGCAGACAGCAAAATTGCTGGGAGAAAGTTTGGCTTGATTCATGGAATATTGAGACAATTGAAAAGGAGAGATGACTGTTAACACCTGTGGAGTGAAGAGCAATGGGCCGTGACATCAACAGACTCCATCAGCTGCCTGAATAGAAATGTTACAGCTGCTGGGAGCAGGAATCAAAGCTGGAGAGGGGCTTCAGAGCCAGGCAGAAACTCAGCTTCCTTGCTTAAGACGCTCACCCCAGTTCGGGGAGGAAGGAGGGCTGATTCTGAGGGCAAAGGTACATATCATATATGAGAGAATACGGTACTAGATCTAGGGGGCGCTCACTGAAGCAAGCAGGAGGTGGGTTCAATACTGTTTTTAATGCATCATGTCATTAGTTCAACCCTGTTGCCATTCCCCCATCCACCCAGGCCCAATCTGGGGCCACGTGGCTCCATCATCCCCCCAGACCGAGCCAAACACAGCCTTCTGCTTATGCCACACATCAGTTCAGCACCTTTGGCCCATGGTTGGAGGGGGGGAGGAGGAGAATTACAAGTCTGTACACGTGCCCCTTGGCATGCAGAGGAGAGAAATCCAGAGGCGGCGGCGCCTCTAAGTGGCTCTGTCTCACCTAACGAATTTAGCAGTTCAGGTCTGGTTTGTAAGGAGGAGAAGCGATTTGCATTGCCAAGCAGTTCTCTCTGCATGTTTTTTCCATCACCTTCCTTTTTTCATAAGCTCTTAAATTACGGGCAAGCTGAGTTGCAAATCGCTTGTTATCCATGGCTCCAGGAGGGAACCAGGCCGAGGGGCAGGCAGGAGCAAAAGGCACCTGGCGCATCTGAACGGCGCCCCACCAAGGCTGCTAAACAGGTCCTCCCAATTAGCACATTTGTTAAGTGCTGTGTGTAGAGCTAATGGCGTTACACGCAGCAGGAGGTTGGGGTTCAGGCCGGGACGCCTGTTTTCAAGGCGGCATTTGGCTTATAAATATTAGCTCTCATTAGCTCAGTCGAGGGACGACCCTCTGCCTTCATTAGGTCGCTAACAAGCGGCCTCAGTTTGCATCCAGAAGGCTCAGTGGGGAATTCATTAGCTGGTTGTGGGGGCTGGAGATGTTTAGGGGTCTTCTGGTTGAACTCAAGTCTAGAGAGTAGGGCTGGGAGGTCGGGACACTCGGGTTTTGTCCCCGTCTATGGGATGAGACTGGAATCTAGACACCCTGAGGCTCACTGGATCTCACGATGCCTGGGTTCTGTATTTCCATATCTGAGAGGGTACTGGCATCTTGGGAACAGGGCAGAGGGGTCCTGACTGTCAGGACTCCTGGGTTCCATCAGGCTTGCTTCACCCCCAACCTGGACTCATGGTCAGCACAGCTCCTTCTGATCTGGGACTTGGGGCTGAATGGGAAATTTCCTCCAAAGCTTGAAGCCCAGAAGAGGGTTGATGGATTCCTCCTGACCTCATTGCTCTTATAACAAGGGTCTGGTTTTGGTAGCAACCAAATCATGGGAAGGCAAGCCTGGGAGGAACCTCACAAGGTCACATCTAGTCTAGCCCCCTGCCTAAGGCAGGATCAGCCCTGTCCAAACCATCTCAGAGAAATCCATCGTTCAGCCTCTTCATAAAACTACCATCAGCCATGACACTGCATCAGCCATCATACCTGACCTGCTACAGGGAAACCAGGGTGGCCAACGTCCTGCTGTTGTCACAAGTTGTTAATGCACACCCCAGAGATTCCAGGTAGAGGCTGCAGAGGAGGGCAACCCCGCAGCCCATACCAATCTGACCAGGGGGTAAAATCCTTTCCTAAACCCAAAGATGGCATTGGACTGACTCTGAGTGGAGGGGCACGACCCTCTAGTCAGGATCTTCAAGGTCGGAGTCCCAGCAGGAGCATTGACCCAACCCAGTCAGTATCCCCAGCCTGGGCTACAGCCAATGCTCAATGTCTCTAAGGAAGCTTAGTCCCCTCCTGCACGTAACATATCATGCAATAAAGGTACCGGCCACATTTCCAAGTAATTATCATATGATACAAATGTTCATCCAGCTATAAAAAGAGCCAACCAGCTGTAAAGTCAGTGCTTGAAAATGTGTAACAACTTTATAGCTGGTTTCTATTTAGCTTTAATAAAGGCAGGGCCCTTAAGCCCCTGCTACACGTTATATATATTACGTAATTCACTGGTGAATCGTGCAATAAATTTAGATCAGTCACACGTGCAAAGTAATTGTCACGCCATTAACTGGTTGATTGCACAATGAATGTAGACCAGCCATACCTGCAAAGCAGTTTGCACACAAATCACATGATTAAAATGACTCCTCAGCTATAAAAAGAGTCAACCAGCTACAACGTCAGTGCTTGAAAATGTGTAACAACTTTATAGCTGGTTTCTATCCCGTTTTAATTTTAACGTGTAACAGGACACTTATTCACATTGGTATAAAAGGACAGGTCGAACCGCTGTGCTATCAAGCTGGATTTTTTTATGGTTTCTTGAGACTTTTCCTGTTCTACCAGGCCTGATCCATCCAGAATGAGCTGACTGAATGTAGCTTTGCAATGGGGCACTGCCTGTATTCCTGTATTCCTGGTTCCTGCTGTGAGCTAAAACCTTGGGTTTTGGGATTAAAAGCTCTAGAAAAAATTTGGCCTGTTTCAGTCCTCAGATTTCTCCCCACCTTCGAATGCTTGACAATGTGCAGATGGGAGGGGAAGGTTGGGGCACAGGGTACCCAGGTTCTAGTCCTCTCTTGGCTCCAGGCCAGCTGCTTTGTGCTCTCCATGCCTTGGTTTACCTATCTCTGAAGTAAGCGATAACAATACCAATACTCTCCCCTGTGTGCTTGGAGATTTGCCAGAAGGCAGCTGCTGGATGACATAGGTGAGCTGATCTTCAATCCTACTTGAAGACGACATCTGATTATAGGCCATATGGGTATTAGCTGACAGGCCGTAAACACAGCATGAAATAGGGCCAACCAAAGAACACAGATCCCTGCTTAGAGACCCTGGATTGCTTTAGATCCATTTCCTTTCTGCTTGGAGATACCTCAGCAAGAAGCCCTTGAAGAAGCTGCAGGAGGCGGGTAGAGTTGACCAGGCCCAGACAGGATCATGATGATTTATACATCCATCAATTTTGGAACCTTGAATCTCCACCTCCTTGGATAGCACAGGCCATGAACCCTTCATCCCACAGGTTGGAGCTCATTGGGAATAAAGCGTTTCCTGCCAAAGATTTGGCTTGGGTTAGACACGGAGAAGCTATCACAATCATGGAGAGTTTGTTCCAGCTGTAGATCACCAGATCACCATCACTGGGAAAGAAACCAAGGTCTTACCATACTTCCTTGGATACCACATGCCCCCTTCCCCGCCCAGAATTAGCTCTCCAAAATTGGGGTACACGTCTTAAGCCAAGAATCTGTTTTTTTGTTTGCTGGAATAGAAGCAGGGAGGAATAGAAACATGGAGCTCATCTGGATCCCAGCATGGCTGCCACTTTTCCTGGCCCCAGCAAGCAGAAGGGGACACTCTGGGACCTAGCTTTGTTGCTGTGACACCACACCACAAAGTTCCAGCTGCCTTAGCCAGACTGTCTCTCAGGATGCGACACTTCCTGGACCCTTTTGGTTTCCAGGAGGACTTGCTCTATGTCACGCCGTTGGCCAGGACTCTGGATAAATCTCTTCCAAAACAGAGGCACAGGTCTTATATGGAGGCACATGGTACGTGAATTATTGAGAAGTGGGACTCATAGGGACCTCACAAGGTCACATCTAGTCCAGCTCCCTGCCTGAGGCAGGATCAGCTGTTTCCAAACCTTTCCAGACAAATCCAGCATCCAACCACTTTGTCAAATGACGTCAGGCCTGAGGGAGCACCAGACATCATAGCTCATCCTGTCACGGAAGCCGGGGGCCCACGGTGGCCAATGCCCTGCTGCTGTCAAAGGTTGTTAATACACGCTTCAGATAGATCCAGAAGAAGGCAAACACCCCTCCAGATTCCTTCCTGACCCTCAGTATGGCATTGGTCTGACCCTAAGCAGAAGGGCAAGACCCTCTTTAGGACCCTCTGGGGTTGAGTCCCAACAAGATCATTGGCTCAGCCCAGTCACCATCCCCAGTCTGGGCTGCAGCCAACCCCCAGTGCCTCTGGGGAAGGCTTAAAAACACTCTGATGCATGTAGCAGAAAGGTGGGGGGCAACCAGCAACAGTTGAACCATTGTCTGCAGGGGATCCAGGAAGGGGCAGTGGCATGCCTGTACCTCCCTTTTCAAATTGGATCCACCCTGGAGCCTCTGTTGACTTCTTTAAAGACCCCAAAGCAGTAAGAGTCCCTGTCCTTCCACAGGTGACTGGTAGGGGGTGCATGGGGGTGCACGTGCCCCCCGGCAGCCAACACTAATGCTGTCAGTAGGGCTGGGGCCCCCTTTGACAGGGTCAGTGGCTTCTGTGGGTGCCCCCCCAGATTCAGGAGGTACTAGTCACTCATGCCTCCTCCTCCTCCATTCTCACAGCCCCTCACCTGCCACTGCTGCTTCCCCACATTCTGGGGTGGGGGCTTCAAAGTTGCCCTGCCTGCTCCAGCAAGGCCACCTGGTGGTGGGCTCAGCTGAGAACAGTGACATCAAGAGAGGTGTTGAGCTGGGGGCACCAGGCAGGGTGGGAGATCCCATCCCCCACCTAGGTCCACTGCCCTTGCATAGCCCATCTGGAGCAGACAGGAGGGGGTTTGAAGCTTCCCTGGCCTTGGACAGCAGGGAAAACAGGAGGAGCAGGGGAGGAGAGGGAACCTGCTTCCAAGCATGGAGAGGAAGTGGGGGAGGCTTACCTGCTTCAGGGTCTCCAAAGAAGTCTGCGGAGGCTGCCCTGGTGGGATGCGTCCCTACCAGTTGGGTAGGGGAGGAGGCTGGGAGTGGGGGTGTCTGCTCCTGCATCCTCCCCGCCCCACATCAAATCCTGGATCTGCCCCAAATTGTCCAACCTCTTAGCAAAACCCTGACACAACACCAGACATAGCTCCCGTAGTGCCCTGAAGAAATATGGGACTCCTCCCCCCAACCCTTGGCTTTAGTGCCTAGCAGTGGTTCCTTACACAGCCCGGGTCTTTCGCATCTCTCTGCCCTTAAATCCCTGACTTTGTGTGTGTGTGTGTGTGTGTGTGTGTGTGTGTGTGTGTGTGTGTGTGTGTGTGTGTGAAAAGCTGTGTCTGGGAGTGGGTATTATACATGTGTGAAAAGCTGCATCTGGGATGAAGTGTGTATGGAAAGCTGTGCATTTCTCTGGGAGGGTGCATATGTATACACGTAAAGCTATGTGTATGTGTGAAAAGCTACATGTGTCTGGGCTGGGGTGCATGTGTATGTGTGAAAAGCTGTGTTTGGGGGAGTGAAAAGCTGTGCGTCTTGGAGGGTGTGTGTGTGAAAAGCTGTGTATCAGTGGGCAGGGGAGTGTGTGTGTATGCACCTGGGAAAGAGTTTGTGTGTCAATGACATGTGCATATATGAACTTATCTATGGAAGAGAGACGATTGTGTCAGTGCATGCATATGGAAGACAAGCGTGTGTTGGTGGGTATAAGTGTGTGTCTGTGGGGTGGATATGCAACAGTAGCTTTGTGTGCCAGTGGGTGTGTGGGTATGAAAACCTTTATGTCAGTGGCATGTGTCTACATGTGCTTATATGTGGAAGGGAGATGTTTGTTCCAGTGCATGGTGTGGAAGACAGGCGTTACATGTCAATGGTATAGACACAACAGTGTGCCTGTGTGTCAGTGGGTGTGCATGTGCATCTTTATATGTGGAAGACAGCATTGTGTGTCTGTGGATGTGAGGGTGTGTCTGTGTGGGTGTATACACAATAGCAGCTTTGCATGTCAGTTGTGTGGGGGGGGTATAGACATGACAGCAGCTTTGTATGTCAGTGTGGATGTGAGTGTGTGAATATGTACAGAACAGCAATTTTTGTGCGTCAGTGTGTGGGTACTTGTATGTGGAAGACAAGCATTGTGGGCCATGTAAATGTGTACACAACGTGGCTGTGTGTGTCAGTGCGTAAGTGCAAACGTGTGTGCTTATATGTCAAAGACAGGTGTTGTGTGTCTGTGGGTGTGTGTGTCTATATGAGTGTATACACAGCAGCAGCTTTGTGTGTCAGTGTGTGTATATTTGTGTGTACTTTTTTTGCTCCCCACCCCCTGCCCAGAGACTGCTGTTACCGTATTTTCTCAGTTATGCATAACACAAACACACAATCTGATTTCCGGCAACTGAATCAAAGGTGGTGGGGGCATGTTGTATGTGACAAATATGGTATTACAGGGCTGTGAGGCACTTGCGCTCTGTAGCCAGGTGTGTGTGTGGTGTGCAGATGGTGGGGGGAACCATGCAGCTGTCTGGACAGGAGACTGCTGCTTTGTGTTGTGCTGTGTGTGTGTGCATGTCCTGGATGCTTGGGTTTTATGAGTGTGTGTGTGAGTGAGAGAGACTATGTTTGCCTAAGGGAGTCTTATTATGTGTCTCTAAGAGAGTCACACTTCTGTGTGTGGAAGGGAGGTGTGGTATGAAGAAGCAGCTGCGAGTGTGTGAGAGAGAGAGAGAGAAAAGGAGACAGCTGCCCTGTGTCACAATATGTGTATGTGTGTCCCAGACACTGGTGTATGAGTGTGTGTATATGTGTGTCTCAGACACCTGGGTTCCATGTGTTTATATGTGTCCTGAATGCCTGGGGTATGTGTGTGTGTGTGCAGGAGAGTATAGGCAAGTGATTTTTCACAGCCCAGCTGGTGCCAGCCCCTCCTGCCCTCTGCCCCACTTGGTGATGGGATCCTGGGTCCATCTGATGCCTTGTGGGACCAGGCAGAGCCCTGCCTTTGGGTGTGTGAGCTGAAGGCCCTAAAGAACTTGGGGGGTGTCTGTGGGCAGGACACCTGTGGGTTCCTACCCTGCCTTTAGCTGATGAGCACAATCTGGTAGTATAGAAGGGCGGGGGGGGGCAGAGCTGCGAGCCAGGACGCCTGGGTTCTCTGAAGGGAGCAGGGGCGGGTGTTTTTTATCAAGAGAAGCCAGGAGCCCAGACCCCTGGCTTCTCTTCCCTCTCTGGGACGGGGCATGGAGCTGGGAGCCCAGACTCCTGGGTTTTCTCCCCTTGCCTTCCAGAGCTTCCCCTTGCTCTCATGTTCAGGCCCTGCCCACACCCAGCAGTACCCCATCCCTGCCCCACTCCCATCATGCCCCCACCTTAAACCCAAGCCTAGGAAATCCTCCCTCAGGAGCTGCCCGGATGCAGCAGGACTGTAAAACCTCTGGGTGACAACCCTGTTCCTGGGTCCACTAGGGACCACCCTGGGTCATTCCCCCCCGCGCACAGCCCCCTGTCCTACCCTCAGGAAGAGAGAAGATAGATTTCCCTCTCCCTCTGGATGTCCTGATGATTCCCTGGGTCTCCCCAAAGCTGTTGTGCGCAGGGAGATCTACACCCACCTCCATGGACCCCATGCAACAAGGACTTGAAGACACAGGCACACACATACCCCAGACCATCACCTTTGGATCATCCCCACCAGCAAACCATGAGCGGGAATGATGGAGACGTCTGGAGACAGCTATATTTTTCACTCAGAAGGGATGTAGGGATGGGATCTGGTGATAGGTCCAAGAAGAACCCAAGAGCTTGAGAAAAACCCCCTTTGGGGAAAACCATGAAGAACCAGTGTCTTTTCCCCAAGCCGGAGAAGATGTGGCTGGAACAAAACAGCCCTAAAAATATATATCTTCCCCCCCAGCGATGGGACAGCTCAGATGTCTGGAGATAGATCTCCTCTCATCTCGAAGCCAAGGAGCCAGTGACTGAGGACGTTTGAGGGGGTGTGGGACTGTGACTGTCTTCCGTTGCTTAATTAACCTAACCCCTGAACGAAGCAATGGAGGGGAGTAGAAACAGGTAGTTTGATCTCTGTAGTTCCACCCGGATTCACGGCCTGGAATATTAAATAGAAACAAGGTCTGTTTGATAATCCCTTCCCCCCACCCCCCGCCAAATTTTTGTGGCCTACAAAAGAGTCTCCAGGTTGGGTTTTTCCTCATCCACCACGACCCCAGCTCCATCCCCCAGTGGGTCACGGGGGGCCAAAACGATGAGTTCTGGGTGGAAGGATCCACTGCCGGGGGAAAGAGGGGCAGGAGGTTGTCTATCATGTGTAGGAGTAATCTATGTCGGGGATCCCCCCGTCTCTGTACCCCCGCGTTGTGCCGTAGCCGATGGTGTGGGTGCTTTTGTAGAGGCTGGTGCCATTGGAAGGGAAGATGGTGTGAATGACATACTCCTCCTTGGCCCCATGGTGGTTGATGGGCAGCATCTGTAAGCCAGGGCCCCTGATCTCCAGGATGGAGTTGTCCTTCTTGGTACCCGACTCCACGTAGTCATCCTTCTTGCGGCTACCCCGGCTGTAGGCCCGGTGGCCTCTCAGCAGCTCGCCGGCCCGGTGGACGTACCAGCAGATAGCTGCCAAGATGAGGAGGAGGAAGACCAGTGCCACAGCCCCGCCCACAATGCCTGCCAAAGGTAGTCCGGCCAAGGGGTCTGCGCCCTGCTCCCGGTTGAGGGTGGTGGTGGGGCCATAGGCATCAGCTGTCTCTGCTTTGGCACACACGGGTGTCTCATTGGCCACATAGGCCTCACCGGTCTCCATAGTGACCATGCAGATGATGTAGGTGGACTTGGGCTCCAAGGCTGTCAGGAGATATTCAGTCTTGTCCCCCTGGACCAGTGTCTCAGTGATGGACCCCACTGCTGGGCTGTGACCTAGACGGAGCCAGCTGAGGCGGAAGGAGGCAGCAGGGAGCAGGGCCTTCCAGCTGATCCAGATGCTGTCAGCTGTCAGCGGCTTGACTGTGAGTACCAGGGCCTTGTCACCAGCCCCTGTGGCCAGCGGGTAGTCCACATTGGAGTCTGGCAAGCGGATACCCGGCCGCTTGGCCTTGAGTGTGAAGAGGGAGCCTTGGGGCGTGGTGACGGCTGTATCAGCTGCTGTGGTTTTGGCTGGCCCACCCACCTCAAAGCACTCATCCATCTCATTGGTGATGTCCTTGATGGCCATGCCCCGCACCTTCTCTGGTCCCTGACACATCAGCCCCCTCACGTTGACCACAGATGCCCGGGCTTTTACCCAGTCCCTCAACCACATCAAGTTACAGCCGCAAAACCATGGGTTGTTCCTCAGGAGAAGCTGGCTGAGGCTATCTAGGTCATCGAAGAGCCCTTTCGGCAAGGTGGTGAGGTTGTTGTTGGATAGATCCAACCTCTCCAGCTCTCGCATCTTGGCCAGGGTGTTGTAGGGCACGTGGCTGATGGCATTGTCCTGGAGATATAGCTTCTGCAGCCGGGAGCTGGGCAGGTTGAGCGGTGGGGCAGCCAGGGAGTTCCTCACCAGGGACAACTCGCTCAGGTTCTGCAGGCGGCTAAAGGTATCATCGGCGATGCGCTGGTTGGCCAAGAGGTTCCCATCCAACACCAAGCGCCGGAGATTGTGGAGCCCCTTGAAGGCATGGAGGGGAATAGTGGAGATACGGTTATCATCCAACCGCAGCTCTTCCAGCGTCCGGGGCAGGCCTGAAGGGATGCTGCTGAGATGGTTCCTGGAGAGGAAGAGCAACTTGAGGCGGGCGCTGTCGGCGAATGCGTCCTCCTCTATGCTTACGGTGGACACAGAGTTGTCGTCCAAGTGGAGCTTCTCTAGCAGCGGGAGCCGGGCCAGGGACTCACGGGCGATAGCCCGGACGTTGTTGTCCTGCAGATGCAGCTCCCGCAAGGACCGGGGCAGGTTGACGGGGAACTCATCCAGGTCGTTCTCGTATAGGTAGATGACCCTGACGCTTAGCTTGGCCTTGAGCTGGACAGGGATCCCAGCATTGCTGATGCGGTTGTTCTGGAGGTAAAGGGTGGTGGCGCCCTCTGGGATGTCATCGGGCACAGCTGTGAGCCCCCGGTCATTGCAGTAGATGAAGCCCCCATCGCAGCGGCACACAGATGGGCACGGTGTCCCCCCGGCCAGTGCGGCGGCTCCTAGCAGGGCCACCAGGCTGCAGCACAGCACCCGCCAGCTGCGCAGCTCCGGGTTTGCTGGGGGGGCTGGGGCTGCTGCGGGGGGCACTGCCTGCATGGCGCCAGGGGGGCGGGGTGAGGGCTCCGGGACCTGTGGGTTGGAGGGGAAAGAGAGGGGAGTCTCAGTCTGAGGGGTGGGGTTTATGCCTCCAGGCTCTTGACATCTTCTGTCTGTCCATCCATCCATCCACTTGTGCTTGCTTTGTCTCTCAATAGCCCCCCCCTCTACCTACCTACCTGCCTACTAACCCATCTGTTTGTCTGTCATTATCCAGCCATCCCTCCATCCATTCCTATACACCCGTTCCACCTAACCAGTAATCCATTCATTCATCCACGTATACTTGCTCCTTCTATCCCCATACACTCTGTCTGTCACGGAATCAGAGAAAAGTATCTGTCCCCATACATCCCCTCTGGCTGGCTGTCCTCAATTTTCTCATCCATCCATCCATCCATCCATCCACAGTTGCTCTATTTCTCTATCCCCACACCCTTCCTTTACCCACCTACATCTATCCACTTTCTTCATCTTTCTATCTGTCTCTTTCTCTATTTATCTATTCCTATACATCCCCTGTGTTTGTCTGTCTGTCCGTCTTCCATCTTACTCCTTTTCCTCCACTCATTCATCCATATCGCTGCTCTGTCCCCTCCATCCTTCCCTTTGTCCCTGCATTTGGGAGCCCTACATGGATCCCCCACCATCAAGACCAGCACCCCCTCCAAATATGAGCAGGTCCCTACAGAGCTCAGAACCGCCAGTGCCACCTCCCAAGGTGCTGTCACATATTGAACCCAGGTGTCCAGGCCCCCCAAACCCAGCAGCTCTGACTTGGCAGCAGCTGCATTGTTGTTGGCTGCTTTCCAAATCCAGCTGGATTCCTGATCCAGCCCCTTGCCCCCTGCTAACAGCCCTCATCCCCACCCTACTAACAGCCCCCCTGCCCCCCACCCCCGACTTGCTGAGCGGTAATCACAGAGATCCATGTTAGAGCCTGAGCTGTGACGTTGTGCTTGTTATTGGGGCTGTGGCCCCTGGGCCCCCCACTCCAGCCCAGCAGGCCCTGGAAGGGGTAATGGCTGCAGACACACGGGGTTTCTAGGGGGCTAGGGGGGTCCCTGGGAAGGGGCGGGTGGCTGTAAAGGCTGACAGGGAGGGGGTGGGGAATGAACAACTGTGTTCATTCATCCCCCCACATACATCTCCTCTGTCATCTGATTATCCACCTGTCCCCCAACACACCTCACCTGTCTGTCTGTCCATCCACCCACACCTATCTCTATCCATCCATCCCCCACACATCTGCTCTATTTCTCTGTCTATCTGTCTATCCCTCCATACCCTTTGTCTGTTATTCATCCATCCCCCCCACACACCCTCTCTCTCTCGGTCTGTCTCCCCACACACCCCTTTCATCTTGTCCATCCATCCCATCCATCCATCCGTCTATACCCCCATGCACCCACCTCCATCATCTATCTTCCCTTCCCCCCACACACCCCTTCTATCTGTCTGTCTGGCCATATATATATCCACACCCACATCCCATCTATCTATCTATCTATCCTTCCAAGCTCTCCTTTATCTCATATGTCTGTCTGCCCATCCCTCCACACATCTCATTTATTTATCTGTCTGTCTATCCATCAATTTATCTATCCAAAATCCCCCAACACATCACCTCTATCATCTGTCTATCCATCCGTCCCCCATATGTCCACTCTGTCTATCGCCTTACACACCCCTCTGTCAATGTCTGTCCATCCATCCCCCAATACAACCCCTGTCATCTGTCTGTCCATCTCCCCCACACTCTTTCCCCATCTGTTCATTCATCCCCCACACATCCACTCTATTTATTTCTCTGTCTATCCCTGCACACACCTCCTCTTTCTGTCTGTCTGTCCCCCCACCCTTTCTGTTATCCGCCCATCCCCCCAACACCCCCTATTTGTCTGTCTGTCCCCCACAATCTCTGTCTGTCTGTCCGTCCATCCATCCATCCTCCACATGCTCCCTCTCTCTGCCTGTCTATCTGCCCACACACCCTTTCCATCTTATCTGTCTATCCATCTAGCCTTCCATCCCCTATATCCCCTGTCTGTTTATCTATCCATCCACCCACCTCCCGCACACCCTTTATCTTTCACCTACCTATTTATCTGTCTATCTCTCCATCCCCCCCACACACCCCTTCTATCTACATATGTCTGTCTGTCTGTCCATCTACATATCTGTCCATCCATCTCACAGCACACCCCCTGTGTCATCTCTCTATCTGTCCATCAACCCATACCTTCTCTGTCTGTCTGACCATCCATTCCCAACACATCCACTCTGCCTATTTCTCTGTCTCTCCATTTACATACACCGGGGTGGGCAAAACGCGGCCTGGGGGCCAGATGTGGCCCGCCAGGCCATTCTATCTGGCCCATGGGGACCCTAAAAAAATTAGAAAATTAGAATCATAGAATCAATGAGTCGGAAGGGACCTAGACAGATCATCTAGTCCGACCCCCTGCCATGGGCAGGAAGGAGCACTAGGGTTGGGACTAGATGATCTGTCTAAATGAATATTTATCTGCCCCTGGCTGCCTGTCATGCAGCCCTCCATGGCTTGCCAAAACTTAGTAAGTGGCCCTCTACACAAAATAATTGCCCAATTCTGACATACACCCTCTGTCTGTCTGTCCTCCCGCAGCCTCTCTGTTTGTCTGTTATCCATCCATCCCCCCCACACCGTCCCTCCATCCATGTATCTATCTGTCCCCCACACCCTCTCCATCTGTCTGCCTGTCCATCTGTCCATCCATCCCCCACTGTCTGTTTTTGTCTATCCCTTCACACACCCCTTCCATCTTATCCAACTATCCAGCCATCCCCCACGCCCCCTCTATCTATCTATTTATCTATCCCCCACACTCCGTCTCTGTCCCTTCACACCCCCTTCCATTTTATCCATCCATCCATCCATCCCCTACATCCCCTCTATCTAATTTTATCCATCTATCATCCTCCATTTGTCCCCCTGTAAGCCCCTCAGTCAATCTGTCTATCATTCAATCCATCCATCTGCGCACACATCCTCTATCTATCTATTTACCTAACTATCCATCTATGCCCCAACAACTCACCTATCTGTCCATCCATCCTTCCCCACACTCCTTTTTTATCTATTGGAGGCGGAGACTGGGAGACCAGACACATTCTCTCCAGCTCTGGGGGGA
Source organism: Crocodylus siamensis (assembly GCF_052110815.1). NCBI lineage: Eukaryota > Metazoa > Chordata > Crocodylia > Crocodylidae > Crocodylus > Crocodylus siamensis. Next base: position 4,209,185 of record NC_143400.1, read on the forward strand.
CAGTGGGGCCTAGGGGCTGAGAGCAGGCCTGGACACCTGGGTTCTCTCCAGCTTTGGGAGGGTGGTGGGGGCTGCAAGGTTACAGCTGTAACAGCTAAGGGTGGAACCCAGGCATCCCAGCTCCCCCCTGCTCTACCCCACCATCCCCCACTCCCTTCCCGGAGCTGGGAAGAGAGAGAACCCAGGAGATTTGTGGCTTGTTAAAAAAAAACAAAAAAAACCCCTACACTGCTAATTATTTTGCTCATTTCATGCTATTTGCATGCGCTTTATCTCAGCTCTGGCTGCACCCAGGTATGCAAATCTCTCTGAATATGATTACTGCCTTAAAGAGACGTGCACCTCATAGGAGACTTGCTGGAAAACCCAAGCTTGCCAAGGTTACTGGTATCAGTCTTCTGGGAAGATGGGCATCCAGATGAGGGTATTTGAACGCAGTTAGCAAGGTCCCCTTGTTAGGGGGAGATTTGTAGGTTCCAGGCTGGGGGAGCAATTGGAGTGGGATGGGTTTATCTGGAAACATGGGAAGGAGCTATCCATGTGTGGTGAATTTGTGGGCAAAAATGATGAATTTGGAAATTAGGTTGAGGGTTGCAGAGGGGGGAAAAAATAGTCGGGGGTTGAGTGGTTGCACAGTGCCCGGTGCCCCCAACCCTAGCCTGGGGGGTCTGTACAGTGCCCAGCACCCCCCAGTCCTGGCTTAGGGGATCTGTATGGTACCCAGTGTCCTCATCTTGGCCTGGGGGTTTGTACAGCACCCAGAGCCCCCCCAGTCTTGGCTTTGGGGGGCCTGTATAGTGCTGGGTGCCTCCTGGTCCCAGCCTGGGGGGTGGGGTATGTATAGCCTCTGGTGCCCCCTTATCCCAGCCTCAGAGGTCTGTACAGCACTCATTGCCCCCTATTCCCAGCCTGGGGGGCCTTTATAGTGCACAGTGCCCCTCCCCATCCAAGCAGTTGGGAGAGGCAGTTAGTACAGCACCCAGTGCCCTCTGATCCTGGCCTGGGGGGTCTGGACAGCAACTGTTGCCTCACAGTCTTAATCCAGTTGGTCTGTACAGAGCCTGGTGCCCCCAGTCCCAGCCAGTGGGGGGTCTGTCCAGCACCTGGCATCCCCAGTCTTGGTCTGGGGGGTCTGTACAGAGTCCAGCATGCTGGAGACCACCTGCAGACCCCAGACACCTCTCTTCCTTCTCCTTCCCTGCCCTGCAACTGCCTCCATTGATTCGCTTCTTCAGTCAATAGTAATTAGCTGGCCCCTGGGGCCACTCAAAGCCAGGCTCCCTAAGGAAGCGGCGGGGGGTTGGAGAAGAAGGCTGTGCTTGTGCCTTATTCTGCTTGGGTGCTGAGTCCCCTTGTGGTGCGGTCAAGACCCCAGCCCCACTTACAGCTCCTGCTCCCCTCATGAGGGCATTATAGCTTGGCTCTGGGTGTACAGTGCCTAGTGTGGAGGTCTCTGGCTGTGGGGGGTGGCCACCATAGGAATTTGAGTCTTGCAGTCACCAAACAGATCCAACCCAGGCATCCAGACTCTCAGCCCCTGCTCTGGACCCTCCAGACACCAATTTGCTTAGTGAGGAGAGAACCCAGGAGTCTGGGCTCTTAGCTCCCTCTGCTCTCACCTCCCAAACCCCACTCCCCTTCCTGAGCTGGAGACAATCACACTTGTTCTTACCTTCTTCTGTCTCACGCCTGCCCCTCCCCACCCAGAAGAACTCTCTTTCAGGGCAGCAGAGTCCCCCTGGGATGGGGCCTGTGGGGGCACGGCTCACACCTGTCGCAGCTCCATTGTCAGCAGCTAATGAGGCCCTGCCAGCCCCTGGCCCGGGCACACGCAGCCTCTCATGGTTCCAGCTCTGACTCCCAGTTCAGGGGCAGCAGCACAGGAGGGAGGACCTGAATTTCAGTGGCATCGTGGGCTGCCAGACTGGTTGGGAGTGGGGTGGCTCTGGGGCTGGGCTTCTTCCCTGGGGAGAAAGGATGCGGGTGTTAATGAGGGGAGAGTGCAGGGCAGGGGTGGAGGGGAGATGGATGTAACGATGTATGGAGTGGGGTTGGGGAGTGCGTGCATGTGTGTGCACATGCATACACACGACCCAGGCCTCTGGGACACACGCACCACACGTGTGCACACACACACACATATGACCTAGGTCTCTGGGGCACACACCACATACACACACACACGCACATACACCCACACACTCACGGAACCCAGGCCTCCTATGCACACACATGTATATGCAGATACACATTGAGGATGCAGGCCTCCAGGACACACGTGCACATACACAGGACTGAGGCGCCCAGGATAAACGTGCACACATATGGAACCATGGTATATGGGTCACACACGCACACGCACACAGAGAACCTAGGTATCCAGGACATGCATACATGCATACACAGGCATCTGCCCCCCCCAGCATGTGGGGCTACTGTAGTCTGGGCAGAGCTGAGTTGTGGCTGCTCCCGGGCTGAGGCCTTGGGGGCACTGGGCAGGAAGGGGCGCTGGGAGCCTAGACGTCTGGGTTCTCTCTCCCTGGCCCCGCTCTTCCCCTGCCTGACAGAGCAGTAATTAAACCACGGTCAGTGAATTAGGACTTGATTAAATTTTTTATGGGCAGTATAATTGAGCTTTCAGGAGGCTCTGCTGGGACCTGCTGCCAATGTGCCCTTCCCCCAGTGGGGCCCTTACTTCTGACCTGTAGCCCCCTGCCCCCCCCAACTCTGCTGATGCCCCTCACTCCTGACCTGAAGCCCCCCCTGCCCCCCCCAGCCCTGCAGTGCCCCTCACTCCTGACCTGCAGCTCCCTGGCTGGCACCTTGGCTCTCAGCTCCCATTTTATCATCCACCTCACCCCACTTCAAGTGTCAAGGAGAGAGCCCAGGTGTTTGGGGCTCCCGGCCCCACCTCCCTGCCGTTCTGAGGCTCTTTCACCTGAGTGTGAAGGACCAGTCGACACTGTCCAGGCCACAGGGGTGACCGTGTCTCCACCCCACCCCCAGCCTCTTCTTCCCAGAGCATCCCCCAGTCTCTTCCAGTCCTTATTGGGATCCAGCTCCAAGGTAACCTCGGCCCCCCTGTCTGCCCCCCCGTGCCCCTGGGAGGAGCGGGAGTTCATGTGGATGCATGATTCGTGTGGAGGATAACAGCCCTACGGCTGCTGCTAGCTGGGCCCCTTTGGGAGCCTCGCGGAGGGGCTACGGTAGGGGCCCACATCCCCCTGGTATGGGGCAGCTGGCACCTCTGGTCCCATGATCTCGGCCTGGGGATCTGTACAGCTCCCAGCGCCTCTGGTCCCAGCCCAGGGGGTCTGTGCAGTGCCCAGTACCCCCCTAATCCCAGCCTGGGGGGGTCTGTGCAGTGCCCAGCATTCCTGCAATCCCAGGCTGGGGGGGCAGGGTGTACAGTGCCCAATGCCCCCCCAGTCCTGGCCTGGGGTGGGGTCTGTACAGCGCCTGGTGCCCCCGGATCCTGGCAGTGGTTCCATGATGTGAGCAAGGCTGGTGGAGCTGCTGTTTACACCAGGTGATGTATTTGCCCTGTGGGTTTGGCTAATTTGCCCCTGAGGGCAGCGCTCTCCCCCTTCAACTCCACCCCAAACTGGTCCAAGCTGGTTCTCTTTACTGGGGGGCCTGTTTATCCAGCTTGTGGGTCCCAGTGCCCACCCCGCCCCCAAGCCCCTTGCCTGGGAACCTGGCGTGACACGTCCCCCTCCCAGGGCTCTTGGTTTGCCTCACAGAGCTGGCCCTTGGGATGTTGCCAGGATACCAGCCTCAGTGGGGGCTCTCCAGAGACCCCCCCCAAAGGAGCTGGAGGTGAAAACAAAGGGCACGTGATAGGATAGAGCCCAGGTGTCCCGGCCCCCAGCCCCGGAGGCCCCACGCCCCTCCCAGGGCTGGGAGAGATCCCAGGGTCTGGGTCCCCGCCTTGCCAGCCCCCACTCCCCTCCTAGACCGTGGAGAGAGCCCAGGCGTGCAGGCTCCCAGCTTAGCCTCCCAGACCCCACTCTGCCCCCAGAGCTGGGAAAGAACCTAGGGGTGTCCAGGCCCCCCGCCCCAGCTGCCCATCCCTTTCCCACCCTTCCCCGGTTTGGGGGAGAATCCAGGCTCTCAGGTCCCCTAGCCATAAGCCCCCAACCCCCACTGCATGTGGGCTCGCAGCCCCCCTCCCCTCCTGCTCTCCCCACCCCCAGCCCCCAATGTCCCCTTGAAGCTGGAAAGAACCCGGGCATCCGGGCTTCCAGTCGCCACTGCTGTAAACCCCCAGCCCCCACTTCTCTCCCAGAGACCCCAGGCATCCGGGCTCTCAACGCTGCCATCCACCAGCCCTGACTCCCCTTCCAGAGCTGGAGAGACCCCAGACATCTGGGCTCCCAGACCCACACAGTCCAGGCCCTTATTAACACCACTCATTAAACACAGAGATATGCCCCTCCCCCCACTGGACTCCTGGGTTCCAGCCTCACCACCTGTCTCGCCATCCCTACCAAAACCACCGATGTCCTTGAGAACCCAGTGCTGGGTTGCAGCTGGCTCTGGGGTGGGTATCAGGGCTGGGTATAATAGAGCCCGTCACCCAGCACTGGGGTGCAGCCGGCTCTTGGGCGGTGTCAGGGCTGGGGATACAGGGCCCCTCACTGAGATGCAGCTGGCTCTGGGCTGGACTGTGAGAGCAGCTGAACAGAACAGAGGCAGCCAGCTCTGGGGAGATGTCGGGGATGAGGATCTTGGTCTTCTCACCTGGGGAAACCGAGGCACACCCCCAGCCCTCTGTGCAGCTCAGAGTGCCTGGCTCAGCATCCCCCATGCCCGGCGCCGCCCCGGGTGTCTCCACTGGCTGTGACCTCTGCAGAGATGCTGCGGCTGTAACCCAAGAGTCCCCGCAGACCCCCGCCCCGAAGATGATGGCTTGGTGAAACTTGATTCCCTCCCCTGCCTGCCACAGCCCCCCCGCCCCCCTCCCCAGCCTGCCACCCATGAAGGCAGTGTGGTCTACAGCTGCTCCATTTACTCTGCATCTGCCTGGCACCCTTTGATTCTGGCCTGGGGGGTCTGAACAGTGCTTGGCACCCTCCAATCCCAGCTTAGAAGGTCTGTACAGCACCTGGCACCCCCAGATCCTGGCCTGGGAGTGGGTCTCTACAGTGCCTGGTGTTCCCCAGTCCCAGCCAGGGGGGTCTGTACAGCGCCTCTCAACCCCAGCCTGGAGGGTCTTTGTGCCATCGTCAGTGCAGTAGTGGTAGACTAGGATGGAGCTCCCTGGGTAACTGGTCCATAGGCAAGTTGGTAGCTGGCACTGAAGCTGCTGGCAGGCAGTGGGGGCTCCCCAGAGGCTGCCCCGGGGGGCAGGGATGGTAAACATGCCCCCCCAGTGGGGATATTTACAGCCTGGTTTCTGCCCCCATGGGGGGCATCTGGGCCCTGCCAGGACTTGTTACCATAGCAGTGGGGGGGGAATCCCTGGGCACAGCCCGCATCCCCCCACCCGCAAGGAGGCTGTTACCATGCTGTTTTGTTAGCAGGAGTCTTAATGAGGCATCTATGGGATGCAAGGAAGATACGGACTGACCTGACTCCCCCCCCTTGCCAGGATTAGGGGGACCAGGTGCTGTACATAACCCCCAAGGCTAGGATCAGGAGGTACTGTACAGACCTCCCAGGCTAAGACTGGGGACGCCAGGTGCTATACAGACCCCCAAGCCGAGACTGGGGATGCCAGGTGCTGTATAACCCCCCCAGGCTGGGATCAGGGGGCACTGGGCACTGCACAGACCCCCCAGGCTGGGACTGGGGGTGCTGGGGGCCTAGCAGGAGGGAGGCGCTGGGAGGAAGCGGGTCCCTTTGTGCCTCGCAGCTGCTCTGCGCTTGGAGCAGGACGAGGGGGTGTCATAATAGGCCCCTCTCATCTCCAGCCTCAAAGGCCCCTTTGTCCCCAGTCTGGCTCCTTCCTGGCTTCTCAGAGCAGGAGCTCCCCCGCCCCCCACCCTCCCCAGCTCCAGCAGGGGAGGGGAGACCCTGCCCCAACCCTAGAGCCAAGCTGTGTCACACCCCCATCTTGACCACTCCCATCCCCCCAAGATATGGAGTTAGGGGGCTCTGGCTGGGATACAGCAGGGACCTGCAGGCTGGTTTGTAGATTGGGAGAGAACCCAGGTGTCCTGGCTCCCAGCCCCCATGCTGTAAGCAGCCAGTGCCACTCCCCTCCCAGAGCTGGAAGGAGCCCAGGCATCTGGGTCCCAACTCAAAGCCTCCAGCCCCCACTCCCCTTCCCAAGCTGGAAAGAACTCAGGTGTCTGGGGGAGCACCGTTCTAACCCACCGGACCCTACACACCTCCCAGAGCTGCAGGGAACCAGGTGTCTGGGCTCCCAGCTTCCCCTGCTTTGATCCTTCAGTTCCCACTCCCCTCCTAGAGAAACCAGGTGTCTGAGCTCCTCCTGCTTTAACCCCCCAGCCCCCACTCCCGTCCCAGAGATGCAGAAAACGCAGGTGTCTGGGCTTTCAGTACCCCACCCGCCCATACCTCACAGCCCCCACTCCCTTTCCTGATCTGGACACCACAAACATACAGGTCATGGCACAGTGACATCCCCCCCACTGTGAATAAGCCAACCATGACATATTCAGGATGTACAGCACCAAGCACACAGGGATCAAGGAATTAGCATGGAGCCGACTTCCCTGGGTCTTCCCCCTCAGGGGTGAGGACAAAGCTGTATCTACCCCTGTCCTGGAAGCATCTGCAGCCCATTTTGGGGTGCTCCTATTAGCAGCAATACAGCAGTATCAGGGATCGCCTTAACATTAGAGGCCTCAGTGTTGGGGATCTGCTATTAGTAGCAATACAGTCATAATCATTGTGAGGTGGATGCGCTGTTGTCATCAATACCATAGTACCCTGTGGTGGGGGGGGGCATTTTGCAAGCCATTCTATTAGCAGAAATACTGTTGTTCCCTCTGGTCCCATTGGGGGCTGTTTGCTATTATTGGGATTACTCCACTCAGACTCCATTATGGGGGTGTGCACTATTAGCAGCAGTATGGTAGTACACAGGGGGGCCATTCTCAGGGCCATGCTATTAGCAACAATACACTGGTACCCAAAGCCCCACTGAGGGCTTTGTGCTATTAATGGCAATATGGTAGCACCCAGGCCTCATTGTGGGGTGCATGCTGTTAGTTGCAATACAGTAATACCCCCACATGCTGGGGCACTATTAGCAGCGATATGGTAGTACACCCTCTCCAGGGGCATCATTTTGTGGTGTACACTCTTAGCTGCATTACAGTAGATCCAGGCATCATTATGGGCAAGTGTTTTAGCAGCATTACGGTAACATCTGGGGGGTCCCCTCACCCCTTGCTCTGTCTCCAGCCACACTAGTGACTCCAGCTCGCACTAGTGACCCCAACCTTGGACTAGTGACCCTAACTCTTCCTCTTGACCCCTAGATCTCACTAGTGACATTTAGCTCACACTGACACCCAGCTTACACTAATGACAATTACTTCACACTCATGACACCCAGCCTGTACCGCAGTCTCTAGTTTGCACTAGTGTACCCACCTCACACTAGTGACAGTTAGCTTGCTCTAGTGACAATTAGCTTGCCCTAGTGACATTCAGCTTGCACTAGTGACCTCCAGATTGCACTAGGGACAGTCACCTTGCACTAGAGACCCCCAATTTGCCCTCATGATCTCTAGGTCTCTCAAGTGACACTCAGCTCACACTCTCAGTTTGCATTAGTGACCCCTAGATTTCACTAGTCACACCCAGCCACACAAGTGACAGTCTACTTGCACTAGTGACTTCCAACCACACTAGTGACACCCAGATAACACCAGCAAAGCCCAGTCCACATGAGTGACCCCCCCCCCCAGGAATATTAGTGACACCCACCTTGCACTAGCAATACATAGCCACATTAGTGAGACTGGGCTTCACTAGTGATACACAGCTCATGCTAGGATGTCTCAGCTCCCACTGAGACCAGCCCAGCTCAAACGACTGACCCTCAGGCATACTGGTGCCCCCACCTTGCACCAGTGATTCTTGGCTTGTACTAATGCTGTAATACCAAGCCACAGTAGTGATACCCAGCTCACACTAGTGGCACACAGTGACCCCCTGAGTTTGTGCAACTGACATGCACCTGACACGAGTGAAACACGATGCGGGTGCAGGGATGTGGCACCCCTGTCTCAGCTGCGCTAGTGAAAACATGTTGTATGGGGAAGGGGGCAAAGAGGCTTGCATTGATTTCTACTACAAGAGGTGTGGGGAGGCAGGGCTTGGCTTGTCTGTCATCTGCTCCATCTAAGGGGCACACTTGTGATGGCTCACGCCAAGTTTGTCACACAAGGGAACTGGTATCTTGGACCAGCATTGGTAGTGAATACCAGAGCACACACCAGGGCTGAGATTGGGCTCCGTTGCACCATGGGGGGCTGACAGCTGTTTTGCCTTTGAAGGAAACTGAGGCACAAGTATTGCAGCTCCTCACACGTACCAACTCGGGAGTTCACGAGCACACAGCTTACAGCCTAGGGACCCAGGCATCCAGAGATGATTGTGCAAGGGTGAGGGGGGCTGGAAAGATCCTCAGGGAGGCGTGTGGTCTCCTGGAGGTGTCTGGGCCCCACAGCCCCTGCCCCCCCAGCCCTGCAGGTGCCCATCACTTCTGAGCTGCAGCCCCCTGCCCCTCCCAGCCCTGCTGGTGCGCCTCACTCCCAACCCACAGCCCCTTCGCTCATCCCCTGTGCGAGGCCTAGCAGCCGTCTCCTCGCATGGCATGCCGGGTGGAGGGGGCGGGCAGCGGGGCCTGGCGTTAATTAGCAGCACATGTTGTTTCCTCGTTAGGCGAATGAAATAATTGCAGCTCTAGGAAATTACCAGGAGGAGGAAGCCGGCGCCGACGTGTCAGACGCACCCAAGGCGGGGGGGTAGGAGGGCACATGCGAGGCAGGCACGTGTGGGTGTGACACGAGCACATGGTGCCAATGGGTGTTGTGGGGCCAGAGTGAGGGGAGTGTGACTGGATTATGCAGTGACAGGAGGGTGAGAGAGGCAGTGTGTGTGTGTGTGTGTGCCTGCATGTGCCCTGGGTGCCTGGGTTCCATGTGCGTGTTGCTCGCTGTGGGACCTGCATCTGTCACTGTGCCCATGGCCACACCCTCCCTTGCACGATGGAGGCTGTCTGGACTCACTGCATGTGCACACACAATTGCTCCCCACCCCCGCACACCCTGCCCTGAGCTGCACAGACAGGCAGGCACATGGGCAGCACACAGAACACACATGTACGCATGTATGCGACCCCCCCCCCCAGTGCCCTGAGAGCCATGGAGCAGAGACACAAACAGCTCCAAGGGGGTGACGGCACCAATAATGATTGTTACATCAGCCCCAGGGGCAGGGTTACGAGGGAGCGTGCAAGTTGCCTGTGCATTCTCTCTCCCCGGCCCTGCTGGTACCCTTCACTCCTGACCCACAACTCCCTGATCCCTCCAGCCCTGCCGGTGCCCCTCATTCCTGAACTGCAGCCCCCTGACCTCCCAGCCCTGCTGGTGCTCCTTCATTACACTGACTGTGATGGAACTAGGGAAGGAACCAAGGTGTCCTGACCTCCAGCCTCTGCCCAACTTTGTAGCCTCCTGGAGCCAGAGAGAACCCAGGCGTTCGGCACCATCAGTCCCTCCCACCATAACTGAGCCCTGGAACTGGAGATGAAGCAGTAAAGCAGCTGCTCCGTGTGTGTGTATGTGTGCGTGTGTATTCAAGCATGTGCACGTGTGTTGATGAATTTGCTGGATCATCATCTCTGCAGCCTGTTTGTCCCCCCACACCCCATGCCAGCACTGAGAAATAAGCTCCTGGCTCTTTAAGGAGGTAGCGAGTCTTCTGCTGGTGCTCACTGTGCTCTAAGTATTGTAGCCCCGATGCTGGGCACTCTCCAGACTCCCAGGCTGGGATTGGGGGGTGCCAGACTCTGTCCAGGCCCTGAGCCAGCCCCTGCCCCTGGACTGCTTAGATAAAGGCTGGGAGGGGAAACTGAGGCACAGAGGGATGCCAGAAATAGAACCCAGGAGTCCTGGCCCCTGCCACAGACTTCTCTTGCACATTTTCTGTGCACAGGTGACATGGGTACATGTGTGTGTAGGGAGACAGGTGACCTCAGCTGGCACTTGCACATGTCCCTCTGAGCATGTGTAAGTGTGTATCACAGCCTGTGCTGCTTCCCCTGCTCTCTGGCTGTCCCCACAAGGGGTGGGGAGGGGTTGGGGGTATGGGCCCATGCAGTACCTGGTGCCTCCCCCCCAGAAGGAGTGGACAGTCCCCTCCCCTCCCAGAGCTGGAGAGAACCCAGGCATCCGGGCTCCCACCTCCTGCTCCCACCCCCTGGCTCCACTTCTCTCCCAGAGAACCCAGGCATCCCAGTCCTCCCCACCCTCTTCCAACTCCAGCCCCCACAATCTCCCAGCCAAGGCCCAATGCTCATGCAATGGCCCCGTGCCTGCTCACACTCACTCCTGTTCACTACTGTTGTGTGAGGAGGTCCCTGATTGGAGGGTGGGGGATATACTTGGGGTGGGGGATCAGAATTTGCTTTGGAATAAACCAAGTGGCTCTAAACAGCTTTGATCTCACACATGGGAGCTCTGAAGACAGCCAGTAGCTGGGGAAGCTGGGATCCTGTAGATATAGGCCCCTGGAGTGTATATTGCTAGCTGGAACCACTGAGGTCTTATATATATGGGCCCCCAGAATGTATATGGCCAGTCATATATAGATATATCTATATCTATATAGGGACCCACAGGGTATATGGGCAGCCAGGACTGCTGAGTTCTTATATATATATATAGGGACCTAAAATATATGTCACCAGATTCAAAAAAGTAGATGTTGAAAGTAACTTGTCTCTCATATATGTATACGCACCCAAAATACAGCTATCTGGCAAATGCAGCTGGGATCTTATATATATATATAGATACCCAGAAATATATCTATATCCCAAGTAAAGAGCAGCTTGTCTCCTATATATGCATATGTGCCCAAAATACAGCTCTCCAGTCACAAGAGCCCAAAAATATATATATCCCAAGTAACTTGTCCTTATATGTGTGTATGTGCCCAAACTACTGCTCTCTGGCCACAGCAGCTGGGTACTTATATATATACAGCAACAGCTTAGATCATATAGAGAGAGAGAAAGAAGAGGGGGTAGAGAAGGCCCGTGTGTGTGTGTAGGCCTTCTCTACATTTATGATCCCAGCCACTCTGCTTAGATATATACATATATATGCACATATACATATACATAAATACATATATAATACCTTAGCTGCCATATGTGTGTGTGTATGTCCAGCTATACACTCTTTCTCTTTATATACATACATATACACATATGTGTGCATGTACCCAAAATGTATATATCCAACTATAGTAGCTGGCCTCTTATCTATCTATCTATCTATCTACGTGTGTGTGTGTGTGTGTGTGTGTGTGTGTGTGTGTGTGTGTAGGATATATATGAGGTCTAAGATATTATTATATGCGTGTGTGTATGTATGTATATATGCAAGCTTGTATATGTCTATATGTATACGCATGTATTTGCATGTATCTGACCAGAACATTTGGTATCATAAATACAGAGAAGGTATATCTATCTATCTATCTATCTATCTATCTATCTTCGGCTCAGAAGAACTTGGATCTTATATACATATACATATCCCCAACATGTACATATCCAACCAGAGCCACTGGGATTTATATACATGGGATATGGGATATAGACACATATTCACATAATATGTATACAACACATACATACTGTACACACATAATTATAGTATATATATTTTTATATATATATATATTCACACACACACACACGCATGCGCACATGCATGTGAGAGTGTGTGTATACAGCCAGCTAAAAATATCTTAGATGTTGCATATATCGTTTGTGTGTGTGTATGTATACACACACTTACATATATATGTATATATGCCTGTTTGCTTGTACCTTAGGTCTTACATATAATATATGTGTGTGGGTGTGTGTGTATATATACCTGCACACATACACACACATATACATATATATATATATATTCATATGTGTGTATAGTCAGATAAAAACTTGGCTATATACACACACCTTAGATCTTGCATACATTGTGTGTGTGTGTTAGTGTGTGTACATACTTATGTATATACCTAGCTAAAAACACATTAGATCTCACATATATCATTTATGTGCATGTGTGTATATGCACACACACACACACATATACTGACATATATATATATGTATATTTGTATGTGTGTATGTATATGGCCAGCTAAAAACAATTTAATCTCACATATATCATTTATATGTGTGTATATATACACAAACATATATACACACACCTATACACACATATGTATGTATATTTGTGTGTATATAGCCAGCTAAAAACCTAAGATCTTACATATATCATATATACACATATATATCATCACATATATATCATATACACAGATGAACACACATCTATCTATCTGTTTATCTATTGATCTATGTATCTATCTATCTTAGCTTAGACCTTATCTATAGGTACCCCAAAAATACATATACATGCATATCTATATCTCCAGCCAGAGTCACTGGGATCTCATATACATTTGTATCCCCAAAATATCTAGAGCCAGCTGGGCACAGCCTCGATCTTGCCTGAATACGCTGCAAAAATGTATTTATCTGTCCAGGACAGCTGGGACCTTGTATCTGTGTCTTCCCCTCCTTCCTCAGCCTCCTTAGGTAGATCTGGGCTGGGTGGGGGGTGTCTATTCCCCCCCACCATGGGGGAAATCTGAGAGCAACCCGCCCCCCCGCTACTGACTCTTGCTTTGCATCCCACCCCTGGCATCCAGAAACCAGTACAACCAGTATGTCACAGGCCTGCCCAGTCCCGGCCTCCCAGCCCCATGGGGAGGGGTACCCATTGGGCTTCTTTCCCTCCCCTGAAATCGAGAGGGGGGGATTTTTCCACCTCCTGGAAGGGGGGTGGAGGAAAGAAGAGTGGGGGAGGGGAAAATGGGTGTGCGTGCCTTTTAATCCTCTCATTTTGGGTTCAAAAGAGCCCTTTTGGGTGGGGGGGGTTGCTTGCAAGCTACATTTTCCTTCGGTGTCTTCCACTTCCCGCCTCTCTCTCTGCCATGAAGTCAGAGCCAGGGTGGAAAGATGGAGAGGGGGGCTATTTTTTAAGGGAGGGGGTGGCTAGAGAACCCAGGCGTCCGGGAGACTTGGGGGGTCTGGGGGGGTCTTACCTGGTCAGCTGGAGACAGACCCTGGGGTGGGCAAAGTTTGGGGCTCCGGCTAGCGCAGGTGAATCCAGTCCAACAGGGATGCTGGGGGAAATGGGAGGGACTGGGAGGCCAAGGGGGTGGGGGGAGCTGGGGGTGGGGTCTGGCTGGGGGGGTTGGGGTGTGCACACGCACACACACGCGTGCACACGGGCTGGGGGCAGCTGGGAGGCTGGGGGGGGGCGGATGCGTTGCCGGGGAGGATGCTCTGGTTGCCGGGGCCTGCCTCTCATCGCCCTGGCAACGCTGGACCAGGCCCCCCCCACCTCCCCCTTTGCAGCCAAGATGGCAGCGATGGGGGGAGTGCCAAGCCCCCCGCCCCTGTGGGGGAAAGGGGCAGGGCCAAGGGGGTAAATCAGTGCTTGGGGGGGAGTGAATTAAGGAAGTAGGGATGGGGGAGAGCTAGGAAGAGGAGAGAACCCAGGCTGGGGTCCCAGCTCCCCCTGCTCTAACCCTCCAACCCCCACTCCCCCCAGTCAGAGAACCCTGGAGAGCGGGCCCCCCCAGCTCCTAACCCCCCTCCCCAGGAGTGGGGGGAGAACCCAGGCTGCCAGGCTTCCAGCCCCCCGAAAGCGGACTGTTAACCCCATCCCTGCCAGGGGATGAATAAGAAGTCCTGACGCCTGGGTTCTCTCCCTGCTCTGGGAGAGTGGTGGGGGCCGGGGGGGGAGAGCAGGGGGGCAGGAGCCCGGATATCCGGGGTCTTTCACCTGCTTCCCCCTCTCAGGTGTGGCCTGCAGCAAGTACCCCAGGTCTCAGCTCTGTTGAGGTGACAATCTGGGGGGCTGGGGCAGGGTGGCTCCCCCTCAGCTCCCCCACCCTTGGAGGTCCCCGTTATACCCAGTCCCTGGCGCCCCCCAAGCCAGCCGCAGCTTGTGTACCCAGCCTGTGTCCACCCAAGCCAGCCACAGCCTGTTGTACCCAGTCCCCGGCACCCCCTAGAGCCAGCTGCACCTGTTATGCCCACTCCAGAGCCAGACTCAGCCTGTTATACCCAGTCCCCATTGCTCCCCAGAGCCAGCTGCACCCCAGCACTGGGCGAGAGGTCCTGTATGTACCCAGGACGAAGGGGATCTTCCAACTTGGGCAGCAGGGGCTTGTGCTGCCCTCTGGTGGTGACAGCAGGTATTGCGGGGCTGTGTGTCCTGTCCACCACACTGCAAGGAGGGGAAGGGAGATTCTCTATCTCCCTGGGCAGCACCCGTTCCAGGCTGGCACCCTGGTGAGTGAAAGCAAGAGGCACGTCACCCACAGAAGGTCATAGTGAGTGTGAAATGGGGTCTGTCCAGCACCCGCCAAGCTCAGCCAGGGGGAGTGTATAGTGCCCAGCATCTCCTGATCCTGGCCTAGGGGGTCTATAGAGTACTCAGTGCTCCTGATCCTGGCCTAGGGATCTGTATAGCACTCAGTACCCCCGACCTTGGCCTAGGGGGTCTGTGCAGCACCTGATGCCCCGATCCCAGCCTGGGGGCGGGGGGGGGGATCTGTACAGCACCCAGCCCCCCCAGTCTTTGCCTGCAGTGCCCAGTGCCCCAATCTTCGCCCTCAGAGGTCCAGGCCATGCCCAGATGCCCCCTCCGCCTCTGCCCTTGAACCCACGCCAGCTCATTTGGCTTCCTTCTGCTTCTGAACTGCAGCCAACTCATTAGCAGCCTGGTAATTAACAGAGGAGGGCCAGGGAAGGGAGGGGGTCTCAGGGGCTGCTCTGTGGGCACTGTGCCTCAGGCTGCCAGGGGTTTGGGGGGCAACTGTATTACAGCCCAACAGCCCTGCCCCCCCTCCTCTATGACCCCGCCCCTTCTGCATGTTAATGAGCTGCTGCTGTAATTTGGGGAGCCTCAATGTGGCTGGCTCTGGGGTGGGCGCTGGGGGCTGGGCACGACAGGCTGTGGCTGGCTTTGGGGTGGGTGCTGGCAGCTGGGTATAACAGGTCCCCTTACCCTCCCCACCACCCTTGCTCTCCTGGGTTTCCCCTGCTCCCTCCCTCCATGCCCTGACAATTTGCTGATGGCTTCACACCTGTTACTGGGGAGTTGCCCTGGCAACAGTTCATCGCATCACCTCAGAACCCCCCCCCCAAAACGTCACCGCAGTGATCCCAGATCCCCCCAGGCCCAGGCCTGGGTCCCAGCCCGGATGCCTGGCTTCTCTCCAGCTGTGGGAGCTGGGGGCGGTAAAGCAGGAGGGGCTGGGAACCCAGCACGGGGTTCTCTCCAGCTCGGGGAGGGGCGGGCAGGGCAGGGGAGGAGCGGTGGAGGGGTAGAGCAGAGCGGGCTGCCAGCCTGAACGCCTGGGGTCTGTCCCATCTCTGGGACTGGAGTGGGGCCTGATGGACGATGCAGAGGGGTGGGAGCCTGGACATCTGGGTTCCTGCCCCGCTGTTTTCTTCCCTGCCTCAGTTTTCCCAGCCATCAGTAGAGGGAGGACATTGCTGCCCCCCTCCCCATGTGAATTGCCACAGGTGCTCCCACTTACCCTGTAGGGCAGCATCATGGTTTGGGGGGGCAGGATTAGGGCCAGGAGTGGGGGGCAGCTACTGCTACTACTATCCTCCCCCCGCTCCTTGCCTATGTGTAAACAGCTTCGGCTCTACAGGGACCCCAGCAGTGGGGTCAGGCAGCCTGCCAGTGCTAAGTGCCTGTGATGGATGGGACACAGCGGTGCGGGGACGGGAACCCAGACATCCGGGCTTCCAGCTCCCCCCCGCTTCCCCTCAGATCCCCTTCCAGAGTGGGGTGGGAAGCCAGGCATCTGGGCTCCCAGATCCCCCTGCTCTCGCTCCCTGGCTCCCACTTCCCTCCCGCAGCTGGAGAGAACCAGGCCTTGTGGGGGTGGGGGGGGGGGCAACATCCCCTAGTGTTCCCCTAGTGCCCTCACTAACCTGCTCTCTCTCTCTGTCCCCACAGCCAACAGCACCCTGCTTGGTGGAGGTGGAGGTGAGTGTGAGCCCTCATGCAAACCCTTGTGCAAACCCTTGTGCAGGGGGTGAGGGGAGGGGCTAGGGGTGTCAGTGGTAGAGCAGGGTGAAGGCCTCCAAGGGCATGACAGTCCCCTGTGAACACATGCTTGCTCACACACATGCATGCCGGATCACGTGATCAAACACTCATGGTCTCACAATCACAGGTGCAGACAGCCTGACCACCTCATATATGTAATGTGGCTCATTGCCTTGCACACAGACATGCTCCCACAAAACCCAGGTGTCCGGGACACATGCACACACCCACAGAACCCAGGTGTCCTGGACACACACATACACACATGCGTGCACACATGATCCAGGTGCCCCACACAGACACACAGAAACCAGGTATCCAGGGGACACACACATGAAACCCAGGCATCCCACACATACAGAACCTAGATGTCAGGGTACACACGTGCACCACACACAGTCACACCACCAAACCCACACATCCAGGACACCCCCGCCCCAGGTGTCTGGGGGACACATACCTACAAAACCCAGGCATCCAGGACATAAACTTACACGGAATCCAGGCATCCCACACCTACAGAACCTGAATGTCTGGGTACACATATACAGCACACACACTCATACACACCAAACCCAGGCATCCAAGACAAACACACACACCCCCACAGAACCCAGGTGTCCAGGACACACATACACCCTCCCCAGGTACCCAGGTATCTCCCTCCCCCCACCCCCCCAACACACACACAACCTAGCCATCTGGGCATACACACAATCACAGAATCCAGGTGTCTAAGACACGCACACGCACACCCCCCTGTGTTACTATAAAACACACCTACCTATCTTACCATCCATCCATCCATCCATCTACCTGCCTATCAGGGGCTGGGGACACCTGGCGCTGGGCTGTGCCTGCCTCTGGGATGGGTGTCGGGCCTGAGTGTAACAGATATGGCTAGCTCTGGTGGGGGTGGGGGGCCACCTCAGGTCCATCACTGTGCTGGAACCCAGGCATCCCCCCCACCGCCTCCTCCCTGGCTCGATATAAGCCACCGCACTCAGTGGAGGGGTTTTTTTTGAAACTCTAATCAGCGAAGAGCCTGGCGCTGAGGAAAAGAGGAGAGAAAATCAATTTTTCTCCTCACAAACGAGCACGGATCAGCTCGTAAAAGCTTGGTGACAGCCCAGGCTTAAAAGCCCTCGTGGGAGATTTATACCCCAGAGCATCTGGGCTGGGACCATTTTTTGTCCCTTTCCCTCCACTCCAGGCTTCAGAATATCCCCAGGAGGGGATAGAACCGACAGGTCACTAAAGGCTCAGAAATGGAGAGACTTGGGGAAGAGCCCAAGGGGTTTGAACACAGGGAATGGGGTGAAAATAGGATCGTAGTTTCAAAGGGGCTTAGACACTATCTTCAAAGGGGTTTGGATGCTATTTTCAATGGGGTTCGAACACGGGAAACATGGTGCAAATGGGACAGTATTTCCAAAGGGGTTTAGACACTACTTTCAATGGGTTAGATGCAGTTTTAAAGGGGTTTAGACACTTTTTCAAAGGGATTTACATGCTGTTTTCAAAAGGATTTGAACATGGAGAATGTGGTCAAAATGGGACTGTATTTTCAAAGGGGCTTAGATACTTTTTCAAAGGGGTTTGAACATGGGGTGGGAATGGGATGGTCTTTCCAAAGGGATTTAAACACTATTTTCAAAGAGAAGTTAGACACTATATTCTATGGGGTTTAGATGCTGTTTTCTAAGGGGTTTGGACACAGGGAATGGGGTTGAGATGAGATTGTAATTTCAAAGAGGTTTGGATGTTTTTTAAAGGGGTTGAGATGAATTTTTCACAGAGATGTATACACTGTTTTCAAAGTGGGGTTGGCTATTAGCTTCCAAGGGGTTGAGATGCTTTTTTCAAAGGGGTTTAGATGATATTTTCAAGGGGATTCAGGCCCCAAGCAGGGCTGAAAGGGCTATGCAGCTGGCATCCTGCATAGGGTTGTACCCACTAAGGGTTTGCCGTCCCCCCAACAAATAAAGGGACAGCCTTGTAAATGGCTCTGGGGACCTGCCTGCCTTTTGATCCCTGATCCCAGACTGGATCAAGCATCAAATGCCCCTGATCTCAGTGCTTGGTGCCTCCTGATCCCGGCCTGGGGTCTGCACAGTGCCCAGCACCCCCCCCATCCCAGCCTGGGGGGTCTGTGCAGCGTCTGTCCATGTTCGGTCCGTCCCCCGCGCCGGGCGGTGATGGATGGGGTGTTTTCCTTGCGAAGGCCACGGCGGGCAAATGCGGCGCTGAGATTTATGGCACTTAGTGAGTGCATTAGCACGATCCCCCCCAGCCTCCCCCCAGCCCCCACTCGTTAATTTGATTGCAAAACAACTCTTAAGGCTGTGAAATGCCAGCGTTGGCTTCATTGTCTTCCACACAAGGACATACTGAGGGGGGGCAGGATTCGGGGGGGGACACCATCTTACTCTGCTCTGGAGTAAATCAGGTGTGTTGGAAGCCCCCCGTAGAGGCAAATGCACTGTTTTGGGGGGGAAGATAGGTCCTGCTTGTTCACCAGCGTGTGCGAATGGCACACTAGGAGCTCGCGTGGGGTTGCTCACACGTCGTGGCAAAGGTGAGAGCTGCATGGCCCACAACCCGTCCCCCACTGCTGCAGCACCCCTCACTTGGGGACCGCGTTGCCCTCCTCCCTCTCTCTTGGGCCCCTCCTCAGAGGTGGCCATGTTGCCCCCTCACAAGGCAGCTATCTTCTTCCCCTCAGGCGCAATCATGTTGCCCCCCTTAGCAGTAGCCATGTTGTCCTGTCGTGAGGCGGCCATGTTTCCCTTTTTTTGAGCAGTCACACTGACCTCTCATAAGGCGACCTTGTATCTCACTCATTGGCAGCCATGTTGCCCACTCACAGCCCCACCATGTTCCCCCGCAACCCTCACCCATGTCCCCCTCCTCAGGGGCAGCCATGTTGACCTCTCTCAAGGCAGTCATGTTTCTCCCTCAGGGGCAGCCATGTTGCCCCCTCACAAGGCAGCCATGCTTCTCCCTCCTTGTGGTAGCCAGGTTGCCTCCTCACCAGGCATCCATGTTGCTCTCTTTGGGGGGGTTACATTTCTGCCTCTTTGGTAGCCGTTGCCTCCTCACAAGGCAGCCATATTGCCCCCCTCACAATGTGCCATATTCCTCCCCTCAAGGTTAGCCACCTTGCCCCCTCATGAGGCAGCCACGTGGTCTCCTCCCAAGGCAGCCATGTTCCCCCCTTGGGCAGCCATATTGCCTCCTTTAGGAACAGCCATATTACCCCTCCTGAGGCAGCCATGTTTTTCCCCTGAGGGTTGGCCATCTTGTCTTCTCCACCCCTCTGCCTCCCGCTCCATCCCAAGACTCCAGCTGCTGGGGATTAGCAGCGATTAGCATCCCCCCCGCCCCCAGCAGCCATCCTAGGAGTTTAATGAACCTCTGCTAAGCCGGCTGCCCGAGGGCGGCCGAGGCTGGTTGGGATTATCCTTAAGGATTGCAGGGAGGGACCCAGGT
Organism: Crocodylus siamensis; assembly: GCF_052110815.1. Classification (NCBI taxonomy): domain Eukaryota; kingdom Metazoa; phylum Chordata; order Crocodylia; family Crocodylidae; genus Crocodylus; species Crocodylus siamensis. Next base: position 4,229,047 of record NC_143400.1, read on the forward strand.
GTGCGGCCTCTACCCCTGCTCAGCTCCCACGTCCTCCCCGAGCGCCAGACCCCAGGCGCCCGGCCCCCCAGGCCCTCCCCCCCGGCCCCCCGCCTCCCAGAGCTGCGGAGACCCCAGGCCTCTCTATTCCCACCATCCCCATTTCCCCCCTTGTAATCCCTTACTCGTTTCACTGGGATTAGCAGGGCCTGGTAATTGCTTTCCCTTCCTGATTAATACCAAAGCCTCCAACCCGTCCACAGGGAAACCGGCCAGAAATGACCCCCCTCCCAGGGTGCGGGGGCATATGTACATAACCCCGTCACCCCACCCCGATTTACATACAAGAGCAATTAATTTGATGACAGTCGTTGTGATTGGAAAAGGAAACGATGGTCGTTGAGGCAAAGTGGGGAAGGCGGAAAGGCCTGAAATTGGCCAGGGAACCTCAAGAAATGGGAAGTTAATTCATTAATTAATCCATTGATTAATTAATTCCAGGCCCCCCTGCAATGTTCACTGAGAAATGGGGAGTGAGCGAATGAGGGAGGGAGGGAGCTAGTGTCAGGCCTGCTGGGAGGGGTTCATTGAGAAATGGGGAGTTAGTTGGTCAGCGGCTGCTCAGGACTCGCTGTTCAGACCCCGCGTAACGTGTACAAGTGCCCTCGGAGCCCAGCCGATTTCAGCTCGGCCTCAAATATTTCATTGGGAAATTAGAAATATGCGTGTGTGTTAGTTAATTAGTTAGTTTCAGATCTTGCCTCAAAAGTTTGGGGAAGTTCATTAGTTAGTTGGTTAGTGGCTTAGCTAGTTGCTTGGTTGGTTCGTTGCTTGGCTGATTTCAGGTCGGCCTCAACAGCGTTGCTGGGAAGCGGGAAGTGTGTTGGCTGACTGGCTAATTTCAGACCTGCTTGAAAACATTCAGGTGAGAAATAGGGAGTTTGCTTGTTATTAATAGGGAGGAAGGAAGGAAGGATCAGGCCCATCTCAGGTCACCTGTGCCGTCCCCTGTACCCCAAGCCACCCTGTGTTGCCAGAAGACACCGGTGCTTTGGGTCCGATGCAAACCAAAAAGGCCTCGAGTAGCTCAGTGCAGCAAGGCACCGTGGACAGAGTCCCAGGACACCTGGGTTCCCTCCAGCTCTGGGCGGGGAGTGGGGCTGAGGTGCAAGAGCGAGGGAGTGGGGGCCCGTGTTGCCCCACGACCGGGCTGGGGGACTCTCAGGCCCGCTGGCCCTGGGCCCGGGCACTGCCAGCGCGAGGATGATTCATGGGTGGTGAAAAACAAACATGGGGGGGCGGGCGGGGCCAGCTGCCAGGAGCCCAGACGCCTGGGTTCTCCTCCTGCCCCGACTCCATTAGGGCCTGGTGATGGATGGGAGGCAGTGCCTGGCGCAGGGCCCGTCGGAGCGGCTGCCAGTAGGGAGGGCTGGGGGCAGAGCAGGGTGTGTGGGACACCGGAGTGTACTTGCGTGTCCCGGACACTTGGGTTCTGTGCACACATGCATGTGTGGCCTGGATACCTACGTTCAGTGTGTGTGTGTGGAGGGGCGCCTGGGTTCTCTGGGAGGGGAGTGGGGTCTGGGGGTTCAGAGCAGGGTGCCTGGGAGTTGGGACCCCTGGGTTCCCTTGGGGGGAGGAGGGGGGCTGGGCCTCAGGGTCCTGGGTCCCCTGGGAGGCAGGTGGAGCCAGGGTAACCCTTTCCCCTTCTGCCTGCAGTGGATGGCTGCATTCACCGAGCTGCCGGAGAGCTGCTGAAGGAGGAGTGTCGCTCGCTGAGCGGGTGCGAGACCGGCGAGGCCAAGATCACGTGTGGCTACCGCCTGCCAGCACTGTGTGAGTGCAGGGGGCAGTGCACGTGCATGGGGCGCAGTGTGCATGCACAGGGGAACAGTGTGACTCTTCATAGGGCAGTGAGACTGCACAGGGGGCAGTGTGCATGCATGGGGGGCACAGTTTGTGTGACATGCTACTTGTTTGATGCACTGCTTGTACAACATGCTGGTTCTGTGATGCTGCTTGTGTGAGGTGTTTTGGAGGGGGCATATAGCTTGTGCAGCACGGTGGTGGTGTGACACATAGCCCATGCAGCACACTGGTTGTGTGAGAAGCTGCTTACGGGACACAGGTTGTGAAACACAAGGGTTGTGCGACATGGCTTCTGCAACCCACTGCTTGTGCAGCACGCTGTTTGTATGGAGTGCTATTTGTGACACACCATGTGTGTGATACGCTGCTTGTGCACCAACACCAGGGTGCAGATCAGGAAGGAGCTGGGATGTGAGGAGCCTTGGCTCTGATGCTCCTTCCCTGCCTGGGGCCCTGGGCTGGAATCATTGAATTTTCCCCTGCCTCAGTTTCCCCAACTGTGAATTGGAGGAAGGGGAGCTCTGAGGGGGTGTTGGACTGTGCTAGGACTCAGGAGAGGAGAACAAGGAGAAAGTGAGTGTGAGTGAGCATGTGAGGGATCATGTGTGAGCAGGTGTACAAGGGACTGTGAGGGGACACATGAGCGTGAGCAGACATGAGGGACACAGATAAGCGGACATGTGAGAGTCCATATGAGTGTGAGCAGGTGTGTAAGGGACCATGTGAGTGGGTGTGCTAGGGACCATGCAAAGTGTGCAAGGGACCATGAGACTGTGAGCAGTGGACAAGGAATAATGGGATTGTGAGCAGGCATGTGAGAGACCGTGAAAGTGTGAGAACACATACTAGGGTTCATGTGTGAGCATGTGTGCGAAGGACCACATGACTGTGAGTGGAGATGTGAAGGACCACATGAGTATGAACAGGTGTACAAATGTGAGTGGGCCTGCTAGGGAGTGTGAATAGGTAGATAAGGGATGGTGTGAGTGTGAACAGGTATGTCAAGGACTGCAGGAATGTGAGGGAGCATGTGAGTGCAAGTGGGTGTTTGGAGGACCATGTTAGTGAACAGGTGTGCAAGGAAGCATGTGAGTGTGAGCAGCAGTATAAGGGACCATATGAGAGCAGGTGTGTGAGGGACTATGTGAGAGCAGGCAGGCGAGGAACCACATGTTAGCAGGTTTGCAAGGGCCCATATGATAGTGCACAGGTGTGTGAGGGACCACATGAGTGTGCACAGGTGTGCAAGGGGGTCACATGAGTGTGCACAGGTGTGAGGGGTCACTTGAGTGTACACAGGCATGTGAGGGCCTCGTGAGTGTGACAGGGCTTTCCTGGCGCTCCTACAGCAAAGGTTGGTCCCTGCCAGCCCAGCCCCCTTGTGCAAATCCCTTGCACTAGTGCAAAGGAAGTGTGAGCCCATGGGGGGCTAGAGCCAGGGAGGGGATGGGGGTTTCCCCAGCCCTGGGCCAGGCAGCTGTCATGTGGCACATGTGTGCACAACCATGGGCACATGTGTAACATAGACACTCCAGTGCATACGCAACACACATGGCTGATACAGGAGCACACTCCGGTCCATGTGCGCATGTGCACACACTCATAGTCTCCCTGCTCTCACTCCCTAGGCCCCAGTTCCCTCTCAGAGCTGGAAAGAACCCAGGCGTCCCAGCTTTGGACTCTGAAATGGGTCCAGTCCATCCATGTCTGCGCGTCCACAGTGTGCCAGTGACACCTGGTGGCAGCTTGGTGCCCAGCTGTGTGTGTGTGTGTGTGTGTGTGTGTGTGTGTGAGAGAGAGAGAGGGGGAGAGAGATGTCTGGGATCTGAGTGTGCGTGCGTGTGTGTGTGTGTAGTTGTTTGAGACAACTGGGTTCTGTGTGTGTACAGTGATGTGAGGCCATGCAGTCCTAGATGAACACCCACCCACACACGTGTCCATGCATGCTTGCATACAATATTCTCAACCAGGTCGTGGGGCAAGTTTTCAGGGTGGAGGGTCAAGGCTGGGCCTGGACACCTAGCTTCTTTGGGGGGCGGCTGGATGGGGGTGCTGGGCCAGGCACCAGGGTTCTCTGGGGCTGGATGGGGGGGGGGGCGCTGGGTGGGACTCCTGGGTTCTCTGGGGCTGGATGTCGGGGGGGCTGGCCCGGACACCTGGGTTTTCTGGGGCTGGATGGGGGGGCGCTGGGTGGGACTCCTGGGTTCTCTGGGGCTGGATGGGGGCGCGCTGGGTGGGACTCCTGGGTTCTCTGGGGCTGGATGGGGGGGTGCTGGGTGGGACTCCTGGGTTCTCTGGGGCTGGATGGGGGGGGGGCGCTGGGTGGGACTCCTGGGTTCTCTGGGCCTGGATGTCGGGGGGGCTGGCCCGGACACCTGGGTTTTCTGGGGCTGAATGTGGGGCTGCCCCGGACTCCTGGGTTCTCATGCCTGCCTGTCCCCCGCAGGGGTGATCCATACTGTGGGACCCATTTGCCAGGGCCCCCCTGGGCCCACGCAGGAGGCCGCACTGCGGAGCTGCTACAGTAACAGCCTGCACCTTGTGGAGGAATGCGGGCTGCGCTCAGTGGTAAGGGGAGGGGCCAGGTGGGGGCATGAGGGTAGAGCCTGGGTGGGGCTAGGGGTGGGTGGGGCTTCAGACAGGGGATGGCATTTGGGACTTCCTGGAAGGGGGTGTGGCCTGTGAGGGTGGGGTCCTGTGGTAGGCCTTGGGGGTGGGGCTTCCCAGGCAGAGTCTCCAGGGAGGGGGAGAGGCCTTTGGTGGACATGGTCCCATGGAGAGGTGGGTGTGGTTTCCTGGGGGTAGGGCTGGGGGAGCAGCTGCCTCTTCTGACCCGTATCTATCCCCCCAGGCCTTCCCCTGCATCTCCACTGGGGTCTTCGGTGAGTCTCAGGGGGTGGGGGCTTGGGGTCTGGACCAGGGCGGGGGGGCCCTGGCTCCTCCCACTTGTTTGACTTCTGCCCTCTCCCCACCCCAGGCTACCCCAACGAGGCTGCGGCTGAGGTGGTGCTGGGCACGCTACGGGAGTGGCTGCAGGAACACAAGGACAAGGTGAGTGTGTGAGGGGCATATGTATGATCAGAGACCTTGTGAGCATGAGCAAGTGGGGGGGGGGGGTGAGCATGGACCTGCAGGTGTGAGCAGGCATGCAAGAGGCACATAAAGTGAGCATAGACCCTGGGGTGTGAGGAGACATGCAAGGCACAGAGCATAAGCATGGACCCCAAGTGGGAGGAGGCATGCAAGGGGCATGGGATGTGAGCATGTACCCCATGAGTGTAAGCAGGCCTGCAAGAAGCATGGAGGGTTGAGCATGGACTGTGCAAGTGTGAGCAAGTGTGCAAGAGGCATGGAGAGTGAGCCCATGTTCACTCCCTGTGCTTCCAGCACGCCTGCTCAGAGACCTTGTGAGTGTGAGGAGGCGTGCACGAGGAACAGGGGTGAGCATGGACCCTTGCAAGTGTAAACAAGCGTGCACAAGGCACGGGGGTTGAGCATGGACCCTGTACGTGTGAGCAGGCTTACAAGGGCCCATGTAGGCCTGTGCAGATGTGTGAGCTAGGCCACCGAGCACACACGAGGGGCATTGACATGGCTGCAGGGACACAGGCGTGCAAGGGGCATGGGCCAGGGCACACGTGGGAGCTGTGGCACAGGCTCTTGCTCTCCCGGACGCCTGGTCCTGTAGGTGGAGCGCCTGCTGCTGTGCGTGTTCCTGGAGAAGGACAAGGCCATTTACAAGGAGAAGCTGCCGCTCTACTTCCCCATCGGTACGGCAACTTCCCCCCGCCTCAAATGATGCCCCTGACACCTCTGGCTCCCCCAAACAACCCCCTGAGACCTCCCCCCCTCCCCCCAATGCCTGGACCCCTGGGTTCCCTGCCCCCCCACCCCGGTGCCTGGGTTCTGCCACCCCACAGCTGCCAGGGTTTCAGCCCCACCACCAGACTCCCGGGTTCCCTCCCCTCCTCCCCCACAAGACTGCCCTGGGGGTGGGGGGGTGCCCCAAACATCCCTTACCCTCCACCCAGGAGGACTCCCCCGCACCCAAGATGCATCCCAGGGTTCCAGCAGCCCCCCAACCACCACCCATAGCCCCTGGCCCCATCTGAGTCGGGGGGTGGAGCCAGGAGAGGGGGCAGGATCATCCCTGAAGGGGGTGGGGCTACCCCAGCACTCACCTGCCCCCCCCTCTTTTCCAGCCTGAGGCCATGACCCCCCCCCCTGCCTTGGGTAAGAGCTGTGTGAGTCCCCCTCTCCACTAACACCGCCTTGCCCCAAGACACCTGGGTTTCTCTCCCTGCTCGGGGAAGGAGCCCGGGCCCCTGGGGTCTCCTGCTGGGGGGTGGGTGGGGCCCCTCCTTGTCTGCACTAAGGGGCCTGGCTGTAGCACCCCAGCAGAGGAGGCTGGGGCAGGGGCTGTGGGTCCGGAGCAAGGGGCACTGGCAGGGCTGGGTGGGCAGGTCAGGAGTGACAGGCACTGGCAGAGCAGAGTCTCTTTGGGTGGCACTGACCTTTCTCCCTCTCTCCCCAGGTGACTCCATGGATGCTAGTGCCCTTGACTGATTTCCCCCCCATGTATTATGGGGCACAGGGCATACCCCCCTGGCACTTTGCCCCTCCCCAGTGTTTGGCTAATAAAGGATTTGCTGCCAGCGGCTGTATTGGTGAGGCAGTGGGGTGCCAGGAGCCCGGAGGTCTGGGTTCCCTCCCAGGCTGTGAGGTGACCACCCATGAATCCCTGCCAAGGCCATGCTGTGATTGGGGGGCACCAGTGTGGGGTGCAAGGCTGCACACCCTGGTGGCGTTACTCTGTCTTCGTGTCCCAGGTGCCCCCACATGCATGGCAGAGCAGAGGGGCTGCGGGTTGGGAGTGAGGGGCATTGCCGCCTGCAGGACACCCTGGATCGAGGCATCTGGGACAGACCTGCACACCCAGAACCCGGGCATCCAGGACATGTACACACACACCTGCACACCCAGAACCCACATGCCTGGGACATGGGCACCTATGCACCCCCCCGCCCCCCCCAGAACCCAGACACCTGGGACACGGACACCCCACCCCCCTGGCATCTGGAACTCGTGCGCACACAACTGAGCCATTTGGGATGACCCCCCACCCCCTGCAGGTGTCTGAGACACGTGTGTGCACACACACCCACACACGCACGCGGAGCCACCGGTTCCAGCTTCCCCTTTATTGGCCACAGGAGGCAACAAGAGAACCAGATGGGAGGGGGAAGGGGAGGGGGAGCAGCACTGGGGGACTTCAGCTGCCCCCTCCCCTCCCACCCCCATTGCAGTGGCCAGGGCAGGGACCTGGGGCCCTCCAGTCCCCTCTCCCCCTTGTAGAGGAAGTTGCCCTGGTTACAAGGGGGGCAGAGCTGGGGTGTCACTGGGAGTGGGGGGGAGCAGGAGGGGGAACTCTGCTCCCTCCCAGTCCCAGAGGGGGCGTGCTGGCTGGGGGGGAGGGGGAGGGGAGTCAAGGAAGAGACCCTGGGGGAGGGGTACAGCTGAGGGGTCCTTTCCTGCCCTCCCTCCCGCCTGGTAGGAGCTGGTGGCGGGGCCTCCATACCTGGCCAAGGGTGCCACAGTCCTAGGGGGTCAGGGCAAAAGGTGTCATAGGGTAGTGGGGGGGTGGGGGGAAATATAGTTTCCTCAGCACCACCACAGACACGTGGAGGGGGGGAATGCATTGGGGCAGGTGCAGGGAACAGGTGGCAGGGGACTGGGGCAGTCAGTGGGGCCCATGGGGCTGGAGGGAGAGGCTGGGGCAGCTGGGGGTCCATGGCCACCTCTGTCTGTGGCAGGGGCAGTTCCTGGGGCAGTAGAGCAGGCAGAGATGGGGTCGAAGGTCAGGGTGGGGTTGGGGAGAGGAGGCTGCAGCAGGCAGAGGGGGAGGTCGGGGGTTGGAGGTCAGGGGTAGAGGATGTCGTAGTGGCCGGGACGGTAGAGCAGGCAGACGCGGGGCGCGGCGCCCTCGGGGAAGACGTGGGGGTTGGTGGCGCCGCGGCCCCGGTCCATGTACTCAACGCGCACGGGCGCCTGCAGGGCCTGCGCCAGCGCAATGATGTGGATGTGGTCGCTCTCCTTGCTCATGGGCTCCACCTCCTGCAGCGGCGGGTACAGGGCAGGGTGGGCATCAGAGACAAGGGAGCGCCCCTGCCCTGCCCCACCCCCTGCCCCAGCAAGCTCCACCCCCACTGACTTGGACCTACCCTGCTCACTCATACCCCCAGAGTCCCAGGGCAGGTCTCACCCATCCTGATGAAGCCCTGTCCCCGCCCCCACCAGAAATTACTCTCTTAGGCCCCACCCCCTGCCCAGGCCTCAGAACAGCCCTCCTCTGGCCCTGCCTCATGGGTGACCTCATGCCCCGCCCCCTGGCAGGCTCCTGGCCCCGCCCCCCCAGGGCCCCGCCCACCTGCTGGCAGAACTCCTTGACACCGCGCCCGCCCTCGATGAAGTGCTGGAAGAAGGCGGCGTGGCGCTGCAGGTGCCCGGACGTCAGCAGCCGCAGGTAGACCACCAGGTAGTCGGACGTGCTCTGCTCGTTGAAGGCGGCCAGGAGCTCGCCCGGCGCCACGCCCCGCTCCACCTGCTCAATCAGCTCCATGAACTGTGGGGGGAAGGGGAAACTGAGGCAGGGCTGGGATGGAGGCCCAAAGCCGAAACCCCGCCTCCAGCAGGAGCTCCGCCCCTGCCCCGGGGGGCCCTCACCGTGTTGTGGAAGTCCTCGATCGTGAACTCGGTGAAGCCCTGAGACACCAGCTCCTCCTTGCTCTTGGCCGAGATCTCCTTGAACCTGGGGGAGGGACGGCGGCGTCACTGGGGGCGGGGCCAGAGCCCGGCCCCGCCCCCAGGGGACCCAGGGCCCAGGCCTCACCGCTGCAACTCGGTGCGGTCGCCCAGCAGCGCCTCGAGGTGGGCGAAGCCGAAGGCGCGGTAGAAGCAGTTCCCATCCGGCCGCGTCTTGCGGATGTACGAGTACTTCTGCAGCAGATCCTGGGGGTGGGGCTCTGTCAGGCCACGCCCTTGGAGTGGAGCCTGGACAAGGGCTGAGGGGGCAAAGGGGTGGGGCCCAACCACCCAGGGGTCTGGGGGCGGGGTCCAGGTCTGGCCTGGGGGCAGAGGGCAGGGTCCGCCCTGGGGCAGGACAGTGGGTGGGGTCAAGCTCCGACTTAGGGGGTGGGGCTTAGCTGGTGGGCGGTCAGGCCTCTGGGCACAGGGGGCGGAGCCTGGGGCTCGGCGGGCCGGGTCTGGCCTAGGGGGCGGGCTTTAGCGCCGCTGGCCGGGGGGTGGAGCTCAGGTGCGGGGGGTGGGGCCAGGGCCTGGCTGGGCGGGGCGAAGGAAGGGCATCTGGAGGGGCTCCTGGCTCCAGGGGAGCCCGGCTCTCGGGGGGCGGAGGACGGGGCACCTTGATCTTGTGCTGGTAGACGAGGTCGTCGGGCGCGTACTCCTTGTACAGCACGGCCAGCTCGAGGCGCTCGGACACCAGCGGGTTCTGCACGGCGATCTGCGGGGGGGGCGGGTTGGGGCCACGCGTCCGGGCACCGACCCCTCCCCCCGCGAGCCCCCGCCCCCGCGCCCCCGGGAGCTGGGGGAGGGGGTCCCCGCCCCAGGCCCCCCCGCACCTCCTGCTGGATGCGGTCCTGCTGCGCCATGATGGCCTCGTCGTAGGCCAGACAGTTCACGCCTGCGGGACAAGGCGGGTGAGGGGGGAGGGGCGCCCGAGGGCCCCGCCGCTCAGGTTCCCCAGGCCGGCCCGGGGGGGGCCGGGGCCCGGCTGCCCCCCCGGGTCAGAGGTCAGGGGTCAGAGGTTGCCCCGGGGCGGGGCGGACCCAGATGTCGGGGCGGGGTCCCGCGGGGTCACGTGATTCCCCCCCTCCGGTACCGTCCGCGTCCCCCCCCAGCGGCTCCGGCTGCTGCTGAGGCTCCGCCGCCATCTCGGCCCCGCTGCGCCGAGCGCTTCCGGGTCACGGCCCGCCCCGCCGGAAGTGCCGCCCTGGCAACGGGCCCCGCCCCCATCCGGCAACGTCACCGCCCCGGGGCGTCACGTCATGGCATGGGCGGGGGCAGTCCGGGGGCGTGACATCATCCATGACCTCACAGCCCCACGAGGGTTGGTGTAGACGTGACGTCATCCGGCATCACAGCTAACGGGCGGGGAGGGGGACCGCAATGGCGAGACTTTATGGGTGAGGTCAGAGCGGCCAGCGGCAGGATGTCCTGCCATTACATCACCAGGCGATGGTGTGACATCACCTGTGTCAGCACAGCTGCATTGCTTGGAGTGTGGGCAGTTGTGTGACAGCACCATGTTGCGCCTGTCTGCGTGACATCAGCATGTGACATCACCATCTCCTCCCCATGCCCCCGTGTGGGGGGGTGGGGGGCAGGGGCCGGGAGTGCAGCTGGGGAAGCTGAGGCTGGTGACCTGCCCCCCGAGGGGCACCGCTGCAGGCCGCCGTGGGCCGTGGGGGCTCCGGCGGGGTCGCAGCTGCAGGCAGGAGCGGGGCCAGGCCCTGGGGGGAGAAGGGGGTGATGTGGGGGGGGGTCTCCCCTGGGCCGGCGAGCCTCACTGAGCCCACATAGCTTCACAAGGGGTGGCCAGGCCCAGCGCCCCCCCGGGGCTGGGGTCCGCCACCTCGAGGGGCTGGGGAAGGCCAAGGGTCCTGCCCCCTCCAGGGGCATCTGCAGAAAATCCCCTTAACTCCACCCCGCATCAGATCCCCCAGATCTGCACCCCCCACAGCTCTGAAGCCCCCCAGCTAGCCCCCCATTGCAAATCAAGCTGCCCCCCCATCTCCCATGATGCCCTGGGACCCCCCCCCATTACCTCTTCAGGGGGCTCCAGCTCCTCCATGTCTGGGAGGCTGGTCCAGGATGTGGGGAGCAGCAGGGATTCAGCCTCATGCTCTGGAGACCGGGGCCTGGGGCTGGGAGGGGAGGCAGGGCATGGACCCCAGGGGGCTCCTGCAAAACCTTGCCCCCTACCAGACTCACCCGTGCGCCTCACTCCCGACCCGCAGCCCCCAGCCCCAAGCCACAGAGGAGCCGGATGCGCTGGGTGGGCTGTTCTGCACTTACCTCTGCACCTTGCGGCCCTCGCTGGGTGGGCGGTGGGAGCAGGTGCGAGGGGGCACGGGGTGGCCCTGGTAGCAGCCCAGGGGGGTGCGGCGAGGCACCAGGCTGAAGCCAAGCTGGAGCCTCTCGGCAATGCTCCGCTTCTCCCACTGGCTGCGCAGGGGAGGGGGCCGAGGCCGCCTGGGGCCCAGCGGGGATGTGGGGGGGGCCGGGGGGGCCAGCGGGGCCGGCAGGTGCTGGAAGTGGCTGGAGACATAGACAGGCAAGTGGGACGTGTCACGCTGGGCCTGTGAGTGGGGGAGGGGAAAGGGGTCTCAGAGTCCTGCCACTGCCTCTCACTCCCCACCCACAGCCCCCTGCCCCCCAGCTCGATCGGTGCCCCTCGCTCCCCACCCACAGCTCCTCTCCCACTTACCATGGTCCTTGCTGGCTCCCAGCCCCTGCCCCTTGTCTGGACTCAGCCCCACTGACACTTACTGGCTGGCTGAGGGAGGGGGAAATGGGCACGTTACCCCCGGCCGCACCCCTTGGGGACAGCATCCCCAGCCCATGGGGGGGTGGGGGGCAAGAGGGGTCCAGCTGGGGGCACTGGGATCTCCCCTGCCTAGAGCCAAGAGCACAGGGGATGTGGGACAGTCTCTGTACCTAGACCCCTCCTCCCCCTGCCCAGGAGGCCTGTAGCTATCCCACAATGCCCAGCAGCAAGCCCCATTCCAGTCATGCAAAGGATTATGGGATACCAGCCCACAATGCTCTCCCCTCTTAGTCCCCCAGCCTAGAGACGGGTGGATTGCATGGGGCATTAACAGCCCCTCCCCAGGCACATTAAATACCCCACAGGGTCAGACAAGACAGGCCCTACTCACCCACCCCCAAGCCCCACCTCTGTGGGTCCAGAGCTGTCCCAGCTATTTATCCAGCCCCCCCCAGCCAATCTGCAGCCAGGCTGCAGCTTCCAGCTAATAGGAAGTGAGGACACACCCCCTCCATTGAGCCAGCAAGCCATTGGCCCAGCTGTTGGCTCCACCCATGCAGGAGGCAGGGGGTGGGGTGTCTGCTATATACAGGGGCCACCCCAGGCTTCCCTGGAACAGGGGCTGATTGCAGGGGCCCCTGGGCCCTGACCTGCCTGGTGAGCCAGGGTGCATTTGTGCCTCAGTTTCCCCTCCTGCCCTTCACCCATCTGAGCTGGGAGCTTCTTTGGGGCAAGGCCTGGCTCTTACCCAGCCTGGGGGATTTGTGCTGCACAATCCCAGCCTGGGTGCTCAGAGGGGCCTCATCCCAGTGCCCCCCACCTCCCCACCAAGACCTCTGACACCCTCCACTCTTGTACCCTCCTCTGGTGGTAGTGGTTGTGGGGCCAAGATCCCCCAGGACCAGCTCCCCCCAACTCAAGGCCTCTGGAGACACCCACATCCCACCTCCCCCCAGAGGGGCAGGACACTGCAGCCACTTCTGGGGTGGAACTGCCTTCTACAACAGGAGGTAAAAGCACAAAGCCCATTGGGGACAGGACTGAAGGGATTGGTGCTTGATGCCCCCCCAGCTCGGGGCAAGGGGCAAAAGCCAGGCCCTAGGCCCAACATCCAAAAGTCTAGCAAGAATCATCTGAGGCACTGCTGTCCCCACCTGAGGGGGGCTAGTGAAACCCCCACCAAGGACTGAGCTGAAGGGGGAGCCCCTTCCCTCCTCCCAGCAGAGGGGCACAGACAATGGAGAGGGTCTGAGCTACTGCCCAAGCCCCACCCCCTTCCCACCACAGGGGGAAAGACCCCAGCCCCACCTCAACCCCAAGAGGGGTGGGGGGGGCAGAAGCAGGACTGCAGCCTGATGCCCAGGATGGGGCAGCCCCATCATCCACACTCCCTGTGCTCACTCACCCCCCCACCCGGAGCAGCATCCCTTAGGGCCAGTATGGAGGGACCCAGGCCTCTCACCCCCGGCAGTTAGAGGTGCAGGACCCTACAACAGGGGGTTCTTTTAACAGCTTTAGGCCCCCAGTCCCCAATTCCCCTGTCCCAGCATCAGGAACCCCCAGGGCCCGTAGCCTCCACAGCAGAAGACCCCGGGTCCTCTCCCCTGTGCAGAGACCCCAGCCCCCCCAGCGGCACAGGACACCAGAGAAGCACAGCAGGCCGAGCTCAGCAAGGAAGGGGTTTATTGTAACAGCGGGAAGCCATGCAGGCAGGGGGCTCCTTGGTCCCTCAGTGCTGGAGCAGAGGTAGCTTGGCCCAGGGTGGGGGGGAGGCAGCAGGGTCTGGCCCCGGCTCAGTCACGCTTCTTGTAGCTCTCCAGGTGGGCCAGGATCCAGCCGGCCGGGACCAGGAAGGACAGGAAGAAGGTGCCCAGGCCAATGGCACTCTCCTGGGGACAGAGAGCAAAGGTCAGGGGTCAAGGGCAGCGGTGGCAGCCCCCCCTTACACCCCGAGCAATCAGTCACCGACTCCCAGCCCCCTCTACCCCCACAGCAGCGCCCGCCCCCCCGCACCGCAGCCCTGCCCCTCCTCCGCAAGGTCACCAGGAGCCGCAGTGCAGGGGCTGCGGGATCCGTGTCTGCAATGCAGGGCTGGACCAATGCAGGGGAGGGGGCGGGGCCAATGCCCCAGCTCCCCCCCCTCCCATTTAAAGAGACAGACCACCCCATCCCCACACTTAAAGGCACAGGCGCCCCCTTTCCTGCAGCGCCCCATATTTAAAGGGACTTCCCAACAGGACCCCCCCCAAACCCTTCCCACCCCTCCATTTGAAGGGCATGCACATCCCCCCCAGCCCCGCATTTAAAGGCACAACCCCCCCTTACCAGACGACCCCCCATGTTTAAAGGCACAGCCCCCCGCTCCAGCCCCCCACCTCGCTATCTAAAGGCACAGCCTCCCCCAATTTCCAGGAAGAGCCCGCGTGCCCTGTCCCCCAGCGAACCGGGGTGGTTATCCCGGGGTCCCCCTGACCAGGGCGCTGAGCGGGGCCGGGCCCGGGCCCGGGGCGGCGGAGGAGGCGGCGCGGGGCGCGGGCGCGGGCGCAGGGCGGCGGGCGCGGAGCATGGCGCGGGCGGCGGCGGGCGCGGACACAGGCAGCGGCATGTCGACACCTAGCGCCGGAAATAACGGAATGAGGGGGAGCGGCAGCACCGGAAATAAATAGCTAAGGGTACCGGAAGTGGGCGGCTGGGAGTCCCTCCGTCACTTCCTGGGAGGTCCCGCCCGCCCCTGAGCTTCAGCCCGGCGTTCGGAGAGGGCGTGGCGTCATTTCCGGGGAAAGGAGCCCCGCCCATGCAGCAGGTTCACGGGGGGTGCGGGGCCGGGCTCCCCGGTGGGGAGAGAAGCGCGCGAGGTCCTGCCCCCCGCATCCCCCCCAATAACTCTCCGGCTCCAGGCGTTGAACAAAGTGTCGGTTTATTTCGACCGTACAAAGAAACTGAGAAGGTACCAAAAAAAAAAAAAAAAGGACAGGAACTGCCCGGGGGAGGGGGGGTGTAGGGCCCCCAGGGCCGGATCCGACCTGCAGAGCTGGGGGGGCCCGAGGGGCGGGGCCCCGGGGGTTAGCTGCTAACCTGGGGGCACAGTGCTCTACGGGGGTCTCCGGCCCGGACGGACTCCCCACTGCCGCCCGGCCCGCTGGTGGAGCGCAGGAGACACGTCCTTGGGGTGGGGGGCCCACTTCAACTGACCGCCCCCCTCGGCTACGGTACGAGCTCGCTCCGATGACCGAGACTTGGCGGAAGAGCAGGGAGGGGAAGGATCGGAGGTCTCCCCGGCTCGGTAGATGCCGGAGAAAGGCAGGGCCGGGCTTGGAGGAGCCCTTTGATTGGCGGGGGGGTGGGGCGGGGAGCCGTCACCAGGCACCCGATCCTCTTGGGCTGATGATGTCACCAGAGGCCGAGCCGGTCCTGGGGAGAGGGCAGATGGGAGACGGGTCCCAGTGGGCAGCAGGTGGAGAAATTCCCCCACAGCTGATTTTTGGCCCAGGGCAGCACTGGCAACACGCCACTGGCGCCCGCTGGCTACTGGATCTTGCTCACTTGGATGCAGCGTGCTTGGGCCTCCGGGCAAAGCCACCAGCTTGCAGGGTGTAGACAGAGACACCCCAGGGGGCGGGAACGCGCCATGTCCAGCTGCACAACGCGACTCTCCCGTCGTGCAGGAGGGACCTCGCCCGCTTGGGACCCGTGGCCGGGAAGCTCTGGGGATGCCAAGCCCTGGGGTCTGTCATGCTGGGCGATTCCCCAGCCTGGAAACGGCTCCAACAGGATGCGCTAAAAACTCCTCCCCTGGGTCTGTGCCCTCTGGAGTGCTCCTTGAAGTCACACGGGGCGGGGGGGGGGGGGGATCAATGGAGATTCAGCTCCATCGAGATGAGTCATCTTGGGAGGGAGTGGGGAAGCCAGGGAGAGGCTTCAGGGGCACTGCAGTGTCCATCAGGCTGCTGGCCCAAGAGCTTGATGGGGGCATCAGAAGAGGAGGAAGATACTGGGGGGTGGAAGTCAACCCCTTGCTTGGAGAGGGGCAGCAGGCCAGAGGACAGGTTCGTCCCATGTAGGAGCTGGGGGAGCCGGCAGCCACAGCTGGAGATTCAACGGGGGCTTCTGAAATCCGCCTTGGCCCCCTGACCCAAGAAAGACGGTAAGGGGAACCGGTGATAGGTCCACCCCTGTGGGAGCCGGGTGAAGGGGGAAGAACAGGCCCATGAGCAGGTACAGAGGGCCTGGGAAGGGATGGGAGAGATTACAGCGAGGCCCAGGGGACTTGGGAGCATGATTCCCGTGGGGAAGGGAGTGCCAGGCTTGGCTGGAGGTGCTGAACTGGGCACCTCATTGGCCCATCAGGGCCTGGTCCCCAGGGCACAGGAGGGAGGAGTGACAATGGGCCAAGAGGTCCATCCTGCAGGGATGCAGCAGCCAGGTGCGGTGTGACACCCATGAATATAGGTCCTATCTCTAAGGACTCCTTTGGTACCACTTGGCTGGGGGCATGGATGGATGAAAATGCCAGCTGCCTACATGCAGCCCTGGAAACCCCCATCCCAGTGACTCCAGTGGGGCAACTGGATGATCAGAAATGAAGGAAACCTCCAGCTCAGCCAGGCAGCATGGAGGAGAGGGGTATTTGGGGCTGGGAGGGAAATATTTTTTGCAAGCAGCTGCATAAAAAGGAGTCCTGGGGTGGGTTCCCTCTTGGGGAGAAAGGCCCTCACATCCAAGGGCTGGACCTGACCTGCTTGCCGCATGCGAGGCCCCTTGCTTCATGCCTGCGTCTGCCAGGGTTAGAGGGATGAAGGCACCAGCCTCTGCTGGAAGATGATGAGTGCCCCAACCCCAGCCTGGCCTTACCTACCGCAGTCCGGGCCTGGCTGCCAACAGGAAATGACGTTGAAAAGGGGCTGCCTCCCCACAGGACACAAGGTCAGCCATGCTTGCTGGAAAATGCCCCTCCCCCCTTTTAAAAGGGGCCAAATGAGACAAGAAGTTGCATCTCCAGGGCCAGGAGGCTGCTGGGTGCTTCTGCCCCGACAAAGGCAGGGCCCTGGACTCGGGGGCCAGCAACGGACGAGCCTCGAGGCTTTTCTTAGCATTGCTGGGGCTTGGATCTCCGCTGGGGTCCAGGGAGCATGTGCCAGGTGGGAGAAGGGGGGCAGGAGCTGCCAGGAATTAACAGGGCTACGTTACCCTCAGATCCAGTCCGCCTGGGCCCAGTGGTTCTCCCGAAGTCCTGGTACTGAGCTGGGAAGAATCCAGAGAGGAGGGCAGGCGGTGGCTGGGCCCAGCTTTGGAGGGGGGTGGGAAGGAAGGGGAGGGCAAAGGGCCAGGGCTCAGTGGCAGCAGCCCCCACAGTGGCCACCGGCGTGGGGGTGCTGGCTTTCCCCGAATTTGGTTCTGCGGCTGAGGATCTCGTAGGAGCAGTCATCCCCACAGCAGCCAGACATGCTGGGAGAGGTGTCGTCGATGTCGAACCTGCCGGGCAGAGAAACCTCGGGGTTGGGGGTGGGAATCACTGCCTGGCCCCAGCAGCCTGAAGGGGGGCACTTAGCATGGGTTATCCAGACCCTCTCCCAGTCCTGATTGCCCCCCACACCTCTCAGAATCAATCAGGATTTAGAGGATCACACACATCCCACATTACCCCTAGCTGCAGTAAATCCCTGCCTCCTCAACCCCGGGATCTGATGAGCTTGGAGTCTCCAGAAGTGTTGCCAGTGCCCCAGAACTGGCTGCAGTTTGGAGGCCACATGTGGTTTGTAAGAACGTGAGAGCTGCCATGGACTGGGTCACACTGTAGGTCCATCTTGCCGAGTCTCCTGGGTCTCACCAGGGCAGCGAGCAGAAACTGAAAGGGACAGTGACCTGGGTCTGACCAGGGTGTTCTCCACTGTTCCTCTCACTCACAGCCTCCAGTGTTTAAGGTCTAGGAAGCTCTGATTCGGAGGCCGTGCCCCTCATGCACGTAACGTTTTGTTCAATATCATCATCAGCAACCTGGAATATGGCACAGAGTGCACCCTCAGCAAGCTTGCAGATGACACCAAGCTAGGGGAGGGGGGGGAAGTAGGTCTGCTAGAGGGTAGGGCTAGGATTCAGAGAGACCTTGACCAAGAAGATCAGGCCAAAAGAAATCTCATGAGGTTCAAGAAGGACAAATGCAAAGTCCTGCACTTAGAACAGAACAATCCCATGCACCTGGACAGGCTAAAAAGGACCCGGGGGTGACAGTGGGCAAAGAACTGAAAAGGAGCCAGCAGTGTGCCCTTGTTGCCAAGAAGGCTAATGGCATCCTGGGCTGCATTAGTAAGAGCATTACCAGCAGGGCAAGGGCAGCGATTCTTCCCCTTTACTCAGCACTGGGGAGGCCACATCTGGAGTCCTGTGTCCAGTTTTGGGCCCTCCACTACAGAAAGGGTGTGGACAAGTTGGAAAGAGTCCAGTGGAGGGCAATGAAAATGGTTTGGGGCACATGACTAGCGAGGAGAGGCTGAGGGAACTGTCTGGAGAAATGAAGATTATGTGGGGACTGAATAGCAGCCTTCAGTTCCCTGCAGGGTGGCTCCAAAGAGGCTGCAGCTGGACTGTTCTCAGTGGGGGCAGATGACAGGACAAGGAGCAGTGGGCTCAGGCTGCAGCCAGGGGAGCTGAGGTTGGATATTAGGAAAAACTGTCTCACCAGGAGAGTGGTAAAACACAAGAACAGGTTACCTAGAGTGGTGGTGCAGTCTCCATCCTTTAGGGATTTGAAGACCCAGGTAGACAAAGCTTTGGCTGGGATGATGTAGTTGGGGCTGGTCCTGCTTTGAGCAGGCGTTGGCCTAGATGTGACCTCCTGAGGTCCCGTCCAGCCCTCGTTTTCTATGATTCTATAATAGTTACAAATACCCCTTTCCTCCAAGAATGTGCCCGATCCCTTCTTGAATCTGGCTAAACTCTCCACTTCCACCACATCTGGTGGCAATGAGTCTCACACTAATTACACTGGGAGACAAAGAACTTCCTTTTGTCAGTTTTAAACTGACGACCTACTAGTTTCGTGTTGTGACCCCTGATCCTTGTGTGGAGGGAGACAGTCAATAGTAAACCCTTGTCTTGCGAGAGATCAAGTACAGACAGACAAATTCTTGTCTGGTGAGGGAGAGCCAATAATAAATCCCTACCAACTTCTTTGCCATTTAGTATTTTGTAAACCATCTCACGTCCCCTCTCAAGCATCCCTTTTCTAAACAGAACAGGCCTGGCCTCATTAGTCTCTCCTCATGTGGAAGCCCCTCCATGCTGCTCGTCGTCCGTGCTGCCCTTCTCTGGACCTTCTCTAGTTCTTTTATAAGAAACAGGCTTGTGCCTGGGTCCGTTTGAGGGGTGCCTGCTGCTATGGAAATGCGGTGTCCTAGCTAGGGTGGCGGACCACCCCCTCTGGCTCTCAGCAAAGATCCCCCACAGAGCCAGAGCTGCTTAAAAGATTGCAGCTTCTTTACATTGAGATAGATCTCATGGGGGGTCTCTGTCACACAGCCCCTTCACTATATGTGAAACAGAGCAATTTGTCAGCTTGGGGGAAAAGATGCTGTGAGCTCATACAAGATCCAGGGGAAGGAACCAGTCCTGGCCCTGGCACGTAGGGGATGGGGAAGTGGAAAGACTCAAAAACCCACCTCTCTATCCCGCCAGTAAGCAGGGGAGACGAAGGTGCCAGCTCACTTGGGCTCCTTTACCACCACCCAATTCCCAGTCAGCCTAGACTACCGGCCCCCAGGACTTTCCCCCTTGGTGGGATGTTGCCACCGTGCTGAAAGACAGGCGTGCGAACAACAGGTTAAGGTGAGGACAACCTAATGAGCCAAGCCCCCCACTTCCACCCCGCAGACTCCTTACTGTAACGCCTCTCTGAAGAACTGGTAGGCGCCGTGGTTGTGTTTGAAGACTGTGAGCATGACTTTCTTCATCTGTGTGCTGCGGAGCAAGAGAAAGGGGCAGCTGAGATGGGGGAGCTGGGGCTTCAAGGCCCCAAATACCCTCTCCCAGGTGAAGGAGTGAGCTTCAGGGTAGAGGGAAAAGAAATCGTGTGGTAGAAGGTTACAGACTCAGAGACAGGGACACGGGGGGAGTGGATGCCTGTGGAGATCAGGTCAGGAGCCAGCTTTGCTGCAGTAACAGATGCTGCTGGGTAGAAGGCCAGGGAAACGGGTGATGGGGAATGCTGGGAGCTAGAGGCTACGGAGAAAGTCCTCTTTTAAAAGGCGTCCTCTCCCCTTTCATATGTGGAAACTGTTTCCCCCCTCCTTCGGACTAGCAGAACTCATCCCCAAGGGGGCTGGACTCGAGAGATCTCTGAGGCACCAGCCTCTGGATTACACAGATCTGATTTCAGCATGCAAAGGCTAACACCAAATCCAAGGAGGTTTATTTAAGTGCAGCAATTCTCCACCTTGAGACCTGAGGCCTCTCTTGAAAAAGGCCAGGCCTTCATTTACAGTTGTTGGGTTTTTTTTGACTACAGAGACATACTATAGCAGTTCTTCTGTCGCAAAGGGTTCAGGACATGACATGACAGGGCAGAAGGCTTTTAATGCTATGTATTCCTTTTGGAAATCTCTGGGTTTAGCAGGTGAACCATGTTTGCACACCTAATGGTACTGATATTTGGCACCCTTGAAAGGATCTCAAGGCACCCCAAGGTGCTATGGCACCATGGTTTATGTTCTTACATGATAGATCTTAAGTGATAGGTCCTAATGTTTTCATGTGATAAATGTTATGTTCTTATATGATACATCTTATGTTCTTATGTGATGGGTCTTATGTTCTTAAATTATTCTATTAATGCCTATTGAACAGAATGATTGGAGACGTCTCCTCTGGAGTCCCTGTACCAATTACTGTGGATGCCTCTGGGGGTACTGAAGAGGGGATGGATCGCTGTACTCTAGAGAGAGCTGGTTCAGTGCCCTCTCTCTATAGCACCAACTTCTGCCACTGTTGGAGATGGGATACAAGGCTGGATGGACTGCCGGTCTGACTCAGCGTGGCATTTCTTATACTCAAGGCACCCTGATAGACTCAAAAGATGCCAGCTTTTTGCTTTCACTTGACTATCAAAAAATATATATTACAGAGCAAGTCTTCTGTTGCAAAGAGCCTCAGAAAACCCACAGCAGGGCTAGACACTTTTAACACAAGGGATTCCTGTTTGAAACCTCTGGGTCTATCAGTTGAATTGCATGTACACACCTAAGGGTGCTAACACTGGTGGCACCCTTGAAAGGATCACAAGAGACCCTGGGGTGCCACAGCACTCTAGTTTATATTCTTATGCGACTGATCTATTAATGGCTATTGAACAGAATGCATGGAGATGTTTGTTTCCTCTGCTGTGTCTACACCTACACAGGTAGATGCCAGGGAAGGTGCTGAAGGGGATGGATCACTCTAGAGACACTGGGTTCAACACTCCCCTTTTGTAGCATGAACTTCTGCTAGTGTCAGAGATGGGATACTGGGCTCAACGTGGCCCTTCCTAAGTTTTTATGTGGCCCCTTAGTTGAGAAGCACTGAGTCAGAGAAACAAGGTGATGTAGAAAATAACAAGGCAGAGGGAAAGCCTTGAACACCTGCTGCCAGGCTCAGGAAGAAGTCAACGGACTTTGTCAGTTTCAGTCTTGTTACTGGTCAGTTTCACTTCCCGGCTCCCCCAGGCAAGGCCAGAGGATCAAAGAAAGACAAAGGGGTCCTCACTGCAGTTAAGTCCATGCCCGTGCCTACGGTCTTGTCTACACTTGTTTCATTAAGCTGGCTACATCAGCTCCAGAACTTCTGAGACCCAAACATGCAGGCACAAAGATCCCCTCTAGTCCACAGCTGTCCACCTTGGCTGACTTATACAGGAGGAGGTCCCATCCAGCCCTACTTCTCTATGATTCTAACCTCCATCCATTCTGCTCCATGTCTTTCATCAGAGCTGCTAAAAGCAAGTGAGGTTTTGTTATGCCCCCGAGATGTGGATGGATCCTCCCTCGGTGGAATGAGCTAGGATCTAACTGGAGATTTAGTAGTGGCAGCTGCAAGGAAATCTAGTGTGGTTTTCAGATCCAGGGCTGAGGAATCTGTTCTTTGCAGACACACACTGTTCTCTTATGCGGGCACTGTGGACACAGCCACAAATATATTTTTTAGCGGTGGGGGGGAATGGATGGACAGGTCAAACTGATCTGGATCTGGGACCCAAACACAGAGGCAGCAGGTTGAGGGTAAATGGTCATTGGTGGGGGAAGGTATATAGCACAGCTCACTTGCCCTGTCCCAAACTCCTGACTTCCCCTGGGGGCCCAGTGTGAAAGGGCTCCACAGGCTGGATTCAGCTGTACTGTTGCCACCCCGGCTCTCAACTAACAGATCGCTGCTGATGCTGTCAAGTTGGACTGCTTGCATGTGCCTGGACTGGGGCAGCAGGGGTGAGGAGAGATCCCAGGGGAACAGACAAATGCTCCAAATGCTACAACAGAGTTCCGGGAAGACAGACGTGCAGCCATCGTGACTTTTCCACCCCCTTACTGGTGCCTCCTGTGTGATCCCAGGTTAGGATCATACAGTGTCAGAGCCGAAGGCTGTCAGATCACTGTATCCACAGCCCAAAACACACCAATCAGGGCCCCAGACTCCCCTGTGACTGAAGGTAGAGGAACTGTTGAGGATTTATGAGAAGTCTCGGCTTTTTCCTACTCACCTATTTGCCATAAGCTGCAGGATCTGTATAAGGAATTTGCCCAGACCTTTCCGCCGGACTTTGCTTTCCAGCTGCACTTCGTAGCTGAAGGGGGGGAAGGAGAAAACCAAGGGGAATTTCAAAGGCTAATAACATGCAATGTCTGCCTGTGGGCATGGGGGTACGCAAGGGACCTGCCCAGGGGCAAATCTGGGGGGGCGGATAGAAGGGGATTGCAGTGATTCCTGCTCTACCCAAGCTTTAAAACCAACTGCCAGGGAGGGGCAGCAGCATTTCTATCCAGGCAGTGCTGAGAATCAACTGACTTCATGGCTCATTATCATCTCCCTATTCCTGCCATTCTTTTGACTCCACAGGAGTCAAGCCTCTCTCCTAGTTAAGGGCCTTGAAATTCCACTAATCAAGCTAACCTTTCTTCTGCAACATTGACATGTTTTACCCATTCCTGGGAATGTTTCTCTTCTATTTTGCAGCCCTACAGATTGCTTTTAGCTCTAGCTAAACACTTTAACTCTGGTGCAATCATGTTAACTAAGTTGTAAAAGTGACTGATAGTGAAGTACTGGAGGTGATATCAGAGATACTCAAGAAGGCGAGATTGTGTTTTATAAATTGGAATGAGAGACATACATTTAACTATAACAGCGACAGAACTAGCGACACATCCTTTGGCTACTTTGACCTTTTTTGCCTCGTTTGTTGTGGTTTTTTAAAACTTTAGAGCAAATTCTAATAGTTATATATACAAATATATATAAATATAACATATATATTAATATATATATTTTATTAATATAAAAATGGAATTTTCTAGATTAATAATACATGCATACATACATAGCCAAGGCTTGGTCTTCCCCGGTCTTAAAAACTTCCAAAAATAAAGATTCCAGAAATATAAATATATTTTGATATGGTACACACACACACACACACACACACACACACACACACACACACACACACACACACACACACACACACACACACACACACACACACACGAAAAAAAGAGTTGGTTTATATTAGCCAGCTATATAAATCTAGCAAATGCCTGTGAGTGCGTGCGTGCGTGTGTGTGTAATAAAATATTAACATGTGAATAATTATCCATATATATAGCTAAATCTAGCAAATGCCAATAGTTTATTTATGAATCTATGTATATAAATAAATTAATATATTGCCAATGATATATGAGGTATACAAATCTAGCAAATTTCAATAGATGTAACTATAAATAGGTAGATAAATATAATATATAGTAATATATTATTAATTTTGTATATGGAATGCAATATTTATACATACATAAATTAATATATCCATAATTTAAGACAATTCCAATAGTTGTATTTGCATACTGCCAGCCCCCTACCATATTAGTAAAGCATCTACTTTAGGGGCAGGCAATTATTTAGGGTGGAGGGCCACTTACTGAGTTTTGGCAAGCCATGGAGGGCTGCATGACAGGCCGCCAGGAGCAGATTAATATTAATTTTCTAAAATTTTTAGGTGCTCTGCGGGCCAGATAGAATGGCCTGGAGGGCCCCATCTGGCCCCCGGGCTGCATTTTGCCCACCCCGATTGAGTTTCTCCTTAACTGGACAAAAGCTATGTGCTGTCCCCCATGGGTCAATGTGCCACACCATCTGTACCTGCCCCTCTTTTCAAAACCCTAGATGTGCCCATGGACCCACCTCATCCTGGCATTGCTTATCCATGCAACGCTTCTGCTCCAGAGAGGGTGAGATGCCACTTTTTTCCGTGCCCAGAGGAAATACCCATTTCTTCAAGGAAACTCCAACTCCACAGACCCATCCCACCGCACCCCATGGTCCCCAAACCTTAGGGTGGTTGGAGCAAGACTGGAAGAAGTTTCCTGCCTAATGGGGCCTTGGCAAATCTCCATCTGGCCAGACGGGTGGGGAGAATTGGGTGACTGGGTCTGGAGAAGACTGAGGGGGGTGAAGATTTGATCACAGTCTTTACCCTTTAAACCCCTAACGCAGGGGTCTACAGAAGATGGAGACGTACGACCCTCTGTGGCTACAAGGGCTGAGATGGCAGCAGGGGAAACTGAGGCTGGGGATGGGAAAGGACTTTCTGGCCTGGCGTGGGACAGACTGCCCAGAGAGGTGTGAGTCTCCATCCTTAGACACAGCTAGGCTGGGCTTGGTGTACTGCTGTCCCAACCAGATTTGATAAAACACCTTCCCCTCCCTCCCCTCCATGCTGGCTGGGGAGCCAGGACACCTGGGTTCTCTGCCTAGCTGCCACCTACCAGTACAGCACTTCGTCCCCACACTCCACATCAAAGCGGAAGTGGGAGAAGGCGACAGGGACGGAGCTCTTCTCCCAGGCAATGAGGTACCAGGCACGGTCATCCGTAAGCTCTTCCCGCTTCTCCCGGTCCTTCCAGCCCCACTCACTCTGCTCATACCTGTGTAAGGTGGAGGGGGCTGCTCAGGGAAAGCCACGAGCTCCCACGCTGCAGACCCAAGGGGGAGGGGTCTGGAGGGGACCACTCACTCAGACCTCCTGGATAATGCAGGCCCCATGCCCACACCTCTGCCTCCGAACCTCCAAATGATATAAGGTCAGACAGATCACCAATCTGACCCAACAGAGCACCGTCAATGTCATGGGAGGGGGCACAAATTAGACAAGGATCCCCTTCCTGTCTGATGAGCTGCTCTGCTCTCTACTGCTGTGCTCCCTGTCTGATCCATTGCTCGGCTCTCTACTTACTGCTTAATTGGCTACTCTGAACTCTGCTTAATTGGACACACAGCTCTCTATCCTACCCTATTTGCCACTGTGCTCCCTGCCCAATCTGTTGCTCTGTTCTCTACTCCCTGCCTTGCCTGGTGCTGTGTTCTCCATGCAATCTGCTGCTCTGCTCCCCACTTGCTGTTCTATCTGCTGCTGTGCTCCCTGCTCCCAATCCACTCTGTGCCCTATCTGCTGCTCTGCTTCTTGCCAGATCTGCTGCTTTACTCCTTGCCTGATCTGTTACTCTGCTCTCCCCTGCCTGATTTGCTGCTGTGCCCCCTGCCCAATCCATAGCCCCACTCTACTTGCTGACCTATCTGCCCTTGGGCTCCCGGCTCCCAACCTGACCTCTTTGCCATGTTAGTCATTCCTGGCCTACATACTCATGCACTCACAACCGAGGCCAGAGGCTGAGGCTTGACCTGGGGGACCTCAGGGCAGAGTAAAGGAGATGGAGCCCGCAACCCCTAGTTCCCCCTTGTGTCCATTGTTAAGATGTTTTCCTGGCAGAGAAGGACAGGACTCTGCTCGGCTCTTCCCACAGGGAGCCCTGCCCCACACTCCAATTCCCCTGCTGGCTGCTCCCCTGGCCCAAACTCACAGGGTTTGCATGTTGGTTTTGGTCAGCTCGAAAGCCCAGTCAACGGTTGCCTGGTCCAGGCCTGAGACCTTCTTGCACTCGATGGAGACATTGAGGCTGTGGGGAAAGAGTGCAAAGACATCAGTGGGGAGCAGCAATCAGAGCTAGAAGCATGGGGACTGACCTGACCCCATACTCTTGCCCCATCAGCCACTCTGCTTTCTGTTTTCTCCCCTGTGCCTCGTGCCCCATCCACTACTCTACTTCCTGCTCCCTGACCTGCATCCCCTGTCCCGTTGACTTCTGCACCCTGGGGGAGAATCACTGTGCTAAATCTCAACCCACTCATTATCTTTCGGGTTTGCTGTATTAGGCACATTATGTTACCCCTGTAATAAGGTCTTATGGTAGCAGTTGACCAGGCCCCCCATAAAAACAAGGTGTGAGTGAGTGACAGCAGCTGTGCAGCTTAAAGAGACTAGAGCAGGGACATCACAGCAAATGACTGGATTGGGAACCCAGGGGTCCTGAGCTGGGGTGGATCTGCAGGGGGGAGAGAGGGGGGTAGTGCAGTGGCATGGCCACAAACCCCCACCTTTCCCACCATGCCCCTGGAGTGGCAGCCAGCCATTTGCGTCTCAAAGGAAGCAAATCTTTCCCCACATCCTTCCCTCCATGCTGCTTCCCCTCCATTACCACTTCCCTGCCTGCCACTGCAGGGGAGCTCCTGCCTGCCCCAACTGATCCACAAAGGGGACCGTGCTCATGCTCAGCCCTGTTCCCCCTCCCTGTCTGTTCCCTCCAAGCAGGGGCACATACAGGGCACGGGGGTGCCTTGATGGACTTGCCCCCACCCTTTTATTCCTCGTCCCCCAAACTTTAAAGCCAACTGTCTGGCAGTGGCAGCAACATTTCTATCCACAGAGCAGCGAGAGAATCAGCTCATATCATAGTTTCATGGTTAGTAGAGTCGGAAGGGACCTGAGCAGATCATCAAGTCTGACCCCCTGCCATGGGCAGGAAAGAGTGCTGGGGTCAAACACCCCTGGCTAGGTGATTGTCTTTTAAAGGCCTCCAGGGTAGGAACAAACACCACTTCCCTTGTAACTTGGTTCCAGATCCTAGCTGCCTTGACTGCGAAGTAGCGCCTCCTGATATTTAGCCTGAATCTACTCTCAGTCAACGTATGGCCATCCTTCCTTGTTATTCCCAGCAACAATCATGTTACAATTCACTGAATTCCTCCTAATTCCTTCACCCCACAAGAGTTAACAACCCTCTCTCCAATGATCTGGATCTTCCACCCATCAAGCTACCCTTTGTTCTGCAGCTCTGCTGTCTGCAAGCTGCTCCTGGTCATGCAGCTCCTAGTTTGCAGCCCTGCAGCTTGTTCTGAACTCATTCCGATGACGTCTTATTTGTTTCTGCTTCCATCTTCAACTGAATGATACAGCCCTAGGCCCCTAGCATGTCAATAAAGCATCTAGTTCATTTTCATTTGGAGAAAAAAAAAAGAAGTTGTTTCAGATATGATTATGGGCCTCACCATCCTTATGCCCCCATCCCATGCCCCTGGGTGTTCCCTACTAGCCCAGGAGGGGGAAAGTGAACCCCTGGCCACAGTCCCCCCTGCAGCCCAGTTGGAGAGGGCAGAAGCAACTTTCTTTCCCAGACAGCATGTGGCAGGCAGGAGAAAGTGGATGGACCATTGCCTTGAACCCAGGGCCTCAGCCTGCCTGGCATGGCTGCTCATCTCAGTCTGCCATCTCCTCAGTAGAGCATTAGGGCAGATACAGGCAGTCAGAACCCTCCAGCTGGGCCTTGCTACACACCCACACTGGAGTGGCTAGCCAGAGTCAGCTGACCTTTACCCCTTGCAGTATAAACCCCTGACCCAGTCAGGAGGGGTCCAAGCAACAAGGCTCAACCTTGTACCTAAGCCACTGCACCCTCGGCTTGTGCCTCTCCTGGCGCTCTGATGGATTCCTGACCTGGCTTGCATGTGGGCCCTGTATCTGGCCCAGCTCTTTGGCTGCCCGACTCTACTCTGGTTTGATCTCCTGATATCTGACCTAGCTGGCCTCCTGACCCTGTGCCTTGCCCGACCATCTGGATCTCTGACTCAGTTCCCCTGAGAGAGGCGATGTGTAGGGGCTGCACACGCCCCCCGCCCCCCCCCCCCCCCCGAGAGTGCTGGTGCACCCTCCTGACAGCAGCTTTCCCTGCTCAGGTGATGGGCAGGCAAAAGCACTGGTGCCCCCGCCGCCCACCCACCCCGAAAACACCAGCTGAGGAGTGAGAGCACCAGGAGAAGCAATCCCTGTGGTCCCCTCACAGTTGATTGCGCCAACTGGAAGTGGGGAGGTTCTCCTGCAGCCAATTGTGCTAGTAGTCCCATGCTGGCGTGATCAGCCGCAGGGGGACACCCTCCCTGGTTGCTGACTGGCCACCGGGGGGCAAGTGCCCCCCCCGATTCAGGAGGCTCCAGTCACCCATATCTCCTGGCTTTCCTACACTTGGACTCTGTACACGCCCCATAGATCTTGGCTACTTCTGCTGACCCTCAGTGATGCCCAGACCTGGCCGCCCACAGCCCAGATGACAGTGAGACATGGAGAGGGGAAAAGTCTCTGAGCATGGAGGTGGATGCTTACCTTCTTTGGGACTTAAGTCCTTGGCTGCAGCTCTTGCAGCATTGTCTGCTTGCCCAGGGGTGGGGGGAGGCTGGGAGCAGGGGAGTGCACCCTCCACTTTGTAAAACCCCACATTGTTTTCTGGCCCAAAGCCCTGGCCTCCCCATGAGGAATAAATCAAGTGGTGTAGGCTCACCCATTGCGGTCATATTTCTTGAACACTGGAAAGGCTTCTAGGGGGTCTCCAAGCTGCAAGGAGATGGGGGAAGAAGAAATAACAGCATTAATAACGAGAATAAGCCAAGTAAGCTCTCGTCTGAGCTGTCTGCTGGGCAGGAGAGGCTGAACAGAGAGAGCAGGGCAGAGCCAGTAGTAAGTATTTACTTTATTGGCTGCTTCCACCTTGGCGCAGACAGCATCCATGGCGGCCCGTTCCTCCAGCCGTTTCTGCTTCTTCTCCTTGGCTTTGCTGGACTTCCTCTGGAAGAAAGGACACGAATTTATAGCAGAAGGTTCCTCACCTGGAACACAAGAGCTCAAGGGAGGAACAGAGGAATAGCTGCTGTCAGTGACCAGCTTGGACAAACTACATGTCCCAGAATGCACAGCTCCAAGAGCCTATAGCGTCCATCAGAGCACTGCCTTCTGGGACACAGAGTTTTCAGAGGCCTCCTTGGAACCTGTTTGATTGAACGCCAAGGTGTATTTTTGGCCAGCACAGAACCACAGCACAGTGCCGCGTTGTTCAGCACTAGCTCGAGTCATGAAACGCAACACCACAGAAATCCAGAGAGGGCACAGGGAAGCCGCAATACAGCTACCTTCCAATCCAAAAACATCCATCCCCAGGTAAGGGGCTGGGGAATTTTTGCCCTACTCACCCACCAAATATTTTATACTGGTTTTACATCTGCACTATAAGCTGGGGTAGAAACGCCGCATTCGTAGAATTAGAGAGAAGTCAGGCTGGAAGGGAGGTCCAGAGATCATTTAGTTCAGGGGTGGGCAATTATTTGGGCTGGAGGACCACTTAGGGAATTTTGGTGACTTGTCGCAGGCTGGGTCAGCATTTCCACCCATTGCTGTGTCCCACTCCCCACAGCCCAAAGCAGCTTATCACAACTCCCTAAATGGGTCTGCCTCAAGGCCCAGAGATCCTAAGGCCTGCATGGAGACAGGCCTGCACGAGTGGGATGCGCTCTGCCATGCAGACGGGATGGTGCTGCAGGCAGGGAGGAATGGCATTCAGGAACAGGATGGGATTGCAGGGTGGTGACAGCGCAGGCCAGGACCCAGGGCAGAGCCGCAATCTGCTCCCCACAGACCCCTGCCTGTAGAACTGGTGCTCGTCACAGGGACGTGCAGAGAACAGATTGTGGCTCTGCTCTGGGCCCCAGCCCCACATGGGCACTGCACCATGAGCCCATCCGTAGCCCCACTTGCTTCTGGAGGTTGCTTCCCACCCGCCCACGGCCCCATTCCATCTGCCTGGCCAAGCACATCCTGGTTGTGTGGGTCCTGGGCCAGCCTCAGTGGAGACCCTGCCTGCCCACTCCATCTGGTGCCCTTGGCAGTGGGTGCGGGACGGATGAGCCAGGAAGCCCAGACAGCAGGGCTGGATCCAGCAGCAGCTGCAACACTGGCAGTGGCAGTGCTGCTGGGGCTGCCAGGAAGGAAGTCCAGCCTTTGTGCTGCTCCAGCTCCGCTGCGTGCCCAGGGGCAGCAGGAACAGCTGCACAAGCCATGGCATGGGCTGCTCCTTGTGCCTAGGCTGGGTGGGGCCAAGGAACCCACCACAGGCCAGATAAAACCCCTTGGTGGGCTGAATCCGGCCCATGAGCCATATTTTTGCCCATTCCGATCTAGTCCAATCCCTTGTGTAAGACAGGACCATCCCTATCCAAACCACCCCATATATCCGGTTTGCTTCCACCAATCCTCAAAAACCAGACTATGGACTCAAGACATACGCAATTTCATTGCAAAGAGACCCAGGCAAGCATCCCAGGATCAAAGAAACCACTTGCCTGTCCCGGTGTGACCCAGGGAGGGAGAATTCACAGGCATGTGCTAGAGCCTCGGATGCTTTTAGCCATGGAAATTGCCTCTCCTGGCATGTTTGTGAATCACTTGCCGGGTGCTGCTTTGATAGGCAGGGCTAAGCGGGGATGAATGGCAGAAAGCCTCTCCCGGCAGCCCCGGGCATCTCCGGAGAGGCTGGATTTGCTGCGCCGGGTCCCAGGAAAAAAGGAGGAAAGCAAACAGTGACATCTGGCAGGAGACAGCAAGGCAGTTAGCGCATCTGTCGCTGGGTTTATGAAGGCGGCTGCCTGCAGGGCGGATATTTTGCGCTCCAATCTCAGCCCCTAAAGAGCTGAACATGCCAGTTAATCATGCAGGTTGCAGTGTCAACACCAGGGCAGCCTGCTAAGTCCTTTCCAACCACCCAAAGCAGAGAGAGCTCAGATTGGGGGCAAGCCAAAGGCTATTCTGCAACGAATCCCGATTCAAAGCCTGCCTCAGCCGGGGCTGTAAGATCTCCGAGCTGACAAAGACTCGATAAGAGGCCCCGAGTTCAAATCAGGACGCCGGCGCTGCAGACACGTGGTTGGCAAGTATGCTGGGCTGCTGGGGAGCAGGGAAGGACGGGTGTCAGGGGTGAGTTACAGAAACCGTGGTGGCAGGGTGATCTCCTGGCATGGATTACTCTGCGAGGAAACATTTCCCATCCCTAGTGGGGAGGCAGCTGGACTCTCCACACTGAGAACTGAGTACTTCAGCTCTCTCCTGGAATCTATGTCTCTTCACCCCTGACCAATCCTTTGAAAGCCCAGGGCAACTGCAGGCTCTTGTGCTCATTAACAGTGCTGGTTAGGCATAAGGGAGGGGGAGGTCTGATGTGGTGGGATCAGATAGGACCCAAGCATCTTGATGGCTTGTTTTAAGTCATTAGGCTCCACCACCCTCCAAAAACCCAGGCACGCTGTGTCTGCCTACCCCAAACCTCTGACAACCAGATAAGACCCAGGAGTCCTGACGGCCCATCCTAACCCACTAGGACCCAGCACCCTCTGGGAACCCAGGAGTCCCGTCTCTGTAGCCTAACCCTCTCTGAGAATCATAGAAAACAAGGGTTGGACGGGACCTCAGGAGGTCGCATCTAGTCCAACCCTCTGCTCAAAGCAGGACCAGCCCCAACTAGACTATCCCAGCCAGGGCTTTTTGTACCCAGGTCTTAAATACCTCCAAGGACGAAGACTCCTGCACCTCTCTAGGTAACCCATTCCAGTTCTTCACCACTCTCCTAGAGAGAGTTTTTGCTAGCATCTAACCTGAACTTCTCTTGCTGGAACCTGAGTCCATTGCTCCTTGTTCTGTCACCCGCCACCTCAGAGGTCAGTCCAGCTCCACCCTCTTTGGAGCCACCCTGCAGGGAGGGGAAGGTTGCTATCAAATCCCCCTTCAGCTGTCTCTTCTGCAGACGAAACAAGCCCATTTCCCTCAGCCTTTCCTCACAAATCACGTGCCCCAGGCCCCCAACCATTTCCACTGCTTTCTGCTGGATTCTCTCCAATTTCTCCACATCCTTTCTGTAGTGGGGGCCCAAAATTGGACACTGGACTCCAGATGTGGCCTCCCCAGTGCTGAATAGAGGGGAAGAATCACTGCCTTCAACCTGCTGGCAACGCTCCTACTCATGCAGCCCAGGATGCCATTAGCCTTCTCAGCAACAAGGGCACACTGCTGGCTCCTATGCAGCTTCTTGTCCACTGTGACCCCCAGGTCCTTTCCTGCAGAGCTGCTGCTTAGCCAGTCGGTTCCTGGCCTGTAGTAGTCAGGTAGGACCCAGGTGTCCCGATGTCCTGTCTTAACCCATCAGCCCACACCACCCTCCAAGAACCCACAGGTCCTGTCTCCCTCTCTGAGAGCCAGGGACCGGACCCAAGTGTCCTGTGATGTCTTGCGCTACCCCACCAGGCCCCGCCACCCCCTCTAAAGCCCGGAGACCAGCCCCTCAAGGCCACATCCTAACCTCCGGGACACACACGAAGCACCAGGCAGCTCAGATCACAGGCAGAAAGACTGCAGCTCAAAGGCAACCCAGTCAGCAGTTTATTTTGGGCACTGCTCTAAGAACCAAAGCCCAGGGAACATGAGGACTCTGGTGGGAAAGTTTATTTGAAGAGGTTTCCCACTCCTGAGAGCTCCATATACTTTTAAACAGACTCCAGATGGGGCCATGCTGATGCCCCTGTTAAGACTAAAACCTGGTAGTCCCTGGCTCTAGGGTCTTGGCCCTCTGCTCAGGGTCAGCCCCGCTGCTATACTGGGGGCCAGGAAAGAAGCTGAACCCTTCCAGCTGAACTGGCACGAACTGGGGGGGGATCCTGACTTCCTCTGCAGGGGCATGGACCCTGCCTGGGCTTCTGCTTTGCATCGAGACACAGGGAACAAACTAGAAGTTAAACATCTCACCAAAACTCACCACTCAGCCATCTCCACACGGGCCCGATGCCCACAACAGCCCTCACAGACCACAGGGGACACAAGCCCTTCTCCTGAATCCACCCGAGCGCAGCCCGATTCCCTGGCAGGGGCGTTCAGGAGCAAACTCTTGTTGCAAAGCAAGAACCACCAACCGGACAGGTGCATTTCCATTCGATGGCGTGCCTCCCAAGCCAGCTGCGGTGTAAGGCAGCTGAGACGGCTATAAGCAGGGCCCTGTTTGGGTTTAAACCCAGCCCCAAGGCCCAAAGCTGCTTATTCAGATCTCAAGCAAATGCACCGCAGGCTCCAAGTACACAAATTCGGCCGTGACCTTCGTCTTCAAGCCCTCAAATTCTCCCATGTAAAGCTCTGAGCCAGCACCTCCCGGGTGGGGTTTATGCGAGTGCAACCACATTGCTCACTGCTGGGACATCATTGTGCCACCCTGGCGTACCAGGAAAGGACCCCTGAGCCGTGCAGCACCAAGGCTATACCAGCACCCGCTGGGGGGCACCGCTGGTGTAAGCAGAGGGACGGCAGGCCAGCGGGTGGGACCGCATCATCTTACACCCGGGGAGCTGCCCCGGGGATGCCTGTGGGGGCAGGGAAGGATCTGTGGCCCCCAACACCGGGCCGGGGTGGCATCTGTGTCAACAAAGGAGATCAAGGCAGGCCTCGCTGCGGTGTTAGAGCAGGGAAACTGAGGCGGAGAGCAGGAAAAGGGGCAGAGACTGAGGCTGTGAGGAAAGCAACCCCCCGGCTTCAGACCTGCCCCTGGGACCTGGGGGGGCTGCCTGGAGCCAGGCGTCCCGCTGCCCAGCGCCCATCTGTAACCCCGAACCCGAGCCGTCCCGCGGACGCCTGCGCCCCGACACCCCAACGCCAGGCGGTCCCCCAGCCCTGGGACCCCTCCCCCGCCGCCCCTGCACGCCCCGGGACCCCCGCAGCCCCCTCCCCCCCGCACTCACCCCCATGACGGCGGCGCTCGTGGACCCGCGGGCGGGGGGGGGGGCCTGGGGGGGGGAGGAGGGTGGGGGGGCCGGCACGAGCGAGCGAGCGAGCGGCGCACGCACTGCGCCTGCGCCGAGCGGGCGGGGAGGGAGCGCCGCCCCGCCACTGCGCAGAAGCGGGGGAAGCCCAGCGCACGCGCCTGGGGCGGGTGGGAAGGAGCAGCGGCTTCTCTTTTGCGCAGGCGCAGAGGCGAGGCGGGAAAAGTTGGGGCGGGAGCCAACAGCCGAGCTCGCCCCCAGCCGTCGGCGCGAAGCGAGCCCGGTGCTGATTGACTGATGGGGGCTTGGAGAGGGGAGGGGCGGGGCCTGGCCATGCCTGCCCTCTCTCCATCCTGTGACCTTTGACCCACCTGGCACCAGGCCCCTCCTCCCATGAGCCTGGCTCCTGGCCTCTTAACATGACCTGACCTTTGACCCTGTGGCCCCTGACCTGGCCTAATAGTGCCTGACCCCCAAAGCTCCTTGTCTGGCCCTGTGGCCCTGCTCCTGACCCCACCTGTGGTCCTAACCATGCCCTCTGACCTGACCCCAAGGCCCAGAGCTGACCCTGTGACCTTGACCAAATACTCTCCCTACCCCCTGACCTGACCCTATGACCCTAACCCGATCCTTGGACCTGGACCCCACGCCCTCCATGCCCTCTGACCTGGCCCTGTAACCTTGACCATACTGTCTCCATGCCCTCTTACCTGACCCTGGGACCCTGACTTGACCTTGTGCTATGACCTTGACCCAGTGCCCCCATGCCCTCTGACGTGACCCTATGACCCTGAACCGGTGACCCTGGCTTCACCTTGTGACCTAATCCCACCGCCCTCCATGCCCTCTGAGCTGACCCTATGATCCTGACTTGACCCTGTAACCTCGACCCCACGCCCTTTGTGCCCGACCTTGACCCAACTCCATGACACTGACCCAACACCTCCAACCCGATGCCACGATTATGACTTGACCAGCACCCCCCATGCCCTTGACCCCCCCTGCCACCCCCGCTCCTTTTGCCCCCTACATGCCCTGCCCCTGGCCCCCTACCTCTCACTCTCACCCCCTTCTCTAATCCCCATTACCACCTGACACCCCCATGAGCCCCAGACCCCAGCCCAGGGCCCCTGGCCCTCTTCCCCACCCCCTCCATGAGGCCCAGAGATCCCAGGATCCCTGCTGATCCTGTGCACGGAAGCCATTAGGTGCAGGGCAGTGTGGTAAGCACTACAGATCCAGGCTGGAGGGAAGTGTTGGGGGGCTGGGGTGGGGCGGGAGGGTATTGTTTTTTGGCAGTGTCTCCCAAAGGAAATGGTGAGGGGTTGGGAGGTGGGGAGGGGACAGAGTGCTAAAGGGGTCCTGAATGTTGTGCCCTACCCCAGGACCTGGGACACGCGCACATGCACATTGCACACACACATGTGCAAGCAGGACCCAGGAGTCCAGGATACTCACTCATGTGCACTCGCTGCTCCCCTCTTTCATCCCAGCCCACCTCCATACAAACACCCAGGACCCAGGTATCCGGGATACACAATCACACACACGTACAAGTAGGACAAAGGAGTCTAGGATACTCGCATACTCATATGCCCTCACTGTCCCCTCCCCATCTCACCTGCTCCTACATACACACAGAAGATCTAGGTATCCAGGATATACACACACACACACACACACACACACACGAGTGCAAGGAGGACCCAGGCATCTGGGATACTCGCACACTAATGTGTGCTCGTTGTCTCCCCCCTCCACCCCAACCCCCCCCACCACCACAGAAGACACAGTTATCCAGGATTCACACCCACATACATGATGCAGGCATCTGGGATATACTCATACATGGACACAGGACTTGGGTGTCTGGAATACACACACACACAGGATCCAGGTCTCTTGCTCACACACACACAGACATATGCATGTGAGTGCATGCACGGTTGAACAAACAGGACCCAAGCACCCAGAAGACACAGACACAGAACCCGGGCAATCTCGACATGCACACACACACGCACACATGCACGCACGCATATTGAATAGAGGTATCTGGGATACCCCCCCCACACACATGCATGCACAGGACCCAGGTATCTGGGAACACTCATACATGCTCACCACTCATACTCACACCAACATATACAGAACCCAGGTGTCAAGATGGACACAAGTGCAGAAGATCCAGGTGTCCAGCATGTGTGTGCACACATACACACAACCCAGGTGTCTGGCATATATCATACATGTGTGTGCATGTGAAAACACACACTCTAGGCATCCAGGGGATATATCCATGTGTGAACACATACACGCACACACGATCCAGGTGACACACATATGCATGCACACACACACCTCCCCCCAGGCATCCAGGACACAAACACACATGTCCTAGGGCAGCTGGAGGCTAAAGCAGGCTGGCGGGCGGCTCCTCCCCAGAGCAGGCAGGGCCGTGGGCGGGAGGGCAATCTCTGTGCCTTGTGGGGCAGTGGGAGGCCCTGGGTTCCCAGTGTCTCAGTAATTAGCAGCAATTATAATGGGACCTAAGGAAGTGACCCTGGGCTGCAGCACAGGTGGCCAGAGCCTGACCCAGGAGGGATTGTTCCCCAGTGCACCAGGGGAAAACCTTGTGTGCCCATGCACCCCTCCCCCACTCCTTAGAGGAGGGAAACTGAGGTACTGCTCTGGCCATGTTGGGCAAATTAATCCACCTTATCTAGGCTGCTTGCCAGCAGCCTGCATAGTGCCCCGCACTCTCAACCAGCGGCCCTCCGCCCCCCCAACCCTGCCATCCATCTGTATTGGTGCCCCTCACTCCCAACCCGCAGCCCCCTGCCCCCCATCCATCTCTACTGGTGCCCCTCACTCCAGACCTGCAGCCCACTGCCCCCATCCATCTGTACCGGTGCCCCTCACTCTGGACCCACAGCCCCCTGCCCCCCATCCAGCTGTGCCGGTGCCCCCCACTCCCGACTCACAACCCACAGTCCCCCTGCCCCTCCCCCACTTTTGGTGTCCTTCACACCCTACCCACAGCCCCCAGCTGCCCTGCCCCCACTTGCTGGTTTCCGTCAGCAATGGCTGGTGGGGGGGCACCGACTCCGGAGTTGCCACCCCACCTTCTCCCCCAGCTGGATGCAGGTGGGGGATGCTAATGGCAGGCAGAGCCCTGCTGCCCCAGCCCTGAAGGTGCCCTGGCCTGGGGCTAAAGCTGTCCCCATCTAACCCCCCAGGGCAGCACTGCACTGCACAACACCTGTGCTGAGCGCCAGTCCATGGGGACCCTTCTGGGTTTATCCCCTGGCTTCCCCTTCTGGATCCCTGAGGGTTTGGAGGTGAGGGTATGACACCTGGTGCCCTTTACTGCCTCCTCAGTGATTGGGG
This sequence comes from Crocodylus siamensis, assembly GCF_052110815.1. Lineage (NCBI taxonomy): Eukaryota > Metazoa > Chordata > Crocodylia > Crocodylidae > Crocodylus > Crocodylus siamensis. The sequence continues at coordinate 4,266,038 of NC_143400.1, forward strand.
GGGCAGCTTCTGGCTTCCCCACCCCCATGAGAACAATGCCCCCCCTGCAGCTCGGTGGGGGAGAGGAGAAGGGAAAAGGGTCCCTGTCCCTTTAAGACCGCCAGGGCAGGGCGCAGGGAGCAGATGGCACGGGGGCCTCCTTTGTGTGGCTGCACAAAGGGGGGGGCACCCCTTCCCCCCAGGCCTCCCCACCAGGGCCTGGACCACGTGACCCCCCATGCAGCCTGGGGGCTGGGGGCACTGGGGGGTGTGGGCAGCTGTCAAAGTCTGGCTAGAAAAGCAGGTGTGTGCATGAGTATGAGGGGGATATGACTCAGTGCTGGGCCCTGTGTTCGGGGCCATGGGATGGCATGATGGGGGAGTGCAGTTGCAGGCGTGTGTGTGTGTGTGTGTGTGTGTGTGTGTGTGTCTTGGATGTCTAGGCTCTGTATGTGTGCATGTGTGTCCCAGTCACCTGGCTTCCCTGTGCCTATGTCTGGCCACAGGGGTGCCGCTGCGTGTGCAAGCGTGTACGTGACCCCAGTCTGCCCCTCCCCCTCCCGGCAGCCCAGCTGCTCAGGGGCCCTGGGATGGCCCTGGGGCCTTTCATCTCAGGCAGGACAGGGCGGGTTGGGGCCAGGGCTAGGGACAGCGCCACAGGGTGCAGTCCCCCACCCCCAGCGCAACCTGAGTGCCACATGTGTGAGCCCAGGCAGATGGGTGGATGCAACCATGCACATGCACAGCCACACATGAACCTATGCAAATCCCTGCACATGCATGTGAGTGTGTGGACAAAAAGACGTGAACATGTGTGCCCCCAGAGGTAGGCGCATGCTTGCACATGTACATGCATGCACTCATATGTGCCCCCACATCTGTGCATGCAGAGATGCATACAAGTCAATGCACCTGTATATACACATCAATACACACACCAATGCACATGCACACGCCAGTGTGCACAAGTATACCTACATTCCTCTGTGTGCATGCACACACACACACAAATAGGTACGTGTGTGTACATATGTGCCCTTACATGCTTGGCTACACACACAGACACTTGCACATGAGCAAATGCCCTTACATGTGTGCAGCCCCCGCACATGGCCTCCCCCCAGCTGTGTCCCTGAACACGCCATGGCCTGGCTGGCTTGGTTCCTTTCCCCTGTGGGAAGGGGGGAGGGGGCAGGGCAGGCCCCGTGGCTAAATTTAGGTGCCTGATTATAGCCTGGGGCTGGGAGAGCTGGGCACAGCCTGGCCGAGGAGCAGGCTGAGCCTGAGGGGGGCACCTGCAGCCTCAGGGGCTCCCCTGCAACCTCCCTGGGTGTATGAGCTCTCACACACACCCTGAACCCAGGTGTCTGGGACACACGCACACACACATACACGCACACACACAGAAATCAGGCATCCAGGATAGACAAATGTGCACAGAACCCAGGTGTCCAGGACAGACACAGACACAGACACAGACACAGACACAGACACACACACACACACACACACGCAGAAACCAGGAATCCAACACACACACACCCAGCCCTAGCCCCCTCCCTGCCAGGGCCTGGCCCTGCCCCCTCGCACACGTGCTCACACGCACGTACTCACCCCTGCCCCCTCCCCACCCCTCCGTGGGAAACTCCTCCCTCCTCCCACCATGCTACCCTCCACTACTGCCCCTGCGGGGGGGCAGGGAAGTCAAGGCTGAGCCCCCACCTCCCAGGCCCAGTGGAGGTGGTGGGGGGCATTGCCATGGCAACAGGATGCAGGCCCAGCTCTCAGAGGCCCCAGCATCCCCCCCATGGCATCCTGTGTCCCGGACCCCCCAACCCCCCGGTGCCGCCCAGCCCCCCTCTTGGGCAAAGCAGATGTCTGCAGACAAAGGCACCCCTTTGTCGTCGGGGGGGGGGGGGGTTGGAGCTGTGGGCATGGGCAGGGAGGGAATGGTGGGAGGGATAAAGGCCTGGAGGTGGGTGGATGGATGGATGGAGGGGAAGTGGGGCAAGATGGATAGATGATAACAGTTATGGGGAAGGCAGGAAAGATATAAGGAGGTTCATCAGTTGGTAGGTAGACAGACAGGGAGCTAGCTAGCGAGCTAGATGATGGAGGCTAGGTGACTAGGTGGATGGGAGGGAGGGAGGGAACTACAGATAAGTCGGTAGAGTTCTGGGGTGGGCTGGATGGGGGCAGACAGGAGGGCGAGGGATGGATTGACAGATGGGTGGATGAATAGGAGAGGATGGGGTGGATGGATGGAGAGAAAAAGGGAGCAGAGGGGTGGCGAGAGATGGATGGCTGTGTGGGTCCCTGGATGCGCAGGGGGATGGGTGCCTGGAGGAGGATGGCTGGGGAGAAAAGGGAGGGAGGGGGATGCCGAGGGGTGGCGGGGCGAATAAGGGCACTGGGGCTGGGCCAAGGCGGGGGAGCTGGGGAGCACGCCCGCACGGCCCCGGTCCCGAGCGGCCCCCGCCCGGCCGGGCCGGGCCGGGCCGGGCCGCACCCCCAGCAGCCCCGCACATCTGGCCGCAGCCCCGGGCCAGCTGTGCGGGCGGCGGAGCGCTCCGGCGGGCGGTGCTGCGGCCCGGCTGGAACTACTTTCCCCCCCTCCTCCCCCCAACCACTGCCAGCAGCAGGCGACGCCGGCTGCCGCCTCATTGTGTGTGGGGCACCGAGGCGACCGCCGCTGCCCCCGCTGCCCTCCCCCCGGGCAGAGGCGGCCGCGTGCAGGGCCCTGGGCCAGACCCCCGCCTAGTGCAGGGGCTTGATTCAGGAACCCAGGTGCCCGGGCCCTGCCCCCCCCCGTCAGGGAGGACTTGGGGCAACTTTGTTGGGGGGAGTTCAAGCTAGAGACCCCCGCGCCCCATTATAGAGCGCCCCCCCGTTGGCTGGGGGGAGCTGATCGTGCCAAGTGCCCCGCCCCCTCCAGTCGTGAGCTCACACGCGTGTGCCAGGCCGGGGCACGAGGGCGATGCCGTCCGTGATGGAGAAGCCCAGCCCGGCCTCGGGGATCCTGTCCCGCAGCCGGGCCAAGACGGCCCCCAACGGGCACCAGCCCCCGTCGGAGGACGAGGGCAGCGAGGACGAGCACTCACACGGTGAGCGCACGATGGTGGTGCAAGGGGGGGGCACACGCGTGGCGGTGAGGGCTTGGGGATCCTGCTAGGGACAGGTGTAGGGAGAGGGGGGTGTGCATGTGTGTGAGCGAGGTCATACTTATCCTGCACGTGTGTGTGTATGCATGTGTGAGAAAGAGAGCAAGCTCATGCCTGGTGTGTGTGTGTGTGAGCTCATGCCTGGGACAGGCTTGGGGGAGTGTGAGCTCACACTTGGGACACACGTGTGTGTGTGTGTGTGTGTGTGTGTATGTATGTGTATGTGTGTGAGAGAGAGAGAGACAGAAAGTGAGCTCACGTCTGGGGTACACGGTGCATGTATAAGCTTATGCCTGGGGCAGGTTTGGGGGAGAGTGAGCTCACACTTGGGATGTGTATGTGTGTCTGCATGTGTATACTTTTACATCTGAAGCATGTGTACATGTGTGTTTGAGTGTTCATACCTTGGACACATGTGCTTGGGAGTTCACATCTGGGGCATGTATATGGGAGCACATGCCTGGGACATGGTTGGGGGGTGTGAGCTCACCTGTGACGTGTGTGCATGTGTGCGTGTGTGTGACACACAGAGTCCATGCCTGGGCCCAGCACGGGTGGGAGCTCACACCTGGGCCAGCTGAGCGAGTGTGGGTTCATGGCTGGGACACGCATGTGTGTGTGAGCTTACCCTTCGGGCATGGGAGTGCGTGTGAGCTCACACAGGACACAGGTAGGGGTGTGAGTGCCCACCTGGGATTTATGCACGGGTGAGCATGCATGTGTGTGAGAGAGAGATCATGCCTGGGACTCATACGTGTGTGTACATGCCTGGGACATGTATATGGGGGGCCTGGGCCCAATGGGTGGGGCTGAGGCTGGTGCTGGTCCCCCCCAGGCTGGGAGTGGAGGAGGGGGGGTCCAGCACCCCCGGGGTAACTTTGGGGTCCAGCCAGGCCCACATCCCCCCGCCCCCCCGCGTGAACAAAGAACCCAGGCGTCTGGGCCAGGCCCTGGCCGCTAGCCCTGGCCCCATTGTCCCCGGGCGCTCCCGCGTGCTGGCTCCGGCTTTGTTAGCCACCTCCTCCCCCCCTGCTTGGGAGGGAACCCAGGAGTCCAGCCCCTCCTGCTGGGGGGGCAGGGGGGGACAGGACCTTGAGAGTCATGGCGGCTGGCTCTGGGGAGGAGCAGGCGCCTGGGGTGGCACAAAGGACCTGCGGGTTTCCCAAGGTGGGTATCCTCGCCAGCCTCATTAGCTTATCACCATGGCAACAGGGAGCCCCCCCCTCCACCCCCGCCTGTCACAGCTGCTCAGCAGACAGCATCCTGCTGCGGGGGTGGGGGGGGGCATCCGGTGATACCCTGGTGCCCCCCCATCACTGTCCTCCCATAGGACATCTGTGACAGGATCGGGGTGCTGAAGGTCAGAAGTGAGGGGCACCAGCAGGACACAGGGGTGCAGGGGGCTGCAGGTCAGGAGTGAGGGGTACTGACAGATTAGGCTGGGGTGGGTTAGAGATGCGGTGTCCCCCCCCACCCCTTCCTATCTTCCCCCACCCCCAAACACTGCTGGGTCTGACTTCAAACCCATGCCAAAATGCAGCCACCTCTGGGTGGCGCCAGTGGCTGGGTGTAATGGATGCAGCTGGCTCTGGGGTGGGGCCTCCCTGGCACAGAGTGGCCCCTAGTCCTGCCATGGGGCACTGGGGCCTGCCCTGCCCCACCCCAGCCTTGTCTGCTGCTCCAGCTGATGGGGTGGGGGCCGCAAGCCAAAACCCCTGGGTTCTGCCCCACTGCTTCTCACCTGCCCCTCTCCTCGCCTTGCAGACAGCATGATCCGGGTAGGCGCTGACTACCAGGCCGTGATCCCCGAATGCAAGCCAGGTAAGAGCCCTAACCCCATCCCAGGCTGGGCCTAAAAGGTGTGGGGTGGGGGGACCAACACCTCCCTTCTGTCCCAGCTCTGCCAACTGCTGTAACCCGCTCCCTGCTGGCTCTTGGCCGCACCCCTCCCCCATCCCAAGTGGATTGCCATGAGGGGTTAACTGAAGCCATGGAGGAGATGGGTCAGGGTTCCCCAGCTTTGGAGTGAGGGGGCAGGGGCTGCAGATCAGGAGTAAGGGGCACCAGCATGGCTGAGAGGGCCAGGGGATTGCAGGTTGGGAGTGAGGGGCATGGGCAGGGCAGGGGACTGTGGGGTGTGAGTGAGGGGCAGTGGCAGGACCGGAGGGGCACTATGCTGACCCATGTCCCATCCCCCTGCAGAGAGCCCTGCACGCTACAGCAACAAGGAGCTGAAGGGGATGCTGGTCTGGTCTCCCAACCACTGCGTGTCTGATGCCAAACGTGAGATGCCCTTCTACTGCCCCCTCCTGCCCCATGGGAGCCGGAGCCACAGCCCCTGCCCAGCCCAGCCCTCCTCCCCATACAGAGGGGGCCAGGCCCTGGGGGGTATGGCAAGGAGTCCTACACTGATGTGTGTCTCCACTGGTGCCCCCCAACACATACACGCAGGGCACCAGGGATGGCCTTGTCTGGGATGGGACATCTGTCTATGCACCTCCACATGCACATGCAGCCTATGTCATATGGCATGCACACTGAGGCCCACAAACACACGCTCAAATGCACTCCCACAGAACCCAGGTGCTAAGGACACACACACATGCACTGAACCAAGTGCCCAGGACAACCACAAGCTCCTATGGAAATAACTCAGGTGTGACACATGCACAGCCCGGCGCGCACACACGGATGGACAGACAGGCAGATCTGTACGCACAGAACCCAGGCATCTGGGACACATGCACAGAACCCAGGTGTCCAGGGCGGGAGGAGATGGGGGCAGGTGGGTGCAGCCCCAGCTCTCCCAGGCAGCAGTGCTGACGCCCAGTCTCTCATCCCCTCTAGTGGACAAATACATCGCCATGGCCAAGGACAAGCACGGCTACAACATTGAGCAGGTAGGGGCTAGGGGTGAGGGCAGGGCAACTGCTAGGTGTCACCCCATCTCTAGCCACCCCCACCTCATCCCCCCCCCCACCCCAAGGACTGCCTATACACCCCACCCCATCCTGTGCCCCCTCTCTGGGGACCAATGCCCCACCTCATGCCCTTGCTGCCTCCTCTCACCCCCTCCCCCTCCCCAGGCACTGGGCATGCTGCTATGGCACAAGCATGACGTGGAGAAGTCCCTGGCCGACCTGGCCAACTTCACGCCTTTCCCAGACGAGTGGACAGTGGAGGACAAGGTGCTGTTCGAGCAGGCCTTCAGCTTCCATGGCAAGAGCTTTGCCCGAATCCAGCAGATGGTATGTGCTGCCCGCCCCTGCTGCACCTGCCAGGTGGTACAGGCTGAGAGCCCCCCCCCCAACCTGGCAGATAATACCTGCCACCAACCCCTCCCCTCCATAGATAGTACATGTCATCAGCCCCCTCCCTCCCAGATGGTACATGCCACTAGCTACCCCCCTGCCTAACAAATGGTATGTGCTACAGCTGCTGGATGCACCCCACCCTACCTGAGGGCTGGCACTGGGTATCATCTTTGCTTCACCCAGCAGATGGTTTGTGCCACCTTGCACCCACTCCCAGTACCTAGCAGATGGTCTGTACCACTAAGCTCCCTCTCCCCTGGCCATATCTAATTGATGATGCATACAAGCACATACCCCCCATATATAGCAGACGGTATGTGCCACCAGGTCCCCCCCATACCTGGCAGTTGGTATGTGCCACTGGCCATCTCCCTACCAACAGATGGTACATTGCACCAGCGTAACCAGCCCCCCCAACACACCATACCTAGCAGATGGAATAGGTCACTGGGTATCACTACCTGCCCCCAACAGATGGTATGTGCCACCCCCCCATAGCCAACATATGGTGCATTCCATAGTATGACCCTTCTCGACCTGCCTTGTCCCAGTCAGTATTGGGCAGAGGGGACAGGCCTGTGTATTTAGCAGATGGTATGTACTGCTGGGTCCCCCCTCTATCTAACAGATGATGCATGTCATTTTGTGCCTGTCCCTGCATCAGCAGATGGCCACCATGCTACCCCCCCCATCCAGCAGATGGTGTGTACCCCATGCCCCTGACCTGCAGCCAGTAGATGGCAAGTGAGGCTGCACTGCCCCCTCCCCCCCCAAAAGACACCATATGGTATGTGCCATTGTGCCTCCTTTCACACCCCACCCACTGGCACCTGCCAACCCCCCCCACCATCTAGCACATGGTATGTGCCACGGGGGCCCCCTGGCATCTAGTAGAAAGTGTGGGCCCTTGTACCACCCTGCAGCTAGCAGGTATTACATGCCATAGTGCCCCCCTGGATGTCCAGCAGGTGGTACATGCCCCCCTCCTCAGCCACTAATTGATTCTACCTGCTCATCCCCAACACACCCCTCAGATCCAGGAAGTACATGCTTCTCCGCATGGAATATGCCCCCCCTTTAACCAGCAGAGATGGTATGTGCCACTTCTGTGCCCACCTGGCAGGTAGCACAAGCCACCCCCCACTGTTGGAGATGGTATGTGCCATTGGCAAGCAGCAGTGGGCAGCAGATGGTACATGCCCATTCGGCCCCCCCCCCCCCCCCCCCCCCCCGCAGTCAGCCTATGGTATCTGCCACCGTTTTCCCGTCTCTGCCCCTCTGCCTGACAGAAAACATCATGGAGATACCCCCAGGGGTACTTGGAACAGTCCTAAGGGGTACACGTGGGCGGGCAAGGGGAAGAGTGCTGCCACCCGCCCCCCTGTGCCACCGCCTCTCAAGAGCAGGGTTGGGAGGGCAAGGGCAGCTGTGCCCTGCTGCTCTGTGGCAGGCTGGGGGGGTGGGGGGGTGAAGCTCTCACATGGCAGCCACTACCGCCATCCACCACATGGTGCTGCCACTGGCACGCAAGGCCCCCTGCAAGCTTCCTGTCCAGCGGCTGCCACCAGAAGGGGTACAGGTCTTAAAAAGCATTGAAAACCCCTGCTCCAGCCCATAGTGAGCGCAACCCCCCAGCCAACAGGTGGCACAGGCCAATGACATCACCACCCAGCCAGTAGTTGGCACAGACCATCACCCCCTCAGACATCAAATGGTGCAGGCCAGTGGCACGCCCCAGCCATCAAGTGGTACAGCCCAACTCCCTCCCCCCTCCCAGGCTGCAGGTGGCACAGGCCAACTCCCTCCTCCCTCCAGCCACTACCTAACAAAGACCATCTCCCCCCCCCCCCCATCAGGTGGCACAGACCAACACCTCCCCTCACACCCAGTACATGGGACAGGCTTAACATGACCTCTCCCACTCCAGCCAGCAGGTGGCATAGGCCAGGGTCACACCCCACAGACATCAGGTGGCCCAGACCAACCCCCCTTAGCCAGCAGGTGGCGCAGGCCAATGCCTTTCCCCTGCCCCATAAACAGATGGTACAAGCCAGCAGATGGCGCAGGCCAATATGATCCCCACTATAGCTGGCAGGTGGTACTGGCCAGCAACACCCCTCCCTGCCCACCTGCCCCTCCACCTCCTAGCCCCACCCCTACCCAGCTCCACCCCAGCCTCTAGCCCCACCCCCAGCCCCACCCTGGCCCCACCCTGACACCTGGGCTCTGGCGATGCCCCGCAGCTGCCGGACAAGCTGATTCCCAGCCTGGTGAAGTACTACTACTCATGGAAGAAGACACGGAGCCGCACCAGCGTCATGGACCGCCAGGCGCGGCGCCTGCTCAGCAAGAAGGAGCGGGACGACAGGTGGGGGCTCCCGGTGGGGAACGGAGGTCTGGGGCCTCTTGCGGCAGGTGTGGAGGTTCCTTGGGGTCTGGGGGCACCCAAAGGGGTCTCCTGGGGGCCCCTCTGCGATACAGCAGGGGCAGGGGCTGGCTGCAGGATCCCCCCACCTGCACCTAACCCCTGTGCCCCCCCCCCAAGCAACGACGAGATGGAGGAGGGCCGGGCCACCAGTGAGGGCGAATTTGACACAGGGGACCCCAAGAAGGAGGTGAGGAGGTGGGGGGCAGGGGTTGGAGGTGTGGGGGTCACAAGTCACTGGGGGGGGCAGGCCTGTGAGAGTGCCCCGGGGGGAGGCAGGGGTCATGGGGGGGGGGCTTGGGGGTCCTGGGTGATGTTAGAGGGGGTGGGAGTCACTGCAGTCAAGGCTTTGAGGAGCAGGGTGGGGGGATTATGGGGATGGGTGTCACAGGCAGGGGTCCCAGGGGGCAGGGGTCATGGGGAAGGGCTGTGGAGGTCACAGCATGTTGGGGGTCCCTGGGTGGGTGGGGGTCTTGGGGACACTGAGGGCAGTGGGGGCCATGGAGCAAGCCCAGCCTGCCCCACTGACCCCCTGCCCTACCCCAGGCGAGCTGCGGGAAGGCCCCGGGCCGGGCGGGGCCAGGGGTAGGGCTGGGGGCAGGGCCAGGGCGCCGGGACCCCGCCCCCTCGCAGTACCGGCATCACGGGCTGCGGCAGCGGCGCCGCCCGCCCCGCGGCATGTACCTGAGCCCTGAGGCCCTGGCTGGCGTGTCGGCCAACCCTGACCTCGGCACCCTGGCGCTGCGCCAGCTCGACGCCCAGCTCATCGCCCTCAAGCGCCAGGTAACCGCCCTGACCTCCGACCCCTGAGGGTGGTGCACCCTGGCCTCTGACCCAGCCCCTGCAACCACCCAGGGAATGAGACACCCTGACCTCTGGCCCCATGGTAGGGCACCCTTAATTTTGATGGTGGGGCACCCCCATCCCCTGGCCCTAGGAGCTGTGGCACTCCAACCCCAGGCCCTTGCCCCAGGGCTCTCCAACCCCTCTGAATGCCACGCCCCGTCCCCCAGCCTTCTGCACCCCAACCTCTGACCCCCCCAAACTATGAAGCACTAGTGCCTCCCACTAGATCTCTCACCCTACAGAGACCCTGGGGCCTTGTGAACCTTGAGCCCTAGTGCCCGATGACCCCAGTTATTCCCCTGGCAGCCCACTCTTGCTCTCTGATCTCAGTTACTGCCTCCCCCCAAGCCTTGATAGCGCCACAGCACCTCCCTGCTGGCCTCTGACCCCTGACCTCTAATCCCCCTGCCAGGTTCAGTGCATCAAGCAGATCAACAGCAGCCTCAAGCAGGTGCTGGACGGCGGCATCGACAAGCTGCGGCCCCCAGAGGTGAGAGGGGCGGGAGGCATGGAGGCGGGGCCGGGGGGGCTGAGGAGCCTGATCCTGCCCTGGCTTACTCAACCCCCCCACCCAACAGGGCAACAGCAAGGTCAACGCGCGTTGGACCACGGACGAACAGCTGCTGGCCGTGCAGGGTGAGTGTGAGGACTGGGGGGTGGGGCTGGGCCCAGACCCCCCAGGCCTGACCCCCCTCCCCTGCCCTGTGCCTCCCCAGCCATCCGGCGCTATGGCAAAGACTTCCAGGCTGTGGCTGGCGTCATTGGCAACAAGACGCTGGCCCAGGTCAAGACCTTCTTCGTGAGCTACCGGCGCCGCTTCAGCTTGGACGACGTCCTCCACGAGTGGGAGGCTGAACGGGGAGGGGCTGGAGCCCCCCAGCCAGCCCCCCGCCCCCCACCTGAGCCGGGCAGCAGCGAGGAGGATGACGAGGTAGGACCTCCCCCCCCACGAGCCAGACAGGGCTCCTCACTCCCAACCCCCCCCACCCCTGACCCCGGACCTGCAGGCCCCTGCTCCTCCAGGCCTACCATGCCCCTCACTTCCCACCTGTGGACCCCACCCCGGTGCCCTTCACTCCCACCCTACAGCCCCCTGCGCCTGCTGGTGCCCCTCACTCCTGCCCCATAGCCCCTTGCCCCCCAGTCTCTTGCTCACCCTAACCCGGCCAGCGCCCCTCACTCCTGCCCCACAGCTCCTTTGGCCCTTTCAGAGCCTTTTAGTTCTGCCCTGCAGCTCCTCATCCCCCCACTCAGTGCAGTGCCCCCCACTAGCCCAGCGCCCTTAACTCCTGACCCACAGCCCCTTGACAGCGTCTCCCCCCCACAGGTGCAGATCACGGCCGTGTCCCGCTCGGCCCCACCCCCACCTGCGGCCCCACCCGCCTCACCGCGCCCGCCGCCTGCCACCGCTGCCCTGTCCCAGCCGCCCCCGCTGCTGCGTCCGCCGCTGCCCACAGCGCCCCCCCTGCACCGCCAGCCGCCCCCCCTACAGCAGGGGCGGCCCCTCCAGCCCCGCCCTGCCCCCCACCAACCCCCACCCCCTCTCATCCGCCCTGCCCCCTCCCGCCCCCATGCCCGGGGGCACCATGCCCCCGATGCACCCTCCTGAGCTTGCAGGGGCGAGGGGCAGGAGCCCCCCACTGCTCCTGGCTGGGGGCAGGGGGGCAGGACAGAGATAGCACAGGCGCGGGGCTTGGAGGTGCCCCCCAGGACTGGGGAGAGTGGGGCCACTTGCAGCCCCACCCCAGGAGCTGATGGGGTGGGGTTGCCCTCAGGGGGTGTATGGGGGGGGTCGGGGCACAGAGGTTTTGAAGGGTGTTTTCAATAAAGGTATTTTACTACATGCCTGGCACCCTTGTCCCTGGCAGAGATGCGGCTGCTTCTGGGGGGCACGAGGGCCTCGGCATAACAGGCTGTGGCTGGCTCGGGGGGCTGGGGTCACAGGAACCATTCAGCCCATGCTGATGCAGCTGGCTCTGGGGTGGGGTGGAGGGGTTGGGGCTAGGGAGTGGGCATGGCTAGTGCCCCTCACCCAGTGTTGATTTGCAGCTGGCTCTGGGGACAACAAATGCAGCTGTGGGGAGGGCGCGGTTCAGGGGCTGGGCATACAAGGCCCTTCACCCTGTACCAGGGTGCAGCTGGCTCTGGGCCATCTGCCAGGAGTAGAACAGAACAGATGCAGCTGGCTCTGGGGTGGAGCAGGGCTGGGTAGAACAGCGGGTGGGGGGTACCTGGCACAGAGGAGGCGGCGACTCCGGCTCTTTCTGGAAAGTTTTAATCTAGAACTTGGAAAAAAAAAAACTACATCGAATGAGCGCCTCGGGCGCACCCTGCCTGCCCAGCGCCCCCGCCCTGGGTAGGGGGTGGCACCGGCCTTGGGGGCATTAAAAAAAAGGCATTTTCTGATCAGAAACCCCCCCCGAAACAACAGGAAAAAAAAAAAGAAACCACTCACAGACCTGGGGGCAGGGGTTGGACTATGTACAGGGGTGGGGGGGACCCTGTGTGTCTGGGGGGGCACCTGGCTCTGGTGGGGCAGGGCCCTGGTTGGGGGGAGGCACTGGGGTGACAGCATCTGCCCTGCGCTCCTCTCTGGCCACAGGGGAGAGAAGAGGGCAGGAGAAGCCAAGGGCTGGGCTCCCAGCCCCCCCCCCCCACAAGAGCTGGGGAGAACCCAGACATCCGGGCTCCCAGGTACCCCCAGCCCCGTGCTGGAGTAGTGCAGGGAGAGCCTAGGTGGCGGGGCTCCCAGCCCCTCCCCTCTTACCCCCCCCAGCTGGGGAGAGCCAGGTGTTGCTCCCGGGCCCTGCCCCCTTCCCAGAGATCTGGTGGGGGAGGGGGCCAGGATGGAAGCATCCATCTGCACCAGGGTGGGGGGAGGGTCCACTGGAGGAGCACAGAGTCCATTGCCCAGGGTGGAGGGGGGGCCTGGATGGGAGAGCCCATTGCAGGAGGGGTGGGAGGGTCCATTGCCAGAGTGGGGGGGGTCCAAGCCTTGGTGCAAGTTAAACACATTCTGTGGTGTGGGGGTGGGGTGCCCCAGCCCTTGGTCGGCCCCGCCCCAACCCCCACCCCCCAGCCTTGGGGGCTACAGCAGATCAAACCAGGGCCCCAGCTTGGGGCCCCGACAGCAGCAAACTACCCCCAGCACCAGCCCTGTGGGGAGGGGGTGGGGGGGCTGTGCCTGAGGGGGGTCCGCACCCACCTGCTACAGCTGGGGAGTGACGGGGACCCCTGCCCCCCCATTAATGCCCCGGCCTGGCACCCCCCTCCCAGCTCAGGCCTGGCCTCTTGGGCAGGGCAAGAAGGCCGCAGTGAGGGTGGCTGCAAGGCATTGTGGGAATGGGGTGCCAGGTGCAAGGCATTGTGGGAAGGGGGTGCTGCCCCCCCTTTTTGGTAAGAGCAGCTTCTGCCTGGCTGAGGGGGGGGAGGGGAGGGGAGGACAGTACCATGGCATCACTGGGGAGGAGGAGGAGGGGGGAGGGGCCTGCCCCCACTCCAAGCCCCTCCCCTGTCCCTAAATGATTGGTCAGTCTGGGGGGTGGTTCCAGGAGCCCCCCCATCTCCCTGGGGGTCCAACCTCTTATCCCCACACCTGGGGGATCCCCCTTCCCCCAGCACTGGTGGGGCAGCTGCTTGTCCAGGCTGGGGGGCTGCGCCAGGCCCAGGACAGTCCAGGCGGGCCGCGCCAGGCCCCTCTCCCCTGCTTGGCCCATGCAGTCCAGGGCCGATGGGGGTCCATGCCGGGAGGTCTGGGTCAGACCCAGAGCAGATGGGTCCATGCCCACTGGGCCAGAGGTCCACATGGGGGAGCGGCACTGAGGCGGGGCTCCCCGCCAGCCCCTGCCCCCTGCCAGGTTGTGCAGTCGGGGGGGGCTCCGCGGCCCCGGCCCCCCCCGCCCCCCATTAAAGCTTGAGCTCATTGGCCACCTTGGAGGCGATGTTCTTGAAGGCCATGGAGGTGCCAGCAATGCGCTTGAAGCGGACGCCGTTGAGCGAGAGGCGTGGCAGCTTGCACACCTCCATCTCCCACTGGGCGAAGGCGGGCTGCCCGGGCGCACCGTGGGCGCACAGCAGGACGTAGCGCTCAGGGGCCTCGCAGGCGCAGCCGTTGGCGTCCAGCACCTTGCGGATCTCACGCAGCATCTCGCCCGGCTCCAGCGCACTCGTCGTCTTCATGCTCCACGTGAAGCGCAGCGAGCGCGGCTTGGGCTCTTCCCCGGGCCCGGGGCCCACCCCCGGCACGGCCCCCCGCTCCTTGTCCCTGCCCAGCACTGGCGGCCTGGTTGGGAGGAAAGGGGTTAGGGGGGCACCTGCAGCACCCAGCTCTCCCCCGCTGCCCAGCCCTGGCCTGGGACACTGGGTGTGCAGGTGGGGGGTTACTGCTGGGTGGAAAGCCAGGTGTTGGGCAGAGGGCATCCAGGCACTACGGGGATCCAGGTGTCTGGTGGTGGTGGAAACCCAGGTGTCTCGGGGGGGGGGGGGGGGGCAGGGGACCCAGGTGTCTGGGGTCTCTATCCTCACCTGAGCGTCTCCACTCGGTCTTTGCTCTCGGGCTCATGCAGGTTCCTCAAAAGACAGAGTGGGGGGGGCAGCATTAGGATGGCTGCGGGGGGCACAGCCCTGGTGGAGCAGAGAGCTGGACCCAGGTGCCTGGACCCCAGCTCTGAGCACTCGACCGTGCAAGGCCCTGCCTGAACAGGGCAGAATCCAGGCGTCCAGGCTCCCGTCCCCCACTCTCACCCCCACTCCCTGCCCAGAAAACCCAGGTGTGCGGGTGCCCCCGCTGAGCCCTGCAACCTCCCTGCCCCCCCCACGCCCTGGCAGGGGCCCGGTGCTGCCATTGCCCAAGTGGGGGGGGGGAAGGGGGGGGAGACAGCGGGGGGAGGAACACAGGGGAACAGACAGCGCTACAGGACACAGACAAAGCCCCCGCCCCATGCAGGGACCATGCAGCACCTGGTGCCTCCTCCTGCCCCAGCCCCACCCTCCACATCCCTGGGGCAACAGCGGCTGGGGGGGCCAACAGAAGGGGTAGCTTGGCTGGTGCCCCTCACTCTGGACCCGCATCCCCTGGGCAATGCCAGGGTTTGGGAGGAAGGGCTGCAGGGTGGGAGTGAGAGGCATCATGGGGGGGCTACGGGTCGGGAGTGAGGGGCACTGGCCGGACTGGGGGAGACGGGGGGGGCCCAGTCTCTCCTACCTTCTGGCAAACCTGAAAGACAGATTTCTACAAAGACACAAACAGAAGAGAAGGGGCTGGGTTGGAGCAGCTGCACCAGGACTGACCGTCCTCCCCCAGGGGGAACCTAGGCGTCCGGGCTCCCAGCACCCCCTAACTCTAACCTCGCAGACCCTTTGGGGAGCTGGAGAGGACCCAGACCTCTGTCCCTAATCTAACCCCGCAGCCCTGGGGGGAACCCAGCTCCCTGCTCTAACTCTCCCCTCCCTGGTTCCTGCTTGAGTGGGGGTCATGCCTAGGGGCAGGGAGGGGGAGGAGGAGGAGGGGGGGAACAGAGGAGGGTGGGGGGGCTGCTGCCAGGGCGGGGAACCCCTAGAACCCCCCTTCTGACCCCAATGGTCCCCCCTAGAGGAGCCCACAATGCAAGTCTGGGGGGAAACCCAGGTGTCCGGGCTCCCCGCCCACTCTGCAGCCTCCCCCCCACTGGTGCCCCTCACTCCCAACCCGCGGTCCCATGCCCTCCCGTGCCCCTCACTCCCGACCTGCAGCCCCCCCACTGCTCCCCCCACTCACCTGCGCACAAACTTGGAGGTGAACTTGCTGAAGAGGCTGGGGTGAGGCCCGCGCTGGGGGGGACCGGGGCCCTGGCTGGCGCCAGCGGGCGAGGGGGGGCCACCAGGGGGGTCACGGGGGGGCCGCAGCTGCCCAGCGTGGAAGGTGGAGCGGCTGGCCACGCCGCGGGGGAAGCTGGGCCGCTCGGCCAGGCCCCCGCTCAGGTTGTGGGCTGAGGGTGAGGCGGCTGGCGCCCGCTGCGGAACCACACTGGGGGTAACGGGGGGGTGTCAGACCTGGAGTGCCTCGGCCCGGGCAGCAGAGCCCCCGCCCCCACCAGCTGGGGCCACCCCTATCCCTCCCGGCCCTGCCCCCTGGTCTCAGGCCTGAGATACACACCCCCTTGCCCCCCACCTCCACTCCCCACAAGGCTGGGGCCAGGACTGGGGCCCCTTGTGCCCACCCCCCTCCTGCCAGCTGGGACCTGGGACTGGTGCCACACACAGCCCCCCTACCCTTCCAGCTGGGGCCAGGATTGGACCCCCCCCAACCCTGCAGTGGGGGTGGGGCAGAGGGCAAGGGGCATGCTGGAGCTGGGTGGGAGTGGGACAGGGGGCATGCTGGGAGCTGGGTGGGGTGGGGTGGCTGGCGGGGAGGCAGGGAGCCCTGCTCTCTCCCAGCCGGGAGGGGGGGCACTGGGTGTTACTGGGGGCACTGGAGCCTGCCACCTCCTTGCCTGGTGTTCTGGGGGATGAGGATGGGGGTTAATGGGAACACTGGGGGTTATTGGGCTCTGCCTAGGGGGGCAGCGAGAGCCCAGGGCTGGCACTTGCCTGGGTCGGGCCTGGCCGGGGGGCGCGGGGGCTGGGGGCGCCAGGGTGTCCTGCTGCAGCCGGGGGCGCCGGGGGACTGGGGTGAGGCTGGCAGAGAAGAGTGGGCGGGTCAGGGGGGCTGGATCTGGTCCCCCCCATGGACACAGCCCCACGCACAGCCGGGTCGGGGGGATGCACAGTGTAAGGCCACATGTGGGCAGGTGGGGGGGGACCCAGGTGTCTGAGGTGGGAAGGGGAGAATCCAGGCATCCAGGGCAGGGAAGAACCCAGTCATCCAGGGGGTGGGGTACCTGTCCTTGCCGTTCTGGATGCCGGGTGGGCCCAGGCTGGCCCGGTCCAGCAAGGGTGAGTTGCGGCTGCGGTTGGTGCTGGTGGACAGGACGCTATTCTGTGGGGGACATGGTGGAGAAACTGAGGCACAGAGGGTGGGGAGGGAACCGAGGCATCCGGGCTCCCAGATCCCCTCCCACTTCAACCCCGCCAACATCCCTCCCTTTCGTTGGGGGGGGAACCCAGGCATCTGGCTCCCCTGTCCCTGCAGTAGGGACCCCCGCCCAGCTCCCCCGAACAGGGCCATACCGTGGAGGGGGCAGGCGTGGCACGGGGGCGCTCAGGGCCGGGCAGGGGGCTGGGGGGCACGCGGGCGGTGCTGCCAGCGCGGCGCTCGTCCCCGTCACGCCGCAGCTCTGCATTGGCCCCTGTCTTCTTGGAGTATGATGTTGACGTGGGGATGGACAAGCCGGCTGGGAGTGGGGGGGCAAAGGGGCAGTGAGTGGGGGGGCACCCCAATGGCCCCAAGCTGGAGGGAACCCGGCTCCCCCATTCTCCCAGAGCAGGGAAAGAACCCAGGTGTCCAGCTCTCACCCCAGCCCTACTCCCCTCCCAGGCCTGGAAGGCACCCAGTGCCCAGGCTCCCAGTCCCCACTGCTCTCACCCGTAGGCTTCAGGCCTGGGAGAACCCAGACTCCAAGCTCTCACCCCCAGCCCCTGCCCCCCCTCCCCTGACCTGCAGGGAACCCAGGTGTCTGGGCTCCAAGCTGTCCCCCCTGCGCCCCCCAAGAACCCAGGTCTCCGGCTCACCCTGGTCGCTGACGCGGCGCTTGGGGTTGGCAGAGACACTGCGCTGCACCTTGTGGGCAGGGGAGGGGGCGCTGCTGTTGGCCACATCGGGGGGTGCCCGTGGCTTCAGCGCCAGTGCGTCTGTGTCCAGCTGCAAGAGGGGGGTTGGGAGTAAGGGGCACCAGGGGGCAGGGGGCTGCGTTGGGAGTGAGGGGCACCAGGGGCTATGGTTGAGAGTGAAGGGCACTGGGGGGGTAGGGGCCACAGTCAGGAAAGAGGGGTACTGGGGCCATGGGGCCGTGGTCAGGAGGGGGGCAGGGAGCTGTGGTCAAGAGTGCGGGGGCACCCACCTCGGAGGTCTTGTAGCCCAGAAGCAGGTAGGTGGCCATCACCTCATTGTACTTCTGCCCGACCAGAGAGTCCTGGATCTCCTCCCGCGTGTAGCCCATGGAAACCATCAGCTCTGTGGGACATGGCGGTGAGGAGAGAACCAGGGGCCTGGGCTCCCAGCCCCCTGCCCCAAGCAGGGAAAGAATCCAGGCCTCCAGGGTGGGGGAGTACCTGTCCGCCGGGGGTCCTTGTAGTCGGGCACGGGCTCCACGTAGGGCTTGAGCTCGTCGTCCTCGTGTCCCACGTTCATCCAGCGGTCCTTCATGATTTGCTGCGGGGAGATGTCAAGGATCAGGAGCTGGCCGAGCACCTGACCCCAGGCTGGCCTGGGGGCCCCCAGCGAGGGACAAGGGTGCTGGCAGCTCCAGATCCTTGGCATGGAGCACAGGAGTCCAGCCCTGAACTGACCCTGATCCCCACAGCCCCACCTCACCTGGGCCATCTGGCTGGGGTGTGGCCAAGATGTGGGGGCGGGACTTAGCTCCACAGTGATCTTGCTGGGGCTGTGTGGGTGGGGCTGGGGGCGGGGCCAGGTTGTGTGAGCAGTGCTCACCTGGAGGGACCAGGCTTCCTGGGGGTGGGGCCAGGCCAGGGGGTGGGGTCACCTAAAGGAGCTGCACTTGTGGGGCTGTGGGGGCAGGGCTAGGCTTTTGGGGTGGAGCCAGGCCAGGGCTCCCTTCAAGGGTGCTGTAGGCCAGATCCCTGGGAGGGCGTGGGGGGCCGCAAGGGAGGGCCAGGCAGCAGGGGGTGGGGCCAAGGCTCACCTCCAGAGTGCCGCGCTTGCTGGGGTTGAGGATGAGGAACTTCTTGAGCAGGTTCTCGCAGTCAGTCGACATGTAGAAGGGGATGCGGTACTTGCCTCGTAGCACCCGCTCCCGCAGCTCCTGAGGGTCAGGGTGGTTAGCAGCGGAGGATCCAGGCACCGCAGTTCTAATCCCCGCCTCAGCCCAGAGAACCCAGGCGTCCAGGATCCCAGTGTCCACTGCTCTAACCCGCCAGCCCCTCCCTCTCCCCGGAAGCTGTGGGGAAGCGCAGTGTCCGGGCTCCCAGCTCTAACCGCCCTGCGCTTCCAGAGAACCCAACGTCCTTGCTTCGAGTTACAACCCCTGCCCCTCGCAGAGAAACCAGGCATCTGGGCTCCCCACTCTGATCCCCTCTCCCGTCCCCATGACCCCAGGCATTTGGGGTCCCAGCTCTAAGCTCCTTCCCCCCGGGGAACCCCAGCACCCGAGCACCTTGAGGTTCTGGCCATCGAAGGGCAGGGAGCCTGAGACGAGGGTGTAGAGGATGACGCCGAGGCTCCAGACATCAACCTCGGGGCCGTCGTACTTCTTGCCCTGGAAGAGCTCGGGTGCAGCGTAGGGGGGGCTGCCGCAGAACGTGTCCAGCTTGGAGCCCAGCGTGAACTCGTTGCTGAACCCAAAGTCGGCGATCTTGATGTTCATGTCAGCATCCAGCAGCAGGTTCTCGGCCTGCGGGGGGGGGGCACCCGTCAGGGGGGTGGGGGCTGCAGGGGAGGGGTGAGGGGCACTAGGGGCTGGGTGGTAGGGGCTGCAGGTCAGGAGTGAGGGGCACCAGGAGAAGGGGGGGCAGGGGGTTGGGTCAGAAGTGAGGGGTGCTGTGGGGGGAGGAGGGTCTCACCTTGAGGTCCCGGTGCACGATGAACTTCTGGTGGCAGTACTGCACGGCTGACACGATCTGCGGGGCCATGGCGCTGTCAGGGGCTGCCCATGACCGCACATCAACGCCCCCCCAGCTGCACCCCCAGGCCTTGAGGCACCCCCCCACTGGGTGCCCACAGGACTTGACACCCCCCAGGTCCTTGGCTCAGGCTATGGGAACAGAGCCCAGCTCCAGCCCCCCGGCACAGCCAGCACCCTCACTCCCGACCTGCAGCCCCCTGTGCCCCCAGACCCTCGTTCCTGACCCGCAGCCCCTACCTGGCGGAATTTGGCCCTCGCCTCCTTCTCCTTCATGCGTCCGTGCGCCACCAGGTAGTCGAACACCTCACCTGTGGGGTGGAGGAAGGGTCATAACCCCATAGGTCCCACCCCCACAGCAGGCCCCATACTCTACTGCAGGCCCCACCCCCTCCACTGCCTCTGTCCCTGCCATTGGCCCCGCCCCACCGCTCCTCACTGCCCTCCTGAGCTGCACCCTTGCAGGATTCAGCCCCACAATAGCTGTGCCCTCAGCCCCGTCTCCACGAGCCCAGGCCCCAGACCCAACCTCCTCTGGCTCCCCACTTCCCGCATCCGCTGGCTCCACCCATTCTCCTGCTGGCCCCCCCCCCAGCCCTGCCCCTGCTGGCTCTAGCCCCTCTCCCCCCTGCCCCTGTTCCCCCCCCCAGCCCCAAGCCTGCTCCCCCTCCTGCTGGCCCCATCCCGCTCTCCCCTCCTGGTCCCAGCCCACTCCCCCCTACCCCCAACTCTGGTTCTGCTCCTGCTCACCCCCGCTGGCGTACTCCATGACAAGGTAGAGCGTCTTCTCCGTCTCGATCACCTCGAAGAGCTTCACTGCAAGCACCGCGGGTCAGTGCTGGCCCCACCCCTAGGCCCGCCTCCCCCATGCATAGAGGTGGGGCTGGGGACTTGACCCCTGACCCCTGCAGCTGGCACGGTGGCTGGGGTGTAGCGAACCCAGGTGTCCAAATTCACAGTGTCCCCTGCCCCAGCCGGCCAGCCCCCATGCCATGCCCAGAGCTGGAGAGAACCCAGGTATCTGGTCTCCCAGCCCCACCCTGCTCTCACCCCCAGCCCCACTCCCCTTCCAGGCCTTGGGGGAACACAGGTGTCTGGGCTCCTTCCAGGAACCACTACACCCCGCTCCCCTCCCACCACGGGAGGGAGCCCCGGGGTCCGGGCGGCACTCACCGATGTTGGGGTGGTTCAGCACCTTCATGATCCGCACTTCCCGGAAGAGCTAGGAGGAAGGGGAGAGGTCAGATGGGGGGGACAAGGCCCCCCCCCCCCACTTCCACACCCCCACAACCCCCGGGAGAGTCTAAGCTCCCCCCACTGCAGTCCTGGCCCATTCTGGGGCAGATCGCAGCTCACCTTCTGCAGGCTGGAGGAGTTCAGCTGCGTCTTGTCAATGATCTTCACGGCCACCTGGGAGGGTGGGGGGGGTCACCAGAGGGGGGGGGATTACTGGGGCAGAAGTGTGTGACCCCTCCCCCCAGATCAGCCAGTGGGGGACTGGGCCCTGGATACCTGGGCTCTGTGTGCCTGACTCTGGGTGGGGGTGGGGGCTGCTGGTCCCACCCCCTACCCCTTAGCCACACCCCCTCTGGCACCACACCCACACTATCTGTGCCCCACCCCTGTGGCCCCGCCCCCTGCTCAGGCCCCACTCCTTCCCCCCCATGGAGGCAGTACCCCTGCCTCTTGGATCCCAGCCCTGTGGTGCCCTGCCCCTTCCCATGGCCTCGCCCCCCCAGCTCAGGCTTCACCCCTTATCCTATGGCCCTACCCAACCTAAGCACACCCCAGGGGCCTGGACCCTTGGCCCCACCCCTACGTCTTTTAAGCCCTCCCTCTATTGAGGCACCCCTGCCCCTCGGCCCCCTCCCCATAGTGTTCTGGCCCCACAAGGTCCCACCCCTACCTCCTTGCCAGTGAGGACGTGTCGGGCCAGCTTGACCTTGGCGAAGTTGCCCTTGCCGATGGTCTTGAGCAGGCGATAGTTGCCCACGTGGGGCTGGTCATCGGGGGCGGGGGGCACGGGCCGGCCCCGCAGCATGGCCGCCTTGCCGCTGCCCTTGGTCTCCGTGGGGCCCAGCACTGCCTGGGGGGAAGGGGACAGTCAGGGGGGTGGCAGGGACCCGAAAACACCCCAGGCCACAGCCCCCTCTCCCAGCTGCCATGAGGGCCTGGACAGACCCGTGCTTGATTTGTAGGGGTCAGTGACCCTCCCCCCCCCCCGGGGTGCAGGGTGTCCGGAGAGGGGACAGGACCCAGGTGTTTGGGCTCGTAGCCCTGCTCCTGTGCCAGTGAACACAGGAATCCCGGCTCCCAGGACCCCCAGCCCAACCTGCCAGCCCCCACCCCTCCTCAGACCTGGAAAGAACCAGGCATCCAAGCTTGCCCCCAGACCCCCTGCTCATAGCCCCCAGACCCACTCCCTTCTTGGAGAGTCCAGGCTCCCAGTGCCCCTTGCTCTCAGCCCTGACTTCCCTCCCAGAGCTGGGGACAACCCAGGCGTCCGAACTCCCAGGCCATACCCCCCAGACCCATTCTCTTCTGGGCTTGTACTCCTGGGAGGTCCAGGCTCACACCCCCCAGACCCACTCCCTTCCCAGGGAACCCAGGCATCTGGGCTCCCAGCTTCCATCCTGCAGACCCCACTCCTCTCCTGCAGCGAGGACAGAACCCAGGTGTCTGGGATGACAAACCCTGTCCCCTTTCAGCAACAGGCAGGTCCACCAATGAGAAGCCCAGTCAATTATCTGGCAACACCCCTCCACCCCCTAGTTACAGCCCAGGAGGGGGGTGACATGGAGCCCAGTGCCATGGGCTACCAGGCAGCCCGAGCCCCCACAACACACAGCCCCACCTCTGCTCTGCCCCAAGAGGCTAGCAGCTGGGTGGGGAAACTGAGGCATGGACAAGCAGTGCTAACGTTGGTGGGGGGTGCAATCACTGAGCTGGAGGAAGAAGCTGGGTGTCCGGGCTCCCAGCACTTGCCCCCCAGCCCCCACGCCCCTCCCAGAGCTGGGAGGGACCCAGGCATCCGGTCTCCCAGCCCCCACCCCCCCAGGTGCCTGAATCACCTGGTCGCACCGCACCTGGTTTCAGGAAACCAGTAGAGGAAACTCAGGTGCCACGCCCAAGCTGGGAGCCCCGCCCCCCCCGCAGCAAGAGGGAACCCAGGCATCCGGGCTCACGGCCCCCCCCGCTCCAACCCCCCGGCCATTGCTTCCGTTCTGCAGCCCCCAGCGCCCGGACCCCCCTGCTCTCACCCCGCAGCCCCACTCCTCTCCCAACCGGGCCCCCCCAACCCTGCTCGCCCCCCCAGCCCCACCCTCCCCTGATGAGGAGGAAGTGGCCCAGCACTTCCTCATTCACCTGTGCCAAGCCTACCCTGGTGCATTGTGGGTAACAGCCACCCAGCACTGGGTAAGGCCAGGTGAGGTGCCCACCCCCGCCCTTCCCATGAGCCTCTCTGCCTGGCAGCCCCCCCACAGGATGCCACACATGGAGGAGGCCTTAGGGGTCCCTCTGCCCATATGCCTTGTGTCCTTCCCAGAGAAGCCAGGCATCCGGGTTCCCAGCCGCCCCCCGCTCTCATCCCCCAGCCCCACTCCTCTCCCAGTGCTAGGGAGAACCCAGGTGTCCGAGCGCCCAGGCTCCCACCCCCCAACCCCACCCCCTTGCCAAGGACCCAGGCTCATAAACTCCCCCCCCAGCCCCACTCCCTTGCCCTGAACCCAGGCCTGCGAACTCCCACCCCTCCACCTCTCCCACCCCCAGCCCCACTCCCTTGCCATGAACCCAGGCGTGCGAACTCCCACCCCTCCACCCCACTCCCTTGCCATGAACCCAGGCGTGTGAACTCCCACCCCCCACCCCACTCCCTTGCCATGAACCCAGGCGTGCGAACTCCCACCCCCCACCCCACTCCCTTGCCATGAACCCAGGCGTGCGAACTCCCACCCCCCACCCCACTCCCTTGCCATGAACCCAGGTGTGCGAACTCCCACTCCCCAGCCCCACTCCCTTGCCATGAACCCAGGCGTGTGAACTCCCACTCCCCAGCCCCACTCCCTTGCCATGAACCCAGGCGTGCAAACTCCCACCCCCAGCCCCACTCCCTTGCCATGAACCCAGGCACACAAACTCCCACCCCCCTGCCCCACTCCCTTGCCATGAATCCAGGCATCTGGGCTCTCAATCCCCCCCTACCTCTCATACCCCCCAGCCCCACTCCCTTGCCAAGAACCCAGGTGCGCGAACTCCCAACCCCTCCCCATACCCCCCAGGCCCACCCCTTTCCCAGAGAACCCAGGTGTCTGGGCTGGGGGGTAGCACCCAGCTCCCTCCTTCAGAGCCGGTAGGAGGTAGTTCAGGGCCTGAGGGACTCCCTGGGGACAAACCTACCTCCCCCATTCACCGGGATCTACCCTCGTGGTCAATGACTCACCCCAGCCACCCGCGGGGGCCGCGGGGAAGGCCCCCTGGAGCTCATCACAGCAGGGGACAGGTCCTGGGGTTGGGGAGGGGGCAGGAGCCGGGAGGGGGGCCAGAGCCGGCAGTGCCGGGGCAGGCGGGTTTGGGCGCCGGAGCCGGAAGCGTCGAGCCCGGGAGCAAAGTGCAGGCGGCCCCCCCCCCGGCCCCGCCCCCAACACCTGAGCGAGCCGGTGCCTGCCCAGGGAACCCAGGTGTCTGGGTTCCCAGCCTCCCCGGCTCTCCCTGCTCTAACCCACTGGTCCCGACTCCCCTCCCAGGGCACCCAGGTGTCTGGGCTCCCAGCATCCCCTTGCTCTAAATCTCCAGTCCCCTCCTAGAGGACCCAGGTATCCCGGGTCTCAGGCCTGCTGTCACCCCCCAGCCATCAATCCTTTCACAGAGGACCCAGGTATCCGGGTTGCGACCCCTCCTGCTCTCACCTAGCAAACCCTGACCTGGGGAGAGAACCCATGTGTCCGGGCTCCCGGTCCCCCCTGTTCTGACATCCCCAGCCCCAATCCCCTCCCAGGGAACCCAGGCATCCAGCATCTCCCTGTCCTGACCCCAGCCTCAGGTCCCCTCCTGGAGCTGGAGAGAACCCAGGTGTCCAGGTTGTCCCCTATTATAACCCAGGCTGAGGCCAGAGAACAGGGATGTCTGGGAGTCCAGACACCCGCGTTCTCTGGGAGGGGAGTGGGGTTGGGGGCTGAGAGTAGGGGATCTGGGAGGCCAGACCCCTGGTTTCTCTCTGGCTTTGGGAGGGGTGTGGGGGCTGGGGACATGGGCTCCTTGCCCAGTGCTGGGATGCAGCTGACTATGGGGGTGCTGGAGCCAACTACAACAGCGATAGTGCCAGTTCTGCCCCGTTCGTGTTTGCTGGTGAGTCAGTGTCACAGAGGTGCGGCTGGCTCTGGGGTGTGCTGTGTTGTGGGCTGAGTGTAACATGTGCCGGGC
This sequence comes from Crocodylus siamensis, assembly GCF_052110815.1. Taxonomy (NCBI): domain Eukaryota; kingdom Metazoa; phylum Chordata; order Crocodylia; family Crocodylidae; genus Crocodylus; species Crocodylus siamensis. The sequence goes on from NC_143400.1 coordinate 4,290,900, forward strand.
CCCTCGCTGGGATGAGGCGGAGCTGGGGGCATCAGGAAGGGGTGACTGCTTCCATGACACAGATGTCCAGGATATACTCACACGTACACGCACGGAACCAAGTTTCTGGGATACACATGCACACATACAACCCAGGCATCCAACAGACAATGTACACACACAGAGAACCCACACACACATGTAGAACCCAGGCATCCGGGACACACACACGTGCGCAAGCACATGCACGCACACACACACACAGCTCAGGCATCTGACATCCCGCCATCCAATGCACACACATGCATGTGCACACACACATGCACGTGCATACAACCTAGGCATCTGGGACACACACACACATACACACACACAGAACCCAGGCATCCCACACAAACATATGCACACACACAACCCAGGCATCTCACCAACACACACACACACACATGCATATGAATACACACACAGAGAACCCAGGCACCCCCCCCCCAACACGTGTACATGCATATACACACACAGAACCCAGGCATCCGGGACATACACACATATGCACATGCGCTTGCTCACATGCTCACACACACATACCTGCCCCCCAAGCATCTGACACTTCCTCCAACCCAGGCATCCTACACCCATGCATGCGCGTACACAAAACCCAGGCATCCGGGACACGCACACATATGTGCGCACACACAACCCGGGCATCCCACACACACACACACACACACACAAACACGCATGTGCATACACTCTCTCTCAGGCTCCAGCTGAGGGGGCGGCTGCGAAGCAGTGCGGGGCTGGCGCTCGGCAGTTTTGCTCCTGGCAGCTGGTGCCACCCCCGCCCCTGCTATATTTACCAGCGTGTGCGGCCGTGCCCCCGCGCCCCCCATACATGCGCCTATGCTGATCCAACCCCCTGTGCTCCCTTGCCATAAATCCGTGTCTGTACGTGTACCCCACTCTTTGTGGCAGAGGCGGGGGTGGCACAGGCTATTTATACCCCAGATCACGTCCCCTCCCGGGCTCTGTAGCAGGAGACGGGGTCAATGCTAGAGCCCCACATGCAGCGCCAGGTGCAGGGGAACCTGGAGCCACTACCACATGGCTGCCCCTCCATGTGAGGACAGCCCATGATCTGTCCCACCATGGGCTTGGCACTGGCAGGGCAACTGGTATGCTACTGACATGCTAACAACATGCTGACACTGTGGGCATGCTAACCGGCACACTAACGACACAATGACCATCCCACTAACAGACGTGCTATGGGCATGCTAACAATACACTAACCAACAAACTAAATGACATGCTAACATCACGCTATGGGCACACTAGCAACACACTGACCAACATGCAAACTGGCACACTATGGGTAAGCTAACAACATGCTAATCAGTGCACTGCGGGCACACTAACCAGTATGCTCACCAACACAGACACGCTACCGTGCTAGCCAACAAGGGCTGGGTACAATAACCAACGTGCTAAGGGCACGCCAACTAGCAAGCTGACACACCAAGGGCACAACACCAACACGCTATCCTCCTCCCTGGCAGAAGCTAGTGCCTGAAGTGCCCTGTGACGCAGCCCCGCCCCACTGTAAATGACTCCTGCTTCCCCGCCGGGTAGAACCCAGACATCCTTGTGCCTTGTGCTTGGCCTGAGGGCTGCTGGGAGCCTGGCGTGAGAGCCCCAGATCCACCCCTCCAATATTAGCAACATTATGGTTGGGCCCATGAATACATAGGCTAACCCTCCCCCTCTGGTGTTACCATAATGCTACTAATACAGCACATGAAGAAAAACAACTGATCGTGGGGAGGAGCAGGGTGTGAATTCAAGCCCAGCTGGGCCATAGCCCATGGCACATATCTGGGGGCAGGGGGAGAGGACGAGCCCCCACGAGGCTCCCTAGGCCCCTACACCCCCCAACGAGTATTTTTGGCTTGGCAAATCAGCTGTTGATGGTGGTTGCCATGGGAACCGGGAGCAGATTTCTGGCCCTGCTGGATATGTCTAGTGAAGCCCTCCCTCCCTGTGCATGCTGAACCCAGGTGTCCGGGATGCACACACAGAACCCAGGTGTCCGGGATGGGGAACCCAGGTACCTGGGACCTGAACAAATGTAACCCAGGTGTCCGGGATATGGAAGCCAGGTATCTGGGACCCACACATGGAAGCCAGGTGTCCAGGAAATGGTACCCAGCATTTGGAAGCAGCAGCCACCGAGCAAGCTAAGGGGGCGGTAGTGCTGCCTGGTCTGGGGTATCTCAACAAGGTTTATATAATGGGAACAGCATTTAATTATAGGCATTAAATGTAAATTATGACCCGTTTATAAAGTTCACCATGTTTTAAGCGGGGAAGCTATTCTGTTCCCTGGAATAGAAGCATGGAGATGCAGTGCAAGCCACAAAGCCAAAAGGGTGGAGCCCTGTGCTTGTCCTCTCCCAGCCACAGCTAGGGGCTGAGATGCTGTGGCTTGGGCCCGAGGCAGGAAGCTGCCAGTGGTGTCCTGATAAGGCTTGTGATGTACACGCACTTTAACGAGAAGTCATAACAAAAAAGACATACGGTAGAGAACTAACTGCCGTGCTACTTGGAAAGGGTCTGATGCCTAAGCTTGTGGGACACCGAGTCAGTCCTCCTGAGGGCAGAGAGCTTCCAGAACAGGTGGCCCCATGAAGTTCCTGCCTTAGACTGCCACACTTCCTGGACATCAGGTTTCCAGGAGCCAGGACACCTGGATCCCATGCCCGCCTTATAGACCCTGGGCTCTACCTGTTGGGGAGAGGGTGGGGGGTTAGAAGAGGGGCCTTAGGAACTGCATGCCTGGGTCCATCTGTCCAGGAGGGGCTGAAGGGTTAGAGCAAGGGAGCTGGGACCTGGACATCCGAGTCTCACCCACCAGGGAGGGGTTACAGCAGAGGCCCTGGGAGCTCAGACACCTGGGTCCGCTCCAGCTCTGGGATGGGGGGGGGGCTGGAGGACTGGGACAGGGTACGTGTCGGGGGTCTGGGAAGCCTGGACACCTGGGTTCACGCCCAATCCTGCTCTCACACCTAAGAGAGAACCTAGGCGTCCGGGCTCTTAGCCTGTCTGTTCTGACCTGCTCATGCTCCCCCCTTCCCTTTCTAATGCCAGGACTAGAACCCAGGTGTCCAGGCTGGCACCGCTATGTCATCTCTTCCCTAACCCCTGATAAGGCACTTGGCCCGGGGAGCCTGGCTGGGGATGTGGCGGGGCCTGTAGATGGGTGTGTCACCGGGCTGACTCTATGTTGCACTGGTGACCAAACTTCTGTTTGGCTTTCCAAAATAAAGGGCTGGCTTTATTTGGTGATGTTCAGTATGTGGGGAAGTATGGTATCTACAGCAAAGACATTACAACCTGGCTATTGAGATTACTGTACTTCATGGCACACCACACGCTGTTAAATAAAGGAAGTATTTCTTTAAATATCCTCCCAAAATGCCAGCATTCCTTAAGATTACACCTCTCTGGATTACCATATTTCCCAACATACCATGTATCCTCAAATAAAGGAATTATCTTTTTCCCCTGGGAATTTCTTCACCAAAATGCGAGCTTTCAATGGGGCTGGACCTGCTGGGATTTCCATATTTCCTAGCATACCACATGCCCTCAAATAAGGGAATTATTCCTTCTTCTAGACAGCCACAGGAACACGTTGTCAATGGTTGGGGGAAAAAGCCACATGAAAGTTGAACTCCCAGGGCCTTATATTTTCTGGCGAAGGGCTGGGTTTTACTGCTGGCAAATGGCCGGGCTTTGATGAAATGCCTGAGTTGGGAACAGGGCTGGATTTGGGGGAAAAAAACAACATATTTAACAGGTTTTTTTTTTTTGGTTTTTTTTTTTAACTATTTAAGAATTATTTCGGAGGTGAAAAAGGAAGCTTTGGTGCCAAGAAACTGCTGTGACAACGGCACGGCTCAGCATATGGCGCCAGCTACCAGAGAAGATCAGCGAGATCTTCATTGCTTTGTGAGCTGAAATACAGGGGGAGAGCGAGGGGGAAATTACATGGGGTAGGAAGTGTGGGAGACAAGGGGCCACCAGCTATCAAAAAATCAGGAGAGGAAGGGATCAGCGGAAGGAGTATTTTCTTTGTCTGGGAAACCCCAAATTGCTCCTGTGTGATGAAGAAATTGCCCGACGGTCCCTAGCTAAGACCAGATCTCAGTAGTCTCACGTAGTTTAGACCACGAGCACTGAATCCCAGTGTGCCGGGTGGGCGAGGATGGCGCTGGGCTCCCGGGATCCTAATCTGGCACGAAGGGGCGGGGGGGGGCGTGGAGAACAGTGCTAGGCTCGTAGGACCCAAACCTGGCACATGAGGCGGTGCTGGGTCCCTCCCCAGGACACAATCTTGCCATGCAGGAGGCGAGAGGGGGCAGCATCAGTCTCCCAAGACCCAGTCCTGTTGTAAGAAAGGTGGGAGTGTAGGCAGTACCAGGCCCCTAGGACCCAAATCTAGGCAAGGGGTGGAGGCTGGAGGGGATGGTGCCAGGCCTCTGAGACCCAATCCAAGCACATTGGGGTTGGAAAGGAGCAGTAGCAGGTTTCTGGGACCCAATCCAAGCACAAAGGGTGGTGGTACCAACCCCATAGGGCCTAATTCCAGCGCAAAGGGGTCAGGGACTAGATCTAGCCACATGGACCTCCCATCACTTCCCTGCTGCCAAACTTCCCAACCTGGCACCATCTCCATAAGTGGAGAGTGCTGCCTCCCCCCTTAGGGATGGCCCTTGGAGATTCCCCAGGGAATCCCGAGGGGAAAGAGATAATTCCTTTCCCACAGGGCGTGCTGTATGTGAGGAAATACAGCATTTCCCAGCCTTTTCCCTGAAGGCAAGGTCTGTTTCTGCTCATGCTTCCCTACATTTCTTGCTAGCTGTGGCCAGCAGTGAGTGAAGACCATCAGGGAGACAAAACTGAGAACAGGAAGAGCATGGGGGACAGATGAAGCCTGGAGAAAAGAAGACTGAGGAGGGGGATTTGATCATGATCAGAAGGGTGAGAACAGAAAGGACAGAGATGGACTTTTCTTTTCCAGGTGCTGCTACCTTGGATTCTCCAGCCTTGATCGACCCTGACCATGACTTTGTCAGGGGTGCCTGTCCAAAGGTCAGACAATGGACAGCTTTGACCTTGGCTCCTACTGGCTGGCTCTGGTTCCTGATTTCACTGTTATCCCTCTGCCCCAGCAAGCCTTACCAGCTCCCATCAACCACCTACACCCTCCCCGAAGGGCTTCATACCAAATTTCCAGAAGGCGCCAGCTCTGAGCTACAAGCCAAGAAGTTTCTACCCACTCTGAAAATCAATGTAGAAGAGAAAACCATCAGGATGGCTGTCTCCCCAGCCCACAAGAGAGAAGGAAGCCCTGCTGATTACAGCCCGGAGCTGAGACATATCCTCTTGCAACACCCCTCTCCTTCCCCACCATGCACGCAGAAGCCAGACACATCTCTCAGCTGCAGGAGGCAACAACAGAGCCCCAGGAACTCCTGCAAAGTGGCCAGTGCCGACTCTGATGGTCTCTCACAATCACCACCATCAATAAAACGCTTTAGAAAGCAGTGATGGGTGGTTTTGGATCTAACCAGGCCTCCCCCCGGCCAAGGGAAAACACCAGCTCATTACTGTCATACCTTTCTTGATGACAGAAAAATAGCATAAGCAGCAGCAAGAAGGGAGAAAAATACCATATTTTCAAACATATGATGTGTGCTTTTCCCTCTCCCCCCAAAAAACCAGCCACTGGGAATTTCAGGGGGTGTTATATATTCAGGAAATATGTTCAGAGCTGTCTTGGCTGCTTACCCAGAAAATAAAATCATTGTGCAAGCCAGAGACAGCACGATCAGGGAAGCAGGTCTGGAAAGGTACTCCAGAGACCGGAGTCAAAAGGAAGTTGGGCTGGAAGGGACCCCCCTGGAGGTCAAGATCATAGAGACTCACCGAGTCACAGGGAAATGGGGCTGGAAGGGAATTCCAGAGATCATAGAAAAATATGGCTGGAAGGGACCCCAGTGATCATGGAGAATCACAGAGAAGTAGAGATGGAACAGACCTCCAGAGACCATAATGAATCATAGTCCTAGAGGAGCAAAGCTTGAAAGGACCTCTGCAGGTCATAGAGAATCACAGAATGACAGAGAAGTTGGGCAGGAAGGGACCTCCGGAGGTCTAGTCCAACCCCCAGAAGAGACAAGGGTGCCAGGCACAGTCAACTTGGTGGGTTGGACCTGGAAGCCCGGGTTCCCCATACCTCTGGGGGCAGCGGGGCCTAACAGGTTAGGGCTGGGCACCCGGATGCCTGGCTCCCTGGCTCCCCCCAGTTCTGGGGGTGATGGGGTTTGGTGGGTCGGGGCCAGAGACCTGGACGCCTGGGTTCCACCCCCACTCGACAAAGCCAGGGGAGCAGGCTAGGGACCGAGAGGACCCCAGACAACTGATCAAACCCTAACGAGGGCTAATGAGGCCTGTTCTGTGCTTCGCTGGCCTGTGTCCAATCACTGGGCCAGGCCCAATGCACTGCATTTGGCCCAGACACCTGGGTCTGCCCTGCCCCACTCCCCACTCCCAGATCTGGGGGCAGTGGGGTCTGGTAGCTCAGAGCCAGGACACGTGTTTTCTTGCCATGTTGGGACGGGGCCCAGGCAGGTGCTGGAATCTAGATACCCATGTCACATGCGGTGCGGAGGAGTCATGCGGTGCTCACGGGCTGAGGGTTATCTCAAGTGCTACGGGGGGAGGGGGGTGCCAGGGTGAGGTGATGACAGCAGGGACCCGGCGTTCTGGGAAGGGGGCACCAGCCCCTCGAGGACTTTGAAGGGCAGCCTGGGATGGGCTCCTGCAGGCCCAACAGGAAACGAACCCAGGAGTCCTGAGGGCACGGCTTCTCTTACCTCTATGCTGCCTCCTCCATGATAAGACAGAAGATGGGCCAACAAGCAGGGACCGGGGGTGAAAACAGAGCTCAGATGCCTGGCTTCTCCCACCCCCTGGATCTGGAGGCATTGGGGTCTAGTAGGCCAATACCTGGGTTCCCCAGCTCCCACACCTTTGTGGGGTGAGAGCTGGGACCCTGGATGCCTGAGTTCCCCCCACCCCCTGGATCTGGAGGCAGTGGGGTCTAGGAGGCCTGGAGGTCTGGACACTTGGGTTCCCTCCTCCCCATATGGCTCAGAGCTGGAAGCTTGGAGCCTGGGGGTAGCGGGATCCTGGGTTTCTTGTCCCCCACCACACCCGTGGTTGGTGAGAGCTGGGAGCCTGGACACCTTCTTCCCCGCTCACCCCCCTGGGATTTTGGGCAGTGGGATTTAGTAGCCCTGGGCACCTGGGCTACCCACTCCCCACACACCACTCCTGGGTTCCTCCTGGTTCTGAGGCCAGCAGAGTCTGATAAGTTAGGAGCCAGGAGCCTGGACACCTGGGTTTCCTGCCTCTTCCATGAACCAGTGGCCTTATCCATTCCATCCTTGCCCTCACAGTGCCAGGGCATTGGCAGTACCTGGGAGTCCCCTGCCAGGCAGGGGAGCGGGAAACACCATGTCCAAATCCCACCCCAAGCAGGTCTCTGGCTTGGGATTCAGCCTCTAAACCCTGACCAAGTCAGTTGGAGAGGGGTACCCAGCTGGGGAAGGGGCTGCAGGCAAGGGGGACACAGAGCCTCTGCAGTGCCTGGCCCAGCTGGGCCCTAGGGCCACAATGGCCCCTTGTGAGAGGCGCTGGAGCTGCCACGGATGGAGCGGGGCGGGGATAATGGGCCAGTGTATTCCCGGAAGCTGGGACACCTGGGTTCCATCCCAGCAGGGCCAGGGGGAGCTGTCCTCGGGAGCTGTCCTCACTCCCCCAACAAGGCAACCATCGCATGAACCCCAACAGAGGTGCTCCCACTCCTCCTCCCTGCCCCAGGGTCAGCTCTAAGCAGGGTCTGACCGTACAGCCTGAACACCTGGGTTCACTGCTGGCTCTGGGAGCAGTGGGGTTTGCTATGTTAGAGCTGGACACCTGGCTTCTCCCCTAGCTCTGGGGCAGTGGGGCCTAATGTGTGAAAACTGGGAAATGGTCTCTCACCCTTGCCCCCATGCACTGTGCCAGTGCTCAGCACAGAGGTCTCCTGAGGCTGGTTTTATAGGGCAAAGAAATGGGTTTAAATCCCGGCTTTTTAGCCCAACTGGTGACAAAAATCTGCTCCCCAAAACCCCACCAAGCTCCTGGAGAGATGGCCCCATATGGGATCAAGAATGAGCCGGGAACTGCTTTCTAGTCACCAAGAGAGGTGGGGGACAGTATTTCTAAGGGGATGCTCCTTGCAATTCCCACCTGTTTAATGACCTGAGCTAATTAGGATGCCACTGACATGCAGCACCCATGAGCCAGTTCCCCAAAACTCATGTGAACTTTGGAGGTTCCTCCTTTCCATGAGAGACGAGGAGGACTGGGGAGGCCAGGTCCAGCCTGGTGCACGTCCCAATTAAAGCAGCCCCTTTGCAGGAGATCCATGGGACAAGGAGACTCTGGGGCTGGACGTCACCCTAGCAACTCTCGAGCCCCCTGTCCTCTCCAGACGGTACCAGGCAGGGTGAGGCCACAGGGAACAAAGAGGCTGTTGAGACTCCTTGTGCGGCCCTGAGCAAACAAATCCCTGCCAGCTCTGAGGGCTTGGGGGGGGGGGGGGGGAGGAGGACTTTGGAGCCAATCAGCTGGCTGCCAGTGCTGGTGGGGGGGCCCTGATTGGGAACATGGCACGTGCAACTGAAGGTGCTGAATCTGGCTCTGTCACATGATGTCATCATGGCTGGTTACATGTGGAACATTTTCGTGGCTGGTTCACTATTTCATGGAACCATCAATGGTCTGAATGTGGGGCTGGCTTGAATACAGGGACCAATTAACCTGCTAATCACACAGTCCTGAGCAAACAAACCTCAGGGGGTGGAGAGCAGGTGAAGGCTTTTGAGTCCCCAGATGGAGCATGCCAAGGGGGTGAAGATACCAGGCAAGGACTGGGAAGCCTTGGGTGGGAGGGCCCAGCTCTGCCACTGCCCTGTGCTGCCCCCTCTCCCCACACAGTTGCCCCAAGAGAGGTACATTCCACCCCAGAGTGACTAGGGAGGGCTGGAGCCACATCTCTGCCTGGTCTAGAGGCTTTACTTTGGGGGGTGCGTGCCTACACAGACAGCTTGGGGGCTCTGGCCCAAGTGGCTAGTCCCCCATAATCCCAGAGTTCCTGGGGGGCACCCATGGCCTTCAGTGGTTCCCAAGAGATGGAGCCAGGATGCTGCTCTCCCCATGACAACAGCCCCCTAGCACCTGTCCGTACAGCTCAGACCCCACCAGGCAGGTGTTAATGACCCCCTCTCTTTTTCAATAGTCTTGAAATTCTGCTAGTCAAGCCAACTTTTTGTGGGCAATGTGGCTGTCTGGCAGCTGCTCCTGGTTTCTCTTCTTCTATTTCACAATCCCAGATGCCTGGGGTGTGCGCCTCTGTGTGTACCCATGTCCCAGACAGTGAGTGGGTGTCTGCGCATCCTGGACATTTAGGGTCTCCAAGTGGAAGTGTGTGCACATCTGTCCATCCCAGATGCCTAGGTTCTCTGACTGTGGGGCATATGCACACATCTGGGATGCCTGGGTTTTGCGTGTGTGTGTCAGATGCTTGGGCTCTCCAAGAGGGGATGTGTGTTTACATGCATTTCCTGGACACCTGGGCTCTCCAAGTGTGGGGGGGTGCATATCCTGGATGCCTGGGTTCTTTGAATCAGCGTGTCCATGCGTCTCAGATGCCTGAGTTCTCCGAGTGACTGCATGTGGCCCCCAGACACCTGGGTCCTCCAAGTGTGTGCATCTATGTGTGTGTACCCTGGACGCCTGGCCCAGACTCTGGAAGTCTCTTCTGCTCTTTATTCCATCTCCCCAACAACAACATGGAACGCCTCGTATTCCAGGGCACGTTTTAGGCGAGAACAGAGGTGCTGTACATGGAGCGGCTCCCCCTAGCCATGGGGGTGGGGCTTGGGGTTCCCACCAGGCCTAGGCCCACTGTCACTGGCTAAGGCATTTCCAGGTTCCACTCCTGGCCAGGAGGTACACACACACATCAACTCACCCCAGAGCTGTGTGACAAGAACAGTTACATGCATGTGGGGGTGACCGAAGTTGGGCCTTGAAGTGAGGAGGCCCAAGCTATGGACACCTGGGTTCTTTTCATGGCTTGGCCACTGCTGGGCGCTGGAATCTGTTTGGGTGGGAGGTATTTGCACGGGGGTCCAGTGGACCCTACATTCAGGTTCAGAGCTTGTAAACCCTGCAGAGATGGCTCAGAGCAAGCATCCACTGACATCACCACCCCCACCACACCCCAGTCCAGTTTGATACCGGTCTGCCCACCCTCCCTTTAGGACCCCCCACCTTTTCCCAGTGCTGTAAGCCCCTAGGAAATTCACTGAGATAATATCTGGGAGCTCGAGAGGGGTGCAGGGGCTGGCCTAATCCTCCTGTCTCTGCTCTGCAGCTTAGGGAAACTGAGGCATGGATGGAAATCAACCTGCTTACACTCAGAGACGAGTAAAGTCCCTTGGGGGAGGGATGGGACAGGAAGCCACCTGGGCCTAATTCCGTGCTCACATCACCCAGCCCTGTCTTATAGAGGGTAGGGGCAGAGGCTCTGGGGTATGATGGGAGTAGGGGCTTTGTCTGGGGGGTGCCTGGGGTGCTGAGCTGTGCCCTCCCTGGTGGAGCTGGGGCTGGGCTATTGTTTGCTGTCGGGGCTGGGACAGGAAGTTCCTGGGGCACCTGGGAGCCCCGACCAGCCCTTTGGGGGCTGAAACCGGCCCAACCGGTCTGACAGCCCGCGGCAGCCTACTTCTGTGCAGGAGGGAAGGGGGAGCAGTGCCCAGCGGGCAAGGCTGTGGGGACAGCGCACAGGGAACCCAGGGACGCAGAGAACCCAGGCATTGGGGGGGGGAGGGGGGAATGACACAAGCACACAGGGACTCGCATGCATACAGAACCCAAGCATCCAGGATATCCGTACACACATAGAACACAGGTGTTCAGCACACCATAACACCCATGTGCATAAACGCACACACACACAGACCCAGGCATCCAGGACACACAGATACACACACAAAGAACCCGCACATCCGGGACACCTGCGCACCCACACACAGGGCCCAGGTGTCCGGGACACCCTCCACCCCCACAGGCACAGAACCTAGGCATCCGGGACACCCACACATGTGCACGCACACATGCATGCACACATCCATTCTCACCCACACACAGAGAACCCAGATGCCCAAACCCACATACACACATACTTGGGACCTGAAGGGAGTCCCCAAAAGCCTGGGGCTCCTCCCAGTGCCAACCACAAATGGAGCTTGAAGGGGGTTAAAGTGCGTGTGTGGGAGACACCCCAGCCCAGAGACTCCTGACAGGGCTCCAAGGCAAGGAGCAGAAAGCAGAGCAATAGATAGGGCAGGCAGCAGAAAGCAGAGCAATGGATGGGGAAGGGGGCAGAAAGCAGAGCAGCAGGGGGCAGAAAGCAGAGCAATGGATGTGGCAGAAGGCAGAAAGCAAAGCACTAGATGGGGTGGGAGGCAAAAAGCTGAGCGGCTAGAGGCGCAGGATCCGGGCCCCACGCCTGGGCGCCGCAGTTGCATCACTTCCTGTTTTCAACCGCGGGGTGGAGGGGGCACCTGGTAGGCGGTAGCGCCCGGTGCTTTGCTTCCCCTCCAAACTCAGTTGAGGAGGGAGGCATTCAGGCCTGGCTCATGCCAGGGCTCTGAGCCCCCCCCCCCACCCCCCAACCTTGACATCTGTTAATTATGTGCCACATTTTACTTGCAAATTACCTCCTCCCTTTCCAGGGCGTCTGCCTGGTATGGGGATAAGGGAAGCTGAGGGCTCCTTCACCCACCACCCATGATGCGGGGGTTGGGGAGGTTGAGGCACCCAGATACCACCCCTCCCAGAGTAAGAGGAGGGTGCTGGGGCTCCGAGGGCTCTGGGGGCAGGGTCATGACCCCCCATGACTGCAGCAAGTGCCTTGGCGGTACTGGAGCCTGTGCCTGCCAGGGGCCCAAGGGTACGCCCATCACAGCCTCCTTGTGCGCCCCCTCCCTTCCCCCCATATCTGGGCACCTGTGGGGCAGTCTCCCAGATGGGCGCTTGCAGGGAGGAACGCTGAGACCACAGGAACCCAGGACACCCTAGCCCCCACAGGCTGTACCTGCCACAATGGGCAGTCTGCCCCATAGCCAGCCCCACACTCCCCCTTCCCAGTCCATAACCCGAGTCCTTAGGGACCTTGCATGGACTGGAGTTTCCCCCCTCCTCGAACCAGATCATTCCCACAGCATAAGCAGAGGCAATGCCTCCCCATGCCCACAGCATGTGTAACTGCCCAGCTCCAGTGCCAGGACACGGCAATGCCCCCAAGGGAACCTGTCACCAGCAGCCCCTGGCCCTAGTCCCCTGCTTGTCCCAGTATGTCTCAGTCTCCCCACTATAAGCCCTTCCATCCCAGTATGTCCCAACCTCCAGAGTCCAGTGTACCTGGGATCCCCCGTCATGCCAGTTGCCCCAGCACAGTGACACCAGGAACCCTCCCCCGACTACAAGGCCTCTGCTGCCTCAGGACACCCCAGCCTACCCAGTACAGTATTACAAGAAGTTCTTCCACACCTCAGTATATCCCGGTGTGTCTCAGTCTCCCCAGTAGAGCACTCCTGGGAGCTCCTGCCCCAGTGTATCTCCATGTCCACAGCACAGGTCTATAGCAACTCCCTAGTATATCCCAGTCCTTCCCAGCCTCCCCAGTACAGCACTATTAGAAGTCCCTTCCCCCAGTCTCTTCCAGTATACCCACCACAGGTGCATGCGTAACCATAGTGCAGAGCTACTGGGAGCCCCCACCCCAGTCTCCCAGAGCAGTCCACAGGTGCCCTGGGAGCCCTAGTACATGGCTCTAGGGAGCCCCCCTGCCCAGTATATCCCAGTGTAATGGTACAGGAACCCCTTGTGGCACCCCAGTACATCCCAGCTTCTGCAGCAGTCCTCCCCACCCCCCACAAGCCAATACTACAGAAACTAGAAGCCCCCAGCCCAGTACATCCCAGTTCAATGCTGGGCCCCCCCAGCCCAGTACACCCCAGTGCCTGCCAGTCCAGCACTACAAGGACACCCCTGCACCCCAGTATATCCCAGTATGTCCTGTCCCAGCCCAGCGCTCTGCCCCCCCCCCCAAGTATATCCTAGTACGTTCCAGTCCCCCCAGCCCAGGATAGCCCAACATGTCCTGGTCCCCGCAGCATGTTCCAGTCCAGCACTACGGCTCTTGCCCAGCCGGTCCCAGTCCGCCCCCCCCGCGCCGCCCCCGGTACCTGCTCGGCGTCGCGCTCGCTGACCGTGGGCAGGGGGCTGCGGCCGCTGCTCGACATGGCGGCGGCCCGGGGCCGGCTCAGGCCGGGGGTGGCGGCGGGGGCGGGCGGGGCCCCCCTGGGCGGCCGCCGGGCATGGGGGGAAGAGGGGGCCCGGCCGCGCCGCTCACGCGAGCCCGGGGACGAGGCGCGGGGACCAGGCCGCACCGGAGCCGGGGGTGGGGGGAGGGCTCCGGCCGGGCCCCGGTAACTTCCGGTTCCGGCGCCGGTAACTTCCGGTTCCGCTCGCGCCCCTCAGGCTGGCGAGGCGGCCATGGCGGCGGCGGCGCCGGCACTAGCGGCAGCGGCGGCGGCTCCCAACATGGCGGCCGCCGCCGGCCCCTCGGCCATTTCCGCCGGCGTCCGGAAACTCCCGACAGCCCTCGGCTGCTTCCGCCGCACTCCGGAAACAACCGAGCGGGGTCCCGCCCCCCCTCCGGGGCTGTCCGGAAACATCCGAACGCCCGATCGGCGCCTTCCGGAAATCACCGAGTTCCTCCGGCCTCCCAATCGGCGGGTTCCGGAAACAGCCGAACATCTCCTGCCCCGCGGTCGGCTCCTTCCGGAAAGAGCCGAGCTCCCTCTCCCTTCCTTATCGGGGTTTCCGGAAATGATCGAACAGCCCTCGCTCTCAATCGGAGATTTCCGGAAAGAGGCGAGCTGAGCTCCACCCTCCCTTCCCCACCGGGGCTTTTCGGAAAGTGCCGAACCGAGATCGGCGACTTCCGGAAGTGGAGGAACGGGCTGCGCTCACGATTGGCTCTTTCCGGCAACCGAAGAAGTCCCTCCGGCCCGTCTCTCCTTCCGGAAATGGCCGAGCCCTCCCTCCCGGCTTCGGCTATTTCCGGAACTGCCCGAACCCACTCGGGCCCGATTGGCGGTTTCCGGAAATGGCCGAGCCGCTCTCGGCAACTTCCGCCGAAGCCCCCTGGCCTCTGGGGAGCGCGGTTACCGGGGCTGGTGGCTGGACTCACGCATGTGCATGCACGCACGTGGTCACGGAACCCGATGTGCAACTGCAGACACGCACACCTGGGTGTGCAACTGCCTGCATGTGTGTGTGTGCGACTGTGCACACCTGGGCCTGTGCACAGACCTACCTACACACACTGAGTATCTGTGTGCACACATGAACACCTGGATGGGCAGCTGTTCACCTGTGCACACCTGAGCCAGCAGCTGTGCACAGACATACACAGAGGCATGTGACACTGGATAGACACAGCCATGTGCAAATGCGGGTGTGCCCTCCTGCTTGCACCCAAGTATGCGAGAGTGCCAGCTATACCCGGCGCACACGGACACACCTGGGCATGCTGCTGTGCACACCCCCCCCTCCGGTGTTTGGGGCACACACCCACAGACACACAGAACCCATACGTATAGGATACATGCACACACACACACACATACACCTGGGTGTGCAAGTGTGCATGCAAACAGGCACAGCCTGGAGTGCGACTGCGCATACACATACACATGTCCATACTGGTTGTGCAAGCCCTTACACTCAGGCAGACCTGGCCAGGCAAATGTGCCCGTACACGGGAGCACCCCCCGCCCCGGGTGTGCCACCTTGCATCCATGCGCGCGCGCGCACACAGACACACACGCAGCCTAGGTCTCAGTTTCCTCACCCAGCTGCCCCTGTGTCCCCATAGCAACCGTCCCCCTAGAGCCCAAAAGGGAGGCTGTGTCCCTATAGCACCCCCGCCCCCCATAAACGCCCTGGGCGGGTTGTCCCCATAGCAACCCTCCCGGGGGCTCCGGGACTGTACGAGATTCGCGCACCACAGATGGGAGAACCGTGCCCCAGGGCTCTGGCTCCGCCTCTCGGGCGTGATTGGCAGAGGCCAAGGGGGCGGGGCGAGGGCTAGTAGCGGCGGGGGCGGAGCTGGGAATGAGGGCGGTGATTGGCTTCAGGCCGTGGAGGGCGCCTGGCTGACAATGAGAACATAGAGTGGGGCTGGCCGGGGCGGCGGCCGCTCCTTCCGCGGGGCTCTATGGTAGTGGAGGTCCGGGGTGTACCTCGCTCCCGACCCGCCCTGTCCTGGCACCCGGCCTCGCCCCCTTGGATGTTCTGTAGGGGGAGCGTTGCTATGGGGACTCAGCCCCGCCCCCTCAGGGGTTCTATAGGGCGAGGGTTGCTATGGGGACCCAGCCCCGCCCCCCGGGGTTCTGTAGGGGGTGAGGTTGCTATGTGGATGGAGCCGCTCTATTCCCGCTGGGTGCTCTATAGGGGAAAGATTGCTACAGCCCCTCCCTTTGGGGCTCCATCTAGGCAAAGACTACAGTTAGGACCCCTATAGCTTCCGAGGGGGCGTGGTCTACAGAAGGCTCCGCCCCCCGTGGCTCTATAGGGAGTAGGGCCTGTCTCTGGGCACTAGTCTCCGCCCCACGGGGGTTTGGAGGAGTCAGGGCCTGCCGGTAGGCGCTGGTCCCTACCCCAGAGCTTCTATAGGGGACAGGTCCTTTCTATAGGCACAGGGCTCTCTGCCCCCTTCCCCTCCCCTCCCCTCCCCGGGGGTTCTATAGGGGACAGGCTCTCTGCATAGGCACCGTCCCTCTCCGTTTCCATACAGCAGGGCCCACATTTAGAGGCAAGAGCCCCTCCTCGCTTCTATAGGGACTCCCTATAGACGCTAAGCCCCGCCCCCTCATTGGGGTGGGCGGGGCCTGCGGGGCCAGGGCCGATAGGCCAGCCCCACGGGGGGCGTGGCCTATGGGGCAGCCTCCCCCCGCCTGGCCCATCCCCCCACGTTGTCGGCCCCCCCCCTCCTTGGGGGGCTGGGGCCCGGGACAGCTCATCCCCCCATGGGGCGGGGGGGCAGCACGCCTGGCCGGGGGGGGGCTGAGCCCCGGAGTGGGGGAGGGGGGCTCGGGGAGCCCCCCCCTTCCCCCCCACGGCTGGAGAAAATAGCGCGCGGCCCCTTTAAATTTACCCAGGAGCCCTTAAAGGAGCCCCAGGGGCCCCAGGCAGAAATCCCCACCCCGGCCCGAGCCGCGCGGCCCGGCGGTGCCCCTCACTCCCGGCCCGCAGCCCTCGCCCGGCCCGGCCGGGCCCCCCGCCCGCGCCCGCCGCCGCCCGCATGGAGGGGTGCGGGTGCTGAGCCGACGGCCGCGGACGGACGGACGGACCCGGGGATGGAGCCGCCCCCCTCCCCCCCGGCCCTCGGCCCCGTCAAGCCGGAGCCCCCCGAGGAGGAGGATGCAGGTGAGAACAAAGGGGGGTGGATTGGGGGCGGGGACACTGGGGACCCCCCCCGAGAAAGGGGCGCGGCCCCTTTAAGAACTCCCCCACCCCCTTCCTTTAAAAGAGAAGGAACCCCCCCCAGAGCCCCTTTAAGAGCCCCCAACCCATCCCTTTAAAACAGTATGCATCCTCCCCCGTTTCTTTAAGAGCCCCCCCCCATTCCCCATCCCTTTAATCTGGCAGGCACCCCCAGCCCTTTAAGAGCCCCCCATCCCTTTGATACAGCAGGAACCCCCTACTGTCCCTTTAAGAACCCCCACCCCTCTAAATGGGGAGACATGCCCCTACTGCCCCTTTAAGACTCCCCCTTTGCTGTGCCTTTAAAATAGCAGGATCTCCCCCCACCCCTTAAAGGCCCCCAGGGACAGGAGCCCCATCCCAGGGCACTCCCAGCCCCCCCACCTCCCTAGGGACCCAGCAGTGCCTCCTGCCTGTGCCCCCTCCCTTTTTGGGGGTCTCTTTAAAGGGACAGATGCTTTGAAAGGGTATACCCCAAGGAAGGACCAGTGCCCCTCACTCCCTACCCACAGCCCCATCTCCTCCAATCCTGCGAGTGCCCTCTGTGCCCCTCTCACAGTGCCCCTCCCTACCAACCCATAGCCCCCTACCTCCCACTGCTCCCCATGTCCTTTGTGACCTATAACCCCTAATTTGCCCGAAGGTGCCCCGCCACGTGTGCCCTGTCCCTGCTGGTGCCCCCCCTCCTGACCTGTAGCCCCCTACACCCCCTCCCCCCATGGTGCTCCTCCCACCCTGCAGCCCTCAGCCCTGCTGGTGCCCCTCACTCCCGACCCGTAGCCCCCTGCCCTCCCATGGCCCTGCCAGTCGGTGCCAGATTTAGGCATAAGCTTCTTAAACTACAGCTCAGGGCCTGATGATATGAGGGGCCTCTAAATAAGAAAAAAAACCCTGGACATTTTGGTTCTAATATGACAAAATTATACATCTGTACAGCTCCACAGTTATTATTCATATTGAGTTCATAAATATGTGCAGAAATAACAATAATTCATCTTAAAATTTCATGAACATCCATTTTTTTTGGATTTCATGGATTATTTTTATCATATGGGGCCTCTTAAACTGGGCATATTTTAGGGCCTCAGCATGCCATAATCCAGCACTGCTTCCAGTGCCCCCCACTCCCACCCCATAGCCCCTGCGTCTCCCTTTTAGTGCCCCTCAGTCCTGCCCCACAGCCCCGCATTGCACTCTCTCCCTCCCTGCAGGCTTCCCCCTGCCTCAGGACACCCCTGAGCTGGTCCCCGGGGGTCCAGCCTGGGAGCGGCCGGCAGGGGGTGGGCGCAAGTACCCGGACCACTGTGAGGCACGGGCATCGCGGCCAGGCCGCAGCCGCATCCCGGGCCGGGACCACCGGCGTTACTACCATGAGCACTGGCGCGGCGAATACCTGATGGCCTTCGACGCGGCGCGGCACGGCATGACCTGCATGGTGTGTGGCAGCGCCTTGGCCACCCTTAAGCTCAGCACCATCAAGCGCCACATCCGCCAGAAGCACCCCTACTCGGGCGGCTGGGGGCCCCGCGAGAAGCAAGTCATCATTCAGAGCTGGGATGCCCACCTGGGGTTGGAGCCGGGCCCTGGTGGGGCACCCCGTGGGCTCCCAGTGCCCCCAGGTAGGTGCTGGTCTTCCCCCTGTCTGGGCTGGGGGTGGGGTGGAGGGGTAGATAGGACCAGGAGGGCAGATGGGGCTGAGGGGAGAGGGGTAGTGAGGGGCTGGGAAGGGAGATGGGGTAGATGGGACTGGGAGAAGTGGGGGTTGGGGGGGCAGATGGGTTAGGGGTAGGAGGTAGTTGGGGTTGAGGGTGGGATGTGGGGTGGGGTAATGGGGTAGACAGAGCTGGGATGACAGGGTAGTTGGGGGTGGGGGCTAGATGGGCTGGGGGGGGGCCATGGAGTAGGGGGAGATGGAGCCAGGGCTGTGGGATGCATGGGGAGGTGAAAGTGGATGGGGCTATGGGGGGGGTAGATGGCCCTCAACACACACCTCGATCCCAGGTGGTCTATGTCTTGTACCCCCAGGGCCTGGCATGGGGTTGAGGGAAGGGCTGGGTACCTGGTGGGGAGGCCTTGGGGTGCCCCTTGGCAGCGCTAGTGGGGCAGGGCAGGGGCCTGCACAGCCAGTGGGGGTCAGGTCTCCCTCTACCCACCCTGGGGGTCTGGTGGGTTGGCACTGGAGTCAGCATGGGTTGGCAGGCCCTTGTACCTCCCCCCATCCCCAGGGCTGGCACTGGTGCTGGGGGTTGGCATGGGTGGGTAGGCGTTGTTGCCATGCTAGACCCCCACTGCTGGCCTCAGGCCCAGGGGGAAGGTTAGTATGGGCAAGGAGGCTTTGTGGCTGTGCTTGGCCTCAAGCCTCCTCTGCCCCTCTCCATGGACCCAGGACTGGCAGTGGGAGTTGACATGAGCAGGCAGGCTTCATGCCCGTTTTTAGGCCTCCCCTCCCCTCAGGCCTAGGGCTGCAGTACCAGGTGCGGATTAGGACTGGCTTGGGCGGGCAGGCGTTAGCCCCCTACTTTGCCCCGTGGGCTGAGGCTGGCACTGATGGGCAGACGGGTGGGATGGGTTAGTTGGCAAGCAGGCTTCATGGCTGCAGAGCCCCTTCTGCAGGGTGGAGAGCGAGAGGCTTGGGGCTGGCATTGGTGGGTGGGGGTTTCATAGTTTCTAGGGTCGGAAGGGACCTGAGCAGATCATCAAGTCCGACCCCCCGCCGTGGCAGGAAAGAGTACTGGGGTCAAACAACCCCGGCAAGGTGTTCATCTAGCCTCCTCTTAAAGCCCCCCAGGGTAGGGGCCAGCACCACTTCTCTTGGAAGTTGGTTCCAGATCCTAGCCGCCCTGACCGTGAAGTCGCGCCTCCTGATGTCTAGTCTGAATCTACCCTCCGCCAGCTTGTGACCGTTATTCCTGGTCACTCCTGGCGGTGCTCGGGGGAACAGGGACTCCCGCAATGCCTGCTGGTCCCCTCTGACTAGTTTGTAATGGGCTACTAGATCCCCCTCAGCCTTCTCTTGTGGAGGCTGAACAGGTTCAGGTCCCGTAGCCTGACCAGTGCTGCATAGAGGGGGAGGATCACCTCCCTGGACCTGCTCGAGATGCATCTGTGGATGCAGGACAAGGTGCGGTTGGCCTTCCTGACTGCCTCCCCACACTGCCGGCCCACGTTCATCTTGGAGTCAATTATGACTCCAAGATCCTTTTCCGCCTCCGTGCTGACGAGAGGGGAGTTCCCCAACCTGTAGGTATGGTGCCGGTTGTTCCTCCCCAGGTGCAGCACCTTGCACTTGTTGGTGTTGAATCCCATCCATCTTATTCTCATCTGCCCACCCCTGTAACCTGTCTAGGCCTGATGGCAGCCTATTTCTCCCTTCTAGCGTGCCCACATCCCCCCACATCTTAGTGTCATCACCAGATTTGAATAGGGTGCTTTTTACCCCCTTGTCCGAGTCGCTGATGAAGATGTTGAACAGTGCGGGCCCGAGGACCAAGCCCTGGGGGACCCCACTGCCCACGTCCTTCCAGGTTGAGAATGACCCGTCCACCACCGCTCTCTGGGTGCGGCCCTCCAGCCAGTTGGCGACACATCTGACTGTGTGGGTGTTGAGACCACAGCCCCCCAGTTTCTTGATGATAGTGGGGTGAGAGACGGTGTTGAAGGCCTTCCGAAAGTCCAGGAAGACTACGTCCCCTGCTACCCCTGCATCTAAGGATTTGGTGAGCTGGTCGTAGAAGGCCACCAGGCTGGTCTGACAGGACCTGCCTCCAATGAACCCATGTTGGTTGCCCCCAAGCATGACCTCCCCTGCTGGCCCCTCATCAATATGCGCCAGAATAATTCTCTCAAAAAGCTTGCCCAGGATTGAAGTAAGCGTAACTGGCCTATAGTTTCCTGTGTCCTCCTTCCTCCCCTTTTTTGAAGATGGGAACCACATTGGCCCTCTTCTAGTCCTCTGGCACCACGCCAGAGCACCACAGGTGCTTGTAAAGCCGTGCCAGGGGTCCCGCAATGACCTCAGCCAATTCCCTCAGTACTCGAGGGTGGAGTTGGGGTGACAACTTTTCAAAAGGGAAAGGTGGGACACATGTCCCCTCCCCCCACTGGCGACAGCACAGCCAGACCAGAGCTACACGGTGGGGGGGATGTGGGCTGCCTGCTGTGGGCTTGGGACTGCCCACACATCCCCTGCCCACCTGGCAGCAACAAGGGGTACAACTGCACACTGCTGCCCCTGCCCCTGCCAGGTGGACAGGGGGCATCTTGCCATGGTGGCAGGGCCAGAGCAATAGGTCAGGGAGTCCTGAGCCCACATCTGCCCCTGCCCTACGCACAAATCTGGGGGGGATGGGCATGTGCCCTTGACCCCTGGCTCCATCCAGCACCATGCCCTGACCCTGTGCACTGCTCTGGCTGGGCAGTGCCCACAGACCTTGCCCCACTCCCTCCTTGACAGTGGCAGCTTCAATTTGCCTGCTCCTCCCACAGACCTATATGCAAGAAACTGCTCTCCACACTGCCCGGCTATATTCCTGGCCACGTGCATGTGTGCAGGCATGCACATGTGCATGACACCGCCTGCATCCTGCTCCCGGCAGCCCTGCCATTCCCTATGGGTCCCTGCAGACGCTGCGAATCCAGGACGGCATGTGTCCTGGGGTCCTGCATCCCGGGACCAGGGCTTGAGGTTCCCATTGCGGGACTGTCCCGTCCAATTAGGGACAGGTGGTCACCCTAGGGTGGGCCTGGGCGGGCAGGCTTCGTGGCTGCATTGGGCCTCATGACCCCCCTCTGTCCCCCCACGTAGCTGGGGCTGGCAGTGGTGGTGAGCAGGCTTCATGGCTGCACTAGGCCTCATGCCCCCATCACCCCACAGGCCTGTGGCTAGCAGTGGGGGTTGGCATGAGTGGGCAGGAAGGCTTCACGCCCTCATTAGGCCTCGCACCCCCTTTCTCTCCTTCTCTTCGCGTCCTTGATGCTGGAGGGTGGAGGCTGGTGCGGACGGGCAGACTGCAGTGTTGTGTTTGGTGTCCTGCCTGCCTTTCTGCCCCGTGGTGGTAGCAGGTGGGGGCTGGCGTTGGCGTGGGTGCGCAGGCTTTGTAGCTGCGCTAGGCCTCGCATCCCTTTCTCTCTCTGGCAGCGGGGGTTGGTGTGGGTAGGTAGGCAGGCTTCGTGGCCACGCTAGGCCTCATGCCCTCTACCACTCCCACTCTGTCCCGTAGACCTGTGGTTGGCGTGGGTGGGCAGGCTTCGTGGCTGCGCTAGGCCTCGTGCCCTCTGTCCTCGCAGCCTTCGGGTTGGCGTGGGTGGGCGGGCAGGCTTCGTGGCCGCGCTAGGCCTCATTCTCCCCTTCTCTCTCTTGTTTTCCCCACAGGGCCGGGGCTGGCGGCGGCGGGGGGCCCGTGGAGCCGGCGGGTGGGTGCGGTGCGGGCCCCGCGGGCGGCGCCGGGCGGGCGGCGGAAGGTGGGCGGGGGTGCGCGGCGCCTGGAGCGCTATGTGCGCGAGTCCCTGCAGGGCTGGTTCCAGGCCGAGTTCCTCATGGACTACGACGCCCAGGGCAACCGGCTGCGCTGCATGACCTGCGGGCGCAGCCTGCCCAGCCTGCACCTGGACGACATCAAGCACCACGTGCTGACCGCCCACCCCGCCTCGCTCACCTTCGGCCCTGCTGAAAAGGCCGCCGTGCTCGAGGCCTGGCGTGCCCGTGCCCTCGTCTTGGCCGCTGGCAAGGCCTGGGAGCCCGGCTTCGAAGGTGGGGGGCCACTGGGGGTGAGGAGGGAGGGACTGGGGGGTTGACCTTATAAGTGGGAGGGACTCGGGGGGGGGGGGTGTCCAACAGGGGTGAGCCTGGGGGGCTACAAGGGGTCTGAGGGCAACTGGGAGCCACTGCAAGGGGAGATGGTAGGGGGAACCCAGTAAGGGGGGATGTGGGGGGCCCCAAATGAGTGAGGGGAGGGTGACTGGGCGATGAGGGACACGTGGGAATTGCAGGGGGGAGAGGATCCAGTAAGAGGGGGGCCCTGGGGGGACCCGTATAGGTGAGGAGGGGTGCTACAAGGGGTATGGAGAGGCACTGGGGGACCTGCATGGGTGGGGGTGACCCAGTAAGTCTGAGGGGACTGGGAGGTGAGGTTGGGGTGTGGGGGCAATCCTTATACAAAGAAGGTGGGGTGGGGAGGGGTGTGTGAATGGGGCCAACTCCAGGGAAACTGAGGGAGCCCCCCACAGGGTGGGGGCAGGGCTGGGGGAGGTCAGGGGAGCCCCATCCCTGTCCCCTAGTGGTACCTAGTCGCAGCCCCCCCAGTAGCGCAGGTGGGGGTGCTACACCCCCCTCCACTGCTGTCCCCAACAGTCACCTTCTCCGGCACAGATTCCCAGCATCCTTTGCAGCTGCCCAGCCCAGAAGAAATGCCGGAGGATGAAGACGAGGAGGAGGAGGAAGAAGAGGAAGAAGAAGAGGAGGAGGAGGACAACCATTCTGAGGATGCCCGGGGGGCCGAGACACCACTGCTGCCTGCCCCCCGCCCAGACACTGGGGTCCCACGGGGCAGGGGTGGCACTGGGGGGCCGGCCCGGGGCCGGAGCCAGCGGCGGAACTACCAGCAGCACTGGCGGGCCCAGTTCCTCATGGACTTCGACGGGCGGCGCCAGGGGCTGGTGTGCATGGTGTGTGGCGGGGCCTTGGCCACGCTCAAGGTCAGCACCATCAAGCGCCACATTCGCCAGGTCCACCCCTTCTCCCTTGACTTCACACCCCAGGAGCGCCAGACCATCCTCGAAGCCTATGACCGGGCCCCGGGGGAGGAGCCTGGGCCCCAGCCCCGCCCCCGGGCACTGCCCACCACTGCTGAGCCTGGTGGTGGGGAGGGGGCAGGACTGGCCTATTCCACCCCCACTTGTACAGCGTGAGGGTAGGGGCTTCTCTTGGACATGGATGTGGACGGTGGCCCCCGTGGCTTACTGGGGGAGGGGAGGATGGGCACAGTGGGGGTGGAATTTCTGCCCCTTTCCTACCCCTTGTCTCACCCCAAAACCTTCTACTATGCTGGAGGGACCCCAGTTTCTCTACACCACATGCCCTTTTACCCCACAAATTGGGGTGCTCTCACACTCTCACCCAGCAGAGACCTCTGATTGGGGGAGCGGGGTCTGGAGGGGCAGATTGCAGGGGATGGGTGTTGCAAAGGGGTGAGGGCAGGGTGCTCTGTGAACTGACAGAAGGGGACCTGGGTTTTTCTACGTTCCTGCTCCAGGACAAGCCTGGGTGTCCACGTCCCCACGCCAGGAGGTGCCGGTAAGTAGCCTGCAGTAATGTCAAGGTTGGTAGCCTGGTTGCCATGAGCTCCACCTTTTTCCACTAATGGAAAGACACAACCGCTGCCTGGGGTGGCCCCTCTTGGCTTTGTCGTGACGTGGAAGACTTCACAGTTATGATCATGCCTTCCCACGACTTACCAACTCCATGGGATCGCTGGGCAGCCCAGTTGGGGCCAGCTGGTCTGGCCAAGTTGCCGCCTTCCAAGGTGTTGGGGAACCTCGTGCCAGGGAGAGGAACTTGCTTCGTTACCTTGGAGCCAGCGTATATCAGCTTCCTCTTCTCAGTTCCCCGTTCTGGTTGCATCAGGAACGTATCCCGTGAAGTCCGTGATAACGGGGCACACGGAGATGAACTTAGGAGTCAGAAGACTAGAGCTGGAGGGAGACTGAAGATGGCAGCTTTGGGGAAGGATTTTGGCCTGCAACTCCTGTGGGAGAGCTCCAGAGCAAATGTGTCTTCTTTTCCCCACATGGTAGACCCAAAATGATGCTGGTTTTGGAAAGTGGATTGGAATTGGGTCCAAACACCATGGAAATTGAACAAAATGGGTGCCCTTCTTTTTCCCCATTTAGGTGTCACAGCAGGAGGGCTGTAGGAGAGGTGGCTGCCATCCCCAGCTGGCAATTCCTTCCCTGGGTCATGGGGTGATGGGAGCAGAGATGGAGCTTGACAGCCGGACCACTCCAGGGGAGGGGGAGGCTCCAGAGACCAGGGGCGATGGGATACTGGGCTAGATGGGCCTACTGGTCTGGTCTAGCTGCTTTTGTGGGCTGAAGAACTCTGCATCGGAGCACCATGATGGTGACACAGGCTCTGATCTCAATGAGAAACCAGGGGGAAACTGAGGCATGGGCAGGGGGACCAACTCCCTGGTTGCCAGTGGTCTAATCTTGCATCCGATTTTGGGGCTATAAAACCAAGAGCTTCACTTTATCCAGGCTTGTGAACCTGCAGAAGGGGCTGGACCAAGAGAAATTGGTGTGAGAATGGGATTGTTGCCCAAACTTTTAACCCTAACCTGCTCTGTGAGGTAGCCCTGGGTGGCGGGCAGTGCGTGCTCAGACCTACTTCTTCTTCCTCGAGCCATAGGTTGCCCCAGGAAGGTGAAGTTGGTGCTAGGAGTGGGATTTGAACCCAAGAGCCTTTTCCTCCTTGATTTATGGATGCAGTCTCTGCTCTTCTTCATCTAGCCATGGTATCTTCTTACCAGGCCCTGGAAGAGTTTTGGGGTCTCCAGAGCTATTGCAGGAGGCCAAAGTCTCCCCTTGTTTTACTAGACTAGTTGCCCTTCAAAGGGCTGAGCTGGCCAGTAGGGACCAGACTGGGGTGGCTGGTGTGGGAGCTCAAGAGCTGACGCAGGATGTGGAGGCAGGAGGGCAGGAGTGTGCGGAGAGGAGTCTCCTGCAGGGAGGGAACTATTAGGCGGTGACACAAAATCAAGACGCAAACACAATCCTTGGAGGCTTGAGTCACGGCAGCTGGAAAACTGGAAGGAGGCTGTAGTGGGTTGGGGCACTGTCCCCTTGTTGGAGAGGGGTTGTTGTGTCTCTGCCATGTAGAAAGGTGGGTGACTGGGTTTTGCAATGAGCTTGGAGACCTGGCTAGAGGGCAAATGACCCAGAGGCCTTTGCTCGGGGACTGGAGTCAACAGGACGTGGAAACAGCTGGTGGAGACATGGAGATCCATCCAGAGTCCCCGGACCAGGGAAGAACATTGGTCTCATCAGACCAAACAACTGGCCCCCTTCCAACCCAAGTTGCAACCCAGCTCACCACAGCCTTGTTCTCATGGCTCTGGGCTGGGCACTGCCAGCTGGCATCAAAGGTGGGGTATGGTCAGGGATGGTCTTCCCGACTGAGGGATGTGTGTGGGTGTGGTGTTGGATTATTGGCTGGAATTGCCACAATGGCCTTTCACATCCTCAAGTAGGGCTGGAAGGGACCTGCAGAGGTCAGCTGCGTAGAGCAAGCCCACCCGTGTACCGCCTGGATGTAGCTCAGTGCCTCCTCCACAGACTTCTGGTCTGTCCTCACAGCTGCACACCTGTGCTTCCTGCAGTGAAGTTGCTCCTCAAGTCTTGAGTAATGATGAAGGTGCAGGTGGAAACATCAATCGCTTTTTCTTGGGTCCAGCAAAATTAGTCTGTCCTAAGACACTTGACTTTGAGATCCCTCTTGCCAAGCTCCAGCTACCCCCTTGGTTAGGAAAAGCTGAGACGCGAGATGTCCTGGTCCCATCAGCTGTCACTTGAGTGCCAATTGAGGTCAAAGGGTTGTTGCAATAGCAACCGGAGAGTGTTAGCGAGTCTCCCCACTTGCACTTCCTGCAAAACACGCCAGCAATGGCAATGAGCCGAGTTCATCTCGACCAGGAGCTACCAGGACAATCTGGAAGTCTCATCTGCCATGTCCCCCACTGGGATGGAAACAAAGTCATAGCTTCTCCCCTTCCCCGGCCCAGCCCGCTCTTCCAAACAAGGATGAGAGAATCCACTGACTTGCTCCTTGTACTTCCCATGTAAATGTTCTTCCGGATTATATTTATATGCCTATGCCCCTGCGTTCGTGACAGTATTGCAATGTTTGTTATGTGGTCCTTGTGAAAAGGTGTTTTGCATTGGTATTTTTTTTATATATATATATAAAAATATATATATGAAGCACCTCTGTTTTGTAAACAAACATGCCCAATAAATCCTTTCGAATGATGTGCATTCCCCAAGACTTCTCCCAGAAGCTGGACTGACTGAGAACTGGGGGCAAAGAAGGGGCTGGTTTCAGGCTCAAGCCGAGCCATTGGAGATTGCTTTGAGTCACTTTTCTGTGACGGTTATGTGACGGTGCCTGAAGGAAGTGTGCCACTTGCAAATCAGTCCTCCTGCTCTGGTAGCGCTGGTGAAGTTTCACTTGGAGCACTGGGCCCAGCTTGGGCAGCCCCATTCTTCAAGGAGAAACGTGGACATATTGGTCCAGAACAAAGTGGCAGAAAAACTATTAGGAGTCTAAAAAACATGATTTGTGATGGTAGGCTTAAAGAACATTAATCTAGATTATTTAATCTAAGACTGAGGGTTGGGGGGGCAGGGATTTGATACGAGTTCAGGATGGGGAGCAACAGGCTCAAGTTGTGGCAGGGGAAATTGAGGTTGGAGATGAGGAAGAACTTTCTCCCTCTGAAGGGGACTCTGGGCTGGGACAGGCTGCCCAGAGAGGGGAGAATGACTCCAACCATGGAGCAGGTCAGATGGACACTTGGCAAGGCTGGTTTAGCTTGGCCTGACCTTGTCTGGAGAAGAGGGTTGGACAAGTTGTGACCTCCTGAGGTCCTTTTCACCCTGCTATCCCATGTCTTTTCTAGAACTCCCAGCACTACATCAGTTTAATACAAAACCCTTTCTAATTTCTCAACAGTATACTGGATTGGTTTAAGAGAAGGGTCACTTCACATCCAGGGAAGTGATTCTTCCGCTCTATTAATAAGAGCATGGGTGAGGCCTCACCTGGAGTCCTGGGTCCAGCTTTGGGCTCCGCACTTCAAAGAGGAAGTGGACAGACTGGGAAGAGTTCAACGTGAAGCAACACAAATGAGGAGGGGGCTGGAAAGCAGGATGAGGAAAGGCTGAAAGAATTGGGGTGATTGGGATTTGGTAGCAGGCTTCCACTCCCTGAAGGACTGTGATGGAGAGGACGGAGATGGGCTTTTCTCTGGCCACAGGGGACAGGACTAGGAGCAACAGCCTCAAGCTGCAGCAGGGGAAATTGGTCCTCCTAACCTCCAAACTAAGACAGTGGCCAAGCCTTGGAACAGGCTGCCCAGACAAGTGGTGGGGTCTCCATCCTTGGAGATGTCCAAGCAGGGTGGACAGACACGTGGCTGGGATAGTTTAGGTAGGGACAACCTTGACTTGAGCAGGGGACTGGACTAGATAACCTTGTAAAGTCCCTTCCAATCTGCCTTTCCTATGAACGGTACATGAGCTAACCTGAAAATGCCTTAAAATAAATGGGCTCTTCGCTTAGCTTCATTTTGGTTCTTTCTACCACGTCACAGATAACCCATCAAGAATCTTCCTTCTTTCTACTGATGAGAAATGAGTCCTGGTCTACATAGCTTCTTACCACAATCTGTGGCTTAGCCACAAAAAACCAATCATCACACAGACTTCTCTGTGGTTTTGTGAGTCAGCCCAGCTCTGCTTCTCAAGAGGCCGGTAGAGATGGGCAACCTCACGGAAGGGCTGACGTTGGTGATGCAAGGGAGGCTCATGGCACAGGCCTCTGTTCCCTCTGCCAAGATGGCAGACTCCAGGGAGTGAAACTGGCAGCTGTGCTGTGCAGTGCCTTCAAGACACGGCCCGACTTCCAACAAGACTTAACAGGGACTGAATACCATAATTTCTTGCCATGGGGTCACCAGGTACCAGGGAATGCTCATGATGTGCATCGCTCAGCTCCAACGCATTTGAGTTCCAAGCACGACCACACACAGGAAATGACATCAGCAACACCCCCAGCTGTTGTGTTCTTTTTATTAATATTGGTTGTAGTCTGACAAGGAACCAGGGGAAGCATTCCCTGGCCACTACTGTAGTTTGATGCTGCACACACACACTTACACACACGCACACACTTACACACACACACCCACACACTTCATTAGTAGTTTTGTTTCCATTGTTGTTTTGTCTACATATGTTCCTTTAAAAAAAAACAACAACAACAACAAAAAACCCCCAAGTCGCCTGGCACAGAGATCTTCATGAGGATCTACATAACAGCAGTAACAAAACAGGCGGAAGAGCTAGGCTGAGGGCGTCCAGTGCAGAAGAGACTTGAGGAGGAGAGATGTTGATGGAAGGGTGAGAAAAAGGGGGTGGACTTCCTGTGGTGGGAGGAGTGTGGGCGCTGGCTTATTGACCAAAAAAAAGAGGCATCTCCAGCAGTTGGTCAGGCTATGGGGTTATGTCTAAGCTCTGACTTCACAGGCCTCATGTCAAAATGAGACCTGGATATATCTCTTCTCTGCTGGGATCCATCTTGCTCTGACCTCTGTGGTGACCAATGGTTCCCTTTGCACCCACCTGAGCTGTGGAAGGCCAAAAAAATAAAAATAAAAACGGCATCTTCCTGGCTCAGGGCCCAATCACTAAGCAGCTCATTCATTCCTTTCCCTTCCCTGACCTCTTTGCCTCTTCCACCCCCTGCTCCACTCTGGTAAAGAGCTGGGACTTCACTGTTAGTGCCAACTGAGGACTGCAGTAGACAGCTCTCAGACCGACTCAAAGCTATCTTCAAAAAGAGAGGGGGACACAAGTTAAGACTCTGTACGCGCTAAAACTATGCTGAACTACCAGGGCCGGTGACGTACCGTTTCTCCTAGCCTCACCTCTATGGGTCTCCCCCGCCGCCAGCCGGCCATCCTACAGGGCGCTCAGCCCTGCACAAGAGGGGGATACAAGAGCAGAGAGCTCACACACTGATCTCAGAGATGGGACGGGATGGAGGGGTTCCGCTGGTTCCTTTAGGCAAGTTTTTACAGCAGTTACAGACATTTTCATTTCATGGCAAAGAAATAATAAAACAAAATGGAGGAGAGTGGTGACTTCTGAAGGGTGGCAGCGTGGCATGGGGGGCTGGGAGAGGATGGGGGATGGACCCAAAACTAAGAACGAACTGACGTCAGGAAGAAGCAAACAGCTCTTCTAGACTTCCCACCCTTTGCCGCATGGATCCTCCACCTTCCGGGGAGCAGGATGGGCTGATGGCAAGGGAGAAAAAAGCTTGTTGCACGGGATGGGGGTGGGAGGATGCAGAAGCCGAGAAGAAGGGCACGGAGCTGGGAGCAGGCGTGGAGACCTCCCCTCACCATCAAACACCAGTTCTTCTTTAGTCAGGTGCAGAATCCAACATAGGGATGGATGGGCTTTGTTTTTAGGCTGGAGGGGGGGGGTGGGGGCGGGGAACAAAGATACCGCTCAAGCGGACTCGGCAAGTTCCTTCATAGGTACGAATAACAACGGTTATAACTAGGACACAGGGTTTAGTAACAACTGGGACCCACTTCCCTGCCCACCAGCCTATTCAGGCTTCTTCTTTGCCACTCCTGGGAGTTTTGCTTGGATCCTGTGAAAACACAATGGGGTGGGGTGGGGGGGGGAGGAAAGAGAGTGAGATCTTGGGAGATGCCCAACCGGATCAGGCTGGAAGGAGGAAGGTCTGGTTCCCCCCACCCTGTCTTGAGGATTTCCCTCAAATGATTACACCAAACCCTCACCAGCAGGAAGCAACAGACAGAACTCCTCAAACACCCTCTCTTGTGCCCTGGGGAAAAGCTGAGAGACATGGGCACTAAGGGCACTGCCACATGTTCAAATTTAAGCTGGATAGAAACCAGCTATACAGTTGCTACACATTTTCAAGCACTAACTTTGTAGCTAGTTAGCTCTTTTTATAGCTGAACAGATGTGTTTATGGGGTGATCATTACTTGACATATATGGCCAGTCTAAACATGCAGAAGGGTCTATGGAGAAGCCCCTGCCCCATGCTACAGAGGAAGCAAAGACCCCTAACCAGTCCAAGCCAGTCAGAGCTTGAGGGAGAACAGCCTTTTCCTAGCTCCAAATTGGGCACTGGTCTGACCCTAAGTGGAAGGCCAAGATGCTCCATCAAGGAGCAAAGTGTTCATGGGACTAAACCCTGCCAGCCTTGGTTGTGGCCAAAGTCCCAGGGCCTCAGAGGAAGGCAAAACTAGTCCTTCAGGAGCAAGAAGCATCCAGAGAGGTGTGGGTGGGGGGAACCACAAAAACCCCAAGGCCAGGGATTCCCAGAGGCCTTCCACATCTCAAGCAGATAGACCTCAAGAGGCTCTAGGTGTGGGGGCATTCTGACTGGGAGACCACAGGTTCTATACCTGTGGATGGAGAGGCCAGGTGATAGATCGGAAGTGCTCAGTCTAGAGCCCTCTGCCTGGGAGCTGGCTCCTGGATGGAGTTTGAACCCCATCTTTCCCATACCCAGGAACTCTCTCCATCCAACATTGCCATTAGATCCCCACTCACTTCCAAAGCTGTTATGGACACTAGCAGGGAGAGGGACAACCTGCTAGTGTCATCCATGTGACCCCAAGAAGAGAGCCTCCATCTCAGTTAGCTCTGATCAGTGACATCTGGTTCAGAGGGTTCACCATGCTCAGCCAGAGAGTGCTGTCAGACTAATAAACTCAACCTATCTAAGGCCTAAAGCCTTCCAGAGAAAGGTCCTCCTTTGAAGGGGCATGGATGATGTGCCATGAGGTATCACAGAAAATCATAAAGAAGGTGGGGTGGAATAGACCTCCACAAGTCGCATCTAGTTCAACCCAATGCCTGAAGCAGGATGAGCTCTATCCAAACCATCCCATATACATCCATCATCTAAACTCTGCATCAAACTACCATCAACTCTGACACAACATGAAACATCACACCTGAACCTACCAGAGGGAAAGCCCGGAGACCATGGTGGCCACTATCCTGCTTCTATAAAAGGTTGTTAATGTATACTCAAGAGATCCCAGGCAGAGGCCGTACCCCTGATACAGAAGAAGGCAAGGACCCCTGAGTCCGTACAAATCTGACCATGGTGAGTGGGAGAGACTGTACTGTATTTGTCCAGGCTCTGGCAGGTCACCAGTGGCTGACCACCGACTGGTGGCAGGGGGGCAGCGGCTGATCACCAACCCCAGAAGCACTGCTGGCATACTGGAAGTGCTGCTGGCGCTTCTCAGGGCGGGCACAGGTTGGCGCTCCCCCCTCCTCTGCCGGCAAGGGACAATTTCAAGGGGGGCGCATGCCCCTATGCATTGCCTAACTGCCCACATACCACACACCCACCCTTTCCCCACCAATCAGCCCTGCAAAACTGGGGTGTGCACAGGGGAACCAGATTTGTGTACTAGAATAGGAACACAGAAGCACTGCAATGGCTGCTGAGGGCTCTGCTTTTGTTAAACCAGCATTCGGTGGGGGCGGAGTCTATTTTTAACTCTCTCACAGCCTTTGCCAAAAGTTGGCAGTAGTTTTTGGCTCCAGATTTTGCCCAGGGCAGCCAGAAAGTGGCCAAAGGTGAGTGTGCTGATATGATCAGCTGTTAGCCGTGACTCTGAAAATCTCTTTATTCTGCCTTCAAGACAAGGTGTGGGTCTAATCTGGGGGCATGAGAAGAAACCTGGTGTTTCAGGGAAGGAGAAGGGAGCAGAAATGGACTCACTTTGCAGTGATAGACTTGGTATGGTCCCGGACAATTCCAACATAGCGATCGATCTGCGTCTGAGAATGAACGAAGAGAACCAGAGGGTTAAGACAACTGGAAGGGGAAGCAACTACAAAACACTTCCTCTACTGTTCTCTGAATAGCTGCCTCCATTTTTTTTTTTTGAAGGCCAGGAGGGACTATCCGAAATTAAATCTCAGCTGATCTACACAATATGGCCACCCATCATGAGGCAGGTCATAGGAAAGTAGGGCTGGAAGGGACCTCAAGAGGTCATCTACTCCAACCCCCCGCTAAAAGCAAGATTGTCTCCAACTAAACCTTCCCCACCAAGGGTCTGTCCAACCCACTCTTGAGCATCTCCAAGGATGGAGAAGATTCCATCACTTCCCTAGACAGCCTGTTCCAATGCTTGACCACTCTCATAGTCCTTC
The DNA here is from genome assembly GCF_052110815.1 of Crocodylus siamensis. NCBI lineage: Eukaryota > Metazoa > Chordata > Crocodylia > Crocodylidae > Crocodylus > Crocodylus siamensis. The sequence continues at coordinate 4,323,614 of NC_143400.1, forward strand.
TAATCTTCAACCTAAATTTCTCCTGATGCAGCTTGAGGTTATTGCTCCTAGTCCTGTCTCCTGCGGCCCCATTTCCATCCTCTCTGCCATGGCCCTTCAGTGATTTGAAGCCTTTTACCAAATCCACCCTATGTTTTGTTCAAACTCAGTCACTCCCGTTCTTTCAGCCTTTCCTCATCCATTCTGCTTTCCAGGCTTCTCATCACTTGCATGTCTCTGTGCTGGACTCTTCCCACTCTTTGAATACAGGACTCCAGGGGAGGCCTCATCAGTGCTCAGTACAGTGGAAGATCAGCTCCCTTGATCTGCCTAGTGACCATAATCCAGTATACTGTTGAGCAATTAGAAGGGGTTTCACTGAATTAACCTGATGTAGGTTGATGTAGTGCTAGAAGTTATAGAAAAGGCCTGGAATAGTAGGGTGAAAAGGACCTCAGGAGGTCACAACTAGTCTAATCCTGTTCTCCAGACAAGGTCAGATTCCCCCTCTCTCTGGGCAGCCTGTCCCAGCCCTGAGTCCCGTTCAGAGGGAGAAGGTGAGTGATCTTCCTCATCTCCAACCTGAGCTCGTTGCTCATTGCCCTGTCCCCTTGCAGCCACAGACAACAACCCTTCACCATCCTGTCTGTCATTACCCTTCAGGAACTGGAAGCCTGTCACCAAATCCCCTCTGTCTTCTCCAGACTCAATCACCCTGGGTCTTTTAGTCTGTTCTTAGCAGTCCTGCCTCCCAGGCCCTTCATTATTTATGTCGCTCTGTACTGAACTCTTCTCAATCTGTCCACCTCCTCTTTGAAGTGTGGGGCCCAAAAGTGGATGCAGGTCTCCAGATGAGGCCTCATCAGTGCTGAATAGAGCAGGATTATTTCCAAGTGATGCTCCTGTTAGTGTAACCCACAATGCTGTTGCCTTTTTTTTTTTTTTTTTTACAGCAAAAGCACATTGTTGGCTCCTATTCAACATCTGGATGTGAGGGCTCCACTTTTATTATAAGAACATAAGGAACTGCACACTGGGTCTGACCAATGGTCCATCTAGCCCAATAACTGACAACAGCAGTAGTGGATGCTTTAGAGAGACAGCATCAAACTGGGTGCATCTAGAGCAGGGTTGGGCACTTAGTAATTTATGGTGAGTGGTTGAGGGATGGGGTGGGAGAGAGGGGGATGCCAGTTGATCCCGTCTGGCCTGCCAGCTGCTTGAGAAGGGAGGGCTGAGCCCCACAGTGCTCTGCTGCAGCCGGAACCTGAGCCAGAGCTGGAGCCAGGCCAGGTAGTACACAGACTCCCCCGCATCCCCCTCCCCCACCTGTCTTCCTGTTGGTCCTGCACAGGACGGGACATGAAGTGTGCTGGGTAGCTCTCCCACTTGTCTGTTGTGATGAGCCACTGCTGACACTGCGTGGCACTGGGAAGTCAGGGGTGGGTGACTTGCAGCCAGCACAGACTCACCTCCTAGAGGCACCATGGCAGCAGTGACTCATTGTGATGGGCAGGTGAGATGGCTACTCACCACATGGCATTGCACCCTGCCCCATGCAGGCCTAGTCGTGGAGGATGTGGTGTTAGGACCGCACAGCCGCAGCACCAACAGGAAGTTGGGAGGCGTGAGGGACAGAGGAGTCTGTGTGCTGCAGGGCCTGGCCCAGCGCTGGCTGCAGTAGAATGGAGCAGTGCAGGATGCAGCCCTGCCTCAGGCCTCCTGGTGGCAGCTGGTGGGTGGATATGGCTGCAGGCCAAATTTTACCATCTGCCGTTCTAGTCCCATGTTGAGTCAGGCCATACTCTCTGCCTCTACAACCTCTCGTGGTAGAGTTCCACAAATTAACAGTGAACCATGCAAAAAAGTCCTGTCTCAGGTTAGCTTTAAATCCATCTCCCATTCATTTCAGCAGGCACCCTGCTATTCCAGCTTTCTGGGATTGGGGAATAACAGCTCCCTGTTCACTTTGTTCATACTCTGCCTGGTTTTATAGACCTCTATCCTATGCTCCACTCAGCCTTTTCCTTTCCAAATGAAGAGTCAAAGGCTTATCAGCCTCTCTTGGCGTTGTAACTGTTCCATCTCTGGGATCATCTTGGCTGGCCTGAAAAATTCACAGGTTTTGCTGGGGCTTTAAGCCCACTCAGAGGCAGTTGGGCCAAAGCCTGCACGACCAGCAAGCTGGTGGCGCTGTGGTCACTCACCTTGTATTTCTCATAGACGACAGGCAAGGTGAAGACCAGTAGTTCGGCTGTGAGGGAGAGACAGAGAGACAGGTCATTGATTATAAAGTTGGGGGAGAAAGACGATAGCAGCTGTGCGGTGGAAAATTTTCTGCTGCCTGGCGTAAGGTGAAACCTTCCAAGACAGAATGACTAGCCTTGGACTAAAAAAACAAAGTCAGGCTCAGTGCAGGACTCTCCATTTACAGCTCTCGTGATCTCTCTGCAGAGAACTTCCATCTCTGATTCCTCCTCAGCACCGAAGCAGGGGAGTGTCAGAGAGAAGTAAATTGGAAGGGACCTTCAGAGGTCTAGGCCACCCCTAACAGTGCTAAGATCCCTTTTTGACAGGGAAACTGAGGCATGGAGAGACAATGAAACCTGGCCAAGGGAGCCTGGAAGGATCTGAACTTGGAGCTTTTGGAATGAATGACTGGGCCAACCTTCCAGCACCTCCATACCTACTACTAAAGCCTGGTTAATCCCTCCCATCAGGGAGACTGATGAAGTACTGTATTTTATTGCATGCAACAACCTCGTAGTGATGCCTATGTTCTATTGTGGAGATTGCCCAGGCTTCTGGACTCTGCTGTTCCCTCTGTCCCCTTTTCTGCTACTTGTCTGGGTGCTGTTAAGCCTCCCTCAGAGGCACTGAGTGTTCACTACAGCCCAGGCTGGAAATTTGGACTGAGCTGGGCCAGTGCTCCTCCTGGACTCAGACTGGGAAGTTCCTGGCTAGATCTTGCCCCTCTGCTCAGGGTCAGAATGACCCTGCATTTCAGTTCAGGAAAGAATTTTCTATTGTCAGATTAGTATGAAATGGGGAAGGGGCGGGAGTGGCGAGGCAGTGGGTTGCCTTCCTTTGTAGTGGGGGCACGGCTGCTGTCTGGAACCTCGAGAGTGTACATTAACAACCTTTTATAGAAGCAGGACAGGGCTGCTGTGGTCTCCCTGCTTTCCTTGCGGCAGGCTGGGGTGTGATATCAGGGCTGTTGGTAGTTTTACGAAGAGTTTAGTTGATGGATGTGTCTGGGGTGTTTCGGACAGGGCTGATCCGGCCTCAGGCAGGGGGTTGGACTAGATGTAACCTTTGCAGGTCCCTTCCAGCCTGACGTTTCTATGATGCACTGAGTCCCTCAGTTGCCTGAAGAGGAAAACCAGAGCTGCTGCACTGTGGAGCACAGACCAAAGCAGGGAGTTTTATTTTGGGCAAAAATTCAGCTTCCCTGTTTAATAAACACACCCCAATTTTGGGGGCTTGATTTTGGGGAAGAAAATGCTATACACTTTGAGGGTGGGAACAAATATACCAGCTATAATCAGGGTTGTTAAATACAGCCCAAGGAACTCTGTCACCTGGCCCCTGGGTCTGAGTTGACCCACATGCTGCAGCTACTACCCGTCCTAACAAGCTGGGGACCCAAGCACGCAGGCATTGCATGGAGTGTGGGTCTTGGACTGGCTGGAGCAGGTATCATGTGTCGTATGGATCCTGGACCAGCTGGGGCAGGTGCTGCAGGCCCAGAGTGCGTGCCACATGCACTGGATCTGATGTATGGGGTTAGTGGTAGGTCTGTGGGCCCAATCCAGCCTGTGGACCAGCCTCACAGGGCCAGATGGAGTTTGACTGAACTTTATTGATATTAAAGTTAAATTGGAATATTCTGGTTTAACTGGAACATCTCTCCACTTCTATTGCAGGATAGGGTTAAACCTACTTTAACTGGTTTTACTCAGGTTTAACATTGCAGTTGCTTAGCTCCACCTTTACTGGGATAGACTTGGACAAGCCTAAGTCAGAATAGCTGACACATACTCCTTCCCCTTTTAAACCGGATTAAAGTTACATCTGTCCATGGGCTTGAAACACGATAAATTATCCAGACCTGTCTGTGTGCAAGTCCCTAGGACTCTGGCAGTGACTCAGTACCCCAGCTAATAAGACTGTAGGGACAAAGTACTGTATTCTCTCACATACAATATGCACCTTGTTTTCAAAAGGCAGAAAAAAATCCTTCCTTGTGGGAAGCAGCAGAAGCGAAGGAGCAGAGCCTGCTTATTGTTTTGTTTCCTTTGGGCCCTGTCACAGGTTCAAATTAAAGCTGGCTAGGAACCAGCTATAAAGTTGTTACACATTACCAAGCACTGACTTGGTAGCTGGTTTGCTATTTTTATAGCTGGAGGAATATTTTTATAGCATGATCATTACTTTGCATGGGTGGCCAGTCTAGCTTTACTGTGCAGTTTATTGTGCAGACCAGTTAATTCTTTAACAAATGTAACATATAAGAGGCATTTTAGAGTGCTGATTTTGCTTTCACTTTTGCCCATAAGTCAGAAACTGCTCTTACTGTATTTCCTGAATATAACGCACATTAAAATTTCCAGCAGCTGGTTGGAAAGGAGTATGTTATATGTGAGAAAATATGGTATTCTAGTGGTTGATGATCTGGATTTTGCTGTGAGAGCTGTTGGCTGGGGACATGGCAAGTGCCCTGAAGAGCTGGGGGTAGAACCCAGGTTTCCTACCTGCACCCAGGAACCTGAAAGGGGCACGGTAATATGGGCTGAACTGGCTGGAAGCTATGACAGTAATTAATGTGCTGTAGACGTGTTACCCAAAGAGGAGGGAGCCCATGTCTTGCATGGAAATTGCACCCGCCCTTACCAAGAATGAGGAGTGTGATCCCATTGAAGACGGCTCCAACATATGTCATCAGCCACATAACGACCGCCAGCTGCAAGGGGAACAAAATGGCACTATTAACAAGGAGCAAAGCTACCCCATCCAGCCCACCTGCCACCCCTGGTTTTAGTCCCAGTATCATCACTATTCCTGCTCGAGATCAGCCCAAGTTCTGGTTTTCATAAGTCTTAAAGCTCTTGCTCACCCCACTCCTTTGGGGAGGGTCATGGTGCTACCACCACCCCACTTGGCACAGACCTTCAGGGAATCCACCAGATCCTCCACCAGGAAGAGCCGAATGACAAGCTTGAGGGCCCTGTTGACATGCACCATGGCAGCATTGACATAGTTGTGGAAAGCCTCCGAGGACAGTGTGACGTCAAGGTCAAGGTAGGCTCTAAAAGGACAAAATAGGCACACTATATCAGTATGACCAACTCCCCAGTCTTCTTGCTGGTGGCTACACTGTGAATGCATACAACAAACAAGAATGCAGGCAATTTTAGGTTTAGAGTAAATCTCAGGAAAAACTTCTTCACTGTTTGAGTAGGGAGGCAGCGGAATAGATGCCCAGGGAAGGTGTTGACTCTCCATCACTGGAGGTGTTCAAGAAGACAGCCACTAGTCAGGGACATGGGCAACTAGTGCCGCCTTAGTCAGGGGCATGTGCCCCGCTACTGACCAGTCACCAACTGGGGGGCAGGCCGGTGTGGGGTGGGTTTCCCTTGTGGCCAATCTTGCTGACGGGAGGGGGGTCCCCCCCACGGCTGATCTCACTGACCACAGGGGGGAAGGGTCCCCCAGCAGTCAATTGTGAGACTGCCGATTGCTGTGGCCGCTTCGAGAAGTGGCTGCTGCTCTTCTGGGAGCACCACAGCACTCCACTCACTGGCCAGTGCTTGCGGGGGGGGGGGGGCACCAGCACTCCCACCTGCTTGTTGCCTAAGCAGCAAGTGCCGTTGGTCAGGGGGTGCACTGGCACTCTCAGGGAGTGCACGTGCACCCCCTACACATTGCCACTGGTCAGAAAGGATCTAGACATAGTGAATTCTGTGTTCTACTGTGGGGATTCCCCAGGCTTTTGGGCTTTGCTAGTTGCCCCCGCTCCCTTTTCTGTTATGCACGTCCGTGTTTTTAAGCCTCCCTCAGAGGCACTGAGTATTTATCGGCTGCAGCCCAGGCTGGGGATGGTGATGGGGTTATGCCAAAATTCTTTCAAGGACTCAAACTTGGAGGGTCATGGCTAGAGGGTCTTGCCCCTCCACTAAGGGTCAGACAGACACCATCTTGGGGTCAGGAACGAATTTTCCCACATGGTCAGACTGGTACAGATGCAGGGTGGTTTGCCTTCCTCTGTAGTGGGAACCAGGGCCCTCTACCTGGGATCTCTGGAATGTGTATTAGCAGCCTTTGCAGCAGCAGGATGTTGGCCACCACAGTTCCCCTGTGGCAGGTTTGGGTGTCACGGCCTGTATTGTCAGCGCTGATGGCAGTTTTATGAAGAGGTTATATTATGGATTTGTCTGGGCTGGTCAGGACAGGGCTGATCCTGCCTCAGGTATGGGGGTTGGACTAGATGTGATCTCTGAAACTCCCTTCCAGCCCTACTTCTCACATGATTCTATAATGGGGGTCTGCTTTTACCTCTACAGCTTACACACATGAGCTCCAGCAGTATGTCAGGCCTGCTGCTAGGAACAGATTAAATTAGGCCAGGAAGAGGCAAGGGAAGGGTTTTTTTTTGCAATTTCTGCCTGCTGAACAGGGTAGCACCACCCTGTGGTTCCCCAGTGCTAACTGAATGCAGGAAAAGCACTCACAGTGTAAATATACCTACAGGGTTAGGAGAGATCTCGGTGAGGCACCTACACTACGTTTCAGCCCTGCTCTACAGACAGCCTTCTCCGGCCTGATATCTACTCCCAGGCCCCTTGCTGGTGTTGGAAGGTACTTTGGAGGATGGGGAAGTGGGACTCTGAATCAATGGGCTCGACCAGTTCCAGCTGGAACATGCTGCCAGATGAAGCCACCTGCTTATCTCAAAGATGAGGTGTGCATGGACAAGGGAAAGGAAGACGGTCACACAACACTCTGGGTGCCCTCTGGCCAGCACCTCCTTCCGGTTTGGTCCATGGATGGGTCCTAGGACTGTGTGGGGCTGTTGGCCAGGTTGGGAGGTGTAATTTGAAGCCTTCCTCTTCAAGCTACAATTGGTTGCTTGGGGCCAAGAGGCACTCTCAGCATGCAAATATTCATGTGGGTGGGGTGAGGGCAGGGGAGCTTCGACTGAGGGAGCTAGGGGTTGCGTCCTGCCAGGTGAAAATGGAGATGGGGCAGATAGGGAGCCCTGGGGCAGGAAGCAGGGGACAGGCAGGTAGCCATCAGGCCCAGAGGCCGCAGGTCCAATCCTGAATGCACCCCCCCTTTAAAATCCCAGATCCGCTGCTGGATGGGATGGGACTGCTGGTCTGCTACCTCACCACTCTCCCCACAGCCTTACTTAAAGGGGTGTCCCTCTTCAGACTTCTGCACGGCTTGGATGACAGACTTGTAGACCCGGAAGCTGATGGTGACCGAAAGCAGTGCCAGGATGAGGTAGGATGCCACACTGATCACGCTGAAGGCCGCCAGCGAAAGCAGCAGGATCAGCGTTGTGCTGAAGACCATGCCTGTCTTCTTCACATCCCGCCAGAAGATCAGGTCCCGCACTGCCGGGGAGAAGAGAGAGGATGTGATGGGGACAGGGTTGGATGGAGTCAGGGGGAAGGGGGTTTCTGTCATAGCCTTTGGTCCCCTCGCCCTGCAAACCCTGGCCAAGGCACCTACAAGGTCTGCCCATTGTCATGACAGATGACACTAACACTGCGGTTCTCAACCTTTTCAGAACTCCAGACCCCCAACCACACCTCAGCAAGACTCTAGGCCCCCTCCCTTGCCTCGTTAAGACTCCAGGGGGCCCCCGGCATCTTGTCAAGACTCCAGGCTCCCTCCCCAGCTTCATTAAGACTCCAGGAAGGCGGGGTCCAGCACCTTGTCAAGACTCCAGCAGCTCCTTCCCCTCCCCCCGCCTTGAAAGTCCAGGTCCCACCCCAACACCTTGTTAAGACTCCACTCTACAAACCCACCCACAGTCATGGTAAACAGCCATTTAACACAGTAGTTTTTAACCTTTTGTAGACCACTAGGCCCTGCCCCCCAGAACCTCATCAAGACTCCATGCCCTGCCCCTCCACCCCAACTCATTAGGACCCCAGCCTACAAATCCAAACACAGTCACAATGGAGGACCACCTAATAATGGTCCTCAAGCTTTTCAAACTCCAGACCACCCTCATCGTTAAGAGTCCCAGCCCCTCCATGTATTTATTTAGATTTGTTTTCGCTCTGGTCTTAAACTGAATAATGCAGATCGAGGCCAAGAGCTTAGTAGTAAAGTTTCTACTGTCCTTTTAACATGGTAAGATAGGTGTTGTGCATGTGTGATGATATATCAAACTATCCATACTCCCCACTATCCTTTTCAAAATCCTAGATCCACCCATAGAAGTCTATATACCCCAAGTCCCAGCCCTTGGCTCCTGTTGAGCCCTGCTATTGTCCCATGGGAAATTTATGTTGCTTCCAACCTATCATAAGCCTGCCCTACCCTCTCACTTCTGAGGGCAGGAAGCCATACAGGGTCCTCAGCCCATGCTCTGCCTTGGAGGTCCATGAAAATCAAGGATGCTCTATGTAGACCCAAACAAGCCTCCTGGCTCCATGGGCAAGCTGAGTGGTGCAGGGTGTCTACAGACTGGATGGGTCCTGGGGCCCAGCACCCTCTCCCTGCTCCGCGCACTGGGATTGGGTGCTGGAGGCTCTGTGGCAGCCCTGCCATGAGCCTGGATTTGGCTCTGGGGATTCGCTGCCACCTCATCTTGCTGGGTTTGGGTGCTGTGGGATCAGCACCACCTCCTACTGCTGAGACTGTGTGCTAGGTGCCAGGCACTGGTCCCTCCTGCACCCTGTGCACTGGGATTGGGTCCCAAGGGCCAGGCACTACCTCCACCTGCCCCCTTGGGGAACCAGGATTGGGAATGGTAGCATAACTCTTTCCATCACCAGATTTCCAGACCCACAGGGGAGGCCCACCACTGAATGATATGTTGCCATGGGTCTAATCTGGCCCACAGGCTGGAGGTTGAGCACCCCTGGTATAGACTACATCACTTCCTTTTCAAGATCTAGTGCCCAAATGCAGAGCATGAGACATGCTTCACCCCAGAGGCAGGAAGGTGGCCTTGGTGCCCAGGATATGCTATGACTGGAGGAAACAGCCACTTGGCAGACCCAATGGCAAGCTAGACATGTGATGAGGACCACCAGCATAGTCTCCTTCAGTAAGTTGGTGTTGGAAGAAGGACCATGGGATCTTGGGGAAGCTGGGCTGGAAGGGACCTCCAGAAGTCGCATCTAGTCCAACCCCCTGCCTGAGGCAGGATTGGCCCTGTCCAAACCTTTCCAGACAAACCCATCATTGTAACTCTTTGTAAAACTACTGTCAGCCCTGGCACAACACCAGACATCACACCCCAACCTCCCAGAGGGAAAGCTGGGAGATTGTGACAGCTAATATCCTTCTCCTGTAAAAGGTTGTTAATACACACTCCAGAGATCCCAGGTCGAGGCTGTGCCCCTGCTACAAAGGAAGGCAAACCACATCTCCCCCTACCCCTCACCAGTCCGTACCAGTCTGACCATGGGGGAAAATGTAGTGTCAGTCTGGCCCTGAGCAGAGGTGGGAAGACCTTTTAGCCAGGAACTTCCAGCTTTGGTCCCAGCACCAGCACTGGCCCAGCCCAGTCACTATCCCCAACCTGGGCTGCAGGCAACACCTTTTGAGAGAGGCTTAAAAACATTCTGACACATGCAGCAGCAGAAAGTGGGAAGAGGGCAACAGGCAAAACAGGAAATCCCCACAGTAGAAAGCAGGTATCTCTACACCTAGATCATCCCCAACCAGTGGCTGTCCAACTTCTCCTTGTACCCCCAGTGATGGAGAGCCCACAACTTTTTTGGGTGTCTATCTCACTGCCTCACAGCAAAGAAGTTTTTCCAGAAATCTAGTCTAAACCAACTTTGCTACAACTCCAAGCCATTGGTCCGCATCCTCCTCTCTGCAGCAAGAAAGGAAAGCTGCACTCCCCCTTCTATATGACAGCCCTTCCAGCATTTGAAGACTTCTATATCATGTCCACTCCAATCGGATCCTTATCCCCACAGAGCTTTCCAGTGGAAAGTATTGTGTATGGACCCAGCAGGACCTGAAAGTCAGTATCCCTGGTTGACTTGATTCATGAGTCTCGGAGACAACCAATCTCACAGCCAACAAGCTGGGCAAGATCCCTCCAGGCCACCACACACTTCCCCCACAATCCTGACCTATCAATCCCCCTCCATCCTGACCCATGGGGTTCATTAACAGTGGTTCCCAACCTTTCTAGACTCAACACAGCCCTCAACCAACTCAAGGCAACCTTAGAAAATACCAGCTCTTACAGTGCAGGAAATACAATAAAGCATTTTTTTTTGCTGCAAAGAACTCCAAAATCCATAGCTGCAGCCTTACTGTTTGAAATGTCTGGGTTTATCTTGTGAATTGTGTTCATGAACCTAATGGTGCTAACACTGTAGTACTCCTGAAAGGATCTCAAGGCACCCCGGGGTACCATGGCACCCTAGTTCAGAATCACACATCCCTAATGACTCAAGTGGCAGTAATGCCTCCACACAATGATAGAAAATGAGGGTTGGAAGCAACCTCAGGAGGTCATCTACCGCAACCCCCGTTTAAAGCAGGGCAGTCCTCAGTTAGATCATCCCAACCAAGACTTTATCTACCTGAGTCTTAAAATCCTGTAAGGATAGAGAGTCCAGTACTTCTCTGGGTAGCCTGTTCCAGTGCTTCACAATACTTCTGATGAAAATGTTTTTCCTAATACCTAACCTAAATTTCCCTTGCTGCAACTTGAGGCCATTGCTCTTTCTTATCTGCTACCACTGAGAACAGTCCAGCTTCATCCACTTTGGAACCACCTTCAGGGAGTTGAAGGCTGCTATTCAATCCCTCCTCAGTCTTCTCTTCCCCAGACTAAGTAAGCCCAGTTCCCTCAGTCTTTCCTCACAAGTCATGTGCCCCAGCCACCGAACCCTGGACTCTCCAATTTGACCACATCCTTTGTGTAGTGTGTGTGTATGGGGGGGGGAGACGGACTGGACACAGGACTCCAGATGTGGCCTCACCAGTGCCAAACACTGGGGAATAATCAGTAGAGGGCAATAATCCATGCCCATTAGTTCCCACTTACAATAGGACCATGTTATCTTCAGGCCGCGGCTCACTCGCTCTATTGTGGGAATTAAGAGGCGAGCTTAACGACCTTTTGTTCTGCAATTAAGGACACTGGCCTGGACATGGAGGCTTAAATCTTGGTTTAGAAGAGATCCCTTGGCTTATGCAGTTGATTTGTGAACCTTTGTCCGCCCAGCTGGCGTGAATCTGTCTCCCGAGCAGAGATGGGGACTTTGGGTCCTAGCTGCTTGCAGTACCTGGCTTTGGATGGAAGAGGGTGCTGACCGCAGCAGCTGGAATTAAATCGGGGACTGTTCCCCCCCCGACTTGTTCTATGAGCAACTAGAAAAGCAGCTGCAGTGCGAGTGTGGTTGGTGGCAGCATAGAGGAGTGGGGGGGAGAGACCCTGGGCAGCCAGCCAGCCAGCGCCACTCCCAGCATGCTGGCACCGTGCCACGCTCCCGGGCGAGCTGAAAGCCTCTCATCACCTCTGCGCCAAGCAGAACAAAGAGAAAAAGGTGGAATTTCTAGGGTGCGTCCCCCGCCTGCTATTTGCCGCCGCTCCGGGTACATTCCCAAGGCTGAAGCCACTTGCGGCTTGAAGAGGAAAAGGCTTTGGAGGCTGCGCCTGGCGTTGCCAAGCTGGTTTTGCTGGTGGAGCTGTGAACACCCCTTCTCCCTTTGCGCTGTGCTGGGGTGTCACTACCTTCCTCCTCCCAGATCCTCTGCTCCCAGAAGCAATTCAGTCTGAATCACAACAATTAGCACGGGAATGGAGGCAGATGGCAAGGGACAGTTTCAAGGGAGCTGAGATGCACAGACCAGGGATCACACCCAACGCTCATAAGGCCCCAGGACAGAACAAGGGTCACGGGTCATGACTCAGTTTCCCTGCTCCACAGGCAAGAGATTTTTCTCCCAGAGTAAGGGGTGGGAATACAGACATTTCAACCCGAACGGTATACAACTCCTCCACAAATGGCCAAGGGGTGGGAATCTGGAATCTGCCTCAACCATGAGGCTGGATTCAGAGGGCCCCGAGACCATGCCACAGGGGAGTGAGGATGTCTGTATTCTCTGCTGTAGGTAGCTGCTCTTGGTAATGTTGCCTGATGGGTAATACACCAAGAAGCTGGTGTATCCCTCTAAAGAACTTGCTCTGGCTTCTCCTGTACTTCTCCAGGCAAAATAAAAGCCCTCAGGCTTATCTTGGGTGTAGCAGTTTTGAGGGGGTCTGTGCAAATTGATCAAAGAACACCCCCCCCCCCAGCTATTGCTCACTTCCTCTCTTCTGGGTGGTTTCTGCAAGGCTGGACTGGTTTGCAATGACCAGCAAGAGAGGAAACAGCTTGATATGCCCCCTGATCGTGAATACTGCCAGTAGCGGACAACAGGCACCGATCAATTTGTTTCAACTAGTGCAAGAGACACATGGGGGAGGAAAATACCAGAGCTGGGGTGCAGTGAAGGCAGAAAATGGAATAATTTAGTGCCCTACTCACAGAGGCAGGGCGAAAGCAAAGCTCTCAGGATCTAGCTGTGCCCCAAGCCTTCATCTGCTCGCTTGAATGTTTCCCTGATGTGTCAGCGAAGGTGACGTTTTGAGTCTGGTCTTTGGTGTTCTGGCTAAAGGCAGCAGCTGGGTGGAAAGGAGGAGCTGTGTATGAAAGAGCCTGAAGTCCATGAGCCCAAAGTAGAGGGTGCTGCTGGCACCACAAGTATGGTGAACACAGATGGGGACATGTGCTTCGTGTGAGCAGGATAGGGCTCTTTTCTAAGCCCCTGTGCCAGGGGCAGGGGAGGATGGTAATGGGTTAACAGACTTGGCTCGTCTCCTCCCAAATCCCAGAGCACAGAGCTTTGAAGGCACTAGGGCAGCTAGCCAAAGATGAACTGATTAAGAATGTCTTGGCTAGAAGGTTATGCCTGCCCCAACCCATGGAAAGAGAGATTTCCTCAAGCCTGGCTCTCAGACCCACATTTGGAAAGCAGCAGGGCTCAGAGTTGTGGGACAGAGCATGTGCCATCTCAGAGGGTGGGCAGGAAGACAAGAAACACTTGTTAGGGTAGGCAGCTGGTGGGCAGGACGTGGATTGAGAGATTTCCTCCTCATATCGAAGGATATGAGGGAGGTAAAACCCACTCCTGGCACCAGAGCTGGGTTCCCAAAGCCCGAAGGCAACATGTTCTGCTGCTCTTGATCAAGAGACGCCTTCTCTCACTTAATAAAGCCTTGCTTCCTCACATCACCACATATCTACATAGGTTTGTCAACCGTAGATCAATCTTCTGAGCTTTCATGGTTTCTCTGTAGCTTTGAATAGATAAGCAGAAGAGTAGCAATAGAGTGAAGGCCACTGGGGTCATTTCTAGCCATCCATCTTTGACTCCCGTCAAGTGCCTCGCAGCAGACAGCTTTCCACTCAGCGGAGAGTGTACAAGATTCAAGGCACTGACGTGATCTCATTAGCTCTCATTTCCTCGGCCAGCGTCTGTCCGACATCACTCTTGGGATGGCAACAGACCTTCCTTGGTGGGAGATCTTTGCCGTCGCCCCTGCCCACAGGTTATAAATGTCACCCCTTTCCTCTCCATCCAGGTCTTTGCCCACTTATGAAGCCAGCTGTGCTCTTCCTACACTGCCATTCAGAGAACAGCTTCTGCCGCCTTTCGAGAAAAACCACAGGCCATCGGACTTGTCTCAAAAGCATGCCGCAGAAGTTGATAGCCCATGAGATGTTGGGCAAAGGTCACTGAAAGGAGTATCTGCTGGCTCCTGGCAACCATTTGGGTATCCCTACGAGGTTACATACCTACCTTGGCCATGACACTGTGAAACACTGGCACAGAACTCATTTTCTGTAAAATGATACTGAAAATATTGTGATACTCCTTTATAAACTCATGGTGCATCCGCACCTTGAATACTGGGCCCAGTTCTGGCCCCCACACCTTAGAGAGGATATAGAAGAACTAGAGAAGATCCAGAGAAGGACAATAAGGATGATTACCAGCATGGAGGGCCCTCCATATGAGGAGAAACTAAAGAAGCCAGGCCTGTTCAGTTTAGAGAACAGATGCTTAAAGAGGGAAATGATAAAGGTTTATTAGATACTAAACAGCAAAGAGATAGTCATTAGGGATTTACTATTAACTGTCTCTCCCCAGACAAGAGCTAGGGGGGTCACAACATGAATCTAGTACGTAGTAAGTTTAAAACCAACACAAGGAAGGTTTTTCACCCAGCATGTAATTCGACAGTGGAACTTGTTGCCACCAGATGTGGTGGAAGCTGATAGTTTAGCCAGTTTTGAAAAGGGACTAGACCAGTTCTTGGAAGAAAGGGACACTGGTACCAACTGAGCACGGGTGTTGTGAGTACAGCCTCTGAATCAGGACTTCCTAGACCTTAAATGCTGGAGGCTGCGAGTGAGAGAGGAAAAGGGGAAAAAACCATGGTCACACCCAAGCCACTCTCCCTTTCAGAGTCTGCTCTCTGGCCACATGACACAGGAGACTGGGCAAGATGGACCTAGGGTCTGACCCAGTCAGCGGCAATTATTATATTCTTATGTTTTTAAAATCATAGAAAATGAGGGTTGGACAGCACCTCAGGAGGTCACATCTAGTCCAACCCCCTGCTCAGAGCAGGACCAGCCCCAACTACATCATCCCAGCCAAGGCTTTACTTTAGTCTTAAAAATGTCTAAAGATGGGGATTCCTCTCTGGGGGTCTGTCCTAGTGCTTTACTACTCTCCTTGTGAGAAAGTTTTCTCTAATATCTAACCTGGACTTCCCTCCCTGAAACCTAAGACTATTGCTCCTTGTTCTGTCTTCTGCCACTCCTAAGAACAGTCCAGCTCCATCTCTTTGAACAGTTGAAGGCTGTTAATAAATTCCCCCCTCGGTTATCTCTTCTCCAGACTAAATAAGCTCGGATCCCTCAGCTTCTCCTCACAAGCCACATGCCCCAGTCCCCAAACTGTTTTCGTAACCTTCCGCTGGACTCACTCCAATTTGTCCACATCCGTTCTGTAGTGAGGGGCCCAAAACTGGACACAGGACTCCAGATGCGGCCTCCCCAGTGCTGAATAGAGGGGAATAATCACTTCCCTTGATCTGTTGTCAATGCTCCTATTAATGCAGCCCAGCATGCCGTTAGCCTTCTCTGCATTTTGTTTGCTGTCGCTCAAGAGGTCTTCAGCCCAGTCTACAGCTCCTTGCGCTAACAGAAGCCTTCGTTGTATCACTGGTTCCACGCTGACTGGACGCCAATTGAACCTGATATAATCTGTGCCTGAATCTCTTCCCCCCCCACCAAAAGAAAACCCCCTTATTATTGTGTGTCCAAACATGAAAAAGCTTTGAAGATGAGGCCTGAAATTCATCTTTCCAGCATAAACATGTGGGGAGCGTGAACAAAAGCTTCTATTCAGGACTGTTTTTAACCCGCTACCCCCACCAACAACCCTTTATCTTCTGCAGAGAAACACTCACAATAACCTCTTACAATAAATTCAACGCTTGTGTTTGCTGAAGAGAGTCAATTTTTTTTTAAGCCTGACACGTGATTTCGGAAGCCTCACGAGCTGCGAGTTATTAATAGGGATGTCTGAGACATGGAGAATTTGCTATTTCTTGATGGTTGTATCGACTGGTTTAGCAGTAAATGGAGTAGGGATACAAGGGTCTTTTGTTACCAAAGACCTCCCTACAAGGTTTCCTTCTCTCCCCCAACAAAGTCACGGCCCAGTAACAGAGGCATGCCCCAACTCAATCAAGGCCAAGAGAGTTTACACAGAAGGCGCTCGGATACCACAGAGAGGGCTGAAGACATTGGAGGAACGGTGGAAGAACTCTTGCAAGCTCAAGATTAAGGAAGGAAACACGTTACATCGTTTCCTTCAGAGACCTAAGATATCTACCTGCAGCATGAGGAGAAACATTGGACAAACAAATGAGATACTGTACTTCTAATGAGCGGTTTACCTGAAAACTCAGTCAGGAGTCTCACTAGAGCATGATCTACAGGAGGCTGGGCCGGCCCAACGCAGATGGGCTCTTTGGGGGTTTTGTCATCGGTGCCAGCACAAGGGCTGGGAGTTGGCTTGGGGTCCATAGGCTGTTGGACACACAGTGGCCTCTTCTCCAAGGTGGGTTTCTGAAGGGGTGTCCCAGTGTTGGGGTCATAGACTGCCCTTCTTCCTTCTACTGGGAAGACATTGATTGATGTGGGAGATGTCTTCTCATCTACTTCTCCACCTAGTTCTTTGAGGGCCTTGATCGTTAGTCGCTCCTGCTCCAGGTCTTGGGCTGTGGTGGGGGACCCTGGAGAGAAAGGGGATTTCTGGAGACTGCCTCCACCGTACGTTAGGTCTCTCTCAGTGTGTTCACGACTCTCCTTCACCTCTGACCAATATGCTCCGTCTCTGCGAGCTGCAGTTTTTAAAGCTACGGCGTCAGCCTCCAAGAAGTTTTCTGTGAGGTCCTCTGGGGAGTCGCCGCTGCTTTTGGACTTCAGGCACTCTCTCATGAAGTCCACAAAACTCTCCCCATTCAAGGTGTTTGGACGCTCTCGGCCTTCTGTAATACCTGAGGGGGCTTTTCCACTTGGTGCATGTACAGTCTCTTTAGAAGGAACATCAGGCTTTCCACCAGCCTGAAGTGGCTTCACAATGCCAATTGAATTGGTGCGGCTCACTTCCTGTGCATCTATGGATGTAAAGTCCAGAGCAGAAGACTTGAGAAGTGTTGCTTCAGAGACTGGACTCCCCCTGATGTCGGGGTGAGCCTGGAGAGTTTCAAAGTCATCGATGAATCCTCGGTGGTCTTCTGGTGTCCTGGAGGGCATCATGCCCTTTTTGGGCAACTCTGTGGGGGCCTCTTCATGACTGGCAATGATCCAATCTCTGGTTTCGCCAGTGGTGATAGGGCTGATAGCTGGCTTTCCAGCTGGAGCTGTGCCATTCTCTGCGGGCTGGAGGATGAACTTGCCACTTCTGAAGGTCAGATCTGCGGTCACGTCCTCAATCACTGTGTCATCAGATTCTCCCGAGCTGTCTGCATCTGCTGTTTCAACAAGGCCGGTGCCTGTCCAGGCAACATCAGCCTTCATGTCGATAGTGGCAGGTCCAGAGGTCTTCAGATCCACACCTTGGCCTCGTGGAGAGTGCTGCTCGAACTGGTACTCGGGCAAGTCTGCAGACACCCTGACACCTATGGGAGAAGGGGAGGCTGCTTTAAATGCTTCCTTCTCCTCTCCTGTTGGCTGGGCAGGACTATCTATGGCATCCTTGGAAGGCCACTCTGATAGATCCAACTCAGGGACCTTGTTGGCAGGCTCCACCTTGGGAATCAAGTCCCAGGTCAAGAGCTCATTCGTGAAGGTATGCATCTCGCGCACGCACTTGGACACCTCTTCCAGGGCAGCTGTGGTGCAGGAAGACTGACGAGACAGTCCAGCGCCCATTGGGAAGCTGCC
The DNA here is from genome assembly GCF_052110815.1 of Crocodylus siamensis. Taxonomy (NCBI): domain Eukaryota; kingdom Metazoa; phylum Chordata; order Crocodylia; family Crocodylidae; genus Crocodylus; species Crocodylus siamensis. The sequence continues at coordinate 4,341,316 of NC_143400.1, forward strand.
ACTGCTGCCCCGCCGTGGTTTGGCTTCAAACTCGCAGACGCGATCCTCGGGAATGTCAGTGAGCTGCTCTCTCTCACCATGCACCACCCAGGGACTGCCGAGATCGTTGGCTTCACTAATGAACGAGGCCTTGTACTCCTTGTCAAATGCTGCTTTATCCAGGATGACCTCAAACGGGGACTCAGGAGAATCCTTCTCCAGCACAGTCTCACCACCAGGCTGGGCAGAGGAATGTGAGTAGATGGAGTCTTTGGGAGCAGGCTGCTCAATACCTTGTTTTTGGTCCACCAAGAAAGTAAACTTGGATTCGCTGCTGGCATCAGGCTTGTTTTGGTCCATAGTGCCTTGGTCCTTCTGCACTGCTTGGTCATCTCCCTTCTGAACATCGCTTCTGGAATAGGTTTGCTCTTGGAAACCAACTGGAATGGCTGGGCCGTGAGACTGGGGCTCTGCTACGATGGAAAATGGGGAGCCTTCTGGGGAACCCACAGAGGTTGCCTCCATTCCAGAATTCATGCTAGGCCCATGGAAGCTATCCACCATCGTTTTGCCGTCTACTGCTAGTTCCACCCTCATGTTCGTTAGGCCATGGGGCTGACTATCCGCCGGCGAAGATGCCTTATCAGAAAGGGGAGACACAGTCCCCTCTGAGGCCAGAGATTTGAGAGAGAGGGAGAGATTCAGAGTGTAGTTACAAGATTAACAGCAAAACAGGCAACATGCTCTCGGGGTCTAGAAGGAAGGGAGAAACTGAGGGACCAAGACACCAGCCTTGGCAGACATGCACAGCACTGCCAGTCACAGGACAGAAAAGCCACTGGACACAAGAAATTGCAATGTACAGCGAGACTTTTCAAGCAGCTGTGACCTGATAGCAAACGACAAGGCGGAGGCCTCCATACCCGAAGTGTGCAAAGCGACCAGGGGTGGGTGAGGAGGATCTCAGGCATGCTGTGCTAGACACCGAGGGGGATGCTATGACATACGGTACAGATCCAAATGAGACACCTGCAAATCACCCCAATTAAAGTGACTACTAGATGAGCCTGAAAAGGCCGAAGGTCCAGCTGCTGCCTGCTGAGCTTCAATGTTCTGGTTGGCCTGGACCACGAAAAGCAGTATGTCTTGAACACCCCTCACCCCTTTGTCCTGTGCTGGGAGCATCACTACCTTCCTCTTCCCAGATCCTCTGCTCCTAGAAACAGTTCAGTCTGAAGGACAATGATTAGAATGAGAGAGAAGGCGCCTGGTGAGGGACATTTTCAAAGGAGTTGAGATGCGCAGACCAGCAGTCACACCCAATGCTAATAAGGTGACCCCAGGAAAGACCCTAGGAAAGTTTCCCTGCTCTCTACTCTACTGGCCAAAGATCACCCTCTCAGAGAAATGCGTGGGAATACAGATATTTGAACCTGAAAGGTATAAAACCCCTCCACACCAAGGCATAACGGTGAGAGTCTGGAATGTGCCTTGACCATGAGGATGAATCCGGAGGGGTTGGAGTTGTCCCCATCTGGTGATGAGCGAATTTATGTATGCTTTGCTGTATGTAGCTGCTCCTGAAAAAGTTACCTGATTACTAATGTCCCAATAGACTGGCATATGGCTCGGAGGAACTTGTTTTGGCTTCTCTTGGGCTTCTCTGGATAAAATAGAAGGCTCCATAAGACATCCTGGGTTTAACATTATTGCTTTTCTACTGCAGTGGTTCTCAACTGCATTAGAATCAAGGCACCCCCATGGAAGATACCAGCTAGCTTTCGATCATAAGAGGTACCGTTCTAGCCGAGACCACTGCTTCATCTAGTCCAGCAACCCATCTATCAATGGTGGCAGGAGTGGATGATTCCGAGCGAGACCAAAGTACCAGGCATACCTTGAGTGATCGCGCTCTTATGCATTACTCTCCCTGGCATCTGCCATCATGGGTTGATAGAAGCCAAGGGGATGCATCTTATTTCTTGACCATGAAAAAAATATATAGAGCAATTCTTTTGTTCTAAGGAAGTCAGAAAAACCACAACAGGATGTTTTGGACACTCAGGATTCCTATTGGATGTCTCTGGTTTTATCTTACGAATCATGTGTGGGTGTTTGCACAACTAACAGTGCTGACAGTGAGTGGCACCCTTAGAAGGACCTTGCTTAGAAGAATCACTGTTCTATTGTGGGGAGAAACTACTCCTCCTTTCTCCTACCCTGGCATGTGGGTGGGGCTGGTAGCCAAGAGCACCGGGGGCTGGGATGACAGCCCCACTTCAGGTCAAGCTCTTGAAAGGGAGATTGGTTATGTCATTTCAAGGTGGACTCGTATCAGGGACACCACTCACCTGAAACACAGATGTTTATGGGGTTATAGTACATCCCAACCCTGCCTTGAGCTTTGGGATAAGACGACGCCAGGCAGTGTTATTAAGCAGATGTGCCCAGAGTAGATTCTCTGTGTGTATGCAGCCTATGACTTCACTAGCACAGGCACCAGTCTGGGCGACACTGCCACTTGGGAAATGCTCCTATGCTTGGAAGTGTGGTTATGAAAGGAGCTATGATGCCGTAAACCCTTGAAGGGCAGAGGAGAAAGAGCGGAGACTCGTCAGATTTGCACTGATACAGTGGCAATTCTTAAGGATTCAACTGTGTTGATTAGCTCCAAAACAACCCTTGCTATCAAGACTAATGAAAGCAAAAGGTCTGCTAAGTGGTGGAGTTCTGAACAGAAATTTATAGTAGAAAGCCTCTTTCTACAAGATGCTTCGCCTCCCCTGGAGCTGATCAGAAGAGCCTGTTAGCATTAAAAATTTGGCATGTTTCACATGCACACAAATGCAGCAAAGCATAAGCCTCCAAGTTTCATCTGAATAAAGCTAAAATGCAGAGAAATACCTTACTATAGCACCAAGTGCTTTGCAAACTAATACTATGTGGGGCTTATAATTAAAGTGGAAAAACAAATAGGTTTGCTTTAATAGTTTATCCTTCACCTAGGCGTTCATTCCTGCTCATCTGTGGAGTCTGGAAAACTGGGCCACTTCCAGCCAGATGAAGGAAGCAACATGCCAATTAAGTTTAACACAAATACCATATTTTCTCACATATGCTATGCATGTTTCACCCACAAGAACAAGCTGCTGTAAATTGCGCTGCACATTATATGTGATAAATACAGTAAGAGTAGTTTCTCCCCAGTTGAAGGCAAAAGTGAATGTAAAATCTGCAGGGAACTCAGGGAGCTTTGAACAGGCTGGGATCCCTTGCTGCTGCTACTCAGTTTCTTACTACTACTACTCACCCCCATCTTATTCTACCTTTCAAAAACAAGTGTGCTTTACATTCTGGGGTGAGAGAATATGGTATATTCCTACTTTGCATGGCAATCATCTGTTATTAGGATGTTAATGGAGTTTGAAAAATCAAAGACTAGGGTTGGAAGGCATCTCAGGAGGTCATCTAGGTTGACCCCCTTGCTCAAGGGAGGATCAGCCCTATCTAAATCACCCCATAAACGTATCTGTCTAGCTTATTCCAAATAAAAACCACACAAACAACCTACTCGCCCAACTACCAGGCACAAAGCCCGAAACCACCAAGAACACCCTAATTTGCCATAGGTAAAACAGAGGGGGGCTGCCTATGTCTGCCCACGGGAAGGACAGGAAGGCCTCAGTTACATCTGATGGCATCGCATGTTACATTGCTCCACCATCCCCCAGATAACACAGAGTGACACAACTGAAGCTTGTTTCCAATACAGCATTCACACCACCAGCATGGTCACAAACAAGAGAGATTGTTGGCCAACTTAAAGTGTGCATGGATATGAGCTGTTTGCTGTATATGAAGATGGTGCTAAGTGTGGAAGAAACAGTTGTGGGGGGGCCACCACCCTTTAGCAGGTCTCTAACTGATACACAACACAGCTCCAACGACACAAAACTTAGTCCCCATGGTACCTTCGAGGTAGAAAATGCAAGTTGAGAAGGCTGGACAGGACGTACACAGGAATTAAGCTGATGTTCCACCTAACAAAAGTTACATCAGTAAAGGGAAATAATTTTCCTTGTATCCTTCCCTGATTTTCAGAGAATCCAGACAAATGAAGGAAGAAGGGGAAAGGTGGAGGAAGAACCTAGTGACTAGGTTTTTCTTGGTGTTCACTCAACCTGTTTGAGAGCTTTTCCAAGCTTCCTTCCCACTGAAGGCAAAACTAGAGTAATAAGAGAATCCTGCCTGGGGTGTCTTCATGAAGTCAGGATGGAACGGACGTCCAGAGGTCACATCTGGTCCAACCCCCTGCTTGAGGCAGGATCAGCCCTACCTAACCTAACCCATCGTATACAAATCCATAATTTAAAAACTCCTCATAAAACTATCATCGACCCTAACACAATACAAAACATCACACCCCAACCTGCCACAGGTAAAGCAGGGGGAACCACGGTGGCCAAAGTCCTGCTTCTATAAAAGGTTGTTAATATACACATTCAAGAGATCCCAGGTAAAAGGTCATGCCCCACCCCATTACAGAAGCAGCCCCCGCCAAACACCAAGTCCATACCAGTCTGACCATGGAGGAAAATTCCTTCCTGACCTCAAACATTTCAAATGGCAAATGCAGTTGGGACATTTTCTAGAACTGCAACACTGGACATCTGTGGAGAAGGTTCCCAAAAGCCAGTTGTGAGAAATGAATGCAAAGTACCACCTTGCGTTCTCTCAGGGAGATGCACAGAGCTGCCAGAACCCGAGGTGGACACCTTTTACAGGCAACTTCTATAGAATCAAGAGTGTCAGAGTCTCTCTCTTCCAGGCAGGACTTCTGGACCTGGAAAAACCTGCTCTTCCTGAAGCAAAGACTTAAGATGTTGCTGGATTTCACCAATCTGAGTGTATCTCAGAGGGAGCATCTCACCGCAAGGAGCTATGGGCAACAAGGCTCATGGGACACTTTAGGCGCTGAATAGAAGACATCTACTACAACTGCCAACAGCATCCTACTGAATCAAATGTCACGTTGGACAATGCGGAAGGGTTGGCAAGTTGTTTCCAGAGGGGAAACGCTCTGTTTTCCTTACGGATCAGGAAGGGAACCATTAAATAAGGGGTGGGGGGAATGACTAGATTAGATCCCTTCTGGACTATTGGTTCACCTAGTTGATTGATCTCCTGCAGAACTGGAGCCATGGTGAACAGAAATTAGCATGGAGCCTTTTAATGATATGTAAAGGTGTCATGAAAAGCTGGATGTTTTAAGCAATTCCTCCTGTGTTTTTATTTTACCAGCACTCAGCCATGCTGCCATTGTACAGAAAGCTGAAATCTTGTTAGATGGTCACTTCTGTCCAACCAGCACTGTATGCTCTGGAGAAGAGATACTGGGATTGTGTGATCCACTGTTCTGACCTGTACTGGCTACTGCTGTGGTCAAGGGGTTTGCCAGCTACGCCTGACATAGATCCACTACCTGCCTAGGAGAGGGGCTGGTACTTCAGGAAAAACAGAAGGAGTTTCAAAAAGACAGCATCTGGAGGATGTATATGAAGTGATCACTGTAGTCATCTTTCAAGACAAGAGGCCCTGGTCACTACTCCCCAATTTTGGTGTATAAACGGAGTTAAACCCCAGGTGTTTGCTGTTTTCTTTGCTCCACTTATGCTGGTGGTATTCGGCTCAGACACTGTCCCTCTGAAGCCTGGCCCCTCTTCCAAACTCCTGCATCCTACTAACACCACTCAGATCTCAGCTCCAGCATTTTTGCTACTTCAAAGAAATCAAAATGTTCTGCTGGAAACCTACAATGAGCTGGTGTAGCTTAGATTCTGGGAACCACTTTAATAGGGTGATAAGACATTTGACTCAAAAGCACAGGCAAGACAACAAGAAAATCAGCTGAAAAAGAACGAACCTGGATTTGTCCCCCACCCTCCCACTATAGCACTAATTTGCGCATCTTATTATTTTTTTAAATCCAAGCAGATATGACAGACGTTAATGACAGCTAAAAACAAAAAACGTGCAAAGCAATATCAGCAGCTGACAGGCACAGCCCCGAGATAGGAAGTTGCCAGCGGGCACTTTTGCAGTCGAGCTGGGTTGCAAAGGACTTTTACTGTTGTTTGCTTTTAGTAACCGGGGTGGAGGGGAGAGGAAAAATGGAGGAGTTGAAAGAAAAATGTTTATTTTACTTAAAAGGCTGTAACTGGCTAACAGCTTGGCTCCCAGCAATGCCCCAGAGAGATTTCAGGATTGCAACTTCCTATTCCAGATGCCTTGATAACACTCGTGCCGAATGGAGAATTTAATCAAGGTGGTCAAATTCAGAATTTATCTGATACTGCAGAGCAGGCTTTTTTCCCCCCTTCAATTCTTTCATCAAAACAGGCTTTCTTCCCCTTTATCTTTTGGGGGAGAGAGGGGGACGGCGGGAGGAAGGGTCAGAAGATGTCCAGCTACAGGTTGTTCTAACCTTCTGCTTCGCTAAGGCAAGTCCTGGAGTTCTGACTGTCCTATGTGCCCGTGACATCTCACTCATGAGAGTGCTCCTGGAATCACTCAAAACACCCTGACTCGACAGGAACATGCCCATGTTTAACTGGTGGCTCAGACACGACCTAGGCTTTGGGCTTTGAGGAAGCCGTACCTTTCCAAGAAGCCCCTGCTACATCAAAATTGGTCTTCAAACACCTTTTCTGATCTCTTCCGGTGTCTCGTGTCAGATTTCCCAGGTTGGGCTGAAAATTTAGAAGCTGGATGGATATAAGAATACCCCAGAAAATTAAGGGCTGATTTGCCCTCTCCAGTTTGAGAAAACTACAGCTAAGGAACTCAGCTAGCCAAGTCTACCTGGGAACTGGCTAAAGGTTTTTCTCTATGCAATGCACTCAACCTCTATGTGAGTGGTACCTCGGAGGACTGTAACGCAGGGATATGACACAAAGGCGGTTGATATGGGGGTATCTATTCCCTTCGAAGAAGACAAACAAGCTATTGTACTGTAGGAGGCATGGTTGAGTGTAAAAAAAAAAAATCTGTAACAAGGCATTTACCCAGCCCAGCTAAGCCAACAGCTTTGTTATAGTATGGAATGGAAAGTAGAATTAAATTTCACAATTTGGAATAGTTTTGCCTAGCTGAAATTCCTCCTGTCCAATATGGCTATGAGCTCGCAGATCATCTCTGCAGATTCGGAAGAGCTGGTACGCTAAGGGTAGAGAATCACAGCAACAATACAGCCCTCAGACAGGCATCCAGTCCCACCTCATGCTCCCTGATGAACTCGTAGTTATGCAGCTGTGGCTCTTTTGCAAGCTATGGAGCTTTAGAGGCCTGTCTGCTGCAAGGCATGACCTGCACCCGTGACCAGGCATGGAATGAGATGCAATGACGAGTGAACAGAGCCCTCCCTGGCCTATGCTGGTATCAGGGCTCCTCCAGTAAACCCCACCTAGCTGCCTTCCTGAACTCTGCTCAGTTTATTGCTGCATGCTGGGAAATGTCAGACTCCTGCAGAGACCACAGCAAGCTCGGGTTCTCCACTGATAGCTTCTACCACAGCCTCTCCACAGCTCTGACTTACATGCGCATCTGGAGAGGTGATTGCAACTCATAAAGATATACCCCCAGTTAGCTCTACTAGGAAGCTTGGGCACGACCTAGATGGCATGGACCACAGTCCTTAGTGAAGACAGAGGTAGCTACGGGCTCCATGCTGCAGTGCTTAAGCTAGTACCCTGACCTCAGGGTCACAGAGAGGCTCATGGGTATTAAGCTATCAAGTCCACCCTCCTTTGATGCACTGCCTGACTGTCAGGTCCCCTTTCCAGCACTGAGCTTGATTAGACCCAAGAAACATGCATCGATTTTCCCAGCAAATGCCAGAAGGAGCAGCTACCCCTGCCACAGGTCAGCCAGCCCTGTCTGGTGCCTGCCTCTCACCAGCTTCGTTTGGTTGGAAGACTGAGCAAGGTGGCTGGTTTCCTCAACAGCCAAGATCTCTCCTGACCTCACCCAAACCAGAAAATCTCAGGGGCCTTCCCTTGACATGGAAACCCTGCTTGTGTAGTCCTCAGATCTCTGGCATTGGTGGCAATCCTGGATAACTGCTGTAACGAAGCAGAAAACCTGATAGAACACTGGAACAGGTTATCCAGAGGTGGTGGAATCTCCATCCTTGGAGGTTTTTAAAACCTGGCTAGACAAAGCCTTGGCTGGGATGATGTAGTTGAGGCTGGTCCTGCTTTGAGCAGGGGTTGGACTAGATGTGACCTCCTGAGGTTCCTTCCAGCCCTCATTTTCTATAATCTTTGTCCACAAGTCCCTGGAGTCCACTAGAGTTGTTTGTGTGCGTGAACTAGACTGCTAGCCATCAGCTATCATATGTCACATACAGGGACGGGTTCTGGACAGGTGATTTTCAAACGATAAGTCATGAACAATAGGAAGCCTTGTGGCCAAGTTACAGCCTTCTTTCTCAACATTTTTCTTTTCTCTCTTTCTTTTTTAATTAGCGTACAAGAAAGGTGACAGACTTGCCTTGTGAGGTCGTAAAGAGAGAGACAGGCTGAGAGGAAGAAACAAAGGCATCTGAAAGAAAATATACAGGATGAGAATTCGACAACTCTTAAAAGACAGGAGGAAATGCAAGTTACAGGCACCACTGGGCTCCAAATAGGCTGTAGAAAGGTTGGCAAAGGGAAGAGGCAAGAAACTCAATAAGCATCACTCACCTTACCTTGTTGCAATTTTAAAAAGGAAGCACCCTACAAAAACAGTCAAGCAAGGCATTTTTTTTTCTTTTGCTCCCATCTGCTGAGAAAAAGATCCCTTGGCACCCCATTAAATATTGGTTTATGAGGGAAACAGGAGACCAGCGGGGCGGCTCTTGTATAATTCATGTGGCTTCCTTCAGGACTTTGCAGTCCTCTCAAATGCGGCCATGTCTGCCCCTCATGAGTCACGGGAAGTGCACTGGCGGCACCCAATGAAAACGTGCTCTCAGCACGGTCAGACACTATTCATGCAGACAGCTACGCTGATGCAGGAGTTTGCATACACAGGAATATACACGAGGTCACTGGAAGTTTTTCCCCCCCAACCACTAGCCATTCAGTAAGCACTCAGGCCCCACACCGACCCACCACGGCACAAGCCAAGTGCGCTTGGGGACAGCAGCATGGGAAGAACGCAAGCAATGGAGCTATAGTAACATTTCAAGAACTACCTTCTCTGCAATAAGGATGACAAGTGCTATGAAGGGGCTTCCACACAAGGCTGAGACTAACAAAGCCAGACCTGCCCAGTTTAGAAGGGACATTTGAGCAGGGACATAAGAAGGGTTTACAAAGTACAAAATGGCAAAGAGAAAGTCTGTACAGATTTATTACCAGCTCTCTCTCACCAGACAAGAACTAGGGGTCACAACATGAAACCAGAAGGTAGAAAGTTTAAAACTAACACTGGACAGTTGCTTTTCACCAGCATCTCATTAAAGGGTGGAGCACACTGCCACCAGATGTCCTGGAAGTTGAGAGTTTAGCCAGATTCACAAATGTATCGGACACGTACTTGGAGGAGAGGGGCATTAGTTGCTACTGAGTACGGGAGTGTGGGGCACGGCCTCTGAACCAGAACTTCCTAGACCTTAAATGCTGGAGGCTGCGAATGGGAGAGGAACAGCGGGAAAAACCCTGGTCAGAACTAGGCAGACAAGGTTCTTTTGGTAAACCCCATATCTTCTTTTAAACCCAAGAAACTTGTCTGCCTACGTCCTCAGACCAACACGGCTACAACCTATACCCCTGATATGAACCAGTCCACTCTTTCCCAACGTCCACACTCTGCTGCTGTGAGACAGGAGACTGGGCAAGATGGACCTATGGTCTGGCCCAGTAAACGGCATCTGACGTACCTTCTCTAGACACTCTTACAATCGCATTTTGCCCCAGTGTCTGTTACCAGCCCTCATCAAATCAGACCTGGTAAACGCAGAAGGCATTTGAATTCTGGGCTTTCCAGAACATAAACGCAGAAGCTCTATTACCTCATCTAACAGATGCGTCTTATCTACCAATTTGGAACCCACCATTTCAAAGCTGCATATGGGCTGTAGAGACATCTCCAAATTGAGTCTTTCCCATCTCAGCCCAACACCCACCCATGGCCAGAGCAGCACCCAGCACCTGTTCCTACATTACCTGAGAGTTGAATAGTTACCACACAAAGCAAGGGCGGCTCTTCTTACTGCTGCCTGTAATGGAGAAAGGAAGCCGCCTAGGACTTCAAGGGCCCCACTATTCATTCAAATGAAAGCTTGATCGAAACCAGCTAGAGAGTTCCTATACATTTTCAAGCACTGACTTTATAGGGGGTTGGCTCTTTTTATCGCTGGAATGGACATTTTTTATCTTGTGATATTATTTTGCACATGTGGCCGGTCTACATTTATTGCATGATTCACCAGTTTATTGTGTGGGGTTATTAGTATGCACATGTGGTCAGTCTATATTTATGGTGCAATTTACCAGTGAACTGTGTAATATATGTAATGTGTAGCAAGGGCCTACGGAAAGACACCATCTTCATTACAGCTACCACCTGACAAGGCCCTGAAAACCATAGCCTTCTGACCTTACCACTGGATGTACACAGGATTCCTAAAGCATGTGACTGATTATACAGGAGTGGTTGTCAACCTCATTAGACTCAAGGCCTCTCCTGGGATTATTCCAGGTCTTAGCTTTTACTTGTTTCTTGACAACAGAAAAACAGCAGAGCAGTTCTTTTGTTGTAAAGACCTCAGAAAACCCAAAACAGCTCAGAGCATTCTGCACACAATGGATTCCTATTTGAAATCTCCAAGTTTATCTTGGGAGTCACATGTCGGTGTTTGCATGTACAGTATCATGTGCACCCTTAAAAGGATCTTAAGGCACCCTGATTGAGCATCACTGGCTTGTATCCTAGGAATGGCCAACTCCAAGGCTTGGTTCTCTTGACCCAATCCAACTCTAACCTGCACGAAGCAAACACAGGCTTTCGAAGCCTCACCAACTCCTAACTATCCCCTGACCTAGAAGGCAAAGCTGCCAAAATGCCTCTTAAGAGAACAATGCAATAGCGATACTTGCCCAGACACTTCCCCCATGCAGAAAGCTGCCTTAATATTAAGTAATTTTGCACTGCAATTTCAAGGGAATCCTTTGATAACAACATTGCGAAGAGAGTGAGGAAGTGACATGACCATCGGGGCCCCCCAGTGCGAGTTGCTTGGACAGAGGAATAAGCATCCAAGGGTCCTGATTCTTTGGGCTAAACTACATTGCTCCCTTTTAGGCTAGAATCTGTTTACTCGAGTTGTGGGAAGATTTATAGCCAACGACTGAGTCAGCTCCCAGCCTGTGGAAACAGCTAGGTGGCACTTGGGGAACAAGCAACCTCTTGCCAAAGCTTCCATAGCTATGAAACTCTGGGAAGATATATGACCAGACTAACCTGTCTTACCTCTTAATCCACCCACCCCTTTTCTCAGGGGCAGGCTCCAGTGAGAGAACGATGAACGGTAGCACTGCGTGAATGCCAAAATCAGAGCAGGCCAGGAGAACAAGAGTGCATATGGCATAGCCTGGTTCTATGCCTGGACTGGATAACAGAAGCATTGGGTAAAGACATAGGCAGATTAGAAAGGAGAGATGTTTCAGCTAGCTTTGGGACCGAATTCACCATGCTTCACAAACCCCACCTGTTCTGTCCAGGAAGTTATTTAGCAGGCATCTAACCACTGGTCTAACCATCAAGCCAACCCTGACTTTGGTACCTCCAGATCCTAGAGTAGGGGACTAAAACTGCAGCAAGGGAAAGCTAGGTTGGATATTGAAAGAACTCTCTCACCGAGGGTGGTCCAGCATCAGAACAGGCTACCCACAGAGGTGCTAGAATCTCCATCCTCGGAAATTTAAGGGCAAGTTGGGCAACTGCCTGTGTGGGACAATGTAGACAGGGATGGTCCTGGCTTCAGAAGAGGTCTGGATTAGATGAGACTGCCCAAGAGCCCAACTTCTCTAGGATTCTAGCTCAGGGTAGAAGGACCCATCACAGCAATGTGTCCTAAAGCACATGCTCCCCCACAAGTCTACAGGTACACTCCAAAGCCATATGTTCAACAACTAGGCTACTCTGGGCTCCTGCTGAAGATGGAGAAAAGACTCAAAGGGGGGGAATTCCAAGATAAACACCAAAGACTGCCACCTGCAGTGGTGCCCTCCACAGTCAAATTAAAACTGGCTAGAAACCGGCTATAATGCTACATACATTTTCAAGCACTAACTCTCTATAGCCAGTTGGCTCTTTTTATAGCCAGAGACATTTTTATGGTGCAATGATTCCTTTGCACATGGCCAGTTTAAATTGATTGCACAATTAATCAGTTAATTGTGCGATATATGCACTGGGTGGCAGACACCCAAGTGATAATGCTTACTGCAGGGTCAGCTGACCTGTGGGACTAGCAGCCTCTGTCCACTCTATCCCGCAGCAAGACCCACCTGAAAGAATGTATCACTTTTCATTCAGGGGTAAATCAAGGGAAGCCAACCTGCTACAGTGAAGCCCCGAGTTAAAGGCGGCAAAGGTAGCACACATTAGCTAACATGGGATAGGAGCAGACAGACAGCAGTTACAGATAAGCCAGATAAGCCTCACGCTTGTAGGCACCAAGATGCACAGCTCTTCTATCCATACCCTCAGCAACTTGATATAGGATCTCAGAGAAAGCTGACCTCCATACCCATGTGGTCATCTTTAACACCCAAGGCAGTTCCTCTTTATTGGCTCTGATGCTACTTCAGAGAAGGACATAAGCTGAATACACAGGCAACTGCACTTGTGAATTTAGATGGGCACTGATAGTAGACATGGTCACAAGGCTGGCTACAAGATAAAGTCTCAACAGCTTCCTTCCAGTTCTCAGCTATGCAGCTGCTGCTTGAATTTTGCAAGCAAAGAGGCTGGTTTGAGGTCTCCCCTTCACACTACTTAAATTCTGCTTTGCCATATTACAGGAGCTTGATTCTGCCTGATGCCTGCAGCTCCTGGACTGCGCCCTCCGGTTCTCTGGGATGGAAGTTTCATTAGGAAGCAGTGCTGGTTTCCCCAGCCCTGGAATAGTATGTGCCCTTCAGGTTCAGAGACATGATGTGGATTTTTGTGTTCAGTTTGAAACCTTTTCGCTTCCAATATAGCCACTTTAGTAGGGCTTTTAGCTGTTAACTTTAAGTTAGGACACATTAGGGTGAGTGAGGCTAAGGGAGATAATGTAAGGGGGACTGAGTGATAAGGGAGAGAAGTTTCTTGAAAAAATTAGCCAGTCTTAAGACAGGCTGACTACCAGTCAGAAATTCTTGGGATGATAAGAAGTAGAGATTCCAAGTTGTAAAATGGCTTATTCCTGCTTGGAGGAAAACAGCATATCTAGATCAGCAGCTCTCAACTTTTAGCCTCGATGCACCCTCAGAAAATGCCAGCTCCTGGTTTTCACTCATATTTTGACTATGGAAAAAGTAATACAGCAATTGTCTTATGGCAAAGACAACAATAGGTCAGGGTTCTTTTAAAACACTGTGGAGTATTACTTGGAGTCTCTGGGTTTACTTTGCAAGTCATGTTTGTACATCTAACGGGCATCCTGACTGAGAATCACACATCTAGATATACATCATACTGTTTATTAGCTGGCAATATTCCTAACGGGGGAATTCTAATAAACACATTTTATATTTGCTTTACTGTAGGGCTTGCTTTGAAGGAGAACGGGGGCTGTCAAAAGAAACCTTCCGGCCTCTAAATCTACTCCAGGGCAAATTTAAATCTACTCAGACCCCTACGTCTACTCCAGCGGTCAACACAGGCATGGCATAAGTATTACCAAGACGTGCTGCTCTAGCCTTGGGACCGTGGTCTTTGGAGGACTCTTCCCCAAACTCAGCAGTGGTAGGAAGATGTTCCAACTGCCATAATGGCCAGAGCAGAAGCGTTCACATCACAGCCCATCAGATTCCAACGAATCCACTACATGCCTCATCATGGACAACCTCATAGGAGCATGATTCTAGAAAAGCATTTGGTGTATGACAAGGACACAAGAAGTAGGTAGCTCAGGTAGAGACTGTAGGAGGCAGATGACCCATTTGGGATGGCTTCAGTATGACTGCAGGTGGAAGCTGTTATTCTGATAGGCATCTCCTCTGTCCATCCCACGCAAGAAAAAGGTTGTGGACTGCTCCTCTGCATCACAAGATGGTGATTAGGATGCAATTTGCCTAAGAGGAAATGACTTGGAAGCGTGGCCAAGCTGGTGCTAAGGAGGGTGGGGGGATACTGGAGGTCCAGCTTGTCACAAAGGCACCCATTCCACCAAATTCCAGCCAGCCTGTGGGAATACAGGCTCCATTCAAAATATCCCAATGCCTTTACGGTCAGGCTTCCAAAGTGTTCAGCAATAATGTTCTCAGTACCAAAGAAAATCCCTCTACCTTGCCTGGCTACTACTGTATCATGTCACTTTTCTGCATCTAAGCTTCACCCAGTAGAAGAAAGAGGGATGTGAACGAGGGCTTTCTGTGAGCTGGAAGTGTAACAGCCAGTGATTGAAGTGAAGCCATCTGGGGTAGAGAAAGATTCTGAGGTTACGATACAGCTCTTCTTATGCTGGAAGCTGGTTTAAGCAACTCTGAAGCATGCATGGTAATGCAAAGACAATTTCATTAGCCTCATATGGACTTGGAAAACAAGTCTATTTCCAGGCATCAAGGGTCATACAAAAGTTGGCTGGAAGAGACTTCATGAGGTCGAGTTCAGCCTCCTGCTCAAGACAGGATCAACCCTGACTAAGACATCCCAGGCAAGTGAATGTGAGCCAGCAGTGTGCCTTTGTTGCGAAGAGGCTAACAGCATACTGGGCTGCATTGATAGGAGTGCTGCTAGCAGATTAAGGGCAGCGATTCTTCCCCTCTATTCGGCACTGGTGAGGCCACATCTGGAGTACTGTGTCCAGTTCTGGACCTCCCCACTATAGAAAGGACATGGACAAAATGGAGAGAGTCCTCCAGAGGAGGGCAAGAAAAATGGTTAGGGGGCTGGGGGACATGACTTAGGAGAAGAGATTGAGGGAACTGGGCCTGAGTCTGGAGAAGAGAAGACTGAACTAGGATTCAACAGCAACCTTCAACTCCTAGCAGGGTGGTTCCAAAGAGGATGGAGCTGGACTGTTCTCAGTGGTGGCAGATGACAGAACAAGGAGCAATGGGCTCAAGTTGCAGCAAAGAAAGTTGAGGTTAGATATGAAGAAAAGCTGTCTCACCAAGACAGTATAAAGCACTAGAACAGGCTACCTAGAGAGGTGGTGGACTCTCCATCCTTGGAGGCTTTTAAGACCTGGGTAGACACAGCCTTGCCTGGGATTATCTAGTTGGGGTGGTCCTGCTTTGAGCAGGGGGTTGGATTTGATGGGATGTCCTGAGGTCCCTTCCAACCCTTGTTTTCTATGTTTCAAGTGTCTGTCTAATGGAGGATGGAGAGTCTACAACTTTTCTAAGCAGCCTGTTCCAATGCTTGACCACTCTCATAGCCAGAGAGATCTTCCTCATTCTCTAACCTAAAATTTCCTGTTGAAGCTTGAGTCCATTGCTCCTAGTCCTGTTCCCTACAGCCACAGCGAGTAGTCTATCTCCACCATCTTCATAACCACCCTCCAGATATCTGAAGACTTATCAAATCTGCCCTTGGTCTTTTCTTCTCCAGACTAAGTAACCCTTGTTCTTTCCTCATGGGTCCTGCTTCCTCTTAATTATTTTTGTCGCTCTCCACTGGGTTCTTTCCAATCTCTCCACACCTTTCTTGAAGCACAGGGCCCAAAACTCCAGATCATGGGGCACCCCTACTTTACGTGTGACAGGGGGTCTGGCCATGTCACAGTTGACTGTGTAGTTTTGCTAAAAGTTTAGATGATGGATGTGTATAGGATGGTTTAGATAAGGATGATCCTGCCTCAGGCAGGGGGTTGGACTTGATGCAACATCTGGAAGTCCCTTCAATCCCAGCTCCTCTATGATTCATCAGTGCCAAACAGAGTGGAAGATGCCCCTTCTAGACTTTGTTTGACACAACTGGTTTCCACTAAGCTATGAGAGGGCTGGAAGGAACCTTGAGGGTTTAACTCCTTGCATGGATACTACCTTGTAAATCATCTTTTGTCTAATGCTTATCTGGACTCCTGTTCCAATAAAGCAAATCTCAGTTTCCCCAATAGAGATTTTTAGGTGGACTGTCCACATTGTCCCCTAACAGCTGTAGTTTAATGTAATTCTACAAGTTGAGTCCAGGGTCTAGCTAGGGGAAGGGGGTGGGTCTTAAAAGGTTGGAACCATGTTTTTATCAGTGGCTCCACAGTCTTGTTTAATAGTTCTGACCTCAATGACAAAACCTGCATCATAGTTCTTGTAAACTGTCTCAGGCCCATAATCAAAGGCCTGATTTTGATTACTGGGATAAATTGTGGATCCCTAGCAGCATCATAGAAAAATAGGGCTGACAAGGACCCCAGGATGCCACACCTAGTCCAACTCCTTGCTTAAGGCAGGATCAACCCTGTCTGAACCATCCCAGATGAGGTTGTGTGTGGAGAAGCCAAGAGTTGATCTACGTGGAAATAATGCCCAGAGAGTGTTTCAGCTGTGGAAGGTCAATAGTAAGGGACAGAAATCCCTGCTCACCAGCAAAAGGACACTCTCTGCAGAACCCAAGTCCATCTTTGTCCTCAGAGGGAATTCTACAAAAAAACCTTCAGGAGGAAAAGACAGGCCTGGGAACAAATATCCACACCCTTACTAGATACCAGCCACCATGGTCTTGAGGCAGGTGCCATTCTATTTCCATTCTCACAGATTCTCTGCTTCATAGATTTTCCCATTTTAAAAGGATGAATTCTGTTAACCTAACAGGACTCAGTCATTGTAATTTAGATTCAACACAGGCTGCAGATATTTCTTTCCTGACATACACTAGTTGTCCAAAAGCTTGCCTATCATCTCCGCTACAAAGTTGGACCAACAAGCGATATTACCAAGCAGACCTCACTTTGTGCATGGACCGCCTGGACCACCATGGCTAAGACAGGACCATTATGTTGGCAAAGAAAAAGCTGAGGTCAGTGGATAAATTCAGACAGTAGAGGGTTTACAGCCAAGAAAGCACTGGAAGCATCTCCCAATGGCTGTTCCCAGTTGGAGCTGTACATGTTTGTAGACAGGATTATGGGACATTGTAGCCCAAAACGGGAAGGCCAAGGGAGCCCCTGGCAACTTTACATCCCAAACAAATTAGGGCAGGTTGGTGAGGAGTGTTATGTAAAGCTGTCATGTGCTCAGCAAGTCTACATGTTTCATTCTTCTCACTTTGAATACCTGACTGCGTTGGGGAGCCCTGAAAATCCCTCACCTTTTTCTGTGCTGGGGTGTCACTACTTTCCTCCTCCCCAGATCCTCTGCTCCCAGAAGCAGTTCAGCCTGAATCACAATAATTAATATGCGAGAGAAGGTGGATGGTGAGGGAGTTTCAAGGGAGCTGAGATGCATCAGCTAGCAATCACATGCAACACTAATAAGGTGACCCTAGAAAAGAACAAGGATCACAGGTCATGACTCAGTTTTCCTGCTCCCTACTCCATTGGCCAAGAGATTGTTCTCTCAGAGACATGGGCAGGAATACAGACATTTGAACTTGAAGGGTATAAAACTCCTCCACACCAAGGCATGGCTGGGCAGGGGAGCAGTCTGCAACTTGCCTTGACTGTGAAGATGGATTCTGAGGGGCCCCGAGTCTCCACCACCCGGTAACATGTCTGTGTATTGTCTGTTGTATCTAGTTGCTTCTGGTCACGTGGTCTGGTGGATAATATCCCAAGAAACCAGCGTATAGTTTGGAGGAATTTACTTTGGCTTCTCTTGGACTACTTCTCTGGATAAAATAAAAGCTCCTAGAGTCATCCTGGGTATAACAATCATTCTACCTAGCATTGTATCAGGCTGCTCATAGCTTCCTACAAACAAGATGAAGGACACCTTTTTCTGATCGACTTTGAAGTGTGGGCTGGGAACATGCCTGCCCCGAAGAGCATGCTGGAGCGGAGCCCAGACATGCTCACTGTCCTTGGGAAGACGCTGCATCATTTCGATCTTCCAAGCTGCAGAGCTGAATCGATCTGTATCTGTCTAGGACAGCCCTTATGTGTTTTTCCACTGCTCAAGAAGACGGTGGAAATAAAGAGGCTGCCAGTAGCCTTGGCAGCATGGCTGCAATCCTGCTTTGATGCAATGCATTTATTCAAGATGCTGCCAGGCTCCAAAACCCTTTGGCAAGGCAACAAAGGGCAATGTACAATCCCTCCCTATACAATACCCATGGCAAAGCTGTGGGCTGCAGCTGCTTTACTCTGATAAAGAAATGAGCAATGAGGCAATGCTGCAATTGCAATTGCAATGAGCAATCCTGGTCCCTGCTCTCATGATAGCTAGCGACAGAGCCAAAAAGCTGCTGAGAAGTCTCTGGGTCAAAGGCAGTCCCTTTCTCAACCTCCCCATGTCTCTGCTCTGAAGCTCATGTTGCAATTGCAGGCTTGCTCTTTGCAGAAAGCCAGAGGTGGTGAGGCAGAAGTCAGTTCTCAGAGGTTCTCACCCTCATTAGACTCAAGCACCCCCCTTGAGTCTAAATATACCAGGCCACAGCTTTCACTCATCTGTTTTTGTTTTTTTTTAACTATGGAAAAAAATACTAGAGAAATTCTTTTATTGCAAGGAGTTCAGAAAGACCATAACTGGGCAGGAGGGTGTGAACACTGTGGATTCCTATTTGAAATCCCTGGGTTTTATCTTGCGACTGCACAGACATACCTGATGGGGCTATTACAGCTCAGCAACCTTAAAGGGATTTCATGACACCTCAGGGCGTTACAGCAGTCCTGTTGAGAATCACTGCTCCATTTGTATGGCACCATTCCAGCATATCTACAAGTGTAGGACGCCCTAACCCTAGCTCTCACATTTGTCTCAAATCTCCCTCTCTCCTGGAGCCCAAGAAAGGATAACGCTGGCTCCCCTGGTGGGCTGGGAGCCAGCCATTTCCTTCTGATGGGCTTTTGTATTGCAGCAGCATGAAATCCCTGGCTGAGATCACAGTCCTTGTTGTGCATAGAGAGGAATACCCCTTAGCCTACAATGTGACAGCTGCAAGGGGAGGGGTGAGGGGAGATAAGGGAAGGGAACTTTGCTCAAGGGTACAGAAGGACCCAGGAGTCCTGGGGATCCAGACCAAGCCATGCTGTTCCTCTCAATTCTAGCATCCAACTATAGACAGCAGCTCTCTGATAATCTCCACCATGAGCCCCGGGGAAGAAAAATGTGTGTGTGGGGCACGGGGAAGCAATCATTTGGAGAAAGGGAAGGCTATTGCCTCTGAAATAAAGCACGCTGAGCAGACATTTCATTTCCCACTGTCACTGAAAAAGCAACGCCACAAATTTTATCTCAAATCTCAGGAGACAGCGATAAGACAAGGGCAGCAACAAGGCAGCCATTAGCTGGGCTAGATGGGGAAAGAGGGGCATTTGCAGGATTGAGACAATCCCAACAGACAGGAGACGCCAGTACCAGGGATGAAATCTGAACCGGCTCCAACTGACTGACTCAGTGGTAAGTGATTATATGATATACTTGAAGTGTCACCTCAATGGCAGGTCTCGTCTTAGAGATGCTAGGAACCAATGGGAAGCACTGGCCAGGTCTATATGGTTTTCCACCCAATCCCAGGGAGGCTGCCAATGATGGAATAAGTGACACCCACTCAGTCATGCCAGAAGTCAGTGACTCAAAATGGTCCCGAGCCCCCCTACCACTGCTGCTTCTGAACCTTTTGTGAGAAAGAAGATGAGCACGCCATGGGGTCGACACCCACAGCCACACCAAGACCCCTCCACTTTTGAGGGGGGTCTTATGTTATCAAGAAGGTGGACCACGGAGACATGGCCACAGATACCAATCAGCTGTCTAACATCCCAAATTCAGGCCTAATCACCACAAAAACATACACCTCTGACCAGGGAAGAGATGCTTTAAAATCTACAGTGGTGTCTCTGCTTCTTAATGAAGCCCAAATGACAAACTAGCCAAGACTGGAGGCAGATTTTGTCCTGGAAAGTGGGATTCTAGAGCTGCAATCAGATATACAAGCAATATTTTTTTTGTGCTTGCTGCTACAAAGATTTAACCCCCTTGTTTTCAGATAACCCTGGGGATGCAATAGCACAGAACAGATTTACCCTCTATGTCCTTCTAGATCAGTATTACAGCCTCCAACCATCGAAGAGGTGATGGCTAGCAGCAAAGATGGGGATCCTCTTTGGTGCTGCCTACTGTAGTGGGTCGGCCATCTCCAGCTGAATGCCAAGACCCTATGTATAGAAAGGACCACCCAACCCCAACAGGAATAAGGCCCAGAGACCACTTCAACGGGTCCCATGGGTGATTCGTGGTCAACCGCTGAGTTACACCCACATTTATCCCAACACAGTTTGGGCACTGAGTCAATCAGGGAGAGGTAACAAGGTACTCCAGAGTCATCCACTCCCAGTCCAACCCTGGAGATGGGCTGATTTCCACTCCCCCACTCCTGACCCTAAAGAATTCGCCCAGCTGGAAAGCAAAGCAAAAGGACAGACTCTCTGGAGTGAACAGACTCGTTGGGAATTTCAATGGGCTGTCGGCACCTCCAGCCTCCTGATTTATATGCAGTGAAGACGCACGCAGGCACATGCAAACCAGGCCAGGCTGACAGATGCCTCTGCCCAGGACAGCCTGGCTATGACAAAGCAACATCAAAGCCAGGGCTGCAGATTGAAAGGGAACCTTCGTTTCCCCTCCCGTCTGGGATGCACAAGGAAAAGGGTTTTTTTCCCCCTCTTGAAGTGGGTCGGCTCCTTTAAGAGCTGTCACCTGCTCCCCCCCCCCCATGGAGGCATCCGCACTGCAGATCTTTGCAGGAAAGGCAGCCTGGCAGAGAGACAATGGGGAGGAAAGAACAGCCCCGTTGGACAGGGAGCAAAGGAACCAGCCCCTGCTTTGTCTGATCAGCTTCCCCTCACTTCTCCTTCTCCCCCCCACACGCTCCATTTATCGAGCTGTCGCTCAACAAAAGGGAAAAGGCTGCAGCAATGGAATGGAGCCCTGCCATCCCCCTCCCCCACAGCCACCTGCCCTGGAAGACCTTCAGCCAGTGGATTATTCCCACCCCACCCCCTGCAAAGAGATAAATATATTTGCCCTCAGTGACTAGGAGGAAGGGGGAAGAGGAGGACAGTGAAGCATTCATCTCGCACCAGCTCTAGCACAGCTGTGTGGGGGTGGGTCATACCCTGATGCCTTGGGGACCAAAGGACGCCTCCCTGACTCCTCCCTTGGGCTCGGACAAGGGTACAATGATCCCCACCCTGCCATGATGCACCCCCACCCTTCCATCCACACACCCAGATCCCCGCCCCCTTGCACGGCTATCTGCCCAGCCCTGATCCAGCACCCGCCCAGCCACAGCCCCCCAGTGCATGCGGGGCACCAGTGCGCAATGCAAGCCGCCCTGGTCCTGGGCCCTGCGCTCACCCCACCCCCTTCCCTGGGTGACGCTCCCCCAGGACTGTTCCAGGACCCCGCCCCAGCTTGCTCCCCTTTCCCTGGCTCTTCCAGCACCCCTCCTCCAGCTATTCCCTCCCCTCAGGCTGTTCCAAGCCAACCCCCCAGCAAGAACTCCAGGCTGTTCCAGGACCACCTCCCCCCCCCGAGCTCCAGGCTGTTCCAAGCCCCGCCCGCCAGAGCGGCCCCCCTCACAAAGCTGTTCCAGGCCCCTCTCCCCAGAGCTCCGGGCTGTTCCAAGCCCCCTCCCCCCGGAGCCGCAACTCCCCGGGGCTGTCCCGGCCCTTACCGGCGCAGGGCGGGGAGCCGCCCCCCTTGCAGTCGCGGCCGCCCGCGGGGCTGGGGCCGCTGCCCGGCTCGGAGAGCCCCCCCCCGAGGGAGGAGGAGATGTAGGGGGACTGAGTGGTGGAGTCAGCCATGGCGGCGGCAGAAGGAGCCCGGACAAGGCGCGTCCGACCCACTCGGCGGGTAGACAGCGACTGACAAGCAGCCAGGACAGCAGCGCAGAACGCGTGCGCGACGGGGAGGGGGACAGCGGCGGCACTGCGCAAGCGTTGGCGGAGGGGCGGTGCCTCTGCGCATGCGTATCGGAAAGCGCGGCGCAGGGCCCCAACGCGCAGGCGCCAACGGCCGAGCCCGCGCCTTCGCTTAGTGTACCGACGTTTTTTCTAGGTACGCTTGCGCAGTGGAGGCGGGCGGTTTACGCATGCGCAAGATGTCTGGGAGTTGTCGCTGCGCTTACAGCAGAGGTGCATGCGCAGTGGCTTCCCGAGGGAGCGGAACGGGTGAGGGCGGGCGGATCCGCATTGATTTTATGGTTCCTGTTTAATAAAACAATAGCAGCGTGACTGGGAAGGGCAACATCTTTCTGCAGTCGCTGCCTGCTCCCAATACAACTCCTTATTGCAACTAATCCTGCTCTTCCCAGCCCGCAGCAGGCCCCTTTCTGGGGCTTTACCAAAGCTGGGGGAGGAGGGGCCCCGCACGCCTGGATCCTCTCCTGCCTTGTGGGGTGGGTCTGACGGTTTACAGGGGCTCTGGAAGCCCGCACACGGGTAATGCAACGTTGCAATGGGGTTGGGGGAGGCTAAGACCGCCCCAGCGCACTGCCCGAGGGCACCGCTCCTCTTCCCAGCACCGCGGTGCACCCCGGGAGCCCCCCCTCCCGGGGACTCCATTGCCCAGCGAGGCCTGCGTGCTGCGCGCGTCCCCCCTCGCTCTAGCTGCGCGCGGTGCACGCCGGGAGTTGTAGTCACTGGGAGGGGGACAGCCATTCCCCGGCGCGTTCCAAGCGAGAGGGTTGGGCCCGCCCCTCGCCCCGCCCACCTCAAGGAAGGCGGGGGGGGCCCTGTTGATCCGGCGTCGGCGTCGGGCTAGAAGCGGCCGGTGAGCGGGACTCCCCCGTAAGGCCCCTGTAGAGCTATAGGGCCCCAGCTCTGTTGTGGGGCGCCGGGTCCCCTATAGTGCCGGCCGGGGGGGTCCTTTATAGGGCAGGAAGTGGAGCCCCCGGCGACAGGAGCTTCCTATAGAGCCCCTATGGAACGGGAGGGGGAGCGTGGGGGTCCTCCTATAGGGCCGGTTGTGGGGGTTCAGTGGAGCAGGTGGGCAGGACTTGGTGGTTCCTTATAGAGCAGATGGGCAGGATGAGGGTTTCCCCCTATAGAGGGGGGAGTCCTACCCCCCCCGACCTGCAGGGAAGGAAGTGGCTTTATAAAATTGGGTCTGTGGTCCTATATAAATGGAGGGGCATGGGGTCCCCTCTAGAGAAACTTGCAGGGTTCTCCTATAGCAAGGAAGGGGGGACATCTGGAGCCCCCTTATAGAAGCTGGAGATGGAGTCCCCTATAGGGGTGACCTGTGGAGCAGCGTAGACACTTGTGGTGTCTCCTGTAGAAGTGGCCAAAAGATCCCCTATAGGGATTTTCCTTGTAGGAAGGGAAGGGAGGCTCAGAGTGGCCCCAGGGGGTCCCCTATAGAGAGGAAGGCAGGAGGGAGGGCTGGAGGGTGCCTAGAGGAAAAGGGACCCCTATAGCAAGAAGTTAGGCAAGGCTGTAGGGCCCTTTGCCCTTTGGGGAGGCTATGGGGTCCACCTGTGAGCCAGGAAAGGTCTCGGGATGGTCTATGGAGAAGGGTTTTCTATAGGGGACCTGAAGCGGGTGAGTCTCCTATAGAGGAATGGAGGGTGTTCCTTATTGAGCGGGGTTCCTTAGGGAAGGGAGTGGGGCCTGTATCATCCTCTATATGAAGCTCCTATATAGGATACAGGGACCATATTTGCCTAGTCCCCCGATTGTGGCAGCTATAGAAATAGGTGTCCTTAGCCCCTATAGCACATGTAGGGCAGGACTGGTCTCTATACACCCCCAGGGCCAGGGGCGGGGCAGGGCTCACACCTGGACTCCTGGGTTCTCTCTGCAGCTCAGCTTCCACCCAATGGGGGGAGGGAGGCTGTCTGCCTCTGTTTTCCCTGGAGGCCTGGGCTGGGGGGGGTGAAGGGTGTGTAGGGGCAGCCCCAGATCCCTCTTGACCACCTCCCCATGCCTCAGTTTCTCCACCTGGGTAGGGAGAACCCCATCCTACCCTGCATGAAATTGAGAGGGCCCCAGTACTCTAGTCAATAGGGGCTGTATTTCTCCTATGAAAGGGGCAGAAACATTTTTGGGGGGGACCTAAGACCCTGCCCCCAGCGTTTCTATCTTGCTCCTTATGCCCTCAAGGCTGGTGCTGCAGGCCGGGTGGGGCAGGGCAGGCTGGCATGCAGAATGTATTCTTGGTGTGTTAACAACGGAAAAAGGGCGGGCATGAGGCTCGCACGGAAGACAGGGGAGGGGGGAGAAGGGATCCATCCCATAATTCCTCTCTTAGTCATCAGTGGCTGTCGGGCGGGTTTGAGGCTGCTGGGACGCGGTTGGGAAATTGGAGCCCCCTGGCACAGCACACAGATGGGACACGTCTGTGCGTGTGGTGAAGCTGCCCACAACCCCAGCCTGGCACACGTATGTGGCATGGCATGTTGTACTAAACCCCACATATGACACTCTCCTATGTAGTGAGTTCCCCCTGCCCCCGGTACACACATGTTACACCGAGTGTCCAGGCTGTAGCGACATCCCTGTGCTGGCATGTGTGTTGTGTGGCATGTCCATGTTACAGTTGCCCTTGGGGCCCCATGCCAGCACATGTATGATGCATGGTGTGTCCATGTTGTAGTGATCCCCTGGGTCTTTCCCCCAGTGCGCACACGCTATGAACATCCGTGGGCCACTGCCGGGGGTTACTTCAACCTGTCCCATTGCTGTGAACCCCTTGTTGTGGCGCATGTGTGTTGATAGCATGGTGTCTGTACTGATGTGATCTCCCCCGCACTGGCACACACATGTTGATGGCAGGTTAGTGTAGCGATGACCCCCCTCTCATCCCCTGAGCCCAACGCATGTACGTTGCATGGCAGATCCGTGTTGTAGTGACCCTCCCACTGCAACACATGTATGTTGCTTGGCATGTCTATGCGGTAGTGACACCTCCTACACTGGCACATGTATGTTAATGGCAGGTTCATGGTGTAGTGACCCAACTACCCCCTGGGTCCCAGGTTGGCACATGTATGTTGAGCATGTGTCTGTGTTGAAATGATCCCTGTGCCCTTGCACATGCATGTTTTGATGGCACATGGGTGTAGTAATAAACCCCCACCAGGCCCCTGCAATTGTATGTTGCAGGGCGTGTCTGTCTGGTAGTGACCCCCTGCCACTAGCACATGTGTTTGTAGCATGTCCATGTTGTTGCCACCTGTCCTGGGCCCCACACTGGCACATGTATGTTGCATATGGCATGTCCCTGTTGCAGTGATCCCCCGCCCCGACCTTCAAGACCCTGTGCCAGTGGTACTAGTCAGTGCCCCAGGTGGTACTGGGGGTAGTGGGGACAGGGAAGGACTATCCCAGGTTAACTCCAGGCCTGTGTGTCCAGTGGGGGAGGGTGAAATGATGCAATGGAGCAGGACTGGGGATGGGGCTTAAGTATCCCTGGCTAACTCTTTGCGTGTCCAGTGGATGTGGGACACGATGGGGTCAGGCTGTGGGCAGGGCTTTCATATCTTGGGGTGAACCTGTGTGTGTCCAGCAGGGAGCGGGTTTGATGGGGTGGGGCTTGTATCAGGGGTAACTCATCCATGTATGTCCAGCAAGGGGCATGGGGATAGGGTGGGGCTGGGGTATCCTGGAGTAACTCGTCTGTGTTTACTGCAGGGGCGGGGCCAGGGGCGGGGCCATCCTGGGGGAACTCACCCAGGCATGTCCTTGTCTGTGCCTGGCAGGGGCGGCAGCGATGGGGCGGGGGCGGCGGGCACCCCCCGGGCCGGTGCCGGTGGTGTTGACGCACCGGGCGGCGCACGCCTTCGAGCTGGCGGAGCAGGCGCTGGCGAGCGTGCTGCTGCAGGAGCCCGTGCGCGACATGGACGCCGTTGTCGTCTCCGTGGCCGGCGCCTTCCGCAAGGGCAAGAGCTTCCTGCTCGACTTCATGCTGCGCTACATGTATGCCCAGGTAGGCCCCACCCCCTTCCCAGAACCCCTTGGGGCAGCCTGCATCCACTGTGCTGAATCCCCTGGAGCTGTGGGCCCTGGGGTAGGCCCTGCCCCCTTCCCAGAACACCCTGGGGCAGCTTGTGCCTGCTGTGCTGCATCCCCTGGGGCTGGGGGCCTTGGGGTAGGTTCTGCCCCCTTCCAAACATCCCCACCCCTTTCTAGCACTTCCTGTTGCTGGCCCTGCCCCCTTCACAGCATCCCCTGGGGTTGGCTGCCCTGGGGTAGGCTCTGCCCCCTTCCTAGCATTGCCCAAGGCTGGGTATTCTGGGTGAGACCACGCCCCTTTCCCACAGTCCCTTGCTCCTGGTTTAATAGACCTCAGGTGTGGCCTGACTCCCCTCCCATAATGCCTTGCTCCTATTTGGTCCCTTCCAGCCCCCAAGGGCCCTCCCAATCCTGTGTCCTTGTGCAGCTCATGGCTTCGTCCCTGTCCCAGCATGCCCTCAGGCTGGGTGCCCTGGGTGAGGCCCCACCCCCTTCCTGCAATCCATTTGCTACTGCTCTAACAGACCTAAGTGTTGCCGACTCCCCCTCCCATCATGCCTAACTCCTGATTGGTTCACCCATGCTGCTGAGGCCCTTCTTTTTCCTGTGGCCACGCCCTCATCCCAGCATGTCTTGCTCCTTGTTGCACCGTCCATACCCCTAAGGCCCCCCCCAAATCCCATGGGACCGCTCCCATCCATGCATGCCTTGCTCCCGGTTGGCCCATCCCTGCCCCCAATGCCCCACCTTTTCTGCGGCCCTGCCCCTGTCCCAGCATGCCATGCTGTGCCTGCAGAAGGAGGCGGGGCCAACGGAGACCCCGGGGCCGGGCTGGCTGGGGCAGGACGACGAGCCCCTGCAGGGCTTCTCATGGCGCGGCGGCTCTGAGCCCGACACCACCGGCATCCACATCTGGAGTGAGGTCTTCGTCGTCCAGAAGCCAGGGGGCAAGAAGGTGCTGGTGGCGGGACTATGGGATGGGGCGGGCTGGAGGAACGGGAGTGGGCCCAGGGAGAGGGGGTGGGGCTGGGGAAAGAGTAGGTCCATGGGATGTGGATGGGACTGAGGGAGAGGTGGTGGAGCCATGGGGTGTGGGTTGGGCCACAGGAAGGGGGTGGGACCATATGGAGAGGGGTGGAGCCATGGGATGGGGCAGGGCCCAGGGAGAGGGTGGAGCCATGGGATGGGGGTGGAGGCTGGGTGCAGGTCTGGGCATGGCAGGTGGGTGGAGCTGAGCTGAGGCTAAGGGTGAGAGAGTTGGGGTGGAACCAGGGGTGACTGGCAGATGGGATGAGCTGGGATGTGTTGGGTGGGGCCAGGGGTGCAGGTGGGGAAGCAGGGGGTGTTGCGGCGGGGCTTTTGTGGGAGCGGGGCCTGACCCCCATGCCCTGCCCCCAGGTGGCTGTGGTGCTGATGGACACGCAAGGCGCCTTTGACAGCCAATCAACCGTCAGGGACTGTGCCACCATCTTTGCGCTCAGCACCATGACCAGCTCTGTGCAGGTAAGCTTTGTGGACCCCAGGGCATTCTGGGAAGGAGGAGGGGCTTGAGATTTAAGGGGCCAGCTCACTGTTTGCCCCATGGGTTTTGACATTTAAAGGGTAGTGCGCCATTTTCTGGGATTTAAAGGGACAGGACACCTTTGCCTGCCCCTGTCCCCCCCAGCCATGCTTTCTGGGATTTAAAGGGCCAGTGCACCTTTCCCCCCTGTGCTTTCTGGAATCTAAAAGGCCGCTACCTTTTGTCTCCCTGTTTCCTGAGATTTAAAGGGCCAGTGCAGCATTTGCCCCATGGGTCCTGGCATTTTAAAGAGCCAGAGTGCCGTTTTCCATGGTGTTTCCTGAGATTTGAAAGGCCAGTACACTTTTTGCCCCCAATGCTTTCTGAGAGTTAAAGGGTTGGTGTGCCCCAGGCCAGAAGTGACAGGGGTCTCTGTTCCCTTTCAGATCTATAACCTCTCCCAGAACATCCAGGAGGATGATTTGCAACAGCTGCAGGTACAGGGGGAAGCCAAGGAAGTGGGGGGAAGATGGAGGAGGCACAAGGGGCATCTCTGGATTCTCGCAAGGGGGGAGGGGAAGGGGGCAGCATCTCAGAGCCATGGGAATTAGTAGCACAGGACCTGCCCCCTTCCCCAGGGCAGAGTGACCTGTGACTGCCTGTGCCCTCAGATCTGGGCACTAACAAGCCCGTTAGCAGAAGGCAGGACAGAGGCTGATTTACCCCAGTGGGGGTGGGTTGGGGGGCTCTATATGACTCCCTCTGCTTAATGCCCCACGGTTGTCTCTGTCCCCTCCCCCAGCTCTTCACAGAGTACGGGCGCTTGGCCATGGATGAGATCTTTCACAAGCCCTTCCAGGTACGTCCCAGCTTCCCCGCCCACCTCCCTGGCATCAGGGTGGGGGTAACTGAGGATGTGGACAGGGGTGATGGGGCAGATCTCAGGCTTGGCCATTCCAGAGATCCCTCACCTGGCTGAGAGTGGTCCTGCTATTACCCACAACTACCTGGGGCACCACCCCTGTGAATCACCCCCATGACATAAGTTTGATCAGTCTCAGCTCTGCTCCCCAGTCCCCCACCCTTAACTGGATAAGCTGCAGAGACACCCCCCCCCATAAGGCCCTCCCAGGCAAGGACATCCTGTAGGGACCCCCCATCCTGGGAGCCAACCCCCCAGGAGGGAGGGGCTGGGAAGTAGCACTCCCTTGTTGCCTCCCTGTGATATCACTTGTGACTCTCCTGCCATCTCCTCTCCCCACCTCCAGACCCTCATGTTCCTGGTCCGGGACTGGAGCTTCCCTTACGAATATATCTATGGCCTCCAGGGGGGCATGAAGTTCCTGGAGAAGCGGCTGGAGGTGAGTCTGGGGGAAGGTGGGAGGCCCTAGAGGGGATTGTGGAGTGTCATTCACCCTCCCACCCCTAGGGAGCACCAAGTGGGCGGTTACCATACAAGCCTTGTGCCTGTGTCTGTCCCCAAATATTGTCCCCCCTCCCTTGTGATCCTGAAAAGTAGTTTCTATGTCATTCTGGGCCCCCACCTCTTCAGGAATGGGGGAGGGGGGTAGAATTGTGCCCTTTGTCATAGATGCCCTTTGGGGGTCAGCCTGATGCCCCAAGAGGTGGGTGGGGGGAGGACAGGGACCCTGCTGCTATCAACAACCAGATAACAGGGTAACTAAGTCCAGTGAGCAACTGGGGGTGAGTGCTGGGTTTGGGGAGGCATGAGGGGCAAGCATGGTCAGGTTGGGTAGGGCAGAAGGGCAAGAGGGCAGATCAGGCCAGCATGGGGAGCAGGGGCTCTTAGAGGAGCCTAGAGGAGACTCGGGGGTTTCACCTTTCTGGCACCAGGGGGCATCCTGTGGGTGGTGCTAACACAGGCTCTGCCCATCGGTCCATGCCTAAATATCATCCCCCTTCCCCTTGCTAGTTAGTTCCTGCCCCATTCTGGGCCCAGCCCCCTTGCTCACAGGGGCTGATCTGGTGTCTTCCTCCCTCCACAGGTGAAAACCCAGCAGCACGAGGAGATCCAGAACGTGCGCAAGCACATCCACTCATGCTTCACCGATGTCAGCTGCTTCCTCCTGCCCCACCCTGGCCTCAAGGTGGCCACCAGCCCCAGCTTCGATGGTCGCCTCAAAGGTAACCCTGTCCCCTTCCCACAGTTCCTCTGTGCCAGCGTCCAAGGCCCTGCACCTTCCCACAATCCCCTGTCTCCGGGGGTCCATGTAACCCCCCCTTCACGCAATTGCCTGTGTCTGCTCCCCGCTTCCCACAATACTCTGTGAGTGTGACCCAACCCCCTTCTTGCTATCCCCTGTCCCATAGGGGCAAGTCACTGGGGTTAAGGCCCTGCCCCCATTTCATGCCCCCTTCCCACAATTCCCTGTCCCAGTATCTGAGGCCCTGCCCCCATCCTGCAATCTCTGGTCCTTTGGTTCTTTCTGTCTGCCTGGTCTCTTTTGAGACTCTCCTGTCTGTCTAACTAGAGATAAACCAGGATATTTTAGGTCCGATCCATCTGTGCCTGAGCTGTTCTGGGGCATCTTCTGCCTAGTTCTGCCCATGGCTGAGTTATTTTGGGGAATCTCACACCTTGTCTGTCTGCCCCTGAGCTACCCTAGGGCATCTCACCCCTGGTCTGTGTATGCCTCAGTTAACCTGGGGCATCTTGCATTCCATCTGCTCCTGGCCTGACTTATTCTGGGGTATCTCACACCCTGTCTGTTTCCCTTAAAATAAACCAGGGTATCTCTGCGCCTGGGTTATTCTCGGGTATCTCCTGCCCTGTGTGCCTGCCATCCAGAGTTACCCTGTGGCTTCCTGCCCTGCCTTCCTGTCTCTTACCCCCCATATCCCCTCTCCTGCCCCCTGCAGATGTGGCTGAGGAGTTCAAGGAGGGGCTGCAGCAGCTCATCCCCCTGGTCCTGGACCCCGCACGGCTCAGGGAGAAGGAAATCAATGGCTCCAAGGTCACCTGCCGCGGGCTGCTAGAGTACTTCAAGGTGGGTGCAGTCCTGCCTCCGGTTAGCAGGGTGCAGCAGCACTCTGCTGAACCTCCTGCCAGGGACCGGGTTTGGAGCCAGGAACTCTCTTGTCAGGGATTGGACTATACCTCCTGAGGCCCCTTCCAGCCCTCATTTTCTATAATTCTATAATACGTGAAAATTGGGACGATGCCAGGGGAAGCCTCGGACTAGACAGGTGTGTGCTGTGTTGCACCGTGCCCTCTGCGCTACGCTGTGCCCTCTGTGCTGCGCTGTGCCTGCTGCGCAGCCTCCTCAAATTTCCATGCCAAGGTGTGGCAGGCGAGACTGCTGGACTGGGGGAGGCTGGAGGGTGTAGGCACAAGTAAGCCCTGAGAGGCGGGTACTCCATAGCAGCACTTGCAAGTAGCCTATAATATCTAACGTGTGCACACATGTTGGAAGGTATATACCTGTGTAGACAACTATGAGGGTGTATTTGTGTGTATGTATACAAGTATGCATATGTAATGTGTGTATATGTACATAAGTACATATATATACGTGTGTGCATGTATACATGTACACTGTGTGTATATGTGTGAGGGGATCAGCAGGGACAGGGCGGTTAGTGTTTCATGCATCTTGCACAAGGGGGAGTGCAGGGCACTAGGGGCATAACTGGATTCCCACAGGACTGCAATGGGTTAAAGGGGGGTGGAGCCATGCCCCCACCTGTGCCTCAGTTTCCCCATTCAGCGGGGAAGTGAGTACATGAATCAGGGGCAGGTATTTGCTGGGGGGTTGAGTGCATGTGGGGGGGTCGCAGCTGGGGGAGGGGCACCCCTGCTGTCTGCCTCCCTTCATCTCTTGTCTCTCACCCACCCAGGCATACATCAAGATCTACCAAGGGGAGGACCTGCCGCATCCCAAAACCATGCTCCAGGTGAGTGCTTGCCCCAACCTGGGGCATCTAGTGTGGGCCGAGGGGTGTTGTTACCCTCCCGCCATGGGCTGGAGGGGAAGGGTTAAATCTGGAGAGAAGGGGGTGGGGCTGTAGATGAGTTGCATCCTCCCACCAGTAGCTGTGGGTGGTACTACACCCCCAGTGTCATCCCCTCATTGGCTGTGGGTGGTACTATACCCCCAGTGTCACCCTCCCATTGACTGTGGCAGTTCTGCACCCGTGGTGTCAACCCCCCGTTGGCTCTGGGTGGTACTATACCCCCATGTCACCCCCCATTGTCAACCTTCCGTTGGCTGTGGGCATTCCTACACCCCTGATGTCATCTCCCCATTGGCTGTGGGCTGTACTACACCCCCCCAGCATCACCCCCTCATTGGCTGTAGGCAGTCCTGCACCCCTGATGTCACCCCCTGTTGGCTGAGGTCAGTACTGCAGGCCCGATGCCCCCCTCCCAATGGCTGGGAGCAGTACTGGCCCCACCCCCAGAGTGAGGGGGCTAGTGCTGGGCCTTGCTGTGACGTCTTCCCTGCCCCATCTCTTCCTCTCTACAGGCAACTGCAGAAGCCAATAACTTGGCAGCTGTGGCCTCTGCCAAGGACCTGTATTACCTCAAGATGGAGCAGGTACGTAAGGCCCCTGTGGGTGAGGACTGGAGGAGGGGCTGATATGGCTCCTATGTGATGACAGGGCTCCCTTTAATTCTGCTGGAGCCCCCCATCCAGGCACCCCCTTTGAGAAACTGCCAGAGACAGAAGAGAACCCAGGCGTCCAAGCTCCTGCCCCCTGTCCTAACTGACCTGCCCACACTCCCCTCCCAGATACCCTAGGTACCCAGAACGACTCATCCAGGGTAAGTTACATCTGTCGTCAGCCTTGAATGAGCAAGGAGCATTAATTACACCAGATACTTAATCCACTAGAAATGACATCCGTCCACACCCTTGAATTGATGCGTCCTGCTGGAGTGTCCTATGGACCCCTTAGATACCGTAGAACATCTCATCCGGGATAAATTACATCTGTTCCCAACCTTGAATGAGACAATATTTTTCATTGTTTTTATTACAGTGTATGCTTAATTCAGATTAAATTACATCTGTCCACAACCTTGAATAACCTCAGTACTTTTCCAATGTTTTACTTACTCTGGATGCTTAAACCATGCTAAATTACATCTGTCCATAACCTAGAATGACCCAGTATTGAACGTTTAAACTACATTAAATTATGTCTGAATCCAGGTTGATCGTAGAACGTGAGACTTGGAAGGGACCTCAGGAGGTCACATCTAGTCCAGCCCCCTGCTCAAAGCAGGACCAGTCCCAACCAGATTATTCCAGCCAGGGCTTTGTCCAGCTGTGTCTTAAAAACCTCCACCTCTCTGGGGAGCCTGTTTCAGTGCTTCACCACCCTCCTAGTGAGAGAGTTTTTTCTAGTATCTAACCTCAGCTTCCTTTGCTACAGCTTGAGCCCATTGCTCCTTGTTCTGTCATCTGCCCCCGCTGAGAACCATCCAGTTCCAGCCTCTGTGCAGCCCCCCTGCAGGGAGTTGAAGGCTGCTATTAAATCCCCCCTCAGTCTTCTATTCTCCAAACTCAATAAGCCCAGTTCCTTCAGCCTCTCCTCACATGTGCCCCAGCCCCTGGACAATTTTTGTTGCTCTCCGCTGGACTCTCTCCAATTTGTCCACATCCTTGCTGTAGCAGGGAGGCCCAAAACTGGACACAGGACTCCAGATGTAGCCTTCCCAGTGCTGAGTGAAGGGGAAGAATCACTGCCCTTGCCCTGCTGGCAACACTCCTACCAGTGCAGCCCAGGATGCCATTAGCCTTCTTGGCAACAAGGGCTCATATTTAGCTTCTTGTCCCCTGTCATCCCCACATCTTTTTCTGCAGAGCTTCTGCCCAGCCAGTCAGCCCCCAGCCTGTCCTGGTTCAGGATATGTCTGTCTACAACCCGAGCCAGTACTTTTCTAATGTCTTAGTTGCGCTGGATGCTTCATGTGGATTTAATTACATCTGTCCACAACCTTGAATGACCCAATGCTTTTCCAGTGTATAAATTATGCCAGAAACTTTGTCCACAGTAAATTATGACTGCCTTAAATGAGCCAAGACTTTTCCAATGCATTAGTTATACCCGATGCCTACTCCATAGAATCATAGAAGTCGGGTCGGAAGGGACCATGTAGATCTTCAAGTCTGACCCCCTGCCTGGGCAGGAGAAAAATGGGCTCAAATGACTCCAGCCAGGTAGGCATCAAGCCTCTTCTTAAAGCCCCCCAGGGTAGGAGCCAGCACCACTTCCCTTGGAAGTTGGTTCCAGATCCTAGCCGCCCTGACAGTGAAGTAGTTCTTATGGATGTCTAATCTAAACCTCCTCTCCAACAACTTGTGGCCGTTATTCCTTGCTATGCCAGGGGGCGCTCGGGGAAACAAGTCTTCCCCAAACCCTTCTGGTCCCCGCTAGTGAGTTTATAGATGGTCACCAGGTCCCCCCTCAGCCTTCTCTTGTGAAGGCTGAACAGGTTCAGGTCCCGCAGTCTCTCATTGTAGGGTCTGCCCTGTTGTCCCCGGATCATGTGGGTGGCCCTCCTCTGGACCCTCTCCGTGTTGTCCACATCCAGGATAAATGATGTCTGCCCACACCCTCATCTCCCTTCTCCTCCCCCCCTCCCCCAGATGTGCGGGGGCGACAAACCGTATGTGGCTCCAGCCCAGCTGGATGAGAGGCATGAGGCAGCGCGAACTGCGGCCCTGGAGCTCTTTCGGCGGGTAAAGAAGATGGGGGGAGCAGCCTTCAGCCGGGGCTACGAGGAGCAGCTGGAGACAGAGCTGGCTGAGCTGCATACTCACTTCTCCCGGCACAATGAGGCCAAGAACCTGCTGGGGGCTCTGCGCACCCCAGCCGTGCTGGCGGGCACCATACTGGCCCTCTACCTGGGCTCAGGCCTCTCAGGCTTTGTTGGCCTGGCGGTGGTGGCCCAGCTCTGCAATGGGCTGGTGGGGCTGTTGCTGCTGGCCCTGCTGGCCTGGGGCTACGTCCGGTACTCGGGGCACTACCGGCCCCTGGGGACCGCCATTGATACCACCGCTGGCTACGTGCTTGAGCAGGTAGGTGGGAGACAGGGACAGGGTAGAGGGCCAGGGTGAGGGTGTTGGGGCAGGCAGCATGGGGTAAACATTGGAGGGGTGTGTGGGTAGGAGGCCAGGGTGAAGGGGGTGAGCATTGCGGGGGTGGGGTTTGGGCTGATGGAGGTG
This sequence comes from Crocodylus siamensis, assembly GCF_052110815.1. Classification (NCBI taxonomy): domain Eukaryota; kingdom Metazoa; phylum Chordata; order Crocodylia; family Crocodylidae; genus Crocodylus; species Crocodylus siamensis. The sequence continues at coordinate 4,376,303 of NC_143400.1, forward strand.
ACTGGGGGTGGAGGCAGGGGGAGCACAGAGGTGAGGTGGCAGGGGGGCATTGCCAGGGCCCCCCTCCCTTTTTTACCCCCTTTCTTTCTGCTCCCTCAGGCCGCCTCGCTGGGCAACACCACCCGTACTGACACTGCCGGCCCCCCGCCCCGGCCCCCGCCTGACAAGAAGGGGCAGTGAGTGATGGGGCTGTACCTGGGGACCCTCCCACCTCGCTGCCTCCCCGCAGCTCCACTTTGCTCCCACCCAGCGCCAGCTCTCGCACTTTAAGACTGGACTGCAGCTTTATGGGCCCACCAGTGCCCACCAGTGCCTTCCAACTGGGGCTCGGTTCCCTTCCCCCTCTGTTGGGAGGGCACAGAGACCTGGGGGGGTCCAAGTGCCCCCCATCCCCCCTCCAGTGCCTTGAGCCCCTCCTCTACTTTATTTGGGGGGTCTTGTATTGCCCCCCCACAATGGTCAGCCATTTTGTATCAGGATCACCCCCCACCCAGTTGTCTGGGTTCTATGTTGGGGGGGCCACGTGCCCCTCCCAGGGCCTGGCAGTCCCTGGGAGCTATCGACTTGGGGTCTAAACTCTCGCTCTCCCCACATGGGCCAGATCCTGCCCCACATTCCTGCTGATGTATAAGCACAATAAATGGCATTCTGTTTCCAGCTGGTGCCTCGGGGGTTAATCAGGGGCTGTTGCCATGGAGATGGGAGGGCTGGCTTGGGGTGGTTAATGCCCCAGCTGTGGTGAAGACAGCAGGAGTAAGAGCCCTAGCTCAGTGGGGGCAGGGCCTGGGGAAGAGGTGGGGCTCTTCACTGTGTAAACTGAGGCATACTTAGCTTCCTTGGGGTTGAGCCCAAGCTCCCACCCCAATTTGGGAGCTGGGGGCGCTGATTCCCATTTCTCCCCAGTATGGACCCTGCCTCTCCCCAGAGCTCCAGTTTTAGGGACCCACTTGTCCCCCCTCCACCTGAATGGGGGCTTCAGGGCATGACCCCCACCTCTGCCCACCCCGTCAGCCCCTCTGTGCTTCACCCGTTGCCCCCCCCAGACCCAGCTGCTCCCCCGTGGCACCTTGATCTGGCTTATGGGCTCTTGCCTCACCAAGGCTGATGCCCCCGCCATGGATGCCAGCCTTGGGCCAGGTGGGGCTAGGGGGCCTGGGCAGGGCGCCAGTAGCGCCCTGATGCTGGGCTGGGCTACAAGGCTGGGTGGAAGGGGCTGTTGTTGAGGGAGGGTGCTGCTAGAGGGGCTAAGGTCTGGGGGGTGGGGGGGATGTCCTGGATGCCTGGGTCCTTGTGTGACACCAGCCCACGTGAGAGCAATGTGTGCATGACCTCCCTCCACCTCCGTGACTGGGGGGGCAGGATAGCCCCCAAGCCCACTCCTTAGGTTGGGGGGCACCTCCCAGCCACTGGGCAGGGCTTCAGCTAGGTCCCGCCCCCAGGGATAGGGGCGGGGCTTCCTGTATAGTGTAACTGAGAGCAACCCTAGGGTCCTCTATTAATTGGGGGGGAGGCAGGGGGGAGGGATTCTCTCCCCCAGATCTGCCCCTGCCCCATGGAGGCCAAATTGCAAAGGGAGCACTTAGATGGTCCCTTTGCCCCATCCCCCACTGCTCTGGGGACCCCATTGTGATGCGTTTCCTTTGCTGGGAAACAGGTCCAAGCCCCTCCTCCCCCAGGGCCCCCCAGCTGATTTCCCCTGGGGTCTCTGTCCAACCTCACCCCCCTACCCTTGACCCCCAGCTTGACCCTTGACCCCCACCCCGACCATGTGAAAAGATGCCAGAGAGCCTGGAGCTCGAAGCCGATGGGTCCCCAGAGAAGTTTCCTGCAGACGTAAGTGTGCGAGCGCTGTACAGCCCCGAGCGCAGGTGTGGGGCGCTCTGGGCCACAACGGGGCCCCAATCCCAGCCTGGGGGTCTGTACAGAGCCCAGTACCCCCCCATCTTGGCTGGTGGCTGGACTGTGACCTCATCTGAAGCAGAGAGTGCCCTTAGAGGGCACTCCGGGGATTTAAAGAGAAGTTTTAGAAGCAAGGTGCCAAGGCTGGTGGGAGGGTCTCCTTTGAGGAGGGGGAGCCGGGACAGCTGGGTTCTGGCCTGCCCCTTCCCCTCGTCCTCCGTAGGTGGAGCCAGAGCCTGGGGACCTGATTGAGATCTTCCGCGTTGGGTACCAGCACTGGGCCGTGTATGTGGGCCAGGGCTTTGTCATCCACCTGGCCCCGTCCTGTGAGTGCTCTCGGGCACCTGGGTTCTCCCCGCTCGGGGGCTGAGGAGCGGGGTCGGGCCTGGAGCAGGGGCAGCCGGGAGCCCGGGCACCTGGGGTTCTCCTTACTCCGGGAGGGCTGCGGCATCTCGGTTCCCAGACACGTGGGGTCTCCCCAGCTCTGGGCAGACCGTGGGCCTGGGTCCCTGCACCCCCTGCTGACCCCAGCCCATGCCCCCAGGTGAGCTGCCCAACACGGGCCTGGACAGCCTGGCGTCGGTGCTGAGCTGCACGGCGCAGGTGCGGCGGGAGCGGCTGGGGGCCGTGGCCGGGGGGCACCGCTACCGTGTCAACAACAAGCACGACGGGAGCCTGCAGCCCCGGCCCAGCCCGGCTGTGGTGGGCAGCGCCGAGGGCCTGGTGGGCTGCGAGCTGGCCTACCGCCTGGGCAGCTGCAACTGCGAGCACTTCGTCACCCAGCTGCGCTATGGCGTCGCCCGCAGCGACCAGGTGCGCCCGGGCATCGGGGTCCCCCACCACCCTCCCTCCCTTCCCACCAGATGCTGGGGAGCCACCCCTTCTTCTGCCCCTTGTGGAGGTTGTGGGTCCATCTCCCCCTTCCCTGTGGACCCCTGGATTCATGCCCCCGGATGCCCAGGTTCCCTCTCTGCCCCCGCCTCAGATGCCTGGGTCCTACATCCCCCTCTTTCCCCCAAATCACAAATGCCTGGGGTGAATCCCCCAGGGACACCTGGGTTCAGTGTCCCTGGGACTCATGCTGTCCCCCACTCCCCTTGCACTCCCCTTGCCTGGGTTCCTTCCCCACTCGGGGAGGACAGTGGCAGCTGCGGGGCTGGGGGCAGCCCGGACGCCTGGGATCTATCCCCATTCTGGACGGATGGGTTTGAGTAGGGGGTCAGGAGCCCAGACACCTGGGTTCTCTGGAGGGGAGTGACGTCTGGGGGTGCAAATCCCCTCCCCCTGCCCTTGCACACACCGCTTTTTATTCGTATGCAGATGTATGCAAATCTACCTTCACTCCTAGGTCCAGGACATCGTGGTGGGCGTGGGCGCAGCTGGCCTCAGCCTGGCAGCACTGGGTCTGCTGAGAGCCGTGGTGAAGAAGAGACACCGGCAGAACCAGTGATGCACTGGGACACAACTGGGACTGGGGGTTTTGGGGGGGCGCGTTCTAAGATTTCCAGGGGGGAAGGGCATGTTTCAGCCTGTGCCTGTGTTTGGGGAGGGCCTTAGGGACCCCCCGGTCCCCCCATTTGATTGACAGAAGAGTAAAGGCCAGAGATTGGTACAAAGCCTCTGTGCATGGTGCTGTATATATGGGGGGAATCAGGGTCCAAGTTTAACCCTCCAGATACTGGAGTGGTGTTTCAGCCTCTCTCATGCTCCATCCCAGACCCCATCTACCCCCTGCCCCCATGCACAGTAAAAGGGGGGGGGCGTGAAAAAATGACCTGTATGGGGGTAACTGTAGCCCCCCTCTCAAGCATGGGGGGTGTGTCTGGACTCAGCTAGATGGTGACCAGGTCCTTCAGTGCCCCCCATCCAATCCAGTGCAGCTGGGAGGGGACACAGGGGGCCCCTCCTGCTCCTAATAAGCAGACACCTGCCCCTTAATGAGAGCTGTGCCCTGCCAGTGAGGCCAAAACCTGGCCCTCAGGGTGCCCGCTTCTCCCCTCCTGCTCCATTTCCATGCTGACAAGGCCAGTTAACGAGCTCAGCTAATGCCACTTAACAAGGCTAATTGGTCTCCCCTTAGCCATTTTCTTGGCCCCTCATAGAGCTTCATTATATCCCACAGGCCCCTTCTGCCCCCTTCAGCTAATGAGGAAGCCTGGCCTAACGAAGCCTGCAGTGGCCTAGTGATGGGGCCTCTAATTGTCCCGCAGGGCCTATTGTACTGCCTTGGGGGCTCCTTTTATGCTGAGGGGGCAGGAGGGGAAGCTGAGGCTGCAGGGAGGAGTCAGGCGGCATGGGGGGCATCAGTGGGGCTAGGGGGTGCAGGGGGTGTGGAGGCGGTTGGAGAGGGGCCAGGGACTAGATTGGAATAGGATGGGAGGGTTGAGGGGGCACCATGGGGGGAGATGATGGGGCCAGAGGATGGTTGTGGGGGCAGAGTGGGGCAGGGATCCAGGATGGGTTGGGAGCTGAGGGGCAGCAAGGGGTATAGTGGGTGGGGGCAGAGAGGGGCTGGGGGAGCAACCCCAGTGCCAGGTGTCCACAGGGCAGTGAAAGGGCTGCGGCATGAGGCAGGACCCCCTGAGTGCCCCTGACTCGGTGTCCCTAGATTTGCGCCCCCATGAAGGGCGCTGAGTGCCGTGGGGGGTGGTGGGGGTGCAGCTCCATGGGGCAGAGCTGTGCTCTACTCAGTGTGGGCACAGATGGCAGAAAGTGGAGCGACCTTCAGGGAAGTTTCCCTGTGAGATAAGCAGGGGGAGCTCAGGTGCCTAAGCAGTTACAGACCAAGCAGCAGCACCCTGGGGATGTGGTGGGGACAGCAGAGAGCATTGTCCCTCCTGAAAAGCCACATATGTCCCTTGACAGTGCTGTGACGTGGTGGGTGCTTGTACACGTGACGATTTGACCATGTACACGTGATGCATAGTGATGAAAAATTGCCATTTCTCTAGCATACTGGCATCACCCCATATACGTGCACAATGTTTTTTCATTTCAAACTTCCTTGAGCGTGGCGACTTAGACCACCTCCGATGTATTTTAATTTTATCGGGGCGAATTGTCGCTTTGTCGACAAAATAATCTGACACATCTCTGACATATAGATGTCCAGTCACCAGCGTACGTGTTCTGATGCTCCGTGGCCCCCAGGTGGCGCTTCAGTGCCCGGGTTGTGTCACGTCCTTGCAGGTAGCTGGCGGTGTCTTGTGTAATGAATGCTTTATCACAGCAGGTGTCGCAGAGCCCCACATGGATCAATCCTTGTACCTTAATAGACTCATAGATTCATAGACACTAGGGCTGGAAGGGACCCCGGAGGATCATCGATCCAGCCCCCCACCCAAAGGGCAGGAAGTCAGCTGGGGTCACAGGATCCCAGCAAGATAACCATCCAATTTGCTTGAAGGTGTTCAATGTAGGTGCTTGAACCACCTCCGCTGGCAGACTGCTCCAGACCTTGGGGGCTCAGACAGTAAAGAAATTCTTCCTTATGTCCAGCCTGAAACGGTCTTGCAGGAGTTTGTGACCGTTCGACCTCGTCATCCCTTGGGGCGTTCTGGTGAACAATCGTTCCCCCAGGTACTGGTGAGCACCCCTGATAAACTTATAGGTGGCCATCAGGTCACCCCTGAGCCTGCGCTTTTCCAGGCTACAGAGCCTCATGGCTCTCAGCCTGTCGTTGTAAGGTCTGTTTTCCTGACCTCTGATCATGCGCGTGGCTCTCCTCTGGACTCTCTCAAGCTTCTCCACATCCTTTTTGAATTGTGGAGCCCAAAACTGGGCGCAGTACTCCAGCTGCAGCCTCACCAAGGCCGAGTACAAGGGGAGAACGATGTCCCGGGATTTGCCTGAGAAGCATCTATGGATGCAAGCCAGCATTTTGGTCGCTTTATTAGCCGCAGCATCGCATTGCAGGCTCATGTTCATCTTGTGGTCAATGATGACCCCTAAGTCTCTTTCTTCCGTAGTGCTAGCCAGCGTAGCACTGCTGAGCCTATAAGGATGCTGCAGGTTTTTCCTCCCGGGGTGGAGAACCTTGCATTTTTTGGTGTTGAACACCGTCAGGTTCTTGTCCGCCCATTTGCTGAGCCTGTCCAGGTCAGCCTGGATCACCCGCCTGTCTTCTGGCGTGGATGCTTTGCCCCAAAGTTTGGTGTTATCGGCGAACTTGGCCAGTCTGCTTCTGACTCCAATGTCCACATCATTAATGAGAATGTTAAATAGTATAGGTTCAAGGACAGAGCCTTGGCGGACCCCACTGGTCACAGGGCACCATGACAATTGACTGCCATCAACCACCCCCCCCAGGTGCCAATTTCCCAGCCAGCGGATTGTGGTGAGGCTGAGGCTGCGGTTAGCCAGGTTTGCCAAGAGGTGATCATGGGATGCCAGATGGAAGGCCTTTTTAAAGTTGAGATATATGACATCAATCTCTTCCCCTTTGTCCAGGTGGTAGGTCACCTGGTCGTAAAAGGAAATGCGATTGGTCAAGCAAGACCTACCCACAACAAACCCGTGCTGGCTATCCCTCAGGATATTGCCTTCAGCTAGCCTGTTAAGGCTGGCCTTTTTGATAATCTTTTTCAAGACCTTTCCCAGGATCGAGGTCAGGCTGATGGGCCTGTAGTTTGCCAGATCCACTTTCCTCCCTTTCTTGAAGATCGGCACCACATTGGCCTTCTTCCAGTCTTCGGGCACTTCACCAGAGCGCCAGGAGCTCTCGGAGACCCGTGCCAGGGGCTGGGCTGTGATGCTCACCAGCTCCCTGAGTGCCTTGGGGTGCAGATTGTCGGGGCGGCAGACTTGAAGGTGCCCAGCCTCTCAAGGTGTTCCTTCACGAGGTCAGCATCGAGGGCAGGGGATCTCCCTCACCCGGGCCTCCCTGTCCCATTGTGGGCAGGGGCACCCCTTGGGACTGGTGAAAAACTGATGCAAAGTACCCATTTAGCAAGTTGGCTTTTTCCTGGGCGTTGGTTGTCAGTTGCCCCATCTGGTTCAGCAGGGTCCAACGTTGCCCTTGCTTTTCCTCCAGCTCCCCACATATCTGAAAAAGGACTTTGTCCTTGATACTTGTAGCTAGTTAGAGTTCAGTCACAGCCTTGGTTTTCCTGGTTTGCTCCTGCAGGTCCAGACCAGAGCAGAGTATAAGTTTTGTTCTTGGGAGTTTCTGTGTTTTCAATCAATGGTTTGGTGTGGGGGGGAGGCGCTTTTGGCAATAAGGGGTGTCCCATGGCATCCATAACCATAGGGGGGTGGGAAGTGATGCACACATTAGCCACCAGTGCCTGAATTTGGGGTTTGGGTGAGGAGCCATGAAGGCGTGCTTTGCCTGCAGCCAAATTTATAGTTTAGGGAACACATGAAACCCGAAAGTCAGGGACTGTTTCTGATTGTGAAACGCTGAGCGCTGAGGAAGATGCCTCAGCCAGATGCCACGTTTCAGCACGGAAGGCGACGCCTGCCAAAAGACATTGCTCAGTGGTAGAGATCAGGAAACAGTGAGAGGGAGACCTGGGTCTTGCAGTGTCAGGAGCCATGATTAAGACAGGGGTCAGCAGTACGCAGGGGACAGCAAAGTCGGGGACTGTCTTCAAAAGTGTGAATAAGATCTGTCTGGATCTGTCTGGAGAAGTGCGGGAGGACGGGAGAAGCAGAGAGAGGACCCTGGAGGGGTGTTGCAGCCGCAACCCCCTCCATCCTCCGGGGGCGGGGAGTTTGGGGCTCAGCTGCGGTGGCTGTGGCCTGGGGACCCCTTCATCCATCCTGGTGTGGCCCTAGATGTTGTGGGGGCCTGGGGCCTGGGTGGGTAATGGGGAAAACGGCAGGGATAGCAGTCATCCATATGTCCATCTTGCTCCCTCTCCATGGTCATCTCCAGCAGAGGGGTGGGGTACCTGCTCTCCCTCTATTGCCCCTCATGGGGCCCACAGTTGCCCCCTGGAGCCCTCCTCCTGCCCCTCATGAGGCCGACCTCTGCCCCTTCAGGGACCCTGCTTTGCTGTCCGTGGGACCATCATGACTGTCCTTGTTAGAATTACACAGCTTGCATCTTGCTCTTGATAAGAAAAGATGCTGCCCAAGGCTTCTCCCTCTCCCTCCTTAGTCTTTCACATGCTAATTACAGAAACTAGAATTTAACTGCATGGCCTTGGGAAATGAACTGTTGATGAACCCTTGTGGCATTGAGCATGCTTAATTAGCTGTTGCATATTTACCTCTCCGCCCTCCCTACTCAAATGACTAATTATACTATACATGCGATGTATGTGATGATGTAGTTACATGTATGTTTGTATGAAACGGAAGTAAGCTGCAAAAACTTCTGTGTCTGCGCAGGCGCCCAGGAGATTTGAAAAAATAAATGCCGTTTGCAAACACAATCGGGGTCAGAGTTAATTTGAGCATCCAGCTCTGCTCTGACTTTTGCTTGCAAGCAAATAGACCCTTAAGTGCCGACTGATGTCTGTGTGTCTGTGATCTCTGCGTGCCTCCAGAGAACGAACCGCTGTTTGTGCAACATCCTCATGAGGTCTCCTTGGCCTGCCAGCAGGTCTTGCCCTGCCCCTTTGGGGCTGCTGCTGCCAGAGAGGCTGACACGTGCCCCCTTTCTACCCCCCCCGGGCTGTGTTTGCCCCTAAGGAGGCGTCTGGGGCGGGCAAGGAGCCAATGGATGCCGAGGGAATCATGCTTTGCCCCTGCAGGGCCAGCTGCCTGCCTTCCCACCAGCCAACTCCTCCGGCCCAGGCCTCTGCCTTCCAGCCTCTGAAGCTGCCCTGGGCGTCGTCCCGTCTCTTCCTGGCCCCAGCGTATAACCATCTCTCCCCGATGCTGTCCGTGCACCCGCAGTTTGGGCTCCTCTTTCTCTCTCCCTCTCTTCTCCTTGTTCCTGGCGAGGGGGCTGAGGGCCAAACCTGACACCAAGCAGAGATGCATGCAGCCCCCCTCTGTGTTGGAGCCGGTCCCCCTCCATGGCTCTCCCATCTGGACTGCCGGCCCTCTCATACAGCAAAAAGTCGTCCCCAGTGAGTCTGAATGACCGGGTCTTAGGGGAGCTGAGCCCTCCTCCTGGCCCCTCGCAGGGCTTCGTTACACTCCACCCGGGGCTGCAACACGGGGCAGGATCAGGGCCCCGAGTCTGCCTGCCTTGCTCCCCTTGGGCTTTGCCCCCTGTGACGGCAGGGACCTCGTTTGCTGCCCACTGGGCCAACTTGGCCTATCAACTGGCCTCGCCCTGCCTTTGCGGGGCTGCTGCTGCCTGGAGAGGTCTTCATGTAGGGTGACCACCTTTTAAACCGCAAAAGTTGGACACGAGCCATTTAAAAATAATTGCGGGGTGTATTTTATAGGTACACATTGTATATTCTATACTTAATCATAGTAATTAAAAATCAAATATCAATCTTCCAGAGCATCTTGTGTTCTTCACTGGACTTGAACCTGTCAGAGGCCTGGTGTGTCGCCACACACCTTTGTTTTGCTATGAAGAAGCTATTTCTGGCCAACAGGCCCCTCCTGTGCCTAACGAGGTGCAGGCCTGCCTGCCTGACCAGTGCTGTGCCCTGCCCGCCAGGCCTCCAGGGCCAGCCCCTCCTCTGCAAAGCCCCTCTCCCCTCCTGCCCTGTTTCCATGCTGATGGGACCTGCTGCTCCCCCCAGGCATGCTCTTGCCCCTCCCATGGCCTCCTTTTGCCCCACGCCAGGGCAGGTCCAGGCTGTGGAGTCTGCACCTGCCCCCCAGCTGCCCCCTCACAAGGCAGCTTGGGCTGGATGTGGAGGGGCTGGGGTTGACTGGGGTTGGCTCTTGCCCCTCCTGGTCCTTCCTGTGCTGGCTAATGAGGCCGGGCACTAGCTAATGAGCATAGGTCTTGTCCGCTAATGAGGCTAATTCCCCCTAGCTGTTCTCTTGGCCTCTCACAGGGCTTCATTACACCCTGCAGGCCCCTTCTGTCCCTTTGCTAAGCTTCCTAAGCCCCCGCTGGCTTATGCCTTTTTTGGTCCCTCTAATAAAGTGGCTACATGGGGCAGAGGGTGGATTTGGTGAGCGAAGGTACCATGCAGAAAGGCCCCGTGGCCAGAGCTTGGCCTTGACTGCCCTCCCAATGCCCAGCTTGGGGTTGGGGAGTGATGAGGCAGGGGTCACCATGACTGGGGGGGGGGCAGCTGGGGAAGGGGGGACAAGGTCAGAAGGGGGGTGTAGAGAAGCGGCTGTTCTGGGGAGGGGGCTAAGGGAGCTGTCGCACATTCCTTCTGCAAGGCAGGGACTGGGGTCTTTTTCCTTTTGGGAGAAAGGGAGCACAGCTACAGGGGGTGCCCATCCTAGCAGCTGTGTTTTCTGTCTGCCTCCCCTGTGCCCTGCTACAGGGGATGGACATGGATATAAGGACCGCTCCCCCCCAGCTGGGCCTTGTAGGAAGCTGCATGGGGCAGGGGAAGAGGGCGGCAGGGGCCAGTGGGATATGGGGGGGAGCTGGGCAGGATGGGGGCTAGTGCAGAGCCAGCTGGCTTCACCCCCACAGCCACAGCCCAGGGACCTGATCCAGATCTCCCACCCTGGGTACCAGGACTAGGCCCTGTACATGGGCAATGGCTCCAGCACACACCTGGCGCTGCCCAGCAAAGCCTGGCCTGAGTAGAGGGGGTCGGGGCTGTGGTCCCTGAGCCAGGGGGGCAGCAGTCTGGCCTGGGGATCTAGCTGTCCCCTCCACAGGAGCCCTGGGGTGTCTGTGCTGCAGGGGCTGCGGGCGTGAGCTCCACTGGGCATTGGGAGGTGTGGGGGGGAGTGGCTGCAGCTGGGCACCCTGACACCCTTGGTGAAAGCGTTAATCTGGCCTTCCAACCCCATGACTGCTGCGGGGGTGCAAGGGGGGGAGGGCAGCATCATCTCACACTAAAGGACCCCTCCGTGTGTGTTATGTGTGTGTGCATTTGTCTGCAGCCTCATGTGCATACTTGTGTGTGTATACAAATGCACAAGGGTCTGTGCGTGTGTATGCATGCTGCACACAAATCCAAATGAATGGACTTAATGTTCCACTAATCAAACAATCCTTTCTTCTGCATCCTTGCCATCCCCTAGCCCTTCCTGGTCATGTCTCTTCTATTTCACAGCCCAGCAGACTGGTTTTTGCTCTAGCTAAAAATCTCTACTCCACTCGGACGTAGAAGTGACTGTCAGTGACATATTGCAGGTGCTGTCAAAACACTCAAGAAGACCAGATTTTCTTGGAAAAATCTCAGTGTGAGATGTGCATTTAACTGTAGTGACTACAGGCCTAATGACACAATCCCTTTTGCCTTTTCACCGCTTTTTGCCTCATTTGTTGCCTTTTTTCCCAGTGTAACATATCATTTTAGCAAATGAGGGCACATTCCAATAAAGATCTAGTTGTTTCTTTGCTTTGATTTTACACTGAATACTAGAGCGCTGGGCCCTGGTGCATTAGTAAAACTGAAAGTTTCTCTTTACCTAGAGAAAAATGGGTGTTATGTTTACATATGGTGAGACATCCATCTGCACCGCCCTTTGACAATCCTAGATTCACCTTTGTCTACCCAGGTGTGGAAATACGTTTCAGTGAAGCATTGGGCATGCGGTCATGCTCCTTCAGAAGCCGGTTTCGTTTTCTGAATCTGAGAGAGACGCACGTTTAAATGGATGCCAAGAGAAACCACATCTTGTGATTGTTTTGGCCTTGTTTGCTGTCTCATATGCATGGAGGTGTGACGCACGTTCCGATGGCATTATCTGTCTTTCCGCTTGGCTCGTCAGGGGAATGACACGCCTCTAGTGTATTGTTAAGCTTCCAGTTTCTTTTTGCCTGGAGAATAACGGGTGTTGTGTTAGATGCGATGCTGCCCCAACCCACCTGCAGCCCCTTCTCGTGGCCCTCGACCTGCCCGCGCGTGCGGGCTCTGCGGCTGGCGGAGGACCCGCAGCCAGTGTGGGGGGGCCGCGGTTCAGCCACCAGATGAGAGTGGGGGGTCCGGCTCCTCCAGCTTCCTGTTGAGCCTGATCGGCTGTGCCATGGCAAAGGAGTGTCTCCGTGACATCCTTGGCGTGTGAACAACAAGCACAACAGGAAATACGGCCCGCAGCCCATGAAGGAGATCCTTGCCGAGGCGCAGGCGGAGAGGATGTGGTATGGCCTCGTTACCCAGAACGGCGAGCACTTTGTCACCAAGCCGCGCCACGGCGGGCGCATCAGTGTCCCGGTGTGCTCCAGCTCCAGCTGGGAGCGGTGCACGGGGCCACGGGTGGTGCCAGCCGGCTCCAGGAAACAGTTGCGGCATGGAGCCAGCGGCTGCGGGGGGTCGGGGGCGGCTGTAGTGCGCCAGGGCTCCAGTCTCAGCCTGGGGCATCCGGACAGTGCTGGGGGGTCCTGACTGCCATCCACCGGTCTGTGTGGCTCTGGTAACCAGCTCCTCCCTGAGCCAGAGGTCTGGGAGGTGGTGATGTCTGTGGCTCTTGCCCCACTGATTTTCATCTCATGGTGTGTATTTTTCGGGGCTGCCGTCCCCCACGTGGGCCATGTCCTCGAGCAAGAGCTGCAGTTGCCCCAGGAGCTCCGACCCCGGCCTAGCTGGGCTGGCCCTGGCCCTGGCCCAGCCACGGGGCTGTGTGCGCCCCTGTTGCACACTCCCGTGTGTTTCCTTCTTGCACCAATAATGGACTTGGTCCTGCAGTGACCTTGGGCTGTGGCCTCATTCTGGACAGGGTGGGGGCTGGATGGGGCATGGGATGGGAGGTTTATCCAGACAAGTGGTATCATTTTTAAGCCCCACTCCTTCCCCCTAAGGAGGCAGACATCTGCCCCCTTAACGGGCATCTTGCCCTGCCCCTGTGGGGCCTTCTGCTGTCCAGAAAGGTTGACATGTGTCCCCCTTGCCTTGCCCCACGCTGGGGCACATCCACCCTGTGGGGTCTGTGCCTGTTCCCAGCACCCATGTCTGCCCCCTCACAAGGTGGCTGGGGCCGGGCACAGAGGGGCTGGGGCTGAGCCCCTCCCAGGCCTCCCCCTGCTGCCTAATGATGCAGGCTGACCAGCATGGGTCTTGTCTGCTGGGGGGGGGGAGGGGGCCCTCTCAGCTGTTCTTCTGACTCCTTCATCATTACACCCACAGGCCCCTTCTGCCCTGTGCTAACGAGGCAGCTTAGCCTAATGAGGCCTATGATTGCCAAGCCCAGGGCCCAAGAGGTCTGTATGCACTGCCCTTGGGAGCCCCCTTTTGTGCTGAGGGGCAGAGAGGAGTCAGGTGGGGTGGGGGGCACGGATGGGGTCAGGGGAGGGTGTGGAGGGGGTCAGATGGCTGAGGGGGCAGGAGGAGGGCAGGACTGGAGTGCAGCGGGATGAGGGGGTACCATGGGGGGAAATGAGAGGGTGGAAGGAGGGTTGTGGGGGCTGGGGGGGGTGGGAGGGATCCAGGCAGAGCTGGGGCCAAGGGCAGGGAGGGGTGCAGCGGGTGGGAGTGGAGAGGGATGTGGGGCTGAGGGGCCACGGGAGCAACCCCAGCGTCAGGTCTGTGCAGGGCAGCGGGGGGGGGGGGGGGCGGTGGCACACTGCAGGATCAGGCCCTTGAGTGTCCCCGACCCACTGCCCCAGGACAAGGAGAGCTCAGTGCCGGGGCAGTGTCCCGGGGGGTGGCAGGGGCCCATCCGGGTCAGTGGCTCTGAGTAGGTCAGGCACACATGGCCTGGGCTGGGGGCAGTGAGGGCTCTGGCTAGAGCAGCCTGGGCACATGAATCAAACCCCCCAGGGGGTCAAATTGTACCCAGCGCCTCCTTCTCCCCACTGCACCAGGTGCTGTACATGCGCACAGGGGCTGGGTTCAGCCAGCAGGGAGGGGGCACTGGAGGGAGGTGGTTGGGGGAGGTGGGGGCAGGAGGGAGATGCTGTGACGGGCCAGTAGGGGGCGCTTCTGCGTTGAGCCCCCCCACCTCCCTGCGCCCAACCACCTTCCAGGCTCCAAATGCCTCCCTAGGCGCGCCTTACGTTCGGCCGACCCCTCCCCTGGAGCACACTCGCCAGTCGGGGGGGGTAATGTCGTTGCCACCACCCCGAGAAGGGACTGTCTTGGCCCTGTGTCCTCGGGGAAACACAGGCCTAATTGTCCGACGGGTACTCGACCCGGTACAGGCACTTGGGGCACTTCCCCAAGTCAGGGGGCAAAAAGCAAAGTCTCCCTTAGTCCGCAGACCCACGGAGTCTCTTAGGCATAATTTAGACCACCCCGCATTAAGTCTCCCACACCAGTCAAAAAGGAAAACTTTATTGATTACAAGGGGTAGGGTAAACTAGGGTACAGGATTGAGCAATATCTTATAAACACTAAAAAGCAAACAGTGTGGCTGAGGCAGCCTTTTGATCATGCATCTGTGTTACTGCCAGCTAAACATCCCACCAGATCGAGTAGCTTACTCACAAGCATCCTCCAAAGGCTGGTGCAATTCCCCTCTGAAAGCTGGCGGTTTCTAGCTTGTGAGTTTGGGGGAGAGAGCCCATTTTAGATGGTCATGCTCCTCTGTGTCCCCCGCATGGCTGCTGCTTCACCTCATGGCCCAAGAGAGACCCCGCCTCCTCCCCCCCCAACTTATATAGCCCCTGTGACCTCATTCACCTGGTCCAGTGGAGGCCAGCCCCAGTTGGCTGTCAGCCAACCACTTTGAGATACATCACCTGTTACCAGGCAGATTCCAGCTCCCCAGGTAGATGCCCCGCACCCAGGTGGCTGATGCCAGTCCGGCGGGCAGAGGGAGCAGGTTCCCGCTCCCTCAGGAATGCAGCCAGCTCAGGTGACCTCAAGAGGCAGGCTGGGGGTGCGGTCCCGTGTGCAGGGCCCACCCTCATCAAATGGTTGCAGCCCAGAGATTTTAGTCACAGTGTCACAGGGCAGAGATTTTTGGGGAGAAACTAAGGTGGCTTTCTGCCACGGACGCTGGGGGGCCAGCGACGTGGGGGAGCCTCAGCCTTTGGTGGTGGGGGCTGAAGGGTCTGGGGGTTCAGCTGGGGCTGGGGCTCATGCTGCCCCCTCCTCGCCAGACTGGAGGGCAGCAGCTGGCCACACCAGCTCCAGGTCAGCCCTGGCTGCTGGGCTGTGGTGAAGGAGGAGCCCCTGGATGCCACTGCTGTGGGGGTGGGTGCCGGGACCCACGGCCGTGGGGGACATCGGGGGGACACACAGGAGCAGGTGGGGCGTCTTCTGCAACTGCGAGAACTTTGCCAAGCGCCTGTGCTATGGGCCGGCCTGTGAGCAACCAGGTGTGTGCCCCTTGCACGACCTGGTGAGCCCCTCCTCGCACAAGCCATGGCCTGGGGGGGTCTGTGCAGCGCCCAGTGCCCCCGATCCCAGCCTGGATCCGGTGCCCCCGATCTCAGCTGGGGGGTCTGCGAAGCTCCAGGCAGCCCCTGATTTGGCCTGGGGAGCTATATCGCACCTGGCGGTGATCTTGGCCTGGCAGGGTCAGTACAGCTCTAGGCACCCGCTTGGGGGAGGTGTGGACAGCACCCGGTGCCCCCACATCTCAGCCTGGGGGTCTGTACGGTACCCCGCGCCCCCGATCTCGGCCTGCACAGTCTGTACAGCTCCCAGCAGCCCGTCTCACCCTGGGCGGTCCGTGCAGCCGGGCGTGGGGTGATCTCTGACTGCGGGTGAAAAGTGAAAGCTCCTGACACTGCCCTGAAAACAGCACGCCGGCGGGGGTGGGAAGTCAGCAGAAATCAGCTGCTCTGGCGCTGGGGCAGGATCATGGACGCCCGGGGCCCGGGGCTGGTGAGCGGCTGGGCTTGGGCAGGGGGATGTGGAGTGGGGGGTCACCTGGGGTGGGGGTGCTGTGCCCGGGGAGACCCGCTGCTGTGACTGGGATTAGTGATGGGGCTCCCTGGACAGCTGGGGGGAGTGGGGCACGGGGCACAGCTGCACTGGCTCCTCTGCCTTTGAACTTTGTAGGAAACAAACGGGGGGCTGTCCCCGTGCTGCCCCTGGGACAGGGACCCCTGATCTGCCCCCGTGGTGACCGTGAGGTGGCCCGGCTGTCACAGACAGGACTGGGGGGGGCGGGGGGCTTTCCCACTCCTGGCTCCGCAACACAGGCGCGTGCAAACAGGAGCTCACCCCCAACCCCCCTGGGACACACGACGGCACCCACCACAAATGAGCCCCTCCCCTCCCTGAATCCGCTTGCCTCCCGCTGCAGTGGGGGGGTCTCTACAGCGCCCAGCGCCCCCTGATCCTCCGGGCCCTTCCCTGCGCCGGAGCCTGAGCCGGAAAGCGAAAGCCAAGGCCCCGGGGCCGGCGCGGGGGGCTCCGGGCGGGGCGCGGCCGCCACCCCGGCAGTGCCCGGCCCGGATTAACGGCGGGCGGCTCGTGGCAGCGCCGGGCCCGTCGCAGCTCCGCCCCCTCGGGCTTCGCCCCGCCCCCTCGGCGCTGCCCCGGCCCGCCGCCACTCGCGCACCGGCTTTGTTTTCACGCCCAGCACGCAGGCACGTAGCGCCCCCTGCCGCCAGGCGCCGCCCCCGCGGCCTGCGGGTTCGGTCGCTCCCTGCTTAGCTTCGTTTAGTGAGAAAGCGATTGTAAAGTTAGGGCGGACTTTTATTTCTTGATTTGATTTGATTATCTTTTCATTTTTGGTATTTAAGCTATTAGCTCATTTATTTCATTTTATTGCTTTAATTTTTATCGTGTTCATTTTAATATAAATTTAATTTTATCGCTGTTATCTTATTTTGCATTGTTTAAATTTAAATTTTATTGTTTTCTTATTTCTTATATTTAAACAAATGATTTACATTAAATTAAATTAATTTATTACCTTTTCCGCCTGTGGAAAATGGAAATGGAAAAAAAAGAGTGGACTCGACCCTCTTTAAGGGGGCAAGAGTAAATGGTTTTGAGTCCCCGTATAAGGGGGTGAAGGAGGCAGCTGTCCCTTTAAGGGGAGAGGGCTGTGGGGCTGCAGCGGGGGAGGGCAGGCTGGCCACCAGCCAAGGGGAGACCCCTGTGGATGGCTGGGGAGTCATGTGACCAGGCAGGGTGGGGCTTTGGGGTATATAAACTTGGAGCCTGAAACAAAGAGGGCAGTCGAGCCCTGGCTGCTGCGGGCAGAGGGGGTCCTGGGGGCGGGGGAGAGGGGGACCAGGGGCGCACGGGCAGCCCGGCTCCCCGACAGAGCCGCAGGGAGGGAGCTAGGGGCCGTGCGGCCTGCGGTGGGGCAGTGACCCGGAGCTGGGAGTGAACTGTGGTTGGGAAGGGGTGCGCTGGCATCTGTGCTGTGGTGAGGTTTAACCCCGGTTGTAGTTACGGGGTTGGCGTGGAGGCCATGGGGGCACCTGAGGGACACCCAGCGTAGAGTCCCGGCAGGTTTGGGGACCCAGCAGGGCCTGGAATAGGTGAGAGTGGCCGGTCACAATAATGACAGCACCAGCCATCGTTATCCTCATTAGCACCGTCATCACCACTACTCCTGTTGGTGGAAGACGACATTTTCCCATCAGAACATCTTCCACTGACAGGAGCAGCGACCAGTGATGCTAGTTGTGGTTATTATATAATGCTTGACAGTATCGTCACTAGTGCAGTCATCTGTTAATAACTCTTTCTCCTAATCCCCCTGTCTCCAAAGTTTTGCCTGGAGAATTTCCTCCAACCCGATAGATATATACGGTATCATCACCATTATTCAACCATTAATGACCGTTCTTGAAAACAATCACAGGTGAATATTCTTCCTGCTAATGGAGGCACTGACCCAAAGTTAATAGCAATAGTTGCAGCCATGACTATTTAGTGATAAAATAGCAAACACATGTAAATATACATAGATATGTTAGTATATAGTTTCCACATCTGTATGCACACTCTAATTTAGTATGTGTAATATTATCTATGAATCATAATGTAGAATTGTGTTTGTATGTTCTGCTATATACCGATATTCTTAATTTTCAGTTTAATTAATTGATGAATTATTTGTAAATTGAAAGAGATAGTGATCTATTTCTCTAAGAGCTCACTTCTATATCAGGGCAAGGGGCAGGGGTGTTGCTGGGCTGCCCTGAGGTGTGCTGGCATCATTATGGGGTTTGACTGGGGGGGTGGTCCGATTTGCTCCTGTGTCCGACCCCTGCCCTGGTCCCCCCAACAGGAGCCCCAGCTCAAGCCCGGAGACCTCATTGAGATTTTTCGCAGAGGCTACCGGCACTGGGCCATCTACGTGGGCTATGGCTATGTTGTCCACCTGGCCCCCCCAGGTAAGTGGGCAATGTGGGAGGGGGAGGTCCCTGGGGGCAAGCGTTCATCCTGGGGCTGCTCTGGTTTAGAGGGTGCAGATTTTCCCAAGTTTATCCCAGATTATCTTGGATCAGAGTAAATCCAGCCTAGAGTTCCCCCAGGGTAAGTGCTGTGTGTCTGCTACCCTAAGTGATGTCATCCCACGTGAGTCTATAGCTCCACCCCCCAGTAGTGGGGCAGTGTCATGGCACTTGCTTCAGGCACTTAGTTTTGGAGATCCCATGCGTGTCCACTTCGTATTCCAAGATAAAGACCGCTTGAGTGTGGGCAGGGTCATGCTGATGCCAAGGACTGATTCCAGTCCCCATCACCAGGGCGGGGGCGTGGGGGGCAGGGAAATGCCATGCTGATCAGCTCTTCCCTGCTTTCAGACTCTGCGCCCACAATTATCCCACATTAACTACCTGTGTGCCCATGTTTATCACATGCTAGCTACCCATGCTCCCACATTTATCCCCTGTAAAGTACCTGTGGGCCCACTCTTATCCTGTATTAACTACCCACATGGCCACATGCATCCCACATTAATTACCTATGAACCCATCCTTATCCCATGTTAACTACCTGTGCACCCACGCTTATTCCACATTATCTACCAGGGCACCCATGCTTATCCCATGTTACTCAGCTATATGCCTACACTTATGCCATATTAACTACCCTTGGGCCTATGCTTCTCCCTTGTTAACTACCCCTATGTCTACAGTTATCCAGCATTAACTACTCACATAGCCAAGTTTATGCTGCATTAACTACCTATCAACTGAACTTTCGCCACATTAACTACCTGTGTCCCTATGTTTATCCCACATTAACTACCCCTGTGCCTGCGCTTATCCTGCATTTACTACTTATGTGCCCACATTTATCTCGTTACCTACCACGTGCCAGCTCTTGTCCCACATTAACTTCCTGTACTTGTCCTGCATTAACTACCACTATGCCCACATTTATCCTGCATTAACTAACCATGTGCCTGCAATTATCCTATTAACTTTCTGTGTGCCTGCTCTTATCCCATATTAACTATCCACAGACCCATGTTTATCCTGTATTAACTACATGTGTGGCTATATTTATTCTGGGCTAACTACCCATGTGCCTGCTCTTGCTCTGATGGAAGTGGAAACCCTGGTAATGGGTTGGGAAGCCCTGCCCGTGCCCACACATGTCTGGCCCACCCCCAGGGGAGGCAGCGGACGCAGGATTCTCCAGCCTGTTCTCGGTGCTGACGGACAAGGCGGTGGTGCGCCGGGACCTGCTCTGGACCGTGACGGCAGGAGACCGGTACCAGGTGAACAACCTGCATGACAACCGCCTGCCACCGCGGCCCCGCGAGGTCATCGTGCGTGAGGCCGAGGCCCAGGTGGGCCAGGAGCTGCCCTACAGCATCACCAGTCAAAACTGCGAGCATTTCGTCACCCAGCTGCGCTATGGTGTCCCTCGCAGCGAGCAGGTGGGCGGGTACAACCAGGATCAGGCCCCCCCCAGTTGGGATTGAGGCTGCCTTGTCCCAGTCCCCACCCCCCAGCCAAGATGTTCTCCCCCATGCTAGGATTGGTGCTGTGCTAGTCCCAGACCACCCCAGTAAGGATCAGGGCCCTTCCAGCCAGGATTACACCCCTCCAGCCAGAATCAGGACCCTCTTGTCCCTGACAGCCTGCCTCTAGCCAGGATTGGGGCCCCCCCAACTACTGCAACACCCCCTGCAGCCAGGATCAGGGCTGCCTACTGCCCCTGACACCTCCTCTGCCAGCCAGGATTGGGGCCTTTCTTGTCCCAGAACACCCCATCCCTGAGCCAGGAGCAGGTCCTCATCAGCCAGGATTGGGGTCCCCATTTGAGACCCTCCGCCCCAGCCAGGATTGGGATCCTCCTGGTCCCAGACCCAACTCCCAGCCAAGATCTGCCCCCCTAGCCAGGACTAGGTCCGTGTTGGGTGGGTTCTGCCCAGACCCCCCAGTCCAGGATTGGGGCCCCACAGTGCCAGGTGCTGCACATTTTCCACTTCCCCAGCAAGCCATCCCCATAGAGCCTCGGAGGGGAAACAGGCCTGGAGCAGGGTCAAAGCCGGGCAGGGAACCCGGGCGCCCTGGCTCTGAACCCGCCTTGCTCCCCGCCACCCCCACTCACTGTTCCCCATCTTCTCTCCAGGTCCGGGATGCTGAGGTTGCTGTGGCAGCCGGTGCCACCCTCTTGGGTGTCTTGGGGGCTGGGCTCTTTGTGGGGAAGATGCTGCTGCGGAGCAGGAAAGAAGAGGAGTAGCTCACCCCCACTCGGCTCCATAGACCCACTGCGCCTATCCCTCGCTCTGGGAACCTTGGGAGCAGCTTCCTGCTGCCCCACCTGCCCCAGCCTTGGGACCCTTCACCCCTGCCAGCCGGGGCAAATAAATGCAGGGCATCCATGTCTGCCTTTCCCACTGGTGCGGTGCTCCAGAGCTCTGTCTTGCTGCTGCTTGCTTTGTGGTGCCAGGACCCCTCGCTACCCCTGGGGCACTTCATCATGCCCCTGCCCTATCTTTCACAAGATATCTTTTTAACAAATTATAGATGAAAAACAAGTCATAGACTAAAAATCAAACATATTTTAACGGAAATATATTTTAATGTTATTTCAAAAAATTTTTTTTGTCCTGATTTATGGCTTTTTGAGTCCTGGATGTAGAGGTGATTGCATAATAGCTCCAAATAAAGTCTAACACTTCTATATTGTGTGTGTGTGGGAGGGACTCAGGGAGTCTGAGGGTATATGGGGGTGTGTGGGGGGGTGTGGGCGGCAGGTGTGTGCATGCGTGTGAGAGGCTGCCTGCACACTAGGTCCCAGGAGCTGGCTGGTGGTGGGGGCAGGGAGAGACCCTAGATAACACCTTTGACTGATTCTTTCTGGTGTGGGGGAACTAAAGCAAGATGGGGGCATTAATCCATTCCCCCGCAAGGGGACAGTGAGGTGTGAAAGCCCCAAAGGGGGTCAAATTATCTCCCTCACCCAGGCTCAGCTTCTAGGAGGACAAGGCCCAGGTGGGCAGAGATGAGGTCAGGGGGGCAGAAAGGGGGGTTAGCTGGGGGCAGGAGGGATGGGAGGCAGGAGCAATAGGTAGGGGTGGGGGCAGCTGGGGGTGCAGGGCGCTGGGTTGTGTCTCCTTGTGCCAGGATGCGGGGTGGAGGGTACTAGGCATCTAGCAGGGTATAGGTATCTAGGGCATCTAGGGGGGGTGTAGGGCACTGTCCAGGGAGGAAGTAGGGCTTCAATCTTGCTTCCCAGGACACTGTGATGTGGGGGACAGGACACCTGCACACCCTCAACACAGCCCCTGTGCTCTGTGTGTGTGTGTGTGCACTAGCGCACACGCACGTGGCGGGGGGTGCCATCAGCTCCTGCCCTCCTGTCCCCACATGCTGGGCGCCAGGTGCTGTAGAAATAGGGCCCTGTAAGAAGAGAGGGGCAGTATTGGAGGGAGCTGACAATGGAGGAGGGGGCTGGGAGGGAAGAGGGGGCTGTTTTGGGCTCAATCCTCTACCACCCCATCCCAGCTTGTCCCCGAAAGCAGAGTTGCTGCGTTGGGCCCTGATCCTGGGGCTACCCAGTGAGGGCCGAGTCTGGCAAATTCTTCCAGGGGATCATGGCAGATTCGGGGGGGGCGGGGAAGAAAGGAGGAGGCAGAGGGGTCCTGATTTGGGGAGGAACCATCATAACCCCTCTCTGAAGCCTCACCTGGGTTCATGCAACACATGTTCAGCAGGGAGACGTGGGGACTTGTGGAATCACCTCCCCACCAGGCCAGGGTTCAAGTGGGGCCAGAGCATGGGGAAGGAAGAGGCTTTGAGTGCTGGACCCGGCAGCACCAGCTCCTGTGCGAGCAACAAGGATGATTGCAGCAGCCACCTGGAGCCCATCACACGTGCCCCTCACACGTGCGTGCCAGCAGCCCTTGTGCAGCACCCAGTGTCCCGTTCCCGACCTGGGGAGTCTGTAAAGTGCCTGGCACCCCCTATCTCACCTGGGGGGGGGCCTGGACCCTGCCTGGTGCCCCCTGGTTTTAGCCCAGGCTGTCTCTACTGTGCTCGGTGGCCCCCAGTCTCAGCCTAGGGGGACTGTGCAGCATCCAGCGCAGCCCCATCTTGTGCCCAGTCCCTAGTCTGATCTCTAGTCCAGGCTTGTCCAACATATGGCCTGTGGGCTGCCGTGTGGACCGCCAAGCCATTTTATCTGGCCCAAGGCGGTGGCACTGCCACTGCCATGGAGCCACTGCTGCCGTGGAGTGCAGAGCTGCGGCAGTGCCGCCGCCGCCATGGAGCGCGGAACCGCTGGCGCCACCGCGGAGCGCAGAGCCGGCGGCGGCGAGGCAAGGCGAGGCAGGCAAGGCCGGCCTGCAGGCCCCAGCCAGCAGCGAGGGGAAGGGAGGGGAGCTGCTTACCGCCAGGCTCATCAGGTTACCCCCGGGCCAGGCTCATCAGTGAGCCGGATCCTGCCACCGCTGCCCTGAGGACAGGCAGCAGTGATAGACTGCAAGGGTGGAAAGAAGCTGTCAGTGAAAAATGAGTAAGTAGGAGACAGGAAAAGAGCAAAGAGGGAAGCAGAAAGTGTGACAGGAAGTCATGGAAAAGAAAATAGGTCGAAATTAGGAAAAAAAAAAGTAAAACAGGGAAGAGATGGGGAGGAAAGCAGGGGGAAAGGCCTAAGGGAAACAGGACAGTGATAATAGATTTCATAGATTTCATAGACATCAGGGCTGGAAGGGACCTCGGGAGATCATCGAGTCCAGCCCCCTGCCCAAAGGGCAGGAAGTCAGCTGGGGTCATAGGATCCCAGCAAGATAAGCATCGGATTTACTCTTGAAGGTGTTCAATGTAGGCGCTTGAACCACCTCCGCCGGCAGACTGTTCCAGACCTTGGGGGCTCGGACAGTAAAGAAATTCTTCCTTATGTCCATCCTGAAACAGTCTTGCAGGCGTTTGTGACCGTTCGACCTCGTCATCCCTTGGGGCGCTCTGGTGAACAGACGTTCCCCCAGATCCTGGTGGTCACCCCTGATAAACTTATAGGTGGCCATCAGATCACCCCTGAGCCTGCGCTTTTCCAGGCTAAAGAGTCCCATGTCTCTCAGCCTATCATTGTAAGGTCTGTTTTCCTGACCTCTGTGAGAGAGACTCCCAAACAAAAATGAAAAGGAGGAAATCAGGACGACAAAAGGCAGAACAAATAGGGAGGAGGGGAGGAAGGGCTGGGGAAAAAGAAGAACATAAGAGGTGGGGTCAGGCAGATGCCTGGTGATGAATCAGATGTCAGGCAGGTGGTAATGCGTCATAAACCCAATGTCTATGTTAAGTCCGTGAAATATTGAGTCTGTGAAAATAAAAATAAGCATCTTTGTCTGTATAGGTTTTATTTTTTTATTTATTCAAAACACCACCAGGATGGGAAAAGAGGATGCAAATGTGGGAACCAGGGAACCAATCTCCCCACCGCACGACTGCATTACAGGCAGTGATGCCAGCTCTGCTCTGCGGAGCCTGCAAGGGAAGCCCCCACGAGACCCCACATAGCTGCGGCAGGGTCCCAGGCAGGCTCAGGGGAGCGGGTAAAACCTGAAGGGCAGCAGGAATTCACCTGCAGCCCCCCTGCCCCAGCCCCAACACTGCAGGGGGACTTGACACTCTGGGCTAGGGGGGTCATCCCAGAGACCCCCAAAAGTCCCACCCAGGGGCCCATGCACACTGAGGAGTGGGTAAATCAACCCCCCCGCCCCACAGCACACAGAGCTCATACTGAGTGAGGGGGGGAAACCCTCCGTAAGACCTCCCAGAAGCCCCCCAGACCCTGGGCAGCATGTGGATTGCAGGGTGGGCACTGCCTCCCATATCTGCTCCAGCGGCGTGGCCCATGCCACCACCACTCTGCCAGCACCAGAGCTGGGGCTGCGGCTGCGACCCCGCCAGCCCTGGAGACTCCCAGCAACCTCCACAGGTGGTTTTCTTGCTGCTTTCCACCTGCCTACCTCTTATGGATTGAGGGACTGAGCTGGGGCCTGGTGACCTGATCGAGATCTACCCCGGCTCCCAGCCCCGGGCTTGCACATTTGCAAGGGCTACATCATCCACTGACATCTCATGGTAAGGACCAGGCCCTGGAGGGGGGAGAAGGGGACACCAGGCTGGGGCAGGGACAGGGACAGGAGCAGGGGAGGGGCAGGGACAGGGTGGAGGAACAGGGCAGCAGCAGGGGGGATCAGTTTGGGTTGGGATCCAGTGTGTGTAACATTTGGGGTGGGGGACAATGAGTTGTCCCTGGCTGAGGGCTGGTGGTCACTGCAGCTGGGGACTCCAAACATCTAGGGGGTATCTAAGGCATCTGGTGGGGTGTGGCCACCCAGGGCATGTAGGGGGCACAGCACTTCTAGGAGAGTGTAAGCATCTAGGAGGCATCCAGTGGGGTATAATCATGTAGGGGTCATCTGGGGCACAGGCATCTGGACAGGGCTGGCATCCAGTGGCGCCACATGCTTGTGACCACATGACTCCTGCCTCCTTCCCTCTTGCTCTCTTGCCATGCCTTTAAGTTGGTTAAGAAGAAAATGCTGGGAGGCTGCCCAAGGCCCTGGGAGCCTGCAGTCTGCTGCCCCATCGCTCTCTACCCAGTCTGCCGTGGCCCTCTGGAGTCTCTCGGTGTCTCCAGGTCCCAGGCCACCTTACTCCCCTTTCCAGTCTCATGCTTTGACCTTCTTGGTTTCCACTTACTTGTGTCTCAAGTCCTGGCCCCTGGCAGGGCCCAAAACACCCCTGTGCCCCTTGAGCACCCTGTGGCTCGCACCCCTGCCCTAGGGGTCAGGGGTCAGGCGTCAGGCACTCCTGTGGCTGAAACCCCAGGGCCCCCTCAGGCACCCCACTGTGATGGCTCATTGCCCCTTCTAGCCACACCTGGTCTGCCCTAGGGCTATAACTTAAAGGCAAGCTAGCGCTATCACAAACCTCCCTGTTCTGGGAAAGCCAATGTCAGGAGCTCCAGGGCAGTTTGTCACATACTGATAGACGTCAGAGCAGCCCTTGCCCCAGGTGCTCGCTCCGTGCCCTTCAAGGGCTCCTGGGGCGGCTCCTCGGCTCCCTGCGAGGTGCGCCCTGTCTGCATGACCTCTCGTGTCCCACGGGCACCGCCTTAGCCGAGTCAGGTGGCTCCCGAGCCTGCACACGCGTTTGCCTTTAGGGCAGATGGGCAGCTCAGATTGTTCTTGCTGCTGCCACCTAGGCTTGGCGTCCTAGTCTCTGAGTCCATAACAGCATCTAAGGGGGGCTTCTAGCAGGCATCTAGGGGGGCATCTAGTGAATGTAGTGGGGTGCAGGCATCTAGGGCAGTGATTCTCAACCTTTTTGTACCAGGACTCATTTGTAAACATCAGTGACAAGTCCTGACCCACTGCCCCCTGCCCCCGGTCCTTCCCCCATGTGGGGTAGGAGGGTGGGGGCCCAAAGCAGCCCCTCGCAGGCTGGAACTCCGCCAGCCTGCAAGGGAAAAGCCACGGCTTCCCGTGTTTTTCTTCTTTAAAGGAGAATCCATTTTTAACGTTTGTTTGTGACCTTTTCACATATCCTTGCAACCCACTTTTGGGTCATGACCCAGGGATTAAGAAATGCTGCCCTAGATGCCTATCTTCCCCTACACGCCTCCTGGATGCCTACACTCTCCTCGAAGTGCTACGTACCCCCTAGATGCCCTGGGTGTCCACACCCCGCTTATACCCCACTACATGCCTGCTAGATGCACCCGCCATGGTTGGAGCCCCCAGAAGCAGCCACCCCCCCCCCCAGCCAGGGAAAAATCATTGCCCCCACCCCAAATGTGATCCATCAGGGCACATGCTGGATCCTAGCCCAAGCTGCTGCTCCTGGTGCCTCCACCCCAGCCCCTGCCCAGCCTGCTGCCCCCATCCTAGGCCTGGTCCTTACCATGTGATGTCAGTGGATGATGTAGCCCTTACAAAAGTGCAGGCTCCAGGGCTGGGAGCTGGGGGTAGAAGATCTCGATCAGGTCCCCGGGCCCCAGCTCAGACTATGGGAGATCAAACTGGGGACTGGGAACAGGTTGGGGCTGTGCTGGATGCTTCACAGTCCCCCTAGGCTGAGATTAGGGGGTGGGGGCGCTAAGCACAGCCCCTCGGGCTAAAATTAGGGGGTGCCAGGTGTTGTCCAAGCCCCTCAGGTGAGATGGGGGTGCCAGGCACTGTACAGACCCCCCCAGACTGGGAACAGGGGTGCCAGGTGCCGCATGAGAGGTGCTGACATGCACAGGCGAGGGACACGCATGCAGTTGCACAAGAGTTCAAGCCAGGGGGCCTCTGGGGTGTCTCCTGCCCCACCAGCGCCTCCTCCTGCTGCAATCATCCTCATTGCTCATGCAGGAGCTGGTGCTGGCGGCTGCAGCACTCAAACCCTCTTCCTTCACCATGCTCTGACCTCATGTGACCCCCACTCTGGTGGGGAGGTGATTCTACATGCCCCCACATCTCTCTGCTAAATGTGCTGGGCACGCCACTGTGTACATGCACACCCAGGTGAAGCTCCAGGGGGGGTTATGATCCCATAATCCCCTGGGAGAATTTGCCAGACCCCAGCCCCAGCTGCTGCCCACCAGACTCAGCCCTTAATGGGCAGCCCCAGGATCAGGGGCTACCCCTTACCCTTACCCTTGCCCCCTAACCCTCCTCCTCCTTCCCCCAGATAAACCCCCCTTTCTGTTTCCCTGCCACTAATTGCCCCCCGACCTCATCCCTACCTACCTGGCGTTTGTCCTCCCACTAGCTGAGCCCAGGTGGGTGGGTGATTTCTGCCCCTACCTTGTTTGAGTTTCACAGGTGTTAGGGTTGGAAGGGACCTGAGCAGATCATGAAGCCCAACCCCCTGCCATGGGCAGGAAAGGATGCTGGGGTCAAATGACCCCGGCTAGGTGATTATCTGGCCTCCTTCTGAAGACCCCCAGGGTAGGGGTGAGCACCACTTCCCTTGGAAACTGGTTCCAGAGTCTAACCACCCTGGCTGTAAAGTATTGCCTCCTGATGTCTAGACTGAATCTACTAACAACTTGTGGTTGTTATTCCTAGTTACTCTGGGTAGTGCTCAGGGGAACAGGGCCTCTCCCATTCCCTACTGGTCCCCCCCGGTAAGTTTATAGACAGCCACCAGATCCCCCCTCAGCCTTCTCTTAAGGGACCTGAACTTGTTCAGCCTCCACAACCCCTCCTCGTAGGGCCTGCCCTGCTGCCCCCTGATCATGCGGGTGGCCTCCTCTGGACCCTCTCCATGCTGTCCACATCCCTCTTGAAGTGTGGCGCCCAGAACTGGACGCAGTACTCCAGATGTGGCCTGACCAGTGCCACATAGAGGGGTAGGATCACCTCTTTGGACCTGCTCGAGATGCATCTGTGGATGCACAACAAGGTGCGGTTAGCTGTACTGACCATTTTCTCACACTGCTGGCCCATGTTCATCCTGGAGTCAAATGACTCCAAGATCCTTTTCTGTCTCTGCACTGACGAGAGGGGAGTTCCCCAGCCGGTAGGTCTGGTGCTGGTTCTTCCTCCCCAGCTGCAGCACCCTGCACTTGTCCGTATTGAAACCCATCCTGTTCTCATCCACCCACCCCTGTAACCTGTCTAGATCTAGTTGTAGCCTGCCCCTCCCTTCTATCATGCCCACATTCCCCCACATCTTAGTGTTGTCCATGAATTTGAACAGGGTGCTTTTCACCCCCTCGTCCAAGTCGCTGATGAAGATGTTGAACAATGCAGGCCCGAGGACCGAGCCCTGGGGGACCCCACTGCCCACGTCCCTCCAAGTCAAAAAAGACCCGTGCACCTTGGCAGGGGGTTGGACTAGATGATCTGTCTAGGTCCCTTCCAACTCATTGATTCTATGATTCACCACCACTCTCTGGGGGGGGCCCTCCAGCCAATTTGCGACTCATCTTGTTGGTGACACTGGGCATAACCCTGGGTAACTCAGAGGGATGGAAGACCACGAGTGTCGAGGAAGTCCTTCTGCTCCAGGCTCACAAGAGCCAAAGCCCCCCCTTGCCCAACCTTTGCAACCCTTTCTCTCTGGCGCCTGCAAATCTCCTGTCCTTCTGGAAAGCAGGCGAGCTAAAACTGTTATCTGTGGAATGCAAGGGCACGGCTCGGAGGGAGAAGGGAGGAGGGAGGAGGGAAAGCGGGGGCCAGCGGGTGGAAAATCACTGACAGTGAAACTGACCGGGGTATAAAGATCTCGCTGTTGCAGGGTTAGGGGCGCAGGATTTGAGACAATACAGTCTCCCTGTGCCTTTTACTCGAGCTCAAATAAACTCTGTCTGCTTCTCCCCCAGTGTGTTTATTTGGCGCGACGCACACCGGGCAACGAATCCAATTGTTGCCTCCCTTGCAGTTTTGGCGCCCAACGTGGGGCTCGAGGCTAACATTTCGCCTTGCCCGGATTCCTCCTGGGGTCGACGACTTGCGGCAACAACCGACGCCCAGCGCGCACCGGTGGTTTCATCGGGGGCCTCGGCAGAGATGTGGTTTGATCGACCCCGGAGGGCACAACGGTGCAACGCGCTCTAATAGTGGAGAAGCAATCGTGGGCGACGGTGTGAAACTGGTCCCTCGGATAAGGTAGGATAAGCTCAGAGCATTGTCTGTTAAGACCTGGGGATGCCCAGTGTCTCCCTGTAGGACCTGGGGACGCCCAGTGTCTCCCTAGAGTATGGGCAGGGACAGAGTATGGTTGGCAGGGCACGGTGTACACCCATAGAATCCATTCTGACTAATTGGAAACTGTTTAAGTCAGATCTAATGACTAAAAATGATCTTAAAAGGTTCTGTACAGTGAAATGGCCTCAATATCAACTGGAGGATCAGGAAAGGTGGCCTCCGGAAGGGTCAATTAACTACAATACAATTCTCCAATTACTCCTGTTTTGTCAGCGGACGGGTAAGTGGAATGAACATTTGTATGCACAATTGTTTATGGCTTTATGGAACAAGACAGATATTTTGCAGAAGTCTAATTTGACTCCGATAGGATCAGTAGTTGTTAGTGCTGAGTCTCAGCATTCCCCCCCCATTACTGTAATGCCAGAGTCGGCGTCCCCTTCGGCTTTAACACCTCCACCATATAAAGGTCAGATGCCCCCAGTCCCAGAGATTCCTCCCTCAGTGGGATTTTATCCTTTACTTACTGAAACTGTAATAGCCCGGCCTGGGGCAGATGGGCGTGCAGCCCAGACCATGCAAGTATACACCCATGTACCTTTTAACCTGGTGGACCTGGCGGCTTTTAAAGCACAGGCTGGAGAATTTTCAACTAGCCCGAGTAAGTTTATCTCTGTCTTTGAGGGATGTTTAGCTAATCACAAGCCTGACTGGGATGACTGTAATATCCTTATGCAAACCTTATTATCTGAAGTAGAGCGGAACCAAGTTATTTCCAAAGCCAGGGAGGAAGCACAGCGGAGGCATGAAAGGGATCCTGTCAATGTTCCTGGTCCGGCAGACGTGGTTCCCCTAGCAGACCCTAGATGGGACCCTAACAATCCTGTGGATCATACCTGTCTTACCTCTTACAAAGAACTACTTATGCATGGGCTCAGGCACTCGGCTGTCCGACATAATAACTGGGCAAAGCCATATGAAATAGTACAGGAGCTGAAGGAAAGTCCCGTTGCGTTCCTACAGCGCATCCGAGACGCCATTCCGCAAAATACCAGTGCAGACCCTGATGATCAGGCGACGGAGGCGATTATAAAGGGTATTTTTACCAGCCGTGCAGCCCCTGATATAAAGAGGAAGTTACAAAAGAAGGAAGACTTAATGGGTATGTCTGTAGCACAAATCCTGGAAACTGCAAACAGGGCGTATACTCTCAGAGAAGGAGAAAAGGACAAGAGACAAGTTCGAATGCTAGTAGCAGCAGCACAGGCCGGAGTCAGAGAAAGGCCACAAGAAGGTGGGAGAGGCAGAGGTATAAGGGGTCGTGGGCGTGGGCGCCCTGGCCCACGAGAAAGACGCCTGGGACGGAGCCAGTGTGCCTTATGCCGGTGAGAGGGACACTGGAAGAATGACTGCCCAGAGAAAGGGAGAGACTGCACTCCTGTAATGGCCGCGGAAGGACAGGAGTAGGGGTGTCGGGGGAATGGGCCACCCCACCCCCGGGACCCCCAGTAAAAATGCGGGTAGGGAATTCAGAAATTGATTTTCTGATAGACTCCGGGGCAGCACGGACCGCTGGAAATCAACCTCTTCAACTTCCCGTAGCGGACTCTCTCGCCGTGGTGAGTGCCACGGGAAAAAAGACTCGGTGCCCAGTGGATGCTCCTGCAGAATGGGCTCTGGGAGACCGGGCTCGCTCTCACAAATTGGTCTACCTTCCAGATTGCCCAACACCCCTGCTAGGACGAGACCTGCTTTGTCAATTAGGTGCATCACTGCATTTTACCCAGGATGAAATAACCCTCGCATTGCCCCCTGAAAATGCATGGATAATGACCCTCACGGTTGAACCCTCGGCCATGAACGCTCCCCCGGAGTGGAACCAGTGGGAAGACCAAGTATACCCTTTGGTGTGGGCAGAGGGGATCCCTGGAAAGGCTACACATCAAACCCCCATTAACATCCAACTACTGCCAGGAAAAGGTCCAGTACGAATCAAGCAGTACCCAATCAAAAGGGAAGCCAGAAAGGGACTGCAAGAGACTATAGACCGTTTCCTGAAGTACGGCATACTGCGAGAGTGTCAGTCAGCCGGGAACACTCCTCTCTTGCCGGTACTGAAGCCTGATGGCACACATTGACTGGTGCAGGACCTAAGGGTGGTTAATGAACGGGTTAAAACTATTCATCCTCTCGTCCCAAACCCGTATACCTTGCTGGCCTCCGTGGGGGGGCAGTATACTCATGTCTCAGTTCTTGATTTGAAAGACGCTTTCTTTATGATTCCAGTTGACCCCCCCTCTCAGGAGATATTCTCTTTTGAATGGGAGGACAGAAAAAGGGTTAAGAAACAACTTTGTTGGACAGTATTAGCCCAGGGGATTTAAGAACTCTCCTACCCTTTTCGGCCAGTCCTTAGCTAAAGACTTGGAGGAGTGGAATAACGAGCATGAAGTTCTCTTGTTACAATATGTGGATGATTTATTAATTGCTGCCATAGATTTAAACTCTTGCCTTAACGCCACGGTAAGCCTCCTGAACTTTACTGGGCTTCGAGGATATCGGGTGGCTCGAAATAAAGCTCAAATTACTCTACCTGAAGTATGATACCTGGGATTTCACATAAGATAAGGGGAGCACCAGCTTTCAAGCGAGCGAAAGGAGGCTATATGCCAGGTTCCCATCCCAAGCAACCGTAAGCAGCTCAGGGCGTTTCTCGGCATGGGAGGTTTTTGCAGAATATGGATCCCTGAATTTGGACTATGGGCAAAACCACTATATGACTGTGTAAAATGGGCAGACCATGACCCCTTTTATTGGGCTCCGGAAGCCGAAAGGGCATTTAAAATACTAAAAAGGAAACTAATGGAAGCCCCGCCCTGGGGTTACCGGACCTTTCTAAACCTTTCCAGTTGTATGGGCATGAACGAAAAGGGATGGCTCTGGGAGTGCTTACTCAATTGTTGGGGGCGTGGAAACATCCCGTTGCTTATTTCTCCAAACAGCTTGATCCAGTGGCCAAGGGATGGCCAGCGTGTTTACGAGCAGTTGCGGCAACTGCCCCAGTACTTGAGGAAGCTGAAAAGTTAACGCTGGGAGGAGCTGTGCAGGTGTATACCCCTCAGATGGTCCAGGCTCTGCTAGACGCGAAGGGGGGTCTCTGGCTCACCAGGCTCGGGGGGCTCGGTACCAAGCGAAGCTGTTGGAGAGCCCTGAAGTGACTCTGCAGCCCTGCCCCTCCCACAACCCGGCTACTCTCGTACCTGGAACGGGAGAACAAGAGCATGGTTGTTTAGACATCATAGACGCACGGTACTCCAGCCGTGCAGACCTACAGGATCAGCCACTTCTGAATGCTGATTGTGAGTGGTACACTGATGGCAGTAGCATAGTTGTAGAAGGGCAAAGGAGGGCAGGTTATGCTGTTGTGACCCTCTATGATGTTGTTGAGGCCAAGGCTTTGCCCGCTGGAACATCTGCTCAACTTGCTGAACTGGTGGCCCTGACCTGGGCGCTAGGACTGTCAAAAGGGAAACGGGTCAACATCTATACCGACTCCATGTATGCTTTTGGAGTACTGCATGCCCATGCTGGCCTATGGAAACAAAGGGGACTGCTGACAGCCCAAGGCTCCCCAGTGAAGTATGGACCCCAAATTCTCCGACTCCTGGAAGCTGTTCAACTTCCCTCGGCAGTGGCAGTAATGCACTGTAAGGCACATCAGAAAGAGGATCAAGACATAGCCAGGGGTAATGCCCGGGCAGACAGAGAAGCTAAAATTGCTGCCA
Organism: Crocodylus siamensis; assembly: GCF_052110815.1. Taxonomy (NCBI): domain Eukaryota; kingdom Metazoa; phylum Chordata; order Crocodylia; family Crocodylidae; genus Crocodylus; species Crocodylus siamensis. The sequence goes on from NC_143400.1 coordinate 4,408,945, forward strand.
CCCTGAGGACGCCGAGACCTGCTGACATCCCTACGCATGCTCTCATCCCATCAGTGGGGGAGCTCCCGGATCCCCAGTACTCATATGAAGAAAAAGAACTAGCCGACAAGCTTGGTCTCCAAGAAAAGAAGGGATGGCTCTGCTCCACAGACGGGAGGATCCTCCTACCAAAGAGCCTGACCCAGCCGGTGTTGCAACGGCTACATCAAACTACACACGCTGGAAAAGAAGCTCTCACTCAATTGGTGAACAAATATTTTCTAACCTCTGGACTTCGACCTCTGGCCTCCCAAATACAGGCCAGCTGTTCGATTTGTCAAAAGAATAACCCTCGACCCAGTCTCTCAGCACCTCCAGCCACTTTGGAACCTACTCCAGGCCCCAGACTGCTTTGGCAAATAGACTTTACTGAGTTCCCCTGAACTCAAGGATTTAAGTATCTCCTTGTTATAATAGATCGATTCAGCGGATGGCCTGAAGCCTTTCCATGTCGCAATTGCACAGCCAAGACTGTAGCTCTAAAATTCGTCCGGGAAGTTATTCCCCACTTCGGACTTCCCCAGCAGATGGAATCTGACAACGGAACACATTTCCCTTCAAAGATCGTCCAAAACATCTCAGATGCCTTACAGATCCCCTGGAAATGCCATACTGCATGGCGACCACAGGCTAGTGGTGTAGTAGAACGTACAAATCAGACCCTCAAGCGTCACCTATCAAAGATCTGCCAGGAGGCCTCTCTGCGATGGCCCGATGCTTTGCCCCTTGCTTTGCTTCGTATCTGTGCCCTCCCCAAGCGAAGATTAGGGCTTAGCCCCTTGGAGATTGTTTGGAAGGGCATGGCCTATGAACGGGATGCCGGTTCTAGCAGGGGAGTGGGAAATAGGATGTAATATTTTGTCATGGTATATGTGCTCTCTGTCTGCTGTTCTTTCTTCTCTCCATAGGTACACTAAAGACTTGCAGCCTCTTCCGCTGGATGCTCCAGTCCACATGTTACAGCCGGGGGATTTTGTGCTTGTTCAGACCTGGAAGGATGAGCCCCTCCAAGAGAAGTGGAAAGGACCTCACCCTGTCCTACTAGTTTCCCACACAGCAGCAAAGGTCGATGGACACAAGAACTGGATTCATCACGAGACAGACTTGGCATGATCTTTCTCCCGGTGTACGGAGTGGGCCGGTTAGCCAAGCTGTATCGTCAACTTTCTGCGTTTCTTACAAAATTTGCTAATGACACTTTAGCTATTGAAAAGAGCATAACTCCGAGATTTATCAACTTCGTTTATTATCTCTTCAAAACCGTCAGGCCCTAGATTATATTTTAGCTTCTCAGGGCGGGGTATGTGCTTTAATTGGGAACCAATGTTGTACTTATGTCCCAGAAAATTCCCAAGGTATAAACAAACACATTTCAACTGAACAGGCTTTTGAGCTGTGGAAAAGTCAGGAACGTGAACCCACTGTCTTTGATTCTCTCTGGAGCTGGTTGCCCAAGCTCGGAGGCCTAGGAGCGGGCATCCTTAACCTCCTGATCACCAGTGTTGTGTTGTGTTTAATTACTCCTCTTATTTGCGTGCTGTAACACCCTCCTGCACAAAGTCTGTGCATCCCCCTTCCCGAGCGCCTCATTATACCCTTGCATTGCCTCAAACACTCAATTACTTTTTGTCTTCAGAATATGAGAAAACTCAGCCAAAACTTTGTTGAGTATTCTCAAAGGGGGAGCTGTTGGTGACACTGGGCATAACCCTGGGTAACTCAGAGGGATGGAAGACCACGAGTGTCGAGGAAGTCCTTCTGCTCCAGGCTCAGAAGAGCGAAAGCCCCGCCTTGCCCAACCTTTGCAACCCTTTCTCTCTGGCGCCTGCAAATCTCCTGTCCTTCTGGAAAGCAGGCGACCTAAAACTGTTATCTGTGGAATGCAAGGGCACGGCTCGGAGAGAGAAAGGAGGAGGGAGGACGGAGGAGGGAGGGGGGTGGCCAGCGGGTGGAAAATCACTGACAGTGAAACTGACCGGGGTATAAAGATCTCGCTGTTGCAGGGTTAGGTGTGCAGGATTTGAGACCATACAGTCTCCCTGCGCCTTTTACTTGAGCTCAAATAAACTCTGTCTGCTTCTCCCTCAGTGTGTTTATTTGGCGTGACGCACACCGGGCAACGAACCCAATTGTTGCCTCCCTCGGGCACCTTGTGCCGGTAACAATCTGACTGTGTAGACATCAGTGCCACAGTCACCTAGTTTTTTAATGAGAATAGGGTGAGAGACCGTGTCGAAGGCCTTCCTGAAGTCCGGAATCCACCACGACACCCGTGTCCAAGGATTTTGTGACCTGGTCGTAGAAGGCCACCAGGCTGGTCTGACAGGACCTGCCCCTAATGAACCCGTGTTGGTTGCCCCCAAGCATAACCTCCCCTGCTGGTCCCTCGCAGACGTGCTCCTGGATTATTTTCTCAAAGAGCTTCCCCAGGACTGAGGTAAGACTAATGGGCCCCAAACCACAAGGTAATCAAGGTCACCCCAAACCACAGGTAATCATGAAGGCATGTTACCTGGGGCCCCTCCTTGCCCCCACCCCCAGCTGGGCCTTGGGACCTAGTGTGCAGGCAGTATCACACACGCGCACCCCCCCTCTATATATCCCCATCCTCCCCACACCCACCCACCCACACCCCCTACACATCCCATACATATACCCCCCCATCCTACTCTGCACACACTCCCCCACATACACTCCCCACACACAATATACAAGTGCTAAATTTTATTTCGATCTATTATCCAATCATCTCTACATCCACTACTAAAAAAACCTTAAATCAAGACATTTTTTAAAAAATAACATTTAAATAGGCTACCACAGATGCTTGATGTTTAGTGTATGACTCGTTTTTACATCTATAATTTGTTTAAAAGATCTTCTGAAACATAGGGCAGATGACAGACTGGAATTTGGGAGGGAGGGGCCAGGGGCATAACTGAGTGCCCCAGGGGCCAGAGTGGGGTCCTGGCACCCAGAAGGAGGCAGCAGCGAGACAGAGCTCTGGAGCACAGACCTGGTGGGAGAGGCAGACACAGACACCCTGCATTTATTTGCTCCGCCTGACAGCAGTGAGGGGTCCCAAGGCTGGGGGGGGTGGGCAGGAAGCTGCTCCCAAGGTTCCCAGAGCGAGGCATAGGTATGGCAGGAATAGGAGGGCTGGGGTGGGGGCTACTCCTCTTCTTCCTTGCTCCGTGACAGCATCTTTCCCAAAAAGAGCCCGACCCCCAAGAGACCCCCAAAGAGGGCGACACCGGCCGCCCCAGCAGTCACAGCATCCCGGACCTAGGGGGAAGAGAGGGAGCGGTGAGTGGGGGGGGCAGGAAAGTTCAGAGCCAGGATGCCCAGGTTCCCAGCCTGGCTTTGCCCCTGCTCCAGGCCTGTTTCCCCTCTGAGGCTCTAGGGGATGGCTTGCTGGGGGAGTGGAAAACATGCAGCACCTGGCACTATGGGCCCCTATCCTGGACTAAGGGGTCTGGGCAGCACCCACTTAACAGGGACCCCATCCTAGCTAGGGAGGCCAGATCCTGCCTTGGGGTGGGATCTATGACAAGGAGGGCCCCAATTCTGCCTGGGGGTCCTAATCTTGGTTGGGGTGGATGTCTCAGATGGGGACCCCAATCTTGGCTGATGGGGGCCTGATCCTGGCTCAGGGATGGGGTGTCCTTGGACAAGAAGGGCCCCAATCCTGGCTGGGAGGGGGCGGTGTCAGGGGCAGTAGGCAGCCCTGATCCTGGCTGCAGGGAGTGTTGGGGGTAGTAGGGGGCCCAATCCTGGCTGGAAGGAGGCTGTCAGGGACAAGAGGGTCATGATCCTGGCTAGATTCATGCAATCCTGACTGGGAGGCCCCTGATCTTTACTGGGGTGGTCTGGGACAAGCAGGGCACCAATCCCAGCGTGGGGGAGAGCATCTTCTCTGAGGGTGGGCTATGGGATAAGGGGCCCCGAAACCCAACTATGGGGGCCTGATCCTGGCTGTAAACACCCACCTGGTCGCTGCGAGGGACACCATAGCGCAGCTGGGTGACGAAATGCTCGCAGTTTTGACTGGTGATGCTGTAGGACAGCACCCGACCCACTTGGGCCTCAGCGTCAAACACGATGTCCTCGCGGGGCCGTGCTGGCATGTCTTTGTCATGCAAGTTGTTCACTTGGTACCGGTCGGCTGCCGTCACGGTCCAGAGCGGGTCCCGGCGCACCACCGCCTTGTCCGTCAGCACCGAGAACAGGCTGGAGAATCCTGCCTCTGCTGCCACCCCTGGGGGTGGGCCAGACATGTGTGGGCACGGGCAGGGCTTCCCAGCCACCATTACCAGGGTTTCCACTTACCACAGAGCAAGAGCAGGCACATGGGTAGTCAGCGTGGAATAAATGTAGCCACTTGGGTAATTAATACAGTATAAATATGGGCCCATGGGTAGTTAACATGGGATAAACATGGGCACATAAGTAGCTGACGTAGGACAAGAGCAGGCACACAGGAAGTTAATGGGCTAAGTGCAGGCACATGGGTAGTTAATACAGGATAAATGTGGACATATCTGTAGTTAATGCAGGATAATTACAAATAGTTAATGTGGGACAAGGGCAGGCACATGGATAGTTAACAAAGGATAAATGTGGGCACCTGAGTACCGAACGCAGGATAAGCAAAGGCACGTGGGTAGTTAATGTGGGATAAACATAGGCACCCACGTGGTAGTTTATGTGGGAAACACACAGGTCATAGGTGGTTAATGTGGTATAAACATGCACAGGCCACAATTAGTGCAGGATAAGCACAGGCATAGGGGTATATAACAGCAGAGAAGCACAGGCCCAAGGGTAGTTAATATGGGATAAGTGTAGGCATATACATGAGTAACATGGGATAAGCATGGGTGCCCCGGTAGATAACGTGGAATAAGCGTGGGTGCACAGGTAAACATAGGATAAGCATGGGTTCATGGGTAGCTAATGTGGAATAAAAATGGTCACATGGTAGTTAATATAGGATAAGAGTGGGTGTGCAGGTACTTAACGGGATAAATGTGGGTGCATAAGTAGTTAACATGAGATAAACATGGGCACACAGGTAGTTAACATAGGATAAGAGTGGCTTCCAGGGGCTGAGAGATGGGATAACATACACGTGGCAATCCCTACATTATAATCCTGCATTAACTACAGATATGTCCACATTTATCCTGTATTAACTACCCTTGGGCCTAGTTGGGGACTGGAATCAGTCCCTGGCATCAGCATGAACCTGCCCACACCCAAGAGGCCTTTACCCTGGAATAAGGGGCAGACACACACAGGTTCTCCCAGGCTACTTGTGTGTAGCATGTGCTATGACACTGCCCCACCACTAGGGGGCAGGAGCTGTTGACTCCCAAGGGATGACACCACTTAGGGGAGCAAACACACAGCACTTACCCTGGGGGATTCACTGGATTTTCTCTGATCCTAGATAAACTGGGATAAGCCTGGCCATGTGTTGGCACCCTCTAGGCCACTCCAGAGTTTTACGTGCGCCTAAAGACTCCCCCCCAACTTCCTCCTGCTTACCTTGGGGGGCCATATGGACAACATAGCCATAGCCCACGTAGACAGCCCAGTGGTCGTAGGTGGCGCGAAAGATCTGAATGAGATCCCCAGGCTTGGGCTCCTTCTGCTGTAGGGAGACCAGGGCAGGGTCAGGGGGAGGGGCAGGTTGGACCAGCCCCCAAGCCGGACTCCCAGGCAGTGCCAGTGCCACCCTGGAGCAACCCAGCAACACCCCCCCCCTTGGCCTTGGTAAAAGCGTGAGCTCTTGGACAGAGAAATAGATCATGGTCTATCTAAATTTCAGAGTAATTCATTCATTAAGCTGAAAATTAAGAATACCGGTATATACTAGTTCATGCAGAATTATAAATTATTATTCATGGATTATATTACATGCACTACGTGATCCCGTGTGGACAGATATGGAAACTATTTGCTGACTTATCTATTTACACGTGTTTGCTATTTTATCACCAATTAGTCATGACTGCAACTATTGCTATTAACTTTGGGTCAGTGCCTCCATTAGCAGGAAGAATATTCACCTGTGATTGTTTTCAAGAATGGTCATTAATGGTTGAATAATGGTGATGATACCGTATATATCTATCGGGTTGGAGGAAATTCTCCAGGCAAAACTTTGGAGACAGGGGGATTAGGAGAAAGAGTTATTAACAGATGACTGCACTAGTGACGACGATACTGTCAAGCGTTATATAATAACCACAACTAGCATCACTGGTCGCTGCTCCTGTCAGTGGAAGATGTTCTGATGGGAAAATGTCGTCTTCCACCAACAGGAGTAGTGGTGATGACGGTGCTAATGAGGATAACGATGGCTGGTGCTGTCATTATTGTGACGGGCCACTCTCACCTATTCCAGGCCCTGCTGGGTCCCCAAACCTGCCGGGACTCTATGCTGGGTGCCCCTCAGGTGCCCCCATGGCCTCCACGCCAACCCCGTAACTACAACCGGGGTTAAACCTCACCACAGCACAGATGCCAGCACACCCCTTCCCAACCACAGTTCACTCCCAGCTCCGGGTCACTGCCCCACCGCAGGCCGCACGGCCCCTAGCTCCCTCCCTGCCGCTCTGTCGGGGAGCCGGGCTGCCTGTGCGCCCCTGGTCCCCCTCTCCCCCGCCCCCAGGACCCCCTCTCCCCGCAGCAGCCAGGGCTCGACTGCCCTCTTTGCTTCAGGCTCCAGGTTTATATACCCCAAAGCCCCACCCTGCCTGGTCACATGACTCCCCAGCCATCCACAGGGGTCTCCCCTTGGCTGGTGGCCAGCCTGCCCTCCCCCGCTGCAGCCCCACAGCCCTCTCCCCTTAAAGGGACAGCTGCCTCCTTCACCCCGTTATACGGGGACTCAAAACCATTTACTCTTGCCCCCTTAAAGAGTGTCAAGTCCACTCTTTTTTTTCCATTTCCATTTTCCACAGCGGGAAAAGGTAATAAATTAATTTAATTTAATGTAAATCATTTGTTTAAATATAAGAAATAAGAAAAAAATAAAATTTAAATTTAAACAATGCAAAATAAGATAACAGCGATAAAATTAAATTTGTATTAAAATGAACACGATAAAAATTAAAAGCAATAAAATGGAATAAATTAGTCTGCATCATCCCAGCCCGGGACTGTCGAAACCTGGAAGGACAAATCCCCCAACCGCTGTGGTGGCCGGCTCCCCGCGTTCACACCCTCCCAGGACCCGGCTCTGCCCCCCGTGCTGCGGCACCCTTCGGGAACAAGAGAAGAGGATGAAACGGAACAGAAGCGCCACCAGGAGGGGCCCAGGCCGCAGACCACGGACACGGGAAGGGAAGGAAACGGAGCCAGGGACAAGGGCCCGACGGTCCCGTCCGCAGCCCGGCTCTCCTCGCCGCGCGGGGTGTCTGCGGGGCCTGGGGAGGCCCAGGTTTCGCTCCCCGCGGTTTGGGGGTCTCTTCTCTTCTCCACTGGGGGGGGGCTGTCCCCGGGCCGTGATGCCTAGTGGGGGGGGCGGCTCCGGACACCTCCCCGGGGCTTGGGGGCACCGGGGGTCATGTGGTTGTTGGGGGTGGGACCAGGGCCCCGTCACCGGGCACCAAACGTTGTTTACTGCCAACCGGGAGGCCGGCGGGGCGCAAAGGACGATGGGGCCGGGCGGCCTCGCCCGCACTGGAGAGTCTCCGGGCTCGGGACCCGCAGCACCGGCACCCCCGGCCCTTACCGGCTCCGCGACCCGGCCGGCCATGATCCCTTCCCCGCGTCGCCTCTGGCGCGGAGCAGCTAACCCGCCCCGCCCCCGCTCCTCGGCCCGCCCCCCGCCCCGCCCGGTTCCAGGCCTGCGCGCCGCCGCGGGACTTTCGCTTTCTCTTGCAGCGCGAGCCCGGCCGGGGCGCCGGGGCCTGGACCCCCCCGGGCCGGGCCTGGGGGCTGCCGGGCGGGTGGGGCCCGGGGCACGATCCTGGGGTGCCAGCTCCTGTCCAGCCTTTCTTAACCCAGGGGTCGTGACCCAAAAGAGGGCTGCAAGAGCTTATGAAAGGGTTGCGAAGAAACTTTAAAAATGGAACAATACACTTTTAAAAATGAATTCTCCTTCAAAGGAGAAAAATGTGGGAAACTGGCTTTTGCCTCCCATGCACCCCGCCCCTGCCCCACACCCTGGGGGGCTGGGACCTGGGGCCGGGGGATATCTTATTACTGATAGTCACCATTATCAATAATAATGTATACTTATAATAATGTGAGTAGCATATGTACATCAATAACTATATGCACACACACATGTATGTGCATATATACATATGTATGTATATAAATACAAGTGTGTACCTATATACATCCATTCCTTCCATCCAGGAAGAGTGCACACCAACTGCAGACACCTCCTCAGCCTGACAAAGGGTGTTCGAACATGCAGGCTTGCTCATTTTTTCCCCCCAACTATTTAAGTTGGTCTAATAAAAGATACCAGATTCACCCAAAGAACCTTGTCTACATACACACATACATACATAATGCATGTATTTATTATATATCTATATGTCTATCTATATACCCTCATCTATGTCTATATCTATATTTATATAGCTCTATGTATTTACATATATCTATATAGCTATATTTTACTTACGTATCTATCTATATATGTGTGTCTATATATCTATAGCTATACCTTTATGCCTCTCTCTGTCTACACATACTTAGTGTGAGAGAGAGCTATAGCTATGGATGCAGACATATTCATCTATTTGGGGAAAACAAATAGAAACAAACTATGGGTAGAAAGGCATGGGATTTATTTGGGGCCAGGGCAAATCTTGATTTCCTTTGGGGTGTTTTTTCTTGTTTTTTTGTGGAGGGTTTCTTGGGTTTTGTCTTTTCTTTCTTGGCTTTTGGGTGTGTTGCTTGTCATTTGAGGGAGGGGGCTGGGCTGTGGTGATGCCTGGCACAGCTGCAGTTTCTTTGCTCGGTGTATTTGCCTTGTTTTTTTTGCACTGGTTTTGGGGCATTTGGGGGGGAGAAATTGAGGGGGGGATAAATTGCCATTTAGGAAGATATCTTGTTTCTTGGGAAGGGGTTGAGAAGCTATGTGTATATGTGTGTGCACACTGTGTGTGTGTGTTTGCCTCTGTGTGTGTGTGCGCACGTGCACGTGCATGTACATGTGTTGCAGGGGTGACATGGGTAAGGGCCCCCCAACTTCGTCCTGCACTGGGGGCAGTCTAGGGCTGGGGACCAGGTGGTCCCTGTCCCAGTGGCCTGGGGTAGCACGGGCACCGCCCACCCCCTGGCCAGGAGACAATAAAGTTTGAATGCACGGAGATTGTGACATGCATGAAAAAGGACCCAAGAGGCCCGGCTCCCAGTCCCCTATGCTCCCACCCTCCCCAGCCCCCACTGCCCTCTCAGAGCTGGGGAGAACCCGATTGTCCCAATCACACCAGCAGTTCTCCCCCAGCACAAAAGCACCCCGGCCTCAGCTCCCGCCCTGCCCCCTTACCAGCCCCTGGCCCCGGGCGTCCATGATCCTGGTGCCTCACGCTTGCTCAGCTGCCTGGTGTCAAAACAGCTGAGTTTCTGCCAGCAGCTGACGTTCTGCCTCCCTGGTTATTTTGGGCTGGGCCTGGCCTGGCCTGGCGGTGTTAACCCCCACCCTGCTGGGTCTCAGAGACAAGCTGAGCTATAAGCAAGGGGCCCCCAAGGATTGCCCCCCTTTGGAGGCTGTGGGGAGCACTGGGGCCTGGCTGGAGTCCAGGGGGGTTGGACCTTGGCAGGTTCCACCCCAGAGCCAGCTGCATCCCAGAGCCAGGCGTGGGGCCCTGTAGCCCAGCGCTGATGCCCCCTCTCAGAGCTGGCTGTGTGGTACACTCAGCCTTAATGCCCACCCCAGAACCAACTGCATGTTAGAATGGGAGCAGGGGTTTACCTGCCTCTGCCTGGGGCTCTGGGGGGATTTGAACCTGTCCCCTCCTGTCCCCCCACAGCTCCCTGCAGTGCCAGAGCTGGCTTTATTGCCTTTGGTGGCAGCCATGGGGCGGTCGCCTTCATTTTCCATTTCAGGCTCCCAGACAGGCAGGGGCAAGGCGGAGAAATTGTGGCGGGGAGGGCGAGAGCTGAGAGGAGGTCCCCTCTGGGTGCTGTATAGAGCCCCCAAGGCCAGGTTCACGGTGCTGGGCACTGTAGAGCCTCCCCGGCATCATGGGGGTCTAAATCAGTTTCAGGAAGGGGAGGGGCTCATGTAGGGGTGGGGGGGGGGGAAAGAGCTGTGGGGGAAGGGTGCATGTGTGTGTCCCAGATACCTTAGTTCTGTGTGTGTCCTGGACACCTGGGTCTGGGATGTGTGGGTGTTATGTTTGTGTCCCTGGCCCCTTGGTTCCACGTACCCGCACGTGTCCGGGATGCCTGGGCCAGGTGTGTGCCTACTCCTCTGGGTGTACGTGTATCTGTGTGCTGGTGCAATCTTGGTGGCCTGGAGGGAAGTTTGGCTGGTGGGGGGGTTGTTTGCGTCTCCCCTCAGCCCCAACCCTCTCTGCCTCCAGAGCTGGCCACCCACATCACCAAGCAGGCCCCATCACTGTGGCCACGAACTCCTGACTTCTGCAGGCGCCAACACCCCATCTGCTTCCTCCCCCCTTAATTGCCCCGCTGACCCTGCTGACCTATGCCCCCCCGAACTACCAACAGGGCATCAGCCCCCAGCATCTGGTAGTGCACTGCCACCCCAATGCTTCAGATCATGCCGTGCTGATTGTGGGCTATGGCTGGGCTGAGTGGGGGTGTAAGAAACACCCCACCCTTTTGGCCAGGACCAGGTCTAGCAGAGCGTCACCTCTGGTTGGCCCATGCACCTACTGAGGCAGGAAGAGCTCCTCGACACGGGCAAGGAAGGATTGCAAGTGATCCAGCTTGGCCGAGTGCTCCTCCTAGATGTCTGGATAATTAAAATCACCCATGATGACCATGTCATGTGCATGTGTGGCCTCAGTCAATTCTTGGGTGAACTCCAGATCGAGTTCCTCCCCCTGGTTTTGCGGTCTGTAGTACACACCTACAGTTAGGTCTCTCTCGCCGTGTGCCCCCTGCCCCCCGCAACTTGACCCAGAGGGTTTCAAGCTGTCTATTTTTGAAGCCGATGTCAACCTCTAAGGAGCTGTATGGCTTTTTCACATAGACAGTAACACCTCCACCTTTCTTCCCCACCCGGTCCTTTCTATGCGGGGTGTAGCCTTCTATAGCTACGCTCCAGTCGTGTGAGGAGTCCCACCAGGTTTGATGTAATATAATAAAGAGAGGGGAGGTTCCTACTTTTGTGAGCCAGTAATTAATTAGCCAAATGATGTTCCTTGGGGCTCCACCTCCTCTTGCACCCTGTCCAAATGCCAACCTGATGGAGTTGGTTTCTATTTGGTTATTACAGCCACTAGCACCCCAGAAAGTCCCCAAATCTGGGTACAATGATACCATAAGCATGAAAAAGCTTGTAATCAAAATCAGTTCACCAGACTGTCTGGCTACTTGTATTCACAGTCCTACGCCCAAGCCGGGGTTTTATCCTCCAACACACTAATTGGGGCTTTACACCTACTATGCTGTTTTAGGCTTGCAAGAGAATTCTTCCTCTGATCCCAGAACCACTCACGATTAGTAGTCTTCTTTATTCCTGCACGTGTGCTGACGTGTGCTGGTCGCTGCTCCACTGCTCCCAGGACCAGTCAGATTCCTGCTTGCTTAGTCCCTCAGGTGAGTAGTAAGACTCCTCTGCATCTTCAGGGTTAGGGACTGTAGCCAGTCCCTATGCCTCTGCTAGGGTCTGCTACACTGGAAGCTGGCTCTTCTGCTGCTGGGCTTCCTGTTCCTCACTCTCCCTCTACTAGGGGAGGGCACATCTTCACGATGCGGCATGTCATGTGCCCAGCCAACTGGATCTGTCATGCCTGACAAAGCACGGTGTTGGTGTTTCTCCTGTGTGTGCTTCTGGCCTGTCTGTAGGTAAGTCTTGGGGCTGTAAACCCCCCGGCACTTCCAGGTCATCTCGGGTCTTGGCGGTTCATATCTTGCCGCCATGCTGATATACCTGGTTCTCCCACTGTACCACTCACACCACTTACTTTTCCCACTGCCTTATAAGGAACTCTGTACAATTTATTGTTTATTTCCAGGAAGGCCTATACTATGGCTATTAGCCTTAACATAACTCAGTTTGCCCTCTACATTCCCCTCCTTGATGCTCCAGAACACGGTGGTATCACACAAACGTTGGTTGACCTTTCATTTGTGACTCAAGGCATGCAGGTTGCTACTACATCTGAGATATGGATCGTCTCATGAGCAGGCCACTGTGTCCTGTATGGACTTACTTTATGGGAAGTTCCGGAGGAGAGGATTTAACTCTTCCTGCCTTGCTTTAGCTTCAAACCTGGTCAAAAGCCTTTGCATAAGGCAAACAAGCACACACTTGGTGAGTGATAATAGGATTCCCAGAGCTAAGACCACCATAAGGAGGTGTAAGGCCACATTGAGGATATAGGTCATAGTGGGTGACCAACTGAACAGAGTTTCCCAGCAATGATGATTATGGCTAACTTTTTAAATTTCTTCCATTACTGAAATGACCGTCTCCTTTGATTTTTGGATGGCAATAGAGGCTCTTTTAGCTGTATCCTGAACCTCTTCGACCTTCTGTAACAGGGTTGGATTTTGTAGGACCGAGTGTCTTTTGATTTTTAAGATGGCTGACTAGATTAGAGAAACATCCCATGGTCAGAATTTTGGGGGACCAGATGCGTTCTTGACAATTTTTACCCGTTGTATACAATGGACAATGCTTTCCTTGTTTTAAAATGGATTAAATGGATTAGCATGACTACTGCCCTTCTGTCTTGCAAAAAGCTGGGGAAATGTCAAGGGTCAGACCCTGTGCAAACAGCATGCTTGGTTTCCATTGGGATCCTACGCTTTTACTTCTTGTTCCAAATCCTTATTCCACAGGACAGGACAGTTACAGGCCACCCCAAAGGGGTGCTAGCTCGCTCCATATATATGTGTGTAGTTGGCTCCTCTTCAGGGACTTGCTTGCCATGCCTTGATGGAGGAAAATAAATCATTATATACCACAAAGGGGAGATCACTGACTCATATACAATAAACAGCATCCAGTGTGATAGTTGTTGTTGTTGTTTCAGGGCTCCACCTCCCCTTATACTCTATCCATGCCGAACCAGACTTGACCTCATCATTCTTAACCCACGGATGATGGAGAATGTCTCACCCAGTTTATACCTCCAGTGGGTTTGTTCTACCACCAGTCTGCTCCTCTAACTTCTCAGAAACCCAGTCTCTTTTACTGTTCTACAGTCACTTGCATCAGTCACTTCTCACTGTCACTCCCACAGTATGCTCCTGATCAACTGTTCCCCTCATTGTCAGCCATTGTAAACACAGTCTGTTCAACTCTATGCCTCCACATAAATTATAGCAACTTCTGGGAGCTGTTCCTCCGTCCCCTTCCTGGGGAAACTACTCTTCCACATGTTAGACTGGAGCGGGGGGTTTGCCTGCCTCTGCTCTTTTATAGTCTTTCCGGTTCCAGTGGGTATTTCAGATCAATCCTCTCCCCTCCTCTGCTGGCTCTGGAAACTCCTCAGGAGGACGCTGTTTGATCACGTCATCTTTCATGCCGTGTTCCATACGTTCTTCCTGGATGCGTATTTTGCATTTTGTTTCCTAACGGGCCAGTAATGGCTTCCCTTTTATATCCCACCCCCCATTACCTCCAGTGTTCCCCCTTTTACCAGGATAAGGCTCTTTTTTCCATGTCTGACACCTATCTTTCTGTTTTCTCTCAGACTTTTTTCTTCAGCAATTACCAGTTTTTCTTCTTCCAGGGAATGAGACAGGAAGTTGGCCATTACATTTCTTCATCCAGGACATCTCTCTATGGAAAAATAAAAGGATTGTAGGGCTAGGAGCTACTGCACAAGTCTTGCATTGTCCATTTTTGAGGACTGTAACAATTTTAGCAGTGCAGTTTATAATTAAAATGAATTTTCTCCCTAATAGGTAGTATTTGGAGAGGTCCACTCCCCACCATATAGCCAGACATTTTCTTTCAGTCATGGAGTATTGGGTCTGTGCTCCAGAGAGCTTGAAGCTGATGTATGCTGTAGATCACTCTTCCCCTTGTACCACTCCTAGAGCTACTCCTGAAGCATCTGTCTGCAGACAAAATGTCTTCTTCAGGTTAGGGGTGTACAATATGGGTCTTGACAGAGAGCCCCTTTTACCTTTTCAAATGCCGAAATTGCTGTTGAAGACCACTGTAGTTTTTTCTGCTTCCCTTTGGTCATATTTGTCAGGGGTGCTACTAATTCAGAAAATCCTGGAATACATTTCCAATAATTGTTTGCTAGTCCCGGGAAGGGCCACAATTGTTTATGGGGTGGTTGGTACTTCCTTATTGGTGTGACTTTAGCAGCCAGTGGTTTAATGCAGCCTTGTCCCACTTGGAAGCCAAGATACTGAGTTTTTTTCTGTCCCTAAGTGTACTTCTTAGGGTTGGCTATAAATCCCGCTGCCCACAGTTCTCATAAAACTGCCCTTAAATTGAGTTGGTGTTGTTCCCAGTTTCAGAAAATATAATAATGTAATCAATTTATGCTGAATAATATGATTGATGGGGCACCAAAACCCAATCCATCAGCCTTGGAATGATGTGGCAGCCCCATGCAGCCTAAAGGCGTGCACATGAATTGTAACAGCCCCATGGGGTGCCAAATGCAGTCTTTTCCTTATCAGCAGCTGCCATAGGGATCTGCCAGTATCCCTTTATTAAATCTAGGGTTGATATAAAATGGGCCTGACCTATCTTCTCAAACATATCTTCTATTTGTGGCATAGGAAAAGTGTTAAATGTAGCAACCGCATTAACTTTCCTATAATCTACACAGACTTAGAGCTGTCTGGTTTGGGTACAGTTACTATAGGGCCCTTCCATGGACTGTGGGACTCTGCTATAATTCCTAGTGCCTGCATTTGGTCTAACTCTCTCTTCATTGACTCAAATAGGTGCCTGGGTAGTCTCCTTGAAAGGCTCCTTGCTGTACAACTCAGGGGTTGGGTATATGATGTTGAGCCCCCTGCGCCACCCCAGGTTTCTTATTAAAGACATCCTGAGACTCTTTCACTAAACTTTGAAGCCAGTCCGTTTGAGTTGCAGATAACTCAGTCCCAATTGTTGGTCCTTCACCCCTCTTGTTCACAAGGGACGGTTTTTCATTGTACGCAAGCTCCTTAGAGCCCACCTCATCATGCATGCACCAGCCTTCCCCCCATGCCACTTCTTAAAAAGGTTGACATGATAGACTTGAAACCTTAGTTGTGGGTTCTGTCCTCCAGACTTCATAATTCACCGGGCCTCCCCTCCGCACTACCTGGAGCGGTCCCAGCCCTTGCTATAGCAGTTTGGGTGTTATCAGTTACAAGTACCTATTCTCCCTTTCAGAAACCCTCTTTCTCTATTGTAATATTGTTTCAGGCATATCTGATTTCTCTCAAGACTCTCCTGAGCAATACTTCTCACTCTTTCTAATTTCTCTTGTAATTCACTTACCCGGTTCAGCCTCTTGTGCCCCCTGGGACTGCCTCTAGCCACCCTTCACAGACCAAATCAAGTAGGCCATGTGGGCAATGCCCATAAGCCAGTTTGAAGGACGTACACCCCATAGAGGCCTGAGGGACCTCCGTAATAGCAAGTAATAAAGCGGGTATCAGCAGTTCCCATTTTCTGGGAACACCTTGGATACATGCTCATAACATTCCCTGTACTGTGCAATTAAATCTCTTGACCAACTTGTCTGTCTGTGGGTGGTAGACAGATGTGCTAAGCTGTTGGATCTTAAGTGTAGCACAGACTCCCTTGAAGACATTGGATATAAAGTGCCTATCCTGGTCTTGAGGTATTCCTACCCTGGAGATCCACTTTAGACGTTCCTCAGCTATCTTGGGGGTGCAGATGGACCTCAAAGGGACAGCTTCCAGAAATCTAGTTGCATAATCTACTAACACCAGGACAAATTGATATCCTGTTCTATTTTGGGGGAAAAGCCCAGCAATATCCATAGCAACATGGTCTAAGGGTTTTTCCGCTAATGACATTGGCATGAGGGGAACACAAGAAACCGTTCGGCACTCAGGCCATTCATGGCAGTAGGTTTCCACCTGCTTATAAAGGCCTGGCCAACATACTCATTGCCTGAGCTGAGCCTCAGTCTTATCACACCACATGGAAGTGTGTGGGCCACGTGCAAAAGCGCTTGCCAATATTTCCTCGGTACTAAAATCTGTAATACCTCCCCCCTGCCCCCTTTCCACATTCTAGCCAGTATAATACACCATTTCTTATCTCAGCCCTTAGAAAGCTCTGCTAGTCCAGGGTTCACAATCTCCCCCTCCTGCTGAGATAACACTTCAATGAAAATATGTTGTAAGTCTGGTTCTTGCCCTTGTTCTTCCCTAAGTTGTCCATCCCCTATCATCGCCCCCAGATCTAGTGCTTCTTCTGGATCAACCTGTCGTGGAGGAAGTTCTCTCTCTAGCCCAGTAAAACCTTCAGTACAGGTTTCCCTTGACTTATGCGGGTTCTTTATATGTGGATTTGCTCTTATGCGATGAGCATATTTAGACCCATAATTCATTATATGTGAGGCAAATTCACTCTTATGTGATCAGCACACATGCCCCCCCCGGCAGGTAAGTCTGTGGGGGGAGGGGAAAGGGCCATGGCCCCACTCACCCCAGCCCCGGCTGCAGTGGCCCCAGGAGCAGCCAACACCAGCTGCCTGCACCAGGGCACAGCTCAGCCCAGGAGCGGGGGTGAGTGGGGACAGGTGGAGCACAGTGCAGCCCAGTGGCTTTGGGCAGCTGGCACTGGATGCTCCCAGGGCCGCTGCAGCCAGGGCTGGGGTGAGTGCCGCTCTGTTCCCTCTGCTTTGCTGCCTTGTGCAGACCTGGGAGTGACACCCCCCCCTCCGGCCCTTCCCTAGTCCCAGCCTCACACCCTCCCTCCCTCCCTCACCACCATGGGAAGCTATCCCTATTTGTTACATGGTAAAGTGGGTTCACTTTATGTGAATTCGACTTATGCACCGTTCTTCGGGAAGACATACAAAAAACTAGAACCCTTGGTTCCAAAACTATACCTTTTATTAGACTAACTGGAAAATGGCAAGAAAATTGTCCTTTTCTGCAAGCTTTTGGGATCAAAGTCGCTTCGTCAGGCTCTGGGAAAAGTGTAGATGGCACAAGATGGTAAAAAGTCCCCATAGGTAGGAAATAAACTTCATTTTTGCACAGAGGGAGCTGAAGATGGAAGTCTGTCCCTCTGGGGCCATGAGTGTCTTTGGGAACGCATGTACAACATAAATCGAGGGAAACCTGTACATGGATCCATTGCCTCCCCTCTTGTTGACCCTTGCTCAGGTTTCTCTATCGTTTGGCTCACCACCTCACATAGGCAGGGCCAGTCCACTCCCAACAGCATCGGACACGGTCAGGTTTTGGTTAATCCTACTGCAGTGTCTTTGGTTCTCCCCGTTACCGTTAGTCCGGGCGTCGTTGTCAGTAAGCGTAAGAGGCCTCATGGATACAAACCATCCTTACTGGTGATTCTTCTTCCCCAGCCTGGGCAGAAATCAAGTCAGCCCTTAATACGGTGTGTGTACATCTGACAGGGGACAATGGGCTCTTGTACACATAATATGGGTAATGTGGGGCCCCTGCAGGACACAATGGGCAACTTAGTCGTCATGCCAGATGACAAAGCTAACATATTTAACAATTTCTTTGCCTCTGTCTTCCTAAGTAGGGACCAGTTCAGCCACCTCCCTGCTGGGCCCCCCTCGGGCCCCGGGAGAGACACGCCTGGGCCAGGGGTTAGCGAGGAGTTAGTTAGGGTACTTCTGGAGAGGCTGGACGCGTTCAAGTCCGCTGGTCCGGACGATCTTCACCCTAGGGTTCTACAGGAACTGGCTGAGGTCATTGCGGGACCCCTGGCGCGGCTTTATGAGCACTCGTGGTGCTCTGGCGAGGTGCCGGAGGACTGGAAGAGGGCCAATGTGGTCCCTATCTTCAAAAAGGGAAAAAAGGAGGACCCGAGAAATTACAGGCCAGTTAGTCTTACCTCAATCCCGGGTAAGCTCTTTGAAAAAATTATCCTGGCACACATCCAGGAGGGCCTTGCGGGGGAATGCATGCTCAGGGGCAACCAACATGGGTTCATCAGTGGCAGGTCTTGTCAGACCAACCTGGTGGCCTTTTACGATCAGGTCACCAGATCATTAGACGCAGGGGTTGCTGTGGATGTAGTCTTTCTGGACTTCCGGAAGGCTTTCGACACTGTCTCTCACCCTGTCCTCATCAAAAAGCTGGGAGACTGTGGTGTCGATGCCCACACAGTCAAATGGGTCGCTAACTGGTTATAGGGCCGCACCCAGAGGGTGGTAGTGGATGGGTCCGTCTCAGCCTGGAAGGACGTGGGCAGTGGGGTCCCCCAGGGGTCGGTCCTCGGGCCCGCACTGTTCAACATCTTCATCAGTGACTTGGATGAAGGGGTAGAAAGCACCCTGTTCAAGTTTGTTGATGACACTAAGATGTGGGGGTTGTGGGTGCACTAGAAGGGTGCAATAGGCTACAAGCTGACCCTGACAGGTTGCAACGGTGGGCGGATGAGAATAGGATGGGTTTTAACACTGATAAGTGCGAGGTGTTGCACATGGGGAGGAAGAACCGGCACCACACTTACAGGTTGGGGAACTCCCCTCTTGCCAGCACGGAGACGGAAAAGGATCTTGGAGTCGTCATTGACTCCACGATGAACATGGGCCGGCAGTGTGGGGAGGCAGTCAAGAAGGCCAACCGTACCCTGTCATGCGTCCACAGATGCATCTCGAGCAGGGCCAGGGAGGTGATCCTCCCCCTCTATGCGGCACTGGTCAGGCCGCAGCTGGAGTACTGCGTCCAGTTCTGGGCGCCACACTTCAAGAGGGACGTGGACGATATGGAAAGAGTCCAGAGGAGGCCACTCATATGATCAGGGGTCAGCAGGGCAGGCCTTATGAGGAGAGGCTACGGGACCTGAACCTGTTTAGCCTCCACAAGAGAAGGTTAAGGGGGGACCTTGTGGCCTGCTACAAACTGGTCAGGGGGGATCAGCAGGTATTGGGGGAGTCCCTGTTCCCCCGTGCGCTGCCAGGAGTGACCAGGAATAACGGTCACAAGCTGGCAGAGGGTAGGTTTAGATTAGATATTAGGAGGCGCTACTTCACAGTCAGGGCGGCTAGGGCCTGGAACCGGCTTCCAGGGGAAGTGGTGCAGGCTCCTAGCCTGGGGATTTTTAAAAGGAAGTTAGATGAGCACCTTGCCGGGGTCATCTGACCCCGGTGCTCTTTCCTGCCAAGGCAGGGGGTCGGACTAGATGATCTACCTAGGTCCCTTCCGGCTCTAGCTACTATGAAACTATGAATACAGTTTGCCCTTTTGTGCATTTCAACAACATTACTATTTGCAAGTCTGGGTCTTCCTGATGTTTTAGAAGTCTTTCTGGCATTTTAAAGTACAGTTGATTCTGACGTAGTTTACTTCGGGTTGCCACAAATTAAAACGCTGCGTCCATGGAGTCATTCGGTGCAAGCAGAAACAGGACTGTGATGAACCGCGTTGTCCACCAGATAGCGCTGCAAAGTTGCGTTAGTTAATCCCTTTGTGCACCCACCTGCTGCGGCTTGGATGAGCAGCCTGGAGGCGAGGGGGGGCCCTGCAACGTGCTGGTGTGTCTGTGTGTGACCCGGGACCACCCAGGGGTGTGCCCATCCTTAGTGGGAAGGGATAGATGAGGCAGGCCACAGTGCTGTGATCTGAGCTCGGGTCCCTCTTTCCTCTGCAGCGGGGGCGGGCGGTTGTTTCAGGCAGAGGGCCGCTTACTGAGGTTTGGCAAGCCACCGAGGGCTGCATGACAGGCAGCCAGGGGCAGATAAATATTCATTTTCTAAATTTTTAGGGGCCCCGCGGGCCGGATAGAATGGCCCGGTGGGCTGCATCTGGCTTGCAGGCCGTATTTTGCCCGTCCCTGCTCTATAGAGTCAACTCCGCACCAATGTTCTTAATCATTTACAGTTTATTAAATTATAATATATACCTATTCTTCTTAACCAGTATACATATAAATAAATATTTCTATAAGTATAAAAGATAAACTTCCCATAAGTATCCCAGCAATATCGTTCAACAACACGGAGTGTGTACAGATAAATATTTACAATATGGTAAGCCAGGAACCACGTCCTGGGACTCACTGGGGATGGCCTTCTCAACCCTGTGCCCTACAGAGGCCTGGCACAATTGGTGCGTCCTCAGGATGCCCGTGCGAGGCAGAGGGGCGGATACCCAGATGGGTGAACCAGGTACGTTGGGGTCAACGGGTAGTTTGCAGGGACTATTGACAGAGTGCAACCAGGGAGAAAAGAAAAGGGTGGGGAACGATGTAAACAGGCAGCACACCCATGAAGAACCAGTTACACAAAACTAAACTGATCCCATCACATATTGTACAACATCTCCAGAATTATGGTAACAATATTACAAAATATAAGGTGCGGCTTTATAAACCCTGCTGGCTGAGTTTTAGCTAGCCTTACGCCTGGGCCTTCCCTTTCCTGGACCCTGCTCTAGGCTCCAGGGCTCCTTTAGTTCTTTGGCTCAGCCGCACGCAGGGCTCTGGCTCTCTGGCTCATGCCAGGGCTAACCTCAGGCTGCTCCCAGGGCCGGGTCCCTGTGTGCCGGTTTGCACACTGTGTGGGGCCCAAGCAGCCTCGAGCTGGTCCCAGGGCTGGGTCTCCGTGTGCCGATCCACACACCGCTCCATCCGGCCCTTGCTGCAGATGCAGGCTCGAGCTGCCTCTACACGGCTCCCAGAGCCTGAGCCCCGTGTGCCGATCTGTGCGCTGCTGGGGTGAAAAAGGGATCCTGGTGGAGGCTTTTCCCTCTCCAATGTCCCTTGCTGCCTCTGCCCAGCGTGCTAAGCACACTGGGCTTTTATTTACACCGGGGGTCCCACCCCTGAAGTCTGCTGGACCTGGAAAGTGAAGTCTTCAATCAGGTCCAAGGGCTTCTCATCCCCCGCCCCCAAGCAGGGCCAGGGAAAGCCCCTCCCAGCTTTTACCTGCTTGATGGAAATGTTCCATCAATCTGAAGTGTCCTTTTCCAAGCTGGGCTTGCTGGGCAAAGGGGCGAGCCCGCCATGTGTGTAATATTTATTTTCAGACCCCAGGTGGGCAGCTCAGCTGTCAGTAAGTGCACCATCTGCGTAGCCAGGGGCAGCAAGGCCAGGGCCATTTTGGGGTGGGGGAGGATGACTGCGCAGGCGACTGCAGCTTTGCATGGGGCTGCTATGGCTTGCTGGTGGGAGGGCGAGGGTGTGAAGGGCGTGTGTTTTTGGGGTGAAGGGATTACTGGTTTGCCAGCGCCTCTGCTCCAATTGAGTACCAAAGAGATCTGGCTTCCACTGCTGGAATTTACTGGGAATTGCACACTGGGCATAATTCATTAGAAAGGCTACTATGTGCAAACACTGATGCTACGTTTTCAGATAAACCATTGTAAATTTAATAAACCTATTTAATTTAATGAGTGTTTTGTGTTTACTCTGCCTATTTATATCAGATCATATTTAGATTTGCTCTTTTTTTTTTCTCGGTGATTTTAAATGTATCTTCCAAATGGGTTTCAGGCCCTTCAGCTTGTTATCATGTGTAAATGTAATACATTGGCCAGACAGAAGTCAGAAGCCAAGGCTGAATGTGTAACAATTTGTAGTATTTTGTGTATTGGATTATGGTAATATGTCTAGATCAGGTGTTTTGCATGCATTCAATAAACTTATTTGGACTTCATTCGGGTTACGTTGCTCCTCTGTGTGCGTGTATAAAATAATGAAGAAAAATGTGTGAGGAAAAATAGAAGCATCCCCCAGCCAAAATATGAAATTAAAAAT
Source organism: Crocodylus siamensis (assembly GCF_052110815.1). Taxonomy (NCBI): domain Eukaryota; kingdom Metazoa; phylum Chordata; order Crocodylia; family Crocodylidae; genus Crocodylus; species Crocodylus siamensis. The sequence continues at coordinate 4,431,047 of NC_143400.1, forward strand.
ATGCAAAATAATATGAAAAGTTATGCAAATGTTTATTTTCAATGCCAACCTCTCCCCCCCACCCCCCCCCGGTAAATAAGAGAGATTTTCCCCAGTTTTGGGACTACTTCTAATTCTGACCCGTTCCATTTTACTTAACAATCTCCCTTAAACAGCACTACACTCCTTGTGCGCATGAACTAGTGAGATACACACAACAAAGCACTTCTAGGTGTACCTCTAGATATCTACCTCTGTCAGTGCAGGAGGATGGGGCTCTGTTGTTGCTGGACAAGTTTCAGTGGTTGCCATCAGTCTCAAAGGTACTGCACAATTGTGGTTTCCTGCCTGCTGAACTGTGACTCTGGGTGAGACGTTAATATTTTCTGGCTCCTATTTCTTTCTGCCAGGTTGTCAACAGGAAACTGAACCTCAACACTTAAAAAATAATTTTCTACTCCCACCCTCTGCACTTCCTATGAAGTTTGTCACCAAACTGTCTTTGGCCTGCACAGGGAAGCACGTGTGCAGCCCCAGCACTTTGAGTAATTTGAGCTGTTCCTTTGCCTCTGTGCTGCCTGCTTGAGCCACCAACACGGCTGTTATCACTATCTGCATGTATTTGTTTCTAACGTAATGAACTTGGACTGAATAGTCATACCCCGACATCACCAAACTCCTCTGCTGTTAACGTGGCAGGGCCAGTTTGAACATGAACGTGGCTTGCACTGCACAGCCCCAGGCCTTGGCTGCACGTCATACGGGAGTCCCAAGCTGTGTGCGTGCTGGCTTCTCTCTAGGGTGCACCTGGCCTTTCCGTTCTGACTGCGAGCCTGAGCCCTGGAGAGGCATTAGTGCTATAGAGAAGTCTCCCCTGCTAACCCGGGCTTCTTCCCTCACATAGACAGCCCGAGTGCCTTCCTACAAGCACGTGCCAAATGGTTCAGTGGTGGAAATCTATCTCCCACTCTGCATCTAAATGGCAGCTTTTCTTGGCCAAGTGAGTGGTGGTTTTTGTACTTACACACAATTAGCAAATCTCTTACTCCTGTACTGTGGATGAGGAAGCATGCATGTCATAGGTGCCAACTTTTATTTTTGCCACCGGGGGGGAGGGAGATGCTAAGAAGAAGGACATGTGGCAAAGTATGCATTTCAGGAGGCAGTCCTCTTCTTGAGGGGGCCAGGGGCTTTAGACCCCATGTACTCAGCTCCTCTGAGCCTATACATTCAGCATGAGCTGGAGGATACACACACGGTGGACAGCTTCGCAGCTACATATGAGCACCCATTTGGATGTATAGCTGTGTCGAGTCCCAAACATGTGTGTGCTCAGAAACCCAGGACTACTGAGTGTTACGTGGGGTGGGGGGTGGCACCCTGTGTTTTAATCTTAAAATCTAAGTAATTAGAGCCCCCAGGACTGGAGGCCTAGGTTCTGGGCTTCTCCCATTTGAACCTGCATCTCTCTCACTTCCAAGCCCAGGGCTCTAAGTAGCATAGGAGCATTATCCCCGACTTAATCCCCTCCATTATTTCTTTTGAAATTGAAACACTGTCCATTGCATTTAATTTGACATTATATTTTATGGAAGGCAGCACAGAAGCTGTTGTCTCCATGGGAGTACGTGTCCAAAATAGAAACCTTGTGGGCCAGCAACCACTCCTCTGAGCCACACACCCTCTCACTTGTGTTTTTCTTCCTGGCCCCACATAAGAAGGGTTTTAATATGTCTCACCTGTGGCGCAGCCATTACAGCACTATACTAGGCAGTCAGACAGATGCAAGTCCCAAACTTTTTTGGGGCAAGGTGCACAACCCTGGCCCCTGGGCCCTTGGCAGCACCTAAACCTGTTTAGGGCTAAAATGTGACAGGAGCCTCTTCTTCCCACTAGAATTGTTTCTCCTGTTGTTTCTTATGCTTGAATACATGTGCATGGAGCCTCGTACCTGCCTGGCTAGGGTCTAACCTTACTGCATATGCTCAGTCTACCTGTGTGCACTTATATAGTCACCCTGTAAAGCCAGCAGCGAGGTGGCTGGACAGCTCTCAGTTAGATGTGCAAAGGCCAACAGAATTGTGCCAAGTGTGAATAAATGATCAGACAGACCCAGGCAGTTTGACAGACCGCGTTCAAGTCATCCAAGAACCAGGCCCCACCCATGCATTCATTACAGATAAATCAGCACAATCCAAGACAGTCAGACGGTGACCAGCCCGGAGCATGGTCTGTAACAGTTACATCTCCATCGTCTGTGCTCCAAACTGTGAACTGGGATGGGAATCTGACTGACTTCCACCACAGAAGACACTCCAGGTTGCATCTTAGCCAACTGAAAAGACATTTACACTTCCTCTTCCCCCATCTGCTCCTTCTTTGACACAGATTTCATGAGAGAAGGCAGGTTAGAAATGTACCCTATAGACTAACTAACACAGAGTTGCAAAAGCTTCTCTGAGCAAGATCTCACTTCATCAGACGCTAAGAAAGGTCCCTCAGACTACATTTCCTAACAGAAACTTGTATTCCCGAAGGAGAGTTCAATATGAGTAAACGGGTGCTCATTCTGCGAGCACACGGCGCTGGGTGAGTGTCGACTCTCGGCCCGGGCTCCAGCTCCGAGTCAACTCTGCTTGTTTGGGGGTGCCCGCCTGGGGGTGGTAACGGCTGCCCGACACAACCGCAGCAATGGACTTCACCTAGGGGACTCTTGGCAAAGGCATGGAGTATTTAGTGCTTGTGGTGCACGGTGTGCAATTAGCCCACTTATGCCCACAGCACTGAGTCTGTTCTCTGATTAGTTAAATATCAGCTTAACCACAAAAGAAGGGAGCTGCAGAAGCCAGAGGAACCAGAACCTGCCCTCTTTGATTTCTAACAGCCAGACTTGCAAGGCTTTTCTGGTCTGAGAACGTGAGCAGAAGTTTCTGGGTGCAGTAGAGCCGAGTGGTTGGATGCATGTGGGAGAGCTGCGATGCGGCACAGATAAGTCTACAGCGAGCCCACGTGAGGAGCCAAAGCCAGGAGGCAGCAGGGGAGAGGCAGCAGGGGAGATTTACCTTGGGGAGTGGAGAGTCAAGTTCTGTGTCTGGTTGATTATCTCGATTCCCACGCACCTCCCAACATCGGTGTTTGCCACCAGACTCTGGATGCTGTCTGCCATTGAGCCCCAAAGTGTCAGGAGGCTGGGTGCACAGCTGGCTGCTGAAAAGGGACCTTGCTGCTGGAGAGAGCCCTGCACAGCTGCACTGGGTGTCTGAGAAACTGAGAAGGAAACGTTCTGGGAATGGGACATGCAAATGGCAATGGGAGTTGCTATTACTAGCCAATGGGAGTCCGAGATGATGTGCAACTTGTCTGTTTGTGCTTTGAGGTCCCAAAAGGCTTTTGGAAGGCGAGGAAATGACAGTCTGTGATTTAGAGGCAGAGCAAGGAAGTCTGTGTGTCTGTAGCCACAGGCTTTCATGAGGGCTCTCCCCCAGCTCACATGCCTCCACCCCAGTATAACTCAGGGCTGGAAACCCCCTGACCTGGTCAGAATGGCTGTTTGAAATCATGGAAAAGTATCAGGAAATTTCTCTGCTCTCTCCACAATCCCTCCTCTACCAATTCCAAAGTCACTGGCAGGTTCGGGGACACAAGGATGACCAAGAACCAAGAGAACTTGGGGCCCAGGGCAAGTCATCCATAACAAGATGCCTGCAAAAGGGGCAAGTGAGGCCAGAGTTGCTGCTGTTCATGGCTGCAAGGCAGGGATGATTATCCATCCCAGAAAGGCCATCCATCTTTCACTAGCTACCACTACCACTGGGCAGGAGTGCAGCACGGAAGCCCAGGAAGTTCAACCTCCGAGTCCCAAGGGAAGCCTGGCAAGGAAGGCCAGTGCCCTGGTTTAGATTTTCTGTTGACTGATGGCCAGCAGACCAGCATATGCCAGTAACTCCAGAAGCCAACCCCAGGGAAGTGGAAATGTGACCCCATAATAGAAAGGGGCACTGAGAGCTTGGCCATACCCCAGTGGGGACCTATGCCATGTCGGCATGGCATTGGTGAGTGGACAGGGTGTAGGGGAGGCAGAGCCCCACGCCACTCGCATTTACACCCAGGAAGCCTGAGAGAGAGGGGGGTGTCATTTCCTGAGGGAACTCCCACTCTGTTCCAGGAAACATTAAATCGTGGCAGGCAAGTCGTAGAGGGGATTCACCTCAGCCCTCATGCCCGGAGTACCCCACAGGCCTCAGCTGCAGAGAATAAGGAAAAACTTTGTTACCATCCATGTCTCCAGAGTCTGAAATAGAATCTCCCCAGAAGTGCTGCAAGCACCTACTCTGATTAAGTTCAAGGAACGCCTGGTTGCTCACCTTGCTAGGGTTATCTGACCCCAGCTGATTTCCTGCCCTTTGGGCAGGGGGCTGGACCCCATGATCTCGCGAGGTCCCTTCCAGCCCTAATGTCTATGAAATCTATGAAAAAAGTTTGTATCACTTTAGGGTTCTTCTTCCCTTCCTCCAAGTTCCTTCTTCCTGAAGAGACTATAGGATGGATTCTCCTCGCTGGGCATGCCAACATGTGCATTTACTGAGCAGTAAGTTACTGCACAATAAGTTACTTGGTAGTCAGCGGTGTTTAGGCTGGCATCTACATGTGCAGGCATTATAGCGCAGTAATGCTGTGTGTGGACTGACTTGGGACTAAAGTTAGTCCCAATTCAGTCCATAAACACAGTGTTACTGGGCAATAAGGTGTCTACACGTGCCTTACTGCACAGTAACTTATCAGGAGTAAATTTCCTATTTGCATCATGTAGGTAGCAAATATACGCTGAAGTTGGCATAAGTCACCATAGTTAGGACACGGTACAGGGGCGCATTTAGACATGCACCTGTACTGTGCAGTAATTTTTGGTTACTTCACAGTAGCTGTTCACATGTGGACACATCCACTGAGTCCTCTGCTTAGTCTCAACCAGAGTGCCACAGCCTTCTACTCCCTCCTTAATCCTTCCCCACTTTGAACCTTGAGTTGTCCTCTTTTTCCTTCCACTCCAGGACCCAGTCTAGTCACAAAAGCCCTCTTGACATCATCCCAAATGGGACATTTCTATTTGGAGTGAGTAAACGACCTCTCCATCCACACTGAGAGTTCTGCCGTTATTGTTTTAGGAACGTAAATTTTCCCATTAGAAAGATCCCAAGAAGGGAACCGAGTGTAATGTGGAATCAACTGGTGACAAAAACAGGTCAAGATAAAATGCTGCAAGTTGTGACAAGCTACAGCCAAAGGAGCTAAACATAAGCACTGCCCACTGGAATATTTTCCATGTGAAAATCCGCTTTCCATGATCTCTCACCTGTGGTTCCCACAATGATGAAAAGACAGGACTTGGAAAACACACCTGGCAGACACTTGATGATCCAAAATCAGAGCTTGAGATGTTTTAGTTACATGAGGAGAGATACCATATGGTGTCAGCCCACAGGTCCACACAGTGTGTCTAAACCTCTTCCCTAGCCCTGCTATTGTCAGAATACATCCTAATATCTTCTGCCTTTCTGTAGACCATTCATGATGTTATGGACCTCTGTAGTGTCTCCTCTTAGTGGTCTTCTGTCTAGACTGAAAAGTCCCAGCCCACGGAAACCACTCTGTACCCTGATCATCCTTGGTGCCCTCCTCTGGGCCCTTCCTGGTGCTCGTAGCAACTACTTCTAGGTGGCAAAGCCCCTGAAAGCTTCATAGATTTCATAGATTTCTATGGTGGGAAGGGACCTTGTAGATCATCGAGTCCAAACCCCTGCTCTAGGCAGGAAAGAGTGCCCGGGTTAAATAACCTCAGCGAGGTGCCCGTCTAATCTCTTCTTGAACACCTCCAAGGTAGGGGAGAGCACCAGCTCCTTAGGAAGCTCATTCCAGATTTTGGCAACCCTTATTGTAAAGAACTTCTTCCTGATGTCCAATCTAAACCTACTCTCCTTTAGTTTGTGGCTGTTGTTTCCAGTAACCCCGAGGGGCGCCCTGGTAAACAGTGTCCCCTGTTCCCTCCGATGAGTTTGTAGAAGCCACAAGATCGCCTCTCAGCCTTCTCTTGCGGAGGCTGAAGAGACTCAGGTCCTTCAGTCTGTCTTCATAGGATCTTGCCTGCAGGCCCTCAATCATGTGAGTAGCCTCCTGTGAACCCTCACAAGGTTGTCTACATCTCTCTTGAAGTGCAGCACCTAAAACTGCACGCAGTACTCCAGCTGCGGTCTGACCAATGCTGCATAGCGGGGAAGTATCACCTCCCTGGACCTGCTTGTGATGCACCTGCTCATGCAAGAAAGAGTGCAGTTTGCCTTCGTTATTACCTTGCCACACTGGTGACTCCTGTTCATTTTTGCATCGACTGCGACTGCGAGATGCCTTTCCGCTGCCATGTACTCGGAATGGTACTTCGTAGTCCATAGGTGTATTGGAGAGTCTTTCTCGCCAGGTGCAGCACCTTGCACTCATCTTTCTTCAGTTGCATCCTATTCTGATCCACCCACTTCCCCAGTCTATCCAAATCCACCTGGATTCGTTCACTGCCCTCCAGCGTGGTAGCTGTGCTCCTGCTGCTCGTCCCCGGGGAGCGCCCTGGCACGCAGCAACTTGCTCCAGGTGGAGCAGGAGAGGATGGGTTAGCGCCTGGGCTGCCCCACCAACTTGACCTTGGGTCCTGGAGGCCTCTCAAGGCTCCAGCAGCAGCCGTCCAGGAGCAAGGAGCCTGGCCGACAGCCGGGGCATGGCTGGGAGCAACCAGACTCTGGTTTCAGGTGGTGCACGTTGTTTCCACATGTGCCACTCTGCTTTTTTCCACCACAGATCTTTATGACGCCAAAATCTCCTGGTGTCAAAACCCACCGCCCTGCAGTGTGAATGAGCAGTGCAGGGAACGCCTGCGTGTGTGGCGTGCATGGCGTACAACGCTGCTGATGGCTCTGCCGAGCTGCATACTGCGCGTGGCTCTTGTCTGGATGCGCTCTCTGAGACCTCAGCCGTGCAGACATGACAAGAGCAGCGGCAGTGTGCAGCAAGCCGTGCTGCTGCCTGCATGTGCAAGGCGTCCTGCAGGCTCGGTGCTGGCCTCAGCCCCCGAGGGGAGGGGAGGGGAGGCAGCGCAAAGTTAAGCTGCAGCCCACTTAGACTCATCAGCTGTGTTTTCAGCCAGGATCCGGGCGCTGGCTTTTACAGCTCCGCTCCCCAGCGGGCCTGCCGTGCTGGGGACTGGATTAGTATCAGCTTGGGCAGGGCAGGGCCGGGCCGAACTTCCTGTAATTCTTGAAACGGGGTGATTTCCAGGAAATGCAGTGAAAACTCAGACCCTGCATTTTACTTTCAGATTCATCAGTGGTTAACTATATGCAGCAAAGTGTATTCAGTCAACAGAGCAGAGCAGAGCAGAGCCCTCTGCAGGGGCGGCGGTGGTTGTGGGGTCTCAAGGAAGAGAGGAGGTAGATGACACCCTTTAACAGAAATTTCCCAGAAACGTCTCAGAACCAGCACAGTAAAGCAGCACCCGGGGAATGGCAGGGGCTGCTTGAAGGAACATCGCCCCTGCGGGAAGCTGCCGAGCCTTGCGTGGCAACCACCGGCTCACCTCCTCCTCCCAGCAAATGCAAAGTCCTCTGCCTGGAGTCGCGGGGTGTTGGGGCCTGAGTGGCCCTGTCAGGCGTCCTTTGTTAAATCCAAAAGCCACGAGCAGTCAGGCAGTTACCTCACAATTAAAAAGTTGAGCTGCACATGAGGCAGCCTGCTGAGAGCGCACGTGAATGGTTGCGCCCCGGCTGCAGGTGCCACGAGGAACATTTCATCGAAGAGGTGCTCCTGGGCAAGCGAGGGAGACGGGTCAGCCGCCGCACGCTCCCTGGCTTTAGCAGACCCGGCTGACCCTTGCCAAGCCCCTCTCACTCTTCCCCAGAACAGAACCTGCCCCCGCTGCCCTCGGTGCCCCTTGGGCTAGTTTTGGTGCTTTCCTGGACTTTCTTTCCTAGGCTGCTAGATATTGCCTACCACCTTCCCTCCTACTTTAACATTTCTGCCTGCCTTTGCCTGAACCGTAGCACCTTCCACCCTAACTTTCCAGCCAGGTCTCCCAGTTTTTCCCTCTCTCTCATTAAGCCATGTTAGTTTGGATATTTGCTCCATGTGTGGAAGGAAGAATACCTGACCCAACACGTCATTTCCCATCTCAGAGCTGTCCAGCTGGAGGCCTGTGGGGTGCACGTGGCCTATGAGGGGTAATGCGTGCCCTGGGTTGTGGCTCAGGGGCCACTGCCCCATTGTTTCAGCTGCAAGAGCCACCAGTCTCCAGGATCTCCCCTGCTTGCTCCAGCTGCTACTTGTGGCCCTCATGCCAGGGGGCAAAGACAGTGCGGGAGCGACCGGTGCTGCGGGTGAGTCCAGGGCCGGGCCGTGCAGGCGGGGGTATGGCTTCTACACGTGACCGCGCGAAAGGGGGATTGGGCAGGTGTGCATCACAGAAAGAGGGGCAGGGCGAGTGATCAGGCATGTGAAGTTTGCAGCGGAGGGGGGGTCATGGGGTTCAGGCGAGGGGGCGTATTTGGTGACACGGTACAGTGGTTGGTATCATCCACAGGACGCAGGATACGCCGGTGGAGTATGTGGCCCCTGGAAGCTGGGGGTGCTGCAGTGCAGCCAGGGGAAGGGACTTTGCAGTCATGCAGGGCACTGTGGGGGGAGCGTCAGGACAGCACGCGGCCCCTGAAGGCTTAGAAGTCAGACAAGCCCATCTCATCCCGCCAGGTGCCTGCCCTGCCCTTGGTTAGTTCATGCGTGATCCCTGCAGGGGGTGAGGAGGCTTTGGCCTGTGGCCCTCAATTGTCAGAATGGGCTTTCTAAATATCTGGCAGTCCCGCCACGTGGGGGAAGCGTTGCAGTTCCACACAGCGCAGAGATAGGAGGGGGAGACGTCCACCGGCGGTTGAGCAGGCACTGTGAAGCCGTGGGAACGCCGGGAGAAGATCCAGCTGGAGAAGGCTTCTGGACTGGAGCCTGGATTGCTACAGCCCTGTGGAGAAAAGGGCCCGACAGCCCCAGGGCAATGCAGGATTTGCCAGCATCCCTGAACCTGGGCTGCCCAGAGGCCTGATTTACTACTGAGGCCAACCCAAACTGCGCTGCAGGAGCGGCACCTAAAGAGGCGCGGCGAGGCAGAGCTCTGTGCTGTCCGCAGCCAGGCTGGGCACCGATCCCGAAGCTGCGAGAAAGAAAAGCACTGCGACCTGTGTGGGGAGGGGGACACCTCCTTTGGAAATGCCCGTGGGCAACGGAGTACGCAGGCAGGCGAGAGGAGGACGATTTCCAGTCCACTCCCAGAGGTGAGCCAGAGGTGCAGGACAGGACCGAAACAGCGAGTACGGATGGGATGGAAGAGGAGGGACAGGAAGGGGAGCCAGGGGGAGAAAACCCCGCTGACCCAGCGCCCATGCCCTTCTCCCAGAAAGCACCTGACCCTGTAATGAAGGAACTGATACTCCGGCAGTCCCAGCAAAGGACCGCAGCAAGAGGAAGGGGGAGAAACAGGAGAGAAAGGGCGTGAGCCTCAGGCTGAGGGAGAAAGCTGGGGAGGGGAGGAGAGGGAGTGGGAAGGAAGGAGGGCACGCCGGAGCCCAGGAGCCTCCTGCCCACCTGCACTCCCTGGGGAGGCTGCCTGGACCCTGGCTAGGGGCAGCAGGCAACAGAGCCAAAGGAAGGGGAGAACAGACCGTCCAAACGGGGCCTGCAGCGAGACCAAAAGACCCCCCAGACGTGAGGAACAAACCCCCGGGACATGCACACTAGGAAGCAACGGCTGAATCCGAGACAGAAAAGGAGGCTCCCGGTACCCTTCGCCCTTACACAGACAGGGCAGGAAACGACCCGGCCTAGCTTCTGCTAAGGTAGGGAGCCGAGCAGGACGAGGGACCGGTGTCGCAGGCAGGAGGGCGCCTCCCTAGCAGGACCAGCAGCTCCTCGTCCTGCGAAGGCTGGGCGCGTGCAGCAGCCCGGGGAGTTGGCCCGAGGGGAGCGGAGCAGCCCGGGTAGCCATCCTGCCGGCAGGAGACGACAGCACAAAGAAATAGATGCACGCCGGCTGTTACAAGTCCGGCCGGCAGCGCACGGCGCGGGCAGGCGCGGGTGCAGCACAGTGAGCAACGCGAGCTCTTGCTTTGGCTCTGTGCTGCCTACTCAAGCCACCTGCGTGTCTTACCCGTCTGCACGCAGTTGTTTCCAGCGTAAGGCACTTTGAGAGAATAGACACAGCCCAGCATCAGCAGCCTCCCCTGCCGCCGACATGGCAGGCCCCGTGAGAACGGCACCGTGGCTTGCACTGCGCAGCCCCAGGCCTTGGCTCACGTTTGTAGAAAGGGGAACATATGACAGGGGAATCGTGTCCTCGGACCCCATTTTGTTTTCCCCACCCACGCCCAGTTCGGCACGACTGACGTACAACAGATGCTAAAGAAGGAAGGGACACCGGTTGTCAGCCATAGAGGTTTTATTGAGAGGGCTATAGGACCTCCGAGTATTTGGACCAGCGCATCCTTAGCAAAGCAAATTTCTCTGCCCTGCCAGTTCTGTCCTTAGCTGGCTCGGGCAGTCAGCTGATGTGCAGGCGGCGGGAGGGTATCAGTCCCTGGGGTGGGAGTTCATGGGGTAGCTGTGTCATGCTCTAGGATGGCTGTGGACGGTATCCATTTTCTTTACCCTGGGTCTGGGCCTGACAGTCTATGGCTTCTTCTCGGAAGGACAGGCAGCATTGTTCTCCTGAAGGACCACTCTTAGGATGGACTTAGGATTATTTGACATGGTGGCCTGAACAAAAATATTCCCTTCAGTCACCCTGACAGAGTCACATCTCTGGCTAAGCTTAACTTTCTGGAGGGATGGAGTATTGCTGGCAAAGTTGTTCATTATTGAGAAGTAAAGTGTCTCAATTGTTTCACTGGTATATTTAGTACCTGTGATAGTGACAGCCAACTCTATGTTGTAAAGAACGTAGTCAAAGGGGTTGGAGAACATGACAGCTATTGTGAAATCACCGACTTCATAGGCCAGGATCCCCACACTTCCACGAAGGCTGTAGCTGGTCTTCACAAACACACAGTTTGACGTGGAGCCTGGTGGGATTGTAGGAGCAGGAGGGATGAAGTCGTGGCCACTGGAGCAAAAATAACTGCAAGAAGAGAAGGAGGAGGTGAGTGTTACGAATTACGCTCTTAAAGTCACACGCAGTTTGCTCTAGGCTGGGGCAATGATCACGCAGAGCAAGTATCCAAAGTCACATACAGAATCTTTATTCGCCTGAGCGAGGTGCCTCTACAGAGAGGGACCCCGCCTACTAGTTATCACACTTTTTTATACTTTCTAAGTGCATAAGCGTTACTTCATGATTCGCTCATGCTCCCAATCATCTATTAACTAAATCACTAATCTGTCCAATCAAGCGGCACTGTGGGCGTGAACACCAAAGTTTAGCTCTCGTGAATCACACGCCCCCTATATTTTGTCTCAAGATGTTTATCTAACAAAAACAAATTATGCCTGACTTTTAAGGTTCTCCTGTTGACGAGACTCCCCTGTTGACTGGATTCAGTTAGTTTCATATCTTATCAGTAACTTTCACACAGTACCCCTCACACAGTATCCCTCTTCTCTCCACGCCGTCTCGTAAGTGCTGTGTCCGTTTTTATGAAATGGAGGCGAAAGGACAAAGAAATGGCCTCACTTGTAGCATTACAAAGCCTTGCTTTAACCCTACAAGATTCATATACAACATGACAAATTTGGTGCTAATGAGGCAACACTAAATACTTGAGAAGAGCAGGGAGGTGGGAAGCAGCCAGCGCCCTGGCCATGTGGGCGTCACAACACTTAGACAACCTGGAGTGCCCCGGTTCACTCGAGTGGAAGTGCGCCTGGCTGTACCCGCCGTGACTGGCTCCTTCATCTCGGCGCCCCTTGCAGACAAGAAGAAAGCAGCCACGTCTGCAGTAGGAGCTTGGGCTTCTTCCCACACCTGGATGACGTGAGTGCCTTCCCGCAAGCAGGGGAGCCAAATGGCTCTGTGCGGGAAACCGAGTTCCCTTCACACATCTAAATGGCAGCGTTTTAGCTGCATGGCATTTGTGGTACTTACTAGGCCTTTGCAAAGCGGTTAGTATTCGCTTCAGATTTGGCCAATTCAGGGGACAGCGATTCGATTTGGTGTTTCGAATCACTGTTCCGAATTGATTAGGCCAAATCTGATTCCGAGATTCGGCTGCAGCTCAATCTCCGAGTCAGGGAAGCCCACCCCATGTGCTGCCCCAGCCCAGCCATGGCTGCCCCGCCTGGCCCAGCTCCCGCCTCCACTCCCCGGGTGCTGCTGCACGGGAGGCGATCCCCGCTGCCTGCCACTGCCCCCCACAGTTGCCTCCCCCGGCCCAGCTCCAGCCCTTTAAGAACCGCCCCCAGACTCACTGTTGCTGCCCAGCAGGGGGCAATCTGCACCGCGTGTGGGGCTCTTCCGTGTCCGTTGTGAACAGATGATCAGCCAGACCTGGGCAGTTCGACAGACCGAGTCCAAGCGACCAGAGGACCAGGCCCCACCCATGCACTCATTACAGAGAAGCCAGCACAAGACAAGGGCAGACGGTGGTGGGTAGCAGGTACATGGGCAACCCTCTACGTCGAACTGTGAGCTCAGTTTTAAATCTGACTTACTACCTGGAGCGTCCACTACGGTGAAAGTACCTTCGCCAAGTGAAAAGACATTTACACTTCCTCTTCCCCCTTCTTCACCATCTTCTTATTTTGCACAGATTTCACGAGAGAAGGCAGGTTAGCAATGTACCGTGTAGACTAACTGAGTCACAGTTGTATAAGCGTCTCTGAGCAAGATCTCATTTCTTCAGATGCCGTGAAAGGGCCCTCGGACTACATTTGCGAACAGACACTTTGTTTTTATTGGTATTAAACTCTCCTTTGCAAATACAAGTTTCTGTTAGGAAATCTGGTCGGAGGGACCTTTCATAGCATTCAGGCACAAACACCCTTCATCAGTATTGCAGAAAGGATTGTAAAAGTTCTCCAGGGTTGAAATGAAACTTTACATTTCCTAGGATTTCAGAGGAGACAATCGATGGAAAGCTCCTGTGGGCAGGCAGCTCTTAGCTGGTGAGGAGTCTCTCAGCGCCTGTGAGGCTCTGTGAGGATGCAAATTTCCATGGAGAAAGGCAGGAGCAGGATCGCAGGTTGTTGGTGTAATAAAAGATATCACCTCTACTGCAAACCCTGATTGGAGTCTCCTCTAGACCAACATGGTTACAACCTAGATACCCGACACACGCGAGTAAACGGGTGCTCATTCTGGTGAGTGTCGACTCTTGGCCCGGGCTCCAGCTCCGAGTCAACTCTGCTTGTTTGGGGGTGCCCCCCTGGGGGTGGTAACGGCTGCCCGACACAACCGCAGCAATGGACTTCACCTAGGGGACTCTTGGCAAAGGCATGGAGTATTTAGTGCTTGTGGTGCACGGTGTGCAATTAGCCCACTTATGCCCACAGCACTGAGTCTGTTCTCTGATTAGTTAAATATCAGCTTAACCACAAAAGAAGGGAGCTGCAGAAGCCAGAGGAACCAGAACCTGCCCTCTTTGATTTCTAACAGCCAGACTTGCAAGGCTTTTCTGGTCTGAGAACGTGAGCAGAAGTTTCTGGGTGCAGTAGAGCCGAGTGGTTGGATGCATGTGGGAGAGCTGCGATGCGGCACAGATAAGTCTACAGCGAGCCCACGTGAGGAGCCAAAGCCAGGAGGCAGCAGGGGAGAGGCAGCAGGGGAGATTTACCTTGGGGAGTGGAGAGTCAAGTTCTGTGTCTGGTTGATTATCTCGATTCCCACGCACCTCCCAACATCGGTGTTTGCCACCAGACTCTGGATGCTGTCTGCCATTGAGCCCCAAAGTGTCAGGAGGCTGGGTGCACAGCTGGCTGCTGAAAAGGGACCTTGCTGCTGGTGAGAGCCCTGCACAGCTGCACTGGGTGTCTGAGAAACTGAGAAGGAAACGTTCTGGGAATGGGACATGCAAATGGAAATGGGAGTTGCTATTACTAGCCAATGGGAGTCCGAGATGATGTCTGAAATTGCTTTGAATTTGGACACACATGTGACTGAAGCACAATTTGATAGCAAGTCTGCACATCTTTAAATCTGAATACTTGGCCGAGTTAGTCTTTCATGTTTGAACAGCCCAACTGTCCTGGGCCTACACCCGACCAAATCTCATTTCTCCATGACTCCAGGCTGAATAACTTACCTAAACGCATACCTCTTTAATCAGTTTGGTAACATGCAGGTTTATGTTGCTGATCTAAGCCAAAATTCAGACTTGCAAGTGAAAAATTCGATCTCAGACTATAGATTTGGGAAGCAGCTCCTGATATTAAACTTCGCTGCAATATGGAATCCAGTAGGTCATGCAAACGATCTTGCATCTTCCTCGTAGTGATGCTATGCTGTTAAAAAAGGGAAAGAAAAGTTTGCCCTTAAAAGGAAAAAAAAATCGGTTATCATGCCTGGAACAAGAAGTGCTAAGGGTCTCAAGCATGATCAAATAGTTATTGGGGGGTATCGTGAGCAGAGAACCGAACACCCAGCTGGTTTTACACATTTACATGCCTTTGACATGTCACTCCCCATCTCCCGGATTCTCTGGCTGCCGGAGGAGGGAGCAGCAGGCCTGGCGGGGTGGCGCAAGGCTGGGCTGGGAAGCAGAAGCCTGGTTTCTCTCCGGACTCAGAGGGGAGCGGGGCCTGGCGTGTTAGGAATGGGGGCAGCCTCCGAGTACAGATCTACCCACCAGGGCAATATGAGACCAACAGAGTAATAGGATGCCTTGGACACTGCTTGTGGGGAAGCAGGGACCCCAGCCCTACAAGTAGCTGTGTGAAGCCTCCTCTCCAGGCCTGGAAACCTTGGCAGGTCACATAGCTAGAAGCCAGGGCAGGACTTCTAGTGCCAAGAACATGTAGGATCCAGTGTCCCAGAAAGGCAATCTCTCATGACCTGCACTGATCCTGAGGCCAGCTGCACTCAACCATTTCCAGGTAAAAGCCTCCCTTTTGCCTCCTAAGCAGCACCAGGACACTCGCCCCACTGTGCCTAGGAAGCCTGGCCAGACTGTATCACTGGGGTGGTGCACCCTGGTGCCTGGGGTCCCAGGTCCCCTGGTCAGACATCCCTCCCTGTTCACCAAGAACCTGAGCAGAGGGCACCACAGCCAGGGCCTGCCAGGGAGGGTGGAGTGTAACAACCCGCACGTTGCAGGGAGCAAACCAGGAAAGCCAAGGCTGCAACTGAACTGAACTGGTTTTGAGTATCAAGGACAATAAAAAGTCCTTTTTCAGATACGTGGGGAGCCAGAGGAAAAGCAAGGGCAACATTGGACCCCTGCTAAACCAGATGGGACATCTGACAACTGATGCCCAGGAAAAAGCCAACTTATTAAATGGGTACTTTGCGTTGGTCTTTTATCAGTCCCATGGGATGCCCATGCCTGCTACGGGACAGGGAGATCCAGGTGATGGAGGCTCTGTCCTTGGACCCATATTGTTCAACATCTTCATTAATGATGTGGACATTGGAGTCAGGAGTGGACTGGCCAACTTTGCCGATGACACCAAACTTTGGGGCAAAGCATCCACACCAGAAGATAGGCGGGTGATCCAGGCTGACCTGGACAAGCTCAGCAAATGGGCGGACGAGAACCTCATGGTGTTTAACACCGAAAAATGCAAGGTGCTCCACCTTGGGAGGAAAAACCTGCAGCACCCTTATAGGCTCGGCAGTGCTACGTTGGCTAGCACTACAGAAGAAAGAGACTTGGGGGTCATCATTGACCACAAGATGAACATGAGCCTGCAATGCGATGCTGCGGCTAGTAAAGCGACCAAAACTCTGGCTTGCATCCATAGATGCTTCTCGAGCAAATCCCGGGACGTCATTCTCCCCTTGTACTCGGCCTTGGTGAGGCTGCAGCTGGAGTACTGCGTCCAGTTTTGGGCTCCACAATTCAGAAAGGATGTGGAGAAGCTTGAGAGAGTCCAGAGGAGAGCCACGCGCAAGATCAGAGGTCAGGAAAACAGATCTTACGACGACAGGCTGAGAGCCATGGGGCTCTGTAGCCTGGAAAAGCGCAGGCTCAGGGGTGATCTGATGGCCACCTATAAGTTTATCGGGGGTGACCACCAGTACCTGGGGGAACATTTGTTCACCAGAGCGCCCCAAGGGATGACGAGGTCGAACGGTCACAAACTCCTGCAAGACCGTTTCAGGCTGGACATAAGGAAGAATTTCTTTACTGTCTGAGCCCCCAAGGTCTGGAGCAGTCTGCCAGCGGAGGTGGTTCAAGCACCTACATTGAACACCTTCAAGCAAATTGGATGCTTATCTTGCTGGGATCCTGTGACCCCAGCTGACTTCCTGCCCCTGGGGTGGGGGGCTGGATCGATGATCCTCCGGGGTCCCTTCCAGCCCTAGTGTCTATGAATCTATGAAATCTATGAAAGCACATGTGTAGATGTGTCCTCTGTCATAGGCAATGTGGAAATTAAACTAAGCCATATTCACCACTTCTCCCATACCTACTACCTTCTTGGCTGCAAACCCTGATGTGTCTGGGTGTGTCCCACACAGATAGGCTCTGTACAGCATATCTCTGCACCAGGGCTTTGACCCCTGGGTACAACTTTTATGACACAAGTGTCACTTTCATTTTCTTCTTACTGGAAAGCGGCACTTGGGCGATTTCAGGAACTGCAAACTGCACTTATATGCTGGGGCAAAGGTCTCCCAAATAAGAGAACAGCCCCTACCAGGATATGACCTAATAGGAGGGACAAGGCAGGACAACAGAGATGCTGCGTTTAGCCCTGCCTGGCAGTTTCTGTTCTCTTGTCTTGGGAATGTTTCCAGCAGGTAACTGTTATCTGCAGTTCCTGGTATTTGCCCAGTGCAGATATGCCAAATGGGACCTTGCTACAAGGGATACACTTATCTTCCTGTACCACACAGTGAGTACAGGCTTGATCAGCAGGGTAGTGTGCTTCTTATCTTCTGAATAGGCCCTCAGCTTCAGGTATTAGAGATCTGCTGTTTTCTGGGCAGTGAGCACTGATCTTTGTTTCTGTGCTTACAGATGAGATCAGGTGAGCCTTTATCTTTGTCCCTCCCAGAGCACGGTCAGAAGCACATCTCAAGTGATTCTGAGTTCACTTTTCCTTGAAGTGGTAGATGTAGTCTTTCTTGACTTCAGGAAGGCCTTCAACACTGTCTCTCACCCCATCCTCATTAAAAGACTAGGTGACTGTGGCATTGATGTCTATGCAATCAGATGGGTCGCCAACAGGCTGGAGGGCCGCACCCATCTTTGGGCTTGTTCCTAGCCACCATCAATTAGGCTGAGAACGAGGGGGTGTCGGCAAGATGATTTATTGCTCTGCAGAGGGGTGCTCAATGCCCAAAGACAAAAGAGCCCCCCAACCTGAGTTTACAGCTTGATATTTATATGTTAACCGTTACATAGCTGCACGCGCATTCAAGCTCTTCCGTTTGCTGTTACAAAGTTGTAAGACACGCAAGACCACTTCAGACTGTCTGAAACGGGTTCTGTGGTTAACCTTGTCAGCAAAAGATTCATAGTTTTGCTTACTGTCAGCAAAAGGGTTTTTTAAGCTTAGGGAAAGGTCAGCAAAAGTTCAGCATTAGATCATCTGTTCAGCAAGGGGTCATCTGCTTTTCATGGGCTATATTGTTTTTCTGACAATTCCTCCCTTTCAGCCATGAGCATAAGCTCAGCGACTGACATCGGGGTTGTTATTCTTGAGTGTACATGACATACTTGTTCTGCACTGTGCATGCAAACAGCTTTTTTACATAAGTGATAATACAAGATGCAAACGTACATTTTATAACGAGCATAGCAAGTTAAGAAAGTACGGGGGTTAAAAAGAACTTAGTCAGTTACTAATAGTCTATCCAAACAAACTAGCCAATCTGCTAAACCAGGGATTGTTGGCTAAGGCTGCTTTGTTAACCTTAGTGGCTACAGCTTGTTTATCTGGTGGTGTTGGCTCTTCGCTGGGCTTCAAGTGGCTATGGCGATTCTTTCTTGGCAACCTTGACCACAGTGTGAGTCGTCAGCAGGACTTGAAAGGGACCGTCCCACCACGGTGCCAAACAGTTCTGTCATTGATGCTTTTTGATCCCACCCAATCGCTGGGTCGGTACGGACGGAGGTTGGTGTCAAGGGGTACTGGCTGTACCAACGCTGCGGACCTGTGAAGAGAACTGAGAGACTGCTATAACGACAAGACATAATTAGTTAACTTTTCATTTCCTCCAAACAGGCTTCCATGTGGACTTTGCCAGTTTTTGTACAACGGTGGGGGATGACTAAACAATAACTCACAGGGTGACAAATTTAGAGGTTTGCGTGGCTTAGTTCTAAGAGTAAACAACACAATGGGCAAGGTTTCAGGCTATTTTAATTTAGTTTCAGCACAGATCTTTCCTAAAAGGGTTTTCAGGGATAGGTTTAACCTTTCTACCTGACTTGAGGATTGCGGGTGGTAAGGGGTATGAAACTGTGCTTGAATTCCTAAGGCTTTTTACACTTCTTGTAATATCTTTTCAGAAAAGTGTGAGCCTCAATCTGATCCAATAACTTTGGGGAGTCCGAATCTTGGTACAACGTCTCTAAGCAGGGCTTTGACTACAGTCGAGGCATCTGCTTGCGAAGCAGGGAAAGCTTCTGGCCATCTGGTGAGCCGGTCGATTACTACTAAACAATGCTTATAGTGGAAGGCCTTTGGTAAGTCTATATAATTGACCTGGAGTCTTTGAAATGGTAGCTAGGCCCATGGCCTCCCCGCTTTGTGAATACTTTTTCTTGTTTTGTGATTAAATGCTTGGCATGCAGGGCAGGAATTGACAATCCTGGCGGCTTCCACATAAATGCCAGGCGCAAACCAGTCACGGAGAACACTGCGCACTAGATTTTCTTTACCAGAGTGGTTTAGATGATCGGCTCCTTGGGCAAGTGTGTGAAGAACAGTTTTGGGGGCGATGGGACACCCGTCAGATACTCGCCAGATGCCATCTGTGCCTTCAGTGCCTTCGTATTTGGTCTTCCAGTCCTGGACTTCTGTTGGTTGAAGGTGCTGGTATATGGAGGTTGGGCTGGATAATGTAATGCATAAGAGGCGAGAGTTAGAGTTGTCAGAAATGGGTTGAATGTCCGCTGCCTTTGCGGCTGCATCAGCCATACAGTTCCCGGCAGCAATTTCAGTACTGTCCTTGGAGTGACCTGGACAGTGGACAACTGCGATTTCTTTGGGGAACAGGATAGCGTTCAGAAGATTGTTGACTTCTGTGGCATTAGCAATTGAGTGTCCATCTGAGGTGAGAAATCCTCGTTGCTTCCACAGCTGGCCAGTCACATGACAAATACTAAATGCATGTTGAGAGTCAGTATAGATGGTTACTGAACAGTCTGTGGTGAGCTCACATGCTCTCTGCAAGGCAATAAGTTCTGCAGCTTGGGCACTATACCTGGTGCAAGAGGCTTGGCTTCCCAAACCCATTGCACTGCGGTTACCACGTACCCTGCATGTCTTGTGCCTTTGATGACTGATGACGATCCGTCGGTGAAGAGAACATAGTCTGGGTTATGCAAGGGTTGATCTTTAAGGTCACTCCGGGGTTTTTCCACATACTCAACCAATTTACAGCAATCATGGTGGGGCTGTCCTTCATCTGCTTTTGGCAGAGGGGTGGCTGGGTTGAGTTGTGCACATCGCTGTATGGTGATGTTTTCAGATGTCAGCAAAAGGACTTCGTATCAGTTGAGTCTCTGGTTTGAGAAATGCTGAGTGTTATGCTGGAGGAGGAGAGTCTCGATTGAATGTGGCACTCTTATGATAAGTGGGTGGCCCAAGACCAGATCTTGGGCTCGCTGTACCAGCGTTGTAGCAGCAGCGACGGAGCGAAGGCACGAAACAGCTCCTTGGGCGACCAGGTCCAGTTGAACTGAGTAGTATGCGACTGGTCGAGGCTAATTTCCTCAGGGTTGCATTAGTACTCCAGAAGCCACTTCTCTGTTTTTATGAATGTATAAGATAAAAGGTTTAGTATAGTCAGGGAGGCCCAGGGCTGGTGCAGTCATGAGGGCATGTTTTATTTAGTGAAATGCTTGTTCTTTATTTTTAGACCAGTGAACAGGATCCTTGGTTTCTTTAGCAGTAGCTTGAACTAAAGGATGGACTATTTCCCCAAAGGCCGGGATCCAAGGTCTGCAAAATCCTGCCATGCCTAAGAGTGCACGGATTTGCTTCGTATTCTGGGGCCGTGGGAGATCTTGAATGGCTTGTAAGCGTCTGGGTGATAACTTCCTGGTGCCTGCTTTGAGTATATAGCTTAGATACTTCACTTCAGGCTGGCAGTACTGTAGCTTTGAGGGAGACGCTTTAAGTCCTTGTTCTGCAAGGGCAGAGGGTAACCTTGCAGTGTCTCCTCGACAGCTCTCTGTGCTGTTTGAAGCTAGCAAGAGGTCACCTACATAAGCAATCAAAGCGGTCTCTGAGGACAGAGTGACCGCAGATAAATCTTTATGCAGGATTTGTGAAAACAGTGTAGGGGATTTTACATACCCTTGGGGTAATCAGTCCAAGTTAACTGTTTCCTTTTTTAAGTGAAAGCAAACAAGTACTGTGAATCTGGGTGTATGAGAATACTGAAGAAAGCTGCACACAGGTTGACGACAGTGTAGTAAATCGCTGTGGCTGGGATGGTTGCAACAATAGAGCCGGATTTGGAACTACGGGGTGTCGTGGAATAACATAACTGTTAATTGCCCGAATGTTTTGTACGAACCGGTACACAGGTTTACCATCAGGACCGGGTTTAGGATTTTTGACCGGAGGGTTGGGGGTGTTACAAGGTGAGAGACACTCCTTCAGTATTTCCTGTTCTAAATAGCCAGTCACCAGTGGTTCTAAGTCTTCTTCCGCCTCTTTGGACAGGGGATACTGGGGTACTGTCCAGGAGTTGCCCGGACTGGGAGACCCCAGGAAGCCCCTTTACCCCAGAGCCAGGGGGTGGAGCGAACACTCACCTGCCATAGGTCCCCGGACGGCACGGCCCGCTTAAAGGACGGGCCAGAGTCAAACCCGAGAGAGAGCTGCGGGACTGGAAGTGCCGGGACGGACGCCGGCTGCCGGCAGGAGAGCAGAGGGGCGGATGCACGCCGCCCGACACGGAACCCGGACATTCTGGGGCAGCGGCAAGGCACCCCTGGGGCGATCCGCAGAAAAGCTGGGGTTTGGCAGAGAGTCAGCTGTTGAGGGGGTGCAAGGGCACCAGGTTCCGGCAGGGGAAGGGCGGAGGAGAGCCTTAGAACCCGCCGAGGTGCGAGGACCCCAGATGGTGACCCAGCTAAGAGAGGACAAAGGAGGGGCACGAGGCCCTTCCCTTGGAGAGGCACCAGCGGTAGGATCAGACCTGGAGGAGGAGACGAGTGGAATTTCTCACACAAAGACCAGAAGCCTCTGGGACGTCGTTCCCCAACACTTCTGGTAGGATCGGATTGACGTTGACTTATAGAGAGGACAGGACGTTCCCCGGAGGCACCGGCGAGGGTGTAGGGGTGGAGGAGCCCTCAGTTAGCTCAGGGACCGCCAGTCCCAATTCTGGACAATTTTGTATGGGCCGTACAAAATTCCACTGAACCGTGGAAAACATCAAAGTCATGGCAGGCGAGCTCGGCGCAGGCAGACTGAGAAAGAAGGGGGACTGGTTATGAAAAGAGTGGACCTTTGAGTAACACAGCCAGACAACCAATAGACACGTTCACAGGTACCAACGGGGGTTGACCTGGCTTTGTCTGGATACTGACTGGGGTAGCAGATTTAAGGAGCTCTACTGCTGTGGGGGTTCATCCCCACAGTGATGCGGGCAAAGTTTGGAGATCTTCAGGGAGAAAAGGGCACCTAGACTCATTAAGCATGGCCTGAAAAGCTAAGAGGTTAGTACTGGGGACAGTAATTTGGATTCCATTTGGGCTACACTGCAAGGTGGCATGGAGCTTGCAGAGCAGGTCTCTCCCCAATAAGTTAACAGATGATTCACTTGAGAGTAAAAAGGCATGCTCAGTTGTTAAGGGTTCAATGGTGACTTTCGTAGGAACACTATACAGGACGCTAAAGGGCTTTCCTGAGATTCCTACCACCCATTCAGTTTTTGCTACTCTTAATTTGGCCTGACTCAGGGAAACACCCAGTGAAGAAAGATCTGCGCCAGTATCAATTAAATATTTGTATATCTGACCCTGGACTTCTAGGTTAATATATGGTTCAGAGGATGGACATTTTAATTTGTGTGAAGTTTCATTAAAATCCCCAACGTTCATCTTGTGGAAGAGCACCCCCTTATGTCAATCCTCAAGTTCAGGCAACTCCTCCAGGTATTGTTGGTAGTGGTCAACTTCGGGCAGTGCAGATGTGCGGGGAGTGTTAAATGGTGCAGGGGTCCCTCGTGGGGGGACTGGGCAATCTCGTTTCCAGTGCCCTCTTTGTTTGCAATAATTGCAGGTATCATCTGATTGAGGCCCCCTTGTTGGTTGGTTGAAGAGTTGGGAAGACCAAGTATGGGGTCTGTCTTGTTCCCGCCTTCTCCCTCGGCCTCAGCCATAGCCTTGCCGGGGGGGTGTTTGGAAGTGTTGAGTGAGGGCAGCTGCTAACATGGTCACTTCTTTTTGCTTCAGTTTTAATTTTTCTTGCTTCTGGACCTCAGGGTGTCGGTCAAAGACATAGGAAGCCAGATTGGCTAGCTGGAGAAGCATTTTGGTGGTCTAATCAGGGTGGTGCTTAGTGATATATTTTCTTATACCATCAGTTGCTTGACCAACAAATGCAGAATTTACTATCATTTGATTGGCAAGGCTGCTGGGGTCAAAATCACCACCGTGTCTATTTATAGTGCTTAGGAGCCTTTGACAGTAATCACTCAGGTGTTCATTTGGTCCTTGGATCGATAGGCCGCCTGAGCCTTGCCCACCACCAGTGCCCCAAGTTGGCTGGCCCAATACCTCTTGTCGAGGCCCGCCACAATAGCCTGGCATTCAAAAGCCTCAATATAAGCCTCGGGGTCATCATCGGCTGTCATCTTTGGTATTCCCAGTGCTGACGTGTTATGTTGCGCCAGCAGCCACTGTTGGGATCCTACAATCTGCGTTAGAGCCTGTAAATTCTGAGCTAGCAAGTCAGCTGGGCCCATCTTGGTTGGTTGCATCCCGACCTGGTATTGTCCTACGGGTTCCCGGCCAATGCACCACGCTGTTCCCGACGGGCCTTCATGAGTCACTTCTGGGATCCCTGCTCTCCTGGTCGTTGGCTACTCCCCTTCCGGACTTGCGTGTTACCGTGGTTGTTCATCCTCCCGCGTCGCCAACCCCGCTCTCTCCTGCCACGACTTGCTGTTACACCAGTGGGGCAGGGCTAGTTCGCAGGTCCCTCGGTGGCCCGGGTCTGGCCTGCCGGTTGCACACGGGGCTCTGCCACCCCTACACCCCAGCCTCGCACCACCTGTGGCCTCCACTTCCCCGTGCCCGCTCAGTGATGGTTCCACAGGCTTCTAACACGGCTCTCGTCTTCGAGTTCCCCAAAATCCTTGGGATACTCCTGCCCTGATGTCAACCCCTTCACACCAGCCTGAACCAGTGCCTTAGCCACTACTACAATATGTACCACACCACAAACCCATCACCCTGTGCACCCCGTGCTACGTGCCTCCTCTAAGAGGTTCTACCGTACCAGCTCCCTATTATCATGACCAGGGTGGCACCTCTCCGCTGCTTTCTAGTTACACACTTGTTCCCGTAATTGGCGTCCTCTATTCTCGGCGGTGATCCTGCCCCGATCTCCCGCCAGCCAGGTGGTCCTTCGGCCTCTCACCCCTCTTCAGCAACACCTGCACCCACCGCCTCGGCACTTACTTCGGGGTCCTCTGAATCCTCCTGGGTTGTCTCAGTCTTCATTCGCTCACCTGGTCCGTTGCTTCGGGGTCGATCCACCGGTGTCCCAGGTGTCAATCTTCCTCTCTGAGCCACCGTTCCCTCCGGCACGCTGGCTCTTCTCTGGTTGTCCAGCGGGGCTAGCGCCGTGGATGGACCTGACAGCCGTCTGCTCCCCGTGCTATCCACCGCCTCCGGAGCGGCGGCCGCCATTTTTAAATCCACCAGCTGGCATCTGACGTCACCGTCAGCTGCTGGCCGCAGCTGCGCATAGAGGCGGCTAACAAGCCGCGTGGGTTCTCCCTCCGTTGCGGTGTCTCTCCTGTCCTGGGCTCCAGGTAAGTGTCTCTTGCTACCTCGGCCCCCGGGACAGGGACTTTTCAAAGAGACCACAGGCTTGACTGGTGCCCCAAACAGGAAAGGGGGCTTTTCAAAGAGAAGAGATAAGTTTAGAAATCGGTTCCTCTGTGCACGAATGGAGACAAAAATTGTGCCACACAGCTTTCCTGGCCCAAAAGGGTCAGACGGACAACGCTTTATGGTTGCCTGTGTCACCAGATTGAGAAACTGGGAGAAGACAGGCCTAAGACACAGACAGACAGACAGACAAACAGAGACACAGATAACAAGGAGCCTGAGAATCACCATACTCAGACTGACACATCATGAAACAAACAATTAATTTGGTGTCAGATTGGCACACTACAAAACAAACAATTAATTTAGTGCCTGAGAAGCACCGTACTCAGGGCATATAGCCGACACTCCTACTGAGAGCCATGGGACTCTTTAGCCTGGAAAAGCGCAGGCTCAGGGGTGATCTGATGGCCACCTATAAGTTTATCAGGGGTGACCACCAGGATCTGGGGGAACGTCTGTTCACCAGAGCGCCCCAAGGGATGACGAGGTCGAATGGTCACAAACTCCTGCAAGACCGTTTCAGGCTGGACATGAGGAAGAATTTCTTTACTGTCCGAGCCCCCATGGTCTGGAACAGTCTGCCAGCAGAGGTGGTTCAAGCACCTACATTGAACACCTTCAAGAGTAAATTGGATGCTTATCTTGCTGGGATCCTATGACCCCAGCTGACTTCCTGCCCTTTGGGCAGGGGGCTGGACTCGATGATCTCCCGAGGTCCCTTCCAGCCCTGATGTCTATGAAATCTATGAAATCTTAAAAGGTTTGAGATCACCTTACCTCTGACTTAGGGCCGCCCACTCCCCCGACAAGGACACAAGGGGAAACTTACCCTCTTTTGCCAGCTGGACATTGTCGTGGGGGCAGTGGCACCAATCCAGAGAGCTAGGGTCCCATCTGGAGAGCCAATTTTGTTGGGGAAATTGGCCAGCTACTGTGTAGCACCCATACACCGAAGGGTATGTTCATACACTGAGGAACACTGGCCTCCTCCCATCTTTGGGCTTGTTCCTAGCCGCGATCAATTAGGCTGAGAACGAGGGGGTGTCGGCAAGATGATTTATTGCTCTGCAGAGGGGTGCTCAATGCCCAAAGACAAAAGAGCCCCCCAACCTGAGTTTACAGCTTGATATTTATACGTTAACCGTTACATAGCTGCACGTGCATTCAAGCTCTTCCGTTTGCTGTTACAAAGTTGTAAGACACGCAAGACTACTTTAAACTGTCTGAAATTGGTTCTGTGGTTAACCTTGTCAGCAAAAGGGTTTTTTAAGCTTAGGGAAAGTTCAGCAAAAGTTCAGCATTAGATCATCTGTTCAGCAAGGGGTCATCTGCTTTTCATGGGCTATATTGTTTTTCTGACAGTTCAGAGGAAGGCACTCCTTCATTAACTAGCATGCACGGGCACAGGGGGCAGGGCTAGGCAGCCCAGTGCTGCTCCGAGCTCTGCTTTCAGGATGGGAGAGGGGGAAGGGAGGAGAGGCCTTCGTTCTGGGGGTTAGCCCTGAGGTGGGGAGGCTGCAGCCTGCAATCCATCCACCTCACCCTCTGGCACTGGCTGGGGGAGCCCCAGAACGAGCTCCCTCGCCTCCCCCATCCTGAAGACAGTGCCAGGCCGGGGAAGAGGGGAGGGCAGGGATAGGGGAGCTGCTCCTCTGTTTGCACCTGTTGCCGGCACAGGGTGCCCGAGGGAGGCGACAATTGGGTTTGTTGCCCGGTGTGCGTCGTGCCAATAAACACACAGGGGGGAGAAGTAGACAGAGTTTATTTGAGCTCAAGTAAAAGGTGCAGGGAGACTGTATGGTCTCAAATCCCGCGCGCCTAGCCCTGCAACAGTGTATTTTTAGACCCTGGTCACTTCCAGCAGTAGTTTTCCACTAGTTGGCTTCCACCCCGCCCCCCACCCCCTTCCCGCCTCCCTTCTCTCTCTGAGCGGTGTCCCTGCATTCCCCAGATAACAGTTTTAGGGAGTTTCAGCCTGCCTGCTACTCATCCTGTTTTTCCAGTATTACAGGAGGTTACAAAAAGTTCAAGGAAAGGGTTACAAAGGTTCAGGAAGGGGCGGGGGGGGGGGGGGGGGCTTCATCAACACTCGTGGTCTTCCGTCCCTCTGAGTTGCCTAGGGTTATGCCCAGTGACGCCAACACACCTTTCCAGGTGCTTCAGGAAGTCTTACAGTGTTTGAGCCGGGCTGTGTCTAAACTGAGTCTAGCAAAAAACAGCTGCTAGCCCTCAGATAATTACCTGTGCCAGTGGCACTCAACCTTTCTGCCTGGTGGGCCAGGTGAGCAGCGCCCCAACATCTGCAAGCCAGATTCAGCTGGTGGGCCTGATCTGGCACCGGGGATTCCCAGGGCAGAGCCCATCTGGATGCGCCGTCATTAAAGTACAAATGGTTATTTGTTTGCCAGAGCTTTCAGGTCCAGAGCACGACGCGTCCATACACCCAACATGAGATTGTGTTTTTGCCAGGTCACCCCGTAGTCTGTGAAGAGGACGGGGCAGTTCAGGCAACAGGAGCTGCCTTGTTGTAGTCACTGCAGCATGTCACTGCCCCTCTGCAGGGTCCTTCCACAGGAGCCCTGGCCCCAGGCCCATAGCCTTTGGTCAGCCCCGGGACTGGGGGGACTGGGCCAGGCATTCTCCCTGCAGAGGTTTAGGTGATGAGGATCCTGCAGAGAGCCCCATGCAGGCCTTGGCAGCCAGAGCAGGACCTGAGTTTGCCACCAGCTATTCTTTCAGTGTCTATTGTTACTCTCTGCATGGGGCAGTGCATGGATGTGCTTGCTCCCAGGCAGCCTGCAGGGGACAGAGAAACCCCTACAGAGCTCAGGGCTGCCCAGGACAATCCCGTGTCCCTGGGATCAGGATCCAGGCCAGGCCCCATTGATGTCAGTGGGGTCGCTCTGGACTGACAGTGGAGCCACTGAGATGGGAAGCCAGACAGTGCTCTGTTGGTACCTGGGGGGTCACTCTGGATTTACACCATAATCCCCGGGAGCAAAGCCCAGGGGTGACGCCACTAACACCCATGCGGGGGCTCTGGATTTACACTGGTGTCACCGAGATCATGGTCTGTCCCAGCCACCAGTGCTGTCAATAAAGTGCCCAGATTAAATCTGGGGACTCTGGAGAACAGGGAGAGGCTGTGCTTGGGCAAAGAAGGGAGAGGCCCGGGAGAAAGCCACTGTCTCTGGCTTCCCAGCCCAGGCAGAGCGACTGCAGCAAGAAGCAGGTATGGGGTGTTTGCAGGCAGGGCTTGGTCAGGAGCGGCGCAGCCTGCCAGGCACGGCCGTGGCCCGTTCACCGTGCGCAGAGCCGTGGGCCCAGGCCACCTAAAGAGCTCTCCGCCGCCCCCATACAGGGAGGCCACGGGGGGGTCGAGAAGAGATGCCAGGGGACAGCAAATGAGAGAACAGGGATGGAAGTGGCTGTTATAGCCTAGCCCCACGCACTCGGCGTGGGGACACCATGCAGAGCAAACTCGCAAGCGCCTGCTGCCCCCCAGTCATGCTCAGGATGCCTGTGGACGCCAGCCAGCACGACTCTGCCCAGAAGCGTGCAGGGCGGAGTGACGGGAAAGCAGCTCCGTGGTCGCCTCGGCCCCCCGCAGCCAGAGCCTCCGCGCCGGCCCCGCTCTCCGACGGCAGGGATCGGAGCAGGTGCGAAGCGCTGCAGGCGGCACAGCAGCCCTCCTTCCCCGGTGCAGCGGAGACAGCACGCCCGTGGAAGCTTAACCACATGCCCTTGAATGGGGGGGACAGGGTTTTAGGATATAGCATAGATACCTGGGGGTGCAGCGGACACCCGAGTCCCCGGTGGGACAGGAGAACTCAGCAAGGGTTAGGCAAGCCCATTCAAGAGACAGGCTGACAAAAAACAAGCAGCAAGTTACCAACATACGCAAGAGGGCTAACAAAACATGAGATGCGGGTTAACCAAGTGCGGGAGGCAGGTTAACAACACGGAAGACGCGGGCTGATAAAAATAGGAGAAGCAGGTTTCCAAAACACGAGGTGCAGTCGCCCCCTGACGGTGGGAGAGCCGTAGTAACACACGGCTGCGCTTAGGGCCCGAAGGGACCTGAACAGCTCGTCGGGGCCGACCCCCCGGGCTCGCATGGCCCAGCCAAGTATCTGCCCAGCCCCCCGTGAAGACCCGGGTGGGAGAGAGCACCACGTCCCTCGGGAGCCCAGGTCAGCGCCCGGCAGCCCTGACTGTGAAGTCCTGTCTCCTGATGTCCAGCCTGAGCCTGCCCTCTAACAATTCGTGGCCGTTATTCCTAGTAACCCCGGGTGGTGCCCGGGGGAACACCAACTCGCTGGTCCCCCCGGGGAGTTTGAAAACGGCCACCAAATCGCCTCTCAGCCTTCTCCTGTGGAGGCTGAACGGGTTCAGACCCTTCAGCCCTGGCCCTGGAGCGGGCCCCCGGGTGGGCACCGGGGCAGGCCAGGGCAGGGGGCGCAGCGGCCGGCGGGGCCGCGGGAGGGCTTCTCCTTTCCGGCGGGCTGGGCTCGCGGGGCGCCGGCGGCTCCTGGGTTCCTTCGTTTTCTGCCACCAGGACGGGAGCTCGGAGGCGGTGGCAGGTGCAGGTCGGGCTCCCTCCCAGGTTACCCGCTGGCTGGGCACGTGCGGTCCCGCTCGGCAGCGCCTTCCTCCTTCCTTTGCCCGCTCTCTCTCGGGCCTGTCTTGAGCTGAGGGCTTTGCGGGGAGAGGTCTGGGCGAAGGGGCCAGGCTCCCCTGGTTGTGCTCACTCCTCTCCTCTCACCTCTGCCTCATCACGACAGTGGAAATCAGCTGCTTTGCTCCTGTCATGGGCCCCTGGGCTGTCACGGGTGATTTAAATTACTCAGACATCTGCTGGGAGGAACAGCCAGCCAGGTCGGACCGTTCCAGGAGGCTCCTGGCCGAGACACAGGACCTCCACTTAATTCAGGAGGTGCACAGTCCCACCAGAGGAAATGGTCCTGGCCACAGGCGATGACCTGGTCAGGGGCCTCCAGGTCCTTCACCACCTGGGCGACAGCGATCATCGCTTGCTGGAATTCACCGTCCAGCGCAGGGTGTCGAGGGCCTGCAGCAAGACGGTAGCCCTAGACTTTAGGAGAGCCAACTTCAACAAATTGAGGAGCCTAGTGGGAGAGGTACTGGGGTCCTTGAGGGCAGGGGAACTCAGTGTCCAGGACGAGTGGTCGTTCTTTAAGGAGACGATACTCAGGGCGCAAGGGGTGACCATCCCAACAAGAAGCAAGAGGGGCAAGAGTGCCCAAAAGCCCCCCTGGCTCACCAAGGCCGTCCGGGAATGCCTGATTGCCAAAAAGGCAGCGTACACCCAGTGGAAGGGGGGTGCTATCTCCAAAGAGGAGTATACCTCCTCTGCTAGGGCATGTAGGGGGGCTGTCAGGAGAGCTAAGGTGGACATAGTGCTAGGACTAGCGTCCAAGATCAAGGATAATAAAAAGTCCTTTTTCAAATATATAGGGAGGATGAAGAAGGCACTGGGTAATGTGGGGCCCCTGCAAGAACCTCTGGGCAATCTGGTGGTTGCGCCAGAGGAGAAAGCAGACCTCTTTAACCAATTCTTCACCTCCCTTTTCTTGTGCAGGGACCGGGACTTCCCCACCGTGATGCCAGACGGACTCGAGGGGAACGCCTCCAGGCCTCAGGTTGGGGAGGACCGGGTTAGAGAGCTCTGGAGGGGCTGGATGTGTTCAAGTCAGCGGGTCCAGATGCTCTCCACCCCAGGGTGTTGAGGGAGCTAGCTGGGGTTATTGCAGGGCCCTTGGCATGGCTTTACGAGCACCCGTGGTGCTCGGGCCAGGTGCCAGATGACTGGAAGATGGCCAACGTGGTCGTTTTGGATGTGTTCTTTGTTTTGGAAGATTTATAGTGAATTGAAACTGCAGAGTACCTCATCCAAAATGCAAGGTCCTGCAGTCCAAAGGAGTATTGTGATATTTCAATCATATCAGGTCCCTCCACTTCTTTTGGCTAGACTCTGAGCATCCTTGGCCCCACCACAGGGTTGATCCAGTGCCATAATTCACCTTGCACGCAATCATGGTTAATGTGTTGGGGGAGGAGGCGGGGAAGGAGAAGGAATTGTCTCAGACACCTCCCTTGCTCTGCTTCCCAGGTATGGGGCCCTCCACTTGTTTATAGTCCTTAGCTCCTTAGGGAAAAGTCGGCATGGTGCATAGGGGTGACCGGATTAACCAAACAGGCCCCTGTATGTAGACAGGGAGCTCCTACATATCAAGAGAGGACAGTTGGATGCCACTTCCACATGGACTTTTTCACCTGTAGGCACCTTCAAGCCTGGGAGGCAATAGCAGAGCGCCACCTGATGTCTTTCTGCTCCACCCTCTTGCCCCGCCACCCAGACCCCCTCCCACAAATACCCATCTGTCCTCACTGTCCCCATATGTCAAGACTAAATGTGCTACACGTTTCTCGCTGTATGACAAAGCGCAGTTCACCACCCAGATCTCTCTCATGGCTGGACATAGTACTTGGCTCCGGTTCTTGGCATCCTCTGCTGAGCACCGCTTCCTGTGCCCCAGTACTGACTACATGCAATAGCTCCTACCACCCGCTTCCAGGGGGACAGCGTCCTGGGGGGTGCAAATGAAACAAGTGAAGACCTGAATGCTACTGCCACATCTTCTGCAGCCTCCCCCTTTCAGGACACCCTTCTATCCATGGGCAGATCCAGGATGTCCTGAAGGTAGGGTGGCCAGGACTGGGAGAAGGCATTGCCCGCTGGTGCACGGCCTGCCCAGAATGTCAGCGGGCACACGAAGATCGCCCCGCTCGGCCCCCCACTCCAACTGTTACCTTTAATCGACGTACCTTTCTCCCGGGTAGCGATGGACGTGATGGGACCCCTACCCCGGAGTAGTGCAGGGCACCAATACGTGCTAGTATTTATTGACTATGCTACCAGGTACCCAGAGGCGGTCCCGCTCAGGTCAGCAGCAGCCCCGCAAATTGCTGAAGAATCGATAAAATGGATTGCGCGAGTGGGCATACCCAAAGAAATCTCGACCGACCAGGGCGAAATTTTATGTCAGGAGTACTGCAAGTCGTGTGTTGAACTCTGCAAATAAAGCACGTACGAACCTCATTATAGCACCCAGAAACCAATGGCCTTGTTGCGCGTCTTAATGGTACGGTGAAGAGAAGGTTACGACAACGCATCCGAGACGACCCCTGAAGGTGGGACCTGCTCCTCCCTTTGATTCTGTTTGCGATCCCAGACGCTCCACGAGACTCCTTGAATTACTCGCCGTTTGAGCTCATCCTGGGGCACCGACCTTGCGGTCTGTTGGCAACATTGCGGGAAGACTGGGAGTGGGATGCAGGGACAGCAAGAACCTCGGCTCATTGCCAAGAGGAGTTCCAACGACGCAGCCGGGTAGCACACGACTTGGCCAGAGACAACCTCCAAGAAGCACAGCAACGGCAGAAAACCAGATATGAGAGCCCGGCAAGGCAAAAGGAATTCAGGGCAGGACAGAGGGTCCTGGGACTCCTCCCCACATCTACTAGTAAGCCGTTGATGCAGCAGCAAGGCCCTTTTGAAATAATCCGTAGGGTTGGGCCAGTAGATTATGAGGTCCATAGGCCAGGGCACAGGCGGGAAAGGTGGATCTACCATGTCAACCTGCTGAGAGCGCGGCTGGGCCCCGAGGGATGGACTGCCTTCTCCAAACGAGATGGTGGACTTAGGACCACAAGGAGGGGGAAAGAAGGACCTGCGGCCTGCCCGGAGGACCGCGTTCAGATCAGCGAAGAACTCGGAGAGGTGAAATGAGGATGCTGGTGCGACGCTTCAGAGACGTCTTCCAGGAAGAGCCAGGGTGGGCCCAAGGCGCGTACCACAGAGTACACGTGCCACCGGGGGGGAGAGTACGGGGAAAATGGCAACCCATACCGAATCGCCTCCTTGGGGAGGCCCGGGAAGAGATCATGTGAATGTTAGAGCAAGGAGTGATACGACCATCACGAAGCCCTTGGCGGATCCCTCGGTCCCTGTCCCAAAACTGGACGGGTCCCTCCGCCTATGCGTGGATTACCATTGCCGCAGTGAGGTGGCCATTTTTGACGCCTTCCCAATGCCCTACGTAGCCGAATTAGTGGACCGCATTGGGAATGCGCATTTCTTCCTTCCCCTCCTTCACTACTTTTTGTGTCTTTCTGACCTGACATTTGTGACAGATAAATCCACCTCTACATCATACCCGCTGAACTATAAAGCAGATAGACAAATATTTTCTTGTTTTAAAAAGAAGTGATGCATGCTATGCATTATATAACAAATATGTGGATTAAATCCTTATATAAGTACAAGTGTCCAACAGAACGCATTCAAAGGGCCATAACCGCCTCACTCTTCTACGTTGGGTACAGTGTAGTTCAGTGATGTAAGGTCCCACATTCAGCACAGGCACTTGCCTGCACAGCATCTGCATTCCTGACGGCAGAATCTGTTACTTGCACATATAGTCACAAGCTTTGGCCCGAAGGTGCACAATTAGTTTGTGCAGAACAGGCTGGACACAAAAGTTTCCATGGACAGGTTAAAAGTAAAGTCATACATTTTAGGTGTAAAACGTAAACATAAAATGCAAGCTATCTGGAGATGCTACTGTATGTAGCTTTCTGCCATGTTTTAGCAGATGTGGGGAGCTGGCTGCATCCCGGGCCCTGCTCTCCCCATACCTGCCCCGCAGCCTCGTGCAGTCACCAAGGGGCTGGCAGTCGTTCTCGCTGTCCTGGAACCAGCAGTCCTTGAGGGCGTGCTGCAGTTGCACTCACGTGTCAGGTCCCCGGCGCCACGGCGCATGCAGCACTCAGAGCGCTCACCCTCCCATCAGGCATCCCCCACCTGCTGGGGAGGGAGGAACGGGAAAACAGGAAGGAAAGTGCAACAGCACTCATGCAGATCCCCCTCTGGGTCCAGGATGATACCTTGTACTCAGCTGCTCTCCCCAGCTGCAGGCAGCTGCATCTCGGGTCCCTGTCACACTTGGTGTTGCCTCACTCCACAGCCGGCTGCAACGGGACTGTGTTATTCCCAGCTGTGCCCCACCCCACATCTGGGTGTATTCAGGCCCCTTTCTGTCCCACCATGCCCCACCAGCTCACCAAGCGGTAGGTGCGGCCAGGGCCAAGGCAGCCATAAGCTCAGGCCAGGATGCAGTCGGTTCCACCGGAGACGAGGCGATCCAGGCAGACGCAGCCCTTGGCCCAGCCCCCCGGGGAGGCCACGGAGCAGGAGGTGGGGCAGCGGGAACTACACGCGTGGTAGTTGCTGGGGGCCGGGCAGGTGAGAACTCGGCGGGCAAAGAAGGGGAGGGGGTGAGCGCCTGGGTCCCTGGGGGGGGGCGGGGGGGGCTGGAGAGTGAGAGCTAGGTAGTCAGGGGGCTTGGATGCTTGGGCCCTGCACTCAAAGCACAGACTGGGACTGTGCCAAGCCCAGACACTAACGGGGCGCCAGCAGTGTGGCAGCCGACTGCATGGGCACTGCGGTCATGCAGAGGGACGCTCGCGGCCCCCAGGAGTTGCACAAGTTGGAGTGGCAGGTCCAAGAGAATTGGCCGAAGGGCATCCGGGCCTGGCACTGCCTGCTCGACCCCTCACTGCCAACTTACAGCCCCATCTCCTATGCCCCAGTACTCCTCACTCCCACCCCATTGCCCCCAGTCCTGACCCACAGCCACTGCTGAGGACCCCGTCAGGGTCCAGCAGCTTCCCACTACTCTTGGGTCCTTCTGCCTTGTCCGAGATCTCGAAGCTCCAGTCAGCGATGATCTGACTCCCAAGCTGGCACATGGCAGGGGGCAGGGTCCTCCCAGTGCGCAGAAGTTACTTCCCAATTCCCTTCCAGCGGCACTCACAGCCTTCAGTGTCCCCCAGCACCCCCCAGTAAAAAGCCCAGTTCCCCCAGTAACCTCTTATTAGCCCCCAGGAAATTCCCAGTATCCCCCACAGCCTCCCAGTACCCTCCCAGGCAGACCCAGTAAACAGCCCAACTCCTCCAGTGACCACCCAGTAACTGCTCAATAGTCCCTCCAGTGCCTTCCAGTTCTCCCAAAGGATGAAGAGGCACTCGCTGGGGGTGCTGGTCATTGTGGCCCCTTGCGCTGAGCCCCAGGGCACTGCCACGGCTCTTCTTCCAGATCTCTGCTACCAGCTCCAGCTCAGAGCCCAGACTAGGGATGGTGCAGCATGGGGAGACCCTTACCCTGGCCGGCACAGTCACCCGTGAATCCAAGACAACTTATAGCGATGACAGACCACGCTTCATCCCTCCAAAAAACAGTGATCCTCTCTGGAGACTCCTCCAAGCACCAGCTTCCCCTACGGCTGCACGCCCCACCAGCCGCTGACAGGAGAGTTGTACCATGTTGCCAGACAGAGCTGAGATGGCACAAAAAGGGGCAGCTCCTTTTACACATGCTCAGAGCCCGCTGTCACTCGGTTCTCCATGAGAACTGACCAATATCTGACCCACCCTGCCCAGGCTCTGCCCCCCAGCATCTTGCCTGCCCCTCCAGTGCTGCCCAGCTCCTACTCTAGAGAGTGTCACCCTGAGCCCATGCACCCCCGTGTCCACGTCCTCCTGCTTACATGGGACAAACCCTGAGCTCAGGCCCCATCACTCCAACTGTCCTGGCAAAGGGCTGAGTCCCCCAGGGCCAGTGCTCAAGAGCCTGCAAAGACAGCCCCACAAACCCAGAGCCAAGCAGGGCGCAGCTCCCCGAGGCTCTCATTGCCCCAGGGAAAGAACAAATCCCCCAGGGGCCAGGGCAGGTGTGGGGATGGAGACATGCACAGACAGTCCCCAGCCTCAGGCCCAGGGGTGTCTGGCTCCTGTGGGACGTTTCAGTCCAGGGCTTCACCTCTGAGACCTCAACCTGGCCTCTGGGGCAGGGAGTGGAGATAACTCTCACCCCAGGTGCGGGGCAGTAGCCTGCCAGAAGTGGTCAGCAACCTCCCCGCAGCCTGATGGAGCAGCTGAGGCTCATGGAGCTGACTGCAGCTGCAACAGCTGATTAGGGCCCTCCTGAACCCTCTTGAGGCCACTGTCCTTTGGCCTGTCCTTCCCTACCCCAACCTGGCCTGGACAGGACGAGCTTTCTCCATAGAGGCTTCTCCCCACAACCCTGCCTCTCTCAGCCCTGCCCATCTGGGGCCGTCCCTGCAGCACATGCCCAGCTCCGCGATGCCCAGTGAGGGCGTCAGGACAAGCTCCCTTTCCCTGCACAGGGAGAGGAAGGGTGCCTGCCACGGCAGGTTCTCCAGGCCAGGGCCCCCCCAGGGCCTGACTCGGATGCGCCCATGGGAGAGCAGGAAGGCACAGACACGGTGCTAGGGGTTCTCCCTGCGTACACGGGCACACTCGTGCCAGCACACATGCATGAATGTACTTCTCCCCATCTGTCCTGGCTCCCCCAGCCAGGCCCCGGCACACTCCCCCCGTGCAGATCCCCTCCCGGCTCCCTGCTCCCGTAGCTGCCCTGGGCCGTTCACAGACACTGCCTCCGGGAGCTGGGCTTCCCTCCCAGGCTCTGGCCTCCCCGTCCTGCAGCACCAGGAGTGTCCTGCTCTGCCCCCTTCTCCTCCTGCCCTGGTCCCACTGCTGATCTTGATCAACAGAGTCAGAGCAAGAGCCAGTGCTCTGCCTTGGCCTCTGGCTGCTCCTCTGGCCGGATTAAAGGGCAACTGAAACCCCCCGGCCTGTGTCTCCTTGCCACAGACACGTTGGCAGCAACTGCAAACATCCTCCCAGCATGGGGACTTCGGCACAATATGAAAGATCCTAAGGAGTGATTCATGCTCACATGCATCATCCCCTTCACCTTCTCATGACACAAAGGGGCTCAGGTTCCTACATAGGCATTAGCATTTCTTTGCGAGGCAGACGCAGGCACCGTCCTACTGCCCATCATCACTACAGAATAGACACTGCAGCTCTGTACAAACACGTGCCCACCCCACATCCCAGGGCTGGTCCCCTGGGTAAATTCCCCTCTGGGTGCAGGGACTGGCACCAGGCCTGGGCACCTACGAACTCCTGTCTGTGAAGGGGCTGGCAGAAAATTGCAGACTGTTTTGCACCCTCTGTGCAGACAAGGAGTTCACCTGTCTCTGCAGCACTGACTGTCACGTTCCCCCTGGGACCAGGCTCCAGGGCACTCAACCCCTTGGGAAGAAATCCTTGTATTGACCACAGCTCCACACTCATTGCATTTTCTTACCCTCATTCAACCTACAAACCACAAGCACAATCTGAACAGACAAGCCCTCACACCTGCAGCCAACAGACCCAGCTCTCCCGGCCTTCCAGCCAGTGCCGCCACAAACACAGGGCAGGGGGGTGGGATGCAGTTTTGTGCCTCATGCTTCTTCAGGACAGGCCCTCTCCACTCTTCCTGCCATAGCAGCAGCCTCTGCCAATGTGCCAGGCAGGGGGCAGCTCCAGGTAAGGCACAGCCAGAACAATTGGCCACTGGGCACCCACAGGCCAAGCTTCATCCTCCAGCTCAGTCCTGGGCGCACAGAATTAGGCTCCACTGCTCTGGATGAAGTCTGGGGGGAGGGAAGGCAGTCAAGTCACTGCAGCAAAAGCACAAACATGAGGCCTCGTGTGGGAGTTGCCCTAACACACGGGATGGCACGTCCAACTGCCCCGCCTGCACCCAGCAGAAGCAAGTCCCAACACGAGTGCAGACTGATGGTGTTTACAGGGTGAGGGGGCAGGATGCCCTCAATAAATCGGTCCTGCCACAACCCAGCCACAATCTCATGCCTACAGGGCCTGGGCAGTGACCAACCAACACCCTAGGGCTTTCCCAGCACCAGGGAAGATGAGGCTTGGGGTTCAGCTGATTGTTCTGGCAGCAGCTCCGGAAGGTATTTTACCCTCCCATAGGGAAGGACGAGGCGGGGAGGGCTGCACTGGTGTCATCCGGATACTGGTGACTCCTGGTTTTCAGGTGCCTGGTCCCAGGTGCAGCTGGTGGAGGGGTGGGGATGTGAGGAAGCCTGGAGACTCTCTGTGTCTCTCCTGAAAAGCCTCCAGATTTGGCTTAAGGAGCCACTGCGTGAGCTGGGTCCGACAGGCTCCTGGGAAGGGGCTGGAGTGGGTTGCCTATATTGGCCCCCCTTCCAATCCCATATACAATGCTGACAGCATCAAAGGGTGATTCACCATCTCCAGGGAGGACTCCAGCTGCCCGCTGCACCTGCAGATGAGCTGCCTGAGAGCCAAGGACATGGCCCCATGTCACTGTCCCGGAGACAGGGAAACCAATGTCCCTATCGGCAATTCCAAATCCCTCGGCACAAACCCCTGCAGCAGGAGCCCGCAGGGCCCAGAGCAGCACAGGGCAGGGGATAGGCCCTGGAGGGAGGGAGCTATCTGTTGTCAAGGGTTAGCTCCCTCATGTCTTGCAAGAACCACACGCTCCTCCCCTAGACAGTCCCAGGAGAGCTCCAGGGAATGGAAGCAGTAGTGTGCACTGCCTCCACTGGGTGCCTGACCCGCCTAGGTACTTGTGTAGCAGCATTAAAAACGGACCCTCCTGAAGGAATAGAAAGGGCTGCTCTGAAGAAGGACAGCGTATGAAGAGACAGAGTTTGTCCCAGTAGGAACACCGTTTGCCCTGAGGGTGAGCGAAGCTGTTTTGGAGGTAGCCCTCTTACAAGTGGGAGGGGTGATGTAACCCCAGCAGGGTTTGAATTAGAGACTTTAGCAAAAGCCTGGGAAGAGCCCTGGCCTGGGATTGGCTGAGAGACTTGCTTAAGGAGGGGAGCAGTTTTCCCTGGGGGAGAACCAAGGGGAGGAAGGGGGTGAGAGACAGGCTGGAGACCAGGGCCAGGATCTCCCCAGGGCCACCCCTCTGAGAGTCCCGGCACAGCCCTGCAGAAGTAGCAGTGAGAGGGGCAGGGGAAAGTGCTGCCGTGTGTCCTGCTCTCCCTCCTTCCCCTGGGTCACACGACTCTGGTCACTGCGCTGTAGTGGAGCCAACCCTGATGGGAGGGCGAGGGCAGGGGCTGCACTCCCAGCTTCCCCCAGGGAGAACCCTGGCAGACAGCGAGGGTCACCAAAATGTGGACTAGGCGTCCAAGGGTGGTGGTGGGGTCCCCTTCCTTGGAAATATGCAGAAGGAGATTGGACAGACACCTGGCTGGGGTCATCTGACTGCCCAGGGCGGGGGGTCGCACCCAATGATCTAATAGGTCTCCTCCGACCCTACTAACTATGAAACGATAAGGGGAAAACCTGCTGGGGATGCTCACACCCTGACCCCTTCCACAGGGGAAACTGAGGCAGCCTGTGCATTAGCCCTGCCTCCCTGTTACGCCCTGGCAGCCTTTTATACCCCGCCCTGCTGCACCCCAGAGCTGGGTACATCCAGGCCCTGGTCTATCCTGCCCTGCTCCACGCTACTCATTGGATGGTAGGTGCTGCTGGGCCTAAGATGTAGCGGTAAGCTGCTCCCCAGTCCCCGCTCGGCCTTCTCTCTTTCGGGCTGAAGAGGCCCAGTTCCCTCACGCTTTCCTCGTATGGCTTGTCTTGCCAGTCTCTGACCATGTGGGTGGCTCTTCTTGGGACTCTCTCAAGCTTTTCCACATCCATGTTGAAGTGCGGCACCCAGAACGGGGCGCAGTACTCCGGCTGCGGCCTCACCAATGCCGAGTATAGTGGACAGGTCAGTCAGCAATGCAGAAGTCCTCGGCTTTAGGAAAGCTGACCTTGATAAGCTCAGGAGGCTTGCTGTCGAGGCACTGAGGGACCAAGACTCAGCAGGGAGAGGAATCCAAGAGGAGTGGTTGCTCCTTAAGGGAGCAGTGCTGGAAGCACAAGGGATGTGCATCCCATCTCAGAGGAAAGGTCGCAAAATGGCACAACAGCCCCTTGGCTCAGCAGGGAACTCGTGGCCCTCCTATGCCAAACAAGAGAGGCATCGAAGATAGGAATCCCCACAAAGGAGGATTACTCTGCATTGATCCGTACCTATAGGGAGCGAGCCAGGAAAGCCAAGGCTGCAACCAAACTCTACCTGGCTCCACATCAAGGACAATAAAAAGTCCTTTTTGAGATGTGTGGGGAGTTGGAAGAGAGGCAAGGGTAACGATGGACCCCTGCTAAACCAAATGGGACAACTGACAACCAAGAAAAAGCTAATCTGCTTAATGGGTGCTTTGCATCGGTTTTTCATCAACCCAAAGGGTTGCCTAGCAAGATGTGTTACAGCCAGGGTGAGGGTGAATTTATAACCAGCATCAGTGTAAACCTTGGAAAGGACTACATCGAGAGGCTGGACGCCTTCAAGTCAGCAGGTCCTGACAGATTGCACCCCAGAGCACTTGAGGAGCTGGCGGGGAAAGATTGGGAAAGATTTTGGAGAACTTCTGGCACTCAGGTGAAGTACCTGAAGACTGGAAGAAGGCCAGTGTGGTGCCTATCTTCAAGAAAGGGAGGAAACTGGATCCGGGGAACTACAGGCCCATCAGCCTGACCTCGATCCCTGGTGAGATTCTGGAAAGGATCGTCGGAGCCCATTCTTGACAACCTGGCTGATGGCAACATGCTGAGGGACAGCCAGCGCGGGGTTGTTCATGGAAGTGGGGTCGGAAGGGGCCTTGCAGATCTTCTAGTCCAACCCCCTGCCAGGGCAGGAGAGAAAACCGGGCTCAAATGACCCCAGCCAGGTAGATGTCGGGCCTCCTCTTAAAGCCCCCCAGGGTAGGGGCCAGCACCACTTCCCTTGGAAGCTGGTTCCAGATCCCAGCCGCCCTGACGGCGAAGCAGGGCCTCCTGGTGTCTAGTCTGAACCTGCCCTCTAGCAACCTATGGCCGCTATTCCTTGTTACTCCGGGGGGCGCTCGCGGGAACAAGGGCTCTCCCAATCCCCGCTGGACCCCCTTGTAAGTTTAGGGACGGCCACCAGCTCCCCCTCAGCCTTCTCCTGTGGAGGCTGAACAGGTTCAGGTCCCGTCGCCTCTCCTCGTAGGGCCTGCCCTGCTGCCCCCGGATCATACGAGTGGCCTCCTCTGGACCCTCTCCATGGTGTCCACATCCCTCCTGAAGCGCGGTGCCCAGACCTGGACGCGGTACTCCAGCCGCGGCCTGGCCAGTGCCGCATGGAGGGGGAGTGTCGCCTCCCTGGACCTGCTCGAGAGGCATCTGTGGATGCGTGACAAGGTGCGGTTGGCTGTACTGACTGTGTCCTCGCATTGTCGGCCCATGTTCATCTTGGAGTCAGTGATGATGCCGAGATCTCTTTCCGCCACTGCTTTCGAGGAGGGAGTTCCCCAGCCTGCCGCTGTGCTGCTGGTTCCTACTGCCCAGGTGCAGCACCCTGCACTCGGCGGTGTTGAATCCCGTCCCATTTTCATTTGCCCGCCCCTGTAACCTGTCCAGGTCCTGCTGTAATCTGTCCTTCCCTTCCAGCATGCCCACCTCACCCCAAATCTTGGTGTCGTCTGTGAATGTAAGCAGGCTGCTCTTCACCCCCTCGTCCAAGTCCGAGCCCTGGGCGGCCCCGCTGCCCACACCCCTCCACCGTCCACCACCACTCTCTGCAGTCCGATCTGCAGTCCATCTGACTGTGTAGGCATCAGTGCCACAGTCACCTAGCTTTTTAATGAGAAAACCCCTGTATGTCAAGGGGGAGCAAGAGATGCTAGGCATTCTGGGCTTGTGACAGGACATGGTTTGGTTTAAAACATCCTGGGTAAAACACTTTTCCAAGAGATCATGGGACCCCAGACAGGATGACATCTCCCTGATGATGTCCTGTGTGCCTGGGGCCACTGCAGACATCCCTACCCCCTTGGCAGAGGATTCGCAGAGACTAAGGGCATGGGGAAGGCGTGAAAGGCCAAAAAGTGGAAACGAAGATTGCCAGTGACCAGTGAGGGGCACGGGCAGCTCAGCGCCTCTGGAAAATTAACCTGGGACCATGAAAAAAGTGGCAGTGAAACTCCACAGACACCAGTGATGTCGTGGTTTGGGGGGCGTTAAAAATATATTTCTCTCTCTCTCTCTCTATATATATAGATATAGATACACAACAACTCCCATACGCTTTCCTCCACACACCGTACAACGTTGCACCCCGCGTGCCTGTTACAATAGCACACCCGCGCTTCCCGCTCCCAGCCACAGTCCTGTCCCAAATTCAGAACCGGTTTCTTCCCTACCGGAGCGGTTTGCAGTCTCTGTTCATCCATTGCCCTTGCCACGGGCACCGTTGCGGTCACTTCCGCTACCGCTGATGCCGATGCTGTGGCCGCTGTGTCGCTGCCCTCCGTGTCAGCTCTGCCCGCGCCGCCCCGGGGCGGTCTTTGAACAGCCTGTTCCAGGGGTCTCTCCTCCAGAGGAGCCGGCTGTCTCCCCTGCGTCCTCTCCCAGCGGTCCCGCCAGGAATACGTTGCTGCAGGCGGGCTCGTTGCGGTCCCCGCGGCTGCCCCCCAGGAGACCCCCGCGTCTCCACAGGCTGCGTCTCACGCAGGACACAAACTGGTCGAGCGGGGCGAGAGGCAGGCAGGCGTGGAGCGGGTGCCATCCTGTGGGCTTTCACCTGACCCCCCCTCCAGTCCTCTCCAGAGGGCTCTAATTTTGCAGTCCCACAAAGTGTCTGGGTTCTTGTCCCCCCGCTCACGCCTGGGGGTGGGCGAAGACCCTCCAGCGGGATCAGTGCTGGGGCTGTCTCTTGTCCCAGTCGGACACCGGTGCCGGGGGCTGAGCCCAGGAGGAGTGTCACCTTCCTGCGGGTGAGGCCCACACCGTCTCGCCCCCGGGCAGTCGGCACACACTTCCCTGTCGGCCTCAACTTCAGGGCACCCCCGCCGCCCCAGTGCTGAGCTGCCCCCGGGACCCGCTTCCCTAGGAGACGATGGCAGGTCAAGTTCCCGGTCCTTAGGGGCACGAGACGATGAGGTGGGGAGAGACGTTGAAGAGGGGTCACCTCCTCGCCCTGCCCGCGCGGCAGCTGGAGCTCCCCGCGCTGGGGAAGGCGGGCCTGCCCTGGGCTCACCGCTGAGCGGCGGGGAAGCCTGGGCAAGGGGGGCATTTGCAGCAGAGGCTGCTCAGCCATGCACGGAAGGAGGGATTCGGCGTGTGGAGCGGGCCAGCGCCAAGACTGCGGGGCAATGTTCCCGCTACGGTTTAGTGACCCGTGAGCGATCCTCGAGCAGCCCGCGGCCGGGGTGAGGCGGGTGGCGAGCGGCGGGACACGACGGCGAAGGCGAAGCCGGCAGCAGTGGCAGGAGGAGCGTCAGCACCCCTGCTGCGGCACTGGCGAGCCCCCAGAGGCCACGGCCCCCGCCACCCCTCGCTTGACACCGCTGCGCGCCTGGCACCGACAAGCCGTCGCGCGGCAGGATTTTGTATTGTGTGCGGCTGCGTAGAGAGACCCGTGCTGCCGGGGCCGGGGCGGGAGGGAGCACGGGGGGCCCCCCAGCCCAGCGCTGCCCGGAGAATGGGGCCCTTCTTTCTCCACCGGAGAAGACGCTGCTTGTTCTCCCCACTTTACGTGTTATTTCAGCCCCCAAATCCCGTTGCCCCCCCTTTCCCCTGAGATCAGCCCCTTCTGCCCATCTGCTCTCGGCCTCCTCTTCCTGCGCCCAGTCCTTACCAGCAGCTCGTGGCTCCGCTCTCCCGGGCTGGGCCGAGCTCCCTCCCGGGGCTGCCCGGCTTCCCCGCGCCCTCTCTTTCCCGCAGACCCCGCGGGGGACCAGGCGCTGCCGACAGGCCCCTGCGGGGCGGCGGGGTGCCGAGAGCTGGGATCCAGCAGAGATGCTGCTGGGGGTCAGGGCGGGGGGAATACGATGGGGGGGCAGTGGCAGGCTGGTGCCCTGTCCCTGCCCCCTCTGCTGCCCCTCACTGCCAAGCCACAGCCCCCCCGGCCCTGCTGCTGCCCCTCACCCCCACTCACTGACCCCAGCCCTGCCAGCGCCCCTCACTCCCCAAAAACAGTACCCTGCCCCCCCCACTAGTGCCCCTCACTCCCAGCCCGCAGCCTCCCAGCCCTGCCAGCGCCCCTCACTCCTGCCCTGCAGCCCCGTGTCCCCGCCAGCCCCGCCGGTGCCCCGCACTCTGGACCCGCAAGCCCTCGCCCCGGTGCCCCGCACTCCTGACCCAGCAGCGGGCATGCCAAAAACAGACCGGGGAGGAAATCCCGGACGTTTGCTCGTATTTAACAACCCCCCCCCCGGATGCAGCACAGGGGGGCAAAAAAGAGGACGTGGCCAGGAAAACCCGGATGTATGGCAACCCTAGGAGGCGGAGGTACTCCCAGAGACTTGCCCGTGCCCCTCACTCCTGACCCCCAGCCCCCTGCCCCCGCTCCAGCCCAGCCGGGCCCCCCAGAGCCCTGCCCGTGCCGCTCACCCACAGCCTCTCCCCCGCACGCGTCCTCCTTGCTCTGGCCCCACCCCCCGTCCTGCAGCCCCCGGGCTCCTCCGCTCAATCCGTGTCCTGCGCTGACGTGCACCCGGGAAGGCTGTCTCTGCCGGGGCAGCTTTCCAGGGGTCCAGTTTGATGGGCCAGAGGAAGGAGTCTCGGACAGAGGCCTAGGAAGCATTTGCTGAGCAAGGTAGCACTGAGCTGCAGCTGGCTCTGGGGTGGGAATCAGAGGTGGTGTAATGGGGCCAAGATGTGGCTGGCTCTGGCATGGGGCATCGTGGGTGGGATCAAGCTGGGCCTCCTCGCGCAGGGGCATTGGGCAGCCACAAGCCGGGACCTCCTCTCCCGCGTGGCCTAGGCCCCCTCAGGGTGCCAGTCCCCTAGGCCGGGGTGGTGGGGTGGGGGACTCATGGGGCCCATCGTTGCGGAGACATTTACGGCAGGAGGCCACGGCAGTACGGGCAGAGCTCTCCCGGCTGGGGCTGCTGCGGGGCCAGATGCTGCTTGCCCTGGCAGGAGCGGTAGAAGGGGGGAGCTGTGTGGCTCCCGTCTGGGAGATGGGGTAGGAGCTGTCAGCAGGTCTGTGCCCATC
The DNA here is from genome assembly GCF_052110815.1 of Crocodylus siamensis. Classification (NCBI taxonomy): domain Eukaryota; kingdom Metazoa; phylum Chordata; order Crocodylia; family Crocodylidae; genus Crocodylus; species Crocodylus siamensis. The sequence continues at coordinate 4,475,526 of NC_143400.1, forward strand.
TGCCCCAATCGCCCCAATACTCATCCACCGGCTGGCCTCGACACGCCCAGCCACACACCCATCCCAACACCCCCTCCATCTCCGTACGGACCTGTCCATCTGTCCACCCAGTGCCCCAGACCAGAAGCCTCTGCTCTGCCTTCAAGCCACAACCTACGTGCCATCAGTCACAGCCTGTTGCGCACACGACCTGTGGGAGTGGGAGCAGATCCCCCTGCCCACCCTCCTAGAGCTGTGGGTGGCCCAACCCCTTGACCAGGGCCCCAGCCCAGAAAGGCCTCTGGAGCCGGATTGAGGACCAGGGTCACAGCTCTGGGATGCAGCCAGCTCTGGGGTGGGAGTGCACGAGGGGAAACTGAGGCAGGGCCTTACCCATGGTCATGGCCATGCCCTGCTCTGTGCACATGCTGTGGGGCGGCCCGCAGGGCACGCTGGGCTGGACCACAGCCTGCGTGTAGGTGCCCGCATGGCTGTAGCAGCCCAAGCTGAGCACCCCTGCGGGGTGGGGGAGAGGAGAGGCCACGGGTCCCGGGCAGCCGGGCTCTGCACCCACCTGCTCTCGTCTTCAGCCCCCACGGCCTTCCTAGAGAGCCCCCGTGTCCGGGCTCCCGGTCCCTCCCGCGCTCCCCCCGGGGGCTGCAGAGGACCCAGGCATTCAGCACCCCCCAGTGCAATCAGCAGCACCGAGGCCAGGAGACCCGAGGGCCCATGGTGGGGGGTGGCTGTGAGGCATTGCGGGGCCTGATCCTGTCAGGGGGTCCTGGGGCCCAGCTGGAGGCGGCTACGCTGGGGTCCGGTCCCTGGGGCAGGTGGTCTACATACGTCTCTGCCCCACCCCCCCCGGTGCCACCTCTCCGATTCATCCCAACGCATGGATCTGCCTGGAAGTGCCAGACCCTGAGGGAGGGGGATCAGGAGCCCCCTCCCCCCGCCCTACTGGCGGCCCTCACTCCCCCCCACGACCCCCTGCCCCCCAGCCCTGCCAGTACCCCTCACTCCCAAGGCACAGCCTCTGCCCCCCAGCCCTGCTGGTGCCCCCCACTCCTGGCCCGCAGTGCCCCCTTCGGCTGTGACCCACGTGCCTCTCGTCACAGACATCGGCCTGTTGTGCACATAGCCGGTCTCCCTCCCAGGGCCGTGGTCGGGCCCCGGGAGCCCGGGCCAAGATCCAGGGGGGAGGGAAGGGGGCAGGGCTGGGTATCATAGGGCCCCTAAGCTGTGGCTGGCCTGGCATGAGGTGCACACTAAGGGAAACCGAGGCAGGGGCAGCTTGGGAAGAGACCCCAGGAGTCTTGGCATGTGTTACAGACCCCTATGAGACTCTCCCTGCTCCCCTGCCCCAAGCAGGGGTACAACCCCAGTACGGTACCACCCCATCACTGCCAGCCCTGGCATCCCTCGGACAAGGACCCGGAGCCCCTCGCTCCCGCGGAGAAGCTGCAGCTGTGGCCCATGGGAGATGGGGCTCCAGGTCCTTCTCCAGGGGAGGCTGGTGCCCCTCACTCCTGACCAGCAGACCCCTGCCAGTGCCCCACGCTCTGGGCCCACAGACCCCGGTGTCCTGCCTTTCGGGTTTGGTGGTGGGGTGTCTGCCGCAAACCCTGCCCTTGGGAAAGGCTGATCCTTTCCCAGGTGCTCCGTCGCTGCCCCCACCTTGCTCTCTCCTTCTACCCCAAGGCTGGGCGTGGGGACCGCACTGTGCCAGTGCTCCTGCTGGCACCAACCCCACAGGGTCCTGGCTAGAGGGTCTTGCCGCTGCGCTCAGGCTCAGCCCAAGACCGCACTGGGTCAGGAAGGGATTTCCCTCCTGCTCAGACTGGTACGGATGGGGGGGTTCGCCATTGTCTGCAGCAGTGCACGGCCTTGGTCCAGGATCCCTGCAATGTCCGTGACCCCCCGGCAGTAGCAGGATGTTGGCAGCTGCAGCCCCCCTGCTTTCCCAGGGCAGGGGCAATGCCTGGGGCTGGGTCAGGGGTGACTGTCATGCTGCTGTGAAATCAGGCATGGGCTTGCCTGGGCTGGTTTGGACAAAGCTGATCCTGCCTCAGGCAGGGGCTAGACTGGATGCGACCCTGTAGGTCCCAGTGTGCACGCGTGTGTGTTTTGCAGGATCAGTGTGTGTTGCACACAACTCTGGCTGGCCAGTGGAGGGAGGGAGACATGTGCACACACCCTGCAAGTCTGCACGCATATGTACACCCATGCATGCACACCTGCCAGACAGTGCTGTCCTGGTGGGTCTCCCTGCACCTCCCCGCGGCCGACTCCTGCCACCCGTGCTCCCTGGGGCTTTGAGGCCAGTTTCAGCCTGGTTGGGCATGAGACATGCCAGAAGAAAAAATCCCAAGATTTGAGAGGTTTATTGCCACATCGTGAGTCAGACTTAATTTTACCTAGCAACGACGACTCCTGCAATACTTTGAGAGTTGGCATTACCGTATCATACATTCTACAGGCCGATGACGTCTCTCTGCACCTGAGCCAAGAATGCCCCTGCTCCTGCCCACTCACACTGACAGTACCCCTGACATGGACCAATGCAACGCCAAAGTAACTGCTGGTCACTGGTTTGCTAAGGGGACCCTTCATCATCGTTTTCCCTTGCCTTTTGCCTCTTCTCTTCCCCAAGTGCTCTGCCTTGTTGCCATATTTGTAGTCTAGTTGTAGGGCCTGAACATGGATGGGCCCCCTCCTTCTGCCCCATCACCCATTCCCTGCCCTTCCCTCCAGTTAATCATTCCTACCCTCTTCAGGCATTTCCCAATCCTTCACTTCTCCAATTTCACTTTCAGCAAGCCATCCCATCCCTTTGTTTCCCCTGCCGAGTCTGCCCCCTCTCCCCCCCGATCCTGATGGTGCTAGTCTCCCATTGTTCCTTTTCCTCTTCCTCCTCCAGCAACTCTCCAGCCAGAGGAACTCCTCAAAAATATCTACCACAATCACCACGGGGATTTTCCCAGGGACAGGGGATGACCACTTGTCTGACACGGGGTACTACCCCCAGAGGTAATGCATAGTCACCCTCCCGCTTTCACTTCCAGTGTGAAGATCTTGGCTTCACACCCACTCTGTGGAACTGGCAGACTCCCCCATAGCCATCCAGCCACAGCAGCGAGCTGAGGGCAAGCAAAACCCAGGGGCATCCGAACCCCAAGTGTGGTCTTGGGCCTGCAAACAGGATGCCCACCAGATGATTTGGAAACATCTGAAGCCGCAGGCGGGGGTAGAGGATGCTTGCCTGTAGTAGGGCCACGTACAGTTCTTGAACAACTCACGGATTTGGAATAGATTTGGCTTTGAACACAAAAAGTTTCCCTTAAAAATCTCCCTGGCTCTGCTCTGGGGTCTCCTTCACCACCTTTGCTTGGTTTTTTTTCTGCTCAAACTCCTCCTCTATCCCCTCCTGGCTCTTTTCTTCCTGTTTTTCCCTTCTTTACCACATCATTTCTACACATTTCCATGGGAGGCAGAACCTGCACAAGCCGCACCTCCTTCACCCCCCGCCATTTCACCCACAAAAGGGACTCCTGGGAATAGATTCCTCCAAAAGGCCCAGCACAGGGCTCTTGCTGTGCCGGACTACGCAGGAGCAATGTCTCCAGTGTGACAGCCCCCACCCCAATGTGTTAGGAACAAGCTCTTGATTGCAGTGAATCTTCTCAAAAAGGGAAGGGCTTGGGACTCCTAGAGATACCTGCCGTGGGAAAGGCTGCGGCCCCTGGTCCAGTTCCAGTTCACAGCTTTGGGGAGAACATGGAGACCCACCACAGGGATCCCATATTCAGTTCTGGGGCTTTAATAGCAAGAAAGCTGTTACAGAGAATAGAGTGATGGGAAGGAAGGGAAGAGAAGCAACAGGCACCTAGTGGGGCACAGTTGCTGCGAGGCTGAAAAGCAAAACATGCTGAACTCGGTATGCAAGAGCAACAGCAGCATCTTGCAGACGCCTGAGGGGCACAAACAGGTTTGGGAAGGGATTATGTTGATGACACTAAGAGGTGGGGTGAGGTGGAGAGAGGCTGCAACTAGATTTAGACAGACTACAAAAGTGGGCAGATGAGAATAGGATGGGGGTCAACGTAGACAAATGCAGGGTGCTGCACCTGGGGAGAAGGAAGCCCCAGCATACATACAGGCTGGGGAGTTCCCTCTTGAAGGCACAGGGGCAGAAAGGGATCTGGGAGTCAATAACGACTCCAAGAAGAACCACGCCAGACTGCAGCCAGCAAGGCAGCCATACCTTGTCGGGCATCCACAGATGCATCTCAAGCTAATCTAGAGAGGTGATCCTCCCCCTCCATGCGGCGCTGGTCAGGCCGCGGCTGGAGTACTGCGTCCAGTTCTGGGCGCCGCACTTCAGGAGGGATGTGGACAGCCTGGAGAGGGTCCAGAGGAGGGCCACCTGCTTGGCGAGGGGGCAGCAGGACAGGCCCTACGAGGAGAGACTGAGGGACCTGAACCTGTTCAGCCTCGGCAAGAGGAGGCTGAGCGGAGACCTGGTGGCTGCCTACAAACTCATCAGGGGGCATCATCAACAAATAGGAAGAGCCCTGTTCTCCCCAGCACCACCTGGGGTGACGAGAACAGTGGTAATAAGCTGATGGAGAATAGGTTTAGGTTAGAGATCAAAGGGCAATATTTTACAGTTAGGGTGGCCAAAATCTGGAACCAACTTCCCAGGGAAGTGATCCTCACCCCTACCTTGGGTAAATTCAAGAGGAGGTTGGATGATCACCTGTCTGGGGTCTTGTGAACCCAGCACTCGTTCCTGCCTGTGGCAGGGGGTCAGGCTAGATGATCTGTTCAGGTCCCTCCTGACCCTAGTTACTATGAAACTACGTGTTGGTGAGGAAAGGCGAGGTCAGGGCACAGAGCCGGGAATACTTTGCAAACCATTAATGTTCTCCTCCCTGCAACTCACACACCAGGAAGAACAAAGTTTGGAGGAAACACAAGACAGTCCCTGAGTGTCATCTAGAGCCAGTTGTCCTGGGAGGGCACCCTACTGTCAGTGCACTTCTCCTCTAGGACTACTGAGTACATGCAGAGAATGATGGGGAATGTATAGGGTCCAGGGCTGATGCAAAGATCTTCCATCACCTCAAGAGTTCTTCCAACATCTTAACTAGCCTCTGCCTCAGGTATTTCTTCACAGCCACTCCCCAAAAATCAAACTTTGCACCTTAGCATCAAGATCCTTTGAGCTTTTTCGTGCCGTAACTGGCTGAGGGCAGGGTGAACTTTTCCTGCACTCTTACCAAGATGCAGCTGCTTACCTGAATGCAACCACAGGTGGGTGCGAAACACACAGACATCCCCAAGTCCCTCCTGCACTGCTGGCAAATTTAAGGATGCTCCTGGGTGTGGCTGCACTTGTGCTTTTCCAGCTGGGAGGAGAGAGTGAAGCTTTGCCCACACTGTGAGCACCAACGTGGCTTCTTCCCCTTGTGGATGCGTTGGTGTCGGGCCAACTGGGAGGACCAGAGGAAGCTCTTCCCACACTCAGGACAATGATGTGGCTTTTCCCCTGTGTGCATGCGCTGGTGCTGTGCCAAGCGGGAGGCTTCAGTGAAACTCTTCCCACACTCAGAGCACTGATACGGCTTCTCCCCCGTATGGATGCGCTGGTGTCGGGTCAAGTGAAAGGAGAGGGTAAAGCTCTTTCCACACTCAGGGCACTGATATGGCTTTTCCCCTGTGTGGATGCGCTGGTGTTGAACCAGCTGGGAGGACCAGATGAAGCTCTTTCCACACTCAGAGCACCGATGTGGCTTTTCCCCTGTGTGGACATGCTGGTGCTGGGTCAGGTGGGAGGAGCGAGTGAAGCTCTTCCCACACTCAAGGCACTGATATGGCTTCTCCCCTGTGTGGATGTGCTGGTGCCGGGCCAGGTGGGAGGCTTGGGTGAAGTTCTTCCCACACTTGGGGCACTGATATGGCTTCTCCCCCGTGTGGACGCGCTGGTGCCGGACCAGATGGGAGGAGAGGATGAAGCTCTTTCCACACTCAGGGCAGTGATGTGGCTTCTCCCCTGTGTGGATTTGTTGATGCCGGGCTAAGTGGGAGACTTGGGTGAAGCTCTTTCCACACTCAGGGCACTGATGTGGCTTCTCCCCTGTGTGGATGCGCTGATGGTGGATCAGGCTCGAGGAGTGCGTGAAGTGTTTCCCACATGTAGAGCACCCATATGGCTTCTCCCCCGTGTGGATGCGCTGGTGCTCGGCCAGGCTTGCAGAAAGAGTGAAGTGCTTCCCACACACTGAGCACTGGTGTGGCTTCTTCCCTGGATGAAATCTTTCCCCTGGGTGAATCTTTCCCTTGGGATTCTTCCTATTTTTCAGCTCATCAAATTCTTCCCTGTAACCAGGGCTCTTTTTGGGCTTTGCCCCTGCTCCACTCTCATACCCAACAAGAGTCGGTACTTTTTTCATCACATTCTCCATCTGGTTTTGGGACCTGCTGGGCCTCTTATGCAAACTGTCCTTCTCAGGATTTGGAGGGACCCTCCCTCCTGATCCACTTGGGGAAGTCTGCCATGGCTCCAGATCTGAAGGACCTTCCTCTGGAGGTCTCTTGTCAGCTCTGCTCAGCATCAAGCCAGCTCCTGGGCATGGAAAAAAACCCCTCGAGATTAGGCCTGCCCTGACAAAAAGGGGTAAAAACTGCTATTCCCTGAACTGGGATGGGCCTCAGAGTAGGGCTGAAGCTTGGTGCCCGTATTAAGAAAACAAGCTTGTCTTCCTAGGACTCCAAGTGCTAGAAATAGGGCAGGTGAAGGTCCATGTACCATGCTAATATTCTGCAACTCAGTGGATTTCAGTGCCACTTCTTCAGGACTTCTCTGACAAATCTAAGTCCCAGCACCTCAGAGCCTTCTGGGAGAAGCGTATGAGAGACATGTGTTAGGATAGTACCTGAATGCCTTCATGCTGTATGAGGCTGAGCATGAGATCAGAGGCATTTGCTTAAAGGAAGAATGATGCTCTCTACGAGCTGCTCTATCCTAAAGCTCTGGTGGGTCCAGAAAGATGATGCTGAGCACTCCACCCAACTGGGCTGACATACTCAAGCAGCCAAAGTCCATTAGTGAACCTGTTCAGGGTTGATCTCCAGTGCTTACGCTTCATGTCTGGCTGTTCCCAGATGCTGCTGTCAGAACAAGTGTGAACAGCCTTATAGTGGAGATCAGGAAGTTGTCAGCAGACATGAATGTCTGGGGAGCACTGTCTTACCTAGGACTACATGCTTCAGAGGTGCTGACAAGTGCTGCTTCTGCTTGCTGGAACAAGCCAAAATATTTCATCCCTCATCCCCCTCCAAAAGGATTTAGAGCTGTTTCTCTCCCTTTTGGAGAGAACATAGCTCTGCCTCCTACCTGCTTCCAGGCAAAGGTCTGATGCAGGCAATGAGCCCATGGAGCTTTTCTCTGCTGATGACTCCCAGGTGTCCTTCAAGTCACAGGAATCTGTGATGGGAGAAAGGCCTTGGCATTAACCTGGGCATGGACTCCATGGTGTATCCCAGGGCTTCTGATACTCAGGGCACCAAAGATGACACAGAGCGGGGGATACTGGTGGAAACCATACGGTACTTACTTCCCCCACCCAGCACAACGACTTCTGGATCCCACCCGCCCCATGGAGCCCACGCCTTGATTAAGCACTTCCTGGGTTCCAGGTTTCCCTAACAAGAAGAAACCAGAGAGAGCCCCAGCCTGCCTCTTGTCCAACAAATAGAGCTACAGAGAGCTTTGGCCAATCATGCCAATTTCCATGGGGGACCACAAATCCTATTATGCCCTGGTAGAGGGTGTTATGGTTACCTTGGCCTGGGGAATCAACTATTGCATTGCTGAATGCAGATAGAAATTAAAGAACCTTATCCCAGGGGAACCAGGTCTGTGTCTAAAAATCAAGACAGCAAGCTTGATCATCTAGGAACAGGCTAATTAAATGAGAAAAGGGGAACATCTGCTTGTCTCCATACCACTGATTTCTGGGAGTGGAAACAACATCTGCCGGCACACATTATAGCACAAGCAACTGGAGGTCAGCACCCTCAAATGGCAGCACAGGACAGGTCTGCAATTTCCAGGTACTCCCCTCACTCAGAGTATTGAGCATTTCTGAGAGCGAATTCAGGTGGAGGGGACCTCCCAACTCACCTGGCAAGAAGTCTTCAGCTCTTGAGCTGTCGCCATGGTCCTCATCATCACAAACCCAGAGCTCCACCTCTCCTTGCCTGATGCGGCAGATTAAGTCAGGTGTGAGACCATCATATCCTGTTTGGGGCAGCGGTTAAAGAGTGTTTGTGACTGGGTACTGGATGGAGAACAACCAACTGGGATTTGGGGACTGGATCCAATTAACTGAGGTATTCTACTAGGGCCTTCAAGGACAATGGAGGGTGGACATCTGGGATGAAAGAGAAGGCACTGCAGGGAAAAGCCTTCAATAGTTGTCACTCAGGTAGTGGAAGGATAGGGTAATATAGAGCCTATGGCTCCTGTTACTTTGAAAGGAAAAACAGCAGCAAACAGCATTCGGGCAGCTTAATAAAAGGTGACCTACAGGGGAATAGGAAGCCAAAAGGAACGTCTACACGTTGCTCTCCGGTGACATTGTTACTACACCATACTTTAATACGTCCTTTTGGAAGTACTAAAGCACGTTACAGTAACCGCCCATACTGGGCCACAGGCACGGTACATGGTTATTTGTAGCTGCTACTCCGCAGTAGTGATATGCTATGACAGGGAAGCATGCCACGGTGGTGAAGTAGCTGTTGGTCACATATAGACACCTGTGGATGCTACATCATCATACAGCATTGCGACTGCACCATAGCATCACCAGTAGACACACCCAAAGTGGCTACTGCTGTGCTAGCTACACAGCAATAGTCTGGCGGGACACAGTCTATTGAAGCAGTAGAGCTGTAGCGATAGGAAATGGGGTAGCAACAGGCTGCCCACTAGAATAGGGGAGAGACAGCTGGGCCAGGGCTAGTAAGACACCTGCCCAGAAGTGCTTGGGGCTTGAGTGAGATATAAGCCAGGTCCTGAGCCAGGGCAGGCAGTCTGGCCCTGCAAATTGCTGGAGAAAGAGCTCCATGACAGGGTGGCTAATGGGGACTGCCTGGCTGACAGGAGAGACCTTGAGACTGCAAACCAGATGCCTACAGCCCAGGGAAGTAGGGCCCAGTATGGAGGACAGCATCACAGTTAAGCCAGGAAGCAGATCTTTATGTTGCAACCTAGTGGGGGGACAGTTTTCTGTCATAGCCAGAGGACTTGTGAAGAGAAGAGGTTCAGGCCAGGGAGAGTAAGAGCAGAGGAGAGAAGTGAGCACAGTGCCCACCATGGGAGAAACCACAGCCCAAGTGGGATGAAAACAAGGGCCAGGAGCCCGTAGCCCAGAGACGCTGGTGAAAGAGGTGACGACCAAGGTCAGAGACCTGTAGCCTGTGAGGGGTGAACACTGGGGCCAGGCCGCCAGAACAAAAGGCAAGGGGCAGAGGCCAAAGAGACCAAATCGGCAGGACAGGAACCCATAAGCTGGGCCTGGCATGGCGGGCCTTGGTAGCATGGGGCCAGTGAGAGGAAACTGGGAAGGCCAAGGCCCTGGCAAGTGTGGGGAGGCCTAGAATGGTCAGACATTGGCTTGAGGGAAAATTCCCACACCTGTGAGTCAGTAACACCTGCGAGGCATGGACACCGCTCTAAGGGAGGTTCAGAGGCCGTGATTAGCCCATAAGGCAAAAGGTGTCCTAGGAGACGTGTATGGGCTAGGAGAGCCAGCCAAATTCAAGAACTGGAGTGAATCCAACAGGGTCTGAGGGGATTCACAGGCAGAGGCCAGCATCCAGGGTCCTGGGGCAGCCTCCCTTCCAAACTGCATTATGAACATCAAGACGTGGCAGGCAAGAGTGAAGGGAGGGGCCCTGGAGCCAGAGCAGGACAGGAGTTAAATGACCACCAGGAGGCATAACAGTGGCCCCAGGAACACCCATCCGGTTACAGATGGTCATAGGAAACAAAGCACCAACCACTCAGACAGAGTACGCAACTAACAGGGTGCATCTTTACTATGGAGTTCACCATGCTCTTGACCATGGTGTTGATTAATTAACTCCACAGTGAAGTGTGATTGTCTACAGGTGCACTGGTATTACAGCACAGTAAATTAACTCCGTTGTAAGTACTGTAAGGGACAGTACTCTCTCAGGGCAAAGTAACTGCACCAAAACTCACGTGTAGACAGTAACAGGGACTACCTGAGGCACAAGGGTGCTAAGGCGTGCCAGATGCCCACCACCCAGCCACAGGGCTCCTCAGGTTCTGCACCCTCACACCCCAGCCAGCCTCTCCTCCACCAAACACTGCCATACAGAGCCCAGGGCAGACCACAGTGCCCACTGTTAGCCCAGGGCTGCTCCGCCATGGCTCAAGCTGCTGTGAACCCAAGTACATGTGTAGACACTGCACCCGGGGGAAGGTAACTCAAAATGCTCACAGCTCCGGAGTTTATTGCATTGCACTGATTTCACATGTAGAGGCACCCACAGTCACCAGGGACCAAAGTGGAAACGCAATGATCTGTCATGTACTTGAAAGCAGAAAGATTCAAGGTACCAAAATTAATAGAAATTGGACACTGATGGATACATAACAATTATCTTATCTCTGTAATTCTAGGCAAAGTAGATGAAATGAGTTTATTCCCAGAGAAGGTTTATAAATGAGAACCTGTGGCAATGAAAAAAAGTGCATGACACATGGCTGACAATGAAACTTTTCCTGGCGGAGAAGGTAATTCATTAACAGGACGCAGGAAAGGATATATATATATTTTATAAGAACTGCAGTTGCAACTAAAGCAACGTTCCCATCCAATAGGAGAATCATCCCACAAGGCGACATGCGTACACAAGTTGGCAAACACTGCTGGGGTTAAAAATAAGATCCTTGGAGGACACATCTACACGTGATGCTACCATTATGACAATGTAGTATCCATGGGGGTCGACACATGACCAGCAGCTACTTCACTGTAGTGATGCGCTCCCCTGTTATAACACACCGCTACATCAAAGTAGCTGCTAAAAATAACTGCACGTCCATACAGCACAGTACAGGCGGTTACTGCACCGTGATTTACTGCTTCCAAAAGGAAGTACTAAATCATGGCGCAGTAACAATGTCACCATAGCAACATGTGTAGACAGGCCCACTGTCAGGATATGGGCAAAGGAAGGCAGAAGGAGATACATTTTATAGCATGTGAAATCCCACAATGTAGACATGGTCTATATGCCCTTTGTTAAGCTAGAAAAAGCATCTGAGCACTTCCCTAAGGAAGCCCTTTGGGGAAATGGAGGGAAAAGAAGGCACCAGAAAAGCAAACTGACCTAGTAAAAAGGTAACGTACCCCAAACCTGCACTGAAGCCAGAACAAGCCCCTGTATTGAACATCCTCTGGAAAGGAAAACAGTGTTTCACTAGGCCCTGCCCCTAGCCCACTTCTTTTTATCACAATGATGGGAAATGGGTATGCAGGGAGATTTTAAGAGAAGAAAACTTTTGAGAATGGCAAAGTAAGCTTGACAGCATGGCTCAAAGTAAATACAGCAAAGCCAGAGGCTCTGGTCTATGAAGATGAAGGTGCTAGGAAGGCATGCGGACAGATGCTTCCAGTGAGTCCTTGCGAGACGCACCCAGGTCCCATCATGGGTACATACGTCACTAGAGAAGGAGTTGAGAAAATGCTTAATTCATCTGTTGTAGCAGCAGAGGCTGGTAAGGCTTCCATCAACTTCTGCTGGTGGTAACCAAAGGAAGAGAACGAGGGTTTAGATAGCACCAAACTGAGCATCCTAGGATTTGCTACCTGTGTTTGGACAGGAAACACTAGGCAAGAGAGGGAGAAAATCAAAATAATTCTCCAAGGAAGTTGGTCGTCACACCAGACGGCAAAGCTAATATGTTTAACGATTTCTTTGCCTCCATCTTCCTAAGTAGGGACCAGAACAGCCACCTCCCTGCTGGGCCCCCTCGGGCCCCGGGGGAGGCACACCTGGGCCACGGGTTAGCGAGGATTTAGTTAGGGAGCTTCTGGAGGGGTTGGACGTATTCAAGTCAGCCGGCCCGGATGATCTCCACCCTAGAGTTCTAAAGGAACTGGCCGAGGTCATTGCAAGTCCCCTGGCACAGCTGTACGAGCACTCGTGGTGCTCTGGTGAAGTACCGGAGGACTGGAAGAGGACCAATGTGGACCCCATCTTCAAAAAAGGCAGGAAGGAGGACCCGGGAAACTATAGGCCGGTTAGTCTTACCTCGATCCTAAGCAAGCTGTTCGAGAAAATTATGCTGGCACACATCCAGGAGGGGCCAGCAGGGGACTGCATGCTTAGGGGCAACCAACACGGGTTCATCAGTGGCAGGTCCTGTCAGACCAACCTGCTGGCCTTTTACGATCAGATCCCCAGATCATTAGAGGCAGGGGTAGCAGTGGACATCGTCTTCCTGGACTTCCGGAAGGCTTTCGACACTGTCTCTCACCCCGCTCTCATTAAGAAACTGGGGGCTGTGGCGTAGACACCCACACAGTCAGATGTGTCGCCAACTGGCTGGAGGGCCACACCCAGAGGGCGGTGGTGGATGGGTCCTTCTCAACCTGGAAGGACGTGGGCAGTGGGGTCCCCCAGCGCTCGGTCCTCGGGCCCGCACTGTTCAACATCTTCATCAGCGATTTGGACGAGGGGGTAAAAAGCACCCTGTTCAGATTTGCTGATGACACTAAGATGTGGGGGGACGAGGGCACACTGGAAGGATGCAACAGGCTACAATCAGACCTAGATAGGTTACAGGAGTGGGCGGACGAGAATAGGATGGGTTTCAACACAGACAAGTGCAAGGTGCTGCACCTGGGGAGGAACAACCGGCACCACACCTATAGGTTGGGGAACTCCCCTCTTGTCAGCACAGAGGCGGAAAGGGATCTGGGGGTCATCATTGACTCCAAGATGAACATGGGCCGGCAGTGTGGGGACACGGTCAGGAAGGCCAACCGCACCTTGTCCTGCATCCACAGATGCATCTTGAACAGGTCCAGGGAGGTGATCCTCCCCCTCTATGCGGCACTGGTCAGGCTGCAGCTGGAGTACTGCGTCCAGTTCTGGGCGCCGCACTTCAGGAGGGATGTGGACAGCATGGAGAGGGTCCAGAGGAGGCCACTTGCATGATCAGGGGACAACAGGGCAGGCCCTACGAGGAGAGGCTGCGGGACCTGAACCTGTTCAGCCTCCACAAGAGAAGGCTGAGGGGGGATCTTGTGGCCTGTTATAAACTAGTCAGGGGGGTCAGCAGGCATTGGGGGAGTCCCTGTTCCCCCGAGCACCGCCAGGAGTGACCAGGAATAACGGTCACAAGCTGGCAGAGGGCAGGTTTAGGTTAGATATCAGGAGGCGCTACGTCACGGTCAGGGCGGCTAGGGTCTGGAACCAGCTTCCAAGAAAAGTGGTGCAGGCTCCTACCCTGGGGGTGTTTAAGAGGAGAGACCCCAGAGAGTCCAGGGCCACTTGTATGGTTAAGGGTTTGAAGGCCAAGCCCTGTGAAGACAAACTGAGGGACCCGGATTGCTTCAGCCTCCACAAAGGAAGGCTGAGCGGGGATCTTGTGGCCACCTACAAAATTCATTGGGGGCCGCAGCAAGGGATCGGAGCTGCTCTGTTCACCGGGGCACCTCTTGGGGTAACAAGAAACAATGGTCACAAACTGACAGAGAACAGATTCAGGCTGGACATCACGAGAACTTCATGGTAAGGGTGGCCAGAATTTGGACTGGCCTTCCAAGGGAGGTGGTGCCCCCCCCTACCTGGGGGGTCTTTAAGAGAAGGCTGAATAGGCACCTGGCTGAGGTCATCTGACCCCAGCACTCTTTCCTGCCCAGGGCAGGGGGTTGGACTTGATAATCTGTTGAGCTCCCTTCCGACACTAGCATCTATGAATCTATGGATCAAATGAAGGATATATAAACAGGACATATGAGAAAGGCCTCACCACTGACAGAGCAGTGGGAAGGAAGAGAATTTAAACCATCAGCCAAAAGCTCGGGAGGATCAGACTGTTGAAAAACAGGGAGATGACAACAAAATTCAGAGCTCACAGTTTCAGCGAGAAGCAGTGAACAGAGCTTTACCCAGGGAAAGTAGGGCTTGGTAATTCCTCAGCATCTGGTCCCGGTAAAGCTCCTTGTCTCCATCTCCCAGCAGCTCCCACTCCTTCCGCGTGAAGTACACCGCCACGTCCTCAAAGGCCTCCCGGAGCTGCAGTCACAAGCATTACACCATCAGCATCTTCTCTTCTGGCTGCCTCAAACCCCCACAGCCCTGATCTGTACTTACTCTGGGATACAAAGATTTGGGTCTTAGCCATGTTAGGTAGGGAAGCATGGCTCCTGGCACCCCCACAGCTGTCAGCCCACACAACCCGTCTCCTCCACAGTCCCCATCTCTGCCATTCACATTTAGGGTTTTTACTTGTTTTCCTCTCCCAGCCCTGTCCTCCCTCCCACCCTTCTCCTTTCCCCACCTCCGTTCCCCATCTTTAGCATAGAAAACACTCTACACTTGATAGTCTGCCCTGTGCATATCCTCTCAGTGTAGCTGATTAAATGAACTTGGGCTCACATAATCCTATTCTACGCATCTCCAATTCAGCTGGTTTGTAAGGTGCAAATATATCCTTCCTTGTCCTCACTTCCGACTAACAGAGATGTCTAGCCCCAGGTGTGCTGCTCGCTCCTACCGAACTGCCTGCCCATGCAGCTGCCAGGTCACTACCTGAGCTGGAGTAATCCTGCTGGCATCGGCTGAAGTCTAAATTCCATAGTCCTAACCATGTTCAAGGGAGCTGGCTGGGCTCAGCTGTGGAGACCACTGCCCGTGCTCCCTGGTGCTGGCTGGGTATCACCCACCCCCCAGAACGGCTCTTCCGGTCATAAAAGCCTCTATCTGAGCACTCCTCAGAAGCACCCTAAGGAGCGTTTCCAGAGGAGGGAGCTCTGGCTCCATGGATCCTGACCCAGCCTTCCAATTAGGAGTGCACTGATAAAGATTTTTTGACCAATACTGATGGCTGGTTAACCAGGAATATCAGCCAATGCCAATTCAATAGCCGACGTGCAGCCCAGCAGCTTGGAGAGCAGCATCCAGCTGATAAGTCTGTGGCAGGGAAGTGGCAGCGGGGAGGGAAGGGGCGCGGGAGGGAGAGATGGAGGCCCCTGTGCTGAGGGACGGAAAGGGGCAGGAGCAAGTGCTGCCAGACCAGGGTGGGGTGGGGTGCGGGCCAGACCCACAGGCAGCTCATCTAGGAGGTGTGGGACCAAGGGGGTGGCTCCCCACCACTGCACTTACTCCTGGGGGAGGCATGCAGGCCCCCTGCATTTGTGCATGGGGTGAGGACTGGCTGCCCACTGCAGGCTTGGTGCCAAGGGCTATACTGGCCTCTTCCCAGCGGGGAGGCTGGGTTTGGGGCTGTGCTCAGGGTGGACAGGGGCAGGGTGGGCAGTGGAGGTGGCATTTGAAGTGGGGGCTACAGGATGGGCTTCTGCCACCCCAAAATTCCCTATACCACCACCTCCCAGCACTGCCACCACCCACCCTGCCCCTGCCCGCCCCAGTGCAGCCCTGGCCCAGCCCTCACATTAGGAAGAAGCCAGCACAACCCCTGGCCCCAAGCCAGCAGTGGGCAGCCAGCCCTCACCCTGCACACACATCTGGGGGGCACCCCCCCCCATTCCTTCCCCAGGGGTGTGCGCAGTGGTGGGTAGCCAACCTCACTTCAAACTTCCCCTGCACCCCTGGGAAAAGCTGTCCCGGCTGGCAGTGCCTTGCCTCGCCCCAGCCCCACTTCCTCCCTCCTGCCCTGGTTGCCATCCCGCATCTACTCCCTGCCTTCTACCCTGGCTGGCATCCCACCCCGGCTGGCAGCACCTTCCCCTGCCCCTGCCCCACGCCCTCCCTCTCTGTGGGACCTCGATCTACACCCCCACCCTGCCGTGTCCTTCCCTTCTCCGTGCCCCTTCCCCTCACAGACTTACTGACCGGAAGCAGCTCTCCAAGCTGCAGGGCTGCAGTCCTGGCAACATGCATGCTGCAACTCTGCACATACACGCAGCGTTTATCAGTCACATTATCAGCTACACTGGTCCAAAAAACCCCAGTTGCGGATAACATCCATTTTCTTTTTATGGGTGCCGATCTGACAGGGACCAATATATCGGTGCACCTGTACTTCCAATGTCAGCACTGCTGGCTAGCTCCTGATAACGCCAGCTGGGCGTGGCTGCAGCCTGTCACCAGTGAAGCCTCCTCTTGTCACTTCAACAGCCCCCACTCTCTAAGTTTTCCCCGCACCACCGGCTCCACCTGGTCTCTGTCCAAACTGCACTCCCAATCCCTACTAAAGCTGGTGCCCTGCTCACCTCTGTACGCTCCCCCTGCTTTGGAGGCCTGCTCTGCCCGTTGGGCTTTCTGACACCTGTGCCAGGCCAACTGGACATCTCCACCAGTCCCCCTGAGGGAATCCCTTGTAGCTTCATGTTTCCAGGCCCTTCCTCGCGAGGCTCCTCCTCGGCTCTGCTCGGGGTCCCTGCACCTGCTGAGCGGCGGAGAGAACGACAAGTTACCCGGGTGCTGCCAACACGGGGAAAACCCCGCTGTTCACCTGCGCCCGCCTGGGCAGCAGGCAGCCCGAGGCCTCAGGCTAGGGGGAAGGCAAATACAAGGAGAGTCTGCGCCAAGGTGTGTGAAAGGCGTCCAGGGCACTGGGACAATGCACAAACCCGGGCGCGCGGAGCACGGACCCCATCCAAATGCTCTGGCACACGGGGTTTGCCTTTGCTGGACGCTGCCTCCTGCCGCTTGAAGAGGTGCCAGCGCGGCTCCTTACCTGCTCCCGGAGAAGGGCCTCGTCTGGGGCGCCAGCCCAGGGAGCCTTCCCCTGCCGACCGCTCCCAGGGCTCCTCTCGTGGCAGGGGGCCCGCAGCGGGACAGAGGCCTGGGGTAAGCGTACCAGCCGACCCTCGCCGGGGAGACGCGTGTCCCCGACACCTGCCCCAGCCCCGTGCTGGCCACAGAGGCTCGCCGCGGCACGGAGACGGGGGGAGCAGCCCCCCGATTGTTAGGACACCCCTTACACCACTGGCAGTGACACCGCAGCACCCCGGGGCCACCCAGGGCCAGCGGGCTTCCCGCCGGGGGCCGCACGCTCGCCGCGAGAAAGACGGGGCCTCAGCCCGGCGCTGCCAGCCACGCAGCCCGGAGCCCGCGCCACCCCAGCCCCGCGCTCAGCAATGCCGCGGCCGCGGGACAGGGCGCGGAGCCTCTCCCCCGAAGGCAGGGCGGGCGCTCGGCCCCCCGGGCTTTACCTGGGCCCTGCTGGGGCAGGGGCTCCTGCCCGGGGGCCCGAGGGGGCTCGTCCGCGGGCTCTGCCGCCTTCGGGGGCACGGCCGCGCCGAGGGGCCGGGGCTGAAGGTGCGCCCGCAACGCCGCGGCGGGGGCCGGCCTGCCCGCGGGCATTTCCGCGCCGCCCCGCGCACGGGCCTGGGGGCGAGGCGGAGGGGTCGCGGCGCGGGACACACGGCCGCGGGTGGGGGGGGGGGCGCCTCCTCCGCTCGCCCCGCACCAACCCGGGGGGGCCGCCGCCTCGGCGCGGGGCTCCGGCGCCCCCCCCGCACCTGCTCCGGCGCCGGCGCCGCTGCCGCGGGGGCGGGTCCTCTCCTGCGCGGCGACCTGCGGGCTCGGGGCCCGGCCTCCGTGCGGGGCGTCGTGCCCGGGGCCCTGGGGGCACAGGCGGTGCTGGCCGCCGCTCGAGAGCCGCCGCCCGCCGGCCCGGAGCCCACGTGGCCGCAGCCCCGCCCGGCCCGGAGCTCGCCGAGCCGCCGCCGCCGCCCAGGGCCGCAGTGCCCGGTGCTCCGGAAGGGAAGTGGCGCCCGCAGCCCCGCCCCCCGCTCGCAGGGAGGGAGAGGCGGGGCCGGGGCAGGACGGACCCTCCCCCGCCCCGCCGTGTCCGTGGGTGTGCGCGCATGTGCACCTGAGTGTGTACACCTGTATGTGCCCTTGTACTAACGCGTGTGTATGTCCGTGCGTGTGTGCATGTATTTGAACCTGTGTGTGTACACCCGTGTCTGTGTGTGCATGTGTAGCCTGGGTATATCCACGTGCATGTGGGCATGTCTGGTTATCTTTATGTCCGTGCATCTGTGTGCATAGCTCTGTGTGCGTGCATGTGTGCACACAGGTGTGTGCACTTGCACCTGTGTATGTCTATGCTTGGGGGTGTCTCTATTTGTGTGTGTGTGTATGTGCCAGGGTCCGTGTGTGTGTGTGTGTGTGTGCACGCATCTCTGGCTTCATGCATGTGTGAACTTGTGTCCACCTGTGTGTGTGTGTGTAAACCACTATATGTCTGTGCATGTGCTTAGCTGTGTTCATGGACAAAAGGGTACACCCACAGGTTCATACATGCACAGGTATACACACAAAGATTTACATGGATGTACACATGCAAGGACACACAGGTGCACACATGCATCCATGGAAGGGCCCATACTGTGTACACACACACCAACGCACATGCATTCACACATGCATGGACACAGGCACACACACACACAGGTGCATGTACATGGACACAACCTGGCATGTACACACATGCACACAAACACACCAGCATACACACAGAAACATATGTATGCATAGATGCACAGACACACACAGGTGCGCACACACAGGTACGCACACACACAGGCATAGGCACACACGTGCATGTCCACATGTCCACACGTGCACCCCTAGCTGCTGAGGAACAGATGGCCTGGCTCACGGGTGCCCCAGCAATAGACTTTCAGCTGCTTGTGCAACCAGAAGGCGGCCGGAGGTGGGGGACCTGCAGCCCCTGAGGAAGCGCCCTGGCCACATGCCTGGCTCCTGAGCCCTGCTCCCTGGGAGACAGTGGCTGGTGTTGGATTGTTGTGGGGTTTGGGAGCTTTGGATGGTGATGGATGAGAGCTTGGGGGTGGCCTTTGGGGGCGCAGGGGCTTAGTATGGGGTGTCATGGGGCCTAGCTGGGCAAGTCAAGAGCAGTGATTACAGACGATGCATACTGATTGTCCCCCAGGCCAGCACTTGACCAGGAGGAAGGAACCACTGTGCTGTGCACAATGCAAGACTGATGTCAATTAGTGGCCCATCCAGGCATTCAATGGCCTGCCCTATTCAAGGGGAAATTATATGGCTAATGAGCCATCTCCTGCTTCCTGGGGCTTGGGGTGTTAGAGCCCAATCCAGCCCCCAGCCATGTTTCCCCCAGGGGATTGGGGGTGTTGGGGCAAGCTGGGGCTGGAGTCCCTGCTGTTCCACTGCCCTGTCCAGGAAAGCCTGATCCAGCCCCATGGCCTGTGTGTGAGAGACATGGTGGGAGTTATAATTGAGCAGGGTGGGCCTGTGGAGTTGTGATAAAAACAAAATACTGTAGCAGGGCCTTGCTCTGGCATCCCTAAATCACTCGCCTCCAATTCCAGCTGTGGCAGCCTGTGAAGAGCGATGTCAACAGGGCAATGGGTTTCCAACCCCAGCCGGATGACTGGGCACAGGTCAAGCCAACACAGACACTGCATAGCGGTCAGGCCGCCCACCGGCCCCGTGAGCAGCCCTGCTGCCTCCTGGACACTGCCCCAGTCACACACACAGCCGGGCAGGGGGGCTGGAATTCCTCCCCCTTGTTGCCAGGCAGGTGGGTTGCCCCCACCCTGCACAACAGGAGCCACACACTTAACCCGTGACAAGCTAAGGCTGGTCTGTCAGATATGCAGAGCCCTCCCGGCTCCCTGGGATAGCAGCTGGCAGGCACACAGGGGAAACAGAGACACTTGATCTCCAGCTGGGCACGCAGATCAGTGACCTTTCATGAACACTCTGGTCTAGATGACATGACCAAGACCACCCAGCAAGCAGTGGCAGAGATGGGTCTTAACCACAAGATCGTGCTGCGGGGAACACGAATACACACATACACTCAAAAGGCTGAGCCTGCTGTCCCTTCAGCAGCAAATGCAGCCTTTTCACCCCACTTGCACTGACAGGCAACTAAGAGGAGCCTTTGCTCAGTTCCTTAACAGAAAAGAACAGCCTCCAGGGGCTGAGCGTGAGGCCTGTGCTGTAGGGCTGGGGTGGGAGGGCAGGCTCAGGGAGATGAATGGCACGGTCAGCTGGACATCCATGGATTTCAAAGCCCTGAGCTACCTCTGTTTGGCCAGGATCCGGCTCCAGGGCCCATGCTGCCCCGATACCCCAGGGTCAGGCACTGCACCAGCCTGTATGCCCAGTCTAGTGGGGTTTTGTAGGGAGCCCTGCGAAGTAGATGACATGGCTCTGGGGTCCGGATCTGGCTCACAGACCTGGAGCTGAGCATCCATGTCCTATCCCCATCACCAGAGCATCAGGCCTGTGATGCTGCTGCTGTACAACAGGGCTCCCTCACCCCAATCTCCCCTTAAGGCGATGCTCTGCTCTCAGGTCCCAGGTGATTTGCTTCCTCACAGTGTTGTCACCCCCAGCAGTCCCACATTTTTTTGCAGCATGCAGAACTGGGAACACACCTGGTAGCACGGGGAGACGCCTTGTTGGACGTAGTGCTGGCCACGGGTGATGACCTGGTGCGGGGGCTGCGGGCGCTCGACCCCCTGGGCGACAGTGATCATCGCCTGCTGGGATTCACCATCTAGCACAAGGTGGCAAAGGCATGCAGTAAGGCAGCAGCCCTGGATTTCAGGAGGGCAGACTTCAACGAGCTAAGGAGGATAGTTGGGGAAGCGCTGAAGTCCCAGAGGGGAGGGGAGCCAGGTGTCCAAGGATAGTGGTTGCTCCTTAAGGAGACAATCCTCCAAGCCCAAAGGAAGGTAATCCCGAGGATCAAAGGGAGCAGGAGAGCACACGAGCCTCCGTGGCTCACCAAAAGCATCTGGGAATGTCTCCTTGCTAAAAAGGAGGCACACACCCAATGGAAAGGAGGGGCCATCACCAGGGAGGACTATTCTGCAGTCGCTCGGGGATGTACGGGGCAGTTAGGAAGGCCAAGGCAGAGATGGAACTGGGACTGGCTTCCCAGATTAAGGACAATAAGAAGTCCTTTTTTAAATATGTAGGGGGTAAAAAGAAGGTCCCGGGTAATGTGGGGCCCTTGCAGGACGCAATGGGAAACTTGGTCGTCACACCAGACGGCAAAGCTAACATGTTTAATGATTTCTTTGCCTCCGTCTTCCTAAGTAGGGACCAGAACAGCCACCTCCCTGCTGGGCCCCCTCGGGCCCCGGGGGAGGCACACCTGGGCCACCGGTTAGTGAGGATTTATTTAGGGAGCTTCTGGAGGGGTTGGACGTATTCAAGTCAGCCGGCCCGGATGATCTCCACCCTAGAGTTCTAAAGGAACTGGCCGAGGTCACTGCAAGTCCCCTGGCATGGCTTTATGAGCTCTCGTGGTGCTCTGGTGAGGTACCAGAGGACTGGAAGAGGACCAATGTGGACCCCATCTTCAAAAAAGGCAGGAAGGAGGACCCAGGAAACTATAGGCCGGTTAGTCTCACCTCGATCCTAGGCAAGCTGTTCGAAAAAATTATGCTGGCACACATCCAGGAGGGGCCAGCAGGGGACTGCATGCTTAGGGGCAACCAACACGGGTTCATCAGTGGCAGGTCCTGTCAGACCAACCTGGTGGCCTTTTACGATCAGATCCCCAGATCATTAGAGGCAGGGGGAGCAGTGGACATAGTCTTCCTGGACTTCCAGAAGGCTTTCGACACTGTCTCTCACCCCGTTCTCATTAAGAAACTGGGGGGCTGTGGCGTAGACACCCACACAGTCAGATGGGTCGCCAACTGGCTGGAGGGCCACACCCAGAGGGCGGTGGTGGACGGGTCCTTCTCAACCTGGAGGACGTGGGCAGTGGGGTCCCCCAGCGCTCGGTCCTCGGGCCCGCACTGTTCAACATCTTCATCAGCGATTTGGATGAGGGGGTAAAAAGCACCCTGTTCAGATTTGCTGATGACACTAAGATGTGGGGGGTCATGGGCACACTGGAAGGATGCAACAGGCTACAATCAGACCTAGACAGGTTACAGGGGTGGGCGGATGAGAATAGGATGGGTTTCAACACAGACAAGTGCAAGGTGCTGCACCTGGGGAGGAACAACCGGCACCATACCTACCGGTTGGGGAACTCCCCTCTTGTCAGCACGGAGGCAGAAAGGGACCTGGGGGTCATCATTGACTCCAAGATGAACATGGGCCGGCAGTGTGGGGAGGCGGTCAGGAAGGCCAACTGCACCTTGTCCTGCATCCACAGATGCATCTCGAGCAGGTCCAAAGAGGTGATCCTCCTCCTCTGTGCAGCACTGGTCAGGCCGCAGCTGGAGTACTGCGTCCAGTTCTGGGCGCCGCACTTCAGGAGGGGTGTGGACAGCATGGAGAGGGTCCAGAGGAGGCCACTTGTATGATCAGGGGACAACAGGGCAGGCCCTATGAGGAGAGGTGACAGGACCTGAACCTGTTCAGCCTCCACAAGAGAAGGCTGAGGGGGGATCTTGTGGCCTGTTACTAATCTAGTCGGGGGGGATCAGCAGGCATTGGGGGAGTCACTGTTTCCCCGAGCACCGCCAGGAGTGACCAGGAATACCGGTCACAAGCTGGCAGAGGGTAGGTTTAGGTTAGATATCAGGAGGCGCCACTTCACAGTCAGGGCGGCTAGGGTCTTGAACCAACTTCCAAGAGAAGTGGTGCAGGCCCCTACCCTGGGGGTGTTTAAGAGGAGGTTGGATGAACATCTTGCTGGGGTCGTTTCACCCCAGTAATCTTTCCTGCCATGGCAGGGGGTCGGACTAGATGATCTGTTCAGCTCCCTTCCGACCCTAGAAACGATGAAACTATGAAACTATGGGGCAGTTAGGAATGTGGCTGCAGATCCATCACTGCCGCTTCAGCTCTCAGTTGTGGCCGCACCGATGCTGCTCTGTGCCCCAGCTACAGCTCCCCAGAGACATACCTACCCCCTGGCTCCGGGGCTCCCTCTTAGCCCAGAGCCTTGAGCCAGTCCCTGCTGCCCATTTCCTCCCAGATAAACATGCTGGTTGCAGGCCAGGGTGGCTCAGCTTGTTTGCGCCCAGGCACCAGGTGAGCTGGCACCACCTGCCTGGGCAGGAACATTGTACAGGCAGTGGGGACAGGCTTGGGGCTGCTGTGTCATCCCTGTACCTGTCACCCTCCCACACACAGGAGTAGTGCCATGCCCACGGGGAGTTCTGATGAGTTCAGCCCTGAATGCTGGGCTTCCTCTTTGTGATCAGATGCAGGCGCCGTCAGCCTTTCCTGCCTCTACTCAAGCCCACAACAAGGCCATTCCCAACTTTGTATGCTACAGACCTGTGCACAGCACTCCTGAAATGCAGCCAGTTCTGAGGATTAGGGGGCACAGCAGAGGGACAGAGGTCTTCCATCCCTGCTGGAGGGGTGTGCCATGGAGAAAGTGAGTTGCTCCAAATTGAGGGGGGGCTTTGTTTGCAAGCTCCCCCATGCTTTCACTGGGCTCAGCTACCCCCTCAGAGCCTCAAGGGCCCAAGCTGCAAGGAAAGGTGGGTAAAAACTGTAGAACGAAAGGGGCTGTGGGTACTCTTCTAACCCGCCCTGGCTCCTAGCAATTTGCTGAGAAGACCCTGGATTGTCCTGGGCAGGTTGCACAGACCTACAGCTGTAACATCTGGCCACAAGATTGCAGAGGAGCTTCCAGCTTGGTCTCTGAATGTTATGTGGCCCTACAGACACCACTCAGCATCCTCCCTCAAAGGAAATTAGGGCCTGTTCATCATGCTAGCTGCCACCAAGTTCCAAATGATATTATCTTTTCCCACCTATTTTCCCAGTCACTATCCAGACCTTTGAAAGCAGACCAAGGCGTCAAACCTCATGAGCACCACACACACCTGAGCTTGCCCGGGAAGCTACTCACTGCTACACATCGCGATGCCCCACAGACCACCACGTCCAGGCATAGAGAGAGCCCCAGGGCCCAATGTGGAAGCTGGACGCAACCCCCAACGAGGCTCAGAACTGACCTTGTGGGCCTTTGCATGCCTCCATTCCAGCTGCACCAGAGCAGGACTTCTCAACTGGAAAAAGACCTACATGGCTCATGCAGAGCCTCACATATATGATCCCTTTCATGGGGCTGGGCAGCTACTGTCCACTCAGCAGCCAGGGCTTGCATTTTGCTGCAGACCTCAACCTTGATGGCTTCACTGAAAGAGCCGATTTTGGCAACCAAGCATTTGCAAACTGGTGCCTCTCACACAAATCATGGAAAACGAGGGTTGGAAGGGATCTCAGGAGGTCATCTAGTCTACCCCGCTGCTCCAAGCACGACCATCCCCAACTAGATCATCCCAGCCAAGGCTGTGTCTAGTCCGCTCTGAAAAAGCCTCCAAGGATGCAGTTTCCGCAATTCCACAGACTAGCTAGGTAGTGGAATCCCTACTAGTGGAATCTAATACCTAGTCTCTGTAGTCCCCTTTCTCTTCACTTACCAGCTGGTTGCTGTCTGTGTGTGTCTTTCTGTGTCTCTGTGTGCATCTCTGTCTGCCTGCTCCTCACTCTCAAGCCACAGCTTCCCCCCCCCACCCCCAGCCCTGCTGCTGCCCCTCACTCCTGACCCACAGTACCCTGCATCCTGCCAGGGTGTGCAGGGACCTTCCCTCCCTGGGCTCCAAACCCCATGCACACACCCACAGTGCCCAACACCTTCACAAATAACTCTCCCCCCCACCCCGACACACTTCAAAAATAGCATCTCTTGATTTTTGTAAGAGCTCATCTCATGATTTTTGGCGTGCTGGGGTTGGCGATACCGGGAATATGAAATGTCCCACAATATGAAGTGTCCCAGCCCACACAGATGCTCCAGCAAAGTACCTGGTGGGGACATAGCTGCAGCCTGCTGGCAGAGGCTGGACATGAGAGGCCACTGCCATCATCACTGCACCAGGAGCAACTGTCATGCAGGGGAAGCTGTTTTTCTGTGGGAGCTAGAGCCAGGAAACACCCAGCCTCCGGTGAGTATTCTCATATATTTATTCATGTACTACTGTCCATCCTGCCCTATCCAGGAGGCTCAGGGCAAATTACAAGAAACAACCAAACAACAGGATTTTTTGAACTCAAGAACTGCAGCTCCCCCCTCTCCACAAGAAAACCCTCCCACTAACCCACCCAGGCCTCCCAAACACCACACCCACCCTGACAGGTGAACCTTCAACAAACCCCACCCCTACACTAACCCCCCCCATCACCTCACCCTGCCTCTCCCGCAGAGAGGCTGCAGCCCTGAAGCCCTCCTCCCCAGAAAGCCCACCTAGTTCCTCCCAATAACAAGCAGCATAGTAACTCCAAAGAACCATAACAAAATATGAAACACTCTTCTGTCCTCACCCCAAGTAACACCGAAGGGTGCCCTTAGCACAGCATGGGCAGCCAGCCTGGGACAAACCAGGGTTCTTGCAGCACAGGCCTGAACCCACTTGTCTCTGTCCCCACTGGAGCCTGTAACCCCAAGTGTGGCCCATTGAAGAGATTCCTGGGAGGACACTCTCCTTCCTCCCCAGAGCCATGCAAACCCAGCACCCGGGGAATGCAGTCAGGGACCTTTCCCCATCTTCACATCACAGGACAGGATGTTGGGAGGAAGAGGGGGGAGAACTGGCAGGAGCTGCCATGTCAGTGATGAGGGTCTTTTTTGTGGGTTCGCTGGTGCCTGTTGCGAGTAGAGCTCTGCTTGAAGCTCTTCCCACACTGGGCACAGGGGTACGGTGTCTCCCCGGTGTGAATGCGCCGGTGAACTCGGAGGTTGGATGAGTGGCGAAAAGTCTTCCCACACTCAGGACACTGAAATGGCCTCTCTCCTGTGTGTGTGCGCTGATGCATTCGGAGGTGGGACGAGAGGTTAAAGCTCTTCCCGCATTCAGCACAGTGGTGTGGTTTCTCCCCAGTGTGGACACGCTGGTGCACTTGGAAGTTGGACAAGTAGTTAAAGCTCTTCCCACAGTCGTTGCAATGGTATGGCATCTCCCCAGCATGCTTTCGCTCATGGACTAGAAGGTGGGACAGCTGGCTAAAGCTCTTCCCACACTCACTGCAGAGAAATAGATTCTCCCCACTGTGGATGCGCTGGTGGACTTGGAGATCAGAGAGTTGAATAAAGGTCTCTCTGCACTCAGGGCAGCAGTACGGCTTCTCCCCCATGTGCACAAGCTGGTGGGCTTGTAGGTGAGACATTTGGTTAAAGCTCTTCCCACATTCAGTGCACTGGTATGGCTTCTCCCCAGTGTGGAGGCACATGTGGACTAGCAGGTGGGACAGGCAGGCGAAGCTCTTCTCACACTGAGTACAGAGGTAAGCCGTCTCGCTCCTATGGGCCCCCACGTGGATGCTGAGCTTCTGTTGGCCCCTAAAGCTCTCCCCACACTCTGTGCATATGTACAGCTCCTCCTCACTCTGCATGCTGCCCTCATGGCTTCTTGAGTCTCTCTGCACATTGAACCCTTCCCTTAACACAGGGCTCTCCTGGGGCTCAGCTGTTTTCTGTCCCCATTGTACAGGGAGCTGGTTTCTGGTTGAAATCAGTTCCAGGTGTGACATCCCTTCTTCAGGAGGCTGCTGTGTAGCTCTGCTCAGCATCCTGGCATTACCTGGGTGGAGAAGGAAACCCAGAGATTAGTCCCTGAGCTGTTGGCAGAGGGAAAGCCCTGCTAATCCACTTGGTTTGGATGGGCCCCACAGCAGGACCAGCCTGTGGGTGCCCTGTAAGAACAAGAGGTCCAATTCCAAGGGCTCCCAAATCTGGAGGTGAAGGGTTAGGTCAATGCACTATGCCCACGTTCTGTAGTGAATTTGAGGCTGAATCAAAACTCCAAGCCTCATCTGAGTAGGCAGAACTCAGAGGTGTAAAACCCAGTGTCTGCAGGGAGCGGATTATGGCTCTGTCACATTCCCACTGTGTCACCGCCCC
This sequence comes from Crocodylus siamensis, assembly GCF_052110815.1. Lineage (NCBI taxonomy): Eukaryota > Metazoa > Chordata > Crocodylia > Crocodylidae > Crocodylus > Crocodylus siamensis. Next base: position 4,502,635 of record NC_143400.1, read on the forward strand.
AAGATCCTAAGGGTCTCCCCACCCCATCTGCCCATGCCTTTCCCAGCCCAGATGCCCAGCCCTGTGCCCTACCCACATGTGTCCTTCAGTCTCAGGGAAACCTGAATCAGGAAAAAGCCCTTGGGGATTAACGTGCATATGGACTCTTGGTCTCAGGTCCCAGGGTTTGTCCCCCTCAATGTCCCAGTCAGCAGAAAAGAGGAGATTCTACTGCAAACCTCTAAGATCTGCTGCTGAGCCAAGCTACACAGACCTTCCATGCACCCCCAAGCTGGCTGTGCTGAGAGGACCCAGTGGGGCTCAGCTGCTCATGTCCCTGCCCCATGCTTGCTGCCACTGTCTAGTGTCACAGACCACCCAGAACTTTCTCTTGGGTGCCAAACCTCAAAAATGTTCTGCGTGAGCTGCCTTTGAAGCAAGCCCAGGCACTGCCATTATAGATAGGGAGCTCTGGCCTTTTGGGCTCTGATTCAGACCTGCCAGTTGCAGTTCCCACTCTGTACCCTCCCCACCAAAGCCCTCAGGGACTGTCTTCTAGCTCCGTTCCTGCAGTGGGACTTTACCTGCCTTGGAGACTAGTTTGGCCACTCACCATCCCCTACAGTGCAAGAAAGCAGGAGGTCTTTGTCCATCAGGGATCAGTGGCCCACAGGGCAGCAGGCAGAGTCCTCCTGTCCTGGCCCCAGGGAAAATCCCAGGCAGAATTCCAATCAAACGCCGACCCAGGTCCCCAGTCTGGCTTCTGTTTTCCCCCTTCTGCCCCAGAGAGTCTCTTCCAAGCCAGCCTCACACTCATGTCCCTCCTGAGTGTGCCAGACACCAGGGCTCTCCGGGTGCTGAAGGCTCCTATTCAGTGCTCCTTTGCTGTGTCTTCATAGGCAAATCACCACATTGTATTCTTAATGGCTCCTTCCCCAGCCACTCAGCTGCCCCATCTTTGCTCCCAGGTGTAAGTCATATTAAACTTAACCCATTCTTTCCCCATACAAGAGTGTACAAGACAGGGAAAATGAGGCATAGAAATTGAATGTGAAACCTCCACAATTTAACCCACGGATATCATCACATGAACCCTATTCAGTCCCAGTCCCTGGGTCCTGAAGGATTTATTGCCTCTGCATGACATGGGCAATGATATTCCTACCTCAGTCCTGCTTGAGGCAGGGCAGAAGATGAGTGGAAATGAAGGGAGGGCAGCAGGAGGGGGAAAATGGTGAATAAAGGGCAAGAATTAAGAAGATACCTGGATGATCTGGGTAAGGGGCTCCCTGCAAGGAAGGTGGGGGATGGTGGATGGTAAGACAGGGTCCTTGGAACAAAATCAACCTGAACCCAGGAGAAAGAGGGAACTGTAGGATTCAGACTCTATTCACGCAATTAGTAGTGCTACAGTTATTCCTTGCTATCGCAAAGTGTCCAGGTTACCTTGGCACAATTCTGAGATGTATCTGTTCTCCCAGCGAGAGTGGGGGTGAGAGGGAATCACATCAACCCCATCAGATGACATTCCCCACCCCCCACCCCCGCTCTCAGTCCCCCCCACTCTTCATCAGCCAGGCATGTGGTGGCTGGCCAGGGCCATGCCCAGGTCGGGGATCCCAATGCCACCTGTGAGCAGAGGGGAGGGGTCCTCCCTGGCTGGACTTATCAGGCTTCCTGGATTTCCCCTCCCCTAACTCACCTGGCAAGGGCGTAGGCTGGAAGGACCTGATGCAGGTGCCACATTGGGGCAGCTTCCCCATGGAGGTGTGGTCCCAGTGGCTCCAGACAAAGACCTGAAGGGACAGTCATGGACTAGAGCCACCACAAATGGACCCAGGTGTCCCCGCCATCACTCCCAGCCCACCCCCCGCCTGCTCATTGTCAGCTCCCATTCCCCTTCCAGAGAGCCCAGGTGTGCAGATCCCCTGCCTGCCACCCCCACCATGCCTGACTCCTTTCACTTCAAAACTGCAGGACTTGGTGCTTGAATTTGGGGCCAACACCTGGGGCCAGGACACCATGCAGGGGCAGGGGTGGGGGCAGGGGTTCAGCCTGGGGAGGAAAGCACAGAGCGGGGCAGCTTCACTGCTGCCCTGAACATCTCCACCAACCCCCTACCCCAGCCCACCCCTCCTGTGGCTTCTCACCTCCAGCAACCCAGCACCCTGCTTCACCCCACACCTCCACCCCACACTTTTGCCGTGGAGCCACTTGCTGCACCAATGGAGCTGGGGCCAGAAGGCAGCTCCCCCATCCCCAAGTCCCAGAAGGGCCTCCACTAGGGTGGCCATCATAGAGGAGAGTCTGGTTGTCCTCTGTTGATATGAAATTGGGCACCTTGATGTCCTCTATTTTTCTCTTGAAGAGGTGCTGAGGTGCCAGGTCCCGCCTGTTGCTAAGGGCTGAGGGCTTTGGACCCAGGACATTGCACAGGCCGGACCTGCTAGGCCCAGGCTCTTGCCACGGCTTGTAGTGCCAGGTCCAGACGGTCGCTAAGGGCTGAAGTGGGAGGCCGAGACGATCATTAAGGCCTGAGGGACCAGGCCCACCCCATTGTTAAGACCTAAAGTGCCAGGCCCTGACTCTCGCTAAGGCAGACGAAGCCAAGACTAGACTGTCACCAAGGCCCGAGACCAGACCACTCCTGAGGCCCAAGGTGCCAGGCAGATGCTAAGGCACATGGCCCACCATTGCTAAGGCCTGAGGTGCCAGCCCCCAACCCTTGCACAGGAATGAAGGTCCCAGGCCCAAACCGCTGCTAAGGCCCAAGGGTTCCAGTCCCCAACTGTCACTAAGGGCCAAATGCCAGGCCAAAACTATGGGCCAAGCCCAGACCAAGGCCCGTGGATCCAGGCCCAGACAGTCGCTAAGACCTGAGGCACTAGGTTGTCACTAAGGTCTGAGGTGCCAGGCTCGGACTGTCACTAATGGATGAGGTGTCAGGCTCAGACCCCTACTGAGGCCTGAGGTGCTAGGTCCAGACTCTGCCAAAGGCCGAGACACATGGCCCAAGCCACTGCAATGGGCTGAAAGTGCCAGGCACAGGCTATTGCTAGGCCTAGACCATAGCGAACAACCAAGGGGCAGACCAAGGCCATTGCTGAGGGCTGAGGAGCAAGGCCCTGACTATTGTTATGGGCGGAGAACTTGAGGCTTCAACCATGGCCGAGGCCTGAGGTGCCAGGCCACACCGTTGTCAGGGCCCCAGCCCCAGACTGTTGCTAAGGATCAGCTGGCCATGGCTAAGGTCTGAGGTGTCAGGCCCCAAGTAACCCAAAAAGCCACTGACTCCATCCCCAATCGTTACCAAGGCCTGAGAGATCAGGCCCAACAGTCACTAAGGACCACGGCACCAGGCTCAGACCGTTGCAAAGACTTGAGTTGCCAGGCCTGGATTGTTGTTAGGGCCTGAAGAGCCCCATCCCGACCACCCCTCAGACCCCAGAGTGCCAGGCCCCGGCGGCTGTCAGGGTTGAGGCCCCAGCCACAGCTGCAGTCCTAGTCAGTCCCTCCTCCTCCTGCCTGAGGGGAGAACCAGGGCGCCCTGGCCTACCCCTCTCATAGATTTCATAGATTTCATAGACATCAGGGCTGGAAGGGACCTCGGGAGATCGTGGAGCCCAGCCCCCCGCCCAAAGGGCAGGAACTCAGCTGGGGTCATAGGATCTCTGGGAAAGACCGTCTTCTCTGGCTTTGCATGATCGAGGCAGGAGGAGTTGGGGGCATTTGTAATCTTCCCCGTGACTTGGGGACGGACTCACTGGACTGTGCGAGTGAATCGGAAGAACCCGGGACTTGATCTGCAAGGAGTTGTCTGTGGCAAGGCAGCACTAGGAAGCCACAGGGCTTGGACGACAAACTAGGGCGGCCGTCAGAGAGCCCAGTGTGATTGTCCTCTGTCCTCATGAAACCGGGTGCCCTTACGGCCTCCATTTACTCTTGAGGAGAAAAACAGAGGGCATAAAGGCATCGGGTCTCATCTCAATAGAAGACACAGTAGCACACAGACACCGGTGTGCACGGACACGTGTACGCACGTATGAGTGCAAGGCCACAAACAGGTGTGCGCACACGGATACAACCGGGAGGGGGGCGGGTCCGGCCGGCTCCGCCTCCCGCCGCTCCCGGCGCCGCTTCCCTTCCGGAGCAGCGGCCCCGCCCCGCCCGCGCGTCCCGGGCCGGGGGCGGGGCCGGCGGCGGCAGCACCGCGCGGGGCTGGTCCCGGCTCCCGCAGCGCAGGGCACGACCTGCACCTTCCCCTTCCCCACCCCCACCCCCACAGACAGGTCGGGGCACAAGAGGCCCCGGGCGTGAGCGGGCAGGGCCCGAGCTGCCCCGGGCAGGGCCGGGGGCTCTTGAGCTGGGGCCCGCACTGCCACCGGCCCAGGGCCCCGCGGGCACGAGCACCGGGTGCCACCTCCGCAGCAGAGACCTGGTGCCGCCCCGGGCGGAGCCGCCTGCGGCGGGCCGGCCCCCCCGGGTTGGTGCGGGGCGGGCGGAGGAGGCGCCCCCCACCCGCGGCCGTGTGTCCCGCGCCGCAACCCCTCCGCCTCGCCCCCAGGCCCGTGCGCGGGGCGGCGCGGAAATGCCCGCGGGCAGGCCGGCCCCCGCCGCGGCGTTGCGGGCGCACCTTCAGCCCCGGCCCCTCGGCGCGGCCGTGCCCCCGAAGGCGGCAGAGCCCGCGGACGAGCCCCCTCGGGCCCCCGGGCAGGAGCCCCTGCCCCAGCAGGGCCCAGGTAAAGCCCGGGGGGGCCGAGCGCCCGCCCTGCCTTCGGGGGAGAGGCTCCGCGCCCTGTCCCGCGGCCGCGGCATTGCTGAGCGCGGGGCTGGGGTGGCGCGGGCTCCGGGCTGCGTGGCTGGCAGCGCCGGGCTGAGGCCCCGTCTTTCTCGCGGCGAGCGTGCGGCCCCGGCGGGAAGCCCGCTGGCCCTGGGTGGCCCTGGGGTGCTGCGGTGTCACTGCCAGTGGTGTAAGGGGTGTCCTAGCAATCGGGGGGCTGCTCCCCCCGTCTCCGTGCCGCGGCGAGCCTCTGTGGCCAGCACGGGGCTGGGGCAGGTGTCGGGGACACGCGTCTCCCCGGCGAGGGTCGGCTGGTACGCTTACCCCAGGCCTCTGTCCCGCTGCGGGCCCCCTGCCACGAGAGGAGCCCTGGGAGCGGTCGGCAGGGGAAGGCTCCCCGGGCTGGCGCCCCAGACGAGGCCCTTCTCCGGGAGCAGGTAAGGAGCCGCGCTGGCACCTCTTCAAGCGGCAGGAGGCAGCGTCCAGCAAAGGCAAACCCTGTGTGCCAGAGCATTTGGATGGGGTCCGTGCTCCGCGCACCCGGGTTTGTGCATTGTCCCGGTGCCCTGGACGCCTTTCGCACACCTTGGCGCAGACTCTCCTTGTATTTGCCTTCCCTCTCCTTTCAAAATGCGGGCGGTGACACTGCAGCAGCATCCCTCGAGCTTCTGTCCCAGGGAGTGATGTCCCTGCAGGCTCTGACATGAAGTAGTTATCACAAAAACGACAGTGTTATTATCACAATCCAGAGCAGGGACCGAGTTCTTGGGGCTCATCTCCAGCTGCCTGCCTGTGGTTGTCTATTGGCAGGAACTGGGGGAATTTGAGTCTTCCTCCTTCCTCCTCTCCCACAAGCTTGAGGCCTTGGGCTGCCTGCTGCCCAGGCGGGCACAGGTGAACAGCGGGGTTTTCCCCATGTTGGCAGCACCCGGGTAACTTGTCATTCTCTCCCCCACTCGGCAGGCGCAGGGACCCCGAGCAGAGCAGAGGAGGAGCCTGGAAACCTGGAGCTACACGGGACTGCCCCAGGGAGACTGGGGCACGGGGGCTGCCTGACACGTGGTTCAGGCCGACTGTACAAGGGCCAGGACAGGCCTCCCAAGCAGGAGGTGAGCAGGGCACCAGCTTCAGTCGGTGTTGGAAGTGCAGTTCAGGCAGAGACCAGAAGGAGCCAATGGTGCAGGGAAAATAGGGAGTGGAGAGACCTAAATAGTGAAAGGAGGCGGCTTCACTGGTGACGGCGGCTGCAACCACACCAAGCTGGCATTAGCTGGAGCTCGCTCCCCAGCGCAGATAGCCAGGGGTGCTGGCGCTGGCCGGCTGGGTCAGGATCCGTGGAGCCAGAGCTCCCTCCTCTGGAAACGCTCCTCAGGGTGCTTCTGAGGAGTGCTCAGATAGAAGCCTTTAAAACTGGAAGAACCAAGGAAGAGCCGTCCTGGGGACTGGGTGATACCCAGCCAGCACCAGGAAGCATGGGGCAGTGGTCTCTACAGCTGAGCCCAGCAAGTTGCCTTGAACATGGCTCAGACTAGGGAATATAGAGGGTCACTTCAGCTGATGCCAGCAGGATTTCTCCCGCACAACCAGTGGCAAAGCAACTGCATGGTTAGGTAGTTTGGTAGGAGTGAGCAGCACCCCTGGCTGCTAGACATCTCTGTTATTCAGAAGTGAGGCAGAAGAAAGGATAGATTTGCACCTTACAAACTAATAGTCAGAGATGCATAGAATAGGATGTTGTGAGCCCAAGCTCATTTCGTGAAATACAGTGAGAGGGTATGCACAGAGCAGACTATCAAGTAGAATGTGTTTTGTATGCTAAAGATCGAGAAAGGAGGCAGGGAAGGGATAAACGTGGGAGGGGAGACAGTGCTGGGAGAGGAAAACAAGTAAAAACCCTAAATGAGAATGGTAGAGATGGGGACTGTGGAGGAGACGGGCCATGTGGACTGACATCCATGGGGGTGCCACAAGCCATTCTCCACTAACGAACACAGCTAAGACCCAAATCTTTGCGTCCCAGAGTAAGTGCAGATCAGGGCTGTGGGGGCTGGAGGCACCTGGAAGAGAAGATGCTGATGGTGTAATGCTTGTGACTGCAGCTCCGGGAGGCCTTTGAGGACGTGGCGGTGTACTTCACGCGGAAGGAGTGGGAGCTGCTCGGAGATGGAGACAAGGAGCTTTACCGGGACCAGATGCTGAGGAATTACCAAGCCCTGCTTTCCCTGGGTAAAGCTCTGTTCACTGCTTCTCTCTGGAAGTGTGAGCTCTGAATTTTTTGTTGCCGTCTTCCTGTTTTTCAGCAGTCTGATCCTCCTGGACTTTTGCCTGGTGGTTTAAATCCACTTCCTTCCCACTGCTCTGTCAGTGATGAGGCCTCTTGTATGTCGTATTTATAATGTCCTCTTTCACTTGATCCACTCATCTTCCCCAATTGTTTAACTCCTGGTGCTTCCATTTTCAGCAGATTCTTAGTAAGGTGATCCTTTTGCCTTCATAGAGTGTTCCTATCCTCTCCAATTCATTAGGCCTACAAATTCACTATGAGGAATAATAATTCCTTGGAGAATTATTCTGATTTCCTCCCTCTCTTGCCTTGGGTGTCCTGTCCAAACAGGTAGCAAATCCTAGGATGCTCAGTTTGGTGCTACCTAAATCCTCATTCTCTTTTGGTTACCATCCAGCAGAAGTTTATGGAAGTCCTAATCAGCTTCTGCTACTACGACAGATGGATTAAGTGTTTTCTCAATTCCTTCTCTAGTGATGCATGTACACGTGATGGGACCTGGGTACTTCTCACAAGGACTCACTGGAAACTTCTGTCCGCATTCCTTCCATCATCTTCATCTCCACAGATCAAAGCCTCTGGCTTTGTGGTATTTACTTTGAGTTATGTGCTGTCAAGCCCACTCTGCCATTCACAAATGTTTTCTTGTCCTAAAATCCTGTGCATATCAGATGCACCTATCCCGCTTATTTTTAATGACAGTGATAGGCATGACCTAGTTAAAAACCAGTTTTCGTTTCCAGAGGATGTCTAATACAGGGGTTTGTTCTGGCTTCAGTGAAGGTTTGCGGTACTTAGCTTTTACTGGGCCAATTTGCTCTTCTGGTGCTTTCTTTTGCCTCTATTTCACCTAAAGGGTTTTCTCAGGGAAATGCTCAGATGCTCTTTCTCCCTTAACAAAGGCTATATAGACCATTTCTACACTATGGGACTCGCATGCTGTAAAATGTGTCTCCTGCTACCTTCTTTTGTAACTATCTACACATGGAATACAGTGCAGTTACTTACTCCACTCTCCCCAACAGTACTGACTTACAGTGGAGTTAACTTACTCTGCTCCAATACCAGTGCACATGTGGACAATCCCGCGTTACTGTGGAGATAATTAGTCAACTCCAGGGTAAAGGGCACATTATAAATGCACCCTGTTAGTTGCATATCCTTTTTATACTTCTGAGTGGGTGGTGCTTTGTTTCCCATGACCATCTCTTAAGGGACTTGTGTTCCTGGGGAAGCCAGGGTGGCTATTCAGCTCCTGTCCTGCACTGGCTCTGGGGACCCTCCCTGCACTCTCGCCTGCCATGTCTTGATGTTCTTAGTGCAGTTTGAAAGGGAGGCTGCCCCAGGACCCTAGAGGGAGCTTCCTGTTGGCCTCTGCCAGCAGATCCCCTCAGACCCTGTTGGATTCACTCCAGTCCTTGGATTTATTTGGCCTTCCCAGGCCATACACATCTCCCAGGAAACCTTTTGCCTTATGGGCTAATCACGGCCTCTGAACCTCCCTTAGAGCGGTGTCCATGCCTCACAGGTGTTACTGACTCACAGGTGTGGGAATTTTCCCTCAAGCCAATGTCTGACCATTCTAGGCCTCCCCACACTTGCCAGGGCCTTGGCCTTCCCAGTTTCCTCTCGCTGGCCCCATGCTACCAAGGCCCGCCATGCCAGGCCCAGCTTATGGGTTCCTGTCCTGCCGATTTGGTCTCTTTGGCCTCTGCCCCTTGCCTTTTGTTCTGGCGGCCTGGCCCCAGTGTTCACCCCTCACAGGCTACAGGTCTCTGACCTTGGTTGTCACCTCTTTCACCTGCGTCTCTGGGCTACGGGCTCCTGGCCCTTGTTTTCATCCCACTTGGGCTGTGGTTTCTCCCACGGTGGGCACTGTGCTCACTTCTCTCCTCTGCTCTTACTCTCCCTGGCCTGAACCTCTTCTCTTCACAAGTCCTCTGGCTGTGACAGAAAACTGTCCCCCACTAGGTTGCAACATAAAGATCCACTTCCTGGCTTAACCGTGATGCTGTCCTCCATACTGGGCCCTACTTCCCTGGGCTGTAGGCATCTGGTTTGCAGTCTCAAGGTCTCTCCTGTCAGCCAGGCAGTCCCCATTAGCCACCCTGTCATGGAGCTCTTTCTCCAGCAATTTGCAGGGCCAGACTGCCTGCCCTGGCTCAGGACCTGGCTTATATCTCACTCAAGCCCCGAGCACTTCTGGGCAGGTGTCTTACTAGCCCTGGCCCAGCTGTCTCTCCCCTATTCTAGCGGGCAGCCTGTTGCTACCCTATTTCCTATCGCTACAGCTCTACTGCTTCAATAGACTGTGTCCCACCAGACTATTGCTGTGTAGCTAGCACAGCAGTAGCCACTTTGGGTGTGTCTACTGGTGATGCTATGGTGCAGTTGCAATGCTGTATGATGATGTAGCATCCACAGGTGTCTATATGTGACCAACAGCTACTTCACCGTGGCATGCTTCCCTGTCATAGCGTATCACTACTGTGGAGTAGCAGCTACAAATAACCATGTACCATGCCTGTGGCCCAGTATGGGCGGTTACTGTAACGTGCTTTAGTACTTCCAAAAGGACGTATTAAAGTATGGTGTAGAAACAATGTCACCATAGAGCAATGTGTAGACGCACCATTTGGCTTCCTATTCCCTTGCAGGTCACCTTTTATTAGGCTGCCCGAATGCTGTTTGCTGCTGTTTTTCCTTTCCAAGTAACAAGAGGCATAGGCTCCCTGTTACCCTATCCTTCCACAACCTGAGTGACAAGGACCATGATCTATTGAAAACTTTTCTCTGCAGTGCTTTCTCTTTTATCCTTCATGTCCACCCTCCCTTTTCCTTCAAGGCCCTAGTAGAATCCTTGAGTTCATTGGATCCAGTCCCCAAATCCCAGCTGGTTCTTCTCCATCCAGTACCCAGTCACAAACACTCTTTAACTACTGCCTCAAACAGGATATCAAGGTCCAGCACCTGATTTAATCCACCGCATCGAGCAAGGAGAGGTGGAGCTCTGGGTTTGTAATGATGAGCACCATGGGGAAAACTCAGAAGCTGAAGACCTCTTGCCAGGTGAGTTGTTGCAGTCCCTTCCACCCAACTCCACCCTCGGAATTGCTCAATACCCAAAGTGAGACAGGGACCTGGAAACTGCAGCTCTGCCCTGTTCTGCCATTCAGGGATACTAACCTCCAATTGCTTGTTCTATAACATGTCCAGCTAGGTGTTGTTTCCACTGCCAGGAATCAGTGATGTGGAAACAAGCAGATGTTCCTTTTTTCTCCTGTTAGGGGACAGTCAAATTTCCTGTCTTGACTTTTAGGCACAGGCCTGATTCCCCTGGGATAGGATTATCTTTATTTTTCTATCTTCCCTTGGCAATGCAAGAGTTGATTTCCCAGCCCATGGTAGCTAACATCCTTTTACCAGGGTGTGATAGGATTCATTTTTTTTTTTTCTGTTTTTTTGCACCGGTCCTGGAAGCACTGTAACACCAGGTCAATGCATGGAGTGGATGGAGCAAGCTCCGGTTCCACCACCCAACACCAAAAAGAATCTGCTCAATATAGACCTCCAGTGGAGGACATATCAGAGACAATCACCTGCCCTGGGGAGCCCGCCTACGTGGTCACGGTGCTTACCTGGCGGGTGTGATAGGATTCATGGTCCCCCATGGAAATCAGAGTGTTTGGCCAAAGCTCTGTGTTGTCATTTTTGTTGAACAAAAGGCAGGCTGGGGCTCTCCCTTGTTTCTTCTGGTTAGGTAAACCTGGAACCCAGAAAATATTTAATAAAGTTCTCAGCCTGCATAAAATGGCTCTATGTGGTGGTTGGGATTTACAGGCTTTCGTGTTGGCTGGGAAAAGTGACTATTTTATGATTTGCACCAAAATCTCCCTCTTTCTGTGTCATGTCTGTGACAGTGTGTCAGAAGCCTTGGGACTTGGCACAAAGTCCACATGTAGGTTAATGTCTGTACCTCTGAAGCATCTAGTCCTAGGTAAGGCAGTGCTCCCTAAACATTCATGTCTGCTGACAGCTTCCTGATTTTCCACCATAAGGCTGTTCACACTTTTTCCCAGATGCTACTCCCAGGACCACTATACATCAAGTGTAAGCACTGGAGATGAGCCCTGAGCAGTCTCACAAATCCACTGCGGCTGCTGGAGCATGCCAGCCCCATCAGGTCGAGTGCTTGGTATCATCTCCTCCGTCACCCATCAGTGCCATGGTATACAGCAGCCCTTAGCCTCATTCTTCCTTTAAGCAAATGCTTCTGATCTCATGCTCAGCCTCTTAGTGCATGAAGTCATTCAGGTACTGTCCTAATACACATCCCTCATGTTATTCTCCCAGAGGGCTCTGAGGTGATGGGTCTCAGAGCTGTGACACAAGTCCATCAAGTTGCAGAACATTAGGATTTTATATGGACCTTCTCCTCCCTCACCACCAGCACTTGGGTTGCTAGAAAAAAGAGCTTAGTTTCTTAAGTAAATACAAGTACCAAGCTCCAGCCCTACTCTGAGGTGCATCCCACCTCAGGGAACAGCAGCTTTTCTCCTTTTGTGGCAAGGCAGGGCTAATCCGAAGTTTTTCTCTCCCCCCAGGACCTTCCTTGATGCTGAGCAGAGCTGAGGAGCAGCCCCCAGATGAAGGGCTGGTAGATCTGCAGCCACCGCAGACTTCCCTAAGTAGATTAAGAAGGAGGGACCCCCCAAGTCCCGAGAAGGACCATTGGCATAAGAGGCCAGGCAGGTCCCAAAACCAGATGGCGAACATGTTGTTGAACAAGGTTCTGACTCCTCTTGGGTGTGAGAGTGGAGCAGAGATGAAGCCGAGCAAGAGCCAGGGTTACAGGGAAGAATTTGATAGGCTGAGAGAGATGAAATATGTGAAGAGAGAGATTCACCAGGGAGAGAGATTTCATCCAAACTTTGCTGCTATGGTGGGCCTTAGGGAGAAGCTGGAGCTCACCACCAAGCTCAGGGAGAGGACCGAGCTGACATCTGAGTGCAGGGAAACCTTCAGTTGGCCATCGCAGCACCAGCACATCCACTCAGGGAGGAAGACAATCCAGTGCAGGATGAACTTCTCTGGCAGGGAAGAACTGTCCTGTCACCAGTGTGTGCACAGCAGGGAGCAGCCATCCTACTGCACCAAGTGTGAGAAGAGCTTCAGCCAGATGTCCAAGCTGGTCCTGCATCAGCTTATCTGTACAGCGAAGAAGCCATATCAGTGCTCTGTGTGTGGGAAGAGCTTCACCCGCTCCTCAAGCCTAGCTGAGCACCAGCGCATCCACACGGGGGAGAAGCCACATGAGTGCTTTGCATGTGGGAAGCATTTCACACACTCCTCCAGTCTGTTCTATCACCAGCGCATCCACACTGGAGAGAAACCACATCAGTGCCCTAAGTGTGGGAAGAGCTTCACCCAAGTCTCCCACCTATCCCGGCACCAGGAAATCCACACAGAGAAGAAACCACATCAGTGCCCTGAGTGTGGGAAGAGCTTCACTGAAGCCTCCCAACTTGCCCAGCACCCACATATCCAAGCAGGCAAAAAGCCACATCAGTGCCCTGAGTGTGGGAAGGGCTTCACCCAAAGCTCCCACCTGGCTCGGCACCGGCGCAGCCACACAGGGGAGAAGCCACATCAGTGCCCTGAGTGTGGGAAGGGCTTCACTCAAACCTCCCATCTGGCCCGGCACCAGCGCATCCACAAAGGGGAGAAGCCATATCAGTGCCCTGATTGTGGGAAGAGCTTCACTCGCTCCTGCCACCTGGCCCAGCACCGGCACGTCCACACACAGGAAAAGCCACATCAATGCTCTGAGTGTGGGAAGAGCTTCATCTGGTCCTCCCAGCTGGTCCAGCACCAGCGCATTCACACAGGAGAGAAGCCATATCAGTGCAAAGAGTGTGGGAAGAGCTTCACCCTCTCTTCCCACCTAGCCCAGCACCGGCATATCCACACAGGGAAAAGGCCACATCAGTGCTCTGAGTGTGGGAAGAGCTTCATCTGGAACTCTCAGCTGGCCCAGCACCAGCGCATTCACACGGGGGAAAAGCCATATCAGTGCAAAGAGTGTGGGAAGAGGTATACCCTCTCTTCCCACCTGACCCGGCACCAGCGAACCCATACAGGGGAGAAGCCATTTCAGTGCCCTAAGTGTACAAAGAGTTTCACAGAAGCCTCCAACTTGGCCCAACACCAGCGCAGGCACACAGGGGTAAGGCCGTTTCAGTGTCTTCAGTGTGGAAAAAGCTTCATGCAGTCCTCTCACCTGACCCGGCACCAGCGCATCCACACAGGGAAGAAGCCACATTGGTGCTCAGAGTGTGGGCAAAGCTTCACTCTCTCCCAGCTGGAAAAGCACCAGTGCACCCATACCCAGGAGCAACCATAAATCTGCCAGCGGTGCAGGATGGACTTGGGGATGTCTGTGTGTTTTGCACCCACCAGTAGTTGCATTCTGCCAGGCAGCTTCATCCTGGGAAGAGTGCAGGAAGAGTTCATCCTGCCCTCACCCTGTTTAGGGCACCACAGAGCTCAAAGGATCTAGATGTTGATGTGTAAAGTTTGATTTTTGGGGAGTGGCTAGGAAGAAATACCTGAGGCAGAGGCTAGTCCAGATGTTGGGGGAACTTCTGAGTTACTATCTTTGCATCATCCTTGGACCTGATACATTCTCCATCATTCTTTGTGAGCAGTCAGCAGTCCTGGGGAAGAAGTGCACTAACATTAGGGTTCCCTCCCAAGACAACTGGCTCCATATTACACTCGGAGACTGACCTGTGTGTCCTCCATGCTGGTCCCAAGGTCCTGGTGAGGCTCTTGAGTTGCAGGGAGAAGAGCATTAATGGTTAGCAAAGCATTTCCTGCTCTCTGCCCTGACCTTGCCTTTCCTCACCACCACCATGACCCCTCTCTCAGAACCGCTCATGCTCATTGGGTGTCTGCAAGCTGCTGTTGCTCCTGCTGTCACCCCCTGAGCCAAGTTTAGCAGCTTTTGCTTTTTAGCCTCTCTCTTCAACTCTGCACCACCAGGTGCCAGTTGCTTCCTCTGCCCTCCTTCCCATCTTCCCATTCTCTGCAATGGATTCCTTTGTACTAAAGCCCCAGAACTGAGCATGTTGGGTCCCTGTGTTGCATCTCCATGTTCTCTCCAGAGCTGTGAAATAGAAACAGGTCAGGGGCTGGAGGCTTTTTCATAACAGATGATTCCCAAGCCCTTCCCTTTGAGAGGATTCACCACAATCAAGAGCCTGTTCCTAATACTCAGGAGCGGGGGTTGTCACACCTGAGGCATTGCTCCTACGTAGTGCACGGACCCTGTGCTGGGGGCTTTTGAAGGAAGCTCTGCACAGGAGTCCCTTTTCTGGGTGAAAGGAGGTAACAGGCTGAACGAGGTGCAGCCTGTGCAGGTTCTGCTTCTCCTTTAGAAGCGTGTGGAAAGCAGGAGGCAAAGAAGGGGAAAAACGAGGAAGAAAGGCGTGAGGGAATAGAGGAGGAGTTTGAGCAGGAAAAAATAAGCAAAGGTGGTGAAGGAGAGCAGTACCAGGACATGATTTTCAGGGAGTTGCTCTGCTTGGATAGGTGCTGGAGAAAGGAAAGGAGGAGGAGGAGGAAAGGGTTCAACAGGCGGCTAGTACCTTGAGCAGGGAGAAAGGTGCAGCAGACTCCAAAGAGGAAAGAGAGGAGGGGATGGGGTAGCTCACTGAAAGTGAAATCCGAGAGGTGGAGGATTGGCAAACATGAAGGGGAAGAAGTTGCAAAATTTAGGGAAATGCAGAGAATCAGTGATGGGGCAAAAGCAGGGGCATCCTCTGTTTGTGCCCCACAAGCAGAAAGTTCACGCCATGGGTCCAAGATGGCAACAAGACACAGCACTTGGGGAAGGGAAGAGGAAAAAAGCAAGGGAAGGCCATGATGAAGGGTCCCTTTGCAAAACAGTGGCTGACAGTTACCTTAGTCATTGCATCGGTCAATGTGAGGCATCTTGTAAGTGGGCGGGAGTAGGGGCATTCTTGGCTCACGTGCAACCAGATGTCATCCGCCTGTAATAGTGTGATATATGAAGGCCACTGTAGCAAGTACCCATCCCAGGGGTGGTTGCGATGGCCCCTTCATTTCCATTCAGGCCTTTCCCACCTAGTTCTTGGGGCCCGCTCACCCACCATGCTTGGATGGCATAGATTTCTGATGAAAGCATGGGGCACCATGTCTTTCCAACTTGGTCTTATTCTTATGACTACAGGTGCTCATTGTCATTGCCTTAATGGCTAATTCTTGGGCTACACCCTCCCCACTACCCACTCCCAAGCCTTGCAGGTAATCTGCTGTCATATGCTGTTCATGAGGTAAGGGCTCCTAGTCCCACGCTCTGCCATCTGGCAGGCCTCAGGTACTGTAGTAGTCTGCTGTCCTGGGCTCTGGACCATCCTGTCCCTCAGCCCTGCCCCGGCACAGGACTGTTGTGTGCCTAGTTCCCCCTGGGTACCGCACTCTCCTGCCCCTCCCTAGGCACTAGACCTTCTCCACAGTAGAGCTAGGAAGAGAGTAAGGGGTAGACTGCCCTGATCAGTTCAGGCAAACACAGGGAGGTGTGTGGGGTAGAGAAGGCATGGATAATCAAGACCTTGATCTTGCCATTACTACTCTGTACAGGGATGGTTTTCCCTCCGTGGTCCAGGATGGCATGCAAGATCCAGTTTGAGTTGTGTAACTTCTGGTGGTCCTAGTGGGAATTCCTGGTGAGAGAGGTGCTGTATAGCACACAGGGCCATGGGTGATGGGGTTTTCCAGACATACTCTTGTTTATCTTTGCAAAATAGATCAGCTTTTCTTGCACCTTGGTAGTGGAAGGTAAATCCAAAACCATGTTTTATCAGAGATCATGTGAGGGATTATGTGTGGAGAAGATAGGGAGTGGGCACATACCCAAGCACAAAACCTTTAGCATTACAACTGCCAGCGTTTTACACTGTCGTGGTAGTGTTCGAGAATAAATAGAACCGGCAGCAAACAGGGTCCGTACTCATCCGGTCAAAGGACTGTCTCACTCTGGTGGGACACCTGAATGAGGAGAGATCAAAATGGATGTGTGTGACACTTTTAAGGTGGACTTGTTGAAAGAGCAGAAAAAATGTGGAATGGCAGATGGTGCACCAAATCCTTCTAGTTCAGCACCTACAGAAGACTTGGAGATTGGATACTGAAATGAAGAGCCCAAGGCTAACTGCAGAGGAAGGATCTCAGAGGCATGCCTGGGAATGTCAAGAAGAGGGAATGGACCAGAGTGGGACGCCTTCTTGAGACGCTGGTGTAGTTATGGACTGTGACACACGAGATGGTATGCTGGGGCGAGTTCCCACAACCTGGAAACGTGTGCAAGGAGAGGATGAAAACGGCTCATTTGTCTTAAAAATGTGATTTGGAACTGGAGAGATTTGATTGTGCATAGACATGTCGAAGCAGCAATTAAAGACGTAAAGGTAGGCCAGATAAGTCAAAGCAACCCTATGTAAGGGAGCAAGAAGAATCAGGGCAGGGAAAAGCTAGAAACGGGCAGCAGAGGGCCAAGGCTGAGATTCATTTGTTCAGTTCTGGTGTCGCCATGAATGTTGTGCAAAATATGGCACGTCCTGGATGCGGGGCATTCTTTTTCTTGTGCACGGTATTAGCCAGTACAGTTTTGTGAGGGCTTTTGGGGCTTTTTGGTTTTTGTTTAATTTTTGCCCTCGTCGCATGTGAAAAATATGTTCTGTTAAATTAGGTTTCAAATAGGGAAATGGATGAATTTGTGTGTGGCGGGGGAGAGAGGTGTTTTGATGTCAACTAACAATGTGGTATTGGATATAGTAATTTTTTTTGTTAAAAGAAGGAAAATGTTCTATATTTTGCAGCTATAAAAAACACCAACAATAATAACAGTAAGAATTATAATAATATTTCCCTGCCTCTGCACCCTGATTCCACATCTGACCACCCATTGCTGACCTTTCACAAACACTGGGAGCTTACAGAAGTTACATTTTTGCACAGTTAACCATAACCTAACAAACATACATGGCTGCAGAACCATTTTTAAATGGCTGTGTGCGCAAAAATGAAGTAGCTGTTGTTAAATCAGCTTTTGGATGAAAGCACATAAAGTCAGGGGGCCTTAACAAGCTTGCACACAGGTTCATTGAAGGGGGGGTGTTAATTTTCTGGCAGTTCTGCCCACATACCATGTGGCTTTGCAAAGGACTCTGCTCTAGCCCAGAACCAACAGAGTTTGTCTTCTGGGCCTGCCCTAGTGCCTGGGCTGCATCCCCTACCAGCTGTCCGTGTCTTTTCCCTGTCCTGCCTTCTCCCTCCGACCATCTGAGAGTCTCGGAAGAGGGGATGGTCTTGCAGAGTCTTCACAGTTGCATGTGGTGTGGGGAGAGAGAGAAAGGAAGAGTGACTAGCCCTGCACAGCTGCCTTGCCAGTTTGGCCTGGAAGAGCAGTCCCTCTCCCTGGGCTCCTCTTTGCGTGGGGTGGCGGTCGAGAGAGAGCCTGGGATCCAGGAGGCCGAGTCTGCTTGCAGCTGGCAGATCGTTCTGGGGTGGAGAGGAACCCTGCCTGGCTTCCTCGCGGGTTCTAGCCAAGGGAGCAGTCCACTGCCCAGACATCCCCTGGGTTGCAGGGGCTCCTTGCTAAGAGAGAGCCGGGGACCCAGCAAGGATGGCCTCACAGCCAGCCTGCCTAGTTGCACTGACTAATCCCTGCCTTGCTTCCTCGCCAGTTCTGCCCGGCAGTGCGGTCCCTCTCCCCACCAGGGGAAGCCCAGGGTCCAGGAACAAGAGCCTGCTGCCAGCTGGTAAAAATCACACTATAGAAAGGGGAACCATGACCACCTCTCTACCTGGGATTCCCATGAGTTCAGGGGGCTCTGCTGAGAAGGAGACTGGGGTCTAGCTGATAGATCTGATGTGAATCCTGTCCCTCTGGGCTCCTCTCCAGGCACTAGTGGGAGGGAGCCCAGGCCCGCTCTCTCTTGCCCTCTGCCACAGGGTCGGGCCCGGCTCTTCCCCTGCACGGGGTGCCTGCCACCTGAGGGGGAAAGACTCTGGCGTTCACAATGGGGACTCGAAGTCCCTGCCTGGGGCATGCAGGGCAGTAGCATGTGGTGGGGGGCCAGGAGGAGCCCCCAGCCCTTGTCAGGGTGGCTGAGTGGTCTAAAGTGTCAGGCTCAAGGCCCTGTCCTTCCCCTGCCCTGGGGGTCCTGGTCTCCCTGTGGAGGCATGGGTTCAAATCCCACCCCTGGCAGCTTCTTTTGGCACTCAGCTCCAGGCCTGCCTATGGCAAGGCAGCAGGAACTAAAGCTGAGCCTGCCTGCAGTGTCCTTGCCTTGCTGCTCCGCTGGAGGCTGGGGCATCAAAAGCCTGCCTTCCCTGGCCGGGAATTGAACCCGGGCCACGGCGGTGAAAGCGCCAAATCCTAGCCACTAGACCACCAGGGAGGACACAGGAGCGTGACCCCGCCTCCGCCTGCGGCCGCCGCCTTGCCTCCTGCCCTGGTCCAGGACGCCCCCCCCCGGGGCGCAGGGAGCTGCTCAAGGCAGGTCTCCCAAGCCCTCGCTCCAGGGCCAGCAGCCTTGCCTGGCACCCCTGAGCACGGGGACATGGTTGCCATTGTCCACTGGGAAACAATGCCCCTTGCCACAGCCAGGGCAGGCGCCCAAGGACCTGGAGGCTTGCGCTACGGGCGGGCAGGTGGGCACTTTGGAGGGGCGAAAGCTGGGTGGGTGGGCTGCCACAGGGCTGCTACAGGGAGCAGCGGGCCAGTCGGGGGCGCTCCGGCGCTGAGCCGCCCACCTCACTACACCCGACCAAAAACCACGCTGCGAGTGTCTCTCCTGCCGCCCCCCTCCCCGGGACCCCGGTAACCGCTGCCACCACCCAGACGCCCGCAGCTGCCTCTTTCCACCTTTCCCGGCTGGTGCCGGCCAGAACCCACAACGAAGACACAGCGGGCTCATTCCCCTGTGCCGGAGATCCCGGGGGTGTCGAAGGACGCGTCCCACAGCCCCTTGCCATCACCACGTCGGGGTGCAGAGCCGAGGAAGACTCCTAGCTCACAACTGCAGCCATGCTCGCTTTGGAGAAGGACCGCAGGGGAATGAAGTGGGAGAGGCACGGCAGGGGGCTGGGGCGCTTCGCGTTTGGGTCCAGTGCGAGGCCCATGTTGGCCGCCCCCGTGAGCGGCGCCCCTTGGGAGACCTGTTCTTGCCGTCTTCCTCCCAGCCTCTTTGGGTCAGGTACTTCCCTGCTCCACCTTGCTAAAGCTGGCCCACCAGGCAGGGAGGGAACGTGGGGAATGCCAGGCGTGTGGGCGGCAGGGGCACCTCTCCAGGCACTAGTGGGAGGGAGGGGCCTGGGACAAAGGCAAGGCAGAGGAGCAGAAGAAGAGGGCTTCCCTGGCTGGGAATTGAACCCAGGCCACAGCAGTGAGAGCGCCAAAACCTGACCACTAGACCACCAGGGAAGGCCACGGAGGGCTTTGGCACTGCCCTGGGGCACCGGCTGTAGCTCGTGGGGCAGATGTCAGGGCTCAGGAGCGGCACTTGCATTTCAAAGATGGCAGCCAGGGGGTGGGGCTTCTGCCAAGGGGCGGGGCTTCACGCTGGACGGCAGGTGTGCCCCTTCTACTACTAGACCAGCCGGGAAGAACAGGCTAGCGCTTGGGCTGAGCCCAGGCCCGCTCTCTCTTGCCCTCTGCCGCAGGGTCGGGCCCGGCTCTTCCCCTGCACCGGGTGCCTGCCACCTGAGGGGGAAAGACTCTGGCGTTCACAACGGGGACAAGGGGGACTCGAAGTCCCTGCCTGGGGCATGCAGGGCAATAGCATGTGGGGGGGGGGGGGGGCCAGGAGGAGCCCCCCAGCCCTTGTCAGGGTGGCTGAGTGGTCTAAAGCGCCAGGCTCAAGGCCCTGTCCTTCCCCTGCCCTGGGGGTCCTGGTCTCCCTGTGGAGGCGTGGGTTCAAATCCCACCCCTGACAGCTTCTTTTGGCACTCAGCTCCAGGCCTGCCTATGGCAAGGCAGCAGGAACTTGTGGCCCAGGAACAGGAAGAAAAGCTGAGCCTGCCTGCAGTGTCCTTGCCTTGCTGCTCCACCGGAGGCTGGGGCATCAAAAGCCTGCCTTCCCTGGCCGGGAATCGAACCCGGGCCGCGGCGGTGAAAGCGCCAAATCCTAGCCACTAGACCACCAGGGAGGACACAGGCGCCCGACCCTGCCTCCGCCCGCGGCCGCCGCCTTGCCTCCCGCCCTGGTCCGGGACGCCCCCCGCCGGGGCGCAGGGAGCTGCTCAAGGCAGGCGCCCAAGCCCTCGCTCCAGGGCCAGCAGCCTTGCCTGGCACCCCTGAGTACGGGGACAAGGTTGCCATTGTCCACTGGGAAACAATGCCCCTTGCCACAGCCAGGGCAGGCGCCCAAGGACCTGGAGGCTCGCGCTACGGGCGGGCAGGCGGGCACTTTGGAGGGGTGAAAGCGAGGGGGGGGTGGGCTGCCACGGAAGGAGGTGCTACAGGGAGCTGCACCAGGGAGGCCAGCTGGCTCGCTGATCGCCCTATTTTCTCGGGAAGAATGAGGTTACGGTTCAACAAGACAATGGCTGAGGTGGTGCCATCTGAGTTGGGGAGGGTCCTTAGGTCAAAGGCAGAACAGGAGCCCCGAGGCTGAGAGTGAGCTCAGCAGGGAGAGCTGGAGCCTCGGGAAAGAGGCCAAAGCCCCAAGAGAAGGGCAATATACCTGCGACACCCGCAAGGCTCGGGGCGTGGTACGGGCAGAATTTGGAGCCACACACTTAGCCCTAGGAACAGGGCATGGTTGTGGAGCCAACGGGGCATCACAGCCACCCCTGGGACTTGGCCCTGTCGCCGTTACATCTTCAGGGAAACAGTCACTGGAATTTGAGCGATTCTGCTGTCTCCTTTCTCCCCGCTCACTCCCTCTCCAGGGCTGCCTACCCCTCCGAGCACACCCACCACAGGCAGGGCTCCCTCTGCGCGCCTCCGACTCTTTTGGCTCACGTTTCGCGCTGCGCCCCAGCCTCGTGTCCCAGCCGCGCACACGCAGCCCAGTCACTACGCACTCTCAGGACTGCTGCGCCTCCGAGCCCCAGCCGCCTTGCTTACCAACCCTCCCCTGAGGTCTTCCCAGGGTCCCTTCCCAGGCTTTGCCCTGCACCTGCAGCCCTGGTGGCACGGCCCTGAACCCAGAGTAGGGATCAGCTTCTCGGGGGGCTTCACAAGCTCTTCCTCATCCTGATGCTTTCTGGGCAAATCTCCACACAGCCTCCCCTGGCCCCAGCCGAGTCTTCCTCCCGTCTGGGGCAGGGTCTGCTCCCTCCCTCAGCTTTCACCGCTCCCTAGCAGCCCGTCAGAGTCCCCGGTTTGCAAGGCGGGGTCTGGTCACAATTTAAACACACTAATAAAACACTAATCTTGCACCGCATCCCCTCCTGTCTGGTAGGGCTTGCACACCCCCTGCAAGGTTTTGCTGCCCCCCTTTTTTTTTTTTTTTCCAGAGCCCTTAAGCGCAGATTGCTGCTCGGCTTGCAGCCAGGGGAGTTTTGCAGCTGTTGAGGCTTTCGGGCTTAACTCCAAGGCCCCGGGGGTGGGCTGCCTCTGAGAGATGCGGCAGATTGTTTCACACTCATGTGGTCACTGGGGAAAGTAGAAAGCCTTAATCAGCATTTGGTTTTCTTCCTCCCAGTTTGACCCTTTTAAACACTATGCCATGAGTCGCCTGTCACCTGCGGTGTTCCAGGTCTCCCCATCACTGATGGCGCCCTTGTCCTTACAATCTCTGGTCCATCTTCCTTCAGGGGTTTTTTAGCCAGAACCTAACCATTTGCTTCATCACGCTGGCCCTGTTCCCCACACTTCCCCTGCACCAATGCATGCTCTCTCTTTTGCAGAGACAAGTTTGGCAACTGTTGGTCCTTCTGTATCATAGCAGATGCATGAGAGGCCACCCAGACCTTGCACACATATGCCAAGGCAGGAGTTTTTTGGACCCTTGAAGGATGTTTTCTGAGCTCAGCAATCAGGACTCGTGGTAGAGGCGATATCTTTTATTAGACCAATTGGATTTTTGCAACAAAAACAAACACCTCTTTCATTGCAAGCTTTTGGGCGCAAGCCTCCTTCATCAGGCGTCAGAGAAAAGATCGCAGAAGTCTCCTGGGCCGAGATGAAAGTTTGGGTTTCACAGGGGAGCTGGAGGGGCGGCTCATCTTCTATGCCGGTTAGGCTCAGAGAGCCGGTGGATCTATTTACCTCGAAGTCGCTTGGTGGCAAGCAGGATGCAGCCGTCTCTCCTCCTGGTGACGGTGTTTCCCGTCGCGCAGAGAAGTGAATCGCTGGGATGTGCTCTTGGGCAGGCACGTCTCACACGGCGAGGTGTCTCTGAGCTCTGCGATGATACCTCTAACAGAGGTGCAAGCTGGCGCTCAAGTTTCAGGTGGTCAAACTCACTTCCTCCTTGTAAAATGATGGTGATTTTGTTTTTAAAAAAATTGGCTAAAATGTGATATCTCCCACGTGTCAGGTATCCAGGCCGCAGCCATACTGGTGTAGTGGCAACAGCAATCAGGACTCGTGGTAGAGGGGATCTCTTTTCTTAGCCCAACTAGATTTTTACCAAAAAAAAAATTCTTTAATTGCAAGCTTTTCTCACCTCATTGCTTAGCCCCCACCAGAAGCGGGCATTATCCAAACGCTGCAAATGCAGGCCAATCGTCTCAAGAGGGGTCACAAGCCCTGGTGGAGTGGGCAGAGTCACCACCCTGGTTCCCCAGGTCCCGTGGAGCAGAGCTTAGGACACGGGGTCTGGACCCGGGAGGGGGCAGGGAGGGGGCTCTCCAGCGAGAGGAAGGAAAACGTCCAGCACAAACAAGACACGCCGCAAAATACAACCAAGCCACGCTCCGCCACACACAACCCCAGGCGCGCGTGGGCGTTACACCGGAGAGTCACATGGAAGCCGCTTTGGGCCAGCAACCCCCGCCCCGCTCCGCCCCTCCCCCCGCGCCAGGGCCGGGGCCGTCTCCGCTCCAGCCCCGCCACAACGCCGCGGGCCCAGGCCACGAGCCGGCGCCCGCACGGGGAGAGCCCGCCCCCGCCCCCGCCGGGCTGGCGGCTGCGTCCCAGGGGTCGGCGCGAGCGGACCGGCAGGACCGGACGGCCCCGCGCCCCGCCCACGGCCCCGCCCCCTGATGGGCCCCGCCCGCGGCGGGGGGCGGGGCTGCGGGCGCCACTTCCCTTCCGGAGCAGCGGGCACTGCGGCCCCGCCCCCCGAGCCCGAGCGCGCCCGGGTTGGTGCGGGGCGAGCGGAGGAGGCGCCCCCCCCCCCGCGGCGGCCGTGTGTCCCGCGCCGCGACCCCTCCGCCTCGCCCCCAGGCCCGTGCGCGGGGCGGCGCGGAAATGCCCGCGGGCAGGCCGGCCCCCGCCGCGGCGTTGCGGGCGCACCTTCAGCCCCGGCCCCTCGGCGCGGCCGTGCCCCCGAAGGCGGCAGAGCCCGCGGACGAGCCCCCTCGCGGCCCCCGGGCAGGAGCCCCTGCCCCAGCAGGGCCCAGGTAAAGCCCGGGGGGGCCGAGCGCCCGCCCTGCCTTCGGGGGAGAGGCTCCGCGCCCTGTCCCGCGGCCGCGGCATTGCTGAGCGCGGGGCTGGGGTGGCGCGGGCTCCGGGCTGCGTGGCTGGCAGCGCCGGGCTGAGGCCCCGTCTTTCTCGCGGCGAGCGTGCGGCCCCCGGCGGGAAGCCCGCTGGCCCTGGGTGGCCCCGGGGTGCTGCAGGTGTCACTGCCAGTGGTGTAAGGGGTGTCCTAACAATCGGGGGGCTGCTCCCCCCGTCTCCGTGCCGCGGCGAGCCTCTGTGGCCAGCACGGGGCTGGGGCAGGTGTCGGGGACACGCGTCTCCCCGGCGAGGGTCGGCTGGTACGCTTACCCCAGGCCTCTGTCCCGCTGCGGGCCCCCTGCCACGAGAGGAGCCCTGGGAGCGGTCGGCAGGGGAAGGCTCCCCGGGCTGGCGCCCCAGACGAGGCCCTTCTCCGGGAGCAGGTAAGGAGCCGCGCTGGCACCTCTTCAAGCGGCAGGAGGCAGCGTCCAGCAAAGGCAAACCCCGTGTGCCAGAGCATTTGGATGGGGTCCGTGCTCCGCGCGCCCGGGTTTGTGCATTGTCCCAGTGCCCTGGACGCCTTTCGCACACCTTGGCGCAGACTCTCCTTGTATTTGCCTTCCCCCTAGCCTGAGGCCTCGGGCTGCCTGCTGCCCAGGCGGGTGCAGGTGAACAGCGGGGGTTTCCCCGCGTTGGCAGCACCCGGGTAACTTGTCGTTCTCTCCGCCGCTCAGCAGGTGCAGGGACCCCGAGCAGAGCCGAGGAGGAGCCTCGCGAGGAAGGGCCTGGAAACCTGGAACTACAGGGGACTGCCCCAGGGGGACTGGGGGATGCGGACGTCCTGGCACCTGCTCCAGGCCCAGTGGACAAGGGGCTGGGCAGGCCGCTGAGGCCGGGGGGGAGAATGGAGGTGAGCAGGGCACCAGCTTCAGTAGCGATTGCAAGTGCAGCTTGGGCAGAGAGCAGACAGCCAGTGGTGTGGGGAAACTGTAGGGGCTGGAGGCCCTAGAAGAGCAACAGAAGGCGGCTTCACTGGTGACGGCGGCTGCAGCCACACCAAGCTGGCGTTAGCTGGAGCTCGCTCCCCAGCGCAGATAGCCGGGGTGCTGGCGCTGGCCGGCTGGGTCTGGATCCGTGGAGCCAGAGCTCCCTCCTCTGGAAACGCTCCTCAGGGTGCTTCTGAGGAGTGCTCAGATAGAGGCTTTCGAGACTGGAAGAACCAAGGAAGAGCCGTCCTGGGGAGTGGGTGATACCCAGCCAGCACCAGGGAGCACGGGGCAGTGGTCTCTATTGCTGAGACCAGCATGTTGCCCTGAACATGGCTCGGACTATGGAGCATAGAGGGTCTCTTCAACTGATGCCAGTACGACTTCTCCAGCACAGGCAGTGATAAAGCAGCTTCACAGGCAGGCATTTTAGTAGGAGTGAGCAGCGCACCTGGCTGCTAGACATCTCTGTTAGTCAGGAGTGAGGCACCTGCCAAACTAAGCGATTCAGAGATGCATGAGCCCAAGCTCGTTTCATGAGATGCAGTGAGAGGATATTCACAGAGCCGACTGTCAAGTATAGAGAGTATTTTGTATGCTGAAGACGGGGTAAGGAGGTGGAGAAAGGTGGGGGGGAGGCAGTGCTGGGAGAGGAGGAAAAGAAGTAAAGACCCTAAATGAGAATGGTAGAGATGGGGACTGTGGAGGAGATGGGCCAGGAGCCATCTCAGGGGAGCATGGCAAGACCCAAATCTTTGCATCACAGAGTAAGTATGGATCAGGGCTGTGGGGGCTGGAGGCACCTGGAAGAGAAGATGCTGATGGTGTAATGCTTGTGACTGCAGCTCCGGGAGGCCTTTGAGGACGTGGCGGTGTACTTCACGCGGAAGGAGTGGGAGCTGCTGGAAGAGGAAGACCAGGAGCTTTACCGGGACCAGATGCTGAGGAATTACCAAACCCTACTTTCCCTGGGTAAAGCTCTGCTTCAGACTTCTCCCTGGAAGTGTGAGCTCTGAATTTTGTTGCCGTCTTCTTGTTTTTCAGCAGTCTGATCCTCCTGGACTGTTGCCTGGTGGTTTAAATCCACTTCCTTCCCACTGCTTTGTCAATCATGGACCCTCTCTTTTATATTTCCTATTTATATAGCCCCCCTTCACTTGATCCAGCCACCTTCACTTAGGTTTTTCCCAACTATTCAACTCCCCTGTGCTTCCATATTCAGCAGATTCTTGGTAAGATGGTCCCCTTTCACCTCCCCAAAATGTTCCTCTCCTCTTCAATTCTTTGGGCATACAAATTCACTAACAGGGAGTAATTCCTTGGATAAATATTCTGATTCCCTCCCTCTCTTGCCTAGTGTACCCTGGCCAAACACATTAAGCAACCGTAGGATGCTCAGTTCAGTGCTGTCTAAATGTGCTTTCTCCCAGAAGTGAATGGAAGTCTCATTAGCTTCTGCGACTACAACAGTTGGATTAAGCATTTTCTCAATTCCTTCTCTGGTGACGTATGTCCATGATGGGACCTGGGTACTTCTCACAAGGACTCGCCAGAAGTATCCGTCCACATTCCTTCCAACATCTTCCTTTCCATAAGCCACATCCTCTGGCTTGCTGCATCTACTTTGAGACGTGTGCTCTGAAACTCGTTCTGCCGTTCTCAAAAGTTTTTGTGTCCTGCTCCTAAATTCTCCCTGCATATCAGTTGCCTATCACCATGATTAAAAAAAGAAGTGGGCTAGGTAAAGGGCCTAGGGAAACCAATGCGCATTGTTTTCATTGGCAGGAGGATGTCTGTTACAGGGGCTTGTTCTGGCTTCAGTGCAGGTTTGAGGTACTTGCCTTTTACTAGGTCAGTTTGCTTTGCTGGTGGCTTCATTTCCCTCGACTTCCCCCAAAGGGCTTCCTTAGGGAAGTGCTCAGATGCTTCTTCTACCTTAACAAAGGCCATGTAGGCCATTTCTACATTATGGGATTTCACATGCTGTAAAATGTGTCTCCTTCTGCCTTCTTTGTTCCTATCCTGGGCGATGGGCATGTCTATGTGTGTTACTATGGCAGCGCTTTTGCACCATGATTTAATACTTCCTTTTGGAAGCACTGAATCACGGTGCAGTGACAGCCCGTGTTGCACCTTACGCACGGTGCACAGCTATTTTTAACAGCTACTTTGCTGTAGCGGGGCATTATAATGGGGGAGTGCCTCGCTACAGAGAAGTAGCCGCTGGTCATGTGTAGACCCCATGGGCGCTACATTACCATAGCACATTGCTACAGCGATGTGGCGTCACGTGTAGATGTGCCCTCAGAGGATCTTATTTTTAACCCCAGCAGTATTTGCCAACCTGTGTACTCTTGTCCCCTTATAGGATGACCCTCCCAGCGGATGGGATCATTGCTTTAGGTGCAACTATAGTTCTTATAAAAACATCCTTTCCTGTGTCCTGTTAATGCATTACCCTCTCCTCCAGGGGAAAAAAAAGTTTCATTGTCAGCCATCTGTCATGGACTTTGTCGTTGCCACGAGTTCTCACTATAAACCTTCCCTGCGGATAAACTCATTTCAACTACTTTGCCTGGAATTACAGAGATAAGATAAATGTTATGCATCCGTCAGTGTCCAGTTTCTATTAATTTCGGTACCGTGAAAATAGTGAAAGCTTTATCTTTCTGCTTTCAATTGCATCGCAGATCACTGCGTCTCCACCTCTGTCCCTGGTGACCATGGGTCATCTACACATGCAATTAATGTAACACAATAAACTCCGGAGCTGTTTACGCTGGTGTTAACTTCCCCCAGGTACAGCGTCTGCGTGTGCACCTGGGACTGCAGGAGTTTCAGCCATGGTGGAGCGGCCCTGGCCTGACAGTGAGCACTGGGGTCAGCCCTGGGCTCTGTGTGGCAGTGTTTGGTGGCAGAGGGGCTTGCTGGGGTGTGAGGGTGCAGAACCTGAGGAGCCCTGTGACTAGGAGGCAGGCAGCCTCCAAACTTTAGCACCACATGCCCCAGATATAGCCCGTTCCTACCTACACATGCAATACAATGCAGTTACTTACTCCACTGTAAGACAGTACTGTCCCTCACAGTACAATCTTACAATGGAGTGAAGTTACTGTGCCCTAATACCGGTGCCCATGTAGACACTGAGCTAATTACTCACTCTGGTAAATGGCACATATAGATGCACCCTCTTAGTCACATACCCTTTATATACTTCAGAGTGGTTGATGCTTTGGTTCCCCCATCTGTAATGGGGCGGGTGTTCCTGGGGTGGCCATTATGCCTCCTGTTGGTCATTGAACTCTAGTCCTGCTCTGGCTCCGGAGACCTTCCCTTCACTCTCTCCTGCCATGTCCTGATGTTCGTAGTATAGTTTGGAAAGGAGGAAGCTCCACACTGGTCTCTTGCCAGTGGATCCCCTCAAACTCTGTAGGACTCATTCCAGTCCTTGCATTTAGCTGGCCCTCCCAGCCCTTACATGTCTCGCAGGTCACCTTTTGACTTACTGGCTAATCAGAGCCTCTGAACCTCTTTTACAGGCATGCCCATGCCTCAGAGGTGTTGCTGAGGTGTAGAGCTTTGCCCTAAAGCCAATGTCCAGCCACTCCAGGCCTCCACACACTTGTCAGGGCCTTGGCCTTACCACCCTCCTCCCCATCCTCTCGCTGCCGCCTTGCTACCTTGGCCCGCCACGCCAGGCCAGCTCACGGGTTCCAGCCCAACATAAACATCCGCTCCGTGGCTTAACCACCTGGCTCTCCCCCATACTGGGCCCTACTTCCCGAGGCAGTAGGCATCTAGTTTGCAGGTGTCCAGGCCTTTTCTGTCATCCAGGCAGTCCCGTATAGCCTCCCTATCCTGGAGCTCCTTCTCCTGCAGCTTGCGGGGCCAGACTGGCTGCCTTGGCTCCGGCCATAGCTTACATCTCACTCAAGTCCTGCCCGCTTCCAGGCAGGTGGTATCCTAGCGCTGGCCCAGCTGTCTCCCTGCCCTTCTAATGGGCTACCTGTTACTGCCTTGCTTCTCCATGGCTCTGTCGCTTCAATAGACTGTGTCCTATCATCCCATTGCTGTGCAACTGTCATAGCGATAGCCGCTTTGGCTGCCTGTTCCCTTGCAGATTACCTTTTATTAGGATGGCCATGTGTTGTTTACTGCTGTTTTGCCCCTCGGAGTAACAGGAGCCGTAGGCTCCCTGTTCCGCTCTAGTTCTACTACCTGAGTGACAAGGACCATCATCTATTGAAGGCTTCTCCCTGCAGTGCCTTCCCTTTCATCTCAGATGTCTACCCTCCCTTTTCCTTCAAGGCCCTAGTAGAATACCTCAGTTCATTGCATCCAGTCTCCAAATCCCAGATGATTCCTCTCCATCCAGTAACCAGTCACAAACGCTCTTTAAATACTGTCCCAAACAGGATATCAAGGTCCCACACCTGGCTTAATCTGCTGCATCAGGCAAGGAGAGGTGGAGCTCTGGGTTTGTAATGATGAGCACCATGGGAAAAGTTCAATGCCTGAAAACCTCTGGCCAGGTAAGTTGTGTGGTCCCCTCCACCTGACTCCTGTTAGAAATCTTGAATACCCAGAGTGTGTGGTGGGTTGGGGAGGATTAGAAACTGCAGACCTGCCCTGTGCTGCCATTTGGGGATGCTGACCTCCAGTTGTTTGTGCTGTAACGTGTCCAGGCAGATATTATTTCCACTCCATGAAATCAGTGATGGTGGAGTCAAGCAACTGTTCCCATTTTCTCCTTTATTTAGCCTGTCAGGGAACAATTGAACTTGCTGTCTTGATTTTTAGCCACAGACCTGGTTCCCTTGGAATAAGATTATTTTTCATTTCAGTCTTCATTCAGCGATGCAAGTACTGATTCCCCAGCTCCAGGTAGCCATAACACCCTCTACCAGGGCATGATAGGATTTGTGGTCCCCCATGGTAATAAGAGTGTTTGGCCAAAGCTCTGGGTAGCCATGTTTGTTAGGCAAGAGGCCAGCAGGGGCTCTCCTAGATTTCATCTGGTTGGGTAAACCTGGAACCCAGGTGGCATCTAATCAAGGTCTCAGGCTGCATGAAATGGGTCCCTGGGGTGGGTGGGATTCACAAGCTTTTGTGTTGGGTGATGGAAGTGAGTAGCTATATGGTTTGCACCAGTATCTCACTCTTTCTATGTCATCTTTGGGGCCTGGAGTGTCACAAGCCCTGGGACTCATCACGGAGTCCATGTCCAGGTTAATGCCTAGGACTTTCTACTGTTGCAGATTCCTGTGACTTGAAGGACCCCTGGGACTCATCAGCAGAGGAAAGCTCCCTAGGCTCATTGCCTGCATCAAACTGTTCCCTGGCAGCAGGTAGGGAGCAGAGATCTGCTCCCTCCAGAAGGGAGAACCACAGCTCTAAATGCTCCCCTCCAAGAACATTTCTCAGAGGGATGGGGGATAAAATAGTCTGGCTTGTTCTAGCAAGCAGAAGCAGTATTTCTCTGTACCTATGAAGCATCTAGTCCTAGGTAAGGCCGTGCTTACCAGGCATGCATGTCTCCTGATCACCATCATAAGGCTGTTCACTCTTGTCCCCAGATGCTGCTCTCAGAACAGCCAGGCATCAAGTGTGAGCACTGGAGATCAGCCCTAAACAGCCTTGCTCATGCATTTTGGATACTGGAGCACGTTGGCCCCAGTCAGGTGGTGTCCTCAGTATCATCTCCTGGACCCATCAGTGCTGTGGGATAGAGCAACCCTTAGACAGCCTCACTTTTCCTTTAAGAAAATGCTTTTGTTCTCATGCTCAGCCTCTTGGAGCATGAAGCCATTAAGGTACTGTCCTAACACATGTCCTTCATGCGCTTCTGCCAGAAGGGTCATGGAGCTCAGAACCTTCTGCCAGAGGTGATGGAGCTCAGAGCTGTGACACGAGCCCTGAGAAACTGGCTCTTAAATCCAACAAGGTGCAGAACATTAGGATGGCACATGGACCTTCCCCTCCCCCAACCCCAGCACTTGGGGCACTAGAAAGAAGATCTTATTTTCTTAAGTAAATACTGGCGCTGAGTTCCAGCCCTGCTCTGAGGGCTATCCCAGTTCAGGGAGTAGCAGTTTTTGCCCTTTTGTACCAGGGCAGGGCTTATCTAGAGTTTTTCTTCCCCATCAGGATCTGCCTCGATGCTGAGAAGAGCTGGGGAGCAGTCTCCAGCGGAAGGGCCTGCAGATCTGGAACCACCACAGACTTCCTCAAGATCAGGAGGGAGGGACCCCTTAAGTCCTGAGAAGGACCGTTTGCATAAGAGGCCCAGCAGATCTCAAAACCAGATGGAAAACATTTTGTTTCACAAAATACCAAATCTTGCTGGATGTGAGAGTGGAGGAGAGGTGAAGCCCAGCAAGAGCCAGAGTTACAGGGAAGCATTTGGTAGGCTGAGAAATACCAAGAGAAAGATTCACCAGGGAGAGAGATTTAATCTAAACTCTGCCACCAGGGTGGGCCTTAGGGAGAAGCAGGAGCTCACCCCTAAGTTCATGGAGATGGCCCATCCCACCTCTGAGTGCAGGGAAACCTTCAGTTATCCATCACAGCACCAGCACATCCACTCAGGAAGGAAGACAGTTCAATGCATGAAGTGCAAAAAGAACTTCACCAGCAGGCAAGGCCTGTCCTGTCACCAACGTGTGCACAGCAGGGAGCAGCCATCGCACTGCACCAAGTGTGAGAAGAGTTTCAGCCAGATGTCCAAGCTGGCCCTGCATCAGCTCATCTGCATGGGGAAGAAGCCATATCAGTGCTCTGTGTGTGGGAAGAGCTTCACCCTCTCCTCCAGCCTGGCTGAGCACCAGCACATCCACACAGGGGAGAAGCCACATGGGTGCTCTACATGTGGGAAGCATTTCACACACTCCTCCAGCCTAATCCACCACCAGCGCATCCACACAGGGGAGAAGCCTCATCAGTGCCCTGAGTGCGGGAAGAGCTTCACCCAGGTTTCCCACATGACGCGGCACCAGCAAATCCACAGTGGGGAGAAGCCACATCAATGCCCCAACTGTGGGAAGAGCTTCACCCAAGTCTCCCACCTGGCCCGGCACCAGCAAATCCATACAGGAGAAAAGCTGCATCAGTGCCACGAGTGTGGGAAGAGCTTCACGCTCTCCTCCCACCTGGCTCGGCACCAGCGCATCCACACAGGGGAGAAGCCATATCAGTGCCACGAGTGTGGGAAGAGCTTCACCCTCTCCTCCCACCTGGCTCGGCACCAGCGCATCCACACAGGGGAGAAGCCATATCAGTGCCCTGAGTGTGGGAAGAGCTTCACTGAAGCCTGCCACCTGGCCCAGCACCAGCGCATCGAAACAGGGGAAAAGCCACATCACTGCCTTGAGTGTGGGAAGAGCTTCATATGGTCCTCTCACTTGACACGGCACCAACGCATCCACACAGGGGAGAAGCCATATCAGTGCCCTGAGTGTGGAAAGAGCTTCACCCTCTCCTCCCACCTGATCCGGCATCAGCGGATCCATACAGGGGAGAAGCCGTATCAGTGCTCTGAGTGTGGGAAGAGCTTCAGTGAAACTTCCCGCCTGGCCCAGCATCAGCGCATGCACACAGGGGAAAAGCCACATCAGTGTCCTAAGTGTGGGAAGAGCTTTACCCTCTCCTCCCACCTGACCCGACACCAGCGCATCCACACAGAGGAGAAACCATATCAGTGCCCTGAGTGTGGGAGGACTTTCACTGAATCCTTCCACCTGGCCCAGCACCAGCGCATCCATGCAGGGGAGAAGCCACATCAGTGTCTTGAGTGTGGGAAGAGATTCCTCTGGGCCTCCCAGCTGGCCCGACACCAGCGCATCCACATGAGGAAAAAATCATATCAATGCCCTGAGTGTGGGAAGAGCTTCAGCCTCTCCTCCCACCTGATCCGGCACCAACGCATCCATACGGGGGAGAAGCCATATCAGTGCTCTGAGTGTGGGAAGAGCTTCAGTGAAACCTCCCAGCTGGCCGTGCACCAGTGCATGCACACAGGGGAAAAAACACATCAGTGTCTGAAGTGTGAGAAGAGCTTCCTCTGGGCCTCCCAGCTGGCCCGACACCAGCGCATCCACATGGGGAAGAAGCCACGTTAGTGCTCAGAATGAGCGAAGCTTCACTTGCTCTTCCCACCTAGATCAGCACCAGTGTATCCACATCCAGGAGCATCTATTATTCTGCCAGCAGTGCAGGATAGACTTGGGTATGTCTGCATACTCAGCACCCATCAGTGGTTACATTCAGGCAAGCAGCTTCACCCTGGCAGAGTGTAGGAAAAATTCACCCTGCCCTGAGCCCATGTAGGGAACTGTAGAGCCCAAGGGACCCAGAGATTGGCATGCTAAGTTTTGATTGGTGGGAGGGGCTAGGAAGAAATACCTGAGGCAGGAGCTAGCCCAGATGCTGGGAGAACTTCTGAGGTGATGATCTTTGCATTAGCCTTGGACCCCATACATTCCCCATCATTCTCTGCAAGCAGTCAGCGGTCCTGGAGGAGAAGTGCACTGACAGTAGGGTGCCCTCCCAAGACAACTGGCTCCATATTACACCTAGGGACTGACCGATGCTTCGTCCAAGCTTTGTCCTCCATGCTGGTGCCAGGGTCCTGGTACGTGAGGCTCTTGAGGTGCAGGGAGAAGAGCATTAATGGTTGGCAAAGCATTTCCTGCTCTCTGCTCTGACCTTGCCTTTCCTCACCACCACATAACCCCTTTCGTGGACCTGCTTAAGTGCAGGGTTTCTTGCACTTGAAACACATTGGGTGTCTTTTAGCTGCTGTTGCCACTCCTGCCACCCCCTCAGCCCAATTTAGTAGGTTTTGCTTTTTAGCCTCTCCCCAGAACGCTGCACCGCCAGGTGCCAGTTGCTTCCCCTGCCCTGCTTCATCATCATCTCATTCTCAGTTACAAATCCCTTGCTACTAAGGCCCCAGAACTGAACTGCGCTGGGTCTCCATGTTCTCTCCAAAGCTGTGAAATGGAAATGGGCCAAGGGCCCAAACCTTTTCCACAGCAGATATCTCTAGGATTCCCAAGCCCTTCCATTTTGAGAGGGTTTTCCACAATCAAGAGCTTGTTCTTAACACTCAGGAGCATGAGTTGGTCACACCTGAGGCATTGCTCCCACATAGTGCTGGGCAGCGTGGGCCCTGCGCTGGGCGCTTTTGACGAACTATTTGCCCAGGCGTCATAGATTTCTTGAGGGAGAAATAGGGTAGTGGGGTGAAGGGGGTGCAGGTTCTTCCTCTCTTGTGGAAGCGTGTGGAAAGTATGCAGCAAACAAGAAAGGGAAAATGGGAAGAAAAGCGGCAGGATGAAATAGAGGAGTTTGAGCAGGAAAAAACAAGCAAAGGTGGTGAAGGAGATCCCACAACAGAGCCATGAACAGATTTTTGAGGAGTTCCTCTGGTTGGAGAGTTGCTGGAGGAAGGAAAGGAAGAGGAGGAGGAAAAAGGTCAACAGGACACTAGTGCCCTCAGGAGCAGGGAGAGGTGATGTGGACTCAAAAAGAAACAGAAGAGGGGATGGGGTGGCTTCCTGAAAGTGAACTTGGAGAAGTGAAGGATTGGCAAACACCTGAAAGGGGAAGAATGGGCAAAATTAAGGGAAAAGCAGAGAATCAGAGACGGGGCAGAAGGAGGGGAACCATTCATGTTCAGGCCATGGGTCCGAGATGGCAACAAGACAGAGCACTTGGGGAGAGGAGAGGAAAATGGCAGGGGGAAACAGTGATGAAGGCTCCCTTTGCACAGTGGTGGGCAACAGTTAATCTTGGTCCTTGCATTGGTCCATGTCAGGGGTATTGTAAGTGTGAGTGAGTGGGCAGGAGTAGGGGCATTCTTGGCTCATGTGCAAACAGATGTCATCTGCCTGTAGAAGTGTGATATATGAAGGACATCATAGCAAATACCCATCCCAGGGGTGGCCGTGATGTCCCCTCTTCTTGCACGCCCTCTCCCTTTGGCGTACCCACCATGCTTTGAGGTGATATGTTTCTGATGAGAGGGATGGTGCCCCAGGGCTTCCAAACCTAGTCTTACTCTTATGACTGGAAGTGATTGTGGCTGTTGCTTTATGGGCCTAGTGTTGGGCTCCATCCTCCCCAATCCCCACTCACAAGCCTCATAGAGATCTGCTGACACGTGCCGTGCCGTTCATGGGATGCGAGAGCCCAGCCCCATGCTCTCCCATCTGGCAGGCCCCAGGCACTGCAGTAGTCCGCCCCCCGGACACTGGACCATTTGGGTCCTGCCAGGCACTGACCTGTCTTGCAGGCCTGGTCCCCCCGGTGTTCGGTGTTCTCCATACTGTATACAGGCCCCTGTGCTCTCTTATGCCCTTCCCCGCCTCCACGAGCACCACATTCACCTTCCACAGCCCTTTCCCTTCCACCTGGTGAACATCCACGTCTGCTTTGTCTCTAACGCCCTACAGTCCAAGTCGAAATTTGGCACCACCTGAAAGATCTTCACCGTCAGCGCTGTGAGAAAAAGAGAAATTCAACTCCTGAGTGCAACTTCCCACTTGAATTGACCATTGTGAACATGACTTCCAACCCTGGGCCTCTCCTCCCCTCCACTTGCAGCCTCTTTTCCTCCACAATTGGTTTCAACCATCTGGAGGTTTTGTATAGTCCTCCCCAACCTTTCTTTTCTCATGCCTGTAGTGTAGAGGACAGTGGACATCTCCAGCCAGCGCAATGGGTTTGGATACTAGGAATCTCGCTGCTACCTTACGGAGTATTGCACAGTGCACTTCCCTTTCTGCCAGGGGACATACACTTGTTACCTCACTCACTGACCCTTTTGCTTTACATTCGACCCGTTAAATCCTCCATCTCTGCACCTCCACCTTCTTTTCAATTCCAAGCCATGGCTCTGTACCGGTGCCACTACCCAGGATGCTGTTTTTATTAGTGCCCCACCATGGTGAAGGTCCCTGGGTCCACCTCTTCTCAAGGCTTTCAGAGTCCTCTCATTGTGACAGGGCAGTTTGGTGCACACCTGTCACACTAAGGCCAGGCTGTCTAGGGAGCAGCCCCCAGGTGGGGATGGGGCTGATTAGGGAGTCACGTGGCTGGAAGGGGGATGCGCTTGAGCCACATAAGCCCAGGGCCTGAACTGGTCAGGGCAATCAGCCCCCAAGTGCCCGTGAGAGAGGCACTCCTGGTACCACCTGAGCGGGGGTAAGCTGCACGCAGGCCTTGGAAGGGGAAGGCCTGGGAGGAAGGGTGCCAGGGGGGCTGCTCTGGAGAGAAGCTGGCCAGGCCTCGGGACAGACTGGCCTGGGAGAAGCGGGGTCAGAGGCCCAGTCCCCTGGAGAGCTGCTTACATGTGAACTGGTGGTTGAGGAAGGGACTGAAGGGCATGTCTGGAGGTCCCGGTGGGCGCAGCAGGAGGGTGGAGGGCCGGGGGTGCGGAGGCAGATAGCAGAGCCCGTGGGCAGGTGGAGCATGGGGTCGGGGCCAGCCCTGGAAGGGATACGCCTGAGGCCCAGAGAGACCACGAGCCCTAGAAGGAGTCGTCTCTTACTGGATCCGGTGGGACACCTGAACAAGGAGAGAGAAAAAAGGATCTGCGACACTTGTGAGGTGGACACGTTGGAAGAGCAGAAAGCTCTGGAGCGGCTGGTGGCCGACCCGATCCTTCTCGTTCAGCACCGACAAGACTCGGGGGCCAGACTGGGAAATGGAGCGGCCGAGGCTCGCTGCGCAGAGAAGGGTCGCAGAGGCATGTCTTCGGGACCGTCGCGTTGCGAAGAGGTGGATGGGGGATCGCGCGGCGCCTTCTGGAGACACTAGTGACATCGTGGGCCGTGCCGCGGCAGGGCTGCGGGGCGCGTTCCAGCAAACTGCAGAAGTGTGCGCGAGAGGAGGATGGCAGCTGACCGCGTGTTTTAAGGCTGTGATTTGGAAGTGGAGAGAGGCACGTCCAACCTGCAGCCAAAGGCATTGTGGTGGGGCTGAACAAATCCAAGCGACGCTGGAGGGGAAGAAGGGGAGTCGGGAGAGGGACGAGCTGGAACCGGGCAGCAGAGGGGCAGGCGCGCTCATCCGTGCAGTCCTGGTGTCGCCACGAGTCTCGTGTGAAAGCGGCGAGTCCTGGATTGGGGCGTTCCTCTTCTTGTTGGTTTTTGCACTCCCCACGTGTAAAGAATATGTTAATTTAGGATTAAATAATCCTAGATTATGTTAATTTAGGATTTACACGGGGGAATTGATGCTTGTTGGTGTTGCCTGTGGGAGACAGATGTTTTAATGTTAACTATAATGGGTTGCTGGATATAATAGAAAGTTTTTGTTAAAAGAAGGGAAATGTTATTTTGATACAAGAAAAACAAGAAAAGAGGGAGGATAACTGACTGCGTTTCCCTGGCTCTGTATCCACCTTCCAGACGCGGGCGCTCGCGGCAGCGCCGTGTCCTTCGTGCGGGCGGCTCCCCGCGGCGCTCCCGCCGCCGCCCGGCGCGGCTCTGGCTCCGGGGGACTGAACTGTGCCGGCACGGGAGCGACCCGCTGTTAGCCCCGGCCCCGGCGGAGGGAAGCGGGGCGCTGCGGGGCGGGGGGGCAACGTTTTGGCAGCCCCGCATCCCCGGGGCAGCCTCGTCTCCCAGCCCGGCCTCCTGCGCGCGGCGGTGCCGGGGCCGCGGACACCCCTCAGCGTCGCGCTGGGGCACCAACGCCCGCGCCGGGAGAGCCGCCCCCGCCCGCGGGCACTCCGGCTCCCGGGCGCCGCGGCCCGGAGCCCGCCACCCCGCCGGGAGGCGCCGCGTGCGGGACAGCCCGGGACCGGCGCGGGCAGCCGGCCACACGCCCGGGGGGGGGTCCCGGCCCGCAGGGCAGCGCGTGCGGGATGCTCCGGGCGGGGGCGTCGGCAGCCCGGCACAAGGGCAGGACCGGGCTGCAGCGGCCCCGGCGCGGAGCCCCGCCCCCTCGGCCGGCGCGGGGCTGCGGGCGCCACTTCCCTTCCGGAGCAGCGGGCACTGCGGCCCCGCCCCCCAGCCCGAGCGCGCCCCGGCCGGCGGGCGGCGGCGGCGGCAGGACCCGGGGGCGGGCGGGGGCTCTCGAGCGGGGGCCAGCACCGCCTGTGCCCCCCCGGCCCAGGGCCCCGCGGGCACCGGGCCCCGAGCCCGCAGGTCGCCGCGCAGGTGCGGCCCCGCCCCCCGAGCCCGAGCGCGCCCGGGTTGGTGCGGGGCGAGCGGAGGCGCCCCCCCCCCCCCCGCGGCCGTGTGTCCCGCGCCGCGACCCCTCCGCCTCGCCCCCAGGCCCGTGCGCGGGGCGGCGCGGAAATGCCCGCGGGCAGGCCGGCCCCCGCCGCGGCGTTGCGGGCGCACCTTCAGCCCCGGCCCCTCGGCGCGGCCGTGCCCCCGAAGGCGGCAGAGCCCGCGGACGAGCCCCCTCGGGCCCCCGGGCAGGAGCCCCTGCCCCAGCAGGGCCCAGGTAAAGCCCGGGGGGCCGAGCGCCCGCCCTGCCTTCGGGGGAGAGGCTCCGCGCCCTGTCCCGCGGCCGCGGCATTGCTGAGCGCGGGGCTGGGGTGGCGCGGGCTCCGGGCTGCGTGGCTGGCAGCGCCGGGCTGAGGCCCCGTCTTTCTCGCGGCGAGCGTGCGGCCCCGGCGGGAAGCCCGCTGGCCCTGGGTGGCCCCGGGGTGCTGCGGTGTCACTGCCAGTGGTGTAAGGGGTGTCCTAACAATCGGGGGGCTGCTCCCCCCGTCTCCGTGCCGCAGCGAGCCTCTGTGGCCAGCACGGGGCTGGGGCAGGTGTCGGGGACACGCGTCTCCCCGGCGAGGGTCGGCTGGTACGCTTACCCCAGGCCTCTGTCCCGCTGCGGGCCCCCTGCCACGAGAGGAGCCCTGGGAGCGGTCGGCAGGGGAAGGCTCCCCGGGCTGGCGCCCCAGACGAGGCCCTTCTCCGGGAGCAGGTAAGGAGCCGCGCTGGCACCTCTTCAAGCGGCAGGAGGCAGCGTCCAGCAAAGGCAAACCCTGTGTGCCAGAGCATTTGGATGGGGTCCGTGCTCCGCGCGCCCGGGTTTGTGCATTGTCCCGG
Source organism: Crocodylus siamensis (assembly GCF_052110815.1). Lineage (NCBI taxonomy): Eukaryota > Metazoa > Chordata > Crocodylia > Crocodylidae > Crocodylus > Crocodylus siamensis. Next base: position 4,541,363 of record NC_143400.1, read on the forward strand.
TGCCCTGGACGCCTTTCGCACACCTTGGCGCAGACTCTCCTTGTATTTGCCTTCCCCCTAGCCTGAGGCCTCGGGCTGCCTGCTGCCCAGGCGGGCGCAGGTGAACAGCGGGGGTTTCCCCGCGTTGGCAGCACCCGGGTAACTTGTCGTTCTCTCTGCCGCTCAGCAGGTGCAGGGACCCCGAGCAGAGCCGAGGAGGAGCCTCGCGAGGAAGGGCCTGGAAACCTGGAACTACAGGGGACTGCCCCAGGGGGACTGGGGGATGCGGACGTCCTGGCACCTGCTCCAGGCCCAGTGGACAAGGGGCTGGGCAGGCCGCTGAGGCCGGGGGGGAGAATGGAGGTGAGCAGGGCACCAGCTTCAGTAGCGATTGCAAGTGCAGCTTGGGCAGAGAGCAGACAGCCAGTGGTGTGGGGAAACTGTAGGGACTGGAGGCACTAGAAGAGCAACAGAAGGCGGCTTCACTGGTGACGGCGGCTGCAGCCACACCAAGCTGGCGTTAGCTGGAGCTCGCTCCCCAGCGCAGATAGCCGGGGTGCTGGCGCTGGCCGGCTGGGTCTGGATCCGTGGAGCCAGAGCTCCCTCCTCTGGAAACGCTCCTCAGGGTGCTTCTGAGGAGTGCTCAGATAGAGGCTTTCGAGACCGGAAGAACCAAGGAAGAGCCGTCCTGGGGAGTGGGTGATACCCAGCCAGCACCAGGGAGTCTCTCCAGCTGACCCCAGCAAGTTGAACATGGCTCCGACTATGGAGAATAGAGGGTCATTTCAAGTGATGCCAGCAGGATTTGTCCAGCACAGGCAATGACACGGCAGCTCTTTGGGTAGGTAGTTTGGTAGGAGTGAGCAGCGCCCCTGGCTGCTAGACGTCTCTGTTATTCAGAAGTGAGGCAGAAGAAAGGATAGATTTGCACCCTGCAAACTAATAGAGATGCATAGAATAGGATTTTGTGAGCCCAAGCTCATTTCATGAAATACAGCGAGAGGACATGCACAGGGAAGACTATAGATAGAGTGAGTGGTTTTTTATACTAAACATTGGGAAAGGAGGCAGGGAAGGGAGAAAGTTTGGAGCGGGAACAGTGCTGGCATAGGAAAACAAGTAAAGACCCTAACTGAGAATGGTAGAGATGGAGGTGTATGAACCTTAGATGCTATAATCCAGGTTATTTTGCTCAGTGATGATGTCACGTATACTGATTAGAGAGTCCTTTCTCCATCTGGGTCTGTTGCATGGCCTGGGGCAGTGGTGAGAGTGGGTGTTGGGTCCCCTGTTGGTTGAAAGACATAGTTGGAGTTTAGGGGGTGCCTGTAAAGCAGGACAGGCTTGTCCAGCGTGGCTACATTGTCCAGCGTGGCTCCTTTTCCAGGAGAGGGTGGCAGGTTTTATTGTAATTGTAGGAATCCCTGCTCCAGATCCTTTGGGTGTGCATCCTGGTGGGTGGGAGCCAGTGAAGGAGATTGTGTTGTAATATTGAGTTTGGCTGTGGATGATGGATCTTGTGGTTTGCTTAGGATGAAAGCTAGCTGTACTAGTGTGTGGGTTTCTAGTGCACCTCTCCATATGATGAAAATACCCTTGATGTACCTTTGATGTACGAAGGGAATAAGTGGCAGCTAGGGAGGAAACAGAGTTTGCGTTTGTCACGGACATAGTGCCATACTGTAGAGAATGTATGCGTGCCTGTATGTAGAAGGAGTCCCCATTTCTGAAGTAGTTGTGTGTAAAGATGAAGGAAGCCCATGTGTACACAACCTCGTAAGAAGGTCAAGTGAATACCAGTCCCAGTCCCCTTATACCAGCTTTATACCAGTCACAAAACCAGCTTCCCCAGGGAGACTTAAGGGCCTATGCACCTATGCTACGTACTGCCAAGCAAAAATAGCTTAAATGTCTCCCACAGTGAGACGGGCTGAAGCAGACGCATTGACTCCTGCATCCCCAGAGCTGTATCCACATCACATGTCAGTTGAACACCTGGGAATTTACCACCCCTAAATAACATAGCTAAGCCCCAAATCTTTGTATCCCAGCGTAAGTGCAGATCAGGGCTGTGGGGGCTGGAGGCACCTGGAAGAGAAGATGCTGATGGTGTAATGCTTGTGACTGCAGCTCCGGGAGGCCTTTGAGGACGTGGCGGTGTACTTCACGCGGAAGGAGTGGGAGCTGCTGGGAGATGAAGACAAGGAGCTTTACCAGGACCAGATGCTGAAGAATTACCAAGCCCTACTTTCCCTGGGTAAAGCTCTGTTCACTGCTTCTTCCTGAAACTGCGAGCTCTGCATTTTATCATTGTCTTCCTGTTTTCTCTCTTACACTTTCTATTTATATATCCTCCTTCATTTAATCCAGCCACCATCACTTGAGTCTTCCTTATCCATTAAACTCCTGGTGCTTCCATATTCAGGAGATTCATGGTAAGATGATCCTTTTGCTTCCCAGCATGTTCCTATCTTTTCAAATGCATTGGGCATACAACTTCACTAACCAGGGGATTATCCAATAACTCCTTGAATAATTATTCTGATTTCCTCCCTCTCTTGCCTAGTGTATCCTACCCAAACACATCTAGCAACTCTAGGATGCTGAGTTTAGTGCTATCCTTTTTCTCTTCCTTTGGTCACCATCCAGCAGAAGTTAATGACAGTCTTATTACCCTCTGTTGCTACAACAGATGGATTAAGGATTTTCTCAACTCTTTCTCTAGGGGGTCAGCCCTGGGCTCTGCATGGCAGCATTTGGTGGCAGAGGGGCTGGGTGGGGTGCAAGTCTGAAGAACTTGTGAAGCCATTTGGCTGGGCGGCAGGCAGCACCTGCACTTTAGCACCCTCATGCCCCAGCTAGACCCTGTTGCTGTCGGCATGTGCATTTCAGTGCAGTTACTTACCCTGCCCTAAGATAGTAGTACTATCTGGAACAGCGCTACCTTGCAGCAGAGTTAATTTACTGCACCATAATACCAGTGCACATATAGACAGTGATGCTTTACTGTGGAGCTAAGTAGTCAACTCTGCAGTAAAGTGCACATGTAGATGCACCCTTTGTTTCATACCCTTTTAATACCTCTGAGTGACTGGTGCTTTTTTTTTCCTCCTATGACCACCTGTAACTGGATGGGTGTTCCTGGGCAGCCGTAATGCCTCCTGATGGTCACTCAGCTCTTGCCCTGCTCTGCTTGTAGGGGCTGGCCCTTCACTGTCACCTGCCACCTCTTGATGTTCTTAGTACAGTTTGAAAGGGAGGCTGCCCCGAGGCACTAGAGGGAGCCAGTGGATCCCCACATACACCTGTCAGGGCCTTGGACTTCCCAGGCTCTGCTTTTTCCTCTGGCCGGTCCCTTGCTGCCTACGCCCACCGTGCTGGATCCGGCTCCTGGGTTCAGCCCTGTCAATTCAGTCTCTTGGGCTTCTGCCACTTGCCTCTTGCTCTGGGGCCCTGACCCCAGAGTTTGTCCCTCACAAGCCGCACATTTCTGACCTTGGTTCTCGCTTCTTTCAGTCTGTGGTTGCCCCCGTCTGGGCTACGAGCCCCTGACCCTGGTCCTCACCCCACTTGGTCCTCACCCAGCTTTTGCACCTGCTGAGCACTGTGCTTCAGTCTCTGTCTCCTCTAGTCTTATTCTCCCTGCAGGAACCTCTTCTGTCTCTTGGGTCCCAGCCCCTGGCAGCATTCTCCAAAACACTTGTGCGCCACTCTGGCAACACTGGGCCCCCCTAACCTCCCCTTACTAGTCCCAAACACAGTGTAAACCACAACACGATACACAAGCCCTCTGGCTACAACAGACTATTGTCCCCATGCTGGGTCTGAACATAAAATCCACTCCCTGGCTGAACCAGTATGCTAGTCTACAGGTCTCTGAGTCTCTCCTGTCAGCCAGGCAGTCCCCTGTAGCCTCCCTGTCCCGGGGCTCCTTCTGCAGCTTGCAGAGCCAAACTGCCTGCCGTAGCTCAGGCCCCGGCTCATAGCTCACTCAGGATCTGCCCACTTCTGGGCAGGTGGCTTCCTAGCTGTGGCCCAGCTGTCTCTCACTTCTTCTAACGGCCTGCCTGTTGCTGCCCTGACTCCTATCTCCATGGCTTTATTGCTTCAATAGACTTTATCCTATCATATGACTCCTGTGCAACTAGCACAGCAATAGCTATGCCCTTGGCAGCCACCTTTATTAGGCTGCCTGACTGCTGTTAGCTGCTGTTCTCCCTCTGAGAGCAACAGGAGCCATAGAGTCCCTGTTATACTGTCCCTCCACCAGCTGAGCAGCAAGGACCATAGCCTATTGAAGTCTTTGCCTCCAATCCCCTAATCCCGGGTGGTTCTTCTCCATCCTGTACTCAGTCACATACACTCTTTAACTGCTGCCCCGAACAGGATATCAAGGTCTCACACCTGACTTAATCTGCTGCATTGAGCAAGGGGAAGTGGAGCGCCGTGTTTCTGATGATGAGGACCATGGGGAAAACTCAAGGTCTGAAGACCCCTTGCCAGGTGAGTTGCTGCAGTCCCTTCTACCTGACTCCACTCTCATAAATGCTCAATACCCAGACTGAGGCAGGGAGTGACCTGGAAACTGTAGACCTACCCTGTGCTGCCATTCAAGGGTGCTGACCTGTAGTTGCTTCTGCTATAAAGTGTCCAGGCAGATGTTGCTTCCACTCACTGAAATCAATGATGGGAAGTCAAGCAACTGTTTCCTTTTTCTCATTTAATTAGCTTGTTATTAGACAGTGAAGCTTACCGTCTAGATTTTTAAGGCCAGATTAGTTCTCCTGGGATAAGATTATCTTTATTTTCTATTCTCACTCAGCAATGCAAGAGTTGATTCCCCAGCCCAAGGTACCCATAACACCCTCTACCAGGGCATGATAGGATTTGTGGTCCCCCATGGAAATTACCATGTTTGGCTGAAGCTGTGTGTAGCCATTTTTGTTGGACAGGAGGCAGGCTGGGCTCTCCCTGGATTTTTTTCTATTTAGGTAAACCTAGAATCCAGGAAGGGTTTAATAAAAATCTCAGGCTGCATGACATGGGTCCATGGGGTGGGTGGGATTCAGAAGCTTTCATGTTGGGTGGGGAAAGTGAGTACCTTATGGCTTCCCCCAGAATCTCCCTCTGTGTCATTTTTGGGGTCCTGAGTGTCACAAACCCTCAGTCTCAGCATGGAGTCCATGTGCAGGTTACTGCCCAGGCCCTTCTCCCATTGCAGATTCCTGTGAGTTGGAGGACGCCTGGGACTCGTCAGCAGAGGAAGGCCCCATGGGCTCATTGCCTGCATCAGACCCTTCCCCGGAAGCAGGTAGGGAGCAAAGCCCTGCTCCCTCCAGGAGGGAGAGCCACAGCTCTAAATCCTCCCCTCCCAAAACATTTCTTGGAAGAAGGAGGGATTACATATTTTGGCTTGTTTGAACAAGCAGAAGCAGCACTTCTCTGTACCTCCGAAGCCTCCAGTCCTAGGTAAGGCCGTGCTCACCAAACATTCATGTCCACCGTAAACGTCTTGATCTCCACCGTAAGGCTGTTCACACTTGTCCCCAGATGCTGCTCTCAGTATAGCCAGACATCAAGTGTGAGCACTGGAGCTCTGCCCTGAAAAGCCTCACTAATGCGCTTTGGATACTGGAGCACGTCAGCCCAGTCAGGTGGAGTCCTCGGCATCTCCTGGACCCATCAGTGCTGTGGGATAGAGCAACCCTTAGAGAGCCTCATTCTTCCTTTAAGCAGATGCTTGTGATCTCATGTTCAGCCTCTTAGTGCACAGAGTCATTCAGGTACTGTCTTAATGCGTGTCCTCCATGCGCTTCTCCCACAAGGGTCTGAAGTGATGGGGCTCAGCTCTGTGACAAGTCCTGAGAAAGTGGCTCTGAAATCCACCAAGTTGCAGAACATTAGGATGGCACGTGTACTTTCCCCTCCCCCAACCCCAGCACTTGGGGTGTTAGAAAGAAGAGCTTATTTTCTTAACTAAATACAGGCACCAAGCTCCAGCTATAATCTGAGGCCCAGCACAAGTCGGGGAACATAGTTTATGCCCTTAGCTTTGCCCTGACACAAAATCTGGAAGTTTTTTTTCACCCACCCAGGAGCTGCCTTGATGCTGAGCAGAGCTGAGGAGCAACCTCCAGACAAAGGACCTGCAGATCTGGAACCGCCACAGACTTGCCCAAGTACATCAGGAGGGAGGAACCCTCCAAGTCCTGAGGAGGACTGTTTGCATAAGATGCCAGGCAGGTCCCAAAACCAGATGGAGAATGTGTTGTTGAATAAGGTACCAACTCCTGATATGAGTGAGAGTGGAGTGGAGGTGAAGCCTGGTAAGAGCCAGGGTTACAGGGAAGAAGTTCAGAAGCTGAGAGAGATGAAAAGCTCCAAGGGAAAGATTCACCAGAAAGAGAAATTCCATTTAACCTCTGCCACCAGGGTGGGCCTTAGCAGGAAGCAGGAGCTCACGACCAAGCTCATGGAGATGGCCCAACCAACCCCTGAGTGCAGGGAAACCGTCAGTTGCCCATCGCAGCAGCAGCACATCCACGCAGAGAGGAAGACACTCCAATGCACGAAGTGCAGGAAGATTTTCACCAACAGGCAAGACCTGTCCTGTCACCAGCTCATCTGCACAGGGAAGAAGACGCATAGGTGCTCTACACATGAGAAGCACTCCACCCAGTCTTCCAGTCTAGTCTACTCCCAGCACATCCACACAGGGGAGAAGCCACATCAGTGCCCTGACTGTGGTAAGAGCTTTGCCCTTTCCTCCGACCTTGTCCGGCATCACCGCATCCACACAGGGAGAAGCCATATCAGTGCCAGGTGTGTGGGAAGAGCTTCACCCAAGCCTCCTACCTGGGCCAGCACCAGCTCATCCACGCAGGGGAGAAGCCGCATCAGTGCCCAGAGTGTGGGAAGCGCTTCACCCTTTCCTCCCACCTGGTCCGGCACCAGCTCATCCACACAGGGGAGAAGCCGCATCAGTGCCCTCAGTGTGGGAAGAGCTTCACTCTTTCCTCTGACCTGGTCCGGCACCACCGCATCCACACAGGGGAGAAGCCATATCAGTGCCCTCAGTGTGGGAAGAGCTTCACACGGTCCTCCTACCTAGGCCAGCACCAGCTACTCCACGCAGGGAAAAAGCCACATCAGTGCCCTGAGTGTGGGAAGAGCTTCACTCTTTCCTCTGACCTGGTCCGGCACCAACGCATGCACACAGGGGAGAAGCCATATCAGTGCCTTGAGTGTGGGAAGAGTTTCGCCCACTCCTCCAGCCTGATTAACCACCAGCCTATCCACACGGGGGAGAAGCCATATCAGTGCCAAGAGTGTGGGAAAAGCTTCAGCCTTTCCTCCTACCTGGTCCAGCACCAGCGCATCCACACAAGGGAGAAGCCATATAAGTGCCCAGAGTGTGAGAAGAGCTTCACGTTTTGCTCCCACCTGGTCCAGCACCAGCGCATCCACACCGGGGAAAAGCCACACCAGTGCCCTGACTGTGGGAAGAGCTTCACCCGCTCCTCCTACCTAGCCCTGCACCAGCTCATCCACACAGGGGAAAAGCCACACCAGTGCCCTGAGTGTCAAAAGAGCTTCACCTGCTCCTCTTACCTAGCCCTGCACCAGCGCATCCACACAGGAGAGAAGCCACATCAGTGCTCCGAGTGTGGGAAGAGTTTCACCCGCTCCTGCTACCTAGCCCTGCACCAGCGCATCCACACAGGGGAGAAGCCACATCAATGCCCCGAGTGTGGGAAGGCCTTTGCCCGCTCCTCCCACCTGGCGCAACACCAGCGTATCCACATGAGGGACAAGCCACATAGGTGCTCAGAGTGTGGGCAAACATTCACCTGCTCCTCCCTCCTTGCTAAACACCAGTGCATCCACATGCAGGAGCATCCATAATTCTGTCAGCACTGCAGGAAGGGTTTGGGGATGTCTACGTGCCCAGCACCCACTAGTGGATGCATTCAGGCAGTCAGGTTCAACCTGGGAAGAGTGCAGGAAGAGTTAGTTCACCGTGCCCTGAGCCCATGTAGTGCACCAAGGGTGGCCATCATAGAGGACGTTCCGTCTTTCTGCTTCTCTGTCCTCCATCCTCTATTGATACATAACCCAACGCCTTTTATGTCCTGTATTTTTCTCTTGAGGAGAAAAATAGAGGTGTTGGGTTTCATATCAATAGAGGACAGAGGATGAGCAGATGAGGACCGTGGGGATCCAGAATACAGTTAGGGACAGGATTGTCCTCTATGAAGGCCACCCTGAGTGCACCGTGGAACCCAAAGGACCTAAAGGTTGGAGTGCAAAGTTTGACAGGTAAGAGACTGGGAAAGGCTAGGAAGAAATACCTTATGATCCAAGCAGGGTGTGGAGCCTGGAATAAATCAACCTGTGTGGGACCCTGCCCCTATGCACCCCAGATGCAGAAGAGCTGGTGGTGAATTCAGTGGGCAGGGGGCTAGCCAAGTGGCTGAAAATGAAACCTCCAGCAGCAGCAGTGCTGAGTCCCTGTGGCTACTCTGCCTGACTCCGCGGGGCTCCCCAAACGCGGGGCCAGGGGCAGTTGCTCTGATTAGCCCCCCTTCCCCCACCCCAACAGCAGCCCTGCCTATAATTCTCTGGAAGCGGTCAGTGCTCCTGGGATGGACGTGTCCTCACAATAGGGCTCTCTTCCAAGTCAACTGGCTCCAGATGGCACTCGGGGACTGGACTGTCTTGTGCATCCTCCAAGCTTTGTCCTCCCTGCTGATCCCAGGGTCCTACTACGTGAGGATCCTGAGGTGCAGGAATAAGGATATTAATGGCTTGCAAAAGATTCCCTGATCTTCTTCCTGACTTCGCCTTTCCTCACCACCACGTGACCCCTTTCTCTGACCTGCTCGTGCCCATTGGGTGACGCAGGCTGCTGTTGCTGCTGCTTCATCCCCTGAGCCCAGTTCAGCAGGTTTTGCTTTTCAGCCTCTCTCCAGAACTCTGCACCGCCAGGTGCCAGCGGTTCCCGCTGCCCTCCTTCCCATCATCCCATCCTTCATAGTGGATTTCTTGCTAATAAAGCTCCAGAAATGAACATCTGATCCCTGTGCTCGGTCTCCATGTTCTTCTCAGAGCTGTGAAGTGGAAACAGGCCAGGTGCCAGAACCTTTTCCAGGGCAGATGTCTCCAGGATTCCCAAGTCCTTCCCCTTTTAGAGGATTCACCTCAAGCCAGAGCTTGGTCCTAACACTCAGGAGCAGGAGTTGTTCATGCCGGATGCATTGCTCCCAGGTAGTGCTGTATAGCAAGGGCCCTTTGCTAGGGGCTTTTGAAGGATCCCCTGCCCAGGAGCCCCTTTTCTGGGTGAAATGGGGTAATGGGAGTGAAGGAGATGCAGCCTGTGCTGCTCCTGCCTCTCCTGTGGAAGTGTGTAGAAAGTATGAGGCAAAGAGGAAAAAGGGGAAAAAACAAGAAAAAGGCAGATGGGGAATAGATTAGGAGTTTGAGCAGGAAGGAAACAGAAGCAAAGGTGGTGAAGGAGACCCCAAAGCAGAGCCAGCAAAAGGTTTTTGAGAAGTTCCTCTGGGGAGCGGCTGGAGGAAGATGAGGCGGTGAAGGAGGAAAAGAAACTATGGATACCCTCAGACTAACCTGAGGCTAGTGCCCTCGAGAGCAGGGAGAGGTGGGGCAGACTTGGAAGAAGAAAGGAAGAGAAATGGTGCTGGCTCCTACCCTGGGGGTCTTTAAGAGGAGGCTAGATGAACTCCTTGCTGGGGTCATTTGACCCCAGTACTCTTTCCTGCCGTGGTGGGGGGTCGGACTCGATGATCTGCTCAGGTCCCTTCCGACCCTTGAAACTGGAAGGAGGGATGGGATGGCTCGCTAAAAGTGAAATTGGAGGAGCGAAGGATTGGCAAACACCTGAAGGGGGGAGGAGAGTTGAAATGTAGGGAAAGACAGAGAATCAGAGATGGGGCAGAAGAAGGGGAACCATTGTCCTTTCAGGCCCCAAAATTGGGAAGTTCAGGCTGCAGGTCCAAGATGGCAACAAGTCGGAGCATTTGGGAAAGAGGAGAAGAAGAAAGAAGCAAGGGAAAACCCATGATGAAGGGTCCTTTTGCCAAACAGTGGGCACCGGTTGCCTTGGTCAGTCAGCGTCAGAGGTATTGTAGGTGTGCAGGACTAGGGGCATTCTTAGCTCAAGTACAAATAGACGTCATCTGCCTACAAAACTGATATATGAAGGGCAGTGTAGCAAGTGCCCATCTCGGGGGTGGATGTGATGTCCCCCATTCATCCCTTGCCCGCATGGTTCTTCTTTGGGTCTTCTCCTTTTTACTTGCCCACCATGCTCTGCTATTATTCATTTCGTATGAAAGGGAGGCTGCCCCAGGGCTTCCCAAGCCTCGTCTTACTCTTATGAACACAGGGGCTTGTGGTCAGTACCTTAAGGGCTAATTCGTGGGCTCCATCCTCCCTAATACCCACTCGCTAGCCTCACGGGTGCTTTCCTGACATAAGCCCTTCGTGGACTGTGGGCTCCCAACCCCATGCTCTGCCACCTGGCAGGCCCCAGGCACTGCAGTAATCCATCCCTCTATACTAGTGTCTCCAAACTTTTTTGATCGCACACCCCTGACAGTAAAAAAATTTTGAGCACAGTCCCCAATATATGTATATTCATATAAATAGAAGTTCTAATATTTTCTTCCCGCACCCCAATGGATCATCTCGTGCACCCCACTTTGGAGACCACTAGTCTGCACCACCCCCAGGGCTCTGGACTCTTGCGTGCCTAGTGCCCCCTAGACACTGGACCTTCTCCAAAGTAGCTAGTCCTTTTTGGGTTCAAACTCTCTCTCTCTGGGTCTCAGACCTACGCCTGGCAAGGCCCCACACTCCATCCTGTTGCCGCTGTATTTATGACCAGGATACCTTGTTCTTCCTGACCGTGTTACTCTCGGTCACGCTGCAGCTTCAGAGCTAGTGGGTCTACCAGAGGTACGATCCTCTCATTCTGACACATCCAAGAAAAATCTCGGAACAAAGGAAACACCTCTATATTGCTTTCATTGGCCTGACTAAGGCCTTGTCAGCAGAAAAGGTCACTTCAAAGAATTGGAAGACTGGGTGTCCACCCAAACTCAGCACAATCTGCTCTTTCTGGGATGGCATGTGGGGAAGAGAAGGGTCACCATGTTTCCAGGTCCAGAAATAGAGGACACCTGTCATGCAGGAGATTTGGGGTGGGGAGGGAGCAAGGGGAATATGACGGTGGGAGGGGGCAGTTGCATGCTGGTGCCCTGCCCATTCTGTAGTCCCTTACTGCCAAGCCACAGCCCCCGCCGACCCTGCTGCTGCCCCTCACTCCCAACTCACTGACCCCTACCAGATTCCCCAGTGTGCTCTGGGCCAAAATCTGACACCTGCTCCAGTCACTGTGTCACACATGGTGATCACTCTGGCCAATCCAGGACTCCACTGCACATGATGTCCACTCCCTGTCATCTGGGACCTGCATACTGTACACAGTGCTCACATCGGAGCAGCCACATGTGGAGCTGTCCCGGAGCGGGCACCGGGGGCTCCGAGGCACGTGTGTGTTGATGGAGGGGGTTGGTCTGTGAGCCTGATCTAGCCACAGGAGCGTGGAAGCCCCACACCACTCACCTGGCCCGTGGGGCTGGATGACTGATGCCCTTCTTCATGTAGATCTGCCAGCACCACATCTAAAGGTTTATTTCTCTTTACTTTTTTTTAAATGCCTGAGAATTATTTATAATTTTTCCTTTTCTAAAACCGAACTGATTATCAATAATTTAGGGGGTTCCCTTGCTTCTAATGTTGGTATCTTTTAATCTTTTTTCAATGAATGCCTAAGTAAATTTGTGCTTCTGTGATTCACTGCCTTTTAGCTTGAACACGAAGCGTGAAATTGTTTTTAGTCACCATTTCTCTGAAATCTTTTTGTCCTGTCCAGGTTTCTGGATGTAATGCAGTACCCGCCATTCCCCTTCGTCACCAGTGCTCTGGGACCTTTTCCACAGGTCAGTCATGTAACGGGGTGGACAATTATTTGGGCCCACAAGCCACGCAGGGAGCTTTGTTGAGGTGTCGCGGGCTGCCCATGCAACAACTCGCCCAAACCCCCTGGGCACGTCTACACACGATGCTACATCACTGTAGCAATGCACTGCAGCAGCATAGCACCAGCGGGCAAAAACTGTGATGTAGCAGCAATGTCGCTAGCTACATGCTCCCTCATTACAGCACATTGCTATGGAGATGTAATGCTTAAAAATAACCATGTGTGGTGTTCACGGTGCAGTGCAGGCTGTTACTGCACCATCTTTGGGTCCTTCCAAAAGGAAGTACTAAATGATGGCGCAGTAACAACAGTGCCATAGGGGCATGGGTCGAAGCACCCTCTCGGTGGGATGGGGCCCGGGTGGGCTGGGAGCGGTGTCCAGGAACAGCTGCCACACATAGGTGAATATCCTGTTGGCTGCCAAGTGAAAGGTGCCTGTTGTCGTCTTCTCCCCCTCGCCCCTTCTGGCCGCACACTTCCTCCTCCGTCTTCCTGATGCTGACCCAGAAGTCAGAAAGATACAGCGGTGCACATCAGCAGTGGGGCCTTGAAAAATGGCTCTTCCTTGCTTCGCGCAGGGGTAGCCAGTGCCTCGAGGGAAAGAAGAGGCAGAGGAGAGGGGCTTGCCTGGTCAGGAATTGAACCCAGGCCACCGGTGAGGAAAGTGAAGCCTAACCACGAGACCCTCGGCAGGGCAAGCCGATCCTTCGGCTGACCCCAGGAGCGCTCGCTCTGCCCTCTGCTGGAGGGTTGGGCCCGGCTCTTTCTCCATGCGGGGTGCCTGCCACCTGGGTGGAAAAGACTCCAGGGTTCAGGATGGGGACAGGGGGAGCAGACCCTCCACTTCCTGACGGCGAGCACAACTCCAGGCAGGGTGTGCAAGGCCTTAGCCATGCTCTTGCAGTGGCAGAGTCAGACGCCAGGCCCAAGTGTGGGCTCTTCCTATGTCCCGGGTGTCCTCATCTCCCTCTGGAGAGACGGGTTCAAATTCTAGTCCTGGCACTCGCTTCTGGCGGGCCATCTGCACTTCTGCACGGCAGCCGCCTCCACCAAACCTAACCGCACCAGCGCCCTCGCTGCTCCCGCTCTGCGGGTTGGCCCCTCGCTCCCTCCCGCCTGTCTGGGCAGCGGGGTGGGACCCCGGCACCTCCTCCGTGCTGAAGGTCTTGGGCGCGGGGAGCCCCTGCAAGCCAAGGGCCGGCGCCCCGGCAACTGCCCACCGCAAAACCAGTCCGGGAGCGGAGCTGCAGCAGCGCGTGCGGGCCGGGGGCTGCTTTATTACTCACCGCTTCTCACGTGGGCTGGGCCGGCACCCCCGCCGCCCCCGCCCGCGGGCACTCCGGCTCCCGAGCGCCGCGGCCCGGAGCCCGCCACCCCGCCGGGAGGCGCCGCGTGCGGGACAGCCCGGGACCGGCGCGGGCAGCCGGCCACACGCCCGGGGGGGGTCCCGGCCCGCAGGGCAGCGCGTGCGGGATGCTCCGGGCGGGGGCGTCGGCAGCCCGGCACAAGGGCAGGACCGGACTGCAGCGGCCCCGGCGCGGAGCCCCGCCCCCTCGGCCGGCCCGGCGCGGCGGGCTCCACTTCCCTTCCGGAGCAGCGGGCACTGCGGCCCCGCCCCCCCGCCCGAGCGCGCCCCGGCCGGCGGGCGGCAGCTAGCACCGCCTGTGCCCCCCCGGCCCAGGGCCCCGGGCACGACGCCCCGCACGGAGGCCGGGCCCCGAGCCCGCAGGTCGCCGCGCAGGAGAGGACCCGCCCCCGCGGCAGCGGCGCCGGCGCCGGAGCAGGTGCGGGGGGGGCGCCGGAGCCCCGCGCCGAGGCGGCGGCCCCCCCGGGTTGGTGCGGGGCGAGCGGAGGAGGCGCCCCCCCCCCCGCGGCGGCCGTGTGTCCCGCGCCGCGACCCCTCCGCCTCGCCCCCAGGCCCGTGCGCGGGGCGGCGCGGAAATGCCCGCGGGCAGGCCGGCCCCCGCCGCGGCGTTGCGGGCGCACCTTCAGCCCCGGCCCCTCGGCGCGGCCGTGCCCCCGAAGGCGGCAGAGCCCGCGGACGAGCCCCCTCGGGCCCCCGGGCAGGAGCCCCTGCCCCAGCAGGGCCCAGGTAAAGCCCGGGGGGGCCGAGCGCCCGCCCTGCCTTCGGGGGAGAGGCTCCGCGCCCTGTCCCGCGGCCGCGGCATTGCTGAGCGCGGGGCTGGGGTGGCGCGGGCTCCGGGCTGCGTGGCTGGCAGCGCCGGGCTGAGGCCCCGTCTTTCTCGCGGCGAGCGTGCGGCCCCGGCGGGAAGCCCGCTGGCCCTGGGTGGCCCCGGGGTGCTGCGGTGTCACTGCCAGTGGTGTAAGGGGTGTCCTAACAATCGGGGGGCTGCTCCCCCCGTCTCCGTGCCGCGGCGAGCCTCTGTGGCCAGCACGGGGCTGGGGCAGGTGTCGGGGACACGCGTCTCCCCGGCGAGGGTCGGCTGGTACGCTTACCCCAGGCCTCTGTCCCGCTGCGGGCCCCCTGCCACGAGAGGAGCCCTGGGAGCGGTCGGCAGGGGAAGGCTCCCCGGGCTGGCGCCCCAGACGAGGCCCTTCTCCGGGAGCAGGTAAGGAGCCGCGCTGGCACCTCTTCAAGCGGCAGGAGGCAGCGTCCAGCAAAGGCAAACCCTGTGTGCCAGAGCATTTGGATGGGGTCCGTGCTCCGCGCGCCCGGGTTTGTGCATTGTCCCGGTGCCCTGGACGCCTTTCGCACACCTTGGCGCAGACTCTCCTTGTATTTGCCTTCCCCCTAGCCTGAGGCCTCGGGCTGCCTGCTGCCCAGGCGGGCGCAGGTGAACAGCGGGGGTTTCCCCGCGTTGGCAGCACCCGGGTAACTTGTCGTTCTCTCCGCCACTCGGCAGGTGCAGGGACCCCGAGCAGAGCCGAGGAGGAGCCTCGCGAGGAAGGGCCTGGAAACCTGGAACTACAGGGGACTGCCCCAGGGGGACTGGGGGATGCGGACGTCCTGGCACCTGCTCCAGGCCCAGTGGACAAGGGGCTGGGCAGGCCGCTGAGGCCGGGGGGGAGAATGGAGGTGAGCAGGGCACCAGCTTCAGTAGCGATTGCAAGTGCAGCTTGGGCAGAGAGCAGACAGCCAGTGGTGTGGGGAAACTGTAGGGACTGGAGGCCCTAGAAGAGCAACAGAAGGAGGCTTCACTGGTGACGGCGGCTGCAGCCACACCAAGCTGGCGTTAGCTGGAGCTCGCTCCCCAGCGCAGATAGCCGGGGTGCTGGCGCTGGCCGGCTGGGTCTGGATCCGTGGAGCCAGAGCTCCCTCCTCTGGAAACGCTCCTCAGGGTGCTTCTGAGGAGTGCTCAGATAGAGGCTTTCGAGGCCGGAAGAACCAAGGAAGAGCCGTCCTGGGGACTGGGTGATACCCAGCCAGCACCAGGGAGTCTCTCCAGCTGACCCCAGCAAGTTGAACGTGGCTCCGACTATGGAGAATAGAGGGTCATTTCAAGTGATGCCAGCAGGATTTGTCCAGCACAGGCAGTGACACGGCAGCTCTTCGGGTAGGTAGTTTGGTAGGAGTGAGTAGCGCCCCTGGCTGCTAGACGTCTCTGTTATTCAGAAGTGAGGCAGAAGAAAGGATAGATTTGCACCCTGCAAACTAATAGTCAGAGATGCATAGAATAGGATTTTGTGAGCCCAAGCTCATTTCATGAAATACAGCGAGAGGACATGCACAAGGAAGACTATAGATAGAGTGAGTGGTTTTCTATACTAAACATTGGGAAAGGAGGCAGGGAAGGGAGAAGGGTGGGAGTGGGGCAGTGCTGAGAGAGAGAAACAAGAAAAAACCCTAACAGAATAGTAGAGATGGAGGCGAATGAACCTGAAATGCTATAATCCACTTTATTTTGCTCAGTGATCGTGTCATGTATATTGAGGAGAGAGTGCATGTCTCCCTCTGGGCTCAGTGCAGTGGTGGGAATGGGTGTTATGTCGCCTGTTGTTTGAAAGACATAGTTTGAGTTTAGGGGCTGCCTGTAAAGCAGGACAGGCTTGTCCAGCATGGCTACATTGGGACAACCCTCCTTTTCCAGGAGGGGGTGGCAGTCCTTACTGATGTGTCCAGGGTTTTCAAGCTGGGGGCTGTAGGTGACAGGCAGTGGGAGTCCGTGTTTCCTCTCCTCTGGCTCGTATGGTAGCAGGTTGGAGCAAGGTCTGAGTCTGGCTTTGGTGCTTGCAGTGATCACAATTTTGGTGTTTTATTGCAGTTGTAGCAATCCCTGCTTCACATCCTTCAAATGTGCATCCTGGTGGGTGGGAGGCATGGAAGGAGATAGTGTTGTGATGGCAAGTTTGGCTGTGGGTGATGGATCCACAGTGGTAGCGGGTGGGTTTCTAACTCAGTGTTGCCATTTCAAACATTCACCATTTTGTTTAGGAAATGAATTTGCTGAGTGGACCTTTGCAGAGTTGATTTGATGGAGGGTTGGAGATTGTTAAACTCCTGGTGAGATTTCTTTAGGGTTTCTATCCCACCTGTCTGTATGATGAGAACACCCTTCATGTACCTTGGATATATGAAGGGGATGAGAGGCAGCTAGGGAGGAAACGGACTACAGGTTTCCCTCGATTTTATGCTGTACATGCATTCCGAGAACGGCACTTAAATTGAATTTGCATAAAGCTAACCCACTTTACAGTGTAACAAGCGGGGATGAGTTCCCATGGTGGTGAGGGAGGGAGTGAGGCTGGGCCTAGGGAAGGGGTGGCGGGAGGGGTGCTGCTCCTGGGGCTGCCCAAGGCAGCAAAGCAGAGGGAACAGAGCCCCGGCTCCAGCGAACCTGGGAGTGACCAGTGCCAGCTGCCTGCAGCTGCTGGCTGCGCCGTCCTCCGCCTGTCCCCACTCGCCTCTGCGCCTGGGCTGCGCCGTGCCCTGGTGCGGGCAGATGGTGTCAGCTGCTTCCAGGGCCGCTGCAGCCGGGGACACCACCCGGGGCTCCGCTTGTCCGCACTCACCCCAGCCCGTGCTGGAGCGGCCTCGGGAGCAGTCAACATCAGCTGCCTGCAGCACGGCACAGCGCAGCCCGTGAACTGGGGCGAGCCCAGGCACGGGGGAGCAGGCGGAGCACGGTGCAGCCCCGTGGCTCCGGGCAGCTGGCACTGGCTGCTCCCGGGGCTGGGGTGAGTGGGGCACAGCTCTTTCCCCTCCCCCACAAATTTACCTGCTTGGGCATCTATGCTGATTGCATAAGAGCCAATTTACCTCGCATATAATGAATTCTGGGTCTAAATATGCTCATCACATAAGAGCAAATTTGCATATAAAGAATCCACATAAATTGAGGGAAACCTATATGGGTTTGTCATGAATATACTGGCATATTGTGGGGACCATATGTATGCCCATGGCATTGCCATTTGTAAGTATTTGGAGGGAGTCCCCATTTCTGAAGTAGTTGTGTGTAAAGGTGAAGGAAGCCCACGTGTACACAACATGCTAAGAAAGTCAAATGAATACTGGTCACAAAACCAGCTTCCCCAGGGAGTCTTACAGGCCTATACACCTACGCTACATACTGCAAAGCAAAAATAGCTTCAACACCTCCCACAGTGAGACGGGCTGAAGCAGACGCATTGACTCCTGTGTCCCCAGAGCTGTATCCACATCACATGTCAGTTGAACACCTGGGAATTTACCGCCCCTAAATAACATAGCTAAGACCCAAATCTTTGTATCCCAGAGTAAGTACAGATCAGGGCTGTGGGGGCTGGAGACAACCAGAAGAGAAGATGCTGATGGCGTAATGCTTGTGACTGCAGCTCCGGGAGGCCTTTGAGGACGTGGCGGTGTACTTCACGCGGAAGGAGTGGGAGCTGCTCGGAGATGGAGACAAGGAGCTTTACCGGGACCAGATGCTGAGGAATTACCAAGCCCTTGTTTCCCTGGGTAAAGCTCTGTTCACTGCTTCTCTCTGGAACTGCGAGCTCTGAATTTTATCATTGTCTTCCTGTTTTTCAACAGTCTGATCTTCCTTCACTTCTGGGTAGCATTTCAAATCCTCCTCCTTCCCATTTGCTCTGGCAGTGATGATGGCGCCTCTCGCATTTCCTATTTATATATCCTCCTTCATTTAATCTGGCCACACTCACTTGAGTCTTTCTCATCCGTTTAACTCCTGGTGCTTCCATATTCAGGAGATTCATGGTAAGATGATCCTTTTGCTTCCCAGCATGTTCCTATCTTCTCCAGTTCATTGGGCATACAAATTCTCTAACCAGGGCATTTTCCAAGAATTCCTTGGAGAACTATTCTGATTTCTTCACTCTCTTGCCTAGTGTATCTTATCCAAACACATCGAGCAACTCTTGGATGCTGAGTTCAGTGCTATCCTTTTTCTCCACCTTCGGTTACCATCTAGCAGAAATTCATGGAAGTCTTATCAGCCTCTGCTGCTACAACAAATGGATTAAGCAGTTTCTTAACTCCTTCTCTCTGGGGTCAGCCCTGGGCTCTGCATGGCAGCATTTGGTGGCAGAGGGGCTGGTTGGGGTGTAAGTCTGAAGAACTTGTGAAGCCATTTGGCTGGGCGGCAGGCAGCACCTGCACTTAAGCACCCTCATGCCCCAGCTAGACCCTGTTGCTGTCGCCATGTGCATTTCAGTGCAGTTACTTACCCTGCCCTAAGATAATACTGTCAGAGATAGTGCTAAGATCTTACAGCAGAGTTAATTTATTGCACCATAATACCAGTGCACATGTAGAGAGTGACACTTTACTGTGAAGCTAATTAGTTAACTCCCTCCACATCTAGATATTCTTAGTCCAGTTTGGAAGAGAGGCTGCCCCAGGGCCCTAGAGGGAGCTCCACGCTGGTCTCTTGCCAGCAGATCCCCTTGGGCCCCGTTGAATTCCTTGCATTTAGTTTGCCCCCCTAGCCCACATATATCCCCCAGGACACCTTTTGTCTTATGGGCTAATCATGGCCCCTGAACCTCCCTTAGAGATGTGCCCGTGCCTCACAGGCATTACTGACTCACAATTATGTGTGGCACTTGTCCTCAAGCCAGTATCCAGCCATTCCAGGCCTCCACACACCTGTCAGGGCCTTGGACTTCCCAGGCTCTGCTTCTTCCTCTGGCCGGTCCCTTGCTGCCTAGGCCCACCGTGCTGGATCCGGCTCCTGGGTTCAGCCCTGTCAATTCAGTCTCTTGGGCTTCTGCCACTTGCCTCTTGCTCTGGGGCCCTGACCCCAGAGTTTGTCCCTCACAAGCCGCACATTTCTGACCTTGGTTCTTGCCTCTTTCAGTCTGTGGTTGCCCCCCTCTGGGCTACGAGCCCCTGACCCTGGTCCTCACCCCACTTGGGTTCTGCTTTTGCACCTGATGAGCACTGCCTCAGTCTCCGTCTCCTCTAGTGTTATTCTCCCTGCAGGAACCTCTTCTGTGTCTTGGGTCCCAGCCCCTGGCAGCGTTCTCCAAAACACTTGTGCGCCACTCTGGCAACACTGGGCCCCCCTAACCTCCCCTTACTAGTCCCAAACCCAGTGTAAACCACAGCACGATACACAAGCCCTCTGGCTACAACAGACTATTGTCCCCATGCTGGGTCTGAACATAAAACCCACTCCCTGGCTGAACCAGCATGCTAGTCTGCAGGTCTCTGGGTCTCTCCTGTCAGCCAGGCAGTCCCCTGTAGCCTCCCTGTCCCGGGGCTCCTTCTGCAGCTTGCAGAGCCAAACTGCCTGCCGTAGCTCAGGCCCCGGCTCACAGCTCGCTCAGGATCTGCCCACTTCTGGGCAGGTGGCTTCCTAGCACAGCAATAGGCAGTTTGGCTGCCCATTCCCATGCCAGCCACCTTTATTAGGCTGCGTGAGTGCTGTTAACTGCTGTTCTCCCTCTGAGAGTAACAGGAGCCATTGCGTCCCTGTTACTGTTTCTCCATCACCTGGGTATCAAGGACCATCGTCTATTGAAGGTTTTTCCCTCCAGTCCCCAAATCCTGTTTGATTCTTCTCCATCCTGTACTCGGTCACAAACACTCTTTAACCCCAAACAGGATATCAGGGTCTCACACCTGACTTAGTCTGCCGCATCAAGCAAGGAGAAGAGGAGCTCTGGGTTTCTGATGATGAGGACCATGGGGCAACTTCAAGGTCTGAAGACGTCTTGCCAGGTGAGTTGTTGCAGTTGCAGCCCCCTCCACCTGGCTCCACTCTCAAAAATGTTCCATACCCAGAGCGAGGTGGGGAGGGACCTGGGAACCATAGACCTGCCCTGCGCTGCTGTTCGAGGGTGCTCACCTGCAGTTGCTCCAGGCAGATGTTGCTTCCACTCACTGAAATCAATGATGTGAAGACAAACGACTGTTTTCTTGTTCTCCTTTAATTAGCATGTTATTGGACAGTCAAACTTAAGGTAGCCCTCTACCAGCACATGATAGGATTAGTGGTCCCTCATCAAAATTAGCATGTTTGGCCAATGCTCTGTGTAGCCATTTTTGTTGAAGAGGACACAGGCTCCCTGTTTTTTTTTTCTGGCTAGGGGAATGTGGAACCCAGGAAGTGTTTAATCAAGGTCTCAGGCTGCATGAAATGGGTCCATGGGGTGGGTGGGATTCACAAACTTTTGTGTTGCGTGGGGGAAGTGAGTACCTTATGGTTTGCACCAGAATCTCCCTTTTTGTCATCTTTGGTGCCCTGAGTGTCACAAACCCTCAGTCATAGCATAGAGTCCATGTGCAGGTTAGTGCCAGTCGGTCCTTGCAAAATGGCTCTTTTCCAATCTGGAATCAGCTGTTTTGGAGGGACAGTGACTGGATTCGGTGTTTCAGATCACTGTCCTGATTGGATTCAGCCAAATCTGTTTCAGAGATTGCCCAGCTCTCTGATCCCTGCAGTGGCAGCCTGCTGAAACCTTGCACGCAGATCTGCCCTCCCACCGGGAAGAGCTAGGAAAATGATCAGAGAGCTGGGGAATCGAACCAGGAGCTACATGTCAACATCAGAGCAGTCCTTGCCCCCCTCTTCCTGCCCGCTCTTCTTAGTTTTTGTCTCCCTGCAAGCCTGGCTCTGAAACTCCAAAATTCTCCAAAGCATTTCCAGACCATTTTGGAGCTGTTTCAGAGTCTTCCAACTCAATTCAGATTTGGTGTTTCAGGTGCCAAAAGCGCCCAAAACACCTCTGAAATAAAACGGCTGCCCAAATTTCTCACAGCCCTAGTGCCCAGGCTTTTCTCCCACTGCAGATTCCTGTGAGTTGGAGGACACCTGGGACTCGTCAGCAGAGGAAAGCCCCACGGGCTCACTGCCTGTATCAGACCCTTCCCTGGAAGCAGGTAGGTAGTAAAGCCCTGCTCCCTCCAGGAGGGAGAGCCACAGCTCTAAATTCTCCCCTCCCAGACCATTTTTTGGAGGAATGAGGGATTAAATATTTTGGCTTGTTTGAACAAGCAGAAGCAGCACTTCTCTGTACCTCCGAAGCCTCTAGTCCTAGGTAAGGCCATGCTCACCAAACATTCATGTCCACTGTAAACGTCTTGATCTCCACCATAAGGCTGTTCACACTTGTCCCCAGATGCTGCTCTCAGTATAGCCAGACATGAAATGTAAGCACTGAAGATCAGCCCTGAACACCCTTGCTAATGCATTTTGGATGATGGAGCATGTCGGCCCAGTCAGGTGGAGTCCTCAGCATCTTCTGGACCCATCAGTGCTGTGGGATAGAGCAACCCTTAGAGAGCCTCATTCTTCCTTTAAGCAGATGCTTGTGATCTCGTGTTCCACCTCTTAAAGCATCAAGTCATTCGGGTATTGTCGTAACACACATCCCGCATGCACCTCTCCCACAAGGGTCTGAGGTGATGGGGTTCAGAGCAGCAACACAAGTCCTGAGAGAGTGGCTCTGAAATCCACCAAGTTGCAGAACATTAGGATGGCACGTGTACTTTCCCCTCCCCCAACCCCAGCACCTGGGGTGATACAAAGAAGAACTTATTTTCTTAAGTAAATACAGGCACCAAGCTCCAGCCATCACCTGGTGCCCAGCACAACTCAGGGAATAGTAGTTTATGCCCTTAGCTGTGCCCTGACACACAATCTAGAGGTTTTATTTCCCCCCACCCAGGAGCTGCCTTGATGCTGAGCAGAGCTGAGGAGCAACCTCCAGAGGAAGGGCCTGCAGATCTGGAACCGCTACAGACTTCCTCAGGATCCGGAGGGAGGGACCCCTTAAGTCCTGAGAAGGACCGTTTGTATAAGAGGCCCGGCAGGTCCCAAAACCACATGGAGAATATGTTGTTGAACAAGGTACAGACTCCTGTTATGCGTGAGAGTGGAGTGGAGGTGAAGCCTGGTGAGAGCCAGCGTTACTGGGAAGAAGTTGAGAAGCTGAGAGAGATGAAAAGCCCCAAGGGAAAGATTCACCAGAAAGAGAAATTTCATTTAACCTCTGCCACCAGGGTGGGCCTTAGCACGAAGCAGGAGCTCACGACCAAGCTCATGGAGATGGCCCAACCTACCCCTGAGTACAGGGAAACCGTCAGTTGCCCATCGCAGCAGCAGCACATCCACGCAGAGAGGAAGACACTCCAATGCACGAAGTGCAGGAAGATTTTCACCAACAGGCAAGACCTGTCCTGTCACCAGCTCATCTGCACAGGGAAAAAGACACATGGGTGCTCTACACATGAGAAGCACTCCACCCAGTCTTCCAGTCTAGTCCACTCCCAGCACATCCACACAGAGGAGAAGCCACATCAGTGCCCTGAGTGTGGGAAGAGCTTCACCCTTTCCTCCCACCTGGTCCGACACCAGCGCATCCACACAGGGCAAAAGCTACATCAGTGTCCTGAGTGTGGAAAGAACTTTGCCCATTCCTCCGGGCTGGCTCACCATCAGCGCATCCACACAGGAGAGAAGCCATATCAGTGCCCAGACTGTGGCAAGAGCTTCACCCACTCCTCCTACCTAGCCCAGCACCAGCTCATCCACGCAGGGGAAAAACCACACCAGTGCCAAGAGTGTGGAAAGCGCTTCACCCTTTCCTCCCACCTGGTCCAGCACCAGCGCATCCACACAGGGGAGAAGCCACATCAGTGCCCCAAGTGTGGGAAGAGCTTCGCCCACTCCTCCAGCCTGATTCATCACCAGCGCATCCACACAGGGGAGAAACCATATCAGTGCCAAGAGTGTTGGAAGAGCTTCAGCCGCTCCTCGTACCTAGCCCAGCACCAACTCATCCACGCAGGGCAAAAGCCACATCAGTGCCCAGTGTGTGAAAAGAGCTTCACCCAAGCTTCCCACCGGGACCGTCACCAACGTATCCACAAAGGGGACAAGCTACATCAGTGCCCTGAGTGTGGGAAGAGCTTCACCCGCTCCTCCTACCTAGCCCTGCACCAGCTCCTTCATGGAGGGGAAAAGCCACATCAGTGCCCAGAGTGTGGGAAAAGCTTCACCCTTTCCTCTGATCTGGTCCGGCACCAGCGCATGCATACAGGGGAGAAGCCATATCAGTGCTCTGAGTGTGGGAAGAGCTTCGCCCACTCCTCCAGCCTGATTAATCACCAGCCCATCCACACAGGGAAGAAGCCATATCAGTGCCAAGAGTGTGGGAAGAACTTCAGCCTTTCCTCCTACCTTGTCCAGCACCAGCGCATCCACACAGGGGAGAAGCCATATCAGTGCCCAGACTGTGGGAAGAGCTTCACCCTTTCCTCCCACCTGGTCCAGCACCAGCACATCCACACAGGGGAGAAATCACACCAGTGCCCTGACTGTGGGAAAAGCTTCACCCGCTTCTCCTACCTAGCCCTGCACCAGCGCATCCACACAGGGGAGAAGCCACATTAGTGCCCAGACTGTGGGGAGGCCTTTGCCCGCTCTTCATACCTGGCTCAACACCAGCGCATCCACATGAGGGACAAGTCACATAGGTGCTCAGAGTGTGGGCAAACATTCACCTGCTCCTCCCTCCTGGCTAAGCACCAGTGCATCCACACACAGGAACATCCATAACGCTGCCATCACTGCAGGAATGGTTGGAGGATGTCTACGTGCTCTGCACCCTCCACTGGATCCATTTCGGCAAGCAGCTTCATCCTGGGAAGAGTGCAGGAAGAGTTTACCCTGCCCTAAGTCCATGTAGTGCACTGCTGAACCCAAAGGACCTAGAGGTTTGGGTGCAAAATTTGACAGGTAGGAGAAACTAGGAAAGGATAGGAAGAAATGCCTTACGCAGAGCAACCTCTGAGGTGATGATCTTCGCATCAGCCTTGGAGCCTATAAATTCCCTATCATCAGGGATGACCTGAGCAGGGTTTGGAGCCTGGGGCAAATCAGCCTGTGTGGGGCCCTGCCCCTGCACACCCCAGATGCAAAGAAGCCAGCAGTGGATGCAAGGGGGTGGAGCTTGCCAAGTGGCTGAATGCGAAGACAGCAGCGGCAGTGACATTGAATCACTGTAGCTCCTCTGCCTGGCTCCACGGGCCCGAAGCACAGGACCTGAGGCAGACTAGTGCCCCCACACCCCAAATGGCAGCCCTGCCTATCATTCTCTGGAAGCGGTCAGTGCTCCTGGGGTAGACATGTCCTCACAATAGGGCTCTCTTCCAAGTCAACTGGCTCCAGATGGCACTCGGGGACTGTCTTGTGCATCCTCCAAGCTTTGTCCTCCCTGCTGATCCCAGGGTCCTGCTACGTGAGGATCCTGAGGTGCAGGAATAAGGATATTAATGGCTGGCAAAGGATTCCCTGATCTTCTTCCTGACTTCGCCTTTCCTCACCACCACGTGACCCCTTTCTCTGACCTGCTCGTGCCCATTGGGTGACGCAGGCTGCTGTTGCTGCTGCTTCATCCCCTGAGCCCAGTTCAGCAGGTTTTGCTTTTCAGCCTCTCTCCAGAACTCTGCACCGCCAGGTGCCAGCGGTTCCCGCTGCCCTCCTTCCCATCATCCCATCCTTCATAGTGGATTTCTTGCTAATAAAGCTCCAGAAATGAACATCTGATCCCTGTGCTCGGTCTCTATGTTCTTCTCAGAGCTGTGAAGTGGAAACAGGCCAGGTGCCAGAACCTTTTCCAGGGCAGATGTCTCCAGGATTCCCAAGTCCTTCCCCTTTTAGAGGATTCACCTCAAGCCAGAGCTTGGTCCTAACACTCAGGAGCAGGAGTTGTTCATGCCGGATGCATTGCTCCCAGGTAGTGCTGTATAGCAAGGGCCCTTTGCTAGGGGCTTTTGATCATTTTCCCTGCCCAGGAGCCCCTTTTCTGGGTGAAATGGGGTAATGGGACTGAAGGAGATGCAGCCTGTGCTGCTCCTGCCTCTCCTGTGGAAGTGTGTGGAAAGTATGAGGCAAAGAGGAAAAAGGGGAAAAAACAAGAAAAAGGCAGATGGGGAATAGATTAGGAGTTTGAGCAGGAAGGAAACAGAAGCAAAGGTGGTGAAGGAGACCCCAAAGCAGAGCCAGCAAAAGGTTTTTGAGAAGTTCCTCTGGGGAGCGGCTGGAGGAAGATGAGGAGGCGAAGGAGGAAAAGAAACTATGGATACCCTCAGACTAACCTGAGGCTAGTGCCCTCGAGAGCAGGGAGAGGTGGGGCAGACTTGGAAGAAGAAAGGACTTTGACTTCTAATTACTTTATCCAGGGGTTCAGGTATACAACAATGGTGGCCGCTTACAGAGCGGAGACACAAACAACTCACTACCAAACCAACCAGCACATCACAGCGTGACAGACACCTTCGCTGCATTTCACGTCGTGTCTTACATGCTAATTATGCGGACGGCGCACTGGCCACACAGTCATAAACAATTCAGACCGTGCTCCATCCCATCATACATGTAACAAAACCTTCAACTTCACACAAAAAGAAAGTAAAAAAGCAGCCTGGTGAGGACCCAGGACGTGGCACAAGCTGGAAGTCGCAGTTCGACACCGAGCCAACCCGGTCGCCCAGACCGGTCATGACATCAGAGCGCGTATTTGAGACGGCCGTCCTCCACCTGGCACAGCGCGGCTCAAAGGCAGGCACCGCCCGCCAGAAGGAGAGAGGAAGGAGGGAAAGTGTAATTGGAGAAATGAAGGCTTGACAAACACCTGACAGGTGAAAGAGTGGTGAAATGTAGGGAGAGGAAGAAGGGGAACCATCCTCTGTTCAGGCCCCACAACTGGAAAGTTCAGGCTGCAGGTCCAAGATGGCAACAAGTCAGAGCATTTGGGAAAGAGAAGAAGAAAGCAAGGGAAAACCCATGATGAAGGGTCCTTTTGCCAAACAGTGGGCACCGGTTGCCTTGGTCGTTGCATCAGTCAGCGTCAGAGGGCACACTTGCCTGCCTGTACACTAATGCCAGGAGCCTGGGCAACACGCAGGACGAGCTCGTCCTCCTGCTCAGTGCAAAGAAATACAATGTCATTGGGATAACGGAGACCTGGTGGGACTCCACCCATGACTGGACCATGGGGATAGAGGGCTGTACCCTGTACAGGAGGGAGCGTGTTGACAAAAGGGGCGGGGGTGTAGCTCTCTATGTGAAGGAAAGCTACGTGTCCCTGCAAGCTGATGTTGGTGACCAGCATGGACAGCTAGAGACCCTCTGGGTAAATATTCATGGGGAAAACAGCACAGGGGACACAACGGTGGGAGTCTACTACAGACCTCCCACCCAAAGTCCTGAGCTTGACCAGGAGTTCGCCCGGGAACTGACTGAGGCCGCTTGCTCCAGGACCTTGGTTGTCATGGGCGACTTCAATTACCCAGACATCTCCTGGGAAGATCACTCAGCAAAATCCGAGCGGTCGCAAAGCTTTCTCTCGTGCGTGGATGACCTCTACCTGACTCAAGAAGTCTATGGGCCAACGAGAGGCAAAGCATTGCTCGACCTGGTACTGGCTACGGGGGACGACCTAATCGGCAACCTAGTGATTGATGGGAAGCTGTGTGACAGCGACCACGAGCTGATCACCTTCACCATCCGCCGTAAAGCTGGCAAGTCAGTCAGCAACACAGAAGTCCTTGACTTCAGAAAAGCCGACTCTGACAAGATCAAGAGGCTTGTCGGTCAGGCCCTCAGGGACCGTGACCCCAGGGAGATGGGAGTTCAAGAAGAGTGGTTGCTTCTCAAGGAAGCGATCCTCAAGGCACAAGCTAAATCTATCCCAACATGGAGGAAAGGCAGCAAGAAGGCACAGCAGCCCCCCTGGCTCTCCAGGGACCTAGCGGACCTCCTGCGGCTAAAAAGGAAAGCCTACAAAGGATGGAGGACAGGATTCACCTCCAAGGAGGATTATTCTGCACTGGTCCAGTCCTGCAGGGAGCAAACCAGGAAAGCCACGGCTGCAACTGAACTCCAACTAGCTTCAAGTATCAAGGACAACAAAAAATCCTTTTTCAGATATGTGGGGAGCCGGAGGAAAAGCAAGGGCAATGTTGGACCCCTGCTAAACCAGATGGGGCAACTGACAACTGACGCCCAGGAAAAAGCCAACCTATTAAATAGGTACTTTGCATCAGTCTTTCATCAGTCCCATGGGATGCCCATGCCTGCTATGGGACAGGGAGATCCGGGTGATGGGGATCCCCTACCCTCCATAAATGCTGACCTCGTGAAGGAACACCTTGAGAAGCTGGATACCTTCAAGTCAGCCGGCCCTGACAACCTGCACCCCAGGGTACTCAAGGAGCTGGCGAGCGTCATAGCCCAGCCCCTGGCACGGGTCTTTGAAAACTCCTGGCGCTCTGGTGTAGCGCCCGAAGACTGGAAGAAGGCCAATGTGGTGCCAATCTTCAAAAAAGGGAGGAGAGTGGATCTGGCTAACTACAGGCCCATTAGCCTGACTTCTATCCTGGGGAAGATCCTAGAAAAGTTTATTAAGGAGGCCATTCTTGAGGGACTGGCCCAGGCTAACATCCTAAGGGACAGCCAGCACGGGTTTGTTGCGGGTAGGTCTTGTTTGACCAATCTCATTTCCTTCTATGACCAGACGACCTATCACCTGGACAAGAGAGAAGAGATTGATGTCATATACCTTGACTCCAAAAAAGCCTTTGATCTGGTATCCCATGATCACCTCTTGGCCAAACTGGCCAGTTGTGGCCTTGGCTCCACCACGATCCGCTGGCTGGGAAACTGGCTCCATGGTTGGACCCAGAGGGTTGTGATTGATGGCAGTCACTCATTGTGGTGCCCTGTGACCAGTGGGGTCCCTCAAGGCTCTGTCCTGGGACCCATACTGTTCAACATCTTCATTAACGATGTGGACATTGGAGTCAGGAGTGGACTGGCTTGAGAGAGTCCAGAGGAGAGCCACGCGCATGATCAGAGGTCAGGAAAACAGATCTTACAATGACAGGCTGAGAGCCATGGGACTCTTTAGCCTGGAAAAGCGGAGGCTCAGGGGTGATCTGATGGCCACCTATAAGTTTATCAGGGGTGACCACCAGGATCTGGGGGAACGTCTGTTCACCAGAGCGCCCCAAGGGATGACGAGGTCGAACGATCACAAACTCCTGCAAGACCGTTTCAGGCTGGACATAAGGAAGAATTTCTTTACTGTCCGAGCCCCCAAGGTCTGGAACAGTCTGCCAGCGGAGGTGGTTCAAGCACCTACATTGAACACCTTCAAGAGTAAATCGGATGCTTGTCTTGCTGGGATCCTATGACCCCAGCTGAGTTCCTGCCCTTTGGGCAGGGGGCTGGACTCGATGATCTCCCGAGGTCCCTTCCAGCCCTGATGTCTATGAAATCTATGAGAGGTATTGTAGGTGTGCAGGACTAGGGGCATTCTTAGCTCAAGTACAAATAGACGTCATCTGCCTACAAAACTGATATATGAAGGGCAGTGTAGCAAGTGCCCATCTCGGGGGTGGATGTGATGTCCCCCATTCATCCCTTGCCCGCATGGTTCTTCTTTGGGTCCTCTCCTTTTTACTTGCCCACCATGCTCTGATATTATTCATTTCGTATGAAAGGGAGGCTGCCCCAGGGCTTCCCAAGCCTCATCTTACTCTTATGAACAGAGGGGCTCATGGTCACCTCCAGTCTTGGAGCTATCATCAGAGGGAAGGTATGCCTGGCCAGTACGCGAGCGTCACCCTGAGGTTCTTTCTTGAGTGTCAGATGCCAGCTGCCTGGAGGCTGCGCCCCGGTCCCACCCAGATGGGCTGGTGGTATGCCCTCTGTCCAAGGTGGCCTCAGGTTCCCAGGGACCCTTTGCTGTTCTGAAATCCCTCCTTCTACATTCTCTCTCTCCTCTGATAACTCTTCCTCCTTCGGCACCACTGATTGGCTTCCCTGTGGTTGTCATACTGCCTATGTTCTATCCTACCAGCATGTTCCTTTGTTTCACAAACCCGTCACATGCACACATCTTAATCTGGTTATTTCCCAGGCCTCTTAATTTGGTCTGCCCCAAAACTGGAAATCCCAGAGGCTATGCCGTTAGGCACTGTAACCTGGCACCAATGCTGCAGAGTCCCTTATCACTGATATGGACCAGCGTGGTGTATGTCTTCAGTTTTCCAGCCTGGGTGTCTGCTTGCCTGTATCAGACATAGTGGGCCTTGAAGGAAACTTTGTGGTGCCAGGCTTTTAGAAATCAATTAACCCTTGCCATAGCCCTGGACCATTGTTCTAATGCACATTTACTTTACCTACAAGCCAGTTCCTAAAAACAAACTTCTAGCCATTTTCTAGCTAGCCATCACACCCCCTCAATGGGCTCCGTCTCTCTGCCTCTAGGCCGCAGGACCCCCATCCTTCTGGGCCCCCGCTCACTCTTGTTGGGCCATTTGGAACGTCCAAACCTCCCGTTCAACCCCTTCCACAGCCACCAGGTCCTCGGCAGTCCTCTCAGGGACTGGGCCCGTCTCGGGTCAGGCCAGGAGGGCACAGAGGTACCAGATAGATTATCTCTGCCTGCATGTGCAGGGGCAGCCATTTCTGTAGGGGCACGAAGCCACACGACTTGCCCGTGGGCTCTGGACCCCATTGGTGATGCTTTGGGGTTGTACGTGGGTGCATGTGCACCCCCTGAGATTGGCTATGCAACCCCCTGAGAAGTGCTGCCAGCAGCGCCTGCAGGCAGTCACAGCTCGTCACCGCCCACCCCTTCCCCAGCCCCCGGCACAGCAGCTGTTTGGTGCCAAGCACCCAGGTCCCTGCTCCCCAGCTCCTGGTCCTACCCACAGGCTCCCTGCGTACCCAGGCAGAGCAGGCGCAGCCAGGGGTAGCCTGTGCCAGGCTGACAGCCAGCTTAGGAACCCTGGATTCAGCTCCTACTGCATCTCCTGCACCAGTTGGGGGCCCGGCGTGAGGCCCCAGAGGCTGGGGGGGCATGGTGGCGGCGAGTGGGTAGCTCCTGCAGGCAGCCACGTTGGTGTCAGCAGCAGGAACAAGCTGAGCGGGGAGCTCCCGCAGGTGGGTGTGGTGGTGTCAGCGGTGAGGTGGGAGCAAGGCAGGGGAGGGCACTGCCCCGGGATGAGCCTTTCTGTGGCTCCCAGAAGTATTTCACTGAGGCGAAAGGCACAGCAGTACAGATGCCACAAGCAGCAACTGGGCTGGCTGTGGCCAGCTCCACCAAGGACACAGCAGGGCACTGGTTAGCTCAGGTACACGCGTGGGCCAGCCTGAGACTGGGGGGAGCTGGGCACTGTACAGACTCCCCAGGCTGAGATCAGGGGGTTCTGGGCATGGTAGAGACCCCCATGCCAGGATCAGGGGTGCCAGTAAAGCCCTGGCCCTGCAGGGACCTCTTACTGCTTCCTGGCCCTGGAGGGAGCAGCAGTTCTGGGGTACAGTTCCCCTGCCTGTTTGTTGTATGTGTGTGAGGGACCTGTGGGGGCTGGAGGGCATGGGTTCAAATACCCCCGGAGATCCCAGGCAGAGACCCAGGCTCTCCACTGCAGAGGCAGGCAAACTCCCTGCCCCCAGCGTGCGATGCAGCTGGCTCTGGGGTGGGCATTCAGGCCTGAACATAGCACATGCAGCCAGCTCTGCTGGGGGCGTGTTAAGGCTGGGGATATATGGCCCCTCACCTAGCACTAGGAGGAGACTGGCTCTGGAGCGCAGCACCACGGCTGAGTACAACCAAGGTGCTGTCATCTGTGGGCTCTTTGAGCAGTAGTTACGTAGATGCACATCACGAAATGGCGGCAAAAATCGCCATGTTGCTAGCGTAGTTGCATGTGAAAATACACACTGACATCTTTTGTCCTGGTAGTTTTTGATTGATCACGGTAAACTAAACCACCTCCGACGCATGTCATTTTTAGCTTGGCCAATTGTACCAGCAGGATTCTTTTCATCGTGATAGTTTCATAACGTGTATTCTCACACGGGCAAAACCACCGGTTTCCTGGTTCTGCCACGATTTGGCCACCAGGTGCCACTTGGGTGCACTGAGAAATCCCTGCAGTTTCTGTTGCCATAGGGCCACTGCACACCAGGTGGAAAGGTTCAACCTCGTTACAGGGTGGGCAGTTCAAGGTTCATTAAAATTACTTTTGTTGGGCAGAAACCCTTTACAGTTGGTACATTTCCTGTTAGCACACAACACTGGGGCACTCGGGGGATTTTGGGGGTGCCCACCAAGGGGACCACCAAGGCCCCAGCAGGAGACAAGACCCTCATCCCTCCACCAGTTCAGGGTACTGCTGGGGGAAGCTCACAGCACTGGGGCGCTCAGGAGATTGTGGGGTGCCCACCCAGGGGACCACCAAGGTCCCAGCAGGAAACACCCCCCCACACACACTGGTTCAGGGCACTGTTGGGGGAAGCTCACAGTACTGGGGCGCTCAGGAGATTGTGGGGTGCCCACCCAGGGGACCACCCCCCCACACACACTGGTTCAGGGCACTGTGCCCCTTGTTGCCAGCAGCGGGTGCACCCACACCGCAGGGCAGATGGCAGGGAAGGAGCTGTGGCTGCGCCGCTCACCCCCCCTTCCCTGCTGTCCACCCCAAGGCACACGTGTGGAGTTGAACTGAATGCACAGCACTGAGTCTGTGGGTGCTCCAGGCCTCAAGCACCCACCGAAGAAATGTAGTGGGTGCTCAGCACCCACGAGCCATGTCAGGCAAGCCCGACTGAAGTAACAGGCCATGTCTTCTGCCCATGCGGGGCTCAGCATGGGAAGGCCAAACAAAAAGCATGCACTGGTGAAAACCGAAGCCGGCGCCTGTGGCTGAGTGCTTAGATTGGGGAGGGCCTGAAACCATGACTTAATTACCGTGATTAAGCCCAGGGAAGTCTTTAATCCATGCTTAACCAGGGGAATGAAGCTGCGGCTCGGGGCCACCCGCTAACCTGTGCAGAGGGGCGGAGTGCTGGGGCAGAGGCGTGGGGGGGCGCTGCAATCGGCCTGCGGGGGCGGCAGCCGCCCCGTCATCCCCCCGCGAAACCGCTCGCTCAGCCCCAGGCCCCGACGGCTCAACTCGACCTTGCGTCCCAGCTGCCCGGCCTTCCGACGCAGGGTCCGGCCCGGCTCCCCGAGGCGGTGGCGCTTGCCCGAGCTCGGTTCTCGTCCAGCAGCAGCCCCTGACCCGGGCCCTCCCGCGGGACAGCCGCGCGTCTCCCACGTGACCAGGGGGCGCTACCGACACGCGCGCGGCTCCCGCGCAGGCTTCGCCCAGCTGGGGGGCGGGGACTAGAGAAGGGGCAGGTAGTGAGAGTGGCCATATAAGGAATAGGGGCGGGGCATTTCCATATCAGGGATAGGGGGTGGGGCCAGAGCCGGAGGTAGAACCAGTGGATAGGGCATCCCCAACTGAGGAAGGGTGTGGCTGTGGGTGGGACATGCCCATATTAAGAGTAGAGCAGAGGGTTGTGGGCGGGGCACGCCCATATTGGGGCAGAGCGTGCGGCAGTGGGGGCGGGATATGCCCTGAGAGGCGGGGCTTGTGGCCCAACAGCGGTACGTGCGCCCCTGGGGGTGTGGCCATGCACGCTCGGACCCCAGAGCAGTAGAGCTGGGCTGGAGGGGCTGCTGCCGCAGTGTGCTGTGGGATGCCTGGAGGGCCCCCAGCCCTCCCCTGACGCGCTCGGCGTGTCCTGGTGTAACGGGGCTGCGCCAGCATCTGGCCCGGGCCCGGGCCCTCCCCCCTCCCCACTCCGTCCCCCCTGGTGCGCGCCGGGAGCGGGTCCCGATCCGCGGTCGGGGCGGAAGCCGCGGGCGCGGCGCGCGTTTCCGGCGGGAGGGCGGATCCGGTCCGACGCGACACCGGCCCCCTCCGCCGCGGCGCTGCCGTTGCCATAGTGACGGGGCGGGCGGACATGGCGGCGGCGCCGGCGGGCGGCGACAGGTGCGTGGGGGGCGGACCCCTGGGATCCGTCCGGGGGGGGCGGACCCCTGGGTGACCCCTGACCCCGCTGCCCCCCCCAGCTCGGACGCCGACTCCAAGTGGCTGGACGCGCACTACGACCCGGTGGCCGCGCTGCCCGCCTTCTCCGCCGGCCTCGGTGAGCGGACACGGCTCCGCCCAGCGCGGGGGCCCTCCTGCCGGGCCGGGGCGGCGCCCGGGCACGGTCCTGGGCTCCCTCCGGCCCCGGGGCCCGGCGCGGGCTGCGCTCCCTCCCGGCCTCGGGCTAGGGCGGGTCCGGGCCTCGGCCTGGCCTGTGCTGACCCCCCGCCGGGAACGCCCCGGTCCGTGCCCGGGGGGGCACCCCCCTCCCTGAGCTGAGCAGGACCCGGGCACGGGTTCCCTCCCACCCCTGGGGGGGCTGACCCCCACTGACTCCCACTCTCGTTCCAGCCCTGGTCGATCTCCATGGGGACGGGGAGCACCAGGTGAGGCCCCCGGGGCAGGTGGATTGGGGGGGGCCCTGGGTACCCTGTCCCCACCTTAACCCCTGACCCGCCCCCCCCCGTGCTGCTGGTCTGTGTGGGGGCAGGGGCCCGGTGCCTGGGTGTTACGCTGCTGAGGGGTGGGTCGTGGGAGGCTCGAGGCCCCGGACACCTGGGTTCCTAGGTACCGGGGACAGAGCACGGGAGCCTGGGCTCCCTGCCCCCACGTTAACACCCGGCTTCCCCCCACACAGCAGGTGGGGGCAGCCGCCCTGACACCTGGCTTCTGTGGTACTGGGGGCGAGGTCGTGGGACACGGGCACCTGGGTTCCTCGCCCCACACTAAGTCCCTAGCTTTCCCCCTGGGTACCCTGCCCTCCCACCCCCCCACCTACTCACCCCGTGTCTCCCCCAGCTGCTGGCAGCCTGTGTGGGGGCGGGGGGCCGGGCACCGGCACTGCGGGTCTACCAGGGCGTGGGGCTGAGTAGTGAGAGCGTGCTGCCAGGAGCACCGGCCGGGCTGGGGGCACTGCACTCAGGCCAGCCGGGCCCCCGGGCCCCCAGCCTGGCCGTGCCCGCTGGCGCCGCTGTCTACGTCTACCAGAACCTGCGCCCTTTCTACAAGCATCGCCTGCCCCCCAGGGCCCCTGCCCCTCTGGAGCGCGATGTCTGGGACCAAGCCCGGCAGGTACCCGGTCCCCGGGGTTCCCCGTGGCAAGGGGAGTGGCGGGGCTGGGAGCTCAGACACCTGGGTTCCCTGCGTTGTGGTGGTGGATGGCTGGGAGCAGGCCTGCCAGGTGCCTGGATGCCGGGCTCCCTGCGTGGTGGGGGCTGGGAGGGCAGCTGAGAGCCTGGACAGCTGAGTTCTGTCTTCATCCTGTAATAGGTGGGACGGGACTGGGGGTTAGCGCAGGGAGGGCAGCTGGGAGCCCAGACACCTGGGTTCCCTGTGCCAGGAGGAGCTGGTTCATTAGGAGCCCAGATATCTGGGTTCTCAGGAGACAGTGGGCCAAGGGTGGCGCCCTGACATGTCTGCGTGTGTCCCTGGGCAGGACAAGATCGACCCACTTATGCTGAAGGAGATGTTGGAGGGCATCCGGTGAGCAGGAACCTTCCTCCCACAGTACCTGGGGGATAGCAGGGCGCCCCTGTGCGGGGGCTGAGAGCCCGGACACCTGGGAAAGATGAGGCCCAGCGGGTTAGAGCAGGGGAGCCAGGAGCCTGGCTGCCTGGGTTCTCTGCAGCTCTGGGAGGGCAATGGGAGGCTGAGGGATTAGAGGAGGGGGGAACTGGGAGCCCAGATATCTGGGTGCCACTAATGGCTAGTTCAATGTGTCTGGTTCCCCACAGAGAGAAGGCCGAGATCCCCTTGTCAGCTCGGTCTCTGAGGTGAGCCTGGGAGGGGGTTAGGTCTCCTGCAAGGTGAGGGGTTTGTGTTGGAGGGAACTGGGGTGTTGGAGCAGTTGGGGAGGTCTCGACTCCCTGCTGTGTTGTGGGGGCTGGGGCAATGAGGGAGTCTCTGGGGCCCCTACTGGGCTAGGAGGACTGGGGCAGTTGTTGGGGGGGATCTCTGTAGTTGGGCTGGCAGGGGCTGGGGCAGTCTGGTAGGTAACCTCACCAAGGCCCCCCAATCCCTACAGGTTCCTGACTTTGGAGCCCGGGGAGCTCCAGGCCTTTGTGACCCTCCACAAAGACCAACCGCTGCAGCACGAGGTGGGTCTGGCAGGGGGAGACCCTGAGATTGCGGGAAAGAAACTTTGGGTGGTCTGACCCCCCTCCACACCCGTCTGCCTCCCCAGACTGTGATCACCTGCATGACCACACTGAGGAAGGACCTGGCTGATGAGGATGGTGCCACCTGCCTGGTGCTTGGGACGGAGAGCAGAGAGGTCCTAATTCTGGACCCCGAGGCCTTCACTGGCCTGGCACAGGTAGGGGGCCTCCCTGGCTTGTTATACCCACCCCAGAGCCGGCTGCAGCCTGCTCTTCCCATCCCTCCAGAGCCAGTTGGATGCTGTACCCAGCCCCTGGCGCCCCCCTGGAGCCCCAGCCCCAGCCTGTTAAACCAGGGCTTGCAAACCAAGAGCGAACCATCTGCAAACCTGTGGTTGACCACGCAGCCTTTTTTACTGATGCATGTTTATACTGACACACATGTTTCCCATCAGGTCAGTGTCACTGTGCTCCAGGCCCTGCCCTCCCACCAGGGCAGGGGGCAAATGTAGCCGCTCAAACACCAAGGATAGGAAAAAAGTTTGGGTGTCAGCATAAAGTTTGCAGTAAGAAAGAAATCGTCTCCGGTTGGCAGCTTGGAGTGACACCGTTCTGCCCCCACACCCTGATGTCCCCAACTGCACCATGCTGCACTCCCACCTACCCCTACTGCCTCCATCCCCTCGT
Organism: Crocodylus siamensis; assembly: GCF_052110815.1. Classification (NCBI taxonomy): domain Eukaryota; kingdom Metazoa; phylum Chordata; order Crocodylia; family Crocodylidae; genus Crocodylus; species Crocodylus siamensis. The sequence continues at coordinate 4,577,535 of NC_143400.1, forward strand.
CCCAGCAGGGACCCGGGAAGAAACTGACCTGTCCCCACAGTGGTGCAGCAGCAGCACTTGGCTGTGAAAATGCTCCCTGCATAGTGCTGTGCTCCCATTCAGCCAGCAGGGGGCACTGCTGCTCTGTCTCTGGTTCCAGGTTTTTACTGATGGAGGGGTGAGGTTTGGGGAGGTTTGGGGTGGGGGTGGGGATAGATTTTACAGAAAGTAATTTTTTGGCTTTCTTTTTTACTGATCATTGTTTACAGACAGCATGTTTTACTGATTGTCAGGATCTGTTTTTTTCCCGCAGAACATTTGTATCTTTTACTGATAGTATATATTTTTTTATCAAGAGCGAGTATTTTTAACAGACAACGTTTTTAGTGTCTGCAAGTATCTCCTACGAACACTATTTTTTACTGAGCGAGTATCTTTTATGGAGAGTGTTTTTACTGATGGTATCTTTACCGGATTATCTTTTACTTTGGTTTTTTTTTAATGAGAGTTTTGTGGACGCTATTTTTATTTATTTATTTTTTTTTTTTTTTACAGACGGGCCCTAGTTTATATGCACAGTTTTTATTTATTTCTTACTATCAGTACCTTTTATGGACCATAAGCGTCTTTTACATACGGTATCTTTTACTGACAGTGTCATCTATGGAAATTATTTTTCACAGGCTGTCACTTCAGTACCATTTACAGATGGTATTTTTTATTAAGAGGAACTTTTATGGACTGTCAGTAACTTTGTACTGACCGTTGGCAACTCTGTCATACCCAGTCCTCATCTCTGCCCTCTCTCCCCCAGATGACACTCCCTGCTGTCCCGGCCTTCCTGGAGGCAACGGGACAGTTTGATGTGGAGTACCGGCTCACAGTTGCCTGTCGCAACGGCTGCCTCTACCTGCTGCGCCGGTGAGACTCCCAGCCCTGTATCCCATTCCTGACCCCCCTGCCTAGCCTACTGCCCCTCTGTGCCTCCCCAGGGACTCCAGGCGCCCACGCTGCTGCATTGAGCTGAGCGCCCAGCCTGTGGGCCTGGTCCGTGTCCAGAAGACCCTTGTGGTTGGCTGCTCCGATGACACCCTGCGGGGCTACACCCAGAAGGTGAGTGTATGTTACATCCAGCCTGTGCCCACCCCAGAGCCAGCCACAGCCGAGTGCTGGATGAGGGGCCCTGTATCGCCAGCCCTAGCATCCATCCCAGAGCTAGCTGCATATCAACACTGGGTGAGGGACAATTTACCAACTGGCCCTTGATGCCCCCACACCAGAGCTGGCTGCAGCTGGGGTGAGCACAGCCTGGGTGTAACATGCCCAGCCCAGAGCCAGCTGCATCCCAGCATGAGTTGGGTGCATCCTACAGAGCCAGCCGCAGTCTGTTCTACCCAGCCCTATACTGTACCCCCAGGGCAAGCGGCTGTGGACCGTGCAGCTTCCAGCCCCGCTGCTGACCATGGCACTGCTGGAGCAGAAGTCCCGCGGGTTCCAGGCCGTCCTGACCGCCCTCAGCAACCGGGAGGTGCATGTGTACCGGGACAAGGCCCTTCTCGATGTCATCCAGACCCCGGTACTTCCACCTCCTGTCCCCTGGACACCTGGTTCTCTCCAGGTCTGGGAGGGAGTTGGGCCAGGGGGTTAGAGGAGGAAGGGCTGTGGGCCCGGATGCCTGGGTTCTCCCAGCTCTCGGAGGGGAGTGTAGTCTAGTGTTTCGAACAGGGAGCGTGGTACAGTGCTTAGAGCAGCAGGATTTGCCAGGAGCCAGATGTCTGGGTTCTCTGCCTCTCTGCAGAGGGGAGGGGGAGCAGTCAGAGCAAGTACAGCTGGGAGCTCAAAGAGCAGTGTTGTGCAATGGTTAGAGCAGAGGGGGTGGGGGCAGGAGCAGGAGCCCAGACACCTGGGTTCTCTTGCTGAGCCAAGGCAGTGTTGCCCAGTGGTTAGAGCTGGAAGGGTGGGGCTGAGAGCTTGGCAAGAGCAGCTTTGCCCAGTGGTTGGCACAAGCTGAGGCGTGCTCTCTGCCTTCTGCCCCAGGATGTGGTTACTGGCTTGATCTTCGGGCGCTATGGGCGTGAGGACAGCACCCTCCTCATGACCACCAAAGGTGGGAGCTGGGGCTGAGCTGGGGGGACCAAGACTGGTCTGGGGAGGCTCTGGAAGCAGGAAATTGATCTGGAGCTGGCAGGGGCTGGGGGCTCGCCTGGGGGTTTTGGGCAGGTCAGGCAGGGTGTGGGCTCAGCAGGCTGGGGAGATCAAGGAAGGCTGGAGGCAGACAGGGGGTTTGAGGGCCTCTGTCCAGGGCTGACAGGGATGGGTGGAGGTTGGTGCTGGCTGATTGTCTCATGAGCTGGGGGGGCAGGGTGATCGTGTGGAGCAGAGGGGCTCAGGTCAGCTGGGGTGTCATGGGGCAGTCTCAGGCTGAGCTGACTTCCAGGTGGGTGGTGTCTGGGTGTGGGGGGCACTCCGGCTGGGCTGCTGGCCATGGCTGGGTCTTAGGCTGCTGGACAGTTGTGTGGAGCAGGGAGAGGATGATAGTGTTGTGGGTCTCTGGCCTCACTGAAGTGGGCCAGGAGGGGGGGTCTCAGGCCAGACTGATTGGGCTGGGAGGACATCTCAGGCCAGGACATCTCTGACCCGTGTGAGGCAGAGGTATGTGGGGAGTCTCAGGGCAAGCTGACGTTGGTGTGGGGCAGGGGGTGGTCTGCTGGTGAAGATGCTGAAACGGCGGGCGGTGCTAGAGGCACCATTAGCCCCCGGCCCCCCCCTGGCCCAAGCTGTGCGCCTCGCTGTGCCCAAGAAGACGCGGCTCTACGTGGACCAGACACTGCGGGAGCGCGAGGCCGGTGCCGGTAAGGGAGTAAATGGGGGGCACGTGGGGCCTGGGGGTGTCCCTAGGGGTAGGGGGAGGCTAAGAGGGAGGGAGTCAGGGGTCAGGGGACACCAGACAAAGGGATTGGGTCCAGCCTGCCCTGGCCCCTCCTCCAGCCACACCTGCCCTGGACACTAGCTCCTTGTGAGGGGGTGGGGGGGAGAGGTGCTTGACTTTGCTGCCTATGCATTGGCCATGCTCCCTAGACGTAGGCCATGCCCCCGGTTCCTAACTGCACCTTCCCCTAGACACCAGCTCTGCCCCGAGTGCTCTTCCCCCCCCTCCCCTCTGACACTGCCTCTGCCCCCTGGCACTAGCCCACTAGCCCCTACCCTGCCTACCCCCAGCTGTAGACCACGCCCCTGGCTCCATCCCCTGAGCTGATACCCCTCTGCCCCAGCCATGCACCAGGTCTTCCAGACAGAGCTGAGCCGCCTCCGACTGTTGGCTGCCCGTGCCTATGTCCGCGCCCTCCAGGGCAGCCTGGCCCCACTTAGCGCCACCCCCCAGCATCCCCTCAGCCTGCGGGCCACGGTGAGCCAGATACCTGGGTCCTCCCCAGCTCTTGGGGGGGAAGGGGGCCCTGAGAGGTGGGAGCAGAGGGGTCTGGGCGCTCGGACGCCTGGGTTCTTTCCATCTCTGGAAGTCCAAATGCCTGAGTTCCTTCCAGATCTGGGGGGGGGGGGGGCTGCGGGGTACGAGCTGGGGTGTCTGGGAGGATTTCCTCCAGCTCTCGGGAGGGAAGTGGGGGCTTGGGAGTTAGAGCAGCGGGGCTGGGAGCCCGGTTGCCTGGGTTCTTTCCAGCTCTGGAATAGAGCTACAGCCAGGGCATTCAGACTGAGGGGAATAGAAGACTCCTGACTTTCCAGCCCTCACCCCCCTTCTGCCCCCTCAGGTCCAGGGCGTGGGCCCCACCTTCAAGCTGACACTGCATCTCCAGAGTGCAGCACCTGCCGGGGCCAGCACCGGGCTGCTGCTCAGCTTCCAGTATGACGAGCACCTGTACGCCATGGCCAGCTCCCTGCTGCGGGTGCGTGTCCCTGCCCAAACAGAGTGGGCCGCAGCCTGTCTCACCCAGCACCTTACACCCCCCAGAGCCAGCTGCATCCCAGCTCGGGGAAGGCTTCCCAACCCCACTCGTGTGTATCTCTCTTGCCGCCAGACCCCCATGCTGGTCCCTGGGCTGAACTATCCCATCGAGACCTTTGTGGAGTGTCTTAGCGATAAGGGCATCTCTGACGTCATCAAGGTACCAGTGCATTTCCAGGGGGCACAGGGCTGGGGAGCATGGTGAGGGAGGGTAATCCCAGCCCCTAATGCCCTACTTTAGAACTAGATAGAGCCTGTTATACGCAGCTCCCACCCCAGAGCTGGGTACACTGTAACCAGGGCTCCCAACTGGAGATATTTTTTTTTTTTTTTTTTTTTTTTACTGACCACCTTTTCTCCTCATGCATTTTCTTACTAACGTGTATTTCCCACCACTTCAGTGTAATTTGTGTTGCCAGGCCATGGTGAGAAGAGCCAGGGGCACATGTAGTGGGGTGAACTGGCAGCTCTGTCTGACTGCAGTGGTTGGTTGATATCCTGCTGCCCCCCATACCCCCTAGTGCACCTATTGCCTCCCCAGCAAATCCCTTAACCTTACCTGCACCAGCTTCAGCCACCCATCCTGACCCTCGCACCCATAGTCAGCCCTCAGTCTGTCCCACCCACTCCATCAGCCCCTGGCTGGCCCCAGTCCCCATCCCTGTCAGTCCCTGGCCTGCTCCGATGCTTCTCTCCCCCACTTCCCATCAGCCCCTGGTTGTCTCCACGCCCCCCGACCTCCAGCCCTGAACCAGCCCAGTACAGCCAGCCCTAGACCCCTCCCAGCCCATCCCCCCCAGATCCTGCCCCCAGCCAGACCCTTTTGCCTCCTTGGCTAACTCCCACAAGCCCTCAGCCCCACTCCCCCTGTCCCAGTACAGACTCCAAGAAGCTCACCCGTGACCTGGCAGTATTACAGGCAGCTGCTGGGATGTAGCAGCAGCATATGGCTGGGGGCAGGGCATCTACAAAGTCCTAAGGCATCTGGCAGATGTTGCACTTAACAGAATGGGTTTAGGGAATCGCGTCTTGACTGGGGACCTGGCCACATGTTCCAGCATCTCATAGCAGGATGAAACAGGAAACAGCTACAAAATGATTCTGTGAAATGTGTCAACATTTGGTGGCAAGTTCCAGTTTCCATGACTTTACAGCTGGTTCAAGGGAGCCTGAAGTGCACAATGGGCAGGGTGGACCTACTGGGGTCTCCAACCCACCCTGGTGCACTCCTGATCATGCTGATCATTGCCTGACTCCAGGGACCCTCTGGTCTTGATGCGGTGGCAGGCTCCCAAGAGTCGGCTGATCATTGGGCACCCAGCTTTCACCTGGCCAATGTAGTGGTGGGTGTGGGTTTGGGATCATGATTCAGACTGGATCACAATTGGAATTAAATCCGATCTCATCATGTCATTAAAGAAAGGTCTACGAGTAGTCTGGGAGAAGAGGTCTCAGAGGGCACTGCAGTCCCCGCTAGGCCCCCTGATTGTTGGCCAGCTCTGGGGACCCTCCTGCCCTAGGGCAATGTGAGTGGTGGTGCCCAGAGTCAGCTGCCCATCAGCTGATAGTCAGCTGGCTCCAGGGACTCTCCAGCTCTTGGGGGGCAGGGGTGGATGGTCTCTGGAGTCACCTACCCATCAGGCTTGCCAGTGCTGGGTTCTAGTTCTAGGGGGAGGGCCTAAATCACTGCTGGGGTAGGATTGGCTCTCCATTGCACCATGAAAGCAACCTGCTGCTCTGGCATGCGTAAACTGATGAATCTCCAGCAAAACCAAGGAAGTGATTCTTCTGCTGTACTCGGCATTGGTGAGTCTGCAGCTGGACTACTGTGTCCAGTTCTGGGTGCCGCACTTCAGCAAGGATGTGGAAAAGCTTGAGAGCCCTGAGAAGGGCCACCCGTATGATCAGAGACTTGCAAGGCAAGTCATGCAAGGAGAGGCTGAGGGTCTGGAGTCTCTTCAACCTAAAAAAGAGAAGGCTGAGCGGGGACTTGGTGTCAGCTTACTGCTATATCAGGGGAGTACATCAAGGGCTCGGCGAACAACTTCACCAGAGCACCCTTTGGGGAAAACCCAGAAGCTTGGGAGTAATGGCCACAAGCTCCTGGAAGACCATTTCAGGCTTAATACTAGGAAAAACTCCTTCACTGTCAGGGTGTCCAGACTCTGGAATAAACTCCCTCCAGAGGTGGTGGAATCACCTACCTTGGAAATCTTCAAGAGGAGACTGGACAGTCACCTAGCTGGGGTCACCTGCCCCCAGTTGTCTTTCCTGCCTAGTGCAGGGGGGGCTGGACCCAGTGATCTTGAGAGGTCCCTTCCAGCCCCTTACAATCTATGAGACTGCACTCCCCTGCCCTTGGCCACCAGGGGGCACTGCCATGCTCTGTCCATCCTTTTGTCCAGCTCTGTTTCTGGTGCCCCACATGCCTTGCAGAGGGAGTTTCACCAGGAGCTGGAGCTCAATTCAGGGTCTGGGTTTTTTTTACTGATGGGCATTTTCAGCTGATTTTTTTTTTACTGACTGTTTGGCCTTTCCTGGCCCATTGGTAACCCCTCCCTCTTCTCTCCCAGGTGCTGGTACTGCAAGAGGGGCTCCGCACCCCGCTGCTGACTGCCCACATCAACATGCCTGTGAGCGAGGGGCTGGTAGCTGCCTGAGACCCCCATCCCCCAGCTGGCCCAGCCCAAAGCAGCCCCCCCAGGCATGTCCGACTGGCACAGATGTGCATCACAGGGAAAGGGGACCTGGCACCAGTGGTCCACAGCATCCAATGCTCTGGTGGGGCTGGTCCAGGGAGGGCGGGGGGGTTGATGGTGGAAACCAGGGCACCCTGGGATGTGCCCCAGCTCCCTGCAGCCACTGCTGGGATGTACCCCCCTACCCCATTGTGGAGAGAGCAGTAAATAGAGCAGGTAGATCATGGAGGGGTGTGTGCGTGCATGTGCCAGCCACCTGGGTTCTGGCGGGGGGCAGGGAGGGGTGCATCCAAGACACCTGGGTTGTTTGTGTGTGAGGGTCCCAAAGGTGTGGGTTATGCATGCCAAGGATCCCCACGCGTTGCCCTTCCCTACCAGCTCCATCATACTCTGTCACACTGTTCCGTGCCTCGCTTATTCATTATGTGCCTCCATCTTCCCCCCTCGCTTCTCCTGCCCATTCACCAGGGCAGGCACGGAGCTTGAGCTCAGTGTGCCACAGTGGCCGTGAAGAAGGGTCTGGTGTTGGCAATGCCATACACATCCCCATGATGGATCCAGAAGTAGCCCTGGGAAGGAAGAAGCAGAGTGAGGGGCTGTGCAGGGGTCCCCAGCCACAGCCCCCATCCTCCTCAGGGCTGGCCACAGCCTCTCCCTGATGCCCCTCCCCCACTAGAGCAGGTCATAGCCCTCACCCCAGTGAACCCCCAGAGCTAACCTCAGCCCCCCCTGCCCCTGCCCTGGCTGGGACCAGCTGGCTGCATCCAGGACTAGGCAAGGCATCCGGGGGGAAGGGGCGGGCATGGGCGGGCATGTGTGTGTGCATGCACATGCATGCACACCCTGGATTCCTGCATTCCATGTTTGTGGGTCACATGCGGGGGGGCATCCTGGACACGGCGGTTGTGTGCATGGGTCCCAAATGCCTGGGTTTTATGTGCATGTCCTGGACACTTTTGTTCTACATGTGTGTGTGCACGCACACTGTGGGCACCTGGGTTTGGTGTGCGCATGCGTGTCCTTTCCCCTGCAACTTGCCTCCTGCCCCCAGTCTGCCCCATAGAAGTTCTTGACAATCCAGTATGGGATCTTCACTGCAGGGGCTGGGGGAGGGATATGAGGGTTAGCAGTGGCATCATAGCGTGGCCCTATGTACCAAACGTATAGATGGTACCCAAAGCAGCCCAGCATAGCCGCCTGTGCAGACACCACAGAGGCGGCTGGAGCCCAGCGCCTCTGCAAGGCAAGGGGGAGGCATGAGGACAGCCCCCTGCCTGCCAGTGCCCCCCACTTCTGACCCACAGCTTCCCCCCCACAGTCCTGCTGGCACCCCCCACACATGCACCCCTTGGACTGACAGGTTATAGAGCTACCTGGAGTGGGTCCACCTTGGCAACACTAGCAAAGGCCCAGCACGCAGGCCGAGCCCTGGGGGCAAATGGAGGGGGCAGGACAGAGGGAGACCGGGGCTAAGCAGGCAGGACCCAGCTGAGGTGTGGATGGGAGACCGCGGGGGGAGATTGGGGGTGTGGAGGGCAGGGAGTGAGGGGCAGCCGCAGAAGTTCACCGGGTCCTGTCCCCTACCTTACCTGGGGGGCAGTCACTGCTCCAGCTTTCCTCTAATCACAGCTGGGGGGCCCTGGAGTTACCTGCCCATCCAGCTTGCCAGGGCAGGGTTGGGGTTGGGGAAGGGGAGCGGCAGGATCGCTACTGGGGTAGGATTGGATCTCCATTGCGCCACAAAAGGAACATCTGCCAGCCTGGCCGAGGCTGCACTCCCCTGCCTCGGCCCTCGGGGCAGCGCCGTGCCCGCGGCTCAGCTCTGGCGCTGGTGCCCCTCGTCTCAGGGAATTTCACCAAGAGCCGGAGCTCCGCGGGGTTCTTTCCTGATGACAACTACTGTGGTGGGACTGGTCGGGGAAGGGAGGGGGTTGATGGTGGGAAGTAGGGGACACCCTGGGATGCCCCCTGCCCACTGGGAGGAGCACGCAGAGAGAGTGCAAAGAGCAGGGGGGGATGGTGGGGGCAGGGGGCACCCGGCTGCCCAGGCCCGTTGCGTGGATGGGTCCAGATGCCTGGGTTGGGCACATGGGTGTCCCATGACCAAGGTTCCCCCTCCCCCCAGCTCCACGCCCCGGCATATCCTGCCACGCTGTGCTCTGCCTTGAAGCTTTATTGTGTCCCTCCCACCCACTGGGCAGGGTCAGGCCGGGCATGGAGCGAACTGGGCCGTGCCCCCAGCCCCGTCATGCCCGACGGTGGCTGTGATGGGGATCTCAGCGATGCCGCATGCGTTGCTCCCACGGTAGATCCGGAAGTACCCCTGCAGGGGGGAGGGCAGAGTGGGGGGAGGGGCTGGGGAGGGTTCCGCAGCCGGCTGTCCCCCCTAGAGCCAGCCACAGACCCCAACCCCTCCTCGATGCATGCCCCCCCTCCACAATGACCTCCCCCATGAGAGCTAGATCATAGCCTCTGGCAATGCCCCCCCCCCCACCCCCCAGCAAGCACCCGGGACCTCAGTCAGACACACTTCCAGACCTGGCTGCAGCAAGGGCCAAGCAAGGGCCCCGTGTCCCTGGCCCAGCCCCCCCGCCCCCAACTGGGCGCAGTAAGAGATGTGTTGCACCCCGCAGCCCTCTGCATCCCTGCCCCCGGGGCCAGCAGCTCCAGGGCATGGGGAGTGGGGGGGACGGGCACCAGTGGGGCTGTGGGTGTCCTGGACACTGGGCTAGCAGGCACGGGGTCCACACGCCTGGACTGTGCAGCAATGAGGCCCTGAACACCTGGGTTGTGTGGGGGGGGGACACCTTCGTTCTGCACATGTGTGCATGCACACCCCGGCACTGGGATCTTGTGTCACTCCCCCCACTCCCCGCTCACCTTTTCCCCCCAGTCCAGACCATGCGAGTTCTTGACAATCCAGTATGGGATCTTCTTCTCTGCAGCGAATAGGGGAGGGGGCAGGAGGGTCAGCAGTGACGTCATAACCCCGACTGGGGGGACCTGCCTCCCCCAGAGCCCTCCACTCACCCCGGCCATAGCCCACGATCAGCACCGCGTGATCCAGGTGGTTGGGGTCGCAGTGAGACACCAGATGCTTGGTGATGATACCCCCTCTGTAGCTCTGGGGGGGCGGGGGGGAGCAGAGGTCAGCAGGACTATTGGGGCCAAAGGGGGGGGGAGGAGGACGGGGATGGTACCTGCAGGAGCTTGGAGTTCATGAGCACAGTGACGGGGCCCTGCGTGGCGACGTGGGCAGCCAGCTCTGCGGGACGGAGAGTGTCGGGCCGGGGTTGGGGCCGTGACGCCCCCCGCAGCCAGACTTCCTGCCAGGCCCAGCCCAACTGCATGCCAGCCGCGGATGCACACGCAGCCACAGGGCAGGCACGCACCGAGCACGGGCCCCCGGAGCCCGGGACACGGGCACGCTGCCCGCAGGAGCGAGACGCTGACTGGCAAGGGCCGGGTCCCCCCGCGCGCCCCCTCACCTCGCTCGTCGGCCGGCAGCGTGGAGAAGCCCTCGATGCGCAGGAGGCGACTGTGCTGCCACCGGCACTGGCCCAGCCGGCCCTGGTACGGGTAGAGCTCCGCGGTGGTCACGCCTGGGGGAGAGGCCGTGTCCGTCATGCCGGGGGGGGGGGTCTGTGCCGCGCCCGGGGCGCCCCTACGTACCGAGCCGGTAGATGGTGCCGAAGGCGTCCCAGGGGTAGCCGCCCGCGCAGGCGTCGCGGAGGTGGCTACAGTCCAGCACCTCTGCGGCAAGGGGCAGGCGTGAGCGCAGGTCCTGCCCCGCCGGTGCCCCGCCCTCCGACCGCAGCCTCCGCCCCAGGCCCCGCCGGTGCCCCGCGCCCACCTTGCACCGAGAGGTTGTAGAGCATCTGGAAGTGGATGAACAGGAGCGACTCCACGTTGGCGACGGCAGCAAAGGCCCAGCAGGAGCAGCAGAAGCCCTGGGGGGCACGGAGGGGGGCAGGTGGGGCCGGGCCCCCTGTCCCGTGCGGAGCAGCCCCGGCCCGCCGAGCGGCGGAGCGGAGCGCCCGGAGCGGCGCTGGCAGAGCAGGGGCTCGCTGGGGGCTCCAGCCCCCCCTTACCTGGTTACCTGGGGGGGTCACGGCCCCTGCCTTCCTCCAATCACAGCGGCGGGGCGGCGACTTCCCGGGGGGGCGGCGCAGAAAGGCCCGGGGGGGTCTCCTGCCCGAGAGGGGCGTGCAGCGCCCCCTGAACTCCTCCTCTGGGCAGAGACGTGGGCGGGGCGAGTCGGGGCAAGAAGCGCGCGATGCGGGGGCGGGGCTTGGAGCAGGGGGCGGGGCTCCCACAGACTGCGGGGCTCCGGAGTCAAGGCAAAGCCCGCTTGACGGGGGCGGGGCCAGGGGCCTCGACCTGTCGGGTCCGGGCGGGGCTTAGACCATTGGGGCGGGGCCTGAGCGCGCGGGGCGGGGCTCACCCGTGAGGTCGCTGAAGCGGGTGGGGCCGAAGCGGGCGGCGCCTCCCGCCGCCTCCTGCAGCCGCCGCGCGTCCTCCAGGGCCCGGGCGAAGATCCCGAGGCGCCGGCGCCGCTCTGGGGGCGGGGGGGGGGGTCAGCGACCCCGGGGCCCCCCAGCCCGGGATCCCCCCGCATGGCTCCTGACGCCCCGCAGCCCCCCTTTACCCCCGCCCGGCCCCGCCTACCCCCTATTTCACCCCCACCGGCGCCTGCCAGGCCGAGGCCCCTCCGCGCTGCCCCCAACACCCCGTGCGCCCCCCCGGGCACCTCCGGGGCTGCCGTAGGTCTTGTTGTAGCGAGTCACGAAGTCCTCGAACACGCGGGTCAGCTCCGCCTGCCACGGGGGCGCGGGTTGGTGGTGCCCCGCAGCCGCCACCCCGCCCCCCGCTTGCCGGGGCCCCGCGCCCCCGCCCGGGAGCTCCTCGCCCCCGCCGCCCGCCGCCCCCCCTCCCCGCCCGCGCCCCGCACTCCCGCCCGGGAGCTCCTCGCCCCCGCCGCCCGCAGCTCCCCCCCCGCACCCGCGCCCCGCACTCCCGCCCGGGAGCTCCTCGCCCCCGCCGCCCGCAGCTCCCTCCCCCCCGCCCGCCCGCAGCCCCGGTACCCGGCCGGGCTCGGGGGGCTCCGGGGGGGCTCCGGCCGACACCCCCAGGCCCAGCAGCAGCAGGACGGCGGCACGGAGCGCGGCGGGGGCCATGGCTGCTCTGGCCCGCGGGGGAGGCGCACGTTTCGCCCCCCAGGAAGGCGCAGGCCTGAGGGCGGAGGTGCGAGATCCGGCGAGGCTGCGATGGGGGTGGGGCCGCGGGCTCCGGCAGGGGCTCGCCCCCCTCCCCACCCCGCTGCCCCCCCGGCAGTGCCCCCGCCGCGGCCCCTTTCCCCGCTTCCCCCGAAGCCGCAGCCCCAGGTTTGCACGGGGGCCTCTTCTGGCTCGGGCCGGGGGTCCTCGGGTGCGGGGCGCGCGGGGAGCCCGCACGCCTGGGGGCCCTCTCGGTCGGGGCGGGGGCGGGTCCCGGAGCTGCCAGCCGTCGCACCCAGCACGTGGCGCCCCGCATCCCAGCTCGGGGCTCCCCACCCCCCCCCCGTCTGTCCCCGCGCCCGCCCCCACCCTGGCGGAGTGGATCGGTGACAAGGGCGGCCCTGACGTCATCAGGTGGCGGGGGTAACGCCCCCCCTCACGCTCCGCGTGCCGGCTACCGGCAGCGTCTGAACCGAGGCCGGGTGGCGCCGCCGGGGGTCTCCTGCCGGGGCTGAGCGCGGCCGCGGCCCCCCCGGACGGCGCCGGGCCGTGGGCGGAGGTGCGAGATCCGGCCTCGCTCTCCACCCCCGCCCGCCCGTGCCCCGCACTCCCGCCCCGCCCCCGGCCCGCTCCCGGCTCGCTCCCGGCTCGGGGCCGCCGGCGCCCGCGCCGGGAGCGCGGGGCACGCGGGCGGGGGCAGCTGCGGGGGTGTGCGGGGCTCTCCCGCAGGTGCCGGTGCCAGGCCCGCTCCGGGCCGCGCCGTGCGGCGGGGTGTGTTGTGCAGCTGGGTGGCCAGCCCCCCCCCCCCGCCATAGCTGCAGGGTGCGCGGGGTGTCGCGGGCTGTGGCTGGAGCGTGGTCCTGCCCCCGCAGGCCTGGCTGGTTGTGCCGGGTGTGCGGTGGTGTTGAGTTGTCTCGTGTGCTCCGGTTGTGTCACCAGGCCCCCGTGCGCGGAGGACTCGCGTTGCGTGGCGGGGCCGGGGCCGGGCACTGTGTGCTTGTGTCGCCCGGCCAGGGCTCTGCTCGGTTGTGCACTATGGTGTGTAGCACAGGTGCTGTGTGTCCTGCTCGCGTGGTCGTGGCGAGTTGTGCAGTGGTGTGTGGCGGGGCAGTGCACGGGCCGTGCGGGGAGAGCTGCGCTGCGTCAGGCCATGTGCTCACGGTGAGCTGTGTACTAGTGTCACGTGGCTGTGTGGTGTGCCAGGCCTATGCTCAGGTGTGTGGTGCTGGGAACCTCTGCGTAGCCCTCACCCTGCCCCTTCCGCCCCCCCCCCCAACCACCAGCGCCAGGCGTCAGTCCCTTTGCAGCCCCAGTCCCCATTCCTGTCAGCCCCCAGCCTGTCTCAACACCCCGCCCGCCAACCCCCGACCTCCCCCACCTCCGGCCCCCGCCCAGCCCCCCGGCTCCTCTTGCTCCCCTGATGGGCTCCCCCAAGCCCGAGCCCCACCGCCGCTGTCCCAGCGAGACGCTCACACAGGACCGAGCAGTATTACAGGCAGCTCTTGGGACGCAGCAGCAGCACGTGGGTGGGGGTAGGGCATCTACAAAGCCCTGAGGCCTCTGGCAGATGTTGCTTTTAGGATGAGGTGTTTCACAGATTAATCACATCTTGCCTGGGGGGGCAGCCGCATGTCCCAGCAGAGCAGAGCACAGTGAAACAGGAAACAAACCTACAAAATGGTTCTGCGAAGTCTGTGTCATCGTTAGGGGCCAGTTCCGGTCTCCATCATTTCACGGCTGGTCCTAGGCAGCCTGAATTGAACATGGGCAGGGGTCTCCAGCCCACCCCACCCCGGCCCGGTCCTGGTCCGGCTGCAGCCCTGATCGGCTGATCAGTGCCTAGCTCCACGGACCCACTTGCCCGGGGGGGGGGCGGGGGTCCCCAGAGTCAGCTGACCATCGGGCACCCAGCTTTCACCTTCCCAGTGTAGTGGTGGCCTGCGGGGTTGGGATCATGACTAGGGCTGGATCACAACTGGGATCAAATTGGATCTAATCGTGGCATAAAAAGAAGGTCTGCCAGCAGGCTGGGGGCCCACAGGGCACCGCACTCCCCCCACCCCGGCCCACCTGCGGGTTGGCCAGCTCTGGGGCACCTACTGCCCTGGGCGGTGGGGGGAGTGGGGGTCCTCAGAGTCAGCTGCCCACCAGCTGATCATCACCTGGCTCCAGGGCCTCTGGCTGGGGGGAGGGAGGGGAGATGGTCGCTGGAGTCATCTGCCCGTCAGGCTTGCTGGTGCAGGGTTGGGGTTGGGGAAGGGCGGCGGCGGCGGCGGCGGCGGCGGGGGGGGGGAGGGGTTGGGGCAGGATCTCTATTGGGAGAGGATCGGATCTATGTTGTGCCATGAAAGAAACGTCTGCCGGCAGTGGGCTGCACTGCCCCCCCCAGCCATGCTCTGCCCGCGCTCCTGTCCAGCCTCGCAGTGCCCCACAAGTCTCGGGGGGGGGGGGTCACCAACAGCCAGAGCACGGCTGGGGGGTTTTACTGATGGGCATTTCCAGCTTTTTGTCCCCCCCCGCCCACCCCCTTCTCCCCCGGATGCTGGTGCTACAGGAGGGGTCTGCGCCCCACTTCTGACTGCCCCCACCAGCATGCCCGTGAGCACGGGGCTGGGAGCTGCCTGAGACCCCCAGCATGCCCGCCCCCCCCGGGCACGTCAGCCTGGCACGGACGTGCAGCACGGGCACAGGGAAGGGCTGGCAGCTCCCAGGGCTCTGGTGGGGCCGGTCCAGGGAGTGCTGGGGGGGTGGAAGCCAGGGGTCACCCCACGGTGTCCCCCAGCTCCCCACATCCTCTGGCAGGGGCACCCCAGAGAGAGCCATAAGTAGAGCAGGTAAGTCACTGGGGAGGGGGGTATGTGCCGGACACCTGGGCTCTGTGTGGGGGAGAGGCATCCCGGATGCCTGCGGGGGGTGGTGCGTGCGTGTGCGTGTGTCCCGGACGCTGTTCCCCGCGTGTTCCCCTCCCCGCAACTCCACGGCTCCGTCACACCCGGTCACTGTCCGCGCCGGCCCGTGTCGCCCATGCGCCGGCCCTTGGGCAGGCCAGGCCGGGCAGTGATCCGGACGGGCCGTGCCCCGGCCCGTCCTGCCCCGCGCTGCCGCACGCGTTGCCCCGCGGCAGAGCCGGAAGCAGCCCTGGGCGGGGGCAAGCAGGGTGAGTGGCCGGGCAGGGGCGTAGCTCACGACCGCCCTGCCCCCCCCAGCCACACCCACCACGGCCCCCGAGAGCCAGCGGCATCTCCCCCCTGCCCTCCTACCCCCACCCCCTCAGGGCTGGCCCCCGCCTCCCCCGATGCCCCTCACCCCCGCCCGGAGCCAGCTGCAGCCCCTGGTACTGCCCCCCGTCCCTCCGCGCCAGGCCCCCGCTCAGCTGCGCTTCCAGAGCCGGCTCCACCCGGCGTCCCGCAAGGCCGGCCGCCCCGCGCCGCAGCTGGGCAAGCTCTCCGCGCACCCAGGGGCGCGTGGCACCCAGAGCCGGCTGCACCGCAGCCCCGGGCTCGTGTGCAGTGCTCCGCTCCTGTGCAGTGTGTGCAGGGCTGAGTCCCGGACACGTGGCCTTCGTGCGCGTCTCCTGGACACCTGTGTTTTGCACGCGCGTGCGTGCGTTTGCGCCCCAGACACCGGGGTTGTGCCCCCCCCAGCTCACCTCCCCCCCCGGCGGAGCCGTGCGAGCTCTTGACGATCCAGCGCGGGATCCTCTCCGGCCGGCCACGGGGGGGGGACCAGCAGTGCCACCATGGCCCAGACCCCACCCCTTTCACCCCTGCCTCCCCCAGAGCCCCCCACTCACCCTCAGCAGAGCCCGCGTGACTCAGGAGGTCGGGGTGGCAGCCGGACGCCACGTGCTCGGTGATGCTGCCCCCTCGGGAGTGCTGCGGGGCGTGGGGGGGAGGGCATGGGTCAGTGGGACCGTGGGGGCAATAAGGGGGAGGGGCGGGCAGGGATGGTACCTGCAGGAGCAAGGGACGGGCCCCGCGGGGCGACGTGGGCAGCCAGCTCTGGGGGGCGCGGAGGGGCTGGGTCGGGGGGAGAAAGCCCCCCAGAGCTAGACTTCTCCCCGTGCGCAGGCGGCACGGAGGCACACGCAGTCACAGGGGCATCGGGGACACGCGCGGGCACGTGGATTCACGTGTCCAGGACACAAACGTGACACGCACACACATGCACGCAAGGACCCCAGGCGTCTGGCACATTCACCCGCCCACACACGCAAATAAGGCGCGTGTGTAGGAAACGCGTGCACACACGCACGCGTGAAACGGACCGGGCTGGGTCACTTGCACGCCCGCCCGCTGCCCGAGCCGGCCTCGCGTCTCGCCGGAAGCGCTGCGTGTCGCCCTGGGCCCCGGCACTGCCCGTGTGGGTAGAGCACGGCAGTGCCCGGACCTGGCAGGGACGCGGCGTCCGTCCCCGGCGTGGGGGGCCCCGCCCCGCCCCGCGGCAGCCCCGACGTCCCGAGCCGGTGGACGGTGCCGAAGGCGCCCCAGGGGCAGCCCCCGCACAGGCCAGCACGCGTGCACGTGTGCAAGGCACGAGGACAGCCCTGCCCCTCACTGCCGCCTGACAGCCCCCCGCCCCCCGTGCCCCTCACGCCCGCGCCGCTGGAAGGGCCGGACCGGAGCGCCTCCCGTGGCGGCAGCAGCAAAGGCCCAGCAGGAGCCGCACGTGCCCTGGGGGGTAACTGGAGGGGGCAGATCCCGGGGGATGTGGATGGGGGGCGGGGAGGCAGCGGTGACCCCCGCCCCCGCCCCCGCCGGACCCGACCGCCCGGGCACGTCACGGCTGCGGGGACGCGGGGGTCTCCCGCCCGGGGGCCCGCGGCGCCCTGGGGCAGAGACGTGAGCGGGGCCGGGCCGGGGTCGTGGGACGCGGGCCACAGCGGGGAGGGGCCGAGCAGGTGGGCAGGGGCGGGGCCTGGGCGCGAGGGGCGGGGCCTGGGCGCAGGGGCGGGGCTGCCGTAGGTCTTGTTGTAGCGAGTCACGAAGTCCTCGAACACGCGGGTCAGCCCCGCCTGCCACGGGGCGGGTTAGTGGTGCCCCGCTCCCCGCACCGGGAGCTCCTCGGCCCGCCCGCGGCCCCCTCCCCTCCCCCCCGCCCGCAGCCCCGGTACCCGGCCGGCTCGGGGGCTCCGGGGGCGCTCCGGCCGCCACCCCCAGGCCCAGCAGCGGCAGGACGGCGGCACGGAGCGCGGCGGGGGCCATGGCTGCTCTGGCCCGCGGCCGGGGGTGTTTGAGGCCCTTGCAGGAAGGCGCAGGGCTGCGGGCGGAGGTGCGAGAGCCGGGGGGGCTGCGGGGGGGGGGGTCACTCCCACCCCTCGTGCCCCTCCCTCCCGACCCGCAGCCCCCCCCGCTGTTCGTTGTCCCGCCCCGGCCGGGTGTGAAGTCGGGTCCCCGCGCCGTGTCTGCCTGCGGGCTGCGCGGCGGGAGTGCGGGGCACGGCGGGCGGGCGGCGGCGGCGGCTGCGGGCCGTGTCCCGGGCTGTGTCACCCTCCTCTCCAGCACCTGCAGGGGCCAGGCCCGCGCGGGGGGTGCGGTGCGTGGCCCGGCGGGCTGTGCGCGGTGGGGTGGCGGGGCTGCGGGCCGGGCCCTCCGCGCGGTGCTGCCTTCGCCCCCGCAGCCCCTGGGCCGGGCTGGGCAGGCCTGGCTGGTTGTGCCGGGTGCGTGGCCGGGCCGTGCGGCTGTGGCGAGTCGTCTAGTGCGGTGCGGTTGTGTCGCCAGGCCCCCGTGCGCGGAGGACTCGTGTTGCGTGGCGGGGCCGTGTGGCGGGGCCGGCGCCCGGCACTGTGTGCTTGTGCAGCTCGGCCGGGGGCTCTGCTCGGTTGTGCACCGTCGTGTAGTCGCGGGGGGGGGCGGGGTAGATTGCCCCCGCCGCAGCGTGGGCCCCTGTTGCGGGGCGCAGAGCTGCGTGCGCCAGGCGCTGTGGTTATGGCGAGGTGTGCGGTGCCGTGCAGCTGTGCGGGGTTGCGGTGAGTTGTGTAGGGCCGCCTGGTCGTGCGGACCGGTGCTTGTGTCCTGCCGGGCGGTGCCTGTGGGCGGGGGGACGCAGCTCCGCGGGGATGCGGTGTTGTGTGGCTGTGCACGGCTGTGTGCTGTGTACCCATGCGTGCGCCCCCCAGCCCGCAGCAGCTCCCCCCCGCAGCACACGCAGCACTCGCTGGCGCCCCCAGCCGCAGCCGCAGGCGCGGACACCGGGGCTCCCCACGCGGGGCGGACGCGGCCAGCCTGTGCCCGGGCACAGCGCCCCGCCGCGGGTTTCCCCGACAGGCCCCGGCCGGGGCGGACGCCGGGGGTTGAGCCCCGAGCGGAGGAGAGAGAGACACTGTCCTGGTTCGGCGGGTTGTGCTGACACCCTTCTCCCCTCCTCACCCCGCGATGTCGCCACCCGCACCATGCAGCCCCCTGCCCCCCCCGCCCCCTCCGCCCAGCTCGGCCCCGGCGGCAGCAGCACGTGGCTGAGAGCGCCGCCTCCAGCCCCGCCGGCAGGGGGCGCTGCTGCTGCGCCTGCGCTCACGGCCGGGGGCGGGGGGGGCTTCACTGACCGGCATTTGGGCTTGAGGTTTTGTTTGGGTGTTTTTTAACTAAGCATCAGCATCCTGCGCGGGGGGCGTCGGCTGCGCAGAGCTGGGGTGGTTTCACGTTTGTGCAGACCGTCTCCAGCTTTTCCTGCCCACGGGTGCTCCGTCCTGCCGCCAGTACCTTTTGCGGGCACTGTTCTTTCAGTGTGTGCGGGTATCCTCTCTGGACATTACTTGCTACTGAGTGTGAATGTCTTACGGGCGCTTTGCGGAGCCGGGGCCGCGGCCAGAGCGGGCGGGGAGCCGGGAGCTCGGCAAGGGCGGCGAGAGCCCTGGTCCGAGCGGGCTGCGCCGCGCTCCCGGCCTGCCCCGGGACGTGGCTACCGGCTGGACCTTCGCGGCTGCGGCTCCTCATGACCACCCAAGGTGGGGGCTGGGCTGGGCTGGGAGATGGATCTGCGGGAGCGCGAGGCTGGCGCGGGGAGGGGTAAACGGCCTGGGGGTGTCGTGGGGGTGGGGCTGAAGCGGGGTGCAGGGGCACCAGACAAGGGCATTGGGTCCAGCCCGCCCTGGCCCCGCCCCCGCCCCCGCCCCGGCCACACCCGCCTTGGACCAGCTCCTCCCTGAGGGCTTGACTCCGCCCCCTGGATATCGGCCACGCCCTGGCTATAGACCCCGCCCCCTAACCCTACCTGCCCTTGGGCACCGGCTTGCCCCGGGTGCTCTCTCCCGCCCCCTGAGGCTGGCCCCGCCCCGTGGGCATAGACCACTTGGGGGGTGAGGACCCGGCCACGTGCTCCAGCACGTCATGGAAACGCGGCTACAGCACGGCTGTGGGAGCGGCCGCATCAGCCTGTCCATGGCGGGTTTGGGCGGCCTGCAGTGGGCGGGGGCGGGGCGGGCCCACCGGGGTCTCCAACCCGCCCGGCCCGGTCCTCATCCTGCTGCTTCATCACCTGATCACTGCCCGGCTCCAGGGACCCTCTGACCCCGGGGGGGGCCCCAGAGTCAGCTGAGCATCGGGCAGCCAGCTCTCGTGGTGCCGGTGCAGTGGTGGGCCGCGGGGTTGGGGCCATGACTAGGACTGGATCACACCTGGGATCAAATCAGATCCCAGTATGCCACAAAAGGAAGCCTGGGGGAAGGGTTCCCACCGAGTACTGCACTCGCCCCGCCCCGCCCCGCCCCCCGGGCCTCGGCCAGTTCTGGGGACCTGCCTGCCCCGGGGGGGGTGGCCGTCCCCACAGTCAGCTGCCCATCAGCTGGCTCCAGGGACTCCCCGGCTCTGGGGGCAGGGCTGGATGGTCCCTGCAGTCACTTCCCCATTAGGCTTGCCAGTGCAGGGTTGGGATTGTGGGGAAGAGGAGGCGGGGACCCCCGGGGGCAGGATCACCGTCAGGATAGGATTGAAATTAAATCTCCATTGGGCCATGAAAGCAACGTCTGCCAGCAGCCTGGACAAGGCCGCCCTGCCCCATTCGGCCACCAGGGGGCGCTGCCTTTGCCTGTCCTGCTTCAGTCCAGCTCCGTTTCCAGTGCCCGACTTGTCTCCAAGAGGGAGTTTCACCAACAGCTGCAGTTCGGTTGTTCTTGTGTTGGTTTTTTTACTGATGAGCATTTTCAGGTGATTTCTTTACTGACTGCCTGGCCTTTCCTGGCCCATTGGTAACCCCACCGCTTCTCCCCCAGGTGCTGGTGCCACACCACCGCTGACTGCTCACATCAACATGCCCATAAGGGGTAGCTGCCTGAGACCCCCCCTTCCAGCCCAGCCCCCCCAGGCATGTCAGACTGGCACAGATGTGCGGCAGCGGGAGTGGGGAACAGGGACCTGACACCAGTGTTTGGCAGCTCCCAGCGCTCTGGTGGGCTTGGTCCAGGGAGTTTGTGGGGTTGAAAGTGGAAATCAGGAGGTACCGCGGGATGTACCCCAGCTCCCCATGCCCACCACTCGCTGCAAGAAGCACTGCGGAGAGAGCAATAAATACAGCAAGTAATCATGGGGAAGTGTGTGTGCGCGGGGGGGAGCAGGGTGAGGGGCTGGGCTGGGCTGGGCTGGGGTCTTCAATCCATCACAGGCCCAGTTTGCACCACGCCACCGAGCCAGCTGCCCCGCTTTGCCCTGCCAGAGCCAGCCCCGAGCCATCCACATCTTCCCCCTGCCCTCCCGCAGCTGGCCACAGCCCCCGCCCCCGCCCCAGTCGGGCCGGCGCTTCACCTTGGGGACCGCGCGGGGGGCGGTGGGTGGCCCGGCGGGCTGTGTCCCTTCCGCCCCCCGGCAGTGCGGTGCCACGGCGTGGTTGTGCCTTCCCCCGCGCAGGCCCGGCTGGTTGCGGGGCTGCGGCGGTGTACACGGGTGTGCGGAGCTGTGCGTGCGGCGGCCGGCTGTCCTGCTGTGGGCTCTGCGGAGCTGTGCGGCGGCTGCAGCCGCTTGTGTCCCACGTCTGTGCCCGCGGTAGCCGTGCGTGTGCGGGCCGTGTGCCTGTGGTGAGCGGGGGGTGGTGTGTAGCGGGGGGGAGCTGCCTGTGGATAGCTACGTGCGGTGTAGAGGGCTGTGCGGGTGCGGTGAGTTGTGTATTGTGTCCGGGCCCCCCGAGTGCGGTGACTTGTGCCCCTGTGCGCGCGTGGGGAGGCTCGGGGAGGCGTGCCGTGTTGCGTGACTGCACTCTCACGCACGCACAGAGCCCCGCTCTGGGGGCCCGGGGCCCTGCACGGACCCTCCGGAGCACCCCGCAGCGCGCAGGCTGGACCCAGGCGTCCGGGCCCCCCGCATATGGACCCCAGCGGCCCCAGCCACAATCAGAGCCATCGGGAGCTGCGGGGGGCTGGGGGAGGGTGCTCCCGGGCCTGCGTCACGACCCCCGTCCCCGACGTCAGAGCCAGGGTGGAGGCAAGACCGGGCAGGCGGGAGCCCCGCCCCCGACAGGTGCGTGTCCCGGGCGCCTGGGCCGAGGCGAGCACGGGGGGCGGAGCCGAGTCGCCGGGGCTCCGCGGGGGGCGGGCCCAGGCCCCGGGGCTGCGATGAGTAAGGCGGGAGGAAGGAAGCAGATGAATCAGCCGGGGAGTATCCGGGCGCGCCCCCCACGGCGGTGCCCCCCCAGCCGTGCTGGCGCCCCGCAGCCCCGGGGGGGGGGCCGGGGGCTCCCCGCAGCGGGGGGAAGTCAGGACGCGGGGGCGCGCCCCGGCACGCGCGGGGCTCCGGGGCGCGGGGCCGGGGCCAGGCCAGGATGTGACACACGGGAGCGAGCCCGGTGACTCACGGGACAGGAATGGGGGCAGCGCCAGCTGGACCCCGGCCCCGGGCTGCGGGGCGGCAGTGCGGGGCGCCGCTGTGGGGGTCGCGCCCGGACACTTCTCGGCTGATTCACCTTCTTCCTTCCTCCCGCCGTTACTCATCGCGGCCCCGGGCTGCCCCCCCGCTCCCGGGCCTGCGGGCTCCCAGCACGTGGGGCCCGGGGGCGCGGAGCGAGACACGGCCGCCACGAGACGTGGACACGGAGCCCGGCGCCCAGGACAGAGCCGCGCTCCCCGGCCCACGCACGGAGCCCCGGCGCGCGGGGCGGCCCCGCGTGTGTCCTCTGGCGTCTCCCTGTTTACCTGGCCGCAGCACGTGGCGGGGGAACCCCGCCCCACCGGAGGGAACCCGGCCATATAGGGCCATCTACGTCACAGGCGGCCACGCCCCGCGCGCCCTGGGCAGAGGTGAGGCGGCAGGTGCGTGCGGGCGGGGGGGCGCGAGGAGTCCCCGAGGCAGGACGGGGGAATCCCCGCCGAGGGGGCGGGGCGGGGCGGGGCGGGGCAGCAGTGACGTGGCGCGGAGTTCCCATTCATAAAAAAGGGCGGGCGCGCGGGCGGCGCAGAGCACAGCGGCATGGACCAGGCCCCGCCGCCCCGCGGCCCCTACCAGGTACCGGGGAGAGCGGCGCCGCCCGCGCCCGCTCCCGCGGGCGGGGGGCCGGACGCCGGGGTGCCCCCGCTCGGGCCGGCGCCTCGGCATGGAGAGCGGGGCGCTGGAGCAAGCCCGGCTCGGGCCGCGCGGGAGGGGAGCGGGGCGCTCGGGCCCGCCGGGGACTCCCCCCGGGCTGCGGTACAGGGCTATGGACACAGCGCTGCAGCGCCGGGAGCGGCCGGCAGGGGCCGCGGGAGCACCGGCGCGGGGGGGGCGCGGGCGGGACCGGACCCCGGGCTCCAGCCCGGCTCCGCGGGAGCGAGCCAGGGGACCCCCGGCCCGCTGGGGCTGAGTCACGGCCCCGGGCCCCGGCAGCCACCCAGCGCCCGCGCGCTCCCGCAGCCCGGCGGCCCCGCCCCGCCCCGTCCCGGGCTCCAGCGCCCCCCGCGGGCAGGTGCGGGGCCATGACGCTGCAGCTTCGTGGCCTCCCGGGCAGGAGGCGGGGCCTGGCCTGGGAAGTGGGTCAGGGCGGGGCCCCGAGTGCCAGGGGCCTGAGTCACGCCGGGTGGGGCAGCGGGGGCAGGGCCCGGCCCTCGGCCCGTGCCCTGCGTTGTGCGGAGCAGGGAGGGAAACTGAGGCACGGAGCGGGGAGGGGGTCCCCCTTCCCGCTGGGTCGTGGAGCACCTGCTGGAGCAGCTCCCTACGCCCACCCATGTGTCCTGGACCCTGCCCTGCCCTGCCCTGCGGGGGAGGATTCCCGATGCTTCCCCCAGGCACCTTGGACAGGAGGCTGCACACCCAACCCCATGTGTCCTGGCCCCTGTGCTGTCCACGGGGATTTCCCTCCGGCTCCTGCCCACTGGCACCTGGGGCACAGCACTGCCCTGGTGGGGGGATCCCCCATGGCTGCTGCTGCTGCCCCCTGGCACCTGCAGACAGCCTCCTAGCCATGAGTCCTAGTCCCTGTACTGCCTAGGGGGATTCTTCTTCCAGTTGTGGATCCCTCCAGCCCGAATCCGTCTGTCCTAGCCCCTATACTGCCCACGGGGATTCTCCTCTGGGTGCTGTCCCCTGGCACTTGGGGGGTGGGCCTACAGCCTCCTATCCATGTGTCCTAGTCCCTATACTGCCTGAGGGGGCAGGGATTCTCCTTTGGGTGCTGCTGCTCTCTGCGGGTGGCCCCGCCGCCCGCGTCCACGTGTCCGGGCTCCCGTAGCACCCGCGCAGGGGGTGACTGTCCTAACGCCGACCCCGTCTCTCCGCAGAAGTACCCCCCCTGCCCGGGGGGCGCCGGCTTCGTGCCCAGCGTGGACGCAGTGACCTCCAGCCAGGCCCTGCAGTGGCTGGTGCAGCCCCGGCTGCTGCCGCCGCCGCCCGCGGGCAGCCCCTGCGGCCTGCCCGGCCCCGCCCTGCCCCCCTACCCCCGCCCCGGCATCATCCGGGGCCCCGCGCCCGGCCCCGCGCGCCGGCCCAGCCAGCAGGTGAGTCCCGGGAGGGGAGGGGGGCTGGGTGCCCAGCTTCCCCCACTCTCAGGCTGGGGGTCCCGGGCGAGACATGGGAGAGGGCTCCGCGGTGGGGGGACCCAGGCGCCCCCCTTGCCAGAGGAGTCACCCAGGTTGGCTTGGGGCCAGGACGCCTGGGCTCGCGGCCCGGGGGGGCTCGGGGAGGAAGTGACTCGGGGCTGAGTCAGGGGGGTGAGTCAGGGAGGAAGGGGGCTCCCCCGGCCGCACTCACCCCCGCCCCCCCCAGCTCGCCCCCGAGGACGAGGAGCGGCGCCGGCTGCGGCGGGAGAGGAACAAGCTGGCGGCCGCCAAGTGCCGCAACCGGCGCAAGGAGCTCACGGAGTCGCTGCAGCAGGTGAGCCCCCGCTCCCCCCGCGGGCCCGGGAGAGCCCGCACGTCCGGGCCGGGGGGGGGGGGGGGGCTGCGGGAGCTTCCCCTTGCCGCCGCGCCCCCGGGGCCGAGTGTGGGGGGAGACCCGGGCTGACGCGTGCCCCCCCGCAGGAGACGGCACGGCTGGAGGGGGAGCGCGCGGCGCTGACGCGGACCGTGGCGGAGCTGCGCCGGGACAAGGAGCGGCTGGAGCTGGCGCTGGCGGCTCACGGGCCGGTCTGCACAGCGCCCGCCCCGCTCGGCCCCGCCCCGGGGCCCAGGCCCCGCCCCCCGCCGCTGGCCCCGCCCCCCGCCCCGCTGGAGCCCGAAGCGCTGCACACGCCCACGCTCATGGCCACGCCCTCGCTGACGCCCTTCACGCCCAGCCTCGTCTTCAGCTACCCCGCCCCCGGGGAGGCGGAGCCCGCCGCGGGCCCCGCCCCCGAGCCCTGTGGCTCCGCCCACCGCCGCGAGAGCAGCAGCAGCAGCAGCGGCCAATCGTCCAGTTCCCTCAACTCCCCCACACTCCTGGCCCTTTGAGGCCACGCCCCGTGCGGGCCTGGCCCCGCCCATACCGTATCTGAAGCCTCACCCCGTCGGGTCTGGCCCCGCCCAGTGTCGGGGGAGAGTTAGCTCCGCCCACTCCGGCCCGGGGGCCACCCCGCTCGGGGATCACTATCTCGTGGGCCCGGGTCAGGTCCCCTTGGGAGCTAGCCCCGCCCCCTCCGCACCTGGCCCCGCCCTCTGACGCGGACCCGCCGGGCGGTTCCCAGGCCCCTAGAACCCGGTCTCTCGCAGGGCTCCCGGGGCTGCGTCCCGCTGCCAGCCCATCTCGGGCCCCCGTCCCGCGGGGCTGCTGCTCTAGAGCCCCCCCCCCCCGCGTCCCCTCCAGGCCCTGTCCGGGGCTGGGGGGGCTCCAAGTCCCCCCTCCCGGCCGGGCTAGTCTAGAACCTTCCCCGGGGCCCCTCCCCGCCCCACTGGGTCTAGAGCCGTCCCCGGGCAGGCCCCGGCCCCTGGGTCTGCCGCTGGGGTCTAGGAGCCAGGGCTCCTCCGCCGCCGCACGTGATCCTGCCCCCCCGGCCAGGCTGGGCCCCGCGGCTGCGCTCTGGACTGCTCTAGAGCTGCCCCCCCCCCCCGAGGGCCGCCCCCGGCCCCGGAGCCCGCGCCCCTGGGGAGCGAGATCTGCGGGGTGCTCCAGCCCCCACCACGCTGCTCCCGAGCCCCCGGGCAGCAGGCAGGCCCGACCCCTCCTATTTATTGTGACACCCCGGTTTTGTACCGGCGCCGCCGGAGCAATGAACTCAGTGCCCGGAGCGGGGCTGTGCGTGCTGAGGGCTGCGGGGCGCCGCCACCAAACTCTGGTGGGAGGGACTGGGTTCCATGGGGCGGGGCCTGGCGACGACGTCACTGGGGGGGCTGCCAAGGGGCGGAACCCAGGCTTCGGCTCCAAGTCCCCCGGCGGGAGGGAGCCCCGTTGTCCGGGCCGCCCCCGCCCCAAGGCGTCGGCGCCAGCGGGAGGCGGGACCCAGGAGGAGGGTTGCGGGGGGGGGCGCCGTGTCGGAGGTGGGGGCGATGGGGGGTGATGAGAGGTTCCGGGCGGCTGGGGGCGGGGCTGGATCATGGGGGCAGAGCCTGGGGGGGCGGGGCCACACCTCGGGGGCGGGGACAAGGGGCTGCGGGTCGGGAGGGACACCCGTGTGCGGGCTGCGTCCCGGAGCCCCCCCGCGCCCCGCTGTTCCCCTCCTTGGCCGCCAGGTGGCGCCACCCCTGCAGACCCCCTGCCCCCTCCCTGGCGGCGCAGGGGTCGGCCCTCCCCGCTAGACCCCGGATCGGGCCCCCGGGGGCTGCCCCTTGTCCTGTCCCCCCGCCCGGTTCCCACGCCCAGGAATGCCGGGTATTTCCGGCCGCAGCCCCCTCCTCTCCCCGGCCCCCGCCCCCCACAGAGCGGCGGGGCGCGGGGGGAGCCCGGGACGGGGCCGCTCGTGCGGCGGGGGCACGCCCGGCGTGTCCGTGCTCGGGACGCCTGGGTCCCGTGTGCGTGTGCAGGACCCTCCCGGTCCCCGGGGCCGGCCCGCAGCATGTGAGGCGGCAGCGCCTGCCAGCGCCACTCCCCCCGCGGCGGGCCCGGGCGGCCCAGCTGGCGGGCGGAGGCCCCGCGTCCTCTCCAGCAGCGGGGGATGGGGACACCCCGGGGGTGACAGCGAGGGGCCCGGGAGCCTGGGGTCGCCCCCGGCGGCGGGGGCGCAGCGTCTGGCGCGGGGCCGGGGGCAAGAGAAGAGGGGTGGGGGGCGGCGCCTGGAGCCTGGGTGCCCCCGGGAAGGGAGCTGGGGGCTGGGACCCCGGCGCCTGCCCGCTTTAGGAGGAGACGGGGAGGGCTCCATCAGCCCAGACTCCTGGGTCCCCCCCACCCCTTCCTCCCAGCCCAGCCAGCTCCCCACCTCCCCCTCGTCCCTGCCTGCCTCCACCCCCGTCCCCCGGCCAAGGAGGCTGGGCCCAGCTCCCCGCCCCTCCCTCCCTCCCTGCCCCGACTGTAGCCGGGCGGCCTCGGCCGAGGGGAGCTCAGAGCGAGTGCCGGGGCCCCTCCGCCATGCGCCTGCTTCTCCTCCTTGCCCTGTGCCTGCCTCTGCCAGGCCCGGCGCCGGCCCAGCCCTCGGCCGCCCGCTGCAGCCCCGGGGGCTGCGTGGCCCTGTTTCCCCAGCCCCGGCCCTTCCTGGAGGCCTGGCGCAGCTGCCGGGACCGCGGCGGGGACCTGGCCACCCTCAAGCGCCCTGAGGAGGCGGCCGACGTGGCCCAGCTGCTCGCCGAGGCGCCGCGCCCGTCGCCGGGCCCCCGGCGCTACTGGATCGGGCTCCAGCGCCAGCCCCGGCAGTGCCAGCCGCGGCGCCCGCTGCGCGGCTACTCCTGGACCACGGGGGAGCAGGACACGGCCTACACCAACTGGGCGCGGGAGGAGGCCCCGGCCGGCTGCGGCCTGGCGCGCTGCGTGGCCCTGAGCCACCTCGCCGGCGCCCGCCAGCCGCCGGCCTGGCTGGACGGAGCCTGCACGGCGCCCGCCGACGGCTACGTGTGCCGCTTCGCGCACGCGCGCGCCTGCCCCAGCCTGGGCGCCGCCAGCTACGCCACGCCCTTCGGCGCCGTGCCGGGCCCGCTCAGCCACGTGCCCTTCGGGACGGTGGCCGCGCTGAGCTGCGGCGCCGGCGCGCCCGCCTCGGCCCTGTGCCGCTACCGCGAGGACGGCACCGTGGGCTGGAGCCCGCCCGGGCCCCCGTGCGAGGAGGAGGCGGCGTCACGCGAGGGCTGGTGCGAGGGCGACAACGGCGGCTGCCAGGAGCTGTGCGTGGACACGGGGCCCGGCCACGCGTGCGCCTGCCACAGCGGCAGGGCCCTGCTGGCGGACGGGCGGTCGTGCGGGCCGGCGCCGCCCTGCCGCGAGCACCCGTGCGAGTATGCCTGTGCCTCCGAGGGCGCGGGCTACCGCTGCCTGTGCCCCGCCGGGCACCGCCTGGCCCGCGACGGGCACTCGTGCGAGGACGTGGACGAGTGTGCCGAGGCAGGCGGGGCCCCGTGCGAGCAGCTGTGCGAGAACGCGCCGGGCGGGTACCGGTGCCGCTGCCGCCTGGGCTACGCGGGCGACGGGGCAGGGGGCTGCGGCGACGTGGACGAGTGCGAGCTGCCCGGCGTGTGCCACCAGATGTGCGTCAACTACGAGGGCGGCTTCGAGTGCTTCTGCGCCGAGGGCTACGAGCTGCAGGCCGACGGCGTTAGCTGCGCCCCGCTTGGGGCCGCCCCAGGGCCTGCCTTCGCCTGGCCGCGGCCCCCGGAAGAGGAGGAGGAGGAGGAGGAGGAGGAGGAGGAGGAAGACCTGGCCTACAGCTGGACCCCCGGTGGGACACCCCAGGCCCGGCCTGGCACAGCTAGAGCCCCCCGAGCGCCTCCCACCCCCCCCGCACCTGCCTGGGTCCCCCTGCTCAGGGCTCCCTACCCCCACGGGACTGGGGACGCCTGGGTGCCCCACGGGGTCGAGGATGCTTGGCTTCCCCCCGGCCGGCCCCACATTGCTGAGGATGTCTGGGTGCCCCCCGGCCGGCCCCAGAGAGCAGAGGACGCCTGGGTTCTCCCTGGCGAGCCCCATGGAGCCGAGGACCCCTGGGCTCCCCCCAGTGACTCCCCCCAAGCCCAGAGCCCGCTCCTCCCCCACCCCGCCCACAGAGCCAGGGGCGCCGGGGATCTCCCTGCCCAGCCCCCCACCCCACACGGGGCCTGGGGGGCCTGGCTTCCCCTCACCCACAGACCCAGGGATGCCTGGGTTCTCCCTGCCCAGTCCCACCCCGCCCGGGGCACCGGGGCTCCAGTGACCAGGTCTCCGGACCCCCGGGGCAGCGAGGGCGCCTGGGTCCCCCCCACCCCCAGGCCCAGAATGCAGACCCCCTCACCCCCTGACCGCCCCCCCAGAGCCAGGGACCCCCCACCCCCCCACAGCCCCCCTGCGGGCCGGGACGCCTGGGCTCCCCTGACCAGGGCCCCCACCCCCCACAGAGCCAGGGGCGCCGGGGTCCCCCCCACCGCCCGCGGAGCCCGGGACACCTGGGGGCTCCCCACCCGCCCCGCCAGAGTCAGGGCACCCCTGGTCTCCCCCACCTCCCCCCAGGCCCGGGGCGCCTGGGTCCCCTCGTCCAGCCCCCCATCCAGGGCGCGAGACGCCTGGGTCCCCGCGTCCAGCCCCCCCAGAGCCCGGGACCCCCGCGGCCCCTCTTCCGGCCGCTCCGTCGCCCCTTCCAGCCCCACCACTCCCCCGCGGGCCCGGGCGCCCTGGGGCTCCCCTCCCGGCCCCGGCCCCGCCCCCACCGTCCGGGCCCGCCGGGTGCCCCCCCCCAGCGCCCCCGCGCTCGCCCCGCGCCCCCGCCCCACGGCCCCGCGCGCCTGGGAGCCCCCCAGCTCGGCGGCGGCGGCGGCGGGCGCCCCCCCGCGGCTGGCCGAGGGGGGCCCGGGCCCGGGGCGGGGGGGGCGGCGCTGGGTGCTGCTGGCGCTGCTGCTGCCCCTCGCCGTCTTCCTGGTGCTGATGGTGGCGCTGGGGCTGGTGCTTTGCACCCGCTGCCCCCCCGGGCCCGGCCCGCGCCCCCGCCCTGCCCTCTGCTCCCGCTGGGGCGCCGGCCCCAAGGGCCCCCCCGCCGCCGCCCCCAGCCTCTGAGCCCCCTGGAGCCCCGCCCCCCAGGCTGGCACCCTCCGCTCTCCCCACCCACCCTTCACCCCCAGCCTGGCGGGGACGTCCCGGACTCCCACGCAGCTAGACCCCCCTTGAGCGCCCCGCCCGGCGGGGTTCCCCCCTGGAGCCCCCCACATCTGGCTGGGACCCCCGGGTCTGCCCACCCCCCGGGTGAGTGGGGGGCTCGGGGGTAGCAGGAGAAGGGGGCCCACAGCGCCCTCCCACGGGACCCACGCAGGGACACGGACACGAGCCCGCCCCACAGGGCTGCTGGAGAAAGAGCGCGGACGCCCCCGGGGGTGGGGGGGCGGCGGGGATAAGTGGACTCTGCCAGGCTGGACGGACCGCCGCCCCACGGATGGCTTCTTCCAGGGTGGTCAAAGCCCCCCAAGGTGAACAGCCCCCCGGGGCAAAATGGACTCTCCCTGCAGTGAATGAACTCTCCTATGGGGGCGAACCCCCCCCCGGGCAGAATGGACTCTCCTAGGGGTGAATACCCCCGCGATGGGGCAGAATGGACTCTCCCGGGGGTAAGAGCCCTCTCGCTGGGGTGAATGGGGCGTCCCACGCGAGTGATTGCCCCCCCCCCGGCAGAATGGAGTCTCCTAGGCTGGACACCCACCCCCTCAAATGAATGGACCCTTCCAGGGGGAAGAGGCCCCCCCCCCCCGAAGTGAATCGACCCGCCCCGGTTGGACAGAATGGACTCGTCCCAAGGGGGTCGCCCCCAGTAGAAGTGAGCACCCCCCTCCGGACTGCAATGGACTCTCCCGGGGAGGGGGTGAAGCCCCCCCATGTGAATAGACCCCCCCGGGGCGGGATGGACTCGTCCAGGCGCTGGGGGGCGTCTGTGTAATAAAAGGACCTTCACGCACAAGCCCCGTGTTTCTTGGGGGGGGCTGGTTCCACCCCGGCCCCTGGGAGCGGGGTGGGGGCCGGTGAGGTAGGGCTGGGAGGCCCGCCCGGGCTCTGGGGGAGGGCGGGGGCCCGGCTCCGTGGGGCCGGGGTGAGAGCCAGGGCTGGGCTGGGTTGGGTTGTTTGTCTCCAGCTCTGTAATTAGGAGGTAATTAAAGATCCCGGGGCCTGGAAACCCCCTGCGGTGACCGCCCCCCCACCTCGGACCCCCCTGGAGCTGCTGGTGCCCCTCGCTCCCGATCCGCACCCCGCCTTGCCCCGCACTCCCGACCTGCAGCCCCCGCCCCGCCTGGCCTTGCAGTGCCCCTCACTCCCACCCCGCAGTGCCCTGCCCCCCCGCCCCGCAGGGGTTAAGGCGCCCCCGGGGGGAGGGGGCGTCTCTGGCTCGGTCCCGCATGAGCTCAAACTGGAAACAGACGCGGGCTGATGCAAACAGCTGGGGCGGGGGGGCCCGCCTGGGTTCACTCCGGTTTCGGGAATGGGGGGGCAGGGCCGGGAGCCCGGAGGCCGGCAGGGCCTGGCGGGTAGTGGAGGGGGGGGGGACTCCTGGGTCCTCTCCAGGGCTGGGGGGCGGCTCACACCCCTGTGCAGGGAGCCCCAGGCAGGCAGCCTGGCAGGCCTGGTGGAAACGCACGTGATCACACACAGGCGCACACACTCGCACGCCTTGTTTGTTCCTGGGGCTGGGTCACGGGAGTGCAAGGAAGGCACCAGGCAACAGCTGCGCGTGTCCCGGACCTTGGGTTGTGTGTGCGTGTGCACCGGTGCGCTTGTGCGTGTGCGAATGCCTGTGTTTCACAGATGCCCGGGTTCCTTGTGTGTCCTGAATGCCTCTGTTCAATGTGCACATGCGTGTGTGCGTGTGCATGTTGCATGTCGGGGGCGGGGGGGCGTGTCCCGGACGGCTGGGTTCCAGTTGTGCGTGCAGGGCATGTGTAAGTGTATGCACAGGGCCCGCATGTGTGTGTGAGCACTGAGCGCGAGTGTGCGCTGTCCGCTCTGGGCCGTGCGCAGGTGCGCGCGCGCGCCCTTACACCCTGGCTGTGGGCACGGCCCTGACGATGTGCGTGCACATGCCCGTGTGCACGTGAAGGCCGTGCCCCCCGCTGCCGAGCCGCAGCCCCGGCCTGTAAGCTGAGCTCGCTCCCGGGCGGCAGGCAGCACGGGCAGGGACCGCCGCAGAGGGGCAGGAGAGCGGGCGGCGGGCGGCAGGAGCGGGTGGGTGCGCGTGTCCCGGTCCAGCTGCCCCGGGGCCCCGGCCGCCCGGCCCCGTCGCAGCACAGAGGCGAGGCGGGCGCCCGCGGTGTCTCCTGCGGCGGGAGGGGCCCGGGCCCGGGGTCAGGGCAGGGGCGGGCCCGGACGCCTGGGCTCCCTCCCGGCCGGGAGGGCGGTGCCGCGGGCCCCCGGGAAGGTGAGTCATGGATGAGCTCAGTGCGGCCCGGCCGCAGCCGGGGGCGTCACCCGCGAGCCCCGGAGCCCGGCCCGGCGCCCCGCTCCCCGGACCCGCGCTGCCCCGCGCCGCCTTCGCGGGCTCCAGGGCACAGGCGGGGGAGTCGCTTCGCGTAGCCCCCCGCCCCGTGGCCCCGCCCTCGTGCGACCCCCGCCCTGAGAGCCCGGCGTCCGGGGCTGCCCGCCGGTGCCCCGCGCTCGCCCCCTGGCGCTCCCGTGTCCGCACTGCGCCCGGTCTCCCTGGGCAGCTGCTGGGGGGGTCCTGCTCCTACTCTGTCCCGCCGGCCCCGGCTGGCCCCGCACACGCGTGCACTTGCACACGCGTCCCCAGGCCTAGAGCAAACCTGCTTTACACACGAAGCCTCTTGCACCTGTGTATGCACCTGTGTGGCGGCATGTGGACGTGTGGCACGTGCGTGTGCCTGCCTGCAGTCAACACATGCAGCACATGCCTCAGCCACACACACACACACACACACACACACAGCAGGTGGGTGCACATGGATCAACACATGTGGCCCACAGAGCACAGCACATGCATGTGCACAGAGCAGGTGCTGGGGCACCCACGGTCTCCCTATGGCTCTTGCACACACCCTCTCACACACACACAGTGGTGCAAATACCTGGCTCTGTATGTGCAGGTGCACATGCCTGTGTGCGTGCACACACTGAGTGTCATGTGTTTCTTTTCATGTGCATGTATATTTATACCTGTGAGCAGAGGTCTGCATGTGTGTGTGCGTGTTCAAATGTGTATGTGCAAGTGTGTGCTTAGCAGCGTGTACGTATACACGCCTGTGCCCATGGGTGTTCGCATATGCATGTGTTCATGAATGTGCCTGTGTTCACAAGTGAGCCTGACAGGCCCGGGTGCGTGTACATGTGGCTCTTTGCGCGGCCACACGTGTGTCCCTGGGAGTACGTGTGTGCGCACCCCCACTTACACTCGGAGCATTACGGTAACGGGCTGGGGCTGGGGCTGGACTCCGGGAATCCCGGGATGAGGGGCAGAGACTACACCTCCTAGCATGCACCGGAGCCGTGGAGGTCAATCCATCCCACAATGCCCCGGGCTGCAGGGGTCCATCCATCAGTCCATCACCCATCCCAGAATGCACCGGGGCTAGAGGGGAAGACATCCCAGCATGCCCCGCACGGCCAGCAGTGGGGGGCAAGTATCCCAGCATGCACCTGGGCCTCGCGGGGGGTGGTGTGTGTGAATAACGTGTCCCGGCAGGCCCGGGGGGGGGAGGACTGCAGCTCCCAGCATGCAACGCAGCTTGGAGGGAGAGGGCGCCCGGGGTTGGTGACGTCATGGCTCCGGGAAGAAACCACCACTCCCAGCAGGACCCGGGGCGCGGCCACGTCAAGTGGCGTGCGAAGAACTACAGTTCCCGGCCTGCCTCGCGCCCGGTGACGTCACGGCGGCGGCTGACGTCGTTGACTACCGGTCCCAGCGTGCCCCGCGGCTCCCGGCACCCTTCGCACGGCACGTGTGTCCTTGCCCACTCGTAAGTACGGGAGTGGGGCGGGGGCGGCGCGGCCGGGCTCGGCGGCGCCATGTCGCGCTCGGGCGTGGCGAAGCGGGCCGTGAAGCGGCTCGTGAAGCGGGTGGATGCCGGCAACTTTCTGAAAATGATCATGCGCGCGGGGCAGGCGCAGCCCGGCCCGCCGCTGGGCCCCCTCCTGGGCCAGGTGAGCCGGAGGCCTGCGCTCCCTGGGGCGCGCCTGCGCTCCGTGTGAGCTGGGGTCCTGGGCGGGGCCCTGGATGCAGCCAGCTCTAGGGAAGAGCTGGGCCCAGGCCCGAAGTGGGGGGGGGCCTCCAGCCGCCCCTGACCCTGCCCCCCCTCGGCCCCCAGCATGGGATCCCCATCGGCAGCTTCTGCAAGGACTTCAATGAGCGAACCAAGGACATCAAGACCGGCATCCCCCTACCCGTGTGCATCCGCATCAAGGTGCTGCCGCGGTCGGGACCTGCTGCCCCTCGGCCCCCTGGGACCCCCCCAGCACTGCTGTGTGCCCCAGTCCCCACCACCGACCGCTGTGGCCCCCTCAGAGCCACCCACATCTCCTCTGGCAGTGCTTCCCCCCTCCGCCCCAGCAGCCGCCCTCTGCCCCGGGCCCTACATCTACCCTGGAGCCCCCAGGACACCCTGCCCCCGGTCCCCAGGTCCCTTCTAGGTGCCGTCACTGCTTTTCCATGCAGCCCACCAGACACATCTCACACCCCTGGCAACTCCGCTCAGGCACCAGGTCTTCTCTGAGACACCCCCCACACACACTTTCCCACAGGCATTGAGGTCGCGAGGCATTCTGTTGCCCTGCCCCCCCCCCACCAGTCACCCACAAAAAACCTGGGGCAAGGTGGGCTTGGGGCGGGGGCCAGACAGTTGGGTTCCCTGAGGGCGAGGAGCAGATGCTGTGAGGGCTGGGCTGGGTGTGGAGGAGTCCCCCAGGGCCTGGGGAGGCCTGGGCCAGGATGTGGGGGGTGCCTGCACAGGGTGGGGGCTGGGGAGTTACAGAGGCGTCTGGGGGAAGAGGGCATTTGGGAGATGTGGGGGGGGTGTTCAGGAGCTGAGGGTGCCTAGTGACCCCTGCAGGCGGACCGCACCTATGACCTGGACATCCACCCCCCCACGAGCTCCTACTTCCTCCTTGCGGCCGCTGGCATCGAGAAGGGCGCGTCACAGCCTGGTGAGGGGGGCGTATGATGGGGGAGGCTGGCTGTTCCCCGTCCCCCCCAAGGGCATGCAGAGGTGGGGGGCTGCTCCCCACCCATGGATGTGAGGGGGTCTCAGGCTGTCCCCTCCCTCCATGAGGGGGAGGGGCAGGGGGGGCCCCAGGCTCATGTCCCCTTGCCTCCCCAGGGCACGAGGAGGCGGGGGTGGTGTCGCTGCCACAGCTCTATGAGATTGCACAGGTGAAAATTGAGGACCCCGGGTTCAAGCTGCGTGGGTTCGGCCTGGAGGACGTGGTGCGCTCGCTGCTGGGCTCAGCCCGCTCCCTCGGCCTGCGCGTCGTGCCCCGGTGAGCCCCGGACGTCTGGGTTCTGGGGGACCAGAGGGGCGGTGCTGGGGGCCCCCGGATGCCTGGGCTCTCGGGGGGGGGGGCAGTGCTGGGAGCCCATTTATATGGGTTCTTTGGGGTGGGGGTGGGCCTGGAGCCTCGGTACCTTGTTTCTGGGTGGGGCGGGGGGGCGACTGCTGGACACTTTAGTCCCTGACCTGCTCTCCCCCTGCCAGGCTCAGCGTGGAGGAGTGCACCGCCTTCCGCCAGCGCCGGGCAGATGAGCTGGCAGCCCAGGCCCTGAAGGAGGCTGAAGCTGCCAAGTGACTGCCCGCACCCCTGGGTTCTCCGCCAGGTTGCGGGGCCTGGGAACTGGGGGAGCTGGGGTCTCCTGGGGGCCAGTGGAGGCCCTGTCCCCCTTGGCCTGGCTGGTTCCTGGTGACTCTGATAAAATAAATGCTTGAGACCTTCCCTGGCTCCTGCGAGTGAATCTGTGGTTGAAGCCAGAGGTGGAGGGGGCGGGGCCACTGAGCCAGGGGGCAGGGCAAGTGGCTTGGGGAGGGGTGGGACATGGAGAGGGTGGAGCTACTAGTTGGAGAAAATGCAGGGAACAAGTGTTTGGGGGGCAGAGGGCTGAGCAATGGGCTGCACGGGGGGAGTGGCCAAGAGGAGGGGCGGGGTCATGGGGACAGGGCTGGTGCCTGCTCCCAGGGCCGGGAGGGCGGTTGGGGCTCTCCCTGCGGTGGGGCCCGTGCCTGGGTGATTCAGAGCAGCGAGGGGGAGAGGAGGGGGCTGTGCTGGCTGCCCGTAGCAGTGGGACAGACTCTCTTGGGTGCGTTCACCCATGTGCGTCCATGTGGAGTTGTGTGTGAACATGTGAGGAGGCACATGGGTAGTATGAAAGCATGTGCAAGTTGGCAGGGTGGTGTGTGCACATGTGCAAACATATGATGAGTATGCAGGCAGGGGCTGTCTGTGCAAGTATGAGGGTATCATTCAGGCAGGAGGTGTGCAAGCCTTTGGGGGCTGTGCTTGCACTCATGTGCCGTGGAAGTGGGGCCGTGTCTGGGGGCTGTGTGTTTGTGGCACGGGCGAGGTATGAGCCCCCAGGGCCGGGTTGCAAGGTTCAGGGGTTCCTGCTTACTGCAGCTGCTGCTACGGCAACACCTGGATTGCAGTTGCCATGGCAGCACTGCTGGGAAGGCAGCAGGGTATTGCTATGGAGACAAGTGGCTGGGTTTGAATGGAGCCTGGGGACCCCCTTCCCCTCCCCCCCAGATGGGAGGATGCGTTTAAGGGATGGGTGGGGCCTGTATGCAAAGGAGGATTGGTGTGTGGGGGTGGGGCTTGCCTGCTGTTGCTACAGTGCCCCCCCTTTGTTGCTGCTGTGGGGTAGCCATGGCAACGTGATGCAGGGGGTGTTGACGTCACAGCCCAGCTCCATCTATTGCCTATTATGGAGAGAGAGGAGAATCCCCCTCCCCCAGCTCAGAGCCTGGGGCGGGGGGGACCCCTGCCCTGTCCATTCATGGGTCTCATGGGTGTGTCTGTCCATCCATTTATCCC
Organism: Crocodylus siamensis; assembly: GCF_052110815.1. Classification (NCBI taxonomy): domain Eukaryota; kingdom Metazoa; phylum Chordata; order Crocodylia; family Crocodylidae; genus Crocodylus; species Crocodylus siamensis. The sequence continues at coordinate 4,613,809 of NC_143400.1, forward strand.
CTGCACTAGGTCGCCCACCTGGGTTGCAGGATGCAGCTGGCTCTGGGGGAAGCAGGCCAATGGCAACAGTCTGGGCCAGCTCTGGTGCAGGGCCTGGCCTGGGCTTACCCCCCAGGCCTGGATGCCTGGGTTTTACCCAGTGCTGTGGGGGCAGTGGGGACTGGTGGCTGAGAGCAGGGGGGCTGTGGGAGTCTGGACACGTCAGTCTCTTGCCAAGTGCCCGTGCTACCAAGCTGGGCCCAGAGGCCTCTGGGTCCCAGCACTTCTCTCCTCCGCGGGGTCTGGGGTGTTAGAGGAGAGGGGTCTGGGGGCCCCGGACGCCTGGTTTCTGGCTTCACTTGGGGCCGGTCTCATAGCAGCAGGGCCTGGGGGGGTGGACACCTGGCTTCCCTCCAGCTCTGGCAGGGCAGAGGGGGCCAGGGGCTGAGAGCAGGCTCGCGTGGGGGGGTCTCAGGGCCCAGATGCCTGGGTATTCTTGGGGCATTATGGGGCTGGTATTAGGGGTCCCCCTTCCCCATCCCGGTGCATTGTGGGGTGGAGGGGTCTCCCCTCCCCCAGCAGCAGGGGCAGTCCTGGTCTATATTAAGCGTAGCCCCTGGCGCTGGCGGGATGTGAGGCTGTGGGCGAGTTTCCATGGCAACAGGATATTTTTGATGGAGATGGACCTTGGGGGGGGTTGGACGACAAGGTCCTGTGTAGAAAGCAGAACCGAGCCCCCACAGCTGGAGAGAACCCAGATGTCCCAGCTCCTGCCCCCTCCTCTTTGAGGTCTGTGCCCTGCAGAGGGGTGAGGGGGCCACAGCCCCCCCTGTTCTGAGCCCCTCCCCTCCCTGGCAACGCTGGGGTTGCCCTTAGCAATGGTTGCCACAGAGATCTCTGCTGCGGTGTCGGAGGCCATGGCAACAGGGTGATGTAACGCAACACGTGGACATGCACCGCAATGCAACACAACATGACACAACCCACCCTGCAATGGCCTAAGGTGCTAACAACAGGTGGCCGCGCACCCTGCTGCCACACCACACCACTGCATGGGCTATGTCCCACAGCGCAGCACGGCACAAGGCAGCTTGTTGCAACACAGCCACCACACAATGCAATGTACCAGTCTGCAACACACCAGGCAGCTAGGTACCACAACACAAGGCAGGTTGCTGGCCCATAGTGCAACACTGCATCAGGCAGCTGCACAACCCAAGTCAGTGCAGGGCCTCTTGCTGCAACACCACACACAATGCAGTGCTCCGGGGTGGAACGCAACAGGGGGTGTGCAACACCACATGAAAGGATGTTCCACGAGGCAACACAACACGCAACCCCACACAATGCACCAGGCTGCTACACAACACATAACCCCAGTCAGCACAGGGCCTCTATCTGCAACACAGCACAGCAGTGCAGTGCAACGCAATGCTGTGCCACACAACAGGCAGCCAAGACACAACCCAGGACTGGTTTTTGCAACAATGCACAGCGTGTAACCCCATGCAACACACTAAGCAGCAGCCCAACGCGGCACAGGGCTTCTCACTCCAAAACTGCACAACATGGCTTGGCTTGGCTGCAACACAACAAGAGGAAAAGCACCACAATACAACATGGAGCACACGGGGATGTCCCACAATGTGCCATGCAACACCGCATGGGGCAAGTCACTGCAAAACAGAACACATCACAACATGCAACCCCCTTCCAAATCACTGAGCCGTGACACAACACCCAACCCAGGACAGCACAGCACAGGACCCTCACTGTAACATGATTCAACACCGTACAACACAGCACTGCATTGCAGCACAACAGGCTACTGTGCCCCACAACATAGGGGGATGTTGAATGATGCACAGCTCCACACAACCTGGGGCAGGTTTTTTCAACAACACAACACCACACAGCGAAGGGCAAAGTAACACCATGTAATACACAGCTCAGCATAATACAGGACAGCTCCTTGCAACATAACCCACAGCACAATGCACGGCTGGCCACGCAACATGCTGCTGTGCACCACAACACAACACAACACAGCACCACATAATAGCACAAGGTAAGTCTATGCTAGCTAATACACAACACAAGACCACATACCATCACACACACAAACACAACATAAGTTCAATTCAACTAATACACAACAAAAGGCAAGGCAACACCGTCATGCATGGCTTCACAACACAGTGCAAGTAAGTCAATGCAAAGTGATGCACAACACAGCTCAATGCAACATGCTGCCACCCTTGACAATGGCATGGGTGGTTGCATCCTGGTCCACTGTGTTGCCCTAAGCCATTCACCTTGTGGTGGCAGGGGGAGGGGGAACTGTGTGTGTGGTGTGTGTGTTGCCTTGGGCTGCACTGTGTTATGTTGAGTGCTACTGTGGCCCTGCAGTATGTGGTTCCAGGTTGTGTGTTGTGTTGCACTGCAGCCTCTTGCACTGGGTTGTGCAGTTGCTTGGAGCTGCCCATAAGCTGTGCATCAGGGGTGTGTGGAGTCCTGCTGTCTTGCATTACATGGGGTTGTGTTGTGTGTGTCTTGGTGGCCAAGTTGCATGTGGTTTGCTGCCTCATGTGGTGCTACCGGGTGCATCATCTTGCATTAAAGTACCCAGGTTGTGTGTTGTGGTGTGGCATTGTGGTATGGGGCAGCCTGCTGTCTGGGGTGAGTTGTGTGCTGCATTGTGTGGTTGTAGAGGGTGGGTGGGAGTGTTGTATTGTCTCATGTCATATTGTGTAGCATGTTGGCATGCTTGCTTGTGTGTCTCTGTGTGTGTGCATTCCCAGCTGACTGCAACATGCCTGGGCAACGTAACATGCACCAGAACAAAGCACAGGGCAATGTGCCACAATTTGACACAGGGCAGGTCCTTGCAACACAAACAATGAAACACAATAAACTGGACTGCAACAAAACACACAACTCAACCACAGCCCAGAACCAGTTGTTGTCTCGTGGTGCACTGCGTATCATGTTGGTGCATTTGCTTGTGTGTGTGTGTGTGTGTGTGTGTGCATCCCAGATGCCTGAGTTCTGTGGTTGTGTCCGTTGCTGCACATCACAGTGTGTTGCCTGTCACAGTGAGTCCATGTTCTCACATGGCGGTGCACTCCCCACAGGCCCGTGCCACTGCCTGTGGCATGTGGGTCCACCTGGGGGCACACGCTCTGTTGGTGAGTCCACTTGGCTGTGTGGCCGTGTGTCAGGGTGTGTTGGGGGCAGTGTGGCAACCCCCCCCCCCCGTGCTGCCCTGGGTCCATGTGTATGCAGGTGTGGCAGTGCCTGGGGCAGTCTGTGTTGATCTGCACTGTTGTGCTCCATGCATGTCAACATGTGCCCCTCTGTCCGTGCCTGTGTCTAACCTGCTTTGGGTGCACATTTGTCAGGGCATGTGCACCTGTGCACACCACGTGCGTGTGTCAGGGTGTGCTCAGTGCCTGGCTGTGCCTGTGTCACTCCATGTCAAGCTGTGTTACTCCATGTCCCTGCCTGTCGGGGTGTGTTATCTGTGTCCCTGTGTGCCCAGGTCCATGTAACTGTGTACAGGCATGTTTGATGTGTGTCACTCTGTGCTCACACATATTCCACGCCTGTTGGTCCATGCCCATCAGTCCATGTTGCTCCATGCCCCAATGCCCCCAGGCCTGCTTCACGCCCACCGGTCCGTGTCGCTCTGCATCCAGGCATGTTCCATGCATGTCAGTGCGTGTCCCTGTTGGGGGGGTGGATCCCCGCAGGCCCCGCCCCTCCCCTGCGTGGGCGGAGCCTCCCAGAGCAGCGCGCAGCGCTATTTTTAGCCTCCCTGTTGCTATCTTTAGCCGATGGATTCAGAGCCGGATCGCGCGGGGGCGGCGGGGGCGGCCGACGCCTGGGAGCGCTCCTGGCTTTGGGAGCAGCGTGGGGTTATGGGGGGCTCGGGGGGAAGCAGGGGGCTGGGAGCCCGGAGGCCCGGGTGCTCTCTGCTGTACCGGGGGGCTGGGAAGAGGATCCACAGGCTGGGGTGGGGAGAGGGTCGGGGGGATCCTCGGACGCCTGGGTGCTCCGCTCCCCCCGGCGGGGGGGGGTTCGGTGGCTGGGGGGGAGCCTGGGGTCCCGGATACCTGGGTGCTCCGCTCTCCCTGGGGGGGCGGGGGCCTGTCCCCGTCCCCCCCCCCCGCCGCGCCGCTGTTCCCCGCCGGTCCCGGAGGCTATAAATAGCGGCGGGGGCCGAGCTGCCCCCTCCCCGCGACGTGCGGCTCCGCCGCGCGCTGACGTCGGCGACGTGGCTCCAAAAACAGCTCCCGGGAGCTATTTATAGCGCCGCGTTCCCACAGCGCCGCGCGCGATGCCGGCCCCCGGCCCCCCCGGCGCGGGCTGGGCGAGAGCCCAGGCGGCTGGGATCCACGCGGGGAAGCCGCGCCCGGGCCCCCCCGCGCGGAGCGGCCCCAGGTGTCGCCCCCCCAGCTGAGCAGACCCCACCCTGTGCAGGAGGCCCGGCGGCGCCCTCCCCCACCACTCCCGGGCGCCCCCTCTCCCTCCCCCCCTGGAGACGACGCAGGGTCTGACCCCCCCGAGCTGGAGACCCCCAGGTGTCCGGGCTCCCAGCCCCAGCCCCGGCCCCGGCCCGCACGGAGCAGGGGGCGCCCCCTCCCCAGGCTTGGGTTGGGGGGCGGTTCTTGGCTGCCCCAGGCTCCGCCCCCTCCCCCCCAGCTGCTCCAGCACCGTATATGGCAGCGCCTCGCGCAGGGGGCGGGGCCTGTAGCTACGCACGCGGGGGAAGAAGCTAAATATAGCGCGGGCTTTTTTTAGCACGGCGGCGGGGGCGGGGCCTCGCGGGGGCGGGGCCGGGGGGGCTCAGGCTGCGAGACAGGGGGATGGGGGGAAGGGTGTCAGCAGCGCCGGGGGGCTGCAGGGGCCGGAGGAGGGAGTGGGGGTGCGGGCCCGGGGGAAGGAATGGGCTGGATGGAGCGGGGGGCCGGAGGGAAGCGGCAGGGCACGGGGGGATGAGGGCGGGGGTGGAGGGCAGGGGGTGCACGGCGAGGTCACGGCCTGGGAGGGGGCGGGGCTGGGGCGGGCGGGGCGGGGCCGGCGCTGTCCGCGGTGCTGGAGCCCGGCGCTGTCCGTGGTGCTGGAGGCCGGCGCTGTCCGCGGTGCCGGAGCCGCTCCGGGCGGGGCGGGGCGGGGCGGGGCCAGGTCGGGGGCTGGGGTGGGTCAGTGGGGCGGGGGGCTGGGGGGCTGAGGTAGAGGGAGGGAGCGGTGGGGGCGCAGGGATGCCCGGGGGGCAAGGCTCCATACAAAAGCTGGGGGGACTGCTGTTGGGGGGGTGGGCGGAGCCTCTCCGGGCCCCGCCCCCTCCACATCTTTTCCATATTCGGCGGTGCGCTCCTGCCTCCTCCCCCGCTCCCCAGTCCCCCAGTCCCCCCGCCTCCCCCTACGTCACGCGTGACGCGGGTGCCCCCCCCGCGGCTGGCCGCCCCGCCCCGGCACGGGGGATATAAGGCAGGCGCGGGGCGGCTGGGCACGGCGGGGCCGGCGCCACCATGTACCGCTCCACCAAGGGCGCCTCCAAGGCGCGGCGGGACCAGATCAACGCCGAGATCCGCGCCCTCAAGGACCTGCTGCCCGTGGCCGAGGCCGACAAGCTGCGCCTCTCCTACCTGCACGTCATGTCCCTCGCCTGCATCTACACCCGCAAGGGGGTCTTCTTCGCCCAAGGTGGGTGCCGCCGGGGAGCCCGGGCGCGGGGCTGAGGCGGGTCGGGGCTGGACGGGACGCCGAGGCAGCCGTGCCAGGCGCTGTGCGGGGCACCCGGGCGGCGGGCAGGGGCTGCGGGACGCGGGACCGGCGCTGTCCGCGGTGCTGGAGGCTGGCGCGAGGCTGCGGGACGCCGGACCGGCGCCGGCGCTGTCCGCGGTGCTGGAGGCAGAGGGCAGCCCGGAGCTGCCCGGCCGGGGCGGCGGCACCAGGCGGCGACTGGGGGTCCCCGAGCGCAGGCACCGGCGCCTGGCGCTGTCCCCGCGGCCGGATCCCGGCGCTGCCGGCGGGGGCTGGGGGCAGCCCGGGCCGGACCGCGGGCTCAGGGGGGCCGAGTAACGGCGCGTGGGAGTTGGGAAGGGGCTGGGGGACCGGGATGGGACTGGCGGGGCTGGTCGGGAAGCGGTGGAAATGGCTCGGAGGCGTCGGGGACAGGAGAGAGGCCGAGGGGACTGAAGCCGGGAGCCACTCCGGGTCCTGACCTGTCCCCATCCCTCTCCCTCCCCACGCACAGGTGCTCCGCCGGGTGCGGCCGAGGCCCTGCTGTCAGCGCCGGAGCTGGAGGAGCTGGTGCGGGCACTGCCCGGCTTCCTGCTGGCATTCACGGCTGAGGGCAAACTGCTCTACATCTCCGAGAACGTGGCCGAGCACCTGGGGCACTCCATGGTAAGGGGCGGGGCACTGGGCACAGGGGGCGGGGCCAGTGGGGCAGGGGCGAGGGCTCGGGGCTCCGAAAGGGATGTGAGGCGATGGGGAGACAGCCAGAGAGAGGTACAGCACTGTGCGCTCATGGAGCCCCACTCCTCTTCCCAGGTGGACCTGGTGGCCCAGGGCGACAGCATCTATGACATCCTGGACCCAGCCGACCACTTCGTGATGAGGAACCAGCTGGCATTGCCATCACCCCCTGACACAGGTGAGGGCAGGGGTGGGTGTGGGGCTGGGGCTGGGAAGTGGAGGGAGGTGGGGAGGAAAGTGTGAGTGGGTGGACGTATCGGTAGACAGAGAGATAGATGCAGGGAGAAATGGCTGCATGGAGGACCAGGCAGATGGATGGCCAGATAGACGGATAGACAGATGGACGGCCCAGTAGATGGACAGAGGCATAAAGGAGTGTGTGGAGGGATGGATGGAGACAGATGGAGGAACAGACAGGGGGACGGATAGAGAGATGGGGGAAGGGAGGGGGCTCTGGTCCTGGGCCCATGTCTCACACCCACTTCCTCCCCCACCCGCAGAGCGCCTGTTCCGGTGCCGGTTCACCACAGCAAAGGCAGCACGGCGCCAGGGCGCAGGCAACAAGCTGGTGCTTCTGCGCGGGCGCTTCCACCCACCCCTGCCGGGGCCCTACTGGGCCTCCAACCCCGTGATCACAGCCTTCGCTGCCCCCCTGGAGCCTGCGCCACGCCCTGGTCCCAGCCCTGGCCCTGCTGGCCTCCTTCCAGCTGCCTTCGAGACCCGCCATGCCAAGAACATGGCTCTGCTGGATGCCTCTGACAGGTGAGGGGCCACCAAGAGGGAGGGAACCTGGGCTTTCGGGCTCCCAAACCTCTTTCTCCAACCCACTGCCTGACCCCCCCCCCCAGTAGGAAGGACCCCAAGCATCTGGGCTCCCAGATCCCCTCCTCTAATCTTCCAGCCCCTTCCAGAGCAGAAACAAAATCCAGGAGTCTGGGCTCCCAGTCCCTGTCCCAGAGCTGAGAGAGAAACCAGGTGTCCAGGATCTCAGCCACCCACATAATAACCCTCCTTCTCTGGCCGGGCAAGAACCTGTGCGTCTGGGCTCCTACACCCTGATCTAATCCCCCTCCACAGCCCTGGGAGAAGCTAGGTGTCAGGGCTCCCAGATCACCTTGTGCGCCCAACTCCCCTTCCAGAGCTGGAGAGAACCCAGGGGTCCCAGCTCCCAGTCCCTCTGCTCTGCCCCGCGGTTCCCAGGCCCCTTCCAGTGCTTCTGGGCTGGGCTCACACGCTCTCCCCCCCACAGTGTGCTGTTCCATCTGGGCTTTGAGCGGGCTGAGCTTATGGGGCGCTCATGGTACGGGCTGCTGCACCCCGAGGACCTCGGCCATGCAGCCACCCAGCACTGCCGCCTGCGTAAGTACAGCTCCCCTGTCTGGGACATCCCTGCCCCATCCCCATCCCCACCCCCACCACTGGAACCCCCGACCCACTCCGGGGCCAGGGGAAACCCAGGCATCTGGGCTCACATCCCCGCCCCCTGCTCTAATCCCCCAACCCTTCCCTGAGCAGGGGGAGAATCCAGGCATCCAGGCTCCTAGCCTGCCTGTTGCCACTCTCAGAGCTAAGGAGGGCACAGGGGGCTGAGCTGCCAGCCCTCTCTCCTGTCCCAGACCTGGGGAGAACCCAGGCATCCAGGCTCGCAATCCAATCCTCCAGTCCCTTCCATAGTTGGGGGGAAGCCACATGACCAGGCCCACAGCCTCCCCCGCCAGTTGCCCCCAAAAGCAGGCTGACAGCCCTGTCCCCTGCAGTGGGCGATGCTGGAGACAGTCCTGTGGAGCTGGTACTGAGGCTGCAGAGCCGAGACGCGCTGCGCTGGGTCTGGGTCTACGTCCTGGCCCGGCCTGATGGCCCCGACCGCCACATCTCCTGCCACAACTACGTCATCAGGTGAGGGCCACGTGGAAGCCTGGCATCTGGGGAGGGGTGGCAGCAGGTGAGGGGGGTGCAAGTAGGCGGGTCAGGGATGGGCCTGGGGTGGGCTACGCACAGAACCCAGGTGTCTGGGGCAGGCCTAGCAGGGAACGGGGAACCTGGCATCCAGGCCTGACCTCTCTGCCTCTCTCTCCCCACCAGCGAGCCAGAGGCCTGGTGTCTGCGCCAGCAGCTGGCTCTGGAAGACCCTCATGGGGGCTTGGCCCCGGCTCCAACTCCAGCTCCATCTCTAGCTCCAGCTCTTGCTTCAGCTCCAGCCTTCCCCGAGGGGCCCATGAGCAGCCCCCCTGCACCCATCTTCAGCCCTCCTGCTGCTCCCTCAGCCTTCGACTTTGGCAGCCTGGACTTCACCCCTGGAGGAGCGGGCAGCGGCCGCCACCAGCAGCATCTGCAGCTGCCACCGCTGCCCCCCTGCCCACCACCGCCTCCCCCACCCCCTGCACCCCCCAAGGACTTTGCTTACCTCTTCTACGATCCTCCACCACCACCTCCCCCTCCAGCGCCCCCCAAGGACCTGGCCTGCACCCCACCCTACACTCCCCACCCCCACCCTGGCGGCGCCTTCCTGTTTGGGACCCAAGAGTCTGGGCCAGGGACCACACCAGAGCCAGTGCCAGAGGGCTGCGGCCTGCCCTATGAGAAGCTGCCGCCCACCCCCGACAGCCCGGGCAGTGGCGACTGCACAGTGATGACACTGCCCCGCATCACTGGACCCCTCTACGTGGACGTCCCTGCTGGGCTCCTCACACCCGAGGCCTCGCCGGGCAAGCGGGGGCCCTGCCTCTGGCCCCTAGCCCTGGACAAAGCTTGGCCTGGGCTGGACATGCTACCGGACCCTGAGGATGCCGCACTGCTGGAGGACGCAGCCAGCGTGGAGGAGCTCCTGGACGCACTGCTGGTGGAAGCTGGAGCTTGGGGGGGGGTCTCCCCTGGCCTGCTGCCCCCCCCTGCCGCTGCCTCGCCGCCTGCACCCCCTGGCCCTGGCGGCCTGTCCCCTGCCGAGCGGCACCTTCTGGACGACCTGGCATCCTACGAAACCGCCTTCGAGGCAGGTGCCTCGAGCCGCCCCCGTGATGGGGCGGGTGAGTTGCATCAACTCCATGGACGCCCGAGTGACGCCTTCCACCCAGGTGAGGGCTTGGGGGCCCCCCCCTCCCCGCCAGCCATGGCATTGGCCCATTCCTTGGACCCCCAGACTGCCCCCCAAGTCAGGAACATGGCCTGCTTGGGAAGAGTGAGGCCTCAGGGCCCAGACACCTGGGTCCTCTGGGAGGAGAGTGGCTCCAGCTCTGGGAGGGGAGTGGGGCTGGTGGGGGGTGAGAGCAGGGACAGATCAAGTCCAGTGTCTGGACACCTGGGTTCTACCCCTGCCTCAGTTTCCCTCTGTGTTCACGGGGGGAGGGTTGGGCTGCCTGCAGGGACCCCCCTCACTCCTCCTAACCCCCCTTCCCTCCTTTTCTGTGCCCCCCACAGATGGAAGCGAGAGTGACCCCACGTTCTGAAATAAGTCTGTGACTTAACTTCACCCAGTATGGCATATTGTCATATTTCGAGGAACCCCCTCTCCTCCCCCGCCTGCCAGCCGGCACGGAGACAGCGCCTGGACGCCTGGGTTCTCCGACTCCCCCACACCCCGCACTGGACGGCGCGTGGCCCGGCCAAGACAACACGATGGACCAGCCCAAGGAGCCGCCCGGGCTCTGGGAAGTGCTAATGTACGTGGATATCTACATGGACCTGTATCACTCGTAACGAGTTGCTGTAATTAAATACCCCCATCCCCTCCCCGGGGGTCCGGCCTGGCGTCGGAGGCCCCTTCCCACCCTGGCCCCCCGAATACGGCACGAGTAGGTGGTATCTAACCTACGGCAGTAAGCGCCCATGGCTGTTTGGGTTATTCTCGGCGGCGCTGGCTCTGGGTTTTCGGCAGAGCCGCGCCAGCCCCAGAGGCCCCCCCCCCATTCCTCCCACCCCCCGTGCCCCCCTTTGGGGGCCCAGACAATGCTCCTACTGGACTGTCAAGGCAGGAGGCCCCATCGCCATGGGGGCCGAGTAGACTTGGACTAGGCCAAAACCTGAGGCCTAGCACACAGGATGACGCCTATGGTAGAATTTGGCCAACGGCTGGGGGCAGGAAGCTGAAGAGTGGGCGCCCCCCAAATTGGGCAGGGCACCTCTCCCCCACTAACCCCAGCTGCCAAAAGACTGGGACTAGGCCGAAGCCTGAGGCCTGCTGTGGTAGGCAGACTGGGCCGAAGCCTGAAATAGATTTTGGTCATGGGGCAGGCGGTAGGAGGCTGAGGAGGGGACACCCCCCCAAATTGGGGAGAGTGCCCCCCACTCCCTTCCTGTACCCCCCAGCCCGACCAGGCCTTAAATCCAACATGGCTGCACCCCTCTGGCCTTGACAATCCCATGAACCAGGAGAGAGAGCGAGAGACCTCTGCCCGTGCACACGCACACACGCACACATGCGTGTTGCCACTTGGTGGGAGCCCCGAGTCTCATGGGACCCCCCAAAGTTGCTCTGAATGATCCCTCCCATAATGGCTTCGTTAGTCATGGTTTGGATGGCTGAGCTGCTCTGCTAACGAGCCACTGCCTGTGAGGGGTGGTCATTAGGGTATTGGGGGGCCCTGCCTTGAAAACTGAGGTTGAATGGGGGCAGCAATATTGCTTTTGGGGTCTGCTGAGGCTGGACTGAATATTGGGGTCCCCTCATGCCCTGGGCTCTCATCTTTGGGGATTGCTGTACTGAGCTTGGACTGGATATTGGGGTCCTCTCTGTGCATGAAGGCTTGAAGCTGGGGGGGACCCTCAGCTGTAAATCGGGGTTCCCGCTGTGGTCCAGATATTGGGGCCCACTCTATTGGCTTGGGCTAAAATAGAGGGTCAATCTTTGGCCATGGGGCTGTAAATTGGGGTCCCCCTTATAGTATATCTGGGGGTCCCCCTGTTGCAACCAGGCTAATGGAGCCCCCTCTCCTGCATCCAGCCACATTCTTTGTCTCTCTCTCTCTCTCTCTCTCCCGGCTCCCCAAATCCCCCTCTGTGACTATCAACACCCCCTGAAACTTCCCCCCTGCACCCCAGAAAGAGCTTAGAAGGCCCCCCAATACCCCCGCTGCCTCCTAGCGCCCCCTGCTGGCGGGGCCGGAGCCCCCCAATTCTCCACCTGTTCATAGCTATAAATAGACCTGTATAGTGCTTCTTTCTTTAAGGGAACATGATTTCTGGCCCCTGCCCCCCAGCCCCCCCACCCCGCTCCCCCAGCTGTGACGTCCCCCCAGACGTCGGTTGTCTACTCGTAGAGTTCTCTACGACCAAGTATCAGGATTCAGTCCTCGCCCTGGCCCCCTCTCGCGCGGAGGCCGGATTGTACATATGTAACGCGTCGCAAGGGATCATGGGTAACGAGTTTCCTTTTTTTAAGGGGAAAAAAAAAAATTAGACCAAAAAAGGCAATGAACAAAATCAAATACAACGCACGGATTCCCGCCTCCCCCCGCTGGCGGTGCATGGCCACGCGTGTAGGGCTGGGGGAGGGCCCGTGGCGTGTTCGTGTGCGTGTACTGCCTGTGACATGGCCCTGTGCCGGAATAAACCAGATGCTGAGCACGGAGCCGTGGGAGACTCGGTTTTTTGGCGGTGGGAGAAAGGTGGGGAGGGGTATGGGGGGGTCGATGAAAGAGGGCACCCTCCAGCCTGGGATCAGGGAGCTCTGGGTGCTGTACAGACCCCCCAGGCTGACATCAGGGGGTGCTGGGTGCTGTACAGATCCCCCCAGGCTGGGATCAAGGAGCACTAGGCACTGTACAGATCCCCCCAGGGTGCGATCAGGGGGTGCCAGGTGCTATACAGACCCTTCAGGCTGGGATCAGGGGGCAGCAGGTGCTGTACTGATCCCTCCAGGGTGCGATCAGGGGGTGCCAGGTGCTATACAGACCCTTCAGGCTGGGATCAGGGGGCACTAGGCACTGTACACAGACTCCCCCAGGGTAGGATCGAGCGTGCCAGGTGCTATATAGACCCTCCAGGCTGGGATCACAGGGTGCTGGGTGCTGTACAGATCCCCCAGGCTGGGATCAAGGAGCACTCGGCACTGTACAGATCCCCCCAGGGTGGGATCAGGGGGTGCCAGGTGCTGTACAGCCCCCCCGACTGGGATCAGGGGGTGCTGGGCACTGTCCCCCAGGCTGGGATCGGGGGGCACAGGGGCTGTACAGACCCACTAGTCTGGGATCGGGGGTGTTGGGTGCTGTATAGACCCTCCCAGGGCACAACTGAGGCAGCAGGGTTGGGGAGGCCTGAGGGTCAACCCTTGGGGCTGAGAACTTGGTGTGGGGGAGGGGGTGGCCAGACCCCCAGGCTGCCTTTAGTGGGGGTGGGAACTGGGGGAGGGAAGCAGGGGGCACTAATGGAGGCAGGGGTGGTCCTGGGGGGCTGGGGGCTAGGTTTCGGGATGCAGAAGCAACACCTCCCAGCGCTGGGGAGAACCCAGGCGTCTGGGCTCCCAGCACCCCCCTGCCCCACCGCTGTCCCAGAGACCCCAGGCATCCCTGCTCTCACCCCCAGGCCCAGCCCCACGTCTCCCGCAGAGCCCAGGTGCCCCGCCGTCCTGTGCCCGCCGTGCCTGGGGAGGGGCCTGAATGGGGGAGGGCGTCTCCCTGGCCCCGCCCTCCCGGGGGGTGGACTGGGCGCCCCACCCCCAGATCTTGCACCTACAACGGAGGGCGGGGCACTGGGGTGGGTGGGGCAGTGGCCCCTTCTGATTGGAGGAAAGGATCAGCGACCCAGGGGGAAGGGTGGGGGCAGGGAGAAAGCACTCCTGATTGAATGAGGCACCCAGGGGGCAGGGCGATGCGAAGGTGGGGTAGGGATCCCTGCTCCTGATTGGAAGAGAAACGCAGAGGGGAGGGGCCATGTCGGGGGTGTGTACGAGGCACCTTTCTGATTGGTGGATGCGGTGGCAGGGTGCCCGTCTGATCAGAGGGCAGTTCAGGCCCCGCCCCCACCCCGTCCCTCGGCGGGAAGTCTGAAGTGGCGGTGTCCTCCAGGACCGGAGGGAACCCGGGTGTCCGGGTCCGTCCCGCTCGGCCCCTGCTCGCCCCTCCTCCCCCGCCCCGCCAGGACCGAGGACCAGCCACCCCCGAGCCCGGCCGGGCGGGGCTGGTGGCCCCTGGGGAGTGAGGGCCTAGCCACGCCCCCGCCCAGCGTGGGGGAACCTAGCCCCGCCCCCTTCCCTACTCCCCAGGCATGGTGGGGCACCCATTCCCCCCACGACCCCTTCCAAATGCTTCATTAACCCTGACCGGTCCTCCGGGCCCATGCTTCCCCGCTTCCCCCGCTCGCTGCGTAGACAATAGGCTCATCTGCATACTCGTTTTAATATAGTATAAAGAGTAAGAACCAGAATGACGGTAGTAATTAGAGCGATACACCCTGTATCAGTGCTAGATCTTCATGAATAATCATGACGACAGCACTCATTTAATGATGATTTCGGCTGTAAATGATGACGAGCGCCCTTCGGAAGGGCATCGACGGCCCTGACGTAAACTTCATTGAAGATGAAGTCTTCGTTCATGATGATGGCAGAAAGTTTTGATGGTGACAATTGCTATCGATGACGATGATGGACCTGGGTTAATATTAGTGATGATGGTCAGGATGATGATGGGCTTTTATTAATGACGATGATAGATCTTGGTTAATATTAATGATGATGATCGTGATGACGGATCTGAAAGACGCTGACAGATCTTATTTAATAATGATTAAATAATCATTTAATTAAATTTAATTAAGATTAAATAATCTTATTAAAGTTGATTTATATTGATGATGATGATAGATCGTTTCTGACCTTCCTAGATCCTGTGTAATAATGTTGATTTATACTGATGATAGATCTTCATTTGGATTATTGATTAAGCCTACTTATTATTGACGTATAATGTAAATGATGATGATGAAGATAATGAGGATAGATCTTAGTAGGTGATGATGATGATGACGGCCCTGGAGGATGGATCTTAATGAGGGTGACGAGAGATCCAGTGACGACGACGACGATGACAGATCGCCATGAATGATCAGGATGACGACGCTGATGAGATAAGGAGATGAGGAGGGGGATGAGGAAGGTGCTGACCTCGTTAATGATGGTGGTGATGGATCCTCATTAATGAGACATGTTTAATTAATGGCACCGAGCCTGGGGCCGGCCAGGCCTGCGCTCTTGGCGGGGCGGTGATGATGACAAGAATGCTGACACCCACCCCCGCTCCCTTTTTTCCCATTTTCTTGTGTTTTATCCCCAAAGAAGGAGCTGAAGTGGCCGACGCGGCCCCGGCGCTAAATATAACCGGGCTATTTCTGGCGCCCCCGCACCGGCCGCGGCTATATTTAGGGCCGGGACACGCGCGCCCGCGCTCACGCACCAAACACGCAGGCACACGCCGCCCGGTTGCCAGGCAACAGCGAGCGGCTCCCCCCATATAAGGGCAGATGCAGCGCGGGAGCCTATTGGCTGCGGGGGCCGCAGCAGAGAAGCTGATTGGGTGCCAGGGATGGGGGCGCCCGGTTAAATCGGGACCCAGCTGGGGAGAGGCCTGATTGGGTAGCGGGGGTGGTGACGCAAGTGTGCGGGCCTGCCTGCGTGTATCTGCATGGGGGGGATGCGTGTGCGCGCGCGTGCTTTACATGTATATGTCCCACACGTACACATCGATTGGCGTGCTGCGTACATTGATACACACGCGTGTGTGCCTGGGGGTTGTAGAGAGGTGTGTATGTGTAGGGCCAGGGCTTATACACACACACGAACAGAACCCAGCTGTCTGGGACGCAAGCACACGCACACGCACACGCACACGCACACCTCCCGCTGTAGCTCACGGGGATTCTACTAATTTTTTTAGGGTTTTTACTTTTTTTTTTTTTTAATCATTAGGGGGTTTTTTTACCCAAAACCCGGGTCCACCCTTTCCTGTCCCCCAGCCCCACCTTGGCGGGGGCCGGGGGGTGGGCTCGCCTCGGACGCCCCGCGGCTCCGGGAGCGGAGTCGGGGCTGGGAGCCCGCGTAGGGAACCGGACGGAAGCCGGGCGGCCGCGCTCTCCCCGCGCCGTATAGAAGTGCGCCTGCGCAGTGCGCGGGGGGCTGCAGCGCAGCGGCTCCTCCGCGCCAGCAGGGGGCGCGCTGGGTGGGGCCTGGGGTGAAGGGGCGGGGCCTCTCTGGGAGGGGGCGGGGCCACGTCCGGCGGCTGCTGGGCTGGTGCCTGCAAGGACCGGGCTCAGGACCCGCACGTGAGATCCACCCCGGGCCCGCCCCGTCCCGCCCCGCCCCCCAGACCCCGCCCCTGCACCCGCACCCCAGCCCCCTCCCAGAGAGCCCACGACTCCGGGCTCCCCCCCCTTCCCCGCAGCCTGTTGCCTTCCCACCTCCCCCTGCCCCTTCCCCTCCGAGCGCGCCCGCACGCAGTTGCCCGTGCCCCCCAGCCCCCCCGGCTCCTGGCCCCTCCCATAGCCCCCATGCCCTGTGCTCCCATGTAGCTACCTCTGTCAGCCCCCGGCTGCCCCTCTCCCCCTTTTTCCCCTCGACCTGTGCCCCCTGCTAGCTGCCTCGCCCCCCCAGACCTCCACCCCCCATGGTACCTACCACTCCTTGCACCCTTTATAGCTGCCTCTACCCAACCGTGCCCCACCTCCCTGCATTCCCTGTAGCTACTTCTGACCCCCCACCGCAACCCAGCTTGCCCCCCTGTAGCTGCCCCCACCCCCCCATGCCCCCCTTCTAACCCCCCGGGGATGCCGGGGCGCCGGTGCTGCCCCCCAGGGGCCTTGCTGGGGGCACTGGGGCTGCTGGCCCTCCTCCAGCTCCTCTACCTAGCCCTGCTGGGGGGGCTTCCCGGCCCCCTGCCACCCCCCTCCCCCCACCGCCGCCGCCCCCCACCTCAGCACCACCTCAAGGAGGCGCTGGCTGGGGGGGGGCAGCTGGATGCCTCAGGACAGTACCGCGTCTACCGGGACCTGCTGGGCCCTGGGGAGTGGGGAGATGAGGCGGCGCCCCCAGCGGTGCTGCTGGCCACCCACGCCAGTCTGGGGCAGTTGGGGCACCTGCGGGGGCTGGCAGCCCGCTGGGGGGGCCCTGTGTCCCTGGCTGTCTTCGCCCCCACGCCTGGTGCCGTTCGCCAGGCCGGGCTGCTGCTGTATGCGCTGGGCACCCGCTGCCCCCACCTGCAGCTCCACGCCCACCTTGTCTGCCCTGCCGGCCACCTGGCCGCCCTGCCGGATCTGCCCGACCCGGGGGAGTTTGCGCGGCTGCGCAGCTGCGCCGAGGTCCATGCCAAGCTGGCAGCAGCCGGGCGAGGCGAGACCAACTACGTCCTGCCCAACGCCTCCTACCCCAACAACCTCCTCCGCAACGTGGCGCGGGGGGTGGCATCCGGTGGCTATGCCGTAGTGCTGGACATCGACATGGTGCCCAGCCGCGGGCTGCGCCCGGCCTTCCTGGCTCTGCTGGGTGCCCCCGGGGGCATCCCGGGCCCCACTGGGGTTTTCGTGCTCCCAGCCTTCGAGATCCAGGAGGGGCTGCGGCCACCTGGCACCAAGCAGGAGCTCCTGGCCATGTACCGGGCTGGGGAGGCGCGGGGTTTCTATGCGGAGCTGTGCCCGCGCTGCCAGGCGCCCACCGACTACCCACGTTGGCTGGGGCTGCCGCCGGCGGGCACCCTGAGTGTCGCCTACACAGTCGCCTGGAGGGACCCCTGGGAGCCCTTCTACCTGGGGCCGACCGCTGCACCCACCTTTGATGAGAGGTTTCGGCAGTACGGCTTCAACCGCATCAGCCAGGTGGGTGCCCACCCCTGAGCCAGGGGTAGGGTGTATCCAACCCCCACCACCGCCCAGAACCCAGCCCAGAGTTGGCCATAGGCTGTTATAGCCAGCCCCTGGCACCAGCTGCAGGTTATACCTAGCCCAGAGCATCCTGCAGCCTATTATAACAAGCCCCAGCTCCTACCCAGAGCCAGCCGCATGTTGTATCCACCCTAGAGCTGACCACAGCCCATTATACCCGGTGCCCACCCCAGGGCAAGCTGCAGCCTGTTATACCCAGCTCCCAGCGCCCTCCCCCCAGGGCCAACTGCATGTTATAACCAACCCAGAGGCAGTCACAGGTTGTCATTCCCAGCCCCACTCCCCGCATCTCCCCGCAGGCCTGCGAGCTGCACGTGGCTGGCTATGAGTTCTGGGTGCTGAACGAGGCCTTCGTGGTGCACAAGGGCTTCAAGCTGCCCAGCGACTTCCACCCCCAGAAGGACGCAGAGAATCGCCGCAACCGGGAGCTCTTCCGCCAGTTCAAGCAGGACCTGAAGGCCAAGTACCCCAGATCCCCCCGTCGCTGCTGATGGATGGTGTGGCCCAACCCAGGATCCCCCTGCCACTTCTGACAGATGGTACGACCCAGCCTGGGCTGCCCCTGGTGCTCCTGATGGATGGTATAGCCCAGCCCTGGCTCTCTCCACTGCTCCTGAGGGATGGTATGGCTTTCCCCTGCCAGGGCCCTTTGGTGTGACCCAGCCTGGACACCTCCTACGCCCCATGGATGTTGACAAATGGTATGATCCAGCTGGGTTTTCCCTCCCTGCTGGGATGTATGGAACAACCCAGCTTGGCTCCCCCCCTCGTGGAACTGATGGGTGGACTGACCCAAATGTAGTTTCCCCCTCCTGCTGATGGATGGTATGACCCAGCTGTTCTCTCCCCCCACCCCCATGGCAGTGCTGAAGGATAAGGATGCCTGGGTTTTGTCTGTGCCTCAGTTTCCCCTGCCCTGAAACAATAAAGGGGGCCGGGCCACCCTTTGCCTCATGTGTGGGTTCTTCCTGGGAGCAGGGCAGCTCCTGGGGTGTTGCTGAGGAAGGGGCTATGGGTCTCCATGGCAACACAGCTCTGGGTACCTTGGTGATGTCACAGCTGAGTGTCATGGCAGCTAGACTGGCAAGCCACCAGGCCTGTCACTGTGTCCATGCCATGAGGGTTTTGGGTAACAAGTCAGGAGACCTTGTTGCTACGGCAGCCTCGTGTCATGGCTACTTGGTGATGTCTTGGTGTCCTGGAGCCAGGGTAGCACTACAATCCAGTTGCCATGGTGATGGAGCAAAGCAGGTGCCCTGGCAATGCTAAAGCTAGGTGTCATGACAATGGGAGATGGTGTCATGGTGACGTCATGACTTGGCATCAGGGCAACAATGCAGCTAATGCCATGGCAACAGCACAAGCAGCTGCCATGCTATAGGCACGATGGGTTGCCATGGCAACATTAAGCCTGGGTGCCATGGTAGTGATGGGAGTGGGTGCCATGGTAATGTTGCTATCTAGGCAACAGGGTGACATCATGGGTACAGTGGGGAAGCCATGTTCAGCTGCCATGGCAACAGTGGGGCTGGGTGTCATGGTAACAGTACCCATGAGGGCAGTGATGTCAGGACTAGGGGCCATGGCAACAGCAATTAGGAGCCCTAGTGAAGTCACAATCATCATAAGGACCTGGGCTGCACCACTGCTATCCTGGGGGGTGGCCATTCCCCCCCCTTTTCCATCTGTTGCTTGGTCCCATCCCCACTGATGCATGTGAGGGTTGGGTGAGACCATTCCAATGGAGGGGGGTTGCAAAGTGGCGTCTAGGTTAACCCATGGCTGGGGGGGACTATTATTGCTTGGTTTTGAAAATCCACTGAAGGAATGGGCCAAGCCATTGATTGGACCTGGGGGGAATGCACAGACCCTCCAAAGTGCATCCACTGGGAATGGTGGAGAGGAGAGCTGCTCCTGTTGAGGCCCGTCAGTGGTACATTTCCTTAGAGACACTTGCTAGAGTGGGACAGACCATGTTGGGGGGGGGTTAACTCAGAGCATGGGTTGGACTGTACAACTTCATGGACTTGGACTGTACCATTCCTACAAATATGCATTTGTACATAAAGTGATGGCTAGTGGTTAGAGCAACAGGTGGGGTGGGGGCTGGGAGCCGGGACGCCTGAGTTCCCTGCAGCTGTGGGGGACGAGTAGGGGGAGCTCCTGACCCGTGTGGGGCATGCCCACAGCAGATGCATGGGCACGTCTCCGACTCGACCCCATCTCAGGCCCTGCCCATATAAGGCTGCGAGCACCGCCCCCTACAAAGCACCGGCCCCTCGCGGACTTCGTGCCTATTTAGGGCATCAAGGTGCAGGGGAGGCGGGGCCAGGGCGAGAAACCGCAGAATCTGGCCTCCCCATAAAAGAAACGAGAGAACCCAGGCGCTCTGGCCGCGCTCTCCCTGCTCCACCCGGCATGCTTTGGATCCAGGTGTCCGCGCTGAGGCTGGAGCGGCTTGTACTGCTGGGACTACATCCCCGAGGGTGCCCGCCATCTTGCCCGATAGCTTCGCTCCGAACCACAGTTCCCAGGATGCTGCGCAGCAGGGCCTACACGTCCCGGAATGCTCCGCGTCCACCAGCGGCAAAAACTCGCGGAGCGCATGCGTAGTTCGCACTAGTAACAGTTTACGCATGCCCAGCCCCGAGCCGAGGCATGCGTATTCCAAACCAGGCTTTGCTTGGGTCCGTACGCATGCGCAGTGCGGGTAGGGAGGGGGCAGACTCGCTTTCCCAGCGTGCCCCGCCGGAAGTGCCACTATCCCATATAAAGCAGAAGCGGCAGCGGAGTGAGGCACTCGGCAGTGGTAGCGGTAGCAGTGTCACCATCATCATCATGGTGAGAGCCCGCGCGGCGCCTCAGGGCCTGTAGGGGCCACTTCCGGTCCCCCTCTGGCGGGGGGCCACTTCCGGTGCCTTTTCCTAGTGGCGCCTTCAGCAGGGGGTCACTTCCGGTCCCCCTTCCTTGTTGGTGTGCTAGGGCCATAAAGGGGGCCCCCATAGGGTAGTGGGGTACCCCTAGGCTCTTGTCCCCCACCCCGTGCAGGATATAGCTTGTGGGGGGCTTCACTGTCTTCTCCCCTCTAGCTGTGGGGACTAGCTCCTCTTGGGGCAGGCTCCCCGCCACGCAGCCCAGTGATGGGGCTGGGGCCTGCTGGGCATCTCTGGGGGAGTTCTGGGCCCTGCTGCCATGTTCATGCCCTCCATGCTGATCCACCCCTCCCCCATGTAGGGTGCCATCCAGGCTCGTCCTGGGACTGGGGGCTGTGCCCAGGTGTAGCCCACATCTAGGGGCAGTCTGTGGGGGGTGGGCAGGGCCTCTGGGAGGGGGCTACAGTGGCACCTGCTTTCCTTCCCCCCCCCATGTGGGGCCAGATCATGAACCTTGGGTGTTCACTGGCTTGTGAATAAGGTCTTGGGGGGGCATCAGCTGCCTTTTGGGGTGGGAGGAACAGAGCTGGGAAGGATCAGGGGCTGGGTCCAGGGGGCACATACTGGGGGAAGGAAGGCTGGGTGGGGTGCAGGTGGAGGAGACCAGTGCTGGGGCAGGGGGGTCTGTGCTGGGGGCGGAGGCAGGGCTATGTGCCAGGGTTTCCGATACAGGCTTCCACTTCCTTCTTGCTCAAAGTGCATAGTCGGCATTGCCCCATGTGCCCTTGGTGTGGGGGGATGGATCCCCCACATCCTGCCTCCCCCACAACCTAAACCATTGCAGCAAGTCCCTGCCCCCTCCCTATATTGCTCTGCTGGGGGGTGTGGCCAAATGCAGGCAGAGCCATGGGGCAGAGGGCACCCCCCAAAGGTCAGGCCTGGTACTGTGGGCTAGGAGGGCCCTTCCTCTTGCTCTCTGCCCCCTAGTGGAGATTCCCAGTGCACCCCCTAAACTCCTGGGGTTGGCTGGGGGAGTGTGCACCCCTTGTCCCTCCCCCAGGAATTAGGCCTATCAGATGTTTGGGGAGGGGTCCCTGCACACCTGCCCCCACCCCAGGTGTCAGGCATGGCAGTGTGGTACCCAGGGGGTGAATGCCAGTGCTCTGGGCATTGGGTACAGTGATGTCAGATGGTGGGGTGGTTTCCCTATGCCCCTCCCACACCCCTCTGCAGTTGCCCCCAAAGTGCCAGGTGTGATGGTGAGAGCTGGGGGGCCCTTGCGCACTCTGACCCCTGTCTGTCCCCACCCCCCAGGCATCCGGTGTGGCAGTGTCAGATGGGGTGATCAAGGTGTTTAATGAGATGAAGGTGCGCAAGGCATCACCGAGGCCAGCTGAGTTGAACCAGCGCAAGAAGGCTGTGCTCTTCTGCCTGAGCGAGGACCAGCGTGCCATCGTGCTGGAGCCTGGCAAAGAGGTGCTTGTGGGCGATGCAGTCCCCGACCCCTATGCTGCCTTCGTGGCCCTGCTGCCTGAGCGTGACTGCCGCTATGCTCTCTACGATGCCACCTATGAGACCCGTGAGACCAAGAAGGAGGATCTGGTCTTTGTCTTCTGGTAAGAAGATGTCCTGGGGACTTCCTGTGAGCCCCTGTAAGCTTCATTGCCATCTTTTGGGGGGACCCCACAGCCAAACTGAGGTCTGGTCTTCAATGTCTTCACCCCCCCACAAGCCCCACAGTATGGAGGACCTGATGAGAAGGTGCCCCCCACCCCCAGCATCCCTATAGCCCTTTACAGCCTGACAACCCCCCAGGCCAGATGGCCACAGTGTGGAGGGTTTGATCTTCATCTTTTGGGGTGACCATGCTGTCCCCCATAGGTCTCCTGCCCCAGCAAGGAGGAGGGCCTAGGCTTCATCTTCTGCTGGGCTGCGCCCCCATGCCCTCCGACACCCCCCCTCCCCCCGAGCCTGCTCTCCACAGCTAGGAGAACTTGGTTATGTTTAGGGATGAGATTTTTTTTTTTTTTTTTTTCCCCCTCCCCTAACCATCCCAGCTCCCCTGCCCAGGAGCCAGGAGAGTTTGGCCTTCATCGAGGGAGATGGTGATACCCCACCTAGAGCATTCCCCCTGCCCCACACACAGAAGACCTGCTTTATTGTCTGCCCCCCCCCCTTCAGCCCCCTCATTTCTTGGTAGGGGCCACCTAGAAGTGCCCCATGCAGCCCTGGCCTGTCCAGCCCTGGTACCCCTGAGATTCCTCTGCCAGCTACTCCCCGGGGAGGGGAGGGGGCACTGGGTCTATTCCACCATGTAGGGGCCCTCTGGCCCCTGGTGCACAGTCTCCAAGTGGCCCCCCATGTAACCTGCAGGCCCCACTCACTTCTTGGTGTCCTACCCCTTCTATCAGGTGAGGGACAACTAGCCCCCCCCCCCCAGTGACAGGGTAGGGGAGTGGTTTAAAAGGACTTCCTGGCATGGGCTGGGGGAGGGACTGTTGGTCTCATCCCTGGGGGACCCAGCAGGTATTTGGGGAGGGAACCCAGGTGTCCAGGCTGGTGTGACACCCCCCCCACCTTTCTGGCAGGGCTCCTGAGAGTGCCCCCCTGAAGAGCAAAATGATCTATGCCAGCTCCAAGGATGCTATCAAGAAAAAGCTGACAGGTGCGTTGGAGGGAGTGGTGGTGGGGCAGGTAGTCTTGGGGTGGGGGTAGAGCTGGTTGGAGCAAGGGGACTAAGAGCCCAGACACCTGGGTTCTTTGGGAGAGGAGGTGGTCTGGATGCCTGGGTCCTCTGGGAGAGGAGTCGGGGTTATTTGGAGGTTAAAGGGGGTGGGTAGGGAGGGCTGGGGGGTGAGAGCAGGGGGGACTGGGAGCCCAGATGCCTGGGTTTTTTCCCTCGGATCTAACAGGAGTGTTGGCAGGGAGCACAGAGTCTGGATCCCTGGGTTCCTTGACTTCCCCATTTTCCCCCTCCCCTCCCATGCAGGCATCAAGCATGAGCTGCAGGCCAACTCCTTGGACGAGGTGAAGGATCGGTGCACACTGACTGAGAAGTTGGGGGGCAACTCTGTCATCAGCTTGGAGGGGAAGCCGGTGTGAGCCCCCACACCCTGCCCCCTCACCAGCCTGGCCCTTCCTGCTGGGGGGAAGGGCTGTTCCTGCTGTGTCCTACTTCCAGTCTCTCTCTGCAGGGGCGGGGCCTTTGCCAAACCCTTCAGGTGCCCCCCCCTTCCCCCATCTACCCCAGGTGGGGTTTCCTCCCATATTCTAGTGTCAAGGGACCAGCCCCTATCTCTGTCTACATCACATCCTCACCCCTGAGCTGGTGAACCTAATAGTCCTGCCTATCTTAGCCCCCTTCCAGCCCCTCTTCCCACTCTAACTTCCCCCACTCCCCCTCCAGCCCAGGGTGGAGTGTCTCCAGCCAGAGGGTAGGGGTAGTTCTGCCCCCATCACAGCCTGGGAAGGAATTGGGTCCAGGTTACTCTGTCCCAGCCCCTGGGAGGAGAAGTCCTGGCTCCCTATCCCAGCCTCACAGAGCTGCTCTGCCCCCACCCCCAGGGACCCCTTGTCCTAGTGCATGGGAGTCTCCCCAGATGCTCCAGTGTCCAGGGACCAGCTCCTCCCTCCCCTACTCAGCTAGAGCCCCCAGGAGTCCGGGCTGGTCCTAGGCCCCCCCCTCGTGGATCTTGCTCAAGTCAAGACCCTCCCCCATTGTCTCTAGCACCCCCCCAATGTTGCTGTTTTCTGGTGTGTGTGAATCCCGTTTTTTAATGGTTTTTGAAGGATTTTATCCCTGTCCCCCCCACCCCGGCCTAGTGCCGGTGGTGTTATGGCTTCCTGCCTGTCCCCTGCTGGGGGATGGGGATTATAGCCCCCTTGGCTCCCCCTGTGCCCTAATAAACCCCTGTACTGCTACTGCCTCCATGTGCTTCTTGGACGGAAGCGGGGGGGACTGCATCTGGAGGGGCAGAAACATCTAGCCGGGGGCCCGGAGCGGGGAGGAGACCCCAGCTGGCCGAGGGGGAGGGCGAGAGGGGAATTGCTCCCACCAAGGGTGCGTCCGAGTGCCCCTGACCCGGGCGGGCCCGCCACCTCGAGGATCCCAGGGGGCCCGGGGGGATGCAGCGAGGGCCCCGGCAGGAGGACCCCACGTGCCCACCGGCCCCCCTGGAGGTGGAGCGCCCTTGGCCCTCGTGGATGTGAGCGAGGGCTCATGGATATGCATGAGCCGAGGCAAGGGGCTGGGGGGGGGGAAGGGTGGCGACACTCTCCCCGCCCGCCTCATCTCTATGGTCAGCGCCCGGAAGAGCGCGGCGAGAGCCGCTTCCGGGTTAGGGGCGGGTGCGCCGGGGCCGGGCGATGGCGGCGCGCCTGGGCAGGAAGCGGCCGGTGCCGGCGCGGCCCAACGCGGCGCTGGAGCGCTGGCTGCAGGCGTGGCGGGACGAGGCGGCGGCGCGGGGCAGCAAGGCGCGCTTCGCCTACGAGCGGGTGAGCGGGGCGGGGCGGGGCGGGGCGGAGGCGCCGGGAGGGAACCGAGGCGTCCGGGCTGACCCCCGCCCCGCCCCGCCCCGCCCCCCCAGGCGCTGGTGTCCCTGCGCCGCTACCCCCTGCCCCTGCGCAGCGGCCGGGAGGCCTCCATCCTGCAGCACTTCGGGCCCGGGCTCTGCCGCCGCCTCGACCAGCACCTGCGCGGTACGGGGGGCGGCCCTAGGCTGGGGCACAGTACCCGGCACCCAATTCCTTCCCGGGCTGTGCCGGGGCAGACCTCCCCTGCCGCTGGCTGGGGGGAGGGGGGAGCTCGGGTGGGAAGAGGGGTGGGAGGGGGCTAAGGTAGTCAGGACGGGCGGGGGTGGGGCAGGCGGCTCGCCCCCCTCACCCCCTCCCCCGCAGGTGAAGACGCCCCCATGGAGCCCGCGGAGGGCGCCGCCCCCCCTCCCCTCCCGGAGCCGCAGGGACCCGCCCCCCTCACCAGTGCTGGGGACCCCCAGCCGGCCCCCCCGGTGAGTGGCCTCCTTCCACGGGCGCTGAAGGGGGGGCAGACGTGGGTTCTTTCCACACCCTCGCAGTCTGCTTCGGCAGAGGGGTGGGGCTGAGTCTTGGCTGTGCCCCGCCCCCTCCCAGAAGCGGCCCCGGCCCCCCCGGGGGTATCTCCCGGGCCCCCGCTCCGGGGGACACGCCTTGCTGCTGGCGCTGTACAAGGAGAGCCAGGTACACTCGGGTTTCCCGGGGGGGTGGCAGGGCGGTGGGACATCTGGGGTCCCCTGGGGGGGCTGGGGTCCTGCACGCCTGGGTTCCTGGGGAGGGGAGGGGGACACTGGGGGAAGCAGGGGGGCTGTGAGCCCGGAGGCCTGGCTTCTCGGCGAGGGGAGCCTGGATGCCTGGGTCCCCCCCACCCCTGTTGTGCCCCACAGACCCCGGGCGGGCGCGGGGCCCTGACGAAGGCGGAGCTGCAGCGGGCGGCCCAGCCGCTGTGCGACCAGCCCTTGGCTCCGGTGAGTGCGGCCCCAGCGCCTCCCTCGAGTCCCGCTTCCGCTGCCACCACTAGGCTCCAGACTCAATGTCCGCCAGCTGCCTGGTGCTTCTCCACTCCCCCCTCCCAACCCCTGCGGCAGCCCGGGCTCTGGCCCATTCGGCTATCACCAGGCTTCAGAGTTAAAACCACCGCTGGCACTTCAGGGGCTCCTGCCCACCTTTCAACACCAGCTGGCACCGTTAGCTCCCAGAGTTAAGTTAACACCCTGTACCTGTGACTGGCACCTCAAGGACCCACCTGCACCTCCCAAGCTGCACAGGCCCTGGAGTGCTCCCTTTGAAAAATCAATCACCTGTTATTAGGTTTCAGAGTTCACACACAATCACTGAGACTTACACCTAGGGCCCCCCCGTAGCCCTGCCCTGCCCCGCACCTCTAACCTGCCCCAGCCCAGCCTTGCAGGCTCAGTAGGCCTCCCTCACTTCCTCAAACTACGGTTCCTTCATTAGTTCCCAGAGTCAAGATGCCCAAATCTCTCATGGTCAGCAATTGGGGGCACTGCAGCCCTGCCCTCCCCCACCCTGCACAATCCTGGCCCCACCCCCACAGGGGCTTCCCCCACCAGGCCGCTCTGCCTTCATTAGCTTCCAGAGTCATTACGACGTCCCTCACGGCCAGGCCTGAGCAGCCATGGTCCCTGCATCTCGGGCTGTCCCCTCCTTGCCCCTAGCCCTGGACCCCACCCAACTTCTGGTGTATCACGGGGTCTGTGTTGCAGGCCGGGGGCCGGAGTGGGGCTTGGGCAACCATGAGCACCCTCATCCGTCGCAACCTCGTCCTCAAGGCTGGTGTACCACCCAGGTGGGTGCCATGAGCCCAGGGGATTGTGGGACACTGGGATCACTGGGGGTTGCGGGCAGGATTTATGGGACACTGGCAGGACATTATGAGACATTGGGGGTATAGGATTAGGGGCGGGGGGGGGGGGGACCAGGAAGGGGAGGTATCCTGAGGACGGTGGGATGATGGTTCTAGTGGGCTGGGGGGGGTGGTCTGCGGAGGATTATGGGGTGCTGGGGGTCACTGGCAAGTTGGGAGAGTCCACAAAGGATTATGGGACACTGGAGGTCAGGGTGAAGTTGTGCCCCAGAGTATTATGGGACTGGGGATCCTGGTGTGCTTGGTTGGGGGGTGGGGGAGATTTGCAGGGGGTTGTGGGATGCTTGGCCTCACAATAGGGCCAGGAGGGGAAGATTCAGGGGATTATGTGCCTCTGGAGGTCCCAGTGGGTTGGGGGACTATGCAGAGGATTATGGGATCCTGGGGACTACTGGGGTCTTCTGGGGGGAACTGGGACTGAGGTGTGAATGCGGGGATCACGGGACTGTGGGACTAGACCGGCCTCATCCCCTCCCAGGTACTCGCTGACCGCCCAGGGGCTGGAGCTTGCCCAGAGGCTGAAGGGGGGCCTTGAGCCGCAGACCCTCCTGGACTCTCGGGATGAGGAGGAGAACCAAGCCCCAGAGCCCCTCTGGTGAGTGCAGCTGTGCCTGGACTCCTGGGGTCTCTCCAGCTCCCTCTCCTTTGTCAGAGGGTGGTGGGAAGAGCAGGGGGGCTGAAGGCCTGAACTCCTGGGATCTCCCAGCTGCGGAAAGGAAGCGGGGTTGGGGGGTCAGATCATAGGGCACTGGGAGCCCTGGGTGCCTGGGCTCAGGAGCCCATGTCACTGCCCACCCCTCACCCTCTTCTCCCCCCAGCCTAACAGAGGCCCCAGGGGAGCCGACCCCCGAGATAGTACTGCGCCCTGGGGAGTTCGACATTGTCCTCTGCGTGGACTTTATTGAGACTACAGGGTGTGTGGGACATGAGGTTGGGTAACGGGGGGTGGGCCTGTGGGGTGCTGGGCCTGGGTTTGGGGAAGACTGGGGAGGTTGTCTATGGCATGCTGAGGCTGGATGTGGGGGAGATTAGGGGTATTGGGAGGTTTGGCCCTGTGTTTGAGAGGGGGCTCTGGGGGCCTGGAAGTGTTTGCAGGGAAAGCTGGGGGTCCCGGGCCTTGGGTTTGATGTAGATTAAGTTGGGGGGGGGCTCTGGGGAGCTAGCGATGGATGTCAGAGTGATTAGGATGGCAAGGGGGGGCTGGGCATAGGGGTGATGAGGTGGGGGGGCTGGGACTGGTTGTGGGCAAGTTTGGAGGGGGGCCTGGGTTTGAGAGAGGATTGTGTGGGAGGACCATGTGGAGATCTGAGGAAGCTCGGCCCTGGTTTTGCAGTGACTGGGAGGGTGGGGGACGGGAGCAGGAGGTTGGCTCAAGGGGTTTAGGGGAGTCTAGGGGGGCTGGACCATGGTTTGGGGGAGACCAAGGGGGTCAGGGAGCTGGTGGGGGCCTGTATGTTGGCGAGAATGGCGGGGCTGGGACTGGTTTTGAGGGAGATCAGTGGGTTGGGGGCTGTGGGGAGTCCAGGGTGGGCTGGGTTAGGGGGAGGTCAGGGGTGGGAGTTGTGGGGAGGGGACAGGGGCTGGAGCTGGCTGTATGCGGTTGGGGCTACCAGGGCTGGGTATAGGGAGGAGGATCAGGAGTTTGGGGGGCTTTGGGGTCACAGGCAGCACAGGGGTGGCTATGGGGGGTCTGTGTTTGGGGGGGTATATGGGGGGAAGGCTGGGGGTCACTGCTGGGGGCAGCTGCCTGGGGCCTTGCCAGGAGGGGGGGAGCTGGGGGGGTTTAGAGGATTTGGGAACCCCCTGACACAGTCAGGGGAACCTTGGGCCCCTGATCTCAACCCTACCCCCCAGGCCAGCAGGGGGCCAGAAACAGGCACTACTGGAAGCGCTGGTGCGGGGCGCCGTGCCCTACGACGTGCGCAAGCTCCACGTGGCTGATTTCGTCTGGGTCGCCCGGGAGCGCCAGCCCCGCGGTGGGTAGCATGGGCTGAGCCAGCTCTGGGGTACGGGGCTGAGGGGCACTGGGTAGAACCAGCTGCCATAACCGCCTCCGTCTCCCAGGTGTGGGGCCCCTCCGGGAGCTGGTCCTGGACTACGCGGTGGAGCGGAAGCGCATGGCTGACCTCTGTAGCAGCATCATGGACGGGCGCTTCCGGGAGCAGAAGGTGGGGGCTGGGATGGGTCTCATTTTGAAGGGGTGTGGTCTGGACTTGTGAGGGCGGGGCTCCTGTGGTTGGGGCCAGGGCTCAAAGCAGGGGGTGGAGCCCTGGAGTCTTGGGGGCAGGTCCCTAAACCCATAGTGGGCGTGGCTGTGTGGTGGGGTGGAAGTCCAGGGGGTGAGGCTTGAGGTTTGGGGGCAGTCTCTGACACGACCCCCCACCCCAACACCCCCAGTTCCGGCTGCGGCGCTGTGGCCTGCGCTGCCCCATCTACCTGGTGGAAGAGGCTGGTGCCGCCACCCAGTGTCTGCCAGAGAGCTCCCTGCGTCAGGCAGCCGTCAGCACCCAGGTACTCCCCAGGTCCTCCCCCGCCTGGCCTCTGCAGCCCCCCAAACCCTCCCTTCCCCCCGCCCCCCCGGTACCTTCCAGACTTCCAGCCAACCAGCCTCGTCATCCTAGCTTCCCCCCCAGTCCACATCCCAACACCTTCAGAGCCTCCACCACACCTCCCCATACCCTCTTCAGAGCCTGCTTCAGGCCCCCTGCACCAGGCATGGCAGACCCACAAGTCTTTGCCCCCTGCCCTTAGAGACCCCACCACAGCCAGGCATAGCCCCTGCCCTCAACTGAGCCTAGAAACAGCTGCACCCAGCACCCCAGTATGGACCCAGGCCTACCCTACCATGGGTCTCTACACCTGGTGTGCCCCTGCACCCCCACATATACCCCTTCCAGCTCTCAGGTACCAACCCTAGCTCCCAGAATCTACTCCAGCCCCCCACGCTCCCCACCCCTTCTGTAAGGGACCCAGGCATCCGGGCCTTGCCCCTGCAGGTGGTGGACGGCTTCTTCGTGAAGTACACCCAGGACCTGCGGGAGACGGCAGCCTATCTCACCCTGCTCACGCGGCACCTGGCCCGGCTCTATGGGGTAAGGGCGGGGGCTGCAGGTTTGGAGTGAGGGGCACCAGGCAGGGCTGGGGGAGCAGGGGTTGCAGGTCGAGAGTAGGGGGCATCGGTCCCTGACTGCCCCCTTTCCCCCAGCCCAAGACTCTGGTGAGCCGGAGGGACGACGCTGCCCCAGGCCCCCTGCCACTACCCCCCGTGGACCCCATTGCTCTCCTGCCCTTCACTAGCTTCAACCAGTTGGCTGCCAAGAACCAGGTGAGGAGCCTGATCCCAGTTGGGGGGCCAATCCTGGTGGCCAGGGTCCTGCTCCCCTGCTCAACCCCTGCCCTTTTCCCCCCAGGCACAGACGGTGCAGGGGGTCTTCGCCCGGCAGCTGATGCAGATCAGCGGAGTCAGTGGGGAGCGTGCAGCTGCCATCCTCCAGCGCTACCCCACCCCCACCAGGTGCTGGACGCCGGGGCCCCCTGGGATGGGAGGCAAGGAGAACTTGGATGCTTGGGTCCCACCCTAGTTGTAGGGTGGAGGTAGGGGCGGGTGGGAGTAGCCTGAAGCCCAGATGTCTGGGTTCTTCCCGCTTTTGCAGGGATAGAGCAGGGGCACTTGAGAACCTGAGTTTTCTGGGAGTGGGGGCGGGGAGGCCTGGGTTCCACCCCGGATCTCTCTGCAGCCTCCGTGAGGCCTTCACCGCCTGCCCTGACGCCCGAAGCCGTGAGCAGCTGCTGAGCGGCATCAAGTGTGGGAAGCTGAAGAGGTGAGACCCCCACCCTGGTGCCCCTGACTCCTGCCTTGCAGCCCTCTGCCCACTGTCCCCCCCATCCCTTCTCCGCCAGTATGAGCCCAGCCCCTGGGTTCTCTCCAATTCTGGGGGGGGCAGTGGGAGCTGGGGGCCACTGGATGCCTGGGTTTCCTTTGGCTCAGGTGGGGCAAGGGGGGCGGCACTGGCTGTTCTCTGCCTCGGTTTCCTCTCTGACCCTTCCCTCTGCTTCTTCCCCCAGGAACCTGGGCCCCGCGCTGAGCCGTACCCTGAGCCAGCTCTACTGCACCCCAGGGCCCCTCCCTTGAACTGGCCCTGCCCCCCACCTCACCTGGGTCCCTCTGCAAACTTTAATACACCTTTTGTACCAATAAAAACCTTTTTCTACCACGCCGGAGTGTTCGGGCCCAGAGACCTGGGTTTCTGCTCCCGCCTTTGGCGGGGAGCACGGCAGAGGAGGGCTGGGTATGGGGGCCCGGACCCCTGGGTTCCCACCCCTGAGAATGGATGAGACTGGACTCAGCTTAGCGCCATCATTTCTTCCTACGCGGGTCTCTCCCCCCAGTGCCCCCCCAATACCCTCCCTTGTCATCTTCCAGGCCAAGGGGGTCAGGTCCGGGTCAGCGCCACCTGCGGGGAGAGATGGGGGTGGGATCCGGCCCCGGGGCCCCTCACTCCTGCCCCATACCCCCCTGGTGGTGCCCTCCCAGCTCATTACTGCCCCTTTTCTCTTATCCCTGACCCCAGTTTCTGTCCTCCTACCCGTTCCTGTCCTCTCCCACCATGGTCTCCACCCCTTACCTGTTCTCAGCCAGCCAGGCCCAATATCTGCTCCTCTTCTCTTGGTATTTACCCCTTTCCCATCACCCCCCCACACTTCTTCCTACTACCAGCCCCCTGCCCCTGGTGCGTGTCCCCATAGCCCCACTTTTCCCACTCCCAGTGTCTGCCCAGCTCTCACCCCGGGGGGCTAGAAGGGGTGGGCGCCCACGAGCACGGTGAGGCGCAGCAGGGCGCGGGCGCGGTAGCTCAGCAGTGCATTGGTTGTCACCATCTCCAGATCCAAGACGAGCTCACGGGGGCCTGTCAGGGGCCGGGCCAGCACCAGCATGGCGCTCACATTGGTGATTTGCTGTGTGTGTGGGGGGAGGAGGTGGAGTCAGGAGCCTGTTGGGGACCCAGGTAGGGTGACCACCCATCCCTCATTAGGCAGGACAGTCCCAAAACAGGTCCTGGGACAGCATTTGTCCCAGATTCACAGTATCCTGCATGGCTCCTGGTTTGGGGAGCAGCAGGTTACCCTTGCAAGAGCAGCGCTCCAGCCGGCAAGGGACTGCCCGAGTGGGACACAGGAGCACCATGTACATGTGCACACCTGCACAGATGCACGTGGCTGGGAATACAGCCAGGCACCATGGAGAGCAGCCCCCTGCAGGTAAGTCTACAGGGGGAAGAGGGCGTGGGGAGTTGGAGGCCTCCATGGTGAGGGGGAGAGAGGGGGCAGGGGCTAGGGGTGCTACCCAGCCAAGGTGGTGATGGGGTTGGGGCCAGGGTGAGGAGTGTGATCATGAACAACACATGCCTTGGGCGTGTGTGGGGGCATGGCGGGAGCACGGAAGCAGTAAGCAGGGAGCTCCCGCAGATGCCACCAGCGGAAGGGGAGTGGGGTGGCCAGCACCAACCAGGGGTCAGCAACCACCCACAGATGCTGCTGGCAGCATCAGCAATGGCTAGGAGCAATTGCTGCCTGCCCATAGAGGCCACCTGTGGTGGTGGCAGGGTGGCCAGCGCTGAGCACCCACAGGTGCCAATAGTGTTGGCGGCGCCTTTTTGTAGGGGGTGCACTGCCATGCTCAGGGTGCATGTGGACCTGTGTGCACCACCTCCACGTCACCCCTGAGTGGGATGGAGCCAGGGGCAGCTCTCTAATAGCTCCTTCTACCTTCCCACTGGCCAGCTCCCTGACCAATCCAGGAACTCTTCCTGGCTAACTGAGGAAGTCCCACCTTCCTACAGGGGCAGTTCTGTGCTGAAACAGGAAGTCCTGCCTACCTGGCTCCCCAATAGCCAACTTCCTGCCTAAAGCGGGAAGTTCAGCCTTCCTCTGGTGGGAAGCCCCTGCTGAGACAGGAAGTCCCACCTGACTGCCAGCTTAATGGGGATGTCTCAGCCCCCTCTATGCTTGCACAGGCCAGGGCCCTGGCCCCCGCCCCCGCGGCGGCTCACCCGGATGTAGAAGTCACCCTGGTCGTTGCCGGCGCGGATGTGGAAGCTGTTGTAGGCGCCGGGGTAGACGCTGGTGGCCTGGATCTGGAAGACGTCAGCAGGGACAGGGCGCTCGGCTGCCAGCGCCATGGTGCGGAACACGATGGACGATGGCTGCTCCCGGCACCGCGGGCTCGAGGCTGGGCACACGCAGCGGCTGCGGCACAGCAGGGGCAGGGGTCAGCCCCCCATCCTGGGGGCTCCCCTAGACCCCCTGCGTTCCCTCCTGGGACTGGGGGCTGGACACTGTGATGCTTGGGATCCCTCCCAGCTGGGGGGTTGCATGGCAGAGGGGTTCAAACTGGGGGTTCACTCCTGGAGGGCTGGGTTGTCTCCTTGATGGGGGAGGGCCCTTCTTTGGCCCCACTCACTTGTCGGAGACCTGGACGTAGGGCTCCACGCAGCGGTTCTTCTCCAGGCAGCGCCAGCCCCCGTGGAAGTTAAAGCAGGTCTGAGACTCCGTGCATTCATGAGTGCCTGTCTCGCACTCGTTAATGTCTGCGGGTAACGAGGAAGGGGGTCAGACCATCCTGCTGAGGCTGGGCGCGGGGAGCACCAGGCACAATCCAGACCCCCTCCCCCAGGGGGCAAGGGGGAGCAGGTACCTTGGCAGAGGCGGGTGCCCAGCAGCTGGTAGCCCTGGGGGCAGGTGCAGGAGAACTTCCCCGGCTCATTCACGCAGCGGAACTGGCAGAGGTAGCTCGAGTAGCTGCACTCGTCGATGTCTGGGGAGGTGGGGGGGTCAGACACAGGGACAGATAGACCAGACCCCGCCACCGTCCCAGGGAAGCCCCCTCCTCTGCCAGGCACAGGCCCAGGGGCCAGAGAAGGAGAGGGTAGGTGTAAGAGGGGTGGCCACAAAGATGAGAGGAGCTAAAAGAAGGAGCTGAAAACTAAGCATGAGCTAAGATGGGGCAGGCTACTGTTTTGGGCAGAGGCCCGTCTACTGAGTTTTGGCAAGCCATGAAGGGCTGCATGCCAGGCAGCCCAGGGCAGATCAAGATGAAGTTTTCTACATTTTTTGGGGCCCTGCAGGCTGGACAGAATGGCCTGATGCACCCCTGGGCTGAGAGAGAGAGGAGGGCGGGGCAACCAGCAAGGGGCGGGGCCAGTAGAAGGCAGGAGGTGAGGGAAAGGGGCAGGGCTAGGAATAAGGCCTGTGGCGGTGGGCGGAGAGGCCGACCCAGAGAGACGAGGCCGGATTAGGCCTGCAGGGGCCAGGCCGACGGCGGGGGCGGGGGCGCAGGGCTGGGTGCTAGTCGGGGTGCGGGGGCGGCGGCTGCGGCAGGGCTCTACCATTGCACGCGAAGCCGTCGGCGTCGAGCTCGTAGCCGGGCCCGCAGCGGCAGATGAAGGTGCCGTAGGTGTTGAGGCAGCGCTGGGCGCACGGGGCCCCCATCCCGCACTCGTCCACGTCTGCAACAGCGCCCCGTGAGCCGCCGGCCCGCGCCCGCGCCCGCGCCCGCGCCCCCCCGCCGCCCCCGGCCGCGCGCCCAGCGCCCGCGGGGCTCACCCACGCAGGAGCGGTTGTTGGCGGCCAGCTGGAAGCCGGGCTCGCACTGGCAGGCGAAGGAGCCGGGCGAGTTGACGCAGCGGTGCTGGCAGTAGCGGTAGCGGCACTCGTCGATGTCTGCGGGCAGGCGGGGCTTAACTCGGGCGGCCCCGCCCTCCCTCCCTTACGGCCCGCCCCTGGCCCAGACTCCGCCCTCGGGTGGCCCAAGCCCCGCCCCCGCACGCACCCACGCACTCGGCGCCGACCTTGCGGTATCCGGGCGGGCAGGCGCAGCGGAAGGCGCCGGGCGCGTTGAGGCAGTCCTGGCTGGGCTGGCAGTCGTGCAGCTCCAGCGCGCACTCGTCCACGTCTGCGGAGCCACCGTCAGCCCCGCCCCCAGCCCACCTGGCCCCCAGCCCCTCCCCGCTAGGCCCCGCCCCCAGGCCTGCGGGCTCTGGCCTGCCCGGCCAGGGGGACCCCCACGCCTCACGCCCCGCCCCCAGTCCCTCCTGCGGCCGCCCGCATTCCCCAAGCCCCGCCCCCAGCCCGCTCAGGCCCCGCCCCCAGCTCACCCGCGCAGGCGCCCTGGCCGTCGGGGGCGTAGCCGGGGGGACAGGGGTTGTGGAGGGGCGGGGGCGGAGGCCGGGGGGGCCGCGGCGGGGCCGGGGGGGCGGGGCCCGGGGCGGTGACGTCGCTGATGACGGAGGCGGAGCGCGGCAGGCAGAGGTAGCCGCCGTAGTGGTTGATGCACTTCATCTCGCCCTTGCAGGCGTCCGCGATCGTCTCGCACTCGTCCACGTCTGCGGGCGTCCCGCACCCCCGTCACCGGGACCCGGGCGTCCCGCACTCCTCCCCCCGCCCCCATCACCGGGGTCCCGGGCGTCCCGCACTCCCCCCCCCGTCACCGGGGTCCCGGGCGTCCCGCACTCCGCCCCCGTCACCGGGGTCCCGCACTCCCCCCCGTCACCGTCACCGGGGTCCCGGGCGTCCCGCACTCCCCCTCGTCACCGTCACTGGGGTCCCGGGCGTCCCGCACTCCCCCGTCACCGGGACCCGGGCGTCCCGCACCCCCCGCCCTCGTCACCCTCACCGGGACCCGGGCGTCCCGCACTCCCCCCCCCGTCACCGGGGTCCCGGGCGTCCCGCACTCCCCCCCCGTCACCGTCACCGGGGTCCCGGGCGTCCCGCACTCCGCCCCCGTCACCGGGGTCCCGCACTCCCCCCCGTCACCGTCACCGGGGTCCCGGGCGTCCCGCACTCCCCCGTCACCGGGACCCGGGCGTCCCGCACCCCCCGCCCTCGTCACCCTCACCGGGACCCGGGCGTCCCGCACTCCCCCCCGTCACCGAGGACCCGGGCATCCCGCACCCACCCCGTCCCCGTCCCCGGGCGTCCCGCACCCACCCCGCCCCCGTCACCGGGACCCGGGCATCCCGCACCCACCCCGTCCCCGTCACTAGGGACCAGGCGTCTAGGACGCCCCGTCACGCGGGACGGGGGAGCCGGGAGGCCGGAGCTGCCCCCCAGGAGCCCCGGTGTCCGGCCCACCTTTGCAGTACTGCGTCTCGGCGTCCCACTCGTAGCCGTCGGTGCACTCCTGCGGGGGGAGCGGGTCAGCGCCGCGCGGCTCCACGCGGCCCCCCCAGCGACCCCCCTCCCCCGCCCCGCGTTACCGTGAACGTGTCCGGCTCCTCCGGCTCCTGGGACAGCGCGACCCGCGCCAGCGCCGCCAGCAGCAGCCACGACACCGGGGCCATGTCCTGGGGGGGCGGCAGGGCTGCGGGTCGGGAGTGCGGGGCACCGGCAGGGCTGGGGGGGGCAGGGGGCTGCGAGGCACCGGCAGCCCCCCGCCCCCCGGAAACCCAGGGGTCCGAGTGTGCGCACGGAGGGGGGGCTATGGTGGGGGGGGTCGGGGGGGCGCACAGGGAAGCCCCGCCCCACGCAAGCCCCAATTGGCTGCCTTCCACCAGGAGGCGGGGCCGGGAGCCAGGCAGCCAATGCGAACTTCTCTCCCCCTCCCGGGACCCCAGTAAGGGGTGGGGGCAGCGCCCTGCTCCGAGTGAACAGCCCGCGGGGGCGGGGGCGGGAGGCCGGGCCGGGGGTCGACCCCTCCTCCCGGGCCCGCGGGTCAGGACACCGTCGGAGGGACCCCGGCGGCCGCGGCCCCGAGACAGCCCCGGGGCTCGGGACACCTCCGTCCCAGCGGAGGCCAGGATCCGGGCCCCCACCCCCACAGCGACCCCAGGCGTGCGGGACGGCACCCGGGGGCCCGCCCCCCGCGGCATCCGGCCCGGGCCCCCGCTCACCCCCTGCCCGGTCCGGTCCGTCCCCTCCGGGCCCTGCTGCGCCGCTGCCTGGGGCCGCGGATCCTCCGCCCGACGCGCTGGCGGCCCCCGGGCCCCGCCCCCGGGGCCCAGGCTCCACCCCCCGCCGGCATGCCCCGCCCCTACCTCATTTCCATTGGCGGAGGCTGTGCCTGGAGCCCGCCCCTCGGCTGCCAAGCACCGCCCCTCCCCGAGAACACGCCCTCTCTAGCTGCCAATCCTCCGAGCTCCACCCCTAAACTGGGAGGCCCCGCCCCTTTCCACCCAAGGACCACCTCCCCGCCCGGGGACCACGCCCCCTCCTGCAGGAGGTTAACCCCCCCATGCAAGTGTCCCAGGCCCCCACTCCCCTCCGCGGCAGGGAGAGAAGCCGAGCAAGCAGCTCCCCCCCCCTCCCTGCCCAGGTGCCCGGGCTCCTTGCCACGCAGGGCTTGGCCCCGGGCAAGGATTAACCCTGGGCCAGCCTTGCACGCCTGCCTGGGCTGGCCCAGGGCAGGGGGGGAACTAGGGGGAGCCACTCCACAGCAGGCAGGTGGGAGCCGGGACACCTGGGTGCCCCCACCCTGGCTCAGCCCCAGCCCAGGGCTGATGGAAGGGGCCAGGCTCTGACTTCCAGCTTTTGGGTACCAGCATGCAGCTGGCTCTGGGGCACGGGCGAGTAGAACAGGGTCCCAGACACACGCAGGCCCAGCCCTAATGCTGCCTTTATTGTCTGTGGGACCCAAGGGAAAGGGATAGGGGCATGGAGGGCTGGTGGGGGGGGCACAGAGAAGCCCCTGCTTGAGCTGGGGGGCTGGAGTGGGGCGACATGCTCAGTCGTGGTACATCTGGAGCAGGCAGGCCGTGACTGTGTTCATGTACCGGTCCCACAGGGCCTGGTGCCTGTGGGGAGAGAACAGGCAGTGAGCTGTGGCTTTGGGGGGTGCCAGGGGCTGGGTGTAACATGAGGCTGGCACTTGGGGGGTGGGGCAGGGGCTTCATACAACAGGCTCTCATTAGTTGTGGGGTAAGGACAGAGCCTGGGTCTACTGGATGCAGCTGGCCCTGGGGGCAGGGGCTGGGTACAACAGGCTCTCACTATTTGGGGGGTGGGCACAGAGCCTGGGTCTACCAGATGCAGCTGGTTCCGGGTGGGCACTGGGTGGGTACAACATGCAGCTGGCTCTGGGGGGCAGGGGCTGGGTACTAGTTGCGGGGTGGGCTCGGGGCCTGGCTCTACCCACTGTAGCTGGCTCTGCGGGCGGCTGGCTGGGAATAACTCAGCCAGCCCTGGGGGCTGCACCAGGCTGCGGCTGGCTCTGCATGGGGAGGTCCCCGGCGTGGTTTGGGACAGGAAGTGCCTACCGGAAGGCATCCAGGGCATGGGCGGAGCCCGTGTACTGGGTCAGGAAGAGTCGCATGTCACTCAGGGGCCACCTGTCAGCCTTGCAGGGCTCGATAAACTGGGGGGAAAAGAGGGGCAGGTCAGGGGGGCTGCACCTCCCCATCCCCCTCTCCTGCCCCCTGGGGGCAGGGGCACCTAGCCCCCCCAGGAAGGGGCAGGGCATCAAAAGGTTTATACCAGGACAGGGGCCCCCCCTATAGTGGCCCAACAGGGCCAAGGGGGCCTGGAAGGGGCGGGGGGGGCTGGCTGGGTCCGGGCCCCGTGAGGGGTGTGGGGAAGGGGCTGGGAAGGGCCTGTGGGGAAGGGCCCCGCTCTCACCCCAAGCCCTGGCCTCCCCCCGCAGGAACCCAGGGAGAGGGTGGGGGGGCCCACAGGGTGCTGAGGGCCAGCATGGGGCCCATGGGGCTAGGGGGGCCACGTGGCATGTGACAAGCTGTGGGGGATAGGGAGGGGGCTCCTGAGAGGATTGGCAGTGCCTGTTGGCGGGGGGAGCCCTGGAGGGCACAGAGGAAGGCGGGGTCGCAGGGCCGGCACCTTCTCGACGAGGTCCACAAAGAAGTCGCGCAGGTCCTTGGCGTGGGTCAGTTTGCAGGCGATGTTCACCAGCCCCCGCGACAGGTTCTGGGGCAGGAGGGGGGGTCAGAGAGCACACAGGACCCTCCCGCCCCCCCACGGGACCTGGGGGAGCCCCAGCACCAGAACACCAGAGCAAAGCGGGGAAAGACCCCAGGTGTTGGGCTTGCAGGCCCCACTGCTAGAGACCCCCAGCCTCCACTCCTGGATCCCCCCTCTCAGGAACCCCAGGCAGCTTGGCCACCAGGGCTGGGGACAGGGCTGGGTTGGCAGCACCCCCTGCTGGACACCCCCAGAGCTGCAGAGCCAGGTAGGGCCGCAAGGTCCTCTGGGGGCTTGGCTAGGCTGGAGTGGGTGGGGGGCAGCCGTGCCCAGCTCACCTTGAAGTTGGTCTCCATCTCATTGTACACAGAAATCTTGCCACGCAGCGCTGTGCACACCAGACTGGGGGCAGAGCAGGGTCAGGGAGACTGGCCCTGGCAGAGGACCCAGGCGTCCAGGGGCACCAAGAACCACTTGCCCTCCCCTCCCCTCCCCCCCCCCAGGGATCCAGGTGTCCCGCACATGCAGACCCCCCTACTCTAACGCCGCAGCTGCCACTGCCCTCCCAGGGAACCCAGGCATCCGGGGGCAACCCAGGCCCCCACTCACCCCTCCAACTCCCAACTCCC
The DNA here is from genome assembly GCF_052110815.1 of Crocodylus siamensis. Classification (NCBI taxonomy): domain Eukaryota; kingdom Metazoa; phylum Chordata; order Crocodylia; family Crocodylidae; genus Crocodylus; species Crocodylus siamensis. Next base: position 4,652,958 of record NC_143400.1, read on the forward strand.
CCCCAGGGAACGGGCTCCCAGCCAGGCTCCACTGCTCCCACCCCAGCCCCGCTCCCCTCCCGGGAACCCCTAGCACCTCTTGTGCTGGTCCAGCAGGTCCTTGTCAGCCACAAGCACCTTGAGCTCCTTGAGCTCCTGGAGAAACTCTTTGTCCAGGTCCACATCCATGTCGTCCACGTGGGAGTCTGGAGGGGGACATGACACATGCAGCTGAGGCTGGGGTGGGTGCCAGAGGCTGGGCAGAGTATGCTGAGACTGGGGTGTGGCAGGGCATGATATAATGCTGTGGTCTGCTCTGGGGGGCTCTGGGGACCGGGTGTAACAGGCTGCGGCTGGTTCTGGGGTGGGGCAGGGCTGGGTAGAACAGGCTGCAGCTGGCCCGGAGAGATGGGGTGGGGGAGAAGGCTGGATTTAACAGGATGCAGCTGGCTCTGGGGTGGGGCAGGGCTCAGTACAACATTGCAGCTGGCTCTGGGGGTGGTGAGGGCTGCGGCCGGGTGGAAGAGGGGCCGGACTCACCCACGGCACCCAGTGTCCAGTGCTGGATGAGGTGCTGGGCGCAGGCAGCGAAGTCCCGGAAGCTCAGGTACTGCAGCTTCTTCTTGCCAGTCTCAAAGCGGCTGTTGGCAAAGAACACGATGGCAGCGTAGTCCCTGTGTGGGGCAGGGGGGGTTAGACACAGCCCTGTGGCTCTCTGCCTGCCCATGTGCCACGCGGCCCCCCACGGTACCGGGCAAGGTGGTCGGGCAGCAGGAAGTGCTGCTGGATGTTGTCGACCAGGGGCCCGCGCAGCTCCTCGACCGCCTTGAACACGCGCTTGAAGTTGTCAAACTGCGGGGGGGGGCAGGTGGGCAGGGGGTGAGTGCCTGCCCCCTGACATCCTGGGAGCCCCCTCACCCCAGAGCACTGTGGGTGCCCAGGCCCCATGGGGGACCAGGCCAGGCCCACCTGGCGCCGGCAGCTCTTGAGGGTGATGCCCGTCTTGGTGCTGACGTCATCCAGGTCCTTCTTGGTGCCCTTGGACAGCTTCTTGCCCAGCAGCTCCCGCACGAATGGTTCGTCGAAGGCGTAGTACCTGAGTGGGGGGGGGAGGGGTCAGGCTGAGATGGCCCCAAACACGCCAGCACTGCCCCTACCCCTAGGACCCTGCCCCTTTACACCCCACCCCTGTGATCTGGCCCTGCACCCAGTCCCTAGAGCTCCGCCCCCTCGTGCCAGGGCCCTGCCCCAAGCCTTTGGCTGCCACCCCCCAGCTGTGGCCCCGCCCACCTCTGGATAAGGCCGGCCTGGCGCTCAGGTGGGATCTGGAAGAGCAGCTGGTGGGCCAGCTTGGGTGGTGCGTGCAGCAGGCGCTCCAGCATGTGGCACGTGCGGTAGTGGTCCAGGGTGTCACTGTGCAGCACCGCCCCCGGGCCCGCCCCCGGGCCCGCCCCCGGCTGCTCCAGCGCCCCCGCCTGCAGCCGCCGGCCCACCGCCTCCGACACTGTGCCGGGAGAGAGGGGTCAGTGCCCTGCACCCCCACCCTAACCCCACAGCCCTTGCACGTCGGGGAGGGGAGCAGTGCCATCAATCCCCCCAGCCCCCATGCTGCCCAGGGAAGAGGTGACAGTGCCTCAGAGCCTCCAGGTAACCACCCCATAGCCACCACATCTGCTCCATAGCACCCCCAACACCCTACCACCCCCCACAAATCTGCCCCAACCCCGCAGCCACCCCATCAGCCCTGCAGAGCCCTCACAACACCCCATAACCCTGCCAGGAGATGGGATCAGAGTGGGGGTCAGAGCCAGAGCCACCCCCGCCGGCCCCGGGCCCCGACACTGTGTGCTGGGGCGATGCCGCCCCGGAGCCACGCCCCCCACCCACGGAGAGACCCCAGAGGTCCGGGCTGCCGCTCCCCCCCCGCAGGGGCCCAGGCGCACCCGAGTAGCCGTCCAGCCAGAGCTGATAGACCTCCTCGTCGATCAGCGTCGTGTTGCCCACGAAGATGTCCAGGTTGTTCGTCATGGCCGGGACCTGGCGCGGCTGCGGCCAGCAGAGGACCCAGGCGTCCCGGTGCCGCTCCCCCGGGGAGCCCGGGCTGCGAGCCTCCCGCCGCCTGAGCCCCGCCCCCACCCATTCACTTCCTGCTACGTCACGCAGGGGGCGGGGCTGCAGGTGCTCGGGCGCCCGGTTCCGCGCTCCGGCCCCTGCCTCGCGCCTGGGGCCCGGCCGCTCGCCCCGTCCAGGGCCCGCACCGCCTCCGGCCCGGGCTCGCAGGGGTTAACAGATGTCCTTGCCCCGCCCCAGGGGTTCAAGCCCCGCCCTCGGGGCACAAACTCCTGCCTCATTGCCCTCAGGGTCCAAACTCCTGACTCATTGCCCCGCCCACTGGGCTCCAGCCCCGCCCCCTCGCTCCTGCCCTGCAGCCCCCTGCCCCCCGGCGCCGGCGCCCCTCTATCCAAGCCTCGGGGGCTGGCTTGTAGGCCAGGGCTCCTTCCCCTGGGGGCAGGGTGGTGCGCACTGGACCACGTGGCACCCGGGTCCGGAGCCAGCCAGGGTCCAGGCGCTCCCACGGGCAAGTGGATGGGAGGCGAGGGGGCCCCCCTGGGTTCCCCAACCTCCTGGAGGAAGGGGAGGGGCCTGGGCAGGCCTGGGCCAATGAGAGGGAGCCTAGCCCCTGCCCAGCCTCCAGGATCAGCAAGCTCCTGGCCCCTACCCCAGGGACCTCTGGCTGCTGGGGCAGTTCAGGGGAAGAGGGGCGCGGCTGGGCCATCGTGGGCGTGGTTTAGGAAGAAGGGGTGGGGTTTGAGGATGGGGGCGTGGAGGTTCTGGGCGGGGCTTAGAATAAAGGGGCGGTGTTTTCAAGGCGGGGGCCGGGTGTTGGTGGGGGAAGGGGCATGGCTTGAGAGAAAGGGGCGTGGTTTCGAGGCATTCGAAAGGTTGCGGGACGAGGGGAACATCACAGCTGCCCCCCAGGTTGGGGCTATTTATAGTTCCTGACGTCACAGCGAAACCTGAACTCTTTCATAAATAGCTGCTGAGGTCATATTCAAACCGAGCCGACCTGTAACTCGCAGTGACGTCATTGTGCAGGTGCCTGGCTACTACGACTTCTGACATCATTACACCAGGGGTCCACTCTAGCTCGGGGGAACCTCTGACATCACTGCCCCGCCCCAGAAGCCCCTTTGCACCTGGCCCCTCCCCACTGCAGTCGTGGCAGTCGTGGCTTCACCCGCCACTACTGCGCATGCGCCGGAAGCCCTGCTGCTGATTGGAGGAGAGCATGAGCTCAGCTAATCAGCACGCAGGATTCCTGGGGGCGACCAATCCGGGTCCAGAGCGAGTCCGCAACCTCGGCGGCCGTCTGGGGTCTCAGGAGCCAAGACCCCGGCGCTCATTGTCATTCATACCCACAAGGCAGCGCGACCGCCGCCTGCCCCGCCATGGCCCATTTCCAGGGTCCGGGGGGTCTCGGTGAGCGCCGGCCGAGCCGCGCCGGGGGCGGAAGGATCGGGGCTGCGCCGGGGGGGCAGGGGCTGCTCGGGGACAGGGTCACCCTAAGGCGCAGTGGGGTTGATCTGGGGAACGGGAATGGGGCGGGGCCTGCTTCGGTGCTGTGACGTCATGGGGGTATCCCCCGCCTGGTCCCCTGGCAGCCTTGGGGGCGGGGGAGGGCTTCTGTTCCGTGCATGCCTGACAGTGCCCCCCCCGGAGAAATGTCACCCCCAAGGGGCGGGTTGCCCCAGTCTCCATGGAAACAGCCCGCCCTGCCCCGTGGCGGCCAGGCCGGGGGGTTGTTGCCGGGCGTGGGGGGGCCGCCGGGCCGGGGCGCGGGCAGCAAGGCCGGTCTCTGCCCCGCAGGCTCCAAGCAGCGGCTCCGCGGCCCCACCGTCGGGGCCCCCCCGCAGCTCTTCGATGACACGAGCGCGGGGCTCGGGCCCGCCCCCGCGGCCCCCGCCATCGACATGGGCTTCGGGGCGCTGCTCCCGGGGCCCGTGGCCGACGCGGCGGCCGCCTACGGAGCGTCCCTCGCCAGCCACGGCCAGGACGTGATGCACACGGAGGTAGGGGCGGCCCCGGCGCCTGGGTCCCCCCAGCTCTGCGGGGGGGGTCTCCCCTCTGACCTGGCCCCCTCCGCTCCCAGCTCCAGCGCTTCGTGGCCGGCAGCAGGCTCCGGTACCTCTTTGCCGTGGACACGGCCTACGTGGCCCGAAAGCTGGGGCTGCTGCTGTTCCCCTTCGCCCACCAGGTAGCCCGGACGCCGGGGGGCTCGGGGCCGGGGAGCGGGGCCGGGGCGCCCGGACGCCGGGGTCAGCGCCCTCCTTGCTCCGCAGCACTGGGAGCTGCGGTACAGCCACGACCTGCCCCTGCCCCCGCGCCAGGACCTCAACGCCCCGGACCTCTACATCCCCAGTGAGTGCAGTGCGCCCCGCGCCGCCCCGCGCCGCCCCGCGCCGGGCGCTCACGCCCCGCACCCCTTCTTGCAGCCATGGCCTTCGTCACCTACGTCCTCCTGGCAGGGATGGCCCTGGGGCTGCAGGACAGGTGAGTGCGCCCGTGCCCCGCGGACCCCGCGCTGCCCCCCGAGGCCCCCACCCGGCTGCCCGTGCCCCCTCCCCGCAGGTTCTCGCCGGAGGCGCTGGGGCTCTGGGCCCGCCGGGCGCTGGGCTGGGCGCTGGCCGAGCTCCTGGCCCTGCTGCTCGGGCTCTACGCGGCAGCGGCGCCCGACACCCTCGGGCCCTGCGACCTGCTCGCCTACAGCGGCTACAAATACGTCGGGTAGGGCCCTGGGCGGGGCTTGCACTAGGGGCGGGGCCTAGCCCGGGCCGGCTCGAGGGGGGGGTGAGAGCCCCGGGAGGGGGCGGGGACGGGGGCGGGCCGAGGGAGTGGGGGGCGGAGCCGAGCAGGGAAGGGGGCGGGACCCTGGCGAGACCTGTGCCTCTAGCCCCGCCCCTCCCTCAGGATGCTGCTGGCCGTGCTGGGCGGGCTGGCGCTGGGCCCCGACGGCTTCCACGTGCTCTTCGCCTGGACCTCCTGTGCCCTCGCCTACTTCCTGGTGAGCCTGCCTGTGACCCCTGACCCCTGACCCCTCCCCCCGGAGCCCTGCTTGGCCCCAGGGCTGATGCTGGGGCTAGGGCCGTGTTTGAATCCCCGTCCCCCGCCAGGCCCGGTCCCTGCGCACGAAGCTGTCCCCGGCTGAGGGTCCCGGCGCCCCGCGGGGGGCGGGGCGGGGGCGGGGCTTCCTGCCCCTGGCGGTCGCCGCCCTCCAGCCCTTCGTTGCCTATTGGCTCACGGCCCCGCTGCTCTCCTGAGCCGCGCCCGGCGCCTGGGTCCTCCCGGCCCCCGCGGCCCTCACCACAGCGACCCGCGGGCACCTGGGTCCTCCGCCCACGCGTCCCGCCGCGCCTGGGCCTTCGCCACGTGCCTGCCTGGACCCTCCGTGCGGGCTGGAGCCCGGGCCTGGGGGCAACGGCCTCCAGCACAGGACACGGCCCCCCCCGAGCGCGGGGCGGCAATAAAGACTGGGACACTGCGCTTGGCTTCCTGTGACGGGGCGGGGGCCGCCCCGATGGTGCGTGTGGGGGGCATTAGTGCTGGAGACCTGGCCCTTAAAGCAGGACCCCGGGGGAGGCAAGGACACGTGGGGCCCGCAGCCGCGGGGGGGCCGGGCCAGGAGGAAGCAGCGCGGGGCAATGCGCCCCGCTCCCGCCCCGGCCCGCCTGCCCCGGCTCCGCCACGTCCCGACCGGGAGCAAGCGGCTCCGAGCCCGCAGCTGCCGCTTGTCGGCCTCGTGCGCGGGGCGATCCGCGGCGTCCGGCCCAGCCCCTGCTCCCGCCCCCGCCCCCGCCCCATCGACCCCCCCAGAGCGGGGGCCCGGCTCCCCTCCCCCTCATCTCTGGGGTCCTGGTACTTTTTTTGCAAGTATTTTATTCAGCCACAAACTCGGGGGTTTTCACCCCCAAAATGTTTCTGATACACAAACGCCCCCAGGAGGGCGGGATGGGGGGGCTCTGGGTGTCCTGCCAGGGGGCGGGGCTTCTCCTGCCCCGCCCCCACCCACACCAGTCCGGGGGGGCTCTGCCCCTCCCCCGGGCCCGTCCCCCAGACATGAGCCACTGGACACACAGGACACAGACAACGACCCCGGCCCCGCCCCCCGGTGCCCCCCGCCAGTCACCGGCGCAGGGGGCGGAGCCCCAGGTCCATGGGCGGGGCCTCACAGCAGCAGGGGCGGCGCCTCGGCGCCCGGCGGCCCCTGTGGTCGGTGCCGGCGGCGCGGGGTGGGGCGAAGCCAGGCGTCCGGGAGCGGCGGGTCCGGCCTCAGAAACTCACCAGGGTGTAAACCATACTGCGGGGAGAGGAGCGGGGGCTGCAGGCGGGCCGCGCCGCGCCGCGCCGCCCCCCCCCCCCCGCCCCCGGGCCCCGCGCACCTGTACAGGTAGTAGAAGAAGGAGACCAGGTAAAAGGCCAGTTTGCACCACGACTCCTTCTGGCAGTAGCTCAGGATGTCCGCGTTCATGATGGACACGGCGTCGTACATCACCTCCGAGCCGTCCGCCGGGCGGTGGAAGTACCTGGGGCGGGGGCGGGGGCGGGGGTCACCGCCGGTGCCCCTCGGTCCCGCCCGACGCCCCCCGCCCCGACCTGCCCCCGCGCCGGCCGGGCGCCCTCACCGCCACAGGTGGTAGAAGAGCAGGGGGATGTTGAGGCCCAGCGTCACCCACTCCGCCGCGCAGAGGAACATGAGGCAGAAGAGCCCGTGGATCGAGTACTCGGGCACCACCAGCTGCGGGAACCCAGGCCCGGGTCACGGACGCGCGGCGACCCCGCGTGTGGCGCGGAGACCGGCCGCGGGGCCGCGGCGTCGGCTGCCTCCGATGCTCGGGGGCCCAGGGCCTGCCCCTGCGGGGATGCGGGGCGGGAGTGCGGGACACGGGGGGCGGGGGGGGGGGCAGACGGACACACACCGACCTTCCTCAGGAGACAGCAAATCCGCTCGATGTTTTTCAACCTCTCGCGCTGCAGGAGAGAGACGCGAGGCAGGGTAAGAGGGCCGGCCGCCTGGGTGCCCTCGTGTCCTTGTCTCCCGCCCCAGAACGGGGGCGGCGGGGGAAGGGGCACGCCGCCGTGAGCTCGCCCGCCCCGCTGGGATCCCAGCCTAGAAATAGCTCCGTGGCCTGAATTCACGGCCCCGCAGCGTCTTCGCCCCCAGCGGGGCAGCCCCGCAGGCCTGGCTCCGTCCCAGCGCCCTCCCCCTGGGGCCCGAGTGTCCCCGATAGCGAAATGGGAACGTGCCTCGTCCTGGTGTCGCCTGGGGGTGCGGGGTCGGGAGTGCGGGGCACCGGGGGTGCGGGGTCGGGAGTGCGGGGCGCCGGCGGGCGGAACCGGGAGCCCGGGCGCCCGGCGCGCACCTGGTCCGGCGGACAGACAGACAGACAGAGAGCGGCGGGCGGGCGGACAGACAGACAGACAGGGGCGGCGGAGGCGCGCACTTACGGCCCGTGCGGGGTTGCCCTGGTCGATCGGGTTCTTGAAGTCGGTGCGGAGCTCGTCGAAGGCGATGATCTGCGGGGACACGGGGCGGGAGGCGGCTGCGGCGGACTCCCGGGCGGGACCGGCCGCGGCGGCTCTGGGGGCACCGGGACCCCCGGGAGGGCAGAGAGCCCAGGCGTCCGGGCCCCCGCCGGCTGCTCCCGCCGGCCCGGGCAGCGCCAGGGGGGCCAAGGCTCGTGTCAGCCCCCAGCCCTGTCGGTGCCCCGCACTCCCGAGCCGCAGCCCCTGCCCCCGGCAGGCGCCTGGCACTGGAGGACCCCCCCCCCCGGCCACGGTCCCGCACAAGAGGCTCAGGACCGAGGCCGGGGTTGGCGCCAGGTGCGCGGGCTCCTGCCCCCCCCCCGGCCGCCCGCCGATGTGGCCCGTGAAAAAGGTCACGGGGGGAGGGAGTGAGGGGCACCGCTGGAGGGGGGGGGCTGCGGTGGCAGCCGGGGGCAGGGGGCGGGGCCGGTTGCCATGGCATCAGTCTCACCTCGGTGCCATTGGTCGGCGCGCAGACCGTCGCCGGGGAAACGGCGATGGTTTCCCGACGGGGGGGAGTGGGCGAGAGAACATCGCTCCCGCCGCGGGGAGGGGGCGGCGCTGCCCCGGACGCCTGGGTCCCGCGAGCCTGGCACGGGCCCCGGGACCCCCCCCCCGCCCCCCGCCGGGTCCCGTTGGGGGGGCAGCTCGGACTTCTGGGTTCTCGGGGGGGGCTGGGTCTGGCCCTTGATTGTGGCACCCCCAGCCGCGCCGGTGCCCCCGCTCCCCACCCGCAGTACCTGCCCCTGGCTGCGGCTGGGGGGGGCTGCCGAGCCGAGCGGCGCTGGTCGGGAGTGCGGGGCACCGGGGGGTGCCGGGGGCTGGGGGGGTGCCAGGTCTGGTCCCCAGCCCCATCCTGTAAACAGATGTAGTTGCCATGGCGACCAGCCCCGGTTTCCTTGGTTACGGCGGGGCGAGGAGATGATGGGGGGGGTCGCGGACGGGGAAGGGGGGGCTCCATCCCCGGGCGCCGCATCAGACCTGGCGGGGCTGCGGGCCGGGGAGCGACGGGCACCGGGGGGGGGGGCGGTGCGGGAGCGACGGGCACCGGCCGGGCCTGGGGGCTGCGGGCGGCCCCGATCCGGACTCACGTGCCAGATGACGAAGAAGATGAGCGAGGCGCACAGCACGAGGGTCAGCATGTAGCAGAAGGCGGCGAAGGTGAACGCCATGGCCCGGACGCCTGGGTCCCTCGGCCGGGGCGGCGGGGGGGGTCACCCCGGCCCGGCCCGGCCCGGGGGCTCCCGCCCGCCCTAGCAGCGCCGCGCGCCCATGGGCCGGCCCGGATCGGGCCCCGGGTCGGGATCGGGGCCGCTGCGCGCTGCCGCCGCCGCCCGCTCGGCCGGTGCTCGCGGGAGGGGCGCGGGCGAGGCGGGGTGGGGCGGGGCGGGCGCGTGCGTGCGTGCCTCGGCCGCCTGGGCTCCCTGCGCGTGTCGGCCGGCGCGCGTGTGCGTGTGCGTGTGCGCGCCCGCGTGCCCCGGCCGCCAGGGGTGTTGCGCGCCCGACGTGTGCGCGCGCGGGGTCTCCGTGTCCGCGGCGGCGCGCGGGGCCCCGGCCGCCTGGGCTCCGCCGCCGCGCGTGAGCTGCGTGGGCCCCGGGCGGTTGCCATGGCGACGTGGGGGGCGGGGCGAGGAGCCCGGGGGGGGGCTGCCCCCGGCACCGCCTCGCGCGCGGGCACGCACACGCGCACGGACACGGGCTGGCGGGCGCGCGCGGCCGCCAGATCTCGGCTCCGTCTGTCCAGCACCCGCGACCGGGGGGGCTGCGGGCCACCGGCGTAGGGGCGGAGTTTGCCTGAGTGGGCGTGGCCGCAGGGCCGGGCGAGACCACGCCCACTGGCTAGCGCCAAGGAACCCAGGAGTCCGGCCCCCGAGGGGTGCACAGCTCGGCCCCGCCCCTCCGAGTCGCGAGGGCGGGGTCGCGGCCTGGGGGCGGGCGCTCCCGCGCTCCGGAGTGACGGTAACGCTACCCCGTACTGCGCAGGCGCCGGGGGCCCCACGCTTAGCCCCCTGGGGAATGCAGTCCGAGCCGGGACCCGGGCGCTCAGCTTTCTGGGAGGTGTAGTCCTTGCCGCTCAGCTCGGCTCCGCAGCGCATTCTGGGAGATGTAGTCCGCGCGGCCGCTGGGAATCACGGGTAGAACCCCGGCTCCCCCGCCGCTGCTGCGGAGAACGCAGGTGTGCGCCCCGCCCCCCACGCTCAGAGCGAGGCCGGCTACGAAAAACAACAATTTTATTGAATGAAAAAGAAAAAAAAGAACAACTCTCCAAAATGGTCCCCGTCGCCAGGGTGACACGTTGCTGAGATACAGGAGTGAGGCCAGGAGCAGGCGCAATGGGCACAGCACGAGCTATGTACAGGGCTGGGCGCCCCGGCGTGGCCAGGGCGGCTGGGGCAGTGCTGTGGTGTGGCAGGAGTGAGGGGGGGCAGCAGGGCCGGGTGTGCCTGGCAGCGCTGTTTCTGCTGCCTGGGGCCCAGCCCTGGTGCCCCCAGCAGCTGGGGCACGGGGGCCGGGCCCAGGGCACCGCCTGCCCCGGTGGCGCTGACGGGGTTGGGGGGCTGGTGCCAGGGGCTGCTTGTGCTTCCAGACTGACCCGCGCTGCCTCCGTGGCCCCTGGGGTGCCTGCTGCCTCCGTCCATCCATCTATCGGTCCGGGTCTGTCCATAGGGGCCTGGGCGCTGTCCAGGCGCTCAGCCCGGCTTGGGCCCAAAGAGCCCGACAGGGAAGTGCTTGACGTGGGTCGGCCACTGCGGTGCCAGCTGGAAGAACTTGATATCGCTCCACTCCACGCCGTCGATGGAGACTGGGGGGAAGCTGGGGGTCAGCAGGACGCCTGGCACCCCCCAGAGCCACCCGCAGCGCGCGAGACCCGGACCCCGGTGCCACCTCACCCTTGAGCATGGTCTGCTGCTGCTTGGCGGAGCAGATGAGGCGGCTGATGCCCTCGATGACTTGGCTCTTGGAATCCATCTCCTTCTCCCTGGGCTTCTTGCTCAGGAAGATGGTGGGCACTGCCGGGAGAGGGGCAGGAGGTGGGCGAAGAGAGACTGCAGCCTGGCCCCAGGGTCACCCCCACCCTGGCCTGTGCGCCTTGTGTCCGGGGGAGAAAGGACTTCCCCACCCCTTTGTCCTGGGTCCCAGAGAACCCAGGTGTCCGAGCTCCTGGGGCCCCCTGTGCCCGGGTTACTCCCCACCCTGCCCAGCACCCCTGCCCTCGGCCCCCCCCACCTTTCTTGTTCTTCTCCTTGGTGACAACGGTCATGGCCATGGCAGGGGGTGGGGCGGGGGTGGGCCCGAAGCCGGGCCCCCCCTCGCCAGGCCCAGGCAGGCGCGACACCTGCACGGAGCGGAAGGCGCTCTTCAGCGTGTTCTTGTTGCCGGCCTCGCGCCGCCCGGGCGCCAGCCAGTAATCCACCTGCAGGCCGATGGCCTCGCCCTGCGCCCCCCCGGGGGACCTGCAAGGCAGAGGGCGTCAGGGACCCAGGGGTCTGGGCCCAGCCCTCAAACAACCTGCCTCAAGCGGGGAAAGACCCCAGGCATCCTGGCCCAGCTCTGACCACTCCCCCCACAGCTCTCGCTGAGCAGGGAGAGGGCCCGGGCATCCCGGCCAAGCTCTGACCAGCCCCTGCCACCCCCTTCCCAGAGCTCCTGGGCTCCCCTGCTCTGACACCCACTTCCCCGCCCAGACATGCCAGGGATGCTGCCCTGCGGAGGCATAGCCCAGCCAGCACTGCCCCCCTGGGGGTCTGCCTGCTGTGCCTCCGTTTCCCTGATCTTACCCGGCAGTGGCCAGGCCACTGGTCATGGAGGGTGACGAAGGCGGGGTGGCCCCGGTGTCCTTGGCCAGGCCTGAGCCGGATGGAGGTGATGTGGAGGGAACCATCAGGCTCAGCGCAGGCGCCTCGTCTCCATCGCCTGCAGGGAGAGATCCCAGGTGTCCGGGCAGCCAGTGCCCCCGCCCTGCCCCCGCAGGAGCTGCAGAGAGCCCAGGTGCCCGGGTCCCAGCCGCCCCAGGGCCCAGGCTGCCCCAGTCCCTGGCGTGCCAGACGCTGCACATCAGGGAGCACTGGCTGGGCATGGGGGGTGGCTGGGTCTGGGGGGCCACGCACCTGGGGCCGCAGGTGAGTCCTCGATGAGCCCGACTTTAACCACCTGCAGGGCAGAGACGGACACTCAGCTCTGCTCCTCGCCCCCTCCTCAAGCTGGAGACAACCCAGGTCTCCCTGCTTTCACTCCCCTCAACCCCTAATAATCCCCCTTCACCTCCCAGGGACCCCCGGCTCCCACCTCCCTTGCTCTACCCCCTACACCCCACTACCCCTCAGATCTGGGGGGAAAACCCAGGTGTCCAGGCTCCCTCCCCCGCCTTACCCCAATGAAGGGGATGAACTTCTGGTAGGAGTCCTCATCTTGGCTGCAGAGGAAGCACAGGGTCAGTGCCCGCCTGCACCCCGGCCCCCTCCCTCCTGCCATCGCACCCAGAGCGGGGAGACCGAGCCAGCAGCAGTCGGTGGCAGGCAGAGAACCCAGGTGTCCAGCCTCCCGGCCCCCACCCAACCCACAGGCCCCCACTCCTCTCCCAGCGCTGGGGAAGGAGCCGGGACTCGGGGCAGAGCTCCCCAGACTGAGGGGAACCCAGGTGTCCGGGGGGTGCTGTCACAGCAGAACAAGGAGCCTAGGAGTCCTTGCTCCTGCCCCTTGACCCACCAGCCCCCACCGCCCTCCCAGAGCTGCAGAGGGGACCCAGGCGTGTGGCCCCAGTGGTGCTCTGGAGGCTGAGGGGGTGAACCCGGGAGTCCGAGCAGCGCCATTAAAGCAGAGCAGGGAACATCCAGGCTCCACCTCCCCCGACCCCCTGCGCTCCCAGAACAAGACTGGGAACCCAGGTGTCTGGGGGGGGCGCACACAACTGAGGCAGAGGGAACTCACGTGCCCCTGCCCGCCCCTGGGGACGACACTCACAACTTGTGCTTGCAGGTGAGCATGGCCTCGGCCACGGGAAGCTGCAGTGTCACGGCAGCGCTGGCCACGTACTGCCCGATGCGGCCCACCACGTCGAACGGCTCTGGGGGGTGGATAGTGCCAATCAGCCTGGTGCACCCCGCATCCTGGCACCTACCCTCCGCCACCCACTGTCTGCCGGGCTCCGGGCCCGTCCTCCAGAGCTGGAATGCAGCCAGCTCTGGGGTGGGCTCTGGGCCCTGAGCAGAACTGAGATGCCAGGGGCTAGGTATACTCAGAACTGAGTTGTGGCTGGCTCTAGGGGGCACCTGGGGCTCAGCAGAACAGGTCGTGGTGCCGGGGGCCAGGTGTAACCGAGCTTCAGCCACCTGTGCAACGGGCATGCTGGGACCTGGCTCTAGCCCTCGCCCAGCGTCGAGACATGGCCATGTCTGGGGGGGCGGAGGTAGGCAGCCAGGTATGACAGAGCTGCAGCAGCAGGGGCAGGGCACACACTGCTCAGATGCAGCCACCTCTGGGGCTGTCGTTCCCCCCCACTCCCAGCTGTCCGTCCCCAACCCCTCACCGGCGCTTGGGGGCTCAGCCCGGCTGAAAAGCTCCCTCCAGGCAGCGTCCAGGAACATGGCGCTGTACCTGCTGTCCACTGAGCCCATGTACTTGGCCACAGGATGGGAGCCTGGGGAGCAGAAGAGGGGGTTAGCATAGGCACTCCCCTCGGAGGCAAAACGGGAGTCTTGGCTAGAGGTTGGGGCTGAGATGCAGCTGGCTCTGGAGTGTGGTGCTGGAAGCCAAGTATAACAGGAAGCTGCCCCAGGGGGCAGAAGCTGGCCGCACAGGGCAGGGTGCTGTGGCTGGTCGTGGGGTGGGTGTCACGGGTGCTGATATGCAGACCCCTTGCCCAGCACTGAGGTACAGCTGCTTCTGGGGTGGGTGTTGGGGGCCCAGCAGACACAGGTGCAGCTGCCTGCGGGGTGGGCGTCAGGGGCTGGATGCAACAGGCTGTGGTTGGAGGTGCTGGGGGCTGAGTTTATACAGCCAGCTCTGGGGGATGCCGGGGGCTGGGGCTGATGCTGCGGCTGGCACTGGGACCCGCTAGGTGGCAGGGTCGTACCCAGGGGCACGATAAGGAAGCGCATGTATCCCAGCCAGTCGGATGTCTTGCTGGCCAGCTGCTTCACGAAGAATCGGAGAATGGCGCTGAGGTAGCTCTGCCCCCCCACGGCCACCACCTTCACCGGGCGCGGCATCGAGGAGTTGCAGTTGCAGCTGGGAACAGGGAGGAGAGAGAGAAACAGAGACATACTGCAGCCAGGCTCGGGTGCAGCTGGCTCTGGGGGGCATGGGCTAGGTATAACATGAGGGGGTATAGCTGGCGCATGCAGCTGGCTCTGAGGTGGGGTGTGGGCTGGGTATAACATGATGCAGGGTTCTCTGGGGGAGGGCAGGGGCATTGATAGCCCATGGAGCTGGCTCTGATGTGGGGTGCAGGCTGGGTATAACAGCTGCATCTTGCTCTGGGGAGCACTGGGGGCTGGGTGTATCATGCTGCAGCCAGCTCTGGGGTGGGCCTCGGGGCAGGGTATAACAGGCTGCAATTGGTTCTGCAGTGAGCATAACGTGGCTGGCTCTGGGGTGTCAGGGACTGGGTGGAAAGGACTGCGGGTGGCTCGGGTGGGTGCTGGGTCCAAGCGGGGGCACTCACTAGCGCTGGATGCGGGTGAGCAGGGCCGAGAGCACGGCCTGCACCTCCAGCCCGGAGCACGTGCAGACCACCGGCTTCTTCTGCTCCTGCAGCAGCTCCGCCACATACTGGGGGGACGTACACGGGCATCAGGGAGGCTGAGCCAGAGCCCCCACCCCGCCCCCTCCCCGCATGCCACTGCGGGACACTACCTGGCCTTGCCAGTCGGCGCTGTGCACCAGGATGAGGCTCTCGGGCAGCCCGGCCTCCGCCACCAGGATCTGATTGAGCTGGTCATACAGGGCCTTGCGCGGGGCCTGTGGGGCAGTACTGTGACCTCTGCTGCACTCCCTCATCTAACCCCCAGCACCCATTACTGCCACCCCTTAATGCCCTACCCCCATGCGCCCTCCGCCTCCCCTCACCCTTGGTGCCAGCTGACCTGCGTGCCGTGGCCCAGGTCGGGCGAGCGCTCGCTGTCGGAGCTGTTGGTTCTCTCGCTCAGGGGCTTGGAAAGCTGGCGTTCGCGCAGGGGGGTGCTGCGCCTCTGCCGCGGCGTCTGCCCTGCCCCCTCCGGCCTGCGGGGACAGCGTGCAGGACTCAGGCGTCCGGGCACCACCCCCCCTGAGCCAGAGAGGACCGGGGCGTCCAGGCCCTGCTCGGCCCCCAGCCACCGCTCCTCTCCCAGAGCCGCGCACCCCGGCTCACAGTCCCTCCAGCTCCAATCCTCAGCCGCGCCCCCCGAGCAGGAGCAAACCCGGGCGTCCGGCTCACCTGGGCGAGGCCAGACCTTGCATCTCAGCTTTGCTCTTCATGGGCGTCTTCACCTTCTCGGGCACAGCCAGCGCGGGGCCCCCGTCCCCGAAGGTGTCCGGCTCCCCAACCTCCTGGGGAATGGGCCTGTCATGCCTGGGGCAGAACCTCCCTGCCCCCCAGCCCAAGCCCCTGTCCAACCCAGGCCCCTGCCCCTCAGCCCGGCCCCCTGCCCTTCTGCCCCCCACGGCCCAGCTCCCACCCCGTACCGGGATGTCGGGCTCGTGCAGGCCCTCGTCTGGGGTCCGGCCTCGTGCCACCTTCCCCTTGTCGCCCACCTCCATCTGCAAGGTGCCCACGTCACCGCTGGGTGCCAGGGAGCCCAGGCTGGGTGAGGCGGGTGCCTGCCCCCATCTCGTGAGGTGTGGGGAGGCGGCTGGGGCACCATGCCTGGCCTGCTGCCGGGCCCCTGACCCCCAGCGAACGTGCAGCCCAGGCGTCCGGGGCCTGGCTCCCAGCAGCCTGGCGGCACCCCCTCCCACAGGAAGCGCAGAACCGGGCGTCGGGGACTCGGCTCCCTGTGGCTGGGACGCACCCCCCATCCCCGCAGGCGTGCAGCCCAGGCGTCCGGGGCCCGGCTCCCAGCAGCCTGGCGGCGCCCCCTCCCATAGGAAGCGGGCACACAGCCCAAGCATCCCGGGGTCTGCTCCCTGCTATGCCCTTTCCACACTGGACATTTGGGCAGAGCCAGCACCCTCTGGAGGAGAGAACGGGGCCAGTTTCCCCCCTCCCCTAGGGCAATGCTGCCCCCCCTGTGCCCGGAGAGCAGGGGGCATCCGTGTCAGGTCCCACAATCCCGTGCCCCGTGCCCCCCCCTGCCCTGGCCCCAGAATCCCTTGCTCATGCCCAGCACCCCCCCCTGCTTTCCCACACTCACTGGGCTGCCAGCCTCCCTCCCCAGGCTGCCCTTGCTGTTGAGGCTCCCGATCTCCGTCTGGGAGCTGGACTGCGACATGCCCTCGAAGAATGGCCTGTGAGGGATGAGAGGGGGCATCATGGGGTGGGCATCAGCCTCCCAGTGCCCACTGTGGTGCCTGGGGGGTCAGCAGGGCCCCAGAGGCCTGTGACCACCTGGGGGGCTGGACAGAGGTGTTAGGGGTGGGGGGTGGGCGTAGAGGGGGTTCTGGCAAAGATGCCTCCTCCCAGCCCTCGTGGAGCAGCAGGATGAAACCCAGGGGTTGCAGGGCCTGAGTCAGGAGGGGCGTGTGGGGCAGCTGTGGGAGGCACCGGGGCAGGGAATGGGGCTGCCGGTTGCAGCTGGACAGTGGCATGGGCTGGGGGGCAGGAGCAGGGGAGTGGGAGCTATGCCGGGGCAGGGCCATGCACTGGGGGCGCAGCAGGGCTGGGCCTAGGGCCGGGCGGACGCTCACTTGAGCTTGGGCTTGGGTGTGCTGAGCACGCTGTCGGTGTCCTCGAGTTCGGGGCCGCTGTCACTGGGATTGTACATCTCCAGGCTGTCGTACAGCTCATCCAGGTCCTCCTCCACCTCACGGATCTGCTCCCGCGACACATGCTCCAGGCCGAAGCCCACCTGCCACAACATGTCGGTGTGGCACCCAGGAGTCCAGGGCCTGGCCCCCGGCCTTCCCCCCCTCCCCAAACTGGAGAGACCCCAGGCATCCGGCTCCAGCCCCCGTTCTTATTCCCCAGGCGTGCTCAGAGCATGCAGAGCCCAGGCATCCAGCTCCCGGCCCCCACGCCGTGCCCACAGCCCCGACCTACCTCGTCCGAGACCTTGAAGCGCTTGAGCAGAGCCACAAACTTCTGCTTAATGTTTGGCTGCTGTGAAGAAAGGGGCGGGGAGTGGTGAGGAGGGCTCAGGGACAGGGTCCTGCACACACGGACATGGCCCTGCCTGGACATGTGGGCACCAGCCCACACATGTGGACATGGTCCTACCCAGGCACGCAGACATGGCCCAGACATGTGGACACAGCCCTGCCTGGACACACGGACATGGCCCAGCCATGAAAGGTGGACATGGCCAAAGATACACAGACCTAGCCTGGCCCAAACATGTGGACGCGGCCTAGACGCACAGAAACAGCCCTGCCTGGATCCACGGGCACAGGCCAGACACGTGGACATGGCCTGAACATCGGACGTGGCCTGGCCCAAATGTGGGACGCAGCCCGGCTCCACAGCCAGCAACGGGGCTCACCCGAGTGATGGCTGAGGCTGAGGTCATCTTCCTCCGCGTCTTCTTCATCTTTCTCAGCTCCTCGTCCTCATAGAACAAGTCCTGGGGGGGGACAGCGCTGGTCAGAGGGGCTCCCGCCCCAAGCCCCGCACCTGCCCTTGCCAGGGCCAGGGGCACCAGGCTGCCCAGGGCACTCAGCCCCTTGTAGGGGGCGGCCGTGGGCATCCATGGGCACCCGCTGCCCGTCTCTGGGGGAGGCTGGGAGCAGGGGTGGGAGCACCTACCTGGCCGTGGAGAGGGTCGTCGCTGCCCTCCTGCTCCGACGAGAAGCTCTCCTCCTCCTCCTCTGAGTAGTTGTCGATGTCGGGGGAGCGGTCTGCAAGACACATGGGGGTCAGACCCTGCCCCGGGACCCCTGTTCCCTTGGGCATTGCCTGGGTAGGGCCTGGCCCTGGGAGCTGGAGCCCAAGATGGATGTCCCACCTCGGGTGGTGCCCAGGCCTCAGCTCTGAGGTGGCCAAAGACAGAGCAGTAGCATCTGGCACGCAGGCAACAGGCCCAGGGGCCACCAAGCCAGGGCCTGGTGCGAGGGACACGGGTGTCTGGGACTGTGGGCACCTTCAACACGGCTGCCAAGATGGCAGCCTGCCTCCGGCACTGCCCAGGCCTTGGCGCTGGCAATGAGCAGGATGCTGGGGCAGTGGGTGAGCCAGGTCCGGGCAGACAGGGCTGCCTGGCCCCAGGGGTACCTAGTACCCAGTGCCAAGCCAGGGCTTGCCGGCAGGCATCCAAGAAGCTTTGGGGGCAGGGAAGGGAAACCGAGACACGGGCCCCTCTGTGCCCTGCCAAGCCAGGCTGGGCAGCTGCCCGTGTGGGTGCTGTACCTGAGAGCTTCTTGAGGCCCTCGTGGTCAATGGGCTGGCTGGACAGCGAGTAGATCTTGATCTCGGCCACCGTCACTGACACGTCCTTCACACTGCTGTGCAGCCCCAGCACCAATGCCCCCTCGCTGGGGTGCTGCATCACCTGAAGGCAGCGGGTGTCAGGCGCGGCCGGCACGCTGGAGCCGCGGCTGGGCCAGGGCCAGGGCAGGGCTATGGGACCGGGGCAAAGCTGGGGTGGGCTGGGGGGTCCCCACAGTGCCAACCCCCTGCTCACCTCAGCCATGTTGATAAGCCCCACGGCCAGTGTCTTGTAGCCCAGGATGGTCCGGTTCTTGTAGCGCTTGCGGCGTTGCAGCATGATCTGCAGCTTGTTGGCATCCCGCTTCAGGAAGTGCGGGTACTGCGGGCACCAGGGTGTGAGGTACCAGCCCCTGCCGCCCCCTCCCCCCAGCGCCAGGGCTGGTGCCCCCGACTAGGGGCCGGCATGTGGCTGCCCCGTACCTCCCTCCCAGCCCGGTGCAGAGCCCACCTGCAGGGAGAAGGTGAGCTGCAGGTCCGTCTCCACCAGGCCGCTGACCGGCAGCACAATTTCATTGGAGCGCAGGATCCGCTTCGAGCCCTGGGGGCAGAGGGACAAGGTCATGCATGAGCCCCCCCCATACCCTGAGCCCTGGGCATAGGGCAGAGGAGCCAGCCTGACCCCCTCACCCCTGGGGCAGTGGCAGGGTCACAGCTACAGGATCAGCTCCATGCTGGGGCAGCAGGAGGGGCTGGGGGTGCCACCTGAGCCAGGGCAGAAGGAAGCAGTGCCTGCCACTGCCAGGGGAAAGGGCACAGAGCAAAGGCAGCTTGGGGCAGGGGGGCCCTGACCCACAGGCCAGAGGCAGAGTCCCCCGGCTCCCCTGAAGCACCCCGTCATGTGGCCCCTGATGCCACCCACCCTCAGGCCTTGCTGGCCCCCACCCCTCCTGCCTCTAACCCCCGTGCCCCCGGCCAGGCAGACCTGTAGCTTGACAGCGATGACAACAGAGCTGAGGTCCTTGTCCATCTCCTTCAGCATCACCAGCTTCTTTAGCGTCAGGCTGAACAACCTGAGACACGTGGGGCTCCGCATCAGTCACAGCCTCAGCTCTCCCCCAGCTCGGCACGGCCCCCCGGGACCCCCCGGCACAGCACGGCCTGGGATCCCCGGAGCTCCCCTGCCCGTCCCAGGTCCGGTGGGACCAGCTACCCCAGGGCCTTCACACGCCCTTGTGAGCCCCCGACACGGCCACTGAACGGGGGTAAGGGGCCGGGGTGTCTTCCCAGACTCCTGGGTCCTGCGAGCACGCGTGCGTGCGTGCCCCGGATGCCTGGGCTGCATACATGCGTAGGCACGTCCCGGATGATTGGGCTCCGTGTGCGCGCGCATGCGTGTCCCAGACGCCTGGGCTCCCTGCAAGTGCGTGCGTGTGGCTGCATGTGTCCTGGATGCTGGGCTGCATACACGTGTGTGGGCATGTCCTGGATGCCTGGCTTCTGTGCATGTGTCCTGGACACCCGGGCGCTGCGTGGGTGCGTGGATCTGGTAGGCACCAGACCCTTGCGCGGAGCCGAGTCCCTCAACAGGGAGCCCATTAGCGCTGCCAAGCCCCCAGCCCAGCATGCAGCCGCTCCCAACACCGCCCAGCCTCGGCCCAGCCTCCTGCAGCTGCAGCAGCCACAGGAGAGCGGCTGGAGAGCCCAGGCACCCACCCACCCTTTGGGCCGGACACCCGGTTCCCTGGGGGCTCTCAGGGACCCTGAGTCCAGCATGGGAAAGCCCGAAGGGCGCAG
Source organism: Crocodylus siamensis (assembly GCF_052110815.1). Taxonomy (NCBI): domain Eukaryota; kingdom Metazoa; phylum Chordata; order Crocodylia; family Crocodylidae; genus Crocodylus; species Crocodylus siamensis. The sequence goes on from NC_143400.1 coordinate 4,672,813, forward strand.
CTGCCCGCGCCAGGCTGCCTGGATGGGCGGTGAGGGACCCAGACCAGAGACCAGCCCTAGGCCCATCACCCCCATCTCCACTTGCCCCCACCATGGCCAGAGGGCAAAAATGGGCTGATCCTATTAGTGTGGAGGCCAGAATGGGCTAATGCCAGCACAGGATAAAAGTGAAGGTGGGGCATGTTGGGTGGAGGAGCAAGGGCCCCTGGTCAGGGGAGGATCGGCTGCCTCCAAGGGCAACTGAGGCAGCTACTGGCCCAGCCACTGCCCCTGGCTGGCACCCGGTGCTCTGGGTGGGGGGTGGGGATCCCCCGCCCTGTCCTCTGCCCCGAGGCTGCCGGCTTTGCGGGGCGGGTCCCCGCGTGCCCCCACAGGCCCAGTGCGAAGAGGAAGTGGCGGCTCAGATGCCCCGAGTCACCCCGCCCCACCCGCGGACGCTGGGGGCAATTGGGAGGGCTGTGGGGCACGTGCTGGGCCCGGCCCCCAGATCTGAACCAGCCCAGCCTAACGTGGGAGACCTCTTGCAGCACCCCCAGGTCCCTGCTGTGGAGGCAGGCGCAGCCCCCATGTCTGGGATGGGGATCTGATTCCTGCCTGACCCCCAAAGCAGCGTCCTGCTGGTCCTAGGAGGAGCTGCCAGCCCCTGTGCCCCCAATCCCCTGCACCAGAGGGAGGCAGTGACCGGAGGGGGCATATCCCTACCCAGGTTAGGCAGCATCAGGCAGGCTGTAACTGGGGGTCATGAGGGTGGATCAGGCCTGGGGATGGGGCACCTGCTCCGAGGCGGGTCAGAGCAGCTCCCCCATCAGTCCCTGTGGATCCCGTGCCTGACAATGACGCACCTGATGACTTTATAGGAGGCTGCAACTGATGCTGGGGGGGTGAGTCAGGGCACCTGCTCCGGGCCTCCGGGGCTGCATCCGGCCCGGGCTGAGCTCACCGCCAACCCCACCCCGGTCCAGCTATTAGTTTAACAAGCTGACATGTCTAAACATTTCCCCGCTAATGAGACCGAAGCTAAATATTTAGATGCAATCACCTCTGGGCACAGGAGCTGACTCAGTCCGGTGATCAGCTGTGCCAAGGAAAGGGCAATTATTGTATTTCCTGTAGGACCACGCGCCACCCAAATGCTTCTGCACCTTGCTTTCTGGCGGAAAATAAACGACCTTGCCTTGAAAATGCTGGTAAGGATTTTGGCAGGCAAGCGCGGTGGCTCCTGCATCCTCAGGCCTCTGGTCCCCGCACCCCCTTGTTGAAGACGCACACTCCCAATGACCACGGGCTGAGTTTGGGGGGGCAGAGTGCATACTGTATGCAGGTAAATGCTGCCCAGGTGACTGGGTCTATGAAGGCCGGCATGGTGGAAGGGTCTCAGCGCAGGGCTTGGTCTGAGCTGGTTTGTGGGTTGGAGGCGGTGCACGCGCAGCACCTGGCGCTCTATGGCACCTTTGAGGCACTGAAGTGCTGCGCCTCAGACAGTGCCACGGGGGCCAGGAGTGAGCCCCCAGCCTGGCCTGCCCTGCTGGGGATCGGGAGGCTTTGGGGGTCCCCAGGGCTGGGGGGCGGTGATGATGAGGGGCCACGGTGGAGCTGGGAGCAAGGACCAGGCTGGCTGTAAGCGAGATCCCTTGGACTGATCAAGCAGGGCAAGATGCCAAAGCAAGAGACTAAAAGGGGGCAGTAGAGTTCTGGCTGTGTACCAGAGCAGCCAACTGGAGTGCAGGGGGCAAGGAGCAATGCAGCATGGGATGCCTGGAAGACTGACCAGGCCCTTACGGTGGCGGCAAAAGATGGTGGCAAAAGCAGACGCAGCCCTGGAAGATATTTGGGCTGAGGCACCTCCCATATTTCTCCGCATACCACACGCCCACCCCTGCCCTCCAAAATCGAGGGGTGGGGGAAGCCGGGCTGGCCCAGCCCCCTGCCTGAGGCAGCACCAGCCCCATCCAAATCCTCCCAGGCGGGTCTAGCTACTCAACAGCCCCAGCACCCAGCGATAAGGCCCAGTGCCCAGGCACCCAGAGCCCCCGGTGTTGCTCCGGGTGAGGCCGGGGGGTGAGTGCTGCCAGGGGAGTTAAAGGCACAGGCCATGCCCCCTCTATACCCCCTCAGGGGCTGCACTGATCTGTCCATGGGAGACAATTCCTTCCTGACCCCAAATGCAGATGACCCTGAGCAGAGGGCAAGGTCCTCTAGGCAGGACCCTCCAGGTCTGATCCCAGCAGCAGCATTGGCACAGCCTGGAACAGAAGCACGGAGACGCTGGGCTCTAGGGGCAGGTCCTCTCTGCTCAGCAGGCGCAAGGGGTGGGGCCCAACATTAACCCTTTCACAGCCACGGCGGCACAGCTGGTGCCTGGAGCTGGCCCGGAGCCTCTCGAGGGGAGGAAACAAGGTTGACACTTTGTGGGAACCTGGGGAAAGACCAAGTCGCAGGAGAGCAGCGAATGCCTCGCATGGGGCTGGGGCTGTTGCCACACCAGGAAGTTCCTGGTCTCTCGTGGGGGGGGCTGCGCCCCTGGGAGGACTTGCTCTGCGTCACACAGCCCAGCCACATTCTCCCGGCACCGAAGTGTGGGGTGTATCGTGGGGGCACGAGGTATACGAGGAAATGTGGGCCAGGGCAGGGTGGCACCAAGCCCTGCTGCCCCCATGCTGGTGTGCAAGGGGTGATGTTGAGGGGCAAGGTCAAAGCAAGGAGGCGGCAGGGCTTAACCCCCCCCCAAACACTCAGCCACCCCTGCCGCCCCAGACAAACCAGGTGGTTACGAGGTGGGTTCATCACTTCCTGCCACCTCTCAGATCCCTCCGCCGGGGGCTCTTTGGGGCGGAGGGGAGCTGGGGTTTGGGATCGCAGGGACCCATGATGTCGAGCTGCCCACAGGCCCAGGGAGCCAGCAGCTGGCGCGGGCAGGCCAGGGCAGGGCAGGGGGGGACGGGACGGGGCAGGTGGCTGCGTGGGCAAGTGCGCCGGGTACAGAGGAGTGTGGCAATGCGCGGCCGCGGCACTTCCTTCCGGGAGGTGGTTAATCGGGCGTGCAGAGCTGCAGGGCAGGTCCCATGGCAGCAGAGCCTCCTCGTGCTGTCCCAGGCTGGGGGGGAACCGGGTGGTGCGGAAGACACTGGGGTCTGAGGGCGGCCGGGTCTCGCGGACCACGTCCAGCCCGGCCCCCCGGCAGGATCTGATCCGGCCGACCCAGGCCCAGACCTGTCCAACCTGCTCTGAAAACTTCACCCAGATGCAACGGGGGAACATCAAGTGCCCGTCCCGCACTGGGGCTGAGGGCTCTGCCCATGGGCGCCCAGCTCTGATGCCCCTGGAGCCGCCAGGCAGGGCCCTGCCCCTGGGGCTCAGACAGGCCGATGTGAGCAGGGGTCCAAATCCTGCCTGACCCTCCGTGCAGCGCTGGGCTGCTGAGCAGGGGGCAGCACTCTGCCTCCAGCCAGGGACAGCCAGGTTTGACCCTGGCAGAAGCATCAGCACCCCACACTGCTGCGGTAGGTGACAGGCCTCGACACCCGGGATAGCTGCAACAAGGGCTCTCCCCTCACAGCTTTAGAGCTGGGGACCAGGACAAGAGAGAGAACAAATCGCTAGGGCTGGAACCTGCTGGGTTAACCCCCGGCCCGGGACATCCATCCCTTGAGGCACCCAGGATCCACCCTCCCTTTCCAGGGCTCCCTTGGTGAAAGTGACGGGGAAGGACTGGTGATTTCAGAGCCTCTGAGGGCACTGGGTCTGGCCCAGTGCAGGGCCTCTGGGCCTTGCCACACATTCACACGAAAGCTGGAGAGAAACCAGCTCTGAAGCTGTCACATGTTTTCAAGCACTGACTTTGTGGCTGGATGGCCATTTTTATGGCGTGATCATTACTTGGCACGTGTGGCCGGGCTACGTATACTGCACAGTTGACCAGTTAATTGTGTGCTACATGTAACGGGCCCGGGAGGGCACTGGGTTGTGTGTTTTGGAGCTCCTGAGGGTATTGGCTCTTGCCAAAGTCAGGCCTCTGGGCTGGGCCCCTTCAGTGTCAGGGGTATTTCTGGGCACAGGGTGAGGAGAGCAGAGATCAGGGGCCTCACCCCAGCCCTGGAGATGAACTTTGGCAAGGGGGGGCTCTTCCTCTAGCACTGGAGATGGGATCGGGGTTCCCCATGCCCAGGGGTCTCCAGGTCCAGAGGCAGGCACAGGAGCTGGTCCTGAGGCCGGGTGCTCAGAGCTGTGCATGGCGCTGGCTGCTGGGACATGGCTGCTGGGGTGGGGGGGGGGAAGGGGGCATTAACTGTGCCCAGATGCCCCGGAACTGGCTGCACATGAGATCTCACAACCTGCCCCATGGGGACCCCAAAGGCCAGCCAGCGCCCTCCCCCCCGAGATGAATCCGGGACCTGGACGGCCACCAGCAGGATCCCAGGGCGGGGACAGCCCAGCCCGCCGGAGTCCGTGGGGCCTCGTTAGTTAATTGCCAATTCATCGTGGCGCATTAAGAGCCGCGGGCATCATTTATTCAGGAGCAGAGGGGCCTGAGGGCTGGGAGCAGGCAAGTGGTGGAGACAAGCTGGGGGGGGGCACAGGATAAGAGGAAAAGGATGCTGCGTTGCTATAGTGACTGCACAGGGAATGGGGGGCTGGGCTGGGGTGCATTCCCCCCGCCCAGGCAGGGGTCTGGGGGGCTCTGGCCGACCCCCGCAGCTCCAGTTAGCCAGGCACGAAGCTCCACTTCCTGTCCCAAAGGAGCAAGGCCTGCCTGGCTGACACACACACACGCCTGTCACAGACAGGCCCCACACGTGTGGGGCACATGCCCCTATGTCACACTCCCCCACCTGCCCCATCCGTGTCTGTCAGACAATGCACATGCACACATGTGCAACCCGCACTGAATCCACCTGCCTGCCCACACACGCATGTCACAGACAATGCACAAATGTGCAACCTGCACTGAATCCACACACGCATCACAACAATGCACACGTACACATAGGCAATCTGCATAAATCCACCTCCCGCTCTATGCACATGTGTCACTATCTATGTGCACACACATGCAATCTATGTGAATCTACACACCTGCCTCAGACACGGCTATTGGACAACTCACATGCACACACACACAATTCACACGCCTCCCCGCCATCCACATGCACCTACATACAGTCCATCCCCACCCATGCATACACCTGTCAGTCTGTGCACACTCATGTAGTTCATACACCCAGGTCACACCCCTCACCCAATTCACCCACCCCTATACATGCCTGTCACGCCAGCCACATGCACCTGCAGCCCACCCCACACATGCACATGCTTGTCACAATCCCCATACACACCACGCACATTCATGCAGTTCATGCATCCACGTCACCCCCACCAAATCCACCCGCCTGTCACATCGTCCATGCACCCACATACAGTCCACCTCGCACATGCATATGCCTGTCAAAGTCCATGTGCACACGTGCAGTTCATACACGCACGTCATCCCCCCACCAAACCCACCTGCTTGCTGCACACGCATCATCCACATAGAGCCCACCCCCCATGCAAATGCCTGTCCCAGTGCCCACACACACACATGCCATTCATACACCCATGTGCCAGCCCCCACCATATCCACCTGCCCACGCACACACCTGTCACAGTCCACTCGCACCTGCACTCCACTCCCCCCAATGCCTTTCAGTGGCTGCAAACACAGATCCACACATAGTATACCCCCCCCCCACAGAGGCAGATGTCTCGCTAGACCCCCTTTTAGATCAACTGTGGGTTTACCCTAGCACCCACCTAAAGATGGCAGATGCCCCGCGGTGCGGGCTGTGTGGTGGATGCGTCGCTAGGTGCCAGAGCGAACACATGGTGGGGCAGGGCAGGCTCCTTTCCCATCAACATGCTGTTCACTCTGAAGCCTAAGGAAGACCTGGCCCAGCCCCTGCCGGGAAAGGGGGCCGGGCACCCCAACACTGACACGATCGCACCAGGCCCCCAAGTCACTGCGTGGGGACAGTGGCAGAGCTTTCGCCAGCCCCTGGAGCTGGCGAGTGGCCCTGGGCCCCTGCCTCACTACAGTGGGGACCCGAACAGTGGGCTGCCCTCTGAAATGCCACCCCTGCCGCGCCGCGGTCTCCCCCCCAGGCACCAGGACATGCCTCGCCCTGCTTAGCTTGCCCGCGCGGGTGCCAGGGGAGTACGGGCGGTCACAGGGAGCAAGGAGGGGCCGGGTGCCAGGAGCGGGGGGCACAGGGGCCTGGCACCGCCCGGCCCATCTCACCAGCAGAGCTGTTGTGCTCACGGGGCAAGACGAGCTGGATGGGGCAAGAGGCATCCTGCCGCCCCTATGCCAAGGGTTTACTGCGCAAAGGCTCCCCTGGGCTCAGATGGGCGGGCATTTACTTTGGAACCTAATGATGGGCCTGCAGGGCACATTTTGGGGGGAGGTGGGTTTAAAACCAAGTGACCCACTCTCACAGTGGCAACGCCATTACTCTGAAACCCACTGGGAGTGTGTTAAGGGCACACTTGGGGCAGGAGGTGGAAGGACCAGGGAACCCCCTCCACAGTGACCGTGTGTGTACTCTGGACGCTAACGATGGGATATGGAGGGCACACAGGGGTGCAGGAGGGGCAAGACCAGGTAATTCCCCCCCTTAGTGACAGCATGCTCACTCGTGAAGCTAATGAGGGGGTATTTTGGGCACACTTCAGGGCAGCAGCCAGCAAAACCAGGTAGCCCAAATTACAGGGGGGTGTTCACTCTGGACACTAATGATGGCAGGTGAAGGATACTTCTGGGGGGTGGAAGGGCAGAACAAAGTGCCCCTTTTAACAGTAATCGTGTGTTCTCTCTGGAAACTCATGAGAATGATTGCGAGTTAAGGGCACACCTGGGGCAGGGAGATGCTGTCTGCAGCACCAGGCGACCCTGAGCAACAGCACGTTCGCTCTGGTGCCTAATGAGAACACACAGCAGGCACGCCTGGGGCTGAGCAGCTGATGCCCGCCAAACCACATAGCCTCTTTTCCTACCAACAGGCTCTCACTCGGGAAGCTAATGAAGATGGGGCCTGGGACACCCAGTGCCTGCATCTCCTTCCTAGACGCCGGGTGCTCACTCTGGAACCTAGCAGCAACACGCAACGCGATGTAGGAGCAAGGCAGCTGGGGCCAATGCCTGCAAACCTTAGGACTGTTCACGCTGGCACCGAATGATGGCAGGAAGAGGGCAAGGTGGGGCAGGGGGGACAGCTTCAAAATCACAGAACAGCTCCTAGTGGCATGTACGAAGGCAGAAATAACCGAAGGGTGCGAATGGCTGCAACCAGGCCCTAACCCGAGCTCTTTCCTACCCCAGAGAGGAAATCAGCCAGCAGGATATCAGCTCTGAGGCCGAAGGCCAGCCAACGAGGGGCTGTCAGTGCGTGGAAGATGATGGGACTCCACGTGAATATACACATGCAGCATCAGGGCAGTTCCAGGGCACCAACCCCGGTATATATTGCAGTATCCTACCTTATTTATATGCAGCTCCATCATACCGCATACTGCTGCGCTTTCGCCGCATATATTATAACTCATCTCCACGTTACCACGCCAGTTTCCCTGGTGCAACGTTACCGTGCACCGCTGGGCTCTCACCACGTACATCACAACATCCCTCCATGCTCATGTGCAGGCACTTTGTTCATGGACCGCTGCGGCCCACTGCTGTTCCATTACTGCATACATTATGATCCATCTCCATAGTCATATGCAGGGGCTTCGTTAAGGGACGGGGGCCTTCCCTTAACGAAGAGTGGAGATTGTTAGTCTAGCACAGCACATGATGTTATCTGGCCCATGGTATATTCAAGGCAAGATCTTTAAACTTGTTCTGCCTTCCCAAAACAAGGCAGTGGGTGTCTTGGGGGGGGCGTGTGGTATGCCAGCAAATACGGTAATCCCTTATTCCTATGCAGTTCTTGTGGCGGGGCAGGGCTCTGCGGCCTGCTCTGCTGCATGGATTATACATACTTCATCTCCGTGCTCCTGTGCACTTCATGAACAGCAGGTCATAGCCTGCTAACGCGCTCTTGCAACACATACTAGGAAGCGATTCCATGTTAACAGGCATGTGTGCCATTGCTGGCATGTCGGACGGGCTCAGGAGCGACTGCTGCATGCATTATTGTGGGCAGCCGCATGAATATGCAGGGAAATCATTAACGGCGCGTTACAGGAAGCCGAAGTGCTATTACAGGCTATCGTATAACGTGCCCGGGCTGATAAAGATTTATAGCGTGCAGCAGTGACAGGACACGTCGTTAAGCGAGTGGAATCGTTTTGTTTCTCGGCCGACAGGCGTTACATGTCACGAACGCGAGGGCGCCAATGTTAAGCTACTACATCCACACCACGCGTGCACGCACATAATTAAATACGCTTCTGCTGACACCGGGAGGGCTTCAGGGGGCACAGCTTCGGCCTCACAGCCGGATCCTAGCAAGACCCCCCCCGTTGGTGCCCCTCACTCCCGACCTGCCGCCCCCTGCCCCAGGATACCTCCAAACCCTCGTCCGCATGGGCCCCATCTTGGGCACTCAATCTCCCAGCCCCTAGAGGCGCCGGGCGGCTCGGGGGGAGGCACCACGTGGGGTGGGCCAGGACCCCCGGCAGCCCAGCCCCAGGCCCCTGCTCAGCAGGGGGGTCCCAGCGGGGCTGGCGCTCCCCGCAGCACCAAGGACTCCACCAAGGGCGAGCGGGCAGGGACGCGGGCCTGCCCCCCGGAGCGGCGGGGGCCGTGCCAGCGGGGTCCAGGCGCTGGAGCCGGTCTGCTGTGGGGGAGGGGCCAGCGGCGGCCCCGGCCCCCCCGCCGTGACCTCACCGCCGGGGTCCCGCTGCCCACAGGTGGCCCTGCGGGGGGGGGGGGGGCGGGGCCCGGGGGTGCCCAGGGCGCGGCCGCCCCCCCTCGCCCCGGGATCGGGCCCCTTCCCCCGGCTGACCTGGGCACGCAGCTGGGCGAGCTGCGATCCACCTCCCACGTCGCGTACAGGTTCATGTGCACGGGCCGGCCGCCCGGCGTGCCCGGCCCCGAGCCCGGCCCCGGCCCCGAGCCCGGCCCGGCGGGGGGCGCGGGGGGCGCGGCGGGCGGCGCGGCCGGCCCGGGCGGGGGCTGCGCGGCGGGCGGGCCGGGGGCCGAGCCGGGGCCCGGGCCGCGCTGGGGGCCGCCGCCCCCGGGGCCGCCGCGCTCCGCCATCGAGCGCCGCCGCCGCCGCCGCTGTGGGAGGGGCCTGGCGGGGCGGGGGCGACGCCCATTGGCCGCGCGCGGCCACGCCCCTGGAGGAAACGGAAAAGGGGGGGGACCGGGGCGAAGGGGGGGGTCACGCGCCGCCGCCGCCGCCTCCCCCCGCCCACCGGGGAAGCGGACGCAGCCGCGGGGGAGAGCGCGGGGCCCGGGCGCACCGAGACACGGACACAGCCATCGTGTCAGTGCGTGGCACGGCGCGAGATGCGCACACGCACACAGCGAGACGAGTACACACGCACACGCACACAGCCGCGGACACTGTCAGTGCGCGGCCCTGTCCGAGACGCGCGGACGTTGTGGCGGTGCGGGGCCCTGGCCCCCACGCACACGGGCGCAGGCCCACGCGGAGCCCGCTGGGTGCCAGGGCCTTGCGCCCCCCCGGCCCCGGCGGCGGCGGGAGCCAGCCAGCCGTGGCCCAGGCCCGGCCCCGACCCCCAGACACGCAGGCAGCACCGGGGGCAAGACGGGCAGCGCCCAGCACTTTATTTACAAAAGGGATGTCACAAAACCACAGGGGTGGGGGGAGGGGCTGCCCCCAGGCAGGGGGGTGCAAAACCAGAGTGGGGGCGGGGGGAGGGAACTAGAACTTGAACTCCTTGTACTTCTTGCCCCCACCGCGGGCATCCTGGGGCTGCGCCTTCCGCTTCTTCTGCTGCAGGAGACAGGGCGAGGAGTCAGGCGCGTGCCCCAGCCCCCTGCCAGCACAGCCACCCCCACCCGCCCCCGCACCCATACCCGGCCCCAGCCCGCGCCGCGGCCCGAAGTGAGGCTGGCCCCCTTGGGGGGGAAGGCTCCTTCCTGTCCGGCACCCCTGCAGCCCCATCCCGGGAGGAAGAGGCCCTGGTCCTTGGCTCCAGCCTCACCTTCTGCTTGGCAGCGTGCTCAGCCACCATGTCGCTGAAGTCCTCCTTCTCCACCTGGGCCTGCTGCTCCCGCACGTGCTCCTCGTACTTCTGCGTCATGGCCATGGGGTCCAGCTCCAGCTCCTCGGGTGCCAGCGCCACCTCCACGCCCTGCAGCTCCGGTGCCGGCCCCTTGCGGCTCAACACCTGTGGGAGGCATGAGGGTGAGGGGGGCGAGGGCCGTGGTGGGGGTGGGCTCCAGCCCCACCCTGCCAGGCCCGGTGCAGGAGTGCTGTGGAGACTCACCGTGGACATGTCGTAGATGTGGGTGGAGCCCATCATGGCAGTGCCCACCGTGGCCGTGCGCTTCTCGGGCAGCACGGTGAACAGCTGTGGCGTCTCGCTCCTGCGGGGCAAGGGGGAGGGGGGGGGGGTCAGTGTGGGCAGAGGGTGCCCCCCCAGTATGCTGCCCACCCCCCACAGCATGGCATCCCCTGCGCCTCCAAGCCCTAACAGCCCTACCCATCCATGGCCTCCTCAATCTTCTTCTTGCGCAGCTCGATGAGCTCGGGGGTCTCCATGCCGGCCGGCACCGACGAGAACCCGCCCGGCGTGATCAGCCCGCTGCGGGGAAGGGAGGAGACAGGTGGTCAGACCTGATGGCCAGCAGTCGCTCCCACCCCTCAACCCCACTGGTCAGGGCCCGCCCTGCCATCCTCCAGATGTTTCCCCCGGCGAACAGGGCCTCCCCAGCACCCAGTGCCCCCCCCACCAGGCAGGGCCCTACTAGCCTGCCCCTGGGCCCCCGACCTGTCGGCGGGTGTGACGAAGCCAGTCTCATCAGGCTTCTCCTCATCGCTCTCATCCTCCTCCTCCTCCTCCGAGGACTCCTCATCTGATGGCTCCAGCTCCCCCCAAGGCGTCCGGTCAATCTCCTCCTCCTCTGCCTTCGTCTGCACACGTGGCGGGGGGATGAGAGGGGGGCTGTGTCAGGCCCCTCCAGGGGGCACTGGTGCCCCCTTGGAAGGGTACAGAGGGTTTGGGACCACTGGCCCATGGGAGCCCCTCGTGCTCCAGGGCAGGGCTTACCTGGAACTCAGCGGCATTGGTCCCGAAGACATCCCCGTACAGCGGCTTCCCTGTCTCATCCACAGGCGGCTTTCCCCAGCCCCCGGCGTGGTACCCAAACGAGCAGCCCTGCACATGGCAGGAGAGTCAGCTGGGACGCCTGGGTTCCCCCCCAGCTCTGAGGAGTGGGGCCCGGGAGCCGACACCTGGGTCCTGTTGCAGCCCATGCTGGGAAGGGAGTGGAGGCTGGCAGCCTGGGCTCCAGCCTGGCTGAGGGAGGGGAGTGGGGGACTGAGCGCCCCGATGCCTGGGACCTGCCCTGGCTCTGGGAGGGGAAATCAGCACTGGGCACAGGGATTAAGAGCAGAGGAGGCTGGAAGCCTGGCCCCCTGGGTTCCCTCCCAGCTCTGGGCTCTCATTAGAGCTGGGAACCTGGCTCCCAGGCTCTATCCCAGGTCTCAGAAGATGAGGGGTCCGGCTGGATCGAGCAGGGAACTGCCACCCAGGACTCAGGGGGTCTGTTTCTGACTTGTGCAGAGAGATGCTGTGGGATAAACCCCAGGCTCCAGTTTCCAGCTGTGGAGCCACCGCTGCCAACAGCACACAGGGCTGGTGCTGGGGCATGTCTCTGGGTGGGATGGCAGGGATGGATGGACTCACCTCAGGGATGGGGGAGTTGAGGCCCGGGATCTTGAGGTTAGGGTAGGATGGTGGGGGGCCGTAGCGCTGCATGGCAATAAGCCAGGGCGGGGGCACCTTGTGCGCATTCTGCAGGGGAGACCAGCTTCAGTGACAGCCCAGCCATGGCCTCCTGGTGCCCTTCACTCCCAACCCACAGCCCCGTTCACCCCACCCTGCCAGTGCCCTCACTCCCAACCCACAGCCCCCAGTGCCCCCACTTATGACCCACAACACCCTGCCCCCCCCAACCCTGTGGGTGCCCCTCACTCCCAACCCACAGTCCCCTGCCCTGCCCCATGCTCACCGGCCCCACAGGCATGCCCAGGGCAATGCGCAGCTCATCCGACAGGTCCCCTGGCTTCTTCTCCTTCAGCCGCGTCTCAAACTCCTTGCCCTAAGGGGCATGGAAAGGGTCAGAGCAGGCCCCAGCACCACCCAGCCCAGTGGCCACCCCAGGCCTGGCCCAGCCCAGCCCAGCCCCGCACCTCATAGTAGAGGTCCCCGTGGATGGTGAGCTTGGGCTTGGTCTGCCACTTGAAGAAGGCGTCGTGTAGTTTCTGGTAGTCGATGTCGATCTTGCCCATCTTGGGCCGCACCTTCTCCCGCATCTTCGACTTCATCGTTTTCTGCTCCTCCTGTGGGGAGGGGAGCGGTGAGCTGACAGCCCTGGGCCAACCCCTGTCCTGAGATGGTCACCCACCCTGTGCATGGAGGGACCCTTCCCTGGAACCCAGATGCAGCTGCCTCTGGGGTGGGTTAGACTCATACGAATGTAAGAACTGCCATGTGCTGGGTCAGACCCCAGGTCTGTCTTGCCCAGTCTTCGGTGTCACATGGGGACAGACAGCGGTGGCTGGAAGGGAGAGTGACTGGGTCTGAGCAGGGTTTGCCCCTGTTCCTCTCTCCCTTGCAGTCTCCAGCGTTTAGGGTCCAGGCAGCTTTGATTCAGAGGTTGCGCCCCACACTCCCATGCTCAATAGCTGCTGACACCCCTTTCCTCCAAGACTGTCTGAATACCCTGAACTCTCAGCTTCCACTGCCTCAGGTGGCAATGAGCCCATCACTTCAATTCCATGTGGTGAAAAAGAGCTGCCTTGTGTCCATCTTCAGCTGAGGACCTGCCACACATTTCATACATTGCGCAATCCCCACCCCCACCAATGGCACAATAAATACAGACTGGCCATGCGTGCAAAGCAAGCATCACACAAGTCATGGCTTCATCATGTTAGTTTTAAAATGGGCGGCTGACTCGTTTGGCATTGTGACCCTCAGTCTCGTCTGGTGAGACAGCCAATAAGAAATCCGTCAACCCTCCCCACCATTTGTAAGCCCTTCTTGTGTCTCCCCCGCTACTGTCTCTTCTCTCAGCCTCTAGTCTCTGCTCCTATGGAAGGCCCTCCATGTCCTCATCATTGCTGCCCACTCTGGGCCTTCTTGAGGCCTTGTATGTCCTTTGGGAGGTGTGGGGACCAAACCGGGGCACCGCTTTGAGGTGTGGCTGCACCACGGGCTCATAAAGGGGTATTATAATGCTTTCCCGTCTTTCCAATTTTCTTTGTGATCCCCTAACATTGTGTTACCCTTTTGTGCTGGCTGCTGAGCCGAGATCTGGTGCCCCTCTAAACCACCCGTGACTCCCAGGGTTGACCCCTGATCCCCTGCCCTGTGAACAGCTGGTGGGGACCCTGGGTGGGTACCACTAACCATCCCCAGAGGAAACTGTTCCCAGTGGGAGATGAAATGTGGCTTCCTCTTGGGTGGGTGTGTTGGAGCTAGGAATAACAGGTGGAAACTTATTTGGTGCTAATCTGGGGCGCAATGGCAGTGGTTGCTTATATGGAGCCAAGATGTACACCCTCGTGGGATGGGTGCCGGGCGCTGGAATACAGGACCCCTCACCCAGCACTGCCACGCGATCAGCTTCGGGGTGTGTGTCAGGGGCCATGGGCATGTTGCCCAGTATCGGGATGGGGCTGGCTCTGAGGGGTGAATGCCCACACCAGAGCGGGCCCAGCCTAAGCTGGATACAACATACATCCAGCTCCCCAGAGCCAGCTGCAAGAGGCTGAGACAGGTGTTGCAGGCCCAGCTGGTACCTTCTCTTGCAGAGCCTCACGCATCTCCTGGATGCCGGTGCGCTTGATGAAATCAGGAAGCTCAAAGGGCGGCTTCTCGATGCCGCGCTTGCCCTGCAGGTACTTGCGCTTGAAGCACCAGTGCCGTGGCACCGGCACTGAATTGCGTGTGGCCTTCAGGTGCACCAGCAGCTTGGGGTCCTGCGCTGTCACGTCATGCATCTCCACCACGTCTGGACGTGCCACGAGCTGTAGCCAGGCACAGTGTCACAGCTAGGCAACGGGCTTGCCCAACCCTTACATACCCCTTTCTGCAAGGCACCCGAGCCCCCCATTCCTGCCCCCAACCCACCCCAGACGACCACCCTGTCCCTTACCTGGCACCAGAGCCGCCCATCCTGCCCGTACCTCAGCCCTCCTGCCCAGCCCCACTCCCCAACACCAAGCTCCCCTGCACCCCCACCACGGGCCACAGACCACCCCCCTGCCCACCCCCAACACTGGAGCCCCCTGCTCAACCCCCTCAGCACTGGTGCCCCCCAATTTCCCCTACTTCAGCCCCCAGGACCACCCCCCCCCAATCATGCTCCTACCAAATCTCACCCCCTACCTCCCCCAGTACCAGAGCCATTGCCCTGGTCCAGCCAGACCTTGGTACTAGAGGCTCCTCTCCATCAGGCTGGGAAAGCCACCCTGCAGCCAACTGTCCTCTCACTGCACTGGGCCCTGGAGGCCCCCTCCAACACCCTCATATTGGATCCAGCTCCCGCCCCCATACCCCACAGTCCCCAGCTCCCTCCCGCGTTGCACCTGCTTCAGCTCGGCCACGGTGAAGCGGTTCATGCGTCGCAGCTTCTTCTTGGACAGCTTGGGTGCCTCAGGCTTCTTTTCCTGCAGCCGCACACCCGTCAGCACCACCCTGTGCTCCAGGGGCCCAGCCAGCCCCTGGCCCGCCCCCAGGAGTCCTGCACCCCCCACCCCACAAAGAATCCCTGTCTCAGCCCTGTCCCTACTCCCAGCCCCTAACTCCCATAAGCACCCCCAGCACCTCACACAACCCCCTAACAATCACCTCACCAGCCCTGATAGTCCTATGCCCTCCCAAGCCCCAGACACGGCCCCCCTCACACCCCTGCAGCAGAGCCACCCACAGGGCAGAGCTCCATTGGGCTCCAGCCCCCACCAAGACCCACCCACTTGCCCAGGCTTCACTACTCCCACTTGCCATTTGGGCCCCGCCCACACCCACCCTGGCCCCACCTACTTTACCATGTGTCCCCACCCACCTGCTCGTCATCAGTGCTGTCATCGTCACTGCCCTTGCGGCCCTCGTCAAAGCCCTTCTTCTTGGGAGCAGCAGCGCTCTCGGGCTTGTCAGCCTTGTCAGGCTCCTTCTCCTTGTCCTTCTTCACATCGTCTGTCAGCTGTGGGGAAGGTGGGGGGATCAGCAGGGGTAGGGGCACCTCAGGCAGAGGCAGTAGGGCAGCACTGGGTTCAGTCACCCCACGGCAGGGAAAATAGCCTGGACAGAGCGAGGAGAGAACCCAGGTGTGTGGGCTCCCAGCCTCCCCTGCTGTAACCCCCAACCCCTCTCCCTTTCAAGAGCTCGAGAGAGAACTAAGGGCTCCCAGCACCACCCCTGCTCACCCACCAGACCCAACTGCCTTCCTAAAATGAGGCAAGAACCTGGAAGGGGCACCCCCCTTGCCCTAAACCTCCAAACTGCACTCCCCACCCAGAGAATCCAGGCATCCAGGACCCCTGCTCTAACCCCGCATCACCCCACTCCCCTCGAGGAGCAGGGAAAGAACCCAGATGTCCAGGCTCCTAATCCCCCGAGCAGACACCGCTGGCCTCCTAGAGTGGGGTGAACCCAGGCATTCAGGCCCTCGGCCCCCACCGCTCTCGCGCCTCAGACCCCATTGCCCTCCCAGCGCAGGGGCATCCAGGCTACCCGCCCCACACACCTTGAAGGCATCGAAGATGCGCTTGAAGAACACGAAGTTGGGGTCATAAATTTCAGGCTCCTCGGTGACGTACTCAATGTCCACGGTGGCGTCGGGGCCCTTGGTCTCAGGGGGTGCCACGGAGGCCTGGCCCTGGCGCCCTGTGGCCTCCCGCCCAACTCGCCCCTTCTTCTTCTTCTTCCGGTTCCGCCGCTTCCGGTTTCTCTGCAGGGTGGAGATGAATGGCGCCCAGGGGTGTCAGGGCAAGGGATACAGGGCCTTTCACCCAGCACTAGGATGCAGCTGCCTCAGGGATAGAGACACAGGGCCCCTTGGAGACAGATAGTGGTTCCAATGAACAGGTCTCCAGCACTGGGGGAGGGACTAAGGGGCCCATCCAGCCAGGGACCAGTACCAGCCAGTCTTGCAAAAGGGGAAACTGAGGCACAGAACTGTGGGTCCTTCCCCAAGGAACTGGACTGTATTCTTGTTTCTGAGAGGAGCCGGGCATCCAGACTCCCAACCCTCCCCTTGCTCTAGAGCTCCCCCCCAGCCCCCCATTCTCTTCCCAGAGCAGGGGCAGACCCCAGGCACCTGGGCTCTCACCTCCCCTTCCTTGTAACCCCAAGCCTCACTTCACTTGCAGAGCATGGGGAGAACCCAGGCATCCAGCCCTCACTCCCCTCCCAGAGCAGGAGGGAGAACCCAGGTGTCCGGGCCCAGCCCTTCACCTCTTTCTTGGAGAGCAGCATGTCCTCCTCGGTCTCCGACGCAGAGATGCTGAGCAAGGCCCTCGAGTCCGTCTCCATATCATCATCTGAGGGTACAGAGACAAGTCAGTGGGGGGCTTCTGCCCCCTCAATGTGGGAGAGGACAGGACAGGACAGGGACTGCACTGTGGCCTGATACCAGGCAGGAGGCCAGGAAAGGGACCACAGCAATAGACTGCTTGTGGTCGGGGGGATCCAGCACCTCCCAAGGCACAGAACCCAGGAGTCCTGGCACCACAGTGCCCTTGCTGGAGCTCGTATATAGCCAGGAGCCCTCCCTGCTTGACCCCAGCTGGGACTAGAGCCACCAGCACATGGGCAGCACCCTCCACCCAGGCCCAGGTGGTTACCAGGGGCACCCGGCACTGTAAGCTCCTCCTGCCGGATCTCCTTCAGCTGCAGGATCTTCTCCAGTGCCTGTGGGATCTTGGGGCCAGTTGACGAGTCGTCTGGCTGCAGGGGCAGAGAAGAGCACTGAGCCCAGGGCCGAGGCCAGAGCCCGTGGTGGGGAGAGAACCCAGGTGTCCAGGCTCCCAACCTTCTCACCCCCCCACCCCCAGACTCCACTTCCCCTCTACACCCCGAGTTGGGAGACAACTCAGGCATCCAGACTCCCAGCCTCCAGTCCCACTCAAATAGATCCCTTTACCTCTCGGATCTCCTCTCCAGGGGGAGGGGGGGGCCCTCGGGGCCTCGGGCTGGGGGCCCCCATGGGAACCCCAGGCAGCTGAGCCCCCACTGGGGCACCACCTACAGGACAAGGAACGTAGGCCCTGTGAGACGCCCCCAGCCAGTCTGTCCCACCTACATCCTTCCCCAGTGCTCCCTTTGGGGGGGGGGGGGGATCAGGGCCAGTGCCCCTCAGAGGCCCCTGACCCCCCCCCTCCCCCCCAGTCAGGATTGATGGGGTCTGGCACCTCCAGCAGGGCTGGGCAGCTGTCCTGTTCTCACCTCTGGCTGCCATGGGGGGCCGTGGCCCCATGGCTCCGATGGGTCTTACTGGCCCTGCGTCAGGAGTTGTGCGGGGCACCGGGGGGGCCAGCTTGGCCATCTCCTGCTGGCGCTCCTGCTCCAAGAGAACAGCAGCCTGTGGGGCAGGAAAGAGGGGCAGAGAGGGCATGAGCAAGGCAGGGCAGTGGCTCCACCTCTCCTGCCCTCCCCAGGAGATGGCTACCAACACTCAAGCCTCCAAGAGAAACCCTGGAGCCAAGCCAGACTTGGAGACCTCTGGGATGTGTCCCTGGGGCCAGGAGAGCATCGCACAGCACGGACTGCAAAATAACCCCTCACTGGCTGGGCGAGGGACTTGCCAGGGGCTGCTAAATCCTGAGGGCCTGCGGCAGGGGTACCTCAGAACTGCCACAACTGGACCAGACTCTCAGTCTGTCTTGCCCCGTCTCCTGTGTCCCACGGCGGCAGAGAGCAGAGGCTGGAAGGGAGAGTGAACAGGGCCTACCCAGGGTTTTCCCTGTTCCTCTCCCACTTGCAGCCTCCAGCAGTTCAGGTCTAGGAGGTTCTGATTCAGAGGCCGTGCCCCTCACTCCCGTGCTCGATAGCTACTGGTGCCCCTTTCCTCCAAGAACATGTCCAGTCCCTTTGGGAATCAGGCTGAACTCTCAGCTTCTACATCTAGTGCCAATGAACGCCATGCTTTAATTGAGCACAGGGTAAAAAAGAACTCCCGTGTGCTAGTTCTAAACTGACAACCTGCTATGCCCCTGCCACACATTACCTATATCATGCAATTCACTGGTGAATCGCGCAATAAGTGTAGCCTAGCCACATGTGCCTGGTAACAATCACACAATTAATAGATTCACTGTGCTATAAGGCCACACGTACCAAGTAACGATCATGCAATTAATGAGTTCATCGTGCAATAAATGTAGCCTGGCCACATGACGGGTAATCCTCATGCTATAAAAATGGCTGTCCAGCTATGAAGAAAGCAAACCAGCTACCACGTTAGTGTTCGAAAGCACGTAACAACTTTATAACCAGTTTCTATCCAGCTTTATTTGGAACATGTGACAAGGCCTCTAGTTTCATGCTGTGACCCTGAGGTCTTGTCTGGTGAGAGAGTCAATAATAAATCCCTGCTGACTTTCTCTTCGCCATTTAGCATTTTGTAAGCCCTTCATATGTTCCCCCCTCAAACACCTCTTTTCTGAACTGAACAGGCCTGGTCTCATTAGTCTCTCCTCATGTGGAAGCCCCTCCATACTGCTAGTCCTCCTTGCTGCCCTTCTCTATACTGCAGGAAGGACTAGTTGAGCACTGGTGCTTAGGCGTCACATGTGCCAAACCCCCAGTGTTAGCACAGCTGATGAAAAATGGGTCATTAAGGAAAGCATGGAGCTCT
Source organism: Crocodylus siamensis (assembly GCF_052110815.1). Classification (NCBI taxonomy): domain Eukaryota; kingdom Metazoa; phylum Chordata; order Crocodylia; family Crocodylidae; genus Crocodylus; species Crocodylus siamensis. The sequence goes on from NC_143400.1 coordinate 4,691,846, forward strand.
GTGCTCCTCTGTCTGCGAGCTGAAGGGAAGGGTCACGTGGAGCAAGGAGAAAAGAGGCGGAGGTCTCAGCACTGCTGATGCTGGAAGAGGAATGGGGGGGAAATGAGGACAGGGCCAGTCTAGGGCGTCATGTGTTGTATGCCTATTTAGAAGCAATTTTGCTGTCGCTTTAAGCTGCCTAAAGGGCAGCGGGAGTCTGGACTGATCTGGAAAGGGGGTGAGAGCAGTGAGCTGGTCAAATTTGCCAATGACACAAAATTATTCTGCAGTATAGACCAAGGTGGATTGCAAGGAGCCACAGAAGGATCGAGGCACGATTGAGAGAACGGGCACCTAAATGGCAGGTGAAATTCAATGCAGATCGGCATAAAAGTGACGCACCAGGGCAAAAATAACCCAAATTCGACCCACACCATAATGGGTTCTACATGAACCGTTACCCCACAAGAAAGAGATCTGGGATCCCTTATGGACGGCCTGCTAAAAGCACCAGCTCTGGCCTCAGCAGCTGTCAAAAAGGAAAACAACACACCAGGAATGATTAAGAAGGGAATGGTGGACAAGACAGAAAGTATCCAGATGTCCCTTTATAAAGCCACGGGGTATCCATGCCTCGAGTGCTGTGCCCAGTTCTGGTCCCCACACCTCCAAAAAGGATAGAGAAAGAAAAAAAGACTCGAGAAGGTCCACAGAAGGGCAACAAGGATGACCAGTGGTACGGAGGGGCTTCTACACGAGGAGAGACTGACTGGGGAAGCCAGGGCTGGTCATTAAAAAAGAGATGCTTGAGGGGGGATACGGGAAGGGTTTGCAAAATAGTGACCAGCAAAGCAAAAGTCAGTAGGGATTTATTACTGGCCGTCTCTCCCCAGACAAGCACGAGGGGTCACAGCATGAATCTAGTAGATTTCATAGACATTAGGGCTGGAAGGGACCTCGGGAGATCATCGAGTCTAGCCCCCTGCCCCAGGGGCAGGAAGTCAGCTGGGGTCATAGGATCCCAGCAAGATAAGCATCCAATTTACTCTTGAAGGTGTTCAATGTAGGCGCTTGAACCACCTCCGCTGGCAGACTGTTCCAGACCTTGGGGGCTCGGACAGTAAAGAAATTCTTCCTTATGTAGGTAGGAAGTTTAAAACTAACACCAGGCAGTTCTTTGTCACATAGCATCTCATTAAAGGATGGAGCTCGTTGCCACAAGGTGCGGTGGAAGCCGAGAGCCTAGCCAGATTCATCACGGGACTGAGCAAGTTCTGGGAGGAAAGGGGCATGAGCAGCTACTAGGCAGGGATGTGAGGGGCACGGCTTCTGAATCAGAGCTTCCTAGACGTTAAATGAAGGAGGCTGCAAGTGAGAGGGGAACAGGAGGAAAATCCCTGGTCAGACCCACGTCACTCCCCTTCCAGCCTCTTCTCTCTGCCATGGTGACACAGGAGACTGGACAAGAAGGACCTAGGGTCTGATGCAGTCAACGGCAGTTCTCAGGCTCCTGTGAGTCTAATCCAGTGCTTCTCAACCAGGTGTCCTAGCACACCAGGGTGCCTGGAAATCCTTTCAGGGGTGGCAGGGCACTGGCATGATTCAGGGGACAGGGACCTGTTGTCTTATAAGGTGGAGTGCAACATCCAAGGTTTCACCCCCCAGTCCACTATCGTACACGCCACCACTGCTCACTGTGCCCCTTGCTGTCTACATCGGGCAGGCAGGGAAAGCTCTACATGCAAGAATGAATAAACACCAGCTGCAGAAAGACACTGAAGCCTGTGGTAGACACTTCAGCATCTCTGGACACCTCATCACTGACCTTGGGATGGCTGGTCTCAAGCCAGTTTGAACAGGAAAATGCAGAACAAGAGGCCATCCACAGCGGGGGCTGTGTTAGGACTGGTTAAAACAGAGACTGCAAATTCTTATCTCATTACCTGAGCTAGCTTTGGTGCAAAAAGCTTTTGCTCTCTCTCTCTATATTATTTAGTTCATCTCTAGAGGTGCATGTGACTGACTTCGAACTACTGCAGTGAACTGTGTCTCCTGAGAGAAACAGACATTTCAAACAGGAATCCCCAGCTGTGTCTTTCTGAGCTCTTTGCCACAGGAAAAACTGCTCTAGTATTTGTTTGTAGGAATAAGAGAAAGAGAATGAAAGCAAAGGGGGGTGCAAGCCTCCAAAGACTGAAACACTGGGCTAAGAGAAGAGGCAAAGGGAATGATCAGGCCAGAGAACACCACAGACATTTAAACCATTTTAACAAGCTCAAGGACAACGACTGAAAAGAAACACAGAGGGCAAAGGCTGCAAAGTTGCCTCAAGCTCATTTAGTGGCACGATGACAGACAAGGCTAATTTTGGATAAGATGTTGCTTATGTATTAGGAACAAGAATAGGCCTGGGAATATTAAGAACATAATAACATCAGCTGTGCCAGTGTGCGTCAGACCAATGGTCCTTGCAGCCCAGTATCCTGTCTCCGACAGTGGCAGAAATGGATGCTCTAGAGGGAGAGCATCGACCCGGATCTCTCTAGAGTGATCTATCCCTACTCAATAGCCACCCTGGCATCCACCATTTATTGGGTTAGAGATGCCAGAGGAACCATCTCCAGCTGCTCTGTTCAATTAAGAGTATTAATTAGAGCTTTATTAACGATGGGCTCTACATAAGCTGGTACCACACAGGAAAGAGATCTGGAAGTCACTAGGGACAGTTTGCTAAAAACCATCGGCTCAAGTGCTCAGCAGCCATCAAAGAAGCAAACAACGCGTTAGGGATTATTAAGAAAGGAATCGTGGCCAAGACAGAAAGTATCCCGATGCCCCTTCACAGAGCCATGGGGAGTCCATGACTTGAACCCTGTATCCAGTTCTGTTCCCCGCACCTCCAAAAGGACTCCAGAGGGCAACACGGCTGATCGGTGGATGACCAGGTGGCCAGGCCTGGTCCGTTTACAAAAGAGGGGGGACATGTGAAGGGGTTACAAAATACTGAACAGCAAAGACATAGCCAGTAGGGATTTATTATTACCATCTCTCCCCAGACAAGAACGAGGGGTCATCACATGAATCCAGTAGCTAGGGAGTGTAAAACTAACACCAGGCAGTTTTTTCACACTGCGTCTCATTAAAGGGCGGAGCTCATTGCTGCAGGACGTGGTAGAAGCCGAGAACTTAGCCAGACTCAAGAAGGGAGTGGATACATTTGTGGAGGAAAGGGCCATCAGTAGCTACTGAGCTCAGGAGTGAGGGGCATGGCTTCTGAATTGAAACTTCCTGGCCCTTAAGTGCTGGATGTTGCAAGTGAGAGAGGAACAAGCAAAACCCTGGTCAGACCCAGCTGCTCCCCCTTCAAGCCTCCGCTCTGTCGCCCCATGACCCAGGAGGCTGAGCAAGACGGCCCTATGGGCTGACCCAGCTGATGGTAGGTCTTATGTTCATGGAGTAGCACTTCTTAGAAATGCTTTCATTTTTTTTTTTTTACTTCATTTAGGAAGCTTTTGGATATTTTAGCCAAGCTGCAAAGTATAAAATGGGGTCCACGCTTTGGGATTTTTGCCCTTAGCCTTCAACTACGTTTCTTGCTGAACTGCCCATTTGCAAGTGTCCCTGGTTAGTGCACTCCTGGTCCCCACATCTCAGAAGGGATACAGAAGAACTGGAAATGGTCCAAAGAAAAGCATCCAAAGTGATTGTCAGGCCAGGAGAGACCAGAAGACTGGTACTCTTTGGTTTGGAAAGGAGGTGGCAGAGGGGAGGATAAAATAGAGGCAATCATAAAAGCTGTGGACCAAGTAAGCAGGGAACTGCTGCTCACCAAGTCCCAGAGCACTAAAACCAGGGGGCACCTGCTGCAATTAGTAGGTGACAGGTTTAAAAGTAATAAGAGAACGGACTTTTTTTCCCCCCTCCACGGTTAACTTGTGGAGTTCATTGCCACAGAAGGCAGTAGAGGCAGATTGCAGTAGAGTCTGTCAATCCTGGATCAGCCTCGTCAGCCATATATGGACCCACAGACAGGACAATCATGGAAGATAATCATCCTCGACTGAGGGATTACCAAAGAGGTGGAGGCAGATACCACAGCTCGGTTCCACAACGGACTGGATAAATTCATGGCTGATAGATCTATTACTGGCTGTTGAACAGAGCAGTTGAAGATATTTTCTCAGGCATCTCTAACACAAGAAATGGTGGATACCTGAGAGGGTGTTGAGTAAGGGATGGATAATTCCTAAAAGATACCCGATTCAAGGCTCTCCCTTGAGCATCTGTTCCTGACACTCTCGGAAACAGGATACCAGGACCATAGGTCTGACTCAGTCTGGCATTTCTTACATTCTTATGCTAGTTAGACTTAAGTTTCCAAACCTAGATAAGAATATCTTGTCCCTACCTGGCTCTCCCCTTAGAAGCTTTTAAAGGCTTTGGGACTCAAAAAGGTTAAGATTAAATTGCTTTTACATTTCAGTAAGATGGCTAGGTCTTCAGATGAACATGTATTTTATATCTTTCAGTTGTGTGCATGATAGTCTCAATTGTACTGTCTAGGTATTTATGTGTTTCTTGTATTTTGTTTTTGAGTTTGCTATTAAAAATTTCAATATGCTGATACTGTGAATATTTCACAGTGGTGTGACTGCCTCGTTGAACCTTTCTTGGTTCTCAGAATCCACCCATGGGGCAACAAAGCTCAAAGAAAAGTCAGTCAGTGAGGGGACAGATTACAATTAACTTATGGTGGCAGGCACTAGTGGGGAGTCTGGTGCTGAGAAGTGAACTTATTGGGTGCTGTTTCCAGAGTTATGGTTGCATAGGGCAGGGACAGAGCCTCACCTTCAGCAGCCTTGCCCTCCCTTTCAGATACAATTAAAGCTGAAACCCTAGTTGCTGCTGAAGACTGATCTCCATGGATAAATCTATGATTCTGAAAAGAGGTAAAGGGTCTTCCAGGCTGTGAAATAGGAGAATAATTCTCAAGCAGGGTTCTGTTGGAACCTTTCGGGGTGATGCAGGATGCCACGTAATAGTAGCACCGTTAGATGTGCAAACACAACTCGCAAAGTAGACTCAGAGATTTCAAATAAGAATCTATGGTGCTAAAACCATTCTGGAGACCTCCTGAAGGCTCTCTGAGTTCTATGCAACAGAAGAATTGGTCTAAGAACTTTCTGTAGTCAAAAAAGACAGAAACCTAGGAGCTAGCATTTTCCACAGGGTGCCATGACTCTATCAAGGGATGCCTCAAGTCTAATAAATGTCGAGAAGCACTGATGTAAACAGAAGCCCCTGGCAAACAACTGAAATTGGAACCCCTAGGGCATGGACATGCCGACACGTTAGAGGGGATTAAATGAGCTTCTTCAGGCAGGTTGAGCCTGAAGCAGATAGACATATGAGCCTGTTAAACTCATTTAAAGTCACCTGGAACAATTTGAAAGTGTCCCTGGAAAACCAAGTGTGACCATACTTATGCATGTACCCCATATCCCACAAGCAAGATGCACACCTTGTTTGTGGAAGGCAGAATCAAGATAAAAAAAGTTTTTGCCTTTTAACCAGACTACTAATAATCCTTTCTGATGATTCACTGCCCCCCAAAATTAGCAATTGAAAAAGTGAGTGTGGTAAGCGATGAGTGTAGGTACTTGGAACAGTCTTAGTGTTATGTGTGGACATGAAGCATTCTGGACATAGAATCACTGAGACGTTGGACATCCAGAGGTCACATCCAATCCAACCACCTGAGGCAGGACCAGCTCTGTCCAAACCATCCCATACAAATCCATCAGTTAACTTATTAATAAAGCCACTGCCAACCCTGAAACACTACAAGACATCACACCTGAACCTGCCACTGGGAAAGCAAGAGACCATGGCAGCCAATGTCCTGTTTTTGTAAAGCTTAATATATGCTCAAGATACAGTGCTGATCAGTTCTCTGGGCATCCTACACTGCACTGCTTCTCCCTCCCACCCCAACTAGGACTGCTCCCCCACAGGCTGCTCTGGTATGGGGACAGAACTCTACTGCCCCCCTTCTTCCTCTCTGTCTCAAAAATTGAATGAGCTCCCTACATTGATTATCTAGCTCACAACAAGTTGTGTCCTCACTCCCTAGGCTACCGCTACTCTGCTCATCCTCCAGCTCCCAGAATGCCCAAACCATGGGTGCAACCTCCTAACTCGCCCACTCTGAAGCAGGCTGGGGGCTCACTCCCTTCCATCTCCTGCCATGAGCACCATGACACTTCATGTGCAATTGTGAACCAGCTCCCAAGCAGAGATGTCTGGGACTAATACAAAGCTAGAATCCTTAGTTGATGGCACTGGCATGGGCTTAGGACCAGAGATGCTGTAGGGAGTCAATTATTCAGAGCAATTAATGTCCCATCTTTCTGGATAACCAACCATCACAGTAGCAAGGTCTGAAAACTCGACCTGAATCCCCATTCTAGCCAACCAACATTAAGAAGGGCTCCCCAAACAAAGACTAGGACTAGCGGTCATAAATTGCTAGAAGACTGCTTAGATTAGACATAAGGAAAAACTCTTTACAACTCAAGTGTCCAGGGTCTGGAATAGACTCTACCCAGAAGTGGTACAATCACCTACTCTGGATATCTTCAAAAAACACCGGGATGCTCACCTTGCTGGGGTGAGCATCTTCCCCGTCCAAGCACAGGGGGGCTGAACCTGATGATCTCGAGAGGTCCCTTCCAGCCCCTAACGTCTATGAATAAGAATGACAGGAGACCAATGGAAGGCTCTGGGCAAGGTCTGAAAATCTCAAAGCACTGGTCAGGAAACAACGCACTCTTGTTATGCTGAGAAGTGAGACCCAACTGTGAGTTTCGTTTGTGCAAAATATGACTTGCTGCATTTTTCTTACATACAACATGCTCTGGAATAAGATACATGCATTGCTTTTTGGGGGGGAAAGATTTTTCCACAGTTAGGGCTCTATAGAGCAGGGATGGAGCCTTATCTTGAGCTGACTCACCCTCCGTTTCTTAACTGAAACTGAAACCTCAGCTCTGCTGGAGAGCCTCTCTATAAATGACTTTGGTTTTGGAAAGAGCAAAAGGGTCTTCTGGGCTTTGAAATAGGAAGAAAGAGGCCAGGAATAGCAAGCAGACAGGGAGAGTGCCCTAAGAAAGGTTAGCTTGATTGGTGGAACATCAGAACCATTAAGGCAGCAAAGAAGGTCATTAACACTGGTGGAGTGAAGAACAAGGGGCTGGGCTCCCTCAAGCAGCCACAGTTGCTGTACTATGGATCAGAAATCAGAGCAAACGGCTTTTAACCCAGGCAGAAAATTCAGCTTCCCCACTTAAGACAGGCACCCCAATTGGGGGGGGGGGGGGGGGGGCGCAGACTGATTCCTGGGGGAAATGGTGTGTGCAGCACACAAGTAAGCACAGTAATGGATTTACTGGATGATCAACTCTGCTGCAGTGCTTCTCAGCTTCATTAGACCCAAGGGCCCCACTTGGAAAATGCCAGCTCTTTGCTTTTACTCATCCCTTCTATCACTAGAGCAATGGCAAAGAGCTCAGCCAGCCTGGAAATCTCTGGGTTGCGTTGGAGAAGCAGCTCAGAGATGTTTTTGCATCTGCAGCTGTAACTGAACCAATGCTTGTGGTACAACCATATGGCCTGACAGTACTGCCTCCGACAAACCCAGCACCACAGATGGATTTGTGCTAATTTTGGTGTTAAAAGCATTAAGAATAGGCCAGTTTTAATTAACTGGGTTTCCCACCCCCCTTCACGATAGCATCTGAATGTGAAAGAAAGAGCCAGCCAAAAATTCTTTTACAATACTGTTTTTAAACCAGTTTAAGAACATACAGAGAGAATTCAGGTCTTTTAAATAGACTGATTCTGAATTTGGTGTCTAAACAGTATCAGTGAATATTATCAAAATGTATTTGAGTTCTAGGGCATTAAAGCAACAGTCTCTCCTGCGTTTTAAGGTAGCCAGGACTTGGCTGCAGTACAAACCAGAAATCTCTTAACCCTTAAGACTCATGTGGAGTTTTTTCCAGCACTTAAAAGCAATTTAGTTTTTCATCACAGCACTGAGTTGGGAGTTCTCAGTCCCAACTAAATTAAATTTAAGGGATGAAAAGGCTGCTGCTCTGTTTAAAAACAAAAAACACAACACTGGCTGCCTGTCCAAAAGGAGAACAGGGTTTTAATTTTATCTGAATTTTCCGTTTAATATTTTTCCTTCCCCTTTTGATATTGAAGCTCCTTCTGGAAAAGCTGTTTTATTGGGTGCATATCCACCCATTAACATAAGTGCATGCAGACATCTATCAATTGGCACCACAGTTCTTTAAGCTGTGGTTTGTTTTATGTATGCTGTGTTGTCTAAATGCACTTTGTATTATTGTATACATCAAGTATTGTGTTTCACACACCATTAAGTCAAATTTTTTTTTAAAAATATTTTACCTTGCTGCAGCTTCTATTAATCTTGCACGCGATGTCATAATAGTGATGCCGCATTGTTTTAGTAACTTCAGATCATAGGGAAGCTGGGCAGGAAGGGACTTTGCAAATCAGAGAAGTAGGGCTACAAGGAGCCTCCAGAGGTCATCGAGCCTAATCCCTGCCTGGGGATCATCCCTGTCCAAACAATCCCAGACAGATCCATTGTCCAACCTCTTTGCAAAACAACATGGTCACCCCTGGCACAACACAAGACATCACACCCGAATCCGGCACAGGAAAAGCAGGGGGACTATGGCAGCCAACATCCTGTTGCCGCAAAAGTTGCTTATATACATTTGAAAGCCAAGGAAGTGGTTGATCCTCCCTGCTACAGAAGGCAGCAAAACCTGCCAATCCATACCAACCCAACTATGGGGTAATATTCCTTCCTAACCACAAATGGAGCATCAGTCTCACCCTGAGCATAGAGGTAAGACCCCCCCAGCAGGAACCTCTGGCCGTAAGTCCTGGCTGGAGCACTACACAGCATAGTCACCAGCCCCAGCCTGGGATGTAACCAGCACCCAGTGCCTCTGAGGGAGGTAAAAACACCCCCTGACACACAGCAAAGGGGGGCAGCAAAAACCTGCGAGTGCTCTGTTAACCCCAAGCTGCAGCATGCCACAGGTCCATCTGGCTGAGCCAAACTGCCCAGCACCTCTTCTCTGCTCCAGCCAAGAAGGCCCCTGGCCCCTTTTCCTGCCTCACAGGCCAGCTGAGGGCCTGAGCTACCCCAAGAGCCAGGTATGCCCTGGGTGCCTACCCAGCTCAAGAAGGGCTGGGCAGTTCAGCTCCCATGCTTCCTCACTGAACACACATACCCGATTTCCACAGGAAGGGGTGCATGTTGTATTCCAGTAAACGAAGTAAACTCAGAGTTCCAATGCAGTGTCCAAACCGGCCTGGCCTGCCACGGGCGCCAAGGTCATTGCAACACCACAATCACCCTAGTACTTTTTCCATAGTCAAGAAAAGAGTGAAAGAGAAGAGCCAGCATTTTCTGTGGTGGCCCCGGAGTCTAATGAAGTTGAGACCTGCTGTCCGGAACAGTTAACAGCTGTGCAAAAGGAACCAAAGGAAATAAAAGGAAAGCTGCAGCTATTAAGCAGCTTCCCAGGCAGACGGCTTCTGCCTCTGAAAGAAGCAATTAAGGAAATTCCAGGAGCTCGGAGATGGAGAGCTGTGCTAGCCTGCAGATGAGCAGAAGGCACCGTGCCAGCTCATTGTGACCTCTGTGTGTTGGCCAGACAGGGAAAGCCCTACAAAGCAGACAAACAGACGCCAATTTGACCCCAAAGCCCTTGGCAGGAAGCTTCTACCACCCTGAACAACCAGCCCTAACCTCAGAACAGCTGCCCTGAGCCCCAACAGCTTTAAAAACCAACTAGGATGCAAAACAGCAGAGCAAGAAATCTTCCACAGCCTTGACTGCATTCACCTGTCTCAACAGGGCTTCTGGATCCTGTTACCTGGCCTAGCTTTGTCCTCTGGCGTCCGGCCAGGTGGTAATTACCTTATCTTATCTAAGCTAATTAAGCTTCCTGGTTACCTCTTAGTATTGGCCTTCTATGCTCTCTCTTCTTTCAGCCAGTCCGTTCCTGGGATATATGAAATTAGGCTGTTGCCTAGGAAAGCTCATGCCTCTCTCAACCAAGTAGTCACTAAAGCAGTGATTTTCAGCTGGACCCCTGGGAGGTCCTAGTTGCTCTCCAAGGTAGTGATTCCCCACTGGGCCTACAGGAGAACCTAGTTCAGGGGTGGGCAAAATGTGGCCTGGGGGCCAAATGCAGCCCACCAGGCCATTCTATCTGGCTCATGGGGCCCCCCAAAATTAAGAAAATAAATATTTATCTGCCCCTGGCTGCCTGTCATGCGGCCCTTGATGGCTTGCCAAAAAGTCAGTAAGTGGCCCTTCACCAGAAATAATTGCCGGCCCGAGGCAGTGATTCTCAATCAGATCTCCGTGAGATCCTGTGAGAGGTGCTACAAGTCAGGGTGGCGCAATACCCAACCCATGCAATGCATTAAACATGCCACTCACTCCTCCCCATGAGAGCCACAGAGTCCCACGGGCAAGGGGCATTCCTGGTTGGCCCCATCCCCAGCAGCAACTCTAGGGTTACCGTATTTCCAATATCAAAAGACGACACTTGTGGGAGGGAGAGGGGAGCACAGGGGAAGGGGGGAAGTAATATGCCCGTGCCCTGCTGTGGCCAGGTTGCCGGGTGCAGTGCAGCCCCATCCTAGGGCAGGGGGTGCCACAAGCCTCCGCTCCTCTTCTGCCAACCTGTGCTGGGGCCAGGCACGCTCCGCTGCCACCTGGATGAATCGGACCCATTGCACTCCAACCGGGTTAAGACGGGGACAGCTGGGGCCCCTCTAGCAGGGCTGGAGGTGCAGAGGGCTGCGGTCTGGGAGTGTGGGGCACTAGGGTGGTGGGGGGGACTGTGGTTTGGGAGTGCAGGTCATTGGCAACACCAAGGGCTTTGGGTTAGGAGTGAGGGGCACCATCACTGCCCAGGAGGGCAGGGCTGGTGGGGGCTGTAGCTTGGCAGTGAGGGGCAACAGAATGGGCAGTGTCAGGGCACGGGCATGTCACTGCCTCCCCCATCCTATTGAACCCACTTCCTCTCCCCAACATGACAAGTGTCCTCTTTTTTTGGACCTGGAAATATAAAATAACCCTACACACTCGTTCTCCGTCTTTCTGTGTTTATGTCTCACTTACCCCCAAACAGCTTGCCAGGCCTGCGCACAGAGCACGTGATCCCCCAACAGCCAGTCACCTTGCCCTGTTGCTCCCAGCCCAAGCAGCCAAGCTAGAAGCGCCTGGGAAAAGCCAGAGGCACAGCAAAAACCCAGACATGTCCAGGAAAACCCAGATGTATAGTAACCCTAAGTAACTCCAATCCACATGTATGGAGTTCAAGTGTTGCTCTGGTCCTAATGTACGTAGGACCAGGCAGAGCTGGGGGATGCAGCCCAAAAGGGTGACTGTTATAATATAAAATAACATGCAACAACACAACTACTAATATATTCACTGCTAAAAGAATGTTTTCATTACAATATTCATACAATATTTCCATTTGTTTTTTAAATCAGGTGCCATTACATCCTGAAAACTTGCTGAGTCTCTAGTCTAAGAAGGTTGAGACCCGGTGCTCCAACGTGCTCACTGCCCCACGCCCCCCAACCTAGGAAATTGCAGCCCCATCTAAACTAGGGATTTGGCCTAGAGTTCTGACACAGGCCACATACAGATGTGCAGTTTCTCCTGGGGGAGCAGGTGCTCTCCCATGACTATAAAGATGTTTAGGACTTTTCTCCCAGACCAAAAGTAGCTGCTCCAAGAGAAAAACGACCTGAGAACAACCAGGGTTAAATCACCAAGTTTCTCCTGAGAAAACATTTTTGTCTGAGAGATGCCATAGCACAGTCCTCAAGCATCCCAGCATGCTCTGCTCCTGTTCTCCTCCTTTTCAGGGGCAGTGCATCGCTTGCTGGATTCTATGAACACACCCCCTGTGCAATTCCTTGTCGTAGCTGCAAGCAGACAGGCTGAGTCTGAGCAGCCCGGATCAGCCAATCAGGGCTGTCCTATGCCCTGGTGCCATCTGTCTCCAGGCAGAACGAGGGAAACTGCAGAGCACCGAGATGTCGCTGCAGAGCATCAACACTACAAGCTCTCTACTTCTCAAGGGCTCAGCATTCAAATATCTGTTCTGGGGTCTCCAGGTAAACTTTCTACCCGGTGAACAAACCTGGGAGAACTTACCCAGATTATTTCAACAGATATATGTGGCCAAAAAGACACCCACAGATCAAGCTCAAAACCCAGCAGGGTGGTACTGGACCCTCAGCACATGTGAAGTTTCTTCCCTAGTCCAGTGGGCCAAAGAAAGTCATTTACCTCAGGGTCTCAGGATTGAGGATGGAGGGTTGGAACCAAAGATACATCCTGGAAGCCATAAGGAAAAAATGGTTCCCAGCAGCCCATAGATTTAAGTCTACACTAAAACCAGCAAGAGGGTTCGGTCCATCAGCCAGAAAAGTCTGTGCATGCTGTAGGATGCTGGGAATGCCGAAAGGCCCACAGAAAAGAAGAAACCTCCCAGTATAAATATGGTAGAGCATTGATTAGGCAGAACAATTAGTGTCCTCATCATTCTGGATAATCCAATGCCACAGGATGAAGTGCAGCAAACTAGACTTTAATTCCCATCTTGGACAGTACATGTACTGTCTCTTCCAGCATACAACACATACCTGCCCCCCACCCCCAGCCAGTTACTAGCAATTAAATTGTATATTATACGTGAGAAATACGGTAAGAGCGGTTTCTATACAGACAAAATGGAAAGCAAAATCTGCATTAGGCTCACAGGCTAATAAGACTTGGGTTTTTCTTGGCTCACCTTAGCTTCCACTCACATCAAAACAGGTGTGGGGATGACCATTTCCACAAGAAGCTTGAATAGCAATTAACTGGAATTAGCTGGTATTGTCCCAGGGAAAAAAAAAGTGTTACCTTAATACTTCACAGGTACTCATTATATACTTCACAGATACTTTAAGTAGGGCAATGGGCTTATATTAGGATCACAAGATAAGAAGCTTTAGCCACAGGGAGCAGAACAATAACTAGCAGAAGAGGCCAACCTGTAATAATTACTCAGTTAGGGCCTTGTTACATGCTAATTCTGGGTGGCTCCTAGAGCACTTAATCCCAGGAATGTCTGCACATTAATGCTTTAAAGTGGTGTCAAGCACTCTTTCTGTGGCTCAAAGTTATTGCCACTACAAGGCAGGATCACCTCTGATCCACACAGCCCAGTCCCTGTTCCATTAAGGTGTGGCCACTCCCCACAGATGTTCAGCCCCAGTTGAAATCCTCCAGTATCCCAGGATCTCTCACACCTCCACCCATACATCATGGTTAGAGGCCTGTCCTGACTCACCAACCCTCTAGTGGCAACTCACAGCTACAGCTCCTAACCCTGCCCAGGCCCACCCAGCCTCCAGTGGCAAGTCACAGTCGTGCACGTAGGGGACAAATCGGAGGAGGTTTCTCTCGAGTAGACCAGAGTTGCTCAACCTGTGGGTTGTGACCCAAAAGTGGGTCACAATAATATTTCAGAGGTTCAGGAGCAAGTAAGCACAGGTCTCCCCTTGCAGGCTGGCAACATTCCAGCCTATAAGGGGCTGTTTGGGGCACGGCCAGCATGCAGTCGCACACAGTCATGGGAACAGCCCCAGGAGCCAGATAAAGATAAGTGTGGGAGGAAGGCCAGGGCTTGGGAAATAGGGGGGGCAGGGGGGCGGTGCACACAATGCCCTGCTGCTCTCTGTTCCAGCCTGGCAGCCAGTATTAGGTGAGCGCAGGGCTCAGCCAAGCCCACTAGGCTGCACACCACCCACCTCCGGCCTGAGCCCAGCCCGCTGGCCCCTCACTGCTGCGGCTCAGCTGCAGGTTCTCCAGCGGGGGCTGCAGCAGGGGCCTGTCCTCCTGGCAGCTGTGGCTAGCACAGTTATGCAGCTTCAGTGCTCTCCATGGGGATTGGGGATGGGCTGCCCCGCTTCGTAGATGCTGCGCCACTCCCACAGGCTACGCAGAGGCCAGCTTGGGTGGGTAGCTTATCAAAGGCCCTGACTCTCACTGCCCAGCTGTCAGCCTTGCTCCAAGTGGCACTTAGCAAAGCCCAGCCTGGGTCGTGCTGCAGGGGCCTGCTCACCCCCTTCCCCTGGCAGCAGCAGCTCTGGTTCCATGCCAGCACCCCCCTCCCATGCTACCAGCCACTTTGTGCCACTAGCCAAGGCCACGGTGGGTGTCTTCAGCAGCCTAGAGCAGCAAGACCCAGCCAGGGTTAAGAGGTGTTAGGGGATAAATGAGGTGACAAGATGAGCAAATCAACTAAGTCAAAAACTGCAGGCTCTGCCTTCTCCCAGCCTGGCTGATCCAGCATCTCCATGGTTGGGCCCCTCTACAAGCAGCTAAGCGCTGGCATCTATAGTTAGGGGGCCATGTAAACTCAAATTCAGTGAATGAGCATGGATTTGCACCTCAGATATCTGCACTTTGCCTGGTTTATAAAGGTGCCAATTACCCTGCTTTCTAGTGTGTGCGTGTGGGGAGGAGGGTGCAGGTGCCTGTTAGCACTAGGGGGAAAGTGGCCAGTCACCCAGGCTGTGGCAAGGCAGGCAGTGGCGGGGGACTGTGGGTCGAGCATCGGCAGGGCCGGGGGGTGTGGGTCAGAACAAGCCAGCTACCTTTGCAAATGGGTCCTGGTGCGAAAAACATTGAGAACCACTACTTTAGACTAAGGGTGTGACTGCTCCAAACTCTAAGCTAGCACCTGACACTGTCCGGCTCACAGCATCAGGTGTAAAACTTTCCTCATTACAAACAAAGATTTTTGCTATTTTTTCCCCTGCTTTTCAAAAACAAGGCATGCATTATATTCCAGGGTGCATGTATGCAAGGAAACTCACTATGCCAAGAAGCATATGATAGAAAGTACTGATTACTAAGCCTGGCTAATTGGCTTTGTAGATCAGGGGTGCTCAACCTGTGGCCCATGAGCCAGATGCAGCCTGGCACACCATATCATCTGGCCTGTGGGGCTTCCTGCAGATGTAGAAATTTGGTGGCCGGAACAGCGGTACTGCACCCCCACTGCTAGATTTCCAGACTTGTGGGGAGCCCTGGACCCAGTGGCAATGCATAGGGGGTGCATGTGCACCTCCTGAGAGCAACAGTGGACCCCATGATGGGCTGTGCTCACCACTTAGGCGATGGGCGGGGGGGCAGGCAGGAGTGCCAGTGCCCCCCCCGCAAGCGCTGGCCGATTGCTGCAGCTGCTCCCAGAAGTGGCCACAGCCACTCCCAGAAGCTGCTGCAGCAATTGACCATTGTGGCATCGGCCGGAGGGTGACCCAACCCCCCTCCCAGTCAGCGGGATTGGTTGCTGGGGGGGCAGGTGCCCCCACTAACTAAGGCAGCACCTGTCACCCATGCCTGGACCCTGGACTGGTGCCCGATCCCAGAACACAGAGCTGGCACCAGGCCCCAATCCCAGTATACAGGGGGCAAGAGGGGGTGGAGCCAGGCCCCCACGATTCAATCCCAATGAACTAGGGCAGAAGGCTGCAGTACCTGGCCTCCAGGGTCCAATCTTGGTGTGCTGGGACAGGAAGAAGCATTGCTGGCTCCGTGAGAACCAAATATCAGCATGTGGGGAGCAGTATTGGGTCCCAGGGGCCACTGCCAGCACTCAAAGCAAGGCAGGGATGGTGCCAGGCCCAGGACCAGATTACGGTGCATGGGACATGATCCAGCCAGTAGACCAGCCCTACCCTACTCCTCTACCCTGTGGGGCCAAAAGGTTAAGCACTACTGATCAAGATAAGACTCCATGGTAACATCTTCTACCTCAGAGCAAGGACAGAAGCAAAGCATTAGCTTTGATAACACAGCCTGGCAGCTGCACCCATCACAGCTGGGACAGGAGAAACTTCCAAGGAGGAGGATTTGCCGGCCCCCAAGTGGGAAACACAACTAGGACCTTTTAGAAGTGTCTGGATGTTTATCTTGCTGGGATCCTTTGACCGTAGCTGACTTCCTGCCCTTGGGGCAGGGGCCTGGACTCGATCTCCCGAGGTCCCTTCCAGCCCTAATGTCTATGGAATCTATGAAATATGTCCCTGGCAGCAGTTTTTAACTGCTCAATACACTATTCAGATGAGTAAATACAGTAAACAGAACTAGAACCAGAAGCCTATGCTGAAAAGCCCATGCCAGGGGCTTTAAAGTGACTGAATATAGTAGGTGGTGACATGCACCTTGGCTGGCAACCACCCACCCCTTTAAGGGGCAACGGCAAGAGCCAGCTGTGGGAAACACAGCTCACACACTCAAGCTGGGTTGTACAGTGTTACGTTGCTATATTTCCCCACACACCATATGCACCTTTCCCCCAAAATATTAGTTCCCCCACAAAGCTTAGATGTGTTTTAAGCAGTGAGGCTAATTTTTGCGCATCACAATGGAGGAGCCAGGCAGTGGCTGGAGTGAAGTTCACTGCTCAAAGTCACAGCTAAGCTTCCCTGCTTAAAACACTCCTAAGCTTTGGGAGGGCTAATATTTTGGGGGAAAAGTGTATGTGGAATGCTGTTAACCCTCTCGCAGTTTCTTATGCTCAACAGAAGAGGCCGTGAGAGGGTTAACAGCATTCCTGCACTCTGCCTTTGTAATCAGGATGCTGAAAAAAAGTGAACTTTTCTTTATTTTGCCTTCTGAGAACCAGGTGAGTCTGATCTGACAGCTTAGATATGCAAGGAAACATAGTATTCTGCCAGCCTTGGCCATTTTCAACAGGTCTAGGCCAAGCCACAGAAATGGGGCTAAGCAGAAGGCCCCAAAAGCCTACTACTGAGTGACCACAGTATGAACCTTTGCAGATGACAACTAAATTTAAATCAGCAAAGGAAAAGAAGCATCCATCTAAACCAGTAATAAGATGCAACTAAACAGATTGCAAGGGTTGAAAGGAGTCATTATAAGGAAAGACTGCACATTAAATAATCCAAGTGCACTATATCAGAGCTTTTAAAGTATTAGTAGTAGTGATGAATGAAGTCAAGTGTATTGGATGCTGTTTTGTTAAAACAGATAATTCTTTGTTAAGATGCATAACGCGTGAAAACAAAACAATCTGTGATCTTCTCTGCTAAGGCTTAGATAAAGGAGGAACAGACCAGTTTTAAACACTATTGCACAAAGAGGAAGGAAAGAAGATAATACCCTGTTTCACTTTCCTACGGATATACTGTATTTAGCCAAATACAAAATGAGGTGTCATTGCCCCCCTCCTGAGTCAGCAAGAGGAAAAGAAGACCATTGTCTTACATTTGCACACAAGGAAAACTCACTAAATACAGTGTCCATCATTAAACTGCTGCTAAAAGCAACATGTGCTCAGTAATGGAAACCAGCTATGAACCTGATTGAATCCAGCTACCCCTGAGCATGACTGTACAACACGTGGCCCACATTCAACCAACATAACTGTTGGGAACCTACCCCCACAGTAGACTAGCACAGCCCACCTGAACAAGATATATGGTAGTGCTCACTGAGTGGTGTCCCCCTCACTGCCAACTCTTTTCCAAGTCATGGTAAGCCACTACAGTGAAACATTTCAACTCCCTCTTCACTCCCACAACTGAGCTGAATCTTTCTTTCCCATTTCCAATGATTCTTGTTTCTTCACTTGCCTTAAGTGTCTGACAAACATAATAGAACTTGTCGTAGACGTGATATCTTTTATTAGACCAACTAGAAAGCTTGCAATTAAAGCAAAAATCAGGCACAAGCACCCTTCTTCAGGCATAGGTATGTGCAAAAATGTATACATATGCCCAAAAGCTTGCACAATTAAAGATTTTTCTTTGCAAAAATCTACTTGGTCTAATAAAAGATATCACCTTTACCATGAGTTCTGATGCCTTTTGTCTCTAAACCAATACAGCTACAATCTGGATACCTGACAAACATCACTACACAGGTTCAGCCAGAATCCCTCTGTGGCTGCCTCCTCAGCCTGGTGCACACGATTAGTGTGGCCCCTCCCTCCATGAGGTGAAGCAGAACAAGGCTGCCCTGAGTCTCCTCTGCGTATACATTTCTGGAGCATGCCAAGACTGATGACAAGAACACCTGGTTCCACTCATGGGGAATGGGGGGGTTAGTCAGCACACGGCTCCTTTATGGGGTGGGGAAGGGTTTTCTGGAGCGTGCACGTGCACGCACACATGCTGGTGGGCCCCAGCCCAGTGAACTACATAGCAAATCCTGAGCCTTTTGGCTTTGGACTAAATTTCATGCACATACAAGTTGCTTCTCAGCTTCTTGAAGGCTCAGAGCAAGTGTAGTTGCACACTTTTGCACACTTCCATGCCTGAAGAAGGGTGCTTGTGCCTGAAAGCTTGCAATTCAAGGAAAAATTTAATTGGTCTAATAAAAGACTTATGGCTCTGGACTCTTGGATTTGGAATTAGTTTTTGATAATTTGCCCTGAAATTTAACATGAAATTTAAAGAATACAAGTACATGGCAAAGTGCTGCTTAAAAGTGTGTTTATAGAATAACTCAACTACAACTTGCAGCAGTTTCAAAAAGGTAGCATGCAACAGTTCTGGAGGAACAAAATGTATGGGTACCATATGCAAGTTATTACAGCTGTGTTTACTTAGAATCTAATTAGTGGGGGCTGTCTTATAAAGCAGGGTTGACTTATATTCCCCTTTGGGCGGGAGATGGGACTCGATCTTCCAAGGTCCCTTCCAGCCCTAGTGTCTATGAAACCTATGAAATATTCTAGTACACATGGTAGATCTCAACTGACACCTTCCAAATCCATGAGATCTGGCTCAGCCAAGTTCAGTTCCAAAATTTTCAGTAACACAAAGAAACTTAAATAAAACCAATCGGCAGTCATTTGCTGAAATATTAGAACTAGCCATCTACAGACCTGGGGTGTAAGCTGAAGGGGAGCCTGTAGAGCTCAGCAAATTCAAGACCTGCCAACCTACTTGCCACCCTCCAGCCCCTCAATTCTCCCTACAGGTGGGCACCCCTATGGTGTGTTGTCACAGCAGGCAGCCAGACTTAGGGATAAGTGTTTGTTTTTCTGTGTTTTCAGGTGCAAGCAAAAAGAGATCTAGCTGCAGACCTACTTCTGCTTTTTATCAGTAACTAACCTGCAAGGTTACCTGTAACCTGGGCAGCTGGGAGGGGGGACACACGTCTTATCCAGAGGTGTGGTATATGAGAAAAGAGGGTATTCTGCCTTCTTTCTGCACCCGAGTGCCATCAGACATCTCCGTCTCACATGGAGTACAGGTTTGTCTCGACAAGGACCTCAACGTGTGGTAACAGGCCTCATGGCAGAGCTGGGATGAGGCTGGTAAAGGGGGCAAGGGGACCCCAGGGACCATTGGCAACACATAGGGGGTGCATGCAGGTGTACATGCACCTGGGATTGGTGGTGGACACCCTGAAAGAAGCTCTGCTCACGCTGCTAGAGGCATCTGCAGGCGGTTGCCACTCGCCACCCACACCCCTTGCCGCCAACACCACCAGCAGCATCTGCGGGCAGTCACCAATCACCGCTGATGTCACTGCCCCCTGCAGGAGCTCCCTGCTTAACACCAGGCCCCCACTGCCTGTGGGCAGTCACCGTGACACTCAGTCTCCAGGGGCATGCATCATTTATGCCAGAGACTGTGCTGCTACCCCACCCACCCAGTGGTACATGCCACGGAGGACTTACCCGCTTCTGCTGCTCCAACAGCTCCTGCTCCTTCATCTTGTCTCCCTGTGAGAGAACAAGGCATGAATGGGTAGGCAGCAGTATACTGGGGGAAGAGAGAGGGCTGGAGGCACCAGGATGGAAGACCACAGCCCACAGCAGTGCCAAAGTGCAGGGCAGCTGGGTCTAATCCTGTCCAGAGCTCAGGGAAACAGGGCTGCTTCTAGAATGGGGGGGCTGGGGATACAGGTCCCCTCACGCAGCCCTGGGATGTGGTCGGCTCTGGGGCAGGTGAAGGGGCTGGGGATACGAGGCCCAGACTTGGGATGTGGCAAGCTTTGGGGCTTGGGCTACAGGGCGCCTTGCCCAGCCCTGAGATGTGGCCAGCTCCAGGCTGGGAGAGCAGGGCTGAAGATACAGACACCCCAGCAAGCCAAAGACCCACTACATGCCCTCCTGCCCAACAATGCCCCTCTCCAAACCACCCCTCAAGACAGCAGCCCTGCAGCTGCTCCCTGTAGCTCCCAGGCCCCCCCCCCACCACAGCCCCCAGCTGACCTGCTTGGCCCGCTCTTCCTGCTGCATGATCATGGCAGCCTGCTGTTGGGCCAGCTTGAGGCGCTCCTCCTCCGAAAGGGCCACAGGGTCTACACTGGGGACACGCAGGGGAGGTCCCATAGGAGGTGGCGGGGGTGGCCCCACCCCCATGGAGTAATTGAGGCCCATGCCTGGTGGCGGGGGAGGGGGTGGTGGGGGCTGCATGGGCATCCCCATCGGTGGAGGGGGCATTGGGATCCCCGAAAGCTGTGGAGGGAACAAGAGAGAGACAGGGAAGGAAGGTAAGGAGGAAAGCACAGGCTGTCTGCCAGGATGCAACCAGCTTTGGGGTGGATGCTGGGGGCTTAAATATAACAGAGATACAGCTGGCTTGAGACAGGGAGTTGGGGCTGGGGATAAGAGTCCCCTTAGCCATTGCTGGAATGCAGCTGACTCTGGGGTGGGCATTTGGGATGGACATAAGGGCCCCTTGCTTGGATGCAGCTGGCTCTAGGGTGGTCATTCTAGCTAGAAAAGGGCTGCCTCACCCAGCACTGGGATGCAGCTGGCTCTGGGAATACGGGGCCCCTTGCTTGGTAGTGGGACACAGCCAGGTCTGGGGAAGTAGGGGTGGGGGCCCATCAGGACTGAGGATACAAGACCCCTCATCTGGGACTGGGATATTGCTGGCTCTGGGGAGAGCATTGGGAAGGCCCCTCACCAGGATGCAGCCAGCCTGGGTGAAGGGGGGTACAGGGGCACCAAGCACAGGGGTCAGCAGCATGACGCCCCACCCAACTGAGGGGCTTGAGGTGACAGAACTGCCTCCTTTGGCTTCTCCACGGTCTCAGGCTTCGTGCCCCACATTGGTATCTGTGCCAGGGCTGCCCCCCTCCACTGCCCAGCTTTGACAGCCTCCTTACCGGTCCTGTGCGTGGTGGCGGGGCAGGCTTGTCGCCATCCTCTCCTCTCAGGACTGGTCTGCTCAGTACAATGCCCGTCTGAGAGAAGGAGGCAGGGTAAGCATGGCCAGGATGGGTCACGGGGGCCCAGGGTGGCTTCCCTGTGCTCCTCCATCCACCCGGGAGGGGGAGGGCAGGGGCACAAGGGTGCAGGCAAGGGCTTCAAGGCTTGGGTTACAGGGACAAAAGCCTCGTGCCTCCCTTCCCCCCACGAGCTGCCCACCCCCAGGCCTGGCCAAGGCTGCCAGGCAGAAGGGGGGGCCCAGCCCATGCCCATGCGTTGGACAGCCATGGGGACAGGGGCAGAGGGGGTGCTCACCTGCAGCGTGTAGGTCTGCAGCCGCTCCACCAGCTCCTCGCGGCTACCTGCGCACACGGACGGGGTCAGAGCGGCGGGGCCCGGGGGTAACCCCCCGGGGCAGCCCCGGGCACCGCCGCACCCACCCGCTCCCCCTCCTAACCCTGCGTGGGGGCGCCGATCTCAGCAAGCCGGGCCTGCAGCTCAGCGGGGGCCCAGGCAGTATACCCCGGCCCGGCCGCGGGCCCCGGCGCGGACAGCTCGGCCGCGGGCGCCTCAGGGTGCTCGGCCGCCATCTTTGCCGCGCGGAGGCCCGGCCGCCACGCACTGCGCAGACGCCGTGACAGAGCCTCCGGGCGGCGCGCCCCGATGACGTCAGGGGCAGGGCCGGTGCCGCGTGGCCGACTGGGGACTGTAGGCCGGCTGGGTTGCCGCCGCGCATGCGCCCCCCGCGGACTGGGCGGGAGAGTGACCACCTGCGGCTCGTGGCGGGTGCGCATGTGCGGGGGAGGCTCCGCCCTCAACCACACGCCCCGCCCACTGCCCCTCCTCCCGAATACCCTTCCCCCAACCGTCCCCTCCCCCACTGCCCAACCCCTCCCCCAATCCCCCAGCCCTCTCCCCCTCCCTATCCCTCCACCACTGTCCCCACCCCTCCAACCCCCAGCCCCTCCTCCATCCTTGCCTTTCTCCCAATGCCCCCCTCCTGTCCCCCAGGGCACCCAGCCCCTTCCCCACCCCTGCCCCACCCCCCACTAGGGGCCCCCCACGTTGCCCCCAAGACCCTGTCCCTCTTCCTGCCCCCCCATTCCCAGACCCCCAGGCTCCCTCCCACCCCCTGCATTCGGTTGGCAGGAGAGACATGTTCACGAGTCCGTGCAAGAGCCCCGTGCCAATTTGCACACAGCTTGCACGGGGGAGGTGCTCACCAGCGTTCACGAGGTGCATGCGCCTGGTTAAATTTGGCTCATGCAAGAGACGCATTCCCAAATCCGCGCAGCAGCCCCGTGCCAGCTTGCACGAGGGAGGTGCTCACACGCCTGGTTGCATTCACCTCTCAGGACAAGCCCCATCAGGAGCGCAGGGAAGACCCAAGGCCCTGCTCGCACATGGCTCACACGAGGGAGGTTCCCACAAGCACGTGCAAGGGGCAGGCATGTGGCCGCATTCAGCCCGCACAAGGGGCACGATCACAAGCCCTGCATCTGTTCACCTGTGCTCACACGAAGGCGGGAGCATGGCTCTGGGCGCTCAGGTCACACCTCCCCAGCATCTCCACCTGGGGCCAGGATTGGGTGTGCAGCCGGGTCTCCCGTGATGGGACTGATGATGCATACCTGTTGCCCCACGGGTGCCCTGGGGATACCCACTCAACCAGCTGCCAGGTCTCCAGCCCCAGTGCCCCCCCCGCAGCCCAGCCTGTGGGTGAGAGCCCACGTCCAGACCCCCCAGGGCAGGGCTGCAGGAGGTGAACCCGGCCTGAGCCTGAGGGGCTGGGGGAGGACACAGCTGGAACTGTCCCCCCCCTTGCCTCCTGCACCCCCCAGCGTGTGGGGATCTCCCAAGGCCTGAGTGAGAGCCCAGCAGCCCGGCTCTAATCGCTGGGTGTCAGGGCTCTAGTGGGGGGAAGCAGCAAACTCCTGGGGGTTAGCATTGCCAGATATGCAAAGGATTGTGGGTATTGGGGGAGCATAACAGGCTCCTAGGGGTGGTGTGAGCTGGGAAGGGGGGGGCATTGCCAGGCATGCAAAGGGTTGTGGGTAATGGGGGGGTGACTCTGCCCCCCCACAGCCTCCTGCCCAGCAGGGGGCACCAACAGCAGGTGACAGGTGCCTTAGCGATGTGGTGACATCAACTCCTGGGGTAGCCCACAAGTTGCCAGAGCCACCAATGAGAGCCTGGCACCACCTCACTGCCTGCTGGGAGTTGTAGTCCTCAGTGGCTTTGCGTGCTAGGGCCTGTAGTTCTGAGGGGGGTGGGCACAGGGCAGCCCCAGCCTCTCCCCTTAACTCTGCCCCATCCATGCCTGCACACTGCCTCCTCTGCAGGAATTTGAACCCACAGCTCCTGCTTCCCGGTCCAGGGCTGATGAAAGCAGTCCCCAGGGGTGGGAAGGGAAGGCCATCAGCCCCCGCCCCATGGAGACTGCAGTTTTGGCCCCAGTGGGGCAGAGAAATCAGGAAGCCAGACCCTGCACCCCGCTCTGGAAGGACCCTGCAGTGCTGGGTGCTCAGCGGGGAGCAAGACAGCCCTGTCCTGCCAGCACTAGCCACATGCTTTATGTCTTCACCGGAAAGGCGCTGCCGGGACGCGACTGGCTCTGGGGGGTGGGGGTCAGCAGCAGAGTATAACAGGTGTGGGGGCACCAGCTCTGGGGGGGCACCCGGGTCTGGGACGCAGCCAGCTCTGGGGGTGCCTTTGAGCGAGCCCTGCCTAACTGGGCTGGGGACTCAGCCCAGCTGGCTAATGGCTTCGTTAGTGACCCCAAGGGTGGGACGCTGGCTGTGGGTCCGACTGGTGCCTGGCGGGGCAGCCGGGGGGTGTTGTCATCTAGGGAAGGAGCCGCCCCGAGATAAGGCGCAGCGGGAGCTTTGGGGCCCAGCACCAGATAAGGCTGGAATGTGCGCGTGTGGCCCTGGGTCGCCACCGTGGGATTGGCCGGTGGTGATTTGTGGCCACATGGGATTGGCTCATGCCGGGGCGGATAAGAGGCTTGTATAAGAGCGCCTCCACCCCCAATCTGGGCCACCCCCCAGTGGGACTGTCCCCCCTTGTCCCCTGCCTCAGTTTCCCCTGCCACCCCCTGGATCAGCTCATTGTCTCAAGGACGCCCCAGGGTCAGGGGTCAGAGGCAGGAGCCAGTGGAGTCCTGGAGCCGAAGGGGTCACGAGCTGGGGGCGTAGGCAGGGGTGGGCGGGACGAGGGAACTGGGTGCTGGGCAGCCCAGGGAGCGGCTCTGGATCAGAGCCTGGCTCAGCCGCCCTTGGTCGGGCTGCGACGTGCAGAGACGTCTCGGCCGGCCTGGGGCTGAGCGTTGAGCCCCGCCGGCCAGGCCGGGGCCTCGTCTGCAGTGCTGGTGCCAGCTCTGCAGGGGCACAGGTGCCATCTTGGCAGCGGCTGCAGCACAGCGCCTCCCTGCCCCTATTCCAGGCTGCGCCAGGCTGAGGATGGGACTCGGGACAGGGCCTCAGGCATGGGCTGGGCTGGACTGGAGGGGACTTCCCAGAGCCTGTCTGGAGGCCAGGAGGAGCTTCGCCGCAGCTGCCCTCCAGGGCAGAGGAGTTCCAGCTGAGACCAGAGCAACGGGCAGCCCACGGGCAGCCCGTGGGGTGCAGAGAGGGGGAGCGTGGGATCCCTGGAGGCCTGACACTCCCGCCTTTCAGGGCCCTGCCTCTGCCATGAGCCCCTCGGCGCCCCCGCCCCTGCAACACGGGCGAGCCCGGAGCCGGGAGCCCATCGCCCTCGAGGCCTGGCCCGGTGGGCGGAGAATTCCCGGGCGGAGACGGCGCTGGGCCACTCGGGCATCCCCCGGGAACGTGGGCTGCACACTGGGCCCATTGTGCGTTCCCGACCCGAAACACGATCGCCGCTCGGGGAGGAGCGCAGTCCTACAGGCAGGCGGGGCCGCGGGGCCCTCGCTGGCTGTGGATGCTCTGCGGGGCACCGCGTTTCCCAGCCCAGGGGGGCCCGGGCTCTGGGGTATACAGCAGCCAGGTTGGAGCTGGCCAAGGCCCTGTGCCCCCAGCCCCAGCCCGGAGCCCCTGTCCCCGGCTCCCCGCTGAGCCATCTCCGCCCACTCTGCCCTCCTGCCCTTCCTGCTGTTGGGCCTCTGCTCAGAGCGGCTCTTTGTTCAGCTGAAGCCTTGTTTATGTAGGGGAATGCAGCCCCCTGCCCTGCGGTGCCCCCCACTCCTGACCCACAGCCCCCCGCCCCCATCCCTATCAGTGCCCCTCACTCCTACCCCCGTCTGCTCCCTTCCCCGAGGTGTAAGAGAACCCAGGCTCCCAGCCCCCCGCCCCGCCCCCCCGGGTCTAGGTGGGCACAGGGCTGGGGGGGCGGGGAGCCCTTACCTGGCTCCCGCCTGTACCACCCCCCTTGCCCACATGGGGGCACCCAGCTCAGCTCCACCCCCACCTGGTAGAACAGGTTTGGCTGAGCCCCCCCAGGGTCTGGGTGGGGGCTGGAAGGGAACCTGAGCCCCTGGGCGGGGGAGGGGAGGGGAGGCTAATCCTGCCTGGAGCCTGCCTAGGACCTGGGAGAGCCCAGCCGGAGAACCCAGGTGCCCCAGGCCCCACTCCCCTCCCAGAGTGGGAGTGGGAGTGGGAGTGGGAGAGAACCACTGCTCCTCTGGAGCTGGAGAGAGCCCAGGAGTCTGGGCTCTGGGGGGGACACGCTGGGCCCGTGGGCTGGGGTCCCGGGAGCAGCTCACAGGGTCCCTGCCCCTGCCTGGGCCTGGGTCTATGGGAGGGTGGGTAGGAGCCGGGATGCCCCGGTTCTCTCCAGCTCTGGGAGGGCAGCGGGGATATGGGGGTGAGAGTAGGGGGATCTCGGAGCCCGGACCCCTGGGTCCCACCCTGTCGTAGGTAGGATGCGGGGACTGGCCGGGGGTTAACCTGGAGCCTGGACACCGGGATTCTCCCCCTGCTCTGGGAGGGCAGTGGGGACCGGGGCTGAGATTGGGGTCCTTGGAGCCAGGACGCCTGGATCCACAGCTCCAGGCTGTGGTGGGTGCCCCGGTCTGCATGCAGCCCCTGCCCCCACCCCCCCTTGCTGGCCATGGGCGGCCAGGCACACAGAGGCCCATTGTGGTCCCGGCCCCCGCCCCCCCTGGGCCTGCAGGGGTGCAGCCACACTGCCGGCTTTGTGGGGCAGGCGGTAACTGGAGCCCCCTCCACCCCCCCGCCCCCCCGCCCTGGCGCCAGCGCCACCACCATCGTGCAAGGTGCAGCCCCGGGCGTGCGAAGTGCACACAAGCATGTGAGTGTGTGTGCAAAGGAGGGGGGGCGGGCAGGGGG
This sequence comes from Crocodylus siamensis, assembly GCF_052110815.1. Classification (NCBI taxonomy): domain Eukaryota; kingdom Metazoa; phylum Chordata; order Crocodylia; family Crocodylidae; genus Crocodylus; species Crocodylus siamensis. The sequence goes on from NC_143400.1 coordinate 4,718,463, forward strand.
TGGATGTGCATGCATGTGTCCCTCTCCGGGACACCTGGGTTCTCTGTGTGTGCATGTGTGTGTGTCTGAGACATTTGAATTCTGTGTGTGTATGTGCGGGGGGGGTGAGACATGGGGGTTCTGTGTGTGCATGTGTGTGTCTCCTGGACACCTCGGTTCTCTGTGTGTATGTATGCTGGATGCCTGTGTTCTCTGTGTCAGACATCCGGGTTGTGTGCGTGTGTGTGGTGTGCAGTGTGTGCAGATCCGGCAGTGCCATGCGCATGCAAGCATATGGGGCTCCCTATCCTGTTTCCACCCACTGGTAGCATCTGTGAGCAGGCATGTGGGGGGGGGGCACACACAGGTGTGCACTGGGTGATGTGGGTGCAGTGCAGACAGGCGCATGTGTGGCTGGGATGCCTGTGTGTCTTGGGCAGTGCATGTGCCAGGGTGGGGTGCAGAGCCCTGTGTGTGCCTGCTATGAAGCAGGGGGAGGAAAGGGGATTGTATGACAGTGCCTTTCATGTGTTCCTGCAGAGTGTGTGCACATTTGTACATGTGTGCGGTGGCTCTCTACATGGGCAGTGGAGCCTGGGTGTGCACGTGCTCCCCATGTTATGTGCAGGGTTGTGTCAGGGCAAGGCTGCATGTAGGTGTGTGTGCATGTGGGGGGGGGGTGTTGCACTGGTGCTGTGCACAGAATGGTGCTGGTGTGTGGTACTGCAGCTGTGCCATGCCCTGTGGTGCTGTGCCCCATGTGTGCATATGTGCACATTTGTGTGCATGTGCAGAGCTGTCTGGGGGGGTGCGTGCTGCACGCTGTATGTACAGGGCAGGGCTGGGCAGGTACATGGGGTGCGTGTTGTACCGGTGTGCGCTGCTGCATGTGTGAGCGGGGGCTCTGCATGTGCCAGGGGGTCCCCACATGTGCCATCATGCATGTGCAGTGGGGGGGGGGGTGCAGACAGCTTATGTACGCATGCAGACTGAGGCGTGGGTGTCCCACACACCTGGGCTGTGCGTGTCAGATGCCTGCGTCCCATGTGTGCCTGTCAGTAGGCGTGTGTGCACACTCCAGCGGGCGCGTGCATGGAGCGTGTGTGTCCGTGTCTCCCGGACACCTGGGTCCCATGTGCGCCTGCCCGTGCACATGTGTGCGCACGCCTGTGTGCGTGTGCAGGGAGTCTGCGTGCGCACAGGGCCGTGTGCAGGCGTGTGCATCCCCGTGTGCGTGTGCGCGTGCGGGGGGGGGGGCCCTGTGTGCGTGCACCGAGCGGCATACGTGTGTGCGCGTGGGTGCGCGCGTGTCCCGGACACCGGGCTCCCCGGGGCGCGCCGGCCCGGACGCCGCGGTCCCGCGGGGCGGGGGCGGGGGCTGCGGCGGCGCGGGGGGGGCCGCGGCCACCTGACCGCCGCCGCCGCAACATGGCGATGGGCCCCCCCCCGCCCGCGCCCGCGCCCGCGCCCGCGCCGCGCTGAGCGGCCCCGCGCCCGCGCCCGAGGCGGCATGCGGCGGCCGCGGGGCCGGGCCGGGCGCCCCGCGATGCGGTGAGTGCCCCCGGCGCCGGGCCCCGCCGCCGAGCCGGCCGGGATGGAGGCGCGGGGGGGGCGGGATGCGGACCCTTGCGGCCGCCGCGGCGGGGGAGCGGGGCGGGCGGGCGGGGCCGGCATTACGGGGCGCCTGGATGCCTGCCCGCGGTGTGTGTGCACGAGTGTGTGTCCACCTGCCTGTGTGCGCGCCTGCCTGCCTGGACTCCTGTGGACGTGTGTGCATGCGTGTACACGCCTGCATGGCTGTGCGTGTGCATGACTGTGTCTGTGACTTCCTCTGTGTACGTGGGAGCGTGTGTTTGTGTGTGCCTGCATGTGTGTCCCTGGCTCCAAGCATGTCTGTCCCGTGCTTCTCTGCATGTGTGTGTGTGCCTGTCTGTGTGTGCATGCGCATACATGTGCATGTGTGTATATGCCTCTGTGTGTGGGCGTGTGTGTGCATGCCTGTGCGTGTACATATCTTTGTGTGTAGTCTTGTGTGCACACGTCCATGTATGCATGTGTGTGCACGTGCCTGTGTGTATATATGTGTGCGTGCCTTTGTGTGTGCATATGTGCACACCTTTGTGTGTGCATGCTTGTGCATGTGTGGGTCACAGACCCACACCGGATCTATGCAGGAGCAAGGATCCTTGCTCCCAGCAGACATAAGCAGGCTGGGCTGTGTGGTCACGTGTGCGTACAGACGTGTGCGTATATGTGTGTGATAGAGATCCCTGCAAACAGTGTGCAAGAGCAGGGATCCCAGCCCCTGGTATGTACATGGATGGATGGTGGGCGCAAGTCCGGCAGGACTGTGAGATCACACGCGCACGTGCATGTGTCTGTGTGTACACATGTGTGTTTCCATGTGCTTATGTCTATGAGTGCACACATGCACGAGCGCTCACGAGTGTGTCAAGGTGTACGTGTGTCCACGTGGGAGTGTGCATGGCCAGGTACCTGGGTGTAATTCTGCACGAGTGTGTACATATATGAGTGCACGGGTATGGGAGTGCATGTGTGCACCACACCTCCCCTCCCCTCCCCTCCCCCCCGCTACCCCCGTGGTGGCACCCTGAGCTCGCGGGGGCGGGTCCTGCTTGACTCGGCCCCTTTCCCTGGATCCTGCCCCGTCCCGGCCCCCCCCGCTGCGGGGTGCCCATGGCCCGGCTGTCCAGCTCTGCCCGGGGTGCGCGGGGGCTGGGAGCCCGGACACCGGGTTCTGTCCGGGGGCTGGGAGCAGAGCGGGGACTACGGGGTTCGAAGGGGGGAGCCTGGGGCTGGGATCCAGGACACTTGGGGTTATTGCCCAGCCTTGGGGCGGGTCTAGCGAGAGCGGCAGGGACTCAGAGCCTGGAGACGTGGGCTCTCTCCGCGCGCTGCGAGCGACCTGGGGTGGGGTGGGGTGACCCAGCGAGGCCGCAAGCCCGGACATCTGGGCTCCCCCCGGGCCCTGGGGCAGGGTGCAGCGTGCTCTCAGTCACGCAGCGCCCGGCGCCGACTCTTTTGTCCTATTGATGGGCACTGCTGTCAATAGACAGCTCCGTGCCCCACTCCTCTCCCCACCGGGGTGGGCCAGCCCGGGCCAGCGCAGAGGTCATGCCAGGGCTCATGCCAACCCCCGCCCCCTTCGCCCCCCCAACACGTGGTACTCCCTGGTGCATGCCCACCCCTCAGGGGGCGCACCCCCTTGCCCCCAGTGGGGTCTGCTGGGAATCCCCAGCCTATTATTATATTATATAGTGTAGCTTTACAGTATAGCATAATCAGTTATGCATACGTTATACATGGTGTGTGTTTCTCTCATGCTTTCCAGTTCTCATCTCATCTCATCTGGTCTCATCTCATGGGTAACACATCTTAACATATTGTAACATTGTGTCATATTTTCTGCTAGCGAATCGCATGTGTCTGTCTACATGTAATATATGCTCTAGGCATGTCCCTGTGTCTGCCATACTTTCCAGCTATTCTATTGCGTTGCTTCGCATGTATTATATGCTGAATAAGAGCATCCCGCCAGCCAGTCTTCGCTTTCCGTCCAGCATCAAACACCCAGCCCATGGGGCTTCTTGTGAGCCTGATCCGGCTTGTGGGCCTGTCACCGTGCTGGGTGCCCCTAGACCCCAGGGCTTGATGCTGCCACAAGTGGGTCCTGTGGCTAGATGAGTCTGACCGCAGTACCCACCTAGCACACATCCCCGTGGGTCTGTCATGCTTCCTGGGCATGAGCTGAGCTGAGCTGGGATGATATTGCCTTGCCTTGTATGCTAAATGTGTGTGTGCATATTCACATTCACCTATATGCATTTATAGAAATATATGAACATGTATAGAGCAGTGTATGTACACATGGAAGGCAACCTATCAATCTTTCTGAATCACCAAGTAGGCACAAGAGGTCACCAGGACCTTCAATGCATACACCTAGGCAGACACATGCAGCGGGGAGGCTGCCCAGACCTTCCAAGCCCACTTGAGGCTCTTGAGACACATTCAGAGGCCAGACATTTGGTGCCTCAATGGCTGTGCATTACATGCACGCGTGGGAATCAAACCCAAGTTTCCTGCACAGTGGACAAGGATTCCACCACTGAGCCACAACAGCTGGTGTATGCATGCACTCCTACACACACATGTGCATGCACGTGCTCCCCCATGTTATAAGTGATGTACGTAATTACAGAGATGATATGCCCTATATTACAATATTATTTTAATGTATATTATTGTCTCTAGCTATACTATGTGGTTAATGTACATTGAGTATGTAACTTTCATAGACTTCCTAGATGCTAGGGTCGGAAGGGACCTCAACAGATCATCAAGTCTGACCCCCTGCCCCGGGCAGGAAAGTGCTGGGTTCAGATGACCCCAGCCAGGTGCATGTCCAGTCTCCTCTTAAAGACCTCCAAGGTAGGGGAGAGCACCGCCACCCTTGGAGCCCATTCCAGATTTTGGTAACCCTTACTGTGAAGAAGTTCTTCCCTCTTGAAGCGCGGCGCCCAAAACTGAATGCAGTACTCCAGCTGCGGCCTCTCCAGTGCCACATAGAGAAGTATCACCTCCCTAGATGCACCTGTTAATGCATGAAAGAGTGTGGTTAGCTCTATTGATTGCATTGTCACACTGTCGGCTCATGTTCATCTTTGAGTCAGCTATGACTCCGAAATTAATACATGGCATGCTGAGAAGCTATAGGGTGCAAAGTGAGACTCAAACGCATGGAAGTGCATTGTCTGTTAGGTCTCAGATAGATAGAAAAATGTCCTTACACGGTAAAATAACGCAACACTTCTCACGCTGAGCATCCTCTGCTCAGGACCCACCCCCACCTCCCTACCCACCTCAGCCCCCTGCCCCTGCCTGCCCTGTAGGCAGGACTTCAGGTGCTTGGGCGGGTCGGAGCTGGGTGGAGGAGACAGCTTCCATTTTGACTAAGGGCAATATCTCCCCCAGCCCAGAGCTGTCGTTTCCGCTTCGGCCCCATTGACCGTGGGAGGAGTCAGCCACTATATTCAGTGCTGGAAGGGGCACGGGATGGCAGGAGATCGCCCTGCCCGCTTCAGTCCCTCTGCTCCCCCAGCGTACCTGCAGGAGCTAGGAGGAGGATAATTGGGACTGGGCCAGGCCCCAGTGCCATAGCAGGAGATGTGGGCTGTGTTGGAGGGGGGCATGGTGGTACTCGAGTCATCTGGGGTGGGGGTCATAAGTATGTGGGAGGGGCGCAGGCCTGGGATTGGAAACCCTGCGGGCGTCACGACGGAACAGTGAGCACCACGACAGAACGGTGACTGTAGCGATGGAACGGCAGGCACGCGATGGGCTGGCCAGCGTCACAATGAATGGTGGGCGTTATGATCCAACAGTGCGTGTTGGGATAGAAAAGGTAGCACGGTGATAGAACGGGAGTGCGATAGAAAGACGAGTGTTGGGGCAGACCAGCTACCGTCGCAGTAGATCGTGAGTGTCATGATAGACTGGTGAGTGTTGTTACAGGCTGGCTAGTGTCACGATAGGATGGCCATAGACAGTGCTGGAGTCAGGACAGAACCGCGATACCTGCAGTAGTGCAAGCGGTAGTTGTGATAGGAGCGGCGGGTGTCATGACAGATCTATAGGAGTCACGATCTAGCCTGTGATAGAGCCATAAGAGTCACACCAAAACCGCAGGAGTCTGTGATTGTCACAATCGACTTGCAGGAGTTGTGATAGTAGAGCGGGAATCACGAGAGGACTGGGAGTTGCGATGGAGCAGTGAGAGTCATGCTGAGACCATGGGTGACATGATAGAAGAGTGGAGAGTCATGATAGAGCAGTGGGGACTCATGATAGAGCCATGGTGTCCGGGGAGCAGGAGTCATGACACGCGTGTGAGTATCGCAATAAAGTCACAGGGCCCACAACAGCTCCATGGGCATCATGATAGACAAGCAAGGCCACAAGCGACCCATGGGTGTTGCTCTATGTGTCACGATGAGGCTAGTGAGCATTGTGACACAACCCCAGAGAGATGGAGACGTCATAATAGGACCACGTGTGTTTCTGGGAGTCATGCCAGACTCGTGGTAGCCTTGGCACGGCAGTCATGACAGTGGCTGTGACACCCTGGCTGTCGTGACAGAGCTGTAAGCATCAGGACAGAGAGGAGCGAGAGTCACAATACAGGCCCAGGGCGGGGGGATATAAATGTGAGCATCAGGAGAGCAAGCACATGTGTCGTGATAGCAACCTTGAGTGCTGTGACTGTCACGGCAGAGCCGTGGGTATCCCGATGAGAGAGGCAGGTGTGACAGCAGCCTGAGCGCTGTGCCCATGGTACAAGCCGCCCATGCTGCTTTTTCGGGCTGTGCAGGACGTCTTGGGCAGAGCTGGGGCAAGCCCCAGCCCGGGGGGCTTGGGGAGCTGGACGACTGGGCAGGGAGCTGGCCTTGGTGAGAAGGAGCTGAGACTCGGAGACTGTGGGTTGTAAGGGGCACGCCAAGGCCTGCGGGGGCTGTCAGCCTCGGGGGGGGGCTGACCTGGCTCCCAGTCAGAGGCTGAGGTTACAGCCGCAGAAAGCTGGGTGCTGTACGACCCTGGACCCACGATCAGGAGGCTCTGGGTGCGGCACAAACCTCCCAGGCCAGGATCAGGGCCTGCCACCCCAGGTAGCGCCCCAGCGCAATGCGAGGCCACACCTGAGCGGGCCCCTAGACTTCCTGCAAGGCTGCTCCACCCCACCCGTCCCACGCACCTCCCTGAGCCAGGAGAGGAGCCAGGCGGCCGGGCCTGCCAGCCACAGTACCCACTCCGCTACCCCATGGGGGCAGTGGCTGAGCCCCCTGCCCCATAGCGGGAGCTGTCCTTCCCCAGGGCAGTTTCCATGACCCCCCCCAGGTGCTCGAGTGCCGCGGGTGCCCTTGAGCTGTGCCAGGCTGGCGCCGTGCCTGGTTCCTCTGCTATAAATCCCCTGCGCACTTGTCGCCAGCCAGCTCCCGGCACTGCTCTGCTCCTCCCGGTAGGTCCGAGCCCCCCGGCTGCCAGCCTGGGACGGGGGTGAGGGCTGCGGGGGGGCAGCAGGAAGGGGGCTGGACACCTGGGTCCTCTACCTGCTCTGGGAGGGGAAAGGGAACAGATAGGTCACAGCTGGGCTGGATGCCTGGGATCTCCGTGTTGAGCAGGTGGGGTCGGGAGCCCGGACCCCTAGGATCTCTCCCAGCCCTGAGACGGGACTGGGGCCAGGTCTGTTCCAGCAGGCGTGGGGCAAGCAGGGAACCGGGCCCCGGGCGCCCGGGTGCTTTCCCAGATCTGGGAGGGGAGCGCTGGCTGGAAGTTGAGAGCGGTGGGCCGCAAGCCCGGGCTCCTGGGTTTTCTTCAGTTGTGGGGGCCGGGGCTGGGAGCAGGGTGCAAGCCTGGACGCCTGGGTGCGCTTCCAGCCTTGGGAGGGGGGTGAAGTCAGGCGCATTAGGGCAGGGGGAGCCGGGACGCCTGGGTTCTCCCTGGCCCTGGGTGCAGAGCAGGGTGGCGGGGCTGGTGTGGCCCCGACTCCTGGCTTCCTGTCCCAGCGCTGGGAGGGGAGCAGGGTCTAGCGGTTATAGCAGGGGAGCGCAGAAGCTAGGACACCTGGGTTGCCTTCCCGGGCACAGGAAAGGAGTGGTGTCTAGGGGCTCAGGGCTGGGAAGGGAGGTGGGGGGCCGGCAGGTTAGAGGCACTCGGGCACCGGGGCGCGCGAGCAGGGGCTGGGTGCCGAGCCCCGCGGTGCAGGCGGACCTGCGCGGAGCTCACCTGCGGCCTGCCCCAGTTCCCTGTAACCGTAGCCGGGGTGGGGTGGGGGGAGGGGCAGGGCTGAAGTAACCCTACCTCTCCCCCGAGGGCCGAGAGGGGGATGGGGGAGGGCGAAAGCCGACCTGGCTGCCTTGGGTTCCTCTTGCCAAGCTGTCACCTGAGCCCAGGGCCGCGGACGCCTGGTCCCCTCCCAGCTCTGGAAGGGGAGCTTCATCTAGTGGGGTCGAGGAGGGGGGTGTGCGGAGGCCCTGGCACCCGGGACACCTGGGGTCTCTGCCAGCTTGGAGGAGGGAGCGTCCCAGGGGCTTGGATGGGGGCGCGGACCCGGACACCTGGGCCCTCTTCGGGTTCTGGGGGGGGAGTGGGGCCAGGGGCGCTAAAGCACCAGGAGGATGCGGGGCCGAGGGGGACTTTAGGCCCTGGAGGTGTCTAAATCCCTTGGGGCCTCTCGGCCTCCTGCCACCCCAGCACCTGCAGCACTTGAGAGGGGCCTGGCCTGCTCCCCGCGTGCCTGGCATCCGGATCAGGGCAGTGGGGAGAGAACCCAGCGCCCCTGCCCTCCCCCAGGGCACCACATTAGCCCGGAGACATGGTGCTGGGATGCAGCTGGCTCGGGGGGCGGGGGGCGCTGGGAGTAGCTGGGGCAAGGGGTTGCTGGGTCACCAGGGAGCTGGGCAGGGTCTGCCCTCAATGTCTGGCCTGGGGCTTGAAGGTATGGGGAGGAAGGGGTTATGCCAGCCCCCGGCAGGAGGGCCTGTGCTGGTTGCACTGAGCTGGATCTGCCCTCCCCTCCTGCCCCCCAGTGCCCCCAAGAGTCAGCTACGTCCAGGATCCCTGTATATGCCCCCCCGCCCCCAACCAGCTGCATCCTGGGATCGCTGTATCCCCAGCCCCAGCTTCCCCCAGAGCCAGCTGCCTCTGTCCTATTTGGCTCCTGGCATGTTCCACCCCAGAGCCAGCTGCATCCTGGCAAGGGGCTTGTACCCCAGCCCCGATGCCCCCCCGAGCTGGCTGCACCCCTGGCTCTCTCCAGCCTCCCGGGCACAGCCTGCTCTGTGCGGAGGCACCGCAGCGCCACACACAAAGCCAGCAGCTGCTCCTATCACACGGCCCATTGACCCTCGCTCCAGCCCCGCCCTGTGCCCAGCCCCGCTCCACCTGCTCATTGGCCATGGGTCCTCACTCCTGCGCTGGCACTGACCCACATCCAGGTGGGAGGATGGGAACACGCAGGCCTGGCTGCTCTAGTGTGTCCTGGAACATGGCTCCCGGCGGGGAGGGGGAGGGGTTCCTGGCTGGGATGCGGCTGGCTCTGGGGTGGGTGTGTTGCTGGCTGGGTATAGCAGGGACTCCTTACCCAGCAGTGATATGGGGCTAGCCTTGGGGCTGGAAATATGGGGCCTTTCACCTGGCAGTGGGATGCGGCTGACTCTGGGGTGGGTGTTGGGGGCTGAGTATAACAGGGATGCAGCTGGCTCTAGGGTGGGGTTGGGGCTGGGTATAACAGAGCCAGCTTGGGCAATGCTGGTGTGTTCCGGTGGTCAGGCTAGACTGGGCTCTGCCAAGGTGCCTCAGATGGGGCACGTGTGTGTAAAGGCTCCGAGAGACAGGTGTGCAGGAGCAGGGTGGGAGTGTGCAAAGGGGTAAATGTGCACATGAGCTTTCAAGGGAGGGCTGGGAGGTGGGTGGGTGGGCTGTGTGTGTTCAGGGCTGTTTGTGCCCAGGAGCAAGGCTGTGTAGGGCAGCATGTGTGCACATATGTGTGCATGTGTGCACAGACAAATGCTGGGCCATGTGAGTCTTGGGGTAGGGTGAGGAGTGTGCAAGAGTTTGCATGTGCACAGGGTTGTGTGCACGGGGTGTGTGTCCACAGGGCAAAGCCAAGCAGTATGGATGCAGGGAATTGTGTGTGCATGGGGGTGTGTGCATGGGGATGTGGGCACAGGGCATGTAAGCAGGGGCAGGGCAGGACAGTGTGTGTGGATGACACGGGTGTAGGTACAGGGGGTGGGGCAGTGTGTGTGCACAGGGACCAAGACAGGGCAGCATGTGTGTGTACATGTATGTATTTGTATGTGCATAGGGCTGCATGTACCAGGAGCAGGCAGCATGCATGACTATGTGCATGTGTGTGTGTGCACCCAGGGGCCCAGACAGGGTAGCATGTGCGTGTGTGTACACATGTATGTGTGTGCACAGGGCTGTACGGGGGTGGGGCAACATGCACAACTATGTGCACATGGGGCTATGTGTGCATGTGCACAGCCATATGTGTACACATGGGGCCAAGACAGGTCAGTGTGTGTGTGTGCACACGTAGGTGTGTGCGCCTGAGGCTGTGTGTACAGGGTTGGGGCAGTGTGCACAGCTGTGTGTGCACGTGGTGTGTATGTGCATGCACACAGACACGGCCCAGTAGGGCAGCGGGTGTGCACACACGCATGCATCCATGTGTGCACGTGTGCGTGTGTGCAGGCCCACCTGACCCGTGTCCCCCCGCAGGCGCCCCTGGCAGTCGGCCGCCCCCCCCACCCTCGCCGTGGCGCCCTGAGCAGGGTGGGTGGGTCGCCGCGCCCCCGCCCGCCATGGCCTGCACCGCGCCCGCCCCGCCCCGCGCGCTCAAGATGGTGTCGCGCCGCCGCGCCCTGCTGCTGCTGCTGCTGCTCGGCTCCTCCCTCAGCCTCCTGCTGCACCGAGGCACCCACCTGCCCTGGTACCCGGGGCAAAGCTAAGAGTGGGCCTGGGCGGGGCTTGAGGCCGGGGCGGGGCTACGGATGGGCCTGGGCGGGGCTTTGGGGGTGGGGCTAGATGGCAGGTATAGGGTGGAGCTAGAGGGAACTGGGGGTGGGATTGGAGGCAGGGGTGGGGCTGAGGGTGGGCCTGGGTGGGAGTTCAGGGGTGGGGCTATCTGGCAGGGGTGGAGTTTAAGGGTGGAGGTGGAGCCTGGGAACATTGGAGGCAGAGCTGGGGCCCAGGGTGGAGCTGGGTGGAACTGGGGGTGGGGTTTGAAGCAGGGGTGGGGCTAGGGTGTGTCTGAGCAGGGTTGGAGGGTGGGGGCAGGGCTTTATGGCTAGAGAGAGTTGGGGCTGGGACTTGGTGGAGATTAGGGACATTAGTGGGTGGAGCTTGGGGAGGGGCTAAAGGGTGCTTGGGCAGGCTTGATGGTGGGGATGGGGCTAGAGGGGGTTGGTTTAGGGACTAGGAAGGTCTCTGGGGGTGGGGCTATGTGGAAGGGAGGGGCAAGGGGGAATTATGGGCAGGGCTTGAGGGTGGGGCGGGGCTAGTCTCTGGGAGCGGGCCAAGGAGAGCTTGTGGTGGTGGGGCAAGAGGGAGCTGAGATTGGGGCGGGCCAAGGCAGTAGGTGGGCAAGGTCTGAGAATGGCCCAGAGCTGGAGGGCAGGGAGGGACAAGAGGGGATGGGGCGGGGCTACAGGGAAGATGGAGAGGGGGCGGAGCTCAGAGGGGTTGTGGGGCAGGGCTGTGAAGTGGGCAGGAGGGAGTTCATGGGGCAGAGGAATAGGAGAGGGAGGGGCCATGGAAAGAGGAGGGGCAACAGGAGGGTGTGACCTGGTAGGGGAGGGGCTAAAAGAGAGGGGTACAGGTGGGTGTGGCCACAGCAGGGGGGGCCCCGGCCAGGGAGGGGCCATGGAAAGGCGGGGCTATGCGGGGGTGTCATGGTGGGGGCGGGGCTATGGGTGAGCGTGGTTCAGCTGGAGGCAGGGCTGTGGCTGGCCATGGCATGACAGGGCAGGGCTATGGGAAGAGGAAGGGCCAGGGCAGAGCAGGGCGTTGGGGAGGTGTGGCTATACGAAGGGGTGGGGCTATAGGAAGTGGGCGGGGCTGTTCGTGGGAGTAGCATGGCAGGGCTGGGCTGCAGATGGGTGTGGCCATGGCAGGGAGGGGCTACCCAAACAGGAGGGGTGGCAGGAGCGTCACTGCCCCCCCTCACGCCCCGCCCCCTCACGCCCCGCCCCCAGGCCCCCCAAGTCAGGCGCGCCGGCCTGCCCGTCCCCGGCGCCGGGCCCGAAGCGCATGGCCGTGGCCTTCCTGAAGACGCACAAAACGGCCGGCTCCACGGTGCAGAACATCCTCTTCCGCTTCGCCGAGCGCCACAACCTGACGGTGGCCCTGCCCCACCCGCCCTGCGACCACCAGTTCTGCTACCCCCGCGACTTCTCGGCCCGCTACGTCCACCCGCACACGCGCCCGCCCGCCTTCATCGCCAGCCACCTGCGCTTCCGCGCCGCCGAGCTGCGCCGCCTCATGCCCAACGACACAGTCTACGTCACCATCCTGCGCGAGCCCGTCGCCATGTTCGAGTCGCTCTTCACCTACTACAACCAGTACTGCCCGGCTTTCCGGCGCGTGCCCAACGCCTCCCTCGCCACCTTCCTGGAGGAGCCGCGGGCCTACTACCGCCCCCAGGAGAAGTACGCCATGTACGCCCACAACACGCTGGTCTACGACCTGGGCGGCGACAACGACCACGACCCTGCTGACGCCGCCTACTTGCCTGGCCTCATCCGCCAAGTGGAAGACGCCTTCGCTTTGGTCATGATCGCCGAGTACTTCGACGAGTCCCTGGTGCTTCTCCGCCGCCTGCTCAACTGGGACCTGGACGACGTCCTCTATGTCAAGCTCAACATGCGGGCGCCGCAGTCGCGGGGCAACGGCACGGCCCCAGGCGTGGCCGCCCACGTCCGGGCCTGGAACGCGCTGGACGCCGGGCTCTACGCCCACTTCAACGCCACCTTCTGGGCCCGCGTCAGCCGCGCCGGGCGGGACTGCGTGGAGGCCGAGGTGCGGGCGCTGAGAGCCGCCCGTGACCGCCTGGTGGGCGCCTGCTTTGGGGGCCGGCCCCAGCCCCGGCCCGCCACCCAGATCCGCAACAAGGAGCTGCGGCCCTGGCAGCCCAGCGCCCAGGTGGAGATCGTGGGCTACGACCTGCCGCCTGGCTCAGGCGCCCCCCCGGACCCGCGCTGCCTCAAGCTGGTCATGCCCGAGGTGCAGTACTCCCGCTACCTGCTGCGCAAGCAGAGCCTGCGCTCCCGGCGCCGCCGCGGCCCCCCTCCGCCGGCCCGGCCTGGTCCCCGGGTGCTGCCCCCCCGCCGCGGCCTGCCGCCCAAGGCTGCTTGAGCCGCCACCCGCGGGCGTCTCTGGACTGGGGACCCTGGCAGCGGGGGCCGCACCGCTGGCCTGGGAGACGGGGTAGGACCCTCGGGAGGGGGTGGATCCGAACCCCTGTGGCATTGCCCGGCTGCTGTGAGCGGACCTGCTGCAGACTTGTGTACACATGCATGTACACATGCGGGCATCATTCTTTTGCATACACATGAACACACACAAACACATGTGGACATCATTCCTTTGCGTGCATGCGCTCACACGTGTGCACATCTTTTTGTGTGCCTACACGCACAGACACACATACACACACAGACATCTTCCCTTTGAACACACACACAGCCCTCCTCCACCAGGCACACAGCCTCAGGCTCCCCGCACACGTACATAAGCCACATTGTAGACACACACCCCTCTGCTTGCACACCCCCATCTTCGTGCAATCACAGAGACTCTGGGCAGGAAGGGAGCTCAGGAGGTCACATCTAGTCCAACCCTGCCTGAGGCAGGATCATCCTGATCCAAACCATCCCAGACAAACCCCTCATCCAGCCTCTTCGTCAAATGACTGTCACCCTGACACAGCACCCAGCATGGCACCCCAGCCTGCCCCAGGGGAAGCAGGGGGCTGCGGTGGCCAGCATCCTGCTGCTGTAAAAGGTTGTTAATATTACCTCCAGAGACCCCAGGCCGAGGCCGTGACCCCACTGCAGAGGAAGGCAAAACCCTTCCAGTCCGGACCAGTCAGGAACTTCCTGCTGCCCCCAGTGCAGCATTGGTCAGATCCTGAGCGGAGGGACAAGACCCTCTACCCAGGACCCTCCAGGGAGAGCCCCAGCAGCCTGGGCTGCAGCAACACCCAGCACCTCTGAGGGAGGCTTAGACGCTCCCGACCCAGGGAGCAGACAGCGGGCTGGGGGCAAGCAGCGCAGCCCAGAGCTGGGAGGTGCCTACAGCCGAGCACAGGAATCGTGGCCCCTAGAGCATCCCCGGGCAGTGGCTGCCCAACCTCTCCTTGCACCCCTGCAGTGATGAGAGCCTGTCATTCCCAGCGTCTCTGCCAGGACCACCCTGCACTGTTACCAGATTTGCCCGCTACTTTGGGGTGTGCTCATTTATTAGGGCTAGGGTCTTGGTAATTCTGTCAGTGTGCTGCTTGTGGTACTTGTGTTTCTATACGGAGCTGTATCTCTCCCCCTGCAAGCCCCCACCCCCCGTGGAGCTATCTTGCAGGACTCAGTTCAGTGGGGCCGGGTTCCTCCAGTCCCCAAATCAGTCATACACACAAACACACACACACAGATTAACGTGACACGCCTGACCTGGCCGGGTTGATCAGCATGGACAGGCTGACACCCTCATGTGCCAAGAATCAGTTCATCAGAGCAGCAATAAACTACAGTCAGACGCGAGCACACAGTTAAACAGAATACCTCCGAATCCGGCTGGGTACCTCCGAATCCGGCTGGGTGTCCGTCTGACACCCTCCTGGGCCAGCATTCAGTTCATTAGGGCACGTCTGAGCCAAACTGGGGCAATCAGCCTGTACAAGTGGATCCCCTTATGCGTTTCGAACTCAGCACGTCCCAATCTTTTAGTTTCTTGATGAGCAGACCCCACAGTATTTCTGGGCTTCACAGGGATCTTTAGCTTCGGTAAGAGGGGCGTTGCTGCAGAGCAAGTGGGGAAAGAGAAGTAAAGAAGGCAAAACATACCCAGTTACCACCAGTTTGACCAGAAAAGTTATTTATTGCTAAGTAGATGAAATATATATTGACACTAGTAGTGATAGACATGCAGAGGAAAAACAAACACAAACAGTCACAGTATACCCTGGTTTCACTAAGCATTTGGGGAAACTTAGCTCAAGCTTAACTAATACAGTTTAAGTTCAGAAATCTCTGCTTAGAGGGAGAGAGAAGAGAAAAGAGAGAGAGAGCTGGGATCTCGCCAGCCCAAGGCACTCGGGCTGCAGAGCCGTCAGGTCCAAGTTCCCAGCACGATCCTTGAAGGGAGACGATCGGCCTCCTGCCGCCTCTCCAGAAGAAAGCGGGTGGTGTCAGCACCCCCACTGCTGCTTCTTTTACAGATTTTTATACCCCCAGTTTAGTTTCTTTCAAGCATTGTCAATATTGTAAATCAAATTGTTTTGACATTTTTTATGGATAGCCGATATCTGTCTTGGAGTTTTTAGAAACACCCTTTTAATTGACAAGGGGTTTTTGGATTTTTGCTTGCTGTGAACAAGCCTCAGCTTAGCATGACCTTTTAGATCTTACTATAGTCTTTTAACAGACTTCAGGCACTTCTTGGAGTGTGCATAACCTGTTGTGGAGAGGACTTCCACCCGTCGTCTCGGGAAAAGTATGACAACACGTGTGGCCAGGGCTCCAACGGGCTGGACGCCGTGATGAACCCTGTACCATTGTTCAAATGCTGCCCGTACCCCCTCGGACTCGGTCTGTCGCCTCAGCGCTCCCTAACCCGGCAACTGAGTTGTAGCCAATTAAGTTTCCATTGGCCTCCCATAGTGGGACCGGGGAACGGCCGGCCCGAGATGCCTAGTAGACTTACTTTTGCTTAGAGGTGTGTGTGTGTGGGGGGGGAAGTCCTTTGTAAATCCAGATTAGAACTGCTCTGATAAATGCCGAGCTGGGTGTAAGAGTCGGTTAGCACTGGGAACACAGCTTCCTTATCATGCCGTGCTCCCCTGCTTTGTTGATCCCAGAATTTACTGCAGTCTCTGCTTCAGGGTTTCTGTTTAGGGGTGCGGGGGTGAGTCAGACAGTCTGTGTCCTGTATCAGGGTCCCCCAAGAACATGGAGCTGGCAGGTAGCAGCGCTGACAGGGAAGGCGTGTTTCCGGGTCTCCAATCTAAACGGACTTTGCTGCAACTCCGAGCCACGGGGCCGCGTCCTGCCCTCGGCAGCAGGCGCGGTCCCTCTTCTCTACGGCAGCCCTTTGCGCAGCCGAGGGCCGCTGTCACGTCCCCTCCTAAATGCCTTTTCCGCAAGCCGGACCTGCCCAGCTCCTTCAGCGCGCGTCCCTTCAGCTTGCTTTGCAAGCCCTCGACCGCTTTGCTGCCTGCCCTGGAGCTCATAACTTCTCCGCGGCCTTTATGAAATTCAGAGCCCAGAGCAGCGCGCGGCGTCCAGATGCGGCTTGCCCAGGGCTGAGCAGAGACGCTGTCGCCGCCCGTGTCCTGAGCCTCCCGCATCCCTTGACGCCTCTCGGAGCCGCACTGGCTTGCGTGCGGCTGCATCACGCGGCGGGCTCGTGCGCGTCTGGTGTACCAGGGCTCCACAGAGCCGCCCCCCTCTGCGCCTGCGCTTTGCAGGGGTCTTCCCCGGTGCGGCCCCTCGCATTGTGCGTCTTGCCTGCACCGCGTCTGTCCAGCACACGTGGGCCGCAACACCTGGCACCCATGTGCACGCACAGCCCCTCATACCTATGCACACCTGCCTGCTGTTACACACGCATTTGGCCTTGCACCCTCGCTGTCTCACACACGCCCACGCAGTCTCTCCCTGCCCCATGTCTCGCACACAGTCCACCCCCTGTATGCAGAGCTGCACATAGAGAGCCCCCCCATCTCTCACTGCACCCTTCTGCACGCATTTCTCACTCACGCTTACACACTCAGTCACACCCACACCAGGGCTCTGTCCCGTCTCTTTCTGTCCCCCAGACACCCCTCTCCTCCCACCCCAGACCATCCAGGGGTCTGGGACCACCCTGCACCCCCCCATTGAACCTCGTCATTCAACGTGTGCACACACACACAGATGCAGTGCAGGTGTCCAACACACACAGAACACAGGTCTGTGACACGCTTGCACATGCACATGCATGCACACACAGCAAAGCAGCATTCCCAGGCTGGTGCTGGCTCTGACCCTCCGTTGCCGCCAGCACGAGGCACCGTTGGTCCTTGCCCAGGGCCTGTGGGTAAAGCTGGGCCTGATGCTGGGGCCTGGGGCTGGTCAATAAAGGACTCTGTGAGGTGCCTGGTGGGCTCTGGTGTCTGTGGCTTTGGCGGGGGGGACGGGTCAGGACTGCTGGGCTTCAGATGGAGCTCAGGGGCAGCTCTGGGACACTGCTTCTGGGATGCGGCTGGCTCTGGGGTGGGCACTGCATCTAGGGATACAGTGGCCTCCCCTGGGCCTGGGAGGTAGGGGCGCGGGTCTGCTGTGCGTGGGATTACCTGGGCGGCAGATTGGACCTGGACGGGGGCCTGGAGAGTCCAGGCTGGGGGTGTGAGAGAGACTGGCAGACACAGCAGGTGAAGGGAGACCCCACCGATGAGGAGAGCAGAGCACAGACCCCCCCGATGATAACCCTGCGGCTGTCAGCCAGGGACATAGGCGCAGGGTCCCTGCTGCAGGTAAAGACTGCCAGGGATACACCCGGCCCCTCTGACACCCCCATAGGCTGGATCAGCCCCCCTGCTCTGACCCCCATACCTCCCCCGGGCCCTCCTGGGTGCTGCACGTCCGGGGGGCCAGCTGCCCCCCTGGACTCTGGGTGCTGGAGTGGGGGGGAGGGTGCAGGGGGGTCAGGGCTGTGGCTGGCTCTGGGTTGGTGCCAGGCGGGTTCTTCTTCAGCCCGGCGCTGCCGCGGGGGCCTGTCCCAGCCTCCCCCATCTCTACCTTCCCATTACACCTGTGTCTCAGTGGCTTGGGGGCTGGGTGGGGCTCCCCAGAGGAGGATCTCTGTGGCCGTGGGGCTGTCCCCACAGCCCTGAGCACGCTCCACAGGCTGGGGATGCACTGACCCCATTGCCCCGATGCCCCCTTCCCCAGCCCTGGTCCTGAGGGTCCCTGTCTCACTCTGCTGGACCTGGGGAGGAACCCAGGAGTCCTGGCAGCGGGGCAGGGGCGGGAGCAGAAGTAGGTGCAAGGGCAAGGGCACAGGCTTCCTCCCATCCCGGCAGCTGTTGCCCCCCCGGCTCCATCATCTTGGTGGCTGGCAGCTGAGCCCTATGGAGGGCTGGCTCCCAGCATTGCCCCTGGCCTGATGCTCTGCCCGCGGCTCCCCGTCAGACCTGCCCTTGCGGGACCGAGGCACCGGGCTCCTGGGCTCTGTGCCAGGCAGGACCTGGGGGGCAAAAGCTGGGAGATCTGGAGGCCCAAGGCCTGTCTGGGGCAGGGGAGAGGTGTCTGTGGGGGCAGAGAGGCGCAGGGCCAGGACTGGACACAGGACAGCTCCGGGGGGGGCGGCGGGTTTGGGAGTTTGGGGTGAGGGGAGGCGCCTGAGCCAGGACACCCGGGTTCTCACTCCACTCTGGCAGGGGGCTGGGGGCTGGGGGCAGCGGTGCAGAGCAGCGCACGCTGGTCCCCAGGACTCCTGGGTACTGTGGCAGGAGCAGGAGGGCCGGTGGCTGGGGCTGCGGCTGGCTCTGGGGAGGTCCCGTGGGTTATTCCTCAGCCTGGTGCTGCCCCCTCATGACCAGTCCGAGCCACAGAGTGAGAAATCCTAGAACAACCAAAAACCCTGCAGAAATCCTAGAGCAACCGTTTAGTTGGTCTAATAAAAATATCACATCTACCCGAAGAACCTGATCTGCCTATGTCCTTAGACCAACATGGCCACAACCAACAACCCTAAAGAAATCCTAGAGAAATTGGGCTGGAAGGGACTTCCACGGCCAACCCCGCACATCCAGCCCGGCCCCTGCCTGGCAGGAACAGCCCTGCCCAAACTACCCCAGACAAACCTGTCATCCAACCTCTTAGTCAAAAGACTGTCTGCCCTGGCACAGCACCAGACATCACAGCCCAGCGTGGCCCAAGGGAAAGGCCAGGGGCCATAGCAGCCTGCTGCGGTAAAGGGTTTCACAGTTGGTAGGGGCTGGAAGGGACAGATCATCGGGTCCAGCCCCCCAAACTTGGGCAGGAAAGACCGCTGGGATCAGATGACCCCAGCAAGGTGGGCGGCAAGACGTCTTCTGAAGGGTGCCAGGGTGAGCGACTGCACCACCTCGGGGGGCAGGCTGCTCCAAACCCTTGGCACTCGGCTTGTAAAGAAGCTTTTCTGTATGTCTAGCCTGAAGTGGTCCTCAATCAGCTTGTATCCGTTATTTCTTGTCCTCCCCTGGGTGAGAGGTGTTAAGAGTGGCCTCATTTAGTGGAAAGGATGGAGAGTCATGAAAATGAAACATCTATGCTTAAATGCTTGCACTGGGTTTCAGCAGTGGGGATTACATGGTGTGGCTTATGAAGACCCTGAAAAAGAAATCAAGGAAGCAAAGAAGTTCTGGAGGCCAGGACTTGAGCATCTCTGTCCACATGGCTTTAACCCTGGTGATGCATAACTCCACCATCAGGGGCTGCAGGAAGACCTCAGGTGATGCTAACAAAGGACATTTTCTCTCGGTAGTTGAACCCTTGGCTAAATGAGATGACCTGGTGCAGAAACAGGTCATTCATCTCCCAACCGTCTGGAGATGTCCGGTTCAGTGCTGGGATCAGCCCTGATCTGCCAGGTTCTTGAGCGGCTGCATGTGGTCCTGAGTCAGGGGCAAGACCAGAAGCCAAAGGGAGAGCCCACGTGCTTGGGGCACGCTCCTATCATGTCCTCCCAGCCCGGAGAAAAGGACCTCTGATCCTGACAGGGATGGCCTGGAGAAAGGGCGGAGAAGAAAAAAGGAAGGAGGAATGGGGACAGGGATGGGGTGGAAGATAGAAGAGGGAAGGAAGGAGGAGACAGAGAAGAGGTCACGGGAGAGGGGACAAGCACGAAGACTGGGGGAGACAGGAGAGAGGAGAAAAAGGAAGAGAGAAAGGGAAGTGGGAAGGGAGGGGAAGGGGGATGGTGCAGGAGAGGAGGAGACCACAGAAGAGGTGGGCTGGGAGAACAGGGCCCAGGGATGCTGGGAAGCAGGGGTGGATCCAAACCAGAGGGGCATGCTCCTGCCTCCCCATTGGCTCTGCCCCCAATGGGAGACCCTACCATACCTCCTATGGGTCATGGGGCTCATGCGGGGACAAATAGGCCACGCATTGCAAGACGGGCATGCTGCCGGGAGCCGGAGGAGGAGCAGCATGCCATGAAGAGGGGAATCCTATTTACATACTTACACCCAGATTGGCTGCCTGGTGCTGGCCACTGATAGGTCTGCTGCTGAAGCTGTGGCTGATTGGCCAGTGCAAGTGATCCCCCAGTGATAAAACCTGGTCTCTCCCACATTGCCTTTGTCCCTGCAGCCCAGGCAGGAGTTGAATGGGGACAGAGCAGAAGCAAAGGCTTGGGAAGTGGCAGGACTGGCCAGGACGACTCTGGGGGCTTTTAATTTATCCAGAAAGGTCCCAGAGAAGCCAAACAAGTTCCTTCACTCTACACCAGTCTATTGGGGTGTTATCCATCAGGGACCAGGAGGGGGTGAAGGGCACAAACCCACAGTGAGGTGTGGCCAGAGCTTTGGAGGGTCTGGCACTGTGACTGGCTTGTTAGCAGGGCCAGGGCCTCAGGGAGGCTGAAGGTCCCTGAATTGGGGCCACTGCTGAGATATAGGAACCAAGGTCACTACAGTTCATGTGATGATGGCAAATGAACCCATTTAAGAAGAGGTTTCTAGAATGAGGGGTCTGGGCATAGAAGAGGGCTAGGGGTAGAGAGAACCATGAGAGGGAGAGGGGCCTGAGGCCTGATGGGTAAGAGGCCCAGAGTGCGGCCCAGTGAGGAACTGACTTGCAGCCCGGTGAGGGGCCAAGGGGTCAAGGCCCACTGAGTGGGGCCTGAGGCCTGAGTGAGCAAGAGGCTGAGTGCAGCCCAGTGAGGGCTGGAGGAGTAGTGGATTTGGATACTATCTGCGGGGCATGGGACACGGTGTAGGGATGGCTTGGAGCTGTGTGATTGGCCCAGTACACCAGAGCTGCAAATGGGGCAGCCTCCCGCATTACATTTATTTCACACCAAAGGCATGGCAGACAAGAGTGGGGAAGACTGCCCTAGAACAGGATTGGGCATTGATCTCTTTGGGTGCTGGGTACACCCCCTCTCACATATATTTTTTTAAAATATAACTTCAAAAGCATTCACATTTTGTTTGCTAGTGATTCGCGTTCAGGAAATACTCCTTACATAAGTTAAATACATATTTTATTAAAATAAATAAATATACACCTCATATTCAATATATTCTACAAATAAATATTAAACTCTAGCCATAAGGGCTTCATTAGGGATTTGTTACAAGTCAAGAGACAAACGCCTTCTTCCTAGGATCATTACAAAAACAGTTTCAGGAATCAAGCGGATCTTCTATACTCCAGAGAAAACCATACCTCAAATCATAGCAACTGTTGGTGGAGTATTTCCCACACCATCTTCCTACGGAAGTAAGACATCTGGTGCTAGAAAAGGTAGAAACAATTTCTATTAGACATGCAGTCATAGCAAAGAAGTAAAAAAACCACATAGGCAATCCCATAATGATAATTTATGCCAACCCTGCAGACCCAGAAACTGGCACAAGAAGCAAGGGAGAGTTCCCACTTTTCTATTGAAAATCATAGGGGTTAGGGCCACAAGCCAAGGGGCCAAAAGGCAGGGAACAGGTAAAAGGTAAAGAAACATCAACATTGTGGTAGCTTAGAGTCAGCACCTTAATTTCACCCTGACATCTCCATATGTGTCCCCAGATTAGCCTTTACTCCCTAGCGCGCTCAGATAGCCACGAACACCTTGTGCCTCCTGAGACTCGGGGGGCACAGTGACCGCCTGCAGGCAGCGATGGCGGTGGTGGCAGCAGGGGTGTGGCGGCAAGTGGGGACCGCCCACAGGCGGCCACGGTGATGCTGACAGCGAGAGTGGGCCAAGCGGGGACCACCGGCAGGCAGCTGCGGCAGTGTTGGCAGCAAGGAGCGGGGGATGGCAGGTACCGAGTGGCGGTGGCGACCACCTGCAGGCACCACTGGCAGCGTCAGTGTGGGGGGGGTGAGTGGCAACTGCTCGCAGATGTCACCGGCATCAGTGGCCAATTTCAGGGGGTGCAGGTGCACCCGTGTGTGCCCGCTACACATCCGCAGTTGCCCCCAAGCCAGTTAACCAAGCCAGTGAGATCTCCATACCCACTGTGCGCTCCCCCGTGTAGGATGGACCAGGTTCCACCTATAGGCTGCTCTCTCTCTTCCCCCAAACCTCCTCCTTCTTCTTCCCTTGCCTCCATAGCCCCTCCGGGTTTCTGGGAGTTGTTATCCAAATGAATAACCAGATCTGTAGCTTGCCCCCTGGTGCCTCCTGATCTTATACGCGTTACATTCACATTACGCATTTTTACGAAGACCCAGCATTCACCACTTTCCTTAAAGGCATATTTGATAATATTGGTTTTCTTCTCCACTAAACACAGAAAATTCAATGCCCAAGCAAATGCCAACATTAAACATGATAGTACCTGGGTCAGTGGCTGACAACTAACAAGCCTGAAACACCTGAAAGCTAGCCAGCGTTCACCCAGGAACCTGGACTGGATTGGTATACACACCCTTATGAAAATGGGGCACATGCTTCCAGTCCTTCAACTCAGTCCCCCATCTCAGAAGAGCTGGACAGGCTGACCTTGGCAAATGGGCATTCGGAAGATGCCAGGCGATGACATAAACAGCCCTGCAAAGGCTCACTTATCAGTACTACTTCAGCAAGGCCTGGTCTGCACCAGGTGGGTTTGGCGGCACAATCCTGGGAGAGTCACCAGAAGGAAGTGGGACTGCATGTAGCTGGAAGGCACAGCAGTAGGCCCAGGACCAGAGACCACCCATGCCCCATCCCACCCCAAATACTGTTGCCCCAAGGACTTTACAAACCACCAACTGGGCAAGAGGCAAGAGACCGAGTCACTTGCCCAAAGTGTTAGGTAATTTATGAGCTTCACTCACCTGTGTAAAAGTGACTGGCTTGTCCCTGGAGATATAGTCTGCATATTTACAGGTAAACACCCCGCAGTCGCTGCCATTCAGCTGCTGCGGAATCTCCTGGGATTAAGGGACGGGAGGTTACACACAGGTGCCTCCATCCCACTTCACACCTGCTTTCTGCCAGGAAGAGGTGCAGGATTGCATCTCCGCACTCCGCTCCCAGCATATCCATGGGCCTGTCCCAGCACACCAAGTTTAAACCTCACTCCCAAAACACCCATGAAATCAGACCAATTCTTCATGCTCCTGCGGCTCATATATCACATTCAAAGGAAGTCAATTCCTGCTTTGAATGCTGCCCAGCACAACAGGGTCCTGGTCCCACTTGGGACCTTTCAACTCCAACAGAGACAACTTAGGGTGGAGGCATCCATTTAATTCTGCCCCTCCCCTCATCACTTGCTGGAGGTCAAGCTACTGAAGGACCAGCTTTGGCACTGGATTTCAATGGGATGTGCGTATGTAGCTCTACAGCTTCAGAATTTCCTCACCACACGTTCTCAGCAGCGGCTTTGTGTGACAAAGGGTCTGATCTGCCCCCCTCTGCCCGTCTTCCTGCTGCACAGAGGAAGGCAGTTACAGCTCTGGGGCTGCGAACAAATACCACCTCTGTCACACCAGCAAAATGTTTGTGCCTGCCCAAAATGGGAGTGAACAGATGTCTGTGCCCCTTAAGATGCCCGCAGGGCCCAAAAATGTGAGGAGAACGATTCCTATAAAAAGTTTGTGTCATTTTACTGCCAGGAAGGTCTGTTGGGTCATGGTATGATCCCCGCAGCCCAGAGCTTCCTGTCCTCTACAGTGGCCCCTTCGGGATGCTGGGGCACATGTTTCTGACTGCAGAGAAAACAAACCCCATGGAGCTCCCTGCTCTGAGCCCACAGACATAAGCCCCGAGTCTAGATCAGGCATCCAGAGGCGCTGACTTGCAGGATTGTGTCCCTGGACCCCAGAGGCAGCAGGGGCCCAATCCTGTGTGACATATCCAAGCACAGCTAATTTCACTGCTAATCCCGCGATGAAAACAAGCTCTGTTAGGAACCTGGAAGGAGGGGATGGACTGTTGAAAGGGATCTGTTGGGGGGTTTACTGTGCCCACGAATCTGCAACGCAATCCTATGACGTTCAACAGATGCAGCATTACGCTCTGCTTTGCGTGCACAACAAGTCTGACAAGGAGAACCCGGCCTTGCTGCTTAGTTCAAGCTTGAGTGGGACTCACAGCTAACTTTTCCTGACCACCATTTAACGCCACTTGGTGAGAACCTTTTTCAAGCCACGTAATTTGAGAAGCACGGTTCGAATTCATCAAGCCCCGAGTGCTGCTGCCATACTTCCCCCTTCCCCACTGCAAATACCATTTCATACCAAAAAAGCACCTTTCCAACAAGCCATGGCTAAAAGCTGCCTACAACACACAGCTGTCTTGGGGGGAAAAGCCTGCCTAAACCCTTCAAACAATTACACTTCCAAGACATTTGTTGGCAAACAATGTTGACGTACATGTGATTTCATGCAGTAGAGGGTCCACTCTGAAGGAGAGATCTCTATATTCCTCTTGGTCTTGCTCTCTTCCAGCAGGTATTGGCTGTGCAAAAGTGACAAAGTGTCAGGCATCTTCATATTGTAGCCAGCAGTCTGTAAAGTTATTGGATTAACCATCTCTACACCGATGACTAAGAGGTGCTAAGAAGAAAGGCTACAGAATGTGATATCACGTCAAAGGCAAAACTTCCTGTTCCTAAAACTATACCTATCACGCCTGAGATTTTAGGTCACAAGTTCGTATGACCTCAACATCATCTACAAGACTTCTGCATTGAACTAGATTGCTGATCGAAACCACCAAGCAGGGTTTCCAACAGCTTGTACATGTAGGGACAGTCCAGAAAAAAAGGTAAAATCACCTGTCCATAAAGTCCATCAAAATGAAGCAACCATGAGCTTGAATGGAGTTTCAGTGATAGAAGGAAGCTGTCTGCAAAGTGTTGATGGACAGACAAAGCAAGGCTGTGGTCTGAGCAGGGGCACAGCACACTTCAGGGAGCTCTGTTAGGGCTTCTTGACCTATTAGAGCCTCCCTAGCTGTCTATACCCCCCAGCCATGTGCTGCCACTGCTGCATACTGTCACCTACCTATACCACTGCCTGACAGACAGCCAGGGTCACATAACTTCAGGTTGCACAGGGAGGGGGTGGTGCAGACAGGGCAGTGCTGTGGGGCTGATATGAGGAGAGGTATTGCATAAGGGCCCATGCCAGGATGAGGGGAGCAGGGCTGGCAGGGGTAAAGCCGGGGGGCAGGTTTGGAGGAGGAAGCAGCATGGGGGTGAGGGGGGGAATCAGATTGTCCGAGTAGTAGAGGGTCCCTTGGGTGGGAGAAGCATGGTTTAAAACTATTGGTGCTATCAAGTGTGGTTGCCAACATAAAATTTCTTTTTTTTTTTCACTGCCAATCTGCAAATAATTTACTAACCAACAAACTATTTTTATTACTACACTTAGTGCTAAACACCTAAATTTGAACCTGGCCTATCTCGCTGTTGGCGGAAGGGTTGGATTTACACAATGTAAAATATGTCAGTAAAAATATAGGTCAATACAAATTTTGGTTGTGAGTGAAAAAAAAAAACTCCTGGGTTGGTAACTGCGCCAGCTAGAAAGATTATAACAGGGCGCCTTCCTTATGAAGCTGTTGTAAATCCATTCCTCAGAAGTCACTTGGCAGCTTGGGAAGTAGGAATAGAGTAGGCATTTTTTTAATACGCTATAACAGGTGATGATCCCAGGTGCAGAGGGAGAATGAGTGGCAGACAAAGCACAGCCTTCACTTCACATACACAAATTGCTGTAGCAGGTCCACGGCCATGGGATGGCCGGGCGGCCCATGCCCAGTTCAGGCTCAGCTGCAGCTCTTCCCTTGAATCTCTCCTGCCACGGCTTGCTCTTAATGAAGATTATAAAAGGGAGGCTGCTTGTGGGCCCTGTGTGAGCCTGAGCCCAAATCGATCCCCGCTGGGCCTCTCCTGGGATACCAATTCCAACCTTTTCCAGTGGCAGCAAGACACTGCTTGGCTAGAGTCCACTAGTGCTACTGAGCACACCTCTTCACCATACTCTGTCCTTACTTCCATACAGCTCATGGTATCACAGTATCACTTTGAGCTTTATACTGTAGTCCTACCCGGTCTGGAGACAGACTGATGTGACAGCACACATCAGTCTGTGGCCAACTCCAAAACCACAGCACAGATTGAGCATGCTGTGAAACTGGTTGTTCACATGAAGTGCATGTTCTCTGACATCTCTTCTCTTGCTTCTTTTACACCATTAAGGCCAAGTGGCAGACCATGACTTCCAACCCCCCGTGACACCAAGAAAACACTGGGACCAGCAAACTGACTGGCACACCAGTCTGAACTACAGCCCCAGGGGTTTCATCGTGGCCAAGAGCTCGCAAGCTAATCTTAGCACTGATGTGGACACAGAGGTCCCCCTGCGGAAGCACAGGCACTTTCAGTCCTTCCGCAGAATATCAATTTCCAGGGCACTCAGTTGTGCCACAAGGCATCTGTGCGGTCCCAGAATTTCACTTGCATTCTTAGCATGTGGGTACATTGGCAAGAAAGCAGAGTATAAGTTTCTAGAGGCTTAGGAGGGAAAAGGAGGGAGAAGCACGCTAACATCAATTGTTTATCATCTGTTGAGAGTGAACAGATTGGGAATAGAGATTCCTGTCATCCAAGTCTTGTGCTAATAAAAATTCCCATTCCAGCTAGGAATTCCGGGAAGTCTTTTTCCAAGGAGAAGAGTGTACGCAATCCATTCAGGAAGCACTTACTCACCACAAAGATTTACATATCTGGTGGCCATCTTGACCCAGGGAGTCAAAATATTTAATGGTCTTTCTTCTGACATCTATCACCTGTTATGGAAAGACAGGAATTAGCCATATCAGCCTGAAAATGAAAGCCTTTTTGTTTTAGCTTCTTTTCTCGGCCAGTCCAAAGAAAGGGCCAAGTTCACTCACCGCTAATCCCCAGTGCACCTGGAGGTGAATTGGCACCAAAATTAGGTCCTTACTGAAGATATCCACCTTTTTTGTCCACCTTCTTACTCCTTGATAACCTCCAGAAGTTAGTTGGGGGTAGAAAAAAGTACTGAAAGCATGAAGTGCTGGAAACCCCTTCTTCTTATTTCTCTCCACCAGAAGATTCATGTAGAAATTGATGACCTGCACACGAGGGAACGTATTTCATAGAATCAAAGCAAATTAGTGCTGGAAGGGACCTCAGGAGGTCACATCTAGTCCAACCCTCCGCTCAAAGTGCACCAACCCCAACTACATCATCCCAGCCAAGGCTTTGTCTAGCCGGGTCTTAAAAACCTCCAAGGATGGAGAGTCCACCACCACTCTGGGTGACCTGCTCCAGTGCTTTACTACCTAATTTGAAGGGAACGGTGGTGTGGGGGGGAAGGAAGAAAAAGGAAGTCATATTGGGTTGCCTCTCTGCTCAAATTCACACCTTTCTTCTGGATCAAGGCAGGTGTCCAAGTATAGCCTTGTAAAGAAGTTTGTGGCATACTATTTATGTCATGCACAAGAAAGCTAATCCTCATTTAATGCATTTTACCTCATCATTGAGCCAGTGATGGTTCCTTAGTGTCTGCATGTCCCGACGAGTGATCTTTAAATTAAAGGCACTGCTCAGGATCTCATCCTCATGGCCATGGCCAAGCGCCTTCATTATCTTTCTCTCCATGACCTGAAAAAAACGACTCTATGAAGTAGCAAGGCCAAACAGAGCAGGTCAGTTTGTGCACCACACTAAACTGGGAAACACGTGTGCAAGATCTGCCTGATCACAGGACAGTTCTGGAGACAGGAGTCACTAGCTAGTGCTGTTTTTAAGAGCAGATGGTCATTGGCTGTGGCAGCATTTTCTGCTAATACGTGTATTCATCTGGTCCTTAGCCACAAGACAATATTCTGTATTTCACAGTTACTAAGTGGAACGGCTGCCTTTGGACTGCTTTAAACATTGCCGCAGTCGCTTGGAATAGCCAGCACTCTCCAGCCTTGAGCCCAGATATGGTTGCTTCAGTTCAGAAGTTTGCTCTTGAAGACTGGGGATTGCAAGAGTGCAAGAGGTTTCACAGAAGACAATGGCATAAAAACTAAAACCAGCCCTCAATGCATTTGGGACTATCCTGTTTCCAGTCACACACACAAAATCCCTGAATGAGCCAGAAATATTATGCAGCATGTGGAGGAATCAACCCCTCTGCCTGCCTGTGCCCCTCTGGTCACAAACTCTGGATGCACCTGGTCTCTGTGGTAACGGGGCTGGGGACTTCCTTGCCGGAGGGGGAACCTGCTCCTCTTGGTCTCAAGTGTCCCCACCACTGCAGGTCATGTGACTAGTTCTCTCACCTGTCTGTCAACCTGGCTGCCCCAGGTTACCCTTGGGCACTGACCTCATGGCATGGGGCAGGGGCTCCAAAGATGTCAGTCTCTGAGTTGAGCTATGATGCTTTTTAAATGGTCTGGTTAACACCCAATACACCTGGCCTTCCCTGGGCCCCCAAAGGTGATCTCCATAGGGCTATATCAGCTAAGACTGCCCAGGGGGTGGGGAGGGGAGTAGCCACGATGAAGACACAGACAGCAGCTGAAGTTGGTTCCAGATCCTAGCCGCCCTGACCGTGAAGTCGCGCCTCCTGATGTCTAGTCTGAATCTCCCCTCTGCCAGCTTGTGACCGTTATTCCTGGTCACTCCTGGCGGTGCTTGGGGGAACAGGGACTCCCCCAGTACCTGCTGGTCCCCTCTGACTAGTTTGTAACTGGCCACTAGATCCCCCCTCAGCCTTCTCTTGTGGAGGCTAAACAGGTTCAGGTCCCGTTGCCTCTCCTCGTAGGGCCTGCCCTGCTGCCCCATGACCGTGTGAGTGGCCTCCTCTGGACCCTCTCCATGCTGTCCACATCCCTCCCGAAGTGCGGCGCCCAGAACTGGACGCAGTACTCCTGCCGCGGCCTGACCAGTGCCGCATAGAGGGGGAGGATCACCTCCTTGGACCTGCTCAAGATGCACCTGTGGATGCACAACAAGGTATGGTTGGCCTTCCTGACCGCCTCCCCACACTGCCGGCCCATGTTCATCTTGGAGCCTTTCTAGATACATAGCTTGCAGTAACACAGATGCATGATCAAAGCTACCCAGCCTTGCTATTTGCTCTAAGGTTATTCTGTAATACTTCTCTATCCTGCCCCCTTGCCCAAGCCTTCCCACTGTAACCAATAAAGGTCTTCACTGTACTGAAGGTGGTGGAGTTGTTGGGAAAGGCATGCCTTTGTACCCCCTTGGTCCAGCTAACTAAGGGAGGCTACTTTTTGTGCTTCAGGCTAGAGGAATCACCCCAAGCTTTTGCAGTGGGTCAAACATACTCAAGGACTACAAGGCCTGTGTACCCCATGGAGGCACAGGGTCCAGAAACAGTCCAGACCTCTGGGTGGTGGCAGTGATACCCCCAGGCTTGCAGATGAGCTCCAGGAAGGGGGTCAGCCAGACATGTGGAGACCCCAGGGAGGCACTTGGAGTGTGGCAGGTAGATGGGTGCAATGAGGTGGGTGGCTCAGCACAGAAGCATCCCCTACTGGCCCACCACCCAGCATACACAAGCATGAGCAGATGCAACAGAGCACAGCTAAGGGAGCAGAGAGAAAACCATTCCCCCTAACACAGTAATGCGGCTGTCAGGTACTGGGGCGGACATAAATTTGTAAGAGTCTGAAATCTCGTGAGCTTCAAAGAGACTTCAGGTTTTGTGCAGGGATTTTCAGGGAGAGGGGCCCGACAACGGAAGGATCTAGAGAAAAAGAGAGGGTGGCCTGTTAGTGTCAAGCAGACCCCCTCCCCCCCCCAAACAATATGTAGTTTGAATTTGGTCACATGCCAGAATCCAAAGCCAACATGGATGCAAAGAGGTGAAAAAACAACACATAGTTTATGCTGCCAAAACACAAACTTTGATCTGTGAAATTATTCTTTGTCCAAGTTGGAGTGGAGAAGATATGAGAAATACCCTGTTCTGTTCTAGTGGTGAGGACCTCCTCTGTGGACCTGGAGCATTAGGCAGTCCAAAAGTGATGAGAATAAGCAGTTCCTTATTTTGTCACCCTCTCTGAAGGCCAGATGGCAATGGGTTGATAAAACGTGGCTTAATAAAATAACAGGGCAGAAGGCTGAGTCCCAGAGACAGAAGCAGTCCAATTCTACCCTCAAGGGGCATCCCACTGGACACGCCTACATTAGCATTAAGTCTGTAGTGAATGAAGCAAAACTTAGATCCTGATTTCAACTGCCCTGAGATTACTCTGGAGTAACCTTCCAGTATATGAACTAAGTATCTACTTTAAAATCTATCCCTGTGTCACCCAGGTCAGGGACTGCCCGTTTAAATATACAACTACCACCAGGTCCTGTAGATCTGAACACTTAATCACACTTGCAGATGGCCAGACTTCAGAAAAACACAAAAATAACCATGAAAGACTGAGAAACTCCATTTCCTTTACAATTTTGTGGTTCAAAGACACAAAGCAAAAGGTCACAGTACCTCTGAGAGTTGAGGAAGTTGTTCTCCCTTCATTTCCAAGCCTAAGCATTTCTCTTCTTCTACCTCAAGTGCAGAGGGCCTGGTGGATGAGGCAGGGGCCAGGCCTGACCCAACTGACACCTCCGCCAAAACATCAATCTCAGGATTTCTCTGTTAAAGAGAAGGAACCTTAATAGCACAGCACATATTTTGTTAGGGAACATCATTGCCTGTCTTGTTTTCTGCAACTGCACTCAATTACATTCAATGCTCCATGTATTACAGGTTGACAAAGCAGCTTCTGAGGACAAGAAAACACAGAGTGGGCTGGAAAACAGAACGCAAAGTGAACTGGAGCAGCACACTGAGAAGCCCCATGTCTAAAGGGTCTTTCTATTCGGGTATTTCCCATTCAAATGACCACATTCCTACACAGGCTGCATACCACAAATATAACCATCAGTGACATACTCAGGTGAAGAAGGGCACAATTTATGGTTGAAAAAAACCATTGAACTCTGAGATACAAGTTTACCCGAAGAGAAGACATGCAGGGATTTCAAGCTTACCCCTCTGTCTGTCTGTCCGACTGTCATGCCAGGTTTTGGAGAGGTTCTGCATGGGAGAGAGAAATGGGGCATGTTTCAAACCACACACACTGATTTTTGACAAAACAGCTTTGCAGTCAGAGGTTTATGGGGGGCTGGGAGCTGCTTCTATGGGGGTGAACTCAGCTATGGCCTTGATAAACGGCAAGACAACAAGAAATAAATATTGAGTATCTTACAGCGCCTAAAACTTGCAGGTTCAGCTAATGAGGAGACTGTCAACGGGACAGTAAATGCTGCAGGTAGAGCAGAAACCAAAGGTTTAAAAATGTCCTTCCCTCCATTGCTAGCAACTGTGCACATGGGAGAAACAGAAAAGCGATATTCCTTTCCCACAGCTAAAGAGCCCTGGCTGCCATGAGAACTGAAAAGACAGGGTCTCTTCTACACCACTGACATCTGTAACTACCTCTAGTCTGAGGCCAAAACATCCAACATTTGGTGCCTCTGAAGAAAGAGAAGACAACACACTTGTCAGTACAAAAGCCTAACCAAGCATATTCCTAGGACAAGGAGCCTGACAGGGCAGCCAGTCCTTCCTGCTCATTGCGATGCATGAAGGAGAGGAGAATAATACACATGGAGCAAAACCTCTAGCTCTAGTGTTCAGGTTGCAGTGAGTTTTGCTACCTTGTACTGTTTCCCGCTTGCTGCAACAGAAATAATAAAGCACACCAGCTACTCCCTTTTTCAAGTTGCTCCAAGGGCACACGTCCACTCCCTCAGGAGGATGCTCTACAGCACCATGATTTCTGTCTTCTCCTAGGCAGGTGCTGGGAGCCAGGCACACACAGACAAACACAAGAGATCTCCTACCTGCTTGCACCCTTTCCTCCAGATTTGAGTGGGGTCTCAGTTGCAGGACTTCTGCTACCTGCATGGAAGGATGAGAAACACAAATTGGAAACAAATCAACTTTCAGATTGGTGCCGGTGCAGGAAAGGCTCATTCACAGGGTCTACCATGAATAAGGCCCAACGGCAGTTGCGGTGGATGCCCATCGCTCGCACAGGAAATGGTTGCTGCTCTGGCCAAATGTTGCACCAGGGCGGTTTTATGACGGGTCTTGCTCCCCAGCAAATTTAGATGTTCTCCCCGTAGGGTAATGCTGGTGAAGTCTATGGTGCTTCATTGTGATCCAAAGGACCTTCCAGTTGAGGCTTTTAACCAGTTTCACATACTCTGCACAATCTCACAACTACCCCTGGCAGGAGGGGAACAAAGGTCACCCACTGCAGCTCTCTTAAACAGCCAAACTAGGGGGCATGACGGGAGGGGACTGCAGTAGATGCAGCTGGACAGCTGGAGAGGAAATCTAGATTGTTTCAAAAATGCATTTTTCTTTGGCTCATTCTCCCATGAGAAAAGTGCCTTAAGTTAGGCACTGGGTTCTCAGCTTGCTAGAGTACTCACCAGCCCTTAGTGGCACAAATGGAAACAATCCTACTCCATGATGATGTTCTTCTCTACAGTCACCAGCGCTTAACGGTTCCTCGGAGCAGGCTTGAGGACTTCTGCACAGCAAGATTCAGGCAGAGGAGAAAAGGCTGTCAAAACTTCCTTTGGAAGAACCCCTACATGTGCTAAAGTAACCAGCGTGTGCAAATTGTCTAAGCAGGCTGGAGCCCCTTCTCATACAGCCCTGGCGTGTGGGACGTTTAGCATGAACAAGCAATACAAGTTGCAGAAAGGGATGTTTAGGTTGGATATTAGGAAAAACTCTCTCACTAGGAGGGTGGTGAAGCACTGGAACAGATTATTTAGAGAGGTGGTGGGATCTCCATCTCTGGAGGTGTTTAAGGCCTGGCTCGACCAAGCCCTGCCTGGAATGATCTAGTCAGGGATGATCCTGCTTTGAGCAAAGGGTTGGACTGGATGTGAGCTCCTGCAGTCCCTTCCCACCCTAATTCTCTATGATTCTAAGATGGCCAGCCAGGATTAGGTTACTGATCCATTAATGGAAATACCCCAACTCCAACAACCATTTCACCCAGGCAAGAAAAAGGATTATGGAAGCTAACCCAGCTGGTGAACTCCTTCATCTGGATGAAACCCAAATCTAGGCTTTGACCTCTTGTTTTACTGCTCCCACGTGTGGTTTGTAGAAGTGAATCAAAGAGGAAGAGCTTCCCCAATGGAGACACAGCAGAGAAGCAGGAAAAAAACAAGAGGAGAAAGACTCCCATGGCTCATCCTCTGTACCCTTTGTCTGATAACTTGAGCCTCTTTAAGGGCCCTGGATATGACAACTGCATGAACCGTAACTGGTTCAGATGCAGGCTCCATGTTTAAATCTCTTGACAACATGCAGCTGATGGGATTCTGAATAAAATGGACCAGTTCTTTCATGGACCATTTACAGGAGCACCCAGGTCCCCAGTCAAAAGATCACTTTCCTTGGCCTCTCCCAAAAGAGACATCTGACACATTCCAGCCCTATGAATAGTAATAGTAGTGATCAGTAATTACTTGCAGTGGTTTCCAGCTCTGGCAGTGGACTGGTTTCTAGCATGCTTACGCTTCAGAAATATTGGTGGGAGCTTGTACTTCTCTTTCTCCTCTCTTGGAAAACCCTACGGGAAGGGGAAAAAAAAGCCCTGTTAAAGCCGTGATGAAAGAGGCCAAGTGGGCTGAGGTCTAGTCTGCAGCTCTGCAGGGGACCACTTTGTGGGACTCAACAACGCACGTGTTGATGTGAATTGGTGCCATCCATAGTAATCACATCTAGATGCCCTTTCCCCACAGATGTGATGGCAGTCTTCACCTGGCAGCAGGCCTCAGAGATAGCTCCCTGACTGCTGCCCAGGAACATAATATTTAATTTGACTGGGGGAGTGCTAGCCCCCAGGCTGATACTCTAATTTTGTAATGGTTTTGTTGTGAGCATGGCTGAGTGGCCATGAGGAAAAAGTGAGGCTTTGAGGCAGCTGGGGAGAGAGAAAGGGTAGTAGCCATGGGACAGAGTGAAGAACAGAGATTGGGGAAGGGCAGAGAAAACTGCAGAGGCACCATGAAGGTGCTTTGCCTGGAGATCAGCAGTCTGCTGTGCTGTTTTACAGGTCAGCGGTCTGAGCTCTCCTGGTCCAAGGACAAACACCCTGCTTCCTCGGAGCTGTCCACAAAGAAGGGGCTCTCCAAAGCGGTGGGCTGCGGGGAGGGAGGTGATGGATTGCTGGAGAAACCAGGGCCAGAGATGAGGCCGGGTGTCAAAGCCAGAGACTTGGCCCTGGAGAAGCGACACCATGGCTAGGTCAGCGAGGTCCTTCCAGAAAGGAACACCAAAGAAGGCTTCCACTTTGGAAACCCCAAGGCAGAGCTTCACCTTAAAAGAGGTGTAACCAAGGACAAAAGCTACTGCCAGGAACTGTACAGTACATCTAATGCCCACTACAGATGCTGCTACAAAAGTGGACAACATGTTTTTGCTCTATTTGAAGCAAAATTTCCATATAACTAAGGATCCCTTTCAGCCACGGCAGCGTTCTGGGAACCGCTGTTGAAAACTGCTGGTCTGCTATAACCTTAAAAACCTTTTCACGGGTCCTCCTTTATGATCGACCTGTTCAGAAAGGCAAAGGAGAAGGACATGCTAGTTCTGTGCACTGAGAAGGGAGCTCTACATCAGTGCTTCTCAAAGTAGTGGTCCACAGACCGGTGCCGGTCCACGGGTCACCGGTCGCCAGTCTGCAGCGAGTTGCCAGGAAAGAAAGAAATATATTTTCAGAAGCATAACACTGATATGTCATAGTGCCACAATTCATATGTTCCAACACTCTGGGTGACGTCACGTCGTGCGAGGTGAGGAAAGGGAAAGAAACAGCCCGTCGCGCATTTGTGTAGCGCTGTTACACACAGTTGCTGCCACCAGCTGAACCAGGCACCGGTCCCTGGCCCACTGGAAAAAAAATTGCTGGTCTTCCACATTAGATAGTTTGAGAAGCACTGCTCTACTTCCCTTTCAGCACTTGGGAATCTCTCTGCTTCCACCTCAAGTATAGTGGGCCTGCCAGACGAAGCAGAGGCCAGCCCTGACCCAAATGACACCTGCTCCGAAACATCCATCTCAGCTCTTCTTTGTTAAAGAAAGCAACCTTAGTAGCACACTGTTCGCTACGGAGCATCATTATCTGTCGTGTTTTCTGCAATGACACTATATGCTCCATGCATGAAAAGTTTATAGATCAGCTGCTGATCAGAATACAGCACAGAGTGATTTGACTGGGGTCCGGAGTCACGAGGGCCACGCTCTTCCAGTATTTCCCATTCAAATGGCCACATTCCTACACAGGCCATCCACCACAGGTATAAGCAAGGCAGCTGTCAACAATGATGCCCTCAGGTGAGGAAGGGCACAAGTTATGGTTGCAAGCACCATTAAACTCCAAGAGACAAATATGACCTAAGTGGAGACACACGGGGATCCCACACTTACCTCTCTGTTCGTCTGTCCAAACGTCATGCCAGGTCCTGCAGCGCTTCTGAGTGGACTCCATTCCCTAGGATAAAGAAACAGGTCATGTTTCAAACCAGAGACACTGACTTCTGACTAATCAGCTTTCGGGTGTCCACCCCCTCAGGATTATACTCAACACCATTAAGATTTCTGCCTTCTCCTAGACAGGTGCTGAAAGCCTGGCACGCAAGGACAAACACAAAAGAGATTTCCTACCTTCTTGCACGCTTTCCTCCAGACCCGACCTCAGCTTCAGGACCTCTGATACCTGCATGGAAAGACCAGAAACAAATTTAAAACAGAGTCATCTTCCAAATGGTGGGAACATCTCATTTGCAGATTTGACCATGAGCAACCTCTGACTCTCAGCCCATTGCTGATTCAGGAGGCAGATGCTGCTCTGACCAAATGTTGCTGCCGGGTGATTTTATGACAGCTTTTGCTTTAGGGCAAGTTTAGACGTCTCACCATAGAATAAAGCTAGTGAATTCAGCCTGTGCACCACTGTGCTCTGAAGGACCTTCCCATAAAGGCTCTTGGCCATTTTCATAGACTGTCCACCGCTTCATCACTATGTCAGGCAGGCAGAGAGTAAGGGCACCCAATGCAACCAGTGTACACAACAGACCTAGGACACTCTACTGGGAGAGGACTGGATCAGCTGCAGCTGCACAGCTGGGGATGGAAGACTAACCTGGTGTTTCCCAACCTTTTCCTCAGCACGAGCCCATTTAAACACTGGAAATTTTGTACAAACCCAAAATGATGCAGACCAGATCAATATGCACCCCACCCCATGGGCGACACAGCTGAAGCAGAGTCCGTGGTAGGAGGAGAATGCAGACTGTCCACGGGGCTGCCCAGCCTGCTGCCCTGCCGCCGGGGGCCTGCACAGCCCAGCAGGCAGGAGGCAGCAGGGTAGGGAGCGCCAAGCTTGCAGCAGGCAGCCTGCATACATCCCAGCCCTGAATACAAATCTGGGGGCATATGCCACCCCATGCCTGCCTCCCCAGTAGTGCACGCAGGGGTGAGGAGCGAGCCCCCCTGCCACTCCCTGGACGAGCTGCCCATGGCTCCACCCTGCTCCCCCAGCCAGACCCCACATTCCCACCCTGGCCCCCATGCACTGGCTTGGCTAGGCAGCACCCCCAGCCCTGCCTCATTCCCTTTCTCCCTCCGTCACCATGGGGGCCTCAATCTGCCCTCCCCCACTGACTTACCTGGAGGGAGCTGCAGGAGCTTCTCTCCACACTGCCTGGCTGCTAAGTGCATGTGTGCACATGCACATGAACATGGGCCCCCCGCCCGCCTGATCGCCCTCCTACCGGCTCCCCCCAGCCTGCAAGGGGGAACACCATTTCCCACTTTTTTTCTGTGATTCTTGTCATAAGCAGTCGACACTGTTGTGTTTTTGCAACCCCATTTTCTCACTGCAACCCCAAGGTTGGGAACCGTGGAAGTAGCCTGCTTTCAAAACATTTTCAGTGGCTCATTCTCCCACACAAAAGGTGCTTTAAGTTAGACACCAAAGTGTTCAATTTTCTAGAGAGGTAGCTACGTAGGAAACAACTTTAGCCAGGCCTAAACT
Organism: Crocodylus siamensis; assembly: GCF_052110815.1. NCBI lineage: Eukaryota > Metazoa > Chordata > Crocodylia > Crocodylidae > Crocodylus > Crocodylus siamensis. The sequence continues at coordinate 4,755,531 of NC_143400.1, forward strand.
TCACAGGTGCTACTCTAGAGCGTTCACTATGGGTAGGTTTTAATGATATTTTTACCCCAGCAAAGACCTTAGGTACTGAGCAACTGTACAAGACAGTTTCTTATTCAGGTAACTGATGCAAAGTGGAATGAGAAGGTGGACTGTATAGCAAATCCAGCAAACCTTTTCCAGCTCAGACTAGGGGCACAGACAAAAAAAGCTGCAGTGAGGCAACAGGCAGACGGGAACCTACTGCAGAGCAGCTGGCAGGCAGCAACAGTCCACGTGCCCGCGGTAGTGACAGCTGCACCAAGGCAGCCCGCTGCAAATGAAACAGCACGAAGTCACCCCGTTTAACTCTCACGTACCCATGAGATTAGGACAGACTGACAGAGGGATGCTGCGTATCAGGCTGTTCTGTGAGAAGTCCCTGCCCCACTCTGCTCACTCACTCACCCGTTGCACTGTGTGCCTATATCCGATCCCTTTGGCATTGACTGAAGAGGAAAAAAGCGACTGGGTTGTGCCTGTGTGCATTTGCAATACAGACCGACTTCCACAATACACATACTCACCTGTCCTTAGCGTTGCAAATGGAGGCACTCCTGCTCCATCACTGGCTCCTTCCCCACGGCTACCAGCCCTGAAAGGTTCCCTGGAGAGCGCTTGAGCACTTTTGCACAGCAAGATTCGACAAGAGGAGAAACGTCTGTCAGAGTGGTCTTTGAAAACAGCCCTTACATATATTAAGTAACCGAGATGTGCAAATTGTGTGAGCATCCCGGAGCATCCCCCAGCCGTCCCAAGAGATGGGGGCCGAGTCCATCATGTGGTTGACAAGCAGGGGTGGGCAACACGGTGGGTCAGGTGGGTCCGTTTCCCAGTCGCTGCTGCCCGTGTTGCTGCGGCCGGTTTCCATGGAGACCCCAGGAGCAACAGTGCCCTGACAGTGTGGGTCCAGGGTTTCCATGGAGACCGGCCCCAGCAGCCTGGCAAGGTACATGGCTGGGAAGGGAGCTGCTCCAGGGCTGGGACTGGGGTCATGCAGTGGTGACAGCTTGGTCTGGAGCCAGGGCAGAGCTGCAATTTGCTGCCTTCATGCCCCTGCCCAGCATGGCTATGCCGGTGGACATGGCTATGCTGTGAGCTGCTGCATGTGGGCAGCAGATCACAGCTCTGCTCTGGATCCAGACCAGGGTGTCACCACCACGAGACCCCAGCCCCGGAGCGGTTCCCACCCAGCTGCACACCTTGCCATGGAAAACCTGGTCCCACACTGTCACGCTCCTGGGTCTCCATGGAAACCAGCTGCAGCAATGTGGGTAGGGGCTGCTGGGAAATGGAGTCCACCAAGGGCCCAATCTGGCCCATGGGCTGGACTTTGCACGCCCTAGGGGTTTTTCCCCCCACACAACCACAGGAATATGAAATTCACTGAACAGTCACCTTGTTTCACTCTATGGGACAATCCAGTTTTCTTTCTGTCCATCTAAAACCTGATCAGGTCATTGATCCTATGACCCCAGCTGACTTCCTGCCCTTCGGGCGGGGGGCTGGACTCAGTGGTCTTCCGAGGTCCCTTCCAGCCCAAATGTCTATGAAATCTGTGAAACTTCTTTTCCAGGGGGAACTATCTTGCCATATGCTTTGCACCAGGTTTGTAGCTCCACTGGACCGTCATTGCATCTTGAAGGCCAGGGAAGAACAAGAAGTGGCTAGTATGCCACTCTGTCCTGGATACTCATCAGATGACATAAATTCTGAGATTTTGGTTTTGTGCATTTTAGCTACTCTCTTTCTCTACCCTCAAGCAGCAGAAGGATATATGGACATTATGCTGCAAGGAGGGTTTCCCCACTTCAGATACAAAAGCCATGTGGAAGCTTTGCATGCTGTCCTCACAGAAGAGGAAAAGGGAGCTAAAGCTTTTTGGCATAAGCACCATTCCTTAAAGATCATGTGCCAAATTCATCTCTTCACTCCTTTTTCTGGCAGATGCTCATATTAAGTGGATGGTGCAACACGCATGGAAACATTCAAAACTCTACATAATGATTCTTTCTCCACCTCAGCCAGTCAGTTCTCACTTCCTTTGTCCTTGCAACATCCAACTCCAGTTAGCTCTGGCCCATGCATTTTTGGACTAGCATAGCCATGCAGATCTGGTAGGATTCTTCAATAAGTGATGTCACCACAGTGCATGGGCATAGTGACAGCGTTTCATTGGGGGGCCAATGTGTGACATGCATGCCAAAGGGGGCACGGGCAGCCTTTGTCTGCAGCACACATCAGATTGGGCCGGGAGCAGGAAGCAGAGCAGCAGGGTGGGCAGGGGAAGGGAACTGGAGTGGCACTGGGTGCAGGCACACGGCTTAATCTGTAGCACCGCTGCCAAGAAAGTTGCCCCCACTAACTGCACGGCACTGACAGGGCAACAGCTGACCCGGCAGGGTTTGCTTTCCCTAGCATTGAAGGGGTGTGGACAGGTGTAAAATCTGAAACACCAGACAGGGCAAAGCAGGCAGCTGCACAGGCCCTTCGATAAGCTCCGAAAGCGGCAGAAATGCAGCAGAATTAACCCCACAGGAAACAGCGGCTCAGAATGAAAGGCACATGCTTCAGAGCATGCCAGGGGATCCCTGGGTCCTCCAGCATCCTATAGTGCTCTGCGTCTCCAACCACACCCCCGCAGAGGGCACGTGCTCTCCTGCCTGCTCTCCCAAAGCACACATCTCTCCTTCTCACTACTCCTCGCCTCCACACCAAAGCAAGAGCTGCACTGTGAGATCAGAGGTGGATGTCACAGTCCCAGTGCCCTGGGCAGAGCAGAGGGGGAAGGAGGATGCTGTGCAGTGGGGAGATCTGAGCAAGTCTAAGCTCACCCAGGACCCCGACCACTGCAGCTAGGCACAGGGTCACTGCACCTGGCAACCTGGCAGGGACTCAGGGCTGCAAGCGGCTCAGGGCTCAGATTGCTGCTACAGCATCAGCGCCTATGCAGGAGCTGCAGCAAACCCCACGGGATAGGCTTCCTGGGGCACCTTTCTGGCACCCCCTTGAAACCAGTGCCCAGGACGGGTGCCCCTTAGTTAGTCTGCAGTGGGAAACACTTGAGACATCATGTCTGTTTCTACCTCCATTGGCTTGCAGGTTTGGAGAACTCCCTTGTCTGAATGAAACCTAAGTTGAGGCTTTTACTGCTCCTGTCCAAGGGCTGTAGGCATGGCTTAAAGGGGAAGAGTTTCCCTAATGCAGAAATAACGGAGGATTGGAAAAGAAACTGAGAAGAGAAAGATGCCTACAATTCCCCCTCTGTACTCTGACAAGTGTCCCTGGCTGTATTATTTAAGCCTCTGTAAGGGCCACAGAGATGTTGCACTGTGACACAACTGCAGGCACTGCAGCAGGTTCAGAGGAGGTCTGAGCACCGAAGTCCTTTGACAATGTCCAGTCAACGGGACCCTGAACAATGAGGAGGAGCTCTTGCACTACAGCGAGTCCAGGGTTCTCCGTTAAAAGATCATTTGCCCTTGACCTCTCCAAAAAGAGACATCTGACATCTTTCAAGCCACTTTACTACAAACAGAAATGATCAGTAATTACTTGGAGTGGTTTCCAGCTATGGCAGCAGGCTGGTTTCTATCATGCTTTCGCTTCAGAAATAGCAATGGGAGCTTGTATTTCTCTCTCCCCGCACTTGGAAAACCCTAAGGGAAGGGAAAAAAGCCCTGTTAAAGCTGTGATGAAAAAAGCAAAGTGGGCGGAGGTCTAGCCTGCAGCCCTGCTGGGGAACACTTTGTAGGGTTCAGCGTGAGCGTGTATTGACGGCAACTGGTGCTTGTCAACGGTTTGATTAGGTACCACACCTAGAGGCCCTTTTCCCCACAGGAGGAGATGGCAGCCTGGGCCTGGCCCCAGGCCAGAGAGACTGCTCAATGATTGCCTTCCCAGTACATAATATTTAATTTCACTGGGGGAGAGTAAGTCTACTCGGCAATGCTTTGGTTTTGCAATGCGGTTTTTGTGAGTGGGGCTGACCGGGCCTAAGGAGAAAGCATGAGGCACCAAGGTATCTGGCAGGAGAGAACAGGTAGATCCACGGACACAGACTCCCAGAGACTACTGTGCCATGAGAGTGGTGGCAATGTGTTGCAACAATGGTATTTTACTTAATTTGTTATTTTTGTATGCCCATGAGAGGGCACGGCATGCATGCGGGGCAGGGTGCAGAGCAGGGTGCAGCTGAGCAACATGTGGCCACGTCCCCGGGTGCAGGCAGGGGGCGGTGGCAGTTTGCAGATGTCCGAAAAAAGTGCCACTCCCCAGCAGCTGGAAACTTCAGATATACTGAAACTGAGGAGCCGGTGGCTGGGAGTTGCTGCATCCTGGTCTTGTTCTCTGCCATTGCACTCATTGACACTGCAGGCTCCATGAGGAGAACAGAAAACCAAGAGAGTTGGATCAGCCCATGGAGAAGCCCAGGGTTGCAAGGGTGTCTCTCTTCCTGTAGATGCCGTTCAAGCCACCACAATCCTACAAAGGCCACGCAGCATAGGCACAAGCGTGGCAGAGGGCCTCAGGGACACGATCCAGTAAGGAAGTGCACAACTAATGGCTGATGACGCAGTTTAGCTATGAGATGCAAGTTTGTCCAAAGAGGAAACACATGGGGATCCCAAGCTTACCCCTCGGTTTGTCTGTCCAGCTGTCACTCCACGTTCTGGAGAGGTTCGCAGTGGGCTCCGATCTCTAGGACAGAAAAATGGGGGGTTTCAAACCACACACATTGACAATATGCTTTGGGCTTGGAGGTGTGAAAGGGCCCTGGGAGCTGCTTCTATGGGGCCAACCCCGCTCGTGCCTTAGCACTGGGAGAGCAGAACAAGAGTTACGGGGTTGACCGATGCTCTGCAGGAGACACGAGGGAAGAAGGAAGAAAGGGACCACTCCCAAAAGGGGTGGCTACCAGTATATAATGGGTACACCTCTTGTCAAATTTTAAGCCCCACCCCCGATAGATGCCCTGCCCCTTACCCTGCCCCGTTGCCCATCATCTCGACACCAGAAGTCCTGCCCCATCACACGGTCTGTGACATCCAAGTCCTAGCCCATGCCCGCCACGTTGGTTGCCATGATGGTCCCAGAATCCCCTGCCCCATCACATGGTTTGTAACATCAGAAGTCTCACCCCCCCCACCCCCGTGCTGGCTGCCATGTTGGCCCCAGAAACCCCTGCTGCCCCGTCACATGCCCCTGTGACATCAGAGGGTGTGCTTCTTGGCTGGGAAACACCGCCCCTGGAGCTGCACGGCCCACCCTGGGACTCCAGAAGCTCAGCCCCCTCTAGGGTGTGAGGCACAGGCACGGGCTATCAGGTAGCGAAGGGTTGTGACCCCTCTAACAACTTGCCCAGCACCCCTCGACCAGTCTGCAAGGTGGGGGGGGGTCTGACCTCCCCCAAGAATGGCGCCGAACCAGTTGGAGCAAGTACAGAGGTGGGACCTAGGCTGGCAGTCCCTGGCCTGCCTCTTTCCTAAATCCTGTTGGGAGACCCTGCAAACCAGGCCACGTGTCTTCTGGGACCACGCTCATGCAGCCAGGAGCAAGGACGGAGCCTTACGCCGTGGAAGCCTCAGACGCTGTTCAGACATCGCTCTGCTGCGCTGTGGACGAGATCTCAGCGGTGGAGACAGATTCCCAGACTCCTAAAACAGCTCTGGGGACCGTGGTGGGACCGTGGTAGGACGCTCCCCCCCAGTGGCCTGCATCAGAGCCACCAGCAAAGTACGGAAGTGGCGGAAACGTTGAACCCCAAGGGCTTTGCTCAGGTAACTAATCTAGATTTTTTGGGAAGCCGCTTTCTGTGGTAACGGGGGGTCTGTGCTACCTACGTAATCTCTTGGCAGGAAGCGAACAGGGATTCTTACACTACACCAGTAAGGCCCTTGGTTCCTGCCTTACCGCCAAAGCATGCCAGATGCCTGCCAAGAAAACGCGACTGCGGTGATAGTTTTGAGGAGGGGGAGAGCAAGGAGAGTAGCCCCCTAATCCAAGGGTTGCCTGAGATGCCTGAGGCCCAGAGATGCTGTGGATTCGGAGGAGGGGGTGGCTTGTGCCGGATGCTGCGGGAGAAGAAGACGTCTCCGAGGGAACAGAGGCACGGGTGAGTGACTTGAACGGAGGGGGCGGGTGCCCTTAGGGGAGCTGGTGGTAGGGGTTTTGGGGGGACCCTGATGGGGCAGGAACTAGCTATAAACGCCTTAAACAGAGGCTAACTAGAGCTTGGCCTTTGAAATCCCTCTGCAGCTTGAAGCCTTTATAATGCCACCCGAACGACAGCACATCAACGAACCTGTAACCCCTGTATTGGAAAAGAGAAACTGGTTTTGTGACAAGCAGAGGTCTGGGGTTTCAGAGGAAGAAGATGCTGTGACCTTTAGAAGGTGACCAGGGACTGAACGGATAGGCCCGGTCTCGCAGCAGGAACGTAAAAGCCTCATGAAATCTCTTATCCGTGTTTGTTGCTATGGCATACTGAAATATTGCTTGAGAAAGAGACTGTGTGGGCTGTCTCCTAGCTGCACCAGGACAAGGAAGCTATGAGTGTGCTGACTGGACAGATGAGGCTATAAACCAGACAAGTTGGGACTTTGTACTGAGCTGTGTATGGAAAGTGGTCTAAAAGCAGTTATTACATTAGGGCACTACCTGCACTCTCTGTGTCTCCCTGAGAAACATTTAGGTCAGGGTGTGGCGATCATCAACCATATTCACTAGGCTGAAGACCCAAATTCTGATTTCCATGGAGTGAACCATGAAGAGGACAAGCCTCTGGCACCCTACACTGAACACTTAATTAATTAAAGCTGGCACTTTGGGACCTGTAAATAAGAAACTCAGTATTGACTGCAAATGTACATTAGAGAAGTGTCAGAATGAGCACTGCCATCGGATTTTGAAAGATCATAATTACTGTGCCCATCTTCCTTCGAAAGATTACGACTGGTGTTGGAACAAAAAGAAGGGGCCAACTGGGGATGCGGCCAAATGCATACATTGCAGGAAGAGTTTGCAGGTTGCTTTGAATATTGTCGGAGCAAAAGCACAGGGAGGGGGTAATAATCTCAGGGGTAAGTGGTATGAGGGGCAAAAAGTTAGAGCCTTCTTAAATATGACAGTCCAAAGGGCTAAGTGCCTGCTGGGAAACAATAAGTGACCCCCTAGTGATGGTGACCCTGGGAAGCCCACAAATGCTCCCCTTCCTCCTGAGCCTATGAAGCCAGAGATTGGGGGTGATGGTAGTGATCCTGGGGACCCATTATAGGACCTCACAAATGCTCCCCATCCAGACTTTGCCAAGTACGTGGACCATAGGACTCTTAGCATCATATATCATTCAAAACGTTTTCTGTCAAGGGAAAAAACCAGTTGCATCATTACCCTCAACACAAAATACATAGTTCTGTTTCAAAATCTCAGGGGTACCCCTGGCAAGGCAGATGTACCTGGGCAAGACTCATTCTTCCTAGAAGCTTTTGACGATGCCACTAAAAAACCTTATGGGTATCTGGTGACAGACCAAAACACTTCTACCCCGGAGACTTTTTGATTAAGAACTGGGCTTTTTCCTCCTGACCAGCCAGTGGTTTACACTTTGAAAAAAGCAGCGGGTAGAAATAAAAGGAGATGATGTAGCAGCGGGCTCTTTTTTTGCTCCCGAGCCTGCAGAAGGGGAACATGTCTAACCGCATGAAGAGAAATTTGCCTCTCCCAAAATTCAATCCTCCCCCCAGCAGGGGAAAGCTGTACTCTGCTCTGCCTTTGATGATTTAGTAGCGGCCACTTCACAAATTGCTCTGAACATCTTAAAAGGAAATGTTCCTTTGACACCCCACCAAATCCATGTGCTGAAAAAGAAACGCAGAAGCATGAAAAGCCGAAGTAACAAAAGACTTCCTCTGAAAAAGGGAAACAGCTGATGAAACAGTCTGGGGGATTTATCAGACCCCTGTTAAGTTTTGCTGTTCTGCTGATCATGGGACTTTTGACTAAGCAGTGATGGAGTATGCAGCAAAACTGTACCTGGTGCCCAGTCGCCACCTGGAGCAACCAAGGACTCCTCCACCACCTCCGGAAAATATCAGGACTGAGGAGACCCACTTGCTGGCTGCTGAAATGAGGGACGTTCTCCAAGGGCAGGGCTGAGCCGAATACAATAAAGCTAAACTGTATCCCACCGTACTTCAAAAATACCTGATGCATGTGAAGCAGGGTGACCTGGACAGAGGGAAATTAACCCTGTGAAATGGCAAAACATCAGTGAATCCTGACCCCATCCTTCAGGACGTGCTGGATAACGTGCCTGCCCCATACAGGAAAAGTGCTGAAGTGTTGCTCAGCAAACTGAGTCAGCATAAGCATAATTTGGCTTGGGATGATCAAGGGGGTTTTGTAGACAGAGAAATGCTCATCAAGGGTCCTAACATGCTCGACTTAGTTCGGAGGGCGCTTCAGACTCACACTGCTTCTAGTAAACATCCCTCTAAAGGTTGGGACATCTTTATGAAAGCCACGGCCATGCTGAACGTTACGGGCAACGTTGTGAAGCAGGAACACCTGAAAGCATCTGCCACAGGCCAAGAAACACTAGTGTCGCTCCCAAAGAAGAAAAAGATTGTCTTGAAAAGCAAGTGACTCACCATGTAAAGTTTTACACTTGCAATAAACTATTCCGTGCAGCTTGAAAATGTTGTCTACAGAGCATTGTTTTTTTAAAGTGGTACGGGGTAAAACACACACACACACAGATTTTTCTTTTTTTTTAAAACCCCCCCCAACAATGGTGTTATTCAATCTTTCCAGTGGGAAGATTTATATTTACCTTTTACAGACGAGACCACTGTGCGGTCATTGTGTACTAAATCATCCGAATACAATTAAAACTGTGTTCAGATGATAGCCCTTTGTTCCGGTGGTGCAGGAAAAACACACAGTGGTATCCACTGGCAACAGAGTTGGGGTCTTGTGCTTGTTTCATCTGAAAAGCACTGATAAGAGAGCGTTCTTATTTAAGAAGAACATAAAACTTTGAGGAAACAGAGCACTGTTTGGGAGGGTGACTGTACAAATAAAAAACTCCCTGTGCTTCTGATCCACCAGGTAAGGTGCCAGGCAGTGGTCTTCAGGCTGGTTATGCGGGCATGTGTTGACCACTAGGCTCAGGGGTCTTCGAGACAGCCAAGCCTTAGAGAGACAGTCACAGGGGAACCCAGCTAGGAAAGTCTCTTTAGTGTAAAGGTCCGTGGATAAAACCCAGGACAGCTGCTCGCTGCCCATCTTCACATGTAGTCGAACAGGACCTTTCTCCACTGGTTTATCTCTAAAACATCCAAGACCCCACACATGTTCATGTTGACGGTGGTGGGCAAGCCACCTGCAGAGCTCTCGGGTTCCTGGTTTTAGTCAGGGAATAATGGTCAGCACATTCCTAGCCAGGAGACAGGTCAAAGGCAAACAAGGTTTACCCCCAAGCAAACTCCTCGCAGTCCAGCAATAGGAAACGGCCTTTCATATATTTGCCAGCCATCTGCACCAGATGCATATATTCTCTCATGCAGTTACCATCCTCAAAATCGGACTGTAGTGCTTCTGCCGGGATGTGTTGTCCATCAGCGTACAGTGCAACAAAATTAATATCATCATGTTTAAAGTTGAAGGGGTTCTTAGTATAGTTCCCGCTAAAGGCATTGTTATCCACGAACCCAATGGTGACGAGCTTGGGCAATGGTCCCAAAAACAGATTCTCCTGATTACTGACCCAGCTGCTGGCAGGGATGCGAAACACTTCCATACCCACATGGTCTATGGGGTATTTAGCACCGGCTGTAAGCAAGGCCCCTGCATAGCCCAGGCGGATGCCGGGGCTACCCTCACTTTCTTCACAAAGAGCGAGGCATCTGTAATTCGTAGTTTACACTGTCCAGCTGCCGGGGCGCCCATCAAAAAGAAGGCACCTTTACTGCGACTCAGTTTAATTTTCAAGTCCGTGTCATTCAACAGAAGTATTTCTTGAAAAAACAAATCACTGTGGAGGTGGCCTAGCAGCGCTATCTTTCTGCTCTGGACAGTCAGGCTTGCGCGTCTCCAAAACTCACGATTGCCACCAGCCCGAGTGCCGCTTCATGCCGCCCAGATGTGTCTTTGTAAAACCGGCTGAAAGAAAACTGGGTGGCGAGGGTGTCATTGCTGTACTGAAGACCGATTTGATGAAGGCTCAGTAAGGGTAACAGTTGTTGCTCTGGCTTAGGAGACGATCTCCCAGAGTGACATCCAAATGGCTGCAAATAGAGGCCAGCGGGCAGTTTACCAGACCCACTGCAGCCCCGTCACGAAGATCGGTTCTGTCACCTTCTACAATCTCCCAACAAAGGTACAGCAGCGTGTTGTTCAAATCCATATAATCCCCCCGGTCCCAGAAATGAAAAAGTCAGGGAGGGCAGACTCCATAATAGCTGATAGTGCGGGGATCTCAATATACAGACTTTTCTCAATGCTGGTCTATATATGAGCTATTTGAAACAAACCCCGTTCAGATTTGGTACACTCTTCAGACCCACAATGAACAAAAGCCATGCTGGTTCAAACAGATTTCTTTTTCTTCCAGGAGAGCTCCCCTTCTTTCTCCCAGGCAGCTGCTTCTTGGTCTTTCATGTACGCCTGACCCGCTGGCTTACCCTCTTTCCTTTTAGGGGTTGGGGCAGGTCTGTATGTCAGGGGCATGATACAGCTCTCTCTTTTTCAAGGATCCTTTTCACAGGGCCAGACCCCTCCTGCTTTCCTGACTTGCCCACCTTATCCAGAACAGCTGAAGAGATGTGATGAATCATGTCTTTGGTGCTGTTTTAAGCCACATTTTAATTTGGTTTAATAACCTCCAGACCTCTTTTCAAAAGCGGGATGGCTTTTCTAAAGAGGCCGTGGAATATGACCCCCATGCCCGCCCCATACATCACCGGCATCCCCTGATAACCAGGGAGACCGTACCCTCCCTGGCCTTTGCAATAATTTCTGTATAAAGTAGGGTCTCCATAATTTATTTTACCGTCACCATTGTGTTTGTTCTCATTTTAAAACCCCAAAGTCCTCCTGGGGCTTAGGTGAAGCTTAATGACCACCTTGCTAAAGTGAAATGAGATGTGCCTGTTCTGACCTGTCTTTATTTCAACACTGATTGTGTCGACTTGATGCTGACTCACGGGGACATAATGTGGCTTGTCACATGGGATAGTGACAAAACTCAGTGTTTCTGCCATGGATAGGTACGCAACGTAGTAAGGGATTTAGAAAAAAGAGGCAGGCCAGGGACTGCCAGCCTAGGTCCCACCCCTGTACTTGCTCCAATTGGTTCAGCGCCATCCTTGGGGGAGGTTTGATGCCCCTGAAACCCCCCACCCTACAGATTGGTTGGGGCAAGTTGTTAGAGGGGTCACAACCCCTCACTCCCTGCTAGCCCGTGCCTAGTGGGGACTGAACCGCTGGGGTCCCAGGCTTGGCTGTGCCACTTCAGGGGTGGTGTTTCCCAGGCAAGAAGCACACCTTCTGATGCCACAGGGACACGTGACGGGGCAGCAGGGGTTTCTGGGACCACAATGGTGCCCAACATGGCTGCCAGGAGGGTGAGACTTTTGAAGTTTTGGGGCATGTGATGAGGCAGGGGATTCTGGGGCCAACATGGTGGACGGGGGGTAGGATTTCTGTCATGGGGCATGTGACGGGGCAATAGGGGATTCTGGGACCATCATGGTGGACAACATGCTGGCCAATGTGGCAGCCAGGGGGTGGGATTTATGATGTCATGGACTATGTGATTGGGTGGCAGGGGATTCTGGGACCATCATGGTGGACAACATGCTGGCCAACATGGCAGCCAGGGGTGGGACCTATGATGTTACAGACCATGTGATGGGGTGGGACTTCCAGTCCTAAGATGGTAGCCAAGGGGGTGGGGCAAGGATCTGGGCACCTGTCAGGGGCGGGGATTCAAGTTTGACCGGTGGCGTAGCCGTTATCCTACCCGTTATGCCAAATCTAAGATACCAGACCTTGTGCGACACATCTTGACCTTAGGACTAGGGCCTTGAGAAAATTGCAGATTTCCTGTCAAAAATTCATGGCATGTGTGCAGGTAAAAGTATCATTTTTCACAGAATATTCCCAGAACTGCCACAGATCTTGGCAAATGGGCCCTGGCAGTTCCGGGAATATTCTGCGAAAAAGGATGCTTTCCCCGCACACGTGCAGCAGGCGGGCACGCAGCCATAGCTGGCAGGAGCCTGGGGCTAAGAGGGCAGCAGGAGCGGGATGCAGAGCCCAGCCTGCAGTGGGTAGCACGCCTCCGCCCCGCACGCTGATCTGGAGGGCATTTGTTACCTGGGCCTCTCCCAAGGTGTGCGCAGTGGCGGGAGCCCTCCTGCCCCCCTGGACGAGCTGCCCAGGCTCCAAGCATCCCATGACCCACCCCGGGGCCCCACTCACTCCAGCCCTTGCCCCTGCCTCAGCCCCGCTCCTTCCTTCCCTGTGGCGGCCCGGATCTGCCGTGCCCTCCATGCCACCTCCCTTTCTTTGACTTACCTGCTGTGGTGGGCAGTGCTCTGCATGCCCTCTGGCTGCAATACTGGCTGCGTGCAGGCTCTGTATCTGTCTGGGCGCACCCCTCCCCTCCTGCTGCAGCCCCCTGGAGCCCGCACCCAGGCTGCCCTGCGGCCCTCTGCACTGCTCCACATTTGGGGGGGTTAAGCCCCGTTAGCCCCAGCCTTCTGCCGCCTATGCTTGCAACCCTTAAAAATGACGGTGTGGGGTGAATTTCATGGTTTCCACAGTCTGCAAAATCGCAATTTCCTCAGGCCCCTACTTTAAGACTAATTTTGAAGCTGCAAGAGGGAGGACTTGATGGACAGAAAGATGATAGGGAAGACCCCAGCCACTATTTCTGGGTCTGCTAGTAGTGTGCTGGGAGAGCTTAGGTAAGTCCTTGTGCCCCTCCCTGCCCCTAAAGGGGAGAACAACACCACCCTCCTTCATCTAGCACTTCACCATGTGCTGATAGGAATTTTGCAAGCGGAGTTATAATAAATATTATATGAGAGGCAGGAGCTGACTAGTCCTGCAATATAGAAATAAAATGCCCCCAGGCACAGCATAGATTTACCTAAAGGTTACCAATCCACATAGCTTTTCTAAGTCAATCCCAAGACTCAGTGAGTGGAGATACAGTGGGTTGCTACAAGATTTTTACTTTTAGGCTACATGGGAGAAATTTGCCTTTGAGATTCTCAAGAGACTAAGGTGTTACCCACTCACAGAGGCTGAACTTGTCACAATATCCACTGAAAGCATAAATCAATTCATCAACACACAACTTGCAGTCCAAGTCACCCATCCTCCAAAGTCTGACAGGGGATTGCAAACCCTTTGCAAATAACAGGAAGTCAAACGTAGAAATACTAGAATTTTTGCTAACTACTAGCACTTCTAAGCAGCCCAATCCACAATAATATTGCTTCTATTTATACAACCACGGTCGGTCTCTGCCGATTACTTTTTCACCACGGCAGGAAAACAATGCATTTCAATATGCTTAAAAGTGGTAAGGAAAAGAGCTGTGCCAATGAAGACTTGCAACCTAACTTTAGTCCCTAGAGTCATGAAAATACACCTCATCATACAAAACTAGACTGATGAAATCTAAACGAGTTGCCTAGTGAATCTTAACAGAATATATCATCAGGCAAGCTACAAACAGAGACCACCAAAGCCTGTTTATCTCCTTCTGCCCAACCTTATGAGCAGCGCAGCAACTTCTCTGTCCCCCGTGCAGCCCCAGAAGAACTGTGCCTGCCCACCTTAGGCTGGCTGGGGAAGACTTCCCTGTGAATAATGAGGCAGGTGGTGGGGCAGGATTTTAAACCATTTTTCTGGCAATAAATTCCAAGCCACCCAAGTCTGTGTTGCTGCTGGCTCAGGCGGTTAAAGCAAAGGGTGTCCAATGGTCCAAGCACACCCTGAATAAGGAGGTTACTAATCCACTCCTTTTTTTTCTCAGGCTCCTATTCAAGGCCCAGGTACTCTATAATCACACAGGCTCTAGGGACGAGGTCTGACTTTACATGCCAAGATTTTATGCTTAAAATGCATACTTGCTCTTCCTTCAACACCAGATCTTTCTGTTGCCAGAGACTCTCAACCAAGAGCTGTGAGGAATACGAGTTGCCCCACGTATCCCTCTGGGCAGAGACCACTGAAGTCCAAAACAATTGGTGTCACCAGCACCTACCTCCCTCTATGCCTGCTGTACCAAAGGCCCAGCCCAAAGGAAGGGTATCAGAATGACAGAAAATGCTGCAGGGAGATAGAAACTGCAGGTTTAACATTTCCTGCCCTCCATTGCTAAGAAATAGGTCCACGGAAGAAAGGCAAGAGACATTCCTGCCCCTGAACTAAAAGCCCTGATTGCCATGAGTAGTAAAAAGTCAGGCAGGGCACAGAAGGACAAACAGAGATTTCCTACCTGCTCGCACTCTTTCCTCCAGACCCAAGCAGTGTCTCAGTCTCAGAACCTCTGCTACCTGCATGGAAGGACGAGAAAAAGAAACTGTCAACAAAAGTCAGCGTTCAGACTGGTACCAGCATGGGGACCACCCATTCATAGGTTAGACCATGAGCAGTGTCTGACTCAGCCCCTTGCTTACACAGGAGATAGATTGTGCTCGAAACATATTGCTGCCAGGGGGGTTTATGACAGATCTTGCTCCCTGGCCAATTCAGACAGTCTCCCTAAAGGGTAAGGCTGGTGCATTTTCCTGTGCCTCATTGTCTTCTGAAGAAGCTTCCAGTGAGGACTCTTACCTATTTCAAAAAACTGTCCGTAGTTTCATGACTACGTGTGGCAGGTAGAAAAGAAAGGGCACCCGCTGCTACAAACCTGACCAGCAGAATTATGATATGTAATGAGAGAGGGCTGGATTATTACTTGAAGTTGAACAACTGGAGTTGAAAGACTAACCTGCTTTCAAAACACATCTCCAGTGGCCCGTTCTTTCATGAGAAAGCTGCCAAAAGTTAAGCACCAACTTTTCAACGTGCCAGGGAGGCAGCTACATAGAAAAATAACTGAATAAAAAAAAAGCTACGTTTCTCATTAGTCACAAAAAAATATAATTAACTGATCAGTCTGCTTGTATTGGAGTGATACTAGAGCCGCAAGAAATATGCAAGAGCCAAGGATTTTTTCATTGGGAAAGCCTGTTGAATTCGAGCCGATCCATGCAATTTGTTCACAAGAGATATCACCCTCAAAAATCCATTTTTTGTTTCTAATAATTCTCCCACCACAAAGTATTCCCAAATGGGATGTATCACAAGGCTCTTCAAGCAAGTACTGGTCATCAGACTTAGGGTTATACATCAATCTGCTTTAATAAGCATCCCAGAGGTAAAGCCAGTGTATCAAATATCTTCAGTTCAATAAAAAGTCTTGTTCTATTTTCTCAGCCTCTATATAGAAGCGGTTTCTTTTGTTTTCTATCCACTCAAAAATGAAATTCTTTTCTCTCTATTCTTGCCTTGATTCTCCTTTCTATATTCTTGACAGTTATGTCTGTCTGTCCATCTATAGAAAAAAGGACCTCCCAGATACGGTAAAACTTTAGAAGTGTATTATGTATCTCAACAAGTTATAAATAAACCTAAGCATTTTTCCTTAAGGACCTTTCTATGGTATCAGGAGGTATTGCTGCGGTCCCTTCCCACCTGACTATACAACAGTATAAGCTCAACCTTTTGCTTGCCTGGCTACCCACAGACTACATAGTCCACCAACTTGAGCCAGGTCTACTCTTCACAGCTGACATTACAGCGTTCCTTAAGGATAGGCTTTCACAATATTTTTACTCCAACAAAAACTCATGGGTACAGAGAAACTGTATCAGCTGGTTTATTTTATTCAGGCAGTTGATGTAAGCTACAATAAGAAGGTGAGCGGGTGTAGTAAATCTAGCAAACCTTTCCTTCCACAAACTATGGATAGGGGCACATGAACCTCCAGTGAATCAACAGTAGGCAGGAAACTGCCACGGGGCAGCTGATGGGTAGAAACGGTCCATGTGCTTGTGCTGGGGAAACCGAAACCGAGGCAGCTTGCCCAAAATTAAGTGCTTTGTT
Organism: Crocodylus siamensis; assembly: GCF_052110815.1. Taxonomy (NCBI): domain Eukaryota; kingdom Metazoa; phylum Chordata; order Crocodylia; family Crocodylidae; genus Crocodylus; species Crocodylus siamensis. The sequence goes on from NC_143400.1 coordinate 4,771,728, forward strand.
GCTCTAATTTACCCCATGAGGCTAGAATAGGCAGATGGGTGGTCCCCACACATCTCCCTGCCCCACTCACCCATTTCATTGTCCACCCACATAATTCAATTAGCGCCTTTGGGACTAATTGGAGAGGGCCTACTTGTTTATGCCTGTATGTATTTGCAATACAGACCTACTCGGGGAATACACCCACACTCACCAATCCTTCGTGTCACAAATGGAGGCACTCCTACTCCACAGATGGGTCCTTCCCCATGGCCACTAGCCGTGAGCAGCTCCCTGGAGGAGGCTTGAGTACTTTTGCACAGCAAGATACAGGAAGAGGAGAAAAGGCCGTCAGAACTTCTTCTAATGGACCGACCCCTACATACATTAAGTCCACGTGCATGTCCATTGCTTAAGCAGGCTGGAACCCCTTTCCCATACAACCCTGGACCGGTCCCGCTGCATGCTGAAGTCCTTTGGCAATGTCCAGTCAACAGGATCCTGAACAGCATGAACCAGTTCTTTCACTAAACAGCTACCAGGTTCCCAATCAAAAGAGCATTTTCCCTTGGCCTCTCCTAATAGGGAGGACTGACATTTACACCCCTATTTTACTAGTAATTGAAGTGATAAGTAATTACTTGCAGTGGTTTCCAGCTGTGGCAGTGGACTGGTTTCTAGCATGCTTCTGCTGCAGAAATACCAGTGGGAGTCTGTACTTTTCTCTCTCCTCTCTTGGAGCACCCTTGAGAGAAGAAAAAACCATGGTAAAACCAGGATGGAAGAGGCAAAATGGGTTGAGGTCTAGCCTGTAGCTCTGCTGGGGAATACCTTGGGGAGGTGCGGTGTGAGCTTGTGTCGATGTAAATATATTTTGTTAAAAGTTTCGTAGGTAGGACATCTAGATGCCCATTTGCCTTCCGGGGGGATGGCAATCTGGGCCTGGGAGCAGGCCACAGAGACTGCTCCCTCATTGCTTCCCCAGGACATTGTGTTTAATTTGGTTGGGAGTGCTTTAGTTCCCCAGTTAATGCTCTAATTTTGTAATGGGTTTCTCCTGAGTTTGGCTGATGGGCTGCAAGGCGAATGAGAGAAGTTCAGAGAGAGCTGGGGAGAGAGAAAGGGTGGATGCAGGGTGGACAGGCTGAAGAATAGAGCAGAGTCAGAGAAACAACAGAGGGAACTGCTGTGGCACAATAAAGGCACCGGGAAGTCCTCTGAGCTGGCTAGGATGTTGGTCCTCTGACCCACCATTTTGAAGAGAGAAACACCTCCCCTTTCTGGGAGCTGACCACAAAAAAAAAGAGCCCTTTGGATCACCGAAACAGCCAGGCACATAGAAGAGGCAGGGTCTGAAAGCCAGAGGCTTGGCCCTTGAGAAACTGCACCAGGGCTGGTTTCAGAAGGGCCTTTTGAAGCAGTGAAGACCAAAGAAAGCTTCTAGTTGGGCAGTCCTGAGGCAGAGCTTTTCCCTGAGAAGGGTGTTACCCAGGACAAAACTTATTGCCAAGAAAAAGCGTTGAAAACTTTGCAGTACATCTAATGGCTGCTACATCTAGACGTTGTTAGAAAGGAGAGGGAAACATATTTCTGCTCTATGTGAGGCAGAATTTCCATAGACCTAAGGCTCCCTTCTGACCAGGCCAGCGCTATGGCATACTGAACATCCACACGTAGGCTGATGCGACCATTACTGCACGCATCTTTGGCTGGGTCTAAATAAAGCAAACTTCAGTCAATCAGATGCTGATTTCAGTCACCCTGGGGGTAATTTTAAAACCAGTCTAAAGCATACACCTGTGTCCCCAAAGCCAAGGGCTGCACATTTAAATTAACTGCAGCAACTATGACATCCTATGGATCTGAAAGTTTATTCATCCTTGGTATCTGGCCAGATGTGAGCTCTTATCCCAACAGACTGCAGATGAACACAAAATAAGCAGCAAAAAGGCTCAATCACTCCATTCCCTTTATGATCTTCTCATTCAGCAAGGCAATGTAAAAGGGCATGGTACCTCTGTCCTTTGAGGAAAGTATTTTACAATCTTGTCTGAGCTTGGGCGTATCTGTTCTTCCACCTCAAGTGCAGGGGGCCTCCCAGTCGAGGCAGAAGCCAGGCATGACCAAACTGACCCCTCCTCCAAAACATCCGTCTCAGCATGTCCCTGTTAAAAAGAAAGAACTCAGTAGCATGTATTTTGTTAGGGTGCGTCATCATTTGTCTTATTTTCTGCAGCTGCACTCAATTACACTCCATGCTCCAGGAATTAAAGTTTCACTAATCAGCTGATGACAGGAACAGCCCGCCAAGTGAATCGGACCGCACTCAGAGATGCCCTGGGACTCAAGGCCCTTTCTCTCCAATACGTGCCATCCTGGTGACCACACTCCTACAACAGCCACCTACCATAGGGAGGAGCATGGCAGAGTCCCTCAATGACGTGCTTCAGTGAGGAAGCTGGCAACGTGTGGTTGAAAACAGTTTAGCCACAAGAGGCAAGTTTATCCAAAGAGGAAACACACAGGGACTCCAAGCTTACCCCTCTGCTTGTTTTTCGGACTGTCAATCCAGGTTCGCCAGGGGCTCTGCGCATCCTCTGACCACTGGGATAGAGAAATGAGGCATATTTCAAATGAGGCATGTTTCAAACCACACGCACCTTTTTATGACAAATAAGCCTTGAGGTCATAGTTTTCAGGGGGGCTGGGAATTGCCTCTGAGAGGGATCAACACAGCTAGCACTTCAGTAATATGCAAGAAGAAGAGTTACAGGTTGACTATCTCAAAGGACTGATATTCTGGGGGAGTGAGTAGAGGAGAAGGAACAAAGGTAAATGCAAGGAAAGATAGGGTCATGTGTCCCCACCAGCTAGCTGGGTCACTGTCTGTTGTACCAGAGGTCCAGTCGATAGACAAAGTATCAGAGTGAGGCACTAAATCCTGCAGGGAGAGGAGGAGCACCACGTTTAAAACTTCCTCCCCTCCATTGCTAACAAATGTGCACATGGAAGAAATGGAGGACACATTCCTACTCCAGAGATAAAAGCCATGAGGACCAGAAAGCCAGGCTGTCTTCTACATCATCAAGATCGGCAACTACCCCCTGTCTGAGATCAAAACAACCCATTTTTGGAGTCCCTGACGGAAGGGAAGACAACAGAGCTCTCTCTTGGCAGGCCTCATGCCTAACGCAGGTGTGTTACTGCTGCTTTACTCTAACTGTGTTTGAGAGGAGAATGACACAAGTGGAACCCAAATACAACGTGGCGGCTGCTGCTCTTCCACCCGTCTCCTTTGGAAAGCGCTCCCAATGGAGGTGTGTCTGCAGTCTCAGTAGATTATCTGTAGCATGAAGATTTTTGCCACCTTCTACACAGATGCCAAGAGCCAGGCATACAGAGCCAAACAGAAGAGATTTCCTACCTGCTTGCATCATTTGCTCCAGATGTGACCAGGCTCTCGTTTTCAGGACCTGTGCTACCTGTGGACAAGAAGGACAAGAAATGCAAACTGAAAACAAAGTCAACTTGCAGATTCGTACCAGTGTGGGAATGGCTCGTTCACAGGTTATACCATGAGCATCTTCTGACTCTCAGCCAGTCGCGTACATGGGAAGTTGTTGTTGCTCTGGCCAAATGTTGCTGCCAGGATGATTTTATGACTTCTCTTGCTCCAAGGCAAGGTTAGACATCTTCACCATCAGAGGAAAGCTAATGAGTTCTCCTGCTTATCACTGTGCTCCGAAAGGCTTTCCAATGAACACTCGCACTGGTATAAAAGTCATTAACTTTCTAAATACATTTAAATATATTTGTACAATGAGAGCTCTCACACTTATTGAGGGCTTGATGCAGAACTGAACTTTGAAAATTCCTCTGTGAGATGGTCATTTACACACCCACCCACCTCGACCCTGTTCCTGAAAAGGTATTCTCAATTGTTGTAAAACAAATGTGTGTGAACTATGTATTTTTGCAAGTTCAGAACACACTTAAGCATTTTTCCTCAAAGCAATTTAAATAACCTCTCCTTCACTTGAGTGCAAGGCTGGACAAGGTGACTTCCTGAGGTCTCTTCCATGGCTGGATCCTTACAATCCAGTTCTGTGATACGAGATCGAGCTTTGCTTTCCCCAGTTCTTCACAAACTGAATATTTCAGCAACACCATCCAGGTCTACATTTCATGGCTGCCATTATATAATGTTCATTCCGGACTGGATTTAACAATACTTTACTCCAGCAAAGCTGAGGGCTACTGCACAAGACCGTTTATCTTACTTAGGCAACTGGCTTCAGCTAAAACAGCTAAAGCAGTTTCAGTGCTATAAGCTGTGTCTACAATAAGAAAGTTGATCTGTGTAGTAAAACCAGCAAAGCTTACTAGCACAGGCTATGGGTATGAAGCGATAAACCTGCAGAGAGGCAACAGCAGGCAGGAATATACCATGCAGCATTTCTTTGCCTGTCTGTGCGCAATGTCCTGAGGACTGACTAAAGGGAAAAAGCACAACCTGACTGGTCCCCTGTGCATTTACAATACAGATATGCTTAAGGAATTCACGTGTACTCACCAGTCCTCTGGATTGGGAATGTGTGCACTATTGCTATAGGCTTGCGTTTATCTCCATGGGAATCATCCCCAAAAGGTTTCCTGCAGGAGGCTTGAGTACTTCTGCACAGCAAGATTCAGAAAGAGAAGAAAAGGCTGTCAGAACTTCCTTTAAAAGAACCCTTGCATATGATACAGTAACCATAACTTGCACCATGTTTGAGGAGGCTGCAATCTCTTCCCACACAGCCCTGGAGTGTGAACGTTAAGTGCGACCACAGAACAAGGAGCAGAACCTGGTCAACCAGGGTTAGGGCTACTGATGCATCCATGGAAAAACTCCAACCCCATGAACCGCTTAACCCATCATAGCAACACGATGCAACAGGCTGCAGCAGACTCTTTTTGCTTGGCATACAGAGTGACAGCTCACCCAGACTTTGGTGATTCTCACATTGAAAGTGTGAGCACAGAGGTGACATGTGAAATGCTTCAGAGGGTGATCCAGACAGATATCTACCCCCCAAGAAGAGCTCAAAGGTGGCAGAAATGCTCCAAAACTAAACCCAAAGGGAAAAGAGACTGGTTAGGAGCAGTAATTACTTGTCTTGGTTTGCCGCTATGGCAGTGGGTTGGTTCCTAGAAGACTGCTCCTTCAGAAATTCCAGTGGAGGTTCGCACTCTCCTCTCTCCTGTCCTTGAACATGCTAATGGAAGGGGAAATAGTCATGTTAAAACTATTGCCAGGTCAATCTGTTGACTGTTACACAAGCTGCTAGTTTGGAGAATTGTCTGTCCAATGATGACTTGGAGCCAGCGCTTCCACGCTCTTGCACCCTTGCACATGGTCTGTCTCCCAGTTTAACTCCTCTGAGCACAACAAGACAGAGAAAGCAAAGAACTACATGTAAGTAAATGCACTTCCCCAGACCTACATTGTACTCCAGCCAAGGACAGAAGCACAAGAGAACCAGGAGCACTCAGACCTAATCCGTAAAAGCAAATTTGGTGGATTACAGGAAAGAATTCAAGCAGCCCCTGTACTTCAGTTTCTTCCAGACAATGGGCCACTCTCCAGGTTGAAAATCCCACTCACCCCAGGCCAAGCTTGCATATGGTAAAAGGAGCCAGATTAGGGACACCATGCAAGCAGCCACACAGATCCGTCTGACAACAATGGGTAACCACAAAACCACAACAGCTGCAGTTGTGTTTCCTGGTCAGGATAAAGCACGAGGGAGAGGGCCAGGTACAGCAGCAGAAACCCACCCATGAGGACAGGAATGGGAAAATGATCACTTTGGCATGAGGCAGTTGTCACCCACTTCACTGCAACCCTTGCAATTAATCTTCACACAGGTCAAGGCAAGAAAAAGGGTCCAACACAATACATCAGTTGTCAGGATAGTGACACCACTCCACCAACCCTTTCCATTGTACTCAGGGCCACACATGACACCCCCAATCGCCAGAGTCTCTCCAGACAGACACAGGAAGATTCAACACAGACGAAGCAAGCAGATTTCCAAAGCTCTCCTTTGACTGCTTGCCTCTTCAACAGTAGAGCAAGGCTGGCTCATCCCTTTAGCTTCTGAAGCACTGGCTTTGGAAATGCTGGGCTCCTGACTGGGCAGCTCCTCTGGACCTAGCTCGCTGCAGATGTCCCTGGGCAGAGGAGACAGTAAGAACAGAACATCGGGACCTGTATCACCATGATTCAGATTCAGGTGTTTCAGAAAGCGCACACGTCATTCAGGGCAGAGCACTGTGCTGCAGAGCCGTGCAAGGTTTACCAGTGACTTGCAGTCAGGTGGAAGGATCACTTGCAAGCGCCCTTCTCTTCCCTAATTGTTTTTGTTCCAGGAACCCTGCAGGCAGGCATCCTACTCCTAGGCAGTTCCCCATACCAGCTCCTCCACGGTCCCTCTAGCCCACAGCCAGGAGCTTCTTCTCACAAGAGTCCCCATCAGCCTTCCACCCTCACTTCTCATGGTACCTGACATTCCCTTTCAGGGCCTCTCAGAGTGCCCCATCCTACTCTTTGCCTTGTGTAGCAGGGCACTTTGAACTGACAGCGGCTCTGAATAAGGAACTGTGCAATGCAGGGAACAGGAAAAGGTACCTGGAGCAGAGGAGGGCTTAGTTATATGGGCAGGTGGCCCTGTTTTATGTTAAACCTAGGGAAGGCTTGAATGCCTGGGAGAGGACAGTATTCATTACTAAGTTGTCCTAGCAGTTCAGCCTAGAGCCCTGCAAGGGCAGGCGAGGCTTACTTAGAGGTCCAGTAGCCTAGCAGGGGCTGAGAGTGGGGGGCTCAGCTGGGGCTGCAAGGGCCTAGAGAGTAGAGACCTCGGGATCCACAAATCCCAGGTCCAGAAAGGGCTAGGAGTCTGAGTAGATGGTCCAGGGACAAGAAGGGCTAAGGGAGAGGTCCAAAGAAGGTCCAAAGACTGATGGACAATCGGATGAGAGGGTCCATAGGACCAGGGACAAGTTGAGTGGGACCAGGGAGTCCGGGTGCCCTGAGAGAGAGGGGCTGCAAGCTGGACCGGGAGGGTGGGAGGCAAATGTGGGAGCCCCAAGAGAAGGAGCTGTCAGCTGTATGGGGGTATCCAGGAGCCCTGGGAGAGGGGACCTGCGAGACAGACAGAAGGACAGGGGGTCCAGGAGCCCTGAGTGGGCCAAATGGGAACCACTGGGGTCTGAAGGCCAAAGGGAAGTGTGTGAATTGAACGTCACAATGATAACATCCATGAGACTTTGGGCATGAAGCAGGGGAGGAAATGGAGCCAAGCAATTTGCCCTTAACACTACAGGTGTCCTACAGGGGGCTAGTTGGGCTGAAAGGGACCCATCAGGCTTGTGGGCTGGATTGAGGCTACTGGGGCTCACAAGCAACCCAGTGGGAAAGTATTAGGTTTAGGGCTCAGTCCCTTAATCAACCTTTAATATTAAAAACGAGGCGTGGCGGGGGAGCAGTCTGTGGATAGTAACAGCAGAGTCCGAGTCGGACAGGAGCTCAGCCGCCGCGCGGTGTCGCAGCTGCCCCTGTGGCCAGAAGCCTGTAACGCTGCTTGTCCCTTCTCTTCCTCAGGCTGTGGCACACCCTCCCGAGGGCCATTCAGCACAAGGAGCTTCCCCCTCACTTCAGGAGGGTTGACTTTTGTTTTTTTAATACCACCAAAGTGCAATGCCACCAAGCTTGCTCAAAAAGAAAGGCATGTATTACTACATAAAGCATCTGTAAAAACTGGAGTTTAAAGACTGAAAGGATCAGGTATTGGCAGAAGGAGAAAAAGGGGGCACATCTGCAACGATGCAGTTCAGTGGAGTGCCCACTGATCAATGAATCTAGGTCCCGCCCGACTCGTTGATTCATTGATCTATGATTCTATGAACACAAGGCTAGACACGAGGGATAAGCAACATGCTCCAAGAAGATGCAGAGGGAATCCTTTCAAAAGCAGAGAGGGGACTATGAAAGGCAAAAGGAAGCTTTTTACCCCAAGCAAGGTACAGCTGGGCAAGAAGTTGCTGCTGTCTCCTGATTTCGGCAAATGCTGGTTTCATGAGGAATTCTCTTCTCTAGGAAAAAGGATGCAGCCATTAGTGGTCATGACAGGGGAGCAGAGGAGTGCGAAGAACTTGCATTAAGAAAAGCATCACTAGGAACACCTTTGCTGCTAACACCAACACAGATGCCCATGAGAAGCCCCGTGGTCTGGATCCAGACCCAGACCACCAGGCTTCTTGCCACAGCTGCTGGTGCCACTGCCAGCACTGCCAGTGAAGGAGTCAGTGCTGCTGCTGCTGCCATGATTTAACCATTCGAGGCCACTGACTCATTGGAGTTGGGCACCCCTGTGCAGAGGGGGTTAACTAGAAACAGGACACTTTGTACCAGGACCCCTGTCTAGTCAGCAGGAGGGGAAACCAGGGGCCAGATCTCCATCACCATTGCCTTAAGATTAAGTTGCAACAAGGCAGGGAGGAGGAATAGGAGGAGGAGGACCACCCTCATGTCTGGCTTGGAGTGTTTTCAAGGACTCCAGCCAGAGGTGAAACAGGAGCTGGTCCCTCATGGTTCTTTCTCCAGTGTGCCTGGCCCTTGCAATCATACAGGTGGTGTCCCTTTCACAATTATGAGGGACTCAAACCCTCAAAAAAGCATTGCACAAGTGAAACGGGATGCCACTGTACACCCCTTGGGGTGAGTCCCAGCAGACAGGAGGCAAACAGGAAGAGAATAAGGGCTTCAAGTCAGTCTTACCTAGTTGCAGCATTTCTGTTTCAGGGGCAGACCCTGACAGGCTTTCAGGAAGAAGATCAACAGTGGCTGAAAGAGTCTTAAAAGAAAAAAAGGAAAGACTTAAGAATAAACCTGGATATGATCAAAGCAAATGTCTCAGCCTCCCACACTCTAGGGTTAACCAATGATATTCATCCAGCGACCTCAATGTGCTGGTTTGGATTATGGCCGGTGTTCCCAGGTCTGCTTTGCCCATGTGTCTTTGCACAGTCCACAAACAGTGAATGGCACCCACCAGTGTGGAGACTTCGCATGGAAATTACAAAGTTGGATCTTCACGTGCGCCAGAGGGAAAAGCACATGTCCCACTGATTCCCCACCCATCGCCACCTGCTCTTATACGCTTGGAGAAGAGTTTCTGGTTCCGAATTAGTCAGGAGGAAAGGCAGCACAAGGATTCCTTAAGCATAAGTTTGAGAACAAAATCATGGTCTGAGGGATACTGTCTACTGCCACAAGGAGCAGCAGAGCAAATGCTCAGCTGCTCAGTTACAAACACTCCAGTACAGGATCCATACTGGAGCCATGTTCGGGCCCACCGAACAGGAGAAGAAGCACTTTGGATTTGGTCCAGTCTGCACCGCACCTTCATCTGGTTCCAGTGTCCTCCGCAAGACAGAACAGGCGACACTGTTATGCCAAGGGGAGCAGACTCACCTCATCCGCAGACTCTGCACGCGGAGCTCCATCACGGACTGAACTCTGCCCACCGCTCCCGGTGAGCTGAGAAGGGTGCTCCCCCTGAGTGGCAGCTCCATCCGCAGCCTCACCCAGGTGCCAGGCAGCCTGATCTAGAACAGCAGGACGAGCTGTCAGAAAAAAACGGGTTTTGCTGCATGCCCACCCATGCCAGCTATCTTCCCAAGTCCCAGGCAGACGGTCGGAGCCTGTAAGGGCTTCTCGCGTGTCCTGCGCCACGCTGCGCAGACAGCGGCTGAGAACATTCCCGATGGAAAGTGTTTCCTGACTTTAGGACAACCACCTGGAGCTCTGCTCCAAGCCCCGCCGCAAGGGTCACAGGGACAAAGTTCAGCCTGGGAACCCTGTGGGCACATTTGTCCCGGAAGAAACCGGAGGATTTCAAAAAGCCCCACCAGCCTCTGCCACCACTCTCGTGTGGCTGCGTGTGCAGGTAGCTAAAGAGGCAGGAGAAGAGGAGGAACGTTTGAAACACGATGAAGGTATCATTGCTTTTGAGTATCTGCCACCGCCAGACTCTTCACACTTCTGACAACCACATCCTGCACAGACACACCGCAGCAGTCATGTAATAATATGCAATACCTAATCTTTGCCTTTTGGCTTGTGCTTTCTCCAGGTCCTCCACCGACATGGACACATGAATGCTGAGGGAAAAGCAGGCAAAAGTTACTCACAACAGCAGATGTGTCTAAAAGGGTGAGCTCCCCCTACAACCTCTGACAAATGTTCTGTAACATGGGAGAGTGTACCTGCCCATAGGCCATCTGCTTACACCCAGCCTTGAGGACCCTCTGGGTTACAGAGGAGGACTCAAAGTTGATAAGGTTGCAGCCACTAGCACTGCAGCAGTGTCGTGTGAGCGTGAACCACGCAGTCTGCATGCGTGCCAGACGGGATCCCAGAGAACGCACTTTGCACCCAGCAGCATCGTCGGCTGTAGACGTGGTCCTTGACTGACAGACCATGCCAACTAGTGAGATGACAGACCTAGCAAAAGCCCAGTTTTGAGTCCTTTGTGCTTAAGATGATATCTCATCAATAATTAATACGCATGACTTAAATCGCAAGCAGTAGCCTGAAAAAGTAGCATGAGAATCTGTTTATCAAGTCTTTGATCTAGGCTAGGTCAAGAATGAATGACCGCTTTCTGGAAAGGCATATAACGGCAGCTAGAAGCAGCAATTGATGTTTTGCTCAGTTAACCAGTTGCCCGTTATAAACTGGTCTATTCAGCAAAGTAAATGAAACAAAACATGGCAAGTAGCATTCCCAGATCGCAAGAGAAAAGGATAAGTCCTCCCATGAAGAACTGGATGTTTCTCAAGGACATGGGCTCCAGCTAAGTTGCATCTCCCAAGTCCACAGGAAAACTGATTCAATCCTATCCCGAAAGTTTTAATGAAACAATGAAATGTAAATAACACCAATAAGAATATTTATACTGGATGAAAACTGGGGCAGCTCTTTGGAAAGACCTTTACTGAGTCAAGACGACCTCGTTCCAGCCTGCAAGCTACCTTCCTCCTCCCTCCCACGTCTTCCTCAGCCTCTATAGAGGTGAAGATTTGTATTGTGCAGTTGCAGGTAGATAGCTAGGCATAAAGGTGCTTATTCTTATGCTTTGGGGTATCATCAACAAAATGTTGGGTAATAGACCTGTCTCTAGCCCCTTTTTCTGACCTGGGTGGTAACAATGCTTTAGTTGCTCAGAGGAAATGGAGGATCACTAGGAAACATTATTGTATCTTGACTTGGTGTACACGCACAGGGTAAAAGTCAGCAAGGGAACTGTAACTGACCATGACTTCCATGTCCAAGCTTGCAGAGGGTCTTTCCTCTCAAGACAGAACCATTCACCTTGGTTTTGGGTAACAAACATCATTTCATTCAAGGGTCTCAAGTCATCTGTCCTGTGCTAGGTGCATTCACTGACTCTGGCCAAAGTAGGCAGGTGTTTACATTTAGCCAGCGTGCATGACTGCAGAGAGCTTTTTTTGGGTTGTTTGTTGCTATCCATGCAGGTGAGCAAAGTTGGACCCTCTGATAAAAAGATGGTGTGGGCAGCCTTCCTACGGTCAACACTGAATTCAGATGCATGTCGACAGGGGCCAGACAGATAGAAGAGTGTTGCCGAGGATGCCAGATGAGTGTGTGCACACGTGAGTGCGGTGGCTGTAAGTTGTGTCTATTGCAACATTAGTCGAGGAGTCCAGGTTCATGGATCACTTTCCTAAATCAGTTGTATAATTTCTCCCCAAGTAGGGCAAGGCCATGAGCATTTCTAAGTGACAGCAGTGGTGCAGCTGAAGAGAAAGTGTCAGCAAAAGGTGACAGATGTACGAGCAAGGAGTTAGAGCAAGGGCAGGCAAAATATGGCCAGCTCACCTCTCCTGAGAGCTTTCCCGCGGGCCATGGTTTAAGCATAACTCAGGTCAGGCTGACACTACAAGTCCTTGCTGGGCTAAAGGCGTCAGCCAGGGCGTGAGCAAGTGTAGGGTGAGGCTGGCCCACTGGCATGAACATAGGCAGTGGCAAGAGTCAAACATTTGCCAGACCACCTCATTTCATGCTGCTGGGGCAGGGGGAGGGCAAATAAGAGCAAAGGCCTTGAAAAAGCCATGGCCTCAGATCTGTTCTGGGCAAAACACTGCAAGTGCCTTCTGTTCCTGTCTCATGCAGCACCAGCTGTGAGCTGTCTGGCCCCTGGCACACGGTAAAACCAAAGTCAAACAAGTGGTCAAAGGAGAGGCTTTTACAGGAAGCAGTGTCCTCACAAAGAGGAGCACTCGGGTCTTCGGGAACTTCAAGACCGTTATCGGTTCCTGGGAACCCCTTTGGGCAGGGGGCTGGACTCGATGATCTCCCGAGGTCCCTTCCAGCCCTGATGTCTATGAAATCTATGAACCCCGGAGCTCCCAGATGTCTCCAGGAAAGGGCAAAGTCCTCTTACCTTCGGTGTAAGGACAAACTAAGACAGGAATCTTGGGCTCAGCTTTGATCCCCCGTTTCTCATAAACCTTGGCCTCTGTCTCAGAAGTGAACTTCTGAAGAAGGGGGTTGGATGAAGCACAGGCAGGCAGATGAAACTCTTCTTTTGTACAGCAGGATCCTCTTCCCTTCCCCTCTCTTCAAGCTCCAACTGTTCAATGACGTATCCCACTACCCATCGCAGGTCTGACAGTGCAATAAGGGACTGAACCAGATGAGATCTCCCCAACCTACAGTGCCTATCCCAATCCCGCCTTGGGGTGCAGAACTGCTGGCAACCTCATGTTAGTCAGAGCCCTTGAAAAGCAGGGCGGAAAGGACCGCACGACACCATGTAGGCCAATTCTCTGCACAAGGAGAGATTGAGCTGGAGAACTGAGGCACAAAGAAGCTAAGCAATTTGATCGCGTCATACAGCAAGCATGTGGTGGGGCCTCAGAGGACTGTTTCTAGTTCCAGGCTGGTACCCTAACACTGAGCCATCCTTCCTCTCACAGGACAGCACTAGGAGGTTGCCAGCATCCCCCATCCAGCACCCTCTGCATCCCTGGAAGCTTATATAGAGTGGCACCTGGACTCAAATCCTAATGGCCTTGTGTCTGAACAGTTCAGTTCTGGCAAGGGAAAATGCCAGCCTGGACTCAGCTCACCTCTCCTGAGAGCTTTCCAAGAGCAGATTCCTACCAGAGACAACTGGTATGAAAGTAAGGAAAAAGTGGTGGTAGCCCAGAGAAGATGGTCTGTTTACCACTGTCCAATACTTGACTAAAATAAGGACATTCAAATGAGCTCATCTGTGAGATCTCGTTTTTCTTTCGCATTTAGAGTTTCCACACCTGGTGCTTCATTTTGGGCACTTCTGTATACAGGCAAGCACCTGTCCAGACTGTCAGATTTGAAATGCCTCCTTGATCACTTAGCTCAACTAGTTGCTCCATGGCTTCTGCAGCTTAGGTGCAACATCGAAAGACTTAAGTCAGAAATCCTTGAGCACAAGTAGCCCGTGAGGAGACCAGAAAGTTGGGCAGGGGAAATGTGAATCTGCCATGCATACAATTTTGTTAGGATGCCATAGCCTTTAATGCTAAGTTGGGAAAAGGAGTGACACCAGGGAGAGGTACCATTTAAAACAGGCTGATCATTTGATCCTGGCCCAGTCATTAGAAAGACACAATCCAGATAGCAGGGAACATTCCCCGCTCCTTCTCCTCCTCCCAGTTTCACGGAGGACAGTGCCCATCTGCGTTCCTTATTTTCACATAATTCTGGCAGAATGATTCCCCTTCAACAACTGCCCAAGAAGTGGGAGCATTATATCAGCAGAGCCACCCTGCCATATACATACGTAAGATCAGGGTATCTTCTTTTCACAGTCTTTTTCGAACCAATCGAACAGAAGAGTGATTGGGACATATTTCAAAGCTGCAAGAAAAGCAAATGTTAATTGGTTAATCGAGAAGGTTGACTTAATTGGCAACTAGTATAGATTTCATAGATGTTTAGGGTCAGAAGGGACCTTAGTAGATCATTGAGTCCAACCCTAGTATAGTAGTGGGCACATGTTTTCATCCCTGCATTCATTCACCTGCCTCTCTCCCAATGTCATGTAGGGTCTTACTGACTCACAGTGCCCCTCTGCCACCCCCTTTACACAGACTGGCAAAGGCACAGAGAAGAAATGAAGCCCAATCACACATGAACTCCAGGCAGATGCACCGGCCTGCAGCAGACCAGGGAAGTCCCTGCACATTTCATTGCTGACCTTACAATCGCCGTTGTTGAGAAACAGGACTTCAAAACCCAACGGGAACTGCCCTGTGCAGGGCCTCTCACAGCACCTGAACAAGTGAGCTCGTGCTCACAAAAGCTTTTGCTGCACATCTCAGAGTGAGTTGGTCTCCACAGTGCAAATCTGCCCTGCCTTTCACATTTACATCGCTCCTAGGTGTTAGCCAGCTTCCTGCATGCCCTTTCATGGCATCTGGCCAAGTTATGTTTCACCTAAATCAGTCAATGAAGTTGCACCCCTACCCTGTCCTCTAGATGAATAGAAAGCAGGAGAAAGGCTGTTTTATGTGAGCCAGCCATTCAGAGAATGACAAATACCTAGTTTCATAGCTTCATAGTTGGTCGGGTCAGAAGGGACCTGAGCAGATCATCAAGTCCGACCCCCTGCCATGGCAGGAAAGAGTACTGGGGTCAAACGCCCCCAGCAAGGTGTTCATCCAACCTCCTCTTAAAGCCCCCCAGGGTAGGAGCCAGCACCACTTCTCTTGGAAGTTGGTTCCAGACCCTAGCCGCCCTGACTGTGAAGTCGCGCCTCCTGATATCTAGCCTGAATCTACCCTTTGCCAGCTTGTGACTGTTATTTCTAGTCACTCCTGGCGGTGCTCGGGGGAACAGGGACTCCCCCAATGCCTGCTGATCCCCCCTGACTAGTTTGTAACAGGCCACCAGATCCCCCCTCAGCCGTCTCTTTTGGAGGCTGAACAGGTTCAGGTCCCGTAGCCTCTCCCCGTAGGGCCTGCCCTGCTGCCTCTGGTCATGCGAGTGGCCTCCTCTGGCCCCTCTCCATGTTGTCCACATCCCTTTTGAAGTGCGGCGCCCAGAGCTGGATGCAGTACTCCCGCTGCGGCCTGACCAGTGCCGCACAGAGGGGGAGGATCACCTCCTTGGACCTGCTCGAGATGCATCTGTGGATGCAGGACAAGGTGCGGCTGGCCTTCCTGACCGCGTCCCCACACTGCCGGCCCATGTTCATCTTGGCATCAGTGATGACTCCAAGATCCTTTTCTGCCTCTGCACGGACGAGAAGGGAGTTCCCCAACCGGTAGGTATGGTGCCGGTTGTTCCTCCCGAGGTGCAGCACCCTGCACTTGTCAGTGTTGAATCCCATCCTATTCTCATCCACCCACCCCTGTAACCTGTCCAGGTCCGATTGCAGCCTATTCCTCCCTTCTAGCTTGCCCACATCTCCCCACATCTTTGTGTCACCTGTAAATTTGAACAGGGTGCTTTTTACCCCCTCGTCCAAGTCACTGATGAAGATTTTGAACAGCGCAGGCCTGAGGACCGAGCCCTGGGGGACCCCACTGCCCACATCCCTCCAGGTCGAGAATGACCCGTCCACCACCACCCTCTGCCATGTTGGTGGCACTACCCAGGATGCACGCACCAGGCTGCTCCTCAGTAGGAAACATGAGAGCAGAGAGGTAAGGACTGAGCAGGAACAAGAGCCACCCCAAACAGCTCAGGGCTCCACACAGGGGCAAAAGAAAAGCCACACAACCCCCAAGGCTTTCCAGATACCTCTCACTCCCTCATCAGGCAGAAATGTCCCAGGTGCTAAAAGCAACATATAAGAAAGCAAGGTAAGAAGGGTTTTTATTAAGGTGTTTTGGCAGATCCATCTAAAAAAAATCTGCACGCATTATACAGCCAAATCTCCTTTCTAGCCTTTGACCTGTGCAAGCAAAGACCTCTGACACCAAACCACACGAGAGAGGCAGTTAACCATGTAAGTGTGAAGTCAGGCAGGTGGGAGGGTAGATGTACACCTTACAGACTAAACTGAAGCTTTGAGAATAGCTTGCTTTCCATAGAGAGCAAGCTATGCAACAGAAGCAACTTAAAGACAGAAGACATAGAAGGGGAGAAAGGAAGGAGAGAAGCCAGGGCTGAGAGGCATAAGAGGTGGAAGAGAAGAACAAATATACAATAAACCCTTAGGCTAATCCAGACAATGGGATAAAAATCCAGAGTCCCTATTTAGACCACATTGAACACAGTCCATCCTATGGTTGATTGCTCATTCCTCAGTTCCCAGTTCAAGTCAATCCCAATAGAGTAGCCACCTAAATCAACAAAGCTGGACTCAGAACCTGTGCTAACCTGCTACAATACCAACCCACCAGCAACTTTCTGGCCTTCAACACTTTGGCACCAGCATTAAATGACCTGCAAGCCTCCCGGAAATGGAGGAACATTTCAAGCCCGTCATGGGAGGCAAACCTATCACAGCTTACAGACAGGCCCCCCCCCAACTTCAAACAAGGTTTCTCCTGCAATGATCACTTCACTCCTGTTCTCCCCGAGGCCTTTCAGCTGACCCAGATGCCAGCTGTGCCCCCTCTGCAACATCAGATTAAATAATGGGCTTCCAAGGCAGGCGGTGCTCTCCCCTACCTTGGGGGTCTTCAAGAGGAGACTGGACAAGCACCTGGCTGGGGTCATCTGACTCCAGCGCTCTTTCCTGCCCAGGGCAGGGGGTCAGACTCAATGAGCTGCTGAGTTCCCTTCTGGCCCTAATATCTATGAATCTATCAATGCTGATTTTGACATCTGAGGTTCATTCACCTGGTTCTCTACCAGTCAGGTAGGGCCGTACAAGCTCAAAGTTCCCCCTCTGCCACCTCCGTTGGACACGCGGGTGCTGAGAGAGAGACGGGATCGACCCAACCAGAGAGCAAGTCCAGCCAGACGCGCCGGCGGCCGGCGGCAGACCAGTGAAGCCGCGGACATTCCGCCGCTGACCTCACAATCGCCGTTGTCAAGCAACAGAACTTCAAATGCCAACTCGAACTGCTCATCAACACATGTTTTTTTCCTTAAACCACCGTTGGAGTTAGACCCCTAAACTTGAAACTGACCCATGCTGCTGTTGCGCAGGGCCTGGAAGAAGGGCTGCACCCACGTTATGTAGAATATTAGTAAAAAAACAGGTCAGTTCAAAAGTTTGGTTGTCAGTAAAAAGTTTGCAGACGGTCATTAAAAAAGAAAAAAAAAAAAGTTTCTCGGGATGGCAACCCTGCCAGCAAGAAAGCCTCCAACAGGGGCTGCTCATTCCAAATCTGTTGTAAGCCCTGTCCTCAGAGGTCACATGGACGCGTAGGGACTGGGAGTAGAATTTGGGGGGTGTTAATGTGCTCCTACATGGGTGATGATTAGAGCGGCAGAGGGAGAATGAGTGGGTGGCAAGATAAAATCCCCATTGCACAGACTAAAAGGGATGATAACTTGTTAATACAACACACATGGAGTTTGTGGACCATACTATTCATCTTTGTGAAAGCTACTTAATTTCAAAGAGGTTAAAGAGGAGAAGGCCCAAATGGTGCGAGAGGGCTACCCTAACTAATACACTCCTGAAGAATTAGGTCCCATGAGGAGGCTCCGAAATGTTCAAGGAATTGAAAGTCTTTCTATCAACATCATGACTACTTTTACAACTGGGCACTGCTATGGCTGGCCTTGAAGATGTACTCAGTTGTGAGTCTCCCCTTGAATTTCAAGAGGCACAGCCCAACTGATCCATAGAGCTTACTGTGCTTGCGTCAGGAGTGGATTTGGGTACCAGAAGTATAGTAGTGCATTATGATGCTGGACCTGGTTACCAACTCCAACCTCCTTTCCAGCAGCAGCTTGGCTAGAGTCCACTAGTACTACCGAACACACTTCTTCAACACACCCTGTCTGTAAGTCCATGCGGTTCCCGGTAGAGAATCACATCAAGTCCTACTTGATCCGGAGACAGACTGAGGTGGCAGCACCCAGCTCTGGCCAACTTCAAAGTCACAGCCCATGGCTAACACACTGTGAAACGGGCCATTCACATGAAAAGCACATTCTCTTCTCTGGCTTCATTTATGCTGTGTGTAATTAAGCCATGCTGAGCACCGAGGAGGATGTGTAGAAAAAGGACTCTAATTACCTTTTTGGATACCTGCAGTGCTTCCCCAGAATACCGATTTACAGGGCACTCAGTTGTGCCACGAGGCATCTATACAGTCCCAGAACGCCATCTGCACTCTCAGTGGGTGGGATGTTGGCAAGAAAGTAGAGTATAAGATACTAGATGTTTCGAGGGGAAAAGGATGGAGAGGCATGCTAGCATCAAGTGTTTATCATCCTGCCTTGGAAGCCCATTATTTAATCTGATGTTGCAGAGGGGGCACAGCTGGCATCTGGGTCAGCTGAAAGGCCTCGGGGAGAACAGGAGTGAAGTGATCGTTGCAGGAGAAACCTTGTTTGAAGTTGGTGGGGGGCCTGTCTGTAAGCTGTGATAGGTTTGCCTCCCATGACGGGCTTGAAATGTTCCTCCATTTCCGGGAGGCTTGCAGGTCATTTAATGCTGGTGCCAAAGTGTTGAAGGCCAGAAAGTGGCTGGTGGGTTGGTATTGTAGCAGGTTAGCACAGGTTCTGAGTCCAGCTTTGTTGATTTAGGTGGCTACTCTATTGGGATTGACTTGAACTGGGAACTGAGGAATGAGCAATCATCCATAGGATGGACTGTGTTCAATGTGGTCTAAATAGGGACTCTGGATTTTTATCCCATTATCTGGATTAGCCTAAGGGTTTATTGTATATTTGTTCTTCTCTTCCACCTCTTATGCCTCTCAGCCCTGGCTTCTCTCCTTCCTTTCTCCCCTTCTATGTCTTCTGGGAACTCCTTCTCCTGGGGGGGAGTGTATAAAATGCTTTAAGGATGCATTTACTTACTGCAAACTTTCACATATCTGCTGGCCATCTTTATCCAGGGAGTCCAAATTTTAATGGTCTTTCTTCTGTCATATGTCACCTGTTATGGAAGCACAGGAATTAACCACACCAGACTGAAATGGAAAGTCTTTTTGTTTAGCTTCTTTTTTCATTCAGCTGAAAGAAAGAGCCCATTTGACTTGCCACTAACCTCCAGCGCTCCATGCGGTTAATCGGCACCAAGATTAGGTCCTTACTGAACATAGCCACATGGTTTTGTCTGCCTTTTTACTTCTTGATAACCTCCAGAAATTATTCGGGCTTAGAAAAAAGTATTGAAATCATGAAGCCCTGGAAATCCCTTCTTATTTCTCTCCACCAGAAGTTTCATATAAAATTGATGTAGAAATTGATCACCTAGTCATAAGGGAACGTATTTTATAGACCACTTGCAGGTGCCACCGGCAGCATCAGTGGCAGCCAGCAGCGATTGTGGACCACCCAGAGATGCTGCCAGTGATGTCAGTGGTGAGTGGAGGGAATGGTAAGCAGTGACCGCCTGCAGGTGCCACCAGCAATGTTGGCATCACCTACGCATTACCAATGGCTCAAATTGGACCATCCCTAACTAGATCATCCTAGCCAAGGATTTGTCTAGCTAGATCTTAAAAACCTCTAAGGATGGTTCCACAGTCTCTCTGGGTAGGTAGCCAGTGCCTTCTCAGGGGCAAGGGAGGAAGGAAGTCAAGTTGGATTGCCTGTCTGCTCAAATTCACATCTTTCTGCTGGATCAAAGCAAAAGTCAGAAACCAGCCTTGCAAACAAGCTAGAAAGAAGTTAGAGATATACTTTTTAATCTATGCACAAGGAACCGAATTCGCACTTGATGAGTTTTACCTTGTCTTCAAGCCACTGACAGTTCCTTAGTGTCTGGATATCCTGACAAGGGATCTTTAATTCAAAGGCACTGCTCAAGATCTCATACTGCTGGCCACAGCCAATTTGTGCTCTCTCTCTTCACGTCCAGAAACAAGCAATTCCATAGGATACTAATGAGCAGGGATCTGGGTTCTCCATTTCCCATGGGAAAATGGAGCAAACCACAGATTCTACAGTTGAAATTGTGGGTCCCTCATTTTAGCCAGGGAAGAGGGCAATCCAAGCCACCAACCTTTTAGTTAATAGCCAAATGCACTAGCCCATTGCACCACAGAGACAGACCAGGGCTACAGCTTCCCCTTGCCTCTATCACTTTCATCCAAGCAAGCCATTATGCTCTGGAGCCAAGCAGGTGCCCCCAGCACTGTCTGGTCTTTCCCTAGCAAGGAAGGGGCTGCTGGGTTCCCTCTGGGAGCGGGGATTCCCTTCCAGGCAGCCCTAACTGGGGGGAACCCAGCACTTGGGCCTGGAAGGCGCGCTGAAGCCGGAGAGTGCTGGGGGGAAGATCACTATTACAGGGCAACACTACCTGTCAGGGTACCTGAGTGGTCAAAGGTGCAGCATTCAGGTTGTAGTTGCCCCTGGAGGTATGGGTTTGAATCTTGCCGCTGATACCAGTCTCTTCTTTTCCCTATAAGGCTCCCTCCTTGCCCAGCTGTTGCCATTGCAGCTGAGGACAGCCCAGCGACTTTCCCACTTCGGTCAGCTCAGTGCAGGGCTGCATGTGGGCAAGGAGCGCAGCTTCTTCTTGCCTCCAAGCTGGGCTGAAAAGCGTGAGCGTATCCAGCTGTGTAGGCCATCCCTTGGTGCTTTGGGCTGGCCCTTGGGCCTGCACCCCATGCCAGGCCTCTCTCTCCAGCATGCTGCTGGTGGTGGTGCCGATCCATGCTGTTACTTGACACAGCTGACAGCCTGTCATGGGGTGTGCTAGCCCCAGGAGGACAGGCACAGCCCTCTACTGTAGGAGGCAAGATGGCAGGTGAGCGGCAAGGGAGGTCCAGCCCACCTCCTCCCATTGCCTGTCCTTCCCACTCTGCTGGAGGATCACTTCTGGGTCAGGCAGAGGAATCACCGCCTGGCCCAGCCCACCCAAACCCTGCCACGGCCCCTGGAAGTGGCCACAGAGGTTCCCCCACTTCTCTCCTCCAAAATCCTGCCTTGCGCCCCCGCTCTTCCACTCAAACAAGACAATCCCCAAGCACTTGCTCACACTGGTGCTATGGTCACTAGGACAGCATGGTTCATGGAGATCTTCCCCACTGTGGCCAGGATGGCCTTTGCCAGGTGGTCCTGGACAGCATTGTGGCAGAGCTGCCAGACTCTGGTGTGCGGCTCACAGCATATGGGGGAGGGTCCCCACCTCACAGATGCACACATGTGACTTATGTCCCACCATAGTGAAAAGTATATAAGGTCTCAGGGAGACCGGGCTGGGAATTAAAGGCTGCTGAGGAGGGGCAGGTCACCCACTGAGCTCACAGGAAACCACTGGAGAAAACACGGGGCATGTTCCTCGTGCTGGAGGCTCTGTTCCCTCATCCAGTCTCTATGTCATCCTGTTCCTGAAGGTCTCCACAGCCCTGTTGTGGGTCTGGGTTTCCCCTTTGGAAGGCCTGAAGGCTACTGTTTGCCCTGCCTGCAGGTGTGGGTGAGAGTAGGATCTCTGGGTAGAGCTAAAGGTCTACTAATGCTGAGCAAGGCCTCATGTGCTGGTGTTTCTACAGCCAGCAGCAGACGTGTGCGATGCAGCCAGCATCTCATCCTACCTTCTGTGACTACCGCCGAGCCTGAACAGCCAGGTTCCTATTTACATCGGGGTGGAGTGAAAGCAACCTCCTCTAACCCAGTTATGACTTCATGCCTTTTAGACATGTGACAGGTGACCTTAACAGATCTGCCACTGTGTTACCTTTGCATTAATGGATGAGTATGTTTTCAGTTCCTTTGACCCCACACACTCTTACCTATTCTCACCATTCATCAGCCTCTGGTTTCTTAAAAATTCAACATGTGGTGCACAATCCCATCCCCTCCCTCATTCCGTGTCCACCTCCAATGAGAAGACAAACCAGCCCTCCCCACAAAAATAATGGTGGTCATTTAAAAGTCACAAGGTTTATTTACTTCGAAGGAAAGTAAAGACTGTTTTATGGCCTAGGAATCAGCAGAGGACAATGGAGAGTATGAAAGGAAAAAGGTGTGCATGATGCCACATAATCAGTCCTTTGAATTAGTCTCTATGGGAGAATTACAGAGCCAAAACGCCTTGGGACTAGCAGAGACTACACAGTTCATACTGGGAGATTACAGTGTGCTGAATTTCAGCCAGAGGATCACAGAAATATAAAAGACATGGGGTTGAAAGGGACTTCTAGTCCAAACTTCTGCCTGAGGCAGAATCATCCCTATTCAAACCATTGCATATAAATAGTCATCTAAGCTATTAATTAAAATACACGGTTAACTCTGTCACGACCAAAAAGCATAACTTCCTAACACGCGAAAGAAAGCAGGGGAACAAGGGTGGCCGGTGTGTTGCTGCTGTGAGGGATGTTAAAATGTAATGAAGGAGAATCCAAGGAAGAGGCCCACATCCACCACTACGGAAGATGAAACCCCTAGTCTGTACTGCTCTACGTGGCAAAATTCCTTCCTGACCCCACGTATGATCATTGCCCTGATCCTGAGCACAGGGCCAAGACCCTCTAAGCCAGGAACTTCCAGGTTTTAGCCCCAGCAGAAGCACTGGCCTAGCACGGTCAAAATCCCCCTCTTTGGCTGCAGCTAATATCCCATGTTTCCAAGGAAGAAGAAAACCTCCTAAAAACCCCAATTTGTGTAGCAACAGGATGGGGAAAATATTCCCTCCCAGCCCCATGTGATAAACAGCAAAGCCCAGGAACATGAGAAATACCCATAGTATAGGAAAGGCATAGCTCCTTCTACATGATCCCAGAACCATGCTTGCATGCACCATTTCCATCCTCTTCCATGGGAGAGGCAGGGCCTGCCACAGACTACACTTCCTTCACCCGCATTTCACTCAGAAAAGGGACTCCAATGCCCTCAGCTCAGAGGGTCTTTGCTGAAAAGCAGTAACCCAGGCATAACTGACACTTGCTCTCAATTTGAGTTGGGAACAATCCTTGGATCTCGCTGATCCCACTGGAAGTGGAAGAGGGCTTGGAAATCCCAGAAGCCTCTGGGCCTGGAAGGGGCTCTGGCACCTGACCTCTTCCCGTGTACCAGCTCTAGAGAAGGGGCAGAGACCAAGTACAGAGATATGTTCAGTTTCTGGACATTATTAGCAGAGAAACCATTATAGAAGAGAGGGCAGGGAAAAGGGGTGGGGAAAACAGCAGGCAGCTGACCTCACTCCCCTTTCTTTGGAATGACAAGGAGCAGAGCCAGGCTCCAACCCAGGCCCCTCCACTGTATCGACTTACAGGGGGAGTTTCCTCTCAGCCTTCAATCAAACATCAGGATCCAGCTGCTGGGCCTAGAGGGCCTGTGTGTGGTGTCTTGTGAGGGATGAAGACAAAATGAATTCTTTCCTGCGTTCAGTTCGGGGGTGAAGCTGCTAGTCTAAAAGCATCTCCTAGTGGGAGCTGAGTGTTACCTGCCCTTCCACATTGCACACGGAATTAAGGCTTCTGCATGTGGATGAGCTGGTGCTGGGCCAGATGCTCCTGGTGCCCAAAGCCCTTCCTGTAGTCAGTGCAGCAGAAAGGCCGCTCTCCTGAGTGGATGCGTTGGTGCAGGGTCAGGTTGGAGGACTGGTTGAAGCTCTTCCCACATTCGGTGCAGTGGTATGGCTTCTCCCCAGAATGGATGTGCCAGTGCCGGGCCAGGTGGGAGGCCCGGCTGAAACTCTTCCCACACATAGTGCAGTGGTACGGCTTCTCCCCAGAGTGGATGCGCTGGTGCTTGTCCAGGTTGGAGGAGGAGCTGAAGCTCTTCCCACACTCAGTGCAATGATATGGCTTGTCCCCAGAGTGGATGCGCTGGTGCTGGGCCAGGGCAGAGGCCTGGCTGAAGCTCTTCCCACACTCAGTGCAGCAGTATGGCTTCTCCCCAGAGTGAATGCGCTGATGCTGAGCCAGGGTGGAGGATGAGCTGAATCTCTTCCCACACTTAGTGCAATGATATGGCCTCTCCCCAGAGTGGATTCGCTGGTGCTGGACCAGGGTGGAGGAGTGTTTAAAGCTCTTCCCACATTCAAGGCAGTGATGCAGCCGCTCCCCCGTGTGCTGGAGCCGGTGCCGAGCCAGGTTGGAGGCCTGGCTGAAGCTCTTTCCACACTCAGTGCAGCTGTGAGGCTTCTCTCCAGAGTGGACATGCCAATGTTGAGTCAGGTGGGAGGACTGGCTGAAGCTCTTCCCACAGCTGGTGCAGCAGTATGGCTTCTCCCCCGTGTGTGTGCGCTGGTGTTTCACCAGATCTGACAGGCGAGCGAAGCTCTTCCTACACTCCATGCAGCTATGCGGCTTTTCCCCCAAGTGGATCTTGTAGTGGGTGGCCAGGTTGCTGGGGTCACTGAAGCTCTTCCTGCACTTGGTGCATGGATGCACCGGCTTGTGTATAGGCAGGCATGACTGCCAGTCAGCAAGTTTCCCATGCTCAGAGCAGGGATGGGCTCTCTCTTTACAGCTGGTAGTGAGCCCCTGCATACCCCCAAGAACCTCCCCACCACCTTGGTTAGGATGCAGCCTTTCTTGCAGATGAAGATTACTTATATGGCTCTTCAGATCACTTAGCTCCTCCAATCCCTTCCTTAAGGACTTTGACTTGGCTCCACTCTCACACGCAACTGGAAACAGTCCCTTGGTCATAGCCATATTCTCTCTCTGTTTTTGGGGCCTGCCCCAACTCCTTTGCTGTTGGCCCAGCTCTTGTGCCCAGAGAGACCAGGGCAGAGGATCTCCCCAAGGCATCCTCAGCAGCTCCAGGTTTGGAGGCCCATTCTCTGTAGGCTGCACCTCTTCTCTGCTCAATGTCCTGGCACCTGCTGGATGGAAAAGGGAACCTAAATATTAGTCCCTGTCCTGCTAGTTCCTAGGTACCCAAGTCTTGGGGGAAGGAACTGGAGAGTGCCAGGCTAACAATACTCCATGTCAACCAGCCCATAATGCTGCCTGCTGCATGCACTGGCCCCAGCCTACATATGGCACATGGAGTCCATCTAGCATGGGCTAGGACTGGTGTGGGACATATGTTGCATGTGGTGCGTATGCCAGACTGATCCTGTGCACTGCATCCAGGGCCAATCCAGATCAGACCAGCAGACTGTGCCAGATCTAGCACACGGAGGCAGTCCAGCATAGATGCCACACCCCTGCCCCAGTCAATGAACTTGGAATCCATTTTCCCAGTGGTTCTGTCCAGCTCTGACCACACCAGATTGGGGAGAACTGTGTTACATTAGCCCCAACTGGATAAGCCATGTCAGACAGGCTGGGATGGGATTGGAATTGCTCCATGCTCTAAAGGGGAGAGGCAAGACCAGAAGCACTTGCTTTAAGGAAAAGTAAGGATTGCTAAGGCTTTGTCTATGAATAAAGCACTGACTATTCCTAAGAAAGATGGTATGAACACTTCCCTACACATCTGAGTTTGCTGATATGCTCCAGACCCATGAGTTCATTGGTGAGGCTGTTTGGACAAGTCCCCAGTCCTTGCTCTTGAGCTTTCAGTTTCTGGTAGGCCAGAGAAAAGTTTCTGGGGATGAGCCTGAAGCTGCCACACTGGTAAAATTCTGGTCTGGAGTGCATCAGCATACTTGGGTGTGTTGGGGTATCAGCCTCCTTGGAGTTACCACATGTTCAGTAGAGGTCTACTGAACATGACAGGGTGGTGAGCCATTTTTGCAGGTTTAGGACGGTGGAGTCCCCCACACCTCCGATTGGCTGAGGGGCCCCAGAAGTCCTGCCCCTCCCAAGAGATTGCCACATGGCCTGAAACTGAGGCTTAATTACCTTGATTAAGCCAGGGGAAGCCATTAATTCATGTGTTATTAAGCATGGCTTAATGGTTTTCCCAGGCTTAATCCACAGTAATTAAGCCATGGTTTCAGGCCATTCCCAAGTGGCCAGTTCCACAATTTTGGTGGGCTTGCGGGAAAGAAAAGCTTACTGGCAAGCAAAGAAACCACGCAGTTTGGAGCACAGGATGGAGGGTGGAAGCTGCTGGGGAACGTGCCTGCCACAGGGCACCTCCCAAATGGACAGCACAGCCAGGTTGGACTGCAGTGCAGTGCAGCCTGAGAGCACCTGGGCTCTACTTCTTGCTTGGCAGTCGCATGCCCTGCTGGATCCAGGCACTGCACCTGGGGCGGGTCAGGGGCCATGGTGGCAGGAACAGCTGCTCCTGTTCTGTCCTGAGCTCTACGAGCTGCTGCACCCCTGGATGCTGCCAGCTGGGAGCAAGGTGGGAGCTGGGGTGCCAGCACTCTGCCCTCCCCCCCAGTCCCATTGCAATGTGGGGGGATTCCTAGATTGTAGAGTCGGAAGGGACCCCAAATGATCATCGTGTCCAACCCCCTGCCCCAGGGGGATGCAGCAGGTCCCGCCCACCACTCACCTTGGGCTGGCTGAAGATGGGCTGCTGCTGCCCCATGTCCTGCTTCATACCACCACTGCCCCAGCCTGCCTGTCAGGACCTTGTGGCACTGCCATCCTCTGCAGCTGGCTCCGCCCTCACCTTGCCCCTGCCCCACCTCAGTGCCTCCTGCAATCATTGTTTTTTAAAGAAATATATACATCACTTTAGTGTGCAGTAGTGACCAAAAAAAGTCAGTAAAATGTTGGGCATCATTAAGAAGGGAATAGAAAGCAAAACAAAGAACATTCTCATAGGTTAATAACAAGTGATCCAAGTGGGGACATGAACTGTCCAGTACACACTGCCCCTCAAACAAGTCCAAGGAAACTGTGGACACTGCCCAGTGAAACTCTGTCCAGAGACATGAACAGAGGAGTAACAGGAAGAATTGCCCGGGTTCAGAATTTGCTTCCTGGTCTGATACATGGCAAGCTTGATTAGAGAAAGGAGGAGTTAGACCAGGATGCCCTGGGATTTGGTGAAGCCATGATGGGCAGTGCATAGAAGAAGAGGTGCAAGGAGAAGCATGGCCAGAAACTCAGGTTACTCAGGAGCCAATGGAGGGGCTGCAGCCACTCAAATTAGGTGCGTAAGGGTTTCTCCTCTAACACCTGCCCCTTCTGTCAACAAAGGGATGACCCTGAAGTTTGCCAGATACATGCCCATGGACACAGCTCCACGCAGGAGGCTCATGGCATCAGGGTGAAATACGAGCTAGTCTGGGGACCCTTGCTGAGGGTATCCCATTTCCTTGTGTCTGGGCAGGATACAAGGAAAGGAAGGTGGAGCATGAGTATGTAGAGCTGGTGTGGTGAAGAATGCTCTGCTGGACAGCCAGCCTTGCAGGGCTGGTGGAAAGCTAAGTGGGTAGGATGCTCATTGATGATGAGTACCTAGTGACTGTAGGTGTTAGCACCCTCCCTTCAGTGGCAGGACCTTTCCTCTTCCTACCCCATCTACAGGAAGAACCTAAGAAGAACTTGGTGTTTCCTCTGTCCTTTTCTTTGGGGGAATCTGTCCTTTTCTTTGGGGGAATCTGTGCCCAGAGAAGCCCCCTGGCCTTACTTTTTCTTCCCCATCTCATTTGCTGCTCCTTTGCTGAAGACTGCCAGAGTGGCAGTAGGCTCTTGCCTTGCCATGGGAAGCTAAGGGGAAGAGGTGGGACGGTGAGGGAGAGCAGAAAGATGGTGGCATGCAGGGAAGGTGTATCAGGGTACTTCCTCAGGCTGCACTTTGGAAGGGGGGCTGTGTGAAAGACTAGTGTGGGAGAGGGAAAGCAGAGGTGAAGGGAGATGGGGAATAAACACAGAAAGACAAACAGTGACAAAGTGGGGGGTAGAAACCAAACTGCTGGCTTAGTCAACCTAACACAAACACCATTAGGGAGTAGAAAACAGGATGCAGCACAGGAGAGTTTCATAGTTAGTAGGGTTGGAAGGCACCTGAGAAGATCATCAAGTCCGAATGACAGGGTAGTAGACAAGGAGGAGAGGGGGCAACAGGAAGGTTGCGGGGGGGATGTGCTGTAATAGTTGGTGCTGGCAGTGTAAGAGCTCTGCCAGCAATGCTGGGGTACATCCTCTGGTTAGAAGCAATTGCAGAAGCGGCAGCAGAAGGGAGAGGAGCATCTCCCTCCCAAGTGGGGAAGGAGGCATGGGTCAGTAACCAGGTGGGTACAAGAGCCTGCAGCACCTCAGAGCTCCTGTGCCCAGGACCAGCCAACCAGCAGCACCTGATGGTTCCCCCTGCTGCGGACAGGCTACTAGGCTAGAGGGACCATTAGTCTCACCCAGTAAAGCTTCTTCTTTTAAGTTCAATTCCTTCATAGCTCAACCCTAATGGCTCTGATAGGGTTTCTGCTGACCATGAAAGCTGCTGTGGTATGCTAGAAATCCCATCACACTTTAGCAGGGGATAGTTAAAAGCTGGGGAATCAACTCTTACATTCCTGAATGAAGGTGGAAATTCCAACCCCTGGTATCCCAGGGATACCAGACTTATGCCTCAATTCTAGCATGGCATGCCATCCTCATCGGTGGTACCCATAACAGAGCCTCCCATCCAAGTACGTACAGCTCCAACTCCACGAGGGGAGAGTGATAGGAAACATGGTGTTCGTGCCCAAACACCCTGAATTAGGGGAAGAAGGAAAGAGTTGTCATTCCCCACATTACTGAATTGCAGGAAGTGGGAACACACAGTATGCTATTTAAGGTCACTTACTCAGACAAAAGTTAAAGTCAGATCTTCAGGTTCCCACCTCCCACTGGATCCTGAGAAGTCCTGAGTGGGAGGTGGGGACAGTGAGTGGACTGGCAAGACTTACCTGGGGACAGATCCTCAAACCAGGAGCTTTCTCCAGGGTCCTCATCATTCCAGACCCAAATCTCCACCTCCTTTAGCTGGATGCGGCAGATTAATTCTGGTGTGGGACCTTGATATCCTGTTGGAAGAAGTGTAGAAAAAGTGGTAATGTTTGGTTCCTCTTGCTCCGTTACTCAGCTGGGATTTGGGGAAGGGACTGAGTGAACTCAGGCCTTCTACTGGGGCCTTAAAGGAAAAGCAATGGTAGACATTTAAGATTGAAAGAGAAGCCACCACAGGCAAAACCTGCAAAAGCTGATGGTCCATGTACCCCAGGGAAACAGTAATATGACATACAAAGCATCAACCATTCAGATTACATAAAGGATAGAAACTTCACAGTAGTACCACAGAGCATGGGAAAAGGTGCAGGGATCTGTGACATACTAGAAAGAAGAAAGATAAATCTTATATACATTTGTAAGACACTGAATTGAAAAAAGGACAATGAACACACTTACGGATGGATACAATTTATCATGGTAATTCCAGGCAAAAAAATGGAAATGGGTTTATTTTCCAAGTTTTGCAGTGCTTAGTTTTGGAAGCGAAATGGATCAATAGCAGATGGATGACATGGAAACTGTAATTTCTATCAAGAGTTCACAAAAATGGATGACTGGAACTGTGGATGCCTTTTGAACCAATAGAAGGACCATCACAAGAGTGAGTATGAATGCACAGGTTGCAAAACATGTAGGAGAGCCCATCAGACTTATGTGTACAGACTAAAGGAGAAAGGAGATATATTTTTATGGCCAAAAAACAAACAAACACCCATAGCACAAAATTAACTAACACTTCCCCGGAAAAAAGATGACCCTAGAATCACCTCTGAAAGAGATGGCCTTCCAGTGCAAAGAGATTTCATCAGGACTGGAAGAAGAGATATAGCACAAGTCAAAGGTTGATACTGCGGGGTCCACCACAGCATCTTACCTGCTGACTCCAGCTTATTCTCAAATACCCAATCCAGAAATAAGAACACCAGAGGAATAGATGCAATGGTGGAAGTTAGCTCATAACAGAAATCCATAACAGAAAAGGTTGATGCAGAGCACAGCAAAGCAAGGTGGAAGAGACCTCATGAGGTCATCACATCCAGCCCCCAATTCATGGCAGGATCATCCAGACCAAACCAAGGATCTGTCCAACCTGCTCTTCACAACTTCCAGGGATGGAGATTCCACAGCTTCTCTAGGTACCATGTTCCAAATGTTTGATCACCTTCATTGTCAGAAAGAATCTCTTATTCTCCAACCTAATTTCCTTTGTTACAGCTTGAAGCCATCGCTTCTAGTCCTGTCCCCAACACATACAAGGAAAAGGTTATCCCCATCCTCTTTCTAATTTCCCTTCAGGTATTTGAAGACTTGCATCTCTCCAGCCTTCTCTTCTCCAGATGAAACAACCATAGTTCTTTCAGCCTTCCTTTGTAAGTCATGTCTCCAGGGCCACTACACATTTGCCTCACTCTCCACTAAGCTCTTCCGATCTGGCCACATCTTTCTTCAAGTGTGTGGCCCAAAAGTGTACACAGTACTTCAGGTGAGACATGATCTGTGCAGCCACTGAAAAAGTCATATATGAAACATGTAAGGAAAGCCAGGCAGAAAACCTGGTGGTGGGATACAAAGGTTCAAATGAGATACTGAAGGAAAGAGAGGTCTCCAATGAGTGACAAAAATAGATTTGGACTTAGTCATTTAATGCAGAAAAGACAAGATCTGTAAAATTTCAGTAGCAAGAGAAGCAGTACTGAATGACTTGCAAGTCATAGTTTCATAGTTGGTAGGGTCAGAAGGGACCTGAGCAGATCATCAAGTCTGACCCCCAGCTATGGCAGGAAAGAGTACTGGGGTCAAATGACCCCGGCAAGGTGACTGCCTAGCCTCCTTCTGAAGACCCCCCAGGGTAGGAGTGAGCACCACTTCCCTTGGAAGTTGGTTCCAGATCCTAGCTGCCCTGACTGTGAAGTAGTGCTTCGTGATGTCTAGAAAACACATGTGAAACAAGGGTTAACAGCACAGCAATCTTGACACGTAGGACCCCAACTGAACACGCAGAGAAGCTGCATTGGCTTGGAGTTGAACCCAGGTCTCCTGGATGGCAAGCAGGAATTCTACCATTGAACCATCAATGCTCAGATACCAATGCAAAGAGATTTCACGGGGACTGGAAGCAGAGATATAGCACAAGTCAAAGGTTGATACTGTGGGTCCAACACAGCATTTTACCTGCTGACTCCAACCTATTCTCAAATCCCTAATACAGAAAAAGAACATCAGAGGAATAGATGCAATAGTGGAAGTTAGCTCATAACAGAATGCTGTCAAACTGAGCAGCAAAGAGGATGAAAGAACAACTGAGAATCTGGTTAAAAATCCACAATGCATAAACAAAGGAGTTAGATACTGAGGTCTCCTATGATGGGAAAGGTGGATTAACAGCTGATCTCAAGGTTTTTTCAGGCACACAGGATTTCTATTTTGAGGCTTTATTGAAAAGTGAATATTCCAGAAAACATGTGCCTCAGTTACAACTGTAAATGGGGTAGAAATCCCAGCTGACAGAGCACAGTAACTACATTAAAAATATGAATATAGCAGGATTGTTTGACCTATCTATGGAAGTTCCAAAAGAATGAGGAGATGAAGGGGGGTGGTGATCACTGCATTTAATGCAGAAAATTATACATGGGGACAAGATTACGGAACAATGACTAAGTTTCACTATTTTTGTTCAAACAGAAGTAGTAACTACCAGTGCCCAACCAGCTGACAAGAGAAAATAGTCACTTAGTCATTTGCAATAAAAAAGGCACTGCAACCATTGTAAACAAAATTCAGGGATAATTCAGGTGGTTTTAGAAAAATAAAAGATTAAACAAATCCTCAGAAATGGTCAAGGAAAGTACAGAGAAGAATAAATAACTATAAATTATCTTTGCAGACCTAGGGGGTGGAGGAAGAATTGAGCAGGTGTCCAAGGAAGATTTTCAGTGGAAAGGAATACTAAAAGAAATTTACATCAACTTTTTCTTAGTAGTATCCGCATTCCATCGTGTGTAGAAATGTCACCAGAGGATGAACTGTGGAAATAGAAACACCATGGGGTGAAACAGCAGATCTTGCCAAGACCACCATTAACTTATACTGGGGAGTAATAAAAAGAAAGGATATTAGGGGGGAGTGAAATCTGCAAACAAGGACTGTTACATATTTGGACAAATTGTTGGTGAATATCCACAAACAATGCAATGGAGATGGTATGGACATGCTGGGAGAGAAAAAGGGAAAATCATTTTACAAAAGAAATTGCAGAATATGGAAGCTCCAGGTATTAGACCAAGGGGAAGACTCAAACAAAAGAGGATATAAGAATACACGATGCAGGAGGCCTGATCAATGACAGAACAACAGCACAGAGCAGTTTTAAACCAGCAGCCCATGTTTTCTGATAAGACTGCAAAAGTACAAGGAGAAGTAAGGGTCATTTCCAAGCTCACGTAACTCCAAGGAAAAGCAAGCAACACAACTTTACCCAGGGAAACAAGTGTGTGGTAATTCCTCAGCATCTGGTCCTGGTAAAGCACCTTGTCTCCATCTTCCAGCAGCTCCCACTCCTTCCGGGTGAAATACACAGCCACGTCCTCAAAGGCTTCCTCAAGCTGCAGTGACAAGTATTACATCTTCAGTCCCTTCAATTCTAGCCTCCTCCAGCCCTGAGCCTTATTCTATACTACAAAAATTTTCCTGCATGGCAACACCAAGTAGAGATGCTCCAGCAGGGGACATGGCATGGATTCAGTCTTTCAGTGCATTTGTCCACTTTAGCCCATGTCATTTGAGGAAGTGGGTCAGCTATGCCTCTGCTGGCATAGACTATGTCTACCATTGGGCACTATCATAACTACATCAGCAGAGAATCTGTAGTGCAGGTGCTTTGCATCTCTCCCAAGGAAACTCTTTTCATAACAGTGACTCACAGGAAAAAACTCCTCCCTGGGACAGAGGATCCACAGAATTTATTCTTCTCAACCAGACACCTCCCTATAAACCCCAGGACCCTGTAGGATGGGAGCTCTGAAGGACCCTGAATTCCAGGGGATTTACTGCCCTTAAATACCCAAGAACCTCCCTACTGATGTCCAACCTGAGCAGGGGCTGTTGCAGTCATCCCTGTTGTGTCTTGCAGTGGAGTGGAAGCAAAGAGCAGGGGAAGGAATAAAGGGGAAATGTGGGTTCCTAGTAGCTTAGGACAGGCTAGATGCAGTATAAAATCAGCTTAGAAGCAGGAGAAAGAGGGGATCAAGATCCTCAACTCCCAAGCACAGAGACTATAACAGAACAGCTCCTGGAATAACACAGCATCCAGATTTTCCTAAGCACAAGCCATGTGCATGGTGGCACAACCTCCAAATAGTAACAGCTTTTGGGATGAGTCTTTTAACCTTGTTAGACACTGGTGCAAGAAGAGTGGGACTGAGATTCATTTTACTGCTTCATGGGCTGTTCCCATTTTCCTCCAGTAGTCAGGAACATCGCTCATTCTCAAGAACTGCCTGCTCCTGGAAGGACCCTGGTGGGATTAGCAATGAAAACGTCCCAGGCTCCTCAGGCCTAGTTGTCTAAGGGCAGACCTTGCTGAGCTCAGCTGCAGAGACCTCTTTCCTGTGCTCTTTGGTGCTGGCTGGGTGTCACAAAAGAGATCTCCTTTCTTGGGAACCTACTTTTAAAATGTTGTGTGTGCAACCCTTTGAGCTATTTCAGGCATTGCTTCTAGTGTCAGAGAGCCTTGACTGCACAATCCTAGTCCTGGCTCTCCGGCTATCTGTATGCGGCAGTGAGCACCTGCTTCCCTGAGACCCTCCCTGCCAGCTGTTTGACAGTAGCCACTCTTCAGTAAAGCTTCTTCCTCCTCTCCAGGTCTCTCGGCTTCTCCATTTTTTCTCTGTACTCCCAAATCTTTCCGGGCTCTGCCCTGGCTCCACTTCCACCCCCTACTGGAGCGTGTACCTTTCTCACTATCACACTCTCTCTCTGCTGCGGGGGCCTGCCTTGCCCCTTCTGCAGTTGGCTTGGCTCACGTGCCAGGAAGTCCTTTTCTCCAGATCTTCTTGGGAACATTCTCAGGAGCACCAGATTTATAGGCTCTTTCTCAGGAGGTGGCTCATCAGCTTTGCTCAGGGTCCCTGCTGGAAGGGGAAGAGATTCCACAGGTTAGTCCTGGTGCTTTGGGCACAGGGAAGCCCTTTCTATTTCTCCATGCTGACATGTGCCTGCAGGAGCTGCAAGCTTCACTGTACAGGAGAGAAGGAAAAAGGAAGCATCAAAGAACCATGCTTTGGCCACAAAGTTGGAAATGAACCCCAATGACATATATGCAATATGGGACTGTGGCTGTTCCAGCCACTGAAGAGGTTTCACAGTGGGCGACACGTTGCCCAAGGCCATTTCTTCCACCTCAACAGGGGGTTGATGGGAGTGCGGCATCTCCTTCTGCTGGACCCCCCAGCTCCTGGACTGACCACTCCTGCAGTCCCTGCACTACCTGCCGCGGTGCTGCCCATCTCGGGGAGTCCCCACCACTTGTGTCCTAGACAACAAGGGGGACATTCCCCATCTTGGGCTCAGCACTTGCTGGGTCCTGCTCCTCCATCTTCACCAGTGCTGGGGACAGGAAACACGGGGCCTGCACTGACCCCAGCCCAGCAGCTATCTTTCGTGCTGGGGTAAACCTCGCGCCAGCTGGTGGCCTGCGCTCTCCCTCTCCCACTGCTCCCGCGGGGGCTGTGGGCAGGATTCTGTCTCCTGGCCCAGTGGGTGAAAGGAGACAACACAGCCTCCGTCATGTGATGGGGGAGTCAGGACCAGGCTCAGGGCACCAGCTCCAGGACCTCATCCGGCCCTGGTCCCCCTGGCCTGGCCCAACCGGAGGGGCCACGTGGTGGCTGTCCTGCCCTGCTCCCACGCGCTCCGGGTCTCCCCCAAACACCCCTCCACAGTCCATCCCCACAGACCCTGGGGGTCAGCCTGGTCATGATCCTTAGTGCCCGCACCCCACAGCTGCCCCTCCGCCCGTCTCCTCCACGGACAGAGCCAGCAGATACCCCCACATCTCCTCCCGGGCCACAGCCATCTCAGCCACGCGTCCCACGGCCCTGCCTCACACCGCAGGGCCCCCTCCCCCACCCCCACACGGGCCACCGCCCCCCAGGCCCCCCTGCACAAAGCCTCACAGTCCCGCCGCCCCTCTGCACACGGCCCCCTCTGCACACGGCCCCTCCGCCGCCCCTCACCGCTCCGGCCGCAGCCCCGCTCTGCGCCCCCTGCACTCGCGCATGCGCGCGGCGGCCCCGCAGGGGGTAGAAGGCCGGCTCTTCCCCCCGCGCGCCCGTGGGCTCCGCAGATTTTCCCTCCCGCCGCGGGGGGGTTCGGGCACGCGTGTTTTCTTTGGGGGTGGGGGGAGACGAACCAGCCTCGCCCGCCCGCGCTGTTGGCAGGGCAGTGCCGCTGCCCGGGCCGGAGGTGCGCGGGGTCCGAGCAGCCCCCGTCCGTGCCCGCGGGCCGGGCTGCTGGGGAGCCGCGCGAGGAGCTGTCGTCTTTTTATTTAAAAACGCTTGTATATGAGCAAGTGCGCGTTTTCTCTCTGGAGTCCTAGCTTGACCCGAATTCCCTGCGCCCCACCATGGCAGCGTGTCGTGCCTTCACGCCCTTCTCGTCTTATTCCGAGCGTGCACTTGGTCTCATCAGAGAAAACGCCCCGGAAAGCCCAGCCTCTTGCCTTGCCTAATTCCTGCAGCCACTCCGATACCATTTGCTATCGGAGTCTTTTTTGTCTCTTGTGTGAAAAGCTCCAGCGTACATATTGCAGTTTCTCAGCGGGTCTAATACCCGGCGTCCTGCCGGAGCCCGGAGTTGTGGGTCTTCTGCACTCCCCGCTGTCTCCGGCCACCGCCACCTGCATCCCCTCGGCCTGTCTAGCGCGGCGATCTGGACCCGCCGAGTGATTACACGCAGATCGATGGGATTACATGAGCGTTTCTAATCTTTCATCCGCGGGTTCTTTCATGCGTTTTGAACGTCCAGGAAGTCGAGCAGCTGACATTTTTTTGCTTTTGTCAAAGCATACTGGCATCTTAGAAACAGCTTCCCCGACCTCCTTCCTCGTGCCGGCCCGGGACGGAGGGGGTTAACGCGGGCGTGAGCTAGCCCTCGGCGGGGCGGGCTGAGCGACCATGGAGTCCAGGTCCTCCGAGGTCACCAGAGCGGAGGCGGAGTGACCACAGAGTCCCGGTCGTTTGGGGTCAGCAGAGCGGAGGCGGAGTGACCATAGAGTTCCGGTCACCCGGGGCTAGTAGAGCGGAAGCTGCGATTGGGGGATGCCGCCCCGCCCCGGCAGGGAGTGCGGCTGCGTACGCGCGGAGCCTGGCGGGGTCTCCGTGAGCGGGGCCTGGTCCGGGCGCTGCCTGATCGCTCCTGCTGCAGGTTGGGTCCAGCCGGCCTCGGGCCCTGGAGATCCAGCCCCTCCGCCCGCCGGGCCCAGCGGGGATGGCCGCGGCGCTCGCGGCACAGGTGGGGCGTCCGCGTCTGCCTCGCTCGGGGGTCGCCGGAGGACATCGAGGCGTCGGGTTTCGTGTCAGTAGAGGACAGAGTAGCAGAAAGCCGGGACGGCCCCGAGCGGGAAGCTCTTGGATTTTACGCCCACTTGATGGAAATGGGAGGCTCCCCCAAGCTTGCTCCTGCAGCCCTAGGGCTGGCGGCGAGCGGAGCTGACGGGCATCCGAACCCCGAGCCTCCAGGCCGGGGCCTGCGCGTAGGATGCCTGCCGAAGGATTTGGAAACACCCTCCGCTCGCACCTGCGGCTTTGGGTGTTTGCCGGTAGTAGGGCCACGTAGGGATCTCGAATGACTCCTGGATTTGCCTTAGGGTAGGCAACATTTTCCTTTAAGCAAAACCCCCCAACAAACTGCTTTTCCAGAGGAGACCCAGGGCACCTGGGTAACGGCGGCACAGACTCCATTGAAATCTCAGTGCAACTAGGTCAAAAGCCTGGCAGGCGAGCTACCTCCAAATCCTCGCTTATGAAACTTGTGCATCTCTGATTTAGACGGTCTGTGAGATGCAGCTCTGTGCCAAGAGGGAGAGCGGGTGTGCTGCTTCCCGGATGATACAGGCTGAAGCAGGCAAACGCGTTTCAAACTTGGCAGAGCTGTGTTAGCCAAGGGGTCAAAAGTTGCCATCTGTCCTCGGGAGTAGCCAGACTGCTTTATCTTTGTGACGGAGAGCGAGGCTCAGAGGTGTGGGGATCACAGGGCTTCCTGTGGCGGAGAAGGATACGTTGTTGGGGTCGTCACTGCTGGTTTCGTTACAGCAGTGGTGCCCTGTGGTATAGATGCAGCCTATGCTATGTTCGTCACACTGGGGGCTTCTTTTAGAGCAACTGCGTTAGCTCCAATGTTTCATATCCACAGCCAGTGTAGCCATGCTGGCAAGTTTTTGTAGCTCAGCATAAGGTTCAGGGCTCTGTGGGTTGGATGAGGCTGGGGCTGATGGGACTGAGTACATAACACTTGTGTCTGCAGTTCCAGGAGGCTTTTGAGGACCTGGCGCTGTTCTTCACACGGAAGGAGTGGGAGCTGCTGGGAGATGAAGACAAGGGGCTTTACCGGGACCAGATGCTAAGGAATTACCAAGCCCTTGTTTCCCTGGGTAAAGTTCTGTTTCTTGCTTCTCCCCAGAGTTATGTGAGCTTGTTTTGACTTTCTTCTCTACAGTCTTCATAAAATCAGAGAAGTGGGGCTGGAAGTCAACTAATCTACCTGTGTCTGAGGCAGGATCATCCCCGTCCAAACCAACCTGTGCAATCCATAATCAAAACTCTACAAAAGGCTATCATCAGTTCTGACACAATGGAGGCCCAGGACCCTAACCTTCTGTAGGTAAAGCCAGGGAACTATTTTTGTGAAATGTCAATATTGGCTCAGCCATGCCCCCTGCAACAGAGGACGGCAGAAAACCTTCCCCTCAAGAAGGGTTGGGCCTAAGGTGGATTTAAACCATTCCCCTAGTGTTCTGCTATTGATCAGGCCTATGTTCTGTTTTATATTTTCGTATCTTCCTTTATTTGAAGCAGTCCCTTTCCTCTGGGTTTTCCTTGGGCTGCATCCACATTTAGAAATTATTTTGCAAGAGATCTCCCTTGGCTTTCCCAGCATGCCCACACTATTTCCAGCCCATTGTTTATAAATATTCAAGAAGTGCTCTGGCTTGAGACAGTGGTCTTCCTTTCTCATTCTCTTTCCTGTTGTATCATGCCCAAGTACTAAGCTGTCTTAACCTGCATGTTTCAGTGGAATTTAATCCAC
Organism: Crocodylus siamensis; assembly: GCF_052110815.1. Taxonomy (NCBI): domain Eukaryota; kingdom Metazoa; phylum Chordata; order Crocodylia; family Crocodylidae; genus Crocodylus; species Crocodylus siamensis. The sequence continues at coordinate 4,810,008 of NC_143400.1, forward strand.
TTGGTTCTCTTGGGTTACTACCCAGCATAAATCCATGGAGATGTTATCAGCATCTCCTTCAACATTTGGCTTTTTCATTTCCTCAGCTCATCCTCTAATGATGTTGCTACACATAATACAATCTTAGTCCTTCTAAGGAGTGCCTGCAAGTTTCTGCCCATGTACCTCTCTAAATCTGTATATCCACAGATTATGGATGTTGTCTTCTCTGCATTTAATTTAACACCCATCTTCTCAAGCTTGCTGTACTATTCTATCAGTTTTTTTCCTGTTCTAAAATCTCTTCGTATTGCAGGAGATCTCCTGCAAACATCACCTGATCCAGAGTGCAGGGAATCTAAGTTCTTGGCAGGTGACAATGATCACTGTGATAAAGAAGTGGGCTGAATGCAGAGCCCTAATCCTTGTTCTGACTACTGTTGAGGTTTGTATGTGTATGTAGCTAGTCAGGTGTACTTTTGTGGTGCTTTGTTCTTCCTCCATCTTCATTAGACCTACTTTTAGGTTCTGTTTAGTCTTTTTTCCTAAAACCACAAAGGGTGTCTAGTGGCTTATTCTTTATTTTTTTTTCTTGAAAGTGGCTGAGGATTTCTTGCACTTTCTCCTTTTCTAAAATCAAACTAATGATTGTTGATTTATTGTGGTTCTCTTATGTCTAACTTTAAATATCTTTTTCATCATTTTTTTTTCAGTGAGTGACTAAGTAATTTTTTGCTCCTGCAATTAAAACTGTGGTACTGCTGTCCTTCAGTTTGAACAAGAATAATGATATTGAATTTGGTTGTAAGTTATCTGGAAACTTTTTGTACTGTACACTTTTCTGGACGAAGCAGCCAACCATCATTCCCTTTCATCTCCTAATGCTTTAGGAATTTCCACAGGTTGGATACATAACCTTGCCACTTCTCTATTTTATTCAGTTTACTTTTGACTCTTCTAACTTTCTTCGCATTATTAGTTGGCTTTGCAATTTCATTTACAATGTCTGTGAATATAAATTTTCTCCGGGATAGTCTTCTTTCAAGAAATTCTCAAAATTCATCATTCACGCACGGACAATTTATTTTAGCTAAACTGTTAATCCGCCTTTCCCATCACTAGTAGTATTTGAGACATTTATTATCCAAGTCCTCCACCTGTCCAAGTCCATGCATAGTGGATTTTAGCCAGCTGATTGTTTTCTCATTCATCTACTGTTTAGTTTTTCCTATGCGTCACTTATGCGGCTTCTCTTACCACTGTCCTTCCTACAACCCTAATCTTTTTTTTGCATAAATAACCTGATCCAAATTCATTTTTACCACTTATTAAAGATTTTGCTTTTATCTTTAATAGCTCATTACACCTCCATATCCTACCGCCAGGTTTCTCATCAAGTTCTTATGTGGCTTGGTATCACCTAATATATTTTCAATGGTTGTAAGGACAACTACTTTCCTTGTATTCCAAAATGCATCTGCATCAAGTTTATTATTATAATAAGACTGTGACATTTGTTATAAAGCCCTAGTTTTCAGTTCTCAGCTAACTTAGACCATTTCATCTTTTCCCCTGTGGTTATCTGTCTTCATTATATTATTTCTGTGGGAATAATCCAATGTCAGCTAGTAGGAACCCATGTTAGGCCAGTTCATGTCAAAGAGGCTAAAGGAAACAGAAGTTATGGCACTGGAAAGAGCCTAGGTAACATCATAGGCAAATAATCTAGATAGCCAAGGAAAAAGTTGGGACAGAGTACAATAACAAGGAAAGACTGCAGAAATTAATGGTTTTAAGTTCAGTCTGACCTGTTTATATCTATCTTAACTGCAAAATATAAGAACAGCACACAGACTTGCTTTCAATTAGCATTAAGGCAAATTCTTATTTGGGTTTTAACTGGCTGTTAAAAGGGCAGTTTTATCTTTAGCTGGTGTTATGTTACTTTTGCACTGAAATCTTGTTCAGGTACGGGAACACATCTACAGATGTTTAGATACCCTCGCTTTTGAGGCTTAGGGCATTTGTGTGCGTGCTTGTGCTGCAGTGCTGGGCACTTTTAAAAGCACCTGGCTCTGTGGCACATATATTTGTTTAAATGGTGAAATGTGCATCAGCACACAGAAAATGGCGATGGCGCGCTTTTGAACTAAAACACATTGAAGATGTTTTAGTTCAAATGTACGCTGCTGCCATTTTCTGCATGCTGACACATTTCTCAGGTTATACAAATGCATGTGATGCAATACCAGGTGCGTCAGCTTGCGTGTGGAGCAGACTCGATTAATGGAGCCTGCTCCAACGGGCTGGATCTCCAGTGTGTCGGATTAGACAAATGTGTGTGTATAAATGCCCTTAGTCTCTAACACTTGGGTAAAGTAGGTCGTTTTAACAAGCTAGCCACCTGTTACTGATTTTTAAAACCGTAGCACTAAGAAAATTTAGAATATTAAGATCATTTTCTTTTTTCCCCCAGGAATTGTAACGTTCATCTCTCTTTAGGTTAATAACCATACTGCTTGTAACCTTTTCGGGTCTTAGGGATTTCTTTCTTTTCCATAATCTGGCTGTTTGATTCTACACAAATGCTTTTTTTCCCCCCACTTCCCCCAATTAAAAAATCATACTGGTTGTAACAGGAAAAGCAAAAGTTTGACACCATTCTCTTTTTAGAAATTGCCAGGTAAGAGTTTTATTATAGTCTTCATATAATCAGTCTTTTAGACTTCTTAGTTTTGTTGAGTCAAAGTTGTCAAAAACCGGTCTACATCTGTACGTCAAAATATAGTTGCCTCTAGAGTTAATGTGAAGTCATTCTTTCCTCTGCGCTATTGGTATGAATTACTTCTTTCCCCCTCCCAGCCGCTATAGAAAGCTTCACTTTCATCTAACTGTCACTGACCCTTTTCACTTTCAAAACTTAGCGCGTTCTTTATCAGATTAAATTGATTTACATTTGCCTGCCTGGAATCCCCTGAGAAGTTGTATCCATCCATAAGTGTGTCTATGTTTAACTTTTCTACTTAGTATCTTAAAAGTATATGAAAGTTTCCTCATCTGTTCTAGTATATCACAGATCGTTGCACCTCTGCCCCCTTTCTTCCAAATGGCTGATACTTTTTATTTCACATAATCATAATTTCTGCTTACCTGGGTGGCATGGGTCACTATCTGTTGAAGGCTTCTGATGGAGTGCCCTTCTTTTGTTGCTAAATGTCCTTCCGTTTTCCTTCTTCCTTCAAGGCCCTCTTAGGATGTTTGAGTCCACTGGATCCATTCCTTAAATCCCAATAGCGGACTAGGTAGAGACTAACGCAGCATAAGCACCCTTTATGCATTTCCCCACACAGGATATCAAGGTCCCACACCAGACTTAATCTGCCGCATTCAGCAAGGGGAGGTGGAGCTCTGGGTCTGTGATGATGAGGATTCTGGAGAAAGCATGTCATCCGAGGGCCTGTCCCCAGGTGAGTTGTGGCAGTTCCACCTGCTCCACCTCCTTAGAACCTCTCAGTACCAGAATGATGGGGAGCTGGAACCCAGCAACACCACCTTCATCCTCCACCCCAAGATACTGACCTTAAACTGCTTACCCTGATCTATGTGGTCCAGGTAGCGTAGGTGTTTCCAGTCCCTGCAGTTCAGTGATGTGGGCACAAGCAACTGTTAACTTTCTTTTTCCCTTTTAGGGCTCTTGGATCATGACATCCAAATTCAGCCCTTCAGCAATGTCTCCTTCCTCAAAGACTGAGGCCTAGTCACCTTGGCTGGGACTCTGTCTTGGGGGCCTGCTCCCACACCTGCTCACTCCCAGTGCCCCCCAACCCCACGGTACAGGCAGTGCACAGCCCTGACCCCCTGCTTGCCGGCAGGGAAGAAGCTGGTGCTGAGCATGGGGAAAAGCGGCCCCTCACCCACTCTATGGTCAGCGCTCCCTGCTGTAGGCGCTCGCAGCCCATGCGGGGCTGTCTGGAGCAGGCACAGGCAGCCCCATGTGGGCTGCAAGCAGATACAGCATGGGCTCAGCGAGGGGCCACTTTTCCCCATGCTCAGCACCAGCTTGTAACCCAGCCCCGCTGCCAGCCTGGGCTCTGCGCCAGCTCCGGGTTCGCCTGTCAGTGGCAGCAGCTGTGGTCCCCCCACTTGCCGCGCTGGGCAGTGTTGGCTGCTGCTGCCTGCCCGGCGCTTATGCGCTGGGCAGCCCACAGGCTGTGCAGCGTTTGCCATCGCTGCAAGCTGGGCGCGGGGGCACAGCTGCTGTTGCCACATGTGGCCCCGGCAGGCAAGCCGCGAGCGGGCACATGGCCCAGGCTGGCAGCAGGATCGGGTTACAAGGTGGTGCTGAGCGCGGCGGGGGAGGGAGCTGCCCCTTGCCTGCCTGGTGCCCCACTCTGCAGCCACTCGCAGCCCTCACGGGGCTGCCTGTGCCTGCTCAGGACAGCCCTGCGCAGGCTGCGAGCAGCTGCAGCATGAGGCACCGGCCACAACGCAGGAGGAGGGGGTCGCTTTTCTCCGTGCCAGGAAGGAGCCCAAGGAAAAACTGAGCGTGGTGGGGAGGGGGAAAGCGGCCCCTCGCCTGCCCCATGGCCAGCCCTCCCTGGCGCAGCCACTTGCAGCCCGTGCAGGGCTGTCCGGAGTAGGCCCAGGCAACCCCAGGCAAGGGGTGGGGCCGGGCGGGCCTTGCTGTTGTGGGAGCCTGCCATAGTTCCCCTGGGTCCTACTGCCCTTGGTTCCTGTCATTTTTGACAGAAACCAAGGGCAGATAAATATTAATTTTCTAAATTTTTTAGGGGCCCTGCGGGCCGGATAGCATGGCCTCGTGGGCCGGATATGGCCCATGGGCCGTATTTTGCCCACCTCTGCCTTAGGGCTTGCTTATACTACAGCAATGGTCTATTCCAGAGAAGGCAGTGCTTGGCACACCCCACACACCCATACTTGCTAACATATTCCAACTCAGAAGTTTACCAGTGCGGCTGCTTCAGATTTACCCACAGATGCCATTCTCAGGATGGCCAGAGAACTGGGACCTGGAAAATAAGCGTGAGCCCAAGCAGCCTCAGTGGTGAAGTCGTGGGTCTGTAGTATGGCAGCAACTTTGGGTGGGTGGAAGAGTGCTTGGCTCAGTCTTCCCTCAGGACCCACCACTGCTGTAGCGTACGTAAACTCTTCTGAGACTTTGTTTTTCCATTAGGCAGATGCCTCGTCTCCCAGCCATAGAGAGCATGGAGCCAGTCAGATTCCTTGCCAGCATACACAATCCACATATGTCTATCCCTGAAGGGCCTAAGCTGATGCATCTCTCCCAGTAGCATAATGAGTGATGGGCAACTGGAGCACCAGCCCCAAGTGCCCGTTTAGAGGGACATTATGAGTGGCAGCAGCTGCAGCTATCATTGCCAACCTAGTGCCCTCAGCCAGACTGACCCCTTCCACTGCTTCTACCAGCGCAGACCTTGACTTACACTTCTGAATTCTCCCCAGTCAGATGAGGCTTGGATTTGGGACAGAACCACTGGGAATCTGAGTCTTCCACTTAAGGAACATTAGCAAAGTGTACTGGCTTGGCCATCCATCATCTGCACTGGGAACATTGGAAATTAGACTTCTTGTTTTCACAAGGGACCCAAGTGCCAAGGCCTAGCTTTGCTCTGGGACACATCTAGGCAAGTGGAATAGCAGCACTTCCCCTTTGGCAAGAGGCACAGGGTCTAACTTCTGCATTCCCTTCTCTACCCAGCAGATGCCTGGATGGAGAACAGAGCTGAGCAGCAACATCCTGGGGAAGCACCTGCACACCTGGAGCTGGTCCCAGTCAGAAACCAGCTACCTGTGCAATGGACACACAAAGCAGCTGAGCCCCGAAAGAGCCCTGTATGTAGAGAAGGATTCAAGGGGCGGAGAGATCTGAAGAGCCTTGAGGGCAGCACTCAGAAGGGGGAAGTGTTATATATATGTGGAGAGTGTGGTAAAAGCTTCAGAGATCAACAGGAGCTCAGGGTCCATGGGGGGACCCATGGGAGGGAGACTGCTGACCCCCATGCCTATAAATCCCATCTTGCTGAGCACCAGAGAATACATCTGGAGGAGCGCCCCCACCTCTGCCCTGAGTGCGGGAAGAGCTTCCTCCAGCTGTCTCACCTCCATGTCCACCAACGCGTCCATACTGGGGAGAAGCCACACCACTGCTCTGAGTGCGGGAAGAGCTTTAATCAGTTGTCCCACCTCCGTGTGCACCAGCGCATCCACACTGGGGAGAAGCACTACTGTTGTGCTGACTGTGGGAAGAGCTTCAATCAGCTCTCCCACCTCCAGTCCCACCAGCTCATCCATGCTGGAGTGAAGCCCTATCACTGTGTTGAGTGTGGGAAGAGCTTCCGACAGAGGTCTACCCTTGCCCAACACCTGCACGTGCACACTGGAGCCAAGCCGTATGGCTGTGCTGAGTGTGGGAAGAGCTTCAACCGCTCATCCAACCTCCGTGTGCACCAGCGTCTCCACACTGGGGAGAAGCCACACCGCTGTGCTGAGTGTGGAAACAGCTTCAGTGACCCATCACGGCTCCGTGTTCACCGGCGCGTGCACACGGGTGAGAAGCCACACCACTGTGATGAGTGTGGGAAGAGCTTCAGGGACCTGTCAAGGCTCCGCATCCACTGGCGTGTCCACACAGGAGAGAAGCCTTACCACTGCCCCGAATGTGGGAAGGGTTTTGCTCGCCCGGATCTCTTCCAGATCCACATGCAGGTTCACCGGGGGGAGAAGCCATACCACTGCACGGAGTGTGGGAAGAGCTTTGTCCGCCCATCCTTCCTTCGGGCGCACTTGCACGTCCACACAGGGGAGAAGCCCTACCCATGCGCAGAGTGTGGGACAAGCTTTCATTACCCATCACAGCTCCGCATCCACGAGCGCCTGCACACTGGAAAGAAGCCCTATCATTGCATAGAGTGTGGGAGGAGTTTCAATAGCCCAACCCACCTCCGTGTGCACCAGCACGTCCACACCGGGGAGAAGCCATATGGCTGCAATGAGTGTGGGAAGAGCTTCACCCGCCCATCCTACCTCCACGTGCACCAGCGTGTCCACACGGGAGAGAAGCCATGCTGCTGTGCCGAGTGTGGGAAGAGCTTCGGGGATCATTCTGCTCTGAACAAGCACCAGGAAACCCACAGATCAGACCCTTGCCTTTGACATGGGGTCAGTTTTTATCAGCTCTCCTCTCGGCTCTCTCCCTACAGTCTGTGCCCTGGGGTGGTAGGGAAGGATCTGGCACCTGAACTAAAATGGCCTCACCTTTGCATCTGCCCAGGTACTAGGCTCACATAGGCCTGGGGATAGGAGTATTGTCCAGGGGACTCAAACATGCCATAGTTGGGTTTTGGGCTGCAACTGAAATGGAGGAGATAGGTAGGCTCAGGCCCATGCTTCAAAAGCCCTGCTGTCTTTCAATGTTTGGATTGGCAGTCTGGACCAGTCAGATATTGTCAGTTGACTGCATATTTTTGACGGGTCAAAAATTATAGCAATTTTAAAAAAAAAAGTAAATTTTTTTTGTAGTTTTCTTGACAGAAATATAATTTTTTAAAATTGCTTTTGACACATTTCTTAATGGAAAATTGTGCTCTTTCTGTGCATTATTTGGACCTATTGGCAACTTTTTTTTACAATTTTTGACCGGTCAATGGACTGAACTTTATTGGACCAGTCAAATACCCAAACCTACTCAAATGGGTTACCCTTGTTTGTGCTTAAAGCCATCCTTCGGTATTGTCTGAAGTGGGGCCAGAGAGTCTTTTAGTTTGTTTCAGGGGGTTTTGGAATCTTGTATTGTGCTTCCTGGGAGGAGGGAGAAGAGTTGAATGCTCTTCGAGGAGGGGAGGAGACAACTGCAGCCTCCCTGCAGGGGTCGGGAGCTGGTTTGGAAGAAATATTGAGGGGAGACTGAAGGGAACTCGCCTGGGATTGAGGTGGGGTGGTGGGTCAGGGATGGTAGGGGAGGGGCTCAAGAGGGTTTCTTTTATCTGGGTCTGACTGGCAGTTGGGAGGCATGGTTGCATGTGTGGGGAGGGGGTTTCACATTTGCATGTGTGCGAAGTGGGGGGGTTTCACATTTTGGGATGTTGCTTGTGTTTTTGTTATTGCAAACTGTGCTGAAACTTCCTGGATAGGGCAGGATATAAGCACAGCTGGGGTCACCCTGTCCTGGCAGGGGGTTTGCGTGTGAGTCACTGCCAAGAGCAGCTTCTGCAGTGGAGACTCAGGCCACCTGCACTGCAGAGGCCTGGCTGGTGCAGTGATGATGGCAGCACCCTGAGTTCAGATGCAGCCTGTGCTGGCAGAGGGAGTAGATGCCCCCCCCCCCACCTTCTGGGTGACATGGGCTGAAGCGGAAAAACAGATACAGCTCGGTAGAGCTGTATCTACATCAGGCACTTTGCTAGAGCAGCTAGGGAATGAGAGGTTTCAGAGTCCTATCTGGGCTAACCATATTGATTAAAATACCAGTGTTTCTGGCATCTATTCCACTGTTTGTTTTTGCTGAATTCCCTTACAGTACCCCTGGCTTAACCTCCCACTGTCCCAGCCCTGGCCCCCAAAACTGCTACAGCATCTGTGTGTCTGTTGCAGCACCCCATTGCCCTCAGCTCTTTCTCTCCACACCCTCAAAACCCACAGAAGCCCATCTTCCTCACTCTGCCCCCCCGCCACTTTTGGCTCTGGGGAGTGGGATGGGTGGTTTCCCATGCTCAGGGCTTTGGCATGTTATTGGGGTAATATGGCACGTGGCTGGTACAGCATTATAGCCCTTACTAACCTACAGAACTAAGCAGAGAGGAGCAGCCCGCCCTGATGTAGATCAGGGTTATAATTGTAAGTTATAAGGGATTCATTAGGAGTGTGTCCTGGGGGGATAGATGTGTTCACAGGAAGACTGGGATTTGGGGATCTGCAGGGGCAGGGAAACCCTGCAGGAAGCATAGTATTTGGGGTGATAGAAGGTGATAGAGATTTGTCCAAGTGTCACACTGGGGTGCCTGAATAATAGGGAGCTAAAGGTCCTGGAAGGGTTACAGAGACCAGGGAGATTCATGGAAAATGGAAGGGATACAGAGATTGGGAAAGTCTGCTTATCTTTCACCACATTTATAGGACAGGCCTAGAGAGAGATAAGCATAGACTTTTCCTGACACCCTCCCCTCCAACCCCCATTTTTTGCTCTCCAATGGAAAAGGAAAGCAAGCATACAGGCAATGAAAGAATGGGCAAGTCAAGAAGGAAGCTTGCCAGGAAATAGCAAGAATCTGCATGGGCAAACCCAGGAAGGCAAAGATAAAGAATGAGCTGTACCTGGTGAGGGAGGTTAAAGAGAACAAGAAGAGGATCTACAAGTAAGTTGGCTCAAAAAAAAGGACTAAGGAAACTGGGTCCGCTTACCGGGCCGAGGGAATTCTTGAGACACTAACAAGGCAGAGCTACTCAAGAGCTACTTTGCTGTTGTGCCCCCCCAAAAAATTAAGCTCCAAACAAACATGTAATTAAGATTATTTAGGAGGAGGAGGGCAAACCAAGGGATGAGATAACAAGATAGTCAAAGAGCTTTCTTTGAGTCTGAATGAATTCAAGTCGGCAGGATCTAATGAACTTCTTTCCATGGTACTGAAAGAACTGGTAGAGGGGATGTCGGAGCCCTTGGTGATGATATACGTGAAGTCAAAAGAGATGGACAGGAGCGGTGGTGCTCCCCTTCAGAAAGGCAAGGAGGACCTGAAGAACAATAAACCTCTTAGCCTCACCTTAACAACCAGGAAGTTACTGCAGCCTTTAAAGATTTACAAGCATTTCCAGGAGGCAAGGCTGATCGCAAGCATTACTTCTCTGACTCCAAGTAATAAGCAGTGGCACCAGTCCTGTGAAGTGCCAGAGACCCCAATTGGCAATCCCTAGAGCCAGCACAGTTGCTGTCCGGAGGTGGCAGCAGCAGCAAGTCTGTACAGCAGCCATCCCAAACGGCATGAGGTGATGCTCCAGAGAGGTGATGGAGACCCGAGCGGTGCTCCAGGCACCACATCTCATTGGTGACTCCAGACGGCGCCAATCCTAGTGGCTCTTAAGCTGACTGCAGCAACGTCAGCAGGCAGCACTCAAAGCAGTGGCAAGCTGGTGAAAGTGGCAACTTCAGTCTTGGGTACCGAGAGGCAGCAGCACTTAAGTGGTGGTGGGTGATCCAGAGCAGCAGCACCCCCCAGGTAGCGCTCCCTAGAGCAGCAGCCAGTGATGACTGATGACAACCCACCCAATCAGTGGTAACCCTGGGCAGTGGGCTTCCTCAAGCTCCCAATGACACTGGCTGCCTCAGCAGTGACCATGGGCATCTAGAGGAGATGGAGACCCCAGCAACCCCGACCTAAAGGCAGCAAGCAGTGACAAAAAACCTTCCCTTGTAACCCTGGAAGGAACCTGTCACCCCACCGCCACTACACTGGGCAAGGTTGCAATTCCCAGGTGGGGAGTTTGCACTTAAAACTGCAAACCAGGAACTTAATATTTGAAGGTGCATAATATATAGGTGTCGAATAAGGTACTTAATATTTTAAATGTTTTAATATTTTAGGGTAATTAATAGGGGAGGTTGACCCTGGGGTAATTTAATATTAAAGTTGTTGAATATTTTGAAGTGTTGGACATTTGGGATGCTATTTGGGAGTGTTTTAATATTTGGGGGTTATAATGGCTGGGGAGTTTGAATAGTTGAAGGGAAAATTGGATAAGGCTGAAATATTTTTATTTATTTACCTTTTAATAAACTGTTCTACTTGTGAGTGGGGAAGTTGAGTGGGGGGGGGGGTCAGGCGGGTCCTCGTGGGGGATGGAGCAGTGCGAGTTATTACCCCTGGGCAGGGTTGGCCACCCTTAACCTGGTACTGAGAGCTACTGCCGGGGGGCAGGATGGGCCCAGGCCTGTTCCCTGGTGTTAAGCTGTAGCTGCTTCTGGGGAAAGCACTCCCATCCACTTCAGTGCAGAGTCCACATCACACTCAGGAACTGGGTTATTTGCAACACCTGGGGCAGGTAATCCTGTCCCTCCACTTCCCACCCCCACTCAGAAAGCCAAACCAAGGAGCTGGGCATGGGGCCCTGTATAACCAGCCCCTGGTGGCTGCTTCTTGGCTTTGTATAACCAGCCCCCAGTCCACACCTCAGAGGCAGCTGCATCTCAGTCCGGGTCGCCATACAACCAGCTTTTGATCCCCAAATGCCCTTCCTGGGGAAGCAGCAGATCCAACTTCATCTTAATGCCAGGTAGTATGAGAACAGTCAGTTTGTGGAGGGGAAGCACACAGCAAAGAGGGGGGCTCCGAGGGATGTAGAGCAGCCGAAACGGAGACAGCTGATGCTGTAGAATGAAAGCTGCTTCTAAAGGGGAGTCAGTAGCAGAAGAGGGGCAAGTAAATCATAAGAAGTGGGCGCTGCCTGGCACTTGTCGCACCGCTTGACACCCAGAACCTGCAGGTCACGACTGGGGCCCCATTGCACTAGGCAGTGCCCAGATCCCCAGGTCAAACTGGGGCCCTGGCATGCTGGGCACTTCACACATGCTGCACAGATTCAAAGTGAGAGCGAATCCAAGAGCTGAAGCAGGCAAAAGACTGGAGGAAAGAAAGGCAAGGACTTTGCCTAGAACCGTGGTTTCCAACCTGTGGGGGTCCACAGACTATGTCTAAAGGGTCTGCCAAAGATGAGTCCGAATCAATCAAAAGTCTGTGAATACCCACACTTACAATTCACTGGAATCTGCATCTCCATTTGAAGTTTCCCGGGGGGTCCACACCTCCATTTAAAATTTTTTAGGAGCCTGCAAATGAAAAAAGGTTGAAAGCTACTGGCCCAGCATCATTCGCCACAAGTGCAGAGCTAGGGGATACAGCACAGGCAATCTGGCATCTGTCCCCTGCCTCAGCTTTAACCCACCCGGCCCCTTCCAGAATGGGGACAGACCAGGTCTCCTGGCTCCCAACAACACCACTTAAGCCCATTAGAAAACAGCCATCCCATCCTCCTCCTCCCACTGGGCACAGGAGAGAGGGCAGGCGTTTTGTCTTGGGGACCGGACGCAGGCATCCTGGAAGCCCGGTTCTGTAGCCACCTTTTCCGTGGGAGCTCCAATCAGTCTTCCTAAGAAAAGGGCTGAGACAGACGCCTGGTTCCCCCCTCAGCCGTGGGAGGCGAATGGGGCTGGGGGCTCGCAGCAGAGAGAGCCGGGCTAAGATACCTGGGTTCTCTCTTTACTCTGGGAGGGGATTGGGGGCTGGGGCACGGGCAGATCCAGGAGTCTGGAGAGGGGGATGCAGACCTCACATATAACCACACGTGACGCGTGCCCCCGGAGGCCGACATTGCCGGAGCCCGCAGTGTTGGCAGTGGTGGGTAGCAGCAAGCAGCAGCTGATCACAGGGTGTGCACTGCCAATCTCGGGGTGCATGTGCACACGTGTGCACCCCCTACACGTCACCAGTGCATATAACACAACAGACACTCTTTCCAGTCAAAGAGGATCTCAAAGCTTTGCTAATATGTTAGGGGCCCAGCATCGTGCTATTCATTTGGCGATCAAACCCAACACAGATACAACCTTATTGGAATGGGCACTAATTTGGTAATGTCCCCCTTGCTTGTCTTTGCCATTCCCTCGAAGCCCAGCACTACGCTCCAAGCCTCAAGCTAGTGCTCCTCTAAGGGCCACAGTTAATTTTGCCTAGCCCTAGCACGCTGGTACGCTTCGGCTCCCTTTTCACGTCAATAGCTCTGGAGACACAGACTCTCTCTACCTACCGTGTCTGTGTGACCTGAAAAATATCTCTCTATCCTCATTTGATATAGCAACTAATTGAGCCGACGAACAAGTGCCAGTTTTAAGACTCCTCTATATCGTGATGGCAGCTAGAGCACCAAGAAGAAAATAGGGGAAAGTGTTTTGTAACACACAACTTACATGCCACTGACCTAGCAACATTAATACGGAAGAAGTTTCTACCCACAAAGGAGATGGATGAAAAAGTAGAATCGAACCGAAGAGAAGAGCTATCTGCCCATTTCCCCATTGGCATGCAAACAGCTCCGTCTGTATTTGACGTAATCAGTGGAGAAAGGCCCCCGGAAAGATTAAGTGATACAGGTATAATTTTCAGTATTTCAAATATCCTTCAGCAAGGGCTGTAAGATTTTTGGTGGCGTTGCTTACCAAGAGTCAGGCTGTTTGGGCTTATCCTGCTGTTGCATCCAGCTGTTTGTTTCTGAGGCCAAGTATCCAGGCTAGAAAGCCTGCATGTCCTAAAATACCTTCAGCAGATACTTACTGGTCATCTAAATCTTTGCCATAAAATCATGACTTGAGAAAATTATCGTCCGCAATAGGATTTTTATTAGTTTCCCAGCATCCTACTCCGATTGTCTTATGCCAGGCAGGGTGCAAAGTGTCACAAATGCACAGGTGGGTTTGTCTGCCCCCACAACTTGCACTCACCTTCACAACTGCCTCAGTGCTGCTCTGCTTGAAGAAAAGGAAACGAGCCGTTAGCCCAACCAAGGGTGGTAGGGTCAAGGGGATGTAGCGCTTCCACTCAGAGTCACCCGCTCCAGTACAACACTGACGAGTTACACAGAGAAATAAAGGTTTATTGAACACCCACCACACACTATTAACCACTCAAGAAGGCTGAGATCTGTGGATCTGGTCTCAGCACGACTTACTTTCAACCCAGGAAAAAAGGTTGACAAGAGTCCAAAAGAGCTGCCATCGTAACACTATAGTACCGTGATCCTTGTCACCCCCCCCCACACACTCCAAAATGTAGGCTAGAGTTGAGGGATGGGATTGTGTCAAGCCCAATGCACTTGTCTGAAACAAGCTACGGCTGCCACAAGATCCCCCCAGGTTCTCCTCTATTTCTAAGCTTCTGATAGTCCTGCAGGGGAAGGAAAAAGATGGGCTTTGCCCCAAACTCCCAAAGCCACCTTTGCCTCTACGGGCTACAAAATCGCCCATGGGAGATTTGTCCAAGCACCGTGTCTGTCCATACCTATACACCACTCAAGATGCAGCGTCGCTGGGGGAGGATGCCTCCGCCCAGCATGGGTTTTCTGGAAGGCGATGATAAGAAAGACGCAGGGTGTCCCAATATATTAATGTGCTAACATGTGCAAGGCACCCCCCTCAACGGTGCGCTTCCCACGTGCTGCACCTGGTGCTGCACCTCGACGGCGGGTGGGTGCGGAGGGGTGCGCGGTTGAGGGGCATGGAGGGGCAGGGGACGCATCACCACCGTTGGCGATGGCAGCAGTAGAAAAACCACTACTATATAAAGGGCGATCATGGGGGGGCTGACTGGGGTGTGTCCCTCCATGTTTCTTTCCTTGCCTTCAGTAAACCAAACCGGTGGCTAGACCCCATTTCCCAGGAGCCCCTGCCCACACGGCTAGGGCTAGTTTCCATGGACACCCCACGGGCCCCTGGCACGGCTGCCACCCCAGGCTGCTTTGCCAGCTAGCATAATCACCCTGGAGTGCTTTCATTAACCCTTCAGAGCACATGGCAGCCCCAGGTCCGGGGGGGTAGGGTAGGGGTGTCGTGCCAGGCTGGGTATCGGTGACTGAGTCATGCCAGGGGCCCCTGCGCTGGGCTGTGGCTCCAGTACCGCGCCTGGCAGCCTGACAGTGACAGCCACCTTCTCCCCACAGGTGAGCGTCTCCCTGCCCCCATGCCCTGCCGCAGTCCCAGTACCGGGCGGCTATTCATATTTCAATAACCATGGGAAGCTGGAGCTGCCTGCAGGGAGACCCCCGCCTGCCCCACCACACCCTCTGCCACCGCATCCTCCGCCCTGCCACTACAGACAACGTGCTTAAGAGACAGAGAGAAACTTTTGTGTTGCAATGAAAATTTTATCTTTATTCAAAGAAACACTCAGCGGTAGGTATCAGGAACACATCCATCAGCCTAGAGGGAACCAACTCCATCAGCAGCATCTGTAATGTGTGCAGCCGGGCAGTCCTGTACGAGGACTGCCCGACCAGCGTCTCCATGCTCATGGTGTGGGGTGCCGTGCACTGCCCACCCATGTCCCGCTGCCTCCTGCAATTCCTCAGCCCGAGACTCGCTGCAAACCTCTCCCCTGGTTTTGCAAATACTGTGGAGCACGCAGGCTGCCACTATAAAAGCCACTATGTTTTCTGGCTCCAACTTGAGCCTGTAGTTCAGTGACCTCAGCCGTGCTCTGAGGCAGTCACAGGCACGTCCAACAGCCATCCTGCATTTGCTCAGGTGATAGCTGAAAGCCATCAGCTGCAGGTGAGGGGAAGAACAAAGCAGCAGGCTGCAGTTAATGAATAACTGACCAAGGCCAAAGAGCAAGTCACGATGAGAGATAGCAGAAGGGAAGATTCCTTATCGCAGAGATATAGATTTCAATTGACTGAAGTAAAGACTGACAGGTGATTGAGAGACCCGGGTCAGGCAACCTAGGGATAAAAAGCTTGAGCTAAGGTGGTCCCTCGACCCCCTTTCCAGGACCATGAAAATCTGGTCCGCTCAGTTCCACTGAAACAAAAACATTTCAATAAAACCAACCAGGGATCAATTATTAGCATGTCTAATTGGCCATCTATAAAGACTGGGCATGGGCTAAGCAACAAATTGGACTTTTCCCGAAGCCCATGGGGAAGAAACCAACCCAGTGAAAGTCCCCAGGGAAGCAGAGATGCCGGGCCAGCGACCTACTTGTTCTGAATCCAAGGTGGCCTAAGCATTGCCTTTACCAATACAAATCAGTCTTTGCTACAGTAAAATCCCTGTTTTCCGGCATTCTGCTCGTCAGCGACTCTAGTAACCGGCACCGCGCCACTGCCATCCACCACCTCGCACTGCTGCCACGTGCAAGCTGTGTGCAAACCCCCCCTAAACTCCTCTCTGGCTCCAGTGTTTTTAGATAACCGGTACTTTGACATTCCCGGCACCCGGCATTCCCCACTCATGCCGGATAATGGAGATGTTACTGTATTAAGCTTTTGAACCGTGATCAGAACGGTCTCGTTGATCAGCTAATTTCACTCCTAGCCACAAAGTCAAATCAAGGACAACACATCAGGCGACCTTAACTAATCTGCACACACGCTCCCCTCTGGGAAAGGAGTGGTTAGGATTTCAGTTCCTTTGACACACGCTCCTTCGCCTACACACACTTCTCCCCAACTTACACAGCCCCTTAGACATTCAGCAAGTAACAGGCCATTTCAAAATGCATTGAAGAAAGTCCCACTGCCTTTTGATGGAGGTGGCCACTTCCAACAAGACAAACCAGCCCTCTGGCCAAACAAGTGAGACTCGTTTCAAAAGTCACAAGGTTATTTTCTTATAACACCTTAATATGGGGAAACAGGGGACAGTTTTATACCCAGGGAGACGGAAATCAGCAGAGAGAACAATTATAGAGAAGATGAATAAAAGTGTGCTCGATGATGGTTTATTAGCCCCTACAGAATAATCATGGAGCCAAATGGCTTTGGCACCAGCAGGCAGGTCTCAGTATTCCCAATGGGAGATTACAACGTGCTGAATTTCACCCAGGGAATGTGCTCATATTTTTCACACCCTTCCACAGGAGAGGCAGGACCTGCTACAGGCTGCACCTCCTTCACACCTGCTACCCTGTTGCACCCAGAAAAGGGACTCAACTGCTCCCTGGCCAGAGGCTCCTTCAAAAGTGCAGGATCCTTGCTGCACAGCAATATGTGGGAGTGATGCCTCGAATGTGACCAACTCCTGCTCCCGAGAGTTAGCAACAAGCCCTGGATTACAGTGACTCCTTTGGAAAGGGAAGTGTCTAGGAAATCACAGATATCTGCCCTGGAAACGGTTCTGGGTCTGGTCTGCTCACATTTCACAGCTCCGGACAGGATATAGAGGCCAACCGCAGGAATATAATGCTCAGTTCTGGGGGTTTTATAAGCAGAGAATGCAATGAGGCCCCTGGCAGTGAAGAGTCCCAAGAGAGGCTGAGAAGCAAAACCATCCAAACCAACTCTAGGGGTGGTAGTAGTAGCTCCTTGCAGACCCCAATAGGCATTAGCAGGCCTGAGAGAGGGGTTATGTGGTAAGGAGGAAAGTCGAGGTTAGGGTGCAGGGCAGGCAGTACTTCTCACTAACCTAGTGAAGAGGGCTTTAAACTAGTTTTGCCGGGAGATGGAGACCTAGGCCCTGAGGTCAGTGGGGAAACGAGCGACCCAGAGGAAGAGCAAGCAGGAGGGGGCAACAGGGGAGGTGTTTTCACAGTTCCTGAGAAATCAGGGCAATCAACCAATGCATGGAGCCTGGGAAACAAGCAGGAAGACAAAGCTGCAATAAGTCCCACGATAGTCCCTGGGTGTCATTTGGAGCCAGTTCATAGAAAGTTAGGGATGTCTTTGGGGGGAGGGATATCTCATTAGGAGGGTACTTCTTCACCTGATGACCACTTTTAGACTGCACGGCTGATGCATAGATCGTCTCCTCACATGTTTTCTTAGCATCTGGCTGGGCCACTGCCTGAGGTGCTTCCTCTTAGCCCTTCCCCACCATCAAATCTTGGGGGCCAGCATCTGGATCCTTTGGGGTCTGCAATGACCTACACAGTCCGAAGTATGGGTCAACTTTTTCTGCAGCACCAGCATTGCCTGAATACAGCCCTGAACAAGTAGAGCAAGTAGAGATCCCCAAGCCCTTCCTGCACTGCTTAGTTATGGATGCTCCTGGGTGTGGAGGAGCTGGTGCCGGGCCAGGTGGCAGGACTGGGTGAAGCTCTTCCCACACTCCAGGCACCCATGCGGCTTCTCCCCAGTGTGGATGCGCTGGTGTCGAGCCAGGCTGGAGGACTGGGTGAAGCCTTTCCCACACACAGAGCACCGATGTGGCTTCTCCCCTGTATGGATAAGCTCGTGCTGGGCCAGGTGTGAGGAGTGGCTAAATCTCTTCCCACACTCAGGGCACCGATGTGGCTTCTCTCCTGTGTGGATACGTTGGTGCTGGGCCAGGTGGGAAGATTGGCTAAAGCTCTTCCCACATTCAGGGCACAAATGTGGCTTCTCCCCTGTATGGATGTGCTGGTGGTCAGCTAGATGGGAGGCTTGGGTGAAGCTCTTCCCACACTCATGGCACCGATGTGGCTTCTCCCCTGTGTGGATGCGCTGGTGCCGGGTCAGGCTGGAGGAGAGGGTGAAGCGCTTCCCACACAGAGCGCACTGATGTGGCTTCTCCCCTGTATGAGTGAGCTGGTGCCGGGCCAGGTGGCAGGACTGGGTGAATCTTCTCCCACACAGAGAGCACTGATATGGCTTCTCCCCTGTGTGGATACGCCGGTGCCGGGCCAGGTTGGAAGAAAGGGTGAAGCTCTTCCTGCACTTGGTGCAGCAGTACTGACGCTTCCCCTTTTGTACGTGCTGGTGCTTGACCAGGTCTATGGGGTACACAAAGCTCTCCCCACACTTGGTGAAGCAGTGGGGGAGCTCTCCAGAATGGGTCTTGTGGTGAGCAACCAGGGTTGAGAGGCAAGTGAAGCTCTTTCTACAGTTGGTGCATACGTGGGGCTTTTCCCCAGCATGCCTCAACTTGTGCAAAGCCAGAAGTGACTGACAGTTAAAGGTTTTCCTGCATTCAGAGCAGGGGTAGGCTCTCCCCCTTTTCTCGGTGGTGAGTTTCTGCTTCCCGCTGAGGCCCTCCCCACTGGCTTCATTTGGATATAGCGTCTCTCTCCAGCGGAACTCCGCCTGGTGGCTCTTCAGGTCTCGCAGCTCCAGAAATTCTTCCCTGCACCCAGGGCTTTTACTGGGTTGTGTCCAATCTCCACTCTCACACCCAACTGAAGACGGTACCTGATTCACTGCTATAGTCTCCTTCTGCTTTTGGGGTCTCCCCTGGCTCTTGTTCCATTGGTTCTTCTCAGGTCTCAGGGCATCCTTCTCACCCAAACTCCCCAGGGAAGTCCATGCTGGCTCGAGTTTTGCAGACCCTTCCACAGGAGGCTGCTCTTCAGCTCTGCTCAGTAGCCAGGCACCTCCTGTAGGGGGAAGAGAAACTCTGGATTAGTCTCCACCCTGCTGCCAAAGGGCAAGCACTGCTGGGATCCCTTCTGCTGGGATGGGCTTCAGAGCAGGACTGGACCTTGGCACTTGTGTTTCCTTAAGAAAACAAGGTCTTCCTTCCAAAACCACAAGTGCTGGGGGTGAGGGAGGGGCAGGTCGGTGTGCCATGCTAATATTCTGTATTCAGTGGATTTCAGAGCCAAATTCTGTCCCAGCTGTCAGCCCCACCACCTCAGAGTCTGCTAGGAGAAACATATGTGGGACATGAGTGTAAAGACAGTATTGGAATGGCTTCGTGCTCTAATGGGCCACGGATGAGACCAGAGACATCTGCTTAAAGGAAGGATGAGGCTCCCTAACAGCTAGGCTATCCCACGGCACTGGTGGTTCCACGGGGACATGATGCCGAGCCCTCTACCTGACTGGGCTGACATGCTCCAGAAGCCAAGGTACGGTAGTGAGACTGCTCTCCTGTGCTCACCCTTGATCTCTGGCAGTCTTGACAGTAGCACCTGAGTACAAGGGTGAACAACGTAACGGTGGATTTCTGGGGCTTGTCAGCAGTTATGGGGGGCGCTGTGGAGCACTGCCTTACATTGGACCAGCTGCTTCTGTGATGCACACAAATGCTGCTTATGCTTGGGAGAAAAAGCCAAAATGTTTCATCCCTCATCCTTCCAAGAAATGTTCTGGGAGGTGAGGACTTAGAGCTCTGGCTCTTTTTTATTTTTTGGAGGGAGCAGGGCTCTGCTTCCTACCTGCTTCCAGGGAGAGGTCTGATGTAGGGAACGAGCCCATGGAGCTTTCCTCTGCTGATAAGTCCCAGGTGTCCTTCATGTCACAGGAATCTGCCCCAGGATAAAGGCCTTGGCACATTAACTTGCACATGGACTCGGTGTTGAGTTGCAAGCTTTGTGACACTCAAGTCCCCAGAGATGAAACAGGAAGGGGAAGATTCTGGTGCAAACCAGGGAGTACTCACTTGCCCTCCCCCCCAGCATGATAGCTTGTGAATCCCACCCACCCCGTGGAGCCATTTAATGCAACCTTAGACCATGATCACGTCTCTGGGTTCCAGCCCCAACCGCTCTCCTATCCAATAATGGCTACACAGAGCTTCTGCCGACCATGCTGATTTCCATGAGGGACTACAAATCTCATCATGCCCAGGAAGAGGATGGTATAGGCATGGCTACCTTGGGCTGGGGAATGAACTCTTACACTGCTCAGTGAAGCTGGAAACTATAAAGATCATGGTATCCCAGGGAAACCAATCTCTGCCTAAAAATCAAGATAGCAAACTTGATTGTTCTCTAACAGCCATAATTAGGGGGAGAAGAAGGGAAGAGTTGCTTGTCTCCACATCATTGAATTCCACGGAACAACACCTGCCAGGACACACTGCAGTATGGATGGGCAAAATAGTGGATCCAGCTGGTGGCTGGACGCATTTCCCAGAAGCCCTTGCCCACATTACACTGGCCAGTCTCCATAAAGACCCCAAGAGCGGTGGGGCTGTCACAGACAGGGTCTCTGGTCCGAGTGGTGCAGCCAGGGCACGCGGCTGGGCAGGGAGCTGCTCCGTGGCGGGAGCTTGTGGTGGTGCCAACACAAGCCAGAGCCAGGGAAGAGCCACAATCCACTGCCTGCACACCCCTGGGGCAGTGGGTCATGGCTCTGCCCCAGCTCTGATCCATGCTATCACTGCCACAAGATCCTGGCCCCAGAGCAGCTCTCTGCCCAGCCATATGCCCTGCCATCGCCACTTGGGCCGGGCTCCATCCATACTCTGGGCTTGCAATGCAGTGGTCCCCAGAGCTCCTGGGGTCTGCATGGAGACAGACTGGAGCGACGCGGGCATGGGCCAGACTTTGCCTGCCCCCGCATTACAGCATAAGCTATTTGAGGTCAGCAACCCAGAACGGCAGCCCAGGGCAGGTCTGCAGTTTCCGGGTCCCCCTGTCACTCTGAGTATGGGATATTTCTGAGACAGGGGCCACGTGGAGGGGATAGCCACAAGTAGGCTGACCACACGGAAATCACCCAAAAAGTCTGGGACACTGTCGCCTCATCCCCCGCCCTACGCTCTCACTGGTCTGTGAGGGTGGGGCTGTGTGCTTGCCTGCTCGCCTGCAAGGTGCTCTACTCTGCTCCGACTCCCACCTAGACTGCACCCTGCACCCCTGAGTTTCTGGGATGCCCATAATAATTCTGCACAGCCAGCCGGGACCAGCCTCGGAAATTTGGGACACATGGTCACCCTAGCCAAACCTCACCTGGCAACAGGTCCTCGGGCCTTACGCTTCCCCCACAGCTGTCATCATCGCAGATCCAGAGGTCCGCCTCCCCTCGCTGGATGCGGCAGATTACGTCTGGTGTGGCACCTCCGTATCCTGTTTTGGAAGTGGTTAAGGAGCGTTTGTGACTGGGTGCTGGATGAAGAATAACCAGCCAAAATCTGAGGGATGGATCCAATGAACTCAAAGTTTCTACTGGGGTGGAGAAGGACGAGGGAGGATGGGCATTTAGGATGAAAGAGAAGGCACCGCTGGGAGAAGCCTTCAATAGGTGACAGTCCTCGACACCCATGTAAGTAGAGGAATGGTCACAGGAACAAAGTAGCAGCCACTCGGGTATAAAAAGGGTACAAAACTGATAGAGTCACCAGGGACAGGGGTGGAGAGGCGGAAAGATACAGCTGTGACTATCTTTGATGTACCATTGTTAAGAGACACGGGACACACTTGTGTAATGGTTAATATTTATCTTATCGAAGTAATTCCAGGCAAAGAGGTAGAAATGAGTTTATTCTCAGTGAAGGTTTGAAGTGGGGACTCGGCAGCGAAAAGCATCCATGACAGATGGCTGACAACGAACCTTTGTTTCCCTGGGAGCAAAGGCAATTCATCATCAACAGGGCACAGGAAAGGATGATTTTTTTAATAACTGTACATGCAACTGAAGCAATCATCCCATCCAATGGTAGGATCATCCAAGGAGGGGAGATGAGTGCACAAGTTGCCAGATGCTGCAGGGGTTAGGACAAAGCTCATGGGAGTCATGGATATGGATTAAAGAAGGCAGAAAAACATTTTTACAGCCTGTGAAACCCTATAATGCGGAAATGATCTACAGCATGTTCCAAGACAAAGACAATCCTGGAACCGCATCTAAAAGAGAGGGCATTCAAGACAAATAGACCGCACAATGACTAGGAATAGATATATCGACACCGTGAAAGTGTGGTATCTTGTGAGAGCCAAGGGGCAGAACAGAGACTTAAAAATGGCAGATATTAGCTTGTAAGACAATGCCTGAGCTCTGTAGCAAAGTCACCCAACGGCCTTGTTATTATAATAAAGAGGTTGATGCAGATGGACTTGGGATACAGCGAAGAAGTTTGCATGTTTAGCTGCTGACGTAGTTATTAAGTAAAACCCAGGCATGTCAGGAAAACCAGGCTGCAAAACCTGTGAGGAATGAAGGTTTCATGAGACTGGGGATGAAAAGGAACAAGGGAGCAAAGACAAAAGGAGTAAATACCAGGTTTCCAACGACAAGAGAACAGATAGTTACTCACTAAAAAAATTAAGGAAAATGTATCGCAGCCAGAGTCAAGAGGACCACCACAATGAGTGCGAACCAGCTTGATTTTATAACAGGAGAGGAAAAAACGCTCCAATACTTACAAGATAATTGCAGAAAATAATAAAAAGCTCTACATGGTCCTTATGGAGTTGGAAAATGCATTTGAGCGCTTCCCTGAGGAAGTCCTCGGGGGGAAGTAGAGGGAAAAGAAAGCATCAGAGCAGCAAACTGACCTAGTAAAAGTAGAAAACCCCAAACCGCCACACAAACCCAAACAAGTGCCTGTTTTAGAGATCATCTGGAAACAACAACTGGTTTTCACCAGGGCCCGCACCTAGCCCACTTCTTTTTAGCACTGCAATGGGCATCTGATGTGAGGAAGGACGTTAGGAGCAGGACAAGCAAACTTTTGAGAATGGCAGTGAGACTGAGAGCACAGGTCTCAAAGTACACGCAGCAAAGCTAGAGTCTGTGGTCTATGGGGATGAAGACGTTAGGAAGGGGTATGGATGGACATTTCCAGTGACTCCTTCTTAGAAGTACCTGGGTTCCACCGTGCCACTAGAGAAGGAGTTGAGAAAATGCTTAATCCATCTGTTGTAGCAGCAGAGGCTGGTACGACTTCCATGAACTTCTGTTGGGTCATAACCAAAGAACAAGAAAGGGGATTTAGCTGGCACTGAATTCGGCACACTAGGATTATTAAATGTGTTTGGACAGGACACACCAGACATGAAAGGATATAAATCAGAGTAATTCTCCAAGGACTAGTTATTAGGACATTTTTATACACAATGAATTGGAGGTGATACAAACACGCTGAGAAAGCAAAGGGACATTGTGTTGCCATGAAGCTGCTAATATGGAAGCACCTGAAGTTGCAATAATGGGGAAGACTCAAGCGCCGGCAACTGCGCCGAATGAAGGAGGATATATATATCATTATGAAATGCGAGAGAGGCCTGATCACTGACAGAGCAGTGGGGAGGAAGCAGATTTAAACCACCAGCCGAAAGGTCCTGAGGATGAGACTGTTGAAAACCAGGGAGACAACAATAAACTTCAGCGCTCGCATGGCTCCACGGAGAAGCAAGAAGCAGAGCTTTACCCAGGGAAATGAGGGCATGGAAATTCCTCAGCATCTGGTCCCGGTAAAGGCCCTTGTCTTCATCTCCCAGCAGCTCCCACTCCTTCCGCGTGAAGTACAGCGCCATGTCCTCAAAGGCCTCCCGGAGCTGCAGTCACAAAAAATTATACCACGAGTATCTCCTGGTCCAGCTGCCTCCAGCCCCCACGGCTCTGACCTGTACTGACTCTGCACTACAAATATTTGAAGCGTAGCCAGGACAGGAAGGGGTGCAAAATTCCCCATTATTCAGCTGACTTGTGATGTGGATGCAACTCTGTGGGCATCCGAGTTAATGCCTAGCTCACGTTCGGTTTGATCGGTCCTCTGAGGCAGCTGTAGCAGCTTGTCTAGAGGTAGAGATGCATGGGTCCATGGACTCTGACCTGGCCTTCCAGGGTTGGCACCACTGGCCATCTGCACTGGGGAGCGAGCTGCTGCTAATGCCAGCGCGGGGAGTTTGCAGCCCCTGTCACTGGTGAAGCCTCCTCTTGCTGTTCTTCAGGTCTCTGCACTCCCCAAATTCTTCTCTGTGCCCCTGGCTCCTCCTGGGCTCTGCCCCAGCTGCACCCCCACACCCAGCTGAGTCCTCTGCCCTGCTCACCTCCATGCTCTCCCCCTGCTTTGGAGGCCGGCCCTGCCTTTCCTGCAGTTGGCCTGGCTCGGGTGTCAGAGAGCCCCTCTCTCCCAGTCTCCCTGGGGAAGTCCTCTGCAGCTCCCAGTTTACAGGTGCTTCCTCAGGAGGCTGCTGATCAGCTCTATCCAGGGTCCCTGCACCTGTTGGGTGGGGAAGAAAATCCACGGGTTAGCCCTGGTGCTGCTGGCATGGGGAAAGCCCTGCTATTCACCTGTGCTGGCCTGTAACTAAGACAGCCAGAGGCTTCAGTGTGTGTGTGGGGTGGGGTTGGGGGGAGAAGGAGGACTCAGAAATCCCACAGCTCTTTCTAAGACATATCCACAGGCACAACACTGGAGATGAGCCCCAACAACTCTGTCCCAACTCAGGGTGGTGACCACGGCACCATGGCAGAGCCCAGCGGGGCATCGCTCCGTGAGAAAGAAGCTGGAGGGGTGTTGGTACTGTGTCGGCACCCACATATGAAGGGGAGGAGGAGGGGGAAATGCGAGGGCAGTCTTCGCCAGGGTGTGTGAAATGCTCCCAGGGCACTGGGAGAACAGGAAAAGCTGATCTGTCGAAGCACTGACCCCGTCACAATGTTCTGGCAGAGATTTCTCCATTGATGGATGGATGGTACCTCCTAGGGCTGGAGGGGGTGAAACGCGGCTCCTTACCTGCTCCTGGGAAAGGGCCTTGTCTGGGGCACCAACCTGAGGAGCTTCCACCTGCCGACCACTCCCAGGTCTCCTCTGTTTTGGGGGACTCTGCAGCGGGACAGAGGAAAGTGGGGAAACCCTTTTCCCTGCCATGTGCACACATCCCTGGCTTATTAGGCACCGAGGGCTGGGGGGAGGAGGGGCGGGGGGGCATGAGAAAAGGGCAAGTAGAACACTGATTACTTGAAAATTAATTAGATCATTGATTGTTACCGTGGTAGCAATATGAGGCCCGAATGAGATAAAGGATCTTTCTGCTGGGTGCTGCACACATGGAGCAAGAAAAAGCCCGGTGCTCTCAGCCACAGAGATCAGAGCCCTGTCCCACCCCAGCCATACAGTTAGAAATATCGCGGCCCTGTTCCGGGCAGGGGCAGACATTCGAGCCTCTCACCCAAAATGCAGGACAGCTACTCAGACCCCCAGACCCATGCCTGGACCTTACCCGACTCCTGGGAGGACAGGAGCTCTTCTTTGGGCACCAGAGGCAGCTCATCCCGGGGCCCTGGGGTTTCTCTCCGTCCTGCCTCCGGCAGAGGCGCATCTCTACGATGGGCCTTTGGCTGCTGCAGCCAAGAATCAACTTCTTTGACCTTCACACACACCGTGACCTGGGACACGACAAACATGTCACTGGGGAGCTGGGAATGGGAGAGACTGGGAACATCCTTCCCATGCATTTTTTAAATTTTTTATTAAATGTTCCATATTCCAAGCCAAATTAGCCCAAACCATTTCCAAATCCAAAAGTCAGTCCAGAACCACAAGTGGCCCTACTACTGGCAAACACCCGCCCCCTTATCTGGGGCTTCAGATGTTTCCATATCCTTTGGCGGGCATCCTACTTGCAGGCCCAAGCCCAGAGGCTTGGGGCTCGGATGCCCCTGGGTTTTGCTTGCCCTCAGCCCTACAGCCGTGGGGGCAAGCCAGGGAAGAGTCGCCCGTTTCCATAAAGTGGGTGGAAAGCCAAGATCTTCCCACTCCAGCAGCTAAGTGGGAGGTTTGTTATACATGACCTTGGCGGGTACTATCCCCATGCCAGGAGAGCGGTCTTCTCTGGCGTAGCTCGGAAGACAGTCTCCGTGGTTGTGGTGTTTCCCTTGCCAGGTAAGCACTGGGCATGGCGATGCGGACAGCAGCAGCGATGACTAGGGCGAAACATCCTCACCTGGAGCTTCTCCTCCTCCTCCTGCCCCAGATGCAACCCCTCGGCTAGAGTCACGGCCTCGGCGCAGGTCTCCACGCTGCGTCCCCACTGCCCGCTCTGCATCTCCCGGGGCAGGATGGCCAGGAACTGCTCCAGCACCACCAGCTCCAGGATCTGCTCCTTGCTGCGGTGCTGGGGCTCCAGCCAGCGCCGGCACAGCTCCCGCAGGCGGCTGCAAACCCGCCGTGGCCCCTCGCCCTCCTGGTAGCGGAGGCCCCTGAAGCGCCGGCGCCGCATCTCGAGGGTGGGCAGGTCGCCCCCTGAAAGGGGCTGCGCGGGTCGCTCGGCCTCCTGCTCCCCTGCGTCCCGGCCTGGGGCCCGCTTGTGCCGCGCCGAGTGCCGCGGGGACTGGGCGAGGGGACGGGCTTCCCCTCCTGGGTCCTGCTCCTGCATCTCCAAGGCAGGCCGCCCAGCCGGGGTGGGGGGGCCGGGCCAAGGGCCCAGGGAAGGGGGCAGCACAGGGCTTGGGGGGCACCAAAGCCCACGGCCCCCCGCGCTCAGGGCCGGTCTTGCCTCCTCCTGCCTCGTCCCGCCTCGATCCCCGCTCCTGCTCCCACAGCCCCCGGGGGACCCAGCCCGGCCCTGCCGCTCCGGAAGGGAACTGCGCCGCGCCTGCGTCTCCACGAGAGGAAACTCCCGGGGGGCTGGTGCAGGGGCAGGGGGGGAGGACCTGCGGGTGGGGGTGGAAAGGGGAAACCAGCTGTCAGCAGTAAATTAAAATAAAGAAAAAGGGAAGATGAATGCCTGGCAGGGGCAGAAAGGGGTGTGCAGACTGCGGGAGGCAGGTACAAGGTTTCCCGGGGAAGTCATCGGGGGGTAACAGTGTCACAAGCCAGATCGGGTCCGAGATCTCCACCGCACGGACCCATTCTCCCATTTTTAATGCAACAAATTCTCAGCAGGAGCGCAGGGGCGGAGAGGCACTGACCTGGGATGTGGCAGAAAGCAGAAGGATAAAGCTGTGACTGTTTTCGGTGTACCCGTGTTAAGAGACATGGGACACGCTTGTGGAAGGGGTGATATTTGTCTTCGCCGTGTAATTCCCGGCACAGGAGTAGAAATGAGTTTATTCTCAGTGCAGGTTGGCTGACGTGGCTGACAATGCCACTTTTCTTCCCTGGGAGAAAAGGTCATGCAGTATCACTGGGCGCTGCATGTTTCGAGGGTGTGAAGAGAGGGTGGTGAAGGCATCGCGGGTGGACCAGGCAGCAGGGCGGGAGACAAGCTAGCGGGACGCTTAGAAGCCAGAACGGAGACGCCGGCTCCAGGAGCACGCGTCGTGGGCCCCGAGTACGGGTCTGCGCGGGAGACTGTGTTTTGGCGCGCAAAGCAGCCGAGCGCCGATCACACGAGAGCAAACTGACCTGGCGCGTAACGAGCCTTTGGTATAAAAAGGGTCACGGCACAAGAGCGAATTGGCACATAACACAAGGGAAGCCTGAACTCTGAATGAGGCGAGAGAGACTTCTGGTCCTGTCCTGGGAGGTTACGGTACACGGCTTTGGAGAGTGGTCAGGAAGGAAAAGGACAGTGTCACATACTCAGCTCAGAGCAGCAAATACAGCTGGGGCTCTCCTTTTGAACCCATCATCTCGCATCAAGAGCAGCAGTACGTTAGCAAGGAGACATGGTACGATTTTCAAAGATTTGAGGCACTGAAGTTAATGGAAATCATTCTGGAGGGAGCCTGGGCGGCAGGGAGGGGGCTGCAGAAGTCAGAGGGGAGGAATACAGGCTTAAGGGACAGAAAGTCTTCCCCTCTTCCATGTTTTTTAAGAACATTTTTCACTTTCCAAGTCAAATTCATTCCAAATCCAAGAGTCAGTCCAGAACCGTGAGTGGCCTACAACCGGCAAATATCCTCCAGCCCACCCAGGGCTTCAGGTGTTTCCAAATCCTTCGGCAGGCGTCCTACGTGCAGGCCCAAGGGGCTGGGGGGGATGTCTCTGATGCCTTCTGGTACAAATGTGGGGGCTGGCCAGGGTGGTTTCTGGGTATGCCCGGTGCTGTGGCTCAAGGCATAACGATTTCTTTGCCTCCGTCTTCCTAAGTAGGGACCAGAACAGCCACCTCCCTGCTGGGCCCCCCTCGGGCCCCGGGGGAGGCACACCTGGGCCACCGGTTAGTGAGGATTTATTTAGGGAGCTTCTGGAGGGGTTGGACGTATTCAAGTCAGCCGGCCCGGATGATCTCCACCCTAGAGTACTAAAGGAACTGGCCGAGGTCACTGCAAGTCCCCGGCACGGCTGTACGAGCACTTGTGGTGCTCTGGTGAGGTACCGGAGGACTGGAAAAGGGCCAACGTGGTCCCCATCTTCAAAAAAGGCAGGAAGGAGGACCCGGGGAACTATAGGCCGGTTAGTCTCACCTCGATCCTAGGCAAGCTGTTTGAGAAAATTATGCTGGCACACATCCAGGAGGGGCCAGCAGGGGACTGCATGCTTAGGGGCAACCAACACGGGTTCATCAGTGGCAGGTCCTGTCAGACCAACCTGGTGGCCTTTTACGATCAGATCCCCAGATCATTAGAGGCAGGGGGAGCAGTGGACATCGTCTTCCTGGACTTCTGGAAGGCTTTCGACACTGTCTCTCACCCCGTTCTCATTAAGAAACTGGGGGGCCTGTGGCGTAGACACCCACACAGTCAGATGGGTCACCAACTGGCTGGTGGGCCGCACCCAGAGGGTGGTGGTGAATGGGTCCTTGTCAGCCTGGAAGGACGTGGGCAGTGGGGTCCCCCAGGGCTCGGTCCTCGGGCCCGCACTGCTCAACATCTTCATCAGTGATTTGGATGAGGGGGTAAAAAGCACCCTGTTCAGATTTGCTGATGACACTAAGATGTGGGGGGACGTGGGCACACTGGAAGGATGCAACAGGCTACAATCAGACCTAGACAGGTTACAAGGGTTGGCGGACGAGAATAGGATGGGTTTCAACAGACAAGTACAAGGTGATGCACCTCGGGAGGAACAACCGGCACCATACCTACCGGTTGGGGAACTCCCCTCTTGTCAGCACGGAGGCGGAAAGGGATCTGGGGGTCATCATTGACTCCAAGATGAACATGGGCCGGCAGTGTGGGGACGTGGTCAGGAAGGCCAACCGCACCTTGTCGTGCATCCACAGATGCATCTCGAGCAGGTCCAGGGAGGTGATCCTCCCCCTCTATGCGGCACTGGTCAGGCCGCGGCTGGAGGACTGCGTCCAGGTCTGGGTGCCGCACTTCAGGAGGGATGTGGACAGCATGGAGAGGGTCCAGAGGAGGCCACTTGCACGGTCATGGGGCAGCAGGGCAGGCCCTACAAGGAGAGGCGACGGGACCTGAACCTGTTCAGCCTCCACAAGAGAAGGCCGAGGGGATCTAGTGGCCTGTTATAAACTAGTCAGAGGGGACCAGCAGGCATTGGGGGAGTCCCTGTTTCCCCGAGCACCGCCAGGAGTGACCAGGAATAACGGTCACAAGCTGGCAGAGGGTAGGTTTAGGTTAGATATCAGGAGGCACGACTTCACGGTCAGGGCGGCTAGGGTCTGGAACCAACTTCCAAGAGAAGTGGTGCTGGCCCCTACCCTGGGGGTGTTTAAGAGGAGGTTGGATGCACATCTTGCTGGGGTCATTTGACCCCAGTACCCTTTCCTGCCATGGCAGGGGGTCGGCCTTGATAATCTACTCAGGTCCCTTCCAACCCTAGAAACTATGAAACTATGAATCTATGAAGGCAAGAAGGTTGTGAGTAACAGGGGAGCTGGGATCCTGAGCACCTGGGTCCTCTCCCTGCTTTCGCAGGGAGGGCTCTGGGACCGCGGTGCGTCTGACTCTGGGGTGAGGTATTGAGGTTTGGGTAGGCAGAGCTCCCTTGCCCAGCACTGAGATGTGGCTGCCTTGTGGAGGGGGCCGTATCGCCAGCCTACCCCCCACAGCCAGCCC
The DNA here is from genome assembly GCF_052110815.1 of Crocodylus siamensis. Classification (NCBI taxonomy): domain Eukaryota; kingdom Metazoa; phylum Chordata; order Crocodylia; family Crocodylidae; genus Crocodylus; species Crocodylus siamensis. The sequence goes on from NC_143400.1 coordinate 4,840,281, forward strand.
CTCCTCGTCTCTCTCCATGGAGAGATCGTGTCTGTCCCAAAGAAACCAGAAAAGATCATGCTGCCTGGAGCGGGAGCCGGGACGCCTGGGCTCCGTCTCCACATCGAGTCAAGTGTGTCAGAGCGGGTGGGTAGCACCGAAATGCCTGGATGGATGCCACTACTCCTCCTTCATCCCACAGCAGGGGAGAGAAACCAGGTGTCTGGGCTCTCCTTAAGCCAGCTGGCACTGGGCCACTCAGATGCCCTCCCCCGGCCCCTCCTCATGGTCAAAGGGTGCCAGGTTGCAGGCGCAGGGGCTGGGTGAGGTGATAAGGAGACAGGGCTGGGATAGGGGCTAATGAGTAACCCCCACGGAGCAGGATCCGGGGGCAGGGGGTTATAAAAACCACCCAGCCCTGCACAGCCCCGGCAGCAATGAAATGGCAGTGGCAGGTGCTGGGGGCAGTCTGTGGGGGGGCTTTGCTGCTGGGGGCTGGGATCCTGCTGGGGCACTTTGCCGTGCCCCGGGCGGGGGGTGGGAGAGACCCTCCACGCTGGCTGCAGGATGCAAGCCGAGACCTGGATGAGAAGCTGATCCAGGACGTCATGGGGCAGGTGGAGAGCGCCCGGATCCGGGAGAACCTGCGGTGAGCAGAGCGGGGAGGTCGGGGCAGTGGGGCTGGGGGCTGGGGCTGAGATCAGGGGGCCTGGCTTCTCATCTGGGTCTGCCGGGTTGGAGCAGGGCGGGTGAGGGCTGGGATGCCTGGGTTTTCTCCCAGCCGTGACCTGCCCGCTGCCCCTCTCCTTCTGCAGGGTCCTGGCTTCGAGGCCCCACCTGGCGACAACCCCGGGGGACAGGGCGCTGGTGCAGCTGCTGCGTCAGCGCTGGCAGGACCCACAGACGGGGCTGGACGGCGCTGCTGAGGGCACCTATGATGTCTTGCTTTCCTTCCCTGACCCCAAGCGTCCCAACAGTGTGGCTGTGGGTATGTGCGGGCCAAAGAAACTGTGATGGCCGAGAGCAGGGAGCTAGGAGCCAGGACGCCTGGGCTGTCTCCCCGCACTGGTCAGGGTCGTAGGGGAAGGAGTGCGGCAGCCCCGGGGTGGGACTGGGGCAGATGGGATGGGTGGAAGCAAACGGGGGTTACACCTCACCCCCTGCCCTGAGACTGTCTGCCCCCCAGTGCTGAATGGGTCCCGGCTCTTCGAGTCCCAGCGTAGCGAGAAGGCCCTGACCCCGGACCAGGCCCAGGAGGATGTGGTCCCACCCTACGCTGCGTATGCACCATCGGGGAGCCCCCAGGTATGGGAGACCCCCCCCTTCAGGGTTAACAGTCTTCCCCATGGGGTTGATAGCCCTCTGGGGCATCGTCCCCTCCCCTAGGGGGTTAACAGCCTGATTATCTGATCATCAGGACCGCCCTGCTTTTATGGCCACCCCAAGGCCACGCAGGGACCATGGCAACCACTCCCGACTGTCACTGTGACAATGGGCCACAGTACCCATGGGGCCGCCACCAGGATCATGGCCCCTGCTGGTTGGTCCAGGGACGGCCACGTATCCCCAGAAACAGCGGGCTGCCCCACGTGTCGTCGTGACAATAGCCACACCTCCCCAGCGATCCGCAGGCACACGTTGCTGTGACGAGGGCCCTGTATCCTCAGACAGCTCAGCCATGGCAGCAAAGCATGCATCCATGTGTCACCCAGCCCACAGCCACATACCCCCCAGCATCCCCCTGCTGACGGCCACGTACCTTCAGAGGCGAAGGGCTGCCCCTCTGCATTGCCACGCCAGCAGACTCTTGCCGGAGAGATCCCATTACCACGGTGACATTGCCGCGGACCTGACCCCGCTTCTCCCTCCCCAGGGCCGGCTGGTCTATGCCCACCAGGGCACCCGCAGTGACTATGAGACCCTGGTGGGACGCGGCCTAGACCTCAACGGCACCATCGCCATCGTTCGCTATGGGGGTGCTGGGCGGGCAACCAAGGTGAGGGAGGGCCCTGTCCCCACTGCCCCCCCCAGCCTAGAGTTGGGAGAAAACCCAGGAGTCCAGGCCAGACCACACTCCCCTGCTCTGGGAGGGGTGGAGGTGGAAGGGTACAGCAGAAGTGTCTAACTGGAGGAGGGGAAACTGAGGCAGACATCAGAGCCCCCACCCCCCTGCAGGCAGTGGTGGGGGCAGAGTTCGGCGTGGCTGGCCTGGTCGTGTACACGGACCCCAAGGACATCAATGACGGGCGGGCAGGCGAGAATGACACCTACCCCAACTCCTGGCATCTGCCCCCCTCCGGTGTTGAGCGCGGGTCCTACACCGAGAGCTTTGGGGACCTGCTGACGCCCTACCACCCTGCTAAAGGTACAGTTTACGACGCACCGGGGCACCCGGCTCCCAGACCTCACTCCCCACCGCCTGAGACCTGGGAGAGACCCAGGCACCCAGTGGACTCCTAGGCCTCCCTGCTTTGCTCCCCCAGGCCCCGCTCCCCAGAGCTGGGAGGGAGCCCTCGCCAGCCCTTTCTCCTCTGGCGCCTTCGGGACAGGCGTGCTCTCCCCCTGGAGAGAGAGCGGGGGGGCCGGCTGTGGGCTGCAGATTGGCAATATAGCATCCCACTGCAGAGGCAGCTGCATCTCAGCACTGGGCAAGGGGGCCCCAATGCCCCATTGCAGAGGCAGCCACGGCTCAGTGCCAGAGACCCCCAAGGCAGGGGGAGCACCCCGTGTGCAAGCTCCCGGTGCCCCCTGCTGCAACCCTTCACCCCACTCCCCTCCTGGCGGTGGGAGAGAGCCCAAGCGTATGGGGTCCCCATCTGCCCCGGGCAACCCATGTTTTGACTGCCTCCCTCTTCGCCCCGTTCCAGAATTCGCCTACCGGATCAAGGAGTCGGAGATTCAGGGGATTCCCCCAATCCCCACCCAGCCCATTGGCTTTGAGGATGCCCGCACCCTCATCTGGTGGGTGACAGGGGGCGGTGGGGCCCAGCACCCCGGAGCAGGGAGAGGACCCGAGTGTCTGGGCCCCCGACCCCACCTGCTCTAATCCGCCCCCGCTCCCCTCCCGCGTGGAAGGAGAACCCAGGTGCCTGGCTCCCATACTCCAGCCTGCTCAACAGTTTGGCCTGGGTGCTATTCCTGGCCCCTGAAACAGAAGTGGGGCCCAGGCGTCCGGGCTCCCTGGGATCCACTCCTGTTTCTGGCAGGGGAGGGGGGGCCTCCCCAAGGGCCACGGGGAAGACCAGGATGCCTGGGTTATATTATATTTGCCAGGTGTCCCTGTACAATCACGTTTCCTCAACTTGATGGCTCTGTGCCTCAGTTTCCCCACTCATGCTGCCAGGATGCCCACTGGGGAGCTGGGGGTTTCTCCAATATCAGTGCTTTGCAGGGGATCTAACTGCCCCATCTCTGTGCCCTGCAGCTCCCTGGCTGGCCCAGAGGCCCCCGCAGCCTGGCAGGGCGCCCTGGGCTGCACCTACCACGCTGGGCCGGGCTTCCGGATGGACGGGCGGTTCCCCAGCTCCAGGTACGGAAGGAGGGATGGATGCAGCAGGTCTGGGCCCCAGTTCCCCCACCACTGAGTCACCAAACCCCAAGGCCTGCCCTTGCTCCCCAAACTCTGCCCCCTGCGCTGACCTCCCAGCTCTGACCCCCACCTTCCCCAGTGAGGTCCAGGTCAGCGTCTACAACCAGCGGGTCATCAAGAAGTCAGCCAACGTGATGGGTTTTATCCGAGGCAGCCAGGAGCCCGGTGAGTGCCCCCTTGGCTTCCCCTCCACCCGGCCCCTGAGACCCCCCCCCCCCCCCCCCCCCCCCAGTTCCTGTTCCTGTGCCCACTCCCAGATCCCCACCCAGTCCAGCTGCCCCCACTGGGACCCTCGCATCTGGCCCCTAGGGCTCTGCCCCCCACTCCCAGGCTGGTCCCCCCCCAGGGAGGGAGCAATCCCGGGGGCACATAGCCTCCCGCTGACCCCCACACCCAGCCAGCCCCCCATGCCCTCAATACCCAGCCAACCCCCACACCCTGCAGCCCCCCCAACAAACCAATCTCCACTCCCCACACAAGCGCTGGTACCCCTCTCACACCCAGCCAGCCCCCCCGATTCCTGCCTGCATCGCCCAGCCCCATTATCTGCACCCCCCCCCCCCGCAACCCTGCCTTCCCAGACAGGTATGTGCTCTATGGGAACCACCGGGACAGCTGGGTGCATGGGGCCGTGGACCCTGGGAGCGGGACAGCTGTCATGCTGGAGATCACACGCGTGCTGGGCAAGATGCTCAAGGAAGGTGAGTGGCAGGAGGGGAGAGCGGAGCAGGGAGAGGACCCATGTATCCAAGCTCCCGGCTTCCTCCGTTCTGGCCCCCTGGCCCGCACTCGTCTCCCGCGCTGGGAGAGACCCCAGGTGTCCGGGGTCCTAGCCCCCACCGCTGTAACCCACCGGGCCCCACTCCCTTCCCAGAGCAGCCCCAGGCTCCCCGGCCCCAGGCCCGAACCCCTGGGCCTTCTCTCCCCTTAGGGACGTGGCGCCCGAGAAGATCCATCATTTTTGGCAGCTGGGGGGCGGAGGAGTTTGGTCTGATCGGCTCAACTGAGTACACAGAGGTACGCATGTGTGCAGGGGTGTAGGGCTGCACTGAACGTGCTCTGGCTCACCAGCCAGCCTGTGTCCCCTCCCGCTTCCTGGCTCGGCCCCCAGGTCACAGCCAGCCCCATCTCCCCGTTTCTCCCTGGGCCCAGCCAGCCCTGTAGCCCCTCTCCTGCCTCCCCCAGCCCCACCATATTAACCCCCATCCCTCCCCCAGGAGTTCTCCAGCAAGCTGCAGGCACGAAGCGTGGCCTACATCAACGTGGACATCTCCGTCTTCGGTGGGTCTTTCTGTACATCCCTTTATCCATCCAACCCCTGCGGTCAGCATTCGGTGCCCTTTGCAGCCTCTCTAGGCTGGGGCCTGGCTCTGGGATCCTATGACCCCAGCTGACTTCCTGCCCTGTGGGCGGGGGGCTGGACTCGATGATCTCCCGAGGTCCCTTCCAGCCCTGATATCTATGAAATCTATGAAATCTGCTGAGACCTGCCGGGGGGAGGGAGGGGAAGAGAACACAGACACGCAAGCCCACACGAGCGTGCTATTGATCTTCTTGCTACTGTTGTAAACTCTGCCGCTTACAGAAGACCGTGTCACTTAGATCGATTCTGCCTCAGGCTTTCTGAATGTCTGTACCTAGCTCTAGCGAGTCAAGTCCACTGGATATGAAATACAGTGCAAACAAATGCATGAATGTGAGAGTGTACAAGGGCTGCTTGAGGTAGGCAGGTGTGCCAGCGTGAGCAGTCAGAGCGCAGGGCAAGCCCAGCAGCATGGGGTTAACACACAGCCTCTGCAGGGCAGAGGGCATGTGTGCAGAAGTGAGCGCACGTGAAGCAGACTCTGCCTGCAAGAGATCAGACGTGGGAGAAGGTGCAAGCGGCCCTGCAGGCAACGGTGTGGAAAGCATACATATCAAGCACACATGCAAAAGCCTGCACATGTGAATACACAGGAGAACATTCACGTAACACAAATGCACAAGAGAGACCACGTATGCCCAAACATGTGACCCTACGTTCTCTGACCCTATGTCCCTCCATATCTCCACAGCTAATGCCACCCTCCGAGCCCAGGGAACCCCTCCTGCCCAGAGTGTCATCTTCACAGCTGCCAAGCAGGTGTGGGGCAATGGGGTCTTTCCACCCACTCCCTTCCTTCCCTGCCCCAACTCCCCGTTCATGCATCTCCCCTTCCCCCCTGCAGGTTCCAGCCCCGGGCAGCGGCACTGGGTCAGTCTATGACAACTGGAGGCATCATACCAACCGAAGCAGCCCCACCTATGGGGTCATCCCCAGGTGGGATTTGGAGGGCACCAAAGGGGGCCAACCTGGGGAATGGGAAGGTGGTACATGGGGATGGTTGGACAATCCAGGGGGTGGGGAGGGAGGATACGGGGCTGGCTGACCTTGGGAGCTGATTCGTGGGGAGGAGTGGGGATATGGGGCTGACTGGGCCTGGGAAGGGTGATCCGGGGGGCACTGGATTGGCTAGGGGTGTCCCTGCTGGCCTCAGTGATGCCTCACTTCTCTCCCACCCTCAGCCTGGGGTCACTGGGTGCCGGCAGCGACTACGCCTCCTTCATCCACTACCTGGGCATCACTTCCATGGACCTCGCCTACACCTATGACCGGGTAACAAGCCTCCGTGCTCCCCCCAGGGGCAATTACAGGGTCCAACAGGAGGTGCTCCGCCTGGGCCCGCAGGGCTGCTCCTGCTCCCCCGGCACCATGCTGCAAGGGCAGCCAGCAAGAGACGCTCTGTCCAGGTGCCCCTGCCACCCCCAGCTGATTTGTGCGTACCCCCCTTTCTACCCCAGAGCCAGACCTCAGCCAGGATCTACCCTGCCTACCACACGGCCTTCGATACCTTCGACTACACTGACAGGTTCATTGACCCAGGTAATGAAGGGGCTCAGACCCTCCTCCCACCCGCCCCCAGCAGAGGGGCCAGATGCCTGCGTTGCCTTCCCCACAGGGTTCACCAGCCACCAGGCCGTGGCGCGGACAGCCGGGAACGTGCTGCTGCGTCTGGCCGACAGCCTGGTCCTGCCTCTCAATGTCAGTGACTACGGGGAGGCTCTGGAGGGGCTGTACAGTGTGGCTGCCCAGGGGCAGGTGCAAGCTGACCTCGTAGCCCACAACATCTCCCTCGGTGAGGCGGGGGGCAGGCAGCAGGGGGGGCCCGGGCAGGCAGAGCTGATTGCAAGGCCCTGGCACGAAGGGGGCCCCGTGCTTTGGGGGGGGGTCCATAGGGGCACCCTGCCTGGGCAGGCAGGGCCGGCCCTGCTGCCCCAGCACTAGGGGCACCCTGCTCTCCAACCCTTCATCTTGTCCCTGTACAGCCCCGCTGAAAGTCGCCATCGATCGGTTCAAGACCATCGCCGCTGACTTCAACCAGCGGGTAATGAAGCTCAAGGAAGAGTCGTCTCCTAAGTAAGTCCAGCTGCCCATGCAGCAGCCCTGTGACACATGTGTGCATACACATGTGTGCCCATAGCAGCGTGGACGCAAGTCCTTGTTGCCCCTATAGGTTCCTATCTGCTCACGCATCATACATGCAACACAAGTGCACATGCACATGTGTAACCCACATGCAATGGGCATGCTTTACATGCACACATACATACACACATTCATCACACACTTGTGCTGCCTGCTCCTGCTTAGGCCTAGCTGTAAGCAGGGGCCACTCATGCTTGGGTTCCCTCATATGATGGAGGCACACGGTGCACCCACATGTGCATGCAGCTCTGCACATGTGTACGCTCAAACCCTGTGAGGCATTTGCACAGGTGGAGTCCACTGGTGCTAGCATGTGGTACCATGGCAGGGGCAGAGGACAAGTTGCCTCTATGACCCATGCAGGGGCTTGCACACACTTGTGAATGCACGCCTCCCGTACCACCCACCCCTCTTTCACCTCTCCAGTCCCCTGGAGGTCCGGATGGTGAATGACCAGATCATGCTACTGGAAAGGGCCTTCCTGGATCCCCGGGCTTTCCCCAACAAGTATTACTACAGGTAACCTCACTATGGGGAGGGACACTAGCCCGGATGCCTGGGTCTGTCCCAAGCTCTGTGAGGGGGGTGGAGTTGAAGGATTAGAGAAGGGTCCTGGGAGCCAGGATGCCTGGGCTCTGTCCCGGGCTGTTGGAGGAGAGCGAAGGCTAGTAGGGGAAGGCTGGGAGCCAGGATACCTAGGGCGCCTATACACGTGCGCTGAGGCTGCTTCGATGTGCTGTAATTACAGTGCATCGGAGCAGAGTGGATTAACTGAGTCTGCCAGAGGGTGGGATTTACCACCCTCCAGCAGACTCCAGCATCACATGCGTCAGCATCCCCATGCTGAAAAATGGCAGTGGGGGTGCTTTAACGAAAGCACCCCTGCCACCGTTTTTTGGTGCAGGGACACTAACACACATGGTGCTGCAAGCGCTTTAATTAGAGCAGCTCTTGGAGCGACTCTAATTAAAGCGCCCCCTCTGGAGGATGTGTATAAATGCCCCTAGACCCCATCCAGCTTAGAAAGGGAATGGGGGCTGGAGGGTTAGATCCGGGAGTGCGGGCACTGGGCTTCCACCCCCTGCCTGGGAAGGCAATGGTTTTTAGGGGACTGGAGCTGGGAACTTGGACTCCTGGGTTGTGTCCAGCCCCGGGAGGGGAGTGTAGGCTGGTGAGTAAGAGCAGGAGGGGCTGGGAGCCAGGACGCCTGGTTCTCTCCCCGCTCTGGATGGGCAAGGGGGTCCGGTGAGTGAGGACCGGGTGCCCAGACTCCTGGGTTGCGTCCCTGGCTCTGCCACTTCTCTCCCCTGCATAGCCCCCCTTGTTAAGCTGTGCTCCCTCCCTACAACAACAGTGACCTCTGCTTTCCATCTCAGCCATGTGCTGTGGGCGCCGCGGGCCGCAGGTGTCCCCACCTTCCCGGGCCTGGCTGAGGCCCACGCAGCAGGGGACTGGGATGCCGTCCGCAAGCACCTGAGCATCGCCACACAGGCCGTGGAGAGTGCCACCTCCACCCTGGAGCCCCCAGCCTAGGCCCCGGCACCCTCTGCCCCCCAACCCAGGGGCAGTTAACCCCCGCAGATAATGACCCTGCCCCCCAACCCCACAAAAAGGGCAATTAACCCCCCACAAGCCCCTGGCAGTAAAGCACTGGTAAAGAGCAGCCACTGCCTCTGTTTGTTCCTGCAGCCCGGCTAAGGGGAGAGGTGGCCACCTTGAAGCCTCTACCATGGTGCAGGGCCCAAGAGCCGCAGCCCAGACACCTGGGTCTGAGACCTGGAAGGAGGGGTTAGACTTAGAGACCCCCATCCTGCCCCACCCTCACTCCACCCCATTCCCCCACCATGCCCCTCCACCCCTGCGTGTCCGTTCTCCTTCATCCGGTGGCCCCCTTTCCCCACCCTATTGCTTCCCCTATGCGAAACGAACCCGGAGTGGTTAGGCATCAGTACTGTACAGCACGCATAGCCATATCCCCTTGGCGCGGATGCATCAGTTGGATCGGAGTGAGAGAGACCCGTCAAGGAAACCCAGCAGGAAAGGGAGGAAGGGCTCAAGGGAAGCCCCTTCTCCTCAAATACATGGAGGTTGTTAAGAGGCAGAAAGACCCAGAAACTCCAAAACTGCAGCAGGGAGCTGCAAGGATCAGGCCCGAGCTCGGCTGGCGGCAGGGCTCTGCATTGTTCCCACCGTGACAATAAACACTGCCGGGCTTAAAGATGGTTGTCTGGTCCCCGTGCACTGGTGGGTACAGATCCCCGGGGAAGCCAACCAGGGTAGCACGTTCTTGCACAGGTTTTGTGAAGAGGGGTCAGAAACACCCCCCACCCCAAGGGCCTGTCCCAGGTGTGTGGGGTGGCGGTGCGGGGTCAGCAGCAGTGCAGACCCCTCCATGAGCCAGCTGCGCTGTGGCAAGCGGGGACTTGGCCAGCTGTGGCCAGACAGATCTCAGGGCTCTTCTCCCATGTCCCTTCAACCCCAGCTGGGAATAGCCACCGACCACTTCCCCCCAGCTCCTGCCCTGTCCGTGCGCTCCGGATCTCGTACCAGCCCGCAGCCCTCGCGGAGGGAGTCGGAGGCAGGGCCCCATCCCTCCTCCGGTCGTCATCAGATAGGCCTGCCTCTGAAGGGGAGCTTGCTCTCTTTGGCCCGGGATAGCTCAGCACAGAGTCTGCTGTCGCCTGCGGCAGCCACTCTGTGACCTTCTGGATACCGCCTCTCGCTGCCGCGAGTGCTCACCTGGGGACCAGTGCCTGTTCCCACCCGTGCGGCTGCCCCGTCAGCCGTCCCGAGGGGAAACAGCAGGACAGTGTGTCCCAGGGCATCAGGGGAAGGCTTTTAAAAATCCAAAGGCCCTCCTGCACACGATGTCCCCAGGATCGGTGCTGGCACTAAAGGCCTGGGGACAGGCTCTGCCTTGGCATGTCCGGACTGACCCGCAGTGGTCCAGCTGGGCCCTGCGGTCAAGGCACAATGGGGGAGTTTGGGGCTGAAGGGATCACGGAGAAGGGGGTTATTTGGTGGTGAAATAAATAATGTTTATGAGGATATCTTTTCAAACAAGGGCACAAGGAGTCTGGCCAAGTGGGTGATGCACCTCCTGCACGGCGCACAGCAGCGAGCGACACGGGGGGCTCTCTGTCCAGGTCCCAGCGCGGTGCTTGGCACCATGGGGCCCCGATCGTAGCGGGGGCTGGGTTGTCTCCCTGCAGGCCATTGCTCTGGGTCTCTCCCCAGGAGTCAGAGCAGAGTCTGGGCACGTTTGCTATGGATGGGATGAGATGGGAGCAGTCCTTGTGCCAGCCCAGTGAGAAGGGACGTGTGTCTGACTATGTCTGGGGAAGGGGAAGCTGGTCCACACGCTCCTCAGGCTGCGGCAGGATTGTGGGGAAGGGAAGGGAAGACAGTGACAGCAGAGGAACCCGTCTCACGCTGGTCGGTGCGTCTGAGCGCGCTAGAAGTGACTTGGATACGCAGCTGCGCTGCAGGGATGCCCAGGGCTGGGATTATAGCGCTAGAGCACACAACCTCACAGCTGATGGCTGACTCTGAGCACCAGCCCAGATAAGGAGCTGCACAGGCTGACCTGGGTTACTGCCCACGAGTGATGTCTGAGGCAAATGCATGGACAATGCAGCAACAGGGCTGGGACCCCACATTAGCTCTTGGCCTAAGCAACAGGGATCTACAAAGCAACCTGAGATTTGGGACCTTTCCAGAAACGGTATCAGAATTGATTACAGCTCTGGGCCTGCTTGTGAACCAGAGAAAGGTCTGATTCCCGTTTTGGTTTTTGGTTTTTAATCTTGCCCTAGCCTTGTTCTGCTCAGGGGCTGACGCTGGGTGGTTCATTCTTCCGTTCGGGGAAGGAGGAGCCTCCGTGCCCCTGCTCACAGCGGGACGCTTTCCTTCCAGCAAATCCATTTGAACTCAGCAGTGCAAACTTCAGATGTAGTCTGATCCCCCTTTAACACCCCACAGCTGTTACCACCAGCAGGTCCTAACAGCGGGAACCTGGAGAGTACAGGAGATGGCAAGTCATTGTTAGTGAGCCACGTCTGGTCCCCATCATCCCCCTGGAGCCAATGGCACAAGCAGCTCCCGGGACAGACCTGGCCCCACATGCTTATCTCATGGGGCAGCTTTCCTCCTCCTCCTCTTCCTTTCCCATGCACCTCTTCTGCAAGTTCCTGCATCACTTACACATCACAGTTACTACCCCTGGGCGGCTCCTTCCCATGCCTCTGCCCATGTGCAGCCATTTCTGGGCAGATCCACACTGCTGCCCTGGGACACTCTCAGGCCTGCCCTCTAGCCCAGAGTTGCCTGACTTCTACATGAAAACTCCTGTCCTCTGTTAGGGTGACAATAATTTGGATCTTAGAGAGCGCTGGATTTGCAGCTGAATACAAGGCATGACCTGTGGCCTAGCAAAGCTGCTGACCACAAGGCAGGATGACAGCTAAGCCAGCCATTTGCTTATGCTAAGTAACTGTCTTCTCTGTGTCAACCATTTTTTCTGGGAAAAGCAGCAATTAAGGCTGTGTGCTGCAAACAAGTTAGAGTAAGGAACAAGATAACATACCGGGGCCCAAAAAGGGTGGGGATGGCACAACCTGAGACAGAAAAACAGACTGAAATGTGGAAAACAGCACATAATTGGTAGCAGAATCCAAGACGAACTTATGGAAAAAGGTGAATGGTGATTGGTGGAGAAGCCTCCAGAAGCTTCCAGGGTTTGGGCGAAGTCCGCCCATTGACCGAAGAAGAGAAGTCAAGGTCTTAGACATGCGCTTATTGCAAGAAGACATGTAAATGAATGAAATGCATAGGCAATTCCATGTTAAAGAAACAACCAGTAAACAGGCGGAGCTTGCGATGGGAGGAGGAATGGGGGGCACATAGGAGGGGCGAGGGTAGAATGAATGGTAATGCGCATAAACCAAAGGGTATGAATGTGGGGAAAACTACTGTTCAGGGCAGGACCCCATTTCCTGTGGTGTGAGGCTGTTGCCATTGTGAACGTGTGCTGGTGTTTGCTCCCTGCTCTGCTCCGGCTAACGAGCAACGGGATCCACGGTAATTGGACCGTCATCTCCCTAGTCGTTGGGGGCCGCATGGAGTCGGGGTCTAACATCCTCAACCCTGGGAAGCATCCAGCTTCCCCCAGGAATTGTCCTGACTTGCAGGGCCTCAAGTCAAGCTAAGTGCTGGCCTACCCCTCCCTGCAGCGTGCAGAAAACTCACCTGAGCTAAAAGTCACAAGCACGGGCCTTCTGTACCCTATTCCCTACGCTTCTGGCAGTGAAGTGCCCCTGGGTTGATGGGACCCACAGTCTACTCATGTGCTCCAGAGCTGGAGCTGCACCAGTGAGACGGCTCTGGGCTCATCCCTACAGCTGCACTCAGGTTCTTTGGGACAGGCTGCCATGGTGTAGACAAGCCTCCTGCTGCCCTGAAACAGCTGAGCACAGGGGGGAGACATCGGCAGTAGACAGGCTGATTCCTGAAAAAGGCATAAGTCCAGGCTTTTGAGCAAACAGCCTGCCTGCTACTCATTTCTCCCTTCAGTACCTGATGCACAGCTTTAGTAAGGTGAGGTAGATGAGGACAGACCAGCTCATGTGGCTTGGGCTTCTTCAGGGCAGACTCAAGAGCCACCCCTAAACAGCCACATAGACACACCCTGGAAAGCTGTTCATAAGCATTGGACTAACCACATTGGCCCTGTAGAAACAGGACTAGAAAAGCATGGGATTTTTTTTTTTTTTTTTAGCTTTCAGACTTAAATAAACACAAGTAGGCTAGAATAACAGAATTGAAAAATGACCGTGGAAGATCAGACAACCCAATCCAGAGCAGGATTTTAGGAAGTTGCAAAACAGTGGGCAACACTCACAGATTTTGGTCCAATGTGGAGCCATTCACCCAAATCCACTCTTCCGCGGGGGATACAACACGGACTCCAATCCAGACAGGATACTGCCCCTGCGTGACTTTGTGCACGAGCTCCTGTGGAGGGGGCAGAGCAAGGTGCCAGGGTGAGCACAGCCTGCGAGGAGTCCTGGGCTTCTTTGCTTCATAGGTAACTAGAAAGCTTGACCGAGATCCCTCCCAATGGGCACTGGAGCACTGACGTCCACACGTGACTTTTGGCGGATGATGGTCCAGCCATCCCTCCCATCCACAGAGCAGCACCAGTGTTGGCAAGAAGGGGCTATTAGAGTGACCAAGGCTCCGGGCCAGGTTGCACAGGGGCAGACGAACATGAGGAACAACGACAGACTCTTGTCACTGTCTGAAGAAGCATTTGAGTTCTGGACTTTCCTGGGCACTTGGGAAAACTCCACCCAGAAAGGCTGATGCCACTGCTTGCCCCTGTCTGGCTACTCTCCGTGCTTGGGCCCTAGAGGGGAAGGTGCCCTCAGGAGCGGGAGGCAGCAGGAGGACCAAGTGGAGGCACAGTGGTTATGGAGGGGCAGGGAAACAGCTGGCAGCTGGGCAGGGCTTGTACTTTTTCCTCTCTTTGGGGCAGGGCTGGTTGCAGCCTCCTTATGTTACTCCCTGTAGCCCGTGGGGCGGGATTCCTGCTGCAACGTATGTGCTGTGTAATGTGATGCATTGTTTGTACAGGAAATGTGATGTGAGTGTGTAACAGAAGGAGAACGACCCTGTGGAGTCCTGCTGGCTGTGACGGTGGAGTACAAGTCCCAGAGGCACCTGGAAGCAGGAAGAGGCAGGATGAGCAACCCTGCAGAGTCCTGCTGCCATGAGTCTGGACTGCTAATCTCAGAGACCTCGGGGGCAGCAGGGGAAGGAAGCAAACACACAGCCCAGGCTGCCTATATGCAAGAGAGCTTGGGTTGGCTGGAGAGCTGGGAATGAATGGAGAGGGAGAAAAGCCTCTGCACAGCAGAGGTGAACCAAAGACCAACTGCGTGTAATCCCTGTCCTAGAGATGTGTACAGAGTGACTCTGGAAGTTGGTTCAAAAGCTTTCCTGAGGGCCCCTAATAGGCTTTTGTAATCCTGCTTCCCTGTGAGCACTAGGCCTTGTAAGTCTAGCTTGCCAACCTCATGCCATCCAATTACCTTAGCTGCCAGTTCGAATTGTGGATGCCCGATATCCCACTCCTGTTGTTCCCCACTATAGGGTGCAGGTTTGAATATAAATCTTTGACCAAGAAATGGGGCTTGTGTGTTTTCCCTTCTCACGGGGGTGCTCCTTCCCCTGAAGCATCCATCTCTCCTGCCCAAAGCCCACGCAATGACAAAAATATGCACTCACTACAACAGTTTGCCTGCACTTGATGACCTGTGACTGCCAATTCCACCACTGCCACCAGTTGTAGCAAACCCCTGCCGCATCAGGCACAATCTCCAAAGTCAACAAGGGGTTTACTCACTTTTATATAGAGCATCCTAGGGATTAGGGTCACTGGCCGACAGGCCACAGGCAAGGGACAAAAACAAGTAAATGGACATTCAAAGTATAATAAAATGCACTTAAAGGGCCACTAAACATGTAGTGCTCAGCACCCCTGGAGTATACATTCAGCACATGCAGTCCCCTCCCCACCTCCAGAGGTTGCCCCAAGAACCAGCCTCTAGTCTACTCATTCTCAGCTCACTCTCTCCATCCAGCCCAGGCTCTCTGACATGTTGCCAGCATGGGCTGTGGGTTCGCTTCCTCCTCCTGCTTCCCCCACTAGGTCTCTGGGATTTGCAGTCCAGCATTACAGCAGCAGGACTTTGCAGGATTGCTCATTACTTGCTTTTCCTGCTTCCCAATGCCCGTGGGATTTGTAGTCAGCCAGCAGGACTCCACAGGGTTGTCCCCCTTCTGTTAGATACTCTGATCACATTTCCAAAGCACACAACGCATCACATTATACACCCATACATTATACCGCCTCCCTTGTAGATCTGTGACACTGCAACATGTTCGGTCAGTCTATAAGGTGCACATCTATCCTGGCCTCTTGGTGCAACCAGTGGCCAGTCCCTGCCCTCGAAATTCAGCCCTTCCCCTCTTTCTCTCTGCTCCTCCTCCTCCGCTGTATTTTACCATCTCATCCAGGTGTGGAGCCACCAGCATTTCTGAGTCCTTTGCTGCACAGTCCTTACGGCTCTCATGCCAGGGCTGGGTCTCTTGAGAAAACCAGTAGCACTTCCCACTGTGCTGCAGCCAGTCCACGGGGCAGAGTCTGCAGCTGGTGCCCCCTGAGGGAAAAGTGAGCAGAAAGCCCCATTAACGACATTGAACACTGGCAAACTCCTTCCATATAACAGCTCATGGGGCACAAGGTTTGCAACAGACCATGAGGGATTTGGGAACACAAAACCTCGCCCAGTGTCAACTGTTTCACGAGGAAGGACTTTGATCTAGAAAAGCAGATCGGCTATTTCAACTGGGAATGGGCAGGAGCCGCACCGAAGGACATTAGAAATAAAGTAACAACAATCAATTTTTCAACTATTACATCAGATAATATGCTGATGGGAATAGTGAACATGCACACCATTGTTATGACCCTGCTTTCAATGACTGTACAAATACTATACTGATGATCTAAAAATGGAAAAAAAAATCTAAATTTTCAGTGCAAAATCTCAATATTTCAACACGGAATTTTACCATTTCCCCTTTGGACAAATTCCAGAACGAATATCTTTTACAAAACGGTATGTGATGAGACATTCAAATAACCTTTTTATTCTAAATAAAACAGTGGAGACATTCCCCCTGAGAAGGAAACGTCCTGGGCTCCCGTCAGCAATGGGAACCAGCTCCTAAGCAGTGGTGAGTTATTCCCACCACTCCCAGTATCTCTGCACTCACGATATCGGTGGCATTACCCAAAGATCCTTGTCTGCCAGCAGGACTGTGCACAGACGGCACCTGCCCTTGCACGGGGAAGACTGGTACCGCCTATTATCCTCCCACCAGCTGCTGTTTGGAACGGGGAGACAAGGAGGAAAAGCACTCTCCTCTTTCACACAGGCCCTGCCTTCCTTGGTGGCACACAAGAACACAAGTACCTGATGAGCGGAGCTGGCTGGGGCCGCACAGGCTCCTCTGCAGGCGAGACACCAAATCCTCGAGGCCAGGACTGCACCCACGTCCACCGAGTGCCCCAGTGACGCTGCCACTCCCGGGGACTGTTGAGGGGGTGGCATCACCCGCTGCCTCCTGAGAGGGACCCTGCAAAACTTCAGAAGAGCAGGCTGGGGAGCGAGGATCATTTCTACTGCTATGGCAAGAGGAGCCAATGTCACACACATTTGCATTGTGGCGATGGCCATCACGGTCCAGGAGCAGGAGGCGTTTGTACACCAGCCGAGAGGCTGTTCTGATGCCCTGGAGCGCCAGTGCACTGGAGCGCGGTAATTACCTTGCTCCAGCAGTCACATCTCAGCATCCCTTCGCTTCAGCATGGCCACGGGGTGCTTTACCGAAGCCTTGTTCAAGAAGCTTTAGATAAAGCACATCCGCTTCCATTCTGAAGCATGGGGAGGGTGATACACGACATGTTCCAGGGGCTTTAGTTAGAGCGACTCCAGGGGTGCTCTAATTAAAGCATCCCACCCTTCCCCCCCGGGCCCTCGGAGCATGTGTAAAAGTGCGCGATGTGAAAGGCAAGGATGCCCTGGGTGATTAGCAGAGATAGCGGGCAGGCTGTAACAAGCCAGGAAGCCATTGTCTGTGACTTTATAGATTTGATAGATTTCACAGACATTCGGGCTGGAAGGGACCTCGGGGGATCATCGAGTCCAGCCCCCTGTCCCAGGGGCAGGAAATCAGCTGGGGTCACAGGATCCCAGCAAGATAAGCATCCAGCTGATTCTTAAAAGTGTCTAAAATAGGTGCGTGTACCACCTCTGGGGGAGTCCGTTCCAGGCCTGGGGGGCTTGGACAGTAAAGAAGTTTTTCCTTATGTCCAGCCTGAAATGGTCTTGCAGGAGTTTGTGACAACTGGACCTTGTCATGCCTTGGGTTGCCCTGCTGAGCAGGTGTTGCCCCAGATCCGGATGCACACCCCTGATGTATTCATAGGTTGCCACCAGCCTGCACTTCTCCAGGCTGAAAAGTCCCATGGCTCTCAGCCTCTCTTTGTAAGGCTTCTTCTCTTACCCCAGGAATGGGCAATTATTTTGGGCGGAGGGCCACTTACTGAGTTTTGGCAAGCCATCGAGGGCCGTATGACAGGCAGCCCAGGGCAGATTAATATTAATTTTCTCAAATTTTTAGGGGCCTCGCGGGCCTGATAGAATGGCCTGGTGGGCCACATCCAGCCCCAGGGCTGCATATTCCCCACCCCTGTCTTACCCTCTGATCATGCGCGTGGCTCTCCTCTGCACTCTCTCAAGCTTCTCCACGTCCTTCCTGAATTGCAGAGGCCAGAATTGGATGCAGTGCTCCAGCTGCGGCCCCACCAAGGCTGAGTACAGCAGGAGGGTGACCTCCTGGGTCTTGCTAAAGATACATCAGTAGATGCAAGCCAGAGTTTTGTTTGCTTTGCTGGCTGTGGTATTGCATTGGTGGCTTGTGTTCATCTTGTGGTCAATCATGACCCCCAAGTCCCTTTCGGTCACGGCGCTAACAAGCGTAGCACTGCCGGGCCTATAAGTGTGATGCAGGTTTTTATTCCTGAGATGGAGCACCTTGCATTTCTCCGTATTGAATGCCATCAGGTTTTTATGCACCCACCTTGCAAGCCTGTTGAGGTCGGCCTGGATCACCAGCCTATCCTCAAGTGTGGACACGCTTCCCCAAAGTTTGGTGTTGTCAGCGAACTTGGCCAGTCCACTTCTGACACCAGTGTCCAGATCGTTTATGGCTCATTACTACGTACCTGGCACCTCTGTCCATCGCTCTTCAGTCCACAGGTAGCAATGACCTTTTCCTCTGGAACGGTCTTGCTCTTCTACGAAGTTTCCTTTCTACTGCACAAGCTTGTGTTTAAGCTACTCCTGATAAGGTCTCTTGGCTCCTGCTTTAAAGCTCTCCTCCGCTCCTTCAAGCAGGTCGTCTTTATTTGCATATGGACTTACAGACAGGACATTGTTTCATCTGGTGTTTGGTATTAGGTTCAAGCTGCATCTTCTTCTTTTCCAGACCAGAGGAAGGGCACTTTGTGCCCAAAAGCTTGTCTAACCTCTTGTCCCTTGACATTCTTGCAGAACAACTGCCTGCAGGGTGGCTTAATGACCCCTCAGTCCTCTTTGGATGGGAAACCTGCGCCCAAGGTTTCCCCAGGAGGAAGCCAAGGGTTCTGCATCAGGAACAAGGGACCACACGTTGGGCCAGGAGATGTTAACCAATGAGCTATTGGTATCCAAAGCAATACAAGGTGGGTACATTTCTGGGTCAGGCATTTCCCCTTCAGAGCAGGTACTAACCCACAAAGGGCAGCACATCCCTGTGAACATTGCTCATTGGGGGTTCGAGCTGCAGGGCAGAGGGGAGGGTAAGGCTGCAACAAATGGACTCTGGAGTGGACAGAGATGTTGGGAGGAACTGGGAAGAGACACAGGGAGGAAGAAATTAAGACCATCCTTCATTATGGATGCTCAGATCCATTCCACCTTTTCCTTTGTACCTTGGTGGGCAAGCAGAGAGACGGGGCTTCTTGGGTACAGAGCTCACCGAAAGGGCAGACTGGGGATTTTGGAGAAGTGTGCTGGCTGCTCTTGGCTTCTGCCGAGTCCAGGGGCATGAGACTCTGAGGAAAGGGGTTGTAAACATGAGAACAAGGAGAAGCCACCTGGCTGGCATCATTGATTTTTCCTCCCAGCTGGAAACAACCTTGCTAACAACTCAGGCCAGAGGGGAAGCAGTGTTTGGCAAGATGAAGTTCCCTTCCTTTGGGTCACCTGAATGTCCCAACTCCAGCTTCATCTGAATGTTGGCCGTGTTACACCACACCTTGGCAGGGCTGAGGTGCATTTGCTGTGCACGGAGCAGAATCAAGGTGGGGCTGTGCAGGGACAGAGCCGGATCCACTCCAGTGCAAACAGGTAGATCACCTTGACTGACTCACCTTTCACACTCAGCACTGTCACCACCAGTGCCAGGAGAAGGTTGCCAGCCAAAGCCACTGTCAGAAGGAGCCTACATCGGCTGGGAGGTGGATGGACATCTGCAAGATGAAGCATTTTGTGAGGCACTTCCTCCAGCTAAAATGCTTATTTCTTCAGTGGGTGTTTGGGCCAGGACACACACCAGCATAACCCACCTCTATACCATTGTAAGCAAGGAGCAGACTTATGATGTAGCCCTACACTGGGGTAACTTCTTAAAACTCAGTGCAGAGTTACCTGGAAAAACTCAGCACTAAAGCTACATTGGTGTAAGTGCAGCCAATCCAGGTGTCTTGTACCTGCCCCGCTCCAGGTAGCTGTCTCCTCAATGCATATAGGCTACTACCAGCTCTCCCTCCATATAGCGGCGATAATCTCTAACAGCGCAACCACAGGAGTTAACCTGGAAACTGGTGCAGCTTACACTGGCGCACAGTTGGATAAAAGTGGCACCTGTCTTAAGTGACCTGCCTGCCCAGAGGAGTTTTCCATCTATTGACTCCTCTGTGAAATCCTATGAAATATGAACTTTCATTTCTACCCAGGAGAACTTGTGCAATCTTTTCTCCGATGCCTGATGAAGGGAGTTTGTGCTCAAAAGCTTGCAATTAAAGAAATTTTTTTTGCAAAAAATTTTGTCAGTTTAATAAAAGATATCATCTCTTCTACAAGTCCTGATTGCCTGCACCTGTCTTAAGGCATCTGTGTGCCCAGACCCATGATCTCATGAAATCCATTCATCACAGGCTAGTGGGATACTGGGACTAGTTGAAAAGATGTCAGACCTGAGTAGGTCATTCCTAGGAATTCATTTGATCACCTAGCCAAAGCATGGCAGTCTGATCTGAAAGCACTTCCCTCCTCTGCATTAACCCATTAAACTCTTCAGCCACTGAAAAGGAAGGTCAGCTTTCAACACTGGTTCAAATCACGTTTTTCCCTTTCTCACTTGGGTCAACTAACCCGGGAGAAAATCAGCCAGCACTGGGGGTAAATGCGGGCTATGCAGATATGCAGGGTCAGAGTTTCCAAACTAGTGAGGTGTCCAAGAGGTGGATAGATGACACACTTACACTGGTGTAATTGTGGACCAATGCTAATTACACCAGGATATGGAAGGGAGAGAAGCAGCCAACTCAGGGTAGCTCATAAAGTTGGTGGTTATTTCTGTGCCTTGCCACAGTGGTGGGGGAGCAGGAAATAGCCTGTTTGCCTTGAGCAGAATGGTACCCTGGGGTAAGCTTTGAACAGATGAGTCTTATACCGGTGTCACTAACACCATGCAGTTTAATCCCTGATTTTTCCTGGGATAATGCTATACAAGATGTAAGTAAATGACTTCTGTGTCCATCACCTATCCACTCCTCTTTCACCAAGGTGAGGGCTGATTACATTGGTGTAAAAGGGTTCTTTGTCCAGTCTCCATAAGTCACTGATTTCACTTGGAGGCTTGCACTTAAACAGAAGATCTGGATCATTATCCACTGCAGTTAGTGGGCCAGGTTTCATCTGCATGTATAGACTGCCAGAACGAACAGGTATCCTAGAAATTCTCTAAGGGCAGGGGGCACAGGTCCCAGTCTGGTCTCCAAGAGGGCAGGCAGAGCTGTGCCGGCTCTAGGGGTAGCCATCTCCCAGCCACGTGGAAACTGGGATAGGATGGACCTGGCATAACTGAGGGACCCATTGTGAGCCAGACAAAAATCCCTCAGTGGGCCGGACCTGGCCCATGGCCTGTATTGTGCCCACCTGTGGCCTAAGCCATTATGTAAAAGGACTCGTGCTGACCAAAAAAGGGCTCTTGGATAAGGAGCTAGGAACATGACCCTCTCCCTTCATGGCACATCGACATCCTGCACTCCAAGGCTCCTAGGGTATTTAATGTTCAACTATTTCCCTCTAAGAAGTGACCGCTGCGGCCCTTCTCATTCCTAAGGTCCTCCTCGTTTCTACCATTTGACAGGCAAAGGCTGGGATGACCCCCAGCTGAGGGGAGCCAGCCCTCACTTTTGGGTCCAGACCTCACCTGGTGTGAATCAGCCCTGGCTCCATTGGGCTGAGGGCAAGCAGACTGTGGGAAGTCTCTGGACCAGATCTCCTGCCTGATACCAAACATCCCTTGCTCCATTCCCTGAATAGGCCAGGCCTCCAGCTGGTGTCAATCAGTGTCCGCTTCTTTAGGGTGGGGGTGAGGCGCCCATGGGCCATCATTGCCAAGGAGTCAAAGTCACCCCTCTGTCTTCTTTTACTCAGACTAAACAAATGGTGGATGCGTCTACATGAGACACTTTACTGCACATTAGACTAACCTAATGCATATTAAAACATCACCGTCTACACATGCACATCAATTACTGCCCATTAAATTAGTCTAACGCGCTGTTTACTAGTACTAATACATACAGGTACCAGAAAAAAAAGTGCATTAACTAATGAGCTGAAGAGCACATGTAGACCCGGACTGGAAGCAATTTGCTCCTGGTCAGCCTCGCACCCCCTGGGACCCTGCCCACTCTGCAGACAGATCAGCTGGACCAGCCTCCCTCTCCCAGCACAGCATGAACAAAAGGCACCAAGGCAGACTGTACGGGGTGGGCAGCTTCAGGTTCAGGGGCAGAGCATGTCACCACTTGCCAGCACGTCTCACCCAGGAGTTAATGAGATCCTTTCCCTATCATGTCAAACTCACTGGCCGTGCCCTGAAGTGGCAGCCCCCTTCCCCCAGTTAACAATATAAGAAGCGGGCATTCATAGCACAGGACCTCACCCTGACTCACTCACCATGGGACGCAGGGGCCTGATGAGCAGTGGGCGACTCTGCAGGGACGTGGATATCGGCATAGATGATGTCCCCAGTCATAGCCACCCCACACCAAGGGGGAGTGCCTGCAAGCTCTGAATCCCTAAAAGCATTAGGGAGGCAACTGCTGGGTGAGGCAGGAGGGGCTGCACCCATGGTCATGACGCAGCATCTGTCAGGACTGGGCCAGCTCTCTCCCACTTCTGGTCTGTGGTTTCCTTTGCTGTTCAACGGGTCTTGTAGCCCCACTGGCAGGAAATCGAAACTGCAAAGAAGGGGCAAACAGAGCTCAGCTGACCCTGGCAGAGCCCTACCCCCTTGCTGGCATCCCTGAGCATAAAGGATGGGGCCACGATGGAGCCAGTTCAGCCGGACCAAGAGCAGAGGGGAGCTTGTGGCTTCTGCCCACTCCCAAGGGGCTCTTTAGCCTCCTCACTCCAGTTGACTCTCTAGCACCAAACCAGGCAGCTGCTCAGATGCTGAAAACTTCCTGCCATCAGAGCCTTGCCTTCACCCAATGCAAAGATTCAGCCCCATGTCTACAGGCTGGGAAAGGAAGTATTGTCACTTCAAAGTGTTTTCGCAAGTGCCTGGCTCTTACCCGAAATGAGATAAGCTGCAGACCCCACTTCCGGCCTTTGCTGCAAGCAGGGGAACAGCACAGCAGACGAAGGTCACACACAGGCAAAGGGAGAGGAAGGAAGAGGGTAAAGATGCTGCTCAGTGTTCCCCTGGGGTGGGTGTTTCCAGAGTGCCACAGGCTGCTTGGAAGAGGGCTTGAAAAAGGTGAGGCCAGAGATCACAGAGGGTCTTCGAGGCCGCTGGGGTTGCCAATACATGGAGCTGCTTCTCAGCCACAACTTTTCGCACGTCAGGTTTAATTCAAAGAATCCTTAGATCACAGGACAGAAGAGCTAGAAGGGCCCTCGGGATATCACAACTCGTGCCATCCCTGCTAAAGACAGGAACAATTATCCCAGCTAAACCAGTCCAGCCAAGTGTGTGTCGAACCTGCGCTTAAGCCCCTGCAAAGACAGCAGGGGAAATACTGTAACTACTGAGGTGGTTTTCCTACTGGCTGGGTAAAACCATGAACGTGGTACCCTGACCGAGGTAATGCATAGTTCGCCTCCCACTTCCAGTGCCAGTGGGAAGATCTCAGCTATACCCCGACTTTATAGAAATGGGAGACAACTCCTTAGCTACATCTGCAGTTAATGCACTGTTTTGCTAGTACCTGTGTGTATTGGTACTAGCAATCAGTGCATTAAACTAATTTGATGTGCAGTAATTGATGTGCCCGTGTAGACAGTGACATTTTAATGTGCATTAGATTAGTCTAATGTGCAGTAAAGTGTCTTATATAGATGCACCCACTGCTTGTTCAGTCTAAGTAAAAGAAGACAGAGAGGTGACTTGATAGCCACCTACAAGTATGTTGGGGTGAACATCAGGACCTAGGGGAGAAACTTCAGAAAGGCACCCCTTGGGAGGACGAGGTCCAATGGGCACAAGCTAGTCAAGGAAAAGTTGAGGCTAGACAGAAGGAAAAACTTCTGTTCTGACTGGGCTCAATATGCTCCAGAGGAGCTGGCTGGGGCACGAGGGTGCTAGTGTGGAGCTCGCCGGCAGGCTGCTGTGCATGAAAAAACTGCAGCAAGGTCCTACTTGGATTTCCAGGTAGGACCCTGCTGCAGAGTTTATTAGCTTTGTGTGCCTTTAGAGGGGTGCACGTGTAGATGCCAAGATGTTTCCTGTGGAGCTAATGAGTGTACTGCGCAGTAAACGTCTCATGTAGATGCGCCTAAGCACTGTGTTCGTCTCAGGCCTTCTAGTCTCCTTCCTGATGTTAGGGCGCCATAGGGTGATAATTTCATTCTTCCTTTTTTGTCCATTGAAAACCGTCATCCTTTGCATGGATCTGCAACCAACCCAAATGTCTTCTATCCCTGCTTTGAAGAAAGGTATCCAATGCCTTGGTCCTCTGCAGTGGGAGTCATGGGCCAAAGGAGGGGATGCTCCTACTCCAGGGTGAAGAATGGAGTCCCCAGCCTCCAAAAAGTGCCACAGCCCAAGAGAAAACAGGATATATGCTCTCGTGTTCATTAGCGTGCTGTGGATTGGACAGTAATAAAAGGAGACTGTTGATAGTCTCTGGGTTTGGGTCAAAGGGGAGAGCCACAAGGGTGGCGTTGTGGTGAGGGTCTCCTATAGACCGCCAGGCTAGGAGGATGAGGTGGATGAGGCTTTCTTCAAGCAGGCAGCAGAAGTTTACATACTCTGATGGGGGACTTCAAGCCCCTTGACGTCTGCTGGGAGGGCAAAGCGGCAGTGCGCAGGCAATGCAGGCAGCTTTTGGAGAGCATTGGGGACAACATCCTGGTGCTAATGCTGGCGCAGCCAACTAGGGGCTGTGCCCTCCGGGACCTGCTGCTCACAAACAGGCAAGCATTCAAGGGGAATGGAGAAATGAATGGCAACTAGGGTAGCAACGACCACAAGGTGGTTGAGTTCAGTCAACTGAGGAAAAGAGGAAGAGGAGGAGCGGAGTAAGGACCGTGGCCTTCAGAAAAGCAGACTTTGACTCATTCAGGGAATTAATGAGCAGGATCCCCTGGGATGCCAGGCTAAGGGAGAAAGGAGTGCAGGAGAGCTGGTTGTATTTTAAAGAAACGTAACTCTGGGTGCAGGAACACACCATCCCGATGTGCAGGAAGACTATTAAGTGTGGCACAAGACCGGCGTGGCTTAGCAGGGAACCCTTCAGTGAGCTAAAACACACAAAAGAAGCTTATAAGAAGTGGAAAGTTGGACAAAGAACCAGGGAGGAGTATAAAAAGTATTGCTTGGTCATGCAGGGATGAAGTCAGGAAGGCCAAAGTGCAACTGGAGTTGCGGTTAGCAAGGGAGGCGAAGGGCAACAAGAAGGGATTTTACAAGTCTGTCAGCAAGAAGAGGAAGACCAGGGGAAGTGTGGGTCTTCTACTTAATCGGGGAGGCAACCTAGTGACAGGTGATGCAGAAAAGGCTGAAGCGCTCAATGCCTTTTTCACCTCAGTCTGCGCTGGCAAGGTCGGCCCCCAGACAGACCGCACCTGGCAGCAGAGCGTGGGGCGGAGGGGAGCAGCCAATGGAGGCAAAAAGCTGCATGTCTACAAGTCCATGGGGCTGGACGTGATGCACCCAAGGGTGCTGATGACATTGGCGTGGCAGAGGCCCTGGCCTGGGACGTCTCTCAGGAGAGGGCTGTTGGGAGAGGGGTGGGGGTCACCAGGGCCACATCGCAGCTGGGCGGGAGCCCGTCGCCTGAACCCACGCTCTTCCGTGGCGTGAGAGCAAACTGCCTGGCCTGCAGGGAGACGTGGGGGAGCTGCGCCAGAGCTGCCTGGGCGGCTGGCAGCAGAGGCCATCCATGGCTTGGCCTGGGTAGGGTTTGGGGAAGGCAGGCTGCCTGCGGCAAGCGGCAAGCGGCCCACCCGTGCCTGCTGTGGCTGCAGGGAGGAAAGCCTCAGCCCGCAGCTCTCTGTGAAAGAGCCCACCCATGGTAATTTGAGGGCCCAGGGTTGGAGTACCTGTTCAGGTGGTAACTGCGACATGGTAGCCAAGAGCCTGTGCATGATGAAGAAAGCAAGGCTGTCTCAATCCCTGACCCCTGGATGGGGTGGGACCTGCTTTTTCACTCCTGGCTGGCCTCTGCCATTGAGGGCCATTGTGAGCAGCCCATTTGCACATGGGGGCCTCCTTGACATCAAATATTTGGCCACCTGTCAGCCAGGTGAGGCATGGGCATTGGAAGTGGAAGAAGGGGTTCCTGCCATGCATAAGTGTATATATGGGTGCATATATGTGCATATGGGTGTGTGCATATGGCAGGGGGCTGCTTGCGTACTAGGTCCCAGGAACTGGCTGGGGATGGGGAGATGGCCAGAGAGGAAGCACGGGGTATGTGCAGCAGAGCTCATCCGGGCAGTGCAGGTCCTGGTGGAGTCTGCATTGCCCCCCTTCCCGGCCCACCCAGGGCAACCAACACTGCCTCCCCCCTGCACCTGCCAGCCCCGGCCCCAACCAGCATGCTGCTTGGCTCCCCCTGCCTCCAGTGGCTCCTTCTCCTCTGGCCCCAGTTGCTCTGCTTCAGGCAATGAAGGCAGGACCAGCCAGAGTACGGAGCTGAAGCTGGAGACAAGGTAAGTCTAGGGTTACCTGGGATGAGAAGCCAAAAGCCAGAGCCAAGGGTCAAACCAGAGTCATGTGCAAGGAACTAGAATAAGGGGTTTCTGAGGTCTTTCCGGAGTCAAAGGCAGGAGTCAAAACCAGAAGATGGACAGGGAAACTTGTGGAGCAAGAACTTGTGCCTTTGCCCAGAAGGAGACCACGGCCCGGACTTGGCTGTTTAGGGCTGAGGGCAGTGGGACCTGCTGCCTGGGGCTTCATGGGACTGGCTGGCCGGCCTGATTGCCTCACTCAGCCCGGGGGGCCCGGAGCGCTGCTCTGGGCTTGCTGCGGGTCGGTGGCTTGTCCTCATCTCTTGACTGGGACCGGCTGGTCCCTTGTTCTGTCCTGCTCTCGTGACACGCACCCACTCCGCTGGACACGACGAGTCAGACGGATGCCTGATACGAGCAGCTCCCAAAACGGACCCTACACGCCCAGCTCACAGGTGGTCACTGCTCTAGAGTAGAGCAAAAGGGGAGATTCAGGGACACCTTGAAGTCCTTTCTGCTTTTGCTTTCCGGGTGTGGGAGTTGTCTGTAAAATCAGCACCGCGGCACGTGTTGGGGGGAGAAAGGACAGGAGCCTCACCCCCTGCACAAGACACCCTGAACCCCTCCCAAACTTACCATTTGGGGTCACGCTGGAGGAACTGGCTTCCCCAGCACGCTGAAGAGCAGGAATCAGCCTTCACCCCATTCTCCACAGGCTGCGGGTGCTGGGGCTTTTAACCCACTCTTTAGACTCTGCTGCCCCTGCCCTCCCTCTCTACCTCGCCCCAGCTCTTTTCTGCAAGGATAAGGACTTTTGGGGATGGGGGATTATCTTCCTTTCTTCACCCTGGAATCAACCCTGCCCATTTCCTCCGCCCGTGAAACTACAGCAGCATCAGAGAGAAAGGAGAGAGTACCAATCTCCTCGTCGGATGAGGAGGGAGGATGCCCTCTTTCCTCATTGACTCCCAGTGCAGAAGAGAGAAGAATTGAACCTGCTGCTTCCAGCTGTGGATCGGGGACAAGAGGCCTGGGTGCGAGCCCGTGCACCAACTACCAAGCCCAGCTGAGGAAGAAAATGGCCACGTTAACATTTAGATGGGATCTTACCCCTAGCGTATTCAGGGATTTGACACGACACCACATCCGATTAACAGCAGAAAGACTTTATTAACTATGCCCACAAGCAAGCTTTGAACCCAATTACAGAAAGACGCCTCAATATTCAAATAAATGAGCTGTTATCAAAGTCCAGGACATTTGAGCTGTTAATTGCGCATCTCACCAATACAGGCAGGAACCGGTCTCAGTCTTTACAGCCTTCGCCAGGCGTGGATCTGTCACCGAGGACGAGCATTGGGGCCTAGGGTTGCGATGCCGCAGTGAGCGATTTCACCCTCTCTCGGGGCGCACTCCGTTCGTTTCTTATACTCCCAGCTGTGCGCCTCCAAGGCATGCTTTCCTGGTAGCTTGACGGTTAAAGTCCAAACAAAGCAGATGGGGAAGGGTCATCATCTTCTGATCACGTCACATTTGTTAGCCACTTGGATCCTGTTTGGTTTGTCCGGTTGAGAAACTTACCTTTGCAAGCTCTTGATTGGCCCGGAGGTTAGAAGTTAATTAACTGAGAAGGGGCCTGACTGACCGAATAGGACACCTTGGGACGTTGGTTACAAGGCACGGTTTGGGGTGTCAGATCTGGACTCAGCCCTGACAAATACTTGAGAACAGCGCCAAGAAGAGTCTGACACACCAATGGTTGCTTCTCCCTGGATGCTCCTCCTTTGCCCACAGTGCTCCCTGTACCCTGGACCACGTCCCCAGGATATGCCCAGCTTTCTTTACCTTAGTCTAAGCTTTTCCTCCTCGCCCTGCTCCTTTCTGCCATACTGCCTCATCAGCACGAGGACCTCTTCCACAGAGACACTCTGGGAAGTCTGTAGACATGCCTACGTGGACAGACAACTTCTACTACGCTCCTCAGTGCTCTTGGGAAGAACCAGGTGTGGTGGTCCCATGGTGTAATGGGCCGCGGGCTCTGGACCCTGAATCAAGTGATCCAAGTTCAAATGGGGGAGCAATTTTTCATAGCTGGACTCTCATAAGGGCGTTGTAAATACACAGAGTATCCCTTTTTTCAGAGGACTTCAATATGTTTTTGAGTCGTTTAAGGATGTATTCGGTATCTGTGTCAGTCTGAGACAAAAAGAAATGCGAAAATGTAGTGGTTCAGAAATGGTACCGTTTACTAGACCAACTAGGAAATTGCAAAAAAAAAATAAAAAATCTCTTTTTCTGCAAGCACTCAGGCTCAAGGAAAATTAAAGATGATAAAAAGTGCCTGTAGGTAGAAAATAAACTTTTTTTTTTGCACAGAGGGACCTCGAGCTGGAAAAGCTGTCCCTCTGGGCCCATGAGTGCGTCTTGTGGGCTCTTGTCAGATTAATGTGCACATTCCTGCTGTTTCTCCGGCAAAGCTGCCATTATTCCCCTCCTGCCTACCCAGGACCCTGCCCTATCGTCCTCTTGCTAGGCAGCTAGCCACACAGCGGCCGCGTCTACATGAGACGCTGACTGCGCCGTCCTTACCGTGCAGTCACATAGCACTTGCATGAGTTTCCCTCGCTTTATGCTGTGCGTGCATTCCTGGCAAACGGCGCATAACTCAACTTTGCATAAAGGGAACCCATTTTACAATGCAACAAATAGAGATACGTTCCGAGACCTCGACTGTGCTGCCTCCAGACCCACTTCTCCCACTTTAGCAAGACAGTTTTGGTCCTCGCCAACAGCAGACAGTGCACGCGAGCACAGGGTGGTGGTGAACGTTACCATAATGAGGCTGGCGACTACAGCGGGGAGCACAGACCCGCACGGGAGACTGTATTTTGGTGCGCGTTACTCCCACAACGCACCGCACAAAGCAGCTGGCTGCGGGCGGCCACCACACCGATCGCACGAGAGTGAATTTACCTCGCCTATAACGAATTTTTGGTATAAAAAGAGTCATGGCGCAAGAGTAAATCTGCATATACGGAACCTGCATAAAGCAAAGGCAACCTGTGCAAACAAGTGCTACGTGCCGTGCAGCGACCAGAGTTACTGCGCTGTAGTGTGGCCGAGTGGCTGGCAGGTGACGCTGCCTGAGCAGTAGCTCGTTACGTCATGCTTCCTGCCGCACAATGCTACTGCGCAGGAGTCCTGAGCTACGGTGCCGTCAGCGTCTCGTGCAGTAAGTGCTTGCAGCCCGGCTGCCCAGTCTCCTGCGCTGTCTTCCCGCACCTGCGGACATGCTGCGGTTCCTCTCCTAAAGCAACAGGGGCTCCTGGCTTCCTGTTACACCAAGGAGCACATCACACAGGCACGGCTAGTTGTGTGCGTGTGTGTAGAAACAGGGCACATGCATCAGTGTCACACGGTCGAGGGTACCTCACAGGTATACACACAGACGCACACCCAAGTGACTGCACGCTCCACCCACATGCACACACACACAAATGCAAATGCCCATTGAAACATCCCACCCACCTGTGCGCTTGCACACAATTGTAGCGTCACACATGTGCACACATACATGGCTGCGGCACCACAGGCACACTGCATAGACACACCGGTACAAACCCACTCACACGCATGCTGCACGTGTGTTTGTGAAGGTGGTGGACCAGCTGTGTGGGGCGTCACGGGGGTGTGAGTGTGGGCGGCCATGCACGTGGGCTGTTTCAGTGGGTGTTGGGGGGTGTGGCTGTAGCTGTGTGCGGGGTTGTTTCTGAGTGTGCAGTCCTGTGTGTGCGCGCGTGGGCACGTGTCCCCTTTCTATCTATGCAATGGTCTTCTCACTGCATGGCTAGGATGATAAAGACACATAACAAGCTGTAAACCACAAAATGCTGAACCCCACTCTCTAGTCCAGCAATTCGAGCATAATTGCTGGACGAACTGGGAGCTGGGGGCTTGGACAGGAGGGAGCTGTGACCCTGGATGCCTGGGTTCTCCCCGGCTTGGGGAGAGGAGTGAGATCGGGGGCCTGAGAGCAAGGTGAAGGGCTGGAAGCCCGGACGCTGGGTCCTCTCCAGCTCCGGAAGGGGATGTGATGCTTTTAAACACAGCGACTCCTTTGCCGTCTTCCCTCACCTACTTTTCCTGGAAAACACCGGAGCTGGATGCACAACCGTGTGCTTGGGCCAGGGCCAAACGGTGCCAGGATCATGGGGACTGGCACAGATTCAGGACTTGAATCCCCACTTCTCCCCTCCGCGGGTCTCAGACCTGGACCTACCTGGCCCTGGAGGTGGGGTGCGGGGGCGAGGCCCCAGGCCCCAGGGTGGGACAGACACCTGGCCCTTCAAGGGGGGCAATGCACCTCTCCGGTCAAGGGCCCAATCTGG
Organism: Crocodylus siamensis; assembly: GCF_052110815.1. Taxonomy (NCBI): domain Eukaryota; kingdom Metazoa; phylum Chordata; order Crocodylia; family Crocodylidae; genus Crocodylus; species Crocodylus siamensis. The sequence goes on from NC_143400.1 coordinate 4,870,827, forward strand.
ATGTGAAAGCTGGGGGGGCAGCGAGCAAACTCCAACAATAGGTGACCAGGCCGCGGAAGGGGGGGTGCTAATGCAGGATTAACGATTATCTTGCCATGAGGTCGCAGTGATGTCAGAGCTCTGTTCCTTCCCCTCCCATTCAGGGGAGGGCAGAGGGTTCAAAACAACCCCGTTACCTGGGCAGGGGGCTGAGAGGTGACACGCTCTACCCCCCACCCCCCTTTTCAGCCCCCTTGCTCTTAAAGGCACAGTGCAGAAAGAGGGGCTGCCTACACCCCCAAATGCTGCTTCCCACCCCCAGCACCCACCCCCTGCCCCGTGTCCCCCATGCCCTACCTGCCCCCCCGCCCCCTGCCCCACCAGGCCAGAGGAGGGCGGGAGTGGGCAGCGGTGAATGGTTAACCCTGGAAACGGATAAAGGGAGGGAGGCAGGAGGGAGCCCCGGCGCAGAGCTGCTTCCCTGGCTGTCCTCTCCGGCCTGGCTGGTGCCTGCGCCCATCACCTCCTGCAGCTCCTGGCACCCCAGTGCCCCCCTGTACCCCCACTCCTCGCAGGTCCCACCCCCGGCCCTGCCCTCGAGAGGCCCCAGTTCTCCCTGCACCTCCCCACTGCCCCAGCCCTGAGACCCCTCACCCCCGGTGCCCCCCACTCCCTGCAGCCACACACCCCTGCAGCTCCCGCGCTCCCCAGCCCCATGGCCCCGCGGAGCCGGTGGGGGGCTGCGGGCATGCTGGGCCGGTGCCAGTGCCTCTGCCTCGCTGCCCTCTCAGCCCCAGCCCTGCTGGTTGCCAGCCACAACCTGGTGCAGAACTTCAGTGCCCCCCCCGGGCCCGCCCGCTGCCCCCCAGTGTCCCCCACTACCCCCCTCAATGCCTCGGCCCACCCCCCTGGGGCGCCTGCCTGGAAAAGGGGGCACCACCAGCCTCGGGCCTTGGATGTTACCATCATCACTGAGGTACTGGGGGGCAGGGGCTGAGAGGACCCTGGGTTAGAGACCCCCAAGGGGGGGGGCTGGAGGAGAGACCCCCTGCCAGGGGCAGAGGGCCGGATGGAAGTGGAGAGGGGGAATCCCTCTGGGTCACAGACCTGCAGGGGGCAGGGGCTGGGGAACCCCCCTGGATTAGAGACCCCCCCCAAGGTGCAGGGGCCTGGACAGGAGTGGGGAGAGAGGCTTGGGCCAGTCTGGAGGAGACCCCCATTCCCTAGATCACAGATTTCCCCGGGGCTGGAGGGGGGAGGGCAGAGGGGCTGGGGCAACCATTCATCCCACCATTCATCTCCCTGGCAGTGGGACCTGGTGTGTGAGCGGGCACCGCTGCCGGCACTGGCCCAGACCCTCTTCATGGCGGGCGTCCTGCTGGGGGCCTTCATTTTCGGGACCTTGTCAGACAGGTGGGTGCCGGAGAGCTGGGACTCCTCAGACTGCACCCCCACCTTCCTCTCAGGCCAGCCGGACCCATATTGCCGGGGGCTGTATGAGGGGAGGGTGCAGCTAACTCTGGGGAGGGACCTTGTGAGGGAGGGGGCTGGATGCGGGGATTGGGGTTGGACACACTAGTGAGATGCAGCTAGCCCTGGGGTGTAACGTGACTGATGTAGCTGGCTCTGGGCTGGGACGTGGGGGGCTGAGGCTGGCTCAGGGGCTAGGCAGGGAGGGAGGGAATGGGGGGGATGGTGAGGGACTAGGGTGTGGGACGTTGTGGGGAGGTGCGGCTGGCTCTGGGGTGTGACACAGGCAGGTGCAGCTGGCTTTAGAGTGGGGGGTGGGAGTGAGATGCGGCTGGCTCTGGGGGGCTGTGGCTCACTCTGGGGTGGGACATGGGGGGCTGGCTCAGGTCATGACTGCCCCCTCTACCCTAGGGTGGGGCGCCGGTGGGTGCTGCTGTCCTCCTTGCTGACAGTGGGGGCTGGAGGCACGGGGGCAGCGCTGGCCCCTGACTTCATCGCCTACTGCGTGTGCCGGACCCTGAGCGGTATCGGCCTGGCCGGATTCCTGATCAACTACATCGGCCTCAGTAAGCGGGGGGGGGGGGGGTGTGTGTGTGCAATTCTGGCCCAATCCTGGGGGGGCATGGGCTGGGCTGGGGGGCTGCCTGCCCAGGGGCACTGGTGCTTGGGCAGGGGCTGGGGTCAGGAGGGCAGGGGCACGTCCCTTCTATGGGTCCCAATCCAGACCTGATCCTGGGAGCACTGGCTGGGGGGGGGCAGTGATCTGTACCCCTCTATGGGCCCCGAGCTGGCCCAGTCCTAGGAGCACTGGATCAGGCAGGGAGCAGGGGGCTGTGCCCTCTTCGGGCCCCAGTCCAGGCGGGGGGGGGCAGGGGCTGTCGTCCTCTGTGGGCCCTGACCTGGGCCTGACCCAGGCACGCTAGCTGGGGTGGGAGATCCAGGGGTCTGTTTCCCCAAGGACCCCCATCCTTGGGGCACTGGCTGGGGAGGGGGGCAGAGGCCTGTCTCCTTTGTGGGTGCAAAGCTGGGCCTTATCCTGGTGCCACTGGCTGGGGCGGAGGGGTAGGGGGCTGCTCGCTCTTTGCACCCCTATCTGGGCGCTGCCCTGGGGGCACTGGCTGGAGGGAGTCCCAGTTCGGCTCCGTTCCCGTGGCACTGGCTGGAGTGGGGGAGCCGGGGTCAGGGACCCGTAAGGGCTCCAGTCCAGCCCAGCCAGGCTGGGAGGGGGCTGGAGAGGGTGGGCCCTGTCGTGACATGAGCATGCAGGGTCTCAGCCCCCTACCCCTGTCCTCCCCAGGCCTGGAGTGGGTGCCGCGGGGGGCGCGCGCAGGCGTGGTGACCTGGCTTAGCTACTGCAGCACGGCCGGGCAGATGGTCCTGGCTGGCCTCGCCTACGGCGTGCAGGACTGGCGCCACTTGCAGCTGGCCATCTCTGCCCCCTTCCTGGCCTTCCTGCTCGGCGCCTGGTGAGTACCCCGGGTGCCTGGGTCCCGCGCCCGCTTCGGGTCCAGTCCTGGGATGCCGTGCTTGCCTCCCTATTCGGAAGCCGGGGTGCATGCGTTTCGTCCGCGGTGGGAGCCCGGAGGTCTCTGGGGGGGACTGGCAGCTGGGGACGGAGCAGGGGGTGTGGGGGCTGGGAGCCGGGACACCTGGTTTCCATCTGGCTCTGGGAGCAGAGGGCGGGCTGGGGAGCCCGGACCCCTGGGCTCTCTCCGAAACCAAATCCAACCCTCCCCCTCTGCAGCCCCCGTGCCTCAGTTTACCCCATGCGCCTGCATCAGCGACTCCCAGAGCCATTAGGCTCCCTCCCCGCTGCCCTCCCCTAAGGCCCCCCCTTCCGCCAGGTGGGTGCCTGAGTCTGCGCGCTGGCTGCTGGTCCAGGGCCGGACCAAGGAGGCGCTGAGGAACCTGCAGCGGGTCGCCCGCGTCAATGGCAGAACCGCGGCAGGGGAGGGGCTGAGCCTGGAGGTGAGCGGGGGGGGCGGGGGTCCAGGACTCCTGGCTTCTCTGGGAGGGGAGGGGGCTGGGAGCCTGGACTGGACGCCTGGCTGGTCTGGGGGGTTCAAGCAGGGGGGCGAGAGCCCAGATGCCTGGGTGCCCTGGGGGGAAGTGGGGCTGGAAGCCGAGTTGCTTGGGTTGTCTGGGTGGGGAGGGGCTTGGGGGGTTGAGAAAAGGGGTCTTCCCCTGCTCCTGATCCCCCACATTGCCCCCCCAGGTGCTGGTGCAGGAGGGAAGCTGCAGCTCCACGGGGCGAAGCACCGGGTCCTGGCTGGGGCTGTTCCTCTCCCCGGCTCTGCGCCGCATCTCCTGCTGCCTCATGTGTGTCAGGTAGGAAGGACGGACAGACGGGGGCGGGGGGGGGCACAGAAATGGCAGCTCCATCTGTGTCTGTCGCCTGGATGGATGGATGGAGACTTTCAGCTCTTCGTCCTGCCACCTGTCCACGCGCCGCCCGCTCTGAGATGGACAGACGGACGGCTCTGTGCTGACCCCGACCCCCATCCTTACCCTCGCCCACCCACTGACCCTCACACCCTCGTAACCTGGCCCCTGCCCCCCGCCCCCGTGTCCTCTCATCCCGCAGCTTCTCCACCAACCTGGCTTACTTTGGGTTGTCCATGGACTTGGGGTCCTTCGGCCTCGACGTCTTCCTGGTGCAGCTCTGCTTCGGGGCCGTGGACTTGGGGGCCAAGGCGGCCTGTGCCCTGGCCCTGAACCGCTGCGGCCGCCGGCCTGTCCAGGCCCTTTCCCTCAGCGTGGCTGGTGCCTGCTTGCTGGCCAGCACCCCCCTGCCTGCCGGTGAGCCTGGGGATGCCCGGGTGCCCTGCCAGGTGTGGGGGTCCTGCAGCGGGGCCCGATGCCTGGGTGCCCTCTGGACCTGGGCGGGGAGTGGGGGTAAAGGGTTAGAGAAGTGGGGGCTGCACGTGCGGACACCCGGCTCCCCTCCAGCTCTGGGAAGGGAATGGGGAATGGGCAGGTTCGAGCAGGCGCTGAGCTGGCAGCACGGACACCTGGGCCCTCTCCCAGCTGCAGACCACCACGCACCCCTCCCCGTGCCTCAGTTTCCCCGCTGCAGTACAGCGATTCCTCTCCTCCTTATGGTTTCTTTCCACCTCCTCCCCCACTCCAGAGATGCTGATGGTCCGGCTAGTCCTCGTGGTGCTGGGAAAAGGCTTCCTGGCGGCAGCGTCTGTCTGCTCCTACCTCTATGGGGGAGAGCTCTTCCCCACCGTTGTCAGGTGAGGCCAATACCCCCCAGGGCCTCCCCAGGTCCAGCCACATCCAAGTGAGGGGCCCCAATGCCCCCCCCAGCACCAGCTGCATCTGTTACGCTCAGCTGCTGACACATCCTACCCCAGAGGTGGCTGCATCCCGATGCCTGGCTTGGTATCTGCAGCCCCCACTGTCCCACCCCAGAGGTGGCTGCATCTGTTACACTCAGCCACTGGCATAGCCTCACCCCAGAGCCAGCTGCAGCACAGACCTGTATTCCCAACCCCAGTGCCCACTCCAGAACTGGCTGCATCCCAGCAAAAGCCCCTGTGACCCCAGCCCCGATGCCCTCCCCCAGAATCAGCTGCCTCCCAGTGAGAGGCCTTGTATGCCTAGCCCTGATTGCACCCCACCAGAAGCGGCTGCCTCTGAGCCTTGTGTCCCTCCTGCAGGCAGACGGGCACAGGGCTCATGACTGTGGTGGCCCGCCTCGGGGGTATGGTGGCTCCACTGGTGCTGGTGGGTGGCCAGTACCACCCAGTCCTGCCACCTCTTGTCTTCGGGGTGACACCCGTCCTGGCCGGCGCAGCTGCCTGCTTCCTGCCTGAGATGCGGGATGTCCCGCTGATGGACACCATCGAGCAGGTGGAGGAGAGGTGAGGTGGGGGAGAGGCTGGGCCCAGGCCTCTCTCTCTCCCTGGCTGCCTTCCCCTTTAAAATGACTTTCTCCTCCCCTTTAACACCTCCCCTTCCCTTTAAGTTGCCCTTCCCCTTTAAATCAGGATACCTTCCCTGTATCTTTCTCCTCCCCTTTAACACCTCTCCTCCCCTTTAACTCTGGCTCTCTCACTTTAAGTCAGAGACTCCTTCTTGTCTTTAATAAGAGTCTGTCCCTCCTGCCTTAAGTGCCTCTCCTTCCCTTTAAATAGGGGTGCTCCGCCCCTTTTAAATCTGGCCTCCTACTTCCCTTTAATAATGCCCCTCCTTCCCCTTAAGGTAGTTTGGCCGCCTTCCTCTCTCCGCCCCTGTGAGCTCAGGGTGCTGTTCACCTTTAATTCTCCCTTCCCCTTTAAACTCTGGGCTCCCCCCTCTTTAACGCTGTGCTGCCATGTCTTGTCCCCAGGGCCAGGCGAAAGGGACCGGAGCCCGTGGTGGAGGTCGTCTCCGTCTCCCACATCATCCGCTCCACCCGGATCTGAGCCCCACAGAAGGGGGGCAGCTCCGGCCCCCCAGCTGGGACACATGGGACCCCCCTACAGGCCAGTGCCCCCCTGCAGGGTGGAGGTCAATGGCTTGTGGGGTGGGGCGTGGCACTGGCGCCCACCACGATGGAGACGGGTGCAACCCTAAGGGGGTTGTGGATTGGTGTCAACCCCCACATGGTGCAGGGTGGGCCTTGCGTGCGCCCCCACCGTGGAGAAGAAGCAGTGCGACCCCCCCCCACCCAAAGGTGAGGCTGCGGAGGGGTGCCTCCCAGCCACAGGGTGCATCTGGCACGACTCAACCTGGCTCTCAGGCAGAGCCTGGGCATTAGCACCCTCCTTCGTGGAGGAAGAGGGAACAAATCTTCCCCCTGCCCCAACAGGGGCTGGGAGCTGGAGTTAAGCTGTACAAACCTCTGCACCCCAAAGCGTGGGGGGCTCTGGATTTGAACCAGCCGCTGGAGGGGTGCGGAGCGGCACGGCTCTCACCCCTGCGCAGCCAGAGGCTGGCGGCTGTCACCCTCAGGGAAAACCCGGCATACCCCCCTTCCTCCGCGCTGCAGCCGGGTGGCGCGCCGAGCGGTACGTCCGTGCACTGGTTCCCTCCAGTTCTGCTGCTGCCTTTTGTAAATAAAGTCATTGTATTTAAAGCAAAAAACCCACGGCTCTCCAAACCCCTGATGGTGCCTCCCTGCTCGTGCCCCCCCCGGGTCTGCCTGCATGGCAGGGCGTAGGGCTGGGACCCGCGTCGTGCACAGCCGGGCCTGGGGCCCCTCATGCTCCCGTGGGCTTCCTGTGTGTGTCTGTTGCCATGGGGCAGAGGGGGCCGCGGCAAACAGGGCCCTGGGACCAACACAGACCCCGACCATCGCTGGGCAGGTGGGGACCCCAATGGCTCTGGGGTTTCCTCCCATCCTGCCTCCTTCAGGGGCATGGCCGCAGGGCAGGGTTGTGACTGGTCCAGCTGGGGTTTAAGATATTCCCACAATGCCCCAATGGGCACCATCTCGTCTGTGGACACATCCTCAACCTTCACATGCATGGGGACGGGGGGACAAGGCAAACGTGTCACTTGGGGAGCCAGGGACTGGGAGAGGCAGCAGTGGGAGGAAACATGCTCAAGACGCATGAAGGTGGGGACAGTACCCGGGGCACATTTCCGTGCCCAGAGGGAATTTGCCCTCCAGCGTGGCAGGGGATCCTTGGGGAAATGAGAAGGGGGGTGTCACCAGAAAAGGTCAGCACCTTCGATCTTCTCGCTCTCAGTCCTGGGCCGAGCGGTTCACCCGCAACCTTCCCTGCGCTGATCCCCCTCCTGAGCTTGGGACCCGGGGTCCCTTCCTCCTGGAGACGAGTCGGAGCGAGGGCTTGAGAGAGAGAGCAGTTGCTCCTGAGATACACCCAGTGTTGGCCGAGCAAGGCGGTGGGGCAGGGCGTGGGCAGGGGAAGAAAGGAGGGCCCGGGGGGCTTTGTGCTGAGACCCAAGTCTGTGGGTCACACCACCTGCTGCCTCCGCGATCCCAACAGTGCGCTCTGACTGTCTCTGTTCATCTGGGGACCTTTCTTTCCTAAAGGATGGGAGTGCCACCCCCAGGGAAGTGCATCAAGGCCATGTTCCCAGTGCCAGCCAGCATGGTGGTCAGCTGGACTGGTGCTGGCAGAGGCCTGGGTCAGCACAGCCGGACCTTTGAAGAGTCCAGGTCAGCGGGGGAGGAGGGCTAGGCCCAAGGGCCATGCCTCTACAAGGGTGTTGTAACCCCTGACTTCCAGTATGGAAATGAGTCTTGCACCCCCCACCCCAGACCTAAGCATTGGTGGCTCAATGGTAGCATTCTTGCTTGCTGTGTAGGAGACCTGGGTTCAATTCCCAGCTACGTGTTCAGTTGCGGTCCTACACATCATGACTGTTGTACTGCACTCTTGGCCCTTGTTTCACATGCTGTATGCACCTAAGGGGGCTGATGAGATTGCAGAGCCACTGGATGTCACTTCTGAAAACTCATGGTGATCAGAAGAGGTCCCAGATGATTGGAAAAGGGCAAACGGTGCCCATATTTAAGGAAGGAGAATCCAGGGAACTACTGGCCAGTTAGCCTCACCTGTGTCCCTGGAAAAATCATGGAGCAGGTCTTCAAGGGCTCCACACTTGGAGGTGGAAAGGTGATTAGGAAAAGTCAGCATGGATGACTCCCCATGCCTGACCAACCTGATTGCCTTCTATGATGAGATGACTGGCTCTGTGGACACGGGGAGACCAGTGCACGTGGTATATAGCCCTGACTTTAGCAAGGCATTTGATACTGTCTCCTACAACACTCAAGGCAAGCTAAGGAAGTTTGGGTGGGATGTAAATTGGATGGGAAACTAGCTGGAACATCAGTGGCTCAATGTCCAGTGGGCAGCCGATATCAAGCAGAGCGCCCCAGGGGTCAGTCCTCAGGTCGTTTTTGTTCAAAGTTTTGTTCATCAACACCCTGGAAGATGGCGCAGAGTATTACGACCTGGCAACTGGCTCCTTGGGAAGTTACTGCAGTGACGTTGGGGTTGCCAGCCTCAGGCCCTTTGCTGGGTGTGTGGGATGTTTGTTTCTGGCTTTTCAGCTACTCAGGCAAGAAGTCCGTGGCTGCCCCTGTCTCCCCAGAGATACAGCATGAACACACGCTTTCTCGCTGGGGGTTCATTACTTTTGTAACTTCCTCATCCCAAATTACCCAATCCCCTGGTGCTGCGCCAAGCACTCCTTATGTGCACCACTCCCATCCTACTTTTGGTTATCTTTCCTTGTGTATAGCATACACATTCCTCACCTCTAGTGCTCCAGTTACAGCACTTACTTCCTCCAATGCGTCAAAAGATGCTTTGTTCAGTTGTATTGCTTAGTCCCGGGAAGGCCTGGCCTATGGCTAAAAGCCTTATCATAACTAACTTTGCCCAGTACAAGGCTGAGGGAACTGGGCTTATTTAGTCTGGAGAGGAGAAGGCTGAGATGGGATTTCATAGCAGCCTTCAATTCCCTGCAAGGGGGTTTGAAAGAGGATGGAGCTGGACTGTCCTCAGTGGGGGCAGATGACAGAGCAAGGAGCAATGGGCTCAAGCTGCAGCAAGGGCAGTTGAGGTTGGATATTAGGAAGAATTTTCTCACTAGGGGGGTAGTAAAACACTGGAGCAGGTTACCCAGAGAGGTGGTGGGATCACCATCCTTGGAGGTTTTTAAGACAAAGCCTGGGCTGGGACGATGTAGTTGGGGCTGGTCCTGCTTGGAGCAGGGGGTTGGACTAGGTGACCTCCCAAAGTCCCTTTCAGCCCTCATAGGGGTCTGGTATCAGAACTGGAACCAGTAGCTGTAGCTGAAGCCAGGACTAGCTGGGGTAAGCAGCTGAAGCTGGAGACAACCTTTGGGGGGTGGGGGAGCAGGCATGCAGCAGCCCCAACTAGAGCCCCTCCACAAACCCACCCACAGACCACACATCCCCCTGGTACTCCTCACCCCCCCCCACTCCTCACTCCCCTCCATCCCCCCCCCCCACGTCCCTACCTGCCCACGGCAGCACCCAGGTCCCAACCCTCGCTGCACTTCTGCTAAGGGCTCATGCCCTGCGGGCTGGGACAGCAGGAGCGCCACAGAGACACGCTGGCTAGTAAAGCATGTCCCGGGTGGGAGGGGAACAAGCCAAGACATTCAGTACTGGGTCTAGGTCCAACCACTTTCTGATGCTGGGAATGTTTGCTTTCTGGTGAGAGGTGAAAAAATAGGCACTGCTAGGACTTGAACCCAGGATCCCCTGCTTACTAGGCAGGTGCTTTAACCAACTAAGCCACAGTGCCCCTGGAGAAGTGCTGCTACCCACCCCACTCCTGTGAATGGGCACAGCAGCCGTTCTTTGCACACTTGCCTTGACCCCAAGACCTCGGGTTACCGCTCTGTTTTCCACCCCAGTGAGTCAGCGTGACATTCAATCGGGCCTGGCCGTTGCACATCCACTCCCAGCTCAGGCCCGCTGCCTTCCCTTTCCTTAGAGGATCTGTCCTCTCAGGCACTTGCATGTGACATGTCCTCCTGCACCCACGCTCCCAAGCCCCGGCAACGTCTGCAGAAGGTCCTGCACGCTCCTGCCCTACCCCTCTCTGGGTAACCTGTTTACTACCCTCCGCTGCATATGAAAACTGTGCGCTTGGCCAGCACCTCTTGCACAAAAATGCAGGACAGTGGCTGGGACAAGACTGGGTGGTGGTAACAAGACTGCCAGAAGAAAATCAACCGCTAACGACTTATAACTCATTAGATGTAAGAGAGAGTGGAGCCTTGCCGTACCCAGTATGGCACCTACGCCATAAGATAATAACTGCTATTTCTAGTCAACCCCCCTGAAGAGACCACAAAACACTGCACAGCTCTTCTCACCACACTGGGTTTTTTTAGAAGATGGTTTCCTTTATCGATGCAGTCATGTCTTCTGATGAAGTTGGCTGCTGCCTGTGAAAGCTTAAGCTTCCCTGCATGAGTTAGTCTCCAAAGTATATCCCTGTCCTGCCTTCTGCCAATCTACGCGTGCTCCCCCACCACCACAGAAGGGGAGCGTCCTTGGCAGGAAGCCTGTGTTGGAGGCATGCAACCACGTGAAGAAAGTCCAGGAGAGCTGGAGCGTTAAGCGCACCCTGCATTTGTGCCGGACGTAGGAGTTGAAGACAGCGGTCCTTTCCGGCCCCCGGCTCTGAGCAGGTGCGGACTCCACAGACGTGGTTCATTGCTGCCGGGTGCCGGGCCAAGCCGGGCAGAGGAAAGCCCACTGCTCCCCCCGTGCTGGCCCTGGGGTGTAAAATAGGCGTCTCCAGTCGGTGCTGCTGGAGAGTGCCGGTAGTCCCGCAGCCTGGGGCAAGGAGCCATCTGCTTCCCCCCCCCACTACCATACACGTGCGTGTGCGCACATATATCCAAGCACACACACACAGGTGAACACATGCACACCCATGTGCACAGACATGCCACCCTACACAGACACACGTGAAGGCAGGAAGCCACACACACAGAATTGCACAGGCGCATGTGCACACGCACACTGATGCACACCTGCACAGGGAGGCAAAACCCACTGCACGTGCACAGGCTCAGAGGTGGGCGACCACATGCACAGACACACGGGCCCACATGCTCACGCGCACACGTGAAGGCAGAAAGCCGCACACACAGAATTGCACATGCGCGGGTGCACAGATGCACACGCACTCGGAGGCACATATGCAGAGGGAGGCAGAAACAAGTGTACGCACACCCACACGGATGCCAGACAGAGCATGCACGCGCACACGTACGTAGACACGGGGGGGAGGGGCAGAAACAAGCGCGCACAAGCGGCCCACGGGCAGGAGCGGGTTAAACGCAGCCGCGGGGCGACCACAGAGTCGCGATCCTCCCGGGCCGCCAGAGCGACCGTGGAGGTTGTCCTACCCTCACACGGGAAGCCCGGCTTGCGCGGTGACGTCAGAGCGCGGCCGCGCTGCCCGGCCTCGGGCAGGCGTCCAGGCCGGGCGGAAGTGACGTCAGGTGGCCCGTGCCGGGCTCCCTCGTGTGTCTGTGGGCCGTTGGTGGCGCGGCGATGGCTGCCGCGGGCCTGGCTCAGGTAGGACCGGCGGGGCCCCCTCCCACAGCCCCGGGCCTCCGCCACGGGGGAGCCCGGAGCAGCTCCTGGCCGGCTGCAAGACCCCGCAGGTGTCGCGGGGGGCGGGTGCACCCCCAGGGCGTCGCTTCCTAGCCCCGGGCGGGCACTGGGCTGGTGCCTGCCCTTACCCCCATGCCCAGGCTGCCCCGTCCGGGGGGGGCCCCTGGAGCCAGAGGGACTCCATACGCCCCACTTGTGTCTGCAGCTCCCGGAGGCCTTCGAGGACGTGGCGCTGAGCTTCTCCCGCAGGGAGTGGGAGCTGCTGGGAGACGGAGACAAGGGGCTTTACCGGGACCAGATGCTGAGGAATTACCACGCCCTCGTTTCCCTGGGTAAAGCCCTGTGCGTCGCCTCTCCCCCGAGCTCAGGAACGTCCCCTTCCTCTCCCCGGCTTTCTGCAGACCCCTCGTGAAACCAGATGCCTGCCCTGGGGGTGCGCGCAGCGGTGGGAGCCTCTCACAGCTCCATCCCCTGCCCCCCCGGCTGGGCAGGCCTGTCCTCACCCCAGCCCCGCTCCCTCCCTCACCGTGGGGGCTCGATCCGCCCCTTCCCCCAGTGCACTTACCAGCCGGACGCTGCTCTCCCAGCTGCCAGGCTTGCATATCGGCAGTCAGATCCGTATCAGCCAATAATCATCATCATTGCAGAGCCACTGGCGGGAATATTTGAATGCTCGTGGCGCACGGGTCAAGTCCCAGAGGACTGGAAAAGGGCCAATGTGGTTCCCATTTTCAAGAAGGGGAGGAAGGAGGACCCGGGCAACTATAGGCCAGTTAGTCTCACCTCCATCCTTGGCAAAGTCTTTGAAAAAATTATCAAGGCTCACATTTGTGAGAGCCCGGCAGGGCAAGTTGTGCTGAGGGGAAACCAGCATGGGTTCGTGGCAGGCAGATCGTGCCTGACCAATCTAGTCTCTTTTTATGACCAGGTCACAAAACGCCTCGACGCAGGAGGAGGGGTGGATGTCGTATACTTGGACTTCAGGAAGGCCTTTGATACGGTATCCCACCCCATACTGGTGAACAAGTTAAGGGGCTGTGACTTGGATGACTGCACAGTCCGCTGGGTGGAGAATTGGCTGGAGGGTCGCACCCAGAGAGTCGTGGTGGATGGGTCGGTTTCGACCTGGAGGGGTGTGGGCAGTGGGGTCCCGCAGGGCTCGGTCCTTGGACCGATACTCTTTAATGTCTTCATCAGCGACTTGGATGAGGGAGTGAAATGTACTCTGTCCAAGTTTGCAGATGACACTAAGCTATGGGGCGAAGTGGACACGCCGGAGGGCAGGGAGCAGCTGCAAGCAGACCTGGACAGGTTAGACAAGTGGGCAGAAAACAACAGAATGCAGTTCAACAAGGAGAAATGCAAAGTGCTGCATCTAGGGAGGAAAAATGTCCAGCACACCTACAGCCTAGGAAATGACCTGCTGGGTGGCACGGAAGTGGAAAGGGATCTTGGAGTCCTAGTGGACTCCAAGATGAACATGAGTTGGCAGCGTGACGAAACCATCAGAAAAGCCAATGGCACTTTATCGTGCATCAGCAGATGCATGACAAATAGGTCCAAGGAGGTGATACTTCCCCTCTATCGGGCGCTGGTCAGACCACAGCTGGAGTACTGCGTGCAATTCTGGGCGCCGCACTTCACGAAGGATGCGGATAATCTGGAGAGGGTCCAGAGAAGGGCCACTCGTATGGTTAAGGGCCTGCAGGCCAAGCCCTACGAGGAGAGACTAGAGAAACTGGACCTTTTCAGCCTCCGCAAGAGAAGGTTGAGAGGCGACCTGGTGGCTGCCTATAAGTTCATCAGGGGGGCACAGAAGGGAATTGGTGAGTATTTATTCACCAAGGCCCCCCCGGGGGTTACAAGAAATAATGGCCACAAGCTAGAAGAGAGCAGATTTAGATTGGATATTAGGAGGAACTTCTTCACAGTTCGAGTGGCCAAGGTCTGGAACGGGCTCCCAAGGGAGGTGGTGCTCTCCCCTACCCTGGGGGTCTTCAAGCGAAGGCTAGATGTGTATCTAGCTGGGGTAATGTAGGCCCAGCACTCTTTCCTGCTTATGCAGGGGGTCGGACTCGATGATCTATTGAGGTCCCTTCCGACCCTAGCATCTATGAATCTATGACTCTATGAATAATGGCTCATTAAGAATCGGCCATCGGCACTGGCCCAAAGTCTTTATTGGTACACCCCTAAAATTGAGTTGTGGGGTGGGGTGAATGGAAATGAAATCATTGGTCAGACTGTTGCTAAAGTGGCTCTCAGGCCTCCACAAACCTTCATCAAGATTAAAGCCATTTCCAGTTCTCTGCCTAGAATTGTAATGATAACCTGGTTGTATCCTGCTGTGTGTCCATTCTCACGTTTCAGTTTGGCATCTAAAAACTATGTAAAATCTTCCTTTTCCTTCCTACTACATCACGGATCATCACACCTCTCTCTACCTTCCATGCTGCTACTGGGCATTTTACATCCTTTATATACTTCCCAGTCCTTCATGATTCATATTTGATATGCCCACCCTTCCATGTACCTGTTGAGGGCTTCTGCCTGGAGTGCCATCTCCTTGATGCTAAACGTTCACCTTCCCTTTTCCTTCAAGCCCCCCTTACAATGTTTGAGTCCATTGGATCTATTCCCCAGATCCTGTTCCATCAGTGGATAGAGAGAAAGCACAGATTACCACCATTTATGCACTTCCTTACACAGGGTATGGAGGTCCCACACCAGACTTAATCAGCCGCATTGAGCGAGGGGAGGTGGAGCTCTGGGTCTGTGATGATGAGGACCCTGGAGAAAGCATGTGGACTGAGGGCCTGTCCCCAGGTGAGTTCCAGGCATTTCTGCTCCCCCAGTCCCATTCCTCGCCATGAGCCACTCGGAGCTGGAGCCCTGCAGACCTGCGCCGAGGTCCTCCCCAAGGCACCGACCTCTCACAGTTTACCCAGATCTGTGTTGTCCTGGGAGATGTACGTTCACGCACTCTGCAGTTCAGTTATGTGGGCATGGGCAACTGTTCCCTTCCTCACTTCAGTCCTAGATCAGAGGGCTGTTTCCATCCTGTGCTAGCACATATGCCACACACATGACTCTGACGAGAGACAGCGCAGACTTAGCTGTTGCATCTCTGAATTCTCCCTACTCAGATGGGGCTTGGATTTGAGACCAGAACTACTGGGAATCTGGGTATGACATTGAGTACCCAAGCAGCAAGGCTTTGCCTTGCCATGAGACCCATCTCAGAACAGAGGAGTCAAAATGTTTTCTCTTTTTGTCACCTAGCAGGTACCAGGGAGCAGAGCAGAGCTGAGCAGCAGCCTCCTAAGGAAGGGCCTGCAAACCTGGAGCTGCTTCCAGCTAGAAGCCAGCCCCTCGTGCAATGCGGAGAGAGAACAGACAAATCCCAGCAGAGTCCTGTGTGCAGGGAAGGATCCAAGGCACAGGGAAATGTGAGCCAGCAGGACAGCATGCACAGAGGGGAGCCAGCGTATCAAGGTGGTGAGAGCTTCACAGTGCATGGAGGGACCCACAGGATTGAGACAGCCCATCCCAGCGCTGAGGGCAGAAAGAGCTTCTGGTATGAGCACAGCCTCATTGAGCACCAGAGAATACACTTGGGGGAGCGCCCCCACCTCTGCCCTGAGTGTGGGAAGAGCTTCACCCGCCTGAACGGCCTCCATGTCCACCGGCGCCTGCACACTGGGGAGCAGCTATACCAGTGCCCTGAGTGTGGGAAGCACTTCACCCGCTCAGATCACCTCCGAGTCCACCAGCGGGTCCACACTGGGGAGAAGCCATATCAATGTATCATATGCAGGAAGGCCTTCAGGCACAGTTCCACACTCTCCCATCACCAACATGTCCACACTGGGGAAAAGCCGCATCAGTGTGCCAGGTGTGGGAAGTGCTTTGCCCGCCTGGACCTCCTCCAAGACCACCAGCGCCTCCACACTGGGGAGAAGCCATACCAGTGCTCTGCCTGTGGGAAGAGCTTCAGGCACAACTCTTCTCTCGCCCAGCACCAGCATGTCCATACTGGGGAGAAACCATACCGCTGTGTTGAGTGTGGGAAGGGATTTGTCCACGCATCCAAGCTTCGAGTGCACCAACTTGTCCACACCGGAGAGAAACCACACCACTGTGCCCAGTGTGGGAAGAGCTTTGCCTTCCCATCCAAGCTCCGCAATCACCAGCTCATCCACACTGGAGAGAAACCTTACCACTGTGTCCAGTGTGGAAAGAGCTTTGCCTTCCCGTCCAAGCTCCGTGACCACCAGCGCGTGCACACCAGGGAAAGGCCTTCCCGCTGCGCCCAGTGCAGGAAGAGCTTTGCTGGGCAGCATCATCTCCATGCCCACTGGTGTGACCCCTGTGGGGCCAAGTCATCCCTGTGCACCAGTGGGAAAAACTTGCCATGCACATCCAGGCTCCAAGCCCACCAGTGCCTCCATGCCAAGGGGATGCCATGCCCCTGTGCTGATGGTGGGAGGACCTTTCCCCACCCATCCATGCTCCGTGTCCACCAGCACACGGGGAGAAAGCTGCACCACTGCCCAGAATGCGGGAAGAGCTTTAATTACCCATCCAAGCTCCGTGTTCACCTTCGTGTCCACACTGGTGAAAAGCCACACCACTGCGCTGACTGTGGGAAGAGTTTCAGGCAGAGCTCTATTCTCATCAGGCACCAGCGAACCCACAGACCAGCCCCTCGCCATTGACACTGGTCCATTTCTGCTAGCTCGCATCTCCCCGCTTCTCCCCACAGCCTGTGACCTCAAGGGGGGTGGGGGAAGGTGTGGCTGCACCTGGCCTGAAATGCCCCCACAACCCCTTCTCCAGGCACAGCTGTGGGGATGGGGATGGGAATGTTCTCTCAGTGGTGTCTTAAACGGGTTGTCGTGGAGTAACAGGCTGCAGCAGGGATGGAGGAGACAGGTGAGCTCGGGGCTGCGCCGCAGGGGCCCTGGCTTCTCCTAGGTCAATGGCTCTGTTGGCAACATCCGAGGACACTGGAGGTTTGGAAGAGAGGATGAACCAATGAGACTTGGATGACCTTGCCACTTGGATGGTCCAGCCAGCCGTACTGCTAATTGCACTCCTAGTAATGCTGAATGAAATGTTTCCTACTGTTGTATCATAGTTTCTAGGGTTGGAAGGGACCTGGGTAGATCATCAAGTCCGACCCCCTGCCATGGCAGGAAAGATTACTGGGGTCAAATGACCCCAGGAAGGTGTGCATCTAACCTCCTCTTAAAGACCCCCAGGGTAGGGGCCAGCACCACTTCTCTTGGAAGTTGGTTCCAGATCCCAGCTGCCCTGACAGTGAAGTCGCACCTCCTGATGTCTAGTCTGAATCTACCCTCTGCCAGCTTGTGACCGTTATTCCTGGTCACTCCTGGCGGTGCTCGGGGGAACAGGGACTCCCCCAGTGCCTGCTGGCCCCTCTGACTAGTTTGTAACAGGCCACTAGATCCCCCTCAGCCTTCTCTTGTGGAGGCTGAACAGGTTCAGGTCCCGTTGCCTCTCCTCGTGGGGCCTGCCCTGCTGCCTTCAGGGGCATGGCCACGCGAAGGGGTGGGGGCCGTTCCAGCCAGGATTGAAGATGACCCCACAACGCCACAGTGGGGGCCATCCTGTCCGGGGACATTTCCTGCACCTTCCCGTGCACGGGGACCTGGGGACGAGGCAGAGGCGTCGCAGCGACCAGGGCCTGGGAGAGCTGTGGGAGGGAGCGTGCCAGACACGGGGACGGCGCCTGGAGCTTCTCCTCCACTTGCCCCAGATGAAACCCCGCAGGCAGCCACCGCCTCGGTGCAGGTCTCCAGCGCCCGCCCCCAGGGCAGGACGGCCAGGACCTGCTCCAGCACCGCCAGCACCTGCTGCGGCGTTGGGGCGCTGAATCTCACCTCGCTGCTGCGAGCATCATGGGTGCTTTTGGGTCCTGCTGAGCACTGGGAGCTCTAGGCAGATGCTGGCCCAGGGGCACCGGGCTGGGATGAAGGTCGCTGCTTGGCACCGGTGTGCTGGCGGCAGCGCCTGGCTGGAGGCCAGATGCTGCTGGTCTTGACTGCACACCCTCCCTGTCCTCCTGCCTCAGCATCCCCCTCCTGTGCTGCCTCCCCCTGCACTCTGCCCTCTTCCCAGCTCACCAGTGGGCAGGGGCCATGCTTTCCATGCAGGGAGCTACATACAGGGTTTGACATCATGTTGGCATCACTGCCTCCCAGAGTGGGGTGGAGGGTGGCGGCACTGCAGAGTGGGCAGCCACTGCCTGAAGGAGCAGAGAGGGGCACCGGCAGGGTTTGGGGCACAGGCTGGGCACAAGTTTCTCTCATGCCTGGGAGGCGAGTGGGGCCAGGCGAGGGGTGGACAGATACGCAGCCATATAGCTGTGGGACCAGAGGGGGTAAAAGGGGGGGTGGGGATGTGGAGCCAGGCAGGGAGCTGTGGCCCGTGCTGGCCGTGGGGAAGGGGGGGCTCGGGTTGTGGGGGAGTGTGGAGGAGACGGGCTGGAGGGGCCGTACAGGGCTGTGAGCCAGGCAGGGTCCTGCTGCAACAGGGCAGTGCACGGGGCAGTGCGAGGGGGTGTTGTGCAGCTGGGTTGGAAGCCACGTGGGGCTGGTGGTGCCCTTGCAGTGGGACTTCGCTGTGGGGGCCCCACGGGAGCTGTTCGCCAAGGCGGCCCACTCCCCACACCCTGTGCCTGGGCTGGGTGGGAGCGTGGAGAAGAGAAAGTGGGTCGTGGGCCTGTTTCTCCCTTCGCAGGATAGTGAAGTGTGTTGTCTCCTTCCCTGCAGACCGGCACCAGACCCTGTGCATTAGTGGCGGGAGCGCGAGTCTCCCTTGGCAGAGACTACGGCTGTTGAGCTGGGAACATGGTGTCTGTGTGGCTGGGGGAGGCACTTACTGAGTTTTGGGGAGTTGTTCCAGGGATGGCAGGAGCTGTGCCAGCTGCTCCAGCTGTGCCCATGTGGCACAACCCAAAGTGGTGTGTGGGAACATGGTGTCACACCACATTTGCTGTGCCCAGGCCCCGGCCCAGCAGAGCCCAGATAACTGATGGGTCCTGGCCCTCTTCCCCCTGCACGCCTTCTCCACCAGCAGGGAGAACTTTACCTGAGCTTCAACTCATTAGGGGCTGGGCCCTGGTCTGTGAATGACCGCAGGGTCAGAGCTGCGCACAGACAGCCTCACCGGGCAGAAGCCTGGCCAGGAGCTCAGTGCCCTCTGCCTTGGAGTGTGCACCGGGCACTGGGGAGGGGTGGAGCTGCTGCTGCTGCATGGGCACGTTCATGGACCTTTGCTCCAAGCTCACTCCCCTGCTTCAGCACCAGACATCGGGCTTTGATGCCCCATGTCCATGGAGATGGGTCATAATGGTAACCTGGAAACTGGCAAATCCTGACAGCATTCGGTGCTTGGCCAACCAATTTGGTGCGGAGAACGCACGGGCATCGCTTGCCATGCACAAAGTGGGGGAGGCAATTCTGCAGCAGCTGGGGCCTCCAATGCTTTGGCCCGGGGATCCAGGTTTGACTGCTGGCTTCAAACAGCTGGAGTTCCTGAACTGTGTGCAGGCCACTGATGGGACCCACATCCCCATTCTGTCCTGCCCTCGCCATGCCTCAGATTACATCAGCAGGAAAGGTTTCTCCATCATTCTTCAGGCTGTCGTGGCCCAACAGTGCTGGTTCACCCATATAAACGTTGGGTGGGCAGGATGAGTGTTTAGAAACTCTGGGTTCCCCTGGTGCGCCCACCATGGAGCTGGCTGACCTGTCCATTCTCCCTGACCATCAGGAATCCAACCTGCCTGCTTCTTCCATGGCTCATGAAACCCTACGCTGGAAGACTGGACCCCTGGAAGAACTTCAACTATCGACTAAGCGTCTGCCACATGGAGGTCAAGCATGTCTCTGGGTGACTGAAGGCATGCTGGAGGGCCCTAGGGGTCCACCTTGAGATCCAGCTGCAAAATGTTCCCACCTTTGTGGCTGCAGCTTGCATCTGGCATGATGTGTGTGAGTTAAGCGGGGAAGCTTTTCTAGCCACCAGGGTGCTGATGCCTCCAGGCAGCCTCTTAAACCAAATGCACATGGTGGCTCTGGTGAAGGGGGACCCCCAGTCAAGCATCATGGGCAGTCCTACCATGAGGCCACTCTTATCAGGGAGGCCTTGGAGGAGGGTGTTGCTTCGCAGGAGGGGCAGGAGGGCCAGTGGAACTAAGCACTGAAACGTTTACTCTCAGTAAATGCCCTTCATTCAGTGGTGCAGTGTATGTTCCCTGAGTGATTCAGGGGGGTCAGGGAGTGGGGCTTCTGGGGATCTGTAGTTGGGAGGAGGGGAACGAGGCTTTGGGGGCTGGCCTGCTCTGGAAAGGGCAGAAGGCATGGGGCAGTGGCCAGTGCGCTCACTGAAGCATTCCTATCTGGGGCTGGTGGGGCGGGCTGTCTTTCCACACACCCCATGAAAGATTTGTGAATTGTTGGCATTGTGCTTGCAGTTCACACCCCAAAGCAACCACCACACAATGCACTATGGGAGGAGGGAGGATGTATCTGCTGGGAAAGAAGTCAGGCTAACAGTGAGGCCCTTCAGTGCAAGGGCACTTCAGTGCAAAAGGCACACAACTGTCCACTCATTTCCTCCCCCTCCCTCAACCTACCTAGCTGCACGTGCAGGCTGGAGGGAAGTGTGCAGGGAACTTGCGAGGAACATTTGGGACCTTGAGCTGGAGAAGACATGTGGGCTGGAAGTGCACAAGGAGCTCAGTGCAGACGTAAAAAAAGTGCAAATTTTATTTGTTCCCCCAAAAAGTGCAAACTTTATTTGTTCCCAATAAACACAAAGTCACGCACGTGCAAGCTGCAAACTATGGTGCAACCTGCCAAATAAAACCATGGCATATAGCCAGGGGGCTGGCTACCCCCTCCCCTGCTACTTGGGAGAACTGTGGCACGCTGGCTGCAGCTCCCCTGAGCCTAATCAGAGCCTGAGCTGCACCTGCGTGGCAGAGTTTTCTGACTGCACTGCTGGGGAACTGAGTCAGGTCATCAAAGCTTAGCAGCTATCTTCTGATGGCGCTTCCTGGGGTGCAAGCACCTGGGATGCCAGTGGTGTTCCCTGCCCACCCAGGGAAGGCAAGCGCTGCTCCTTTGCACATGCCTCTCAGACCCATGCTTCCTGCTTGCCATCCTGTCACCTGGAGGGGTGGTAGTATCACAGATGTAATGTAGGGAGGCATGCACCCAGCATGCCTGTGGAGCATCCCTATAGTCCCAGCAACCACTTGGGACAATTGCCAGCCAGGGACGGAAGGCAGAAATGGGAGGACATGGCAAGACCCCATGGTAGCTCAGCTCAGCTGGAGGCTAGGACCAATGCCTGTGATCAGAGAGAGGGTGACAGGCCAGCCTTGCTGTCTGGGTGCAGTAGTATTCCTCCATGGCAGAAGCTATCCCCTCTATAGCCACGACTGTGGCAGCAGCCACCATGGTCACTGCATTCGCTGCCTAAGCCACAGCCGTGGCCTTGGCAGTAGCTGCCTTCTCTACAGTTGTGGCTGTTCTATCGGGGGCAATGGCCACATCAACCAGAATGGACTCCACGCATCTACGGCATCACACGACCAGGATGTTACCTGCTCCTCCCCAGCCTCAGAAGACTGCTGAAGAGCCTGTAGAGTGGATGCGGTCTCTTCCTGCCTGACCCCATAGGAAGAAAGCTAACGCTCAGCGCTCTCTGCTCGGCGTGCAGATGAGTCTCCAGTGTCATCAAGAAGTTGATTGTGGTACTCTCTCTGTCACCTTCGGCTATGGGATATCCTCTGAGCTAAAGTGTCCGCTTGAGGCCACGTGGCACCACCTGCACTGCTAGATGCAGAGGCCTCTCTCATCTGTAGGATTTCCTGGGGATTGAGACAAGAAGAAGAAAGAAGCAATGGCACGGAGACGGTTTCCAAAGGTCTGGCTCAACCCTATGTGCTGGCCACGTGTATTCAGCCCTTCAATCAATCCCCCACAAATGTGACAGGTGCCCTGACATCAGTACGTTCACATCAGGATTTCAAAACACTACAAGAGTTAAGACAGTATGAGGGGTAAATTGTGCTTGTCTTGCTCTGCCCAGGCACGTTCATGGGAACAGCAAGACCAGAGTGCAACTCCACCACGGTAAGTCCCCTCCTGGCTACCAACTCTACCCATGCTGCTCCAGGGGGTCTGAAGGCTGGCCTGCTAGGTCACAGGACACTGGCCGGTCTGGGACATGGGGCCAGAGATGCAGGGTTAGTAGAAACAAGTCTGAGACTGGATTAGCTTTTTCCATCACGAGGCTGCTGGGGAATAGAGCTGCAGCTTCTCTCTTTGCCACAGCCCAACTAGCAGAAGCATGTTTCTGACTACTGTCAAGCCCATCCCGAACCCCTTGCAGCCCCAGGGAACAGGGAAGACCGGTGCCCAGCCCTAGACATCCCCAAGACCTGGCCAGGTTTGGCAGAGGCCTGGGCTCTGAGTGAGTAGCCGCCTCAGTCAAATTCAGTAATCAGCACTAAGGGCAAAGGGCAGGGACGGTGGGGGAGGTTCATGGTTGCACAAGCTTGGGGGCCAGAGCAGTGCACAGTAGGATTCACAAGCAGCGCACAGTATGAAGGGGATGTTTGGCCAGGTAGGGGGATGACCCATGAATGAAATAATTTACCCTTGAACAGGCTTGGCTGGCAGTCCATATAATGCACGGGCATGCTACTGATTGCCACCACTCATGCACTGGGCACATCACAATGCCTTTGTCCTCCTGGTTAAGTGCTGCAGTGGGGGTCAATCAATCAGCATGGCCTGTAATCCCACTTCCTAGCTAGCCCCAGCATGCAAAGGTGAACACCCACAAGTTAGGAGGCCAAGACACCCCAAGATGAGAAACCATCCCAAAGCCCCAAGCCCACCCCCAAGATCCTGTCCGTCACCCTCCAATGCCCCCAAACACCACACCAGGCTAACACCACGCATCCTCTCCCTCACCCAAGTCCTGACTTACCAAAGAGGTTTCCTCCAGGGCGCTCGATTTCTGGGACCTCTGACTTGCAACCATTCTGTCCTGGGGCCACCTCCCGAGTCTCCTGTGTTCCAGGTTCAGTGATGGGGCTCAGGATCAGGGCCACGGAGGACACCAGGTCCTCACAACTTCGTTGGTGGGCAGAAGATGGCTGATGGGAGGAGGCTGCCTCACCGCTGTCCCCCTCTTGCTGGTCACAGCAGGAAGGGCCCAAGGCTGTGCACTGGACTCTATGGCGAGGAGCCACAGCGTGATCCCTCTCAAGGATGTCTGCAATCTCTTTGTGGAAGGGGATCGTGTTCTTGGCTGCCCCAGGCACTCTACTGGCATCCCTGCCCCTCACATAGAGGGATTTCAGGGACTTTATCTTGGTCCTAACCTGGAGCCAGTCCCGCTGATGCCCTCGTGACACCATCTGTGCCGCAATCCTCTCACAAATGGCCTGATTCTGCCGGTTTCCTTTAGTTCCCTTCGCTGCAGTTGCAATGGCTCTCCTCATCTCTCCCCATATCGCGATCAGGTCCAGCACCTCATCACGGCTCCAATTAGGTGCCCGCTTGACAGAGTCCAGGGTGGGCATCTTTTGGCTCATGCTGGCTAAGTGAGCTGGAGGTTGATGGAGGAAAGTTTAAGTTCATAAGCTGGCTAGCTGGTATGTGCTCTACAGGCTGTTTGCATGGGGTTGTACCCTGTTGGGAGGAAGGCCACACCCCTGGGAGCTGGCTTGGTTTCAGAACTGCTCCCTGGGCAAGAGAGTTCAGGGGATAAAAAGTTGGTCCACACAGATGTAAGGGGGTGGAGAGGCATTACTGTATCTCAGCATACTGGAGGACTTCAACTTGGATGGATCATCTCTAGGGAGCGGCCACAGTTTAATGGAACAGGAGCCGAGTAGTGCTGATCAGACATAATCCTGCACTAGCGTCATCTAATTGAGCCTCATAATGAGTGCTTAAAACATCTGAAGGTGTTAATAAGAGAAAAATACAGGGGCTAAGAGCTCCAGGAGCTACCTAAAATGACTGGGTAGCAAAGCCCTTACAAAGATAAGCCATTCTTGTCAGCCCTCATCCTCAAGGACACCTTTTGGGATGGGAGAATGTGCAGCTAATGAACCAGGCTTGAAATTTACTCTCTCTTCTGGAAGAAGCAGAGCTCTGCTTCCTACCTGCTTGCACTGACGGGCCAGTTCCAGGGAATGAGCCCACAGAGCTGTCCTCTGCCAAGGAGATCCAGGCATCAGAGAAATCTGCACCATGACAAAGACCCTAGGGTTAAACTGCACATGGACTCTAGGTCTCAGGGCTTGTGGCACTGAAGGCCTCAGACATGTAGCAGAAAGAGGGAGATTCCTGTGCAGAGCAGGAGGGATTAATATCCCCCAGAGCAGAGCACAGCATCCCACTTGCATCTGGGACCCAGGTAATGGGTGGAAAATCCCCAGTCACTGTATAGTGTTAATCCCAATGGGCTCCCTGAGCTCCAGACCACCAAGACCATTGCTAAGGGATAATACAATGTAACTGAGTCATGGTATCACCTCTTACGCTGCATACTGAAGGCCCACTTTCCAATCCATGGGTCCTCAAGGATACCAGATTTGTACTAAATATTGAGATGTGAAGTGAGGTGAGGCTTTGGCCCTACCACTGCATTACTTCCCTGGGATTAGAGACGACCCCCTGTAAAGAGATCACCTGTAAAGAAGGTTGTGGCAGCCCTAGCAGGAACCTCCAAGTTCATTTTTCCCTCCAGTTAACCACAGATATCACCCTGTCCTCATCTGCCTCATCCTGATTGAAATTTAGCCCAACAATACACGCTCCACATTGTGCAATGAACTGATTAAATGTACAGTTTCCTTGAGATGACCCACATGTAGTTATCACATGATAACAAGCTCAAACTATAAAGTTACACCTTGAAAAGGTGTTCTAACTTTCTGCCTGACTGCAAATATGGGAATGGGGATGGCCCAGGAATGAATGAAAACATTTGCCCCTGAACAGGCCTGGCTTGCAGGCCATGGAAACCACGGGCATGCTACTGATTGCCACCACTCATGCACTGGGCACATCACAATGCCTTTGTCCTCCTGGTTAAGTGCTGCAGTGGGGGTCAATCGATCAGCACGGCCTGTAATCCCAGTTCCTAGCTATTCCAGCGTGCAAAGGTGAACACCCAGAAGCTGGGACCCCAAGACACCCCAAGATAAACCCCATCCCAAAGCCCCAAGCCCACCACCAAGATCCTATCCATAACCCTCCAAGGCCCCCAAACACCATACCGGGCCAACACCTGAGACCCTCTACCCAACCTAAACCACAGCTTACCAGAGAGGTTTCCTGCAGGGTGCTCACTTTCTGGGACCTCTGACTTGCAACCATCCTGTCCTGGGGCCACCTCCTGGGTTTCCTGCGTTCTAGGTTCAGCGATGGGGCTCAGGATCAGGGCCACGGAGGACACCAGATCCTCAGACCTTTCCTGGAGGGCAGCAGGAAACTGCTGGGAGGAGGCTGCCTCACCGCTGTCCCCCTCTTGCTGGTCACAGCAGGAAGGGCCCAAGGCTGTGCACCGGACTGTATGGCAAGGAGCCACAGTGCGATCCCTCTCAAGGATGTCTGCAAGCTCTTTGTGGAAGGGGATTGTGTTCTTGGCTGCCCCAGGCACTCTATTGGCATCTCTGCCCTTCACATAGAGGGATTTCAGGGACTTCATCTTGGTCCTGACCTGGAGCCAGTCCCGCTGATGCCCTCGTGACACCATCTGTGCTGCAATCCTCTCACAAATCGCCTGTTTCTGACGGTTTCCTTTAGATCCCTTGCCTGCAGTTGCACTGGTTCTCCTCATCTCTCCCCATATTGCGATCAGGTCCAGCACCTCAACATGGCTCCAATTAGGTGCCCGTCTGACAGAGTCCAGGGGGGTCATCTTTTGACTTATGCTGCCTGAGTGAGCTGGAGGTCAAAGAAGGAGACGTTTAAGCAAGCTTGTTTAAGCTTGTATGTGCTCTGCAGGCTGTTTGCCGGGGTTCCTTCCCTTAGGGGTAGGAAGGTCACAGCCCTGTGGGGTGGGCAGAGGGAGTTGGTTTGGTTTCAGTACTACCCACTGGGCAGTAGATTTCAGGGCGTGGGATTTTTGTCCACACAGAAGAGGGGAGTGGGAGAAGGGCCACTTTGTCCTGGGAAACTGGACTCAGACTTGGGTGAATCACCCGTGGGAAGTGCCCACAGCTTAATGGAACAGGAGCTGGGTAGAGCAGAACAGAGATAATCCTACCCTGGAGCGGCCTAAGCTTGAGCCACATAATGAGTGCTTACAGCCACTTGAAGGTGTTAGTGTGCGGACAATCCAGGAGCTAAAAGCTCCAGGGGCCACCCAAAATTACCATGTAACAAGGCCCTTACAGAGATAAGCCATTCTGCCAGCCCTCATCCCTCAAGGACGCCTTTTGGGATGGGAGAATGCGCAGCTAATGAACCAGGCTTGAAATCTGCTCTATCTTCTGAAAGAAACAGAGCTCTGCTTCCTACCTGCTTGCAGTGAAGGGCCAGATCCAGGGAATGAGCCCACAGAGCTGTCCTCTGCCAACGAGTCCCAGGCATCAGAGAAGTCTGCATCATGACAAAGATCTTGGGGTTAAACTGCACTCTAAGTCTCAGGGCTTGTGGCACTGAAGGCCCCAGAGATGCAGAAGAGAGAAGGAGATTCCGGTGCAAACCAGGGTTTATATCCCCCACAGTAGAGCATCCCACTTGCATCAGGGACCCAGGTAATGGGTGGAAAAGCCCCAGTCTCTCTAGAGTCCAATCCAATGGGCTCCCAGATCCCCTGACCACCAAAGCAAGTGCTAAGGAATAAAACCATGCCCCTGAAGGGGGTATCAGCAATCCCATTCCTGACTGAAGGTGCATGTTCCAGTCCACGGTTCCCAAGGACACCAGATACGTACTGAATATTAAGATATGAGGTAAGGCTTTGGTCCTACTACTGCATGATTTTCCTGGGGATGGAGATAACCCCCTGTAAATAGTTAGTCCTAGCACAGGGGTGCGCAAAATGCGGACCGCCAGGTCATTCTATCTGGCCTGCGGGGCTCCTAAAAAATTTAGAAAATTAATATTTATCTGCCCCTGGCTGCCTGTCATGTGGCACTCAAAGGCTTGCCAAAACTCAGTAAGCAGCCCTCCGCCCAAAATAATTGCCCGTCCCTGCCCCAGCAGGAACCTCCAAACCCATTTTTTCCTCCAGTTAGCCATGATATCGTCCTGCCCTAACCTGCCCTATCCTGATCCAAATGTAGGCCACCATTACATGTTACAGGCATTATGCAATGAGCTGGTTTACTGTGCATATAGCTTGAGAGCAGCTACAGATATAAAGTAATTATTACCTGATAGGATCCTCCACCCATTTATTAAGCTACTCTTCGAAACTCTGTTCTAAATTTATAGCTGACTGCGAAGATGGGGGCGGGCCTGGCTCACGAATGAAATCTTTTACCCTTGAGCAGGCCTGGCCAGAAGGACATAGAGCGAATGGGCATGCCACTGATTGACAAATCATGGATTGGGGACATCAGAATGCCTTCACGCTCCTGGCTAAATGCTGGCGTAAGGAACAATCAACCAGCATCGCCTGTAATCCCAGCTCCTAGCTAGCCCAGTGTGTAAAGGTGCCCACCCCCAGGCTAGGGCCCCCAAAAAACCCATCCCAGAGCCACCCCCAAGCTGCCATCCAGCACCCTCCAAAGCTACAACATAGCACACCAGGCCAACACCAGCCATCCTCTCTCCCATCCAAACCCCAACTTACCAAAGAGGTTTCCTGCAGGGTGCTCACTTTCTGGGACCTCTGACTTGCAACCATCCTGTCCTGGGGCCACCTCCTGAGTCTCCTGCATTCCAGGTTCAGCAACGGGGCTCAGGATCAGGGCCACAGAGGACACCAGGTCCCCACAACCTTCTTGGGGGGCAGCAGGCAGCTGCTGGGAGGAGGCTGCTTCACCACTGTCCCCCTCTTGCTGGTCGCAGCAGATGGGGCCCAAGGCTGTGCACTGGACTGTATGGCAAGGAGCCACAATATGATCCTCCTCAAGGATGTCTGCAAGCTCTTTGTGGAAGGGGATTGCATTCTTTGTTGCCCCAGGCACCCTCTTGGCATCCTTGCCCCTCATGTAGAGGGATTTCAGGGACTTTATCTTGGTCCTGACCTGAAGCCAGTCCCGCTGATGTCCCCATGCCACCATCTGCGCTGCAATCCTCTCACAAACAGCCTGTTTCTGCCGGTTTCCTTTAGTTCCCTTCGCTGCAGTTGCAATGGTTCTCCTCATCTCTCCCCATATCGCGATCAGGTCCAGCACCTCACCATGGCTCCAATTGGGTGCCCGCTTGATGGGGTCCAAAAAGGGCATCCTTTGGTTCATGCTGCCTAAGTAATCTGGAGGTCAATGGAGGAAACGTCTAGGCTCACTAGCTGCCTCACTGGTATGTGCTCTGCAGGGTGTTTGCACGGGGTTGCATCCATGAGTGGTGGGAAGGTCACAACCCTAGGGGCAGGACAGGAGTTGACTTGGTGCCAGATCTGCCCCATGGGCAGTAGAATGCGGGGGGTGGAATGTTTGTCCACGCACGAGGGTTGGAAGAGGGGCACTGCACCTTGGGATACTGGAGGACTAATACTTAAGAGGATCATATCTGGGGAGTGACCACACCTTAATGGAACAGGAGCTGGGTTGTGTAGAACAGAGATAATCTTACCCTGGAGTGGCCTAACTTTGGGCCAGGTTATGAGTGCCTACAACCACTTGAAGGTGTTAAGGTGTAGACAATCCAAGAACTAAGAGCTCCAGGAGCAACCCAAAATTACCATGCAAGAAGGCCCTTACAGTGAAAAGCCATTCAATGTCAGCCCTCATCCCTCAGAGACATCTTTTGGGATGGGAGACTGTGCAGCTAATGAGCCAAGCTTGAAATGCGCTCTCCCTTCTGGCAGAAGCACAGCTCTGTTTCCTACCTGCTTGTACTGAAGGGTCCGGTCCAGGGAATGAGCCCACAGAGCTGTCGTCTGCCAGTGAGTTCCAGGCATCAGAAAAATCTGCAACATGACAAAGACCTTGGGGTTAAACTGCACACAGACTCTAGATCTCAGGGCTTGTGACACTGGAAGCCCAAGAGATGCAGCAAAAAGAAGAAGATTCTGCTGCAGACCAGGAGGGGTTCACATCCTCCAGAGCAAAGCAGAGCATCCCACCTGTGCCTGGGAACCAGGTAATGGGAAGGAAAGCCCCAGCCTCTGCATAGTCAATTCCCCACAGGCCTCCAGAGCCCCTGACAACCAACACAATTGCTAAAGGTAATACAATGCCATGAAGCGGTGGTATCATGTCTCACATTGATGACTGAGGGTAGACATTCCAGTCCTTGGTTCCCCAGTGTTACCAGATTTGTACTGAGTATTGAGATGTCAGGTGAGTCTTTGGCCCTACCACGGCATGACTTCCCAGGGGTGGGGTGGAGCTGCCCCCCCACCCATACAGATCCCACCTTCAAAGGGGGCTGTGGTCGCCTCCAAAACCATTTTTCAATCCAGTTAACCCAAGGTATTGCTCAAGCCTCAGTTGCCCTACGCTGAGGGAAACTCAGGCCACTACTACACGTTAGTGGTATCATGCAAATAACAGGTTAACGGAGCATTTACCTTGAGAGCAGGTACACTTGGAAAGCACTTATAACACAATACAAGGTTCCAACCATCTTTAAAACTGCACTTCAAAAACTGTTCTAACTTTCTAGCCCGTTGCAAGGCTGGGAATTGGGATGGCCCGTGAATTTACCCTTGAAAAGGCCTGGGTGGCTGGCCATGGAATGCATGCACATGCTACTGATCGACACCACTCATGCACTGGGCACATTACAATGTCTTTATCCTCCTGGCTAAGTGCTGGGGTAGGGAGGCCATCCATCAACGTGGCCTCTAACTCCAGCCCCTAGCTAGCCCAGTTTGCAGAGGTGCCCACCCCTAAGTTCGGGCCCCACAACACTGCACGCTAAGACCCCATCTCAAAGCTCTAAGCCTAGCCACAAGCCCCCATCCATCATCCTCCAAAGCCGCCAAACACACCAGGCAAACACCAGCCACCTTTTACCCCATCTAAACCCCGACTTACCAGAGAGGTTTCCTGCAAGGTGCTCACTTTCTGGGACCTCTGACTTGCAACCATCCTGTCCTGGGGCCACCTCCAGGGTCACCTGCGTTCCAGGTTCAGCGATGGGGCTCAGGATCAGGGCCACAGAGGACACCAGGTCCTCACAATTTTCTTGGGGGGCAGCAGGCGGGTGCTGAGAGGAGGCTGCCTCACTGCTGTCCCCCTCTTGCTGGTCCAAGGCTGTGCGCTGGACTGTACAGCGAGGAGTCACAGCGTGATCCCTCTCAAGGATGTCTGCAAGCTCCTTGTGGAAGGGGATCATGTTCTTGGCTGCCCCAGGCACCCTCTTGGCATCCCTGCCCCTCACATAGAGGGATTTCAGGGACTTTATCTTGGTCCTGACCTGGAGCCAGTCCCGCTGATGCCCTTGTGCCACCATCTGTGCCGCAATCATCTCACAAACAGCCTGTTTCTGCCGGTTTCCTTTAGTTCTTTTTCCTGCAGCTGCAATGGTCCTCCTCATCTCTCCCCATATTGTGATCAGGTCCAGCACCTCACCATGGCTCCAATTAGGTGCCCGTCTGACAGAATCCAGGGGGATCATCTTTTGACTTATGCTGCCTGAGTGAGCTGGAGGTCGAAGGAGGAAATGTTTAAGCTTTCTGGTTTGTATGTGCTCTGCAGGCTGTTTGCCTGGGGTTCCTTCCCTTAGGGGTAGGAAGGTCACAACCCTGCCAGCTGTGGGGTGGGGAGGGAATAGGCTTAGTTTCAAAAGTGCCCCCTGGGCAGTAGAATGAAAGGACAGGGTAATCATGTCAACACAGAGTTGACAAGTTTGTCCACACGCAGGTTTTTCCACACAGAAGGGGGGGTGGGGAGAGGTGGGAAGTGCCCACAGCTTAATGGAACAGGAGCTGGGTAGTGCAGAACAGAGATAATCCTACCCTGGAGTGGCCTAAGTTTGAGCCACATGATAAGTGCTTATAGCCACTTGAAGGTGATAGTATATGGACAATTCAGGGGCTAAGAGCTCCAGGGGCCACCCACAATTGCTGTGTAACAACAGCCCAACAGAGATAAGCCATTCTGCCAGCCCTCATCCCTCAAGAACATCTTTTGGGAGAATGTGCAGCTAATGAGCTCTCTCTTCTGCAAGAGAGCTCAGCTTCCTACCTGCTTGCACTGAAGGGCCAGATCCAGGGAACGAGCCCACAGAGCTGTCCTCTGCAAAGGAGTTGCAGATTTCTCTGATGCCTGAAACATGACAAAGACCTTGGGGTTAAACTGCACATAGACTCTAGGTCCCAGAGCTTGTCACGCTGAAGGCCGAAGAGATGCAGCAAAAAGAGGGAGATTCTGGTGCAAACCAGAAAGGGTTTATATCATGAAGAGCAAAGCAGAGCAGAGCATCCCTCCTGCCCCTGGGAGCCAGATAATGGGTGGAAAAGCCCCAGTCCCTCCGGAGTCCAATCCCCACTGGCTCCCAGACTTCCTGATCACCAAGACAACTGCTAATGGATTACACCATGTCTTTGAGTGTAGTATCACATCTTACATTGCTGACTGAAGGTGGACATTCCAGCCCATGGTTTCCTATAGAGACCAGATTTCTACCAAATATTGACATGTCAGGTGGGGTACAGCCATACCACTGTATGACTTCCTGGGGGGAGGGACTGACCCCATAAAGAGATGACCTAAAACAGGGGCTATGGCACCCTAGCAGCTGCCTCCATGCCCACCTTTCACTGCACTTAACCTTGGATATTGCCCTATCCTCCCCTGCCATATCCTGACCAAAACCTAAGCCACCACTACGTGTTACAGGCATCGTCCAACTAACTGGTTAAATGCACAATTCCCTTGATACTGGGTACATGTTCAAAGTATTATTTCACAATAAAAACTCCAACCAGGTATAACTTACACCTCGAAAATGTGTTCTAAAATCACTGGTTGCAAAAATGGGGATGGCCCATGAATGAAAACGTTTACCATTGAATAGGCTTGGCTGGCTCGGCATGGAGTGCAGGGGCACCACTTACGCCCTGGGCACATCACAATACCTTTGTCTTCCTGGGCAGTGCTGGTGTGGGGTGTGGCATTGCAGCTAAATCCAGGTCCTAGCTAGCCCAGTTTGCAAAGGTGCCCACCCCCAAGCTAAGGCCCCAAACACTGCAATAAAAGACCCCACGCCCAAGCTCCCATCTATCACCCTCCAAGGCACCCAAACACCACACCAGGTGAACACCAGCCACCCTCTCCCCCATCCAAAGCCCAACTTACCAAAGAGGTTTCCTGCAGGGTGCTCACTTTCTGGGACCTCTGACTTGCAACCATCCTGTCCTGGGGCCACCTCCTGAGTCTCCTGCTTTCCAGGTTCAGCGATGGGGCTCAGGGCCACGGAGGACACCAGATCCTCACAACTTTCTTGGGGGGCAGAAGGCAGCTGCTGAGAGGAGGCTGCCTCACTGTTGTCCCCCTCTTCCTGGTCATAGCAGACAGGACCCGAGGCAGTGCACCGGACCATATGGTGAGGAGCCACAATGTGATCCCTCTCAAGGATGTCTGCAAGCTCTTTGTGGAAGGGGATCGTGTTCCTGGCTGCCCCAGGCACCCTACTGGCATCCTTACCCCTCACATAGAGGGATTTCAGGGACTTTATCTTGGTCCTGACCTGGAGCCAGTCCCGCTGATGCCCCCGTGCCACCATCTGTGCCGCAATCCTTTCACAAACAGCCTGTTTCTGCCGGTTTCCTTTAGTCCCCTTTGCTGCAGTTGCAATAGCTCTCCTCACCTCTCCCCATATTGTGATGAGGTCCAGAACCTCACCGTGGCTCCAATTGGGTGCCCGCCTGACGGAGTCCAAGGGGGACATCCTTTGGCTCATACTGGCTGAGAGAGCTGCAGGACAATAGAGAAAAAATTTATGCTCACTAGCTATTATGTGCTCTGCCAGCTGTTTGCATGTGGTTGCATCGCTGAGCAACATGAAGGACATGGGAGGGGGAGTTGGCCAGGTTTCAGATCTACCTTCTGGGCAGTAGAGCTCAGGGGGTGGAAAGTTTGTCCACACAGAAGAGAAGGTTGGAAAGAGTCACTGCATCCTGGGTGACTCCAGCAGCCACCCAAAATTACCATGTACTATCAGAGAAAAGCCAATCTATGTCAGCCCTCATCCCTCAAGGACACCTTTTGGGATGGGAGAATATGCAGCTAGTGAGTAAGGCTGGAAATGAGTTCTCCCTTCTGGAAGAAGCAGAGCTCTGCTTCCTACCTGCTTGCACTGAAGGGTCAGGTCCAGGGAACGAGCCCACCGAGCTGTCCTCTGCCAAAGGGTCCCAGGTATCAGAGAAATCTGCAACATGACAAAGACCTTGGGGTTAAACAGCACAAGGACACTAGATCTCAGTGCTTGTGACACTGAAGACCCCAGAGACACAACAGAAAGAGAGAGATTATTGTGCAAACCAGACAGGGTTTATATCCCCCAGAGCAGAGGAACCTGCCCCTAGGAACCAGGTAATGGGTGGAAAAGCCCCAGTCTCTCTATAATCTAACCCTCCCTGGCTCCCAGAGCTCCTCACCACCGAGACAATTGTTAAAGGATAATACCATGTCCTTGAGCAGGGGTATAACCTATTTATATTGGTGACTGGAGATGGATATACCCATCCATGGTTCCCCACAGTTATTTTATTTGTACTGAAAATTGAGCTATCAGGTGAGGCTTCGGCCATACTACTGCATGAGTCTCCGGGGCATGGAGCTGACCCCTTATAAAGAGACCAGCTACATAGGAGACTGTGGCAGCCCTATTAGCCACCTCCAAACCCTGTTAACCTAGTGTGAGGGAGTGGAGGAGCGAGCAGGCTCTGAGGCTTCCCACCTCGGCGGGATCGCGCTAAGCCCCCGTGCGCAACCCCGGAACACGGGGCGCAAACTTACCTTCTCCAGGTGCAGGGGAGAAGGCGTGGCCAGTACGGCAAAGGCCGACATAAAGGAGAAGCCGGCGCTGAGGGCGGGGGGGGCGGAACCGGAAGAGGACAGTGGGGAAGCAGACATCGGTGAGAGCACGGCGGGGCGGATGCGCACCGTCCTGAAGCTCGGCCGGACCTTTTGGCGCAAGGGTAAGCCCCTGCGGGGTTGGTGAGCCCAGGCTAACAGCCCAACGAGGCCGCGGATGGTGGGAAGCCGCTGGGAGCGGCTGGAACCCGGTAACTCCGGCTACCGTATATACCATAATACAGACTATGAGATTGCCGCCCCATCAGTAAAGGAACCAAGTGGTCGCGAGGAGCCCTAGAGAGGGCTGGAGACTTCTTGGGAGTTGGAAAAGGAGTTTCAACCCCGCGGCGTACAGGGAAAGAGAAGAGGACATCCAAGGAGGATTGAAGCAGGTCCCAAGCTCTGAGGAATCCCTGGCCATAGCCATTTGTGTTGACCTTTCTTGTTTTCCTTGGTTGAGATTAATTGGAGAGATACCCTATTAAGTGGCCGACCTAGATCGGCGGCCGCATACCGGAGGTTTGGGTGAGGGTGTAGGGGTGGCGGAGCCCTCATCGACGCGGGACCCCGAGGATCTAGGAGTCCCACCTTTAGACTGACACGCGCCGGACGGACAAAACTGAACCAGATTACCAGCAAAGTTGTGGCAGGCGAACTGGATGGGCGCAGCCTTCAGGTGAGCAACTCTTAGGCACCGAGTAGTAGTCCTGACGTGGGGAGGCGGAATGTAGGGCAAAGCCCGACCCGCCCCCCCACACCTAGGATACCGCCCTCACCTCAACTGCCATATTCTGATGGAAATGCAGGCCACCTCTATAGGTTACAGGCATTGTGCAACTAACCAGTTCAATGTACAAATACCCTGAGACCAGCTACACATGCAAAGCACTTATCTCATGATAAAAAGCTGCAACCAGCTAAAAAGGCAAACTTCGAAAATGTATTCTAACTTTATAGCTGGTTGGGAGGGTGGGAATGGCCCACAAATGAAATCATTTACCCACAGAATCAAAGAATCAGAAAATTAGGATTGGAAGGGACCTCAGTATGTCATCTATTCCAACCTCCTGATCAAAGGAGGACCATCCCTGACTATACCATCACAGCCAAGGCTTTGTCTAGCCAGTTCTTAAAAACCTCAAAAAGGCTGAATAGGCCTGGCTGACTGGCCATATAACGTATGGACGTGCCACTGACTGACATTTCTCCAGCACTGGGCACATCACAATGCCTTCATCCTTCTAGTCAATGAATGGTGTGGTGGGGCAATCAGTTAGCATGGCCTGTAATGCCAGCACCTAGATAGCCCAGTGTGCAGACATTCCCACCCGCAGCTAGGTCCCCAAGACACCCAAGCTAAGACACCCATCTCAAAGCCCCAAGCTGCCATCCAGCACCCTTCAAAGCCCCCAAACAAACCAGTCCAACACCAGCCACCCTCTCTCCCACCCAAACTCCAATTTACCAGACAGATTTCCTGAAGGATGCTCAATTTCTGTGACTTCTGACTTGCAACCATTCTGTCCTGGGGCTACCTCCAGAGCTTCCTGCGTTCCAGGTTCAGCGATGGGGCTCAGGATCAGGGCCATAGAGGACACCAGATCCTCACAACTTTCTTGGGGGGCAGCAGGCAGCTGCTGGGAGGAGGCTGCCTCACCGCTGTCCCCCTCTTGCTGGTCCAAGGCTGTGCACTGGACTGTATGGCAAGGAGCAACAGCGTAATCCCTCTCAAGGATGTCTGCAAGCTCTTTGTGGAAGGGGATCGTGTTCTTGGCTGCCCCAGGCATCCTCTTGGCATCCCTGCCCCTCACATAGAGGGATTTCAGGGACTTTATCTTGGTCCTGACCTGGAGCCAGTCCCGCTGATGCCCTCGTGCTACCATCTGCGCCGCAATCCTCTCACAAATGGCCTGATTCTGCCGGTTTCCTTTAGTTCCCTTTGCTGCAGTTGCAACCGTCCTCCTCACTTCTCCCCATATCGCAATAAGGTCCAGGACCTCACCACGGCTCCAATTAGGTGCCCGCTTGGTGGGATCCAGGGGGGACATCCTTTGGCTGATGCTGCCTGATAGAGCTGAAGGTTGAAGGAGGAAAAGTTTATGTTCACTAGCTAGTATGTGCTCTACAGGCTGTCTGCAGGGGGTGGGAAGGTCACATTAGCCAGGGGGGGCAGGAAAGGAAGTTGGCTTCGTTTCTGAGCTGCCTGCTGGGCAGTAGGGTTCAGGAGATGGAAAGTTTGTCCACAGAAAAGAGGAGTGTGGGAGAGGCACCACTGCATGCTGGGATACTGAAAGAGTCAACTTGATTGGATCATCTTTGTGGAGTATCCACACCTTAATGGAACAGGAGCTGGCTAGAGCAGAACAGAGATACTTCTGCCATGGAGTGGCCTATGTTTGAGCCTCATAATGAGTGTTTAAAATCACCTGAAGGTGTTAGTATGTGGATGATCCAGGGTTAAGAGTCCAGGGGCCACCCAAAATGTACCATGTACCAAGGCCCTTCTATGCAGAAAAGCCAGTCTATGTCAGCTCTCACCCCTCAAGGGCACCTTTTGGGATGGAAGAACGTGCAGCTAATGAGCTAGGCTGGAAAAGACCTTTCTATTCTGGAAGAAACAGAGTTCTGCTTCCTACCTGACTGCACTGAAGAGCCAGGTCCAGGGAATGAGCCCACAGAGTTATCCTCTGCCAAGGAGTCCCAGGAATCAGAGAAATCTGCTCCATGACAAAGACCTTGAGGTTAAACTGCACATAGACTCTAGGTCTCCAGGCTTGTGACACTGAAGGCCCCCAAGATGCAGCAGAAAATGGGAGATTCTGATGCAAACCAGGAGGGGTTTATAACCTCCAGAACAGAGCACAGCAGCCCACCCGCATCTGGAACCCAGGTAATGGGTGGAAAACCCCCAGTCTATGTTCGATCAGAGCTCCTGACCACCAAAACACCTGCAAAGAGATAATACCACGCCCTTTTTTGGGGGGGCGGGTATCAGCAATCGTGTTCCTGACTGAAGGTGGACACTCCAGTCAATGGCTCCCCAAGGATACCAGAATTGTAAGGAATACTGAAATGTCACGTGAGGCTTTGACCCTACTACTGCACACATTTCCTGGGGGTGGAGCTGACCCCCAGAAAGAGACCACCTACAAAGGGGGCTGTGGCACCCCCAGCAGCCACTTCCAAGCCCAGTTTTCATTCCACTTAACCCAAGGTTTTGCTCTGTCCTCACCTACCCTATCCTGATGGAAACTTGAGACACCTCTACATGTACCAGGCATCATTAACTGGTTAATTGCTCAATTCCCTAGAGACAGGTACTGCAAAAGTACTTATCATGTAATGAAAAACTCCAACTGGATATGAATTACAGCTCAAAAATGTGTTCTAACTATATTGGTAGTTGCTAATAGCTTTAATTTGCTTGCACAGCATTGTCTCTTTTGTGGCTGGGAGCCCCATCAGCCATGGACTCCCAGCACCTTGCCCAGCTGGGGCTGCATGCACTCAGTCCCAACAGCTACAGACTCTGGGTCCCAGCAGTAACCCACAGCTTCCAGGATCCAGCCTCCCACAGCTGGGGACACTAGGTCTGCGTAGCATACCTCCTAGTGCTGGGACCCAGCTGGTCCCAGCAGCCACACAGTGTGACTACGATCTCTCAGCCCCTGGGGGGCATGAGATGTTGCAACAGATAGATCTCCACTCTGGGCTTTCCTGCACCTCGGGGTCTGGGGGAATCACCACATCTTTGTTTCCCAGTCACAGTGGTGCATGAGGTGCCCCATGTCTTCAAGCCCCTCAGCTGTGGGAGGCTGCTGAGCACAGGGTCCTACTCCTTGCCAGTGCGGCCTGCACCATCAAGAAGGCGCAATGGGATCCCATTAATTATCTCACAATCACACCTCCTACCACACGTATGGTATGGCAGGAGGCATGATTGAGTGAATCGCACATTAGATCCCAGTACCCTTGTCTCCATGTGTAGATGGGCCTTCATGTAAATTTTGGAGAGGCTGCATTCAGATTACTGAAGTAAGAGCTTAGGTGCCCCACTCATCCGGTCACCTCGTTCTGGCCCGGTCCTCTAACTCTTTCTCTGAACATGGCATCTCTGTTCTTAATTGGCCTCAGCCAACCTGCTCCTGCAGTCTATACCTGGGGCTCTCTCTGAAGACCCCCTCAATTGTCAGTCCCTGTATGGGGCTCTCTCTCTAGCCAACCCCTCTCCCCAGCTATCTGTCCCTGTCCAGGTCTCGCTCATGGGACTCCAGTCCAGCAGCCAGGCCAGGCTTATAGAGTGTGGGTCACCTTGCCTCTCCCTCACCAGGAGGGCCCAGGTATTCCTCTTTTGCCTTTAGTAGGTTTATCGCTCTGCACCCCACAACCTCCGGACCTCTAACAGGTACCTGCAACACTGCAGCCTTAGGGCACTACCTCCCTCCAAGTAACAGGGGTTGAGGTCTCTGTTCCACCCTCCCACTGAGACAGAAACCCATGCCAAGGTACCTGAGGCTCAATGTCCACAGGAAGGTAATAGGAACCATTGCTGAATGGATGAATTTGGATTTCATGCCCCTTTTCCAGGGAAGAGAAAAGGAACAGTTGCCTGTGCCCACGTTACTGAATTGCAAGGAGTTTAAACATGCACCTGCCTGGATTAGCATGGATCAGGGTAAGCTTTTAGAGGTCAGTATGTTCAAATGGAGCTCAGGGCTCATTTCCAAGGTACCAGCTCCCCTTGTCATTCTGGTACTGAGTAATGCTATGGAGATGGGGGAGGAGGGATTGACAGCACTCACCTGGGGACAGGTTCTTAGACCACGTGCTTTCTCCAGGGTCCTTATCGTCACAAACCCAGAGCTCCACCTCCCCTCGCTGGATGCGGCAGATCAAGTCTGGTGTGGGACCCTGATATCCTGCATGGCGTAATGCAAAGACAGGTGATTATGTCTGGCTACTCTCCATACAGTGTCCAGCTGGGATTTGAGGAACAGATCCAATGGAATCAAACACTTTAAGGGACCTTGAAGGAACAGAGACAGTGGACATATAGCACCAAGGAGAAACCACTGCAAGCAGAAGCCTCCAAAAAGGTTATGGTCTTTGTTACTCAGGTAAAGTGGAAGTATGTCACATGAAATATAAAGCATCAACCACTCGAGTATATAAAGGGTATAAAACTCCTTGTAGTACTATAGAAGGTGAATACAGTACTATAGAAGGTGCAGTGACCTGTCATGTTTTAGGAAGACAAAAAAGAAAGCTCTCATTTATTTGTAAGTACCAAAAGTACAAGAGAGAGAGAATGGACATGTACAGATAGATATGACTTGTGTGATTATCAGGGCACAGAACTGGAAATAGATTTATTCTCTATGAAGTTTGGAGTGACCGCTCTTGGAAGTGAAGAGCCAATGACAGTTGGATGGCAATGAAACCTTGTATGGGAGAGAAAAAAGCAATTCACATCAATAGGGTAGGGAAAAGGATGACTTTAAAATAAGTGTAGAGGCAACTATATGTTGACCCCCAGCTACAGTCTGAGGGACCAAGGTAGTTCTAAGAGACTTATCCCAGCAAAATTAAGTAGTTTAAAAGGAGGATTTATATGAAGACTTTACTAAAGCCTTTACGTTGTAATGTGTAAATACAGAATTTTCTCGAACTACTGTCATTCCAGTTCCAACCAAAAAGATCTTTTTAAATTTTGACGAAAAGAAATGACTTACAAATGGTCTATGGAACAAAGAAAAAAATGGTTATGCATAAAACAAGATGGTTATAAATCTAAAAGAAATAAAGACTTCAATTCCCAAGGAAAAAGAAAAAGAAGTTACATATTTCCTGAAGTCTAAGATTAAAAAAACAAAACAAAACCCACCAACAAGCAGCCAATCTGTTAAAGCCGTCTACTTTACCCAAGTTACTGAGACTAAATTGTGAAACCAAGGGTATCTAAGATCTGCAGATGGGTTCCTCTACCTGAACTAGATTTTGAAGGAAAAATAGACAGACCTGAATTTTCATTAGGCAATTAATGATATGAAGTGGCCTTAATGTTACTATCAAAAGCAGGCTTTCTATGTTCTGTTCTGTTAATTTACAGTTAGACTAAGTACAACCAGGTGAGAGTGAACTGAAACCCTTTCATTTCTGTTTTACCCTGTCTTTGTAACCTGTCTCTCCTTTATCCCGGTTCTACATATTTCTCATGCTGCTTAAATTCTATTTCCCTTAGTCAACCTGCTTGATGTTTCTTGGCCTTGCTATTTGTAGTCTACTCTTATCAAGCAACCAAATGATCCCTAAAGTCTACAAAGAGCAATCTCTCCATCCAAGAGGAGGATAACAGGAGTGGCTATGAATGCAAATTTGTAAATACTGCAATATGGACGATGCAGTCCATCACAGTGATGGATATTGAAAAAAAAGATGGGGTGACACATTTTTAGTGTGCAAAAGCCCACAGTGTGGAATTTGGTCAACACAGGTTTCCAGAAAAAGGATGAGCATACAAAAAAAGAGGGTCAGTTCAATACGAGCAGACTTCACAATGACTAGAAGTAGAAAAAGAATGGAAGGGAGTAGTAGAGGGGGTCCAGCTTTTGTCAAACTCTTATTAGACCTGTCAACCTTTAATGACAATGTTATAATTGTATGGAGGAGGACTAAAGCCAGGATTAAAGGTAGGTGGATCTAGAGTCAACATTAAATGCAGGCCGAACTAAAGTGACAAGCACATCATTAATAGCCTGTACGTTCATCTTTTTACTGTGATAGAATCATAGAAAATGAGGGTGGGAAGGGACCTCAGGTGGTCACATCTAGTCCAACCCTCTGCTCCAAGCAGGACCAGCTCCAGCCAGAACCTCCCAGCCAAGACTTTGTCAAACTGGGTGTTAAAAATCTCCAAGGATGGAGATGCCACCACTTCCCTGGGTAACCTGTTCCAGTGTTTTACTGCTCTCCTAGTGAGAACATTCTTCCTAATATCCAACCTCAACTTCCCTGGCTGCAACCTGAGCCCATTGCTCCTTGCTCTGTCATCTGTCACCACTGAGAACAGCCTCTTTGGATCCACCCTGCAGGGAGCTGAAGGCTGCTATTCAATCCCCCTCAGTCTTCTCTTCTGCAGACTAAATAAACGCAGTTCCCTCTGCCTCTCAAGTCATGTCCCCCAGCCATTGAACCATTTTTGTTGCCCTCTGCTACTCTCCAAATTGTCCACATCCTTTCTGTAATGGGGGGCCCACAACTGGACACGGGACTGCAGATGTGGCCTCCACAGTGCTGAATAGAAGGGAAGAATCACTTCCCTTGACCTGCCGGCACCGCTTCTACCAACGCACCCCAGGACGCTGTTGGCCTTCTTTGCAACTAGGGCACACTGTTGGTTCATATTCAGTTCTTTGTCCACTATCACTCCCAGGTCCTTTTCTGCAGAACTGCTGCCCAGCCACTCAGCCCCTAGCCTGTCCCAGTGCATGGGATTGCTCTAAGTGCAGGACTTTGCACTTGTCCTTGTTGAACCTCATGAGATTTCTTTTGGCTCAATCTCCAATTCATCTAGGTCACTCTGAATCCTAGCTTTACCCTCCAGCGTATCTACTACTCCCCCCCAGCTTGGTGTCATCTGCAGACTTGCTCAGGGTGCACTCTGTGCCATCTTCCTCGTTGATGAAGACTTTGAACAAAGCCAGTTCCAGGACCAACCCCTGGGGCACTCCCCTTGATACCAGTTGCCAACTAGACATGGAGCCATTGATTACTACCCACTGAGCCCAAAGCTCCAACCAGTTTTCTATCCATCTTACAGTCCATTCATCAAACCAGCCCATACTTCCTTAGCTTGCCTGCAAGAATGTTGTGGGAGACTGTATGAAAAGCCTTGCTACAGTCAAGGTATATCACATCCACTGCTTTCCATGTGTCCACAGAGCCAGTCATCTCGTCACAGAAGACAATCAGATTGGTCAGGCATGACTTGTCCTTGGTGAATCCATGCCGACTGTTCCTAATCACCTTCTCCTCCAAGTGCTTAGAGATGGATTCCTTGAGGACCTGCTCCATTTTTTCCAGGGACTGAGGTGAGGTGGTCTGTATTTCCCTGGATCCAGCTTTTTCCCTTTCTTAAATATGGGTACTATGTTTGCCCTTTTCCAATCATCTTGGACCTCTTCTGATCAAAATGAATTTTCAAAGACGATGGCCAGTGGCTCTGCAATCACATTAGCCAACTCCTTCAGCACCCTCGGGTGCATCCCATCTGGCCCCATGGACTTGTACACATCCAGCTTTTCTAAATAGTCCCTAACCTGTTCTTTTGCCACTGTTGGCTGCTCACCTCTTCCCTAAACTGCTTCCTGGTGCAGTAGTTTGGGAGCTGACCATGCCTGTGAAGACTGAGGTGAAAAAGGCATTGAGCACTTCAGTCTCTTCTGCATCCTCTGTCACCAGGTTGCCTCCCCCATTCAGTAAGGGACCCATACTTTCCCTGATCTTCCTCTTGTTGCAGACATACTTGTAGAAACCTTCTTGTTACTCTTCACATCCCTTGCTAGCTACAACTCCAGTTGTGCTTTGATAGAAAGATGGCCACATTTTTATAGGAGTTATTTTAAACTGTTGGCTGCAATATTGCATTAAATAACATTTTTGTGCATTTTCCATGCAGTCAGAGCCATCTTATCAGGACTGGGAACACATTTTGGGCACGGCCAGACTGGGTTCTCACCCCCACCACAACAAATCAGATTTGAGAACCCATCCAGGGTCCATGCCCTAGCCTCCTGTGGTACCCCAGATGCAGAGGCTGGACTTGTGGTCACGAAGCCTGCAGTGCTCTCCCATCTTCTGGTTGGCAATTTAGCCCGCCAACCCATAAGTTATGAACAGATCCCTGTTTGAAAGCCCCATTTTGTGAAAACAGATGAAACAAATCAAGATGCCCACAAGTTTTTCCTTGGCAGCATTTGCCCATCACCCCTTATTGAGAAAGAACTACCTTAGTGACAGCATGAGGAAGGAGGGGAAAGTCATTAAGGACAACAGTCCTCTGGCCCAGCCATAGCTGGATACATCAGAATCCATGTATAAGAGCAAGGTCCCAGCTCCTAGAGCAGGATTTGAGGCATCAGAAGAAAAATGAAGCTCTGAAACCATTGTCACCAAGTCCCTGATGAACCTAGGAAGTAAAAATCTAAGTGAGGTGAGGCGTGGCGGAAGTGGTAAAAGCTTGTGCATGTGCGTGTATACACGCACATGTGCACATGCCCAATTTTTAAAAGTAATGTTAGTTTTGACTGAATTTATCTTGCTTGAAATGTGTTGACAGAAGAGATACTCTTATAACACGCATCTGGAACAGAATCCAGGATTTTTCTGCTTCAACATGGGATATATGAACCAAGCACCCCAAGACTGGGAAGCAGATGAGGAATTCGCCCGCTTAAGATTGTTAGGTAGGCAGACAATCCTTCTGGGGTCCATGTTGGGAAAGGGGGGCAGGGCTGAACCGCAAGGTTCGTGAGGGTAAGTAGTGGACCCTGGGGGAGGCAGCACAATATAAAACCATTGCTGCAATCAAACAGAGTTGCCATACTACAAGTCCTTTTTTCAACTGATAATCTGCAAACTTATTATTGGCAACCATTTTTTCCCTCCTGTGGTTGGTGTTAAATCCCTGTATTTGAACCTTGCCCTTGTCCAGGCAGAGGGGTTATATTTACATTATGTAGAACGTGTGTCAGTTAAAAAAAAGGGGTTGTCAGTAAAAAGCGCGCAGATTGTTCTTGGGTTGACAACCCTGAATGAATGGTTCTGTTTTTAAATATGCAGCCAATTTAACAGTGCCTAGCTAGGGGTTGGTTGTCACTTAAAAAGGAATTTAGAAAGCATCCCTTAGTCAAATTTAATTTGAGAACTAGATAAACAGGTTTATCTAGTTGGTGGTACTGGGACGTACGAGGGCAATTTTTCATTAACACATAGTATATTTTCAAGACATTCACTGAAACCAGTGCTTTGGCCTATATGTAGTAACATGGGAAGACAAAGAAGGCTTTCATTATTAACTTTTTTTTTAATAGCTGTAAGCTGTTGTTCCGTGATCTCCAAAAAGAGCTCCTACAGAGTAAATTGAAGGCAGGCCATTGAAGGAGGGGGAGGAACGGTGAGGGTTGCCAAAATATGGAATGTGGAATGGACTTCCAAGGGAGGTGGTGCTTTGCCCTACCTTGGAGGTGTTCAAGAGGAGGTTAGACAAGCACCTGGCTGGGGTCACTTGACCCCAGTGCTCTTTCCTGCCCAGAGCAGGGGGTCGGACTTGATGATCGAATAGGTCCCTTCCGACCCGAGAAATCTATGAACAAAGGCAGTTGAAATAATCATTAGGATAATCTAACAGTAGAGGTGTTATAAAAATGAGGCTGGTATGTGTCACTGTAAGCTGGCTGACTAGACTGCTGGGTTCTGCACAAGTTGCTCAGCCCATCCTTCCCAAATAAAATAGTCTTCGAGCAGCAAACAAATGGACAAGTAAAACAAAACCCTTCTGTTCCAGGCACTAAGAGGGGAGCCCTTTGGCTCTGGCCCCAGCACAGCTTGCCTCTTGCTTGTAAACTGTTTGCTCACCATTTCTTGCATTTCTGCTCTGTCCCCAAGGCCAGTGGGGCACTCCCTCATTATCCAAATCCCTGGCAACTGGGGTCTCTCAACAGAGCTGATGGTTGCCTCTTAAAAAGGGTAGACCACCCTA
Source organism: Crocodylus siamensis (assembly GCF_052110815.1). Classification (NCBI taxonomy): domain Eukaryota; kingdom Metazoa; phylum Chordata; order Crocodylia; family Crocodylidae; genus Crocodylus; species Crocodylus siamensis. The sequence continues at coordinate 4,915,314 of NC_143400.1, forward strand.
CTACAGTGTCTTTTGCCAGTCCTAAGTGACTAACTTACTTTTTTCATAGTTAAATCTAATGTAACCAGGATGGGAGGCTAAAATTAAATAATGTCATAAGACACGTTTTATTTTAAAACTCTTAAGTTTTGTTTTTTTTAGGGATAGCATTACATATCCAGGCAGGCTTCAGGGTTTTTTTCTTTAACAAATGTGTGTTTGTATTCTTAACTTTTTGATTATGTGTTTTTACTAACTGTAGTTTATGTTTAAGTGTAGACACTAGTATACATATCTGATGAACCTGAAGAAGAAATAGTCATTATGAACACTGATACGAGTTTATTCACATGTTCAAACTAGGACGGACACAAACCTGATTTAAGTTGATGATGCTTGTTTTATTTAAATTCACCAATTGGCATAATGCTTGAAACAGTATTTTTTTTCAGTGTTCTTAAATAGTTTAAACAGGGCTGGTAGAAAGCAAAAAGATATTGAACCAGCGAGATGCTATTTTGTGATTAAAGGTAATTTAAACCCCTCTCCTCCATCAGCACATGTCTAGGTAAGTCTGTGTCTAGCTTTATGAGTCTGCTAAAAGACCCTGCTTATCCTACAATGCTGTAAAAACAAGAGAACACACCATGACAGAACATGAATACATTTAAAAAAAAAAAGGTCAGCAAAGAAGTCTTTGTTACCAATGCAGACTGACAAACATACATGACCTAGTAATTAAATCTAATACATACACTGTTTTAACTAATCGGTACAGATGCACCAATAGAGATTTTTTGGGCTGATACCGATAGCCGATTTTTAACGAGCCGTATCTGCCAATACCGATCCGATTGCCAGCGTACAGCCCAGCAGCCTGGAGAGCAGCGTCTGGCTGGTAAGTCTGTTGTGAGGGAAGCAGTGGGGGGGACAGAAGGGGTGTGGGGGCAGATCGAGGCCCCATGGTGAGGGAGGGAGTGGGGCAGGGGCAGGCGCTTCACAGCTGGGGCGGGATGCAGGATGGAGCCGGGCAGTTCATCCAGGGGGTGCAGGGGGGCAGCTCCTACCACTGCATGCACCCTGGGAGGCCAGAGGGGGCATGTGCCCTCAGATCTGTGCATGGGGTGAGGGTGGGCTAGAGCCAGGGGTGGCACTGGGCTCTTCCCAGCAGGGGGCTGGGCCAGGCTGTACTTGGGGCAGTAGTGCTGGGAAGTGGGGCATGGGGGGGGCTGGAGCCACCCCAAAATTCACTGTAGCCCTACTCCCAGCATCGTCAACACCACCCATCCCAAGCACAGTCCAGTCCAGCCCCCGACGGGAGGAGCCCAGCACTGCCCTGGCCCCAGCCCACAGCAGCAATCCACCTTCACCCTGCACAGACCCAGCAGAAACACGACCTTTCACAAGCCCAAAACATGTTTCAGGGACTGTGAATAAAAAACCACAGCCTGAAAAGACATACATTGTAGAAAACTCTGACCTTATAGCTCTAGACTAGACTGAAATGCCCTGAGCCTCTACGTTAAAGCTGAAGAACAAGGAAGAAAGACTATACAACTCCCTCTGGCTCCTCTGAGATTGAGGATCTGGGCATAAAACACAACTGATCACAAATCCAAAACAGATGCGCATGGAAAAAAAAAGACCTAAAGCTGCGTGCATACATTTTACAACGTTGTACAGGGCCACAATTTATTCTCCTATAGAAGCGCTACTAGAATCTGTCTTAATAAGCTGCTGGGGATGTATGCAAACTCACTAGAAAAATCAATCAGCTACCTTTTATGACAAAAATTGAGATGCTTTCAAGAGCTGGGAAATCCCCAAAAGGTATCTATTAATTTAATATTGCAACCATCATTTAAAAAATTCTACAAATGGTTATCATGGTAATGTTATCAAATTATAGGCTACTAATTATTTATCACTTCAGCTCTGCCTACTTTTAAGTCTGATGTCATAATTAAAGTCTGACAGGTCAGGTAAGAGCTTGACACAAGCTGCAACCTTATAGTACTGATGTGGAAGGTTAATATCTTATGAGAATAAAGAGGGCCAATACAGTACCTTACTTCCTGACTTCAGGCTATTCCCAAAGAAATAACACCGCATTGGAATACTAGGAGAAAAGATGAAATGGTGGGAAGTTTTTTTCAAAACTGGAAGCCAAGGCTTCATAATAAAATCAATTTACAGCCTTGTTATAACAATAAAGAGCTTAAGGCAGAAACCGTTTTGGAATACAGGGAAAGAGGTTGTACTTATGGCCACTGAAAATGCATTAGGATTAGGTGATATCAAGTCAAGTAAAGAAAACCAGTGGGAAACCTGGTGGTGGAATACTGAGCTTTAGTGAGCTACTGAAGAAAAGAGAGGGCTCCAATAACTAAAAAAACAGAATTTGATCAAGTTGTTCATGAAAAAAAAGACAAACGCTGTAAAAAGGAGAGTAATAAGAGAAGCAGCATTAAGCGACAGACTGAACTGAATATAACTCAACAAAAGACAGGATGAGAAAATAATTGGTACATTGGCTAAAAATCCATTCATCATGAACAAAGGACTTGGACAGAGACGTCTCAGACATTATTAGTGAAGGGAAGAAGGGATTAACAGTGTAGCTAAAATAAATCCTTCACACCCAAAAGACGAAGTTTGAAAATCTTCTGATTTTACCCCATCGAGGGATTGATTTTACTAGCGGAGGGTCACAACGCAGAACAGGCATCCTGTTGGGGTCCAAAATGTGAACAGCACTAAAAGAGAAGGCAGTCGGTTGTTTAAATCAGAGTGGATGTGACGGGCTGTACTTGTAGTACTGATTCAACTTTGCAGTTATTGCCAAGAACAGTTCTTCTCTGCTGGTTTTCACGTTGACAGTTGGCAATCTGTTGTGATGCCATATCTTTGACTCGACTTATCAAATCCATCAGCTTGTTGTGAGCACCGTGGATCACAGCCTGCTGGCCTTCAAACCACATTAGAAGCTCTAGACCGCATTTCAGCCACAAATGTCGCTTGATCTTCAACAGTGCCTCATCTTAAGAGACAAGTTTAAGCAAGTACTGCAAGTCATGTGCTATTTCCAGCTCCCCGCTGACATGTTGCCAGTAGCACCTCATATTCTTGACATGGTAATGAACCACATAAAACTATGAATTTCACGTTGTAAGCAATGGTTCTGGTTGAAGTAGCAGCGTCACCTGTAGATCCCCACATTGATTTGTGACAGACTCCCTGTACCAGAGCTTACAGCCCAGACAATGTTTAAAGGATTTTTTAAAGGAGAAAACCAGGCTATCCACATTAGAAAACTGCGTGCACCAGATGTCACTTGCTAAAGACGGGATCGCAATGGGCTGCATTGCTTGGAGCACACTGGAGAAAGCTTTGCACATATATCTGACAGTCAGACAAAAATGCTGAGATCCTGCTGCAATCTAAGCCATAGTTTACAAAAACCTTCACTGCAGCTTGCGCTTTTGTAGAAAAACAGACAGATGCAAGGCAAATTGGCTCTGCTTGGAAAACAGGCAGGTCACAGTCTGTCCAGCTACCAGGTACAAATAAAACATGCAGGACAGTTATTGTGAGGATCTGTGGCTTCATCTACTGCAAGAACGAATCAAGATGGATTCATATTCTGCCAGTGCAGCCTTTGTAGGCTCTACATGCAAAGCAATCGTGGCCGGTAGATCATTTTGGCGAAGCTTGTTCACACATGGAAAACATCCAACATTTGGCACATTTGTCTTCATATACTCCCTTAATTTAGAGCTGTTGATTTTCTGCGAAGGGACGTGTGTAGCCAAACACCGCAACTGGTACAAACGTAGCCTCTCTTCTTATCACACTGTTTTCAGTGGCTATCTTAAATATTGAGGACATAATTGTCTTGTCTCTTGCCCGTCCTTCAGCCCCCGAAGCAGCCTTTTAATGCTCTTTTTCCTTGCCACATCGCAGGTCACGTTGCAAGATAAACAGAGCAATTTTGCAACCATCTGCATGTAAGGTACCTTCAGCGTACTGCCTTACATGATCCATAACCAAAATGATCTTAGCTTTACGGGAGTTCCTTCTAGAGGTGCACCGATATATCGGTTACATATTGGATCAGCACAGATAAAAGGAAAATTAACATTATTGGCTATCGGCAAATATCACGTGCCTTCTGGCCAGGAGCACAGCTGGGCAGCATGAAGTGCAGTGCCCTGCAGGTAAGTATCTGGAGGGGAGGAAGTGTAGGGGAGGAAAGCGGTGTAGGGGTGGACAGGTGAGGCCCCCACAGGGAGGGAAGGAGCAGGGTAGAGGCTGGGGTGAGTGAAGCCCTGGGCCAGGTCACAGGACACTCGGAGCCCAGGTAGCTTGTTCAGGGGTGCCAGGGGGCTCCCGCCACTGCATGCACCTTGGGAGAAGCCCAGGAGCATGTGCCCCCCAGATCTGCACGTGGGGCAGAGGAAGGTTGCCCACTGCAGGCTGGGTTCTGTGTCCTGCTGCTGCTGCCCTGGGAGCCAGCTCTGGGAGCCAGTGGCAGGTGCAGAGCCCAGCCTGCAACGGGCAGCACAAAACTGTGGTTCTCTCAGGGCCCTACACATGATAAGTTAAAAGACTTGTTGCACATTATTTCCTCTATAAAATGTAGTAACTCCAACCTTAGGCAACCCCTGTGTATTATTCATGTTTGCATTTTGTTTATATTTTTCCCTGAATAAAAAGTTAAAAAAAAGAGGGAAAAAAGTTAAAATAAAAAATATTGAAGCCAGACTTAAGAACCCTGCAAAAATCAGCAATGCTCAGTTTCGTTTTAAAAAAAGCAAAGATTACTTTTTTTACAAAACATAAAGAGAATAAACTACTATATATAATCTTTGTAGATCTACAAAAAAGCATTTGAGCAGGTCTCAAGGGAAAAACTTCAGTGAAGCTGGAAGAAGAAAGCAACAGCAAAGTACATCTGATTACCAACAGTAATTGAGGGCTAATAGTGTGCCCTTGGTGCCAAGAAGGCTAACAGCGTCCTAGGCTGCACTGGTAGGAGTGTCGCCAGCTGGTCAAGGGAAGTGATTATTTCCCTCTGCTTGGCACTGGTGAGGTCACATCTGGAGTCCTGTGTTCAGTTCTGGGCCCCTCACTACAGAAAGGATGCGGACAAATTGGAGAGAGTCCAGCAGAGGGCAATGAAAATGGTGAGGGGGCTGGGAGACATGACTTTCAAGGGCAAGTTTAGGGAACTAGACTTGCTTATTCTAGAGGAGAGAAGACTGAGAGGGGACTTAATAGCAGCCTTCAACTCCCTGAAGTGGGGTTCAAGAGAGGATTGAGCTGGACAGTTTGCACTAGTGAAAAAGGAGAGAACAAGAACGAACAGCAAATATCACGTGCCTTCTGGCCAGGAGCACAGCTGGGCAGCATGAAGTGCAGTGCCCTGCAGGTAAGTATCTGGAGGGGAGGAAGTGTAGGGGAGGAAAGAGGTGTAGGGGTGGACAGGTGAGGCCCCCACAGGGAGGGAAGGAGCAGGGTAGAGGCTGGGGTGAGTGAAGCCAGTTACAGCAAAGGAAGTTTAGGCTAGATATTAGGAAGAATTTTCTCACCAGGAAGGTAGTAAAACACTGGAGCAGGTTACCCAGAGAGGTGGTGGAATCTCCATCCTTGGTGGTTTTTAAGACCTGACTCGACAAAGCCTTGGCTGGGACGATCTAGTTGGGGGTGGCCCTGCTTTGAGCAGGGGTTGAAAAAGATGACCTCCCGAGGTCCCTTCCAAGCCTAATATTCTATGATTTTGATGATTAAGTGAAACACATGTACATCAAGCCTCGATGCTACTAAGACCTGTAATGAACATCCCTTGGAAATTATTTCGCTCATTGGGGCTCTGCATTCAGCCCATTTCTCTTCATCACAGTGATCAGTCTCAATGTAAAAGCGCTTAGATCCTCTGCACTGTGGATTATATGATGTTTGTAAGCAACCTCCCAAACTCCAGAGAGATTTTAGAAAGGCAAGAAAACTTTATCAACATGGCAGAGTGAGCTTCAGAGCACAGGTCTTAAAGTAAATACAGCAAAGACAGCAAAAGACGCATCTCTCTTGTTAATGGAGAGGTTAGAAAAGCAAACTGGCAGAAACTTAGAGCAAATGGTTTGAAGCACTTGAGTTCTGCTGTGCACAACGTCTCCAGAGGACGACTGGAGGAAATGGAAGAGCCAGGTGTTAAAGCAGATGCTGGTAAGACCTTCATGGACTTATGCAGAGTAGTAACCAAAGTGAATCAAGTCGATTAGATGCCACTGAAACGTAAAGGCTAGGGTAGTTAAATGTTGGGACAAAATACAATAAGAAAGAGAGGATGTAAGACCACTTCCCAAAGTTAGGGTACTTGGTGAATATTTATGAACAAGGGGTGGGAGATGGCAGGGGCAGGCTGGGAGAGCAGAGGGAAATTGGGTGGCAAAATAATTGCTGAATATAGAAGCAGCAGGAGTTGAACTGAGAGGAAGGCCAAAGAGAAGGGCAGTGGATGAAACAGAGGAGGATAGGAAGATATGAAGCAGAACGCAGGCCTGATCAGTGACAGAAAGTAATCGTCATGAGGGGAAAAGACTAAAGGAAAGAAAGGAAGATGACATTTCTCTGCTCAAGTAACTATGTGAAAGCAACACAACTTTACCCAGGGAAAGTAGGGCTTGGTAATTCCTCAGCATCTGGTCCCGGTAAAGCACCTTGTCTCCATCTCCCAGCAGCTCCCACTCCTTCCGCGTGAAGTACAGTGCCACATCCTCAAAGGCCTCCCAGCGCTGCTGGAGACACAAAAATTACCCAGTCAGCCCCCTCCTGCTCCAACCTCAACCAGACCCCACAGCTGCGATCCTTTTGCTGCTCTACAAAGACAGGCCAGCTGGGCTGTGCTGGGCATGGATGTGGAACTTCCCGTCTCTCAGCAGACACCACTGCTCCGGCAAAGCTCTGTAACAGAGGAGTGTTTGCATGGTCCAGACCATCTGGGGAAGTGCTGCAGCTGTTTCCTCCACTAGTATAGGTTGCATCTACCCTTGGAAGCACACAGACTCCACAGTGCAAGGGGCCTGCAGCTCACCTGGGGAAGTGGTTTTCCTAGCAGCACCTCAGAGGGAGAACCTCCTCCTGCCTTGGAGGGGCGACCTGGGAATCGATACTTCACCAGCAGGCACCTCCATAGGAAACACTGGAGCCTTGCAGGCCAATGTCAGGCGTCTCCCTTTGCTTCCCACGCAGCACCAAGGTGGGAAGCTCTAAAATCCTGAGGGATTCGCTGCCCCCACACAATAGAGGGACATGCTAAGGTCCTACCTGAGTTGGGGCTGCTGCAGCCATCTCTGCTGTATTCTTCCAAGGAAAGAGCGACAGGAAGGAGGAACGTGGATTCTCAGTGGCCTGGGATGGATCAGTGCAGGACTCAGTAGGAAAAAAAAAAAAATCAACCTGGAAAGAAAAATGCAGCACTTCAACTGGATGCACTGAAATGACAATGCTACAGTCCCTGGACCCACAGTGTCCCCATCCAGGGCCACAAGCAGGTGGTGGGGAGTCCTGAACACCCCTCACCCCTTTCTGCTGCACGGCCGCCTCACTGCATTCCTCTCCCAGATCCTCTGATCTCAGAAGCAGTTCAGTCCAAATCGTAACCGCGAGCCTGTGAGAGAAGCAGATGGTGAGGGACAGCTGCAAGGGAACGGGATCACACCCCACGCTACTGCCACCCCAGGAAAGAACAAGTCACAAGACACGACTCAGCTCCCCTGCTTCCTGCTCCACGGGCCGAGAGATCGTTCTCAGAGCAACGGCTGGGAACATAGACATTTGGCCCTGAGCCGCATCACGCTCCCCCTCACCAAAGCAGAGGGCCCGCCTCAAACCCCAAGGTGCATTCGGAGGGCCCGGAGACCTCGCAGGGAGCGTCGGCATGCTCTCTGCTGTGCGCAGCTGCCCTGGCGCCTGCCTGATCAGACCCCAGCAACCCCTCTCCCTCGAAGGAAATTTTTCTGGTTGCTCTTGTCCTTCTCCCGATAAAACAAAAGCCCCCTGAGAAGCGCTGGGGCGAGGTGGGCTCATAGGCACAGCCCACTGCCTCCGTTTGCTCTGCAGCACGGCCCGCCCTCCCCCTCACCTTCAAATCCCCTTTTCTTCAAACTGCAAAGCCCTTTGCAGCACCTCGCGCAGCAGCATACTGCTGTAGGTGTGTTCAAATGTATGTGTTATACACACCTATAGATGATATAGATGTATCTAGAGAGAGGGATAGATCTCGTATCTCTATATCATGTATACAGATATAGCATATATATATATAATGTACACATATTTATCTATAATATATGTAGATTATGTATATCTATGTGCTCACACACACTCAAACACCTGCACTCGTGCGCACATACACACACAAACACACCTCGCACGCCTGTGCATGCACCATCTCACACACGAGCACACAAGGGCGTGCTGGAGGGGTACACAGGTGTGTGTAGGGGGGGAGCCTGGTCACGTGGGGGTGGGAGCACTCGCGTGTGCACATACTCACGTACACCCAAACTCATTCATGCCCACACACTTACTCTCTTACACACATACACACCCCCTTGCACTCTCATGCACACACACGCCAGCATGCTTTTGCACGCCTGCACACACATGCGCTCCCGCCCGCACTAGTGCACTCTCCCATGCACTCACACGCATGCAGGCGCACTCTCTTGCACAGGCACACACTCTCACCCAACAAGCAGCACACGGTGCAGACCAGAACACACTGCCCAGCACGAACCCCTCGCCGCAGCCCCGCCCCGCTCGGCCCCGCCCACCGCCGTGCTGACGTCACCTCCGAGCAAGGGCGGCCCCTCCCCTCGCACTTTCCGCTCCCGCTCTGGTGACCCGGGAGGACCGCAACTCTGTGGTCGTTCCCGCCCACCCGCAGGCCGCATGCGCAGACGGCCGCGGCGTGAGGCGCTGCTGTGTGCTCCTGGGCCGCGTATCGGCACGCGGGTACACGAATATCTCTGAGCCCCTGTCCCGCACCCCCTACACAAAATCCAGCCCCCCAAACACGCCTATACAAACACCCCCTACACGCACAAATACACTCACCCTACAGAAACCCGCATGCACTCCTACATGCCCCCGCACACACACCTATACACAGGCGCACACAGCCCAGTTACATGCACACCCCTACATCCACCTGTGCACACAGCCTACGCATACCCCCCATGCACACCTACAAGTGCACCCCCTGTACATGTGCGCACCCTAAACACACCTACCCCGGTCCTTTGCATACGTGGCTGGTGTATATGTCTTGAGCGACTCACCAGTGAACGGCGTGGTCGTGACATCATGTCTGCCCAGGGCTTCAAAACCTCTGAGGACGGAGATGCCACCGCCTCTGAGCAGCCTCCAGGGCTTTGCTGCCCCCATCGTGAGGCAGTCGTTTCTATCAAACCTAGACCAGGGGTGCACTGACAGATTTTGAGGCCGATAGCGATAGCTGATCGAGGCCCCGCGGTGAGGGAGGGCATGGGGCAGGGATTGGGACAGGTGCCGTCCAGCCAGGGCAGGCGAGGTGTGGGACAGAGCTGCAGCTTGTCCAGGGGGCGGCGGGGAGGGGCAACTCCTGCCGCTGCATGCACCCCAAGAGGGTATGGGACAGAGGTGGGGGGGATGCCTCTGGATCTGCATGGGGGGGGGCTGCAGCTGCGGCCCAGGGCTGCTTCAGGCTTCTCCAGATGCATGGGGGAGGAGGTTTGGGCCAGGGCTATGCTTGGGGCAGGCAGCAGTGGCACTGGGAGGGACATTACAGGGGGGCTGCAGCCACCCCAAATTTCACCATAGCCCCCACTCCCTGTGTTGCTGCTGTCCACCTGGATGCAGCCTGGCCCAGCCTCACCCCACAGCTGTCTCACACCCCACCCTGGGCAGCGCCTATCCCAGCCTCCCTCCCTCCCTTACCACAGGGGGGCACTGATCTGTCCCCCCACGCCCCTTGCCTCCTCCCTCCCCTCCCCCACAACAGACTTACCAGCTGGACGCAGCTCTCCAAGCTGCTGGCCTGTGCTCCTTACCATCTACGCCCTGCACTGAGGCTGTGCACGTGCACGGGCCATTTATCGGCCAAATTATCAGCTACATCAGGCCGATTTCCGATACAATTAATTTTCTTTATATTGGGTCTGATGTATCGGTGCACCTCTAACCTAAACCTCCCTTGCCACAACTGGAGCCCATTGCTCCTTGTTCTGTCACCTGTCACCACTGAGACCAGTCCAGCTCTGTCCTCTCTGCAACCCCTGCGGGGAGTTGAGGCTGCTATTAAATCCCCCTCAGTCTTTTCTTCTCCAGACTAAATAAGCCCAGTTTCCTCAGCCTCTCCTCACCAGTCACGTGCCCCAGCCCCTGAACCCTTTTCGTTGCCCTCCGCTGGACTCTCTCCAATGCATCCACATCCTTTCGGTAGTGGGGGCCCACAGCTGGACACGGGACCGCAGATGTGGCCTCCCCAGTGCAGAACAGAGGGGAAGAGTCACTGCCCTCCATCTGCCGGCACCGCTCCTACCAGCGCAGCCCCGATGCTGTCAGCCTTCCTGGCAACAAGGGCACGCTGGTGGCTCCTGTTCAGCTGCCCTCCAGAATCCCAGAACGCACTTCTTTGCACGCTCCCCCTGTTCCAGGGCCTCTCTTTCTGGGTGCAAACTCAGTTGCCTAAGGGGCACTAACCAGATCCAAACCACAGGAGAAAGGGGCATGCCCAGACGCCCCTGAAACAAATCGGTGAGGTGTGGCCCGCTGCCGGGGGTGCGGGGGTGGCTGCAAGGAAGAGGGGGGCAGCGGAGGCGGGAGGCACAGGCGGACTTGCACTGCTTGGCGGCAACAACTGTCCCTCTCCATCCCAAGAAGCCGGGAACTGTCCCGCCGGCCCTTCCCACATGGCGCGTGGGGCTAGGGTCGGAGCCGGCTGAGGTGCTGCCCCGTTCACCCCTCCCCTGCCCCAATTTCCACCCGAGCCCTTCAGCCCCCCTCGCCTCAGTTTGTCCCCCGCAAGGCCTCCAGCTGCCTGAGCCTCCCTTTCCTCATGCGTCCTGCAGCTTCTGGGCCTAGGAGCCCCGTAGCCCCGTTTCCCCCATGCCGTCCCGCCACCCCCACGCCCCGGTCTCCCCCGCAGAAACCACCAGGTGTCTGGGCCTGCTCCCGCCCTCCAGCCCCTGCTCCTCAGGCCCCCCAGCGCCCTGCCTGCCCGCCCCCGGGGGCCCGCGCTTCAGCTTCCTCCTGCCTCAGTTTCCCCCAACCCTCCGGCGGGGCGGGGAGGGGAGGCAGCCCCGTGTCCGCAGGGCTCCGCGCCGCCCGCCGGGGCCGCCGTCGCCGGGCTTCAGCTCCGGGCCAGGCCGCCGAGCCGGCGGGCGGCATCCGCCCGGGGAAGGCGAGTTCCCTTCCGGCCGCGCCCGGGCCCGGCCCGGCCCCGTCTGCACGCGCCGCGGACGGCCCTCGGCATCGTGACTGTCAGTGTCAGCGCCAGCGCCCCCATCGCGCGGGACCTGGCCGGGACACCGGGAAGGGAGAGCCGGCTCCCCGCCCGGGAGACCCGGCGGCACCCGCCTGTCGCGTGGAGACGGGGGATCGCCCCCTCGCCCCGGGCTCCTTTGGCCTGTTGGTTGCGTGGCCGTCCCAGCCCCGGGCGCCGGCTCGCAGGGATTGATTGCCATCGGGTCTGTCGGAAGCTGGCCGGGGAGCCTGGATTCGCTCGTTGCTTTCTGCCCCCCAAAAAAGCACGTTCTTGCGGCGTGAGCCCCGGGACTCGGCAGGGTGCACTTCTGGAGAGAGGTGAGGCGCGGGGCAAGAGAGGGCTGACGAGGGGGTAGTCGGGTCTGCATACTGCTGGGAGCAGGGACCTGATCGCTGGGGATGCAGATCCGCAGCTTGAGACCTGAAAGGACGCTTCGTGGGATCTTCTAGATCAGGAGCCAACCCCGGGCAGGTCTGCCGAGCACGCAGGCGAGGCTGGCACCACCGCCAGCCTGCTCCCCGCAGGTGGCTGCAAGCCCTGCTGCAAGGCATGACGATATTCCTGAGCTGTCATTTGTCTTAAATTAAGGCTATTTTTATATAAGGGGTTTTCTGGGTTTTTTTTTAAAAACACCTTAAAAATTGATTACATCAAAAAAATCTGATTTAAATAAAATCTATTTTTTCTTCTTTTTTTTTTTTTTTCAAATCACTGATTTTTGTCTACCCTGGGGCTTGGGCCTACAACTAGGATGCCTGCCATGGCTTTGGAAGTATCTGAAACCCCAGGCTGATCAGGAGTCTGGGAGGGAAGATGCTTGCTGATCTGACTGGTTGAGTTCTGCTCATTTGATAGGTCTCAGAACGGATTTGGCTAATTTGACCCGGATCACAAAACTTTAAAAAAAAAATCTGTGCTGTCTTCTGTGCTGCAGGCGGCTCAGGAGCCTGGAGGCTGCTAAGAGGCGCCGTGCAAGAGCGGAGGGAGAGCAAGAGCCCAGGGTAGGGTGAGGCTCCCCCAGCGGAGACCATGGCTGCTGCGTTGGAGCCCGCGGCCGCGGTGGGCTTTCCTTCTGCAGCACTGGCGCAGGGTGAGGTGACGATGGAGCAGCGGGACCCAGCCGGTCTCCAGGCAGGAGCTGAGGGGAAAGGACAAGTCCATCGTGTCCTCCGGGCTGGGCCTGGGGAGCTGTCCGCGAGATGCTCAGCACCACAGCGAGTCAAGCAGCAATTGCAGGAGGAGCCAGTTCAGTGCCAGGAGATCCAGGGGGAGGAGGTGATGCAGCCTGTGCAGCCCCCATCTGAGGCCACACAGCTGGCACCGGGGGATGTCCTCCCCACCCCAGAGACCTGGCGCCGGCGCTTCAGGGGCCTCCGCTACCAGGCAGGCGAGGGGCCGCGGGAGGTTTGCAGCCGCCTGTGGGAGCTGTGCCGGCGCTGGCTGGAGCCCCGGCGCCACAGCAAGGAGCAGATCCTGGAGCTGGTGGTGCTGGAGCAGTTCCTGGCCATCCTGCCCCAGGAGATGCAGAGTGGGCAGTGGGGACTTGGTGTGGAGACCTGCGCTGAAGCGGTGGCCCTAGCTGAAGGGTTTCAGCTGGGGCAGGCAGAGAACGAGAGGCTGCAGGTGAGAGCATTTGTTTCACCCGTGTCATCCATGCCTCTGTCCGCACCCGCATGTGTGCGGGAGATGTTCCTTCCCATCCCCATCTCTCTTAGGTCCCAGCTTCCCAGTAAAATATTTATCTTGTCTCCAGGTCACAGTGAGTGTGAAGGTCGAGGAGGTGTCTTCAGGCACGATGCAGCCCACTGGGGACTTTCAGGGACTTGTTGATTCCTGCCTGGAGCATCCTCTGGAGGAAGCAGGACAGAGGGAAGCTCCAGGGACTCAGGACAAGCCAGCTTTTGTGCCCAAAGAGGAGGAGCCCCTGCCCTACCAGGAGTCAGGTACGGTTTCAGATGCAGGCCCAGGCATCTCTGGGTGCCTGAGTGGCTGTTCTGCACTCAGGTAGAGAGGCTGAAAATCTGTCTGCCCCTGCCCATGACAGGGCTGCAGTGTTTGCAACCACGTGGCTGGGGTGGGACAGAGCTCTGATCTTTGTTCCTGGGTAGCACCCGGGCTGAAAGATGCACTCACCCCTTTCTCTTGCCTTCATGAGCCCTCTGTGCCCAATAAGGGGTTGGTGCAGGTGTCGGAGAAATGAAATTCCCCAGTGACATCCGGCTGGTTCACGTACAGCTAATCTCAGGCTGCAGATTCCCCCAAAACAGAAGAGACCTGGGAGTTGTCAGCAAATGGAAGTTGTGCAGCCTGGTGCCCCAGACAAGGCTTTTCCCCAGGAGCAGGCAGAGGGCTCCTTTTTTGGGTGCTGGCCTTTCCAGCAGCAGGAGGCACAATCCATTCATGGAGAAATCTCCACCAGGACATTTTGATGGGGTCAGGGCTCCAACAGATTGGCTTTTCCTGTTCTCCCAGTGTCCCTGGATGCATCCTGTGCACCCTGGAAAAGACTGGCCTTGCGTTTCCTCTCCCCCTCTCCTTGATTCCAACACAACACCAACATCCCTCCAGCTTTTTCCCAGGGAGCCATGTCCCTGCAGGCTCTAACGTGGTGTGATGATCACCACCCTGACCCGGAACAGGTCAGGTTATTGGGGCTCATCTCTAGCTTTGTGCCTATGGAGGTCTATTAGCAAGAGCTGTGGGATTTTGAGTCTTCTTTCTCTTCCCCTCTTCTGCGCACTGGATCTACTGGCTGCCTTCATCACAGGCCAATGCAGGATAATAGCAGGGCTTTTCCCATGCCAGCAACACCAGGACTAACCTGTGGATTTTCTTCCCCACCCAACAGGTGCAGGGACCCTGGATAGAGCTGATCAGCAGCCTCCTGAGGAAGCACCTGTAAACTGGGAGCTGTGGAGGACTTCCCCAGGGAGACTGGGAGAGAGGGGCTCTCTGACACCTGATCTGGGCCAAGTGCAGAAGGGGCAGGGCAGGCCTCCAAAGCAGGGGGAGAGCATGGAGGTGAGCAAGGCACCAGCTCCAGCTGGGTGTGGGTGCAGAGCTGGGGCAGAGCCCAGGATGAGTCAGAGGTGCTGTAAAGGATTTGGGTAGTGGAGAGACCAGAGGAATGATGAGCCTCTGGTGTAAGAGGCTGCAAACACAGTGGCATTATCAGGAGCTCGCTCCCTAGTGCAGATAGCCAGGGGTGCTAGTACTGGAAGAGACCATGGAGCCAGGGCTCTCTACCACTAAAAGTGCTGCCTTGGCTGTCGCAAAGGACTAAGCAAATAGAACATGAATTAAGGCAGACACATTGCATCCCCATCACATGGGGGATTTTGTACCCCTACCTGTCATGGTTAAGCTTGCAACTAGTTGTAGTACCAGATAGGGCTGTGGGGGCAGAAGAAAGATGGACCAGGAGATACTAATGAGTTTAACGCTTGTGACTGCAGCTCCGGGAGGTCTTTGAGGACGTGGCGGTGTACTTCACGCGGAAGGAGTGGGAGCTGCTGGAAGATGAAGACAAGGAGCTTTACCGGGACCAGATGCTGAGGAATTTCCATGCCCTTGTTTCCCTGGGTAAAGCTCTGCTTCTTGCTTCTCCCTGGAGCCATGTGAGCGCCAAGGTTTTGTTGCCTTCTCCCTGGTTTTCAGCAGTCTCATCCTCATGACCTTTTAGCTGGTGGTTTAAATCCACTTCCTCTTCACTGCTCTGTCAGTGATCAGGCCTCTCTCACATTTTGTGTTGACACATTCTCCCCCATTTGATCCAGCCACCTTCACTTGAGTCTTCACCATTCTTGCAACTCCTGGTGCTTCTGTATTCAGCAGTTTCGTGTCAACAGATCTCTCTTTGCCGTCCGGGTGTGTTCATATAATCTCCAATTCATTGTGCATAAAAATCAGCTATTCCTTGGGGAATTACTCTGTTTTCCCCTCTCTTGTGCACTGTGTCCTATCCAAACACATTTAACAATCAGCATGCTCAGTTCAGTGCTCTCTAAACCTCCTTTCTCCTCCTTTGGTTATGACCCAGCAGAAGGTAATGGAAATCTTATCAGCCTCTACTGCTATGGGGCATATGCATTTCTTCAACTCCTCTGGTGACATAGGTACACGTGATAAAATCCAGGAGTCACTTGAAGCCTCTGTCCACATTGTTTCCTACCATCTTCATTTCCATAGACTATAGACTAGGGCTTTGCTTTATTGACTTGGAGGCCTGTGCTCTCAAGCTCACTCTGACATTCTCAAGTGTTTTCCTAAAATCCCTCTATGTATCAGCCACCCTTCACTGAGATGAAAAGAAGTGGGCTAGGGGCAGGGCCTGGTGAACTAGCTTTCATTTCCAAAAGATCTCTAACACAGGGACTTGTTCTGGCTTGAGTTATTTACCTTTTACTAAGTCAGTTTGCTTTTGTGGTGCTTTCTTGTTTCCCCAAAGGGCTTTCTTGGGGAAGCGCTCAAATGCTTTTTCTAGGTCAACCAAAACCATATAGAGCTTTTGATTCTTTTCTGTCATTTTATGGGAAATGGCTGAGGTTTGGGGGGGGCTTTGTACTCTTCTACGAAGATCCTGGTTATCGCTCATTTTAGGGGTCATCTCAATTCGAGCTGCAATAACTTTTTCCTTACATTTTTCACTGAGTGGCTAAGTCGCTGTTTCTTGTCATTGGAACATTGGTATTTACTGCCTTTCTCTTTGAAGAAATGATGTGATATATTAGTCACCGTTCACCCCCAGTCTCTTACCCTGTTCAGTTTCCTAGACAAAATACCATAATTCCCATACCATTAGTCTCCTAACATTTCAGAATCTGGTTATACAACTCTCCTATTTGCCTTTTTTTTTCCAGTTTACTACTACTCTCCTAATATGCTCTGCACACTCCTCTGGAAGTCCAACTTAAATTTATAGCGTCTACAGATGCAAATGTCCTTTGGGTAATTCTCCTTTCAATACAGTCTCATAATATGCCTTTCAGGTATGAAGGACCTGTTTGAGACCATGTGTTAATCCTCTTTTCTAGCACTAGCAGCAATGGGTCCAGAATCCAAGTCATTCGTTTATGCATGGTGGATTTTAGCCAGCTTATAACTGGTGTGCTCATTCACTCTGTGGTTCAGTCTGTCATGCAAGTAATTCAGTGCTACTTCTCTGACTGCTCCCCTTTTATACAGCTCTTGTCTTTTCTGCATACAACTTGGTCCAAATCCAGCTATGCCACTTCCTGAAGCCTTCTCTTTCCTTCAATACCTCAGGAAACCTATGTAGTCCTCCATGAGATTTGCTACCTAGTTTTCCGTATGTGACACCTAATCCTACTTCAGCATCTGTATGTGACGTTTCCTTCCATGCGTCCCAAAGTGCATTTGCAGCAAGCTTTTTATTATTTCGAAGAAGACTGTTGGTTGACATTACTACATTCCTCAGGCATTCTCTTATAAGCAGGGAATGCGGGTTTTCCACTTCCTGTGGAAAAATGTGGATTTTCCCACTCGAAGGAGAAAGATGCAGATTTTGCCCCTTAGCAGAGAGAAACACAGACTTTTCCCCACTTGAAGCGGGAAGCCGTGAGTTTCTCCTTTTGCAAAAAGCTCTCTGCAAACTGGCAGAGTTGCAGCCTGCAAAAAGGGCAAGAAACCCTAAGCCCTGTCTGGAGATGGAGGAAGAGGTGGGGAAGGGGGGCTGGCACCTGCAAATCTGGGTCAGCCAGGGCTTGGCTCAGGCTCACTTGCCCTCGTGAAGCCTTTGGGGTAAGTAAATCTTGCAAGGGGCTATATGCCCCCTCCAGCATGGCTGGGGGAGAGGGCAGGGGACTGCAGGTGGGAACAAAGGGCACCAGCATGGCTGGGGGGTTGGGCCGTGTGGGTCGGGTGGTGTCAGGACTGGGAGTGTGGAGGAGAGGCTGAGGGAGAGCTGGCACTGGGCAGAGCAGGAGTGTGTGAGTGGGGGCTGGAGGATCAGGGAGGGGTCTGCAAGGGCTCTTAGGCTAGCATGGGAGAACCTAGGCAGCATCCTCACTCTGGAACACGGGTGCACCGTGCCCCGCCGGGGTAGGGATAGGCTGGTAGGCCAGGTCTTTTACCTGCATGCCTGGCAGTGTTGAAGAGCCAGGGCACGTACCCTCCTGCCCACTCCTGGCTGCAGTGCTGCACTGCAGCTCTAGGGATGCTGCGTGTGCAGGGCGCTGCTGCTCTACCGTTGGGCAAACACCCTGTCCCGTAACGGGAGCCATGGCAGGTGCCAGGTTGCTGCTCCACCCAGTCCCCTGCAAAAAGTTGAAGGGTGCTCTGTGCCCGGTGCCTGCAGCTCCCAGCTGCTGATGCTGCCCCAGACCCCCAGGAGAGCCATTAGGGCTGAAGTGAGCAGCAGGAAGATGGCAGGCAGTGCATGGCACCTTTTGGCCCCTTGCATCTCTCTGGCTTTGGGAGGCACAGAGAGAGCACAGGGCACTTAGCTCTGGCCTGTGCCCACCCCCAACCCTTGGCTTATGGTGGGGTCAGGGAGCTACCCCACTGGGCTGGGACACTGTGTGCCATGTGTTGCTGGCTGCCATGAGGGCACTGGCGACGCGCAGGGGGTGCATGTGGGTGCACATGTATCCCCAGAGCGTGGCACTGCAACCCTTACGAAAATGTGCTTGCCACTCCTGTTGCCAATGCTCCTGGTGGCGTCTGTGGGAGCTCGCCACTTACTGCCGCCGCGCTCCCACTGCTGCCACCGTGCCCCCCCAGCCGCCAGGGGCACAAGGGCCTGGCACCCCGGTCCTTGCTGGCTCCCGGAGCCAAGCGCATGCTGCCTCCTGCCTTGCCCAGGGAGCCTGCCAATGCCAGCCCCTGTCAACCCAGCCTGATTGACGGGCCCCACCACACTTCCCTGCCGTTGTACCTCCTGTTAAGTCATGAAATGGGATTCAGGACTAGTGTATAAAAGACTGATGCAACAACTCGTTTGATGAATGACAGGAAGGCTTGATTTACTACAAGTATTCATGGTTAAAGAAGCCTAAAGCGGAGCGCAGTCCAGTATATTTAGCTGTAAAAGAGATTGTATCTCACCAATACAGGCAAAGAGGCGACTCAGTCTTGTCAGCTTCTCAAGGCATGGATTCATTTACCATCAGGTCTGCCGAGCGCAGTAGTTCTTGTCAAAATGATTTCTCTTTCTTGAAGTGCGTCCTGTTAGCTGTTTTGCTCTTTTATACCCAGCGATCTCAAAGCATTCTTGTCGTTGTTTAAATCAAGAGAGAATCCCAAGCAGTAATTAACGGGAAAATCCTGTTAAACAAACTGTTCATTATTGGTTCCATCAGAAAATCCTGATTTTGATTGAGTTACCTTTTTCAGTAACAGGAGGTTACTACTGAGTTAGAACATATCTAGAAATTCATTAACAATCAAGAAAAACGCAACGCCCAGAGGGAGAAGGGCTCTTCCTACATGTAAACAGGAGTTCATTGCAAAGAAATATTTACTGTACTAATTCATCAAAGAGAGCCATTCCACACAGTTACATACCAGACAAATAGGAGCTTGCTTAAAATCATCATAAATATAGGTAAGATACACTGGAAGTGCTACCTCATTATTTCTTTTGAGAAAGTCCAGCTGCAAACTGATATCTTCTTGCACTATGCAGTCATCAGTATTTTGCATTTTAACTTTTGTGAGCAGGCCCAGCTCAGGTTGAGTTTCACAGTCGTCACCTCTGAGCCCAGCTCCCTCTGTGGCACAGTTATGGACAGGGCTGAGAGGATGGGGATTAGCCAAGGGGCACAGATGACAAGCCAGGGCTTCGGTGGGAATTGGATTGGCTTGGCTTCCCCCCGTCCCCCATCACCATTATTGCTCCTGAGGTTTGATTCATTCAGGGGAATCAGCCCAGTCACCAAGGGAGGCAGACATCTTCCTGGGAGTGTTTCTTCAATACAGCCAGGCAGAGTGGTGGGAGCACCTCCCTGGAGGTGGCGATGCGGGGGGCTGTGTCTTGGGAGTGAGGGACAATGGCATATCAGGGCTGCTCAGTGCCACAAGGCAGGGGGGCAGCTACTGTTAGACCTGCGTCCTGGTGCAGGGGGGGAGCTCCTGCCAGGATGGAGCGAGTAGGGGGAAGGCTGGGGCGGCGGGTCAGGAGTGAGGGGCACCGGTAGCACTGGGGGGCTGTGGCTTGGGAGTGAAGGCATAGTGCAAAGGCACATCAGGGCTGGTCAGCACCACAAAGCAATGGTGGGAGGAACATCTGTCACTGGAGCCACGTCCTGGTGAGTGAGGGAAGCAGCGGGAGCTCTGATTTTCCATGATAAAAAAAACAAAATCAAATGCCAAAATATATAGGTATTTAGAAGGTATTTATTATAATGATTGAGGCACTGGTAGACTTCCAGACTGTTTAAAAACTGTAATTATATCAGTAAAATACTGTGTTCAGCTGATACCTGTATGTGTATATAGATAGATAGATAAAATAGCATTTCATTTTAATCGTGGAAAAACATGGAATTTGGGTGTTTTAAATCAGAGACTATGTCATTTTTAAACAGAGAAAACCAGGATCCCTGCTTATAAACTCATTTCTGCCATTTCGTGTTCTCTCTCGTATCTCTGGGAGTAGCCCAAAGTCACCAAGTAGGACACTGTTTTGGGCCACAAGGCTCTCACAAGATACCAAACTTTCACTGTGATTATATTTCTCTTTCTAGTCACTGTGCAATGTACTTGTCTTGTAGGGCCCTCTCTTTTGGATGTGAGTCTAGGATTATCCTTGTTTTGGGAAACTCTGCAGATCATTTCCACATTATGGCATTGCACATGCTGGGAAATGTATCTCCTTTTTTTCTTCTTTTCTCCATATCCATGATGCCCATGAACTTTATCTTAAACCCTTCAGTATCTGCCAACTTGTGCAAGTATCTCTGCCCAAAGATCATCCTCCCGTTGGATGGGATGATTGCTTTAGTTGGATCTACAGTTCTTATAAAATCATCCTTTCCTGTACTTTGCTGATGACAAATTACCCTCTCCCAGAAAAAAAGAATTATTGTCAGACATTTGTCACAGATTCTTTTCACTGTCACAAGTCCTACCTTCACTGAGAATAAACTCATTTCCACTCCTTCACCTGGAATTACTCTAAGATAAGTGCTATCCATCCATAAGTGTGCCTGATGTTTCTTAATTTTGGTACCTTGAAAACAGTAAAAGCTGTATCTTTCTGCTTTCTACTACATCACAGATCACTGCCTCTCTACCCCTGACCCCAGTGACTTTTGTACCCTTTTTATACTTCAGAGAGGTGGGTGCTATGTTTCCTATGACCAGTCCTCCCTCCACCACCTGGGTGACAAGGCCCATCAACTATTGAAGGCTTCTCTCTACAGTGCCCGCTCTTTCATCCCAAATATGCACCCTCCCTTTTCCTTCAAGGCCCCAGTACAAAGGTTTGTGGGGGGCAAAGTCTGGCTCATGGGCTGGATCAGACCCACGAGAGACTCCATTTCCCAGCAGCCCCTGTGGTGGCAGCTCCTTCTGGCTGCCACCACTGGACCCAGCCCCACTTCCCAGGCACCGCGTCCCATCCACCCTGCACCCACTGCCGGGTGCAGGACCTGCATGAGCAGGGGATGCGGTCAGGCTGCCGGGATGGTGCCACAGCCAAGAGTGAGATGGGCGGGTAGGGCCGAGGAGAACCCGGGATATCGGGGTGCTGGGGTTGGGGCAGAACTGTGATCCACTGCCTGCAAGGCCCTGTGATGAGTGCAAGCAGTGGATCATGGCTCTGCCCTGGCTCTGGCCCTGCTCTGTCACCACCACACAATCCTGGCCCCAGTCCCAGAGCAGCTCCTCGTCCAGCCACACACCCTGCCTGTGTCACTCCCAGCTGCTCTTCATGGAGACCCTGCGAGCACAGGGCTATGACAGTGGGACCAGGGTAGAGCCCCAGTTCTGCAACCCCACTTGTCAGGGCCCCACTGTTCCCAGGGTCTCCGTGAAGACCAGCCGGGGGAGGGACTGCTGGAAAATGGAGTCCAGCCAACAGCCAGATCCACCATTTTGCCTGCGCCTGCCCTAGTAGAAACCTTGAGTTTATTGGATCCATTTCCAATCCCCATCAGTTCTTCTTCGACTGCCAAATCACAAATGCACTTTAACCACTGCCCCAAACAGGATATGGAGGTCCCACACCTAACTTAATCTGCCGCATCCAGCAAGGAGAGTTGGAGCTCTGGGTCTGTGAGGAGAAGGACCACAGGGAAATCTCCAGGTCAGAGGACCTGTCACCAGGTGAGTTGTGTCTATCCCCTCTACCTAGTTCCCCTCAGAAATTCTCTATACCCAGAGTGACTAGGGGCTTAGAAGCTTCTGACCTGTCCTGTGTTGCCATTCCAGGTTGCTAACCTCAAAGAGCTTGTGCTATAATGTGTCCAGGCAGATGTTCTTCCCACCCCCTGAAATTCAAAGCTGTGAAGACAAGCAACTCTTCCTTTCTTCTCTTCCTAATTACAGGTGTTAGGGAAGTTGAGATTAACAAGCTTTCATGTTTGCGCGAGGGGCGGGAAGGAGGGCTGTGGGGAATGAATACCCCAGAGTTTGCACCAGAGTCTTACCTTTGCTGTTTTATCTCTGGGGCCTTGAGTGTCACAAACCCTGAGACTCAGCATAGAGTCCATGTGCAGGTTAATGCCAAGGGATACATGTACACGCCACGATATTTGCCCTTTCATGCACTGCAACTGTGCATTGTTTGCACGAGCGGGATTTCCTAAAATTTTAAAACTCTTTTTGGCGTGTTAAAGTAAAACTGCTCGGATGTAGTCAAGTTTGGCTCACCGCGAATTAAAGCATTGCGTCTATGGATTCGTTGCATGCAAACACAAAGACACTCAAAGACGTGTAACTACCCTCTTTTTCCATCGGGTGGTGTTGCACTACTTTTGTAGTTCAGGCCTTTGATGCCGCTTTGGATTGCTGATGCTATTTTTCTTTTTGGCCCCTGCTCATCCTGCTGTCCTGTACTGCCGCCTGCCTCCCCTGCTGTGTGCAGGCTGGGCAGCGTGGGGGTTGCCAGGTGGGGGGAAGCAGCTGCAGGTTGGGGTCCATGGTGTGGGTGGGGCACTCAGTAGGATGGGGATCCCAGGGCCCCAAGGAATCTTAATCCACCTCCCCCCCACCCCAGTCTGCCATGCTGTTGCTGCTTGGCTTGGGGATTCCCTGGGGTTTGACCTTCTCTGCTGTTTCACATGAGGATACAAAAGACAGGAGGCAAATCATTCTCTTTTATAGACAGAACCTTTAATTTTTTTACCCTTCTATTTTTTTCATTAGTAAACGAGTGGCACAGTTACATTTGTACAAATCCAAGCAGAGAACTATGCACAGTTGAACAACTAGCAGCTACATTGATTGAGGCCACCAACCCCCCCGTTGAAGGACATTCAGCAGACAGGGGACCCCAACCCCATTTGGGCGGTTTGGGGCAGGCACCCCTGCAAGGCAGACATCCAATGGAGGGAGCCAGCACACAGGTGCACAGATGCCAGCCTGGAAATGTTGCACACACTGCATGCTTCACAGACATTTCTGAAAGATTATTTGTACTGATTACCCTCACTGTTTCTACTCTACTAATTATTTGAGCAATTATTTCTAATGATTATTATGAAAAAGGGCAGTCACCCACCCACCAGACGCTGACACTGAGCAGGCAGGAGACCCCATAGTTTATGCCAGGCACCCAAGGAAGCACTCACAAAATAGCACAAGCAGTATTTGACATGCAGATTACTAACATTTCTTTAAATCCAAATATTCTACATTGACATTTACATAACTTAATAGCTTAGTCACAACTAGCATGGGATAGTTATAATATTTTAACTTGCGCAACAAAGACTTATTTTTGTAACTGAAAATTTAAAATGTATGGTGGTCAAATGCCAAATGTTTGGGATCGGTAATAGTCAGTTTTTGACTTTCAGGAGTCACCAGTGTTTTTATGAAGTCATGCGTTGTATTTTTCTGTTTGCTTATGGTTTCGCTTTTGTGTGATTTGTGGTTTTGCGTTTGTGTTTCATACATTCTGATCAAGCACTAGTCGGTCTTTTCAACAGCACCTTCACGCTGCAAGTATTTCGTGTTGCATTTTTCCATTTGTGTCTTTATGATTGTGTTTTGTGTATGTGTTTTCTGGGTCCTTGTGTTTGTGTGTTTGCATGCTTTGTTTGCTTGTGCTTGTGTGTTTGTACGCTTTGTGAATGCTTGTTTTGTAGATTGCATAGACATTAGGGCTGGAAGAGGCCTTGTGAGATCATCTGGTCCAGCCCCCTCCTGCCCAGGGGCAGGAAGTCAGCTGATTTATAGTAATAGTTGCTTGATCAGAATGTATGAAAAGGTGGGACCTCAAGTACAAACAGACTAGATGCAAACATTGCTCTACACTGACATTTGCATAGCTTCATAGCTGCTGTACAACTCAGCTGGAAGAGCTACAGTACTGTAACGCAACGGAGGGAGGCACCAACCACAAAGCCCTGATAGGAGAGCACATACAGTACACGTCAGACATTTCAGATAGTCTTTTTCTAAAGATTAAAATTGCTCTGTTTATTTATAATCATTAGTCTATCCATTATTTCTAAGGATCACTAGGAAAGAGGGCAGTCACCCCCCTCCCAAACACTGACATGGAACAGGCAGTAGGAAAAAGGGCAGTCACCCACCCCACCGGGCGCTGACACCGAGCAGGCAGTCCCAGTGCAGATTCCTGTGGCATGGAGGCCACTTGGGACTGGTCTGCAGAGGAAAGCTCCATGGGCTTGTTCCCTGAGTTGGACCTCTCCCTGGAAGCAGCTAGGAAGCACAGCCCTGCTCCTTCCAGAAGGGAGAACTGCAGCTATAAATCCCCCCTCCCAGAACATTTCTTGGAGGGATGAGGAATGAAACATAGATTTCATAGATTTCATAGACATTAGGGCTGGAAGGGACCTCGGGAGATCATCGAGTCCAGCCCCCTGCCCAAAGGGCAGGAAGTCAGCTGGGGTCATAGGATCCCAGCAAGATAAGCATCCAATTTACTCTTGAAGGTGTTCAATGTAGGTGCTTGAACCACCTCTGCTGGCAGACTGTTCCAGACCATGGGGGCTCGGACAATAAAGAAATTCTTCCTCATGTCCAGCCTGAAACGGTCTTGCAGGAGTTTGTGACCGTTCGACCTCGTCATCCCTTGGGGTGCTCTGGTGAACAAAATATTCTATTATAATATTTCTACCAAATAAAAACAGAACTCATGCGTGCCACAGAAGCAGCTGGTTCAATGGGAGGCACTGCTCCCCACAGACCTATGACAGCCAGCGAGCCCCAGAAATCCACTGTGGGGCTGTTTAGCCTTGTACCCTGAGTGATCCTGCTCTCAGGACTGCCAGCAATCAAGGGTGAGCGCTGGGGAGCAGTCTCACCAATGCACTTTGGCTTCTGGAACGTGTCAGTCCAGTCAGGTGGAGGGCTCAGCATCATCTCCCCTGAACTCACCAGTGCTGTAGAACAGTGTTTCTCAACCTTTTAAGTAGCAAGTACCCCCTAACGTCTGAAAATTTTACTAAGTACCCCAACACTCAATTTTACAGGGGATTTTATACTTACAGACTAATGTGTTTTATATGTCAGAAGTAGGGCTGTGTATGTAAGGCCGTGATATGACAGATGTCTGCTCTGATGTAGGTAGGGCTGCCACCTTTTACACCGGGGTGCACAACTCAAGTATGTACTTGGGCTAGAGGTGATGTTGGCCAAAGGTAGAAGGGATGAACCCAGTGCCATGCAAAGTGTGACACGCCAAATTATTACTGGGAGATTTAAAGTGCTGCATAGTGCATGGTGCATCAAATTTTTTGCTATAGTTTTGACAGGAAAAGAAGGTGAGAGAGAGAAAGTGTTGGGGTACCCACGTACCCCCTGCCTGTGTCTTGCGTTCC
The DNA here is from genome assembly GCF_052110815.1 of Crocodylus siamensis. Classification (NCBI taxonomy): domain Eukaryota; kingdom Metazoa; phylum Chordata; order Crocodylia; family Crocodylidae; genus Crocodylus; species Crocodylus siamensis. Next base: position 4,940,796 of record NC_143400.1, read on the forward strand.
CCCAAGGGTACGCGTACCACAGGTTGAGAAACTATTCTGTAGAAGAAAGTGGCCATTAGCCTCATTCTTCCTTTAAGCAGATGCCACTAGTCTCAACCTCAGCCTGTTAGAGCACAAAGCCATTTGGGTACTGTCCTAATCCACATGTCCCACATCTGTTTCTCCCATCAAGGTCTGAGGCAATTGGGCTGGCAGCTGGGACAGAAGTCTGGCTCTGAAATCCACCGAGTAGGGAATGTTGCATGGCACCTGGATCTGGCCCTTCCTCACACCCAACATTCAGGGTTTTGGAAGGAAGACCTTGTTTTCTTAAGGAAACGCAAGTGCTGAGGTCCGGTCCTGCTTAAAGGCCTATCCCAGCAGGAGGAATAGCAGTGCTTGGACTCATGTCAGGAACTAATTTGGAGTTTCTCTTCCCCATGCAGGAGGTGCCTGCCTTCTGAGCAGAGCTGAGGAACAGCATCCTGAGAAAGGGCCAGCAAACGTGGAGCCATCACAGACTTCCCCAGGGAGTTTGGGTGAGATGGGCTCCCTGAGACCTGAGAAGGACCAATGGCAAAAGGGTCAGGAGAAGCCTCAAAAACAGGAGAATACAGCAGTGAACCAGGTACCATCTCCAATGGGGTGTGAGCTTGGAGAAGAGACACCACCCAGAAAGAGCCCTGAGTTCGGGGGACAATTTATGGAGTTGAGAGGCCTGAAGAGCCGCAAGGCAAAAATCCACTGGAGAGAGACAGATCAGGCAATTAGGGAGGGCCTCAGAGGGAAGCAGGAGTTCACTGCCAAGCACAGGGGGAAAGCCCACCCCCGCTTTGAGTGCAGGAAAACCTGTAACTGCCAATCATGCCTGGCTTTGCACAAGATAAGGCAGGCTGGGGAGAAGCCCCACATCTGTGCCAAGTGTGGAAAGAGTTTCACCTGCCTCTCAACACTGGCTGTTCACAGCAAGATCCATTTTGGAGAGCTTCCCCACCGCTTCATCAAATGTGCAAAGAGCTTTGTGTGCAACCTGGACCTGGTCAAGCACCAACATGTGCAGAGGGAGAAGCGTCAATACCAATGTATCACATGTGGTAAGACCTTCACCCAGTTCTTCTCCTTGGCTCAGCACCGGCACATCCACTTGGGGAGGAAGATACATCGTTGCACCAAGTGCAGGAGGAACTTCATCTGCTGGCAAGACCTGTCCCGACACCGGTGTGTGCAGAGGGAGGAGCAGACACACCACTGCATGAAGTATGGAAAGCACTTCAGGCAGTCCTCTGACCTGGCCAAGCATAGGTGCCTGCACACAGGAGAAAAGACACATCAGTACTCTCAGTGTGGTAAGGTCTTTATCCGCTCTTCCATCCCGGCCAAACACCAGCTCATCCACACAGGGCGGATGCCTTGTTCTGATTCTGGGAAGAGCTTTACCTGCCCTTCCTACCTCGTACGGCACCACCTTGTGCACACAGGGGAGAATCTATATCAGTGCTCTGAGTGTGGGAAGAACTTCACCCAGTCCTCCAAGCTGGCCCAGCACCAGCGCATCCACACAGAGGAGAAGACACTTGGGTGCCCTGAATGTGGGAAGTCCTTCAGCCGCTCCTCCAGCTTGGCCCGACACCAGCTTATCCACACAGGGGAGAAGAGACATCAGTGCTCTGTGTGTGGGAAGAGCTTCACCCAGTCCTCCACCCTAGTTCAGCACCAGCGTATTCACACAGGGGAGAAACCACATCGGTGTTCTGAGTGTGGGAAGAGCTTCACCCAGTCCTCTAGCCTGGGCCGGCACCAGGACCTCCACAGAAAAAAGGTACATCAGTGTTTGGTATGTGGGAAAAGTTTTACCCACTCCTGCCACCTGGCCAGGCACCAGTGCATCCACACAGGGGAGAAGCCATATCGGTGCTCTGGGTGTGGGAGGAGCTTCATCCTGTCCTCTAGCTTGGCTCGGCACCAGCGCCGCCAGACAGGGAAGGCAGATCAGTGTTTAGTGTGTGGGGAAAGATTTACCCTCTCCTGTCACCTGGCTGAGCACCAGCGCATCCACATAAGGAAAACCTCACATCAGTGCTCTGAGTGTGGGAAGAACTTCACCGAATCCTCCAGCTTGGCCGAGCACCAGCTTATTCACAGAGTGGAGAGGCCACATCAGTGTTCAGAGTGTGGGAAGAGATTTACCCAGTCCTCCCACCTGGTGCGGCACCAGCTTACCCATAGAGCGGAAAAGCCACATCAGTGCTCAGAGTGTGGAAAGAGCTTCACCCAGCCCTACAGCCTGTCTCAGCACCAGCGCATCCACACAGCGGAGAAGCCATATCAGTGCTCAGAGTGTGGGAAGGGCTTCACCCAGTCCTCCCACCTGACCCGGCACAAGCGCATCCACACAGCAGAGAAGCCATATCAGTGCTCTGAGTGTGGGAGGAGCTTCACCCAGTCCTCCCACCTGGCCCGACACCAGCGTATCCATTCCCGGGAGCATCCGTAATTCTGCCCGCAAAGAGGAAGGACTTGTACATGTCTACATATTTAGCACCCACCTATGGCTGCATTCAGGCAAACAGCCTCAAGTTGGGGGACTGCAGAAAATGTTCACCCAGCCTTCAGCCCTTGTAGGGCACTGTAAAACCCAAAGGACCCAGGGGCTAGCCTCCAAGGTTTGATTGGTGGGTAGCGGCTAAGAGTTAACACCTGAGGCCAGCGCAGGTGCATGAAGAACCTGTGAGGAGACTATCTTTGCATCAGCCTTGGAACCTACGCATTCCCCATCATTTTCTAAAAGTAGTCAGTGGTCCCAAGGAGAGAAAGAGTTCCTTCAAAATAGGGTGTCCTCTCCAAGACAAATGGCTTCAAATGACACTCAAGAACTGTCACCTCCCAGCTTCATCCTCCCTCCTGTTCCCAGGCTTATGGTATGTGAGGCTTTTGAGTTGCAGAAAGGAGGACATTTGTGGCTGGGAAACATTCCCTGCCCTCCACCCTGAACTCACCTTTCCTCACCGCCACCTAAACTCTCTCCCAATCACACTCAGGCCCATTAGGTGTCTGTAAGACATTGCTCTTGCCACCCCAGGCCTAGTTTGGCAGATTTTGCTTTTCAGCCTGTCTTCAGAATTGTGCACCACTGGGTGCTGCTGCTCCCCCTGCCCTCCTTTCCTTCACTGCATTCTCTATAATGTGTTCTCTGCTCAGACAGACCCAGCACAGAGCATTATATCCCTGTGGTTGGTCTCTATGTTCTCTCCAGAGCTGTGAGCCCAGGGGCTACAGAGCAGAGATCTTTGTGATTTTCCAGGCCTTTCTCTTTCCAGAGGATTCCCTATAACCCAGGGGTTGTTGCTAATCTTCAGGAGCAGGAGTCGGTTGTACTTGAGGTATTACTCCCATGTACTGCTGCGCAGCAAAGACTGCACTTTTGAAGGAACCTCTGGCGGGCAGAAGTAGAGTCTCTTTCCTGGATGAAATGGGGTAGCAGGGATGAAGGAGGTGCAGCCTGTGGAGGTCCTGCCTCTCCTGTGGAATGGTGCAGAAATATGAGGACATCCTCCAGGTGAATTTCAGCATACAGGCAACCCCCGCTTAGCGTTCTGTAATTGGTTCCTGAAAAACCAAGTGTTAAGCAAAACTGAAAGTCTTTGATGACCCAAGATGGTAACTGCAATTGTTTCTAATGACCAAGATGGTGACCATGAGCGTTATAATGAAACTCGCGGAGTGCTAAATGAAACCAGGCATCAGTTGGGTGTTATAATGAAGTAGCACTAAGCGAAAGAGTGTTAAGCGGGGGTTGCTTGTATTGTAATCTCCCATGTGCAGCCTTCCTGCTAGTGCAGGGGCAGTCATTTATTTTGGGCGGAAGGCTACTTACTGAGTTTTGGCAAGCCATTGAGGGCCATATGGGTAGCTCCTCCTCTTGACAGGTGCCCCACCCCAGGTCACCATCTTGGGACCAGAAGCCCCATCCCCTAACCCCTGACCTTTGCCACCAGAACTCCCTGGTGGCCCTAAGGACTGGGGCAATCGCCCACAGTCCTCTCCTTCCTCTCCCTGCACCTCATCTGCACTTCCCTTGGTGCAGGGACGCAGGGACAGTCCAAGACCAGAGGCCCTTGCTAGGTAGATGCTTCTGGCTGGGGCTCGGAGTTGAGGGGCTGGATGGGACCGTGGGGTTGAGTTCTGCTGCTGGCTCCCCCTGGGTCCTACTGCCCCTGGCTCCTGTCATCTTTGACAGGAAGCCAGGACCAGATTAAAATTAATTTTCTAAATTATTTAGGAGCCTTGCAGGCTGGATAAAGTGGCCTGGCAGGCCGGATGCAGCCCACGGGCCATATTTTGCCTGCCTCTGTGGTAGTCGGTTACTCCAAGAGGTAAATAACCCATCATTGCGCATGCTCTTTTATTTATCTCCTCTGTAACCGTCCTCTACTGGTCTCTCCCAATGTATAAAACCACGGTCACTTCATCTGTATGACAGCACTTAAAAAAAATAACCTCGTAACTTTTTTTCAACGAGTCTCCATTTTTTGGCCAGAGGCCTGGTTCGTCTTGTTGATGGAGGCAGCCTCAGAAAGAAGAGAGGGAATGGGACTTGGTTTGACACATTTTGTAGGTGCCTGTTTCATGCCGCCCAGAGGTGCGCACAGTTCACCCTGTTTCAAAGGCCTCTTCCCTGGTTTCCTCCGGCTCCCCACTCTGTGGCCCTGCATGCCACATCCTGCCAGGATGAGCGGACAGGGGAGGCTGCCCTGGGGATGGCACCTTGCCCGTGTTCTGCCCTCGCCCCAGGGCTGCATGTCTGCAGCAGTGACATGGCCCCACTTGTACTTCCAGGTCGCGACTTGGAACAGTCAGTGTGATTTTCACAGGTGCAACTGGGGCTGCTTCTGCTTCTGCTCTGCGGAAGGCCCGCGCCTCTAGGGTCCCCTCTGTCTCTTCTGGTGGCCCTGGAGGACTGTGACTGTGTTTCCAGTGCGTCTGTTCTGGGCGCTCTGGAGGACCACGGCTCTATGGTCTGGGGTGTGGGGTGGGAATGAGGGGCACTGGGGGGGAAGGGTGAGGACAGGGAGAGAGGGGCACTGGGAGGGGCACCAGCAGCTGGGACCAGGCGGGGGTGTGGGCACTGGAGGGGTGTTCCAGGGTGCAGCCCACCCTTGGGCCCTGTGTCAGGGCAGGGCGGGACCCCCACACAGTGCCAGGTGTGGGGCTGGCTGAGGGACGGTGGGTCGTGGTCTGCCCCCCCCATCACTCAATAAAATCCAATTGTCTCCCCGCCACCATCCCACAGGCAGGAGCCTGGATGCTGCCATATGTGCTCGGGGCCGGAGCATGCAGGCCCAGGCTACAGAGATGGAGCTGGCTGCCTGGTGCAGCCTCAGGCTATGATGGAGGAGTGGGACCCAGCCGGCCCCAAGCCCCGGGCAGGGGAAGTCCCTTGTGTTGTCCCCACAGGTGCAGGCAGAGCGTCCCTGACATGGGCGGCACTGCAACAGGTCAAGCAGGAGCGGCCCAAGGGGGCAGTTCAGTGCTGCGAGATGCAGCAGCAGGAGGTGATGCCTTCCTCTCCAGCTGAGCTGCTCTCCGCCATCCCGGAGCTGGACCCAGGCAGTGGCGTCCCCACCCCGGAGACCTGGCGCCTGCACTTCCAGGGCTGCCGCTCCCAGGAGGGCAAGGGGCCGTGCAGCAGCTCCCCAAAACTCCCTACACGGCAGATTACTGACCTAGGGATGTAAAGATTGTTTTAAAAAATAATTTGTTTAATTATTGTCTAATTATATCAGTTAAATAGTTAACCAATAACACAGCAGCTCAGACAGCTGCTGCTGGGAGCTGGCTCTGGGGGCCCTTTTGAAGGAGGTGGTGGCAAGCCCTTCCAGACAACACAGCCCTGGCGAAGCCCCATGCTGGGAGGTAGGGAGCAGCTGTGAAGGAGCAGCTAACTGCTTAATTGATCAGCCATTAGGTTGCCTGCTGTTTTCCTCTCAACCCCATAGGCTATGGGTACTAGTCCCCCTTGCCCTCCTCCCTCCCTCCCGCCTGTCCTGCTGCGTTCTGGCTCCTGCTAGGGCACTGCACGACTTCCCATTCCCCCCTTTCCTGCCAGGCTGCACCACTCCTTATGCTAAGCAATAACTGGTAAGCTAACCAGTTATCACTGGGTTTATCGGTTAAACGATTCATCTTTTTAACCTTTCACATCCCTATTCTACACTACTCCGGGACCTCTTCGGGCAGGGCACACTTGGCCAGGCAGATGGGATGGGGCCAAGGTTAGCAGGGACCAGGGCCATGGTTGGGGCCAGGATCACGGGGCAGTGACAGCGCAGGGCTGAGGCCAGAGCAGAGCTGCTCCCCATATGACAGCTTGTGCCTGGCCCCAGTACAGTGCATCTGTCTTGCAGTGCCGCCCAGCAGCATGGGGTGGCCTAATCCAGTTACAATCCAGCATGGCTGCCCTGTGCTGCCAAGCCGTGCTGCTCCACAGTCCCACTGTACTGGGGCTACCTCACAATCCTGGCCCTGGCCCTGGCCCCAGCCTCAGCCTCAGCCCCAATCACCTGTCCCTTTCCTGGATGCCAATCCCTATGCTCCTGTAGCCCCATCTCATCCCACCCACACCTGCCCACAGCCCCATCTCATCCCCTGCCTGTGCGGGTCCTGAGCCAGTCTCCATAGAAGTGTCTGCCTGCTCTGCCCAGCACTCCTGGCAGTGGATGTGGGATGAATGAGCTAAGATGCTCAGGCAGCAGGGCCAGGGCCAGCAGCAGGGGTAGCACTGGCAGCGACAGCTGAAAGGAGTCTGGCTGCCGTGCTGTCCCAGCCTCTCTGCACGCCTGGGGGCAGTGGGACTGGCCACACGTGTCACTGCCCTAAGTCCCTGCTGTGAGAACAGCTTCCCCAGGGAAGTCAGGGTTCCTGGACTGCAGTCTCTGCTAGCGGTGTTATGATAGCGGCGCCTCCCCTATAGGCACAGTATATACTGAGAGAGGGAACAGTTGTGCTGATGGCGTGAGCTCAAGCGAACAAAAGCCCTGCTCTTTCTGTAGAGCTGTGTCCGTGCCAGACCTTTGCTGGAGCTGCTGTTTCAGCTGAGGAGTAAAGACTCAGGTTTGTGAAGGCTAGAAGAGGCTGGAACAGGAGATGCTGATGGTGTAATGCTTGTGCTTGCAGCTCCCAGAGGCCTTTGAGGACGTGGCAGTGCATTTCATGCAGAAGGAGTGCGAATTGTTTGAAGCTAGAGACAAGGGGCTTTACCGGGACCAGAAGCTGAGGAATCACAAAGCCCTTGTTTCCCTGGGTAAAGTTCTGGTTCCTGTTCCCCCCCAACCCCTGCCACCGAGCTGCATGAGATCAGAATTGCCTTGTTCTCTCTGCTCCTTTACAGTCCTATTCTTGTGCATTTTGGCTGGTGGTTTAAATCCACTTTCTCCCTACTGCTCTGTTGTTACTCAGGCCTCTTGTCCAACTTTGCCTCTTCATATCCTCTTCTGGTTGTCTCAGACACCTTTGCTGGGGCTTTCCCCTTGGTCTAACCCCTGTTGTTTCCATATCCAGCAATTTCTTTGCAAGATAATCCCCCTTTGCTGTCCCAGCATGTTTGTACCACCTTCATTCATTTGCCAAAAACCATCCCTTGGGGAATTAGCCTGCCTGACTCTCTTTCCTGTTGTATTTGGTCTAAATGCTTAACAGTCCCAGCATGCACATTTCAGTGCTCTCTAAGGTTGCAAACACGTTGCCCATCCACATCCACGTGTTTCCGAAAGAACGTTTATGGAGTCACAAAGGTGAAGCAAAAGGACCTCCATACCTTTTTGTTGCACCACCAATACCTAAAATTCATGGTCGCTACAATGCCAGTAATAGATTGCGCCACTCGATTGCGGCAGACATCTGTTTGATGGTAGGAGAGTTTCCTGCACCGTTCAGCTGCCCTGACCGGCTGCTCTGGAGGCTCAAGAGGCCCAATCCTGCAAACCCTGTGAATTTCCAGGCAGGGTCGGGCCCCTGGAGCTCCTGTGCGGCTTTCTCTTCTTTGAGATGTGCCCTCGGGAATCTTGGGGAGCATCTTAGTAAATGGAGAAAGCTAGGTTTTCCCCCTCACTTTGCTTCCTAGCATCTTCATCTCCGTGGACCACAGTTTGCTTTGTCATTCTATAAAGTTTTCTCATTCTGCTAGAATTTTGCTTCATGTTGGGAAGCCTCTTTGCAAAAATTGCATGACCCAGATGGGGCAGATGATTGCATGGGGCAGATGTTTTCAGATCTTTGGTGACACCTGTCCCTGCGATTTAAAAGGGAAGTTGAGTACAGAGCCTGGTGAAAACCAGTTTTCACTTTGTAAGGGTCTGTATTACAGATGCTTGCTCTGACTTATGCGGAGGAGGATGTACATACCTTTAGTAGTCCGGTGTCCTTTTCTTCGTCCTCAGCCCCTTCATCTCTTAATACTTCAAAAATGCTCCTAATGCCACTATTCTGCTTGATCTCCTAACGCTTCATCTCCTAATGCTTCCAAGGGTTGAGCGTATGAACTTCTTTTTCCTGCTCTCCTTCCCTCTGCGCTGCTGGCTGGAATTTCAACTTCATTTACAGTGCCAATGGCTGCAAATGTTCTCTGGGACAGTCTCTTCATAGTAAAATCTCAAACCACAAGCTTTGCTTCAGATTACATGTTAATTTTCTTTTCACATCAGTAATAGCATTGGTTACAACATTATCCAATTTTTTTGTTTAATTGTTGTGGATTTAAGCCAGCTTATCAATTATTTTTCTCAGCTTCTCTAGCATTCAGTTTTCTGTACGAGCCTTTCCGTGATACATCTCTTACATCTGCCTTTTTATAGCTCTCGTCTTTTCTGCATAAATCACTTGGTCCACATCCACTTTACTCTCTTACTGAAGGCTTCTATTTCCTTCAACGCTTCATGAGGCCTCCATTTCCCACCTGGTGTTTCTTATGTGATTGGTTTTCACTTAATGCACCTTTAGCAACTGTAAGTAAAGCTTCCTTCCCTGAATCCCAAAGCGAATCTGCATTATAAGACTGTTAGTCAATTTGCTACAAAGCCTGGGCTTTCTGTTTAAACGAACTTCCACCATTTCTTTCCCTGACATTCTCCTTCTGTATTTTATCTTTTGAGAACTCAGCAAGTATGATACCGCGTGGTGACCATGTTTCTCTCGCAAGGTATCAGTCTTTGAGTTTGCTTATATCTGTTCGTTCTAGTCATTGCACAACCTATGTTTTATTGAATGAACATCTCTGCTGGAGGTGATCTTATTACCATTTTTTTTCCTGAGAAATTGGGTTGACCAGTACCATACCATGGGAATTACCATTCTGAAAAAATGCCTCCTTCCTTCTTTTATCTGTATCTCTAATGTGAGCACATGCATCTATGCATCACCCTCCGTACATACCTTCTGTAAGGATTCACCCACTAAATGAAAAGGCTGCTGTAGTTGCCCCTACAAACATCATCCTTTTCTCTGTGGTGTCAAAATGAATTACTTTCTTTCCCATATACAAGCTTTCATTGTCATCAGTCTGTCATGGACGCTTCACTTTCAAGAACCATTACGGCAAGCCTTTATTGAGAATAAATGGCCAGCTGGATAGACGGGTATGATGAGTGTGTTCACTCTCTTTTCAAATCAATATCTCAAAAATCTATAAAAGTATTCTCTTCCTTCCTCCTTGCACATCACAGATCACTGCATCTCTGCCCACCTTCCTTGGTGCCACTGGGAGCTTTTTACCCCTTACATACTTTTGAGGGATCATGCTTCAGACAACCACTTACTTGGGTGACCGAGGCCATGATCTGTTGAAGGTTTCTTCCTATAGTTGTCTGTTATGCTAAATGTTCTCCTTTCCCTTTCCTTTCGAGTCCTCATTAGAATGGCCAAACTCAGCTTGTTTTCTTGATTTTGAGGCACAAATCTGGTATCTCTGGGGTACCGGGAACTTAAATTTCCATCTTCCCTTAGCAATGCAAGAGTTGATAGCTTAGCCCAAGCTGGCCATACTTCTGTTATGCCCTCTGGCAGGCCATGATCTTGTTTGAATTGCCCCATGGCAGCTATCAGAGTTGGAAGAAACTCTTGGGGGTTATTAAGATTAGGCTGTAGAGAGGCTGGTGCTCTGTTCCCCACTCTGCTAGTCCTGTTGTTTAGTTGGAAGTGAAACCCTGCTCCTCCTCTCTGTAACAGTCAGGAATAAAGGCAGTGTTTAATCAATAGCTCCAGCTGTATGTCAAACCTACTAGATGGTCTTTGGATTCACCATCTTTCATGCTTGGGGAGATATAAGAGCCTCCTTCTTGCCACCAGAATTTCCCACTGGGGCACAAGGGCTACGAACTGTGAGACCTGAGACCTAGAGTCCACGTGGAACTGGACCCCCTGTTCTTACAGTGTAATTGAGGCTCAGCCATACTCTGGGGTTGTCCCAGCACAGGGAAATAGAAGATCTTTTCCTGGACAGGGACTAATTTCTGGGCTCCTGTCTCCACCCAGCAGATGCTGAGACAGTGGGCAGAGCTGAGCAACAGCAGCCTCCTGAGGCAGGGCCTGCCAACCTGAAGCTGTTTCAGACCAGAAACCAACTCCCCACCCAACAGAGACAGAGAACAATGGAGACCCAAAAGAGCATGGAAGGATTTGAAAGGCAGGGACTCCTGAAGAGCCGCAAGGGCACAGTTCCCAAGGGGCAGGGGCTGCGTATACGTGGAGATGAACAGGAACTTGGGGCTCTCAGGGAGAATGCCCACCCCTGTGCTGAGCATCGGGACAGCTTCCAGCATACATGCCCTCTCCTTGGGTACCAGCCAACGCGCTGGGGCGAGCACCCTCACCTCTGCTTGGAGTGTGGGAAGAGCTTTGTCTTTCCGGCTGACCTCCAAGTGCACCAGGGCGTGCACACGGGGGAGCAGCTGTACCGCTGTGTTGAGTGCAAAAAGAGCTTCACCAGGTTGGATCACCTTCAAAGCCACACATTTCCAACCGCCGCATGAACTCGTCCTGGTACTTGGTTGAAGAGCTCAGTCCCCCCGACACCGCTCTGCTGTCAGGTCTCACTGGTGGACGCTGTCAGATAAGTCAAACACGGTGTTACTTGCTGGCCTCTGAAAAGTACCAGTATCAAAACTGAGAGGGGCAAATAAGGCCAGTGCAATGGGGCAGATTTCCAAAGGCGCAAAGAGGAGGCAAGCACTAAACTCTTAGGACCTCTCCTGGGAGAGCTCTGCCACAGCAACCATTATTATCATTTTACTGGGAGAGGAAGTTGGGGTTGTGGGTCCTGTTCCTCTTCCCTTCTCCAGGGGCACAATAACAGAATGCATACAGGCCCAACCGTGTCCCTCGGTGCCTGCAGTGAAACGCATTGTGACACGGCATTAGGAGGTGGGGGTGATGCAAACCAGCATTGTGCAGCAGTCACAGCTGCTCCTGCCTTCGCCTTTACAAAAGGTTCCCGTCACAGCAAACCACCCTGGTGCATAGAGGACACCAGCACAAGTAGGTCTGTGCAGACCAAAGGTAGCAGCAAGCGGTTACTATAAGGGAATACCAGGGTAGGTGACGAGAGACTAACCAATGCCGGCCATTGCAAGCTGCTGTATAGAGATGCATGATTTTTGTCTGAAATCTGGGGTGGGAAAAAAGGGAGATCATTAAAATGAAATATTGAAGAGCTACTTTCAGTTACTGCAAAGGAAAGGAACATTCCCAGCCAGCTTAGAGAGAACAACTGAGAAAAAAACAACAGCATCATTCAAGCAGCATCAAATTAAATAACACTGCAATAAAATTCAATCTAAGGCACCGTGCAAAGATGATCCAGCCGAGGAGACAAAAGGCAGATTTGTGCTTTCTAATCACATTGGCAAGTGCTGGAATGGAGGACTGGAAATGCCATTTTTTGACAAAAGACTTAATAACTTTTCCAGTGACTCAAAGAGATGCCAGACTCTCCAGTTCTCAACTTCCTTTGCTCTTTCCTGGCCAGGACTCGGAGGTGTCCCTGCCTGAGAAGGCAAACATGAAGTTACCAGCTGAATCATGAAGTCCAAAGCGGTGCCTTGAAGCTCCACTCCTTTTTTAAGGGGCAACAGAAGACTGTCCGGTAACTCAGCAGTTCATGTCCCTAAACAAGTGCTGCATTAGGGAAGGGTGGAAAGATCCAGGACGTGTTTGGGAAGAACCTCTCTGCAGAAGCTTTGGGATTTCAGTTCCAACTATTTGACAAAATACTCATGTGAAAAGACTTGGTGTCTAAAAAGCCCCTGCTCCTGGCTCAAGACAAGCCCTTTGTCACCCAGGAGGCCATGATCTCAGGTCACACGGGTCCAAACGTCCCTTACCTAATAAGAGCAAGTACTCTGGGAAGGCCCCTGCTTTCTCCTGCCAAACGGCCCAGCGCTGCATGAGTCAGTGAGAATGGGACAGGGGCTGCGGGAGGAGACGCGGCCTCGAGTGTGCGCCAGGGCAGGCTCTGGCACTGCGCTGCTGCGGCTACAGCAACAACCACACTGGGAGGAGAGGACGGCAGCAAGTGGCAGGGTCAAGGGATGCAAGTCCTTCCCATGCACTTCCCCAGCAGGAACAGCACAGCCAGGAGGTTGCTCTCCGAGGGGGATTTGAACTGGTTTATAATTTGCCAGCCTGCACTTACCCCAGCAATGGTTCTGCTCCACCAGAGCAGGGGAGATCGTGCCCACTAAAGCAAGGGGAACTTGCAGCAGTTCAAGTCATGGACTGTCCTAGTTCCCCTTCCTCCCTATCTCAGCAGAAATGCAGGGACCCCTGGCCTGATGTGCCGAGACATCTCCTCCGCGCTGGATCCGATGCCTGCGCTTGATTCCTTTGGCTGCTGAGGTTTGCTGGGATGTCTGCAATGATGCACACAGGCACAGCTTTAGTGACTGAAATCAAAAGCAAGACAATTAAACCAACAACGGGTGCTGGTTGCGCTAAGCTCCCGATTGACAACCTTAGCATCCCTATGTGTGAGACTGAGGAATTATACAATGGTCCCCAGGTAGGAGCTGAGCATCAGAAGTGACTGGAAACCTCAGTCCACACCCAACAACTCATGTAACTTCACCTGTAGGAAAGTTCAGCATAAGACCTGGGGCTCATTCATGAGCATCGCTCAGGACTAAGGAAATCCGTGGGACGTGTCTCCAGGAGGGACAGCTTGCCGTTCCTAGGGCTAAGATCACTGCCAAATATGCTCTGTGCAGGCTGCCAGAATTTCCCCATGCCAAGCTCATGTCAACAAATGCATCACATCTGTTGGCCTCCTCCACTTCATGGGGATGAAGTCTCTCCTGGCTCCGCATCCTCTCAATTAGGAAGTGAGATGCCCGTTCAGCTGGAGAGGTGTTTCCCCATTGACTGACCCTCTGTCATTGCATTTTCTGCAGCTGTTCGGTGATCAATTAGTCCGTTTTGGGAAATCAGTGTACGTCACAGGAGGTGACACAAAGCCCCTGCTCCAGCACTGACAAACTTCTTCTGAGGTAAGAAGCAAGAAAAGAGGCATACCTGAGGGCATCTCAAAGCAGGAATGAGTCCAGTCGTTCCTGAGGCCGCTACAACTGTTGGGGCACCTTAGATGCTGTAACAACCCTCTGTGTTTGGCTAGCTTAGTGCACGCTTGTCAGTTGAAACCCCATCTAGTCCTTAATATTGGTCCCCAGCAATTCTTGGGTCTACCTCTTTTCCTCTTTCCCCCCACTGCACTCTGCATTATGCTGTTGGCAAGAGTATCCAGCCGTCTCGTGATGTGTCCAAACCATTGCAGCCTCCTTCATCACACAACCTCCAACCATGGTTCATGCGTTCCAGTTTCTTGACTGATCTGCTCCTTGACAGACTCTTTGGTCTGGTGCTCAGTGAACAAGGCCAAAGCAGGACTGTTCCCAACTGGATCATCCCAGCCAAGGCTTTGTCTAGCTGCGTCTGCAAAACCTCCAAGGATGGAGAGTCCACCACCTCTCTGGGTAACCTGCTCCAGGGTTTTATTACCCTCCTAGTAAGCAAGTTTTTCCTACTTCCCTTGCTGAAACGTGAGCCCATTGCTCCTTGCTCTGTCATCTGCCACCACTGAGAACAGTCCAGCTCCATCCTCTTTGAACCACCTTTCAGGTAGTTGAAGACTGCTATTAAATCCTCTCTCAGTCTTCTCCAGATTAAATAAACCCAGTTCCCTCCACCTCTCCTCATAAGTCACATGCCCCAGCCCCCAAACCATTTTCATTGTCCTCCACTGGACTCTCTCCAATTTGTCCACATCCTTTCTGTTGTGGGGGTGCCAAAACTGAACATGATACTCCAGATGTGGCCTCACTAGTGCCGAATAGAGGGGAAGAATCGCTGCCCTTGATCTGCCGGCAACGCTTCTACCGATCCAGCCCAGGATGCTGTTAGCCTTGTTGGCACCAAGGGCGCACCGCTGGCTCCTATTCAGGTCCTTGTCCATTGTAACCCCCAGGTCCTTTTCTGCAGAGCTGCTGCTCAGGAAGGTGCAACTTCCTGGCGATTCCTGGGATTGGGGTTGGGGCAGGGGGAGACCATCTCCCACTAACCCAGCTCGTGGTGAGGAGGGGGAGCAGAAAGTCAGGGACACAGGAGAGGAGGGCTGGCAGCCTGTCTGACCTGCGACTGCACCCCAGCGGTCCTGGAGCTGCACTGAGAAGGTCTCAGCTAGTGCAGGGTGAATTCAGCTCGCTTCTGCAAGCAGCTGTTCTACCACAGCTGGAGTCTCTCTAATGGACCTTGATGACTAGGATCCCCTGAGTCCCAGGCACTGCTGGCTAGGTGCTTGCATCCGGACAGCTCTGACAGACAGCACCATCCCCGGGCCCCTGAGGAGGCGAATGCCAGGAGCCTTCCACTCTACTCAGGATATGCCCTGTGCAAAAAACCCCATTTGATGCTTTCCCTAAAGATTTCCCTCACCTCAGTAGACGTTTGGCTCGACTTAGCCAGGCTCCCTGGATCATCAGCTCCAAAATGCACGCAAAATACACACAGCCCCCAAAGCGGAGAGTTTTACAGCAGCTGATCACCGAGCCAGCAGCGAAACCAGAAGTGCACGTCCAGTTTCACAGCTGGCGCGTCCAGGGGGTGCATGGCCAATCTCAGGGGGTGCATGAGAATCTCGACATCTCAGTGCCTTTGATCATTGTGCCGAAACCCCAAAACTCCCAGGCAGGAGAGAAGCTAACAACTTCTGGACCCTCAGGAAAAGCCCCAGAAATATGGGAAGCTGTGTGCACACTGAAACCACCCAGCCGCCTTCACCCTCCGTGCTGGGGTGCTGCATCAAGAACAGGGGTGTTTAGTTGATGGACTCAGCGCCAGGATACATGAGCTCTCCCCATCTAACATACGAGGACCAGCAGAGTTGTAGAGGCCAGGATGGGAATTCAGGAGACAGTCTGCCCTTCAGACATATGCAATGGCATCTGTCTCTCCTGGGGACCACCTCCACTACCACTGTGCCTGAATACTTCTCAGCCTTTGCTGTCTTGGCCCCTGGAGCATCGTTCCCATTTCCCAGAAAAGGGAACTGAGGCAGAGAACAAAATTCTTAAAGATCTGTGGGTGCCGAAGCCTGCCGACAAGCGCCTGGAAAGGAATGGCTCAGATCCAGGGGCAGGTGCCATAACAGAGCCGAGCAGGGAAGACCAAACAGCAGAGGACACGGAAGAGGACACAAAAGCTGTCATGACGTTAGTGTGATGCTAATCCAATCACGTGGAAAGTGAGTTAAATTGTCTCAAGCTTGACGACCTATTAACAATTTTAAAAAAGCCTTCAAGGGCTAAAGGAGGAAGGGCAAGCGCACACTGCAGAGGCAATAGGTCCTGGCAGGGATGCTGGTGAGTCGGCATCCCCCAGCCCCTCCTGCTGGCACACTCCAAGCCCACACATGTGCCAGGAGGGCCCTGGCTCCTGGAAGCATGTCCCACTGATGCCAGTGGGATTCCCCCGGATTCAGAGCGGTGGTCAGTCTCCAGACTGACATGTCTTCACATCTATTCCCCCAAGTCCAGGGCATCTGCCATCGGACATCTTGCTCTGCTAGAGAACACAACGAACGTCCTCAAGAGCCCACACGTTCCCTTGCTCTTAAATCTGCTCCATAAAAATGCTTTTAACAGCGAATGTTATTTCTGGCAGACCTTTCCTGAATGTGCCCTCTCAAATACTGCTAACCGAGGACTCTCTTACTGGGCTACGCAAGCATATCTGAAAGTAGGGCGATGTTCCCACGCTTGCCAAGTCTAAATAAAGCTACAAGACACCACACGCTTCCTACTGGCAAGTCCAGTATTCGCCTGGCAGCGCGACAAGGCTCCAAGCCCCACCTGCCACTGCAGACCCCCGGCTGTGCAGAACCGGTGTCAGGAGTTGCTACAGCCACCGGAGTAGGGCCGCTCCAACCATTAGGTGAACTAGATGGTTGCCTAGGGCGCCACAATTTGTGGGGCACCAAAACAATATGCAGAACATAACAGGAACATCATTCTTAATACCAGCTCTGGCCGACATACTGCTGGCAACGTCATCCTAAAAGCTGAACCCCTACTCCTGGATCAGCTTCCAGCTCCTGACACTGGTTTCTTACACCTTCCTTCTCCCTTCCACCCAGGGGGGCAACACATAGGGGGTGTGTGGGGATGCACGTGCACCCCCTGAGAGCGCCAGCGCACCCCCTATCAGGCCGCACTCCCCATGTAGCCAGCTAGCGGGCTCCTCGCTGACTGGCATCAGGAGGGGCACGTGCCCCCCCAGCTCAAGAGGCACCAGATAAGACAGCACCCATGTTTCCACCCTTTTTAAAAATCTCAGGCACCCTGGATTTCGTCAGTCGCGTTGAAGATTTCGTAAAGAGTGAGACGACCAAATTACGCCGACTCCGGGTACGGAGACGCGTTGTGCCTGTAATTCGGGAAACGGGTTTCGAGGCAGGAATTTCTTGGTTCGCTTTTGTAGCGCTCATTTCATTTACGGGGTGTAGAACTGATGTACCAGCGCAGTGGTCATCGTAAGAAAAGTTTGTGCTGGACTTCGCACCCTGGCTGCTCCCGGCACGGCGCAGACGAACAGCTGAACGCGGCAGAGTCGGACCAATCGGCGCACAGAGGAGCGCGCACCCCGTTCCCCGTCAGCCAATCAGACAGCGGAGGGGGGCGGGCTCCCCCCCCACCCGCCTGGCCTGGCAGAGGCCAATCAGAGCGAAGAAGGGCGGAGCGGCGCTGACCCCGCCCATGCGGCCACTCCACCCAGTCACCGCAGGCCTCAGGGCGGCCAATGAAAACGCGAGCCTCCGATCCGGCCCTGGCGCGCTTCCCGGGCGCAGGAACTGAAGTCCGGCGAGTCGTGTCTACCCCGGCTGCCTGCGCTACAGGCGCGGCCTGCAGCCACGTGTTTCCCTTTGGCTGCCAAGCGCAGGGGTCAGGGCACGCGGCAGGATCTCCCGGCTGCCAAACCTCGCTTCCGCCGCGGCCGGGCTCAGGCAGCCGTAGGCTCGGGCACCGCAAGGCTGCAGCAGCCTCGGCAGAACTACAGCTCCCAGCGTGCACCCTGCCGGAAGTGTGAGCTCGCGAAGACGCCCGTTTCCGAGGCGACCGGCCGCGCCGGAACTACCAGCGCTCGCCCGCGGGCCGTCGTGACGCGGGGCTCCTGAGGCGCATGCGTGCAAACACCCAGGCATGCCCGGCCACGCATGCAGGGTACTGCGCCCCCCGCCCTCCGGCGTGGCCCCGCACGTGCCGGTCTGGCAGGCCGCTCCGCATATTTGGGGGGTGGGGGGAGAACACCGCGCATGCGCAGCAACCAGCGGAGTGCAGGGTCCTAGTGCGCACTACGTGAGAGCCCGCGCACAGTGCCTCCCGCCGTTCCCTCCTAGGCTCCCTTGCCTTGTTTCTAAAAGTAACCGGGGGTGGTGGTGGGGAGGCGGCTGAGCATCAAGGATCCTGGTTTTTCTATTAAAAAACCCCGGTTTTTCGGATTTAAAAGAGGAACCCAAAAATCTATTTTTTCCATGATTAAAAAGGAACACTGCTACTCCTCCGTCTCTATGTTAATGGCATTTCATTTTAGTCATGGACAAATAACAGATTGTGCAATACCTTTGATTAGCAAAAAAAAATCCTGAGAAAGCCAGAATTGCTGCTGATCATAGAAAATTTGGGGAGGAAAGGACTTAAGGAGGCCACAGCTAGTCCAGCTCCAACTACATCATTTCAGCTAGGGCTTTGAACCAGGCCTTTGACACCTGCAGGAGGCAGATTCCACCCCCTCTCTAGGGAGCCTGGTCTGGTGTTTCACCCCCTCCTAGAGAGATTTTTTCCTAATACCCAA
Organism: Crocodylus siamensis; assembly: GCF_052110815.1. Taxonomy (NCBI): domain Eukaryota; kingdom Metazoa; phylum Chordata; order Crocodylia; family Crocodylidae; genus Crocodylus; species Crocodylus siamensis. The sequence goes on from NC_143400.1 coordinate 4,959,162, forward strand.
TCTCAATGTTCCTTGGTGCCTATTGCTTCTTTTCTGTCTGTGCTTTTTGAGGCCTTAGGGCCTGTCAACTTGTAACTTCTTGGTATAGGAAGGCATATAGCCATTTTACACTGAGAAGAGAGATTAGGGTTTATATGAGCACTGAAGTCCTCCAAGCTGGGCAACAAGCTGCCTTGGTCTTTCTGCAGGGACAGGGCCTTACCTAATACACCCTGCTATGTCCAAGTGCAGAGCAGCGAGCAGGGGACGAAGTGTAACAGAAAGATTAATAGCAGGACACACCGTTCACTGTGACTTGAAGCGCATGAACATCCAGCCCATGCCCGAATGCAGCTCTTAGTAGTAAGTTACCCCCCACAAAAAAAGCACCTGGACTAGGACCCTGCTTCAAAAAAAGCTTCCTATTCCTTGAAATACTACTAGCACACCAAACACTGTTAGTACATCTTTTATCCAGACATTAAAAAGGGCAACATCCACCACCCAGCTGACCCTTAGGGCAGATCTCCGGGGATCACACATACCTGCAGCTATGCTTTACAAAGTAAGGGGGGAAACTGCCCATGTGCAACACGCAGTTGATCAAACCGAAGTCAGACAAGCCAACCAACAGAAAAACCAGAACAGAAGTAAGATTGCTTGTTCTTCTCACCATTTTCAATTTGCCACCCCTTGTTTTAGTTTTCAGACCTTCTGTTCAGAACTCAGGAGGCGGCTAGTAATACGTTGCACATGCAGAGCCGATACTCTTTCATGCAACCAGCCGTTTCCAAGCCTCCACACACAATTTATCCCCCTTTATGTTCCCTATTTTTGCACTTATCCTCCATTTGATTATCCCCCCTGCTCCTATTTATTTTTCCCAGCAGATTAGTTAGATAGAAAGAGTTTCTGAAGGGCTTTTGCCTTGTAGAGCAGTCCACAGTACAAGTTGGACAGAACGTGCACTGTGAAAGATCAGGAGCCCTAAACAGGAGGATTGCCTGAACAGCCTTGCCTCTGTCCCCTTCATAGAATTCCCCCTTCACTCAATTTCTCTTTCCAATTTTCCACTCTCCCTGGCTGTGCTGTTTTCTCAGGATAGCTGCCAATTCAAGACATCAGAAGAGAATGATAAGAGCATTAAATGAGATCCATCTCGGCAATAAAATGGATCTCTCATTTCTTTCAATCATGCAGAAAAGAGAATTTCTGCTTAGTAATAACCTTGCAAATCTTTTTGCCTGGAGCTCCGGACATGGTGCACATCCTCTCTATTCAGATGTCTGACAGGCCAGTTTTTTACTCCATCAGGATATTGTCAAATTATTTTTGATGCAGTATTTACAGAGATCTATGCTCATTGGATTGGACTGCAAACACAGAATACTGCAGTTGGCTTGACCTCTCATTATTATGCTCAGTTCTTGCCCAAGTGATGGACAAACCATGAGACTGAGAAATTGTCAAAGGCAGTATAAAAAAAATAAAAAGAATACTGCTAGCAGGAAAGCACCTAGACCTGACAGATTTCCCAGGTACAGAGTATTAAGAATGTGTCATTTAAATGAACTGTGTCATGAAACACTAAAGGGCCAAACTTTGCCTGCAAATGGAAGGGTAGCCTAAAGACTGAAGCAGAGATAAGAATCTTTCAGTTTAAAATGTGTGTACTATCACCACTGCCATTATGTACACAATTATTAACATATTTATCTTCACAACACTTCTGAGCTAGACAAGTACTACTGCCTGATTTTAAAAGTTAGAAAGCAGAGTAAAATACAGAGGCTAAGAGTCAGATTTTGACAGTAGTTTAAGTGACTTGCATTACAACAACACTCACGAGGTACACGGGTATAATGGCAGTGGCAATTGTTCACATGCTCTAGTCTTCAGACATCCTTACTACTTTCTGCCTGGGAAATCTGACAGATCTAGGTGCTTTCCTGCTAACAGCATTTTTTCTTGTATTAATTGCCTTGATAATCTCTCAATCTCATGGTTTGTCCATCACTGGGAAGAGAATTAACCTTAATAAATGAGCTATCAAACAAAAAGCAGCCAGTTGCGCTATCCCCTTGTGTTTCCCCTAAATTTTCTAGGAAGCAAGGTTTTTGAGCGGTTTTTAACTAAACCAGCTGTGTTGTTGGGAGAGATTAGACAAGCTTACTTCGTATATCGTCAAAGGTCCAGATCGTTTCCAGGAATTTAATGCGGAGAAGACTGTTACAAACACTTATATTGATTAAACAAATCTTTAGATGTAGCACTGAGTTAGGCAAACTAGTATCTGTCTGTATTTGGAAAAAATCATTTTCTAAAAATCTTCGGCAACACTAATAAGCACCCCATTCCATCAGCAAGCAAGACAGTACTACTTTAAAAAAAAAAATTAGTAGTGTCCGAGACCTTCCCAATAATCCTTTGTGCAGAGTCTGAAGACATTGTTACCAACAAGATCATCTTTTTGGCAGATGTTTAGTGTGCTTCTGCTATATACAAGTCATGGTTCAAGTGATACTTCATTAGAAACAAGTCAAACCAGCTTTACCAAAAGAAGCAAAAATGATCAATGCATACAAGTACAGAACATGTTTCAATACAACAGGTATCAATTGCACTGCTTCACAACCAGCACATGTCGTTTCGGGACTTGTGGCATACTGCGAAACACTGATTTTTCCAGTTTTTCATATGGCCAAATTTCAGGCGCACACACTTTTTGAAATCATCTCTTTTCACTAAAACCAGAGTTGCAGCAAGTGAAAGAGCATGTATGTTCAGCATTCACTGCTTCCTTGGACACAGGACCAGCACTAGCTGCCCAAAGGATTATGGCTGTTCTCTTGGAAAAAAAGGCAGGATTATTGCTGAGCCAAAAAGCATCCCATAGTTTTCAAAGTGTCTTTAAAAGAAAGTGTCCAATTTCCCTTTAAAAAAAGTGTCTTGAAATACAAGATCTGTGACAGTTTTCCCATAACTTACTGAGGGAATCTGCCAGCTATTCCTAACCAATACAATATAGCATTAGATATTAAATAAAATACATTGCACAGTAACTCTGGATTAAAAGCCTCAAATAAAAGTGTAATAAGGTATCTTAATATTCAAGGTTGCCAAGAGCCTTTAAATGGATACAGCTCTTTATTGCAGCCATGCATACTAGGATTCGAATCCACATTAGGGGCTGAAACTTCAGATCCATTTTACTTCAGCATAGGAGAGGCAAAGAAGTTGCCTTGACGCCCAAGGTTGGTTGCAGATCTGCTTTTGCTCCCAAACCTATTCAAGACAAATGGAAAGAGGGTCACTTCTATAGCAGTCCTCATGATACTGCTGAATGAGCAGCCATCCCCTCTCCCCTCCACATTGTGCTGTGATCCCAGACAGTTATCTTTTCACCCTCCTCTAACTTTTCACTAATTTGTACCCCCCCCACCTTCTTGCCTTTGTTTAGGATCAACATGGTTATTGCTGGATCCTGGAAGTTAAGTACAGTTTAACTGAAGAGAGGGCCTCCTTGCATCAGCTACCCTGTGATGAGCTTCACTGGAAACCATGAAGCAGGGATGGACCATGGGTGGTTTTCAAGGAGCTACCAACTGGTCTCATATTTGTCCCGAAGGACAGATCAAGTCCTGTAGATTTCTCCACTTTCAAAGTTCTCACCTCACGTGCCCCTGATTACCATGTGCTTATAAGCTTGTAGCCAGAGCTCTATCAATATAAAGCACTGAGTGTAGTCTCTGGTTATACAGAAGGCACTGACTCAAATATCATTATTTTGGCCACATTTAGAGATCATAGTTGGTTGTGTAGTAACTTTCCAAAAACCTTTGAATCATAAGTGGATCTAGCTGTTCCCAAATTCTTATCTGTTCACAAAGGCCTATTTCAATTCAGTGCATTTGGATGATAAGCACTGAGCACATAACAGTACTTGGACCAATGCAGTACCTCAAACAAATTTTTTTAACTCCCAAAGCACATGCTACCACTTACTTGGGGGTAGTTTTGCTGAGTGTAGATCTGACTTTCTGGGATAGAGAGCTAGATGAAGGAGTCTTTATCAGCTGCCGCTCAGGAGTGGTGAGAGGACCCAGCACGCTCACTTTGCAGATGAGAAGGGTGGGGTGGGATGGGATTTAAAAAACAAAAAACAAAAACAAAACCCACAGTATTAGGATACCTTGCATACAAGACAACATTTCTCAAGGTAAGTGAAGTTATCTGCAGAAACACTGATTTCAGATTTACTGAGCTAACCCAAGTTATCCTGCAACGTTAAACTAGCTTTGCTGCCGAAGAGCCACTTTCAGTATGCATTTGTATGTAAAAAGTATGTTAATGCCAACAGCAGATAGTGGGAGTTCAAAAGAAAGCATCTGATTTGTCCTGCCCAGTGTCACTTCCCTCACCCTGCTGACAATGCAAATGGCCACCTAGAAGTTTATCAGGGGTGACCACTAGTATCTGGGGGACCGTTTGTTCACCAAAGCACCCCAAGGGATGACAAGGTTGAACAATTATAAAACTACTGCCAGACCGTTTCAGGCTGGACATAAGGGAGAATTTCTTTGCTGTCCAAGCCCCCATGGTCTGGAACAGCCTGCTATTAGAGGTGGTTCAAGCACCTACATTGAACACCTTCAAGAACAAATTGGATGCTTGTCCTGCTGGGATCCTATGACCCCAACTGACCTCCTGCCCTTCAGGCAGGGGGCTGGACTCGATCTTCCAAGGTCCCTTCCAGCCCTATTGTCTGTAAAATCTATGGGGAAAAAAAAAAAGTCGCTCTACATTTTGCAGTCGATTAGAAGAAGCCTATATTTCCTGAAACAGAGACGGAGTAAGCATCAGACTCTCACTAATTTAAGCGACAGGTTGCAATTACCAGCAGAGGTTTGGGATTAGGAACCAAGCATTAGCCTTGTTTCACACTGGGGATCTATTTCCTGGGGCTGAAAGAGATCAATGAATACCTTTTGAAAAGCAAAGCCACCAGTTACCAAACAACCTTTGGTATTGATAAAAACTACAGGGGTCAGCAGCAGTAAATTTGGCCATTTTTGGACTTATTGTTTTGGTTAGAATAGATCGGGTGGGCAAAATTCAGCCTGCAGGCCAGATGCAGCCCACCAGGCCATTCTATCCAGCCTGCGGGTCCCCTAAAAAACAAAACATCAACTTAGAAAACATTTATCTGCCTCTGGCTGCCTGTCATGCAGCCCTCGATGGCTTGCCAAAACTCAGTAAGTGGCCCTCCACCCAAAATAAGTGCCCACCCCTGGAATAGATGCTTGGTCATGGTTGAAGATCTGACAGAGCAAAACTCTGGTACTACCTTTGACCTCTGGTTTCTGAGGAGTTGAGAAGGCATTGGAGTTTTCAATTATGTGTGCCGGGTCAATGTTTTCTTGCTCCACTACCATGAATTGGCTCCAGTATTCCACTGGCAGTGACAAGAGTCGCTCAACCACCTACAGAAACACTCATTAGTGCACAGCTTGCCACTATATTCAAGCCACAACTGACAGGTTTTGATACGCTGTCATAGTAAGCTGGTATACAGGGATACTTCATCAGGATAAACTTATGCACTTCACATGCCTGACATCCACATTCCAACTCAGTGTCCTGGCTGCTGACCTACCTTAGGTTGTCGTTTAGTGTCCTGTAGTAGTGTCATAGGATCAGGATCAGGGACAGCATGGGCAACTATTGTTGGTCCAAAGACTTTAGCTAGGTTAGTAATATCCATCTTAGTGTCTAGGCTCTGAGATACTCTAAACAAAAGAAAGTAAAAAGGTAGATAAAAAACCCATTTCTTACAAAGCCAAATCTCTCAGCACCCTGAATTTTCAAGTTTTCCAGAGTAAAGGCTCCTATGTCTCAGCCACTAGTGTAAGCCTTTAGGGAAAAAAAAAGAAAAATGACAGTGCCACTTAAGTAGCTGACCTCACCTCTGCAGGTGAATCATGAGGAAAGCCAGAGTGTCTCTGTTGGCATGAGGAAGCTCACTAACAGCCTGGTACATTGCAGCTACACTGTTGTCTTCATCCAAAATTTCTTGGAGAGGGATGTGATGGTGGGAAAGAGGGGAGAAAAGAAAAGGAGAGAGAAAGGATTAGGTAAACATCTTTTTTTTTTGTCCAAGCAAGCATGCTGTATGTGACATTCAGCACATCCTCACCTGCTGCCTCCATAAAGGTCTTGTTTAACCGGAAGGTGAGGAGGGGCTCCTTTAGGCTCCGTAGGAAGTCTTTAAGAAGGCCACAGATGGCATGGATATCATCCACCTTGCTGAGCAGGGGCACCATCTTCCCTCGAAGAAATTTCTCCTTCAGTTCTTTCACTGTCCGGTCACAGCCTGAAATTCTGTACAGGCCCGTCTGTTAGCAGAAAGCAATGATAAAAAGCCAGGAACATCACTTGCACATGTCCAACATAAAACAGGTTCTTGACAAGATTAGACTCCTGCCCCCAGGTCTCAACCCAAATTGAGGACTTTGGGTACCGACTGTTATTCTGTCACTATGTAATTGTCTCCATTATAGGGCTACTGTTGCTGCTTTTAGCATGGTAACAGAGCTCTCTGGTTTAGCCTTATATGCTGCCAAGAGTTTTTCAGCTGCCAGAGGTGTGTCTTCTGTTGGCAGATCTGCATCTACATCAAGAGCCTGGCAGCACAACTATACTGGCTACAGGGTTTCATCTTGACACATCCCTACTGAACATAGCTATGGCACTAGAACTTTGGAAGTATACACATACTGCTTAGTAGAAGACTCATCTATATTACAAACACCTTTAACAAGCGACCCTTATTTCACACAATTAACATCAAAACTCATCCAATTACCATTCTCACACATCCTTACCTCATGCAGCCCTCGCTGTTCAATCTCATTAACACAATGAACTATAATGGAAGGGATCATCGGAGGAGTAACAGGCACAAAGTCCATCAGAGTCCCCTAAAAGGAGGAACAGACCCATTTTTTAGTTACTGACATGTATGAACTTCAGGATGCTGGCTTCAGGATAGGGCCCTCTCTCAAGAGGCCCCATCAGGCCTACGGAAAGCATTCAGCGTATTTTCATTTCCCAAACCCAGAGTAAACATCACATATTCCAACAGAGTTAGAGATTTCCCTTCTTCATAAAGGCATCTTATTTCCTGACACTGTCATTGAGGAACGGTGACTAACTTAACCCTACAGGTAGAATACACCAGTATATATGAAGGAGAGAGAAGACAAGTAACACTGCCATTTAATAAAGCATCATAAAAAACTGGCACTTGGGTACTAGAATCAGAAGTGTACTACAATATCTAAACTGTCCTCCGTGCTTAAGAGCAGAGAAAAGAAGAACTACCGCAAGTTGTCAGCAAGGAGGAATCTAGGTTAAAGTTGGAGGCTGTTCAAAATAGCTGTGCCATCATTCACCAGCCTAAGCTTGGCAAAAACTTATTCTACCCAAAACTTCAAATAAGACATGAGGTGCAACTGAAGACACTAGCTCATCTAGAGAACAGGAAGCCACATTAGCAGATACTGCTGGAACCAGAAGACAATGCTTTCCTTCAGGGGTGTTTTCCAGAGCTACCACAAAACTACACCCCCTCAAAACAATCCTAGCATTCTTGGGTTTATTTAACAAGCTGTTTTTAGAAGTTTTCTATGGCTGTAAGAAAGCAGATAATCCACCTAATACTGTAACAAGTCATCTTTTGCATAGAAAAAAAAAAAAAAAAGTTATGGGGTCCTAGGCCTGGTCTAATTCTCCCAGCCCTCCCCAGGTCAGGGGCAGGTCTTAGCCATACCTCTCCAATCCGAACAGGAGTGCCCGTTAAGGTAGGGATGCAAGGAAGGGGGCAGCGGTCCCGGCATTCTGGATGAGTCACCACACGACAGTCCCTGCACTTCAAGGACAATTTCCCAAACTTGATCCGCTTCCCACACGGAACACAAGACTCTGGCTTGATAACCTGGAAACAATGAGCATGCAAGAGCAGAACTGGTTACGTAAAAGGTACTAAAGCAGACATTGCTTAGTTGAATAGATAGATTGGGCAGTCTCCTACTCTGCAGACAGCAAACCACAGAAGACAATCAAGTTGTTTTGTATGAAGAATAAAGGATGCAGGAGTTTGTTCAAAATCCCCTTATCAATGTCTGGTAAAATTTAGCTTCTAGCAAATCCTGCAGTTACATTATTCCCTTAGTCCTGGGATTTCTTATGGTTATGGGGGGCATGCACCAGGAAGTCTGCCCTCTGAATATTTAGGGCTGAACCTTCAGCTGTTAAAACTTCAGGCTCAAGTATAACATGGCTGACTCAGCCTGGTTGCGAGAGGCATTTCACAGCAGTATGCCGACATGAAGATTTAGTCATGTCTACATACATCCTAGAAGAGAATTCAAGGTTCATTGGTATCCCAGAGTTGCAACTGCCAAACGCCTTTGGATAACTGTGGCCATGTATTACACTTCTCTCTGTGGTGTACAGATGTAATGAATGATTCGTTCTCACACATGCATGCGTGCACACAATAACTGAAAGGAAGCATCTGCTCAGGTTCTTACAACCTATACCTACCGTCTTTGATACAAATTCATGCAGCCTCGTTCCTCCATTGCTCTGAGGAGTGCTAGAGCCATCATTTTCAGATTTGGATTCCAGCTGTCTGCTGCCCAGGCTTGAGTCGCAGCTCCAGGGTTGTAAACTGGCTGAAAGACAAGGAGGAAAGAGCTCTAGAATAAGTTTCCAGTAGTCTTCCGCATCAAGACAAAATAAATTATGAACACAGGCGTGTAGATACTGACAGGAAATTGCCTTTACTGGTTTGGGGTCAACATGCATCTGGCATTCCTCTATGGGCTGTAACTGGCATCTGTGTTGTCCCAAAGACAACAGAACTACCAGAAGCTATTAAAAAGGTACAACTGGTAGTTGATAGCTAATTATTTAGTGTTGTGCTCCTAGACCCTTAAAAGGCAATCACTTTTTTTGACATACCTAGCAAAGCTAGGCAGCTGTATACAGCCTAACTGACTTTGCTTAAACCCTCAAGCAAGGCTAGGGAAATTGCTTTTAAAAATAATTGAAGGTGAAGAATTGAAGGTGAAGTATATCTTCAGTTACTGCAACATCCTGAGGGAACTTTGACAGTAAATGCTAATACAAGAACATTATGGTGTTGTTTTGGATAGCGTCTTTAATGATTCTGGCATAAAAAAACCCCTTTTCTTTTGAATATTAAAAAAAGCAATACTAAAACAGTCATTCCACTGCAGTCAGAGTACCTGCATACACAACAGTTATAGAAGTTTTAATTATTAGACACATTTAGGAACAAAGAAGAGAAGGGGAAGGAAGGAGTTTGGCTCTACCCTTCCTTTAAATTTCATTCTCTCTGAACTAAAAGCATAAAAACTGTTACAGAGCCTACTCAGGGGCATGCCCCACTGTGCTGCATCAATCCTATATAAAGATCTTTATATTTTGTTATAAAAAGTAACCCACATTTGTTTTTAAATAATTAGCTAAAATTTGAGTTTCCCAGCAAAGAACAGAATGCCCGCAAGGAAGTCCCATTTAGTTAATCAACTCAAGACATTCACTTCACTCCAATTATAGCAGAAATGGGAGATAGCTGGTGCCTCAGAAAAAATGTCCTTGGAATTTTGCCTATCTTATTTTCTTGTGCGGTTGTAGATATTAAACACTAATAAGACTATTAAACGATGGCAGAGGAAAAATACTTGGCTAATTTATCCACTGTGGAAAAAAAAAAACCCAAAAAAAAACCACCACACACGAACATTGCCAAGCATAATTCCTGCTCATTAACTTTACTAATAGCCAGTACCATTTCTTGAATTTCCCAGCATTTTTCTTAAACATGAAAACTAAAAAAAAAAAAAAAAAAAAAAAAAAAAAAAAAAAAAAAAAAAAAATCACCACATGTACTAGTTGCTGTAAGAATATAGGCAGCAACTGATGAAAAGGTTAGGGACAAGCAAGAGCCTTGTGCATCAAAACTAGGATAAGTTTGATACCTACCCGTCTTCCTTTGACTTCTGAGACGGTACGGTACAGTCTGAATAGTGGAGATGGCTTCAATCGGGCCACCATCATTAGGGACCATGAGGGTTGTTTTTGCAACAATGGATTCATTTCCCTGAAATGATAAATCTAGGTTCAGCAACAAAAAATGTTTGCTACCCAATATGGCAAAACATTTTAGTTTTTTGGTCCAGACCCATCATCAATTGTCTGTCTTTGAACTAAATCATATTGATTTAATTCTGGGAAATAACAAGAGCAACAGACTTTAAAAGACGCTATATTAAACACGGGTGAGCAAAATACAGCCCACAGAGATTTTATCCGGCCCCTAGCGGGTCCCTCAGTTCCACCCAGCCCAGACATGGCACAGCCTGAGCCATGGTATGTGCGGCTGGTCCCACCGCCAAGGCGCATAGAGGTGCTGGGGTGGCACGGCAGCCAGGCTTGCTACCAGGCAGCCTCAGCAGTACCTTCCAGGTGCTGCTGCCAGACTCAGCCCTGCTGCCTGGGCACCCCAGGAAGTCTACCCTGCACCCATCATCAGGGACAGGACCTACACAGGCAGAGCATGCAGCCAGGCAGATGGGTTGGGGCTGCAGGTGGACAGGGAGTATTTGAGAACAGGATGTGTGGGCAAAACCAGGATCACGGGGTGGGAACCTGGGGCAGTGACAGCATGGGGTCAGAGCTGGAATCTGCTGCCTGCAGGGCCCTGCAATGGGCACAAGTTCCATGGGCCCAACTCTACGTTGTCACTGTCCCAATATCCTGGACCTGGCCCCACATGCAGTTCCCTGCTCACCCATGGCCCCATCCAGTCCACCTGGCTGCATGCCATGCCTGCACAGGTCCCAGCTGTTCTCCCTGGAAATTGTAGAGTTATGGGGTTGTGTCATCACAGGGCTAGGGCCCAGGGCAGATATATGATCCATTTCTTGTACAACCCTGCCCACAGAACCAGCACCCAAGGCAGGGGCACTCAGGCAGTGGATCACAACTGCCCTGGCCCCTGGTCCCATGCTGTCACTGCCCCACAATCCCAGCACTGGCCTGGGCCACACCCACCCTGCTCCTGGATGTTGCTCCCAGCCACCCGACCGAGCACAGAGCAATGCCTCTTAGGGTGTTTTGGTGAGCTATTGCACTGGGGAGGAAAAGAGATGAGCCAGCCCATGACAACTCACCAAAGCAATCCCTACATGGCCCACAGACCCAAATAATTGCCCACCCCTGCTATATAACATAGATACAAGATGCAACTTCATTAGACAGCCTCCTGTGCAAGCATTTTAATGCTCTGGTCTCAAAGAATGGCCTCACTACAAGCCAGGACTGTAAAAATACAGACACTCTCAATCAAATGTTTCAAATGTATACAAAGCCAGCTGGACTACACACCTGATCTGCTGTGGAACCAATTGACCGGGCTTTCTTTAAAGGACCTGGTGGACCTTCTGTGAACTGCCTGGATGAACGCTAAAAGAAAGCATGCTTGTTAAATGGGATAGTTGCCAGAAACTCAGTCCACTCTCACATATATTCCCTGAAGGGCTGGATTAGCTTTGACTTCAGTGTTTGCAGAAGGGCAAGACAACTTGTGCCTTAAAGCAACTAAATGACTAGTAGGAATGATTCAATATTCAAGGCTTTGTCCTGGCTAACTCAGTTCTGTGGATTCAGGAAATTCACCTTTCCAAATGGAGTACTGCTATTGAAAATCTGGGCACAAACAGCAAATCTCCTCCTAAGACAACTGAGAGTATGGCTCTTCTTCCCTCACCATCCACCAGAAATACTGACAACAGTGGTGGTATGAGCTCATTTTTATGACTAACAACTTTGATTTTCCCCTAAACACAGATTACCCAACAGACAAAGATCCAGTAAGAAGTTTCATTCAAGTAACTCCCACCTAGAACTCGTAGGGAAAATCAGTTTCAGACCCTGCCCCCCATCTGCATTTTTCCATGATTAAAAAAAATGCTACTGTATGTGCACGTGTACACACATGCACACACTGTATCAGCTGAAGACAACAGCGTATTGATTTTTTACAATTTTAAAAGCAATTTGGAAGCCTACCAATGCCTCAATCACTATAAAAAAAAAATAAACTTTAAGTACCTATACGTTTTGGCATTTGATCCTGAGGTTATCATGGACAAATCAGAGCTCCCCCTGCCCCCTTCACTCACTAGGACGCGAGTCTAGTTGCAGCTGTCGTTGCCCCCGCCCCCCTGGTTTGTGGCACTGAGCAGCCTTGATATGTGGGTGCCCTGCCTATGCCAACCCCCTCCCTCCCCACCCACAACTCCCTGGGCCCTGCCAGTGCCCCTCACTCACCAACCACAGCCCCCATCCCTCCAACCCTGCAAGAGGGGGCCCCCAGCTGCTAGGGCTATGAGGCCAGGTACCCAGGTCTGCAGCCCCCTCCATGGGCAGCACAGCCAGAGTGGACCTGGTGAGCAGGCAGGTGAGAACATATCGGGTGAGGGCTGCTTGCTGTAGGCTAGCAGAGCTCCTATATAGAGACGAAGTACCTATATGTTAAAAATTCCTAGTTCCTTGCATTTGAGTTCTGTTTTGATCAGTGATCTGGGTTTTCTGTTCACCATGGAAAAAGTGTGGGAAAATCTGGGTTTTACCATTAAAAGAGAAATGGTGGGTTTCCCCTTACAGGCTGGCAAAGTTCCAGCCTGCAAGTGGCCATGGGGAGCAGGAGGGCAGTCAGCAGGGGCACCATGGGCATGTGTGCATCTATACATGGGTGCCATGGCCCTCACATGGGTCCTGAGGCAGTGCATTCCAGCCCCAGGCCCCAAGGCCAATGCACCACCCCAGCTCGACAGCAGCCCCAGCCCAACTCCCTTTTCCCCCACATTATAAGGGCCTCAGTTTCACCACCCCCATCCCAATTTATCTAGGGGAGCTGCTCTCCAGCCTGGAGCCCATGTGTATGTGTACACACTCACCGGCACATGGCACCCCCCTCTTCCTGCTCCCTGCAGCCCCTTGCAGGCTGAAACTGCCAGCCTGCACGGGGAAACCCACCATTTCCCATGTTTTTATCCTTTAAAGGGGAAAAAAAATCATCTGGGTTTTACCAGATTTTCCCGTGATTATAACAAAGCTCAAATGCAAGGAACTAGGAATTGTACCATATAGGTTCTTCAGCTCTATAGATTAACTAAGCAGGAATCTCTCTTCTCTTGCCTACAGGTAGACTTTTAAGAGATCTGATTAGTCTGAAGTTGGATGTGACTACCAGCTCAGAATCCACTGTGACAGCAGAACCACTACAGAGGGATACGCCACCCATATGTACTCCAGACTGCCCATGAATTACCAAAAGGAAAAAAAAAAAAAAAGGAGACAGAACTTACCCGTTTCTCTCTCTTTTTCAGCCTAATGGTCTTCACCAGTGTAGAATCCCAATCCTATAGGAATGGCAAAGCATCAAGTTAGCGTACTGGTAATGTCTTTCATTAAATATATTTTAGTGAACAGTAGTCTAGACACATTCTGGTCTGTTTAATACCATCTGTTATAAATTCAGTGCATCTTCTGGCTCTACTCCTAACCTGCGGAAGGCTAGAACCAGGAAATTAAGTATCATATACTACTCCATGCCTACGTTTGTTTAGATGTTGATAGCACAGATAAGGAGCAATTACTGACAAGTCCAGGCTCTGAAATCCTTCAGTCTTTTCATCGACTGCTCCCTTTCATAAAAGTTCCATCCAGAATGACTATGCGTGAAACAATTCATATTGTATCAAATAAAGATAGCGTTGATCTCATTCTATACCACAATCTTGCCATACCATGAAACTGCACATTGATGCAAACTTAAGAGTATTTACATATCAGTAGAATCACCATTCAAATACACTATTTAAGTTTTGCTTAGCAAGTTTTTAGGATGTGTGGCAGGGCAAGTACTCCACTGTCTGAAGCTTCAGAGTACAGGCTCCCCCTCATGCAGGTGATTGATTTTCAAATAGGTACCCTGGCTACCAGTGCCAGTTTCTGGAGTGATCTTAAAAAAATTCATGTTTCCATAAGCAGAACCACTGCATTAACTGCACAACATTTACAGAACTAGCTCACCTCAAAAAGACAAGTTTCCCCCTATGCTCAGATTTACACTGCCAATGAACCAGACAGGTACAAATGTTTTATCTGGACTGGGTAATGTCAACTTGTCCTTTGCAGGCAGTCATGCTGTAACATGACTATAGCCACAGCCTACCATCATGACTGCTTTTCTTTCAATGCCTAGGACAATTTATGTCTTTAGCCTGCCATCATGCACAGTATGCTTACACACAGGATAGCAATTTCTAACACTTTACTGGATATATGCATATACCACAGTGCTTTTATGGGCAACGTTTGAAGACACTGCACTGCTGAAGTGGCTCTAGGCAGACAGAAAGTAAATAATTGTCAAAGTGACATTACCAATGATTCATCAGTCTTGTCAAAGCTGATGTCAGATAGATTTGAGCCAGATTCATCAATTGTTGAAAGTCTAAAAAAAAAAAAAAAGTAAAGTAAATAAATCCATTAGTTTTGAGGTTTTACCTACATTTCACTTTGTGATTCCAGGGCAAGCTTACTGACCTGGACCCCAGAGCCAGGACATAAAACAACTGAAATTAAGCCTGGTAATATTTTGTGGCATTTCCTCAGCATTCAAGGAGTTCATACTCTCCTCCTCCCTCCCCCTTTCTCTATACAATTTCCACTTCTTCCAGCTACTATCAACCTCTGCCCAAAATACAAATTATAGAGCACAAACAAGAAAAGCAAACTCTTCACCTACACTTCCCACTCAACTTTTTGTATTGTAGCATTAGATTTAAAACACCCAGCTAAGACTATTTAAATACCAAACAAGACAGGACAACAAGTTATAGATCAATGAAATGAGATGTTCATCTAATTTACTATTCACCAATACAGTTACTCTGATACTTCTGCAGAAGCTGCAAGGCGGCTCAGCAAACAGTTCTGGAATATCCTGTCCCACAGAGGAATACTCTTTGTAAGCACCCTCAGTTTAAGGTTGGTTTATGACCCATGAAGATTTACAGCCATCCCAGAAAATACTAGCAGAACTATGCATAACCTGTTTATGGCCATAGTGATATCTTGTGACAATTAGTTCCTTATTTGTTTTAAGCCTACTGTTTTCAGCTTCACTAAATGCCTTTTGATCTTGCATCACAAAAATTAAAGGGGAATATATAATTTGCATAGCATTTACTATTTTGAACATATCAGATCACCTCTCAAATAGTTGGAAGCACTTCAAAAACACAAGTCTTTCCAGATTTATCATTTGCTTATGTGACAGGTTATCCAGTGCACAGAAGTTTCATTAGTCTTCCACATAGAATCCTAGATCCGAATGTAATACCAAAGATCTTTGGAGCGGATTTGGTGCCCAGCAGCATTTCTGGACTCCTCTTTTAGCACCTTCAGGTACAGCATTGATGTGTGGGCTTGGTTACAAACATGTAGTTTAGTACTGCTACATCACAAGAAAATCTTTTACAAGAACATGCATAGGAAGAGTGCTCACAAAGCAGCTTTGTTGCATGCTTTGAGAGCACTCTTCCCATGAATGCTCTCTCCACTGCTTCCAATCCACCTATAATCCTACCATGTGTAAAACATTAGGATTCAATTTTCAAACTTTAAAAAAAAAAAAAATATATTAGATTAGTTTGAGGAAGAGGTCATCTGAAATTCTGGGATACAGTACCAAGGGAAGTAAAAAAAAGCAAGTAATAGAATTCTTTTCTTTCTTTCCCATACACCTAAACCTGCTCTAAACCTCATATAGAAGTCCTTAGATGCCTTTACATTACTTAGTTGTCTTGCTTAGTCAAACTGCTGCCTTGCCTACCTTCTAGTCCCAGAACCCCTACTGGGGGCTTGAGGTCTGTTAAGGAAAGCAAGGGCAGACTTCTGTTCTTCACTTAGTTGAATGCTGCCTGATGCATCACACATGAGCAGTTCTCGAATCAGTTGGATCTGACGCTCCTGTAAGGCAGAAATTATCAGAAGTAGCCTGGGGATGGAGCTTCGCTCCAGATTTATGGCAAGTGAGATGATAAGACGTTGAATACATCATTACACAGATCGACTCTGAGAAGCTTGCTACACCAACAGCATATTAATGCTGATAAAGTACAATTGATGTCCCACCCTACACTGCCTTCAACCTTCAAGAGGTAACAAATCCAATTTAATTGCAGCTACAAAGTTCACTTGGATCCAACCAGCACCTAGAGTGAAAGGCTATGTGATACTCCAAAATAGATTTCTTGGAACAAAAGATTCATTTATTGATGCCAGATGTACTAGTTCATGTCTCCCATAAATCAAGAAGTCCTCTACAAAATTCAACCCCACACCTGCAGTTAGAAAACACGACTGTTGCTAAACTTCAGAGATGGAGAGGAACTGCGACAAAAGGCCTCACAGCAAACCAGAAGATTTCTGGGGCAACTTCCTGGCATTTGTTGAGGTTTGCCTCAGGAGGCTCCAATATTGCGAAGTCACACTTTTGTGGCGTCCTCTACCGATTCACATATTTCTCTCCATTTGCTCAACACCCCACCACACATGTCACTGGGGAAGGAACATACATTAGGTATACAGGTCATTTATTAGATACTTACTTGAATGGACTTCTATATGGGTTGAAGACATTCATTTAGGTCAGGCTTGTCCAACCGGCAGCCCGAGTTAAATGGCAGCCTGCAGGGCTTCTCAGCATGACAGCCAGAACTGCTTAGTTGGGCACAGCTCCAGGACTTGAGGTGAACATCACTGCCACTCAATCCCAAACCCCAAGTTTGAGGCTTCTGGTTGCCATTAGCGATTAAAATCAGCACCAGAAGAAAAAGTTTGGGGGAGAAGGGGAAAAGTCCCAGTAGCATACTGTACACTGAGGGGCTATGTCCATGCAGTAGCTCCAAACAGCTGTCAGAGGTGAATCATAGTTCCATAGTTTCTAGGGTCGGAAGGGACTCAAGTCCTCCCATTGCTGCAAGTGGCTGCTTTGATAGTCTTACCTCTATGACCCCCCTCATACAGCTCCTGAGAAGCCCTGCAACATAGATCTAGCCCACGGGTCCAAATGACTTCGACACCCTGATTTAAAAGAATCAGGATAGGTAATACAATACTTGCCAGCTTTTCACAGTCTGCTTCAGCTCGCTGTCTTCGTTTGATCTCCACATCCACCTGATTGCGAGCATGTTTCAACTTGACATCCAGCGCACTGCACTCTGTTTCTGTTTTCATAAGAAGGTCCCTGTACCTGGCCAGGTCATGCTCTGCCTTCTGCCACTTTTTTCGGAAGTCTTCAAAGTTCTTTGCCAATTGAATAAACTCTGAGGAGAGGACAGACACTCCGAGTCTTAACCAGCAGCCAGTTTCAGAAACACACAAAAGCCCATGGCAGAAAGTTAACTTCCCTGGGCACTCTATGACTGATCTCAGAGCGGCCACCATTACATGAAAATGAGGGGGAAAAAAATGGCAAAGAAAAAATCCAACACAAACAAACAGACACCACCACCACCACCTTTTAAAGAATAACGAGCATGAAGTGGCAGAACAAGAGAGCATCCACAGACTGAACTGTATCAACCACGGTCTCAACGGGGGTACGGGCACATGTAACACAGCCCATTTTAAACATGGTCTAAGCCTGAAAGAGAAAGATGCTCAAGCCCATTAAACCATGTAAAGCTGCCTGAAAAGGTTCAAAAAGTGTATTGGAAAAAAACCCCAAAACGAGTACTTTAACTGGGTCAGCATTACATGGGGACAACAAGCACTCCATTACACAGATCTGGTTGGTCCTCCAGGCATCCCACACTGTACTGCTTCTCACCTGTGCACCTCCCATTGCTGCAAGTGGCTGCTTTGATACTCTTACCTCTATGAACCCCCATTTTCCTTTTGTTGGCACATTTTTAATCAATGTCCCTTGTATTCTTGTTCAGTAAAACCTCTAACTGCCACCTGTGTCCTCACTGCCTACTCAATTGCAGCTTCTCATCACGCCCCCGCAAGCCCTGGGAACACAAAAGTATGGGTTCAAGTTAGGGATGCACCGATATCAGATCAGCACCAATAAAAGGAGATATGACCTTATCAGCTATTGGGTTTTTTTGGTTGTAGCCAATAATTGGGGCCATGTGCCCAAAGTACCCCAGTGAGCATAGTCCAGTCCTCGCACCCTGCTGCCAGCCTGAGCCTACCCCTGGCAAGCAGTGGAAAGGGGAGAGGGCACCGGGGAGCAATCACAGGCACACTCAGCAACAAAGGGACTATTACCAGCTCCTGCTGCTGCCAAAGAAATGCCAGGTGGGTAGCAGGGGCCTGAGCACCAGGGAGATGTTGGGTTGGGTGCACATGGGGGTAAAGGGCTTTCTCTTCTGCTGGGCACCAGACACCTTTGCAAAAGCAGCTTCTCCCCAGCAACCATGGGAGCTCAGCTGTGTGGGACCCACCAGTGGTGAGGCAGTAACATGCTCTGGGGCTCCAAATACAACCAGTGCCACTGTCTGCACAAGAGTCCACCCTACTCCTACAGGACAGCAGCACAGGGAGCAGGGCTGTGGGTAGGAGCCATGGGCAAGGGAGCAACATGCATGGGAATAGGGTGGTCACTGCTTTCCTCAACAAGGGCCAGAGCAAGCAGGATATGTGCATGTGTGTGATAAATGCATAACAGATAAATACAAGGTTTATATCAGTAATTTAAAATGCCTTGCCAATCTGATAAGTAATATTTAGTAATTTTGCATCAGCTGGTACAATTGGTTAATCAACAGCTATCAGTATCAACAAAGAAAATCTTTAATCAGGGCACCCCTAGTCCAGGTACTCCCCCCAGCACACTGAAGGTTTCAGTCAAGTACAGGCTACTAAAATGTCACTGAACTCTGTTTAGGGTAAAAGGGAAAGTAGAAAAGTGAAAACACCCCCAACCACATTCCCTGGGACTCCCAAAACGTAGATACAAGCACACATATGTGCTCTGAAGCAGGGTGCGTGGGTGTGCTCACATGTGAGCACACCCTCCCAACCTGCAACAAGGCATTCTGGGCTGGGCGGTCACTCCTACCACCTGATGTCAGACCCACAGCACTTCAATGCCTAAAAAGGTAACTGTTCTACCTCCAGGGCCAAGACACTGTGTCTGTGGACCTCTGACCTGTATCAATTGTGAACCAGCTCCCATCCCAATCAGTGACAGCTGGAAATGGTTCAGTTGTGGATTATCCTCCCCTTACCTAGGCTGGCTGTTAACTCTGGCACCCCTCCAGGTGTTATCTATGTTACTCATGTCAACTGATCTAATCAACCCACTTCTTACCTCTCCTCCCAACATTGTCTTTTTTAATACATTCTTCTCTCTGCCATTCCAGTCACAGCATCTGAGAAAGTAGACTGTTGCCTATGAAAGCTCACGCTGACTCTATCCCAGCATCCACCAAACTAACATGGCTAACAAACACTAGTGAACAATGCAAGAGAAGAAAATAAAGTATCCCTTTATTCATTAATGAAAAGGCTTCTTCCTGCTTTCTTTAAGTAAAGGTACCAAACCAACTTTCTGCAAACCCTTGTCCTCCTCTCCTGGGTTTGCCAGAGAGGCTTTGATTCCAACTATTCACCCAAGCAGTTGTACCATTTTTCAAACAGACTTTACTATCACATGCTTCATGCCCAAGCTGCCTCAAGCCCTGGGCTGGACCCAGCCCATGAGAAGACCCACAGGTCAGATCCAGGGCATGAGGCGAGTTTTCCAGCCACGTTAAGGCAACTCCAAATAAAAAGCTGGCCTTTCTAACAAGTTAACATATATCAGCACAAACCCACTGCTATGAAACCAACATGAAAAAGATAAAACATTAATGTTGCAGGTTAATGCACCAGAAAGACATAATAAATTCAGAAGTGCTGCAATATGCTCCTGCAGATGTAGAGAAGTATTACGGATGCCTGGTCTTATAACTCCATTCAGCTGTATAAGTATACAACTATTGATTCGAAAGTAAAAAGCCAATTTGCTTTAGCTGTTTAACACCTCCCTAAAGGGAACAAGCCCATGTCATCCTGCAAAGTTACAACCAGAGCAAACTTCACAAATCTGTTTCTAGCCAAAGCTTTCCCCCCCGCCACAACCCTTAGCCCCCAGTGTCAAAGTACTGACTCTCCCCAGCACCCTCGGGATCTGCAAAAACAAGTGGCAAGCATTACTTCTCAAAGCCAAGTTAGAAGCTGGGGTGACCAAGATGTGGCCCACAAAAAACCCATATCAGCTTTTACTTACAAACTCTGTAAACACCAAGTTTTAAATATAGTCATGATGAATCCTCTCCAAGACCTCAACTTGTCCCTTCAGGCTCCCATAGAGCAAAACCGCCCCCAAATCCAGAGTGCCAAACAGAGCCAGGCTGCCTGCACTAGGCACTTTAAGGAAAATTTTACCGGTCCAAGCCAAATCAGCCAAATCTGAGAGTCAGTCACAGAGACGTGGGGCAGAAAAATTTGCCAGTGCTTTATTTGTCTGTGGGAAATTTTCCATTTCTAAAAATTCACAGTTGCATCAAATTCATTAGTAACAATGAATGGATGCCAATGCGATATTAGACAAGCTGGGCAGTTTCAAAGTTGCAATTAAGATTTTTCAGGGGATTCTCCCTAGGAAGTGTGAGAGAAAGTATGTATATGTTTTATTGATTTGTAACCACACTCACATAATAACCCAAACCAAACTCCAGTTATGGATAAACCTAATTGGCCGTGCAGGTCAAATCAAAACCAAAGTACCGCACATCACGTGCACACTTCTTTGGGTGTGTTAAAATCAGTGTGTCAGCAGTTCTCAGTGGCTTCGTTTCATTATTTGAATTTCTTAGATTTAAACAGACCAGGTCAGGGAAATACCTGCTATTTCTTGTCTTGACATTTTTACAAGTATCCCAATAAAAACTTCTTCCCACCTAAAGCTTTGAATAACATTTATTTTTTTTCCCCTAATCAAATATTTTGGTTCAAATACTTGTGGTTATTGGAACATAAGCTTAACATGGGGCGGTATTTTTTTAGTTTTGTTTACTAAATACAAGTCAAATAAACGTGCTAAATCGGATCACGCTTTCTTTAAGGCACTGGACAACTTCCCAATTCCACATTTTTGGGAAAAAACCCACAGGTCAGTCCACAACCATCCAAGCCCCGACTAACCCCAGACGTCCAACACCCCCGCCCCGGCCTTCACACGTTTCCACAAATTTTATTTACTTTTTGTGTGTGCAAAAGTCTCGTGGATCCCACGAGAGAGATCACCTCCACCTCCACCTCCACCTCCACCATGACCCCGCCCCCGCCGGACTTACGCAGCTCGTTGCCCTCGCTGAGGAGGTCGGCCTGGCGCAGGAGCTGCTCCAGCAGATTGCGCAGGTTCATCGCGGCGGTCTCCATGCTCCCGCAGGCCGCAGCGCGGACAGGCCCGACCCCGGCTCCTCACAGCTGCATCCACAACGTCCGACCGGCCACTCGCGCCCCGCCCCGCCCCGCCCCGCGGTTTGAATCCCCGCCGCGCACCAATCACAGCGCCGCTCCCGGCGTGCCCTGCCGCTCATTGGTTACGGCCTACGAACGTGACGGCGTCAAAAGAGAAACCACGTCTAGTCCGGGTGTGGGAGGGTCTCGTCCATCGTTACAAGGAAAGGCGCTGAAGTCACGCCGGGCGCCATGTTTGCTAAGGACCCCTCATTTCCGAGCCGGCTCCGGACACGCAGTGGAGATACTTCGCCGTCCCCGGCGCTGTTTAAAACAAAACCGAGATTAGCCGGATTTCATTCGCTTGCATCACGCACAGACTCTTCAGTTATCTAGGACTCGCCCATTTTACAGCATTGCCAAGTGAGGGAGACACAAGTGGAGGTTTAGTTCAGGTATCCACGTTGGGGTTTTTTTCTTTGCAAAAACCTGGTTGGTCTCAGAAAACACCTCACCTCCCGGACAACTCATCGCTTCAGGTCTATTATGCACATTTCTTTTTTTTAATTAAGCGGAAGTGGTTTCACCATCTTGCTTCACATATTTTAACGCGCTATCACCGGCGTGAGGGCTTCGTGGCGAACCGGGGCGGGGCAATGACCAACTGCACAGGGAGGAGTCCCCCGGACGCCAGTCACCACCAGCGCAGGCTATAGCACATTTTTTCCATGGCAACCCATGCTTTTACTCCTCCGAAGTGCCGGCCCCCAGCGCAGGCTTCCAGGTCCCGAGGCGCCTGCCCTGGCATTTCTCGCACTGAGGGCTTGGGCGCCTGCCTTGAGCAGCTCCCTGCGCCCTGGGGGGGGGGCGTCCCGGACCAGGGCAGGAGGCAAGGCGGCGGCCGCGGGCGGAGGCGGGGTCGGGCGCCTGTGTCCTCCCTGGTGGTCTAGTGGCTAGGATTCGGCGTTTTCACCGCCGCGGCCCGGGTTCGATTCCCGGCCAGGGAAGGCAGGCTTTTGATGCCCCAGCCTCCGGTGGAGCAGCAAGGCAAGGACACTGCAGGCAGGCTCAGCTTTTCTTCCCATTCCTGGGCTGCAAGTTCCTGCTGCCTTGCCATAGGCAGGCCTGGAGCTGAGTGCCAAAAGAAGCTGCCAGGGGTGGGATTTGAACCCACGCCTCCACAGGGAGACCAGGACCCCCAGGGCAGGGGAAGGACAGGGCCTTGAGCCTGGCGCTTTAGACCACTCAGCCACCCTGACAAGGGCTGGGGGCTCCTCCTGGCCCCCCACATGCTATTGCCCTGCATGCCCCAGGCAGGGACTTCGATGCCCCCTTGTCCCCGTTGTGAACGCCAGAGTCTTTCCCCCTCAGGTGGCAGGCACGCCGTGCAGGGGAAGAGCCGGGCCCGACCCTGCGGCAGAGGGCAAGAGAGAGCGGGCCTGGGCTCAGCCCAAGCGCTAGCCTGTTCTTCCCGGCTGGTCTAGTAGTAGAAGGGGCACACGTGCCGTCCAGCGTGAAGCCCCGCCCCTTGGCAGAAGCCCCGCCCCTGGCCGCCATCTTTAAAATGCAAGTGCTGGCCGTGAGCCCTGACGTTTGCCACCACGAGTTACAGCCGGTGCCCCAGAGGTGCTCCCCATTGCCCGTGCTCCGGTGGAGCAGCAAGGCAAGGACACTGCCGGCAGGCTCAGCTTTTCTTCCCATTCCTGGGCCGCAAGTTCCTGCTGCCTTGCCATAGGCAGGCCTGGAGCTGAGTGCCAAAAGAAGCTGCCAGGGGTGGGATTTGAACCCACGCCTCCACAGGGAGACCAGGAGCCCCAGGGCAGGGGAAGGACAGGGCCTTGAGCCTGGCGCTTTAGACCACTCAGCCACCCTGACAAGGGCTGGGGGCTCCTCCTGGCCCCCCCGCCACATGCTACTGCCCTGCATGCCCCAGGCAGGGACTTCGAGTCCCCCTTGTCCCCGTTGTGAACGCCAGAGTCTTTCCCCCTCAGGTGGCAGGCACCCTGTGCAGGGGAAGAGAGAGCAGTCCTGGGCACACCTCCACAGGGAGACCCAGACCCCCAGGGCACAGGAAGGGCAGTGCCTTGAGCCTGGCACTATAGACCACTCAGTGGCCCTTTGGCCCTTCCCTGGTGGTCTAGTTGTTAGGGTGCAGCGCTGTCATAGCTGCATGCAAGTAGGGGCCCTTGGTTTCCCTATGGATCACTCTGCAGCTGGGGTAGGGGTGCGTTCCCTTGAGTGCCTTAGCTTTCTAGGTTTGGAAAGTTGCCCAATGGGCTTGCAGTGGTGTAGTCCCCTAGTCCCGCAGAGGGCTCAGTTTAAAGCCCGGTCAAGCATGTGAACCAGTCTGGCTGAGAGAAACCTCCTCTCCATGGAGGGAGGTGGAGGCCATCTCTTCGCAGCAGTCCACTGCGTCTCTCGCCGAAGAGCAGACTGTGATCGTGAAAGCCAAAGCCTTCACCGTGCACCAGCGCTGCAGTCTTTGGTTGACTACCGTGATTCTCCTCTCCCTCCTCAGCCCCTAGGCCAAGACTGGGTGAATTAAGGAAAAAGACTGGGAAGATCGAGAAAAAGGCCAGGAGGATCGAGGAAGATGGAAATGATTTAATCGGACATGATGTGGCCAATTAAATCCTGGTTGACTGACTAGGGCCAGAGAAGTGGTGAGTGACTGGTGTTTGTGCTGACCGCCCTTCATGCCATCCAGTAAATAAGGACAAGTCAGAGGGTTTTGAAAGGGTGGACCTACTGGGCATCTTGAGGGAAGCCGAGCTATTGGTGGGCGGAAGATGTCCCAGTGCAGGATTATCAGAGTCTGGCTAATAAGTTTATTTCAATATCTTTTATTTTATCTCTGTTGCCCAAAGGAGAGATGAGGGAGAGCAGTGTTACTGAGGGCATACCCATGGGGGTGCAATGTGCCTGGCACAAGACGCATTGTAGTCTGCAGTTGGGTAGCCCACTGTTTCCCCACCAGTGTGCCACGGCACAAACGTGCGGTGTCAGAAATGAACAGGTGTGCCACTGAATTTTGCCATGGCAATGAGGTACAATAGGTACAAGGACGGGGAATGCCTTAACAGGTGTGCCACGGAAAATTTTTATTAATGTAAGTGTGCCTTGGGCTGGAAAAGGTTGGAAAACACTGGGGTAGCCACTACTTTGCTATGCGATGAACAAGCCCATGCACGGCACAGTATTCGGCAACTGAGTAACGTGGTGTGAGAGCAGATGAACGTCATGTATTTGGGACAAGGCGCTTATTGGACTAGCACCAGAGCTCCTCCCAAGTAGTTATAAATAACAGTAAGTCTCTCCTGTGCTTGCCCACTGCCTTCCCTCCTTCCTTGCATCCTTCTCAACTTTCAGGAGAAAATAGCTGGATTTGTCTATAGTTTTGTTTAGGTATGTAAACCAAAGTAAGTCAGGAACACAACTCAGGAGTCTTAAATCCCAGCACCTAGGCTTTCAGGGAGATAAACTGGATACTCTAATGACATTTTTTATCTCTAGATTCTTCTTTTAACTTCTGGGTACAGCTGCCTCCAGGAGCCCTTTAACACAATTTAAATAATTTCTTAAGGATTCTCCATTCAGAAGAGTTAGTCCTCAGAAGATTTTTCCTTGAAACCTTGCTTTAAAAAATAGGATCCCATCTAGAATTATATTCTCAACCACCGAATGACCAAGGGAAGCTTCCTGTAATAAGATGGAAATTACCCTCTCGGTGCTGACCAGGTCTCGGCCGCGTTTATCTTCTGATGATACCAGAGCTTGTGGCAATGCTGCTAGATTAGATTAAAAAACTGTCTTGCAAAATAGCAAAAAGGGGTCAGAGGGGCCAAAGAAACAGAAAGGCAGATGTTTTGGCTCTGGTTCATTGTAGCCTAGCCTAGGTCTGTGGAGGCTTTTGCAGAGTGAGAGTTGTAGGTCCCTTTTAGATGCAATGTTATTTCAAAGGAGAAAAAGAAATGACTAGTGAGTTAAGATTGCAGGTCCTTTTGCCAGTCTCTTTATTGCAAAGTAATTATATTCTCTTTTGTTTGCGTCAGGGGGCCAGGCCATGAAAGGTCTTGTCTGGGAAACTGTTAATAGAATTTATGCTAATTTGATGATTCTGGCAGTCGCTACAGGAAGTGCCTCATATTTTCAGGCAATAGAAATTCAGTCTGCATTTCTGCAATGAGCTAGCTCCGGCTGCTCATCCAATCACAGCGCCCCATCCTACAGGGGACTCCCTCACTACCATGGCCCTATGGGAGACCTTGGCGATAGGCTATGTGCCTGATGGTGTTTCAGCCAATCTGATTGAATTAACATATTGAGCTCTTAACCTGAGACTCAAGGATGTGGAGGCTGGCATGGTACTGGGAGAGACTGGTAGGGGTGAGTTTTTTCCTAGTGAAAACACTCCCCTGCAAGAAAAGTGTGCATCACCCTGTGCTAATGAGCAGCCCTATCACAGGAAACCATCGGGCAGTCCCACGCTCCTGAGAAACCTCATAAATAGGAAGCGTGTGCCCAGCTCCCAACTAGTAACAAAACAGCCAGTCTGCTTCAACTAGCTTGCTCCCGCATCCATACGGCTGAGGGCAAGTGAAACTCAGGGGCATCCGAACCCTGAGCCCCCAGGCGTGGGCCTGCACGTAGGATGCCTGCCAAATGATTTGGAAACATCTGAAGCCCTGGGTGAAAGTGGAGGATGTTTGCCAGTCAATCAGGACTTATAGTAGAGATGATATCTTTTATTAGACCAACAAGACTTTTGCAAACATTTTTTCTTTAATTGCAAGTTTTCGGGCACAAACACCCTTCATCAGGCATTGGAGAAAAGATTGTACATGTTCTCCTGGGTAGAAATGGAAGTTCATATATCATAGGATTTCACAGAGGAGTCAATAGATAAAAAACTCTGGTAGCAGGGCCACTTATGGTTCTTGACTGACTCACAGGTTTCACTGATTTGACTTGGAGCATGAAAAAAATTGCGTAACACCCCCCCCCCCAAAAAAAACCCAGTTCTGCTTCAGCAGAGCCCCACATTCACGCCACTCCAATAAGCAATCATCGTGTGCAAGCCAGTCTTCAGGAGTGAAGTTTTCCAACAACAGTAGGGTAGCAACGAATTAAAGCGTAGAGCGCTGCAGCTGCAAAAAAGAACAGACAAAAAGAGCTTCGAGCCATGTTCTGAATGGGTTAGTATTATAACAGCATTTAATAAAAGGTTAAAAATTGCTCTAACATCAAAGATGGAAAGAACATCCAGGTTTCCCTCGCTTTATGCTGTACGTGCATTCCTACAAAAAAGCGCATAACTCAAACTCACGTCAAGGGAACCTACTTTACAATGTAGCAAATAGGGATACGATCCAAGACTTCACCCCAGACCCATTTCTACCACTTTTACAAGGCAGTTTTGGTACTTGCCAACAGCAGAGAGTACAGCACTGCTGCACGGCTCACAGCTCCCGGGGCGCCATGCTGACGGGGCCAAACTGGGCCAGGCTGCAGGGGCTGGCGCTGCAGAGGAGCCGGGCATGGGGCTGTCCCTGAGCCGGGGGCTCACAGCAGACCTCCCCTGCCGCCCGTGCCGCGCATGTGGGGTGGAATGAGGGCAGCGCCGCTATGAAGACCCCAGCTCAGGGACAGCCTCGCACCCGGCTGCTCCGCAGCACCAGCCCCTGGGGGTTTCACGGGGAGAGCGGGGGGCACGAGCAGGGCCAAGGGGTTGTTGCGGGGGCAGCACATGGTGCCACTCCCTGGCCTGTGGCATCACTCCCACAATGTACTCATCGCATAAGAGTGCATTTACCCAGCACGTAACAAATTGTTGGTATTAAAAGGGTCATTGCATAAGAGCGAATTTGCACATACAGAACCCGCATAAAGCAAGGGAAACCTGTGCTGCTGTTGGCCCGCAGGATTTTGTCTATGTTGAATCTTAATTAACCTTTCCCTCTGGACACTTTCTGCCATCAGGTGGCACTGTACTCCTTGATGTGAATCATAGGTTTACCAGTTAGAGACTGGAAAGACCCCAGCAACGATTATTCCCCAAAATATTGTCCATACCAGTTTTAAAAACTACCTCCAAAGACAGGTGTCCAGGTTGTAGCCGTATTGGTCTAGAGGAAAAAACAATCAGGGCTCATGGACAGAGGCAATATCTTTTATTAGACCAACAAGGTTTTTGCAAAATTAAAGAATTTTTTTTGCAAAAATGTGTTGGTCTAATGAAAGATATCACCTCTGTCCACGAGCCTCCAAGGACAAGATTGTGTTGCATATGCTGGGGTATGGATTTATTTCAAGAACCAAGCGGGACTTTGATCTCACACCAGCATAAATCAGAAATCATTCTGCTGAGGCTGGATGACATGGCTGTAAATGAGATGTAAGCCGGGCCAGAGTCAGGCCCTCTGTGCAGTTTTCTACAATCCCTTCATACTCTAAATACCTAAATGACTTCTCAAGATCACCAGGAAATACTTCAGATTTGCTGTCTGTCCGCAGATGGAGAGAATGGGAAAAGAGTAAGGGTCCCAAGTAGAGGCCCCTTATGTGGACTCCATGGCAAAGAAGTCCCAATTTCTTTGAAACATCATTGTCCCAATTCTCCAGCATGGTCCTGAAGGTGCCGTCCCCCTCAAGCTGCCAGCTTTGAAATGGAATAGCTTATTAGGCCTCATTTCAAGTGGATCCCGCGCATCTTTGCCGGGATCCACAGCACATCATTTTTGAAGGAGCAGGTGCATAAGTAGCAATGTTTTGGCCAAATTCCTGTTTGAAAGATTACATTTGGCCAGTCCCAAAATGCCCCCTTCTCAAGCACAGACCCTGTTCTTTCCTGCCCCAGCTCTTCTGTGGAATTGCTGCAAGACACCCCAGAGGTGTCTGCATTTTGGAGGAGGCAAAGCAATCCCTATATATAGTCTGTAAAGCACTTTAGGATCCTCATGGATGAAAGGCACTATGTATGTGCAAGATCATTATCATTCTGATTAACATAGCTCTTAAGCAGTATATAAACGGGCTCCATAATTTATAGAAATATGGCATAATGATAGCTTATTAATGTCATTTCTCGAAGAAGTTTCTTTTTAAATAATTCCCCAGCACATATTTTCTTTGCAAACACCACTTTTCTGTTTCAGTAGGGTTGATTTTTCAATATTGCTGGATGCTCGCAGCACCCTTCTCGATGGTCGCTGAGATGCCCAGAGCTGCGTGCAAAGATTTAAACATGCAGGTCATTTTCTAGGAGGACACGTGTAGGCAGAAATATGCACCGTAAAGCTCAGGCAATCAGAGAGATGCCAATGCACTGCCCCTCACGGCAGAGAAGAGACAAGGACTCAGCTGCGATGCACATCAAAGGGACACTTTATGGAGGCTGCTGGACACAGAGACCTGCCATGTCGTTTTCTTTAGTTGTCTAGCTCCCAGGTGCACTGCACAAATGTCACCACACAGAGTTTTTCCAGGTCCTGACCAAGACTCAGCTGCAGAAAAGAGTGACGGTAGCCTACCGACGATAACATCTTCTGCCTTTCTAAGTGGACCTGGAGCTTGTGCAAGTGCCCTTAATATTGTAATTCTGAACCAAAAGCCCATACCTGAATTCCTAGAGTGTGTGTGGAATTTAAATTTATATTCTGCATCTCACATTGCATCCCAAGTTTAGATTTAATTCAGGGAGGTATTTGATCAGGGTGCTTTACACAAATCAAAAGGAATCCTATTTACCTATTTACCTTTCTTGACTATGCCTTCCACCCAGGAAGAGCACACACCGAGTGCAGAGACTTCCTCAGCCTGACGAAGGGCTTTGAAACCCAAAAGCTTGCTATAACGTTTTTTTCCAGCTATATAAGTTGGTCTAATAAAAGATACCACATTCACTCAAAGAACCTTGTCTGCCTATGTCCTGAGACCAACATGGCTACAACTTACCCTCCTATATTTACCTATCACATTTTCTTTCAAGGAAGGCACAGCTCCGCTGGTCTTGCTCTCTCTACCCCCAGAAATGGAGAGAGCCAACCCATCGTAGAACCAGCCTGCCTTCTCTAACAGACTTTATTGTGCTCCCCTCCAGGAAACATCACCCCGGAGCCCTCTCCTCCTCCAAAAACACAGTAGCACCATATCCCTAGATGGAAATGTGAAAGCAGCTCTGGGAACAGGGCAAGCCAGGGTAGTGGAGAGCTCTGGCCGACCTAGAGGGCAGACTTCCCTTCTGTTCCCTCTCTCCTTATCAGCTGTTTGTCTTGTGCTTTCTCCCTCCCGGGATCAGGCTCTCTCCATTTTTCTCTCTCTGCCCCAGGGGATCGATTTATCCCTACACTTTCATCTTTTTTCTTTTTCTGGGATCTCTTTCTCAGGGGATTCATTTAGCTATCTCAGTGCTTTTCTTGTGCTCTCCCTGGAGTCCATCTCTCCAACACATGCTAGAATCTTGCTCTCGTCTGCATCAGCTACAGTTGACCCAATAACGCATGATTAATAATGGGACCCAAAATGCCTCCCTTTGTCTTGTCCCAAGAAATAGCCAAGGTTTCTCAACTATGCTCCCTCGTAAAGAATTCAGTAGTTTGTAGGTACTGTGGGTTATTGTGGCTCCTCAGGAATGGCACTTGGTCAGCGTTGTCATTTCGGTCTCTGAGCTATGCTAGTTCAGTCTGATTCTTCAGGCAAGTCGAGAGGCATTACTGGGGTGGGCAAAATGCGGCCCGTGGGCTGGATGCAGCCTGCCAGGCCATTCTATCGGCCCACAGGGCCCCTAAAAATTTAGAAAATTAATATTTATCTGACCCTGGCTGCCTGTCATGCAGCCCTCCATGGCTTTCCAAAACTCAGTAAGCAGCCCTCTGTCTGAAATAATTGCCCTCCCCTGATTTAGACCCTTTCCCTGGCTAGGCAGGAATGTAAACCAAGCTCATGTAAAGGTCTCTGCCAGAGAAACCAAGCTGCCTGCACCTGTGAAGAGTGAACAGCCACAACGCTCATCTAGGACCAGGTACTGGTAACCCTTCCTGCCAATAAGCAGCACCTTATGCTAGGAGTGAGCCCACTGATTTAAATAAAGGGACCAGAATCCCTGCAACAAATGCTCAGTTTTACGATCTGTCACCACATCCATCCATCCATCCGTTGCCATAGATACCCTCTCTCTGTTGCTATATGTATCTGTCTGTCTATTGCCATATGCATCCCCATGTCTATCCAGCTAGCCTCACGGATACCCAACTCTCTATCGCCAACAGGAGCGTGTTGTTTTAGGGCCAGTCCTTATATGATCTCTCCCAGGCCTTTGGAAAAATGAAAGGAGGGGAGGAGACGATGGGAAATGAGTTCATTCAGCGGTTTGTTTTCCACTAGGGTGTTTGAGTCCTTGCTCTTGGGAGAAAGTAGTTTAGACGAGGACATTTGGGCCACCTGGCTATTTATAGAGACCTGGAAATGGTGCTCCGACAAGGCTGCAAGAACACAGACACACAGAGACTGCCTGTCAGTCTGTTCGATCCTGTTCCAGAAGAAGCACAGCTGAGCGAACAGAGAGGACGCGGAGCAATCTGGTCTCTCTCGGCAGATTTGTTTACCCGGTTACTCAATAAAAATCTGCCCTTATCGGAGGGTCCGCTGCAAATCACTGGGTGCTCCAGGAGAAGATCTAAGTGTACCAGTAAAATAGCACATAAAATAAAGGCAGGGCTAAAGGAAGATTTACAAAGAGAGAGTGCAGGAGCCGGCACGGCAGGGTAGCTGAGGGAGCCATGCAGGAGGGAGTGGGCTGGGGGATATGCCACACAGGAAGGCAGAGAGCTTGGGAGGGAAACAGGAAGGTAGGAAAGAAAAGAGCCTCGTGATGAATAGAGCAGGGGATTGGGACTGGATCACAGTTTTCTTCCCGAGTCTGACACAGAACCCGTGTGACACTGGACAAGCCGCTCGCTTGCTGGGCATCAGGTTCCCATCTCAGAAGTGGCAGCGGTGATTTTTCTCCGTCCCATGGACATGGGCGGGTGTTGGTGAGGTGCTCCAGTGCCCTGGCGATGAAGGCTGAGATGGTGATAGACAGACACCGTATGGAGCTGGAGTGTGACACCCTCGCCCCCCCCTGCTCACTTGGCACAGGAGCAGGGTTCAGTTATCTGTGATATCTGCCCCCAGCCCCGAGTCAGGACAAAACTCCTTGGAGAATCCAAGAAACATTTGTTTCTTGACTCATAGAAAAACAGGCCTGGAAGAGATCTCTGGAGGTCACGTCTGGACCAGACCCCTGCCTGAGGCAAAAGGATCCCCATCCAAACCCAAGACAAGTCCTTGTCTAATCTATTCCCCAAACTGCACAATCAGCCCTGCTGCGCAAGGTGCCAAGAGCTCCCCAACCTGCCCCAGGTGACGCGGGAGGGGGGGAGGACTGTCAACATCCTGCCGTAAGGCAGGGGAAAGACAGGAGATCTCTCTAGTGAGGCAGGACAGGTCTTCACAAGTATATTGTGGAGCCAGAACAGAAGACAGGACTCCCAGCTCTCATCCTTTCCTCCCACTAACCACCCCACTAAACTACCTCCTGTGTCAGGCTTTTGGGCTGTATTATGTCTGGGATGCTCAGGGGCTCATAGACGCTCAAGATTAAGGCGCATCTGAACTCTGCCAGCCCTTCCCCCTAAAGTCTGAGAACTGAGACACAGCGCAGTGCCGTCTATACTCTCGTTTGGACAACTGAGTTTTGGACATGTGTTTGAAGACACTGCAGCCCACTACTGAATCCCGGCATCGGCTACTGCCGGTGCCCAGTATCACCTATGGCCACTGATTCCCTTGTAACGAACTCAGGGAACTGCACATTATCGCTCCTGCGTGAATATCTGTAAGGAAGCACAAGGCCTTGGGACTGCGGGGGCTTTCAGTGCTGCACTAAAGATAGCCGTGGTCCTCCAGCCTACCTCTCTAGCAGGACAGCTCCTCTTAGGAGACGAGTCTTCAGCTGCCGGCTCCTCCGTGCTCTGCAGCCTGTAAAGCTGTTACAGGAGGCCCCATCCCTGAGCAGATAAACAAAATGAAAAATGATTAGAGCAATGCATTTGCTGTCACTGGCAATAATGCTGCTGTAGTAGACAGGGAAGATTTGATTCCCAATTCTCCTGGGGCCCTCACCACCCCTTGCCAAGTCAAGCAAGCTGAGCGGCGAGCTGGTTGACACGTCACTCACAAGATCAAGCCCAAGGACGAAACAGGAGGACCAGGACAGCTGCGCTTCTGGCCCACGACTTCCCTTGGGGCTTATAGCATCTCGCTCAAAGGGAGGAGAGCTGAAGAGGTTGCTTGCTCCCTACAACCGCTACCCCAAAGCTTTTTGGCAGATCTGCTTATTCCACAGGCCCCAGGTGGGCTGCTAACATTGCCTCCCAAATTCTGTTTTAAGGCAGCAAAAATGAGGGTGGGAAGGAGGACGGATCACAAAACTAATCCCAGAGTCAATGAAACCCCAGAAAGAATGAACTTTCAGGCCCCGATTCACCCCTGCCTCACACTATGTGCCATCTGCACCCATTGCCCTGCTGTCTGCCTGCACACCCGGCACAGCTGTAAATGAAGGCACCAGGTGGATCAGTTCTTCGGGTGCTCCCTTCCCACTGACATCGATAGCTGTTGAGAGCATTTAGCTCAGTACAAGATCAGGTCCCACGTTGGGCTTATCAAGCAAATTGCCCACTCAAAGCTTAACATTGCATGAGAAGTCAGATGTTCTCAACAGAGTGCACCCGCCTAAATAAAGCACATTATCCTGCCAGCGCAGCACCCTACAATCTTCCCTTCCTCTCTCCATACTGCGGGGACGACATGTGCACTCACAGGCTTATTTGTGTAAAGAAAACTGCGGCTTAACCTGTAGGTAGCCACAAGACTTGGGAACGGTGCAGGGGTGGGGGTTCACAGACCCTGTTTTACCATTTTTCTTCTTTACAGAGCAGAAGTTGTACATCTCATGCTACACGAGAGGTAGCGGGGAGTGCTCCCAGGTGACGTCAAGGGTGGACGGTGAGAAATTGTGGCTGATGCTGGGGATGGCTGATACCGGGCCCCAGCAGTAGTGGATGCTGGGATTCAGCAGTGGGCTGCAGCTTCTTCAAGCACCCTGTCTCCAAAACTCGGTTGTCCCAAAGAGAGAATAGATGACGCTGAGCTGTGTCTCAATTCTCAGACATTAGTTGGAGGCGCTGGCAGAGTTCAGATGACTAAGGCTGCTCCGTCATAAATGGCAATACTCTCTGGGCTTTATCACGTGCTTCAGCCAGCTGGAGAACAAAGAGTTGAATCTCATTTATTTTTAAATCCTACTGTACTTGTTTTTATGAATCAGCTCCTCAGTTTCTGCCTGGCTGGAGTTTATGTTTCCCTTTAAAACATTAAACATTATCTGTCAAGCTAGGACTTCCTATGCAGACCAACTGGCTGCCATAAGTCCCACCTCCTATCATTCATGGTGTTTGCTTATCCTTCATGAATGCCATTTCAACACCCTCCCACCTCCACATGGTGAAATGCATCAGGGTGGTTCTGCAGAGAGAATCAAATCTCAAGGGGAAAACTGGGACCTACGTGAAGGCATGAATTTGGGAGGTGACGGGCATGACTCTCCTCTCACCTGTTTGCAATCAGGAGGAGCACTCCTGAAGCCAGGGAAGCGCAATGGTATAAGGAAAGGGAGATCCAGCCAGCAGGGAAAAAAAAAACCCAGCCTAGAAACAACCAAAGGTGTCTAATTGTGGTCAACTGATGTCATTCTGATCTCTGTGGAGCTATACTGCTTTGCGCCAGCTGAGGACCTGACCCTGTTTTCAAAGAATGGGAAAAGGGAGGGGGCATTAATGTGGCCACACATCCATACACAAGTACTGGTTACTGCTTCAGGTCCCCAGGAAGAAAGCTGTCTCTTCTCCTCCTCCACTGATATCCTGTTCCCATTCAGCCTCTCTCCTCTTTCCTACCCACACGCAGAGGTAAATAGCAAAGTACCTGTAACAACTTAACTGAGAGTTCTTACCCTCTCTCAGAAATGTCAGGAAATTGGTCTATCAGCTACCCAGGGCCTGCTTCATCGTTGTCCAGCACCTTGAGGAGACATTTCTATCCCTGCAAAGACCAAGCAAGATGCTACGGCAGGACAACTGAGCAGAGGATCGAGCCAGTAGCCTCAGTGCAAATGATAAGGAAGTCCAAGGCTAGAAAGCACCTGGCCTCTGAGCAGCCAGGAGGCTCCAGCCTAGAAACAACCTGCTTTTCAACAAGCTCCCTTAACATAACCAGGGATATAGTGACTTCGGTTCACAAGGCTCCAATCATATTAACCTTTAGCACACACCATCCACCTTTGACCTTCTCATTTGTACAACAGAACCACAGCCACCTTCATTGCCAAGAAAACCACTGAGCCCGCTGGATATGGGCTGGTTTTGATCTTGAACAGCTTAATTCCTGACCCTGCAACCCTTACTGCCCTGAAACGTACCGAAGGTCCTAGCTTGTGCCCACCTAAAACCGACAACATGTGAAATCAGCTTTAAAGACCAAGGGGATCTTGTGAACGTGTGTGTGTATGTACGTATGTGCTCACAAGCTTACCCATTATGTGTATTTCCTGAATTTGTTAGAGATGGAATGGAGTTGGTTTGCATGTTTTGCTGACGTGTAGTGAACATATCTGTGTATGTACAACTATACGTGTATCCGGTGTGTTAAGTATTTATACAGGAGAGCTAAGTGATTGCGCTCAATACTGTATGGTGTGTAGGCTATTATATGCTGCACGGGTCCCTGTGCCATGGTACTCAAATGTCTGGTGCATTAAGGATACAGAATCATAGGAAAATAGCATTGGAAGGGAGATCAGGTAGTCACCTTGTCCAACCCCTCGCGCCAGGCAGGATCACCTCTGACTAAACCATCCATCCAGCCAAGTGTTCGTGGTGTGCAGCTGGTGTGTGATGGTGGTGACTGTGGATGCACAAATGAATCTTAACCTATGCATACATGAAAGAAAATAGAAGCTTTCTGTTTGAATCTGTGAGCATAGATCATCACAGCAATGCGAGGTGTATGCTAGCAAACTCTCTCCATCCTGCATGCACGTTAAAAAGACCCTGACATCGTCTGATAGATTCTCCTGAAACAGCCGAGTCTGAAATAAATACACCATCCATTAGAAGTGAACTGTTTTATAAAGATTTTTCTGCCCACCTTCTGCTTATAAGGATCTTTGCAGTAAGGGAAAATCCGACCATACGGGGGAAATTTTGAAACTTGCTACACAAAGGTGTCCTCACTTGCCTACAGAAAATAGACACAAGATCCAGATTTCCCCCCACCACCACCCTCAAAACTCATTCGGTTTCAGTCATTCTCAGTGCTATGAAGAGCAACAAAAGGGTCACAAATTTTCAGCTACATTATACTCAGAATTGATAGTGTTATACATTATAATTACACTCACTAACTCACCTTGTGCGCCAGGCTGCAGGGCTCCTTGAGGGCTGAATACAGTCCAGGGCACGTGGTGGTGGTGGCGGCGACAGCTCTGGCTCTGGCATGGGACACATTAGCACAGCTCCGGCTCCCACCTCATGCCCCATGCCAGAGCTGAAGCTGCTGCATGCCCTGTGCCCCAGTGGCCGCTCTAGCACAGCATGAAGCATAGGGCGCATGGTAGTGGTAAGGCTTCAGCATGGGGCAGCGGAGCTGACAGCCAAAAAGCTGGGACCATGGCAGTGGTGACCAGCAAAGCTACTAGAGGGCAGCCGTGGATGCATTGGCTCTCACTCACTCTTCTGCCACTGCTTGCCCTGTTGACCAGAGCCAGTGCCCCAGATTCTGCAACAGGTCACTCCAGCCCACCCATGCCCCACAACTTCAGGCAGCATGCTGGTAGCCTGGCAGGCTTGATATTGTGGCTCCAAAGTCTGGATCTGGCCCACAAGCCATATGTTTGTCACCCCTGAACTAATGTATCCCAACAGAACAGCTGTGACCTAGAAGGGTCAGCACCATTATTTCCTTTTGCCATGAGGAAAGTGAAGTGACTTGCAGTAGCCACGTGGCTGGTAACTGGGAAAACAAAAGGCTGATGTTCAGCACTTGCTAGTTCCCAACTAAGTGCTTCTGTGATTCTTATGTCAGGTCCTCTTCCATTTTCCTCCTCTGCAAACTAGGGGTAATGATAGTGATCTGTCAGCCTGTGTCACGTGATTTAATTCCAATTAAAGATGCAGGGATCTAGGAAAGGAAGATGATTATGTGGTTTAAGCAGTGGCCAACGACTCGGGGACATCCAGATTTGTGACCCATCAGTGCTGCAGGCCTCTTTGTGAGCCCTTGGGTAGGCCACGTCTCTGTCTGCAAATGGGAATAACCACCATTCCTGTGTCTTTGTCCAGTTAGCCTGCAACCTCAAGGTTAAGACTGCCTCTTGAGCTGCATTTGTGCAGCACCTCGCAGAAAGCAGTCCCAAGCTTCTGAGGCCTCTAGATGCTACTGTAGTGCAAGCAGCATGAGCCTTGCCTGGCCTTTGTCCCCATATCAGTATCTCAGAGCACTTTACAGAGGTGAGTGTGTCATTTTATGTACTTACAACCAATTATATTTCCATGCTGCCATGCTCTGATACAGTGCCACAACATTTTGGTCACAACCACAGCATGACCAGGTGTAAATTGCAATGTTTCTCTAGTTGTAAGAAATCCATGGCCACCTTCAAACCTCAGAAATGTCACCTATCGCACATCACAGCAACGAAGACATTTGAGAGAGCAAAGGGAACAGGTCTCCTGCCTTATAGTTCTGGACCTCTATTCCTGAGCTAACAGAGGATCCTGAGTAGCTATTACTAGGATGAGGGCGTACAATGCGCAAGCAAGCAATTCAGATTTCACCCAATGTCGAGCAGCGGCGTGCCTAGAAATGCATGCACACACACATTCCCCTCCCGAATTCATTATACCATTAACACATTTTGTAAAAGCTTCTTGCAAAATTCAGTCCAGCAGAAATGTGACTATTTCCCTATTTGGTGCACAGTTGTGAAAGGGGCAATGGCATGGTCCATTAAAAAGTGAGCAGCTTCTACAAGGCAGAAGCATCCATCGTTTAACCACAGGAGCGGCATGTGGAACCGGCTCTCTTGCAGGTGCACAATTCACCAACCATGGATCAGTCAACAGCGGAGAACAAACAAGAAAGACCTGCACTGGAAGCAACGAGCTTGTGTCAACAGAGCAAAACTCTGTGCTGATCGCTGTGGTAGGCAATTGTCCTCATCCATGGCCCCATTGGTAGAAGGGGACAGAGTACTATACTGTGACTGCACAGCTGACTCATGTGCCTTGCACAGTGGGCACTAGGTGTTGCCAACTCTGCTTGAATCTATTCCAGGAGGTTTCATTACATGACGTAAAAACATTAATGAGTCATTACATCAGGAAGGCAAATGCACTTCCTATTACATTTAAAAAACGCACTGGACTACTGTATAAATTGGATTCAACATTTAATATTTATTTTAATGAATGCCGTATCATTTATCTCCCAGGAGACTCTCAGCAGAGATTTATATCTAATTCCTGGAGACTCCAGGGCAATCCTGGGGGGTTGCATGTACAGCTTGCAAGTCAGTGTGGCAAAGAACAACTGTGAGAGCATGGCTGCACTGATGGAGTAAGCCTCGTATCAAATTGCTTGGCACTATGGCTCCTCTTGTGCTTGGTCTGTACGCAGACAGGTGCTGGGAAGGCTGCCATCAGCCAGCTATGGTAAGGCCAGGCCTGTGCTGGGGTCAGAACAGCACTTTCCAAACCATGAAATTGCCTTTGATTTTTTTTCTGTTATGACAATGACAGATTTTTGAATTTTGCCTTTCTTTCTGCAGGCCTCATCTGCGGATTAAGCAGCTGGGAGTCTGGAACAAGTGAGAGCCCTCCCCTCTTCTAACCCCTTTGCCATGCAAAGGGAGAAAATTAATCTTCCAGCCTCCTCTGATATTTGGCTGAATTACAAGCTGGGAATGGAGATAAAGTGCAAGCAAAAGGAAAGTACAGGTACAGCAGAGAGCCCAGTCACTTGGCACAGGCCTTTGTCCACACAGATAAAGACTTTCCTGTGTCATGAATAATTCACCAAGCATTGCCTCCCCTCAACCCCTGAATGGGCTCATTTCCCTGTCCTAAAGTCTGGTCTCTTATTTTAACTCCCTGCCTCCTGGAATGACGGAAAATCATCAGGGGTTTTGAGTAAGCGTGCACTTCACTGGCTGCAAATGTGTATGTAGGAGAACGCATAAGCATGCATGTAACTGGGTGTGCTCGTGAGTGTCAAAGTTTGCACAACAGTGAGCGCATCTACACGAGACACTTAATGCACAGTAGACTAATTCTACTGTGCATTAGTGTGTCATGGCAAAAACCATGCAAATGTGCTAATGAGCAGTAAAATTAGTCTACTGTGTATTAAGTGTCACAAAAAGACCATGCACCGTTGCTACTGTGCATTAGCGCCAGCTACTGTGAATGTATGTAGTACGTCATATTAGAAGTCCTAAACTTAATGCACCGTAGCAGTGGTGCACTAATGCACATGTAGATGCACCCAGTGTCAGAATACAGAGGTATGCTAGGGTGTAACCGTATATTTTTCTGTTTGCAGGTACGTGCCGGAGTCTGACTGTTATGTGTGCACACATACATGGCTGCACATACAGATGTGTGAAGATGCGCATGACGGAACCTAGTTTTGTGCTGTTACATACTTGTGCATATCACTGTGTGGGTTATCTGTACACGTATACCCATTAATTTCAGCTTTACTGTAACCCTCTTTTCTGTGTACCCTGTGTATATTTGCATGAGTATAGCCATGTGTGCTGCTTCTTGTCCCAGTGAAATACTAACTTCTACTGTGTACTATGGAAAAGATACTACAGTTCATCCCAAACATGGCTGCTTTCAAGTGACAGGTGACATGAAACCTGGATAAGATTTATATGTCTGCCTTTTAGGAGAAATGTACTATCACTGCACATATAAAGATTATGTGTCAACTTTCTGTACGTCCTAAGGGTTTTCCTCCATGTCTTGTTCAAAATCCAGGAGGCTTTGCATGGTTTCCCTAGATCCCTCTGCCTTTTCGGTTGGATACAGTTCCCTTCACTTCATATCTAAAGCACTGTGTTTTAAATTGCACCATCCCAGATACGGCCACATAATTCTTGTAGTTTTAGATGATTTTGTAAAGATTTGTGGGATCCACCAACTTGAACAGAACTTAAAACATCTAAGACTGTTACAGAAGGGAAGCCAGTGAGAGCGTGGCAATCCTGTGTTCTGGGGTCACTTGACCATGACAAAAGTAAGGGATGCAATTCCCTTCCTGGTAACTCTGGGTGTATCATCTAGGGGCAGTTATATGGTTGTCACTTGGATCCTCCTCTGTGTCTAGCCAAGGTAGAAGGAAAAGCTGAAAATTCAGAAGGAATAGGTAAAGTCCGGATAATCATACATTTTGTGGCGATCCTTTATTAGCACTGTAAGTTGCAGCCCAGTGCATCAAACTGCAAAACCATTGCTGAGTCAGCCTATAACTGTACTTCACCATAGCCCACGGTGTACAGCTGCACTGCAAAAACTGGGTCAGCCCAAGACATTTCCTGCCCTGCACCCTGGGGCAAGTCACCAGAGACCTGGCAGAAATGGTGCTTTAGTGCAGGGGTGGGCAAAATGCAGCCTGGGGGCCAGATGCGGCCTGCCAGGCCATTCCATCTGTCCCATCAGCCCTTAAAAAATTTAGAAAATTCATATTTATCATGCGGCCCACAACGGCTTGCCAAAACTCAGTAAGCGGCCCTCTGCCCAAGATAACTGCCCGCCCCTGCTTTAGCATTACCATCACGTAGTAGTGGGGCCAGCAGAACCATCAGAGATGGGTGCCTTGGGAGCAGCCCATGGAAGAACATCTGGACAAACCCCTGCAGCTTACAAAGACCAGGGTGCAGAGAAGTTGCCCTGGCAGGGAGAGAAGTGTGCAGACACTCTGCATCTGCTCACCATGACCTTTCCATTTTTAATTCTACGTAGGCAACAGTCTTGCAGCTCAAGTTTGGCCAGATCCTGGTTCAGCCTCTTTAAAAGAAGCCTGAGAGATCTATAAATAATTTTCAAATTTAATTTCATTTACAAGCTGAATGAGTAAACACTGCTCTCAGAGGCTGTACAAGTCTACAGCTCTCCTACAGCGTGAAAGATTTGGATCCACCAAGACTAAAAGGTTTTCTGGGGGCAAAGGGTTGGACGCTTTCTGCTCGCTCTCCCCTTCGCATTGTTTGTCTCCCATCTCTGTTCCAAAGGATGGCATAGGCAAAGCTTCCCTGCACAAGCAGAGACGACATGTTAACACCACAAATCACAGGATATGACACAATGAAGATAAGCCATCTGTACCCACCCACACGTCGAGAGGAACAGAGTAGGCCTCCTCATGGCTTCAGTGCACAGGAATATATTTTAGATCGCAGCTATTTTGCACGGCAAACACATTATATAAAACCACAAGAGTATGGACTCCAACAGCCAGAGAAGGATCGGAAGATAACAAGGAAAACACACAGCAAGTGGCATCTGGAGGCTCTTGGATAATGCTCCTTGTTGATTATATACTAGCATCTCGCAGAGGATGGGAAAAGGCATCTAGAGGCATGTGACCATAATGTCTTCTTAACATACCTGATGAGATGTCAGTCAAATTCTCTTTATGGCTTCATATACTCCCAAATATCTCCATTTAGCATCATAGCGGACCTGCACATTTCATTAAAATCTTCTCTACTGTCTGTGGTCGGGGGATTCATAAGCTGATGTGACACAGTGACAAATGCTATACAAACACCTTGATACAGAAAAAAGGCAGGGATGGTTGAGATTAGAGCTGATGAATAAAAATAGATAACTGGATGGACAGGCAGATGCTGGTAAAAGAGCTTGGATCAGATCGAACGAGACTCAATGCAGCAGGGGCTAAAAAGCATAGACCTTGGCATTAACAAATCCACTTCACCTTATGCCTTGTACCAATTAACGCTAATTAAATGGCACAGGAAGTCAGCTCAAGCCACATGTGTATGATCTGACTGGCACAGTGTATAAACATACTATCGTGCACTTTGCTCAGCAACATCAGTGGCTAATCGTTTCAGTGCCAATGCCACAGCAAGGGGAAAGCAATTCTTCCTAGGGAGTCCTCTCGCAGCCCGTAGCAGCTCAGAAGGAAACATCACCGATGCCACTGAGCATTCATGAAAACAGAGAGACGTTTGCTCCTTCCTTAGAAATGACGGTGTGGAATACCTTTGTACATGCTTCAACCTTGGGCCAAAGTATCAGAGAGCAAGAGCGTGCATGCAAAGCATCCTCTAAAGCAAACAGAGCCAACCCCAGATTGCATGCACGGTACCTCCTCCCACCGGGATCCTTCCTTGCAGAGTGGTGAGAATTTCACTCATTTATTCATA
The DNA here is from genome assembly GCF_052110815.1 of Crocodylus siamensis. NCBI lineage: Eukaryota > Metazoa > Chordata > Crocodylia > Crocodylidae > Crocodylus > Crocodylus siamensis. Next base: position 5,001,322 of record NC_143400.1, read on the forward strand.
TCGACAATAAAAGTTCATCATCCAATTCCAGGACAAATTCTTCTTTGAGATTAATAGGGCAGCTCAGATGCATAAACACTTATTGCTTCAGGTGCCTGAGCACTCAGGCAGACCCCACCATCCTGGTTCACCTGGAGCTGGTTTTGAGAAGGGTGTTTGCAGATCTAAGGACTTTAAGAAAGTGAACGCTGGTACTTGGACATGCCTCACCAGCAGCAGCCTCCAGGAAAATGCTCCTTTTTTCCCCGATTCACCAAACTCCTGCGGACTGACCCAACAGAGTCCTAGCAGATGCCTAAGCTTGGGTAGTGGCTTGAGTGTGGATTTTGATACCCCATCCTCCCAGTATTCAAAACACCTGGGTAAAGGGGAGTCCATGCAGGGGATTAATAATCCCCACCATTAACAACCTTTGACTACATTTGCATGGGCCGTTTATCTGTGAGTTTTTATAAAAGTGGACTGGTGGGGGGGGGGGGGGGGCAAGAGAAGGGCGTCCTCCACAAAACTGAGAGATGGTTGTGGGGGGATCCTTTGCCATTGGACGTTTTTTTCAGGACCCAAGAAACTTTCTATCTAAGAGCAGGAAGCTTGGAGGAACCCCCGCCACGCCCAGTGAAAGAGCTATTGCAAGGCACCTGCTTAATTATGCCTGCTTTGTGAACTAAAGCACTGCGGTGAATTTAATAACTGCTGCTTGGGAGTAATTGGGGTGATTATTATATGGCCCGCAGGAATCATCGGCAGCTTGTTATCTCCAGGGAGCAGCATCAGGATGGAGCAGATAATCAGAGGGTTATTTGTAGCAATTTAGGTGACATTTTTAATGGTTTTAGAAGTGACTGTGATCAGGCCAGGTTCCTAAAACCAAACCCGAGTTGGGGAAGCCACAAGCCCTGCGGCCAGGCAGCATCCCAGAACATCACTGAGCTGCTGCCATTTCAATGCAACAGCACCATGGATGTTCAGGGCTTGCTTTTAATCTAAATTGCTTTGTGACGGAAGCAGGTATATCATCCATGGATTTCAGGGGAAGCTGCATTCCTTAATCAGGGCTGATTTGGTTTTTGGACCCTCAAAAGACTAAGCACACACTGCCTGATTAAGCAGCATGGCCTTTCTGTGACACAAGTTTTTCTTATCCTCATTTTACCAAGGAGGAAACTGAGGCACAACACGGGAGACCGAATCGCCCACAGGCACACACCACATCAGACGGTGCTTCTGGGCACCTGGCACTTCCGATCAGTCTGTCCAGCAACCAAGAAGCTTCCTCATGAGGCTGGAAGCTATTGCCAGTTTTGAGCACATAGCACGTAGGATTTAACAGAGTTTGGGAGCTTAAACAAAGGGGTCATTAGGAAGGTTCGATTCTAGGCGGAGGTGAGGAAAATCCCTCCCTAATGAGACCCAAGTTGGCTTTACTAGGCAGGCACCGCCTGCAATCAACAGGCCTGGCGCATCCAAGCACTACAGTGTGGCAGTCAGGCTCCCAAAGCTGCACTAATCCTCTTGCAATTGTTGCGATCAGATGCCAGAATTTTAAATATATATATTTTACTTCACTTTGCCTCTGGTCTTTTAAATTGGGAGGGGGTTTCATAGGAAGAGCAAATGCTCTTAACTCTTCAATGCTCAGCAAGTATCAACTCAGGACCCCCTACTTAAGTTGATGAAAAATCCCCTTTGAGTGACAAACTGTGATGACCCCTCTGAGCACCCATCCCTGCAGGACATTAGCGTGGCCCAGTTTCTTGACTTTTAGGCCCAATCCTGATACCTTACATCCCAATATTATCAGAACATTATCCCGCTACTCGTATGGTTGAGGGCCTGCAAATCTATGAAATCTATGCTGCAATGTGATAACTTTTCAACTTCTCAAGTTCCTAGAGCGATCTGTGAACTTATTAGTGCCCCATGACCCAAGCTGAGGAGTCATGCAAGGTCTCAGCAACCTAGGAGAAGCCCAGAAATGATTACGAGGCTATAGGGAGACCCCCTGAGGTCCCAGTAAAGGCCGCCAGATACCAGCCATTCAATCTGAAATCCTAGCAGAACAGATAGGGTGAATATAAATGAGAGTCTTTCATTAAGGGCACTGGCTGTAGCCAGCCCCTGAGGGTGTCTCATTTTCCCATGGGGCTTCCTGAGCCCCAGATTAAGCTTAGACTCAGCCATCACAGCCAAGACGGCTGACTGGCACTACAGATCCTAAGCACCAGCATTGGTAGCACAGACTCCCAGCAAGCAGGATCCTGCCAAAGCACAGGAAAGAGAGCAGAACAGAGGCAGGTTCTGCTATTGATCAGCCAATCGATGGTAATTCAAAGCCTGGTAATAGCTGCTAGAGACGTTTTGATTCCTAAATATCCACCACAGGTTCTGGGCAGAAAGAAGATTTGCTCAGAGAGTTCGTAAGAAACAACACAACCTTTTGCAGCAGGCGGATTGTTTTAACAAATTGGACACGTAACGAGACCAACCGGAGATCTTACGGATTGGCCCTTTATCTCCGGAGCACTGGCACCCAAATCCTCGCGTCGTGTTTATTAAGAGCAAGTGGACAGGAGAATTGGCTACGGTGTAGTGGAAAAGGAAAGCTGCTACCATCCTTATCTACCAGAGAGGCAGGCAAAGGGAGGGGGTGCAATCATCGGAGCCTAGGGCAAGCATCAGTGTACGAGCCTAGCGAGTCCAGACTCCACGACTTGAGCTAATGGGGAGCAGAGGGGAAGAGCCCAGAAGGGTAAACAAGAAACGAGCTGGCAGCAGGAGACAGCCAAAACAGGGTGACTGGGTTTATCACCACACGCTAAAACAGCCCACTGGGCAGGCACTGCAGGAAGGATGCACAAATCGAGCAGCACCGGACCTGCCAGCCCACATCAGCACTGTCATCTCTGCTCTGCTCCAGCAGTAAGAGTGGCTGAGTGCTCTCCTACAGACGGGCTCAGGCCACGCTCCACGTTACAGCCCTGCAACGTTCAAGCCACTCAAAACTCCAAGACTTTGTGCAACACGTTTAAAACAGATATTTAAAGCCAGCCAGCCAGCCCGTTTTCTAAACGTTTGGGGGAGCAGAGAAGAAATCACTGTTATACACAGATCACCTTAATGTAGCTGTAAAAGTTCCATGTTGGGCTGAATTTGCCATCAGGTTGTATGACAGTGAACTCTTTGCAGGGTGGCTAGCCATGCGACACGGGTACCAGATGATTCATTCAGCCTCAGGCCTCCTCAAACGTTGCTCCATCAACAGACAGAGACCTGGCCTGGGGCTATGAAAACCCTCCGCTGACCTGAGTGGGGACTTTCTAGCCCTGGGTGGGCCACCCCTTACCAGGGCTGGACTAGCGATTCCACAAACCTGTACCCCAGCAGAAGTGTGCCACGGAAAATGGACTGGCCGGGGACCTAGGCACACTGGCCGATCATGTCCACAGACCGCATCTGGTGAGTGAAGAGGTTGTCCTACCACCCTCACCACTTCGATGACTGTGGATCATGGCTTTTCCGAAGCCCCATTGGTGCAATCCAGACTGAAGCTGCACACTCCTATCAGGACAGACCCATCAGCCCACTCCATGAGTGTGTCTCACCCACGCAGGTAGGTCCAAAATGGCTTTGCCTCTTGACATAGCCTGCAGGGTTGATCAGGGAGCAAGGAGGGGCCAGCAATTGCCTCGGGCCAAGCTAGAAGACTGAATCCTGCAGAGGACATTGGTGGGGAGACAAAAACCTTGCACTGGTTAGACCTCAGCCTGGGCCGGCAGTCACCAAACATCACCACCAGTTCATGTGATGCCAGTTGGTTGAATCCCAGCTCAGTGCAGCGAGTCAGACCTCTACGTTACATTTTGCTCTGCTCCATCCAACACTAATGTCGCTTATTAGCAGGAGACCAGGAGACTTGCTGGGCCCTGCCACTGCCTAGAGTGTACCTTCCCTGTGAGGAGACTGACCCCTTGGTCTGAACCTGGTGCTAAATGACATTTGAAGAAATAATCCTCCCTCTAATAGGCTGCAGTTGAAACGGAGCAGGTATGTTCCCTCTGGTCTGCTCAGCTCTCTCTTCTTTAGCCACCCTTTGCTGGTGTGCATTTTATCCGTTAGAAAGCCCAACACCCACAAACTACCTTGTATGCATGGAAGAGCGCATGAGATTCCCCTTTCAGGGCGCAGAAGCGGGGTGACAGCATAAGTGCGAGTCCATATGTCCCGTGGGACCTACAGACGTGTCACATCCTGGCGCACTTTCTCCTCCTAGCCTCTCTCCTCCTAGCCTCTATTCCCCGCTCAACCTGAACATCTTCACACCAATGGGTCTTGTAAAAATACCTTTCTGCTCCAAACATCTCCCTTCAGGCCATGTATATCCTAGATAATAAGCCTCTTCTGTATGAAGGATTAAGCAAGTGAGGCGCTGTCAACGGGGGGAGCTGGACCAAGTGGGTTTTATGAGCTGAGGCAACGTGTAAAGTGGTGCACGAGGAAGTATTTAAGGCCACCCACTGCTTGTAGCCACTGATTCTGCTTCACCCAGGGCTAAGCTGCCCAAGCTGCTGAGGCCAGACTCAGCCTTATGACAGGTCTGTTCATCTGTTTGTAACACGATAACTTTTCAAAGTTGCACGTGATCCAGTTCAAAACTCTAGGGAATGTCATAGCCAGAACCCTATTGTTTTGAGAGGGGAAATGAAACCAAAAGAAGGGAAAGGAAAAACCCATGGAGCTCTTGCCGTCTGCTTAGCCCAGCCGCTACTTCAAGCCCTGCTGCAGTCTAAACACCAAACTGTTGAAAGGCGACGGCCGTTAATGATGGCCAGCATAATGATGTCCTCCACCACCTCTGTCTCCATCTTCCCAGTACAACATCCCACATTGACCCACAGGAATTTGGAGCAATCTCTAGGCAAGGTGTAAAATAACTTCATATTTACCCAAAAATATATATAAACTTAAGGAATATAGGGTGAAAGGAGAACGGAGGGACATGAGGGGCAGAAAAAGGCATGCCCACAGGCCCTGCGACACAAAGAGAAGACAAAGACAGGGCTGGGGGAACATGGTGATGGACAGGCACTGAACCGCTGCTAGCAGAGGACTGGTGGCTGCAGGGGATCCCCAGGGCAGGAGGAAGCCCCCAGGGTGTGCATGAGAGTCGCACATCCTCATTGGGGAAACTGAGGCATGGGGGAGTAACTTTGAGGCCCACCCACAGGCCATGCCCAAGCTAAGAGCACCAGGGAGTTGGGGGGGCACGGAGTCAGGACTCCCCGCTTACTCAGACAGGGTCCAGGAACTAATACTCTTTACCTAGCAAATAAGTGCAAGGTATCTGAGTGCTCCTCTGCCATGCCTCCCCCTTCCCCAATAGGGTCAGGAAACAGGGTGCACCCGAGTCTCTGCAGGAAGAGGGGAGCTGAGCAGTTTCTTTCCTGAACCTTAGAGACAGATCCTATCACACATGCCTGGAGAAATGACTGAGCTGCCTTCTACCCCTTTACCATTCACTGCCTCTTGCTGTTCCCCCGCACCGGCCCTTCAAGGTACTCGGTTATTAAGAGATCCAGCCTCTCTATTATCCTGAACTGGGTTCTGCAGATTTAAATAGAAAGATATCAAAATAAAAGATAATTGTTGAGAGAGATGAATAAGGGAGGGGGGGGAACCATCAGTGCAGAGGAACTCTTGTCTAATTTCCCCACCCACACAGTGCACAGCGATATTAGTGCCTTCAGTTCCAGAAGATAAAAGCATCCATGGCTTTACTACCGGCTCCCCAAACAGCTTGTCCTTTTAACAATTAAAGGCCTCTGAATAGGAGATCTACTCCTGGAAGGCCCCGCAGCAACTCCCCTGGAGACTTGGTTAATCCAGGCAGGAATATCACCAGGCGCAGTGTTCATCCACCTGGCAGGAACCAGCCTTAGGCCTCCCGGATATTGAAAGTGATGGGGTGCTTACAGCTGTGTATTCTCAGTCTGAACAGGAGTCAATGGTGGGAATTGTGCCCTTGTTTGACCTTCAAGGGGACATGCTTAAATGTCAAGGGACATGACAGGGGACATGCAGCAGGCACTTGGGGCCTCTGTGCACACCTCTGCATCTGTGTGATCTTCCTCCATAGTGCAGCACAGAAAGAGAAGATCAGGTCACCCACAGGTTTTGGAAATCCAGGAGATGGAGTGAGATGTTGGCTGGGCCTTTCCCGTGGAGCACAGTTAATGGCGTTATGGTTGGGACCCGCTGTGGGCTCCTGGATGCCTGCCTTTGAGCCCCCAAGGCTCTCATGCATGCAAAGGCACCCAAAGCTTCTTGTTGCAACAGGGCCACCACAGCCCTGGTAAATGCACAGAGCTAAAGAACCAGAGAGATCACACAGACTGATTTGGGGTTCGGGGCAGAAATGACTGTAAACAATGATGCGCTGTGAATAGCACAGTGCTTCCCAATCTCTTTTTACCCTGGCACAAGTAGTAGTTCCTTAACTGCCTTCTCTCCCCCTGCTCCCTGCAGCGTCTTGCAGTCCTGGCAGGAAACCCTAACTTGTCTCCCACTAGAGTCACATTCTCATGGCACCCTCTTCCCCTGTGCAAAAGGCCCAGGCCCTTCGTTGCACCTGATGCTTTGGGGGTGCATCCCCTTTCCTTCTTGCATGGAGACCCCAAGCAGTTCTGGAGGTACAAAGCTGGGATGGCGATGAGCAGTTGGGCATTGCTCTTTCTTTCCCTGGTAACTTGGAATCTCCTCTGCGTAGACCGAAGGGGGTGGCTCTGCTTGCTTAAGCCCACCTCCTGCAACACCCTTCCCCTCTCTCACCTCTCTGCTTTGATCACCCACCCTGTTATGGCACCCGTCTGTGCACTGGGTTTCATCTCGTCCTCAGGCCTTTCTTCTGCTACTTTCCCTGTCAGTGCTGCAGCTAACAGATCTGTTCCCCTAATTTTCTCAAGCCCTGATGAGATAGAGCCCTTCACTTAGATGTTGGACCCTGGCCTCTCAGCCAGGTGCCAGAGGCACCTGGGGAGCCCCCATTGTGCCTTAGATCAACGTTGGAAATGGGGAAACACTGCATCCCCCTGCTGTTGTCCCAGTCACAGCAAAGACCACGCTGAAACATCGTTACCGGATATGACCTCAAGGTCTATACTTTTCCTCTTGGGGTTCTTTGGCCTGGGTACAGGCATCTTTCCCTTGCTATGACTCACAAATGGTGGAGGAGCTTCCCTGTGTACTCAGAGGAGATGGTGGGGTGGTCAGCATCCAGAACAAGTGTCCTAAGTCCTCAGTAACTATTGTCCGTGGGCACAGCAAAGCCATGCAGGTACCCATCCCAGGGACTCTTGGCAGTATCTGTTTCTCTTGACTTTATCTGGAAACACAGATATGCACCCGTGTCCCACACTCCACACCCTCCTAATGGGTATCTGTCCTTTGTGTAACAGAGAGCTAGAAGGCTCCTCTTACTTGAAGAGAAAAGAGTAGCAGGCAGAGCTGGCTATGAGGAAAATAGCCAGCCAGGGGCAGAGGCTAGGAGTGCCTATCACAGAGCTGGTTACTCTGCAGTAACCTAGCAGGGCAGAACCCTGCTTGGGAAGCATGGGCCCCTTGCAACAGCAAGACCAGCAGCAGTAAGCTGCACTGCAAGCTAGTCTGAAAGCACAGGGCATGGAAACAAAAACTCAACACACCAAAATAACCCCAGTTAAAATTTATAAGGTGTGGTTAATTAACGAGGATCAAACGCCGTGGCGTGTACAAATGCCCCTAGTCAGGAAGCCTACTCAGCAAACATCTGCAGCAGCCCAGGGAGCCACATGACCAAGAGGGGCTGGGAGATCTCCTAGTTGGCATTGGTGCTACCTTGGGGAAGGCAAACCGAATGCTGCTGCCTTGCAGAGGAATGTGACCCACAATAGGGGAAAGCCTGGTTATGCAGAAAGGTAGCCACTGTTTACATTCAGGACCTGAGTGGGTTAGTTGGTGTTATAGCCAGAGGGTTTATTCCTTTGTTATAGTTTACTGGTTGTCTGGGATTGGGACTAGCAAGGATGGTACAGCAGTCCAAGCCATGCCTGAAAGCACAAGAGTGTCTGGGGCCCTGCCAGGGACTGGGGGCTCGAGACAGACCAGGGTGAGCCTTATAGGGTAGCAACATAGAGAAGGACTGCAGCTGAATGCAACTCAAGCCAGATAGGGCCCAGGGCAGCAGGGCCAAGGTAGGGCCAGGGGGGAGCTGTGGTGGGGCATGGGGCCCCAAGACCTGCAGCAGCAGCTGAGGCAGGCCTGGGGGCCCAAAGGCAAGTCTCCCTTTTGATCCAATAAGTACCCAAAGACAAGGCAGGCGCGGAAGGCAGGGTGTCACGGAGGCAGAAGGGGCACCACGGCTACTGCTGGAGCGGGACTTTGCAGCAATCTCCCACTTACTTTTGCTGTCCCTGTGTCTCTCGGTGTACCTTTGTCCTTCCTCACAGTCTCCCAGAGTGAACATCCCCTTCCTGAGCCCTCTGGTCCTCATACCCTTGCAAATGTGCTCCCTCCCCAGTTCCCTGGACAGCTTTTACTGTTTCTCTGCTGCTCTCTGCCAAATTGCAAGTTTGAAGTCCCTTGCTAAATGCCTCTCACATTGGATCGTTACTCTGTGTTAATTATGCATGGTATCCGGTATCTTGTTCATCATCCTGGCAGTGTGCCCATTTCAAAGAAACTCTGTAGCCCCTTGAGTCTGTATTTAGTCCTTGCCACTTCACCAGATAGCCCTATGTGCCTGGGGTCAATGCAGGTAGGACTGTGGTTTCCATGGGGCACATAACTGAACAAAATCCCCAATAACCCAAAGACAGGAAGATGACCAAACCAAATGGAGAGTCAGCCCAAGAACTTCTCAACCTGCCTAAATGTAAAAAGACATCTAGCAACTAAACCCTCTCTGGGCCTTTATATGGCCCTTGACACTGCTGCTTCTGAGTCCATTTGCAAGTTGATCCTCAGCCACAGCAGGGAACTCCTACCCCTGCTGCTAGCACCAAGTAAAAGTAGGGGTAGGAAGTAGGTTAGGGGAGGGCAGTTTATAAGGAGCAAACTGCAAGGAAGGCTCCAGATGCTCATGATTAGGTAGCTGAGTTACCCCAGTACTGGGAGAGCGAGTGCTGCTTGTAGGGGGCCTAGCTGCAGATCAGCAGGTGTAGACAACCCAGGAAAAAAGGGCCACAGGGCTCAGCCTACACCTGGGGGAAGGGGAGGTTGCTGACGGAGGTAAGCAGCAGCCTCTGGGCCCTGTTGCCCTCTAGCCACTTCAGGTGACTGGAAGGAGGCGGCGAACAAGCCATGTAAGCCTGAGCCGGGGGCTCAGTGTTCATATACGTCCTTACTTTTTATAGGAAGGCGGGGTGCTTGAGCAAGAAGTAGCTTTTGCTTTCAAGTTATTTTTCCCTAGAGCTTATATTCTTGAGTTGTGGTTGTAGGGACAGCTAGAGGCCATGGATGGAGGTGCTTGGTGCAAGGGTTGTAAAGCCTATGCTGATCTCCACAAGGATCTGGGACCCAGCGGACTACAGGGGCTGAAGTCTGGACAAAGAGGTTGAAGCCTAGGAGAGACTGAAGTTAGGCAGGTGAGAGCAGAGGCCCTGCTTAGGGCAGGTATAGACTTGTGCTTGAGCCCTGCTCACCTTAAGGTGCAAGGATTGAGCAGGTGCGTGGCCTAAGGATGAGCTGGGCAGAGCAAGATAATGAGGTAGCGCCAGCCAGCCTAGAGCTGAGAGCAGTAATAATGTGTTGCTTGGGCCCAGACATGGGTGCCAGTGGGCAGGATGAGGTAAAGCACCCAAGGCTCGCTCTAGTCTGAGGGTACCCTCCCACACTTTTAGATTAATGAGATATCAAGGTGTAGCAGGTGAGCATGGGGCAGTGGTTAGAGGGGCAGGGGTCAGAGGGGCTGCTAGGGGTGTCCTGGCCGTCCCCAAGCGATTGACCCTGCCATGCCAGCCCCGAGCACAGCGCTCCATGCTAGGGAAGCTCCCACACCCCTGAGATGCTCATCCTGCCTTCCTCCTTCCCTCTCTGCTTGCAGCTTTGTTTTAGCATACAATTAGTAGGAAAAAGATGGTAGATGCATGTATCCTGTCTGTGTAGGTGCCTATAGACACACTAACTGGGCACAGTGCTAAGCCTCTTCCTCCAGCTGCATGCTGGCTGTTACTACTTTTCCCATTGCTGCTTGTTGCATGACTGGTAGTTGACAAGATAGATTTGCCCTTCCTCTGGCAGCATTATGTTCTCAGCCCTTTTGGCACTAAGGCCTTGCATGTCCAAGATACCCCCTGACACTGTTCTTCAGATCCTCTGCTGATTTAATGAACCCAGCAGTAGCACTTCTCTCTGCTTGGTGCCAAAAGAAAATTAAAAAGTGGCCATTGCCCCAGCCACAGCTGCCTTCTAGCAGGGTCTGCCTACTCTAGCCAGCTGGGAAATCAAGAAGCCCCCTCCCCCTGTGGTGTGATTGCATTTCTTTGGCTGGCCATACAGCCATAGCATTGACGTGCTGTTTAATTGGTGTTGCTCTAATTCGCCATCCTAATCGACAGCAGCAGTAAAAGCTGTGCTGACAGCCCAGGGTGGGGCAGGCGCGGGGCCCTGGCTGCCCTGCGGAGGGGAGCATCAGCTGTTGCACAAAGTCTTTGCCTGTGTTCATCCTTCTTGCTTTGCCCTTCTTCCCCACAGGCACCCTGGGTGCTCAGCCTCACGGGGAGGGGACCTGCATGCTTAAATAATGGGCATGGCTAAAGACTTTCAGGGCCACAGCAGTGCAAGGAGGCACTGCTACCTTTTATTGGACTTGCGGTTAGGAGTGAGATTAATTGATCGATGAGACCATTTGAGTCACAACTGGAAAGCTTTATTAGGATAGGCAACAGCAAAGACTTATTAGCACTAATAAAGACAACACTTATGCAGCTTTGGGTTCACAAAGAACAGGTCTGCTGGCCAGGCCTCTGCTTTCCTGGGGACACTTGCTGAGTTGTTTCTTTCCTGCTGAGCTTCGGGAAAGGTTCAATTTGTTGCTTGCCCTAGGTGGGATATTTGTAGATGGTTGATTTGACATGCTAATAAGTGATCTTGGATTGGTTTTTATTTAAGCATATTTGTTTCACTGGAAGTTTTGGAACTGGAAGGAACCAGATTTTGGTGGCCCTGGGAAAGAGGTCAAGGGAGCAATGTAGCTAAAACTCTGGTTTTTAGGTGTCCGACCCCAGTCTGTTAATCATCTGGTAATCAAGATCACGTTAATCAATTCAAATTTATATTTTTGAGATAGCGGGGCGGATTTCTTATCTTCTTGGCCAATTATTTACAAGCTGTGGCCTGTGGCTTGATGAGCTTTTCCCATCCTCAGGGCTGCCTTTGTGTCTATAATCATTTGAGCATATTGGCGAAAATACATGTATTATGGCAAAATAACTATCAAAACACTTGGTCATCTTAGTTATTCGTGTTTTAGGATGCGATTGTAACCCAGAGTATTTAGGATGCAAGCCCTTGGCTTGCTGTTCAGTCATATGGCCACGCCTGACCTCCACGCTTACCCTGCAGTTTGGCTATGCTTCGAATCGCATGCACTTGATCCAAGTGATAGTGCTGCTTGTTACTCCTAGCGTATGCTGCACAGGCCTCTGCGTGGCTGCAGCAGGGTCCGTTTTGTGGGTGCATGGCTGCTGTAGGCAATGGCAGTCTACTGGCTACACCAGCAGTGGCAGAGCAGTTTGCCATATGTTGCCCTGCCTGTTTCCTTTGTCTTTCCCTGAAGGACCCCATCTAGGGAGCGCAGAAGAGCTCAGTTTCCATGGCCCACCTGGTCCTCTGCCAACACGGAAGCTAGCTAGAGCCGTTTGGTGGAGGTTTGGGAACGTGGATACTGGATGACTGCAGTCTGGGGTGTAGCCTCCCCGAGCTGCTGTCAGATGGACACGTGGGAATGAGGAACGGTAGATCGTGAGCGAGAGCTCTGAAGCTGAGCTAATGTCCTAGAAGCCAAAGCCCTGCATGCCCAGGTCATGAGCCAGCCCTCCATTGATGGGATATAAAGAAGAAACATGAGGCTTGTCGTGACCACCGCATGCAGGGTGAGTTGATTTACTAACTGAATTGGGTATAGTAGGGTCTTTAGGACACTGGGGCAGGATGTGAAAGAAGAAGGCAATGAGGAAGGGACATCCTGGGAAGGGGGGCTGGCAATGGATGCTGGGGACTAATGTGCAAGAGGAGAAACGCTGAGGTACGAGGAGGGCCCTGAGGGTCACCCAAAGGAGTCCCTGTGCTGAGGACCTCTGAAGGGCTGATCCGCGCAGGGGTCCCGTACGGGATTTACATGGTCCCTGTTGTCTGCAGCAGTACGACAGCTCTGAGCACGACAGCAATTTAATTACTGGCACTGCTGCCCCCTCGCAGAATTAAATAGCATTAAGGGCAAGTCCGTTTCTAATAGGGACTTGGCTGTGACGGACAGCCAGGTACTGATGACTGTGCATCATAGCATGACATGGCTCTGCCATGGTGGGGCTCCCTGCAGGTGTGTGTGACCCACCGAGTCTCGCCGAGGGAAAGCAAAGAGCTGCTGGACTGCTACCGTCTGGATCCCTGCTCTTTCTCAAGTCCCTGTAATCAATCCCTCCCCTTGTCTCTCCTCCTCTGCCTCCTCTCCTTTCAGCTGGGATCCTTCCCTCTTCCCCTCGGCATATGGGCTGCAATGCCGAATGCTCTGTTCCCATCCTGCCCTTCCTACAGTTCAGACCTGTCCTGGCATGGCACGCCTTCTCGTAAATACTGATGGCACTTTTCCTTCGCACGTCGCGCACGGTGCTCTGGCCATCTGCCAAGCATGCCAGGACTGCTTCCTGCGGGGCTCACAGGGGTTGCGACTGATCTGTGGCCACTCTTGCCCGTGGGATGCACGCTGGAACGATCAGGGTTTCGTGGGGCTGGATCAGATTCCTCTGCTCCAAAACTGCAGGGATTCTCCGTTTGCAGGACAGGGCCTATGACACACAACATGTGATTCCACACAGCAGAGAGCAGCATTGCACAGGATTTCCTTGGCTCATTAGGCTACTATAGTCTCTAACGCAGGGGTTTTCAGCCTTTCTTAATAAGTGTACCCCTGGCGGCCCCGTTTCTAATAAGTGGACCTGCAGGGGGTGGGGGAGGGTGGTGAGCAGCCGTATGTGGAGCACGGGGGGGCGAGGGGTGGCAGCGCGGCATCTGTGCGGCCCTACTCTCGGCCCTGCTCTGTCTCTGCCTGCCCCCGGGACCCTGCCCTTATCCCGCACTTATCCTGAAGCTCCAAGTACCCCCAACGCCTGCCGAATGTATAGATGGGGAAATGAAAGCACAGAGAGAAATAAATGCCCAAGGTTAGAGAATGGTAAAGCCAAAAATATCACTTGGCTCCCAGTCCTGCTTTGACCATCACTTTATCACATCTTCCTCTTCCCTACCCTGATCCCGCACTTATCCTGCAGCTTCGAGGACTTGAAGCCTTTCTGGTGGTATGGCAAGAAACCCCAGCTTTTGGAGATGGTAGCATTCCCCATTCCTGATCACTTCTGTCCCAGAAAGCCTGTTACGGTCTCATTAGAGGCACGTGTCAGATGCTCTACCTGCCTCCCAGCAGCTGGGGAGTCCCTGGTCCATGCCTCATTGGCAGCGAGGACTGCAGCAGGTGGGGATGGGGAATGCACTGGAACGGGGCTCTGTAGCGTGCATCCTATTGAGGCCATCGAGGAGGGTGGCTTCAGCAGAGACTGCCTGATGACCTAACTGGGAGACCTGCTGCAGCAGGGGAAGGTGATCGGAGCCGAGGGGCGCAATGGTCTCTCTGCTCGTCGTACAAGTGCGACCAGCGGTGGTGGTTCCAGAGAAAATCCCAGGTTTCCTTCCGTTTCGGATTGGCCTGGCGGCCGCAGCCATGTCACAAGCCTGCAGCTGCGTCTGGCTGCGGCTAACCTCTTCCTCAGAAAAAAAAAAAAAAACTCTGGAGATTGTGTGCAGTTGGGAGTTATAGCTGCTTTGCTAAAATTCTATTAATTTAGAAGGAAAAAATTTAATTAGAGGAACTTGGCCTGTAAGCTAATGGCTGCATTGGAACCTCCGCTCCGAGCCTGCGTTGGATCTCAAGCTCAGCAGGCTCGCGTGAAGAGTGCATCGGAGAGCATGGAGCGGCGTGGCTTAAGTGCTGCTGGAGGGCACGCTGGCAATTATTGGTAAGAGTTGCTGTCCCCTCCAAGTCCTTGGTGCCTCGGCATGGGGCGGGCTGGACATGCTCATTCTCATTCAGAGTAAAGCGCTTATGATCATGACAGCTTTCTTGGCACCTTTCCACAGCACTAACAAGGTATTAGGACTGGCCAGATTCCTGTTCGTTATGACTGCTCTGAATTCCTCCTGTGGTTTCGTTCGGGTACACGCGTCTCCACGCGTGGTCCCAAATTGCAGTGCAGTGTTGAGCAGGTGCCGCGGCATCCCGCCCCAGGGAACGCTGCATTTCAGAGAAGGAAACAGTCCCCCTGTGTCTAGGTATCCCTTCGCTGAGCTCGCAGGGAGGTGCAAGCAGAGCGGTCCCTAGGGTACGGCGAATTGGGGCGAGTGCCCCGGGCCCCGCGGAACCGGGCAGAGCGGCCGCGGGGCCCACCTGGAGCTGGCAGCTCGGCTCCACGCTGCAGAAGAAGTACGGAGACCACCCCCAGCCCCCCACCCTGCCCCATTTGCAGGGGTAGCATGGCTCTGTGCAATGTTAAGGGGGCCTGCACAGGATGATTTGACCCCCTGGAGTTGGCTCTGGGTGCAAGTGTATATTTTAAGGATCTGAGACCCTCCAGTGAACGATAGCTTAAAACACTGAGCAGCTCCCTCCATCCCGTCCAGATTCTCCTGCAGTAGGGACCAGCAGCTCCTTCCCACTGTAAAAATCCCAAAGGAGGCTCAGTATTACAGGAGCATCCTTAGGGTTGAGGGAAGGCTATGGCAAGCACTGGCTGAAAGACCTCTTTTTCTTGACAGGATGTCATCATCACCCTACCAGCCATCCTGCAGATCCCTTCACTTATTTACAGGCTCTGGAGTTGGGCTTTTAATATGCTAAAGACCCTAGCAGCTTCACAGCCTGCTCCACTTTGCAAACATATGCATAATAGGGCCCTTGGGCCTATTGTTTGTTTCTGTTTGTTAAGAGGTTTTCCCCTCTGCTTCTCACCCTAAGAACAGGCATTTGCACAAAGTGAGAGGATTGCAGATGCTGGGCAAAGCTGCTGCAATCTGTACTGCTGATACCAGGTGAGGGAAGGTACTGGAGGGAGGAATCCTCCTGCTGGAGGTTTATAGGGTTGGGGGCAGCATCCCTTTTGGCGCAGCCTTCCCTTTCTTTCTGGAAGGGGATGCTGCAAATCGCTGCTGCATCAGCTTTTTTTCTCCCATGCATGGTGGATGTGGTTTCTCTTTAGGTATTGTCCAGTTACTGGGACTGTTGGATAGCTCCAGGTCCATGAAATGGGTTCAATGCTGGCAGTGCCAGAGCAGGCTAACAGTGCAGCTCAGACCTCTGCGGTCGGTGTCACAAGGTGAAATCCCGTTGTGGTGGTGGTCGTGGTAATGCGGACACCTCTCCTACTTGGAGTAAGTCATGCCTTGCGTTTCACATGCAGCCGGCTGAGCAAGCATCAGATAGGGAAGACTTGTCTACGTACAGATTGTCTACATCTCTGTCCCTATGGGGACTGATTTAAATAATAGGGTACAACCCCATAGTATAGTTCTACACAAGGTGTGTATGTTATAAAGGTCTTTTTTCTTTTGTCCCCTGAGTTGAGGGAAGAATCACTTGGATGCTTATCTTCTTGGGATCATTTGACCTCAGCAGACTTCCTGCCCCTGGGGCGGGGGGCTGGACCCGATGATCTTGCGAGGTCCCTTCCAGCCCTAAGGGCTATAAAATCTACGTTAGGCTGCTATAAGCACCTTGCCACTGCTAAACCTGTGTTCACACTAGGAGGCTGTGCTGCTTTAACTGGGTCATAGGTGCAAACCTGCGCGTAGACTAGCACCTAGTCGCTCGGACCTCTGTCTAGTATCCAGGTTGTCGCCATATTGCTCTAGAGGCATAGGCAATTGGGACTCATAGTAGAGATGATATCTTTTATTAGACCAACAAGATTTTTGCAACAGAAAAAAATTCTTTAATTGCAATTAAAAAAATTTAATTTTTTGCAAAAATCTTGTTGGTCTAATAAAAGATATCATCTCTACTACGAGTCCTGGACCTGTGTCTGAAATCCAGTAGCTTTGGGATCTGCTGTCTAATAACCTTGACATCAGGTTGCCCTTCTTCCTACATTTTCATTTCTTTTCCTCTTCTGTATTCTGGCTGGAAAACCCAACTAAAACGTCTATCTCCTCGCGTTGCATGGAACAGTAGCAGCTAATGCCAGCAGATAGAATTATCTGTATCTACTCACTGTGCATTTCACGCTACAGTCCCAGAGACCAGTTCCCCATCCCCTCCTCTGCGCCTGTTCTTAAGCTTTTCTATTTACAGTAACAAGTATAAAATATTTACATAAACTATAAAGGGATTTCCAGCCCCTGTTGGAGAACTGATATTAAATAATAGTGTATAATAAAGCAATAACAGATGCATTAACCGTTTGGACCATGTCCCATCTCTGCCCAGGCTTTTCAGCACTGGGATTAATTTTGGAGAAGACGATAATTTCTGACAGTTTCTCAGATCAGGATTTTGGGAATGGAATGATCCCAGTTTTCCTTTTCGAGCAAGACAATTTATCGACTGCCTAAGGATTTCACACCCTGCTACCTCTTGATTTCTGAGCGAGGCAGACCCCAGAGTCAATACTCTCCCAGCTTCTAAAACATCAGAGCAATCTGAACCCAGAGCTGATTTTGACCCCTTGGCTCATTCACTTCCGCTTTCTGCCTTCCCTCCATAGGCTGAGATTAGGCTCACACAAACCTGCCTGAACTGGGGGGTCTGTATGTAGTCACCCTGCACGTCTTCCGGCTGCAGAGTCTTCAGAGACCGTGGCAACCATGGGCCCATCGTTGGCAGAGGTAGTGAGCTACACAATGTTTTTAAATTAGGGGGAGCCCCCCGCCACCCAGTCGGATCTGAAATCTCAACATGGACCCCAGTTCAAAGCGTTAGGTCACAGGCAGGACTGAGCTGTTAGTTAGGTTTTCATTCTCTCGCGGTACCCCCGTGTCTGGACTGTTTGGTCCAGATGACCAAACCCATAGGCTGCATCCAGATGATGCATCTGCGGTGCCACATGCTGTACGTTCAGGTGCTCTCTGCGCTGCAAGGTAGCAGCCTGGGGGGAGGAGGGGTGGGAGTTGCAAAAAATGCAAAAAAAAAAAAAAAGGTGGGGCGGCACACGCAGGAATAGCACGCACTGCCCAAAACCAGAGCCTAGCCAACCGGAGTCATGCTCTGGCTGCCAGCCAGGCTTTGAGTGGCAGGATCGCTGCTGCTGCAGCCCCAGGTAAGGCTGCTGGGGCCAGCGCAGTGCTGGCCCCAGCCTTCCCCTACCCCACCCGGGGTAACCTGCTGCAAGCCAGAGGGCACGTGGCACAGGCACTCCCTGGGGACAAGGTGTCCCTGGCCCGGGGAACCAAACATCCATGCTGATGTGGACATGTCCAAGGTGTGCATCTGAACCTAGGCATCCCTTTAAAGGCCCAGAGTGCCCAGGGCTGGTGCTTTTGTCCAGGTATAAACATTCGGCTAAACTTGAGGCCTGGACTCTTACACCTGCATTGAGCCTATAAGCCAGTGGCATAGTCTCCAAAGACCCCCACACACCCAGCCGTCGTGGAAGCAGCTGTTAATACTTCCGTATCTTCACGTGATTCTTTCAGATGTAGCCTGACAGCTGAATTAATGCTTTAATGTTCCCCCATCAAGAGTTTAATTTCCATCTGGTCTTTTCAGCATACATTGCAGAGCTCTTGCTTGGGAAAGTTTAGGCTCTAAGAGGTTGTTTTCCTCTGTAAACATTACTTGCTTTGAGATTTTTTGCTAATAAGGTCCTGTGCTCTATAGCGGGGTCTGTTTTCTAAAGATTTTTGCAGTCATTCATTTTGAGGCCCTCATGCTTCAGTCTGGTATTTTCAACTTTTATATTCACTTTCTGCAGATGTTTGCATGAGCAAAGCTTTACTGCACAAGTACTTTACATGTGCAAAGGGATTTGTGCCAGGCTGTGGCTGTCTTGAAATGCAATATGAAGTCATGGGGTCAGGGAGCACAGGTGATCATACTGCCTGGCAGCATTTGTAGAAAGTACTTTGTGGTAAAGGGCTAAATGTGCGCCACTTATTGAGTAGGGTTGCCAACTCTGGCTGAAGCTATTCTGGCAGATTTTTTTTCCCCCAATATGATGTAATGTCATGAATTGTACTGTTCAACCTGTTCACAATATCAATCTCCCGGATGGCTTTCAGTAGCCCCAAGAGATGGATGCCAGTAGACTCCCGGGCAATCCAGGTGGATTGGCGAGTGATTACTGAGGCAAGTGACTGACTTCTCCACGTGGATGGAAAGGGGTTGGAAGGTCTCCTTGTGCATTTGGACTCCTAGGTTAGGAGTCTCATTCTCAGCTGTAAGGATGCAGGGGCTGTGCAAGGACGTGGCAGTCGTCTTGTTGAAGGCAGGTTGTGCTATGAGAGATGGTTGTGGGCAAAACTTTGTGAGCGTGAAGATCAATACCAGAACACCATGAAAGTATCTAGAGAACAAATACTGGATATTGTGAGACCGAATAACATTTCGAGGATTTGCCATCTTGCCTCTGTCAGCCTAAGAGGAGCCGGTTTCATAGGGATCCTAAACTGGCCTAAAAGAAAGAGTGAGTTGTAGGGGTTGGAGAGAAGGGATGTAGTGGACTTTTACTAAGCCACATGCCACGCTCAGACTGATTACTTTACTTCCATGTTGCACTTCTTTCCGTGTCTTTGACTTCCTATGTAGCTTGTACGCCCTTTGAGAAAGGGGCTGTGATGCCGTCTGTGTCTGGGAAGCACCTGCTGGGCTCAGTAAAAAAAAAAAAAATGTTCTAGATAATAAAATTATACATAAAAACAGGGAGAGGGGCTTTATAGTTCAGGCAGGGCACTGGGGCTTCAGAGACCTGGGTTCAGTTCTTGGTTCTGACCCAGCTGACTCTGACTTATGCACATCAGTTAAACTCTCTGCCTCCCTTTGTAATAAAGATCCTTTGTCCGCCTGGTCTAATTAAATTGTAAATGGGTCAAGGTAAGTGCCTGTTCTTTGTGTATGTACAGCACCTAGCACAGCAGGTCCCTGCAAGTATAACAGTCTGCCTTGCAGCTAAGCATACCTAGCTAATGCTGACCCCCTGGGATGTGACCCATTGAGCCTATTGCCACTGGACCATTTTGCTTTGATGTTGTCAATAAATTGAAAAATGAACACTCTTCAGTGATAGGATTTGGATCTTATTGTTATTTAGGTCGAATGGAAATACTTGAAACTTTAGTCTTACAAAGGATGGGTGTATTCCATTGGAAGCGTAAGTATGCATCAAAACAGTGCACCGACCATGCAGAATACCTGCGGCTTGATCAGAGCACACTTTCCACGTCAACCAGAACCAGCAAGTACAAGAAATATGTCTCTGCCAATAGCCTCGGTAGTCTCAGCAAGCTGCATGGGCTCTGGCTTCCAGTAAGGAATTAATATTTTCGTGAATTAGGGAGTCCTGAACTTCAAACAGGGACATTGGGTGTTGTTTTGAAGGCAGCTAGGTAGACACAGTGCTAGGAAGTCCATTATTAGTTATGGTTGTCCAGCACATCTGAAAAGCAACCTGTAAGCGGTAGTGCCAGCAACAAGCTGGAAGCTGGTGGCAGCGGTGGGAGGAGAACCCAGGAGTTGTGTGCGGCTCCTGGCCTCTGCTCTGATTGCTCCACCTACTGCTTCGTGCCCATGCCCAAGAGAAGTCTGTCATCATTGTGGTGTGCATTTCTGTCCTCGTCCTGATAAAGCCTCCTTTCTTGCGATGCTGTCTGATGGGACACCCAGTGCAGGTTGGGGCGCAGGCCTAGGGGGAATCGCTGTGGGGCACTCGCCTTGCCTGGGCAATTGCATTGCTAGCAGGACTTGTATGTGATATTAGAGCAGGACTTGTATGTGACATTAGAGCAGTGGTTGAAAGGAGTGGTTGCTTCACTGGTTTCAGCGCAGAAAAAAAAATGCAGTAGATTAGACTTCTGCTGGAAATGCGGCCACGGTGATTTGTTTGCTAGCCTTCCTTTCCGGTTGACAGATTTCTGATGCTCGGTAGCCTTTGAGAGAGGGTGGAGGAAGGGTTAATGGGGCCTCTACCTGCCTCCCAACCTCTGAAATCTGCAGCAGAGGATTTAAATACTGATCCAAGTGTAAAACCCCCTGGATGGGTAAGGATCAGAAGCACCGCTGAAAACACTGGGTGAGAGATTTATCCTCACCCCACTCCATTGTCCGGCCTGAATTCCCTAAAGAAGCCCTGCACTAAAACCTCCTTGATGCCTCGAGCTCATCTGCCGGTGACTGATCTTATGTACCTGGGTGGGTACAAACACAAAGCACTGCATTTGACAGGACATTAGGGAGGCTGGAAGAAGCCAGCAGACGCTCCTGTGTATGTAGTTTCCATTATGTTTTGCGGCAATAACCAATATAGATGGAAATGGTTAGGGCCTGCCTGAGCTCAAGCTTTGTCCCGGGCACTTAAAACTGACCCCTGTGACCAAAGCTATTAGGATGAATGTCAGGGCCCAGTGGGTTGGTCACCCAAGGCCTTGGACTCTGCCTCCATCCTCTCTTCTGGTACCACCTCGCTGTCTCCGCTGTCCAGCTGAATTTATTTACGGCTGGTTGTGTAACTGGCTTTACTTGTCACCTGCTCAAGTGCAATGTCATGAGTGTGTCCAGGCTGCTAGGTGTAGGGCCTGCCTTCCAACCTGAACTGAAAGCAACAGGTTAGTTGCACCCCTTCCACTACCCCTTGCCCCTTCAGTTTTGCATCTGCCTCCGTCCTATGAGCTTAGTCGTCCATCACAGCCCTCGTGGTCCAAGCTGCCCCCAGGTCCTGGTCTCTATTACTTTGGGCATTTTTTGCATCTGAAAACATTGATCACTACAGACCCAATGCTCCTTACTCCGGACCTGCTGCCCCCCCGCGCACAGCCCTCCGGTGTGTGGGGCAGGGGGGCCCAAGCAGCCCCTTGCAGTCTGGAGCTCTGCCAGCTTGCAAGGGAAAAAAAAGTTTCCCTATGCTTTTCTCCTTTAAAGGAGAATCCATTTTTAAAGTGTGTTTGTGACCCTTGCACACATGCTCGTGACCCACTTTTGGGTTGTGACCCACAGGTTGAGCAGCTCTGGCCTAAGGGATGCTCCTCGGCGATGGAAAGCAGCTCATGCAACGCAGCTCCGGCCTAGGGGAAGCTCCTCCTGATGGAAAGCAGGGAATGCAATGCAAAACCAAATCCTGACCCACCCCACTGTTGCCCTCCACCCCCACCCCCAATGAACTCAGTGTGAGATTGTAAAAGTGCCTCCTGCTGCTTAAATGGTAGCACTGTTCCCTCAGTCAGCAAGGGCTGCTTTGTTACATTTTACTCCGGAGTGATGCAGCTGTCACAGCAATTGGCTTTGCAATCTGTAACAGATATCTGAGCTTTACTGTGGCTGCAGAGAGAAGCAGGCAGGCACTCATGCAGTCTTCAAGGAGCCGCTGGCCAGCACAGAAGGGGTATTTTATTTTCTGAAGTCCCAGTGAGGCCTCATTTGCATACAATTTGCTCTTGCTAATAGTGCTGATGGTTATTTCCCCGGAGCGGAGAAGTTTGGCCCCCAGAATGTGCTCCTTGAAGCTATTTCAGACGAGCAATCTGTAATATCAGAGCTGATTGAAGCAATTTGCAACCCATTAGCAAGGAGCAGCCTCAAATGAGATGCTTTACATGTCACTCAGCCCCAGTGCAGTGGGGGTTTGGGGTTTTTTCCTTTCTTTTAATTACAGATGTGAGCACTCATAGCATGTCATTGGGGTTGTGGGTGAGAGGGAGCAGCTTCCCCCCCACCAGTCAAGGGGGATGAAAAGTGTGTGCATCTAAAAATGGGAGATGGCACAAGTTGGCGCCTGCACCCCAGCAGGAGGAGTTGAGGGTTGAACAGCATGACTGGGAAGAGCGTCCCAAAACGAGACACAGAGCCAATTCCCCAGCCAGCGGGTCATGGTGGACCTGAGGCCACAGTTGGCCAGTTTTTCGAAAAGGTGATCATGGGATACCAGATCGAAGGTTTTTTTGAAGTCAAGATATATGACATCAATCTCCTCTCCCTTGTCCAGGTGATAGGTCACCTGGTCGTAAAAGGAAATGCGATTGGTCAAGCAAGACCTACCCGCAACAAACCCGTGCTGGCCATCCCTCAGGATATTGCCGTCAGGAATGGGCTCTTTAATAAACTTTTCTAACACCTTCCCCGGGATAGAAGTCAGGCTGATGGGCCTGTAGTTTGCCAGATCCACTTTCCTCCCTTGAAGATCGGCACATTGGCCTTCTTCCAGTCTTCGGGCACGTCACCAGAGCGCCAGGAGCTCTCGAAGACCCGTGCCAGGGGCTGGGCTGTGACGCTCGCCAGCTCCTTGAGTACCCTGGGGTGTAAACTGTCAGAGCCGGCCGACTTGAAGGTGTCCAGCCTCTCAAGGTGTTCCTTCGCAAGGTCAGCACTGATGGAGGGCAAGGAATCTCCCTCCCTGTCCCGTAATGGGCAGGGTTGTCCCGTGGGACTGATGAAAGACCGACGCAAAGTACCCATTGAATAGGTTGGCTTTTTCCTGGGCTTTTTCCTCCATGTGTCTGTACACCAGGAGGTTCCCGCGTTTCCACAGGGCGCTCCTGATGCAGGACACTAACTGGTCAAAGCGAGTTGTCGGGGACCCCTGATGTTTAATCAGGTGTCCATACATCGCCGCCTCCCTCGTCATCAGCCTGACTCCTGTCACCTCTTTGCAGAGCCAGTTTAACCTTTTCCCACTCACCCTTGGTGTAGGGGCAGCGCCGTAGGAGGTGGTCGACAGTCTCTCTTTCGCCTTGGCAGTTTTCCCTTGCGTGTTCAAAGCTAGATGCGCTAAGTGCTGTCATTATCACACAGCTGCCAGAGCTTGCTGGGGTGCTTTATAGGTTCAGATTCCAACCAGTTTGTGCCTTACTCTGTGTGCTTAGGGCCTAATCAGAACCGACTGAAATCACTGATTTTTTGGGGGGGGGGGTGTATATGTGTGTGTGTATGTGTGTACATATATATATATGTGTTTTGTTGTATATGCGCACACACACACACACCCAACAGTCCACCAAGTGGCCCCTGTGGTTCACCTGGCAGATCCAAGCACACTAAGAACCCATTACACAGTTTGCACCATCTCGTTGCCTTCAGTAGACTTTAACCCAGGCCCTTAGGACATAGGTTCACTTATATCCTACAGATGGGTGGGCAGGGGGGAAGGCTGGTGCATGTCGGCAGAAAGGTTTCCAACCCAGTGCTCTAAAGTCGAAAGAATGGTTTGGCTCGACCAGTGGTTCTCAACCTTTTCAGACTGAGAGCAATCTCCGTAACCTTTTTGAATGAGGCAGCACCCCAGCTGAGCATCGCTGTTGTGCTGGCTCAGTTTACCTCTGTGGTTCTCAGCCAGGGCGCTGCTGCCGCCAGGTAGAAGTGCCCCATGCATTAGGATTATGTCCTGGACCTAATGCCGAAGGAGCGTGCGCTTGTGCTGTGGCTCTTCCCAGTTGGGCTGTGCACGGGGCATGCAAAGCAAGTTTACCCAGCAACAACAGGAATGGTACCTGGGCCACAGCACTCAGGAAAAGATCTTGCTGCACCTTGGTGGAAATGCACTGGGCTAGACTATGTTGCTGTTCTTCTGTTAATTATTTATATTGATGAAGTGCCCATCTGGTCTCACGGAGCTGCACAAAGCAGAGCCAAAAAGATTGCAAATGGCACCACAGCATCAGCTGACCCTTAGTATCACTGAATCTCAACTCCCAGGACTATTACCTTCCCCACAATGCCCTCTAAAGGAGTGCTCCCTGTCTCCATGGAGAAGACCTGCAAAGTTAGTAGAGAATAAACCAATATGGTTGTATAGAACAGTGTTTCTCAAACAGTGGGAAGCGAAGGTCGTGTAGGTGGGACTTCAGCTCATTGCCCGATTGAAAAAATCAAAGTTGTTTGCACTTCAAATAGATGAATCAACAGATATCTCAAACAGTGCAAAAGTGGGGTTTTGTTTTTATCATGATGGCACCAGGGTTTTTTGACAAAATGGTTGGTGGGACTTAAGGTGCAAAAGGTTGAGAGCTGCTGGTATAAACAACTACTCTAAGGGCGTGTGTAGAGTAAACGAAATTTCCCATTCATGTCTACACAAGTGCATTTGTGTTTGCATGACCCGGGATTTCCCGCTGCTTTAAAGTCCGTTTAGCACCCTAGGCTACCACTACTCAGAGATGTGTTAACCTGTGTAGCTTTCGTGTTACGCTGCTCCAAGTGTGGATTTAAAACAATAAGATATAGTAATTAGACTTTTCCTGTAGGTCAGTGCAAAATGCAGCTCGGGGGCCGGATGCGGCCCGCCAGGCAGTTCTATCCGGCCCACGGGGCCCCTAAAAAATGTAGAAAATTAATATTAATCTGCCCTGGGCTGCCTGTCACGCGGCCCTCAATGGCTTGCCAAAACTCAGTAGGCGGCCCTCCACCTAAAATAATTGCCCACCTCTGCTGTAGATTCTCCGAACCTTCCTATGGAAATACAAGGTAGGTTTCTTGACTGATTCTGTAGGGTGGTGCTTCCTTGCTGCCCAGTTCTGTAGCACTTTCTCTGAGCGCCCCTTGATCTGGTAGCATTGTCTAGCCCCAAAATACATGCGCTGATGAGCGCTTATCTCAAAAGCAGTCATATCAAGTCAATGGCATTACTCCAGGAAGTAAGAGTGCCACAATCCAGTCCAGTTTAATCAGGCCTCTGCATGCCTGTTCTGACCCAGCGCTGCACTTGGCTTACTGTTGGCCTGCAGCATTAAAACTTTTTAAAGTCATTTTTCCATCCAATATGTGACCATGAGAAAGGTGTATGCCCCCTGCTCCCAGCTGATCTAACTGCCGTTGAGCTGAATTGCAGATAAGATTATTCAGATCTGCCAAGTAAGGTATTAAACTTCTCCCATTAAGGTTTGCCAGGCTTTGCTCTTTGGTGCATTGGCCTGAGCAGACAACTGTTTGCTATCCGAAGCTGTCCCGCTTTTGTAAGAGTCAGAAACACTTCATACTGCATAGAGTCGGGACTGGATGGGATCCTCTGCTTTTTCACCTCTGTCCACTCCCTTGTGCTGTGCTAGTGGCAGTTTGAATACCTGGTGCGCTGCAGACATTCAAAGTTGCACTGACACCATCTGTAGTATGGGGTAACTCTGGTACGGTGGGAGGTAAACCCTCCTGGGCAGCCTGCGTCTTTGGGGGCGAGAGCTGAGGCCCAGCCCAGGAAGGTGTAGTAGTGGTAGATGGTAACATGCTGACTGCAAATAGCAGAGAAAGTTCAACTATATGCTAGAGGGGACTTAATTCCTGTGACAGTCCCTGTGGCCCCGATCCCAAAGCTAGTGAATAGCTTTGTTTTGTGATTTATTTATTTATTTATTTTTCATATAAATAGGCTGTGCCTTAAGAGAAGGGCAGGAACAAGATTTTTGGCATCCTGGTAGTCCTCCTATGACGTCTGTGATTTAACATAGTTTGTGCAAGCAGCATGCTGAACCTAACTTGTGCAAAGCGACTGGGTATTTCTTTTGCAAACATGGCCATAGCCCTCCCTAACTCTATTCCCATTACTTCCACACCAGAGAGAGACTGGCTATATTTTTCCAGACCAGCCTTTGCTTCCTGATGTCTCCTTGGTGTTGGTGGTTTAACTTGGTTTTTGGTAGCAGAGGCCACTACAGTCGCTGCTTCTTCAACAATAAAACCCCAAGTTTGTTTGGAGGTTGCTGCCACTCGCAGCCCCAGCTGCTGTAAATATTCTAAATGTCCCAGGAGCGAACAGCAAACAGTAAAGGCTTTGTGCTGAATGGCTGGCATTTAAGTGACACCCCGTATCTGGCCTCAGGCAACCGTGGGGGTCACGCAGTTTATGGAAACGCTTAAGAAAAAGCGTCTGGACTGTTCCAGTGGGAAAAGAGCCCTGTAAAAACAAGAGCTATTACCAGCTCATCAGGAATTTGGAGAGCTGCATTGCACGCCACCGCCAAAGCACCTCCAGTGACTGCAGTAGCTAATAGACCAATACAAGTTAAATTGCCTCCCATACGACAGATGGACTGTAGTTCCAGATAAAGAAGCAATTTGCAAGCAGGGGGCTGCCTCGTCTAAGGAAATGATGATAAAAAAGAGAGAAGGGGAAGCATGCATCTGGCTGCTAAGAAAAGTTGTCCCTAAGGTAGTGGTTTGCTCTGTCTGGCTACTGCACAGTGACCCAGCAGCGTGACAGCGCGGCGTAGATGCCTGCCTGCTGCCCTGTGCTGTGTGGATATGATGGAGCCATGGTAGACCTGAAGGTGTATAGCTGAAGCTGGTAAGAAAGTCTCCCTGAAAATGGTGGTGGTTTCTTTAAAAGGAAAAATGAGATCCCAGCAGGCTGAGGACTCCGTCCCTACAGATGAGGGTGAGACATGGTGCGGAGTGGCTAGTGCAAAGGGTTGGTGATAGGCTGGCTACGGGACCGTCCCTCGGTGGGACACCTGGCTGCCTGCATCAGCTAGGCTGGGGTTAGTGGACCCAGCTGTGCTCTCTCACTTGAAGGACTGAGCTGGCAAAGGATGGTTCAGAAGCTCCAGACTCAGCAGGGCTGTCGGACTTGAGCAAGCTGGGGGGCTGTAGCCGGGGGATGGGGTGTCTGGCCTGCATGGCTTCTCGCAGGCCGGATGATCCCCTCTGGGCCGGGCCGGGGGGTTTCTTGCCACAGCGGCAGGAGTCGCCGCGTGTGTGGTCAGTACCCCGGAGGTACTGCGTGCTCAGTCCAGCGCATCTAGGCCCCTGCAGTGCAGGGAGCGCCCGCTTGCAGGGCCTGCAGAGATTGCATGTGCAGTGGGCATGGCGTGCAGGGAACGATTTGGCAAGGGCACTGGCTTCCTATAGTACTACAGCTGTGCACAGATCTCTTGTCTCCTCCTGCCCTCGCCATTCTTTGGAGACTTGAAAGGGGGGTCCTGTTCCGTAACAGTAATTGGGGATCCTTTACTAGACAGCTTGGCCTTGTAAACCGCCCAGGATAGATGCAGCCTTGGGAGTTCCCTTCTCCTCTCCCCCAGTAGCAAAGTCCTTGTTGGCAGGCTGGACCCAGGAGTCCCTGATCGCTTGGGAAAGGGGGAGGTTTGTGATTGCGGAGTGGGTGCCTCATGCAACAGAAAAGCGGTGGGGCAGCAGCAGAGCAATTGCAAACTGCCCCGAGCAGCCTGTGGGGCATGCACCCAAGGGTGCCCAGATAGTTTACATGGCTCTGGATAGTGATGATCTCTGGTGACAGATCCTGGGCTCTGCTGGAGGGAGGCAAAACCCATCTCTCTCTTCCTGTTGCTATCCCTTTGAGTCTCCCATCCTTCCTGCCATCCCTCTCCTGTTCTGGCTCTGTCCATCTCCTTCCTTCCTCCATCTATTCTACGTGCTCTCGTGACTGCGCTCGCCTTGCATGCTTCCTCTCTCTGTCCTTTCTTTTCCCCAGCTCCTTCTTCATCGTGCCCATTTCTCTCTTGTTCACTGTATTGCTCTTTCTTGTTCTGCCTTTTTTCCTTCCCTTGCCCCATTTTCTTTTCTACATTCCCTTCTACATCTCGTCTCTCTCTTTCTCCCCCCACCCCATTTCTCTTATCTCGCTGGTTCTTTATCCCCCGCCCAAAAAATAATTTCTCTCTTTCTCCATCCTGTGGCCCTAATGTGAGCTGACTGAAGCCAAGTGAGCCAGACTTTGTAATGTGGATGATGTTTCTGCTAGCACTTCCCCCAGCCGGGGAAATTTCATCCTGGATTTTGGCAAAGTGTCTGGCAAGCTTTCCAGGTCTCTAGCCGGTTGGTGCTGAGCTGTGGCCTCTGGGATGAAGAAAGAACCACCATCCCACCTGTCGAGGCCTGGATCACATCTTTGGAAATTGAAAGAGTCAGTTTAATTTTCCCCAGGGTAAAAACTTTGGAGATGTCAAAACAGGAGTTGGAGGCATACCAGGGCTCCCAGTCTTAGCAGGCAGAGGAGGTGGCTTCCTTAGCTTCTGCTCATTTTATACCAGAATACTTCACTTTAGGGAGTTGGCATGCCTAACTACCAAGCTGCTCTGTAGCCATCTGTCAATGGGAGGCCACATGATACCGGCCCAGTTTCTGCCCTCCATCCCCACCCTAAAGGCTGCTTAGTTTTCACTGCTGGTTTGGTAAGAGCCATGAGCTACCTGTCGGAGTCAAGTCAAACCCTTCATTTTCAAGCTAAGAGCATGGGATGGATATGAGCTGAGTAGGAGCCAGCAGTGTGCCCTTGTTCTGAAGAAGGCTAGCAGCATCCTGGGCTGCGTTAGTAAGAGCGTTGCCAGCAAATCGAAGGACGTCTTTCTTCCCCAGCACCGGGGAAGCCACATCTGGAGTCCTGTGTCCAATTTTGGGGACCCTGCTACAGAAAGGAAGTGGACACATTGGAGAGAGTCCAGCGGAGGGCAACAAAAATGGTTTTGGGGGCTGGCTGCGGCACAATGTATGAGGAGAGGTTGAGGGAGCTGGGCTGATTTAGTCTGGAGAAGAGAAGACAGAGGGGATTGAATAGCAGCCTTCACCTCCCTGCAGGGTGGGTCCAAAGAGGATGGAGCTGGGCTGTTCTCAGTGGTGGCAGATGACAGAGCAAGGAGCAATGGGCTCAAGTTGTAGCAAGGGAAGTTGAGGTTGGATATTAGGACAAACTCTCACAGGAGGAGAACAGTAAAGCACTGGAACGGGTTATCCAGAGAGGTGGTGGACTCTCCATCCTTGGAGGTTTTTAAGATCTAGGTAGACAAAGCCTTAGCTGGGACGATGTAGCTGCTTTGAGCAGGGGTTGGACTAGATGTGACCTCCCCAGGTCCCTTCAACCCTCATGTTCTAGGATCATGTGCTAGTTCCTGATGTAAAGAAAAGACACTGTGATTGTTACATGCAGTAGGAGATGCTTATACTCTCACATGGGCCAACTTGTAGCAAGTCAGCAGATGTTATGTATATTCTGAACTGGGGCATGTGTGAAGCTAACCATCCTGCCTTTGGTCCATGAGTAGAAAATGTCCCAAGTGCAAGAATGCTTGAAAAAGGCTTGTTTCAGGCTGTCCATGGCCTTTTCCTCCTTACTTCCAGGGATCCAGCTGGTCCAGGCTTGGGAAGGGCCTCCCAGAGCGGCGGGATCTGCCCAAAACTCTCCCACAGGTCTCCCACGCCAGCTGACTGCCAACAGCTGAGCACTGACATTGTCTTCTCCTTCCAATCTGCATCCCAAGGGTCTCACTGTAGCAGAGGGGAAGAGGGATTTATTACCTTGTTTTCCCCATTCACATGGAAATATGCTCTCATTACTGAGGGCGGCAACAACAGCCCTTGGCAAATGAGTTTACGTTAAGTGCATTTGCTGGAAACGCTTGTACTTTGTGTTCCGGAAACACATTGCGCAATGTCAGTTTGCTGGGTAAATGAGGGGTGGGGCAAAGGGCCAAATTGGGGTTTGGACTCATTAAGGGAATGGGTGCAGAAGGCTTGTCGCTGAGACCCCAGTTCCTGAAGCCATAAGCCAATATCAGAATCTTGGCGCTCTTCACGTCCCCACCCTTCGTTGTTGCTTTAGAAAGGCCTGAAGATAAGATTTAAGATTTAAGCTGTCTGCCTGAGCGTGCAAGGAGCCTGAAGCCATTGTTGAGAAGAGTGCGACAGGAGGTGTGGTGAGACCTCCAGGAGATGGCCCCTGGCACTCCCAAGCAGGATGGAGCCGTGATGTAAAGTCAGGGGCAGACAGGTCCTCTTGTGGGACTGCATCATGCCCCAGATCAGCTCCATCTGGCTCTTGTGGGGCATGTGTTCTGGAGAGAGCTTTTCTCCAATGCCCGATGAAGGGTACTTGTGCCCAAAAGCTTGCACTTAAGAATTTTTTGGCAAACAATCTTGTTGGTGTAATAAAAGATATCGTCTCTACTACAAGTCCCGGTTGCCTTTTCCTCTAGACCAGTGGTCTCCAAAGTGGGGGGGGGTGCACCCCAGGGGGTGCGCAAGACGATCCATTGGGGTGCAGGACGAAAATATTAGAACTTCTATTTAGATGTATACTTATATAAATATACATATATTGGGGGTGCATGCTCAAAAATTTTTTACTGATGGGGTGCACGATCAAAAAAAGTTCGGAGACCACTGCTCTAGACCAAAATGGCTACAACCTGGAACCTGGAGCGACCCAGGAATAGTCTGTGCAAGCATCTGGGATGTGGCGTGTAGCTTAGGTGGATTTCACAGATTTCACAGACGTTAGGGCTGGAAGGGACCTCGGGAGATCATTGAGTCCAGCCCCCTGCCCCAGCTGGGGTCATAAGCTGGCTGGCAGTGACCTGGCCCAGAGGTTTTGAAAGGGCAAAAGATGACTGGAAGATTTGGGATTTCCTTTCTGAACCAATCAGGCCCCAGAGACCACCCCCCTGTGTACCCTGATTGGCCCCTTGGGACACCTGGAGGGGGATAAATGGGGCAGCATGGGCTGACTCAGGAGAAACCAGCAAAGGACAAGGAAGGAGCTTCACAGAGCTGGCAAGAGCTGAGCCAGCGGGGCAGGAGCAGTGCCTCAGAAGATCCTGAAAGAGCAGGACCTGCAGGCAGCAGTGGGACCCTCAGCAGTGCAGCGTGCGGCCGGCAGGAGAGGCCCCCGCCGGACTCCAGGATCCCCGGTGAGAGGCTGCGGCCAGCAGGAGAGGCTCCCCCCGCTCCAGCAAGGATCTGAGCAGCGACCTGAGAGGTTCCCAGCCCTGCTTCCAGCTCCTCCAGTCGGAGGCTGGGCAGCTTGATGTGAGGCCGGGGCTCTGGGAAGGTAGAGACCCCTCACAGGCTGGGGCAGCGCCCCTGGTGGTGGCTGTATGGGAGTGTCCTTACCTACCGCATGGGAGATCTGGGTTCAAGTCCCAGCTGAGGTGACTTGGCATGAGTGAGCTACCAGGAAGCAAATCTTCTTGCAGTGGAAAGGGGCCATTGTGTTCTCCCCCTCCAGGTACCAAGGCCCTATATGTCCTTGTCATTTTGCCTTTTGTGCCTTTTTTATATTTCACCAACCCGTATCGTTTGTTATGCTGTTCGTGTTTGATATTTTGTTAACCCTGTTTTTGTCAATGATTGTAAGTGTCTAACCTTTGTTGAATCCTGCCCCCTTGGGGCATTGTAGTGTCCACTGTACCCACTGATTTATGCCTGTTATGTTCCCAGTATTAAAAGGTATGTGGTTAAGTCCCCATTGGTAGTCTGGCTCTGCTCTATAGGGGAGGAGAGTCCCTACACCTCCCACAGGGCTTGTGCACCTACTTTGATCCCTTCAATTGGAGAGGGGGTACCTCTTGGAGTAGTGCCCAGGTTACACCAGCAAGAAAAACATCCAGGTTTCTCCTGCAGGTGTTCAATGTAGGCACTTGAACCACCTCCAATGGCAGGCTGTTCCAGACCTTGGGGGCTTGGACAGTAAAGAAGTTTCTCCTTATGTCCAGCCTGAAATGGCCTTGCAGGAGTTTATGACCGTTTGACCTCGTCATCCCTTGGGGCGCTCTGGTGAACAATCGTTCCCCCAAGTACTGGCGGTCACCCCTGAAACTTATAGGTGGCCATCAGATCACCCCTGAGCCTGCGTTTTTCCAGGCTAAAGAGCCTCATGGCTCTCAGCCCGTCGTTGTAAGGTCTGTTTTCCTGACCTGTGATCATGCGCGTGGCTCTCCTCTGGACTCTCTCAAGCTTCTCCACGTCCTTTCTGAATTGTGGAGCCCAAAACTGGATGCAGTACTCCAGCTGTGGCCTCACCAAGGCCGAGTACAAGGGGAGAATGACATCCCGGGATTTGCTCGAGAAGCATCTATGGATGCAAGCCAGCGTTTTGGTCGCTTTACTAGCCGCAGCATCGCATTGCAGGCTCATGTTCATCTTGTGGTCAATCCTGACCCGCAAGTCCCTCTCGTCCATAGTGCTAGCCAGTGTAGCACTGCCAAGCCTATAGACATGCTGCAGGTTTTTCCTCCCAGGGTGGAGAACCTGGCATTTTTCGGTGTTAAACACCATCAGGTTCTCATCTACCCATTTACTGAGCCTGTCCAGGTCAGCCTGGATCGCCCTCCTGTCCTCTGGCGTGGATGCTTTGCCCCAAAGTTTGGTGTCATCGGCAAACTTGGCCAGTCCACTTCTGACTCCAATGTCCACATCATTAATGAAGAGGTTGAACAATATGGGTCCAAGGACAGAGCCTTGGGGGACCCCACTGGTCACAGCGCACCATGACAATTGACCTCCGTCAGCCACCACCTTCTAGGTCCGACCACGGAGCCAGTTCCTCAGCCAGCGGATCGTGGTAGACCCGAGGCTGCAGTTGGAGTGCCCAGCGAATCAGTCTTTGGAGGGGGAATCCTTTCCGGTGAGCAGCTGGGCTGCGGTTTGAGATGGTTTGTGAGGAGCTATTTAGGGTTAGAGCCAAGAAGCGGTTTGGAGAGAGCAGGCGGGGAGTGGGTGCAGGTGACTGCGACAGGCCCAGGAAGCATTGTGTCCTGAGAGATGAGGGATGACCAGGGATCCATCCGGCTGTTTCCCACAGAAAAAAAAAACCGGGGGTTTTCCCTTTTGACCAAGAAAAACGAGATTTTCCACTTTTGCAAAGAGCTCTCTACGGGCTGGCAGAGCAGGGCTGGACCCAGCAGGGGCGGTGCATGGGGTTGGGGATAGGGCTGCGGGGGTGCTGGCTCCCTGTGCACCCCGGGGGAGGGTCGGGGACCCCCCAGGTCTGTGCGGGGGGCAGAGGTGGGCTGCCCACTGCGGGCTCAGGGCTCTCTGGCCTGGCGCGGCAGGACAGAGTGGGGCAGGGAAGCTCCTTACTGCCCTGGGAGAGAAAACTGGGATCCCTGGGGGTGCCCGTGTTAAATGGCTCCCCCTGTGCAGGTGTTTGAAGCCTCTGCTAACTGCTCCTCTGCCTCAGCCTCCCCGGGGCTTACACACCCTGCTCCCTCCTGGCGCACACTTCCTAGAGACTGTGCTAAGAGCCCTAATCACCGACTTGCACATTAACACCTTCCCTTGATTACTCTTTTCCTGTTAATTGGATCCGCTCTGCATGCCTGAGGCAGCATGAGTCTGAAGGGAGCAGAGCAGGGGGAAAGGGGGAAGGAGGGGGCGGGGGGAGGGCAGCTGGTGGCCCAGTTAGACTTGCTGCTTTCTGCTGAACTGCTGGGGTGGAAAGCCTAGACCACCCCTGCCTTGGCATGGATTTACACAGCGTAACCTTTAAATAAGTTTTCTAGGAGGTTGCTGGGTTGCAAGCCCCATAAGAGCGAGCTCTACAGGCTTCCTAGGTATGATCCACATATCCACGTATGAAGCTTGTATGATCCAGAGGAAGGCTTCCTTGTGACTGGCAGGTGTCTAACTTCAGCATTACTTTTTTGGGGGGGTTTAAACCCCATGGCTCTTGCAGCGAGTCCTTGAATTCCTGTTACAGATGATGCACATCCCCTTGGAAGGGAGCTACCAGCAGGTGTTTGCAGCCGCACGGGACAGCCTTTTCAAAATGACCCAGCATTGATTAGTCGGCTGGGGTGGATTGTTCAGAGCTCTTTGGCAAAAGCAGAAAAACAAATATCACGTGGTTATCTGTCTTTCCTTTACTGCTTGCCTCTGCCACCCAACTAAGATTTCATCTCTCCATCTATTGCACTAGGTAACCAGCTCTTTCTGTAGTGAGCAGACACCTTTGCTCCCAGTGGTGTTGTAGAGGTGTTGAACCTCTGGCCGTCCAGGGAATAAGAAGCACTATTTGTTGGGTAGCATCCTTTACTTGACGGGTTGAATAGTTGGGAGAGATGTTGCAGAACTTTGGTGCAAAAAGTGTCCATCCTTAGGTGCGGGGAAGGCCACAGTTGCAGGCCAAAATAATTACTTTTGCTCTAATTTTGCCTAAATACTGGCCAAAATAATTACTTTTGCTCAACTTAGTACATGAGTGAGTGTAATCACTAAAAACAGATGGAAATGCCCTGTCACCAGTGAGAAAACACTTTTGCAGGCCATGTTCTCCATCTCTGACCCCACCGTTCTTGTACTCTAGGGCAACCTACACAAGATCTTCCAAAGACTGGCCTGGGAATAAAAAATGACAGCTTCACTGGACGCCAAAAACCATGGGCTTAACCCAGACGGCATCTTCATAGCCTGTTGTATCTCACCATCTCCCTTGGCTTTTGAATGTCTCTGTCCCCCCACCAGTGGTAACAGCCCTCTACCCTTTTGAGTGACCTTATTCTTTTACAAAACTAGGTTTATTTACTTAAACTGTTCTTTATTTAGATTATAACTATTTCTAATAACGTCTTTTTTGCTCCACAGGCTTGCTGCCCATTTCCGCTTTTTAAGTGATTACTTTCATTGCTATAATGGGGTTAAACAAAAATGATTGTTCTAACTAGTCTTTAGCTTTGGATGTATCTACTTCTTTGACAGACCTGAGGAAGAGCACTTGATGCTCAACAGCTTGTGTAACATCCTTCCCGAAGTCAGTCCAGTAAAAGACATCACCAAGCACATCTACCAAGCAGCATCACAGGGTCATACAGGAGTCGGGCTGGAAGGGACATCCGAAGGTCATCTAGTCCAGCCCCCTGCCTGAGGCAGGATCATCCCTACCCAAGCCATCTAATACAAATCATAATCTAAACCATCTAATACAAATCAAATCATAATCTAATCTATGTAGGATGTTACAGCTGTTCTCCTTCCCTTGGCTACTAGTAGTTAAAAGTATGTCTATGTCTTCCATTATCTCTTCCAGGGCATTGCATTAATGTGTGGCTAGTCCTTGATGAATCACAGCCACCCACGCAACCAGTTAACCAATATCCATTCCTCACTCCCCTGTCCTACAGGAGAAATTCAGCTATTCATACACAGTGAATGCTCATCTCAACTATCCGACTGGCTCAGTAGAATATATCATCCCCCCAAAAATCCTTGTTTTACTCTAAACCATCTACTACAGTATTGCCATTGTCAGAAGCAGGATACTGGGCTAGATGGACTATTGGTTTGGCCAAGTATGGCACTGTTTATGTTCTTGCACTGAGTAACAATATGAAGTTAGTAAGTTGAGTTGTACGTTTTTCCAGAAAAAATCCATGCTTCTTATCCATAAGTTCCCTCTGCTTTTTCTCTTCCCAAAGATTCATATGCTCCATGGAAGGGGAAAGCCCTGGAAGGTTGCAGGCAAAGCTGCAAACTCTCCCTCTGCCTGAAGAAGGGAGTTTGTACCCAAAAGCTTGCAAAGAACAATTTTCCCATTGGTCTAATACAAGATACCACATTTACCCAAAGAACTTTGTCTGCCTATGTCCTCAGACCAATGTGGCTACAAGCAGCACCCCCCTCCATGCGCTAAAGGACAGCGGGACAGTGGAGTTTAGTCAGCTTGTAGAAGGCACCTGACACTTCTTCTAGGGGCTGGGTTTACCGTGGCGGCAGCAGGGATAAAGCGTAGGTTATCCTACTCCAAAGCCACATGCATCAGCGCCTTGATCTGAAGAAAAATTGCCATTAGCTACTAGGAATTGGATCTGTTAAACACGGTTGAGCAGTTCAGAGCCTACCTAGGAGAGGACTTCTACATTCATGAATGTACGTATAGAAATATATTTACATATATTTTTAAATGTACACGTGTGTGTGCCTGCTGACCTGAAACAACCAGTCCCATGTTCTTACACTTCTGTTCTTGCAAGTACTGATGGATTTACTCTCAGTGACAGTACAGCAGAGCACGACTTGCCTGTGAACAGAAACATGACAGTAAATCAGCAAGAGAGAAGAGGATAAACAATGTTATCCTTTTCCTGGTGGCACATCTTCCTCTGTATTTTCACCAGAGAACTTAATATAGGGACAGCTGCCATTTCTCCCAGCCTCAGCAATGTGCTTCCTGTGCAAAGTGGAGAAGAGGAAGGTGAAGGCAGGGCTGGTGCCATCTGTAAACCCTGACGCCACCTTTTCCCAGAAATGCAAGGAAAGCTCGCACTTTGCTTTGCCAAGCTGCAGCTGCAGAGACCCCTGATTTACAGTGGTTTAAACTTATAACTTCTGTCTTGGGAAAGGCTCCTAATCTGTCACCAGAGGCTGAACCATCTCTCCGCCTTGCAGATGTGGCATGGGCTTCAGGGATTAAGTCGTATGGAGGCTGCAGCTGGATGCAAGGGTGGACCGGTTTCCATTTAGCCTTAGTCTCTGCTCAAGCCTCCCCCCTGGATGTGGATCAGACGCTCAAAGTCACAGCTGACCTTGCTTTACCATCCAAGATGGCAAGAGGCATATATGCAGGGCGTCGGCAGCGATCGCCCGTGATCGAGGACGATCACGACCACAGCCCAAGTGTGCAGGGCAGGGAGAGGAAGAAAGCTGCAGTATTACCGTAGTGCATTTCTGGGATGCCCGGTTGCCTTAATGACTGGGCTGGCTAAGTTCTGTGTTGGCATCATGGAAGAGGGGCAGTTTGAAGGAAGAGAGAGCTGTGCCCTGATGTATTGGCCCAGGGAGGCGTTTGGTAGGTGGGGAGAATGGAAAAAGGTACAGGAAGAGACAAAGTGGCAGGTGTACACTGCAAGGAAGAGGCATTTGAGGTGAGCAGGGAGGCAATGGAAACATTTATAAATTGGAGTCTTGGTTGGAGCGAGAGTGCAGGATTCAAGGCTGTGGTCTGAATGGCTCGAAGGCGGCAGGGAGGAGGTCAGGCGGGCCGAAGAGCAAGAGTTCACCGAAGGTTGTGGAGGGCACAGGCACAGGATCAGTACATGATATAACCGAAACGTTATGCTCGCATGGACACTTTTACTTACCACGCATGGGGCGGGTTGAGCGCACTCAGTGCCGTTGTGTTTTTCATTAGCCCCATTGGTTTCAGCTAAGAACAGATTGGGATTTGATAAAATAAAAGTTTGAAAGCTGCTGCATCCCAAAATAGATTGTCCATCATTCTTGCAGTTCACATGGCAACTTTTTTCTTCTGCATACTTGTATTTCAGTATTTGCTGTTGCTTGGATATCCTTGTTTGTATTTTCTGCCATGCTAAAGAAAGTTTGCTCATCGTTTATCCTAGAGGTTGGAGCTGAGACCGGGAACCAGACCCCCAGCGTTCTTTTCCTAGCTGAAAGTGGCTCGCTGCTTGACCTTTGGAGTAAATCACACACCATCACTCACTGCCAATCTATAAAATTAAATGATACTTCCCTACCTCCCAGGAGCCTGTCAAGGGCATTGAAATTCTTGGTTGGAAAGGCGTGAGACATATTGCAAGTTCAACAGTAGAGGCCTGAGCATAGCTGGAGCGAAGACAAACTGCATTTAACAGGCTGCCTTGGGAAAAGCCTGACCAGATGGACAGCCCTTGCAGCGTGCTTTGAACTTTAGCAAACTTTGCTCAGTCCGACCAAGAGGGAGAAACGTATTGAGGGCCTGCACCACGAAAGCCAGCGATTGTTAATATGTGTCCCAGTCACGTGCTCCTACGGGTCGGACTAGAAGGTAAGGAGAGAAATGAGGCTGCTTCCCCGGTTTGCACAAGTGAAACTCCACTGAGAACAATTACATGACTTCTGTTTTCAGTAGTGAGAGATGCCTGGATCAAAAGACAAGTCCTATGTGTAACAGTTAAAGCTTCACATGCTGACATATCACTGTCGCATCCTGCTGGTGATGGGTAGGGCGCCACTCCTCCACTTTTTTTTTTGCAAATGATCTTCCCCCAGGCCTTTGTGTTATGTACAGCCTGGGTCCTACCCTCTGCTTGCAACTAATGCACCATGAGAGGTTAATCCACTTTCATCCCTGCTGGTTTGCATCAGTCTGATGTTGAATCCCATTTTTGTGACTGACATCCCAGGGAAATAGCCCAAGTATCTTGTCCTTACCACAGCTAGTTGCAATTATTCAGTGTCTTCAGAGAGCCATGGTTGGATGAGACGTTGGTAGGATGGAGCTCCAGCTGTGGCCTGGGAACTGGCTAGCTTTGCCAAAGCATGCAACAAACCATTAGGACTAAAGGAAGAGGGCAGGCGCCGTTGATACCAGGCTTGTAAAGCTACAGCATGAAGACTGTAGAGCGCGGCATGCTCCGCAGTGCACCTGCTTGTTCAGGGGTTTGAACATGTTTGGTGTCTACACAAAGAAAGCGTGTCGCTGTCCAGAGGAAGGCTGTGATGCATAGGGGGAAGAGTGGAACTTTGCTCTGACTCTTACCCGCGTGAAGGGTCCTGTGTGTATGCCATTGCACACTCAGCTTGTGTGCTGCTGCATTTAAACATCAGGGACTTGCACCTGCAAATGCCCAACTTCACACTTGAGTAAGGCTTGTGCAAATTATTCAGGTAGCCAAACACCATTTTTGATAGGTTGCACGTTGGTCCTGGGCATGACTCTAAACTGCCTCTGACTGGGGGGCCTGGCGGCAACACGACGGGGCTGCTCATGGCGGTAATGTTGCAACCTCCAGAGAAAGTATAGAGTTTCAAAACCATATCTCCCAAGTATTTCAAAACCCAAGTAGTTTCAAAACCCTAGCCCTCACTACCTGTTGGGTACTTCTTGGTTGGAGAAAAGCTAAGGGACATCATAGTGACAAAAATGCACCCATGTGGAGGTATTGGACTGTCAACAGGCACTCTCTGGCAGAAGTTACAGCCATCAGGGCACTGAATGTCAGGACTCAGTCTGGCCTTTGGATTCATCTCAATGGTCTAAAGGGGGGATGGTCAGTTCGGGGCAGCCTCCACTCCTCCAAACTCTCGCCTAGGCGTGCGCATCAAAGGTCTCAATGTGATGGTCCGAGCGGATTCATCAGGCACCTGATTAGGCTTCTTGCATGATCCAGAGGCTCAACAGTTGCCTACTTTGCATGTGCAATTGCATGTGCACGTAACCTACAGTCGCACTTACGCAGCTAGCGTGCTGCACAGGTCTATAAGGTTGGCTGTATGGCTGACTTGCAGTTCCGCTGCATCTTACTGGCCCCCCTTGGAGGAAAGGGAGAATTGCCCTTTTCCATCTTTTACATTTACCACCTCTCGATATGCAACTATTCCCTAACGGGGTAATTGTATCAAAGGCAGTCCTGGTTTTGGGAGGGCATGAAGAGGAGAAAATGATCTGGAACGATTCCAGACTCCCCAGTAGTGCAAAGGAACTGGCCCCTTGTTGTACTAGTCTTGCAACTCCTGCTATTGCTTGGCTTTGTGGATGTGCATTGGCTAAATACATAAATGACCTGTTGGCTAGTGTCCTCTCAATAAGGCAAGCCCAGGCTGCACGTTCAGTAGGAACAAAATGTGTCCTTACTTCCAGAGCCAGCCTTCAAGAATATGGTACCCTGGGTGCACCCAGTATTTTAGTGCACCCCGCCCCAGTCACCAGCAGTGTATGCAGAGGGGTTGGGGGGCAAAGGAACAGGTGTGCGTGTGTGAGGGGCACGTGTGCCCCAGTAGCCGTGGATGGTACTGGCAGGGGACCCTGTGGGCTATCATGGGGCAATGTGTGCCAGCTCACCCAAGATGCTGGCCCCGTGCTGGGTGGCAGGGGCTCAGTGCAGCGTGGCAGGACAGGCAGGCAGCAGGCAGGGCTGCCCACACAGGAAGCCCAGCCGCAGTGGCAGGGCGTCTCCACCCAGCCACTTGCACTGTCATCCTCAGCAGTGGTGGCAGTGGCTGGGGGGGTTGCAGCTTGGCCTCCAGCCCCAGCAGGTTGGTGGTGATGGCGAAGTACTTGGTGCACAGGCCAGAGCTCTGCCACCTTCTCACTGGGCACTGCCGCCTTTCCCTTGGCCCGGCCCTCGGTGCCCTCCTCCCAGCTTATGCTGCCCGGCAGTGCCCGGCCCTGCTGCCACCGCTGCTGGGGGAGGGGGTACATTTTATCCCACTGCCCTGGCCAGCCAGCTCTGGGTGCAGCCGAGGTGGGCAGGCTCCACTACCCAGACCCTGGGATTAGTTGCCCATGCCGCCCACCCTAAGGCCAGCTCTGCCTACCTCCCAGGTCTTTAAGTAACATGGAATAAAATCCTGGGGAAAATGAGCCTGCCTATTTTCACATGTGTTAAGGGCCAGGAGAAAAAAGTGGGGGAGCATAGGTTTACTTTGCATTCACTAAAAGGGCTTAACACTACAGGTGCTTTATGCACCGCACAGCAGGATTTTGCTATGCTTTAGTAACAATACACATTTTTCTTCATGTGAACCTGCCCCAAAAGAACCTCTCTAAGCAAGGACAAAAACCAGGTCTTCCTAACAAAGACGAAGCAGGAAATGTGAATGTTTAGGAAAAACACACGTATGACTTACTTCCATCTTGCACTAGGCATTCGAGGGAATAATGTCTTTCTTGTGACCAAAAAAAAGCCAGGTATGAACACTCATGAATCGTCCATGTGTGAATAGAGTTACGTGGCGGAGACCACGCCTGAAGACTGATGACCAGACAGCAAATACTAACAACTGGCAGCCAGCTAACTTGATTGCAGCCTGAACAGATAAGACCCCATGGTGTAAGATCAATGTTAAGAACTGCCTGGCCAGTGCAAAGGGGAAGAGTGAAGTCCAGAACTGGGGCAGGAATACAAACACGGCTGCTATTTGGGATGCATGCAAGTTCTGCCTTTCCATTTTAACCTTGGGACCCTAAAATACTATATTCAGGCTGGCTAATGAATGCTGGCTTGTTTCAAACAGGCTGTCTGGGGTTTGCATCGGGGGAAAAATGGAACTTTACTCTGACTGTTACCAGCATGAAGGCTCGTGTGTGTATGCCGTTGCACACTCAGCATAAAGGTGCAGTCTCTGCACTCAACCCAATGAACGAGCCACAGTGAGGAAGCCAGTCTCCAAGTGCTGGAAGTGCTGGGCTTGCCGGCACGCAAAGCAGAGGCCCAGTCCTAGCACTGGGAAGGGGACGTTTCCAGAGAGGTAGAGGTCAGAGGCGAAGCACGGGTTGTAGAGCTGCGACTTCGAGAGCACAGTGTGCGTGTCTCAATGTGAAGAACAAAATGGCTGCTGAGCTCTGCACAAAGGAAAAAGAACGTCAAAACCAGAATCTGCAGCTCACTGTAGGCCACACAAGACTATTTCAAGTCCTCTCTGCGGAGAGGTTGAGTTGTTACCGGTGCAAGCAGGACAGAGGAATCCCGGCTGCAAGCCTCTGCTTGCACCAAGCCTCTTCCTCTGCAGAGCTCCCCTTGTCCGCTCACGTAAGGCAAATCTAACTTTTTTTTATAGGTGACCAAAACCGTCTTGGGGCTTTTATTCCTCTGGTCTTATTCTCCTGGTCAGGACAGGGAGCAGGTTTTTTAGCCAGGCAGAACATCGTTAGGGCTATTTTGCAAGGTCCTGCAGGCTACAGGAAAACGGGGGGTAAGGGATAAGGGGGAAATACTTTGCTGGAGAAATGAGTGAATGCGCAGAGCCTGGGGATGGGCTCACTTCTCCACTCCCGTGCAGCGCGCATGGTCTTGGACACCCATGCAACGTGCACCTGCCTTCTGACTGGGTGGTGTTTTTCCTGCACCTTGCAGGGAAGTGCAGGGCGAGGGAGAGGCTGATCAAGAGAGAAGCGGTCCGAGAGACTCGACATTGTCTCGTTAGCCTCGAGGGGCGAGAGGGCCTTGAACAAGAGGACGCTCGGCTTCTCCTTAGACTGGGGTCACTGGTCTCTTAAGGCTGCTCTGGTCACAATCATGCTTCTGTGACAAGCCAGGCTGCGTCCCTGTGGTTAGGATGAGTTGGAGCTTTGTGCTCGAGACTCCCGCAAGGAGAGGCACGGCAGTGATGTCTTATTAGCTCACCCTGTGCAATCCCCGGCCAATGCGGGGTAGCTGGCTGACCAAGACATGGGTGGGGGTGCGCGTGAAAGGGTGTCGGTGGCAGGCAGTGGCCTCAGCTGAGCGAGGAGCAGAGCATTGATCTGAGACAGCCGAGGGGGATGGGAGGTGCACGCACACATTATCCACATGCACACAGCATCAGCCTCAACAGCTTCTGCCAGGCAGCACAGCACAGCCAGACTGCAATCGCTGCCTCGGTACCTCCGGAGCTGCTTCCCTCCTCCTCCTCCTCCTCCTCCTCCCTCTCCCTGCTCTGTCTCTCTCTCACACGCGCACACGCACACAGACAGTCTCCCCGAGCCCCTGCAGCACCCGGTCCACCACCACTCACCCTTCTGGGCCCTGCCAGCATGGAGACCATGAATTCCCATGGATTATGCATCTGAAGGAATAACAAGCTTCCAGATAGCCACAGGGGGAGGGATCCATGTGTTTGGCAGGGAGACAGGCTTTCTGCCCGCTCTCTCGCTCCCCCCTTTCTGTATCGCTCTTCTCTCCCTTCAGCTGCATCCTTTCCAGCTATGATCTCCTTTGATTTCCCCGAGCAGCGGCAGTGAGCAGGCTCTTCGGCAGATCCCGGCGCCCACTGGATCACACCCTCCCCGCTCAGGTACGAGAGGGCCGATCGCTGTTTCTTCCTTCCCTCTTTCTGGTTTTTCTCCAGACAGTGGTTTCTGTGGCTCTTGCATCCCTCCGCGAGCACATCTCCTTGGCTCTCTCCTTCTCCTCCAGGCAGGGAGAGGCAGAGAGAGTCTGCCTGCGTGCAGGGACCCCGCGTCCCTTTGCTGCCAGGACCAGCCTTCCCGGATCCGAGCGAACGCGGCCGCGGCCGCTGGCCCTGACTTCAGGTTTGCATTCTTGGTCCTCGGGTCTCTTTCTTGACATGCTGGTGCCATGCAGGGGGGGCGAGGAGGGGAGGAAAGGGGGAGGATCCAGTAAGCCTGCGAAAGGGTGTTTGGGGGGAGCAAGGTGATTAGTGCTGGTGACCGGCACCATGGTGCCAGGTGTAAAAATCAGGGCCGGGAGGGTTAAGGACCTGCAAGGGGCACTGATGAAAACCCCAGGGCAGCGGATCCATCTTTCAGTCCGTTCCTTGGGGCTCGTGTGTGTCAGGGCCTCTGTGCCTTCGCTTTCTTGGCCATCTTAGCGCCCTACGGCGGCTCTGCCGCGGTTTGGGGCCCTGCCAGGTTGGGAGAAACGGCAGCATTCGGGTTGGTCCGTCCAGGTGTCTAGCCAGGAATAAGGGGCTCCTCTATTCTTTGCAGAGGGGCCCGTTCCTCAGCTCAGCCCTCACCATGATGGACCTGAAAGTGGATGAGGAGGAGGTGGACAATGGCCACCCAGTGAGCATCCAGGCCTTTGCCAGCAGCTCCACACTTCATGGCCTGTCCCACATCTTCTCCTACGAGAGGCTTTCCTTCAAACGCATTATCTGGACTCTCTGCTTCCTGGGCTCCATGGCCCTCTTGGCCTTTGTCTGCACAGAGAGGATCCAGTACTACTTCCTGTACCCCCATGTTACCAAACTGGACGAGGTGGCCACCACCAGGCTGAACTTCCCCGCGATTACCTTCTGCAACCTCAATGAGTTTCGCTTCAGCCGGGTGACAAAGAATGACTTGTACCACGCTGGAGAGCTCTTGGCCCTGCTCAATAACAGGTGGGTCCGAGGCAACCAAGCCCCCAGGGCACTGCATGAGCCCAGCACGGCCCGTCTAGACAAGACAGGACAGCGCCATTCGTCTGAATGTGCTGCCTACAGCAGGCACGGCGTGCCCGCAGACACGGCGTTTAGGCCGTAGGCTCGTCTGCACGGCGCCTTGTGTGCACCCTGTGCCTGTACACATGCTACATGGGTCTCTCCCTGGACACCCCTCTGTCCGTCTCATGCTCCAGTGGAGCGCTATAAGTATTCAGACCCAATTTAATCTCATTCTCTGCACGTACAGCAGTGCCCTCTGCACTGCAGGCCTGCCTGCTCTTGAATGCCCACAGTCACATTCATGGCCATCCTCTTGCATTCGACCATGGGAGTCCCCATGGG
This sequence comes from Crocodylus siamensis, assembly GCF_052110815.1. Lineage (NCBI taxonomy): Eukaryota > Metazoa > Chordata > Crocodylia > Crocodylidae > Crocodylus > Crocodylus siamensis. The sequence goes on from NC_143400.1 coordinate 5,045,621, forward strand.
AACAGGTAGATGCTGCTGACACCCGTAGCTGGAGAGGGGACATGGTGGCACACTGACTGCGGGCACCCCCGGCACGCCGTGCTAGGGCTGGTGTCGCAAGGTTTCCTTTGTGTACGTGTGCGTGTACGAGTGCAGGGTGGAACGGGGCAAGCGCGGCCCTGGCACAGGGTGGCCCAACCCAGATGAAGCGAACAGCCGTGGCCGGGTGGCCCGGGCTCTCGCTGGTCCCTGCCAACAGGGGACGATGCTGAGCAGGGTCCCAAGTGGTCTGGCAAGCCAGCCGCTTGTCACAGTGAGGCCCCCGTGCCAGAGCTATGGGGCTGATGGACCTGGACGTGCTGGTAGTCCTCTTCGGTCACAGAGTGAACGGCCTGCGTGAGCCGAGCCGAGCCACGGCGGGGGGAAGGTGGTGGGAGACGGCAGTCACGCAATGATCAGGGCTTAGGGAGATGATGCGCTGTTCACCAGCGTGGGGTGGGAGGATGAGGGGCAGCGCATAATGTGATGGCTTCACATTTACACTGTGTTAGAAAACAGGCCTGGAGGCCTCTGCCAGACCTCAGTATGGGCCCTTGGGTGCTCCCGTGTTGGCATAAACTTCACGTGTTAGCGTGGGGCTGTGAACTGCCGTGCACTTATCCCGCGAAGTACCTGCTCGCCGCTCCCCACCGTTATCCAGCACCTGCGCCATGCCGGCTGCCAGGGTCCGACCTCTGTCAGTCGGAAAACGTGACTGGCAGCAGTGCCCGTGCGCCCGTCACTGTGTAATGCGACAGTGGCCACTACCTGTAGCGTGCACGCAAAGTCCATGTGTGTGAACTGGTGTGTACAGGGATGCCTGTTGGATGTAATCGCAACGGCTTAACTCTCTGTCCTAGGCCCTGTAGAGCTGAGAGCTAATGGAGATTCATTAGTTGAAGTGACAAGGGCCTGTGCTTCAGGGTGATACCTTGGCTGTTGCTGTAAGGACTCGGTGGACGCGGTGTGCCGCCTAATCACGCGGGAAGCCCCCCCTGGCTGCAGAGTGGGTCTGATCCGGTCTGTGAGCACCAGTTAGTGTGCCGGAAGATTTAAATCCATATCCGTTTGCTTGTTGCTGTTCTGCGCCCCACCCTGCTCCTGCCAAAGCAAATGGGGAGAAGCTCCCGCTGGCACAAAGATGGCTGCAGGGTCCAACTCTAAGGCAGGCAAGAAGGGATTTTGTTTTCATATGGGTGTTAAGAAGGATTATGTTCAACTCTGCTCCCCTGGTCATTTCCAGCCTGCCTAAATCTCCGTCTCCCCCAGGCACTCTCCAGTGGGCAGTTTTCTTCCTCATTTCCTCTCGGTCGCTAGCTGCCGCTCAGCTCCATGGCTGTGGCTCTTGGTGCTGGGCTGTCAGATGGCAGAGGGGATGCAGCTGGGGCTCGGTGTTGGAGGTTTCGAGGCTGGGCTGCAGAGTGCCTGCTTCTTCCTTGGCACTCAAGCATCCCGGGGAGCTGGGAAGGAGAGTGGTTGCAATTGCACCTTCCTGCGTCATGGGGCCTGCGTAGCAGGCGCAGAGCCAGCAGCCAGGTGTCCCGTTCGCCTCCCCTTCCACTGTTCACCGGGAGGCCTGTGGTCAGGAAAGGGCAGGAGAGCAGAGGTGGGAGAAGGCTTACAACAGGCTGGGCAACTCCAACCTCCACCTGCTCAGCCCCACAAGGCCCCTTGTTGCTCCCGGAGGTTTCCCGGCTTTTCTCTCCAGACCTGCCCCTCCTAGGCAGCCACTTGTTCTCCATGCCAGGTAGCCAACACCTGCCACAGCTGCATGCAGCCCCAAGCCCGGCTGTGCAGTGAGGCAGGGCGTGCTGTATGATGACGGTCGTTATAGGCAAATTGCTTGCAAATATGCAAGTCAGTTGCTGAAATGATATTTAAAGGTTGTCACACACACTGGCAAAAAAACCCAACAAAACTTGGCAGCCAGTTGCTGCATCCTCGCAGAGGGCTGTATTTCAGTGCTGGAGGTTGCCGGGTCCTGTGCTGCCGCGGGGCAGGGCTGGAGGTGTCTGGATGCTGTCTGCTGCTTCCTTTCTTGCTGTAATGCAAGGTGAGAGTCTGCCCTTTGCTTCCACGCGCAGCTGCCATGTCAACGAATGGGCCCTTCTCCTGCCAGTGACACCAGAGTCAATGCAGATACAAGTCCCGCAACGCGAGCAGGGCTGCTGGGAGCTGAATTGGACCCAGTCGAATTGCGCGTGAGCAGACTTCCTCCGTCTAAAACTGAGCCGTGTCTCTGTGCACCATCTCTCTCAGGTACGAGATCCCCGACACCCAAATGGCTGATGAGAAGCAGCTGGAGATCTTGCAGGACAAGGCCAACTTCCGAAACTACAAGGCCAAGCCCTTCAACATGCTGGAGTTTTATGACCGGGCTGGCCACGACATCCGGGAAATGCTGCTGTCTTGCTTCTTTCGCGGCGAGGCATGCACCCCAGAGGACTTCAAAGTAGTAAGTGCCTGTTTTTTTTTATTGCCTGCTCCTGCTCCTGTGGAGTGACGTGGCGTCTGGGGCAGTCAGGACTGTTGCACTTCTTGCTTGATCTAGGGTTTGTATCCTGAGAGAGGACGTTTTGTGGGAGTACACTGCATGCCATGGCCATGGCTAGCCCTGTTGTGAATGCAGCTGGGCTGGATGGGAGATTTTTGTCGAGATACCCCGTAGTGGGGTGCTCCTTGATACGTCGCATGGGTTCCCTTTGATGGCTTTCATGTGGACCTTGTGTGAGAGAGGACTTGCTGCAGTAGTTTTGCATCATAATGGCTATTTCTTGGGGGTGATATGCTGGAGGGAGGGAAGATCTGGGGAGAGCTGAGGTGTCTTCCCTGCTTGGGCTATACAAGCCCATCCCTCTTTAGCGGTTGACAAGGGCCGGCTTGCTTCAAATAGCAGGTATTGCATAAAAACGTTGGGGAGGCTGGCAAGTGAGGATGTGCTGGCTCTGCTTCCTTCACTCCTCTCGGTGGCTTGTGTGCCATGATGCAATCGGTGTGTGGCAGGCATTTTTGTGGCTCTTGTATAGGCCCTTCTGCAGATGCACAGTGCCCAAGATTCAGAGGGGTTGGCTTGGGGACATGGTATTGCCTAGCATTTTTTTTTGTAGCAAGTCCTGGGGATGAGCAGACCCTAGCTATAACTGGAGCCTTGAGGTGTGTGGAGCAGAGCGGACTTGATGTCATACTGGAGCAGGGGCAGGTGGTATAGAGATACCGTGATGCTGACTCTGGGTGGATGGGTATCAGAATTGTAGAAAATGAGGGCTGGAAGGGGCCTCGGGATGTCATCTAGTCCAACCCCCGCTACTCAAAGCAAGACCCCTGCTCAAAAACGTCTTCAGTGACCTTAATTCAGCAGAATGATGCAAATGAGTGGGTCTACAAAATCACTTTGTAATGGGAAAGCCTGTGTGACCTCCCAAGTTCAGGATGTTATTTCCAAGAGATTGCAAGTGGAATATAAATCCCCTAGATGTTGATATTTGCTTTTCTGAAGGCAAATTCCATTCCTTTCACAGCTCCATTTACTAAAACAATCAGCAGCAGCATAGTTAATACCGAGCATTAACTGAATATTAAAGTGCTGTCATTAAGCTGTGCACTTTGCGCCACACTGAGATGAGCAGAGGACCTGGTTGCTCTTAAACCGTTGTTTCAGGCTCTCTCAGACTCAGGCAGACACGGCTACATTAGTTACTCCCAGGTCATATCTAGGGAATTTTTGAATACATGCGGGCTCAAACCTATTTGGGTTTTTTTTAAAGCTGATGCATGGGGTTTTGCAGAATCTGGAGGCTATGCAGACCAGGGACTTCCACACCCGCAGCAAATGAAACAGCGGTGCTAGGACTGGGGCTGGGCTTGGCAGCCTGGGAGAAGCTGATGCTGTATTTCCTGGAATAAAGAAATCTCATTGCTGGAAAGAGCAACACTAACAGCAGAGGGTGGGAGCCCCTGGCTCGGGGAGGCTCTACCTGAGAGCCGTGTGAGATGGGAAGGGTAGAGTGAAAATTCATCCTTGGTATGCACAGAAGCTAAGGTTTGGCATCTTGCCTGAGTTTCCCCCCACTCCAACCATCATTTTGTGCCTGCTCCTCTTTCTGGCTTGTCTTCCAAAACCAGGAGGGCCATACCAGGGGCGACTTTTGAGGGCAATCGCGAGACCTTGGGAACACTGGGGTTGGCTGCTCCTGCTCAACCACGACCTGATCAAGGGCCGTAGCAGCAGATGGCAAGGAGCTGGGTTCGACCACCCCTGGATTTCGGGAGGCACCTGTGCTTCGGAGCCAAGAGGCAGCAGTCTTAGAGGCCTGTGTCTCAATTCAGGTGGAGTGGCCTCGTGGCAGCCCCAACGCTCAGGGAGGACTCCCTATTAAGTTCTTGCTATTCTTTGTATTTGATCTCTGTCTCCCCAGCTAGCCTTGCTCTCTCTGTTTGCTGTTTCTCTGGGCTGTAAAATTTGAATCTTTAGCACATTCATGACGGGCGAGGGATTCAGTGCATTCTCTGTGCCATTTCCCCTTCCCCAGAGGTGGCCTGGGGAACTGTCCCCACGAGTGCATCTCAATCCGTGGCACCTCTCCTGGGGGAAACGGGGACCTGCTCAGGTCCCTGCACCCTACTCCATAGCCTCCTTCCCATGGAAAAGCTTCTGTAATGAGATGTCACCGGCGAAATCCAAGGAGAGCGAGCGAGACAAATGACAAGCCTGAGAAACATAAATAGACCCACAGACGCTCCGTGTATCAGTGGAATATAATTTCCAGTCACTCACTTGAGCTTTGTCATCTCCCTCTGTACTATGCAGTGTTTGTTTCGTGCTGACACATGGATCCAATGCACAATAGAGCTCTGTGATCGGTGTCTCTCCTGCTCTCGCTGGGTTCAGCTCGAAATCATACGGTACTACACATTTTGAAAGTTGGCTAATAAATTCAATGGAGGGCACCCGCACCATTTGTTTGAGAGCAGGCTCTGTCGTGGCGCTGGTAGTGAAACGCGGTCCTACTTCCCTGGTGTTCGGGCTGCACCAGGCTGGGTGCCCCTATCCCGCGTCGCCCCAGCCCGGACTGCCGGACTCCGCGTTCGGGGCAGGGGGGAGCTGGAGACCTCTGGACACGGCAGGACGTGCCGTGTTGTTATTTTTAGTGTCTCTTGCCTCCTGGGACTGTCCCGAGGGAGGTGAAGGGGTGTTTGGGGGGGGACTGCATTTAATGATAGGTTGGTAAGGCATCCGTGGCCTCAGACAGCTGTGACAGTGGCCACTTGCAGTTGTGAGAAGTTGTAGGATCATAGAAAAAGAGGGCTTGGAAGGGACCTCAGGAGGTGTCATCGAGTCCAACCTGCTGCGCAAAGCAGGACCAGCCCCAAGTATCTCATCCCAGCCAAAGCTTTGTCTGCCTGGGTCTTAAAAATGTGTCTGGCCCTTTTCACAAGGGTCAGTGTCTAGGCCCTGTTCCAGGTCAGGTGCTTGCAGCCGCCTCATTATAGTTCCTCTACGGCCCTCTCTGTTAATGTTTATATCCTTTAATTGGTTAGACGGCAGTGGCAGTGTTTCCGCGGTAAGCAACCCCCGCCCATAGCCTGGACCTGCGAATGTGAGAAGGGATGCATGTGTTTACTCTTAGAGTAGAGCTGGATAAGTCCTAGAGTCGAGGGACCGGACGGGACCTGCAGGATCATCGAGTGCGGTCCCCTGCCATGGGCAGGGGTTATTGGGCTCGGACAAGCTCAGCCAGGTGCTTGTCCAGCCTCTTCTTGAACACCTCCAAGGATGGCGACTGCACCGTCTCTGCTGGGAGCGTGCCTTATGGAAAAGATGTTCATGTCCGGCCTAAATCTTTCTTCAGTTAACTTGTGCCCATTGGTCCTTGTCCACCCTTGGGGTGCCTTCCCGACGAGTTGCTCCCCGAGATCTTGGTGCTCGCCCCCGACGTACTTGTAGGCGGCCAGCAGGTCACCTCTCAGCCTGCTCCTACTCACACTGACCAGGCCCAGTTCCCGGAGTCTCTCCCCGTGGGGCCTATCCTCCAGCCCCCTAGGCACGCGGGTGGCCCTTCTCTGGACCCTCTCGAGCTTGAAGTGCGGCGCCTGGGACCGGACCCTGCACCCCAGCTGTGTCCTCACAATCTCAGCCTTGCAGCCCTGGGCTCCCAAAGGGGCTCTGGGTTGGGATCTGTGCCATGTTTCTGTGTGGCGTGGGGGGCAAGGAGCAGTCCTGGCAGTCACTGAATTGGGTGTTGCTTTCCCTGGCGTCGCGTTGCGCACGAGGCAGTGCTGGCCTTTAGCTGGAGCGTAAACCAGGGCTGCAGGGTTCAATTATAGCCTCTCCCTCAAGCTCTGCTTTGCCACTGGGCAACTTTTGCCTCCTCTCTGTTCCTCAGTTTGCCCATCTGAGAAACAGGGTAATTGGCACATCTCATAATTGGAGAATGAAGTGTATTATTATTAAGAATTAATACCTAGTAGCTTTGATATGTAAATTAAGGGGTTTGAGGTCCACAGTGAAAGCTTCCCATTAGCCTGTGAACTATTATATTTTTGTAGCTAACAATGGCAATATGTACCTCCAAGCCGGCCATTCCCTAACGACCGGCTTGGTGGAAGGGATGTTTTGTCAGTCATGGTCTATTTCCTGGGTTTTCCTTCCTCCTCCTGATGGTCCTTAGTAGAGAAATGAGGTTGGCATTAGCCTTGGGGTACAAGCCTTGATTGCTTCCATGCGCACTTCTGAATGGCCCTGGGTTTGAGACGTATCCAAGGGCTTTTCAGTACCTGAAGCGTAATCAAGGGTCCTGTCCCTGTGGGTTATGGCAGCGGGAGCCCTGTGGCCTGCGCAGACGGTAGCAGCATCTCAATGTCAGCACTGGCTGATGGGAGGCGGTGTAATGAGAGAGCGCGCCTGTACAGTTTTTGTTTTCTGGGGTTTTTTTAATCAGTAATTTGTGATGAATTGGGTAGTGTGCAAGTTATCATTGATCTCCAGTGGATGGAAGCAGACCTGCTCCGCTGTGTGTCATAAACCCTGTACTGCTGGCAGCTGATGGAGATTTCTCATTAATTTATATGGCAAGGGGTGGGGTTTGGGGGAACAGGAGGATCTCGGTTTTGTTCGGGAGAGGCCTCGGCCGCCCAGTCTGACACCAGATTGGTGCGTTCGGTCTCGGCGGTGCTGCTCTGCAACGTCCCCTGCCTCGCTTCTCGCGCTTGTGGGGGGACAGCCAGAATTTATCAGCGGCTGCTTCATTATTAGTGTCTCGGTTTTTATTCCTTGCAAGCAGGTTGCGATGATTTAACACATTTGATTAGAAGAAGCTGGCTCAGTGCGGTGTTTATGCTGCTCTTTGGATTCCCCTTGCAACCACATGCATGCAGGTTTTGAGCATAATGTGGAAGAAGACGCCTGTGCTCTAGAGTCCCTGTAGCTGCCGCTTCCCTTCTGCTGAAATAGTTATGAAGGATGTGGCTGTGTTTTCCCCGCATGTAGCTCCAGGGGCTTTGTCAGGGGTGTTTGTGTGTAGTATCAGAAAATCATTTACTTGAGGAAAATGATGTAGCCATGCATGTCTCCCTTCCCAGGGCTGCTGCACTCTATCTATCCATCCAGCCATATATACCCTTCGCTTACTCTTTTTCTTCCTCTTTCCCAGCTTCTTTCTTTCCATCGTTCCCCCACTCTTCATTTATCACTCTTCGCACTCTCTCTCTCTCTACTCGGCCCCAGGCTAATACTACAGGGAGTTTGCCCAAGCGACAGCAGAGCTGTTCTAGGAAATACCCAGCTGCACAGAATGGAAAAAGCCCCTTACAGGCTTCAGTATATCACTGGAGACACTTTGAAGGGATTCTGGTGTCACTGTATTACTTAGTGCTGCTTATCCAGTTTGTAATTCATATCCTATTATCTTGGAATGAGCCCTGGGGCAGGCTTTTCCCGGAGCATTGCATCGGAGTTTGCCTTTGTATTAAGCCTTTAAAAGCAGTAATCCAAGAAAGGAGTAAGATTTTTTTTTCTTCTCCACAATGTGAGAAGCAGGAACATCTCTCTCTCTCTCTTTTTTTTTTTAAGTGAAAGATGGAAAAACCTGTCAGAGGCTTTTTAAGAGGTTTTCTTAAAGGTTAATTTCTGCTGCCTCTGCCTTCCTCCTCCCAGCTTGGATCACTTCCACCAAACTGTACTGAGCTGGGTTTGGTGCCACAGGCTCATCTCTGCATGGGCAGCTGCAGCTTCGACTGCATTAAAAGACGAGGTTGGCTCATGCTGGGGACCATGCGAAAGAGCCTTTCCCAGAGAAATCAGGTGCAGCGGAGCCGCGTGGCGTACTCCTGTGCACCGTGCCTTGCAGCCCCCTCCATAAGTGTCTGGAAGTTGTGTTCAGCTGCAGACGAGGCAGCCTTCTTCCCTCGCCAGCAATAGCGAGCAGAGGGTCCTGGACCCAGACCCACCTTATTCTTAGCTTCTTGAAGGGACTTAGCACCTGGCAGATTCAGGCCCTGGGTTCCCAGCTGCGCCTTCTTCATTCACAGGCATTTCTGTCTGCTTTGCTATTCGGGACGCTGTCCTGGAAGAGGAATGGGAAAAGTCCTGGCTGGAAGAGAGGAAAGAGGGGTCGCGAGAGGGTGGTGACTGGGCTTGCGGCACGCTGCAGGGCAGAGGCGAGGAGACGGGAATCAGGTTGTTAGTTATTGCTGTCTGAGCAGTATGGCAACTTGGGCTACGATCTGAGTGTGACTAATTAATTAATTAGACCCAATCACCTGTGTCGGTCTCCCCCCTCCAAATGTACAACCCCGCAGAGTTGCCAGTGTTCAAGACCTGGCTATTTTACATCTTCATCTGATGTCAGAAACAGGTCTCCGGGCTCATACTTCCTTCACCACTGTTGCCCCTCCCGATGCTGGCCTCTTATAAGTGCAACCCTGCAACCCTATAAGTATCAAACCTGCTCCTGCCTTTTTTTTCCCTCCTTGTCCTCCAGCCTTTTTTCTTTTTCGGTTGCGGCTGCCCACTTTCCAGCTATGGTAGACGCCAATTCCTCTTGCAGATCTCCGCCGTCCCATCAACTTTTAACTTCGCCCCTCTGTGTTAGGGGCAGGAGCAGTGTCTTTCTCTGCACATTCAGCGCTTCTCTCCTCCCAGAGTTTGGAGAAACTTGGGCGCAGATGAAAAGTCTCTGATAAATGAGGGGGGCGGCAGATGACCCAAAAGTCACATTTGTGACACCGGACTGGGAGCCCCTCGTGGCCCTGTGTGGGTGGAGGAAGTCAACGGTAGTTTTGCTGGAGACTAGCGAGGGAACAGAAACTTTGCCAACCTCTTCTGCGGTGTCTGATTCTCGCTGGCTGCGTGTGCAGTCTCCCTGTCATCCCGTGCATTTGCTGATGGCTGTATCTCAAGACAAATAGCCTTTAGATGCACACAGCCCTGCCTGGGAACTCAATTCATGAGCAAACATTGTAGACAAGCAAGCCTATGCCCTGAAACAGCAACGCTCCTGCTCCAGCTGGGGTGCAGCAGTGACCAGCTGGAAGCACCGGTGTCAGACGGCATCAGGGGGCTCCTGGTCCCCGCATCGCCTGGCTGTGCACCCGTCCGAGCTGGGCAGACACCAGAGCCAGCGTAACAACAGTGCTTAGCGCTTACACCCAGCATTATAAACACGCAGCCCTCTTGGGGGACGTTACCTCCCCCTGAATTGCTTAAGGTCAGACATCGGGACAGGGGCAAAGCCGAGACACCCCACGAAACACCAGAAGCGGGGATTGAACCCGGGAGTCCCAGACACTCGGTCCCCTGGTTGCGGCCTCTGGGTTTACATGCTGTAATTTCTCACCAGCCTGCGTCCAGCTCTGCTCGCTCGTGCTCTTTGAATGCTTGTTTGCATGTGCTCTTTGATTTAATTCTCTCGCACTCCTTCTCTTTTCCTCTGGCTCCCTCTCTCCTGCCTACATGCTTTGATGCGTCTCTCTCTCCAGGCTTGTTCTGCTGACTCAGCTCATCAGAATTAACAGCTGAGCAACTTTTGGCAGCGGCAAAGAGGCTGGAGCCTGGGGAAGAAGGTGGCTGTCTCTGCGCCCTTGCGGGAGGAGCTGCTCTCTCTTTCCCAGCCCAAGCCCACGCCGCCCTTCTCCTGCACAGCCCAGGAACTTTCTGCCTCTGGGTTTTGCTGTCACTGGGGAAGAGGTCAAGCCCTTCCTCCTGGCACACTCCACACCCTCATCACCCCAGTGCTGTCCGTGGTGTCAGGAGCGTCCGGCTCTTGCACGCACGCCGGTTATCCAGCTACCCGAGAGCAGGGCTGTTCAGAGGTGCCGGAGGAGCTCGCGTTGTGAGGTCTGGGGCTCATCTGGCTGAAGCAGACTCTTCCTTGGGCCTGGGGAAAGCTTTGCAGGATTGGTCTTTGGCAGCCATTGGCCTCGGGGGTCCTTGAGGCTCCCTTCCAAACCAGATGGGACCACCTCCATCCAACCTGCCTCCCCTCTCACGCCCCAGGGGAATCGCCATAGATTGTGCATCGCTGTAGACATTGTCTGTGACCCCCAAGTACCGTGGCCAGAGCTGCCGCCTGTCATGGGCCGCTCATCTTTTCCCATGGCCTGAATCTAAGCGGCACCCAAAACAAAGGGCAGCTAACAGGAAACGCAGCAGTCGGGTCTTAGCACAGCGCGATACGTGTCAAGCGAGGTAGGAAGCAGAGCTGTCGCCCAGCGGGTGGAGACGTGTCAAGTTTAAGCCCCAGCGGCGAGGGGCAGTGCTCCAGTGGGCTTGGCGCTGCCCCTGGGACTGTGAGAGTTGTCTGACTCCTGACACGCAGCATGGGCAGCTGCGATTGTCCCCATTTCACAGACCTGCACATCGAGTCCGGAGTGGGGAAGGGGCTTGCCTAACTGAACGGAGCGGTGTCAGCATCCCAGCTCGGGTTATCACCTCTGAGCTACTAGCTCCTGGCTCCTGTGCCTCGCTGCCCCACAGAACTGGCTTCAGGCCGCAGGAGGTCCTGGCGCCCAGACCGGCGCTGAAAGCACTAACCTTCCCTGCCTGCAAAACTTGGGTGAGAGGCCAGGAGTTTTTCTCAGCCCACAGAGTGCTCAACATCCTCATGTACCCTTCTGATTTGGGAAGAAAGGCTGCCCCCCCCCGCTCCTTCCCAGCCTCTTCTGCCCCTGTGAGAGCTCCTCGGTTGGAGACGGCATGACATGACATTTCACTCGGCCCCGATCTGTAAAGAGGGTCAGGCCAGTCCCTTGTCACAGCCAGCCGGGCTCTGCCAGGTGGGTGCCCAGGTGATTCCTCAATTACACAGACCTCTGCAGGCATCCAGGAAGCCTATCTGCATCCAGCCAGGGATGCTGGGCTTGGTTGCTGTGGCAACAGGGCTTGTTGCCCTTTTTTTTTTTCCTTTTTTTTCTTTGCATCGGTCCCTTTTTGCAGCTATTCAACTTTGGTGCCTTTGTTTCCAAGCAGGGAGGGTTGTGGGGAGGAGGGGGAAGACACAGCTGAGGACGAATGGGGAAATGCTGGCTGCATGCTGATGATGGCCAGCGCGGGGAGGGGATGGGAAGAGCCGCGGCCCCATTGCCAAGCTCCACGGCACTCGCACACTGTGGATCACAGCTGCTGTGTTATCTGTCCCCAGCAGAAGGGAGAGTTTGGGCGAGACACAGCGAATGCAAATGAGGCCCTGTCATTACTGTAATAACCATGAGAGCTGATAAGGCGGCAGCGCCTGCCTCCTACCTGTAATCCCCGGGGGGGCTGATTCAGAGCTATCAGCATCCACAGCAGCCTCCCTTGGGGTGCAGAGTACCGCAGCGCCCTGCCTGAAGAGCCCTGTCCACCTGTAGTGCCCGTGTGGCAGTGCCCTGGCCGGGGTGGGACCCGGTTGCATGCAGCCCCGAGATCCGTGTTGTGCCGGTGCAGCGTTAAGGACCTTTCCTGCGCTGCACGTTTCATACGGGCTGGCTGGAGTGAATGGCAGAGTGGGAGGAGGCAGCTTCTCCTGCATCAAGCATGCCTTGCTATGAGAGAGGGCTGCAAGGAGGGGGCTCAAGGCCTTGGTCTCTTCCTGTGCCCCCTCTGCGCTGGGGACCACCAGCACCAGTTAGGAGCAGGCCTGTTTTAGCTGTGGTTGTCTCTCAGCCAAGCAGAAACAGCCCTGTAGACTCCTCTCACCCAGGCAGCAGGGCCCTGGGAGGAGGCACAAAAGGAAAAGCCCCCGCGTATCCCCCCTCCCGTTCCCATCAGCCGTCCAGTGCCTTGGGAGCTGGGGCTGGTGGGGAAGCTCGGTGTCCTGGGCCTGCCCTGCCCGGAGCGATGCTTGTCCCGCTCTGCGCGGGGGTCTTGGTAGGGGGCCCTTCGGCGCACGCGCCAGGCGGGTCTGACTCTCTTCCTGGAGCTGACGCCATCTGTTCACATGGCTGCCGTCTCCCGTGCGCAGCACAGCTATCGCTCGCGCCCCCCTCCGCCCTGCGAGCCGAGGAGTCCCTGACTGGCACAGAGCTTCGGGCTGGATGGGCCTCTCTCCAGAGGAACGTGGTCCTGGGCAGTCCTGCCGGCCCCTGTCCCCACGGGGGTGCCACCCGAGCCCGCACGATGCGTTATTGTCCACCTAGGATTTCTGGTCCGCTCCCTTGGTTGCACTTCCCCAGCATCAGCACCCTAGGCTGGCTGTGGCTCTTCCCTCTGCTCCCAGCTCTTCTATACTCTTAACCCCTCTGCCCGCTCTGCCCTCAGGTGCCCTCAGGTGCCCTTCACAGGCATAGTCCTGCCTCTCGGGGGACAGGCCAGGATGCTGGAGCCAGTCCGGCCTCGGCCCACTCGGTCTTAAAGGACTGCTGCTGTGCTAGCCTGCAGAGGAGGGCCTAGCTGCACAGGGACACACGGGAAAAGAGAGAGCTCCGTTTCCAGGAATGCACCGCTTCGCCCTGGGCTGCAATATAACGGCGGAAAGGATTTGCAAAGCTCAGGTTCCTCTTCAACTTTAGTGGAGGTCAGGAGGGTAGAGGAAAGGAGTCCCGCCCCGTCCCCGGCATTGCAGTACAGACCAGGCTCTTTTGGTGGAGCATCAAACACAGTGGAGCAGACGGGACAGTGGTTATACCAGTACAACAGGACCGACCGGGCGCTGGTCAGGTATGGTATGGCCGTCCTGTGCCGCTAGGCAGGGCAGGATAGCGAGGGGAATACAAGTCCAGGAGCTTCTGACGAGCCTCCAAGAAAACCCCTGCTCCCTCTGTTTCGCGAGCACAGGTCTCGGGGGCGCAAGGGTTCAGAAAGCAGCAGGAAAACCCTCACCCCCTGCCCTGAGATGGGCATGCCTTTGTGCTGCCCTCACCGATTCGGAAGTGCTTTGCGATGTGAGGGAGACCAGTGTTTGCACTGGCTGAGATAAGGGGCTGCCCCGTGCTCCTCCTGCACCAGGGAGGCCTCCAGTATCCTTCTGCCTCCAGCAGAGATGAGGAGACGAAGGGCACCATGGCTCAGGTGTGCAGAGCCGCCCACAACCATGGCCACGCCTGGCAGGGGTGGAGGCTACCTGGCCTTTTTCTTCCTTCCCCATCACCGTTGCAGCTGGTTCCTGCAAAGGAGGCCCATCTGGTCCAGGCCCCTAACTCCCCAGCAGTGGTCTCAGCACCTCTGCCACTGCTGGGGAGGGAGGGCAGTGCCCTGCAGAGCAGGCAGTGCGTCGGGGTAAAACTGCGGCTCTCCTCCCCTGGGCTTGAGGAGTCAAAGCTCTTCCCTGCTCTCGTCAGACTTCTTGGGCACTCATCCAGAAGGGGACCTGGATGAATCTCGCAGCGCGTCTGGAGAGTGGAAGGAGCCTCCAGGCAGCGGGCGGAGGAGATGCTGCCGGCTCCGCGCCGCGCAGAGGCCGCTGCGTGTGTGCACACAGCAGGTTGGGGCATGGGCCATGCTGGTTTGACTCCTCCGGATACGCCTGCGTGCTTCTGTCTGAGCGCGACGCCCCGCTGCTGGGGCAGGCGGTTTGCACAAATATGCCCCTTCCCAGTGAGCCTGCATATGGGCCCCAGCTATTTCTAGGGGACATCCTCAGGAGGATGTAGAGGATCTCCTGTGGGCACAGGGCAGCCTCTGCACCTGCCCCATGTCCTGTGCTTGTGGCAGAGGGGAGACCCCCATGCCCAGGGGAGAGCTCTGCTCTCCCATGGCAAGATGAGACCTGAACAGCCCACTCCCAGCCTCTGCCTTCGTGAGTGGCCAGGACTGCTGCCCATGTCTGCTACTAAAACCTCAGTCTTATCTTTGGCTTTGCCAAGGGCCGCTTGTATGGACCCTGCATAAAGAGCCACAGGGCTGCGGATCGTGCTGTTTTCACGCTAGGAAGCAGAACATCCTGCTTTAAGGGACCGTGGGGCCATGCACCTGGCACAGGGGGTCTGGCTCCTGCTAGGTTTTATTGGCTTTATTGTTGGTACTTGTACTGGGGAACTGATTTTTTTTTCTTCTTCTTTTGGAGCGTCAGGGAGGCTGTGAGATGGGGGAGCAGGCACCCGGCTGTGCCGCCCCAGGCCAAGCAGGTGGAGTGGCTTGGGCAGCCTCCCAGGCAGAGCACCCCTGCTCCTTTGGGCTGGGTCTCTGCCCACGTGGACTGAGATGGGGCCCAGGTCCTTGTGGGGCTTCCTAGAAAACCTCAGATAGAGGAGACCCAACTCCCAAAGTCCTGCTGGTCCAGGTGTGCGCCCCCGCAAGCTTGGACACCTTCGCTCACAGACCCAGCATCCTTTGACTTCGGTGGGGGCCAGGTGCAGAGGATTATAGGGTGCAGGGGCCAAATACTGGTGGCAGCGAGAGGTTCAGAGCAGGAGGGGCAGGAGAGGTTTCGGAGAGGATAGCAGGGTACAGTGTTTCAGCCTCGGGTGTGCAAAATCAGAAAGGACCCCTCCCCCCCCAGTCTAGTAACATTGGCTTCGTGATCAGGGGCTATCACAACATAAAACATGCCGCTGGGCTCTTTCTGATGCCGGGAGGCTGCGGGGCTCTGCCCATGTTTCCAAGCTTTCCCCTGCCCCGGGCACATGGGGCTGCAGTTGTGCTGGGCCCCAAGCTCAGGGCCCCCAGCATCAGATCTCTCCTCCTTTCAGTGGGAGGTGGGACCGGGCCCTGTTTCTCGCCGCAGCGGGGCGGGGGGCTGGGGCGGGTTTCTTTGCTCTGGAGGTGGGGGCGGGTGGTACCCCTGCTCCATCTCTGTCCCCGGGGCGCGCTCACTGGCACTTTCATTAGCAGCTGCAATTGATGCTGCTTGCCTGCTACTTCATAATTCATGAGATGAAGCTCTGGCTCCCTCTTCAGCAGCCCCAGCCCCTGCTCCGCAGAGACCAGGCTGCCCATGGAGGAGGGACCAGGCAGGGGGAGGGGATGCTGAGCAAGGGACAGATATTGCAGGGGTGCGGGCGGCGGGGAGCAAGCTCCTCATGGGCTCTGCCTTCCTGCTCCCCTGCCTGCCTTGCTGGTAGCATGGCAGGCCCACGAGAGGAGTGGGGGGGAGGTGTTTCTCTGCCTCCTGCTCTCCCTTTCCAGCGTGCGAGGGCCACGAGCAGGGCTCGGAGGCTGCCTGGCGTTTGCGGTTGGGTCAGGTCCTAAGAGCGGACAGCATGGTGGTAACCGGCACGTATCCTTGTGGTCCCACGGGTGCGCGCAGAGCAAGCCGGGGATGGCTCCCGGGGCCCACTGCAGCTCTCTGAACTCTTCTGGCGTTCTTAAAAATTCAGCGGGTGATGATGGCAAAGCCACAAGGGAAGGCGTCTTCTGTTTTCTTCCCTTACCAGGCCCCTGCCTATCCTTTCTCTCCCTGGCAGCCCCAGCCCCATCCAGCCTCCACTGCCTGCACCCAGCCTGTCACCCTCCGTGCTGAGGGATGGGGCTGGGCTTGGTCCCATGCCCTCACCCCAGGCCCAGGCCCACACTCCCTGAGAAATGGGGCTTGGCCCTGCAGCTTGCACATCGCTAGGTGCTAGCCTTGTGTCTCAGGCTCTGCCCGCACCCCTGGGACTGCCAGCAAGCAAGAGGCAGCCGTGGGAGCTGTCTGCTGCAAGCCCTCTGGGCCCCGGCGCGGCTCTGACTGGGGGCTCCCCTCATCCCTATTTCGGAGGCCGGCGCAACAAGCCCGTGCGAGGGAAGCGTGCCCCTGCGACGGCGTGGCCTGTGCTGAGCAGCAGCTGGCCTGCCCGCGTCGGGCCTCTGTGTCGTCCCCCCGGGCACGTGCTGCTGTAGCCCCTGGGAGGCGGCAGGGAGGAGAGCCCAGCTGGGCCAGGGACAGAAAGGACACACAAACTGGTTTAAGTGAAATCCGGAACAGAGTATAAGTTCAGCGCACGTAAACCAGTTTTGAAATGGCCAAAACCGGTTTAAGGTAAGTGTCGTTTCAGACTGAACTGATTTGGGGCCGACTGGTTTACGCAACTTCTGTCCCAGACCGGGAGGGCTGTAGCCTGCCAGCTGGACCTGCAGCTCTTTACCATGCCCATCAGCCCCGCTGACCGCGTTAGTTTGACTGTTCGCCTTCGACTGTTGGAGTCAGTGACCCGTGTAGCAGGCCAGCAGCTGTGGATGATGAGGGGGTCAGGGTAATGAGGCATGACATATGAGGACTGATCCTGGCAAGAACCAGCTCTCGCTGCCCGACACCCTCTCCCCAGGTCCCTCTAGTCAGGGCTGCGAACCCGGGCACAGGGCACAGTGGTGGCCTGGCAGCAAGGGCCCGTGAGCGGGGGCTGTGCCGCTGGTCTGAATCCTGCCTGGGCATGGACCGCTGCACATCTCCATGGGAGCCAGGTTTGGTGGGTCCCAGTCTGCTTCCAGTACAGAAACCAGCCCAGTACAGCGTGGACTGGGTTCATGTTGGCAGCCGCAGAAGGGGGCCAAGAAGAGAGTGAACACCTCCAGGACTTGCAGGATTGCAGTTCATATTAACCCTGGATTAAGTGCTGGCATGCCTCGGAGCCAAGCTTGGTCATGGTATGCTGGCTGGGCGGGAGTAGGCAATAGCACGGCTGGGGCTGGGCTTGTGCTGGGTTTGCTGTCCGGGGTGTCCCCAGCTTGTGGGCAGACCTTGTGCAAGGGGGTCTGACACCCCAGCGCCTGGACGCAAACTCATCACCTGCACTCGGATGCTGTCCCTGGCTCCAAAAGCAGAGAGGGATGGCATCCAGCCCCCTGGAACGGGCTGCCGGGAGTCGTCAGGACCGGTGCCCTATTCCTGCGGTAGAGCCTGGAGTCCGGGCTTTGTTCCTCCATCCCGCCTGTCACTCGCCCAGCTCATTTTCAGAGGCCGTGTCAGCCTTCTCCCCTCCCCTGCTGCCGTGGTGGAGCAGGATTTTGCAGCGCGTGCCTTTGCTGGCGCTGTGGCAGCAGCACATTTATTACCCCTATCGCTCCCTCAGAAATGACTTGACAGAATGTGCTGCGGTTGGGAGTTCGGAGGCTCGATATTTCACGAGGCCAGAAAGTGCTGATGCTCGGGTTTGATACGTGAGACAGTCGGAGGTGGGCAGGAAAGTTGTGCTTCCAGGTTTTCTATTTTGACGCTGCGGGTTGATGCACGACCTGGCCGTAGCTCATTAAAGTAGAGCTCCGGGTTTGTGTACGTGAGAGCTGTCTTCATCCCACGCACCCTTAATCGCCTCTCCTCCCAATCCGAAACCAACAAGTTCGCTTTAATTTATGACCGCTAAAGGACACAGGTTTGCAGGAGCCAAACTTGTATGTGTTAAAGTGAGAGTTTCAGGACAGCAGCCCAACAGGCCCCTTTTGGTGCAGTTCGTTGTGGTAGTGGCCAGCTGGCAGGGCAGCACCGGAGCGCCGTCATGCTCAGGACAGAACAAAGGGTCAAATTCCTGGGTTTGCTTGTTTGGGTTTTTAACTTCCTTTGTCCCCGTCAATGAAAACAGAAAGAATTGAGTAAAAATCCAGTTCACTTGGTACCACTTATGAGATGTGACACTCCCCTCCGCCCCCACCACTGCGGCGATGGGCCACGGGGCTGGGGCTCCGGAAATGTGGTTCACTTCTCCGCTCACTGCAACAGTGCATGATATTTTTAGCTAGGGAAAGCAAGTTTGTTGGCCCCTGTCTCTGTTGCAAACCGCTTGGGCTACGTGCTGTCTCATCCGCACAGGTGCAGTGCCCGGCATGGTTGCCCCAATCGTGGATTGAGGCCCTCTGTATGCTGCCGTCCTCTGGACAATAGGAGCCGTACCATGATAAGCCGCAGGGCTTTGAACATGACTCTAGTGCGCTAACATCTTCCACCAGGTGTTGCCTGAGGCAGCGCTTCCTAGTGGATAAAGCGCTCGGCTCTGGCACCCCAGCCTTTTTCTTTGCCCCTGGCCTGCTGCATGACTTGCTGTCATTTCTGATTTGCAGAGCAACCCCGGGCACCTGTGCAGTCACCTGGGGGAGGATGTCCAGCAGCAGGGAAGCCCGAGGATGTGTGTGCTTGCCCTTGATGCCTGTGATACTGGCAGCACACACATCGCTTTGATAACTGCATTGGAAATGACCTGCTGGGTGTCTGGCCATGCCACAGTAAATATGATCACTTCATTCATGCTTTTTGCCAGCCTGTGCAAGCACATTTCTGAATGTCTGGGTAAGGACATGGAAGCCTGCCAGTCTGGACCATTCACTCCCTAAACGCTGCAAACAGAGGGAGTTGCGGAGGAAATGAAAAGTTAAAAAAAAAATAAAAAATCAGATCGGGATAAGAGGCCAGGTGCTAGAAAGCGGCGTTGAGCCGAGATAGAAGCGTGGGGTCCTAATTAGTTAGTAACCACTGTAAAGAAAGACAGAGCCAGCAATTCCTTTGCTGCTACTTCAGTTTGAAACGGGACGCCGTGCCTTCGCAGCATCCCTTTAACTCTTCCCCCATAAAGCCAGCTTCCTTGACACCCTTCACCACCGATCTGCGAGCAAAACTTCAGGGAACGCAGGCTAATCCTGCTCCCAGGGAGGGGATTTTGTTGTGATGTTTTGGGGGCGGAGGGGCATCAGAGACACGGATATGAACACCATGGGATTAAAAACGCTGGCCATTGACACGCAGCTCAGGGGCTGAATTCGTGCTGGAGAGAATCGGGTTTGACATGGGAGGTTGCCTCGCTGCTTCTTGCTCCTGCCTCCCTCGGTGCTGAATGCGCTTCAGTCCCTGCAGAAGGAGGGCAAGTCACTCAGTCTCGCTGGGGCCTTGGTTCCCATCTGCACAGCACGGATAAGAGCACTGCCCTCCGGCACCAGGGGCTGTGGGGATGAATGCATGAAAGATCATGAAAAAATGCCATCGGGGCTCATGGACAGAGGTGATATCTTTTATTAGACCAACAAGATTTTTTGCAACAACAAAAAAAAAATTCTTCCATTGCAAGCTGTTGGGCACAGACACCCTTCATCAGGCATCAGAGAGAAGATTGTGCAAGTTCTCCTGGGTAGAAATGAAAGTTCATATTTCATAGGATTTCGCAGAGGGGCCAATAGATGGAAAACCCCTCTGGGCAGCAGTTCATGATCTTGCAGAGATCATGAGATGCTCAGACGCAACAGGGCCCCTGTGCGTGGGATAGGGCTGGGGCTGTGTGACCTGAAGTGCATCGGGATGAGGGGATGCGTGTGTGTTGGGGAGGTGCTGTGGCGTGCAAATTAGTGTACATGGTTTTCCCTCCTAGATTTGCCTAATTCTGTCCTCTCTCTCAGATCCCAGTCCACTTGTTACTGAATTAACACCCCGCTCCCCAGCCAATAGGCCTGTCAGCCTGAGCAGGAAGTATTAAGCTCGCTCCCCATCCTAAGCCCCTTCATTTTTTTTTTACTCAGTGTGGGAATTGCCATAAAGGAGTATGGATTTCAGAGCGTGGCCCCATCTGTCCGTGCTTGGGCGGGAGAAGGGAAGACAGATGTATGGGGCAGGTAGCACCCCACGGCTCCCACCTGATGGTTTTTCAGCTGCTCCTGAACCCTTCAGCCCCAGGCAAGGTGCCGCACTGGGTTGGGCTGTCCCAGGCTCGGCAGCGCCAGGATGCAGGGCCCCAGCTCACCTGTTCCCATTGACGGCTTCTCGAGGTGGGGAGGGGTTGAATCTCCATCTTCAGGAAAGCCTGGCTCTATCGAATGTCTCTCCCAGGCAAGGCTAAGGGCACAGCCTGGGCTGCTGCCCGCCCCAGCCTCTCTCTTCTTTTGGCCCAGGGAGCTGATATGGTAGGCGCACAGTCTGGGAGCCCTGCGGTGAGTGGAGGTCCCCTATAGCGAAGTGTTAGTGGATAATCACAGCGCCTGACTGGGAAGCAGCTCCAACACAGCTAGACAGACCAGGCTCAGGAATTAGTGATAGCCAGATATTTCCTGAAGCTACAGGCAGTAAATAAAGCATGCAGACCCATCCGACTTGTTCAGTACAGAAAAGCAGCCCTTGATGCTGAGCCTTGATGCTGAGCTGAAAAGCAGCCCTTGATGCTGAGACATGCATTACATGGCTGTACTGTGATGCTGGCTGGCAGGCATTTGCTTTCCTACAGTCAGGGCTGTTCCCGGTGTGCTGTGAGTTAGTCCCCTTTAGTGAGAGCGACGGGCCTGGGCATTGGGGGCAGAGGGTCTGCACTGGTTTTGCTGATGACAGCTGTGCAGCACCTGAGCACCAAAGGACTTGATCGCCCAGGGGATGCTGGGCTGCCGCGCTGCATTTTGGGCCCACCATCCCTTACCCAACTCCTTGGCCTCTTGGGATCCTGAAAGTCTCTGCATTCAACTTTCCCAGGTGAAAACAGGATGCAGGAGCCGGAGTCCCATTTTCAAATGCGGTGTCGGCCCTCGGGAGCCAAGTGTACAAATCCCTTTTGAAAATGGCACCTGGGCTCCCAGATGCACGGCAGATGCAATGTGAGGGGTCCTGGCCGGCTCCTTTTGGCACAGCTGTGTTCTCCATGGCTGCGGGACATGCAAACGGTAATCGTGGTATAATGCCCTTCTGAGACTTGTCTTCTAAACACTGCTATAGCTTTGTCATGGAACAGCTGCTGCACTCCACCCCAGAGGTGGCTGCAATCCAGCAGAGTTAAGCAGCCTCTGTGCACAGTGTGGAAGATGCACAGTTAAAAGCACTTTGGGATCTGTCTGGAAGAAAAGCTTTCCAGAAGTATAAAATAATAGTTTCATAGTTTCCTGGTTTCTAGGGTCAGAAGGGACCTGAGTAGATCATCTAGTCCAACCCCCGCCATGGCAGGAAAGAGTACTGGGGTCAAATGACCCCAGCTAGATGTTCATCTAACCTCCTCTTAAACACCCCCAGGGTAGGGGCCAGCACCACTTCTCTTGGAAGCTGGTTCCAGACCCTAGCCGCCCTGACCGTGAAGTAGCGCCTCCTGATATCTAACCTAAACCTCCCTCTGCCAGCTTGTGACCGTTATTCCTGGTCACTCCTGGCGGTGCTTGGGGGAACAGTGACTCCCCCAGTGCCTGCTGGTCCCCCCTGACTAGTTTATAACAGGCCACAAGATCCCCCCTCAGCCTTCTCTTGTGGAGGCTGAACAGGTTCAGGTCCCGCAGCCTCTCCTCATAGGGCCTGCCCTGTTGTCCCCTGATCATACGAGTGGCCTCCTCTGGACCCTCTCCATGCTGTCCACATCCCTCCTGAAGTGCAGC
This sequence comes from Crocodylus siamensis, assembly GCF_052110815.1. Lineage (NCBI taxonomy): Eukaryota > Metazoa > Chordata > Crocodylia > Crocodylidae > Crocodylus > Crocodylus siamensis. The sequence goes on from NC_143400.1 coordinate 5,067,285, forward strand.
GCCCAGACCTGGACGCAGTCCTCCAGCTGCGGCCTGACCAGTGCCTCATAGAGGGGGAGGATCACCTCCCTGGACCTGCTCGAGATGCATCTGTGGATGCACGACAAGGTGCGGTTGGCCTTCCTGACCGCGTCCCCACACCGCCGGCCCATGTTCATCGTGGAGTCAATGATGACCCCCAGATCCTTTTCCGCCTCCGTGCTGACAAGAGGGGAGTTCCCCAACCGGTAGGTGTGGTGCCGGTTGTTCCTCCCCAGGTGCAGCACCTTGCACTTGTCTGTGTTGAAACCCATCCTATTCTCATCCGCCCACCCTTGTAACCTGTCTAGGTCTGATTGTAGCCTGTTGCATCCTTCCAGTGTGCCCACGTCCCCCCACATCTTAGTGTCATCAGCAAATTTGAACAGATTGCTTTTTACCCCCTTGTCCAAATCACTGATGAAGATGTTGAACAGTGCGGGCCCGAGGACCAAGCGCTGGGGGACCCCACTGCCCACGTCCTTCCAGGTTGAGAAGGACCCATCCACCACCACCCTCTGGGTGCGGCCCGCCAGCCAGTTGGTGACCCATCTGACTGTGTGGGTGTCTACGCCACAGCCCCCCAGTTTCTTAATGAGAACAGGGTGAGAGACAGTGTCGAAAGCCTTCCGGAAGTCCAGGAAGACGATGTCCACTGCTCCCCTGCCTCTAATGATCTGGTGATCTGATCATAGAAGGCCACCAGGTTGGTCTGACAGGACCTGCCACTGATGAACCCGTGCTGGTTGCCCCTAAGCATGCAGTCCCCTGCTGGCCCCTCCTGGATGTGTGCCAGCATAATTTTTTCGAACAGCTTGCCTAGGATCGAGGTGAGACTAACCGGCCTATAGTTTCCCGGGTCCTCCTTCCTGCCTTTTTAATGTTGCTGTTTATTATTAATGAGACCGACGGTGTCTCGAAGGTCCTGAGTTCACCGACTCCAGCAGTTCATTAGAGGCTTCAGATTTTGTGCGTGTGATGATTCCTTGCTCTCTGCTATCTAGAAACTAACCCTGATCTCTTCAGCCCTCGTGTGCGTAGTAGATCACTTAGCAAAAGTCATGTTTAGAGCTCCTCTGATTAAACTGGCTTAGTCCTCTATGGAAAGGCTGATCCAGCTGTAAAATGCAGCATGGAAGTTTAAGTCATGATTGATCATAAAAGAGTGAAATGCCCGTGCTCGCACACACAGACCTGCTGATGCATTATCCTGCGCCCTGTCTGCCTGTGGCAGCTGGGCAGTGATGTAAAACGTGTCCATTCTGGTATGGTTGCATTTCACGCTCACTTTGCACTGGTGTAAAACACTAGCCAAGGTGCAAGGGATGGAGATCAGAGTCCTACAACCGCCTGCCCAGCACAGACAGGGAAGCTCAGTCACAAGCTTAGCTAGGATTTAGAGCAGGGGTGGGCAAAACACGGCCCGCGAGCCAGGTGCGGCCCTCCAGCCCATTCTGTCTGGCCCAAGGGGCCCCTAAAAAATTAAGAAAATTAATCTGCCCCTGGCTGCCTGTCATGCGGCCCTCGATGGCTTGCCAGAACTCAGTATGTGGCCCTCTGCCTGAAATAGCTGCCCGCCCCTGATTTAGAGCAACCCCTTAACCGTATGGGCGTAACAGGGCAGCTGGGCACCTGGGGCAGTGGAGACTTCCAGCTGCACATGCTGAGTCTGATGAGGTAACAGCTGTCATTTTTTACCCCCCTCCTCCCCTGCTGCCCTATTTGCCCCACCTCTAGTTATGCCACTGCTATGGGGACTTTGAAAAGGAATCTGCTTGTCCTGGCCTGGCCCTGTTGGGGCTGGGGCGGGGGCTGGGGCAGCATCCCTGGGCTCGCTTTGTCTGCATGGGTACATTTCTGGGTCATTACCTGGAGGGAATCAGCTGCAGCTAGGCCTGTCTGTCTCCGTCTGCACTGAATGTGAGGCACAGCAATGGGCATAATTTGCATGCAGATGGGAACACCGGAGTACACAGAATGGCACAGGCTTTGCATGCCCCTGAGAGCACTGTTGGGAGGCTTGGTTTCCTCTGTGTTTAAGGCACAGGGGCACCTGTAAGCTTGGGATCTTCCTTGCTTGCAGCGCTTGAGGAAGAGGAGGTCGTTGGGGAAGCTGGAGGGTCCCGTGCTGGGCCCTGGCCCCGTGGGTGACACCGCCAGCATGCCCTGGGGTGGGACTGGGCAGTAGCAGAGGAGCGGCAAGCTCCAGGTTGTAATGGAAGGGGCACGGCCTGCTCCTCGGCGCCGCGGGCAGGGAGCAGCTCCGTGAGAGGTGCGGGCGGCAGGCTGGTTAGGGCGATTACTGTGCTCACGCTGGACTCCAGCTTTCCAGCAGGGTGATTAGTAAGCGCGAGTGGGAGGCACGCAGGGTGGCGGGGGGAGGCCTGGACACGCGCGCAGGCGGCATGGCAGCTGAGCTCTCGGGTGTGTACTGCTCTGGGGGCAGTGCCCCAGCCCCTGTCCCTGGGTGTTTGCAGCCCTGGCTCCTGTGACCTTGGAGCCGGGAGAAGGATTCCCATCTTCTCTCTGCACCTAGGTGCTGGTCTGGGAATGGCCGGTCGAGCTCTTGGCCTGGAGAGCCAGGGGGCCAGGCAAGGAGGACTGTCTTGTCCGCAGACCCCATCGCACCCATGGGGCTCTTGGTCATACCTTGCTGCATGCCCCCAGGTGTCCCCCTGTTCCCAGGGAAAGGTGGACCGCGCGTCTTGCTGCTGCTTCGATCCTTTGCACCCGCGCGAGCCATTGCACCGAGTCTCCTGCTCTAATCACTAGACTGTGCTTCCTCAGAGCGAGGAACCAGACCCGGGTGCTCTGGCTCCGGCCTCTGCTGCGTTTCGTGCACAGACTCCGGCGTCAGGCGCGCTCTGACCTGTGGCAGCTTTGCAACAGAAGAATTGCTGTTCCTTTCCCATAGCCACAAAATAAGTGAAAGCTCAGAGCTGGCATTTTCGGAGGGGAGGTCCCAGGTCTAAGGAGGCTGGGAACCCCCGGCCTCGTGCTTCTGATTTAACCCTCCCGTGCATCTCAGCCCTGACCTGCTCCACCCCTTGGCCCTGCTCGGCAGTATTTCCTAGCCTCGACTTCACCGTGTCTCTGTGCGATGGTGCGGTGCCTCCCTCCAGCCTCCTCCTCTTCCAGACTGCCCCATGAGCAAAACCCAGGGAAAGGGGCTTCTCTGGTAGCGGGAACAGACGGTAAGTGAGAGTTAGGATACCTGGGTTCAGTTCGTGACTCCAGCACTGGCTGCAAACAGCTCTTGGCGCCTCCCTACACCGCAGTTTCCCATCCGCGGACCAGCCCTGCCCCATGGCTAGACCCTCCACTGACCCTCCCCTTACGCTGGACTTGCCTTTCCCCCATCTGGCTTATCAGAGGCAGGCCACCGCCTTGCCGTGAAGGGCCTCATGCTGCTGAAGCCCATCTTTTTCCCTTAGTGGCCCTGGTGCTCCAAGGGAGCGGGCTGTGGGGTCCCTGAGCCTCGGCACCGCTGCTCGCAGCAGACCACATTGATCCGGTTCCTGGATTTTGCTGACGTTGCCCAGCTGCAGCCTCCAGGCGCCGGATCGGCTCGAGCACGCGAGAGCGCGTGAGAAGCCCGTGGGAAGTGCTTTCCTTCTGCCCGTGCTAGCACCTGTGGCAAGGCCTGCCCTGGGCTCCCAGGGCTGTCGCACCAGCGCAGCCCGCTCCCTTCCAGGCGTGCGCTCCCAGCAGGCAAAGCCCCTCCTCGGGGGCTCTGGTCCCACAGCAATATGCCAGAGGAGACCCCAGCAAATCTGGGATCCCAGCTGGGTCCTTCCTGTTCTTTATGATGCATTGTTACTCGCAATTAATAATTCATCAGAGAAGGTTTAACCACACGACTTAACGTTTCACTTGTGCCTTCTGCCGCAGGATCTGGGAACATTAACTGGTTCAGCCCCAAGGCTGCCCCTTGTCTCGTGAGCCGGGATGAGGTTGCTTTCCCTTTCCAAGGAAGTCACCCGGGGGGAAAAGCAACTTCCCCAGGGTCACACGGCATAGCCAGAGGCAGAGTCTGCAGCCCAAGCCCCCCATCCACAACCCTGCTGGAGTGCGCCAGGCCAGCGTTTCTCTACCCGTGGGTCACATCCCAAAAATGAGTCGCAAGACTATACGAAAGGGTCGCGAATAGACTTTAAAAATGGATTCTCCTTCAGAGGAGAAAAGCGTGGCTTTTCCCTTGCAGGCTGGCAGAGCTCTGGCTTGCAAGGGGCTGCTTGGGGACCCCCCTGCCCCACACCCTGAGGGGCTGGGGCCTGGGGGACAGTAGGTCGGGCGTGAGGGGCCCTGATGTTTCCACATGGGCCCTTGTCCAAAAAAGGTTGAGAACCGCTGCCCTGGACTACTACCCTCTCGGAGCGGGGAGCAGAGCCAAGGAGTCCTGACTCAGTTTCCCCCGTAGCCGCTAGAAGAAGCTAAGAGCCGGGCACGACAGCCGAAGGAGCAGGGGAGCCTCCCAAACACCGCACCGCCCCCCACGCTCTGCCTTTCTCTTGCAAAATCTCTCGCAAACGCTAGCCCTGGTCTCCACGCACGCCTCCGCATCCTCCTGCACACGGCCCCCGCCCCCGCCGCCCGCTCTCGCCCCCACGCGCGCTCAGGCGGACGCCCACGTCGGCTTCCTGGCACGCCGCGTCCCCCGTTCCCCGCGGCGGCCTGCCCCCCCGGCAGGCGTGAGAGCAGGCGGTGCTGCCGGGAGCCGTTGCTTGCCCCGTGCCTGGCGGGGAGCTCCCGCCGTCATGCTGATAAGACACAATATAGGATTTCTCAAATTGTCCCTCCTTAATCTCTCTTATTCTGTATCTGAAAATGCAGGCTGAGTGGTTCAGGCCCAGGCAGAAAGCAGATTTTTACATTTCTAAGAATCCATCCAGGAAACTTTTTTTTCTGTTGGTTTCCCCCCTCCGTCGCCCGGCGTGCAGCTGGCAATGAAAGACGACTTCAGCGGCAGGGGCCTGGTCTTCAGATGGGTTCGGAGAGGCGGGGGAGATGGAGACTTGTTCGGATGGAAGCTAATGAATAGTTGTGTGGCCTTTTTGCCACCAGTTTAATTTATCTTGCTTTTCATCGACGCTTTTCTTTTGCTTTATCGCCTGTGGAGTGTTTGGCCAGGGAGGGGCCCTTTAAACGCCAAGCGCCATCTCAATTCCTGAAACAATCATGCCTCAAGATGCTCCTCGCCATCTCGGGCACTTATTTATTTATGCGAGGCCCTTGCATGCTGATATTACAGCTATATTTCTGTGCGGGCGCTGCGGGGCTCCGGGGCTGGTTCTGTCCACCCTCCCTTTGCGCGGCTGGGCTGGTGCTTGGTCCTGTGCTCCTGCCTGCTCGGCCTTCGGCACCTCTGTCAGGCAGGCGGGGAGCTCCGCGCGTGGGACCCCTCTCGGGACAAGGGGGCTGTGGGTTTGGGCTGTCCTGGGCACAGGGTCCGAAGCGCGTGTTTGCAAGGGACGTCCCGTGGTGGCTCCTAGCAGGACAGAGACACGCGCCGAGATGCTCCAAGCTGCCGCTTCTTCTAGGCTGGGTCAGCACGGCCTCGGGGAAGACTTGGTCCCTGCTGTTACTCGTCTAGGGATTTTGCTGCCCGTCACTGGGCCGGTTGTGGTTTCATACGTACCAGATGTGGCCCATTCCCTGCAATCCGCCTATCGGGGAAATCGTAACTGGAGCCTTTGATTGAGCTACAAGCTGGAAGCTGCAAGATACCGAGGGGAAAGTGTGCGTGTTAGAGAGGTGCCCTTATCTCTCCACTCACTCCCGGCGCTGAGAGCTACGACCTGTTCCACGGCCTCATCTGTTCAATCGAACAGGCCCTTTCCTTTGAGTCCTTGCAATCTGATCTGCTTCAGGTTTTCTTTTCTTTCCTGCTCCCATCCCTCGGCTCCCCCTGCCCCCTCCTCTTAATTCCCCTTCCTCTCCTGCTCGGTTCTCCTCCTCTGTCCCGTCATCTCCCTTCCCCTGCCACCCCGGGCGGGTAAAAGAGGCCTGGAGCGCCCAACTCCTGCTGCCCTGCAGAAGCGCTTGAGCGGGGCTGCAGCAGAGAGGGGCCCGTGGCCTGCCCGGTGTCCCCCTTCCCCCCGCTGGGTGTGTTCCTAAGTCTCCTGAACACCTGTTGTGCCCGGTGCTTGTCTGTGGGGACCGGGAGGGGCCGGGGCAGACGGTGCCAGGCTGGGCGGGCTTGCAGACTGGCTGGGGCCAGAGGTTCCCAAACTTTTTCTTATTGGTACCCTCTTCCACCTCGACCAGCTGCCCACATACCTCTGCCAGCCGCCATTGTCTGTTTTAACCCCTTCAGTGCCTATTATTATTATTATCATCATGAAAATGAAATCTGTCGTTATATAACTTCGCCCACCTACCCCCCCAGCGGTGTCCTGTGTACCCCCAGGGGAATGTGTACCGCGGTTTGGGAACCCCTGGTCTAGAGGACCTTGGCCCTCTGCTCCTTGTGAAGCCAATCCCCACGTTTGGGATCAGGAAGGAGCTCTACCCCACGGTTTTCCCCTCCTCTGCAGCAGGGGCCATGGCCTGTGCCTGGGATCTCTCAGGTGTATTTAACACCCCTCGCAGTGCCAGGGCACCGACAGCCCACGTGCCCCCGCTGGACCTGGGTACATGGGGGTGCTCTGTGGGGCAACGTGCCCTGTAGGTGCGTGACCGTGAACTCGGGAGCAAATAAAACCGTGGGTCCGACACACGGGAACCATCACGAGCTGCTCTAAAGGATCTTGGCCCTCTGCTCATTGTGAAACCAATCCCCAGCTCTCGTGCTGCAGGGTTGACTGTAGTTTTAGGACTAGGCTGGACAAGGACTTATCTGGATGATTTGGATGGGGATAATCTTGCCTCGAGCAGGGACCGGACTAGATGCAACCTCTGGAGGGCCCAGCCAGCCCTGCCTTTTCCATGATTCATAGGGGCAACGTCTCGGTCTCGGCGGAGTGGGGAAATAATACAGCGATAACTACACAAGTGCCAGTGGTCCCAGCAGGGCACTGCCAGGGTGTGGGGCCGCTCACAGCACAGGGTCTCTGTCGGCGCTGACAGGGCAGGCGGAGCTGGGCTCTAGGAATGGGAGACTAATGTTTATAACTAATGTTTAATTTACAGAGCCATTTCCTGGCCTTGAGAAGTCCAAACATATTGAGCACTGGGAAAGGTCAGTTTGACTCCTGTAGAAGGGAAGGATCCTCCTCGGAGAAGAACGGAGCTGAGCAGCGGTGGTTTGCTGCCTGAGCAGAGCAACACAGCACTGCCCCCCCCTCTGGCCTCCGGCTTGTTCTCAGCTGTCATTAAAAGACATTTTACTAAGTGTAGCAGCCTGCTCGGCCCCTCGGTGCACAAGGCCAGTCCTCCCTGAGGGCTGCAGCAGTTGGACAGGCTCAAAAATCCCAAAGGGACTTTGCAGCTTGGCCAAATGCTGTTGGCCCAATAGTCAGCAGCATCCTGTATACACAGGCAAACAGTCTCTCAGCCTCGTGCGTGCACACACACGCACACAACACTCTCCCCATTACTTGCACAATGACATCTCTTCATTCCCTCTCCATCACCATCAAAGGATCGCTCGCAGGCACACTGCACAACTGCCTTGGTCGTGCGCACAACACTGCACATACATTCATTGCACAGTCCTGGGATCGCACGCACATGGTCACATCCTCTGCCAAGGATCTGGATATGGGCAGAGGAGGCTGCCTGTTAGCTCGGTTGCCAGGCGGGTGGTGCAGTGTAACTACCTGGATTGGATTAGATTAGATTTGAAAACCATGAGGCCTATAAAGCCTCACAAACTAGATGTGAATCTTTATTTTTTGTCAATAAAACCATCGGCTTGAATTTGTTTGCACAAACCCTGAGCAATTGTGACTAATGTTGGAAAAAATCGCAGCATGGTTGCAGATAATTCCCAGCCGGCAGAAAATATGAAAAGGCACTTGGATAAGCGCGTTCTCAAGGAATAATCCCACTGGCTCTGGAATTAGCTGCACCTCGGCGCCTTCCTCCAGGTCCCCGACAGCTCCCGATCAGATCGGAGCACTGGTGTTGCAGCTGGGGTGTTGTATGGCTGACAGTATTAAAATCCCCGGTAACGCTCTCCCATCCCCATGCATACACTCCCCTCTGCGCTGGAAAGAGAAACCGTGGCAGGGTAAATCACTGCAGAAAGCTCTCAGCATTACAAACTGTTTCAATTATAGGAGCGTAAATAGGTTCATAGCAAGAAGGATAATGTAGTTATAGAAACTGTCACATCAAACACATTGTGTGACTGGTACAGGGCTGGGCTCTCACTGGCTGCCAACCCAATCAGGCATCGCGCCGTTCAAGCGCTCGCCAGCAGCTTCTGGAGAGGCAGGATGAGCCCTGGGACAGACTATGAGAAATGGCATCTTCATCGCTGAGCAGAGGCTCAGCTGCAGCTTCTTCCCGGGGCCCCAGGGCCCTCCCTGTAGGTCGCTGAAATGGCCCCGGTGGAATCTGCCAGTGGAGATCCCCTACAGTCTGGGCCCGGGCTGGATCCAGGCTTGGCTCCACCTCTGGGGGCAATGCAGCGGGGAGGACGGGCCCAGATGTGCCACGGCGCAGCGGGAATGCCGGGTTCGCTGGCCCTGCATCCTGCCTCTGGCAGCGAGAGCAGCAGCTGCTCCAGGAGAGGCAGGAAGAGCGCAGCCACAGGTGGGCACAGAGCGCTCTGCTGCAACAGGGCGCTGGTTGGGTAGCCAGGGGTGCAGGCTCTCGTGCATAGGAACTAGTCCAGAGTTTGTAGGCCGTGACCCAAAACCCAGGTCACAAGAATGTACGAAAGGGTCACAAACAAACTTTAAAAATGGATTCTCCTGTCAAGGAGAAAACCATGGGAAACCACGTGGCTTTTCCCTTGCAGGCTGGCAGAGGTCCAGCCCGCGCTGGGGGCAGCGGGTTGGGAGTGAGGGGCACCGAGCCGGGACTGGCCATCGAATGGGCCCTGCTCCAAAAAAGGTTGCGATCCCCTGAACTAGTCTACCTCCGTGTATGTGTGCCTGCCGCGTAATCTGCAGCCCTGCAGCTGTGGCCCTTCGTGGCACGCTGTGATGATGAGGTCCACCAGCTGGTTGCGTGCTCCTTGGACCACTTCTGAATTTCCCTCCTTTCAGGCTCGTGGGACGTCATCCTCTTACCCTTGCCTTATGAGAGGGCTTCTGCTTTGCACGCGCATTGTGAGCCCCCGCGATTGTTGTCTCTCAGCCGTGCCACGACCTGAGCCGGGCTGCTCCATCCCTTCCGCACTCGCTCTTCTTTCTAGGGACTCGGCAGGCCGATCGCAGCAAGAGGCCTTGCAGCTGCAGAAAGAGTCTGGTGGAGGCGGGAAGCGGGAGATAGAGGGGCCCCAGTGGCACCATAAATAGCAACCCGGCTGGTTTCCCAGGCGTGCGTGCACACACACGCGCACACGCACGCACGCCTGCGCTTTTCGTGGCAGATGCCACCTGCTTGCCATCTGGAGCTAGGCCATGAACGAGTCTCTGGCTACTTGGGGAAATTGCCATGGAATCGCTTTCTTTGCAGCTCGTGAAGTTTCCCTGGTGTCAGGGCTGCGTGTCGGACCCACTGATTTCTTTGCAGCCGAGTTCACTGGCGGGCAGGGGCGGGGAATGGCTCTAGCTAGCGGATTACATTGGAGAGGAGCTAGCGCCCGCCTGTGACTGAGACCGAGCAGGTGACAGCGCAGCACACGTGGCAGGTGCGGAGGAGGAGGCGCCTGAATTAGAGACCGAATGCACAATTGTCAGCTCCCCCTTTGCTCACGCATTGAAGCCCTGGGCAGCCACGCAGCTGTCCCTGGCAGTAAGCCACCGTGGCAGGCTTGGGCTTCGCCGGCTCGCCGGGCTTAGGAGCCCGCGAATGCGACTGATGGGGCAAAACCCAGCAATCGGAGACAGGCAGGGGAAGAGCCAGGAGGAGAGGCCGCTCCCCCTCTGCTCCAAGAGCGGGGCAGGAGCGGACTGAATTGGGAACTGCAGTTGCAGCCCCTCTGATTGGTTCATTTTCGATCTGGGGGCGGAGCCGCAGAAGGGGATATAAGCAGCTGCGTGCAAGGGGCGAAGAAGAGGGCAGAGGTCCTGGGGCCAGGAAGAGCTGGGAGAAGCTGCCCAGGGAGCGTATCCGGCCACCCAGAAGAGTCCAAGAGGTTTCGCCGCTGGATGGTACAGGCATCACTGCACAGGGGGGCCGCAAGGGACCGGGACCCTGGGCGCTGGAGCGAGGTGGCTCAGGTCTCCTATCACGGGAGCCAGTGCTACCGTGGGGTGAGTCATTGCGGGGCGTAGGGCCCTGGAGATGGAGGGGCCGGGCAGTCTGGGACCCATTCCTTGTAGTGGGTCCGCAAGGGCCCTGGGAGCAGCATGGCCCTGGGCATGCACGAGGCGGCCCAGACCTGCAGCCCCCCCGAGAAGGATTGAGCCACCGGGACGTGTGAGCAAGTCACGCTGCTCCCCTGGGGCCTGGAACTGAGCTCTCCCTTGGAGAAGCATTAGGCAGACCAGGGATCTTATGAACACTGCTCCACCCGGCTCCTTGGGACACGTGAGTTAGTGGGACAACGGGTCTCCCGCCGGGGGTGACGCTCGGGGAAAGGTAACCTCAGTAGAGAGGCAGGCGGGAACCAGTGGAGAACTCTGGTGTCTCGTATTTTGAAGTGTTTATCGGTTGTTTGATGCACGCTGCGCATTTTGGGAGCGTTTATTAACTATTAACTGTATGCCTTGCATTTTATGAGTGCCATTTATTGTTGTACTTATCTGTTCATACCGTTTGCCACCATGATGCTTACCTGCTTGTGTTTGGGTGTGTGTATATAGTTATACGTATGTGGAACCTGTAAATACTGACTTTAGTTCGCTGCCTTTTGTATACATATATTACATGTGTACCTGTTTAAGACATTGCTTTCTTTTCCTCCTCTATTGAGACATGATGGGTGGGAGGGAACTGCAGTTTCTGCCCCCAGCATGTGTGCCCTGCTGGCTTTCCCCTTCTATCGGTGAGGGGGGGACACTCACTTTGGGGACCGCTGCTAGCAGATGTGTGAGCAGAGGACTGCTAGGGGAGGGCTTCAGGGGCATCAACTAGGAAATGGCAAGCTATGGCTTCCTCTAGTCCAAGTGGTGCTGTGCTCTTGCTCCACGTGCGGAGCTTGTTGTGCCGACACTGGGAACAGAAGTGGGTGGCACTCGGATGTGGTCTGTCACGCTGGGAACAAGTGGGGTAACACTGAGCCTTGGAGTGGGGCGCTTGGCAGAGGCTTAGTAGTGGTGATGAAGGTGGATGCAAAGCAACCGCGAAGGATCAAACTTTTTGAACCAGCAGACCAGGACAGCTTGCAGCCATGAGTCTCAAAAATGTTGGCTGAGGAGATCTCTGTCCTGCTTGTATTCACTTTCGGAAGACATTTTTGGACTACCAGGGCCATTTCAGAAAACTGGGAGAGTGCTACGGTTTTGCCAGTAGTCAAAAAGGATGAGGAGAGGCTAACCCAGTAACACTAGGCTCTGTGGCCTGAAACCAAATAAAGGGGAAGCTGACGCAGGGCTCATTTTTGTTAAAGAATTAAAGATAGGAATATAATTAACATGAGTTAAAATAGGTCTTGTTCAACTCCTTGATTTCGTTTGATGAGAATGCAGGTTTGGATGCTAAGGGCAACTGCGTAAGTGCAACTGCATAGGTGCACCTTGGTAGGGCTTTTGCCTTGGTACCACAAGATTTTCTGATGAAAAATTAGTGTTGCAACATATTGATCGAGCACGTACATTAACTCAAGGAGCTGGTGAGCTGACGGACCTCCGACCATGGTTGTCGGCAAGGGATCGTCATGGACAGGGCGCTCCTGTTGGGGTTCCCCAGGGGTAAGTCCTGGCCCTGACGGCCTTCACCCTGCTCCTCGATGATCTGTAAGCGACTGTGGACCCATTCCTGGTAATGTTTTCGGAAAACACAAAGACTGTGGTAGATAACTGTGGGGGTGGGGATAGGGCACTCATTCAGACTGCCGCGGAGCCTCCCCAAATGCCTCTCAGTGTAGCCAAATGCAAAGTTATCCATCTTGGCGCGAGGGACGTAAGCTGTGCCTGCAGGATGGGCGACTCTGTCCTAGAAAGCAGTGACTCTGAAAAGGGCCTTGGGGTGTATAGTATAGAAGAAACTCCAGGTCAGAGCCATGGCGTGGCAAAAAAGCCTAACGTGATCCCTGGCTATGGGAACGGGAACAGCATGCAGGCACAGGGAGGCAGACTCCAGTCAGTAAATGCCAGTAGCAAGACTGATCCTGGGATGGGCTGGCCAGGTCTAGGGTCCACTCCTTTGCGAAGACGTGGAAAGGTTGGATGGGGGCAGAACAAGCCACAGACACAATTTGGGGGCTGCATGAGACCGACTTAACGAGTTCAATCTTTTTAGTTCATCAGCAAGAACAGAGGGACGACTTGATTACAGGCTTTAAGCGCCTATGTGGGGAGGAAATCCTGAGTACTACAAGGCTCTTCAGTGAAGTGGAGAAAGGCAGAACAAGAACCCAGGGCTGGCAGCTGAAGCCAGACAGATTCAGGCAAGAAATGATGCACCATTTTTTTTTCCCCGGTGAGGGAGCAAACTCACAAGGGAAATCATGGGCTCCCCATCTCTCCATGTCTTTGAATCTAGACTGGATGCCTTAGTGAAAGTTGTTTTATGCCAACACATTCCTGGGCTTAATACGGGGGTATCTGGAAGAAACCGAATGGCCTGCATGTGCAGGTCTGCCGAGATGATCCAGTGATCCCTTCTAACCTTCGCCTCCATGGATCTTTTGAGAGCCTACTGTGGCTGGTGAGGCTCGATCCCGACACGCAGGGAGGTGCCATTCAGTTTAATGCCCCTGTTGTTCCGCCTGGGGGTTGGTCGGGGTCCTGCGTTGTTTCCGTGCAGAGACACCCTGGTCCCAGCTGCTGCTCAGACTGGGCGCATATCGGGCTCATATTGGGCTATCCTTTCCCTGTGCTGGGAGCGCGGAGGCCCAGGCCTCTCTCCATAGGGACGTCCTGGCTCTGCCAGCTCTGGCAGAGGTGCAGTGCTGCCCAGCGAGCAGCTGCTGTTTCTTCTCTTTACCCTTCCCTTAATATTCCCGATGCCAGGAAGGACTTTCCTTAAATAACACAGGGATTGGGTTTGGGATCGGGATCGTGGCGTGCATGACAAAGGTCCAGGGCAGTGAGCAGTTTCACTCGGAAGCAGGATTCCCGCCACGGTGTATGGATTCTGCTGCCGTAGACGGTACTTGCAAAATCCTGCGGTCCTTTCATGGATCCCTCAACTGGTTTTTGCCTGAGTACATAGCAGCGGTAGGTAGGATGGTGCGGGTTGTATGCAGTGTGTCACCCTCTGGGTCACTGGTTGGGAACCCCACACAACCTGCCACCCCCTGATGACACTGACTTTTGGGAGATGAGTTTTGGCAGGTCTCAGCCCAGGTCCAAATCTCCCAACAGAGCATCAGATGGCCCCTTGCCATCAGCTTCAGCTTCAGCATGAAGGCCAAAGACAGAGTCAGCTGCAGGCTGGGCTTGGAGGGGGGCAGGAGCCACGAGCGTTTGCCCAGCACAGCAGCAGCAGCGGGACAGGTCGCTGCAGAGTCCTGGCAGGGCAGAGCCGGAGAGAGCGCTCAGCAGGGCAGGGCTGGGAAGAGCAGGGAGGATTTGAAAGATTAATGGGGTTTAAATAGAAGCGTTTGGAGGGGAGATAAGGCTCTTCTGATACAAAATAGTACAGAACAATAGGAGCCAGGGAGGCGCTGAGTCCGTAATGAAGTCCACTTAGCACATTACTCACCATAATGTGCGTTTTATTAAAGTCTATTGCAGTGAATGTCAGGCACCGCGGCTGATAACCCCGGCCAGGGCTAACCAAGTGCACGAGGCTCTTTGTCTCGTGGAGGTGCAAGGCGGAGTCTGGTGCCTTTCACCCCTTGGCCAAGCGCTTGCACACTCGAGGGCTGCCCTCCCAGGAGCGGGCTGGTGCTGAATCCCCGGTGCAGAAGGGAGATAATGGGCCAGTGGGCCAGAGACGAGAAGCAAGTAGAGAGCCCTGCTTTTGGCTCTATCCCAGCCACTGGCCTGGCCCTGCAACTCCCCATCCAACCATCTCAGTTCCTGCGGCCCCCCAGCTTCTCCGTACAGGGATTCCCTTCACTCCCGCGGCCCTGGGCCCTCTCTCTAGGCCCCAGTGCCACACACCAGTGCCTAATGTCTGGCCCTACCAGGTCCCTGCTGCAGCCAGAGCTGGCCGTGCCTCTGAAATGCTCTGTGCCTGGCTGAGTGGAGGGATCTGGGCCAGGGTCACTCAGGTTGCATCCGAAATGCAGCCAGGGCTATGACCGCAGGGTAGTGAGGATGCGCACGAGCCAGCTTATCTTTGCTTGGGGCCTGTGGCTGGAGCAGCTGCAAGTTCATTGCGGGGGGTAAAATCCCTCCCAGAGGCTGAAAACTCTCCGGGCAGGATCCCGCTGAGGTCCCTGCTCCAGCTCGTTAGTCAGGCAGCAGCGAGAGTGCAGATACGCCCTGGGAACCGGTGTCGGCTGCCTCTGCCTGTGGAGAGGGACGTGGGAGCTCTCGCTCTGCCCAGGCAGCCGAATGCCCTTGAGGAGGGCAGGCGAGCAGCGCTGGCTGGCGGCGTTGTGACCTTTGCAGCGCTCTGCTGAGAAGCACTTGGGTCTGGGGAATAAGGAACGAGTCCCGTTCCCTCGACGGCACGTCAGGGCATGGTAAATTCCAGCTCTTGACCTCAGGCCGGAAGAAGGGCCTGAGAACCCCCGAGGCCTGGCTCCCCGCCTGCCCCCGCGGCCGGTTCCTCCTTCGCGCCGAGCTCGGAGCCTCAGCTCCAGCTGTGTGGTCCCTATCGCTCCCCCACACGTTGTCTCCCTCTCTGCCTGCATGCTCCCTGCCTCCTACTCTTGGCTCCCCACGCTTCCCACTGCCCCCAGGGCTCCAGCAGAGAGGAACTGCAAAATGACGCTAAAAAAAATGGACTCCCAGTGCTTCCCAGGAGGATGGAGAGCGGCTCCCAGCAGGGGTGGCCAACCTACCAGATGCATGCCACAAATGGCACGGGCAACTGGCGCGTGGCATGCCTCGGATCAGGCCGGAGGCAGGCAGCAGAGGCAGATAGAGCCGAGCAGCGGGCTGGGCAGGAAACACAGAGCTGGGAGCAGGCAGCAGAGCAGCAGAGAAGAGGCTGAGCCCAGGTGGGTGGAAGGGAGCTGAGTCCCTCTTGCAGAGGATCAGAGTTGGGTCAGCCCCAAAAAAGCTCTAGGGCTGGGGCTGGCTATGGTGGGGCTGGCGGCCTGCAGAGTATTTGGGATGTGGGCTGGGAAAGGCTGCCTGGGGATTGCGGGGTGGGGGCTGTGGTCCATGTAGTGTCGGTAACGCCAGCTCTCCTGCCGGGGCCGGCTGTCCTTCTCCCTGCCTGCAGGGAGATCCCTTGGCCTTTTCCTGTACCCCTGCAGGGCCTGCACACAGTCTGCCTCGGGGAGGGGCTTCCCACCCATCTGCAGGGCTCTGCTGCAGACCTGGGACTAATGCTGCCCCCCCCACCAGAGTGGGGTGCATGGGGACCCCCTTCTGCTCCAGCCAGAGCAGAGCAGAGCAGGTAATAAATCCTGAGGCTTCCTTGCTGCTAGAGCCCCCGGGTCCCAGAGACGGCATGGATGAGTGGGGAAGGGAGGGGGTGAATGACACATGGGCAAAGCTCCTCTTTAATCAGCAATGTTTCTGCATTAGAATGTGACATGCTAATCCACTGTGAAGCGTCTAATCTCGGGGATAAAGGGCCGGATAACACGAGCCGCGCGCAGCCCGGCCGGCGAAGGGAACAGACGCAAGGTGGCAGGATCTGATAAGTGGGTGCCCGGAGCCAGGAGGGCGGGGGTGGGTGGCAGGGGAGATTAGTCCCGCTTGGATCAGAGCTAGATGGACGATTCCACCTCGGCTCCCCCGTTCCCAGGCTGTGAGCAAGCCAGGGAGTGGCAGCCGCGACGCTGCTCGAGCATTGGCTGGAGAAGACCCAGAGGTGCGGAGGGAGCTCTGCGTTTGTGCTGATCCTGGGCTTGACAGCTAGGAGCAGCACAAATGCTTCCCCTCCAGACCCTCGGCTGCATCCGAGTGATGCCGTGACTAGGGAGAGGAGTAGTCTTAGTGCAGGGAGGCCTGGACCAGGATCCCCTCTGGCCACGGCTTTGCGCATCCGCAAGCCCCTGTCCCTCCCTGGCTCTGCGCTGGGTCACTGGAGAGGTCTCCGCTGTCTGGGGCTGGGATGCTGCCGCTGGAGGGCACAAGTGCCAGGAGCAAGAGCCCAGGTCAGCCCAGCGCGCTGTGGAGGCAAGGGCAGCGCGTGAGAGGAGGTGAGGGACCCCCGTGCTGGGTGCTTGCTCAGACGGCCCCAGGCGGAACGGGGACCTGGGCTGAAACCTCCATGCTCCTTTTCTAGCCGACCAGGCCCTGTCCTAGTGCACGGCGCTGTCCTTCCGTCCTCGCCACGGCCTCGGCTGCAGCAGGAGCTAAGCGGTGCCTGAAGGTGCCCCGGGGGCAGGCATCCACTTGGGCAGTGTCGGGGCGCCTGCCTGGTCAGGCATCAGCTGCGCAGCCTTTGCCTCTAGTCCGTCCCTGCCCAGAGTCGCCCCCAGCCCACGTGAGCTGCTCTCGGCACTGACCCGCCGCCCGTCAACTAGGGCCTGACTGCAGCCCCTGCGCCCCTGTTGTGCCTAGAGCAGGGCCTCCGGGCCAGGACGAGGGGCGTGCAGGGAGGATCCGTGGGTCCCGGCTTTTTGTTCACAGCCCCCAGCACCGGGAACAGGGCGCATAAGGAATCCCCCAGCGGGGGGCTCAGCAGGGGTGGAGGAAGAACAGGTTTCCTTCACCCTCCCTGCTGCCTCTAGGGCCCCGGTTGGGCTCTGCAGCCCCCTGCACGGGATGGCACGCCCCTAGCCCGGCAGCAGCGCCTGGTGCATCGGCCCCGTCTGCTCGGCTAGCGGCGTGCCCTGTCCAGGCAGATGGCAGTGAGATGATGCCCTCTCGTGGAGCCGGGAGAGACAGGCGCCTGGTGGGAAGAAGGAGGCTAGCAGCGCCGTGGTCTCTGTTCGAGGCAGGGCTGAGTTGCAGCCTTCGGGTCTGGCCAGGGCGGCAGGGGACCGTTGTATCCCGGCTGGATATTTGCGTTCCAGCCAGGAGCGGCCGGTCCTTTTCCAGTCCTGCTCTTGCCATCTGGAAGAGCCGGTGGCAGCGGCCAGGCGAGCACGGTATAAAGCATTTCTTCTCACCGCCGAATTGGCTGCGGGTGCGGGAGCTCCCTGCGAGCCTTCTCGAGCCCCCCATGGCCGCGTGCGCGCTGAGCGGTCTGCTCGCGGTCATCTCTGCTCGCAGCCAGAGGAGGCTCAGGCTGAGGGCGGTTCTGGGACAAAGATGGCTGTGAGCAGCTGCAGTCAATCCCTGTCACTGCGTGTGCAATGTGCATGTGCGCGTGCACCCCCCCAGGGCACCCCTGCACCGGGGATTGCAGGCTCGTGGGCCACCTGGGGCTGCTCCGTGCTGCAGGGCTGCCTTCCTCCAGCTCCTCTGGCCCTCGTCGCTGCCAGAGTGGGGCTTCACTGCCAACCCTCCCGTCTCTCCTTCGGGTCTGCCCTTGCGAGTTGCCACCATTCGTGTTGCCAGCTCTGGGTCTGCCTCTGCTACTTCCTCTCTGGGGTGGGGTGACCAGTACCGAGCCTCTGGCCCCGGTGGGGGAAGCTCCAGGATGTCTCTAGGGGCACTGGGATATGCTCAGCAGCGTTCCCTTTCCCACTCCTGAACCATCTGAAACTCGGTTTGTTTTCCTGGCTGCTGTTGTGGTTGGGGCCAGGGAAAGGGGGGAGAGAGGCCGCCTTCAGGGAGAGAACTGGAGCATTTGGGAAGCCTCTGTAAAGTCCTGGCGCTGGGACAGGCTCCTTGTTTCTCTTTGCCCTGAAGAGAAGAGGAAACAGAAGATGCCTCGGTGTAGCATCCTGCATACCAGGCTCCAAGAGGTACATCAGGTATTGGGCACTGTCCATGTAGTGCAGCTGGTACTGCCTCCACGGGATGGCTCAGGTGCTGGGTTGCACGTGCCGCAGGCTGCGGGAGGCACGTCAGGTAGCAGATCCCCTCTGGCATATTGGGTGTCGGGCTCTGATTGCGGCAGGTCCCAAAGGATGCTAATTGGTAATGACAGCAAATTGCACCGCAGCACCTTTCACCCTGGAGGAGCAAGGTTTCCATTTAATCCCTGTCACCTTGGTGAGTCTGTCCGTCCGCCCGGTACTCGCATGGAGTCAGGAGTAGCGGAGTGGCAGCCGCCGCTGCGTGTGGAGTATATGAGCTCTTTTGCAGCTGAATGGGTGCACGGGACACGAGGGAGGACCTCGTACCTGCCTCAGGCCCCGGGATGAAGCGTGGAGGGCGGACCCGCCCCGCGTCCGGCGGCCTAGGCAGTAGGCATGCATGCCTGTGCTGGAGTGGGACCAGTGTCTCACCAAACCCCGGGCAGGGAGCTCGGGGACAGGGTGGATCCCCAGCTCCAGGCACATGGAGAACTGCGCCCGGCCTCTCCCCACCCCGGGGCTGTCCCTGCGATGCGTGCTGCAAGCTGCCAGCGCCTGCCAGGTCTGACAGAGACCTGCTGAGGAGGCAGGAGGCTGCAGGCTCTGGTGTCACCGAGCTGCTCGATCAAATATTCATCCCCTGGCTCCGGTTCCTAATTGCTCTGGGCAGCTGCTCTCTTGAATCCTGATCCGTTCCAGCTCGCGGGGGGAGAGGGGAGCTGGGAGAGGGACCAGCTGCTCCTCACACCCGATGCCGCTGGCAGCGCGTTCGAAGGGGGCAAGGAGCAGGGGCTGAAATGATATGCCCGTTAGTCCCCCGGAGCCCACAAGGGATAGCCCCCCTGCCTTGCCCACCCCAGCAGCACAGCCCTGCTCCGTTGGGCGTGCTGGGCCATCTGCAGGGTGGGCACGTGGGATCCCCATCCTGGGCCTGACCCCATCCCGCGGCTGAGCCCTTTTCTCCGGCTGCCTCCCAGTCCCCTGGCCGCAGGCTCCCGGGGCAGGGCAGGGGAGTAGCGACCGGCCTCCGGGCTGCGGCTGCTGCTTGCAGGGCTGGGATAACACGGAGCTGGCAGTGGTGTTGTCTCCTCGCCGCCTCGGGGATCCGTTTATCTCTCGGAATAACTCCATCCAGGCTTTGATCTCCGCTGCCATTAAAGCGTGACAGGCTGTGAAATGTGCCACTGCTGCTGTCAAATCCTCCCTCCCTCTGTTTTCTCTCTGCTTCCTGTCCGCCCCGGGGAATCCTGTTTCTTGGACCCCGACAAGAAGGCGAGGGGTGGGGGGGGAGGCAGGAACCAGCAGGAGGGGGCGAAGGGGAAGACCTCCTCCAGGAGCCATTCCTAGCTGCTGGGCGCTAACCCGACACCCGCCGAGGCACGAGGTCCTGCTGTCGGGGCTTCGGGACCGAGCTCGGGACAGGTTCTTCCTCGAGCCCCCCTGGGAGCAGGAAAGGGGGTTTTCCCTGCAGCCTGGGGACTCTGGGTGGTTGTACGGCGCGTACCTCCACGGGGACCTGGCCCTGGCTGGGCCCGCGGCTCTGCAGCAGGACAGGCAGGTCCAGACGCTTTTCGGCAGCGAGCGGAGAGGGGCGGCGGGGAGCCTGCTCAGCACACGGCAGCTCTCCGCGACCCAGGGCAGCTCTGGAGCCGGTCGAACGTAGCGGCCGCGGGGCTGAGTGGAGAAAGCAGAGCTCTGGGGCTCAGGCGTCCCAGCTTTGGGAGTAGAGGCCAGTTGGGACATTTAAAGGGGGGCCTGGGAGCCAGGACTCCTGGGTCCTCTTTCCAATTCTGCTACTGATAGCTTGTGACCGTGGACAAGACCTCTCCCCGCCCCGGGGACCCTGTGTCCCCGGGCTCTGCCACCCCAGCCCCTGATGCCCCCAGTGGGCTGTCTCCGTGCCCCTGCCCCCTCCTCCCCCCCAGGCCTGGCTGCGCAGCTCTGTAGCGCGGACTCGGGCCCTTGGCCGGCGGGCGCTGGCTGCTCGGCCCCTGCGCACTTCCCTGGCTCTGCTCCATGCCTATTTATAGCGCCTCCCCCCTTCCCTCCTTCCACAAAAAAACCCACGTTACCTGGAGGAGGGTAAAAATAACTCCTCAGAAGGGAAGAGCTGGAAGGCGTCCAGGGATCCAGCCTCCACCAGCTCAGTTCAGGGGTGCGCTCGCGCTCTTAGCCCAAGGCTCGTGGGAAGGCGGGGCGGGTCCGGCCTCCATGCCTCGTCCCGGAGCCTCGGGTCCCCCACGTGCCCACGCCGCAGCTTGCCCAGCAGAGCAGCATGGCCAGCGCATGGCAGGGCTGCGTTGCTGGGGTGGCCAAGGCAGGGTGGTGTTTCATAGCTCTTGGCTACAGCCCAGCATACTTCAGACCCCAGCGAGTGGACTTGGGCTTTGGGTCAAAAAAAGAAAAAGAAGTGTTTGGTCCCCACTGTGGCCTCAGTTACCCGAGGAGAAAAGTGCACTTCTTGCAAAGGGAGCAAGCTCTGAGAGAGTCCTCCAGCAGACAGCTCAAACCTGAGCCTCTTGGGTAACCCAGCCCTGCCTGCCAGCCAGCCCCGCCTTTGACTCCTCGTGGGAGCGGGGGGTGCTCGGGCCCTCTCAGGACCAGCCTCAGAGCCCCGGGATCCGCTTGGGAGCAGCAGACACCACTGGACCGTCGCTCCGGGTCTCGACACCAGCTCTGGCCCCCTGCGGTAGCGGCTCTCATTAGGCGGGGTGCACAGGCACTGCCTGGAGCCTTGCCCTGGCTGGCTCATTAGTGCCAGGAGCTCTTTAATTGCTGAAGCTGCCTTCAGAGCTGCCTCTTGCTGGCTCAGCTTCCTCAGGGTGACCTTAGCCTGTGCCCCCCAGAGCTCCCTGGCTGAGCTTGAGTGTCAGCTCCCACTGCCGGCAGTAACTTGAGCCTGGGGGCGGCACAAAGGAGGAGGGCAGGTCACTGAAGCCAGCCCCTGCCCCGCTTGCAGCAGTGCCCAGCTGAGAGCAGAGAGCCAGCCAAAAGCCAACCAAGGCAGATCCTCCTCTGGGGCAAACCAGTCAGTGCCATTAGCCCAGGTGAGCAGGGCCTGCTTACTCTGGCACAAGCACCAGTGCTGTCATTGGGACCGGGGTGGCCGAAGACAGAGAAGAATTGGGGAAGTAGGACTGAGCCCCTGTACGGTGCCTGCCACTTCCAAGACACCCCGCAGGGCACTATCGGGGCTGGGCTTCTTGCAGGCCTGCGGCCGTGCGGGGTGACTGGTGCAGGCCAGCCCTGGCCCCGTCCCCTCCCTCCAAGCCAAGCATGCACTCAGGTTTTGATGGCAGGAGCAGGAAACCACAGCAATCGGCAAGTTGTTTAAGCTGAGCAGTAAGTCAGGCTAATGGCCTCCACCGATGATGGAGTGTTTTCATTATAGTATTGCCCTCCCCTAGTGCTTTGCAGAGATCCCCAGGTTCAGTTATTTAGAAAAGCAGGCACTCAAATGTCCAGCCTTGCGGCTCCTGTCGTCCAGCGCACTGGGACAGGGCCACCTTGCTAAGATCCCTCAGCCAGCCCCCAGCAGCTCCAGCGAGCCTGGGCCTGGAAGGACCAGCCCGGGTCAGAGGGCAGTGCCTGGTATCCCCGGCTCCTTGTCAGAGGAGTGCGTCTACACATGCAACTAATGTGCACGAATAAGGTTTTTGGCTCCTGAGCACACTGTCTGAATGTGCACCCAGGAGCTAAAAACGCTGGAGCATATTGCTCTGGAGTTTATTTGTGTGAGTACGTGAAGCCCCAGTGAAGTAGCCTGGGCTGGTAGGAGACCCAGGGGGTCAGCCTGCCGGCCCAGGGTTGCTCCGGCTGGGCTCCACGTGCAGCGGGCCGGTGGGGGGGGAGAAGGTAGGCTGGGGCATGGGTGCTTCAGTGCACAGGCTGCACCCTCATGCCCTAGCCGGCCCCCCCACTGCACATGGAGCCCAGTCCCCGGGCTGGCAGGCTGCTCTGGAGGCTGCTGCGGAGCATCCTGGGGTACTTTGCTCCAGCCAGGCTCCATGTGTAGGGAGGGGGGGACTAGCCAGCAGGCAGCCCCCACACTGAAGTACCCGTGTGCCCCAGCCAGCCTCGTCACCATCTACACATGCGCTGCGGTGCATGAAACAACGCTGTCACAGGGTACTGCTTATGTTTAGCCGGACTGCCATGCGGTGGCATTTATTGGTCTACCACGACCTAAGAGGGTCGCATGTATAGACAGTGACGCTTTACTGCAGAGCTAATGAGTCAGCTAATGAGTCTTGTGTAGATGCACCCAGATGATCCCTGCCGTAAACAGCTCAAGCCCCATCTTAGCACTAGTTGGGTTCCCCCCCCCCGCTCCTACTGGGAGGCTGTACTAATGGTTAGAAACCATCTCCTCACTGCCAGCCTAGCTTTATTCCTGGCCCATTTACAGCCTTGTGTTCTCATGCCAGCACTGTCCTTTAGCTTAAACAGCTCTTTTCCCTCCCTGGTGCATAGGAAATGCATGAGCAGTTAGATCCCTGCACAGCCTTTGCTTTGCTTTGCTAGGCGGAGCACACCAGCTCTTCCAGCCGCCGTAGGGATCCAGGCGTCCCTTCCCCTGATCGTCCCAGGGGCCCCTCTCCGCGCCTCTTCTGTCGTGGATGCCGGGGGCCAGGGTCGTGCCATGGTGCCCAGGTCTCACCAGGGCTTCGCCAGCGTGCTCCCCTGTCTGTGGGAAAGACCTTGCCTGGTACTTCCTTGGGATCGTGTTAGCTTTTTGCCATGCCTGCATCACTTTGGGAGCTCACAGCCATATGTATATCTACGTCTTCCTCGTTCTCTTTGGTCTCCATTTGAGCTTCCAGTTTGAAATTGTTATTAGCCCTACCTGTGGGCCCATGCCCTCGTCATTATTGACTACCATTGCATTTCCAGTACTCCAGCCCTAAAGGTCACACGGTGCTTGCTGTACGAAAGTTTGGCCCTCCCTCTGTATATGGACAGCGTCTCCCAACGGTGTTTTGGCCGGTTTCATTAGCACACGTCTCCTTCTGGTGTCAAGCTCAGAAATAAAAGAAATTAAATGAGACCCCACATGATGTTATGCCAAAACTCCCGGTAAGTCTTGCCTGTGATTTTGCACATTGCCCCTGGGAGACACAAGCTGTTTGCCCAGTGCCAGGGTCCCGGCAGACAGGCGTGCTGAGATCTGCTAAATATGAGATGTGGCAATCCACGGAGGCAGCAAGGAAGCAGTTAAGTCCACAGGATGGGGCATATTGACTTCATGCTGAACTAGCATCAGCCAGAAAGTCCATTTCCTGACTGGCTCTCAGTCCTGAAAGTGTTGCCCTACATAAACAGTTCTGCTCCCCTTAGGTCAGGCAGTGGCGACTGCGGTGCCGGAGGCTTCCTGGTGATTAGTCTGTGGCCACATCAGATGCTTTTTGTAATGCGCTGAGTGCAGGAGAGAGAACCGCCGGGAGGGAGGGGTAATGCTTCTGCGAAGTCGTCTTCAGATTGTGGGGAAGGAGCGTGTGGCCTTGCCAGGCGGCCCCGGCTCCGCGGCCCTGCTCCTTAGACTCCTGACGCCACCTCCTTGCGGGACGTGCACCGCAGCCCTGGCTCCAGCCCTCCCTGCCCGCTCCTTGGGCACGCCGGGCGAAGCTGTCCCTGCCGTTCAGTCCGCCTGCCCTCCGCTTGCCTGGCTCAGAGCCGGCCTTAGGGATGGGCAGCGTGGGTGACCGCCCAGGGCGGGTGCCACACACATGCACGCACCCTGCCTCCCAGCTGTCGGGGGACTTCAGTGGCCAGGGGTTGCAGAGCTGATTGGAGCCAGCTGGCTGGGGCAGTGGGCTAACTAGCCCCCAGTTGGTGTTGGAGGAGGTGCCGAGGGCTGGGCAAGGGCAAGGCGGCGATACCCAGCAAGAAGGAGGTGTGGCTGGACGGCCCCAGCTTGCACACCGAGGGCTTCTCCATCACTGACCTACTGGGGCTGGAGGCTGAGCTGCGGCCTCCGCGTGACCGTTGCCACCATGGCTGAGGGTCGAGGAGCTGGGCCGCAGCCCCCCGCCACTGGGGCTGCCCTTCCTGCCACCCTGCACCAAGCCTGTGCCACCCCAGCCCAGCCACCCAGCAGCAGGCCAGCATCTTGGGTGAGCTGTGTCCTGAAGGGGCAGCGGGCATCTGCCTGGCTCCTGTAAGCTGCAGCTTTGATCTGCTTATTGCCAGGGAATTACTGCTGACGCAGGTGCAGCCAGCTCTGGAGTGGAGCGCGACAGCTCATTGCGTGCCCCAAGGCTGCCATTACTTCGAGCAGGAAATGAAGAAGAGCACTGCATCCCCTTGCAATTAGGGAGAAGGGCATGGAGTTACCTAGATTTGGCCAAAGCACCGGGGCGTTCATCTTCCAGAGTCATCACAGCGCAGAAGCCCAGCACCCTCTAAGCCGGCTGGAGTGGGGTCAGCCCCGACTCGGGGTCAGCCCCGTCCCGGCGGCCTCTGGAAGCAGCATGGTGTCCAGCACCAGGCCTGAGCTGTGCCCCCACGGAGTTATCTGGAGTCCCTTGCAGACCTGCGGCCCAGAGGCTGACCCACCTGGCCCCGTTTCCATTCAGCCTGTCAGAGGGAAGCCAGACCCCGGTGCTGGGGCTTAGAGGAAAGCCTGGACCTGGTCTCCTCTGGGGTTTCTGGCTTCATGGAAGGCGGCTGGGAACGCGTGCCGCCCGTTAGCCGCGCAGAGCAGGAGAAGCGCGTGTCCTGCTTTCCCTCTGGCCCTGGACTCCCGATAGCCCCGCGGCGCTGAGACACGCTGGGCTCGGGAAACGGCCAGGCTGGCGCAGGGGCCGAGTCCGGCCCCGGCCCTGCTGGCTGGGGCCGATTCCAGTGCCGGGCTGCCGGCTCGGCGTGCACACACGCGTGCGACCGTCCGGAGCTGGCAACTGCGCGGAGCGCCGGGGCCAGGAGCTCCCAACTTGTTAGCTAATCAAGCGGCGAAGCTTTCGGAGTCAGCAACACATCTCTGCTCTGCCCTGCCAGCCGCGGTCCAGACCCGCGTCCCAGGAGGGCCAGGTAGGGCCCACAGAACCGCCCCTGGCTCCTCCTCCTGTCATCCCCTTCCCCGCACTCCTCCAGTCCGGCCTCATTCTCTTCTCTCTTCCCCTTTCCTCCCTCTCCCTCCACTCCTCCCTCTGTCACCCTCCCCCCCACGTCTCTGATTTCCTCGCTCAGTCGCTCTCCTTCCACCACCGGCTCTTTCTCACTCAACTTTCCCCGGCTGTCGCTCCCCGTCCCTTGTTCTCGTGCTCCCCGCCTCTCAGACCCTTCTGTCTTCACCCACCCCAGGGGACCGGAGCAAAGGCCGTGGGCACTATCCGGCCCGTGGCTGAATGCGCGGGGCGGAGGGGCGCTGCAGGATGCCCCTCCAGATATTCTGCACCATCTCCTTCTCCAGCGAGGAAGGGCACCGGAGCAACGGGGCCACGGGCAGAGGCGAGGAAGGTGCGGACCAGTTCCTGTATGGTCAGGAGGAGGAGGAAGCAGAGGAGGAGGAGCGGGGAACGGCCACGGACCTGGCGGCCTTCGCGAGCGGCTGCACGCTGCACGGAGTCGGCCACATCTTCGTGGAGGGTGGCTTTGGCGTGCGGCAGGCCCTCTGGGCACTGGCCTTCCTGCTCTCCCTTTCCATGTTCCTCTACCAGGTGGCCGACCGCATCATCTACTACCTGGAGTACCACCACGTCACGCTGCTGGACGAGCAGGACAGCGCCGAGATGACCTTCCCAGCCATCACCTTCTGCAACGTCAATCGCGTCCGGACGTCGCAGCTCAGCCAGGACGACCTGCTGTACATCGCGCCCCTGGTAGAGTACGAGGCCTGGATGGAGCCAGGCTTCCCGGTGGCCCAGCCCAGTCCGGAGACTTTTGAGGAGCCCCTGAACCTGCATGCCTTCTACGGCCGCGCCAGCCACCAGCTGGAGGACATGCTGCTGAGCTGCAGCTACCGGGGCATCGAGTGCAGCCCGGAGGACTTCTCCGTGGTGAGTAAAGCCCGCTCCAGCTGTCCCCCTCGGTGGCAGATATCTGGGAGCGCGTCTCCGTCTTAGGCCCCGTCCTCGCAGGCCTGTTTCTCGCTGCTGTGCAGGCGCAGTGAGGGCTGCACAGTGCTGGGTGCCCTCCGATGCCTGCGTGGGAGGAACAGGAAGGCGTGACATTGGGGCTCGGCGGGACTGTGGCATTGGGGGAGGCTGAGTGGTGCTCGTAGGGCTGCAGTCGGGGCCCCGGGCTGGCCTTACGGGGAGCAGATGCCCCATATGGGGTGTTTCCACCAGCAGGGACCTGGCGCTGCCACAGGAAATCTGGTCTACGGTGGCGCTCTGACCCCGTACATCACTCCCTGCTTCCTCGAGGACCTGACAGCCCCTTTGCCGGGCGCCCTGCTTCCAGGCAACACTGCTGCAGCTTCATCGCCATTTGCCCCCTTGCCCCGAAGCGAGGAGGCCATCTGCCTTGGCGCGCAGGCTCTGACTGCTGCGGCGAGTCGCTAGCGCTCAGCTCTGACACCCAAGCGCAGCGGATCAGACTGGTCTCTCCCAGCACCTCCTAGCTCCATTTTTAGCACCAGCCAGGCCTCCCGGCTTCCTTGTGGGAAACACACTGCTTGCTGCAATTAAGATGCTCCACGTGTGCCTGGGGCACACACTGACCTGAACTGCTTGGGGAGCCAGGGCGAGGGCAGGAGGAGGAGGAGCAGGCCAAGGCGGGGCACCCGGTGTCACAAGTTTGCAGGGGAGGGAGGCACCCACTTGTGGAAATGCTGGTCCCGCTTGCGGGTGCCAGTGGTAGGGAGCGCCGGGCCCGGCCCACCCAAGGGAGGTGCCAATGCCGGGCAGGGGGCCGGGCTGCCAAGCTGGGAGCCTGTGCTTTGTGAGGGGTTACCCAAGGGCCAGTGCAGAAGGACCAGCCTCAGGACGCTGTGTCTGCGCCGGGCAAGATGACAACATTTTGCATCCCTGAGCCCGAATGGGGGGGCTGCTTTCAGGGATGGTAAGCAGGGGAGCCCTGGGCAGCCTGGCGCGGCGCTCGAGGGGCTTGGCTCTGCTCTTCTGGTCCTCACTTCTCTTCCCGCGCTCTTCCTTCTTCCCAGAGGTCCATCCAGGTCCTTGTCCCGGCCCTGGCAAGGAGCCTGCCGCTTGGGGGTCTGGAGGGTCTTGGAAAATGTCTTTGCCTCCCTCCCAGCTCGCCTTTACCAAGCAATATCTCACGTGCCCAGCTCCCGCACGCTGTGTGCGCTTGGGCGCTCTCCTTCCACGGGCCAAGGAGACACCCGATAGCTGGTCGATAGCTCAGCCCCAGAGGCTTCTCTCACCAGGGCAAGGTCAGCGCTGGAGGGGAGAGGACGACACAGATACACTTGTGCGGGTGGGGGCGCTTCGGGGACAGCCGGGGTTGTCAGTCCCACTACGAGGAGGCTGGGAGCGGGGGGCTGCAGCTGCGGGATGCCAGGGCTGGCTGAGCTAGCCAGGTTGTGCTGTGGCCCTATAGGCCTAACCTCCGTGCCCCCGGAGGAGCCGGGAGCCGGGAAACCCGGGCTGCAGGAATGATCGTCCTTGGAGCCGTGGGGCGCGCGGCCGACTGCGCAGGGAGCAGGGACTGGAACGAGAGTGGGAGGTTGCACGAGCCTGTCGACACGAAACCCAGCGGCTGTTTCTTACCTGACCTCTTTAGGAGGTTGCAGGGAGGCTGGCGCTGGGGGGTGCTTTGTGCAGCGGGTTGCTGGAAGGCAGATGTCCTGTGCTACAGCCGGCCTCCTTAGGGCTGGGTGTGGGTTCCCGTCGTGTGCTTCCCCGGCCATCCTGCCCCACCGGGGCCCAGGGGTGGGCACAGTAGGAGGCTCTCGCTATCAGATGGACCGACGGGAAACAGGGACCTGCCGGGTGCAGCAGCATGCCCGCTGGGTGCCGTGACCCTGGGGGTTACCGTTTCGCCTGCCTGGTCCTGCCGCCTGGCACAGGGGCTGCGCTGGATGCCAGGAGAGGAGCCTCGGGGGAGGGGGCTGGGGACAGAAGACGGGTGACTCCTTGCCATCCCCTTCTCCAGAGCCGAATATGAGACATGTCAGGCTGTGGCAAGCATTGCCCTGCTCCAGCTCACGGTCTTGCAGCAGATCCCTGCTGGCTCTGGAGCCTCCATTAGCACCCTGAGCATCTCCCCAGCTTGGTCTGGTAGCACCTGAGGACAGGCTTGGAGGACTCCTTGCTGGTGCAGGCAGGCCTGTCCTGCTCCAAGTGGCATCCGGCCCAGGAGGTACAGACAGGCTGGGGGCTGCAGTGCCACAACCGGCTGTCTCCGAGGAAAACCCCGCAGCTAGCCGCTGGACGCCAGGAGGAGTCCTTGAGTCCCGGCTCGCAGGATGCCCTTGTGGGACCTCCTGATGGAGCCTGGAAAGGGAGGGCAGAGCCAAACCCTTCTGGTCCCGAGAGGCAGCTCTAGCTCTTGGCCATGCTGGAGCTGCAGACGCTTGCTGTGGGCAGCAGCGCTGCCCTGCACAGACCAGGCTGGAGAGGGTCAGCAGAGCCCCCCCGGCAGGAGGGTCCCTGGGAGGGGTCCAGTGCTGGCCAAGGGGTGGGCAGGTGGAGGTGGGGCCAGAGGAGGGAGCGAGGGTGCTGCAGGGCCCTGAGCGCCGGCCGCTGGCTGAGGACACCGGGCTCCGGAGGGGAGGCTGCCCCGTTCCTCCTGCCCCCACCGCCGCTGCAGGCCCTGGGCAGCCTCTGAGGCCTGGCCTCTGCTGCTGCCCTGCTACCTGCGGGCCGGCAAAGTGGTGGGACTGCGCCATTCCCGCCTGCCGGAGCCCTGGCTCCAGCGGGACCGCAGCCTCCTTGCACCACCACGGGGCTGCTGCAAGCCGACGCCTTGCTCACAAACCAGGACAGGCCTGGTGCAGGCCTGGTGCCCAGCTGAGGCATCAGGAGGGCACCCTGCAGCCACCAGGGACCACGGGGGGCACTTGCCAGGTGGTCGACGTGAAGCCAGATGCCTCGGGTGGAGGCAGCGCCTGCGGGCTTGTCTCCCCCACCCTGGCTGCAGCCTGGTCCCTGCGCGCGCACGCCTGCAGCCACATCTCTGGGCAGGCTGCGGTTTGCGCGCTCTCTAGGAAGCCCTCTTCTCCCAGGCCACGCACGCCGTGTCCCAAGGCAAAGCAGTGAACCGCTGCAGTCCCACCCTGCCGTGCTGGGTGCACGGAGGCAAGGGGAGCTGCAGTCACTGGCAGCGGCTGCCAGAGGGAGACAGTTCCCCAGTCACCAAGGCGTTGTGCTGGAAGCTGCTGCCTGAGGAGGCTGCAGGCAGGATTCAGCATCCTCTCGCCCAGAGAAGGGGACAGGAGGCTGCTCAGGAGTGGCAGGAACGGCATGGGAGCAAGGCTCCGGGGAGCTGGAGCTGCCTTCAGACCGTCTGCTCCGGGGGCCCTGCCAGCGCTCTGCGTGGGAGCGGAGCCGTGAGCCATCTGGGAGGGAGCTGGCGATGCTGGGAAGGCAGAGCCACGGCGAGTAGAGGCAGGGAGGGAGATCCTGCTCTGGGTGCGGGCTCCCTGCCCCTAACTCCCTGTCTCCTGCCACCATGTTCCCACCGCTGCCCGAGAGGGTTGCCCGGCCCCAAGAGGGGTGGGAGCCGGGCTGGGCCCGGCGCACCGTGGAGCCGGCGGGCAGGGACCGGGGCTCCCTGCAGGACGTTGCCGCCTTCCTCCTGGAGCAGACCAAGTTCCACGGGCTGCGCTACGTCTTCTCAGGGCGGCTGTCCTGCCCGCGCCGGGCCTTTTGGGCGCTGGCCATACTGGCCTCGCTGGCCCTGCTGCTCACCTGGTCGTCCAACCGCATCCGCTACCTGCTGTCCTCGCCCGTGCACACCAAGGTGCACGTGGCCTACGCCCGCAACCTCACCTTCCCCGCCGTCACCATCTGCAACAACAACCTGCTGCTGCTGCGCCGCATGGGCCGCGCCGACCTGCACCTGGCCGGCTACTGGCTGGGGCTGCTCACCCAGCGGCTGCGGCCGGAGCCGGCGGCGCGCGAGCTGCTGCGCGAGGAGCGCTGGCGCTGGCTGGAGAAGCTGCTGGACTTCTCCCACTACCTGCCGCCCCCGCCGCAGGGCCACAACACCCTCCACCTCCTGGACCGGCTGGGCCACCAGCTCGAGGAGATGCTGCTTTCCTGTCGCTTCCGGGGCGAGCGCTGCGGGCCCCACAACTTCACCACCGTGAGTCCGGGGTGGCGACGGGGCTGGCTGAAGACCCGCCGGCCCGCGGGAGGGAGGAGGCCAGGGAGATGCCAGCGCGCCGTGTACGCTGGGGAGGGGGAGGAGGAGTGTGCATGGACCTGGCAGTCGGGAGCTGGAGGGAGGCCACGTGGAGCAGGCTGGGAAACAGGACACCTGGCTGAGACCGGAGGAGTAAGCCGGTAAGGGCTTCTCTGGGGCTCAAGGCTTTGCAAAAGCAATTTCTTTTACCTTTGCGGGGGGGGTGAGCGTCTGCGGTTCCCAGCACCGCCAGCCTGCCCTGCTGAGCTAGCGTGGGGGCAGTGGGGCCGAGGGAAGTGCCTCTGGGACTCGCCTGGTTCACACGCAGGAGGCTGCGTGCCCTGACCTCAGCGCCTTGCGGGAGCAGCTCACGGGGATGCGCGGAGGGCCAAGGGACGCCAGATGCCAGCGCGTGGCACTCGGCTGTGCTCCCAGCTGGCAGCGCAGGGGCTGCGCCCAGGCCCCTCTTGCGCCTGAACAGTCGAGTGGGTGAATCGGTCCCTTGCAGCGCTGCTGGGTCTGGCATTTGTCGGGCGGGGGGGGAATGGGCCAAGGGAAAGACCAGGAGGTGCCTCCTGAATCCCGGCACCTGCACGGGGCAAGCAGAGGGGAAAGTGCTCCTCTGAACAGGCAGACGGGAGCGCTGGCCTTGGCCATCACAGCACCCCCTGCGCTCGGCTACGGCCACCCTGCTGTCCTGGGACCGCCGACACGAGGGCCAGGGACACTTGGCCTGGGTGGCCCCCGTGCGGTTCAAGCCACCAGGGCCAGACCGGTCCAGGTTCGGGTTTCCCTGCCGTCTCCGGCGCCCCTCGCAGGGCAGTGGCACGCCGGCTGAGCCACGCGTGCCCTGCTCAGCCACATCCTGGCCGGCGCCGGCACGCGGATCGGAGTCACGGAGGGAGCAGGAAGGGCGAGGAGGGCTCCTGGGGGCAAGGGGGCAGGAAAACCCCCTGCCTGGTTGGAGGGCTGGCACCGCTCCTCCCCGAAGATGGGCTGCCTGGCGTGCAGCCCAGCTGTTTTGGCACAGCTGGGCCCTGGCAGCTCTGGAGCTCGGGGGCGAGCGGGTCTGGAGCGCGAGGCCTGCGGCTCCAGGGACAGCGAAGCTAGCCTGTGGTCCTGCACTGTTGGGAAGGAGTGGGGGGCTGGAGGCTGCGGCCCCCCAGCTCTGTTTCCAGCTCGGTGGTTTGGCAGACGGGTGCCGAGGCCCGGCTCTGCCACTTAGCGCCCGGGTGCGAGCCCCTGCCTCCCCCGTCGCCGGTCCCCACCTCGAGCAACGGAGGCTGGCCAGGGAGGAGGGGCGGTGAGCAAGCGTTTCCCGGCTGCTCTTGCTTCCCTAGATGAGAGGCAGGATCCGCAGTCTCATCACATTCCCCGTCTTCCTCGTTATGTTAATTACGCGCCGGTGCCCATAATGGAGCCCGTTCGCGGCGCATCTGCAAAGGAAACGCGACCAAGTGCAATGTGACTAAGAGCTGGTGGCCTGCCCGCCCCGGGGCGAGGGACCCGCAGGCAGCCCGGGCTTTCGGCTGATGCCGTATTTCCATTTCCAGTCCTCTTGCGCGGGGCTGCGGGGCGGTTGCCACGGTTACTGCGCTGCGAGACCGTTTCCAGCACAGATGGATCCCCGGGGTCGGCCCCGCGTGCCGCCAATTTTGTGACAGGCCGCGCCGCGCCGAGGCCTGGAGAGCCAGCCCTGCGGGAGGGCACGGCCCGCGGGCTCGGCCGTGGCCCTGACTGTCCCCCCCCTGTGCCCCCCGCCACAGGTCTTCACGCGCTACGGGAAGTGTTACACCTTCAACGCGGGGCAGGACGGGAAGTCCCCTCTCATCACCGTGAAGGGCGGCACCGGCAATGGCCTGGAGATCATGCTGGACATCCAGCAGGACGAGTACCTGCCCATCTGGGGCGAGACAGGTAACGGGCCCCGGGGCAGGTGCTCGCAAAGCCCCCGGAGCCACCCAGGAGCCCCCTGCCCCACGCGGCGCGTGCCAGCCGCCTGCCCGGGGCAGCGCAAGCCTGTGCCGTCCCCAGCTGGGGCAGGGGCAGTTGTCCGGAGAAGTG
Organism: Crocodylus siamensis; assembly: GCF_052110815.1. Lineage (NCBI taxonomy): Eukaryota > Metazoa > Chordata > Crocodylia > Crocodylidae > Crocodylus > Crocodylus siamensis. The sequence continues at coordinate 5,099,758 of NC_143400.1, forward strand.
TCCCCCTGCTCCTCCCGTAGCCCCCCGTCTTCTCAACCCCGCCCCACTTCTTTGTCAGCCTCTTTTTCCCCGTCCTTCTTTTCCTACCTCAATTATTTGCCATGGCAACTGCCTACCCATGTAAATGAAGCAGCCATCACTTGTCTGTGGATCGTGCCAGCCACTTCCAGTGCTGCAGTCCCAGGGGACGGCAGCCCAAGCAATTGCGCTCAAGCCCATGGCGTGGGGACGGGTGTGCGGGCCAGCATCCCCCTCGCCCCTTTGCACTGCACGTCCCTTGCCTGGACAAGCCTGGCGCTGCAGCCTCCTAGGCACGGGGGTCCCTGGGCACGCGGCCCTGACCGGGGAGAGGAGCCTGGGAGACCGGGCAGGAGAAACGTGAGAGCCCAGGGCATGGCTGCGCTGTCACTGTGGGGAGTGCCGCACACCTGTGTCCTGCCTTTCTGTTTCTCGCAGATGAGACCTCCTTCGAAGCTGGGATCAAAGTGCAAATCCACAGCCAGGATGAGCCGCCCTTAATCGACCAGCTGGGGTTTGGGGTCGCACCAGGATTTCAGACCTTTGTGTCCTGCCAGGAGCAGCGGGTGAGGGGCATGGCCGGTCCCGGGCGGGTACTGCCCTGGCAGCCCCTGAGCTCCGTCTGCCCGCTCTTTGCAGAGCAGAAAACCACCCCCACGCTGTGTATGGCCAGGGGAGGAGGAAAGTCCTGCAGCAGAGCCGGAGCCTGGCAGGATTGGACCGTGATTCTGGGGCCAGAAACAGCCTCTGGGTCTAGTCACTGGAGTCGGGCTGAGGGCCAGGACTCCCAAGTGGTAGCCCAGGCTTGCTGCTGCCCCACGTGCAGCCTCAAACAGTGTCCTCATCCAGCCAGTGAAGGCAGCGACCTGCCGTGGGGTTTCCTCAGGCCCAAAGGCCTGCGGCTGGCGGGCTCTTCGCTTGCTCCCGGGGTGCTGCTCCTGTCCTCATGCCTCCTGTTCTTGACCCCCAGCTTATCTACCTGCCCCCTCCCTGGGGCGACTGCAAGGCCATCACTGGCGATTCCGAGTTCTTCGATACCTACAGCATCACGGCCTGTCGCATCGACTGCGAGACCCGCTACCTGGTGGAGAACTGCAACTGCCGCATGGTGCATATGCCTGGTGAGCCCCGGAGGGCTGGTGGGGAGTGCAGGCAGCTCCGGAGCCGCCCAGCAGGGAGCTAAGGAGAGCCACTTTGGACCAGGGCGCCACCTTCGCCCCCCTGCCAAAATGATAAAGCATGAGGCAGGCATGTCCTCGGGTGGGGAGTTCATACAGCCCACCGCTCAGGGTCTGAAGCCCTGCTGGGGATGCTGGTGAGGGGCCAATATCCCTGTCCCAGGCAGATCAGACCATGGTTCGTGCAGCCCAGCATCTCCCCTGCTCCCTGGATTGGGTCCACTGGGATCGTGTCCTGGTGCACAGGCCTTGCTGAGGTGTTGCTCTTTCTCTCTTTCTGCAGGCGATGCTCCCTACTGCACCCCCGAGCAGTACAAGGAGTGCGCCGACCCGGCCCTAGGTGAGGCTGCCCTGCCGCCCCCTTGCAGGTTTGGCCTCTGGCCCGGAGACAGGTGCGCGGCTCCTGCCGGGGTGAGGAAAGCCCCTCGCAGCAGCTGGAGGGTGGATGAAGCTCCCTTGGAAGCTGTCCTCAGCCCTGCTTAAGTTGCACCTCCCTGCAGCATCTCCACCCTCACTACATGCCAGGAAGGTGCAAGTAGCCTCGGCATGGGGTCCGTCCTGTTCTGACCTGGGCCTTTGCCCAGGCACCTCTGGGGCCCGAGCGCCTCGGCCGCATGTCGCGGGGGAGGAAGCCCTGAGCTGTAGCCGCGTCCTGATCTGCACTCCGTGTGTTAGATGGGTCTTACTGTCCACAGCATAACAATGTCACCAAGCCATATTGGCTGAAGAAGCTCTAGTTATATCCAAGGGGCCTCCCTGGTCCCCAGCCTGATGCTGTCTGTGCTCCTGCCATGGCCTTCCTTGGGATGCGAGCCTTGTCTTATCACCGCCAAAAGCATAAGCCAAAGGAATAGCTCCACAAGCAGGCAGCTGCAGTAGACTCTGATCCTTTTATCTGCACGAGCCCCCGAAGAGAGGGAAAAGACCCAACAACCCCTGTTGCCAGTCCTGCCAGCAACCCCATTGCCACCTGGATCGTGGCAGAGCCTTGCCCGTGGCAGGCAGCGGTAGGGACTCGGCCACAGCAGCCCCCAGTACCCCTTGACTTTCACCCCTCCTGACCTGCAGGCACGCTTTTATGAAGCACTTTGTTTCATGACCTTCTGTGCCGTGTTTCCCACCTCCGCCCTCCTCCGTCACCGATCGCCGCCCCTTCCTCTCCTTGTATCCGCACGGTTGGCAGCTGGTGACAGTTTCTGTAGTTTGAGTCACTTCCGTGAGTGCCCCAGGTCAGTCGTCATCCCGAGGGGTGCTGGCCTGAGGGTTGCAAACAGCCCCGCGGCCCTAGTAGAGTCTGGTTTGATCCGCTCTGATCTCCTGCTTCCAGATTTCCTGGTGGAGAAGGACAACAATTACTGCATCTGTGAGATGCCCTGCAACGTGACCCGCTACGGCAAGGAGCTGTCCATGGTGAAGATTCCCAGCAAGGCCTCGGCGAAGTACCTGGCCAAGAAGTACAACAAGTCAGAACAGTACATCGGGTGCGCTGGGGGGAGAAGGAAAGGCAGGGGCTGGTTGTGTGGGCAGAGCTGAGGGGTGCCCAGGCCAGAAGGGCTTTGCCTCCCACCGACTCCTCTGGCAGGTGCCCACCCTGTCTTCAGAGCTGCAGGGGGCTTGGTGCTGACTGAGCCCCCGCCTCCCTAGCCTTGGGCCCTGCTGGGGTCTTTGCTTGCACACCCCATGCTGATGTGTGCAGCTCTGACGCCCCTCTCACCCCTCTCTTGCAGAGAGAACATCCTGGTGCTGGACATCTTCTTTGAAGCCCTGAACTACGAGACCATCGAGCAGAAGAAAGCCTACGAGGTGGCTGGCTTGCTGGGTGAGTCTGCAGGTGCTGGCGGCCATGCTCAGGGGGAGACACTTATTCCTGAGCAGTGCTAGCCTGGCGTGTGCTGAGGGTCCATTCAGCGGGGGTCCTAGGCGGCCTCTCAGGCCTACGGGCCCTCCCTCCTGCCTGGCCGTGGGGAGCACGAGATCTGGGGCAGGGAGGGCAGTTGGGGACCCTAGTGCTGTGAGCAGCGTGACCCACCAGCCTGCTCGGCAGCAGCAGAAGCCATGCCTGCTCGCACCAGCCTCCCTCGTCAGCCTCCAGGCACTTGGGCTTTTTGAAGAAAGGATCTAGAAAATGCCGGTGGCTTCATCCGCTCCATCTGTGCGGCGCAGTCGAGGTTTGGGCTCGGGGGGAGCTCGTGGGGCAAGGTCGCCGAGTCACGCCTGTGTCACCTGGGCGCCCAGCCTCAGCCTGAGCTGAGGACCACCAAGGCCTGTGGAGCAGTGGGTGAGCCATGGGGAGGCTGAGGGCTGGAGCTGAGCCTGGCAGAGAGCTGCAGATAAAGGACAGGCAGTTGGGTGAGATGTGCACGTGCAGTCGCAGCAGCTTGCGGGGACCTGTGCTGCACCTCCGGGAGTGGAAGTTCCCAAGATAGGTGGTGTCCACCCACCCCCCGGGGCACAGTCCCTGTCTACAGTGGGTCACAGGCCGTCCTGGCTTGCCTCTTCTGGGGCACATGCCCCCCCCGCTGACTTCTCTAGGGTCAGGCCCACAGTCCCCAGCTGATCTTACCAGGCATTGGCCTTGCACGGATGCCCATCACAGGCAGGCGCTAACAAGATTAGCGTGAACTAACGGCAGAGGGATCTGGCCTGTTGCTGCAGGCAAATGAGTCACTACAACAGGTGCAGCTGCCGCCTCCTCCCTCCCACCTCCTTTCTTTTCTCCTTCTCTGCTTCCATCCCTGCTGTCACCCGCCCCAGGGAGCAGAGCCTGCTGCTCCCCCCCTGACTGCCTCTCGTCCCCTCTCCTCTGCAGGTGACATTGGTGGGCAGATGGGGCTGTTTATTGGGGCCAGTATCCTGACTGTGCTAGAGCTGGTTGATTATGTGTATGAGGTGAGTTGCCTCGCTCTCCCTTCTCCTTGGCTTTGGAGCCTGGTCAGCAGCGGGGGGATGAAGCCCCCTTCCCTGCCGTGCAGCGGAGCGCTCCCCAGAGGTCCCCTCCCTGCCAACCTGCCTGCCCAGAACCTGCCTTGCCGAGAGCAGCTGCTCCCCCACTCCACGTCCCTTGCCTGCCGGCTGCTCTTGGCCTGGTCTTACCCTCCAGCCCCGTCACGTCAGCCTGGGTTTTTCTCCTTTGCCACTCCCTGGGCCTCTGCCAGGCTTGGGCTCCTCTTCCAATCCTTATGGACCCAAATTCCTCCTGTGAAGACCCCCTCCCCCCCATACTTTTATCCCACCCTTCCTACCTAGACCCTGGTGCTGTGGGGTTGTGCTCTCAGCCCTCCCAGCACGTGTGCAGGACGTGGAGTCACGCTGCATCCCCTGCTGGAAGCAGGATCTGGCCTGAGCGTTTCCCGTCACAGACGTCCCATCGCTGGCGACCTGGCCCTTCCCCAGCTTTGAAGAGCACAGGGCTGTTCGTGTCCAGAGGGACTGTCTCCGCCAACAGATGCTCTTGCTGCCCCCAGGTTATAAAGCACAAGCTGTGTCGCCGGGGCAAGTGCCGAAAGAACCACAGAAGGAACAACGCGGACCAGGGCGTTGCTCTGAGCATGGATGATGTGAAGCGCCACGTGAGTACTCGGCACCCCACCCCAGTGCCCTGGGCCTGGCCAGAGTTAGCCCCCACCCTCCGATGCCCACGTAGTGGGGGCATCAGGGCATTAAAGGGCTGCCCCTCTAAGGACCTGTCCCTCTCTAGCAGTGCTCGCATTGCCATTGCTGGGGCATTTGGGATTGTCTCCACACGCAGCGACTGACTGCTCCTAACTTGCCTCTCCCCTGTGCCCAGAACCCCTGCGAGAGCATAAGGGGCCACCCGGCGGGCATGACGTACGCAGCCAACATCCTACCTCATCACTCAGCCCGGGGCACTTTTGAGGACTTCACCTGCTGACTCGACGTCTGGATGTACAACCAACACTACCAAAGCCCTCTGGAGAGCTGCCCCTCTCCCCGGGAGCGTCAGCGGAGGGGACACACCTAGGGACCTTGCTCCTAGCCACGGTGGGACACGGACAAGAATGATGGCCTCGGTGCTGGGCCAGGCAGCAGATGGTTGTGTTGGGTTGGTTTCTGACCCTGGATACGGACTCCACAGCAGCTGCTCCCCTCCCCACCCCTAGTTTAGAGACTCGGACATGCCAGCCCAGCTACATGCCGTGCCGTGCCGCGACACTGGGGGCGTCTCTTCCTCGGCGCCCTGCGGGGAGCTACCGCATGCCGGGCTGGGCCCAGGCCTTGTCCCGCTCCTGCCCTCGCCTCCCCCTTCGTTTTTAACTAAAGAGAGCAAGGAACCCAGAAGCCAGGAGGAGTCAGCTCTGTGGCTGCGACGGCACCGGGGGGAGGAGACCCTCGCCCTTCCCCACCCATCCATCTGTCTGCCTGCTTTCCCTTCCATCCTGCTGCCACGGGGAGCCCTGGGAGGCAAGGTCGGGTGTAGGGAACCTGGTCCCTCTGCTTGCTCCCACCCAGGAGGCAGCCCCCGTGTGTGCTGGGCTGGGTCCCCCCTGCTTCGGCAGGATGCTCCAGGTTGTCATCCCTGGGGCAGGTGGAAGAGGGTGGCGAGAGCTGACCCCCGAGCGCCTCTGCGGCCTCCTGGGCACAGCCCCAGCGCATCTCACTGTCTCGCTGAGTCTAGGGTCCTCGGGAGCCTGCCGCCATAGGAAGGGCTCTGCCCTGTGCCCAGCACGCCCGCTGTCCTCCAGTGCACCCGTGCACGGTGCTGTGAGCTGAGGCAAGGTCACGCCAGCTCCCTCCGTGAGCTAGTGTAGCTCTAGTCCTCCGATCGCCATCATCCCCATGAGCTGCCCTGCCCCAGCCCTCTGAGGTCTCTGTCCCCAGCCCCCTTTCCTAAAGCATCCACGATGTAGAGGGTTGAGGCCCCCTCCCGGCCTCCACTGTGGCTGGCCCCAGGGGTGGAGGAGGACTTTCCAAAGAACCCGAGGGGCCTCAAGCCGCTCTGCCCCCAAGCAGTCCCCAGGTGGATGGGAAGTTGCTGCGAAAGGGGCCTCTCCCCTGCCTGACGAGCCACCCGCATGGGGGCGAGCGCATTGGGTGGGCAGGGGATGTGGGGCCTGACCACATCCCCGGGATGCCCGTTACCGCGCAGGCAGTGGTGGTCCGGGGGAAGCTTGCCCAGTAGCATGGCCTCTCAGCCCAGCTGCTCCCAGGCTGCCCCTCAGCCCCTGGACCAGCCGGACACAGGTGTGACCCCCCCCGCCCCCCACAAGGCCCAGCTTTCCCAGGGCAGCCACGTGCTGGCAGGTGCCTGCCCAGATCCTCGTCCCCCGGGGGGTATGGGGCTTAGCGCCCCTTCCGCCAGGCCACGCACAAGCCCACCATGCTCCTGGATCAGCGAGTCTGGAGCCAGGAGCGCCTGCGGCCGGGAGCGCTGGCACCCTGGACTGAGCCAAGCGCCCGGGGCAGCAGCTTTGGGCAGGGCAGGTGCTACGCGCACACCCCAGCCCGGGCCTCAGCCGCCCTCCCCACACCAAGTATCTTACCGCAGGAGGGGCGTGTTGAGGTACAGGGCTCTTTGCTCTGGGGAGGGGGCGGGCACCCGCCCCATCCCTGCAGCTGGGCTCCCCCTGGGCAGCAGCTGCTCCTGGAAACACAGGGCTTGGGCAAGTGGCCAGCAGCTGTCCTGGGTCCGGGTCCCCCGGGGCCTCTGCTAGCCGGCTGCCCTCGGGGGGGGAGGTGCTCAGGGAGCCAGGCCCCCTCCATAGACCACCGCTCCTTCCAGACCCACCCCAGGCTGCTGGGCTGCAGCCGTTTGTCACAACCACGGGGGTTGCCGGTCCAGGAAACCTCAATTGTTTTGTTCCACGGTCAATGAAAAAGCCTTCCTGTCGCCCCCCGACGCTGGGCTCCAGCCCTGTCCAGCTCTGCCCCATGTTCAGCAACGGCCCTGCCGGGCTAAAGTGCTACTTATCTTTAAGAGCTTTTGCAATAAGTCTTTTTTTTAATGATGATTATTATTTTTTTAATCTTTCTTTTACTTTTATTGTTGTTATTTCCATGTCCTGACCAAAATTAGGAACTGGGGGGGGTCAGTCCTTTGTATCCTGCAGTCACCTGAAGACAAATGGGTCGGCCATGTCCATAAATTTTCTTATGGATCTTTCTTGCAGTTTTGTTGCTTTTCATTTTATTTTTTGGTTTTGTTTTCTCTCGCTCTCTCTCTCTCTCTCTAAAGCTTTTAAAGATGGGGCTTGGATTTGACCTCGATGCTCACCTGTTGAGGCATACCATTTTTTATTTGTTTGTCTGTTTTTATTATGATCATCCTCATTTTATATTTCTTATATATAATATATATTACTATATATATATATGTACATATATATATATATATACCTCTATATGCGCCATATCAGTGTAGATACTCATCCAGTAGCATTTAGGCCTTGATATTGTGCCATTTTCTGTTACCGATCTCTGAATGCCTTCAAGTGTATAAAGTGTTGAATTATCTCTGGTATCTGTACTATGTACACACATTTTCATAGGAAGCACAATAAGATGACAGATGCATTGTACATCAAACCTGCTACTCTTAGCAATGATATAAAGGATGGTATAAATCATGAAGACAGCCTTCTTCTCTCTTGCTGGGCTGCAGGAATCAATCTCCCAGGGGCGGGTAGGCACTGCAAACAGGCTGGGCTCCCTGCAGGGCTGAGGTGGACTTCTCAGACAGCTGTGGAGCGAGGACGTGATGTGAGAACAAGCTCCGGCCCTGCCTTAAGTACATGCTTAGATTGTGAGAGTCCTGGAGACTCCAGGCGTCCTTTTGTAACAGCTCACTTGGATCAGGGGGTCCCAAAGGAGGGGCTGCTGGAAGCATTTCCAGTCCAAGGGACATCTTTTCAGCTATTTACCGGCTTTCTCCTCTGGCAGCGAGTCAGCGATTGGGGAGGTTTGAGCAAAAGCAGTCTGTTTTCAAGCGTGTAGGAAACACACTTTGCCCATTGTTGATTTGCCTGAGCGTGAGCCCACAAGCCTTTTACTGCTGTAGGTTTGGGGCAAGAACCTGACGTTGAAGAAAGAGCCTGTCTCACTTGTCTGACTTAGTAGCCCTTGTGCATGCAGGACCGAGTGTACTGTGCAGACTGGAACATAAACAAGAGCTCTGCCCAAAAGCCTTTTCAGCCGTGTGTTTCTCTACAACAAAGAGCAGTGCATTTAAACTATGCTTGTGACCCACTTCTGTTGGGCCGGGCTGGTGCTGGGCTGGCCAGGAAGAGGGGTTTTTTGTTTAGGTAGAAGCAACATCCTCTGAAAGGAGTTAATGGACCTAAATTAACTGGAGCCAGCCATGAAGCAAACCCCGAGTGCTCAGAGCAGCTGGCAGGCACAGCAATGAGAGGAGAGGATCGCACCCGCTCCTGGGGCTACCGCAGCGGTCTGAGGACTGGCGCGGCCGTGGCACGCAAGCTGTCGGCAAGTGCTGCAGCAAGGGTGCACCGTGCCTTTGTGCACAGTCCCTGGCGGTACGAAGAATACAGCTGACCGCTACCTGCCTCCAGCTCATCTCAGCATTTCAGCACAGAGCTGGAACCTGGGTTGTGAGGCGAGAGGGACCTGCGCTGGGCAAGGGCCTGCGGGCTGGGCAAGTGCAAGGGCAGGGCGCAGCACAGAGACGTACCTCCTGCCTGGGCTGCTGTGGGGAAACCAGTCACCGTCACTGGCCGTGGCCCCGCAGCCCACTGTCACTGTCACAGTGCGGCGCCACACGTAAATAAGGGTGTGGAAAAACTTGAGAGGGTCCAGAGAAGAGGCACCCGTATGATCAGGGACTTGCAAGGCAAGCCATATGAGGAGAGGCTGAGGGACTTGGGCCTCTTAAGCCTGCAGAAGAAAAGGTGGAGAGGTGACTTGATAGCGGCTTATTGCTATATCAGAGGAGTGCATCGGGAGCTCGGTGAACAACTGTTCATGAGGGCACCCCTGGGGAAGACAGGGCCAATGGGTACAAACTCCTGGAAAGCCATTTCAGGCTTAATAGCAGGAAAAACTCCTTCACAGCCCAGGTGTCCAGACTGTGGAATAAACTCCCTCCAGAGGTGGTGCAGTCACCTACCCTGGAGGTTTTCCAGAGGAGACTGGACAGTCACCCCACTGGGGTCACCTAACCCCAGTTGTCTTCCTGCCTAGTGCCGGGGGCTGGACCCCATGATCTGCACGGTCCCGTCCAGCCCCTAACATCTATGAATCTATAGCCATGGACACTGCTGCCTCCGAGCAGGTGGACGGCAGAAAACCACTCGACCCCTTGTCAGGAGCAATACGGCTGGAAAAACAATGTCCCTGCAGCTATGGGGACCAGTTAGCAGGACAGGAACAAATGTGCCCAGACCCACGGCCTGGAGCAGTGTGGTGCCAGGACGCAGTGTCCGCCCACACACAAGGAGGAAGGCGACTGCCCAGCACCAAGTCCCGTTCCCGGTGGCCACGGGCCCCAGCACCGCCTGGGTTCAGGAGGGTGTGGAGCTGGCCTTCGGCTCTGCCTATTCCTACAGTCTGGAGCACGCTGCAAAGAGTCATCCAAGGTCTACATTTCTTTTGCGTTCAGGTCGGGGGAGTGAGCTCAGCTCACTGGCAAGGTGTAATGGTGAGGAAGGGGGTTGCGGGTGTGCGCCCTGCCCCTAAATCGCCAAACAGCACCCGCTTCCACCTGCGCTGCACGGCCTGCGCCCGTAGGACTCGGGCGTCCCGCACAGCCCCACGGGACCCCCCGGGCACTGAGGGGGCTCGGCAGCCCAGAGCCGGTCTCATCCAGGGGAGACTTGGATGACGGCGAGGGCTCCTGTGCTTCTCCGGGGAGGTCGGTCGGGGAAGAACAGGTGGCTTTGGACTGACGGGGCTGGCAGGGAGAACCCGTGCTGGGGCCCTGCAGGCGGTGGGACAGCACCCTGCTCACAGGGGCCTTCTCCCTTCTCCCTTCTCCCGCCGAGACTGAGCCAGCGGTGCCAGCCCCTGCCAGAGATGGGGTGACCTTGGGCCTGATGCGGCCAGGAGGCGGGGCGGCGCCGCGGGCCTGGGGACCGTTTCAGAGCAGCCCACCGGCGGGACGCACCGGGCCGTTCCTGCAGGGTCCCGGCCCCTCGCTGGACGTGGTGCGGACCCGGGGCAGTCAGGCAGCTGGCCCCGGCAGCGTGGCTCTTGCCTGCCTCTGCCTCGAAGGGCCGTGGCCCTGCAGTCTCCGGGGCCAGCGCACAAGGGGTGCTCCTCCTTTCGCCCTTACGCCGCAGACAGCGAGGGCTGGGTGGCACCAGCCCAGCCAGACCTTCCTCTGCCTGGCCTGAAACGCCTGCAAGGAGCGGGGCAGCCTGCTCCGGTCTGTCCTCAGCCACCTGGACCCATTGCTCCTTCCGCCGCCACTGAGGCCAGCCCAGCCCCCCGCCCCGCCAGAGGGCGCGCGCCGCTGCCCCCGGGGCGCTCTAGCCCCACCCCGGCGCCGCGCTCTATGGTCAGCTTCCGCTTCCGGCGCGGCGCCTCTCCCGCCGCCCCCTTTGTGCGGCACAAGATGGCGGCGCGGGCGGGCTTCCAGGCCGTGGCTCCGAGCGGCGGCGGCGGCGGGGCGGCCGCGGGGGCCGGGGCGCTGGGGCCGGGCGCGCCGGGGCCCCCCGTGCGCATGGGGCCGGCCCCGGGCCAGGGCCTTTACCGCTCCCCGCTGCCGGGGGCCGCCTACCCGGTATGGGGGGGGCCCGGGGGGGCCGAGCCGGGCGGGGCCGCGCGTGGGCCCGCCACCGACCGGCCCGTGTGTTTGTCTCCGCAGCGCCCGGGCCTGCTGCCGGGCAGCCGCCTGACGCCGCAGGGCCCGTCCATGGGCCCGCCCGGCTACGGCGGGAGCCCGGCGGTGCGGCCCGGCATGGCCCAGGCCGGTCTGGACCAGGCGCGCAAGCGGCCGGCGCCGCAGCAGATCCAGCAGGTGCAGCAGCAGGCCGTGCAGAACCGCAACCACAAGTAAGGGCCCCGCAGCGCCCGCTCGCGGGGGGGCACCCCCAGCTCTCGCGGAGCGCCGACCCGTGTGCCCGCGCTCGCGGGGCACCCCCAGCTCTCGCGGAGCGCCGACCCGTGTGCCCGCGCTCGCGGGGCACCCCCAGCTCTCGCGGAGCGCCGACCCGTGTGCCCGCGCTCGCGGGGCACCCCCAGCTCTCGCGGAGCGCCGACCCGTGTGCCCGCGCTCGCGGGGCACCCCCAGCTCTCGCGGAGCGCCGACCCGTGTGCCCGCGCTCGCGGGGCACCCCCAGCTCTCGCGGAGCGCCGACCCGTGTGCCCGCGCTCGCGGGGCACCCCCAGCTCTCGCGGAGCGCCGACCCGTGTGCCCGCGCTCGCGGGGCACCCCCAGCTCTCGCGGAGCGCCGACCCGTGTGCCCGCGCTCGTCGGGGCGCGCAGCGCCGTCGGGTGGGAGCAGCGCTCGCCTGCCCGGGCTGCGGCTGGGCGGGGGTCCGTCGTGCGGCTGTGTCGGTGGGAGGCGGCGGGCAGCTATTTCAGACGGAGGACCGCTCTTCGAGTTTTGCCGGGCTGTCAGTACTGTGATAGGTGCCCCACTCCCTGGCTGCTACATTGGGACCAGAAGTCCTAACCCCATACCTTTGCCACCAGGAGTCTCTGGTGACCCTGAGGATTGGGGCGATTGCCTGCAGTCCTCTCCCCCCTTTCTCCTTATCTGTATCTCCCTGGGCGCAGGGAGGCAGGAATGGTCTGAAGCCAGAAGCCCCTTCCGGCTGGGGCTCAGGGTAGGTAGGACTTGGTGCTGCTGCTGTGTAATTCTGCCAATGGCTCCCCCTGGGTCCTACTGCCCCTGGCTCCTGTCATCTTTGACAGACAGCCAGGAGCAGATTAATATTACTTTTCTAAAATTTTTTTTTAGGGGACCTGCGGGCCAGCTAGAATGGTCTGATGGGCCGGATGCGGCCCATGGGCTGTATTCACCCCTGAACTAGGTAGAAATAATGGTATGCAGATGGTGCAGCACGGGCAGCTCTGGGTTGGTTGGGCTTTTTTCTTTTAATTTCATAGCAGTCATTGTGCCTTGGTGAGAGGTGGCAGCCCAAGCATTATCTGTCGGTTAAAAAAAGGATCGACTACAAGTTCTAAATTGATGTTAAATCAAGAGTGCAGAGTGGCTTTGTACCAAAGTAAAATACTGCCCCAACTCAGCATAGCCCCTGAGAGACTGGAGGTGTTCAGAGAATTGGGGGGGGTCTCAGTGCTGCAGAGCTTGCTCTGCCGGAGTGGAGTGCCAGCCCCACCGTGGCTAGGGGCTGTATGCGTGGGCTGACAGTATAACAGCTGCACTGGGGAAACCAGGGCCAAGGACAACCCAGAGCTTCTCACAACACAGTTGTAGGTCTGAGGGTAAAGCCCCTTCTGGTCTGAGGGGCAAAGAGGTTGCCACCCTAATGCATGTGTGTCTTTTTACGCAGCGCTAAGAAGAAGAAAATGGCTGACAAAATTCTACCTCAGAGGGTGAGTGTGGCACGTGCTTGCAGTCTCCAAGCTCTGAGCAGTTTGAGGCTGACCGTGGCTGGTGTGTTTGACTGGCTTGTGCTTTGCTACAGATTCGTGAGCTGGTACCCGAATCTCAGGCCTACATGGATCTGCTGGCATTTGAAAGGAAACTGGACCAGACGATCATGAGGAAACGGTTGGATATCCAGGAGGCCTTGAAACGACCCATTAAGGTAGAGGAGGAGAATGGCCAGAGTGGCTTACACCCTTTGTCTTGCCCAGACGTGGGATTAGTTTACATGGCATCGTGCTGGGGAGGTGAAAGGCAGAGGGAAAGCGTCTTGGTTGCGGGCATGGCATGGAGACGGGGCTATTGGCATTTAACGTTTAGGGTTTTGCCATTAATGTTTTGCTGATACTTTCTTAGCAAAAACGAAAGCTTCGCATCTTCATTTCCAACACTTTCAATCCGGCCAAGTCGGATGCAGAGGATGGTGAGGGGACTGTTGCCTCATGGGAGCTCAGGGTGGAAGGACGTCTGCTAGAGGATGTGAGTGCGAGAGCTGCAGCTCCTTTTGGGAGGCCAAAGGAGGTGCATTAGTGTCTGGATAATGTGGGTTGAGTGGGCATAAGATGGGAGTCCCTTGCTAGTGGGTTGTGATTTAAAAGGTTTGGACTTGCAAGGGCAGACCAGCTCTTGGTTGAGGCTGTAACTAGGGGCCTCCTTGGTGTTCAGGAAGAATGAAACAGAAATCAGTCGGGGGAGAGTAAGGGTAAGAGAGCCATGCCTGGTTCTCCAGCCTGTGGATAGGGATGTTTCTAAGGCAGATTAATGGGGAAAGGGATAAAACACACGGTAAAGAGGCAAGTGATCTGTGGGCTTCATCTTCATCAGCCCTGTTATGTATGCTCAATGGCTGGGGTGGGCTGCCATGACACTCTTCCTCTTCTGTGCTGCTGCAGTCAGCTCTGTCCAAATATGATGCCACCAAACAGAAAAGGAAGTTTTCATCCTTCTTTAAGTCTCTGGTCATCGAGCTGGATAAAGACCTGTATGGCCCAGACAATCACTTGGTGGAGGTGAGCTGTCCTTACTGTCCCTGAAGGAGGGCTGCAATGTTGGCAGTGGGGAGGTACGTGTCTTGTTCCTGGGCAATGTGGTTTTATCTAGGGGCTGGCACAAAGGTGTGAGCCAGGAACTCGAGAGGTTGATCCCAACTGTGCTGCTGGTTTGTGGTGAGTTTGGGACAAGTTGTTAACGTTTATGAAATGGGAAGGATGCTGAGTTAAATCTTGAGTGGGAGCTGGTGCCTGTTGCGGAAGAGAATGAATTTTTTAGGTCTGCAGCTTTCATAATTTATGAATCTCTTTAAATCTTGAGATAAAAGGTAGCTTCTCTTTGAACTACAAATCATTATTAGAATATCAGAGTGCCTCTGGAGTGTGAGAAGTGCTGAGCTACAAAGCATGATGCTGCAGGATCATGGAGCACTCGCATGGCAGTCGTGTATGTGTGTTCTCAGTTCTAGCTGTCTGGCTCTGCAGCCTCAGATCTGTAACAGCGCAGGCAGTAGATGATGTCTGTGGTCCATACGAGCAGCTGTTGCATAACAGCATAAGTGCCTGTCCTTCTTTTCTCCATACTCTGAGTAAGGCTGATAACTTGGGGAAGGCAGCAGAGTATGTCCTGCCCGACTGTTACCACTGAGGGTCTTGGTCCTGAGGGATTTCTGTGCACAGTTTACCTCTGAACACAGGGCTGGAAGGGCTCCTTGCCACTGTTCACTCTCCTGCTGTGTTGGGCACAAAGTTGTATCACGTTCCATCTTACAGCCATTAGTCTTGTTTGCCCCCTCTGCTCCTGGTGGAAGGCTGTTCCAAACCAATTGATTGTTCTGTCAGTGGATTGATTGGTTAACCGACCAATTGATTTTACAGCTTTCTCAATTCCTGTCTACATTTATTCATGGCCAGTTTATGCCCATTTGTTCTTAGGTTAAATAGCGTTTTTGTCTCCTGCTACATTTGTAGCAGTCATATTTCCACTTGGCATTTGTTTTGCAAGAACAAACAAGCCAAGCTCTTTCAGTCCCCATCTTGTAAGATAGGCTGAGCAGATTGGTTATCTGTTTGCTTTTCTGGTGGACTTTCTAAGCCCCAAAGCTAGGGTTTTGTGCTCCTTTCAGAAAGAATGTCGGAGTGGTCTCAGTGCTCTCTGGCCAAATGCAGTGCACATGGCAGAGATCACCCAAAGTCAGGCAGTGGGGGTAAAGGGAGCCACCTAGCAGTGTATGTCCACAAGTCAAACTGTCTCCCTGGTTTGGTTATTGCAGTGGCACAGGACTGCTACTACCCAGGAGACAGATGGCTTCCAGGTGAAGAGGCCCGGTGATGTGAACGTGCGCTGCACTGTCCTCCTGATGCTGGACTACCAGGTAGGCAGGCTGACACAATGCAGCTCAGGGCAGGGGGGAGCCCTCATCTTCTCATCTCTGTCATGCTTTTTGTCTCAGCCTCCACAGTTCAAGCTGGACCCTCGCCTGGCTCGTCTCTTGGGGATACACACCCAGACCCGCCCAGTGATCATTCAGGCACTGTGGCAGTATATCAAGACCCACAAACTGCAGGACCCCCATGAACGGGAGTATGTCATCTGTGACAAGTACCTCCAGCAGGTAAAGGTGCCCCATGGCTGGGGCAGGGAGCCTGGGGAAGTTCATGCCTTTTGGCTCTTGTGATTCTCCAAGCTGCATATTTCCCACCTCCAGCTTTCTCTCTGTTGCAGATATTTGAGTCTCAACGAATGAAGTTCTCAGAGATCCCCCAAAGGCTGCATGCTTTGCTTATGCCTCCAGAGCCAATTATCATTAACCATGTGATCAGGTGAGACCGGCTTGCCCAGGGCAATGTTTCTGGAGAGACGGGAGGATGCATAAAATTGTATGGGGGAAATATCGGATGTTGTGGTTTAATTCCCAGTACCGTTTCTCTTTGTGCACCTGTTCATGCTTTATTCACTCTGCCAAGTGTTTAGGGAGCAGCTGCTTTTTCCCATTTCACAAGGTTCTGCACTCAGGCGTCAAGTCCCTTCCAAAAAACTTCCTCTCTTCCCTTACACTGTGCCCCGGGAGTGCCCCCAGAATAATGCATCATCTCTGAACAACTATACCCAGAGCAAGCACCCAGTCCCCAGTGCTGCAAAGCAGCCTATGCATTTCTGGAGCTGGAACTGTTCTCAGTGCATCAGTTGATGTTTTTCTTCAGATACAATAAGCCAGCACAGTGCAAACACCAGCCCTAGTTGTCCCTACCCGTATACCTGGAGGGTGTAAGCCACATGCTGTTATGACCTTTAATAAAATGCTGCTCTCAGCTTCTCACTTATTCTGGTTCTTGCTGTGATGTCCCCAGTGTTGACCCAAATGACCAGAAGAAAACAGCTTGCTACGACATTGATGTGGAAGTGGATGATACCCTGAAAACCCAGATGAATTCTTTCCTGCTATCCACAGCCAGTCAGCAGGAAATCGCTGCTCTGGATAACAAGGTACAGCTGGATTCTGTGCCTCTGTCTTTCTCCGTTGTGGCGTGGAAATGCAGACACTGGGTCTGACGAGACTCTCCTTGTAGCTTTCAAAATGGGTTTGTCCTCGCAGCTTTATAGGTGTTGGTGTCTGGTAGAGGGCAGCACCATTTATACACCTTGAATCAGATAACGCTGGCTTTACTGAGAAAAGTTTGGAAACAAGTGGTCAGAGGGGAATTGGTTCAGTCCTTAAAGAAGCAGGGGGCTGGGAGCCATGTTCTGGGTTCTCCTTGCCGCTTTTCCGCTTGAGATCTCAAGCGTGTCACTTCATTGCCATGTGCCTTGGTTTAAACTGTGGCAGAAATCTGTAGCTACCTTATGGAGGTTGTCAGCCCTACTGGTAGCGTTAGCCCCAAGGAAATGTTGGATGCCGCATCAGAGTAAAGTTTTACAGATATATCCTGAATCTGAATCTTGGGGTGTTACTGAGCCCTGTTAATACAGGGAGGGTGGGTGGGGCAGTTGGACGAGTTTGTATCAACCAGGAGATGTGGTAATTTTCATTTTGACTTACTGGCCCCCTTAGTGCTTCTCTCTCTTTTGGGTCTCTTTTGTGCTCCCTGGTTCAACAATATCCCATTGCTACACTTCTCTCATAGATCCATGAAACAATAGAAACCATTAACCAGCTGAAGACCCAGCGGGAGTTCATGCTCAGCTTTGCCCGGGACCCCCAAGGCTTTATCAATGACTGGCTTCAGTCACAATGCCGGGATCTAAAGGTAAAAATCGTTTTTCCTCTTGTATGAAAGGCAAATAAAGACTTCTCTGGTTGCCTGTGTGTGGAAGTACAGCTGTACAGTTTGCAGCTCTGCAGCTAAGGCTAGAATTGGGATGGAGTAGGAGGTTTTAAACCTGATAGTGTTGGCCAAGTCCTGCTGAAGGAGCTGTACCTATTGGGGTACTTAGGGAAGGAAGTGTGCATATTTCAGGCTGTTCTTAGGCTCTGAGCTGCTCTCCTTCCTGTCCCCAGACCATGACCGATGTCGTTGGAAATCCAGAAGAGGAGCGTAGAGCTGAGTTCTACTTCCAGCCGTGGGCTCAGGAAGCTGTGTGCAGATACTTCTACTCCAAGGTGAGTTTTCACAAACAGATCCCTCCCCAGCTGGTGGAGGCTGCCACTGCTTGGTAAAGCTGAGCACTTTGAGATTAATGCATCTCTCTCCAGTGCCTCTCTCTGGTCTGGCATTAATACTTCCTCACTCTTGGCCTGTGTGGCTTGGATGTGGAGTCCTTACTTGCTGCTGACCTGAAGCTTCTACGTTGTGGGTGGTCTCTTCATGCTGGTAAATAAGCGGCGGAGCTGGAGAATCTCTGTCAAGCTGTGGTTGGGTTCAGCGCTGATTCTGATCAAAGGCAGGTCTGGCAGAGGTGGGACAGGTTTTCCCCATGTGATTCTCAGTTGTGTTCACTAATTACACCCATGTTCCTTTCTGTCTTCAGTCCTAGCTTGTTCCCTAGCTCTGGGCTTTGCCAGGATGGAGGAGCTTCCTTGCTCCCTAGCCCCTTTGTGCGGTGCAGCAGCGAGGAGAGGCAGTCCCTCCCCAGTGGGTGTGTGCTGACTGTTGGCCTGTGCATTCAGTTTCACTCCCGTCTAGCCTCTTGTGGGCTGCAAATGTATTAATGCTGGGACCTTGGCTGCTTCTACAGGTGCAGCAGAGACGGCAGGAGCTGGAGCAGGCCCTAGGAATCCGTAACACATAGGCAGCCCCACTCCTCGTCAACCAGAAGGCACTGCAGTTACTTGTGGAGACTGAGCACTGCAGTTCACTGTTAGGGCCCACACAACCCCACGCCAGCACAGAGACCTGCAGCCACGACCCACCCTCGCACAGTCCCTGCTGGAGCGGCTCCAGAACCCTCTGAGGAAGTGGCGAGCAGGCAGCTCAGAGGATCACACGCTTCTACCTGGTTTCCTTCCTGACTTGCTGGGTCAATCCCAGAGCTCCCAAGGGTCAAACCCTATGTACCGGTTGCCTGTAATATCCCTGGTATCCAGAATGGATGTGGACTCAACTTTCTCTTGAGTTCAGAAACTCATCCTGGCCCTTTTCCCCCTAAGCTGGGATCTAGTTACTGCACACAAGAGAACAAGGGGCTGGAATCCCTCTTGGCAGGGCAGCACTATCTGCCATACAGACAGAAGATCTGTAGCCATTCCCTTCCTTGCCTGTGACATGCCCTGAAGCAGGTGGACAGTGCTTCCTCCCTGTACTGGGCTTCCTTGTAGGACAGCCCTCTTGAGGAAGTTTTTCTGGACTAGGTAGAAGCTATTCTCTACCATCATGTCCATCCCTGGATGTCTCGCTTCCCTCCTTGTTTCTCACCAGGCTTCCGCAAGCCTGTGGGATGAGACGATGTTGGCACAGCCAGGGATGGAGAAGCAGTGGAGAAGTGTGGCTTTGCACCCCCAGGGCTTTGCTGATGTGCAGCGTGAAGTGGCCACTTGTTCTCCCTGCTGCAGCTACAGTTCTCATGGTGTAGCTGGGCTTCGCAGGAGCAGTAGGGTCACTCCTTTGACAGAGACAGGAATCCTGCACCACAGCCTGTTGGAGAAACGTGCTGCTCCACGCAGAGCCAGGAGTCTGGGGCAGACTACTCCCCTAGTCATGTCCCAGGCCCATAACTAGCAGAAGTCTCTGTCACGGTGAGACAGGTCTCCTGCAGCCTCCTGCCCTCTGGGTGCAGGGCTGGTGATGAGTCAGGAATGTGCAAACTGGTTTTTTCCACTTGAGACATGATCACCCTGCTGTCTCTTTGGGGGGTGAATTAGTGCCATGCTTCAGCCTCGCTTTCAGGACTGTGTGGCAGGGTGTAAGGGAGTGGCTTTCTTTGACCTGGATCTGAATATGGGACAGTGAAGCAAGTGGACTCAGAGGTCGGTCGCACTCTGGGAGATAGCTGCAGAACCGTGATGCTGACACCCCTTTTGCGCGCACACCCTGCCTTGGCATGGCTGGGAGGCTGCTGCCAATCTGGGAGCCTGGGTGGCCCTAGCCCCTGTGTCTGTGTAACTACGTGTATGTGAGTAATAGACTCGACCCTTCCTCTCCCCTGCGCCCTCTTCCGTGGCACTAGGGCTGCAGCGCCAGTGTTGATGCAGTAGCTGTCGGTGCCTCTGGGCATGTGCACACGGAGGGCACCGGATACTGCAGAGGCAAGTGCAGCTGTTGCAAAATTACTGTTTTTATTAACTGAACATTATGTTTTTTTTCATGGACCAAATTTTTTTTGTACCGTGTCCTCGTAGCCGTCACCCAGTTGTAATAAAAGCCTCCTGTGAAGGAAGGAAGCTGCTCTCCCTCCTTTGTGCGGGGGGTGATGCAACCATGTAAGAGGGCAGGTGGGCACAACTCCTGCCACGGTCAGCTACAAGGAGCTGTGGCTGCCCCAGCTCTGTTCTGTGCCCCTTTCGTCTGGTTTGCAAACGTTATCCAGGTGCCTGAGATGGAAAGAGCTCGGAGGAGAGGACAGCGCCCGAGGAGCCCGGCTCCTGTCTGCCCCTGTTCCCTTCTCGGAGCCTCCAGGGGGAGCTTGGACTTGCCTTTCGCGCAGCAGCTGAGCTCAGGCCCTGGCAGCTTGGGTTACAAGTTGAAAGAGCTGCAGAGGCTCGCCTTGCTGGGCTCCCCCTGGCCGGGCAGGGAGAGGGAACCGGAGCCCTGCCAGAGGCTGTGTCCTGCCAGAGGGGAGCGGGTCTGGCCCCACTCCCCTCCCCGCGGGGCGGTCCGGGGGCGGCCCCCATGGGCGTGGGGATAAAGCTGCCACCGCAGCCGAGTGGGGCGCAGTGCAGGGTACGCTCCGGCCATGGGCAGCAAGAAGGTCTGCATCGTCGGCTCCGGCAACTGGTGAGAGCCCAGTCCCCCCTGTCCCTGTCAGGTCCCCACCCCCGCATCCCTGCACGCCCCCACTGCCCCGTGCCCCCGCAGGGGCTCCGCCATCGCCAAGATCGTGGGTGGCAACGCGGCACGGCTGCAGCGCTTCGAGCCGGCTGTGCGCCTGTGGGTCTTCGACGAGGACGTGGGCGGCGCACGGCTCAGTGACATCATCAACACCCGGCACGAAAACGTCAAGTACCTGCCGGGCCACCGCCTGCCCGACAACGTCGTGAGTCCCCCGGGCACCCTCCAGCTCCCCTGGGGTTGGCCGTGTGGGGCACCGGGCATGTTGTGAGTCTGGGGGTGCCCAATGTCATGAGGCCCCCAGTGGGGTGCAGGGTCATGGGCCCGCTCCGGCTGACAGGGGCCGTGCTGCAGGTGGCCGTGCCTGACCTGGTGCAGGCGGCGGCGGGGGCCGACGTGCTGATCTTCGTGGTGCCACACCAGTTCGTGGGCGGCATCTGTGAGCAGCTCCGCGAGCACGTGCGCAAGGATGCCATCGGCGTGTCGCTCATCAAGGTGGGCTGCGGCGGGGACCAGGAGCGCGGGCTGGAGGTGGACGCTCGGGCCGGGCACAGAGTGCCCATCCACCGGGACTGCCCCGGGGCAGCAGCAGCGAGACTGGAGAGAGGCCCTGGCAGAGCAAGGGCAGGGTGGTCATTAAAGGAATATGACATGTTGAATCCCATTTCTGCAGCAGTCCAGCCGGGTTTAAACCTGACATCCGGTCTGTGCCCTGTTGTCCTTAACCCATACGTGCAGCCCCCGGGATAGATTCAGATGGAGTTGGTCACCCAGCCTGCGCGGCAGGGGCAGAGGCTGGGACTCGGGACTCAGGACTCAGGACCAGGCAGCTGGTGGCAGTGGGGATTGGCAGCGCGGTGCAGGGGGCACAGGCCTGAGGCCGGGCCTTGCAGTGGGGGGGCCGCAGCAGCAAGGACCGTGCTGGGGAAGGCATGGGGAGCCCAAGCCGCAGCCCAGGGCACTCACCCCCCTGCCCCGGCCGTGTCTCAGGGCGTCGACGAAGGCCCCGACGGGCTGAAGCTGATCTCGGATATCATCCGTGAGCGCCTGGGCATCGAGATGAGCGTCCTGATGGGCGCCAACATCGCCAACGAGGTGGCGGAGGAGAAGTTCTGCGAGACGACCATCGGTGACCACCCTGCACGGCTGCCCGAGGGGAGGGCCGGGCTGGGGCTCTGATGCAGCTTGCACAGCCAAGAGGGGACAGGAGGCTTCAGAACTGGGCGGCAATGGGGCGCACAGAGACTTAGCCATGTCTAGCAGCCCGGCAGGGCTGCCAGGGTACAGATGGCAGCCAGGCCCGCACCACCTTGCTGCCTGCTGGGGGGCCAGGTTGAGAGCCCCGTCTCAGGCGCCATCCCCGAGCCAAGGGGCTGGCTGCCCTGAGCATGGGGGCCCCAGCGCAAGGCTTCATGCTGTGCCCGGAGGCGCACAAGCGTTCAAGCCGGGGCAGAGACCTGGGCTCGGGTCGTGGGGGAGGCCGGCTCCTCCTGCAGGACCTGCTCCTAACCTGCCCCCACCCTCAACCCCAGGCTCCAAGAACCCGGAGCACGGGCAGATCCTGAAAGAGCTGCTGCAGACGCCCAACTTCCGCATCACCGTGGTGCAGGATGCCGACACCGTGGAGATCTGCGGGGCCCTCAAGGTGGGGCTGCTGGGCTGGGGGCACCTGCAGCTTAGCTCCGTGCCAGGCTGCCCCGGTCCCCGGGCGCAGGCACCGCTGGGGGGGCCAAATGGCAGTGCCGCGCTGGCAGGTCCAGGCCCTGGGGCTGCCCCCGAGCACCGGGGGAGCAGCAAAGCCCCTGTGCTGCGTCCGGCTGAGCGGGGCTGGGCAAAGGGGAAGCCTCCCAGCCGCCGCAGAGCTGAAGACCCGCTGTCGGGGGCTGGGACCCGCGGGTAAGGGGCCGCTCTGTGCCGCCGTCCCCTAGAACGTCGTCGCCGTGGGGGCTGGCTTCTGCGACGGCTTGGGCTTCGGGGACAACACCAAGGCGGCCGTGATCCGCCTGGGGCTGATGGAGATGATCGCCTTCGCCAAGCTCTTCTGCAAGGGCCCCGTTACCTCCACCACCTTCTTGGAGAGCTGTGGCATCGCCGACCTCATCACCACCTGCTACGGCGGCCGGAACCGCAAGGTGGCCGAGGCCTTCGCCAAGACCGGGAAGGTGCGTCCAGGAAGGGGATACCGGGCAGGGGGCCAGGCCCGGAGGCTGGCAGAGGGGCTCGCAGCAGCTCCCCGCCTGCGGCCCCCCGCTCCGGACCAGGGAGGGCGAGCCAGGAGGGCCAGGGCAGTGCAACCAGGGCTCTGCTCCGGGGCTTGTTTCAGTCCATCGAGCAGCTGGAGAAGGAGATGCTGAACGGGCAGAAGCTGCAGGGCCCGCAGACGGCCGCGGAGCTGCACCACATCCTCAAGCGCAAGAACCTGGTGGAGAAGTGAGTCCTGGTCCCCCGCAGCCCCGTGCCCGCAGGACAGCGGCGCGCCCGTGCAGCGCCCCCGAAGGCTGCCCCCCGGTCCGGGCTGCCCCGAACGGGAGTCCCGCGGCCCGGCTCCATCGCGGGCTGGGTGCAGGGGTCCCTGCCGCCTGGCCAGGCGGGACTCAGCGCGCCCATCCGTGCATCCGCAGGTTCCCCCTCTTCACTGCTGTCTATCAGATCTGCTACAAGGGCAGGCCCGTGGCGGAGTTCATCACGTGCCTCCAGAACCACCCCGAGCACATCTAGCGGGGCCCAGGCCGTCGGCCAAGCCGCTGACCCCGCTGAGCCCCCGCGCTCCCTGCCTGCTGCTTCTGCCGCCTGCGCCCTCGCGTGCGGGGGCGCCAGGGCCTTCGCACGCCGTCGACGGCACCAGGGGCAGGAAAGGCCCCCGCCGCCCGCGGCCTCCCGGGGCACCGCGCACGGCAGAGGTACCAGCGCGGCCCCCTTCTCGGCCGGGGCCGCGGGGGTCTGCTCCGCGTCGGAGCCCGGCGCGGGCGTTTCCGGGCCTTGCGCGGCCCAGGGCCTGCCTGGCTGCTGCACCGGCTGCTTCCTCTGCCTTCCCCTCCGCCCCGGCTCCATCTCCTCCGCACTGAGCTGCGGCCAGGGCACCCCCCCTCGCCTGAGCCCCCTGGGAGCACCCAGGCCCGCTGCTTTGGCCTTTTGCTGCAGCCGTCCGCCCGGCCTGGCTCGCGCCCCTGCCCCCGGTCCCGGCCGTGCCCCGGCGCTGCCAGGCCGACAGCTCGGGTGCAGGCCGGAGCAGCCGGGGCTGCGCTGCCCCCCAGCAGCAGGCGCTGCCCCTTCCCTCCCTGCGCCCGGGCGGGGGCACCTGCCCCCCGCGCCCCGCGCCGGTCGGCCGCGGCCGCGCGAGCTGCCAGCGCCACGTGCCCGGGCCCGGCCTTCGCCTGTCAGTGACTGTACAAATAATAAACGGGGGAGGGGGCAGCCCCCCCAGCCCGCAGCCCCCGCCTCCTTGTTTGCGCCGGTGCCGCCAGCACCGAGGTCACAGGAGCGCCCGCCGGGCGCGGGGGTCGCGCGGGGCCGCGCTATTAAAAGCCGCCGCCGCCGCCCTTCGCCCTTTGGAGTCGGGTTGCGCGGACGCAGCAGATCCAGCCCGGGGGGGGGGGGGGCGGGGCGGGGAGTACGCTTGCGCGCGCGGCCCGGCCCCGCCCCGCGGAGCACGTGACCGGAAGGAGCCGCGCGCGCCGGGGGAAGGTCGCTGGGGGGTCGCCGCCGCCTGCCGGAAGCGGAAGGAGGAGCGCGGGTGATCGCGAGCCGGGGCCGCAGGTAGGAGCGGGGGGCGGGCTTCTGTACGTTTCCAGGTCCAACGACCAGGGCGCCCCTGCCCCCCCCCTCACTCCCGACCCGCAGCCCTCGGCCGCGGCGGGCCCCCTGCCCCCCGCTGCAGGGGCTCGCAACCCCCCGCCCTGCCTCGGTGTCCGGGATTTGGGCATCAGCCTGCGCCATCTCCCCCGCACAGAGCGACGCAGTGCCGCCATGGTGTCAGCGCAGCGGCTGGCCGACCTGGGCTACAAGGCCGTCTCCTTCTCCCTGATGGCGGTTACCGTGGGCGCCAGCGTCATGTTAAGCGTCCGTGCCTACCACGTGTTCCAGCACCGCAAAGACGAGCAGCAGGCTGGGGACAGCCTGGGGCCTGCCCGAGACTGAGTCCTGCTGCGGGATGCACCCGCCTGGCGGGGCTCGTGCCCAGTCCCAGGGGCTCGTTCCTTTTGCGGCAGCGGGGTCCAGGCGCTGCTGGGTTATGGAAGTGGCCCTGGGATGGAAACAGTAGCTTCTTGGTTGAAGGCGCTGCCCGCCCGCTCTGATTATTAAAAACCATGGATTTGGGTTAACTACAACAAGCTTATCTGGTTTCTGTGACCACGCCCAGCCGTCTGCAGTCAGATGCTCCGCTCTCATGCTCCATAAGTCTTAGGGAGATAAAACAGGAGCCCATGCACGGAGCACTTTCTGAAGATCTTTTTAATCAGATAAGAGTGAACAATGGTATAAAACAGTAACAACTTGAGAAATTTCCAATGTCATTGTCATGATTTCAACACTTGAGTCTCTTCCATTGCCCCAAAGTACCATTGAATTAAAAAGAAGCAATGCCTGTGGTGTGGCTGCCTTTCTAGCCCACCAGTTCCTCTGTACAGGGCTCTGAAACCAGGGCAGCAACAAATTTGCTTTTTCCTGGAAAAAATACACACGCAGGCAGGCCTGCAACTTCTGTGCCCCGTGGAAAGGTAATGGAGGCCAAAAGCACTGGTCTGTCTGTGACTCATGCCCTTAGAAATCCGGCCAGTTTTATCCCGAAACCCTTGTAAAAGCATTCAGACCCTCAAGACTTGCCAGGAAGCATGTACAACGTAGCTTTCTCGGGGGCAAAGAAAAGAAAAAAAGTTATTCCAAAACATTGTAGATAAGACTTTGGAGGGACAACTGAGCACCAAAATAGGCAGCAAATACCAATTTGTAACCTCTACTGTCAAGAGGGACCAAGTGATAACTGCTTTAGCAACTTAGATCATGCCTTCGTCCATTGGGTTGTAACACAACTGAATTCAATGCTTTGCTGTAGCACAGACCAGTCGTGAGAGGACTGGTACTCAGCTCTGATTGACAGAGCTTCTGTGCTAGAGCCCAGGTTGTTAGATAGTGGAGTATCCAAGCAGTTTTAGAACAGCCTAAACGTATTCTGGAGTGCATCAAAAAAAAACACAAACCAAACCACATGCACTGAACCTGCACTGGGGCAAGCAGCGTTTTTGGAATGGTACCTTAACTCGTCCACTGTCAGCAAGTCCCAGCCCAAACTCTTCCCCATGCTTGAGTTGATCTTAATGAAAACTTGTTTGTGACAAACAAAAATACTTCTGCAAACAACATGACAGAGGGGACAAGGAGACTTAAATAGAAAATGGCTTGTTTTCTTTAAAAAAAAGTGAAGTTTGCTTTTGTACTAGTTGTCAGCTCTATCCCTTCTGCACTTTGAAGGCTTAGACTTGTTTACATTATGCCCATTTGAATTTCTGGGAGGTTTTCAGGGAAAGGGAGTTTGATTAAAAGATCACTTGGGAACATGGAACTCAACACATTTAGATATTGAAAGAAAAGTCTGTGTTTGCTGATGGCCTCGCCCAGGCCTTACTCCTCTTCTGCCCACTGGCCAGTAGCTATGTGGCCATTAATGCGATTGGCGCCATTGCTTGAAGTGCGGAAGTTTCCTTTTGTGCTGTTTGAAGTTGTGTCTTCCTCTTCAGAGCTGCTCTCCACATCACTGCGATCATCTTTTGATACCTGAAGGTTTCAATCCAACATTGGGGTGCAAAGGGGAAGAAGAGGGGAAAACATGTATTCACAAGAAAAAGCCCTTAGGTGGTCTTGTCTCCCTGATCAGCCAATACAGAGTTGTCATGTACAGCATATTCTGACCTATTTTAAGTCAAACCCTAGAGCTAGACCTTTTGGCAACTGCAGGCAGCAAGACTGACATCAAAAAGGGAAGTAAACTACTAAGGAAATCTGGGGTCTGTTTTGTTTTTTTTCCACACTTTAGGATCTGTTTTACAACCATGGGCAAGCCCAGCTCTGCATTTTAGCAATAACCTCCCCCCCACAGCCATGTCAAGTGCTGAACTCCAAGGAAAGAGATCTAGGGAAAGAGATGTAGTTCTATTATTGTTCAAACCTTCTTCCTGTGGTTAAGTCCCAGCACAGATTAATGCCTGCCCTTCCAAGAGAAAATTTTGTTCCTGAAGTAATATTGGCAAGTTCACAACCTGTTCTGACACACCTTGGCAACAGCAGGTGGTAGGAGTCAACATCACTATCAGTTTTGGAGAGACAGTCGCCTCCTTCAGTTTGCCCAAGTCGGAGCAGTTTGTGAATTTCCTTTTCACTTTCAGAAGAAACTGGGAACTTTTACTACCTCAGCATTTGCACAAGGTGCCTCCTCCTTCAAAACATTGCACCCCCATCACACAGGCTGTGAAGCAAGTAGGGGCCACTGATAGAGATTTTGTGGGACAATACCGATAGTCGATTTTTAAGGAGGCATATTGGCTGATACTGATCCAATTTCTGATGCCGCTGGTAAGCCTGTTGTGGTGAAAGGGATGAGCCATGGTGGGGCAGATCAATGCCCCCCACAGTGAAGGAGCAGTAGGCCTGGGGCTGGGGTAGGTGCTGCCCAGCCAGGGTGGGCACAGAACAGAGCCACAGCTCGTCCAGGGGGTGCGGGGAGGGGGCTGCTGCTGCAGGCCACTGGTCTGGGAGCGGCTCGTCTGCTCATCCAGCAGCTCCCGCCTCTCTGTTGCCACTTGTCCAGGAGGGCACACAGACTGGGCCCGGTGGGCTGAGGCCAAGGGCCACACTCCCAGCATAGTCCTGCTCCACATGGATCCTGGGGCACACGCATGGGCATTTATCACCTACATCAGACCAATTTCCAATACAGTCAATTTTCTTTATATCAGTGCCAATTTGATATCAGACTGATTTATCAGTACACCCCTAGAAGCAAGCACTCCAAGGAACAACTGCGCATATAAACCAACGCACATTTGCACAGGTGGGTAGAAGGAAAGGCCCTCCAACTGGGCACTCTAGGAACACAAAAAGCATCTGTATCCAACAAGCCTCTATAATTTAGTAGGGGTGCACTGATAAGGATTTTTTGGGCTGATATGGCTGGTCAGTAATCAGCCATCTGTATCAGCTGATTCTGATCCAGCAGCTTGGAGAGCATCGTCTGGCTGGTAAGTCTGGTGAGGGAAGGGGCAAATCAAGGCCCCTTGGGGAGGGAGGGAGTGGAGTGTGGGACTGAGCTGGGGCTTCATCCAGAGGGTACGAAGGGACAGGCAGCTTGTGCCACTGCATGCATCCTGGGGGAAGCATGGAGAGGGGGGTGCTCCCCAGATCTGCATGGGGCGAGGGCAGGCTGCCACTGTGTGCTCGAGGGCTGCGCTTGGGCGAGGTGGCGTGGGCAGCAGTGGCAACGACGCTGGGAAGGAGGAATGAAGCTCACCCCCCTCCCTGTGCCCCCTGGACAAGCTGGATCCATTCTGTGCCCTGCCCCAGCTGGACAATGGCTGCCCCAAGCCCCACTTCCTCCTTCACCAAGAGGCCTTGATCTGCCCCCATGCCCCTTCTCCTACACAGACTTACCAGCAGGATGCCACTCTGCAAGCTCCCAGGCTGCACTCCTGGCTGCATGTATGCACAGTGTTTACCGGCGACATTATCAGCCAGGTCAGCCAAAAAAAGTTGATTGCCAATAACATCAGATTTCCCTCTCATCAGTGCTGCTGATGGAATACAAACCGATGTATTGGTGCACCTCTAGGTGATTTATAGCTCCTGTGACTAGATCTGTCTAGCTTGCATGCAAGTTATCAGCTTTCAAAATCCACCTGCATGCTTCACTGAGGATGAACACACTTGTGAGAGAGGAGCCTGTACACTACCCGAGTCAAATGTGCAGTATAATGGTTGCAACGTGTCCTTCCTCGTAGTCTACCACGAGGGGGCAGCATGTCACTAGTATAAGACCAAATAGTTCATAATCATGTGGCCCATGCCACCAAGGGGTAAGTGAAGGGAGTTCACAATGCCAGCCTAACTGAAAACAGTTAAGTGAAAGTGGATAATTGCCAACACCAGGGACTCACTGGTGCTGGAAGAGGAGAGCTACCAACCCATTTCCTCACTGCCTGTACAGCACCTGCCTCGGATACCCACCATGGGAAGCTCCCTACTTTGGGCTTGCAACAAACAGCCTCATCTTCTTACCTGAGAGGCAAGTACTTACTCAATGGTTAAAACATGCAGCCATGTTTGGGGCCACGCCTAGTCCAAGATGAACTAACAGACTTTGAACAGTCCTAGATAGGAAGTTTCCTAATACCTAGAAAGATCTGGCAGGAAACCAGTGCCAGTTAATGATTTCCAGGCTAGGTCTGATAGCCTCTTGCATGCACTGCCCTCCAGGAGACAGGGATACCTCTGCTGCTAGAAACACTATGTCTTCCCCAAGTACCCCCCTCAGTTGGGAGTTCAACCGGCCAGCAAAAAGCAGAAATGCCTACATAGTATTCTGGTTTTCCAATTATCTGGAAAGCAAATGCAGGTCCAAGCAAGAACTAATGTTCTTTGTACTGCTCTGTCTCCTCCATTTATATATCTCAGAGCATTACAAACACTAATGATAAGCATCATTTTATGCAAAGGCCAACGGAAACAGATGAGTGTTGCACAGACAGCTGGTGGCAGTGCCAACTCACAGGTCCCTCCTTCAACTGCTGGATAACCCCACAACTTAGCATCCTACATGGATCAGCACCTCAGTGAGGCAAATAATTTAAAAGAAGCTGCAAAATGCAGCTCTTTTAATCCCAGAGTTACAGTTTTGTATTTCTCTTGAAGCTCAGCAGGAGATGGACACATCTATAGGCAACAGCACTGATTACACTTACATGCAAGGGATGAAACTGTCCAGCTCCAGTCTGGCACAGAGAAAAGGAGTGAGAAAAGAGTGAAGAGTACAGAAGCAGAGTCTAGAATCCTTTCCCTGGCTACGTCACCTGGTCAGGAGAGAAAAAGCAAGGAAATGCAAGCAATGTAGACCTCCAGGTGCGGAGAGCGCCACATAGGCAGATATTCTACTCAGAAACTAGCAGCAGCCAGAGGGGAAACAAGCAATAGGACCAGGCACAAACTCTGCAACATATCTTCTTCCCCACACCTGAGGCCCTTCCCTAACTCAGACTGCCATAGAGGATGCTGTTACAAATATTTCTTCAGGCTACACAAGTTCCCTAGGCCTGGGCCAGCTCCACAGTCTAAAAGCAGTGTCAAGTGGAGCCAGTTTCTCACAGGAGTCCCAAGTATCCAGGGGTTCACAAACCCCTGCGTTAGTCCCAAACCCCTCCCAGTGGAAGACCAAAGGCACTGACTGGCTAGGACAATCCACAATGCTGGTTCTCCCAGGACACTCCTGGGCATGGCTCCCAGCCTGAGACAAGCACTTCCTAGCACTGACTCAGTGGGGAACAGCCTTCCAGCAGTGCCTATGCTGCGCTCTCCAACACAACCCAATGTCTGGCAGTCCCCATATACAGAAGCTGCGGGAAGGAAGTCTGAACTGAGATTCTGTCAGGCTCAGTGCACACTTTTCAGAGCATTTAGCTAACAACACACTGTCAAGTATTAGGGGTGCACCAATAGATATTTTTGGGGCTGATACTGATAGTCGATATTTGAGGGATATCAGCCGATCCCGATCCGATTTCCAGTACAGCTTCCTCCAGCTGGTAAGTCTGTTGTGGTGGAAGGGGAAGGGGTGGGATGTAGATTAACACCCCTTGCAGTGAGAAAGGGGGCAGGTGCTGCTCGGGGGGGGGGGGGGGGGGCAGGGTTGGCCCACGGATCTGCACGGGGTGGGCTACAGCCGGTGCTGCATGGGGCTCTTTTCGATAGATGCTGGGCTTGGAGCGGGCTCTGGTGACAGTGGGAGAAAGCTGCATCCACCCCAAATTTCACTGCAGCTCCGCTCCCAGCGCCACTGCCACCTGGCACAACTCTCCACCTCCACCTTCATGCTGGGACTGCGGCTGGCAGTGGTGGCACTGGGAGTGGAGCTGCAGCAAAATTTGGGGTGGGTGCAGCATCCTTCCAGTGGCGCCGGCGCCAAGAAGAGTCCTGCGCAGCCCCAGCTGCAGCCCACCCTGCCCCACATAGATCTGGGGGGGGAGATACATGCCCCCCCCACCTTCCCAGGGTGCAAGCAGTGGTGGGAGCCCCCCCTTCCCCTCCTGCTGGGCAGCACCTGCTCCTGCCCCCTCCCTCACCACAGGGGGTGTTGATCTGCTCCCTCCATGCCCCTCCCCTACCCCCTCCATCACACCAGACTTACCAGCTGGAGGCAGCTGTCCATGCTGCCAGTGGTGCTCTTTGCTGCCTGAGTGCTGCACTGTGGCTGTGCGCAGCATGGGTATTTATTGGCCAAATTATCAGCCCCGTTGGGCCGATACCCGATACAGCCAATTTTCTTTACATTGGTACTGATCCAATATCAGACCCATGTATCACTGCACCTCTATCAAGTATCTTTTCTCTTCCCCTGATACCCCTTCAGCGCCAGAAAGATATGATTACAGTCACCTCACTGCCATGACTTCCAAAGCCTGCAGAAAACACAATTGACCCTTGATGTTGCAGAGTCAAGCCACAGCACCCGTGGTGATGACATTGCAGCCCACACCAAGCAATACAGAAAGGGTGTCTGATTTTGGAGCAGATGCCTGATCCCTGCGGTGTGTACATGGAAGAGGACCCAGCCTAGCCATAGACAACCTTACCTTTCCCCGCATGAGGGCCTTGTAAGCAACGCGAATGATGAGATAGGACCAGATGATGTGCAGAACCTGCAGAGTTACCAAGAGTCCATTGAACAGCCACCATGAAGGATAAGGACCAATCAGCTCCCAGCTCTCAAACAGGGTTGTATTCAAGATCCTGAAAGAGGATCCCAGAATGCATTAGTTTGGGTGCTTTGCCAATACCGTGATCCTCAGCTGCCAGCTCTGAACTGAGCTAACTGAGCACATGCATGAAAGGTTTCTCCCTCATGTGAGTTTCTATCGCTTTGCCCCTTTCACAATGCTTATGCCCCAACCAACAGTCTCTTGGTACAGTAAGGAAGAATTTGAATCTAAACTTGTGTCAAACTGTTTGAATGGTATGGCAACAGCAGATGATATGGACTGCTTCCAAAGTGTAGGTTATATATACAGATCCACTTCTCTCCCCATTCTCCAGGGCATGATGTACATTCACAGTGCATTCAACGGAAGAGACAGCAGTTGCTCATGTCACAAGCACCACTGGGAAGGTATACATGGTATGAAATGTTTACTGAAGAGCTAGGCCTTACTCGCATGCCTGGGGAAATTTCTGCCTGGCTATAAGTGAGGAAGGAATTTGACCCCAAGTACATAGCAAAGTTTACTAGTGAAGCTGGTGTTCCCTGGCCTCAGGCTTTTCCTCTGCTCCTCCCACAAAGTCAAAAGGACTGCAGACCAACTAGTGAGACTTAACACTGTGCATACTTGAAGAAGGCTCTGATCTCTTCACTAAAGTTTATCAGCAGTGCCTTAGCATAATAAAGCTCTTTGGCCTTATCCATGGAAAAGGTAGCTTATGCCGTAATTTTTTAAAAATACCCATGATAACACTTTGCTTTCAGTAATAAGCCTTTTCACAGGTACAGAAATGATCGTCTAGGCCCAGTTTATAGCTGTATTACTGCACAGTTTCTTAGGCATGAAGTGGCATGGTCCTACAGACTAAGGAGACTATGCACTAAATGGAACAGTACAGCATCTTCAAATGTTAATGAAGCTGTGAAGCAGGGGAATTGTATTACAGCCAACAGAAAGCATATTAAAGATTTACAGGGCTTCTGAGCTATGTGATGTCAGAGCATGCATCACATCATTGGAAACAATGGAATAAAGAACAGAAAAAGATGGCCTAATTTGTCAAGAGGCAGCAGGGACCCTCTCTGAAGGGAGCATCAATAAAGGCAGGCATGGGTACCTAAACCTGCCTTTATATCTGGACTCTTTTTTTTTATTATTATTATTATGTATACCAATACAAATAGGATCTTTGAAATGCCCCTACCACTACAATGTAAGTAAAGTGGCTCACTATGCCTATCAGAAACACCCATGAAAGAAAGAGCAAGTAGGTTGTCTGCTATTTACAGAATAAGGATGGAGTGCAAAAACAAGACCAGCTGAGCAATATCCACGTTAAGCAGAACTTGTCAGACACCTTCTGCAGATGAGATAAACATAGCTGTCACCAAAGTACCCTACCAGGCCTGACCTAATGTGGATGTGGCTGAAGGAAAGGCAAATCTCACTGCTTGTAGTTAATCATTTTGCAACTTCATGTCAAGGTTTCTAAATTCAAAACCTAAAGAAAGACCTAGTAAGGCTCCAAGTGGACAGAGGACAAGGACAGTACAAATGTCCAAAAGTAAAGGAAAGGGGAATAACTAACCCAGAGGGCCACAAACAGAAACCTGCCTCGTAGATAACTGGCCTTTATTTCCATAACGTCTTACAGATAAAAGACTCAAGCCATCCTTTGCATCTTTCCAGGCAAATACTGACTGGCAGAGTTGGTTGCATTGCCTCCATCTTGCAGTTTAGGGGAAGTGGTGATCAGCTGTGCATTAGGACTCTGGCCACTTTGAGTATCTATCCATGTCTTACACCAAAGAAGAATCCTCTCTGACAAGAGCTCAAAACATTACCCTCGGCAACAGCCAGCTGGTCCGCAGCTTCAAGCTACTCTGGGGGACTGGTAGCAAAAGCTGCGAGAAGCCCCAATACAAGGGCTTGACAAAGGAAGGAAAGAAAGTGCCCAACTCACTTACCAGTATGGGTAAATACCTAGTCGAGTCACGATGAACACAACACCAAAAAGCATAAAGGTGGCATCACAGACACGTTGGTATTTGGCGTAATTGGCCAGTTTTGCAGCCTAAGAGAAACAGGATGTGTTACAAGTCTCACTTCCCCAACACGTGTACGTGCATGAAAGAGCACTCCAGACCACATGAGCCCTCCAGTTACCAGGGAGTCTTGAACCAGTAAGGACTAGTCCCCACACAAGGGGGAAAGCTAACAGGGCAGATCAGGAATGTATGTCTACCGGGGTGTCCAGCTTACACTGCCAAGCCAGAGTGGAAGGGGGAAAAGCAGAGAAGCTTTACCCTGCAGCCTCAGCCCATACGGCTTCCTCAGAGGCTCAAAGTTCAGGGAGGGAAACAGGAGGTTCACTGACCTCTAGGAAGAAGTCTGAGGCATCGTGGAGGCACAGCACCAGCGTCCCTACCCGCACCATGTTGTTCATATAGGAGAACGTAATAAGTCCAACTGCAGCGAAGTGATGGACAAACATGATACGAAAATCCTGAAAGGGGAAGATCAAGTTTAAGGAACTTCTGGCAGGAAAACAAATGAAGAGGCTTAGAACAAGGGCACCAAACAAGAGCCAAATACCAATGTCTGGTCAGACCTTCAAGCTTGTTTATATAATCCAATCTGCCTCCCCGTCTGCTCTGGACAAGCTGTATAGTACAGGTAGACCATTCCCCTAACCACAAGTGGAAGGAAGCCCCCAAACCACAACCCATGTACAGAACGCTAGTTCTTCTCCCATAGCACCCAGCTGTAGCTTCTGCCCTTCCTCACAATATTCAGACTACTTCCCTGGTTCCTGGCATCCTGCCTGCTTTACCCCAGAAGTCACTATTTGAACTTGAAGCTGAGGCTTCTGGTTCTCACAGCAGCATCCAACAGGTTCTTTGCTTGCTCTGAATTGTCAGGCTGGACCAGTGAACTTGGACACTGTCAGTGACTGCACTGAAATGGTCACTCTCATTAATTTTTATTGGTCATGTACTAAATGCAGAATTGACCAGTCTACTTTCACTGTCCTGAGTGAAATGCAGAAGTAAACAGTATTCACAGCCAAATGTTTCAGTGCTATTGGTAAAAAGAAACTTGCGTTTTGGAACTTAGTTATTTCAAACTGAGATCATTCTTTTAACACCACATGTCACACTGACATTCACTCTTAGTACAGCTTGCATGGACCTTGTGATAGGCAGTATTGCCATGTTGCACATCATTAACCCAATGAGCACCAATATTTACATTTGACAGTTACAGTAAAAGTGAAAATCACGTAAGTACAAGTTTGACAGAGTAGAGTTCTGACAGAGACTGCAGGTTGACACCCCCAACACAGGCATTACAATTTAGTTTCAGAGAGGATCCAACTGCACCTTTCAAAATTCATTTCTTACTTTATCCTGTCAACTACTATTTGCTGCTTATGACCTTTTGCTATCGTCTTGTAGCTCATGTGGGGCTCTGTGCTGCCACAGCTAGACTGCTCGCTTAAAGCTAGCTTGGACATCTTTACACTAACACCACAGTCTGCAATGCAGACAATCTTATGCCCTTAAATCATTTAGCAACAAAAAGGAAGGCTAGCCCAGGTATCATTAGGTGCTGTGTTCCCTAAAGGGAAGTAAGTAATCTCTGCGCTATTTTGTATTTTGCCAAAACCAAGACTTTCATCTAGCTTCCCCACATCTGTCTAGGAAACATGCATAATGTTTGCATCATCTTATTTCTCCCAATTAAAATCTACTTTTATACAAGCACAGAATCAACAGTTCTATTGTGCCGGGCTGATGGATCCCCTTCTTCACTCAAGCAAGTGAAAAGGGTTTGCACGGGGCTGCTGTTCCAAGTTCCTGCGCAGGCTAAAAAAGTAGACGAACCATGAAAAAAGGCGAGCGAAGAGAAAAACAGACCAATGCTTCAGCAGCACAATGCATCTACCGGTCCCATCTCTTGTGGAATGTGTTCAGTGAAATTCTGGTTGCTCTTACCTTTCGTTTAATGTCTGTAAACTGAGAAAACATGAGAGACCAATAGAAGGCCAGCTGCACGATATAGTAATAGTAAAGGCTGGATGCTAGGGGCTGGGGAAAAAAAGACATACAAAGGACAAGTTGGTTAAAGGACAAAGGAGTCCAACATTTGCATTAAAAGCCACTTTGTTTCCCCTCAATCAATCCATCTCAGTCCCTTCGCCTTTCACCCCAGAAAGCTGAGGCAGGAGGAGAGGCAGCAGATGCCAAATTAAGGTTTAATAAAAGCCAACTTAAGCAGTTACAAATATATACAAATTATAGACGGACTGTTAAGGAATAAAATTATCCTTCTGTTTTTTCCAGCTACTCAGTTGGCTTAATTAAAGAGATCACATCTACCCAAAGAACCTTGCCTGCCTTCAGTTTTGGCAGGTTAAGGAATAAAAGTTTCCTGTTGGAGTAGGAAAAATAAAAGTAAGTCTTAAGGTCCATGTACAACTGTCCCAACTGAACAAAAGGCAAAAAGAACACCATGATATACGGTGGCTTGCATCACTGTTTTTGTACAATTGTCTCACCATCCAAGTGCCAGAGGAAATCAATTTTACAATATGGGGATACTCCACTAGCTCATTCCCATTTGCTAAAAGGATGTTTTGGCAGTTTCACGTAAAGGCCAAAAAACTGTATGGACGACTCCATCTGAGGTAGTCCTTCCTTTCCAGAGGGGACAGCAGACCACTGCTTGAAACCTTGTAAGAGCATCTGGGGCACCCACTCAGTAGATAATGAGAAGCCTTCAGATCTCCTGAGTTTCAACATCACACCCGTCCCAAGGAATAAAACTGGAGAGCTTACAAAAGGTTCAGTTCTCAAAACTTTGGGGATACTACACAAAACAATAGTACACATTCAAGTAAAGGATTTAAAGCTACCAGGAAACTTCAAAAGCTAGTTCATTAGACTTCTTCTGACTAACAGACCCTGAGGCATGCATGAGTCAACTCCTACCTGGAAAGGGTAGTTGTACCAGCACTGTCGTGTATCCCAAAACCAGGGGGTCTAGAATTAAAAGAACAGATTATTAGCTCACTAGCGTATTTCTTCCTATATGCCAGCAATTCTCAGCCAGGGTGCCAGGGAACCCTGGGGCGCCACCAGATCCTTTGAAGGGTCCCGCACGGTGTGAAGAGATAAGTAAATAAGCCCAGGTTGGACATGTCTCTGCCTGGACAACCCCCCACCCCTACTGCTCAGCACCTGGGTAAGCAGGTAGGCACCAAAATATATATATTTGTTTTTTAAACTGTGTGCCACACAGCTCACAACAGTTATGGAGGGGTGCCTTGAGTCCAAAACATTTGAGACCCATTGCTATACAGTCTTTGGTTTTGCTCACTTAAAACATTCCTTTCCCACCACAGCCCAGGAGCTCCAACATATTCCTTCTATCCAAGCTGCCTTTACTCTTGGATTTCACAGAATGAAAACCATCTATTTCTTCTGGCAATACTGTGTTATTATGCACATGGAAATTCAAGTGCAAAGGAAGAGCTCTTAGCAAAGACAGTCTGAAGATATGGATCTGTGTCTTTGCAAAGACAAAAACCCCCACTGTGGGCTCTACTTAAGGGTGAACAAGTCTATCCTGTTCTGAAGTCAGAGGGAGAGAGAAAGAATCCTCTTGAATCAACGGCAGAGGGCAGATTTTATAAAAGCTGTCTTTCCTGTTTTGTGAGGCCATGGCTCCCAATATGCACCTAACTCCTAATTCTTTTTTTCCTTTTTTTTTTTTTTTTTTTAAAAGGATTACGGTCAAGATCAAGCTAGTTTTAATTCAGAAAACTTGGGTAACAACAGCAAGGAAGATGAAGCAGCACCAGCTTCACTACCGGTGGAACAAACTCAGGTGGAATAGGTTTAAATTAGACATCCGCAAGACCTACTTCACAGTTAGGGCGGCTAGGAGCTGGAACCAACTTCCTAGGGAAGTGGTGCTGGCTCCTACCCTGGGGATCTTTAAGAAGAGGCTTGATGCCTACCTGGCTGGACTCATTTGAGTCCAGTTTTTTCTCCTGCCTAGGTGGGGGGTCAGACTTGAAGATCTACAAGGTCCCTTCTGACCCTACTTCTATGATTCTATGAAACTCTCCAGGGATCCTAGAAAATGACATGGTGTCACCTATTCAATACAATACAAGTACTAGGTAGCTAGATTAAAGTTAGCATGGGTATGTCACATCAGCCAATCTGCAGTGAAGGTATAGCCCTTAGTCTCATAGCATATCACATGGAGCAAACAGCAGAAGGAAAAAATTGAGAGCCACACACAAAAATATACTACTCACCGACCAGAGAAATCTGATTCCATAAGAAAATACACTTAAAGAAAATGTAAATCTCCACCTGAGAACAAAAGTATAAAAAAAGACAGAAGTGAAGCATTTAAATGAAAATGAACACTGCATGGTTAATACTTGTACAGCAAAAGTCAGAACAATTATAAACAGTACTAAATTAGCCACCAACAGAAATGAGTTTTGCTGAGTTTCAGTCATCTTTTTAGGGCAAACTCACTAATATTACTAAATTCAACCTTTCATCCATCAGAATAAAAATA
Source organism: Crocodylus siamensis (assembly GCF_052110815.1). NCBI lineage: Eukaryota > Metazoa > Chordata > Crocodylia > Crocodylidae > Crocodylus > Crocodylus siamensis. The sequence continues at coordinate 5,137,455 of NC_143400.1, forward strand.
TTTAGGGAAATGTATGTCCCACACTAATTAACATGAAGAGTTCAGGTTCACACTTAATTGGCGGAGTGTTTTGGAAACATAGGGAAGTTAACACTGACTTATACATCTCGGTACATACTGGTACCAAGGCTACAACTTTGAAGAAACATCAAGATCTAACAAATGCCCAACAGAAACCCTACTCAACACGTGAAAGATTTCAAATTAGAGCTCAAACCAGTTAGACACAGGACAAATCCTCCTCCCATCCCCATCTGTATATCTTACTTGGTAACTTAAAGTAGACAAAGTTTTACTAGCAAATGGGAGGGAAGGCAGGAAGTTAATGTGGGGAGATTAAGTAGTCATTAGGGAGGAGAAACAAAAGCACCATCTGGGAAACAGGGGCAGGGGGAAAAAACTCTCAGCTACTACACTGATGTGGTCCATATAAATTGTTGAGGCAGAAAAAAAGAGCAAGAAAATAAACTGAAGTAGGCTAGAAGAATCATGAAACCATAAAGAAACTCTATAGACCATCGCCTAAGTCATGAAGAAAGTCAGTTTGGAAAAAAATATTTTGTTTGGGAAGTCAGATTGTCCAGAAAGCTCTCAGCTGCCTTAAGTGGAGTTACTCAGTTATGGTGCAATGTCACTAATTGCATGAGAGAGAAGCCATCCTGAGACATAAGATTATTGACCATTTAGACTTAAATGGTCCTGTAGAGATGTCTTGGCATACATACCACTTTCTATGAATAAATGCTAAAAAAGTCTTCCTAATTTCCTCAGTGTCCACCTGCCCCTAAGAAACCCATTTCCATTCATAATCCATTGACCATAAAATGTCAGTTCAAAATACAGGGCGCAAGTCGAGTTTTAAGATGAGGCCACATTCTGGTCTCTGCACAAACCTACATGCTCTCACAAAATTTAGTGAGGATGGTGGGTTTGTCCTGGTTCCTCCGATGACGAAACCAGCGCTGGATCTTTCGAACATCCCAGTCTAGCTGCTTTGACAACCCTTCTAACCTTCTTCCATCTGGAAACTAGGAGAAAATGAACCAAGAGTCAGACACTGTTCCTGTTTTCCAAAGACCTTTTCCTTTCCCAAATCTTTGAGACTTTCCCTCTTTGAACCATGAATCAGTCACAAAATCAGATGGTACACATACAGAGAAAATCATGCTAGAAGGATGGTATTTGATACAAATTCTGTTTTGATACAAATTCAATTAAACTTTTAGCATTAACAGAAGCATAGCATGACAATTCATATATATTTTTTACAATATTACAATATTATATATTGCCATTTTCAGAGACTTTTTATACCTCTCACTTCTAAAATGTAAATCTAAGGGAGGAGTATCTCTACACTGTTCCTAGGAAATCTAGCAGTGTCATTGTCTTTAGTGGCACAAGTCAGTTCACAAAGGCAGACGAAACAGGGCCTGATAGCAACTGCTTCCAAACAGGCCAATTGCTGAGGCGGGTGATATTAAAATGACAGTGGTCTAAAATTAATGAGTTCCATCAGGAAGTCTCCAGATCTCACAATTGGGTTTGTGCACAATCTGTATGGCTATGCAGGGCACTGAGCTACCAACATGGCCACAACAGCTGTGCAACAAACTCTAGATAACAGAAACATCTTTGCTCTAAGGATGATGTTCCAGAGCAGCCTCCCTGCAATCCCATCACAACCACACTGCTCCTTTCACTTAGGTGTCAAGGGCTCAAGCTACCTAGAACATCTGTCCAAAAGGATAAAGGTCGTAAGGCTTGTTTTATAGAACTCTAATTTCAAAACAGGAAAGTAATTTTGTTTCTGCACCAGTGCTGCCCTCCATGCTAACATCCCAATTTCTGAGCCTATTCAGTCTAGTGGTCCAGCTAAAAGCCAGAGTTGTTTTGGTTACATTTTTAACCAATGGCTCCCTCGTGTGCTTCTTTTTGAACTTGACTTTCAAGGAGCCTTGTGTCTAAGCTTCTCCTCCCCCCACCCCAGTCCCTAGTGAGAAAACACAAAGCTCCCTCTGTTCAGCTGCAATTCAAGCAGCATAGAATGACCCAAGTTTTATTGGAGATATTTTCAGAACCACTTTTGCACTCACTAACAGAATTTTATCCACTTTACTCAGAACAGCATTCAGACTCCTATATACGATCATAAGAAACTCTATTTTATTTCCTGATACTAGTGTCAGTGATACTACCAATATCAGTTTAACTGACAGCTTTGAATAAATGAAGGACAGCCTGCAGGATTTAGGCATTTAATGGTGAAGCAACACTATGGGCAGATGTTACAATGAAAAAGTGGCTGAGAGCAAAAACCAGAAGAAATCCTACTGCCAACATTCAATATCCTATCCCAAAACAGGATCCTTTGCTATTAGCAGTTACAACTGAAGTTTTCCCTTCCTACAACTAGACTTTGGCTTCGAGAGCTATCCAGTTCTACAAACCACAGCAGTAATCCAAGGAAGGCATCTGTGAGACAGACCAGCCAGGCCAGTCTGCAGAGAAGGTAAAGGTACCTTCCAGGAAGAAGTGAAAGATACAGGGGAATCTCCTGGTAACTACTGGAAATTCAGTTGCGCCATGTGGAGAGATTCAGGGGACCAAAGGAAAAAGCTCACGTCCTCTACAACAAGAAAACTTTGTGAACGTTAAACAATTCTTTGGCTTGCAAAACTGAAGCTGAGGCATAGAGAACAAAAGTCACTGTGAGAAACAGGAAAGGGGGTGGATATAGTCATATGTGAACTAAAGCAAGGTGCCAAAATTACTCAGTAAAACGAGTGCTCATCAGAAACAGACCCCAACTAAACAGAATTAGCACTGGGCTGCAAAGTGTGTGTCATCAAAACCATAAGAGAGAGCCAAGTTCTCATTTACACACCTGCCTCTTGAGCAGGATCTGGAAAATGACTTACCTTGGTGATGGATGTAAACACTTTCTCTAGAATTGCATTGGGTTGAGCTCTGTGAGGTCCACTGTCTTGAATGCCCAGGTTTATGGCACATGGCTTGGCAATAAACCTGAAAGTCATAAAGAAGAGCCATATTCAAGATACAAGTTTTTTTCCCCCTCTCAGTGACTGAATCATGTGCCCCAACTGCTTGCAGACTGCCCAGTACTACCCAAATACCGCCCAGCCTTCTTCAGGTTGGTAATTTATACTCCTTCACTGCAGGATTTCCTTCTGCCAATGTCAAAAGAAAGTCATGATAAGACTCTGGGAAGAGGGTTACAAAACAGTCTCTTTGGTGAATACAGATTGTTGCATTTTAATCTGCATTATCAGGACATTTTAAGTGCTTGGGAAAAGTAACAGTAGGCGCCTTGGGGACTAATGTCCACTTTATGTTACCAGAGCTGGTAAAGAAGCTGCAGGGTAGGCTTCCTTGGGAACTTACTGTAGCTGCAAACTGGTAGAAATGCTTCTAGAAATGGAGAAAACTGCCACCTTATTGAAACACTCCTGAATAGCTAAAAAACTAACAAATGACGAGAGAGAGGAAGAGAGTGAGGATGTAACACAGAGGACAAACATGTGTACTGTTGAGCCCAACTCAAATGCCTTGCCAGTTTCCCAGCTATTAAAAAGGGATGGTACACTTAGCTCAAACATCCAGGGAAGCTGTGAGATTTAATGTATGAAAGGTTTGAAGATCACAGAATAAAGGTATGTATCAGCAGCATTTTTAGCCACATCCGATAACCTGCAACTCCCCAAATCAGCAGCAAATCCTTTAAACAGGAATATAAGACATATAGAGTTGCTAGCAAATCAAGAGCGCAAGACTACAAGAGATAATGAAAAAGGGACAACATTCGACACGCTTTATCTTAAAAACCGGATTGGATCCCTCCCACCACTGAGCACTCTGCTCCTGCCATTCTGAGGCACTCTGAAAAGCACCTTCTGGATGATGGTGAGGATTCAGACCCCCTTTTCAGATGAAGATGCTAAAATCAAATTCTTGAAGAGATACGTAGTGCTTGGCAGCCACAGGTCCCAGATCACTTCACAGGTGCGACACCAATGTAGCCCTCCAATGCCACTTGTGATGGGCAAGTAAATACCCAGTTCATAGCTGGGAAATTAAATGCTTCCCTCCATCAAGAACCTTTCTAGTTTAGAAGTTGCTTTGCTTCAAAGAGAAAATAAGATGGTGGAAAAGAGTCTTAATTCCAGAGAAAAAAGCTCTGCCTGAATGGGGAGGGGTGCCATATTAATATTGGGTTGGTCAGGCCAATCAGGAAATGCAGACTAATTAAAACATATTTTATCATCTTGCAATAAAAGTAAATTATAATTGCCACTACCAGAAAACCGTTCACCGTATGTACAATGTAAAGACTGCCTCTTCACTGCTTAAATGGCAACTATTCTACCTGCCATCTTCAAGACCACATCCACATGACTTTTCTTACAAAGATTTCCTCCTGTCTTGAGAACTGTGCATCACAATTAATAACATAATTAGGAGGCACTAAAGGTCATCATCTAATTTCCTTTGTTCAGTTTTCATCCAAATGCCCACCCTATGGTTTGGTTTCCCCCAAAGTGCCAAAGCAACCACATCTTTTGCATGACAAACCAGTTTGACAGTTGCGCCCAAGGAAGCCAATGGAGTCAAAAGGGAGGACGAGAACTTGGAGTGAACTGCTCTAATCCTTTCCTTTCTACTGAAGATAAAGTACCCTCTCTAGAGAGCCCTTCTTTACAAATCCAACCTCCTACGTGGCAACATTAGTTGTCTGCCGAGTCCCTATTGCAGTTCTGAAGAAGGAAACTTTCCCAACATAGTAAGACTTATGGTATGTGCACCTTTGAGCAGTCTGGATTTAATTAACAAGTTACTTGAGATAAGAGGCTCAACCCCTGTAGCAGTGTAGCTCATTTCAAAATCTCAGTATATGAGATGTATAAAACTGAAAGGAAGAGACTTCTGTCAATGATTTACAAACTCTGATTTTCAACTCTGTTTCTTGAATGGAACAAATTCTAGAGGACTGATTAGTCAGATAGAAACATGTTGCAGTTCTCCCCACCCTTGCACCTCAGCACTGGCTAGCAGAGATGCATTCCGGAGTCATAAAACGGTCCACGTATTTTCCCAGCTTCAACATCACGCAGATTCACTGAGGTTTGTAAATCACTCTTTGCATCAACGTGACACCAATTCAGAGAAAGTGGAGCTGCAACAAAATTTAGGGGAAAAAAAAATACTTCCTCCTAAGGCGGAATATCTAAAGGGGGAGGGGAGGGGAAGGAAGAACAGAAGAAGCACAAAGGGAGAGGAGCTAAGACAGAAAAGCTCCAGAAATATATAGTTTATGCTCTGTATCATCAGTCCTGCTGCCAATTGTGTGTCAAGGAACCATCTGACTTAATCACCCCTAAGGCCTGGATGTGGGTATAAGCACAATGGGATTTTATTAGAAAATCTGAATTGATGACATGTTCAAAAAGTGGGAGAAAAGGATCTCAGAAAAATGGGCTTTGACAGTAAAAATTCTAGGACCGGAACTGACAGTATAATGCCCTGGACACTTCACCAGTGAAAACCTACTCTCCAGAGATATGGTTAAAAAAAAAGAAAAGGAGCCACCCCCAAGGCACCATGACAGAGTCAGGAGGTTTCACTCTGAAGGGGAAAAAAAAGAGAGAGAAAAAAAACCCTGTCAAGCTCTCATTTTTCTGTGTTTATATTGTAAAGGAGTTTCACGCATCAAATGCCAAGCAGGTCAAATGGGGAATCTAGACAAGCTCAATCTTAGGTTCACAGACAGAATTCAGGCGAGAAGGGGATGCTGCATATAGAGATGAGTGCTACCTTTGGAAGGAGGCCAGGGAGCAAAAGCACCCAGTTCTGAATGCAAGCCTGTCAGCTCAGTATTAGCACAACTGATCTTGCTGGCTACACCTTTCTGCACAACCGTACATAAACCTGAGTAGGGCAAGGGATGCTACAAGAAAAGCTCTCAGTTGCAGAACTACAAAGCCAGAGGAAAAGCAGTCCAGATATATGGCACTGATTAAGTGTTACTCTGGGGGCTACTTTTCTTGACTTGCAGAACTTGTATCTTGCCCTTGCCATCAGCTGGTCCCTAAGGTTTTAAAGGAAAGTGAGTATCGCCTGCACTTTTGCTAAAATAAATACACCCAGGCCAGTTCATAGGTGTCCACAGGGAAGGGAGAAGGAATTCTGTCCTGGCAGCCCCTACAATATCATGGAATCATAGAAAACGGGGGCTGGAGGAGACCTCAGGAGGTCACATTTAGTCCAACCCTCTGTTCAAAGCAGAACCAGTCCCAACTACATCATCTCAGCCAGGGCTTTGTTGAGCCAGGCCATAAAAAACTCCATGGATGGAGACTCCACCACCTCTTAGGGAACCCGTTCTAGTGCTTCCCTACCCACCTAGTGAGAGGGTTTTTTTAATATCTAGCCTAAAATTCCCTTGCTGCAGCTTGAGACCAGGAAGCAGTCTAACACTCTAATAGGAAACATTCCAAGACACGATTGCCTTTCATTTACTGGTAAGCGTGGACATGTGGCCAAGTCCAGCGCTGGTAATCTAGGTTAAGATGGGATTTGGCACTCCTGTTATAAATAAGTCCTTGGATCTTTTACATTGGTTTCAATGATGCTTCAGAGCCTTACATGCCAGGGCAGATCAATTCTGGGCTCTTGCTTTCTCTCTTTTTAAAAAGGACAGGAAGTAGACCGGGGGTGAAAGAGGAAGCAACTCTCCTGACCCATTTCTTTTTTCTATTCCCCCCCGCCACACACCACACTTCTGTAGGCCCCAATGGCTTTTCTGCCTCTCTCCATTCCACCTACCACTTGGTCTATGCAAGCCTACCAGGCACTGCACTTCTCATGGCAAAGGAAAGTGAAAACCAATTAGATTCCTAGGCAGTCTTTTTGCAGCCCTTCCCACGATTACGAAAGCGCTGCCCTTTCCACAAAGGAGAAACTAAGATTATTCAGTCTTCCTCAAACCATTTACGCAAGAAACCAGTGGCTTTGTTCGCGTCTCTTTGCAGTCTTCCTCCATAGAAGCACCTATGTGTTCTCGCCATGCCCCACATCTCATTTTTTACTGATATGCAATATCCCATTGTACTTTCACGCTAACATATTAAAAAGGTACAGCACACGAAGAAAACGTCAAGATAAATGACAACTTCATGTCTAACAGAGTACAGGAGAGTGAAGGATCAACGTAGACACCGGGAAGAACGTGGGTCGCCAGACCTTGGACGGGGCTCCCAAGGGAGGCGGACCTCTCCCCTACCCGGGGGTCTTTAAGAGGACATCGGACAAGCACCTGACCCCAGCATGTTTTCCTGCCCAGGGCCGGGGGTCGGACTCGACGATCTGCCTTCCAACCCCAATATCTACAAATCTATGACAGCGGGAATTCTCGACCCAAAGAAAAAGCCCGCCATCTAGAGACACGCAGCAGGGTCAGGCTTGGAGTTCAACCTCAACGAATCACTTCAGGGGGCCACTTTGAAACCTCAACCCGAAGACGAACCCCAAGTTTTCAAGGTTTACCCTTAGCGTGTCTTTTCTAGCCGAATGGCGGACTTGTGAGCCTCCTCCCCACCCCAAGGGGCTGCGAAACATGCTGCAACACGAATGATAAGTGACTGCTCCATCCATTTCGCAATGACAGCCAGCGTGCGGGAAGCCGGATGAACCGGTCAGGGCGCGAGGGCCTGGCGGTCCTTATTTGCTTGGGATTAAAACCCACAAGCAACTTCACGAATCTGGCTTCACAGGCAATTTCAGGAGCCCTGGATGGGCCAAACCCCCCCGTCCCCATGCAAACCTCCGCGCAGGGGTGGGTTTCTCCCAGAACCCACGGTTTTCTCTCGCGTTTGCTAGTCTCGGGGGTCCCCTCAACGAGTGCGGCCTGGGCGTGTCCCGTCCCCCGCGGAGCCCACAGGAGCCCGGCCCGGCCCGGCCCTGCCCGCGCACCTCTCGAAGACCAGCCGCACGGCGAAGATGCCGAGCGCCAGCGGTAAGGCCCAGGCGACGAGGCCGGGGGGCGGGGAGCGGCCCGCCATGTCCGCCCACGTCACGTTGTGCGGCAGCCAGAACCGCTCGTCCCAGAACCAGGCCGAGAGCAGCGCCGCGGCCGCCGCCATCTTCCGCCCGCCCCGCCCTAGCGCGGGCCACGTCCGGAAGAGCGCTGGCCACTCCGCCCTCCTCTCGCCGGCCCGCCGCGGCCGCTCTGTGCTGCGCTCTATGGTCAGCCCTCCGGCAGCTTATGCGCATGCGCGGGGGGAGCGTGTTCCAGCACGTGCGACGGGCTTGAACGCTTCCCGCCTCCGGCCCAGCGCTACGGACTTAAGAGGGATCACGTGAGCCCAGCATTCATTCCTGCCCAGGGCGGGGCGTCGGGCCTGGTGGTCCGCTCCGGTCCCCTCCAACCCTGCATCTGTGGAGGACCTTCTCCGCTGGGGACACCAACTTAGGGGGAGCACAGTCGCGCTTGAAGAGGCAGGCGGACCCCGGCAGATGAGAACTGGCAAAGTTCACCATGGAGAAACGTACGGCGCTTCACCTGAGGACGGGCAACCTCCAGCGCCGCTCCAGGGCTTGCGGCGCCAAACTGATTAGCATTGGCGATGCGTAAGGGGTGCACGTGGACCCCGGGAGAGCAGCTGCGCAGCCCCTGGAAGTGCCAGCCGCGAGACCAGAAGTGCACTTCCGGCTTCGCTCCTGGGGGACGCCACCCGCCGTTGGCAATCTGGTGCCTCCGCAGACTTGGGAGGCACCAGGTGCGCACCCTGACCAGCACCACGCACGAAAGGGACCCGTATGAACACGAGCTGGCAGCGCGCCGCTGTAGCCAGCAGGGCAAATAATACTGTGGCGTGCACCACTCGATGCATCTCTGGTAACACCAAGGAGGCGATTCTTCCGCTCTGCTCAGCCCTGGTGAGACCACAGCTGGAGAGCCGCGTCCAAGTCTGGGAACCGCACTTGAACAAGGACACGGACATGCTGGAGGGAGTCCAAAGAAGAGCCACCCATGTGATCGGAGTCTTAGCTGGCAAGCCATAGGGGGAAAGGCTGAGGGACCTGGGCTTCTCCAGCCTGAAGGAAAGGCTGAGAGAGGACCTGGTAGCAGCTTACCGCCACACTAGGGGAAGTACAGCAAGGGCTCGGTGAGCAACTGTTCACCAGAATACCCAACGGGAAAACCAGGAGTAAAGGCCACAAACTCCTGGAAGATTGATTCAGGCTCAACATTAGGGAAAACTTCTTCAGTCAGGGTGTCTGTAGAATAAGCTCCCTCCAGAGGTGGTGCAATCGCCTGCCAGGGAAATCTTCAACAGGAGACTGGACAGTCACCACGTCTCTTTCCTGCTGGGTGCAGGAGGCCGGACCCAGTGATCTTCATAGACTGTAGGAGCTGGAAGGGACCTCGGAACTGCTCAACATCGAAAAATAAATGTGTACCCTTCTACCCCCATACAGCCAGGCCTGTCCAATTCCCTGTACTAGAAGGATGAAGGTTTTCTTGCCGTCAGAATGGATCAACAGTGTCACCTAGTGGTGACACACCCACATTAAGCAAGGAGAACGGCTGATCTTTCAGAGGCCTAAAATGCACCTTGGTGTAGTTTAAAAAAAAAAAAAAAAAGTTTCCAAGCACAGTTAAACATAAATGAAAAAGCTTTATTGAATAAAAATGGTTTCATACTTAGAAGGTTTGGTAAGAAAGCAGAATATTTTACACCTCTAAAATATAATTAGAGCTAATTTTCAAATTAATACAGTACAAAGAAAAGTTACTATAGAAATAACCCTCCCAGTTTGAATACCATTGTTTGTAGCATAAAATGCAGTCATGTTTAAAATGTACTAAAAACTTCAATGCTAGAAACAAGTCCTATGGAAAAAGAAAAATCTCACTGTTCTAGTTTTAGGATCCCACAGATTTTGTATGCAGCATAAATCTCACAGATGTAACCATTAAAAAAAAAAAAAAATCTTTCTGGCAGTTCAGTATCAGGAGAATGCAACTATCGAAAGGCCTTCAAACAGTATTTGCAACTTTAAGTAACTCAGAGTGGTACAGAAAGTCTAAGAAATAAGACATTTCACCTCTGAAACACATGGAATGCAGGAGTAATGCCCTGCAGGTTGCTGCGACACAGATGGGTTGTCCTCGTGAGCACTGCTTCAAACACCGGCTGTAATACTTCTATCCCAGAAGCGGGTGTGCTGGTGCCTTTGCTAGCCAGAGGGCTCTGGTACACCTTCATTCCAGTTTGGAAAATAAATGAGGCTTGCAGAGAAAAACAGAGTGCAAAACAGGAATTTTTCCATGGATCAAGAGCAAGCGAGTTAGACAATAGAAAGAATCATCCTGTTGTATTCTGTGCACTTCTGTATGAGACTTAAGTTGCTAGATACTAAGCACAAAACAATTAGTGTTTTCATTATAAAAATATCCCAGCTGTGCCCTTTACATGAATTAAAGTGCATTCAGTCACCATTTTAAAAGCAGGCCTGAAAGTTCCTTTGAAATTGGTCCCCAAGTATTGCAATAGCATTCACAGTGGCAAGAGTAGTGTATTAAAAGAGAAGTTTGGTTTTTAAATGCCACCACTGGGAGTACAGTGAAGTCCTGCAAATCATCATTGGCGGAATAAAGTACAGAAGATGACAATGAGGATAATCAGGGTACAGAATGGATCTTTGTTCCCGTGCTGAGAATTGGGAAAGCTATCCCACAACAAGGGATTATGTACGTTTTAATTTAGATACATATGCCTTTTGCAGGTTTCCACTGTACTCCAAGACCTCGCACATTCTGTGGTTCCCTTATGGATCAATGTGCAGAGAGGATCACTTTCACAGAGGGCAGCTGCTTGTTAAAGCTAAAACACCAATTTAAGGCCAAACACCTTGCAGCAACTTTGCCAGTGAAAGGCCAATTTATTCATCTTCATCTTCGTCCTCATAGTATCGATTCCTTTTGATCTGTTCCTCCACGGATAGTTCTTCCGCCTCTTCCTCTTCCCAGAACCCGACATCCTGGGATTTGCGATTCTGACCAGGAGATAATTCCTTAGAAGTCACCACATTCGCCAAGCTGGAGCGTTCAGGAGAACTTGGGGCAAGCAGTTCATTGTTTGGAGCTGGTTGCACTTCAGCAGCATTTTTTTCCTCTTCATCTGTCACTGTGTTCACCTGGCCGTTCTCCACCAAGTTTTCTTCCTCTTCTGCCCTCATACCAGGAGCTTGCCTTTCCTTCTCTGCCTCCAGGTCCTTATTCTTCTCTTCAGCATTACGGACATTTTGCTTTTTTTCTATCTCTACCTCCTTCTCTAGTTCCTGGCTCTTTTTGAACATGCCCCTGTCTGCCTTGGAAGGGGACGTATGCTCCATTTTGGGTCCCTTAACAGACATCGTTCTAAATGAGGCAGCTACCGTAAAGGGTCGGCTTCTTTCCTTCAGGGAGGAAGTTCTCCGTAACTTTTTGAGATCCAAGTCCTCAGCCTCCTGAACATCGGGCTTGGAGACCTCCTCTTCTGGAGGCCACTTTGGCTTGAACACCTTGATCCCTTCTTCTACAGTACTTCCTTGACTCCCTAGTTCAGATGGTGGTGGCCAGGCAATCCTTAGTTTCTTTGTTTCTGCAGGTTTCTCTTCTCTTTCGGGCAAAACCGCAGCTCTTGCTTCCATGCTTGCTGCCAGAATTCCCACCTTTGCAATGGGGGCATCTTCTACGCCTGGACTTTTAGGGACGTCTGTCGTACAGGTGGTCTGGGCAGATTTCTCCATGGATTCTTCTTCATTTTCCGTTTTGCTCATCCATAGCTCTTTGTGCTGTTTGTGCCCAAACCCCTCGTCGTAGTTGCCTTTGGCTTTGAAAAGCTGATTGAAGTGAGGCTTGCAGTAAATGCTCCCATGGAGAGATGCATAAGTTCCAAGACTATTCAAGAAAAAGTGGAGTAAATATTAACATTCTTGCACACCGAGTCAAAGAAAAAAAAAAGTCCAAGCTTCTCAGGTCACTAAGAAAGACCTGGCATTAAAATGTCTTTGGTGTTCAGTAAACAGTCCTACAGTGGCTTCACCTGATGTCACCAGATGGAGCGCATGCTGATAAAACGGGACCCATGTCTCCCTCCCTCACCCCTCAGGGCTTAGAATTGCAAAGTGCTTTAGGAAGGCGGGACACTATCCTCACTTTAGGGGGTTGACATGACTGGTGCTAGATCCTGACTCCCAGCCTCTGCTAGATCCACCGGATTTCCACCGTCTCTGCCTCAGCCTCCTGTTGGCACAGCACTTTACATTCTGCTTGTTAACGTGTCAGGAAAGCTGAACTGCCTCCTAGAGAGAGCAGGTTCAAAGCAAGGCAGGTTACCTGAGTTTACTGTTGCAGTATGAACAGCGGAAGCAGCTGATGTGAAACACCTGCTGGTTGGCAAAGAGGCGCTCCATTGGGTACACCGTCTTCTGACACCCAATGCAAGTCTCCTTCGCTGGCAACTGAAACTTCTAAGGGGAGAAAAGAGGGCTTGTTAATTGGAAACAAACTGCCTGGTTGAAGGCTGGGCAAAACACCAGAAACACCTTTGGACCCCTGAGCATGCCATTATCAGCAGCTCTGACAGTTAGTCCCCGCATGAGACTCAGTGGGTTAAGCCAGTCCTAAAAGACTCTACACCAGGGGATGGGCACAACGCGGCCCGCCAGGCCATTCCATCTGGCTCGTGGGCCCCCTAAAAGTTTTAGAAAACTAATATTTATCTGTAGCCGACAGTCATGCGGCCCTCAATGGCTTGCCAAGACTCAGTAAGCGGCCCTCCACCCAAAATAACTGCCCGCCCCTGCTCTACATGGTATTCTCACATAATTAATGTACCTCTAGGGAAAGAGATGGTGGTAGATAAATACTGTGGGACAAGGAAGCAACTTTTGATCCTCTAGTGTACGTGCAAAATGTCTCTAGCCAGGTGCCTGATGACTCCACTTACACGGAGTCCTGTGCCCATCATATCAAGACCTTTGACACGTACGCCTAGGCAAGAGCATGGAGCAGTGGAGGCTGCCCCACGGTACCACCCCCCTTTAGACCATTGAGACAGAATCCGAGTCCACATGTTCAGTGCCTGGAGGGTTGTAATTTCTGCCAGAGAGCAACTGCTGCTGACTGCTTACTGCCTTGCGAGAAGGGTGCCTTTGTCAGGGTCTCTTAGCCTTTCTCCATCCAAGGAGTACCCACAAGGGAGCAGGGGCTAAGGTTTCGAGGCGCCTTATACTCGCCTTACTCGGGAGGTTGCAACACTGGTATTTTATAGGAGCTACCCGGCAAGGTTTATTAGATGCTCTTGGGATTATGAACAGGGAAGGCTCACTTAAGCAGGAAAACATGTCAACAGAAAGGTTTCGATGCTGCAACGATGAGGTAAGCTATCCTCCACCGCTGACATGCCATCCTTATAAAATTAAAGTACTCATCGACTATGGCTAGCATTAACGGAGGTCTGATGTTACACAAGTACAGTCGTATGCATTTCCTGAGTAAATGAACAGCATCTTCTAACTAGGGAGGAGCACATGGGTAAAGTCAAGGCTAGGGCCTACATGGGAACGACCTAAGCATTTCTGCTTCCTGAAGGCATCATAAGGTGGTACTCTGTCCATTAAAAAGGTCACTTGATGCTGCTCATTAAACAGAAAGGTGGTACGTAATGTTGGAGGAACAACTTATTACACATTCTGTCAAAGCTTGACCTTCCTGGACCACTTTCCGATTGCAACCATTCTTCCAGCTACAGAGTATAGAAATATCTAGGGGTGCATCGGAGCGCACACACGTCGCTGTCCTTCGGCAAGGGAACAATATGTTGGAAGTTTAATACAAAGGATTTAAGGGAACCTTATGATGGTTAAGGGATGTGGCAAGGGGGAACTGGAAGGTCACAGGACGAAGAATTAGTGATTATTTCTAGTCTCTTACAAATAAAGTGACACCAGGGCACGGCATTGATTATGACAGGTGAAGGCCAAACTATAGAAGACAGAGCCAGTCAGTTTAAATTTGGTCAGTCAACCTTAATGTTGCATGTAATTAGGTATTTTTCTATGTATTAGTATCTAGTCACACACACACACTTCTGGTCAACGTCATTTCAGACAATGTCTCAAGGGTCTAATCCACATTGATATTACACTGACCAGCCCACCTCTCTGAGCTCAAGAGATACATTTTTTTAAAAGGGAACTCGTAGGCACACACCCTGCACATATTTTCAATTCCGAGAGAGTGAAAACTCATGAACAGAAATTTAGGAGGCCAAAGATCTACTCGCACATCCTTTGCCGCAAGACGGAGGAACAAAATGCCAAGCAACTTGCCTGCCAGTCCAAAATACACCGCCCTCCCCAGCCCAGTGGCAGAACTTTGCAAGTTTGCATTACAAGCCACTGCAATGCATATCCCAGTCTAAGAAAAGGCACTTACACACGTATGTAATGGGCCCTGTGCCTGCTGGCAAGGTGTTTTGGGGTGTGTAGAGAAAGGATTTCCTTTCCGGGCACACTAAGAATAGGAGCTACAGGAGGAGGATGAAGACCACTTAATGTAAAGGAGAACTGGAGAGAAAGCTGAGAGTTGAGCTCACATTAGAAGGGAAGCAGAAGGCAGGAGTAGAGATTAGGAACCAAGAGCAGGAAACAGAAGCTGGAAAAGACAAATAGGAACCTTGGATGAATAAACAGCATGTGGGCTACTCTCCAAGTACTGCAGCTACTACAGTACCAATGGAGGTGACAGCCACTTGTTTTCCAAATGGTCAAGCATACAGGTTGCAGATTCTCTCAGTTTTTCACATAAAGAATAAAAGCTGGAAAAACAAACAAACTTGTGAACCTCCCACAGTCCAGAATGGCCTCAAAGAAGCATCCAAGTCATAACATCTTTTATGAGACACTCATGGTACTCTGTGCATGGTAAGGACCCAAGTCTCATCACTCTCGAGACTGGCTGACTCTTGAGAGTAGCCGGACAGAGTTTAAGAGAGGCTAGGTTTGAGACCAAAGCAGTGCACTGTGGGATGCCTGGGGAACCAACTGGTCGCCAGCCCTGTAAGAATATCACAGGACAACTGTTCAGATGTCTGTTGCAATAGCACAGGAGGAAGTGTTAGTAGCTCTTATCCTGGGAACCCTTTGGGGTATCTGTCTCATGACAAGCGGCGAGGACATCTGAACACTCATGCTTTGTCTTGCAGGAAAACATTTGCCCCTGTGGCTGGAGAAATCTGTTTGTAGCCTCAGCGAAGGCTCTTATGCTGCATCATTAGCACGATGCGGTTTTAACAGCACAGCACCAGTCGGCATGCAGCTCAAACACCACAGATCACCAGATCCTCCGATCTATCAAAAGCCTGTGCTGAGCCCAACATGAAATTCCTGCATATCCTACATGCTGTCAAGAGCTAGTTTCTGCAAAACGCTTTGTTGAAATAAAGGTTGAACGTACACTAAAGTTACAGGGGTTAAGAGCTCTTGAGGGATAGTTTAGATACTGAGGAATTAGCACAAAGTCCCCCAGGAGCACATAGATGCACAGGCTGGTTTAGGTCATTTCTATGTTATAATCAGCTTTACTTCCATGAATTGTTGCTCATCTTTAGGAGACAAATTAGCTGCCATACCTTCACAGCTTTTGGTGGAGAGGCATCCGTTTGGCTGAGTGGTTTCGTATCGAAGGCTGGCTGTTTTGCACAGACAGGTCTCTGGGTTTCCATCCCAATCTGTGAATTGAGTTCAACTGGGGGAGGGAACGGGAACAGTTATTTCCATTCATGTAAACAGGAGAAGAATTCTAGAAGAATTAGCTCCAAAGCCAAAATCTTTACGTGCTCAATTTACTCTGACCTTTTTAGCACCAAACTTATCAACCGAACTAACTGCTGGTGGGGGACGTGGAAGTGGGCCAACCTCTTACCAAGTCTGCATGCAACTCCTGGAGACTATGGCACCATTTAAAAATGCTTCTGAACATGCTTAACTCAACCACAGGAACTCAATGGACTATACCGTAACCAACCATGAGCCGACATGCTTTACTAATTTTCTTACCACTGGAGGCAGACAAGGTTCTTTGGGTGCATCTGATATCTTTTATTAAACCAACTTAAATTGGTGGGGGAGAAAAAAAAAATTTCCATCCAGGAAGAGCACACACCAACTGCAGATGCTTCCTCAGCCTGACGAAGGGTATTTAAACCCAAAAGCTTACTAAGAAATATTTTTCCAACCATTTGAGTTGGTCTAATAAAAGGTATCAGATTCACCCAAAGAACCATGTCTGCCTCTGTCCTTAGACCAACACGGCTACAACCTCCACCCTACCACTGGAGGACACTTAAAATACAGCAGCACGGGGCAGCTGACTTCAGTATACACCTTGGATTATTGACTCATCTGTAGGCTACTGTGCATACAGTACTATAAACCCAAATGGTAGGGGGAACTGCAGTTACAGTTACGTTCCTACAAAATTTAGAGCTCACATTATCTTAACACTGCAGCTCCAAATCAGGTAACTAACCTGATTAAAACAAATTCAGCACAGGACTTGAGCTGGAGAGAACAACTTTAGCACAGAAGAGATTTTGATTGGAAAAAATATATATACACATCCTCAAAATTTGATTCAAAGGGATTGCAGATGATGAAAGGATTAGGAAGAGATTTTTTTTTTGTTAAAAGGTTTATTTTTAAGGATTACTACACTTAAAACGAGCAATTTTATTCATTCTTTTTATTAACATGCAATCGTTCATAAGGAACAAAAATGTCAGAATCAGTCAAATTTATAATCAAGTTTTAAGTCACTGGAAGTCAGGAGTCCGAGATAAAAATTGACATGCAGTAGCATTTACTTTAGCCAAAATTGCCAACTTAAGTATGCTACAAATTAAAAGAATACCCATAGATAACACAAATAGACTTTTCTCGCATGCGGTAGGATCCAAGTTCTTGTACTGACAGATTGCTTCTGAAAGGGCACGTTAAATTAAATGCAGGTCTCAACCGGCATATACCCCCGTGATTCAATGGCTGTCTGTTGCCAATTCCAAAAGCTCGGGCTGCTGGCAGCAAAATGGGTTTCACTTAAGTACGGTGTGCAAATGTGTGCATTTCTGACACCCTCTGCTATTCGCTTGCCACATCTTATTGAGTCAGGGGAATGGGTACTTACTGGTTCCATCTTCAGAAAGATGAGTGTGGAAATTCAGACTGTTCTCCCCTAAAGGAACCTGAGAGAAAAACATGTTTGAGCCCATATGAAAGAGCTGCTCAGCTGGTTAAGTCCAGCTCACTCGAACGTACTCCTGGATCATCCTGGCTTGAGCAACAAAACAATGGGCAATTTAACAAAATAGGGCATTCATTCAGACAATAGCCATAACCTAAGTGATAAAATCAGTCTTGAAGGCACAAGGCAGGGTATGATCACTTGCCAAGAACAGGTGGCCTCTGCCACATAAAGCAGACTCCCAAGTTGTTCACCGCTTAAATACTCTCTAAATGCACATTCAGACTCTTTTGCTTAATGTTCATGCTAGGAGCATGGGCTGGAGATAGAGCTTTACAACTTCTACACCTGGATGCAGTAGGTTTAGGAAAGAACTAGCCACTACTTTGCTGATGTTCCCTACCGGTTCTTTCACTACTAAATCTGAGATCTGCTGGATTTGTCAGGCCTTGCTTCAGAAGCAACCCGATTCACATCACCTACTGGCAAGTCAGTGGCATACGCACATCCAGAAGAACCCAATTTCTCTAAAAATGGAGGCATTTAAAAAAAAAGATCCCCCCAAACTACAAAACCCTACGCTCCCAGTTTAGAACTCAGATCGGAATCTCTCATTATATTCCTTCTGCACAATATTTCATAGATTTCATAGACATCAGGGCTGGAAGGGACCTCGGGAGATCATCGAGTCCAGCCCCCTGCCCAAAGGGCAGGAAGTCAGCTGGGGTCATAGGATCCCAGCAAGATAAGCATCCAATTTACTCTTGAAGGTGTTCAATGTAGGTGCCTGAACCACCTCCGCTGGCAGACTGTGCCAGACCTTGGGGGCTCGGACAGTAAAGAAATTCTTCCTTATGTCCAGCCTGAAACGGTCTTGCAGGAGTTTGTGACTGTTCGACCTCGTCATCCCTTGGGGCGCTCTGGTGAACAATCATTCCCCCAGGTACTGGTGGTCACCCCTGATAAACTTATAGGTGGCCATCAGGTCACCCCTGAGCCTGCGCTTTTCCAGGCTACAGAGCCCCATGGCTCTCAGCCTGTCGTTGTAAGATCTGTTTTCCTGACCTCTGATCATGTGCGTGGCTCTCCTCTGGACTCTCTCAAGCTTCTCCACATCCTTTTTGAATTGTGGAGCCCAAAACTGGACGCAGTACTCCAGCTGCGGCCTCACCAAGGCCGAGTACAAGGGGAGAATGACGTCCCGGGATTTGCTCGAGAAGCATCTATGGATGCACGCCAGCATTTTGGTCGCTTTACTAGCCGCAGCATCGCATTGCAGCCTCATGTTCATCTTGTGGTCAATGATGACCCCCAAGTCTTTTTCTTCTGTAGTGCTATCCAACGTAGCACTGCTGAGCCTATAAGGGTGCTGCAGGTTTTTCCTCCCAAGGTGGAGAACCTTGCATTTTTTGGTGTTAAACACCATGAGGTTCTCGTCTGTCCATTTGCTGAGCTTGTCCAGATCAGCCTGGATCACCCGCCTGTCCTCTGGCGTGGATGCTTTGCCCCAAAGTTTGGTGTCATCGGCGAACTTGGCCAGTCCACTCCTGACTCCAATGTCCACAGTTTCATAGTTTCATAGTAGCTAGAGTCGGAAGGGACCTAGGTAGATCATCTAGTCCGACCCCCTGCCTTGGCAGGAAAGAGCACCGGGGTCAGATGACCCCGGCAAGGTGCTCATCTAACTTCCTTTTAAAAATCCCCAGGCTAGGAGCCTGCACCACTTCCCCTGGAAGCTGGTTCCAGGCCCTAGCCGCCCTGACTGTGAAGTAGCGCCTCCTAATATCTAATCTAAACCTACCCTCCGCCAGCTTGTGACCGTTATTCCTGGTCACTCCTGGCAGCGCACGGGGGAACAGGGACTCCCCCAATACCTGCTGATCCCCCCTGACCAGTTTGTAGCAGGCCACAAGGTCCCCCCTTAACCTTCTCTTGTGGAGGCTAAACAGGTTCAGGTCCCGTAGTCTCTCCTCATAAGGCCTGCCCTGCTGACCCCTGATCATACGAGTGGCCCTCCTCTGGACTCTTTCCATATCGTCCACGTCCCTCCTGAAGTGCGGCGCCCAGAACTGGACGCAGTACTCCAGCTGCGGCCTGACCAGTGCCGCATAGAGGGGGAGGATCACCTCCCTGGACCTGCTCGAGATGCATCTGTGGACGCATGACAGGGTACGGTTGGCCTTCTTGACTGCCTCCCCACACTGCCGGCCCATGTTCATTGTGGAGTCAATGACGACTCCAAGATCCTTTTCCGTCTCCGTGCTGGCAAGAGGGGAGTTCCCCAACCTGTAAGTGTGGTGCCGGTTCTTCCTCCCCATGTGCAACACCTTGCACTTATCAGTGTTAAACCCCATCCTATTCTCATCCGCCCACCGTTGCAACCTGTCAAGGTCAGCTTGTAGCCTATTGCAACCTTCTAGTGCACCCACATCCCCCCACATCTTCGTGTCATCAGCAAACTTGAACAGGGTGCTTTCTACCCCCTCATCCAAGTCACTGATGAAGATGTTGAACAGTGCGGGCCCGAGGACCGAGCCCTGCGGAACCCCACTGCCCACGTCCTTCCAGGTTGAGAAGAACCCATCCACTACCACCCTCTGGGTGCAGCCCTCCAACCAGTTGGCGACCCATTTGACTGCGTGGGCATCGACACCACAGTCTCCCAGCTTTTTGATGAGGACAGGGTGAGAGACACTGTCGAAAGCCTTCCGGAAGTCCAGAAAGACTACATCCACAGCAACCCCTGCGTCTAATGATTTGGTGACCTGATCGTAAAAGGCCACCAGGTTGGTCTGACAAGACCTGCCACTGATGAACCCATGTTGGTTGCCCCCGAGCATGCATTCCCACATCATTCCTGAGCATGCATCATCCCAATGCATTCCTGAGCATGCATTGTCCACATCATTAATGAAGATGTTGAACAGTATGGGTCCCAGGACAGAGCCTTGAGGGACCCCACTGGTTACAGGGCACCACGATGAGTGACTGCCATCAATCACAACCCTCTGGGTCCGACCACGAAGCCAATTTCCCAGCCAGCGGATCGTGGTGGAGCCAAGGCCACAACTGGGCAGTTTGGCCAAGAGGTGATCATGGGATACCAGATCAAAAGCTTTTTTGAAGTCAAGATATATAACATCAATCTCTTCTCCCTTGGTCCAGGTGATAGGTCACCTGGTCATAGAAGGAAATGAGATTGGTCAAACAAGACCTACCCGCAACAAACCCGTGCTGGCTGTCCCTTAGAATGTCAGCCTGGGCCAGTCCATCAAGGATGGCCTCCTTAATAAACTTTTCTAGGATTTTCCCCAGGATAGAAGTCAGGGTAACGGGCCTGTAGTTAGCTGGATCCACTCTCCTCCCTTTCTTGAAGATCGGCACCACATGGGCCTTCTTCCAGTCTTCGGGCGCTACACCAGAGCGCCAGGAGTTTTCAAAGACCCGTGCCAGGGGCTGGGCTATGACGCTCGCCAGCTCCTTGAGTACCCTGGGGTGCAGGTTGTCAGGGCCGGCTGACTTGAAGGTATCCAGCTTCTCAAGGTGTTCCTTCACGAGGTCAGCATTTATGGAGGGTAGGGGATCCCCCTCACCCAGATTTCCCTGTCCCATAGCAGGCATGGGCATCCCATGTGACTGATGAAAGACTGATGCAAAGTACCAATTTAATAGGTTGGCTTTTTCCTGGGCGTCAGTTGTCAGTTGCCCCATCTGGTTTAGCAGGGGTCCAACATTGCCCTTGCTTTTCCTCCGGCTCCCCACATATCTGAAAAAGGACTTTTTGTTGTCCTTGATGCCTGAAGCTAGTTGGAGTTCAGTTGCAGCCTTGGCTTTCCTGGTTTGCTCCCTGCAGGACCGGACCAGCGCAGAGTAATCCTCCTTGGAGGTGAATCCCATCCTCCATCCTTTGTAGGCTTTCCCTTTTAGCCACAGTAGGTCCGCTAGGTCCCTGGAGAGCCAGGGGGGCTGCTGTGCCTTCTTGCTGCCTTTCCTCCGTGTTGGAATAGATTTAGCTTGTGCATTGAGGATCGCTTCCTTGAGAAGTAACCACTATTCTTGAACTCCCATCTCCCTGGGGTCGTGGTCCCTGAAGGCCTGACCGACTAGCCTCTTGAGCTTGTCAAAGTCGGCTTTTGTGAAGTCAAGGACTTCTGTGTTGCTGACTGACTTGCCAGCTTTACGGCGGATGGTGAAGGTGATCAGCTCGTGGTCACTGTCACGCAGCTTCCCATCGATCACTAGGTCGCCGATTAGGTCGTCCCCCGTAGCCAGTACCAGGTCAAGCAGCGCTTTGCCTCTCGTTGGCCCATAGACTTCTTGAGTCAGGTAGAGGTCATCCACGCACGAGAGAAAGCTTCGCGCCCGCTCAGATTTAGCTGAGTGATCTTCCCACGAGATGTCCGGGTAATTGAAGTCACCCATGACAACCAAGGTCCTGGAGCAAGCGGCCTCAGTCAGTTCCCGGGCAAACTCCTGGTCAAGCTCAGGACTTTGAGTGGGAGGTCTGTAGTAGACTCCCACCGTTGTGTCCCCTGTGCCGAATTCCCCACGAATTTTTACCCAGAGGGTCTCTAGCTCTCCATGCCGGTCGCCAACATCAGCTTGCAGGGACATGTAGCTTTCCTTCACATAGAGAGCTACACCCCCGCCCCTTTTGTCAACACGATCCCTCCTGTACAGGGTATAGCCCTCTATCCCCGTGGTCCAGTCATGGGTGGAGTCCCACCAGGTCTCCGTTATCCCAATGACATCATATTTCTTTGTACTGAGCAGGAGGACGAGCTCGTCCTGCTTGTTGCCCAGGCTCCTGGCATTAGTGTACAGGCAGGCAAGTGTGCCCTTGGGGGCTCTTGCCTTGCCCACAGATTGTGCCAGGGCTGGGCCAGGGGTGAGCTCCCTTAAGTGCCCCCTTAAGTGCCTTGGTCTGCTGGCTTTGCAAGGGCCATTCAGCGGGCCAGCAGGGGCAGTAGTTCCCCCGTCCCCCCGCGGGCTTAGTTTAAAGCCCGGTGGAGCAGGTCAGCCAGCCTGGCTGAGAAGAGCCTCCTCCCCAGGGGAGAGAGGTGGAGGCCATAATTTGAAAGTGTTATTTTAAACCCTTAAGGCAAAAGCTACTTGGGGCAGCTTCTCAGGTATTTCTGCTTGGCTCTTTCTGTATATTAAATGCACAGGGCTAGAAGTAGAACTGAAATACTTTAACAAGATTAACGGCAGAGCCTCACTAATTCATGCTAATGACTCCAAGACCCATTGCAAAGGACCAAAGCTGCTCATTAAATGGCGTATGCATGCCAGGATACTGCATTCAGTTCAAAAGTTTAGTTTGTCCTAATTCAAAGCATACGAGGAAGTAAGACGACCACAGTATGCTTTCCACTAGTAAAAGATCACTAATCCTTGGCTACTGAATCTGGTTGAAGCGCACTGTTCTCCTCACCTGGCACTTTGTACGTGCAAATGACAAGTGTTATCAGTAGGCCCGTGCGAAGCGGCTAGTATTCGCATTGGCTTCAGATTTGGCTGATCTGAGGGACAGCAATTCGAATCACTGTCCCCAATCGATTCAGCTGAATCCGATTTGGAGATTCAGCTGCCTACTTACCGGCATGAAGCCCAGGTCCAGCTCCCTGCGGCGGCGAGCAGGGACTGCCTGAATCGATTCAGAGACTTCAAATCAATTTGGACCTTTTTATTGGTCTCCCAATTTGATTTGGATTTAGAGATTCGGGCACCAATTCGGGCCGAATCTCCTCCAAATCGAATCGGCACCCAAAGCTTTGCTCAAGCCCTAGTTATCAGCAAGTTCCTGCGGCTTCCTTTTTGGCAGAGATTTCTACCATTTATTGAGAGCCTTAAGACACAGCTAACATCCAGTTTATCCTGCAGTGTTGCCAAAGTGACAATCCTAGATCCCACACCGGGCTGTTCAGATTCTGTTGTGCTCATTCAAGCTGGACTTCAGACACAACAGTGAAGCGCTACAGGAACGCCTATGTTAAAGGAACGATGGCCACTCCTAGAGCAAGAGGGTGTATTCAAGACCTTCCACTTAATAGCAGGAAGCAGGACGGGAAAGGAGAGAGACTGCTTTGATTTAATAGGTGTCTTGTTAGCAACCTCACCTCGTGGAGGAAGCAGCCTCCGCACAGGCTAAAAGGCAAAGGCTGCCTAGCTGCCAGTAAGGAGCAGCTGAAAGCAACCCTTTGGCTGCCCGCCAAAGACAGACTGGGAAGCTTTTAAAAGCGCTCCCGGCATTAGTCTGCCACGTGTTCAGAGAGCCTGCAATACACAGTACCCCAATTATTAGCTAGTTTGGTCCCCTTCTGTCACTCCCCAATTTAAGGCAAGTGAGACTTTGCTGTGGTAGGTCTCATTATTCACTTTAATTAAAATTTGTCTCTTTTCAAAAGGAAAAGGTTTAAAATGCAGTGGGGCGGGGGAAGGAAACAAAAATGGCAGCTAATCAGGACACCAGTTACATTTACCATGATCTGGCCACTCCGTGCATAGCATGGCCAGCAACCTCCTTCTGGGCTGTCACCTACAGCTCTGTGCTTGTGCACCACTTTAAAATCTGTACAGTCTCTACAGAAAAGGTTAAAAATTCACAGGTAGGGCTGGTTTATCCCAACCAGGCTGGGAATGGGATGGTTGAGTTACATTTCCCCAGAGTGTAAGCAACTTGTATCAGCTGCCACAAGCCCATTTCCAGACACGGTACAGAACGGAGCGCTGCCCCACTCGCTCACACTGTAAAGGGCGTCCCTGACCTTCAGCCCAGCCGAGTGCAACTTACCTTCTCCCCATCCTGATAGGAAATGGAGTCCACAGAGCTTGGCGGCATATTCTCCTTCTGCTCCGATTTGTCCTGGAGCTCACTTTCACTGACTCGAGGCTCATTCTGCAGAACAATAAAGCACTTCAGTATTGCCGGATTCCTTTCCCACTGGAGAGCTTTCAGCTGTTATTCTTGAAAGAGTCTTCTGGACAGAAATCCCCCATCACACACGAGTGATGGCTAAGGGGAAGGGAAACAGAAGTCTACTCTACACGCATTCGATTAGTGACGTGCCATCCTAAAACTTCTCCCTCCTCCGTGTGAGCTTGGGATACAACTTTATTTCACGCCACCACCTTATCATGGAAACACTTTGGCATTAAGCATCCCTTTCTCTTGATATAAATCTCCCCCTAGATCCAAGTTTTTTTCTTGCTCTCATTCCTGATCTCTCCACTCTTTCCCCTTGGCTGAAACAGTACAAGAAAAAAACCCACATTAAGGCACTATGAAAGTTAGCAATAATTATTCCATGTGAAAATAAGATCTACCCTAGCTTGAATACCTGCCACCAAATTTCAGATGAGTTTTACTGAAAAGTCTTTGGAAAGACACATATCTACATCTCTCCCCAAAGAGTTTTCTGTATATATCTATAGCTATATTGAGAGAGAGAATAGATTAATTTTTTTTTGACACACAAGAATCACAAGGTTTCATGAATGTTCCCGTCAGTACTCAGATCCCGTGGTGAGGCAAGGCTCATGCCTTTCACAGGGCAGCCTCTCTATAGCAAAGGAAAGAAGCTGCTAAATTCCAAAAAAAGATATACTAGACTTTATATGCAGGGCTTACAGAGCTCTTAGTCCCTATTTTTCTCATCTCATTAAATACTACTGTTGTAGTATTAACTACTGTTGAATACAGATCTCATTAAATACAGCTGTTGAATATACTAGTGCTTTCAACCAGGAATACTTGAGATCGTTCTTCTGGAAGGGTTCTTAAGGAATTACATTCTTGCAGTATTGCAAGAGAAGAAAACACACCATGTGTTTACTAGTCTCTATTAGGTCTTGCCTATACCATGCATAGCACTGGAGACAAGTCTCATTCCAAGAAGGATTAACTCTGTTTTGTAGTGTAGCTGGAACCAGGGCTCTCTTTATTATTTGGAAAACTCTGCACCATCACACCAGAAGACCCTTTATGCCCCTTTGGCAGAAACCTGGCAAACCTCCTGCCCAAAACTAGGTGCTTGAAAATTGCTGCAAAAGTGACTACAGCTACAGCAGTTTGTATGCATGTGCAACTACAATTCTTGCCAACAGGCAACTAGTATCCTGCTGGGAGTGACCGGCAGGGGAGAGCGCGCAAGGGAGGGACGACGGTCCCTGGCAGGGATTCAGCCAGCAACAACATGCAAATGGGAATGTCTGCATTGGAGGGCCCAAACCAGGACAGTGCTTAATTTATACTGGAAGCAAGTCCAGAAGGAATTCATGTGGTACCTGGCTACTAGCTACTAGAGAATGATGTAGTCAGCCAACTGAAATCATTGCCATTAGAAACTGCAAAAGGCAGTTTAGCTAACTGAATGCACCAAAGGAAAAAAAATAAATAAATAAATAAAAAATCAGGATCTAGAAAACAGCCACAAGCAGTTAAGCAGATTTCATAGATTTCATAGACATTAGGACTAGATTTGTTACACTATCTGCAATTACTTTCAGCTCGTGCCATTAAATTTACTTCAGTTATACCCAAAAGCTTAAGATTTAGACCCACTCTGCATATGGTGTGCAGAAATCCCTTCAGTTTGGGCAGGGCTGTTCCAACGAGATAAAATACACCCACCCACCCACCCACCCTCTACAGATGCTTCTGGGAAGCATGAACACTTCCAAAGCTTAACTCCAAGATATTCAACGCTGGTGGCTCAAGTCACGAGGCAGTTCCTTACTTAGGATACTGTCATACTCTTGGAATGCATCTGTCTAGCTATAGAGAGCATTCAAAAAAAAAAAAAAAAAAATGGGGGGGGGGGCAAAGAGTCCTAAAAGCCCCAACATTAACACAAAACAACAGACGATTCTGACTAACTCGCCCCTTCCCGACACATGCTTGATTCTTGCCGAGTACCCTGCAGTTTGCTATGATTCACTAGTTGCTATTTCCTGTTTAAATATCTGGCTAGCTAGCACAGGCTAGTTCTTTGCAATAGCTCAGGTAAGAAAAAAACAGGCTGAAGTCAGAGTAAATAAGATAAGAGTATTTGAAGAGGACTGTTTGCACAGAAGGCTGGTTATAAAGCTCGGGCCTGTGATGGGATCTAGACTCCATTCATTAAAAGCCTGTGGGCAAGTCCCTGCTTCATTTCTGCCTCTCCTTTTCACCTTAATCCAAGGGGCTGCAAGGTTGAATGAGTGTGTGTAAAGCAACCAGAGACATTTGGATATAGAAAGCCAAGAAATATCCATTACAGTCCCAAGTAGGCTCCTTGGCCAATGTGCCAGCTGTTGAGTCTTTGGAAAGTGTAGAGATTATTCCTGGAAGAGGTGAAAACCCATCTCTCACTTCAGGGCTTTTAATTCTGCAGAGCAGACTACAGGCTTTAATTTCAAACAAATCAATGAATGATCTTCTCCTTTCAGACAGCATAAAATTACATATTCATAGCCTAGTTTCCATCAGACATTTCTTAGCCTCAGGGCTATGCCAATGCGACGCCCACCACCTTACACAAAAAGCACAAGGGCAGACATACCGCGAGGCTAGTGGGACTCCCTTGCTTAGACACGGCTGCCTGGTACTTTGCCAGTCTATCCTTTATTGAAGTTTCTGTTAGGCGAGGCATCTCCAGGGCTCTTCGGCTCTCCGAGCTGAATGTCGGGGAGCTGCACATTAGGTGCCCTGCAACAAGGCAGATATATGGTTAGAGTGACCTTGATAAGGTGTTAACTGTAAACTCTTCTGCAGAAGAATTCAAGCATCTTCCTAGTCCAGTCTCAAAATGATGCAAAGGTGTGTGATCCCCTAGCTAGCAGTACCAGCCTTTCCCAGGCAACACAGCTGTATATTAGGAGCAGCATCTCAGAACATGCACATAACATCTGTGCATTTTAGCAGCCGCGTGGAGGAGTTCAGCCAATGCTCCTCACAAGCAACATGTAAATGTGTCAAGTGCCATCCCTTAACCAAGCAGAGAGCAGGAATACACACAGCTGTTTCACAATGGCAGTGAAGTACCTTGGGTGGTGTTTTCCTTTATTAATCCTTGCAGAAGGAAGACGTAAAGGGGGATCTAGGGAAAGAGAGGGGAAACTTAACCCTCCAGTCCTAATCCCTAAATACATTATTTAGGCCTCCTCTTGACCAAGATTTTACAGACAGTTTAAACTTGGTCCCAAAGCATCCTGGCAAGTTGGTTAGAGATATCCCCATTTTATGCAGCAGGAGCATAAAGATACTGGATCATCCGATCAAGGCTGTAGTGGGAGAACATCGCCAGACTCGGATCTAACTCACAGGGCTGCATCTCCCTCCTGTCTCCCCCCGCTCCTTACCTTAACCCACTTCAGTTAACAGTCACCTAGCCCTTATTTTAGGCAGGGCATAGATTTAGGAATCCAGCAGCTCTGATCAATGCACTACATGTCTTCTTGAGTAAGGGTCAATCCTTTCATGATAGCTTTGATCACGCAACAGAACTAATAATACAGAGATCTTTAATAAACCAGGTCTCAAATGTCTGACTCGTTTTAATTTACAAGACGCAATATAAACATGTTCCAATGAATGTCCCTCCAGGTGCACAATGGTAAGAACCGATGCTTTTCATTGCATCATGCATTGTTCAGGGAAAAGCATGGTTTGCAGCGCTAGGAAGCAAGAGCCAGTATTAGCCATAGGCTGGAAACACACTGGAGTCGTATTTAAAAGCCATCATTTGAACAAAAGCTATTTAAGGACACCTGATCAATTCAGCAGTGCCCATAATTCAAGAGCTCAATAGCAGCTGCAGAGCTTTGGAGGAAAGGTCGTGTGGATTTAAAGCAACAAGAATTTCACCATAGAGGGATACAAGCCAAATAGGGAGAAATAAGTCTACTGCTACTCTAGCGTCTCTACGAGTTAAACTACATAATCTAATAACAAACCCAGGACTAAGAGTCAGGAGATACAATTGTCTTCTTAGTTCTGCCAAAGTTGTTTCCCACGCCTCGGTTAAAAAAAAATGGTTAGCAAGTAAAGGTGCTACACAGCAAGGCTTTAAGTTTGTAAAATCCTTAGACCCCTCGGTGAGAGCATTGGATCTCTCTCTCTTGTGTCTGCCAGATAAAGTTATTCCCCTTGTGTCTCACACGCCAAACGGAGCAATTTCAGTGCCCCGGCCCAATTGCCTCCAGGGACTACCAACCTGATGCGCTACGGCTTCTCTCACCAGAACCAGTATCAAGGTCCTCAGAAGAGAAGCTGTTTTCAGAGATCCTCCTGCCACCCGTAGTCTTGGTCTGGTCCCGAGGAATCTGTTTAAGACAAAACCCACTTATCAGCTCTCTGAAGCAGCAGAGATGGTTGATCCTTTGAGGTTGGCAGGAGTCTTTAGCAAATGTCCTTCATTGGACTGAACAAGTCTGGCAGAGGTCATGCTATTCAGCAAAGAAAGTTTCATTAAAGGATACCTACCCCCCGCAGAGGTATACAAGCGCCCTTGGACTGTAGCAGGTGATTAGTTGTCTTTGCTTGAATGCCCCAGAACCACAAAGATTGCAGATCTTTTCGTACATTTACCTTCTCCAGTACATTGCCATAAACTAGAGGTGGAGCGACTGGCAGTTTCAACGATAGGCTGACAGGTTGCAAACTCAGTACCAAACACGTTACGAAGGTGTCAAATTCAGGGGGTAATGAGCCTTTTATATCTGCAATCAAGCCCAGCGATTAAATAGCAAAGTTCTAGCATGAAGGTTAGTCCCAGATGACCACAAGTTTGCTCGTGTCAATTAAGCGAGAGTAATCCCAGTCCAGGCATGCCTCAAATTAGTTCTAGTAAAGCTGTCGCTTAAACAGGATGGTCCTGGACAGAAATCTTCAGATCTCTGGGATAATCTGTATCCACACAGTAGTGATGGCTGGACAGGAGATTTTGCAGACAGATGCTCTGGCTGGCTCATCCAGACTGGATACATATTTGTTGCAACCAACCCTGCCAATGTCCCCCACAAATTTAGCGCTCAATAAAAAATCCAGCAACTGCAAAAATATATTTCAACAGCCCCTCTGATTGCTCCAGAGTGTGCAGAGTTTAAATCGGACTGCATCGAGATAGGGTGTTTTCACAGCTGAAATTCAACCTATAAACAAGAGTCCCATCATCCCTAGGAAGAGTTAAATCTCAAAGCCAGTTGGAAATTAAGATTACAGGCTGAGGAGAGAAAAAAGGGCAGGTTTGGCAAGACATGCCTACCACACTTTTCCCCCCACCTCCTGCTGCCAACAAGTTTTTCATTTGCCAGTCACCAAACTGCAGGAAATTCCACTGTTTTATTCTAACTGAGCTGCACTGGAAAATAATCACTGTGAAAAAATCAGTGCTCTTCAGCACACAAGACAGAGGACCTTCATTAGGAAAGGAAAAAAATCTTTTATGTTTTCCATTAATGTGGGAAGGAATTTTATAGTTCTGCCACTTAGGACTTTGATAACTTATTTATTTATTTATTTATTTTAATTGAAATAGACTTGGCCAAGACAAGCCTTCTCCCTCTGCTAAAGGTGCTGACAGACGCTGTTTGGGAGTTGCCCGAGCCCCTGTAGGAACTTGCAGGCTCATCACTTTTGTTGCCAAGGTTTGTTGGCATGCCCCTTGCAAGCCCCTGCTCCCCTCTAACGCCACACAGAGTCCGCTCCAAGGTCTTGGAAATGTACAATTTGGAGTTTAAGTAAAGGCTCCAGCTTTTGGATGGGTTGTTTTCCATCCCAGTACGTACGGCAGAGCACGGCAGGCAGCGAACATCCAAGAGCCAGTCGGTATCCTTCTCGGCAAGCAATGCGAGGAGGGTGTGACGGATAGGAACCGGTGCCTACCCTACAGGCTGATCTTAATATCAAAACGCTCAGAAGAAGTAGCTGACATGGCCCGCAAGGTTAACACCAAGCACAAACTTCCGCCCACTGGGTGCGGTGTGGCTGTCAGCGATACAAGCGCAACGGCAAGAGAAGTTTACCAAAGCCCTAACACAATCCAGGTAGAAAGCTGAACTGGACAGGTAAGGGCAAGAGGAAGTCTTCAGCATTACAGAATCAGGTCTCAGGAGCGCCAAGGTTGCAAAACTTGGTTCGCTCTCTCTCATCTGCATGATAAATAACTAATCCTTTTTTAGGAACAGAGGTTCTTACAAATCAGGGCTAGAGGCTCACTCAAGTTCCCTTCCCATCTCTCACATCCTCCTTCCTCTCAGCAGTCAAGAATTCACTTGCACAGACTTTCCCCCACATCTTCTTTTGGAGAGATTATGTGGACTCAATGCAAGAGAAAAAACAAAAATATTACAGCTTCTGGCGATCATTCCTGTTACAGGTAAAATTAATTTCATGGTGCATCTATGCAAGATCTGGGGCAGCATGCCCAGGTGTTTCCATACCGTGTAAAAGCAGTGTACTAACCAACCTCCTAGCTACACCAAGTCCAGATTGTTGCCCCTCCAGTGCAGAGGACACTACGGAGCCAACAGCCTAGAAGAGGACTTAGCGGGATTTGACGAGCTCAGATTCACAAAACTAACAATGCAAACCAACCAAGTTACAAGGCGAAGTGTAGAAATTGGAGAAAAATCACGTTTTAAACCCTATACTGGCATGCTGCAATTCACTGCAGCAGGAAGCCAACTCTCATGGCCGTGCAAGTCGAGATAACGAGAATACTATGAATTTCAAACAAATCATCCCCCCTCGCTCTCTTTGCTCTCACGCATTTGTAGGCAACAGGAATATCTGCACCTGAAAGACCCAGGTATCAGCTACTTCTGCGGAGGAAGATATCCAACATGATTACTAGCCAGTGATCCGGTTCAATAAGATGAATTCAAACAGGATGCCAATGTTAAATTGTTAGCTAGAATTCAGAAGCGGTTCGCCTTGAGACTTAAGCGGGGGGGGGTGTTTCAGGAACTATTTATAAGGGAGTTAAAAATGTTAGCTCTGCCACACAGGCACAGAACGACACAATGACATGCAACCAAATAGCCATGTTAATCCTGAATTAGTAGAAAAACCCAGTGTTAAGCTCAAGTGCACAAACTGTCTTTCTTTAGACACTGGTGGATAGAAGACCTCAAGTGACCCGAGTTACCGAGTTTGGAGTCCTCCAGGGAACAATGGGATCCAACTGGTTTAACAGACCCCAGTTCCCAACTCCTAATCTTGTGACCATATAACTAATTCACTGTGCAATTCTGACCAAAGCAGCATGCAGCCCTGCTTCCTCTGCCCAAATCTGTGAAAAGGGAAACGTAGCCACCTCTCCAAAGCGCCCCCAGTTCTTGACTGAAACACACCTGGGGCACCACTGTACTCATGTCAGCAATACTTGGCATTTGGCCTAACAATTAATTTTGCTCCAATAAAACCACAGGATACCTTGTTTGATCCAATGCTATGTGAGGCATCTTTGAAATTGCCAAAAAAGTTGGAGGAAAAAATAAAATCAGCTATTAAAATTTAGGCAATAATTATTTTGTAGTAAAATGCAGAGTCTCACAACGTTCTTCTCAGATGGGCTGGTTACTGAGGTGCTTAGAGGCACTTTCTTCCCTGAAGAAGTAATAAGAAAAAAACCTGCCTTGCTTATGAGATGCAGGGACTGCAACAAGATTTGAATAAAAAACGAAAAGGAAAAAAAAAAAAAAAAGACAGGGATTGTGCAGTATGCAAGCCAGGCAAAATTTAAACCAGTCAATTGTTCATAGTTTTGGTAGCCTGAATAGCTTTGTTCCTGCTGAGCACTGTTGAGTGAACCGAACCGAAGACAGGGAATTGGGGATCCGGCATGCTAACCTGGACCCTGCCACTTGCTGCCTGTGTAGCCTTGGCCAAGTCACTTGAGTGTTCTGCCACCTCCTCCTCAGCTGGACAGGGTGCGACCGACCCACTGTGGACAGTGGCGGGTTGTTTTTTTGGGGTGGGGGGCTTTTTGTTTTTACACATACCTTGTACAGTGCCAGACAAGTATCAAGGGAAAAAAGTGCGTCTCAAAGCCATTGCAGGCTTGCACACTAATCAGCACTCTGACAACAGCCTGCATTTCAGGGGCGGGCAATTATTTTGGGCAGAGAGCTGCTTACTGAATTTTGGCAAGCCATGGAGGGCCGCATGACAGGCAGCCCAGAGCAGATTAATATTAAATTTTCTAAATTTTTTAGGGGCCCCGCGGGCTGGATAGAATGGCTTGGTGGGCCGCATCCGGCCCGCGGGCCACATTTTGTCCACCCCTTTAGGAGAACGGTGAATGAAACAGCTAACTGAGCACCATGCACTACATAACTAGCCAGACTTGCTGCTGCTGTAGTAGTTTCCTACCTTCGCTCAGTTTTACTACGTCCCTGTGGCCGCCTGACTGCCTGCATTGTCTGCCACTGCGTGACGTCACCCTGCAATTCCAACAAATTCCTGGGCCGGGAAGCTTACAGTAGGCCTCTTTTTTTTCTTTTGCAACTTGAAATCACTTCCCCCACACCCCCAATTTAAAAAAAAAAACAAAAAAAACCTCACACTGTTTCTTGTTAGATTAAAGAAAGAGAAAGCATCTGCAAAAGGAGCTGGGTGCAACAACTTGAATCCTCCTCAGGTTAGCTTTCCTGACTTCCAAAACGATGGCGAGGCAGCTGCTGTAGGAAGCACTTTGCAAACACTTCCAGCAAACAATGACTAATCTCACATATGGGTATAAATTCCAGTTAGAGAAGGAGTGGGCTCAGCATTTCCTCCACCCTATTCAGACGGTGCCTGCAAACTTTCCTGTGGATGTCTGAGCGGTTCAGTCCCATGGGTGCAGCTTCCCAGGATTCCTGGGGAAAGATTCCCGAAGTGGCACCCTGCTACATCTCTTAAAAATGAGCACCCTTGGGCTGGAGACAACCCAGAAAGATCTTCTTTAATGATCTTTTTAAAAGTAACAATTACATTAATAAAGGAATAATGCAGGCAACAAGCTCACATGCAAAGCTGTTCCTGTACAAAGTATTCTGAGTGTCAACAGGCAGGCCTTAATATTAAAAGTTGAACACAAGCCTCCATTTATTGTATGTAAATAGTTTCAGCATCCAAGATTCCTCTCTCTGTCTCTCTTGCTTTGTTTTACTGAACGTTGTAATAAAACCACCCCACATAAGACAAAGCCAGAAATATAGGAAACTATGACAAAACTGGAAAATCCACCAGCATCCAAGACTGCATTGTAAGTCACTGGCATATGCAACTCATTTTCTAGTTAAGCAATTCTCCCTTGGGACACACAGTCTGCAGTGCACATGCAGGATCAGATTTCATGAGCAGTTGTAGGAAAATGCAAGCCCTGTGCCTTTGCAAGTCAAAACTAGTAAAGCAGGAGCTGCCTAGCTATCTTCACTTCTTTTTCTTGCGAGAGGATTTTTGCTGATAAGAAACGTTTGTTAGGATGCATAGCTGAAAGAACAGCAAGGAGGAGACCCTGCTACACAGCAGCTGCCTACAAGCAGCCCTTCGTTTTATCTCTATTAGCTAGCTTCATTTTGGTTGCACCCTATTTACAATTCATGTTTAAAGTGACTCACAGGCTCAGCGCCCTTAGATAGCTGAAGATGCAATCAGTCCCACCTCAAAAGTAGAGAGGGAAAAAAAACACTTAAAAACCAACACATTCTGCATTTGTCACAATGGCTCTTGTCTGGGTTGGTGCCATCTATCCAATCCAAATTAGTTTCTCTTCTTATGGTTTTTGTTTGGTTGTCGATGTTTTGTTAAGAAAAATGCAAAATCCAGCTTCCTGCTATTGTGGAGCTGTCAGAGAGCATTCGTGACATCCCTGAAGCTTTGAGCACATTACAGCGCATATCCACCCAACTCAAACACACGTCACTAACACGAGCCACGGAGATACTTTCCCAGTCTAACTGCAAACCAGAATTGCCCCCTGCATCATGAATATCCCTAAGCCAACCCATGCAAAGAGTTTGCCCAAAGCCCAGGAGACAGCTTACTTTCAGCCCCTATAATAGTTGATCCTTACCTTGATCTGAGTTGCGTCCCCTTTCTCAAACATCATCTTTAGCTTGTTTAGCGGGACGCTATATTTCTCTATCTTTCCTGAAGAGTCTGGGTTTTCGCTGGCCTCGGGCTTTCCTACTTCTTGTCTGGATTCTCTTAGACAATTTTCCATGTTATCACCCTCCAGCGAGTGGCTTTTAAGATCTTCGCTGTCAACGCCGGGACACCGCACCTGGCCAAAGGCTCCAGAAGGGGACCGGAGTTGAGATCTAGCACTGACCCCTGAGATGTGATCAGCTTCTGCTAGAGAAGCCGGGCAGCTTTCGGCTCCGACGTTGGGGCTGGCGACCTTCTGCCGAACCTCAGCACAGCCGCTTCGCAGAGCTTCCTTCCGAGATTCAGCTCCCAACACTGGATTCTCCCACTTCTTCTTTAACGCGCTCAGGCTCCCCCTTTTAAAATGAAGGGGAAGACTGTCTGTGGTCTAAAAAGAACAAGAAGTTAGTGCCAGTTATAAATGGCCCGATGAAGCATTACGGCACTTCCTCTCTGTACGAAAGGAAGCTAAAGGCGCGATGCTGAGCTGAGCTTGCTGCTTTTCAGACAGCTGTGAATAGTTACAACTGTGCCACATGGAGAAAGCATCCAGGATAGGGGAGGAAGGAGGGGGGGAGAAGACAGAAAAAAGTTAGGAGCTGAAGCAGGAAGTGATAAAACAGGGCAGCCTTATAAGGGAAAAAATAGGGAGTCCAAGTCTAATGAGAATTAAATGAGACACAAAGGCTTGAATCGACATGTTTGCTCTACTTGTTTCTTTGTTTCCAGCAAAAGGAAACCAAATCCACACCTTAACAAGCTGCAGACCTATTGTAACAAGGGGGAGAAGCAGGCAGGCTATGCCGAGCGTCGTGATGACTCCCAGCCGCTCCGCAATGCAAGCGGGAGAACAATTTGCAGGTTGTCCCAAGAACTCAGGTTGCTTTCCAAAGCCACTGCTGCTTTGAACTTTGTTCTGCTATAAGTTACTGGTAGCACTTTAATAGCAACTGTATTCATTTTAATAACAAAACCCCCAAACACCGTCTAGCTCTTTATTAGACCACCCTATGTAAGGCGTCAGGTTAGACAGCGGTTACACACATCTTATCAATTTGAGCCATACTGAAACTAACCCGTCCATTAGAGACAATAGGTTGCAGTTACCAGATGGCACATCCTCGGACCGCAAGAGATGTACCCCTAGCCCTGTAGCATCCCAGCACACTAGGCACCTACAGCAGTGCTGTCCCCAGATTCAAAGGTTTTTAAACCTATTTCGGCTTAGCACTGGTTACCCCACATCCAGACACCAGACCACCTTGCATTCAGCCACTTACAATCTAATACCTGCCAATGCTGCATTTTTTTCTAGTCATTCCACAGGGATCCTACCATGCCTGGAACAAACGGCAAGCAGAACAGGTCTGTAAAGCCGATGGGAATTAAAGAGGATTAGCAGCTATATTGGGCTTTAAGTCCCTCACCCTATTACTCTCCTGGTCACATTTTGAACGCTGCTGGGCAAATTAGCTAGCATGCACCTAAGCTTGGAGAAGATCAGTTAGTTTGATGCATTTAAAAGCACTGAAGGTGTAGAGCAAATGGATAAAATCCAGCCAAAGTGGCAGAAGACTACTATGCAAAGCAGAGAGAATTAGATGCTGAAGGTCTTGCAGACTTGGACACCAGGTGTGCTGCTAAATGCAGAGCTGTGGCACAGACATCTGTGCTTAGTCACTGCTTTGCCCTGCCCCTTTCACTGACGTAAGAGCTCTGAGTAGGGAGCTGGCATTTTTCCCCTATTATCTCCACTGAGTCAGAGGTCTACTATTCAAAGAATAAGTTTCTTTAAACACCATTTTAACTAAGAATGACTGACCCACAAGACAATCCATACTAATGGAGGACTGACAACAGAACCACCTCGCTCCTTCCTCTCTCAGCTCCCACCTTTCTATGTCCTCTGTGGCTCAAAGACCGGCAGAGCTTATTAAATTGGCCACAGTTGATAGCAGCCATACTAACGGATCAGTTCTCCAAACCCACCTGGATGACGGAGGTGGGACCTTTCCCCAGCAGGCTGTTTGTTCTGCTAGCCTTAATTATCTGTTAGGCGATCAGAAGCAGGACAGAACATGCTGAATGAAGTGCTGATCAGGGCACTGGAAAGGAACAAGTAAGTTTGCATCTGCGATTTCTCCTATGCTCCAAAGATCCCAAGTTAAAGGTGCTACATCAAACCAACATCAGCTTGTGAGGACGTCTCCATGCTATAAAACACACATAGAGGGAGACCACAACCACAGCTCCAGAGCTGGATGCAATGTGAACCACTGAAGTTTAAAATTTGAAGGCTGCAGTTTGAAACTACTTCCAAGAAAAGGTTGTTAGAACTGCTAACCGAACAGTAGTTCTCAGAGCCCCAACACCAACATATCACAGCACTGCCCCCAACAGAGACCAAGCGATGCTTTAGCATCCCAAGCTCAAAGAAATGGAGGCAGCACATTTGGAGAAGGGCTTGTCCGTGCCTTCTGGGCATCAAGGTTTTTTTAATAGCCTTATTTTAAATAGACCGGATTATCAGAGGATCTGCTCAGAAATGCAGACTTGCAATTTTGGTGAATTCTCCTGCAGAGTCTCCCAGTCCCACAACAGGCATGCGGGGCAGGGGGGAATGGAGAAGAGTGAAAGTCTTACACAAGGTGATATACAATGACTCGCCCTTAATGGGAGACGTTTGAAATCTTGTAGGCTTGTTTCCAAAAAGGATCCCCCTAACGCACTCTGCAGTTAGAAGAGGGGATAGCACTGATTAACATTCCTGGAATCGGATATCTTCCTTTTAAGCTTAAAAGTTTACTTCACAAATGAGGAAATGAGTAGAAACAGCACAGCAGCCTCAAGCTAAGAGTGGGCATTAGCATTTGGTGGTAGAAGTCACTTGACAAGTCACTTGACTTCCTTGGGCTTCAGTCAACCCTGAGGAGGCAGAACGGGGATAAGCCAAAAGGAGGACTTTAGCGAAAGGCAGAAAAGCCAAATTCTCCTGGAAAGAGAGTGCAAAACAAAGCACACAAATAGTTCAGCTACTCTCAAACGCATCGGATACAGGAGAAGTAAGCATAGCAGGCCATATACTGCTGTTCACTTTATAAAGCCTGTAAATACTTACATTTCTTTTTTTTTCTGTGGTAGCTTCTTCAGCTGCCTTCTGGTACCTTTTGGGGGAAGGAAAAAAAACAAAACACACACCACTTATCTAAAAGTCAGAATCCCAGGAGTGCATTTACCCTGAAGCAAGGACACTACATACTTTTCAGCCCCAACAGACAAAACAAAAATGTAAGTCTTAACACTTGCAGATAAAGGGCTGGTTGTGCATTGTGGGAAGCATTAGAAGTCAGAAAGTATATAAGCAAAATGTCACAAGGAAGCTTTCTTTTAAACAATGTAACTGAATCATACGAGATTTAAAAGCCATTAATTAATGAAGCCATTCAAAAGAAAAAGAAAAAAAGTCTGACAGATGTCCCATACTTTACTATAGTAAACCTAAACCTGAAAAGAGCTCATTGGGAACCGTGGTCTTTGGCTGCAGAAAGCACGCTTTATTTGTATTTTTCTTTTAAAAGAAGTCACAAATGTCAGAAAGTTACTGTACTTAAGACTTTAAGACTTGTGCTTCAGAAGAAGGGGTAGTCTGTTAGCCTGGTTTTGATTTGCACGAGCGAGTGTTTTGCCTCAGTTTCTCACTGCATGGTCCAGCAGTCACACGCCTTCGTATCATTAAGGGAATGAAATGCCAGTTAGACCCACCTTTGAATGAGAGATGCTTAAGTGATCACAAAACAGATGCTTTATGTTCTTCCACGGATTCTAAACCATCCTATCATTTGAAGGGTTTTTTTTAATTTTTGGGTGAAACTACAACCCTATTTGCTGATAAAGTTGGCTTAAAAAATAAAACCCTCAAGTTATATCTGATCAGTGAAACACTAGCAAACTTGAAGGGACATCACAAACTAAAACTGCTATAGTCTCTTCCTATGCCTAATGCACATTGAGTGCCCCAGCCCGCTATAGGAAGCAAATCAAGCTTGCAGCCTGCAGATAACAGACTATCTATTTCCAGATCTGGTAGCAGTCCATTTGTATATCTTATGCATAGGTGGTTCCTATACAGAAGCCAGCCTCCCTTATTAGCCTGAGCAGCAAAGAGGTTTTGGTCTCACCTACCACCTCTTTACAAGCTGCGCTTGTCACAGCTTCCATTTGGAGCAGCAGAAGCCAGCCAGCCAAATTCCTGCCACTTACTTAACTGCATTATAAAAGATTTCAGGCAATCTCAGCCATACGGCATTACAAACTTCCCAAGTTTGTGCTCCCGCAATGGCTCCCCTACAGTAGCACAGTAAGGCACAGGAAAGAGGACACCAACCAAGTGTGGAGGAGGGCAAGGAAGACGTTCTAGTATTGCTCTACCAGGGGCGGGCAATTATTTTGGGCAGAGGGCCACTTACTGAGTTTTGGCAAGCTATCAAGGGCTGCATGACAGGCAGCCAGGGGCAGATAAATATTAATTGTCTAAACTTTTTAGGGGCCCCACAGGCTACGTAAAGTGGCCTGACAGGCTGCATTTTGCCCACCCCTGTGTCTGCCCCTTACTGGAGGCAGATTATATCACCTTTGCATTGTAGCCAAGGGTGGCCCCTTAAGCAAGTTGGCTTAGCTCCACCAGTGGCGACTAACAGGGTGCATCCCAGGCAATAGCTCTGCTGCCAGAGACTGCGCAGCAGCCCACAGGTTACCTGTTTCAGAACTGAAAAAAAAAAAAAAAAGGCCAACAAACAGCTCAGCTGAGAGCCTGATCCTTGGAAGAAGTTAGCTTCTCCTAAAAGGATCAGCTGTGGTTGACTTGCTTATGATGGCTTGCTCAGTTTTGAGAAGAAAAGCACTAATTGTAATGCTGATGCTTTGGAGAGTTTTATTGGATGCTCTGGCAGGATAGTTGCCCCACTGGCTTACACTGTGGTACCCAAAGGTTGCTCTCTCGCTGTCGCTAAAGTGAAACGAGTGTGCAGGGTAACTCCTGTTGTACACATCCACAAAGCTAGCTTCAGTTGCAATGCAGAGCATCACAGAAATATTTTTCTATGCAGGAGTTCTAGGATATCCAAAGCTGAGTTGAACTGTGTGGACTGTTGGTTTGGGGTTTTTTGAAAAAGGAAGAAGAATATAAATCAGTCTGTAGAAACGTGGGCAAAATTCAGCCCTGTGCATAAGGACACAATTTCACCAGAATTAAGGGAGTACCAGTAGAAAGGTCAAATTGGACCAAAATTACCAACAGCAGATTAGACAAGGGAAGGGAATATCAATCCCACTCTATTTCCAAATGTAGCGCTTATTTGCAGAAGGTAATTTTCTCTCTTCCGCTTCATTTATTGCCACTTTTCTTGGACAGCCCTGCTCCAACATTAGCAGTGAATAAAAGGCATCTATTTCTGAAATAGAGGTTTGAATGTCTTTGTTGGCAAGCATCTCTCTTTGCTGCCTAAAGGAGTGAGCTTGAAGTCTTGGCTATTAGGCAAGAGGGTAACCTGAAAGGAAAATTAAGAATCTCTAGTCCAGCTCCCCTTCCCTTGCTTCCCCAGAGCAAGAACATTCCCCTAACACACATGGTTTAAAGAGATTAGAGCCCTATGGGGTTGTGGGGAGCCTATGTTAAATCACTCCACATTTCCCTAGACAAGCTTTTCCTGATAACCCTTTAAGTTTCTTACCAAGAAAATCCATCACCGGCAGCTGTCTCCACTTGGGCTTTTAATTACAGTTTTGATCCAAAGAGAAGAGTGTTGCCCACGCTGGTATACAGGAACTGGCAGGTCAGACCTGCCCAATGCATCTCATGCCAATCTGTAAAGATCTGTTCCTGATCCAAAAAACTATATGGGTGGGTGACAGCTGCTGGGCCCCATTGCCAGGGGCACAATACTGTGAGTTGGAAGATAAAGTGGTCCCTTCTGTTCTCAGCAGACACAGCTGGTAACACTAATGAGGGCAACCAGAAATAGGTTGCTAGTTCTTTTTCTGGGGGGAAAAAAGCAATTGCCAAACCTAAACTATGCCCGAGGTACAACTGAGAAGTATGCTAATGCACAGCGAAGAGGTTTTAATTGAATTTAAGGAAAAGCATATGGAACAGGTGCACGATAAGAGCCATCAGCTGCCAGGCTACACATGCTTTTCTTGGCCAGAAGCTGCACCGCACTTACTTGGAGAACCTCTCCACGAGAGCTGATGACTTGTTCTTGTTGACTAGAGAAAGCTCTTTGGCAGTGATCCTTAGCGACTGTGAAGCCCATTGTCTTCTATTAAATGGCGAGGGCTCCATCTCGTGAACGTAGAAATACCTATTCAGAACAAAGCAAAGCAATGACCAATATGAAAATCAGATCCAAAAGACGACGTTCCATTAAACACTTAGAAGTGATCCGTCTCCTACCATTGCCACCCACCAACAGTCGCTGCCAATGCACCATATCCACTGGGTTAAAAAGCTGCCACTTCCCCTAAAGAAGTCTTTGAAACAGTCTCCCCAGTAAGGCACTAACCACAGCAATAGTTAGCAGCAGTCAGACAAGAGCTGAACAAAAAAGGATGGCCCCCCCCGCAAGAGATCCATAGCTCCCCTTACACGGACAGGCTCCAGGAAGCCCAGCATGTCCTTTCTGTTTCTGGCTTCTACAACAACCCTGCCGACTTTTATGTAAGAAGGCTGGAGTTATGAAACCGAGGACTGGAATTCCTGTCCAAACATTTCTCCTTTACCCTCGTGGCGTTTTGTCTTAATGCAGCAGCCACTTCCTTTGTGAGCCGGGGAAAGGTCCCTGCTGGTGGAGACGGCTCTAAACCTTACCCTGCGGTAGCTATCAGTTACCTGAAGAAATACCTTTAAACACTGTGTACTACTGTAAACTGGGACAGATTTTGTCCAGCTATTTAACAGAGAGGCAGCCCAAACTA
This sequence comes from Crocodylus siamensis, assembly GCF_052110815.1. Classification (NCBI taxonomy): domain Eukaryota; kingdom Metazoa; phylum Chordata; order Crocodylia; family Crocodylidae; genus Crocodylus; species Crocodylus siamensis. The sequence continues at coordinate 5,178,854 of NC_143400.1, forward strand.
GGCCAGATTTGCACAAATCCAGGCAGTTTTCTTTTCTTCCCCCCTTTGCATATATGTGACTAAAGGCAGCCCTGTAATAACACAGGCAGTATTTACCTCCTGTGTGTATTTATTGCTCCTCCTTTCTGTCCCTAACTCCCTGATATATATCTATCCCTCTCTCATAAAGTCAATCATGTTAGGCGCAGGACTTTGTGCTTTTAAGGCAAAATCTATTCCTGTCTATTGGGTGAATGACCCAGCTTCTTACAGGGCAATGGTTAGAAATATGAGCATGTTCCAAAATTTTTCACCAGTTATTTCCTGCATTTAGTTGGCTCTATTAACAAGTAATAACAAGTTGGTGTGCTAGCTCTCTGAAGACACCTCTGTAGTTCTGCACAGCTGGAGCCCTGGTCGTACTTTCAGCTGAAGCCCCTGACATGATGCATGACAGCACGCTCTCCAAATCAAGAGACTTTCTTCCTCCGGCTCTTGTGAAAAGCCCCTCGGAATAGGAAAAGGGCTCATCAAAACGCCACGTTTTGCAAATGCATGCTTATTTTTACTTCCTTGTTGGGAGGCACACACTTTGCAAGAACAGTAAATCCTAGCTGCATTCCATCCTGACAGGTCTCAGATCAAGCACTGAAGACTACATGTTTAATGCAGAGTCTAAAGAGATGCATTAGACTTGCAGGCCAGACCGTCCTAACCTTTTCAGCTTCAAGTATCGGGAAGGAGCAAACATCCCACCGGTAGTCACCATACCTGGTGAGTCCATGGAGGACACAGCTGTTCAGGGCAAACCACCTGAGTTACTAAAAGAGTTGGTCTCCCAGCAGACTCCTGTGAAAGGCCTGAGTAGTTCTCCCAAGTCAGGAGTACATATCTGTAAATCAGTGTCAAGATTATGGCTTGCCTAAGAAGTTTTGCTTTGACAAATTAAAAAAAAAGGAAGTGGGACACAGCTGGATCTTCACAGAGTGGAAGGGACAGGAAGTGGGGGGAATGGAAAATAATAAGAGAGAAAAGGAGGGCAAGGAGTCACTGTGTAACTTTTATTTAACAGTAACCTGAAAGCCAAAGAGGAAGGTTGATATCGTAAGGTGCAGACACACATACTAAGTCAACTTAATTAGGCTGACTTAATTTAAGCCATGCTGGAGTGTACACAGGTATGATATGGTCGCAGCCATCTCATGAGCTACATCAACTTACCTAATGCGACGCAAGATAACGCACCTTGGAAATGTATTATCTTGTGCTACATTTAAGTTAACCCCGTTCCACATACATTTGCATGCCCTGGCAGTTAAATCAACTTAAAATTAAGCCAGCTTAACTGCCAGAAAGTTAGTATGTGTACACGCACCCATAGTGCCTTTGCAGAAACTTGCCCTGGAGCAGCTTACAATGAGAGGACGGTCACAGTTCACATCAATATGTAAAACCCTTACTGACTCATCACGTATGAAATCTACAACCTAAATATACAAAGCTATTTCCTGAAAGATTAAAATGAACACATTAAAATGGCAAAGATGTTCTTACTATGCCAATTACTAGAACTACTTTTAGTTCATTGAATTCAAGAGAACGATTATTAGGATTGCCAGAAAGATAGACAAGTTGGAGAGAATTCAGTATTGCAGAAAACAATTATGGAACTGGAGGGGTTAACCTAAAAGGAAAGAGAAACAGACCCAAATATGAATAGGTTATCCAAGATGTTAAACAGGAGATGCGATACCAGTCTACAACTCGGAAGGATGCATGCCGCAGAAGAAAGTACTGTTGGAAGCTGAAATATTGGATAACCACTTAGCTGGGGTCATTTGAGCTTAAACTTAGTAGGGGTCATAAGACCCCTGCATTAATTCCTGCCCAGGGCAGGGGGCCGGACTAGATGATATGCTCAGGTCCCCTCCAACCCTACTTGTATGAATCTATAAATATACGAGTAGGTTAATTTTGTGTTGATCCCTTGTTACTAGTAGCAGCTATGATTAGCCCAACCAAATGAAAAGCATGGTCACTCAGACCCGCCCCCATCTCCCACCAAATAATTAGAGTTTGACACTGAATGCAATTTTAAAAGAAACCGGGACCATACAAAAGGGGACCCAACAGTAAGGAACTTTGTTCTGTTAGAATATAATGCTAGCACTATATGAGAAGCAAAATTAGTTTGGTAATATCTTTTATTGGATCCATTTTAGAATTGGAAGCATGTCAGACAAACTTTTGGGCATAAAATGAAGAAATGGATTAGGTTAAATACCATTTTAAAACAATTACTCCTGCTGAAGCTCGTTTCATAGACGTTAGGGCTGGAAGGGACCTTGTTTGATCATCGGGTCCAGCCTCCTGCCCAGAGGGCAGGAAATCAGCTGGGGTCAATCACCCAAACACTTCTTGACCGTATCCAGAGTAGGTGCTTGCACCACTTCTGGGCGAGTCTATTCCAGACTCTGGAGACTCAGGTGGTAAAAAAGTTTTTCCTTATGTCCAGTCTAAAACGGTCTTCCTCCAGTTCGTGACCGTTGGACCTTGTCTTCCTTATGCATTGGTTTTCAGCAGTAGCGCCAGGGACTTTTGACATACTTCTTACTCTACAATATTTCAAACACAGACATTGAATATCTGGCCTTCCCCTAGAATCAGAGATTTTTAGGACCTTGAAGTTCTAATCTGCCTTCAGAACCAGACATCGCTGCATCTGTGAGAAATACTGTTTTCCTGAGGAAGTCATTTGCTATTCATTCAGTTTAAAAATTGAGCTATGGGAAATAAAGCTAAAAACCCAGATGGACTTTTTTTTTTTTTTAAAGTAAAAACAAGTAAACTATGGGTTTTTTAAGTTGTCAAGTATACCAAGGATCTTTGAAGCTGATATAGCAAACAAGCGGTAACAATTATTCAGGTTTCATTGAACAGCATTCAATAACTTAAAAGAGATTCCTGTACGTAAACAGCTAGAGGGTTTCAGATCCTTTGAGAAATCGCAGACTAGAAGCCCATTTTTGCGTTTTTCCAAGACGTTCGTGTTTTTATTGCAATTAGAGCAAAATCGAGCGTCAGACCTGGCAGAGAGCACGCTATTAGTTCTGTTTGGCAAGACAGCTTGCTTTCTCCACAAAGTTGCAAGGTAAAAGGGATCTGCTGCTTCAGTGATGAAAGTGGAGCTACATACCTATCTCTACTATCTGCATGTTAACCTGGAGGAAACATCCCTAATATGTTGTGTTATCTGTAGAGACATGTATCCCGGACAACAGCCTATTTGTTGAGACACTGTGTTAACTCGGGCCAAAGAGCACACTGGAACTGAAGGGGCAAATTACAAATCTCTTAACACAATTATAGGGGGATTACTGCGGTAGTATCAGTTCTGGCTTGATTTTGCACGATTGTTTTGGACCTTTAAAATTATTATACCATGTCAACTGAAATATTTTGCAAGATAAGGCAGGCACAGCGTTCAGGGTCCTGCTTCTCAAACCTTCATAAACAGAAGCAACATCGACTTTCTAGATTGGAAAGGAAGAATCCAGACCTCAGGATATCACACCGTTTAGTGGCTCGATTCCTCCAAGCTCCAAAGCATTTTGCACATCAACTGGCATTATCTATATAACTTAAATCTCTTATCCCCAAGGCCAGAGCCAGAGGCCAGATCGTGGGGGCGACTATCTCACCCAGGTCAAAAATTTCAGTTGCAGTCTACAAGAAAAGAAAGCAGATGGAAAGGATGGCCTGAAAGCTTTTGAAGTTGGAACAGGCAATGATGCATAGACCATAAAGTGAAGATAATGATAACAACAACAAAAGGTTAGCAAACATTACAAAAAAAAATAAAAAAAATAAAAAAAAAAAATCAAATAAATCTTCTGCAGTGAAGCGCAGGTTCAACTAGTAGTTACTGATATCTTGATACTGGAATTCTGCTGTACTTCAGAAAGGGTGGAGGTTAGAGAAAGCAAAAGTGGTTAAGCTCTAGGTTTGTTCCTCTGTATTAATAAGTCTCTATCTACATGTGGTGGTGTGCCTCCATTAAAGCCAATGCTCCCATAGACGCTTGTGTGTGAGCCATAGTGAAGGCAAAGCCACAATTTGCATACATGTAGTGGCTGCCGTGCAAAGATCTCTGAGCAAAGAAGCTCTCATGGTAGAAAACAGTCAAGCCTCTAGCCACTAACCACCAAGGGCACACCCGAAATTTTGGTGTATGCATAACAGTAACATAAATACACCCTCTCCTTAGCCACACAACTGCTAATTAAGACAGGATCAGGTTCCCCTACTCTTCCGTCTTGTCCCTCACTCTTTAGAGCGCACATGCACATTTAACGCTCCAAACCTGCGCGGAGCAGGATGAAGTCCCCAGTATGCCCTGCTTAAGATCAGACCATGTCGGCTGTCTTCAGCAAGACAGGTAAGAAGTAAAAACCCAACATGTCACTGTCAGCGACACCAGTTTACCGGCACATTTATGGCATGTAGCATGCTTAGGTTTCTAACATGCAAACATGCTGTTTTCTAACCTTTGATAGTTATTATTTTGAGGTGTGACAAATAAGAACACACCCACAATTCAGATGCCACTCCTTCACCTAAAGCCACATCTACATTAAATCAATTAGGACTAATTCCAGCAACAATTCCTGCTATAGCAGCTGTTGGTTTCCACTCCTCCTCCCCTAGACAGAAGCAATGAAACTTGCTTGAATCCCAGATTGCTGGAGTGAGCACATAGCAGTCTCATGCAGACGTTCACACAATCATACTGCCCACTTACTCCTCTTTTGCTTAAAGTTTCAACACATTTTTCAGGCATCTGTGAGCTTCCTTTGCCCCAATCTGGGTAATTCATGTTGTGACCCCGCCAGGAAGCAACTTCTTTTTCTACTGTGATATTAGTAGTTTGTGCGTTTAATACAAAGATACCCTAGAAAACACAAGAACGATTCATAGGCATCTCTGCTCTGAAGAGTTAGTTCATCATTACTAAAGGAGACAGAAGAGGAGCATGGGCAAGTCCAGAAAGAAGGATTTCGACAAGGCTACTTAAGAGTGAACTAGTGTTGCCCCCCATTATCACAAGGGTGAATGAGATTGAGTCCAGCAAATTATCATGACAATTTTGCAAATGGAGTAGAGCATGTGCATCAGCTACAACTAAGCTTCCTAATCTTATAGCAGTCATTCTTCTTTAAATCCCTACATTTCCATGCATGTATTGGAAGGTGTCTAGAGAAAAAGCTCTACAGATTACATTCCATTATTAGTCAGCTGCCTTCGTTACCTAGGCAGCTACAGAAAAGGAGCATCTGCTTTAACAACTCGGGTAACAGCAAAGGGGATATCAGATCTGAGAGCTACAAAATAAGAGCTATCAACACAGTAACTCACTATTCTGCCTACTCAGCACCCAAGATCTTCCCCCGCCCCAAAGGGCTAAAAAATATGTAGGCCTCTGAAGCATACAGCAAGGTTATTTATATGGCAAAGCCTTACAAAGTACGAGAGGATTGTGTGTGCTACATTTACGTATTATTCAATTACTGAATCTTTGCTTGTTCATGAAAGTTGTTATTGTCATCACTGAAAAATCAGGATTACTATTCATTAGGTCTTTCCGAATGAGCCCGCCTCCCCTTTCCAAAAATACCCCCGCACACACAAATGGGTATGGTACAAACAAGATATCCAAGATGGCAGTCTACTGATTTTTAAGCTGTGCCATCACAGGTAATGGAAATAAACAGCTGTACGCTGCTTCTCTGATCTACAGAGACACCAGAGCACTTTCCCCAGGTGTAACGGCTCCCAATTCGCAGGTATTTACAACTGGCAAGACAACTATGAAGTTTCTGTAAAACAACACCCACGCCGAGCAGGAAGCTTTCAAGAAGGATGCAAAAGCCTAGATTTATAAACTGAAAAGGTAATAAAACCATTTGCTGGTAGGACCAGAGAAGTGCGCTGATCAGACTGCGTTCAGTTCGGAGGTTGTTGAACATGCCAAATAATGCGCGTCTTGTTTCTGAAAGCAACTCTCTGCTACGAAGACATCTGTCTCAACACAATTACCTGCTTCTGCCTCGAGCTGGCAGACTCGGTGCCAGGGTACCGCAAGTACCAATACCTACTGGAGTGGCAGTCGCCTCCCCAGTCTCTTCACATTTGCTCGGTTTAAAGTTCTTTCGAAACAGGCAGGATGTTTACTTAAAAAGTTCACACATTGACAGTTAGCGAGATGCTGCCAACCCTTCAAAAATCGTCCTGACGCCCACTTTGCCAGGGTCAGATGACCCCAGCCGTCTTTCCTACCCAAGTGCAGGGGGTAGGAAAGACTTGCATGGTCCTGTCCAGCCCCTAACTACGATGATCTGGTAAGGACCCGTCCAGCCCCTAACAAGCACCAAGGCCAGTCCAACTATTAGGCAAACTAGGCAGTTGCCTAGGGCACCTAAATTCGAGGGGTGTCAAAATGATACGCAGAACAAACTAACAGGAACATCGTTCTTAATAACAGCCCTGGCCGGCATACCACTGGCGATGTCATCCTAAAAGCTGAACCCCTACTCCTGGATCAGCTTCCAGCTCCTGACACTGATTTCTTACACCTTCCTTCTCCTTTCCAGCCACCCTTCTGTAAACCTCAAGCACCCTGGATTTCATCAGATGCGCTGAAGCTTTCAGCGCAAGGAAGACGAACAAACTACGCTGACTCCAGGTACAGACGGGCATTGTGCCTGTAATTCAGGCGTCCCGGTAGGAATTTCTTGGTTCGATTTGGTAGATCTCATTTAATTTACATGATGCGAGGCCAACATACAAATGCAGTGATTATCATGGGTGCGCCCGAGTGGCCGTATTTCACATTCTCAGTTTTTATCGTGTCTCGAAGCAGTCGGGGTAGGATTGCCGAATCACTACGTTTCATTCTTGGAGGAACGCGCGCGGTTTTTGGCGAGTAAGCCGAGCTAGGGGCGAGCCACGCAATTAATAAAATCTTTTTTGTTGTTACTGTTCATTTGGAGTACCGAGTGGAAACGTCTCGCTCTCCTCTCTTCTGGAAGGGGCCGGCGCCGGGGCACGCGGCTCGCCCATCGCCGGGCCCCCCAACAACGCTGCAGCCACGAGCGCGCGCGGCGCCCTTCTGCGGGGGCACCCCTCGCTTGAAGCTCTCGCGGGGCGGCGCAGCCCGGCCCGGCCCCGCAAGACCACCCTCCAGGAAAGAATAACAATTAAAAGAAAAAAAAAAGACCGCTCCTCCGGATTGTGTCTTTCACCTCATTGCCTGGCAAAAGGGGAAGACTCCCTTGCTGATGCATCAACTTTTCTAGGGATCAAAGCAGAAGTGGCACCTGAACAAGCAACGTGGAAAAGGAGTCCGGATCCCCCCCAGCCCGGGCTTTGTCCACCGGGGCTCGCCCAGCGCTGCCCCCCCCGGACCCGCGGCTCCTTGCCCGGGCACCTGCTCCGGCTGGGCGGCCCAAGAGCGGAGCCCCCGCGCGGGCTCCCCGGCCCGGGCTCGAACCCGCCGCCCCCCGGGACTCACCTGCGGCCGCGAGCGCCTCCGCGCACCTGCCGCGCCTGGAACTCGCTGCTCAGCAGCGCTCGGCCCGCCCCGCCCCCTTAAGGCCCCGCCCCTCCGGCGGAACCGCCCCTGACGTCAGCGCGGGGCACCTACAGCCGTCGTGCGCATGCGCGTGGTGCTGTCCCCTTGCCCGAGGGGCAAGGCGGCAGGGGGAGCAGCCTGCGCGTTTGCTGCTGCTCCCCCCAGGGTCGTGCCATGCCTTCCCCAGCAGCACGGGAGCAAGTGACTGGCCTCGAGCCAGATCCTGCGGCCTCCCTGGGAAGGCAGGCCCATCACGGAGGGGCGGGGAGCTGGCGTGTCCCCCACCGTCTCTCAGAAGCGAGCGTCAGTTAATGTAGGGGGAACCGCGTGCGTCCGTGGACACTTTGGTAAACACGGTGTCTTTTATTAGACCGGCTGGAGAGTGGGACAAGTTGTTCTTTTGGGCCCGCCAGCTTGCGCCGAGCAAGTCGTTGGCTGGGTCTCATCCGTCGCACGTAGCCGAAGACCCTTTGCGTCAGCATCGGCAGCTTGAGCCAGTCACCGTGCAGGCAGTCCTCGGACTTACGGCGATTGGTTCCTGACAACCGCGTCTTAAGTCGACACATCGTAACTCGGAACCAGTTTTCCCATAGGAACAATGTTATAAACGGGGGATTGGTTCCTGAACCAAGGCCCGAAACCCTATTTTCTGGGTAAAATAACCCAAAATTTTGTACTGGGTCAATTACAGATGAGTAATATCGCTACATTCATGTATGTATATCGCAGATAGCAATCATTTTGGTGTGGAAGGACTTCTTTGAGGTGACTTTGCCAGGCTTTTTGAAGGGCTCTCAGTTGGCCTTTTTGAAGGGTTTTTGGCTGGAGTTTTCTCAGGCGTCTTGGCTGCAGGTTCTTCTGGAGTCTCGTCTGCTTTCTTCAAGAAAGCGTCCAAGGAAGCTTTGCACAGATGTTCTCCAGGGAGATGGGCGACACAGCTTTGTTCACCGGTGTGGCATGGCGTCAGATCAAGCGTCATGAAGTCGAAACAGGGTGTCAGTTTATAAATGTCGTAAGTGCCGTTTGTTGTCACTCAATGTCGTAAGTCGAGGACTGCCTGTACTGGTTGAACTTCAGTTCAGAGCAGAGTCAGTGGTTTCCTGGACTGGGCTGAATGGCTACGAGCGCTTCAGCAGAGGGGCTCAAGAAAGAGAGTCCTTTTCTTGTACAATATATTGCAAAAAAAACCAAAAAAAAGTCTCTGACTGGCACTAAAGCATGAACTGTGTCCCCAGAAGTCCTAGTGCCTCCCTGAAGGGACTGCAGTCCCGATGAAGCCGCTACTTCAGTCTGAGTTTGTAGTGTGACCTGTTATACCTTGGACAAAGCTGATCCTGGTACCCAGACCTGGATCCCCAGCTCTGGGGTTAGCTACAGTGCGACCACACTTGAAGAGGAAAATTCAAGGGCTGAATGGAGACCAGACAGGGAATTTCTTCCTTGGAGAAGTTCTCTTTGTGGCAGTATACAGGAATAAAGGCAACACTGAGGAAGCTTGCCTCATTCGGTGGACAAAGAGTGGTTTTTGTCCCGAGGGCTGGTGTTGTGAAACGAAACACTGAATTCTCATGTGTCTTCTCTAACTCACTTAGGTCTTGTCTACACAGAAATATTGCGTGGTTCAGGTGTTGCGAGCTGCCCTGAGCTTCGATTGGGAAGGGAGGCATATACATTTAATAAATAAATAGATGCAAACTCTGCATGGAGAGTCTGTTTTGTCCTCCGCTGTCTTTGATTTCAGCTCAAATCGGTTTTAAGCCAGGCTTATTCCAGTTTAGTTTCACCAAAATAAGAGCCTTCCATGCCAGATTTATTGCATTATTTTAAAGTAGCAGCTTTACTTAAATTGATGCAACTCTGAATGTTGAGAACCTAGTAGAGGCCTTTGAAAATCCCAGTCTAGATTTCGTAGATTTCTAGGGTCGGAAGGGACCTATTCGATCATCAAGTCTGACCCCCAATTTAGATTATTACACCCTAAAGTGATGACCCTAAAAATCTTTGAAATCTATGGTTGGATGCTTTACAAAATGGAAAGAAATAATCTAAACATCCAAGTAAAAGATGAGGACAGACAAAAGTGGGGGAAGGAAAGACAAAAGTAATACGATAGACCAATAGAAATGTCAGGTGTGCAGTACAAAAAAAGACCCAGACTTGCCCTGTTGAAATCAATGGAAGTTTTACCATTGTCATCAGTGTGAGCAGGACCTGGCAAAACTTTCCTGTGCCAACCTCGTTTAGGCTTTAAAGGAATCGTATCTTTCTTTTACAAGTACAAAGAAATTCTGGCGTGTAAATCCGTGCTAATTGGGGAGTTAAATTTTTGAAGAAATGGATGCATCTCAGATGAACAGAAACCATTAATATCCCCAATCATGTGGAAGGAGGAAGCGATTAACTAACTCGGGATACATGAACGCCATTACTGTTCCAGTAAGGGGGATATCGACATGTGCATCTTCTTTATTCCAGTCAGATCTCAAACTCTAACCTGCAGAATGCACACACATCACAAATTATGTTTTACAGCTTCAAACCCAGAGCTGAAGCTATGTTGAAAGGCTTTGTAAGTACATCTTGGAGCAGGGTGAAGGCTGCTCTCAGGCCATGCAAGGTAAACTTGCACATGTCCATCTTGTTAAATATGTGAACTGTAAGGGAAGTGCCATGTTTATCTATGTTACCTTAGAATGACAAACATTTCCTGTTTGCCTAATGGATAGGTTCATCGGTGGTAATACGGTAATTATGTGTTACGCCTAAGAATTAAGTTCATAATATTATTTGGTTCAACAAGATGATAAAGCTTTTTGCCTGAGGGAGTCTGGCTATGCATCTATCTATCTTCCCATAAATAGGTATGTTTAAAAAAAAAAACATCGTTTTTAAGCATTTCTCTGAAAAACAATTGTCTTTAATTTATGGATTCCACTGCAGTGCTACAAATCCCAGCACCACGGATTGTGATAAATTAAACTGGACGCTGACAAATGGGATTTGGCTGTCTGGGTAAGCAAAAGAAAAATGTGCTTTTATTTTATTACCCTGGATGGTTTTAAGAGCAGGCTACTAATGCAACTGCCTGGAGCCTCACTAGGCTAAATGAGCAGGTGCAATATATGGTGGGAGGCAGGACAGGCCTTTGCCTCTCTGGGGTCCCCACAAGACTCAGCCTGCTCCATTATAATCTATTGGCATTACAGTAGTGCTCAAAGCCAGAAACAGAATCAAAGGCCCAGATCAGTGGTATAACCGTATAGTGAAAATGCTTCAAAGAGTTTACAATCCACAGGCTCAGTCCTGATAATGGCATCACATGCCCAGACCCCATCACTGGTTGGCTCTAGCAGGGCTTCATCTGGGTGCAGGGATCTGCCCACTCAGACATCCCATGGAATGGTTCACATATTTGTGCATCCTCCTTGTGCAGGGGGCATGCGAATCTGCTCTGTATGATCTGGGTCGAAAGGAGGACAAGGTATGACAAGGGTGGGGGTGCACAAAGAATGGGGTGAAACGGAGAATGACAAGGTAGCAATACTAAGACAAGGTGTTGCTCAGGTTATTTGTGTATAAAATTGCCACGCTTTAGTGTGCATGTGATGTGCTGGGGACGTGTATTTGTTCCAGTAAATGGTGGGTAATGATTCTCTAACAGGCTTTCTGTTTATGACCATGTCATAAATGGTGGAAACTCTTTGAGAGTTTAAGAGTCTTTCCTTGGGAAATAATCTCCGAGTAAATAATTGACACGTGTGGGGCTTTATTTATTTTAAAGCACCAGCTTATCCATGACATTACTCTTAAGAGTATTGAAATTCATTTGGTCTCGGTGGAATTACTCCTGGTGACACCTGAAGGGAGGGCCAAAACTAGTATTTATACTTGATCTATACTCAATAATCCCTTTAATATTTAATTTAGGGCCAAATCTTTCAACATATTGACACCTTCTGAGAGATGCCTTGTCTTGTCATTGATTAAAACTTGTTTCTGAGGCTGCTGAGCTTTGTGTAAAAGGGACTTTGACACTGCTGAATCAGGCTGGTGTTGCAGAAGCATTTTAGTGATACAGCCAGTGATAACACACCCACATGGCATTTGCCTTTCTCAGATCCCCACCCAGCCAATGGAAATTCATACAAACCCCTCCCTACAACACTGATTTGTTTAATCAGCGATTAAACTGGAATTTTATTTTATTTCCAAGCTGGCTGTATCAGTACTTGCATTCCCCTTTTTACAGAGTCAAGGCAACAGAAAACAAACATAACCACAGAAATGGCAATCAAAGGTTTGTATATAAAGAAACAAAATCCCAGGAGATCTCTCACAGCAGATACATCAGTTAAGGCATAGCTGGGACTGAAGACTAGCACTTCTAGGCAGGATGGTGTGCCAGAAAATCATGACAACTGACTGGTCATAAGCACAGGTGAGACAGAAAGCCCAGGGTCGGGTTCTAGGGTTCATATAGCTCTCACTCTGGCAAGCAGGATTGGCTTTCCCGCAGTGGCGGGAATGTAATTTCAGCCAGTGAACCAAAACTTTCAGTTTTCCTCCTAAATTCAAATCAAAAACCCATGTAGTGACATCTTGTATGTAGGCAAATCAGTTCCTGGAGTGAAATACATTAAAAATAACAATTGCTTACAACACCAGCCAGGTTCTTGCCTTTAGCAGAACTGCCTGGTTGTAACAAAACATAATGAGACCCCCTCCCAGGTTGTTATTGATTTGCAGGCTTCAGTGGGATCCAAATCTGGTCCAGGGTCTGCTTAAGTACCCTCATGATCATTGTAGGTAGGGCCTACTTACCACTCTTAATCACTGTAGGTAGGGCCTACCTACCCTGTCATGATCGTTATAAGTAGGGCCTACCTACAATGATCATGAGGGTACTTAAGCAGACCCTGGACTAGATTTGGATCCCATTGAACCCTGCAAATCAATAAGAACATTGCAAGCACTGCAGATATAATATATGAGTGTAATTTAGAACAGATTTTGGCTTCTGGTTTTGAGAGCCAGCTTTGATCGAATAAAAATTAATTAGGTGTGGATTCTTATTCACACTAAGGCCCTTTTACATGAGTCTGGCAATGTAAGATGGCCTTATATCAGTGCAAGCTACAGTTACACTGCCAGAGCAGCATAAAGAGCCTTAATGCATGTGGGAATTTGGACCTTGTGGTTGAAGGATTTGATCCATTGCGTCCATTCATATCCAAGGTTTATGAAGGAATAGATATTATTACTTCATGATGAAAGAATCCTGATTTCCCTCCAAACAGCACGACATTTCAGAGCTTCGGAGCTCCAATTCCCCTGCCTGCCAGTAGCCTTAACTGTGCGCTTCCTTGATGTTTACCAGGGCGCCCATTGGGGTAACTAGAAACAATGGCTGCAAACTGAAGGAGAGCAAATTTAGATTGGACATTAGGAAAAAATTCTTTACGGTGAGAGTCGCCAAAATATGGAATACGCTTCCAAGGGAGGTGCTGTCCCCTTCCTTGGACGGATTTAAGAGGAGTTTGGACAAAATACCTGGCTGGGGTCATCTGACCCCAGCGCTCTTTCCTGCCCAGGGCTGGGGGTCGAACTCGATGATCTAATAGGTCCCTTCTGACCCTAAAATCTATGAAACCACGTTGGTGTGTAACATGACATGGATTTTAGTCCAGGTGTGGAAGCTTCATTGAGAGGTGACTTTAGTGTTTAATTTTAGATAGTTAAACACGGCAACTTCTGCACCTGAAGATGACCTGCATATTGGAGTGGGGGAGTACTTCAGTGAATGAGTCAAATTCAGCGGCTGATGAAAAGTCTGTCTTCAGTGCCTGCAAGTAGAAAGAATGAATACCTGTTTGACCTGGATACCGAGTGCTCTCTAGTGGATAAAATCAGCATTGCCGGATAGTGTGTGTTAGGCTCTGTTCCAGCTACAAAAGGTGATTCTTTGGTTGCTCAGGTGTTTGGAGCAGGGGAGTTTGTGTGTCAGTCCCATTGTCACCATGGAGTTCTGGGAGGTTATACTGGGCCAGGTGGAATAAGTGGTTTAGAGATAGCCGTGGATTTGTTACCGTTCTGCATTAGTGACTGGTCTGCACCTTCACCTGCTGATCTCAGACAACTGCATTAACAAACACGAAGTTAGACTCTCGCCAGAAAGGGTCAGATAAGCACCAGAGATATGTGCACATTACAAATAGGTGAGCTGAAGAACAGGGAAGTGAAGTGACTTGTTCAAAGCTATACAGAAAGTCAGTGTCAGAGAACAGGGAATAGGACCCAAGGGATCTGGGTCCCAGGGCTGTGATTAACTAGTAGATTCTCCCTTTGACTGTGACTATCAAGCGAAGAGATCATTGCTCTTGGGAAGAATTTGAGGTGGAGGAAAAGTGACAGAAAGGGAAGGAAGGAAAGCGTTGTCTGTTGGATTAAATGTTAATTCCACTCCACAAGTCTCCCTTCCAGCCGAGAACAAATTAACACTTCCCAATTACTCATCTGTAAATGTTCATCTCTGGACAAAGACATTGCCAGAGGCAGACATAGATGCTGCTCCATTGCCCATGACCCCTGGTTTTATTCTACTCTGAACACGTTCATAGCTAGCTTGAATTTCTGGCAGGTGATGAGCTGTTCTTTTTTTTATACTGCCTGCCTGTCCTCCTCCTGTTTTTGTGTGGAATTAAGAAAGTCTGTTGGTTCATACTGTTCGGTTTTGCTCCTTTCCTTCCTGGAACATATCCACTGCATTATGACCTTTGGATTTTATTGCATGCTGCACACAAATGCAACCTTACTTTTGAGGCACTGGCAAGAGAAGGGGTCCAGGAAGAAAAATGTGCTTTCGGCAAGAGGTCGCTTTGATTCACCTTCCCTTTTTCAAAATGGTATCTTTCATAGAGTTAAACATTAATGTCCCTCTCAGCCCTTGACTGTGCCGGGTCCAAGAGGGAAAACCTGCTGAGTAAGTGTCTGCTAACAGAGCCAGTGCCTGCCTCCAGTGATGGCTCTCTTTACACCAGTTGTTTTCAACCTGTGGCCGGCTGACTCCATGGGGGTCCATAGGTGGGGTCCGCAAAGGACGACTGTGATCAACTAAAAGCATGTGCTTGTGAATGCCCACATTTAAAATTCAAAAGGGTCTGCACCTCCATTCGAAAATGTTTAGAGGTCTGCAAATGAAAAAAAGTTTGAAAACCACTGCTCTACATAATTCACCCAGTCCAACCTTGCCTAAGCCAGTGTCTCAGACCTGTGTAAAACAGTAGGTAGAAGGTAGAGGGAATCTATGGCTGTCTGGACTCACTGGAGGTCAGCATCTGCTGCTTTTGGTACTAGGGAATGCTCACGGCTTGGTGAAGCAGCAGTTTATGAACCAGGGTGCTGGGGGAGAGGATTCACTGCTTGTAGATGCCTTGTTTTTATTGTCTTGATAAAAGGTGCTGGGTTACCAAAGCCCTTGAAACTGAAGTACCATAGGGACAGAACCAGTATGGCAGGCATGGTAGCACAGCCTTCTCACCCCCACTTTACAGCCAGCATTAGCATTCCTGCACGTGGAAATTATTTGCCATTTTCACGCCAAAGCAGCAGCTGTTTTGCTGCCTGGATGATTTTATAATTTTCCAGTAGGTATCAAATATGCCCAAGGAATAAGGTAGTGGGCTTTCAGGGCTGCACCACTGCCTGTTGCAACTGTAGCAGCAGCCAGAGGTGTAAACTCTGATCCTCCCACTCCTCCAGCTCAACCTCAGCTAAGGGGGACTCTCCATCAGCTGTTTGCAGTATAGGGCCTGGGTGAGAGCTGACAGGCTGGAAACACATGCCATGTAAGAACCTGGAAAAGGGGAATTCAGGAGAAGGACAAGCAACAGGCTGCCAGTTGTAAGCTGCCATCGCTTGAGGTATCTCTGCCTTGTTAGTGAGCACATTACCTTTTCCTCTGTGCAACACAGTGCAAGTCAACACTTCCCAATTATTGCTTTCCAGCTACTGCACCAAAAGGTTTGTGCACCAGGGGTGAAGGGAAATGAATGTCATGTTTTCAAGCAAATGTAAAGTCAGATGATTCCATTAGGCTCAGCCTTTTCTAGCAGTTGTACCAGTGAACAAAGGAG
The DNA here is from genome assembly GCF_052110815.1 of Crocodylus siamensis. Classification (NCBI taxonomy): domain Eukaryota; kingdom Metazoa; phylum Chordata; order Crocodylia; family Crocodylidae; genus Crocodylus; species Crocodylus siamensis. The sequence continues at coordinate 5,194,595 of NC_143400.1, forward strand.
AGCCCCAGGGAGTACAATGCACTTCCCATTGCTTTATGTATTGTGTGCGTCTTCTGCAAAACCCCATGCTTTGGCCTTGTGATTGTGAAGGAAACCTTGGCTGTTCAGCGGGGCACAGTGCACACGCAGCTGAATGGGAGATACGGAGAGACAATATGATGGCCCACCTTTCTGCACAGTGTAAGCTGCCTAAGCTATCTTGTTGTGACTCAGGCCGCACAGTGGCTCCATGTATTTCAGGGATATTATGCGGGGACAGAACTTGGCCCCTTCTGCTCCAAAAGCAATATGGGCCCAATTTCTGTAGTTAAAGGGTTGCTTGACTCTGGTAACACAAGATCGCATCTTTCATGTTGTGGGCTTCTAGAAACAAAGCAGTATATTATACTGCGATGGTTGTTATTTGTATTGCAGTCGCGCTCACCAGTCCCAGTCCCACCATGTCAGACGTTGCCTGTACTCGTACTCTTGTTGCGAGGAGCTTAGTAACACGCATGCCGACTGACATTGCATCTACCAGGACTAGCTGCAGTGCTGTTGAAGGTAGTGGTATCTGGCACCTCTCCATTTCCTGCTCTGTTAGAGGGCGGCCAAAACCTCCCGGGCTGCTAGGCACATTTTCCCAGCTCACACCCAGCAGTAATTCATCTTTTTGCCAGTTCAGCTGCTCCAGGCCTCATGACTACAATAGGTATTATTCATTTACATGTGCCAGCCTGCCTGCTAGTAATTTAACTTTTGGCCTCTTTAGGAAACAAAATTCCTGATACGCTGCCTCCAGTGCCCCTTTGGGGTGGAGTTTCCTCTTGCAAAATGAGCATGAGCCATGCTGAAAGCTCAGTTGGTTCTGATTACTATGAACAATTTTACTTTCCTCCGCAGACACGTTGGCCACAACCCTCATCTCTTTACTCCCTCGTCCTGATGGCTGGGGCTCTTATTGATGTTGCAGGCAGGATGTTCCAAATCCGCATGAGGGAATAAAAACCAGAACCCCACGGGTGCATTTCTATGCAGACAACAGCAGCTGGGATGGAGTGGGCACGTGGAGTTAAGGGGCAGGGATGCATGGGTGGTTTCTCCACAGGCTCACATCCACTTATCAGCCACCCCAGTCTACCAAACTGGGAGTAAGTCCTACATAATCTAGCTTCACAAGATGGAGCAAATACTTGCCTTAACAGCAGACTTTTTTTTTTACCATACCTTGCTGTTCCGCCCGTGCAGCGTTTCAGGCATTAGTAAGAGAAGGGCCACAGCAACATAAAGACGCGTTCCTGAGCTAGAGAGACAATTCAGTGGAAGAACTGGGATGCAATGGAGGCTCATTTCAGCCTTGATGAAAATGCTAGCCTCAGCAAACTGGAAAATAAACTATAACCCTTCCTGGAAAGGCTCATGAAACGAACACACAAATACATTTTCTGTGCTTTGTACATATCTGGTTCCCATGTACGAGCCTGTATTTGGACTACAGAACTGTATATCGTTCATGTACCTTTACTTGCGTGCACATTTTTTTCTGTCTGGAAAGGTTCTGGACCCTAGACAGAAAGATATGTTCATTATTACAATGTACAAAATATTTAATACGATGGACTTAAGTCTGCAGACTTTTGCATCTGAAACCAGTGAGGTTATAAGTGTGGCTGTTTGATGTCCACAAAAGAGACTAGTCCTGCAAGGCACTGATATGGCAATCACTGTTTTCTGGGGGAGCCAACAGCATTGTAGGTCCTTACATAGTATGAGATTGTCTAATGCAAGACCAGCAGCCTGGAAATGATGAGCAGTACTGGGTCCTGCAGTTGCTGTAACCAATGGTGGGATGAAAGGCACTCTTTGAATGTGGATGAAGGTGAATCTCCTTCAGTATCTGATTACACGGGTCCTTTTAATTCCAGGCCCCTTGCATCCTTGAATCAGAGGCAGCAAATGGAATATGATTCAATATGTTTGTAGCAGTGAAACAAGATCACCGATTGGAGATACAAATTAAATGCAGGCAGCATGGTTTTGACCACGAGGAGGCTTTTTACCTTTACGTTACTCAGCAATGACACCTACAGGCCACTCAATGAGGAGACACAGGAAAGGAATTTAGATAACTTTTCAGGGCCAGAGGGAAGTACTAGCAACATGAGAGATAAGGGGACATTTTTACCCCAGTCCTACATGCCTGTGAGTGGGTCACAGGGATTTTAGAGGGGGTAAAACCAAGCTTTGTAAGTAATGAACAGGACCCAATTAGACTGTGTGCTGGCTATTCTAAATGCAAATAATGTTTAAATATTTTCCCTACAAAATACCAATATTTGTTACTCACCCAAAACAGTGTGCTGGACCAGAGAGGGGCCGTAATTATGGACTCTGTCCCTCAGCTCAGTGGAGGTGCCTTTGGGACAATGCTCAGTGCTGCTGTCAAAAAGAGTCCCTGGGGGGGTCTCGGTCCCGCCTGAGGGGGTCAAGATCCTCAGGGTGGAGTTTGACCCCAAGCTGAGGAGAAGGATGGCCTGGGAGAAGAAGGAGGCCAAAGTGAAGCAGAGATTGGGTCTGTGGCACGTGTGCTGCCTCTCCATGGGGGGGGCACATGGCACTCACGAAGGCGGTGTTGCTGCCAGTGCTTCTCTTCCCCCCACCCAAGTGTGTCACCTGCAGAATCCAGAGAGCCATGTGCGTTTTCTTTTGGGAACTTTGTAGAGGAGAAGTACCCTCCATTGCTCTCATCCCAGGTGCCAGAGAGGAAGAAGCGCTCTTCTGTCTCTGCATCCATCTTTTTATCCCCTTTAAAACAGTCATATGCTCAGTTCACGTTGCCCAGGATTGCAAAGAGGGGCTTAGAAAACACCCACAGAGACACGAGACAGTTTTAGGGGCTCTGTTTCTGTAACGCTGCCCGTGCAAGGAGCTGTAAGCAAGGGGTTTCAAAAATCCATGTTCATTTACCATGTGACCAACTCCTTTCACCCTGAACAAGTCACCTAATTCTCACTATTCCTTTCTCCCCCAGCTGCAGAAGTGAGATAAGGTAGTGTAAGCGTGATGTAGGTCGGATGGCCCAGAAAAGATGTGAGGGGCAAGGATTTCTTTGGGTGATATCTTTTACTTGACCAACTGTGCAGTGGAGATAAAGTTGGATGAGGTTTCAAATGCAAGACACTCTTCATGATGTGGCCAAATGCAAGACATTCTTCATCAGGTCATCGGGACCTTTTCAAGAGCAGTCCTAGCTCCAAATTTTGAATTGCTGCTTTCTCCATCACCTCACACAGTTCTTGTTGCATTAGCTCATTGGCTGTAAGTGTCTTGTATCTGCCTTCAGCACTTTGGATTTGGGCTTCTGGAGCTGCCTTTTTCTCAGTAAGTATTTGAACTACATTTTGAAAGGTTGCATAACGAATTTCATGCTTTTTGGACAGCTGAGAGAACAAAATGCCATAGGTGACCTGATGAAGAATGTCTTGCATTTGCAAGCCTGTCTAATTCTATCCCAGCTACACATGGTTTAATAAAAGATATCACCCTAAGAAATCCTTGTGTCTTGCAAAATGAGATAATATTTTCCTTATTTACTTTTGTCTGTTTTTGTAGTTAGATTTTAGGCCTTTTGAAGCCAGATCTGCCTCTGCCTGTGATGTTTATTGTGCCTAGACCAATGTGGCCCTGATTTCAGTGAGGAACTGTGAGTGCTAGAGCAACAGCAACATAGGATCAGTTAGGAGCAGAGCTAAGAGCACATCTCAAATGCTGCAAATGGGTTAGAATATTTGACAAGAAGCTGACTTTGAAAATATCTGATGCTCATTTTGGGTCAGATGAGTGGTTTTTGCACCTATGTTATAGACGCTTGACACCTCTCACAATTGTGACCCTATTTCTAAATGATAATTATTAGGAAGCAAATATTTAGCTCCTCAGCTTACTGACAAAACCAGCTGGTAGCGGACACAGGCAGTGCCCTGAGAGGGGAAAACAGTTCATCACCCCCCACCATTACTGGGAAAATTTAACATGGCATAATCATTCATCTATCTGTGACTCCCTTCTGCAAATGACCAGGCACCCTGCTCTTTTACTTACAGGAGACGTCCAGCAGCCCCCAACAACACACCCCTTCCTGGCTCTGTCCAGGTGAGCAGAATTAATCTTATCAGGACTTTCTTCATGGATGGGGACATTTCACTGAGTAATTCTTGTCAACAGGCTTGGGATTCAAGCTGTGGTTCTAAATTGGTTTCTGACTGAGGTTTGCCTGTATTTCCTGACAATTACAATGATTCCCGTGTCTCTGGGTTTAGGGGTTGATAGTTTTTTTCCTGTTCAAACAATCAACTCCTAATGATTCAGGCCTCTGCCACAGGTTATTGTTTCATCATCAGAGCTGTAAATGGAAACACATCGTGCAGAGATGAGGATGTTTCATCTGTCTGGTTGATGTCATAACAACCCTTGCCCTAGTTCCCTCTTGTATCACAAGCCACAGCAGAAGGAGTGTGCACAGGTACCTAAGGAACAGGTTTGGTCAGTTAAATAATGCCTGTGTGGTTCTGAACAGGGAGCACTTCATAGCCATAACGTGCCCGGATCTGCCAGCTAGACTTCCTGGGAGGTCAGAGTCATGATCTGATCGTGAGGTTTCCCCCCTAACAGAAAAATATCTACAAATCCTAACTGGGAACTTAATGAGGGTAGATGAGTCTATTGAGACCTCTGCCTGCAGGTCCAGTCCCAGTCAGCATTAAATCCATCCCTTGTGAACCCAGAACATGAAGTCTAGATACTTAAGTCTAGCTACTTATCTACATCCCTCTCTGTCTCCAGAGGATTGTAGGTAATTATTTAATCCTGTCGGTCTGTTACAAGCAGGGAGGAGTCAGTGCAGGCGTCTTGGGGTCAGTGACATTATTGGCTGGGCTGTGAAATGTGGAGCTCCCGTTGCTCACGGCGGCCCTGGTCTACTTATCACCTGTGCACGTGCAGCCCTCCACAGGCGCACGCAGACACCGGTGGACTAAGCAGTGCGTGGGTGTGTGTAAGTGGAGCTGGACATTTTAGCAGCAATGCAGCTCCCCAGAGTCATTGAAATGGAGCTGTGTCTGGAATTGCAGACCTGCCTGGCGTTCTAGCATTTTAATTGCTCACTGGGGACTTTACGAAGACAGAGCCTTTCCACGCATTTCTTAGACTTCATAGATTTCATAGATTTCATAGACATCAGGGCTGGAAGTGACCTCGGGAGATCATCGAGTCCAGCCCCCTGCCCAAAGGGCAGGAAGTCAGCTGGGGTCATAGGATCCCAGCAAGATAAACATCCAATTTACTCTTGAAGGTGTTCAATGTAGGTGCTTGAACCACCTCCGCTGGCAGACTGTACCAGACCTTGGGGGCTCGGACAGTAAAGAAATTCTCCCTTATGTCCAGCCTGAAACGGTCTTGCAGGAGTTTGTGACCATTCGACCTCGTCATCCCTTGGGGCGCTCTGGTGAACAAACGTTCCCCCAGATCCTGGTGGTCACCCCTGATAAACTTATAGGTGGCCATCAGATCACCCCTGAGCCTGCGCTTTTCCAGGCTAAAGAGTCCCGTGGCTCTCAGCCTGTCATTGTAAGATCTGTTTTCCTGACCTCTGATCATGCGCGTGGCTCTCCTCTGGACTCTCTCAAGCTTCTCCACATCCTTTTTGAATTGTGAAGCCCAAAACTGGACGCAGTACTCCAGCTGCGGCCTCACCAAGGCCGAGTACAAGGGGAGAATGACGTCCCGGGATTTGCTCGAGAAGCATCTATGGATGCAAGCCAGCGTTTTGGCCGCTTTAGTAGCCGCAGCATCGCATTGCAGGCTCATGTTCATCTTGTGGTCAATGATGACCCCCAAGTCTCTTTCTTCTGTAGTGCTAACCAACGTAGCACTGCCGAGCCTATAAGGGTGCTGCAGGTTTTTCCTCCCAAGGTGGAGAACCTTGCATTTTTCGGTGTTAAATACCATGAGGTTCTCGTCTGCCCATTTGCTGAGCTTGTCCAGGTCAGCCTGGATCACCCGCCTGTCCTCTGGCGTGGATGCTTTGCCCCAAAGTTTGGTGTCATCGGCGAACTTGGCCAGTCCACTCCTGACTCCAATGTCCACATCGTTAATGAAGATGTTGAACAGTATGGGTCCCAGGACAGAGCCTTGAGGGACCCCACTGGTCACAGGGCACCACAGTGAGTGACTGCCATCAATCACAACCCTCTGGGTCCGACCACGGAGCCAATTTCCCAGCCAGCGGATCGTGGTGGAGCCAAGGCCACAACTGGGCAGTTTGGCCAAGAGGTGATCATGCGATACCAGATCAAAAGCTTTTTTGAAGTCAAGATATATGACATCGACCTCTTCTCCCTTGTCCAGGTGATAGGTCACCTGGTCATAGAAGGAAATGAGATTGGTCAAACAAGACCTACCCGCAACAAACCCGTGCTGGCTATCCCTTAGGATGTCAGCCTGGGTCAGTCCCTCAAGAATGGCCTCCTTAATAAACTTTTCTAGGATCTTCCCCAGGATAGAAGTCAGGCTGATGGGCCTGTAGTTAGCCGGATCCACTCTCCTCCCTTTCTTGAAGATCGGCACCACATTGGCCTTCTTCCAGTCTTCAGGCACTACACCAGAGCGCCAGGAGTTTTCAAAGACCCGTGCCATGGGCTGGGCTATGACGCTCGCCAGCTCCTTGAGTACCCTGGGGTGCAGGTTGTCAGGGCCAGCTGACTTGAAGGTATCCAGCTTCTCAAGGTGTTCCTTCACGAGGTCAGCACTTATGGAGGGTAGGGGATCCCCCTCACCCAGATTTCCCTGTCCCATAGCAGGCATGGGCATCCCATGTGACTGATGAAAGACTGACGCAAAGTACCTATTTAATAGGTTGGCTTTTTCCTGGGCGTCAGTTGTCAGTTGCCCCATCTGGTTTAGCAGGGGTCCAACATTGCCCTTGCTTTTCCTCCGGCTCCCCACATGTCTGAAAAAGGACTTTTTGTTGTCCTTGATGCCTGAAGCTAGTTGGAGTTCAGTTGCAGCCTTGGCTTTCCTGGTTTGCTCCCTGCAGGACCGGACCAGCGCAGAGTAATCCTCCTTGGAGGTGAATCCCGTCCTCCATCCTTTGTAGGCTTTCCTTTTTAGCCACAGTAGGTCCGCTAGGTCTCTGGAGAGCCAGGGGGGCTGCTGTGCCTTCTTGCTGCCTTTCCTCCGTGTTGGAATAGATTTAGCTTGTGCACTGAGGATCGCTTCCTTGAGAAGCAACCACTCTTCTTGAACTCCCATCTCCCTGGGGTCGTGGTCCCTGAGGGCCTGACCGACTAGCCTCTTGAGCTTGTCAAAGTCAGCTTTTCTGAAGTCAAGGACTTCTGTGTTGCTGACTGACTTGCCAGCTTTACGGCGGATGGTGAAGGTGATCAGCTTGTGGTCGCTGTCACCCAGCTTCCCATCAATCACTAGGTCGCCGATAAGGTCGTCCCCCGTAGCCAGTACCACGAAGGGACCCCGCAAGATCATTGGGTCCAGCCCCTTGCCCCAGGGGCGGGAAGTCAGCTGGGGTTAGATCACTCCAGCAAGGTGAATATCCAGGCATTTCTTGAACATATCCAGAGTAAGTGTTTGCACCACTTCTGGTGGGAGTCTGTTCCAGACTCTGGAGACTTGGATGGTAAAGGTTTTCCTTATGTCCAGTCTAAAACGGTCTTCCACCAGTTTGTGACCATTAGACCTTGTCTTCCCCTGGGGTGCCCTGGTGAACAGATGTTCTCCCAGATACTGATGCACGCCCCTGATGGGCTTACGGACTGCCACCAGGTCCCCCCTGCTTCTCCAGGCTGAAGAGTCCCATGGCTCTCAGCCTCTCCTCGTAAGGCCTGCTCTCTTGACCTCTGATCATGCGCGTGGCTCTCCTCTGGACTCTCTCAATCTTGTCCATGTCCTTTCTAAAGTGCGGAGCCCAGAACTGGATGCAGTGCTCCAGCTGCGGCCTCACCAAGGCTGAGTACAGCGGGAGGATGACTCCTTGAGTCTTGCTTGAGATGCATGGGTGGCTCATTCCTCTTATGGTCAGCCATGACCCCCAAGTCCCATCACAGCCTCATAGGAGAGCTGAGACTCCTCACCAGCTAAGAACTGCTCCCCAGAGGCTTTTCCATCTATTGACCCCCTGTAAAATCCTATGAAATACAAACTTGCATTTTGACCCAGGAGAACATGTACAATCTTTTCTCTGATGCCGGATGAGGGTGTTTGTGCAATGAAAGACATTTTTTTTTGCAAAGATCTTGTTGGCAAAAGACATCATGAGCCGATTACTAATATATACGTGTATGTCTATAGATACACATACATACATACATATATATGTATACATGTGTATGTGTATATATATATATATGTACGTGTGTGTATCATAATGGTGTTTCATTTTAATCATGCAAAAACATGGATTTGGGGCTACTTTTGTTGTATTTTCCAGAAAATTGGGGATTTTTTTTTTTTAATCCGAGAAAACCAGGATGCCTTGTGGTCGGGAGCCGGCTGCACGCGTGACGTCACCCCGCCCCCACGCACACGCATGGTACGCGCTGCTCCTCCCCCCGCGGCGCCGAGGATGGGCCATCCCCGCGAGGCCATGCAACGATTGGCTCCGGGCGGGGTGCCCCCGGAAGCGCTTGCAGTGCATGACCCGGAAGAGGCGGTGCGGGGGAGGGGCGCCGGCCCTGGCGGCAGCAGCCGGAGGCGGAGCCCGGGTGTCCTTAGCGCTGGCGCTGCCGGGCCGCGGGGAGCGGAGCGTGGGGCCCGGGCGTGGGCGCGGCCGTGGGGGGGGGGAGGGGGACCGCCATGCTGCTCTTCGTGGAGGTGAGCGGGGCCGGGCTGACACAGCACTTGGGGCCGGGCCGCCCCTCCCCTCCCCTCCCCTCCCCCGGCGGCTCCGGGCCGCACGTGCCGGGCTCTGGAAGCTTCTCGCGGGCGGGGCGGGGCGGAGGCACCGCGGTGACCTTTTGTCAAGCGGCGGCGGCGCGAAGGTGACACGCGGGCGGGTGGGCCCCGCTCCCCTCTCCTCCGCCGTTCTCGCCACGCGCGGGGCTTTCGGTTCTCCTTTCCTCTCCGCCGGGCTGCCTCCAGGAACCAGCCGCGCTCTGTCCCTCACCCTGCCTGCCACAGCCGTGCGGGTGCACTGGGCCGCCGGGCAGTTCCCTGCCCACCTTGGCCCTTTTACCCCCGGGACGAGACGCTGCGCTCGTGTCCTCGCTCACGGTGCCGCGGTCGAAGTGGAGGGTGACCCGTGGAGCCGTCGCCTCGTGGTGGCGAGCGCTTCCTGGGGCAGCGGCCGCGGTAGGGTTGTACACTCGCTTTTTTTAAACCGAGCGAATGAAAAGGGTAGGAGCAGAGGGGTTTTTCTCCGAGCAGTTTGTCATTCATCGAGCGTGGTCAATGTGCGGCCGACTTTGCCCAGTGTGCTGGCTTTTTTTTGTACTTTAAATAATGTTGCCTCTGAAGCTCGAGCAGACTTGATAGCGGTGATATTTTTATTGTGGTTTGTTGCATTTTGAGAGATCATCTTTTCTGGGGGTTTTTTTTTTTTTGTTCAGGCAATTACATGCAGGTCTTAGATCGGTTGTTTCTCAACCAGTGGGACGGACGCATGCGAAGGTCGCGTAGGTGGGACTTCAACTCATTGCCCAATTGAAAGAACCAGTTGTTTGCACTTTAAATGGAGGCATCAATAGATGGCTCAAACTGCGATTTTGTGGGGTTTTGTTTCTATCTAGGTGCGAGCAGGGTTTTTTTGGTGGCTTTTTTTGACAAAATGGTTGGTGGGACGCAAAAAGGTTGCGAACCGGTGTCTGAGATGAAACGTTTCTTCAACTTTACTCTGCCTTTGTACACACAGTTGATCAGAGGAAAGTTTTCTTTCCGCCCCCTCCTCCCCATATTGCAACATGATTTTTGGACCCAAATCTATCTCCTATTCATTTGTACTCAAAGATCAACATTTAACAAGTAAGTTTTGCCCCACTTTGGTGAAACTTATTTCCAGTATGTGTGTGACATCATGCACTATTCAGCATTTGTTATTCAGAATGTTTCAAATTGTTTGGATTTAACTTGCTATAAGCAGGTTAAGTAGGGAGTTGCACATACTTGGTTAAGGGATAACCACCCAGGAGCTAATTAAGTTCCTAAAGTATTTAAAAAAAAAAGTTTTAATAGCCTTATTTCCTTCAGATAAATAGCTAAATATCTGCTGTGGTAGAAAACCTTGAGGAAGCTAACTTTGAGAACCCACTTGAAGGGTGGAACTAAAAATTAAAAAAAACTGGACCGATGGAAAACAGTGCTCCTATAATAGAGCCCTAATGCTTTATTTTTCACCATGTGTCTTTTTTCACTAGGTAGCGTTCCTCTTCAAGACTGATCTGGCAACTAACTGTGTTCAGAGTTGTGAACAGCGAGCTATACATAAGACTGACGCCAGGGTGGAAAAGCTAAACTTGCAGGGCAAGTGCTAAAGACTTCAGCAGCAAGTGTTTGGAAGCATATTGTAGAATTGAAATCGACTGACAGAAATTAAGACTTTGCCCAATAAATGGGGCCTAGGCTCTTGAGCTAGTTGAAGCAAGTCAAAAGAATCTGTATTCAGGGAGTAACTAGAAGAAGGCAGGGTAGATGTGCACCTTATAGACTAACTGAATCAGATGCATCAGTTATCATAGGCAGCAGCAGGTAATTTTATATAGAAACCTGGCTTATTTATTTTTTGCTTTGCTAGAGGTGTTTCTGCTGATACTGTTATCTATGAGTTAACCCGTGTGATCATTGGTCTGTGACTGACCATGTTCTGTTGTAATACCGAGTTCAAGGCAGTTAATTCAGTCTGCTAGTAGGATAACACACCAGACTGATCCAGTAGCTTTACAAGAAATAAGAAATATTAACATTGCATTGCACATTATGCATCTAAATCACTTGGAACAATCTGTATGAAAGGTGCTATACAAAACAAAACTGTATTTGAGGCCTGGAGTTGCGTGCCCCTAGGGAGAGGGATACTCCAAACTGTCTGCTGCACCAGGAAACGGCAGTCTAAATACTCATGTGCTTGCACACGTCTCTGTTATGGCAGAGTTTTTCAGAAGAGATCAATTAATAAAAATCAAAGCTGGTTTTTGTTTAGTACTTTTCATATGGGGTCTCTCAAGTGTTTTACCAAATGACAAGGACTAATTGCAGGCAAGAGGGTAATGCAGAAACTGATGTGTTCTTCAAACCAGTTTCCCCACAATTGGAAGCTTGCTTTGAGGGAGCGTTATCTGGTATGCTCATGGTACCAAGCTACTGCTGCTTGTTGGCAACAAAGGGCAGAAATGAGCCCTTTTCAGTGTATCCGCTAGGGTTCAATTTGACACTTCATATCACTTGGGTTTGTTTTTTGTTTTTTTTTACTGTCTTAATTAACTTGGAAGGAATCAGTAGTTACCAAGAGAGTAGTCAAATTTGCTTGCTTTGTCCCTCCCTCCGCCCATAACAGAAATGTCATGTAATTGGGTCCGGAGGCCTGGGGTTCCGTTCCAGCCTTGCTGTAAGCTTACTGACCTTGGGCAAGGTGTTTTGTTTTTCCATGCCTTAGTTTACCCATCTTTGTAATTTCTCATGAGAGGTGTATAGAAGTGTGATGTATTCCTTTCTATAAAGGAGCTACAGCTTTGTTCTCACAAGTCTGTTGCTAGGAGTTATAGCTGTCACAGAATCAGCATTTTGACTTTGCTGTAGGATAAAATAGGATGAGCAAGTGTTTAACTTTTCTTCACACAGCAAACAGAAGAAATTCAGCAACTGAAAAAGGAAGGTTTTTTGAGGGGGGAGACCTCAAAGCAACTCAGTTTGAGTCTCTCTTTATTGTGAAGTCTAACTTAGAAAATCCAAGAGAGCGGCAGGCAGTACTTTCAGTCTAGAGATATGTCACTCCCCCCCCAGTAGCTGCAGCTCTATCCAGGGAGTGTCAGGATCTCTTCAGTCAGTTGAGGCCAGACACAGGTATCACTGCTAATGTTCAAAGTGGCCCTAACCTTTAGTGGTCTGACTCCATATCAGCAGGGATTTTTGGATGGGTACCCAGTCTCTAGTATAACATGCTGGCCATAGCCAGCATATGCCTGCTGGAAGTTGTTTGGTTCTGAATGTTTTTATGGTAGACTCAACCCTCTTTTGAGCATACATTTGAAACAGAGTGGCTCTTTGTCATTATGCAAATATTTATTAGCTTTGCTGACCCTTATGGTCTCTGAAATTGTGACTTCATCATGAAAAGCCTTCTCCTTCCAGTATACTTAAAGTATTTTTTCCAATCAGATGGGTCCAATAGCATTCGTCAGATTATAAGCAGAGTCCACGTTCCCGACTTTGCTGAAAAGGATTTGATTAGCTGTGTTGGTACCTGCCGAATATCAGCTGCTTGTGGTACATACTGGAATGTGGCACATATTGTGACTTTGTTTCCTTCCCAAATCAATGGGCATATTAAAACTAAGTTAAATGGCAGCCAGTTGAGCCAGAGATCACTCTGAGGATCTAAATGCCCCCCTCCCCCCGGCCCTTCTGAACGCAGGCAGCTCTGTTCATAGAATCTCTTTTAAGAGGGGCACTGCTTCTCTTTTGAAAGTGAAATCCCTACAGCAGCAGAGGCAGGAAGCCTCATATAAAATGAAACAACTTGATTCTTTCATCAGAAGAGCAGGCACTTAAAATACTGTCTTTGCTTAATTGGAGATTTAAATTCAGTAAAGTCTTCATTTAAGAAGTGATTGTGACTATGTAATTGAAAAACTTTTGTGACAAAATGTAGTTACTTAAATGGGGGTTACAGGATAATCCCAGGTATGTTTTGTATTGTGGCAAATGATTGTGTTTGCTTCTCATGACGCTGAAGTGGGTTGGGATGATCCTGCCGCAGGCAGGGGGTTGGACTAGATGACCTCTGGAGGTCCCTTCTAGCCCGACTTCTCTATGATTCGGTGAGAAGAGCCTGTTGATCTAGGACCATTAATTGACAGTGCAGCTAGGCATGGTTGAGACTGGGAGCTTGTAGTTCTTGTTCTGTGGAGATGAGGTTCCTTGCCACACTGAACACTTCATTGCACACACTGAAGTGCATTGAAAGCAGCTCTCCTTTTCTTGATATACTTAGATGGGTTTGTACAAGAAATGGTTTTCCATGCTGGCAATACATTTTTCTGGGTGCTTGTAGTTTCCTGATGTGGCGATAAGCGTAATGGCAAGGCACAAGGGCATCATGTGAGCTAAAAGCTCCAAAAACTTGCCAAGTGGTGATCTGCACCAACGTTGGCATGCCTGCCTCGGGTACCTCTCTCTCCCTGTCTAAATGAAGCTCAGCAGCTTTCATAAGGTAGGTTATAGAAAGATGAGAAACTCATAGTGGGAAAGTCCCTCCCCCATGGATAAGGACAGCCCAAAGTAAAAAGATAAGGAGGAAGCCAAGCACATCCTGAATTTTTTGACTCGGTTCGTACTGCAGCAGAGGATTCTGTCTCAACTTGGACCAGGACTTGTGAATGCCTGTTTGGCACTTTTTGTGCCGTTACGAAGTTACATTGCTGTCCAGCACCCTCAGGGGAATTGCTATACCCTGAGGGCTGTGCAAATGGGGAGGGAGGTATGCAGTCATATTACATGTGTTAATTTGACTGTGTTACTGCTGCTTGTTCTCATTCCCATCCCCCCCAGTCCATGTTCTCCTCACTGCCTTTACCGAAGGGGAAAAAACTTATGCAAATTAAAATTAAATCCATTACTTCTGGGTTTATCTCCTTCTAACCCTGAAATATGCACTCTGCTTCCCAGAGCTGACTACTACAGTCATTTCTTTCCCCTCCCACACAAACCTGTTGAGTCTGCCACTTTCACTTGGAGGCTTTTTGCACTTGTAGGAAGCAGTCAAAGGGCCCTACTAAATGAAGGCTTCCCTCCAGAAGTTCACAGTTTTGGGTCAGGTGCAATCTTGGCAGAGAAAAATAGAATAATCCCTTTGGCTATCTAGTCCACTTCCTTATCCTTTTGTCTTCTGTGCATGGCATGGTATGAACTAAAAGCCACTCCTTAGCCCCAGAGACACTAGAAGGCCAAGCTCTGAAATATCAAACTTCCTTATTCTTTTGATTGGGCTTCTATTGCAGAAGTCTTCAGCCAGTATTAGAAGAGGAGTGTCCTTCACCCTCAAAAGTGGTATGAATTAAAGAGGTTCTGTGTCTGAAGGCATCCTAAAGTGTTCACTAGAACACTTCTAAAATAGAAACGGAAGATCCTGGGTATTAAGTGGAAAAACCTTGTGGTTTTGTGGCCTTGGAGTGTGGAAAGAGGTGCTAATAGCATGGGAGAGTGAATACTATTGACATTCTTCAGCTGGGAACTGCTGCAGGGAGTTCTGCTAATCCTGATCTGTATGCCTGCAGGCTGTATGCATGGCTGCACTGAAACTTGCTTCCTTGGGAAAGAGATGATTTACCAGCACACTGCAAGGGCTCAGTTTGCTTGCGTGTGTGTGTCGTGTTGTTGCTTCCCCTGCCTTTTTATAGCAATCCTGAAAGCTGTTAGCTTACAATCCTGTGGATAAGATGTTTTCATCCAATTCAGTTTTTTGTTTTATTCTCAACTTCCTGTGTCTTCTTGGATTCCATAACTCTGGATCATGACAGTTCTTGCTGCAGGAAGACCTGTTTACCTATAAATGCCTCCCAGTCAACAAAATGGAATGTTTCATTTGGGAGACTGAGTGGTTTCTCTCCATATGCTTGGCGCTTAAACAGTTATTCTAATTAGGGTGTGTTTTGTTGTGCAGTATCAAAGTTTAGCCCCCTGAGAATCCTGGCAGGCAGTGAGTAGGGCATAAAAAACTCTTTCAGGAGCCAAAATAAATTTCTCCCCTTGGTTACTGCCTCTTGAGTGACAAGTCCACTAGTTCAGACTGGTATATCTGAAGTATAAAACGCTTGCTGGACAAAGTGTTGGCATTCAGAATGAGCAAGTTGATAAGGAATTTTTTCACAGTCTACAGTTAATCGGGACTTCTGTAGCTGAGCATAGGTTTTGAATTGAGCCATGCATTTCATGGTTTGTATCTGGCAGGCTCCCCATCTGTCACCAGAGCAGAACATGATGCAGGGTTCCTTGTGCTTTCTTTTGGGAAGAGCCTGGGTTATGCTCAGACTGGAGAGATCTCCTGGTGAAAGGACAGTTGAAGGATTATGAATGAGTCAAATCATTACAAAGCCTATGATGTATATGGATCTGCTAACTCATCTGGCTGATTCTCCTGCTCTCAAAAGACATGCTGATGTTATTGTCCCAGTGGCTATCTAAATGTTGTTTGTTTGGTGGTAGTAAAAAAGTGGAAGGGGCATGACATCTCTAATGGTAGTGGGACAAGATGCTTTAAAGTATATTGAGAGTTTTTCCTTTCACATTTTTCCTTAACCTCTGCCTGCTGGAAAGCTATGCCTCTTGTAGTGTCCCCCTCGATTCACCTGGGAAATGAAGTGCTAACCTGAAGGTTAGACAGGTTCACATGGGTCAGAACTCTGGATGTCTTTATATAAATCTGTCTACTTTGGTCTCTCCAGCAGGTAACATCAAAAGGTGCTGGTTTAAATCCCAATGCAAAAGTATGGCAAGAAGCTCCACAGGGAAGCACTGAAGCTACACAAGTGACCAATGGCACTGAGCATTCGTGGCCGGAAACGGCAGCCACATCAGGGACTCATGCTGAGGGTGAGATGTCAGAGCTACCTACCTAAGCGTGACCAGTGACTTCAATCCCTTGCTAAATTGGGATTATATGTATTGTGTTTAAGCCTAAATCCAGCAGTTAGAAGGAACCAGTGTTCCTAACCTTGATAGTACAGCTCTAGACTTTAAATGTAGTTAGCTTGCATTGAATCTGCCAAGCATCATGGTACAGAAGATCAGCTGAAGTGAATTTTGGCTTAAAAATCTGAGGTGATGCCTAAAACAATACTGAGGGAAGAGTAATTCAGTAAGGGGAGCAGTGTGGGGTAGTCTTGTGCAATGCTTATGGCCCAGTGATGATCAAGTATCGCGCTAAGAGGGAAACAAGTCACTAAATGTGTGGAAATGGCTTCTAGACTCTTTCTACCTTTTTCTCCTTTACCTCACCTTTGTTTCCTTTTCTGTTGTCTTTTTCTTACCATTGCTGCACTTTAGTGTACACTTGACCCTATGAACAGAAAGATTATGAGATCTGAGGGCTGCTTAGTCCAAGTGGATTGAACTATTCCACATTTTAATCTCTCTTGGATGTTACATGGCAAAAAAAAAAAATGCTTTTTTTCATGCTTAAACCTTGCTTGGGTGGTAGATATCTCCTGATGTGTAGCATGAGGAGGGAAAATCTAGTCCTCCAGGAGGAGATGGTTCTGGTAGCATGATACTTCTTGGTAAGTCTTTGAGTCAATATAAAGTTTAACTTAAAAGCATTTGCCAACCAAAGTGAGGAGAAATGCAGTGAGTGACATTTTTATTCTAAAAATCAGTTGCTGCTTCAGCATGAGTGCCTCCTTTGGTTAGAAATGTCAATTTTGCCTTGACAAATATTACTTATGGCTGTTGCAAGTAATTCATCTGTGTTTTTTAAGTGTCTAAACTGAAGCCGTTTGAGAAACTAACTGTTATAACATGTTAGATCGTGACCTTTTCGTTCTGTTCGTCTCTGAGATCAATGGTTGCTGGTTCTGGGCTGATTTTTCAGGTGGGTGGTAGCTGTGTTTCAGATCCCCTCTCCTGCATAGGGGACCTCAGAGAGGGGAGAGACTGAGTTTTCTTCCACTGCGTTTCTCCTACCTTACTTATCTTGGTGGGACAACCAAAAGCAGTTTAACCTCTGACATCTGCATAGGCCTGGGGGTTAGTTTCTATGTTAAGTGTATGCTAAATGCATAACTTCCATGGTGTTTCCTGGTCTTCTCTGCGTCCTAGGCAGAAATGTGCGTGTGTGTGGGGGGGGGGGGGGTCCGGTCCTTTTGTTATGCTTACTTTAAAAAAAGGTGGGGGGGAAATTTGTTGCCTATCATTGTGAGACCAGTACAAACAAGGAAAGCTTCCTAGATGGGGAAATACAAACCATCTGCATGGACCATGCTTTCAAATATGAAATAAAGAAACAGATCAGAAGTCTTTGAGTTGCAATATTCTTGAATGTTCCTCATAACAGGCTAAGAAATGCACTTTAGATGCACATTGTGGAAAATAGTTTGAAACTGACAGCATCCTTTTTCCCCTTTCTGTGTTGCTGTTTTTGTGCCAGGTAACGTAGAGATTTCAGAGGATAGCTGCAAGCAGTATGAAGTGATGTATTCCCCATCTTGTGAAGCTCCAAGAAATGGTGCAGGTGTTGAGGAAGCAGCGGCTAATGGACTGGTCCTAGCAACTGAAGATTTTGGCTACCAAATTTATGATGCTTCTGGTGAGTGTACATGCCAGCCTGGTCAATACCAGTAATCTTGAGGTGCCTTTGACTGAGAGTATTAACGATCTGTCTTTCTCATAGGCCTATTGAAGTCCACAGCTTAACACATTTGTCTGTGCTCTTAACGTACTTATGCACCAGAAAACTGTCATGCTTCTGCTGTGGGTGGAGCGCTTGGTAAACCATCCAAAAGGAGTACAGGTTTTCCTTGCTTTATGCAAGTTCTGTACGTGCAAATTCGCTCTTACGCGATAATCCTCTTTATTCCAAAAATTCATTATATGCGAGCTAAATTCACTCTTACGTGATCAGTACAGCGGAAGCCCGCAGCCAGCTGATTTGTGTGGTGCCTTGTGGGAGTGACGCGCATCAAAATAGTCTCTTGTGTGGCTCTGTGCTCCTCGCTTGTTGTCTGCGATGTGATTCTGTAGTTGGCAACTGCATTATGGCTTCTAAGCATCTCGCTAGCTTCTCTCATACTCCTCTCTGCTGTTGGTGAGTACCAAAGTTGTGTTATAAAAGTGATAGAAATGGCCCTGGGGGTCAGTACAGTCGAGGTCTTGGAACATATCCCTATTTGTTACATTGTAAAGTGGGTTCCCCTTATGTGAATTCGAGTTATGCGCTGTTTTCCAGGAATGTATGTACAGGCAGTCCTCAGACTTACATCACAATTGGTTCTGAAAACCCATTTTAAGTTGAAATGTTGTAACTCGGGACCAATTTTTCTCATAAGAAACAAGGTTAGAAATGGGGGAATGGTTCCTGAACCAAGGCCCGATACCCTATTTTCACCAAAAACACCCCAGAATTTTGTGCTTGATCAATTATAGATGAGTGATATAGCTACATTAATGTATTTATATTGATTTGGAAGTACTTCTTTGAGGTGGCTTTGGACTTTTTGAAGGGTTCTTGGTTGGAGTCTTCTCAGGGGTCTTGGCTGTAGGTTTTTCTGGGGTCTTGTCTGCTTTCTTAGTGTCCAAAGTAGTTTGGACAGATGTTCTTCAGGGAGATGAGCGACGCAGCGAACTTGTTTGCTGACATGGCATTGCATTGGCTCAAGTGTTGTAAGTCAAAACTGATGTCATAAAGTTGAAACAGGGTGTCAATTTATAAATGTTGTAAGTTGAGGACTGCCTGTATAGCATAAAGCGAGGGAAACCTGTACTGGGTAAGGGCAGCCTAATGATAAACAAATGCATCCTATATGAGGTAAATGACACGTGAACAAAGCCACCTAAGTGCAGAACATTGGTGTTCTTGAGCCCCTTGGAGGTTCAGAAGATGACTAACTAGAATTGTGAAGGACGGAGGAGTAGATGGGATGAAGAATCCAAAAGCCCTTAACTGGAAGGTCAGGCTGGAACTGATCTGACTTCCAGGGGGACCAGATGTTCATCTGCTCATCAGAGTGGTGTTTAGGGGCCTGAGGAAGGTTGCCTACAAAATTTAGTGTGTTGCACTTTTCAGGCTTTCACATTCTTTTTTCCATAGAAAATCTTGCTTGCATTTTGATTTGCAGGCATGCTTGCTTTTTTCAGCCCCTTCCTAAATTAATAAGCAGTGTGGGGTGTGCTATGGCTCTTTTAATCTTACAGGTTCCCCTGTGTGCATGCCCCCTTCTCCACCTGATTGGTGGAAAGGCCCCACGGTTCTGTCCTAATCGGTGGGGAGGCGAAAACTGCAGTTTTAAATACGGCGTTGTTTTTGTCTCCTGCCACTGATTGGCTGAGGGGCTCTTGATGGCCCTGCTGTTTGCTCCTGACTGGTGGGGCAGCAAAAATGGCACCATGTTTAAGACTGCAGTTTTAGCTTCCCTGCTTATCAGGATAGAGTGGCAGTGCCCTCTGCTAATCAACAGCAGGGGGGCAAGGGGCAAAGCATGCACAGGGGAATATGCCAGATTAAATGAGCTTCTGCATGCTGCATCTGCCGTGAGTTTGGTAGGTCCCTACTTATCACCACTGCCTAAAATATGCTTCCATATAAAAATCATTATTTTTGCATGCTCTGAGATCTGCGAGAATGAATATCTGGCAAGAATAAGAATTTCTGTGCAAGTGTATGAACATGACATGTTAGTCTATGCAGTCCTTTTGTTATGATATACTTTGTACATATGCAAGAGTGTTTTTATTGGGAAATGGAAATAAATATGGCTTGGCTTGCTAACTCGTTTGCTTGGATTTGTAATATAGATGCTGGCAAGAATGCTGCTTTAAGAACAGTGTTTAATTACTTGCTGCAGTGTAACAGACAAGCTCATACTCTTCTCAAAATGGAGGCTTTCTTACTGACTTTGATCTTCTGAATGCTAGCACTCAGAATAGCAAAACAGCAAAGCTCAAGCCATGTTGCTGCCTTAGGTACCTGGTAGACTGCATGTGTGGGGGTTGCTTAACTCCTTGTGCATTTAAAAAATGCAGCATTAGTCTGTAACTGGGTGAAAGTGAAAAACAATCTATAAATATTGTTCCACTCTTGTCCTGTGTTTTCATTTAAGAAGTTCTTTAAAAGTGCATTTGCAGTTACTAAGAAGGTCTTGGGAATTATACTTTAATAGTCAGTCATATTTCTGAGATCCAGCAGGTTTTGTTTTTAGCCAGTGTACTTATAAAAATGACCATAGGTAAGGCATTTGTGCTCATGGGCCAAATCTTGGGGCTATTTAACATTTGAACGAGGCTTGTAAACTGCAGTTTACAAGATTTGATAAATTAGCACTAACTTATAAAACCTGTCTCATGTTTCCATTCATCTTCTACAGAATGATTTGAGTTTTCCATTTTTTGTGCACAAGGAAACATTCTTTTTTGCATTTTATTTCCAATAATATGTTGCTGAGATCCAGTGACAATCAGCTAATTTAATATTTACCTTTAGGTGAAGGAGGCTCTGCTGTGTCTACAGAAGACCTTAAAGAATGTTTGAAGAAACAACTTGAATTCTGCTTCTCACGGTATAGCACGACTGTTTTTTTCATGGTACTAAATTGCTTATAAAAGCTGCAGATAAATGTTACTGTGTTTTGGTTGCAAATGTCTTGTGCTCTGGATCTGGGTTAAAATTTTACAGTGAAAAGGAGGTTATAGGTCAAGAGACCAGAGATCAAGGCCTGAGCTTGCTGCTGGGATACAAGGAACAGCAGGCAGCATGCAAGTAACATTAAATTCCAGCATGGTGCTATTTTGCAGTGGTGTCGGTGCAGACCAAGAGGTTTGTAGGTACAGGCAACCCCTGCTTAACACTCTTTTGCTTACCACAGTTTTGTTATAGCGCTCGTTTAAAATACCTACCTGGTTTCACTCAGCTCTGAGCACATTTTGTTATAATGCTCAGCGCAGGGGTGGGGAGAAGCGGTGGCAATGGTGTCAAGGGAAGTGGTGAGTGGCAGCTGGCAGGAGCCCAGGGAGGGGTGGCAGGAGCCCAGGGTCTGCTCTGGCACGTGGTGCTGGAGTGGGCGGGGAGGAGGGGTAGCAACAAGAAGGGGCGGGTGCAGGGCTGGGCAATGGGAGCTTGGATCCCAGGCCGGTGGGGCCCAGGGTGTGGTGGCAGGAGCGCAGGGTCTTCTCTGGCACGTGGTGCTGGAGCAGCCAGCAGGCGGGGGGGAGCAGTGGTGGCAGTGAGAAGGGCCAGGTGGGGGGCATGAGCGTGGTGCACAGGGCAGCAGGAATCGTGGGACCCAAGGCCAGGGCCGGCAGGAGTGCAGGGTCTGGGCCAGTGCAATCCAAGCCTGCAGAGCTCCCCTGCCCCTGGGCTGCAGTCTATGACCTGTTCCGCTCCGGTCACATACCTGTGGGGCGCAGAGCCTGCAGCCATCTGGTGGTGGCGGCTCATCCCAGCGCTGGTTTTCCTGGAGGGTGCCCCAGCTGGGCAGAGCTGGGTGCGGGTGGGTGGCTCCACTGCTTACCTCGCACCAGAGCCCTGCTGCCTTCTCACCATAAATCCCTGGGTGGGCAGGTCCCTGACTTGGGCCCCATGTGCAGTGTAGTTGGGGCTGTGCACAGGTGCACTGGTGGCTGGCGGGTGCAGGCTGGAAGGGGCTGTTGCAGCGAGGGAACAACAAGGCTGGGAGGAACTGATGCCTTCCCTGGCGGAGCTCGTATGGTGCCTTGCCGGGAGCGGCCTGGCCAGGGCTAGCAGGAGCACGGGGGTCTGGGCTGGCAGGTGGTGCAGAACCCGTCATCTTTATTTACATTCAATCCTATGGGGAAATGGGTTACACCCAGCCTGTCCATCAACAGCCAGCAGTGATAACTCCCACTAGTTTAATATTTGGCCCAGAATTTGTCAGTGGAAAAGCAGTACAATTGCAGCACTCCCTGTACTTGTCTACACTTTGATAGCAGCAGACCCTATCATGGGGGTCAGGCACTCTCCAAACCCAGAGTTACACCAGCATTTTTGCTCCAAGCTTGCGCCCAGTGGTTACTCTCTGCGATGCTGAGAACTTGGATGCGGAGGGACAAACCAGTAGCAGCTTTAACTGTACGCTTAGCTTTGAAGAGCCCCTTTGGCTTGGGGTGGGGGTGGGGAGCAGGGGAAAGTGCTCAGGCCCCTTGCTGGGAATCGGCAGGACTGCAGTGTGGAAAGTTTTTATGTACACATGTGGACACTGCCTAGTTACTTCAGCTCCCAGGAAAAGTGCCGGTTCTGAGTGAGTTGTCTAAGGGCCCCAGATAATACTGGTTCAAACAGACTATAAAGGTTGCTATGTAGTTTTGCTGGAGACATTCTGCGGCTGCTCTCTGAAACTTGTTGAAGCATTGCAAAGACAATTGCCTGGCTGTCGCACTCATGCAGCTTCTGCCCTGCAGCCTTATTCTGTAGTGAAGACTACAGAATTTTTTGTTTCACAGCTCTTAAGGGGTTGAGGTCAAGTAATCACAGACACTCCTCCCTAAGGACTCCTGAGAGTATTTAAAGGCAGTGTAATGTGCCAGAGACCTGGTTGTGGGCACCCTTTTGTTGTACTTCATTATATTTGTATAGCTGTTGGTCTTGCCTAGCTTTGACCCAGTAACTCCCAGAGAAGAAAACTTGCAGAGCACATGCATCTTGACCAGAAAGACTGTAAATGTTCACAGTGAATTGTCTTTTCATGCTAAAGCTTTTGTCCCCAACCTCTATCACTTGTGTAAATGCCTGTTTACTTCTAGTGAGAATCTGTCGAAGGATCTCTACTTGATGTCTCAAATGGACAGCGATCAGTTTATTCCAATATGGACAATCGCCAGCATGGAAGGAATTAAGAAGCTGACCACTGATATGGACCTTATTCTTGAAGTATTGAGATGTATGTTGAAGTCTCTTTATAAAATTATTTCTAGATGAGTGATGCAAGCAGCCAGTTTGATGGAGGAGTTCTTCTTAAATTTTAAATGAAAACCTATTGTGTTCTGGCAAGCTGGTTGTTACATAGTTATTGATCTTTTTTTTTTTTTTTGGTGGGGGAAATGAGCTCTAGGTGATTCTGAAAGAAAATCATGCTAACCAAAAGCATATCCGTGTATAAGTAACTATTTTGGTGTTTATTTTGGTGATTTTTTCAGTAAACTTCCTCAAACTGGTTTCAAACAACTCTCGGAAGGGGTCTGCACCTCTATTCAAATTTTCTAAGTGTCTGTAAATGAAAGAAGGTTGAAAACTACTGATGTAGAAAGCTTCTTCAGAAGGGCAGTTTTCCCTATGTGCACTCTCATGCTGACTCTGCACACTTCCTATCCCATGGCAGTTAGTATAAGAGGTTTTTATATTAATGCTGAAGCCATAACTGTCTTACTAGATCTCGTTTGAATTTCTCAGTAGGACTGCCTAGAAACTTGCATTTTTTGTTCCTTCTTGATGCAAATGGTTCTTATTACCGTCCAAAAAAATGTAAGATCTGTCTCTCAAATTTTAAATGTGAAACTTGAAAGCACTAACTCCTAGAGCTTGTTTTATAGCCACCGAAAAATTAAAATAGGTATTGAGTGTCCTCCAGTCTCGTGGACAATGAGCAGAGAGTACTCAGCACATTTTAAATATTGAGTGCATGCACAACATCATGCAGTGCATGTTTCAAGTGAATTCATGACTTCAGATAATGCAGGAACTCATCATTTAGTTATGCAAAGATTATCTACTGATATCCCTGCCTGTGAGCAGGCTTGGGTTTTGACCGTTATTTTAAAATTTTTTTTAAAATGGGCTTAAGGACAGTGATTACACAGCCGCAGCTTGTAGGTGTATCAGATAACTAGTCTCATATCATTATTTCCACTTACGATAGAAGACTGGCTGCATGATTTCCAGTGTTAGGATAAAAACTATAACCGTATATTCACAAGAAGCTGGTGCAGTCTTTATGGTCTGATTTTTTTTTTTTTTCCCCAGTCCTTGTGAGTCTGAAAAACATGCTGACCTCAGCATTCAGTGCATTCAGACTGCAAGTAATGCAGGCTGTTCTTATATGCTTTTTCATAATATTGCTTAATGCTAACTTTGCTGGGCACCCATTTTTAAAAAAATATTATAGACCTTTTTTTTAAAAGTGCAGTTCTGTTTTGGGAAAATTGGTTTTGGCAAAAGATTAATTTCCAAATTGCCGCCTATGATATGAAGATTGTATATTGGTTTTTCACATATCTTGTGTTTATCAAGGTTGAGCTCTTTAGGAACTAATTTGTGCAAATAATTAAAGTCTATAGCAATACATATAATGGTACAAATAAGAAACAAAATCATAATTTCTTTCAGCCTTCAGATGATACTTTAGTTGCACCCACTAATGTGTCAGTTTGTTGTTTTTAAATGCTTGAAATTTATTCTGAATTTGAAAAATTGTCCCTCTTGTCTTTTGTGGCTTCTTGGTGGAGTCAGAAATTCAAGAGCCTGTACGCTACAGGTGGACTATATGGTGTAAAATTAAATGCTGTGAACCTACAAATGTATCAAAACGTTTATCTTTCTGTTGTCTTACTATAAATGTGTGTGGGGCTGGGCATCTTGAAGTTAATATCCCATGCTTTCAAATTAAAGCAACTTTCTAACTTAAATTTTAGCTTCTCCTATGGTACAAGTGGATGAGAGAGGAGAGAAAGTAAGACCAAACCACAAACGATGCATCATTATTCTTCGTGAGATCCCTGAAACGACCCCTGTTGAGGTAAACTTTATTGAATGGCTCAAACATTACTTCAGACAGCAACAGAAAAAGTAACTTTTGCAGAGCATGCTAATTGGTAGGGCTGTGTGAAGCTTCAGTCACTGATTCAATTTGGCGGAGATTTGGCCTGATTCAGTGGCTGAATCTCTGAATCCAGATCGAATCAGGAGAACCTTTAATCTCTCCATATCAAATCTGAACCCTCCAAGTCGATTCGGAGAGATTCAGTGATTTGGACATAGATTGCAGCTTTAAATGCTTTTTTTATATATACCTCGAGGGACCAGGCGGCTCGTGAATGCTGTGATGGTGGGGCAGATGGAGTGTCCCACAGGAGTGCAAGGGAGTCTGCCGCCCCCCAGCTTGGTGACTGGTGCCTCCTGGGTCTGGGGGGGCACCCGGGGTCCCCCTGTGGTTAATCACTGAGCCGGGGGGGGGGGGTCTGCTGCCGAACATGTGGGGGGGACCCCCACACTCCTATGGGACACTCCATCTGCCCCACTATCTTGGCATTCATGAGCTGTGCCTGGTACCTTGATGTACATAGAAAAAACATTTAAAGCTGTACCTATGGGCAAATCACTGATTCTCTGAATCGGCTTCAAATCTTCAGATTTTGCCGAATTGAATCGGGACAGTGATCCATCCAAATCAAATCGAATCGCTGTCCCCTGATTTGGGCTGAATCTAAATCAAATACAACCTGTTTTGCGCACCCTTATTAATTGGTATAAACTTGCATGTGAAATGTAATTCAGCATGAGTGCAGGCATTCATGCAGCAACTGTGTAAACTAGCACAACTAATGCAATTCCATATGAACAGATTCCTCCTTGTAAATCTCAGAGGTCTGTTTTGTCCCCTTTTAAAAATTTGCAACCCATGATGACACAGGCTGCTTCTTGCATACAGTTTGCTGTACAGTTTACTTCAAGCGTTAAGAATCTTAATTTGGAAGGACCTTGGTGTTGAGGCAAACTGTCTGGTATGAAGGCAGTTCATTCCCTTGACAGCTTAATGTTGTTGGAATCTCTTCCCAACCTTACCAGAAATGCCCTTTGGTTTATATCTGAAAAACAAATGGGTGGTAAGCTAATGGCATTGGCTTTTAAAGAACAGTACAGATATTATTCCCATGGAGAGAAATCTCAAGAAAAAGAAAAAATCTTTTGGAAAAAAATCAGGACATCTCAGCCTTGTTACATTTTTAAAGATCATTAAATTCAACCCAAGACAGCTCTGTAGACCGACTTACAGGAGACAGTGTTTGTTTCTAGTTTCCTTTGTATCTAGGTTGGTAGAAGTGTTGAGGGTGCATATTCATGCCCTGGGATGGAAATTACTGTCTTGAGCAAAGATCCTTTCAGGTGATTAAAGGCAGTTCAGAAGTCTATCGCTTGAGGAGGACTGTCTTATCAGTATATCAGTAGAAGTGAAAGTGTAAGTGAGGAGACTGCTTGGGTACGACATTATTATGTGTAAGGGTCGACAGACAGCCAGAGAGAAGTTTTAAAATATTGGTAACCTCAGTTAGCCAGCTGTCAGCCTTGTAAAGGGCAAGATAACGTGAAGGTCCATTGCAGACTATCAGAAATATTTTTGGGTGAGTCTTCAGTAATCTAGGAACTCTAAGAGAAACAGAAACACTTGCCTTGGCTGACTAAGCTTCTTGTATCTTTGGACTGGGGGTTGCTGTAACAAGGGTTTTTTTTTTTTGCTTTAGGAAGTTAAGGCTCTGTTTAAAAATGAAAATTGCCCCAAAGTGATAAGCTGCGAATTCGCTCACAATAACAACTGGTATATTACATTCCAGTCTGATAC
Organism: Crocodylus siamensis; assembly: GCF_052110815.1. Taxonomy (NCBI): domain Eukaryota; kingdom Metazoa; phylum Chordata; order Crocodylia; family Crocodylidae; genus Crocodylus; species Crocodylus siamensis. The sequence continues at coordinate 5,221,069 of NC_143400.1, forward strand.
TGATGCACAGCAGGTAAGATGACCTCGAGCTTCAATGTAGTCTCAACTAGTCTGTCCCTTCCCCACTGGGAAGCGTTGTAAAATGCAGTAGAACAGGGGGTAGGCACTGTCATTCCATCAGCAGACCAGGACCCCCCCCCCCCCCCGTTTGAGGGAGTGTGCTAGGATCCTACCACTGTTCATCAAAGCTGCCCTGCACAAGGCAGCGCCAGACTGAACACTGCCGAAGGCCCATGTCCATGGACTGGGTCCAGAGGTTGCTGACCCCTGTTGTAGTACTTGCTGTAAGGGAAGATTGAGATTAACCTATCCTATTTTCCTTTTGGAGCCAAGAATTTACTTAGTTGAAGTTCAGCATCCTTTCCTGCCCTTGTCAGTGAAATAAAAGTACCCAGCTAATCCAAAAGTTAACTGTTGGATGCAAGATGTAACATCCCAAATCTCAACTGTTACTTTTGTTCGAACCAGAACAAGCTCCTTGGTATCGTACTTGTTTTTGTAGTTCTTAAGGGGCGCTCTCAAGACAAAGTAGATCCTTTTTTTGTTTTCATAAAATAGAAATAGCTTCATGAATCCTCTCTGGTTGAAAAACTTTTTCAAATACATTCTCCAGTGTCAGTAACAAGCACAAAGGTGCAAGGTTTAAACAAAAGGATCTGAAAACACAACTGAAAGCAAAGCTGAAAGGTGTTTTTCCATTTTCCCCCCCCCCCCCCTTGAGAAATGGTGGCAGGAATAACTTCCTCTTCTTGAACTTCCATTTTTTTAATTTTTTGGATTAAAATTTTGAGTGTCCCTGTGACTAGGTTGGTGGATGGTGGCTTTCTGCTGGGTGAAGAAAAAATAAGGTGCTTTTCAGTGAGGACAGCTTAATGTCACAAACCAGGGCTTAATTTGCACGACAGCACAAACCGTCTGGTGCAGTTTCCTAGTGTCCAGAATTGAGCAGGGTACTCGTGACGTATGACATGCAAATGCTCTGACGTTGCTCCATTGAACTACTGGCAGTTCAGTCCTTGGAACAGAAGAAAAAACTCCTTTTTGATAGCAATGTGATACAGTCCCTTCCATGCTGGGATTTTAAAAAGATTGTCAGGCCCTTTTTGAAGTACCACAATGAGTGTTTCCCTCTTTCATAAAAAAAAAAAAAAAAAATTGTGTAACTAGTTCCAAAATAAAGAAGCAACCTTAGGATCAACTGTTGTTAGTTTCTTTTAGAAATGTAGTTTTACCCAAATGTTGTTTCAATTAATGTTTCTCTTTTGTATGTACACAGGCATTTAAATACTTAAGGGAAGAAGTAAAAACATTTCAGGGCAAGCCAATAATGGTAAGACACTTATGGGCTAAGGGGAGATTTGAGGGCAGTGTTGTGGTTGTTTTTTGGCAGGCGTTGCAAACTTATTAATAACTTAAGTTACTAGTCCTGGATTTCAGCAGGTCTGCCCTTGCTCACCAGTTTGAGTCCTGTATGAATGGTTACAAAATCTTACTATCTAGTGGATGGTGACTTTTTCCAGTTCTTTTCCAAAGGGGTCATGTGCATTTTTTTCTTTAACAACTTTCAAACTTGTACCTCTAGCTGTGAAACTTGGCACAGGGACTACACAGTTCTCTTCTAAGTGAGATTTGAACAATCTGGATTTGTGCTGTGAGTGGAGTCTAACTCTCCATACTTACTATGCAAACTAAGCTTGTAGGGGCTGAAATTTGGCATCTTTCAAAGCGTTGGCTTTTCACTTTTAATAGTTAATCTGTATACGTAACAGCTATTGCTGTAGGAGGCAGCAGAACATTTTAGTTCCCAGTGATTCTGTGGCTTCAGCTTATTGCTTGGGTTGTCAGAAGACTGAACCAATGCTGTAACCAGGTTGATAGCACAAAGCTTGCTTGTAGCCAGTAGTTAACACGAGCTTTCCTCTCTCCTGTACCTACAGCATTATAAATCTTCTCACTTGCTCTTTCATTGCTATGTGGGGCATGTAACACAGCTTAATTTCTTTTTCAGGCAAGGATAAAAGCCATCAACACTTTTTTTGCTAAGAATGGTTACCGGGTAGTGGATTCCAATGTCTATACTCAGCCAGTTCAAACACAAGCACAGTTTGCCTCACCACTGTTTATGCAGCCTGTTTATAGTCCTCAGCAGTACTCTATCTACAGTATTGTGCCTCAGACCTGGTCTCCAAGCCCTGCACCTTACTTTGAAACACCACTGGTAAGTAATTTACATTAAGGGTAATGGCTTGAAAAAACAGATCAGTGATCTGTTGAGGTCCATTCCAACCCTAGTTTCTATGAACCTGCTCTGCAAGAAATTGGATAGCAAAATGGAGCGTAGAAGACATGAGCTGGCATGCTTGTTCCTTGTGCTGCTGTGTACCAACTCTTTAGTTGATGGTATCAGCCAGAAAGAGGTAGGGTTTTGAAAGGAGCCAGGGCATGCCATCTGCTGCAATTATTCTGAAGGATATTTTTATAAATTAAATTTATGCCACATAAAGCTTGGAGGTGGAGGGTTTTCTTTGTCCTTTGTGGGCAGAAGGGGCCATGAGGATGTGGTGGCTTTGCAAACTGTAGATTCAAGAAGGATTTTTTTTTAAGTAGTGGATTATAGCGGTGCAGGGAATGTGGTAGCTCGGGGCTGAGATGTTAAACGGTTTGTGGAAAAAAGCCGCTACTTCCATTGTTATTTGAGCCTTTGTGTACTCCTGATGCTTACAAGCTTGTATCCTTGTTATCTCAGTTCAGCAGCTGATTCCCTGTTGTGTTTTGTATTTTCATTTCAGGCCCCCTTTCCCAATGGTGGATTTGTGAATGGCTTTAGTTCACCAGGATCATATAAGACAAATGCTGCTTTGAGTATAGGTCGCCCATTCCATAGAAACCGGTAAGAGCTGGGAAGCAGGCAGAGCTGCTAGAACTTACAGCTTTAGTCTCCTAACGATAATCATCAGAGGTTTAAGGTCTCATATCTGAACCATTTGTCTCCTTGTTTGCTAAGTCTGTGGAACTTGCTTTAAACTAAATTTAGCCTAAAATTCAGGCCAGCATTGGTGAGGCTCAAAAAATAAATAATAAATGTGTCCTGGAGAGTCTTACAAAGGTAAGGACTCCTGAAAGCTTCAAAGGAGTTGAAATCATGTGCTTGCAGAAAATAAGTCTTGATGTGGAGGGTTTCCAGATTTAAACTAGTGCTTCTAACTAATTATGTCTGCCTTATTCCCTGAGCACAGACTCCTGCAAAACAATTCAGCTTCTGTAGTGAGGCTAACGTTGTATGCAGTGTCATTCAGTTTTTTCAACTTCAAAGAGCGAAAAGCTCTAATAATAGTTCGGTAAAACTACTGAGTGCTGAATTTATCACCAATTCATTTACCATGTGTGTCTTCTGATTAATTTTAAGGACTGAACTCAAAATATTCTCATTTACAGAAGAGGACGGCAACTTTTGTGTATCGCTACAGCGATGCTCTGTAATGACAAACACATTTCCCCACCCCCCCCCAAAAAAAAAAAAGGAACAAAACAAAAAAATCACCAACAAAAAAACCCCAAAACAACTAGTAATCTCTGGTTGTGTGGGAGGAAACTTATATTTGTGGACTTGCTTCTTTACTGAACTCAGCAGGCAGGTGCTAAACACAATAATCGCTTGTATATTGTTTGAGACTTCAGTTGACAACTGCCCACGCTGTAAATGCTTTGTAGCGAAATGAAAGTACATGGCCACAAATCAACGTGATCACCAAAGGACGGACTTTGAAATTGGACCTTCAGCAACGGACCGAAGTCTTATACTGCGTTTTGGACTAGCAAGGTGGCTTAATTTAAGGACGTGTTTCTCTACAATTTCAGCTGCGTTTAAACCCTAAACAGAAGGCTCTTGTGCTCTATAGGCTGTTGTGTCTAGGTCTTGGTTTATCTTGTATACCTCGCCCAATTAGGTCGTGGAGATGTTACTAAAACTGGCATGTACAAGAAGGTAAAAAATCACCTGAGTTGAACATACATTACTTCTACTTTCTTCCCAGGTAGAAGCAAGAAACGTCATCTCTACCTTTGTAAGTGCCCTTCTCTGAGCAGTCTTGGTTTAACTGTTCTAGGCTGCCAGCCCAAAACAGCCCTAGTAAACCCCTCCAGCATGAGTTTGTACAACTCCTGGTAGGGAAACTTTCAGTACACTTTGCACACTCACTGTACAGTCCTAATCACATGACTTTGATGGTTTGGATAGGTGCTGTCTAGCCAGATTAGAAATAAGAGGGTGGAATGTGTTTGCCTTTTGATGGCTGTTGATTCTCTGGGCTAGTCCTGTACTGAAGGAGGCACACCTCCCCATTTCATGCACAGTTTCTCGTGCTGATTATTTGACGGTTCTTGGACTGTCATTGTTGCAGCTTTTGGAGAAAGGTCCTGTCCACATGTGCTCAGTGAAGGACAGTTCAGACTTTCTTGCCAGAGGCTGGCCTATGTGGTTTTATGCAGGCTTAGCCATGTGTGATAATGGTATGTTGTATTTATCTCCTGGTGATGCTGCTGCCTGTGGGAATGCCACTGCATTGTGCAGAGCCCTAATAAGAGAAACTCTTCAGAACAGAAGCAGCTGTAAAAGTCTGGGACTTGACTAGGTGAATCCATTTTGGAGTGAAGGTTTGTTTTTTAAAGTATGCAGGATTCCTTTGGGACACCTCGTTTCAACTTGCTCTTCCAAGTAGCTTTAGTGCAGGGACTTCATTGCATGGTGCTCTGTCTTGTGGAGACTTGCTTCCATGCATGCACAGTTCCCCAGTCCAGTGTCAGCATTTTGTTGTCAAGTCTGGTTTCTGATACGACTCTGTATTGTGGAAGCAGGTGTAAAATGTTATATTTTTAAGCAGGGTGGCAGAGCTGGGGTAAATAGCTTCCTCCTACGAGGATACCAGCAAGATAAGCAGTTCTCTAGTTTGGCCCAATGATGATCAAATATCCACTTAGAGAAAATAGGTCTAACACGTGAAAGTCTGGCATCCTTGCATTTCACGTTCCACCTTTTCCTGTTTCTTTTAGCTTTCTTCCTTCTCTTTGCTTTTTTTCCTCCTCTTCCTACTTTTCTTCGTTTCTACTGCTTTGTTCTTTTGCCCAGGCTGAGATGTGTGACCTTCTCAATGATGGGAAAGATTATGAGATCTGAGGGCTAAATCCATACAGCAAGGAGTTCTGCTTTCACTTACTGTTTAAGTCTCAGCATTTTGGAAACTAACCTGGTCCCTAGTGTGTTGTGTAGAGGATAGTCTACTGGACCCCCTAGCAAGCCCCCTGCCAATACTCTGATTTTCATATTGTTTCCTTGTTAGTGCATCAAGTCTGGTTTGTTTGTTTGTTTGTTTTAATTGGAAGCACAGGGATTGCTCCGTTCTTGAGACTTGTCCCTTTTTCAGTGAGAAAAATAAGACTCCCTGAATGCTTATATCTGTGTTCAGATAATATGTCAAGCAGTATGTATCCCTCTGGTGCTTTCTATATTATTGTTCTCCTTTGCTACAAGCCCTAAGGACCTGGAATCGAGCAGATAGGCAAGTGCTTGACTTCTATAGCTTGGTGGTTTTCTGTTTTTAGTAAGGGGATGCCGTTTGGGTGGAGGTGACATCCCTGGATTTAGTTGATTGAATGCCATATTTGCAGGTTGTTCTTCAGGTTGGCATTAAACTTGCTTTCTAGACTGCTATTTTGGTTGTCTGTAAGAGCTCTGTGAGGTTTGGATTGCAAATAGTTCAGGGCCCTCTTTAGAGCAGAAGTGCAATAAAATGTTAACACTTGTGCTAGAAGTCATTAACTTTTCATGGACTTCCCAGGTCTTAAATCTTAGCATATACAAAAATAGCTGCTAAATAATAATAATAAGAAAAAAAGAATCTTGTTCTAGCCATGCATTTTCTTTGATACAAACAAACCCTAAATAACAAGGCTATACCAGCTGTTCCTTTTTTAAAAAAATCTCTTTGCTGCTACTCCATTTTGCTGGTGGAGAAGTGCTGCTTCCCTGGGAGACACCTGTTGGTTCATAAAATATTTTGAATCCAGAAAGCACTGTTCAGTCTTCCTACAACACTGGAGGCTCCCTGCTCCCACCCTTGAAAACTCTACTGGGAGAAGATTGCATGCTTCTCCTTTTGTCTTATCACACTTAACAATTTACCTTATGTGAGTAGTTGCTAGTTTAATATTGGACTTTAGGGGCTTAAACAAACATTTGTTTAAACTGATCAAATCTAATTTATCCTGCACTGTTGCAACATGCCTGCAGCGTGTGCCTAAATGGAAGGTTCCCACACTAGGACAGAAGTACATGTGTAGGTGAGTTGGCTTCTTGTCTAGCGGGTGTTTGGCACGAGTGTTGGCAGGGTTAGCTACACTTCAGGGTAGTTTGTGCTGCTGACTGACACGAGGGTGATCAGGTACTGCACATGAGATCTAAGAGCAGAGGAATATACCTGGAGCTCCCTTTCAGAACACAGCTTGTTCTCAAGCCACTAAGGGCTCATACAAGGAAGCTGATAAAGGATGTGTTTTGAGATGACAGTTCTTTGCAAAGTGAGAATTCTTGGCTTAGAATGATAGTGTATTTAAATGATTTTGCAAAGTCAAGTAGTTTATGTAGGAAATGCAAGAATTAGTTGCCTATTTGGGGAGGGGGTAAGACATCTGTGTGTCTGATTATTTGATTGCTTTTCCCTCCCCCACCCATCTTGCTCTGGGAGTGTGGTGGGGTTGTGTACTGAAAAAGGATATAGAGGATGGGTGCTGCAACCCTGTTTGCTGCTACTGTTGGAAGCTGTACACTGAATGAGGCAGTAGCTTTGAGTGAAGATGGTCTCATGAGCAAGAAACCTGAATGCCACACTGGTTAATTAGCTTCTGTCTCTGAAGCTCTTGCACGTGATGGCGCACCAGTCGCTTTCACTGAAGGTTTCATTTGCGACTGAAAGGGCAGCTGACTTGCAGCAATGCAGCGTGCTCACAGTTGTAACAAAAGTCAGAGTTACTCTAATGATGGAATTGTTTCCTGGTAAAGCAGGGATGTGTAGTTTGGTGGGTTTTTACACCAACAGAATGCTTTTGGGTCAGTTAATATGCAAGTACTCGAGTTGGTGCAACCCTGTCCTTAAGTCGTAAATCATCACAGTACCTTCTTTTACTTTGCACAGTGTGAAGCCTCACTTCCGGCCCTCGGGTAGCTCAGAACACTCTGCAGAAAGCCCAGCTGCAGTCGGTACTGTGTCGATAGGGGATGGACCACTGAACAGAACCAGCTCCAGGAGTTTTGGCGTGGAGCGACATACCAGTGTGTTGACAGGGCACCAAGAGCAAAGCTATTCTCAGAAGGATTTGCCAACCTCACAGATGGAGCAGAATGGTGACTATGGCATTGGCAGGGGCAGGTAATGAATTACAGCCACGGAAGCCAAATGTAGTGATGAAAGCAGTGGGATGAGATTATAGTGTGACTGAGTTTGAGGAAACAGGTTGCCCAACCAGTTTGAAATGACTCTTTTGTAAGCCACAGTAACCTTGGCTGTTGCATACAACTGTTTAGGCTTCTGTGAGGGGTGGCAGGCAAGGGGGATAGGTGACATTTAAATAAAGTGAACATAATACGAGCTGTACTGTGGAGTATCCCTTCGCTTATACATCTTATCAGCTCTGTGGAGGGGAACCAAGCCATTCAGTAGACAGGTTGTGGGTGGTTATAGGGAAAAAAAGGCATGTTCGGAGCCCACACTCCGGCGTTATTTTGGATTTCTGACTACTTAATTTTAATATAAAACCTATCTTAAAATATTCCAATAGCGTCTCTTGGCTCACAGTACAAATGTGAGATTTGAACTTTTATGGCTTAGCGGTCCCCTTCAGATTAGGTTAAAGCAAAATAAGTTACATGCTGTTTTCCATGCAAAATTATTTAACCTCTCCATCCCTTGGCTCTCACTCAGCACTTCAATGATAGCTGTTCACACCTGTGGGGCTATTTGTTCTGAGATATTAGACTATAAAGAGTCATGTAGCTTGCAGGTAGTCCATTAACAGCTCACTCTCCCTTACAAGGGCTAGTCTTCCTACATGGAGGTTAATTCTAGAGGCCATTTAGAGTTATTTCACTAATAGCCTGTTAAATAGAAAGTGTGGCCTTTTGTATTTGCATTGAATTTGGAACAAGTGCCAAAGTCCTTAGGGCTCAGTATCTGGGAGCTTCAAACATTTAAGTTCTAAGATAAGGCCAGTTAATCTTTTATTGCCTGTTAGCACTAGGATTCTAACCCCTTTTAAAGGAAACTGATGAAAAATGCCCGAGTTTTGCAGTAAGGGCGCCAGTTCTGTTGCTGTATGTAACGTAACGTAACATTAATATGAAACCCTGAAGAGTGAAACAATCCTGTGTTCAAGTCTGTCCCCAGCGCATCTGAGCATCTTTCTGGGCGGCACGGTAGCCTTCCCAAATTAGCCCTTGTAGGGCTTCTGCCTTCTAAGTGGCTGGGGGCCAAACACCTTTTTAAACAGGTTGCAGGAGAGGGGCTGCCTGCCATGCGGGCTGTGCTGTGCTGAGCCTTGGCCTGCATGCTGCAGACCACCCCCCTGCTTTGCTGTGCAGTTGCTTCTCTACCTCACCTGCTCTGCCTTGCTGTCTCTCCCTCCAGTCCTGTATCATGCACCTGCTTGGTCCTGGGGTCACCTGTGGCTGCCTCAGCTGCACTACACTGCCTTGTCACCTGGGGTGGGGAGACTGGCTGCTGTTCCAGCCTGAGGGAAGCAGGAAGCAGTGGCCAACAGGAGCTGGGAGGGGAGGGGCAGCCTGCAGCCCCCCAGTTGGACAGCCCCAAGCTATTGCATTAGGAAACACGTTAGGTTAGCTTCTCCAATTGTGGAAAAGAGAACAGGGGTCACCTGGTAAGCGTGCAGGAATATTCTGGCAGAAAACTCCCTTCTGGGGAAGTCCATTCAGGAGCGAAGTTAATGCCTGTGCTGAGGTTTTTCTTTCTTTTTTTTCTTTTAAAGGAGGAACATTTTCAGAGGTCGAAGGAGGCGGGAAGATGACAGGATTTCAGTAAGTTGCACATCTGCTATTACAAAGGATAAATGGTCTTAAGACCCAGGTAGCAACATGTCCTTTGCTTAAGACTTCATGAGATTGAAAAGAGGATACCTGCTGCTGGTTGGGAAGCAAGATGCGCATCTTTGCCACATGAGAGAGAAGATATGCCCATCCCTTAGTTACAAGCTGTTGCTTCTTGTCCTCATAGACCATGTTTTCCCTAAGCCAGTGGTTTTTAATCTGTGGTCTGAGGGGATCCTGTAGGTTCACAGACTGTCTAAAGGGTCCACAAAAGATGGCTATGATCAATCAGAAGTATGTGACTACTCACACTTGCGATTCAGAGGGGCCTGCAATTTCATTTGAAATTTTTTAGGCGTCCACAAGTTTTAAAAAGGTTGAAAACCACTGTTTTAAACTATTGAACATTGGCTCCCAAACTTTTTTTTGCTGCAACCCTAAATCTGGGTCATGACCCCCTGCCACCAACTCACTCCTGCCCGGCAGCACCAGCAGAGCCCAGGCCGGGATTGCAGGGGGGGAGTGACAGCAAGAGCCTTGTGGACTTGTGCGCCAGAAGAGCCCCACAGGCAGGGAGGGGTGGAGTGAGGGGCAGACCCACATCATGATCTGAGGTCGGCAGCCACTGGTATAGAAGAATCCAAGAAGCCTTTTTTGCTGTTTTCTTTCAAAAGTAAGTTGCTGCACACTAACCAGTAGATGGCTCTCGACTCAACTTATTCCCATTGTCCTTCCCTTTAAAAGAGGGTAGGATGGCAAGAGATCCTCTTTCCCAGAGAGGCCAAGTGAAATGCTTGTGGCTTGAATTTGACCAGGAAAATGTAGTTAACACCCTTGGCTCTTATTAAAGCGCTGACGGGGGGAAGGGGAGGGGGAATCTAACCCAAATCTGTTTTAGTCTTGAACCTTATTTGAAAAGTATTACTACAGTAGCAAATGCAGCCTATGTACTGACTGAGAGAATGGTGGGCCCCCTCTGTCCTTAAGACTGCATCCTGTAGGGTACAGTGCTCCCTGGAAATCTGTCTAGTAGCTGACCAGGGACTGCATTGCCATGACCATATAAGATCAAGTAGACGGTACGTCTTTTAACAGGTATTCTCTTCTCCTAGCGACCCCAGCCTTTGCCAGAAACGAAGGCTCCAACACCAAAGTTTGACTTGCTTGCATCCAACTTTCCCCCTCTGCCTGGCAGCACAGCAAAAACGCAAGGAGAGCCTGTGCTGGAGAGCAGAATGTCTGATGTTGTGAAAGGAATCTGCAAAGAGAAGGTACCTCTGGGGTGCATGTTACCAAAATTAACTTCTTCCTTTTACTTTTCTCTAACACTTTTTGAGGCTTATGCTGTTAGAGCTGTAAATGAGACTGGCTTGCAGGCCTGGACAACCCTGTGTGTATTGTTGATTCTATGGCATGGCTTTCTTGAATTCCTTTTTTGGGTTGACTGGCCTTCAAGAAGTGCCCAACTTAAACAAGAGCACCTATGACCATCAGTTGTTTTTTTGTTCTCATCCCAGATTTTCCTTCACCAGATGTAAATGGGGTGCTGCTCACACAAGTGCATTATCCCTAAGCTGTAGTGCATCTTAGTACCACTGCTGTGTCCTTCAGTTTCTTGATATTTAAGTTGCATTTTAGTCCCATAAAGCTTAATCTTAATCCCTTCTGCAATCTTACCACTTCTGTATTCTCTGCAGGAGAGCAAGGACTTGCCAGTTACTTGTCCAGCTTCTGCTCAAGAAGAGCAGACGCCTTGTACAGCTCAGCAGCCTGTCACAAGTGCAAGTTTGCCGAGCACGACTGAGGATCCTGTGCTAAGGTGTGTTGTTTAAAAAATATGCTGTTGTGTAAGCGTGTGAATGGCTTTTACTCTGAGGAAGCAGTATCTTCCTTCCTTGCAGTATCTTCCTTCCCTGCTGTTAAGGCCTCTAGGCTGCTGGAAAGCTGCTGACTATTCTTAAAGCTTGGGGATAAAAGCTGTGGCCATCCTGCTTGGTGAAAGCTGCAGTGATTTGAAAGTGGGGAGGGGGAGGTAGCATTTGAAAAGCTGAAGTCATGGGGGTCTAATGCTGACTCTGATTTTGATCAGCACAACTCAGACCGACAGCAAGCCAGACGAGGTTTCTGCTGAGAAAGAAGCAACAAGCCATGCTTCCCCACCTGTGTCTTTCTGTCCTGTTGCTGCGAAACCACCAAGGACAAATACCACTTCATCCTCTACCAATGCAAATGCAGCACCTGCTGTGACAGTACAGGTGAGGTTGGTTGGCTTGTGTGAGATGCTTGGTGCTGCTAGTTCAGGGGGAACCTGGGGAAACGGTGGCAGCTTTCTCCCTGCTCCGAGGAGAGAGGGTGGCACACCAGCCCAAGGGCAGACTGGAACCTTGCAGGTTCTAGGGTCAAGCTACACTGCCTTCGTACCCAGAGCAGGCTGTCTTGTTCTGTGTTCTCTTAATGTTGTGTCTGGGGTGTTCAGGAGGAGCTACGCTGGGGTGGTCTTCCTGATGGGTAAATGATGTTCTTCTACCTTTGGCATCCAAAGGAACCACGCAAGCTAAGCTATGCCGAAGTTTGCCAGAAACCCCCAAAGGAGCTGACGCCAGGTCCTGTTCAGCCACTGAGGGAGCTTCGTACCAACATAGTTTCCCCTGCCAAAAATGAAGAAAACGGTACTCCTGAAAAGGCTTTGGAAAGGCCCCAAGAGAAGCTTGAAGGCCGAATGAAGGATTACTCTGGGTTCAGAGGCAATGGGCCTCCTAGGGGAGCTGCTGGGAAAATCAGGGAACAGAGGCGTCAGTTTGGACGCAGGTCATCGCCTCAGGGAGCACCGCGGCGTATCGGCAAGGAGCAGTACGTGCCGCCCCGATCACCAAAGTAAAACTCGTCCAACTCTCTTCTCTCTCTTTAAATTGAGCTGTGGACTAAAGAGCAGCAAAGAAGGCAGACTGAAAAAGAGGAGGTATTCGGGAAGGCGAATACTGAATCGGAGTTGCGGAGAAGTTGGGGAGCATCCCAAAATTCATCTCTCAAAGTGATTTCACAAATGCTGGAGGATTCCAATCAATATAAATATAGAGATTATAATTTTTGTATTTTTTTGTTTTTAATTTGCAGAGGGTTTCCTGCTTGAAATCAGTGCTGGGGCTGTGAATTAGCATTTTGACATGAGGAAAAGTGAAATGACCTATTAACATGCCCCTCAATGTAGAAGGAAGAGGGCAAGAGAATATTATTTTTGAAAATGAGCATTTCTGTAAAATTTAGAATTTTTTAAACCTATTTAACGTTTGGCTTGTAGGATGATGTGAATGCCATTCATGGCCTTGCATTGCCAAGCAGATCTGCGACCTGAGATGCTTGGTCAGTGTGCTTGAGTTGCGTGAGTGCAGCCAAAAACTGTTATGTCTTGACATAGTCACTGATAAACTGAATGTACTACTGTAGTAAACTGTGTTTCCAGTTTTGAAATTTAGTCTCTTTTGACCTTACTAATTTCATTCAGCAAGCTTTTTAAACTATAATTTTACCGGAGAGCCGAGGGTAGGTCAGAGCACGCGGGCAACAAGGATAGTCTCTCTTCTAGGCAGAATTGGGAGGAGGTGGAGGGAGTGTGGTTGGGATTTTACTTTCCCCTTTCCCTTGCCTCCCACTGCGAGGGCTACATTTTAGGTTTATTGCTTAAGCTTTACTTTCTCTAATCTCTTTATTACAGACACGTGCATGTATTTGGTGTGTGCTCCTGAGGCAGGCCCCAGTACAGGGCTAACTGAAGACTGCACAGTACATGTCAGCCTTGCATGTAAAGAGCAGACCTTAAAATCCTTTGCCTGGAGCTGAGCTCGTTCAGGTGGGAGCTTTAAGGGCAGGATCAGGCTCCCGACGGGGTGTTGCTTCAAGGCCTGTTTTAGACCCGTCCAGCAGCGTGGACAAGTTTCCATGTAGTTTTCTGGATTAAAACATTGAAAACCGAATATCAGACACCAGGGTTTATGAATTGGGAGCTCTTTGTTTACAGCAAAGATAGTAGCGCCTGACTTTTTTTTCCTTTTTCTCTCCCCCCCACCAATTCCTTGGAGTTAACTGTTTAAAGTAGAACTAAAGGCCATGACATTTTTTTTAACTCTTCTTCAGAGAGGCTACTTGAAGGAAAATTTCTTGCGTAACTTCACATTGACTAAATTTGCAACACTATTGTGTAGTAAGCAGTTAAGTTTACAAGGTGATTACCAGAAATAACTGAATAGGAACAATACAATGCATTAATCTGCCAAAATCAGCATGCCAGGGTTCTAAGTTCTGTATAAAGTGTTAGGAAAAGTAGCTTGCAGCAGTAAGAAAATTGTACTTTTTAATTTTTTTTTAAGTAAATAGCAAGTGTACGAAATAAAGTTGTAAGTTGTGAACACTGGAAAATTCATTTGTGATATATACCGTAAACATCTTAATAATATATGCTAGTGATGCCATTAGAATGAATGTAAGTAGCAGTTAAAAATGATGTTTAACTGTGAAAATTTTCATCTTCTGATTTTTCTTAGTCGGATAACCCTTGGTGACTTCTTACTCAGTAGGCATTCTCTACCAACGGCTTGGAGAACACTCATATCTATTTTTATAAATATATAAAGCCAGAGTTATCATTTCTCTAACTTATTATTCAGCTTGGCAATCGCTTTTGATTTTTGATTCATAACACAGTGTAATGTATTTATGCAATTAATTGTTCATTTCTACGCATGTTATATGTATAAAAAAAAAAAAAAAATCATTACTCACTTTTAAACTACCTGTACTGGGCCTGGGAATTTTTTAATTTAACCACAAAAAAAAAAATCATTGAAGACACTTACAGGCTAAAGGAAGCTTTCCAACCCTTCTCTGTTTATTTGTGGAAAGCAACATTTGATGGAATCCAACCAAGGAAGTCTGAAGTGGTAAAAGTTTTGAAAGGTATCCAGGGGGTGATAAAAGTTCTGAAACGCATTGCATTTGCAAAGTTTAATCTCGGAAATGATTAAAAATTCAACTTGGATTACTGCACTTGAAGTGAGTAACGTGCCGTATACAATAGTGACGGGTCGATTTAGGAGAGATGTGCACCCATTGCAAAGCAAGCAGGGTGTGGGGCGCCCGCGCTTGCCTTACCCTCATTGCGGTCCAGGGGGAAGCTCTTTGGGGAAAGATGTATGAACCTGGGGCCTGGCCCGCTCCTGCCTTGAATAACCTTGTAATGTACAAAAGATGGGATCTGCCTGTTTCTACCCATAGTAAAATGTAGTTTAGATGTGGGGGGAAAAATTACTACGGTTCATCATCTCTTTTTTTCCCCCCCCCAATTATCTTTAGGAGGACCCCCCCAAACATACTTGTCACGGGGAAGGGATGTGTTTGTCCTGGAGGTGCGGTGTCTGCAAAGAAGTTTGTACCCCGTTGGCTCTCTTCCCACCACACCCGTGCGCTGCTGGAGCAGGGCGCTCGCGCAGCTGTTTGCGTGACGCCTTGTACGTGCAGGGGCTGGACAGGACTGGGTCTCTCCCTCTAGCTCGCTCCCCTGCCCCCCTTGTTTCTGTTCGGGTGGGTGCACAATCAATACGAGCGCTGTGACTGGCTTGTGCGTGCAAGTGGGTTGAGGTGCACAATCAATATGAAAGTTGTGAACGGGTTGTGCGTGCAAGTGGCGGGGGGGCCACACGATAGGAAAGCTGGGACTGGGTTGCACGTGCAAATGGGGAGGGGGAGACGATACTGGGCTGTGTGCGCAAGGTGGGGGGCACAAGGCAAAAAGTGGACTGGACTGCGTGTGCAAGTGGGGGGTGGGTCACACTACGAAAGCTGGGACCCGCGTGCGGGTGCAAGGGGGAGGGGGCAGAGCCACCCCGGAAGCCGCGTGAAGGGGCGCGCGGGGGCGCTGTGGTGCCCGCCCCGCCCCGCCCCTGGTCACGTGACGCGCTCAGCATGGCGGCGGCGGCCGGTCCTGCCGCGCCCCGCGGCCCCCGGCGCTGAGGAGAGGGGAGGCCGGGCCGGGCCGCCATGGCCGAGCCGCCGGGCGCCGCCGCGCTGCCCCGGGACGTGCGCGAGCAGCTGGCCGAGCTGGAGCTGGAGCTGTCGGAAGGTGAGCGGGGCCCGGCCGGGGGGGTGTGAGGCGGCCGGGGACCAGGCCTCGCTCCCCTCCGCGCGCGGCCCCGGGAGCTCCCTGCCCGCTTCCAGCCTGCGAGAAAACCTCCCGGAAAACAGGAGAGGGCCGCGCGGGAAACCCCGGCCAGGGGCTCGCATGGGGCGGTGCAGCTATTCACACGGCCACCAAATCACGCCGCCGGCCGCGCCAGCCCTTTGCGGCTCCTCTGGAGCTGGTGCCCCCGTGCCCCGGGTTTGTAATACTCCCCCTTGGCCGGCCCCGTGCCTCAGGTTTGTAACACTTCCCCACAGCCGTCCCTGTGTCTCAGGTTTGTAACGCTTCCCCATGGCCGGCCCCACACCTTGGGTTCGTAACGCTTCCCCGCAGCCCCTCCGCGAGGAGTGACCCCCGCAGGCACGTGCCAAGAAACCGCGTTCGGCTCAAACAGGCTTTGTTGGCTGAAAAGCATTTTGTGCACCCACGCGTGGACATGCGTGCTTTGTGCGCGAATCCTAGGCCCGGTTTAAAAGAGCTAAGAGTTATTAATGAGCCCCTCTGAATTATTCCCATGTGCCTGGCCACTGGGGTAGGCCACACCGACTTGCAGTAGGATGGTGAGCCACACCACTGCTCGCAAATTGCATTAAAAAGACATTAATTAGTTGAGAGCAACTAGGTTGTCTTTGAGGAGATATGAGAGGAAGTGCTTGCCCACGGCATCTGTGCTTGGCACCAGGTTTCACTGCAAGGTCCTTGTTTGCTTACTGGGTGTTGCTGGCTGGGGCTCTGAGTTGGATACAACCGTCGCTTACGTTTCCCATTTCTGAGGTGGGGAGAGAGCGGGGCACAGGTTGCATTTGGTGCACATGGATACTGCTGCTCCGATGTGGGGGTGGTGCAATTCCTGGTGCATGGCGGGCAGGTAGTTTGGCGTCCGCCGGAGCTGCAGACAGAGCTGTGGTCATGGAGCAGGGCTGTGGGAAGCCTGCGGGTAGTCAGACACAAGATTCAATCACCGTTAGTCCACGAAGTGTGGGATGCTTCTGATCCCCCCCAAAGAAGTCACATTAAAGTGGGATCTGGCACTAAATGTGCAAAAGATGCCATGTCAGCATGTGGGCTGGAAAGTGGAACAGAAGGATTATCTTAAATACATGCTGCAAATAGAAATTGTAGTTAGCAGTGTTGAGCCAAGGGGCTTCCTTGAGGAACAATCTGCAGCCAGAGCAGTAAGGCTAATTAGACCTCTCCCCTGCAGATAGTTCCTGTGCAGGCTGTAGGCAGCATGAAGGTGGCCGGAGCCCCCTCTCGAAATGCAGTTCTGACTTCTGTTCAGAGCAGTCGAACATGTTTCGTGGGACAGCCCTGAGGGAGAGGGCACAGGGGGACATGTCATCTTGAGGGTCCATTGGTGGCATGCAGTGAAAATTGTGTTTCTGGCTCTGGTTTCTGTCAGCCCAGCTGCTTTCCTTAGAGTGGGTCCTTTTCTCGCACAACAGAAAAACATAGGATTAACCAGAACCTGCTGGGTGGTGATGTATGGATCCTGGCCCAGAAAGGGATCTCAGTCCAAATCCAGTCAGATGTTAGTTGGGAGGCAGGAAGAATAGCTCCTTTTCATAGCCGGCAAAGACCATGGTGACGTGCCTTCCCTGTATTTGTATGGGGCCTTTGTTAGGTACATGCTCCAGCTATAACCCTGGGCTTACTCTAGAACAGGGGTGGCCAATCTGGCATGCGTGTCACAAGCGTCACAGGCAGCCCGTGCATGGGGAATGCAGCAGATCAGAGGCAGCAGGCAGTACAGTGCCAGATCGGGCAGAGCAGATCAGGCAGAGGAGTGGCCCTTAGGGAGGGTACAGGGCTAGTTTGTGGTACATCTGTCAAAGATATTGGTCCCCGCTGCTCTAGACGTTGCAGTTGTGGGCATTGGGGCTTGGCTGGTGTTTGGAGTCTACAGAGTATTAGGAGGCCGTGGCTGGTTGAAGTGAGGACTGCTGAGTCCTTGCACACCTGGCCATGGAGCTAGGGTAGTCTCAGGACAGTGGAACTCCCCAAGCACCTAGATTAAGCGGCCCTGTGCCTTGCAGCGTAAGCATATTCGTGTGGGCATGGGAAGCGAGGGTGTGACTTCATGCTGTATCAGGCCTTTTGTGGTAACTTCCCATGTGCCCTTCCTGTCCCATGGTAAAGACTGGGCAGTTCACTCTACAGCAACAGCGTCCTTCCTCTTTGTCTTGCTTTAACCTCCCGGACTGTCTCTACCCCATGGTATCCCTGCCTCTGTTCTCCCTGAGTCTGATCTGTATGTAGTGCTGCCGTTGCCCTGGATTGGTAGAAATTCCCTATTTTGCTTCTGTGTAGTTCTCCAGTGCCCATCTCTGTTTGAACCTACCATGGGCCTCAGGCTGACTCACTCAGGTCCTTTGGGTGGGGGCATGATCTTCCTGTATCAGCCTGCTGCCTGAAATAATACTCCGCTCTTACACAGTGCTTCACATCCCGAGATCTCAGTGCTTTCAGTCGTTCTTATTTATAAATAACGTCTTCCAATAAAGCAGTATATTTATAACAATATGTCAACGACTGCAAATGTGTGAATGACCCACTAAGTGTTCATGTTGCTGTAACAGTAACGCTCATCTTCTTCCTGCTTGCTTTTGGGTATTTTCTCTTTCTTCATTTTAGCCATCTGTCAATAACACCTACGTTATGCAGCAGCAGTGACGGGAAGTACTGCTTTCCATTTGCATAAGCTGCTCTTTTAACGAGCTAATGTCCTTGGTGCTCTGGCAGAGGCTGTTGCTTGTGCTGTTACTGAGGGTCAAAAGAATGAACAGCTTGAAGTTTCTGGTATAAACAGGGGCCTGATTTTATGCCGCCCGTTAGCTGAGCTGCTGCTACAGGAACATATTTTTGGGGCTGCCTAGGATGCCTGTGCTTAAAATTTCTGTCCACTCTCATTGCATACCTTTGTGGAGGTCTCAGTCGCGTCTTAATCAAGCACGCAGTCAGCAAAGTGTTGGAAGCCGGTGGACAAAATACGTGGCCCTGAAGGGAATTTAATAGGGAATTTAATCCAGCCTTACAATCGATGAATTTATACCCCCGGTTATCTTTCCTGCTTGGTGTGTTGGGGGGGGCTGGACCTAATGATCTTCCAAGGTCCCTCCTGGCCTAACTAAATCTGTTAGTATTAGAGCAATTTGACATTGCGAGTGAGGAGCAGAGCAGATCCCCAGATGTTTTTACAGTTGTTCTTGATCGGTAAAATCGAACACAGTGTTTCATGCAAGCTCAGTTCGAACTGCGTTATCAGGGCAAAGCAAAGCACAGAGGAAGGAGTTGGAACAACCTCCTCTCCCTCCCTGCCCAGGCCTCCAAGTGGTCAGTGAGATGGAGTGACAAAGAAGCAGCTCCCTTGGGACTTCTGGAGGGGCCAGAGCCAGGTAACAATGCCTGTAATTATCAGGTGTGTTAAGTGGATTCCGAGCTAAAGAACATTGGATTGAGCTGTTCAAAACCTGATGTCGTGGTGCTTTCTTTTCCCCTTCTTGGGATCCTGGACATCTACTGGTTTGATGCCCACTGTAGAGCACCCTGCACAAATATAGCTTCTAACAGCCTGCAGTCCACACAGCAGGCATCACGGGCAGAAGAGAAAAGCAGGAGGGTTTGGGTGGAGGCAGGTAACAATAGTGTGGGCAATTCGTAGCATGTCAGGGCTGTAACCACCTGCTGCTGGGCAGCTTGTTCTTTCAACCCCTGCCTCCTGACTTCTCCCCTGTTACAAATGCACTTT
This sequence comes from Crocodylus siamensis, assembly GCF_052110815.1. Classification (NCBI taxonomy): domain Eukaryota; kingdom Metazoa; phylum Chordata; order Crocodylia; family Crocodylidae; genus Crocodylus; species Crocodylus siamensis. Next base: position 5,240,077 of record NC_143400.1, read on the forward strand.
GTTTGTAGCCTGGCACTCTCTTCTAGAGGCTCAGCGACTGGGGCCTCAGACACATTAAATGCTTAGTTGACTGGTGGTTGCTTTTGAGCCATAATGCATTTGTCTATGATTTTTAACAACAAAAGGAAGTAGATCTTTCTTTGTGCGGTCTGTGCAGGGGTGAGGTGAGCGGGCGGGGGACTTTGGACCTGTCTGATTGGTAGTAGCCAGGAATTCCCCTGCTAGAGGTTCAGACACTTTAATCTGATTTCCACCTGAGCAGGATGCTGTGCTGTCATTGTTTCATTGCACTTGCTCTCATTCTGTTTAAGGAGTTAAGGTTTCTGTTTCTTTTCTATATGTTTTGCTGTCTGGTTTGCAGTGTGGGTATTTCTGTGAGCAATTTGAAGCTCCACAGTTTATTCTTTTGGAGACAGTCTTGCTGAAGAATCAGTCCTCTGGAGTAGGAAGTGTGGCATGTCATGATCTGGGGGCTCAGCAGAGTGGGGGACTCGGGTTCTGCTCGGTGGTTTGGAATCCAACTGGCAGAAATCAGACAACTGCCTAGTGGGACTGGTTCCCCGATTCTGACACACTGAATAGTTTACTACAGCATCTTGCCTGTTTCTGCCTACTTATTAAAATGTACTTTACAGGTTTGCATCCTTACATCTCAGAGACAGGAGAATTATCAACCGGAGAAACTGAGGCACAGAGCTTGCAAAGTGAATAAGGCATATCAAAACACTTGGTAAAACCGGCAGTAGTCCCGATTTTCTCTTTTGTGCCCTACCTGTAGGAGTCTGCTACTGTTGTACACTTTAGCAGTGACTGTCACTACTGTTCTTGCATTATATCAGGGGTAGGCAACGTTTTTTGGCCCCAGTGCTGAAAAAAACACGATGTCTACCTTGGAAGGTGCCGGAGTGCTGACATGCTGGAGCCGCTGTTTGCAGCCTTCTGGTTGCAGGTGGCTCACGGGGCCCAGTCTGCTTGTGAGGCTTGCAGCCTCCCAGCCGCCTGCTGGGAGCAGCCTGGGCTCCGTGGCTGGCAGCAGCTGCTTAGAGCCCGGGCTGGCAGTGGTGTGCCGAATAAAGTGGCCTTATGTACCATGCTTGGCACATGTGCCGGGGGTTGCTAACCCCTGCATTAGATAGAAAGGATTAACTGTGGGGAACTTTTGCCTGTTCCCTTAGTCATTCGTCAGCCTTTCAGGTAAACTGCAGATCCCAAGTCTGTGGGCGAGTCAGGAATCTGCCTGGCTTTGATGTGTGTGTTTTGCCTGCAGCTTGTACAGGGACCATGCTGAAGCAGTGCTTTGACATACATACTTGTCCTTTCAGAGCGCACTGGGGGTGTGCTGATGTAAATCAAGAGCACCCCATTCCTGCCTTTTGTGTAAAGAAAAGTTCTGGTAAGAGCCTGCAGCTCTGATATTATTTTCTTAGGCCTTATAACCCAGGAAAGAGTGACGCAGGCATGGTTACACATGGTTCCTAGCCAGGGTCTGTGGCTCAGATGAAAGGAAATACATCCCAGAAGGCATGCACAGCAGAGAAGCAAAGTAGCTAATTTTCCCCATCGCCAGTACATCAAGTTGAAGTTCCAAAAGATCCCCTGGAAAATGTACCATAGAGATGGTTGTGGCAGAAGAGTGAAAAACAATTAAAGGACAGGGAAGACCGATGGGTTTAAGAGAAAAAGTTGGAATAGCTGTACTGGTGAGGGTTGGACCGACTGACCAGGAGAGAGGAATCACTGCTGCCATGTCTGAATGGTGGAAACATCACAGCAGGGAAGGGAGTGGTTCAGATGAAAGAAGCTGGGGTGACTGGGAGCAGGGCTGAAAGTGAAGCGTGTGCAGTCTTCCAGGTACTCATCCCACTGAAATGGGAAGGGGGGAGATGCTTGCCTGATAGAGTGCATGCAGCAGCTAAAGCTCCCAGCAAAGGTTGGGGTTGATCCTGTACCATCTGAGGCGGGATTTAATAGGTAGCTTCCTTTTAATCTGGGTGTTTGACGTGTTCCTGTGTGTGGGGGTGGAACAGGAGGCTGTCTGCAGTCTGGCGCTGTAGGACAGCTTTCTCTCCTGTGTCCTCCATACAATGATGCAGGCTCACCTTGATGGCTAATCTTCATTTCAAACCTACACTGATGATTTCACACTCACAGCATCTTTCATTTGAGCAGCTCTTATTCCTCTGCGAATAGTCATCCTCATAACACCTCTGAAGCCAGAAAGATGAACACTGCCTTACTCATGTGGGTCTGAGTTGAGGACATGATGAGTGTTTTCTAAGGTTTTGCTGTGAATCAGACGCAGCCACATACAGAAACTGGGATTCCTGTCTCCAGCGCTCTAATGATTAAAGCCCACACAGTGACTTCAGCATTTACGTGCACAGGGTGGTTTTGTTTTGTCCCACTTTTCTTTGCAGTGAGCCCTGGTACTGTAACTGTTAACTTGGCTAGTGTCTTGCCCTATGAATGAAGTCACTAGTCTGAGTCAAACTCAGAGGATGAATTTCCCCCTCCTCCCCCTCAAAGGAGTTGGGAAGTGCCTGGGCCAGCTCCCCAAAACCGTTATCGTGCTTCTCTCCCTGACTGGGAGGAGAGGGATGTTCGGGCCTTGTAGCCCACCTGATCTTTCCCCCAGGAAGGACAGAATGTGGGGGAGGGAGTGTGCATTTTTGGTGGGTCTCTTTTGTGAATGTGGGCACCTGGGCAGAGAGCACATGCTTGTTCCAGGTAGGAGCCAGTGTAGAGGTATCAAACAATAAGACGGACGCCGTGTCTGGAGACTTATTGATCCCTTTTCTGATCCAGGGGTTTAATAACTCAGTCCATTTGCAAAGCCTGTTTCTCTGTCCAGCCCACTTGCTTGTTGCTCTCCTGATTCTATCCTTTGTGTGTGCATCGTGTTTCAGCTGCGATTCTGGGAGAAAAATGCTAGGCGTTAGCAGGAGACTCCTCCCTGCTGGTTCTCAAGAGCTCTCTTGTACTTAGAACTGATCTCCCTCTTCAGCAGAGTTCCTGATCTGTCTCCACTGTCCCTACTGCCTTTGGTGTGGCTACATACTCACAGCTTTGATTGGGTGCCTCTTAACAGACCTGCTAACTTCATTCCTTTTTATATTTAAAGGCTGTTCCAAGGGCTTTTTACTTTGCTACCCCAAGCACCTCGGCTTCAGGAGTTCCCGTGCTGCTTAAATTGTCTTGCTCATGCAGAGAGCCACGCATCATAGTTGATCCGGCTGTTGCCTGGGGTCTGAGTGCTGGTCCGTAAAGTCTGGTATTCTGCTTCTAGCCCTGGCCAGTGCCCAGAGTTTCATATGAGGTGTGTGTGCTCCAGGCCTCACGGACTTCTGGCTCATTCCCGACGCTGGGGAAAGGGTAAGAGGTTCTTTCCTGCGTCCCTGTTTCTGATGAGTTTTGTTCGAAGCATGCCATTCAGCTGGAGTTATCATGTTTGTTCAGAGTTTCAGAAGCCTGAGCCTGGAATCCCAGTGAAAAGTCCCAGGGGTGCAAGTACAAGCTGAAGTGAACTGTGTTTCCTGTTTTAGTTAATGTTCAGATGCTTTCTCAGAATGGCTGGTTTTAAACTGCATCTCTCATGGTAAAAAAACAAAAACTAAAGGGGGGTGGAAAAAAGCATTTCTTGAAATTCCTGGTAAGTCATGAATCTGAATCGGTTACCAAATAAATAAGCACTGACTTAAAATCCCAGTTCAGATTTAGCTTTAAATCCATATTTTTGTGGCTTTGTATTAATATCTGAATTATTATTCTACCTATTATGGTACAAAATAACTGTACATTTTTTTTTCCTTGAGCATATTCCATTACCAGTCTAAAACACTTCTGCATATGAAATGGTCATAGTAAAAATGACAAGCGCTCCTAGCTTGCGTGCATGCTGGTAAAGTGGTGGTGGGCCCTTGGTGAGGTATGTCCAGCTAGAAAGGGGTCAGCCAAGGCCTGGCTGGTTCTGGCCTTGGTGATGAGATGAGTCTCCCAGGCTCATGGATTAACGTCTGCGTGAGGGAGGTGGAGCAATTCCCTCTGGGTGCTGACAAATCCCAGCCCTCCCTGGGATTCATGGGCTTGGGAGGAGCCATCAGGTCACAACATCCCATTACTGTGTTTAGAGGAGAAAAATCCCCTTCTTGTGTTTGCAGTACATTCGAGGGAGGCGCTGAGTTGCACCTGATGATGGTCTGCCGCAGCCGTTCATCTGATGCACACTTTCTGCCCTACGTTGCAATAAGGCAGTAGGGTTCAAACCGATTTTCTCATTCTAAATAAAAGTCTGCAGCTCCCGGATCATCTTGTGGAAACTAGCCTGCATTGGTACTCTCCTGGGTATTTCCTGTTGTATTCAAAGTCCCCTTTTCAGCAGTCTGCACGAGGCTTTTCCAAATTTGGAAGCATAAATCTGAGAAGCTGCTTAGATTTTTTTCTGTCTGTATTCTGTTCAACAGTGTTCACAACACTTACAATGAGGATAATAAATTTAGCATGTCCTTATTTATTGTAAAGCTCTAGTGGCACTTTTTGTTCACTGTGACTTTAGCTTCAATCTCATTGTTTTTTAAAAACTTGGTCAGAGTTTAGCATTAAAATGAGTCAAGGGAATTTTTGCTGGATGGAAATTTTTTGGTTTTTGTTCTGCTAACTGGGCAACCAGAGTCACTGGTCTTGAAACCAGAGTGTATTATGTCTGAATTTTGTGATAGGTGAGAGACATGGGCTGCTGGACATGCAGCCTTGCACTTTGGAAAACCATTGTAGAAGTGATCATCTTTGAACCTTTCAGAAGTATTCCCCTGGCAGTCCAGCAGTTTTATTCTACCAGTCTACATCCCTGGGGAGTATAAACAACGAAAAGAATTGTATCCCTGCCTGATAAAATTAGGCCTTCAGTAATCTCAGTCTCAGAGCAGCTGGATGGCTAGCTGCCTTGAAAAACATATGTTTTAATTTAGAAATAATGCATTGCATTTAGGATGGCCATAGCCATGGGAGCAGGGTGGTTTAGGGATTAAAACACTCCCATTTGTTCTGAGACCAGGGCCTATGTCAAACTCTAGGTCTGAAGCACAGCAGTGAGAAAGCACAGGCTAGGACATGGTTTCCATCTCCGGTCCCTAGCAAGGATGCTAGTCTTGTACGCCGAGCTTTTCAAAAGTAGACTGTTTTATTGTTGGAAACACCACCTGAAGAGTAGGGGAAGACTCGGGAGCAGATTTCCAAAGTGTGGCTGTCTGCTGAGGAAATCTGCTGGCTTCACAGCCCTGTTGTGCTGGCTGAGGCCCCAGATATATGGGTGCTGCTCTGGAGCAGTTTAAGATGCCCAACAAACGAGGCTGCTCTGGATGCCTATGCCACGCATGTCCATTGGGGGTTTGCACTAGTGCAGACACTGTCTTTTCTCTGGGGTGGGGGAGGAGCTGCTTGGGCACATGGTCCTCGCAGCTGCTATATTTCATTAAAAGAAGTTTTCCTCTATTACTTTTCTGTGTGAGTAAGTACTTGCAGCAGGGGTGTTCTGTGCCTGGGTGGGTGCGTAGTTGGATTGTGCTGCTGCGAGCAGGAAGGGAGGTGATTGTGGGACCACTTAGTGCAAGTTATGGAAGTGTTTGAGTCATGCTGCTGAGCATCTTGCTGGGCTCATGGCCATGGTCCAGTGTCAAGTAGTGGATTCAGAGTTGGAAAATTGTGTCTACCAGCCACTACGTGGGACACTGGGCAGTTGAATTCTCTTGCGTTTGAAGCACCCCTCTCATAATTGGATCTGCATGGAGTTATGTCTGGGACTGAACTAGCAGCATTGTCTGTGTTCCCTTTGGGTAGTAGGAGATCCTACTTGGGATCAGGAGTCTTTTGGCTGCTCTGAACACTTTTGAGGACATGGTGTTTCTCGAGGACTGGTCTGCATTAGTGTACACAGGTAACAGAGTTTAATGTGCTAGAAGGACACAGACTCTCGACTTGTCTCAACAGGAAAGTTAGCGTGCAGTAAGCTTGAGTGTGAATTTTTAGCATACCAGGTTCTGTGCACCGCCTCCCCCATAGGGACCCTTGTAGGGCACATAGCTAAGAGCTGACCCCCTGGAAAGATTGTGTACTATAAACTCCCACCTGAGCTGCCTGCCTGCTAACTTTTCTGTTGAGACAAGCCCTGTGTTTTAGATTTTGAGTAGGTGGGGCTAAATCCTGTTTTAGGCTAAGGATGGATGTGGCCTGTGGCATGATTTTGCAAACTGCCTCATGAGAAGGACTCTGTGCATTAGCATTTGAAACTTCATTTTACCGTGAGCCATGCCAACAAGTGTGGCTGACATGATTTGAATTTCACAGCAGCCAGTCTGTGCCCGTGCTAGCAGGTTTAAAAACACCTGTGAACTGTGGGCACTGGCAGCATTCCATTGCTGCGCTGGCACAGCTGCACCTAGGTAGCAAAACAGTGCAATTTTCCCTAAAAAGTTTATTGGACAGGGACCGAGCATCTGTGGGCTGCCCCCAGGACTCAAGGCAGGCACGTTGAGCCTGGCGGCTGCTACCAAAGCAATGAGTCCTGGTTGGGGTCAGCGAGGAAAATTTCTTAGTGCCCTGTTGCCTCCTCTGTGCTTTTAATGCAGCATTGACTCCCTTGAGTGAAAGCCCAGTTAATCACATTTGGAAATGAAATATTTCCTAATTAGGGATTCCTTGGATTTGAGAGAGCAGCTTTTCTTGCGAACAGTGTAGCTGGTTCTCGGGAACAGATGCAAATGCATGCTGGGTTAGTTTGGGCTTCCTGGTAAGGTTTTGTAATGCCTAGTCATCGTGGCACTCTGCAGTGGTTCAGCTGTATTCCTGTTTTGCTGCTCTGGGGACAGCTCTGACTTGGATAAACTGATCTCCCCACAAAAATCCAAGGAGCATCTTGGAGGGAGAACTGAACTTTTTAGTGCTTCTGAGTCAAGTTCAGGAAGAGTGGCAGTAGTCGCTGGTTTGTGTTCTGGCAGGAAGTAGAGGTCTATAACCAGCACAGTCTTGTGTGGAAGAGCAGCAGCTGAAATTCTTGTTTACAGTATGCTTTGTCACTGTTGCAAAAAGAGACCATGTGTAAGTGATGCTCCTGAGGGTTGGGAAATAATCTGACATCTTCCAGTGCATGTTTATACACTGTGCAGCGGAGAGCAGAGCTGGGTGGAAACGGATGAATGCAGTAAATGTGAAATGAGGATCTGGGAGCTTGTGCTGACTCAGTAAATAGGCATAGATTTGTTTCAGCGAATATTTCTTCAAAGATGCTGGAGTTAGCAGACATGCCCCATAATAGCGTCAGATGCTGGAGTTAGCAGACATGCCCCATAATAGCATCAGTTAAAATCGTTGGTCTGCACCCACTGAAACTCAGCCAGAGGGAAGTGTCCAGATAATGCTAGTGGGATTATATTGTTGAAAAATGGAGACAGAGTATGGCAGTGGTCCAAAGCGGTGTAGTTGCAGACTCTGCCAGGATACTTGTGCTGGGTTTCTCCAATGCTTTAATTACATGGTCTGCATTTTAAAAGATTACCTCATGAATACTGTCATATAATGTAAGGCCATGTAACATCTCTGGGTCAGCTTCAACAGCTGTCTATGTGGGGCGGTACCTTAATGGATTTTAATCTTTTTTAAATGACATTTGAAAGAGGAAAACAACAACCAGCTGGTACCATTAAAAGTCTTTTGGCAGCTTAATTAAGAAGTATCCAGGATTGGATGAGGCAAAGGTATGCTGGGAGGGTGAGAGAACAAAAAAGGCTTATTTTTCTTTTAGAAATTCTCATACTTTCATGCAACACAAATTCCTGTCTACTGGGATTAGGAGTACCATGGAGGTGGCGTGGCCTGATCCCAGTAGACTGACAGAACGGGGAATAGGACTCAGGTAATCCTCACTCTCAGCCCTGCGTGCTGTATGGGGAACACATCGCCTCCTCATTAAAAAAAATCGGCGTGTAACATGATTTGACTCTCTCAAACAGGTGCCCAGGTACTGTGCTGGAAGCCTGCAGTTGGTTTGGCTAGCTTCCTGTGGGTCTGAAAAGGGCTTGTATATCAGCTGTGCTGGAAAAGATACACGTGCGTGAAAAGTGAGAAATTAAGCTTTTCCAGTGGAGTGCTAGATTGATTGTAGTTAGACACGTTATTCAGATTTCCCAAAAGAATGTCTTGCAGGTGGGATTATGGAAAGCAGGTTTTTGTCCCATTTGTGTTGCTGAGTGCATCCCTTCATGAAGAGCCATGCATCATGGGAAAGGGTTAGTTTTTGGCACCAAGCAGAGAATGGGGGAAGAAAAGGTAAGTGAGTCAGTTGTAAATGACCCTATTATGTCTTCACTGCAGCCACACCTAGAAACCTTGGGCTAAACAGTAGAGCAGTGTTTGAAGCCCTGGCATTTGGTACACTTTGCTTGTTAAAGCCCTGGTCAAGTTTGCGCTACGTCACAATGGCACGTGGTGTGTTTGCAAGGTGGGCCCGTCAGTTGAACAATTATTAAAGAGTGATTGAGGCTTATAATTGCTATCTTTATAATTTTTACCAGAGAATGACAGATGTCTGTGTTAGATTGTAAGAAATGTGTTTACTTGCTTTTGCTTTCTTCCAGGTCAAATTAATGTAATTCTTTTTTCAGTTAATGTGGCTTTAAATGCTTACTTTTTTTACATAAGCAAACCAGTGGGTGGAAAGACTAAACATTGACCCTTTAATTTGGGGCTTGAATCAAAAGACCTTTCACTTCAGTTCATGTATATTATGTATTGTTTTTTGGTGGCAGATTTATAGTGGTATGTGGCTTAAGGAAAGTCGACTAAATGGATGAAGTAACAAGCACACGGTTCTTCTTGTTTATGTAGTTGGATTTGAAATGTGGTTTCTAGCAAGGTATGTTTCCACTTTTGCATTTTCAAGGCAAATCAGCTGATTTCTTTCTCAAGAAACATGGGTTTATGTTTAGCAAATGAAACCATAAAAACCTCATCTTTATTTCTTCAGGCATTTGGATCAGCCACAACTTGCATAAAATGAAGCTTTGAAGTCCCGTCTGTTTGGTGTAGCTGTTGCTAACGCCATAGCACGTTTCATAGAAGTCGGGTAGGCAGCCCTTGGACCAGGTGCTGTGCAGCGTGCTCTTGCATTTGCTGCTGAGCTTCAGGCTTAACGTCTTGCTTGTGAAGTAGCTGTAGAGATTTCTGTCATTAGACACTTACGTACAGTAATACTTAAACACGGTGCAATCTCACGCAGTCTGTCGATGCTATAGAGGGGCGACACAGCTTATCAAGCTCTGAGGCAGTCTGGATGGAGAAAGGAATATCTTGTGTTTAACCTTGGCAGAACAGCCAATTATGTATAAAGGTTTGTGTGCTCTTCAGGAGCTTATTTCTGCAGGCCCTTTGTAGCAAAGGCTGCTCTTACCTTTTTCACATCCCAGAGATGAAGGTGGCTGCGACCATGCAGCAAAGGAATGAACCAAAACATGGATTTGCTTGTAGGGTCTTTTCTGAGATGTGGGAGGTATATGTGGCGCATAGGGTTCCAGCACCATTACCTTTTTTAATACGAGCAAGAGTTTATTGTTGTTTTCTGTTTTTTATAATGTTGCAGAAAGCTTTTGGAGAAGGTCGGACTGGCATGAGAGACCTGGGCATGCCGTGCCCCGGTAGTATACGTAGTGATGGAGCAAGAAGCACTTCCCCTTTGTTCCAGTTTCTCATCTGTAAAAGGGTGCGAAGGCGAACGTGCCCAAGGGGCGGGCTGGTGACGTGTACAGAGCACTGTGGAATCCTTCGCTTGCAGGCATCCCATACCGTGGGTGGAGCGGGAGGAGAGGCCAAGTGGGATTTTGCTCCTGAGAAAGAGACATGAGCATTTTCTGTCAGCAACCCAGGCTCAGACCTTTGCTTTGGCATGATAGCCTGCTTCTCAAAGCTGCTTTTAGCAGCAGCGCAGCACGGTAGTCGCCTTCCTTTCCTGTGGGTGAAGTGTGACAACCGTTTTCAGACTAAGGGCAGGTCTGCAGGCAGTCGGTGCTGGGACTGTGAGCGAGTTGCTCAGGTGCTAACGATAGATGTAGCCATAGCCATACAGGCTGCCGATCCTGCCCCAGAACCTGCCTCATTGGGCCAGCAGGCCAGGTGCTGAGCTCCATGTCGCCACCATGACATTGCTGGCAGTACCAAACAGCTCGTTTAACATGGTTGCAGTGTAGACATATCCTGTGTCCTCAAGCTCTTGTCCCAGGCAAACAAACTGGCAGTTGTTGGACCATTTCTTCATCTTTAAAGGGATTTGAAGCAGTTTGATAGTGAATCCTGACTGAAAGGCAGGTCTCTGCTCCTTCAGCAGATTCTGCCCGGAGCAGTCCTCTGCAGCATTGCTCTCCTTAACTCACTAAACCAGTTCCAGTTTGAGCTTTGAACACACTTGCTGCTCTTCAAGAGCTAGAAACTGTTACATGAGCAAATGAAAGAGGCTCTTTGTGTCCTGGTTGTGCCAAGGAGTCACCCTGATGGGAAGGAAAGGCTCCCTGGGGTCAAGTGATACCATTCTTCACCTGTGATTGTCTGGGTGCAAATTCAAAGCCACCCTATGTTATCTTGGCAGGGGAGCAGGGAGAAGAGCTTTGGAAAGGCTGGGGCAACTCGCCAATCACTTAAGGTTTTTGTTAGAGACTGAAGGCAACCTGTGCCTGTTGGCCTCATGGAAAGAAGACAAAGGCCACCGCATGAGAACTATTGCACACTTCTGCGTGTCAGCCTGGATTAGGTTTGGACCTTGTTTTCTCCTGCTGTGTTTGAATACTCATGTCTTGTGTGCCATTTGCAGTGTCTTCATCCTCTGGGGCTCTCAGCACAGCATTACACCCTAAGCAAGGAAAGAAGCACTAGGAAAGTTGTCTGCGCTGCAAGGACAGCGGGTGAAGCTGGCGTGTCTTCACTCGGCTTTCCAGAAGTGGTGGGTGGCTCTACACCAGTGGTCACCAGCCAGTGGATCTTAATCCACTGGTAGATCTCAAAGTCTCTTGGAGTTGATCCAAGGCTGGGGTGGGGGGGTTGAGTGCCTGTGTGCATGCATGTGCATGCCCCAGCCCAGCAGGTCAGTCCATGGGGGAGAGGGGGGGTGGGGGCTAGATTGAGGACCCTGCGGTGAGAGTGAGGGACAGTGCTGTAGAGGCAGGATCAGGGGTAAGTTGAGTGGAGCTCTGGCCAGGTGGGACTTACCTGCTGGGGAGGCATGCCCCCAAATAATAATTTTTTCTCCCTCTGCCTTGATCTGCCCTGCCCCTGCCCCCCCTCAAGACTTACCTACTGGGTGGGGGGTGGTGATGGTGGCGCACAGTAGATCTTGGGTTGCTTCTAAATGCCAAAGGTGATCTCCTGCTTAAAGGTTGGAGACCACTGCTGTGCATGGAGACGTCAGCCGCTTTGCTTCGCTTCTCTGCCTCGATGCTGAACTCCATTTTGTGGATAGTTGGCCACCGTGGGAAGGGGGAGATGCAGAACATCTCAATGAAATAGGCTAAAGTAAAACTTGTATGTCAAACAAAGTCATTAGCAGTAAGATAAAGTGTGTCTCGCAGCTTTTTATGAACAGAAGACAGTTTTATGCCAGGTGGGCAAAGGTGCTCTGCTGCCAGCTATATTTAGCAAAACCAAATTGCAGTCATGATCTCTGCCTAGGGCATGCTGCAGCCTGATCTATAATGGGGAATTCTTGGTAAGAAGAGCAGTACCTGCAGTTCTGACCTAGTTATTTGGGGAAGAGAAAAAGGATGCATGTTGTATTGCTCTCTTGTTTGCCAGGGCACTGTAGAAACAAAATATGAGAAAGGAAGTAAGACGCAGCATCAGGGCCTCACTTCTGCTGACAGGTTGAGTTGAGTGTCATCTGGTGAAAATAAGCCACCACTCCTGCACAATGCAGATGTTTGCATACTTGCCTTGGCTCTTTATCACTATTTATTTGCTCATTGTTCTTTGCTAGCATGCAGTAATGGACCAGCTTTAGCTTTGCTTGAAGGGTTGTTCTGGTGGTTTTTTTAACCTATGAAGAATAGTGTTTGTAGGGTTTTTTTAAATGCGTGTCTCTGCTTGCTATACACCTTGAGTGAAGAGCAAGTTTTGTGGGAAACGGCACCATGTGACCTTTGAAATGGTGTGAGGGGTTTCTAACCTGGGCAAGAGTGCCTGGAGCAGTGGGTCTTCTGAATTTTTCTAGTACCTTGCAGCAGCAGCAGCAGGTGTTTTAGGGCAGCATGTGCCTTGGCTCTTGCAGTGGGAGTTTGTACACTTTGGAGAAACGTTGTGTCCATATGAATGTAGGCTCAGATAATCCGTATAAATGTAGGTTTGGATATCACTTGTTCATCATTCAGAGACTTCTTACAACCTGCTTGCTCTCCAGTGGGATTAAAGTGATTCACTGAAGGGGCAGTAAGAACCAAACTATTATTAGCTACACAGTGGATGTAATCTGCAGGGTTTAGGAACATCCGCAAAATATTTTTAAGTGGGGTTTTCTGTGAAGATTCGAACCCCTTCCCAGGTGCCATGTGAGGAGCACTTGCAACTCTGTGCCCTGGCAGAGTCATCTGAGGGCAGATTTGCCTTTGCAGTGGAGCAGCGGGCAGACTGGTAGCTGCGAGTAGGTCAAGTCGGCTGTCGAGGAGAGGTGGTGATGTGCACCATCTTGTCTAGTGGTATCTGAGCCTGGTTATCCTGCACATGGTTCTGAATGCAATAGTGTGTTGCTTAAATTGAAATAGTGCCTAGTAGCCCTCGCCCGGTTCCATTGTGCAGATTTTGTGCAAGGTTCCTGCACGTACTTTCCCCAAAGGTTATCTTGTTTCAGAGGAATTAGTCGTTCCAAATTTCATTTAATGTCTAGAGTCAGAAGACGGGTCCCATGTGACGAATCTGAGGGTAGATGCCATATTCTTGTCCATGCGATCTGCTCTTTTTTCCCTCCCCTGTGGCAGTTCTCGGGTGCAGGCTTCAATTTTGGATTTTATTTCTTCTTTATTGTATCACTCCTTACAGAGTGCGTTATCTTCAGTGTAACTGTTGACATTGTCTTAAAACCTCTCAGTCTGGAGCTGTCTCTGGTGTTTCAAACTGCTATAAAAAGACCATCTAGGAAACAAGCCCTGTAGTGTATATACCTTTTTTATCAAGAAGATCCAAGCGTCTTCCTGTCAGAATGTATTACACTTGACACCCTGATTTTATAAACATTGTCGTTGTCTCTGAAATGGTTAATTTCCAGCTATTATGGCTCCATCAGGGACAACATTAGATGGCTAATACAGGATAGCTGTGTTTTGGAGTCAGACCTATCTCTGCGTAACAGTGCTGTGGTCTAAGAACCAAAAGAAGGCGGTAGGTTCTTGTCTTAATGCTGACGTTGCACTTGAGTCTCATCATGAAAAAGTCCGAGGGCCAGGGGAATGGAAGACAAGGCCAACGGATTTAGTCTAGGATTGGGAAAATGTAGACCCCATCTTTGAGTGGAGTGGGGCTGGCCACAGTGCTGTGTAGAACTGGTCCCAACTCCAGGAAAGATGAAGGAGCTGTGGTTTGCAATCATTGTGGAAATATAGGTCTGGAGCGATGGTGTTTTAGGGGTGGAATCGACGCAGTGTTGTTTCAGGACAACAGCACTGTCACCGCAGGTGCGGCTCCGAGAGAATGAAGGGATCTCTCCTCTCCCATGAAACAGCTCTCCGCAACTTGGAGCTGCTGCTTTTCATGTGCCAGTTGCCAGATACTCTGCCTCCAGCAAAAGCAACACAAGAGAGATGAGCTCAAGATCTGAGTGTGTGGATGACTGAGTAGGTTTATGTCACTAATGATTTATCTAAGTGCAGGTAACCCTAGGATAATGAAACTGTTCAGACAAAAGAGTTAATTCTGTCTTTTGGGCCTTTTGTTTATGGGGTAACTATTTTCCCAGCAGGTGCATCTCCTCTATTCTGCCTTCTGCCATTTTGTCAGCAGGTGATGTGTTGTACCTGCCTCCACTGACCTGTTCTTTCCTGCAGGATAAGATCAGGATTTCTATAATGAACACAAAATTATAGTGGGAATTTTTTCAGAGTACCTGCGTTTAAGCCTGTGTTAGTCACAGGTAGCACCGGGGTTGCAGAGTCCATCGTACACTTCCTAGGCAGCACTGACAGTGGTCATGATCCATTTATGAGAGACATCCCCAGCCCCCATCCTTCTTCCGGCCCTTCCCTCAGGAGCAGCAAGGTAAACTCTTATTCTGACTTTGCAGTACTCCACTGTGGCTGTGCGTCTGCTGATCACTTTTGTCTTATAGATAGGCTCCTTTCTTCACTTACCGTGTAAAAAGCATCACGTGTAAATGTACTGCTTGGCAAAATGGGATTTAGCTGCTACATTAAAGGCATTGCATATTTATTTTGTCCAGTACACATTCTCACTTTTACACTGGTGACCTGACAAAGCCACATGCACAGAACCTAGTAATAAAAACTGGAGTTCGCCACAGCTGGTGTTAGAGTTAAATACCAATGGGAAACCTGGCAATAAAAATTAGGCTGTTGTTTAAAGTATTGCTGCTTCTGCTGTAGAAGTATGTCGCAGGAGATGGATATCAGTGGTGTAAATTGAGCAGCAGCAGTACCTAAAATTACGTTTGCATTCACTTCGTTATCACAATGAGACGTACAATGGGATCTCATGCCCAATGAGATCTTCTGGCAGTGATGACATGAGTCTATTACAAGATTTTCTGAAGTTTTTGGTAAGTCCTTCCAGGTGGTTGGGTCAGCTGTACTGTAGCTTGCAGCTATAATGTTAGGAGAGAGCAAATGGGAGGGTGGGGTGCTCTCCCTGCCTCAACCATGAGCTCAGGTAGGAAGAAATACTTAAAAAACCAACAAACAAACAAAAACCCAGAGATGGTAACAGTGTAATTTAACAGTGTAATTGAATAAATATAATACAACTTTCATGAAGGAACCCTGTGGTCAGATTAGTTGAAGCACAAATGCAGTTCTTTGTGCAGAGCTGAATACATCCCTCAATGTGCTTTACTTTTCCAGGTGCTGATGTGAAGAAAAGTGTTTCCATGAATGTTGTCATGAAATGAATAGAACATCTGGGCCTGAAAAAGACATTGGTAACAGGATTGGTGAAAAAGCCCCTAAAAGAATATATCGAATGTGAATAAGTGCAGAAAGCGAGACTTGGGAAAGATGGATCTAAACTACACATAGTTTAGATCCATCCAATTTTTTTTCAGTTTGTAATGCTAAATATTACTGCAGAGTCTCTTCTGTGTTCATAGCCATTCTGACTGCTTCTGTCTTTATTAGTTGGCATCATAACAAGTAGTCATTGTTACTAATTTGTTAGGAATGGATTTTGCTACTGCTTTTTTCCCCTGCTAGTCAAGCAGCCTGCAGTTTTCCAGCAACTTGTACAACTATGGTTTATTTTTCTATTCATAACATCTAGCAGGTTTGAGTAAAAATGCATGCATCCATGTGAGAAACCTTTAATTTTCAGTTTGGGGGAATATATAGTGCTGGACTGGTAAAGGAAGCCTGTGGTTTTATGCTTTCCTAATCATTTTTAGAATATTAATCTTTAATATATGTTTTTTAAAGCTTTTACTAGACTTGGTAGGCTGTTTCTTCTTTCCTTATGGTGTGCCTGAGGACAGCTTTGGAGTGTATGTTGTTCAACTAAAGATCTGGTGTATGACTTTACTTTGAATGCCAGTGGATCTGTTTCTTAAGAAGCCTGTTCTCTGCCCTACATGCCTTTGCCATGAGTTTAGACATGGAACCTGTAGCTTTTTCTTGCTGCAAAACCAAAGGGTCCCCGAGTGGAGATGCAATCAAATTCAGAAGACCTCTTCTCCTCCACAAATACTAGTCTGTATTGTGTCCCTCCCTCATCAGATAGAAGTCTTTGTAATAGAAATCTTGCAGCAAGTCTTGAAGGTCAGCCAATCAGGCAGCATGAGCAGAAAGGCATCTATTTACATCGCTGCTGTGTGCTTTTTAGCAGTTTTACGACACATTTAACATCATTCTTATCTTTCAGTTTTTCACGATAAAATTGACCTTCTCTATTCAGCATCAGCAGGTCATAACATATTTACCAGTAGGGAGGGGATGCCTGTTCTTTCCAAATAAAGATGGAGGAGCTGAAGGAGAAACCAGACCATGAGTTAAAGCTGCTTATGTAAACGGCCTTTAAAACAGGCTTAGATACATGAAGTAATTGGAGGGGGGAAATTCTTGCCATCTGATCATCATAAAATGCTTGTTATTGTGAGCAGCGCCATTGCCTTCAGGAGGCAGCTGTCAGAAGAAGGCATCATGCCAAGCTAAGACTCAGACCCTTACTCTGAGAGAGGTGCCCATTTCATTCAGCTTGACGAGAGCAGCCCATCCTGCTCTAAGGCATTAATGTGCATCATGGGGGACTTAAGGAGCGGGGCTTTCTCGATTTGAGATGAGAACAATAAAAGGGGAAGTGCAGGCAGTGTCGGGCCTGGGGCAGAGGCCATACATGTTTACCAGGTGGCGTTAGTTTCCAACCTGGTGGGTGTCTGTTGCTGCACTTTATGCACTACATAAACTCTTCTTTTTTGTTGTTTTGTTAAAGAGTCACAAGATAACTTAGTGCCAAATTTAGTAACAAAAGTTTCACTTACTCGGTGAAAAACGAAGCATAATCCTTTGTAGAATATTTTTCATTATAAATAAATCAAAGGGAGTTTATTTTCACTGTATCAGGTGCCTATGGGCTTGGTGGGAAAGAAACCCAGCAAAAACATCTGAATTAAATAGAACTTGTTTAAAGGACACCCATGTTTAGGGATCTGCTTGCCCCAGGAAGCAAATATGTGTTTGCTGTTCTTATGTGACAACTCCACAGATGCAGAATCTGCTTTTTGGTCTATTGATAATGCTTCCCCCTCCCTGACAACATGGAAGAATTAATGGGAAAATTTCATTTAACATTGCTTTTGTGCACACCTCTACTTCACAGTCTTCTGAGGTTGGAGGCAGTTTTGTTGGAAGTTGCCCAGCTTGAATCGTCCCAGGGTCTCTGTTGGGCCTGTAAGGTCTTAATTTTTATCATGCTGATTGTTTTGCTTTTGCAGAGGTGGAATCTCTTTTTGGTATATAGCGAAAGCCACACTGGAATGGATCCCTGGATCTTGAGGGCTGTGTTCTGCCCACCAAATAGTGGGCAGTGTTTGGTGCCTCAGAGGGATCTGTGTCCCACCACCTAATTCCCAGCTGTGCAATTCTGAAAGTTAAAGCACTTGATCTAAATATTGTCCCTTGCAGATCAGATCACAGCCTCAAGGAAGGAGTGCCCAGGATTTCAGCCCTTCTGCTCTCTGGATTGCTTAAGCCCTGTGTTTTGCACACAAAAATAAAACTGTTCCCCTCAGAGCTTTGTCTCCACTCCACAGTGTCGTCTTACTGAGCTTCTGTACTCTTCACTGTCTTTTAGGGCTTCAGGAAAGAAGGAAGGGGTACTGGAGTAATAGCACTGATTTCTCCATTAATACCTCTTACCGAAGGTGTGTCTGTTTCATTATTGGCCGACGAAAAAGACCGGGATATAGATTTGGTCTTATAGACTCGTATGGTTGGGGGCCTCCGTGGCCAGCCCTATGAGGAGAGGCTGAGGGACCTGAATCTCTTCAGTCTCTGCAAGAGGAGACTGAGGGGGGATCTTATGGCTGCCTACAACCTTATCAGGGGCCAGGAGCAGGGACTCAGGGAAAGTCTGTTCACCAGGGCCCCCCTTGGAGTCACCAGGAACAATGGCCACAAGCTGAGGGAGGATAGGTTTAGGTTAGATATTAGGAAGAACTGCTTCACTGTAAGGGTGGCCAGAGCCTGGAACAGGCTTCCCAGAGAGGTGGTGCTCTCGCCTTCCCTGGAAATCTTCAAGAGGAGACTGGATAGGCACCTGGCTGGGGTCTTATGACCCCTCCCACCCCCAGTGTCATTCCTGCCCATGGCAGGGGGTCGGACTCATTGATTCTATGATTCTATGATTGAAAAGTTTTTGCTTTCAAAAAATCATTAAGGTAACAGCTAAAGCATTTGTAGTGACAGGTTTTAATATGCGCATGGTTCTGTATCTTGGATCATTATACTTGTGCAAATGTTCCCATCTTGCTAATTAATCTTCTGCAAAGTTTCAGCCATTAGGCTAAGCTTGTCTCTAAGTGGGAGTAACTTTTCGAGAGCTTTTGTCTCTTTCTGTTGCTTTTTTCCTCCTTTTGGCGAACAGCTGACTCTGCATTCTCAAAGAATCTTACTGTGACTTCCCTAATCTGTTGTACCCTCTAGCAGCAAGCAGGCATTTGAGAATTCAGTGCATTTAAATCCCCAAAAAGGAGCTGTTGCAACTTAAAAAGGGAAAGCCCAATAGCAGAAGTAAGAATTATGTTTCTTGGAGGAATTCGTTAAATAGAGCACTTTAATCAAAGTCATTTGTGTCCAGGTGGGGCATGCATCTTAGGAGGCTGTGGGGCAGAGCTGTGCTGCTGTCCAGCGTGTCCACAGGTGGTGAATGGAATGATGTTCAAGGGAGGTTTGCTGCCTCTGCTTGGTCTACACCACCAGGATGTGGGGAGGACTGCAAGAGGCAGTGGTTTCCCTCCTGAAAAGCCACATACATCCTTTGGTGACGTGACATGGTGAATATAGGTTACCACTGTAATAAGCCTGCCTGTGCCCGAGTCTCCAAGTCCTCAATGGCAGAGCAGATGGAAGAAGGTGTTGGCATCTCAATGGCTGTGGAGCATATGAAGGCTGCAGTGGAATGAGATCCCCAGTGTCTTGGTCTCCTTGCCTCTGGATCAAGGCCTTGTTCTGTCGAGAGCCATGTGGAAGCTGATGTGCAGCAACTTCTCCATGATAAAAGAAGTAGTGCACAGGCGTCTTCCATGAAAATGGTTTTCATGGACGACGGTCATCCTCTACTGTAAGGGATTGGCGAAGAAGGGTATGTCCAGGTTCAGGGGCCTTTGGTGTCAATATAAGAAAGGATAACTGCTCTCATTTGTCCTGGCTTTATGACAGTGGGGACCTACTCATGTCAAGAGGGGGGAAAAAATTAATCTTCCAGGGTCTCATTACTGTGGGAGGCACAGAAATAGCTGTTGTGATTGTGCTAGAGTAAAGCATTCAGCATAGGTCCTGCCATGAAACCAGAGAAGCATTCATTTTTCTTATTAAAATGGTGTGCAGCTTATATCTTAAAGTAGGTGCAGTTGGAGCTGATTGAATGAAGCAAGTCTTTAGAGCATTTTGTCTAAAAATACCCTGGGAGCGCAAAACTTGTTGCCTCTGGAGCAGATGCAGAGTAACTGCAAGACCATTTCCTCTGCTGCGATTGTTAGTGTTACTGTGTGGTTGTGGAATGTGCATTGGTACCTGCCCAGCAGACCCTGGCGCCGGGCCAGGCGCACACAAAGGCCTTGTTCCCTTGCACTTCTGTAGCTGCATGGCTAATCACCTGCTTCTAATAATGCTCCCCACCTCGTGACAAGACAGTGGATGTTGTACCTGCATTTCTTCCTGTGGGTGTTGCCGTTATCAGGGTCAGTAAGGAATATTTCAGATTAGGTCTCAGTAGGTTGATGCGTCATGCAGGGAATGTGTTTTCTCGACTGGCGTGATTTCACTTTTGCACCCAAGATTTGTGTCAGTTTGCAGTGCTGTGACTTGTGGTGATCATAAGCCAGGTGGGTTTTAATGGCTCTGCAT
The DNA here is from genome assembly GCF_052110815.1 of Crocodylus siamensis. Taxonomy (NCBI): domain Eukaryota; kingdom Metazoa; phylum Chordata; order Crocodylia; family Crocodylidae; genus Crocodylus; species Crocodylus siamensis. Next base: position 5,259,876 of record NC_143400.1, read on the forward strand.
TATCTATGTCAGGATTGAGTTTGGGAATTTTTTTTTTTAAATCTGATCCGATACTTGCTAGCAGAGAACACTAGTGTAGGCATGGACCAGATAGTATTGCCCAGTTCTGTAAACTCTGTTTATTAGAAAAAGGTATTGGTTTGTCTAATTAGGTTAGAAGATGCGGTCATAGATTCATAGACATTAGGGCTGGAAGGGACCTTGGAAGATCATCGAGTCCAGCCCTTTGCCCCAGAGGCAGGAAGTCAGCCATGGGTCTTAGGATCCCAGCCAGACAAACATCCAAATGTCTCTTGAAGGCATTCAAAGTAGGTGCTTGAACCACCTCCGGCAGCAGTCTATTCCGGTCCTTGGGGGGTCGATCAGTAAAGAAGTTCTTCCTTATGTCCAGCCTGAAAAGGTCATGGAGGAGTTTGTGACCATTCGACCTTGTCATCCCTTGGGGCGCTCTGGTGAACAGACGTTCCCCCAGATCCTGGTGAGCACCCCGATAAACTTATGGGTGGCCATCAGATCACCTCTGAGCCTGCACTTTTCCAGGCTGAAGAGTCCCATGGCTCTCAGCCTGTCATCATAAGGTCTGTTTTCCTGACCTCTGATCATGTGCGTGGCTCTCCTCTGCACTCTCTCAAGCTTCTCCACATAGTTTTTGAATTGCAGAGCCCAAAACTGGATGCAGTACTCCAGCTGCGGCCTCACCAAGGCCGAGTACAAGGGGAAAATGTCGTCCTGGGATTTGCTTGAGGAGTATTTATGGATGCAAGCCAGCATTTGGTCACTTTACTAGCTGCAGCATCACATTGCAGGCTCATGTTTATCTTGTGGTCAATCATGACCCCCAAGTCTCTTTCTTCTGTAGTGCTAGCTAGCGTAGTACTGCTGAGCCTATAAGCGTGCTGCAGGTTTTTCTTCCCAAAGTGGAGACCCTTGCATTTTTCAGTGTTAATACCATCAGGTTCTCATCCACCCATCTCCTGAGCCTGGTCAGGTCTTTTTGCTTTGTTTCTGTGCTTTAATTCTGCTGCAAACGCTTTTCTTTTTTTTTATGGCCTATTTTTTTTTAGCAAAAAGACCTGTTCCAGCAACCATGTGATTCCATAAAGCTGTGTTGGGGAAGCCAGCAGGGATAAGTCAACCTCCTTAGGAGGAACTGATGTTTGGAGTCAAGAGATGAAGTACCCCATCAACTGGGACCCTTCAAGGGGTCAGTGTCATGAGTAGTAACAGAGGCTGGTTGTGTACTGCTGGCTATCTGCACGAGACTGAGTACACTGAACAGGAGCTGAAGTTTCTGTATCATAGTCCTTGTTACCTGTCCTTTCAGCAGAGAGGGAAACAGTGGATCTGATTAGCAAGGATCTTGGTTTTCTTGGATAAAAAAAATTGCAGATTCTCTGATAAAACCTCTAAAATCCATTATTAAAATTAAAAGCCCCCTGTAGCCACCCCTAGCCCTCTTGGTGCCCCTCACTGCCCCCACAACAGCCCCCCCGCCCTACTCGTGCCTCTTGCCCCTGCCCCAAGCCCTGCCAGAGGGGCCCCCAGCTGCCAGGTCTATGGGGCCAGGGACTCAAGATTGGAGCTCCCTGTTCCCAACAGCAGGCAGCTGCAACAGAAGCAGCCTGAAGCTGGCTCCCCCCACAGCCCTGCTAGAGGGGCCCTCAGCCCCCTGCAAGCCCCACGTACCTCAGGCTCCAGGAGTGCAGAGTGAAGCTGAACTGAGCGGAGCTGTGGCTGACAGTCTCAACCCCCCCCTCTCCTCCCCCCCCGGCTGGGCTGGAGGTTTCCCACCCTGTTTGCAAACAGCTTTTGCAGGCTGGAGCTCAAACAGCTTGCAGAGCTCTTTGCCAAAGCAAGGAATCCTGTGGGATTCTCTGCTAAAAGGAGAAATCCGTGTTTTCTCTGTTTTTCCATGGGAAACGGAAAACCAGGATCCCTGCTGATTAGAGAAACAGTGAAGACAAAGCTTAGGGCAGGAGGCAGCAGGCAGCCTGGAAGAACTTTCAAAATAATTTGTCCACTTTCCTGTAACTTGCTGAAGGGGACAAAGGACAGATTTGTGCCCATGTTAAGACATTGGTAATAAGAGTAATGAATGCCCTCAGAAGATGGGATTCCAGGCTCAGGCAGCTGGTTTCTTAGAAAAATCTGCAGTGCTGTTCGGTAGCTGTGCTAGGTCCACAGCATGCAGCTACATTACTAATCTGTGCATGATTCTTTTAATGTTTACTCCTAATGTCCCTGGCCCATTTTCTTCATCTTAGTTTGCAGCTTGAAGGCCTTCACAAAACAAGGCTCCTGCCACATTTGGACAACCCGCATTTGAACAAAGTGTCTCTGAAACATGGAGACATTGACTCCTCTCCAGTGTGCCAGAAAAGACCCCAAGCAGAAGTCCTTCCTTTCATGATCTTTCTTGTAAAGAACATTGCTGCTGACAGAATAATGGGTTATTTTAGCCCGGTTGGTTGCATGCCAGCTTGGTTTCCTTAGCAGTGAAATTCCTCAAGGAGCAGCGGTTGCTGATGTAAACAGCTGAAAGTGGAGCCTGCTCTCAGCCCTGGGGCCTGAAATCCACTTCTCATGCTTGTGCCACATTATGGAGCGTCTGGAGCACTTGGGCTTCTTTTCTGGTTAAATCCAGCTTTGCACTTTTAGTAGCTGAAAATAGGAGGGGTATTTTCAGGTCAGAGTTGTAACTGTGATTCTTGCTATGAAGAGCTTGTAGCACCACTTTTGAATCCTGATGTACAAGGAGGAACCTGGCAGATCTCTTTGCTGGACTGGAGCCAAGCTGCGTTCTGACTTGACGGGGTCAAGGGCAGCATTGCTCACACTTTGGGCCCTGCAGGTCAGATGAATGAAATCCCATGATCAGAGCAAGATTAAGGGGTGTTGTCAATAAAAAGAGCAGGGACGTGTAGGAACAGAATTAGGAAGATATTCTGGGCATAACCAGTAGTGGACAGAAAGTGTGGAGCTGTTTTCTGGGAGCAGCAAAACTGGTGTCACTGGCAGAGGTGGAGATTATTGCAGGAATCTTGGCTAAGGGCAGTTATGTGCTGTGTTGCCTTCTTCACATCCTGCAGGGACTCATTGCTTGCAAAGTGTTGTAGCGTTCCTGGTGCTGGGACTTGCTCTCTGTCCGCAGCATTATCCCTGGTCTTGTAGGTATGTGAAATGAGCTAGGAATGTGCATTTTTGTCTCAAAGGCACAGAGACCCAGGGAGTAGTGGGGGGGTGTTAAAAAGGGAGGAGAAATACTGGTATTTTAAGAGTGGTTTCATTTGGATACAAACTGTAGGTAAGTGGTTTTCAAAGGAGCCTAAAGAAGCCCAAGTCGCTATTAAGCTATTCCTTCTTTGGCTGGAGTGAGCAGATCGATACGTGTGCGAAACCTCAAAAAGGAACAGTCAAAATTGTCTGTGCAAATGTTGCTGGGAGCTGAACTTAGTGAGTGGGTTAGACCAGGGCTTTGCCTTTTATGTGCTTACCCGGAGATTTGTTTTCTTTAGTCAACTCCATCTGTTTGTTCAGTAGAAACTGGAGCGAGAGGGAAATAAAGGGACATCTGGAAGATTGTGCCTCTGCTACTTGGAGAGTGACTGTCCCCGTGTTGTCCTGGTCTGTGTTTAGCTGCCAGGGGACTGTTCTTTAAAAATCTCCGCCTGCCCCCCGGGGAAGAGCACTTGTGAATAGTGTCCGCTGGGTACTGGGCTCCGCAAAAGATGGACGAGTAGGGAGCGCAGACATTTGTTCGCACTGCCAACTGGCACTCCTTAAAAGAAATTAGAAGTACAGAAAAACTTAAGAGGGCTTTCCAGGAGTTGGTCACTGATCCTGCTCTCTCCCTTTCCGCCAGATTAATGGTGGGATTTGGTAGGAATTCCTGAGCTGATTTGCCAGTGCTGCTGAGTAATTTAGGGCAGATGTGACCAGCCCCTAATCTGGTTACTATACTTCAAAATGCTATAGTTATGCTAAGATAATTATACTGTTTAATGTTCAAGTGCTCTTGTGCTTGGTCTTATCCCTTGTTTTCCAGCTCTCTGAATACTGGGGGTTTAAAAATGTTGTTTCTGCTTTCAAGTAGCCAGCTTCTTTTCTTGTGCACTTGTGCGTGACTGTAGGGTGATGACTTTGACTGTACAGTTTGGGAAGAAATTTGTCTGCCACTTCATCCCTTGAGTTATTTGAAGGCAAAGGAAAATCCTCTTCCTCCTGTTTTTGGGTATTTTTTTTTCCCTTAAGGTTTGCCTTGATTGAAGCTGTTGCCTTTTTGGTGCCACTGCTTTCATTTAGCAACTTACCTGTTGGCTCCAGTGGATCATACTGGGCAGAGCCTGCTGTGGGTTAGAATAGCTTTTTCCCCTTTATAAATACTGCAGTCGTTTCAAGATCTGTAAAGCAACCCTGCTGGAGCACTGTCACCTGTTGCACGGTGTTCGACTGCGCTGCTCTTCCATACTTGAGTACTTTGTGGAGAGAGAAATCTGTTGCATGGTGTTTTAGATCAGCTTCCCTGTGCTAGCTTGGGGAGCACGGGCTGTTTTGTGTCTGCCTTCTCATACTGGCAGCGTTTGCAGGCGGGCATGGAGCTTAACTCCAAATACTGGTGGGAGATTCGCTGCTTGTGTGCATCTTGCTGCAAGGGGTTAAATGTTCAGCTGGGTGTTGAGCAGGGTGTTGACTAGTGCTGGGTCTTACTTCTGTTTCCTTTACAGAAGGAAACTGGAGAAAGGAGCCACTCCAATCATAGTAGCCTTTCTGAGTGCTGATAGGACGGGAGGAAGCCTTATTGCTATTGATAAGGGGAACGCCCATTTCCGTCCTAGCGTGTCAAGCTCTATTGTTTTGGGGCTTTCTTTCCCCTTTTTCTGCTATAGTTTTCCAGACCTCTTCTTCCACCCTTGCAGGAATGGTGACCCAGCCATGTGAGTGGTAGACCCTTGGATTTCCAAAGCTACTACCTCTGCCCTACTGCGTTAAGTAGCTAGCATGGGGTGACATGCTTCAGTGTGGTTTGAGGGAAGGAGGGTCCTACAGCCAGTAATAGTCCAGATCTCCTGTGCAGTCAGGATGCCACTGAGCCAGAAGCTTTGTGTGACTACTTTGCTTTTTTACTTCCCTCTCTTGGAAAAGCAAATCCTTTCCCCTAGCTTGAGCAGTGCTTCATACAGTGGGTGTGTAGCTGGGTAGTACTACAAGCTGTGGTTCCTCTTGCCTCCCAGAAACGGCAGCTGGGTTTTCCCAAACACAAAGCTATGTAACGTTTCTTAGCTTTCTAAATCCGTAGTGATACCTCTCTGTTAAGCTCTCAACTTGACTTGCCCACCGCAGCTAAGAGCCATGCTGGTATGTCAGCATCTTCCATGACTGCATCCTCACTTAACTTGGGAAGTTCTTGTCTTCTCAAGGCTGCAAATGTTCTTCTTTCGAGGTTTTGGAACAGTGTTGTAAAATAGATGTAAAGGTAGACAATGCCTTTTCAGTGCGCATGCTGAAAACCCTCCACGTCACTCGGATGGACAGAACTAATGCCAGCGTTCTGGTGTACACAGGCACCACCAGCAAGTTATATGGCACCATCTGTGTTGGACAGGACAGGACACTCAACATCCAGCTCCTGAAACATCTGTCCTACTCCCTCACTATGGAGGTGAATGGGTGCAAGAGATGAAAGGGAAGAGCTGGGACCTGACGTCACCAGGATCCACTCCTTCCTCCTGGAACTGTGCGCCATGTATGTGGTTGAACATGCAGATTTTGGATTGGCCTTTTCAGTCCTCTCCAGACTCACCGATGGCTTCCCTGTCTCTTATACTGAGAGACTGCTGCCTCCAGCACACTTTTAATTTGAATGTGTGTCCGTGCCCCTTAATCTGGAGTGGTGTCATGTCTGTCCTGTGACTTTCACAACAAAAAATACTGGAGCTGAAGCCACGAATGGTATTGGGGCGCAAGTTTGTGCTGGCTTCTCAGCAAGCCTTCAGTCTACAGTGTTAGTCAGGTGGCTGAGACACTTGGAACCTGTCTCTTTTCTTTTGGCATTTGTGTTAGCTAGGTGACGGGAGTCTTACTCACTGAGAGTTTCCTTGGAAACATTTTGAGCTGAAATCCTTGCTCACTTCCCATGTGCTGTAAATTCCTCCTTTCCATGAGTCATGGAATCAGGTTTTCCTGCCACAAGAGACTGATATCTGTGTTTCTCTAACCATTGGGCACAGGAGTTCTCAGCATCATCCAAGCTGCAGGATTTGTAAGGAAGCGTTTTTGCAATGATACTTCAACATTTTTTGCGGGGAGGAACTTGTACAGTTGGCTTCAATTTCCTTGCACGCCGCCTGCCCTACACACTCTTTTGTACACGTTCAAAGTATGGATTCAGGAATTATTTTAATCTTTTCATGATTATTTTGGATAAATTAAAGATTAAAGCTTAAGCTGCCTGAATGCTCTTAGCATGCCTTTTCCAGAGTTGCTAGGAAATGCTTCATTTGAACGTGTCTTTCTTTTCTGACTTTAAAGCCCTCATGCTTGTTGTCCAGTGTTAGTTGCTTCTCTACAGTCATGGATTGTGTTTTAACTAAAAAGTAAAAGCAACTACATACTCAGTATGTATGTAGAACAAACGGCCTGCTCATTTAGGTACTCTCTGGAGCTGTCAGTTCAGTTCCTGCAGGGTTTTTGCCAGCGTGAACAGTTGATTCCTTTAAAAGGAAGCTGCAAAGCTTCCCTTTGTTTTCAGGTTGCATACATGCAGAACCAGACTTTTTCAACAGTGTTTAGAGACTTTTCTCTGGAGAGAGTCCTCCAGCAAAAGGGCTGAGGATCTTTGTGGCAATACCAGAGCTGAAATCTGATATGCAGTTCTGCTGGTAAAAAGGGGAGGGAAGCTGCATGAACACTGGGCCTTTAACAGTTTGAGAACTGTCTGGACTTGTTTGAAACATAGATTTGCTGTCGTAGACACAGCCAACCTGTACTGGAGTTACAGGTTCATTGAACAACCTCCACCCGGTGTTGGCAGATTGGGTTAGCCGGAGCACATGGTGTTAGAAAGCGCTGCCCAGCAGCGCAGGTAGCTGGTGGGAGTGCTGCACAGATGTGGCCATGCTGCTTCCAGCCCACGAGGCAGCCCCTGCGGAGCAGGCTGGGGGCTCTCCTGCCCAGCCGAGGAAGTTTGCTGTGCACGCACCCCCAAAGCGCCAGCGCAGACCCTCTGCTCGGTTACACTCTCACTGCTGATGTAGCCTGAAGCTGGTGCCCTCTGCCCTCGGCTGGGGGCTCTGGGAAGTGCAGCGCAGGTTTCAGTTTTGAGCCATCATAGCCAAAGTCATGCAGGTAATAGAGGCAAGTCAGGACTGTTTTTTAATCTGAAAGATAAGAATTTCTAACACGCAGAAGGACAAGGCTGCTGTTTTAATTGCAGAAAACGATGAAGAGTCCCGAGTGTGGGGTTTTTAGCCTTTGCTTTACCTCCAGGGATCATGTGTGGTCCCAAGGGCCTTTTCTAGGATGAAAGATTGGTGCTCTAATGTGTTAATATGCCTGAAAATCAAGTGCAGACAATGCACACTGCCTTGAGTTTGTGCTGAACTGGTTGAATTGAAACCTCAACTCCCCCTCAGGCCTGAATTCACCCAGCCTAGTTTGTGTGCAGGGGATCGTGCCTGCTCCGTACTAGACTGCTTGCTCACGTGCGTTAGCTAACACGTTCTGCTGCACCCGAGCAATCCTAGTTCAGACGTGGCTGGGAATGCCTGGGCAGCGCTTCCTCTGGCGTGTTTCATAGTTTCATAGTTTCATAGTAGCTAGAGTCGGAAGGGACCTAGGTAGATCATCCAGTCCGACCCCCTGCCTTAGCAGGAAAGAGCACCGGGGTCAGATGACCCCGGCAAGGTGCTCATCTAACTTCTTTTTAAAAATCCCCAGGCTAGGAGCCTGCACCACTTCCCCTGGAAGCTGGTTCCAGGCCCTAGCCACCCTGACTGTGAAGTAGCGCCTCCTAATATCTAATCTAAACTTACCCTCCGCCAGTTTGTGACCGTTATTCCTGGTCACTCCTGGCAGTGCACGGGGGAACAGGGACTCCCCCAATACCTGCTGATCCCCCCTGACCAGTTTGTAGCAGGCCACAAGGTCCCCCCTTAGCCTTCTCTTGTGGAGGCTAAACAGGTTCAGGTCCCGTAGCCTATCCTCATAAGGCCTGCCCTGCTGACCCCTGATCATACGAGTGGCCCTCCTCTGAACTCTTTCCATATTGTCCACGTCCCTCTTGAAGTGTGGCGCCCAGAACTGGACGCAGTACTCCAGCTGCGGCCTGACCAGTGCCGCATAGAGGGGGAGGATCACCTCCCTGGACCTGCTCGAGATGCATCTGTGGATGCATGATAGGGTACGATTGGCCTTCTTGACTGCCTCCCCACACTGCCGGCCCATGTTCATCGTGGAGTCAATGACGACTCCAAGATCCTTTTCCGCCTCCGTGCTGGCAAGAGGAGAGTTCCCCAACCTGCGTGTTATCTTTTTCCTAGCAAGGGGCAGAAAACCCATGCTCCAAGTGCAACAAAGCTAGACTTTATTCTATATATCACCTGTGAAAAACAAAGGGTTGTTACCAGAACTTGTAGAACAAGGTTGCAGGAGAGGTGGTAGAGCCTCACCGATACCTTGTTCTGCGAGAGCTGGCTAATGTTCTCGGTAGGGGAGGCTGGGAGCTGCAGCATCTTGAAGTAACTGTGAACAAGGGAGGGCCCTGAGATGGTGTCGAAGTGGTGTATTAACACCAATTACTGAAGCATGAATGATGTCCTTGTTTCTGGGGCAAACCCATTACAGTTTTTACTGTTAGATGATGGCAGTTAATCCATTGTCTTGGAATGATGGGCACCTCAGACAGAAGCATTGATGGGAATATACTCTCATGTCAATTCCAACAATAATCACTTCAATTTTATGTTTCTGAAACACGGGCAAGCCCACTGGAAGTATGAATATTTTGCTTGATGCATTGAAGTGTTTGGAGTCTTTGTCAGGGAGATGCTGCATCCTACGTGATCATTTTCCTTAATTTCTCCATTGTAGTAATTATGGTCTTGTTAGACAGTAAATGATTCAGTGCTCTGATTCCATGGGGGGAAGGGAGCAAGGCCGGTGAAAGGGAAGCATTGTCCGAGCATGGGAGTATTAGCTGGTGTTACCACCTTGCACTGTTTGAGCCCCGTGGCTGAGACTAGACCGTTTGCCCGTAATCACTAAAGAGAGCAGCCTTTGGGTTGCAGGCTGGTGGGAGCCCTGAAGTTGCAGGCTCCCGTGTTCTTGGGATGTTGGCGCCGCTGTAACATTTAGGCTAATCGCTTGCGACTCGTTGGACCAGCTCCCACCCAGGGGTCAGTTCATGCAACTACATCTTTACTCCATGGTGGAATTTGGCCTATATTTATCACAGCCCTTCCCTACTGTGCCCTAAATTGAGTCAGATAATGAAGATTGGATTTGTATAATGAAGGTCAATAATATTTTTCTCTCAATTGGAAAGAATCACATAAAAAGGGAATTTCCAAAGTTGTTACTTTTCCAAAAAGTCCTTAAGAATCTATTTATAAATGAAAGAAAATGTGTTTCAGCTATTACGCTGTTCTAGCTAAACGTCCTCTGACAGCTAAGAAATAACACTTACAATTATGCTGGGTGTTTCATAGCTATTTTCCGTTCAGTTCAGAAAGGGACTGTTGGCATGGCATGCTAGGAGTGTTGTCCCTTGGGTGTCCGTCAAAGGGTGGGTGTTGATACCCATTTAACCTTGCAAATATTTTTTCACGCTTTTTTGTTTTCTGCCACTTGAGAAGTAAACTCCCCTTAAACCTTTCCCAAATGCCAAACCATTCTGAAGCTATGCTGCTGCTGGTTTTATTTCCACTGTCTTTCAAATTGATATAGCCTCTTGTTGTGCCAAAAGCAATAATTGCACTATCAGCTTCCGCGATGTTGGCACTGCGCTGATAATAGTGTTACCTCTTGCTTCAGAGGTAGCACAGCATTTATTTTTGTGGGTTCCACCATTGGATATGAAGTGACGGACTTAAACCAAACCAAAACGAAGAACTTCAGTGGTCAACTCGTTTGAGCACTGAAGTCAAATGTCATGTTTTAAATTAGGGGGATAAGCATTTTAGTAGATCGAGCATTTTAGTAGGTGAGCAATCTGCATCCCATGGGATCCATGGGAGCTCTTAATATTTTTCAGGACTTCTTTTGTCTTGGAAAGTAGAGATTTTATCCTGGTAAGAAACTGCAGCAAAGGCTGGGGGAGCAAATGGGTGTGCAAGAAAGGGCCCGTCAGTACAGGTGTGAAGGAGCGGGCATTGGATGAGAGGGAGAAATACAGAAAGAAGCTGCAGAGGATACAGGTCTTGGTAGGGATGTCCGCATGCAAGCAGTATCTTTCTATCGGCCTTGGTGGCTTTTGGATCAAACCAGTGGTGAGATACCACAGAAAGGACTGGGAAAGCCACTGTGCATCCTGATCGTGTAGCTGCGTGCAAGAGCCTTGACTGGAGGCAGACAGTGTGGTAACAGATTTGTAACCGTTGGTTTTTCTTTGTCCTGAGAAGGAAGGACTTTCTCATAAGGGGAATGCTGTTTCAGAGCACACGGAGGAGGCAAGGCCGTGGCTAGCATGCAATACAAATACAGAACACAGCTAAGTAAGTCGTGCTGGGAGGAAGGCCAAACAGATGCCTCACCACTAAGGCTGATCATTTGTAACTTCTTTTGTAGGAATGAATAAATGTCAGCATCGTTTTTAAAGCCAAGTATTGGTACTTTCTTTGCAGTTCTTCCTTCTATACCTCTCCCCCCTGCTTTTGTGCAGGCAGGAGACGGGATGGGACCGCTAAATCCCTGTTCTTTAGGTGGGTGGGTCTCAACCTTTTTTGTACCAGGACCCATTTGTAAACCTCAATGGCCAGTCCCGACCTGGTGTCCCTCACACTTGATCCGCACCCCCCTGTTTCCAGTGGTGCTGTGCCAGTCTGCGAGGGAAAAGCCACAGTTTCCCATGTTTTTCTCCTTTAAAGGAGAATCCATTTTTAAAGTTTGTTCCTGACCCTTTCATATATTCTTGCGACCCACAGGTTGAGAAACTCTGCTTTAGATCTGTTGGAAAGACATAACATTGTAAAACTAATGTTCTTTTCAACCCCCTTTTCACAACTTACCGGCTCTCTATGATAGAAACGGACAGCTCTTGAGATTGCAGTCTTATTGTCTTGTTCCCTTCCTGTTGCCATCATTTATGACATTTTGTGAGGAAATCCTTATTTATGTTCAGATCCAACTGTTTCCATTTCCTGTGGATTGGCAGAATGGGGACCAGAGGGAAAGAACACATTTTTTGTATTGTATGAATGTATTTTTGGTTTCATCTCAGTAGATTCAGATCTCGTTTAGACTTTGCAGAACAGGAGAGGAAAGATTTAAGACCGCTGTCAGTTAGTGTTTACTGTGCTGTATATCGGAGGCCCTTGAACCCTTGGTAATGTCTGTTGAGGCCCAGTTCTTCCGGGGGTTCCCTATTGAAAGTGGCACCTATGTCACCATCTGCTTTACAGACCCCGTGGGATCTGTCACCTGCTCACGTCTCTCCATCTCTCTCTAAAGGGCTTTCTGCCAGGTGTCCTGCACGGTCCTGTTTGAGTTGATTCATTCTGCTTCCCTAAATGGTCTTTTTGGCTACATTTGGATACATGTTTCTTCTTCACCACCTGTCCTAAATTCTTGCGTGGTGTTGCTATACGCCAGGGGTAGGCAACGTTTTTTGGCCAGAGTGCCAAAACATCCACAATGTCTACCTTGGAAGGTGCCGGAGTGCCGACATGCTGGAGCCTGGAGCAGCTGTTTGCAGCCTCCTGGCTGCAGCCGGGCCCACGGGGCCCAGTCTGCTTGCAGGAGGGCTTGCAGCCTCCCAGCCAGGGCTCTGTGGCTCCCACCTGCTTGAAGCCTGGGCTGGCGGTGGTGCACTGAGCAAAATGGCCTTGCGTGCCATGCTCAGCACGCGTGCCGGTGGTTGCTGACCCCTGCTATACGCCCCCAGAGCTGCCGCTGGTTACCTTGTGTGTGTGGTTGATTTCTAAATGAACTTTGTTAGGCTGTAGTGCTGGTCACCCCAGGAGTTCGCTACCAAACGCATTTGATCGTGACGGGATGCGTAGCAGCATGGCACCTCGGTATCACTCCACTACTTCTAATTTCTCACTTGAAATTTTAAGTTGTTTACAAATTTGTTAGAGTTTTTAAAAGACTTTCTCCATGTTTGAGAGCTGCAAATTTTAATGAGATTTTTATTTGTTGGTGTCACTCTTGTGATGACATGCACATGGGAATGCAGGAGTTTTCTATTTTTGGTTTTGTAAAATATCCAGAGTCCCATTGTTGTCTTTGCTGTTTTAAGGCAGTGAATTAATTCCTGTTCGCTCAAGTTCAGCATACAAAAGGGTTGGGGGTTTTAAAGAAAAATAAAAAACAAGAGACCTAGTGTTAACATGTATTCAATTCCAGCTTATAAGACTGCAGCAATTTAATTCACTCCTGAGATGTTTAACTTCCACCCGTGTTTACTGACCCCTCTGCCTGACGGCGCTGAACTGCACTATGTCCATCTAGTAGGGTTACTCCTGAAAGGAGGCCACAGTGCTACTCAGAGCTTTCTGTAGTATTGCAGAAAACCGCAAGATCACTTGAGTGCCTTTCTGCTGCTTTCCCCTCCCATCTCCAGGAAGTGTCCGGTTCAGAAAGTGTCAGTAATGTTTATGCATTTACTGATGCTGAATACGGGTTGGTTTTAAAACAAAAATAAAAGCATGTCCTGCAGCTCCTTGGAGATGGGCTATAATGCAGAGCGAGGTGAAACCGCTCAATTCTGCATGGCAGCCCCCAGCTATTACTGCCCATTTCTGATCCAGAAGTCCACTCTGTGGAGGCTCCTGGTTCCAGCCGGCTGTGCTCCATCCCAGTGCTTCCACTGCAGTCCGGGGGGGAAATGTCTTCAGGTTTTAGTACTCAGGTGTGGTCTCCGTTCTGCATCCTGTCATACAGTTAAAGCGTCACCCTCTGCCCTCTTGGCAAGTTGGCAACATGGCCTGTGGCCAGACAAAGTGTGGACACCCCAACATGCAGGAAGGACAAGGAGAAGTGCCTGTAACTCTGAGCCAAGTAGAGCTGGGTCTCGGGCAGAACTGTCAAATTCGGGTGATACAGGGGTGAGGCTTTACTTGGGGCAGTCCTCCTTGGAAAGTCGTCCCCCCCCCCCCCGGGGGGTCTCGCCTCATTTAGAGTAAGCACCGTGGCCTTTGATCTAGGGAGACGGGAGGAGAGAAAAAGACTGAGCTTTCATTTCACCTTATCTGCCGAAGCATTGACTGATCTTGTGTTACTTTGCTTGGAGACCGATAGCACTTCCAAACTGCAGGATAAATGGAGTCTCTTGTTCCTATTTCAGTGTTTTGGATTTTGTTAAATAGGAACCTTTAAGGAGGGGGCTTGTAGGAGATCCTGGGGGTACCAGGGGCAGTTTTTACCGCCCCCAGCCCCTCCTAGAGAACCTACACCCTTATTCCTCCTGCCTCTACCCACTGAGATTTGTTTGGCTCTGGCAGGGGTAAACATTGACAAAAGCAGCTGCACCTGAAATAGCTTGTGGGCTGGGGGTGGGAGGGCAAAAAATAGCTGGATGCATTGTGGTGGGAGGGTGCAAAGTGCAGCCGGGGCTGGGGCTGGTGGCAGCCCCAGGGCCACATAAGGAATGTGTACAGAAATTCCATGCACCAGTTCGACCTAAATGGAGTAAGTGTTATACTGCTTTTATCCAGGTTTATCTAAACTGGTTTCCACAATTTTTAGACTGGTTTGTGTGCATGGAACTTCTGTACAGGTTTAGATTAATTTCTGGTCACTTGAGACCGGGTCTGCAAGTGCCAGCTTGGCACCAGGACGAGCTACGTTTAAATCGGGTGGCCATTTTGAACCCGATTTAACCTCCCCGCATGTCTGTGCCTAGGCACAGAGAAACTCCTTGTTGCCAAAGACTGAATTGCAAACAAAGGCAAAGGGGGGTGGCTTGTAGGGAAGAACTTCCTGCTCCTCTTTGTGAAGGAGGGTTGGGCAGAACAGGAACAGCAGCCTCTTCCTTCTGTCTGCTCCCCAGATGTTCCCGGGCAGGATTTTTGATAATCAGGCAGAAGCTGCCTCTGAAAATGAAGTTGTGAAAGGACTGCACTATGGGTTTTCCTAGTTAGTGTGGTTGTTACTATTCCACTGCTTCCAGCAGAGTGGCATCTTGTAAGTGGATGCAAGGCAACTCATAATGGTCTCTGCTGCTGGTTTTGAAGGTGCACTTCTGTTGCATTAACAACATACCTTTCCCATGAGCTGGGTTAATTTAACCAGCTGCAAATTGCAATCTTTCTCGTACACTTGTCCCATGGGTTGCATTTTGGTGCTTCACAGATGTTTAACTTTTCTGGTGCTAGATTTGTTTGGACTTGTTTGGGTCTGGCTCAAACCCTGTGGAAGGTAGGAGTTGAGTGAATTTTCTGCCTACGTGTGTTTGCACCACTCCCCACTAGAGGATATTAGTCTAGTGTTTGTCACCTGGTGTTGGGATTTGAGCATCTGGTGTTAAGGAAGGCATTACATTTCACTTCCCAAGGGCCTTGTGCTTGTGCTACAAAACCATTCTCCCAAGTGGCATGGGTTGGCAGTAATTGCCACAGAGAGGGCAGGGGTAGAACGAGCCTTGCAGAAGGACCTCTGGCACTCAACATCAGGGCTGAGGGATGTTGAAGGGGGGAGCTTTTAGTGCCTCAAGCTGTACTATCTTAGTCTTGTTGCTAGTGACTGACCACCAGTTACTTTGCAGAATCATGTCCCTGTAAAAAAGAAAATGCCCAACCAGATGGATGGCTTCTCCACATGGTACCAGTGCATCCATAGTGGTAGCCAGATTTCATAGTGCACATGAATTCTGCTCTTCCTCACAGCTGTGTAGTGGGTCGCTTCCTACCTTTTGATCCCCAGAGAGATGAGGTTTTGAATGGATGCCGAGCTGCAAAGCCTTGAAACAATTCAGGGCTTTCTTTCTTAAACCCTTCAAGGTTTTAGTCCCTTTCCTGCAGTTCAGATGAAATGCGAGAAAGTAAAGCGAACGGTGGCATAGGTGGGACTTCTGGTGGGGCCTTTGGGGAAAAAAAAAAAGTTTACTAATACTTTGTGCTCCCTGGTGTTTCCCTTCTGTGGGCTTCCAAGCATGCGCTTTGCACAGGACCCCCAAGAGGCAGATGTCCATCGTCCTGATGTGAACCACAGGAGATGTGAAGGCAGACGCAATTAAAGAGTTTGCACCCAGAGCTATAAGGACTGAGCTGCTGCCGTCCACACCGAGTGCTTGCTGGGCAGTCGTCTGAATGGGTCTGTCCGCTCTTCCTGGCAGCTCGGTCCCCTCTGCTGGCTCTGCCCAAGTTTACTCAGAATCAGGATGGATTATTTATTCCTGGAGCAGACCCATGAAAATCAGAAGCTGGCTTTTTAGAGTCTGTGTCTGGTCTTGGTTTGCTTCCTTTATTAGGCCCAAGTTCCTTACTTGCTCGTGCCCCTGTAGTACTGGGGGTTGTTCCATGGTGTTGGTGTCTGGCCGGCTGGGGGGTGGCTGTGGAGTTGGCCGTGTGTCTGAGTGGGATGGTGGGGCTAGCTGCTTCTCCTTTGAAACAGTTGGTGCTGGGGTGATAGTCTGCTAAGACACCTGCTCTGCTTCAAGCGGCACGTTGCTCCCAAGGGAAGTGGTGGGAGCGACACAGAAGGGGTGTTCCCAGGCTGGCAGAGGTGTCTGGTTCTATCTTTTGCTTTGATGAAGAAGCAAGAAGGCTAAAATGTCCTGGCAAGTACTTGACCCTTGTGAATGGTTCTGACTGCACAGATACTGACATCTCCCAAACCCGTGATTGTGTCAGAAGGTCACGCGGCTCACATCTTGCAACAGAAAACTCAAGGACAAAGTAACATTTGACTTTCCTGGTTTTGATTTTAGGGGACATCACGCAGAAGGGATATGAGAAGAAAAGAGCGAAGCTGCTGGCTCCTTACATCCCACAAGCCCAAGGTAGGTACCCTTTCTCAGCTCAGGATTATGGCTTTGGTTTTGTGTATTGGCCTTGTCATTATAGGAGATTTATTGGGGCGGGGGGGAGGAGGGGGTTGTATTATCCCCACCTGTCAACTCAGATGCCCTTGATTGAGCACAGGTTTCTAGCTGTGTAGCGGCTCCACTGTGGAGGAATGGATGGTTGCAGCTGTGCCTGGAGCACTAGAGCCTTTTGCCTCTGGCTGCTGGTTTGCATCTGGGTCTGGAGAGCCTGGACGTTCCCACCAAGCCAGTGCATGGCTTATGGGAAGTTCTGTGGCTCACAGCCCATTTCCCAACCTGACCTCAGGTGAAGAAAACCCCCCACATGCAGTCCTTGGGCCCTTGTCGGTTGGGAAGCAGGGCTTTGAATTAGGCATTTCAAAGGGGCCTGAAAGCCTGCTAATGCTCCCTTCTCGTTCTTTTTCTGGGAACTGCCTAAAATGGTTTAACCACAAAGTTAGCTTGCCAGTATATGTGTGTCCTACCCTAAAAACTCTTCTGCAGCTATTCCTTCTGCATGCCTAAGGCGCATTAGATCTCCATCACTGTTCCTACCAGCTCATTATGCTGGACCAGGTGGAGTCATTTGTCATTTGGTTTAGGTTTAATTCAAAAATCTTCAGCAGTAGGGCTGGCTCAGAGTGTAGCCTGAGGTAGATAATTGTAGGTAGCTCTCAAAGGCAAGGGCTGAGAACATTGGACAATTAATAGCAGGGTGCTATTAAGCCCTCAAGTAAAACCGCCTTTCCTGACAGGTTGACCGCTGACCATGCAGAAACAAAACGGTGCTGCAGGTCTGCAGCAGCTCCTCATGCACCAGCCTGGCTTTTGCCCTTGTGCCTGTTACTTTACACATGTTTGGTTTGGTTTGAAAAACACTGTTTGGCTGTGAGAAAAAAAGTCTGGAAGGACCATTCACAGTCCTGCTGCTCTGAGTGACGTGTCTTTTAAGGCAGGGGTGGGAGCCAGCGTATGTGCGAGTGAAATAGCTAGGTACCGTGTCACTCGTGGTAGACGTCAATATTCATGTCACTCCTTTTGGTAGACTTCGATGCATTGTGCTGCAGTCTGGTGGCTCTTTCGAGGCAGCTGGTCCAGCCGTCGCTGCTCTGGAAAACCTGCTGACTTCATCAGGGTTGCAGTAGCCTGGGGGAGCAGGCCGTTGGTTGCCAGGTGCAGTGGTCTCCTCCAGCTCCGATGAAGAAAAGATTGATTTTTCTGCTGAAAGGAAAACTGTAACAACCCAATGAACTCTCAAAGGACTCTCCCTGTGTTGACCTATTCCCATTTTACAGACATGGGTGGAGGGTGAGAAGAGGCACAGGGAAATCTGATGGGATACTGAAGCATGCCAAAGGCAGAGGCAAAATTAGGAAGCAATTCCCAAATTCTGCCCCTGCCCAGTTTGGTATCCTCTGCTGCCTCCAGGAGTTCCCACATTGTTTTAGAGGCTGGGTGGCAATGTAGTCAAATACATTTAATGAGTGCAGCATCCATTTTTTTAAATGATCACACAGGAGAGATGGGTCTATTTGCTGGAGTTGCTGCTCTGTCCGTGGCTGGCTGCTATTAAAGTACATCTCTGTAGAACCTTATTTTGAGACATCCCCATTCATAAATAATAAGAAATATGACATGAACATTGACATGAATTCTGCAAGGACCAAAATAGCATGGAACAGCCTCCATATGTATTTACACCTCGGACTAATAGCTTCAAAAGCAACAGATAGCCTGTGTCACCTGAGGGTCTTGTGTGTGTGGTTACCTGTGCACCGTCCTGTGGGATGAAGGGAGATCTCGCCACTTTGAACTGCGCTGCTTTTATTGGGGTAGGGCCAGTTTTGCTGAAATGCATCAGCAAGGACAGAATGCTTTTTTCAGGCTGCTTCAAAAGATGGGCCAGATCTGGGGAGAGCAGCCACATTTCTCCCACCTCAAGAGGGAAACCTCCTGTGCAGTGTGCTGAGCCACTGGATGGACTTTTCATTGCTTGCTTTGTCCTCCCTTGTATAGGAACTTGCTCTCTGCGTGGATCCCCTGCATCCATAGCAATACACCTCTCCTCTAGGTGGAGGCTGAAAAGGGGCAGTTTATTGGGCATAAGTTACAAGTGTGCCCTCTTGAGCGAAGGGTGTGGAAGAGGCGCAGTTCAGGTCGTGGCCAGTCTTAGACACCAGGAAGCACATGAAGGCACAAGGGTCGAGGGGGAACGCAGGTGCATTAGCTCAGCGTGGTGCCTAAAAATTGGGTCCTAGCAGGGAGGATCCTGGCACATGTTGTTTTGGATAGTGGCAGGCAAGTCAGAAATACAGGGGTCACAAGGAAAGCTGGCGAGATACGGTAATCTGTTCTGGGTGTCTGCTGGGAGGGCAGCTAGAAGCCTCCAGATCCTATTGGATTTATTTCTGTTAGTGGGCAACATGGGTTTCTCAGTATACAGTACAAGCGAGACACCCCCCTTAAAATGCATAGCAGATTTTTCCTTCAGTTTTTCCTGTTGGTTGCAAAATATTGCAGAGTACTTGTAAGTAGAAAATTAGCAATTAGTAGAACAAGAAGTACTTCACGTTCACTTGACTTCATTTTTTACCTTGGGCTCAGGTGTATTTGACTGATGAGCTGCTGCCCTTTGATTGCTGCAGACCTGGCAGTGCTACTCCAGCTCTCTGGCCTGGAGGAAAGGGTCAGGAAGGTCTTGTTGCCAAAACTTGCACCGCACTTCAACAAGGATGTGGAAAAACTTGAGAGGGTCCAGAGGAGAACCGCCCATATGATCAGATAAGCCATACAAGGAGAGGCTGAGGGGCTTGGGCCTCTTCAGCCTATAGAAGAGAAAGTGGAGGGGATACTTGGTAGCGGCTTACCGCTACATCAGGGAAGTACATCATGAACTCTGAGAGCAGCTGGTCACCAGGGCACCCCCCGGAAGACCAGGAGCAATGGATACAAACTCCTAGAAGACGCTTCAGGTTCAATTCCAAGAAAAACTCCTTCATCATCAGGGTGTCCAGACTGTGGATAAACTGCCTCCAGTGGTGATGCCTGGAAATCTTTAAGAGGAGACTGGACAGTTTAATTCCCCCCTCCCTGACTCACCGGCACGGACCCGGACTTTGGTCTGCCTGGCGCTCCCCCCTCGCTGCTGCAGGGGCAGCGGTGGGGGTGCAGCCAGAGGCTGGCCAACATGGCCCCCTTAGGCAAAGGGGGCAGGGAGGGAGTTTATTTCCTCCCTTCCTCCAGCATCTGGTGAAGGGAGCAGGGAAGGGGCCTATTCCACTGCTTGCCCTGCACAGGGAGCAATCAGCAGAGGCAGCAGTTGGGGCTAGCAGACCTCAGCTGCAGTCCCCCAGGGGCAGAGGTGGGAATTCACCCCCTCCCTGCCCCCTTCATCTCAGGGGGCCATGCCAGTCAGTGCCTGGCCGCACCCCCGCCCCTGCAGCAGCGAGGGGGAAGGACCCTGCCTGACACGCTGCTGTGCCCCAGTCAGGCAGAACCTGCCTGGCGTCTGTGTCTCTGGGACCGGGGACAGAGAGGGGAAATTAAACCCCCATCTCTGTTTGCTTCATGCTGTTGTGGGGGCTGGCCATACCCCCACCGCTGAAGCAGCAAGCAGAGAATTGCCTCGCAGGGAGGAAATAAACCTCTTCCCTATCCCCTTCGCCTTAGAGGAGCAGATGTCTGGCCATGCCCCCATCTCTGCTCTGGTTAGGGAGCAGAGGGGCAGGGCACTCAGGGGTGCTGGGGGACTCTGGTTTAAATTAAACCAGGGAGGGGTCTGGGGCAGACATTGCATAAACCGGTTTGACCCAAATCAGTTAAGTCTGCTAGTACATTCAACCAGTATATCTCAAACCAGTTTCAGCCATTTTGAAACTGGTTTATGTGTACTGAACTTGCGTTCTGTTACAGGTAGTGCTTAGGGCTTTTTGTTTGCTAACTAATATTTGTATTTTTGGTTTGCATACTTGCCCTGCTAGGAACAAGGCAGAGTTTATCAAAGATTTAAAAAGCAAAACAGAATTATTCTACTATTTGGGAAATATTTAAAAATGCAAACTACTTTGCCCCAAAGGAAAGCACAAGGTGGTAGTCAACTGTTCTGGACAAAAGAATTCCTTCCTCACTCCTGGTGTACAAGGACATAGTCAAATTACTGGTGCTAATGGACTTTTCCTCTAGGCAAACAAGCAATTGCAGGGGCTGTTTCTGGGCTTGCTGCTCAGTGGGATGACTGGGAGCTGAGGGCTCACAGTTGGTAAAGTATCCAGCACAATGGGATCCTGGCCCAGCTTGAAGCGAGAGTCCACAGAGCTCCCCTCGGCTCTCTGTCACATGCTACCGACTAGTCCGCAGGTCTACACTATTGATTTTGCTGGCTTTTTCCTTTCAGTCTCTCAACATTGTGCTATTCCTGGTGGGAGCTAGTACAGACCAGTAGCCAGGGATTAAAGCACAGCTTTCCCTAACCCTGTAAATCGGACACGTGTTCCAGTACAGTGTGGCTTAGGGAGTGTGTTTCACCCATTGACAAGATCAGACTTGCCGCTACCATAATTTGGGAATTATCTCCTGCCTTGCTACGTCTGAGCGGGCGTCACAGTTACAAGTAGAGCAAGGATTCCAATTTGGGGGTGCGATTTCTGTGCCTCCAGGTCATCCAGGTCTTCTCCAGATATAGATCAGCTGAGGGACCTGGCATTCCCCTTTGCTTGAAAAAATGTTATGTACGGGGGTAAAATTGAGAGGAACTGGTTTCTGCCGAACAGGCCAAAATCTAGCGAGTTTCTGGTTTCCCTACTGTAGAGGGGTGGAAGCGGCAATCGGCCAGAGCGTGACGCAGCTTGTCTGCTCCTAAAAGTGGCTACTTCTGCGTTCGGGAAATGGTGACCTGCGAGTCCCAGATGTAGGAGCCTGTTTTTGTGCTGTCTTTGTAGGTTACAATTTGAGAAGCTGCAGCCATTTAGGGAGCAGCCAGATGAGCATAATGCATTGTTCAATACTACCCCCTGCCTCGAAAGTTAACCTGTTTTTTTTTCTCCTTCTAAGCAGAAGAGTCAAATAAATCTGGCCCTCTTCACTTTGCTGTTAGTGTTAACATGCAGCTAGACACTGTCATTGATCATGAAGGGCATCTTTTACTGATTCTTTTTATATAAATAATTGTATCTACAGGTTCCCTTCCCCTGGCTGAGGAGTGAGGGGGCAGCACACTTTGTTAAAACCTAATGGCAATTAAAGCACCCAGTAAAACCCATTTAAAATACTACTGTGGTGCTGCCTGTGTGACCAGACGCTGCCAGCAGAAATTGCAGCTCTAGCATGATTATTCTGAAGGGAATGCTAAATAAAGTCACCTAACATCTGCCAGGCTTAGCTCACTCCTGCTGCTTTGTCAGAGAAGCTGTATAACAGTATATGATTTACTGGAAGTTTATGCTT
The DNA here is from genome assembly GCF_052110815.1 of Crocodylus siamensis. Lineage (NCBI taxonomy): Eukaryota > Metazoa > Chordata > Crocodylia > Crocodylidae > Crocodylus > Crocodylus siamensis. Next base: position 5,281,498 of record NC_143400.1, read on the forward strand.
CTTCCCCACTCTGTGAATCCTGGTCACATGCTTTGTTAGATTGTACTCATATGTTCTTACATGCGAACGACAGCGAAACAAAAGAGCTTGTTCTTGGTGTGTCACATTATTTATGAATACGTTTTGGTCCCTATGTAAATGAACTGTCATGTTTGTCTTGTGATGTCCTGTGGAAAAAAAAGGAGCAGCGTTTGCATATTGCAAGCAAGGCATTAATGTGTATTCAGTAATTCACTTAAAAAAATGCTTTTTAAATGTGCTGCTGACATCTAGTGGGTACTTAATTCTAAATAAATTGTTAAATGAACAGGAAGCCCTAAGCTGCTCTGGTAGCCTGTGAAGTTGTCTTTTCGTTGCATCTGAATAGCACTTCTTTGTTCATGATGAAGACAGACGTGGCTGAGTCTGAAGCAAAGTGTAGTTCTTCATCCTGTCATTTAATATAATTTGTATCCAAGACGAGAGTAACTGGTTCAGATGGGTGCCGCAGGAAGATGCATTGGACTGTCATTGGTGTTTGAATCGCATGCTAAATTTATTTAAGCCAGATGGTGTGGTTGGCACCGCACAAAGTATAAAGACAGCTCCTGCTTGATGAACATGCAATTTAAGGTCTTGATTCTGCAGCTGGTTACGTGACATGGATCTGTATGCCGCTGCAGAGTCCTAGTGGGACTTTACGCTGTTTTAAATGTCTGCTCCATAGTGGGCACTAGAAGATGTAATGGGTTTTATGTGGGAGCCTGGGAAAGCACAAGTCCATGTGCTGCTTTAAAGCCGTTGCCAACAACCTGTTCTAATCGGTGGGTTCAGTTTTTCTGCAGCAGTCATCCTCTTGTTGAGATTCCAGCTTCCCCAGTGTTTTCTGTGTGTAAATGTTTTAAAATCAGCAGCACTCATTGTATGAAGTTGGTGCTTCTTGAAAAATACTGGAGTAACAGCCCACAAGGTGGAAATGCTCTTCATCTGCCAAGGTGATACAGCACAGACAGCAGGGTGCTAACAGCTTCCTCAGTGCATCTCCATCAGCGGCTAGAGGTGCAGAGTTGGGGAGCAAACTCTCTAGGCCTCTAACAAAGCGTACTCTGTAAGGTGTGATGGGGGTGGGCAACAGGGATGCAGAACTAGAGTCAGACCACCAAATACAACATACTGGCTCTTGACATTGCACCAGCTGGTAATTTTTGAAGACTATTAACCTGAGCTGGATAGAAGCCAATGCCTGGTGATGAGTTAACATTCAGCTGCATGTTCATACTGGTTTTAAAAAGGAAGAGGAAGAGACAAGCAGGTGAACCCTGGCACCCTTTGCAAGGATGACAAGTTTGTTTGTCATCTATGTGTAACGTCTGCCCTTAAATCCAGGTCCCCAGGTTCACAGTCCCTGTACTTTAGCCACAGAACCATCCTTCCTCTCTTTGCAGCCTGTGGCTTGTGGATGCTCCTGTCTTTGTGCAGCCAGGGGTTACAGTGCAACTTGGCATTATGCACAACTGTACTGTAACAGAAATGTGGTTGTGTGTTTGGACTCTGAAAGTCTCAGAACACGCTTAAAGAAAAATAAAGTGCTGACTACTGGACGTTCACCAGATTAGTTATAATGAAGAGGATTGTATTTATTCTAAAGACTTGAGGCCCCCTTGAAGTCATTCCGCTATACCTTCTGTAGATTGTCTTCCTTCGTATACAGTAGGATACTTCTGGAAAGTAGTTTTGATCATGCGTGATAGAGTAGTTGGTAATGTTAATTTAGTTTGACATCTCCAACAGAAATCATGGTGTCCCTGTGGCTTTCAGGGCAAGATATACAGAAAGTGCCCTTGAATTGACCATGCTTAATTTAAAATATTTTGTACCATATTTCTCCCATTGCAGCGTTGATTCTGATGTCCTGAAAGCACGGTGTGGACAGTGTGTAATTGCCCGTTATAATTTGAGCTAAAAGTTTTATTTAGAAGATGGTGGCTGTGGGTTTGAAAAGTTAGGTCAAGATGAAATGACTCCAGACGGATGCCGGATTAGCGATTGCCCTAACCACACCAACCTCTACAGCTTCTGGGTGTTAAATGCTAGGATTTTCAAAGTAACCTGAAGGAGTTCAAATCTGATAGATTCAATAGGAATTGAAAGCCAAGCTTTTAGGCTTCTTTGCAAAATCACATCCTGAAGGTCCTGCACAAATAACATAGCCATCTTGTGAGCTTTGGGAAGCAGCAGGATCAAGGCATTTGCTTCTCCAGCAATATCATTGCAGAAGCTTGGATTGCCTCAGACCCTTACTCCAGAATTAGAGCAGTGGCAGACAGCTCAAATAAGGGTTCACAAAGAGTTGTGCAGGTTTAAGCACAGCAGCATAATTACTCCAGTCTACTGCTATCAAGGTCTTGTGCAGACAGCCCTGCATTTTTACATTGCATCCTTTACCCTGGTGTTGGAGTGTCTGCGAGTGGATATATATGTATATGAGGATGCGGTTGCTGATGCTTGGGAGTCCACAGTGGCCGGCCATTGTCTTGGCTGCACAGCATTGAAACCCTCAGGGGATGGGCATTTTTGAAGTGTTGAGTATAAAAGCACTTATTTGAAAGCTGGTTTTTATGCTTGATAACTTACATTTCAGCTGAAGGCTGCCACTGAGTCAGTTTTCCTGCTGAGTGACAAAAAACAAAACCGAACTTGGTGGTCCCAAAACACATTTGGGTTTCTCAGGTTTCATCCCATAATGCTTATGCACAAATTCTGTAGTCACCCATTGAACTGCCAGGCTACAGAAAAAGTTATCTTTTGGGATTTCCGGCCAATTTTGGAACCCTGTGATTTACTTACTAAAGCAGTTTGATCTGTTATTGTAAATCCTCCTCTTTTCATGCAGCATTGATCTGATACCATGTGCGACTATTAATTAGCAGTTAAAGTGACAGTAGAAAACTGTAATTACAGCACTGCATTCGTGGACTGATCAGCCTTGAGTAATTATGTTGGCACAGTCATGGCAAAGTGCGTTTAACATGAAAATTACATACCTTGTTCGTAATTCAGGGTAAAAGGGAGCCATTACTGCAACATGATGTATTTTGCATTTGTATATAATGCTTTTACATAAAGAGGAGCTGGAGCACATGGAGGTGAAGTGACTCAACCATAATCATATAGCAAGGCGACAGCAGAACAAAAATAGACCCCAGGAGCCTGGATCCCCGAGGTGAAACCCTTGCCCCATTTTAGTGAGTGGCAAAACAGTCATTGGCTTCACTGGGTCAGGATTTCTTCCCAGGCTTAAAATGCTAAACTCTCCTTTTCAAGTCCTCCCTAGTAATCCGAGCTGGATTACCCTTTGTTTTAGTTCTGCAAGACAAGATGTCTTTGTGAAAGAATCGATTTCCTTCCTGTTTACTGTATGTGACCCATCGGTAAAAGTAGCCTCTTTCGATCACTTGTTCACTCAAAATGCATTTGGCTATTTTTAAATAGACTGCCTTTATTCCAGAGGAACAGTGCAGTGCCATTTTTATAGCTCTTCTGCATTGCATTTGCTTGCAAGGGAGAGTTTTTTTCTCTTCTAAATCATTAGGTCAGCATTGGACTTCATGATTTGTAGATCACACGCTAGAAGTAGGACTTTTTAAAGCTTTTTAGCTAATAACTGAAACCATTTTAAGTATTGTACATTATGATTTTGGGGTAATAAAAACTATTGTGAAAGATGAGACTTTCCTTAATATATATTTTTCTCATAGAATTCAATTTTTAGGTTTCTGTCTTGGTGGAAAACCTTTTTTTTACCCCTCAAGAAGCCAGTTTAACTCTCGGGGGGTTGCAGTTTCTAAAAAGCACAGTGGTTTAATGCTATGAAACCAGGCTGACCAGTGTAAATTGTGTCTGTGGAAGGGGGTTGCATAAGGGCTAAAGGTCCTTTTAGACAAGTCCATAAACAGGATCTCTGAACAGCTCCATGGGAAACCTTGAATTTCAGTCACAAACTGTACAAGGCCTGTTTTGTTCCCTGCTAATAATTTGACAGATAATATGATTCTATAATATCAGCAGCTTTTTAATGCCATCCTAAATAGCACTGCATTTGGGTTTTCTCATCAGCAAGAATTGTGGATTGTTTTCCAGGGGTCGATCCTGCTTTACAGAAGGAACCCAGAAATCAGACGCTTGCTCCATCTGCCGCTCCAGCACCATCCACATCCAAGTATCATCGAGCTCGCTCTGGAGGAGCCAGAGATGAACGCTATCGCTCAGGTAAAGACGTGACAGTCGCTCTTCGGATGCCATTGCTGGTGTGAGAAATCCCACCATGTGGTCTCATGACTCCAGCCAATTTCTGGTCTCTGAGCTAAGCCCCACCTTGCCTGTAGGCATGAAGGAGGTAGCACAGGGGGAAGAGAGTAGCTCTCGATTCTGGCTTGAGTTTAGGGAGTGAGTGCTTGAACATCGCATGGAAGTGTCCTACCCTACTTCTGGAGAGGGCTCTTGGGGAGCTTCTTCAACAGCTGGAGAGCTCCGACACTCCAGTCATTTTCTAGCCTGATCCCTGTTCTGACAGTGACACTGTTTAATCTGTAGAGGGACGTAGGCTGAGGACTGTATTCCTGAGGGATGGGTGCTCAAAGTAAGCATAATTGATAAAGTAGTGCAGGGAGTGTTTTACTTCTGGCCACTTGGCCCAGGGAAAAATCCAACATTTGGCAGTACAGAGTACCCATAATTCAGTTCAGACCAGTGGCAGCTAGTGACCCACTGCTCCTTAGACATGCTACCCTCCCTGCTGATGGATGGGTTCCTTTGCCCTACAGGCTGAAGAACGAGAGCTGACCTTCTGTCTGTGTGCACGATTCCTGCTAGGTGCGCTGCTCCGCTGGTATTATCAGAGGCATACAGAATATATGCAGTATACCCATTCTGGTGACTTTGTAATCCAGGCATTTATATTGCTTTCATGTAGATTGTCCCTTTAGACCGTACTTGGTAATACGTTGTCTTTTCCCCAGTCACAATGCCTCTGCTGCTCTGCATGTTGCAAGGGGGCTGTAAGCGTCTGGCCTCATCCAAATACTCTCTTGGTCAGAAATGCTCCAGCTTGGAAGGGCTCTGTAGTGGTGTATAAATAGCGTCTACTCGGGCTTCAGACATTCTGTCACAAATCAGATGCTTCCTAATCAAACTCCCCCACAAGGTCTGCATTGATTGGCAAGCAGGACAGGGACCAGGTTGTCAGATGGGAAGACATTTAAGCAAGTGTCCAGAGTTGGAGTGTCAGTGCTGCTGTGCACCCCAGCGCCGGGCATAATAAACGGAGGCTTAAATGACCTGTCCAGAGCCGCTAGGCTAATAGACAGGCATAGCTCATAGCCCCCTGCAGCTGAACTGCAGACTCTGATGGCAGCTTTACTGAGTCTCTGATGCCACGAGTCAGAGTGGGAATAGTGCGGGCCTGGAGTAAGCCTCTTCACCACTCTGCCTGTTTCCTTCTCTGTCTGAAGGAGATGGTACCCGCGTGTCACGGGATTGTGGAACGTAATTCCCTTCTCCGAAGTACACTGAATGCCTGAGGTGGGAGACGGGTAGAAGAGGAAAACTATTAGCAGCAGCACTGTTAATTGTGGTAGTGCGCAGTGTGATTTATGTAGGGTTTTCAGGTGCCCATACAAAAAATTTAAATCTGCTGATTCGACTCACTGTCCCCCACTGCAGGCTCTCCCATCCCATAATACAGTTCTCATTACCAGTCCAGTGATGTCTGCCAAGATGCTTGGCACTGGAGTCTCAAGGTCACTTTGTAGTCATTCGTGTCTGTAGGGTTCCAGGTTCTTTCCCTGCTGCTCCTCTGACACTGTTCCTACAGCACTGCATCTCGGACTGCACAAAAAATCTGGCCTCTGTTGGAGGACGGGGTGGGGGAGGTGATTTTTCTGGCATTTTTCATAGTTCTGTTGATTTATTAAACAATACAAGCATGAGACTATTTAAAAAAGCACGTGTCACTGACAGCTTCTTCTGGCTGATGCTCTTTAACTTCTTTCCCCCTGCCCCCTTCTGAGGCAACAACTTTTATAAGATTTTAATTCCTCTTATCGTGGTTTAGGAAAACATCTGATTTCTGACACTTCTGAGTCTTGTTGGTTTGTGGTATCGGGTCATGAACTGTTTCCGTGAACCCGTAGGCTGGTTCTCGTCTGAAGTTACATTTCAAACTTTGGGCAGGCTCTGCTGAAATCCTAAAGCATGTCTGGCTTTTTATGTTAAAGGGCCTATTGTATTCTGATGTTGTGGAGCATGAAATGACCCAGTTTGGTTTGCAGAGGCCTTTTGGTAGGAATTGTCTAGCCTGGCATAATAAACAATATCCAACTAAATGTCACGAGATTAAAAATGTTTCATAGCAGATTGGATGGCTGGATGGTGTGTTGGTTCTTGCAACACTTTTATTTCAGCCTGGCCTAGTGGCTAACTGGTTTCAGTGCCTAACCCCGTATCAAGGTACAGAAAAAGCAGGATAGATGAGAGGCAACAAATAATTGTTGTGAGGCCAACTGAAATTGCTAGTGAGACAGTGGGGTTCAGTTCAAAGGGCAGGCAGGATGTTAGCTCAGGCTTGCGAATGACTAATTTTTAAGCCTCATAAATGTATTTGTCCTTTTCCCCTCTTTAGTCATGTTTTTATTGTTACGAAAGTCTAAGTGCCCAAACTTCCATTTTGCAGATATCCACACAGAGGCCGTTCAGGCAGCACTGGCAAAGCATAAAGAACAGAAGATGGCCCTGCCCATGCCAACTAAGAGACGGTCCACATTTGTACAGTCGCCAGCTGATGCCTGCACACCTCCAGGTTAGACTCTGCACAGAGCGCTCTTTGGGATAGGTTGCTAACCAAAAGTGTGAAGTTGTGAAAAGACCAGACTGTCAGTTCTGTTGCATGCCAGACTAGCTATCGTTTCTGTATCTGCCATGTCATGCATGAGTGTCTGGTTATTTGCATGTTCGGGATGTGTCAAATTGCCATCCTTCCTGAAGCTGATTCCACAGCTGGGTTTTATAGTAGGTGAAAATGATTACTTCTCTGGGGCCTCTTAAAGAGTTAACTGGCAAGAGCTAAGCAGCCTTTTTTGGATTAAGAGCTCCTCTTTTACTTTCCTGATCCTGGTCTCAGTCTTTCGGTGTGTAAAGTGTTAAAACAACACCCATGTTGCCTTTCTGTCCAAGGACATAGCTTTCAAAATCCGGTGCTAGTTCTTTAAAGTGTAAATAGTGACTTCTGCTGATGTCCCTTTCTTGGGCATGGACTTAATGGGATACCAGAACATTTGGACCCTTTTCCCTTCCTATCCCTTCACTGTTCAAATCTTTTGCTAGTACTGATATAGAATCATCAAATATTAATACATACACTTTTCCACGTTTGAGGCCGCTTTGTGTGTAGGGTGAAGGGCTGGAAACACAATGTCACATCAGTATTTGTACTGATGCCAACAATACCGTAACCTCTGGGTGCTGGTTTTACACAGCACTATGCAGTTTGCTCATTCAGGTTTTTATTTTGATGCTAACACTAAACAATTAACTTTTGTCAAAACAAACCTAAAAAAGACCAACCTCTTGAGCCTGTAGTTTATTCATGTAGGAGCTGTCTTGGGGTTATCTTTAACTAGAAAGTTACAGCTGCGTACTCATCACGATACAGAAACTAGACCAGGAAACAAGAAAAAATCACTGCACCAGCTGGCAAACAGTCAGGTGTCCCACTCCTACACACATGCAGGGCCTGGTGCAGTGAGGCAGACGACAAGCCTCTCTGTTAGACTTTGGGTCTGATCACAGCGTTTACTACTGGCAGGTAACCGCTGTGCCTGCCACTCTGCAGCGTCAGCCTGATGAACATCTCCTGCGTGATATGTGAGCCGCTTTGTGTAAAAAGGCATCAATGGGCCTTGTGAAAAAATCTGCAACTCAAAAGCAATCTTACGCTTGCTGGCTTATAACTAGCATCACTTCAGCTCCCTCACCCCTCCGCTGTCCTGTTCGCAAGCATCGTGACCCTGCATTAGGAATGTATGTAGCCTTGTCCACGGGGATACCGTTTTATACGTGCTCCCTTTCTTGCCTTCCTCCTCCTTGTCTGGCTTGTTCTTTTTGTGATATCTAATCTGAAGGCGCTTGTCCGTTATTAGTCCCCGAGTGGGTAATGCCCTTCATTAAACCTTACTCCCCTCACAGTTATGCCTGTAAAGTTCAGTGTCGTTAAACATCTCCTCTCCCCAACCTCAATCCGCTGTTGACAGCTGGGAGCAGTTAATGAACCTCATGTTGTCTGTGTGCATTTGTCAAAAAAAAAAAAAGCAGCATCTTGTGGGGTGGGGAATTTAAAGCATTTAGCTTGGTCGAAGGCTCCTGAGCTTTTTGTCAGTATTTGTGACCTAATTGTGTGGATATTCAAATTCTTTCAGATAGCTTGAATTGCTGCCATCTCACTTTTCTTTATGGCTTGAAATCATTCACCAATGTCATGAGGTTATTACCTCAGCTTCTCCTTTGTAAGGGTTCTTTGTGCATAGATATTAGTCATTCATGTGGATCAACATGTTAACAAACGCAGCAGTATGCACAACCAGGATTAAAATCCTGCCAGCTTTCCTTTCTGCAGTGAGTCCTGTTGCACCTGTGTGCACACAGCTTGCTCTGCACTATTCCGGAAGCTTGCATGGACTTATGCAGTGGGTTAAGTGGTGACAACCCATCTAAATAGTAAAGCACCAGCAAACTCCATCTAGTCTGGAATTATTTCATGCTAGCAGGCAGGGCTGTCTGCAGTTAGGGCCAGAGTTCAGGGCCTGACTCACGGCCTTGAAGAAAGGGAGATTTGCAGCTGCATAGTCAGTGACCTGTGGATGATTTGCACTTCATAGGCTCTGGGGTCTAGCTCTACTGAAGGATGTGACAGTTCAGGCCAGTGGGGAGAGGTGAAAGGGAAAAACAGATCTGAACCCCGTGTCCTGTAGCACTTCGCCATGCCCAAGTTGTAATGGGGGAAGCATTCTGTTAGTTCAGCAAAGGTGATGTCTTTCTGGTGGCCTGAATGACATTGGAAAGGGACTTGGCCCAGTTCCTTGGGAACGGGTGTCTGGGAAATCAGAAAAAAAAAACTATAGTGAAAACCTTACAGTTAAGGACCAAATTCCCCGTGAAGATCAGTGCTGCTCTGAGCTGTTTGTACGCAGGGTTTGCTCACTGCTTGTGCTGAACCTTGTTGTGCACAGCTCAAAGATTAGTCTTTAGGGCCATAATTCCATCACCTTCCGGGGACACAAAGTTCAAAGCCATTTCCTTTCAGTTTTCTTTACCAGTCCAGATATTTGGGTTCCAGTTTTTCTTCCCAGGTGGCAGATGGAGAGAGCAGGTATTAATCATATCTGAGGATTCAGACTGATATGCTCTTATCAAGCCACTGACTCTAATGATTCAGAAAACTGCAGTTCATGACATGAAGCCCGTGCTAATAGGTTTGCAGAGGAAGGGAGTGGTTTGGAGAAAGGGTCTCAAAACTGGGGTGGAAAATTTCTCCATGTAACTTCCTTTAATAAAGCATCAGCAGTGACTTGGGTTCCTTACACCCCTTCCACGTTGTCCTAGGGATGCTGATTGTGTGTGCGGCAGTGGAGTAGCTGACGCCAAGAAAATAGGAAGTTGCTACGTGCTCAATTTGAAACTCAATGAAGAAGTTAATAAAACCAGTGTGTTCCCTGGCTTTGTGGAAATCATAGCATTCAGCACTAAACCACCTGCTTAAAATTTCAGGCAAATCTTTCCCATGGACTCTCTCGGCACAGAGCCGAGTTTGAATTTTAAATTATTTAGATGTTGTGTTTTAGCAGAATTGCTTTATATAATCTTTTAAAAGATGCACATAAGCTAAACTTTGCCAGAGCTGCAGTCAGCCTTCAAGATGACTTTTAAAAGCAAAAAGGTTTTGAGTTACATTTTCATATCAGTTGCTATTCTTGCTTGGTGAAAGTAAGCAAATATGTTATGTATACTGTAGAAAGTCTGTTCTGTTAAGCAGTATTTGCTTTAGATGCTGTCTAAAATCTATTATTAAATCACAAGGTGGAAGGTGCCTGTCAGACTGTAGGCCAGGTGGCAAATACCAAATGCAGTGAGGTTCATACGAAGCATTTCCAGTTCTAAATGCTCGACATTCATACTCGGAGGCTTCTGTGAGTGTGGCACATTTGGGATTTTTCTACCACTCAGATGTTTGCAAATGGGGTTTTCTCTGGTCCTGCATCAGTTGGCTACTCTCTCCTGCAGTTGTAGATCAACTCCCCCACCAAAAAACTTCCTCCACCCCCGCTTCTCCCCTTCTCTATTTGTCATCAGTGACAAATGGGTTACAATATGTTTACTTGCCCCATAACACTTTATGAAAACACCATGTGTATAGATCGTGCTTCTAGATCTGGAAAATCCTTTCAGTTGGCAAAACAGTACTGAAACGCTAATCAGTTTAGACCACATGCTGAAAAATGCATATGCTATGCATGAACATATTAATCTTCCTAGCACCTCAAGTGCCCCCTGTGTTTGCTGAAATACCTGCTCAGCTGTGTCTAGTAGTATCACAGATGAAAGGACACCAGTTTCCTCAATGATAGCAGGCTTCCTGAGAAGCTATTTTAATTCATTAAAAATTCTTTTTAAAGGACTAGCAAACTAAGGAATTGAATTGAAACAATACACCTAATTGCAAAATTGATCCAGTAAAAAAATTTAATGAAACCAGTGGGCTACAAACCCAGCAACCAAAAGCCAGTTTTGCTGTCCTTCTCAGCTCAAAGTATTTTAATTTCAGATGTCTGTGCATTAGGTTACAACAAGAATAAAACCACTTGATGGGGTCAATTTATTATTGTAGGTCAAGGCTGAGCCTGGGAACTACATGTGTATAGTCTGACAGATGATTCCTTCCACAGGTGCAAAAGTCTTTCCTCATTTAATGAATTCCACTTTGAGTTTATTTCACTGGAAATGTATTTTTGTTGAGAGGTTGATTTACAGTTCTGTGTTTACTGTGAATAGCAAGATTAATTTTCAGCATGGCAGGGAGGTGTGCAGCTGCTCTTCTGAATCACCAGTGCACTGAACCATGCTTCTCTGCTCCCTGTTGTGGTGTCTTCAGGTCTCATTCTCTAACTGGATTTGTTTTCATCATTCTTCAGCATGATGATTGCTGTTTTAGGTGCCGTTGCCCGTGCCAGCCCCATACTGCATGGGTTCATGTTCTTTATTTGGGGCCTGATCCAGAGCCCAGTAGGAAGCAGTGAGAGCCCTTCCATTTGCGTCCTTGAGTTTTGGGGCAAGGACTTGATAACACCTACAATTCTACCTTGAGAACTCGCCTTGTCCTGGACTGTACTTCCATTTGGGTTTGACCTGCTTTCCCAACTTTGAATTGGTGTAAAACAAAAGAAAAGAAAGGTAGCATAATAGAAATGGCGTAGTTGCCTGGCTGCTCCTGTTGTGGGGGCAGCAAAGTGGCACTGCCCTCTGGGATCTGCACTGGTTACCAGTAAGCGATATCTCTGACCTTATTTGTGTAGCACACAGGCCCTGGCCTTTGAGTTGCCTAGGGAGCCTGTTTCAACAGCCACTGCAAGGCAGCAAACTCTGGTCTTCCATCTGAATTGGATCTTATTGACCAAGAAGTTTATTTTGTGGAACCGACCCCCCCCACCCTCCCCTTTGCATGACTCCACTCATTGCATCTCTGTGCATGTTCTTTCTGTTGGGCCATTTCACCTTTGGCTAATTTTGGCCTTCCTGTTGATCACTCTTCCCGCTGGTTGAGTGGCTGCTCAGCTTGGCTGCATGGGTCTCAGCTTTGTTTTAGTTGTACAGGACTGGCACATCATGTGTCATGGGTGCTGAACAAATTAATGCTGGCATTAGAACTGGCTGTTGATTTGCAACGTGCACCTCAGGCTCCAGCGGGGCACTGTATGCTGCTATGCCAAGTGGGTAGGTGTGATTTAACAGTTTGATTTATGACTTAAAAGAGCCTCCTAAGGCTTAGGATTATGGGCAGCCAGTCACTTACCCAAACACAGAAGTATCTGAAGCCAAAGCTTAATGTAAGTGTATATATAGCACCATGCGCCTTTGTTACTGTATAAATAATAAATAATGCGAGGTCCCTTATGATGTCTGAATTGTTAGTCCATAGACTTCAAATAGAGGAAATGCCTGTCCCCTTGCAAGTGTGGGATGTAGTCTCCTGTTCTATGAATTTTTCTCCCTAGGATCAGTTGAAATGGACCCATGTGCATCAGCAAACCCGTTTGCACATGAACAGCCTTAGGTGCTGAGGAACGTAAAGGTGCTACTCCCTGCTGGATTCCTGTAACACGGTGATGGCAGTATAGATCTTTCCCAGGTCTCCAAGCAAACTTGTGCCTTCCAAAGACTGATTCTGACACCACCTTTTCCATTTCAGAATAACTGATGCTCAGTGGCACAGCAGCTGGTTCCATAGAGCGTTTGAATGCAGCAGCAATGAGGGATGACGCTTTGAACTGCTGGGCCTGCCTTTTCAGGGATAACTGTCTAACTGATGTCTGAATGTTTTTGTAAGCAATTTCTTTTTGAACAGGAGTACATTGATTCACGCTGAGGATGTGTGCTTGCTTTAACCGATTTTTACCTTTGTTTTGGCTATGTAACCTTGTCGACAGTCTGTAAAGCAAGTCCTCTGTGTTAAGAGATGTGGAGCCTTTGTCAATGATATTTCAATTGCAAAGAGCATGTTGAGTGCATTGTGCTTCCCTAAGAGGCTAGATTTTCTTTTCTGATTCCACACAGACACATCTTCTGCATCCGAGGACGAGGGGTCACTAAGGCGCCAGGCTGCTCTTTCTGCTGCATTGCATCAGAGCTTACAGAATGCTGAGTCTTGGATCAACCGATCTATTCAGGGGTCATCCACATCTTCATCTGCATCTTCTACACTATCCCATGGAGAAGGAAAAGGGACCAGTGGGTCACTAGCTGATGTTTTTGCCAATACTCGAATAGGTAGGAGCTGGGTATGAACAGCAAAACTAAAAGCACTTTGAGCACAGCCTCTGTATTCATAAAGGTAGAATTCCCAGTTGTCCAAGGGGAATTTGGAGTAAGGTATCATTCAGCCTTGGCAGAACTCACTGGCATTCAGTGGAGTTGCACCGGCACTAAGCTTGGCCCAAGAGGTTAGAGAAGTGGAAATGCTGCTGGTGAAGGGGAGCAGGAGTGCGCTGCTAGAGAAGGGGTCCCACAGATGCAGTTACACTACAGACTTGTTTGGCAGGCAGAGCTTGCTTTCTGCGTTTTGGTGTTGCTTATGTCTACAGCTACTTGACCCTACTATTTGCACAAATCATGCTGCCAACTGCAAAGGGTGATTTTGGCCTTCATGTTCTGCAACGTCATGTCGATTCTTTTCTTTAAATAGTTGGGGAATACTTTGCTTTTGAAGAAATCTACCTGCACTACAGGTGCTTATAGTCTAGCATTTTAATATTTATTGGGTAAAAAATAGGAGACTAAACATGTGCCCTGACAGTCACCAGAGACTTGCCACAGCACAGATTAAAGATCCGACACAGATTTTTTTCCTGCTTTAGCTGTCCATGTTCCCGAGATGGAGGGGAGGGGGAAACTACAGATCTGGATACCCCAGGCTCAGTTTTTTGATGCTCTGAGGTGTTCCCTGCATGCTTCTGTTTGAAATTGCAGGGTTTGTTTTGCTCCTTTGTATGTCTTTCCTTTTTATATATGCTCTTCAGGATATTACTGCATCCCAGGGGCATATCTGTGTCTGTGTGCTCTGTGCTTTGGCTTAATTGGTTTGGGACAAGCAATGCATAGAAGTGTTGGTGTCTTTAATTGCTTCACTTTTCTTTCCTTCTTTGATGTTTTATATTGCTGGTGTTTTTGTTTGGCTCTGTACTGGGATGCAAGTCATTTCTGAAATGGAAAACCTGGGAAATTATCCATAAAACATAGTCAGTATAATTAATACCTTACTAAAGCACAGAGGCACGCGTTAAACTGGGGAATACAGAAAAGAAATGCCACTGCAAAATCAGCTTCTGATGATGAATTAGGGCTACCTGCTCTTCAAGTCCTGAACACTTAGTGTCTAACAGAACTTTTTTAGCACTTTCCAAATGATGTTCAACAACATTCGAAGGTAAATTAGTTTTAAATAATGTTTTTATAATAATATCTGCAACATGGGAACAAACAAGAAGATCATCTTGTGGAATCGTCTAAAACCGAATGCATCCGAATTTTGGCTTGTGCCATTTTGTAGGTGAGCTCTTTGAAGACCAGTAAAAATGCATCTGCTTGCTCAGGGTCGAACAAAACCAAAGTCTTTGTTTCCACTGAACTGAGGAGCTCTGTCCAAAATGAGCTTTTCCTATCATCATACTTCCCCAGATGTGTAGGAGGGGAGTTCCTGTCCTGCTGTCCTTGGGAATCCAAGTAAATGTACTTGGATTCTGTGTATTTTACCAAGTAAAAATACACAGGAGCTACCTAGAAACAAAAAATCCTTACCTAAAGGAAGGAAGATCACAAGTAACACTCTTGCTGTGCGAGTGCCTTGCACTTTGAAGCACTACAAGCGGATTTCTACTTTACATCTCTTATGAAAGCTGGAATCTCGTGTCAGCACCGTGTGCCCTGTCCCTTCAAAGGGTTACATTTACAATTAAATGTTTTTCCTCCTGCTTAGTTTAGAAAGAGGTCACTGAGGAGGAAGTTTCTCATGGTAAGGTGTTATTACACCTCTGATTCTAGCAGATTATGCTGCACAAGCAGTATAGTTTTATCTTGTAGGAATGTGATGGTCTCAAACACATTTTGATCCCACATAACTCTTTTACAGTACTTAGTCTCTAAAGATGTAGCTTGGTTTGGAAGTAGAACAGAAGACTGGGTGCTGGGGTCTGGCAGCTTTGCATTGTGACTTGGAGAAAGTGAGTTCATCTCTGCGCTTGTTTTTCCTTCACCAAAACGGATAAGGCACACTGCCATGGGGTGCTTAATTAATGCTTAGGAAGCTCCTTGAGATGCTTTACTAAAAGTAATGATATAAGTGCAGAGCATTATTCTGTTTTCAAGAGCAGTGCCTGGTAATTGACACTATTTGCCACTTAGAATAAAGGATATTAGTTAAATTAAATCTTGATTTTTCTCCCCCTTCTAGAGAATTTCTCCGTTCCCCCTGATGTCACTGCAACTACCTCCTCCACATCCTCTTCCTCAGCACGCCCAGCGACTATTGACCTTCCTCCTTCAGGAATTGTCAAAGGGATGCACAAAGGGTCTAACCGGTCTAGTCTCATGGACACTGCTGATGGTATGGAACACTTCTGAGCACCACAAACGAGACCAGAGCACGAGGGAGGAGCTGAACTTTGTGCCATAGTGATGTGATTAGAAATTGCTAGCCTTGAGCTGCTGTAGGACATCTACATCAGTTCTGACTGCACTTGTATCCCACTAACTTTAAGTGCCTGCAGTGTCAGCATTAGTACACTTTTGTGTACACTACAGAAACCTGCTGTGCCGCCTCCTTACTCAGAAAGAAATTTCTGGGGCAAGGAATTAAGCTCTCGGTCATGCTCCAAGGTTAATGCACCTAGGTTCTGCAATTCCAGTGACCCAGGTCTTTTTTGGTCCATCTCCTTTTGTTGCAAGTGACTTACTCAGCTTCTGGACTCAGAGAACCCTGAGCAAGATCAAAACTCCTTTAGTAAGTAGCTGCCTCCTGCCCTTGGGGAAAGTAAGTCATCTGTTCAGTGCTTTCCCCAAAGTGCCTGGAACTAAGTTAGATTTGCCATTTAGGGAGACTGGATGACTCAGAGCCATTGCCTCTAGATCGTGTTTTCTCATCCTGCCCTGTGACTGAGACTGGTCTCTGAAGTGAATCAGTTTGTGGGAGAGTTCCTTAATTCAGTGTGTGATGCACAAGCAGATTAAAATAACCACCACAAACAGGCTGCCCTTCTGGCACTCCACAGCATGAGCAAGGATTGAAGGAACCCCTGTTTCTCCCTCCCCACAAATCACTGCTGAGGCAGGTAGAGCCAGGTGGCCTGTGTGGGGTGCTTGTGCTGCTGCCAGATGGATTTTCTACACTGAATGTGTTAGTCCTCGGGGCTGACAATAAGTGAATTACCTAGCACATTCCAGCACTAAATCCATTGGCATTTTATTGGTGAATGCCAAGCATCATGGACAGAGCTGAAGCTTATGGGCAGTGCATACAGCAAATGGAGACTCTCTGTGCAGAATTCCCTGTGGGGGACTGAACACCTTAAGAAAGCTGGGTTAGTCTCTTTGGCAGGGATTTTCAAGGCAGCCTTTATTTTACTGCAGCATGTAATTGTACGCTGAAGGTGCATCTAGTCCAGGGGTGGGCAAAATACGACCCAGGGGCCAGATCTGACCCACCGGACCATTGTATCCGGCCTGCAGGGCCCCTAAAGAATTTAGACAATATTTATTTGCTCCTGGCTGCCTGTCAAAGATGATGAGCCAGAGGCAGTAGGACCTAGGGGAAGCTGGCAGTAGAACCCAGCAGCAAGGCCCACCTAGCCCTGCCCCCCCCCAACCAGAAGCCCCTGCCTAGCAGAGGCTTTTGGCCTGTGATCATGAGGCTACTCCTGTTTCCCTGCACCAGAGAGGAAAATGCAGCCCTCAACAGCTTGCCGAAACTCGGAAAGTGGACCCTCTGCCCAAAATAGGTGCCTGCCCCAATCTAGTCAGTGAGGTAGCTTTTAGAAGCTCTGCTGTCCTTCTTCTTTGTTCAGCTCACCATCTTCTGGTAAAAGTTCATACTTTTTATAGGAGGTTGTTGCTTTTAAAATGCCATTGTTCTGGAATCCCCAGAGGGAAAGGGAGATGGATGAAAACACGCTGTTTTGCCACCATGGAGTTGACAGCACTGGCTGCAAGTTACTTGGCATAAGATTTTGGGGCAGAATCATAGAAAAGTAGGGCTGGCAAGGCCATCTGGAGGCATTTATTCCAACCCCCTGCTCAAGGCAGGACCATCCCCATCTAAATCATCCTAGTGTTTGTCTAACTAGTTCCGAGGGTGGCTATTCCACAGCCTGTCTAGATAGTCTTGTTCAGTGCTTACCGGATGGATAGGGGTGGTATCTGTGCTTGCAGTGACAGTACCCTCTGCTGGCCCCATTGCGCACTACAGCTGGTTTGTATTGCAGACTGATGTTGGGTTGCATGACATGTTCTACAGCACATGTAATAGATTAAAGACCAATGGGAAATAAGGCTTTGGAATGGGAGGAAAGGATCAAAACAGCTCTTGGTTCCTAGCAGCTTCTGCTCACTTGGTAAACACAGAAGTCTAATCCCTGCAGTTTGCACTGGTCTCTCTCATTAAGACTGGGCTAGTTCTGGTGTGCCCAGTAATCCTGTAGAAGGGGGTAATTCCTTGGGATGAGAATCAAGAAAAAAGCACAGTAGAAATGGTAAATCCTTTCATTAGCTGAACTCTTTCCCCTTCCCCCAGGGGTCCCTGTAAGCAGCAGAGTCTCCACAAAAATTCAGCAGCTACTCAACACTCTGAAGCGACCAAAAAGACCACCCCTGAAGGAATTTTTTGTGGATGATTTTGAAGAAATCGTGGAAGGTAATGAACAGCAGTGTTTTCCCAACTGTTTGTTGCAGGCCTAAGCCCATGATGAAATTAATTAGGCCATTGTACAGAGTTGACTTAGATTGATTTCCTCTTCACAGCTGATGTTTGCAGGCATGGATCATCTATGGCCAAGTTCCAGTAGCAGCAAAGCAGTTTTCAAAGCAGTCCTTTGTCCTGTGGATGGATGATACGATGCTACCAGCCTCGTAGTCTGGCCCCAGTCACTAGCCCTGTATTCTTGCTAATAGCTTAGAGTTCTTAACAGAAACCTTAGATGCGTTTTGTAAACCTAGTGTCTAAAATTACCTGAAACTCCTGATCACTTCCCAAAGCCAAGGGAGATTATCTCATGCCAGTAATTCCGTAGAAGCTGGTGGCTTCTTGGTTCAACATTGTGGAATTCAAATTCCGTGTAAGGTTTTTTTGTTTTCTTTACTGCATTCATCACCATGACACAAACACCTGCAGGAGTGCACTAAGTGACTTGACTAATGTCTGTCCTGTGGTTTGTTCTCCCCGTCCTGTCCCCAGGGGGAGTGTTATACACGCGGCGCATTGTTTGTTTGGGTGTTTTTTTGTAAAGGCTGCTGTGGGTTTGCGTAGAACAGCATTTGCTTTCAGTTTGCTTGTCCAGCTCCCCTGCCTGTGGCTGTGTGAGCTGGGATCCATTGGGAATGTTGTTTGCTTCCCTTGCAGTCCCGCAGCCTGACCCAAACCAGCCCAAGCCAGAGGGACGGCAGATGACCCCTGTAAAGGGAGAGCCTCTGGGAGTCGTGTGTAATTGGCCTCCTGCCTTAGAAGCAGCGCTGCAGCGCTGGGGAACCACACAGGCCAAGTGCCCTTGTCTGACTGCACTGGATGTTACCGGAAAACCAGTCTATACCCTGACGTACGGTGAGTATTTCTGCTGCTGTGGGGTAGGATAAAAAACACAGAGTTGTTGCAGTCAGACCAGAAAAGTGCAATTTCTGGGCTTTGAGAGTTTCTAGGCAAAGCTGTGTAAATCCAGCATGGAAAATGTTCTGCAGACTCCTCGTATGACTAACTGCAGTGATCATCCATCTCCTCCTCATTCTGACTGTAGGATGGCAGTGTGACAGCACTTCATAAAATGTAACATGTGATATGACCCCTGACTTAAACAGATTGGGGAAGGGGTCTGTGAACAAAGCAGATCTGAAAGAAATGAACATGATGCATAATCGGGGAGCACAAATGGGGGTGTCTGCAGGAAGGTGGAGTGGAAATGCGGGGAATCGCTGGGCAACGCCACTGCTGGCTCTGGAGACGCTTGTAAATACAACTCTAGCTCTGCTGCTTGTTTGTTTCTGGAGACGACAGTTTGCGAATCTGGAAAAAACAGGAGGCAATATTACTTTTTCAAAACTCTTGGATTTTTAACCAGCTCTCTTTGGAAACAATGGTATTGCTGGGAAATAATAAAATGGCTCCTCTTGGCCTTAAAAGAAAGTCTGTATTTTTTCTGGGCTAAAGCTGCATGAGGATGAAATCCTTGACACATGAAGGACTTCAGCAGCTGAGCTTGCCCTTGCACATTCTTGCTATTAGATGAACTCCCGGAGAGGACTGGAGTCAGACCACTGGGTTCTGTTAGTCTTACTGCCACTGTGAGCAAGTCACTTAGCCTTCGCCCCTCTGCTTCCTCTCTGTAAAGTGACACTTATGATCCTTGCCTGATAAGCCACCTGGGAGCTGAGTATTACTGTCCAGATGATTGATGTGGAGTCAGCAAACTTCTCTTTGTGTTCCAGGCAAATTGTGGAGCAGAAGCCTTAAGCTGGCCTACACGCTGCTTAATAAGCTGGGGACCAAAAATGAACCTGTGCTAAAGCCTGGAGACAGGGTAATGAGCTTCAAGACTACCTGTTTCTTTCTCTGAAATGGGAAGAGGGATTTGTATACTATCATACCCATAGACATTCAGATCTTCCTCCTTTAATGTGTGTGACTCATCCTAGAGATCAGTCTCATTTAACGGGAGATTTCCAGGCTCTATGAAGACTAAAGCTGCAAAGACCCCAGGGTGCATGCTGTCAAGTTTGCTTCTCTGTAGGAGAACACGTGCATTCCAATTTTTAGAAAGGCCAAAGGGAGTTAATCACTGAGATTTGTGCTTGTAATTCCTAGAGGTGCCCTTGAACTTACATGCAACTCTCCCTTTAGAAACTGGGGTTGCTAACCATGCTGGAGATCTCAGTGCAGGAATTTCCATCTCTTATTGAATGTATACTTAAGGAGAAAAGCAGTACGTGGGTATAGGGAATGCACACACACTCTCTTCTGCCATTTGCGGAAAACCCTGTAAAGGATCCTATTTAACATGTTAGTGGGCAGAAAGATTCAGCAGTTTTCTGGTAGCAATTTCACTTTATGGGGGGCAGTGGAGAATGAGAGTGGCCATCAGATTGACTTTAATCTTGTTGTTGTTGAAATCAAGAGTTGAATCATGGGAACGTAATCCAAACTTCTGTGCTGTTCTGCATCCTCTAAACCAATGTTTCTGTGTGTAGGTAGCCCTTGTTTATCCCAACAATGACCCGGTCATGTTCATGGTGGCGTTTTATGGCTGTCTGCTAGCAGAAGTGATCCCAGTGCCTATAGAGGTACCTCTTACCAGAAAGGTAACGTTGATGGGGACTTGGAGAAGGGATAGGCTGATGTGGGATGATAACCAAGTCAGACCATCAGCCTCTGATGTCAGCAGGGTTTGGCAGCACTCAGCTGATGTCTTAGGAGTTCTTGCCGATACACTGTGAAAGAGGCACAGGAGCCTGGCATTGCAGAGTGTAAGACTGGGGGAATGTTCTGGATACAATGGGTTCCCCTGATGCTGTGGTGAAGCCTGGTTTCTACAGCAGAGATTGCCACCTGTCCTGTAGAGAGGCATCGTTTCCAACAGTACAAAGAACCCACAGCTGCCTTTTGATGTCAGGAGGAGCTGTGGGTGCTCAGCACCCCTGATACACACCTGGCACTATGGGCCTGCTGCATGTGGCATGATTTCTGCTTGCAAGAGGGTTTTCTCTGCCCTTACCATCACTTGCACCATGTTGCCACATTACTGCTGTTTTTAAGAGCTGTGTGAAACTATGGGATTTCCTGAGAGAACACAGTGGCAGCAGGATAATGGCAAACGTGGCCAGGGAGGTGGTAATGAACTTATAAGCTAGGCTGGTATGGCTGTGGGATTCCCAGAGCTTTGCTTTGCTTTGTGGCCTCAACACAACGACTGTCATGGCAACAAAAATATGAAATTATGGCCTCTTCCAGTTTTTGGCCAGTTGGGTCACTTGGTCAGCTTTATTCCAGTGCTTTATGTCCGTTCAACAGGAATTAGTTTTGGGGGGATGGACACAATGGAAGGCTCGTTTCAGTGCTTTTTATTTATTTATTTTTTTGCTTATGAGTTATGGTCAACATTTTAGGGTTTTTCTTAGTGAAAGCAGGCCATGTGTGCTCAATAGCTCCATGCTGGCATGCATCAGAGCAGCCCCTCTTGCCTGTGGAGGCACCAGTCTGTCACCTCCAGTCCTTCTGGTCTTGCTAGTGCAATATTATCTTTCTGTTCTCCCCTGGAGAATCATTAATTGAAGGGAACAGACTTGCCAGGCATCAGGCACAATAGCCCTCCATGTTTTTACAGTGGGGTCTCATTTTCTGCAGACTCTTATTTTCTCACAGAACTACATCTGCCACAGCTGCTCAGCCTGCCCTAGGGAACAGCTCTGAGTAGAAGTGTCTCCCTGCATGCCTTCATTACGCAGACAGCATCATTTTCTAGAGTACATTAACATACAACTCAGAAATTGTTGCATGCCCGTCGTTGCTGTCAGCCTGTGCTTGTTGCTTGAGTTTCAAGCTATTGCCAGATATGCAGGAGGGCAACCCCAGTGAAACGGGATGTTTGTTTTTCCCAGCAGGTCCATAATGTTACCACCCAGGTACCAGAGCATTACCATACCTTGATTTTGGTATGGGTAAAATTGGCTTCAGGTTCTTCGATTGCTTGGAAGCTCTGACACTTGTTTCTTTTCCCTCAGGATGCTGGAGGTCAGCAGATTGGCTTCTTGTTGGGAAGCTGTGGCATCGCTCTGGCTCTCACCACAGAAGTGTGCCTGAAGGGGCTGCCAAAAACCCAGAATGGGGAAATCGTGCAGTTTAAAGGTTAGCTCAGTTGCAGTTTTATTTTTGCTATAGCTTGACTCATGGCCAAGTTCCCTAATGCTAGCTAAGAATTATCTAAAACCATACACTGTTTTGTTCTTTTTGGAGTGAGTGAGGTTTCCAGCAAGTCATCCCCTTTGTTTGGGACTATTTGTTGCATAGTCCATTAAGATCCAGATCAGGGCACGGCAGTGGATATTAGGATGAGTCAGCCTTGTACTGTTTTGATGGTATTTAGCAAGTCAGAAATCACAATCTGTCAGGGCTGGAGAGAAGGATGGTTTGAAATATAGCAGGGAACTGTCATAAAGGGGGCAAGAGTCCACATCACTCAAACCCTATATATGCAGGTGGGGCAGTAGAATGAATCTTCCAGGGAGTGACTCCCCCACGAGTCGTTGGTATGTGACCTTTCGCCCGATCATGTAAGCCAGGGACAGGATCTCCATTTGTCACATGACATCAGTCAGCGAAAGCTGCACAGCAATCCCTTCCTGATGAGTGGTTCCTTGTTCTGTGGGAAAGTAAACTGGGGTCCAAGATACAAGTCACTTCTTCAGACTGCATTTTTAACAGACTCTGCATTTGTCTGTTTAGTCCTGCTTCTGGCAAACACATCCCTCAGTGAGATGGGCAAACAGTTGTCTCCTTGCACATGGCAGAGGAAAGGAGGTTTCTTCAACTAAGCAGGCTTCATGTTCCATTTGATTTTTGCTCTAGGTTGGCCCAGGCTCAAATGGGTTGTGACAGACTCAAAGTATCTTTCTAAGTCACCAAAGGACTGGCAGCCCAACATCTCAGCTGCAGGAACTGAGCCAGCTTATATTGAGGTATGTAGTGGATGAGAATTGGGCTCCTTTTCTGAATGTAATGAGTGGAAGCCAAAGTAATGGCAGTTGGAATAATACCAGCATTTTACTTTACACGGAGAAACAACATGCCCTTCTAGTGAGTCCTGTGGATGCACCTGCACAAAGAGGTCCTTTTTGAACGTCTCAGTTAATGTACAGAAGAGAGAGACTGCTCTGACTCACGAGGGCTTCACCTCGCAGTACCCCGCTTCACGTGCAAGGTCCAGGGTTCCCAATTTGATTACGTTTTGTGTTTTCCAGTACAAGACCAGCAAGGAAGGCAGCGTGATGGGTGTGACAGTGTCTCGAATTGCCATGCTGTCTCATTGTCAGGCTCTGTCTCAGGCCTGCAACTACTCAGAAGGTGAGCAGTGCTCCATGGCAGTGTTGTGCCTGATGGGGAGGGTGAGGGGGGCAAGCTCAGTTTGCAGTGAGCTTTCTCTCCATGCTCATTTATGTGGATTTTGAAATCTAGCTTTGGGTGCTGGGATCATCTTTTTTCTGAATCAGAAGATTGCAGCGTAAACTGAGATAGAGGGGTGCTCATAAATATCTCTGCTTAGAGAAAAAGACGATGGGCTTTTAAGCTTGCCTGGAACGTAAGCAAATGCATACCCTGGGGAAGCTTCCTCTGTGTTGTGCTCCCTCTGACTTGCACTGTGGAAGCATGTGTACAGACCAGGCCTTTCCCAGGAAGCCAGGCCCCAAACCATGTAGAGCTTTCCAGGCTCAAGCAGTTAGAGAGCAGAAATGACCAGAGGAGATGCATAAAGCTGTGCTGCAGGAGATGTTCTTGGTCTGCTCTGCCTACCAAATCAGAAAGTAATATACATACCCTGTAGCTCAGAGCGCCTGCTAATAAGCTGTACATCACCATTTCTGTTTGAGATGCAAGCGTATGCATTCTGGGGGCTGTTGCTTGCGTTTCCCTGACTGCTGACAGTCCGTCTTCCAAAGCCCTTGAATGGCGGCCCTGTAACCTTGTCCTCTTCTGCCCCTTGTGCTTAATTAGGCTAAGACACTTGGGTATTCCAGGATCAGCATATAAATGCCTGGCTGGGCTAGAATGCAATTTTCTTGAAACTTTTTACATGTACTCTCTTACATTCACATTTGATCATAGATACATTAGCTCAGTGCCTTGTCATCTTCTTTACTGCACTGTATGCATACATCTGCATCTGCTGGATTTGTATTTGCATAATTAGGAGCTCTGACTATTTAAAAGGTGTAAGAAGGCAAGAAGATTAGACTCTGTGCTTGCAGTTTGCAGAATGGCTACCAGTCTGCCTTGTCATGGAACCAGTTTGCTGCTTTCTTGTCTGTCTAGCTTAATGCAGGCATTTGCGTGGTGGTTACCTTATCCACCATACAAAAGATCACTGATGTTTGGTTTTGCTGAGCTTAAAAGGGAATGGAGATTTTCAAAGGGGTGTAAGGAAGTCAACAGGGTGGAAAGACCAGGGTTGTGCTCACCTCTATTGTAGCATCACTGTTCCTCTTTCTGCCTAAAGTGAGGCACCCCTTCCCCTGCCAGTCTGACACCAGGAGGGGCTGCCTGAGGGAGTTTGCTTGGGAAAGGGGCCTGTCCTGCCAGCAATGCAGGTCCACGTACCTGCCCGTCTGCTCACTTTCATGCTGGTATCACAACTTTCCTCTTTCAGGTGAAGCTGTAGTGAATGTTCTGGATTTCAAGAAGGATGCAGGGCTCTGGCACGGCATACTGACGGTGAGTGGTGCTTCAGGGGATAGGCGCACAGGACTGTTGTTCTGAATGCTCTGTAGCCCTTCCAGATTGTAATGTGCGGTGTATTAAGGGTGAGAGTTTGGGTCCAATTTAGTCCTGGGTCCTGCTGTACCACTCCCATCTAGATCCTCTGCCAAAAGCTTAGTTGCTAGGCTTTCCTGTAAATTTGAGTGATTCTTTGATATACGATCTTGCAGGAAGGGTGTAAATTTCCCCAGGACTTTTTTTTTCTAGTGGGGGGCCAGGGAAATGAGATGGGGAAGGCAAGTTCTTTCTGACTTGTATTAACTTTGTGGTGTTGGCACTTCCCTGCAAGTCTTCATTTCCGCTTTTCAGAATGTAATGAACAAGCTGCACACCATCAGCGTACCCTATTCTGTGATGAAAACCTGCCCCCTCTCGTGGGTGCAGCGAGTTCACACTCACAAAGGTACTGTGTGTCCTTTATCGCTTTCCAGGTGAACAAGAAGCATCAGAGGTGTGAGTTCTGTTGTGCTTAGGAGCCTGTCTGAGTAGTGTTCAGAAATATGTCCCCTGGACTCACTTCCACGTGTGCACAGCGCCTTAATGCTTCATGGCTAACTGAGGGCAAGCCCCGTCACCCTGATGGCAAATGGCCTCCACTCGCAGAGGCCCCCATGCCCCGAATTCTCAGCCGCGGCATGCCAGGCTGTGACCAATGTGCTCGCTGGTAGACCTGGAGCACAAGTGAGAGGTGCAGGCCTGCCTCCCAGTTCAGAGGCTGGCTGGTGTTGGATCTTTCACGCTTCACTGAAAATCTTGCACAGTGGTTTTCTCTGTTGTAACATCTCCGTTTGTGTCCTTGTTTTGCAGCAAAGGTGGCTTTAGTGAAATGTCGTGACCTGCACTGGGCCATGATGGCTCATCGGGACCAAAGAGATGTCAGCCTGAGTTCCCTGCGGATGCTGATTGTAACGGATGGTGCAAACCCCTGTGAGTATTCCAGAGGGAGATTCTCCTGGTTATTCTTGCCATGGACTCAGCTCAGGTTCCTTCTGTGTACTGACTTCCAGGGACAGAATTATGGTCTTCAACTAACAGGCCACAAAGGCAAGCCTTGGCGCTCTAGAGCAAAGGCAGAGGCGCCTAGTGCTGTGCCTGATCTGAACTCTATGGTTTTCAGACTTTATGACTGTAGATCCTACCTTTTTAAAATGCGTTTTTCTCTTTATCCAGACCTGCACAATTAAAGGAAATTCAGTTGCCTATACCAAAATCTTTTGAACATCTATTCTTAAATACACCTTCTAGGTGCACAGGCAATGCTTCTCCCTAAACTTGTTCAGTTGTAACAGTTGTGGTGAAATATTAGGGTGGGGTGGGGGAACAAGGGCTTAGCAAGGAAGTAGTGGCAGCTCTGCAGTTGAACACAGGGAGTTCTGGTAAGAGGATTAAAAGGTTAGTGCGGTGATTTGTCTAGCAGGCCAGAGAGCAGGAAGAGATGCATTAGCTGGCTGTGTGGCAGAGGGATGTGGGGGTGAGTGGTTTTAGATTGCTCACAGGGGATAAAGAGAAGGGTTTTAAAAATGGTGTTGAAAGAAATGAGCAACAGATCTGCATTGCATGCTGCTGATTATAGGGCTTAATGAATGTCTGTCCAGATGGTACCAACTGAAGGGATGAGACTGAAATACTACTAGGGATGTTTTGGATGTGTACACAGAAGAGAAACAGCCAGGGAACATGTGCTGTTTTAGGGGAAATGAAAACTATTTCAGTCCTGTGAGTGATTCTTCGTGCATTCTCTAGCAGGGCATTATTTGGAAATTTGAGGTGACTGTTTGAGTCCATTCTGTAGCAGAAGCAATTCCTTTGTTGTACAGATGCAAACTCAAAAGATGCGTAAGAGATTGTGGCTGTGAGGTTGCTATTTTTACTCATTCAGCATTTGAAACCCCTTTAGCTAGCTGTGTTGTGTTGTGAGGCTTTCCTCAGTAGGAGTGTTCTCACTCTCTCTGTATACCAACTGTCAGAGGGCACACTGTAAATTAATTTGTGCAACTTGATCCAGGATTACAGAAATATGGTACAGCATGGCTAAACGGAAGTCTGCTTTTGAGAGGATGCACTGGAGCATTAACTGCTTTTACAAGCAACTGATGTATACTTAGCATAGAATTTTTAAAAGTGCCTCGGTGACTAAGAAGAACTTGAAGGGCACATATCCACAAGGGGCCAACAGGGGAGATTATGCTTAGAGGCAACTAGCACAGGTTCATTAGAGGCAGGTCCTGTCAGACCAGCCTGGTGGCCTTCTACAACCAGGTCACCAAATCCTTAGATGCAGGGGTAGCAGTGGACATCATCTTCCTGGACTTTTGGAAGGCCTTTGACACTGTCTCTCACCCTGTTCTTATCAAAAAACTGGGGGACTGTGGTGTCAACACCCACACAGTCAGATGTGTCGCCAACAGGCTGGAGGGCCGCACCCAGAGAGTGGTGGTAGATGGGTCATTTTCAACCTGGAGGGATGTGGGCAGTGGGGTCCCCCAGGGCTTGGTCCTCGGGCCCGCACTGTTCAACATCTTCATCAGCGACTTGGACGAGGGGGTAAAAAGCACCTGTTCAAATTTGCTGATGACATGAAGATGTGGGGGGATGTGGGCTTGCTAGAAGGGAGGAATAGGCTGCAATCGGACCTGGGTTACAGGGGTGGGCGGGTGAGAACAGAATGGGTTTTAACACTGACAAGTGCAAGGTGCTGCACCTGGGGAGGAAGAACCAGCACCATACCTACAGGCTGGGGAACTCCCTTCTTGTCAGTGCAGAGGCAGAAAAGGATCTTGGATTATTGATGCCAAAATGAACATGGGCCGGCAGTGTGGGGACATGGTCAGTAAAGCCAACCACACCTTGTCGTGCATCCACAGATGCATCTCGAGCAGGTCCAGGGAGGTGATCCTCCCCCTCTATGCGGCACTGGTCAGGCCGCGGCTGGAGGACTGCGTCCAGGTCTGGGTGCCGCACTTCAGGAGGGATGTGGACAGCATGGAGAGGGTCCAGAGGAGGCCACTCGCATGATCAGGGGGCAGCAGGGCAAGCCCTATGAGGAGAGGCTACAGGACCTGAATCTGTTCAGCCTCCACAAGAGAAGGCTGAGGGGGGGATCTAGTGGCCTGTTACAAACTAGTCAGAGGGGACCAGCAGGCACTGGGGTAGTCCCTGTTTCCGCAAGCACTACCAGGAGTGACTAGAAATAATGGTCACAAGCTGGCAGAGGGGAGATTTAGGCTAGACATCAGGAGGCACTACTTCACTGTCAGGGCAGCTAGGATCTGGAACCAGCTTCCAAGTGAAGTGGTGCTGGCTCCTACCAGTGAAGTGGTGCTGGTGGTCTTTAAGACAAGGCTAGATGAACACCTTGCTGGGGTCGTTTGACCCCCGCACTCTTTCCTGCCATGGCAGGGGATCGGACTTGATGATCTGCTCAGGTCCCTTCCGACCCGACCAACTATGAAACTATGAAGTCTCATTGACATTCCCTGGGTCACTTTGGCTCCTTAGTGCCAAAGTTACCTTTGAAGATGGTACTCTTGTGGAAATGATACCGTATTTAGGATGTTGTGAACTGCAAGTGTGTGCGTTTCCAGGTCATTTCTATGCAGAATGTTTCTTGTTTTGATTGAGAGTTCTGAGTAACAGTCTGAAATGCTGTCTTGCCTTCCAGGGTCTGTTTCTTCATGTGATGCTTTCCTGAGTTTATTTCAGAATCATGGGCTTAAACCTGAAGCAATTTGTCCATGTGCCACATCTGCAGAAGCAATGACTGTAGCAATTCGGAGGTATGGGAATATGTAGCATCTCATTAAACTATGTCTATATTTAAAAGGACACTGCCCAATTAAAAATGTTTCTAAAATCATTTCCTTATCTATACTGTGAATGGTAAGTCTTTGATTTAAAAACCGAGCTTCTTATAGTTCATTTTTGCTTCAGCTCAAGGCTGAAATTAGTCTAGTTTCCTTTTGTTTTTGTTTTTTGTATAGGTTTCAGCCAGTTTCATTTTTAGGTCCTTGAGGAAGATTCTTTGAAAACTCTTCCTAAGGAATTAAAAAAAATATCTTAAGCTTTGTCAAAGCATATTTTACTGAGTCTAAATATTTAGCCTGTACAAGACCAGCCTTGTCTCTCTAAATAGTCATACTGTATGTTTTCCATGTGCAGTGAGTCACTCTTTTAATATGTGTTTACATGCATCCAGTGTTCTTCACTGACTTCAGTGGAGCTTGTGAGGTTGAGCACATGCTCACAGGAATCAGGGCCTTGAATGGTCCCCTCTTAGGTATGAGAGCCTTTGGTATTTCCCCAACGTTGCTGTTGTGGGGCTATATGTGTATATCTGCAGTGGTATTTGCTTCTCTCTGCAGCAAGCAGAGCAACAGTGACCCAACCTCAGAGCTGGCACATCAGCAGATTAAGCTGATGACAGGGTAGAAGAGGTGCTACAGAAGGCTGATTACCGGCTCTCCTGGCACTCAAGCCACAGACCAGTATGGTTCTCCCAAGCAGTAGCCTCCAATTCTGTCCTGAAAATTAATTTAGTTAATGAAGGCTTTCAGAAATGTGAATCCCCTTGTGTTG
Organism: Crocodylus siamensis; assembly: GCF_052110815.1. Lineage (NCBI taxonomy): Eukaryota > Metazoa > Chordata > Crocodylia > Crocodylidae > Crocodylus > Crocodylus siamensis. The sequence goes on from NC_143400.1 coordinate 5,310,596, forward strand.
CTGTGATGCTATGCATTTCCCATCAAGGGCTAATAATATTTCTAAGGATGATTTAGCTTACTAGTCTGTTTCCTTCTAAGGCCTGGTGTCCCTGGGGCACCGTTACCTGGAAGAGCCATCCTGTCCATGAACGGGCTGAGTTACAGCGTAATCCGTGTGAACACGGAAGACAAAAACTCTGCTCTCACCGTGCAGGATGTTGGCCACGTGATGCCTGGAGGTAAGAGTTATGGGTGCCCTCTTGTTCCATAAACATTCTTCAGGGGACAGCAAGGACACAGCAGTGACAGCACAGGACTAGGGATGTTATCTCAGTTCGCAGAATAGGTCGAAGAGGCTCAGACTTGGCTTCCCATACTGGTCCTGTTGCTGTCTTAAGTGGCAGGGACAGCTTTTAATCTCTCCACATGTTATCTTATCCATCTGTAAAATGGACAGATTTCCCTACCATAGTCATGGTGGGTGTAGGCTTAGCAGTGGTCAAGCACTGTGGACCCTTGCGGGAAAGGCCATGTCTCAGTAGCAGCCTTTTTCTTAGTTTACTCCTAAGAGCCAGGCATCTTGCCCAAGCACAACATCAGCTTGATAACTGAGCACACTCCAGCTGCCTGCTGTTGCATACCTACGCATGTGGCACACCTTGTTGCGAAACCCTTGATTTCAAGAGGAAGATTCCAGTGATGTGTCTGGACGTGTTCAGCTCCAGCATCCGGAGACTTGAGTCCCTAGTCGCATTTTCATAAAATACTAATTATCCCTCTCACTTAACTGTGTCAGGCAGTGTTCTAAAAAAGGGCCCCTGAGCCCTTTTAAAGAAGTTCTACAATTGTGTGCGCTTTGCTTTAGGAATGATGTGCATAGTGAAACCTGATGGGCTGCCCCAGCTCTGTAAAACGGACGAGATTGGTGAAATCTGCGTTAGCCTCCGAGCAGGAGGGATGATGTATTATGGACTGGCTGGGGTGACAAAGAACACATTTGAGGTATGTATGTGTGGCACATCTTGCCTTCTCTCTTGTTGAAGTTCATCAGCTGCTTTCAGTATGGAATTGACCTTACTGCAGAATCTTCTAATTTCTGTAGTAGCCAAGACAGCATTAATGTTTGGGCTTTGGACACATGGGGAAGTCTTGCCTGGAAGGCTAATTGCAATTCAAAAAGGAGAGCAGATAATGTCTAATGTTTCTCGCTGCTGAGGAATAATAGTGGAAGCTTCTTCTGCAAATAAATGAGCAGCAGGTGCTTTGCATTGACTGTGCTCCAGTTCATAACAGATAGCTTGCCAGTAGAGTCCTCACATGCATGGTCTAGCCAGGCTTGTGCTACTGAGTGATTTTTTTTTTTTCTCTCCTAATTAATGCCAGTGGCAGGTTCATGTAAATGAAGACTGCTGCAGGGAAACACTGTACTGGAGGCTGGTACTTTGCAGAGGGAAACCTGGTAGCAGATGGGAATTTATTTTGCAGTTTTACTTACATCCAGCTTAATCTTTGTGGTAGTGCAAGCTGGGGAATATTTCTTTGTAGTCTAGATTTAGACTGTGTTGTCCTTAAGTCCTCTCCTTCTCTTTCAGGTCATCCCTGTGAATTCAGCTGGTTCTCCAGTGGGTGATGTGCCATTCGTCCGCTCAGGCTTGCTGGGGTTTGTTGGGCCTGTACGTCATGTTGCCTTTGTGCCTGTATTGGAGGTTTTATTCACTGTTCATGATTGCAGCTGCAAATAGTGCAGAGCAGTTGAGGACAGAAGTAAATTGTTTAAAACTGCCGTTTTGGATGTGAATGACTGACTGAGCAGGTCGATTCCCACCTGCTCAATCTTAGTTTAATTTGGAATATTTGATCAAAATTTACTCTTGAAGAACAGAATCTAAAAAGATTCCTTTTACAGATATTTAGGAAAATGCTTTAAGTCTAACAGCTGGAGTGCATGGATACAATTGTTAAAGATGGTTAAGCCTACAAAAGCATCTGAGAAATATGTGTAATTATTTGCTGATATCTTTCACCCCTCAGGGTAGCCTGGTGTTTGTGGTTGGAAAAATGGATGGATTGCTGACAGTTAGTGGACGCAGACACAATGCTGACGACATTGTAGCAACTGGGTTGGCTGTTGAATCAATAAAGACAGTCTACAGAGGAAGGTTAGTGAGATGAAACCTCTTTCTCTTCCCACTGCAAATAACACATGATCAGGCAATTACATTACAATCCGTCTGTTTTTTCTAAGAGTAACTGGGTTCATTTGGGCCCTCTTGTAGGAAGTGTGTCTTTGAATATTCAGTCTCCCTAGTAATTGGCCCATCAAGCCCAAGTATCTTGTCTGACAGGAATCTGTTCCAGCTAGAGGAAACGAGGTGTCAGAAAACACTGTGCAGGATAACCAGCCCCGTGGAGTGTTCCCTTCTGCCCCCCATTGTTAACTGCTGACTCTCGTCCTGCGGGTTTTTATCCCTTTCCCAATGAATTTTGTTTTCTTTAACATTGACATTGGCTAAAATTTTCTGAAGGCCTGAAAGGACTTGGGAGCCTGAGTTTCAGTGACTGCTGGTGGGATTTAGGTTCTTAGGGCAAAAATGTCAAAGGTGCCTATTATACCCATGTCAGTTTAGCACTTTATTATGGACTGGAATAGAAATTGGATGGCTAGAGTGGAAAAGAAAGCTGCTGGGAAGAATACAGAAGCTGCTCCACAGGGTGGGATGGTTGACTTTCTCTGGCCAGTCAAACTTCCTGCTCCACCTCCTGGTGGCATCTCTTTTCTCCACCCTTGGAGCTTTTGAAGCTGTGTTCTCTTCTGCTAGCATGTAGTGTGTGTCCCTCTCCTTTGCTCTTTGGAACATGAGCATTTCCAGGAGGTGGCATGGGAGGTCCTGCCAGTGCCTTTCTCTCCCTTCAGGATCGCTGTATTCTCAGTCTCTGTGTTTTATGATGAGCGGATTGTGGTGGTGGCAGAACAGCGGCCAGACGCTTCCGAGGAGGATAGTTTCCAGTGGATGAGTCGAGTGCTGCAGGTGAGAGCCAAGCTGTTTTGCTGGGTGAGGTGTGGCTCCCTTCAGCATGGGAATAGCCAGGTGGCACAGGCATATGCCAGACAGAGCCTGGCATCTGTCATCACACTTTCTCAGGCAGCAAGAAGCCAGGTCGTTGACAGAGTGGCAAGCAGGGTGTCTAGTGTGGATGGGCTCTTTGGACCAGATGTCCTGGGGGTCCTGAATAGACAGACATGGAACATGGCATAACTCCTGATGGGAGTGGGTCAGTGTTAACTGGACCCAAAGGCAGGCACCCAGGTACTAGCATGCTGACACTGTGTTCTGCCTTTCTGCATGTTGTTTACAGCACAGCAACACAGTTTACCGCTCTGGCAAGGTCTTCAGGCATGTTGCTGAAACAGGAGGGGGGTGACTTCCTGCCTCTGGTCAGGAGATGCTTGCCAGAGCTCCAAGGGGCAGCAAGGAGGCTTCTTTCAGGCATCTGTTTATAGATGCATGTTAAACCAAGCAAACAGCCAGATGCTGTTGCTCTTAACAGCTTTATGCTAACTTTGCCCAGCACATGTTGGTGGACCTGTGAGTCCGTTGTGTTGTGTCCTGGTTTATTTTTGAGAGAGAAATTCTTGTTGTAATTTGCGTTCTCCTAGACCAGGATCCGGCTGTGCTAGACGATGTTGCAAACAGGGCAGAAAGGATCTGACAAACACGGGAGCATCTGTTAACATCCAGTATGAGCAACTTTCTCTCCCTTCTCTAGGCAATTGACAGCATTCACCAAGTCGGTATATATTGCCTTGCTCTGGTACCAGCCAACACGTTGCCAAAAACTCCTCTTGGAGGGATCCATATCTCTCAAACCAAACAGCACTTTTTGGAGGGTTCACTGCACCCCTGTAACATCCTCATGTGCCCGCACACGTGTGTGACCAACTTGCCAAAACCGAGGCAGAAACAACCAGGTAATGCAGAGCTGCTGCTTGCTATCGGGAACACTGGCCAGCAAGGGGTAAATGATGGAATTCGTTGCCTCAGGCCTGGGAAATTAGTCTGATGTCTTTGCAAGGGAAGCATGAGTTAATCACTGTTCTTGCTGTTGGGGACCTCCCAGCCTGCCATCCTGGGCTTTCAGGCCTTTCTTTGATGCCTCTGTTGCTCAGGAGCTGATTTCAAACCCTACTCTAGCAGAGATTTGTGATTGATGGGTAAGAAGCACCTGAAAGATGAGGAGTTGGCTAAAAACCCTTCTGCATCTCTAAGGCTCCCTTCATCTGTTGCTGTGGCAATCAGATGCTGAGAGGAGCCTTGCCCTGTGGAGCAGCCTTCTATTCTGGAGCCCAGGCCTTGCCACCTACCAGAGGCTGTGACTCTGGGCCACTGAACTATCCCCTCGTATCCTGGCTTACAGACTGCTTGTGGACAGTCAGTGCACCACAGAGCCTCTATCACAGAGTTCCCTAATCAGAGTAGCCCCAGGGTTGGGTTTTTTGGTCTCTGCTGTAGTGCCTGAGAATCACTGGGATATTTCCAGTTTCTTGCTGACTGACCTGCCTGCTCCTCAGGCATTTTCCTCAGCAGTGAAATCACAGAGTATCTCTTCATGGAGGAAAACTAACACAAAGGATCGCCAAGGGCTTTATAAACCTCACAGATTAACTTTCCTTTGTTGGTGGAGCATTATGTTTTTGGCTGGCCCCAGTTCTCAGGTGGGAGAAACCTGAATCTTTCCCAAGGTAAAATGACTTGCTCAAAGCCAGTAGTGAGTCACTGGCAGAGCCAGGAGCCCTCACAGCCTCTCCTTGCTTTAATCAATAGCTTGTACCACTGCACAGTAAAATATGAAATACTTGCATTGCCTGCTTCACCAAGTCTGTGCTGTTTCTCTTTGTCAACAGGTGTTGGCCCTGCTTCTGTGCTAGTGGGGAACCTGGTTGCTGGGAAGCGCATTGCTCAGGCCTCTGGGAGAGACCTTGGACAAATAGAAGACAACGATCTGGTTAAAAAGGTAAATCTCTGCAGCCAGACAATAGTTGTGGGCAGTGAGTGGGGAAGAATCTTGTCCCACAGCTGTGTAAATGCAGTGAGCAGTGGTGTAAGGCACGCAGAAGTGTCCTTCTGGGAGTACAAGTGCTGGCACTCACAACTTCCTTTTGTTGCAGCACCAATTCCTGACGGAGGTGTTACAGTGGAGAGCTCAAGCAACCCCTGACCACCCACTCTTCCTTCTGCTAAATGCCAAGGTACATGTCAGGGAGTTTTCTGTCTAGCCGACAGGCTGGCTGGGTGGTGACTGTATTTAATGACAGATGTGGGGGCTCAGGCAGTGGGGTTCATGTTCATTGTCTCTCTCTGGTTGCTTTATCTATGGGTGAAAAGGACAAGATGTGGGAATTTTCATTGTGTTCACAAGATGAACATAACACTTAACCATTGTCTGGAGTTGGCAGCCCACATGCCACTGTGATGTGTGCCCTTGGAGTGTGCTTTGTCCATGAGCTGTGTAGCATGGCTTCTGGAGTAAGAACTTGCTCAATAGGCTTCCTGGAAGTTGGCATTTCCAAGGAGCAGGCCTAGTGTAAGGCAGTAGATAATGGGCCCCAGGTGTCTGCAGCCTGTCCACGGTGGCTAATGGTACAGGTTGATTTTATGACAACTTCCGTGCTGTCTTTGTACTGCCACCCTATGCCGCACTAGCTCTTGTTCAGCATGTTCCTCTCTTGCCTGTCAAGGGAACCATAGTGTGCACAGCCACCTGCGTCCAGCTGCACAAACGAGCAGAGAGAATTGCATCACTGCTGTGTGACAAGGGACATCTCAATGCAGGAGACAACGTGGTGCTGCTCTATCCTCCTGGTAAGGATGCTCTAGAACTGGCCGCTAGAATCCCCATGTGGAAATGAAGTGTAGCCAGGACAAAACCTTAAGCACCAAGCTGTGTGTGGGCACCAGCGTTTTTGGGGCTGTCTGTATGTGTTGTTTGAAAATATGCTTGTGACAACTGGATCCAGTCAACTTGGGGATTGTCCTTTCACTGGGGAACCTCCAGGTCCTGACTCCCTGCCTAGGTGTTGTCAAGTACTGAAGTACCACCCCTCTGGGTGCTGTGCACCCACTGGTGGCTGCACTGCATCCCTGAGTAGTGTCATGGAAGCTGGCAGGATGGCTGGCTGGACTGTGCTTGTTGCCACCACCTTTGTGACTGAACAGGAAGTGGGAGCTCCCCTGGGGACCCTGTTCTCAGTGGCTACTCTGTGGTTGAGGGCACAGAATACTGTGCGTTTGCCCCTTGTGGCCGGTAATTCACAGCTGCCTGTTACTGAGGACCACGTGTTCCACGCAGATGAAAGGGGCTGTCCCCTGGACCTGGCTGTTTCTCTTCACACTGCTGGGAGCTCTTTGTGGGCTGGCTTCTGCCTCTGCCTGTTTGACTCTCAGTAGACATTGTTCCATGCAGTGCCCAATTCCACTTGGTTCTTTATTCCAGTGGTGCCCAACCTTTTTCCCTGGAAGGCTGGATGGGCAGTTCCTGATCTGGCTGATGGTCCCAATCCAGTGCCCAGAGAGGGTGGGGGGCAGCTCAGCTCCAATCCAGTCATGGGGGAAGGAGAGGAGGGGTGGATCCAAACCAGCCATGTGGCAGGGAGGGAAGGAGGGGGAGTGGCTCAGCCCCTAACCAGCTGCACAGGGGGGAGGGAGCATGGTCTGGCCCCATATTGGCTGTACAGGGAGAGAGGGGGTACAGCCTGGCTCTGAACCAGCTGTGCAGGTTGCTTGGAAATTTAGCATGGAAGGTGACAGTATTTCCACTGCTCCACCACCAAAATTCCCAACATATGGGCTGTCCTGCAGGCCAGATGCCATGGCTCTGGTTCTCCTCTGCAGGCGTTGTTTCCTTCTCTTTCTTGGTCCCTCCACACCTTCTCCATATTGTTCACAACTGTGTTTGTGGACTCTGGGGCTGCAGACAGGGTTGGGAGGTGTGTGCAGCACACACCATTAAGAACTGTAACTGCAATACTGAGGGAGAGGTTAGTGTCACAGCAGCGTCCACCAGCACTTGTGTCCTTGCAGGCATTGAGCTGATTGCTGCCTTCTACGGCTGTTTGTACACTGGGTGTGTTCCTGTGACCGTTCGACCACCTCATGCTCAGAACCTTGCTGCCACTCTGCCTACTGTGCGAATGATCGTAGATGTGAGTACTGGAGATTGGAGCCCAGGGTCCAGCACAGGGCCTTTGCACCTGGGCAGCAAGAAGATAATGCCTCCTGGCTATTTAAAGATCCAGTGCTGCTGTCTTTGGCTGTGTGTATTAGACAGTCCTGCCTCTCCCTCTTACGGGGTGATACAGGCAGAACATACAGTAGAGAGAGGGAGTAACATCCTGACTTGCCTCATGTTACTGCCCATTGACTCCTGTCAGCACTACACCTGAATGGGAGGCCGGGCAGGTGCCACCTCCATGTTCCCTTGTAGTGACAGTGGATAGCTGAGTTTGATTTTGTATTCTCACATGGCTGTGGAAGAAAAGCTGTGGGCAAAATGCAGCCATGCATAACACCCTTCCCAGATGGTGTGGAAGTTTTACCAAGGTCATGTGTATTATAGTCCAAGCCTGGGGGGGTCTTGACTCAGCAGTGTAATGTGGGAGAAGCCAAGAAAGGTAGTGAGAGACCAGAGGGGGACTGACTGTGAAAAGGCATCAGCTGAATATCACTAGGTCTTTCAGTTACGGAGATTGAGAGCCATGTTTGTTACACCTTTAGCAAACATTTATCTGTTTCTGTAGGTCAGCAAAGCTGCCTGCATTCTCACGACTCAAACATTAATGAGACTGCTGAAGTCCAGAGAGGCAGCTGCTGCTGTGGATGTGAAAACCTGGCCAACCATCATTGACACAGGTGACAGCTTCTCTGTGCCACATCTCTTGGATCAAAGAGTTTCAAAGCCCTGTAAAGGGAGTTTCGGTGACTCGGGGGGACACTGCCAGCTCAGATGCTACATGGTAACTGTTTGGGGAGGTGGGGAAGCATTTGAATATTGAGAGAGAATATCCTAGAGACAGACCATAGTTTGACTGCATAATCTGTGACCTTTGTATCCGCAAAAAGTAGTGTATGCAGGGGCTCCATTTGGAGAAGTGTGGCATTTTTCACATGACCCACGCTGGCCTGGGGTAGTGAAAGGGAAACAAGAAGGCCTGGAAGCAGTTCAGTGCTAAGGGCCTTGTAACTACTTGTTCCTTCCAACCAGAGAGAGGTTTTCAAAATCAGCAACCAATTAGAAGGGAAAAATCTGCTAAATCAGATACTGGGGAGAACTACAGCTACAAAGTATGCGCTCGTGTGCCTTGTGCTCATGCAGCTCTGTCTTTTGTTGTCAGGAAGGAAAGTTAGGAAAAGGTAGTTGTTCTTTGTAGCCTCTTCGGCCTGTAATTACTGAATGTTTCTGAATTTGAGCGAAGAACAGTAAATACAAGGCTGGGATGATTTTTTTCTATAATCTGAACCATGTCTGGCACTTTGAGTTCTAATCCCTTGTTCTGCAGCTGCTGAGCTTCATGTGGAACTTGGGTAAAATGAAATTTGTTTGATGTCAGTGGCCTCAGAGTGTGCTTCCATGTCACAGTCAGTCCTGCCTGGCCCCCATCTGGCATGCTCTGCAGAGAGGACAGGGATGAAATGACCCAGGAGAATTGTAAAGTCTCAGTTATGTTCAAGTGTTTGATTAAGTGCTTCACACACCTGTCACATCTCTCCCTGCTGGGTCTCTCAGTGGTACCAGAGTGATTTACAAAATGGTCTCAGGCCAGGCACACCGACTCACATAAAAGGAAATTCTCACCTTTCTGCCTGAGAACAGTTTTCGTTATGAGAAAGCTTTGGCACAGTGACTATCCTGTCCCATAGTCAGCCACCAGGATGGCTCACTCCTGTTCTGCTCCTTCCCCCCCCGTTGGAAGTTCCAGCATCCCCAAGAATCCCAATTTGACTCAGGCCTAAGCTACATCTTTGTTTCTTACTCACACAGATGACTTGCCCAGGAAGCGGCTACCTCAGATCTATAAACCACCCACACCAGAAATGCTGGCGTACCTGGATTTTAGTGTGTCCACAACAGGCATGCTCACAGGGGTGAAGGTATAGTAATACCGCGCTGGAGCCTTTTCTTTCTCTGACTCTGCAGGATAAGAGGGAAGGACTGGGAGGGTTGTTTTTTTTCAGATTTAATTTGAAAGTTTGCCATACTTCCCTCCCTGCCCCAGACAAACTGGGGTGAATAAAGTATGTGTTCGTGAAGCAGCTCTGTCTTGTGCTGCCATAGGGGAAAACTGGGCTCGGAAGTGTTTTCAAGGATTCCTGTTGTCTGGGTTGGTAGAGAATCCCTGTTTGTGGACAACAGGGAATGCTGCTGGGAATACTGCGCAGTGCGTACTAATGAGCCATTGTAATCACACTCGCTGTACTGCACGGAGGTGAATAGCGCTGGGGATTGACCACAGAGAGCTTAGATGCACACTGTATGTACACCAGTGGAATGAGTCTTCACATCAGTGTAGAAAAGTAGCAGACAAATGGTACTCAGCGCTACCTTGGTGTAACTTATTTGAATCTGATGTAAATTCTTATTTGAATCTTAGTACCCTAAGAAAAATCACAGGTAAAACTATAAGGGTGTGCGTTAAACAAGTGTAGGTGTTGTGTGCCTGCAGCTTCACCCAAGGTGGCTGTTTGCTTGTGGCAAACAGGCTACATTGTTCTCCCATCACCTGGTAGAGTGCTACTCCACCAGCAGCATCCCACATGCAGCAAGCCCAGGAGACCTGCTTGTCTGTCCATTCTGGAGTCTGGTGTCATTTACATCAGTGTACAAAACACCAATAAATCTACACCAGTATAAACGCATCATGTGTTCAGATTCAGAGAGGAGGAAACGGAAGCAGAAGTCAAGGCCTGAGGCTCTGCTAGGGGCTGCTGAGTACAGTTAGCTGCTGTGGGATGTGTAGGGTAAGAAACAACCTTTTTATCAAAACTGCCTAGGACAATGCCTCTCCTTTCACGACGTCTTTTTGATACAGAACTGAGCTGGGGGGGACTTTCCCACGCTCTGTGTTTGCCATGCAACATAAGGCTAGCAGTAGTTTAATTTTGAAGAGTAGCATTGTTAGGAAATTAAGCTTAAATCTAACTTTACATAGCATCTGTACTGGGGGAGTCCTGCTCTGACCACTTTGGATTTCAACACTTTATCTCTCCTCCCCGTCTTCTGTTACAGATGTCCCACTCAGCAGTGAGTGCCCTTTGCAGGGCAATAAAGCTCCAGTGTGAGCTCTACTCCTCTCGGCAGATTGCCATTTGCCTGGATCCATACTGTGGGCTCGGCTTTGTGCTCTGGTGCCTTTGCAGGTATGTCTTGGAGTAGAGGCATGGGACTAAGATATTGCCTGGTCTTAAAACAGGAAGTGGAGGGCCCTCCCCTCAGCTGGTGCAGGGCAACACAGCTGGGTTGACTGGGAGCTGAATGGTTTTGGTTTACAGCAGCTGAATATCAGCTCTGGACAGCAGTCCCCCTTGCCTGCTGGGTGCAAGGTCCTCTTTAGCCTGTTTCTCTCGGTCACACGCAGCTGTCCTGTCTCCCATGTTTATTTTATAGGATATTCCTATGGAACCTATTTCTGGGAGTATATGGCGGAGCATGGCTTCCTTCACCTTGACTATTGGAATGTGTGAACTGCTCCTCTGGTTTGATATCCAGCTTGTAGCTGTATTGGTCTAGAGGCAATATTAGTAATACAGTGTTGCTGCAGGAGATGGGCAGCAGAGCCATCATCTGCTGGTCTCAGACAGAATCTCATGACCTGATTTTGGTGTTGCAGATGCATGATGTTGCCAACACACAAAATACTGTAACGATTATTTTAAGGCTAATAGTCCCCTAGACTAAAACCTTCATTCTTCTGGTCTCTCGGCAGTGTGTACTCTGGTCACCAGACCATCTTAATTCCTCCTATGGAGTTGGAAACCAATCTGTTCCTCTGGCTCTCCACTGTCAGTCAGTACAAAATCAGGGACACTTTCTGTTCCTATTCAGTCATGGAGTTGTGCACAAAGGGACTTGGGAATCAGGTTGAAATGTTAAAGGTAAGAGGCTTTGTCTGGGTCTTACACTTATTCCAAAAGTTGATGCCAACTGTCCTGGTAAAGGAAAAGGAGATGACCATTACATGTGTTGATAGCAAAAACTCCAGGAGGGTATCAGCCACATGTGGCACAGATGCTCTGTTACATGATCTTACTATGCACCAGGGCTGTAGATTGGACTTCCTGGCCCACCTATAAAGCAGAAGCACCATCCCCATTGGAGGCGTTGGTTGTAGCTGTGTTGGTCTAAGGACCTAGGTAGACACGGTTCTTTGGGTAAATGTGATATCGTTTATTAATTTTTGTAATATTGGGTTCTAACCCATCCAGGAGAGCACAAAAAACTGCAAACTGTCCCTCTCCCTGAAGAAGGGTGTTTGTACCCAAAAGCTTGCAAAGAACATTTTTTTCCAACTCATAAGTTGGTATAATAAAAGATATCACATATCCCCATTGGAGTGCCTAGAAGATAAAAAGCAAAAGGTTCAAGGAACTTTTATATCAGTTTTCCCTAAAATGGGCTCTGTGCTGCGTGTACACATTGGAGCTCAGTATTGCTGTGTTGGTGATACAGAATTTTGAAGGTTTCCTTGTATTGTCACACAGGCTATTGCTCAGATCTGAAGTACATGATACTTCACCCTTAATTATAGGTTAGGAATGTCTAGTGCTCAGAACAGATCACTGCAAGTTCTGGTCCAAACTTTGGTGTAACTGTGATCTTCAGCAAATCCCCTTTCTCCTGCCAGCTTCAGTTTCTTCCACTTTATTTTCCATGATCTAGCATAAAGAAGTGAAAGGCACTATGCTCCTTATAATAGCAAGCTGTGTTGACAATGTCATAGTTCTAGTAGTTATTCTGGGACTTAAAACTTGCATGTCATAGCTTACAAAGAGGGAAGCAAGTAGGGAAACTAAATGTGCACATAGGGGTGTCCCCCACAGCTGGAATAGAGGCGTCCATTCTTCTGAATGTGAAGCAGGAGGGTAGACAGTCTTCAGCAACAATGTGTCTGGTTGCATTGTCAGAAGCAGAGCAGCAGTCTTACTTGCATGCCTCTTTCTTCAGGCAAGAGGAATTCATCTGTCCTGTGTCCGGACCTGTGTGGTGGTTGCAGAGGAGCGGCCACGAGTCTCTCTGACCCAGTCCTTCTCCAAGCTCTTCAAAGACATTGGCCTGTCTTTGCGTGCTGTCAGCACCACCTTTGGGTCGAGAGTCAATGTAGCCATCTGTTTACAGGTATGTTAGGGTGCTTTCAGGGAGCACAAGCATTGTCAGTAGTAGCAGGTTTCCAGGTCCCATTGCTCTCTTGAGTTCTTAAACTTCTTGGCTACCAGACACTGTCTGGTTACTAGTTTAACTCAAAATTCTGCTCTTTGGAGGACTAGCTGGTATGTAGAGAACAGCCGGGCATAGTATCCTGCAGCTCCTTCATGTTCTTGGATCATCAGATCACACTGCAGAAATAAGAGACAGCTGAAATACTTCCCAGGTTTCATATTTCTGTGTAAGTCTGCTTTTCCTGTGGTAGCCAGTGGGAGGCTGGTCACTGAGGCAGACATTCTCGAGGAGCAGATTGTTCTGAGGTGACATCCATTCTGGCCCAGTTTTCACACTTCTCAGCATTGCAGCTTTGCAGGTAGGAGTGATCATTGCAGCCAGGTGCTGCTGGCCTGCCTGCATAAGTGCTCCCCCAGTGTCAGCATGGGACTTGTGCAGACACTGACTGCACCTGACCTGCGGTTGTGTCCTTGAGCCCCACACTCCTTAGCTTGGAAGTTAGACTAGGGACAGGTTGAAGATAATCTTTGAGATGTCTTGTTTTCATAAAGTAAACTTATTAGAATAAGTGATGGGATCCAGACCCTAAAAGAACCATACAGCTCCCACTGAGCAAGAGAATGGGAGGCTCAGCTGTAGGTGAGAATCAGGGGGGCCTCACATGGCCTAGTTTTGCTAACCAAACAGCTATTCAAGGACTGGTTCGCCTCCCATAATGCCTCTTGATTGGAGCAGGTGTTACAGAAATACTGCTGTTTGTGTCGCCTTTGTGCTGTAAATCGTACTGCTGTTTGCTCTTTTCTGAATTTTTGATACTTTATATTAATTACCATATCATTCTGATTAAAAATATAAAAACTTTTTTCAATGTTAACCCTTTAGGGAACCTCTGGGCCTGACCCCACTACAGTGTACGTAGACCTGAAATCATTAAGGCATGACAGGTACAGTATATTTACATTGCACTTGATTAATAATCCACTATGTAATGTACTAGATAGTACTGTATTGGAACAGATTCCTCTTGCTAGATGAGTTTGCAGGTTTTTGCTTTTCTTGATGTCTTTTGTTTTTATTTCTTCAGAGTACGATTAGTAGAGAGGGGAGCTCCACAAAGCTTGCTGCTTTCAGAGTCCGGGAAGGTAATTTTTCATGGATTTCCTAATAGCTTGGCATGTAGAACATCTGAGCATATGGCTGCATGCATATCTCCTTCAAATGTTTTACATGCACACTTGCCGTTCAGAAAGGCAGCTGTATTCATCATATGCTATGGCATGGGAGTGGCGAGCTTTCCATTAACTTTCCAGTGCAGTACTACCCATTTATGATGAATTCTTTTCTGACTCAACCGTATTCTCCACTGGAACTGGTTGTTTCCATGGTGCGATGTACTAAAACTTTTTTGGGTTTCAGTGTTCTCTCTTTCTGGAGGCTGCCATGCATTGGGGATGGACCATAGCTGTGTCCCTGTTACTTCATTTAAGTAAAGCAAAGTATTTCCAAGTGTTCTGGACAGAGTTCATTATTTAAACTCTCAAATTCTATGATGGCCAGAACTGATGGTGCCAGAATGCCGTGTCCATCTCAGCTCGTGTCATTAACATATTCTTGCTAATATATGAATTGGTATGTCAGGGTTTTTATACACGCTATATAAATTTCATAGACATTTGGGCTGAAAGGGACCCCAGAGGATCATAGAGTCCAGCCCTCCACCCCAGGAGCAGGAAGTCAGCAGGGATCATAGGATCCCAGCAAGATAAGCATCCAAATGTGTTCTGAAGGCATTCAAAGTGAGCGCTTGAACCGCCTCAGGCGGCAGTCTGTTCCAAACCTTGGGGGCTCAGACAGTGAAGAAGTTCTTTCTTCTTAATAGTCGTTCCCCCGGATCCTGATGTGCACCCCTGATAAGCTTATAGGTGGCCACCACATCACCCCTAAGCCTGTGCTTTTCCAGGCTGAATAGCCCCATTGCTCTCAGCCTTTCATCACAAGGTCTGTTTTCCTGCCCTCTGATCATGTGCATGGCTCTCCTCTGCAGCCTCTCAAGCTTCTCCACATCCTTTTGGAATTGTGGAGCCCCAAACTGGGCGCAGTACTCCAGCTGCAGCCTTACCAAGGCTGAGTACAACGGGAGAATGACATCCCAGGATTTGCTTAAGAAGCATCTTTGGATGCAAGCCAGCGTTTTGCTCACTTTACTAGCCGCAGCATCACGCTGAAGGCTCGTGTTCATCTTGTGGTCAGCCATGACCCCCAAGTCCCTTTCATCTGTAGAGCTAACCAGCGTAGCACTACTGAGCCTATATGCATGTTTGCACGTTTTTCCTCCCAAGGTGGGAGATACGTGGACAAGTACACACACACACGAACGTGGAGGCATGTGTAACTTCCGTAGGTGAAAGCTGTGCCATAAGTCAGAGGTGAATGAGGAGCTTTTGGATTTTGCATACTTGCATGCAGCTGATCCATGCAGAAATACCCATATTCCTTTGTTGTTCCTTAGATTTTACCTGGAGTCAAAGTGGTCATAGTCAATCCTGAGACCAAAGGGCCTGTTGGAGATTCTCATCTTGGAGAGGTAGGTGCTGATTTAATTGTTATCGGGAGTTTCTCTGCTGCTCGCTGGCTGAGCTGTTTTATTTCCGTCTGTGTAGCTTTATTTGCTCTGTTACTCGATTTGTTAAGCTACTGGCCAACAGAATGAACCTGCTCAGGCTTTATTATTAATGCTGCTGTGCAGTTGTTGAAGTGCTCAGAGCATTTTTATGAGTGGTGCTTTTCATGTCAAACCTAGAGAATGAGAAATCATTTTAGAACTGAAAGGCTCACTGTAGCAGATCTCACTTTGCTTTGGGGACCATTTTCTCAGGCTGGGTTTCCACACCGTCGGTCTAGTTTGTAATTATTCTGATTGCTTTGATTACACTTAAGTATATTTCATCATAGTTAAACTTGCTCTGATAGGAACTGTTGGGGCTCGGAGGCAGTAAGGCCTTGTAGCCAGTTCATCCACTTACTCTTGCAGGTACAGGGGACAGGCAGTTGCCAGGGGCATTTTGAGACTCTGCAAGATAGATTTGGCCCTTGGGTGGCACTTCTGGAATCTTGAACCAAGGAAATCTTAGTTGCAAAGAGAGCTTCTTATTACAGTTCAGTCCCTTAATTATTCCCTTGGGAAACAGTGCTTTTAATCTTCTTATTCAAAGAATGCCCTGCTTCCATGGGGCACAGGTCTGAGTATTGTATTATTTCCTTTAGATTTGGGTGAATAGTCCACATACAGCCAGTGGCTACTACACCATCTACGATAATGAAACCCTCCCA
Source organism: Crocodylus siamensis (assembly GCF_052110815.1). Lineage (NCBI taxonomy): Eukaryota > Metazoa > Chordata > Crocodylia > Crocodylidae > Crocodylus > Crocodylus siamensis. The sequence continues at coordinate 5,326,336 of NC_143400.1, forward strand.
GCTGATCATTTCAATACTCGCTTGAGCTTTGGTGATGCTGCTCAGACGCTTTGGGCTCGAACTGGATACCTTGGCTTTGTTCGCCGGACGGAGCTCACAGCTGCCAGTGGAGGTTTGACAAAAATAAATCTCTTTTACCATTTAAGCAAAGATGGAGAATCTGCCATTGTTTCTGGTGATAGTGTGCGACTGCCTCAGGTCTCCATGGTGTATTCTCCAAAGGAGTAATCAGTTCTTCCTTCTCTAATACCAGCTTTCCAAGCCCCAGCTATAGCCATCTGGCACTCTGTAGTCTCCTCCTGGGTTGGAACAAGAGTTCCTCAAATGAACATGTGCTTTATTCCTCTACCCCCTGTGTTTTGTTTCTGACTTATCTCTGGCCAAATGGAGGAACTGAGGTCTGTTAACTGCTTCTGGTGAGAGAACAGGGGCCATAGTAGAGGCATGTAGCAAACTCTCCACTCGCCAGCTCCTGGGAATGAAACGCACCTAGCCTGCGATTTCAAACCACAGGTAATTCCAGGCAGCTTGTTTCTGGGATAGAGAAAGGCAAGCTGTTTCCTGGCACTGCTCTGGCTAAGAATGTGTGATTGCATGTGACATTTGGAATTTTTTGCTAGCCCTTTATTTCAGGCTGTTTTTATCCTTGTAATTTTACTCTAGAATAATTCATGTTGTCTGGAAGACAGGTAGCAGAAGGGGTTTTCCACTATGGCTCTAAGAAGACTCTTCAAACGTTGGCAAAGAGTTTTGTGGCCAGTGCAGTTTACTCAAGTGCCATGGATAAAATAATTATGCTGGCAAAATATAATTGCTAATGCAGCCATGTGTACATTAAAGCCCTGTGTCAGATAGAATGACAGCCTTAAGTACTGCTGTTATACCAACAGGAGTTTCTAATGCAGACCTGAGCTTTACCAAAGCTGCTGTAATCCTGCAACCTGATTGGCTCCCATAGGGAACACTAAGGCCACAGTTTATTAATATCTTATCCATTTGAAAGTTGGTATTAGACCCTCACCTACAGTTATTAAATTCATATATAAGACCTGTTATTCCTGTCTGTATTTGAATCTGATTGTAACTGTAAAGCAAACAGTATGAGTTTAGGAGTATGCTATGCTTGCAGTGGTTATAACAGTGCTGCTACTACTTTTACACATGCCTGTAGGAATATATGACATGAAACCTGGGTTCGTTTTAGAGGTTTGTGGTATTTGGACTATAGTTGATAGATATTAAAGCAATGAGGTATGGACAGAAAAATATATAAAGCATTTCAAATTCTGCCATTTGGAAACATTTTTCATTTGCAGTATATCAGTTGCATACAAACAAAGCTGCCTCCCAGCTAAAGTGTCACTGTAACACATTTCGGTTATCCCTGTTTCATCAAGAGTAATTTTTGATAGGAGTTCAAACAGATACATTGCACTGCACCACTCTCATCTGCCCACTCAATTTTTGCTGCACTTTAGAGTTGTTCAAAGTGCTATAAATTTTAAATCTGTTGTGAAGAATTGAATACTTATGTTCTTAAATGTTGCTTTTTCATATCTAAAGACAGTAATAAATCTCTCTATATAGTATCCCAGAATAAAGTTACTTACCAACACCTTGATCATAGCAAGACAAGTGAAAACAGCATTTTCTGTGTTTTGAGAGGATGTTGAGATCTGTTGTGGCTAAATATCTGTCCTGTTTAAATATTTCAACTAAAAGCAAGTACGAATATTTGTGCGGACACAAATGAGGTGTGGTACTGATTGGTATAAAGTGTAGTGCAGTCGGGTACTTTGCTGGGGATAGCCTGTAATATCCATTGTCCAGTGCTCTGTCCCCTAGAGAAGATATTGCCATTAGTGCCCAGGATTTAAATAAATGTCCAGGAGGGACTGCGGTGTAAACATTCATAACCCAGGTGTCTGTGTATGTTTGACTATGTCAGTACTTATTTTCTGTGTTCCCCTAAAGTATGCTTGTGTCTAATTTTTTGTTTTTTCCCTCAGAGCGCCATGATGCACTGTATGTTGTAGGAGCTCTGGATGAAACTTTGGAGCTGAGAGGACTGCGTTATCATCCAATTGATATAGAGACCTCAGTTTCACGAACACACAGGAGCATTGCTGAATGGTAAACTAGAATACAAGGAATGCACGTATCCTTAGTTAGCTGGGGGTTTAGCGATCGCATGAAGTAGCAGGAAAAGCACAAGGATAAGTCAGATGAGCTCTGTTCCCAGATATACTTTGTGGCCACTGGCAAGTCACATAACCACTCTGTGCCTCAGTTTTTCCATTTGCACACTAGGGGTAGTACTCAGCTGAGGCTTCATTTGTGAGGAGCCTTAACAAAAGATGACAAAATATAAACTTCATCCTCTGTTTTGGTGCATAAAGATCAGTTCTCTATTCTTACACACATAAGTGAAAGAAACATTTAGCCTGCATGTCAGACTTCCTGGTTACTAGTGTTTAGGATTTGCCCTGGTTTTTGACAGTACTGTTTCCGCTCTTCACTTTGTTCTCACTTATTTGAGGGACTCCTGTATCCTGGGATGGATGGCTAAACAACTGGAAGAGGATCTGGAAATCCTTATCCAAAATAATGCTCAGAATCCCCAAAACAAAACTGTTCTCGAACTTTAAGATGCGCAAACAATGGACTCGTCTAGAACTTGTAGAGAGGAAGATGAGAACAGCTCTCCCCACTTGTAGAAAGGACTGGCTAGGACTCTTGTGTGAAATCAGAACTGTTTTACAGGTTTCCCTTAATTTATGCTGGTTCTTTATATGCGAATTTGCTCTTATGCAATGCGCATATTTAGATCCATAATTTGGTAGATAAGAGGTAAATTCGCTCTTATGCAATCAACATAGACCCCCACCACCACCACCACCAGATAAGTCTGTGGGGGGAGGTGAAAGGGCTGTGGCCCCACTCACCCCAGCCCCGGCTGCAGTGGCCCTTGGAGTGGCTGCTGAGCTGCATCATGCTCCGCCTGTCCCCCCATGCCTGGTCTCACCCCAGCTCCTGGGCTGTGCCGTACCATGGTGCAGGCAGCTGGTGTTAGCTGTTCCTGGGGCCACTCCGGCGTGGGCTGGGGCGAGTGTGGATAAGCAGAGCCATGGGCGGCGTGGGGCACAGCATTCACCCCAACCCTTGCTGCAGTGGCCGTGGGAGCAGCCAACACTAGCTGCCTGCACCAGGACATGGTGCAGCCCAGGAGTAGAGGTGACTGGGGACAGGTGGAGCATGGTGTAGCCCAGCAGCTGCAGGCAGCTGGCATCAGCCACCCCTGGGGCCTCTGCAGCCGGGGCTGGGGTGACTGCTACTCTAGACTTTTCCCTCCCCTCACCCCTTCCCTAGTCTCAGCCTCACTCCCTCCCTCACCACCATGGCAACCTATCCCTGTTTGTTACATTGTAAAGTGGGTTTGCTTTATGCAAATTAGATTTATGCACTCTTCTCTGGGAACACATGTACAGCATAAATTGAGGGAAACCTGTATTTTAAAATGTGTTTGATGCAGCTCCTTAACACCCTCCCTCCCTTCCCTCCTACCATTTTCTTGCTAGGATACTGCCTGTAGATGGACAACTCAAAACATATTATGTACACATTGTGCTTTACCCGCCTGCTAGGAAAGGGAGTGAGAGGGTCTTATAATAGTGAAAGGTGTAATAGATGGAAGGAATTTATGCATCCGGAAAATACTGAAACAAATAACAAATGCTGGAAAAGGGCAGTTAGATTTGTAGCTTCATACTAATTAATTATGTATTAAATATTTCTTTTGTTAACTTTCAGTGCTGTATTCACATGGACCAACTTGCTTGTGGTAGTTGTGGAGCTGTGTGGCTGTGAACAGGAAGCCCTGGATTTAGTCCCCCTGGTTACCAATGTGGTTCTGGAAGAACATTATCTAATTGTGGGAGTAGTGGTGGTGGTGGATCCAGGAGTGATTCCTATCAATTCCAGAGGAGAGAAGCAACGGATGCATCTCCGTGACAGTTTCCTGGCTGATCAGTTAGACCCGATCTATGTGGCTTACAACATGTAGCCTGGGGGTAGAGGGAGATGTTCACAAACTTCACAGGGCCACCTGAATGGCCAGTGGTCTCTATAGAAATGAAGCTGGTGAAAAAGTACTAATACTTGATTGAATTTACTACCCTATTTCCTTCATCTCATCCTGTGGGATTATGAATGCATCAACAAGAGGAAATATGGTAGCCAATGGAAAATGTTTGTAACAGTTTACTGAACATTATTAGCTTTACAGACAATGCAAAGTTGACAGGCGTGAGCTACAAAATTCCTAAGGCCTTTACAGTAGTGTTACTTTTTTCATTTGTTGTATATATTTGTATTTTTATCTAATACTGTTTTAGGATTATATAAGGGGAGGTTTATTTAGTTAGATGATAAACTATTAAGAAATGGGTCATCAGAATCCTGCAGTTCCCCAGTATATAACATACTTTGCAATGTACTGTAGGTGTTCATTCCATGGGATCACACTGCTTATTTAAAATTGTGCCATGACCAAATCAATGACTCACTGAATCTAAGAATTACTTATTCATATAGATATTTCTTGAATTTAAAATAATTTTACATATATTTTAAATATGTAAATATGAATATACACAATTCACTTAAAATCAGCTTGGGTAACGATGGCATTTGAAGTAGAGGCATTTAAGGACTGTACTTTTTTTTAAGTCCTTACTCTAATTATGTTTGGTCAGGCAACTAATATGAGATATGCAGATCTTATGCAAGTTTTCTTAATTCAGTATGTAGTCTGTTTCTTATTTCTGGCCAGAATGTGTCACTGCATATAGAAAACTATGATTTTAAGGCTCATCTTTCTAAAAGAGGCTGAAGCATTTAAATTGTAAAAACCATTACAGTGAAACTCCACAGTGCTTAACAGAAGCTGGTGCTTCTAGCCATTTGAGTTTTGTGTTAAAAGCACAACAAAAATCTAAGATTATGACACAAATTGACACACAGGTGAATTGGGAGTGAACCTATCTTGAATCTATTCCATTGTGTGCATGCAGGTATAGCAGCAAATGCGATTTGTACAGAAGACTTTGTTTAAACTGGAAATACCAGGAAATACCATTTCTTAAGGCATTCACCAAAATGAATGTTTCTGGTCTGGATATCAACTAAAATCAGCAGAGTGGAGTTTTTTGTGATTTTGGTTGGTTGTTTTTTTATTTAAAGTAAGAGGAACAACAGAGGGCAGAGAAAGCAGTTGCAGTGAATATATGGTGAAATATCTATAGTAAAGTCATTACAGCATCCAAAATAGTTGGTCAATTTCCGGCATATGCAAACACTGAAAAGCAGAAGCCTTGAAGCATATAGGAATGTTGGCTGTTCACAAACTCTTTGCAGTCCTTGGTGCACGGGACTAAGGAGATGACAAGGGTCAGCTTCAATTCAGAGTTGTTTCTTTTGTCTAATCTTTAACAGCCTTTGAATATATTTAAAGTCCCTGTTGTTTTGCTCCCCCCTTCCATTTATGAAGGGACAAAAGAGTTTGGAAGTACATGAGATACCAGATACTGTAATTGCTCTTTTGGACCAGTTGTGGTCTGTTATGTAAATATTTAATAAGGATATTTTAATAGTATTATTTACCTCCATTTTAATAAGTACACAATGTTTTCAGACAACTTTTAAAGGTTTATCATGTAAACATGGATAAATCCTTAACTATGTAGTAGATTTATTAAGTGCAGCTTTGACAGCCATCTGTAAACAAATTCCAGTTTTGTAGTTGAAAAACTGATACAGTCTAACAGTCTACTGGAGGTCTGAAGTACTAAAATTAAGATAGAAAACTCCAAATATATGTTTAAAAATTTAGGATTAAGTTTTTTGTATCATCGTAGATCTTCAAATACTAAGGCAAGTCTTTCATCAGGGAGAAAGGAGAGTTCTTTGCAAACACTGGAACTACAAATTTACATTTCTGAAGAGTTAATATTTCAAAGTCTAGACATTTAAAAGGAGACCTTCATAGATATATTAAAACATTGGTATTTCCACAATGTCATGCTGCTGTATAGATGTTAGAAGTGTGTGAAGCCTCCATATAAATCTGATTTTAACTAACTGCCTGGAAAAGTGAAGAAATTGACACTTCTATCTGCTGATGATACAGAATTAATGCTAGTGCAGCTTCTTTACATAACAGCTATCAAACTTGCTCAAGTACTACAGCTCCATTTGACAGAAAATCTCTTCTTCACACACCACTTTCTCTTGCATAGCAAGCGTGATTTGCAATGCAGCCTCGTGTAGTTGATCTACATTTAAGAAACAATGCTGAGAAGCTGTTTAACTTCTTAATATCCTAGTCCTGTAACTTTTTTAATAACTTGTTTTGACAGGTTGAAATCTTAAACTATTGAAGGTGGACTCTATCACATTTTGGAATTTTTTCAGCCTGAAGTTCTCTTTTGAGTACTGAAAAATTCCATGATTTTGCTGTTTTGTTGTTTTTTTTGCTCTTGCTCTCTCCTTTTTTTGTAATTAAGTCTTCTGAGTTTAGCATGTGATTGTATCCTGGCTCAATAGATTACTGTAACTAGGAACTCATGTATTAGAATTGTCAGTTACGGTCTTTGCCCCCACCATTGCCCATAATGCTCTAATTGTGTTTGCAATTAAGTAGCGTATAGAAGATGGTCACCTTTGATAATGTTGGATGCTTCTGACCATGTTCAGCATAAAGCAGTGTTTCCAAGAGGAAGTCCTGCGTTCTAACTGTACCTCTGCCACTGACTTGCTGTGTGGCCTTTGTCAAATAATTTCACTGCCTTCATTTCCTCATCTGTAGGTGAGAATATTATCTAATCCTTACAACATCCCTGTGAGGTAACTAGCTGTACAGCACTAAGTGCTCAGAAATATTCACTAATGGCCTCCTTGAGGTTGGGAATAAAGTGATGCCCTTCCAAACCGATTAATGATTTATTTGGTTAATTTTTGGAGAGCATTAAAAGAGAGAAACAATTCACCCTAAAGCATTTCCTTGCTATGATAGGGAATTCTTTCCTATGTGAATGAACATTCAATGCATGTTTGCCTGGCATAGCATTGGTCTATACAAACACACCCTCAAGCTTCAGAAACCTGGCTGAGCCACCAAAGGCATTGGCGTTAAGAAAATTAGAGTTCTGAACAGGAATAGCTATCAACACTGGATCAAGAAATGAGTCCAAAGAGAGCAGATGTGTTTAAATGTATGTTTAGGTCTACTCTGGTGTCACTTTTTTTAAAGCTCATCTAATGGCAAAAGCCACTTAATTTCCTGTTGTAGTCCATGCCATGAATCTGAGTTAAGAGCTGCAGTGAATTCTGAGAGTCAGTTACTTTTTTTTATAGCTTGAACAAGAAGTTTTTACCCAAAATGGACAACTACTCCCCTAGCAAAGTTTGTGGCATAAAATTACTATACTCTAAATTCTGTATTCTGCTAATGCTTGCATTGCATTTCTGGTTTAGATAACTGTAATAAAGATGGGTCATCCTAACTGTCCTGGAGATAAGGTTGTAAAAACAGGATTAGAATTTTAGCCCTAAATATCTTTTTTTTCATTGTCAATCTATTTACCATTGTCAAATTCAGACTACAGCATTATGTAATTATGTATAAAGTTTTTTATTTATTTGAAATTAGATTAGATATACATTTTTAAATTTAACATCTGGCTGGACAGTGTTCCATTAACGCATTGATTGTGTTTCTTTTGTCTTGTGTTAATAAATATTGATGCCTGATTGCTTGCTTAGTCCTTCATATGCTCTCTCCCTGAAGCTCCCTTAAGAGAATTTTGTCAGGATGTAACACTTGTTACTCATTCGGTGAACTGGGGAGCTTTGAAAGTATTCTTGAACATTTGCATACACAGACATATGTTTGCAAAGCCTGAATCTTTGAGCAGCTGAGCTCCTTCCACTGATCGAAATGCAGGTGCTTTAAGACCTAAAGAACTGGACCTGTATATCATTGCAGGTCAAGTTATAACCGAGATCCACTAAAGTGGATGTACAGTTCAGATATGATCTATTGATTTTCAAATGCATGATCTGTTTTTAAGGTGTTGAAAATAGGTTCTCATTACTTGGCTTCTGCTTTGAACAATACTTTTTAAACTAGAATTCCATGTAAGATAGGTTTCTGCTAAACTGGTTAAAGAAACAACTGGAATTTATTAGAATCTATTTTAGACCATTCTTGTTTACATTAAGAGTGACCATGAAACCTTTTGTATGGAATTTTCTGAAGTGATCAGTGTTAATGGTTAAAGAGTTGGGCCATTGCTGACTGCTGCACAATCCTACTGAAATAACTGAATTGAGAATATTCAGCAGACTGCGGGATCCCAGTGACTTAATAAGGATACTTCCTCCTGCTGCAAAACTTTTATGTTTATAAGATGTGCATTTTGAAACAGAGGGTCTTTCACCCCCTTCTTAACATTTACAGTTTTGCATCCTAGTTTATCTAGAAATGTGTGCCTGTGGAACATACTTCACCAGAACAGAAGAGCTGTGTTCCAAGCTCCTTTATCCTACCTGTGTGGTGCATCAGCCATTCACACAGCCTGTTCAAACACTGAATATTCAGTTTCGCTGCACTTTGTAAATACATTTGTCAAAGCTTGAGCTGCCAAGCATTCTGATTGACAAAGATGCATCATGTAAGTGAACTTTGTTACGATTATGCTCTTGGAAGGTGCTCTCATTATATGCAGCCTGAGAATCATGTGTTTTTAGCATCTCTTCTGTGCTTTGTTGAATGTTAGGAAATTTGGACTTTTAAATTTTTTTAAGGCAGCAACTTTGTATTTTCCCCTAAATGTCAGTTAAGCCACATAGAGGTTTGACTTAGATGGTTCTATTAACTGTTAAGTGAATTTGTTTTCTCAGTAAGTATAACTGACATCATTGGACATTACAGACCCTTCTTCCTTGACTTTGGTGACCCTGTTTATTCACAAGCCACATTTTTGTGCCAATTACCTTCACTTCTTTATGTCACTAAAGGGGGAATTCATTGATTCACATACAAGACAAACATAGCAATAAAGTTTGAAAGAATGTTATGTTGTTTGTGGCCTTAATCTTAAGATTTAGATGAGGAATGACACAAGCCTCCAGCCAGCTTTTGTAATTTTAGCCAGGATTTGAGTTTGCTGGCCTATGACTATGGAAAAGCAATTATATACAGCTTTCCAGTAAAATGATGAGGTAGGAAGCTTGGCCTTATCTGAGGTTCAACACTAAATAATTCTGCTGTCAGGGTTTAACAATGGCAATTGTGTTGAAAGATGTCATCTTCAAATGTCTGTAGACTTAAGAAATACTTTGGAACAGTAAGAATATAATTAATATATTTTTATAAACCCAACTCTACCTAGCCATTGTGCATGCGTGCGCGCCCACATACCACACACATGATTTTCCATAAATTCTAAACAGCAGTCTTACCCTGGTTCCTTGTTTCTGTGTGAAGAAATACCCTATCCAGGAAGCATTTCCTACATTTTTAGCTTAGTTTAACATACAACCTAAAAGCAGTAAACAATTTATGATATTTTTGTAACTTTCTTCTACTTTTGGGTTCACAAAGATTTACTCAGTTTTGGTGGTAGATGGGGGGAGTATAGCTATGTAAATATAGATGGCAACAAAATTAATTTACCAGAGTCCTGAGTCATGTGGGTCTCCAGTTAACTTTTTTATTTCATTTGTAATTGTTGCCTTCATTCCTGTCTAACTTTTAAATTACAGTTTTCAAGAAGCGCGCTTGGGTTATTTAATACACTTTAACTGTTGGTATTTGCAACTCTCAGAGCTGCTTTAATTAAAGTGACCCCCTCCCCTCCTCCTGGAGCATGTGTATAAAAGCCCAGTGTTTGCAATAACTAATTTATTGTTCTTAAAAATATATATATAAATGGTATAAACATCGTTCCATGTTCATTGTTGTTTTTTGTAGAGATAGTAGAGGGTGCATATCTGCAAATCTCTTGCCTAAAAGATTACGGTAGTAGTTTAGGGCTTGTTTCAAGAAATTAAAACTTAATTTAAAACCAAATTAAAACTGTGTATGAAATGTTATACCGTATTTATAAATTTAATCTTAAAATGGGGAATATTTCAAGGGTTGCAAAAGTGCAAGATAATTGTGTTTTAGAGATCACTAGCAGCTATGGTTTTCTAGGACAAGCGAATACCATACACAATACTTGTTTTATTTCACAACTAAGAGATGCTAATCTTTATAGTGTTATAGAGCTGGTCGAAGAGTAGAAGTGTCATGAACCTTGCCCATGACCAGCACTATAAACTCTGGAGTCTGCCTCCTGCTAAGTATACTGAAATGAGCAAAATAGCAAAGTGCCGAGAGACGTTTCAGTGAACCAAACCACTACTGCGAACCTGAAAATGTGTGTCAAGAGTTTTTTTTCCAATTTCTGACAGCCTTCCTCACCAGCTAATTTTCTGGCTGGAGGGACTTCATTCCTAGCATGTCTTCAAAAATTTGGTTTTGCAGCTGTACCTGTACCTACATGCTCCAGGGAATACGAGGGAAATCTTCAAACTTATTTATGTTTTTTTCACAACAGGACTGTAGCACAATGGCCAAACCTTAGGTTTCTGCTGGTTTGGTCACTTTAAAGCTGCAATCCAACCTCTGCAGCAACCACACAGCAACAAGCTGATTTATAATTACCTCAAGAGACTAGATATTTCAAAACCCTAATGTTTTCTTCTTAAAACAAAAGAAACTTTTACAATTAATTTTATATATAAAATGAACACAAGGAATATTTTCATACAAGATTTTAATGGAAATCATTACTGTCATGTCAAGTGTAAGCCAAAACTTAAAGACTTTTTGAAAGGAAGAAAATTATTCCCAGTAAAATATTTCCATTGTATTAAAATTTTACTGGAGCATTATTTAGAAAACAAACCAGCCTCTCTACTAATACAATACCACGTAATGTTAGTATAGGAAAATAAAGTTACTCAAATTGAGTAGGTGAAACTGATTAGACATTGTCCGAGTTTCAAAACTAATCAATGAAAATGTGAGCATTTCGGTATATCTTGTTAAAGCAAGTGTTTTAAAAAACTACAAAAAACTAAAAGTGGAAAGTTTAAATATATTCAAACATTTTCACAGGAATTGATTAAATATCAAACTAATATAAATATAAAATACAAAAGTGGAAAGATAATGCTCTTAAAGGTTCTGATGACATCAGTATGAGACCTTTGCTATCATGGCTACCCTGTTATCGCTGGAATTTTTTTGATTTGCGCATAGCTGGAAGCTGTATACTGTGTGGTTTATGTATGTACAAAGTACAAGTCATTTACCCTCTATGCAATGTAACTAAATCTCCTTTAAGAGCCTGACTGACACTCACTGAAGTCACTGGAAAGATTTCCATTGACTTCAGTGATTAGTTGGATCATGCTTATCCTGCTTCTATTACAGTAGATGGCTAAACTCTGAAAATGTAGCTGTGAAAGGATCACTGTGAAGAGAAAGGGAACGTTACCTGTTAAGTACTGTATAGCTTTTACTTGTAGTTCTCATTCACTTTTGAAATATTTGCGTAGATAAAAATGGTAATCTATACTTGCGTTTCATTCTGAGATTATCAAGAATTCTAGCCAAAAGATATTGCAACATTTACACGTTTGATCTTTGCTCTTAATGTAAGCTGCAGTTATGCGGTGAGGCTAACATTAAACTTTGTCCATTTTTGGTGGTGTAACTCTTTATTTTAAACCATACTGAAATAATGCTAATGTAAAAAAAAAAAAAAAAAGTAGCCAGAATTGCTTACAATTACATGTTTTATTACAGACATGCAAATATACCAGTCTAATGGACATAAGATATTTTTGCTTTGGTATGTTACTCTAATTAAGCTGTGCTGATATTGAGTTAACCACTGCTATATATTACATATATGTTTTGTGACAGTATTCAATGTTTGCTTTATTCACATCTGTTTTGTACACTGATTCCATTTTTCATATTTCAGTTGCAAAATAAAATTAAATGCTTTTATTCTTGTTTTGACAAGCGATTTCTTGAGTGTGAAATGTAATGAAATTGAGTTGTTCAGAGAGGCTCTCAAAATACAAGGTCTATTTTAATTCTTACCTGTTTGTCTAAATAAGTTCTCTCAACTGGAAGTTTCTCTCTCCGCAACCTGTCAGGCCAGTTGCTGAGGCTTTTCGTTCTCTTGTGCAATTTGTTTGCACTGTCTACAGTGCATTAACTGATCTTTATGTAAACACAGAAGAAAAGGAACAGTATTGCAGCTTTAAACTAGTAGAATGTTACCTTTTGGGGAAAGTGCAATTTTGAATGTATCAAAATGCACAATTACAGAGACCATAGAGACTAACCACATGGTAACATTAAGGTATTATTGTATTGTGAGAGAGTTTTACAGGTATCACTAACCAATTGCAATTATCCATTTGTGAAACATGACTGTTAGAACTGTATAATCCCTTCAAAAAAGAAAATGTATACAAAAATCATTTGTATGTTAATGTAAATAAACAGTTGTGCCATACTGCAAATAAAATAGTATGTCTGGACTTGGGGGGAAATTTTAAGCACTAATCAAAAGCAATGGCTATAGTTTTTGTTCTCTCTCTAGACCCAGTGTCAGGAATGTTTTTGGACAGTGCCAAAAACCTGCAACCTCAACTTGTAAGAAGTTGGCATGCCAGGGGCAAGTAGCAGTGGGGGAGCTGGGAGGGGCCTGATCCTTGTTGTGGCAGTGCAGTCCTAGCCCCTTCCCTGTCATCCACCCCAAGACACACACGCCAAGCAAAATGCCTGTGTACCATGCTTTGGTACGCATGCCGAGGGTTGCCTACCCCTACTCTAGACTCTCTTCTGTTTGAATAGTAATCCTTTCCAACTCTGGAATTGAAATTGCTCAGCAGAATAAGTCTGTCTCCTCCAGAATGTCAGAAAGGACCTGGTGAAGGCTGGCATAGAATTCCTCCTTGGTTTCAGCAGCAGCATCAAGAGTTGGGACAGATGTGCTGATGGCAGTGGTGTGTTTAAGACAGAGTCATGAGGCACTCAGTTCCAATATGGAACTTGTTGAGTTGGTTTATGAGTTAATTCTTAATAGCAAAACCACCTCTGTGAAGTAAGCACTTTCCTTACTGTTTATCGTCTAGAAGAGGGTAGAGCTGCCTCGTCAATCTTGAGTTGCCCACCTCCTGCTCACCACATCTTCCTCATTAGTTATGTCAATATAGTTCTTGAGTGCGGTGTGGTGCTCTAGGCACTCGCTATTAGGATTATCCATGAGGGTCCTGATGGTCAAGCTCAAAATTTATTTAGTGTCTTCACCAATTTTGAACATGGACAATGTACTGGAAACACTTCAAGTCACTGGAGAAGTACCATCAACACTGCCTATGAAAGATCCTTTGAATCCAGTGGGAAGACAGATGCACCAACATTAGCATCCTCTCACAAGTGATCATTACCTCAATGCTTGTGGTGTTCATCTGCCATCAACTTCGCTAAGCTGGCCACAATAGCTGGGCGTCCGACTCCAAACTCCCAAAGCAAGTTTTTTATTTTCTCAGCTCAGTCGAGGCATATGCTAGAGGGGAGGGCAGAGTGCTTCAAGGACATCCTCAAGGCCAACTTGAAAAAAGTAACATTGACATCAACTTGTGGGAGATTATCACCCAGGATAGCCCCAAATGAAGGAAGAGTCTGCTGCAAGGATGTCAGTGCTTCGAAGCTGCACGCAAATGTTTGAAATCATGCAAGAGCTTCCTTATCAGCACCCAATGTCTTGATGCCACACCCAAGGAGACATGACTACAGATGTGGAAGAAGATGCTGAAGAAAATACCTGACAGCAGAAAAATGGATGTTCCAGCAGCAGAGTCCTTACCACCAGGGGCTCACGAACCATGGCAAAGGTGGTGATGTCTCAACGGCCTCCGTATCTGAGTCAGATGTTCCAAGGCTCTAATAAAGAAGCAGGGCTAGACCATTGGTTCAACCACCTGTGACTGTAGCACAGAGCCTCAGACTGCTTGAAGGCACATGTGTAATGAAAGACCTCATAAAGTACAGTAAATGTGCACAAGCACATGTAACAACATAGACAAATGTGATATAGAGACATGAAAAGTACTTTGAAACCTTACAATGACAGCAGGAGAGAGAAAAGCATGAGCAGCAGAAACATGGCCTTCCAAGGGAGGCGGTGCTCTTGGAGGTCTTGAGGAAGAGATGGGACAAGCACCTGGCTGCTGTCATCTGACCCCAGCACACTTTCCTGCCCAGGGCAGGGGGTTGGACTTGATGATCTACTGAGGTCCCTTCTGACCCTAATATCTATGAAATCAGATCCACCCCCGTGCACAGAAACATGCCCCCGAGGTAGGTTGGCCATCATAGAGGACATTCCAATTTTCTGCTACTTTGTTTTCTACTGATACGAAACCCAATGCCTTTATGTCCTCTATTTTTCTCTTCAAGAGATATTGACTTTTTTTTCCAAGAGATCTCTCTTTTTCTCTTGAAGAGAGGACATAAAGGCATCCGGTTTCATAGCAATAGAGGACTAGACTGTCCCTTATGATAGCCACCATACCCCAAGGTGCAACACAGCCTGTTGATCCTGGATTGGCCTTGTTGGCTCTCTTCAGACCCACTGCTAAAGCAATCATCCTCAACTCTGTAGGACTGCCAATGCTGATGGGGAAACGTACATGGAAAAGTTTCTGTACCTACCTCTGAAGCGAACGGGGACTCTCCTGCAGACTTGGGCAGCAGTTTCATTTTTCACAACAACACTGCTCCACTTTGGCCAGGAACCGGCTCCTTTTCGTCTGCCCTCAAGAGCCAGGAACGCGGGTCAACGGTCTGCTTGAAAAAGAGAAACCTGTCCTTCTGCTTGGAAAGCCAAACCGTTTTGATTTGAGGATTTTCTCAGTCCCATGCGTTCCTAGACACCGCTTTCCCATTGTTATACCCTAATGCCTCGCCGGTCTGTGCCCAGCTGGGCCTTTGGATGAATGCCTGGGTGTCCCTATCCACCCGCCTCGTGCTGGTGGACAAGCCCCTGCTTTGAGCTGTTTCTGAACGTCTGGATGCTCTTTCCTCAGCCTGACCTAGCAAGGCAGCCAGGGGCTACGTGTGGGTCGGGGCCTTCCCCTCACGGCAGGACTCGCACACGAGCTGCCTCAGAGAGGCGAGGAGGCTAAGACGAAGCCGCACCCGCAGCTCCCCCAGGGGAGTGCGGCGCTTTCCCGCCCTTGGAGCCAATATGGCGGCCGCCCGGCGCGACGCTCTAGCCTCGGCCTCCTGACAGAACTCGCCTGTTCCGCCTCCCACGCTGGGAGGGAGCCGCTCTAGCCTGCGCCTCTGAGAAGCGCCCTCGAGAACTCTATGGTATGCGCTCTGCGGAAGGCGGCACGTCTAGCCCAGACCTCCGAAAGACTCGATGGTTGCGGCCCGCCCACCGCGGAGTCCCGGTCGGGCCTGCGGCGCGGACGATGCCGGCGGTGCCGGGCTGCTGAGGCGGCGCCAAGGCCGCGGGGCTCGCGAGGTAAGCCCCGGCCGGTCCCGCCAGCCGCCGTATCCGCGCACCGGGCGCCCACGGCCTTGTCCGGAGCTGGGCCCCGCCTGGTGCGGGCGGGCGCGGCCCGGGGCACGTGCGGGTGGTTTCTGAAGCGGGGGCGGCTTCGCGCCAGACCCCCCTTCCCGGGCGCGGGCGCAGGGGGCTGTGTGCCCTCCTGCCCCGGGGGGCAGCCGTGTTTCCGCCCCGTCCAGGCCTGAGGGGACCGGGACGCTTCGCACTTCGCGTCGGGGCTCGGCGACGCTTAAAGCGTCCAAGTTTTCTGGTACGTCCGCCTCCACGTGCAGTTTTTGGGGAAAAATATAAATAAGAACAGGTCGGGTTTACTCGCTCACCGGCTTCGTGGTCAGGAACAGGGTAGGTTGGTGTCGCCTGCCGTTCCCAAGTTTGCCGTCATGTTGGTTGGTTCATATCTTGGACCTTAAAAAAAAAGTCCCTCCTCTCTTGTTGGGATTATAGATCTCGCAGGCGTTCAGGCTGTCGCAAGGTTGTCGGGTGCCCCAAGGGGCAGGAAATCAGCTGGGCTTGAAGGATTGGACTCGATGATCTAATCGGTCGACCCTAAAATCTGCGATGTCTGTGATCCCAGTGAGATGAGCATCCAAATGTTTCTTGGACGTGTCCAGAGGAGGTGCTAGCACCGTCTCTGCGGGCAGGCTGTTGCAGGCCTTGGGCAGCTCGGACGGTGAAGATGTTTGTACTTGTGTCCAGCCTAAAGCGGGCTTGCGGGAGTCGGTGAGCGTCGGACCCTGTCATCCCTCGGGGCGCTGTGGTGAACAGGTGTTCCCCCAGATCCTTATCGTCTATCGATTGATACGAATGACATCAAGTAAATGCACAAAGTTACTCATTTTCCCGTGAGTCTTGTCAGTATGTTGCTAATGCCGTGCTTGTAAGTGGACTGTTTTCAATGCTTTGTTTTAAATATGAGGATGCTTATTTTAATATAATCCTCTTTTCTTTCTTTTTTTTTTTTTTTTTTTTGTGGTTAAGCCTTAAAGACCCAAGTCTAGAAATGGCTAACGAAGGAAAGGTACTTACGTATCGTCAAGAGACGAGGTTTTTGTGGGGTCATCAAGTTCTGGCATCGCTCCTTGTGGGTATACCCAGGGGCTCCCTTAAAAAATTGCTCTATGGCTAGAGCAATATGTCTTGTTTCTCCAAGTCAGGAACCCTCCCTCCACATAACTGTTGGACTGTTACTTGGAGATAAGGAAAAGTACTCTGTTGTGATTTGTGCCATCTGCTTTTTGCTCAAAGGTTGTCTGTATCTTGGCTGTGTCCTTGGGGTGGAAACCATTGTGCTGTCTCTTCTGCAGCGTTCTTTTGCTCATTTTTTTTTTGCAGCATGTTCCCAGAGGTGCTGATTGTTTCATTGTTTCCTGGGGTATGTTCTCTTTCCTCTCCTCCTTTCACTGCAACCATCGACTGTCTCTTCTCTTGTTCTTAAATCATAATGCCCTCCGTAGAGAAACTGTCTTTCTTTAAAGAGAGAAAGAGTTATTATGAAGCACTGGACCAGGGCTGGGAAACGTAGGTACTATTCCTGGTTCTGCCTCTTGTCCGTTGGGTGGCCTTGGGCATGTCCCGTCACCCCCTGCCTCTGTTTCCCCACCTGTAAAAAGGAGATGATGGCAGTGACCTCCTTTGAGATCTGTTGATAAAAAGTTATGCGTGATCTGAGTAGTGACATTTTTATTCCTGCGCCATACATGTCAGAGCAGGGCCCTGAGCTCTAAGCACAGCTCTTAGACACATCTGTTACATATTGAAGGAAGATTCTTCACTAGCTTCCTGGCTTGTATTTCCAGGACTCCTTCTCATATTGCATATGCTTTTCACAGATTTCCAGGAAGCTGTAGGTCAGCTTTCATTTGAGTTTCTTCCCAGTTGCTGGCTATTGGATGTACAGTCTCCTGAAGTATCCAGTATTCAAATAACACGTATAAGACTGTAACAACCTTTGCCTATGGAAAAGGGATTTTCTTGTTGAAGTTTCTGCTGGGGTTTTGGGAATGTTGTTCCTTAAAACCTTCTCATGTCTGCAGTATAGCAGCATCATTAGAATTAACCAAATTAGTGCACTATATTGATCTAAAACTCATACTTGAATTCATTTTAATGTTGTCATTCAATATTTAAAACTATCCCAGTAAGACTAGTAGCAGATTTGACTTGGGGGAGAGACTTTGAGATCTTTAAAAATTGATCAGCTTCTTCAGATATTTCAAAATCCATTAGTTGGAATCCTCAGGAAGGACGCTTTGTACCTGAACGCTTGTCTAATATCTTTCCCAACTATATGGTTGGTTCAATAAAAGATGTTACCAAAGAAACCTTGCTTCTTGCATATACCCTGACCCTGTCATGGGCACAACAGAACTCCTACCATAATTCAGAAATGAGTTTGAAAGATTGGTTCTTTGGAGCAGATGTGTTCTGCGGAGTGCTTGGATTTCAGAGTCCTTTCATTTAGACTGTAAGATCCTCAAGGAAGTGGGGGGTTTTGGTTAAACGGTCATCCCTACCTACAGTAGTACAAAAATAACAAATTGTATGTCTTAAGCATCAGTAGGCCCAAGTCCTCTGGACAGTGCTGATCACTGCAGTGAATTCCCTACTTCCAGCTTTCTGTGTTCCATGAAAAACTTTTCCTTCATCCTGAAACTATGTAGTTGGCTTCCTCCAAACAATAAATGTTTTATTGTTGTTGGAAGTAATTGTGGCTGTGGTGTTAAGCTGAATGCTAGTAAATTTTCCATACTCAGTATGCAAATCTTTCTTTGGCTGAAAACTTGTGGCTTGAGGTGTTAATTAGAACTGTTTTTCACCCTTGAGAGTAAAGGTCTTACTGAACGCTGAATAGGTAGAAACCGCTGTCTTTTAAAAATATTATCAGAAATATCTTCCGCAGAAAGCAATATGTTTTCCAGATAGATAATCTGCTTTAGCAAAGCAGAGACCTCTAGAATTTGTTGCACGTTACTGGGTAGTATATTATGCTTCCTTATCCTGTGGAGGATGCAAGTGCCGCAAATCAAATACACAATAATGGTTGTTTGCTTGTTAAAATAGTTTGTTGTCTCTTTTCATTATTGACAGTTGTTAGATAAGCACTTTTAAGTGCCATCTGAAATTACAGATACAGTCAGCTTCAACTTAAAAGTCATTTTTCTGGCTAAAAATACAAAGGTAACACCCAACAAGAGCAAAAAACACCTTTCTATATTTTTTCAATGAACTCTGATCATTTCCGATTGACTTTGTTCTTATTCCATTTAATTGTTTAGTTACAGTTAGTTTGTCTATGTTGCAGCAAGTCTTTCATACAGCAACAGGATAGAGTGTTTCAGAATAAGACATTGTGTCTTGAAAACTAAAGGAATTTACTTGGGGTTTTCTGGAGTACCAGAAATTACTTTTAGTGTTTTTGCATTTGACTAGATTTCAGTGTGATGGTTTCCTATTAACAAGTGGCATGTTGTAGCTGAACAGAAGTGCAAACTGCATGTTTTTGCTTTATAAGAGTAGAACTGATTTTTACCACTTCTTTTATATCCCCTTGTTTTGTGCATTTTGTTAGGACCCAAATAAAAAAGGGTGCACGGCGTTGCCTGCATGTGTATAAACTGTCTTACGTTTTTGGAAGATTCCAGTTGTCTCTCAGTTTGGGGAAAGTGGTATCAAATTTTACGAATTCTTAGTTTCTCCTTTGAAGGTGCCGTTTCACACATCTCACCCGTTGTTCCTCTCTCATCAGTTTTCTCATTACAGAGCCTGATCTTGCAACTTTACTTAAGTGAGTTCTGTTGACTTCAGTGCAATTTCCTCAGATGAGTAAGGATTGCGAGAGCAGGCCTCTAGACTTCACACTTACTGACTTTTTACCCTCTGTGTATACGTCAAGCTGCAAGAGCTGTGGTTGATCTCAGTAGGGAAAAATCAATGACTCACGTTTCCACAGAGAGAAATGTAATTTCCAGTCTCATAGCAACTGCCCTTGCAACTGTTTCAAACCTTGTGTGACAAAACATGTAATGCTTACAGAGCATCTTTTAATGCCTCATCCAGTCTGCCTGCTCACCCCATCCAAACATATGCATTTTACATTACACGAAAGCTGCTGATTTATGGCTTTTCCATTAGAATTATGTTGGATGGTTAAGTATAAACAGTGACAAATCTGAGGAGGGTGCCCTTGACTTCTAAATATACAGATCTAGTTAATTTTTTTTATGATCTTAAAAGTATTACATTTTGTGTACTGAATATGCTCTTACACTTGGAGAACAATGCTGAATGTTTTATGACCGTTTTCAATGATAGTTGAATAAATAGATTGTAAAATCTAGTGTCTGCTTTCTGCTGCTTTGCATCCAGAGATGCAAAGGAATTAAAAGGTAGGAACATACTCTTCCTTTCAGTCAATGGGTAGTTCTGAATTGGGGCTGAAAAAGCTGAACTGCAGAAACTGTGGTTAAGGCTTCAGAGGCTTAGCACAGCACTGAGAGGCAGCATCCTGGGGTAGTACACTGACTTTTCCACTGATTCAGTCTGTGGGTTTGGGCAGCTTGCTAACATGTCTGTTATTTATTTTCCTCATATGTAAAAGGGGAAGAAAACACCTAAGTATGTCAAAGGAGGATTGTGAGGCTTCATGAAAAGTGCTTCCTTATCTTCTGGTGGAAGCTGCCGTAGAGGTATTAAGTAGCAATATTAATTATGGCTGGGACTTTCAGTTAAGCCTGATGGAGTGAAGCATCCCAATCCATTTGAAAGTTGATGGAGATAGGGAACCTCACTCCCTTTGAAATTTCCAACCTACATTTTATCCATAACTGAATTGATTCCTTATTTTTTTCTTGTAGTTGATATGGAAGAAGTGCACAAGAGCAGCAGTAACAGTTCAGTGACACCTCCACAAACCACTGTACAAGGTACAACACTACAAGCAACTCACCTTTCTCACATTGCTCAACAGGTAAAGCATGGGCCAGGCTACAGCAAATATTTCTGAAGAATTAGGTTAAGAGCAATCTTTTGCTTGTAAGCTAAATGGTTTGACAGGGGTTTTTTTTTTCCTTTAAATACTCAGGGAGGAAGAAGACAAGCAAGTAGAATTGTGAGAAACTTGCTGTTCTTTTTATAGAATCCACAGAATGAATATCCTTGTGCATATATCGTATACCATTTCAGTGCTGAAAATTTGTAGCCATTTTTTCTTGTTAGATTTTAGATATTCAGAAATGTTCACCCAGATGATCACTGAGCTAGCTCGGCAATATGCAGAGGGCATTTGCAGTTCCCATGGACATCAACCAGAGATATGGGCGCGCAGAACATCTGAATCACTTTTCATTTTGGGCAATGTCTGTGTCTTCTCCCTGCCTGCTAGTTCTCACTCTGTTTGTGCCTGATGCCAGCATTTAAGCAGAGTAGATGGCTTTTAGGGTCCTAAGTGTGTACCGTGCTGCCTCTGCAAGCAGAGAAGTAATGTACGTGTGGCTTAGGAGTGGAGTAAATAAAATTTGTTTGAGATTTTATCTACAAATGATCTCTTTATTAGCTTTACTGAAGAAGATTCAATGGGGATATAAGTGGAAGACTGGGAATGTTGCCTTTGTCCTTGACAGCTTTTTCATTAAGTACAATAACAGCATTTTAAGAACTCATTTAAAGTGAATGGCATGTTTTGGACCATTTTATCTAGAAAAAAAAAATGTTCCTGGAGAAAGTCTGCTCTTCCTTTCCTGTCTGCAAATTGGTGCTGTTTTGTAGTTTACCTTCTATGGGCAGTTCAGATTTTAATAAGAAATTTAGATATAATTTGAGGCAATAAGTGAATACTGAACATGAGTGAACAGATTGCAAGCAGGTGGCAAAATATTTATTTGCATGTAGAATTATGACGACAATTTCACATTTTGACTTGAGAGAACAAACTAGCATTTAAAAGGAAGTTAGACCACTTTATAAGTATATTCTTTTTCTTCTAAGAGAGAGAGTTTTGGTTCTGATGATGCCTTCATCTTTTTTAAAACAAATAATACAAGTATATCTGCATTTTCTCTGTTGTTGTTCAGCGAATACAACTGCTGTTCTTACTAAATCATTTATTTGTTTTAGATGTCTCTGAGAGGCCCAACTCCACTGACAGTTGTTCAGCTTCCTGGAGAACAAGTACAGGTTCAGGGAGTCATTCAGACAGCTCAGTCATCTTCTGTAATCCATTCACCCCAGGTGCAGGCAATGCAGGTAATTGAGCACATAACTTGTTATGTATATAGACACATTTGTGAAGAGACTTAAAAGTCTTGTCTGAATGAGTTAAACTCAGTCACAGTGCAGCTAGGTATCACAGCCAGTTGGCGTATTGATGAACATTCTGGTGCGTAGGGGATATCAAGGAAGACAGTTTATAAATTCAGGGTCTGAAAACGCTTTATTTTTAGGTACACGTTTCTTATTTAATGACTTTTGCACTTTCCAGTGCACACAGGTGTCCTTAGAGGTAAGGTTGAATATCATTTTCCTTTTTTCAGGGTTATATAATTTAAGTCTGTTATCTGCTTCAGCTCAGTGTTGGCTGCAGTGAACCCTCAGAACATCATGGCACACTGAACTTGCAAATTAAAATGGTCAGAGTGGGCAATAAAATGGCTGGGAGAATCCTGATAAAATGGATTAATTTGCCATCGCAGTATAATTCTATAGTATACTGAGCGCCTCTTGCCTCTTCAGGTGCATTTGTCAAATCAGTCCCTGAAAGAGACTCAAAACAACTTCAGCATCCAACTCCGTCTGATCGCTACCCATTCAGTGCCAGTCCTTCCTGTGGCAATGCACAGCGGTCACCACTGAACCCAAGCCTTCTCCTGTTGTGACTTGTGAACTTTGTGACTTAGTTGAGAGATGAAATATACGTTAGCAACTTTCTTTAAATGTTGATAGCAAACCCTCCTCTGCTGACTGTACAGTGACAATTAACAAAGAGAAATACTTTTCCCAGAGTCTTAGGTACTCTTGCTGAGACAAGTAAAAGTCTTGTTAGCTTCTATTTAACAAGGAACATCAAAGAAAAAAATGACCTTGCCAAGAGGAGAAGGATCCAAATGAAATAAAAAGAGATCACAGATAAAAAATATTAAAAAAATAACATCTTGAATTGCTTTATAAATATTCTTGCATGTTTATTACTTCCTAAGATACTGCTGTTTTAAATGTTCATTTTCCTTGGTTCACTGGAATTATAAGTTCACTGACTGACCAAAGTATGTGATTAGTTGTCCTATAATAAATGTTGTGAATTAGAAATGCCTTTCGCAATCCTTCCTCAGGTGATTTGTATAAGGGAAAATACATAGTCTTTGCTGAAGGGGACCCAACTCCTAAAATTCACTATCTGCTGCCAAGATTATTGCTTGTAGGCTCTGTTTGGTGAACAAAACAGGAAATCTTCCTCCAGTGCTTCTGGGGTTCCTGATATAGTTCTTGTTACATATAGATGCAATTTAGGTAAGAGGCAAGGATTTTTGTGTGTGATATCTGCTCTTGGATCAACAGCGTGGTTGGATAGACTTAGACGAGCATTTGAATGCAATGCAGTCTTCTTTAGGTATGGTTTTAGGTGTTAGATTTGCGACAGGTTTTGGGGGGTTGCTTATGTCTTTATTATTCAGATTTGTTATAAACTGAGATAAAATATATAGAAATGAAATGCTGCAGTCAAAGAATGTAATGTTTTTGTAATGTGTAAGTTTTTTTTTTCAAATTATGTAGAAAATGCACATCTAGGCAGGTATTGAAGATTAGTCTATCACCTATAAATCACCTTAAAAGGCAGTCAGGTTTTGAGAACAAAACACTTCTCTTCAGGTTTGTACATCCATAACATAACCAGAAAGGAACTCAGTTTCTTGTCTCTTTGAACTGGAATACATACCATAGGCCACTCAGCACACTTGCTCTACACAATATGTGAGACAGAAAATAGGCACTTTGTATATTTGCCATTTTACTGGTGCTTTTTGGTGGATATTTTTGGTTTTATAAAATTAAAATATTTAAGCTGCCTTGGCTATTTCTCATGTAGTGTACAGCACAATAATGTATGGGATATGGTTTTTTTAGGTAACTTCGTTGTCAGAGAGTGAGGATTCTCAAGACTCATCAGATAGCATAGGCTCTTCACAGAAAGCCCGAGGCATCCTAGCCCGTCGCCCATCTTACCGGTGAGTACTTTATAAAAATGTTTACATTGAAATGGTTTGGTTCATATTTTTTCCCAGTAATGTAGAATTTTAAATGAAAGTGGATAGCAAAAATGATTATTTCTAATAGTCCAAGATAAATTCACTGCTGGCAAAGCATGAAAAATCATTGTCTTCTGGGGAGTTATATTGACTTGCACCAAAAACGATGTTAAAGTTTTATATATGTGGTTAAGTACATTGCTGAATTGTTTATATATCCCAGTGAGTGTGAACAGGGCTCTGTCTCTACAGCTTGTCTGTTTTTTTGGTATGTATAGTAATAAATAATCTTTGTATGGTGTTAGGTTTAGTTGGTGCATTTTAATTCTGTGATGAGTTTGTTGTGTATTCAGAGAGCAAAAAAGAGTGATTAATTTAAAAGAAAAATTGAAGCACCTTTTTTTCACGTTGTTCTAACAGCAAAAAATTGCTAACTCATTTTAATTAGATTAGTGCACACACAAACCCATTGTGTTGTGAGAATCAGAATTGGGTTTTATACTAGAAAAGGCTCCAATAGGCAAGTCTGAAATCACTGGAAAATGTTTATGATGGAAATTCCAGTGCAGTCTTTACTCAAGTGATGCAGCTGCACTGCTAGAACAAATCGGGGAAAAATCTGACATCTGCAGGAACGTGTTGTATTTCAGCAAGTCTGGCTGGAAAATTTTGATGAGCCACTTCAAAACATCTAAGCATTGGACTTGCAGCACATCATTTCACTACAGGTTATTAAAATATATTGTAAATATTCATTATGGGGGCTTATCTGTTTAAAAACCAAAACTCTGGTTTTTTAGAGGTTAATAATTAAAAATCTTATTGGCACTTTATGAATACAACTGCTTTAAAAATCAGTGCCTGTATTTAATTATTTTTTGTATCTGTACTGGAAGTAGTTCAAACATTTAGAGGAGAAACAAGAAACTATTGAATATGGAAGCCATTACTTGAAGAAGGCACAAGAGGATACTCCCAAATGAAAAGCCATCATATCCATTTCATATTCTTCAAGTTGCTTTTTTCAGACTGTCTGTTTATTGATTACTGTTATTACTAAAGTATGATGATATATTTAAATACTGTATCAATGTTATCGTTTAAGAATTAGTGGAAATCTATTGAATATCAGGATTTCTTGACCTAAGAGTTAATACTAACCAGATGTAAAGCAAGTGCTTGCCTTGAAGGATAGCAAAGCTTGATGATAATTGAAATATGAAGTCAGTATATCTGTAGGTATAGTCTGAATTTCTTGCTAAAATACCCAGAAAACTCTAATTTCAGACCTGAATCTTAAAAAAACAAAAACCCCAAAATAAGTGTGGAAAAGTAGCTGTTTACATTAATTCTTTAGTTGGAAATAAAGACTTGTGAATATTTTGTGATTGGCTAATCCAAAGCAACTGGTAGGCTCTTCTGAATTTGGCTGCAGCCAGTGAGCATGTATGTATTTGGTTCGAAATGTATAGTCAATTACCATGTCACCTTTTCATTTATAAAGAGTTAATAAATGATTAATACTTGTTGTTCATATCTATAATGGAGTTTTTATAAACTCTTTAAATGGAATTTTCACATAAAGTATAACTCCATTTGCAAATGTAATCTGGCTGATTATCATTTGCTCTACTTGAAGAAATGATGCATCTAAACATATAATCAGTTTTTGTCTGAGGAGGTAACAAGACATTTACCTGTTTTGTCACATTACTTCAGCCAGTCATAGGTCAGGATTTTTCTTCTGTATGTGACAGCGTGCTTTATCAGCTGTGTGCAGCACGTGTCTATAGTAAAGGTGGTGTTGGCTGATCTGTCTTCAGTCACAGCTGCACTTAGCACAATTTTATAAAAGTGTCAGCAGTAGAGACTTGTCTGCAACAATTTTTTCATTTCTCTTGAGAGGCGAAATTGCCAACCAGCATGCAAACTTGAGTTTTCTATCAGTGCTAATGACTTTTTTTCCCGTAGAAAAATCTTGAATGACCTTTCTTCTGAAGACGCACGGGATAGAAAGGGAGATGAAGAAAGTCCTGGTGTTTCCACTGTTACATCTATGTCTGTTCCCGCACCTATCTATCAGACCAGCACTGGACAGTACAGTATGTTAAATGATATATAAACCTAATAGACACTCGCTTGTTAAATTTCCCCGAAGTATAATTGTGTGTGTGGGTATGTATGTGCGTAATGTATTTTAGAGCCTAAGTTGAAACAAAAAAGGGATGTGAATGCGAGGGTTAACAATGTGGTTATAGCTGGGGTGTTAAACCATGAGGCCCCTCAGACTAGACAGATGGCACAGGCCTGATCCACTGGCTGGATCTGGCATGCTAGATCTGGCACCAGCACTGTGTGCAGCACATGCCCCCAACCAACTTCATGTGCAGCATGTACTGTGTGCAGTGTGTGGATCCACTCAGACCCCTAGGCCACACTGTGGGCCACATGATGGGGATCTAGTCCATGGGCCTTATTTTTGACAACCCTAGATTACAGGTTTCAGTTGCAATTAGTGTACTCGCTAGAGACCCCATTGTGCTAGGTGCTGTTCCTTCGCGCAGACAGACCAACCCTGCATCAGAGCTTGTCATTTGGATCATAAGATACTTGTTTGAGAAAAAGGAAAGACTGTTATCCCTGTTTTACAGATGAGGAAATGAGGCAAAGAAAGATGGAGTAATTTGTCCAAGATCGTAGAGGGAGTTGATGGAAGAGCCAGGAATTTCACCCTGATTTCTTGACTCTCAAGTTAAATGTCTTAACTGCCAAACTAGCTTTTAATCTCTGCTTAATCACCTCCTTTCTAAAACAATTTGCTGAACTATTTAGTACTAGTCATAACTGTTTACTATAGTGCTTTCCATATGCACTCTGGAACTAGAATCCCCTTTAACTTGGTTCTCTACAATGGTGCTCAGGTGATTTTTCTGGTCTTCCATGCAAGTGATGGACCTTCTGGCAAAGGACCACTTTAATCAGACCTGTTGTGACTGACAACCCTGAGTGTATTGCTGTTCCAGATATACCTCCTTTCTTGAAGTCATTCTATTTGGGATGATCTGCAAGATGTTTCCCCAAGCAGCCATCCAAGACCACAGCTGGTCTAAATAAAACAAGATAAAGAATCACAAAAGAAAGCAGTACTTATACAAGAGATTGCATGTATACATACTTGCCTTGTGAATAATTTAGGCTTACTTCAGCATTATTTACAGCACTGTAACAGACTATTTTCTATGCTTCTAGGAAGCAGTGTACCCTTCTTGTCTCTCTTGGTCAGACAGTCTACAAGAGACCTACTTTTCCTCTCGCTACCCCAGGACCTGCCCTTTGGGCAAGGACTTGGCCATTTACATCTTTAGAATCATAAAATGTCGAAGGTGTGAAAGTTGCAGCTTCATTTTAGCAGAATGTGGCGAATTTCAGTGGGTCTGAGGCATCAGCTGGAAAATAAAATGGGTGTCCCCCATTTCTGCTGTTGCTTTTCCAGTAGCTCTGGCCATGGTCTAAGTTTCTTTTTCCAAATCTGACATTTCAGTGGTCCTGTTGCTCTCATCTGCCTCTTGGCTAGCATATGAAGTTAAAGTGAAGAATCTTCCTTTACTTAGCAACTCTTCCTGGCTAAGAGTGACAGAATGTACCTCTCCTTTTATGTTGATTGGCCTTTCATTGACCAATCTCCATACTCAGTACTTCTGCTCTACAGGAAGTGTGAACTATCTGTCATAGTACCCCAAACTTTGAAAATATTTACTTGTCAGCTGCTAGTTAGGGTGAGTTAGTATATACCACTACCTCTTTGTTTTGATACCCATGTTAAAAATTAGGAACAAGGGAAGAAATAGTAAAAATATCTGTGTTCAGTTCCCAGACTTGGGAATGGATTTTCAGAAGAGCTCAGCTCCCATGGTAAACATCTAAATAAATCAGCCTGATTCTTCAAGTATATTTGGCACTTGACATTTCCCATTGAAAATAGCAGAAAATTTTGCCAGGTACTCAGTTTTTGAAAATCAGGCCCTGTGTCTTTTATCTTTTAGGGGTTAAATGAAAATACAGGCAATATGTAAGTTTTGCATTTATTTTTTTTATTATAAAAATGTCTACATATAATAGTCACATTTGTTGTTTCCACCATCAACCTCTCTTGCTAACCACGTTGTCACTCACCACTGATGTCACAATCGAATTAGTCAACAGGGAGTTTGGATTGTAGCAGAGGGAGGACAGGACTGGAGAGGAGAGAAGGAAGCTCTGCTTCTACCAAGGTGAATTTTCACAGGGTACAAGCTACTAGATATATATGTATACAAACTAGCCATAGCTTTGGGGGCTCTTGTCCCAGCAATAGTGTACAGTTGGGCACAATTTAGGGTATGCGTTTGCAGTGAAAGCTGTCTTAAAAGCACTACATTTGGTTGGAGATTTGAGCCCAATATAGATTTGGAAAAACCAGGCCAATATAGATCTCTTTGTCAGTCAGGAAGGAACATGCAAAGTTTTTTAATACTACATATCCATATATGTTTGCAGCCCAGTGCTTATACATAAGCTTACCAGTAAAAGCAATTAAAAGTTGATGAGTCTGTTCTTTAATCTTCGTGCTCTATGAAATGCAAACAGCAAACAAGCCACATGACTATGAAAAGTAAACCAGGCTATTTAAATTTATTAGTTTTAATAGTACAAAAGATGTTAACATCATATTACACTTTTTTTTAAATACTTACATAGTATGAATCCAACAGTATCTGTCAAAAAAAAAAAAAAGCCTTTAAAGTTGGCACAAAATTAGCTTTCCGATCCTGAGGGTAACTGCTTAAGATAGTCTGTTTTATTGGAAATGGTTATTCTTATTTTAGATTCATTGTATTCATATCTTAAGAGATACAGAAGAAAAATATATTCTGTGTATCTACCCTATTTTTCTTCTCTCACTGAAGTTGCTATTGCCACCAATGGAGCATTACAGCTGGCCAGTCCAGGTACAGATAGTGTACAAGGTCTGCAGACATTAACAATGACAAATGCCAGCGGTACTCAGCCTGGGACAACGATACTACAGTATGCACAGACATCGGATGGTCAGCAGATACTAGTACCCAGCAACCAGGTGGTAGTGCAGAGTGAGTATGCGTTCTACAAAGGGTTTAGACATACTACCCCTGCCTCCAATCCAGATGTAGTTTTCTAAGCCTTCTACAATTTAATATCTTACTATACCGTCCTAACAGCTGCATCAGGAGATATGCAGACATACCAGATCCGCACCACACCAACAACCACATCCCTCTCTCAGACTGTAGTGATGACCTCTCCTGTCACCCTGACATCTCAGACAACCAAAACAGATGATCCACAGTTGAAACGAGAGATAAGGCTGATGAAGAACAGGTGTGTAAGTTCCCTTGTTCAGCTAGGCTTTGCAGTCGCCTTGCCCAGCTGAACGTGGATTCTTAATAGCTCTACTGAACCGTAACTTCAGGTATCAGGTGCACTGGGGGTACAAAGTCAGCTTGAAAAATCACACTTCTGCCCGTGAATTATTTTTACCTGTTACAGTCTACTCACCTCCTAAGAGTGCTAGGGAAAAATGTTTCCCCTCTTCAGTTTGTTTACTTTAAAGTACAAAAAGTACTTCTGTGTTCATGTAGTTTACATATGTATATAGAAATTAATTTTTTTCAATTAAGTGGATTTTATATTTACTACATATTTAGTAAAAGCTGTAATATAAGTACTTGCTTTTTTATACGTTCAGACTTCTGAATCCCACGTAAGCAAATTTGTATGCATTATTCTTTATCCTCATTTCTGAAAATGTTAGAAATTGTGACCAAAACGTGTTACAAATGTTGTCCCACTGAAGTTGGGGATAAAGCTAAGAACAGTTTTTCCTTTCAAGCCAATCACAATTTATTTAACCATGAAATATTAGATTTGGTGCCTGCCTACAGGTATGGTAGCTTCCAGTGGAATAGGTACTCAAAACAAATTATATTCAATGTAAAATAATTGACAACTTCTGCCTTTGATTTTAGAGAAGCTGCTCGAGAGTGTCGCAGGAAGAAGAAAGAATATGTTAAATGCTTGGAAAACAGAGTTGCTGTTCTGGAAAATCAAAACAAAACTCTAATTGAAGAGCTAAAAACTTTGAAAGATCTTTACTGCCATAAGAGTGTATAAGCAAAGGAGGCAAAACTTTTTATGGACTGTCTGAATTTCAGAGGGGAATTTTTTATACTGATTTTTAAAAAACAAAAAAAAAAAAAATAAAAAAGAAAGGTCAAAAATGTTAAACTTTTCTACCAGGCTTTCACAACCTAAAGACTGTAAAGATTTTATTTACAAGATGGTGACAAAATACAAAAAAGGAAACAAGAAACATAACCTAAATTCTTGCTGGTGCAACTGGAAATATCATTACATTCAAGATTATATCTACCATAAAAGGACATGCACATTTTTACCTGACAAGTGACTTGAGTTTCCTGAACTGAAAAAAAAATCAATTTTGTAACAGCAGCAATATTGTATTACTATTCAAATGTGGGTGAAATGGAAATCCTTCCCATTAGCTTACCAGGATTAGCAACATATATAACCAGTATGTTTTAATTTCTTATTGTTTTCTGATCCTTATCTTTTATTTCAGTTATTTGTATGTAAATATTTTTTTATTTCAACCTGTAACTTCTAACTTACAGGTGTAGAGGATAAAAAGAAACTAATACTTTGATAAAAATATAAATTATATTTACTTTTCTCAGCTGGCAGTTTGTTTAAAGGGCTTAGGGTTTAAAGGGTTTTAGGGTTTTTTGTTTTATGAAATGTTTGCTGTGTTTCTCAAATGGAGGTTTCACAGAAAGCAATGCAAATTTTTCAGGCCTAATCCTGGAAGATGTCCAAGGCACATGAGTATTAAGGTGTTGGCAACTTAAGTGTATTCAACGCATCCAATTACTTTAAACCTAGTTTTTGGTAGAATGGGTACAGCTGAGCCAGAGCTGTTGAAAAATGCTTTTTAAATAGTTGTGTTCTTGATTACTGTGTGAGATAAGCTTCTATAATTGAAAATAAATTGTGTGTTGAACATGCATTGCTTATTCTGTTTGGAGATCCTACTGTGTTTAGTTGTAAAGTTTACACACCAAAAAAGAACAGTAAAATTAAAAAAAAAAAAAAGCTAACGATGCATACCAAAGGGGTTAATAAGGTTCTAATATAGGGCTTATAATTTTTTTTAAAAAGTGCACAATTACCAAACTTATTTTGTAAGGTAGGCGATATTTTACAAAAAATGGTATCTTTGTAACAAAATAGTCTATTAAAAAGTTAGATGGTGGGTATATTTTATAGTTAAACTAAAATCTTTACAAATTCTGAAATTGAATTTATATGCCTATTTTAACAGTTTTTACTGTTTATACAGCTCTTAGTAAAAAAAAAAAAAAAAGAATATTTTATGCCTCAGATTTTCAATCATATATTTTTATGGATAGTACAAAGTAAATTTAAATCCTCTAGTGTGGGAACTATTTGAATTGCTCTTATATGCATCTCTAGGCAATTTACAAAAATAATAAATCCTAAAAAACTTATTGGAAAAAATAAGTTAAATTTTTTTGGCACAGTCAATAAAGCTTTGCATGTGTTTGAACTTAATGGAAAATGCTATCAGGAATTTTGGTATGTATCATTTTTACTTGGGTTTTTTTTTCCCCCAAGTGAACAATTAAAGGATATTTAATGTGATCAGGACTCTTGGGTACAAATAAAACAGTATATAGGCATTGCTTTTGCATGAATGGTAATGCACTATTTTTTCCATAGTTTTGACTGCATTCTGGTTCCAGTTATATGTATTGGAATTGCACAACAGACTGTGTTACTACTAAGAGGCAGTGCTGTGTTTGACTGCGTTGTTCTAGCCCAAACAAGTGGAATTAAAGATTAATTTACTTCCTACATGTGTACTGCTTATATGAGGTCACTTGACATTTGAGTCGTCGGTCTTATTTTTTTTGGTTTGTTTGTAGTATCCGGCTTCCTAGCCAGCATATAGACTGTTTGCAGACAAGTCGGAACTTTGCACTACATGAGCTGTGGTAGTGACTTGCTTGTTATCTTTATAAACTTCAGCAAATGCAACTATCATGGGACATAGTTCCTTGAAACAAAGCGGAGTTCACAAATCATTTAAAAAAAATCTTGAAGTGCTTAAAATGCATTTGTTGCCCAGCACTGGTAAAAACTGCAAGGCTGGCTTTTGGTATTTATGATGGACTGAACCTATCCTAAGAGGTGCAAACTGCCTTATGCTTCCTTTAGGGTCAATAGGAGTATAAGGATAATGAGCATTTTTCAGAAGGCATTCAGCATCCTTCTGGCAAACTCTGCCTTTGGAGGTGCACAAAACGTTCATTAACTTGAAAAGGAAACAGGTGTCCATCTGTAAGCAGAGTTTGACTATCAGAATTAATGCTTTACCAAGCTCAGTAGTCCTCCTGGCTGGTATCTGAATCCTGACTGTTTGCTGTCCTTCTGTTGTTTTTTGTAAAGATCCCTTTATGACTTTTTTTTTTAAAGCTGATAAGTTTCAAGGTTGTATTAGCAGCTGATTCTAGCTTCACTTCACCACTAAGCTGAACTGATGGCTGCACTGAGTGAGGGCTGTTTGTTGGTTGGTCATATTGGTTTAAGGACATAAGCAGACAAGGTTCTTTGGGTAGATGTGATATCTTCTGAAGAAGGGTGCCTATGCCCAGAAAATTGCAAAGAACAACTATTCCGACTACTTAGTTGGTCTAATAAAAGATACCACATTTACCCAAAGAATCTTGCCTAGCTGCTATTGAGAAATATGTTAATCAGTTACTATCCTGTTGATGTGGTAATGTTTTAAGAAGCAGAAGCTTAGGCCTTTTTTAAAATTATTATTATGGAAGTAAGAAGCAATCGTCCTGGCTTGTTCTTACAAGTGTTTTTTTGGTCAGGAGGAAGTTACTTGGCAACATGCATACAATTTTCTTTATATATATAAGTGGTAATAGTTACAAAACTGTATCCAGAAGGTAATGTAAATAAACACTGAATACCATTGCTCCATTTCTCTCCAAACACAGGTACATACTTTATATGAATTGTAAATATTTGTTGAAATATAGGTGGCTGCAACTTTTGACCTCAGTAATAAAGACCCCAAAATAAAATGTTAATGTTCGTTGTTTATTGAATCAAAATGGATTGCTAGTTAAAAGGAATCTGTTGTCCCAGGTTCAAAATACCCTTAAAATTAAGATAATTTACTGAGGAATTTCTACTATATTCTGACTATCTGTGTTTGGATTTTTGTGGCTTCTGGAGGGAGGGGCTGTCAGTTTTAAATTAATCTTTGCCATTACCTACAATTACAAAATACGCTATGCTTTGCTGTTAGTAATCCAGCAGAGGGAGCTAATTTAAAAATCCCTTTTTTGCCTGTAAATGCTGTACCACACCTGATTACTAGAGCTGAAAAGAGATTGGGGTTAAAAAACCCCATAATTATTTCTGATTCCAGTTTATTATTTATATGGTCAGTTTCATTTTATAGTAGAAAGATTATTGTTCATTTCTCCTTTTATTTGTGCTGAACTCAGTGATGGGCAGGAATGGATTGTAAAAATCACACACACTTTTAAATAAATATGGTAAGTGTATTTACCTGAAAAGAAGGGAATGTTCCTTCCTAAATAATTTCTATGCAACTACATTCCCATAGAGTATGAATTTACTGGCATGTTTGGGAATTTTATCTACAGACAAAACTAAATCAGGACTTATCTTGGTGTGAAATGCATTTTATTTTCTAGATGCTAAGATATTGTAATAATACAATAACACAAATGGTACAATAATACAGAGTGAAATATAGTTGACTGTGTCCCTTCAAGCCTTGAATGGAATGCATTTTGTGATTTGGCCAAAATAATAGTTTTCTGCTTTACTTTGACAAAACCTGCTGTTTTATGCCTACTTATCAACATAATACATAGCTTTATAATAGACTGGCTTTCATATTTTTAAAAGGTGAAGCCCACAGAATATGCTAATATAACTCTATAAAATCTCTCTCTACTGTTTATGCTTTGCTTCACTTACTTATGATACACAATGATTAGTATCAATTCAAAAGGAGTAAAAGGCTTCATTATAGGTCATGTACGTATGTGGACTGGATAGATAAAACACCTTGTGCTAATACAGAAAAAAGCATTTATCCACATTTGTTAATGATAGTTATTCATAAAAAAACATGAGTAGTTGCCCCACTGGACAACGTTCAAGTAGAAATTTGAGAAAATACTGAAACCTCTGTTACACTGAAATAATAGCATGCTCTTCACACAGTCTGTAGTAATATCCACCCGACACACAAGAAGTTCAAGGCCAGTGAAATCCTCATAGCTGTAGATTTGCTGCCCAGCAAAATATGAGTGTTTACCCATCTGTCATACTGAGACATACGCACATAGATTCCAGGAAGCCTAGGCCGGCCACAGCCAAACCCAAAACTTGTAATCCCTGTCAGGTAGTATTTGCTGGCAGAAGGATCATAGCATGCTAAAGGTCCACCGCTGTCTCCCTGAAAAGGAAAACAAAACAAAAAGACCCTCCCCAATTTCAGAATGAAGAAAAAATAAATTTTAATCACTTCAGTAATGTATATATTTTGATAGCAAAACAAAAATTATATCCTGGACATGTGGATGGCCAAGGCAAGCATGCATTTGCTAAAACTGATGTGGTTGGAAGACTACATTATTTCTTGGAGATTCTCCACTCCCCCTGCACGCTGCCAAGGAGCACTGCTGTGGAGCAGGCTGTGTGCACCCAGTACTGAAAAAAATCAGACCAAGTGGCTAAGAACAGCCCTCAGCATGTGCCTCACCTGCACTCAGGCTTTGATGGGTGTGATTGCTGGCATGTGCCCAGTAATGTCCCTGCATTAATAACCTCTTGGCTTGGCTACTGCCTTTAGAAGTAGAAAATGCATCTTACCTGACAACTATCTATACCTCCTGATTCATCACCAGCACAAAGCATATTTGCAGTAATCATCCCTGCATACCAATCAAAACCATTACAAATATCTGAAGGAATAATATATACTTCAGCTTCTTGTAATATACGTGTGCTTTCACCTGTAAGGGAACATAAAATATGTCGAAGCCAGAACATGTTCGTTACTCAGTCCAACATTTCTATGCACATTTCTTTTCTGCTTTTGAGCTTTACTTCGTCCTCAAGCCTGCAAACACTCAGATGCCTGCTTAACTTTAAGAATGTGAGTAGGAGCAGTGAATTTAATCAGATTAATACTGTGTCTAAAGCTTGCAAACAAGTAGGTATATGACCAGGAGGGAAGGCTTATTTTACACTTCTGCCTTTTTGACTGAAGAAGCTTGCATGATGATAGTATTTAACTTAACATTTCCAAGCCGGGGGGGGGGGTGTTGTCAGCACATCTGATCCTAGCTGTCCTTGGATCTCCTTCCCTTCCACCATGGAAGTGACTAAATGTTGCGCTGTGTCCACTGCAATTTGTGTAGGAGCATCCTGTGCAGACCAGCTATCCCACCATGGGTTTATGACGATAAGTAGCTGGAGGAGTCTTACAGTCTTGCTGTTTTTCAGTAAGAACCTTTTTCTAACTGCAAACTTCGGTAAAGCAGTTTTCTCTTCTTGCCAATTATCCCCTGAATAAAGAATATGAGCCATGTTCTGCCCTTAGCTGCACCTGTGAAACCCTAGATTGCTTTCCAGGGATATAATTGAGAGCAGAATTTGGCTTCCATAAACATTTACAGGTGATTAAGGCCCCTGCTACATATTACATATATTACAAAATTAACTGGCCAACTGCACAATTAAATTTAGATGGGACACACAAAGTAATTGTCCCACCATAAAAATCTCTCTCCACATGTAAAGAGCTAACCAGCTACAAAGTGAGTGCTTGAAAATGTGTAACAAGTTTAGAGCTGGTTTCTACCCAGCTTTAGTTTGAAAATGTGGCAGGGCCCTGAGGATATCAAACTAGACTTGACTCGGTGGGGGGAAAAAAAATCATCTATTTATTTGTAAATTAAGACAATCTTTGTGAAGTTCCATGTTTACTATCTTCACATATGTTAGAGTCCTTTTTAGCGTAGAAGTGCAATGTTAAGTAGCCAACTTTTATGGTAAACAGAGCTGATACCTCTAAGAGTTCTCAAATGCACAGTTATAAAAGCTTTTTTTTAATTTCAACTTTACCTCAAAAAGTCGCACCCAATCCTAATGCTATCCAAGCAATAAAACTTTGATACTTTGTCATAGCCTCTTTTTTTATGTGAACAGAGGAGGAGGAAAAGGACCATTATAATTTCTGTAATTAAGAGGAAGATTTTCTTAGTGATAAAGCCAACAAAAACAAATGTAGCTGATAACAGCATCTAAGAAATACCAAAAAGATTATTTGAAAACAGTACCTTTTTAAGCTCACAATTAAATCATGTTCTTTGAATTAATAATTTCACTGATAATAAACTGCCATAACCTGAAGCTGATTTCTCTCATCACTTATTAGCAAAAAGAAAAAAGAAGCAATTAAAAACAACAGATATTTACCTTTCTCAGAAATACTGCCCCAACCAGTTATGAAGCATTGTGTGCGGTTTTCAATATTTACATGAAAGTGAGCAAAGGGTAAGCAGATGGGCTGAATATAGTCACTGTAGCCTAAAGATTTATCTAGTTTAAATAATGCAATGTCATTTTCAAAAGTCTCCTTCTTGTATTCTGGATGGATAGTGATCTCATCAACACTGCTTTTCACAGTATGTCTCTCAGGTTTAAAAAGGTTATTTATACCAATCACAGCCCTCCACCGGCTTGGGTCCCTAGAAGAGAATTGATTTTTTTTCACAACTAAAGTAAATTAATTACTTGATTGTGTAATTAAAAAAATGTGTTATTGTTTCATCAACTTTATGCTTGATATTAAAATCCCACAGTAAATATTTGGCACAAATTTACAAGTAATATTAAGGGGATGACCAAACTAAGCACTCAGTTGGGTCAAGTAACCGAACAAATATTGGCTTGCTTTTTCATTAAACACAGCAATAGGACCAAAGTCCTTTAGAGGCTGATTTAATTTCCACTGAAGTCAGTGGGAGAACTAAACTATTATTTGATGTCAATGCAAGTTGGTCAAAATGTTATGTCTTTGGTCTATTATGGAGAAAGGGTAATCTGCAAAATTGTCCAGAGTATGAAGCACAGATGTATCTTTTGACTGTAACCATTGTTTAATAATACCACTGCTTGCCAAAATAAAACTAAACAGACCAGTAGTTAATACACCAAAAGTCACAAGATGAGAATCCTGGAGTTCAGTGAGGTCCTGATACTGTTTAATATACTTGGGTTCGTGATTATGTCAATACATGGCCACGGGAGCATGAGGACAAAGATGTCATTGCATGAACTGCTGTCAATGTGCAAACATTAAAAAAAAGAAGACAAAGGAGAAAACTACTATAGGCTGTAGCCATGGATGTTGTTAATAACTCTCTTTGGAGGGTGCTATTACTATCCTGTAAAAGGTGACAGTTTAGCCCCAAATTGTTGATTTTTGTTGAATAAAAGTCTTACAAAACATAGCAGAATGAAGATGAGAAAGTTGCTGGGATTAGAGCTAAAACTAAAGTCTGCAGTGTTTGCAATCAATCCTTTTGCTACCTGCAGTGAGAGCGACTACAGAGCAGGTATTGATTGTAGCTGTGTAGGTCTACGGACACAGACAAGATTCTTTGGGTAGATGCAATATCTTTTTATTAGACCGGGTAAATAGTTGGAAAAATGGCTCTTTGTAAGCTTTCAGGCACCTTTCCTCAGGTGTAGGGAAAGTCTGGTGAAGTTTGTGTAGTGTTGGGTGGAAACAAACACCAGCCGACTCTTCCTACACTTGAAGAAGAAAGCTTGTGCACAAAAGCTTGCAAAGAACCGTTTTTTCAACTATCTGGCTGGTCTAATAAAAGATATCACCTCTGCCACAAGTTTTGATATCTTTTATTAGACCAACTAGATATTTGCAACAACAAAAAAACCCCAAAACCCACAACTTCTTAAAAATGTTGGAAATATCTAATTGGTCTTAGAAAAGGTATCATCTCTGCTACGAGTCTCCTAGACCAATATGGCTACAGCTTGGGTACTTAATAAAAGATTTTTTTTTTTTTTTTAAAAGGACAATTTTTCATGTCCCAGGTCAAATCAGCCAGATCAGTTCCAGATTCTTTCAATCACTGAAGAACCACATGAAGCCCAACTACTGGCAAGTATCCTCCACCCCAAACATTGTAGCCTGGGGCTACAGGTACTTCCAAATCTTTTGGCAGGCATCCTACATGCAGGCCCAAGCCTGGAGGCTTGGGGTTTGGATGCCCTTGAGTTTGCTTGCCTTCAGCCAACTTAGGAAAGTCTCCCATTTCCATAATTTTCTTTTTTTTAAGGAAAGTTTTTCCTGTCCCAAGCCAAATCCATTCCAAATCTGTGAATTATTCAAGAACTGTAAGTGGCCCTTCTACCAGCAAACATCTTCCACCTGAGGCTTCAGATGTTTCCAAATCATTTGGCGGGCATCCTATGTGCAGGCCCAAGCCTGGAGACTTGGGGTTTAGATGTTCATGAGTTTTACGCTCCTGTGGCCGAGAGCGAAAGCCAGGGAGGAGTCTCCCATTTCCATAAAGCAGGTGTAAAGCCAAGGTTAACTAGGCATGACCGACACGGGTCCAATCCCCTGCTAGCAAAGCGGTCTTCCCTGGGTGCAACTAGGAAGCCGCTGTGGTGTTTGCGGTATTTTCCCCTAGGTAAGCACAGCTTCTGAGCCCACAAGATTGGGGGTCGGGAACCGCTGTTCTCCATCCTGGCCTGTCCTGCAGCACACAGCCGAGATGATCCCGGGGAAGTGAAGGATGGGGTGACTGTAGGGAGTCCTGTCCGCAAAGGGGTGTGACCCTCCGCGATGCAGGGCCACTTTAGGTGCCTTGCCTGGGTCGGGGGATACCTGATAAGAGACATCACATCTGCACCAAACCCCTGTGCACAGAGCAGAGCCCTAGCGAGGTGCTGGGCTCCCGGGGCAGGGGGGAGAGGGCCATTTCTGCCCACCCCGTCCCCAGGGCGTGCTCGGGGGTGGAGGAGCGCGAGGCCCGCGGCCTGCCCGACACCCACCATTGGTCCCGCGCGCAGTGCGCGGCGCTCAGCACGGCGCGCTCAGCCACCAGCGCCCCGCCGCACAGGTGCCGGAATCCCAGGCCGGGCCGCAAGACCTGCAGGCTGACTTGCCAGGGCCAGGCTCCCAGCGGCGCGTCCCGGCCGCCCACGATCCGCGGCCCCGACAGCTGGTCCACGAGCGGCTGCTCCCCGCACTCTGCCCGGGGAAGCGCAGCGTTACCAAGCGGCCGCCCCCTGCCCGCGGGGTCTCATGGAAGATGTGCGGGGGGGGAAGGGGCGTGCGCAGGCGCAGTGCGGCAATAACGGCCCGCGCCATGGTGCAGGCAGCTTACCCCGCCTGGCCGTCCACAGCGCCAGGACGCCGGCGCCCGTCTGCAGCAGCAGCAGCAGCCCCTGCACCGGGGCGGCGCCGAGGCCCGGCCGCATCCTGCTTCGAGGCACAAAATGGCGGGCGGGCGCTGGCGCGAGGTGTGAACCATGTGACTCGGCGGGGCTGGCGCGAGCGGGCGCCTGTTCTCCAGCGGCCGTTTCTGACGTCATCCGGCCCGCTGCCTCGCTTTCGTCGGGTCTCGGGGCGGTTGGCGGGTTGTGCGCGCCCGTCCCGTGGTGCCGGGACAAGGTGTCACCACACCTCATCGTCCCGTCACACATCACACCTACCCCATAGTACGGTCACGAATTACACATACACACACGCTGCCCATGGTACCCTCACAACATCTCACACGCGCACCCTCATAGTCCTCTCGCAAAATCACAGCCCCCCGTAGTACCATCGCAAAATCACACACATACATACCCTGCCCATGGTACTCTCACAAAACCTCAGGCACGCACACCCTCATAGTCTTGTCACAAATCACCCCTGCCCCACAGTACTATTGTTAGAAATGGAATATTGTTAGAAATGCACAGCCTGCATCTTACTCTTGATAAGAAAGAAATACTGTCCAAGGCTCCTTTCTCTCTCCCCGTCACCCGCCTTAGTCTTTCTCATGCTGATTACAGAAGCTGGAATTCAATTGACTGTGGCCTTGGGGTATGAACTTTTGGCGAACTGTTGTAGTTTCTGGGCATGCTTAATGAACTGTTGCATATTCATCTCTCCGCCCCGCATACTTAAGTAGCTAATTATACTATACATGCGATGTATGTAATGATGTAACTACATGTATGCTTGTATGAAACGGAAGTAGGCTGTAAGAGTTCCTGTTTCTGCACACGTGCCCAGGAGAGAGAAGATAAATTCCGCTTGCAAACACAATTAGTTTGTCAGAAGCTGATTTGGGCATCAATGCCCCACTCTGACCTTGTTTGCAAACAAATACATCCTTTTGTGCCGGCTGATGTTTGTGTGTCTGTGATCTCTGCGCGCCTCGAAGGAAACGAACCGCATTTGTGCAACACCATCACAAAATCACACACGCACATGCACACCCTGCCTGTGGTACCCTCACAACATCTCACACATATCCCTCGTAGTCCTGTCACAAGCTCAGACACACACGCACACCCGTTACAAAATCATTTCCACCCCCCCCACAGTACTGTAACTAAATCTCCCCCACCCCAGGGCCCTGTCACAGTGATGCAGCCATTGACTACACTGCGGGCGTTTGTTTGCTGCGTGGCCCAGGGCCTTCCCCGCATCCTGGAGGGCGGCACCAGCCCAGCAGGAGTGGCGGAGCCGCGAGCGCGACAGCCGCCTCCGAGTGCCACAAGAGAGCCCAAGTGGGGCCAGGCCGTCGCCAGGTGAAGGGCAGCTGGTGGCGAACGAAGGGAAAGGGCCCATGGGCAGATGTTCGTGATCGAGCCGAGGACAGTTGCCTGTTCTTAGGGCCAAGCTGGTCCCTGCTGCGGGGAGAAGCAGAGCATGGGGACAGGGAGCAAGGAGCCGGAAAACGCCCCTGAGAGAGCCCGAAGGCTGATTCTTGCCACGCTCGCAGCTCCCTTCTTGTGGCTAACTCGACTAGCTGGTAAGTGAACATGGCAGAGTGAAGATCCACCATTGGGCTTGTGTGTCCCTGGTTGCTTAAGAAACGATCATGGCTTTTCTTGGATGCTGCCCGTTCTCCTGCAAGCCAGACTCCGTCATGGTAGCACCTGCGGAAGCACCATTCATTCTCGGCTAGTGCCTTTGCTTTTGTAATTCAACCTTCTTCTCCCCAGGTTTAGACAAGACAAGGTAGGAAAGCCAGCGTAGGCACACCTCTGTAAGTGGAGTCTCTGCAATGATGCAACCTTCTTCATAAGAAGTTTAGCAGAGGCAAAGCCTGGTTTCCCAG
This sequence comes from Crocodylus siamensis, assembly GCF_052110815.1. Classification (NCBI taxonomy): domain Eukaryota; kingdom Metazoa; phylum Chordata; order Crocodylia; family Crocodylidae; genus Crocodylus; species Crocodylus siamensis. The sequence goes on from NC_143400.1 coordinate 5,367,838, forward strand.
TATTATTGGTGCATGGTGACTGGATTTAACACCTGTAAAAGTGGGAGTCCCGGTATTTCAGCTGAAAAGCATGTCTGTTTTTTCTTTTGTGACATGTTTATTTCTAGCTTAAGGTGTCTAGATAATGGGAGCATTTCTCATTTCATTTCTGTACGGGGGATTTAAAGTAAGTAGAGTCATGTTTGGATTCAGATCATGAGGTTACTGCATCTCGTGCTGTTTTTTTAAGAGGTGACAGTTGATTACATAAGTAAGCAAAGGAATGACATAAGTAAGCACATATGACTGCCCAGAGGAGTTTTCCATCTATTGATTCCTTTGTGAAATCCTATGAAATATGAACTTCCATTTCTACCCAGGAGAACTTGTACAATCTTTTCTCCAATGCCTGATGAAGGGTGTTTGTGCCTGAAAGCTTGCAATTAAATAAATTTTTTGCAACAATCTCGTTGGTCTAAGAAAAGAGATCATCTCTACTATGAGTCCTGATTGCCAGATTAATTATATGCTTTCCACAGAAGCAAACCAATTCAAATTTTAAACCATACAGAGAATTATTTCACAGCATATCCGATTACATGAGCCTTAAGAGGAGCACACCATAAGGGCACACTTATGTGCCGTAACTTTACTTCTGAAAACTTGGCCTTTTCTATCTCTTTCCACGGCTCTCTCATCAGGCAGCATCCGCTAAACACAAGCTTCCAGGTTGGTTAGAGGACTTGCTGCCAAAAATAGCTCCAGCTTGAATGATCTGCAGCCACGTGCTCTAAGAAGTAGAAAGCGCCACCCTGGGGAGACAAAACAATCGTTAAAATGCTCTTGGGGTATGCAGCATGTAGAACATTTCTTAGTTATCCTAAAAGTCTCTCTTCCCGTTTACTCTGTCCAAACTGAGAACTGACACACCTTTAAAGCTAGTTTTCCTTGCATACTTTTCATTCAGTCTCTCTGTCTTTTTCTCTTTTTCATAGTTCTTTTAAAATCTTTTTCTATTCAGTTGAATGTTAATATGAATATGAAATTACATATTTATACAGATGTTTAAAACCCACATTAATATATATTCTAAAAGCTGCCTGACGCTTTATCTACAGAGATATGCTGTCCACAAAACTCTCGTATTTCCTTTATAGCATTTTAAAATCTTTCCCTGATTAAATTTTAAAATCTTTCCCTGATTAAATTTTATTTTATCCCTTGCACTTAAGGCAAGGGATGTAGTTGTCATGGGTGATTTAAATTACCCAGACATCTGCTGGGAGGAACAGTCAGCCAGGTCGGATTGTTCCAGGAGGTTCCTGGCCAAGATACAGGACCTCCACTTAATTCAGGAGGTGCACAGTCCCACCAGAGGAAATGCCCTGTTGGACCTGGTCCTGGCCACAGGCGATGACCTGGTCAGGGGCCTCCAGGTCCTTCACCACCTGGGTGATAGCGATCATTGCTTGCTGGAATTCACCATCCAGAGCAGGGTGTTGAGGGCCTGCAGCAAGGTGGTAGCCCTATACTTCAAGAGGGCCAACTTCAACGAGTTGAGGAGATTAGTGGGAGAGGCGCTGGGGTTCTCGAGAGCAGGGGAACTCAGTGCCCAAGATGAGTGGTTGTTCCTTAAGGAGACAATACTCAGGGCCCAAGGGGTGACCATCCCAACAAAAAGGAAGGGGGGCAAGAGTGCCCGAAAGCCCCCCGGCTCACCAAGGGTGTACAGGAATGCCTGATTGCCAAAAAGGCGGCGTACAACTGGTGGAAAGGGGGTATTGTCTCCAAAGAGGAGTATACCTCCTCTGCTAGGGCCTGTAGGGGGGCTGTCAGGACTGCTAAGGCGGACATAGAGCTAGGACTTGCGTCCAAAATCAAAGATAATAAAAAATCCTTTTTCAAATATATAGGGAGGATGAAGAAAGTGCCAGGAATTGTGGGGCCCCTGCAAGATCCTGTGGGCAATCTGGTGGTTGCGCCAGAGGAGAAAACAGACCTCTTTAACCAATTCTTCACCTCCATTTTCTTGTGCAGGGACCGGGACTTCCCCACCGTGATGCAAGACAGACTCAAGGGGAATGCCTCCAGGCCTCAGGTTGGGGAGGACCGGGTTAGAGAGTTTCTGGAGGGGCTGGACAGGTTCAAATCAGCGGGTCCAGATGCTCTTCACCCCAGGGTGTTGAGAGAGCTAGCAGGGGTTATTGCAGGGCCCTTGGCACAGCTTTACGAGCGCTCGTGGTGCTTGGGCCAGGTGCCAGATGATTGGAAGATAGCCAACATGGTCCCCATCTTTAAAAAAGGGAGGAGGGGGGACCCAGGCAACTATAGGCCCATCAGTCTTACCTCAATCCTAGGGAAACTCTTTGAAAAGATCATCATGGAGCACATCTGCAATGGGCCGGCCTCAGGGATGATGCTCAAGGGCAACCAGCACGGCTTCATTAGGGGCAGGTCATGTCAGACCAACCTGATTGCCTGTTATGATCAGGTCTCAAAAGCACTGGATGCAGGTGTTGCCGTGGATGTAGTCTTTCTGGACTTCAGCAAGGCCTTTGACACCGTCTCCCACCCCATCCTTATTAAAAAATTGGGCAGCTGTGGTATTGATGCCTACACAGTCAGATGGATCGCAGATTGGCTGAAGGGTCGTACTCAGGGGGGGGTGGTGGACGGGTCATATTTGACCTGGGGAGGAGTGGGCAGTGGAGTCCCTCAGGGCTCGGTCCTTGGGCCCGTGCTGTTCCATTTCTTTATCAGCGATTTGGACAATGGGGTGAAAAGCAACCTGTTTAAATTCACTGATGATACCAAAATTTGGGGTGAGGTGAGCACACTAGTAGAAAGGGAAAGACTGCAGCAAGACCTGGATAGGTTACAGGGGTGGGCTAACAAAAACAGGATGTGTTTCAATACTGACAAATGCAGGGTGCTGCACTTGGGCAGTAGTAACCAGCAGCACATTTATAAGATGGGAAACTCCCTTCTTGAGAGCACGGAGGCAGAAAGGGATCTTGGAGTCATTACTGACTCCAAGATGAAGATGGGCCGACAATGCGAGGTCACGGTTAGCACGGCTAACCGGACCTTGTCGTGCATCCACAGGTGCATCTTGAGCAGGTCCAGGGAGGTGATCCTCCCCCTCTATGCAACACTGGTCAGGCCGCAGCTAGAGTACTGTGTCCAGTTCTGTGTGTCCCACTTCAGGAGGGATGTGGACAACATTGAGAGGGTCCAGAGGAGGGCCACCGTCATGATCCAGGGACAACAGGGCAGACCCTACAATGAGAGACTGCAGGACCTGAACCTGTTCAGCCTTCACAAGAGAAGGCTGAGGGGGGACCTGGTGACAGTCTATAAACTCACTAGGGGGGACCAGAAGGGTTTGGGAGAGATCTTGTTTCCCCGAGCGCCCCCTGGCATAGCAAGGAATAACAGCCACAAGTTGTTGGAGAGTAGGTTTAGATTAGACATCCGTAAAAACTACTTCACAGTCAGGGTGGCTAGGAGCTGGAAGCAGCTTCCAAGGGAAGTGGTGCTGGCTCCTACCCTGGGGGTCTTTAAGAGGAGGCTGATGCCTACCTGGCTGGAATCATTTGAGCCCAGTTTTTTCTCCTGCCCAGGCAGGGGGTCGGACTTGAAGATCTACAAGGTCCCTTCCGACCTGACTTCTATGATTCTATGATTGCCAGTCTTCATTCTGACAAGTAACATTTAAAAAATCCCTTTTGCTGCCCTTTGTTAGCTGATGCAGTATGTTTCACTACTTTCTTTTTTTTTTCCCTAAGGAAAATTACTTAGGAGGGAAGGAAATAATGAAGGGCTTAATTTGCTATAAATGCTGAGTCATAATGGCAGTAGAAGTAAATAGGAATTGAATTCACAAAACACAGTTTGGCCTTGAGAGTCATGAAGCAGATTAACCAGCACGCTCCTACTACTTTGCATCATGTTGAGTTGCATTATAGCTGGAGACTTTGTTTAATTGGCCAGATAAATTGGATCTGTGGTTGCTTTGCATCTTCCTGAGCAGCACAACACCGCTAAAGGAGAATCTACACCAGAGACTGCAGAACAGGTATAAGAAGAAATGTCCCTCCCCAGTACTTACTGGTCTGAGCACTCTCTTAACTTCTTTCAAGACATCCTCTACATTCTGCACAGAGCACAGGACCAAGGTGCAGACCACTACATCCATGGAGCCATCAGCCACCTGGTTCAAGTTCTCCGCTGGAGCCTCCAGGAAGCGCTCAAACTGCAGGTGCTGGTTTTGGTTCATGCTCTTGGAAAGACCACGCTGGAAGTTGCTGTTTGTGTCTGAACAGGTAATTCTACAGCCAGGTGGATAGAATTGGAAGTTGGTGCCGGTGCCGGTCCCAATTTCCAACAGCCTCAGTGCTTCCGAAGAGCCTGTGAACTCCTGCAGGTTGTGAAACAGCTCCCATTTCTGCACTGATATTTTCTGGTTGTAATATTCAGAGAACCTCTCCATGAAAAAGGGAAAGAATACCTTACTACCAAAAGGTTTCCATATGCCCAGGAACGATAGCAGGTATATGGGCAGGGCAAGCAGTTGCACGCAGACACGGAGAAATAGGATTGCTGCTTCTGCCATTCTAAGAGAAGACTTGCGCTGAGCAGAATTTGCTCATTTAAATATAATACCCCTTGAAATGTAGGCAGATTGGATCTGTCTAGCTGCTTTGTTCACTCTTGGAAATGTGTCCTGCTCTTTAGATCAGCCTAGAACGTGTCCAGTAGACTTCTGAAATCTAATTTTAAAGTCCATTCACTGATGATGCCAGGAAAATCAGAGCTCCTGCAAAGCAACCTGCCTAGAGTTCATCTGAAACTTGCCCAAAAAAGGATCAGTTGATCAGTTACCAGTTTCTGATCTGTCTAGGACCTTGAAGCATGGCATTTGTAAAGCAACTGCAATTTTGCTGCCAATCTCCAAGCTAAACATTCAGCAACTTTCAGATTACAATTTTCCTTTCTCTTGTAAAACACCCATATCTGATCAGTGTTGTGGCTTAGATTTTGTGTTTTTACAAATTTCAAACTGCACACCTGCACCCATGATGTCAACAGTGGAAGCTCTAGTTTAGACGAGGCACCAGACAGTTGTCAGTGTTTTAATCAGTCTGTCATTTACACTTGCTTTAAACAAAGTGGTTAAAATGCAAGCAGCTGATCTAGGCTACCGCTGCAACCAATGGAACAATGGTAAGGCACTTGTATTGAAACCTGTACTGAAGACACATGCTTATAGTTAACAAAACTTTTCTCAATACCATAGTAGCCTGTTACATGGAACTGTTGTGTATTTTTTTTGTTAATAAAGGCAAAGCTTGTATTGCCTTTAATTATGGATTTGAACCAAACATCATGGTGGAAAAAGGGGTACAACATTCTTCAGCATAACTATTAAGAGAATGTATGTAACGTAAAAGCCTTTGTATTTAAATTGTTTTATTCTGTTTCTAGAGTTACTTAGCAGCACCATCTCTTACAAACTTAACTGGGAACAGTGGGGTCTTATTCATTGTTTGATCTCAGCGTCAACAACAAAGTCTGGTAAAAGGGCTTTGGGGTAAACACTTCTGCAAATCAAAAGAATATTTTCAGTAAATGTGATATGTAGGTACTTGGGCAGGCAAGGTTCTTTGAGTAGATGTGATATCTTTTATTAGACCAATTGAGTAGTTGGAAAAAAAATATTAGCATGCTCTCAGGTGTAGTCACCCTTTTTCAGGCATGGGGAGTCTCTGCTGTTCTGAGACTCCAATAAATCTGTAAATACTTGTCTTTTGCATTCTCTGTAACACTCTCAGCTTTGTGAAGGTATACAGGCATAACTTGGGTGAGAACCGAAAGGCAGGGAGATAGGTATTTGTTACCATGTTGTATGTAGGAGTGTGAATGCAAGCTAGATATTGTAGTGTTTGTGTTTTTAGTCCCTCATTCTTTAAAATGCCTTTGTTGGGCAGTGCCCTGTGGAAGCCTGTTCAAGATTGCTTTTACAGAATGCGCAACACATGTTTTGTACTCTCTCTTAGACTTGTATGGTTTGATCTTTCTTTTAGTGTGTCTCCACTCCAAAAAATAAATGTCAAAATGCCACTTTGTGCTTTGTTGCTGTTAATTAAGGTAGGACATCTAAATTAGGCCCTGAATTACACCTGTGCAATCCCATTGTCTTCAGATTATACACTCAACTGTAGCTGAGCAACATAAAGGTCATCTGAGTAGGCATAGATTTAAGTGACTGGATTCTGAATGGCTTTGGTTATGGACAAGCTGGAACAAACTTTGTTGTTCATTTTAATCTTAGCTATGCTGACCCTGTAGGACTGAAGTGTATTTTGTCACTTAAACCAGTAGCTCTGATCAGAGTGTGGACCAGTATCACAAAGGCAGTAACTAGTGTTGTTCACATTTGATAACTGCGTGGAAGGGCATTAAGACTTTTGGGGCAAGGAGTATAGTTTAGGGTATGATTTTTTTTCAAACGAGCCTTGTTACAGATTTGGTAGTATGGTAGTAGGAGCCAATTCCCTCTGCTCTCTTAACAGGGAATTTTGCCATCTCCCCAAAACAGTGGGAAGTGACAAGCCGGGTCTTGTCCAGAATGTAGTCTGTACATTTTGTAGCATTAGCTCAGCAAAGTCTCTGTGAAGGGAAATTTGGCCTCTAATCTGAAAGAACAGCTGCCTTGCTGTAGCCACTAGGCTATCACAAACAGCACTCTTAGTGTTCTGTTCCCAGATCTCCTGCTGTCTCACTCTTTCTGAGTGAGGCACTTATCTGTCCCTTCTGTTTCTCATGTGTAAACAGTGATCTTGCCAATATCTTTACAAGAACCTCTTTGAAGTCTAAGGACTTGATATTTGCAAAATACTGTGAGAGCCGGAGTTGAAAAGCACTATAAAATACAAATGAATAGACTGGTATTGTCCTTCTCACCTACAACTCTGGTGTAAGCTTGATTTACATTCAATCAGCGTGTTAAATATAAGCGTGCAGTTTTGTTCCTGTGGTTACCTGCCTGTGCCTCCATTAAGTGTAATCGTTTGTTTCAATATTGATCACTAGAGAGAGGCTTCGAGAACCAAATTCGGAGCTGATTAAATTCAAATGGAATTGCATTTGCGTTCACAATGCTGGAATTAGGCACTCCATTAATCTGTGTAAAAAAAACATTGTAAAAGGACTATCTTGTTACAAAAACAAGAGAGTTACTCCCTCTAGTGGTAACAGAGAAAAAATATACTCAAGGATTAATTGAGAGCTTTCCTACTTTGTTAGCAACCTTTATTAGCATAGGAATACCACAGGAGAGAAACATTCAAAGAGATGTTTCATCAGAAATACTTTTCACTGCAGGCCAAGTGGGTATACTGGTTCTGAGTCTAAAGGGATAATGGTGCTTTTTAAATTTCACACACACCTCACTTTATTCTTCCTGACCGGAGTTAAATACAAGCAGGAAACAAAATGGAGGAATTGGCTCCTATTAAACTTTACAATACCACTTTTCACCATTTAAACTTGTAATTAGTTATCATTACTGTTTAACTTGACCAAAAGTGTTCAAGCTCACTCAGCAGCAGGACCACCTGGTTTTGCATGTGTCCCTAACCCTGTTTTATCCTCTACCCAACAGCTGCTGTCTTGACCATTTCTCTCTGGATGTTACTTATTTACCCTACTTTCATCAGTTGTCCCTTGTACCTGTCCTCACCCCATTTACAGTGAATCCTCTTCTTTCACCTCCCAACTGTCAGCATTTACCAGTAAAGATTTTAGATTGGAAGCTTTAAAAGTACGCAGAAAGTATTCACTTATTTCTGTGCCATAGGATGTTGGCTCCGTAGGGCCTTGTTGCATGGTGATTTTGGGCAACTCTTGGAACTCTTAAAACCTGGATTGTCTGCACATTAATATCTGAAGCTAGCTTTAAGCACTTTCTCTCATCTGTGCTATCAAGCTAGTGTTAGTGTAAACACCCCACCCTCTTCCACTGTCCCAGATTGGGCCCACTGCCCCCACCCTCCCCAGCACCCCAGAGGCAACTGGGTAGGCAGGTTAACCCTTCCCTGCCTGCTTCTCTGGGACAGACAGCAGGGGCAGCCACAAATAAGTGTGGGGAAAGAGGTAGAGGAGGGCCCTGGAGGGGGGTGGGGATCCTGGGGGGGCAGGGTCAAGCCTGGAATGGGAGGGGATGAGATTCTTACCTTTCAGTCCTCCAGGCTGCTGCTGGCCTGAAGTGTGACTGCTTCAAACTGAAGCTACCAGTAACCACTAACATGGATCAACGTTTGTGCAGCTCACAGTGTAAACTGAGACAAGGCTTTATTGCTGATTCTGTGGTGGAGAACTGGACTTCTGAGGGACGCTTGTAGGTTTTAGCTCTGTATTGGCTGGGGATGGTCCTGTAAAGGGGCTAATTGCACCCTAACATGCCCTATAGCAACCGTTACTGGGAATGTGATGTATAAAAATGGAGTAATAATCAGATATGAGAAGGCATGCCAGCTTGCCTGCACTTGTTTGAGGGAAGATACCTTCTCTTGTCCATATCTCTTTAATCCCACTGTGTATCTCCCTGCAGGACAAAGCTTCCTTCCTAATTTTCAGTGAAATTTCATTTTTGTTTTTTTGCTTCAGGCCGCTTGTCCTCAGCATGACAACCCTGGCTAAGAACTCTGGCTGACAGATGAAAGACCATGATCCCCAGTTAAGGCAGCTGCACATGCTCAGTAAGTTTCCCTCTGTTATTTTCACAAGCCCAGCAGGGCAATTCGAATGGGCAGATAGTTGCTATATAGGAGATTCTATGTGAAGAGGCCACAATCATGGAGAACTGAAAGAAAGCACAGAGACTATTCAGCACTGAAGTGGGATCTGTTGTCGCACAGCGTATGAAGGTAATTATTTCACAGCACGTCCAGTGATATGAGGCAGAACAGAGCTCCATTTCATTGGGCCATTTATGTAGCACAGCTCCAGTTGAGAGAACTTTGCTTTCTCCAGGTCTTTCCAGGTCTCTCTGGTCAGGCAGCATCCATCTCCCAAATATCTCCAGGTTGGCTCACATATCTGTTGCCAAAAGTAGCCCCAGCTGGAAGGATGATCAGCCACATGCTCCAAAAAATAGAAAGCACCACCCTAGGAATAATGCAGTTAAAATGTTTCTGGGATGAAGAAGGGCTTTTAAAATCAGTTTCACAGAATCATAGGAAATTAGGGTTGGGAGGGACTTCAGGACTTCAGGATGTCATTTACTCCAGCCCCCCGCTCAAAGCAGGACCATTCCCAAGTATATCATCCCAGCCAACGCTTTGTTTACCTAGGTCTTTAAAAAGTTTGTGGATTTCATTTGCTAAACTTCATCAGCAAGCATGCCTCCACCTGCACTCTGGGTTCCCTTATGTCTCCAGGAACTGCCTCCCATGATCAAATGGATTTTTGCTTGGAGAGCTGTCAGCATTCCCTTGCATGCTTTCTGCCTGATTTCACCCATAAGATTAAAAATGTTATCACTGTAATGTTATATGGGGTGGAGGGGCATGCGGTGGTGGCATTTCAGTCTTGTACTCAAAGAAAAAAAGGAGGGGAGGGGTCTTGTGGTTGGGAATCATGGGTTCTTGGCCCTGTCTAGCCACTGTTGCCTTATGTGCCCTCACACAAATCACTTAACATTCCCACAATTTCTGTTTCCCTCCCTGAGGGTGCAGATGGTGAAAACATGTATTCTAACTTCCATGGGGGGTAATCTTGCTTTATTAATATTTATAAAGCACAATGAAGTAGATCCCAAAATATGAGGACTGGGTGTCCACAGACAACAGAAATAGCTTATTACTGTTAATGATTTGCAACATGTAGTAGAGTTCACTTAAATGGCAGCCTTGTGAACTGCCTGGATATTTAACTGGGTCAATTATTACAGGGCAGATCGGGTGCAATATATTTTGATGATTAGAAACAATGGACAAATGGCAGAAGAGGTAGTACCACCAAGTTTCTTCATAATATTTTAGTAAGGCTGTGAAGTCAAAAGAGTGGTGACACCAACAGTCGTGCTATAAAAAGAGTGAGATGGAGTCTCAGGGAAAATAGAAACTGAAAATAAAACAGGTTTATATAAATCAATCCCTTTTTGTTCAGGAGAATTCACATCTGCCTTCTATGAACTGCTCTCCTTTCAACAAATATCTGTCTCAATCATTTTGAGATGCATGAGGGACCTGCCCCGGATACTTTGCAGTCTCATGATTTTTAGGGATTCTTCAGAATTTGATTCTAAATCTTGGCAGACAATCTGGGGTAAATGTGACAGCTTTTATTAGACCACCTAATAGTTGGAAAATTGTTCTTTGCAAGCTTTCGGGCACAAGAACCCTTCTTCAGGCGCAGAGAGAGTCTGCTGGTGTTTGTGTAGTCTCTTGGGTGGAAGAGGGGTGCTTGTGCCTGAAAGCTTGCAAAGAACATTTTTTTCCAACTATTTAGTTGGTCTAATAAAACATATCACATTTATCCAAAGAAGCTTTTCTGCCTGTGTCCTTAGACCAGTGGCTATAACCAACACCTCTAATTATGACTTTTGTGCATTTTTGCCAGAATCGCCACCAAAATGCAGGAGTACAAGAAACTCCATACTGCTGACTAAACCATAGACTTGTATTGAGAACACTTGGGCAAGGAGCCAGAACAGTTATCCACTTTGACCTGAACAAGTGGGCTTTATGTAAAAAGGCCATTGGGTGAGACCAGAGTTCTGTCAATCGTGGTGTATGAGGTGTCGGAATTCAGCTATCAGAAGTAAAAGGGTAAGGGCATGTATTGAATTTGTTTTCATCCAACACTGTGAAACATAGCTCAGTCTAGTACAGTTTTAGCCTCAGTGGCTGTACAAACTACTGCACAACACTAAGGTAGTTTTCATCTTCATGAGAGTCTTGTCATTTCATCTCCCCATTGGGGAGATGTTCATTTTATGACTAGATTTAGCTCTGTTTTGCAGTATAGTTTTAGATTCTTGCACTGTAAGGCATACTTTTGTCAAGTTAAGAAATAATCCCAAATTAAGGATACACTTTTCAAAAGCTTATAAGTGACGTAAGTGGAGAAGTTCTGCTTTCCCACAGTCTTTTAGGTGCTTAGAAGCCCAAAATTTTACAGATGCTTGGGTCTCAGAAGGAGGTGCTTCATAAACATCTTGTAGCGTGGCTATTTTTAATTTTCAATTATGTAACGTAATGCTTTTATGATGTGATTTAAAAAAAAATTTTAAAGGAAGGTTTGCTTGTTTGAATAAAACTCACTCCTTGCTGCTGAGGTTTGCAGACCAGATATTGCAGTGCTCAGTTAGTTAGTGCACATAAACCAGTATTAAAATTGCGTAAGTGAAGCAGAGAAACCTGTTTTCATTATCCTTGTTGAAAGGGAAGAACATAGATAGCATTAGTGCCGAACTGATTTTTAGATTCAGCTTTACCCTGTGACTACCGGTGCATAGAGTCTAAACACAAGCTGGTGCTCGTATGGCATAGTTTGGCCTATAAGGAAGCAAAACAATCTCCCTATATTGCACTGCAGTGTAGTATACTCACCGGCCTGAGCACTCGCAGGACTTCACTCAGGACTTTCTCAGTGCTGCTCACTGAACACAGCACCAGGGTGCAAACCACTGCATCCATGGAGCCGTCAGCCACGGAATGCAGGTTCTCGCCAGAAGCCACCACAAAGCGCTCAAACCGGAGGTGCTGGTTTTGAGCCATACTCTTCAACAGGAACTTCTTGAAGTTGGGATTGGGGTCAGTACAAGTCACACGGCAGCCAGGTGGGAAGAACTGAAAGTTGGCACCTGAGCCCGTGCCAATCTCCAGCAGGTTGAGCTCCCCTGAGGAGCCTGAAAACTCCTTCAGGCTGCTGAAGAGCTCCTGCTTCTTCTCAAACATCTTGAGGTTGTAAATGTTAGCAATCCTGGCCATGGCATATGGGAAGACCTTTTTACAGAAGGGCTCCCATAAGCCCAGGTAAGCCAGCAGGTAGACAGGCAGTGCAAGGAGTTGGACACATCTTTGGAGGAGAGGTATCAGCACCATCAGTGCAAATGGAAGAAAGTAGGATCCTCTGTATGCTGGCTGTAAACAGGACACTCCAAGCTTAAGGTTGCACTTAAATTCACTGCTGAGGATATGGCTTCCTCTGAACCGGTTGTGCCCGGTTTCCTGAGCTGGCGGCTTTCCCTTCTCTTTCTTAAAGTGATACAGCCCAATACAGCGAGAAATACAAGCAGCGCAGCTGAAAGGGAGGCAAAGAGAAAGTGAGTTGTTTGCTCAGTACTGCTCTCTGGCTGGACATGGCAAAGCTCCTGTGCGTGTGATTAAGTTTGTACTGTTCCATGGAAAGCCCCAGTACATGATGCATTAGCACATGTCTAAATGCTGACGTGGACTAGGCCAGAGCACCCTGGTAGAATGGAGCCCACCATCTGTAAAATGCCACAGTGTTCGATGTCAAACAGAGGTCTGCTTGTTGGGGTGTTATATTACTGTAGCGCTCCCTGTTTTTCAAGTTCTCTTGTTACTTGACTGAGGGGCATACCTGGACGGATTCTACCCTGCTCTAGACTGCCATGGTTTAGGCAGGCCCAAGTCTGGATGCTCCAAATCTGGAAATGCTGCAGTAAGGATGCTTCAGAGGATTTTCCCTCTACCACCCTCAAGCGCACAAGAGACAGCTCTTGTGAATGGACACTGGCATCACTGTAGCTGGGTGTTATACTCACTGTGTGGATGGCTCTGGTTTAACAGATTATCCCAGAGTCGCACCATATGTCAGCAGCAGGTCAAGCCATCTATCTTGATTGCATAACTGATTCCATTGAATTCTCTTTCACTTCATTGATTACAATAATATGCAGCTTTGTTTGGTGTGCCTGTAGATAGGGTTCCCTATCGCATTTCTCAGTGCCCTTTATTTAATCTTGTTGCTCAATTAGGTATTTTCCAGGTTGCCTTCATAACACAGTGACTTTCTTTGTTTCTGTTTTGTGTGTTTAGAAACTTAAAACTGCCCCATAATATCAGGCATTTGGCCAGGACAGTTCAGCTGCTAAGTGTCTTGTACCTAATGTAACAGAACATGAAGAAAATGCCTTCCTTCTTTCTATAATGAATTTTTTTCTTTTTTACCTCAATTGGCAGTACAGTTAAGAGTTTTTGGTGCTTCTAAGCTTTTAGAAAATGTAACATTGTCTTATTTATTAGTCATGGTCAAGCCCTTTTTTGTGTATGGCAGCACTGAATCTTGCTCTTAATAGTCTCCTTCTCCCTTTCATTTTTCTTCCCCTCCTTTTGTTGAACCATTGACATTGTTAAGACTTTCAGAACCCAAAAGTTGAACATCTGAGTTTTCACTGAGGGAAGAAATCAGTATCCAGTATCTGTAGGATTAATGTGGGAGTGAAAGAAAGGTGTCTACCTTTCCAAGAACACAGTCATCCCTTAACAAATAATAGAGAGAAATTTGGAAGTGAAACATGTTGAAGTTCTCCCATAAATCAGACTCTGAACAGTAAAGATTAAATGGTTAAATACAGAATTAAACAAGTCTTAAGTTTGTTCATCTGGGAATATAAATGAAAGGGAACACTGGTCGATAATTTAGGCAAATACACCCTCTAGTGGAAAATGGATCAAAAAACAGGTATGATGCAGCAGCCCTGATTTATTTCCCCAATTTTATTACCACCTTCTGTATTTCCTCAGGACATAAAATGTACCCAAAGGAAAATAAAGCAAAACAGGGAAAATTACATAATCCACTCTTGATCCTGATTTAAATTTTTCTAGTCTAGAAAAGTTACAATGCATGAGAGCAATGTACACTGATATGTCATGTCTTCTACATTTTTCAGTTAGCTCAAAAAGTTACATAACTCCGCTTGTGTAGGTGATTTAGAGTTTTGTGGTGATTGCAAAGAAGCAAAAGTACCTACCTTATTCATCTTGTATTTGAATAAATCAAATTAAGCATAGATTTGAAAACCCTTAGGCAAGACTTTGATATCTTTTTCTTCCCCTTGAGGTAATAGTTTCCTCTTTGAGTAGAATTATAGTCATGAAATGAAAACACAAGTCAGAGGAGCAGAAGATATGGCTATAATCATCTAAGCTCTGGATCACTTTGTTTGACATAATAATAGAGGCTTACATTTTTAAAAGCGACTAGTGATGTGGGTTGTATTTACTTGTAGTAATGATGAGGTGATGTGGAGGAGTTTGCTCAGTTGTTGTCAAGATTATACCTATTCTGTGGACAAATGGAGGACTTGCATTTTGGAAGTGTGTGGAGGCCCTGCTGAGATTGGTGCCCCATTGTGCTCTGTGCTGTACAAACATATAATAAGAGGCAGTACCTCCTCCACTGATTTGTAATCAAATAGCAAAGACAGAGGGTGTGACAGAAAGGATGCCACGTCTAACCACGCCTAGATGTGTGTAACTGAGACGCAGAACAGAAGTGGTTGCTCAAATTTACAAGTTTATTATTGAGCCAGAAGTGTTTATTTTTGAGCTAGAAATGGACACGGATCTTCCAAATCCTAGTCCAGTGCACTTACCAGAAGGTCCTTCTCACTGGATACTCTCAAATAATGTGATTTTTGTTTTAGGGAGCACTAAACTGAGATATAAACACACCCATTCAGCAACCACTAACTTCCAAGCCAGAAGTGGTATAGCTGGCTTAGGGCAGTGCTGTGCATACACCAGTAAGCTCTCCTGAGAGGTAGAGCTTTTTGGCCAGTGCCACCTCTTTTGGTTCAGGCGGCAGAGCATGTGTGGTAGATGTTGCATATTTCAGCACAATGCTCAGTGGAACTGGTTGGGTATAGTATAGTCTTGCCCTAAATGTATCAATTATACATGCAGAGGTGAGTGAATGTTGCAGAAAGTCCCATGCACAGTCATTTGAGGGCTTCCCCCCCCTAATTAGTTTACTTCAGCCCACAGCTAATTTTTTTATTTGATTTCTTTTTTTTTTTTGGCAATTGTTAACAAGGGATTTTTAGTCATATGAATGCTTGTGGGAACCAACTGCGTGTGATCTCTGTAATTCATACAGTACTATAGGCAGTTTAGAAGCTCTGTAGACAAATAAAAATGTTCTAGCCCCAAGGAGCTTATAAATTAAGTCAGACTTAATTTACAGGAGGACAGTGCACAAAAGGTACAGCACAGGGAAAGGAGGGTTGATCAGGAGAGGTGCTTGTTGAGGATATTACTTATATTTGTACTACGCAGCTGTGTGTTCCTTAAAGGGACAATGCATTGTCAGCTAGTTATTACACCAGATCAATAGTTACAGCATTAGCTTTGTTCTGTTCTCTAAGTGATTTTACCAGGAAAGCATTGGGTTTTTTCTCCACCTCTACAATTATAGGCAACCCAAAGTATACCTGGAGCCACTTTTGAAGCTGACAAGTGTTTCTGAAGCTACTAGCCATTTTGGGAGCCCTATTTGAGCTGGGCAGAATGGTGAATTATTTGTATCGTATCATATTCCATACTGTGAGGACCCATGGGTTTCACTGTAAAAGAGCTTTCACCATAGGTGCCCTAACTCTGCTTTCTCCAGGTCTCTCTGGTCAAGTAGCATCTGTCTCCAGATATCCTCATCAGAAGGATGAGATTTATGCCAAAGTTGCTGAGCCACTAGAGTCTGAAACCACAAATTGCAAGCAGAGATTTTCACCTTGAGAAATAACAAGGGTCCTTACTATACTGATCCTCTGTCTTGGCTCACTTCTGCATTGGTGCTGTTACCACACTGTGCATCCTGTGGCTATCAGAAAGTTTCCACAATTCCTTCAGTACAGCACAGGGAAGTACTGCAGAGTTGGAGGGGGAAGGCTATGGAGGGAGCTAGAGACTGTGGGGAAGCTGTAGCTGCAGGCCATAGAGAGGTCTGGAGAGCCTGAAAACTGAGCCAAACAGCACCATCCTGTGGCAGGAATGCCTGAGGCAATCCATAGGCAGATGGACTGTGCAGAGGGATTACAGTGGAAAGGAACCCCTTTTGGTTTGGGACCATCTTAAAATCTGCAGTGCTCTGATCCAGGGTTTGGGGTTCAATAACCATTTGCTTGTTTGTTTTGTTTTGCTTTGTTTTCAGTTAATGTGTAGCATTGAATATTTTTGTCCTTGGGCATCTACAGACCACATCTGCCCTTATTTTACAGCCTCACAGAAGTCAGCAGCATAAGATGAGGGCAGATTTAGTTCCTGTGTCATTTTAAAAGGAAGGTAAATGAGTTCTCAAGTGTAATACTCAGTGTCCTGTTGCCTTGTCTGCTCAGCACTCAGCTCCCACAGTTTCTAAAGCTGCGCTCAGAGGACAAGGATTCAGAATTCTCAGGAAAGGGCACTTCGGCAAGGTACATGTTTTTAAAAATAGTTACCTGGTACAGTATTTCAGGTTGTTGTCTCAGCAGATGCTTTCCACAGATATAGTCATGTTGTCAGAAATCTACATACCAGTCAAAAATAATTCCAAGGTTTAATTCTAGCAGTCCAGATTATAGGAGTAAAAAGTGTTTAATTCCTCTTAATGAAAATGGGTAACTTGGATCAGTTGTTATTACTTATCAGATGGGGAAACACAGTTCTGCATTCCTGTAAGGTGCTGATGAGTGCCTGTAGAGTCTTAAACTAGCAAACAGTCCCTTTGGAAAAAATTCTGGGGTTAGATTTCAAAGTGTTGAGCACCTTGCAACTCTGTCAGGTGTAAGTTTAAAAGCTCCATTGTTTTTAGTTGGACCTGCCAGGTGCTGATCTCGTGGGTTCCCAGTTTCTTTGAGATTCTGAACTCTGTGAGGATGACAGATTTATTTTCTTGCAAGTAATAAATCAAATTTAACTTACTGTTCAGTGAAGACAAGCCCTGAAATCTGCAATCAGACCCATGCATAACTTCTAAGTGTAAATCCTAGTGGAGCCACAGGGGGTGTGTATACGTACACATACTTACACACACACGTGTGTGTGTGTATATGTATGTATGTGTGTGTGTGTGTGTGTGTGTGTATATATATATAATATAAAATTATTGTGATGTGGCTAGGTGAAGTCAACTTGTGTCAACAAGGGGCATAGTTTTAACCCTTCTTGGCAACATTGCAGTGAAAACTACCTGGTTCTTGTGGCCACTAGGATTTTATGGCAAGATAACAATATGCATGAACAGTACCCCTTTTTTGACAAAAAGGACACAGCTTCATGACTTTATCAGAACTTTTGAATTTAGGTTCTCGACAAAAAGTTCATAGGACTCTGATAACCTCAGTTCTGTTCCCTGCTCTATCACTGGTCTGTTACTGTTGGTTGTAATATAACTACCTGAATGGAACGGTTAAAACAGTGAGATCCTTTGGACTCTGGAAGAAGGAACTGTACTTTGTTCAGTATCTGAAAACAACTGGGTCTCCTGCTGTAGTGTGTGAAAGCTCCCTTGGAATCAGTTTAACCTGCATGGCATGATCTATTCAGTCAGGCATTCATCTCTGTGTGCATGCAGCTTTGAGCCTTTTGAGCCAATACTGGTATGGAGAGTCAGTTTAGTTTAATGGAAGAGTCTTTTTAATGTAGCTCAACTTTTTGTGCCTACTCTCAGAGCTTGTTGGATCTGTGTATTTAAAAAAATAGTCCTAGTCACACCAAGACAAAGTATTGTCTGTGCAGCTGCTCACTGGCAAACAAGTCCTGCTTTGGATTGTTTATCTTGACTGTAGATCTCAACTTTTCCATACTGTCATTCCCTAGTACAACCAAAAAAGCCTTCATGATAGGCTTTTAGTCCTACACAGCTGTTAGTCCTACATAGCTGTAAAGAAAGAAAGAATGGTTGCTAGTGAGAATATATGTTATTTATTTTAATTTTATGATTAAACAGGACTTTTTGTCTATCTCTAATATTGGTCCTGTGAACACAACAGTCCTCAGTTCTGTTCCCAGTTCAGCCAATAGATGATCCATTACAAAAATTTGACAGGGGGTTTCTCGCTCTCACCCATTTCTCCATCTGTAAAAAGGGATAACAACACTGACTAATTTCTGTGGATCACTTTTTAACACTTTTTTGCACGTATCCTTCTTCTTATTTTATTATTTGTAACAGCTTAAAATTTTGATGCACTCAGGGCCATCTCTGGCAGGGGGAGGGGCCAATTGGGGCCACTACCCCGGGCCCCACACTTTGGGGGGCCCCACGGAGCCGGGCCAGCTTTGTGTCTGGCCATTTGCCCCTCCGCCCACCACCCCATCCAGGACCCGCACAGGCTGATTTGCCCTGAGCCCCACACCCTGCCACACTCATCTCTGGATGCACTTCAACAGTATACTGCCTTGGGTATCACATTAGGAGACTTTTTTTTTTAAAGGTTCTTGACCCCTATTACAAAGCATTGCATAACCTCTGAATAGTTAAGTACTTTTAAACCACTGATATTTACCATAAGCTTTGCTGAGGTAAGCTAATTATTGTGCTAGCTATACCATTGTTCTAGACCAGGGGTTGTCATTTGGGGGTATGCATACCCTCAGGGGTACTTAGAAAGGCCGTACAGGGTATGCGTGGGCAGGCAGATGGGCAGGGACAGAATTTGCCCTGGGGCACAGTAGCGTCATCTCTCCCAGCATGTTCACCTCTTACCTGGGGGAGGAGGAGGGGCGTGCCGGGCACCACCGGCCCCACATGGCACATCACAGTGCCTCCCTCTCTTTTACTGCAGTTCACTCTTCTCAGCCAATAGCCAGTGGTGTGTCACAGTGTCAGTGGTGGATGCCCCATTTGGCCTCCCCACCCAGCACTGTCACTACACGGATCCCGGGAGGGCATGGGAGGTGTGCACACCTGGATCTGTGTGTGGGGCAGGGTGGAATAGGCTGTGGGTGGGGCTGCACTGAGCTGTTCCCGGCAGGGGTGCTGAGCTGCACTGCTGTCAGGGTGGCAGTACTGGGAGGGGGGTTGGAGAGGTTATGGTGAATTCTGGAGTGGCTGCAGCCCCTCCTGTAACCCCCTGCTAGCACCGCCCCCTGTCCCAAGCGCAGCCTGGCCCATCCCTTCCCTGGGAAGAACCTGGTGCTGCCCCAACCCCAGCCCACCCCGCATGCAGATCCAGGGGTATGTGCCCCCCCCATGTGTTCCCAGAGTGTGCGTGGCTCAGTTCTGGGCTCCACCTGGCTGTGCAGCACCTGCCCCTGCCCCACTCCCTCCCTTGGCACTGGGGCCTACAGGAGCGGGGCTATTGTGGGGGCGGGGGCTGCAGCCACTCCAGAATTCACCATAGCGAGTACTCCCTCCCAGTACTGCCGCCACTCACCTGAGTGCAGCCCGGCCAAGTCCCTGCCAGGAAGAGGCTGGTGCCACCCTGGCTGCAGGCTGCAGCCACCTCGCCCCCTGCAGATCTGGGACACATGCCCCCCATGCCCTCCTGTGGGTGCTTGTAGTGTCGGGAGCCACCCCTCCCCTCCCTGAGCCCACTGGATGAGCCACTCACAGCTCCATCCCGCACCCCACCCCACCCCCGGCTGTGCAGTGCCTGCCCTACCTCCACTCCCTCCCGTAGTGCGGGGGCCTCAGTCTGCTCCCCTCTTAAAAACAATAAAAAAATATGAGGGGGTACAGGAGCTAAAACTTTGCGTCAGAAGGAATACATTTATTTAAAATGCTTGAAAACCCCTGCTCTAGAGTTAGGGTTTGCATAAACGTATCTGGTATATAGAGTTCATGGTTTCCATTTTTAGGCAGAAAGCCATCACTATCCGAAAGATATAATGTAAGCTTAATAACTTGAATATTTTCTGAAGATCATTTTTGGTTTACTTTTCTGAGGAAACTAGATTCTGGAATGTATAAAAGGCCCCTCAGGCTTAATTGAATTCACTTCCTTTAATCTATTATTTATATGTATGGGCAGCTTATGTTCTCTTCCACTAACCTGTTTTTTGCCTTTCTAATTTTTCTACAACTAGCAAGAACTGCCTTTCTTGATGAGTGCACTTGGTACTGGCGATCCATTGGCTACCTTAGAATCATAGAAAATAGGGTTTTGAAGGGACCTCAGGAGGTCACATCTAGTCCAACCCCCTGCACCAAGCAGGACCAGTCTCAACTACATCATCTAGCTAATGTGGTCCCCATTTTTAAGAAAGGGAGGAAAGAGGACCCAAGGGAGGAAAGAGGAGCCTCACCTCAGTCCTTGGGAAGATCTTGGAGAGAATCATCAAGGAGCACATCTGCGGGAGGCCAGCAGGGGAGATCATGCTCGGGGCAACCAGCATGGGTTAATCAAAGGCAGGTCCTGCCTGACCAACCTGATTGCCTTTTATGACCAGGTAACTAAACCCTTGGATGATGGTGTTGTCGTGGACGTAGTCTTTCAAGACTTTAAAAAGGCCTTTGACACTGTCTCTCACCCCATTCTCATTAATAAATTAAGCGACTGTGGCATTGTTGCCCACACAGTTGGATGGGTAAAAAACTGGCTGATGGGGTGCACCTAGAGAGTAGTGGTGGATGGGTCGTACTCAACCTGGCAGGATGTGAGCAGTGGGGTCCCCCAGGGCTCAGTCCTTGGGCCCACACTGTTTAGCATCTTCAGCAACTTGGACAAGGGGGTTGAAAGCACATTGTCCAAGTCTGCTGATGACACTAAGATGTGGGGCAAGGTGGGCACACTCAAAGGGAGAGAGAGGCTGCAACTAGATTTAGACAGACTACAAAAGTGGGCAGATGAGAATAGGATGGGGTTCAATGTAGACAAATGCAGGGTGCTGCATCTTGGGAGGAGGAATCCACAACATACATATAGGCTGGGGAGTTCCCTTATTGAAGGCACAGAGGCGGAAAGGGATCTTGGAGTCAGTACTGACTCCAGGATGAACATGAGCCACCAATGCCAGCCTGCAGCCAGCAAGGCCAGCCATACCTTGTCATGTATCCAAAGATGCATCTCAAGCCGGTTCAGAGATGTGATACTCCCCCTCTGTGTGACATTGGTCAGGCTGCAGTTGGAGTACTGTGTCCAGTACTGGGTGCTGCACTTCAAAGGGATGTGGCCAGCCTGGAGAGAGTTCAGAGGAGGGCCACCCATTTGGTGAGAGGGCAGCAGGACAGGCCCTATAAGGAGAGACTGAGGGACCTGAACCTGTTCAGCCTCGGCAAGAGGAGACTGAGGGGGGACCTGCTGGCTGCCTACAAACTCATCAGGGGAGATCATCAGCAAATAGGAAGAGCCCTGTTCTCCCCAGCACTGCCTGGGGTGACAAGGAACAATGATAATAAGCTGATGGAGAATAGGTTTAGGTTAGAGATCAGAAGGCAATATTTTATGGTTAGGGTAGCCAGAATCTGGAACCAACTTCCTAGGGAAGTGGTCCTAGCCCCTACCTTGGATAAATTCAAAAGGGTGTTAGATGATCACCTGTCTGTGGTCTTGTGAACCCAGCATTCATTCCTGCCTGTGGCAGGGGGTCAGGCTAGATGATCTGTTCAGGTCCCTCCTGACCCTAGTTACTATGAAACTATGAAACATCCCAGCCAAGGCTTTGTCTAGCCAGGTCTTAAAAATGTCCAAATATGGAGATTCCACCTCTCTGGGTAGCCTGTCCCAGTGCTTTACTGCTGTAGTGAGAGAGAGTTTTTTCCTAATATCCAACCTCAATTTCTCTTTCTGTAGGGGGGAGGGCAAAACTGGACACAGGACTCTAGATGTGGCTTCACGAGTGCCAAATAGAGAGGAAAAATCATTTTCCTCAGTCTGCTGGCAACACTCCTATTAATGCAGTCCAGTATGCTGTTAGCTTTCTTTGCAACAAGGCCACCCTGTTGGCTTATTTTCAGCTTATTGTCCACTGTCACCCCCAGGTCCTTTTGTGCATAGCTGCTGCTTAACCATTCAGTTCCTGGCCTGTACTGGTGTATGGGATTTCTCCACCCTAAGTGCAGGACTTTGCACTTGTCTTTAGTGAACTTCATGAGATATCTTTCATCCAATCCTCCAATTTGTCTAGGTCTCTGAATCCAAGCCCTATTCTGCAGAGTATCTACTACTCCTCCCAGCTTGGTGTCATGTGCAGACTTGTTGAGGGTGCACTCCATCCCATCTTGCAGATAGTTGATGAAGATGCTGAACAAAACTGGCCCCAGAACTAACCCCTGGGGCACTCCACTTAATACCAGCTGCCAACTAGGCATTGAGCCATTGATTACCACCCTTTGAGCTCAACGATCCAGTCGGTTTTCTATCCACCTTACAGTCCGTTCATCCAACCTGTACTTCCTTAGTTTGCTTGTGAGAATGTTGTGGGAGACTGTATCAAAAGCCTTGCTAAAGTCAAGGTATATCACATCCACTGCTTTCCCCGCATCCACAGTGCCAGTCATCTCATTATAGAAGGTAATCAGGTTGGTCAGGCATGACTTGTCCTTGGTGAGTCCATGCTGACTGTTCCTAATCACCTTCTCCCCCAAGTGCTTAGAAAGAATGCTTTGAGGACCTGCTCCATGCTTTTTCCAGGAACTGAGGTGAGGCCTTTTTTCTTCCCTTTCTTAAAGTTGGGCACTATATTTACCCTTTTCCAGTTGTCTGGAACCCTTCCAATTGCTATAGGTTTTCAAAGATAATGCCCAGTGGTTCTGCAATTACATCAACCAACTACATCAGCATGGTGAAGTACTGAAATGAGTTGCTTTGAGAGGTGGTGGAATCTCCATCCTTGGAAGTTTTTAAGACCCAGCTCAACAAAGCCTTGGCTGGAATGATTTAGTTGGGGATGGTTCTGCTTTGAGCAGGAGTTTGGACTAGATGACTTCCTGAGGTCCTTTCCAACCCTCATTTTCTATGGTTCTAACTCCTTCAGCACTCTTGGTGTTGGCATTGGGTATGAAATGTGATGTGGCTGGCATCTGATCAGCATAAGCCAAGTATTTTAGCAGCAGAGGAATAGAAATAGAAAGTACTTAGAGCTTATTCCTCCCTTGATACTTCCATGTAACTCAGTAATCCTAATGGGAACCTCTTGCTTCCAGCAAATGGAGACTCTTCCTCTTGATTAATTAGGTACTTGAAAAGGGAATGAGAGAAAATGGCTAACTGTTAGTCTGATTACTGATCCACTACAATGATTTTTCCCTCTTTCACATGGTGAAATGTTGTGTTTGTGTTCTGTTTTTAAATTTCCCACTGATGAAAGATTGACATTGCTGGAGACAGAAGTCTGACAATCTGTATCCCTGGGACATAAGGCACCTAACTAGTCTCACAGTTATCTCCCTAAGTCTCTTATTTGGTTTATAGTGGCACATAAGTGTCCCAGTCATGGACTCGCCTTCCATTGTGTTGGGTTCTGTATGAACACAGAACCAAAAAATGGTCCCTGTCACAAAGTGCCTCCAACATTAGTACAAGATGAAAGAAAACCAGTATAAAAAATGTATAAAGGAAATATAGATATTAGTGGGTAGCATGATGGCCAGAGGTCTTTGCACACCAGCCGCCTAACCTTGGGCAAGCATTTTGTAGGCATTAGAGCACAGGAGATTTTTAAGAAGGTATTTGGAGGAGGAGGCACTTTTGCAGATGTTTATAAGAAACTTCTTCTACGTACAAGAGAAGCATGTCAGAAATTATGAAAGAGGTTCTTTGAAAATATCCAGAATACCCAATCTGGCTTTCTTAGCCCAAAATGAGGGTTAGGGTTTTGTTGTAGACTGGAGGTAGGCTTAGCTTGGGCAGCTGACCTAACCCCATAGAAGCAGAGTGATTTACTGGGAAGTACTGAGCCATGGAAAAAGTAAATTTCATCATTGCATTTAGGATCCATAGCGGGGCACCTCCCCATCTGTCTGCAGGAAAGGGTTTTCTGTTCTATGCTTGCGGAGGAGAAAGCAGGCTGTTCACTGCAGCTTGAGAAATTGCATCTCTTCCACTGTGCCTACCTGTGCTTCCCAGAATTGTCCCTATAAATCTTTTAGCTCTTTCCTCTGTACCTTTAGGTAGATAGGGTGGAACTTAAGCAATCAATAAAGTAATGAATTAGTTAGTATGTATGAGCAGTTCAGCTGTGTATGATGGGGCCCTATATAGCTAGCTCAAGTGATAGAAATCTGTGCATTTGGAGTAAGGAGGAGCAAGTTCTGTTTCTATTGACTCCAAGCAGTCATTGCTTCAATATTATTTGAATTGCAGTGGTGTGCAGTGGCCCCATCTGAGATCAGGGTCCATTTTCCTGGGGCCTGGATAGACACGAAGTGAGAGACTCTCCCTGCCCCAGGGACCTTGCAGACAAGACCAGTAAAGTGTGGAAGGGAGAGTGTCGGCACTGGATATAGGACCCAGATGCCTTGTTCTGGGGGCACTTAAAACCCTTAGACTGACCACAACCTTTCTATTTGATAATAGGCAAATTTATTGATATATAGTGGTAACAGAAAAAAAATCATTCAAGCAGTTCTATCAATACCAATCCTAGGGCTGCCATCAGACTCAAGATGCATCTGGCCCAATCACGAGCTTCACTCGGAGGTTCTCTCTTGAATGTCAGATGTCAGCAGCCTGGAGGTTGGAGGCCAAGGCCCAGTCCTCCAGTGGGGTGGATGAGATGAGCTGGTGGTGTTCCTTCTGTCCATGATGCCTCAGGTTTCCTCTCAAGGACCCCTCTTGGGGATGAGGACCCTTTGTTGCTCTAAATTTCCATTTTTGTTTAAATACTTTTCTTTATGACTTTTTTTCTTCATGGCTATCGCTGATTTGGTCTTTTTGTGGTCATCATATTGTTTATGTTCTGTCCTTCCAGCATATTCCTTTGTTTCACAAATCCATCATATGCACACATCCTAATTTGGGCTTTCCAGGTCTTTCCCTAATTTGGTCTGCTCCTCCAAAACTGTAACTTTCAGGCCCCCATTCCTAGGCCTTGTGAGCTAGTGCCACCTTCTCTCATATTATGGAACAGTGTTGTATATGCCCACAATTTCCCAGCCTGTGTGTATATCTGTTGGCTTTGTTGCTTGCCTGGATTAGATATCCTGTCTGCCTCAAAGGCTGTGAGAACTGTGTGTATGACAACCAGGCCTTTAGAAATCAGCTAACCCTTGCTGCTGTTCTGGGCTATTATTCGAATGTATCTACAAGCCAGTTCCCAGAAATAAACCTCTAAATACCATTTTCTAGCCAACAGAGAGTAGAGAGGGGAAGTGACTTGCCCAAGTTCACGTAACAAATCAGAGGCAAAGAACTCAAGTCTTCTTATTGCCCCTTCATTGTCCTGTCTGTTAAAATATGGCTTATCTTATACATTTGGATTGTACATTCTCTAGGGCAGGTACCAGTGTCCACCTATCAGACCTTTGTGCCTTAAAAAAATCCATGCTGCCTTGTAAAAGGCATGTTCACTCTCGCTCATTTGCTCACACCTTGACTGGAGGAGTTTATCAAGCATTCTCTGGGGAGATGTATTGCATTGGTTTGCTAGCAGTGGCTGCTCAGGAGCATCCTGAGGGCCGGGCTTGGGCTGGGGAGTTGGAAACTAAATCCTAGACAGCTAGAGAGACATGTACTACACATTGTGTTTCTTCTTAAAAGAGAGGTCCATCATCTCCATTTCAACCCCAGAACTTTGAAATAATTTTCAGGGAATTAGAAGATTCTTTATAGAGTTTTCAGTAAGGTATTTGTGTCCACAATAGTGCCTAGGGTAATCATTGGAGGTTGCTGGGTGCTGCACAGACCTATAGTGAGAGACTGCCCCAGTCTTTATGTGCTGCACTCTTATGAACAAGGGGTGGGAGAAAAATGCTAAAAGAACAGAGAGAGGGGAAGTATTTTTCCTTTGTATTTACATTCATAATTTGCTGTTCCCCTGAAAAGGCTTGTTGGGTGATGACTGATGTCACAGACAAGTGGTAGACCAGCTTTGATACTGAATTTCCAGGCCTCTCCTCTTAGCGTAAGCTATGTCCTTGAGATAAACCCAACATGACACAATGATGCTCATCTGTATGACAGCTTGGCACATGTGTAACTGTACCTGAAAACTGGGTTGTGCTTGTAAACCAAGCCCATAAATAATATATTGGGTTTGAAACTAGGTTGTTTTAGAATCTATTTTGAAGACATGCTGAGTTATCCTCTATAATTATTTAATTAATTAGTGTCATCATTTTGTCTGTCATGCTCAAAAAAATGTATTTGTGCTCACTTTTCTGGACTTTTAGTGTCTGATTTCAATTAGTTATGGTGTACTCTCAGTATCTGAGCAAAAATTGTCCTTTAACACCCTTATTTTAATTCTAACTCATAACACCCGTACCAAGGTGGCAGAGAATAGACAGCAACTGAATATAGAAAGAATGGCAAGAGTAAGACAAAGTGAAACAAATGAGCAAAGAGAATGTCATAGAAGAGATGCAATAGAAAGGCAAAGGGTTTCCATAGACAATAGAAGACAGGCTGTGGGAGACTCCATCCTGCGGGGGACCGAGGGGGCAATCTGCCACCCCGACCCCTTAGCCTGGGAAGTCTGCTGCTTCCCGGGGGCCCGCATCCGAGACATTGCGGAGAGGATCCCGCAGCTCCTCCGGCCCACAGACTACTACCCCATGCTCCTTATTCACGTGGGCACCAATGACAGGGCTCGGAGCACCCCCAGCCAGGTCATGAGGTGCTACAGGGAGTTGGGAGCGGGGCTTAGGGGTCTGGGAGCTCAAGTGGTGTTTTCATCCATCCTCCCAGTCTCGGGCTATGGGCTGAGGAGGGAGAGGAGGATCCACGCAGTGAACCAAAGACTGCGGCGCTGGTGTCATCGGGAAGGCTTTGGCTTCCATGACCACAGCCCGCTCTTTGGTGAGAGAGGCAGCGAGCTGCTGGGAAGAGATGGCCTCCACCTCTCTCCCCTGGGGAGGAGGCTCTTCTCAGCCAGGCTGGCTGACCTGCTCCACTGGGCTTTAAACTAAGCCCGCTGGGGGATGGGGGCATGACTGCCACTGCTGGCCTGCTGAGCGACTTGCAAAGCCAGCAGACCAAGGCACTTAAGGGAGACCACCCCTGCCCCAGCCCTGGCACAATCTGTGGGCAAGGCAAGAGCCCCCAAGGGCACACTCGCCTGCCTGTACACTAATGCCAGGAGCCTGGGCAACAAGCAGGACGAGCTCGTCCTCCTGCTCAGTGCAAAGAAATATGATGTCATTGGGATAACGGAGACCTGGTGGGACTCCACCCATGACTGGACCACGGGTATAGAGGGCTATACCCTGTACAGGAGGGATCGTGTTGACAAAAGGGGCGGGGGTGTAGCTCTCTATGTCAAGGAAAGCTACATGTCCCTGCAAGCTGATGTTGGTGACCGGCATGGACAGCTAGAGACCCTCTGGGTAAAAATTCATGGGGAATACGGCACAGGGGACACAACGGTGGGAGTCTACTACAGACCTCCCACTCAAAGTCCTGAGCTTGACCAGGAGTTCGCCCGGGAACCGACTGAGGCCGCTTGCTCCAGGACCTTGGTTGTCATTTCATAGATTTCATAGACATTAGGGCTGGAAGGGACCTTGGGAGATCATCGAGTCCAGCCCCCTGCCCAAAGGGCAGGAAGTCAGCTGGGGTCATAGGATCCCAGCAAGATAAGCATCCAGTTTACTCTTGAAGGTGTTCAATGTAGGTGCTTGAACCACCTCCGCTGGCAGACTGTGCCAGACCTTGGGGGCTCGGACAGGAAAGAAATTCTTCCTCATGTCCAGCCTGAAACGGTCTTGCAGGAGTTTGTGACCGTTCAACTTCATCATCCCTTGGGGCGCTCTGGTGAACAAACGTTCCCCCAGATCCTGGTGCTCACCCCGATAAACTTATAGGTGGCCATCAGATCACCCCTGAGCCTACGCTTTTCCAGGCTAAAGAGTCCCATGGCTCTCAGCCTGTCGTTGTAAGATCTGTTTTCCTGACCTCTGATCATGCGCCTGGCTCTCCTCTGGACTCTCTCAAGCTTCTCCACATCCTTTTTGAATTGTGGAGCCCAAAACTGGACGCAGTACTCCAGCTGCGGCCTCACCAAGGCCGAGTACAAGGGGAGAATGACGTCCCGGGATTTGCTCGAGAAGCATCTATGGATGCACGCCAGCATTTTGGTCGCTTTACTAGCCGCAGCATCGCATTGCAGGCTCATGTTCATCTTGTGGTCAATGATGACCCCCAAGTCTCTTTCTTCTGTAGTGCTAACCAACGTAGCACTGCCGAGCCTATAAGGGTGCTGCAGGTTTTTCCTCCCAAGGTGGAGAACCTTGCATTTTTCGGTGTTAAACACCATGAGGTTCTCGTCTGCCCATTTGCTGAGCTTGTCCAGGTCAGCCTGGATCACCCGCCTGTCCTCTGGCGTGGATGCTTTGCCCCAAAGTTTGGTGTCATCGGCGAACTTGGCCAGTCCACTCCTGACTCCAATGTCCACATCGTTAATGAAGATGTTGAACAGTATGGGTCCCAGGACAGAGCCTTGGGGCACCACAATGAGTGACTGCCATCAATCACAACCCTCTGGGTCCGACCACGAAGCCAATTTCCCAGCCAGCGGATCGTGGTGGAGCCAAGGCCACAACTGGGCAGTTTGGCCAAGAGGTGATCATGGGATACCAGATCAAAAGCTTTTTTGAAGTCAAGATATATGACATCAATCTCTTCTCCCTTGTCCAGGTGATAGGTCACCTGGTCATAGAAGGAAATGAGATTGGTCAAACAAGACCTACCTGCAACAAACCCGTGCTGGCTATCCCTTAGGATGTCAGCCTGGGCCAGTCCATCAAGGATGGCCTCCTTAATAAACTTTTGTCATGGGTGACTTCAATTACCCGGACATCTCCTGGGAAGATCACTCAGCAAAATCCGAGTGGTTGCAAAGCTTTCTCTCGTGCGTGGATGACCTCTACCTGACTCAAGAAGTCTATGGGCCAACGAGAGGCAAAGCGCTGCTCGACCTGGTACTGGCTGTGGGGGACGACCTAATTGGCGACCTAGTGATCGATGGGAAGCTGGGTGACAGTGACCACGAGCTGATCACCTTCACCATCCGCCATAAAGCTGGCAAGTCAGTCAGCAACACAGAAGTCCTTGACTTCAGAAAAGCCGACTTTGACAAGCTCAAGAGGCTAGTCAGTCAGGCCCTCAGGGACCATGACCCCAGGGAGATGGGAGTTCAAGAAGAGTGGTTGCTTCTCAAGGAAGTGATCCTCAATGCACAAGCTAAATCTATCCCAACACGGAGGAAAGGCAGCAAGAAGGCACAGCAGCCCCCCTGGCTCTCCAGGAACCTAGCGGACCTCCTGTGGCTAAAAAGGAAAGCCTACAAAGGATGGAGGACAGGATTCACCTCCAAGGAGGATTACTCTGCGCTGGTCCGGTCCTGCAGGGAGCAAACCAGGAAAGCCAAGGCTGCAGCTGAACTCCAACTAGCTTCAGGCATCAAGGACAACAAAAAGTCCTTTTTCAGGTATGTGGGGAGCCGGAGGAAAAGCAAGGGCAATGTTGGACCCCTGCTAAACCAGATGGGGCAACTGACAACTGACGCCCAGGAAAAAGCCAACCTATTAAATTGGTACTTTGCATCAGTCTTTCATCAGTCACATGGGATGCCCATGCCTGCTATGGGACAGGGAAATCTGGGTGAGGGGGATCCCCTACCCTCCATAAATGCTGACCTCGTGAAGGAACACCTTGAGAAGCTGGATACCTTCAAGTCAGCCGGCCCTGACAACCTGCACCCCAGGGTACTCAAGGAGCTGGCGAGCATCATAGCCCAGCCCCTGGCACAGATCTTTGAAAACTCCTGGCGCTCTGATGTAGTGCCTGAAGACTGGAAGAAGGCCAATGTGGTGCCGATCTTCAAAAAAGGGAGGAGAGTGGATCCGGCTAACTACAGGCCCATTAGCCTGACTTCTATCCTGGGGAAGATCCTAGAAAAGTTTATTAAGGAGGCCATTCTTGAGGGACTGGCCCAGGCTGACATTCTAAGGGATAGCCAGCACGGGTTTGTTGCGGGTAGGTCTTGT
The DNA here is from genome assembly GCF_052110815.1 of Crocodylus siamensis. Lineage (NCBI taxonomy): Eukaryota > Metazoa > Chordata > Crocodylia > Crocodylidae > Crocodylus > Crocodylus siamensis. The sequence goes on from NC_143400.1 coordinate 5,397,922, forward strand.
TTGACCAATCTCATTTCCTTCTATGACCAGGTGACCTATCACCTGGACAAGGCAGAAGAGGTTGATGTCATATATCTTGACTTCAAAAAAGCTTTTGATCTGGTATCCCATGATCACCTCTTGGCCAAACTGCCCAGTTGTGGCCTTGGCTCCACCATGATCCGCTGGCTGGGAAATTGGCTCCGTGGTCGGACCCAGAGGGTTGTGATTGATGGCAGTCACTCATCGTGGTGCCCTGTGACCAGTGGGGTCCCGCAAGGCTCTGTCCTGGGACCCATACTGTTCAACATCTTCATTAACGATGTGGACATTGGAGTCAGGAGTGGACTGGCCAAGTTCGCCGATGACACCAAACTTTGGGGCAAAGCATCCACGCCAGAGGACAGGCGGGTGATCCAGGCTGACCTGGACAAGCTCAGCAAATGGGCAGACGAGAACCTCATGGTGTTTAACACCGAAAAATGCAAGGTTCTCCACCTTGGGAGGAAAAACCTGCAGCACCCTTATAGGCTCGGCAGTGCTACGTTGGTTAGCACTACAGAAGAAAGAGACTTGGGGGTCATCATTGACCACAAGATGAACATGAGCCTGCAATGCGATGCTGCGGCTAGTAAAGCGACCAAAATGCTGGCGTGCATCCATAGATGCTTCTCGAGCAAATCCCGGGACGTCATTCTCCCCTTGTACTCGGCCTTGGTGAGGCCGCAGCTGGAGTACTGCGTCCAGTTTTGGGCTCCACAATTCAAAAAGGATGTGGAGAAGCTTGAGAGAGTCCAGAGGAGAGCCAGGCGCATGATCAGAGGTCAGGAAAACAGATCTTACAACGACAGGCTGAGAGCCATGGGACTCTTTAGCCTGGAAAAGCGTAGGCTCAGGGGTGATCTGATGGCCACCTATAAGTTTATCGGGGTGAGCACCAGGATCTGGGGGAACGTTTGTTCACCAGAGCGCCCCAAGGGATGATGAAGTTGAACGGTCACAAACTCCTGCAAGACCGTTTCAGGCTGGACATGAGGAAGAATTTCTTTCCTGTCCGAGCCCCCAAGGTCTGGCACAGTCTGCCAGCGGAGGTGGTTCAAGCACCTACATTGAACAACTTCAAGAGTAAATTGGATGCTTATCTTGCTGGGATCCTATGACCCCAGCTGACTTCCTGCCCTTTGGGCAGGGGGCTGGACGCGATGATCTCCCGAGGTCCCTTCTAGCCCTGATGTCTATGAAATCTATGAACAGACAACAACGGATTCAATGAAGACGAAATTGAGGAACATAGTTGTAGATTGATGAACATGGTGTGCCAATTTCGTTACTCTTTAAACTTCCAAGCTGAAAGACCATCAGATGGCCAATTCCTGAGCTGTCATAAGGGTAAAGTGATTCCACCTCCAAGAAGACTGTTTCCAGAGTATAAGCAGGATTTGATAACAAAACAGAACAACAAGCGTTACCAGAACTTTAAAAAAAACATTCAGTCATACAACAGTGCATTGTCTGTTGAGCAAAGGCCATTGTGATGAGATGTATGATTCACAGACTGTGTGGAGGATTGAATCCAAATGCACCATGCATGGAAAATCATCAATGTCTGAAGAAATATCCAAAGGAGTTTAGAGAGGAGACGCTTGGAAATGTTGATGGATACCCACTGTATAGCAGGAGACCAGGCAGAACGGCTCAAGTTGGTAATGACACAGTGGATAGCAGAAACATGGTACCCTATAACAAGTAGCCTATTTTTTGCCCATCATTTTTGACAGGCTTTTATGCTAGTAGACAAATAAATCCCATAACCCTTTGAATCAAGAGCCTGGCCTTGGATCACAGCCACAGGGGTTGGCCAGGGTGCTACTGGAGGTTCTCAGCACTATCAGGTGCTAAGACCCTTCCAACTGAGGTTCCATTCTTTCTGCTCACATTGGCATCAGTGGGCATTGAGAGTGCTTTGAATATTAGAGGCTTGGGTGAAATCCTAGTGTTTTGAAATCGGTGGGAGTTTTGACACAGTTTCAACAGAGCCAGGATTTCACTGTTGGTACTTCTAGCCAGGAAGCATCAGAACTTGGACACTTCCTTCAAAAGAGAGCAAGCAAGGTTTGTAGCTGTTCGCCCGAGCACAAGAGAAGATACTTTAGTTCCATATCTAAAAAGCCACAATTTTCTTTGGATATCAGTTTTCGACTCTTTCTTTTCAGCACTGGCTGCATCTCCTTTCTGTGCTTAAAGAGGAAACCTAGCGTTGCTTCTCGTGATATCACCCAAAAAGACTGCACAGTTTCAATAAGGTCAATATTCAGTCTTGAATATGGCAGTTGGTTATATGCATTACTTGTGGGCTGTAGTCGCATGTCATTAGGGTTAGGATTTGAGTTGTTTGGGAATTTTTTTGACAAAAGCTAGCCAAGAAATGCCTTTTTACTGAAACCAAAAGGTCTTGCTGGAAAAAATCTGTTTTGGTGAACTTCCTGTTTAAAAAATTCTAGTTTCAAAATGTCCCTTTCACTATTTTCAAAATGAGCACATGAGAAGTTATTTCTTTCTGCTCAAAATATATTTTTGTCATGAAACATAATTTAAGTAAAATTTTAAACAAAAAAAGTGCGGATGTGTTTGATTGACCCGATCCAAATATTTGTTGTGTTTTTTGAATTGTGAATATTTTTGAGATTTCAATTCCTTGTCCTTTTTTCAGGGCTAGAAAATTACTGAAAATTCTAACAGGATGAAAACAATTGCCCACCCTTCTCTATGTATCATAGATATTTTGCAATACCATTTTAAGAGTGTAATTGTTTTGCAGTCTTTAGGGGTTATGTGTACTCTGGTTTGAGGAACATTGATCTAGGGGTTTCAACCAAGTCACAGTTCAGTTTTGCTAGGCACAGTATGAACATGTAGTAAATGGAAAGCCCTGCTCCAAAGAGCTTGCAATCTACTTGCATTCAACCTAAACTTTTGGGTAAAGGTCTTGACATGCCATGGAAAATACTTCATTTCTGTTTATTCTCTGAACAGGAAATGAAGGTGCAGCAGAAAAGATAGCAGTCTGAGAGATGAGGATTTGGAAAAGGGCGATGATGCAGAAAACAGTGGATGTGTGTGCAGCTATCATAGATTTAGAGGAAGTTATTGTAGGAGTTGAGAAGATAACTGAAATGGTTTAAATAGTTAATTCTATTTATATTTACAGCAATGGGATTTTTAACTAGCAAGCACAAAAACAGTTTTTGTTTTTTGATTTAAAAAAATTGTCCTGTGTTTATCTCAGCTAGAGGCTCAAGCAAGTTGTAGGCCTCTAGTGCTGGAGAGTGCACAGATATGTCATAAATGAAAGTCCCTGCCCCAGTTATATGCAAATGATCTCAAAAGTACCATAGTACACATCTCCAGGAATAGCTCAAATGTATTGCACAGCTGGCCAGTTTTCTAAAGACACAGGATGTGGTGTAAACTATTTTTAAAAACTGGGGTTTTTTTGTCATTGTTGTTTTGGAGGGTTTTTTAATTGTTTTTTGGGGGAAAAGGGTTTATAACAAATATTATGTATAGTAAGCATCACTTTTTCTGTATAGCTCCTTTGCTATAAGTCCTATGTGTGCACGGGGGGCAGAGCATGGGGTGGCTGGTGGAGCATGGTGAGGTTTGCATTTTCTTATATACAAAAGTTTCTCAGTGTTTGGGATTTAGGAAGTTGGTCCAGGGCTCAGATTCCTCTAAAAATAATTAAAGGAACACATTTACAAAGGCCCTGTTTTTTTTCCAGAGGGCTGGGGCTTACCTAACCACTTCAATGACTGCTGCAACTCTTGGCTCTTCTGTGAGTGTGCCCCTCTCCCATGGGGCTGGGGCCCTTAGCAAGTCTGAAATTGGTCCCATAAAATAAGTGGCTGCTTTTCAGAATTTTAAATGGGTTTAAGCATGTGTGCTGCCTTAATCTGAACCTACAAACACTCATAGAGCCTCCAGTGCAGTGGATACAGTGGGTAAAATCTAAGTCTTTCACAGATACTTGGACACTTTTGGAAAAAAGGTATCTAATTGACATCAGTCAGACTTAAGTGCTTGCTGAAATTAAACAACAGACTCCCTGTGCCTGAAGAAGTGTAACTGCACCCGAAAGCTTGCTAAAAGCCTTTTCCCAACTACTCAGTTGGTCTAATAAAATATATCACTGCTTAAAATAAAGTAACTTTTGTAATGACATTTTAAACTAAGAGAAGCATTTTCTGCTTTAATTACACATACCAATGAAGCACTAGTTCAAAAAACATTCAGACAAGTGTTGACCTGGGATTGTACTGGGGCCTGGGGTACAGCCCACACAGGTCCAGCTGGAGGGGAGAGTTTTTCCAAAACTCCCTTCTTCCCAAAAGGAAGCTGGGAAGTAATTTGTGATTTGTTTTTTTCCAAATGGTTTCAAATCAGAACATCTAGACCAAATTCGGTGTCAAGGTATATAAGCTGTGTACTTTATCTAAACACAAAGTATGCTACTTTAGCTTCACTGGAGGAAGCAGAGTGGTACAACACCACAGCTTATACACAATACAGGCAAAATTATATTCGTACACAAGTGCATTACATCAGTGTAACTGTCCTGTTGGGGGAAGAGGAGTAAGCATTATAAGTATTACCTGTTTAGCTGCTTCTGCACTAGGGGGACTGGAGCCCTTTAACCTCAGTGGTAAAAATGAACTAAGGAAACCACTTTTGTACTAAGGAAAGTGGTTCAAAACTGTGTGTAGACAAGGCCTTATGCTCAGACAGGTCTAGACCAACTTGCTGATATGTAAAGGGAAACTAAAGCCATGTCCAGTTGCATGCCAGTTTAACTCAAATCCATTTTCAAATTGATTTAATGGACCTGGTGCAAATACACTTACACTGGGTCACCGTTGGTTTATATCATTTTGATGCAGCTTCTGAATTACCGGCAAGCCCAGCCACTATTAGATTGGTTTGAATCTAGTCGGACTCCTTGAGCTGTGCATTGTCTGTATCCGAACCAGGCTGCAAATGCCTTGAGAGGCTCTGTCCAGGCCACCTCTTCCTTTCTGCAATGTTTGGAGAAGCTGTAGGCCGAATCCTGCTTCATTGCACTCTTGTAAATGTTAAGAAATGTTGGTCTAATACAAGATGTCAGACAAGGTTCTTTGGGTGAATCTGATAAGAAACGTTGGTGACTTCAGTGAACTTGCTCCAGACTTACAGCACTGTAAGTGAGAGTTAAGTTGTGCAGCTCTCCTGTAATGCTGAGGTCTTGCTGAGCGGTGTGGGTCCTTATTGGGCAAAGGGGAACAAAACGTCCCTACCTCTGTGTTGGTAGACAGTGGGTATCAGTGCTTGGTAAAAGGAAGCCCTGCGTTTGTGCAGGGCCCAGCTCTCCAGTGTGTGCTCGGGGCTGCACGGTGGGTTCTTAGCAGTTGCGGAGCGCGGCGGGAAGTGTCCCGGCCGGGCCCTCGGGGGCACCGGTGCGCATTTGGAAGCCGGGACGAGGGCGATCGCGGCCGGGCCTGCCCCCGCCTCCCTCCCTCCCCCTCTCCCCGCTCTGCACAGCCCCGGAGCAGGGGGGAAGCGGCCGGCGCCCGTCCCCAGTCCCCGCCCCGGCCGCTCCCCGGGCCGGCGGAGGAGGGCAGGATCGCTGCCACGCTCCCTGCAGCGCTGCCGAGAGTCATCAATTATGCAAGGGAGCCGCGCTGCACCGGGGGAGGCAGGGAGGTAGCGCACCAAGATGGCGACAACCGCAGTTCCCCCCGCAGCCCGCCCGCCTCTGCAGTCCGGCCGCGCCTCGCGGGACTCGCGCTAGAGCCGCCGCCGCAGTAAGTGCCCGGGGCCGGGGCCGGGGCCGGGGCGGGGGGCCCGGCCCGGCCCGGCCCGGCCTGCTTCGCCCTCGCCTCCCCCGCCGCGGGCTTTGCCGCAGAGCGATTCGCGGCCCCCGGCCTCCTCCCCCGCACCGGGGCTGCTGCTCCCTCTCCTCCCCCGGTCCCGGGCCGGGCCGAGCTCTCCTGCGAGCGCGCCCCCCTCCCGCGGAGCTGCCGCGTCCCTCCTCCGCTCCCCAGCAGCGGCGGCGGCGGCGGCGGCGGCGGCAGCCGGGGATGTCCCACCCCCGGGCGCGGGGGAGGTGGAGCTGCGGGGGAGCCGCAAGGGGTGGCCTTGAGGCTTCCACCCAGCCCGGCGCCTGCCGCTGCGTCCGGGCGGGGGCCGCTTCTCCGCTCCCCATGGGTGTCGGCTCCCGGCGCAGGGCGGCTGCGAGCGGCTGGTCGGAGGTAAAGCGGCCGGGGGGCGCCTGGCAGCGCTTCTGGAGGGGGCGGCCTGCCGGGCAGGGGCGGCGGGGGGTTGGGGACGACACTGCGGGCGCGGTGAGCGTCTGCCCGGGACTGGGCCCCTTGCAAATGGCCGGCATGAGACTGCCGGGGAGCAGCTTTCCTCGGGGGGGGACCTGCCTTGTGACCGGCTCCTGTACCACTGCAGCATTTCCCCCGTGGGGACCCACGAGCCGGGCGCCCTGCCCTTCCCACGGCAAAAAAAGGGACTGTTTTGGGGGGAGGGGGTTGTCGTGGCCTGCCCCCCCTCCCCCGGTCCCCAAGCAGAGGCTCTGGGGGGGAGGAGGGGGTCATGCCTGCCGGCTCCGGTCCTCACCGCGCAGATGTGCCCGGTAAGAGAAGTCCCGTGCGCGGGGGCAGGGCGTGGGGCGGCTGGCGGAGCTGGGTGAGGTTTGCATTTTCTGTGCTGTGCTGGAGTCTCGTGGAAGCGGATCAAGCTACAGGACAAGTTGTCGGTGTGTGGACAGTGTCGGGGAATAGCCCATCATGGCAGTCGTCGTCTTTGAATTCCTCTCCCAGGCAGCTGGATTTGGGAGCTTGGTTTCATGTGCAGCCGGGGCTGGCTGATCTCTGGCGGGGAAAGCTCGCCCGGGTGTGCGAGTCGTGGTGCTGAAAGGACAGCTCCCGTGTCCGGCGGAAGGCGGCCGGCCGGGGCCGCTGAGGGTGCAGCCGGTTTATGTAAGCCGGGTCTTACCTGGGCCTGCTGCCTGCTCTCTACAGCGTGCCCTCTCCGATTTGGCAGTGACATTTTGTTACCAGAAAAAAACTTTTATAAAGCATTAGAGAGCGGTTTAAAAGTGTCTTAATTCTTTGAGATGCAATAACTTCAGTGATATCAAATTACAGCGTTGGTTTCTAAAGTAATAAACAGCACGGCATCACCCATAGCTACTTTAAAATACCATATGATGTGGAGCTGCTGTAAGCAGGCTGGTAGGCTGATAGGCCTTATCTACCAACACATTGCATCAAAATACATATGTAGATACTTAGTGGCTTCTTTACTATTCATTCCATCCAGGAAGAGCACACGCCAACTGCAGATGCTTCCTCAGCCTCACGAAGGGTATTTAAACCCGAACGCTTGCTAAGAAGAATTTTTCCAACTATCTGAGTTGGTCTAATAAAAGATATCAGATTTACCCAAAGAGCCTTGTCTGACTATGTAGATGCTTAGCATTTTTAGCTTTTAGGGGGCTACTGTAGGGTTATTACTTACCAGATTGATCATTGTTTGCAAGTTGTACCATAGACACACTCATTTATATTGGGTGAAAGAACTAGTCCCATCACAAGTAATTTAAATTGTTACCTGAATTCTTACCCACAGGCAATTGCTAGATCATGAAACAGATACTACAATTCTCTCATATTATTGCTCAAGCATTGCTTAGCGGATCAGGGATAATTGTATGAGGCTTCTTGAATGGAGCTGCAAACCCATGCTTGATAACCGGTGGAAAGAGAGAGAGTGATTGGGTGTGGTGAGAAAGTAGAAGTAGATGTATATCCTCCTTCCAGCCTCAGCTGAAGGTAAGTCAGTGTCCAGTGAGTTAGAAATAGATCCACTTTCTAACTCATCTACCACTTTCTTAGATGCCTTGTCTGAAGTCCTTTGAGGCGTTTTAAATGCAGTCTTTGTATACAAAACTGATGTGATTCCAGTAAATACCAGCTGATGGTTACCACTTTTCAATGGTTTGAAGTGTAATAATCGGCACCAAGGGCTGTATGTAAATCCTAGAGCATACATTGCCCATAGTCACGTGACTTCCATTCATTATTGATTGCCTTCCTGCTGAGGTGGTTGCAATAGTCATTGAAATAAGTAAATACACTGGAATCAATAATCCTATTGATTTATTCACAGCAATGGTCTGAATTAAGAAAGGCATGGTAAAAGAACAAAACAAAAGTATTTAAAAATTAAAGTAAGGTTCTTGGCAAGTAAGAATTCATATGTAGAAGCTAAAGGTCACAGAAAGCATTCAGTAGGTTGAACTAGAAAGCACAGATGACTCATATTTAGAATACAGAGCCTATAAACCCCAGGCTATTGGTTTGAATCCAGCCTGGTTTGGAAGCGATTGAAAACTCATCCGATCTGATGGTTGTTTGACCTCTTGCAGTGAATGGGTTGTCTTGGCCCTACTCCCTAGTGAGAGAGTATCTATATCAGAAACTCAAAGGAAACTATATCCTGCATCAGAGAAGTTTGGGGATCCTTGACTGTGAATTTTATACCTTTAACAAGCGTGAAATAAGCAATTTAAAAAATGGAAATATAGAAAAAACTGCTTTTTTTCTGAGGCCATTGCTGGTCCTTTTTGGGGAGAAGATATGTGGCAGATTGGGGAGGTTTTAAAAAATTCTTAGGTCTTGGCATTTCCCATTGAAAACAAAAGAAAATCCCCATTTCCACATACCCCTGGCATAGCCATTCAGAGTGGAGGGGGTGCTGGAAGATGTGCTCTGGTACAAGAATAGGCACTTATGTTAGTGCCCAAATGGGAATTGTGGGATTCTGAGCTCCTTTTGAAATCTGTTCTTTTCTCACAGAGGCAACAAGGTTCTCAAGGCATAAAACATGCCTCAAAGAATGTGTGCATGTGTTTAATTTAAACTACCTCATCTCTGTAGTTTGCTGCTTTAGGCGCAGTGCATTGAAGAGTGGTATGACAAATTAGGTGCCTCTCGGAGTTTGCCAGTCGGGGGTACAACTAGTACCGGTAGTTAGTATCTTATGATATTGCAAGTTGGGTATGTTATAGAATGGGAATTTTAGCTTAACTGTGTACAATTTAGAAAAAAAAAGTTGTTTTATTATCAACATATAAACATTTGTAGTAACATAGGACTCCCAGCTGCCCCTGGGCCCTGTTATGTGAAATTCTATGTGGCCACTGGTGAAGGGACCCTCCTTGTTGTGCACATTAAGTATAGCTGATCCTGCCTGGGGACAGGGGGTGGATGAGAGCACCTATGAAGTCCCCTTTTGGTGCTATCATCTATGATTTTTGCGGTGATCATAGAGCAAGTGGTTTATCACTTAGGAATATGTATGGCAAAATGCCCTCTTGACCGTTCAAGGCTGTGTCAGGTTTTCCTCCTCCCTAGCACTACACCAAAGTCTTATTACAAATAAGGTTGTTGTAAAAAGACTGATCCAAAGTTAGGGGAACATTTATCTGTTCTTTCTCCAGTTGTCTCCCATAACAGAGCATTATTCCTGCCTAAAGGAACACCTTGGTACATGAGTTGCAGGTGGGCACTAATGGCCAGTAGGGGCAAAGACCACAGTGGGTGTTTAAAATTGCTCTTTTGTATCTTTTGAAGGCAGGACATTTCAGTGTGTAAAAGTCTTCACTAGCTGGCAATTTTAGGCACTCGCTCCAGGGTATTCACACTCCTCTTGTGGAAGCTGTGCAGCCAGACAGATGCAAGTGTTTTATATTTGAAAATAATATTTTAACATCTTTAATTCCAAGAGGAATCGCTTTCAAATGGGATAATAAAGCTTTGGGTTTTATGCTCTTAAGTACAGTCCTTATCAGAAGGGAAAGCAGAAAATCTTGAGAATGAATAAAGGTAGCTGCCTTCCCACTTACTTTCACTCAACCTAGGTACATGGTTATTTATTTATATTGCAGTAGTTGCTGGGAGCCCCAGTCACAGATGAGATCTCCACAGCGCAAGGCAAAGTATTAGGACACAGAAAAAATCTGGTCCTTGCCCAAAGTGCTAATGATCAAATAGAAGATGTACTCCTTGATTATTATTTTTTTTTACCTGGCATTTCTGGAGAACAGAGTGATGATGCTAGTCCATGTGGTAAATAGTGATTACATTGGACTAACTACCTGTATAGCTAGCTTTTTGTATAAGTGAACCTAATGTCATGAAGTGCTGCATACTAGAGGGTCCCCTCCATTTCAGTGGGAGTTCAGAGAACTTCTGCTGGCAAATCAGGCCATGTATGTTGCATGAATAAATCAACAATGGATCGGCATCTGAGATTTCCTAATGTTCTGGCACATAAACAGTTGAGTTGGTTAGGTTTTGCAATGTTAAATGCCTTCCACTAGATCTGTCATACGTTCTTAAATAAAAAATGAAATTCTTTTGTTGAAGTTTTTGCCAAGTTCTTTCATGCCTGTCTACTGGTCTGTCATCCTATGTGTATTTTAAGGCAGGGCAAAACCTAGGGTCAAAGGCGTTTTATAAACCTGAATATACATATTTGGGAGTGCGATGAAGCTGCCACATTCAAGAACATCTGCGGTTAGTTAAGGACCACCTCTGGCAGTAGCTAGTTTTCTTTAGCCAGAGAGATGATAGCTGTGACAGCCTTGAGTAAGGGTGTTTGAAAGCCAGGCCAGTAATCTTGAGCTATTCTAACAAGTGTGCATTTAAAAATTGCTGAAGAAAATGTGGCTTTCCGCCTAGTTGTTTCTGTCTGTCAATCATTTATTTGTGTTATGATAGTTCCTATAAGCCCCACCTAAAATCAGGGCCCTGCTCTGCTGGATCCTACATACCATGTGAGATGGTCACTGCTCCAAAAAACTTACAGCCCAAATAGCATAGACATAGGATGGGATGGCAAACAGAAGCACGGAATGAAGCTATGCAGAGAAAGCGATACTCCTCTTCAGTAGCTTCATTTCCCTGGTGGAGTCTGTCTGCATTACACAATTTACTGGAAGGGGAGAAGGTCTGTTAGGTTCCTTCCAGGCCATCTACCTGCTGTGAAGGATTGTTCGCTACAATTCTTTTCTGGTGTTTTCTCTAACTTAATTTTAAAGGGCGTTCTTAGATACAGATACACGCATGCATGCACTGGTGCGCCTCTGAGCTATATAAACTATATACTCACGGTGCAAGCAGCTGAGATGCAATTGTGAATGACTGAATCTTGCAAATCGATAAATGAACAAATGCATTAAAGCAAAGATAGTGCCTCAGAATATGTTTTGTTAATTTATTTTGGTAATCAGCTTTAATGATTTATGATAATGCTACATAATGGGCCATAAGTACTCCGCAGGGAATACTTACAAAAATAATTAAATCTTGATAAGTGAACACCTCAATATTGTACTCTTTTCCTCTTAAACCTTTTACTTTTGAGGGTGCATAGGTAGGTATGTTGGGAGGGGATAGCATTTTGTGTTTGAGCTCCAGACTCCTGGGGAGAAATCCTGGCTTCACTGAAGCCAATGAAAGTTATAACACTGACTTCAGGGAGGCCAGGGTTTCATTGCCAATACATATGTATTCTTAGGTGGAGGTGATTTGAACTGTTCCCACTGATTCCACTGGATAGTCCACCGAGCCAATGGTGCTTTATTGGGATATTGAACAAGGTGCTAAATTCTTCAGTAGCTAACAGTAGAAACACGGAGGATTTCCCTTTTGCCATTAATGATTTCAGCATCTCTTCTGATTGATTTGTTTATGCCTTCTCTATCTTAGAGAGAGACTGACTGTGCTAAGTGCACATTGGAATAGGCTGAGTTTCAGCAAGACTACATGCACATCTGCTCACAAGTGTTTTTAATGGTGATGTGGGTACAGACAAGTTGAAATAGTCCAAGTATTCCTTTTGCCCTGTCCCGGTGGCCATTTGTTATGTATTGCTTCTGAGAGTTGAGCTGAGAAACTGGCATAGACCCAGAATTGCCTGACTGAATCAGACATGATGTCCAGGTAACCCAGTATTGTGTCTGATAATGACAAGTTCTAGGTGAAGCAAGGTGCACTAAACTTTGTGTTGGGCATAGATGAGACAGCTTGTCCGTAGGGAGCTTCCCTCCTTCTCCCATTTCTTCATTCATTCCTTTATTAAAGGCGGTTAGTTATTTGCATGGCAGTAGCACCTAGGATTCCCACCCAGGGACCAGTTCTCAGGATGCAAAGTTTTATATAAGCACTGGTCAGAAATGGTCCCTGCCCAAAGAGTTTTTAGTCTGCCCTAAAAGAGGACTTACGGACTTTCCAGAGGATTTGCTTTTGTTCATACTGATGTATTTCTGGGTGTTTCTACTGTCTATATAAATGTGCAGTCCATTTATTGAATCCTGCTAAACAGGGGCTACATTGTTGAGAAGCACATGAGAAATGTGTGTTTCAGCCTTCAGTGGGACTCTCGCTTCTAGGTCAGTTTGGTGCTGTTAGAAGTCTTGACAGTGATCCCTAGAACGGTTCAGGCTCTGTTTAGGGAATGAAGTTGTATATATGAGAGCTAAAATGGTGCAGGGCAGGCCCGCAGGGATTATTAACCTGATTCCACATGGCCAGCATGTTTAAATCTGTGCAATGTAACTGGGCCACCTATCAATGGTTCACTTTTTCTAGTGTACAAATGTTCGGAAAGGTAGGCACTGGGGGAAAGACCTTGCATTTCATAAAGCCTGTCTTGATGCAGGATGGTTCCTGCTCAGGAGGTGCCTCTTCTCATCTCATCTCAGCTCTGCCAGCTGTTTAAACACAAGCATTTAGGAATGTGCCTTTTAAAACTCAGATTTGTTTCATTTCCTCCCTGTTGAGCCTTGCTTTTACAGCTTTAAATTATTTACATTGATTTATGCTGAATCATGAAACCAAGGTGGTAGGCAACTGGTCCCAGGCTCCGTTTTGGCCTCTTGGTTGTGTAATAGTACAAATAATGTGTAAAAAGATTTTGTACCAGAGGAGACTAATCCAAACCTTGCATAGCACCCTGTGCTTGTTTCCTTACTGCTGTCCCCCATATTGGGTCTGTGTGCTGCACTGGGGTTGTGGTATCTTAAGAAACCAGAAAGTTAATTTAGCAAAGTTCAAACAGAAATAAGATGCAGTTGTTCTAATCATGAGGATAACTAGCCATGGAAATGGCTCACCAAGGGATGTGGTGAATTCTCCATCAGTTGGGACTATATTGAGACAAGATGTCTTTTTAAAAATACCATGGCTTAGCCACAGGTTGTTCCCAATTCAGGAAGCTCTGGGTGACATACTTTGGCCGATGTTATGCAAGAAGCCAGACTAGATGATCATAGCAGTTTTTATTAGCTTGAATATTGATGAAATCTCTAAGTCCAAGATTCCTCATTGGCCACATACCTAATGAACAGTTACCTCACTAGAAACTCTAAGGTTTCTGGGTCCTTGCCTGGGAATCCCAAGACTTATTCTGTTCCCAACTCTGCTACTAATCTCCTGCGTGTGTGGCTCTGCATAAGTTGTTTCCTCTTTCTGTACCTCTTGTTACATCAAGGGTTTGTCCCATCTATTTAGATAGCATTCTTTGGGATCAGGAAAGTAGGAAAACATACAGAACCTAACACAATGAAGACTAATAGTGGGGTCCCTAGATGCCACTGTGATATGAATAATTACAACTGAGGGGAGAATGAATCCAGTGCTGAGCAACATTGAAAATCCCCCCTAATAATTAACAAATTTGAAGCACAAGAAGGAATGAAATTCAGCTCACTTAGCTGTGCTGCCTCTACAGACTATAGTGAAATAAAAAAAAAAAAAGTGTAATTGTACTGAAATAAGCAGATCTCAGTCTGAATTCACCCAGGAAACAGATGTGCTGAGTAGGAACATGCTATATTGTCCCTTCCTATATAGCTTATTTTCTCAGAAGGCATGCATACTCTTTTAACTGTTTAACTCTGAACAGAATTACTCCCTTTCCAAGGCACTGGGAATCCTTGAGAAGTGCCTGGAGATCCTCAGGTGTGAAACAGTTTTTTCAGTTGGCAGAAATGTGGGTTTTCTGGAAAATTTTTCAATGCCCTAAATAGATTGTGCTCTGATTTAGCACATTTATTTGACTTACATTTAGTAAACAAAACTTAAAAAAGTACCCCCATGTTAATTTTATGTCCCAATAGCCACAAGTATTTGAACTGGAATATTGGACTTAATGTGGTTTAAATGTTATATTCAAACAAATGCAAAGCTTTATGTGGAAAGAAATTATTTTTATTAGAATAGTTGTAAAAATGTAAAGACAATAGCATGTACTTCCCTTACATTGTTTGTTTAAATTTAAGGAAACACCCCCCAAAGGCACTGAAAACTGTTAACACACTAATTTTAGCACACCCAGGAAACTATGCATGATATGCCATGCTTTGGTTTTGATTTGACCTGCACAGCCAATTAGGTGAATTCATAACTTGATTTTTGGTTTGAATTATTATGAGTGTGTTTACCCTCCTGTTTACCAATCAGTAAAACATATATGTACTCTCTCACACACTTCCTAGGGATAATCACCTGAAAAACATTAATTACAACTTTGAAAGTGCCCAGCTAATATTGTATTGGCATCCATTCATTGTTACTAACAAATTTTATGAAACAATGAATTTTTAGAAATGGAAAATTTCCCACGGAAAAATAAAGCACTGGAAAATTTTCTGGAAAATTTTCCACCCCACATCTTTGCCAGTTGGGAAGAATGAGAAACCATGTATGAGAGGGCTGGTATTGAGGGTTTCCAGTGAAGTTGAAAAGCAGGGCTGATGTGCATGATCACGTGTAAAGCCAAAGTAAGGAGGGTGTGTGAGCTGATAATTGGGTCTGACTTGAGCACTGAAGTAGGAAGTCCATTCCCCTGCTTTCAGTTTGCTTACTAACGTTGTGGATTAGCTTTGTTGGTTGATTTACAGTGGGAAAACAGCAAATTAAATGAGGACAGGCAAGTAATACCTGGGGGGAAGATAGTGCCAGATCAGCATTATATATTGGTACTGAGTAAGTAAAAGGTCTTCCTGTCAGTGCAAAACCAGTCGCTACTTGTAACACAAGTAGCCAAGAAAGTTAGGCGAAGGTAGAAATGGTATGAGAACAAACAGATATGTGTCATGTGCACATCTGACTCCCATTACCATGCTATCAAAATGCTTCATCCCCCACTGCTACCGGGAAGTATTATCTCCATTTCATAGGCGGGTCAGCGAGATGCAGAGGTCACACAGAGCTAACGTTTAAACCCATTTATCCAGAGTCTCAGTCTTGTGGCCTTAATTGCTAAACCATCCATTCTACTATAGTGCCAGTGCCTGGAGCATAATGATGCTGTTGGCAGGGAAAAGCAAAAGCAGATTGATACCCATGTGGAGCTGCCATGAACATGGTTGTACCCTGTTTGTATAGAGCAGGGTATTTGCTCTGTAAACTGGGCTGTGCTGTTCTTCAGCTCAATACAGTGAAACTCTTCTTATAGTGAAGGTGCTGTATAGAAGATGAAGACTTATTTATGCCTTATTTATTCATATTCTGAATACGAGACCGTGCAGTGATGCTCTGTGGTGGTGGGAGGGGCAAAATGCCCCAGGCTGTTTCTACAGCTGCTGCCCCTGCTTCATTTTGCCTGCCTCTGGATGGCTTGTCGCTAGTTGTGGGATCATTGGTGATGCCCCCATCTGTCTGGCCTATACTGATGTGGATGGATCCCTTTCAGAGTTTGTCTCCACAGCATACAATAGTGTTTCCAGGCTGCTTCCTGCTTCCTCTTGCATATTGGAGGTGTGATTGTAGGTACCAATTTGGGGAGGAGGAGCAGGGGCTGGATTTTAAGGGAGATTTAAACAAAACACCCCCATGCTGAATGAATTAGGGTCCTGTATCCAAGATCTGTGTGGGGTCTGTTGCATCAGAGATGCTAGCTCAGTGCTGAATCTAGGCAAAGGAATGTCCATCCAAAGATGTATTTTTCTGCCTTGCCCACAAGCCAGAATTCAGGCCATATATTTTGTCAGTCTTTGTTTCTTCCTGCGTTTGCTCCAGGAAGGTTGAGGGACCAAGGGAACAACAGAACCGGTAATCCATAAACCCAAACTTGATGAATAGGTATTCTAAGACTATGGACAATTGTGAACCAGATTTGCCCATCTAAAAAGTGACCTGATGAGGAATGCCTTGCATTTGAAAACTTCTCTAACTTTATCCCAAGCCTGTAGTTGGTTCAATAAAGATTCCACCCCCAAAGATCATTGCCTCTCACATATAAAAACTGGTCTTTGCATAAAATGACCACTTACCAAATGATTTGGTTGCTTTCTTTGGGGTAATGATGCATGTAAATCAGTTGTGTATGCATTTTTTTCCATGCGTCCCTGAACTACTGTGGCTTCTAAATTCAGGACTTGTATATTTATCTGTGTCATTCAGCAACACCAGATGTTCTGCACCAATGTAAAATTTCACAGTATGTGGGGAAGTTAATAATGAAATGCGTACTAATGTTGCCACTGTAGAGTAAGTACAGGAGATTTTGATTTTTACAATATGAGAGTGCTTATATAATTCTTTAAAGATGATGCAGCTATAAATCATTGGCTTTCCTTCATCCTCTTCCATCATTTTTTTTAAAAGGCTGCTTTTTAAGAGTTTGGGATTACCATAGCAATATTAGGAATCCAGGTACATACAGTTTGTCCAAAAGAATTCCTGGAGACCTTTGTGAGATTTCTGCGAACAGGTAGCATTGTTTGAGTCTTTTTCTCTTTGTTCCAGCATATTTCTCAGGTATTTGAGTTAAATATATGTTTACAAAACAATAGTATTCCCCATACACTTCTAAACACTCTGAATAAAAATTACTGTCTTTTTCAGTTAATTTTACTTGCTTGGTGTCTCTAGTGTTGTAAGACTGCTAATTTTATAGTCTCTTAAAGCTTCTTCTAAGGAAGGGGGGTGGGAAGGAGGGGAAGAGACAAGACCTGAATTCCTAATATGCCTGTAGATAAAACAAAAACACCCACCCAAATAAAACTCTATTTAATTTTAATTTGGATTTTTCCCCCAGATCCTCTACATAAAGGACAAAAGGACCTTGTAGAGGAGTATAAAGAAGGTTATCACAAAGAATAAAGGGGCAGAATTAAGAAAAGGAAAAGATGAGAAAATCTGCCAGCCCAGTAGAGTGTGTTCTAGATGTTGCAGTGGAGTCCAAATTTATGGAGAAGGTTAAAGGAAGATAGAATTAGCTCTTTGCAGCACTGCTTGATTATCAGATTTGGAGTAGGTAATCTGCATTTTCTTTGGCCACTCTCCTTCTCTTACAGCAGCAAAATGACACAGGGCTACAGGCCAGGAAGTGCAGGCTGCCTAAAGCCAACTACAGCAGTAAGCAGGGAAAAACCTAAGGAAGCCAAATTTAGTTATCCATGTGGGAAACGAATCCCAACGCACCATCTCCTATAAAAAGAACAATATACCTTAACAAGCTAGCTGCTGGCATAATATGTATCCTTTAGTGGAGAGGGACATAGAATTCAAAGGAGCCCGATGGGAATGATTGGAGGGCCAGGGGATTTGTAATGAAATTGGTTTGGATACAGGCCAGTGGCTGAGAATCATCACCGTCTTGTATGTAATCATCTGCTTACCTGGGAAGTGTTGGTGAGTGTGAGCTCAGTTAAATAAATAAATAAAATAAAAATCCTAGCCCAGTGGGGTGCTTAGGTCAGGCAGTGAGCAAGTCCTGAAGACTCAACTCTGTTTTGCTTTCTCTAGATGATCCCTACAGAACAAGCGCTGAGACATACTAATAGGGCAGCCTGGTAGCCTGTGTTCATCTCTATTTTACCTGTTGGTTTTGTGCAGTAGTTTTTACCATAAAATCGTATTGTGGTATAGGCTCTTGGGCCATTAGTCTAGTATCTCTCATTTGGAAGGTACTCTTTTTAAAAAGCAAATCGAGTCTGACTTTGGCTCTGTTTTGGCAAATGTACTGTGAGTAGTGGGAGGTTACTTTTGTAACGCATCTGGACCAAAGCAACAGATTGCATCTCTTTGGTCCAGGCTAGGGAACTTTTAGTTTCAGAATAGGGAAAGAAGGATATTTCTGTTGTTAGAGGTGTAACCTGGGACTTGGATTCCCTGCTGTGCTGCAGAATCCTTATGTGTTCTTGAATAAAGTCACTCAGTCTCTGTGCCTTAATTTCATATCTGTACAATGGGGATAATGCCCTGTCAAACTGTGCAGGAGGGGCTGTGAGAAAATGCTGTGTAAATACGTTCAAAGTTCAGTTTTCCAGCATAATGGATCAGTGGTCTGAATCAGAATGTTGTCTCATAACAAAGTCCTGTCTCGGTGTGGGATATACTGTGCCTAGTGCAATCGTGCAGGCTCTGGCCATTTCTAAAATTCAAATAACAGCTACCGAGTCTGAAGTTTTGTATCTCTTCCTGAATCTGAACCAAACTTTGCACATGTGCCTAGCTCAGAAGTTCTTAGCGTGAGCCACTTGGTTCCTAATTAATTCCATTCCATTTGGTTTCTTGATTTCTAGGTTTGAGGTTGTCTGGGCTTGTTCTGATTAGACCCCTCCTTGTTCCATTTGAGCAGGGGGAAGGAAATTGGAGAATTTATTTGCATGCGTTAACTTTGTTTTGAGCTCATACTGGCATGTAACAGAAATAGCTTTGCTCAGGGATTAACTCCAGTTCTGTTTTGCACAATTCACAGCAGGAACAAAATGCTTGATATGAAAATTGCTGATGGTATTTTGAAGATGGCTACGTAGCTCCATAGCCAAACATTGTAAATAAACCCATGGGCACAAATTTATTTCATAGTTTCATAGTTGGTAGGGTCGGAAAGGACCTGAGCAGATCATCAAACCCCCTGCTGTGGCAGGAAAAAGTACTGGGGTCAAATGACCCCAGCAAAGTGTTTACCCAGCCTCCTTTTAAAGACCCCCAGGGTAGGAGCCAGCACCACTTCTCTTGGAAGTTGGTTCCAGATCCTAGCCACCCTGACCGTGATGTAGCGCCTCCTGATATCTAGCCTGAATCTGCTCTGTCAGCTTATGGCTGTTATTTCTAGTCACTCCTGGTAGTGCTTGGGGGACCAGGGACTCTCTCAATGCCTGCTGGTCCTCTCTGACTAGTTGGGAAATGGCCACTAGATCTTGTGGAGGCTGAACAGGTTCAGGTCCTGTAGCCTCTCCTCGTAGGGCCTGCCCTGTTGCCCCCTGATCATGCGAGTGGCCTCCTCTGGCCCCTCTCCATGTTGTCCATATCCCTCCTAAAGTGCGGCACCCAGAACTGGACGCAGTACTTCAGCTGCGGCCTGACCAGTGCTGCATAGAGGGGGAGGATCACCTCCTTGGACCTGCTCATGATGCATCTGTGGATGCATGACAAGGTGTGGTTGGCTTTCCTGACTACGTCCCCACATTGCTGGCCCATGCTCACCTTGGCATCAATGATGACTCCAAGATCCTTTTCTGCCTCTGCACTGACGAGAAGGGAGTTCCCCAGCCTGTAGGTACAGTGCAGGTTCTTCCTCCCCAGGTGCAGCACCCTGCACTTGTCAGTGTTGAAACCCATCCTTTTCTCATTTGCCCACCCCTGTAACTTGTCCAGGTCCGATTGCAGCCTATTCCTCCCTTCTAGCATGCCCACATCCTCCCACATCTTTGTGTCACCTGCAAATTTGAACAGGGTGCTTTTTACCCCCTTGTCCAAGTCACTGGTGAAGATGTTGAACAATGTGGGCCCAAGGACCAAGCCCTGGGGGACCCCACTGCCCACATCCCTCCAGGTCGAAAATGACCTGTCCACCACCACTCTCTGGTGACCCAGCCAATTAGCGACCCATCTAACTGTCTAGGTGTTGACGCCACAGTCCCCCAGTTTTTTAATGAGAATGGGGTGAAGGGGTGTCAAAGGCCTTCCTGAAGTCTGGAAAGACTATGTCCATCGCGACACCTGCATCCAAAGATTTTGTGACCTGATCATAGAAGGCCACCAGGTTGGTCTGACAGGACCTGCCTATAATGAACCCGTGTTGGTTGCTCCTAAGTATAACCTACCTCGCTGGTCCCTCATGGACATGTGCCAGGTTAATTCTCTCAAAAAGCTTACCCAGGACTGAGGTAAGACTGACTGGCCAATAGTTTCCTGGGTCCTCCTTCCTCCCTTTTTTGAAGATGCAAACCACATTGGCCCTGTGTTTGTTGCTAAGCTGTATAGCTTTCCATTTGATAATAAGGTTAGGTCCCTATCATGCAGATGTGAAAGAGAACCGTTTGCTAACTCTTGGCAGGGTGTAGCATAGGGCGCACAGTTTTGTAATTCAGGTTGCATCCTGTAGGGGGTCATTGTCATGTGCCTGCGTGTGTGCTCACACACAAATTATCATATCAGTAGATTGACTCGTTGCTCATAAGATTAGTGGTGATCATTTCACTCAGGTAGATGCTTTACTTTTTGTTCTTGTTATGTTGGCCATTAGAGACAAAAATAACCTTTACTGAGTGTAAGGGAAAGCAGGTGGGTTCAGGATTACAACAGAGGTTTCTAGGAACATGTGAAGTCTCATATTTGGACTCTCGCTCTCCAGTGTACTTGATACTTATAGCCTTGAGGACATAAGAATTGAGATTTGGCTTTAAAAATCTCGATTTCTTTTTAAGATGGGGTTATTTTTATATGTATTCTGTTTTTTGAGTCTTGATAGTTCACATTTTCAAGCTTTTTCCGTAAACCGGAAGTCTAGAAACCAGCTGTAAGAAAAGTAGAAATTCTCATGTACTCACAGCATTTCAGCAGCAGTTTGAGCCTTCAGAAAAATACCACTTTAGGTGACAATAATTTCAGCCAAATAGATACAGATTTATTTTGGGTTAAAATTAGGACCCACCAGATAATCAGACATTGCAGTTTCCTGGGTAAATGCTATGACCGCCCATTGTAACAAAAAGGCAGAATCACCTTGTTATGAAAGTGTCAAATGCTCATTAATGGTTATATTATGCATTCTCATTTGGTTTTTTTTTTATCAAATGACACTAGTGCAATGAGAGTAGTACAAATAGAAATACAAAACTCTTGGTTCAGAGGTGATACCTTTTTATTGGACTAATTAAAAAATTGCAAAAAACATACCTTCTTTGCAAGCTTCCGGGCACACACGCACTTCTTCAGACTGTGGAGAAATCAAAGATGATAAAAGTTCTCTTCGGTGGAAAATAAACTTCATTTTGCACGGGGGAAGTTAAGGCTGGACATATATTCCCTTGGGTCTGAGAGAGTCCTTGTGCGAGTTGCTTTTTGATGTGCAGGTAAGGCTATCCTCTTCCTGTAGGTGTCAGATGTCAGAAGTAGGGAGGGAGGTGCAGAAATCTTTCTTTCTTGTTTAGCAATGAAGTTTATTTTTCCCAAAACAGCTAAAATACGATATCTTCCATGTTTCAGGGATCTATAGTAGGACATTTTGTTGAATGTTGGAACAATGTTGTATGTTTCTTGCCTGAGTAGAGGAGGATATATAGGGGGCAAGGATTCCCTCTTTCTTACCTGGATACTTGCTGGGGGAGCATAAAGGACTGTGTGGCAGTGTCCCTGGCAGGGAGGTTCCTGGAGCCATGGTTTAGTAGTCAGAATTTTGCTGTAACCTGGAAAGGGCTGTATATGATTACTCGTCTCTCCCACTCCACCATGATATATCCTCCTTCATTGGCACAAACTCCTGAGAGGGGCATTGTGAATCCCCATAGTTCAGCCCTTGCTAAAGGCTGCGCAAAAAATATGCCCCATTTAGCTCTTTATGAATAAGGACGTTCCTCCATTTTGATGACCTCATAGGACTTGATGGCTTTTTGCCAAGGTGAAGTTAAAAAGAGACATCCTCCAAGCCGAGGAGAGTGCAAGCTACCGATGACTGACTTTGTGCTGGAATAGCTGAATCATAATGATTTGGCCCTATACTGATCATTGGTTTCAAGGAAGATGAAAGTCATTCTTCGTCCAGAGATCCCCAATATTGAATATTTACTGTAAAGCTCTGCATGTTCGGATAACTCAATTTAGGTCTTTGCCTATCCGATCCACTTCCTTTATCCACAAGGGACCTCGGCATGCACAGCTTTCCCATGTAAACGTGTCCAACATACTGTCATGATTTTGTCTTTTCCTTTAAAACTCACTCCTTCAGTGTTTTGAGTTTCTCCCTGAAGTGCCAAGCAGTGTCTGTGCTCTGTTGTATTCCAGCCTGCAATACTGCAGTGCTGTTGCATCAGTGCAAGGTTTCTAGAATTCTGCTTGTCTCTTTCTATAGTGTGAAAAGCTTGAAGCAGGGATATCCTTCCCTCACTGTAGAATTGCAGTACATCCTTACTGCTCTTTCTCAAGCAAAACCTTGGCAAATGGTGCAAAACTGCAGGGGTTTTGCTGGAGTGCTGGATGTAGACAAGCTAGTTTTTAGCTGCTTTGGGGTTTTTTGCTACAAGTACAGTTAGTCTTTCTCTTTGAGAGGACAGTATGAAACCTACTGACTACAACCGAGTACTTCAGTGCAAATCTACCTGGCAGACTTCGCCAATGCTGTTTTACGTATTTTTTAATATACTTCACAACTAATTTAAACCATCTTTCTGAAAATGCACTGCTTTTGCTACCATTGATGTGATTTTTTTTTTAAATCACATTTAGTTCACATATGCCATGGAGAGTTTTATTAGGCCCTGATTTTGTGATGTGCTGTGAACACAGCACTCTTGGCTTAAATGTAGCTTAGCTTGGATGTGAAAGACCTCTGCTACTGCTTATGAACTGGGAGATTTTGGAGGCCTTAATTATGTGTTCTGTTGCACTGAGTCTGCTTCACTTCTCTGCTTCTTGTACACTGGAGGAAGAAAAGGCAATACTCATTTGTGTTGCAAATGGTGTAGGGAGGATGCTTACATGTATTAATGCTGCATGTATTATTTTTTTTTAATTGCTCTTACCTTTTTTGTAAAACTCTTAATAATATTGAAATTCTAATTTTGGAGTCCTATGTTTACCATTTTCTAGAAACCTCATTAGTTAATGAGTATGTCTAATAAAGCAGTTCATAAGATTTGTTCTTACATAATGGAAGGGTGATATGTTGGGCAAATGATTTCAGAGTTGAAAAAGATGTGTATGTTGAGGCATGTAAAATAACTTGGTGCTTTATCATCAAGTCTTTTAGGCTCCCTAGGAACTTAGCCCCCTACCCACTGGAGTTGCTAGGGAAACTTGTAGGTAACTTTGGTGATACAGATTGGGCCAAACAGGCCAGGTTTTCCAAAAAGCTCAGCATGTTTAGTTCCTGGTGTTGTCTGAGCTTTGGAAAAACCACCCCCAAGTTATTCCTGCTTGTTGTCATGGATGAGCCTAGACAAAGGTATGCTTTGATCAGTATATGGTTGGGATGGTGAGGAATGTGTTCACAGCCAACCCTTCTTAGGCACATCTACTCTCCCCCCCGGACACATCCTGTCTCTGCATTGGGAGTTGAGCCAGTAAGGAAGGCTGCAGCAAAACAATTGGTCAGAAAACAATGATGTGTCAAAATCAACATTTTGTGGGAATGTAACTAATGCTGATGTAACTCTTGTTGAAAGGTTTTTCAGTTCCAGGATGCGAGAGAAAGCAATGGCCACTAGTGCTGTCCTGGAATGTGGGCTCTCCAGGTTCCAGTCCCTGCACTACTCGCATCTCATAGCACAGAGTGGTGTCCAAACATGAGGGTATTGGTTGTTCTGGAGTAAGCTCCCTATTTGCAGCTATTGCACTTTGTATAAGTAACTAGATGTTCATTGGCTTGAAGTTGGGTCTCCCACATCCAAGTGAGGGCCTTACTTCCTTTTTTCTTATTTTTGCAAAAAAACTTCAAAAATTATTTGTTTCGTCTCAACACAAGAGGAATTTTTTATATCCAAGTTTTTTCAGGGCAGGAAAGCTTGTTTCCATCCAGCTGTACATGGAAGTGAGGGATCTGGCATGCAAAGGACAGAGAGTTAGTCCCCCTTCGAATGTAGATGCTAATTCTTGTCCCTAATTCAGTTTGCTCCTGCGTGGCACTGAGTATTGGCTTGTAGGTTGAAGGCTGTCGTGGGTCTTTTGGTTGTCCAGTAGATGCGCTTGTCTGTCTCTTGGGCAGTGACTGACTATTTGTCTTGTCTGTACTTTTTTATTCCATGCAGAGCTGACCTGTCCCGGGCGCAACATAACTAAAGAAGCTGCTGCAGGATGAAAAGATGGCAGCACGGCTTATTGCACCACCCGGCCCTGATAGTTTTAAACGTTTCACCCCAGAGTCTCTGGCTAACATTGAGAAACGCGTTGCAGAAGAGAAGAAGAGGAAGCGTCCAAAGCAGGACAGCAGCCACCGGGATGACGACGAAGACAGCAAACCAAAACCAAACAGTGACCTCGAGGCAGGGAAGAGTTTGCCTTTCATCTATGGAGATATCCCAAAAGGCCTGGTTGCTGTACCACTGGAGGACTTTGACCCTTATTATATGACCCAGAAAGTGAGTCCGCAGCAGAGAAGTTGCTAAAACTACCTCTTTCTTAGAAAATTGCCAGTTCAGGTGACAGGAGCAACCTCGTATTTCTTAACAATATATTTAAGATGGGGACAAAGAATGGAATCTTTGTGTTGGGTTGTGGATTTTTTTTCTGAAACGTTATTATTATGTCTGTAAGTTTTTAACAAATGCCGTTCCTGTTTTTTGCGTGTCTTCAGAGCAGGTTTCCATCTTAATAATGAGAAAGCTAAGTGCTTACTTGACCAGTCCTAGAGTGGGAACTGGTGAGAAGAAGGTTTCCAATAGATGCTCTTTCATCTAGCAGACAAAGATGGAACAAGATCCAAGGGCTGGAAATTTAAATTAGATACACTGGACCTAGAACTTAAGTGCAGTTTTTTAAGAGTGTGGTTAACTAACCATTGGAAAAAAATACCTAGGATTATGGTTAGGGACCTACCAAATTTATGGCAGAAGTATAGTGTGCAGAAGCTCCTTTAATCTTGCATGTTCCCCCAAACACACCTCGCCCCCTACCGCCTCCCCCACCCCAGCCTGCTGATCAGCACTTTTTG
This sequence comes from Crocodylus siamensis, assembly GCF_052110815.1. Classification (NCBI taxonomy): domain Eukaryota; kingdom Metazoa; phylum Chordata; order Crocodylia; family Crocodylidae; genus Crocodylus; species Crocodylus siamensis. The sequence continues at coordinate 5,423,110 of NC_143400.1, forward strand.
CCTCCCTGGCACTTTTTGCCTCCCCGCTGATCAGGAGCAAGCTGCAAGCGGGACCCCTCCACCAATTAGTGGGACAGAGGCATGGGGGAACCTGCAAGATTAAAGGAGCCACAGCACACCACACTTCCACCGTGAATTTGATAAGTCCCTAGTTATGGTGGATTATCTATCAGTCAGACATTAAATCAAGATTGAACATCTTTCTGAATGATATGCTTTAGCTCAGCAGTCCCTATCTTCCACTGGCCTCTGTGCGACAATGCCAAGCAAGTAATGTGCTGTAGGTAACGCTATACCTGGCTCTGCTTGTCGCTTTGTTTTTTACTTGTTTTGTCTTCCTGTGGTCACAAGTGATGTTGGGCAAGTTGCTCAGGCAACATGTTGTCCATGAGTCATGGGGTTGGGACCAATGCTTGGCGCACGAGATACACATTTGATGCATGAACCTGGATGATGTTATGGTCTGTATCTTGCAGAATGTTGAACAAAATGATCATAATGCTCTTTTCTGGCCTTTTAAATCTATTAATACAGTGCTTGATGAGTGGTTTGCCTCATGGGTGTCTCTGACAATGAACAAGTGGCATGAAGCTGGTATCTTGCATACTGTGGAGTAAACCAGATTGTTACTGGGCACAGCTTGCACCCAGATGAAGGATGTTCCCACTAATGCAGAAAACTATGTTGATTCAAAAATCCCTCAGAAGTACCATTGAGAGAGACCCTCTCCCTGGGGTAGATTTATTATTTGTACGGGATAGATCAGTCTTTGATTGGGAAAAGATAGAACAGACTTATAACCCCAAGAAGGAGAGAAACTATAGGGATGCAAGTAAGAATGGGAAAGAGAAGGGTAATATAACAAGGAACAGTTCCTGAGATCTGTTAAAATGTAGAATAGTCTCCCAAGAAAGTGGTAGATAAATAACCCGTGCATGAGGCAATGTACAAGCAGAGCAGGGCTTCATGTACTGGGAACATTTAAGGCCTGTTAGCACTAATGCTTGGACAAGTGTAGCTACAGTAATGCTAAGAACAAAGCACCACATTTGCTAATGCAGGTATCACCCTTATTAAAGTTACAGTAGGACTTTGCTCCTGCAGGGGAATGGGATACCTGCATGATCTCTGAGAAATATTTATGGGTTTTTTTTAATCAGAATTTTGTTTTCTGAACACGGCATGTGGTAACCTCATCCTATCGTGCAAAGTGAATCCTTGCATTTAATGCAAGTCCAGTTCTCTTATGTAATGGTAGAGGGAAGAGAAGCTACTGTTGAATGTTTTTTGTATGGAAACTTTGGAGATGTGGAAGTGTGCATTTTAAGGGTCTGTCCCTAGTCTTTGTGCAGTTGTGTATACATACAACACATACTAGAAAGCTGCCAGATTTTATAGTCACTTTGCACTGCTGTGAAGGAGTGCACAAGATGTAGGGTAAGGGAGAACTGCCCCATACGATGACTTTAAGTTAGAAGGAAGTGGGAAGGTAGGGTCTTGAGGTAATCGAGCAGGCAGAGAAAGTATGATATGGACTTCTACTCTTTTCGACTGTTGGGACACTTACAGACTGTCTCAAGCCTCCTCTAGAGGAAGGAAGCTTAGCTGTTTTTCACCAAAAAAACCGCTGTTCTGAGATCTTCTGAAACTGCAAATGTTGATATTTTTTATCTGAACAGAAAGTTTTTAAATTTACATTTTGTGTGGGATTAAATCTGGAGGCATCTTGTCACATCCTTAGAAGGGAGCTGGCATTTCTGTCCAGAGCCATGTGCAGGATTTCTGCTAGCTCAGCGCGCACACTGTGCCGAGAATATACGTTCTCCTTGCAACTGGAACAGCTGGAGAAATTCTAGAGAAGGTTGGTGACAAACTGACCCAGCCCAGCTGACTTCATACCTCTCTTCCCACAAATACTGGAATGTCATTCAGTTTTGTTGCTTCCATCCTCTTCATCTTGTATGATGTTAGACTTGTACTAATTCTTCAAATAGCAAGTGACTTTAGAGCTTTCCACAAGGTGTTTTTTCAGTCCATTAAAAAAGCCCTCTCTGAATCAGAAATCACAAATCTGTCTGAATTATGGGAAACTTGCCCATATTGTTTTTCCCCTTAACATCTGCCAAACAGTTTTGGACCCTGGATCTTTTCTTTTCATACTAACTATACAGCATGCATAGGCACTTGGGTAGATGGCCGCTCTTACCTTTCTTAGGAACAGGTGAGGCAGCTGCACTCTTGGATGTTTCAGGAAAATAAATCCAGGATTAAACAGAGAATCTTAATTTCTCATTGACTAATATTTAGAGAAGAAGCAGTGTCACCTAAGTGCTAGAGCAAGATATTGGAGTCAGAACTCCTGGTTTGTGTCTCTAGCCTTGTAAATAATATTGTCTTGGTGTAGTTGATTTGTTATGCCCCAGTTTTCCTATTTATAAAATGGGGATAATAATTCTTACTAGAACCAAGCCACTGATTTCTTCATAACTAATGATGCATTGAGCTAATTTAGCCCCTTTTTCTTATTCTTTTAAATACCAGCGTGAATTCTCCCCCAATTCTTTGTTGTTTAAGTAACATATCTGAACAAACTGCAGTTCCTGGGAATCTCTATGAACTGATATCTAACAGCTGTGTTACATTTCTCTTCTCTGATTAACTTAAATTGCTTAAGCAGGAGAGTGGCAAATAGCTTATTTGCACATAGTCACCCCTGTCTACATGTGTCTGAGGTACAGGCAGGTAATATCATCTTTGTAAATATTCCAAAGAATTAATATAAACCATTTGAAAACCATGAAGAATAAACAATTGCCAAGGACATGACTATAATTGTACTAAACAGTGGATCAGTATTTGCAAATGGGGTTTTCAGTCCCTTGGTCATCTCAGCTACTTCCTACGTAGAGTGAACGGGTGTGAATTGATTGCTGTTTGTGAAGAGCCTGGAGATCTTTGTTGTTGTCTCTTGTTTTCATCTCCATCCAGGTCAGTGGGTCTTAGTGTTAGGTGCGTGCTCCATCTTGCTGACCTGGGATCTTAGTTTGCAAAACCTCAGCAATCTGTAAGCTGTGCCCAGCCTGAGTATACTGCTAGGAGTAGTAGCATAATGGAAATGAGCTTGGATGCTGGGAATTCCTTTTTCTCCCCATGGATTGTTGATGTGGAATTAGGCACTGGGTCTCTAGATGTTTTCTTTCACCGCTCCCATTCAAAACTCAGAGACAGGTGAGAGGTGCACTTGGCTGTCATTTGAAAGGCTGGCTAGCCAGTATGTACATGGTTATTTTCATGCAATCTTTGTCCATTGAGTTTGGCTGGTGAATTCTCATCAGACAACAGGTGTTTGTTGACCACCACCTCCACTTTGTATGTTCCTTGGGTAGCTTTTTAGACTAGTGATGTTGGCTTGACTTCCCAAGAGGCCATGGAGCCTGGGAGGCCATTGGCTGGAAAAGTTGTCACTGTTGCTTTTCTGATTCAAAATACATGGGAGGCCCACAGGTGTTGTGATAATGGGGGACCATCTATGACTGACTGACTTGGATTGATTTCACTAGGACTTGTGGTTGCCAAGTACCTGTGAAAACCAGTGCATAAATATCTGGGTGTCAAAAGCCAACACTGGATTGGCCAACATAATTCTTGGCTTGTGGATGTGCAGCTGAGAACTTTTCTAGCAGGTGCATGCCACTAAAGTGACTTGCATCCACATTGTCACATGCAGTGTTGGAATGAAGCCTTCCTGCTCAAGTGTTACCTTGAGGCTGTGGAACTGGGAGATGCTGAAGAGTGGTTGGAGAAGGCTATACAAGAATAGTTGGGAGAGGCATATCCAGCTTCAGTCTCTGCTCGGAGTCTTTTCCTCTGACTTCTTTGCATTCCTAGGCAGTCTCTCTACATGCTGGTGATGGCAGGATGGACTTGAGAGGTGTTGCTGCTGTGTCTTGCCAGAGGATTATGTGAAACAATCAGATGAGAGGGTGTATGAAGTGCAAAGTCTGAGCTTTGGGCAGTGGATTTGTAAAGAAAACATCCCTCTTCAGGGCTGGTGTTCTCATGTAGTTTCACCTGGGTCTCTGTATCCAGCCCCTTTTAATTGTGTGAGATCCCATTGTTCTTCCTCCTTGCAGCATAGCAGCAGAGGAAGGAATGGTGATACCCTGTAAATCCTGGCTATCACCTCTTGCGCTATCCCCTTTGGATATAGGGTTGAGAGGAGTCTAAGTCACAGATGCCCTGTTTTGTGTGTGTGTGTCTGTGTTTTTAAAGTTGCTCATGACCTGACAAAATTAATGGTGTCATTTGTATTCACACTCATGTTGTTACTATCACAGCAGCCACCAGAACAGTGGTTCTTAGCTTTTTTTGACTCAAGGTACCTCTCACGGGACTTGAGGCATATCTCCATATCTTTGGTGAATTAAGTGACACTCATTTTCAAAAACTAATTTATATATTTCGTACTTGCCTCCTTGCTGAGGGGCTGACTGATTGGGAAGCAGAGACAAGCCTGACCCGCACTTAGCTGCTTATTTCCCCACTTCTCCTGGCACCCTTCAGAGGATCTGGTGGCACCCCATCTGCTGTGTCCTTGCTCTTTGCCGATCACAGGAGTCCTTAGTTTAAAAGGGCATAAAGCGATGTTAATTTACTCTTGCTTGATGAATCTGATCTATTGTAGCATAGTGTCTTTTGTAGGCTGTTTTGCAAATTGCTTTCAAGCTGATGTCCTAAAATGTTTAATGTTTTCTAATGACCCTGTTCCTTAAGCAAGGTGTGTTTGGGAATATAATTTATTGGAACAGTTATGTAGTTGAGGAAGAGGTTAGATAAGTTTCCAGGCACAAGGTGCCCTTTCTCAGATCTGGGAAAGACGTTGAAACAGCCTAAGCTAAATACCAGGTAAAACGGTACCTTTTGTCTAACTCCATTATGTAAATGAAAATCATCACTTTTTGTGTCTGGAAAATTTACCAGATATCTCTCTCAACTATATGGGTGGTCCAGTGATAGGTATTCCCAAGCAAACCTTGCTTCTTTTGTGTTCCTTGGACCATTGTACCTACAACAACACAGAGACCCTACTTCCAGTTCCTTAAGAATTTTTCTTGTGATGCCACTGCTTTTTCAAATCAGACAAAAGTTCTCAAAAATATCTAAATGAAAAAGAACTAAAATTGATGGGGCTTTTAACAGCAAATAATGACTGAAATGTTCGAAGTCCCCCCGGCTCTGACTCCTTCCCTATGAGAGCTAACATACCTTCCTCCAGCTATGTCCTCTCTCTTTCTCTCTGAGCTATGAGCTTTGCCTCAGCACATATTCAGAGATCCTAAAGATGTTCTTGGATGTGAACCAGCAAGCCTTTTAAGTGCAAGCAGCCATTTTGAAACTGATTAATTTTAAAAAGCCAGCAGTGTAAAAAAAATTGGAATTTATTTTGAAATTATTGCATACTTTGGCTTTTCTCTCTGGCTTCACCCTGCTTGTTAGACTAGGTAACAATGTACCTAAAACTTTCCCAGACACAGTGCTAAAGCTAGGGAATTACTTTAGTGTGGTTTAGAATCACAATCACAGACTTGTAAATAGTCAAGTGTGTTTCTCAATTATTTGTATTATTATTGCACTTAGGAGCCCCTTTTTGATAGGCACTAAACACACACATAAGGCAGAAAGTCTGTGGCCCAGTATGCTTTCGAATCTAGATAGATTAGGTGGACAAAGGGGGAAAATGAACACAGAGAAATGGCTTCCCTAGGGTCTCATAGCAGAGTAATGGCTAAATTGGGCCTAGAACCTATTGCCCATTCTTGCGCTTTCCCCAGCAAACCATCCTGCTTTCCTCACAAATACTAAGGGTTACCCACTGCATTCATTACATATTGAAGTATGTGTCTGCTATGTAAGGGAAAATCCTAAATAAATCAGAAACCTCAAAAATTGAGGTTTTGCTATTTTGAAAATGGTCCTATTTTGTGTTGGTGAAAATAAACTGATTTTATTTATTAAAAATGGAAAGTGGGGGGCTGTAAAATAGAAAATGTGCTCCCCACTTTTGATTTTTAATCGAGACATAGTAAATGCAGGGTTCACAAAAGAGATACTGGAACCCTCTGCCTAACAGATACAACCTTCCCTTATTTAGATCAAACCTGGAGAAATGACTGATGAAAATATGCATTTTCGTCCAAATTGTATAGTATTCTAGGACGTTGACTGTGCTAGCCAGTAAAATACCAGACAAGGTAGTTGTTGCTGAATTACAGTTTACTACCAAAGGACCAGTTGTGAGACTAAACTTATTATGTGATGTAACTTATTATGTGTATGTGCTTATAAGTGCCTCCTAGCAAGAAAGAAGAGTTGAGCTACTGTTTCTAACCAAAGATTTCCCTAAGTTGAGTAGTAAAGGCCTGTATTCTTCTAGAGCAGGGGTGGGCATAATATAGCCCGTGGGCTGAATCTGGCCTACCAGGCCATTCTATCTGGCCTGCAGGGCCCCTAAAAAAGTTTAGGAAATCAATATTAATTTGCTCCTGGCTGCCTGTCAAACATAATAGGAGCCAAGGGCAGTAGGACCCAGGGGAAGCCGGCAGCAGGTGGCAGGAGCATAGCCTCACCCCACCCCACCTCCAGCCATTTTCCTGCTTCCTGCCTCCACCCTGCTCCAGCACCACATATCTTCTGGCTGCATTGGCAGACTGGGAGCACAGGGCTGTGCCAATCTGTGTGTGTGTGTATATGTAGGCAGGGCCAGAGAGTGTGTGTGTTTGTGGGGTGAGTCCCACACACACACACACACACACCACCATACACATGCACCCACACCCCCCTCAGTGCCATACATACAGACACCCACACCTCCTCACACACCCCAGCCACCCTCCCCCCCACACTCCATGTATCCACACACACACTCACATGCTCCCTCACCCTACATACCCACACACCCACAGCCCCAAAAAACCTATACCCACTCCACCCACAATATACAAGAGGAAGACTTCATTTTAGCTATTGTGCAGTCACCTCTGCGTGCGCTGCACAAACGCATGTAAATCAGGACAAAAATATTTTTTGAAATAAAATAAATGAATGTTGTAGATGTTCACTTTTTAGAATATAATTTGGTATTTTTCTGGTTCCAAGATGGCAAAACCCCTTGCAGAAAGGAGTACTTCTGGGGGCAAGGGGTGGGACTTCTGGTGGCAAAGATCTGGGGTTAGGGGACGGGACTTTGGTCACAAGATGACAACCAGGAGGCAGGGCACCGGTCAAGGGGCGGAGCTACCCATGTGGCCCTTGACAGCTTGCCAAATCTTGGCAAGCGGCCATCCGCCAGAAATAATTGCCCGCCCCTGTTCTAGAGCTAATGGGACTGTACATATTTTGAGTTCTAAGGCCGGGCTGTAGACAAGATTGAAATCTTTTCTTTGGAAGGTAAGAGCCCTTGAGTCTGACAGAAGGGTCAGTTTGTGGGGGAATGTAAGAGGAAGCTTAAAAATCTGGTTTGTCTGAATCCCTGTCAGAGCCCGAGTACTGAGGAGTGCATATGTCATACAAGTGAGAGTTTCCATGGTGTACAGGACAATATTTACTTCCTGGGAAAGCTTTTCTCTGCCTGGTGGGAAAGCAAACAAAACACAAGGTTTTCTGAAGATGATTCCACAGTTTTCAGTCCCCCCAAAGCGGACTTTCTGTCTTTAAGCTCCAGTTGAGGCAAGGTGATCTGCGAGTACTGTTCAGGCAAGAACTTGGAGCTAGATTTGGCTCTGTCCTGCACCTCATGTAGACGTTTCCACCACTACACTGCTACTCTGAATAAGTTAGCAGTCTGCTTTGCACTGCAGAGAATGACTGCGGAAGGAACAAGCCGGCATCGAGTCTGGCCTCTTCTCTTGGTAATGCACATCTGAGCTGCTGAGTTCTGAGACTATGTCTTAGTCCATGAAGCATTTATGGCACTACATTAATAACACTTGGGAACTGGCCCTGCCTTGCTGTGTATGGGAAAGACCTGCTGCATCTCTGTGGTTCTCCTACCTGTAAAAGGGGAGATAATGAGACTTACCCACCTCTTTAAACTACTTTGAGAGGCAGAAACAAAAAGTATCTGTCTGCTCTCCTCCCTTTCACCAGGTGCTTGTGAGGTTCTTATTCCCATTGTGCCTGAGCACCTTTCATTGCTTACAAAGATACCAATGTGTTTGGGGCTGCATGTCATGTTAGAGGCCTCATCCTGTTGAGGCTCAGTATTTAGCTGTATATGGAAACTCATTTGGTCTTGTAGAAGAGGGTAAGTAGGCTGTGTGAAAGGGAAGGGACTGCATGGAAGAATGAGAAACCCAGTAGACTGCAGCCAAAGATGAATGTCTTTTACAAACCAGACGTTTTTGGCAATGAGTAGGAATGATGGGGTGGTACTTAGCATGAATGCTGCATCCCCCCGGAGGCTGGGGGGCACGGCGAGCTCCCGCAGGCGGTGATGTCGGTGGTGGGAGTGTGGTGGCGGTGAGCGGGGAGCTCCCGCAGGTGGCCGTGGTGGTGTCGGCAGTGGGGGTGGTGAGCACTGACCAGCAGTTGGCGACCACCCCCAGACGCTGCAGTGGTGTTGGCGGCGAGGTGGGGGGCGGGTGGTGAGCGGCGACTGCCCACAGGTGCCACTGCCAGCATTGGCAGTGCTCTTTGCAGGGGGTCACTGCCAAGCTCAGGGGGTCCACATGCACCCCCTACACGTCGCCAGTGGTACTTAGTCACTACATTGTCAGAAATGCCCTACTGCTTCCCTGCTGGCTTTGACTTCTATTGCTTGGCTTACCTGTCCTGAGGCCCTTGACAGTGAAAGAGGAATATAGAATAGTATTAACATCTCCTGTAGAGCCGGCAGCAGTGAGAGAGTGGGGGAGGGCAGAGTCTCAAATTGTGGTGGGGTCGTATCTCTCAACTTCAGTCTGCTCCTTCTTCTGCTCAGAAATGGAAAAAATGTCTAGCTTTTCAGAGGACTCCAGTATACCTGGGAAATCAGTTTGATTAATGGTTGATGCCACAATTTGGTAAGAGCCATCCAAGGTGCTTTTAAAGTGCCTTTTACTGAGAGAAGCACAACAGCTAATGAATGTGCAAACTAATATTCTTCCCCTGGGCACTAAACCACAATCCGATTTTGATTTGCCTTTCAACTAATTTACTACTTGATGCCTAATTTAACTAAATGAGAAATGTGTGTTGCACTTACTGGGAGTGCAATAGCAAACTCCTTAAGAGACCTTTTCTTTGGGAAAAGCAGCTGAGCTCATGGCTGTGGTGTCTTGTAGGTTGCCTTGTGTTGGACTCTGAGGCCAAGGACTGTTTTAGAGGTTGAGTTAAGTACTGAAGTAGCATGTAGCAGGCCTAAGCCTTGTGCTGGGCTGCTGCAGGGGTGTGAGTTTCATTCCAGCTCAGTGGTTTTGCTGCTGTGTCTAATGGACCATAGGAAATCTTTTTCCTTGTGTGTGCAAGGAGGTGTAGCACACGTGGGATTAAGTTATTAGGTTCCTTTGCTGTTATTTTGGTGCTTGTTGGGGTTGAAGAACGTTGATTGTTTTTCGGGTTAAAAAAAAGGTGTGTTGTAAATGAAGATCCAAGAACATTTGAGAAGGCACAGCGACTATACTCTCTCGGGTGCTTTGCAAAGCATCCTGGAGCAGTGGCGTTGTGGAGCTCCTGATGAAAAAATTGTAGTTCATGCATACTGGGTGAATTTCTGAAGAATATCCAGTTTTGTTTCAACCTCCCCAAAGTAAGCAAACAAACTACTCTTTTGTTGCTAGGACAGCGTGTAGACAACGTTAATCAGCTCACGGTTGCTTCTGAGCTGGAGGAACCCTGGTGGGTGTCATGCAGTAGGGAAATTTAGATCCCTTTGACAAATGGAGCTTCATTTAAGTGTTACAGCCTTGTTTTATCCAGTCCCTGCATGCTAGTTGGTTGGATAAGCCGTCTGGAAACAGTTCCCTCTTCTCTCTTTCCTTGGTTCATTCAGAACTTCTTTCTTTCTGGGCTGTAACTTCTAGTTGGTATTGTGTTTGCGCTCTAGTGTACAGCTCACTATTTGCACAGTAAACAGAACAGTTTGTTCACTAGTGAGGCTTCAGCCCAAGTACCTTTAGATAGCTGGGAAAATACATAAGAGCACTTTACATGTAAGATAAATTAAGGGGCTTGTTGTACCTTCTTCTGCAACATCTAGTACCAGCTGATGTGAGAGATCCTGAATCAGTTGGGTTCTCAGGCTGATCCTGCCATCGTGATTTGCACACTAATTACCTTGTTCCACTGTAGACTGCTTTTTCGTTTACTGTCTTTAATCCCTTTGGATTTGGAACCATTTGCAGCGACCTTTACTGTCAATCCTTCATTTGGTTGCTCACCTCTTTCAGTTGTCTCTCTTTTCAGTGCTGCACTGTACTTCCTAGAGTCTGACCTTGTAAAATCAATCACTTATGTTACAGCCTCAAATGACTTCTTGAGACATGATCCACTCATTTTAATTTTCCTTCCCTTCCCCTAGCCCTGCTTATCTACCAAGACAATAAAGTCTTCAAAGAAGTGTAGCAAGCATGTGGAGTGTATGATCCTCTGCTTGATGAATCCCCATGGACTGCCCTTTACTCAATTACATGCTTTGAAATTATTTTATAATCTTGCACCCTGTCAACGATTTCTAGCATCTCCCCTCATCTGGGCAGTTTGTAGCGAACTAGCAGCTTCTCTTCTGGACCTTCACTTTGTTTCCTTGTTAGTTTTATGAAATTCCAGGCTGGGTTTGTGTACCCGGTTTAAATCTTTCAGGTGGGAGCTGTTCTTCATGCCCGGGTATATGTGCAGCCCTTCTGTTGCTGGCTGTCTGCCATTAGAACTTAATGCAACTCACAGATGAAGCAAAACTGAATCATTTGGAATTAAAGAGGTTTAATGGCAACTTGGACACTTACTGGTTTCAGTTTAACCAACATGATGCAAATAGTCATTCCACAAGCTATCCTGCAGTGCGCTAGTTGCTGCAGGACTGACTTGCCTTTGTGACTTGTTGGAGGTCTACTGCTTGAAGGGATTTTGGGTGGAAAGCCATCCATCATAACGTAACACTGGACAATGCACAGGGATCTATATGCCAGCCACTTCCGTGGTGAGCTTACATCTCTTTTTTTTTTTTTTAAGAGTATCCAGACATGGATCTGGAAGTAAGAACAAAAGATTGGGAATGGAACTGGGTGATAGTGTTTTCCTACCTTGCGAATATTTTTTAAAATTTCTATTCATGCTTCAGTGGGTCACACATGAGACCATCTGCAGAGCCCCAACACAGAGAGGAGGAGAGACTGGCTTTTCTGTGATACTAATATGCGATAGTATCTTATTCATTTTGCTGACAATTCTCTGAGGAGGATTATATTCATTAAAGTGAATGTGCAGAATTCCTATTGTTCCTTGATTTATTCAGAATGAACATTTAAAGAAATCTAGATCCAGATCAACAGGAGCACCTGCCTGCTATTGTGGTAGGAGTAGGGGTAAGGGAGGGTCTAAAAAGGTGTAGCTGCATGTGCTTGCACTGGTGGGGATGGGGAACAAGGATTGGTCTGATAAGGAGCACTTGTTGATAAACTGATGAAATGAGCAGCTTAGTTTGAGGGGTGAACTTTAAGTAGAATAAGATTGGTTTTGCACTTTTTACCCACTTTATTTCCCAGCTAATACAAGCACCAGGAGAGGAACTGTAGCACTTCCAAATAATCCTAATGAACCTCTAATTGGGGAGGAGAATAAAAGAATGCAAATACATAATTATGGCTTGAGGATGCACAGTGGACCACAGACATGCCTTACTGGACCTCTGGCTTGTTCAGCTCTGTCAGGGTTGGGCTTCAAGCGGGTAGTGAATTGCCATCTTGCCACAAGGTGATGCATGGTGGCAATGTTATTACCAGAGGTTGGAGGGGGGGAAATGCAGGCAAGCTCCCACCACTGGAAAGGAGGATGGTCTTGTGCTTGAAGCGCTGGACTAGGACTTGAGGTCTCAGCAGCAGAGCCAAGAACTGAATTGTCTTGCTTTATGACTTTGAGCAAGTCGCTTCACCTGTGTGTGTCTTGGTTTGTGATTTGTAAGATGAGGGTTGAAGTACTTCCTTTCTCCCACCCTTTGTGTTTCTCATATGTGGTTAGATTGTGAGCCCTTGGGGGCAGAGATTGGATGGCCCCTACCTATACATACTGTCTGGTGCAGTGGGCTTTTGATTTTGGTTTGTGCTCTAGAAACTACCATAAGACAGGTAATAACAGCTAATGAAGTCATGGTATGTACATTGCATCATAACTGAAAACTGCTTAAAAGGGTAAGATTGTAAAAACCTCACAAAAAATAATTCTTACATTGAAAGTTATCTTTTTCTTATGTGTTTAACACGTTGATTTTCATGCACATTAACTTACTTTCTTTCTTCCTTTCTCTGCAGACCTTTGTAGTACTAAACAGAGGGAAAACACTCTTCCGATTTAGTGCCACACCTGCCTTGTACATTTTAAGTCCTTTTAATCTGCTTAGGAGAATAGCTATTAAAATTTTGATACATTCATATCCTTTTTATTATTAATTGACTTCTGTTCTTCTGTTGTCTTGTTTTGCTGAGAAATGTAATTAACAACCTGTTGTCTTGCTGCTTTGCTCAACTGTTATGTACATAGAGCATGGTCCTGCACTTGATGGAGTTGGTTCAGGATTTCCCGATGGATTGAATGAATAGTGTTCACTTCAGCAGCAACTTTTTATGAATAAATATTTATACCCCCTCTAGGCATGACACACCAGGTACGCTTCATTTACAAAGACTTGCAGTACACTGTGTATACCTGTATCCATTCTCCAAATCAATGTCCAAAGACTGGAAAATGTCAGAACAGGAATGGTCTTCAGTTATTCTTCGCAAGAGGAGGTACTGAGGTTTATCTAGCTGGCAGTATATTTAACCAGATTTTGAGCTGGAAATACAGCCAAGGGTGCTTTTATTTATGATTATGTTCTATCCATCTCTATTGGTGTGTCTCATACTCCCCTGTCTGGGTAGGTTATTCCAAAATGAACCATGCTGGGCTTCTGGGAACTTTTTCTGAAGTGTCTGATGCTTATGTTACTGAAAGAGAAAATTCTGGATGAACTTGGCCTAGGTAGTCTGGTCATTCCCAGTTTTATACTCTGAAAGTGACTGTAATGTAGACCTAGTTGAGTCTTGTATCTGTGACATCCTAAAGGCTTCTATGTCAAGTTGGCTCAATCTACAAGTACTTCTAACATAGGTTGAGGTCTGGGTATGGAACTGGATTCCTTTTGGCTCATCTTTTGTCTGGTAAACCCAACCACAAGGGATATTTCATTGATGGGTGTGTATCTGGACAGGTTGAGGTGAAAATTCTGTCGTTGGAACTTGGACCTAAGCCAAAGCACACTGAAGTATGTGGAAAGACTTCTGTTGAATATAAAGACGCAGAATTGGACTAAAATGAAGCAGTCACAGTCTTCTGAATGGTCTTCAATTTTAAGAGCCAAAGAGATTTTTTCCCCTCGTTTCTTGTAGCAGAAAAGTAAGAAAGCCCTGTGCTGCCTTTGAGAAAACCTTGTTTTGTTTTTTGAGTAATGCTTTTTAGATGTGTTCACTTTTTTCTTGTGCACACGTTTGTACCTGCAGCAGTGAGCAAACATATTGGGGGACTTCCAAGTGCACAAGTTTGGACAGGTTGTCACTCAACCTCAACACTTAGCTGCTAGTGCAAGGTGACTGTGTTTACATGTTCAGCAGAGTGTACATAATCAGAAACCAGAGATGAATATTGGGTTTCTAACGTGCTAGCTCTGACACAGTAGGATTTACTTTGCATTTACACACATGTTATCAACTGTACCTCATGTCTCATGATATTAAAAATTCCCCATAGTGAAATCCCAGCTAGGTTTCTTCATTACAAATGATGTAATGCAGTGCTGCTCTGTTACTTCATTTACCAGCAAATCATGTCTCGAGATTCCTGACTGTAGATGGAATTGTCTGGGGAAACATTTCATTTAAAAGATGATTGTAAAATGTTATGAAATATGAGGTAGAGATTCTATATTTTATTCATGTACCTGATTTTCTCTGCTTACAATATAATTTTATAGCCTTCTCATTTAGTACTTAGCAGCAAAAAGCCCTAACCTTAGGGAGAGGTGAAGGACAATATTTTTCATTTTCCCTGTGTGGTGGCAGTATATGAATGGGTATGTGTGAATGCTTTCATGCATTTATCCCTGCTTCTCTATTTGCTGCCAGGGCGCTGCATATACCCATTCTAAATAGTCACTTACCGTGAATGTTAATGTATGCGAACATGTTGAACTTCCTGTCTGGGCCTTTGTCTTTCCGTATCTTTTGGAGAGTCAGGTCTCATTCTCTGTTGCTGAGTGCCTTGATCAACTGTTCACGCTACAAAGTGGGTGTAATGTACCAGTGCTACCTAAGCAGAGTGGGAGTGCATTGTAGGACAGTAAATGAATGTGAAAGCTATAGGGCTGAGAGCACCCACATGACAAGAGAGCCCAGTGGAGCCCATGTAAATCAAGTGAATGGGGAAAATTGTGAAAAAAATCTGTTTCTCTTTCTTTGTCTCTTGTGATTGCTGGATGCATCTCAAACCTTGTATGTAGCCCATAACAAATAAGTCTCTGCCTGGAAATCATTCTCATTTAAAGTATCTTTGTACTGCAGTGTGTTTTAGGGAAATGTTTTGACACTGACTAAAATAGCCAAACAAGAGTGTCCATTTCTTCCTTGACTTCACCCTACAGTATTTAGCATGATCATTATGTGCACTATTTTGACCAACTGTGTATTCATGACTTTTAGTAACCCACCTGAATGGTCGAAGAATGTGGAGTAAGTACCGGGTGTTTTTAATTTAATTCTTTTTCTGTGGGTGGGGGGAGTGTAAGGGGATTGTAGCTTTCTCTAAAGTGTTTTCTGCTTTCCCCCATTTTTAAGTTCTTCCAGAATTTTTTGTTGTCATTATTTGGTAGTCCTGCTTCTGCTCCTTTCTACATCAGTGGGATTGGGCATTAGTATCCCCTTGGCTCATAAATTTTATATATGTTAACCTTAATTTTCCTTTTTGATTGAAATTTTTGCTTCTTATTATTTGTAACAGAGTTCTCTTTTTCATCCTCCTTAACAGGTACACGTTCACTGGTATTTATACATTCGAATCACTTGTGAAAATTATTGCAAGAGGTTTCTGCATAGATGGTTTTACTTTCCTGCGTGATCCATGGAACTGGTTAGATTTCAGTGTCATCATGATGGCGTAAGTTGAATTTTCAAGTTATTCCAGTTAGACTTGGGGTATGAATGAAATGTGTGGGAGAGCTGACTCCTCAGGGGTGGGGGAAAGGAGGTTAAAGCCAATCAAATCTTAAAAGACTCACAAAAAAGTTAAAATCCAGATTCTGGCTCCTAATTTTCACTTGATACATGCAGTGCTGACACAGAGTTAAATACAACTCCACTGAAGTCAGCAGAGCTGCACCTGCTGATGAAATACTCCAAGTTGGACAAATTTTACGCAATTAATAACTTTCTGAATGCCCACCTCTGCAGAGGGAGGGTTTTGTCTTCCTGTGCAAGAGTGGTGGTATGTTCAAGTGAACTGAGCACAGGGCTGGGATCTAGGAATTTTTCTAAATACTCTGTTGGTCACTTCTCCTGGAACCTTGGTTTACATACTAAGATTTTCTCAGCCTGCATGTTGAGTACTCATGGGTGAGTGAAGAGGTGCAGAGGATGACAAAAATGAAGCCTACTGCACATTACGTTCTTTTCTCCCAGCTCATATTTTCCTCCTTTGCTTAAATCAGTTTGCCTACCAGGTTTGATAAGTAACAAGAAGCCCAGATGCCTTATGGCATGATGATATTTTAATTTGTTATTTAAACTGGAGATGAAAACTAAATTTTTGGTGTCTTGTAAAAGTTTTTTCCTTCCTGACCCATAAAGGTTGCTGTATGATTGTATTACTTGTGGCTTATGAAGAGGTGGGAAGGGCTATGGAATTAACATCCAAAAAGTTTGTGAATGAAAGGTTTTAATAACTTCAAGGGATGATGACATTTTGTTAAAAGCAGGGAGGAAAGTGGAGCAAATACAGCTGATGGAATTGAATCGAGGAGGTGCTCTCTCCAAACTGCCTGGTTTCCTTGGCAAAATCCTTCTTAAATGCTTTCCTTGGGTCCAATAGTAACAAAATGTTAGATTTCAAATAGGAGAGAACACAAATAGCAAAACACGCAACTGGGCAAACTAGCCTGTAGCGTTGAAATGCTTTAAAACTATGTTTTGGCTTTGTCTGTCTGTCTAGTTCTCTCTTTTTAATGCAATTTCTGAAGCCTTTTAAATTACAAGCTGTTTCCTACAAACAACTATATTAAAAGGAAGGTGACCCCAATGGTACCATTAACTCTGGTTTAATTCTGCAGGTATATAACAGAGTTTGTAAACCTAGGCAATGTTTCAGCTCTGCGCACTTTCAGGGTTCTGAGAGCTTTGAAAACTATTTCTGTAATTCCAGGTAAGGCAGCCTCCGGTTGATGTTAGCTGTTGGGTCAGGCCCCTGTGAGTGACGTATTGCATTGTCTGTAGTTGTTGTTTTCTTGGTGTGTGTATTGTCATTGTGTTTCTTGTGTGTGACCTCCCTCATTGCAGATATGTCACAGAGTTTGTGGACCTTGGGAATGTCTCAGCATTGAGAACTTTCAGAGTTCTCCGAGCTTTGAAAACTATCTCTGTTATTCCAGGTGAGAAACCGTTTAAGCACTAAGCCTGGTGTCTCGGGTGCTTCTCTTTCTTTTGTATTTTTTCCCTCCTTCCTACCACTTACCTTTCAAAAATGACACTGGGACATTTTTGATGGGCTTTGCAGTCTGCATGAATAGCAAGTGATACAAGGAAATAATGTCAGGCCCTTTAGATGCTGTGACAGAACAATTAACAATTATTGGATGAATACCCACTGATTTAAACTCACCTTTCTCTGTATGTGTATATCCAGCCTATATGAGGGACCCTAAGGTTTAACAAGTAAAGGACCAGCTACTTTCACCGTTATTCAAACTGAGTATTCCCCTTATCCCATGACACATCCCATTGATTTCAGGAATTTCCACAGGAGTAATAGTGAGGGAATTTTAAATAACAGTTAATAATCTTGGGAGAGTTAAACCCTTCTGCATTAGGGCACAAACAAATTTTTAACTATTGGGGATGGTTGGTCTGGCGCAGACTATATTAAACTAATCTAGGTAAACCTGAGTGATGTGCCCTTAGACTTTCTTGCTCTTCCCGGGAGCTGCTCATGGGGAAAG
Source organism: Crocodylus siamensis (assembly GCF_052110815.1). Taxonomy (NCBI): domain Eukaryota; kingdom Metazoa; phylum Chordata; order Crocodylia; family Crocodylidae; genus Crocodylus; species Crocodylus siamensis. The sequence continues at coordinate 5,440,538 of NC_143400.1, forward strand.
TACTACTCAGTGTGAGTAAAGGTGACAGAATCTGGTCCAGGGCATTCTTGATTTCTAGCATCACAGATCATGTAATGCTTTAGTTTTCATCCAATCATAAAAATGAGGCCACTAGCTCACCCAGTACAGCCACTTCCTACGCAGCCAGTGTAAGCCTCCACCATGCTTTTTCCAGTATTTTGTCTAGTCTGGTTTTTAAAATGCTGAGTGATGGTGCTTCCTTCACTGTAAGAGACCCCAGAAGCAGCATAGTTTAGTGGACTGAGCACACAATTGGAAGCTGGGGGCTGCAAAGTTCTTTCTCTGGAGCTGCCAGTAGAGATGCAACTCTAATTTTGGGTGACTAACAAGATACCTTCACCAACCCCCTACAGCTTCAAATGGCTTCAAGTTGAAATTTTAGGTACTTTAGGTCTAAAGGTGGGCATTCAAATTTAGAAGCCACTTGGTAATCAAGACTGAAACTCTCCCTCTTCTGTGCTTTATCTCCCGATGTACAACATGGGGTGTAGTTACCTACTTAATTACCTCACCAGTGTGAGATTTTTAATAAATCAGTATTTGCACAGTATTTTGAGGATGTAAAGCACCAAGTGCCTTGTGTTGTCTTTTCTGACAATCCAGGTGAATGTTTATAGAGAGCATGAATTGATATATTTTGGAGCCGATGGGGGAGAGGTTGTGTCGACTCACCAGTTCAGGTTGCATATATTTTTTTGTTGCATCAAAGACTTTTCTTCACCCATCTGACATGTTAGGGCTGTTCTAGATAGAGCTGCAGCACTACCTTCCAGTGGGATAACGTATCTGATGATCAGAGCTGGGGGAACTGGAACACTCTCAAAAATGACAAATTCAGAACTAATACAAAACGTATTTTTTCCGGTAGCATGTAGATTGCCCGTGGAACTCATGGCCTCAGGAAGTACTCAAAGTCAAGAACTTAGCACTGTTTAAAAAAAGGGATTGGACATTTATGTGGATAGTGTGAATTTCTAGCAGTGTCATAATTATCAATGATAAAGTAATTCAGAAGGGATATTTAACCACCTGCTTACAGGGTTTAAGCTGTTCCCTAATTTTTAGAAATTAAAGACCTGATTGGAGGTGGAGTATCACATTTCTGTCTGCTATCTAAAGCAGCTGGTGCTGAATACTTGAGTATGGGCTAATTAGCAGGGATAATTAGTCCACCCTTAGTGTTGCATGGACATGATTTCACTACTTCTTTATGGGGGGTAGTGCATGCAGAGCAGTATGGCATCGATGTGGGAAGTTTTCAGTCTAGACATGGCCGGTATGGCCATAGTAGTAGAACCAGGATGGCAAAAAATGGGGTGTGACGATGGTGGGGAGCTCACTGCAATTGTATAAGGCATCCAAGACCAGAGCCCTTAGCTGTGAACTGGTGTGACCACACTACCGCACCCTCGTGGATCCACCCCTGTATGGCCATTATAATTTCCTAGATATCCAGTTGCCACAGAATAAACACAGGATTATTGCAGTTCTGGTTACTTGGCACAATTACCTTTGGAACTATTATATTCTGTGTAACTGCTGGGTAGTTTACACTGGTACTTAATTACTTTAGACCAGCAAATCCTGTACAATTACTATGTCTTTGAAAAGCCAGGTATAGAGTTTGTAGTTCTGAAAGCTAGAGGGACAGTTCTGACCTGGTTGATACTCCTTTATCCCATAGGCCTGGAGTTTTCACCCAGCCTGTTCTGTCTAACAGATTTACTGTGTGAAACACCATTGGTAGAGTCAAGGTGTGGATGAAGTCAACATGCATCAGATCATGCCGAGGAGTCCTCTGGGGCTCCTGCAATAATGTGAAAGCTTAGGCTTCATGACCCCAAAATGATCTTCTCACTGAATACTGGAAACCAGTTTTATCAATAGTCTTAGGTTTAGAATGCCATACAGTTGACCTAGCAGACATTATATGAGAAGGGGGTGGCCACCCGGGCTCCATGTATTCCACTGTTCTCCTCACCACTGAAATCTTTACTGAGCATACATATCATCAGGGTGATCAGAGGATCAGGGTTCACCTAAGAGGTTTCTTCAGTACATGTGCATTTGGAAGCTTACCATTTTTGGGGCTAAAATTTGGAAGCAAAGCACTCAAAGGAACTCTTTAGTGTCTTTTCACATCATCTCATTTCTGCAAATGCTCTTTGCGTACTTCTAGGGGCATCATACCCCATGCCAATGCATTGACTTCTGCTGAGTTTTTTTGTCTTGGTGTGAACAAGGAGAGAATCAGTCTCTTGAACTTTTCCAGCATAGGACATGTGCCCCTGTTTTTTTAACTGGCAGTGTATTCCTTTGGGTGTAGCAAAATGAAGTCACCAGCAAAATCTTGCTGTTTTCCCAGTGTACTGCTGCATAGGTTTTTGCAAAAAAAAAGAAAGAAAGAAAGAAAGAAAGAAACTAAAGTGTCTGGAGGGCCAAATCATTTTCTTCCCATTCCAGACTGCCAAGCCTACCTATTTATACAGTTGCCTGATGCATGGTGCTTCTACATGTAGCCTGCTTTTATTACATTGAATGACAGAGAACTTTTCTTAATTAAAATGAATACTCTTCCTTAGCCACCTTTGGTGCCTGGCAGTACAGCTGCTTAAGATGCACACTGGAGGAGGAACAGCTGTCTCATTATTACTGATAATAATGTGTTTTCAGTACAGTTGTGATGCTGTCAGCCCAATACAATGACTAAACAACTGCCTCACTCAAACAGAAAGTGGCTTTAAGATGTGTTCTTGTATTTATCTAGCTGGATGAAATTAGTGTGAGAGTGTAGTGCCTTGGCTATTTGTGCAAGAGAGCGCTACTGCTCTCTCTGAAAAGGATTAGTATTGTTCAGCTGTGTGTCATGGACCCCATACTACTAACATGTAATTAAGATTCCCTTCTAGCTTCCCTGGCAGGGACTTGTGCTTTGGAGAAGGGAGAATTGCATTCCAGCTGAATCACCTGTAGTAAACTCAGTTGGAGGTGATAACCTTGCAGCTGGAAGTGGCTGTGCTTTTACTGCCTTTTTACAGTGCTAACTGTATTGAATTTCAAGCCTAGAATTAAAAAGAGGCAGAGTTTCATCATTCATGCGAACCTGAACCTGGTCCAGAATGACTCCTGCTTTTCGCTGTGTAAAGCTCAGACCCAGAAGAGACTACCTCTTTCCTTGTCCCACCACCAAGAACTGGGCACAGAACCTTTATGTAATTAACCTGCTGGATTGCTCATCATTCACTGAGACTGGAAAGGGCAGGTTGTAGGGCTGAGAGAGTTAGTGTATTAGTTTCTATGGACTCCAAGGTTGAAGGGGATCTTCCCCAAAAATATGTTTGATTATGTTAAAATCTGAAAAGCTTTCTCTTTATGCTTCAGCATGTCTAACGTCACACTGAGCCAAAGAGAGAATCATCTTATCATTGTGACAAGTGCTAAATAAACCTTCTATAAATAATTAAAATTGTCCTGAGTGGGTGTTAGACCAAGTATAAAAATAAAATCATGCAGAGCTGGAGATATGTTGCTTGCTAATGTTCCACAGGGGCAAGGGGTCTATACAGTTTAGTGCCTCAGCAATAGGCTATGTAGACCCTTACCTCTACATCACCAGCTCCATCCTATCCCATATTAATGGTAACATAGGCACTACTATCTGTAGGTTTGGTGACCCATGTTAAAGGAATGTGTTGGTCCCAACCTTTCCTGTTGGGGACTATGCACAGGTGAATTGCACATACTTCAGTTGGTGCCAGGTACCTGTGCATTGTCAGCCAGCACCAAACAGGGCTTAGGGTTGAACTGGACCCCTCATTCATGGAGGTGATTCCAGGCATATGGGCTGGACAGTAAGGCACAGGTTTAAAACATGTCAGGCAGAACTCTTCTGGTATAATTGGCTGTTCACTGTGTGGGGCAATGGACAGTTACACCTTACGTGCATTAAAGATGTGTGTGCAAGAGTGAGGCTGTTGAAGGGAACAGATTGTTAAAGTTGTCTATTGGTTGTAGAGGAACTAAGAGCAATAAAGCTCCTTGGAGTGCCTAAGTCAAATGGACAACTGCTAACAAGACTCTTCCACTTCAGTGCAGTATCTCCCTAGAGATGAATAGCTACTCATTCGGACCACTCGGTAGTTGCATGCTCTGTTTAAGCACTGCATGAACTGTAGCAAGTTACAGCATGGACCCACACTTTAAAATGCATCCAACAATAATTGCAAAGGTTAGTCTCAGGAAAAAGTCTCTTGAATGTCTTAAAGCTTGCAAATCAGAAGGTAAATCTGCTTAGCTGAAGCTTGTAGTTCATACTTACTGCATGATGTAAAATTTCTGCCTGTGCTTGGGTTCGGCTCGTGTTATTCAACTTCCTTCATACTGTTTGATGACTGATAAGTTGCACACGGTTCAGATGCACTTTGATCAATACTCTTCCCTCCTCGCTTTCTCCATTTGTGACCTTACTGTATACAAAGAGATCAAGAAAAGTGAATTCTGGAAATAGAGATAAAGCTCCATCATAATGTCACACCCTGGCATTTACAGTATTGAACTGAAATAGCAGAGATGCTTGGAGTGAACGTTAAATACCCATGGATCTGTTAGCACTTGAAAACGTGCAGTTTATCTATCTTTCTGTTGTAAACTTCTTTATGGGTCTCTTACTATGAGTATGTACAGCACCTGCTGCAGTGGGCCATCACTCTCAGCTGAAGCCTAAATGCTACTACTAGTAATACAACTAATAACTTGGCCATCATTTTGAAATACGGTAAATTATGTAGCCTTGGCATTTGACCATTTGAGAGATCATCCCAGCAGCATGATCCAAAAAGAGGACACCATCTGTAGACTGCCAAAGACCCTTTTCCATCGCTGGAAAAAAAATTTCTCTGGAGTGATTACCTGCCTTGTATGTACCGTGCTCAGCACCTATGATCTCCCTGACTACGGATGGAAATGTACAGAGTTTCATAAATCTTTCGGCTTGTTGCATTATTTAGCACTGAGATTTTCTGAAGGCCCCTGTAAATCTGTGTGAAGTCTGAAAAAGTCCTGGAGAAAAGAGAAGACCGTGTGATTCAGCTCCCGCCTACTTGGAGTTTAATTGTATTCAAACATTTTTAGAGGCAAGTTCACTATAAGCTGAGATGGAAAGACCTTAATGGCTCAGAGGGAGCAGAGTTGCAGCCTGTGAGGCTTTTTCCAGCTGGAAATGATGAACAGAACTTCTGGATTGATCTTTTTTCATTCTTAACATTTTTTCTTGTGAATTTGCTGCTGGTTATGATTGCAGCAGATGAAGTTCTGAATCCTCAAACAGGTGCAGTGCAGTTTAGGGAAAGTTGCCCATGAGGTTTAGAATCAGGGTGCACAATTCCTGTCTAGGGTAGATTGATTTTTCACAGTCCATTTAATTTTTGGGCACCCTACTAAAAACAGCCAGCAGTGACAGGCAGCAGTTATAATCACTGGGTTGAAACTAGCCTAATCTGCTTCATGCAGGGGCTATCAAATAACCGTTGAAGGATAAAGATGCCATCAGACTTTTAGCAACTGAAGGCAGCCACTGGCTCTGTTTTTCACATCTGATTCAAAAGGCTGCACTTCCAGTAGCATCAGGTTGTTGGTAGCATAAGAGGGGTTGCTTATCAAGTTTATTAAAAGAGGCTGGTGTGCTGGCCTGAGCCAGGGGTGAAAGTCTAATTCTCCCCAAGGCAAAAACATCCTGTGCACTTTGGATCTGCAGTGAAGATGCAATGCATGGTCTTCATACTGCCTGTGGAGTCTCTAAACTTAGCCCTGCAAAGAAGCAGCTAAAGCAGCAAGGAAGAAAAAGCTAGTACAGTGACATGGGAATACTGATAGGAGGAGTACTAATGGCTTGTAAGCCAGGGGATGAGCATCATGCCTGGTCTGAGAACAATACAATGCATCTGAAAGTGCTCAAACCTAGCAGTAGATCAAGGGAATAAGAAATTAATAAATGAGACCATCTAATGACTCATTTAATGTTTTTTTATGATGATGAAGTAAAGGAGTAGGAATTAAATTAAAAGGGTAAGTTATTGGTCTGGCTGATTTTTTAAAAAAGAAAGAAAAGAAAAGTAGCAGTACTTTACTACATATGTTTAAGGGTGGAGTGTCTCCTATCAGAATTTCAAGAGTTATTATCTGGGATGATCCATTTCTCTTGTTAGAGACTAGAGGAAGTGAAATCACCTTCATGATCTGGAAGAATATTTTGGAGGATAAATTTAGGGAGGTAGTTGAGGAGTTTATGAGACATTTGAGGGGACCCAGAGAGCCTTCCTGTGAAACAATGGAAAGTCACATGCCGTTGCTGCTGGTGGGGAATTATTTTAGATACACCCATGGGAAGATCTGGTGTGGTGCATCTGTTCCAGAGCAAGTGATAAGATGTGTTGCAAGGGGTGTTGACATCCGTGTTGAGTAGTCATGGGGGAAGCTTACTGGCTTGGGCATACTTTTTTTATCCAACTCCTAGTATGATGAGGAAGATGATGAGAAAAAGAAGACTGTTTTCCTTGCTGGTTAAAGATCAGAAATTAGAGGCAAGTAAAATTTTGAAGATTGGAAAAGGGTCTGATTTACTGATGCTGAAGAAGGAAGACAGCAGAAAGAGGAGAATTGCCTGGCATTTTAAAATCAACTGAAGTGTATGTTTTCACAAAGTGAATGACAGGAAAAGAAAGGCTAAGCAAGGGTTCCTAGTTGATGCAACCACTGAAAATGCTCAGAGGCTGCTTCCTTTTGATATTAGACCAGGAGAAACTGCCGCAGCTTGCAAAGAGAGTGGTCAACAGCCTGCCTCCATGCGTGTTCTGCCATGTGAGACCAGTGCCAGTCCTACCCAGTGGGCTTCACCATTGGCATTAGTAGAGCTCCTTTTATCTTGTGCCAAAAGAATCAGGCCTTATCTCTTTTTGTTTGTAATGAGCAGTTAGAGCAACTGTCCTTTGTTTTTCAATCTAAGATCTAATATCGGTGAGCACTTTTATGTTCTCTGTTGTGTCTCTCAGAAATGAGATGTGGAGCTTGTCGTGGGGGAGGGTGGTTACAAGTATTTTATCTTGGGTTCATTTTAATTGGATTTGTTTTGGTGGGAAGCATTGCTTCCCCTTTCTTAGTTACTAAGTAAAGATGCTAGTGGCTTTTATTTTAATCTGTTGAAGTTGTGGGGTCTGGCAGCTTGGTGGGGAAAAAAACCTGTTCTATTTTGTAATCAGAGTAAAGTTGATTTGGGAGTTGCCAGAGGAGGGAGTGTCCCAGGGTTATTTTCTGGGCTATCTATAACTATCCTTAAAAATTTTGTCCAGGCCCCACATATAAGAAAACTCTTCTGCCTGTCTTCCCCCTCCCTCTCCAAACTATGAACTCAAGATAGTCCAACTGGATGTTAGATATGCTTGTTTTACTGGCTTAACCCTGTCTTCCTTCTGCATCTGATCCTGCACACCTTTCTCCTAGGTTAGACTAGGAGGAGTTAAGTTGCATTCTTTGTCCATGCAAAATGTCCACTGAGTTCAAAGATGGTACCTGTGTGGAACAGACTGATTGGGAATACGGGCAGAGCTCTGTTTTGGACTTCTCTGTGCCTTGCTGTGTGCATGTACAGTCTATGGCCATGATGTCCATTTATACACAGCCACTCTCTGCAGCTTTGGCACATAGTTTATGAAATACCAAAAACATTTATTGTGGTGGGGAGGAAAAGTGGTGTGTTGGGGGGGGGCATGTTGAGGCTTTTGAATGAATGAAGTTCTCTTATACCAGACTGAAATGATAAAATCCCAGTCTCGGTGGAAAGTTGTACTGCTTTAACTAAAACTGGGATTTTAAAGCAAGTTAGTTAAACAGGTGGAACTTTGTGTGCAGTCTGATATCTTTTCAGCTTGGCTTGTTTCTATTTAGCTCATACCATATAAATCTGGTTTAAACCCATATATGTATGTTCAGTCAGGGCTTTTCACCAATTTATCTTTAATTTAACAGTTGTGTACAGATAAGTCCTACCATTTGTCCCATGGCCTCCTCAATATGCTGTATAGCTATATTTTGAAGAGTCAACTTTTGGATTTTCATTGAATTTAAAAGCTGGGTCTCATTTTTTTCTAGTTAATCACTGGAGTCAATGGAAATCCTTTAGGCATTAATTTGGTTCTCTCAGAACCAAGGTATTTTGCCATAAGCAATGAACTATAGAGAAAACCTGTATAGATGGCTACAGTGCTCCAGTTCTCATGGACCAGGCCATTCTTGAGCAGTAATCTTTTTGCTGCATGTTTTTAAATGGAATGTGCAACATATCTGATTTTTTTTGAGCGGTTATGATGTGGAATTGATTTCTAGCTCTGTTTTCTCTGCAGGCTTGAAGACCATTGTGGGTGCCCTAATTCAGTCTGTGAAGAAGTTATCTGATGTAATGATCTTGACAGTGTTTTGCCTAAGTGTCTTTGCTTTGATTGGACTGCAGCTGTTTATGGGCAATTTGAGGAACAAGTGTGTGATTTGGCCAATTAACCTCAATGAGACCTTCCTAGAAAATGGTTCCAGGGGGTTTGACTGGGCGGAATACACCAGCAATAAGTGTAGGTATTTCTACAGCAATGCTCTCTAAAGACTTTCTTTTATACATGACTTATTGTTGTCCACATGTAATTCTAGGTGCCCAGCTTCCAATACCTTAAAGAGGGTTGGCTCAGAGAAGAGGGCATTCTGCACTTTTGGGAAATGAGGTCTTATTAAGGTGTCTCAACTTGGGCATCCAAAATTACTAAACACTTTAAAAATAGTTGTCTCTGATCTTTCCAGCCTTGGGAATGAGGAGCCTAGAGTACCTGTTGCTCTCTGGGTAGTCTGTATAGAAAGGTGGACAATTGCAAATAGAAACTGTCTTGTTATAACATTCCAGGTAATTTATCATATCCAGAGAAATCAGGCAAAGTTAATCAGACTTGTAAAACACTCTTTGAGTTTTTAACCCTGCAGAATCCCAGTTAGCCATGTCCCACCCTTCACAGCATAGCCAAAGTACAACTCCACTTTAAACACACACAGGACTTGGAGTGGCTGGTGCATTCAGTTTATTAAATTTTGGTTCTGCAGCAAGGAGGCTCCAGGCACTAGAGCAGGGGACACAAGTGTTCTCTGTCCCCCTCCGAGTTGTGGCTGTACTAAGCCTGGGCCCAACCCCTGCCTTTTTCATTGTATTTGTTTAGCATCCCCATGCACCTGCCACTCCTGACTCCAGGAGCCTTTTCTTTGTGTCAGTCAGAGTTGGCTTAGAAAGAATGCAAGTATTTGCAGAAAAAACTTGATGGCCAGAGCTTGTCTGTTTGTAACCAGTAGGTCTCCTTCAAGTAGCTGTCTGTATGCACATCCTCACTCTGGGTGCCTGTGTCACAAGCACTTGGGCTCAGAGATTTTTTTTGCCTCATCTACAGATGTATTAATGGCCCTGTGTTTTCTTATACCTACCCCACACTGAAGGGATAAAAGATGGTTCATGCTTCCTGCTCCCCAGTTTCCCTTACCTGTTTCAGTTTAGCTCTTTTGACTCATGCTAACTGCAGCTTATAGCCCTTTTGAAGCCCTCCATTCTACCCTTCTATGCTTTTTCTATTGCTCCTGTCTGAACTCTCTTTCTTTTCTTGGGGCCATGACTCTTGCCCCAGAAGCTGTGAAGATTTTCAGGGCATTCAGGACTTAAGGCATTCTGTAGCCCAGATCATGCAAATTTCCCTTGAGGAAGTCAGTGAGGCTGCCCACAAGTTAATAGGTTTTTTGAAGCCTTCTGGCCCTGAGAGGGGCTGAGTGTGCTACATCCTGCACGCTTCTCTCTGGTAGGGGCTGCTGCCAATGATGGCAAAGCCACTGAGATTACTGCAAAGAGAAGGAGCCTAAATCCTTAGACCTTTGGATGAAATGCCTGTTCCTTCACATCAGAATTGCTGTTCAGAAGGCTCTCTTTGCCATGTACAACTTCTTCAGCTATAAGCATATTACCAATGTTGTGGACTCTTTACTGGCAAAATTGCAAGAAGTCTTCTTAGTCCTTGTACCCAAAGAACAATCAGGAGCTAAGACCACATTTCAAGTAGCTGTGGCTGCTACAGATATTCTCTCCTGGTTCACAGTCATAGCAGTGGTCAGGAGGCAATCCTCCTGGTTAAAAGGGTCCAGTTCCCCTCTGCTAGATATTAAGGTTAATACAGTAAGTCCCCTCATACCTCAAGGAAAATGGATTCTAGAACAGTTACTTCCTTATTCCAAAGAAGAAGGGCAATTGCCGTCCCATCTTGGACCTAACGAAGCTCAGTGTTTTCCTTTGCAAATACTGATTCAGATTCATACTAGCCACTGTCATACTCTACTTGCAAAAGGGGAATATGTTTTCATTTCTCCCTTCCCTGGAGTCAGATTATGCAGTACCTTTCAGTTGAAAAGCATCTCAGCAGTGTGCTCTTGTTGCCAAGAAGGCTAGCAGCATACTGGGCTGCATTGGTAGCTGTGTTGCCAACAGGTCAAGGGAAGTGATTCTTCCCTTCTATTCTGCACTGGTGAGGCCATATCTGGAGTCCTGTGTCCAGTTTTGGGCCCCCCACTACACAAAGGATGTGGACACACTGGAGAGAGTCGAGCGGAGGGCAACGAAAATGGTTCAGGGGCTGAGGCACATGACTTACAAGGAGAGGCAGAGGGAACTGGGCTAGAAGACTAAGAGGGGATTCAGTAGCAGTCTTAAACTCCCTGAAGAAGGGTTCAAAAGAAGATGGAGCTGGACTGTTCTCAGTGGTAGCAGATGACAGAGCAAGGAGAAATAGTCTCAAGTTGCAGCAAGGGAAGTTTAAGTTAGATATTAGGAAGAATTTTCTTACTAGAAGGATAGTAAAACACTGGAACAGGTTACCCATAGAGTGAGATCTCCATCCTTGGAGGTTTTTAAGACCCGGCTAAACAAAGCCTTGGCTGGGATGATCTGGTTGGGCTGGTCCTACTTTGAGCAGGGGGTTGGACTAGATGTGACCTCCTGAAGTCCCTTCCAACTCTTATTTTCTATGGTTCTGTGAGGAGTGGGAACTTCACAGAAGCCTTTATCCCCTCAGCATGGAGCAGTAGCTCTGGAGCCATGACAGACTCTACTGGCACTGTTAAGCCAAAAAGCCTCCAAGCTCCAGTGTTTGGGGTGTAGGCAGAAAAGGTTCTTTGGGTAAATCTGATATCTTTTATTAGACCAACTCAGTGCACTCTCACATTGTTCACAATTATTTTAATGGTTCATATGGTGATGAGTATCTTGACTTCAGGTGTGGAGGTAGTCACCTGTGTGAACAGTGAATCCTAAATGCTTATGGGTGTGCCCAGATACTCTTCAAACATAAGCAAAAGCTGGTTTTGGAATAACACCTGGGCATGATCCTGAGTCAAGAAAGGTGCTTGTGGACACTTAGTTTTGCTTAGTGAAGTGTGGAAGCTCAAGCGTCCGCCCATTTTTTGTCTCCACGTAGTGCTCACTTGAGTTGAACCTGTGCTGGATGTTGTTACAGGCCTGATTCCTCACTACCTTGTATCAACCTTTGCACCTATCCATTGGTGCAATTGATGTCATAAGATGAGTGGTATTGGGGAATCTGGCTCCAGGTCTTTGCAGCTTCCTTCCCCATTTGGGTATTAATCTGCTCCCACGTGCCAGCAGTTCATTTGTATTTCCATTTCAACTGTTGTGTTGGCTTACAGGGAGGTGTTCAAAGTCAGGCCTGTTTAGCTCAGCTAAAATTATTTAAAGGAAAATAATCCAGATGATGGTTTTATCAATGCTTCTGTAGTATTGCAAAATGCTCAGACCCATAACTGTGTGCATGGAAACACCTTTAAATCTTTTTTTCCCCCCTAGCAAATTTCTACACAATCCCTGGGGCCCTTGATCCTTTACTCTGTGGAAACAGCTCGGATGCAGGGTAAGTGTTGAGTTTTAGCCAAATTAAGAGTGTCTTTCATCAACAGTTTAATGATAGCAGAGGCTGAGGAGGTTGCCTGCAGCCCGTTCTCTTTGGTTGCTAGCTTCTGTTGTACAGTCCCCATCTGCAATGGTATCTTTACTCTGCATACATTGTGCCTGATGCCAAGCAGCTGTACAGACCTGCTGCATTGCTGTGTTATACCTTAAAAGTAACTGTAAAAATATATTCTTTTCTGCTTCACTTTGCACCACTTAAAATTAAGCATCTGATCTGTATGGAAAATTGCACTAAACAGGTTATTTCCCCTCAGCTTACTTGGAAAAGGACCAATCTTATCATAGGCTGGGATTTTTCGAAGGAGGCTATGTAAAGTAAGAGCACAACTCCTGTTAATCTCTTATTATCTCCTGTCATTTAGGACTGTAGGTGCCTAAATAAGTCTAAAAATCTGGTCCTTTCAGTATTTTTAGAAATACTACCCTGTGTTCCTTTTTGCCTGTAGTCTCCTTTTGAAAATCCCAGCCCTAATCTTTAGTGCTCCCCTTTAATTAGCTGAAGAGTAATTGATTTAAATATGGGTACAGATTACAGTATTCTCTAATATTTGTAAAAGAGTTCTGTTTACTAGAAAACAAAGGTGTTAGTTACCCTTACGGTTAGAGAGACTTTAAGGAGGAGCTGGATTAGTAAAAAGGGTAGGAACAGGAGGAAGAATTTATATTATTGGTAAATTCAGCCACCTGCTTGTTGAACCCTTAGGTTATTCAGAAGGCCTGGGAGGCTCGGATGGCTGGCAATGTTCTCTGAAATTGTCTCACCTCTAGATCACTGGTCATAGTCCAGCCTAGTTGCTGCTTACTGTTTTACTAATTCTGCATTGATCAGGAAATCAGTTGGCATTTCTCAGTCTGTATTCCACTGAGCAAGTGCCTGTTTCGAATGACCTTGCCCCACCACAAGTGGCATTGCCTGCCTCCTGGATGCTGGTCTCTGCCACTGTGTTCTTCGCCTGTTGACTTGCATAGAAAATCTTCCACTGTCTCCAGTAGGCTCGCCCAGGTCATCCCTTGGGTTGAAGGAGTCAGCTGCTAGGCCCTCCAGGCCCAGCCTCATGCCGCGCTATCTTTGCCCTGTGGGCCACTGTTCCAGACTCTAGGGCTGTCAACGCACCTTTATTTACTGGTGCAGCCCACATGGAAATCAAAGTGTATATCAACTGCTGTGACCTGGTCCTGTGGAAGTCCCTATAGCCTCTAGGAACAAGTGACCTGGTAATTTGTCCTTATGGCTTTTTCAATATTGATGCCCTGAGACATCTTGTATCTTTTCTGCAGTCAATGCCCGGAGGGTTACACGTGCATGAAAGCAGGGCGGAATCCAAACTATGGCTACACAAGCTTTGACACTTTCAGCTGGGCTTTTCTGGCTTTATTTCGCCTTATGACTCAGGACTTTTGGGAAAACTTGTATCAATTAGTAAGTAAATGTATTGCTTCTCTGTTTGGGGGGGGGGGAAGGAAATGGGAGCCAGGGGGAGGGGACTGTATTCTTGTTTATGGTATCCTAAATGAGTGCCCATAAGTACATTGTGTGACTTTAGAGGAGGTATGTTTTAAGGAGAGGAAAAATGGTAGCACTCTGGGCAGGATTCATCCTACAAAAGCAGTTCCAGCTCTTAAAGCTTATAGCAGATTCTCTTGTGAATGCTGGAAAAGTCTTGCTGTATGTTGCACACGGGACGTGCACCTCAGCTTTGCTGACACTCTCTTGTAGCATAACAGAGGGCATCCAGGTGCTGTGGAGGGCAGGGTGGTTCCATAATGTGTAAGAACAGTTCAGACTTCTGTAGCAGTTTGTCATCTTGCTGAACCACCATCTGTTTGAAGGAGTTGGTGTTGCATTTCAAACTGTGCTTCTGACTCTCTTTAAACATGTCTTCTTCGGTCAGATTTGTAATGTTAAGTCCTGCCTGATATTGCATCAAGATTGCTTTTAAAGGGAGTAGGAAGAGACGTTTCATTCCTTGTGCCTAAGTTGACTGGGAGTGCTGTATCCTAATGCTTTATCATGGGACCTGCTAAGATGTTAGATAACCTGCTGTGCATACAGCATCGTATATTTTCTGTAGGACCATCCGTGTCAGGAGGCCTAGGATCAGGTGCCCAGGTCCATGTTGTAGTCATTCTTCTGTCAAGGGATTTATTAGGAAATGGCGGTCTCTTTTCAGACATTGCGAGCAGCGGGAAAAACCTACATGATCTTCTTTGTCCTGGTGATCTTTGTGGGGTCGTTCTATCTAGTCAATCTGATCTTGGCTGTGGTAGCCATGGCTTATGAAGAGCAGAACCAGGCCACGCTGGAGGAAGCAGAGCAGAAAGAGGCAGAATTTAAGGCCATGTTGGAACAGCTGAAAAAGCAGCAAGAGGAAGCACAGGTTAGTGTTTTTGTTTTGTTTTTTAAGTTCATAATTTTTAACAGATAGATATTTCCCTTTCAGGTGCAGGGCAGAGTCATATTACCATAAAATAGACTTATACTGGATGATGTATCTGGGCATATCTCCTCTCTTTGGGATGGAAGCAGACCTTTCTCCATTGTGTTCACATGCCTTGTCCTACTGGTCTTTTTTTTTTTTTTTAAGGGCACTCAAGTAGCAGGGGCTGGTGCTTTTGTAGCCAGAAGTGTCCTTGTTGGATCTCTCCTGCACCCGTGACATTCTAGATGTATGGCACGCTGGTAATGGTGAAGTCCTTGGGTAACTGCTGGTTTATTATATTAGCTTTGTAGTCTTAGAGCACCTTTTATCAAAGCCTCTCAAGGTCTCTGGTTAAGCCTGGTAACTCCCATGTGAAACAGGTAAGCCTCAGTTTACCCACCTCACAGAGATTGAGTTGAGGGGCAAAGAAGTGAAGTTTCTTGCTCAAAGCTTATGTAGTGAACCAAGGGTAGTCTGCAGACCCATAAGTCCCTGGTAACTTCTCCAAGAAGAGAACATAGCACCTAGGAGCACTGCCCCTTGGTCTTGTTCTATGCCTATTAGACCACATTCCTTCTCAGAGCAGAAAATAGAGGCCAGGGTCCTTGGTCAGCCTCCTGCAGTGGCAGCTCTGCCTCTGCCTGTGAGACGGATACTGTTTTGCCCCAAACCCTTTTCCTACCTCTCTGAGGTCTGTGGAGAGTTAATCTAACTGATTCATAGTGCTTCTCTCTTCCCTCAGGCTGCGGCCATGGTCACTTCAGCAGGGACAGTCTCTGAAGATGCTGTGGAGGATGATGGTGGGGGCAGGGTGTCTCGAAGCTCCTCTGAGATTTCCAAGCTCAGTTCTAAGAGCGCCAAGGAGCGGCGGAACCGGAGGAAGAAGCGAAAGGACAAAGAGCTGTCAGAAGGTGACGAAAAGTGCGACAACGAGAAAGTGTTCAAGTCTGAATCGGAGGATGGTATGAGGAGAAAGGCCTTCAGGCTGCCAGATAACAGGCTGGGAAGGAAATTTTCCATCATGAACCAGGTATCATTCTTTGCTGTTATAAAGGGGCATTCATTTCCACTCAGGACAATTTCCTGTTTTGGGGCCTGGTTCAGTGCACATGGCATATCAAGGAGATCAGTCCATTGACTTTGGTTGACATTGGATCAAGTGGATGCTTGGGTCCAGTCCTGTAGATGAAGCAGTGTAAATTGGAAGAAGCGCTGAAGTCGGTAGATTTACCCAGGTGACTTCAGTTAAAAGTCAGGAGCATAAGTGGTTAGGCCTTTTGAAAACTGTACCCAGCTTGCTACGGTTATATAGTTTTCTTAGAGTTTTATTTTCTGCTGAAGGTGATCGAGCGAAGGAGTTCAGGATTGAAGTCTTGTCCTAGAGCCCAGCAAGAAAGCAACAGATAGGGGTGCTTTTTGCCACAGTGCCCTGCAGATGTAGGTTCACCTTGTTTTGAAGGAGCCCTTTTAGAGGCAAAAAGAGAGCGCAGTCCCTGTGCCTCTCTTTTGAGCCTGTTCCCCGGGGTTACTTGTGTCTGTGCTGTAACTACGTAGAGACCAAAAACAGGATGAAAGCGTCACTGGGCAGACATGGAAGACCAATCAGTTCCTGCCCTAGAAAGCTTTCTGTAGTGTGCTGGCTCAGAGGAGTTTTCTGGCGAAGTGAAAATGGTCTTGGCTTTTACCAGCAAGAGAGTGCTTTTGAAAAGGGAGCTGTTAACCAGTTCTGAAACAGAAAAGAGATTCTTTGCTGTTAGTAAATTGCATCTGCTGGCATGACTGAGTTGTGTGAGGGATGATTTCATTCACATTCCTGGTTGATCTACCCATGCTAACAAAACTTTTTGGGGAGTGACTAAACTTAAGTAATAGTGCTTCCTACGATGCAGATAAACGTCCCCTTGCAAATGGCATGAACCCAGCTGCAACAGACAAGTGCTTGCACTGAATTATGACATCCTTTGATCTTGTTCTGTTTGTGTCTGTACCATTTGCACTATTTTTCTTTCTCTTCCCCCTGACAGTCCCTCCTCAGCATTCCTGGCTCCCCTTTCCTTTCCCGGCACAACAGCAAGAGCAGCATCTTCAGCTACAAGGGGCGCTTCCGTGACCCAGGCTCAGAGAATGAGTTTGCTGATGACGAGCACAGCACGGTGGAGGAGAGTGAAGGCAGGAGAGACTCCCTTTTCATCCCTATTCGTGGTCGGGATCGGAGAAGCAGCTACAGTGGCTACAGTGGCTACAGCCAGGGCAGCCGGTCCTCACGAATCTTCCCAAACCTTCGTCGGAATGTGAAAAGGAACAGCACGGTTGATTGCAACGGCGTGGTGTCTCTCATCGGCGGCCCCACATCCAATGTACCTGGGGGCCGCCTTCTGCCTGAGGTGAAAATAGATAAGGCAGCTACTGATGACAGTGTAAGGAAGTCAATGAGCACAAAGTCTAGGCATGGTGATCTGCCCTCTTCTGCTTCCCTGTATGCTGGTCTCCAAGCCAAATGGACACCCTGATGGAATGAAAATTGGTTTGTCTAACCGCAGACAGCATAGTCTGTACCAGATTAAAAACTACCATGCTTCAGTTTCCCTCTTTTCCCTCTTAAATTAACCTACTGACCTACATCCTTCTCCTGGCTTCCTGGGAAAAAAGGCTTGGAATTGAGCTTTTAACTAAGGGAATAATAAAAAGAGGCCTGCCATTTTTCAGGGTTGACTCCTCAGTAGGATGGAGCATTGGAAAAACAGATCAGGCTTTACTGGAAGTTTTTCCCATGGCTAAGGAATAGTGCTGGGGAATTTAAAGGGTATAGATAAGAAAGGAGAAATTTTTAAAACTCAACTAAACATGAAGAAATCTTTATGGAGAGAAAATTTAAATAAAAAAAAAATTAAAGACGAGACGGAATGTTATGTTCTAAGACACTGATCCTGCCATTGCTTCTCCCTGGGGCAAATTCTTTGGTCCTTACCAGATTAAGTTAATGGTGTGCTGCTTGCCATAAGTACTCAGCTTCTAGGCTTCACCCTCCTACATGGATCAGCTTGCAGGATTGGGGCCTAAAAAGTGAAGGAAGGAGAAAGTGAAATTTCAAACAAAAGAGAGAGTCAGGGAGTAAGACAGACCTCTGGGGAGAAACAAGGCTTAAGAGAAATGCGGAAAGCAGCTTCAGGCAGGGCACTGTCAAGAAATGCAGGTCCAAAATCTAGGTTTTGTATATGTATATTTGCAAAATCTAGTATAAATGAAATGTTTTCATGGAACTGAGAGAAAAGTTTCTATAAAAACAGTTTCATTTTGGGTTTTAAACTGTCAGCATGGCAAGAGTGCATGAATAACGAGACGTGAAACTGAGTGTTAACATGAGGAAACCCTTACACGTCTAGTTTCACTGTCCAAGCTGAATGAAATGCAGAAAAAGAAACTATCAGTTTAGATAGTTGGAAAATATTTTTGTTAATCCTTCTATTTTAATCATCTCACCCTTTGTGTGCATATCCTATAGAATTTAACAGAGGCAGCCTAGTGATATAATTTTTAAATCACGTTATGAAACTCTAGGTCTAGAGTATAATTCTTTCCAAGACTTAATCCTGTAATCTAATCTCTGCACGTGGCCTTTTGCAGACAAGTACACTAGTCCTTTGCAGAATCAGGCCCTTGAGTTCCGTAGGCTGCTTAGAGGAATATCTGTGGGGTTTCATCTCTGTTAAGTCCTACAGGATTTTTTCCACAAGGGAAAACTTAACATAATGTAGGATTTTTTTTGCACCATAATTTTAATATCTTTATTTTCTCTTGACAGTAACCTTTTAAAACAAGAGGGGTGAATGAATGGGGGTCAGAGAATTCATTCTTAAAAATCTCAGCAGGACAAATGAGAAAGTAGACAATCTACTTGGAGTTGATTTGGGAGCTTAGATAAGATAAAAATACAGAGTCACTTCCTGTCTAAAACCATAGTTTCCAGAATGGCTCTGGATGCTGTCTCAAAATTCCAAGCAGTTTTTTTTAATTGTTTTAATTCTTGCAACCTAAATTAATACCTGCTAACCCCTGACTCTTCCCTGAGACTTTACTGACCTTTCTTTAGTTGTTAAGTTTCAGTTACTGCCGCCTGCTCCAGTTAGCATGTTAGTAAAATGTGTTTTTTCAATATTTAGTTCTCGTTCTAACACAGCATGGAAATGATAGAAACTGTAATCTGCATGATGAATGCATGAGAGAGACGGTATTATGCAATGCTGGATATGCTGGTTGGAGGTTCTTTTTGGTAACCTACTGTCACTGGAGTTAAACAATGCAGCTACTGGTTAACCTCATGACAGCTGAGGAACTGTTGAGTTGACGGATACTTCAGTTACTCGTAGAGTATGTATCTTGTATCCTTGGGAAAGGAGAAACAAAGGTCTTTTGTGGGAAGTGTGTACTGTGCATCAGTCACCAACACCAAACTCCTTTCTTGAGTTCAAGACAGTGATCCATTAGCAGCACACAATGTTTCATGGATTTGGACTGGGTCCCACTTAAGTCAGGGACAGTACACTTGGACTGGGATTTTTCAAGGGGCTTGAAAGAAGATAAGAACTCCTTTAGACTCCCTGGAAAAGCCTTGTCCCACTGGTTACCCAGGGGACAAGTAAAGGGATTGGCCCTTTACTAGTGTGATGCATGGCAAATAATTACAGCTGTCCTGTTTAGCAAAATCCAGATTTCTCTCTGGACTCAAATGAGCACTGAGAGCACAGGGCACCAGGCAGTATTAAATCATTGCACTGCTGTATGTCTTGAAGTGTTGTCAGCTCCATTGTTCTCAGTGGGCCCCTGTGGGGAAATGTCTGTTATCTATGAGGAATGCTCGATGCTGAGCTCTTGTGACCCCAGTTTTCAGATGTGGGTTTTGAAACAGAGCAACCGAATCCTGTGTTCAGGAGCAGATCATTAATCCCTACTCTTCCGAATTCAGGTAGCTGAAATGGAGCTGTTTCGAAGCCTCATGTTCTCATCTGGAGGGTTGTAAATTGATTGAATGGAAAGCTCTGAATGTATAAAGACATTCATTCATTCATTCTCTCAAGGGAAAGCTCCCAGTAATGATTTAACCCCGGTTGTTTCCAGGTTATTTTGCTCTTGGAGCGGCCATTTTTGCTCTTGGAATAAAATCCTGAACATCTGCACACTTGTGATTTCTCCAGGGAGCAGCAACTCTCCCAGGAGAAACTGTCTGTATGTGGCCTAGGTAATTCACCTGCTACCTCTTGGATCTGTTCGATGACTTTCCATTTTACATCTGATGCATGGGCTTCTAATATGGCATAGGTCAAGCTGTTAAGCATGTAAGAGCCAAACTTTTTAAAAGGTCTAGTCCTGCTTACATGTGCAGCTGCAAAGTTACATAGGCGTACAGGGTCAAGTGATTACTGAATCCAAGATGCAGGTTCAGGACTGCAAATGCATTTGTGAATATACACCATCCCCTTGATTATTGATGTTTTATTTTCAAATTATTCTCATCTTTCATTTGGTTTCCAGTAGATAGATGAATATATGAAATACTGCCTATGCTTTCTTCTGCTTTAACAGAAGCATAGAGTTTGCCTGTTTTGCGCCTATGTTAAATTTACAGAAAAGTTTGTGCAAATATTCTTTAAAATGTAGGGTCTTTCCTTTCTCTAAGGTTGCAAATTGCTGATACCAGTGTAGAAATAAAGTGTTTGTTTCTGCTCTGTCCCCTGCTTATGACAATTAAGGGAGTGAAATGTCTAAGGGGAACAAAAATGAGTATAAGTGGACAATATGAATTCAGGAGAAACTAATCTCCTTGTTCCCTCTCCCCCACCAGCTGCACTGCAGCAGATCTCTCTTCTGTTAGGGCTGGTTTGTATTAGGAATTTATCTATAGCGATGGAAGCTAAGATTAACCAGGGCAGGGTGCCACTCTACTAGGACAATTGCATGAAGCCATTTCCAGCCTTAAAAAGCATGAAATCTAAACAGACCAGATGGACAAAAGGTGGGAGAAAGGATGGACTGTTTTTAAGCGCCTTGCCAAAATGTACAAGGGGTCTGTGTCAATTGGGCTCTTGTGTCCCAGCCATCACATTACACACAAGGGCAGCCTGCTTGAGGAGTAAAATACTGTGCAAATAGAGCAGAAGGGTGCCAACCTACTGATGGATTTTAGAACATCTTTCAACTTGTCTTAAATAGACATGTATTCTGTGTGAAGAACACACAGGAAATCCTCCACACTTCTCCTTGAGATCTCAACTTCCAGTAACCTGATTTATGTTTTTAAATAGCAAACTCTATTGCTGCAGCGCAGTAACGCTATCTCAGGTATCTTGATCTTGAAGAAGTACAGGGATTTTGGTCAAACAACAAAACCTGACCTGTTTTTTTCCCTTGGTTGCATGTGGCATCTCTAACCTGACAACATATAAAATGGCAAACAAACCAGAGGTCTCTGCTAATCGGTGTGTGAATTTTGCAGGGAACTACTGAAGTGGCAATCAAAAAGAAACCTACTGGGTCTCTCCTGGTCTCAATGGATCAGCTGAATGCTTCCTTTGGAAGAAAGGATCGAACCAACAGTATAATGACTGTTGTGACCAATACCCTTGTAGAAGGTGTGTTACAGTGCTATGTAATTCTTTTTTTTTGGGGGGCGGGGGAGGAAATGGAGGGGGTGGGGTACAACTGTCCCCTTGTGGCAAGCTTTGAAATGATTAAAAACCTACAGCTCTGACATTGTATTAGGAGAGTGTTGCCCTGTGTTAGGTGGTGGGTTTGATCCCTGCTGTCCCTACAAGCAGTTTGCCTGGAGACTGTTGTGCAACAGTGGTTACATTACTGCAATGGTGCGATAATTAGGGAGGGTTGTTTGGAAGGCTTCTGTGAATGCTTGTTTGTTTTCACCCCTTACCCACAGAAGCTTGGCTCAGTCTTGTGACCTAGATCCTGAGTTTGGGCTTTCATTACAAACCCATGATTTAAAGTCAGGGACCCATGAGTGTTTTATACAGCTGTGTTAATTGCTTTGCGGGACAAAGTAGCACACAGCTGTCACCATGTAACTGTGGGTACCTCACAATAAGGAGGTGAGTAACAGCTGGGACCCAGACAGGGAACTGGCCAACACAACAGCTTGTCAGTAGTCATGGAAAAGGTGAGTTTGAACCGTGGTTAGCAAAGCAAAGAATTGACAGCAGCCAGGGGGATTGCTAGTCCAAAATGAGGGGTACAAACAGATGTTTCTATTGTGTTGATGCAAAGGCACCAAAATGTTGGTGCAGGGCTGTCCCCTTAGAAAAATGTACATCCCGTGCAATTTGTTTGCACCTAAATCTGTGGCTCTCTGTATACATGCACTGTGTATATTTATTAGACTTTATTTTACTTGCTTGAGCATCCAAACTACACAGGTAGGGAGATAAAAGCAGCTAGAGAGTCATAAGGTTCCAGTAACAATATGCAGAAGGGAAATTAAGCAGTGTTGATAGAAAACCTGGTCATGTAGGTGTTTCTGCTTGCACGGGAAATGGGGAGAGCCTCCTTTGCCTACAGCCCAGTGATAAAGACAGACCTGAACCGCACTGAATCTCAGCTCTCAGAAAACAATTTCTATACGATATGAAAAACAGCAGATGGAGATGTGGAGAGAACCTTTATTTCCAAATATTCTGCGGGAGACTAGTCGTATGAGGCTGTTGTTCTCAGATTCTTACTGGCTCATGTAATGCAATTATATGAGAACTAAATATACTTGAAAACAGAGCATGGTTTCTTTGCTGCTTCCCTCCTGCACAAACTCCCACGGGCTCCAGTGCACAGCTCCTTTTTTTTTCCCCCCAAACTTTCAAAAAACCAAGGCAACCATATTCTTAGCAACCAGCATACCAACTGGAAAGGAAGAAATCCATCAAATGTTTCCTCCCTTCCCCCGCCACATAAAAAATAAGAAAGCTAGCATCATAATGGATAGGGCAGTCTGGATGAGGTAACTGGAGGGCAAAAAAGGGACAAAAACTGCAGAAGTCATCAAGAAAAAAATGTAATGCTTTAAATTAAACCATAGTAGGCATGGATATAGTTTTCAGTAAATGGACACACAGCAAAGAGAGCCTTCACTGTAAGGGCTTAAAGGGATGCATAAACAGAAAGACATGGAAAGGGGTGTTGCAGTAATGCTGGACCCATGCTAACACATAAAGACAGATCCCACAGAATTGGGAAGACAAGGCTCAACTATCCTTACTATTTTGTTTTATGACTGCAGAGTTGGAAGAGTCCCAGAGGAAGTGCCCCCCTTGCTGGTACAAATTTGCCAACACCTTCCTGATCTGGGAATGCCACCCACACTGGATCAAGTTGAAGGAGATAGTGAACTTGATTGTCATGGATCCTTTTGTTGACCTGGCCATCACCATCTGCATTGTGCTGAACACTTTGTTCATGGCAATGGAGCACCATCCCATGACCCCTCAGTTTGAACATGTGCTGTCCGTAGGAAATCTGGTAAGAGGGCTTTGGTAGAGCATCTCCAATATTGTCAGGGGGGTTGAAAAACTCTGGGGACATTGTTTAATGGTGCCTGGCAGATCCATTTTTAAGGGCAAATGAGCAATATTATTGATACCATATCATCCTCTTGTGCATCGATTCCTGCAAATACTTTGAGAAGGTCTGTGTGTGTGTTCTCATGCATCCCTGCCTTCATCAGCTGTTACGCATGTTTATGTGAGGTCTGGCATCAGTAGCAGTCCCTCCATCCTGGCTTAAGTGGATGTAAAAGTCCATCTCTAGTGTGTGGACAGGGTGTATAGGGTTTGTTTGCTGAGAGTGCTGCTGCCAGGGAATCCCCACCTTACAGTGAGGGAGAGGCCCAAGAGTGGAGCCATAAATTGTCTCTGCTGTGATAAACATGCTTCAACCCATGCCTCCTAATCCATGAGCACATCCACCTTTTTTAAGTAGATTCATTTGTGTAGACATATAAAGGGGTAAAGATTTCCTTTCTCCAGTGTGGGAAGGGGAAGACACTGGTAGGTACTATCCATAAACTTTTATTTGCTCCAGAGCATCAGTTTCCACCTCTCCAGGTGCGTTTGTCCTTGTTAGTCTGTCTCTTCGTACAGCAGGGTTGTGATGGGCACACCCAGTTGGTGGAAACTAGTCAGTAAACCACCCAGGACCTGTCTTACATTGCAACATATCTTTAATTAGCTTGGGAAAAGAGGCTGTTGTTTGCTATAAATGGATACTGGGATTCATCTCTTTGCTGCTTCCCTGAGGACCAGAAGTCCATGAGGAGGGAACTTCCTTCAGTAGCAAACAGCATTAGTAGAGTTGCAGCAGTAGCATAGATGACACATCTTCCAGGTTAAGTGATTTACCACTAGTGGCCTTTCCAGGAAGATGAGGAGGGAACAGTGGAGTGGCAGGGTAGCTCCTGTAGTCATGCAAGCCAGGGGTGGGGATGGAGAGGAGAAAATATTCATACAGGCAAGTCCCATATCATTGCATAGACCACCACAGAACTGATTTCAAAAAAAGGTTGCAGGACATCTGGTTGTAGCTCACTGTTAACTTCTCTTGGATGTTCGCATGATAACACCTGAAACTAGACTGAAGTGCATCTTTGTGTGTACAGTTTCTTTTTGTGTCTCCTTTTCACTCCAGGTTTTCACTGGAATTTTCACAGCAGAGATGTTCCTGAAGCTCATAGCCATGGATCCCTACTATTATTTCCAAGAAGGTTGGAACATTTTTGACGGATTTATTGTCTCCCTCAGTTTAATGGAACTGGGTCTACAAGACGTGGAGGGGCTTTCAGTGCTGCGATCTTTCCGATTGGTATTCCATATTTCTCCCATTTCTTTTTGAAGTTTCCTATCTTGCAGCTACTAGAAAACCTTTTACATAAGTTAATTTAAGAAAAATCCTCAGTTCTATTCTTGGAAGGGAACTGGAGCAGAGTGGGGGGGGGAAGGCAAATCTTGTGTTTATGGTCTTTTGAAAAGGAAAGAAAATTGTTTCTTAAAATCAGCTAATTCTTATAAGTAAATACTACTCCCTTCCAAAACTAGTCCTTTCAATACCTATTTTTCCTCCTAAATAACAAATTTAAAGTTTCTTTAAAATACCAAATCAACCAAATTGAGTGGTATCTCACTGCACCCTTTGTTAAAACAGATTGAGAAAAAAGCTCAGTGAAAAACCTAGGCAAAAGACCCCTCTGAAACGACAGACTTAAAAAATATGAAGATGCCCTATTTCAGACTGAAACCTGCAAAGAGGGGTATTTGTGTCGGCTAAGAATAGAATTGGTAACAGGGCTTCTGTTTTCATGTTTTAATTTATACTCATTTTCATTGTTTATTTCTGGCAATTTTGGTGCCTTGTTACTCTCTGGAAAATGGCAGAGGGTATTTTGGGTTGTTACATATGATCAGAAATAATCTGTTTTTCTTAGCACTGAAATGAACTCAATTTTTGAAATATTATTAATGATTTGTGAGCTACTCTTTGGTTTAGTACCAGCACATGTATGACCCTGCGTATAATCTTTCTGTCTCTCCCACATGTATGCCCAATCACCTGGCCTCTGCACAGGGCCAAAGCATGAGCAGGGAGTGGGACAGGCTGTCAAGTGCAAAGACCATGCTGTTCATAGAATTAAAAAATCTGTTTCTTCTGTCTTTGGGCTAGGCTTCTCCCAGCATTTGCTTTTAGGTTCCAAAGACTGGGGAGTGCTTGGTTGATTTGCAATGTAAATCTTAACCTGCATTTCCAAATTCCCCTTTTTTTGTTGCTTGAGCTTTGTAAATGCACTCAGTTTTGCATACCAGGTAGAAAAGATCCTGTCCTGAGGCCAGGGGACTAAGTCAGATGCAGTGTGTGCAAAACAATCCTCAGAGGGCATTGAAGTCAGTGGGCGTTGGAAGGCACTTGTTTTCTTCCAGGATTTCACTTTGGAAGTGTATAGACCTCTCCAGAATGAAGGTCCAATTGTGCTTGCCAGTCGGGGAGTTCTGTTTTTGGTTTAGGTGGGAATGAGGTTGGATTTTTATATTTCAATGGTGCTGTTTCAGGGCAGGTTTCAAGTTCTCTGTGCATGGTTCCCTGTTGAAGCTGATGATAGCTCCCCATTTAATTGATAGCAGCCCCATACTGTCTCTTTTTTCCTTTTTTTTTTTTTCCTTTTGAGTCAGGGTTTTTTTGTTTTGTTTTGTTTTTTGGGTTTTTTTTAACATTTTCCCTTTTCCAACCCTATTCACATCATTCTGCAAAGGGACTGAGAAGGGACATGTATTGAATCCACTGACTTGCATGTTGTGCTCCTTATCAGGAGGAGCTATTGATTCAAAGATCACAGCTTGGCAGCAAAATGAAACAAAAACCCTGTCCTTACCTGGCCTGTAGACCTTGTTCAGAGATGGTCTGCGTTATTCACAAAATCAGACCACAAAGAATCCATTTCTGCAGGTCACTGATACAAGAGAAAAACAAGGCAATGGGCAGTTTAAGGTCTGATGTTTCTGCAGTGCTAGCACCAATGATGTGCAGCAGTTGCAGTGAATGTTGGGAATGCTCAGAGTTTCTGAAAATTCGGCTTTGACAACTATTAATCTTTTGTGGCATGTGAGCTGGGGATGATTTCCTCACTTCTGTCAGAAGACGCCAGCTGCTTTTTCTTTTTTCTTTTTTAAACGTGAGCTGAATCTAGGGATGTATGGATGATTACATCTATGGTTTATTTAGTACACAAGGTGCAAATGTACCCTGACTTCTGAGTTGAGTATAAAACACAAAAAATATGATCATCTCCCACTGCAGTGGGTGCTAGTGGCAGAGGTTTGGGCTTGGCTCCTCTTAGAGCATAGGACTTATCACCTCATTGATTTCTCCTGCATGTACCTATTTTTTAAAAAGAAGAAGAATTAAGTGTTATTTGTCTCTGTTTCTGTTTTCTTTTTATAGCTGAGGGTCTTCAAGTTGGCAAAATCCTGGCCCACGTTGAACATGCTGATAAAAATTATTGGAAACTCAGTGGGTGCCTTGGGGAACTTGACCTTGGTGCTAGCCATCATTGTTTTCATCTTTGCCGTGGTGGGCATGCAACTTTTTGGCAAGAGCTACAAGGAGTGTGTTTGTAAGATCAGCCCAGACTGTGAGCTGCCCCGCTGGCACATGCACGATTTCTTCCACTCCTTCCTAATCGTCTTCCGCGTGTTGTGTGGGGAGTGGATCGAGACCATGTGGGATTGTATGGAAGTGGCAGGACAGGCCATGTGCTTGATTGTCTTCATGATGGTCATGGTCATCGGGAATTTAGTGGTCAGTAAACATTTTACTGATTGTCTTTATTGGTTGCTCTTGGGTGGGGAGGCAGGGGTGAAAGCCCAGGACCAGGAATGGTTGCTTATGGGATCTCTTCCAGGCTTTACCAATAGGTGCCCCATGGCATTTGGGCCCGTGTGAATAAATCCCATTGACTTCGTGCTGTCAAAGTGAAGCATGTATTTAAATATATTGCTGGTTTGAGGCCTTATTGGGTGTGCATCATGAAACCATCCAGGCACTATACAATAAAGAGCTAGAGGTACAAATTTGTCAAAGGGGGCTGACTCTCACATGGCCTGATAGGATAAAAGATTCCAGCAGGAAGCAAATTAATCCTCAAATCTGTACAAAATGAGAGAGGAGGAAACAAAGAAATGGCCCTTAAAGTCTTTAAGCCAAGGCTGGTAGTTCCTTTTCAGCAACTGCTCTGTAGCTCAGTCTCAAGCTTCTAGGAAGGGTGAAATTGCATGGTTTTCTGTGCAGAAGGTCAGACTGGAGGATCACAATCATCTCTTCTGGCCTTGAAGGCTCTGAGCAATCTAAGCTCAAAGATCTAGAAGAGACCAATGGGCTCAGTAATCATGTGCTGCAAGCAGCCTTAACGGCCTGCCCTGGCAAGACTTGCATCACCAAACTCTGGGCCAAAGGAGAGCCAAGGGCTGAGAACATGCTAGGGCATAGGCATAGGGGCAGTTGCTCAAGTGCTGGGTTTGGATGCGTTTTCTTTGAGTTAGAGAGGGGACCAAACCCAAGGATCTGGGTGCCTTGAAATGCTGCAGCTTGTGCCCACTGCTGACTTGTAACTTACTCTAGATCCCCTCCCTGCACCTGCCCAAAGCCCAGCTGAGTCCAGTGGAGCACATGCTGCACAGGGATCCTGTCCAAGGAGTTTGTTGTAGCACTGGGAGGTTGGTGTTTAAGTTCAGGATATGTCCATAGTTCTACTGGAAACCATGGCTGCTCTTCAGCCTGGTGTTTAGCTCTGTAGCTCCCATTAATGTCACTGGGGCTAAATCTTTGTACGCAGCTTTGGAAATATTACCCTAGTGCATCAGCACAGTGTTGGAGCTTAGACAAGTATGCTGTCTTCCCCTCCAGGTGCTCAACCTGTTCTTGGCTTTGCTGTTGAGCTCCTTCAGCGCAGACAACTTAGCTGCAACAGACGATGATGGGGAGATGAACAATCTGCAGATTTCGGTCATCCGCATCAAGAAGGGCATTGCCTGGACGAAGATCAAAGTGCATGAATTCATGCAGGCACACTTCAAGCAGCGGGAGGCAGATGAGGTGAAGCCCTTGGATGAGCTGTATGACAAGAAGGTGAACTGCATTGCTAACCACATGGGGGCCGATATCAACAGGGACATTGATTATCAGAAGAATGGCAATGGCACCACCAGTGGGATTGGGAGCAGCGTGGAGAAATACATCATCGATGAAGATCACATGTCCTTCATCAACAATCCCAATCTCACTGTCAGGGTGCCCATTGCTGTGGGCGAGTCAGATTTTGAAAACCTCAACACTGAAGATTTCAGCAGCGATACAGATCCTGATGGCAGCAAAGAGGTAGATGAAATGCTTAAACCTTGTTCTAGCCACTTGCCCATTTCACAGGAGCAGATGACCACTGTAGGGCAGCAAACACTGCAAGGGAAGGAAGGACGGGCTTGTGGCTGCATGCCTCTGAGCCTCGGTCATTAACCAGGAATCCCAGCATGCTGAGTGCTATACAGACAGTGCAGACGCACAATCCATGCCCCAGCAAGCTTGCAATCCAGACATAAGACCCAAGGCAATAAGTGGATAAGCCTGTGTCCCTGAGCTACATGCATTTTTGTCTGACTGTGAGCAAGGTTCTTCATTTATTATTATGTCTAGAGCTCCATTTAAGCTGGAAACGGTAGAAGGCAGTCCCTGTGTTGGGCAGCTTGCTGGCTTGTATCTGTACTGCACCCTCTTTTCAGCACTTAGATTAAGATATCCCAAATTACATCTGCAAGGATAGGACAGATGAACAACCTATACTTTAAGGGGAGGGGAGAGGGTTGGGGGGGAAGAGGCTTACTACATGTCACTTGCTCAGCTGTAACTGTTTTGTATGCCCACTCTCTCCCTTGATCACAGGAAGGTACTCTGTGGTAATTGAAGAGTTGTTTTATTCCAGATGAACTGCCCACACTTAGCTTCTACTTACCATAGATTGGGTTCTCTACCTGTGCTAAAATCTTTAAGGCTTTTAATAAGATAATCGATGACTAAACATTTGGTTCAGAATGCAGAACATACAGCAACAAGCTCGCTGGGACCGTCATGAGGATGGGGATAGCGTTAATGTAATCAGCTATGCAACTGCATCCTATATAGAGCTATTTTTAAGGTCCATCCTTGAGTTTATCAATTGTGGTGATTGGTGGGGTTGTATTGTGTGTTCAAGAAACTGGATGACACCAGCTCCTCTGAAGGAAGCACCATTGATATAAAGCCAGAGGTGGAAGAAGTCCCTGTGGAGGTACCAGAGGAATATCTGGACCCAGACCCATGCTTCACAGAAGGTGAGCCTGTGTGGAGATGGGCCTTGGAAATGGTGTTGGGACCTGTTTCTCAGATACTACAGTGATAGTCATTAGGGTTACAACCTGGGAAGTGGGTGGTAGCTTCATTTGAACTGAAATGTAGAACATTTTAAATTCTAGAGGAGCAGAGTTATTCTTAAAAGAAAGAAAGCAAAGAATGAGTATAAATGGTCAGTTTTCAGGTTGGGAAGAAGTAAGCAGTAGGGGCCCCCAAGGATCTGTATTGGGACTGGTGCTGTTTAACACGTGCATAAATGATCTGAAAAAGGGGGTGAGTAGCAGGGTGGCCAAATTTGCAGGTGATGCAAAATTATTCAAAGTGGTAAAGATCAAAGTGGACTGCAAAGAACTACAGAAGGATCTGGTGTGATTGAGTGGGCAACTAAATAGTGGGTGAAATTCAAGGTAGAAAAGTGCAAAGCGATGCACGTGTACAAAAATAACTCAAACTCTACCTACACTATGATGGGCTCTACATTAGCTGTTACCACACAAGAAAGATCCAGGAGTCATTGTGGACAGTTGGCTAAAAACTTCAGATCATTGCTCTTCAGCTGTTAAAAAGGCCAACAAAGTACTAGGGATTATTGAGAAGGGAATTTTTAACAAAGCTGAAAGTATCATGATCCCCCTTTAAAAATCCACACTGCATCCACATCTTGAATACTGTTCCCAGTTCTGGTTCCCACACCTCAAAAAGGATCTAGGAGAACTAGAGAAGGTCCAGAGAAGGGCAGCAAGGATGATTAATGGTATGGAGAGGCCTCCATGTGAGGAGAGACTAACAAGGCTAGACCTGTTCAGTTTAGAAAGGGATGCTTCAGGGGAACACAAGAGAGTACAAAATGCTAAATGGTGAAGAGAAAGTAACCAGGGATTTGTTATTTTACTCTCTCCCAGTACAAGAACTAGGGGCCACAAAATGAAACTAGCAGGTAGTATGTTTAAAAGTAAGAAAAGGAAGTTCTTTTTCACACAATGAGTAATTTAAAATGTGGAATTCATTGCCACCAGATGTTGTGGGAGTTGACCATTTAGCCAGATTGAGAAAGACATTGGACACATTCCTGGAGGAAAGGGGCAGCAGTGGCTACTCAGTACAGGAATTAGAACTTCCTAGACTTTAAATGCTGGAGGCTGAAAGTGAGAGAGGAGTAGTGGAAAAAAACCCTGGTCAGACCCAGCTCACTCTCCCTTTTAACATCTGCTCTCTGCTTCTGTGATACGGGAGACTGGGCAAGATGGACCTAGTCTGACCCAGTAAATAGCAATTCTTATGTTCTTAATTTTTATGTTCTTAGGTTGTTTCAAGCGCTTTACGTGTTGTCAAGTGAATATTGAAGAAGGGCTGGGCAAGTCCTGGTGGACCTTGAGGAAGACCTGCTTTCTGATCGTGGAACACAACTGGTTCGAGACTTTCATCATTTTCATGATCCTGCTGAGCAGCGGAGCCCTGGTAAGTGGGCTCTGGAAGTGTAGGGAAACTAAGACTTAGTTGCTTTATGAGCAAGCTGTTTCTAGGAAGTCTCTCTGCACCCATGCTTCTGGAGGCTAAAGGGTTCTGCCTGCTCCTGGAGAAAGACCTCATCTCAGCTTTTCCCAAGTATTTGAGGATCAGCGGATGTGGCAAGCAAACATATGTAGCCCGTTTAAATTAGAAATGTTAGTAAAATGGAAACCCTGCGTTTTTCTTCTTGCCTCTGGACCCTAAAGTTAGAATATTTGCAAGGGCTTGAAAAATGCAACAAGGACTAGATTTTTTTTCAAAGAGCCCAGCTCCCGTTTGGGTACCAAAATAAATAGACAGAGTTTCAAAGAGCTTCTCATGTAAAGTGAGTGTTGAGTGCAGAGCTTTGAAAATTTCACTGCAAGCATCATGGTGTGAAATGCCTCTTTAAAAGCTGTCCCTTGTATTTAGATATGGAGTGGAGCTCTTTGAAAATCTGTCTCTGTGGGTGTGTCTAGTCTGGAATTTTTGCACCAGGGTAGCTGAATCACTGCAGGCTTTTAGGGCAAAGATGCTGCACTCATGTAGAAAAATGACTTCCACTAGTGCAGCTCCCCTTAGTTTAAATCATCTTCTGGTTTACTGCATATCCCATTGCAAAGTCTAATGTAATAACAAGGGTACCTGATCATTTCCCAGGCTTTTGAGGACATTTACATAGAGCAAAGAAAAACCATTCGAACGATTTTGGAGTATGCAGACAAGGTCTTCACCTACATTTTTATCCTGGAAATGTTGCTGAAATGGTGTGCCTATGGATTCGTCAAGTTTTTTACCAATGCCTGGTGCTGGCTGGATTTCCTCATTGTGGCTGTATGTATTCCATTCTTCTTAATTTTAGTGGGGAAAAATATCACTTGGAAGTATGTAGGGTTAAGGGCAACATTGTGCTCATGTTAGTTAGATGCTCTGTTTTATGACTAATTTGAATCAGTTGCATGTTTATAATTCTCCATAACCAGAGAAAGGATAGGACTGTCCAGCCAGCTGGAGGTGCTGGGGAATGTCCTGCGCACCTGCCGAATTCTGGCCCCGAGCTCTTCATGTGCAATGGAAGAGTTTCCATCCTCTGGCTCTTGCTGAGCCGGAATCAGCATTTCTGAAGGGCCTATATGGTGAAGCTGTAGAAAAGATTGAGGAAAATGTTTAAAAAAAAACCCCCAACAAAACCAAACCCAGAAACCCCTTTGCTATGAATGAATGTAGTTTTTTCCTAGCTCTACACCAGCCAGAATAATGTCATTTGTTTCAATGTAGTTTGTATGAGAGGTTAGACATGGGAGAGCGTGGGGCAGGTGGAGTCTTTCAGTGCCACCACTTGGCAACATCCCCGTAGTGCTGCATGTTCTGAAAGGTGGGGGTGCTCAGGCCAGTGGGTCTGTTGAAAGGTTTGTGGAACTCCAAGTGCTTCCAGTTTAAGTAAAGACAAAGACTGATCAGGCAAAATGAAGTCTGACTTCAGTTCTTGTAAAAGAGGTGCTCCGGTTCCCAGATGAAAGGTTTGAGCCATGTCTGCACATGCAGACAGCAGCTGGTAGAAGGAAGGGTGTGAGATGAGTGAAGGAGTTTCCAGCCTGGATGAACCAGCATTCAGACCTGCCTGAGAGTGCAAATGAGACAAATAGATTGATGGATGGCAGGAGGAAAATGTTAGCGAGAAAACTAAACTTATTTTTTAAAAACAGCAAAGGCAGTTTGACCTGGCTGACTAACGTTGCAAAGTACGTAAGTGGCTCAAAGAAAATCAATAGGACTTGTTTTTAAGAGCTGAAATCACTTTAGAAAATGTGATTTAAGGTTTCTGAAGGGCTTCTGAAAAATTGATATGCTTTTCAAACTTTCCATTATGAGTTTGTGGGCTAGAGAAGGCCCCAAAGGTCTGTGACACCAGCTAATGAGACTGATAGAATAATAAGAGAGACTTGTTCTCTGCCTCCTGCTGGGGGAGGGAAATTCTGAACAGGATTTACCTGTGCTGAGATGCGGTATGATGACAACACCGTACAGTCTAGAAACACCTCTGGGTTGACTGAAGATTCTCCCTGCCATTTGGGGTATTGCTAGTGTGAGGTTAGGAGTGGCATCCAATTTATTATTAAAGCTGAATATAGTAACAACCTATTCTCTATTTTCTGCTCTCCTTGATATCCCTTCTCTAAACACAGATCCTAGACTGACTCTTCTCACCCAAAAAACCTCTAGCATTCTTTCATTATTGTTATACTGAAGCACCAGTCTAAACTGAATACTCCATGACCAGACGCTCTGCATTCTCAGCCGTTTCCCTCAAAGCAGTCTAAGCGAGATTAAATAAAGTATGTGCAATTTAGTTTTTAAACAAAAACAACCTATAAAAGCTATTCTCATGCCTCACGCTTCTTGGTATGAACTGAATTAGTTTGGGCTGGGAAGAAAGTTCAGTACTTTGCAGTTGGCACATGTACTAGAAGTTTGTTTACTTTTTCCCTGTGCCAGAGTCAGGATATTGGCCTTCCCGGTAAGGCAATGGCTTCTATGTATAATGGAGCACAATAATGCAATTGATATCTCTGAGGAATTAGGTTTTCTGAGTACACAATGGTTTACTGAAGATTCTGGTCTTGCCTGACAGTACTTGGGACAGTGGCAGAGCTGTCTGCAAACATCTGAAGTGTGAGTTTGAGCTGCAAGAAGATACATGACAAGTTTGTGTTAAGCAGCCAAAGCCGAACTAGAGTCAACCAAGTGGCTTCTCTCTCTCTTTCTCTTTCTCTTTCTCTTTCCCTTTCCCTCTCTCAGACTAGATCCTTTTAGAATCTCTAAAATGGCACAAACATCCAATTTAGCTGAAGCACCCAGTAGGAATAATAACTAAGGGGGAATAAATGTTTGCATTGTAACAGTACCCTTGAATGTTATTTTTCAGGTTTGCTTAGCCAGATAGCTTTGTTCCTCTGATCCCCAAAGATTGCTGGGTGCATTTATGAAGAGCCTTTTTCTGGATAATAGTAATGATGGCTGCTTGCTTTTCAGTCAAACAGGGTTGTCTTTGGCTCATACCAGTGCCCACCACATTGTGCTGGAGTGTCCAGTGAATTGATTGTATAATACTGAAAAATGCCAGAGAAAGCTGAAGTAGCCTTTGTAAGTTCCAGGACTTCTCTGTGTCAGCTCCATACTAAGGAGCAAGGCATTTCTCTAGGGGTGAGACACTTGGAGATCTGGGCTCAGCGAAGCCTGGCTTACATGTTGAACTTGCTTAGTGACATGCTAAATGACCACATTGTCAGTTCGTTCTAGCTGATCCGAGGTCCAAATGCCCCAGCCTGTACTTGGAAGCTTGGATCTGAATCCTGATCTGAATTTTGCAGCCCAGCCCAATGCCTGTAGCTTATTAAACTAGAGGGGCAGGGCTCAGGTTTCTTGTATGAGCAACACATGCAGGGGCTGCTCTGCCTTGATGCCATTTCTCACTTCATTCCTTCCTTCTTTCCCCCTAGGCAGTTACAGAATCCTCCTCAAAGTCACTTTACTGCACCCTGCGTTCATCAGTGATTCTCAGTGAAATCTGCAGTGCCAGGTTTGTCTCAGCAGAAGCGATGCTGTCCTTTTGGAAGCTGGTAGCTGGTTTCTGCTTATGTATAGATCTGTTTCTCTGAAGTGAAGTTACTGTTCGGTGGGCCTCTTGCCTCGTGCTTATGTCCTGTGCTGACACTGCTTGTACAGCACGGGGAGAGCTGGGTACTGCATCATTAGAGGAATTTGTCCTTCAGATGAGACCTTACAGCAAGGTCTTTTCATCTTGGTTCTAGCATAAGCTAACGGTCTCATCTGAGGTGTTTCTTGAAGATTTAGTGAAGAGTCCCAATATTCTGAGCAATAGCCCCTACTGATAACAGGGGATAGGTGGGGTAGCAGAGCCAATGGCCTGAATGGCTTTAAATCCCACCAACATCAGGTGGATTGTTGCACGCAGGGCTCCTTTTTATAGCCAATTGTATAGGGATCACCTAGGACAAAATCCTTTAAAGAAACAAAAGGCACAGCTTTGGGATTAAGGCAGAGGGTAGTAGACTCTGGAGACTTGGGTTGTATCCCCCATCCGTTGGAAACCCACTCTTGTGCTCTTAGGGGTGTTGCTTCACCTTGCCGTGCCTCAGTTTCCCCCAGCTGTGTAGTGGGGAGAATTGTAGTGGCTCTTCCACCTTGGGATTGGGAGGCTCAGTGACATTTGCAAAGCGTACTCCCTTGAAGGGAGGTGCAAGGGAAGTACCAGGAGGTAAACAGGACAGTGTGAGGTTTAAAAGTCATGCCGATTTGGACCTGGGAGCTTTAGAGCCAAGGAGGCTCAGTATTTCATGGGAACAACACGTATGGCACTGTTTGTCTGAGCTGAGCAGGGCAGTTCGTGCAGCGTGTGTATTTACCTGTATTCTTTTTCATAGGTACCTTTAAAATTTGTCTGGCTTAATTTAATGGGAGCTGCTGAGATCCTGCAGGCAGTAAAAGGGCGAGGGTAAGGTTCTTGTCATCCGTTTGGGCTCCTCCTTCTGACAGACCCCTCCTCCGTCTGTGTCTCTGCTCTCTCACTTACTTTACCCTTTGTTTTTTTCTTATGCCTCTCTCAACCACATTATTTCCTTCCAGGTCGTTTCAGTCAAGGGAAGTAGGCAGCTGGTGTCATGTCTTCGGTATTTCTCTTTGGGGGCCCAGGCCAGCAGTCTGGGCTGGGCAATCAGTGGTAGGGGATTAATTCTAACAGTCTGGAACCTTTTTTTTTTTCTTTTCCTTTTCTTTTCTTTTCTGTTTTCTGTGTAGGTCTCTTTAGTCAGCCTTATAGCTAATGCCCTGGGCTACTCGGAACTAGGTGCCATAAAGTCCCTTAGGACACTAAGAGCTTTGAGGCCTTTAAGAGCGTTGTCCCGATTTGAGGGCATGAGGGTAAGATGTCATTAGCAGCTGATCCTTCTGCATGCCTGTGGAGCGGGTTTTTTTAAGCATGCTAGAACTGATCAAATTGGTGGAAAGAAAATTCCAGACGGAATCATGATGCAGCTGCTGACTTGATCACCTCCCTCTGTCAATGTCCCCGTCACCCTGCCCGCTGCTGCACACTCCCCTTTTAAAGAAGGGAGATGCATTAAGCTGCCTCATTACATTAATTACTGGCCCAAACCACATGCCATTCGTAGAATATGTTAACACGTGGCTGTTCTCATTTGGCCTGGCTTTTACCTCTAGCATCCGAGGGGGCTTCTCAGCTGTAACTTTTATCTAGGGAGAATCACCAGGTGCAAAGAAGCTGAATTTGAACCACCACAAATATCTTTTCCCCTAGGTGTTGGCCATAGTGGGAACTGGTGGGGTTTGATTGAAGGAGATCTTAAAGGGCGTGAAAAAGCAATCTAATCTGTGCAAATCCATGTGAAGCTGTTTCTCCTTCTTGGGTATCTCAGGCCTTTAGCAACTGCAGGAAGGGAAGGGTGGGGAGCTCAGCAGTTTCAAAAAACTTTTTTGGTTTAATTCCTCTTGTTGCACCTTGTTGTTCTCAATCCAGTCTGGTGGTGACTGGAAGCCTTGTCTGATAATGAAGCTTTCCTTTCCACTCCCTCCCTTTTACCATGCTTCTATGGTCCCCTGTCCTGTCACTGTGAACTTAGCAATGAAGCACAAGCAAAGCATTGAACTTAATGATCTTTCCTGAAATTGTTAGATGGCACTGCTGCCTTGGGATGCCATTGAAATGATTACACTGTTTTGACACTTTACCAGTGATACATGTTGGTGCTTTTGATCCTTTTGTATTGAAATAACTTTGTACAAAACATGCCAAAACTCTCAAATCTCTCTAGGTCAATGGTACGCTGAACCAATGGATTTTCACTGTTGTTAATAATAATTTAAAGCCATTGGCAATACAAATCAAGAAAATGTACAATTGCATTTTAAAAACAATATATAAGAAATGCTGTAAAACAGATGGGAGGAAGATAGTCTAAGTTTACTCCAGGACACATCTGAAGTCACCCCACTGGACTCATTCTAACTTACTCTGGTTTTGTACAAGTGTAACTTAGAGAAGATTAAGGCCCAGGGTGTGCCCTGACTTGTTAAAGGAGTTCTCAAATAGAGCTGTAGGGTGTGACAGAAACTACAGAGTATAAATAAGAATAATACATTGGAAGCAATAGTCTGCACTGAATATAGCAATGGTACAGTCACTACTGGCTACATACACCAATCTCAGGTCAGCTACAAACCATGGACACACGTAGCTGTGTCAGAAAGCCAAATGAGACCATAAATGTGGAGGTATGATCCCAATTAGATTTATTTCATAAAAATGACTTTTTGCAAATTTCTTTAATGGCACAGTCACAGCACATCACCCTTAAGTGCCAGACCTGTTCATCTTGTCTTCATTGCCAATGTTAGCTTTGTTGTAGTGCAATTATAAATCTATCTCCTAAGCTTATTCAAATAGCTGGAATAGCATTCTGTGGAGTCCTGCCTCTTAATGCCAAATACGTTATAAATGAGTTCCTTGCGGCTGGTAATTTTCTCATGCAGCAAACTTAATAGTTACATTTATCCCATGGTTACTTACATACCATGCATTTTCTAAATTGATAGTCTAAGGGATATACAAGCTTTTTCCTTGCATTTTGACAGGAACCAATTTTACCTTAAGTTTACAATGAGCCAGTAATGTTTGGGTTCAGGGCAAGATACAGGGGAGATGTGACTCCTCTGTTATTTTCTGCATTTTGCCTCTGATTTGAGAATGACCCCAGGCAACTCGCCAAACCTCTCTGCATGCTGTGAAAGGGGACAATGATACTTAATTCACTAGGTCATGAGAAGTTAAATCAGTATTTGTAAAGTACTTTCAGACTTTATACTTACAGGCATTATACAGTAGAGAGCATTAATATCTTTATCCAGCCTATCTGCTACTGGCAATGTATTTTCATCTCCCAAAACAGATTAGGGATATTGAGCATGTGTGTGCTTTATCTGAGCCTTTCAACTCACACAAGTCCTTCTTTTGCCTTTATTATTCCAGAAAACAACTAGTCTTTCCAAACTAAAATCCTGACAAAATTGCCCTTGATTTCAATAGTATCAGGATTTTTCTATAGGTGTCTCTAAAGATTTAGTAATTTTAATAGGGTAGAACTTAATTTTAGATTCTGTGCACAGATTCGGGCTAAGAATTATGATTATATTGTTAAGAGTTTAAAAAACCCCAAACAAAACCAAACCAAAATGCACTTTGGCTCAGCAAAGAAGACATGGCCCATACAGGAAGACTGCAGAGATGAATCAATCTGCTGTGTAGTGTCTTTTGAGCTTGTAGGATCCTTAGTCTGACACTAAACTCTGGCCTACCCAGGGTAAAGCCTGATCACAGCAAGTGGCATTTGTTTCAGTGGCACAAGGAGCAAGAGATCAGGCCCTGTGCAGGAGGACTCTGTCCCACACACACGGGGTACCCGGCACTGCACCCCAGCAGTTCCACTGGCACATAGGCCAGTAAGATGCTCTGTACGTGCTCTTCCTACAATGGCCTCGTATGGGGCCATACGTTGAGCAGGGGCCCATGGCTCAGGATAAGTTTGGCAGAACTGATTCACCTGTTGTACAAGATCAACACAAAATGAATGTGCTTGTTGCCATTGGGGCACATGCACTTTTGTTGGTTAAAAGTAATTCTTCATTGTGGTCTAAGGCATGACAGCACACAGTCAAGGAGCACAGTATGATCATAAAGGACAAGTGATAGCAGAAACTTCCTTGATAATAAACACCACTTAAAAACACATAACCTCATGTCTGACAGTGTTTTGTTTGGATTTGAAATGGTGGAATCAAGAAATCCACACAGTTAAAACTTCAGTTCAGCAGAATTGATGCAAAGCATTTAACTGGAACTGTGCAACTCGGTAACTTTCCAAAAGCTTTTGTTTTGTTTTGTTCTGACTTTGAGAAGCGTGTTGATGCCCCATAGCTCCAAAACAATCAGTCTTACCCAACGGACAGAGATTCAAAATGCCTTTGCAAAGGAAACATTAAATGTAGTTCTTTGCTTTTCTCTCCTCCATAGTAATCTGCATTTTAAAGAGCTTGCTGTGCTCTTAAATTTATTCAGGGAGTATGACAGTAATGCTATGAAACATGCATGCATTTTTGTCAATTGCCAATGCACAGTCTGCACACAAAAGCCATGTTCCCTCTCTCAGATCTTTTGAAAGTTGGCTATGGTTTTAATGATCAATTTAAACAGTGTAAGCTGAATGCATTTATTTTGGTAAATGGTTACAGGAAGCAAAACTTTCTCCTGTTTCTGTGACTAGTTGGGGTTTGGAGAGAGGTAGTTAGCTGTGTTAGCCTGGGGCTTGCCAGCATCTGAATAGTCTCAAAGTAAGGTGGGTGATGATCACTGTTACGTGCACCCTTTGCAGCAAAGTGGGACAGTGTGACATAGAATGGGAGGGGAGGTTGCATCGAGCCTACATGCAGAGGGCCCATGTCTGACCATGGGCCATTATAAGGCAGTACAAAACCGCTGTGCAGTTTGAATCAAACCTTGCAGAGCAGACTACTTGATGCTCAGGCCTGAATCCAGCGCTGCCATTAACTAGGTAAATAGCACTTACCAGCGAGAGTGTGCTGCACACATGGCATTTCAGACCATTTCATATGGGTGTTAGATTCTTTTCCATCTAGGGAGGCATGTTAACCCCATGTGAATCGCAGAAGATGCGGGAGGAGGCTCCTCCCGCCTTCTATCCTAATAGCCAGGGGTTAGGGAACTTGCCATGGGAGCAGGAGACCCACTCTGGTTCTAGGTCTCTCTCAACCACAAGGCGTCTGGCCTGCATCTCCCACTTCCCAGCACAGAGCTCTGAAACGCAGGCCATGGGCCAGGCATTGCCCAAAACACCCTTCCCCTCCCTTCTTCCTCCCCACTGAGGAGGGTCACTCGACAACCAGGAAGGGAAGATATATGCGGCCAGAAGGAGAGCAAACAAGAGGCTCGGTCCAATGGGCAGTGCCCTGGAAGGGAAAGGGCCTTCGGTCCTGGCCTCTGCTCCTGGATGTTTCTGCACATTGCGCTTAATGGTCATGGATAAAATGGGTAGATGCTAATGGGAGAACTGCTGCCCCACTGCAGGCAGGACCAGTAGCCAGAACCCCAAACCCCTCTTTTCTAGGGCACTGCCTGTCTCACTGAGCCAAGGATGCAAGTGATTTCAGCCAGGCCTAGCCCATGGCCTGTGTCCCTAGGCTGAAGGGACAGGATGACTTTCATCTTTCATTTATTAGAGGGAACTAATGCAGGAAATCACAAAAGACTGGCTACCTACCAGGCTAGCTGCATTAAGGGCAGGTGAGCGTGTAATGTTCCTGGGCCTGGGTCAGAAGGGAGCTTGGGGAAACGCTGCTCAAATCCTGAAAGATTCGAATTAGAAAACGGTGAAAGACATGCGCTGTGACTGCAAAGCACGCCACTTCCTGCCTTATTTGCTACAGTTCGGAGGAGGGAATATGGCTTTTCTTTCTTCTTGAGCCTGCAAACCTGCATGCTCAGCTCTTTGCCTGAGACAACATGATTGGCCTTGCTTACTCACGACGACAATCTTGGTGTTCACATGGACTCACTGCTTAGTCTCGAGAGAGTGATATTTGGGCCTGATCCTGCTCCCATTGAAGTCAGTGGCTCAGAATTCATTGTCAGCCTCGGTGGGAGCAGGAGGTGGGCCGCAAAGTGATCACAGCCTTGTTTTAAAGTGGGGAATGGCCACAAAGGCACTGGCTGAGACATCCCTCCGAAAGCATGAACAGACCTGGCTCTGAGTAAATTGTAGCTAGTTAGGAGCCCAGAGAGTTTGAGCCCAGCCTCACTCACAAACATTGGTTTTTTCCCCTTTGGCAACCAAAATTACTTAAAAATGCTTCTGCCAAAAAAAACAACAGGAAAACAGAAGCAAAGCCAGCAAACTCAGCAGGAGTTTGCCCTGTTTCTTGAATGAACAGGACCTCAGCAGGTGGCTTCTGAGCAGAACTTTGCAACACTTGAAATAAGTTCCCTGCAAACTCTTGCCTGGTGTAAAAGCCACAGGTCTGTCAGTGGCCTGACCTTCTATTCCCCCCCAAAAAACAGCTGTATTGATGCCTGCTGCCTGCTGGTTTCTGTTTTGTACTAAAACTTTTTCCCACCCCTTCCAACGCAGGTGGTTGTCAATGCCCTGGTTGGCGCTATCCCTTCCATTATGAATGTGTTGTTGGTCTGCCTTATCTTCTGGCTGATTTTCAGCATTATGGGGGTTAACCTGTTTGCCGGGAAATACCATTACTGCTTTAACGAAACCTCCGAGGAGCGCTTCGAAATAGAGTTTGTGAACAACAAGACTGACTGTGAAGCACTGATGCCACCCAACTCCACCGAGATCCGATGGAAGAATGTGAAAATTAACTTTGACAATGTTGGGGCAGGATACCTGGCACTTCTACAAGTTGTGAGTTTTGTCGTCTTCACCTCTGTTTGCTGTTAGGTGATAGCTCTTCAGTTTGTCTCCATCTGTGGGTTCTTCCTTCTCATCAACCCCTAGTTCAACACCTGCATTGGCTTCACTGGGCTTTGGGTCAAGTATTTGAGTCCTATATTGTCTTATAAATAGTTTAGTTGTTTTATACTGACTTCTCTCTGGGTGGGGGGGGGTTCTCATCCCTTGCATGTACAAAGAGACACCAAGTTCTATTTTTTATCAGGCAACAGTACAAAAGCCAAACAGAAATTTTCTTATAAATGATTAGTGAAGATAAAGCTTTGTGCTTAGCTTAAGTGAAGCATGCAGTTTTAAATAAATTACGTATAAAATTACAGCTCCTAAAAAAAAGTGAAATTAAGTACTATGTTACAAAAGGAGAGCAAGAGAGTAAACGAGTCCTCTGCTCGGGCAACTATGCACCACAGATCAGATCCTTCCAGTCTCATTTCAAATGACTTCTGTCTAAAGGAGTATGTGCTTTCTTTGCTAGGCTACGTTCAAGGGTTGGATGGACATCATGTATGCAGCAGTAGATTCCAGAAAGGTAAAGTATAAGTCTGTAAAAAGCCCTTCCCGAGAATCCCAGTTGTTTAATTTTTGTTTCTTAACGCCTAGAACTGAAGTCCATTTCATTATTCGTAATGATCTCAATAGGCGATCAAGATGTTTCCTTCCCTGCTGTTTCTGTGTTGCTGACTATTTAAGGGTATTGTACAGAACCAAAAGGGATGAGGGTCACCAAAGGAGAGCTAAGCTGGGGTAGCCCGGTACTGGAAAAGGAATGCAAAGGGAGCAGGGAGAGGATGTGTGGTTTTTTTCATCCAGATGGGGCGGGGCTGCTCTGACTTCACACGGGTGAAATGCAAGACAAACAGCAGCAAGAATGAGGAAAAGATTCAAACAGTGTTTGTTTCCACTTCTTGATCAGCCAGTATCTTTCACCTTGATTTTTACCATGCCAGCATTCATTCTTGCCTCGATTTTTACATTTCCTCTGTGATTAACAAATCACGTTTAATGTACTTTATAGCTTTTTTGAAATGCCTTTCTCTTCTCTTCCCCCACCCCCATCCCCCATTCAGCCAGAAGAGCAACCAAAGTACGAGGACAACATCTACATGTACATCTACTTTGTAATCTTCATCATCTTCGGCTCCTTCTTCACCCTGAATTTGTTCATTGGTGTCATCATTGACAACTTCAATCAACAAAAGAAAAAGATAGGTCACCTTCATTATTGATTAGATAGGCAGCCCCAAGCTGACTGTTGGTAGGTTTGTGGAGCTTGAGGCATGAGGCACCCTGCTGTCAAATGGGGAGTTTCCTGCACTGAGCCTCATCTCTTTGGACTTGGATTCCCAAATGGCCTACATGCTGCCTTCTCTAGCTAGCCTGCAGTGCCTGTTTAGAAGAAGGGCCTGGACCAGCCTGTTCAGAAAAACAAGGGCCAACCTGTCTCTTCTCTCAGATTGTGAGGTTCAGGAAAGCTGTAGGATCCCACAGCCTTGATTTTCAGGGACTTCTCTGTTTTCTGGTCTTGGTTAGAGCATGAAAGGTTGAAGTTCATTAAGCAGGTAGAAGTAGGATATGACACAAATAGTGTCCTCTCTTGCTGCTCTGTCTGAATTTTCCTCCCTATCCTGGCCCTTTCACATACATCCTGAAGCAGGGAGGTTCCTCACATCAGGGTAAATGGTCTTTGTCTTAGTGTTCATAGGTGATCTGCAACTCAAGGGATAATAAAGGAGCAAATGTTGTGATTTCTCAGTAGAATCATATGTCAGAAGGAAAAGGGGCTAGGGAAATTGTGCAGTTCAGACCAATGCAACACTTGGCTCTCGTGGCAGTCCAGTAACTATTAGGTGTTGGTGCAAGGTACTAGCAGCTTCCCATTTGTTGCGTGTCGTGACAGCACAGCCAGGACTGTGATCCCTCTCCCTCAACATGAATGAACCGATTATAACCAGGTTCCTTTCTTCTTTTCTCCCTTTTACTTTGGAGGTCAGGATATCTTCATGACAGAAGAACAGAAGAAATACTACAATGCCATGAAAAAGCTGGGCTCCAAGAAACCTCAGAAACCCATTCCCCGCCCTCTGGTGAGTGTAGGCCTTAAAGCAGTTTGTAGGAACAGTCCTCCAAGGTGGGTTTTGAAAGTCTTTAGCCCCCAAAAGCACATGTGAAGACTGGTTCTAGACTGCGCTGTTGTGCTTCTGGCATTACATTGCAAATGTCCGTCCCTTGACAAAAAGGTGCAGATGGAATTGGAGGAAGAATAAAGTACAGCTGCCATTTTTACCCTGTGTGGTTAGTTCACTTCTACAGAGCTGATACAAAGGAAAGGTCTTGAAGCCACATTAGCATTTGACGTAAATCAGTTTCTGGCTAATTTACAAGACTCTAGAAAACGGCCCTTTCTCTTAATCCAGGGTAAGAG
Source organism: Crocodylus siamensis (assembly GCF_052110815.1). Taxonomy (NCBI): domain Eukaryota; kingdom Metazoa; phylum Chordata; order Crocodylia; family Crocodylidae; genus Crocodylus; species Crocodylus siamensis. Next base: position 5,484,419 of record NC_143400.1, read on the forward strand.
CCTTATCTGGTTGAAAGAGCTACAGAACAGATGGGGAATCTGTCTGAGTGGGCAGGGGGCTGCTGCTTGGTACGTAAGGTAGCCACCAGTGGTGCAGGTTCTGGGCATTGGGCAGCAGGGTTGAGCTAGTTCCAGAAGATTGGCACTGGAGACAAAGGTGGTATGATCCCAGTCGGTCCATGCGGGTTCCTGATCCGCTACAGACTTCTAGTGTGGCTTTGGCCAGGTCATTCGGAAGCTTTAATGGCAGACACAGCCCCAAGCTAGCATTGCATGAGCTAGTTCAGGTCCCAGGCACCAGCGGTGCCTTGCTGCCAGCATGGAGTGCAGAACAAGCTGCAGAGCTCATTGAGAAGAAAAGGAAATTGCCATGGCTGCGCTTCTCCCAGCACAAGTTCCCAGAGGAGGTCAGCACTGCCCTGCAGTCAGCATCAGTCCTCTCTAATTGGGGACTAGTGCTGCCCTGCCTCAGACTCTCAGCAAAAGTCATGGATACATTGGGGATGGTTAATCTTTGAGACAAGCATATGCTACTGGCAGGATCAACCAGGCTACTGGCAAGATCAATGCTGGTAACAGATGTTATGTTTTGGGGTATGTTGGTCACCTTCAGAAGGCCAAAATCATCTGGGCTGCTGACAAATGGAAATGTTTTGTAGAAACCGCCTTGAAAGCCTCCCTGGGACTCTGGGCTTGAGAAGGACCAGAAACATCCCATCCATCTTTGTTTTTTTTCAGGTAGCAGGCTCCTCCCTGAACTTTCTGTTTGTTTTCCCACTTCCCTCCATGCCTTCTCTCCCGAAATGCAGAACCGCGTCCAAGGAGCTGTCTTTGACTTCGTCACACAACAAGCGTTTGACATAGTCATCATGATCCTCATTTGTCTCAACATGGTGACCATGATGGTGGAGACAGACACTCAGAGTAAGCAGATGGAAGATATCCTCTCTTGGATCAACCTGGTGTTTGTCATCTTCTTCACCTGTGAGTGCGTGCTGAAGATGTTTGCCTTGCGGCACTATTATTTCACTGTCGGGTGGAATATTTTTGACTTCGTGGTCGTGATTCTGTCCATCGTGGGTAAGTGGAGGAGCTGGCAGAGGCTTTTGTGTTGTGGCGTTTGCTGGGGTGTGTGGGATAAGGCTGTCCTTGCTAGAAATCGATGGTTACAGGATAGCAGGAGATGGACAGTGGCCTCCTAGTTAAAGGGGAGGACCAGACACCAGAACTCCTGAGTTCTATTGCTGACTCTGTGAGAAGAGCATGGTTTGGTAACTAAAGCCAAAGACTGGGAGTCTAGACGCCTGCCTTTCCCTTTCTCTCACTGTGTGATAGTGGGTAAGTCTCTTCTTTGTGATTTGGTTTTCTGTCTGTAAAACAGAAGCATGGTGAATATCACCAGGATACCTGGAGACCTAATTCCATTAATGCTTACTAATTGCTCAGATGGTCTTTGTAGATGCAGGCAGCCTCAGTTGGCATGGGATGCGTAGCATCGGTTTGGTTTGGAATTAAATCTGGAAATGCTAAGTGGAGCTCAGGAGCCCCTTTCCATCCACTGCTTTTCTTTCAAGTGTATAAATTACACAAGGTTTTCCAAGACTGACTAGGCCCAGCTGAGCCCAGGTTTTGGCCTACCTGGGGCAGAGCTTAAAGATTGTCCTGCAGCCAAACCCAGGCCAGATCGGTCTTACAAAATGAATTTTGGAAAGTACTACTGGACAGACAGCAGCAGCTTGGGTAGGAAGCAGAAAGGAGAGCAGCAGATCAGGCAGGGAGCATAAGGTAGGGAACAAAGCAGAGCAGCAGAGTGTGTAGGGGAAGGGGATAAGAACTGCACTCAGGGAGGGTGCAGGGCTAATATGTGACATGCCTGCCAAAAAAGTCATCCCACGCTGCTTTGAAATATCAAGAAGGGCTGGCAAATGCCACCACTCCTTGTGTCAAGGTGGGCACCGGGAAATAGAGGCCTCATTTGGAAATCTGAGCTGGCATTTCTGTATTGGCTCTTTCTGTATTTCCCACCCTGAGCTCTTATACGTTAGGGTTTCCATATGGCTCCATTGTAACACGTCTACCTTCCCTTCTTCAGGAATGTTCCTGGCTGAAATCATTGAGAAGTACTTTGTATCACCCACCCTCTTCCGAGTCATCCGCCTGGCCCGCATTGGCCGCATCCTGCGTCTGATCAAAGGGGCCAAGGGGATCCGCACCTTGCTTTTTGCCTTAATGATGTCCTTGCCTGCCTTGTTCAACATTGGTCTCCTGCTGTTCCTGGTCATGTTCATCTTCTCCATCTTCGGCATGTCAAACTTTGCCTACGTCAAGCATGAGGCCGGCATAGATGACATGTTCAACTTTGAGACCTTTGGCAACAGCATGATCTGCTTGTTCCAGATAACCACTTCGGCTGGGTGGGATGGCCTGCTGCTGCCCATTCTGAACCGACCGCCGGACTGCGACCTGTATAAGGAGCATCCTGGGAGTGGCTTCAAGGGGGACTGTGGAAACCCTTCGGTGGGGATATTTTTCTTTGTCAGCTACATCATCATCTCCTTCCTGATTGTGGTGAACATGTATATTGCAATCATCCTGGAGAATTTCAGTGTAGCTACAGAAGAAAGCGCTGACCCACTGAGTGAGGATGACTTTGAAACCTTCTATGAGATCTGGGAGAAGTTTGACCCCGATGCCACACAGTTCATAGAGTACTGCAAGCTGGCAGACTTTGCAGATGCTTTGGAGCACCCTCTCCGTGTCCCAAAACCCAACACCATTGAACTTATTGCCATGGACTTGCCTATGGTAAGCGGGGACAGGATCCACTGCCTGGACATCTTGTTTGCCTTCACGAAGCGTGTGCTGGGGGACAGCGGGGAGCTGGACATCTTGAGGCAGCAGATGGAGGAAAGGTTTGTGGCATCCAACCCATCCAAAGTGTCTTACGAGCCCATCACAACCACGCTCCGGCGTAAACAGGAAGACGTCTCAGCTGTGGTTATTCAGAGGGCTTACAGGGTTCGTCTAGCCCGACGGGGCTTTATTAGCAGAAAGCCTGCCTCCACAAAGCTGGAAAATGGAGGAGCGAATCGGGAGAAAAAAGAAGGCACCCCCTCTACGGCCTCCCTCCCATCCTATGACAGTGTCACTAAGCCTGAAAAGGAGAAGCAGCAGAGGGCAGAGGAAGGAAGACGAGAACGAGCGAAAAGGCAAAGAGACGTCAGGGAATCCAAGTGTTGAAATGAACAAAAATAATAAAATTGTACAAATAAAAAAAAAAATTGCAAGTGAAAAGATTGTTTACAAACTTCACAACATATATCGATACAGAACAGCCGTGGAGACACTTACCTGAAGATCTTATACCAAACATAGTCTGCTTACTGTGTGACAACGTTGCATCTAAAGCAGTGACCTACCACCTGTTTAAAGGACCCTTATAAACAAATGTTTAAAAACAAAAAGAGAAAAAAATGGATTTTCTATTGTTTGGGCAGGTGGATACTGCATGTTCCACATCAGTCAATGCAACTTAGGACAAACAAGCAAAATTAATAAACAGAAAACAAAAACACACACACACAAAAAAAGAAAACCTGCTGCTAGGAGTCATATATTTTCCAAAGCAGCCAAAAATGGATTTTATTTTCTCATTTTGTTGATTATCAGAGGAAAACCCAGAAGTCACAATGTTAAAGGGTTTGTTCATGCAAAACTAGATTTGCATTCCTGCATTTAGTTAAGCAGCAAAAAATGAAAAAAGCAAAACAAACAAACAAAAAGAAACAAAACGGCACCCATTTAGCCCATGCATTCAGTTGTCATAGTTTATTTGGTATTTATTATCTGCATTCTACTTTCTACATGGGCTTCACTTGGTTTGGGAGATGGGGAAATCAGGTATCTTCAGCCTGGAGACTGCTCAGGCTGATTCCAAAAAAATTGTGCTCGTTCAATGCATAGAAATGATTTGCATGATGGCATGCTGTGACCAGGAATCATGCATGAAGAATCATTAATCCACAAGAAACTCAGTACTCTGTCCACAGCAGTGCGTTAAGCCATAAGTTCAAGGCACTCCACTGACCACCACACACTGTATTTGGAGATTAACCTTAAATAGAATCATGCCCTTCACTGGTATGTACCAATTCTTAACAATCTCTTTCATACACCCGCTGATAGGGAAAAGTGAAATACTGTAAGCAGATGAAGCAATTGTGTGTGTGTATGTTTAACAACCTGTCTTTTCCATACAGCCATCTTCTGCACATTTAAAAAAACAACAACACACAGAACAAAAAAACCTAAATGCTGCTCTGGATCCCATGTGAGGGGAGATGATAGGAAATTCAAGAATGGCTTGTATTACTATGTCACTGTAAAACCAAATCTAGGGCTTAAAAGTACCAACCAATCAATAAGTTCATTTGTACCCTGCAACATTTAGCATTCTTCTTCTTCTTGGTTATTATTATTCAGCCTCCCTACAGCAGCATTGGCACTGTTTTGCGTAGAAGTTAATGTGCTATAGGAAATAGCACGTTGACTGAAGGTGCAATTTAGGAACTTCTATAAAGCAATCGTACAAAGGGACGGGGAGCACAGCTCGCGCAGCTGAGCTGTGGTTCGTGATGTTGGCATTCTCGTGTCCTGCGGGCAGGTGGGCTGAGGTGCAGGCAGGTTGCTGAAACTCTTCTTTCGTTCTTCCATCGATTACTGCTTTTTGCAGCTTGCACTTTTGACGGTTTTCCTTGCTTCCGTGGCCACAAGGTTTTTAACACAAAGCAACACGTTACAGTTGACAGTCAACTAGCAACGTGACATGGGGCGCAGTGCTGGGAGTCAGGTGTCAGACGTCCCGTGCCTTCGCCTTCTTCCATTTCATACGTTGTCATACAGTAGTAATGTCAAGGTCCTGCGGGTTGGGTAGGGATTAGAGCTACCTCTTGACTAGTCTGAACTCTGCAGGGGTAAGTCTGTGTGGGAATGTCACAGGAAAAGCTCAAAACTTGGTGTTTCTTAATGATCCAAGACCCTCAAACGTCCCCAAATACCCTGTTTCAGTGTGTCCTCCTCGGTCAGTAAACCAGCTGTCAAGTATCACCCGGGTGATATTTCTTCGGGGCAAGCACGTGGAATAGATCTTACCAAGGGGGTAAGGTAACGATGCACCAGAAAGGACAGTTTCATCTGCAGCTTAAATAGGGAAGACAGTCGTCTCGGTTACAGTGCCGCTGGGCAGAGGGGGAGGGAGTGGTGGTGGTAGCGTGCATTGAATTGGTAGGGTATAATGAAGGAAGTAGGATGTTTGAATGTGGACCAAATAAAGGGGATCCATGGAAGTGGAAAAGCTGAGACAGCAGAACGGGTAAATGGCAGGAAGTTCAGTTTGTCTAATCTCACAACCCAGAGAAGTGTCACATAAAAAAACCCCAAGCCATTGGAGAGACATCTGTGTCAAGTTGGACTTTCTAAATGCAGTCTAGCCATGCCGATGTCAGTGGAGGAGCTCTACTGTACCTGATAACAGCGAAGAACCATTTCTCTCCTGTTAGATCCTACTCCAGTTACTCCTAGGATATGATGTATAATAAAGATGAAAACTACATACATATGTACAGGCTACATTGTAAACAGCACAAAAATAGCTGAAAAGTGTGGTTGAACTTTTTAAGAGAATATTATAAATACTGTAATATATCACTTTATTTTATCAGCATGCCTTTTTGTAAATACAAAGAATTACAAAAATTAAATAGAATGGCTTCTGGCTTATGCCATTGTCCATGTTTATTTTTATTTTTTAAATATTTTTCCTTTTTTCCTTAGATTTTAGATGTTGTCAGCCAATGTACATCCCACAAAAACAAAACGGACCCCACCCCCAAACAGACAAAGCTTTATTGCAAATTATCTTTACAACGACAAAAATAGATCTATTTTTGGTTTCCAGTGTGCAATAAGTTCTGACCACTTCTATGCAAGATTTGGCTAAATCATAATTGTTCTGAAGCTGGGCTACTGGTCCATATGTGAAGCTTGGTGCATCTAATGCTCACGCTGGCACTTCCATCCTGCCACTAGAATAATTGGAAGTTAACCTTCCCTACAAGCTAGAGATGTTTTTAAATATTGGATCTTTAATACAAACAGAGGCCAGTGGTATCACTCAACAATCAGGCTTGCTGAAAAGAGATGAAGGAATGGTTTTCCCAACTGTTGACTGGCAGAGGAGTCGGCTCTCCTGCTCAAGGGAAAGTTTCACAGTTTCTTTGTTTCTGTTTTTTGTCATTTCCGTTCTGTGGCAGATACGTCCCTCAGGCAGAGGTCACCGGTGCTGAGAAAATGGGTCTGCATTTTTGTTCATCTTCACCGGGTGAAGATGAGGAAAGGAAGGAAGGAAGCTTTGGTTCAAAATAAGACTTGAGTTTTATATGCAGTCACGGAATAGAAATACACGCACGATAGCCATTATTATGTTTTGTAGCAATGGCCTCAGTTCAGATATGTGGTTCGATGTGGAAAAAAACGATGGTGGGTTCAGGGTTGTGAGAACAAATTAAGTGTGCCGTTGCCAAGTTAAAGCGCATTGCCAAAAGGTTTCGTCTGGAATAAGTGCCTCCCCGCCCCCCCCAACGTGCTATAAAACCTTCTCTCCTTACTTTATTACCTTGCTTCTAGAAGAGCAGAGAGGGGGAAGGGATAAAAGCATGCCAGGCCAAGCGGCTTTGCTCGCGTTTCCTGTTCACGGTTTTTTATTAAAGACAGATGCTGATGAGAACAAACCTAAATAAATAAACCCAGGAACTGACACAGCAAAGGCAACACCCAAGTGTTTTCTGTTGGTTTTATTTTTTCTTTTGAATGATTCGGTTTTTACTCCGCGACAAATGTTCAAGCTCTGAAAGGGCAGCGGTGAAGATGAGCAGACTAGAGATGGCATGGTGGCTCCTAACCATTTTCCCCAGACATGGGTAAACTGTTCACTGCTATGCACCAAAAGGAAATAAAATAAAAGTCGCCCTTTCTGCTGCACCAGGGGAGGTGGCCTTGGTGCTCCAGTTACTTGCCTGATTGGTGGTTTTCCTTTACCCCCCTCCCAAATCCTTGCTTCCGTGGTTTTGATTTCTGGTTGTTTGTTCAAAGTACGGATCATGGAGACCAGTCAGACTGGGCCAGGGGAGGATGCAGGGGAAGGGTTTGGCAGTGGTTTTGGTTTTGATGTGATGCGTTTAAGAGGCTTGTGGCGCTTTGCTGGTATCTAGCAGACGGGTCGCTACAGCTCTGGAACCACGGCGTGGCACGCCCCTGCGAAGGCTGCTGCTGCGGTTGCAGTGCTGCTCCCTGAGGGCGGTTTGGTGGCCTTCGTGAGGCCAAGTGGTAGGACTTGGGAAAGGCCTAGAGAGGCAGCGCAGAAACCGCCATCAGCATGGGTCCCGCTGGTTGGCACGCTCGGCTGAGCCCTACAGTGGAGAGCCAGGCAGCCTGGACTTCTCTCCTGCGTGGACATGGGTAGGGGCCCATGTGGCGGCCAACCCTGCCGTGTTGCAGGGGACTTCAGGCTGCACTGCCCGCCACCCAGCCCCTCTGTCTGCACTGGAGACTATCCTGAGCCAGCTCTTCTGGCCCTCTGTCCTTGGGGTGCAACGTTCCCCCTGCTGCAGGGCCCAGACTAAGGTGGCTTTTGCACGGGTGGTTCGAGAGGAGCAGCTAGCACTGCACTAGCTGTGCCAGGGACAAGGTGCCTTCTGTGGTCTTTTGCCATCCCATTCTTTTTCTGCCTTGGGCATGGGTCGTGTGGGGCCTGTGCTGCTGTAACACAGACTTGGGCAGCTGGGACTGCAGCAGCCGTGGGGCCGGAACGGGCAAGCTCCCGGCTCGGCCGAGTACTGGAGAGCCTCTCTGCATTGGAGCTGGGGCAGGGCCTGTAGGGCCCAGCTGGCTCTTCCAGACTGTTGGTAAAGGCAGTGGTAGGCACACACGTCTCGCCACCAGCCCAGGGCTCAGAGCAGCTTGTTACACTTCATTTTTGCTTTCCTGGAAGGGTTGGGTGGTGCGTCAGGGTCGCACTAGCTGTGCCCGGCAGCCTGTGTCGAGTCCAAGCGTTTGCAAGGCCCATGACCGAGAGGTTCTCTTAAGGTTGTTTTTCCAAGTAGTGATTTTGCCCGAACAGCAAAAATTAGTACCCAGAAAAGCCGCCTTTCTTGGCGTTCGTTGGTCTCTGCTCGGAGCCTGGCGCATGGCAGGCACTGCCAGCCACGAGCGCAAGAACAACGTGGTGGGACGGGCAGGCCCTGGCGGCATGGCTCCGCCTTGGGCCATCGCTCTGTCACTCTCGGAGCAGAATGTTTTCAAAGAAGTTAAAGGCAAGAGCAAAATATTTCCTCTTTCCCCTTTGCAAGTTTGCTGCGTGTTGTGGTTTTATAGAGCGCGGTGTGAATGTGCGTGCGCATGGGACGTGTCTTCTGAGCGGGTGAGCTGAGGAGTGCTGTCCAGGGGCTAGAGCGGGAGCTCGGGAATCGGGGCTCGTGGGTTCTTCTTCCAGCTCTACTGTGGACGTGTTGCGTGACCTTGGGCAAGTCACTTTACCCTCTCTGTGCCTCAGTTCTGCCCATCTGTAAAATGGGTGTCTAATTACCTACCTCACAGGGGTGTTGTGAGGCTTAATTAGTTAATGTTTGTGAAGTGCTTTGAGGTTCACAGCTGAAAGTGCTTTCCAGTGCACAGTGGAATCATGGACTAAGTGGAGGGGAAAACGTGATGGTACCATAAATGCTGCTAACTGAGAGTCATTTTTGAACTGCACTGCTCCAGTCGACCCAGCTTCTCCACAGCCATCGGGGCAAAGCTTTTCCTTTCTCTCCACATCGCTCGCGTGGCTCGTTCTGGATTCTGTCTTGGTTTTCTCCATGCTGTATTTGCCTCCCCCCCCTCCCCCCCCCGGCACCTCCTAGGTTTTGCTTCCTGTTCTGTTTTTCCATGAAGGAAAGAGCAAGGAAATAATTGGATTTGGGGGGGGGGGGCAAAAGAATGTAAACACACAAGTGGGCTGGAAGTTCGATGTCTGAACTTTGATTTCCTTTGTACTGTACATCTTTTTACTTTGGGATTTGCAATAAAAGGTTCGTCCATCTTGTTTTACCTCTTCTCTCCGGTGGGGCTGTCTTTGTTGGCTTTGTAACCCCCCGAGCCCTTGCCCCCACCCCAAGTCCCTGGGCAATGCCACTCCATTATGGGGGGGGTAGGGGGGCAGGGTTGGTGCCCTGGTAAAGCTATGCCATCGGGGATGGGAAAGCAGTCCCAGGGCAATGGCGCTTCATAAAGGGGGGGCGGCTGATCCCCACTCAATACTGCTCCGTTACGGGGGGGCAGGGTCGGTGCCTGGGCAGTGCTGTGCCTTGAGGGGCCGGCGGGGGTGGGGAACCCAGCAAATGTCCATGGACACGGCTGCATCAGCAGCCCAACATGGGTCTGCACCCCATGCCCTTCCCCCCCAGCTTTGCCCTCCCACTGCCTGCCAATGCCTTCCCCAGCACCCCCACACCCCTCCTGCCAGCACCCCCCTCCACTCCCTGGCAGCCCCCCCAGCCCCCTCTTCCAACCCCCCTTCCAACACTGCAGCTTCCAGCTCCTTCATCTCCATTCGCCCAGAAATGCTCTTGGCACAGGTGGAGGGGGGCCCTGGGCGCGAGCCCCCGTCGGGCACACCCTGCGTGAGCCAAGCCGGCCCGTGGCCAGTGGGGCAGGGCGTGCTAGGGCTCTCCATCCAGGCTGGCGTCGTCGGAGGCCTCCTCCTCCAAGTCGTGGCTGACAAGCCAGGGGTAACCGTGGCTGTCCACACCCCACCGGGCGTGAGCCAGGGGTGGCAGCAGGGAGCCGTGGCTGTGAGGGGGGTGCCCCGAGGTGTCAGGGCTCAGGGCCCAGAGGCAGGAGTACAGGGCCGCAGCCACCAGCAGGATGGAGGCGAGGAGCCCGCCCGCGAAGCCGGTGGCCATGGGGCCGACCCAGCTGAAGAGGCTCCTGTTGTAAGGGGGCTGTGGTCGCCTCTCAATGACCAGCTCGAGGTCACCCCAGTCCCCGCGCGCCAGCCTGGTGCCACGGGCTCGCCGCGCCTGCCCACGCTGGTGCGTCTCGCCATACTTCTCGTCGTCCTCCAGCAGCAGGGAGGAGGTGAGGTGTGCCACCCGCTCGTGGTACTCGTCCACGTTCCGCTTCAGCTCCAGGTTTTTGTCCTGGTTCAGGTTCTTGCCCAGCTCGTAGGAGACATCGGGGCGCCCGATGCGGCGGAGGGCACGGGCCAGCCGGTCCCAGTACAGCGCGTTGCCGTCGGTCCTGAGCCACTGGGTCAGGATGTCCCGACACTGCTCCGTGCGGGCGATGGCGCGCCGGGGGCGGGCGTGGATGGGGTTGTTCTCCTCGGAGAGGCGGGCCAGCTCCTTGTCCACGTCCTCCTCGGGGCTGGTGATGTCCACGTAGAACTCGTGGCACTCCTCAGGGGACAGGAGCTCCGCGATGCGGCCCATCGTGTGGGGCCCGATGTCATCGGCTGCGGTGTCATCGCACGCAGAGCCAGTGACCAGCAAGAGGAGCCCGATTCCTGCAGCTGTGAACATCCTGGGAAGGCGAGGACCAGAGCCCTGGGCCGGGGACGAGCAATGCAGTGTGAGACGCTCTGAGTGCCGCCGTGTCGCAGCGTGCGCACCAAGGGGGGGGCACCCAAAGGGGTGAACGGACAGCCTGCCTGCAGCGTGGGGCACAACCCCTGAGCTTACCCCTTTGCTCAGGGCCTCCAGATTGATGCTGGGGCGGGGGAAGCGGAGAAACCCCCGTGGGTGAGACGTACCGCAGCGCTCTCCGCCCGGGCTGCAGCGCAGAATGGAACCCCGCGTGCAAGGTGTGACATCACAGGTGGAAAGCCTGACATCACAGGCGTGGATGTCCCAGCTTCCCCACGGCTGGGAGAAAGCGGGGAGGGACGGCTAGCAAACCTGGGACCACCCCCCCAGGCAGGGGCCCTGCTGCCCCACGCTCACCCCTGCAAGGGTTGGCATCAGTGCTGGTGGGATTTATGGAGCGTCTGCAGCCACCCCTGGGCTCCGGCCAAGCTCTGGGCAGAGCTGTCGGATGCTGAGAGGCTAGGTGGCATGAGGAGCCAGCGGTGCAGGGCCCAGGCCTCCTTGGGCAGCTCAGCTCCAGGCCCGGCTGGCACCGTTACCTGGCTGCAGGACCGAGCTGTGGGGTTGCGCTCCCCACTCCTCCTGCACGGCCCGTGCGGTTGGTTTCCTGCCTTGCAGGTGGCACCTGTCGCTGCTGAGGCCCTGGCCATGCCCATGCAATGGGCTGCCAGGCTGGGCTTCACCCCCCACCCCAAGGCTGGGACGTGGGGGATGCTCCCGACTCGGCAAGGGGTGGACGTGGTGCATCTCCCAGGGGTCCTGCTTCCCGCCTCCGCTATCAGCACTAGGCTGCGTGCCCTCCCCCGCACGCAGCCTTTGTCTGGTCTGTGGCAGGCTCTGAGAGCGGCTGTCGGGGGCATTGGGGAGGAGGATCCGTGGCACGGAGCGGTGCAGCCCAAGGCCACGAGGGGGCAATGCAGCCCCAGAAATGCCACGGCCCCGAGCAAAGTTGGGCCTGGGCAGTAGCCTGGCCAGGCCATAGCCAGCCCCATGCGGGCACCGGCTCTGCCCCGGGAAGCTGCTGGACCAGCTAGACCCCCGCTCCGTTATGGACAATGGCAAGCAAACAGCTTTGGCCTTGGCTTCCCCAAGGGACTTTACTAGCTTGGCTGCCTGGCTGGGAAGGTGTTTCTCTCCCAAACCTGCCCTTGCTGAAGGCATCCTCATAGCTCATCCTCCAAAGCATCCTCCCCGTCGGCACCAGAGCTCAGCAGCCCCCGCTGGAGCCAGGCACCCAGGGCGTAGCGGTGGGCACCAGCCAGGCATCGGGCCCAAGTCCAAAGAGCACGAGTCCGGAGCAGCAGCCCCGAGACAGCCCCCAGAGGAACCCACGAGCCCCTGGCCCCAGGGCCCCGTTATGCAAAGTCTTGTGGCAAATGAGTATCTTCTTAACGACACGATCTCGGCAGCCCCAGCTGGTGCCACCCTGGGCTTGCCCTCCACTGCTCCCAGCACGGCCGTGCCAGCGTCTCTTCCCCTACGTCTTGTCCTCCCGGAGCTGCGGGGGCTGTGGCTGCTCTGCGGCCTGGTGAGAGGCCTCCATCTTCCTCCCAAGGCGCTTGTCCTGGCGACAGCGTTTCGCCAGCTCCCGGGAGACGTCAGGGCACCGGGCTTGATGGAGGGCCTGGGAGCCACAGTCCCAGCACCCCACATCTGTGTCCCTGGCCTGGACTGTGCTGCAGGGGGCTTGCGAGTGGCAGGCGCAGCCATGCCCGGGCACCCTCACTGCCACCTCAGGGCCAGAGACGCGGGTGCACGACGTGCGATGCCCGTGGGGACAGCAGATATCCCGCGTGGCAGGTCCTGCAGGATTCGGGGACACCAGCCGCCGGAGTCCTGCAGGAGCTGCGCGTCACCCCCAAGAGCAGGGCCGTTCCCCTGGTTGGCACATCGCAGAGACGGGGGCCAGAAGCCCAGCTACAGACGAAAACCCTGGAGCCGACCAGGCCCCGAGCCGGCTGCAATGCACCACGCACAGTCCTGCAGCCACGCCGTGGCCCTGTGATGTAGTGGGGTGCTCACAACAGGATCGCAGCTGCATGGCTCGACTGGCATCTGTCCCCAGGCCTGGGACCTCTCCAGGCACCATCCACGCAAACCAGCGCGTGCTGATTTTTCCACTAAGGATTCTCTCGATATTTCCTATCTGCTAAGGAAGCCCCTGCCTCGCTGTGCATCCCGGCTTCAGGCCAGTGCCCCTCGCACTCAGGCTGCAGTCCTCTCTGCTGGAGACCAACGTGTCTGTGCCCCTGCTCTGCTCCGCGACATGCACGTCAAACTCGTTCCCCAGGCAGGTCGAATCCAGGCCTGGGGACCAGGTGTTCAAGGCCTCGGCATCCACGCACAAAGCCACGAGGCCAACAGATCCCCTCCTGCTACTGCTCTGAGCTCCCCGGGCAGGCGTGAGTGCTAGGCGCCAGGTCCTGGCCAGGGCTTTAGTCCTGCAGCACTTCGTAGCCATGAAGGAAGGTGCTGGTGTCAGGTCAGACCACAGCTCCCGGCATCGGCACCCGCGTCTCACAATTGCTACTGTGCTTTTACACGAATGCACACCAGGGCCCTGTGCTGAACGGTGCTTCGGTGCTGGGCGTGCCTGTTGCAGAGCGAGGCCACGAGATGGCCTCTTCCACGCAACGTGCCGCGTCTCAGGCTCGGCCTTTTGTTTACCGGCAGCTTCAAACTCAGCAGCAAGAAATGCTGATACTCCTGTTCCCAGCGCAGCTGCCCCTTGCTCCGAGAGGCCAAGCCTGGCGCAGGATGCGGGGGGACGGCCCTGCTCAGCCCCGGGGCACGTGGACAGAGCAGAGCACGAGCCTGAAAGCCCGAGCAGGTCCCCGCGGCAGGCTGGGCCCGGGCAGCGGGACACCAGGGAGGCACGTGCCATGGTGGGGGCAGCACCGGGAGGGGTTGCACACACCTTTCCTGACATCCAGGCGGCTTGAAGGGCAGTGCTGGCTCGTGCAGTGTGGCAGCACGTCCCTGGGGTTAGAGCCTTAGCAGCTCAGCAGCGCTCAGGATCAGGCCTGTGGCGGGGTGGGAAGAGCTGGTTGCCGCGTCCCTGCTGTCTGACGCACAAGGATGCCCTGTGCATGTGGCCAGGACACACTTTCCTGCATGCGGGATTGGCTCCAGCAGGAAAACCGGCTTTCGCTACTGCCTGGCTCTGCAACAAAAACAAACAGGCCAGGCTGAGGTTGAGCAGAGAGACCCTTTAAATCCAACACTGGCTCCCGGCCCTTCGCTCTGGACAGACAGGGCAGGCGGAAGGGAGCGACTGTATGGCTCCGGCCCCAGAGGGGGAGGGCGCGGCGCTAGACCAGGGCTGCAGCTGCACTGGGCTCTCGTGAAACCAGGTCCCGCTCAATGCAGGTGGGAATGGCTGCTCCAGGACCCATTTGCATGGGAGCAGGAAAGTGCTTTGAGCTCACCAAACCACTCTTGCCAACCTTTTCAAGAAGAAAAATGAGCTTCAGGTGCATCCCGTTGCCTGTTGCTGCAGCCGTGCTCGCCAGGCCTTGCTTGGGGCAGGCAGCGCCGTAGCACCCCAGGGCCGCCCCCTGCACACGTCAACCCGCCCGTCTCTGCCCTGGCCTAACCCAGCGCGCCTGTCTGTATTCAGCGGCTGGGAATAAGGACCCCTTTATACAGGATGAAGATGCGGGACCGAGCAACTCGCCCGCTCTGAGCACCGTATGGGCTCTGCGCCGGGTCACACGGCAGAGATGCGCCAGCCCCCAGGACGCGGGATGTTGGCCCGCTGCTGCTGACGGGCTTAGTCCTCGGCTTCAAGGGGTCTGTACGGGGCACAAAAGGGCCTGAATCAACCCCTGCTGCTCCCCCCGGGGGGCCCCTGCAGCCCCTGTCCCTTGCTCAAGTGCCCCATTTTGAGGGTGGGGCGGAGGGGTGAGCTGCCGGCGTGCGGGGCGACAGGTGCAGGCTCCTGCTTGCAGCGAACGAGGCGCAGGAGGAGTTTTGCAGCGGCGCAGCCACTCTGCTTGCCCTGCCAGGGTCCCGAGGTGCCAAGGCCTGACTCTCATTAGTGTAATATCCCCATTAATGTGGCTGTCAAAGGACAACATCCGTTCCAAGTCTGTTAATGCTAATTTGATGGGAAACCAATAAAGTTTCCAGAGCCTTCCCCCCCACCCCGGTTGCCTTCTCAGGTCCCATTATGGAATTTTAACGGGCATCGTAAATACGGGCAGCGCTGCTACGAACCGGGCTGCCTTGCAGACCTAACACGGGGCCCCTTCAGCCCGTGCCGTTTCCAGCGGGAAAGCAGGAAGGGATATGCCGTGGCGCTTGCGTGGCAGAGACAGAACCGCAGCCACCGAACGCTGCGGGATGCACCTGACGCTCGTTCTTCTCCTTGAGGTCGGCCAGAACGGCTTGGCGAGCGCAAAGCACTGCTCTGCGCTATCCCGGCTCCCTCCGCGCAGCAAGACTAGCCCCTGGCTGCTTGCAGGACTGCAGGAAGCCTGAGCAACCCAGGAGAAAGAGCCCTTCGACACGCGGCTCTGCTTGGAGCAGCTCCCCTTCGACATCTGGCATTCATTGGGCCCCACCGCAGGGCAGCGCTCCGGCTGTGTCGTCCCATGCCAGCAAAACGTTTCTGGTTCGCAATAGCTCAGGGCCTTGCTGTCCTCGGTGCCCCTGATCCCGACGTGCTGGCAGATTTATAGACCCTCCTTCCAGCCTCGCGAGGCTGCGCATTCATGTCTGACAGCAGGGGCATGAGCGTGCAGGGCTGCCGCCACCTCTGCACCCTCCCCTGCGCGGCGCGAGCACATGGCCGGCGTCCGGCGGGGGAAAGTGGCAGGAGACGGAGGGGTGGAAAAGCACCGAAGGCCATCGCGGCAGGGCAGAGTTCAACCAGCAATCACGAGCGTCTTGTCACCCAGGTTCCCAAGGATTTGTGACCAGATGTGGACGGCCACTGGGCTTCAGGGCCATCGACGTTCAGAGTCTGAACGCCACCTTTCCGCAGCAACGACAGCCACGTGAACAACCCGGCAAACGCTTGATGCGACTTGCACGGCAAATTTGAAACGACTCAGTGCTCACCTACACAGCTCCCCTTCTTTGAGCAAATGGTCGTGAGGTCTTTTGGTCCAGCACACGGTGCTCCTAAAATTGCAGACTATCCTTCCACAGAGCAGCAATGGTTTTTAAAAGAGCGCGACCCTCAAGAAAGCAAACGCAGCAGGTGAGGAGCATTCGCTCGCAGTCCATGGGTATGGCTTCGAGGTAAAAACAACCGACACCTCCCCATCGCAATGCTGGGGGTGCCCGAGCGTGTAGAAGCCCCTGTGTTACACCACGGGCCTCACAAACCAGTTGGCAGTGAACTGGGAGGGTTGAGCAGGACTTTGGCTTTCCTGTTTTCACGTGAGAAGCAGGATCCTGGCCTTTGGCTGATGTTCCCTGCAGCGGGCACACTCCAGTGTCCAAGTAGTGCTGGAGCCGGGCCGAACACGACCGCAGCTCCACCGATAAAGCAGTCGGTCGATGCATGCATCATTGCCCGGTCAAGCGATAGCCTCCTTGCTGGCACTGCAGCGGGGGCACGAGGATGCAGGGATTGCTCTAGCGCTGAACCCTCCCTGGGGCCGTGTGAGAGCAAAGTGCCATGATCTAGGAGCATCACGAGAAAGCCACGCTCCTTCGGTCCTTCCAGATTTACAGCTACATCCTTCCCCCTTGGTTAAACACCTTGGTGTTCTTGCTACTAAAGAGCGCCCTGGCTCTCGATACCATGCCCATCAGCTCTCCCTTGGTAGGAGCTGCTCCCTCAGCAGGCTGCTCCTTCCTTAGGCCCCCTCTGAAAACACTAGAAAGGCCCCTTTTGCTGCCCCCTCTCTATTGCAGCTGGAGGGAGTCTTCACCCTTCCCCAAGTGCCCCCCGCTTTCCCCACCATGAATCCCCCCGGAGCCAAAACCCCCGGTAAAATCCCCCAGCTGTCCTGGGAGTGGCGGCTGATTCCTGAAGCAGCTCGGCACCCAGCACAGGGGGAAACGAGCCACAGTCTGGGGGCCTTGGAGCAGCAAGTGTGCGCATGCAGCTGCCCCTGGATTTGGGAGGGAGAGAAAGAGCAGCCGCACTGCCACGGGGGCCTGAGGCGTTGTGTGCTTGGCAGCGCGCTCTCCCGTCGTCTCAAGGCAGCCAAGGCTCCCCCGGTGCAGGCAGCCGGCCTCGCGCCTCCAAAAGCTGCTCCTCTGTGGAGCGCATCCTGGAGCACTCGCACCGGGATGCGAGCAACCGCATGGCGCACGGCTGTGACACCCCCGAGCATCTGTGCGAGGGCGTCTCCAGTGTGCTGCCAGCCACAGATCCCAAATTCCACCCAGAAAAGCCCTGCAAAAGGAAGCGCACACTGCTGCAGCCGGCGTTTTCATGTAATCTCTTTAATACTGTGTAATACTTTTCTTTTTAAAATACAGTATTTCTTGAGGTAGACCATTACAGCTCAAAAGCATTTTTTTTCAGACATTAATAAGACATGAATTAAATACTTTCATGTACAATATGTTGCAAAATGAGGTAGAAATGGTTACAGAGGATGTACAAAGTCAAATATGATAATAATGAAAAGAGTCTTCAGACATCCAGTACCACTTTTTGGAGGAAGGCGGGACGAGGAGGAGCCCAAAGAGGTGCGGTTTTAACAGTTCCCGAGGGCCAGGTTCCTAGCCAGGCGCTCGCGGCGGTATCAAGTGAATATGGAGACAGTTCGAACAAGTGGCACACGGGCATGCACACGCGCACACACTAACGAGGGGCAAACCAGAGCCAGGCCAAACGAGCCTGGCCGCAGCGTCCCCTGCAGACGACGCGTAGGGCTTGTCAAAGCAACTGCAAGGCAACGGGAAGTATCTCAAGAGCACAGTGCTGGTCTCCTAAAATCTCTGGGTCACTTTGGTGCTAGCAACTGGACCCCGGCTGCACAGAGGCAAAAGGCAGGAAGGAGTTTTTCCTGCTGTAAAAGCAGCCGAGCCCTGGGTGCCCTCCCTGCCTTACAAAGCCTGATGCACAACTCCTAACAGTGACTGGGACGCTTCCCGTTTAGGCAAAAAGGGGCCTCTACCCATTTGTATTGCCTGGTTTGGAGGAGCCTCCCCCCAAAAGCCAAAGGAAGCCGAGACAGCGGGGCTGGGGCACTATACGAAGTGTGCGGCTTGCAAGTCCAGCTGTCCCTTGCACGCGCTTTCCCTCTAGGGCAGCCTCAGCCCCCGCTGGGACTCGGGCCAGGGCTTCCCTTGCGGGTGCCCAAGGGCTTTGGGGCGGGAGGCCCCTCTCCTAGAAGCTGCACCTGCTTGAGCTAAGGGGTGTTTTTGAACTGCTGAGTTCAACCGCTTCAAAGGCTGATCTTGTTTCAAGAGCAGCCGGGTTTTGGCAGCAGGGAGACGTGCCCGGGATACCCAGGACGGGGAGCGCCCTGCAGGGATCCCACCTGTTTTGAGGCTCTCTTCTGATTAAACCAGTGCAACTTTTGCTGTGGAGAGGCAGCCTCGAGCGCACGATGCATCCGGTTTTGCAGGGTCAGTGCCCCAGGCTAGAGAGCGGTGCTAGCCCAGGGCTTTCCCTGTGCACAGGCCAGCGCTGCTGCGGCACGGCTCGGCCTCCTCCACAGGTTAACATGACTTAAAGCCAAGGAGAAGCGAAGCAGAGGACACAGCAGGAAGCCGGCTCTGACAAACTGAGCAGAGGATGTTACCACCAGATGCGTCCAAAAAGTGGTGCTAGGGACAGTTTTCAAACTACGGCACTAATACTCTTTTCCTTTGAAGACACGTTACTCCACCAAACACTACAATAACAATGTTTAAAAAAAATAAAATAAAATTATGGCATAATATATCGTGAAAAGCACCTGAAATACATTCAACTTTCATCTTTGTAACAACTTCAAGTTTGTTTGTTTTTTCCTTACTTCTTTCTTTCGGTCATCCTTTTTTGGAAGCAAACACCCGGCGTGGCCTTGCACTGAGTTTGCAAACTCTTTAAGATCTGGGGGGGGGGGTTTCTTTCTTTTTCTTGAGACGATAAAGAGTTTTTAAAA
This sequence comes from Crocodylus siamensis, assembly GCF_052110815.1. Classification (NCBI taxonomy): domain Eukaryota; kingdom Metazoa; phylum Chordata; order Crocodylia; family Crocodylidae; genus Crocodylus; species Crocodylus siamensis. The sequence continues at coordinate 5,503,158 of NC_143400.1, forward strand.
ACACATTCTTTTTTTTTTTTTGTCTGAGGTAAAATTTTTCCTGAGTAGTTAAAAAAGAAAAAACAAAAAAATACTACATACATTACAAAAATAAAAATGAGGTCTAGTATATTAAACAATCTACATTTTTTACTCCAAAACCCTTAAGTTTTGTGTTTTCCCCTCCCTCCTACCCTCTCCCCTGCCATTTATTCCTAATAATAAATTCCTGATGATGGCTTGAAAGGCTATCAAGATCTTCTTGGGAATGAGTCCAAGGCATGGGCACTGCAGTACAGGGAGCTGCCTGGAGTGCCACATCCAAAGAGAGCTGGTTTAGTTACATGACGGCTGAAAAAAAGACCCAAAACCAAAAAAAGCGGGTCTCCATAAACAGGTGGGAGAGCTGCTCCACCAGCACCAGAGAGCTCGGACCACGAGCCCCTCGGCCTGGCTGCTTTCTTTCCATTGCTGGTCTAGAAACCGAAGAACGGGAAAGTAGACGAATAATAAATAGATTATCCTGAGTTCAGTGAACGACTACTTTCAAAAACAACAAAAAAAAAAAACCCAGTCCACTCTGAAATAATAATAATAATAATAATAAAAAAAAGGTATGCATTGGTTGTAGGTGGGATTTCAGGGGGAGGCTTTTGCATTTCACCTGCTGATCAGCTTGGAAAAGACGAGGGCAAAGCGTTGCGGAGCTGAAATGCTGGGGCCGGGGCAGAGACTCCAGGGCAGCAGATCTTCGCGGGAAATGAAGAGAGAAGCCAAAACCTTCCGCTCCGAGGTCGAGCCAGGAGAAAAGCAACGCCAACAGCAAGACACCGCCGCTGGAGTCTCAGGTGGGGCCGAGGGCTCGGCTCCCCCGCCAGCCCCTCTCCGACGCCTCCGTGCACCGTCAGTGTCTGGACCCGTACATTTTATCCCACTCCGCGTATAAGTCCAGCTCCTTCTGGGAGATGGCGGGGCGGACCTTGCAGAAGGCGTTCTCAAAGTCCTTGTAAGAGGTGGGCTGCAGCTGGCCCGGCAGCCCCTGCAGCTGGGTGGCCCCCGCCTGCTGGCACAGCTGGATCAGCTCGCTGCCCGAGTAGCTCTCCGTGTGCTGCACCAGGGAGGCCATCTCCCTCTCGCTGAGGCAGTAGTTCTGCTGGGCCAGGGTGTGGTGCAGGATCTGGCGCCGCGCGATGCTGTCGGGCGGGGAGATGTAGAACCGCTTGGCGAACCGCCGGTGGGAGGCCTCGTCCATGGTGCTGGGCCGGGCGGTCGTGCCGATGACGACGACGTTCTGCTCGGCCGAGGTAGCGACGTTGTCCAGGTAGGAGAGCACCTGAGACTTGAGGTGGCTCGTCTGGGCAGCGTCTTCGCCGGCCCGGGCCGGGAGGAGGGACTCGACCTCGGTGATGAGCACCACTGATGGCTGGCGGCAGCTGGCCACGAAAAACACCGTCTGCAGGACCTTCTCGGCCTCGCCCTTCCACTTGGACAGCAGCGCCGGCCCGCTGAGCTTCAGGAAGGTGGAGCCCAGCTGGGTGGAGATGCATCTGCTCAGCAGGGTCTTCCCTGCCCCCCGGGGCCCGAACAGCAGGATGGTCCTGGGCGGCCGGCTCGACCCTGTGAAAGCCCCAGGCCTCAGGATGGGCCACACCAGCTCCTCCTCGATGGCCGCCTTGATGGAGACCTGCCCGGCGATGTCCGTCCACTGGACGGGGGCGCCGCAGTCCACGATCTTGCTGTTCACCAGCTCTAGCATCAGAGGGTCCATGTTTTTCGGCTGCTCCTCCCCGGGCTGGCTCCCAAAGGGCTGCGGCTTGGCCTGCATGCGTAGGGCGAAGGCATGGCCCTGCTCGCCTTCGCCGTTGGCGAGGGGAGGGGTGAACTTGTCGAAGCTCTCGCCGGACCTCAGTGGGGCCTCCCCAGCGCCGTACGGGGGCGAGACCAGGCCCTTCATGGGCTGGCTGTTGTACTTCCCTGCGTGCTCCTCCGAGGCCATGGCCATCGCCGCTCCCGCCGGCCTCTTCCCAGCCTTGAAGGGCACCTGGGGCGTCTCAGTGCTCCGGCGGAAGCCATTGCCTCTACATTCGCCGTTGTCAGACATGGGGTAGGGGGACTGGGGGGTGGACTTTGGTTGCTCGTAGCTGTATTTCCTGTACCTGCCTTCACCCTCCTCCTCCCCGCCGGCGATGTCGAAGGCCTTTCGTTTCAGAGAGCCCCCAGAATCGCTGCCCAGCGGCGGCACCGCAATGGGGGCCAGGCTGGAGCTCTGGTAGCTGTAGGCCGGCACCACGGGGGGCCGGGAGGACGGCGGAGGGGGCGGGATGGGCGTGGGAGCAGCAATGCCCGAGGGCAGGTACGAGGCGGAGGGGTGCGGGGGGTGGATGCCCCCGTAGCCCGGCTGAGGCGCGTAGCTGCCCGAGGCATAGTTGTACATGGGGCCGGAGGAGCTGTAGCTGGAGACCAGCGCCGCAGGGGGGTGCGCGGGCTGCAGGAGTCCGGAGCTGTGCAGGCTGGAGGGGTGTGGGGGGGGAAGTGCTGTGGTGGGCTGGCTGCAGTAGCCCGATGGCAAGTAGGCACTGCTGTAGCCTGAGCTAAACTCCTGAGACGACCCGAGGCCGCTGGACGTAGTGGCCCCGCCACATGAGTTACTGGGATAAATGGGGTCAGACAGGTTCCCAGGGACGACAGGGGAGCTGCCGAGCCCCACGGGCCCGTTCCCCGGGGTGACGGCTGCGGGAACGACCCCCTTCGAGCCGGGCAGTCCATCGTGCATGGGGTTCAAGGGGTAAGCGCTGTCTGAGCCGTGCGACATGGGCCACGGCTCCACGTCTCCTTTCTGCCCGTTGATGGGCCCGAAGGCTCCATCCCCGTAGCTGTTCAGCACCGGCCTCTCGTAGGGCGAGTCCAGCACCCCCGAGTACTTCTCCGCATACCTCTTGAGGAGGTTGGAAGCCGTCAGCGCAGAGATGTCGTCATTGGCCCAGGCATAGTTGAACCGCTGCCGGCTGCTGTGGTAGAGGTCCGACTTGTGGGCTGGCGAGGAGGTCGTGGAGGAGACGTCCAGGTGCTGCTCCGGCCACTGGTTCAGGGACTGGGCATGCTCTGGTGTCCAGTGCATCTTCAACAGAGCTGCGAGCACAGAGAGAGGCAGACATGGTTAGGCAGCGCCCTGCAGCAGAGAGGGCCTCAGAGCCTGCTCCCTGCACAGCTATCCCTCCCTCAAACAGCCAGCGCCCAGGGTTGCCCCTAGGCTGCCAGAACGCAGCCGTCCCCTCCGCCCCACAACACGAGAGCATCCCTGGCCAGCCCTGCCCGGAGCCGAGCACCCCAGCACTTCCCTGGACTCACAAGGGACCTTTCAGCCTGTGACTGGTCCTGAAGCAGCCGACTGAGCCCCCCCAGGATAGGACCAGCGCACGCGGCCTGCGGCGGGGCTGAGCATTCGCGGCCCCCCATGCTCCCGCAGCCCCTTCCGCCCCAGGCCCCGGGGCCCCTGCAGCGCGGGGTGGACACCGTCGTTGCGGCCGAGGGGCGGGAGAGAAGACTCCCAGGAGGAAAACTGAGCTGGACAAATCCCAGGACAGAGTGGGGCAGCGCAAGCATTACTGGGGCCAGGCGGAGTCCTGCATTACCGACGGCTGGCGCGAGGCGAAGTCGCTTTCTAGCCCGAAACCGACTTCAAGAGAAACGACGTTTAAACGACGCAAGGAAAAAGGTCCCCTGGTCAGAACCGTGACTTGGTTGTCCAAAGGCCGGGATGAGCCCCCGCTTGCCACAAGGATGCCGCAGTCAGTGGTCTTCGCTAGCGGATACGTCTGATAGACAGATCAAGGAGCTCCCGTGCACCACGCAGCATCAGGACGGAGGATAGGGTTGCTAACCCCGAACGTATTCTGGGAGTTTTCATCCCGTGACGTAACGAGATTACTGACCTATCTACTGTACTCTGGACAATACTGCAAAATCTCACGCTGTAATACGCATCCTGTTTTTATCTCCTGGGTGACTCGCAGCAGTCTCCTGGAGATTTATATCGAATTCCTGGAGGCTCCAGGGCAATCCTGGAGGGTTGGCCACCCTGACTTGGGGGCGTCTACATGAGATGCTAACTGCACCGTACCTTAATTGTACTGTGCGGTAGCGTGCCGGGCAAAACCCGTGCTAATGTGCTACTGTGCAGTTAGCATTCCTGAAAAGCCATGTGCCAGCACTACTGCACATCGATTTAGTACTTGGCTATGCAAGCGCTAAACTTAATGCACTTAATGTAACTACGGTGCATTAATGAATGTGTAGCCGTGCCCACCGATGAGGAACCAGCCATTTCCGGTAGGCTGCCGTGGCGGCCTTGTGCCCTTCACCGGACCTGCGATGCGCCGCACAGAACCCAGAATCAGCACGGTATCGTTTTTCCTCCCAAGCTACGTTTCAGCTAATGATTTTGAAACACACGGACAAAACCCTTTTGTCAAAGCAGGAGGAATTACATATGGGGAGAGACTAATGGGATCTACTAACCGGCTTTAAAGGCAAGCCCACGGGCACCATAAGCTGAGCTCGAGCCATCTTGCTACATCACCAATGCAAACGTTCTCGAGAAACGGGAGGTCTCGGGACTCAACCAGAAACCCTCTCCGTACAAGCACCGATGTGTCGCGTTTCCCACACGCCGCTCGCCGTTAGCGCCCACATCCGGATGCACCTCAGGGCTGCTGGAGCGCTCAGGGCTCCCGGCCGTGCCTGGGCCTGCGCTGAACAAAGAGCCAAGCCCTGCCCCGAGGAGTTACGGCCAAGCATGCCGGGCTCACGACTGGCACCCGGTGGCAAAACGTGCAGCTCATTAGACTTGCTAAACAGCTGCGTAAAACAGAAAGGTTTCATCAGGACACAAGAGGGAACGACACCGCAAAGCGTGTTGAGGTCAACCGCTGAGACGCAGTCGACATGAGAGCTGGGGGTTAAAAAGAAAACTGTTCCTTGCTATCCGGAGAGGCTGCAACCAAGACGAAAGACCCCGGTGCTGGGCAGAGAGCCCCGGTGCCAGAGACCACATGATCTCGCAGAGCAAGGCGAGACCAGGGGCAGAGAAGCGACTGTCCACGGTCGCGGGTAGCGCGGAGCCGGCTTCCTCTTCTGTGCCCAAACCCGGCCCTTGTCACTCGACCACGAGAAACAGCCAGCCCTGGCTTTTTAGGGCTCCGGCTTTGTGGACGAGGCAGCAGGCAGGCCCCTGCAAACACCAGATGTGAGGCGGGCTCCTAAGGCTACTCAGCGCCATTTCTAACCTGCCCGACTTTGCCAGGGCTGCGTGCACGGCCCAGCACACGTCGTGCTCCACAGCTTGGCTCAAGCTCATCTCTTTTTCCTGTTTTTTTTCCTTTCAAAAGGAAGCACCAGACCAAACCCAAGGGAAAAGGCCTTTGGCTCTCCCCCATTACATTTGTTGCTCAGGAACGAGGCCAAGTGCAGAGTGAACCACATCCTGCTACTGATTTTTGACTCTAGTAAGAGCCCTGGAGCCGGCCCGTATCGTGAGTGAGGCCGCAACCCTAAACGAGAGGGCAAGTACTGGCTTTGCGGGGTATTTATATGTGGGTTTAGGTAGAGAAGACCGGATGCTGCTCTATCGACAGCTCCACGAAAGGCTCTGGAAGGTCAGGATGTCAAAGCGGAGCGAGCCCCACGCCAGGGCAGGACGAGCCGTCACGCCGCACCTTGGGCGCAGGGCCCCAGTCCGCGTCTTATCTTCCACCGGGGGGGCAGGGCACAGGGGCCACGGTCAGGCAAGGGCTCCGGGCCGGGGATCCGGCATGGCTGGAGAGGAGCAAAGCACCTGAACATCCATCGCCGTGCCCTGCGCGCCTCCGGGCTCTGGCGTCCCAAGGCCGAGCACCTGCAGCTGCCGGCTTGGCACTGGCCAGCGGTCGTGTCGCCGCCCGGTCCTCCGGCTCCGCTGACTTCGGCAGAGCCGTGCCGATCTCCACCAGCCCGGCGCTGCCTCGCCCAGTACGTCGGAGCCGAGCTGGGTGGTCTCCGACTGCGTGGGCACGGTCGCACGGCCTAACGTGCAGCTTACCCAGAAGCACAGGCACAGATCCAGATTCCCCGGTGCTGGCTCCTACCGGCGTGACCTGCGCAACCCGGGCCCCCCGGCTCTTCCATGGACGGGGCGGTCGCCGGAGCCGAGCCGTGGGGCGGCAGCGCGCAGGAAGGGTCGCACACAATGAAGCAATCAAGGGCAGCGCCGGAGGAACGCTAACGGCCCGTCAGCCCTCTCCCCACTCCAGTAATTTAATTGCGCCGTTCTCCTCCTCCCGAGCTAATGAACAAAGACATATCGGGAGCCGCGCTGAGGGCAAAGCAAATTCCAAAATTTCAAGGCGGCCCGGGGAACGGGCCTGTGGAATGTGATCATGTTACACACGCAGGCGCGCGCACAGAGCGCACGCTCGCGAGCAGCACGGTGCCCTCTGGCTAAGATCCCAGGATAAGTGCAAGCCTTTACCAGCATCCCCGGCCGTCCCCGTAGCCCCATTGTTGTCCGTGCGTGTACGTTCTCACCACCCCCTCCCCCTTCCCTCATTCACAAAGGCCTCTGGGGATTGCTAAAGTGGGGGCTGGGAGGGGACCTCGCACACCATTCACTCCCCTCTCAGCCTTTAAGCCACTTTGTGGCCACAGCACAATTAGATTACTTAATGCTTTAATTGACTTATATGGCATTTGTGCTTCCACTCTGGATATCAAACTTACACAAGAGGATTTAAATGGGAGCTTTGCGTGGCTTTGTCCAACATCCTCCCTGCATTTACTTGCCATTATTAAAGCGCCACCAATAGGTAAACGCTCAGACGGAGACGGCAGAGACAGCCTGCGGGAACCGGGCCTTTTTTTTTTTTAATGAGCACAAAGGCGAGAGCTTCCCAATAAACCTCCATTCGCGCGGCCGATTTTCTGCGAGCACAAAACTGGGCCCGGCTGCGGGGGGGGGAGGGGAGCCGTGCAGGAGCAAAAAGCAGCAGGAAGCTATTAAAAAGGAAAAGAGACTTTCGGGAGGAAGCGCAGGGCCTCGAGGAACGAGGAGGGAATGTTTTCAAGACGAGACCCGCGGACGAGGTGCTGGAGCGCAGCCCCGCACAGCAGAGACATCCTCGAGCGGGAGCCGCCGCGATGTCGCTGCGGTTATTGTTCGTTTAGTCATTTCCCACGAGAGCAGCGAGGAGCCAGAGCCCCGGCGTGCACGCCACCGAGATGGGCCCTGCCCCAAAAAGCTTCCAGCTGTGCAGGGAAAAGGTGCCGAGCACGCCCAGGAGGTGCCCCGCACCGCACGCTCCTCCCGGCGCTGAGCTCTGCCGTGCTGACCGCCAAATAGGTTAGCAAGCTCCAGGAGACAAAGACATGCCTAGCTCCATATAGCTCCCCGGTTTTGCCTGGCTATTTCCTGCGCTCCCGTACTGGGAACGTGGGCGCAGAGCGGCAGAGCCCGCACGCTCGTTGGAGCAGGCCGGCCTCCCGGGGAACGTTTCTGCCTTGTGTCCACCCAGCACCGTCCGCCAGCTCTCGCGCCCGCGGAGAAATCACTGCTCCCTCGCTGTTAAGCACGTCTGCCGGTCAGGCCTCTCTGCTGGGGCTTCAGATGTTTCCAAATCCTTTGGCGCGCATCCTGCTTGCAGGTCCAAGCCTGGAGGCTTGGTGTTCGGATGCCCCCGAGGTTTGCTTGCCTTCAGCCGTAAGGCCCCAGGAGCAAGCAAGGAAGGCTCCCATTTCCATAAAGCGGGCATAAAGCCGTTACCTATGCGGGTACTATCCCATGCCAGCAGAGTGGTCTTCCTTGGGTGCAGCTAGGAAGCCACCGTGGTGATCACGGTATTCCCCTTGCCAGGGAAGTACAGGCTACATTTGATCGGAGCTGAAAGGCCAAGAAGCCCTGGTACGTGCTCCTGCCAGCCCAGGATCATCTTTGGAAAGGCAGCCTCCAAAACAAGGCAAGGGCACGCGGATGTGGCAGCTGCTCCCCTCTCCCTCACCAAAGCCCGAGTCCCCCCCAGTGAACGACGTGTTGCAGGAGTGGACGGCTGCAGCGCCGAGAGCAATACTGCGGGACTTATTGCTGCTTCATTTCCGTGCCCACCTTGTGACGGGCATGGAGGACATCCTGCTGGGGCTGGGAGGGGGCCAGGCTCGGGGACGTGCTCGCGAAGCTGTGCAACTTTTGGATGAGCGTGCGCCGGCTCCGAGCTCAGTTCTGAGCACAATGCGAAGGCCTGCATGGCCGCCGCGGGGGAAGCTCCTCAGGGCAGCTCCACACGCCAACAGGCCCGGTCAGCTCTCGCGCGCCAGCACTGCACGAGGCAAGGCCTTTTGCAGGCAAGATCTTGCACTGCACCAACGGCACGGGCGGGACAGGTTTAGACAGTAGAGCTTCTGCACGCGAGGCACTCGTCTCCGTCATGTCTGCTATTCTGGAGCAAATCACGGCGTATCCGCTACCCGCTGTGGCCAAATGGAAACGAGGCACATCCACTGTAATGCAAGCACCAGCGCAGGTGGGAATAGGAGCGGTCCCAGCTCCTCCAGCGTCAACCCACACGCAGGCTAGCGGCTGCCGGCAGTGGTGCGCCAGCATGCCCGCCCACCGGTCCCTCAGCCCCGGGAACAAAATGCATCCATCACCTGCCATCCACGTCTTCAGATCTGACCAGAACGCACCCCTCCGGCTCCTGGGACAGGGGCAGGTCAAGGGGGTTGCGGGGCTCTTCCCACCGAAGGGTGACAAGTGGCTGGGCAGAAACCAGGCGCATATTTGACAACCTGGCTCTCTTGTGAGAGCAACGAATCAGGCACGTAGGTCCAGGGGGGCCGGCTCCAACACACACGCGAGGTGCCGCGGCCCCGCCAGGCCTCTGGAGGGGGCCTGCGTTGGGTTTACAAGAAAGAAAATGAAACAGTATTGACGGGCCCCACCCTGGAGCCGCTCTGCTCGGGAACTCCCACCGGCTTTCTGAGGACGGCTCACGGGGCAAGCGTACAGGGTCAAGCTCCGTCACGGAGGTGGCCTAGCCCGGGTCTGATTTTCCAAGGGTGCACACGTGAGCATTTCCAAACGCAAGCCACATGCAAGCCGAGCCGCCCGCTCGCTCCTTATTCGGTGGCGTTGACATGCAAGAGTCATGGACCACAGCGACGCCGCGCTAGGGACCGCAAAAACAAACGTGGTTTCTGCAGGCAAGCGCTCGGGGATCTGGATGCACGTGTGGACGAGCGCGGTTGCTGCAACGCGCCGCGTTTCCCGAGCACCCAGGTGCGGCGTCGCAGAAACCGGGGTCTACAAAGACGTGCCGAAGGAGAAAGGCAGATGGCCGAGCCCTTTAAACGCGGGCTTTGCGGTGCATTTGGGAGAAGGGCTAAAGCCAGCCAACAACAAACACAGCACAAGGAGGCAGAGAGCGGGGTGGGGGGCAGAGAGAAGTTGTCAAGGGTTTGAAATGTAACGTGAATAAGCTGCCAGAACGGGACAGATGTTTCAATGCTCCCCCTCGGCAGTGTGAGAAAATTACTGTCCAGTGACCAAATGGCACGTCAGGTTCCCACCCTCGCGGCCTGTCTATTATCTAAAGCACAAGACAAAAGGAGGGGGGGGCTGGGCTGGGGAGAATCCTATTGTTGCCCCGCGCTCTAATTATGGAAATCTTGTTAATCTATTCAGCAGCGACTCTGAACGGGGTTTTTGTCAGAGGGCTCTTGATGGGGAGCGACCGGCCAGCCGCCCCGTGCTGCCAGCGTGAGCACCCCCCCACCCTGCTCCTCCAGCCCCCGAGAGCCACGTCCCGCACCGTGGAAGAGCAGACACCTCCCTGGACACGCACGCGCGTGTACCGTACCAAGTTGCATGCACACGCACATGGATGAGGCGTGCGTTTGCACATGGCTATTCGCGCGTGCTCCCCTCTTGGACGCCGGCGCGAACGGAGGAGTGCGGAGCCGATGCCGGCCGGCCGGGGCTCCCCTGGAAAGGCCGCGCTCCTCGTTTCAAGCAGAAATGCAAGAGTCCCGTTAGCGGGCGGGGGGGAGGGGCAGAGATGACCGGGGAAATGGAAAGCAGGCAGCGCTGATTATGCGACAGCCGAGGCCCAGGCAGTCGCGCGGGTTGGGGGTGGGGAAGAACGAGCCGCACGCAGACCCCCAGCAACAATAAACAGCTGGCGCAGCCCTCGCACCGCTCCGGCAGCCGTTGGACAAGCCTTGCCACCCCCTACGCTGCGCCCAGCACGGAAATGCGGCCCCTCTGGGGAGCTGGACCTGGGTCCAACACCTGGACCCTGCCCATGGGGTCTCCCGTGGTCCTCGGTGCACCCCTGGAGAGGCCACGTCACACAGTTGGGCCCCCTTGGCCCAGGGAGGCAGCGCTTCAAGGGACCCGGAGGGCAGTGCTGGGGGGCAAAGGCACAGGACGAGCACCTTGGAGCTCCGGCTCTGCAGACGGTGGCCGAGGGCAGCAGGGAGGGGGCAGCGCATCCCACCTGTGACCGGGCACCTCCGGCGTATTCCTCTTCCGCCAAAGCAGCCCAACCCACGGTGGAGAGACCCGCACTCAGCAGCCCCCTGTTCAGTCTGGCTCCCTAGTAGCAGCCTTGCATAACAGAGTCTCCGGGCTGGAAATGCCCCTGGATGCAAAGGGCTCCGGGCGCCTTCACGGGGCCCCGAGAAGTAGCTCAGCACTTCCCCCTGCTCTAGAGAGACGAGGAGACCGAGGCACAGGCCGGCGAGCTGCTTTCCCAGGCGGTGCCCCAAAATCTCCATAACAAGCTCCAGAAAGCGGATGTGTTTTCCAATGGCCTTTCCAGCCCCACTGGTGCACGCAGCTCGCTTGCGCCCTGGGCTCGACGCCCACCTGACCTGCGCCACTGTCAGTCAGGTGCGACACAACGGACCTGAGCTCACACTGAATGCGCAGGAAAGCTTTGCAGAGAGGAACGAAGACTTCTGAGCGTGCAAAGGAGATGTCTCCCATCAGTCTATCCCCAGCAGCTGTGCGCCCCACCTTATTTTATTTTATTTTTTTACTACCAGGGCTGTTCAGGATGCACTAAAACACTCTCTTTCTGATGCTGTGGCACTTTGGGGGTTTGGGTAAAATGGGAAAGTGCAGGTTTTTAATGGCATCGTTTCTACCTCCCTCTAAACCAGCTACATCCTTCATGCCCTGCAGCTCCTTCTGGGTGCATGCAGAAAACTCTCCATCAGCTCTAGAGCATGCGGCCTCCGCCGGAAGATAATGCAAGCAATGAGAAACCTTTATTAAAATACAGCCCTAGGTGTTGTGTGGAAACGGGGTCAGCTCCTCCAACAGAGTAAACCAGCAGGGCCAGGGCAGCTGGGCCGCTTCATACCAAAAAGCACATGGTTCCTGGCTTGAAAGGCTGGAGCTGGCACCGCCGGGACAGGAATACTTGGCAGCTGTCACCAAAAGGGCAGTCGCTGCACACATGTGGGTGCACGGAGAGCTGGCGGCCTGCCCTCGTGAGGCTGCTGTAAAGTCCTAGGCTGGATTCTCCACTGGTGTAAAACGGGTCCAATGGAGTATGGCAAATTTCCACCAGCAAAAGATTTGCTCCCCAATCTCCCCTCCCTGCTGCCGCAGCGCGGGACGCCCAGCGCAGAACCCGGCGACCCGGTTCGACGTACGGCACCTCGGCAACGTCAGCGGACGTGCTCCAGACCGTAGAGGAGCAAGGCCGGACGGGACCTTGAGAGACCGGTCCAGCCAGGGATCACACCTGCGACCCCAGCGTTATAATTGGGGGCTGATCGCCCACCGCCCCTCCGCGCAGTGGAGCTGCGCTGGCACAGTCTGGCGTGCTGCTTTCGAATACATGCGGCAGTTTTTACACCACTGGGCGCCGAGGTACAAATTTGGGCTGTTCGGCGAATCCATCGGGGAGCTGCACGTCTTTGTCTGGTGCGTTTCCCATCCCCTCCCAGCACATGTTGACAAAAGGAAAGGATGGTATTCCAATCAGAGCGGGGTCAATGTACATGTGTTAAAAGGATTTAGGTTAACTCTGATCATGCCCCCTCCCCGCCCCCGAGGAACAGACACTGCCCAGAATAGGGCTTCTATTTTTCCTCGCTCCCTAAGTGAGCCGGGGGCTCTATAATGTCCACTCTGTCCACTCATATATCAAGTGCAGAGCAGCTGGACATCAGCTCGAAATGGAGACTGACCAACAGGCCATTTCCCATCTGTGCCATTTCAGCATCCATCTAGCAAATGAAAAATTAATACATATCCATTCGGACTGGCAGCAGCTGAGCATTACCCATCTGTCAGGCCAAGGCCAGATAATCCTAGCTAAATGCAAGCGGGAGAGAGCGCGCAGCATGCACGGCTGGGGCTGGGACAGCCCCGAAGTGCAGCCTCTCTGCAAGGGAACGCGGGACTGAAGTGTCCCGATGCAGCGGGATTTTCCTGAATGAGGCAAGGTTTCACAATGGCCTGGGCAGGAGGAGGTAAAACCACACTGGAATGAAAAAAGCCATGAATTGCAGCAGCATCGGTCCTGCACATCCTGGCCTGGCTTCAAGCTCCTCTCGTAAAACAAGAAAGGGATGGTTTCCAGTCCTGCTGGCTGCAGGGGAAGCTCACGAACACCAGGGAGGAACCACAACCCTTGGTGTTTGGCGCCCGGCACCCAGAACAGGGCCGGCAGGGCCCAGGGTTCAAGTGCTCTCATGGGACTCGTGCCAGCCTCACGCTCACTGCTCTGCCCCATGCACGTGGCTTGCACGGGAGCCGGATGCCCCCGTCCCACAGTGCGTTGGCCCTGGGCAGCGAGAGCAAGCACGCGGTCCCCTGCTGTGTGCATTTTAAAGGGCTCCCGCCGGCACTTCTGCCATATGTGCGGCTTGCTCGCTCCTCACCGGAGACAATGAGAGACTTGTGAGCCGGAGCAGAAGCTAGCCTCAGAGTAACGCCGGGGTCGTCCCATTGGGGTTACGTCCGACCCAGCGCGCCCGAGTCTGCTTTCGCTGACGGGGAAAATCAGGAAGGGCCCTTGGCACGCAGAGAGTGAACAAGCACCTGACTCTCCTCGCTCTCACTTTCGCGTTCCCCTGCGTTGGTCCCGGGGCAGGGTCTGAGCTCCCGACGACCCTTCGCTCCCCTGCACAGGCTCTGCCATGATGTGGGGCATAACTCCAGGGACAAGGCTGTCGCTGAGGCACAGTGCACTGGGAACCCACCCCAAAGGCTGGCTCTGCAGCTAACCGAGAAGCTCCCTGCAAGGGGGCTTGCAAAATTCAAGCAGCTGGGGCACGCGACGGTTCTCACGACGCACGAGTCAAACCAGGTCCTGATGAGCTGGGACATTTGGGCTGCTAAGCGCCCGGGACAAGACCACCCAGGTCTGTTAGCCAGCAGAGTCCAGTCGACCAGCGCGGGCCCACAGCCCTCCACGGTGACACCCCCGGGAGGCTCAGGGCTGCTCCCCTGCTCTGATTAGCTGGAGCCAGGTCCAGCAAACTCTGCAGTTTCCAGCCCTGATCCCCGATAATCCGGCTGGGTGGGGCTTGCAGCTGACTGGCTGCTATTGAAGAAGAGCTGACACGGGCATTCAGGGTGGAAATACCTGTCAGGACAGTCCCCGACCGGGTCTAGGGGACGGACTGCTCCTCCCTCCCCGCTGCGGGACTGACAACTGCCCTCTGGAGACTTGGGGAAAGCAGAAATACCAAAGCAGAGCGGCCTCTGTGCCCAGGCACGCCTCACCCCGTTCTCAGCAGGCCACGGCCCTTCAGAGCCGCGGGCAGCGGGAACAAGCAGGTGCAAGACACCGGGGTGTGCGGGGGCCACAGCTCACCGCGGTGCAAAAGGGCCATGCTTCTTCGTCTGTGGAGCCCGACTCGACCCCTGCCGCTCGGAGGAAGCTGGCGGCACGGCCCTCGTGCATTTGGGGTCACCACGAGCCACGTGCACACAGCCCGCAGAGGGAAGGGCAGGGCTGGTGCAGTGCCAGGCAGCAGTGAGCCCCCCTCCGTGGCAGCTGGGGGAGCCATGCATCGTGCTCAGCCTCCCAGGTCAGCCTAGGGTGCCACAGTCCCCGCTCCGTGCGTGGGGTCAGCCCATGAGGTGCCCTAATACCCGTGCACCGCGGCTCCCAGGGCTGTCACTGCTTTGTGCCGCTGGAAAGCTGCCTGCTAGCTCTGGGGGCAGGGGACTGCGCAGCCACCCCCCTGCCCAGACTCCGGGGCCCCAAGGTCATCCTGCCCCGGGAGGCAGCGGGTGAAGGAGCATCAGGACCGAGCTAGAGTGCTGAGGTCCAGGCTGGGCCACGCAGCCCAGGAGGGCTCGACTGGGGCCTGGAGCCCTTGGGGATCGCATCCCTTCCTGGATATCTCCCGCTGAGACAGGCCGAGGTCCCCAGGGCACCACTGGATGTTACGCCCCGAGAGGCACCAGCCCAGGCTATTTCCAGAGGATTACGTGCAAGAGGAAAATCCATTTCTAATCAGCAAAACAATTTCCCCAAACAGACGTGGCCCCGTAAAAAGGTCGGCAGGTCAAACGAACCCAATCTGCATACGATCTGCAAGACAATGCCCGGGCCGGCCACCGAGCCACGCTGCAGCAGCACGAGGACGGGGAAAGCAGCGCAGCACCAGGGACCAGCACCGGGTCCGCTAGCATCGCAGCACCGCACGACCCACCCCCGGGGCCTCGGTCCCCGCCCTCCTGCGCTGGAGGAAGCAGGGCAGGGAAAGGAAGAGCGCAGCAATCTCCTTCAATCTTTGAGCTGCCCACAGGTCCCGAGCCTCAGAGCGGGGCTGGAAGCAGCGGCTGTTTGTGACTCCTGCTTCTCTCACTTGTGCTGGTTTTCTCCAGCCTCTAAAGACATCTCCACCGCTCTGCTCAGAGCCCGGGACCCCCCCACCCCCCGCAGACTACCCTAATAGCACTGCCTGCATAGCTTAGCCTGCGGGCCTCGCATGCTGAAACAGGAGGCTGCGCCATCCAGATGGGAGCCACCACCATGGCCTGCTGGGCAGGACACTGGACAGGGAGTTGGGCGCTCTGGGCGCTGTCACCAGACTTGCACTGTGCCCTCGGGCAAGTCGCTCCCACCTCTGGGCTTTCGTTCTCCTCCTGCGCCGTGTCACATCTGTGCAGTGCCTGGCACCGTGGGGGCCCGACCTCAGCTGAGCATGCGGGTGCTGTGCTCAGTGACGTGCGGGCACCCTCGCGCCGTGGGCTCCAGCCCCGGCCTTAGCACGGGTAACTTGTGGAACGCGTCGCCCCAGGAACAGGTGGAGGCAGAGCACAGCCAGGCTCAGCAAGGGCCGAATAGATTCAGGGCCGATCCATCGATTAATGGCTGTTAAACAGAGCAGCTGGAGAGGTTTCCTCTGGCATCTCTAAGCCGATAACAAGGATGGCAGGGAAGGTGCTGAATAGGGGAGAGATCGCTCCAGAGACATCCAGCTCCGTGCTCTCCCTCTATGCATCCACCCTGCCGCTGCTGGAGACAGGCTATCAGGCTAGATGGATCAGGTCTGCCCTGGGCTGGCACTGCCGATGCTCCCCTGTTTCCAGCCCTGCTCAGCTGCCCCCACTAAAGCACCCCCGGGAAGCACCAAGAACTGCCGGGACGGGGCAAAGGTAAAGCCCAGAGGAAGCGGGGCTAAAGCCTCGCCAGGTGCCACAGGGATGTTTATGTGCAGCGTTTCTCAGAAGGCACGTGGTTAATAAAAGGAGCCATGGCTTGCGGGTTTTGCCCCAGCTCCATGGGGCACAGCAAACTACAGCAGTGAAACAGGACTCGGCTGCATCCCCGGGTTTGGGGAGGGGAGGGTGTAGCCTGCCAGACACGGCACCAGGGAGGGGGCATTAGTGCACCCGCGGGGCCTTACACCAGGCCTTAACCAATGCCTCAGGCCAGCGTTCCATATGTGTGGTCCTCATGCAACAGCCCTGAGGATGCATCACCCTGTAGCTTCAAATAAATCATCCCGTCTCCTCTGAAAGACCAGAGCGAGCCTCTCCTTGATTCAATTAAACAGCTAATACATTCTAGAGCGCTTGGGCAGCTGATGCTGGGGAGGCCGCGGGGACGGCAGTGCGTAACACAAGGACCTCATGCTACAGAGCCCTGCCACGGCACAGGGCCAAGTGGAGGGGCAGCCCCGTGGGACGCAGGGACCGAGGGCAGCGGACAGTGGGTGCAAGTGTGCAGGGGTGGGGACGTGCTCCCGACTGCGCCCCGCTGCAAAACACTGCCCTACGTCCTCTCCACCCCCACAGGCAGCACAGCTGAGTTGGACTAGGCTTAGAAATGGTCTCAGCAGCCAGGACTCGATACAGCGAGCAGCCCCGTGCCTGCAGCCTGAGCCTGGGGGCAGCTGTGCCTGGTCCCACTCGTCTGCAGTGGGGGACAAGGACTCGGCAGCATCTCCAGGCCACATGCCCCGGTGCCAGCCAAGCCACATGTTACTCGTGGGTACATGTCCCCCTGGTGCTGCGCGTTGCCTGGACCCTGCCCCAGGCGTCTGGGATGAGAGGTGCTGGCGAGAGAGGAGCTAAGGCAGCGCTGTCCACAGTCCAGCAAGCATCCGCAGACCCGAGGCAAGCGCCATCTTCACAGCCCGGGGCCGACAAAACCAGACTGCCTGCAGCACCGACGTGACAAGGGCCGATTGTGGGCTCCCAGCAGAGCCCTCCCCAGTCAGCCTGGCGGGGCGGACCAGACTGCTCCAGCTCCCTTAGCTTCCAGCTTCTGTAGCATGGGCGTACTTGAGCAAAAACCTCCCCGGCCTCCCCAGAACAGCACTGAACCAAATGCGGCCATGCTTCCACGCGGCATGACTGCAATGCCCTCCTCGGCGCAGACCGCCCCAGCCTCGCCAGCTCCTGCGGGCGTCTGAGCATGCAGCACAGGGCACAGAGAGGCTGCGGCAGATGTAAAATTTGACGGTGGGCGCTCGCCGCAGGCCCAGCACCACCATGGCATGAGGCCAGCAGGAGTGGCAGGGCTGTGACAGCTGAATGCCAGGCCAAGGTAAGCCAATCAAACCCTGCACCTTGGCACATGCAGGCAGGGGAGCCAGCAGCTGGGCTGTGCCCGACTCCCCACCTGGGGTGCCCCCCGTTGCTGCCCTGTGGCGGGGGCCCTGGAAGCAAACGTGGCCTGAAGCCCATGGGACCCCAGGCTGCTTTGAGGACTGAAGCAAGCCATGGGTTGAATCAGGCAGGGCCAGCTCTAATTCTTGGCTTTGCAGCGCAGCCCTGGAGCTGCCCAGAGCCCCTGCAGCACTGGCATCACATGCATTGGGCTGGCCTGTCTCAGCACGCCCCTCGCAGAGCGCCGGTGGGGGCGGGCAGCACCAGTCACCGTGAGCAGCCTGCTCCAGCCACTCCTTGCTGCTAGCAGAGCAGAGGCTAGAGCCCGGGAACGGTCCCTCCCTCCCCTCCTGCCCCCAGCCTACGAGCCCCACGGACTGGGGTCCAGCATTGGGGCTGCATTTTAATGCTGGACCCTCTGGTGCAACGGCGACATACGAGGGACAGTGAGCGCCCTGCTTTGTGCTGCCGCACGGGAGCCCAGTTAGATGTAGGTTCAGGCAGCTCGGCGCGGGCTCAGCACCCTCCTGGCCTGCAAAGCCATTCGCTTCCAGGTGAGGGTCATCTCCTCACACGCTGCCTCTGCACGACCTGCACCGCTGCGAGTGACCCCGGGACAAGGCCCCAACGGCCGATGCTCTCGGCAGGGCAGCCGCTCAGTGCTGCTGGTGCCCGTCGGGAGGATGCTTCTGGAGGCGGACGCTGGGCTGTGGAGGACATGGTGTGTATTCTGCCCTGGAGCAGTCGGGGGTGAAGACATGCAGCTGTGCTGCCTCTGTGCGAGGGCAAACGCTTCGCACCAGAGAAGGACACAAGCGCCAACCGCCAAGAAAAGCATCCCTGGGGATCCAACAGCACGGCCGCCCAAGCACGCACCTTCCTGCTTCTCCCGCTGACTGCATGTCCGCTCCCTTCAGCCCGGTGGGATGAAACTGGGAGAGCTGAGCAGGGCGGCGGGGTGCCCTGCTCCCGACAGCTGGAGTGCAAGCATGCGCCCATGCAGCTGGGCCCCGAGGCCAGCAGACAACGCAGCTGCCCCCTGGACCCCTCCAGTCTATCACTGGCAAGAGCTCCTTCCCCTCCTCCAGGCTCCTTTTAGTTACCGGCACCATTGACATCCTCCCGCTCCGGCCCTGGGGCTGGGGCTGTAACCGGGCAGGGCTGCCACGAGTCCCTGACTGCCACAGCCCGCGCAACAGGGACTGGGACTGCCTGGCTCGGGGGTTCAAGGCTGTCCCCACGCTCAGCAGGAGACGTCAGGGGCTGCGACATCATCTCGGGCAGCGGGGAGATGACCGAGTCTTGGCTAGCCGAGGTGCCTGTTGGGCTAGCTTTTCTTGTCGGTGTCTCTCTTAAAGTCCTCCCAACCCAACTAGAAAAGGATGGGTGATCTGGTCCATCAAACCACTTCAGCCCGAAAAGTCTGCGCAGCTGCACGCTGGACGTTACGGCTCACGCTGGGGCACTGCAGCCGCGGGGGGCAAGCCCCGAACGCCCGATCGCTGGAGCGGCCTGCAGTCGGGGTGGCCCCTGCCCCAGCTCCGCCTCGCTGTGACAGCAGGCTGCCGCCCCACCCTGGACCCCTGCGCACCCACGCTCAGGTGCACGTGCTGCGAGTCAGCCCCGGCAGATGCAAAGCACCGTCCCGTGGGCCCAGAGGAGTTCCCAGGGTTGAGGCCTGGGACACGGGCAGAGGCAGGGAAGAAACTCCCCCCTTGCGTCCTTTGTGCTGCGGCCAATGGCCGCCCGACTCCAGGAATTCACAAACAGCGGCGCAGCCCCAAGGGAGGGAATTAACACATCCGAACCACTCAACCTGCAAGGAACAAAGCCCCAAGGCTCAGGCAGGGGAGGAAGGAGGGAGGCTGAGAGGGGAGGAAGCCGCCAGCCTTATGCCCAGCTAAAAACCTGCCCAGATCTCCTGCCTCAAAGGAGTCCTTACTTTATCAAGAGAGGATCTGGGGTTTTATCAAACCCCAAGTCTGCTCCTTTTTCTGGCCGGCAAAACAAAGGTCTCTATACAACCTAGTCAGCAACGAGGAACGATGAGCACGAGAGGCTTCCAGCCTGGGAATCGGGGCCTCGTGGTGCCAGGTGCTGCACGTGTGCACACACGCGCGCGCACGTGCACACAGATGCAGATGCATGAGCACGCAAACCCATGCAGCAGTGCCAGCTCCCTTACTCTGGACAATTTCCAGACCCACCAGGATCAATGAATTTGTGGTACACATGACATGAGGGCTGCAGCAGCGCGGGGACGGGTCAGGGCAGCGTATGCCACAGGGCTGGTGGGGCACAGGGATGTGGGGACACCCAGGAGGAAAAGGTAACTTCCAAGCCACCCACCTGCACTGACAGCTTCTCTAGCAGCTCGCTCTTGGCTTTGGTGGCACGTGGCTGCTCCCCTCCGTATCACCCTCACCCTCGCGGCACCCGGAGCTGCCCGTCCCCCCTGGGACACCACTTACCCCAGCACCCTTCACAAGCCGACGCTCCCTCCCCTTCCGCGGAGGCTTCCAAACAGGCCGAAGCAGTGCCCCAGCCTCCATCTGTCCTTTGCCACCGATAGTAGCACAGGAGCGTGGGGACGTCCTTACAGAGTGTTCCCCTGCACCGCGGGGTCTGGGACAGAGCTGGGTGATGCACCCCCAGCCCCGTGCACATAGCACCTCCGGGTCTGCGCAGCTCAGGCCGCTGCTTGATCTGCAACGCTACCTGCTTCCATTCTCTTTTCAGCAGTCGCTCATTAAAAGGTAATCAGCCTGTACGAGGATGGGAGCAGCCCACGGTCAGTCCATGCCAGGCTACACCTAGCTCGGATGGAGAAGCAGCCCTGCCGCAGGCTGCCCCCGAGTCTCGGCGACGCTGGTCTGATCCACTGCCTTCAGCCACGACAACTCCAGGTTTGCCTGGCACGGTCATTAGCTGTCCAATGCACGGGCTACCCCAGCCCGCAACGCGGGGTGCTTCTGTCTTCAAGCCTGCGTGGACCCCCGGCAGGACAGCTTTGGCCGGAAACAGTAACACAAGCACTGAGCCCAGCACTGTGCAGAAGGGGCAGACCAGGAGGCTTGGAGCGAAGGTGCCCAGGCTGGGAGTCGGGATGCCTGCGCTCCATCTCCAGCTCTGCTACAGACTCACCCCATGGCCTCGGGCGAGCTCCTTCCCAGAACCTCTCCCCACCCTGCTCAAAGGGCCCTGCTCCAGGTCAGCATGTGCCACTCGCACCTGTCCTTTGCATAGCTGCAAGCAACCCAAACGATTATGGGACACAACTGGGCACCCATGGGGCGTCTAAGTGGCAGTCAGGCGTCTATGCTCGATCCCTTCCGCCCTGCTCCAAATCCCTTTAACACGCCAGCTTTGGCAACATGCTGCCCCTGAGCCATAGCCCCCGGGTAGAGAGAGCAGCAGGGGAGAAGGCAGGTGATGCTCCCCCTTTGCACTCATGGCTTTTCAGAGACTCGGCGAGGATGGCTCTGGGTGGGGGAAGAGATTTGAGTGGAAGCTGCAGGACGTGCCCTGGGCAGAGGCAAGGAAAGAGGGAGTGCAGAGATGCCAAATCCTGTGGCCCCAGTTCCAGGAGCCCAGCACCAGCGGCATCAGGACTCATCACAAAAACAGCAAGGTGTGCCCTGCCAGCAACCTGGGCAGAAAGGAGCCAGGGCTACCACAAGCGCTGCCCTAGGAAGGGAATCCTCCACCCTGCAAAGACTCTGGCTCTGCCACTGACTGACCGGCACAGCCTCGGGCACATCCCGGTGCCTCCTGGCCTCAGCTCGATCTACGCAGCGCAGAAGGCGAGATGTCCTAACCACGCTGCATGCATGTGGATGTCCCACCAGCCTGTCTTGTCTGGGGGGAAGCGCTCCGTGCGGAGAGATGTGGCGAAGCATGTGCCACTGCCGGAGACCAGCAAATCCAGAGGGTGGAATAAATGCTGCAAAATCCGCTGCTTGAGAACGCCTCCCCACTGGGACACCTCGAACAGGGACAGCCCAGGCATGTCCCGCCACTGTGGAGGCCAGCAGTGCCCGGCGGGCGAAGCTTTACGTACATGGGAAGCACCGTTACCGCAGATTCCCCTTCACCTTCCTGTGCGTGACTCTAGGTCTGAGTGGCACAAGTTTCCTGACCTTACCCCCAGACCTGAACCTCTCCCTAGTCCCCCCCAACCCCAATCACAGCCCTGCACCGCTGCTGTGCTGCCAACAACCTGCCTGTGCTGGGTGCACTACATGCGTGCAACCAGGTCCCTTGTTCTGCAATAAAGCTGCTCATCTTTTAGCTCATTGCGAGGCCCCCAAGGGCTTTGGAGGCCCAGGGCACCAGGCGCGCAGTCACAGTGGCGAGGCTGGCACATGGTGTTCCCTGAGCGAGGACCAGAGCGCAGCATGGGGAGAGGAGGGATGGGTGCTGTTGCCCTCTGCCCCTCCAGCAACCTGGCGCACCCATGGCAAGGCACCAGTCCCATTACTGGGCCGCTAGCTGGGCACAACAGGAGCAGATCCCACCTCTCCCAAAGGCCACAGGACCGGGACCCTGGAAAACCCGGCAGCAATTTAATCTCCAAGCCTTGGCCCCGGCTCCCTTCTCCCCCTCCCCAAACACGCCCAGTGCAATGCACACTTGGAGCTCAGACCGGGCCCCTCCGTGGGTCTCATGCGCACAGCTCCTGCCACTGGGCAAGGCCGAGGGCACAGTCCCTGCCATGTCTTCAGCACGCTCTGAATCCAGCCGGGACTCGGAGCTTTCCCCCTCACCTAAATCCACCGACGGTTTCACCCAGAGAGAGAAAACCCATGTGACAAACATGTAGAGGTGCAGCCACGTTCAGCCTGCTCCCACGCCCTCGCAGCACCTTATGATTTTAGCAGATTTATGCTTCTAATGCGCGGCCGGACTCAGGGCTCCAAGGGGGGCAGGAAAAGGCTGGGCAGGACCTGGGACACTGCAAGGCATCTGTGCTAGGGAGCAAAGATGGGGTGGGGGACTGGGAACCCTGGAGCAGGTGGCAGCTGCCCTACATGCCCCTTGGAGCTCAGCACCTTCCCCGTCCTGTGACTGAAAGCACACACGCACACGCGGGGAGGAGCGATAGCACCCGGCCTCACACCTGGGCTCGAGGACGCCTGCACCTGGCACCCGAGCTAGGGGAGCAGCTCAATTGCCTCCCGCCCGGCAGAGACCTCGATCCTCGATCCTCGTGCGTGAGCCAGCCCCGAGGGAGAGCCAAGCTGGTGGAGCAGGATTCGCGGGCAGCCACGGTGCGCCCAGGCCCAGCCAAGCCCTGCGAGGACAAGTCCCAGCCAGGAGGCAAAGGGAAACCCGCAGATGCAAGGCTCTTCACACAGGTCCAGAACAAATGACTTCAAACACCAGGAGAATTTCTAGGCAGCCGAGGACTTCGCGGTGCTCCACCAGCTCTGCTGCTGGCACGGAGGCTGATGCTGCCAGGCCGCGGGCGTGCATTTCTCTCCTGCTCACGTCACAGGGGACTGGGCCCTAACTCGCCACGCACAGAATTGGGCCCTTTTCTTCCCAGCCAGGCAATCCAGGTCCAGCACCAAGAGATGTGGAAACCACAGCAAACTGGGCCGAGGCACGAGACTCTGCGCTCGAGACGATCAGACGCCTGTCAGCTCCAAGCCCTGCTATGCTCGGAGCAGAGCTATCTGCCCAGCCCAGCTGCGAATCTCCGGACATCACCTTCAAAACACACTCAACCTTTGTAACCTCCTGTACACAGCGCAGGTTAGCAGCGCATCACCCCTGGCCTTTAATTACACATTTCTGCAACCATTAGTCCCTCTGCCATCAATTACTCCTACATTATCCCATTCACTGGCGTGTCAGGAGTCTAGCAAGCAGTCAAGTGCTCGGCAGGTTCCCACCACGGCCGCCCGCCCGCCCGCTCTGTGACTGATCTGGCAGCTGTCAACCTGCGTTTGCGGTGCGTTGGGTACACCAGGTAGGTCAGCACGTGCACACACACACATGCACATGCTGCCATCCTCTTGCAATCCTGTGCTTCCGACCCTCCTTTCTAACCCACGGTGTTTCAACGCCTGCGCCAAGAGTCGACAGAGAAACACTCCCCAGGTTGGCGCGGCTCTGCACGAGGCTAACGCCAGCCCTACGCCAAGGCACTGGGGTCTGGCAGGCGGCCAATCCTCTGCTTGTGATGCTGCGAGCTTGGGGCTCTGTGGCCACAGCCTTGTTACAACAGAGCTGCCACCGAGCTGGGGGGGCGACGGTCAGTGATGCTAGCGTGTTGGCAGCACAGGGTGGGTCACTGCTGAAAGCTGGGTGGGAGCAGCTGGGCTTTTCAACTGAAGAGTGCTGCAGTGTGCAAGGTTGAGTAGGGAGCTGGGGGCAACATTCACGTGGGAGAAGCAGGGTCCTTGGGCACCTGCGCCCCAAGGGAGGCAGCCACGCAGGCCAGCGGGCGCCATGCGTGGGCACAGGCTTGCTCCCCTGCAGCCAGCATGCAGCACCATGCTCTTCCAGCTCAGCTGCTCCTGGGTCTGAAGCTCACATGCCTGGGGCAAGCATGGGGCATCTCTGCTTGCACCGGGGGCAGCTGCTGAGTGTGTGGGACAGAAACTGCTTGAAGAGAAAAGGCAGAGGCGGCTGCAGGCTGAGACACCCCAACCGGGCCTCGGGGAGAGCGGAGACTGAGGAGCACCTCACCTTTCATCCCAGGATAGGGAAACACCGGCTGTCTGCATAGAGCCTTGTATCACGTGGCCCCCTCCTCTACCAGCGCTTGGGGCAGGGGCCGTCTCTGTGCCAGACCAGGGGTCCCAGACCAGGACTGTGGCTTTTAGGCATCACCAAATATGAACAGCAATCCCCAGGCATCTCCATAATTAGAGAACAATAAAAGCTCCCAGGCTGCGTTTTCCTCTTTGGGCCCCAACGGGAACGGCCGCCTGGTTGTGGGGGCAGGGAGCCCACGTTTAATTCACATCCCTTCCTGACGCAGGCTGGAGCTCAGCAATGTTTGTGAGGCCTTGGCTGGGTTTACTAGGTCCCCCATAAAGATCACGGGCTGCTGATAAGGGATCCCAGACCTGCAGCATCGGAGGAAGAGTCGGGTTAGCAGCCTGTACAGTTTAACCAACATTAACTAGAGCTGCTGACAGGCCACAAGGC
This sequence comes from Crocodylus siamensis, assembly GCF_052110815.1. Lineage (NCBI taxonomy): Eukaryota > Metazoa > Chordata > Crocodylia > Crocodylidae > Crocodylus > Crocodylus siamensis. The sequence goes on from NC_143400.1 coordinate 5,527,411, forward strand.
CAGGAGGAGGATTTTACAGCACTCTCGTTATGCAGCAAAATCAGCTTTGCAGCGCAGACCAGGAGGGTTGAACATCCTGCCCCTCTGAACATGAGGCCCTGTTCTCAGCTAGGGCAAGTCCCGGGCACGCTGCTCATGCCCATACCCGCTCCCGAGAAGGGTTTAATGTTAACGCCAACAGAATTAAACCGGGCGGGTATTTAGCAAAACCCTCTGGAGGCTGAGGTCAGTCCCCATGCTTCTCCCTCGCCGGCGCTGCTGGTGAAAATCCTGCTCTTGCTTTTCCAGATTGGGAGCCTCGGGGCCAATTCCGCTCCCTCCTGCCGCATTCCAGCGGGTTCCCTGCCTCGCCGTCGGGCGCTGGGCCGCCGGACCCAGAAACAGATCCTCCCTGCGCGCTGGGAAATCTTGCGCAAAAAAAAAAAAAAAAAAAAATCGCTGATCCCTGTGCCAAACCAGGTCTAAATCCTAAGAAATGCTGCATCCTGCTTGCAGCCGGAATCAGCCTTTGACTGTGCACAACAGGAAAGAAGGAAAGTCCCTAGAGCTATGGAGCTGGGATGGAGAAAGGCCCCGAGGAAAACTCAGTGATTTGATCGTTTCTCTTCAGTGCAGCGGCAGATGCCCCAGACACCTCAGTCTTAGCTGCCTCAGGGCCTGGTGCTGGGGATTTGCTGAACTGCGTGTGCGGAAACTTCAGCTGTGGTCAGAAGAACCGGGCGTGGGTGCATCAAGACCGGCACGAAGAGCAGCCTGGAGAACGTGCCGACGGTGACGGTGACGGCACCCTCCAAATCAGCGTGTCAGCCCCTCTGAAATTCTGCGTTCGGGTCGACTATCCCCTCTACGCACAGGACGTAGCGGAGCCGGGGCAGGTCCAGAGACAGGCAGCAGGGAAGCTCGGGGAGAAGGCTCCTCTGAAGAGAGCCCGAGGGGCCTGCGACGGTACCAGAGAGGTGAGCAGTCCAGCAAAGGGGGATCAGGACCCTCCACACTGTCTAGCATAAGATCGAGGGGGTGTCAACAATATCGACTGCGGCAAATCCCAAACGGTCAAAGGAAACATTTCTCCCACAGCACCTGCCTCGCTGTTCCCCCCTGCAACACATGGTATGGATAGTCGCGGAGAGCCCCCCCCGCCTGCCGTCCTGAGCCGCCTGCTGTAGCCCTCCCATCTCTCACGCAGAGGCACGGCCTTATTAAGGGAAAGGGAACAACTAAGGTGCAAGGACATGAAAACCAGAAGCGCCTGGAGCAGGATCACGCAGGCTTTGGCCAAGTGCAACAGCACAGGAACCTCTAGCTGGTCTACTTGTGTGCTAGCAGCGTGCTGCGGGTGAGCTCCCTTTGCTCGGGCAATCCAGGCACACATCCAAGCAGCAAACAACAGCCCTCAGGTCGCCGCGAGTTCCTCAGAAGAGGCTGCAAACTGCACGATGTCCTGCTCAGGACTCGGCTGGCCCTGCAACGGTCCTGGTGCAAACCAGGCAACTTGCAGTTCCCGACCACGGGTAGCCGGCGACCCACGCGCTACAGACTCTGAAGGGCAGGGCCTCAAGCATGCGCAGTGACCATGTCCACTAGTTAAGACTCAGATTTTAGGAAGGGATAAAAGGAAAGCTATAAAAAAAATATCAAAGAGCCCTAATAATCCACATGTACTAGGCCACAGAGGTGACACTTTCCAGAAAACGCCTGGCTGCTTCATCTCGTTTCTCAGCAGAGAGCGAGCAGCCCACCGGACTCAAATTACCATGGCTTCCTTACTTCCCCAAAATAAATTCCAGCCGGCTTGCTAGCATACCGCGAGGTACCGTAAATAATGACCGCTGAACCCCACGTGCTCCAGTGAACAATTAAAGGCATTTGGTGATGCAGAGGCCCAAGTTCACAAAACAGCCCGCTTATTTATGAGTCTGCAAACCCTGCCGTCGCTCTCCGGGGCGCTGGTTTGGCTAAGAGGGATTCGCCACATCCCACAAAACCATCCCCAGCCCATGAAAAGGGATCCGTCTAGTGCCTCCTTTAGACTCAACGACGAGATGAAGGGCTGTACAGGATGGGAACATGAAAGGGGACTAGAGGGGATGAGAAACCGAAATTCAGCAGGCGGGGGTAGGGGGCTTTTAGGGCACGGGATAGAAAATGGCAAGTGCTGAACATGAAAGCCATTCCCGTTGTGAAATATTAAATTCAATTTACTGCCAAAATGCTCTCTCAACAGTTGGTAATTCGCCGCAGTGAGAACTGAGGCAAGGCCCCATCATGCCAGTGCGGCTGGACAAATAACCATCCAAGGAATAAGGGTCCAGATACTGGGAAACACCAGACTGCAGGCAAGGCAGGGCACGCTTCCTAACCTGCCCAGGTCCTTTCAGAGACGATGCTGACGGTGGGTCACGTCCTAGACAGCTGCCCTTCTCCTCCGCATTGCTTCCGCTCCGTTATTTCTGGCCCCGCTTCAGTATCTGAAAACTCAGTGCTGGCCTTGGCAGGAAATACCCGCTTGAGCGTCTACTGCAAGGAAAGTAGCAGCGAGGGTTGGACCTAATGACCATCGCATGAGCCCGAGGTCAGGCCAGTGGTCTTCAACCTCGTCAGACTCGAGGCACCCCTGGGGGGGCCCTCGGAAAATGCCACCTCTTAGTTTCCCCTCTCTTTTTGATTGCAGAAAAATAGCAGAGCCGTTTCTGTTGCAAAAACCCTCAGAAAGACCCTCCCCCAATGCAGCGCTATTTGCAATCTCTGGGTTGCACACCTAACAGCGCTAACATGGCGCAGCGCCCCAGGACACCCTTGACAGGGTCTCAAGGCACCCCAGGGTGCCATGAATCACTGGGCTAAGCCCTCCAATTCCCGTTCAGGTGCCTGAAATAACTCAGTGGCCAGCTGGCTCCAGCCTCCAGCTGAAATCAGGGAAATCTCCAGAGCAGAGAGTGTGAAAAGGGAGATAAGAGGGACTGGGAACCTCCAGGTCACCGACGCGTGAGCCCCAGCGCGGCCGAGGCAGCTGACACCAAGATGCCCCTTTAGGCCATCGTGTCAGCCAGCACAAACCAAAGCACCCAGCGAGCAGCAGCTGGCTCTGGGATCAGGGAAGGGGGCGACCCCGCAGGTTTACACTCTCCAGGAACCAGCCCAGCTCGAAGCTTCGCCGCGTTAAAACCGTGCGGCTCTTTGCAAACGCTCCAGGAAGCCCGGGCTGGAGGTTTTCTGCGCTCGCCACACACGTTCACTTGGAGAAGGGGCTCTGCCGGGAAGCCCGGCGGCAGGGAGCGAGCGGGCCCTTGCGGGGCGGCACCCCAGGAGGCCGAGCGCCTCCAACGGCGGTGCTGTTCAAACCCCGCGCAGAAGCCTGAAAGCACAAACCGGCCGGGGAGGGGGCGAGGGGGGAAACACCAGCTCCAGATAAGCAATTGTTAACATGATCCATATGGCACACAACTTGCCTTTCTGTTTAACCAGAATGACAATGGCAAAAGGCAGGAATGCGGGGGGAGAATGGAGACAGAACAAAGGCGGCGCGCAAACCCGTTTCTCGCAGCCGAGTTACAAGAAAACTAACGTGCGAGAGCGCGCCAGCGGCTCGGCTCCTCCGTGGCTTAAGCTGCAGCCAAACCCCCGGCCCGGGTCCGCTTTCCCTCCGCTAAATCGGATCTGCGCGTCTCGGAAACAAAACGCCGCCCGGCGCTGCAGGCCCGGAGGATTTCTCTGCGCGCCCCGCCACTCCTGACAGCGCCGCGAGCCCGCGAGCCGGCAGAAAGCGCCGCCCGGGCAGAGCGGAGCGTCCCGCCCCCGCGGGCCCCGGCCGGAGAGCCCTCACAGACCGGGTGAAGCGCAGAAGCCGCGGGCCGTGCCGGCGCCTGGGAAGGCAACCCTCCGGGTTTCCCACCGCCGAAACGCAGAGGACACAAGTCGCACCGCACCGGTCAAGGCCGGAGACAAACCCGCGTCCAAGCCACCGCAACGGCGCCCCTTCACGCGACCTCCCGAGGGGCCCCGCATTTCTCCCGCCGCCCGGCCTCACCTCCTCATGCCGGCGGGGCCCTAGGGGCGCGCGGCGCGGGCGGGGGGCGGCGCGGGGCCCCGCATCCTGCTGCTGCCGCCGCCGCCGCGGCCGGGACCTGCGGGCTGGAGCGGAGGCGCCGCCGGCTCAGTGCTGCCCCCTCCCCGGCCCGGCCGGCCCGGCCTGGCCCGGCCCCGGCCCCGGCCGCTGCCCCCGCCCCGCCCCGGCCAGCGGGGCGGGGCGGGACGAGAACCCCACGCGGGACGCCGGCACCCGGGGGGGGCGGGGCCGCTTCCGCGGGTCGTTGCCCCGCGAGGCAGGGTCTTCCTCTGGCAGCGCGGCCGGGGGTTGGTCGGCGGGCCCAGCCCTTCCCCTCGGCCGCGGGCAGGCCTCGGCGCAGCCCGGGCCCGGCGCGGCTGGGCGGCCCGTGAGGGGACAGGCGGCATGACAAGGCCCGGGTCTCCGGAGCCCTTTCCTGCCCCCGCCTCTGTCCCCACACCAAAGGTCGTGGTGCCCGGGCACGCGGCGTCCGTGCAGCGCCAGGGCCTGGCTGGGCCGCGGCGTCCGTCACCTTGCTGGGGCCGCTTTCACCGGGAACGCGCCACCGCTGCCCAGGGCTGGGCCTGTGAACCCCCCACCTCCCCACCACCAACACACAAAGCCTCTCTTTGATTTTATATTATTGCACCGGCTCCGCTTCCTTCTTGACACGGTCGCACTCCAGTGAGCTCCAGGACCTCTCTCGTTTCCACAGGGATAATGACATGGGGTTTTTTGTACTTTAGAAACAGAGCGGCCTTCTCCGTTCCCGAAGACCAGCAAGTGAAATGACCCTACATCAGCTAACGGGTTGCAGCAGAAATATGCACCGAGCAGCTCCAATGGGGCCCAGAAGGAGAGCGTCCTCGCGGGGTAGGCAAAGAGTTTATTTCAGTCCGTGTGTGCATGCAGGGCTCCTCCCGCTGGGCTGATTTTTTTCTTCCCAAATCAAATCCCAACCGAACGGACCCAGCTCCACAAAGCAGCTCCCTTTGGAGAGAGCTCTGCCGAACGGTCTGGCTGGTGTTTTCGGTGACAGCTCTAGGGGCTAGCCTGCACCCTGACATTTTTTTACAGCGGCTTGTTTGTGCAAACGCCTTCCCGTGACTGATTTATGTCAGTGCAAGAATGTGCCCGCGTGGGGTCAACAGGAGTAAGTGAATGGAGCATTATTGATGGCTTAATTGGGGCCCACACAGTCACTGGTTCTGTGGCGTGGCCTCCCGTGACAGCCGGGACTGGGCCCCATCGGCACCCAGTGCAGGGTGGCTTGCTGCTCGGGTATCCGTGCCATCCAGGGTGCCGTGCTGCCCCGGTGTCGTTGCTACAAGTACAAACCGCCGCAATCGGGCCCGGAGCCGCCAGGCTGCCCGGTGCGGTCTGCAGGATCGATGTCCTCGGTAGCGACAAGCCAGAGCAGCCAACGTGCGTCCAGCGCAGATGACAAGGACAAGTGAGCGTAGGTCACCGAGGGTTGGCGCTACTAACCTGCTCGAGGAAGAGCTTTGATTGCGAGCCCTCTCAGGTCTCTCTCTGCCAGGGCGAGACGTGCATGGAGTCGGCCCCCACAACCAGCACTGTCCACAGATGTTCTTTAAAAAATGCAGGATTCCCCTCCCTTGTTCTCGCATCGACGCGGCCTGCTCTTACCTGGCTCTAGTCGGCCCTACCTAGCGCCTGCAAGTCTCATCGACTTTCACGGGGGCTTCCAGCTTGTTTTCCCTGTTCGGTAGCAATGAGAAAAGCAGGACGCTGGTGATCCTGTGGCATTGGGCACCTTCCTGCGTGGGCTGGGGGGGACAGTGGGAGCATCTGGCTGGATTCCAGGGGTTCCTGGATTAGCTCCTCGGCTTCAGCCGCCAGAGGGGGCAGCAGCCAAAATGACCGCGGACAAATCCTGGTGACCGAGCGGGTGGAAACAAGGCACGAATCAAAGAAATGCTACGTGTGTGCATGCGCGCGCGTGCGCGCCCAAGGCGTGCTGTCATGCCACAAGAGGTAACGGCACAACCCTCCCAGCGTCCCTGTCCATACCCGTCCTGACACGCAGCTCCACGGACATGCGGAGGAATCAGGCGGGTAAAAGCCCTTCCTACCCCAGAGCCCCGTGAGCATCTGGCTAAATGCACGGCTCACATTCCTTTGCTCCTGCGTCTCTTCAGGCCTGAGTGGAGCAGTGAACTGACCACCACAGCTGTGATAAGACCCTTAAAATAGCTCCCGTGCTGGCTGGGGGACTGGGTCAGGGAAGGTAAAGCTGTCCTGGCTGTGGGGCCCCCTGTGCATCCGCTCCTTTGAAGAACGAAATGCCCTGAACCCTGCTGGACCGAGTTCTGTTGTCTGTGCTCAGCCCGGACACCCGCTCCCACGGGGGGGATTTTGTTCCGTATATCACACATCATGGCTTTAGAAACAAGGTTTGCCACATCCTCTGAGAAGGTTTGGGGCAGGGCCGGAGCTGGACACAGAGCCCGTGCTGCTCCTGCTATGCCCCCGGACTGAACTGCGCAGCGTGGTCACGGGCACCGCTCCCAGGACCCGTACCGACGGCATGGTTCGGGGCAGACGATCTGGCCTCATCACTGCCAGTAGCTCGAGGAGACAGTGTGCAACCTGGTGAGCAGGGAAGCAGAACTGGCATGTCCTAGCGAACCGCACGTCATTCATGTGGCATCAGAGATCCCCTGGTAACAAATACTCCATCAGCAGCCAGTTACTTCTACCCCCCATGGAGTGGGAAACAGGGCGTGCGTGTGATATGGTACCAACCTGTCCACAGCCCTCTCCCCTGGTGAGCCACTTCCACCCCTAAATCAAGGAAGCTTCTTCGGGTGGCAGCTGACAGCCCTTCCCCGCGCTCTCTGCCTTTCTCCCTCGCCGTGCCAGGCCCTAGGAGATTTTCATATCCGTGCAGACAGCCCATCCTATAAAACTGGAGCAAGATGAAATGAGGCGGCTTCCCTGCTAGGCTAGAAAACAGAAAGCTGCCCCGGTCAGCTGGTGCCGGGCCCGTCTGGACACAGGTTGTGTGCAGATCCACTGAAGACACAGTGCCACTGAAGGAAAACCTCTTGGAAGAGAGATCGGGGGGAAGACTGGGATTGTCACAGGGGTGAGGGGGCAGATAACAGGAAATCAAACAGTCCATCCGAATCTTCACAGTCTTTGTTCACATTGGGCTTGTCTGGGACTCGCAGGCCAGGGGGTTGCTGAAGCCAAGAGCTCAGCGAGGATCCAAAGGTCCTGGGCGTGCCTGGGGCTGGCACAAGCATGGAGAAGTGGAGCGGTATTCCCACCCCCATGCAGAACACTGCTAATGACCCAGTGCCGCTGCAAACCCGGTCTGGCCCAGGCCTCGAGATCTCCAGAGCAATGCTTCCCTCTCATTTACCAGGTTTTCCTCTTGAAGACCTGGAGTCACCTTATGAAGCCCATTAGGTTGGGGAAACTGAGGCACGGGGCTGTTGTGGTCATGCAAGTCATTTTCTGTCACTGCACTGTAGATCCCCAGTTGCACAGGGGGTTAGCACTTTTGTACCCACCCTGCCTGTTCAGAGGGCAGCTGTTCGGGGCAGCGGCTGTCTCGCGCCATGCCGTGCCCAGCTCAGCAGCCCCTGGCCTTTGGCTGAGGGTCCCCAGCCAGCCCCAAGCCCATACACCGATCAGGACAATCTAGGACATGCAGGCTTCTGTGCATGGCGGCGCTGGTTTTCACTAGCTGTGCGCTGCATTTGATTCCCCTGGAAGGCAAAACCTGCTCGAAAGGCTCAGGCTCAGCTTGTTAGGCAAGGAAATGCACCACGGTAAGTACAGGGCTGCCCGGTCCGTTTTCACTAATCACTCCCCCTGATTCCTGTAAAAACAGACACTCATAAGACAGGCGCACTGGTGAATTCTTCTCTTGTTTGATCAACGATAGAAACCGTCAGCAGAAATCTATGCTGACACCTCCTCCTCGGGCACACGGGGCTTTCGCTTGATCCCACGGGGAAGCTGACATTCCACACATCACACTAGGATTTAACAACAAAATATGATAATCCTGGGCCCGAGGATTTCTGACATGTGATGCCTACATTTTTCTCCCGGCCCTTTGGTTCACGAAGGGGTGACGCATTGCCAGCTCCGCTTGCGCGTCTGCAGGCAGCAAGCAGCCGTGCCGAAAGCGGGCTCTGCGCACTGGACAAAAATGATTAAAAGCCAAGTGAGAAACAGTCATTGAAGAGGCCTCTAATTGTTCAGTGTCCTCGTTCCCAAGGGATACATCGGGGGCCGGGCTTTAATTCCCTGTGTACAGTGTTTAAAACATGACTATGGGATGGCTTCTCCGAGATCTTGAAGTGTCCTATAGCCGGGCACGGAGGAGCTGTGTTGGACCCGTGGGAAACTCAGTCACAAGGGGAAGGCTGGCTCTCGTGGGTACGAGGTCTGTGGTCTGGTCCAAGCCTGGCTACTGCGTGGCCGTGGACAAATCGTGTCTTTCCTAGACTCAGTTTCCCTAGCCACGCAGTAGGGATGAGGATACCTGTATCCTTCACGCGCTGTGTTGAGAGCTGTGTGTGGACCAGGCATGATGCCCACAAATGCTATTTACGTCGCGCTCATCAGCCCTGGCCGCCTTTCCGAACCCAGTGAAAGTAAAGGGGTGGAGAGGGAGGCACTCTCTACCCTCCAGCAGCCCTCCATGTTGTTGCAGAGCCTGAATCTAATCCAGCCCTGGTGTGTCCGGAGGGCTTTGCTCCCATCAGCACCGTATCTGGGAGCCTGCCTAGTACATGGGGTCCTAGCAGCAGCCAGGGCTTGGTTTGAAATCAGCTTCTGTGCTGTATTTCCCATGGAGAAGCCAGCAGTAGGGTACAGGCTAGGCTGTCTTCACAGCGCTTCAGCTTCACTGATCCCCGGGAACAGCACGCAGAGCCCACTGCACAAGAACAAAACCAGAAGGCAGAGAGGATTATCTCTGCTGGAACATGCCCTGTCCTTCTGGAGCAATTAGCATGATCGGTTTAGCATGACCAGTCTCCCTCTTGCTGAATACTTTACTCTCCCCTAAAAAAAAAAAAAAAGCCCAGTAAAGCTACATAAAATAATGCCTCTACTGTGCATCTGGTGTGTGTGTGTTATAGGGTTTGGGACCCTGATCTTGTGAGCTGAACCAAGGCAGGGTTGCTGACAACAGCTGGAGGCATCCGATGGCGGCTGATGATTTTCAACAACTCTGAGCTGGAAGAATCAGGGGGAAAGGAAAATGCAACTAGAGGAGGGAGAAAACAAAGCCAAGGAATCAGCAGCAGGAGAAACCTGCCCATCGGGTCCAGGCGTGTACAACATCAGACCAGGGAAACAAGGTCTCGGGTCAAGATGAGCAACGCTCAGAAAAGGTTCAGCACAGAGTAGAAACTCTGCCTGGCTCCCTGGGTCCAGAGAAGGTGCCCAGGCCTCGGGCTTTCTCGTGCAGGTCTTGGTGGCAGACGGGGCTCGGGGCTGCAGGGGAGGTGGACGCAGGCCAGGAAGCAGAAGCACGTCCAGCAGGTTCGTTGCAGGAGGTGAGAGCAGGAGCCACCGGGTGCAAAACGGGTGTCTGCACACAGAAGGGTGGAAGCCCCAGGACACCCAGCAGCCCTGCTCTGACCTCTCCCTCCAGGGAGCGTAGGGTAGTGGTCAGTGGGCCGGATGAGTTTTGGGATCCTCGTGGCCACGTCCCGGATACGGGCTCCCGGGAAGCACCAGACCTCCCGGGCTAAGGGGTCGGGGCGGCAGATCGCGCCCTCTGAAGGGAGTCTTCCAGGGCGAGCACTTGGTGAGTGGCCTTGGGGAGAGCAGGGGCGGTAGCTGTGGGTGAGCCTCCCTTGCCTGCGGGAGCTGGCAGCTCTGCTGGGGCTGCGAGGGGTAGGTACCTGCTGCAGAGCTTCAGAGGGGCGGGGACCCTGGTGCACCGAGCCTTGGGGCCGTTGACCACCTCGGTCCAACCCCCTGGCTGGACGGTGTGGGAGATCCTCGAGTCCTCCCTTGTCCTGGAAGGTGACCGTGGTCTACCCTCCGCACCAAGGAGTGCTCCAGCATGGGGAGCCAGGACACCTGGCTTCTCCCCCAAACCCTGGAACGGGAGCGGGGCCCAGGGGGTGGAGCCAGGCTCTGGGACCTCCACACCTGGACTCGCACCGAACCCCCAGAGCCATGGCAGTGGCCCCTGCGGGCTGGGACGGGGCCAAGGCAGCTGGGAGCTGGTGTGGGGAGGTGGGGGCCACGCTGCCATCCTTCCTGCAAAGCAGCCGATTGTGTGGCACTCCCCGTGAATGAGTCCACCCAGCATGCTGGCACGGGGACCCCTCGCAACCGGCCCTCGGTCTGCGGGCAGACGGGGCGCCGGGCATCTCGTTCCTCAGCTGTTCCTGGCGGACGCTCAGCATCACACAGGACCAGCAGGGTTCACAAAATACTTTATTTGTAGCATTGTTATCACAGCCATCACCAAAGCTCAGCACCCACCACCCACGCACCCCAGGCTGACCTGCAGCAGTGCCTCCTGCTCCTGCAGGGACACGCGTGTCAGCCCCCATTCAGCCCTGGTCCCCGGCACGGCGCAGCGCGACCACGCTCCTGCCCTTGTACCTGCAGCTTCTGCACCGCTGTCTGGTCCAGCTGCTCCAGCTGCACCATCCGCTCCTTCTCCAGGCTGCCCATCAGCTGCCGCACGTGCTCCTCGTGGCTGCGCCTCTGCTCCTCCAGCTTCTGCCGCAGCTTGGCCTGCTCCTGCCGCAGCAGCTCCTGCTCCCGCGCTGCAGTCTCTGCCCGGGCACGTTGGGCTGGGGGTGGCATAGGGGGTGTGTTATTGCACCCGCCGCCCCTGGAATCACATCCCATCCAGCCCTTGCCCCTTGGCATTGCCTCACGCGGTGCCCCTGCCTGATGCACCTTCCACCTCCTCCTCCTTCTCCGCCAGGGCCTCAACTGCGCAAGATGACCTCGGCTGCTGGCTCTTTGGAGGCGAGGAAGTCCGCCAGGGCCTTGTCAGCGGGTAAGAGGGACAGGCATTTTCCAGGGAGTGCGGGGTGGGGCAGGGGCCTTTCCCTCTGGATCCAGCCACTGCCCAGGCACCCGCCCAGCTGCCCACATCACTCCAGGCAGGGGCGCGAGGGCAGTGGACACGCAGGACAGGGGCCCTGACACCCAGCTGGCCCCAGGTGCCCAGCCTGGGGGTGCGGGATCCCCAGGAAGGCCCTGGCAGACCGGGCGGCTCAGCTGGGCCCTACCTTTATCCCGTTGCCCAGCACCTGCCAGTAGTGCTCCACCATCTCCTCCTGGTCACCCAGGAAGTGCTGGTAGCCGCTGGGCACAGTGTAGGCCCTGTCGCGGATGTGGGCATCCAGGTCGTGTGAGACCTCTGCGAGCACGGCCTGGCAGCGCTGCAAGGATGCCCGCTCGTTGCGCTGGCAGAGCTCCTCCTGCTGCTGCTCCAGCCGGCGCTGTGGGCACAAGGACGTGTGGGATGGGCATGAGGGGCATGTCCCAGCAGTGGGGCTGGGCCAGAGCAGCGATGCCCCCCGGGCCACGGGACTTGCCATGAGCTCCCCGTGGAACCGGCGCGCGTTGTCCGTGAAGGCACGTGCCATGAACGCTGTCAGGGCCTTGCGCTCAGCCTGCGCGTGCAGCACCAGCAGCTTTGCCAGCGTCTCTGTGGGCAGTGCCACCTCTCGCCCCAGCACCACCTGGTACCGGGCCACAGCATCCTCCACCGCTGCTGCATCCTCCACCTGCGCCAGGGCCAGCACGGCGCATGCTGCTGCGCATGGCATCCACGTAGGTCACCACCAGGTCCCCCAGCACTGTGGGCCTGGTACTAGGGCCCCTGTCCTCCCCTTATGGGTACCAGACATGGCAGAGACATCCCAGAGACACCCCTTCAGCCCGGGACTGGCACGGCCGCATGGCAGGGCGATCCTGGGGGAGTCAGCTCCGCCTTGGTGCTGCTTCCCAGGGCAGGGGGACTCCACGGGGTCAGGTCCCATGTCTCCTGGGCCTCATGTGTCCAGCCTGCAAGTTCCTCAGTGTTTTCTGGGGCCGTTCCTCCACCCGCTCCCCCTGGGCTGGGCACAGAGCCCAACCACAGCTTGCCCAGGTTGGGCTGAGTCTGCCCCTGCCTCCCTGCACCGTCCTGCAAACACTCACACTTCGCTGTCACCACGTGGCCACCAGGCAGGGCCTTGGTCTGCGCGGTGCCCCAGATGTACGTGCAGAAGTGGTCTGCCTGCTCGTGGACACGAAGGTCCAGCCGGTCATCGCGCAGCTCCTCCAGCCGGCACAGGTCCTGCTCATGGGCTGGCTGCTCGAACATGAAGCACTTGTGGGCGAGGAAGAAGCAGCGCAGGCACAGCCATGGCAGGATGTAGGCTTCGACATGCTGGTTATCACCTGGGGGGAGGTGGGGAGAGGCACCGGCTGCAGACACGGTGGGCTCTGAGGTCCCCGGGCCACAGTGCCCCACCACCACCCTGGGCTGCACCTCGCTTCAGCTTCAGCACTTGCTCCAGGTAATCGTCTGCTGTGATCTCCCGCCCGTCCAGCTGCAGATCCAGTGTGAAGTCCCGCACGGCTCACAAGAAGGTCGGGAAGAAGCACACAAACTCGGCCCCGTTCTCTCCCACCAGCAGGCTGGCCCCGAGCGTTGCCTTGGCCTGGATGTGCTGCGTCAGCTCCGTCACGTGGCTGGGGCCGGCTCAGGAAACATGGATGACAGTGCCCCCGAGATGGGGACAGGCCCCGTGGCCCATGGACCCGCCACATCCCCACAGCTGGGCACAGCAGTGGGTTACCCAACCCCAGGGCCAAGGATACTGCGGCTGGCCCATGGCGCGCTGGTCGATCGTGCCCAGGCTGTTGTACACCAGGGTGCTGGAGAGCAGCACAGCCAGCGTGAAGATCCACAAGTCGTTCTTGGTGTTGCCCTGCAGGACACACCCACAAGCCCCATCTGACCCAGGCTGGGGGAAACTGAGGCACCAGAGGGGCAAAGGGATTAGCTCTCCAGGCCAGGGCCCAGGGCTTTGGGCCACAGAGGCGCACGCAGCCAGCTCCAGCTTCCCGTCTCATCTGCTTGACCTGCGCCATCAGTCCCCAGCGCTTGGTGCCCAGTGCACCTCCGCCCAGGGGAGGGAGACCCTAGGTGAACCCCAGACCCCGCGCTGTTCGTTCGGAGCCGCCCCCTCCCAGCAGCCCTGCCGGACCCCAGACCACGCTCCTAGCAGCCCCCAGGGCCACACCTCGCTCACCTTCGCGGTGTCACCCAGCCCCTCGGTGTCCAGCAGCACCAGCGTGTGGTCGGGCCGGCGCGGGGGGGCAAAGCGCCACATCCAGATGCCCTTGGTGTGCGACTGGATGGTGGAGCCCAGGGAGAAGCCTGCAGGGAGAGCGGCCCCAGGGCTGTCGACAGCAACAGGGCCCCAGGCTGGGCGTGAATCCCGGTGTCCGGGCACTCACCCGTTCTCTTGCCAGCCAGTCGGTTCATGAGCTAGGACTTGCCCGTGCGTAGAGCCCGGTGATGGCCGCTCCCAGCCTGCAGCTGCGCCAGCGCCTCCCGGTTCAGCGCCTCCAGCAGCCCGTCTGTGGGGCTGCTCTCGATCAGGCAGGTGGGGGCTGGCATGGAGGTCTCTGATGCCATCGCTGTTGGGCGGGCGGCCTGTGGCAGGGGAGCAGGAGCTGGGTACGGAGGCTGGGATGAGGAGAGAAGTGTCAGGCTCTGGGGTGTGGGTGCAGGGGTTTGGGGGCCCGGGCTGAGGGCCCTGGGTCACGAGGGTCATCCTCGGTCTTCTGGGGGTAGCAGGTACAGCAAAGAGGTCTGGGGACATCCAGATTAAAGTGTCCTGAGGGTCAGGACTCAGTGCCCCCCCCGCACACCTGCCTGACCCACACCGGGACCTACCGGTCAACCTCCTCCTGGCTCTGGCCAAACTTGTCATCTGGCAGTCCAGGCCGGAGGCTCTGGCCAGGAAGGCTCCCGGTGACCTCGGGGCGTTTTTCCTCGGTGTCCTTCGTGCGCGTCTCCGGGCAGAGTCGGAGTACCACTGGGCAGTAGCCGCGGGCGAGCTCCCCCAGTTCGCGAGCCGGTGGGCGCTGTCTGGGGTGCTCTGCTCGGTGTCCCCCGGGGGAGCACTTGTTTTGAACCTATGACCCACACGTGCACACCCTGTTTTCTCTTTTGTTGTCCCACGTATTTATTGATGTTTCTAAGGCGCTGGTCGCCCTACCCAGTGGCGGCCCTACCCCTCACGGTTTTAGGCTTTTTAACACTTCAAGCTTTTAGCCTTTTATAAACCGCGAAGACATCAGCAGCGCCGAACATCAACGGTTCCCTGTCCACTACTTTTAGTGATGTCTTCTGGTGCTGGTCGTCCCTCGCCTCAGCAGCAACAGCAGCAGTGACGGCAGCGACCAGCTGGACCCACCCCATCGGGAGTTTTACCATCAGATCCGTCCCCACACCCCATCAGGGGTGCGCGGTCCACGTACACCGCCGGCCGCCATCCGCAGGCGGCCCAAAGTGACTAGCGGTCACCACCGTGCAGCTTGAGGACATCAAACAGTCCCGGAGCGGGTTACTCCATGATAACCCAGAAGGGCAGACTAGCACGGGCCTGGCCGCAGCAATGAGCACGCAGCAGCACGCTGCGCTGGAGGCAAGACAGCCAGCCTGTGCAGGACCCACCTGTGCAGGGAGCTACATGGCCCAGGGTTTGGCCCAGGGCGGGCAGTCTGGTTTGGTCCCGCAGGCCACGGGAGGTGGGGGAGGGCCCCAGAGCAAGAGGGGCCAAGAGAGCCCCTAGCTGGCACCGGGGCTGGGGCTCACAAACGGGAGAGTTGGCGGGGGATGCAGTCGCGGATGGCAGCTTGGGCAGCAGCGACCACGAGATGAATTGAGTGTTCGGGATCCCGAGGAAAGGAAGGAAGGAGAGCCGCAGAGTAAGGCCCCTGGAAGTCAGAAAAGCAGACTGCGGCTTGCTCGGGGAACTGGTGGGCAGGACCCCCTGGGCAGCCAGGCTGCGGGGGAGAGGAGTCCAGGAGAGCTGGCTGGACTTTAAAGAAGTCCTACTGCGCGTGCAGGAACAAACCATCCCAATGCGCAGGAAGACTGGCAAGTGTGGCAGAAGACCAGCTTGGCTTAGCAGGGAGCTCTTTGATGAGGTTAGACATGAAAAGAAAGCTTACAGGAAGGGGAAGCTTGCACAGACGACTACGGGGGAGTACAAGAGCACTGCTTGGGCATGCAGGGGTGAAGTCGGGAAGGCCAAAGTACAACTGGAGCTGGAGTTACAAGGGACGTAAAGGGGGAAGAATAAGAGTTTCGACAAGTGTGGTGGTAGCAAGAGGAGGGTCAGGGGAAGTGTGGGTCCCTTCCTGAATGGGGCAGGTGTTAGCAAATAAAAGCCTAGGATACCGGACGAGCCTAAGGGATTGACAGGCCCCCTGATCGGATGAATGACAGGAAGGCGTTATTTACTACAAGTATGCAAGGTGAAATGAGCCCAAACCAAAGCAAAGTCCAGTGTTCAGCCATACGGTGATAATTTCTCCCCAAACAGGCAACAAAGGACAGTCTGTTTCTCTTCAGCTTCTCCAGGCACGGATCCTCTCACCAGAAGAAAGCTGGGCACGGCGGTAGTTTGTGCCAGGGAGAGATTTTCCACTCTGGAAGCATGCACGCTGTTGGCAGTTTTATCCTTCTTATATTCTTTAGTCCAGCAATTTCAAAGCATTCTTGTAGCTGTGTAAGTGAGGAGAGATTCCCCTGCCCTTTGTTGCCTGTTTAGTGAGAAACCATCATGGTATAGCACAGCATCGTGTAGCATGGGCATCCTTGCCGCGCTGCCAGGCCGTGCTCGCAGAGGTCTCACGGGACCTGGATGCCCACGTCTGCGACAGAGCCTACGCGGTGCCTGGCGGCTACCGCTGCTTCCTGGGTGACTGGCAGGCAATAATAGAGCATGACCAGCAGCTGCCGGGCAAGGAGATAAAGGTCTGCCACAGCTTTCCCAGGGATCCCGCACCCCCAGGCTGGGCACCTGGGGCCAGCCGGGTGTCAGGGCCCCCATCCTGGCCATCCACTGCCTGCGTGCCCCTGCCTGGAGCGATGTGGGCAGCTGGGCGGGCGCCTGGGCAGTGGCTGGAAGCCCCCTGCCCTACCCGGCGCTCCCTGGAAAATGCTCCTGTGTGTTGCCCCTCGCCCAGGCGAACACAGCCCTGCAGGACTTCCTCGCCTCCAGGGAGCCGGCAGCCCAGGCCATCCTGTGCGCTGTCCAGGCCCTGGTGGAGAAGGGGAAGGGGGTAGAAGGCACTGTGGGAAGCGACGCCAAGGGCCAGAGGCTGGATGGGACACGATGCCAGGGGTGGCAAATTCAATAACGCACCCCCTATGCCACTGCCAGCCCAGCGTGCCTGGGCGGAGGCGGAGGTGCGGGAGCAGGCCGAGCTGCAGCAGAAGCTGAAGGAGCAGAGGTGCAGGCACGAGGAGCACGTGCGGCGGCTGGAGGAGACGCTGCAGCTGGAGCAGAAGGTGCTGCTGGAGGAGCTGGGTCAGACGGAGGCACAGAAACTGTGGGGACAGGGTGGTCATGCCATGCCGTGCCAGGGCCCTGGGCTGAATGGGGGCTGACGTGTGTCCCCGCAAGAGCGGGAGGTGCTGCTGCACGAGGGGTCATGCCGCATGGAGGGAGAGCTGCACCAGCTGCAGGAGGAGAGCGCTGCCATGAGCCGGCCTGGATCTGCAACGGCCTGAGCGCATGGGTCTTCATTCGGTTCCTGTTGCTAAAGAACAAGGCCAGGGCCTTTGCCACCTGCAACAGCCGTCCCTCTGCACGCGCCGGCAAAGCGCCGGGCCCCACAGAAGGGTGATTTACGCTCGACAAGGCTGGAGCTATTTTCATGTGTCTGATTTATTAATGTTACATACAAGTACGGAGGGCCTGTGATTGACTGCCTGCGGGGCCTGCGCCCACCCTGCTCCCTTGCCCTCCGTGGGTCTGGGCTACCTGCTCCCTCACACCGGACAGAGCCGTCAAAGCCCTCCACCGACAGGCGTTTGCTGTTGAGCTACGTTTGCACCCGCTGGTCCTTAAACAATACATGCACACGCGTGCACACCCCTGCACGTGGGGATAGGGAAGGGGGCCTGGGACCTGGCTCTGCTGGAGCTGGCAGCCCTGTGCATCCCGACCGCCCCCCGCCCCCTCCACGCTGCTCCCTGCCACAGAATGAATGAGAGCCCGTTTCAGCAGCCCCAGTAGATGAGGCGTGGGAGGGCATGGGGCCGAAGAACCCGCACGGCCCCCGCGGAGAGCACAAAAGGGGTTTAACAGCTTCATCTCCCACATCTGGTTGTGCTTAAAATGTGTGTCGCTAATAGGCTTTTTTTTTTTTGAAGCCCTGCCCATGGAGCCGGCCAAGGCTGGAGCCTGAGGCCCTGCTGATGGAGGGTTGCACAGAGCAGCCGCGCTGGGATCCCTGAGTCAGGCCATTTGCATCGCAGGACGTGGCTAAAGAGATCCAGGTCTCTGTGCAATTAAAACGGGTGCAAGAGGCAGAAGCTGCCTCAATGCCCTTCTCGCTCCCACGAACAGGAGGAAATAGTAACCAGCCATCTGGTTTGCTGCAGCAGGGCCCTGAGAGCTCAGCTCGGGGACCTGAGGCGCTCAGCTCTGGGCCAGGGAAGGGGTGGGTACCACCTCACTTGGCAGAAGGGAAACTGAGGCCCATGGACATGGACGGCTGGGAGTGGAGGAGCTTGGCTCCTGCGTGGGCAGCCAGACAAAGTAGCCGCGTTGCAAGTGCCCTTGCTGGGAGCCCTGCCGACAACTGTCCCCTTCCACGGGAGACCGTGCCAAGGCACTGTCCTGCTTAATAAGCAACAAGCAGGATGGGGCAGCAATGCCGTGCTGGCTGCACCGTGCCCCAGACAGAGCAGGACCCAAAGCAGGGGGTGCCAGGCCGGAAGGGTCAGCAGACCTTCGCTCCTCCTAGACTCCAACCAGGCCTCGGCGGGGTCCAGCAGGCTTTCTTTTCCATCAGCACCCATTACTGTGTGCTGTCAAACCGAGGCGGGGCCCAGCTCGTGTCAGCCCGGCAGCCTGACGGGACGCAGGGAAGACTCAGCCTCTACAGAGCAGGACAGAGGAGCGCTGTTCTCTAGTGGTTAGCGCGCCCTGCTATGACTCCGGGGACTTCCATGCGAGTGAACTCTGCTACTGACCCTGCCTTGCGACCTTGGTTGGGTCACTAGTCCGCGGGGCTCTGCTGATGTATTTATAGTGCCTGCTGATGCCGTAGCTGGTCGAAGCAGCCGTGGCACTTTGAGTCGCGGCACCTCAATGTGGTCACAGCCGCCTGGAGCTTTCGAGAGCAGGTGAAGCCAAGAGAGGACAATGATCGATGGTCACCTATAGCAATTACAGCAAGGGGCTCCGGGCCTGGCTCTGCTCTGGGATTCCCAAATGGTCTTTGGTGAGTCACACAGCCTGTGCCTCAGCTTCCCCCTCGTGGGGTGCAGGCCCTGACAGCCCTGACCCTGAGCTGATGCATTGATGTGCTGAACGCCCTGAGCGAGCCTGGAGCGGCAGAGGCCGGGAAAGCCTCATGGAGAACGCTCCATGCACGGGGCGCTCGCCCCAGCACGGGCAGCTCGGGGCTTCCTTGCAAACGGGCCCCTCTCGGCTGTGCGTCGTGCGGGGTGCTTGGGGCGGCAGGGGCGGCTCAGCAGGAGGGTTTCAATTAGAGCCGTGCATGGAAATGTGGTAATTAAAGGCTGGCTGCCCCCCTGCACTCAGCTGGGCAGTTTCTAAACACTAGCAGCCCCATCCCTGTCTCAGGCCCGAGCCCCGGCAGGAGCACAATGGAGTCTTGTTTCTGGTAACCCGAGATGCCTGAATCCCAGCGCTTTAATTTTCGACTCTGACGCGCTCGCATTCCTCAGCGCGACAATGGCAGATATTTATCCCCTGGAATGCAGCGCCCGGCGCTCGGGCGGCTGGGCACAGCGCCCAAAGCTCCTCTCCGGCCCGGCCCCGCGGAGATGAACTTGGCTCCGACGGAGCTTTGTGGGGTCGCGGATCTTTACCTTCTCTGCCCTGTGAAAGGGGGACCGGTGGCTCCCTGGAAAGACATGGGGCACGGACAGGATGAAGCAGCTGCCGTGCTCGAGATGAGGATCCGGATAGTTATATGGGTGACAAGGAGCCTTTCAAGCCCGAGCCCCGTTACCAGTGCAATCACATGACTCCAGGAGCTCCTGCATCCTGCCTGGTCTCCGAGGACACGTGGCACGGCGGCCCTGCATGCCCGGGGGCAGGCGGCTCTGTGGCGTCCAGCGGCAGTCCCGAGAGCAGGCTGGAAGGAGGGTGGGTGTTTTGCACGCAGTGCCCGCTTTGCCTGCTTCTTAATGACCCCTCGGAGGAGGGTGGTGAAATTCGCTATCCGCACAAGTCCCTGCCGGTCCCGCGGTGGCCAGAATCAGCAGCACTGCCCAGTGCCTTCGCCTCCACTCCCTGGGTGTTCAAGCTGACCCCACCCAGAGCAAGCATTTTGGCAGAGGCAGAAACCCCTTCCCCAGGCTGGAGATGCTCGCACCCAGAGCCGGGGCCAGAACTAAGCCTGGACTCAGCCACGGTGCCCGGGGATGGGACAGCTTTGCCTCTCCTGGCTGCTGGAAACCCCCCTCTTGCCCCTCCCAGGCTTGGCAGCATCAGCCCAACAGCCCGGTGAGGACGTCCTTGGGGCAGGGGAAGGGGCAGACCCCTTGTTGGCTGTGGCCACCTCCAGCCCCCTTCTCAGTCACTTGGCTCCCCTGTCCTGAACAGCTCTGGCCTCAGCGCCCCAGCGCCAGCCCCTCCCCGAGTGCTAGGACAGGGCAGCTGGGCATCCAGCATGGACCAAGATGGCCCAGCTGGCGCTGCCCAGAGCCGCTGAGGCCAGGGCCCACGGCTGGCGCGCAGAAGGCAGCTGGCGAGGTCCTCCGAGGGCAGAGGGTAAAACTGGCCTTGGCTGGGGCCTGCAGACATGGTTTTATGGGCTGAGCCCTTCTGATCCGGCTCATGTAGCTGCAGGCAGTTGGGTCTGTGCTCTCACCCGAGGCTTGAGACCCCCTGCCCAGGCCATGGCCATGCACACTGCTCCCATAACCCCTCAGGAGACACCATGGCCCTTCCCAGCCCAGGTCTGTGACCGTGCTGACCTGACTGCCCACCGCCCTGCTCTCATCAGGGGACTCTCTAGGGTGACTGAGCTCCTCAATGTCATCTTTGACCCCTGGGAGGGTTGAGGACCCCCCACCCCCTCCGAACCTCCGTGATGAGGCGTGTGACCCTGAAGCATCTACGCAACGTCTCTGACTGCTGCATTGCATTGCAGCCTTGCCTTTCCTTCCCCATGCCTCAGTTTCCCCATCTGTGAAGCAGGACAATGATACTTCCTAGGGATGCAACGCCAAGTGACACCTGCCCCTTTCTGCCCCTGGCCTGGATGGAGGCCGCCACGCACATACGGTCTCTGTGTCTGTGCAGAGACTTGTGCCCCGGGTGCTAGGACAAGACGTGTAACCAGCAGTCATCCCCGGGGATTGCTGAAGGACTGAAGAAAGCAGCCCTGGGCTGCAAAGGCGCCTGCACCCAGTGCAGCCAGGCGGTGCGTGGAGGCCCCGTCATCTCCATGTCAGAGCCTGGGCTGCGGGCACGGCCGTCCGCGACCCACGGATGCCCGCAAGGAGGTCCCAGCTCTGCTGAGGCCGGGAGCTGGCAGCTAATTGAGAGAGAAGCAGCCCTAGCAGATAAGGGAACAGGTCAGCGCAGCAGAGCTAAATCCTTGACCTGTTATTTAAAAGGTCAGGCAGAGTTCAACAGACGACTCCAGGTCAATTCACTCAATTAAAATATTAAAAGTTGGAGTCCGGAGCAAGGTACGGGGATGGAGTCCCACCCGTCCCCGGGTGTAAGGGCTGGGGATTACGGCAGGGGTCCTGCGGGCAGGCAGAGCAACGGGACAATGCTAGGGATGCTGCTTATTTCTCGGTTAAATGAGCAAAAGGCAGAACCCGTGGATCACTGCTCCCGGGTGCAGCGGAGCGTGCATCGTGCTTGCCGTGAGCTCGCCGTGAGCACAACCAGGACACTGGATCCGCCTGCTGCAAAGGGAGCCCAGCCGGGAGCCCCCCGCGCAGGAGACCGGGGGTCTGGAGCCTGCAGGTTCCCAGGCCATGGGGCTTTAACACCCCACCCCCCCGTGCACGCAGGCACACGCAGGTGCATGCACACTCCTCACCCCCACCCCGCTCCCGGCCAGCCCCTCAACCTCCTACAGCAGCTCCAATTAATCTCTGTCGTAGGGCAACCCAGAGGAGAGGGGACGCGTCAGCAATTCATCTCACTTGTTTCGGGGAAGGGGGAAGGGGTCAGGACTGGAAGGCAGGACCCCAAGGGGACGGGGCGGCCTGGCCCCAGTCGCAGCCCGGGGCTGGTGGGGGTGCACACGGTGCCTCCACCTGCCTGGCCGGGCGTGGGGAAGGGGCCCGATGCTGACGCTGGTCCAACATCCTGCCACGGAGACGGCACTCATCAAATCAGGAACCCCCCCGCTCGGCTCTCCGGGCCCCTTGCACGGGTCCCAGGGGTCCCAAGAGCCCGGCAGCTGCCTGCGACGCCTTGCCGTTGCCCGAAGGGCCTGAGACCCACCGCCCTCCCCGCGCACCGACAGACACACGCAGTTGCGTGTGCTCCGCCGCGACCTCCCTGCCGCTCACCAGCTCCACAAACGCCTCCAGGAGCCAAATTAGAGATGCATGTGTGAGCCCAGCCCGGCTCCGAGGCCCCGTCACGGGCGCTGCACGGACCTGGCGATGCGGCTCTACGGGACAAGCCAGGCCCCGGCTCACGCCTGTCCATCTCCCTCCTCCTCCTCTCTCCAGGTCACGTCCAAACTCGTCGGGTGAAGTTCACCCCGCTCACCCACGGCACCTACGCAGAGGCCGTCGGGCTCCGTGCCCGGTCTCACCCGCGCGGGGCATGCTTCGGAAGAATAAATGAAAGCTTTCAGCAAAATTAGCAGCAGAGGGAATAGATAAACACTAAGCAGATATTGACTTCTCTTGAGGTGAACGTCAAGATTTATTGACCTGGGGAGGTAAATATTGACCAAGGCAAAGCTCAGGTCAATAATTAACTCAAGGGGCGATAAATCAGCAGACAATGAAACATGAACTCGGTGCGCCCATTGCTACAGACATGCTGACCATCTCCACTGAGGAACCTCCTCATTTCGGTCCTGACTATTACCGTTACTCCTTGAGTAACAGGGTTCTCCAGGACTGCCCCGGAAAGGCCTTTCAGCCCACCTGGCCCGGCCTGCAGGCTCACGGGGACACAGTAATACAGCTGGGGTCTGCGGGGCTAATTGGGGCAGTGGAAATATCCTCCAGGTTCACACCTGAGCTCCCCGTTGCCCCTATTGCGACAAAGCTTTCCTTCTGCATTTCTTCCCTGGAGGGGGAGGTGCGGGTGGGGAGCAGGAGAGCCCCAGGCGGGTTGCTCTGACACCGGGGAAGGGGTTATTTATTGCGGCGATACGTTCTCGGGCCAGGGGAGAGCCAGGCGGGTGGGCGGCGGGACACAGCGCCTGTCTTCCAGGGGCAGGAGAGGCAGGAGGCGGCTGCGGGACTTGGCGCTGCGCTCCGTATCCCCCGCGAGGCAGCGCGGCGTGCGGGCCCGGGGTCAAAGGCCTCGCCATAAAAATTAGAGAAGGTGGGAGGGGGCGGAGGACACCTCTGGGCAGCCCCGCCAGGCCACAGCAGCCATGCTCCAGCGCCCCCAGCCCCTCCCCAGCCCCGCGCTTCCAGGCGGTCGGCGTGGCCTGCGCATCTAATTCAATTACGATCCTTTCCAGTCCTGCCCGACAGCCGCCCCGCGCCGCGCCGGCCCGCTACGCTCCTCGCCAGCCTCCGGGAGAGATGCCATTGCCAGCAAGCCAGCAGCGATCCCGCCCTTTCCACTCATGCTCACAGGCACCAGGGCTGTCCTAGGTGCCCTTCGAGCGCGCCGGAGGCGAGCATCATCCGCGTCCCCTGCCCAGCACAGAGGTGCTCCCTGCACGCGGCTGAGCGTCCTGAGGACCTGAACGCTGGCAAGGGGGATGTGGTGCTGGTCTTTGCAGGATCAGGGCCTCGGCTGGTGTGGGGAGGGGGGGGGCATGTCCCACCGGGCACCCCGTGCACCCACACCTCACCCTCCCATTCACGCTCTCAGGGCTGGGGCTGTGTGCAGGCTCCTGGCAGACCCAGCACCCCCGGCGCAGGGGCGTTTGCGGGGGGCCAGGGTTTTGCAGGCAGCAGATGCTTAGGGTCTAGCAGGGACCCCAAGGCTGTTCCTCCCTTGCTCCACTTGTCCTTGCAGAGGGGGCCGGGGGGGGACATGGATTTGCTCCTGCATTTTCTGCCAAGAGGGAAAGGGGGTTTTCCAGGGAGAAGGAGGGAGGATCCGTCCATCACAACTGCGGTCTGCACAAGGGCCAGGCCTGCTTCCCGCGTGCAAGCCCCCCTTGCAAGTGGGGGTCAGCACTCTTCCTCGGGGGAAGCAGAATGAACCTCTATCAATAAATGACCATCTACTAGGTGCTGGCCGCAGCCTCCCGGCCCCGGGATTTCACCGTGTGCACACACAGCTGCGCCCCCAGACTCCAGGGCAGGCAGCTGTCTTGCAGCAGTTGCTGCATGACTGGTACCTCTGTGCCGCAGCAAACGAGGGTGCAGGGGACCCTGCCGGGGGACAGTCCATCTTGGGGGGCCTGCTAGGAACTGCCTGGAAGGCAAGGAGGCCTGCTGGTAACAGCCTGGGCATGGCCAAGCCCAAGGGTGCAGGCTGGAGCAGCTCCTCACCCAGCAGCGGGATGTGCCCTGGGACCAGCACCATCTCCTATGGGGACACGACTGCCAGCCAAGGCTTGTCTGGCCTGGCAGGGCGCTGGCACATGACTGCACATCCCAACCTCGACAAGGTCTCCCTTGGGGGGAACAGCCACGGGTCTGCGGAGGAAGCAATGGCACGGACCGTGGCATCCCGAGACGGCCCCGGGACTGTGGGCCCATCTGCTGCCGCAGCTGAGAAGCTCCGTCACCTGCAGACCCCAGTAAAAAAGGCAGATGCCCGGTGGGATTTTTACCTGTTATGTCAGCTGTTAGGAGGCCTGGTCTCGTGGCACCAGATGCGACATTACAGGCCCCAGAGGAATGTTTACGGGGTAATTCCCACGGGCTCCCTCCTTAATGGCAAACACAGGGTGCCCTGGCCTTGGCAGCCTGGCTGGCTGTCCTGGAGCGATCCCGAAGGGCTGCGGACGTGGGGTCAACCTGCTCTCAGCACCTCTCTAGATACCACGAGCTCCTCTCGGAGGTGGGCCCGGGCTAGCTCTCACCCCAAGTGACCCAAACTCATTAGACTCCAACAGTGCAATCATAGGCGGCCACAGACCCAGGTTGTGCCAAAGTATGGTGCTGGCAGCAACAGAAGGCTATTATCCCCTTATGAGCCCCGGCTGTGAGAGGGCAACCAGGGCACGGTTAGCCGGGACATGCCATGAAGGCATTTGCAATGCAAAGCAGCAGCTCACGGGCACCTGCAGCAGAGCGGAGGGGCAGAGGCAAGCTGGCCGCCCTGGGAAAGAAACGGGGGAGCCCTACCTCCCAGTCCCTCGAGTCACTGTTTCCTCAGTGAGAAGCCAGCTCACCAGGGGCTCAGCAGAGCCGGCTTGTTAATTAAAACCTGCTGAATAAATAGCCCTTCCCTCCAGCTTGCGATCAGCAGCATCGATCATCCAGACCCGCAGCTCACGCAAACCCTTGGCTTGACGGAGCCGCAGGACTTTGCGCCAGCTCTGGATCAGGCCTCGTGCCTGCCGCGCACGGACACATCGGCCCCAAAGAAGCCTGAGCGCTATGAATAGCCAGCAATGAACAGCTAATCCTGGCTGTGGGAGCCCCCGACAGCAACTTGTGTTATCAGGCACCAGCACCCGTGAGTGCTTGGGGCCAGCGTGGCAGGGAGGGGGGTGGCATTCCTCCGTGCATGCACAAGTGTCCCTGATAGCTCCTCGGTGGGGCCTTGACTGTGGCGCATGTCGGTCTGGGAGCGTGCCGTGCCCATCCGTCGCACGGCAGCTGCAGCCGGCGCCGGCAATGCGCTGCGCCACCGGAGCGTCACGCCGAGGAGGAGAAGGAAAGCTGTGCTCAGACCCCGGCAGACTGCCGCCCCGCTCCTCATTCAGAGCCCAGGTTGGATCCAGACCTGGGGCGGCAGCAACCAGAGCCTCCTAGAAGCCACCTGCCCCGTGTTGGGGGCTTCTGAGGCAGAGGCCATTGATAACGCCACGGGAGCGCTGACAAGGCGCTCAGGTCGGGTGCGCGTGTACCGGGGACCCGGGGAAGCCGTCACTTAGCTCCCGGCTGCCTTCAGTCAGCAGCATCACATGTTCACACCAGATAACAGGCCAGAGGAATCGCTGCTGATAAGAGACCTATTTCTGCACAAGTGCCACGAGGCTGCGCTGGAGCCGGAGGTGACGAGGAGCCATGTGCATGGTCCCGTATTGGCTTGAGGTGACTCACGAGCTGAGGGGAGATGAAAGACCGCGGGGGGATGGATGCAGCCTCTGACACACCCACAACTGGAAGCAGCCCGTGCAGGTAAAGACGCGCCAGGCTGCCTAGTGCCAGCCCCGGTGCGGTGGTTTGTAAAGGAGCTGCCACCGAGTGGGGACGGAGGCCTGACACCCCCCGACTCAGGAGACCGGGTCGGCTTCCAGCCACTGCAATAGGCCCCGGTGCTTCTTGCCCCTCCCCTGGACTCTCCAAGCTTGTCCACGTCCTTTCTGCAGTCGGGTGCCTAAAACTGGACACAGTTCCTGTAAGCCTTAGCCTTCCCTGCCTGTGCCCCTCCCGGGCCTGCGTACGCCTGTGCACGCACCCCTCGCCTGTGCACACGCGCACTCGCTGCTCCCCCAGGCCATCCCGTGCAGGGCTGTCCCGCAGCCCAGCTGCCTCCTCCAGCAGGTTCCCCAGGCTTTCTACCGAGCACGCAGCGGTGTCCCAGGGGCAGCGAGGTGGAAGGGGGCTGAATCTGGCAGTAATTATGCAGGGAAAGTCAAAACCCTGCTGGGTTCCTTCAAACATCAATGTGTCAAAACACAGAACGGAGAGATTTCAAATCCCGAGTTCAGATGTCATCAGCAATAACGTTATATACTTTCAAGGGGCAACAAACTTCGCGGACGGCCCTTTCATCACCACCCCCTTCCCGGCTATGATTTGGTTTCCATTAAGCCTGGAAAAAAAAAAAAAAAAGATGTAGGCAAACACAAACAGACAATGCTCTCAAAGAGCCCTAAGACAGACGTGGGGTCCCGTGACCCCCTGACTCACAGGAGAGGCCTCAGGGGCTCAGGCAGGAGGAACTGGGTCCAGCAAGGCACAACACATGCTCTCTTTTGCTGGGCACCAGGTCTGCGTGCAGACAGGCACTGCCACGAGGAGCCGCGGGCTGTGTAGTGGGCTCCCCGCGCCCACTGCAATCAGGAGGTCGAGCTCCAACAGCGGCCTGTTCCCAGGATGTGCAGCAGTGCCAAGAACAGACCCCAGATCTCCTGGCTCCCACCCTAGTGCCCAGCCCCTCGAGCCATGCTGCGGCGCATTGACCCTGCCAGGCATGCGGCGTGTGCAACAAGACACGCGCACGCATGGGAGCTGCTCTTCATCCCAGGCACCATTCCCTCAAGCCTTGCTCCAGCCGAGGCTGCGTCAGCCTGCCCACGTGGCACACGGGCGAGGGGAGGTCTGGTTGCGGCTGCACCAGGGAACACAGCGCCGCTCCCCAACGGTGCCCAGGGGGCAGCTGGTGACACGGGCCTGGGCTCCATGGTGCAAGGGTGCGGGCTGGACCTTTGCCCCCACCTTGGGTGGGTGCTAGGGCAAAACCTGATCTCCCCGATCAGGGGGTGCAACACCCCTGGGGTCCCTACTGCGCGGCACCGCCACTCTCAGGGTGGGACCAGGAGCCGCTGGAGGAGCGAGCCTGAGCTCCCACGGCAGAAGGGCACGGGTCTGGGGCAGCTCTGAGGTCCGCAGTGCTGTTGTCAGTCATTCATCATGGCTCCTGGCCCATCCCTGAGACGGTCCTGGGCCGATCATGGGTGGGGGCAGCGCGAGTTTCATAGTTTCATAGATGCTAGGGTTGAAAAGGACCAAAGTGCTGAGGCCACTCCTGCCACGCCGATCAGTGGCTCCTGCCACTGTCCCTGACTGGACAGGACTGCTAGCAACCCCCCTGCCCCCTGCTAGCAACCCTCCTGGGGCAGCAAAACAGCTCCTGCTCCAGCCCAGCCCGTGCAGCCGGACAGGGCAGGGCAGACATCCACGTGTGCGAGGGCCGGGGTGACCCAGGTAGGGCTTTGCCCACATGCTGTAATGGGGCAAGAGCAAGAGCTTCTGCGCACCCCTCAATGGCTCCCGAGGTGCAGGACTCTGGGGTCCCCTGCGCCCCTTGGCTGAGCCCTGTTGCAGCCTGGGAGGAAGGGACCATCCTCTCTGGCCAGGCTCTCTTAGCACCCGCCTTTGGCAGCCCTTTGGGAAGGTGCCGGCGCTTCACCCAGGTCCCTGTCCCTGCACCACAGCACATGGCTTCCTCCTATCCTGCATGGGCCAGCAGCCTGGAGAGAGCCCCTGGCCCGGGGAGGGAGCAATGCCAAGCCTGGGGCTGCCGGCTCTGCCCACCCAAGCCTTGTCCTGCTCCTCGGAGGCAGCTCTCCAGCGCGGGACCCACCCGGCTGCCGCTCGGACCCGGCTCTCGGAGACAATGAGCTCCTTTGAGAGGAGGGCAGGGCGTGAGCAGGGCGCCCCAGTGAGTGGGGGGACAAGCAGGACACAGCGCTGCCTCTAACAGCTCCCGTGGTAAAACGCGGGTTTATTGGAAACACATGGACTATTTATAGGTGACATCAAAGCACGAGGGAGGTTTACATAGCAACAGGCTGGATTAGGCCAGGGCATCTGCTTTTTCTGCAGCCGGGGGCTCTCATTAGGCCCTCGGACTCAGAGGCACACCGGCCCTTTTCTTCCCCTCCTCGGGGGACGGCAAACATCAGGAAAGCAAAATATCACCACATGCCCGGCCATGAAAAATATGATAGGAATGAGAGAGTCAAATTACAGCCTGCACACGTGCACGTGAGAGAGGACCACGAGCAGCAGAGGCCATAGAAGCAAACAGGCCTGGGTGTGCAGCTGCTCCAGCCGAGCACTCTCCTCACAGAGGACGTCCCAAAGCCCTGCAGTACAGCCGTGCAGGCGAGAGCCCTCCCTGGGCTGCTTCGCTGCAGCCCTGTGTCCCGGGTGGTCATCACTACCGTTTTACACCTGTCCTGGAGCCGTGAAGCCCTCTGCCCTGCTTTGGCCAGCTGAGCCTTCAACTCCCACTCCTCCGGGACAAGGATGAGCTTTTGCAGGATGGGAGGTCACCCGTGTTGTGCTGGTGAAGAATCTGTTTTGACGGCACCCTGTACCATAGCTGGCCCATAGCTCTGTGATATCGGGTCCCCGCATGGCAGCGCTTCGTGTCCATTCATCCTCCAAACAGACGTGTAATATTTGCAAAATCTATAATGCCGCCTGGATGCAGGGCGGGGGGAGTAAGGCCCACAGGGCAGGAGAGGGCGCAGTCAGGACCAGCAGTCGGGCCAGCTGCTCCTTCGAATTTCTTCACTGGGTCCAGCTGCATTTCATGGCTTCCCCTGTTGCCTTGCTCCCACACACCCACGTGTGCTTTCTGCCTGATCTGGAGAGAGCAGTTCTCCCGGTGATTGCCCAGTGATGGCCATGTCCACCGCCAAGGCTGCCTCCTGGGCTGCCCCTTGCCCTTCTGTGGGCCAAGCTCTTCCTAAACCCTTGCAAAGCCGCCACGCTGTCTTCTTCCAAGTTCTTCCTTAAACAGCTCCTTTTGCCGGGATGCTGGCAGAAACCCTGGCCATGGACACCAGGCCCATGGAAACCACTTGCCATTGGGGTGCCTGGCGCTGTCCCCATCACCTTGTGCTTCCAACTGCAGCTCCGTCGTGTCTCCTGTCGGGTACTTCGCCTGTCAGTACCTTGGGGACAGGTTTTCTGTGCTTGGGAATGGAGGCACTCTGCCGCCAGCCTCTGTGGCCAGGGACGCTGGTCTGCCACGCGCACATCCCCACGCCTTGCACAGCAGGTGCTGGCTTGCAAAAGTCTGAGATGCAGCTTGCAGCAAATAGGCAGGGTGCAGTGGCAGCGGTGGCTGCGCCGAACTGCTCGGCTGGGCTTTGTCAGAACGGAAAAGCGTGCCCCAGCCCTGCGGCTGCGAGACCAGCGCCATGGCCCCGAGTCTTCCAGCGTCCCATGAAGGGTTAACCGTGTTGTGGCCACTGGGCGTTCGAGAGGCAGGTCCTGGAGGCTGCAGGACCCGGTGGAGGATGATAAATAGCCCAAGACGTTCTCTCCCCTTTGCTAATACTAACCGGGCCCAGCTGGGGAGCGGCATTAGCAACTTCCTATTCATCATTTCCAGCTGCCGTTGTCACATCCTGTAAATCATCCTGGCCTCCGGCTCCCTCCTCCGAGCTGGGCTGTTCCACATCGCCCATCCCGGTGGTGTCAGGCCGGTCCCTAGCCCCCGCAGGTGCTGCCCGCCGGGTGGCATGGGTAGGGCCATGGCAGCTCCGTGGGCACGCTGTGCTAGGTCTGCTGTGCGGTCGCAGGTGGGGTGTCCATGTGCGTGAGAGACCGGGTGTCTGCGTTCACGTTGCACCTTGTGCTCCAGCCTCCGGCATCCAAGGGCAATAAGCCAGCCCCGCTCCCTCCCCGAGGGCTCAGATTCAGAGTGCACACAGGTCCCCCCAATCTACTTTCTGGCTCTGCCACCCTCGGGTCCTTTCAAGCTCTCCTCTGCCCCTGGGATGACAAGATGCTTTTGCTTTCCAGGCCTGCTCGCTTTGCAAAGGAGCCTTTGGAAGGAAACCCAGCAACCGAGGCACCCAAAGCCGCCAGGCGCTTCGGGAAGTCAAGGAGGGCATGGGGCACGCTGGGTGGTGAGGTGCGAGCAGGAGCTGGGTCCATCCAGGCTGGCCAAGGACCCCGAATAAGTTGCTGTAGCGGGGAGACAGCTGACGGAGCCGGGCAGCCGGGGCGGAGGCGAGCCCTTCCCCTCCCCGATGTGAATATGCACCAAATTGGGCCCATGGCCTCAATGAGCTGAAAAGACATTTTTAGAGACGTGGGAAGGTGGAGGGAACAGGAAGGGGGCCTGGAAACAAAGCCCTGGGGACGGCGTCCGGCTGGTCGGCCTTTACCTGCCAAGAGCCCCTGCTCCGGCTGCCTTGTAAAGAGCTGATGGATGATGCTCATAACGAGAGCGAGGGAGTGGTCCTGCCGCCCGCCACGGTGGCTCCCTCCACGCACCGCGATCCATCTTCTTTATAGCAAGCGCCCGCAGCCGGCACCATCTGCGGCACTGGAAATACAATTATTGGGGCGGGGGGGGTGCCCCTCTTGCTCCAAATTTGGCAGAGACCTTGCACAGCCCCCCCGAAATAACTCCCCACCCACAGGGGACCTGCATGGCACCCGCTCTCCTTAGGTATAATTACGGCCCCAGAATTAGCAAGTCTAATTCCCTTCTCCATCGCCAGCCCCCAAAAATGAGAAATTGAAATTGATCTCTGGGCTTTGTTGCCGGCCAGCGGTAATTCAATCAGGAAAGCCGCCCCCTCCGCTGCTGCGGGGTGGGGGTTTTCAGCCTCGGAGTCTAATTTGCAAAGGACGGTGTCGAGATGGAGATGGAGATGGAGATGGAGATGGCGGCGGAGGCAGAGGGAGTCTCTGGCTCTGTCCCCGAGACATTCCTGGGGGCTCTCCCGCCGCCCCACGCAGCCCTGCTGCTTTTGGGGCTGCCAATTACCCGCAGCGGCTCAAGGACCCTGCCGCTGCCAACGCCCTGCGCTTGTCCGACAGCCCGGTCCCGAGGCCCCGGAAATGGCTCCACAGGGACGAGACCCTTTACTGGGCCTTTCCCAGCTAGCTTAGGAGCAGGACTGAACTGAGGGGCAGCTTTAAAAAAAGCAGATAATGAAGACAAAAGGCTTCCGCAGCCCCGAGACCCCGCGCACGCTGGCGCACCCCTGGGGCAAAGCTGGGCCAACGCTGCTGCGTGTGCCCTGCAGTTTGCAGCAGGCTGCTTCCCCCCCAGCAGCCCCCTCGAGGCAGCACGGCCGCCTGACGTGTGCGCTGGGACCGTCTTCACGCGCGTGCACAGGATGCAATGTTGAAGATGCAAGAGCAAGATGTGCACGGCAGGTCGCGCCGGATTCAGAGGCACTTTGGCCCGGTCTGCGCTACGACGGCCTGCGCCGGTGGCCTGTCTCCATTAGGGCTCAGCCTGACTCGGCACATGCACGGCTGTCCCAGCTTTAACACAGCAGCCGGGGCGGATGAGAGGGAAGCCTCGTCCGATGCAGGCGCATGGGACACACCTGTCCTTCCAGGCCAGACCAGAACCTCCCGGGCTGCTTTGGCTTTAAAAGCCCCGTGGGCCCAGGACACCCCTGCACCTCGCACGCCCGTTCCAGCCGCCACAGGCAGCTCGGTGCCGCTTTGCCCTGTTCCCCTTAGAAGCCCACTCAGTGACAGGAGAGGGGAGTGTTTTCAGGCCACCCTTGCAGGCTCTTTAGCTCGTTAACATGTCCCGGTGGGCATATGAGCTGCTCTGGCTGCAGGACCTTCAGCCTCTTGCACCACAAAGGCAACGGGAGAAAACGTTGCTGGAACGTGCCCGCCTTTGAGCTACGGGGAGGCCCCGCATGCTCCCCCGATGCCTTCACCTCCCCGGCAGCATCCCGTGCTCCCTGCAGGCCTGGAGCTGGCTGCTGACTGCTCAAAGGCGACATGCGGTGCGGGAGGGGGTGGCTTTTGAGAAAGAGAAACGAGTTACGAGCATGAAACAGTCACGGTCCACTCCAGATGCGCACGAGGAGGGATGGGAACCGAAATGACATTGCAAAGGCATGACATCCCTTTGTGGGTTGGGCCTTTTGAGCAAGGGCAGGACGTGGGCCATGGGAGATTTCTGCCGTGCCCTAGGAAGAAGGGTCCAGCCTCGCCCTGCTTTGTTGGGGGCAGGTCACAATGGTGAAATGTTGCTTTGTTGGGGCCCTGAGTTTGGGAACCCCGAGGAAAGCAGGTGCCCTGCGCTTTTCATAGTTTCATAGTTGGTAGGGTTGGAAGGGACCTGAACAGATCATCAAGTCCGACCCCCTTTTTTCCATTTCATCACTTCTATAATAACCCCCCAGCAGGCAGCCGACAGCAGTGGGCAAGAACAACAGCTTTTGCAAAGAAAGGAGAAGCCCTCGCCGTTCCCCTTTCCCTTGTCTGCCTCCAGCTCTGCCCCAGAGCAAAAGCTTGAGGCTGGATCAAAAAGGGCTGTTTTGATTTCCTGCCTTAAGCGAAACCCGCCATAAACCTGGTGAAACCAAAATCTACCTGCAGGTTTGGCCCAGTTTAACTATCAGGTGCCCCTTGGCTGGTGTCGCTGCCTGTGCAGGCAAGCATGATGGGCTGTGTGCGCTCTGGCAAGGCCCAGTGGTGTTGATGCCCCTGGATTTCCCTCCTCCCGTCCATGCTTCCCGTGGCCCTACCTGGGCGAACAGCTGGGCAGATGCTGCATGCGGGATCCCCCTGTAGCCCCAAAATTTAAACCTGTAACTAACATGCAGGGGCATGGAGCCAGGGCTGCTTGGCCGTGTCCTGTGCCCGTGTGGCCTGCAGGTAGCTCCAGAGACCCCACGTTCTCACGGGGCTTTTGCAACAGAGAGGCCCGAGCCCTACCCCACAAAGCTCCCGCCCGCACTGCAGCAGGAGGTGCCTCTGCCCTGACCGCTGTACGTTATCGGGGTGCAGCGCCCACCCCTGGGCCCTGCATCTGGGGCCTGGTCTCTGATCCGAACCGGCAGCTGTTGTACCAGGCACGTGGCTGGGCAGCAACGGACCTCAAATGTATGGTCAACTGGGCCAAGTGCCCTTGCCATGCCAGTGTCAGCTCGCTGCCAGAGCCACTACGACTGCTACCACCACGTTGCTTGGGTTAACCCTAACCCTAGCCTAATCCTAACCCTACCACCATGTAGCTTGGGTTGACCCTAACCCTACCACCATGTAGCTTGGGTTGACCCTAACCCTAGCCTAATCCTAACCCTACCACCATGTAGCTTGGGTTGACCCTAACCCTACCACCATGTAGCTTGGGTTGACCCTAACCCTAGCCTAATCCTAACGCTACCACCATGTACCTTGGGTTGACCCTAACCCTACCACCATGTAGCTTGGGTTGACCCTAACCCTACCACCATGTAGCTTGGGTTGACCCTAACCCTAGCCTAATCCTAACCCTACCACCATGTAGCTTGGGTTGAACCTAACCCTACCACCGTGTAGCGTGGGTTGACCCTAACCCTAGCCTAATCCTAACGCTACCACCATGTACCTTGGGTTGACCCTAACCCTACCACCATGTAGCTTGGGTTGACCCTAACCCTACCACCATGTAGCTTGGGTTGACCCTAACCCTAGCCTAATCCTAACCCTACCACCATGTAGCTTGGGTTGAACCTAACCCTACCACCATGTAGCGTGGGTTGACCCTAACCCTAGCCTAATCCTAACGCTACCACCATGTACCTTGGGTTGACCCTAACCCTACCACCATGTAGCTTGGGTTGACCCTAACCCTAGCCTAATCCTAACCCTACCACCATGTATCTTGGGTTGAACCTAACCCTACCACCGTGTAGCGTGGGTTGACCCTAACCCTAGCCTAATTCTAAACCTACTACCATGTTGCTTGAGCTAACCCTAACCCGGGGTACCTTGCAGCACCAGGCAAGTGCTAATGGCACAATGGTTCAGTGCTGGTCTGCTGGCAAGAGCCAGGGGAGGGGAGGGAGGACCTGGCTCTTGTAGAGCATCTAGGCTAAACAGACTTGTTGACCACAGGCGGGTGGGGTAAGAGCAGCATGGACAGGGAGGCCCAGGCTCTCTGACGTACCCAGGCACTGAACGCACACTGGCGGTTGCACAGCAGAGCCCCGGACAGAGTTCCCGGGCTCTGTGCCATGGTCTGCCCACTGGGCCTCACTGCCTCCCAGGCAGATCATGGGTCCTAGGGAAAAGCACCACCCCGGAGTGAAACAGCCCATTTTGGGAGGAAGGAAAAGCCCCCGAACCAGAGGCCCATGGAGGCGTGACGCCACCTTGTAGAAGGCAACAAAGGGGATTATTGTCCCTGCCGCCCCAAATCCTGGAGGACCACAGCTTCCCAGCCCCACGGCGCCATTGTTGAGGAAGGTGATCGTCAGAGTGTGACAGATGTTCAGACTCCATTGTCCTCCCGGTTGCTTCGGTCCCTTCCGCACCACCCCGCCCCCTCCAGAAGAGCCGGCCGTAGGGACTGGGGGTTCCCGGCAGCCAGCGGAGAGGAGTGGCCAGCACGGCAGGGCTGCAGAGCAGGGATTGCAGCTGGCGCAGCCTCAGCCAGGCTCCTTAATCCCAGGCCTGGCCTCTGTTCTCTCACCTTCTAAGCAGGTGAGGGAAAAGGTGGCTCCGGTCTGCAGTGGAGATCTGCCCTGGCTACATCCGCTACCAAAGTCCCTGGTCCCTGTGCGCGCATGCAGACAGGCCAAGCTTTGAGACGTGGCAAGCCTTGCAAGTGGGGTGAATGGCAGCTTGGCTTCTCTTCTAGGTCTCTGCATTGACCTAGCTACACCAAGGCATGTCCTGGCTTGGTCTGTCTACACATGGGCTTGGCGTGGGCACAGC
The DNA here is from genome assembly GCF_052110815.1 of Crocodylus siamensis. Lineage (NCBI taxonomy): Eukaryota > Metazoa > Chordata > Crocodylia > Crocodylidae > Crocodylus > Crocodylus siamensis. The sequence goes on from NC_143400.1 coordinate 5,562,357, forward strand.
TGAACCAGGGCGAATCGTGGCTGACCCTCCCTGCCCCAGAGCTTTGCACTAGTGCAAATGCTGCCGTGCAAACAGCTGGATCTGCTTCTCCTGACACCAGCGCATCTCCTCTTCTTGCTCGCCTCGAGAGAGACTGAAGGTAGCAGGGCTGAATCTGCACCTGGGGGAGGCATGTCCCCAGACCAGCAGAAACAGGCGCCAGCGGCTGCTGAATAATTAACAAGATGTCAGTGCAAATGGGAATGAGCTGGGAGAAAATGGCCTGAATTATTGAAGAGCCTGGCGACATCTGACATGTTGCTTGATGCATTTCTGTGTTTCTGCAAACGCCCGCCCGCGTGTGCGCAGATCTCTCCATGCACACACTTGACACAACCATGCTTTACCTCTGCTTTTGACCCCCAATCCATAACCAGGCCTGGTCCCTAGTGAGTTACACGAGCCGCACAGGGAGATGGGAGACCTCTGCACCCACTGGAGAAACTGGAATCAAAGCCCTGGGGCCGTGAGCAGGGTCGTGTGCAATGGGGGAGCAAGTGGCACACGGGCACAGGGCATCTCGTTCACAGTCTGAGCTGCAGCCCGTGCCCTGCAGACCGCTAGCAGCAGCAGGGAATGCCCCGGCCATGGCACACAGCCCCTGGTATCCGGTAATGCCCAGGACGTGGTTAATCGCCCATCCGTGTACAGCAAGGAAACCTGAGTGGCCACAGCCTGGGCAGTAATGCGGGCATGGATTATAGGGCAGGCAGGTTGGCTCTGCCCAGACACCTGTACCCACAGCCGTGAATCTCCCCAGCACCCCGCTGGGGCTGCTCCTCCTGCCCCGGGGGCTCGGGGCCTTTCCCCCTCCGCGTGCCCTCCGACTCGCACGCCCCAAGCAGCCCCAGGGGATGGCCCCTGCTCCCTCCCTCCTCCTGAGACCACAAATCACGCCGGGCACCCTGGATGGGGGCAGCGGGCGGGCAGCCCTGTGACGGGCGCCTGATGGGGAGGCAGATGCCCTCCGAGGAGCGAGACGGACAATGCGTGCTTGTCTGCCTAGGTGCTGGGGGAGCTGGCCCTGGCCCCGGCCCCGGCCCCGGCCCCTCCTCTCCCTCGGCGCCGGGGGAGAATTTATGGGTGCGGTATTGTGCTCCACCAAGGGTTACGGTTTGGGGCCACCCCAGCACCAAATGCCGCACGGGTGATTGAAAAGGCAGGTCTGCCCCGGGCCACGGGAGCCGCCGTGCTCCTCTCCCCCCGCATAAATCTGAGCGGCGCCCGGAGCCCCTGCCCCAGCCGCGTGACTCATGGGGTGCTCAGAGCCCCAGAGCTTCCTGGGCGACGCAGAGCCATGGGGCTGGAGGGACCCCAGAGCCCAGCCAGAGGCAGGATGTTCTCTGTCCAAACCAATCTGTACCACCCTATGCTCTTTTGCCAGCCTTGCCGCCTGCCTGGGCTGTCCTGGGGCCTCTTGCAAGGTGCGGGGGACATAGCATCCTGGCTCTGCTCCCCGGGGATCAGTGTCATCCCTGGGGGAGAGCCGGGTCTCTGGATGCCACAGAGGACCCGTGCCCGGATGTCAGGGGCAGCTGCAGCCAGGTTAGCCGGACCCGGGGGCTGCACTCGGCCCGTGACCCAGCCCTGACCTGCCGGGGTGAGCGGAGCCCGTCCCGGGATCTAAATCAATGCCCTCCACTTCCCTCCTGGGCTGAGTTATTGCACCCTGGTTTTGTGATGGAGATGACTGGGCAGTGGGGAACGACTGACCTGGGCCAGACCACCGGGCTCGGGCTTCCCGCCGGCCCCGCGCGGGAGGGGAAAGATCAGGGCTTTGTGCCAAATGCTTCCTGCCCCCGCGCCCTCGGAAGCCGTGAGCACTGGTGATTTAGTGCGCCGGGTTCACGGGGCTCAGCCTGGACCAGTGCTCCCCACCGTGGCCCGGGGAAGTGGCAGGTGTCCAGGTCGGCGGCTCCTCCTCGCTCAGCCAGCGCCATCCTGGCACCCCCACCCGCAGCTCGGCCGTCTGTGGAGGCGCCCTCGCTGCCAAGGCCTGGGCTGGGGGTATCCGTGACCCCTGACAAGCTGAGAGCTGGTGCCCCCAGGAGGAGGGGGCTGCACAGCCTGCCTCTGCCACTGCCTCCCTGGGCGGCCTTGGGTAAATCACTCCATCGAGCCCAGGTCCCAGGTCCCCATAGTGCTTCCCTGTGGCATTGAGCTGGCCTGGCTGGACCCTCTCCCTGTCCTCAGGGCCCAGCTCGCACCTGCCTCTGGCACTGGTCGATCCCCAGCCAGGAGGGGAGGCAGGGGCACGAGCGTGAAACGCCCTTCCTGCTGGCCGCGGCCTCGTGCCAGTGACCACCAGTGATGTGTGAGGGGCTGGGACCTTGCATGCTGCGATGTGGGGGCAGGCGGGGGGCACGGAGCTGCCAGGCACGGTGCTGGTGGAGGGCGGTGGCCGCGGTGTCAGTCACACTCCCAAGGAGCCTGGACGCCAGTCCGTGAGGCTGCTCCTCCGGGCCACCCCCCCGCCCGGCCTGCCACCACGACTGCCTGCCCACGTCCAGAGCGGGCCCGGGGGGCTGGAGTCACCGAGGGACGCGGCGTCCGCATGCAGAAGGCTGCCCTCAACGCCCTCGACAAGCCTGGCAGCTCCCGGGGAGAAGCAGACCCCTCAGTGCCAGGAGCCTGGGCCACAGGGAGACAAGGCCGGACAAAGCATTCCCGTGGCAAAGCAGGACTGGTGGGTGCTGGCTCCCTCCCTCCCCGGCCTCCGGGTCCTGGCAGGGCAGCAGCTGCTGTCCAAGGGGCAAGAACAGAGCCCCCCAGTGTGTGAGCAGAGCCAGGCATCTCCCCCTGCACCCACGCAGCCGCACGGGCCTTCCTTCCCTGGGGCGGGAGCCCCCCCTCGTGACCACCGCAGGCACTGCACGGTCACGTCCAGGCAGGAGCTGGTGCAGCCCCGCGATGGCCCTGTCCTGCCACACTGGGGCACCCGCCCTGGTACGTGGCTGTGCTCACCCCAGCCGGGCCGTGCGCAGTGCCAGCAAGCGCGCGGCACGGGGAAGCACCCACGCGCCCAGTCGGCCTGAATCGGAGGAGGGGCGGATGGACCAGTCCCCCCTGGCAGCTCGGCGAAGGGGTCCCAGAGGTAAAGGGACTTGCCCAGGGTCGCCAGGGTGGCAGTGGCAAAGAAGGGAACTGAACCCCGATATCCCCCAGAGTCTAAGCTGAGCCCCTTGCCTCCCGCCGCACAGTCTGAGCGCGGCAGTGCCTGAGGCCCCGTCAGCCTGGTGCTGGGTGACACCGGGTGCCGCAGGCCAGGAGCGTGCCCCCCCAGAGCCGAAGCAGCCCCTTCAGCGAGTGGGGCTGGGGACGTGCGGGTCCAGGGGCAGTGCAGCGGGTCAGGCAGGAAGGACGGGCAGAGCCGGAGCCGCCCACCCCTCTGCCGAGCTGTAATCTGCTCAGAGACTGCCACGGATTAGTGGGCCGACTCCCTGAGATAACCCCGCCGGCCGCCAAGCTGCTCCCGGGCCTCCCCAGGCCCCAGGCCAGGGAAGGAGACCCAGGCCCTGCTGACAGCACCAGCCCCCTGCAGAACTGCACGTCCAGGTCCAGGTTTCCTTTGCCCTGGCAGGTTTCCCCCTCCTCCAAGCGAGCCTGTGGCTGGCGCGTGCGACGGCCCTGGCTGCACACCTGCCGGAGGCGCAAAGCGTGCGTGGCGGTGTACACCTGGGGCCTGCTGGGTTCAGCAGCTCTGGGCTGAGCCGCAGCCGTGGGAGCTCAACGTGACCCTCTCCTCAGCTACCAGTACCCAACCCCTCCCGGGCAGCCCTGAGCCATTTTAAGTAAGGGTTTACATTAAGAGGCCTTGCTGGCTAAGCCCGCATCAGCGTGCAATCTGTCGTGGCCCAGGTGCCCAGCCCGGGCCCAAGCAGACGCTGCTGCGGCTTCAGGGAGGTGGGGGCATTTGCTGCGTCTCAGGGAGCCTCCCAGCTCGGCCGGCACAGCGACAGGACCGAGCAGAGGCCCCGGGCAGGACATCTACATATACCCAGGTACATCTTGCGTAGCATAGAAAAGAGCCCCCGCCCTGGCCTGGGGCACCGGGGACTCCCATAGCAGCACCCCAGCCCCACACCGCCTCCGCTGGCACCCACCCAGGGGTGCAGGTCCCTAAGAAGGGGGTGGGATTCTGCCCCCGGGGGCAATTCCCCGCACCCTGCCAGCGCCTCGCTGGCTCTGCCCAGAGGCTGCGGGGTCTTGTCTCCACTATGGCACAGTCGGCGCCCGCCCGCGGGGGTCAATCCTGCACCTGCTGCGGCTGCTGCCCTGCCCTGCCTGGGGGCCTCGCTCCAGGGCAGGCTTCCCTGGCCCGTACACAGCTCCCCCCAGGGCATGCTGCGCCCACCTCTAGTGCTCCGGCCCTGCAAGGCCATGCTGGCAGCACGGCTGGAGACCTGGCGCCCATCCCACAGCCCTAGGCAGGAAGTGGGGTTACAGGCAGGGGCGAGAGCAGGAGGGGAGCGCGGTCCCCCCCCTCCCCACTCAGTGCCCAGCTCACGGCGCAGGATGCTCCTCTGCACCCTGTGACAGCCGTGACTCTGCCCTGGATGCAGCCTGGCATAGTCCTGGTGCAAATGAGCTGCTGGTGCCAGCTGCTCGGGGCGGTGTTGGGGAGTTAATCCTGATGGGTTTCAAGGGCAAACGGAGCCGGAGGCAAGGTCCCATCCCTGTGCAATGCTGGCCTGGAGGCAGCACAGGGCAGGAGCAGGGCAGAGTCCCCCGTGCTAATAGGGCAGACCGGTGGAGGCGCTGCTGTGGGCCAACGGGGTGCAGGGTTGGGCCTGGGCTTGCTGACCGGTGCTTGCCCCGTAGGCACGGGTACCTGGAGGCGCGAAGCTTGTGGTGGAGCAGAGCTTGTGAAGGCTCCTGATTTAGGGCCGGCCCCTGGCACCGCACTGGGCCCGGCTCCCCCTGCATGGGCCGGATGACAGATGAGGGTGGAGGAGAGCCCGCTGCCGACCCTGCCTTCGACCCTGACCTGCACTATGAGGAGGAGGAGGAGGAGGAAGGGGAAGAGCTGGGTGACTCACTCAAGGCCTCTGAAACCAGCAGCATCGTCTCGGATGACTCCGTCTACCCCTGCTACACCCCCGCGCCCTGCAGCGGGGACCAGGGGGAGCTGACGCTCCACCAGTGCTGCGCCAGGAACTGCGCCGCGCTGCTGCGGGACAAGCTGGAGAGCGGCGTGACCAGGCAGGAGGCCGTTCAGCTGGACGCCAATGGCCGGGTGAGCGCCCCAGCACCGCCGGCCACAGGGCACACGCAGGCCCTGGGCATCCCCTGTCCAGGCCTGGGTGTTCATAGGAGCTGGGGTGAGTCCAGCTCCGGCGTGAGCTGACGAACCAGTGGGGCGACTGGGCCAGTCCAACCCAGCAGGTTGCAGAGAGCCCAGCTCAAACCCAGCTGTTCTCCCATCCCTTGCTGGGAGGGCTCGGCCTGGTGCAGCCTGGCTGGATCCGTCCCCGAGAGCCTTTCAGTGCCACCAGCCCTGTCCCCTCACCCACCCCGGGCGGGCAGGGGGGGTCTCTGACATGCTGGCTCATCTGCCGCCCCCAGAACGGGCTGATGGTGGCCTGCTACGCGGGCTTCCTGGACATCGTGGTCCTGCTGAGCGGGTGCCCCTACGTGGACATCAACCACCAGGACAACGACGGCAACACAGCCCTCATGATTGCGGCCCAGGCAGGTAGGCACCAGCCGTGCCGGGAGCTCCCTGCTTCCCTGGGACCTGCCATGGCACGGGTGCATGCCTGCGTGCAGACAGTCCAGCTTCCCGCACACCTCTGGGAGGGGCAGGGGCCCGCGACACCCGGGGCAGTGCCCAGGAAATGGTTCCCCTCCAGCAGCTCTGCCCAAGCCAGGCCTTCACAACAGACCAGACATTTTATCCTGCCTGGATGCAGAAAGTGCCCCCCTCTTTTGCCCCTTGCCACAGAGGGAAGCACCCCCTTCCCACCCCTTCCCTCCTATGCCAGCTCGGACACTCAAAGGAGCCTCAGATCAGGAGACATCTCCCCTAGCCGGTTCCTTCCTGCTCTTACTCCCCAAAGGGCTACGGCACAAATGATATATTTTGCCTTTCACCGCCCCGGGGAAGCAGGTCAGACCTGAACATGGGCAGCTTTGAACGCTGTTGCATGCCTTGGCTGCCTCCGAAACCGTAACTCAGCTCCTCTCCCCGGCTCTTCAGGCCACGACATGATTGTGAACTACCTGCTGAACTACTACCCCGGCCTGGAGGTCGAGAAGAGAGACGCCCGGGGCCTGACCGCGCTCATGAAGGCTGCAATGCAGGGATGCAACAACTGCGTCACTGCGCTGGTCCTGGCAGGTGAGTGGCTTCCTCCATCCTCCGCGTGCGGCTGCCCTGTGGCAGCCCCGGGCCCCCAGTTTCCTGGGAAGGGGGGACTGCCTGGGTGGCACCCTGTCCCCCAAAAACCTCTGGGGTACCAGGCGGTGGCATGGCCAGGGGGTGGCACCCGTTCTGCGCCATTCGTGCCCCTCTGTGGCCACAGGGGCTGACCTGAACGCAGTGGACCCGGTCAAAGGGAAGACGGCTCGCGAGTGGGCGGTGTTCACTGGGCGCTTCGAGACCATCGTGCAGATCCGTTGCCTGTTGCAGCGGCCTCGGGCCGAGCAGTTCAGCAGTGAGTACCTGCCCGAGTGGCCGGCCCTGCCCGAGCTGGTGGCCAAGGCGCTGGCCACGAAAACCAGGGGTGAGCGGATGCAAGAGAAGATCCGCTCCGCCTTCAGCTTCCGTTTCCCGCGAGACCCCGAGGTGGACGGGGTGATGGACCACATGGTCAGGATGACCACCAGCCTGGCCAGCCCCTTTGTGTCCACCGCCTGCCGGACCATCTGCCCCCTGAGCCCTCCGGAGGTGGGCAAGCGCAGACTAGCTGTGCCAGAGATCCTCAGGGCACAGGTGCCCAACGCCAAGCCCCCGGCCGAGGCTAAGACACGCTCTGGGGCCGAGGAGCTCCCCGGCTGCAGCCAGCCTCCGGCCCTGGCCTCATCCCAGCCCCCCGGTAGCATGCCCAGCTTCCTGCCCCTGCGGCTGCTGCGCAGAAGCAGCATCTTCCCCGAGGACCATGTCCCCAGGATCAAGCTGACCAAGCCTCCCGCCCCGCCGGCCTCTGCGGAGGAGCAGCTGGAGGAGTCACCGGACAGGAACACGCTGCGGCTGCCCAAATGGCGGTACAAGGAGCTGCGGGAAAAGAGGAGAGCGGCCAAGCAGTTAGAGGAGGAAAGCTGAGGGATGGGGCGCGGGGAGCCCTGGGCAAAGGCCCAGATGTGTTCATTCTGGCCACCCCATGGATGCACCGGGAGCATGGCTCATGCGCCCCATGATGCCACCCCCAAGGATACAGGGCTCCTGCCCACTTTGCTCTCCGTGCTCTGACATTAGATGCCCTGCCCTGAACGGCTGCTGAAGGCTCAGCAGCACAATGCCCGGCCCCTACATGCCCTGCCACCCCAGCACGTCCACCTCCATGTGGTGCCCAAAGAGTGGGCTGGCCACGAGGCACCGAGGGGTGTATGGGCCTTAGGCACTTCAGCGCCCAGCCTGCTGCATCCTGGCCTCAGGCCTCCGCAGGGCTCCCTCGGGCTGCAAGAGGTGAAGGAAACGGGCCCATCCCACGGGGTGACCTCTGTCTCTGTCCCGCTGCCGCCAGCATCCTGCCCTCGCAGCGCAGTCGTGGGGCGCGGCAGATCCATTAAACGCGGAGCGGTTGCCGTGTTAAGAGCTTTATTACAACCTGAGCCTCAAGGCTGGCGATGCGGCAGCTAAGGGTGCTTTGTCCTTTTTCCGGGCATCTCCCCCGGGAGAGCGCAGTGCCTTGGGGAATGTGACTTCCCAGCTGCAGTTGATGCCCCTGGCACAACGGGGGACAGGCCCCAGGTCCCTGCTGGTCCTCCACGGGGGAGTGGACACAGCCCTGAAGCTGCAGCAGGCCGTTCCCTTTCCATCACCTCCTCGAGCGTTTCTACTCCCGCTGCCCCATCCTACCGCACCCACCCTTCCCCAAGGGCTGAAGTGTGCCCCCAGGAGCCCCGACACCCAGCCCCTGCCCACCCTCCCCAGACACCGACTGACGCTTCAAGGGGAAGTGAAATGCAGCTCCTACAACACATGTGGTCAGCGCTGCATCGGGAGGCGGGGGGATTTCTTCCTGACCCCTGAAGCATGAGCTTGGACTACAGCCAGCGTCACAGCACACACCTGCATGTGCGAGTGCGCTGACGCCACTGCAGGAAATCCTGTCCCCTGTGCTTGGGAAGGAAGAGGAAAGATGGGGAGTCCTGACCCCCGAGGGACCACCACAACCGGCCAGGCTGAGGCTGGATTCAGGTGTATCTTATAGGAAGATGCATCCTCTCCTTCAAGGCCTCCTAGCTGTGGGATGCCCCTTTCCCTCCCCGGCTCCTGAGACCCATCAGGTCGTTCTGTGCATGTTCCTGGCCCTGCAGGACCTGACAGGTTGGGAGCACTGGGTCACCTCCGCACCCATGACCCAAGCCCACTCCTGTCCCCGGACCCCACAGCCCAAGAAGGTGGGCAAGCCATGCATGCAGGGCACTTGCTGTGCCCCTTGGGCCACGGACGAGACATGGGGCCAGCTCCTGCTGTGGGGCTGCAGGAGGAGGGGACATGTTGTCTGGGCACAGTCCCCCGTGAGCAGTGCCCTGCACCCACAGGACAGGAGCACCATGTGGGTTACCCCAGCCAGCCCAGCAACTAGAGCCACTTGAGGCCTTTCCAGGTGATGCAGAGGGGCTGCGGCCGGCAGGGAAGCCCTGTGGCCCAGGAAAGCTGGGCTGCTGCATCCCCCAGCCAAGCAAATAAGGACTGAAGTCCCAGGGCCCTCTGATCTCCATGGCCGGAGGAGAGGTAGACATGGGAGAAGAGAGGCAGTGCCCCAAGCCCACCCACAGTTTGCTCCCTGTGCTTTACAGGCAGGCACTAACTGCTGTCACTGCTGGCTCCTGTCATGGGGAGCACTGCCCCCCAGGCCCACTGCTGCCTGCATGGACGCTTTGCAGGTCCCTGGTCGCAGTGCCTGGCTCGGCTTGGAGCCAGTGAGGCCAGGCCAGCATCCGGGCACAGGGAGGGGGCTGGCGCTCGGTCGGGGACTCAGCCTGGTCTGGCGCTGCAGGGAGGGGCGGCCGAATTCAGGAGCCTGCTGACCTGAGGATGCCCGTGGCCACTTCGCAGGGGTGTCTGGGGCTTTGTGCAGGGCACGGGGTGCCCAGGGGAAGGTGCTTCTGCATGCCCCCGGCCAGCCCACCACTTCTCGTCCCCTCCACACATGGCTTGCTGCCAGTACCAGCTCGCCGGCTTGGCACACATCTGAACTGGGGGCGGGCAGCACATGGAGGAGGGGAGCCGGCGCGCCGCACATGCAGTGCCAGGCGCGTTCCAGCAGTGGGGGCGGGGGAGGAAGGCGCCGGCGGGAACAGGCTGCTTGGGGGCTGGGGGATCCGTTTTGCTCCAATTCTAGCTGCCCCCAACTTCTTTCAAGCCTCACGGTCTCTCCAGCAGTCAGGGGAGAGTCTCTTCTACCGCTAAGTACGAGGGAGGGGCTGTTTCTGGATGAAGACCAATGTCCCTGTCCTAGGGAGGCTGCTGCAGAGGCCCTGTGCTTTCCCCGTGGCATTTTTGCAGCCCACAGCGGCGGTGGGCATCTCCTGAGGTCCGCCTCGGCAGGGTGGCGGTGCCTGGACTTTGCTGCTGGGCCCAGCCTGGCTACTCACAGGTCTGAGCAGGGACCCCACGGGCCAAACCCCGGGGTTCGGGTTGCACCCCCGAATGTAATCGCAAGGGATTGAAAGTAACAGGTTGAAAGCGAGGACTTGTTCTGCTGCCAGGGAAATAAGCAGCCCCCTTCTGCGTCTCGGTGTCCCCCGTGGTCCAGTGGAGGTCATGAGGACTCACAATGGGTGTCTGAGAGATGCCCTGGGCACCTCTCAGACTAGACAAACCCCCTGCCCTTCTTTCAGCCTCCACCTCCAGCTCCTCTCCCGAGGAGCCTTCCTGTGGCCAGCTGATCATCCTCTGCAGCTGACCCAGGGCTCCCAGGCAGCCTGCAATCACTCCTGCCTGCCTGCGGCTGGCCATAGTCCCTGCAAGCCTGCAGCGTGGTGGAGGATACTTCCCGATGGCAGGGCCATATGAGACTTTTGAATGATTCCAAGGATTTGGAACTCACTTGACCTGGTACACAACAAAATTTCCAAAAAAAAAGTCTGCAGACTCCTCCAGCCTCGGGACTCCTTGGGAAAAGTCTTGTTTCTGCATAGCCCTCCAATCAAGAACAGGGAAATCCCCGCCCCCAGCCCATCCTTGTTAAAAAATAGAGCAGTGGGATGAACAGAAGAGCCGACATCCTCTCTGCTCTGCCCGCGTGTGTGGGAGGAGGGTCATCTGCAGCATGTGGCTGGGGAGGAAGGAGCTCCTGGCTCTGGGTAGAGAGACTGGCCTGCTGCGATGCAACATTTGGGCAGTCGCAGCCTTTCCACCCTGCTCCCTTCGGGCCCGCCGGCCCCAAGCCTGCTGCAGTAGCCGGGCAAACCCTTTTGGTCACCTCTGCGCCCCTAAGCCAGTGATTCTCAACTGGGGCCTCATGGCCTGCTGGGTGCTGTGAGATCCTTTCAAGGGTGCCCAGAGGAATCCCAAGCGCTCAAACCCTTCAGTCCTGTTGGGGCCTTTCTAGGTCTTTGCAGCAAAAGAGTGGCTTTGTTCCTTGTCTGTAGCCTAAACACGAGTGGAAGCTCGGGCCTGGCGTTTGCTGACGGGGCCTTGAGTCTAACGAGCTTGAAAACCACGGCCCTAAGCCAAGGCCATATGCCCGGTCCCTTGCACAGGCTGCTGTGACACGTGAGCTGTCCAGGAATGGCCATGGGAGGGTGGCCCGGCCTCAGACAGTTGCCATGTCAGGGCTGGAGCAGAGATGGGGAGAGCGATAACGTGTCTGCAAGGGCGGGCGCAGACTTCCTCCCCTGGCGGCGTGGCAGCCGGTCCTCTCCTAATCAGATTGAAGCTGCCCGTTTCCCATCCCACGGAGCCATGACATTCCTACTCCCAGGCGCCCCACCCTTGAACCTGCCGTTGGCCGGAAATCTCCCGGTCGCTAAACTATACAAGCATCTTTCACAGGCAAGGCTTGCGTGGAGCCATTGGTGGCGCTTCCTGTTGTTCGCTTCTTGCTCTGTTTGCTTTTTAAGTCCAAGTCCGCAGCAATCCGCAAGAGAGAGACGTGGGGGCCGGCCGTGATGTGCCCGGGCTCCGGTTAGGAGGGGCATTTACCCGTGGGAGAGTCCAGACCCCCGAGCTCTGTTCCCTGCTCTACTTGGGAGGGCTGGGCAGTGGCTACGGCAGACGAGGGGTGGGGGGCAGACTCCTGGCTTCCCTTCCCAGCCCTGGGGATGGCTGAGGGGTAATGCGTCACGAAGAGGGGTGCAGGGCTTGAGGCTGCACCTCACGCTGCACGGGGAGGGTCCAGGCAGCGTCGGGGTGCAGGGCTGCTCTTCGAAGCGGGACTTAGTGGGCACGTGGGGCTCGTCCTAGTGACTTCACTCCCCGGCACAGCATGATGCCCACTTTGCTGTTGCCACCCTCTTTACCCTGCTGGCGGGGGCTAAGGGCCAGGGAGGCGCAGCTGGCATGGCTGAAGCCTGGACCGGGGCTCCAATGCGAGCAAGGGAGAGGAGCGGGAGGCCAAGGTGGGGAAGGCACTGATTGACCCACAATCGTGACTCAAGCATGGAAAGGAGAAGTGGTGGCCCCCGTCCGCTGTTCCCAAGCCGCAGCTCTGCCGCAAAGCCCATGGCACATCTGGGGGGAGGCGGGGGAGCTGCCTTCCTCCGGGAGGACGCTGGGTTTAACACCCAGACTCCAGCAAAGGTGGTGCTGGGGCTGGCGAGGGGCACTGAGTGTGACGGACCTTCCCAGCCCTCCTGGCACCCACGTAGGACCCTTGCAGTCCACAGCGCAGGAGCAAGGCCATGCCGGGGCACTGTAGAGCCTCTGCCCCACTGCTGAAGCTCAGCACATCCCACTGCACCCCGGGGCCCTGGGAGAGTGGCTCTGCATCAACCCCCCGCAGCATGGGGCCCCTCAGTGCTTCAAGCCTAGGAGCCAGAACGGCTGCAAGAGGGGAGGGCAGTTTGTCCCCTGGGCCCCCCAAGGCCCCTTAAGGAGACTGGACGTGCTTGCCTTTGTCCAAGTGGCTGGTTTGGGTCTGAAAATGAAGCAAGGGAAATCCCCCCCCCACGCCAAGCCTATGGCAGGACAGGGAGGGAGGCCCAGGAGGCCGGGGCATAGTCAGGATGGAGCTGGGGCCCGGTGTGTGCGGGAGGAAGGCAGCCTGGACGGGATCTGTACTCAGCAATAGGAAATGCTTTATTAGCTGGGAGTGGTGGAGACAAGCCAGGCAGGAAGAGGCAGTAATAAGAAACATTTTTTGACTTCTCCCACATCCAGGGCTTGGAGAGCTTGCCAAGCGGCCGCGCTTGGACACGGGGACAGAGGCTGGACCCCCTGGGGCTGGGAAAGGCAGTCCAGGCGCACCACCCCACTCCCCAGCTGGGGCTGGCGGGACACCAAAGCCAGCCTGCTGCCCTGCCCTGCCCGCTTCCCGTCTGCAACGTCAGGAGGGGGCAAGGAGGAAGGGAGCTGCCCCATGACGCTGCTTCAGGTCGGCGCTCGTAGCGCAGGGGAGAGCGGCCCGGGGTGAGCCCAGCGAATGTCCCGGGCCCTGCTACCGACGGAGGCTCACGGCTGGGAAGAGTCACCAGCCCCATCGGCCGCAGAGCCGGGGGTCCCTGCAGCACCCCTGCCCCAGACAGTGCCATCCAGGAGAGGGGGGTGCACCTCATCCTGCAGGTGAGTGTGAATGCGCTGCACGCTGGGTTTGGAGGCGGGTGCAAGGCTGCTGCCCCAGAGAGAAAGCTCAGACCCAGATGGGCCAGATCAGGATTGGCTTCCCTCAAGCTCCCTGGTGTCCACCAGTGAGGACCAGGCCTGCATTTGCTCCCCACAGCCTCCATCCCTTCCAGGGTCACACGCTGTTTCATGGCATCCTCTAGGGCTTTCATTACCGGGGTGCCCTCACATCCCCCCCAAGGGAAGAACCGCAGGAGATCCCCTGGGCCGGCTCGTGCGTGACGTGTGCATACCACCGTCCTCAGCTCCCAGCAGCCGCCAGCAGAGCTGGAATTGCTTCTGGCCGCTGGGGCCGAGCTCTGGTCCTCGCTCCAGAAAAGTCAACGGGACGTCTCCGGGTTTGCACTGGTGCAGCACGGCTCAGACTCGGCCCCTGCTCCCTCATTAAGGAGGTGCGATTATATCTAACAACATTAGATATCAGCTATGCTGCTGGCAGGCCGGGGGGGGGAGCGAATGTTGTGGGGATGTTGTGAAAACCTGCAGGAAGAAGGTAGGGAATGATGGACCTGAACTGGGTGAAGTCTGGGAAAGGGGAAAATGATGAAGGACATAGAAATTCATATGGCATAGCATGGCGTGGCGTGGCGTGGCGTGGCATGGCATGACATGGCACGGTATGGCATGACGTTGGTGTGGGACAGAAAAGCCTGAAGCTCCTTGTGCCTTTCCAAGTGACTCCACAGGCTGCGTCAGCATGGGACAAAAGCCTTTGTGGCAGCTGCAGATCCTGCTACAGGGCAGAGGGGGGCAGGATGGGATCCAGAGATGTTGCCCAGTCCTGGGGCCCCCGGGCTGGGGTACATGGCTCAGTCCTGGCCCTCTGGTCGCAGAGCAGGGGCAGCTGTGAGCGCAGGAGCTTGGAGACGCCACGGAGGCGGCTCTCGAGAAGCCATTTGTTTCTGTTTGCAAAGAGCTTGCAGGGTGCCAAGCCCCATCCAGGAGCTGGCTTGAAGTCTCCCTGCCCTCCTCCAGGCTCAGAGAAAATCAGCATTTCCCAGAGAGACTGAAAACAAGGCAATGGGTCGGAAGAGGCCGCTGGCCCTGTTCTTTAGCTGGCAAACCTCTTCACCCTCCTCTCTGAGCGTGCCCATCTTGCAGGGGGGCACAGAGCCCGGGAGCGCACAGCTCTGCCCTGCTGGTCCCCTCCCAGCCCTCCCAGAAAGGTCCTCACAGGGTGCAATATGCAGCCGTCGGAGGCTCGGGTTAGGAACAGAAGTCCAGCCTGATCGGATCGGGCCCTGACCCCAGGCGGTGAGTTGTCTCCTGCCCGGGACGGGACCCTTGCAGGGCGGGAACGTCCAGAGGAAGATGATGCCTCTGCTTCATGGGGTCCCCTAATGCAGCTCCAGTGCCCACTGTGGTCCACAAAAAAGCCCCTAGGGATCTGGGAGGACTTTTGATCTAGTCCATAGAACCTGGGATCTGATTGTGGAGGGCCTGAGCAGGACTGGGGCCACTCAGCACCCCTGGAAACAACCCCGGAGCCACAGCGCGGAAACGCCTCGGGTCAGCCATCTCTTCCCCCTGCAACAACCGCAGGGCGCCACCATGCATGCCCACGCGGCCAGGGTTGCTCGGGGGGGTTTCATGGCCACTGACTCCATGAGAAAAATAATAGGGAACTGGGTCACGGGAGCTGCATCCTGGCTCCAGAAACACAGAAGTAGCCAGAACCGCAAATGGCAGAGGAAGTGCTGGGCTTGTGACCCAGAGAGTGGCAGGGGGAGGAGGGGAGGTGAACATCCCTCTCCTGCCCAGGGCAGGGGGTGAGCACAGTTCATCCGTGTGCCTCATATAAGCATCTTCCATGGACAGCGCTGCATTGCTCTGCCTTATTATGTGATTATACAGGGCACCTTAACATAACACCTACATGCTTAGCACACTGTTGCACTATAAATAATAGCTGCAGCACATGGGTGGAAGAGATGGAATTAAGGTTGCTCTGGAAACCTTATCTCCGATTATCTTCACCCAGATTCTCAGCCCTGCAAACCAGCAGAGCTGCCTTGACTTCAAAGGAGCTCGACCAGTTGGGGAGAACTGGAGAAGCTGGTCCCTTTATTTATTTATTCAAGGTTCAAGGAGCCCCAGACAAGGAGATGCCACCCCTTTTGGCCCAGGCCGTCAGTGCATGAGGCTTGGCGGGGCAGTTTCCATGAAGGAGAAGCTGATGGCAGGAGTCGCGTGCTCTTTCATGCCGCCCTGTGTGTTTGCCCAAAACGGGACGGGGCGGGACAGGGCAGCAGTGGGGCAGGTCCCTGCACGGGAACGTCCCAGCCTGCTTTTCCAGCCAGCCCTGTGCCCAAAGGAGCCCCATCCCCCTGCTCCTCTGCAGGGTCACGACGGCATCTGTGCCGCAGATGGTCCCTGCCGTTACTCCCAGGGAAATCCCTCCGACTCCCCCGGGGGAAGCGCTCTTGCTCAGACCTCCCCATGCAGAGCAGTGCCTTGGATGGTGGCTTCTCTTCTTCCCTGCTATCACCACATAAAAGAGGTTTAACTGGTTCTTCCTGAAGGTGGTTTCCATTCCCCCTGCTTCCAGGGGTCTTTCTAGCCCATGCAACTGCAGAGAAAAACTGGACGGCGTGAGCCAAGAGCGCAGAAGGAAGAGAACATCCATCTGCTTTTAAATGCACACACTTCTCCAACCCGTCTCACGCTATTTTGGAGCCTGGCTTATGATCCTTAGGTGTCTGGGGCGAGCAGTGCAGATCATTGGCAGCCTGTTTATCTGCCCCTAGAAATACAGGAGATGCTGGAGCCAGCAGGGAAAGAGGCTGTGAGGCGTGGGGTATCGGAGATACTGACTCCATGCAAAAGGAGGATCCCTCCTGCACGGGAAGTGAAAGCCTCCATTTCTGGAGCCCCAGAAGAGAGTAAATCCTCAGCTTTTCCCAGGCCGCCTCTGACCGCTGCAGGCAGCATCTCTGGCTGATAAAAACCAGAGGACGCAGCCAGGTTGTGAAACAGCGGGGTCACGGAGCTGCTCGCGACAGGCCTCGGGGCCCTCGAGCAGTTACAACATGCAGGCTGGGGGGCCGAAAGATCCTGGGAGCCGCCAGGAGGGTGAGGGGGGGAACGGGACAGGGGGAAGAAGTGGAGGAAAGGAGAGAAGGAGAGAGAGGCTCCTGGTCCCAAAGGGCTGGGGGCAGGGCTGAGAGAGCCAGCTGTGCTCTCACCTCTGCTTACGGCACAGTGGCAACCCCCCCCCACCCCGGAGATGCTTTCCTGCCAACCCCCTGGCACCTCCTCACCCCACCATGCCAGAGTCTGCTTTCCCCCCTGCATCCCCGTGGCATCAAGTCCATATTTTTCCTGTTGGCAACAGCAAAGTGAGGTATTTTGGGGAGGAGCGGTCCCATTTGAGGCTGCCCTGGGCCTGGGGCCGCGGGGGCTTCTGCCTGGGACAGGCACGGCGCAGGGTTGTGTGTGCTTGCGTGACTCCGCTTTCCCATCAAGGCCAGAATCTAAACAATCTTGATTCCTGTTCTGGCTGCAGCGGCCGGGCAATGGGCAGGGCGCCTTGAATTGCAGGAAACGGAGACGTTGGCCTGTTTATGTTAGAAGCCAAAGACGACCTGAGTGAAGGGGGCCGGGGGCGGAGGGCCCCAGGCTCCTGGGCCCTTTGGAAAGGGGGCCGAGAGCAAAGGAGGCGTCTAGGAGAGGGAGAAAGGCTGGGGGCACCGGGGCGAGGTCACGTCTCCCTCTGGTTTACCTTGGCAAGCATTTCCTTTCCACAAGGAAGAATTCAAGGGGAAGCAAGCCCTCCCCCTCCATAGCAGCAGCTGGGACATTTTTGGCTGCCAGCAGCGAATGCGTTTGTATGGTTGATAAGCCAGATACAAAGCCCTCCAGGGGACCCGGTCCGCGCGTCTCAGTTAGGAACAGCTGGCCTGCGGCACGGAGGGATGGAGCAGTGCCACGGAGCCACGCGGTGCACAGAGAGCACCAGGGCCCAGGTGAAGAGCGGCCTTTTGGATCCCTTCCCTTTGGAGTTCGGCTCATTGCACTGCCTCGGGACCATGCCATGCCCCTGGTGCCAGCTGGCTGCTGGGCTCCACCCCAGAGGCAGATGCATCTCGGTGCAGACAGTGCAGTAGCACAGGTTGTTATAGCCACAGGCAACTACGACAACGTGAAAGCACCGCGGAGATGCCGGTGGGCCCCAAATCAACGTGCGCCACTATGGCCAAACCAGCTACACGCACACTGCTGACCTGGACAGGGCCAGTAGCCTCTGCCGCAGGGAAGCCAGCGAGCAGCACCAGGCAGTTTCCAAGAGATTGGAAGGCATGCCACCCTGTTGCCGTCCACTGCAAAAGTGTTGGTTGCTCCTCCGAAAGGGGCTCCTATCGTCAGTCGGGGTTGGTGCAGGAGTGATTTGTACAGTGAAGAAAACCATCATCTTTTGTGTGCTTTATTTAGCTGGGAGGGAGCTCAAGTAGACACGTGCATATTAAAGAACGCGTGGAATTGTTCTCAGGAAGGGGTGGTAACCGCCACGTCCAGGCCAAATTCCGCTTTCCAAATTCCACCCTACCTAGCTACATTTCCCCCTCTCTCCCACCCTAAAATTTCAGTTGGATACACAGCCCTTCACTTCCTCTCCAAAACCATTGTGCAGCGTGGCTGGGCCGCTGTCAAGCAGCAGCCGCGCTCTACCCCAGAAGCAGCTGCGCCTCGGAGAGACCCCGGTACAGCGAACGTGCAAAGCTGCCTGGGATGCTCAGCAGAAACGTCGGATCTTATTGCCCGGTTCTCTGTGCTGCAGGGAGAAGGCTGCGGGGAGCCATGGGGGCCATCCTTCTGGGTGCACTGACCCTCCTGTGGAGCTTTCCAGCCGGTAAGCAGCAAAACAGTCCAGCCTGGCTAGCACGCGGGCAGCACCCTGCAGGGGCTGGTGCTCTCGATAGCATGCAGCAGGAGGTTGAAATACACTGCTCTCTATCTGGGGGTGCTATTTATGTAACTCTTCTCCATCTCATTCAGACTCCCCGCATGTCTGCTCTGGCAGGCAACGCTGGACAGTGGTGGGAGGAGGGAATGCCTGGGTGCTGCTCCTGACTCTGCCCGTGGCCAGCCATGGGACTCTGGCCAAGTCTTTGGCTTTTTGTGTTAAATAAGCAGAACCAGGCTGACCCGCCTCCCCGGGCAGGAGGTGCATGAAGTGCGTTGGCATGCTGGGAGAAGGAGATGCCAACGAGAGATGGGTGGTATGCATGCTCAGGAATACAGGGCTTTCCCAGGAGATGGGGGGAATTGCTCCTCTGACCTGCTAGCTGGCCGCCCACGGTATCCCCCCCATTTCTGCTAGCCCAAAGAGCACCCATTTCCACCCTGGCTCAGGACCCCACAGAGACTTGTCTGGCTGCCCTCGAGCTGGACCTGCTGCTCTAGGATGCTTTAGCGTCCAGGGGCCGCATAGTTCAGACGTGGGAGCCGAGCTGTGCAGGCGTAGGCGGGTAGGCTGGGGCCATTATCAAACCCAGGCCTGTGGGCTAAACTCATGGGGGAAACCGGGCCCCTCCCTGGCTGCTGTCTAGCTGCGCATTTTTGGCCACTGGTGGTGAATGCGGAGGAAGACGGAGGACCAGGGCTGACAGGCAGGTCCTGGGAAGAGAGAGTCTCTGTTGTGGCCTGGCTTTGGGCTCCAGGGAGGTTCTTCCCCGGGCTGCCCAGCTTGTGGCCCCAGTACCGCCTTGTTCATCTGGTCTTGAAGATGCTTCAGCCGCTGGGAACAAAAGCTTTGGACTTTGCTGCCCTCTCCGAGCTAGTTCTTGGAGCAAAGCTCAGCAAGGGCAGCCAAGGGACTCCTCTGAGCAGGCTTCTTCCCCGAGGCCAGCCCAGCACTGGCCAGAGCAGCACTCTTATCGATAGTGTGCTGGGCTCGGACTCTGAGAGTTTAATTCCCAGAGACCACCTCCTCCCTCTGCCTTTCCGGGGGAGCGAGTGGGGAGCTGGGCCCCAGTGTCACAACCCTGAATTACGCCAGGGAAATCTTGGTAGGATGAACAAAGCCCGCTGGCCTGGGGGCACTGCCCATGCAATGGGCTGCTAAAACCTATGCAATGCCCCAGCACCAGGGTCATTTTCAAGGGTGAGGGCTCAGCCCCTAGGACTAGGTCCAGGTTCCTGACAGCTCCCAGCACGCTGTGTGTTAAGCCTCTGTGAAAATCTGGTCCTCACGGCACAAATGGGACCGGCCAAATCTGCATGATCTGGGACTGTCAGTTGCAAGAAGCTGCTTTTTGTGCCCCGGAGCTGACAAGTCGTGTCCTGGGCTGCTGGGGCTGGCGGGCGGGGGATGGAGGATGCCCTGCTCCCCAGCAGCATGGGCCTAGCAGGTCTAAGCTCCACTGGCCTCTGGCTGTGTCATGCAGAGGGGCTGAGGTGCATCTGCAACATGTCGCAATGCGAGAACGCCACCTGCGTGGGGAGGAAGTGCTTCGCGAGCAGGAGCCTGGAGGATGAGGCCGTTCTCAAGAAGGGCTGCATCAGCTCCAACATCCAGGAGCAGTGCCAGACCGCCGCCATGGAGCAGTACGCGATGAAGTGCTGCTCCACCAGCATGTGCAACGAGAACATGGACGTCCAGCTGAAAGGTACCCCCATGCCCAGGCGGTCTGCTCAAGCAGCCGCACACCCAGGGGCTGTTTTCCCAGCTCGCGGCTGTGGTCCGTCACCTCCCCGGGTCTGCTTTGCTCACCAAGCAGGAGGGCTGGGGGAGAGTGGGCGTCCACCCTGCCCCTGCCGCTGGCTTCCTCTCAGGGCATCGTTTGCCTCCCAGAGGTGCCCCGAGAGGACGCTTCTCTGAAGAACCTCCTCCTGATGATCTTCGTGCCCCTGCTGGCCCTCCTTGTTCTGGGGGTGCTCCTCGCGCTCTTCTCCTGGAAGATGATGCAGCACTGCCGGAAGAGGCAACAGTTCACCCACAACAACCTGGGGGATTTGGACCTTGTGCTGAAGGGGTCCACGGTTGGGGACAGCACCTTAGAGGTGAGTAGGCTTTACACCTCTCTGCTGCACACGGACACGGACATGGACACGGACGGTCCCCTGGGCTCTGGCAAGTGGGTCTCCGAACCTCAGTGCCCTTCACCTCTTTGGACCTCAGCCCCCTGCTGCACCTCCCTCATGCGCATTGGGGTAATCCCCCATGCAACTGCCCCTCAGGCACCACCAGCATGGCCTGTGCGCCCCTGTCCGCCCCCAAATCGCCCCAGGGCCATGTCGCCCGCAGCATCCTGCCCAGGGCCCCTTGTCACCGCTCTCACTGGCTTCCCCTGCCCTGTCCCCCCAGGACCTGCTGAGCGACGACTGCACCACTGGCAGTGGCTCCGGCTTGCCCTTCCTCGTCCAAAGGACCGTGGCGCGGCAGATCACGCTGGTGGAGTGCGTAGGTGAGGAAGCCGGTCTGGTGGGCAGGTGCCAGGCTGGTCATTAGGAGCACGGGGGGAGAGGGGAGGATTTCCCCAGCTTGGCCATCGCCAGGTCCATGCTTCAGACTCTCCTTCCTTCAGCTTCTGGAAATGGGACTGTGGATGGGGGCATTTGGGACGCGTCTCTGTTAACAACCGAGACACTGGGTCTGATCCACGCAGGGCACTGGGTGCTGAGCCTGGGCCTGTCTCCCAGGAGGGGTAGAGAGGGTGACAGCCCCCTCGCCAGGGCAGGGTGTGTGATGCTGTGTGACGGCCTTGGCAGGAAAGGGGCGCTACGGGGAGGTGTGGCGAGGCTTGTGGCACGGGGAGAACGTGGCTGTGAAGATCTTCTCCTCCCGGGACGAGCAGTCGTGGTTCCGTGAGACGGAGATCTACAACACGGTGCTGCTTCGGCACGACAACATCCTGGGTAAGTAGCTGCAGCGCGGCGCTGGCGGGGGCTGGACCAGGCCCCGAGCACCGGCTCCACGGTCCCCGCTGCTTCCCCCTCCAGGCTTCATCGCCTCCGACATGACCTCGAGGAACTCCAGCACCCAGCTGTGGCTCATCACGCACTACCACGAGAACGGCTCGCTCTACGACTACCTGCAGAGGACGGCTCTGGACACCGAGACCTGCCTGCGCCTGGCCTCCTCCATCGCCTGTGGCCTGGTCCACCTGCACGTGGAGATCTTTGGGACGCAGGGGAAACCGGCCATTGCCCACCGAGACCTGAAGAGCAGGAATATCCTGGTGAAGAACAACAGGCAGTGCTGCATCGCCGACCTGGGTGAGGTCTCAGCAGCTCTCAAAAAAGCAAACCAACTGCTAGGGATTATAAAGACAGGAACTGTTAATGCAGCTGAAAGTATCACGATGCCCCTTTATAAACCACGGTGCATCCTCACCTTGAATACTGTGCCCAGTTCTGGTCCCTGCACCACAAAAAGGATCTAGAAGAATTAGAGAAGGTCCAGAGAAGGGCATCAAGTATGGTTAGTGGTATGGAGAGCCTTCTCAGTGAGGAGAGACTAATGGGCCCAGGTCTATTCAGTTTAGAAAAGAGATGCTTGAAGGGGGACATGACAAGGGATTCCAGAGTACTCAGTGGCGAGGAGAAAGTAACTTAGTGGTGAAGAGAAAGGATTTATTATTGACTCTCTCCTGATACAAGAACAAGGGGTCACAAAATGAAACCAACAGGTAGTAAGTTTAAAACTAACACCAGGCAATTCTTTTCCCCCAGTGTGTCAGTCAAGCGTGGGGCTCATGGCCATCAGACACGGTGGAAGCTGAGGCAGGTTCGCCAAGGGGTTGAACACGTGCTTGGAGGAAAGGGGCATCAGTCGCTATTGAGCACGGGAGTGAGGGCCACAGCCTCTGTATCAGAGCTCCCTGGACCTTAAATGCCGGAGGCTGCAAGATTCATAGATTCATAGATTCATAGATGCTAGGGTCGGAAGGGACCTCAATAGATCATCGAATCCGACCCCCTGCATAAGCAGGAAAGAGTGCTGGGCCTACAATACCCCAGCTAGATACACATCCAACCTTCTCTTGAATACCCCAGGGTAGGGGAGAGCACCACCTCCCTTGGGAGCCCGTTCCAGAGGAAGAGTAGAAAAAGCCTTGGCCAGACCCAGGCCACTCTCAGCCCCCGCTCTCTGCTTCTACGTGACACAGAAGGCTAGGCTAGCTGGACCTAGGGTCTGATCCAGTCAGTGGCGGTGCTTAGGGAGGGGTTGACCCAAGGAGAGGGGAGCTCATCTCTGCTTGTCCTGCCGCTCAGGGAAACACTGAGCCCATCGGCTGTCATGTGGGACCCCTGCTCAGCCTGCTCTGCATTCCTTCCTTCCAGGCCTGGCAGTCATGCACTCTCAGGGCAGCGACTACCTGGACATCGGGAACAACCCTCGCGTGGGCACCAAGCGCTACATGGCGCCGGAGGTGCTGAATGAGCAGATCCGTACAGATTGCTTTGAGTCCTACAAGCAGACGGATATCTGGGCGTACGGCCTGGTGCTGTGGGAGATCACCCGCAGGACGGCTGTGAACGGTAAGGGCCCCGCGGGCCTGCCTGCCAGCATGTGGGGCGGTTGTGAGTATGAAGCGGATGCTAAATATACACTAGTGCATGCTCACCTGGACGTTCCTTGGGGTGCAGACCCTGTCTTTGTCCTGTGGCAGCCCTGGCCCACAACTGGGGAACGAGAGCATTAGTGCAGAGTTGCCTGGGTAGAGAGAAACCTGGGCCTGAGGCTGATCTAGCTGAATGGGCAGCCTCGCACAGCTGAGCTTTAGGAGCCTGCGTGGGCAGCCGGCAGAGCGAGGCCATTCCTGGCTGTCCCGTGCTCCCTGCACACATCGCCGCGCGACAGCATGGCTCATGTGAAGGGTTTCGGCTGCTCTGGGGTTGTTGTTTTTTGGGTTGTTTTTTTTTGCCCAGAAGATTAGCTGTAAATTATAAACACTGTAATCTAGTGTCAGCGCCCGGCTCCCTGATTAAAGGGCCCATTAGACTCAATCAGCTCTTTGTTTGTTCGGCGCTGATTAGAAAACAAGCAGCATCCAAGAGCTGCCTGGAAGCCGGCCACAGCCGGGGGACTTCCGGCTGCTCTCAGATGTCGGCGGGTGAGCCCAGCGCCTTGCCCCTGCTGCCTGGCATGGGTTTGCTCAGGCCTGGCCTGGGGCAGAGGCAGCTGCTTGGCGGGGGGGCAGAGCTGGTGTTCTGGGCAGGAGAAAGGGACAGGAGTTGTACGGGGGTGTCAGACACCCCGATCCGGACTCCTTCCCCGGTGCGGGGCTTGGGGATGGGGCAGAGTTCACCTTCCTGTCCTGCTGCCCCTCTCCGAGAGCAGCCTGCAGGACTCGGTGCCACCAGACACAGTGGAAACTGAGAGCTCAGCTGGGCTCACCAACGCACCGGACATGGGCTTGGAGGAAAGGGCAATCAGTCGCTAGTGAGCATGGGAGAGGGGGGCATGGTCTCTGAACCCAAACGTCCTGGCCCCTCCATGCTGGAGGCTGCAAGGGAGAGGAACAAGGAGAAGCGCCTGGGAAGTAGCAGCTCTTATGCACTAGTGGTGTGGAAACAGGGGCCCCCCGCCCACCTGTGTGCAGGATCCCCTGCCCCCCGGCAGCTCGGGGCTCTGAGACTGCCGGCGCAGGCCTCCCACCACAGGAAAGTCTCTGCCCCCACGCTGCCTGCAGCCCCACAGCCCACAGGGGCTGAATCACCCCTGAATCAGGGGTCTGGCCATGGGGCAGCCTCGTGCGCCGATGTAGAGGTGCCCAGTCTCCAGGGCTGTCAGCTTCTCTCCTTTCACCAGTCTAAAACATGAATTGAACACTGAAAGAGTGGGGCAAGGTGGCAGCCCCCCCATCCCCAGTTCGAGTCTGACTGAGCTAATCCCTTTGATACACCTCTGGGTTCATTGAGATTAAACACTTACTCCAAATTAGTAAAGGCAACATAGGTAGCTTGTGACCTTTCCGTGCTGCCAGTAACCCAGGAGCAGCTCCCTGGCTGGCGGAAATCTGGAGGAGCTCTGGTGGCCCCGCGGAGATAAATCTGGACACAAGGACGTATGGAGGCATTACACACAGCTTGGCCCGGCCAGCTGCTGGGCTCCAGCCGGGGGCAGCTGCTGGGCCACTAGGCCACCACGAGATGGCGCTTGGGCTGCAGCTGGCCCCCGGGACCAAGCAGGATCTGGCCGGATAGCAGAGGGCAGAGTCTGGGGAGTTCCCACCCCGAGGGAGCCATGTCACCCAGGCTCACAGCGCCGCACCTCTTCCTCCAAAGCATCTGCCCAAGCCCCTGCCCACCCGGTGCCTGCAGGACGCAGGGGTGGGTGAGTGACAGCGGCCTGAGTCTGGAGTCACAGTCATCCCAGACCAGTGCTAGCGTCTGCATGCACTCATGTCACACCCCTGTCATGCTGCCTACAAGTGTCAGGCCCTGCCACATGCCTGCGGCAGGTGAGCACTGGCTGCGATAGGTAGGCCCATCATGATAGGACTGCCCCATTCACGGCCTCCGTGCCCATACGTGTTGCTACCAAAAGCGTGTGTGACCGTGGGCAGACACATGCTGCTGCCCATGCACAACCAGCCTCCATGGGGCAAAGATGAAGCCCATCCCAGGGATGTCAGCAGCGAACCTTGCATTTGCTCCAGTGGTTTCCTGTCTGCCACCTGTGCAGCTGCAGTGGAGCTGCAGTGGGAACCTCACGTCTCCAGAAGAGTCCCGGCAGCGGGCACGATGCCTGCTGCAGACAAGGCTGCTGCAAATACGCACGCCAGTGGTCCAGGGGCAGGCGGTCGAGGCCAGGGCTGCCCATGCATACACCCCGGCATAGACCGGGAAGCGTATACGTTGCTGTAGCATGCGATGCCGGAGAGCTGATGTCCCCAGCACAGCGCGTGCTGCCTGCAGCCACAAGCACACCCTGTTCTCACCGGGCTCCCCTTCGCTCCCGCAGGCATCGTGGAGGAGTACAGGCCTCCGTTCTTCAACGTGGTTCCGAGCGACCCCAGCTTCGAGGACATGAAGAAAGTGGTGTGTGTTGACCAGCAGACGCCCTGCATCCCGAACCGCTTGTACTCGGACCCGGTGAGTGCTGGGCAGCGGGCATGGCCTTCCCCTACCCGTCAGCAAGGTCCTCGGGCGATCACGGCTGCAACCAGAGCTCCTGTCCATCCTGTTCCTTTCCTTGCAGCAGCTCTGTACAGTCAGAAACTTGACCCCTGAGGTAAATTCTTGGACAAAATATAGAAAAGGGGCCTTTTTCATACGTCGGTGTGTTTTACAAAAGAAAACAACAAAGTGCATTTGTTTCTTATCGAACGATCTTGCCTTTTTCATGTCCGTGAAAGATGTGTAAGACGTCGGGCAGCACCTTGTGCTTCCTACAGGGTATCTGAGAGGGTCCCAACCCCAGGTGGCAAATGGGACAAAAAGAGGCTTGAGAAGCTGCCTGCCTATGAAAACCTTTTCACGACTGGCTTGTCCTGGCTGGCTGCTTGTGAATGGCTTCTCCATTCTCCTGCAGTGTTGTGGGTTAATACCGGGATCAAATCCGTGCCTGGTGTAAGCAGGAATAGCCCACAGAAGTCTGCCTTGTTTCCAGCTGGTGATGGGGTTTTCTTGCTGTTATTCATTGGCTCTTTTTTTTCCCCATCTAGATTTTGTCTGCCCTGGCGAAGATCACGAAGGAGTGCTGGTTTCAGAACCCCTCTGCCAGACTTACAGCCCTGAGGATTAAAAAGACACTGAAGAAGCTGAACAGCTCCCTAGAAAAACCCAAACAAAACTATTAAGTGCGGGGCACAGGCCCAGGAGCCCTGGGATCAGGTTTCTGACTCCATCTCTCAGGCTTCAGTGTAGTAGGGAAGCCGCAGAGGTTCAAGGTCACTGACTATAGGCTGATCCCCTCCTCTTGAGGGGACTGCAAAAACTGGTTTTTCCTTCTAAGTCCAGCCCCGGTCTGGTGGGTGGATTTTGGCTACAACCCCCCCCTCCGGATGATCTCAGCCTGCTGCAGAGGAGAGCTGCGCGGCAGCTGCCTGTGGCCTCCGGCGTGCATTTCGCATTGATTCTCCAGCGTCCTCTGGGTTGGGCCTTTTTTTATTCTCGAAAAAAAACCCCAAGCTCTCCTGGCCCATTTATAAAAATACCCCCCAGATCTGTAATCTGACGCCAGCCGGTCTCGCCTGCCAGACGGGAACATTAGCACCAGCCGAGAGTGTGACCTCCCCCTGCGCCCCACCCCGCCCCGTGCCGGGAGTAGGCAGTCGCCTTGGAAATCCTTGTCGGGACCGCTCTGAAAGCAAGAGTCTTGTTTTAGCACCAGGGAACTGGGTGCACATGTGTGCAGGCATGCACGTGTGCACATGTGTCTGCCTGCCTGAATAGCACAAGGGAGAGCTCGAAATAGCCGGCGGCCCGGCGGCAGCTCAGAGACCACCGGCGCGTGCGTATGCGTGTGCTTGTCTGATGTCTGCGTGCAGGGGGCGTAGCCGGGGCTGCAGGGGATGCTCATATTTAGTGTCTCATTGGGGGAAAAAAAGCCTGCTCCCTCCTCCAGTGCAAAACCCCATGGGAAGGTCCACGTTCACCATCCCTGAGTCTCCCTGGGCCTGCCCGTCTGACTGTGGCTGCCATGTAATTCATGGCCCCCTCTGCCAGCTGCAGTGGAGTCCTGAGCTTGCCACGTACCCAACCCCTTATTTGTGTCAGACCCGAGGCTCTCCCCTTTACCTCCCCTTCTTTGTACCAGCAAAGAGGTGATGCCTGCAGCCACCGGCAGTCCAGTACTAGTAGCACCTTGCTGGGCTGCCCCAAGCTCCTGGGGGGAGGAATTTCTCTGTCCTGCAGTGACTCCAGCAGCTCCCTCCCTGCCACGGGACCACCCACCTCCAATCTCCGGAGAAAAGCCCCAGCTGCCCGTGGCTGGAGGGCAGAGCCCCATCGCTGCCACAGCCGAGCATGAAGGTACATAGGCTTGGCCCAAACCCGAGCCTCTCCCGTGATTCTGGCACCAGCAATGATCCCAGCCCAGCGCTCTCACAGCGACGGAGCGCCCGGGACGTCCCCAGCAAGGGTGCGACACACAGTGCTTCCTGTATTATTATTTTTGCAATTTCTCCAGCAAAAGACAGTGCCAGGTCACGTCTGGGCCACCCTCCCGTCTCTACGATTCAGCTGTGCTACTTCCCGCCTCTGCCCCATCAGGTACTTCAGAGTCATTGGCTTCCCTGAGGACAGGAGTTACCTAGCCATGTGCCTGGCAGATTTGCTAAGGAGAGTCCTGAGCTGCTCCCATGTCCAGCACCTGAATGGGGCCCGAAGGGCGCGAGCTTCCAGACCGTGCAGCTAGAGATGAGACCCGTCTGCTGCTCCTTCCTGAGGCTGCTGGATGCAGAGACCCGGTGCCTCTCTCCAGTCGGTCTCCCAGAGCCCAGGTGGCCGTGTGATACCAGGGCAGGGGCTGACCATCCCCTGCTTTGGACGTGTCAGTGCTCGTGCAAGATGGCCGTGCGGCACGAGCACCCTGACAAGGTGCCTCACACTCCCTTTGCACAGGTGCCAGTGACACCGGGGCAATCGGCCAGCAATGCTCTTGCAGCTGTCGCCAAGATCCGCCCCACTGCCATGCGCCAAGGGGTACTCCATGCCCTCAAGGGCCGAGGGCACCCCAAATTCAACCTGCAGCTGCGCTGCCGCTGTCACTGGAGGGCGAGGACAGAGCAGAACAGCTGCAGGTTTCCGTGTCAGGGATTGCAGCCAACAAGCAGCTACTGCTCAGCTATCACGGAAGATATGAGCGGAGCAAAATATTATGGCTTTGCGGGGGCTGTTTGTGATCACAGCGACGGGCCGGCCCCGAGAGATTCCCAGCGCGCGGAGGGAGGGTGCCCCTGCCCATCCAGGCCCTTGGGCGAGGGGGGCTGGTGTTTGCATGGGAAGGGCCTGATCCTGCTCCTTGCTGCAGCCAGCTGGGAATTCTGCCTCTGCTTTCAAAGGGGCGCAGGTCTGAGCTCTTGGTCTGGCTCCTGGCAAGGTGTTGAAGCAGCCCAGGGCCCCTGAGACCTCCTCCCCCTCTCTTCTGGGCACCTTGCACGGCTCGTCCAACCCCGCGAGCAGGGCCATGCGCAGGCTCGAAACAGGGCAGGCTCTTTAATGACCTTACTGAACAGTGGCTTGAAACCCCATTCCTAGGTCACCCCCCTGTGGCACTTGCCTGGCAGCTGGCAGTGTCTTCAAGGCTGAGAAACAGTGCCTACGGCACCCCCAGCCCTCCCTTCACTGGAGTTCGGCCTCACGAAGGTCTCTCAGCTACCGAGGGGCCAGTCCCGAAGTTCCCATTTGACCCCCACGTTGGCCCACAGGCTGCGGCTCTGCAGCGCGGTGGGATCCATTTGGTCTCCTCTGCAACTTCAAGGATGTCCAGCAAGGCAGCTTTGGGCCTAGGCAATAGCTATTTAAATATTAAGATTTAATATATTGAATAAAGTGTAAAGCTATTTTTTCTCTGCCTCATACGCTCAGCAAGGCAGCAGGGACAGGAGGGAACCTGCCGCCGAGAGCTTGCGAACCATTTTTATTTATTGCTCCTGTGTACTATCATCCCAGCTCTCATTTGCATCTAGCTCCCATAATAAACCTCACTTCAACCTGTTCACCTGCTTTTCTTTCCACCCTCGGGGTCCCCCAGGCCTGGCCCCAGGAATGTGCGTGGAAAGATTTTAGGGCAGCAAGAGTGCAATTACCAAGATGGGCTTTGGCCAGAATAGATGTCCTGACTCCTACCATCGATGGTCATGAGAGCTGTAACACCTTTGGCTTGATGTCTTGAGAAACCCCGGCACCTCCTGTGATCAAGCATCCCCCCGGCCACGCCCTGGATGGGGATGGGTCTAACTCGGGGCTCTCCAGATCTAGTACTGAAAAGCATTAGCACTGCAGATCTCCAGTTGTCCCTGTTTTACAAAAGGAAATACTGAGGCACAGAGTGGGCAGGTGATGTGCCCAGGTCCTGCAATGCATCAGTAGCAGAGCTGAACTGCATCACAGTGTCACTCCCACTGTCTCCCCCACAAGCACTGGACACACTAAAGCCTGCCTAGCTCCAGACAGGATCACAGCTATAGCTTAGCTCAAGGCCAAGGCCATAGCTTTTATATAGATTTCCTGGCCTGTCTGCCATCACTTACAGTTTCCAGCTGGACCTGATTCTTCCACACCAGCGTGGTCGGAGTCACACCTGACTTAGCTCAGTGCAAAGGAGATAATTAATTGATTATTCCCGCTCTCATGTCTGCATGAAAACCCCCTTGGAGAAGCCCAGGGTCAGGCTAGCGGAACCCAGTTAGTTGTTTGCATTCGTGTTTCTAGGAATTCACACCAAAAAAGAACAAAAAAAGCCATGATGCCAGACAACAAAGCCCTGCTCCTGTTTGTGACCACTGGAAATCCCTGGAACAACATTGTTTAAACAGGATACCATGGACACTTTTAGCCTGCGTCGCCTAGCCCCGTATCAGCAGATACAAATCAAGCACGCAGGAGTTTCCTGCTGATAGCAGCAGCGAATAAGGCAAAAACACTCCAAGAAAGATGAAAGAGGAACTTGCTCAGAAGATTTTGTCGACATGATTTTTTTCCCTCCACCCTCTGATAAAAACCCGCGCGGCCCGTTGACCCTTACTGGAATTTCTCTTTGTTATTTACTCATTCCTGTAACCTTATGAAACATGATGAAGCTCACTGTCCTGGGCTGCTCCATCTGGCCTCAACTCCACCCTCGTGGCAGGCTGCTCTCTCTTGCCCCAGGAAGATGAACCGCCGCTCAGGTGTAGATTATGCTCCAGGCTCAATGCTCATGCATTTTGGGTTCAGCAAAACAGCTCACCTGGGATTTGTCAGCCTCCCAACCCTGGCACAGCCCTATTGAGAAGCATGGGAGCTGCTCCTATTGTCCTGAGAGCTATTGCTTCAGGCTGCCTACAGACCCAGGCAGACGCCACTGGTGAGTTTGCATCTCATTCCCATTCTGAAGTCTTTCTGCTTCCTGTCCTTGGATTAAAGTCCTGACGATTGTATTTGGGACTGCAGAGCACGTGGGGGGCACTCTGCACATTTCCCGTGTTCCCCTCAGCAACACATGGGGTTGCTTCTTGGCCCTTTGGCTATGACCAGGTGTAGCAGGGGCCTGCAGTTCCCAGGCTCACGGGACGCTGGCCCAGTAGAAAAGATGGGGTTGGGACTAGAGATGTGCAATGAACTGGCTCTTAGATCTGGACTGATGGATGCTGCGCTAAAGCAGGCCAGGCCCCACACTCCTCCCAGCTGTTCGCGGGGTTGGTCCTGAGCTGGCAACGCAGGGCTGCAGCTTTAGGATCCCCTCATGTCTTGGCACCAGCGCCAGGAGCTCAGCAAAGCACCTGCAGGCTTGGGCCCAGGTGAGGATTCAGAGCAGGGGTGTTTCTTCTGCGCCTGTCTTCCAGCCCAGCGCCCGCCCTGCCTGCTGGACCGGTGGCACCACGGGGCCTCTCCAGGATGCAGGGCCAGTCCAACCATTAGGTGAACTAGGCGATCCCCTAGGGTGCCAAAATTTGGGAGGGGTGCCAAAATTATATGCAGAACAAAATAACAGGAGCATCATTCTTAATAACAGCTCTGTCCGGCTATGGCTCCACCTTGGTCTAAGACCTTTGGTTCAGTAAGAGGAGAAAGACCTTGGCAAAGATCTCAGAAGAAAGATCACTAGAATCATAGCTAGAGCTCCTGGTTACCTTCGCACAGTGACATCAAGGGACTGGACACGGCTTCAGGCGTCCCCCACGGCTCTTACCTTTTCAACTCTCAAGTGGACTTATGACAAGAGCATACCGCTGGCAATGGCGTCCTAAAAGATGAACCCCTACTCCTATATCATCGTACAGCTTGCAACCCTGCTTCTCAAAGCTAGAGTTGATCAAGACACATGCACCGCCGTTCTTCTGTGCCGCAACAGAGACTAGTTGGACTGGCCGCCGTGTCGCTAGCACATGCAACAGCTGGAAAACTTTGAACTAATTTCTGAATCTGCGAAACCAAAAGCACAGAAAGCAAAGTTCTAATTTTTTTATTATTATTTTTTTTTTTTTACACAAATGTTCATGAGGATTTTCTTTTAACTGTACATGTATTGTAATACATTCTATTAATTTTCTGCAGTACAATTGTGTTGGGGTTCATGAAAAGTGTGACGCAACCAATAAAAAACGTTTGTTTTTATTGTTTTATTGTTGATTGCAAATATCAAATAAATGCATGGAAAAGTGCATTCTAGACTTATTTTCATCTGCATTGGAAGTGGGGGGGTGCTGAGGTGCAAGTTTGCCGAGGGCACCAACGACCCTTGGAGTGACCCTGCCGGGATGGGCCTGGGGGCGAGACCAGCTGCCTTGTACAGCTGGGAAGGGGGCACCCCGGTAGCATTGCACGCCCCAGCACTCCCATGTGTGCATATACACACACTCTGGCACCCCCAAGGCACATGCATGTGCCGGCAGAAAGGCCAAGGAGAGCCCAAAATGGATGCAATGCCCGAAAATGTGGAGACCGCCCCCCGGCTAAGTGTGGGTCTTAAGGAGGGAGATGTGTGCCCTGCTTCCTTAAAGACCTACAGCTAGCAGGGGAAGAGCCCTAGCAGTGAAAACGGAGCCCCACCCGTGGGGCACCAGGGCAGCCACTGGCCCACACCTGCCAGCGGTCAGCTGACCGGAAGGGGCAGGGCCTGGCTCATATATAAACCCCAGGGCTGAAGCCGGGAGGGCAGTTCTCCGCCAGCAGGCCGGGGGGAGCTGTCGCGGAGGGGAGCGGCCCGGCCTCAGGAGCAGCCCGAGACGGAGTAGCACCCTGTGTGGCTTGAATTTAGGTTACAGCCCAGGGGCTTGTGTTGTGTTTACCGCTGTACAACACCAGGTGGTTTGGGTGAGGCTATTGGGGGGAGCACATGTTCACACCCCCCCACCCCCGAGGCGCGCGCAGGTGTGTATGTGTGTACCTATGCCCTCCGCTGCCGTCTGCCTCGCACACGCCCGCGGCCCGAGAGCCGAGCCCCGCCCGTTCGCGGTCGGCCCCGCCCCTCGCCTGGTACCGGCGGAGCCTGGCGCTCCCGCCCTCCCCTTTAAGGCCGGCCCCGCCCCGCCCGGCGCCGCCTCCCCTTTAAGCCGGCGCGGCGCACGGGAGCGAGGCTGCTCGGCGTTGCCATGGCCGGGCCGCCCTCGGCCCCCGCGCCCCGGCCTCGGCCCGCGCCGGCCCCGGTCCCGCCTCAGCTGCTCCCGCTCCCGCTCCTCCTGATGCTGCTGCTGGCGGCGCCCGGCGGCCCGGGGGGCGCGCACGGTGAGTGGGGCCCGGCCCAACATGGCGGCGCCGCCCCGCCCCCCCCCCCCCCCCCCCCGGCCTGAGGGGACCCGTCCGGCGGTCTCGTGCGCACGTGCGAGTGTGTCGGGTGTGCACACGTACGTGTGCCCGCGGGGGGGTGCGTGCCCGCGCGTACGTGCGCCTGGGGTGGGGCGTGTTTACACACGTACGTGTGCCTGCGGGCTGGGTGTGTCTGTATACAGGTGTGGCTAGGGGGTGTTCTCGGGTGCGTGTGCACCTGTGTGCGCCTTGGGGTGCACGTGTATATATGTGCACACGCGTGTATGTGCACGTGTGTCTCGGAGGTGCTGGGGTGCAGCCTCGGGGGTGTTGTGTCGCCACCCGGAGGGGCAGGGGGGGGGCTGCCCTGGCCCATGACCTCGTGAGGTCTGCGCGCAGAGCAGAGTCAAGAGCCCCGCTTGCCTGGCCCCGGCCCCTGGGGCTGTGGGTGTAGCTGCCGAGGGGCCTCGAGCCCCGCATGTTGCCATCTCCCAGCACCCCACAGGCTCCCTCCATCTCCCTGAGGTGCCTTTTAATGCCCGTGCATCCAACTCCCTACGAATGAGCTCCCATCGCTCCCAGTTGGAGGCTGTCTCCACTCCCCCACAACTTGTTCTCCTCCAGGCCTGTCCTGCCTCGTCGCCCGGCACGTGCCGTAGCGCTCGCGCGCGGAAAAGCAACAGGAAGTGATCAAACTTCAACTGTGACTCCCTGTGGCTCCGGGCAGCTGAGCCAACACTTCACTTTGATATCTGCCATCGCAAGATGGCAGTTGCTTCTGTTGAGCATCTTTTCTGCATGTTCGTCCACGCTGCTCCAGGAAGGCGGCACCAGCTTGAGCCCATGGGCACGGGCAACACAAGGGGCTTGTGAAGGGAAGGGAGTTCAGTGATTTTTTGCAAAGGGGCAAGCCTCGGGGCGCTCTCAGGTAGAGGAGAGGTAGTAAATACCCCGTAGCATGCAGGCTTCGAAGGGGGATTGCCAGATGCTTAAGCAGCCATGATGTGAACTCCAATGCCTCGTTAACCAAGGTACGTGGAAGCTTGCTGTTGTGCCCTCGCAGCTTCCTCCTTTCATTGTGCATCGACAGAGCGAAAGGGAGCTTTGGAGCAAATAAGATCTCCCTTGAAAAGCAAACGAAGGGGGAGGGAGAAGCCACCCCTGATTCATACGTGGGTTTTGGTTTTGCGTGCTAATTTTTAAGTGGCGAACAAAAATGTGGTCTTTCACCAGAAAATCCTATTATTGACTCTTGCTTAAAACAGGTATTCCCCAGTTTGAAGAGACTAGCTCTGAATGGCCAACACTTCATGTTTTACCACTTTCCAAGAAAGACTTTTCTAGCTGGAGGTTAGAAACTGTGTCCAACAAACATTCTTGAACTCCTTTAGCTCCTTGGCCAGACAGCTCAGATTTTTCCCCCCCACACCCTACGTATACAGTCCCTTGCCAGCGGTAAATGCACCGGAAATGGCTGTTGCGAAAGGAGTGAAGCAAAAACGTCAGTTCTGTAATAGCAAGCAAAGTTCACAGGGTGTTTACCAGCGGGAATGCGTTCTCCTCCACATGTCTGGAGAGCTGTTATCTGGGTGGAAGGGGAGAGAAGTCTCTCATTTGTGCATCCTGGCAGAGAAAGTGGTGTT
Organism: Crocodylus siamensis; assembly: GCF_052110815.1. Classification (NCBI taxonomy): domain Eukaryota; kingdom Metazoa; phylum Chordata; order Crocodylia; family Crocodylidae; genus Crocodylus; species Crocodylus siamensis. Next base: position 5,596,335 of record NC_143400.1, read on the forward strand.
GCGGGAATTGCAGTGATGAAACCCTTGCAAACGGGGAACTCGGGAAGCTAGGTTATGGGATGCGGGGAGCTGCACAGGGGTGGGACAGTTCTTTGGGCCTAGTTGTTCAAGCCATTCTCATTGATTTTAAAAAAAAAAAAAAAAATCCCACAGATGTTTGTTGTGTAAACCTCTGTCTTTTTTTGCAGTGAGAAACCCCCCCCACCCCTTTTTTTGTTTCATCTAAAACTTTAATAATTGGAGCCATCGGTAAGTGATCACCACCTCCGCTTCACTGCAAAGGTGATCTTTAGGAGTAGCTTGTCCTAGACTGACTGGAGAGTTTTACCTTCTGGAAAGGTGGCATAGCTGATGCATAAAGAGGCTTTAATAGTGCCCAGTGTAGAGTACAGGAGGGAACACAGTTCCCTGTTCACTCGTGAAATCAAAGAGGAGCAATGGCAGAAGTGTTGGGCCTTGTTTTAATTCACATTATATGTATGCAATTAACAGTGCATTTTAAAGTGAATTTACAGAAGTTGGTTTCATTTGGAGGCTGTCACGTTGTGTAGTAGATGCACATAGCAACTGCACAAGAGCAACTGTTCATTGTAACGAAGGAAGTGCATTGTGATGGCATTTTTTCCTCTGTGTGCTCCAGGGAGTAGTATTAGATTTACCTGCTCTCTGGGGCCAGCCCAGGTGGGGTGTGGGATAATCTGATCGGTGGTTCCCTTTTTTTGTGTCTCATTACAACAATTATTGCAACAGAACCATTACCTCTTAGGTAGTTGTGATGGGAAAATGCATTCATGCATTTTTCAGAGTTAACTAGGGTAAAATGAGTGGCTGTGGGACAGCAGGTTTTGGAAGTCTTGGCAAGGGGCAGCAGAGAGGCTCACCAGTGAGATTGGGAAGTGGATGCAGAGCTGGAGAGGCAAGGAGACTTTTACACCAGCACAGTTGGACTAGATGACCTCCTGAGGTCCCTTCCAACCTTCGTTTTCTAATTTTCTGTGACGGTGCAGAGGAACAGACGATGCCAGTGCTAGAGGAGGAGTGGGAGGTGAGGGCTAAGTTCCCTGCAGGAGACTGGATAGATCCAGAAAGCTTCCAGAAAAGATGAGAATTTGGCCCTGAAGCGAATGGGGAGCAAGAGAGAGTTTGAGACCCAGAGCAGGGTACGGTACACAACAGGGTGAGCAGGCGCATCCTGTACCTGCAGGACCTTGCAGCGCGGGGACTTGGGCCCGCTGGCTGCTCTGAGGGGTAGCCCTGAGAATGTGCTGAATAATCCAGATGGAGGTAGCAGGCTTTATTGGAAACTAAATTCATAACCATGCTGAACTGATTTTTTTTTTTTTTTTTTTCCCTCTGTACTCTTCACTCATTCTGACTATGTAACTTTAACAGGCTTTGGCCAGCTCTGACAGATTGATTCCAACATTTTATCTGGCACCCTCGTCTTGTTTCCTGTTGACTTGCATGTAGGTCTTTAACAAACCGCAGCCAGTTTCAGATAGCTGAGTTAGTTGTACTTGTTCACTGGTCTTCACATTTGGGGAACGAAACCCTGGTCATCTTGAACACAGCCGATGAAGTAAGCTTTGGCTTGCGCAAGCTTGTGTGCTTTCTCTCTATCTTAGCCTGTATAGGTACATCTCTGCCTGCCTTCTGTGTTATGAACAGTTGCTTTTCTCCAGGTTAATTGTCCTGTTGCCCATTGAATGGCATCGTGGGGACTCTTGCAGCTGTCCTCATTGCTGGTCTTACAGTGGACCTGCTGTCTAGTGATGGTGGGCAAGCCTTCTAAGGGTGGCAGGTTTGATTTCATGCCGTCTTTGTTTCACTTTGGTCTGTAACAAGAGTCTGGAAGGCAGGTCTTTATTCAGTGGGCTTGTATGCACATGCCCTGCTTCATCATACAGTACACAGAAACAGGAGAGGGTTCAACCTCTTCTTTGCAGTTTAACTTTAACCTCTGCTCTTCAGTTCCCTAGTGTGTGAGGATGGGAAGCTAGGATAGGTTTGCCTCCTTGTCTCAAGTAAATACTGTAATCCGTGCTTCATGCTGAAGCTGTTTAAAGCACTTGGCAGATGCTATTTGGGTCCATGGTGGCAGTTGTCTGCATGGTCTGTGGCCTTGTTTGCACTCGCTCGTTTTGTGTTGTCTGGTTCCAGCTTTGTTAGCAGGAGTCCCAAGTGTGGGAAGGTGGATGTGCTGGCAGACATCTCGTCCCTCCAGTCATGTAACTGTGATCTGGGCAGGGTTAAATGACAGTTGCTAAAATGCTGCAGGACCCTTGTTCACACTAGTGCTCTGCTAGCAGAGCTGCGTTAAAGAAAAAGGGGAGCCAAGGCCTGAGTAATTGATGGGTAGAATGGACAAAACTGCTGGAAAAGGTGGAGAAGTAGGTAGTATGCTGTGGTTAGACTGTAGGCCACTTCTTCACTGGTATTCTGGTATTTGGCATTTCTGTTGCATTTGTGCCAAAATTCACAAGTACCTTGGACTCCCTTGTGCAGGGCATTGTACAGAGAGATGATAAATGACTGTTTCTTGCCCCAAGCGCATCAGAAAAGTTCAAAAAAAAAAAGAATCCTAGTTCTACCAGCCTTGACTCAAATGTATTAAACAGATTTTTAAACCAGTGCCATTTTTTTTTTCTATCTGGTAAATATGTGGGTGACTATTGGCAATTTCTGCGCTGTTTAAGGATTTGTTCTCTCCGAGTTGATTATCCTAATAGGTCTTGATCAGACAGCATTTTGGATAAGGAAGATCTCTTTTCTTCTCTAGCACAGCTTTGGGGATGTTAACGCAATGAGCTTCTCAGGAAAAAAGATTAAATTCTGCTGCCTAGCTATGTAGACATCTTGACACATGCATTTCTCTTTGCAAGAATAAGTGTGCAAAATGGGTTCTAGTTTTGTCACGCACTCAGACATTTCTTATTGCAAAAACTGTTCTTTGATTGTCAACTAGAACCCCACCTGTTTTCTGGTTTCATCTTTATAAAAGCTAGTTGTCTTCTAATGCAAACAATTTGATATCGGAGGGTCTTATTTCAGCTGTCCGTCCCCTTCCTTTCTCCCCCCCGCCCCCCAATACAAAGAAAGCCCTTAAACCTGCTTGCTTCTCTGTCCCTGCTGAGCCCAGCCCTACTGCTGCCAGCCCTGCTAGCACTGTTGCAGTCCCCAGCCATGGCAGGCATGCAGGAAGATCTGCAAGGCAGCTGCCTGCGTTCAGGGCTGATGGAGGCTGTGCATGGGAGCAGCACAGTGCCCCAAGGCTGGTGGTGGGGCTGCGGTTGTTTATGGAAATCGGCTCTTTTCATAAGCCTGGGGGCTTCTTGCCTTCTGTAGCTGTTTCCATTGGAGTGCTGATCAGCCATGTCTGACTTCAAAAAAAGACACCCCCCCCCCGCCCCGACAAATGGAGCTGGAGGAGCGGCCCCCTCCACTTGATGTCGTGACCGCCTGCATTCTGCCGCGGATTCAATTGCAATGACAGTTCACTTCAGCGTAAATACAGATTCGAGCGAGAACAAAGCTTGCATTCTGCAGCTCTGCAGCTTAGTGTTAGACTTGTTTAAACAGCTTCTTTAGGGCTGGGCTTGTCTCTGAGCAGAATGTCAAAAAGACAGTGTGCTGAGCAGATACGGCAGAGCCCGCTGCCAACTTGTGCAGCACCTTGCTTGCAAATCCATCCCCAAGCACTTCCCAGCAGTGGAACGAAAGCCCCCATTGTGTGCACGGTCCTTTTGTTTTCTTTTGTCCAATCCATTTTTCAACACAGGCAATTCCTTCTGTTTGAGCTGACGGTGTGTTTTTTCCTCTGTGAGCACTTTTTCTGCAGAAGGAGATGGCTGCTGGTGTGGGAACTTTTTTTATTCATTCAGTTTTTCCTTTAGACTTGTCCAGACATCCCCAGCTTCTCTCAGAATCTGGTTGGGAAAGGGGCTGCAACTGGGCTTTCCAGTACCTGAGAGTTTCTGAACACTGTCCAAGGTGAAAGAACTGTAGTTTTTCTTGTAGTAAAAGCTGGGCTTGGCCTCTGCTTTTATTGGCGTGAGAAGAATTTTCCCCTCTAGTTAATCAAACCTGAACTGCTTGCACTGCGCAAGTCCTCCCTGTAGTTCTGTTTGTGCTGGCAGCCCTTCACTTCCCACCTCTCTCCAGGTGCTGCTGGAGACAGGCCCGTCCTTTGTAGGAGTGCCAGTCACCTGGTTTCTGCAGAGAATGGCTTGTTCAGTTGGCCATTGCCAGGAGCTGGCTAAGAGAGGACTCTTGGAGAGAGTCCTCAGTATTCCAGGCAAGTCATTTTGCTAGGTCCTTGGTAGGAGGGAAGGAGAAGAGAATGTATGTTGATGGAGTAGGACTTGGACTTCAGCTTCTGGGGCTCTGTCTTGTAGCTTGAGGTATTCCCTGCCTTTATTTACCCTTCTGTAAAAGGGGGGGAGCGCTCAGTAGCTGCATGGAGATCATAACACAGAATGCTTGCAGTGTCTTGGGCCTTCTGATGAGAGGTGCAGCAGCAGTAGGTACCTCTGCATGCATGGAGAAGCAATGTGCCTATCTTTGAAACTTTAAGAGGGCACTGGGAGCCCTGTTTTTAAAAAAGGCCCTTCTCTTTAGGCCTGGATTTAGGCAGATTTAGAGGCTTACCAAACCAGTTATGAAACACTTTGGTGTATCTTCCTAAACATTTTCTTCACTGTTGGAAACCTGACTGTAGCTGACGTGTTCTTAGGAGTGAAATCTGGGAAATCCAGGTGACCAGAAACCATAAAGCTTGACCACTTGGTTTCGCAGTGTCCAGGCTCAGGTAAATGGTAAAGCACATGACTTTAATTGCTTTATCTGTTTAACCAGTCTGGATCATTTACTGGTAATGCGGTGATGGTGATTCTTCAGATGATAACAGTGTCCTCTTAACTGTACCTGATCGGTGGAATGTGCCCTGTCCACTCATTCCTGTCTGTGGCATTTTCATAAGACCCCAGCAACAACCAACCCTTGTCCTCGTGCATACATGCTCCTCAGAAAAGACATTTTTAAATAAGACCGTGTTCCAGCACCCTGTGGGAAATAAAGATCAGGAATTCAAACCTGCTTTGTCAGATCTTTCACACATGGCTTATGTATGTTTTGCTCTCTGCCCATCTCAGACTAGCCCAGGCTTCAAGTCTTCAGTTCCCATTTCCCACCACCAAAATAGAAATGCAGGCTGCAGCTGCAAGTCTATGCTAGACGCCAGAGCAAAAGTACTAAGCTGTGTTTACACTTCTGAAGTGCTCTAGGGAAGAAATCTCACCTTTAGCACTGGCTCTCAGTATTTAATTGGCTTTTAATTTCTTGTATAATCTTACATTTGTATCATTCTTGGTTCACACGTAGTCAGCATCAAGTCTAATCTGCTGTGGCTGCCTCCTGAGGAGGAACATATCAGCTGTTTTAAAGCTCATAATAGAGGGAACTAACACAGTGTCCAGTTGAAATGGCAGGGAAAGTACAGGGGTATATCATGGTTATCGAGTGTAGGATTTGCCCAGGACTCAGCATGCAAAGTATTCTCGGAGAAGGGAAGTGACTCTTCCCCTCTATTCAGCACTGGCGAGGCCCCATCCACAGTCCTGTGTCCAGTTGTGGGCCCCCCACTACAGAAAGGATGTGGACGCATTGGAGAGAGTCCAGTGGAGGGCAATGAAAATGGTTGGGTGGCTGGGGGGCATGACTGGTGAGGAGACGCTGAGGGAGCTGGGCTTATTTAGATTAGAGAAGAGAAGACTGAGGGGGGATTTGGTAGTAATCTTCACTTCCCTGCAGGGTGGGTCCAAAGAGGATGGAGCCGGACTGTTCTTAGTGGTGGCAGATGACGGAGCAAGGAGCTCACGTTGCAGCAAGGGAAGTTGAGGTTGGATATTAGGAAAAACTCCCACTAGAAGGGTGGTGAAGCACTGGAACAGGTTGCCCAGGGAGGTGGTGTAGTCTCCATCCTTCAAGGTGTTTAAGGCCCAGCTTGACGCAGCCCTGGCTGGGATGATGTAGTTGGGGATGGTCCTGCCATGAGCGGGGGGGGGGTTGAACTAGATGATCTCCTCAAGTCCTTTTTAACCCTTATTTTCTCTGTTTCTGTGAATGCCTCTTTCCTTCCAAAATGCATCCTTTAAATTGATTGGGACCTTATAAAGCAATAAAACACCCTCAAGCAACGTCTTGGAGCAATGACTCAGAGGGAAGAAGTCCTTGCAGCATCTCGGGTTTTCTAGTCTGTTTCCAGATCAGGCCCTGACTGAGCCTTGACTCTGCAGGCAAACCGAGTGAACAAGTTGGGCAATGTTTGACTGAAGGCAATGGTTTTCATCACTGGGCACCAAGATGACTGATAACCCAGAGGGCTGAAAGCAAATGGCCAGCCCCTGTGATAACGTTCCTCAGCCGTACCCAGGATTTGCAGGTGGGAGGAGAGTGTAAACAGCCTGGGAGGAATTGGCTCTTGGAGTAGGGAGGAGTTCATCCCTGCTTGCTTCTACCTTTTAACACATGGCTTCCAAGTTTCTGCCTTTTAAACTGTTTCTGCAGCGGGTATATACATGCTCTGAATCCCTCCAGGGAGATGGAGATCTACACATTATTAAACAGGCCCCACCCTTCTCCCCCCCAACGTTGAGTTTGCTCTTTGTTCCCAAGCATGGCAGTGCCTGCAGCTTGGCTGTTGTTCTCGAGGGAGATCTGACGGCAGCTGGGAGGCTTAGAGTCCAGGGATCGGTTTGTCAGAGCAAAGGGGGTTGCTGCCAACAACCCAGAAGTGCCAGAAGGGAGCCAGAAGTGTGTTTGACCCACATCAAGGTCAGATGAGGAAAGAAGAGCAGGGGATCATAGTACTTGGGGTCAGAAAGGACCTAAGCAGATCATCAGGTCTGACCCCTTGCCCCGGGCAGGAACGGGTGCTGGGGTCATATCACCTCAGCCAAATATCTGTCCAGCCTCCCCTTGAAGACCCCCAAGGTAGGAGAGAGCACTACCTCCCTTGGGAGCCCATTCCAGAGCCTGGCAGCACTAACTGTACAGTCATGTCTCCTGATGTCCAGCCTGAACCTTCTCTAACAATTTGTGGCCATTATTCCTAGTAACCCCAGGTGGTGCCCGGGGGAACAGAGCCTCCCCCAATTCCCTCTGGTCCCCCCAGTGAGTTTGTAAACAGCAACCAGATCCCCTCTCAGCCTTCTCTTTTGGAGGCTGAATAGGTTCAGGCCCTTTAGCCTCTCTTCGTAGGGCCTGCCCTGCTACCCCTTGACCATGCAAGTGGCCCTCCTTTGGACCATCTCAATGCTAGCCACATCCCTCCTGAAGTGCGGTGTCAAGAACTGGACGCAGTACTCCAGCTGCGGCCTGGCCAGTGCCTCATAGAGGGGAAGAATCACCTCCCTGGACCTGCTTGTGATGCATCTGTAGATGCACGACAAGGTGCGGTTAGCCTTACTGACCACTTCTTCATGTTGCTGGCTCATGTCCATCCTGGAGTCAACAATGACTCCAAGATCCCTTTCTGCCACAGTGTTGACAAGAAGGGTGTTCCTGGCCTATAGGTGTGTTGCTGGTTCCTTTGCCCTAGATGCAGTACTTTTAAGGTTGACAGGCACTGAGGTGTTGGTCTCTAATTCCTTGTGGATGGGTGTGACTAGCTTGCAATTGTGATAGAGAGTGCATAGAGTAAATGGGCTACTTGGCTCTTCCCTCTTTCCTCCTGTGCCAAGTCCCAGATTGGTAGGGAATGTATTTTGGAGATCATCCTGTGCTGTCAATTGAGCCCCCTACATGAGTGGTAAACTTAGTTATAAAAGCTGCTTCTGAACCCAGGTTGCTGGGGAGAGAATGGCTTATGGTTAGATGTTCCCTGTGGAGAACTTGCAGGAGCAAACCATTATAAATGCACTTGTCAGGACTAGAATTGCTTGTGTCTTTGCATAGGAAGGACCCTTGCCTCATGTTATGTTGTTTTCTTAACATTCATGGTTTCCTAGGATTGGGAGCCTGACTAGCTGAATTCAGTGGCAGACTCCAGCATTATTCAGCAGAAGGCATCTTCTAGCTGCAAGTGCATGCTGTTGTTTTGCCTGTCTTCAGAGTAGATCAGCTTGGTAGGGCAGAGAGGGATAGCAGAGTTGTGAAACTGCACTAAGTATGTCCATGTGGCTCCTCACCTTGTCATGAACTGTTACATCTGACATTACTGGTCCATTACTCATAGCGTGACTTGTATCCTATGCTGAGGGGGGAGGCGATTTCCCTACTACAGGCTTCAAGGAGGTTTTCTTATGTGATTTTTTTTTTTTTTTTTTTTTTTTCCTGTAGCTTTGACTTGTTTGTGCTCCAACTGCAACCAAGCGAACTCCACGTGTGAAACCGATGGTGTCTGCATGGTCTCCATCTCCAATCTGGATGGGGTTATGTATCACATTCGCGCTTGTATCCCCAAAGCAGAGCTGGTTCCTGCTGGAAAGCCTTTCCACTGCCTGAGCTCAGAAGATGTGCGAAACACGCACTGCTGCAACTTGGATTTCTGCAACAAGGTGGACTTAATGGTGCCCAGCGGTGAGTATGGAAATGTCCTGCCATCCCATTTGGGGATCTTGTGAGTGCTTAGAGCAGGGGTTGGGAACTAGGACTCTTGGCTCCAGTTCTCATCACTGCCACTAGCCTGCTGTGTGAAAGGACACATCCCTGCCTCCCAGTCTCCACTTTCTCATGGGCAAAATGGGAATAGTCACTCTCTGCTTTCCATGAGAGTAAGCAGAGCATTACCCACTGGTGCCCTGTATTAGGGTAGGAAGAAAGCTTACAGCGTTCTGTGTTCTCTCCTAGCTTGCTCTGTCTTTGTCACACCTAACCCCTGGTGCCTCAACATGCCTCACCTCCTTAACCTTGCCCCCCACCCTGTTCCCAGAGTTGTTTGAGTGACTGCTGTGCTTTTTCTGCACTTCCCCTTTGGGGTGGGTTCACCACTGCTGAAAAGGGCCCTGCAGCCTTGAGGACTTGGTCTTAGAGCAGAGTTCTGCAGTGGTCTGCTTTTTGTCTGATGGAATTGCTTTTCTTCCTGCAGGATTGAAATTCCTCTTTAATCAGTAAGGTTTGAGCACAAGTTTATGGCACTAATTTAAGGCTTCAGAGCAAAAGGGCGGTGGGGGGTGCAGAACTCAAAAACCCTTCAGTTTGATACCAACATCCATCAAGGAAGAGCAAGTAAGATTCCCCTGCTATTAACCATCAGTGGGTAAAGGCTTGGTGCTGAAGACACGTCGGCAGCTATGCATCGGGCATAATTTCATCCTCTGGCTACAGTTTTAATTCAAGTTGATTTTGGTGGTAGCCAGGCTGGTGGTTTAGCTCTACTGCATGGAGAAGGGAAGCTGAAAGTGATGTGGGAATGCGGGAAAGACTGCTTTTATTGCCCTTTTTTGGCCCTCTGGCTCCTCGGGAGGAGTTGACCCATTTTGAAAGGAGCAGCCTCTGGCAGGAAGCTGGGTCAGTCCAGTACTGAGCTGCTTGGGGCAAGTGAGAAGCACCAACCACAGCTAACCAGAGCTGAGATCGCCTGGGTAGTTGGTGGGGGTTGTGTTTCACATGGACAGTGCCCTGCAGGCAAAACAGATTGGGAGGGCTGGGCGGCCCCTGTCAGGATCTGAAAACGGGGTGTAAAATCCTAGTTGATGTGAGGGCATTGGCTCCTGCTCGCAGTTCCACTGCTGACAAAGCCCTTTCTGATCAGTTGTCCAGCTGGCCTGTCTGCTGCCCCTCAACTTTGCAGTGGGTCGCATGTTAACACTGCTGTTTGCCCTTTGTACAACCCTGCGACAGATCTAGAGCTAATGTAGCCTGGGCTCCGAGAGGAGCTGGGGGCTTTCCCTGGGGGTTTGGAGGGCCTACAATGGAGTTAGGTTTCACCTGAAATGTTTCTCTTCCCTTTTCAAGGGCACCTGAAAGAAACTGAACCCCAGTCCAGCTGGGGCCCTGTGGAGCTGGTGGCAGTGATTGCAGGACCGGTCTTCCTTGTATTTGTCATCATAATTGTGGTGGTGTTTGTTTTTCACCATCACCAGCGAGTCTATCACAATCGGCAGCGGTTGGACATGGAAGATCCCTCTTGCGAAATGTGTCTGTCCAAAGATAAGACCCTGCCAGATCTGGTCTATGATCTTTCCACCTCTGGCTCTGGCTCAGGTACTGGCTGGGGAAGGAAGGGACAAACAATATGCAGTGTAATAGAATATCTGTGTTCCCGAGTGCTTGGTGCCATGGGTTCTAGGAAACTGAGAATGGGCCACAGCCTATCCTGGCTTACCTGGGGTCTGCCTTGTAATAGGGCACCATGTGGCCTTATTGTAAACCAGTTGTGGGGCAATGAAGCCAGTGGCCCAGTACTGTTGCTTAGGTACCTTGGTGATGGGTAAACATTCAAGTGGCACCTTCTAAAGCATCCCGTAGGGCTAGACAGTCTTGTATGCATAGCTGAACTCTCTGTATTCACCTCCATAGTGCTTAAATGAAGCTACTCTATGTAGTCTAATACTACAGGACAGCCCAAGAGGTGGTGACGAGAAGCAGCTTCTGTCACCAAACTGTACAAGGCTAACTGATGGAAGCAAAGTGAAGGCCTTTTGCCAGGACAGATGTTTTCAGGCCCTTTGCAGTGCCAAGCATAATGGGATCTTTAATGTGTACTTAGTATTCTCATTTGGGGTCTTACCGGCAAAGTGGTAGCCACAGCAGACTTGTAGTTCCTTACCAGACACTGGGGTGTGTCTGATTTGAGCAGTCCTGTTATGAAATGTCATGAAACATTTCTTGCATATAGCCCTAGATGTTCAGTTGGCAGTGGCAACAATTCCAGGAGAAAAGGAAAATAACACTTATGTTGGGGCAGAGGGCAAGGATAAAGTAAAGCACCTTGATGCTTTCTGATCACTATTCCCAAATTGGTGCCTGCAAGATGATAAGGTTTGCTTGTCCTGGGAGCTTATGAGGGCTGGACAGAGTCTTTTATCCCTGGCAGGCTGTGAAGTGATGGCTGGGTACCAGAAGGATGGAGGTAGTAGGAATGCCGGTGGCAGGCATAGGGTTGACTTAATAACTACCTGGGTCTTGTCTGAGCCCAATCTGATCATACAGAGCAATCCTGCTGGGTGTGCTCCATGTTAAACTTGCTACTTCAGTACATCCTCAAGTGCCTGTTATTTGAATTCTTCAAATCTCTTGCCTGCAGGTTTGCCTCTCTTTGTACAGCGGACTGTAGCTCGAACGATTGTCCTGCAGGAGATCATTGGCAAAGGCCGCTTTGGGGAAGTGTGGCGAGGCAGGTGGCGTGGTGGCGATGTGGCTGTGAAAATCTTTTCTTCACGGGAGGAGCGCTCCTGGTTTAGGGAGGCAGAAATATACCAGACGGTCATGTTGCGACATGAGAACATTCTGGGATTTATTGCTGCAGATAACAAAGGTAAAATGCTGTCTCAGCTTTCACTGGTGGCATTGGATTCCTTAGTATTCTTTACTTTAGCATCCAGTTCGCATCTGTTTCTGTCCGGACTTGGAAATGAAATAGTGAAAAAACACCACCAGGGTACATTTTTAAGGTATTACGATCTCTTCTTTAAAGTAAAGGAAGATGTCATCAATCTTTATTAATAAAAATTAAAACAGCAAGTGATCAGTGGGACACAATCTGTCACAAAGGAAGTTTCTCTCGGAGAGGAGCAGAAAACTTACACTTCTAAGTCAGGTCTGGTAGCGGTTTCTATCCAGCCAATAGTTCTGATGGTCAAGATCTTTTCCAGTAAATAGGAGAATTTACTAAATGTAATAATGCTAACTGGATAAGTGAAGTCTGGGCTCCAGCGTGATGTATTTCAGTGTTTAGTAGCACTTCCTTTGCCCAGACATTTGGGTTTAATCTTGCAGTATCTTGGCATTTTGCAGAGAAGCATCTATAACCTGGGGCCATTGGCAAAGATTGTTGCAGCATTTAAAGGACTGAACTGCTTAAATGGTGGGTGGAGCAGCTAATTGCTTGCTTTGGGGACTCTGGGTAACAAGGTGTAGCTCTCCCTTCATGTCTCGCCCACTGACCAGCAGTCCAATCCAGCATCACTTACACTGTAGCATCACTCCCTCCCCATCCCCCAGAACCAGGACAGCGTGCATCTTGCTGACCTCTTCCCATCCGATGACTTTTTTTTCCCCCCTTGGACCAGATAATGGGACCTGGACACAGCTGTGGCTCGTCTCTGATTACCACGAGCATGGCTCCCTGTTCGATTACCTCAACCGATACACTGTGACCATTGAGGGGATGATTAAGCTGGCCCTGTCTGCTGCCAGCGGCTTGGCCCATCTGCACATGGAGATTGTGGGGACCCAAGGTAAAAGGCACTAGCAGAGGACTGGCACGTGTTCCTTAGACCAGGATAAAGCAGAGAACAAGCAGGGAACTTGTCCCTGAGAACAGCAGGATTTCTGTCTTTAGGATGGAGTTTCATGAGCTGAATTCAGGCTAGGTTGGTACTGCCCACATGTTACTACTGTTTGGCTGGCCATTATTTCCAAGAGGAGGTCCCTGCAGTCCAGTCCCTAGCAAGGCTGTGCCCGCATTATGAATGCACACCTAGTGGGGTGCTGGCCATGACTGGGGATCAGGAATAGTCCTGTAGTGGCCTGAGCTAGAACAGTGACTCTGAGCTTTTAGAGCATGACACATGGCACTGGAGAGGTGCTGCCCTGTCAAGTGTCTTGTGAGCTGAGCTGATTAGAATAACTCCCTCCACTGATTATGAATAGAGGCACTGGTCATTCAGGCAGTTAGTTGATGCCTTCTTCAGAGCTGTTAAACAAAGGACAGGAGGGGAGATGGGGCTGTAGAGCGGAATGTCTGTATAGATGCAAAGTATCTCTTTAAGGCTATGAATTAAAGGAACTCTTGGTACTTCTGTTTTTCTGCCTTGGCAAATCTGCTGCCATGTGAGAAGGACAAGTCCCACCCTCACTGGGACTTGATTTTACTCTTGCAGGAAAGCCAGGGATTGCCCACCGAGACTTGAAATCCAAAAACATCCTGGTGAAGAAGAATGGCACCTGTGCCATTGCTGACCTGGGGCTGGCCGTCCGCCACGATTCGGTCACTGACACTATTGACATTGCACCCAACCAGAGGGTTGGAACAAAGCGGTAAAGAGAACAGCCTCTCTGATGGGAATGTGGGTACAGTCACTCTGGGAGCCTCCCTGGGCCGGTGGGGCTTGTCCAAGGTGTTGGATTCCCAGAGTCTTGCTGAAGCTGAGCCCAGCTAGTCTTTGCAGGGAGCTTGTCTCTGGTTCTGCCTCCCTGACTACCCCCAGCCCCAAGCTTGGGTACAGCACCCAAGCTTTGCATCTGGCAGAAAATACCATGGGATCTTCACAGGGTTTCTGACCAGGAAATGACTTAACTCCTTTTTCTGTCCCACAGATACATGGCCCCTGAGGTGCTGGATGAAACCATCAACATGAAGCATTTTGATTCTTTCAAGTGTGCTGATATCTATGCACTGGGCTTAGTCTATTGGGAGATTGCTCGTAGGTGCAACGCAGGAGGTAATATGCTTTTGGTTCGTCCTCTGGCTTTATGCCAACAGCTAAACTCATGTTGGGAGCCCAGGCTGCCAGCTCCTCCAGTGCTCGACAGGTCCCCTGTGGTTGAGAGCATGTGGGGGGGTGTCCATGTGTACATCTCCAAAGGAGGAAGCAGTGGGGAAGTGACTCAACCCGGGCACGTGAGCGGGTGAGGGTAATCAGCAGTTGCTGGCAAATCTGTTCCTTCCTTTGGACAGACTTCGAGGAGGAAGTGGTGCTGCTGATTCAGTAGGTAGTTTTCTTGCCTATGAATCAGTACTGAGCCAGTGTCCTGGCCTGTGGTGCTGGGTAGGGGCAGGGGTACAATTACAGGGATTTTCCTCTTGTACAGCATGGTCCTAACAGCTCATGTAACTCAAGAGTCTGGCCTGTTTTCCAAGAGGGGCAGTGTCTAATCTCCATGTCCTGGCTAAAACTGAGTTGCAGCAGCAACATCCTGCTTCTCTGGACTCCTCCCACAACTGTGGTTTCGCAGATTCCTCACTCGTGTCCCAAACAGTTGCATAGCATTGTTGCATCGTGTGGGTCGGGCCTCTCCAGAAATGACACCCCGCTCCCTGCTTTCAGGTATCCATGAAGAATATCAGCTTCCATACTATGACCTTGTGCCCTCTGACCCCTCCATTGAGGAGATGCGGAAAGTTGTATGCGACCAGAAGCTGCGGCCCAACATTCCTAACTGGTGGCAGAGCTATGAGGTAGAGTCTGTTATCATCTTTTTCGAGCTGAAGGGAAACTGCACCATCTACTGGGTAGAGGGAGCCCAGACAGTCCTGGAAGCAATAACCTTGGGAGTGGGACTTTCCTGCTCCAGCCAGCACTGGCTGTACGTTCAGCATGGTTTTGACCCCATGGTGGAAATCTAGGAAAGCACATGGGAGACTGAATGTGGAGAGTGAAGCAGTTGCCGAGTCTGCATGGCCTGGAGAGCAGGTCTGTCGAGAGCACAGCAGACTGTGTAGTGGGGCTCCACCCACCGTTGGCACCTCCACCTTAGCAGGAAGTGAACTTCAGTACCTTGTAACCACTCCTCTTGGCACTTGGCCTTGTCTGAGCCATGCAAACATGAATGCTCTGTACACCTGTTGTCACTAGGTGGGACAAAACAGCCAGGCCTGAGCCCAAGTCCCTGCCTTGCAGCCATCAGCCCTGCGGCTGATTAAGAATCATGTGGCCGGGGAGAGACTGAGCTCTTGTCTTCCCTCAGTCAGTCAATAAAGGCTGGGGGGGGGTAGCCCAAACTGCCAAATCCTATAGATAAGCGGACAGTCCAGTCATGGTGTGATCACACCAGTGCCTTCCTCAAGCGCTGAGTTGGCTTCAGGCAGGTGCTGGTCCTGCACTGGCAGAAGAGCTGAAGGCTTTGGGAGGAGAAGCTAACACCTGTCTTGCTGTCCCGGGTAGGCGCTGCGAGTGATGGGCAAGATGATGCGGGAGTGCTGGTATGCCAACGGTGCCGCTCGACTTACTGCCTTGCGCATCAAGAAAACGCTATCGCAGCTGAGTGTCCAGGAAGATGTGAAAATCTAGCCGAGGGAACTACACAGCAGCTGCCATGCTAGAGCATGCGATGGAGGCCTACCTCGTGTTTCTATCCAACCATGCTGCGATCACCAGACAGCGTGACCTGTGGGCTACTAGGCAGGCAGGGAGGCGAGCCTCTGAAAAACGCTTCCTCCCTAGTTGGGTATGAAATGAACAGAAACCTTTTGCGATCACCTCCTGACAGCATGAAGACGGGAGGGACTCCTCGGAGGGGGTCTCAGCCACGAACGTAACTTTTTTTTCTTTTTTCTTTGGAAATCCCTGTAAAGTCCAGTGTGTGGTTCTCATAGGAAAGGGGCTGGGGCTGGGGCTGGGTGCTGGGAGCAGGTGGGGAAAAGGGAGGCTTTCTTGCTGTACCTTGGGGTTTGTTTTTCTGGGGGTGGCGTGTGCACTTTTACACCCACTTCCCCCCACATGTTCTCCCTCATATTAGAAAAACCATGGTGCTCCCTTCTAAGAGCTGAGCCTGAGCAGTTTTATCAGCTTTGTGAAACCATTTCCCTTCTCGTTTTATTTCTATACATGGTTCTTTTTTTTAAGCTTGAAATATCCTACAGTTTTTAAAGAGGTCAGGCCAGCCACTGGTATGTGCAGCAGTGCATGTGTGTGTGAGGCGCGTGCTGCCCCCCCTCCACAGGCGGGCAGTATGCACTTGCAGGGGCGCGTGTCTCCATCTGTGCTTTCTGTGCATGTGCAATCTCAAGTGTCCCCTTCTGCACTGTGGGTGCTGATGCCCTCCTCTTGTCCAGCAGCAGGCATCCTCTAGCTTGAATAGGCTGCTTTCAATCAGACCCTTTATCCTCCCATGTGGGAGACATGTCCTGGCACTAGCTGCAGGAACCTCTATCAGGTGTGCTTCACTGCCACCCCCTCCCCTCACTAAAATGGGGAACTGACTTCACCCTGGAGTTCAGGCTTTTGAGCAAACCCTCTGGGTTTGCAGTGCTTGCAGCTTGGAAGGATTGCCTGGTGAGGAGGGATACAGCAGAGCTGAGAGGTGCCTGAAGTCTGAGCTGATGCTATGCCTGGCTGGAGTGTCCTGGGCAGGTGGGCTTGCAGGGCATCCACCTTTTGGACTGTAGCCCTTAGATGTTTTGAAAGGGTTCTGGTAGGAACACTACAAAACCTGCCACTAGGCATGTACGGCCTGACCCACAGAAAGCCGGGTGCCCGTGGAAGTGGTACTGCCCAGTACCCCTCAAGGCACCCAGCCAGAGCTAGTGGCAGGGGGGTCAGGACTGGAAGTGCGCATTCATCTTTTTAATATACCTGTGTAAATATCTCGTGTTCTGGAAGCAGCTGTGTATAACTTGGGGTGGGAGTGGGGGGCAGGGGGGGGGTCACTGCATGAATCTGATTGCAACTGAATAACCAGTCTGGGTGAAGCAGAACTGATCTGACTGTTGCAGCCGCGTGGGGGCCTAGCAAATGTGGGAGCAGAGGGAAGCCAAGCGGAGGGAATGGCAGTAGCGAGGGCCGTTCCAGGAAGCTGGGCTTTTGGCTGGGTCCATACCTGTGGTGGAGAACTCTGAAGCCATAACTTTTAACTGGAGTGGGTTTGATTAGTTTTTTATTTTCCGGGAGGGTCTGGATTTTAACTTTTTTTAATATTGTTAATTCTTTGTAAGAGAAGAAAAAAAAAAAACAACAATCTCTAATGATTACCTCTCAACCTGTTCGTTTGTAATGAAATCACTGCAAAAAAGAAAAAAAAACCAAATGCACACTGCTCGACTTACACTGGAACTGTTTCTACTCGAACCTGGGGCCTGCTCTGAAAGGTGAGGCTTCATCTCTGCTCCAGCTGCCGGGGTGACTTTTTCTAAAACACTCTGTTCTTGCTGTCTGTGTATCCGTGTCTGTCTGTCCCTGAGCCCCGTATCATGTCTGTGATGATGGTATCTCTGTACAGTGAGGAATCTCTTGCCTTGTGTTTGGAGCCATTTTGCATCCTCCCGTTGTTTGAAGATGACAGGCAGCGCGGAGCTGTTCCCCTGCCTGGGAGGCTGCAGGCCATTGGTTCGTGGAGCAGTGGAGTACGTGATTTGTGAATGTACAGCTTTCCTTCCCCTTCTGATTTGTTCTGATGTTTCTCAGCCAGAGGTTACCCTGTCTCTACAGCGACACTGCACTGACTGATCCTTTCTACACTTGGGAACCAGGTGGTGGGCGCCTGAGACCAGGCCGACACGATTCCCCAGCTGCCAGGAGCAGGGCTGGTCGGGCTGGGGAGGGAGTTGTAACCATGGCCATGCCCATCATGCCAGCAGGTACGGTTTGCCAGTCCTTTTGTGAGCATTGTATCCTCCCTTCAGAGCACAAAGCCTCCTGTTCGCTGTCCAAAGACTCCTCCTTGATGGCCCCACTTCAGCTGTTTTAACTCTTTGCATTGATTCACCCTCCCACCCCACCAACTGTAGCCACACATGCACCTGCCTCGATATGACACCAAGCAGCAGATTGTCTAGCTGTATTGCCCCCAAAGGCAGAGAAGTGGGGGTGGGAAATGGGTGGGATGCCCTTGTGACGGGGGTTTTCAAGACGGCTCAGTCCACGGGTTCTGGAGCCGTCCAAAGGGGTCAACCCCAGCCAGACCTCTGCGATTGGCGCCACACCAATGTAGCATTTCTGCAGCACTTTTGCGCACGCGCTCTGGGGTGGCCTGCAATAGTTACTTAGCTGACCAGTAGCAAACCTAGGAGCCATGCTGCTCTGAGCTGAACCGCGGGGAGCTCTGCAGCTGCTGTAACAGCATGCAGCCACCACAGTGTGGGGCAGGGAGGAGAGGAGAAATAATTTGCTTAATTAGGGGGATTTTAGACCTCTGCCAACAGGAGAGAGTTGGAGCCAAGGAGGCAGAGGCTTTTAGCCTGGTGCCAGGTAAGGGATGGACCTCTGGCTTCAGAACAGATCTTTCTTGGTACTTACCTGCCCTTTTCTTTGTTTGGGTTTGTACATTTGATTAGAAAAGGACTGTAAAATAGCCACTTAGACACTTTACCTCTTCAGTATGCAAATGTAAATACTATGTAATATAGGAAATCTTTTGTTTTAATATAAGAATGAGGCTGTCCAATTTCTGCTGTACATTATTAAAAGTTGGTTTTATTCACGTGACCTGTTGGATCTGTGGCTTACACGGCAACAACTGCAGGCCCCAAGTGGGGAAAGGGAGGAGTCACTTAAGGGTCCCAGGGCAGACCTTGGAGCCAAGTGTCCTAGTGGGAGAAAGGAGAGGTCTCGGCTTACACCCTCTTCTGGGGAGCATGGGGAAGTGCCAGCACATTGGGACAGCCAGGACCCACTGGGCAAGGACTTTGAGCCTGTGTTGTTTCTAAGGACTGTACCCTGGCCTCAGGGAGCTGGGCGAGGATGACCCTTGCTTGGCCTACCTCTGGCCAAGACCTGGGTCTGCCACTCTTGCTCCACATGGGAAGACTAGATGTGCTTGGGGGAGAGGGGTTGTTAGCAGTAAGGATTGAACCTGTGACCTTCCTACCTAGAGCATGAATTCAGGTCCGCTGACTTAAAGGCAGCTGCAGCCTTCACGTAGCCAGGGGCCCCTGGCACTGCCACTGGGCTGTACCATGGTAGAAACGCACAGCAAAAGCAAGCTGTGCTCCAGGGTAGGCTGAGCAGGGCAGAGCCTTGGCCAGCTGCGTGTGGACTGGGCCCTGGGTACCTGGCACTGCTGGGAACCTAACACATTGGCCTGACCCACTGCTGGGAACCTAACACATTGGCCTGACCCAGTGCAAGTGCCATCTTCCCCTTGGTGAAGAGATGCCTTCCCTTACTGGCTCTGCAGGGACAGGGGCTGGAGCCTGAACCCTCAGATCCTGCTCCCTAGGGCTAGGCAGGGTGCTCATTAACAGCATCTGCCTTATTAAGAGGATTTCTGCTGGTGGGGATGAGGCTGATTGATGGGATGTTACTGAAAAGCCCGCCTATGAGGAAGATGTTCCCTGCCCCCATGAGCTGTACCATCCTATTTCATCATTTCATGGTTGTTAGGGGCTGGAAGCAGCCTTACAGATCATCAGGTCCAGCCCCCCCTGCACTTGGGTAGGAAACATTTGCTAGAAGAGGAGCTGTTGCTTGATGCTGTCTGAAATGGAGCATGCTGTGAACAGATCAAGGGGGAAATCCTTGCACCGTGGTGCGCTCGGATGCCCTGGGTCAGGCTAATACAATTAGTGCCTGGCTTGTAGCAGGGTCTTGGGGAAGCTGTCTGGGCTGTCCTCCCTGCTCTGGTTTTTAAGCTTCAATTGCTTTGCTCTCATAAGCACCACTCACTCCCCTGCCATGCTGGAAAGGAGAGAACCTGAGAGGGGCATGGTCTTGCTACTTAAAGAGCAGTAACTGGCCCCCTTTGCGTGTACACCTGCGCAGGGGGCTGGGGCATCAGAGGTGCAGCATCTAGGTAAACACGTCCCTGGGGCAAACTGGGACTGGGTGAGGGCTGTTGCAGCTCTGGTACAGCCTGACCCTTGTGAAAGCCAAACCCAGTAGCTTGAAGGCTGCCTTGTCCCGGGGGTGTGCAAGGGCTGAGCAATGCCATCGGGACTGTTGGAAACTAACTTTTGACAACTGACTCTTAAGTAAACCTTGGGCAGAATCCCCATTGCTGTCGGCACGTAGAAGAGGCCGTGCCCTGCGCGCTCCACGAGTGCTGCTTTGACTTGCCGTGGCTTTGAACAAGCTTGCCGGAGGATGCTTGAGCCACAGCAGGAGGATGAAGTTTTGGTGTTGTCAGCTTCTTGGGGGCTGTCTCTATCCCTGCACCATACTCTGCTCTTTTTAGGCGCATCAGGAGCAAAAACTTGTAAATCGTTCATATGCGGTCACGATGTCTTCATCCCTCTGTGAGCTTGGAGGGCTTCTGCTGCCCCTGCCTGGACAGAGCTGGTGGCTGCTCTGAATGAACAGAGCGTGGATGGAAAAGCAGATGTGGGACCCAGGAGTCCTGACTTGGCCTCTTAGTCCTCCCGGCCACACACATTCCTTCGTGCTCCTGTAATTGTGACTCATTGTTTTGGCTGCAATTTCTGGCCCAAAACCTTAGCTGATCTTTAAAATGGTCTGCTTCCCCCCTCTTATTTTTGAGGTTTAAAATCAGCAAAGATGAGATCCCTGCTGCACCCTGAGCAGGCGTTGCATCCTGTTCAGGACTCCTCTCTGACCAGGAAGATCAGCTCTCAGCCTGCTCGCCAGCCTATCGCAAGCTTCTGCACGTGGTACGAATCTCATGAGGAAGGGCCTCTGGCTGGTTTGGTTGCTAGCTGCAGCACCCTAGGGAGATGCGGTGGGATGAGCTGTGCAGCTGCAAGGTAACAGCAGGCATGAGGACTGTGATCACGCAGTGGGAGAGCAGAGACACCCCAGGGCGGCAGGGCCCCGACTCGTACCCACGCAGAGCCGTCCGTTAGCTGTAGGCCTGCTCTGTGCTCACTAAGGTTATCGCTGCGGGCCGAGTGGTTGCAGCAGAACAGTCCCCTTTTAGCCTAACGGGTCTTCTGGGAGTGTGCACACTGGCACGTTGAGCTGGTCCGTCCCTATCAGGTCAACCCCTTGCCATGCTGCAAGGTAGCACATGGAGGAGCCTTACGTTCCCCTTCGAAAAGTGCTGCGCGCTCCTGTGTCGAAAGGTGCTGTTGGAGCTGAGCGCCAGCCGGCTGCATGGCCCCAGTGGGCACTTGGTGCCGCCCTGCTGCATTTCCACGTGTGGCGTTGGGTCTGCTCTGCTCTGGCCCCGGCTCGGCTGGTCCCCCTGCAGCCAGGGCAGGGCGAGGGCTGGTTTGCTTTCATTGCTGCAGTCCTGGCTGCGCCGGGGGGACAGCCGCTTCCCGGCAGGCCGGGGGGGGGGTGCAAACTCTGAGAACGGCGGAGGGAGCTTGGCACCCTCGGCTGGAGGATGCTTCTGCGGCCTCGGCGGTTGCGAAACGTGCTCAGCTGCCGGCCAGCTGTCCGAGCTGGCGCTGGAGCGCGTTGCGCTGAGACCCTGTCGCAGCTCGCAGGGGGGCAGCTCATTCCTTGCTAAAAATGAGAACCAGCTGCTCAGCCCCCGGCACATGCGGGGGGGGGGGCTTTGGGGGGCCAGGCCCCCTTGGGCAAGTGTAGCCGGACCCAGCCCTGTGGGGGGCTCCTGGCCCGCATCTGCTTGGCGTTGGCCCCACGTCTCCACGGTGCAGCAGGCGGTGGGGGCCTTTGGGGAGGTGCAGATCTGCCCCCCCGGAACTGCTTTGGGGCAGGGGAGATGAGGCGGGTGGGGGCCCTGCCCGGAGCCTTGCAGGGGCTGTGGCTTTGAGCCAGCCCTGTTCTGCGCCGCCCCGGCGCGGCCTTGCCCTGCAGTTGGGCAGGCCGGCGGCAGATGGAGCCCCGGGCCCGCGGATGAGGCCCCCTGGCCCAGCCCGAGGCTCCCCGGCCTGCGGGCTCTCCGAGCCGAGGCCAGAGGTGGCGGGGTGGGAGCTTTTTCCTGGTGCCGCTGCACCGCCGGCGCTGCCCGGGGCAGCCGCAGCCGCGTGGCCTTGGGCCGGGGACTGAGCCCGGCTTCTCCAGCGGGGAACCCGAGGCCCAGCGGAGCCGCCGTCTGGGACGCCTGCCGGCGCGGCATGGGCCGGGGGGCCGACAGGGACCCGCCACCTGCCCTGGGCCGGTGCGAGGGCCCCGGGGCTCCGGCGCTGGCTCGCGGGGCCGGGGGCCGCGTCCGCTTCCCTCCGCCTGCTGCCGGCCGTCGGCGGGCTGGGGGGCCCCGCAGGTCCGTCCTTGCACGTCCCCGGCCACCCCTGCGCATCCTTGCACGTGTGCGGCAAGCATGTGGCTCCTGGCACGCGGGGGGGTCACGCGACGACAGCACGTGGTGCCCCCCGAAGCCCCCTGAACGCGAGGGGAGGCGGGGCTTGCACGGCGGGGCGGGGCGGGGCGGGGCGGGGCGGGGCGGAGGGGGCGGGGCCCCGCTGCTCGGTGACGTCCCGCGTGGGCGTGGCCCCGCGGCCGGAGCGTGGCCCGCGGGGGGGGCGGGGGCCGATATAGCCGCGTGCGGCCGGCCGCGCTCGCATCGGCGGCCCGGCCATGACCCTGCGGCGGCCCCGCGCCCGGCCGCGCCCGCGGGACGAGGCGGAGGAGGCGGCGGACGTGTACCGGGCCCTGGCCGCCTCCGGGGGCACCCTGCCCCGCGCCCGCAAGGTAGGGGCCCCGGTCCCGCTCCGCGCCCCGGCACCCCCGCGCCCGCTGCTCCCGCCCCGCGCGGGACCCGGAGCCCGGGCCGGCGGCAGGGACGGGCCCGGGGCCGGCCCCGCGAGGAGCGGGCGCACGTCGTGGGAAGGACGGCCGGACCGGCGGGCGGCGAGACGGCTGCGCTCCCGCGGCTCCCGAGAGCGGCGGGGACTCGTTTCCTGCCTGGCGGCTCCATCCCATAATAGACCGGCGAGGCAGGCGCAGAGGACGGCGCCGGGGGCCGCGCAGAGACAGCGGCGGGGGGCCGCCCGCCGGCGAGTCGGCGGCTCGGTGCCCCGTCAGGACGTCGGCCGCGGGCCCGGCGCGGCCACCGTGGCTTTGCCGCGGCGATGCCGCCCGTCTCGGGCGCGCCCTGTCCCTGCCCCGCGCGGAGCGGCGCGTCACGAGCTGCGCCAGTCGTCGGGGACGCCGGCGTGCCAGGCTGAGCGTGGGCACCGCCAGCCCCTGGACCGTCCCCGCGCCGCGGGCGATGGACGGCTCCCAGAGCGGGGCCCGCGCTCCGCGGCCTCCGGCTGCTCCGAGGCCGGCCGGCGGCGTGGGCGTCGAGTGCGGCGCTTGCTCGTGCACGGTCTCGTGGAGGCCGTGCACGGGGCGGGGGAGCCATGCCTGTTGCACGGGGCTGGCAGGTCAGCCCCGCTCCGGGGGGCTCTGGGGGCATCGCTGCATCTCTCCCCTCCCCCCGTGCGGACCTGACTCGGCTCTGCAGCGGGATGGGAAGCTGCAGTCGCTGGAGCGTGGAAAGCAGAAGTGAAACTCGAAGCTTGTGGTCTCTGCTGATGTGCTGCAAGGTCACGTCCTGCAGGTCCACTGTGCGGGCGCTGGCTTGGCTCTGGGGTCTTCCGGCATCGTCCCCCTGAGCCGAGCATGTGGCCGGGACACCCCGGGTAGGGGTTGAGCTCCCCGGGTTCAAGGGTGGTGGTTGGCACCGGAGCCTGGTGCCTCCAGCATCTGCCCTGGGCACGAGGAGTTTGCCTCCTGCCCCAGGGGCGCTGCTCTGCTTTCGGGGAGGCTGCGTGCCCAGCAGGCAGCTCTGAGCCCCGGGGTCCCTGCTGCAGCACCAGCAGCCCCTGGCCAGGCCAGCTTTGCCTTGGCAGCCCCTTTCCTGAGGCTTGTCCTGCGGCCCAGCGGTTGGGCCATGCGCCCCTGCCTGCGGTAGCCAAATGCTGGGCACCACGCAGTACAGCTGGGCTGCATTTCACTTGCAAACCCTGAATTTCCATGCAGGGCCAGGGTGATTTGCATCGGGCCTGAGGGACGTGGCTTCCTCCTAGGGCTCTGAGCACGCAGAGGGGAACTCGCTTCTGCTGATGCCAGCACTTCCATGCACTGCAGCCCTCCCCCCGCAGGGCTGGCAAACCCTGATGGCTCCATGTTGGGGGCACGTGTTTGCACCAGAGCGTGCGTCGACTTGCACAGGGAGATGCCCATCCTAGCAGGTCCCTGGACTGCCGCTCGTGTGTATGGCTCTGCCAGGACCCAAGCAGGCGGCAGGGTGGGAACCAGGCATCGCACTTACCGGCTCCTGCGGCTCAGGAAGGGCCGAGACGGCCTGACTCTGGCCCGGAGCTGATTGTTTACCCGCGCTTCCTTCCCCCTGCGGGGGAGAGCGGCTGCCGCGCTCGGCCCTTGGCCGTGACTCCGGCCCTTGGTGCACGGAGCTCCCTGCTGCCACCTGGGTCACGTCCTGCCTCCGCATGCGGCCCTGGCCTCCAGGACAGCATGCTCTGGACGCGGCAGCCGCCCGGGCAAGGACGGTGCGGCTTGGGGAGGGGTCCGGCACTCCCCAAGTACTGTGTGGGCCAGGGGGATCAGCCGGGGCGGGGGGCACATCCGAGGGTGAGGACGTGGGCCTGGCTGTGTGCGAGCCGGCGGCTGTTTTCGGGCAGGATCCCAGTAGGCGTGGAAGGCAGCTAATGAGAACCCGCTGTCGCTGCCCGGGGCTGGGGCTGAGCCGGAGCTGCTTGGTGACAAAGCCCGGTCTTCATGGCCCAGCCCTGCCCGTGCCCTGGCAGCATCGGCTGACATTTGGGGTCCGGAGCCGCCCACGGCCAGGGTGATGCCTCCGTACTAATGCTCCGGCAGATCTGCCAGGCCACGGGCTCCCTTCGTCCCCTGGTTCCTGTGCCTCTCAATGCTCAACAATGCCCAGGATTGTTTGCTGGGCGGGGGGAGCTTGGTATTAAAAGTCGGACTTTAGGATAAAACAGAGGAGTGTCTGTGTGAGGGGCTTTCATCTCCCAGGAGCGCGCAGCCCCCCCGGGGTCCGAAGCTTGCGATGCGCAGGACGTGACACGGGCCCGGCGGTTCCCGTTGACGTCAGTGGGGGGAGAAGGAGTGTTAAACAGATGCAAGCTCTGCTTTTAATCTTCAGATGGAGCCATAATTATTTCCGTCTTGCGGGCAGGGCTGGGCCCGGCGCTTGTGGCCAGGACAAAAGGCGCTATGTGAGGAGCGCTCTGCGGCCTGTGTCAAGGCTTCCCTTGTCCCCGCCGCCCCCGAGGCAGCGCAGCACGGTGCATGCAGCTCTGGGGGGGCAGGTGCCCACTGGGGTGGTGACGGCCCGTGCCCATCGCTGCAGAGAGGCGCTGGGGGGTCCCTGGCACAGGAGGCTGCTCCAAGCCCCCAAGGTGGGGTCCCAGCCTGCCCAATGAGCAAGGGTCATGGCGGCTTGCAGCCATGTGCCCAGGGAAGCCGGAGGCTTGGCCCTGCAGTGAGCAGCTCCTGACCTAGGTGTGTGCCTTGTGTCTCGGTGGACACCCCCACTTCCAGCCTCCCGGGACTTGGCGAGCAATAGCCCCCTGCCCGTGCCCTTCGTGATGTTCTCAACTGCTCTCTTCTCCCCCCTCGGCCTCTCCCTGTCCAGGCTGAAGAGCCCCGGCCTTTTGAGCCCCTCCTGGTCCGGTCCCTGTCCCTGTGGGCACAGGAGGTGAGGCCTTGCCCCTGAGCTGTCTCTCTCTCTCCGTCTTTGCAGGGCTCTGGATTCAAGTGGAAACTCCTGAGCGAGTCCCCAGAGGAGCACAGGTACCTGCCGGCTGTGGGTCTGCCACGGGATCAGCACGATTCCTCCTGGCTTCTGTGTCCCCCTCCTGTCCCCCTTCACTGCTGCCAGCTGCCCTGGCTACTGCTCATCAGGAGCTGCCCCCTGGGCCCTGCATCCCACCACGGTGGGGCCATCCCTTGCTCATCTTTGGCTGGGCTGGTGGAGCCACAGAAGAGCCACGCACACCCCATGCTGTCGCGGTGGGTGGTGAGGTTGGCTGGGGGCTGCAGGGCCCTGTTCTTCCCTGCCCCCCCCAGCTGCGTCGTGGCAGGGCTGGGGCCTCCCTCCGCTGCCTCCGTGGAGCTTCAGCGCATTTGAAGCCGGTTTTAATTATAAAGGTGCCGAAAGTCTCCAACTGGCAAATGAGTCACCGCCTCCAGTGCGCGCCTGGGAGATGGCGTCGCCTTGCGGCCTCTGAGCCTGCAGCCCCTCTCTGCTGGGTGGGGAAGGGGGTCACGGGCAGCTGGAGCTGGGGGTCAGCGTGCCCTGGGCATGCATGGAGGCCCCTCAGCCCTGTGCTTCCCGTGGGGACGTCCCGGCCCCGAGCCCTTAGTTCCGCACGGGGTTGGGGTGCCTGGGCTGGACCCCAGGACCTCAGCTGTAGGGTGCAAGGTGTTTCCCTTCATTGGCTCCAGCCCGTGGCTTCCTGGCAGGATGTGACCCAGCAGTGCCGGGGCTCCCCCAGGGTCACCCCCAGGCAGCAGTTGGGCTGCCCAGGTCTCCCTGGAGCCCTGCAGGGTCCGCGTACCAGCTCCCCGTCCTCTCCGTGGCTCCCAGTGCCTGGCTGGGCCAGGGCAGCGCTGTTCAGCAAGTGCTGAAGTCGGCGGCAATGTGGCAGCAGCTGCTCGGCCTGCAGGCACGGTTCGCCCTCCCGCTGCATTGCTTGCGCCCCCGAGTAAACCCCGAAACGTTCAAGGGCTGCAGGAGCTTCCTGGCTGTGTGGGGCGGCTGCCGGCTGTGCGGGATGGGCGCAGGCCCGGCTTCCACATGCTGCCCCAGGGCCGGCAGCTGGGAGGCTGCTTGGAGTCGCCGTCGGGGTGCGGCTGTGACTGCCCCTTCCTCCTCCTGGCCCAAGCTGGGCTCTCCCAGCACCGGTGGCTCTTGCTGGGAAGTCTTGGGCTGGAGCAGGCAGCGGGATTCACCCGGGGCTCCTGGGCTCTGTGCTGAGCGGGGTGGGGGCCTTGGGCATCCCCCGGGGCTCTGAGGTCAGGAGCAGATGCCCCTGGCCTCGCGCCTGTCGGGGAGCTCCTTCCGCTCTGGGTGGGCGCGGGGGTCTCTGGCGAGTTGCTAACCAGCCCCCCTCCCCAGGCGAGCCGTCACGCTGGAGAAGAAAGCGGAGGAGGCGTTCGGGTTTGAGATCCAGGTGGGTGTTGGGGAAGCCCGTGGGGCTCGGGCCGTGGGCACAGCCCCTTTGGCGCTGTCCCGGGGGCTGGGGGTGCTCAGCCCTATCCCAGAGCAAGAAGGGCAGAGGCCGGACCCCTCCCTGAGCAGCTGCGGCCACACCTTGCTCCGCCGCGAGGGTATTTTTACACCACACCGGAGCGAGGGTTATTTTTAGTGGTGATGATGCTGCCTGGTTGCAGCAGCCTCCCCCGTGCCACCCCCGGCTCGTCACGGCGCGGGCTTGGGGGGGCGGCAGGCGGAGCAGCCATCTGGCACAGCCCGCGGGGCGCATTGCCGGGCAGCGGGCCACAGCCACGGTTTAAAGGCAGCTCGTGCCTGCCCGGCACACGCAGCCTGGCGCTGGGGCGCGCAGTGCCCAGAGCCTGAGCCCGCTGGGGCTGTGCCTGCCTGCTGCGGTGAGGCAGCAGCGGGGTCCCGTGGTCCCTGCCCCTCCAGCTGTGCCAGCGCCTGCTGCTCTCCCCTGCAGACCTATGGCCTCCACCACCAGGACAAGAGGAGCGTGGAGATGTTCACCTTTGTGTGCCGCGTGCACCAGGGCAGCCCAGCCCAGCTCGCCGGGCTCAAGCCAGGTACGTGCGCTGGGGCAGTGGCGAGAGGGACTCGGGCATCCGGGTCTGACCGTGGGGATGAGCTGCAGGGAGCGGGTGCAGCAGCTGCTGGAGCCCCTGCCCTGCCGGAGCCTGTGGGGCGCGGTGTGGGGAGGGGAAGGTACCAGCAGCTGCCTGCATGGCTGCCCCAGTCCCCACCGTGGCTGTCCTGCCTTCCCACGTGGGGCCTGGGCAGCAGGGGATGACTGGGGTGAGGGGAGCCGTCCTGGTGGGGCAGGGAGGGCTGGTGACGGTCACGGCTGGGGGCCGATGTGCCAGGCTCTTGCCCCAGCTGTGCAGAGGTTGGAGGAGGGGAGGTGGAGCCAGGACACAGCGTCTCTCCTGTGCCACAGCCAGCTGGAGCTGGGGGGGGGGGGGCCTCGTGTGGCTCCCATGCGGCGGGGTTGTCCTGCTGGTGTCAGTCCTGCCGGGCACGGTGCCCTGGTGCTGAGGCTGCCATCTGCCCCACAGGGGACAGCATCACAGCTGTGAATGGGCTGAATGTGGAGGGCATCCGGCACCGAGAGATCGTGCAGATCATCAAGGCCTCGGGAAACGTGCTCAGGTGGGGTGGGGTCGTTGGAGCCCTGGGCTGGGGGCGCGGGGGGCCGCAGCCCGCTGCCTTGCTTACCTGGCTGTGCCCACGCAGGCTTGACACGCTGTACGGGACATCCGTCCGGAGAGCGGAGCTTGAGGCCCGGCTGCAGTACCTGAAGGTGAGCGGGCTGGGGCACACCTGTACACGCGTGCCCCCGTGCAGGCAGGGCTGTCGCTCACCTGCCTGCCCCTGTCTTGCAGCAAACCCTGTATGAGAAGTGGGGCGAGTACCGCTCGCTGATGGTGCAGGAGCAGAGGCTGGTGCGTGGTGAGTGGGGGGCACCAGGGGCTGCGCCGGCCCCTCTTAGCGGGGCTGGGTGCCAGCTGCCTCCTGGGCGGGGGTGGCATGGAGCAGGGGCACTGCCGGGCTGCTCCCCCTTTGCTGCCGGCACGGGCTGGGGCTGCGCTGCCACCTCTTACCTGAACCCCCCTCTCCCCCCACAGGCATAGTTGTGAAGGACCCCAGCATCTACGACACGCTGGAGTCGGTGCGCTCCTGCCTGTACAGCGCCGGGCTCATGAGCAGCTCCTCCCTCGGGCAGATGCTGTCGGGCGCAGGCAGCACCTATGGCAGCGCCAGCTGTGTCAGCACCGCCACAGATGAGAGCGAGGACTCCCTCTACCAGACTTGCCTCTTCGACTCGGCTGACTCGCTGGACACGGCATCTGCCCGCCACGGGGCCGCCGCGCCCCCCGCCCTCTCGCCCCGCCGGCCCGCGCTGACCCGCAGCGCCAGCGTCAAGTGCACGGGCAGCGCCAGCAGCAATGGGGCGGCCGGCCCCTTCTGGGACAAGCCCTGCGCCCCAGCCAGTGGTGCGGCCGGCCCCCGCAAGAGTAAGCACACCAGCTTCCGCAAGAGACTGCTCAAGTTCATCCCCGGCCTCAACCGCTCGCTGGAGGAGGAGGAGAGTCACCTCTAGGCACCGACTGGGTGCGGGGCAGATGGGGGCACAGCCACCTTGCCAGGACTTATTTATTTATCTATTTATTGCCCTGGACCCAAGCGGCCATGGGGTGCTTGTGCCTGGGGGACGATGCCATGGAGATAAGGGAACTCCTGGCTCGTTTGACCTCTACGGCAAAGCCCGAGACCTGGTCGGGGGCAGCGGGTGCCTGTTGGAGGGGAGCACCTCTGTCTGCCAGCACGGTGGGGCTGGAAGTCAGACCCTGCCCTGCCAGGCGCCCAGGCCCTGGGTGTGGTGCAGTGAGTGGGTATCCACAGGCCTGGTGCTCTCAGGCGAGGCCGGCCTGCAGGGAGCAGCCGGGGCACGGGCCTGGTGCAAGGAGCTGCTCTGAGCACCGCCCAGCTGCAGGGAGCCCTGGTGCATCTTTGCACTGTGTCCTGTCTCGCCGGTGTTCCCGGCTGTTACCCGTGTGCCTGCGTGATGCTCGGGGACTTGGCAATGGCCGGCCCATGCAGCGTAGATCCCCTGGGCTGCCGCTGAGAGCTGCTCCCCGCAGCCTCCTGGAAAACTTGGCTGTAGCTGTGTCTGGGCCGCAGCTCATCCCCGCGCTCGGGGGCGGAGAGACTGTTTCCACCGCGGGGAAGTTCCCGGCTGAGCTGCCGTGGCGCTGACTCTTTATCTCAGGAAGTGGAGCAGGAAGGAGGTGGCTGGGCCCGAGGCAGCTCTATGTTGTGCTGGGCGGCAGGACGGGCCTGGCCAGAGGCGCCAGGGCAGGGGCAGCTCTGTACAATGTCACTGCTTGTGGTGGGCACGGAGGCGTTCAATACAGCAAGACTCTTTTGCACCCGCGTGTGGCTGTCGTGGCTTCGTGGCTGGACGATGGGGGGCGGCTTTACCCAGGGAAGGCTGGCAGCTGGCTCCCCGCACCCAGGACACCAGGCTCCCAGCCCCTGGCAGTGCCAGTCTGGTTGCTTTTCCTGGGACCTGCCTGTGAGGGGTTGATAGGCCAGATCCTGTTTCCCAGGGGCGCTGAGCCTCGTGGCAGCTGTGTGCTGCCCCTTGCGGGGGCACGGATCCAAGCATGACCACCTGGCCAGCCAGAGGGTGCTGATGTGGCTGTGGCTGTGGCCGCTGGGACGTGGCTTGAGGCTGGCTGCAGCCACAAGGAGCCCTCGGCTCCTCCGCTGGGGTGCGGCCTGGCTTCTCCCAGCACGGCGGCCAGGCCGGAGCCCTGCGTAATTGCATGTGGGCTGCTCGCTCTGCCCCGTGTCAGGAATAGCCCGGGATCAAAGCAGGAGGGTGGGCGTGGGCCCTGGGCCACGAGCCTTCTCTTGCCGCAAAGCCTTGAAGCAGCCCATGCTGCTACCAGTGTCCCCCCAAGGATCGTGCTGAGACCTCGGGGTGATGCATGACTCAGAGAGGGGGCAGGGGGGCTGTTTCCCAGCTGCCCGGTGCTGCAGAAAAGTTGGGGGGGATAATCTCAGCCCCCAAAGTTGGTGCTGCTGCCCCCCCACCAGAGGGCAGTGGGGGCAAGTGTGAAGGGTGGTGACAGCAGGGTCGGTGATGCCACCAGCCCTGAAATCCCCCCAGCGCCGCGTGGCTCCTGCCCGTGTGGGTGGGTAGCACCGAATGACTCAACAGAGCGATGAGATAAAGGAGGGAAGGAGCACGTCTGGGGGGGCGGCGCAAGGCTTCGACTCTCGCCCTGCAGCGGAGGCACCTGCTTGCAGCGGCGGGGGAAGGTGGCAGTCTCAGTCTCCCTGTCCCGGGTGTGGGGGGCCCAAGAGAGCTGTTGGCCCCATCCTGCCGGCACGAGACCCAGGACCAGGCAGGCCAGAAGCCAAACGCTGATGCGAGCCCGGCTTCCCCGCTCCGTCTCGGCAAGCAGCCCCCTTGCGCTAGGCGCTGCATGAAGACGTGAGCCTGGCCCCGAGCCCCTGCCGTCCCCGCGCTGGCACAGAAAGTCCCTTTGTGCTTCAGGGCCGTTTGCCCTTGAAGGATGGAAACTGCAGCTGTTCATTAGCGTGGGCTGCAACCACGGCCTGACGCAGGCTTTGGGCCTTCACGGCTGCGGCTGAGCCGTGGCCACACGTCTGTCCCCGCCAGCTCGTAGGGCCAGGGCTGCCTGAGGAAGGCTGCAGGGCCCTGCCCTGGTGCACACGGGCACCAGGGCCCTGCAGCTACCCATCTGTGTCCTTCCAGGCCCACACGGCTCCACCCCAGAGCTGGGCGCCTTCCAAGGCATCCACCGCAGCTGCTTATCTGGTGAAGCCAGAAGGGGACAGGGCCAGGCAGTTGCACTCAAGCAGACCTCGCTGCCTCTCTCCCCGCGGCCTGGCATGGGGGGGAAGAGGGCGTGTGCGTGAATTCATGTGCATGGGTGTGTGCATACGTGCGGCGCACACCCACTGCCCCCTGCTGGGGGGTGGGGGATGGGATCTGCACTGCTCATCCGTGTTGCACGGTCCGGGACAGCCTTGGTTTCAGCCTCCTGAGGCTGGCTCTGGCGCGCTGGGCTCGGTGGGGCTCATTCAGCATGGCGCCCCCAGCTCGGTGCAAATGGCCTGTAGCTGCCAAGTGCTGCGCTGGGGTAGACGGACGCCTCTGCAGCAGGGCCAGTGGCTTCCAGAGGCTCAAGGCTGCGGCCCTCGGCAGCTGCTGGTGCTGGGACGATGGGAGGGGGACAGGGCAGGCAGCCTTCGCGTCCTCGTGAAATCCCCACGGGTTCTCCCAGCTGCACCCGCAGTTGCCCGGGTCCCTCAGGAAAGGGTGCAGGGCTGTGCCGAGAGATAAGGCAGGGGAAGCCTGGTGCAAATGCTGTGAACCGCAGGGCTGGCAGGTCCCGGCGCGTGGGCCTCGCCCTCGTCATCGAAAGCCACTGGGGTTTGGAGGGGAAGCTGGGAGCTGGAGCAATGCTGGTGTGGGCCAGCGTTGCAGCGGGCGGGGGGAGGCGTGCATCCCCTGGCAGGAAGATGCCATGGTTGATACCACGAGGTGGTTTTTGGAACCAGGGGAGATCCCCTCTTCCTCAGCTCTGGGCAACTTGGGGTTGTTGGAGGGTGGGGGCCTGTCCCTTGCTCTGCGGCCACCAACCCCTGCTATGGTTTACAAATGCCTCCAGCGGGGTATCTCTCCCCAGTGCTGGGCACGTGTTGTCCCCACTACAGCCCCACTGCCCCTGCCATGGGCCCAGCTTCCCCACGGGGGGTGAGTTTGGAGCTGGCTGCTTCTCATTCCCGGCGCAGCTGCCACACTCGCAGCTGGGGCTGAGCCACACGGGCTAGGAATAGCATTCAGCCCACGGCTTGTGAGTGAGGCCAGAATGGGGGTGGGGGGCCTGCACGCACTGCCGTCTCTGTGGGAGGTGTGCATGCGTGTGCCAGCCAGGACAGCGGGGTTGGAGGGCTTGTGCCAGCTCAGATCAGCAGCACTGGCCTGCCCACCTCCGGCAGAGCACCACTGTCAAGGGCAGGGCTGGCCTGGTGCTCTCCATGGCATCTCCTTGCCCCTTCTAGGAGCTCCTTGGGTGCTCAATGCCTTTGAGGACTAGCCTGAGCACGTCCCTGCCCATGCAGTGCATGACCCTGCGCGTGTCTTATGTGCGTGTCTGTGTTGATACACACGTGTACGTCCGTGCCCCTTCCCACCAGCCGTGGACACTGAGCTGCGGCTGCCTGGGGCATTGCCACAACCTGCGGCTCCAGAACGAGGCCTGGGGTCGGAGGGGCAGGAAGGCAGCAGCTGGCGATGCTGCCAGGACCCAGCCCCTGCTGGCGGCACGCGAGGCTCGGAGCAGCTGGGCCCAGCCCTGCGCATTCCCGGCTCCAGCAACTGGCTCCGGCGCCACCTGCACCTACAAGGACATGCTGGGACGGGGAGTGGGGTCAGGGCTCAGCCCGGGGGCGAGGAGGGCATCACAGGTGCAGCTCACGCACCTCCCTGCCCCATGGCCCTGGCAGCACTTCTGGGGGCTCCAGTATAGTGGTGAGGGGTTGTTTCCCTCCTGGGTTGGAGGGCAGGGTCTCCTTTGTTGCCCCTTGACTCGACCCCATGTCCATTGTCCTCAGCTTCAGCTTTGTTCGTCCCTTGACCTTTCCCCCTCAGCCCAGCTGCGGGGTGCATCGGGGCTTGGGAGCGGTGTCCTTGTGGGGGCTCCCCGGGCCCCAAGCCTGGGCAGGCAGGAAGCAGCAGGCGCCCGCAGGCCCAGGCCCTTCTCTCCTCACTGGGGTAAAAGTCGCCTGGGCCTGGTGCTCGCTGCCGAGCTGGGCTGCAGCCAGCTGCTTTTCCTGCCTCGCTTCCTCCGGCTCCTGCAAAATGTTTGGAAGGAGGTTCCCACCCCTGCGCCTTTCCTGCCGCAGCCTGGCCGGGCGCGCAGCGGGGCCCTGTGCCGCCACCGAGCTGCTGGTCCGGGCTACGGGCAACAGCTCCAGGCTGCCTAGTTTTCCATCTGTGCTGCCCGGGGCCAAGGCCGACTCGGAGAGGGACGTGCCCCCCACTAGCTACGTGCCCCTAGGCCGTGCGATGTCCCTGGGGCGTGGGGGCGGGCGCACCCAGCTCCCTGCAGGGTGTTTGTGTGCATGGACATCCCAGCCCGCCACCCAGCCCCGTGTCTGGCGTGGCTGCCCCCAGGCTGCCTCGCAGCCAGCACAGCGCGGTCCGGGCCCCATCTAGCGGGGAAGCAGAGAAGGCCCGAGGGCCTTCCTGCAGGGCCGCTGGTCCCCAAGGGGCTTCTCCATCCTGCTGCCCCGGCCGACGGCGAGGAGCGTTGGGTGCTGCAGTGCTGGGCCCAGCCCCGTGCGCTGTGCTCCGAGCCGAGCCCCTGTGCAGCGAGGGGAGCTGGCCCAGGCACGGGCGCGGGTTGCTGCCTGCTGCAGGGCACTGGGAGGAGCCGGATCCCAGTGACTGGCGAGTCCCAGACCCGGTCCCTGTCTCCCCCTGCCTTGTGCACAGTGCCGCCGGCTGGCCAGGCTTGCAACGGTGGGACCTCTGCCACTGCCCTGCACGGTGGCCCTGGTCCAGTCCCTCCCTCTGCCATGAGGCAGGAGGAGCCTGGTCTAGAGGGTGCAGGACAGGGGCAGGCTGTGCAGCCGGAGCCCCCAGGCAGGAGGGGGGCTCCCCTCAAGCTCATCGCCTGAGCTCCCTGTGCCCAGTGGAGGCGGCTGCAGCTATGCCCCAGGGCTGTGGGCCTGGGCCCGGGCAGAACCGGCGCCTGCAGGGCCAGCAGTGCCCCCGGCCGTTCCCTTGACCAGCCCCTTGCACATGCGTGGCTGTTCCAGGACCCGGGTCTGGGTGTGTCTGCACAGGGCGGTGGCCCTGCCCCGCTCGGGTCAGCAGGACCTGGTGGCAGCCCTGATGTCCGCTCTGGCTGGACCTGTGCCGCCTGCACGGGCCCTGCCCCCTGGTGGGGGTAACGGGAACTGTGTGTATGGGTGTGTGAATGTGCATGTACACGTGTGTGGGTGTGTACATGCACGTTTATGTGCATGGGGTGTGTGTGCGTGTGCATGCAAGTGTGTGTATTGGGTGTGTGCATGAATGCATAGGACGTGTGCATGGGCGTGTGCGCATGCATGGGGTGTCTGTGTGCGCACGTGTGCATGTGTGCGCGTGCATTGTGTGCGTGCATGCATGTCCACGGGGGTGTGCGCGCGTGCGGGCGGGACACACCCGCTGCCCCCTGCCGGCGGGGCTCGGCACTGCTCGCCCGCGTGTCCGCGCCCCGGGGCGGCCCCGGGCTCCGCCTCCCGAAGCCGGCTCCGGTGCGCTGAGCTCGGCGGGGCTCATCCGGCGCGGCGCCGGGCACGGGGGCACCCCCGGAGGGGAGCGCGGCGCGGGGGGCGGGGCGCGCGGCTATTTTTAGCTCCTTGCTGCGTCGCTGGGATTCCACCGACGTCAGCGGGCCCGCGTGACGTCACGGGGCCCCCAGCCAGGCGCGGGGGCGGGAGCGCCCGGCGGAAAAAAAAAAGCGGGTGACGGAGCGGGCGCGGGGCGGCCCCCCCGGGCCCCGCACCTCGCACCCGCCCCCCGGGCCCCGGCGGCGGGTGAGCGCGGCCGGGGGCAGGGCGCGGCGGCTCCCCCGCCCCGCCACAGGGTGGCGCCGACCCGCTTTCCGGGGGCTCGGGACCTGCCCCCGGGGGGGAGCCGAGTCCTGGGGGCGGCCGACGTGACCCCGCGTGTGCGTGTCCGTGTCCGCGCGCGAGTGCCCCGCGCCTGCCCCCGCGCCGCCCGCCGGCTCTCCCTGCCCCGACGTGTCCCCCGTCCCCCCCCGGGGGGCGCTATTTTTAGCTCGGGGCCGCTCCGTCTATTTATAGATCAAAGCCCCGCGGCTGCGTCAATGGAACCCCGCGTGCGTCACCGCGCGCCCCCCGCGCCCCCCCGCGCCCGCCGGAACCACCGCCCCTTCGCGCCTTGTTTGGCGGCTGCCGGAGCCGCCTGCGTCACGGGCCCCGCCCCCCGCCCCCGCCCCGCCTGCGTCACGGGCATGGGGCATGTAGCGCCCGCCGGGCCCCGCACCGCAGCCCGGCT
Organism: Crocodylus siamensis; assembly: GCF_052110815.1. NCBI lineage: Eukaryota > Metazoa > Chordata > Crocodylia > Crocodylidae > Crocodylus > Crocodylus siamensis. Next base: position 5,631,817 of record NC_143400.1, read on the forward strand.
CCGCGGCCGCGCCACGACGGGACGCTCCGCCGCGCTCCGCGCCCGCTGCCAGGTGCGTGCGGGGCTCGCGGGGGGGATGGCTGCGGGCGTCCCGGAGCGCGCGCGGGGGTGCGGGGGCTCCGGAGGACTTGGCTGCACGCGCGGGGCTGCGGTGACTGCGGGGGCTCCGGTGCGGGGGGCTGCAGTGACTGCGGGCGCGCGGGGGGGCAGAGGCCCTGGCGGTCTCCGGAGCACGCGGGGGGCTGCGCTGCCCCCGGGGGTCCCAGGGCACGCGTGGGGGGCGAGAGGAGCGGGACTCCCCCGCCCCAGCCCTAGCCCTGGCGCAGACGTCCCCGCGCGGGCGGGTGGCGGGCTGGGCTCGGGGGTTCAGCGCCCCCCCCCCCCCCCCCCCGATTTGCAGACCAGGGGGCCGGGCAGTGCGGGGCAGACCGGAGAGGTCCCGCGCCTCCACGGGGGGGGCATCTTTTGGCCGGAGCAAGCAACAGGTGCAGCTTCTGCCCAGGCACCTGGCAGCCCTTGCCCCCGCTCCCCGCCTCTCGCCCCAGCCTGTGCCCTGCGCCGGGCACTGCCTGCTTCGTGGGGGAGGCTGGGATCCTGCGGGCGTGGGCAGCTGTGGGGGCGCGTCAGGCTCTGTAGCTTCTTTCCAGGATCAGGCCCCGTGTCCCGCCCCGGCTGCACGCCCGGGGGTGCCTGGGCCCGGACCCCACACGCGCCTCCAGGGGCACCTCCGAGCAGTTCCTTTAGTGCAGGGGGTTTTGTGGGGAGGGGGCTGCGCTGGCCCCGGGAATCGCCATTGGGAGGGCAGGAGGATGCCTCCCTTTACATAAGTCGTGGAGCAGGCGATGGCAACCAGCCAGGACCAAGCCTCCCTTGTGATGCCCGCAGCAGGGGGGCGAGAGCTCTTAGTTCTCCCTCTCTCTCGGCCGCAGAAAACAGCACGGTTCCCCCGTTGCAAGGACCGGGGGGCAGCAGGGCAGGACACCTCTGCAATGCCACCATTGCAGCCCCTGGAAAGGAACTCCCCCCCCCCCGGGGCCTTGGCAGCCTGGGGGAGAAGCGCTGGCAGAAGGGCTGGGCTGGGCATGGCTCAGCCATGGGTCCAAGCCCTGTCCTGTCTCATGCCCGGACTCCCCCAGCGGGGCCTGGGGAGCGGGGCCGTGGCTGCCCGGGCACGCACAAGCCTCTGCTGCTCCTGTGCGGGCAGGGCTGAGCAAGGGGCTGTAGTTAGACCCAAGCCCCCCGGGGCCGCAGGGCCCTGGGGCGGTCCTGGCACGGCCCTGCTCCCCTTGGCAGAGCTCTCCCCACGCTTTGCTCATGCACAAGTGCTGTGGGCCAGGTCCTGGCCTGGAGTAAAGGTGCCCAGCGCCCGCTCGCCGGTTCCGCGCTTCCCAGCCTCGGCCCTTCTTTGGACGGTTCATAAATATTGTCACAAGGAGGCTGGGGAGCATCTGTTCCAGGCGCTGGATACTGTAAATCCTAGCAAGGCTTCGCAGCCCAGCGCCAAGCTCCTATTTTGGGAGCACGGGGCCAGTGTCCTCCGCTGGGAGGTGGGAATGTTGGCCCCGCGCTCCCCTTGGCTGGCGGGACAGTTCAGAGTTTCCCCTCCCTGCATCACGCTGCCTTGGCTGGAAGCACTCGCTGCTCACCCCCCTAGTTTTAACAGGATCAGGGGTTGCAGCCAGAATCTGGCTTCGGGTGCCTTGATGTTCCCGAGCTCGCCCGGAGCAGCCCTGCGGTGCTCAGGGCCGGGCACGAATGCAGCGAGGGCGGGACAGCTGCTCCCGTGGCGAAGCTCTTTGAGCCCCGGGTCCCAAGCGCGTGCCGAGGGGCGTCACTGGGGGGTGAGCAGGACTGGGCAAAGCAGCTGAATTTGGAGAAGCATCTTGCCTGAAGGAGCATGAAACCCCCCACCAGCACCACGGCCTCCTGGTGCCTCGGCATTCAGCGGTCCTGCGTGGCCCACCCGAACACGACCTTTAAAGGTCTGTGAGATGAAGGACGCTATCGCCTGGCCCCGAGGCTGCCAGCTCTGCCAGGGACTCCAGTTACGGGTCTGGCGTGCACGGCCGCAGCAGTGCTGCAGCAGCTGGGCAGGCGGCATGGGGCAGCAAAGCCCCCAGGCCAGGGCGTGGCCGGGGTCAAACATCTGTCCTGCCGCAAAGCAAACGTGCTGGCGGGCGAGCCCCGGGGGGCAGAGCTGGTCTTCTCACCCCTCTCCCACCCTCCTCGTTTGTGCCCCACACCAAGCGTTCGTAGCAACCGTCCTCTGGTCTTGGAGCTGGGGCCTGGGTGTTGCCATGACCTGAGCAGAAATCTGGGGCTGGGCAGAGCAGTGATGGGGGCACTTGGATATGGGGCAGCCTGGCACCAGGGACCCTCCTGGGCTTTTGGTCTGCATGGGAGGCCCTGCTCCATCATGGGCTCCCTTCTTCCTTTGCTGGCCTGGCACCTCCAGCCCCACGGCTGGCTCTGAATGACCTTCCCCGAGGACGAGCTTGTGCCAGTGGGTTAGACCGGCGCCATCACCAGCTAGCGTGGGCTTGTGCCCTCCCACCCTTCAGCTCATTCTTTTTACGGCTTTTCACACCTCGGGCGCAGCGTTGACAATCTTAATTTACGTGGCTCCGAGCTTGGGCGGGTGTCGGAGATCTTGGGTGGGTGTCAGAGACGAGCTGTCACAGCGGCCCCGTCCTGCCCTTCCTCCAAGCTCGCACCCCAGGCCAGGACTTCTCCCAGGTCTGGCCCTGCGGGCTCCTGGTGCTGAGCTGCCGTGGGCTGAGCTCCTGGTCTGTGCTACGGGAGCACCAGGCAGCCCGGTCCCCGTGCTCCTGCAGGGCTTCAGCTTCGCGGATGCGAGGGGTGGAGCGACCGCGTGTTGCCACCTCGCTCTGGGGGTGCAGCTGACGGAGCCCTGCCAGGGAAGGTGCCCATCTCCATGGCCTCTGGTCTGTGAGGGGAAGCCAGTGTCTGCCCCGTGGAGCTTGCAGCTCAGTAGTCTGGGGCGAGGGAGGAGAGGTGCAAGGGGGGAGCGAACGCGGTGGGTAGTCGTGCCAGGGGCCGGTATCCCCCCTGCAGCTCCGGACCGGCGCGTCCCGGCACTCACTCGGTTCCTCCTTCCCTCTCCCCGCAGAAATGCCCTGCATCCAGGCGCAGTATGGCAGCGTGCCCCAGAGCGCCGGGCTGGCTGAGCGCTACCAGGCAGACTTCCTGAGCCCCGAAGCCGGCAAACTTGGCATGGACCTGGCGGGCGCGGAGCTGTCAGCACCCCCCTCGCTGCCCAGCTTCAGCACCTTCATGGACGGCTACGCCGGCGAGTTTGACGCCTTCCTGTGCCAGCTGCCGGCCGCCGGCCCACCCCCCACCGCCGCCTTCAAGCTGGAGGACTTCCAGGTCTACGGCTGCTACCCCGGCCCCTTCAGCAGCCAGCTGGATGAGACCCTGTCCTCGAGTGGCTCGGACTACTACGGCAGCCCCTGCTCCATCCCATCGCCCTCCACCCCCGGCTTCCAGAACCCCCCGGGGCCGGCCTGGGACAGCCCCTTTGGGCCCTACTCTCCCCCCCCGAGCTACGAAGCCGTGCGGCCCTGGGCTGAGCCGCCCAAAAGCGGCACCCCCCAGCCGGCCTTCTTTACCTTTGGGTCCTCGGTTCATGGCTCTGGGGTCCCCCAGAGCCCCCTGAAGACCCAGCCGCCGGTGCCCCGCCTGGACCAGCCCCTGGCGGACACGGACCTCTTTGCCCTCTCCCAGAGCACCCCGGCGGGCTTCCCCGGCCTGCCCCTGGGCCAGGCTTCACCCCTGCTGGACAGCCCGGCCCTGATGGACGGCTCGCTGTCACCCACCAAGACGCGCAGCCCTGGTAGCAACGAGGGCCGTTGCGCCGTGTGCGGGGACAATGCCTCATGCCAGCACTACGGCGTCCGCACCTGCGAGGGCTGCAAGGGCTTCTTCAAGGTGAGAAAGGCATGCGGTTCCTTGCCGGGTGGAGCATCCCTGGTTCTGGCTGCTCGGGGTGGGGGGAGAGAGCGGAGAGGTCCCAGGGCTGCCCCTGATTGCCGTACAAAGCGGTGGGCCATTGGGGAGAGCCCCCAGAAGCCACATCTGTCCCGGGCAGCCCAGGACACTGCGGCGCTCGCGCTCGGGACTGCTGCAGACACAGCGCAGCTCCTTGCAGCCACGGGAAGCTGGGGTAGCCCAAGAGCTTGTGACCCTGAGGCTCCAGCTTCAGAAACCAAGGCCCTGCTTCCTCCTAGGGGGTCTCTGTCCCTAAAACCTTCAAAGTCCCCAGCAAAGCTCGCTCCCCTGCTGCTTCCATGGGATGGGGACAGTCCTGAGACCCATCCCTGTGTTGGGGCAGAGATGGACAGGGGCAGGTGGGGCAGTGGCTCTGTGCGTGTCCTCCGGGGATAGCCGCGGCTTCTGCGCCCACTCCGTGTCCGGGAGCGCAGGCCCTCGGATGTGCAGCCAGAGCCTGGGTGGGAAAGAGGCCGACAAAAGTATTCGGGGGACAGAAGGGCTATTGTTGCCGCTGTCCTGAGCTGGGAGCCAGGAGCCGGGCCTCTTGCCCCTGCTCCTTGCCGGGGGCTGATGTGCCGCGTGCCCCTCCCTGCCCCTGCAGCGCACAGTGCAGAAGAATGCCAAGTACATCTGCCTGGCCAACAAAGACTGCCCTGTGGACAAGAGGCGGAGGAACCGGTGCCAGTTCTGCCGCTTCCAGAAGTGCCTTGCCGTGGGCATGGTCAAAGAAGGTACGGCATGCCCCGCCGGAGATGGGGGTGGAGTCCGAGCCGGGGCACCCCCATCCCCGGCTGCCCTGGGCTGGGAGCCAGCGCGAGCCATGGGCCCATCTGGTCCAGGAGCCTTCATCCCATTTCAAATGCTTCAGGGCTGGGTTTGGGGGGTTTTGGCCTGGAGCTCAAATCCAGCCCCACCTGCATGTGGGGCAACAGCTTCCAGCCCCTGTACGGGGGCCCTGGGAAAGGAGGGGGCTTTGCCACCCCATGCCTGGCTCTCACCCCGCTCTGTCTCCGTCTCTCTGCAGTGGTCCGGACAGACAGCCTGAAAGGCCGCCGGGGCCGGCTCCCATCGAAACCCAAGCAAGCCCAGGACGTTTCCCCCGTCAGCCTCATCACCTCCCTCGTGCGGGCGCACATTGACTCCATCCCCAGCGCCACCAAGTTGGACTACTCCAAGGTACTGACCCATCCTAAGCCAGGGTCTGGGGGGGTCCCACAGCCTCAGTAAGCTCCTCGCTTCCCCTGGCCAGTGGGCCCAGTAGCATTGGGGCTGGCCAGGCGGAGGGGCCTGGACATCCTTGCGTTGTGGCGAGGTGGCGCTTCCAGCCCTGCAGGCACTGGCAGCTCTGTTAGGTCCTGTGGGCAGAGGTGGGACCATGGTGGGGCTGGGGCAGTAACCCCTGCATGGTGGCCCCGCAGTTCCAGGAGACGGCATCCTGCCAGCTGGAGAAGGAGGAGGCGGTGGACGTGCAGCAGTTCTACGACCTGCTCGCCGGCTCCATGGATGTCATCCGCAAGTGGGCTGAGCGGATCCAGGGCTTTGCGGAGCTGCCTCGCCAGGACCAGGACCTGCTCCTGGAGTCCGCCTTCCTGGAGCTCTTCATCCTGCGGCTGGCTTACAGGCGAGTGCCCAGGGCCCTGTCGCTCCCTCACCTGCCCAGGGGGTGTGGGGTGGGTAGGCCGGACCCCCCAGGTGCTGCGTGTCACTTGCTGGGACGTGCCTCTCGGGTCCCCTGCTGTTTGCAGCCAGAGCCTTCATCCTTTCAGCATCGTCCTCAGCTTCGGGGGAGGGGGGGTCTGGCCCAGCTGCTCCCCCACTGCCCCCCCTGCTCAGGTGCTTCCACCCCTGCTCGGACTCCGGGAGCCCCCAGCCACCCTGTGACGGCTCCGCTATGTCCACAGGTCAAAGCCAGAGGAAGGCAAGCTCATCTTCTGCAACGGGGTGGTGCTGCACCGGGCACAGTGTGTACGTGGCTTCGGCGAGTGGATCGACTCCATCTTGGAGTTCTCCCAGGGCCTGCGGCGCATGAGCATCGACGTGCCCTCCTTCTCCTGCCTTGCCGCTCTCGTCATCATCACAGGTGGGGGCCGGAGGGAGATGCTGAGCCAAGAGCTGGGACTCTGGCTACCTCCGGGGTTGGGGGCTTCCTGTGGGCATGTCCTTGCAGGCTGGGATGGGGGGCGTGGGCACAAACCCTTCACCATGACATGGGGGCGAGGGAAGGATCTGCCCCTGCCAACTTTGCCTCCCCCCAGGGAGGAGAGGGTATAATGGCAACCCTTGGGTGACCTCCCTCCTCTCCCCTGCAGACCGGCATGGGCTGAAGGAACCCAAGAAGGTGGAGGAGCTGCAGAACTGCATCGTGGGCTGCCTGAAGGACCATGTGTCGAGCACGGCGGGTGAGCCCGCCCGCCCCAGCTGCCTGTCCAAGCTGCTGGGCAAGCTGCCCGAGCTGCGCACGCTCTGCACCCAGGGCCTGCAGCGCATCTTCTACCTGAAGCTGGAGGACCTGGTGCCACCCCCACCCATTGTGGACAAGATCTTCATGGACACGTTGCCCTTCTGAGTGGCACGGTTGATGGACCTGCTCCCCTGCCTGCTGCAGTGCAGGAGGGGAGACGAATGGCGTTCCCAGAGAGCCGGGACTCGCTGGAAGGGGGCTGCCCTGCCCCGTGCCAGCTGGGCACTGCCCACATGCCCTCTCTGTGGAGAGACCCATGTGCCTTTAGGGTGACGGACTGAGACGCACAACGCCCCGTGCCTGCTGCCCCTGCCCCCTTGGGCCAGGATGTGCTGGCAGCTGCACCCCTGCCAGGCACTGGCTGGGGGCCTGGGGGCCAAGCTGCCTTCCCTGCCCCTGGTGTGCATCATCCCTGGCGCTGACTCCCCAGCCAGTCTCCATCCCCCCAGCAGGCTCGTGCTGCCCCCAGGCCCTGGCTGCCCCCTCCTGTCACCTCTTTTGTACAAATATCAAAGCTTTTTGTAAATAGCTGATCGTGGGGTGGGGATGCACAGTGCCTGCCTTGGCCCCCCCCGCCCTTGCTGTACATAGCCCCATGCACCCCTTGCAAAGCACATTTATATTTGTCTATTATTTTTTTTCTGGATTAGCCACGTGCTCCTCTTTTCCGATGAGTATCTATTTAATATATTAAAATAAAAAAGCTGTGAGCCCCTGCGGCTTCTGCTGCCTCCGTGCTGTGGGTGTAGGGCTGATCCCAGCAGTGCAGCGCATGGGCCCGCAGGCTCCTGGTGTTGGCGGGGGGGAAGTGCAGCTGATGGGTGCTGCTGGTGTTGTGGCCAGGGTGTCGTGAGGGCTTGTCTTTTATCCGGAGGAGCGCTGAATGGGGCAGCGGTTGGGTGGGATATTGTCCCTGGGGAAGCAGGACCAAGAGCTGCTCTGTGCAGCTGGGACTGGGCAGCCTGAGACAGTCCAGGTTCCTCTGAGATTAGGGTCTCTTGGCCCTTCAGTGGGGAGCAGGGAAATGGGGTTGGGTCCTGTGCCCCGTGTGCTTTCCTAGGGTCACTTTATTGGGATCCTTGAGCCTGTCCCTCTGCACCAGCTTTGCTCAGGGGCGACCCTTGTGCTGCCGCTGGGAGGAGAGGGGCAGGGACCCCCCCCAGCCCAACCAGGAGCCCACAACCACCACCCCCTGTCTGGACCTGCAGCCTGCCTGGGCTGGAGCAGCCCCCCTGGGCACGGAGCCGGGCTTGGGCCAGGCTGCAGGAGGCTTCCAGCCCCCGCCACGGCCCCGGCTCGGGTGTCAGCTGCGCCAGGGCCGCAGGAACAGCGGGCGCTGGGATTCACACGTTGCGCCCTGTGGAAACTCTGATGCCCTTGAACGGCCGGTCCCAGCCCGCGGCCCTGCACCTGTTGCCCTGCTCATGCGCTTGCCTTAAAATAGCCCGGAGTCGTGATAGCCCTGTCCCTGCGGCCTGGCTGCCACTGCTTTGGGGCTGGGGGCGGCTGCTGCGCCGAGGTCCCCTCGGGTCACAGGGGAAACTGGGTCGGCCCCACAGGCTGAGGAGAGCCTGAGGCTGCCCCCGCTGACCTGCTCCTTGCCTGGGGGGCTCTGGCCAAAGCCAGGGATCAGGGTGGGGCTGGGGAAGAAAGGCCCCTTTGATGCTTGGGGGTGATGGAGCAGCCGCGCCCAGGCCAGGCCAGGTCGTGGGCGAGGGAGGAATGAACGAATGCAGCGGGCTTGCAACTGGGGCTGCCCCGGGCCAGGGGCATGTAGCCACCCGGACTCCTGGGTCCTGCGTGTGCTGGGGGGCTGTGGGGGGCAGCGGCTGTGCGGGGAGCAGGGCCCAGCGCGGGGAGCGGAAGGACAGCACGGGGCCCTCGGAAACTCGGCCTGGGGTCAAGCCACGCTGCCCCGGCCGCGCCAGGAACAAAGCGCCTTTGAGGCTGGTGGAGCCGGCAGGGCCGGCACAAAGGCACGGTTGTTCTGCGCGGCGCAGGACAATGGTCAAGGGTGGGGGTCCCGCTGCTCCCACCCGCGTGGGCTGAGGGGGGACGCGGTCAGCGTGCAGCTGCTGCCTCGGGCAAGCGCACGGCGCGCGGGGTCTCCTCGTGCCTCCGTGCGGGAGGCTGCAGCAGGGCCCCCGTGCCCCCGGGCTGGCTCCAGCCACGTGCAGGGCAGGCCAGGGGTGCCCGTGCCCAGGCGGAAAGTTACTGGTGGCGGCAGCAGGGTAAATTTAGCTTTGACCCAGCTGGGAATGGAGCCGCCGGGAGGGACGTGAGCGGCCGCGGGCACGGGGAGGAGCCGGCCCCGCTCGGTGCTGCCAGGGGCCGCGGGCTCCGCTTCCCGGGACATGCTGTCCTGGCACCGAACACCGCCCCCAGCTGCTGCCCACCCATGCCAGCGGGGCTGGGATTACAGGTCGCCCCACAAGCCCCTGCCCGAGACTCCCTCTTTGCTGAGAGCAGTATGGGTGCCATGACACAGCACATGGTCAGCCCGCAGGCAGCAGCAGCTGCATTGCTGGGGGTGGAGGGTCTGCCTTTTCTGGGCCCCTCCAGACAGGATGGGGCAGGGCTGCGGCTGCTGGGACTCCTGTCACCGCCAGGTCAGACCCGGGCTGCAGGTATGGGCTGTATTGCAGGGGCAGGTGGCTGCTGGGGTGGGCAGAGGTCTGGGTGGGGGTGGTTGTGCATTGTCTCTGGGGGCAGGGAGGGGGCAGCTCCCTCGCTGATGGTGGATGCAGCATTCCTCTAGCCTGGCCCGGTCCCAGGCGAGATCCATGTCCTGGCCCCCGGCCCTGGCTATTTATACAGTTGGCTGCCCTCTGCAGAGCCGCAGGGCGGGGAGGGCTGGGGCTGTGGTGGGCACTTGCTCCATGACCCTAGCCTCACACGCCATGCACTGGAGATCTGGGACTAGGTGCTTTGGGTGCAGGGAGGTCTGACACCCAGCAGAGCGGGGAAGGGAGGGAGGGGAGATGGGTTGTGCCTTCCCAGCTGAGCTGCAGGCGACTAATAGACAGGGATCAGCCCAGCTGTGCTATGGGGAAACTGTGGCACGGTGTGGGGCAGTAGCTTACTGAGTGTCAAGCAGGTCAAGAGCCAAGCCTACGGGCTCCCAGCCAGGCCTGCTGTAACCACTAGGCTCCACCCTAGAGCTGAAAATAGAAGCCAGGTGTTCTGGCAGCGTCTCCAGCCTCTGTTTCACCCCCAGAATCGGATGAGCCAGGGCCCCTCGCCCTTGCCCGGTGTCCTCCGGCCCCAGTGACATCAGCAGCCAAGCCAGGAATAGCCCCGACGGCCCTGCTATAAATAGTCCAGGGGTGGTGAGCACACGCGGCTGCCCCGGCAGCCAAGGCGAGATGACACCCAGGTTTCACAGGGACAGGGAGGATATCTGCCACCATACCAGGGCTGGGCTGGGGGCAGGAGGACAGACCAAGCACTCCCAGGCTGCAGCGGGGCACTTGCCTGAGTGTGAGCGAGGACTGCGTGTTTCAGCCCTAAGTCGAAAAAATACCTGTGGCAGGCGGGGTGCCTCCTCCTGCCTCACTTTCCCACCATAACCCTGCAAAAAATCAAGGGCCCTGATGCCCCTCGTGGGAACAGGTTGGTATCCCTTTAAGTCCCCGTGAGCCCTCCAGGGGTGCTCACCATGCCCCAGGTGCTTGGCGTGCGTACACACATACTAACTTCCTAACAGTTAAGCTGGCTTAACTTTATTTAAAGTTAACTATCAGAGGGCACGTCTACATGAGACACTACGTGCGCACTACGGACACTACGGACTTATTCTCCTCATGTGCTAGCATGCTAATACACAGTAGAATGAGTCTACTGCGCGTTAGTATCACTAAAAAGGCGTGCGGGTACTAAACTTAACATGCCATACATACGGTGCGTTCATGCACGTGTAGAAACACCCAGAGCGCGCATATGAACATGGAGCAGAGTCGGGTTCAATGCCGTGCAAGATAAGACGGCTCTGAGGTGTGTTCCCTGGAAACATGTTAGTTGAAGGGATGGCTGCCGCCAGGACCAGGCACTGTATATGTGTACACTCCGATGTGGCTTAACTTAAGCCGATTTAATTAAGTCCCTTAGTTACCTCTCTTTATTTTTAAGTCAACTTAGTATGTGTGTAGCCCCGCCAAGCTGGGCCTGGCATCTCTGGGGCTGGCGAATGAGCCCAGGTGATGGAAAGGGGCAGAAAAAGGGTGGGGGGGGGCAAGGGAGGACAAAGCAAAGAAGCAAACCCTCCCACGGGCAGCTCTGCAGCCAGGCTGGGGGGCTGGAGCCAAGGCCGGGCACGGGCTGCCGGAGCCCCAGGCATGATCCCTGGGGCGAGCGAGCGGAGACACGCACGTGTGCCCCGTCCCAGTGACACACCTGCCTCGCCCCCGCACCCCGGCTCTGTACTAGCGCCTCTGCACGGTCCTCCAGCCCAGGGGGCGAGCTAGCGCCAGCCCACCCGGAAGTGGGGCGCTCTGGAACGGCCAAGCGAACTTCTCCGTGGTTGTTTTCTTCCTGGAGCGAACCAAGTGAGAGCGAGGCTGGGGGCTGTGCTCGGTGGCGGGTGGTTGCGGGTCGCGTGGGTCGCGAGAGCGGGGCGGAAGGGGCACTACCACGGCCCGGGGGCGATTCGGAGGCGCGGGGCGGCCCATTGGTCTCCGCAGTAGATGGTACGCGCCGCGCCCCCCCTCCGCGGCCGCGGGTGGGCCGGTCCGAGCGCCGCCCGATGGTTCATTCCGGGCGGGGGAAGCCGAGGGGTCGGCAGGCGGCGGCGAGCGCGGCGGGGGGAAACTGAGGCAGGGCTGGGCCGCTGCCCTTGTCCCCCCGGTGTGGGCTGCTGTCGTGTCCCCCTGGCCCTGCCTGTTTCCCTCCTCCCCCACTTCTTCCCTCAGGGCCCCTTGCCCCAGTTTCCCTCCTCTCCGCCCCCCCGGCCCTTGCCTCAGTTTCCCTCCCATCCCCCACTTCGTCAGGGCCCCTCTCTTGCCCCCGCCTCAGTTTCCCTCCCCCTGGCCCCGGGGTATCAAACTTCACTGCCTCCCAGGCTCACTGCACCCACTTGGCCCTGAAGAGCTGGGGCAGCCCGGTGTCCTCCAGGCATTCCTCTCTTGGGGCCTCAGTTTCCCGGTCTCTACAATGGGCATAAGCTGGTGGCAGGGGCAGGTCCAGGAGTTGTGGCAGAGCCAGCCAGGCCCCGCGTGGCCATGTCCTGAGCCGGCCCTGTCCGCCGCAAGGGTGGGGGTCTCCCCTGGAGAGTGGGCAGCACCGCCAAGTCCCAGCCCGGTTCTCTGCTTGCAGGGCGAACTCCGCCACGTCTCCCGCCTGGCTCTGGCACCATGAACTGCCGCTCGGAGGTGCTGGAGGTGTCGGTGGAAGGCCGGCAGATCGAGGAGGCCATGCTGGCTGTGTTGCACACCATCCTGCTGCACCGCAGCACCGGGAAGTTCCACTACAAGAAGGAGGGCACCTACTCCATCGGCACTGTGGGCACGCAGGACGTGGACTGTGACTTCATCGACTTCACCTACGTGCGCGTCTCCTCCGAGGAGCTGGACCGGGCACTGCGCAAGGCGGTCGGGGAGTTTAAGGTATTGAGTCTTGCCCGCAGGGTCCTTCCCCGGCACACGGCACAGCCGCCCAGGGAAATCGATCCCTCCTTGCTCGTGCTTGAAGAGCCACATCCTGCTCCCACCCTGCTGGTGCTGAGACTCTTGGCTCGGTGCGCTCTAAGGTGCCTCAGGCCTGATTCCCGGAGGTGCCCCTGAGAGAAGCTGCTAGGCACTGCCGGGCTTAGCCCTGAAAGGAAAGCATTCAGGACTGAAGGCCTCAGCTCTGGTGGGAGGCTGAGCTGTGAGCTCTCCAGGGGTCCTGAGCTGCTCCATGGCTGGGGCTGACAGAGTGACACGGCCTCCACGGAGCCTGCGAGGGCAGTGGGGTGGGCACCAAGGGCCTTCAGGGATGCGGGAAGTGAGGCAGTGACTTCCCACAGCCAGGCGAGTGCGGAGACGCAAGGCCCCGTTGGCCAGGCCATGTGTGAGGCTCCGCAGTCGTGGGGTCCACGTGCCGTGGCTGATGGCATGTTGTGTGCCTGGCCCAGCCCGGGTGGGTGGGGCTCGATGCAGCTGGTGGTGCCCCTGCTGGCGTCTGTTCCACGCCCACTCCCAGACAGATTGTGGCAGGGCTCCCGCAAAACAAAATCCAGAACATATGTTGCAGCGGGGTTTAATTAGGGGGATTTCGGGCACTGTGGCCTCAATCCGGCTGCTGGGCTGCGTGGCAGAGGGACGGGTCCCGCCTCCAGCCATTGCGGTCTATGTCTGTCACCAGCTCTGCTGGTCCCATCCTGTCCCGAGCAGTCACAGCCCAGAGAGGTGTGGTGCAAACATGAGCGCTGTGGGGTGCTGTGCAGAGCAGGTGTCACTGGACTCAGGCCAACGGCAGAGTCCCACATCCCCCGTGCTCCTGCAGAAGCGCCCCAGGTTCATGGCTGATCCCTGGCCCGCCAGCCGTTCTCCTGCTGGGCCAAACGCATCAGCTCTGGAACCAGCTGCCTTTGGGTGAGGTCCTGGGGTGGGGCATGAAACCTTCCCAGGGAGCCGATGGCCCCATGCAGTCTGAGTGTGCCCATGTACTTGCTGGTGCAGCTGAGAACACGTCCATGCTGTGCCCTGTCTGCTGTGGGCTGGGAACATGGGCCACTAGGCGCTTTGCAGGGTCCAGTCCTCCTCTGCAGCCACAAGAACGAAACAAACCCAGTAGTTTGCTCTACACAACTTCCTGCCCATGGTTGCAGACAGGCTGACACAGAGGATGGGGCAACAGTCAGGGCTAGGTCACTGGCTTGACTTTGGCTTCTCCCTGCCGTAGTTTTCCACTGCTGCAGTGGGGCTGGTGGCCCAGCACTGCCCTGCTGCACATAGGCATGTGAGGTGCTGGAGTGCTGCACGCAGTAGGGGTGGGGGGCTCTGGGGGAAAGCCTGCACGGCACTGGCTACTGTGGCCCAGAGGCCCCCTGACTCCAGTGCTCTCTCCCCAGGATGCGCTGCGCAACTCTGGCGGTGACGGCATGGGGCAGATCTCCCTGGAGTTCTACCAGAAGAAGAAGTCACGCTGGCCCTTCTCGGACGAGTGCATCCCCTGGGAGGTGTGGACCGTCAGGGTGAACGTGGTGAGCCTGGCCAATGAGCAGGAGCGCCAGATCTGCCGGGAGAAGGTGGGCGAGAAGCTGTGTGAGAAGGTCATCAACATTGTGGAAGTGATGAACCGCCATGAGTACCTGCCCAAGATGCCTACCCAGTCCGAGGTGGACAATGTCTTTGACACGGGCCTGAAGGACGTGCAGCCCTACCTGTACAAGATCTCTTACCAGATCACAGACTCCCTGGGCACCTCTGTTACTACCACCATGCGCCGCCTCATCAAGGACACGCTGGCCCTGTAGGGCCCAGTCCGGGGAGCACCTGCCCTTCCAGGCTTTCTGTCCAGCTACTCCAGATGGATGCTCTGGACTCGGCCCCTCTGCAGCGTGTCCATCTGGGGTCGCCCAGAGTGCTCTGTGCCGTGTGCTGAGGCAGCTGCTCTCCCCTCCCACGCCCCGGATGCCCTGCTGTGCTGTGGCCCCATCCCCATGCTGCCCGCTCCCCTGGGGTCTCTGTCAGCTGCTAGGGGGAGGGGCCTCTATGAAGTGCTGCATGAACAGGAGATGTTCACCCCCATGGAGGCAGCAGTGGTGCCCAAGGCTGGGACCACGAGGCAAACCCCCCACGGCCTGGGCCTCTAGTCCTCCGCCTGGTGCGGAGAGGATGCCCTGGGCACATTGCCAGGCATTCACATTGGTGCCATGCCTGGAGCTGCCACCTGTCTTTGTGTTCTGTAAAACAATAAATTTGTGTTCTGCTCCTCGTGCCTCCTCGTCCTGGTAGAGAAGGACCCATGGGCTGTGCAGAGCAGCTGGGAGCCCTGCAGCCTGGGGCAGGTGCCTGGCTCCCCTTCCCCTCCAGCACAGAGCAAGCTCTCCACACTGGAGCTCCCCTTTGTGAGGGACTCACATGGTCCCCATGTGGTAGACGCAGGCCTGGCCTCATGTCCCGTTCCCCATTGCCCCCTGCCCCCAACCGGTGCCCTGGCAGGTCACTGCAGTCATGAATGATCCTGTCTGGTCCCAGGAGTGCCCCTCTTGGCTGGGGTCAGTGCCACACAGGGTCGGGGGTTACTGCCACTGGGCCTGGTTCTTGTCCATGCAAGAAGCAGGTGAAGCCATGACTGAAGATGACTGGGGGGGGGTCCCACATGCAGCTGACCTGCAGCCCTTGCCTGGAGCTGGGGGAGGAGGGGGGAATGACCCAGTTGGCATCATCCCAAACCAGGGGCAAGTGCAGTGGGAGGGCACTCTAGTGGCACCTCCCTGGGGCAGCCGCAGCCCCCCCACTCCCATCCCAACCAGGGCGGGAGACTCAGTGCAGGGGAAGCCAAGGGGGTTTCTTTTCCCCTGCTGCAGGAGCCTTGCTCTGATTGCTGGCGGCTGGTTCCCGGCTGGGCTGGGCTGGGCTGGAGCAGCGCTCCTTGACATCACTTAAACCCTCCCCCTCTGTGGCTGCCCTGCAGTTGCAGCCCAGCTCTGCTGGCACTCGTGGGGAAGCCTGCCTGGCGGTCAGTGCCAGAGCCCTTGGGTCATCGAGGGGAAGCAACCCCATCCAGCCTCACCCACCCTGTGATGAATGGCACCGTTTCCACCGGGGTCCCGACTGTGGCCTCACTCCTCAGCACTGGCTGCGCCGTGGTGGTGGGAAGTGAGGCGGGGAGCCAGCGCAGCATGCAGGGGGTGCAGGTGGCCGTGCTCTGCGTGCTCTGCCTCACCGTCATCTTCGGCGTCATCTTCCTGGGCTGCAACCTGCTGCTGCGTGCGGAGAGCATGATGGCCCTGCTGGCCAGGGACCGCTGGCCCTCCAAGGAGATGGAGGTGGGCATCGCCGGCACCTAGCACCAGCCCTGACCCCGCTGGCCTCCCCCATGAAGGTAATGGCCCCCGCCAGCGTGCGTGAAGGGAATGGCAAGTTCGTGCCCTTCCCTGCAGGAGCAGCTGCCTCTGCTCCCCTGGCACCCAGAGCTCCTCCATCTCTGCTGGGGTCCTGCCTCTTCCCTGCAGGGAGGTCCTGCCGCAGGTGCTCTCCACTGGGACGAGCCGTCTCTTCCTGAGCAGGATCAGCCGCCAGCCTGTTCCGCCCTGAGCACAATGCTGGGCTGCAGGGTGAGCCAGGGTCGTGCCCCCATTTCAGTCGGGAAGAGTCTCGCTGTCCCGGCCAGAGAGCACCGGGAGCAGCCGGCTGGGAGACGCCCTTCCCGTCAGCCTTGGCATCGTCGGAGTCGTGCTGCACGGATGCACGCGGTCTGCTGCCCGCGCTGGTCTTGGACCTCCCCCTTCTCCCCTGTCCACCTGCTTCCTCCTCTTCAAATGCAAGTGAAAAACATGGATGAGTGTCAAAGGAAACTGGCTTCTGTTCAGGCTCGTCTGCAGCACAAAGCTGGGCACAGGTGGGCGGTCAGGGACCAGGCCCCCAGGCAGAGACGGTCCAGGCTGCAGGGGTGGCCGAGTCAGCGGGGCCGTCCCATGGCTGCCAGGCAGGTGGGATGTGGGGCAGTGGCCGCAGGCACTTCCTGATCCCTCTGGGAGTCCAGTCCTGGCTCCGGGCCTCGGGCCTCGGCAGGGGAAGAGCAGCAGGCTGGAAGTGGCCTGTCTGGTGGCTGTGCTGAGCAGCTGGGGCTCTGTGCGAGGCAGGGCCCGGAGATTAGTCTGGGGACGAAAAGTGACCCAGTTACTTGCAGCCTCAGGGCTGGGAGGCCACGGCTAGCCACCTGCCAGCGCCAGCCTCGCTCATCGCCTCCTGCGGCCCCGGCTCTGCCTGCCCGCGAGGGGCCAGGAGGCGCCGTGTGGCCCACGCGGGGTCTTGGCAAGTTCCTTCCTGCTGAGCCGAATCTCAGCTGAGCCTGGGCGCGGGGGGCTGCGAGGCCTGTGGTCCCTGCCCCGTGCCCATGCTGGTGCTGGGCACTGCGCGGGTGAGACCTCTCAGCTCAGCTCCGGGGGGTCTGCAGCCGGGGCCCAGAGCCGTCCCCTCCGGGCAGCGTGGCCCGGGGCCCGGGGCCCGCGCGTGGCTTCCCCACAGCCGCGCAGCCGTCCTGGGCTCGCGCCGCGCGGGCTGCCCCGGGCAGTGCCCCGTGTCCGCCGCGCCCGCAGGCCAACCCCGCTCCCGGCAGCGGTGCGGGGCCGGGCCGGGGCCGCGGGTTCGAGCCCCCGCGGGGGGAAACCGAGGCGCGGAGCGGGGGCGGCGGGAAAGGACCCAGCCTCCCGCTACCGGCGCCACGTGCAGGCGGGAGCCCGGGGATTTGCACTGCGTCCTCGGGGGAGCCCCCCCGCCCCGCACTGCGCGGCGTGCAAGGGTGCCCCCCCGGGCACTGCATGTACTGGGGCGAGGATCCTCGGGGTGCTGCCCCCGGGCACTGCGCGGCACTGGCACGGAAGGGGTGCCTGCCCCCTCCCCCCTCCCGCGCTCTCCGCCAATCGGAGCGGCTCTTACTGCCGGGTGCGCCCCGACCAGCTGATCCGCGGCTCCGGCATGGTAACGTCTGCTTTGTTGTTCTCGTCCCCGGCCCGGCCCGGCCCGGCCCGGCCCGGCCCCCGGCCGCGCCGCGCCGCCCCGCCCCGCCGCCCCGCCCGGCCGCGCGCACCGCATCGCCCCCCGCGCGGCGCGGCCGGGGGAGGGGCTGGGCAGTGCCCTGCAGTGCGCTGGGGGGGCTGGGCCGCGGGCGCGGGGGCTGCAGCGCAGGTAGCGGGCGGGGTTGCACAGCGCCATGCGGTGGCGGGGGCGCCGCGCTCGGTCGTGCGCAGTGGCACGGGGCTGGCCGTGCGGCGGGGGGGCCGTGCTCCACTGCCCCCTCACACCTGCCCCCCAAGGGCCCTCTGGGCCGGGCTCCAGCAAGCGGCAGCGTGTTCCCCGCGGCCCCCCGGGCCGGTGCTGCCAGCCCAGGCCGTGGGGCTGCGCCCGCTGCCAGCTTGTCCGGCCCGGGGCAGGAGGGGACCCAGGGGTCCAGCTTGCCCCGCCCCGCCCCGCCCCCTCACTGGTTTTCTCTCTGTGCTGTTGGCAGTCGGCTCCCGAATCCGGCAGCGGCCCCTCGGGGCAGCCGGCCCCGTTCCCCAGCGCCCCCCCCATGATGCCGCCGCCCTTCGTAAGTCACTTGTGCTCCACGGCTGCACCCCTGGGACCCTGCCCTGCGCCCCCCCGGAGCCCCAGGCTGGTGCTGGGATGCACGCAGGAGCCTCGGCTGCCTTCCAGCCGCAGGGGCAGAGCCCTTGTGCGGGCCTGTGGGGTGGTGCCAGCCCCCCGCGCGAATGCGGCGTGGTGGCGCCGAACCCCCGTGCGAATGTGGTGCGGTGGTGCTGAACCCCCGTGCGAGTGTGGTGCGGTGGTGCCAACCTCCTGTGCAAATGCGGCGTAATGACACCAGCCCCCAACATGAATGCGGTGCAGTGACACCAGCCCCACCACCCCGTACGAACGCGGCGCAGTGACACCAGCCTCCCGTGCAAATGCGATGCAGCGGCACCAGCCCCATGTAGGCACATGCGGTGGCCGCGGTGCAGCAGATCCTACCTGAAGCCTGGGTGAGCTGCACCCATGCTTGTCATGCCTCGCACTGGAGCCTGCCCAGAGCACGGGGGCTTTGCACAGGGGCTACACGCTGGCACAGGTGCAGCCTGTGCCCACTGGCTATGACAGGTGGCCTCTCTTGCTCCTAGATGCCTCCCCCGGGGATGCCACCTCCTTTTCCCCCGATGGGGCTACCCCCATTGGGGCCGCGGCCGCCTGCCGTACCCCCCATGCCCCCTGGCCTGATGCCGCCGATGATCCCACCCATGGCAGCGCCCCCACCCATGGGACAGGTAACACCGCCGGCGCCTGCACCCCCACACTGTGGGGAGCGTGGGGCAGTGACTAGAGCAGCCAGGGGGAGGAAACTCAATGCCGAGGTCCTGGGTTCTGCTCTGGATCGCG
This sequence comes from Crocodylus siamensis, assembly GCF_052110815.1. Taxonomy (NCBI): domain Eukaryota; kingdom Metazoa; phylum Chordata; order Crocodylia; family Crocodylidae; genus Crocodylus; species Crocodylus siamensis. The sequence continues at coordinate 5,650,351 of NC_143400.1, forward strand.
GGGGCAGGGGGAGCCGGGCTGCACAGCTCTGGGGGCCGGAGGCCGCAGCCCCTGTGGCCCTGCACCGGGGGGTCTTGCCCGTATCTGGCCATGGGGTTGGCTGGGGGTGCAGTGGGAGGCATTGGCACAGCCCTGCACCCAGTGCCCCTTGGGGCTGCGCTGGCCCCCCCTCACCCACTCTGCACCCTAGATGCCCGCCATGGTGCCACCCTTGATGCCCGGGATGCTGATGCCGGGGGTGCCCGCTGGCCCCGTCCCTGTGCCCAGAGCGGTGAGCATCCCTGGGCTGCTTTTGCCCCATGGAGGCCATGAGGTGGGGGCCCCCCACATCCCAGCACAGGAGGTCTCTGAGCCAGGACCTCGGGGTCTGTCTCCAGCGCCGGCAAAGGGTGGGGTCTTGTGGGGGCTGGGAGCTAGGACTCCTGGGTTCCCCCCCAGCAGGAGAGTGGGCTCCAGCGGGGTGAGTCCTGGGTGGGGCAAAGCGGAGACATGGGAGCTGCACCCTAGTGCCTCGGTTTCCCCCAGCTGGCACCAGGCCTCAGGTATGGGGGGACTGTCAGGACTGGCCTTGCCACCTGGCTGGGTCCAAGCCGCCTCCTCCTTGGGTCACGGCCCCGTTTCTCTTTTGGCAGGCGGCTCCAGGGACAGAGCCCCTCGGGGGTGAGTACCTGGGGCGGCACGGAGGCTGGGGGGGAGAGCTGGTGCAGGGGTGGCAGTGGACCTGAGGCAGGGAGATGGGGGGCACCCCACAAGGGGCGGCGGGGCAGCAGCCTGCTGTAGGTAGGGGGGACCATGGCAGGAAGGGAGACGAGGCATTGTGGCCCCTGGTTCCACCCTGGCCCGGTGCTGAGGTTGCAGTGCTGGGGCTCAGCGCCTGCCCTGGCTTCGTGCCATACACCCCAGTCACCTCCAGCTCTTGCTTTCCAGCCCCTCCAGCCCAGCCGGCGCCCACGGTGAGTTGCGGCCCCCCGCCCCACTCCATCCTCTGCGATCCTGGGGGGCTGCAGGTCTGGGAGGGGGCAGAAGGCCCAGGGCTGGGGTCCAGGTCGGGGTGGGTCCAGGTCAGGGGCACTGGCTGGGCTGGGGTCTAGGTCAAGGGTATTAGCAGGGCTGAGCGGGGCTGGAGTCTCGGTTGGGGGCACCAGGTGGGCTGGGGTCTGCGTTGGGGGCATTAGCTGGAATGGGCGGGGGTATGGGACACTGGCCGAGCTGAGGTCTGGGTCAGGGGCATTAGTGGAGCTGAGGTCCAGGCTGGGGGCACCGGCTGGTTGGGGGCATTAATAGGGCCGGGGAGGGGACTAGGGTCCAGGTCAGGGGCATTAGCAGGGCTGAGAGGTGGGGAGCTGGGTCAGGGGCAGTGGCCAGGCTGGGGCGATTCGGGGCTGACTGGGCTCCGGCGCCGGCAGCTCCTGAACCCCTTGGTGGCTGCGGTGCAGCAGAGCGTGGCGGGCAGCAGTTCTCCGGCCCGCGACCTGTCCCGCAAGGTAGGTGGGAGCAGGAGCACCCTGGGGGCAGTGTGGGGGCCCCGTACAGCTGAGGGGTCCCATCGGGGCCCAAATGAACCCTTTGGGGTAAAAAAAATGAGGGAGCAGCTGTGTCTGGTCCTGCTGGAAGGGCTCCAGCGGATGGAGCTCAGGACCCCTTGACTGGGTGTGGCAGCAGGATCTGGGCCTATCGCCATGGTTGGGATCAGGATTGGGTCCGTTGCCGCGGTGGGCAGGGTGCCACGCAGGGGCCAGGCTGGGTGGTGCTGACTCCTCGCCTCGGCCCAGAAGCCTCCCTGGACCGAGCATAAGGCCCCTGACGGGCGCATCTACTACTACAACTGCGACTCCAAGCAGTCCACCTGGGAGAAGCCGGACGAGCTCAAGTCCAAGGCAGAGGTAGGGGCCGCGGGGAGCAGGGCCCGGGGGGCAGCCCCACGTCTCCCTGCAGAGCAGGTCCCCAGCTCACGCCTGCTCCTGCAGCTGCTGCTGTCCCAGTGCCCCTGGCGCGAGTACAAGTCGGACACAGGCAAGTCCTATTACTACAATGCCCAGAGCAAGGAGTCGCGCTGGACCAAGCCCCGGGACCTGGATGAGCTGGAGGGTATGGGGCCGCGCTGGGGGGGGAGCTGGGCTCTCGGGCATGGGGGCAGCCGTGGGCATCAGCGTAACAGGTGGCATCTTGTTTTGCAGCCTTGATCAAAGAGGAGGAGGAGGCCGGGTGAGTGGCTGGCGCGGGGGGCAGGGGAGGGTGCCACAGAGCAGGGGTGTGAGCTCAGGGCCTGCTGCAGCGACTGCCCCATCACCTCGGTGCCCTCATCCCCCCCTCCAGGAAGCAGCAGGAGACACCGTCTGCCACCTCCAGCCCGTCCCTGTCCTCAGCTGCCACCACAGACACGGAGGCCACGGCCGTAGACGAACAGGAGCCGCTGGCACTAGGGGCTGTCGCCGAAACCCCAGAGGAGGTCATGCCACTGCAGGAGGACGTGGCTGGCAGGTGGGGGGGCATGGAGGAGCCTGAGCACCTGCCATGGGGCCACTGGCAGCTGGGGCAGCCTGAGCTGCACCCCCATCCAGCCTGGGTCCCACCTGCCCTGGGGATCAGGGTGGCTTCTTCCCTCCAGCTCCGCCGAGCCTGGGGGCTGCCCGGGCCCCCACAGCCCTGCGCCCGACACCTGTTCTTGTTCCTGGCCAGTGCCGACCCCAGCCGGCGGGAGGAGGATGAGCGTGGGGACACGATGCCGAGTGCCGGCAGCTGGAGCACCAAGGAGGAGGCCAAGCAGGCGTTCAAGGACCTGCTGAAGGACAAGGTACCCGGAGCCATGGGGGGCCATGGCCGTGGGGGCCTGTGGCCATGGGGGCCGGTGCCACTGACCCGTGGCTCTATTGCAGGGCGTCGCTTCCAATGCGTCATGGGAGCAGGCCATGAAAATGATCATCAACGACCCGCGGTACAGGTAGGTGCCCACCCAGCCCCCGTGTGCCAGCCCTGGCCCCCGATCCGGAGCGTGGCACCCCCAGTGGGGGGATGCCGGGCGCTGCCCCCCCCTGCGGCCGGTGCCCCCTGCTGGGCCAGGCTGGGGCTGGCGGAGCCCGGTGCCGCTCCCCCCAGCAGCCAGCGCCCCTGCCCTGTTCTCTGCAGCGTCTCCTCTCTCTGCCCGTTGCTGGAGCTGGCTGGCCCCGGCCCGTCGGCGCCAGCCCCTTCCCGGAGGCTGGCAATGGGGCCGCTCCTCCAGCCCGCCCGTCTGCTCTGTGCCCAGCGCCCTGCCCAAGCTGAGCGAGAAGAAGCAGGCCTTCAACGCCTACAAGGCCCAACGCGAGAAGGAGGAGAAGGAGGAGGCGCGGCTCCGGGCCAAGGAGGCCCGGGAGGAACTGCAGCGGTTCCTGGAGCAGCACGAGCGCATGAGCTCCACCACCCGCTACAGGTGGGGGGCAGCGCAGCTCGGGTGCCGCGTCCGCCTCCGGGGCCAGGGTTTGTGGGGGCGATGCTGGAGCAAGGCGTGTCATGGCCTGCATGCTGCCCAGGGCTGGGGGGACTAGGATGGCTCTGCGGGGCTGATGCATGGCTCGGGCTGGGAGCGGGGTCCCAGAAGATAGGGGCTGCTGTGCTGCATCTGTTGGCCTCCCCCATGCGCAGGTGGGGGGGGCCCAGCGCCCAGCCGTGCCCCTCCTGCATTGACCAGACACGGGCCGGGAAGCACTGCTGTGCCCTGAGGAGCCCGTGCCATAACCCTCCCGGTCCGTGTGTCGTGTCCCGTCCCTCCTCCTGCCCGCAGGAAAGCTGAGCAGATGTTTGGGGAGCTGGAGGTCTGGGCTGTGGTCCCAGAGCGTGACCGCAAGGAGATCTACGATGACGTCCTCTTCTTCCTGGCCAAGAAGGAGAAGGTAGGGGTGGGGCCCATGCACCTGTGGCCACAGGTGGGAGCGCTTGGGCCAGGAGAGCAGGGCTGCTTGTTGCTGGCTGGATCGTGCTGGGGCCGGTGCTGCTGGCAGCTCACACATGGCCTGGAGGATCGGTGACAAGGATCAGGCAGTACGAGTCCTCATCGGGCACACCGATGGGCTCCAGGGCCACAGAGCAGCAATGGTGCCCTGTACCAGGTGGCAGAGGGGGCTCGAGCACCCAGCGCCAGGTTGCAGCATAGGAGCTACTCTGGGGTTCAGAGCTGTGAGGCTGGGAGTGGCCACCCAGGGCTGGGCTGGGGTCTGCACTGCAGAGCAGTGTCGGTGAGCCGCAACGCAGCTGGAACACACCTACCAGGGACACAGCCTGGGGCTTGGGCCTCCCCCTGCCACCCCAGCAGGGCAGCAGAGTCCTGGCTGAGCGGGCCGGCACCACCTGCCCCTCACATGGTCCCTTTCCATGTAACAAGGAAACGTTTTGCTGCCGTGGGCGCCTGCTCCACACCTGGCGTGTATACGTGTTTCTAGGGCATCCAGCATGGCGCAGGGGTCTCGTCTCCAGCCCCCTTGGGGGTTGGACCCACAACTCCTGGTGCTAATGCAGCTCGGTGGGGGGGCAGACCTGGGACTCATGGCCTGGGCTGGAGAGTGGCCCCAACCAGACCAGTGGTGGATGGAGAGGAGCTGGGTAGGGCCCGTAGCATGCCGGGCAGGGCGGCCATGCGCGAGGGCGTCTGATGCGTCCTGTCTCCTGCGCAGGAACATGCCAAGCAGCTGCGCAAGCGCAACATCCAGGCGCTGAAGAACATCCTGGACAGCATGAGCAATGTCAGCTTCCAGACCACCTGGTCCGAGGCCCAGCAGTACCTGATGGACAATCCCACCTTCGCAGAGGACGAGGACTTGCAGAGTGAGGGCCGCCCCAGCCCGGCCCGTGCCCCCCACTGCGGGGGTGCTGCCACACCACACCATGCTGTGCCTGCCCTTTCCTGCGCCCGCAGCCAGGGGACAAAACCCAGGCGTCCTGGCTTAACCCTTCAGGCCCCTGTGCCTCTCCCAGAGCTGGGAGACAATCTCTGCCTTGTAGCTCCCCCGTGCTCCCACCCTTATCCCCCCCCCGCCGCCCTCCTGGAGCATGGGAGAGAACCCAGGTGTCCCCATGCCTCCCCCAGCCCTGCAGTCACTCAGCACCCGCCCCGGGACACCACGCCAGCGCGGCCCCTGCCCCCTGACCCCGGGGCCTCTTGCAGACATGGACAAGGAGGATGCACTGATCTGCTTCGAGGAGCACATCCGCACACTGGAGCGGGAGGAGGAGGAGGAGAAGGAGAAGACACGGCTGCGCGAAAGGCGTCAGCAGCGCAAGAATCGCGAGGCCTTCCAGGTAGCCCCGGGCCATGCTGGGGGCCCTGGGGCCTGCACCCCCTGGGAGGCAGCCAGATGGGTGGTGCCAGGGTGCTCAGTCTGGCACCGTGATGGGCGAGCTGGCCACTTCCCTGCTCTGAATTCGGGGCTGTGGCCAAGGGTGTCGGGACCTGTTCCTTCGGCGGCCGCCAGGGGGCTGGTGGCGGCTGGCAGAGCAAGGGGCGCTGTCTGCTGCATGCTCCGTGGCTGCAGTTGGCCAGGAGGCGCCGGCCCTGCCCCCTGCGCGCTGGCACAGGACATTGCTTGGCCTGCTCTGCCCTGGCTCAGAGCCTCCAGTGCCTGGCTCTCGCCCGCGCTGCGTGGCATGGCTGCAGCCCCGTGATGCCCACGGCCCCTTTGCTTCCCCCAGCACGGTCCCCAGCCTCCATGGGGGCAGCGTGTGGCCGCGGGAGGGGCTGATACCCAGGTTCTCTCTCGCTCTATCGTAGAATAACGAGCTGCTTCTTGCCAGGCCTTCCTGGACGAGCTGCACGACAAGGGGCAGCTGCACTCCATGTCTACCTGGATGGAGCTGTACCCGGCACTCAGCACCGACGCCCGCTTCGCCAACATGCTGGGGCAGCCCGGTGAGGACGCGGGGGGGTGGCAGTGCCCGGCTGCACCCTGATGGGGAGCCCAGACTCCTGGGTTCTCTTGCCACAGTGCCGCAGGACTGCCCCGGGAGCAGGGGCGGAGGGGTGCCCAGCGGGATGGACCCTGGCCTCCGTGCCAGCTGGGCATGTGACGCCGGCTCCCCCCGCTCGCAGGCTCCACGCCGCTGGACCTCTTCAAGTTCTACGTGGAGGATCTCAAGGCACGTTTCCATGATGAGAAGAAGATCATCAAGGACATCCTGAAAGTGAGGGCTCAGTAGCCCCTGCATGTGGCCTGGGGGGCCCCCAAGCTCAGTCTGCCCCCCTCCCGCCCCTGTGCCAGCACCCCAGGCTGCTCTCTGCCTCCCATTGCCCACAGCCGGGGATGAGGCTGCTGTCCCAGGGGCAGCTGCATTTGGGTGCTGGGGGGCGGCAAACACTGCCCGCGGAGGACTGGCCTTGGGGCTGGGGGACGCGGCTGACGCGCAGGGCTTGCCCGACAGGACCGCGGCTTCAGCGTGGAGGTGAACACGACCTTTGAGGACTTTGCACACGTCATCAGCTTTGACAAGCGGGCGGCCACGCTGGACGCCGGCAACATCAAGCTCACCTTCAATAGCGTAGGTGGGGGATGGCGAGGGATGGGGTGCTGGGGCAAGACCCCCCGCCAACCCCCAGGCTGCAGGCACCAGCATCTTTGACCTTGACTGGGGGCCCAGTGGGGCATCTCAGGGGCCCCAGCATGGGCTGCGGCCCCTGGATTGGGCCTGGCGTTAACCCTTTGGTGCCTGCCCTGCAGCTGCTGGAGAAGGCAGAGGCGCGGGAGCGGGAGCGGGAGAAGGAGGAGGCGCGGAAGCTGCGGCGGCGCGAGGCGGCCTTCAAGAGCATGCTAAAGCAGGCGGCCCCGCCACTGGAGCCTGGCGCCATGTGGGACGAGGTGCCTGCCCCTGCCCCTGGGCTCAGCCACTGGGATGCCCCCTTGCCCTGGGTGCCGGCCTGGAGCCACTGCTGCCTGGGTTTGCAGACAGCCTGCGCCCTGTGCCTGCTGAGGAAGGGCCCAAGTGGGCCACGCTGCCCCAGCCCCCATTAGCACTGTACCGCAGGGGTGGGCATGGGGCTGGAGAGGGTTGCTGGGGGGGTACTGCCCCTGCTCCTGCCTGAGCTGCGGGTCCCGCAGGTGCGCGAGCGCTTCGTATGCGACACGGCCTTTGAGCAGATCACGCTGGAGTCGGAGCGGATACGCCTCTTCCGTGAGTTCATCCAGGTGTTGGAGGTGAGTGGCGCAGTGCCACGGGGGGGCGGGCGGTACACAGCCCCACAGGGCTGTGCTGGGGAGTGTGCGGGTGTATACGCACGCACATGTGCATGCACGCACACACACTCACTCTGAGGGTTGGGTGGGCAAGGGTATCTGACCCCCAACACCGGGGGCTGGCAGGAGGGGAGCGCTCGTATACAGAGGTGTCTGAACCATTCTTTGGGGCTGGGGGGAAGTGTCCATAGCCAGACAATTTTGGGGGTGAGACTCCACACAACTGCCTGTGGCTGGTCCTCATGGTGTGGGGGAGGGGGCATCAGGAGGGGTTTCAATTTTGGAGGCTGGGGGTTATCTCCATTTTTGGTCGGGGGGGATTTCCTTGAGTGTGCTCATCACATGCTGGCAAGTCCAGGCTGTTACACAGGCAGGTTGGGGGGTGTCACCAGCGTGATGCCCCCCTGCCCCCCCAGACTGAGTGCCAGCACTCCCACGCCAAGGCCAAGAAGCACAACAAGAAGGGCAAGAAGCACCACCGCAAGCGCCCACCAGCTGTGAGTGGGGGGCACCACCCGGGAGGGCTCCGTGGGGGCAGTTCTGGGGTGCAGAGCCCTTGTCTTGGACCCGCCTGGCCCTGTGCTGCACCCCAGGAATGGCAAGGGGGTACCTGGCTGGTGACCCCCCTTCCCCCCCACCTGGCTGTGGGGGGGAGGTGCTAATGGAGGGGTCCCCAGAGCCCCCCAAGCTGAGGCCTGGCTGCCCCCTGCAGGGCGGGGCAGTGGGGGAACGGGGGCTGGGGCCGTCGCCCCCCCTGCGGCCGCAGGGCTCGGACTCGGAGCCGGACGAGCAACATCACCGTGCGCCCAAACGCAAGAGGAGGAACCACTCGGACTCGGGCTCCGACGCCTCCTCCTCGCCTGCCTCAGGTCCGTGCGGGCCTGGGTCCTTGTAATGAGGGGGCTGGCTGGTATCCCAGGGGCTGGGATTTGGGGGGGCTGCCTGTGCCCACATAGCCAGTGGCCTGTGCCCCATCGTCCCTGCCCGTGTGTGTGGCTTGGCCGGGTGCCATGTCCTTCACCCCGCAGTGCTGGCATGAAGAGGGCAGGGTGTTGGGGGGCTGCTTGGTCAGGCCAATGCTGACCCCTTGCCCTAACCCCAGATCACAGCTCCCGGAAGTCCAAGAAACAGAAAAAGAAAAGCAAGAAGAAGAGACACAAATCGGTAGGTGACACCAGCAGGGGGTGGTGGGGGCACAGCATTAGGGCCCCCAGCCTCCCCCTGGCTACGCCAGCCCCTGGGCCTTGGCGGTGTGCCCCATGGCGCCATGTGTGTTACAGGACAGCCCTGAGAGCGGGGCCGAGCGGGAGCGGGATAAGGGCCGGCGGGAGCCCGAGCCGGAGCCGGCCCTGGAGCCCGAGCCAGAGCGCGTGGAGCTGCGGCGCCGCTCGCCCAAACGCAGCCTGCGGCGGATGAAGGTGAGCGTGAGTGCGGGCGGGGGCCGGGGCGGGGGCGCAGCCCGGGGCCTGCCCTGAGCCCTGCCCCCTGCCCGCAGAGCGGCTGGGACACGTCGGAGAGTGAGCCCAGCGAAGGCGAGCTGGAGAAGCGGCGCCGGACGCTGCTGCAGCAGCTGGATGACCACCAGTAGCCACCTCCCGGGGGCTGCATTGCCGCCCGCAGGGCCTCTCTATGCCGGAGCTTGAGCCGCAGGGCTCCCCCTGGCCCGGCCCTGCTGTTGCACTGACCAGGACTGGACCCCGCTGCCCCGCGGGGCTCCCGGCGCTGCCCGCGCAGCCGAGCCCACGCCGGCTCCCGGACAGAGAACAAGCTGCCCCCAAGGATGGCACCAACTGCGCGGCCTGTGGGTCCCTCCTTCCCCTGCTGTGGGCACACCGAGACATCTCCGGGACTTGGGGGTTTCTTTTTTAAATAATAATATTTATAAAGGGGGAGGTGCTGCCTTGTTCTTGGCTTAGCGGCATGGGGTGGGCACATGGCACTGGGGCCTGCAGAGCTGTGCCTGGGACAGGGGCAGGCCAGGACCCAGTTCCCCGCTGTTGCTCAAAGCCACCTGTCCCCAGCCAACCCCTGCCCCTGAGGGTCTATGCCCCCCGGCTTGGCGCAGGACAGTTGAGGCGTGGAGTAGATACATCCATCAGTATATTTTACATGTACAAAAAGTTCCCCTCCACCCCAACTTCAGCTGATGGTGACAGGAGGGGATGGAGACATGGGTCTGGACCGGAGGAGCGGGGAACTGGATGGGCAGGTGGTGTAAACACTCATCCTCATGCCCAGCCTCCCCACCCCCCCACGTGGCCAACACTGCAGCCTTGGTCCCTTGTTACGTAGTGTTGGTGCTGGGGCTGGCCTGGTCCCTGGGGCTGCCCCCGCTCACCCGTAGTGTTTGTCCCGTGGGGCCAGGACTTGGGTCCAGCGGGCCCTCCTGGACCCCCCCAGCTGCACAATGCGCCTGGCCCACAGCCCCCCACTCACCCTCCCTGCAGCCGGCAGCCCGCGCCCAGGTGATGGGGCGGCTGGGGCTGCCCATGAGGTTCGTGGCGCAGGACAAGGGGGCTCCGTCTTCCCCCCCCAGCATCAAAGTGCAATTGTGGGCCGGGCCAGGGAGCACAGGGTCGTAGGGCGCCCAGCGCTGGTGCAGGTACTTGGCACGAGGCAGTTCAGGGGCTGCAAGGCACGTCCGGCGGCCGCAAGCAGGCCCCGGGTCAGAGCCCCCCTGGGCACGTCCCTGCAGAGTCCAGGAGCAGGTCTGTCTGTGGGGGGAGAGCATGGGTGAGGCAGGGCCAGTGCGGTGCCCAGCTCTGGGGAAACTGAGGCACAGCACATGCCTTGGGCCAGGACCTGGGCTCCCCATGCTGGGCACACAGGCATCCCAGGGGGGGCAGAAGCAGGGCCTGGGGCTTGGGTCCAGGTCCTTACCCTTTGCCCAGCCGGGAGCTAGAGGCGGATGCTCCTCACGGCTATGGGACAAACAGACACCATCGGCGGTGGCCCCGGGAGCAGCCATGGGGGGACCCAGGCCTGGGGCCTGGCTGTGGAGCCACGGGCTGTGCCCAGGTCCCCCCGAGTCTTCGTCCCGCTGCAGCAGGGACTGAGGCCTGGCAAACTCCAACTACACCCCGCCAACTCCCACCTGTGGCCCTGGGGGTGGGGGGAGAGCAGGCTTGGCACCCCCCCCCCCGGGGGCCCACCCCCCACATCCCAGCCCAGGCGCAGAGACCCTTCAGTCGCCGACCAGCAGTTACCGTCACGCGTCCGGCGGGAGGGGGCATGCAGGAGGCTCCATGCCAGGGCAGGGGGGCATGCAGGGCGAGGGGGGGGCATGCGGGCGGCGAGGCCGGTACCTGGGGGCCGGGGGCTAACAGTTAGACTCGTCGTGGTGGGCCGGGTCGCAGAAGAAGCGCGAGCCCCGCTTGGCGGTGCGGGCCGTGAAGGGGACGCTCTTCAGCGCTGGGGGCGGGGGGCAGAGACGCAGGTCAGGCACCTCGGGGTGGGGAGCCGAGGGAGCAGGGCGCTGGCTGGCGGTGCCTGGGGCCACGGGCGTGGGACCTTCCTGGGCAGCCCCCATCCCTGGGCCGGGCTGGACCCCGGGGTGGCGGGGGGGGCAGGACCTACCCGTGATGATGTCCTCGATGGCACCGTCCTTGCCCTCGTAGACGGGACGATGCTCCTTGGCCTGGCGCCGGCGCAGCTCCGCGATCAGCTCCTGCTGCTGCCACTTGTTGTGCTGCAGCCGGACAGAGCCGGGATCAGGATTGGGACCGGGACGAGACGCGCGTGTCCCCGCCACCCCCAGCACCGGGGCGGGGGGGCTGTCCCCCCCCATCCCTCCCACACCCTGGATGCCAGGAGCTGGCAGTGAGCAGGGGCCCCCCAACGCCCGGGACAGGACCCCCCCAACACCTTCTCGAGCTTCTTGGCCTCCTGCGCCAGCATCTTCTCCCGCATCACCTCCTCCTGCTTCTTCCGCAGCTCGTTCTCCTGCTCCGCATCCTGGTGGCACATGGCGGGGGGGATGGACCGGAGCTGACAGAGGCACAGACCTGGGCCCCGGCCCGGGACGACCGCGGGGAACGGGGGGCTGCAGGCCTCGCAGGGAGGGGCCGGGAGCTGAGCTCGTCGTGCGCTTCCCGTCGCAACAATGGCAGGAAGGGGCCGGCGCAGCGCCCAGCCCAGCGCTCGCGGCCCGCGGCCCCACTCACCTTGTAGGACCGGATGAAGCGCACGAAGATGGGGAAGAAGACGGACGGGGGCATCGTCTTGGGGCTCTCGCCGAAGTAGCGCACTACCATGTTATAGGCGTCCTGCGGACCAGTCCCAGGGTGAGGGCTAGCACGGGTGTGTGCAATCCAGCCCACCGGGCGCCCCTGCGAACGGAGACCCCCGCACCCCCGGTTCCCTGGGGCCCACCTCAGCCGTGCGGGAGTCGCGCTGCAGCTGCTCCAGCCGGCCCTCGCTGGCGCCGAGGAAGCCGCGCAGGACGGCGCTCTCGTGCAGGCTGCACTCGCGCCGGATCAGCTCCATGCCGCGGCCCAGCTCCTTCACGTCCAGCAGCACGTTCTCCAGGGACACTGCGGGGAGCGGGGGCGCGTGCGTCAGTGCCCCAGCCTCTCCCCAGGGCAGGCTGCTCCCCGTCCCTGCCAGGAAAAGGGCACGCAGGGAAACCTCGGGGCAGGCCAGGGGCAGGGGCAGGGGCAGGCGGGGCGCGGCGGGCGCACCTGCGGCCGCCTTCTCCACGAAGTGCAGCTCCTGCCAGAAGGTGGCCAGGTCGGGGTACTTCTCCCTCACGGTCAGTGCGATGAAGTGCAGCAGCGTCATCTTCCGGTCCGTTGACTTAGTGTCCAGCAGCTGAGGTGGGCAAGAGAAGGGGGGTGGCGCATGGGTCCACGTGCATGGCCGCCGGCCCCAGCACACCTGGCTGCAGGATGCCGGCCTACAAGATGCACCTGGACCCACCCAGGTGTGGAGGTGCACGCCCGTGTGCATGGGCCACAATCATGCAAGGGCCCTGCCACGTGTGAGGGGGGCAGAAGCTGCTCACCAGGTCCAGGCTCTGCAGCTTGAAGCCATAGACGGCGCCGCGCTTGCTGCTGTTCATGTAGTTCCCCAGCGCCAGGATGATCTGCAAGGCAAGCGCAGGTCAGGGGAGGCAGAGGGGTCCTGCCCCCCCCCGCCTCCCCCGGCTCACAGGAGACGGGGTCTGGCCCCACTTCAAACATCCCACCCCATCGGGCATGGAGAGGCCATGCCTCCAGGTGCCCAGTGCCCGACCTCCTCAAAGTCTCTCATCTCCAGCCTCAGTTTCCCCTGCTGCAGCTTGAGCCCGTTGTTCCCAGTCCCCTCCCATGTGGCCATGGAGAAAGGCTTGTCTCCATCCTCCCTGTCACAGCTCTGCTGGCTGCTACCCAGCCGGTGGCCCCCCCGCCCCCCCGGGGCCTTCCCTGCAGCCCAGCTTGCACGGCAGGGGGGCGCAATGGCTGTGTCCCAAGCACGGGGCCCAACACCCCACCTCCAGCATCTGCTTCAGCTTCTGCGAGGACTTCACCGAGGCAGAGGCGGCGATGATGGCGTTGAGTTGCTGGAGGGGCAGAGCAGAGGTCATCAGCATCGCTTTAGCCGGAGCCCGCTGGCGACCCACAGCCCCCCCCCCCCCCCCCCCCCCCCCCCCCGGGGGAGGCAGACGGGGCCAGCTCCAGAGCACCTGGCCGGCCCCGCTCCAGCCGCCCGCCAGGAGCCCAGCGAGGAGGACGGGCTCCAAGTCATTCCCCCGCACAGCCCTGCGAGTGACAGGGGGAGAGGGGGAGCCTGGCCTGCGCTCTCCACTCCGGGCACAGGCAGGGATGCACCGGGGAGCAGGGTGGGTCCTGGGGTGCCTGGGGCAGGGCCTGGGGTTCTGGGGGCAGGTTTGGGGTGTTCATGGTACGATGGAAGCTGGAGTCGGGTATAGGGGTGCCCAGGGCAGGAACTGGGGCAGGCATGGGGGTGCCCGTGGTAGAGGGGAGCTGGGGCACTGGGGGCAGGTAGGGGGGGTGCGTGTGGAAGGACAGGAACTGGGGCCAGGCGTGGGCGTGCCCGGGGCAGGAGCTGGGGGCACTGGGGACACGCACCGGTGTGAGCATCTGGAGGCTGTCGGTGAAATTGCCCAGGAAGGCCATGGCGGCCATGCGCTGGGGCAGCCGCTCCACCTTGCTGAAGTGCAGCATGAAGCGGTCCTCATCCGCCAGCTCGTCCAGCGCCTTGCGCTCCCGCTCGTACTGCCGCAGCAGCTTGGCCTCTGCCTCGGTGGGCAGGAAGCGCAGCAGGCACTCCACCAGGTCCACCGGCAGCGCCTGCAGGTCGAACCTGCGCCCCGACGGCGTCACCGGGCGCTGCTCGCGCGCCCCCAGCCCCCCCCCCCCCCCCCCGGGGCCCCGTGCTCTGCCGAGGGGGCCGCCAAGGGTCCCCTGGGAGCTGGCTGCCCCCCAGCCCTGCCCCACGCGTACGTGAGGATGGCTCGGCAGATCTCCTCGGCGCTGCGCCCCGCCTTGCGCAGGGTGATGGCCAGGTTCTTGGCCCGGTTGGCCTCCAGCAAGGTCACCTTGGCGGCTGCCCGGTGCGCGGCCTTGCCCTTGGCGCAGAGCACGTCCAGCGCGGGGCCCTGCGCCTTCGTCTTGAAGAGCTCCTCAAACCGCTCCAGGTCCAGGTCCTGCGTTTGGGGGGAAGGAGCGGGGGTCACTCCCAGCCGGGACGGGCTGGCGCGGCCGGGACCCCCCCGTCTCACCTCCAGGACGCGTTCGTCGTCCAGCTCGCTGAAGACGGTGCCGCTGATCTGGTTGGGCTTCAGCGCCGTCCAGTTGAAAACGGGCAGCCGGAACTTGGTCTTGATCGGCTTCTTGATCCGGATGGCTGCCGGGGGGGTACGGCACCGGCGTCAGCCCCGGGGCAGCCCCCCACCTCCGCCTTCCTCCCCGCCCGTGCAGCGCCCGGACCCCCGCCACCTCTCCACCCAGACCCTGGGGAGACCTGCCCGCCCCTGGCGTGCCGGACCGTGGGGGTGGTCTCCGTACCGGACAACCCGACGGTGAGGGCGATGGAGGGCAAGGCGCCAGGCAGCGGTGGGGCCGGCGGGCACTTTCCTGCAGAGCAGAGACGAGAAATGAGGACCCGTGGCTCGGGGGGGGCTTCTCTGGGCAGGGGGGTCAGGGCTTACCTGGCAGTGGGGGGGCGGGCGGGGGCAGGGGGGGCGGTGGGGGAGGGGGCGGGGGCGCAGCCTCCACGGGAGGCAGGGCCGGGGGGCCGAGGTCGTCCTCGAAGGCGTCGGGCTCCCCGTCGGGGGGCGGAGGCGGGAGAGGGCCCCCCCCCAGCTCGCCCGGTAGCGGGGTCCCAGCACCGCTGCGCTGGCGCCCCAGGGCTTCGTCCTTCTCCTTCACCATGCGGCGCAGCGTGCGCACCTGCCGGCTCGTGCTCTCGTACGTCTCCTGCGGGCGGGCGCGGCGTCAGGCGCGGGTCACCGAGCCGCTCGCAGCCTGCGGGCCGTGCCGAGACCCCCGCCCTCCAGGTGCCCCCAGGGCCCCGACCTTGGCCATCTCCAGCTCCTTCTCCCGCTGCAGCAGCTGCTTCTCCAGCTCCGCCACCCGCATCATGTTCTCGTTCTCCAGGTCCAGCAGCTTCTCCGTCACCTGCGGGGGGGCGCCGGCCCGACCGTGAGCCCCGAGCCCAGCCCAGCCTCCCCGTGGGGACGGAGAGCCGAGGCCCCAGCAAGGAGCCCCCGGGGGGGTCCTGCTGGCCCCGGGCCGGGCAGCAAGAGCAAGCCTGCGGGGGCGGAGGGGACACGCACGTGGGACAGATGCTCCTCCAGCTCCTCCACCTTCTCCAGCGCCACGTTCTTGGTCTCGGCATCCTCCAGCAGCCCCCCCACATCGAAGACGTTGTCCAGGTAGGCCTGGATCTGCACCAGCAGCTTCTCGCTCTCCGTGTGCCGTGATTTCTACCGAGAGCAGAAGGAAACTGAGGCAAGGCCCCAACCCCGGGGAGTCCCTCCTGGGCATCGCCTGCCAGGCCCCCGGCCCCCCGCACAGACCTGCAGGAAGTCCTCGAGGCCCAGCTTGGTGAACTCGTACTGCAGGTGCACGCGGAAGTTCATGTCCTCCACCGAGTGCACCACGATGTTGATGAACTGCATGCAGGCCACCTGCGGGCATGGGGCGGGGGGCAGTGTGGGCACAGGCCCCTCCAGTGTGCATGCCCTGGGGTGGGGGGTCAGGAGGGCAGGATCCCATCATGCATGCCTTGGGGGGTCGGAAAGGGCAAGATGCCACGGTGCACACCCCAAGGGGGTCGAAGAGGGCAGAACGTGCCCCGGGGGGACTGGAGATGGTGGGACCAGGCCGTGCACATCCGGGGGGCAACAGAGAGGGCAGGACCCTGCTGTGCAAACCCCAGGAGAATCGTAGAGGCCAGGATGCTCCGGTGCACACCCTGAGGGGGTCGGAGAGGGCAGGACCCTGCCGTGCACGTGCCACATGCCGAGGGGTTCAGAGAGGGCAGGACCTGGGCTATGCAAAGCTGGGGGAGCAGGTCGAACAGGGCAGGACGCGGGCATGCACGCCCCGGGTGGCTGGCGAGGGCAGGATGCTGGGGTGCACGCCCCGGGGGGCTGGCGAGGGCAGGACGCGGGCATGCACGCCCCGGGGGGCTGGCGAGGGCAGGACCCGGCCATGCACGCCCCGGGGGGCTGGCGAGGGCAGGATGCTGGGGTGCACACCCCGGGGGGCTGGCGAGGGCAGGACGCGGCCATGCATGCCCCGGGGGGCTGGCGAGGGCAGGACGCGGGCATGCACGCCCCGGGGGGCTGGCGAGGGCAGGACGCAGGCTTGCACGCCCCGGGGGGCTGGCGAGGGCAGGATGCTGGGGTGCACGCCCCGGGGGGCTGGTGAGGGCAGGACGCGGCCATGCACGCCCCGGGTGGCTGGCGAGGGCAGGATGCTGGGGTGCACGCCCCGGGGGGCTGGCGAGGGCAGGACCCGGCCATGCACGCCCCGGCTGGCGAGGGCAGGACGCGGGCATGCACGCCCCGGGGGGCTGGCGAGGGCAGGATGCGGGCATGCACGCCCCGGGGGGCTGGCGAGGGCAGGATGCTGGGGTGCACGCCCTGGGGGTCATGGCAGGGCCGGGCCCTCACCATGAAGTCGATGCTGCTGTCCTCCTGGCGGAAGTACTCCATCAGCTTCTCAAACCGGTGCTTTTCCTTGCAGACCTGCGGCGCAGCCCACGTGGGGTTACTGCCGTCGGGTCGGTGCCGCCGGCGGGGACAGCCTCGTGTGAGCCCGTCTCACCGGCGCGTGAGCCCGCACGGGGGTGTTGGGGGGGAGGGTCTCACCTCCTTGAAGTTGTCGAAGGCGGCGAGGATGATCTCGTGCCCCCCCCGCACCAGGCACACGGCTGCCAGCAGCTCCAGCACCAGCGCCTTGGTCCTGGGGGCGAGGGCACCCTCAGTGCTGGAAGCGGCACGGGGAGGGGGTGGCTGGCTCCGAGCCCCCCGCCCCTGCCGCCCAGGCCGGGGCGGATGGAGGGACGCAGCCTCACCTGGGGTTCTTGTTGTTGAGGCTGAGGGCGATCTCGTTCACGGCGTGCGGGTGAGACATCACCAGGTTGAAGCCGTACTGCGGGGCAGGAACGGGGCATTGGCCCCAGCGTCAGCCGGGGACGGCCCCCCAGGGAGGCTCCGGACAGGGGCCGGGGTCTGCCCCGCGCTGCAGGGCCACCCCCGGGGCACCCCAGCCCCTTCCCGGCCTCAGCCCACCTGGTAGTTCATGATGGCGCGGAGGCACATGATGCAGACGTGCACGTCGTCCTTCTGGCTCACCAGGCGTGAGTTCTTCAGGGCCTTGCGGCTGGGCAGGGTGCTGTAGCTGCGGGACACGGCGCCCGGTGAGCGGCCGGAAACCGCCGAGGCACACCCGCCCCACCTCCTCCTGCCGGGAGGGACCTGGAGCACGGGCCGGGGGAGCAGGAGATGCCCCCCAGGAGCTGCGGCGACAGACGTGCGAGGGAGCAGAGAGCGCAGAGCGGGGCTGGGGGCATGCGGCCGGCGGGTACTTACCCGGGCAGAGGAGAGAGAGAGAGAGAGCACAGGCCCGAGGGGAGGCAGAGCAAGAGAGACGGGCCCTGCAAGCAGAGAGATGGGGGCATTACCCCTGTGGTGGGGGCAGAGCCAGCCCCCCCCCGGGCAGCAGAGCAGAGCGGGGGTGTGCGTGCAGGGCACAGCGAGGGCAGAGGACGCATGCCGGGGGAGCAGGGCAGAAACGCCCTGCGGGGCCGGCATGTGTTGTACCGAAGGGTGCAGCAGGCACAGCCGGGCACGGACGACACAGCTGGGCATGCACCATACCGTGGGGCAGCCGGACACGTGCCGCGGGGGCAGCAGGCGCAGCCGGGCACGTACCGCAGGGCGGACTGGCGGGCCGAGCGCGCGAGGCTGTTGGCGAAGGGCGCGGACGGGTGCTGCAGGTCCTCGATGGACCTGCTCCAGGACTTCAGCTTCTCCAGCGCTCCGTCCTCGCCGCTGTCCAGCCCCTCAAAGTCCAACCTGGGGGGAGAGCGGGCACGCACACGCACGCACACCCAGCACAGGCACACGCGCACGCACACAGGGAGGCGTCACGGCGAAGCAGCCCCAGGGCGCCCTGGGAGCAGCCGGGCTGCCGAAGCAGAGGCAGGCGGGCGGCGCGCGGGAAGCTCGCGGCGCGGCAGGCGGGCGGGCGGGCCCGGGGCAGGGCTTGGGCATGGGCGAGACCCCGGCGTCCTCTCCGGTGCACACACCCCCGCTCGGGTGCCTGGGTGCGTTGCCCATCCCTTCCGCCCGGGCCCGGCCACTGAGCGGTCACGGCCAGCGAGGCGCTGGTGGCCCCGTGCTGGCCCGTCGGCCCCTGTTCCCCACCCCCCTAGCAAGGGGAGGCAGGTGGCGATGCAGGGGTGGGGGCAGAGGCTCCCTCAGCCCTCGTGCCCAGCTCCCAACGACTCATCGCACGGGACTTTGCACGTGGGTCCACAACCAACGTGACCGTGGCCTTGTGCACGGCCGAGATGGCCTCCCTGCCCCAGGGCCCTGGACATGGGGCCAGGCCGCGGCCCGCACTTACATGACGGTGCACTGGGCGAAGGAGAGGTAATCCACCAGCACGTCCAGGCCCTTGTTCTCGTCGTTCAGGAACTCCCGCACCCACCTGAGGGCAGACCCGGCCTGAGCTCGCCCCTGGGCAGCGGGGTGCCGCTCGGGGCTGGCCCCGGGGACTGCGCGGCCCGGCTCAGGCTGACGCAGCCTGAGGCTTTGGAGGCGCAGCCGAGGGCTCCTGGGGTAGCTTGTGGCATGCCGCGGGGCTGCCCCGATTTGCACCCGCTGCCCCTCCCGCCGCCATCCCTGGCCACTGGGGCGGATTGGGACCATTGGGGCGGAGTCAGCCTCAGCCCCTGCTGCACATGTGGCTGCAGATCGGCATCCCACCCCTGCCCAGCCCTTATCTGCAGGCTGCAGAGGAGCGCGCTGCCCCCCCACGCCCAGCTCCTGGGTGACTGGGATGGGGGACGCGCTGATGTGTGCAAGGGCCTTGTGCAGAGAGCAGCTGTGCGCACCCATGAGCTTGGCGTGTGCCATTTGGCATGTGCACGCTCAGGGCGCAGGAGTACCCTTTCCTGCATGTTTACACGTGTGCACATGGTCTTTGGTGTGGGGGACCCTGCACGCGTGCGTCCCACCCTCCTGCTCGCAGGCAGGCCTGTGCATGCATACTCCTCCACCGGGACGCCGCGCATCCACTGCCGATGGACACGCGCACACGCCTGGGGGGGTGCGAGTGCGTGTTCCCACGTGTCCCGCGGCCCAACGCGTGTACACACGTGCCCTCAGGCGCGCACACGTGTTCTGCGGTCAGCGCCGGGAACGCATGTGTGCATGCGTGTTGCCGCCAGGCGTGTGGGCCCGGGGCGGGGGGGGCGATGCAGTGAGTCAGCCCCGCGCAGCTGCCGGGGAGCGGGGCTGCGGGGGGAGGGGGCGGCCAGACCGCCCATTTCCTGTCTGTCTGTTCTCCAGCGCTCGCCCCCAGCTCGCTTCCTGTCTGAGCCACGCTGCTATTTTAGGGCCTCCGCGCAGGGAGCGGAGGTGAGAGGGCACCGGGGCCCAGGCAGCCAAATCCTGTCACGGCCGCAGGCCAGCGCACGTGTGCACGTGCAAACACGCGTGTGCAACCACAGGCACAAGTGCCCGAGCTTCACTCACTCACTCACACCCCCGCCAGCCCGGTGACCTCCCTTCAGCGCCCGCGGGACGCGGGCACACCTGCGGCCCCGACGCCCGCCTGGCCACGGCTCCGGAGGACAGGGCCACGGTCCCCGGGCAGGCGCCTGCTCGCCTCCGTGCCAAGAGCCCCCGCCCAAGCCACCCCGAGCGCACGCAGCGGAGGGACGCGGGGGCAGGCGCGGCTCCCCTGCACCGTGCCCCATCCCGGCATCCGCTGCAAGGAGGCCTGGCCGCCCCGAGTCCGCGGCGCTGCCAGGGACAGGAACAGCGCCGGTTCCTGTGCGCGCCGGCGCTTCCCCTGCAGCTGCAGCGCGGCCCGGGCAGGTGGAGCCGGGCCACGGGGCCGTGGGAACCGCGCACCACCGGGCCGCCCGGTACTCCCCGCGGCGGGGCCTGCCCGGGGGTGCCGGCGCCAGCAGCACCGCACGGCCTGCCCCGTGTCCCGCCCGGGCTTCCCGCCTTCCCCTGCCCTGCCCAGCCGCTCCCCCGGGGCCGCGGCCCGAACTGCCTGGGGTGGGCAGCGCCGGGCTCCTGCCGAGGCCTCTTCTGCACAGGGCGTCACCACCGCAGCCCTGCCCACGTGCGCGGGGCCTGGCACGGGGCATGCGGCGCTCACCCGATGTGGTTGGTCCTCAGGCTGATCTCCAGCTCCCGCAGCACCTTGGTCGACTCCTGCACCCTCCGCCGAAACTTCTGCAAGCAGGAGCCCCCGTGAGCACTGCCCCGCGGCCCCGGACCCTCGGGCTCTGAGACGCTGGCGCCAGCCCTGGGGTGCCAGGCGAGGCTGGATGCTGCCCTGGGTTTGGATGCGGAGATAGGTGCCCCCCGCCCCTACCCCGCTCACCTTGCGGGTGACTCCGGGGTCCAGGAAGCTCTGCAGCTTCTGGATGTAGGTGTGCGGCGGGTTCTTCACCTGGAACCTCTCCTGGAGCAGGGGGCGCGGAGCTGAGCGGCGGGGATGGAGACCCCCTCTCCCGGGACCACCGACAGCCCAGCTGCTCCCAGCCGGTCCCGTCTCCTGCCGCAGTCCCTGTCCCCACTGCCGCCCCCCCCCCCATCTTCCCTGGACCCAGTGCGCTGCCCCCGCCGGCTCCTCCTGTCCCCCCACCCTGTCCTTGCCTCGTACCTGGTCGCAGATGAGGTCCCATTTCTTCTCGTTGTCATACTGCCGCAGGAGCCGTGCCTTGTCCGGGGGCAGGTTCATGGAGCTCTGGGGGCAGAAACACGGGTTGGGGGGGCCGGGACCAGCCAGGCGCCTACCCTGGCCAGCGCAACACCCGATGGCCCCAGGGCCAGTCTGACCTGATCCTGGGCCTGGCAACGGTGCCCTGCCGCGAAGCCAAGCCCCCCGAGCCTGCGGCTGTGCGCTGGGCCGACCAGCGCGGGTCGCCGAATCAGACAGCGAGGGTGGGAAGGGAGCTCAGGGGTCGCATCCAGGCCAGACCCTGCTCCGAGCAGGACCGGCCCCAGCCCCAGCCCCAGCTACATCATCCCAGCCAGGCCTGTGTTGAGCCGGGTCTTCAAAACCTCCAAGGATGGAGATGCCACCATCCCCTTCTAGTGCTTCACCACCCTCCTAGTGAGAAAGTGTTTCCTAATATCCAACCTCAACTTCCCCCGCTGCAACTCGAGCCCGTTGCTCCTTCTGTCATCTGCCCCCACTGAGGCCAGTCCAGCTCCGCTTTCAAACCCCGCTTCGGGGAGTTGAAGGCTGCTATCAAATCCCCGCTCAGTCTTCTCTTCTCCCAGCTCCCTCAGCCTCTCCTCACAGGTCCTGTCCCCCAGCCCCCAAAACACGTTCATCGCCCTCCGCTGGACTCTCTCCAGCGCGTCCCATCCTCTCGGTAGCGGGCCCACAGCTGGACACGGGACCGCAGCCGTGGCCTCCCCGGCGCGGATCAGGGGAAGCGTCGCTCCCTCGCTGCAGCGGCAGCGCTCCCGCCGGCGCAGCCCGGGTCCCGCTCGCCTTCCTCCCGGCACGGCCACGCGCCCGGGCCCTTGTCCCGCCACCCCCGGCCCCTTTTCCGCAGAGCTGCTGCCCAGCCCGTCGGCGCGCGCGGGCTCGTCTCCCAAGTGCAAGCCTTTGCACTCGTGCTGCTCGAACAGGTCGCTCCTGCTGCGCCATGCCGAGCCGTGGCCCAGGCCCTAGCGCTCCGCGGCCCCTCCTGGCGCTCGCCCCACGCGGGGCCCGGGCACGGCCAGAGGCGGCCCGGCTATGGGCACACGGAGGCACAGCGGGGCGCAGCCGGCATCAGCCGCTCGGCCGCCCCTGCCCGTCACTGCAGTTAATCGCACCGTTGACGGCCCCGGCGGACAGGGCGGGCGGAGGCTGCGGGGGCAGGAGCGCGCCCACGGGCAGCTACAGCCGTGGCGGGGCAGGGGAGCGGGGCCGGCGAGCGATCTCGGGTTACGCGGCAAGACATGACGTCACCCCGATGTGGCGGGACGGGGCAGGCTCGGCCGCCCCGAGCTCCGCGCCCCAGCCCTCGGCCCCCGGGATGCACCGAGCAGCAGGCACCCAGAGCGCCCACGCGGCACGGCCACGCGAGATCCCGGCCGCGGCCAGCGCGCAACGTCCTGCGGGTGAGGCCGGGGGGGGCCCAGGGCACCCCGCTCTGGCCCGCCCGGGCCACGGGGAGCCCACGCAGCCCTGGGCGCACCCCCGAGCCGTTTGGTGGCAGCCCAGCAGGGCTCCTCCTTCACCGGCCCGGCCGTCGGGGCAAAGCCACCCCACGGATGCATGCCCTCGAGGCCTGGCCCCGAGCTCTGCCCGCCGCCTGGAGGGGCTCGGCCCCCCCTGCGCGCGCTGCGGAGCGCGTCTGAGCGCACATCCTTCCTGCGGCTGCCGCAGCGCGACAATCTGGCTCTCTCGGACCCGGCGCTTCCGCGCGGCGCTAACCGCAGCCCTGGCACCGGCGCCGGCACGGCCCGGCTCCCGCCTGCTCCCGCAGCGCTCGGCGCCCGGTGGGGCGGCTGGGCCCAGGCTCCGGCATTGCCTCTGGCCCCGGCCAGCCCGCGGCTGCTCCGGGGGCCGGGGGGACGCAGCGCCTGGGTGCCCCCGTCCCGCCCGGCGTCACCCCCCGTGCACGGAAAGCCACTGGCGCAAGCTCCTTCCTCCGCAGCCGCGGGGGCCGGGGGGGAGGGGAAGGGCTGGGGGCACCGCGCCCGGGGCTGGAGCTGGGGGGAGGCACCAGGCAAACAAAGGCAGAACAATGCCCGCGTGCCGTGGCCGGCCCAGCGGAGCCGGCCCGTTAGTGCAGACAGAAACCGCTTTGTGCAGAAATATGTGCCCGAGAGGTGAAAAAGAAACTTTAAAAACATCAGCTGACGTCCCCGGCCCCCTGTGCCCGGCCTGGCGGGGATGGAGCTGGGGGGCGCTGGGCCCTGGGGAGGAGGGGAGGTGCTATTTTTAGTCGAGAGCCGAAAGGGTGATTTCCCGGCCCCTGGACCCGCGCCCGCAGGGCTGGCGGAGCCCACGGGAGCTTCCTCCAGCCGGGGAGATCCCGGATCCCCGGGGCTCGCTCCGGCCAGCCGCTGCGACCTCAGAGGTGCCCGGGGGGGCTCCGGGCACAGGAGTGACCAGGAAGCGCTGCCCTGGCTGGCCTCTGTCCCGAAGCAGGACCCGGGCACGCGGGGGCTGGCAGGCGGCCCCGCTGCTCCCGAGTCCCCGTCCCCGCAGCTGCTCTCGGCCACGGGGGCCATTTCCGGCCCGAGCCAGCTCAGGGCCCGCCGCGTCACACGGGGTCTGGCTCCACGTGGGGTTCAGGGGCTAACGTCACCCCCTCGTGCACACAGACGCACATGCAGGCAGATGGACCCTTGCACGCCTGGATGCACAGGCACACACCTACAGGTGTGCACACGCCTGCGCAGGGCACTTCAGGAGCACGGACCTGACGCCGGCGGACATGCCCAGCAGGTGCTGACTTAGCTCCGGACTTAGAGCAAAGCTTGGCGGCGCCACCCACCCACCCACAGCCGCGGCGGGTCCACGCTGCGGCCGCCCACACGGCACAGTCCTTCCCCCCTTGCACAGGGCGCGAGAGCACCCCCTCGATGCCCTGCCCCAGCCACTACCCCGCTGCCCCCCCCCCCCCGCCTGAAGAGTGGGGAAGCTCAGGCGGGTGCGGCTCGGGGGGCGGCCCGCGTCCCGGGTCTCTTCCAGAGCCGGGGAGGGAACCTGGGAGTCCCGGCGCGGGACCGCAGCCCCTTCGGTCGGGCACGTCCCCATCACGCCGGGGCCGGGCGCTGCTGCGAGCCCAGGGCAGAGGCAGAAGCCGTGGCCCTGGGAGGCCTCCTGACCCGGGGCCCTGCCCGACCAGCCCTAGCGCCAGGGCCAGGATTTTATTTTTGTAACGAGCCCGACCACAAATTACAGCGTTGGGCGCTGGGCGAACCTGCCGCGCAAGAGGCCAGGGCGAGGCAGCGCTGCCTGCCAGACCTCCGCTGGGACGGGGCCGGGACCTCCGTCCTGCCCTCCGAGGTGCCTCGGGGCCGCTGACACCCTAGAGGAGCCCAGGGCACAGCCCTCGGGCACCCCGCAAATCCCCCGCAGCAAGAGCCCGGCCGCCCCGGGCCGGAGCCGTGGCCAAGCGTCCTGCAGCCGGGCGCTTCCTGCCTTTGTGGCCCGGCAGCCCGGTGCGAGCGCACTTCCTCGGCCCCCACCCGCATCCCGGAGGCCTTTTCTTTAAGGACCGGTTATTGTTAGCAGCCCTTTGAAGGCAGGAGAGCGGCCTGGGCGGAGACGCCGGGCGGGCCCGACTTTGCACTGGCTGGCTTGGCAGGTGCTGGGTCCCTGCAGGATCAGGGCTGCGGCCGTGGCACCAGGCCCACGCAAGCAGTCGCTCCACGGCATGGCCCTGGGGGTCTGGGCTAGCAAGGGGTCAACGTGGCCCGAAAGGCCCCAGCAAAGCTCCTCTGAAACCTCCCGCAGGCACGTCCGCAGGATGGGGTCTCCCTCCCCTGTGGGCACTGAGGACGTGGCGGGGCCCAGCCCCCCGCACCAGGTCCCGGGGGAAGGCCTGGGGAGGGCAGCCCCATGCCGCCCAAGCAGTGCCACGGGCACGTCTCCCTTTCGTGGAAGGTCCTAGGCTGGTTTGGCAGCTGCCCTGAAGGACGGTGCGGGGTGCCGGCTCGTGGCCCCCCAGCCGAGACGCCCAGCACGCCGAGCTTCTCGCTCTGGGCCTCAGGGCTGGGGGCTCCCTGCAGGGCGGCTGACTGCCCCCAGGCAGGACTGCGGGCCCACAGCTGCCCCTGCAAGGTCAAGGGCTCGCCCTGCTGCCCCCAGGCTGGAGGTGCCACGTGCCCCATCCAGCAGGTGCGGGGGCCGGAGGGGCGCGCGGGGAGGCAGCCGGTCCGAGTCCCAGCGCTCGGAAAGCCGCAGCCCCGCGGCAGAGATGGTCGTGCGGACAGGACCCGAGTTGGCCCGGGTGGGAAGCGAAAGCGCAGGAGGCCCTGGGGAAAGGGGACACCGATAACAAGCAGAGGCTGGGTCTGCAGCAGGTTGATAAGGGAAGCCGAAGAACACAAGGAGACGCCTCTCGCCCGAGGCTCGAATGCCCGGGGGGGCTTTTCGGTACGCGGGGGCCGAGGGAAACCCCAGAGCGCCGCCGTCAGTCCACGGGGGATTCCTGCCTGGCCTGGCGCCAGCAGCCGCAGCCCACGTACCACAGGGGCCTTCCCCACGGCAGCTCGGCCGAGGCCGGAGCAGCCCATCCTGCAGCGCCGAGCGCCTGCCCGCCGCCAGGGACCTGCCAGCGCCAGATGCCGCAGGGTGACGGTGCAGAGCGGAGCCGGCACGAGGGCCCGGACAGGGCCAGGCGCTGGGGCGGGGGCTCGAGGCCGCCGTGCGCGAGCAGAGCCCCCCAGGTCCCGTCCGTCTGCCCCGTGCGAGCCGGGCTCGGAGCTCAGGCCTGGGGGGCGCCCCACCCCGCACAGGCCGCAGACGCTGCGGGGCCAAGCCAAGCTGAGCAGATGCAAAGCACCTTATAAATAGGCGGGGGCTTCCTGCCCACGGGCTGCGGCGCTCAGGTGCGGGGAACCCGAGGCACCGACCCCCGCGGCACTGGTGCCAGGAGCATGACCCCGACGTCCCTGCTCCAGGCATTAGGCCGTGCTCCCCCGACGGAGCTGGGGACACTGCGCTTCCCAGCCACCGGCGCCACGTCCCTACCCCGCACCCTGGCCAGGGCTGCTACCGCCCGGGGCTCCCCCGGGACAGGGTGGGAGACACCGGGCCCGGGCACCTCCCTGCTGCTCCTGCTCCCGCCTGGCCAGGAGTCAGCGGGGTCGGGGCAGAGGCTGCTCTGTCATTTCCTCCGACGTCAGCTTCCGCTCCCGGGCGCTGGGAAGACCCAGGGTCTCGCTGCCAAAACGCCGTCCCCCCCCGGGCCCTCGCCCAGCGCCGGGACCCGCAGGCCCAGCGGGGGGGGGGGGGCAGGCCTGAGCTCTCGTGCCCGGGGTGCACCGGGGGCACGTGCCCAACACCCGCCTGCGCCTCCGTGGCACGGGAGCCGGGAATGGCTGGGAAGTGCAGGCCGGACGTCCTGGCTGCGGGGCCGGAGGCTGCAGACAAAGCCGGGCACAGCTGGGCCCCGCGGGGGCCGCTCGGGGGAGAGGAGGGGCAGCGGGGCCAGAGCCAGGCCCTGCCTCTTCACTGGGGGCTCATTGCACTGCCGAGAGCTACGGGCCCGATCCTCAGCCGCAGGGATGCTGCCTGATCGTCCCTGCCACTGCACTCGCTGTCCCCACGCGACAGTCACTCCTCACACCGCCCACCCGCTGGGCCCACGAAAACACGGGCGCCCGGAGCGCCGGCTGAGCAAGGAGTATGCCCAAGGCCGCGCAGTGAGCGGTGTCAGAGGCCCCCGAGTGCCCCCGGGGTCTCAGGTGGGCGCGCGGGCGCACCCAGGACGTGGGGCTGGACGCGGGCCAGCCCCAGAGACACACGCCAACGCAGGGGGCCGGCTGGGACGCGCGGGGCTCGCACACGCAGCCCCAGCTTCCTGCCGCCCCGACAGCGCCGGGCGAGCGGAACGGGTGACAGGCGGTTTCCACCGCCAGAAAACCCCCGGCAAAACCCCCGGCGCAGGCGGGGACCGGGGGCCGGCGCGGCGGTGCCGGCGGCGGTGCCCGGGGGGGGCCAACCCCAGGCCTGGGGCCGCCGCTCCGTCCCGTCCTGGTCTCCCCCAAGCCGGCCCGAGGGTCCCGCCGAGCCCGGGACCTCCCTGGCGGGCGGCTGCCAGCGCGGGGGCGGGGCAGCAAGCGGCCCGAGCGGCGTCCGGCCCCGGCCCCGGCGGCGCCGTCGGGGGGACGCGGACGCCCCCGGGCTCGCCCCGCTCCCCGCGGCCCGGCTCTCACCAGCACCAGGGCGAAGCGCTCCTCCAGCTCGCCCGGCTCCGGCATCGGCGTCTTGCCCGGGGGCAGCATCCCGGGCCCGCCCGGCGGGCACCCGGCGCCGGGGCTCCGGGGCAGCGACTCCCCGTCCGCGCTCTCCACGTTCCCCATCCCCGGCCCAGCACCGGGGGCGGCGGGGAGCCTGCGCCCGACCCCGCGCCCGAGCCCTTCGCGTCCGGCCCCGCCGAGGCTGCCGGCCCCGCCCCCGGCTCCGCCCCGCCCCGCCCCGCCCTCGGCCCGGAGCGGGAGCGCCCCCCGCCCAGATGTGTCCCGTGCAGCCCCCCGCCCCGCCCAGATGCGTCCCGTGCAGCCCCCCCCCGCCCCGCCCAGATGTGTCCCGCGCAGCCCCCGCAACGAGCCCAGATGTGCCCGGCGCCGTTTGCAAACCCTCCCCACCCAGCTGTGCCCTGTGCCCAGCCCAGATGTGTCCCGCGCAGCGCAGCCGCTGTGCCCTGCGCCCTCTGCCCCTCCCCGCCCTTGCAGCCCCAACGCCTAGATGTGTCCCGGGCGCCCTCCCCGCCCAGATGTGCCCTGCGCCCTGCGCAGACCCTCCTCCCTGCCCTGATGTGTCCCGCGCAGCGTACCTGCTCTGCCCTGCGCCCCCTGCAGCTCCCTCCCCAGATGTGCCCTGTCCAGCCCAGATGTGTCCCGTGCAGCCCCCTCCCCCGCTCCTACATGTGTCCCGTGCAACACCCCCCCGCCCCAGATGTGCCCTGCGCGCGCCCGGCCGTGCCCAGATGTGTCCCGCGCATCCCCCTCGCGCCCAGATGTGCCCCGCCCCTTGTGCAGCTCCTCCCCTCCCAGATGTATCCCCTACAGCCCCCAGATGTGCCCTGCACCCGGTGCCGCCCCCCATGTGCCCTGCGCAGCCCCTCCCTGCCCAGCTACTGCCCTGGCAGGCTCCCACGCCCAGCTGTGTCCCGCGCAGCGCCCTATGCACACACCCCGCCCCTCCACTCCGCGCCCAGATGTGCCCCCTGCAGCGGCCCCACCGCCCAGATGTGCGCGGCTCGCTATGCAGAGCCCCCCCCGCCGGCGTGTGGGGAGGGCGGTGCTCGGCGCTGCACTGGAGCAGAGTGGGAGGGCGGGGTCTGGAGGCGGCAGCGCCAGTTGCGGCCGTTGGGGGGAGTCGCGAGCCACCGACCAATGGGCACTCGAGGGGAGGGGGCGGTTCCTGAGCGGGCGGCGCTCATTGGCCGGGCTTTCGGGCGCCCACCGGCCAATGGAGGCGCCGGGGCGCGGCCGGGAGCCAATGGCAGACGGCGGCGGCTGCGTCCCCGAGGCGCTGGGCCAATAGCAAGCGCCGGGCAGGGGCGGGGCCCGGCGCCGGGCCAGCCAATGGGCGGCGGGGGCGGGGCCTGGCCCGAGGGGGTCGAGAGGGGGCGGCCGCATTCGAGGGCAGAGTCACGTCCGGTCCCGGCGACGCGGTGAGTGCGGCCCGGACCCCGGATCCCCTCCCCCGGGCCGGGCCGGGCCGGGCCGGGCGGCTCGAGGGTCTCCCCGCGTCGTGCTGCCACCGGGGGGCGGGTCCTCCCCCTCCCGCTGGGCCGGGCCCCGGGGGGCGTGGGCCCGGAGCCGCACAAAGGCCCTCGGCAGGCGCGGGAGGAGGTCCCCAGCGGGCCGCGCAACAGCCTGCAATCGTTGCACCATCCGGGCTAAGGGCGGGGGGGCGGGGGCACCGACCCGCGCCCCGCCCCGCCCGTCCGACCGCCGCCGCCGCCTCCTCTTGCAGCAGGTCGAGGAAGCGAGGCCCGAGTGCGACCCGCCGCCGGCGCCATGAACGTCTTCGACCGCAGCGTCAACATGGACGCGCTCTTCAAGTTCTCCCACATGTGAGTGCGCGCCCCCCCCGCCCCCCCCCCGGCCCCCCCCCGGCCCGCGCCCATCGCTCCCTCCGCCCGCAGCTCCGCCTCCACCCAGCAGCACCTGAAGAAGGTCTACGCCAGCTTCGCCCTCTGCATGTTCGTGGCGGCCGCCGGCGCCTACGTCAACGTGGTGACCCACCTGGTGCAGGTGAGGGGGGCCGGGGGCGGGGGGCTCCCTCCCGGGGCTGCCCCGAGCGCCAGCCTGACCCGCCTCCCGCGCCCGCAGCTCAGCCTCCTGACCGGCCTGGGCTCCCTGGGGCTGATGATCTGGCTGATGTCCACGCCGCACAGCGCGGAGACGGAGCAGAAGAGGCTGGGGATGCTGGCTGGCTTCGCCTTCCTCACCGGTGCGTGGGAGCCCCCGGCAGTGCCCACATTCGCGGGTGGCGCTGGGGGGGCGGAGGTGGTCGGTGGGGCCCCAACTGGGGCCTGCGGGGGTGGCTGCCCCATCTCACGTCTGTCGCGTCCTTCCAGGTGTCAACCTGGGCCCGCTGCTGGAGATGTGCATCGCCATCAACCCCAGGTAGGAGCCTGCAGCAGCCTGGCACGGCCAGGACTGTCCCCTGTCCCCAGGCCCTGTGCCCTAACCACACTCCTCTCTCGCAGCATCCTGCCCACCGCCTTCCTGGGCACGGCCGTGATCTTCACCTGCTTCACGCTGAGCGCGCTCTACGCCCGGCGCCGTAGTTACCTGTACCTGGGAGGTGAGGGGGGCCACCAGGCGGGCCGCGGGCAGGAGAACGGGGCAGTGCCTCAGGGCTCGCTCACCACCATGCCTGTCTCACAGGCTTCCTCTTCTCCGGGCTGTCCCTGATGTTTTTCTTCTCCTTGGTCAACCTCTTCGTGGGCTCCACCTGGCTCTTCACGGTGAGTCCCGCCCCTGGGCATGGGGCCGCTGGGCTATGGGGCCGGGATCGAGCTGGCCTCCGGCACTTGACACCATCCCTGCCGCCTCTCCCCACCAGGCTAACCTGTATGTCGGGCTCATGGTGATGTGCGGCTTCGTCCTCTTCGACACCCAGCTCATCATTGAGAAAGCCGAGAGCGGGGACAAGGACTACATCTGGTGAGTGGGGGGCCAGGGCGATGCGGAGCCCTGTGCCAGGCCCAGCTGCCCTGACCCCCATCTCCCCCAACCCCTGTCTCCCCCTCCCCAGGCACTGCGTGGATCTCTTCCTGGACTTTGTCAACATCTTCCGTGAGCTCATGATCATCCTGGGCATGAACGAGGTGAGTCCCTGCCAGCTCAGCCCGGGAGAGGTGACCAGTTAGGCAGGATGTGCCCGGGGGAACATGAGGAGCTGCCCAGGGGTGTGTGGGGCATCTCGGGCTGGAGTTCGGCCTGGGGTGATGCGGCCTCATCTCCTCTTGCAGAGTAAGAAGAAGGAGAAGAAGTGAAGTGACTCCTGCAGCCCAGCTGCCTGGTGGAGCCCTTGCCTGCTGCCCCCTGCCCCTGCCCTTACTCCCTGCCCCCCAACGCATTAAAGGGGCTGCGGTCTCTGAAAGAAAAGCGCCCGAGAAGCTTTTGTACCCTGTGGGTTTTTCTCTTGTTTGAGCTTTTTCCAATTAGTAACCAGCTGATTTGTGGGTCCCACTGGAGCTTAGCTCCCCTCTTTCCCCCCCCCTTGCACCCCACAGCTCGGGGAGGCCAGCAGCAAATGTCTCCCAAGTGCCCAGCCCTGCTGCCTCGGCTTTGGGCACGGGATCATCCCCAGGTGGATTCCCAGGCACCAAGAAGCTGCAGCTCCCCTGCTGCAGAACCCGTTTCTCCTCCTACCCTACTTGCCTTGGCCTGAAAACAAACCCAACCTGCCGCACTGCTTCCATGGCCATGCGGCAGTCCCCAGGCCATCTCCCAGCAGCTCCTGGAGGGAGTGGGGCTGGCACCAGTTGCCTGGACACGTGGCTGGGCATCAGAGAGCCATTGTCTCCCGCCCCGCAGGGCTGCTGGGACCAGCAGGCTGGGGTCCAGGGACAAGGGATGGGTTTGTGTAGCTCCTTCTGCCTCCCTCGTCCCCCTTGAGTCCCTCAGCTGCCCTGCAGCGGGAGACTTGCACCCAGTGCTGAGGGGAAGAGGGCGGTGCAGCTGCTCCGGCAGGGGGAACAGGTAGGTGCTGTTCCCTCTCCCTGGGCTGCCAGGGTCCAGGACCATAGTACCTGGCCCCTGGCAGCACCAGGGCCTGCCGGAAGCCCCGGCCCCCGTCGCCAAAGCCAACCTGCACCTCCGCTTGCTCGGGACGAAGGTGCCTCCTCCCCCTAGAACCAGTGCCAAGAACAACAGTGTCTGTGACGAGCCCCCTACAGCAACGTCCACCAGGTTTTCCTGCCATCACGACTGTAATTCTCTCTCCTGTTCCGCCGGCTGTGGTGCCGGCTGCGTGGCCTAAACTCATACTGTGAAGACAAAGGTGTTTTGATTCAGAAATATATGAAGCCTCCAGAGTCTTACTTTGTACAAAAATCAATGAATGAAATAAAAATCCTCAGACTTTAACCTTCACGCACCGCTCACGGCTGCTCCTTGGGGACGGGTGGTGGGGAAACCACAGGCGGCATCTTGGAGCAGGGGCAGTCCTGTGGTCCATGTCCCGAAGAGGGACCAGGCCAAGGCCAGAAGGAAGGACCGGTCCCGGAGGGGTAAGTGCAGCCTACCCTAAGGCCCCAACCTGAGGTGAGCCGGCGGTGGCAGCCTAGGATAGGGGCCCTCCAGGCTGCGGTGCTGAACAGTCTGCCCCTGCCCTGCTGGCTGTGCAGGCGCTGGAGCCCTGCTTCGGGACAGGGATGAGAGGCTCCGCACCCCACTGCCACCCCCCAGCCTCCCTACCTGAACCCACAGCCCCAACAAACCTGTGCCCAGAGGAGCGGGGGCAGCAGGACACGGACTTAGGCCTTGGCCAAGCAGCTGGGGAGCCAGAGCCGCAAGGGGCGCTCGGAAGCAACCACGTCCATAGTCGCGAGGTCTCCCGGAGCCCAGCAGACCCTGGCAGTGGGGCACAGCGACCAAACCCCTCACTCCCTGGCTGGTAACAGCCCCCAGCTGCAGCGCCCGCCTTTGGGACCAAACCCAGACACACGCACAGCCTGGGGCTCCTCCTGTGGGAGCGTGCAGTGTGGGAGCCCCCCGCCCCCCTCAGGAGGCAGGGTTTTCACCCAGGACCCCCTGTCTTGGAGAAAGGGCTCCCCCCCCACCTGTCCCGCATCAGGCCTGGAGAAGGGAAGCGCGGCTGGAACACAGACCCTGGAAAGCTGCCCCCAACCTGCCCCACTGCCTTGCCTGGCAGTTGCCCTGGCCCACCTGTCCTCCCCCTGCACCAGCCCTGAAACTGCCCCCCAACCCTACACTCCCCCCCCCCCCCCCCCCGGACTGGGGCCAGGGACAGCCAGATGCTGCTCCTCCCACCAGCTGCCAGCAGCAACCAGAGCAGGGCCCCTGCTCCATGCTCTCCCCACAGAGCCAGCACATCAACCAGCCGAGGCGCCTCTGCTCTTGACCTTTTATTGATGGGGGGGTGGGCAGGCGACAGAGCAGGGGCACAATAACTTATATAAATAAAATCAGAACAGGGAGGAATTGGATGCCCCAAGCGGGGAGGGGACTGGGGGGCAGGGTCTGTACACTTCGGATAGCACCAGAAAGCGCCAAGCCGGAGCCAGACGCAGGCCCTGCAGCAGCACCAGCAGGGGAGGCGGCTTTTGGGGGCCCCCAGGAAGGAGCTCAGAGCTGCCGTGCTGACAACACCCTGGAGCCAGGGCCCCCATCTGCTACTGCCTCCAGCTGGGAGGCGGCCCAGAATCCCCTCAGCCAGGTGCAATGCAGGGCTCATGACACACAGCTGAGCTCCCCAGCCCCAGGGGCCTGCCTGGCAGCACGGCCGTGGTCCCATCCTGCCTGCGGGGAAGCAAGGCGGAAGCAGAGCCAGCTTGCTGCCCTGTCCCTGGGCCCATGGCTCCCCCGCTCTGCGGCTGCCCCTGGCCGGAGGCGGGCACGGCGCTGCAGCGTTGGGGATGGAAGACGTCCTGTGTCCGGCGCTGGGGCCCGTGCAGGATTTGGTCTGGAAGGGGGCAGGGCAGGGCCTGGCCCCGTGGGGCGCAGCATCCAGGGCCCCTCAGTCCGGCCCTGGGCCTAGCCCTGGCTCCCGCAGGACGAGAGGCTGTCGTAGAGCGAGTCGCTGAGCGACTCCGAGTTCTCCAGCCCGGCTGGGCCCTGCCCCGTGTCCCGGGACCCGGCCTCTGTGCTGCCTTCCTCGCCCACGTCCGAGGCGCTGGGCGTCCGGCTGCTGCTGGCGCTGAGGGCCAGGGAGGGCGGGGGTAGGGGCGGGGGCCCCTCCGAGGCCGCCCGCTTCCTTGCCGTCGTGCCGTGCGCGGAGCCCTGTGGGGAGAGATGTGCCGTGAGCCCCCAGCTGCCGCCGTGTCCGGTAGCCCCGAGTCCCACGCAGTAACGAGTCTTGCACTTTAACGAGCCGCCGTGCCAAAAACAACATCCTTGCGCTCTTACCCCCGCCGGCCCGCGCAGTCCAGCCAGGTCCCCGGGGCTGCACAGGAAGGGGTCGGCTGCGGGGCCCCCGCTGGCCCGGATGTTGGGGAAGGTCCAGTTCCTGCCTTGCTGGGCTCGGCGCGGCTTCCCCGGCGCGGCCCGGGGCTCCACGGCTGGAGGGAGACAGGGGTTAGAGGCCGGGACGGCAGGGAGGGGGGTGGGGGGCGCAGGCCTTGCCGGGAGCAGCCAGGCACGGAGCACGCCCCAGGCACCCACCTTCGGGGCCGACCCGGTGCCCGCGCAGGCTGGGAGGTGGTGCAGTGCTGGGGGGGACCCCGGGGGGCCCCGGCACGTCCTCCAGGCTGGGCACCTCCCTCTCCAGCGTCCGGGCCTTGCGGGGCACCTTGGTGCTGGCCAGGGGCCGCCCCGGGACCATGCCCGGCGGTGTGTCCGACCGTGACTTCGGCTTGGGGGGCGGTTTGCTGGGCACCCCGCTGCAGTAGTCAGGTGGGGGGAAGGTGCCAATGCCACTGTCCAGTGTCCGTGTCAGGGAGCCGCACACTGGGGGGATGGGGACAGGGGGGTTAATACACAGCCCCCTACTCCTGGATCCACCAGTGCCCCCCAGGCCCAGCCTCCCCCTTACACCGGGGAAGACCCCTCCCAGGGTGGGGACAAACCCAAGAGTCCCAACACGCCTAGGACCGCAAGACCCAGCACTGGGGGAGAACCCAAACCTGGTCCCCAAATCTCCCCACTGCCTCCCTGTGTGCTCGATCGGGCCGAACCATCCCAGGGCCCCTGTGCCAAGATGCCCCTGGGGTCACCTGGGAAGTGTTGGGCGGTCACAGCCTCAGCTAGGCTGTCATCTGGCGGGAGACCCTCCCTGAGGCTCAAATCTGGGACCTGCGGACAGAGGAGATGGGGGGGTGATGAGTGGGCACCAGGGGCCACGTGCTACCCCATCCGCAGTAGGGGCACTGCCCACCTTCTCGGGGGGCTCCTCGCAGCTGCGCAGGTGGCCAACAATGCCGTTGCGAGGGGGCCGGAAGAGCCGGGGGTCTTTGGCGTCATGCGGGATTCTCTGCAGCTCCAGCAGCTCGTTCTTCTGCTCCAGCCGGCTGTCGAGTGACGTCTCCTTCCCGTCCACCCTGCGGGCAGCAGGCGGAGTGAGCCCCCAGCTCAGGACACGGGGTTCCTGGCCCCCTACCCTGAGACCCCTGTAGGGATCATGGCAGCCCCTGGAGGGGAGCAGCCGGGAGCACAGAGACCATCGCAGCCCGAGAGAGAACCCAGGAGCCCAGGCACCCGGGCCTGCAGCACATCCCCACACAGGCTGCTCCCGCACCAAACACCAGGGACCAGCCCCATCCAACCCCAGCCCCAGCCCCAGCCCCAGCCCCAGCACCTGTCGAGCAGCTGCTGCATGAAGTCCTGGGCTGTGACCTCATGGTACATGGCCTGCAGCTCGCTGGGTGTGGGCTCGCGGCGCCCGTGGGGCCGCGCACGGTCGCGAGCCAGCCCATGGAGGTAAGCCTTCTCTTGCTCCAGCGCCTTGCGCAAGTCCTCCGCCTTTTCCATCAGCTTGGAGATGTTGAGGCTCTCGGCCTCCAGCTTGCGGGCAGCCAGCCGGACCTCACGGCGCAGCGGTGTGGCACCCGGACCCCGCTCCCGCCGCTCCTCCTTAGCCTTGCCAGGCTCTGGCCGCCGGCTCAGTGCTGGCAGCTTGCTCTTGCGCAGCCCGAACCAACTGGCCAGGCTGCGGGAGTCCTTCTGCTTCACCTCGGGCACCGGCCCTCGATCCTGCCCCTGCAGCCGCAGCACGTTCTCCTCGATGCCCTTCATCACCTTCTCCTCGATGGCGGAGGGCGGCCCCGGCCCCCCAGGACCTTCAGGGGCTCTGTGCTCGGGGCCCATTGGAGCCTCCTCGGTAGGTGGGTGCGGTGCCGCGGTCTTGCCTGCCCTGGCTTTGGTGGGTGACTTTGATGGCAGCTTGGTGGGGCTCCCATGGGGGCTCTTGGTGCTCTTGCCTGGGGGTGCCGGGGGTGCCCGGGGCGGGTTTCTGGCACCGGGTGGGGGCCCTGCCGGACACCCCGCGGCCAGCGGGCGCGTCTTGGCGACGTGGTGCTTACCAGAGCAGGCCTCAGCCTCCAGCCGTGAGCCCACGGAGCCAGAGAGGTAGCAGCGTGCTGGGAGCTCTGCGCCGGGGCCATGGTCCTGGTGCTTGAGGCTGCCGCCCGCCCGTGCTGACACCCGAGCCTCAGCCGCATCCTCGCTGGGCCTAGCTGGCATCCGTCCCCGGTCTTTGCTGGGACAGCCACTCTTCTCGGTGCACGGTGGCTCCCGGCGCTCTGCAGCCTCAGTGCTCCGCAACTTGCCCAGCCGCTCCTTGAAGGGCAGGTGCCCTGGCTCTGGTGCCTTCTTCCCAGCCTTGCGGGACCCGGCAGAGCCCCCCGTGTTCCTGCGTGCGACCGGGGGGGGACCCGGTGCCCCGCTCCTGGCTGGGGGGGCAGAGGCACAGCTCGGGCACGCAGGGGGGCTCTGCGGCGCCCTCGGGGGTGTCCAGCTGGGGCGGCCCAGCCCCCCGCGGCAAGGCCGGCCGGACGCAGGCACCCAGGGCCAGCGCCGAGACATTCTCGTAGTCATGGGGCTTGGCCACGAGTGGCTCTGGGGAGCGGGCAGGCAGCCGGGGTGCTGGGGGCCGGGCGGGCCTGGGGGAGCCCGGGGTGGCAAAGCTGGGCTCTGGT
The DNA here is from genome assembly GCF_052110815.1 of Crocodylus siamensis. Classification (NCBI taxonomy): domain Eukaryota; kingdom Metazoa; phylum Chordata; order Crocodylia; family Crocodylidae; genus Crocodylus; species Crocodylus siamensis. The sequence continues at coordinate 5,686,263 of NC_143400.1, forward strand.
GTGATGGGGCCCTCGCCGCTCAGCACAGGAGAGGCGCTGGCCTCGGGGGGGTGGCTGCGGCACGGGATCTTGGAGCTGCGGGCGAGCTGGGGGCTGAGGCGCGGCGGGGGGGGCGGGTGTGGCTTCTCCCCTGGCGTTGGCAGCTTCAGCAGCTGCAGCACCTTGGAGGGGGAGGGCGGCCCCGGCGACGGGGGGCCCAGCTTCACCTTGGCCCTGCTGGGCGCCGCGAGCCGTGCCGGGCCCTGGGGGCTCCGCTCCGGTGCCTCCTCGCCCCCCGGCGCCAGGAAAGCGAGGCAGGCCGGGTGCTCGGGGCAGCCCAGGGCTGCAGCGTCCCCCCCGCCCCCCGCCAGCCCCAGCACTGGCCGGGGGCCGCGCAGCGCCGGGGGCCCGTCCAGCAGGAAGGCGGCGGGCGGCTCGCCGTTGCGGGGCCCATCGCGCAGCACGTGGTGCAGGTAGCACTCGGCGTCCTCCAGCAGCAGCCCCAGGCCCAGGCGCCGCTCCGCCAGCGCGCTCAGCACCGGCTCTTCGGGCGACGGTGACGCGCAGCCCCCCTCGGCCTCCGGCCCCCGCCACTTACCCCCCAGCCGCACGCAGCCCGGCCACGGCTCCGGGGTGGGGGCCCCGTTCACGCCCTCCGGCGATCCAGGGGACTCGGGCCGGCTCTGGTGCCCAGCCAGGGGGGCGCAGCAGGAGCCGGAGCCGGGTTGGGGGGGACGGTCGCAGCAGGCTGGCAGCAGGGGGTCCGTCTCCTCCAGCTTGCGCAGCACCTCCAGGATCTGGGCCTTCTTCTTGAAGAACGGAGACAGCGCCTCCAGGGCCGGGGGGCCGGGGCCAGAACCGCCTGCCCAGGGCCCCTCGCTGCCCGCCTGGGGAGCGGGAGAGGAGCTGTGAGATGCCCGAGGCGGGAGTGGGACCCGGGGCGGCGCAGGGCCACGTACCTCCCTGTGCAGGGCACAGCGCCTGGGGGGCGGCGAGGCTGCCGGCTTCTCCGCCAAGCCGCGCAGGGGGCTAGCAGGGGGGTTGGCTGGTGCTGGCGCCGGGTGCAAGGCCAGCTGCGAACGAGAGCGAGGGTGAGGGGCTGAGCCCGCCCCCGGGGTCGGCGGCAGGACGAGGGGGCCCGAGGGCCGGCGAGGCCGTACCGGGGGCACAGCGCCGCCCGCCAGCTGCAGCTTCTGCTGGAAGAGGTCGCTCAGCGTCTGGTTCTGCCGCTCCAGGTCGAAGACCCTCCTCTTCAGCTTGATGCATTCCTCGCGCAGGTCCTGGGGCAGAGGGCAAGCGCGGCCCGGGCAGAGACCCGCGGAGGCGCTGGCTCAGCGCGGCGGGCAGGACGGCAGCCCGGGAGAGGCGGGCGTGCAGGGGTCCCCGCTCCCCCCGCAACCCGGCCCGGCCGGCCCGGCCTCACCTTCTGGCTGAGCAGCGCCTGCACCACGTGGTTGGCGACCTGCGAGAGAGACGGTGGCAGCGCGGCGCGGCGCGGACAGCCCCGGCCCCCGGCCCCCGGCCCGGCCCCGGCCCCCGCCCCTACCTCGTCCAGGCAGCGCTCGTAGGTCTCCCGCTGGTTCTCGTTGGCCTGGGCCAGGGCCGAGTTCTCCGCCTGGGATGGGACGGGACGGGACGGGGCGGGGCGGGGCGCGGTCAGGGCTCGGCCGGCCACAGCCCCGGCTCCGGGACTCCCGGCGGGCCTTGCCCGGCGCCCCCCGCCGCCCGGCCCCGCACCCACCTCCAGCTCGCGGAGCCGCTGCAGCAGGTCCCGGCCGGCCCCCGGCGGACAGCCGCCCTCCTCCGGCGTCGGCGCCGCGCCCGACATCGCTGCCTGCGGGGCCGGCGCGTGAGTCCGGCGGCAGCGGCCGGGCAGCCCCCCCCCGCGCGCCCCGCCCCCCGCCCGGACCTGCCCGGCGCCGCGGGGCCGCATCCCGCCCGGCCCGGCCCGGCCCCGCTATTGTGGCGGCGGCTGCTCCGGCTCCGCGGCCTCCGGCTCCGCCTCCCCCGCCGCTCCCGGGGAGGAGCCCGGCGCGCCCGCCCCCGGCCCCGGCCCCGGCCCAGCCTCCCCGCCCGGGGAAACTGAGGCAGGCGGGGCGCCGGGAGCGCAGCGCAGCGCGGGAGCCCCCCGCGGGGCCGGGGCCGGGGCCGGGCGGGCTGGCGCCGCGGGGAAACTGAGGCACGGGCCAAGGTCACGCGAGGACGGGGCCGTGCGCGGCTCCCCGCGCCACGTGGGCCCCGCGGGGCTGCGGGCGACGGCTCCGCGCGTCCCCGGCGGCTGGCGGGGCCGCGGCCGCTCGCTCCGGCGCCGCGCGAACAAAACCAGGCGGAGCGGGAGCGGGGCCGGGGCCGGGGCCGGGGCCGGGGCCGGGGCGCAGGGCACTCACCGCGGCGGGGCCGCGCTCCGCGCTCCGGCTCCGGCTCCGGCTCCGGCTCCATCCCCCGGGCGGGCCCCGCTCCGGCTCGGCTCGGCTCGGCTCGGCTGCGGCCCGGGGAGGCCGCTCGGGAGGGGAAAGTGATGTCATGGCTCCGACCGCGGACCCTCCTCCCCCTCGTCCGGCCGCAGCCAATCCGCGCCCGGTCCCGCAGCGCCTCTCCGCGGGACCCCCGCAGGCCCGCGCCGCACGGCCCGGAGCCGGGCTCCCCCGCGCTCCCGGCAGCAGAGCTGGGCGCTTGGGGCGGGGATGCCGCGGGGCTGGCACCGGCGCCCTGCCCCGGCCCGCATGCCCGGGGACTGGCTGTCCCGGCCGGGCCTGCTCACAGGTCTCTGCCAGAGCAGGGACTGACCCAGCGTGAGTCAGCATCCGCGAGCCCAGCCCGGGCACGTCCCCGCTGCAGCATCCCTGCCAGGCTGGCCTTGCTCCTGCTCCAGCATCTCAGCTGCCCTGGGGCCAGTTGCACCCACGCCAGCAACCCACCGGCTGCTCCATGCCAGAGGGGCTGGCCTCGAGCACCAGGGATCTGCCTTGTGGCCATCGCTGAGGGCAAACACCCACCCTGGGAGCAGGTTGAGCCTTCCTTATCCCCATCCAAATTGGCACGTGCTCAAGTCCGACTCCTTGGCCTGTGCAGCAAGAGCAGCTCAGCCAAGATGACACAGCTCTGGCTCTGCTGCAGCTCAGGGCCTTTACCCCATTCTCCTATCCTGTCACCACAGGGGTTTAAATGAAGACGCTGCCTCCTGCCAGCTCTGGGACTGCACAGCACCACACGCTGCCCCCCCTCTGAGCACTGGCCCACAGCACAGACATGCTCTGCAGAGGGTGGTGTCTTCAACTGCTTTATTGTCTGGGTTACAGGGGGCAGAGAGCTTCCTCCGGCTCTGCCACAAATCTAAACTCATCAGGACACAGTGCCGGGGGCCTGGGCATAGGTTAAAGCTCTAGCAGGACTCTGCTTTGGGGCAAACAGTACCAGGGAAAGGGCAGCAGGGGGAAGACCCCCGTGTTGGCACCCTGGGCGATGGACACCAACTGGGGGAGATGTGGCTCATCTCACTGCTCCATGGATAAGCCACAACTTCATCAGCCTGGTCCCTTCTGGGGTCAGCTGCGTGGATCCCCCGCCAGGGAACCCAAGGTCTCCCTTTGGTTTGGTCCTGGCTAACGAGCTGACTGCCACACTGGCAAGCTCACCCGAAATCCAAAGGCCACCAGAACCAGGTGAGAGGCATGAGGGGGCAGAGACTAGCCCTAGGGCTTGTGGCCAAGCGCTGGGCATCTCCTGGTTCAACCAATTTGGAAATGGCTTTGGGGCAGGCAGGGGGAGCGGAGCCAGCAGCCTGGCCCCGGCAAGAACACCACGCTCGGTGGCCAGCGCACGGTCCCAAAGGGCAGCCTGGGCTCTGACCCAGGACAAGGGCTCAAGCAAGGCGGCACGCTCCCCGAGCCAGCCTCAGCTGACGGATGCGGGGTCTGGGTTCCCATTGGAAGCTGCTGGCATGCCACGTGGCCGAGAAGGGGCAGCATCTTCCAGCTTCCTGTCTTCCTTGAGGCCAGGCCTGCCCCCGCCTGCCTGCAGCTGAGCCTGTGAAAGACAGAAGAGCGGTGATCACACCCAGCCCCGTACCAAGCTGGGGCCTGGCTCTCGGTCCCAAGGGGAAAGACTTCATGCACACACCAGCATGGAGTTCATCCCAGGAGCCCGCACCCTGGGCCCTGCCTGCCACAGCAGCTCCTCGCCCATCCTCTCAGTAGGGACCTTTGTATGCAACCCACGTTGCTTCCGACTGAACTGGCCGTTCCCGTCGGAGGCTCTGGAACGGCCAACAGACCAGGGGAAGGCTTTCCTTTGGGCTCCTGCTTGAAACTAGCTGCCACCCTTCATTCAGGGCCTGTAATGCAGGCCTGAGTAGAGGCCCCTGGTCCTCTGGCTGCTGAGCAGCCTACAAGGCACCTACCCTGGTGCTCCTGACCCTGCAGGCTGCTGCTGGGGGCCCTGAAGCATGAGCCTCGGTTACCAGCATCCTAGTCGTAGGGCTGCCATGTGGCTGCAGAGAGTCCAAGGCTGTTTGAGGAAGGGCAGCCCCAGGGAGCTCTGCCACGCACAGTGCTGTGACCTGCATCTTGGAACGGGTCTGAAACTGAAGCGAATTCCCCTCAAGGGCACATCTCCTGGCTCCTCCAACGTGCAGCTCTGGAGCTGAAACTACACCTGCCTAGGGAACCTGCCCACTCCCACTCCAGCTGGAAGTGCCCTGTTCCCTTCCTCCAGCTCTGTACCTGTGACGGTGGCTCTGCAGAAGACTCCATGGCTGCTGAGGGGACTTGGCCAGAAGAGCTTCCTCTATCTATTTGTGTCAGCTGGGCCGGGCCACCCAGCAGTGGTGACTTTTCATGGGCCAGTACATCTAGCGGGGCCTCGACCACATCTTTGACAGCACGATCTTCAAGGGCTCCAGAGGGGTCAAAGAGCAGAGGGGATGGGGGACACTGCATGCCATCACCCACCACATCCAGATCCTGAGGAAGAAACCACCAGGCATGGCCCATCAGCAGGTTCTGCGAGCCAAATGCACCAGCAAGGCAAGCGAGAGTCTTTCCAGCCCCCTCTCTGTCACCTGTGTGCTGCGGGGCCCAATTGCAGACAGGCTGAGCTCCCAGGACGTGCAACTCAAGTGCAAGTTGCTGCTGGGACTCCATGGTCCTGGAGAATCCCAGGCCCAGTTAGCTACGGGTTACGGTCCCTCAGGGTGCTGGCAAACAGTGTCCTATCAGAGCAGCAGTCCAAAGCCAGGTCAGGGTGCTGCTAGCCAACAAGGGCAATGGCTCCGCACTCAGACTCCAGAAAACAGGGCTGGAAGGGACCTCTGGAGTGCTACCAAACAGGGACCCTGGCACCCCGGGCATGGCGCACACAGCCCAGAGGCCTCTGTGCAGAGGAAGCTGCACAGCTGCCACCGTGGCGTGCCATCACACAGGGAACCCCAGGGTCCAGCATGCAGCCCAGAGAGGCTGAGAAGCAGGGGTGGGCAGGGGGCAGTGTTCAGCCTCACCCAGGCTGACCTCTCCCCTGGGAACGCTTCCTACAAACACGCAGCTGCTCCGTCTATGGTAACAATGCAGGCGCGAGGCTGGGATTCTTCCAAGGCTATTGCTGAGGGAGGCATCATATGGAGGGAGCTCGATGTGGAAGGAGGTATGCCTGTGACTGCGTGACGCCTAGGCAGGACTGCGCTACATCAAATAAAACGCAGAGGCACTGAGCAGCCCTGAACCGTGCCAGGCAACAGCAAGGAAGGTTCCCCCACTCAGGGACACACAAAGCAAGGCCCCCACTACAGGGCAGACCCATGCTGTCATCCTGAACACGGCCAGTCAAGACACTTCAGAGCAGGCTGCCCCCAACTCAGCAAATAGAAAAACAGCGAAGACCCCTGGACTCCTGCCTAAGCAGCCATTAAACCTCTGCCCAGGCCATGAGAATGGTTCTGGGAGAAGACGCAGCCAGTGCCCCCCTTTCCTGGCCACAGCAACCTCCTCCCACGGCACCGATGTTCATGGGAACCAACAGCTGCCTGGCTGAGCTCCCCGAGTGCTGCACTGGGCCTTCACCGCAGAGCACTGCTGCAGTGGGACCAGGTTCACAACAGCCAGCTTCAAGGCTTTCAAGCCCCTGGATCAGTGGCATCTGGCCCGCTATATTAAGGCAATGTCTGCTAGCATCCCTATGGTTACAGCAGCCCTGGCAGCACCTCCCCCAGCTATCTGCAGCTATTTTTACGCTGGTTACAGGAGTCTGCTCTGGGACGGGGCGCTCCGGGCTCTCAGTCACGGGCCTCCCCCAAGACAGCAGCTCCGAACAGAGGCCACCACTTTGTTTACACAAATGTCACGAGGATTTTGAAGCATGGAGGTTTAGTGTGCCTGCGGGATGCACTATAATCTGGGGATTAAACCTCCACGTATCCTTTGGGGACAGAGTCAAAAAGCCGCTTTTCAAAACTCCTAGATACAGATTTAGACAAGGGAACAGCAGCTCCAAAGAAGCAGTTGCTACTGGCCAGAAACAAATGCTCGAAAGCCTAGAGCCCTCCGACCTTTGCAATGCTCTCTCAGGAGGATGCCCGCTTGGAACAGGAGCACAGATCAGTCCAGAGACGGGGAAGGAAAGCGGAAGAAAACACCTGGGCTCTGGACTGAACTTACTGCAGTGTGCCCTGTGCTACAAAGGAGCCGGTCACCCCCCATTGCCACAGCACCCTGTTCCAGGTCCATCCCTGCATGGCACCTAAGAACTAGAAGCCTTGAGCTCCATGTGGGCATTTGGGAGCCTGGACTCCTCGACAAGGGGCTGTGAGACCTGTGACCATGGCATGGGATAGGCAGAGGCACGGGGGTCTGCAGCTATATAATCCCCCCAGCGATTTAACGTGGCTTAGCAGCTGCAGTGACATGTTACACTCATCCGGCCTTCACTGGCAGCAAAGCTTTCGGCTGGATGCTTTGCTTCCGAGCCGCTGGCAGAGGGAGGATACTATGCAACTTCTCCGACTTACGTCACTGAACTCCAGGGGTAAGCTCTCCGTGGGCTGGAGCTCAGCAGCACTCAAGTACAGATCCGTGGGGGCAGCTTCCAGCTCCTCAGGGACAGACAGCACCTGCTCAGGGACGTACATCTGAGGCGGCAGTCGGAGATGGAGCGGGCAGCAAGGATCTTCAGAGAGGCTCACGGCGACTGGTTTGTTACAGGGCACTTCCTCTGACCCTTGGCATGGCTTGAACAGAGTCTGACTGGTGTCCTGGCAAATATCTGGGAAGACGGAGTCAAGGAAACCGTGCATCTGACAGAGAAGCTAGGCAGAGGCATGAAGCAAAGGGCACTAACACTGCCCCCAGCACAGAGGAAAACAGCAGCTAAATCACACCCCAGTGAGTAAGAACTGGGGCAGACTCTACGACTGCTGTGACCTTAGCCAAGCTACTTAGCTCACACGCCCCAGCTGTAAAATGGAGGTAATACCACAGCTTTACCATGAGGCCAGAGCACAGGGGACTAACTGAATACTGCAAAAGTCTCAAAGGCCCCCAAGACGGGAGGGACAGATGAGGTAGGAGCTTCCCATGTACCTCGTGGTTGCACACAGCCTTAGCATCAACTGTGCAGTAGAGTTCCTTGCCGGTACCAACACAGACCTCTCCTGAAGCCAGACATAGCTCAGGCATTTTCATTTCTTCTGTCCCCAGAAGGGCTCAGAGGAAGAGCTATGCCTCCAAGCTGTGTAAACAGGATTCCCTGCCTATGATCACCCGCAGAAGCGCAGCGTTAATGGCATCTTGCTCAGGAGGTCAGCTGCCTACAGGCACTTGCCGACCCACCCCCACTAAACGCAACTAGGCCTGCCTCCTGCCTGGAGCCCTTTAAAGGACTGTGGCCAAATTCAAAATCATTCACTAACACTTTCCCGTCACTACTACAACAAACTCTTCCAGCTATCGCCACTGAATGAGGAGAGGGATTTTTATTTGCAGTTGTTCCTGGCCTGAACAACCTCACTTCAACCAAAGTGACCCATGATTCCAGGTGCTTGATCTGAAGCAGCTGAAAGGGGCCCAACTGTCTAAAAGTGGGGGCTCTACTCCAAACTGGGCTTCGAGACATCTCAATCATACCAAGGTGTGCAAAAATCATGTCCAAGCCAGTTCCACAGCCTTCTCTTAACACAAGTTAGCAAAGGAGAGAAAGACAAACTGACTGCAAAATTGACATCAGGCTGAGCTGAGCTCATTTCTTGAAGATGACTAGGCTTCAAGTTAACCATATTCTTTTAACCTCAACCCACAGAGGAGACTGACCCCACTGACCCCAGTCCCCGTCAAGACTCAAGTCAGCCACTACTTTGTACTGTCAGTGTCAAACCCTACCTGGACCACGGCAGCCCAGCCAGGTTGTCTGCTTCATGCGCAGGTATCAAAGACAAGGCTGCTGACAGGGCATGGAGCAATCGGCTGCAGGCAACTCCTCTGTAACTGTCCCTGCCCAGCAGGGCAACCCAAAGTATGACCTTGCCCCAGCTCCTTGGCTGGCACAACTGACATACACCTGGGAAATGATGGGCCCAGAAGGCTGCAGTGGGCTAGCTTTGAGCAGCAGTTTACAGACCTGGATGGGTCATCTGGCACGCCCCCCTCCCTAAGGGATGGGCTAAATGATTTCTCCATGCCCCTTCCAGCCTGGTTTTTGATGCTTTCTTTTAAAAGACAGGGCAATTTCTTCAACTCCCCTTCATCAACTGCACTGCCCTGGCCTTGGTCAAGCCATTTTGATGGCAGTATTCTGGGCTTCATTTTAAAACCCGCAGCCATTGAACAGAAACAATGGCAATTTCCTGCCTCCCCGGCCTGTGCCTGTACACAACTGACCTACCAGTGTTAGTAACAAAACAAAACAGAGCTCATCATTTCTGCTGCTGCTGGCCTCCCTCAGCCCGCCCAGCTGCAAAGAACAGAGTCTTGCCCTGGTTTCATCTGTGCAATCGCATTACACTGGGAACCACATGGTTTGGCTTGGGAACCTCTGTCCAGCCCTTAGGAAAAAAATACCACTCAATCTGAAAGCCAAACCTGCTTGCAGTGATGTCACTTGCAAACATGCCACAACAACAGTTTGAGTCACTGCTTAGTGTACAGCTTCACTTCAAATAAACAGCAACCTCCAAGGAGTTGCGACAACCCCCTGCAGGGCTAAAATATAGTCTCAACGTGCAAAACACCCCATGCTATTTCCCTGTATTCAGTGTTCAGCCTCCCAGCCTCTGTGAGAGGGATTCTGAAAGGATTAAGTTATGAGCTGCAAACAAACTTGCTTCCATCTTAGTCTAACAAAGCTGGAAAATAGTTTGTGGCTGTTCCCTAATCGCTTGAAGTTTGTGTGTCACTTCCAACTGAACTGGCCGCTCCTGTCTGGGGTTCTGGAACGGCCAACAGACCACAGGAAGACGTTCCTCTGGGCTCCTGCTTGAAACCAACGGCTACAGCAAACCGGTGGCCTTGATTCAGGGCCAAAAGAAAATGAGGACCAAGCCCACATGGGACTGAGTCAGCAAGGCTGTTCAGCACAGCTGAGAGGAAACAAAAGGATACGAGTAAGGCAGTGTCTGGTCATGGGGAGAGACTGGTTGGAGCATCGAACATCGTCCACAAATGCCAAACACCTCTGGCTGGAGCGGGTGGTGTGCGCCTGAAAAGGAGCCCCAGAGAACACGTCAGAACAGCCCCAGATAGTTCAGCTATGCTCAGCTATTAAACCAGCACCAGGGTTCAGGGCTTCTACTCTGTCAGTGGCTTACAAACCACCAGGCCTCTTCTGCTCACCTGGCTGCTCGCAAGGGTTCAGGTACTGAGCCTGCCCAGTCTCAGCCCAGATCCTGAGATCTGTCTTAGCAGATAGGTTCTCAGCCTTGGTTTGTACACCAGCCTGCCAGCCCCTTACTCTTACACAGGGGAACACACGCATTCCTGGCTAAGACCTGCAGCCTCCAAATTGAACAGTAGCAGACCCACCCTCAAACGCAGCAAAACTGCATCCTTTTAAATGGCAGTGCGGGAACTGACGCACACAAACAAGTTGGTTTCAGTTGCAGGTTCTCTTGAGCAATGTAATGTGGCACAACTGGGTCCCCAAAGCTCCAGGGAAGTGATCAAATCCCTCTGCGCTCATATAAAATTAATTACAAGGGCTGAAAACCTCCTCGCACTGAGAGGAGGCTTTGTAATCCTGCCTCCCTTTCTTTTAAAGGGGAAAACTCTCCAAACCTGCATTTTAGGCCTATGTTTTATTGCTCGTTCCTTTAATAGAAACAACCCCACAGAGCTCCACCCATCAGCTGAAGCGTCAGAAATGATATATTTACAGCCTACTTACATGTCCACAAAGACAAGATTCATAATGGAAAACCTGGCAGGGCTGAAGGGTTTGGAACCTGCCCCTGTCCTGCTCCCTAAATATGGGTGACAGGTCGGAGACCTGAACTGCAAGGCAGCCTGTAACACGGAACAGGGTCTGGACCAGAAGTCCCTGCAGACTGAAGTACCTGCTGGGCAGCACCGTCGGTTGCCAACATCCGGCGCTCCTTCAGCTGGCGGTGAAGCAGGGCCTCCACACCGTAGCGCCGGCGGTAGCGGCGGAGACATTTCAGTCGCTTCAGGTTCTCACGTTCCTTGGCCATCAAACCCTCTGGGCCTGTCAGGAGGCTGCTACCTGGGGGAGAGTGAGGAATCAAGAGCCTGTGGCAATTCTCCCTGCTTGGGGAACCTGGAACCAGACCCGACTGAGCCAGCCATGCAGCCAGCTCTCCAGTTACTGCAATACAGGAACCGTCACCTGGGCCTTGTATTCAGGAAGCAGGAACCAAGTCTTTTGGTTACTAGTGAACTACACAGTGCAGCCTCCACAATCTCAACACTTCTCTGCACAGAAAGAACCTTTACAGATTCAGACTGGTCTGCTGGCATCTTAAACTGACCCCAAATAAGGTGCAATGAATCTAACCTGCACCTGGACTCCTCTAGCATGTGTCTTTCTGTCCAAAAAAGGCAAAATTTTACATTTACAAATGATTCAAAAATCTACTACATAAGCTAATTTAAAAGATCAGTGAACTTACAGCATAAGTGCTAAGGACCTTGTATTTAGAAGTCAACATTCACTGCCTACTGTTCACTGTGTTACCAGTTTGCACAATACATTTTAGAAAATATTGCAGCATAAAAGTCTCAGTTATTTTTAATCGGGTAATGGGGTTGCACAATGTCTTTTTTGCAGGATGATTTACCCATGGGGGGGAGGACAGCTGTCTTACAGCTCAGCTAGCTACACAATGCAGCATCTCACAAGCTGAAGTACAACCCAGCACCTGCTTCCAAAAATCTTCTGGACTGTAGGAAGCCTGCAAGGAGAGATCTGCAGACTGCAACAAACCCTCGTGCCTGCCCCTTTTCAAACCAATGCCTTTCCCTGCTTCTCCCCATTCTGCTATGTGTAAATTATACCAGTAGCAATTAATAAAAAGTCTCACCACCTTGTTTTTGTATAGTATATTTCACTAGCAGATCTCAGATGGCTTTACAGTGGTAAGCCAGTTCTCATTATTCCCAGGCCTCACAGAAGCTGACGCCCAGCACAGCAGAGAGGCTTATTAAAGGTTCCTTAGCAAGCCAATACTCTAAGTGAGGCCTCACTGATTGCATCTAACATACAACACTGAACAATTTACAAGGGACTAGAATTGGGATATGAAAGGCATCAGGGAATGGAGATGCACAGAAGCTGCCACCTTGTTAGAACAGGGTGGAGGAACAAGTACCCACGCAGCAGAGCTGACCAGAAAAACAACTCTGTCTGCTACATTTAAAACTTCCTACTGTCTCTCCCTTCCCTGCGCCCGGAGCCACTGTGGGCGACAGGCTCCTGCTGGCTAGCGCAAAAGGCTCCAAAACACTAAGCACTAGTGACGGATATTACTGGACCGTGGCCCCCAGCTGTCCTGCCAGCCCTCAGTCCCACACTAAGGCAAGCATAAGGGCTCAAATCTTTCACTGATCCCACAGTATTGTGCCATAGTGTGTATGCGACTTTCTCCTGATGTTTATATACTAGCAGATGCCTGTTCTACTGGCACAGAAGGGCTTTTGTTCAAGTTGTATAAGCTATGCTGACAAAGGGGCTTTCGTCAGTTAAACATAGGTCGATGCCATTAGAGCAATATCCGCATCCCTACCTGGCAGACCTCTTCCACTGAAGACAAGACGTTACCAATGAGACAACAGTGTTTATGATAAACACCCCCTGAACACAACTCTTCTCTCAGAATTCAGATTCTTGCAGGCTTATTTCCTCACAGCAACACATTACAGAGCAAAGATAGAAGGCAACTTTCCCAACCAGACTCCGGGGGACACAACTACTGCCTCTGGCTCCCAGTGCCATACCATCACCTCCAAGTGCAGACTGTCATGCTTCCCAAGTGCCTGGATCTGCATACGGCCAAGTGACATGGAGCAAGGGACCTGAACCTGTACTTGCCTATGGCTTCATGCTCCACCTTGCGACTGTGCAAGTAGCGACGTTTCTTCTCTTTCAGAAGATGCTGGAGTCTCTTGAACTGATCGATGTACAGGGACTGCAGGCGGATCAGCTTCTCCCGCATTATTAAGGCCACTTCTTCCGCTGTGTACACCCCAGCATGCCTGTAACAACCAGGGGGCAATTTAATATGCCATGAATAAGCAGTGGGGAGCAAGGTAGGAATATTACTACAGCAGCTGCTGATACCCCCAAAGCACCAGCAGGGAACAAGGAGCATACAGAAGCACAGTGGGCAGAAAAAGCCATCTAGCTAATACACCTGTGCTCAGCTGGGCTCTGGGAGAACAGCAAGTCAGGCAGTGCCAAGGCAGAGACTGCAGGTAACTGCATTGTTCAGATCTATAACCAAGCACATCCTGGACTAATGCAGCATCTTCTGTGGCCCTTATGCCACCAGATTCAAACCAAGATGCTGCTACAGAAGACAACCAGCCAACCCACAGTGAGCCCAGTATTCTGGAGGGATGCACAGGATATCCCCCACCCCGCAAAGGGCAACGATTTCTTTTTATGTGAACACCACCTGAGGAACAACTGCCCAATCCCATTTGGATGCTGTACTGGGTGCAACTCAGAAGCACCAACATGGCTCTTCTCAGCTGCGGTGGTTTCTCTTCCTAAAGCAGGCTCCTAAAAATCATCTCGGTGCACTCTTGTCTTATAGAAGCAGTTCACCACTCACACAAGTGCCAGACCTGAGCAGCAGCTCCCAGACTTACTTCAAAGGGTCCTCTTGATCACTGTCAATGCTGTCAGCTTCGCTATCGGGGTCGCCTCGCCATGTCTGGTCCACAGTGACAGGATCCTGTTCGCCATCACTCCAGCTGTCCTCATCTGAAAGGGAAGCACCGTGTCAGAGGCCGGCCATCCAGCCCAGCTTCCTGAAGCTAGAGCACAAGGGCCCAGAACTGGTGTTGGGATGTTAGGCAGCTTTGTGCTGCAGCCAGAAAGGCCCCAAACAAACTCTGAGACAAACGGACGGTGACACAGACCTCCCAGCCCCAGGGGAGAAAACAGGACAAAGCAGCTCCACGGTTCCAACAGAAAAATTGCCAATATTCAAAATTGACATAATTCAAGGCTGTCACAATATACAGATCTGATGGAGCAACACTCTCCTCTGCTGAGAATCCTGTAGGTCACAGACCCTACAAGCTGGAGATGCAAACCAGTAATGAGGAAGATGAGGAGGAAGCTCCAACACTGCAGTGAGAGGAAACCCTGCTGAGATGCAACTGAGTCCAGTGACAATATCATGGGAAGTGTCCGATACCCCTATCGCAGAACAGCAGCCCCTAAGAGCATATTCAGATCAACTCTAGACCCAGCCCAGACTCTTTGCAGTGCCAACTGAGGACACATGGGTTTATGTTATAGTTGCATGGCAGGTGATGGGAGCCCAAGCCCCTGGGGACTGGAAGAGGGATGCGTACCCAGCAGGGACTGCATACCCACATCTCAGGCCACTGTGCTTGAACACCTTATGCAAACGGCCAAAGATGGTGAATACAGCTTAGGAATATACCACTTGTGCCACAAAAACCATATTTGCAATTGCAAAGTTTTCCCTGTGCTCTAAAAATGGCCTTCTTGTATAAATCACCTGTCCATCTGCACAGTGCTTTAGCCTGTGAATGCATATTCAACTTCACCTCCCCCGTCTCACGCATCAAGGAAGCAGAGAGGTGAAATGGTGAGCCCACAGGAGGGCACAGAGCACTGGAGTTCCTGGCTCCCAGCCCAGCCTTTTCTCTTGAAGCCAGCTGTGCTTTATCTTGCTAGTTCCCTCAGACCATGCCCCCTCCCAGATATAGCAGGCCACAGGCTGCTGGTCCCACTGTGCAGGGCAGAGGACTCCCCCAGCTTCCTCATTCACTTCGCTCCAAGTTCTTACCCAGGATTCGACTGGCTTCACTGCGGCTACTCTCCGCCGCTTGGGGCCCCAGCTCCGTCTTGGCATAAGAGCTCAGCTGGCAAAGAAGAGTCTCACTGACGGGCCCCGTGCTGGCCTTCTTCATCTGAGCTTGAAGCGCCAGGGCATTCCTCCGGGCATGCTCAGCACAGAATGACACGCTGGGGGGAAAAATTTAAATGCTTATAGCCCTGAGAGTTTGCAGCCAGCCAAGAAGGTACACAAAGCAATGCACAGGTGGGCACTCACTGCCACATGGCTGGAAAAGGCATGAATTTCTCCCCTCCCTGCTACCACCCCCAGAACACAGCCAGCGCAGCTCCTCGGTATAAGTGTCCCGGGTGATTTCCAAACCACATACGTGACCGCTGAATGCAAACCTCTGGCACCTGAGTCAGTAGTGTGCTAAAGCCTGGAGATAAGCCCTTACTCTAACAAGTAGAAGGCACAGGATTCAAACACCTAAGGTCTTCTTCTGGACCTTAGGAAGTCTGCAGGAAGAGAGATCTGCCAACTGCAACAAATCCTAATGCCTACCTCTTTTCAAACCATGCCGGGTTTGGGTCCACAAGCTAACTCAACTCCTCTCCTGGAAAAAGGACCCAGGACAACATCAGAACTGGGACTTGAACCCCAAAAGTCACTAGGTGATTCAAAACCAATGTCCTGGTGATGACCAAAGGTGATGTCTTGTTCCCCTGATCGATACCCGCCTCAGGTACCGCAAGCTTCTTTCCATTCAAAGACCTTGAAACGCTTTACAACACTTAACAAACTTGTAACTCCCCCTCAGACAATTACAGCTCCTCAAAAATGGAAGCAGCGCCAGGGTCAGACCAATGCCACCTAGCCCAGCAGCCTGTCTCTCAGCAGCAGGGGTGAATGCTTTGGAGGGAGTGCATTGAACCAGACAGATCAAGAGCAGCGCTTCTCAACTGTTTGAGGCTGGAGGCACCCTCATTAGATGCAGGGCACTCACAAGAACACCAGCTCGTCTTTTTTCCAACATTCACTCATTTTTTTCCAACAGGCAAATACTACAGCTGTTCTTCTATTGCAAAGAACTCAGTTTTTAACGCCACAGACTCCTATTTAGGCCTGCGGGTTTATCTTGCAACTCCTGCACGCACACAGACAGCACTAAGGTTAAACAGCACCCCTGAAAGGATCTCCTGGCACCTGGGTGAGACTCATGGCTCTAAGGCCCCTTTTATTACCCGCCATTGTTGGGCTAGAGATGCCAGAAGAAACATCTCCAACCGCTGCTACTAGCTCTGTAGTCCATGAACAAGCCTAAGCACAGCAATCCCCAGCCTGGGGGTCACAGCCCCCTGGACCGCCTGGGCAAAGCTTTCAAAGGCGTGCCGTGCCCGCGAGGCATGCCGACACAATTCCTGAGAGAAGCCTGGAAATTTTGTGCAGGGATCCTCAACCTTGAAGGCCACGTCGACTCAGGGATCTGCCTGAGTGCCCTGCCACAGGAAAAACACCCCTTGTATTTCTGTGCAATTGAGAAAAAAGGGAAAACTAAGAGCTGGCGTTTTCAGGGGGGACCTTGGGGGTCATCTATAGGGGGGGCCTATTCTATGGGGGGGGGGCTATAGAAGAAGGGGTCTGTGAATGGGGGGACATCGGGGGGAACTTTAAGGGGCTCTACAGAAGGGGAGGGACCCTCGGGGGGGGTCTAGGGATGGGAGACTATGGAGACAGGATGCCCTTGATGGGGCTATGGACAGGGGGGCTATGGGGGAGACACTGAGGGGGCATCTATGAAGGAAGAAGCCCTCAGGGGTGTCTGTGGATAGGATGCACCTGGGGGGGGGGTCTATTGCAGGGAGATCTATGAATGGGGGGGGCACCTCAAGGGCTTAAAGGGGGAACTTGAGGGGTATCTATGGGAGACATTGAGGGGGCCTTGAGGGACTATAGGGGGTCAAGGGCTGCTTGAGACAGCCCTTGAGGGTGTCTATAGGGGTGGGAACCTTGAGGGGTTAAGGGGGGGGGCCTCAAGGAGCTATGGGGGGTTGAGAAGCGTCTATGGGGGGGGCCTGAAGGGTTTCTATAGGGGGAAGTGTCACGGGGGTCTATGGAGGAGGAGCCTCGAGGGGCGGGGGGGGCGCTGAGGGTGCCCGTGAGGGGTGCTGGGGGCCGCCCGGTGGCGGGGCGGGGCCGGCACGCACCCATCCTTGCGGTCGGGCTTGGGGGCGGCGGCGGGGCAGCGGCGGCCGGTGGCGGCCGACACGTAGCTGCAGGCGCGGAAGGGCGCGGCGCGGTCCTCCAGGATGTGGCGCAGGCAGAAATCGCGGCCGTCGAGGCGCGGGCGCGAGCAGGCCCGGGCGGCCGAGGCGCAGGCGGCGGGTTCGGGGCCCCGCGCGGGGGACGGGCGGCCGCGGCCCGGCGGCAGCACGTGGATCCGGATCCGGTTCATGGCCCGGCGCGGGGCCGCGCGCACACGCGTGGGGCGGGGGCGCCCGCTCGGATCGGGGGCGCCCCTCCCCCCGCCCGCCTCACGCGCAGCCCCTCCCCGGCGCCGCCATTTTGTCCGCGCGCCTGGGGGGGCCCGCCGCGCCGCGCCGCCGCCATCTTACCTCACCGCGCCTCCCCATTGGCCCCGCCCGCCGCCAATCCCCGGCGAGGAAGGGGGGCGCCGCTGCGCGCCCATTGGAGGGAGCGGCTGTCAGCCAGCCAGCCAGGGCCGCTCCCCGGAAATATGGCGTGGAGGCAGCACGTGGGTGGGCGGGTCGGCGTGTATCGGTGGCGGGTGCTTCGCGCTGCCGGCTGCTGCCTACGGAAAACCCCCCAACTCCCCTCCTCCCCCCCAAGCCGCCGGGCGGCGCTGGAAGAGGCGCCTGTCAGCCCCGTAGCAGCGGTGGCAAAAAGGTGCCTTTCTCCTGCGCTTGTGCCGCCGCGGGAAACCGGCAGTTGTGCTTGCCAGGGGGAGGCGGCGGCCTCCGGCTTCCCTCATCCCTCCGCGGTGAGCCTCTAATACATCATCTCTACATCATACAAGAGAGAGGGGTGGAAGGGCAGGAGGTCACATCTAGCCCTGGGGATGCCAACCCCCAGCAGCGCATTGGAGCCCCCGCGAATTGGAAATACATCTCCAGGGGACTGCTGAGAGGCAGTCATGCCTACACGCCGTCATTTGTAAGGGGGACACGCTAGCACGTGGGCACGTTCGCATTCCAGAAATCTCCCGCGCGACACTGAAATAGTTGGTGACCTTAAGACCAAACACCAGCTTCAACTCGATCGCCCCAGCCAAGGCTTTGTCCACCTGGGTCTTCAAAACCTCCAGGGCTGAGGACTCCACCACCACTCGAGCTCATACCAGGTGCTTGAAGAACCAGGGCTGGTGAGGAACTACCCTGTCCAGGACAGCCAGGAAAGTCCCTTCAAGTAGAAACGGACAGAAATACAGTAGCCACCCCTCCCCCCCCTTTCTCATTCACAGAATTGTGGACAACAAAGGCTGGAAGGGATTGCAGGACGTCACATCTAGTCCAAGCCTCTGCTCCAAGCAGAACCAGCCCCAACTACATCATTCCTCATCTTGCACCTGAGCAAGGACCAGTTCAAAAGAAAAGCCATGAACACAGGTGAATGCTCGGTTGACTCCTTTGCCTTTACACTTTTATTGATGTGGATAAATACAGAGAAACATACCTGACAGCAAGATACTGAACACCTGGGAACCAGATTAATTAACCCACAAGAAGCCCTTACTGAGGAGTTGTCACATTTTGTAAGGGGGGGGCAAAATGGAAGGCAGTTTTTATGGGGAAGAGGGGCAGCAGGAGGGCAGGGAACCCCAAAATTATCTGTTTGCAAGCACAAGGCAGCCCTGAGTGCGAGATCAGAAAACACAAAATTTTGCTCTTTGGCTTAGTAGGGGTAAGACGTGACCTTTGAATTGAACCTCAGGGCTGATCTGAGGCATGTGTAGCGCTTGTGCATGTCCCCCCACTCTTAATGTCCTGCAATGCAGGCACCACCGTGAATGCGCAGGGTGCAAGGAAGCAACAAGGACAGCTTTAAAAGCCATCAAGCACCCTGCCAGCCAGACAGGGTGGCCGTAAAGCCCTGGGGCAAGCTCCCCCCATCCCACATGGCCCTTGGAAGGAAAATGGGTTCACCCTAGAATTTCCACAGCAGTCAGAGATCTCTGTTTTTAAAAACAAATGTCCAAAGTTTTAAGTATTTCAACCTGTCCGAAGTTAAACAACAGAAGCCCCTCTGCAGGGCATGAGTCTCCTGCCTCACGCGGCTGAACAAAAGTTTCCAAAGTCACCGACATGCAGAGACAGGGCCACAACCAACTCGGTGGCTCCCTGTTAAGCTCAAGTTGAGCTAATGTGATGGCAGGAGGCTCGGGCGGCAGTGGAAGTACAGAGAGTGGGTCCTTCCCTCCCGCTCCTGAGGCTTTCCCAGCCACCCCTGCTACTCCCCATCCAGTCGAGGCTGCCCCTGCTCTGACAGCACCTGGGCCAGTTCCAGTCTGGGATGTTTCAGGCTGGATGGAAGTGAAAGTAGCCTCGCCTGCATTGACAGCATCCCCTGGCTGAGCAAGACAAGGAACTTGCATGCAGAAGGGCAGAGCAGAACATTCAGCTCAGCACAGCCCTCCCTCCAGCACCTAGCAACTTAAACCATGTCCTTCTTCATCACCACCAGGAAAATCCACCTAAGCATCTCTATGTAACAGCTGCCTAACTCCCCTAAGTCAGACAACTTTATGTTCCAAGACTCTGGTCACCACAGAATACCAGGCAGGTCAGCACCAACAAGACTTCTTTCACATGCACACACTCAGCTGAGCCACGAACTCCCATCTCCCACCCACACTTAGCACCAGACCAGGCATGTAACAAAGCACAAGAAATCAGGTCCTAATTCCTTGTGTAAGACAAAGATAAAGAATGCAGCAAGATAAAGCCTAGGGGCAATTTTAGCTGGTACCAGAGATGCTCTGCCTGCAGAAAACAAACTGTTCTTCCACATGGATCCAAGCTGCATCCTGGGCACCATGAGGGTTTCCCATGATCCAAACCAGTTTCCTAATTCACGACTGTGTCAACCAATGGAAGACAGGAGGTTTCACCATTTGGACCCCGAATTCTAAGCAGCTCCCCATCCTGTACCAGAATCCACAACACGGGCCAGGGACATCCAACCCTTTGTTCCTCACACACCGCCACCTGTGAAGAATCAAAGCTGCTGTGAACCAGGTAAGAGCAAGAATTGAACAAAAGGAAAGACCCCCAGCATTCTCATTTCACTGCTGGCCTCTCTGGGAGCTAGTAAAGCCAAATGCTCGCTGTCTATTGAAGATGTGGTCATGAGATGCATCTATTTCTACCAGAGAAAAGAGCAATACTCTGGTCCCTTGGTTCAGATTCACAGCTGTAGGCGATGTGTATGCAGCTATTTTCATTTTTTAAACCAGTACCTCTGTTTCCAAAACTAACAGGTACAGAGAAACAGCAGCACGTTTTATCTCAAGGGTCAGCTCATCCAGCCCTGGCAGAGAAGACTGCATCTGAGTGAGAAAACAAGCTGTTCCCCTGCTAAAAACATTTTGGTAGGGAAAAGGCAGAAGAGTCAGACCAAAAAGCTTTCGGTCTAGAAATAAAGTAGCCGTGCTGACAGTGAGGGGGGAGGGCAGCAGTTTATGATTAAAAAGAAACAAATCCAGAGTGTAATGCAGAACAGGTCAAATTTCAGAAGAGCATATGGAGAAAATAAATACAGTGGCAACTTGGGAAATTATCTGAACCACGAGGGAGAAGTCATTAGTTTTTCAGCAAGTAAATGGAAAAGAAAAAAAAGCATGCCTAACACTGCTTGGATTCCCCTGCTCCAGGCCTCCACCAGCTGCCAACACTGGCACAGGAGTCCCTCAGGGAGCTGTTTCTGGAGGTGCCCTGCACACAGGGCCAGACATAATGGACTTCTCTAGCCAGCACAAACTCCACTGCCTGACAACGCCAAACCTACAACTTGAGACATGCGCAGGCTGATCCGAAGGAGTTCCCCCCTCCTTTTGCCTCTCTTGTTCTGATCTTGCTTTCCAGGGGCTACTGCACCAGGTCAGAGTCTTCTAGAGGTTCAAACCCGTGTCAGACTGGCTGACTCCACTGACTTCCACCAGCTTTACTCCACACGGGAACAGCAGAGCCCACACGGTTTGTGCATTTTGCAGGATGCCACACAAAGGGACACCTGCCCCACACAATGCAGAGACTATGCACCAGAGATAGCACCTGCAAACTGGCACAGCTGAGGGAGAGCAAAGCAGAGCAGCCAGAGGCCTGACCAAATGCAAGGAGGAGTCTGCTTAGCTGTTATTTCCATCTTAGCACCTTTCCAGGTATAGCCACATGCAGGGGCTGCAGACACAGCTACCTCCCCCGCAAAACTCAAGCCATTTCTAGGCACATGCCTGTATGGCCAGATGACATGGGCTCATGAATGCCAGTAATACAAGAGGCAACACTGAGACCCAGACAACTATACTGGGGGTAGGAGTGCAGGGAAGACACAGATCTAGGCTCCCAATCCCCACAAGAACGCTAGCCCCACTTGAAGTCCCAGCTCCTCATGCATCAGGTCCAGCCCCACATGCCAGCCCGACTCTGGCCACTGAAACACTCAGCCCCAGCTGCCTCAAAAGACTGTTGAAGAACAAGTCACATCATTTTTCTTTAATTAATCTGCATAAAAATCTCGTTCCATAATGACACTGAAGTACATTTTAAAGCATCTGAAATCACAACCCCAGCTTGAGCCCATCTGGGGCGCAGCACCTCTTTCCCTTTCCTAAGTCTCACTTCCATTATTAGGCAGCATTTATCTCAGCAGGAGACTGGAGCAAGGTCCTGGAAGGCACCTTGCTGCTCTTCTCACCACCGGGGTGCCAAGTCCTGGCCCCTTTGTGAGTTTGGCTTGGCACCCGCTCCTCCCCCTACACTCCCCAGACATGCTTTGTCACTAAAGCAATGTGATGGAGCCTGCCACAGCCATTCCAGTGCAACCAGCATGATCTGGTAGGGAGTACCTGGCATGTGCTTCAGGTAGAGGGAAGGGGAAAGCATCAGCCAGGTTCACAGGATGCTCCCCCCTCGCCTTGGAGGGGGAAGGATAAAAGGCCAATACAAGCAGGTGTGCATGTAAAGCGCTTTACGAGGGTGGAGCAGCAGGAACCTCATTCTACGTGTGAGGAAATGGAAGCAGAGGAAGGCAAGACACCACACCCAGGGTTACACCAGCAGTCAGTGGCAGAGCTGTCCCCCCTGCCCCATTTACCAGACTGTGCTACTGCCAGCTGCAGGGCTCTCCTTAGGCACTTCTTGTGCCTCCCTCTCACGCGTCAACCCATACCCCTCTTCATTGCCAGCCATGCCTGGAGCAACCTCGCACTCCCCCTCTCATAAGCTGCTCTGGGAAGGCTGGAGACCAGCAGGGCTTCACCAGCCAGCCAGAGCCTTCAGAAATGGCCTCCTGCAGCAGCCCCCGCCCCACCAGTTACAAAATGAAAAGGAACAGAACACTAACAGATATAACTTACTGTTTAAATTATTTTTAAAAAGTCTTTTAAGAGATTCTGCGACATATTTTAAATACCCCTGCGCCCCGGCCCCTGTAGGACACAAACCCTGGTTGGGGCTTTGTTCCAAGAGGGGACAGACCCCAGCGATTCCAGTGGGATTGGGGGGGGGAGGGCAGGAGCGTGGAACAAAGAAAGGGTGTTTCTTATCCTTTCACAGCTTGGAGGACTGCGCTCTACATCCCAATAATAAAAACGATAATTAACAGGTCTTTGTGAGGCAGTGGAAGTTAAAACAGCCCCTTCCCTCCCCTGCAGGGGCTGGCCTGAGTCAGGCTCGTCTGTACAAACTCAGTAGTAAAAAGGGCTCTACTTGGGGAGTGGTGGCAGGGGTGGGGGGGGTTCTGACGGCAGAGGGGGCGGTTGGGGTTTGTCCGTGTTGGCGGCTCTGGTGCTCCCAGCAGCCCGCGGATTCAAGTACTCGCTGTACGAGTGCACAAAGTCGAAAGCAGGGGGCTGGGTGGGCTGCATGCCCTGGGCACTCAGCAGTGAGTGCAGCATGTTGACTGTATCCTGGTAGTCAATGGCCTGGGTTGCGTTGTGGCCATTGGCCCCGGCAGGACCTTTGTCTGTTTTGCTGTGGGCACCCCTGGCTTTGCCAGCCTGGGGCAAGGGAAGGCCAGGGGTGTCTGAGCTGTGCCCAGGTAGCTGAGCTGTGCCAGGGAGGTGGGGGTAGAACTGCATGCCGGAAGTTTTGGAGCTTTTACTGATTTTTGGTGGGTGCTCGTGCACTACAGTCGACGCCTCCTCCAGGAGTGGCCTCTTTCGAGCGGAGCCAGACAAGCCAAAGCCCTTGTGAGGCAAAGCACTCTGCTGGCCACTGTGCTTCAAGTCTCCAGGCCGCTTGTTCCCGGCAACGCTGGTGCCGGCTGCCGGCTGCACATGCAAATGTTTGTGAATGTGGTGGTTGTGATGGTGGTGGTGGTGATTAGAAGAGTGGCCCTTGTGCTTCTCCTTGTGGTCACGGCTCTTCCCGCTGCTCTCGTCTGAGGAGCTGTGCCTGTCCGAGGCAGCTGGCACCTTGATCCGCATTTTTATCTCCTCAGGCTTGGAGGGCAGCGGCCTGTCTCCAGCGCCGCCGGCCACAGGGATCCTTAGCTTGAGGGCAGAAGCCTTGTCTCCCTTGTCGGCAGCAAGGCGCTCTGCGCTCTCTGAGCCACCAATGGGGATCTTAAGGATGATAGGGGAGGGTGTGCCCTCAGGCTGCGCCTCCCGCTCCCGCTGCTGCTGCACCAGCAGGTTCTGCGCGGCATAGGCGTACTGAGACCGCACATTGGCCTCCATGTTCTCCAGCTGCCGCTTCTGTGCAGCCAGCTCCTCAGCATGCTTGGCCCGGTACTCCTTCAATGACACCTTTGCCGAGGGTGCACTCTTGCTGCCCTGCTTCTGGTACGTGGTGCCATCCTGTTGCAGAGGGTGGTCGGTGGCTGCCGCACCCTCATTAGTCCTGTGACCTTGGCTGGCCTCTAGTTTGTGCGGCGGGTGCTGGGACATCCAGTGGTCTGACTGCGACGTCTCCAAGCCGCCCTGGGAGCTGGGCGAGTCTGCAGCAGCTGGGAGGGAAGATGCAGCACCTGCGGTGGAGGAAGTCGACATGCTCATCAAGCCAGCGATGTTCATGTCTGAGCTATTGTTCCTGGAGATCATGCTGAGGATTGTCTGCTCCGAGAGGCTCTCATCCTCTCCGTGGTCATCGGCCTTGGATTTCTTGGCTGCCTGAGAGGCCTGAAAGGAGACAGAAAAGGCATTTGCATGCTGCTGGCTCTGCATCACAGGCTCCATTCCTTATTGGGGTAGGTGCAGGCTGCTGCAACTGATGCCACTGCCTCTATGCAAGGCAACAGCAGGCCTGAGGAGCTCATGAGCAGTTATCCCAGTGGTGCAACTTTAGTACTTGACTGTCCTGCAACAAGTCTGGCTTTCCTTGGGCTTCCTAGATCAACCAATCTCACCAGCCAGCTAGGCTAGATAATCCTCAGCCAGCATCTTCTTGGGGGAGCATATCACACGGCAAAGGTACATGCACCAGCAAATCTAGGCCATGCTGGAGTGAGAAGCAGCAGCCAGCTGGCACAAGCTGCAAGTGGCAGCCATTGAGAGGGCAGATCACTCTCAGTTCAGGAGGTCAGCCAGCCTATTCAAGAACCTTGGAAGCCTTGAATGCTGCTAGGAGGTAAGTGTAAATTAAAGCTCAGTCCTCAGGGAAAGCAGCAGACAAGCCTTTCCACCTCTGCCTGGGTAAGAAGCATCCAACTCATCCACAGGGAATGAGCTCATCAGCCTGAGCTGAAGAACAGTGAGGCTTCCAGTGTGCTAATTCAAAACTCATGAAGACAAGCATCCATGGAATTTTGTTCTGCGGCATTTCCCTCCCCAGACATTGGCTGGCATTGTTAACAGAGATACCGCACAAACGTGGCCCAGACACTTCACAGACTGCGTTCTCTAGGAGTCAGCAGTGGGAAGCAGCCCAGCACAGGAGATTCTTACCCGCCAGTTCCGGATGCGTTTGAGTCGGTTCGGAGTTTTCTCAAGGATCTGCAGGAACTCATGAGTCAGCTCTGCAAAGGAGACACACAGAACAGAGACAGGAATGTCAGAAGGATACAGAGCACCCCCTGCTTACTGATGGGTGGAGCTACTCGAGATGAGATGGAGCTATTCCAGGAAGGGAAATGCTGAGAACTAGTAACACTGGCCCACATTTAAATTCATCCCCTTTCATGCGTTTTATTGTCTCTAGTGTACCACAGAAGCTGCCACGCTGGAAACCTCAGCAAGATCAGAAGCCCTTTGAGTCCATGAAGCGGCCGTGTCTGATTGGCAGACCCAGGAACAGAGATGCCAAGGTAATAAAAATGCCTTTTTGGGAGGGAACCTTGCTCCAAAACTTACCATCTAAGAGCTCCAGAGTTACAGTGCCATCAACGTATTCCCACCAGTGCTTCCCGTCCGTGGAGACTGGGATCTCCCAGTTGGACCACTTACAAGCCAGGTGGATACAGACGCAGGCCACAACGGGAGGGGTGTACTGCAGGCTGAAGGTGGTCAGGTGCAGGCTGACGTCACCAGCAGGGAGAGAGAAACAGAAAGCCATGAACTCCCAAGCCTGAACCTCAGCACACACAATCGCCCGCTGAACAGACACTGCGGATGAGGTGGGCATGGCGGGAATGTTCCTGAAGGGACACGGGCAATTCCTCCCCTGGTACGGCCCTGTTTTACAGGCGTCTCTATCCTGCACTGCCAATGCACTCATTGTGCCCCTGCTCTGCTCAAACCAATTCAGCTCCGGGCTTCTCCACAAGGTTTCCCACAGGCCCGTGCCAATCGTGGGCTTTGAGGCCTAGCGCGGGAAAAAGTAAAACCCTGAGCCTGCACAGGCCCCACAGAGTATGGGCAGTTAGGTTATTTGGTCGTGCCTGGGCTCTGCCCAACCTGAAAAGAAATTCAGACAAGTCCGCTCCTGCCGCTGAAGCAAGTTTACGTGGCTGGAGAATGCAGATCCCCAAGCCACATGGCACTCCTGTGAAGTCAACATGATGGGTGAGGACACACATATCATCGCGACAAAACCGGAGAAAACACAGGTCACAAGAGGAAGCCTATAGAGCCTGCACCTCCCTTGAAGTTTGACCTCATCAACCATGCAGAGCTCCAGACAGCAAAGCAATGAGAAAAAAAAATTAGCCACAGCCAACGCAGGCAGGTGCTGGCAAAACAGGCGCGTCCCAGGAGGTACAGAGAGGCTATGGAAAGGAGGAATGATTAAGGAAAGCCTCACGCCCGCTCTGTGAGATATTTATCATAGAAGCGCACATCATGACTTCTTGGCAAGGCTGAACCACTTAAAAATCAAAGCGGGGAATCGATCTGTTCTGCACAAGAGACACAGTGCGCCCTCCACACGTTTACAATGCTCACTTCAAATACAGGGTTTACAAACGCACTAATTTAGGAGTTAAAATGGATTACAACAGGCTCCTCAAAGAAAAAGAGATGGGCAACTTCTGAACTGTCCCAGATGACTTGATCAATTGAAATGGACTCTTCCGACCTTTACTACCCTTCAAACGTAACCCATACCCACTATTTATTTTTAAGAAATGTAAATTGTAATTTAGCCAAGTCATTAAGAATTGTTGTAAATGATTATGAACATTACAGAAGCTAGATGGGCTGAAATGGGGTCATTTCAACAGGGTTAGCTCAGTTAGGTGTTACACTTTCTCTAAAGGTAACACACACAGCACTTCTGGCTGACGACTCGGTGGCAGAAGAGGGAGCAGGAGGACACCTCTGCTAAGCACAAATACTGAGCTCAGGGACTGCGATTCACTGACACCCCTGCCTTCCCCACAATCTCCTAGCACTAGATCTGCTAAACAAGACACTAGCCATTGAGTCAACTGGAAATTGAGAGCTGCGTTTAACAGTGTGCCCCACCTGCTTTTGAGCTGCTCTGACTTATTAGTGACCCTCCATTTTTCAAAGAAGCTAAGATTAGCAAGAGACTGATGTTTGATCCTACACATCATTAACTACCAGCGTGGCATTTTGTGCTTCTAGTTCAGCTTCCTAATGAAAATCTTTGTATAGGAATTTATTTACACTAAATATTTAAATACGTTAAAATGGAGAGACTGTGGAATCCTGAAGCCAACTGTCATGAACCCAGGATATTCAGCCAGGGTTTCACTTGAAGTTAAAATGGGTAAATAACCTCAAGTGCTACATTTTAGTGACACCGTAAGGGAGAAAGCGAAACAGTTGTTTTTAAAAATGCGATCAAGTTAATCTGGAATGCCTAATTCATAACATCATTTCATGGCATCACTACAAGGTAGAGTTAAGAGTGCTTTAACTGTGCATTTCTTACCTTATACTTTGATTTTTTAAGGGTAACCTTAATTCTATATCCTTGGTTTTGTAATGATTGGTTTGGGGATAAATACAATGTCACTAAAATACGTTTCACAGGGAGGTGGGGGTAGTCTTTTTTTACCCATAAATTATAACATACTCTTTTATAACAGTCTGTCTGGGAATCCCATAATACAACACTGTACTAAGGTCCCGCAAACTTCTGAATATAAAACACTTAGAAGTTCTACACAATGTTTCCACAGATCCTGCCAGAGAAAACAGCAGGGATGGAAGGAAGGGCATTACCTCCCCCTTACAGCTGGGTAAAAGGACACAGGGAGGGAGCAGCCTGCCCAAAGTCACATACCAGCAGTGGCAAAAGAAACAGAATTTTCCAATGCCAGTATTCCGTCTACACTAGAAAGGATTTGCTATTAAAAGTAACTGGAGATGCAGCTCTCAGACCAATGCAATTTTTTGTCAGGATACATCAGAGTCCCCTCAACAAAATACACTATACCAGCAAAATGACTGCATCAGCACAACACTGGCTACACTAGAGTTTTTGCAAGCAGACCCATGTCTAGCAAGGAGTATAGGAAAAAAACAAATTAAACTCAGGCTCCTTTACCAACACAGCTCTGCCAGAAAAACTTGGCAGACCTCTAGACCCAGGCCTGACTTTGTGCCAACATGATATTTTCTGGCAGCTTGCAGTAATTTAGGAACCAGAGCCCCCAAAAGACTGTGATTTCCCTCCTTTAAAGCTTTTAGTTATATTACTAGGTCTAACTTCTCTCAACACCCTCAAGAAGTCAACCTAGGTTTCTGCTGCACGCGAATAGCCCAGGTCAGAATTTTGTTCCGCGGGTTTGCATGAAGCAATGATGTAGGAGTTACCATCGTCCACCTTTTTTTCTTTAATCGAAATTTTAATTCCTGTCTTTTGAAATAAGAAATAGATTTTCCCGTTCTAATCTGAAAGTCCAAAGCAGCTCCAGATATTTCAAGAGGAAAAGAAGTGTCTTTGTTCTTCTCCGTGTCCATCACTTTAGGAATAAGAAGGGTTCAGCTTTACAGACCACTGCCTCTTATGTTAGTATACAAAGAAACAGCAAGACAGAACTGGCCCTCACATTGCCTCTCTTGATTTATAGTTGTTTGGGGTGGGACCTTATTTGTTCTGTGTTTAGACAGCACCTAGCACCATGGTGCTCCGGGCTACAATTTCAGTGTTCCAGGTCACACTGTAATGAAACTAGTAAAATACCGATCACATCCTTCAACATCCTCTCTAGAATCAGTTTCTTCTGTGGATTTTAGCAGCAACTGAATTCCCTCTATACCTCCATCTGGAATATTTCAAATCCGATGGGAAACCGTGGGGCAGGGAGAGTTTCTCTTCTGGAATAGCTCTGAATAAATCCCAGGTATTCACTAGACAACGACCCTCCCCAAGAGATTACAAGACATATGCCCTCCTACAGATAAAACCCTGGGCCAGAAACACACAAATCAATTTTAAAGTAATAATAACCTGTTAGTAGCCATGAAGTAGGAAGTTTGTGCCAAATCCTTGCTGGCTGGAAACGAAAAAAAAAGAAATAAGAGTTAGCCTGGATACTGCTACAGAGACAGTCAGTTAGCAGTGTTCATGATGGATAAGAACCAACTGTAAAGTATCTTACTGGTCTGATTAGCTCTAGCTCCACCCTACACCTATTGTTCTACTCAAAAGCAAGTTCTTTGTTTTCCTGCATTTCAGTATAGTAATGGCCCTCTGGTTCCAGTGACCTGCAACTGCAGAATCTTTATTCTGAAGCTCAGTATACCACCATTAAACATACAAGATGGAAGTCTGGACATGTCCACAGAGAACCATGAGTCAATGCTACCCCCACATGCTTAAGCAGCCCTTTTCTAGAAAAAAAATGTTTCAAGTTATAGAGAGCGTTAAGCTCCCTGTGTGAATCAATTCACCTATGACCAAAACGCAGTTGCCTGTGTAGCAGAAGGCAACAAGCGTACAACAGCATACTGCGAGTCTCTTACCTCGCACTAGCTGCGTGCACTTCACCACATGGGTATGGGGGTGATCAATAGTGATCTCGAAACCTGAAAGAAAAGAAGAAACACGAGGCCATTAGGAGATGGACAGAATTCAGCCACAGTACTACATACCATGCATGCCTCCTGCTCCTGGAAAGGCAAATCTGTTCCTTGTACTTCCCCTCCCCATTAAAATCTCCTGCTTTCTGCTCAGAGACAGACAGAATAAAGTAGGCTGTCTTCCTATATCCAGGAGGCTGAAGCTGCCCAAATACAAAGCCTGAAGGTTATTGCTGCTTCCTGGTCTCCAAGCAGCTAAATAAACTTCACCTCACTGTAGAGAGAACAGCTATTACGGATATGAGAAGAACAACAGGACAAAATCTCTTGCAAGAGCTGAAAGGAAGGAAGATGACAATGGCACCTGCTCAGAGGAATTGTTGTCACTCAAAGTCAAGAGGAAGAAGGTGTCTTCCTTCTGAGGAGTCTGAATATCAGGTGCAGGTATTCCTTACTCCACATTCCCATTCAGTACATACACTTTGCATAGACGAGCCCATGTGAGCAACCTGCTTTTTTGCTGTCTAATTAGCATATTCTAAGGAGAACAGGGGGAAAGGGGGATGGCTAAGAGAAGTCACTGGAAAACTGAGCACAGGCTTCCTGTGTAACCATGAGCGAGTCACTTAATACCTATGGGTCCTCATTTCACCACTCTGGAAGCTAGGGATCATTCCTGCTTACTCACTTTACAGTGGAGTTAGAAGTAGCAAAGATTTTTCCAGAACTTTAACTGCAAAGGGCTCTATATTTTCATTGCCTTGCACACTGAAGAACTGTATGTTTGAATATAACTTAATTTTGAATTCATCAGGATTAGTCATTTAAAAAAAAAAGGCTAATAACAATCTAACAGAACCTCCTCTACAGGAGCTTCTATCACTTAATTACCTGGACTTGCAAGAAAGGCCCAATCTTAGAAACAATGAAGGGCTACGATTAAAACAATAATGAAGAAAACTAAGGCTGTGACAGCTCTGTTGACCTTGAGAAAATACTCATCCCACAGAAATACAGTGCCCCACTGAAAACTGCTGCCCATCCTGGCCACTGCATTACAGCGCCGTGTTGCTATAGTGTTTAACAATCTGTATCCATAGAAAAATTGGCATCTAAGCAGTACAAAACCTGCTGGGGGAAAAAAACAGGTCAAGCTTTACATGTTTACATTTTTCCCCCTGAACACTTAGCTTGAGTTGAAGTTAAACCTGAAACACTGATAATAAAAACAAGCCATGAGTTGAAAGTGTGAGGGAAAAAAAAGGTGGGGTGCCTAGACTCATGCTCTCCTGCTGGCCAGTTGCACCTCTGCCATTTGGCTGTGGAGAAGACTGGGGTTAGACTCTCCGCTCTCCTCCTGGGTCCGGGATTTGAGTAGCAGCCCGTCCGCTTTGAAAAACTTACCCAGGGTCTGCAGTATAATGCTCTCTAGAATGACCAGGTCTTGGGCTTGTTGCAGGTAAGCCTGGGGTTGAGAGGACAGGCAGGTTACTCACGAGGAGGCACTCTGTATAAAGCCTGCACATTTCTAACATGCTCTCTCAGGAAAGCAAAAAATAAAGGGGGAATCATTATCCCACTCAGTGCTAGAGGGAACTGACAAAGATTCCCCCCCACAAGAGAGAAAGCAGAGTGCTGGGTGGACCCAATGCCCTGTTGGCAATCGTCTCACAGGGGCTGCTGACGGATCCACGCTGGCCCAGTTTCTCTTCTGGGGAGACGAAGACCAGTTTTAGACACCACAGGACACATCAGCAGGAGCAGCTGGGTAAACAGTTAATTTTTTCCTAAAGCTTTGGGCAGGGTTGCATACTCTGTACCAGTAAGGAAGGATTCTCACAAGATGGGGAACAGCAATATTTCTAGCAATCCCATCACTAGGTGGGAGAGAGGAGGACTGAACTACATACACACCATTTTCTGCTCTTTACCTTGACAGTTGACATCCATGCCCTACTTTAATGCAGACGCCTTTAACATAGCCACTGCTACGTGGCACAATTGAGTCTCACATTCACACCAGTATAGCAGAAAGAAATAAGGGACACACAGAGCAGGAGAGAAAAGTCTTTTGCTATCCAGAAGCCAAAAAACTCTATGGTGTATAGCAGCGGGAAACTTGAAAGTTTCGTAACCATCTATTCTGCAACGTAACCATTCATCTGCAGAATGAATAGCTCTGTACTTGATATAATGAGACACTTCAGGATACAAGACCCCTGGAGCACACTGTCATCCCTCAGCTTCTTCTCCCACCAAGTGACACAATCACATCACCAATGTCCAGCCGCTTACCTCACTCCTAGTGTCTGGGAGAGGATCTTGGGGGTGCAAACAGGCGTGTGCCACCTTGATGACGTGCTCCAGCTTACGAGGCTGTTCCTCCACCTTGGCTGCCAAGAACAAGGCTGCCGGTGCCACGGACTGCGTGGAGGAGGACGAAAGAAGGAAAAACCTTGTAATAAATGTCTGGAATCAAGGACAAAAGCAGAGAAAATCCCTTTCTGAAGTGGACTAAGCAATAATCACCCATGTTTGTGTCTAGGATGTGCAAGATCAGAATGACCTGCAATCACTTCATATCTCTTGCCTTCCCAGCCAGCCAAGCCTCAGCCTCTCACCATGGATCAGCACTGGCCCCATTTTACATATGGGAAAACAGACACAGAAGCAGCGAGAACTACTAGGGGACACAACATGAAACTAGCAGAGAGTAAGTTTAAAACTGACAAAAATAAGTTCCTTTTTTAAATCCAGCATGTCATTCAAGGGTGGAACTTGTTGCCACCAGATGTGGTGGAAGCTGACAGTTTAGCCAGATTCAAAAAGGGATTGGACACATTCTTGGAGGAAAGGGGCATCAGTTGCCATTAAACACAGGATCAGGGGCACGGCCTCTGAATTAGAACTTCCTAGACCTTAAGCGCTGGAGGCTAAAAGTGAGAGGGGAACAGGGTAAAAAAACAAAAAAAACCCAAAACCCTTTGTCACCCCTTTTGCTCTCCCTTTCAGCACCTGCTCTCTGCCACCGTGCAACACAGGCCTATGCGATGTGCCATGGGGTCAAGGGCCTTGGCCCATCATGGAAAACTATAAACATCCCTTAAGAAGGGAGGCCACTGAAGACACATCAGATGGAACAACAAAAAAGAAAACAGGAACAGGAGTGAGGTCACAGGTTAATAACAAGGGATTCGAAAGGGGACACATAGTAGAGCACACTGACCAGTGCCCACTGCCCCTTGAACAAGTCAAGGGAACCTGTGAACACCAACCAGTGACATATTGCCCTGAGCAGAAGAGTGCCAGGAAGAAAGGCCCACACTCACCTGGGCAATCTCCAGCCAAAGCCTCCTTCCTGCTCCTTCTGGCTTGGCCAGAGCCAGAAGGAAGTTGACCAGGAGGCCCTGGGGCTTGGTGGGGCCATGGACAGGAAGCGCATAACAAAAAATGCGGGGAGATGTGCAGCCAGAACCTCAGCAGAATGTTATGGAGAAGGCAGAAGAGGGGCTGCAGCCTGGCAGTCAAGGTCCTCACATGACATAGGCCAATTTGTCACCTTGTGGGACATGGGCCTAGGCCCACCAGGTAACCTATTAGCCTCCCTCAGATGAATCCATGGAGCCAGTGGACACCACCAGTTATACTCTGCCCAGAAACAGGAAGGTACTAGAGACAGGAAAGCGACCCTGCAGTCCCTGGGGACCCTCCCAGCCAAAGCCTCCTTCCTAGCAAGATATATGGCCAGTTTAGCCAGGGCCAGGAGGAGGCTAACCAGGAGGTTCTGGGGCTTGGTGGGACCATGGACAAGGAGTGCAGGAGCAGGGGGAGATGGAGTGCAGCCTGGCACACTCACAGTCCCTGCATAACAGGACTTTTAACATGTCAAGGAAATCATGGGCCCAGGCCTGCCAAGAAAACTCTAAGCCCCCTCTAGTACTGGGGGCCACTAATGACACTTTACTGAGCACTCAAGATAAATAATAGTAAAAACAGGGACAGGAGTGGATGTCAGAGATTAGAGTACCAAGCAGGGACAACAAGTAGAGCACATCTGACAGTGTTCACGGGCCCTCAAACAAGTCTAAGGAGCCAGTGGACGCTACCCAGTGATACTCTGCCTGGAGATGGGAACAAGACAAGGAAAGCAGTCCTACAATCCCTGGGGACCCTCCTGGCCAGAGCCTCCTTCCTGTAACCTTAGCCAGGTCCAGGTGAAGGATGCCTGGGAGGTCCTGGGACTTGGTGGGGCCACACTACAAAAAAAAGGCACAGGGGAGAAGCGCAGCCAGAATCACAGCAGGAGGTTCTGGAGGAAGAAGGCAGAAGAGGGGCTGCAGCCAGGCACCCCCAAGGTCCCCAAGTGACAGCCTCCTTCCTGGTAAGATGCACACCCAGCGTAGCCAGGGCCAGAAAGAGGTTGATCAGGAGGCCCCAGGACTTTGTGAGGCTACGGACAGGAAGCACATAAAAAAGGCATGGGGGAGATGTGTAATGAGAGCCTCAACAAGAAGTTCTGGAGCAGGTGGAAGAGACGCTGCAGCCTGGTGCACTCAAGGTCCCAGAATGACAGGATTTTTAACACGTCAGGGAAAATCACAGGCCCAGACCCACCAAGGAAACTATAAGGTCCCTTTATTACTGGGGGCCACTAATGACACGTCACAGATGACTTGAGACAAATCATAATGAAAATGGGGACAAGAGTGGAGGTCAGAGGTTAAAAGAGTGAGTGAGCAGAGCACATCGGACAGCACCCGCAGGCCCTCAAATAAGTCTAAGCAGCCAGTGGACACCGCCCAGTGATACTCTACCTGGAGATGGGAACACACTAGGGACAGGAAAGCAACCTCACAGTCCCTGGGGACCCTCCCAGCCAGAGCCTCCTTCCTGATAAGGTACACAGCCAGTTTAGCCAGGGCCAGGAGGTCCTGGGGCTTGGTGGAGCCACAGACAGGGAGTGCATATATGAACAGGAACGGGGAACAGCGCAGCCAGAGCCTCAGGAGGAGTTTCTGGAGGAAGGAGGCAGAAGAGGGACTGCAGCCTTGTGCACTCCTGGTCCCCATGTGACACAGAATTTAACACTCCCTTTAGTATCGGGGCCACTAACGATGCATTCCAGATAACCTGGGACAACTAATAACGAAGACGGGGACAGAAGCAGATGTCCCACATGGCAGGACTTTTAACATGGCATGGAAAGTCACCAGCTCAGGTGCCTGCCAAGGAAACTATAAGCCCCAGGGACCACTAATGATGCTTTACTTACAACTTGAGGCAAATAACAATGAAAACAGGGTCAGAAGCAGAAACCCCACGTGACACTGGCCTACTCCTCACAGGCCCAGGGGCCAGCCAAGGAAACTATAGTACCGGGGACAGCTCATGGCACGTTATAGGTGACTTGGGATAAATAACATGGGAACCGGGGACAGGAGCCCAGCCCTAGCCTTGACCCCAGCCCCCCGGCGCTCGTCCCGCCCCGCACTCACGTTGCGGTGGAACTGCGTGAAGGCCTGCACCATGTAGAAGCGGTGCACGTAGACGATGGCCGTGTTAATGGTCAGCTGCGAGCTGCGCGGCCGGTCAAGGAAAAGGCGCGGACGAGCCCTCCCCCCGTTTCCCCACCCCCCCCGCACTCGAGCGCAGGCTGCGCGGCCTAGCGCGGCGGATACACGTTGAGGCGCTGGCCCATGTCCTGCAGCAAGTTAGCCGCCTGCTGCCGGTACGACAGCTCCTTGTCGGGGTCCAGGCCGGCGCGGCGCGACGGGCTGCGCTCCAGCTGCTCGCGCGTGAAATACCAGCGCCTCCCGCCGCCGCTGCCCGCCGAGGCCTCCATGGCGATCCGCCGCACGCACCGACGTACGCACGCACGCACGCCGCGTCGCGGCCGCCGCGCAGGCGCCCAGCCCGCCGGGAGGGCGGGGAGCGCGGTGCGCCTGCGCGGCCGGCCGGCTTCTGACGCACATGCGCTGTGTGAAGGGCGGGGTTTCGGAGAGAGAACTACTGAGCAGGCGCGACCGGCCGGCTCCTGGGGCACATGCGCTGTGTGAAAGCAGGAGAGGGGGGCAGCTGGAGACGGAACTACTGAGCATGCGTAGATGGCCGACTCCTTATGTGAAGTGGGGGGGGGCCTCTGTAGAGTGCACTACTGAGCATGCGCTGAGGGCCGGCTCCTGGTGCACATGCGCTGTGTGAAGGGAGGGCTTTTTCAGAGCGAGCATGCGCAAAAGCCGTGCCAGGTCTGGGTCCCTGGAGAGGGACTGAGTTAATGACCCCTGACCCAGCGCGGACCCCAGTGCGTGCAGTGCAGGCCCATGCACCACCAGCGCCCCTCGGCAACATGCAAGGAGGTACAAAATACCGGGCAAGAAGTGCCCTGCCCTAGGAGTAGCCTCCAAACACTGCTGGGGTAGCAGGGACCCCAGGCTGCAGCAGATCCCAGGGCTGGCTGTTCCTGGGGCTCACAAAGATGGTCCAAGGTGCAATTGCAGGCCCCTTCCCAGGAGGTACAAACCTTTGCAGGGCCAAAGGGAGCCCCCAGTGCCAGCCACCACACTGCCAGGGGGGCAGGGGCAGGCCCCATGCACCCTGGACGGGGTAGGGGCAGGGCTCGTGAGCCCAGCATAGGCCCTGCCCTGGGGCAGTTACAGACTGCGCAGAGCCAGGTGATAAGTACACCTCCGCTCGCTCACACTTGTGGCAGCACCCAAGATGCAGCCATCTCTGGAGTGGGCAGCAGTGGGGACAGAAGAAACAGCCCCAGGCTCTTTATTACAGATACTGTTGTGCGCAGAGGACTCGCGTGTCATGGTGGCCAGTTGCTGGGCGCGCAGTCAGATGCCGAGCTCACACCCCCTGCACTCGGGTTCCTAGAAACGGCCCCTCGCCAGCTTCTACGGAGCAGAAGGGGCATTTGTGTGTGGCACTTGGGGCTGCTGGGGAGCCCTCAGCAGACACCTGAAGCAGCAGGGGGTGGAGACTGAGTGGTGCACGTGTCCTCGGGTTTCTCTATTAAAGGCTGGTGAGTGCATGGGGACACCCGTGCCCCCAGGGATGCTACTTGGCTGGGCTAGGATCCTCCTCCTTTTCTTCCTCCCTGGGTGCTGGTTTTCACCACCCCAGATTTACAAGAAGCAACGACCCCACTGAAAAGCCATCAGCCTGGCCCTACATCCCATTGTCCTTCCCAAAGCACCGTCTCCATGGCAACAAAACAAACAGCAGCTCCGGGCTGGACAGCTCTGGGCTCAGTGCAGCCCGTGGACCGAGCTCCAGCGTGTGGCTGTGGCCATGGCCTTCTTTGGGCTCACCCTGCTGGGGTACCAAGAGCCCTTTCGGGCCCGGAGGCGGGAGCTGGCGTCAGGTGAGGGGGACCCGGTGCCAGCTGCATCTGTGGTGCTGCAAGCTCTCAGGTTCAGCACCCACAGGGACAGCGAGGGCTGCATGAAACGGGAGTGGTTTGTCTGTGGGAGATGCGGGTCCCCTGTGACATGGGGGTGCAAGGCACCTTCCACCACCTCCCCCAGGAGCTACGCTTATGGTCGGCTTTGCCCTCGGTGAGTCCCTGGTGACCCTGTCCCAGCAGCTCCTTCCTCTTTTGGCACAAGTCCTGTTGGCCCAGAAAAACTCGGGGCAGCGGTGCAGTGAATCCTGTACCTCACACATGCAGCAACTTGGCCAGTCCTCGGAGCGCTGGTGTCCTGCCACGCAGCGCCCTGCCAGGCCCGACGGTGCCGCAGGGGTTCGCTGGCAGCACCCTTCCTTTCTGTCCCCCCCAGACGGGAAGGAGCCGGCTGGCGCGGGACCATTCCTGCCAAAGCTGCTGCCTCTCCGGCCAGGTGGCACCGTGCACCAGGGCCGTGAGGATATGTGTGGCCAGCCCGCCCGGCGTGTCCAGCGCACAACACGTAGGTGACAAGCAGGCTGGGATGCAG
Source organism: Crocodylus siamensis (assembly GCF_052110815.1). Lineage (NCBI taxonomy): Eukaryota > Metazoa > Chordata > Crocodylia > Crocodylidae > Crocodylus > Crocodylus siamensis. Next base: position 5,723,260 of record NC_143400.1, read on the forward strand.
GGAAGGGGAGCAGCCAACCCGGACTCCTGGGTCCTCTCCAGCCTCTGCTACAGATGCCCCATGACAGTCCTTGGTCAGGGATCAGCTGGGGCCCGGCAGAGCTTGCATTTGTGCTGAGAAAGGGGCTTTGCCTCCAGCTCCTCCCAGGGGAACAGTGGCAGTCAGGGTGCGGATGCCCCGTGGGGCCTCAGGGAAAAGCTGTAGCTCGGGGGCTGGGGGTGCCCACAGCAGCTGGATGCCCATGAGCTCACTTTGGTCTGTTCCCAGCCCCCAACCAAGTGTACAGGGTGCCCCTGACGTGCGGCCAGGACGTTGGCTGGTGGCTGCCCCGGGACCCAGTCTTGCGCCCAGAAGAGACGATGCCGTGGATGGTGGTGCCTAGGCACCCACTGGTGCGGAGCCCTGTGACCAGGTGAGACCACGAGCCACTGGAGCAGGGCCCATGGCCCCCACATCCCCTCCCAACCACACTCCCAGTTCACCCCAAGTCTTTGTCCCCCTCCCACCTGAGTGGAGCCAGCCTGGGGTCAGCAATGCCCCCTCCTTCCCGACAAAGCCATCGTATCCCCGGGACCGGGCCATGCGCCTTAGGGGCTGGCCTGATTCGCCCTCAGACTCACCCGGCCCCAGTTCCCCGAGCAAAGCTGGGGATATCTCCCTCCATCGTCCTCCAACCCTCATGCAGCAGTGGGCTGGGGCTAACCTCCCCCCCAGACCACCCCCACACAAGTCCAGAAGCAGCTGGGACTGGGGAGCAGGTCCTTGCAGCTCCTTACACACCAGGATGGGGATCCCACAACACCCCAGCCCTTAGAGTGGCATGGCAGTTTGTCATGGAGTAGGGGGAGACCTCCTTTGCCTGCTGCCAGTGCGCCTGTGGCAGGGCCGCCGGGCCCCAGGGGTCAGCGCATGTGGCTCCAGGAGCCAGGCCCAGGGGAAGCTACGAGGGGCAGGCGATGGGCACCAGGGTGGCAGCTGATACCCAGTCTTTGTCGTAGGTTCGTGGACAGCATGAGCCTGAGCAACCCCCACTTCAGCCTTTTCTGAGCGCTGCAGGGCACTGCCACTCCAGCCCCAGCCATGGGCCAGGCCCAGGTGTGGCCACTCATGTACTGCAATAAACTGCCTGACTTGCTGCCTGTGGCTTGGTCCAGATGCCGTCCAGATGCCTCAGGGCAGGGAGTGGGCTAGGGGCAGGATAGAGTGACCCTGCTGGACTTCGGGGCATGGAGACTGCCCTGCGGCATGGGGGCAGGGCGGCTCCCTGGAGCCAATGGCCCTTCGGCCCCTGCTGCCCTCCGCTCCCAGAGCCTGGCACTGCTCAGACCCTGGCCCGGCTCCTCCGTTTCTCAGGTGGGAACATCCCTGGGGCACCCACCGTGGAGAGAGCGCTCGCGCAACAATGCAAACACAGGGCACCAGGCACGGGCGTTGTAGAAAGTGAGTTTTATATATAATTTATATGTACACACAAAAGGGGAGGAAAAAAAAGTACCTGGAATCTGCATCATCCAACAGGTTTCCACCCTCCCCCCCACCCCACTACCCAGGCTTCAGCCTGGACCCCCCCCCCCCCCCTTGCTGTGGGAGCCCGGGGTGGGGGGGACCCCAGCCCTCACTTCACGGCCATGGCCAGAGCTCGCCCAGTGCCAGCGTCAGCTTAAAGCCCCCAAGACACAAGCTGCAGCCCCCCCTCCCCCCCATGTAAAAAGAAACAGAGAAATCACTTCATTTTTTGCATTTAAAACAGGCGATGAATGGGGACGGGCTGAGAATGTCCTCTCTGCGGCTTCAGCACCCGGGCAGCTCTGCTGGGCTCCCCTACGCCCGCCCAGCCCCAAGGGCCTGGGGACAGCTGGGGCCCCCTGGCAGCCACCTCCTGCCCCATACCCAGGGGCAGGGTTTGCAGCCCCACGCCCCCCGAGTGCTGCATTCAGTGCAGAGGAGGACGGGAAATCTCTGCCTGGAGGGGCAGAGTCTGCCATACACCAAGCACTGGGGGGGGTGGGGGGGGCATCCTTGCACAGGCAGAGCCCCCAGTGAGTCCTCAGGGCCAGCTGTCCCCACACAGGGTCAGACCGGGGGTGGGAATTCCCTCTTCTGTTGCCCGCCTCTGATTTGGGCCCCCACGGTCATACCATGGTACAGGACAGCAGCGTGGCGGGGGGCAGAGTGAGGCCACATGGGGTTACTGAGATAAGCAGGGCCTGGCCGAGCTGCAGGGGGGGGTCGAGCCCCCCCAAACATCAGGCACATGGGGCAGGGGCAGCACCGGGCCTGCGGCACTTGGGTTTGGCACATGGTCAGCTCTGGGCACGGGGAGGGGGCCCGGCCCTCCGGGAGCTGGCTGCAGGGAAGGGGCACCCAGCGCCCCAGGTCCAGGCGGGGGTGGGGCAATGGCTAAGGGTGTCCCCCCAGGCTGGGGCAGGACTTACCACCCCCCAATCCCACCCCGCAGCCACTCCCCAAGCCCTCTTTGGCAAGTGCAACCCTCCAGCTGGCAAAGCACTGAAGGCCTCCCCGGCTCACCCGGGGATGCCCGCTGTGCCGGACATGGGTGCAATTTTGGCAAATAAGAACTGTTTCCCCCTGCCCTCCCCCCTCCCCCCCCAGCTGTACGGTACAAACTTCACAGTGAGATGCCGGGGCAGGCAGCAGGGGCCGAGTGACCATGAGAACCTCCCCTCCCCCTTGCACCCCCCCAGCACCGGCTTCAGGAGCTGGTGCAAAGTCCAGTGGTGCACAAAGCCGGCAGATAGAAGGAGCCAGGGACCCCCTCCCCGAGCTGTGGGGCTGGGACCCCCGCCTGTCTTTGGTTTATTCCAACCAGGAGCAGGAGCATCTGGGGTTGGGGGGAGCCCAATTCCCCCTCCCTCCCAACCCCGCGCTGGCTCCACTGGGAAATAAATAAATAAAAGGTCCACTGTAAAAATGCTCCTTCAGTGCCGCGGATGCCCCCTTTCCCCGCAGGATTGCTGGGGAGGGGGCGGGCAGGCCAAAACGGGGGGACCGGAAGTGGGAGGTCTGGTTCCCTTTAGAGTTCTTTGCCTAACTCCAGAGCCATTCAGAAGACGCTGGCAAGCGTCCGCGGCAGCCCTGGGCCCCGGCTGCTAACTCCTGCCGGGGCCCGCATTCAGGAAGTAGGTGGTCATCTCGCCCTTGCCCTTGACCTTGATGACCCCACGGCACTCCAGCTGGTACCCCTTGGTCGCCAGCACCTGGTACAGGTCAGTCGTCACCTGCAGGGTTGGGGAGCATCGGTGAGCAGTGTCCCATGCCCAGGAGGAGCATCATGGGTACCCATCCGGGGTGCAGCCTCACCTGGATGCGGTCAGGCACCCCCGTGCTGTCCATGCGGCTGGAGACGTTCACAGTGTTGCCCCAGATGTCATACTGTGGCTTGCGTGCCCCAATCACACCTGCCACCACTGGCCCGATGTTCAGTCCTGCAGGCAAGGGGCATCAGCACTCCTGCCCCTGAAAACCCCGCATCCCAGCGATCCCGTGTGCACAAGCACGTATGTGCACGTGTGTCGCAAGCCTGCCCTCCCTTGAGCACAGGCCAGCTCCCCTGACTGCCGCACGCACATGCGTGTGCCACAGCCGTTGTGAGGTTGGGCAGGCGAGCGACACCGAGGCCCCGCCCCCGAGGCCCCTCCCTCACCGATCTTCATCTGGAAGTTGTTGAAGGAGTGCTCGTTGATGTACTTCATCTGCTCCATGAGCCGCATGGCATAGTCGGCCAGCGCCGTGATGTGGCTCCGGCCCTCGCGGTCGTATGTGGTGTCATTGAGGCCTGACGCCGCCATGTAGGTGCTGCCGATGGTCTTGATCTTCTCCAGCTGCCGGTACTGCTGCTCACTGATGATCTGCGGGGCAGTGGCAGCTGGGACAAGCCTGGTGGGACCCTCCCAAAGGAGCCCGCTCTGGTCCCAAGGCTCTGGGCCCCCCCCCCAGCCTCAGGGCTTCAGCCATGGACAGGATGTTTTGCACACCATGAGAACCACGTGAGCTGTGGGGTCCTGTCGTGCAATGCACGAGGGGTCCCGTGCCACGCTCCCCTTCCCCCGGTGCTCCAGCCACAGACATGCAGGGCCTGCTCAGGGTGCTTTGTGCACCACAAAAAACATGTATGAGCTTCAGGATCCTGCCATGTGATGCATGACGGGCCCCACGCCACACCCCACCAGTGCTCCAGCCACAGACGCGCCAGGGCTGCTCAGGGTGCTTTGCGTACTGCAAAACCCACGTGAACTGAGTCCTGCTGTGCAATGCACGAGGGGCCCTGTGCCACGTGCCTCCTTTCCCTGGTGCTCCAGCCACAGACATTCTGCACCTCACAAAGCTGCAGGGCAGGTGGCCACTGGGCACCTGGCCCCGGGCTCCTGCCCATTTCCCCCCGCGACCCTGGGCACCTCATCGAAGTCGGCGATGATCTCGTTGAGCAGGCGCAGGCACTCCACACCCTCGTTGTTGGCCTCCAGCTCCACGTAGAACTCGGAGAAGTTGCTGATGGAGGCGAACATGACGGCCACACACTCGCACGACTGGTAGTAGAGCTCATCGTTGCGCCGCTCCCGCGCTAGGAAGTGCGCCGCCACGTCCTTGGGCAAGATGTTGTGCAGCAGCCGCCGGTTGTAGGCCTGCAGTTCCTCCATCTCCTCCTTCTCCCCCGTGGCCTGCATGGAGCTGGCATCAGGGGCTGGGGCCACAGGCCCCTCCAACCCCCACCAATAGCCTGGGCACACACAGCCCATTTGCACCCTTTCATGCACACCCCTCCACGCATGCCTGTGCATGCACAGATGCCTCTGTGTCCTACCTGCAGCTTCCAGAGGAAGTCGAGGCGGGCGGTGGACTCAACCTGCTGCGCATGGAGGTACAACGCCAGCGCAAAGACCGCCAGGATCACGGGTGTCACGTACTTCAGTGCCACCTTCCCCTCTGCCAGGCTGAGGGCACATGCACGTGAGACCAGGGACCCACAGGGCACGATCCTGCCTAGTTGACACCCTCACACTCCCCCCCCACATGCAGCTCCCCACTCACCATCCAGAGCCTCCCTGGGTGGCATTGTAGACCGGCCTGGCAGGGAAGAGTCAGTGGTTACAGAGCAGCCCCCCAGACCCCTGCTCCCACCCCGAGCTGCGCTGGCGCTGGCGCTGGGCGGAGGGTCCCGGGGGCACTCACAAGGCATTGGCCATGACCAGCAGGTCAGAGTTGTCAAAGAGGGCAGCTGCCGGCCCCTCCACCAGCACCAGGTAGAGGCTGGCAAGGGCCAACATAAGCCCCAGCTTCCCAATGCTGCTGATCTGCAGGAACACGGAGCAGGCCAGCAGGCTCAGCACGATGCTGTAGTTGAAGTACTAGAGAGGAGCAGGGGGCACCATCAGGGCAGAGGCCCCCAGGATCCAGCACTGCCCCCAGTGCAGACCGAGACTGGGGCCGTGGTCACCCCCTGGTCTCCCCTCCCACCCCTCTCTCCTGCAAAACTCATGCTGCCCCTAACGAGTCTGAAAGCAGCTGACAGGATGGGAGCTCTGGCAGCTCTTCATCATTTTGTGCCAAATCCGGCATGTTTCTCCTCCGTAACGCCCTCCCCTAGCTAGGTGACCCATGTGCCAATGAAGCGATGTTTGCTTTTGCTCTGCCCTTGCACTGACTACTACAGCCCTAGGCCCCGGAAACGTTAGGAAAGCTTCTCATTTCTTTTTATCTGATGAAGGACATGTATTGTGTTATTTCAGAGTCCTAGTGCCGTGCAGCTGGTCAGGACCTCCAGACGCCACCTCTAGTGTAACCCATGCCTGGGGCAGGATCAGCCTGGTCCAAACTGTCCCAAACAAATCATCTAAGCTCTTCGTAAAACCACGGTCACCCCCACTGCAGCTAGACAGGACAACGTGCCACACTATCTGCCCATGCCCACCAGCACAGCCCTGAGACCCCTGACCCGAGGACCCTCATCCCCCGGGCTTCCCACCCCACCCCAGCCCCCTCACCTCAGGGAAGTTGCAAGGGGGGGCATCCCCATAGCAGGGGGGGGCATCGGAGGCCAAGGAGTAGTTGAGGGCGCGAAGCTGGCAGGGGCCCACAGCCGCAGGCGTGATGTTGAGGTCACGGGCGGCGCAGTCTCGCAGGGGCACGCGGCTGCAGGCAAACTGCGGGAAAGCAGGGGGGGGTCACCATGGCACCAAGAGGGGGCAGCACCCTGGGCCCCAGCCCTCTCCTTTTTACTGCCCTGGGCCCTACCATGTTGACACAGGCAGCGATGAAGACGAGGAGGACGGTGAAGACGCCAATGACGGTGCTGTGAGCACGGGAGTGCACGATCTTCCGGGACACCCGCTGCAGCGCCGCCGGGAAGAGCTGCAGGCCAGGGAGGATCCTCTGGGCACGGCCACCCCAGCACCAGCCGGCCTCCCCCAACCCCTCATCCCAGCTGCCCCATGCAATGGGGCCCTGCAGCTGTGCACGCCAGCCCGCACACGTGCAGCCCCAGAGGAAATGCTGCGAGACTCGTTTTGCTCACAGGGGAGTCTGGGGCACACAGTTCATGACGTACCCATTCCCACCTGCTTGCACAGGGGCAGCGCACACACCAATGCACAAACACACACACGAGGGGGGTATGCACACCAATGCATAAGCACACAGCACATGGCCGCTCACACAAGAGTAGTGCTCATGCCAATGCACAAGCACGTGGTGCATGGCCATTCACATGAGGATGGTAGTTGCACCAATATGTGAGCACACAGTGCATGGATGCTCACATGAGAGTAATACTCACACCAATGCAGAACTTGTGGTGCACAGTCATTCACATGACGGCAACCCACTGCTGCATGAGCACACGCCCGCTTACACGAGGGGCAGTACTCACACGAATGCACGAGCACATGGTGCACAACCACTCGCACGAGGGCAGCACATGACTACACAAGCTCACAGCTGCTCACACAAGGCAGTACTCACGCCAATGCACAAGCATATGGTGCATGGCCACTTGCACAAGGGCAGTACACAAGTACATGAGCTCACGCTCGCTCACGTGAGGGCAGTACTCACGCCGATGCAGGAGTAGACGGCGCACACGAAGAGGATGCTGGCCAGGAGGACGAAGATGCAAACGTAGACCCCAAGCATCAGGGGGGAGCTGTGGGGGACAGGCACCGTGAGCTCCCCCAGGCTGCAGCCCGCGGGGCAGCCAGGGGCTGGGACTTGGCACAGGGCAGGGGGCGGCTACGCACTGGGGGAAGATGACGATCTGGATGAAGCAGATGAAGCAGAAGACGAGCAGGGTGCAGGCCACATAGCCCCCGAAGCGGTCATCCACCTTCTTGGAGTACTGTGGGGACAGTGGGGGTCAGTGCCGGGACCGAGCTGCTGGGGAGGGGATCGCACCGGGTGTGGGGGCACATACCTTCCTCTCCAGCTCGGGCGTCTGGAAGGTGAGCAGGAAGCGCTTGACGTGGTCCTTGCGCAGCTGGTCGATGCTGCGCGCATCAATGGCACGGCCGAGGAACTCGTCCACCTCGTCCTCAGGGTTCAGGGCCTCCTGCGCGCTGCGGCTGGGGGGGCAGGACAGGGGGGCTCAGCCCTGCTGCCCCTCTCCTACCCGGCCCCTGGGCCAGGCCTGGGCTTGTCCGGCTCAGGCTGGGGGGAACAGCACTTACTTGTCCTTGCTGGAGTCATCGATGCCCTGCAGAGATGGGGGGGAGGAGGCATTCAGGGGGGTCCAGCCACCCCCTATCCCCTCCCCAGGGTCGCTGCCACCCCAGGCAGCCAGGAAACCCCACCCCCACTGCCCAGCCCCCAGCAGGCCAGCGCCAGAAGGGGAAACGGAGGCAGGGGGAGGGAGCCCGGGAAGGCCATGGTGCTGGGAGGTGCCCAGGGGATAGGGACGAAGACTGTCCAGAATGGAGCCACGCGGGGGATTTACACCCAGGAGGGTGCTGGCCTGGCCCTGCCGTGGCAAGTGACCAGCCCGACGTGGAAGGGGGGTCACACCAACCTACCCCCCCACCCCCGGCCGGGGCTGCCTCGAGCGGCGCAGATCCGGCCAGCGCCCTCCTCCACCGCACGGCACCCGAGCAACCGGCACCGCGCCGACAACCAACGCCATGGCGACACACCAGGCCACGGCAGCTGGGGGGCAACGGGCCATCCTAAGGCAACAGGGGATGCCCCCAGGCCTAGCAGCATGGCAACTGACATCCCCAGGCTGACTGGGGACTGCCCCATGCGAGGCACCCGCGGCAAGGGGAGTCAATGCTGCTGTGGGGAGCAGGAAGGCATGGGGGCCAAAGCTGATGGCACCACGGGGGGATGGAGCCAGTGGCCAGGGCTGCTCCGGGCCCATGCTCACCATCTGCCGGAAGGCCTTGGAGTCCTTGGCCCGGGAGAAGGAGCGGTCGGGCGCCCAGCGCGGTGCCAGTCCATCCACCGAGTTGGCCCGCGCCCGCTGCAGCTTGGCCAGGATCGCCTTCTCCTCCTTCTGCAGGGGGGGTCGTGGCCGCGGTATGGGGGGCTGCAGGGCACAGCTGCCCCTGGGGATCCCCCGCCCCTGCCCCAGCAGCTTCAACCCCCCACCGCCCGGTGCCCTCCGGCAACCCCCGGCCCCAAACCCACGCGCTTCTGGCTGCAGCCCACGATGAGGAAGGTCTCAATGTTGTGCTCCTTGAGGTAGGTGTTGCGCTCGCCACCGTGGCCCGGTTCCACCTCATAGTCCCCGTTCAGGCACTTCAGCGTGGCCCCCGTGATGTGAATCCTCCTGGGGGCCAGGAGGCAGGCTGAGTCCTGTGGGCGCTGCGGTGCCCCTTGGCCCCGGGGAGCCCTGCAAGCCCCAGAGCCATGGCCCCCGCCACACCCCCCGCTCACCCAGCCTTGCCCCCCGCCTCCATGTGGTTGGCCAGCGTGACATCGTTGGACCAGACGTCGAACTGCCACTTGCGCAGGCCCAGCACGCCACAGTGCACGCGCCCGCTGTGGATGCCCACACGCATGTTCACATTCACGCCTGTCACCTCGCGCACCAGCCTGCGGGGACACGTAGGCACCGGGTGTCAGATAGCGCTGCCTGCTCCCCTGTGCAAGGGTGCATGCACACACCTGCAGGCACTCATCCCGTCCCGCATGCAAGGGGCTCACAAGCACACCCCCATGTGAGGAGGCGTGCCCAGGGCACCCCCCCGACTCACGAGATGGCCTCGATCATGTCAACGCCCATCTCTACGCAGCAGTGTGCGTGGTCGCCCCGCGCCTCCGGCAGCCCCGACACGCAGTAGTAGCAGTCGCCCAGGATCTTGATCCGCAGGCAGTGGTTCTCCTGGGGGGGGCACAGGTCAGCCGCCAAGGCGCTCCCCTCTCCTACCGCCATGCGCACAGCCTCCCCTGCTCCCGCACACGCGCGTGCACTCACAGCTGCCAGCTTGTCAAAGCGAGCGAAGAGCTCGTTCAGTGTCATCACGAGCTCCTGGGCCGTGCACTGTGACGCCAGGCTGGTGAAGCCCTCGATGTCCGCGAACAGGATGCTGCAGGCGAGAGGGAACCGGAGCATCTCCCTGGGGCGGGCTCCCCTCCCCCCAGGCTCTGCCACCTCCCCTGCTCCACACCGCTCCCAGCCCCCCGTGCTCCCCGACCCCGGGCCCAGCCGGCACCTGACGTTGTCGTGCTTCTGGATGTAGATCTTGTGGAACATCATGTCCTCCTTCTTGGTGTTGATGTCCTCCTTCATCTCCATGGCCACATGCTGGGGCAGCACAGACAGCAGGAGACGCTCCTGTCCCCAGACCGCACCTGTCACTACCGCCGGGTCCCTAACCCTAACCTTAACCCTAGGCCTTTCCCCGCCACTGCCCCAAGCTGTGGTCCAGGGTCTGGTGGGGTGCACTGACCCTGCGGCTCCAGCACAGGGATGGGGGCAGGTGGGGTGCACTGGACCCCATGGACCCAGCACAGGCACCCCGAGGACCCCGATTGCCCGTCTCTCCCCCTGTCCTCCCAGCACCCACCTGCTGCCGGTTCTCCCGCTGGAGGTGAAGCCGGGCCTGGATGTAGCCGCGCGTCTCCTGGAAGGCCTGGCGCTGTGAGACTTCGGCAGGGTAGTGGGTGCAGACCCCAATCACATTGGTGCAGAGGAAGATGAGGACGTTGGCGCTGAGCTGGGGCAGGGGGTGGGGGCTCCATCAGCCTGGAGCCCTCAGAGGGAGATGGACACCCCCTCCCCGCATCCAGACACTAGGGGCATCGCTGGGGGGCCCCAGGAGGCATCACCCTGCCCTGGACCCCCAGCCCAAAGCCCCCCCCCCATGCTCCTCATCCATCACCAGAGCACAGGGAACCCCCTGCTCCATCTCCACCCCTTCAGGCAATGTTCCCAGGGCAGGACGCGGCTCCTGGAGCAGGAGCACCCAGCCCCATCGGAAGTGGAGGAAGCCGGAGGGGCCCAGCGGGAAGCTGCGGTGTATTTAGCAGTGCGGCTATGGGCTGGCTGCGGTCCACCCCCCACCCAGCCCCGGCTGGGACTATTTATAGCCTCGCAGCACAGGGTCCATGCCAGGACGGCACCCCCGTCCCCGCCCCCTGCTATCGCATCCGCCCTGGCTGGACACAGCGTGACCGGCTGCAGGCTCCACACCAGCCCACAGCGGCTCTGGGGCCCCGGAGGGGGTGGGGGTAGGGCTCCTCTGCCCTGCAAAGCAGTGTCCCCTGCCCTGTAACCCAGCCTGGTGCCACCCCAGAGCCAGGTGCGGAGGGAGCGACTGGGCTGGGAACCACAGGAGGGGGCATGGCAGTCTCATGGGGACACACCAGCCCCCCAGGGACCAAGGGGCCCCAATCCTACCCTCCACCACTGGGACCCCGGAGGTCGGGCCGCACTGGGTAATGGAGGGGGGCTGCCACCCTGGCCTCGCCTGCTGCCCTGGCTTCCTGCCCCTGTCCCCCCCACCCACTTCCTCCCCACCCACAATGAGGGCTTTGTCTGCCCCCCCAGCTGACACCCCTACCCACAATAGGGGCTTTGTGCACCAGAAGCCCCAATTACCGCCCCCCACCCCGGCTGGGGGAAGGGATGGGGACGAGGCGGCTGCAGCCCCCGAAGCTCTGAGCGGGTGCACTGGGTACGGTGAGCCCTCCCCATGGCAGCTAACGGGCCTCCGGCCTGCCCAGATCTGGGGGGGCCACGTCTGGCAGGGAAGGGGCTTCCTACTACCCCTCCATACCCCCTACACCAGTGCCCCCAAGACCCTGCCCCACAGCTGAGGGGAGCCTGCTTCATCGCTCCAGACCCCTGCGGCTTTGACCCCTGTGTTGTCCCACAAGGTCACGGCCACAGAAACCAGGAACAGGAGCAGCCTCCCAGGGCAGCTGGAAGGAGCGGGAGGCAGCATTCACCCCCAGCCCTAAAGGGCAGGGTCCCCATGACAAGCCAGGGATGGGATGGGGGGGCACAGTCCAGGCCTCACCCACCCACTGCCCTGCCTCCAGGGGCCGGGGCGCTGGCCAGGCTGGGCACTGTGACGCAGCGGGGAGGCCTGTGCTAGAGCTGGACGGCGCGGCACGTGGGCACCCTGGTCCCGAGCCCCGTCCTACCTGCTTCCAGAGGAAGGGGTCGGCAGCGTTGAGGTGCCAGGAGATACCGAGGTGCAGGGCGGACAGCAGGGCGCCAGCCAGCACGGCCGCCCTCATGCGCACGGGCAGCAGCGTGTAGGCGATGTAGATGAAGAAGACGCTGCACCAGACGCCCTCAGCGGCACTGCGCGGCACGGCCATGAGCGCGGCCAGCACCTGCACCCCGGCCAGGGCACCCAGCACCACGTAGCTCACAGCCCACATGTAGTCCTGCGGCACGGCGCTGCGGGCACACAGCGTCATGAGTGCCAGGAAGAGGGCAGTGGCCACGGCCAGCGCGGCGGCATAGGGGGGGCGCGGGGCGCCGGGCAGGCAGTGGAAGAGCAGCAGCACGCCGCACACCAGCACCAGCACGGCCATGAGCACCGTCAGGCTGCTCTGGTTCATCTGGAAGAAGTAGCGCTGGTAGAGCCGCTCCAGCTTGGCCGATGGGAAGCGCTTGGAGCGAAACACCTGGGCCAGCCGCTGCCAGACCTTGCTCGCTGGCGGCCGCCGCGGCACCGCCATGCCGCCCTCTGCCGCCTTCACGCCCCCTTTGGCCTCGCTGTCCTCGAAGCCCAGGTCCACCGCTTTGAGGCCCAGGTCGCCAGCCGGGCCCTTCTTGCCGTAGTGGTCCTCCTGCCAGGAGCAGCGCAGGCCCAGGCCAGCCCGGGCATGGGGGCCGCGCTCAGCCTCGGGGTCCTGCAGGCAGCTCATGTAGCGGGGGCCGCAGAGCGCGGTGCGCGGGCGCTTGCCCTTCTTCCCGTTGCGCTCGCCCCATGCCGTCTTCCGCTCGTCCACCTTGGGCACTAGGATCCCGCTGAACCACGACATGCTGCGGGGCCGAGGGAGCCTGGCCCCGCTCCCCCCTGCCCCCCGGGCGCTCACCTGGCTGGCTGCTCAGTGCCACGAGCCCCAAGCGGGCACGGGCCCCGGCAGGTGGGCCTCTGCTCACGGGCGGCTGGGCATGGGGCCGGCACCTGGAGCCGAGGGAGAGCAGAGGGTGTCGGCGAGACCGGCAGCCGGGGGCTCCCGCCCGCCTCGGGCCCCCCAGCTGCCCCCAGCCCCCGGCACCGCGGGGCGAGCGGCGCCAGCGCGGCCGGGGCAAAGCCCGGGGCGAGCGGCTCCAGGCCCGGCCGCGTCCGGCCCGGGGAGCGATGCTGGACTCTGACCCCGCGGGAGCTGGAGGCAGGGCCCGGCCCGCACCGCGCGCAGGCCGGCCGGGGGCTGCGGGCCGGGGTCCCCCGCCGGCCTCGCCCCCGCGTGCGCCGACCCGGTGCCCAGCGCGACCCGGCCCCCCCCCGGGGCCTGCGCTGCGCCCGCGGAGCCATGACGGCACTGCCCGCCGGCCAGGCCGCAGCCCCGCGCCCGCCCGGGACGTGGCACCGGCCCCGCAGCCTGGCACGGCACCCGCTCCCTGCCCCCCCGCCGCGGCTCAGCACCGCGCCCCGGGGACAGCACCCCGCCCCGCCCCGGCGCGGGGTCCCCGCACTCACCGCCCGGCCCTCGGCCGCCGCCGCCGCCGCCGCCGCCGCCGGAGCCCGCAGCGCCCCGCCCGCAGCCCGCAGCCCGCAGCCCGGCCCGGCCCCGCGGCTACTCGCTGCCCGGGCTCCGCGCCCCGCGCCCCATCGCTGCCCCGGCCCCGCCGCCCGGGAAAACGCCCCGCCCCGCCCCGCCCCGCGCCGCCGCCCCGCGCCGCGCCGCCTTTGTGCGGGACCCGCAGCCCCGGCCCGGCCCGGCCCGGCCGCCTGTTGCGCGCGGTGCGGGCTGCGGCCGGGCGCACACGCACGCACACACACGCGCACACTCTCACGCAGGGCCGGAGCGGCCTCGGGCACACGCACACGCGCGCCCGCAGCGCCCACCCCCGCGCGGCGGCAGGGAGAGGTGGCGGGCACACGCGGGCACAGAGACACACGCGGGCACATACCTGCCTGCGCACGCCTACCTGCGCACACGCACATACACGCATGCCCACGCAGACATAGGCACATGCATGTATGCACGCACCTATGCGCACACGCATGCACACACCTGCGCACGCACGCATGCATGTGCCTGAACACACGCACACACCTGCGTACACACACCTGCACGTACACACACCTGCACACACAGACATGTGTGCATGCACACACACGCACATGCACACACAGGCAGGCATGCACATACATGTGCGCACACGTGCATACACATACCCGCACGCACACACGTACATGTACATTCACACACAGGCACTCAGGCACGCATGCCCACACATGCACACACACGCTGACTTGCACATGCATGCAGACACACACACAGGCACATGGAGGCTTTGATGCCCCCCGTGTCTGGGGGGTGTCGGGGGTGGGGACAAAGGCAGGGAGTCTCACCGCCCCACGCCCGGGGGCTGCCACTCCCATGCCCACTCCAGGTCAGGGCCCAGGGCTGGTTCTCTCGCCCACCCCCCTGCCCCATGCAGGAGCCCTGCCTGACCCCAGGGCCCCGAGACACGGGAGGCGAGGGTCCCCACAGCTCCCCCTCAGGCTGGTGCAGGGGCCTCAAGAGCCCTCGGCTTCGGGGCTACGACCTCTTCACCCCAGCCCAGGCCTTTGCGGGCAGAGCGGGGGCATCCAGGGTCTGCCCCGGCCCCATGCTACCACTCCAGCTGGTGCCCGAGCAGTAGGGCCTGTGCGGCATCCCCTCCCGGAGCCCAGGCCCCGGGGAGACAGACTTAATGATTAATTACCAACGAATCCTGGCAGCTCCCGGGAGGGGAGGTCCCTGCTAGGCCGCTCCAGGGTTTGCCCGTGGTGCCTGGCAGGCCCAGGGACAGGCAAGACCCCCCTGCCAGGGGCAGCTGCGTCGGGCAAGGAGGCTGCAGGGGGGTCCGGATCCCGCAGGCCCCAGCTCCCAGGCGCCCTCCTCGGCCTCCACTCCTTCCCCTTCCCCCTCGACTCCCGTTGCAGCAGGCGCTGCCTGGATCCGGGCACGGCACCACGTGGGAACCTTAACCCTTCAGGGAGGCGGCAGGAAAGCGAAAAGAGCAGCCTCCAGACTCCTCTGACCCGCCGTCTCCCCGGGGCCCTGCAAGGCTGGATCGGGACCACCCTGGAGGCCCATTCACAGGGCCCCGGGCCTCCGGGGTGGTCCCAATCCAGGCAGCGCCCGCCACCCCAGAGCAGAGCACCGAGACATCAGCTCGGAGTCCTGAGCTCGGTCTGGACGTGCTGCGAGCCCGCCTGACCTCGCCGGGGGGGCCGGAGCCTCTCATTCGCCTTCCCCCGAGAAAGCAGGCACCAGATGCCTTGGCCCGCACTCAGCTGTTCAGTTTGCTGCCTCGTTTCTACGCGGAGCCCTCGCTGCCCCTCGAGAGGGGATGCCCCCTTTGGGGAGAGGGTCGGGGTCCCGGGGGTAGAGCAGGGGCCCAGAGACCCACGCTCCTGGCTTCTGTTCTCAGCTACGAGAGGGCAAAGGCACCACAGGCCCTGGGGTCTGAGTTTGGCTGTCCCCCCAGGCCCTCCCCATAGCAATGCCCCAGGTCCTGGGGCGCTTTGGACCCGCAGGGGAGGGGCCTCCTGCAGGAGGGGGGAGTAAAAGCACAGGGGGTCCAAAGGCCCTTGACACCCCTGGGGTCCCAGGGACTCATGGCCCCTCTGACATGCAGCCTTGCCCTTCCCCTGCCCCATGGGTCCAAGGGCACCAGCCTGCCCTGTGAGCCCCCCCGCCCCACTGCGGCATTGCAGGCCAGAGGCAGGGGCCTGGTGAGGTGATACCTAGACAAGGCAGCGCTCGCAGCCAGCCAAGTGGGTAAAGCGCCCTGGGATTAATTATGACATGGGCCCGTTCATCTCAGAGCACTCAGCGTTCATTAACCCCCTGAAAAGCCCCCAGGGCAGAGTCATCACCCCTCTGGGAGGACGAGGTAAACTGAGGCAGCAAATGGGAAGTGAGAGAACCCAGGGCCCCTGCGGTCTGGCGGCGCTCTCACCCTGCGGCTAGGGGCTGGGAAACCTCCCTGGCAGTGGGAAGCAGTGACGTAGCCGTAGCCACTGTGCCACGAGGTGCCAGGAAGGTGCCCAGACCTACAGGGCAGTTTCTGACCCCACTGCACCCAGCCCGGCCCCACCTGGCACCCGCTTGGTGCCAGGCCCTGCTTGCTCCCATGCCCACCTGGCCCTGCCAGGCTGGGCCGAGCCCCGGGCCGGGCCGGTGCAGCCCCTCTCCTGGCGGAGCCGTCTGCAGAGGAGGGGGTAGAGCTGGGCAGCCCCCCCCATGCAGGCTGCTTATCAGCACCCAGCTTCATCAGGCTTCCTGTTGCCTGGCGACGGCTCTGCCTGAGATTCGATTGATCCGAATTATGCTGTAAACAGAGTCGCCCTGGTAACGGGGTGGAAGTTCACCCGCAAATAAAGAGAGGAGGTGCCACCGCCATGGGGGGAGGGGAGGTGCTGGAGCCCCAGGGGCAGAAGCCGGGGCCCTAGGGGCAGGTATCGGGGCCCTGGGCACAGGTGCTGGAGCCCTGGGGCAGCCGTGGGGGATGGACCCCTGGCCCTTGCAGGGAGGGTGTTGGAGCCGGGGGCAGGCGAGAAGCCCGGGCTCCTGGGCCCTGCCTCACTGCAGCAGGGCCTGGCCCCTCAGCCCAAGCCAGGCCACTGACCCCCCAGGCGCGGGGTGGGGCTGGCGGGCAGGGCTGCAGCACCAGGGCCCAGGGGCTGTGTATTGCAGGGCCTCCCCTGCCCTCTGGTGGCATCTCCAGGCCACTGCCACGGCCACTGCCACGGCCCAGGGAGCCAGGCTGGTGCAGCAGGGCCTGGAGCCCCAGGGGCCAGCCCAAGCCACTGGATGGACCTGGGGTATGAAGGGAGCCCCTGCCAGCACTGGGGATCCCATGCACGGCTGGCGTGCAAGTGGCACATGCGTTGCCACATGTGTGGGCCCTGTAACTGTGCACCCCTGCCTGGCACAGCCACCCCACACTGCATACATGGGATGGGCCCGTACACACGTGCTCATGCCGGGCTCTGTCCCTACCTATGCCCCCCTGCCACCCCCGGGGTGCTGGCAGCTGCAAAGTGCCCCCCACCCCTTGGGCCCAGCTGCTGCCCCCGCACCCCCAGCAGCGACCCACTGCCCCAGGCCATGGCCACCCCAGCCAGGCGCTGAGCCCCCAGCCCCACCCAGCTCCATACCTGGGAAGGGGAGGGAGGGTCTTGGCTGGCCCTGCATCCCCCTCCCTGGCCTGCCCCCAAGCCCCCCACCAGGGACCTCAGCCTGCAGCCCTGCAAAGCCAGATCCCTGAGCTCCGTGTCTGTTCCCGTCAGAGTCCGGGGACCTAGAGGCGTCTCTGCCCACAGGTTTCCAGCCCCACCACCCCTGCCCCTAGCACCCACCCCCTGCAGCAGGGTCTGTCCTTTCACTGCCCATCCCAGCTGCCCCCAGACCCTGCCCAGTCTGGCTGTTGCCAGGGGGTGCAAACACCAGTGCCCCTCTTCCCCCTGCATTGGCCCCTGCACCCCCATTCCCACCTCCCTGCTCCCCCACCCCACCCATAACAACCCCCCAGGTGGAGCTGACTGCCCCAGCCAGGCCCCCTGCGTTCCCAGCCCAGCCCAGCGCCATTAGCACCCCCTTGCCACCACTGCCCAGCTGATCCGGCCTAGCTGTGCACCCCCCCTTCCCCATGCGGTGCTCTCCAGGCTGGGCCGGGCGGGGGAGCATCCCCGGCGCCGGGGGACGGTGGCTCTGCAGAGGCGCCTGGCAGCAGCCTGGGCTGCTCAATAATTCATGGCTGCAGGCTCACTCGCTTGCTCACGCATGCACGATGCCCTCCTTCGGGGCGGATGGGGTGCAGGCTCCAGCTAGCAGGAGGGTGCTGAGCCCTGCCCAGGGATGAGGGCAGGAGTCCTGGCCCGCAGGCCCCCGCGCTGGGCCCTAGGCCCTGCTCTCCTGTGGCCAGTGGAGCCAAGGGGTCCTGCGCCCGTCGGCGAGAGGCTGGGGACAGCTCTGCACAGAGCAGCGCTGCGTCAGCGCACGCGCCCGGAGATGCCAGCCCTGCACGGGCCGCTCGGGCCAGGGGCTTGGGCCACCAGTGCTGCCCAGCCCAGCCCGCCTGAGCCGTGCGGAGTCCAAGACAGCGGTCAGGGCAGCTGCGGCCGGGCAGGGCGGGCTCCGCTGGGCCTCATGACCCCCAGGGAAACCGAGGCACGTGGAGGTGAAGCAGCTTGCCCACCACCCCGTGGCCAGGGTGGGACCTAGCGTCACGCCCCGCGCAGCTCTTCGAACCGAGGAGTCAGGGCCCCCAGCCCCCCCGGAGCAGGGCTGGCTCCCAGCGCCCCCAGCCCTGCCGCAGAGGGCAGGCTGGAAGGAGTGGGGGCCGAAGCCCTGGGCGACAGGCGCCGAGCCCAGCCCCCGCTCCCTCTCCTCTCGGAGAAACCGAAGACGCTGGCGTGTCCCGGGGGCATGCGCTGGCCCCGGCCCGGCACATCCATTAGCGGCGCTGCCTGGGCCCGGCTCGCCTTGATGCATCTGCCGCACAGCAGCTAATGGCAGCCCCCCCGCCCCGCGCCCGCCTGGCGCCCGGGTCGATGCAGCCGGAGGAGCGCGGAGACCCGCGGCCCCGCGCTGCTGGCAGCGGGGCAGGCCCAGGGCGGGTCCCTTTTGGGGGGCACAAGCCGGCCGGAGCTGTCGCTGGCTGCAACGTGGCCGGGGGCGGGGGGGGGGCTGGAAGTGGGGCCCAGACACGCGTGGTAAGAGCTGCTGTGTGGCCTGTTCAGCCTGCCCCGGGCTCCTGGGCGGGGGGGCTGGGAGCTGCGCCCCCGCCCCCGCCCCCGGGCAGCTGCGATCAGCACCTTGGAGAGGTGCCAGCGGGGCGGGGGCTGGGCCCGGGCCTGGCTCCGTGGCCGAGCCGTGGCTCCCCCAGGCTGTGGCACGGCCAAAGCGGCCTGGCAGTGACCTCGTGACCCCAGGGCCCTGTGGCGGGGCTGGGGCCGGGCACCGGGGCCACGCCGGCGCAGGAAGGCCCCAGCGGCACGGGGGCAGCATTAGGGGCGCCTTCCAGCCCGGCGGGGCTCGGCAATGCCGGCAGCACCGCACGCGGCCCAGGTCCAGCCCAGAGCCACAGTCCAGCTGGGGGGTCGAGGCAGCCCCCTCCAGCCAGAGGGCCTGGGCCTGAGCCACGCAGGCCCCTGGGGTGCGGCGTGCTGGGCCCAGCGTCGGGGGCGGGGGGCATTTGTGCGCCGGCCCGTGAAGTGCTCGCGCACTGTCCCGTGCGCCGTCCCGCGGGAGCGTGTGGGCCGGGCTTCCCGCCCCTGCGCCGGGCTGGGCTGGGCTGGGCTGGGCTGGCGGAGCCAGGCTGGGCACGGAGGCACCGGCGCCGGCTCCCCGCACGCCCTGCATGTCTCTCTCCAACTCCAGCGTCTTCCTGCTCCACGAGGTAGCGGGCCCGGGGCGGGGGCCGGGGCGGGGGCCCGGGGCTGGCATCACCCGCCCCGGGCCGCGGTGCCAAGGGCGGCGGGCCACGACCACTGGGAGCGCCTGGCAGCGGTGGGGGGCGCACAGCTGCGGGGCGCCAAGGGGCCGGGGCATCATGCAGCATAAGGGACAGGGGCTGGGTGGGGGCACGGGGGGGTGGGGGTGCAAGGCAGGGCAGAGGAGCAGTGCGGGGGCCGGGGGGGCAGTGCGGGGCAGGGGGGCACGCGGCGAGCACGAGAGGCGGCGCGGGGGCCGGGCCCGCTCCCCCCGCACCTGCTGCGGGCGGGGGCGGCGGAGCGGGCGCGGGCGCGGCGGCCGCGGGAGGCGGAGCCGGGCCGGAGCCGGAGCCGGAGCCGGGGCCGGCGGCGGGCGCGGCGGGGCCGGGCATCGCGGGCGGCGGGGCCGGGCCCGCCCCGGGGGCGGTGCGGGGCGGTGCGGGCCGGGCCGGGCCGGCAGAGGCGCCGCGGGTGCGGGTCTCTCCGGCCCCGTCTATGTCGTTTTCTGACTCCAGCGCGACCTTCCTGCTGCACGAGGTACGGGCGGGCGCGGCGTCGGGGAGGCGCCCGGCGCGGGCCCGGGCGGGGGGCACAGGAGGCGGCGGGGGCGGGGGGCGGGGTGTCTGCCCCCGCAGCGCCCCCATCTCCGCGCTCGCGCCCGCAGAGCTGCCAGGCCCGCGCACTGGCGCCCAGCCGGAGCGCGCGTGGGGGCCGGGCGGCCCGGCCCGTGCCAAGGCCCGCGTGAGCAGAGGAGCGGGCTGGTGCCGCGGGGCAGCAGTGCCAGGCCGGCGGCTCCGGGGCCAGGCTGAGGGCAAGGCCCCTGTGGCCCATGCACGGAGCAGCCCTCGCCACAGCCACCCCCCCGCGTTGCCGCGGCGATGAGCCTGCCTCCTCCCGCCGGATCCGGCCCTTCCCTCTCCCAGCTCTTTGTTTCCCTTGTGCTGCACCGGCTGCCGGCTCCCCGCACTCCCCCGCGCGCCTCGCCACGCCCCCCCGCCCTGCCACGCTCCCCCCGCGCCAGCCCCGCAGGCAGGTGCAGCCAGGTCCTGGCACCGGGACCGTGCCCAGCCCAGCCCGGCCCGGCCCCAGCCTCCCCCGCACAGCCCCGAGCCCGGTGGCACAGGGCAGCCCAGCCCGCACCCCGGTGCCCCCCTCCTCCTCGCCGCGACCCCCCCACGGCAGCTCCTCCATGTATGACGACTCCTATCTCCATGGCTTCGAGGACTCCGAGGTGGTGAGTGGGGAGTGCCGGCCCAGGGGAGGGGGCGATGGAGCTGGCCGCGGCGGTGCCCCCCCAGCCTGCGGGCGGGTGCCAGGGCCAGGCCCCCCTGGTTGGGGCCGGTGGGGGGGCTCCTAGCAGACCCCACCCCTGGCTGAGCTATTTATACAGCGCTATGGCGGAGGTGGGCGCCGGGGATGGCTGGCACAGAGGGAGGGGAGCCGGCAGCTCAGCGCCGCGGGTGCAGGCAAAGGGCCTGGCACCAGTGCTGGGGGGGCTCTGGAGGCCCCCTCCATGGAGCCTGCCGGGGCCACGTGGCACTAGGACCCGGGGCCACGTGAGCCATCTGCGATGCTTGAGCTGGCAGGGTCCCACCGACCCCGGCCCTGGCGCCGGCCCCACGCGCCACATAAGAGCGCCCGCAGGCCCCTGGGGCGGCCATACCAGAAGGCTGGGCAGCTCCTGTCCCCGCCTGGCCCGACGTGGGCATGGGCGAGCACCAGCCCTGCCACCGTGCCGGACAGGGAGCGTGTCCTGGGGAGGGGGCAGAGGCCACGGGCGGGGGGTGCAGATCCAGGGGCCTATAAATATTTCACCACAGCTCCTACTTCGTTTCGGGGCCGCAGCAGGAGTTGTTCAATTAAGCAGGAGGCTCCCAGCAGGGAGGGGCTGGGGGGGCAGGGTTCAGCTCCGTTCCTGTCTGTGCAGCGCCCCGTGGGGTGCTTGTTTGCTGGGGTGGCCACTGCCATGGCCTCCGGCCTGGGCACCAGGTCCCCTTGCCCCTGGCCTAGACTGGGGGCAGGGGGTACCAGGCTCCTGGGAGCTCAGGGTTGGTGCCAGCAGCCCCCGGTGCTGCCCTGTGGTGGGGGCGCTTTGCCCGGCTCTGCAGCGCGTGGGTGGGCACCAGGGGGCTGGATAATCAGATGCAGTCACACAAGCGCTTCCCCCCAGGCAGCCGCGCCTGGCATTTCCCAGGGCATCTGCCGAGCAGCGGGAGCCCCGGGCACGGCCGCAGGGGGTGGGGAGGGAGCCAGATGGGACCGGGAGGTGAGGGGAGGGGGCATCTCTGCCTCTGCTTCCCAGGCCTGCAAGGGAGCAAAGGTCACTGCAGGGAGAGTGATTGGCCGGGGGGGGGGGCACATGCTAGAAGCCCTGAGACACGCCAGCGTCACACATCTGACACGCAGGGCCCCACTCCCACGTGCGGTCATGCCATAACCCCCCCACATCAGGCCTGCACTGGGACACACACATGCATCCCACGCTTGGGCATGCGCTTGTGCCCTGGTGCTCATGAACGCATGCCTTGCGATAGCGGCGGGTGCGGATGTCTGACGTGCGTTTGTGCACACGGGCCTGCGCACGCTCACGTGTTGCACTGGGCATCGATGCGCCCTGGAGCCGAGGCCAGGACTGACCCCATCCGAGGACCGTGGCAGGGGAGGGAGCACCAGCTCCGTGGGGCGGGGGGAACTGAGGCTCAGATGTGACGCGGGCGGCTGGAGACCCCAGGAGTCGGGCCAAGCCCTGCACTTGCAGGCGGATCCAGGAGTCCGGCCAGCCCTGGTGTAGCAGCAAAGGAGGTGGGGGGGCTGCAGCAGGGAGGACATGGCCCGGGTGCGTACTTGGTGCCTGTCAGGCCCAGGGGCTGGGATGCGGCACGGCTGCTTCTGTGCCCAGGAGCGAAGGGCTGGGCCCACCGAGCTGCGGGTGCCCCTCTGCCCTGGGCTGGCAGGGGGTGGGGGCTGCGGTGGCAGCTGCAGCGCTGGCTCTGCCCCGTCTCCCTGGTGCCGGGAGCTGACTTCACCTCCCCGGGGCAGGCGCGAGCTGGGATTCGCTCCCGGGGCCCCTGGGCTCGGCCTGCTCCTGGCACCTGGGAGATGCAGCAACTGCACTCGCTGCCACGCTGCGGGGGGGGCAGCTGCTGTGCACGGGGGGCCATAGCTGATGCCCAGGTGCCCCCCCCCCCCACAGGGTTCAGCCGACTCCTACACCAGCCGCCCGTCCCTGGACTCCGACGTGTCCCTGGAGGAAGACCGCGACAGCGCCCGGCGCCAGGTGGAGAGCCAGGCCCAGCAGCAGCTCAACAGAGCCAAGGTGCCAGCGCGGGGCATGGGCACACGGCGCAGCCTGCCTGCCATGGATACAGTCATGGGGGGCAGCAGGGAGTGGGCACACGCATGCACACCCACGCTCACCTTCCACATTACACATGCATGCATGCACACACGTCCCCATGAACACTCGCGTACATGTGTAGGCACAGATGTGTGCATGCACACACGTGCACACCCCTGCACACACATCCCCATGGACACACGTACAAGTGCAGGCACATGTGCAGACATGTGTGTACACCACCCCCACATGCAGGCATACACATCCCCACATACACACGTGTGGAAATCACTATGCATGCGCGCACACCCTTCCACATACACACACACATATGTGCAAACACCCCATGCATGTACACCCGCCCTCCACTCATGCACATATATTTGCCACACACACACGTGCAAGCACTCCAGGCATGCACACACAAACACACATGTAAACCCCCCATACTTGCATGGACATCCCTCCACACACACACACACACACACACGCGCGCGCGCGAAGCCCTCCATTCATGCACACACACCCCTCTACATGTGCTGTCGTGGCCCTCCTGGGCAGCAGGGTGCAGATGCAGACAACATGGAGTAGGGGGCAGGGACCCCCGGCCTGCACTGACCCCCTTCTCGCCCACCCCCAGCACAAGCCAGTCGCCTTCGCCGTCCGCACCAATGTCAGCTACTGCGGCGCACTGGATGAGGAGTGCCCAGTGCAGGGTGCCGCCATCAACTTCGAAGCCAAAGACTTCCTGCACATCAAGGAGGTGAGTCCAGGGGTGGCGGAGGTGGGGGGAGGCCAGACGCCTGGGTACCATCCCCTGTGGAGGGGGGCAGCACCCATCCCGCCCCGCCGTGACTCCCCCCCTCGCTTCCCCCCAGAAATACAGCAACGACTGGTGGATCGGGCGGCTAGTGAAGGAGGGGGGAGACATCGCGTTCGTGCCCAGCCCCCAGCGCCTGGAGGCCATGCGGCTCAAGCAGGAGCAGAAGGCCAGGTGAGGGCACAGGCATCGCCCGCCTGCTACAAGGGTGCTCCTCAGCTGTCCCCTGCACTCAGCCACTGCTGCTTCCCCCCCAGGAGACCAGGCAACGCCTCCGGCCTTGGTGACATCGGGACCCGG
This sequence comes from Crocodylus siamensis, assembly GCF_052110815.1. Taxonomy (NCBI): domain Eukaryota; kingdom Metazoa; phylum Chordata; order Crocodylia; family Crocodylidae; genus Crocodylus; species Crocodylus siamensis. The sequence continues at coordinate 5,746,784 of NC_143400.1, forward strand.
CGATCGCCTCCCCCCTCACTAGGTAACCGGGGGGCCGCGGCCCCAGCCACCCTTGCACACGCGTTCTCACGCCTGATCCCTGCCAAGGGTGCAGACAGCTGGGCCCTCTGCCCCAGGCACCCCCCAGCGGGGCACAGGGCTCCCAGGTCTCCTGCCCCCTCCCCAGTGGCTCCTAATTCACTCACCAGCACCTGTTTCTTCTCTCCTCTCCTCTCCCCAAAGCGAAGCAGAAGCAAAAGCAGGTGAGTTCTCCAGGCGCAGGGGCAGTGGGCACTGCCGGCCTGAGGGCAGCAGGGATGCTGCGCTTCTGGGATGAAGCTGATCCACCTTTACCCAAGCCAGGGGCAGGAAGGGGAGCAGAGATGTCCCCACCCAGCTGGGAAGGGCAGGGGTGCAGCTTGTCCGGGATGCCTGGGCCCTCCAGGGCCGTGGAGGGACCCCAAAGATCTGGGGCACCAATGCAGGGTCCAAGGGGTGGTGCTGCGGGGGCCCCCCCTGAGCCCTCTGCCCTCCCTGCAGACAGAGCACATCCCCCCCTACGACGTTGTCCCCTCCATGAGGCCCGTGGTGCTGGTGGGACCCTCCCTAAAAGGATATGAGGTAGGAGGGGGGGTTCCCCGAAATTGGCCCCACCCCTTGCTAATCTGGGGGGAGCACCCCTGAACACTGGGGCTGGGGGCCCTCCACAACCCCCTCCCCTCAACCCAGCTAGGACCGCTTGCTCCTGTCCCCCAGCTGCATCCAGACCCAGGGTGAACGGAGAATCCCCCTTGCAGTATGGGGGCTCCGATACACCATGTCCTGCAGGGGGATGCATGGGCCGGGCACAGGCATGGTCTGTCTGGGCCTGCGTGACCTTGGGGGGCAGAGGCCTCAGGCCCAATGAGCAGGGGGGGGGCTGCAGAAGGCTGCCCCCCAGCCCAGTGACCTTGGGGATAACACGGGGCCACTGACCCTTGTGCCTGCAGGTGACCGATATGATGCAGAAAGCTCTTTTCGACTTCCTCAAGCACCGATTCGATGGCAGGTGAGCGCCCCCCCAGTCCCTTCCCCTCCCCCTTGGCCCCCCCTTAGTGCGTCATGGCCCCTGTGCCCTGCAGGATCTCCATCACCCGCGTCACGGCCGACCTGTCGCTGGCCAAGCGCTCTGTGCTCAACAACCCAGGCAAGCGCGCCATCATCGAGCGCTCCACCACACGCTCCAGCATTGGTGAGTGCCCACTGCCAGCTCCCGCGCCCCCCAGGCCTGTGCCAGCCCCAGGGCTCACCTGTGCCCCCCTTGCCTGCAGCGGAGGTGCAGAGTGAAATCGAGCGCATCTTCGAGCTGGCCAAGTCGCTGCAGCTGGTGGTGCTGGACGCCGACACCATCAACCACCCCGCGCAGCTGGCCAAGACCTCGCTGGCCCCCATCGTCGTCTACGTCAAGGTCTCCTCGCCCAAGGTCAGCCGGGCAGGGGCCACTGGGAGCCCTGGCGTGTAGCGCCCCCTGCCACTCCCTGTAAGGCCCGGGGTCTAGGACATTGGCACCGAACCCCAGGGCCCAGAGGTTTTGTTGACCCCTCAACCCCAGCAGGTCCAGCTGGACTCTGGAGCATCCCCGGGGAGTGGGTGGGGTCTGTGCACGTCCTGGCCTGCGTGACCCTGGTGCCCCCCCAGGTGCTGCAGCGGCTCATCAAGTCCCGGGGCAAGTCTCAGGTGAAGCATCTCAATGTGCAGATGATGGCGGCCGACAAGCTGGTGCAGTGTCCCCCAGTGAGTGTCCCCCTCTCCCGGCTGCCCCCGGGGACCCCTCGGACAGGCTCTTACCTGTCTCCTACCCCCAGGAGCTCTTTGACGTCATCCTGGACGAGAACCAGCTGGAGGATGCGTGCGAGCACCTGGCCGAATACCTGGAGGTTTACTGGAGAGCCACGCACCACCCCTCGCATGGGCCTGGCCCTGCCACGCCACCCACCGCCATCCCAGAGCTCCAGGTAGAAGGGGCGGGGGGGCTACGGCAGCATGTGCGTCACACCCCAGCAGTTCCTGCATCTCTGTGGCCCCTGCCCACCCCCTGCCCTGGTCTCTGCCCCCAGAACCAGCAGCTGCTGGGGGACCAGGGCAACGAGCACTCGCCCCTGGAGCGCGACAGCCTGATGCCGTCAGATGAGGCGAGTGAGGCATCGCGGCAGCCCTGGGCGGCCTCGTCGCCGCGCGGCTCCCGGCACCTGGAAGACGAGTACACCGACACCTACCCCGACCTGTACCAGCCGCACCGGCACCGCCACAGCGGGCTGCACAGCACCAACGGGCATGACTCCCAGGATCGCCTGCTGGAGCGCGATGGCGGCCAAGGCCACTGGCAGCGCAGCCGGCCCTGGGCCAAGGACAGCTACTGAGGGACCCCCGCCCAGGCCTGGCATCCCTGGCTCCAAGCAGCCCCACAGGGCTCAGGGAGCTGCTGGGCAGGGCCCCGCGTGCCCAGAGCTTGCGTGTGCCTCCAGCTGAGCCATGGGCAGGGGGCATCCCCCCTCCTTCCCCCACCCCCAGCCTGCATGGGTGTGACCCCTCCGGGCCTTGCGCAGGGTGGTGGGGGGGACACAGGTCATCTCCTCGCAGGCGACCCGGCTCAGTCTCCCGGGGGTGGCAGCACAGCACAGAGACCCGGAGGAGCCAGGACTCCTAGGTTCCACTCCTGGCTTGGGCACCTCCCCCCATACCCCCTTCCCCCCTCACTGCTTCGAGGGACAGGGACAGGGCAGCTGCTGCCCGAGCGCGTCACCCTCCCTCTTGGAATTGCACCCACGAATGCACGTCCACCAACTGCGCCCTGCTGCCCTCTGCCGGACGGAGCGGGCTGGGGCCGATCCCTGCGGTGCCGCAGCAGCGCCTTTGTTACACCTTTTGTAGAAAGCACCAATCTCCCCGACGACATCGCCCGTTTCAACAAGAACCTTTGCAGATCATGCGTGGTGTCTGCCTTGTTTCCCCTGTGCGGGGGGTGGGGGGGGAAAATGATGATGATTGACCATGGGGCTGCAGGGACCCCGCCTCGACCTTGCTACCATGCCAGGGCCTCAGCTGGGAAGCACAGACTCTAGGAGCATCCCCGCGTTGGGAGGCTGCAAGGCCAAGGTAGACCTAGAGTGCCGCTGCCCACCCTAGCCCCTAGCTGTGGCAAGGGGAAGGCTCCAGGGGACAGACAGCAAGGCTGATTCCTGCCTCAAGCTGTGCTTGAGTCCCAGGGACCATGGGCCAGGGGCAGCAGCCCTCCCCATCTACTGCCCAGACAGCCCTGCTCATGTTGCAGGCCAGCAGGAAGGGTGCACAGGTCCTGTCCCTCTCCTCAAGGCCTGACTGGACTGCCCCCAGCCAGCCCCGGTGGCACAGAGGGATAGCTCCCAGGACACATCCTGTGGTTTATTCCTTGCCCCAGGCCCAACAAGGACTCAACACAACAAAAAGGATCAAGTGACAGAGGACAGTGGAGGGGGCAGGAGGGACCCTGAGGCATGAGACTGGGCTCACAGCCGTGGGAAGCCCAAGAGTGGGGGTGGGGAGACAGGCCCCCTCCAGTCCCTAGCAAAAGGAGTCTGCTTCCAGTCCCAAATCCTGCTTAAAACAGAAGGGTTTAATTCGAGCCACGGCGTGGCTCTGCTGAGGGTGGCGGGCACTGCCCCAAAGGCCCAGCTGCCAGGGCCGCATGGGGCAAGGTACAAGCTACAAGTCGTCACGTGGCTGCAGCCCCAGCAGGAGGTCCCTAGGGCACAGGAACCCCCCTCCCAGGTCTGGACCATGACCCCAGGGAGGGGTGGGGTGCAGCAGGCTTTTTTGGTTCCTGCTTGTTCCCTAACGGCTCTGCCCAACCCAGAGAGGTGAAGCCCAGGCTGGGTGGAGCCTGGCTGAGCAGGGGCAGGGAGTGGAGTCCAGGCTGCTCCAGGCACAGGGCAATACCTGGCAGCCACAAGCAAAGTCTGGGGCAAAAAGAGGCCCCCTTCTCCGGCAGGCTCCCCTGGGAGAAACTGTTAGCACGCAGCATCCCGTGGCTCAGGCAAAGATGGTCTCCTCCCGCCGCTTCTTGGTGAGGATGGTGCCAGGTTTGTGCTGGGCATCGGGGTGGTTGGCCAGCTCCGGCGGGCAAGAGGACACGGGGCTTTCCAGGATGGCCTGCTTCAGGTCGTAGAAGACGGCCGAGTCCTCCTTGGTGAGGAAGGTGATGGCCACACCGCTCTTGCCGGCTCGGCCCGTCCGGCCAATGCGGTGGATGTAATCTGCACAGAGAAGCCAATCAGGTAGCGCCAAGGTGCCAAGCTGTGGCCACCTCTGGGGTGCAGCAGCTTGGAAACAAAGCCAAGTGCCAGGAGCCTGCCTTCAGCCACACTGGCAACTGGTGGCTCTGTGCTTCATCCCGACCTGGCACACGGCCCCCACCAAACATGTTCTCTACACCCCAACAGTCACCCATGTGCCCGACTGAGCCTGGGGGATGCACAGGGGGGAGGCAGGGACTCACCTTCAATGTTTTTGGCCATGTCATAGTTCACCACCATGGAGACGTCTTGGATGTCGATACCACGGCCAGCCACGTCCGTGGCAACCAGGATGTCCTTCGCACCAGCCTTCAGGTTGGACAGGGCAAACTCTCGCTGCTCCTGGCCCTTGCCACCGTGCAGGGTGCAGGCATTGTACTGTTCAGACACGAAAAGGCAGCTCAGAGCTGGGTTGGGTGCTGGTACTATGGCATCCCCCAACCTGGCAAGGGCTTGGTGACCCCCCACCCAGCAGGCGCCGCAGGCCCCAGAAGAGCGAAGAGCGAACGCTGCACAGCCCTTGCGGGTGGGAACGGGCCCAAGCCAGAACCCCCTCCTGCATAAGACGCAGGATCTGCAGGGCCCAGTGGCTACACCACAGCCAAGCTGCACAGGCAGCACCCTCAGCCCCGTGGCACCACCTACCCCCATCTTCTCCAGTGACTTCGCCAGCACATCACAGCCCTTCTTCTGGTTAACGAAGATGATGATGGGTGGGTCGAAGCCCTGCTCCAGGATGGCTAGCAGCTTCTTCCTATTGGGGGAAAAGGGGGTGGGGATCAGCAGGCAGGACAGGACAACAAGACCTTACAGAGGCACCTCCCAGCCACAGCAGGCCCCGGGGCTCCCCACCCCACCCCCAAGGCTCCCCTGGGAAAGATGAAGCTTCCCAGCTAGATGCCATGGCCCCAGTCCCAGCACAGTTCCTGACTCGGTACCTCTTCTCCGACTCTGACATGAGGAAGACCTTCTGCTCCACACGCTCATGGGGCTTGCCAGCCGAGCCAATATACACCACAGCTGGGCGGCGCAGGTAGCTGCGAGCCAGGCGCTCCACCGCTGGTGGCATGGTGGCCGTGAACATCACCGTCTGCCAGAGAGATGGGTACATGAGCGAAAGACCTAGGCTGAAGTGGCCTCAGGGGACTCCCTATCTTCTGGGGGTTTGGGGGGACAGACATGGGGGACTGAAGCTGGAAGAGGCAGGACCAGGTCTCTCACCCCGGCTAGTGAAACACCCCCTGCCTCTGTGCTCACCCAGGCTCCTCCTGGGGCTCTGGGGCTCATACCCTTACTTCCTCAACTCCCCCTGGACCACCTCTTCTGGGTCCAAGTGCAGCCCCAACACCCTCCCATGCTGACCTGCCGGTACTTGTGCTTGCCCGACTCGAAGTTGGCCAGCATCTTCTCAGGATCCTCGGCCTCATCAGTGTCAGGCTTCTGGTTGGTGACGGGCATGTGCTCCAGAATCTTCTGCACGTCGGGCTCAAAGCCCATGTCAATCATCCTGTCAGCCTCATCAAGCACCACATAGGTGCAGCGGCTCAGCACCAAGTACCGGTTCTCCAGCACGTCGATGAGCCGGCCCGGTGTGGCAATGACGATCTGCGAAGGGTGCCAGCATCAGACCCACTGCACTCCCCCGGCCCCTCCCACCCCCAGCCAGGGTCTGACCCTGCGCTCACTTCACAGCCCATGCGCAACCGGAAGCCCTGGTCCTCACGGGAGATGCCCCCAATCACAGCCACAGTGCGAATGCCCAGCGGCTTCCCAAACTTGATAGTCTCCTCCTCGATCTGCTGGGCCAGCTCTCGTGTGGGGGCCAGAATGATGGCATAGGGGCCCTGGTCCGATTCTTCGATCCTGCATGGTGACACGGTAGGCATGAGACCGTGCCACCCAGCCATCCCATCTGCCCTCCCTGCCCTGCTCCCAGGCCGGCAGCTCTCACCTGTCGATCTTGGGCAGCGTGGTGATCCAAACTAGCAAGGGGATCAGGAAGGCAGCCGTCTTGCCGCTGCCAGTCTCAGCCACGCCAATGATGTCGCGGTTCTGCAGGCCAATGGGGATGGCCTGGCGCTGGATGGGGGTGGGCTCCTGGACAGCAGGGAATGGAGCCAGTGAGAAGGGACCAGAGTCCCGCAGGGCAGCCAGGCCAAAGGGGGCTGACAGCCAGGCCTCCCAGGCCCCTCTACCTTAAACCACATTCCTCCCAGACCAGGAATCCTGGGCCAGGGACTGAGTCCAGCTCGTGGCGAGAATGGGCTGTGCACCCTTGGCAGGGAGAGGGAATTTGCACTCACCTTGTAGCCGCACTTGTCGATCACCTCTAGGATGTGGGGGGGCAAGGAGGAGTCCTTCCAGGAGCGGATAGGGTTGGGGATCTTGCCACCCTTGGTGGTGATGCTGTAGTCCTCGCGGAAGATGCGCCAGTCTCGGTCCGTCATCTCGTCCAGCTTCTTCTGCGACCAGTGCCGGTCATCCCAGCGCTGCTTCGCTTCCTTCTTCCGCAACTTGCGCAACCGGGCCCTGCAGGGAGGGGACACCAGTAATCGGGTCTCCCATGTGCTCTGCTGAGCAGAAACCACCTGCCACCCTTGCTGGGCAAACATGGGGCAGAATGCAGCCAGCCTCACCGCAGGTATCCCAGAAGCACCTCAGCTCCAGGCCCACGGAGGTCTCACACCTGCACCCAAACCACCTGCCCTCATGCCCCATTCCTGCACACTTGCAGTGCAGCTAGTGACCGGCCCTAATAACCCTGCAGCCGTGGGCCAGACCCGAGGCCCCACGCCGCAACCTATGCCCCCAAAACACGTCTGGTGACAGAACCTCCCAAGCCTGGAGCCAAGCCCGAGAACCCCACCCCCCTTCACCACAGCAGCCACTCACTCCTCCTGCTCCTTCTCCTCCAGCGTCCGCCGTTTCTCCATCAGGTCTCCATAGAAGCGCGACTGCTCTCGCTTCTGCTGCTTCAGGTCAATGCCGGCAATGAAGCCGCGGCCCAGCAGCTGCACCTGGTGCCGCTCCTTGTACCTGCACAACAGGAGGCGATGGGGTCAGAGCAGCTATGGTGGCACCCCAGGCTGCTCTGGTGCTCCACAACAGGTAGGGAAACCTGGAGATGACGACGGGGGAAGACCTCCTCTGCCCTGAACAGGTGACTCCATGGCACCAGTTAGCCCTGGCTCTGGGCTGCACTCACAGTGGGTTGTAGTCGATGGACGTGTCCTCAGATGCGTCCCACTCAAAGACAAACTTGCGGTCGTTCAGGTGCCGAGTGCGTCTCCGCTTCTTCACACCACCCAGGTACCGCTCCTGCAGGCAGTGTGGTCATCAGCGCCCACCCAGCAGACGCAACCAGCCCTAGGAGCCTAAGAGAAAGGGACTGCCAGCCCCCAGCTCCCCTGCCCCATTCCTTCAGCCCCCACCCCACTCCACAGTTGCAAGGGAACTGAGGTGTCCTGTCTCCCAGCCCACAGGAGATACGGACTCCCTGCCTGGGGGCAGCAGCATGACCGGGAGAACCGAGTACCTTGATAGCGTGCAGCTCCTTGCTCTTGTCCTTCTCCTCGCGGATCTTCTGCCGCCCCTCCTCATCCTCATTGCCATTGGTCTCGCGCTCCATACGCTCCCGCCGCTCTCGGCGCTCCCGCTCCTGTGGGTCCTCTGTGGGGTGGGCAAATGGAGACTCAGCATACCCCACGCTCGAGGGCAGCACCAGCGGCCCTCCTAGGGCTGGGTAGAATCCACCCCCCCGACAGGCACTCACCCAGCATCTTCCTCCCCATATCCTGGAACTGCTTCCTCTTCTTCCTCTCCTCCTCCAGCAGCCGCTGCCGCTCCTCCACCTCCTGTTGGCGCCGCTTCAGCGCCTCGGCCTCCCGCTCAGCTTTGGAGAGAAACTTGGGCTGGAGAACAGAGAAGGCAGTAAGCACAGCCCAGCAGGGCAGCACCCTCCATGCCCCCATCCTCTCACACAGCCCCAGCCTGCTGCAACCCCACTGCACAGCGCAGAGCCAGGGACCCAGAGGGGAGCAGCTTTCTATCTGCACTACTGCCAAGACTGGGCCCAGCAGCGGGGAGGGAAGGAGGCAGCCCCCCAACAGCGTACGGCACTGCTCATCCTCACCTTGGCCTCTGCCTCCTCTTCAGCCTTCTTCTTGGCCAGCAGCTCCTCCAGCGACAGGGGCTGGGCCTGCAAACATAGGATGGCGCCATCAGAGCCCTAGAGCTGTGCCAGCCCCACACCGCGCCAGGCAGAGAGAGGACCCAATGCCAGGCTGTGCTTGCCCCTCCCCGACACCCCACCTTCTCCTTCCTCATCGCTGCATCCTCCTCCTCCTCCGCCGCCCTGCGGGAGTCTCTGTCCTTCCGGAACTTGGAGTCCTTGCCTCGGCTCGGGGACAAGCTCCTGCGCAGGGGAAACCAGGCACGGGTCCCAGCTCAGTCCCCTCCAGCGCCTTGCTGGCAGGATCTCACCCACCCGCTCCAACTCCCCTCGTCTTCCCCGCCCTCCCGGCCGGGCAGGGAGCCTCCACCCACTCGTCCCATGCCCCCACCCCGTCGCGACAGACCTGGAGCGCTTGCGGTCCTTGTCCCGCCGGTGCCCATCTTTCTCCCGGTCGCGGTCCTTCTTGCTCCTGTCGCGCTCCCGCTCTTTGTGTCGCCGCTCCCTGTGAGGGCAGAGCCCCGTGGCAGAGGCTGCAAACACCGGGTCTGCCTGTCCCCCCGCGCCAACAACCCCTGCCCCGTCTGGGAGCGGAGCCGGCTGCGCCCCCACCGCCTCCCCGGGGCCCTGCCCCTGCCCCGCACCTGTCGGCTGACTTGGACCTGGAGCGGGACCGCGAGCGGCTGCCCCGCCGCCTCTCCCGGGACCGGTGCCGCTTCCTGTCCTTGCCCGGGGGGCTCTTCCTGTCGCGCTCCCGGTCTCGATCCGGGGAGCGCGAGCGCTTGCGATCCTCCTTGGCCGGGGACGGGTCCCGCTCCTTCTTCTCCACCAGCTCCCCCGCCATCTACCGGGGCCGAAACGCTGTCAGGACCGGAGGCGAGACCCCGCTGTCCCCGGCGCCGGGAGGAGCTCCCGCGGGCATCGTGGGGGGAGCAGGGCGCGGGGCCCCAGCAGGCGGGCGACCTCCCAGGAAACCGAGGAACGAGCTAGGGGAGGTGGGGAAGGGGCCCGGGCGTCCCACCACGCTTACCACCGTCGGCGTCACCAGGCCCCAGGTCCCCGCGCCGCCGCCGCCATCTTAGCGGGCTCGCTCCGGAACCAGGCCCCGCCGCGCGGCATGCCGGGAAGGCGAGTCCATTGCCCCGGCGACAACAGCTCCCAGGAGGCGCCGCGCGGCCAGGCTGGCGCCGACTGCGTTGGCTCGGCGCCTACAGCTCCCAGCAAGCGCCGCGGCACCGTACCGGAAAGCGGTCCCATTGGCTCAGCCGGCGCCACGCTGGGAAGGCGAGCGCGGCCGCGGGGCACGCCGGGAAATGTAGTTGCGGGCCGGGCTCCGCTCTGGGATTAACCCCTTGCAGGCCGGAGCGGGCCGCGGGGGACACCCCTGCTCCACACCTGGAGGCTTTGCTCCTGGTTCTGTCACCGACGCTCCTTCCCGCCGAGGTCACCTCCCTGCACCTCCACCAGAGGCTGCCCACCCTCCACAGACAAGAGGCACACTGGGCACAGGCTGCTACTATCCACTGTATTTTCCATAATAAATAAGCTTTTTAATAACATTGAACATGGAACAGAGAGTCATCCCCCCAGACAAAAGGTCTGTAAAACAAAAGCCACTCCCCCCCGACAGTCCCATCCCCCCCCCCCCCACAGGCAAAGGCGGTGCTGCCCCTGCCCTGGGGCCAGGTAACATCAAGGCGAGCGGCTGGTGCCAGGCAGCGCGAGGGCCAGGGACAGCAGCAGATGGAGGCGACAGGGCACGGCTGGACAGCGAGTGGGCCTTAGAGGGGAAACAATGAGTCTGTGGCGCGTTGTCCCGGCTCCGGGAGTGCAGGAGCCACCATCAACCAAGCCCCGTCTGTGCCAAGCAGCCTGGAGGAGCCCCAGGGTCACCCCAGGGCCCGGGCAGCCCCTCTCCCCATCCCCTGGAGAACGTGCGCGGAGCCTGCGTGGGAAGCAGTGCAATGAGCTGGGCCAATTCTGGGGCTGCCGCAGCTGGGGAAGCCCTAGGCCCCGAATCCCTTCTGCAGGGGAAGGCGTCACATGGGGCCTGCTCCTCTGGGGGGGCATGACCCGGCTCCCAGCTCCCCCTTGCTGGGGCAGCCCTCCCTCCCTCCCCGTTGCAGGGGCTGGAGAGTGTCCAGGGGCTGGAGGCAGGCCCACCCCCTCACATGACAGAGCAGCTTTTCGCCTTTTCCTTCTTGAAGGTGGAAGAGATGAGTTCAGAGCGGCTGGGCAGGTGCAGCAAGCGCTTGGAAAGGCTGCGTGTGGGACTCTTAGGGGGCGGGGGGCTGCCCTTGCTCAGGCAGACGCCGGAGGCCGTGCGGAAGATGCTATGGACGCTTTTCTCCGAGGTGAAGGCGGAGCACTCCAGGTAGCTCTCGGCTCCCAGCTGCTTGGCCACAGCGCAGCCCTACAACCCGAGCAAAGAGAGAGATGAGGGGGCACCAGGAGGGGAAGGTCCTGAACACCACACCAGACCACTCAAGCCAGAGCCAGGTCCTTCCAGGCTGGGGCAAGAAGGCAGGACGCTGGCACTCACCTGCTCGTAGGAGACGGGAGCCTGCTTCTGGTGGGACAGCTCCAGGAGAGTGCTCAGGTCGGTTCGCAGGTCCGTCTTGCAGCCGATCAGCAGCACCCGGGTGCTGGGGCAGTAGTCCAGGATTTCTGTCTTCCACTGCAGGGACCATGGAGGGGAGATGGGGGGTCAGGGAGCCCTAGGCCAACACCCCTAAGCCCTCCCTGGTACCACCCCAGTGCTGCCCTGGCTAATGAAGGAACTACACTCCGCTCCAGGGGTACAGGGGCATTCCTAGGTGCTGAGCCTGGCCCCACCAGACCCCTGGGGAAGGGGTATCAGACCAGAACCCTCCACCCCTGCAGATGAGGCCACGTAAGTGGGGGGTGAGGCGTTACATCTAGCCCACAGCAGGACCAGCCCCTAATGCTAGAAGGGAGCAGCAAGTGGCTAATGCAGAGGACCTGCACCCCCCCACAAGCAGCAGCAAATGAGGGGCTACCTTCCCCCCCCACCACTTTTCATCCCCACTCCAGCCCAGTCCCATGGCACCAACCATCCCTTTAAAATCAGGCCACCCCCCAAAGATAATCAGCTGGGCACAGAGCCTGCCCAGAGGGCACTTCTGCCCCTCTTCAGGGTCAGCCCCAAGACTTTCCTGCCCCAGGGGCAAAGACCCAGGCCTGGGGGGGTGAGTATCACCTTCTTGAGGGTGCTGTCCAGGGTCTCGGGGCGGCTGATGTCAAAGCAGAGCAGGACGGCGTCTGAGTCGCTGTAGCAGAGCGGGCGCACGTTGTCGTAGTAGGGGGACCCTGCGAGGGAGGGCAGGAGTCACTGGGGGGTGCTGTGGGCTGGCCTATTGCCCCCACTGGGCCTCAGGGCCAGGTTGTGCCCGGCAGCCCAAGTTCCCTCCTGCCTCCCTGCAGATTTTTGGGAAATGGCTCCTGTGCCATTTATATAACCACCACCCCCTGCTCCCTCCCTTTGCAGCACCAAGCTTGCCAGGCCTGGGGAGGGGGGCAGTGGGTGCCCACCCGGGGAGCAGCAGGGTGGCAGCTGCAGAGTGGGGGTGGGGGTGGGGGGGCACAGTCACAGATAAAGGGAACAAAGGAAAGGATGTTGCACCCCCAAGCAAAGGGGGGCCCCAGTGCAGCCCCCAGGCCAGGGTGCGGGGGGGGGTGCTGCCCGGGGCCCCTCCCCGGCCCCCCACCCCCCCCAGCAGATCCAGGGCTTTGCAGCCCAGACGCTCCGTGCTCAGAATAGCAAACAGTGCCAGCTCCTGCGCCAGCCCAGCACATCGCCATAGCAACCGGGATGGGGGGGCTGCAGGGGTGCTCTGGATTAGGGGGCTACAGGAGTGAGGGGGGCTGCCCCGCAACCCCCACCAACCCCCCGGAACCCCCAACTGCCCCCGGGACATACCCGCAGCTCTGCAGTGCCAGAGCTGCACAGGGGGGAGGGGGGCAGACAACACAGAGCGCCCCCCAGACACGCGTGTCAACCCCCCCGCGCATCCCCCCGTACCGGAGGTGTCCCACAGGCTGAGCTCCACGCGGGTCTCCTCGCCCTCCAGGCAGGCCGTGTAGTTCTCAAAGACCGTGGGCACGTAGGTCTGCGGGCGGGGGGAGAGGGGTCAGTCCCGGCCAGCCGAGGCCACGGCGGCGGGCGCCGGCCCCCGTGGGCCGCCCACGCGCGACCTGGCTCACCTCGGGGTAGCAGTCCTTGGCCAGCACCTGCAGCATGGCCGTCTTGCCGCACTGCACGTCGCCCACCAGCACCAGCTTGCAGCGCGCCACGGCGGCCGCCACCGCCGCCGCCGCCCTCCGCTCCCTCATGGCGAGCAGCTCCCACGCGCGACTCCCCCGCGCAGCGCAACGCCCCGGAGCCCAGACAGGGAGGCCGCGGTCTTATAGCGCCGCGCCGGCCAATGGCGGCCCGGGGCGGGGCTCCCGCCGCCCAATCGGGACAGCGGGCAGCGCGCCGGCCGGCCAATGGCGGCGGGGCTGAGTCACAGCGGCCCGGGCCGGGGTCGCTGCCCCCCGGGGGAGAGGGGGGTCTCGGGTGGGTGACGGGGCTGGGGAGGGTTTTGGGTGGGTGCGGAGGTGGAGGCTGGGGGGGTCTCGGGTGGGTGACGGGGTGGGGAGGGGTTTGGGTGGGTGCGGAGGTGGGGACTGGGGGGTCTCGGGTGGGTGATGGGGTGGGGAGGGTCTTGGGTGGATGCTGGAGTAAGAAGGGGTCTAGGATGGGTGGGGGCGAGGGGTGGGGTGCGGTACCGGGTGGGGGCTGGGGTGGGGAGAGGTTTCAGGTGGGTGGTGGCTAGGGCTGGGGGTCTCTGGGGGGTGCTGGGATGGGGAGGTGGGTGGGAGGATGGGGGGGTAGGTGGAAACTAGGGTGGGGAGGGGTCTTGGGTGGGTGCGAGACTGGAGTGGGGGTTCGGGTGGGTGGGTGCTAAGGCTGGGTGGATGTGGGGTGGGAAGTGTCTCTTGTGGGGCAGTGGGGGGGGTCTGTTGAGTGGAGCTAGAGTCTCCAGTGGTAGTGGTTGAGAGTGGGGCGGATGCCGGGGCTGGTTGGAGGGGGCAGGACAGGAACTAATTGCCTCCCTCAGCCCCCAGGCTTGCCCCCACCTGCTCCACGGGAGTCTGCCTGGGCAGCTTTGCGCGCCCCCGACCATCCCCAGGGTCACACCAGGCTTTAACCTGGCCCAGGGCCCTTCTCCTCTGGGAGCGTTGGGGCATTGGCATCAGCAGAGATCCCTCCACATACCCCAGAGCTCACCGCAGCCCCAAGTCTGTGTACAGCTGGGAGTGGGCACAGGGCACTTGGGAGGGGGGTGCCCACCACTGTAAGGCCTGGGTGTGAGAGGTTCACAGGGTGGCCTGCTCTGGGCATCAGATGACCCGTGATAAGTGCCTGTGTGCCCACACGGACCCCGGGGCGGGGGGCTGGAGCAGCCGTGCAGCCTTGCTCAACGCCACATCCCTGGGTGACGAGTGGGCACGTGGCCCATGATGTGGCCTGTGTCTCCACCCTGGCCTGCCCACTCTGCCCGCGCCCCTGCACCTGAGGAAATGCTGGGTAATGTTTAACCTGTGCATTGCGACACCCCCTGCAGTGGATGTCTGGCCTGGGCAGGAGACGGGCCTGAGCAGCCTGCCAGGAGGTGCCCCCAGGGGGGTGAATGCAGCCCCACCCCACAGCCGCCTGCCCCCGGGAGCCCGGGAGCTGGCCCCAGGCCCTGCCGGATGCCCCAGGCCTGCAGAGTTGGGGGGCAGAGGCTGGGCTTGGCCCCGGGCCCTGCTCCAAAGCCTTTCCAGCCCCAGGTTGGCCCTGATAAGGGTCCTGGGGAGCGGGATCTGGGCCGGTGCTGGGGAGGGGAACTCCCCAAGCTGAGTCGGGGCTGGGGGAGCCGCCAGGACTCCTGGGGTCCCGTGTCGGCTGGACAGGGCACACGCGGGCCAGCTCCGCGAGGGAGAGCGCGGTCAGGCTGAGAGCAGGGTCGGGCCCCCGGGGTCCAGTCCTAGACCAGTAAGGACCTGGCAGGCCAAGCGGGGGGGCCCAGGCCAGGAGCCGGTGAGCCAGCTCCCGGAAGGGAGAAGCGTCCCCCTCCCGGTCCCCGGCTCCGGGAATTCCCACCGCTCGGGCGCCTGCCGGGCCTGGCACCGCGTGGCCCCAGGAGGCATCGCTGGTGCCAGCTGCGCCCTTGCCCGCGCCTGGCCAGGGCTGCCCCTGCAGGAGCCCCCAGGACGGGCGAGCCCCGCGGCGGGGGGGGGGGGGCGACACGGGGGCTTTATGGACCTGTCCAGCCAGCCTCGGGCCTGTGACGTGAGCCCCGGGGCTTTCCAGCCCCGAAGCCTGCCTGGCTGCCCCCCCAGCACACGCACACCTCCGAGCCGTGGGGCACCGCGGGGGCAAGGGAAACTCCACTGATTGCAAAGGAAATGTGAGAAATTCCCAGGTTTCCTGGCAGCCGCCGCCAGGACGAGACGGTGCCGGGACGGCCAGCTCCTGGCGGGGGGGCCCCCGCAGCTGTCTGGGCTCCAGGGGGAGCTGGCGGGGCGCGGGGAGGCGGGGGCAGTCCCCGAGACAGCCGCCCCCCCGGCCCCAGGGCGGGCGGAGAAGGGGGGCGGGGGGCTCCAGGCACCTGGGCCAGGCCCGGGGAGGGCGGTAGTGGGGTGAGGGCCCCCCCGGAGGGGGGCAAGTGGGGGGCAGGGAATAATGGGGGGATCCGGTCTCTCTCCCTAGAATTAAATGCCGGTTTCCATGGCAACGGGGCTGCAAAGGGGGGGGAATCGCATTAAAACCGGAGACAGAAGCAGTGACGCCCCCTCCCCTCCTGGGTCTCCTTCGTCCCCTCCCGGGTCCGCATCGCCGTGGCAGCGGGCCCCTCCGCATCCGGCCCGGGGGTGGGAGTCGCCCCCGCGCCAGGGGACGCTCGAGTCCCGCCTGCGCCGGCTGCCCCCGCTCGACGGCCGGAAGTCAGGCAGACCGCGCCGGAAGCGGCTGTTGCTAGGAGACGGAGCGACGCGACCTGGTGGGTTGCGGTGGGGGGAGCCAGAGGGACCCCGGGGGTCGGGGGGATCTGACGGACAAGGGTCCAGCCCTGTTGAGGGGGTAGGATCCCTAAGTGGGGAGGAGATGGGGTACAGCAACGGGGGGAAAGGATCGGGGGGGGGCAGGATCCAGCCTTGTTGAGGGGAGGGGGCAGGGCTCTGGTGGGGGCTCCAGTTGAGGGGGCGGACCATGTGGGGGGAGGGATCGGGGAGTGCAGGATCCCATGGGGGTAAGGGATCTGGGGGGGACCATGGGGTAGGATCCTATGGGGGGCTGGATCCAGCCCTGGGGGTGGGGGGCGGGGCCCTGTTGGGGGTGTTCGACTATGTGGAGGGAGGGATCGGGGAGTGCAGGATCCCATGGGGGGGGAAGACATCAGGAGGCAGGATCCTGGTGGGGAGAGAGATGGGGCAGGATCCCATGGGGGGGAAAGATATCGGGGGCAGGATCCTGGGGGGAGGAGCTGAGGGGGAAGGATGGTGTGGGGGAGAAAGGATGGGGGTTGCAAAATCCTATGGGGGAACTGGAACCAGTCCGGGGGGGCGGGCAGGGCTCTGTGGAGGGGGTCAGACTATGTGAGGAGAGGGATCAGGGAGTGCAGGAACCCTTGGGGGGAAGAGATCAGGGTCAGGATCCCGGGTGGGGTGGGAACACATTAGAGGGCAGGATCCTGGGGCTGGGGGAGAGATCAGGGCAGGATCAGGGTGGGGGGGAGAGCTCAGGGCCAGGATCCCATGGGGGGGAAGGGATGGGGGTTGCAGGATCCTGTGGGGGAACTGAATCCAGTTGGGGGGCAGGGCCCTGTTGGGGGCGTTGGACTATGTTGAGGAGGGCTCAGGGAGTGCAGGATCCCTTGTGGGGGGGGAAGAGATCAGAGGCAGGATCCCAGGTGGGGGGGGGAGATCAGGGCCAGGATCTCATGGGGGGAAAGAGATCAGGGGCAGGATCCCATGGGGGGGGAAGGGATGAGGGGGCAAAATCCTGTGGGGGATGGAGTCAATGGGGGTTGCAGAATCCTGTGGAGGAACAGGATCCAGCCCTGTGGTGGGGCAGGGCCCTATTGGGTGTCCAGGGCTGGATCCAGTCGGGGGCAGGACCCTGGGGAAGGATCCCAGTCCTAGCTCCGTGGCTTCTTGCCTTGCCCAGCCCAGCCCAGCCCAGCCCAGCGCCATGCCGAGGAAGGGGCACAAGGGACCCGCAATGCCAGGCCTGAGCGAGGAGGAGCGGCTGCTGCTCATGCAGCAGAAGCTGCTGGTGGCCGAGGAGCAGAGCAAGAAGAAGGAGGATGTGCTGAGGCAGTTTCTCAAGGTGTGGCTGGGCTTGGCCCCCAGGGGGTGTAGCTGGGGCTGGGCAGGAAGGGGAACCACCAGGCCCTTCCCAGCCCCAGCTCCACCTATGACCTGTGACCCCCCTGCTGCGAGCGCCCCCCCATCCCCATGGGTCCCCTCAGGCCTGGACATCCCCCTTGGCCTCAATCCTGGTGAGTCCCCTCAGGCCTGGCCAGCCCTTGGCTGTGGGATGCGGGCACTGGTGATCCAGGAGCCAGGAGGGCATCACCTTGTGCCCCACCGCGCAGGACAAGCTGGCCAAGGAGGAGCACAACAGTACCATCAACACCAACAGGATCAACATGCAGTGGCGCCAGCTGCTGCGGGAGGCCAAGACCAAGGAGCTGCGCAGGGACATTGAGATCCTGAGCCAGACCTTCGAGCGCGTGGTGGACTGCAAGGACCACGTCATCCAGGTGAGGGTTTGGCGGGGGGGAGACATGTGGCGTGTTTGTGAGCCTAGTGGTACCCAAAATGAGGCTGGGAGAGTGGACAGTGCTGCCTTCCAGCTGGCTGGGCAGGCTGCACCCAGAAAAGGGATCCTGGGGGTTTCCTCCACCCCAGCCTGGGCAGCTGCAGGCCTTAGGTAGCGGTCGTGGGGGGCAGTTGAGACAGAACAGTCACCAGGGCATGTCTCCCCGACACGCAGGTGCTGGCCAAGGACCTCTCAGAAGCCGAAGCACAGCACGCCCATGCTCTGCGCAGCCACCTGCACAACATCGACCAGCTGCTGCAGGTGCAGCGCTGCCGCCTGTGCTACCTGGAGGAGGATTACAACACCGAGCTGGAAGCCCTCAAGAAGGAGTTTGAGACGGAGAGGTACCGGCTTGGGGGCATAGGGGAGAGGGCAGCCAGCTCAGGAGTGCCCCCGGCATTCCCCCTAGGAGTACTCCTTCCACGGTTGACAGTGTCAGCTGCAGAGCAGAGCTGGCCCTGCAGCCCCCCACCACAGCTTGGCTCTGGGGCTCAGGACCCACCCTGCCACTCCCCAGGAGGATGATCGTGGAGCAGCATGTGCAGGAGAGCCGCTACCTGGAGGACGTGATGCTGGCCATGGAGCAGAACTTTGGGGAGAGCGACTATGAGGCCAGGCTGGAGTTCCAGAGCACCAGGGACGACATCAAGAACAAGGCAGGGCTCATGGGGCAGGACATGGGGGGCAGGGGCTCGCTGAGATGCCTCCTAGCCCAGCCCAGCCAGGAGCTGGCTGCTGATTGGGAAGGGACCTGTCCTGCCTGTGCCCTGGCCAGGCTGGGGTGTCAGCGAGTCTCCGTGGGCCGTCCTTACCCAGGGCAGGAGAGAGCATTGTTGCTGGATTTGGGGGCTGCCACAGCTCAGTGGGATCAGAGTAGGAGGGGGCCTCTGAGGCCAGGAGGATCGCAGGGTGGGCTGGGCGGGACCACACTGAGTCGTGTGTACCCCCAGAACCTGGAGGAGAAGCACTACCTGCGTGTGCAGCTGGAGGGCACCGTGGAGGAGCTGTGGCGCCGCTTCCAGCAGGAGCTAAAGAGCTACACAGAAGCCACTGAGGACCGGAAGGTCGCCTTCACTGCGCTCAAGCAGAAGGACGAGAAAAGCTCTCAGGAAATTGAGGCGCAGATGAGGAAGCTACAGAAAATTCAGGTCTGCAAAGCCTCTGTCCCCAGTGCCCCTTAGCTGCAGCACCCCTCCCTGTCCCAGCTCCCCCCAGCGCCAGGGGCCCCTGTTCACCCTAGTGCCTCTCCTGGTGACTGAACACCAGTGTCTCCCAGCACCTCCCCCTGCCCCAGCCCCAGGTGCTTCTGTTCTCTCCTCAGTTCCCACCTGCAACCCAGCCTGTCTTATGGGTGCAGATGGGCTTTCCCAGCTCTGCTCCCCGAGCTTCTAAGCACCTCCCCCTGCATTGCCCATTATCACTGACACCTTGCCCCCACCCCTCCGCCCCCCAGGACTCCATCTCTGTCCTGAAGGGCCGGTTGGCAGCACACCTGCGGGACAGTGAGGAGCGGAACCGGTGTCTGCGCGAAGAAAAGGAGGTCGTGCTCAAGCAGCTGCAGAAGCTCAAGAGCCAGATGAGCCAGGCCAGGGCCCAGGCCCGCAGCAACCTGGCCAAGCTCACACTGGACAGCAGTGCCACCCTCAAGGAGCTGAATCGTGTGGAGAAGAAGGTGAGGGCGGAGGCTACCCCTTCCCGGGACAGGCCTCCCATGCCCTGACCCCCTTATCCGCGCACAGCAAATGCCACAGCCTGGGGGGGCAGGGGCAATACAGCCCAAAATCGAGCTGTTAGTTCTGCCCAAGCCATCTGGCCTTTCGTGGCCCCCATCAGGCATTCCCTCATGGTCCCCTGAAGCCCCCCCCAGCAGGAGCTGCAGCCCCACAACCTGCCCCCATCCCCAGGCCGCACGCATCCTGCGACTGGCTGAGATGTGCCGCAAGCTGGAGACGGAAGAAGAGAAGGTGCTACCCTTCTACACCTCCCTGCTGAGTGCAGCAGAGCAGCAGGAGGCACAGCAGGTCCTCTGGGAGAAGCCCACCGAGCCACTGGCCCAGGTACAGAGCTGAGGGTCTCAGGCCCTGAACCCCCCACCCTCTGGCCAGGATGCTGCGATGGGTGGAAAGTAAAAGGAGGGGGTCATATCTGGAACAGGTTTCCAGGGGACTGGCACAGCTGGAGCAAGGGCGCTGCCAGTGCAGAGGCTCGTGCTAGCAGCGGGCACTTTGCTGTGTGGGGGAAGAGGGGAGGGGTCCCCTGCCCCGCTCAGCACGGCCCCTCATCTGCAGGCGATGCAGGACTATGCCGGGCTGGAGCGCTTCTGGCAGCGCTACAACAAGGTGCGGCTGGAACAGCTGGCGCTGGAGCAGGAGCAGGCAGCGCTGGACCAGGACAACGAGCGGCTGCGCCTGCTGCTCCGGCAGTACCTGACTGGCGTCTCGGTCAGCGAGGAGGCACTGAGCCAGCCGAACACGCTGCTCATCCTCAACCAGCAGAGCAGCAGGAGCAGCGCGCTCCCCGCCCCTGCCCCACGGCCCCGCCCCTGCGTCATCGAGGCTGCCCACATTGCGCCGCACCTCCTGTGAACCACCCATCACCTGTACATGCCAGGGCTTGCAGAGCCAGTGCCACAAGCCAAGGGCAGGGCCCTGGGGATGCTCTTGCACTCACCGCTGGCACCCAAGAAGCTGCCATTAAAAGGTTATGCTCACACCTCAAACCTCACTGGTAGCTAGCTGCATGCGGGGTAGGGCAGGTGCCCATATACTGCTGGGAAAAGCCTCACTGCAGGCAAGGCCTGGGCTGCCTGCACCTCCCCGGGGTGGCCTAGCAGAAGGAGGGGCTGTCAGGGGTCCCCTGGGGGCCAGGAAGCCCTTGGGGCAGGTGCCACCCACCCCAGCCCTCTCCCAGGCCTGAGAGAGCAGCCAGGAGCTGGCGCCGACAGGGGCAGGTTTATTTCTTTTTGGCCTTGTTCCTCTTCTCCTCCTTGAGCTTCTTCTTGGAGATGCGGGGGCTGCTGGCCTTGCGGTACAGGTGGAAGCCCACCAGCCCCAGCAGCAAGGGCACCAGCCCCACGCACAGCGGGGGCACCAGGTCGCTCACTAGCCTCTGCCAGTAGCCAGCCCGGGACAGGCCGAGGAGCTCCACCTCGAACTGCAGCACCGCGTCCGCTGGGGGGAGAGGTGGCCTCAGCCTCCACAAGGGCCGTGGTCTTGCGGCCGGCAGCTGGCAGCCTAAGGCCAGGCTGCCCACGCTCCCCCTGCCTTGATAAGGGCCTGTGATGGGGGCACATGGAGCCCCCCCCTGCTCCCGGGCACTGCGGAGCCCCTTGGCCCGGGCAGAGTCCAGCTCAGGCACGCAGGCCAGGCTCATACAGGGTGGGGGGTTACCTGGGATGGCAGGGGGTGATCCTCGCTTGCCGTAAGCCAGGTGGGGGGGGATAATCACCCTCCGCTTCTCCCTGCCGGCCAGAGGGCAAAGCTCCATCAGGGCCAGGACCCCGGGAGCTACCCGCGGTGCCCGGAGGACGCCTAGACACAGCAGGTCTTGGCCCCACTACCCCCCGCCCCCCCCCGGGCACCACTTACCCCACGCACATGTCCAGCAAGCCCTGCTCCAGGCCTGGGGGGTGGGAAGAGAGGTGGATCAAGGGGGCTCCCAGAAACTGTGCCAGGGGAGGCAGTTGCTCTGGGGTCGCTCCCCTCTCCCCGCCACGGATCCGTGGCCCTGGGGGGGGGGTCCGAAGCAGATCACGGCACCTACCAGGGATCACCTGCCGCTTGCCCAGCTCCAGCTGCAGCGGGTCCCGGGCCAGCGAGGTGTCCACCACTCGCCCGTCCTCCAGGCTGCCCTGCGGGGGGGCACGCGGGTGAGCCTGTGGGCCAGGCCCCCGCGGCCAGAGCTGTCCCTCCCCCCAGGGCCGGGCACACGTGCGGCGGCGGCCGCGGCGGCAGCGCTGACGTGTCCCCCCCACGCACCGTGTAGTGGATCCGCAGCGTGTCCCCCGGCGCCGCGCGCTCCCCGCAGCCCTCGGGCGGCGCCACCTGCGGGAAACACGCGTGGGCAGCGCCGGGCCGGCCCGCGGGGCGACCCCCGGCCCCGCACCCCGCACCCCCGGGCCCGCCGACCGGGATCCCCGTGCCGCCCCGCTCCCCCCGCGCCCGGCCGGCCCCACGCGGGACGGGCCCCACGCACCAGCGTCTCCACCCGCAGGGCGCGCGGGGCGCTTTCGCTTTCGCCGGCGGCGCGGCCGCCCGGGACCAGCAGCAGGAGCGGGAGCAGGAGCGGGAGCGGGAGGCAGAGCCGCGGGGGGCGGCGGGGGGCGGCCCGCATGGCCGGGCCGGGGGCGCGGGGCGGCGGCGGCGGCGGCTCCTCCAGCCGGGGCCGGACCAGGCAGGGCGCCTCCCCCCGCCGGGCCCGCCCCGCCTCCAGCTGGGGCAGGAAACACACACGCGTGGGCAGCCCCGCGGAGGAGCGGGCCCAAGGGCCCGGGGCCGGGCCAGGAGCGGGCTCCGCCTGGCTCCCTGCGGCCCCCCGGGGCTCGTCGCTGCCAGCGGAAGCCGGCCCACCCTTGGGGCCACCCCCCAGCCCCGACCCCCCCGAGCCTGGAGGGGCACCCGGCCCACCCCAGGCACAGCTGTGCTGGGGGCCGCGGTGCTCAGCCCTCCGCCGCCCTCCGCCCCTCTTCTCTCCCCCCCGGCCACCAGGGAGCCCCTCTACCCCCGGCCCCTCCGCAGGCAGACCCCCGCCGCAGCAGGGAGGAACGGCCCGGGAGCGGGCAGGAGCCTGCAGGTGCCCCGTTAGGGTTAGTGGTGGTGTTAGCACAGGGCACAGCACCCAGGCAGCCGGCAGCCCCCTCCCCGCTCCCCGGGGAGGCCACGGGCCCGGGCGCGGGACCAGGCCGGGCTGGCATTGTGGCCCGGGCTCCGCCACGGTGCGCAGAACTGGCACCACCCGCCCCCTCCTGCCCACAGGATTAGGGCTAATGAGATTTCCCATCTCATCCCCGATCCACTTAAACGCAGCCGCGGGAGGCGAAAGCTGCTCCCAGGCTCCAGCTCCCCCTCCCCACACACTCTGCAGACACCCCCCTGCCCCGCTAAGCTCTTTCTAATTAAAGTTGGCCAGGGCCTGTCCATCACCCAGAGACACGGTTGACGCTGGCAGGAGCCCAGGCTGGGGCAGGGACCAGCCTGTTGAGCCCGAGGGGGGGCACACAGCCCCTACCAAGAACAGGGAACCCCCTACTGCCCCTGCTCCCTCATGCACCTGCCCTGAACCCCGCTGGGCTGCCACGGCTGTAGCCTACAAAGAAGAAACAAGGCCAGAGCTACATAAAACATGTTTAATATCCAAGGGGGGGTGGGGCGCGCGCAGGCATCCTCATGTACCGACCCCTGCGCGCAGGGAGGGAGCGATACACACACAGGCGTGTCCCAGGGAGCTGGGGGGGGCAAGGCAGGGCTGCGGCGACACGTCACACCAAGCACAGGGCAGGGCAGGGCAGGGGTATAAATAGGTATGCTGGGGAGGAGCTTACAGTACGAGGCGTCCGTCTGTCCGTCCGGGGGGGATACTACCATTACAATCACTGTGCTGGAAGGGGGGGGTCTAGGGCATGAGCGTGACCTGCACCCTGCCACCCCATTAGCTGCTCACGCCACTCCCTGAGCTGGGGGGGAGGGGGGGAGCACAGACAGACGGCCTGCTGCCAGGACAGGGATGGGGGGGGGGCTTGATACTGTGTCCCTGCCCCTGCCCCAGGGGATGCGGGGAACCCCACTCTGATGGGCCCTTACGGTTTGGTCCAGGGGAGGGGGGTCTTGGTCCGGGGATAGAGCAGAGCTGCGAGCAGGGGGTGCCACGTGATTCGGGGGGGTACAATCCCAGG
The DNA here is from genome assembly GCF_052110815.1 of Crocodylus siamensis. Lineage (NCBI taxonomy): Eukaryota > Metazoa > Chordata > Crocodylia > Crocodylidae > Crocodylus > Crocodylus siamensis. Next base: position 5,770,006 of record NC_143400.1, read on the forward strand.
CCTGCCCCCAACCCCCCAGACACAGAAGCTTAAAGCTGCCTTGACGGATCCACCTCCGTGTTGAGCCACAGCACAGGGCACCAAGCACAGGACACGCGCACAGAAAGGCCACTGCCACGCCCCCCCCCTATATACTTTATATATCTATATATTTAATCACACGCGCACGCGCACACACAAGAGATCCGTGCATATCCCCGGGGGACCAGAACCCCACACCCAAACCACACCCACAGCAACCGGTGCTGGAAAGAAAGCAAAACCCAACGAGAGAGATCGAGAGATAGAGAGAGAGAAGGGGGTGCGGGGAGACCTGCACGGCCCCCCGAGCCAAGGGCCCAGCCAGCCGGGGCAGGGCAGGCGGGGGCGTGCTGAGGCGGGCTCACTTCTTGTTCTTCAGCTGGTTGGCCAGCCAGTCCAAGCCCTCGTACAGGCCGTCGCCGCTCGTGGCGCACGTGGCCTGGATGTACCAGTTGCGGTGGCGCAGGGAATGCAGGCCCAGCTTGTCCGTGATCTCTGCCGCATTCATGGCATTGGGCAGGTCCTGGGGGCAGAGGGAGGGTGGGGGTCAGCCCTGGACGCATCCGGCCGGCTGGAGGAGCGGGGAGGAGAGAGCCCCCAGACGCACCTGCTTGTTGGCGAAGACAAGGAGCACAGCGTCCCGCAGCTCATCCTCCGCCAGCATCCGCATCAGCTCCTCGCGCGCCTCATTCACCCGCTCCCGGTCATTGCTGTCCACCACGAAGATCAGGCCTGGGGGGGTGTGCGGCACTGAGCTGGGGGGGGACCCACACTTCCCGCAGCCCAGAGGGGGCAGGGAGAAACCCCCAGGACGCCCCGCGGGGAGAGGGAAGGCCCGCACCTACCCTGGGTGTTCTGGAAGTAGTGTCGCCAGAGAGGCCGGATCTTGTCCTGCCCGCCCACGTCCCACACGGTGAAGCTGATGTTCTTGTACTCGACCGTCTCCACGTTGAACCCTGCAGCGTGGTGCAGAGGGGGATCAGCGCCGGCATGGGACGCGCGACGGCGGCTGTCCCAGGCCAGAGACCTGGCAAATTCATCTCACCTGGGGGCCACCAGCACCCCTGGGCCCTGCCAGACGGCTCCCAGCCCCCCGCCCCGGCCAGGTCTGCCCCAGGCCATACCGATGGTGGGGATGGTGGTGACGATCTCGCCTAGCTTCAGCTTGTAGAGGATGGTGGTCTTGCCGGCGGCATCCAGCCCCACCATGAGGATGCGCATCTCCTTCTTGCCGATCAGGCTCTTCAGAAGGTTGCCGAAGATGTTGCCCATGGTGCTGTTGGCGCGGCACGGACACCCCTCTTGGCTCGCCCGTCCGGCTGACCCCTGCGGCAGGAGCGCACAGGCTGGGACGGGGCCCTGGGAGCGAGGACGCCCCCGGCTGCCCCAGCCCAGCCCGGCCGTGGCCAGGGGCCGAGGGGAGACCCCAGCACAGCCCGCAGGCCAGCGCTGCGCGCCCGCGAGGGGCCGTTCTGGCTGCGTCACAAAGAGGAGAGGCAGTGCCAGGCTCTGCCCGGCGCCGCACGGTGCCCAGATGGCAGCTCCGGCTCCCCTCGGGTCCCCTCCCCCCGCACACCCCGGGAGCCAGCCAGGAGCAGGGTGGAGACCGGCCCCTGCCGCTGTCTGTGGGGCAGATGGGGAACCTGAGGCGCGGCGCAGGGGTCGGGGGCACCGGGGCTGCCCGCTCGGTCCCACCGCCCCCGAACGAGCCCGGCTGGGGCTCCGCCGGATCCCGTGCCGCCCTGACCCGGGGCACCGGCGGGCGCCCAGCGCCAACCTGGACTGGGACAGGGGGTGACACTGCCCTGCTGCACCCCCACCCCCACCCCGGCACGGGCAGACCTGGCGGGCCCTCCTGCTCTTGGCCTGGGGGGGCACGGAGCCAGCACAGCCCCCCAGCGCCCGGCCCCAAGCCCTGCTAGGAGGGAGGGGGCTCAGCCCCTTCTGTTATGGGGGCCACGATCCCGCTGGGGGGACCCAGGCCCACCCCGCGGGGCCGCTGCCGGCATGCAATGCCTGTCCCCCCTCCGCGACACCGGGCCAGCGGGGGGGGTGCAACCCGCCCCACTGCAGCGCGTGCATCTCCGCCCCGGCCCCGGCCCCCACGGCGGGGGGGGCAGGCTCGCGGCCCCCCCCCGACGTCCCGCGCCCACCTGCTCCGGCTCCGCGCGCCGCCCCCCCGGCTGACTTTGCACCGAGCCCCCCCCCGGCCGGAAGCAGCAGCCCCGTGCACGCGACGGTCTCGCGAGAGCTGCGGGCCCGGGAAGGTGCTAGGGGGTGCGGAGCAGCAGAGCTCGCGAGAGCACGGCCGCGTCGCCATGGCAGCGGCTGCAGCAGCGCGCGGGGCGGGGGGAGCAGTGGTGCATTGGGGGGGCGCTTATGTTGGGGTGAAAAGGGGGTGCAGTGGGGGAGGGGTGGTATGGGGGTGCAATGGAGGGTGCAAAAGGGGGGCATGGGGCAGAGGGTTGCACGGGGGTGCAGTGGGGAGGGGGGTTGTAAGGGGGTGCTGTGGGGTGCAGTGGGGAGGGGGTGGTATGGGGGTGCAATGGAGGGTGCAAAAGGGCGGTGCATTTTGGGGGGCTGCACGGGGTTGCAATGGGAGGAGGGGGAGGGGATTGGTATAGACGTGCAATGGAGGGTGCAGAAAGGGGAGGGGATTTGTATGGGGGTGCATTAGGGGGAGGGGATTGTAGTGGGGGGCTGCGGGGGTGGGGGAGGAGGATACATGGGTCAGGCCCCCCGGGAGCTGCCTCGACGGCTGCCCCGCCCCGCCCCGGACCTCAGTTTCCCCACCTGTGCCCCGGGGCCGGCCACGGCTGCGGTGGGGTGTCCAGGGCGGCCGGGCTGCCCCCGGCCCGGCTGAGGAGCCCGACGGCTGTCCCCCGCGTCGGGGCCGGTGCGGGCCGCAGGGCCGCGGCTCGGGAGCGCGTCCCCGCAGCCGGGCGCGCTCCCCCGGGGCGGCGGCGCGGACACACCTGAGCTGCCCCGCGCGGAGCCCCTGTGCGCTCGTGCACGTGTGTGTGTGTGTGTGTGTTTGTGGCTATGCCTTTGCGCGCGCTCGCGTGTGTGTGTGTTTGTGGCTATGCCTATGCGCGCGCGTGTGTGAGAGCGGGTGCGTTTGTGCACGTGTGTGTGTGTGCACGGAAGATGGGGTGTGGGGCGTGGTTTGTGTGCATTAGTCTCGCCTCTGTCGTGTGTGTGTGTGTGTGTGTGTAAGCGCGCGGCGTTATGCGCACACCTGCGCACGCCGGGGAGCCAGCAGCTGCGACCTGCCCGCTGCGCGCCGGCCGCCGGCCTTAGGGGAGCCCCCGGCTGATCAGTAGGAACCTCCGTGCGTGCAAACGCGTGTGCGGGCGCGCCAAGTAGGTGTGTGTGCAAGTAGGTGCGCGCAAGGGTGGGGGCACGCAGACGGGCAAGCCCGGCCCTGGGCACACGGGCGTGCCAGGCGCCCCGCCCCCGCCGCACGTGCGGCCGGCCCGGCGCGAAGCGGCGCTGCCGTCGGGCCCCGCGGGCGCGGCCGGGCCCGCCCCTGCGCGCCGGGCCGGGCCGGGCGGGGCGGGGCGGGGCGGGGCGGGGGGGAGTGGCGGCGGCGCGGCCCCTCCCGGGGTGCTGGAGGGGCCCGGCCCGGCCCGCGCCCGCGGACACCGACGGCCCCAGCCGGCGGCGCGTGACGGGCAGAGCGGGCGCGGGGGATGCCCGGGCCGCCCCATAAGAAGCGGCGCTCGGCGCGGCCACGCCAGCGCGGCCGGGGGCTCCCGCCGCCGCTATAAGAGGCGCGGGCTCGGCCATGCCCCGCAGCGGCCGGGCGGAGGCCGAGCCTGAGGCCCCGGGCCCCCGCGCGCCCTGAGCCCTCCCCGGGGAGCCCCGCAGCCGCCGGCGGCCCCGCCCGGCCGGCCCGCGGCAGTCATGCTGGGGCTGCGGAGCTGGTGGGTGCTGGCGCTCGCGGCGCTCTCCGGCTCGCTGGCGGTGAACAACAGCGGGCGGTGGTGGTGAGTCCGCGCCCACGTGCCCGCGGCCCGACGCCGCGCCGGGGAGAGGCGAGCGCGGGGCCGGCGGCGGCCGCGGCCGGGCGGGATCCCCGGCGGCAGGAGACGGGCGGCCCCGCCCCGCCGGCCCCGCCCGCCGGAGGCTGCAGGGACCGGCCCGCGGCGGGACCCGCCTCCCGGGAGCCCGGACCCCGCGGCGGGCCGCTGCCGTCCGCGGCGCGCGCGCGCGCGCGTGGGCTTGCACGCCCGGAGCGCGTGGATGCGGGGCGGCCCGGCTCCGCGGGTCCTGACGCTCTGCCCCTCGCCCGCAGGGGCATCATCAACGTGGCGTCCTCCACCAACCTGCTGACCGACTCCAAGCACGTGCAGCTGGTGCTGGACCCCAGCCTGCAGCTCCTGAGCCGCAAGCAGCGCAAGCTCATCCGCCAGAACCCGGGCATCCTGCACAGCATCAGCACCGGGCTGCAGAGCGCCATCAAGGAGTGCAAGTGGCAGTTCCGCAACCGGCGCTGGAACTGCCCCACCACGCCCGGGCCCAGCATCTTCGGCAAGATCGTCAACCGGGGTGAGCGGCCGGCGGGCGCGGTGACGGATCCGCGGCCGCAGCGCCCGGCTCCGCGCCCCGGGTCCCGCAGCCGGGGGCGGGTGGCAGGTTCCCCCCGGGGCAGGTCACGGCCAGCTCGCGTGCCACCCGGCGCGAGCGGGGTGCCGTCTCCAGGGACAGGCGGGCACGGGGCCTGGCACGGCGCGCCTGGGGCGGCGGCGCGCACCGGTGCCTTGAGCAGCCCCCTCCCCACCCCCCCCGCAGGCTGCCGGGAGACGGCCTTCATCTTTGCCATCACCAGCGCTGGCGTGACGCACTCGGTGGCCCGGTCGTGCTCGGAGGGCTCCATCGAGTCCTGCACCTGCGACTACCGGCGCCGCGGGCCCGGCGGCCCCGACTGGCACTGGGGCGGCTGCAGCGACAACGTGGACTTCGGCAGGGTCTTTGGCCGGGAGTTCGTGGACTCCAACGAGAAGGGCCGGGACCTGCGCTTCCTCATGAACCTGCACAACAACGAGGCCGGGCGCATGGTGAGTGGGGGGGGCACGTGTGAGCACACGCAGGCGTGCACACCTCTACCTGCCTGTACAGGTGCGGGCTGGGGAAAGGGCTTTGCACCCTGGGTGCTGGTACCCGTGGGAGGCACAAAGTGCTGCGTCAGCTCCTGGAGGAGCCCCAGCCTCAGCATAGCAGGGTGGGGGCGCGGGTGCCGGCTCTGCCCCGCTCCGGGGGGGCTGCGGCGTTCCCCCAGGTGCCAGCTGTGCCAGGAGCAGGCTCCTGCTCCCATCCCCACAACACCTGACCTGAGCCAGCCCTTGCGACCCAGGGCACCAGCTAGGCCCGGCTGGGGGGGAATACACATCTAGCGCCCCTTGGGGGGGGATCCCGGTGGGTGGAAACTCCCCCGGGGCCCTGCTGGGGGAAGCTCCTGGCACCGGGTCCTGGCAGGCATGGGCGAGGGCCCACGTCACGACGTGGCCGTCCCTTGCAGACGGTGTTTTCGGAGATGCGGCAGGAGTGCAAGTGCCACGGCATGTCAGGCTCGTGCACGGTGCGGACGTGCTGGATGCGGCTGCCCACCTTCCGCACGGTGGGCGACTTCCTGAAGGACCGCTTCGACGGCGCCTCCCGCGTCGTCTACGGCAACAAGGGCAGCAACCGGGCGTCCCGCGTGGAGCTGCATCACCTGGAGCCCGAGAACCCGGCCCACAAGCCGCCCTCGCCCCACGACCTCGTCTACTTCGAGAAGTCGCCCAACTTCTGCACCTACAGCGGTCGCACGGGCACAGCCGGCACGGCCGGGCGCTCCTGCAACAGCTCCTCGCCTGCGCTGGACGGCTGCGAGCTGCTGTGCTGCGGCCGCGGCTACCGCACCCGGACGCAGCGGGTCACCGAACGCTGCAACTGCACCTTCCACTGGTGCTGCCACGTCAGCTGCTTGAACTGCACCAACACCCAAGTGCTGCATGAGTGCTTGTGAGCGGGCAGCGCCTGGAGCCCCCTGCCCCGCCGAGACCCCCCGCTCCCCTTTACGGCAGCCCCAGGGCCCTGGAAGCAGACCCATTTCCCTGCCCCGCTCCGGCACAGCAAAGCCTGGGGGGGCGGGGGGGAGCACAGACACATGGGGACGGCCCGGCACAGTGCGGGGCATCCTCCGTAGAGCCAACGGGGAGCAACCCTGGCACCGTAGCGGGGCCAGGTGGGCAAAAGGGACCAGGCCGGCAGCTTCCTCATGCACCCCCACTGGTCTACAACCCTGGCCGAAGGCGGGGTCCTGGCTTCACAGCCCAAGACACCGGGGCAGGGGGGAGAGCCCGGAGAGAAGCCCCTCTGAGGTCAAGATTTGAACCAGTGCCCAGGACAGGGGGCGGCTCAGCAGCCCCCTGCCCCTGTCCCCCCAGCCAGATGCTCCCCGCTCTTCCTCTGCTGCACGTGCGGGAAGCTGAAGGGTGCCTGGACAATGACACGCTGCACCGGTGTTTGCAGCCGGCGCCGGGGCCTCGCACGGCTTTGCCAGGACAACATCCAACCCATAGCCTGGCTCTGCCCAGGGGCCGTGGGAGTGACGCACTGAGATGCGGGGGGGGGTCTCTGCTCGCCTGCACATACACTATTTATTGGGACTGGGTTTGTATCGCCTCGGTGACCCCTGCTCTTAAACACTCCCAAGTGCTGGATCCGGCCGTGCCCCTTCCTGCCCTGTGAGCACTGAGGACGTGGCTGCTTCATTACAGATAAACCTGTAGGCTCCTAGAGAAGAATAAAGTCTATTTTTATCAAGAGCGAGGAGTGGAGCATCACTGGGGCGGGATGGGGGTGGGGGGTGGGATGGTGCTTTGCAGAGGCGACAGCAGTGCTGGGGTGGGAGCAGCCCCCAGCCCAGGGACCCGCAGCCTGGAGCTGCCCGGGCTCCAGGAACAGCGGTGCCCCCATGTCCCCCTCCCCAGCCTCCCTGCCACCCCCATGCACAGGGTATCGGAGATGGGAGCAGAAGCCAAACAAACCCTGACCCTTGAGGCCTCTACAGAGCCGAGCTCCCGACTCCTGGGTCCCGCGGGCAGCCGGATGGCACCGTGGCCAATGCCAGGAACAATCCTCCCTCCCCTATGGTGCCAGCTGCCTCCCACGCTGTGGGCGATCCTTGCCCCGTTCCCCTGCCTCGGACCTGGCCTGGGGCTCTGGGCCCAGGGAAAGCAGCCGTGAGCCCCAGGGCGCCCGGGCCATGGTCCAGTCCCCGCTGGCGGTGCTGAAAGCTCACGGGGTCTCTCTCCACCCACGACTTCCTCCCCCAGGGATGTTCATGGTATGGCTAAAGGCCCCCCCACAGCAGCCAGGCCCAGCTGCCCGGGGGGGCCTGGGTACAGGTCAGGGTGGGGTGGGGGGTCTGTATTTAACCCCCAGGATACTGCAGGGGCCTTTCCTCCCCTCAGCCGCTGCCCTGGCTCCTGTTTCCAATTACCCACCCAGCGCAGGAGCCCAGACCCTGCTAATCCTTTGGCCCTGGCTCCCCACGGCCTCCCCCCAGGGCAGGTGGGGAGCAGTGGGGCCACAGCCCCAGCATCTGGAGAGCACGTGGCCACCCGTTCGCCCTCGAGCCTGATCCTGCTGGGGGGCAGGAGCGAAGCCCATGCACCAAATGTCAGGCTGAGGGAGAGGGGCAGAGGCCTGCCTGGGGCTGGGTCCTGGGCACAGGGCTTGACCCACCCCAAGCCCCACGTCCGACTGGCGTGTGCGACGCGTGTGCCTCTCCCCGCTGCCCTCCCGGATGGGCTGTGTTGGTGCCAGGCAGGGCTCAGACATGCACCTCTGCTGGGATGGGGGGCTGATCCCCCCAGAGAGCTCCCCACATCCACCCCTACCCATGACTCGCAGCCAGCTCTGGGGGGCATGGTGGCGGGTGAGCACACGGGGGCTTGGAAGCAGAACAGCCTGGGGCATCCTCTGCTCTTGCTCCCCCCTGGCCCCATCCATCTGTCCATCTGTCTGTCCCCCGGCTGCCTCCCTCGTGCTTGCGTCCGCATTTCCAAGGCGCCCATCACCATGGCATCTCGGCGCCCTGATGCTATGGGGACTGGGCCGTTGGAATGTGCTGGGGCTGGCGGGATGGTGCCGCCAGGGCCGGGGCATCGCCAGCGGCCGCAGGGGGCCGAAGACGACAGACAGAGAACGAGCCATCGTCCATCACTGTCCCCTGGCCAGGAGCCGACAACCTCCCCCCTCCCCAGCGCTGGCTCTGTCCTGCACTGAGACAGACCCAGTGCCCCCCCGGGGGGGGCAGAGGGTCCCCACACACAGACCCCCCTGTCGGGCCGTGAAGAAGGGGACAGCATCTAGGACATCTCCGCCCCCGCCCCAGGGCAGACACCCTGCCCGGCACCGCGCGCATGTCTGCGGCAAGGCCTCCAGATGTTGTACAGCTTCCCAGATGTGACGGCTCCGCGGGGCGGGCTGGGGCCGGGGCCGGCCTTCCCGGCGCTGCTGGGGGGAGACAGGGGGAACAGGGAGCTGTACTGAAAGCCATCCCATGGATTGAAGCAATCCCGGGGAGCTGGCACCCCGCGTCCACATGGGCCCGGGGGCATGTGCGCGTGTGCGTGCCGGGGGCACGCGTCAGCTGGAGGCATGTCTCTGCTCGGCAGGCCCTCAGGAAAAGCTGAGTAACAGAGGTGACTTATAAGAATGTCATTATCTATATTCTTAACTCGCTGCCGCAGGGAGACATGGCTATTTTCATGCCCCGCGTGTGCAGAATTTAGCAGGGCGCTCGCTCGAGGCAGACACAGCCCGCGAGGGCTATTTCGGGCTGTGTTTCTTTCCAGCTGTGTTTTCCCCGGCCCGCTTCCCGCCCCGGGAGTGTTGTCACCTTGGCGGGAGCAGAGGGACCTTTTCTCCCTCCTCCCCAAGCGTCAGCTTTTCCATGAGCAGCTCCACGCAGTATTTCTGGAAGCGCGCGGTCAGGCTCCCGGCCCCCCGCCCCAGGACACCTCTGCACGGGCCCAGTGCCAGCGTGGCCCTTGGGGCGGCTCGGCTGGGGCTCCAGGCCTGCCAGGGCAGGTAGCGCCGTGTCCTCAGGGGCCAGGAATGCCCCTCCTCTTGCAAACTCCCCGCACGACACAGAGCTGCATGCAAAACCCCTGGGCCAGGGAGCCTCCAGCACCTCGCAGTCTGCTGTCGGGCATACAGTGCCGGCCGGGGGACTTGTCATAGCCTGCTGAGCCCCCAGGGACATGCCAGCCCTGCCAGGGGCTGGCACAAGGGTCCCAGGCTAGGCCCCTGCAGCCTAGACCAGGCCCTGCACTGGACACCACGTCACATCCCTGGCAGGTACCACGCACGCCCTATGCCATGCAACACGCCATCCCCAGCACTGAGCACATATGATACCGTCACATGCCCCAGCCAGGTAGCATGCATGCCCTGTGCCATGGCACGTGCCATCACCGGGACTGCACATGTGTGATGTCACATTCACATGACCGACATGGGACCCACATCTGCCCAGTGCCATGGCACATGCCATCACCATTACTGCACACGTGTGATACCACGCCACATACCCCAGCCGAGTACCACACATGCCGTGCCATGCAACACACCAGCACCAGCATTGCACACATATGACACCATGTCACACACCCAGTCCCGTACCCCACGCGCCATCCCGTGTTGTGAGTCATCGCCGGACCTGCACACGTGTGACGCCATGTTGCACCCTAACCCGGGGCCTACACATGCCCAGACTTTATCACTGGCACTACGCACCGGCTGCCGCATCCCCCACATGCCCGGGCCTGCCCGCCATGTTGCACCAGCCCCTCCATGGACGTCGCCAGTCCAACCCGCCCAGGATCGGGGCCTGCCCAGGGCTCGCCAGGAGCCCAGCCACGGCGCCTGGCGCCCACGCCGCACCGCGCGGGAGGAGGGGGGCCGGGGCAGCTGTGGGAACGGGGGAGCCCCCCCGCGCCAGCGACTCCGCGTCAGCTTGAGCTCGGCCCGTTTCACACTGATCCTCGGAAGTGATTTAGCCGTCGCCGCTCGCGGCCCTGCCATTGTGGCCCCGCGAGCCCCCGGCCTGGCTTCTAATTAACTCCTTGCGCCTCCCTGTTTGTGTCCGGCCCCTGCCCCACCTTGTCGGCCCGCCTCCCCACTTCCCCCCGCCCCAGGCGCATTCCTGCCCGCCCGGGCCAGCGCGCCCCAGCAACGGCGGCCGGGAGCGCCTATAATCCCCGGGCACGCCGGCCTCTGGTGGGAAGGCCGCCCATCACCTACTCGCTGTTAGGTGACCGATGCCTGAGACAAACAATTAGGAACAAAGGCGCGGGCCCCAGGGGTCTAACACAAACCTTCACGGGGAGGTTGTGTGGCATTTGGGGAGTTTAATGAATTGTCCATCACGCCTTTCAGGGCTGGTCGCCCGGGCGGGATTAATCTGAGAAGCCCCAGTGGGGTGGGAGCCGCTAAGCCTGTATTTATTACTCTTCCATTGTAACTAATTGAGGTAATTATCTGTGACTCCAGCACCGCTTAACAATGAAGCATTCACGCCGCAAAGCCGGCCGACCCCCCCCCCCCCCCCGCCTCAGCACTGGCCCCGCTCCGCTCGCCCCGCAAAGCATGCTGGGAGAGCGGGCAACTTCCCACACAGCCGTGTGCCCACCTGGGGGTGGCGGCACTCGGCCCCAGGGCCCGGCCGGGGATGGACACGGGCGCGACGGGCAGCCCTGCTGTCCCATCCCCAGGCCCGGCCTGGCTCGTCTCCTCCGTGCCCAAGGACCACATGGGATCGGCTGGGGCGGCCTGCAGCTCCTGGGCCCTGCTCGGCAGCCCCTTCCCCGCCGGGGCCTGGGGGACGTTCCCCACCAGCCGCACCATGACATCTTGTTGCTGCCCTGGGTACCCCCGTGTGGGGGACGCCCTGGAGATCCTACCCCCCGGCCTGGGGCCAAGCGCAGCGCCGCATGTCCGCGGGGGCAGTGGTGCTGCACGTGCCCCGTCCGCTCCCCTCTGCGTGGGAGAAGTGTGTCCCATGGGGGCACTGCTGCTGTGGGAGCTCACGGCGCCAGCAGCCCAGGGCAGGGAAGTTGGGCTGAGGTGCCCTTCGTGGCTGGCCAGGAGGGGCAGATGGAGACGGGGATGCCCCATCAAAGGCAGGCTGCACAGAGGTACCGGGGGGTGGTCAGAGCCGAGAGCCCCCTGAGCTCAGCAGCCAGCACCAAGCCGTGTTCTCGTGCCCCCCAGGAGCTCCCAGGCCTGACCCATGGGGCGGGGAGCAGCAGGGAGGCAGATGTGTGCCCAGGGTGCCCCCCCCATGCCCCTGTGGCCTCTCGTGTCCCTGGCGTGGCCCCATTCAACTGTGTCACTGGGGCGCCGTGCCCGTGGCACTGGGCAGGGACCGGTCCAGCTGTGCAAACACCCAGACGACTGGGGTAAGCCCAGGCCCCGTGGCTGGAGGCTGGTGACTCACGTGTTCCCGCCGCGGCTTGGATGCTGCAGAGACAGGGCACAGGGGTGGGGCAGGTGGTCACGGCCCCCCAGGCAGGAGGGAGATCCTGGGGCTGGAGGCCGGGACCTGCTCTGAACCCCGCAGGAGGGCTTCGCTGGAGCCTGGTGGACAGCTACCATGCACGCCAGGCCCCCTGCACCGCTGCACACAGAGCAGCCAAAGCCCCATCCTCACTGGCGTGCAGGCATGTGCCAGCACACACCTGCCTCACGCTCCATGCAGCACATGCATGCACATGCACAGCTGGAGTCACAGTGGAAGGGGTGCCCATGCCACATGCTGTCACGTACGTACACGCAGGCCTCACCACTCCCGTATGTGCACGCGTGGGCACAGACATGCTTTGACCCTGACCCCAGCTCACCAGCGCACACGCCACGAACATGCCAGGACGTCCATCGTCCTAGGTGCACCCCCATGCACACTAATACTAGCTGCAGGTAGAGCCCCCCCACCTGTGTGCCCCTCTCTGGGGACCGTGCAGTGCCTGCACCCACGGCTATGGGTGCAGGCAGAGGCCTGAGCAAACTCACTGCCCCCTACCCCCTACCCATGGGTCATTCACAGTGCCCAGTCCATCCCGCAGGCAGCACCAGGCCAGGGCCATTAGGCTGGCATGTGCCCACCCAGGTAAGCAGGGAGCGGGGCAGCGCCAGCAGGCACGGGAGCTGGGCCCCAGCAGCAGGTGTCTCCCCGGGGGATCCGGCTGCCCCTGCCTTGGGGCCAGGGGAGTTTCCCTGGCTGGAGTGGGGGATGCGGAGGGCAGGGAACGGCTGCAGACGGCGCGGTGCGAAGGCCTCCCGGTGACGTTGCGCTGCCCCGGGCATCCCAGCCGAGAGGCCCCGGCAGTAATTTGGGGCTTGCGGTCAGGCCGGGATCTGTGCTAATTGCAGGTCTGCCAGCAGGAGCGCGCGGCTCCGGTGTCACCCGGCACAGTCAGAGGCTGCGTGGCCGGGGTCCCGGCCGCGGCCCGGCCCACCTGCGGTCACCCCGCCCCCACCCTGGGGAAAAAGGGCACAGGGACCCTGCAGCCCAGCTCAGCCGGGGGGAGCACGGCGCCTCTCTCGCACCTGGTGTGGTGCACAGCCCGTGGCCCCAGAGTATCGCACGCAGGCACACAGCAGGGCACGCACCGCCACGTGGTGCCTGGCATGCACCCCATGCTCCCCTCCCATGTCACACATGCTATAAACACCCCTCAACATGTCAAGGGACAGAACGTGTGCACGCAGGGTGCTGCACCCCCTTCCCCATAACATATAGCACTGGGACTGGCACAGCAGAGACAGGCACGACCCTTATTCCCTCCTGATGATGCGCAGCAAACACGTGTGCACACACAGGGGTGAGGAGGGAGCTCCCATGTACACCCATGTCCCCTTTGCATAGCTGCAGTGCCCTGCCCTCAGCACCACACATGGTCACATGTGTGCATAGGCAGGTCCCAGCTCTCACATGTATGCAACACGTGTGTGCAGGCACTAGTCTGGACCCCATCGCTCACTGTCGGATGCTGGAGGATGCAGCGCGAGCCCCCGCTGTGCCCATCCAGGGGGGACCAGGGGACAGAGGCCTGCGCCAGCTCCCACCCAGAGACCCAGAGTCGGGTGGGGGATGCTGGGACCCCATCTGCAGCTGAGCCATTGGATGGCAGAGGGAGGCCAGCCGGTTAGTCAGCGCCTGCCGGGGTTTGGGGGGTGGGCGGGAGGGGGCGGCCAGGCTGTGGCGCCAGCCAGAGCCCGAATTAGTAGGTCATTTTCTCAGCAGGGAGCTGGGAGGGGCTCGGGCGGCCGTGGCCCATGGAAAGGGCCGGCCCCCGCAGTCTGTTGCCCCCATGGCCCACCCGGGCCGGGGGAGCTCGAGCAGGCCCCTTGCACCCAGCCAGGCCCTGACCCCGGGCTCGCCAGCCCTGCTGCAGCTGTCTCCCAGTGGGATGAGTTTGGCGGGGGTCTCAGCACAGACTGAGAGACCACGGTGCAGCCCCTGCCCCCAGCACAGAGGTGACCCCTGCCCCCAGCGCCAGTGAGGCACCAGAGAGGGACTCTCAACCCCTCTAGAGACTCGTGTGGGGGTCCTGGTCCTGGTAGGGGAGGGGTCTCACCAGCTCCAGGCCCCACGCCCTGCAGTGCGCCTGCTGGACACTTGGTCCCAGGATCAAGGGCCACAGGCCTGTTAGGGGCTGGCCGTGCAGCCCCCCCGGCTGTGCTGGGTGCCAGGCATGAAAGCGGGGGGGGCGGCACCCTCCCCGGCAGCCCCCAAGGGGGGCAAAGCATCGGGTCTAGGCGAGAAGGGAGGGTCACAGCCCAGGGGCTGCCACGGCGGGGGGGCACGTGCCTGTGATCAGGTGTGCAGCCCGGGCGGGGCGCACAGGTGCCTCGTGCACGCGGGCAGAGCGCACAGGGCGCTGGTGGGGTAGGGACGGGGAGGATTAGCCCATCGGGTGCCATTAAAGAGGAACGAGGGGAAGGAAGTGTGCCGGGGGGCACAGAGGGCCAGCACGGGGGTGCAGCCGGCACCCTGCCCTGCCCGGGCGGCCGGGTGGAGCCACGCGGAGAAGGAAAGTGTGAGTGGCACCGGCTATATTTACCGGCGTGACTCAGCCCCCTGCCCGGAACCAGGGCACCTCCAGGCAGGGCTGGGGGGGCAGGGAGCTGCCGGGGGGGCGAGAGAAAGCAGCAGGGAGGGCTCCCAGGTCATGACCCCCCACCCCCAAGCCAGGGCGGCCCAAAGGGGGAGTGGGGGGGGCACGTGGGGAGTGGGGGGGGCAGATGGAGCGAGCACCTGGTTCTTCCCCACCTTTGGGTGGGGGGGGGGTTTCCCACTCCGGACAGTGGGGGGGGGGCTGCTGGGAGTTCGGACACCCGGGCTCTCCCAGCTCTGGGGAGTGGGTGCTGGGGGGCGCTGGGTGCTGGGACACCTGGGTCCTCCCCATTGCTGGGCAGTGTGGCGGGGGTGGCGCCTGCCCCGTGGGTGCCCCAGGATAATAACAGGGCTACGGGAGCAGGGCGCGGGGGGGCGTTAAATAAAGCGCGACCCCCCCGGTGAGTAAGGGCCCGTCCGCCCCGGCCGGTGACTCAGGCGGGTCCCCCCCGCCGTGACGTCAGAGCCGCGGCCGGGAGCCGCCCAGTCATTGCGGAGCCGGGCGGCGGGCGCGGGGCCTAGTGGCTAGAGCCCCCGCGCGGCCCCGCGCCCCCGGCAGCTGTGGGGAAACTGAGGCCGGGGGCGGCGCAGTCCTGGCGCGGGGCGCCCCCCAGCGGCCGCGCGGGGAACCGCACCCTCGCGGGGGCCCGAGCCCCGCCCCGCCCGGGAGAGAAGAGGCGGACACGCGTGGGGGGCAGCGCCCGCGCGTTTATTCCCGCCGTACAGCCCGAGCCCCGCGCGGCCCCGCGCCGTCAGCCCTGCCCGCCCCGCGTGGGCGCCCCCCGGGCCCGCGCGCCGCGCGTGGGGCCGCTGCCGGAGCCGGCGCTGTCCAGGCTGCTGCTGCTGTAGCTCAGGGCCCCGCGCGGCCGCGCCGGGTCCGTGTCCGTGTCCGTGTCCGTGTCGGAGTCGGGCGCCGTGTGCCGCCGGATGCGCCGCACCGCGTCCCGCAGCGCCTGGCTCTGCAGCGCCGCGCGCCGGCCGGCGTCGCGCGTGGGCTCCAGCTCGGCCAGCGGCAGCCCCAGGATCCGCGCCGCGCGCTCGCCCGCGAGGCCGGGCGCGGGGGGGTTGCGGGGCGCGGCGGCGGGCGCGGGGGGGGCCCACGCAGCGCACGCGGCGGCGGCGCGGGGAGGGCAGGTAGCGCGCGCGGATCACCACGCGCGTGGCGTCGATCACGAAGACGCCGCCGGGCGCGGGCGCGGGGCGCGGGGCGCGGGGCGCGGGGCGGCGGCGGGGCGGCCGCGCTCCGCCGGGGCAGCGTGTGGCTGGGGGCCGGGGCCGCGGCCGGGCCCCACGCGCGGGGCAGCGTGTGGCTGCGGGGCCGGCGGGCGGGCAGCGTGCGGTGCGGGCCGTCGTAGGCGGGGGGCGCCACGTAGGGCGGGGGCCGCGGCTGGTTCTCCTTGCGGGGCCCCGGCCCGGCCCGCAGCCGCCGCTGCAGGTGCGCCTCGTAGCTGGGCGGCCCGTCCGCGCCCGGCGCGGGGCGGCGCGGGGCCGGGGCCGGGGCCGGGGCGCGGGCGGGCGCGGGCGCGGGCGCGGGCGCGGGCCGGTTGGTGGAGTCCCGCAGCGGGCGGGGGCCGGCGGCGGGCGGGGGCCGGGCTGCGGGCAGCTCCGCGAAGAACCGCTTCTCCAGGTACCTGCGGGGCAGAGGCGGGGGTGAGAAGCCGCGCGCGTGGGACGCGGGAGGGGAGGGGAGGGGAGGGAGCGCTCCTGCCACCCCACGCGTGAACCCGGTCTGGAGGTGCCCGAGGCTGGTGAGAGCCCCCCCCCCCCCACTCCGCCCCAAGCTCTGTTGTTGCCTCACTCTCCCCCTGCCACCCCCAACCCCACTGGCCCCTCTTCTCCCTCCCCCCGTTGCCCCAGCCCTGCCAATGCCCCGCACTCTCGCCCCGCCACCCCTGCTCTCCCGGGTGGGGCTGGAGCACCTGGCAGCCTGGAGGAGGGCCCCCCCACCACTCACGCATACTCCTCGGAGACGCTGCGGTAGGTCCAGGGGGTGCCGCAGCCCCGCGCCAGCTGCCCACCCGCATCCATCCCGGCGCCGTGGCTGCAACAAGACACCGTGTTGATCTCCACCACCAGCAGGTTGGTCCTCTCACAGATCTGCAGGTGCCCAGCGCCCGCTGCGGCCCGCGAGCCAGCTTCCCCTGGCATGGGGCCGCCCAGCATGGTGCCCTCCGCGCCCCCGGCCCAGGGCCGGCGGGGAAGGGGCCAGCGGCGTCTGCAGGCCAGGCTGGGCACAGGGTCCCGGAGGAGCCGGCGCCACGAGCAGCTCCGTGCACAGGCGGGGGCAGCCAGACCCGCTGGGAGCCAGAAGCGAGCGGGAGAGCGCGGAGACGCCTGGCACCGTGCACAGCGCTCCCTCCGCACAGCCGCGGGGAGGGGGAGTCACGCACGCTCGCAGGTGCTCGCACACATACACACATGCACGCACGCGGTGCAGAGCAGAGGAGGCTGGGACACACGCAGGCAGTGTGCAGGGGCAGGCGGAGATGCGTGTGCGCAGCAGGTGCATGCACACGCATGTCCAGGCTCCATGCAGTGCCCACGGGCACCGCGGGGCTCTGGCCCCAGCTCAGCCCCACTCCGCAGGCTGGATCGGCCCAGCTGGCAGGGCCCAGGGGGCAGGTTTCTCTCTCTCTAGGGCTGTACCTGACCCCCCAGACCTGACGCCCAAGCTGGCCCAGGCGCCCCCAGGCCCAGGCAGGCTGGGCCCAGCCGTGCGGGCAGGACGCCCGCCCCAGCCGGGGTGGCACGGAGGAACTTGGCGGAGCGGGCCCAGGACTCCTGGCTTTAGTCCCTGCTGGGGGAGGGGCTGGGCAGCTGGTCCAAAGGGACAACTGCAGCCAAGGGGGAGGTTGGGGCCTGCCCCCCCGCCTCCCCCCAGAGATGCGACAATGCCACGAAATTACAAGGTTTGGCACCAGCGTGATGCAGCCCACGCGGGCTCCGCGTGGCGCCTAGCAACACCGACGCCGGCATGGCAACCGCAAGGGGGGATCAAGCACGGGGAGGGGGAGGGGAGACCCATCCCCCCAGCACTGCTGTCCTGGCAGGGGGGGCAGGGCAGGCCCCTAGTCCCCTTGACCCCCTCCCTGGCAACGGGCCTGGTCTCCCCACCCAGGGCACCGGGGGACCCAGGGGTCCCGGCTGGTCTCAAGGCCTTGTTCTCAGAGGAGGGCAGGATCTGGGCCCAATCCTCCCTTTGGGGTTGAACAGGTCTCAGGGGCCCCCTACCCCATCCCCTCCCGTTCAAAACCCCGGAGGAGATGAGCCCAGCCCTACCTGCCCCGGCCGCGTCCCTCCAGGCACTGCTGGGGCTGGGGCTGGGAGCCCGGGCGGTCCAGAGCCTCCCACCCGGGCAGGAATGTGTCAGCTCAGCACCGTACGGCGCCGGGCCTGGGAGGCCGCGGTGGGGGCTCTGAGAATGGGCCCGTGTCCGAGAGCTGGGCACAGCTGCCCCATGCGCTCCCGCAGGCCAGGGGGCTGCTGGGGCAGGCCGGCAACTCCCCTCTCCGCTGTCACAGAGGCCTGGGGGGAGGGCAGAGATGAGGGGTGGCAGTGGGGGCCCCCCCGATGGAGGGCAGCAGGACCCAAGTGTCCTGGGCCCCATGCCTACCTCAAGGACCACACCGCGTGCCGGGGAGGGAACCCAGGCGCGGGGCTGGCCGGCGCCCGAGCTGCCCCAAGCTGAAGCTGGAACCCAGGCATCGCGGCTCGGGCTGGTGCCTGCCACTGTCAGGCAGAGGGGCCCTTGCCTGGCCTCAGCCCAGCTCCCAGGGCTGCTGGCGCCGGGGTGGGGGCTGCATCCCCCCCGGCTCTTCCCAGCCTTTGACAAAACCCACGGGTGGAACAAACAGGGATTTAGGGCCCGCCCGGCGCTGCGGGCTCAGCGGATTCCCAGGCGCCCCTGCCCAAGGACCAGCCCCTCTGGCACCAAGACAGACCAGGGTCTCCTCCCAGGTGGGGGTTGTACCAGTCAGGCTGTGAGGCGGGGGCACAGTGTCTGGGGCAAGAGCACAGCTGGCAGGAAGAGCAGAGCTGCCTCTGTGCCCCCCGAGCTCCGGGGATGAGCAAGGGGCCGAGGTGCCAGCACCAGGTTGGCCTCCACGGCTGCAGCGGGGGAGGCCACAGCATCCATCCACTACGGAGCCCAGGGGAAGCAAGGGGCTGTGAGCTGCCCCTCTCGGACCCCCCACCCGCATGCTGCTCTGGCTCCCCCGATGGGTCCTGAGCAGGTTTGCGGTAGTGAGGCACTGGACACATGCTGCGCGTCAGGTCTTTATTGGTCTGAGTTACGGAGCCACCGGACGGCCCCAGGAATATGACACGTGCATACACACACACACACACACACACACGTGGGTGCCAGCCAAGGTGATGCCGGCGCTGGACGGAGACCCGGATAGAAAAAACGGTGCTCGGTAAAAATAAACCTGCAGCCTCGATGGGGGCAAGGGGAATATGCTGCTGCTGTAGGCTGCTGTAAACAGGGCCGAGAGTTTCACACCTTGACCCCAGCAGCTCTGCAAGGGAGCACAGAGGGGCCAAAGGGAGGGGTGCAGCCGTGCCTGCACAGCATCCCTGGCAGGTGCTTCCCTAAGCCCTGGGGCAGGACTGGGGGCACCGGCAGGGGCAGTGGCTGTGGCCATGCCTCCAGGCAGCTTCACACAGCTCCTTTCTAGTCTCTACGCTGGTCCCACAGAGACAGCCTTCCTCTGGGGCCGGGAGCCAGGGACCAGGGCTCCTGGCAGCTGGAACCCCCCCCCCCAGGGCACAGGGCAGCACCATGACCGAGTGCCAGGAGGCAAAGGGCATGCAGGAGGGAAAAGGCCCAACTCGAGGGTGTCTGTTTATTGCTGGTACAAAGAGCCCCCAGCCCTGTCTCGGCTGGCCCAGGTGTAGGCGGGGGGGCAGGCATGATGCTGGTGAAGGAGGGGGTGTATGGGCAGCCGCGGGGGCAGGATAGGGAGCACGGCCCCAAGAGCTTGGTCCTGGTTGCAGTCTGGTGCCTGCCCTCACAGACAGTGGGGTGGTGGGCAGGGCTCCCTGTCCCCACATTCAGGGCTGTGGCCCCCCTGGGAGCATCAGCGCCTGTAGGATGTCTGAGAGGGACACGATGCCTTTCACCACGTCCTGCTCATCCACCACCACCAGCCGGTGCACCTGCGCCACACACACGGACAGACACAGCACATGGGTCAGATGGCCAGAAGCACTGCTGCCCCCCTGCACCCGGGGCCACCCCAACACCCAGTGACATGCCAGTACCTCTGAGGTGCGGGACAGGAAGTGGGGGAAGGCCCAACAGCGGGTGCGCCCAGGGCTGTGGGATGGTGCCTGCCCTTGCTGCCTACCTCAGCCTCCACTAAGCGGTTGATGATGGTCTCCAAGGTCTCGTGCTTGTAGCACTTGAGGACGCCCTCGAAGTACTGCGAGCGGTGCTGCAGTGCCCGCGTCACCGTCACGTCCAAGTTGTTGTAGGTCTTCTCAGCCGCCAGGTTCTAGGAGAGCGCTGGGGTTACCGGTGTCGGGGGAGCAGCCTCCCAACTCTGCGTCCAGCCCCCAGGGGCTGCATTCTCCCATCTGGAGATGTGACCCCCCCCCGCCCCCTTGACCTGTGCACATGCCACGTGGTACTCACAATGACGTCGAACTTGGAGTAGATGTCCACGACTCGACCTGTGGCACAGAGAGGAGGGGCAGGCTGGTGAGACACTGAATATGGACAGAACCCAGCCCTCCCCCGACTGGGCCCCGGCCCCAACCCTGGCAAGGTGCTACCCCCGTTACAGGACTGGTGCTCTGGCTCCCAACTTCACTGCACCTGATTCGTCCACCACAGGCAGGGCAGAGACGCGGTTCTGCACGAAGATGCCGAGGGCCACGTAGACAGGCGTGGTGGTGCGCACCATCGCGATGTTGTTATATGTGCCGATCCGCAGCTCCTCCAGTGTCTTAGACATGAACTCCGGCTTTGGCACCTCTGTGATCTGCAGGGGCCAGGGGGTCAGGCACAGCTGCCCAGCTTGGCCCCCCACCCTGGGAATCCCCGTCCCCACCCCCACCCCCAGGACTCACAAAGAGCTTGAGGAACTTGAGGATGCGCTTGTGCGTGAGGATGTAGAGCGTGTTGCCTGAGTCGGGGTCGATGACAGGAAGCCGGTGAATCTTGTTGTGGATCAGCGAGGAGACTGCGTCGAAGAGGCTGCGGGGGAGACGTGACCCATGGCTACCTGGCATTGCCTGCCGGCCCCTCCCTCCCTACCCACCCAGTGTTACAGGGCTCACCTGGCATTCGGGGAGATGCACACCAGAGGCTTGAAGGAGTCTTGCAAGTAGACCTCTACCAGGCGAGAGGAAACAGACTCAGCCAAGTAAGGCCAGTGCCAGGTGCAAGACTGGTGGGTGGTGCTGCTGCTGCCAAAGGAACCCCCCAGAGAGCCCTGTCCCCTCCCCAGGCAACACCACTGCCATTCCCTGCTGCACCCCGGGCCCCTCTCACCTCTCCACGTCTCTATCTTATGCTCCTCCAGCTCGTAGATCTGCACCTGGAAACACAGGGTGAGTTAGTCCTGGCAGGGGTGCGGCAGCTCCCAGACAGCAGCCACAGAGCACCAGGCCCCAGGCAGCCCCCAAGCTAGGAGGGCGAAGCCCCAGCCCCCTCCAGCACCCGTCGTTACCATGGGCGACTTGTAGTAGCGATGGAGGATGTTGATGAAGTCGGTGATGGTCAGCATCCCTGGAGGGGAAGAGGGAGCTCTGCCTTGTGCCCCACGTCCCAGGGATCCTCCCTCCCCCCCATGCCCTGGCTGTGTCCCTGGCTCACCCACAAAGCTCTGCTTCTTGCTGTCCCAGAGCGGGGCAGCCCTCACGCCGTTGGTGACCAACGCGAAGAAGGCCTTCTTCACCTGCAGCCGGATGCACGGGTGGATGTCAGGGCTGGGGGGGGCCCCGGCAGCCCCAGGGAACCTTCTCCGTGCCCAGCCCCATGCATCTGCAGCCCAGGAAATGGGCAGGCACGTCTAGCTCCTGCCCCCAGGGCCCAGCCCAGCACCCGGAGGCCATCACCTACCTGCAAGGAGGTGTCAAAGACGACCAGCTTGGAGCTGGTGGGGATGAGGTCGTAGCAGCGATGGGACTTCATGAAGCAGGTGTAGACCCCGCTGTTGGACTCCGCGTCTGGGGGAGGGGAGGGGAGGGGGGGGAGGGGCGTCGGGGACTCGCATTGCTTGCCCCCTGCCCCCCAGCCCACATCCAGACCGCCCCGCCCCCCGCTCGGAGCCCGGCCCTCACCCTCCGGCGCGGGGGGGGCCTTCTCGGCGACGCTCTCGGGAACGGCGCCCTGCGGACGAGACGAGTCAGCGCGGCCCCGCCGACGCCAAGTCGGGGCCAGGCCCCCGCCAGGAGGGGCCGCGGGAACCCGGGGGTCTCTGCCCCGCTCGCTCCCGCCGGGAGACCCTGACCCCCGGGACAAGGGCGGGGGCGGGGGCCCGAACTTCACCTCCATGGCCGCCCCCGCCCGCCTCCCTGCAGCACCGGGGGCAGCGTCGCCACTCCCCGCCGCCGGATCCGGTGCGCCGCTTCCGCCCGGCCCCGGGACTTCCGCCAGGAGCCGTCACGCGAGCGGAAGCAGCGCGCCGGGCCCGGAAGTGGCACCGTGACCCTGGTGACTTTTGATCCCGGAAGCACGTGCCCTTGGACGGGAACGAGCGGGCGCCTCTCAGCGAGCTGGGGAAGGAGCCCAGGCGTCCGGGCGGGCCGCGGAGCTGCGCTCCCCGGTTCGCTGGAGGGCAGGACTCGTCAATATCGGCGGCGGCGCCAAGTAAACGATCAGTGACAATCACGAGCCCTTGGTCGGAGGAACTGGATCGCGGGGACTAGTGCTGAGAACGAGGGCGTCAAATAAGTGATCAGCGAGAGCAGCCACGAGGCGTTGGTGGCTGTAGGAAACCGATCAATGAACAGCGATGAGAATAACAATGAGGGCCCCAACTGCTCAGTAATTACGAGCCATTGCTGGTTATAGGGAGTCGATCACAATGGGGGTAATAACGAGGGTCTCCACTGATCAATAATAGAAGTCACGTCACCGGTGGTTAAAGGCAACCAATCGACTAATAGTGATAATTATAATGAGGGTCCCATGTGATCAATAGTTATGAGCCATTGCTAGTTATTGGAAATTAATCACAATAGGGATAATAACGAGGGTCTCAAACGACCAATAATCCCAAGTCATTGGTGGTTATAGGAAACCAAACACAGTTAGTAGAGGTAACAGGAGGGTGTCAAATAAATGGTAAGGAGTCATTGGTGGTTGTAGGCAATCCATCACAATAGCGCTAATAATAAAGAGGGTCTCAAACAGTCAATAATAATCACAAGTCATTGATTATAAGAAATCAGTTGTTAATAGTAACCCAATGGTGGTGAAAATGTAGATAATGGTAAAATAATTAATTTAAAACAAGTCCTTTAAAAACGTGCTGAAAAACAAGATCAGAACCGCCCCCTGGCGCGCAGCCCAAGCGCCGAGGTCCCGTCCGGTCCCCCCGGGGCCTCGGCTCCATGAGGGCAAAATAAAGGAGCCGGGAGCCCCCCCCAAGCACCGTTGCTGCTAAGTCATTTATTGAACCCCAGTTGCCGCCTTCTGTACAGGCTGCACGGAAAGCAGCACCCGAGTGGCAGGCGCCACGGCTTCATTTAAAAAACAGAACAACGAAAAAAACAAAACAATAAAGGGGTTATTTTATTATTTTTTTTTGGGGGGGGGGAGGGGGGAGTCATAAAAGGTCCAACTGAGAATAGAACAGTCTGTGCAACCGGGAAGGGGCAGGACCAGGCTCCAATGCAATGATACAGGCAGAGCTTTAAAAAACAGACATCCAACCTCAGCTCCGGGACTGACCGCAATATACTTTAATATAAAGATTAAAAACTGTATAAGGTTTATTTTCTCTTCCCCCCCCAGCTAAAATCTACAGCCTATTTTATTCTCTAACCGTAATCTAAAAAGCCAGACAACCCTGGTAGTTCATCTTTTCCCAGCTTGAACCCCTTGTTTCATTTATTTCTGTAGCGATTTTTAAAATGTTTCTTTTTATTTATACACTTTACAGCCTTCCACCTTTGTGGAAAGACAAAAAAAGAAAAGAAAAACGAACAAACAAAACAAAACCAAAAAGGTATACTGGCTTTTTTTTTCTCTCTCTCACGCGCCTTTATTTTAAAATAACATCCAGTGGTTTCATTATTGGTAAAAACAGTTCATTTCTCTACAGAACTCCCATTTTATTTACAGGTTTTTCTTTAAATTTAAACTTTCTCCATAGCTTTTCACTTTCTTCTTCCCCCGCCCCCACCTTGAACGTTTTCATTTTTACCCTTTTGCAGCTTTGAATAGTTGCGGAAGCAGCTTTGTAAAAACGCAACGACTCTCCTCGCTCCGAGCCGGCTGGAATCCAGCGGGAAATGCCCTGGGCCTGCTCCCCCTCCCCCCCCCCATCTTGTTTCTCGGCCCACCTGAAGAAGGAGGAAATGCTCAATGCAAGCCCCCCTGCCCTAGGTGAGACCAGCCAGACGCCCTGTTGCTGCTGGCCTCCCTGGTTCCCCCCCGGGGCCAAGGTGGCAGGCAGGGGTGTCCCCCCCTGTGCAATGCGCTTGTGCGTTAGGAGACCCCAGCAAAACGCAGTCCTGTGGGGAGCGAGTAGGCGTGAGCCAGGGGACCTGCCACCCCCTGCCCCAGCGGGTCCAACCGTGAGGAGGTCCCCCCGGGGAGGAGCAGGCAGCAGGGAGTTGGCAGCGGGAAGGTGGGCAGCGGTGCCTGCAATGCCCGCCCAGGCCCTCTCCTCCTTCCGCGGCCCCGTGCCAACGCCCTGCCGCGATCCGAGAACCCTGGCCCCAACCCGACCCAGACAGGCAGCGAGAGCAGGGAAAGGGCCCGTGTCCGTGGGCTCGCCCTGCCCCAACCCACCCTGTGGTTAGCTGCAGACCCTGGCTGGGGTGGGGGGGGAGGGGAGGGTCCCTGAAAGGCACTCCTCCCCTGCAGCCCCAAAAATCGCAGCCAATCAGAGCACAGAAGAGAGCCTTCCCCTCCCCCCCATTCTAATATATACAACATAAGGTATAAATAGATAAATAACCTGCCCCCAACCGTGCCCGCGGGGCAGGCCCGCGCAGCCTTCGGGGAAAGCCTAGAGCAGCAGCTTCGTTAGCGACTGGGGAAGGGGCAGGTTTGCAAGGGAAGGGGGCATCACCCACAGCAGACCCTCACCCCAACACAGGGATCTGCTGATGCCAGCTAATGTGCAGCCTGACTTGGCTTCCTGCCCTTCTCTCTCCCCCGGCTCAACCAGCTGCCCCCTGTGCCGGAACAGTGCGATGAGGGCAGGGTTGGGGGGCTGGCAGCGGATAATGCCCTCCCACCCCAGCCAGTCTTGGCACATGGCAGATGGACCCACGAGCAGCAGCCTCCCCCAGGCTCTGCTTTTCTTGCAGCCTGGTGAAATAACCACGAACTCGGGGCATCCAGCTGGCAGGGCCCCAGCCCCAGTCCCAGTCCCTGGGGCTGCCCATTTTGCATCTTACAGTCCACGGGGCTGGGGGCTGGATCCTGGGGCGGGGGGGGACCAGAGGGAAGGGAAAGGCCCCAGGCTCTGCCCAGCGCTGCTCTAGTCCCCTCCCTAAGTGGGCCTGCGCAGTCGGTCACGGAGGGAGGGCTCGGGAGCCGGGGGCCATGGGACCAGGGTGGGGCTCACATTTCACACAGCAAAATCTAACACTTAAAATGAGGTAGGTTCGGGTGCAGATGCTCCTGGCGTCCGTTTGGGGGGGAGGGGGGGGGAAGGGGGGGTCCGCACATGCCTCATCCCAGCTCCGCTCCGTGCGGGCGGCACCTCCTTCACGCCCTCGCGGTGCTTCCGTCCCCACAACAACGAGAAAAATAAACCCACACAAACTCTGTCTCTCTCCGGGCCCCAGCGGCGCCGGGCTCGGATTCGGGATTGTCAAGCTCAAGGAGTCTCTTTGTTACCTTGGTAAATTAGCGAGCGAATCGGATTAGTTCTGTTTCTAAAAAGGAGGCCGCGGCCGCCCGGTGCTGGGTCTGACCCGCCCGGCTCTGGCACGGGGGGCAGGGGCTGCCCCTGTCCCGTCCCACCCCGGGACCCCTCCGGAGCCCTGGCCAGGTGCTTGGGCGAGCGAGGGGGCTGAGACGCGGCCGGCGGCGGGGCCGGCACCCCCCCCCGCAAAACAAAACAAAGAAAACCCTGAGTTGCCAGTTCATTAGTCCTGCTGCCGGCAGGCAGGTCAGCGTGGGGGCGGGGGCGCTGCCGCCCCCCCACAAGGTAGGCAGGCAGTGTCCGATATGTGCGAGCGAGGCCTGGAGCCACCTTGCCTTTGGTACTGGCCCGGCCCGGCCCCAGACATCCCACCTGCATCCAGCCGACTCCGGGGCCCAGCTGGGGCGTCCTGTCCTGTCCTGCCACCACCGCTCCTGCTGCCCAGGCCCCTTCCCCCACGCCAGGCCTGGCTGAAGGCCTCTGCGGAGTCGCCGCTGGGCGGGGTGGCGTGCGCACACCTGAGCCCGCACCCGCAGGGGCTAGTTCATCCACTTCCGGCAGTTCCAGGCTCCGCAGTGGCACGGGATCTTGTGCTGATCATCCTCGAAGTCGAACTGGTAGTCGTAGGTCAGCTGGGGGCAGACGGCTAAAATGATGCTGGTGCCTCGTTGGCCCCTCCCGCCAGGGCCAGTCCATAGCCTGGCTGCCCCCACAAGGCCTGGCACAGCCCCCAACCCCCAGGGAGCTGGTTACACTCCTGTCCTGTCTCAACACAGACCCCTCCAGCCCAGCCCGTTCCCCACCCCGCCCTGCTGGGCTAACCACCAGCTCCTCTCAAGGTGCCACAGCCCCCCCAGTGGCTGAATCCAGCCCTGCCACCGGGGTGGGATCCTGACACCTGGCACAGGTCATTAAGGACATCTTCTGGGCACCCTCCCTGGCTCCTACCTCCTCCCCTTTGGGGATGCGGCGGCTGGAGATGATGATGATCTTATCTTCCTTGTCGAAGGTCACCACCTCGGCCACACAGTTCGGGGCACATGAGTGATTGATGTACCTGGGGGCACACAGGATAAGGGAGGGGAGTCAGAGGTGGCAATGGGAGCTGTCCACCCCCTGCCTATCCTCGTGGCAGGGGACAGCACAAATGGGGACAGAGACTGTGTTTTCCTCTGCTCAGCGCCCCTGCTTTGGCACTTGTACAATGATTTTATCTATGGGATTAAGGCAGTCAGAGCTTTGGCCTGATAGACGTGGCTGGGAGCAGGACTCCTGGGTTTCCTGGACCTGGGAGGGAAGGGGGCCCCCTCCATACTGTCCCTCCCAGCACCCCGCTATTGCCTGCTGGGGTGGCTGGTGATGGCAGAGCTGGACAGATACAAGCTTCCCCCTCCCACGGGGCTGCCCCCCCAGGTCCCAGCTGCAACTTACCTGGCTGGGCCCCCCGTCAGCGTGGCGTCAATGACGTGCTCGTTGTTGATGCGGAACATGTAGATCCCTCGGTTCTGGGGAGCAGGAAGCATAGGGCCCTGATTACACAGCTGCCAGAGGTCCCCCCGCCAGGCCACAGTCATGCAGGGCCCTGATCCCAGCCCGCTTCCCCCAGCCCTGGGGTCCTGACCCCGCACCTGCTCTTCATAGATCTTCTCGCGCCGGTTGGCCACCTCGTTGCGTATGATGGTCCCGATGTACTCGATGACCATGGTGTGTTTCTCGATGTCCTTAGCTGCGTACAGCCCCAGCCCCTGAATGCGGGAGCGCGCCAGGTAAACGTTGTTCTTCCACTCAGTCTTGAGGCGCCGATATTGTGAGGATTTGGAGTGCACGAACTGCTTGCTGTAGGGCGTGTTGGTCTCGCCCGTGAAGGTGCTCTGGTAGGCCTTGGACATGCTCGTGCTGTTCAGGGTGTGGGGCCTGCGGGGGCGGAGCGTGGGGACCGTCATGGGGGAGCGTCGCCCCGCAGCACCCCAGTGGGTCCCCCCGCGCCGCCACCGCAGCGTCCCCCACCACTCACCGCTTGTAGTGGGTGAGGATCTTGGGCTCAGCCCGGGCACAGCCAGTGGGGTTGATCATGAGTGGCAGCTCCATTAGCGGATGGCGCCCGTAGCGGAACAGGTAGTTTGTGCAGCTCTCGACGCCAGGCAGCTGCGGACGACTGCGTGTCAGTCAGGGCTGGGGACCCCTGGGGACGCAGGATCCGCAGTCCCAACACCCTACGCCCCCATCCCATGAGAAAGCGTCCTGCACCCATGCCCAGCCAGCGCCCCCCCCTCCAAAGCAGGCATCAAGGTGCCAGTCCCGGCCTGGTACGTACAGACTCGGCGATGCGCAGCACGGCGTGCACCGTGAGGCCGAAGAGCTCTTCCCCCTTCAGGTACTCAGGGAACAGCCGCAGCATGTCAGCATCCTTCCTCATCATGGCCACTGGCTCGATGATGCGGTTCCACACGGCTGTCAGGTGAGGAGAGCAAGGGGTAGACTTTGTCTCTGGACCTGCCCTCCCTCCCCCCTGCTCTGAGATGCCCCTGCCCTGCATGCCCAGCCAGAGGGGCTCAGGAGGGTAACAGCCCTGGGCCAGCTCACTCAGTGCATAAAATGCAGCCACCTCTGGGATGGTTTAGGATGCCCACCTCACATCCCCATGGCAGTTCTACACGCAGACAGCTCCCCACCCTGCGGTCCCCTCCTGCAGCGCCTTACCCTGGGGCGAGGAGTCAGTGAAAACCAGGTCCTCTAGCCCCTGCTCGATGACCTGCACCACGAATTCGGGGCGCCCATTGTTCTCACAGATGGTGCAGTGGTAGCAGCAGCGCCGGTTGTTGGTGCGCAGGCTCCAGTAGATGCGCGTGGCCTCGTAGCCCACGGGGTAGAGGGCTGTGACACTGTGGAAGTCGGCCATCTGGTGGGGCAGCAGCTGGCCGATGGCGTGGAAGACCAGGCCGCCCACGCGGAACATGTGCAGGCGCTCGCCCCGCTGGATGATGCTGGCAATCTGCTTGACCTCATCGCGCTCGATGTAGACGCGCCGGAAGACGGCAAAGGAGCTCAGCTCCTGGTCACAAGGGCCCTTGGGCTTGTGCAGGGGGCACAGCATGGTCTTGTCTTTGAAGAACATGCACTTGGCGCGGATGGCGCAAGCAAAGTGGTAGACGCTGGGGCAGCGCAGGCGGTTGCAGCTGTTGGTGGCACCCATCTTTTGGCACAGGGAGCACTTGGTCAGCAGCCCCCGGTGCAGCGCCACCTCCACATTGATGAGGGCCCCGCCCTGCGTCTCGTACACCTCTGTGGACCACAGGGCACAATTCAGGTGCACCCAGAGGTCCAGGTCCAGGTTGAGGAGGCGGGCGGGGCCATCTGTGGCACCATCGCCCTCCTCATGGCAGAAGCAGCAGCGCCGCAGGTCCCGCGGCACCTTCTCTGGCCGCAAAGCCGAGCCCAGCTTCTCCACAAACTCAGCGATCTCCCGGTCACCATCTCGCTTGGCCCCACCTTTCTGGATGGTGAGCAGGAACCGCAGACGCTTCCACCGCACCCCCTTCCACTTTTTCAGCCGCGGCCGCGCCTCATCCCCGCCACCATCCTCCGGGGGCCGTGCGCGTGGCTTGGCCCGGGATGGTGAGCGCGACCCCTCCTCCTTGGGGGCTGGGGAGGGGGCAGGTGGGGATGGTGTGGAGGGCACTGGTGCTGCCTCAGGGGCAGCCTCGGCAGCCGGGATGCAGGCGGTTTCAGCAGGGCTGGAGGGTGATGGGGCGAAGGGGGAAAGCGGGGGCGAGGGTTCCTCGGGTGGCAGTGACAACTGCCGCACATCCAGGTTGGACACGTTGTGGATGTAGCAGTGCTGCGCCACCTTCTCCACCGCCGGGCTCTCCTGGGATGGAGACGGGAGATCAGCACACACCCAAAACTAGTGGGGGCCAAGGGCACAGGGCCAGGCAGAACAGATGCCAGCTGCCCCAGGGGTGCTAGGCAGGGCAGGAGCCCCAGGCAGAGCCAGGCAAGCTGCCCCCCTCAGGAGATACTGACCTGTTTGAGAAGCGTCAGGATGTCCAGCTCGCTCTTGAGGCTGTAGCCCGGCAGCACGGCGTCAAACTGCTTCAGCCACTCCGCACTGCCGTCAGGCGGCTTCCCGGGCTTTTCAGTGCCTGAGAGAGGCCGAGATGGCGGCAGTGTCACAGGGGCACTGCCAGTACCCCTGGTCCCAGCCAGGAGCCCCTGGGTAGGGGGGCCGATGCCCTCCCTGCCCCCACCCCAGGGTGGTTGGCACTCACCAGCTCCATCGGTCTCCACCTTCTTGGCCTCAGGCCCAGTGGCCCGCATAGGGCTTTCAGAGAACAGCACCTCATAGGAGTTGGGGATCTTCATGCTCAGCAGCTCAGCCATGGCCACCATGACGCTGTTTAGGTTCTGGGGGACAGGAGGGACCAGGTCAGAGCTGGGTGCTCAAGTGCATGTGGCCTGGGACTGCCCCGTACGGCCTGGCCCCTGCCCTTACCTTGGCAGCCGCAGCAGAGACGGTCAGCATGACAGAGACCTCACTGCCCTTGCCCTTCTCCCAGGGGACGCCCTGTGTCAGCGGGGCCTTCGCAGAGCGCTCCCCAAAGGGCTCCGGTGCTTCGTAGGGCTTGGTATCTGGGAAAGCTGGGGGCAGAGAGAAGAGGCAGTTCGAGGTGAGTGCGGTCCCCTGAACTTGAGCCCCCGCAGCCAGACAGACCCGCTGACAGCACAGCCCACCCAATGCCCCCTCCTGGGTGCCACCCCACACCCTGCTGGCCCACCTGGGATGCTGGCCCTGGGAATGATGGGAATGACGGGGGACAGCACGCGCTCCTCCAGTTCCGGTCGCATCTCCATCAGCAGGGGAAAGCGGGGGACATCCTCCCCAAGGATGCTCTCTGGGGACGAGGCAGGCACGATGCTGTCGGGGGAGTCACTCTCCTCATCGCTCTCCATCCTGACAAGACAGAAGGTGAGACCCATCCCCCCACTCTGGTCCCTTCAGTCCTCTGCACCCCCCTGCCCTGCAAGGTAGCCCCAGGCATGGCTGCTGCCCCTCACCGGACATCCTCAGTCTGGTTGTGCGGGGGCGTGGGTAGGGCCGCCAGCAGGTCCAGGCTCTTCACTTCCACAGCGGGAGCATCTGGATAGGGAAGATGGAGACTCAGGCTCTGCCCAGCCCACCAAAGCAGCCCCAGCCCCATCTTCCCCACCCTAAGGGAAGGTCTTCCTGCGCCCACTGCTGCCACGGGGACATCAGGGTCAGACCACCCTCCCACCTCCCCCACTCACTGCCCTGTTGCTCAGAGACTGCCCCATGCCTACCCTTGTGGCCCTCGGGCTCACGGGCCGGGGCTGGGTCCTTGGGCTGCTCGGGCAACTCCTCGCCGGAGGTGACACCATTCACCATCTTCTGCTGCACCGAGGGGGGCGGGGTGGGGGGCAGCGATGAGGGCGGTGTTGGTGGGTTGCTCAGGTTGTTCTGCAGGGACAGGGGTGGTGCCAGTCAGGGCCCTGGGGCACCCATAACCCTCCGGGAGTCTGGCCCTGGCCCTGGCGGACCCAGGAGTCTGGGCTCCAGTTCGCCTCCACCCCCCCAGCTCAGTTCCACAGCACGTACCTTGGACAGTAGCTGAGAGTAGTAGTCGGGGACGCTTTCCAGAACGGCGCTGCCGAAGGCACCCTTGAGTGGACTCCGGCCATTGATGGGGCTGCTGCCAAAGGGCGGGAAGAGGCTGAAGTTGGCCGTGATGGTCGGCTCCATCAGGGGCAGAAGGGAGAGCTCCTGGGGGGCAGAGCAGAGCCATCAAGAGGGGGCAACCTTGCCTGTGCATCCCACTGGGGGTGCATGCTCATGGCAAGCCCCCAGGACCGTGCCAGGATAACTGCAGAGAAGTGAAGCAGAGACAGCCCCAGAGGCACTACCTGCTTCAGTTGCTTCATGAGGGCCTCACTGGGCTTCAGGCCATCATCCTTACGCAGTTTCTTGCGGGAGGCGGGGACCCGCTCATTGCCCTTCTGCACCCGCTTAGGCTTTGGGGCCAGCAGCTTTTTGGCAGCAGATGGGTCCTGTGGGGAGAAGGCAACATGTGGATGAGTGGTGACACATGCAGTGCCCATCCCAAGATCAGACCATCTCCCACTGCTCCCCAAGCCCCATGGCCCAGTGCCTGGCTTACCTCCCTGCCTGGGGCCACAGCCTGCAGCCTGTGCTCCAGCGCGGCCAGCTTGCCATCGGCATGCCCATTGAGCTCGGGGTGCAGCCCCTCGGCAGTGCGCTGTGATACCAGCTGCACATTCTTGGCCCGTAGCAGCTTCTGCAATAGCAGGTGCCCAGCCTCCGTGCGGGCGCCTGCCAAGAGCTGGCTGCCCAGCAGGTGGTGGTTGGCCGGGGTGGGTGCCGCCGGCTGCTCCCTGTGGGCCTCGGGCTTCAGGAGCTGCTCCGCAACCAGCTCGCACGGCACTCCCTCCTCCTTGGGCTCCTGCTTGATGCACACACCGGGGGGCATGGCCAGTGGCCCCCCAGCTTCAGACAGCAATGTCTCTGTGCGGGGCACTTCAGCTGCCTGCCCATTGATGGGGACCATGGGCAGGCGTGCCTTTGCGGGCTCTGTGCCAGGAGAAGCAATAGGCCCCTGCGCCGCGGGATCCCAAGGACTGGGGGGCACTGGGAAGGGCTCCTCCCTGCTCTGGCTGGAGGTTGGCTTGGGGGGAGCAGGAGAGGGGTCAGGCTTGGGTGGCTCAGACAGGAGCCCACTGTGAGGGGGTGTTGGCCGCTGCTCCGGCAGGGCTGCAGGGGTCTGCGCCAGGAGGGGAGGGGAGGCTTTCTTTGGCTCTTGGGCGCCCTGTTCTGGGCTGGGCACAGGGTGCTGCAGTGGTACGGGGCCCAGGCTGAGCACGCTCAGGGGCGACTGGATGGTGGGGGGTGCCGGTGTGGTGGACAGTCGTAGCATGGCTGGCTGTGGGCTGCGACCACCATGTACCAACTCTGCCAGGGGCTGTGGCTGGGGGGCCCCTGCAGACACCCGCTCCATGCTGAGCCCTGGCTCGGGGCCCGGGCCAGCTGAGCGCACCTGGAAAAGGGTGCCCAGCTGGCGGGGCGGCGCGGGCGAAGGGGCATGGGGAGCCGTGCCCGGCTGCCCAGATTCCTGCCCTGGGAAGGAGCCGGCCTGGCGCAGCGCCTGGCTGTGCTGCAGCAGGCTCTGTTGGTGGCGCTGCACGAGCAGGGCCTGCAGCTGCTGCTGCTGCTGCGGTGTGAGGTGCCGCAGCTGCGGGTTCTTGGCCAGCACACCCTGCAGCTGTGCCCGGATCTGCCCCAGCACTGGCCCCGGCACCTGGCCCAGCAGGCTCTGCGCATGGGCTGCTGGTGGGAGCAGCAGGCCCTGCTGCTGCAGCCCAGGCCGGGGTGGCCCCACCATGCTCTGCAGCCGCGAGGGCAGCTGAGGGTGCCCCACAATCCGCTGCTGCTGCACCATGATGCTTTGCGCCTGGCTCATGGCACAGCTCTGCGGTGGCTCCGATGCTGGCAAGCCCGGCTGGGGCGGCCCTGGGCTGGGATCCGCATGCAGCTGTGGTGGGTCCTGCCTGGCAGCTCCTGCTGTCGGGTCGCTGGGCAGGGGCTGGTGCAGCAGGGCACCGGACTGCGGCACTCCTGGCATGCGCAGTGGTGGCGGCTGCCCCAGCTCTGGTGGGTGCTTCTGCAGCTGCAGCTGCTGCTGCTCCGCTGGGGGCTGCAGCACGAGCTGGGTCGGCTGCTCCTGGCTGCCTGGCGGCTCTGGGGGGCTGGTGTGCAGCTGCCCACCCAGGTCTTGGCCACCCGGCGGCCCCTGCCCCGCTGGCTCGGTGCCCTCAGCAGGCAGTGCGGTGCCTTCGGGTCCTCCAGGCTGCTCCTTGGCGGCCAGGCCCGGCTGCATTCCCTGACTCAAGTGTAGCACGGAGGGGGCCTGGCCCAGAGCCCCGTGCTGCGCAAAGTGCTGCATCTGCTGCAGGCCAGCCTGGCCCAGGCCCTGGCCCTGGCCCTGGCCCTGCAGGGCCTGGTGCTGTGCTAGAGAGTTCTGCTGCTGCGGAGTCAGCAGTGTCCGTGCCGGCCCCAGGAGCCCAACCTGCTGCTGCTGCTGCTGCTGGGACAGGACGAGGCGGTGCCCCAGGAGGCCAGGCGCCTGCTGCCCCAGCTGGGGCGACCCCAGCACCCTCTGCTGGTGGGGGGCCAGCAGCAGCTGGCGCGGCTGGTGGCCCATCCCCTGGTGCTGCAGCGTGGGCGCTGGGGGGTGCCCCTGCAGGCCTGGTTGTGGCGGCTGCTGCGGGGAGAGCTGCTGCACCAGGATGCCCTGCTGGTTTCCCATCAATCCTTGCTGCTTTGGGACCATAGTCTGGCCCCCCGAGCCCGGCTGCGGGGTGGGTGGTGGAGGTGGCGGCTGCGCCTGGCCCATCAAGCCAGTTTGGCTCACAATGCCTTGCTGCTGCAGGGAGACCTGGCCCAGGATGCTTTGCTGCTGCTGCTGCTGTTGCTGCAAGGAGACCTGTCCCAGGATGCTTTGTTGCTGCTGCTGCTGTTGCTGCTGCTGCTGCAGCTTCTGGGCCAGCTGCATCCGCTGCAGCTGCCGCTCCTGCAGGAGGCGGCTGTCAGCACCCAGCCCCCGCAGCGTGGGGCTGCCGGCGAAGAAGCTGTTGGAGGTCCCGGGCACGGCCGTGCTCCCCAGCTGCTGCTGGCCCATGAACGACAGGCCTTGCTGGACCGCCATAGGGACTCCGCTGCTGCCTTGGGGAGGGCGCAGGCCAGCCGCCTGCCCCACCAGCTGTCCTGGGGGTTGGCCCAGGCCTGGGGCGCCCACCATGGTGGCTCCTGGCTGGGACAGGGATGGTTGGACACCATGCGCTGGCAGCAGCTGCCCAGGGAGCTTGGCCATGAGGCGCGGGCTCTGCGAGGGGCTGAGGGCCAGCACGGCTGAGCTCTGCTGGTGCTGCTGCTGCTTGTTGCGGTACTCAGCCATCAGGTTGGTGTGCTCCTTCTGCTGCTTGCGGACCT
This sequence comes from Crocodylus siamensis, assembly GCF_052110815.1. Taxonomy (NCBI): domain Eukaryota; kingdom Metazoa; phylum Chordata; order Crocodylia; family Crocodylidae; genus Crocodylus; species Crocodylus siamensis. The sequence continues at coordinate 5,804,276 of NC_143400.1, forward strand.
GTGGAAAGAGGCCAGGCTGAGCACCACAGTGCCCCTGCCCTGCCCTGGGACCCCCTCCCAGCACCCCCCAGGAGAAACCCACCTGGTCCAGCTGCTTCTGTATCTTGCTCTGCTGCTCCGTGACTAGTTTAAGCTTCTCAGCATCAGCCTCAGGAAACTCCCGCCCGGCCTTCTTGGCGGTGCGCTGTTTGGCGCACAGCGCCTTGCGGGACTTGCGGTGGACACCGATCTGCTCCTCCAGCACCTTGAGTTGCATCTGCAGCAGCTGCTGCGTGTGGAAGAGCCACTCCTCGTACTGCCGCTGGTCGGCCTCGTCTGCAGAAGGGCAGAGGGGTTGAGATGTGCCACAGGGACCGGGGGAGGTCACAGGGAGGAACCGGGGCCTAGGTGGACAGGGCAAGGCCCCCCCCAGGCCCCTTTTCCCACGCTGGGTACTTACTGATAACGCCCTGAGCAAAGGTCGGGGGGTTGGGGCGAGCCTGGGCTGGGTCGCTGCTGCTCCGCTCCTGGGACACAAGGGAAATCATAGAAATCCTAGAGCCATGGGGCTGGAAGAGACTTCCAGAGATCACATCTATTCCAAGCCCTGCTTGAGACTCTGCCCAAACCACCCCAGACAAGTCCATTATCTAAACACTTCATAACACTACCGTCACCGTGCCAGACCCTGCCGCAGGGAAAGCCGGGGCACTGTGGCAGCCAGGATCCAAATTGGCTGTGCCCCCAACCAGAGGAAAGCAAACCCACCCCCAGTCCATACCAGTTTGACCAACAGAGAAATCCCTTCATGCCCCAATGCGGCATCAGTCTGACACTGACTGGCGAGGCAAGACCCTCAAGCCGGGACCCTCTGGCTTTGGTCCCAGCACGAGCACCGGTGCAACCCACTCAAAATCCCCCCAGGAGAAAAACTGGCATCCACATGCACACCTACATGTTTTGGCACCCTGCGGCCCCACGCTGCCCTGCCCTGGCATCTCCAGGCCAACACCCCAATGGGAACCCGGCATCACAGCTTTACAGGCAGCTCAGTGCACATCTGGGTGTCAGGGCCAGCTAAGTCCCAGATGCCCCAGAAACCCAGGCCATGTAATTTGTGGCAGAGTCCCCCAAGGGAGATGGCACCGTGCTCACCTGCCCACTCCCAGCCAGGATATGGTTCTGCATCTCGGCCGTGGCCGGGGCTCCTGACAGCCGCTGGGCCAGCAGGGACACCTGTTGTCTGCGGGGCCAAAGCAGATGGACGCATAAGCAGAGGCCTGTGGCATTTGCCCACTCACCTGCCCACCTGCTCAGCACTTCTATGGTCCTACCTGTTCATGCCGGGGGCCACGCCAATGCTGCCCTGTGCCATCACCTTCTTGATGCCCTTCAGTGCCACCATCTTTGCCTTGGCAATGGGGTCCATGATGTCCTCAGCTGCAAACTTATCTAGGTCTGCAAGGAAGGAGCTGCTCAGCCAGCGTCCCCCTCAGGAAGGCCCAAGCCCCCCCCACAGACTCAGGGACCCTCACCAGCCATTACCACCAGCAAAAGCCCCTGCGCCCCCAGCCCCTACCTGTGTCAGGGAAGAAGCTGTTGGCCAGTTGCTGCTGCTGCTGCTGCAGGACGAGTTGCTGCGGCTTCAGGCTCAGGCTGGAGGGCTGCACCCCAGCCAGCTGCTTCTGCTGGGCCAGGGCTGCAGGGACTGCAGAGGGGGCCACGAGTGCATGAGGCGGGGGCTGCGCCAGTGCCATGTGGGTGCCCAGGCCCTGGCCCTGGCCCTGTGGGGCCCCTGCCAGGCGCTGCTGTGCCATCAGCTGCTGGGGGGCCACCAGGCCCTGTTGCCGTGCGACCAGGCCCAGCTGCATCTGTGGCCCCACCAGGCGGGGAGCCTGTGTTTCGTGGGGCTGGGGCTGGGACTGGGACTGGGACTGGGGCTGGGGCTGGGGCTGGGGCTGAGGCTGAGGCTGGGCTGGCAGCATGGTGTGCGAGGGCTGCAGAGGCGCGGTGCCACTGGGCAGCTGGGCTGACAGTTGCTGCTTCTTCTGCAGCTCCTTCTTCTCATGCTCCAGCAGGTCCTCAATGAGCAGCGGCAGCTCACTGGCCACCAGGGAACTCTCCATTTTGTCCAGATCATCACCTGGCGAGTGCTGGGTGTTGGCCAGGCCCAAGGCACCTCCATCCAACTCAAACTTCTCCAGCAAGGTGCTGCCTGGTGTGGCTACCTGGCCAGGCACCAGCCCACGCCCAGGGCTGGCATAGGGGTCCTTGTCCGAGCCAGGGGCGGCAGAGTGGCCGTTGTCAGGGAAATGGCCCATGCTGAGCCGCGCTGGCCCTGCACCCTGACTCAGGAGGGCCTGGCCTGGCTTGAGGTTCAACCCGAGGGTAGCAGCCACTCTCTCAGCTCCCTGGAGAGCCTCGGCCTTGATGGGGCCCGGGGGCCGGTCAGGGCCACTGGTAGTGAATTGGCAGGGCGATGTCTTCAAGCAGCCTTCCTCCAGCTTGGGCTTGATGTCTGCTGGCAGTGGGCCCATCTTGGCCTCCAGGACACTGCCCTGTGCCTTGAAGGCGGGGTCAGGGGCTGGCATGGGCCCAGAGGGGCAGGAGGCAGAGGACAACCCCATGCCCGGAGCTGGCCCTTCCTTGACCACCACCCTTTCTGCCCCAGGGGGTGCAACCTCCTTGCGCTCCCCAGCACTGGGGACCCTCGGGCCAGGCGTGGGCGGCCCCGTCTTGAGCAAGGCCTCACGCTCGGCCTTCTCATTGGCTGACTCCACCAGGCGCAGATGCTCATTGAAGATGTCCTTCTTGTCACCGTTGTCCAGCTCAGGGTCAGTGTAGGCCAACAAGTCAAACTCATCCCCGTTTAGCAGGTCATCTAGGTGCGGGTCGTTGGCCTCCAGGCTATCTAGGTCGTCATCACCCTTGGCCACATCGGGGTCCAGGCTCAGGTTGGCCAAGTCGTCATCCTCTAGGTCTTTGTGGGAGTCAAAGTCGTCATCCAGGTCAGGCTCCACTGGGACGTCACACGGCAGCCGCCCGCCCTCCAGCCCCAGTTGGCTCCTGCTGGAAGCTGAAGCTGAACCTGCAGCGGGCGCCGCAGCATCATCCTTGGGGCCCTCAGGGCGTGGTCCGGCACCAGCAGACGACAGCGGGCGAGGGGGCACATGTGGCAGCTCCAGGCTAGCCGAGGGCAGGGGCAGCGAGGGGCCTTTGGCGAGAGGCGGGTGGTGGCTGTTGCTCATCTCAGCCCCCTGTGAGGATGCAGAAGAGGGCGGCAAAGGCACCGGCATCTTCTGGGGTTGCAAGACTGGGCCACCCAGCACCGCCGGCTGCATGGGCAGGATGGAAGTGCGAGCAGATGGGCCGGAGGTCTCATCACCGGGCAGGAAGAAACGGGGCCTGGCAGGGGGGCCCTGCTGGGCAAAGGGTGGCCCCACAGCCCCAGGAGCCGCTTTCTGCACGTTGTGACGCAGCTCGATGAACTGGGGCCCGATAGCACCGGGCGAGGCAGGGAGTGGCTCAGCAGGGCCCGGCATGCGCGTGGCCAGCCCGCCCACAGGGGGGCCCAGCGCCGGCCGCCCGAGCTCGTGGCCCGGTGGTTGCTGGAAGCGGGTGGGCACAGGTAGCCGTAGGGCTGCGGCTGCCTGCTGCTGCTGCCATATCTGCTGCTGCTGCTGCTGCTGCTGCGGTGTGGGCCCCGGGAACACGGCGCGGGGGTAGAACGTCTGCGTGGGTCCCACTGCCGATCTGTAATGCACAGCGGGGCGGGCGCTGGGTGGCGGAGCACCATCCCAACATCCGTCTCCCCAACCCAGCAAACTGCTGGAAGACTCCATGCCCCGCAGGTGGGCAGAGACGGCACAAGGGGCAATAGCCAGGTACTGCTGGGGTCTCTCCAGAGCCCCTGCCCACCACTGTGCTCAGGGGGCAGTGATGGGGGGCAGGACTCCTAGGTTCTATCCCCAACATTTTGGGGGATACTGAGCCCACTCCGAGTGCAGGGGGACGGGAAGGACACTGCAACTGCTGACCCCAGAACCACCGGTGAAGCACCTGGCCCCCAGCCCATCCCATGCAGCTGCCCTTGCCCCTACCCGGGACGTACCTGCCATTGATGTCCATGGCGGAGGGCGTGGCTGACGGGGGTGGCCGGGCCAGGCGCTCATCCTGGGCGTAGGTGGCCGGCACCGGGGCTGGACCGGACAGCTTGGTGCCACCAGGCACTGTGGGCAGGCTCCCCAGGATGCTCTTGTCCTGCGCAGGAAGAGGGGTAAGCTCGGGTGCAGACCCCACAGAAGACTCAGCCCCTCCCAGTCCCTGATGCTCCCCTCCCCCAGCTAGAGCTGAGCTCCCCTCTGCAACACAGACTCAAGGGTTCCCCCGAAGACTCCCCCCAGCAGGGCCTCCCTTCCCCCATTGCACCACGCCAACGCCAGTGCCCACCCTCCCAGCAGCCCCCAGTTGCACCTGCACGGGCTGGTATGGTGCCATGCCCCGGCTGAGCTGCTCAAAGGCCTGGGAGCTGGTATCAGGGCCCCAGGCTGCTGGGGTGGAGCCAGCTGCAGCAGCCGCACTCTCTTTCTCCTGTCGCAGGTTGTTCCTCTGAATTTGCTGGCGGATGAGCAGCTCGCGGAGTCTCTGCCGCTGGAGGGGGGGGGAAGCATGGTCAGGACACAGACCCACAGCCTGGCAACAACCCCCCAACAGACATGGACATACACATGGCTCAGGTACGGGGTACCACTCCAAGGGACTGTTAAAACAGTTTCCTCTCTCTTGATTTGTCTATGGGAGAGATGCAGAGCATCTGGCTCCCAACGCCAATGCCACAACTACAGGGACAGGAGCCATCGCCTAGGCCTGGCAGCCTCCCACCAGGCTCCCCCTCACCTCTCCCCTCCCCAGGACCCCTGGGTCCTGTGCCCAGCCCTGCCTCGACACACCCTGGAGAGGAGCACGTACAGCCCTCACCTGCCGCTGTTTCTCCAGCTCCGACTGGCTCATGCTGTTGAGGGCACCCTCCTGGCTGATGGGCAGCTCCGGCAGCTCCCGGCTGGGGGGCACCGTGATGCCTGCCACAACCTCCTCCCTCTTGTCGGTGGATGGCACCAGGCCCGGTCGAGGCAAGTAGCCCAGGCCGACATCCTGCTGCTGCGGGGCCTGCTGGGGGAGCACCGATGGGGGCCGCAGCGGGGAGAGGCTGTAGGTCTCAGGAGTGGCGCTGCCTGGCCCCAAGGGGCTGCCGGCCTGGTGGAAGCTGGGCGAGGAGGCATAGCTGGTGCTCTGGGGCTTGCCCAGGGCCTGGCTCGGGGCAAAATGGCTGTTCATCCCATGAGGCTGGTGGGAGGGGGAGCCCTTAAGCGGCTCTGCGACCGAGGGTGGGAAGGTGAAGCGCATCTGGGCCTGGGCACCAGGGAAGACGCTGGCACCAGGTGAGCGGATGAAGGGGGGCTGTTGACTCCCTGGTACCTTGGCGTGGGGCTCGGGCTGTGCTGGGGGGAAGCCCCCTCCAGCTGGAGCACTGTGCGAGATTGGTACCGTCTTGTAGCTGGACTCCGGCATCTGGGGCCGGGGGGGTTTGTGTAAAGGAGCGAAGGGGTCCCGGGACTGGGGGCGGGATGGGGGCCGGGAGTAGGGGTCAGGTGACTGGAAGCGGGGGGTGACGGGCGACTGGCAGAAGGCCTCGGTGGACAGTGGCCGGGGTGTGAGGGGTGACTGGGAGCTGGACTGGGACTGGGGGCTGGCGGGGACCCGGGAGAAGGGCTCGGAGGGCAGGGAGCGGGGCGGGAGGGCACAACAGCTATCGGGGGGCTGCGGCCGGGGTGTCAGGGGGGGCTGGGCATAGGGGTCCGAGTAGCAGGGCACCGAGGGTGACTGTCTGTAGAGGTCAGGGTGGCTGGGGGGTGAGGGGACCAGGGGCTGGGGGTCCGGGGCCCGGTGCACCAGCCCTGGGCTCTGCGGTTCTACCTGAGGGACCCGCGGGGTCAGGGGAGCTTTGAACACATCTGCCACCTTGAGCTCTGCAGAGAGGTGGGGACCAGCTGGGGAGTCAGCGTAGGCCAGGGCTGGGGCATACCCGGGAGAGCATACGCCCAGAGCCCCTTCCTCCTTCTTGACCTGCAGCCCTGCTGCCTCCAGGCCCTTCTTCTGCTCCCCAAAGGGCGGGGGTGAGAGCAGCGGCTCCGGGGGCCTGGCCCCAGGGCTGCCTGGCACCGAGAGATTATCCAGAGAGCCGCTGGGGCACCGGGGCTTCAGGAAGGTGTCCGGGGTGGAGGGCTGGTGCCGGGGGGTCCCGGGTGAGGTGGGGTGGAACTCGGGCTGGGGGCCGGGGGCCGGCCGGGGTGTGGGCAGGAGCTGCTGTGGGGGCTGGGGTGGGAAGGGCTGGAATCCAGAGCCTGCTGTGGGGCTCTGGCCCAGGGGAGAGGAGAAGCGCGGCTCCAGTGGGTACGTGGAGGCCACGGTGTAGGGGTCGTGGGAAGGCACTTGGGCAGGGGACTGGGGCGGGAGCTTGAGGAAGAGCTCACTGGGCGAATCGGCTCCCCCTCCGGCGCCTGCGGGCTGCTTCAGGAAGCCGTCAGCCGAGGGGGGCAGGCCGGCCGCACTGTTGACGTAAACAGGCTGCCCACCGGTGCCAGGGGGCTGGGCGGAGCTGGGCAGCGCCCCTGGCTGCATTGGGATCCGCAGGTGCAGTGAGGGCCTCTCAGGCTTGCGCAGGCCCTCCCCTTTGGTCTGCTTGTTGATCTGGCTCTCAGCCTGCTGCAAGGGGGACAGTGCGGCACAAGGTCAGGGCTTGTGGGCACCCCCACCTCCCTCAGTCTGCTTGGGCCACAGAGCAGGGGGCAGGGCCTCGTGGCAGCTCCCCAGGTGGAGCGCTGGCCTGGGAATCGGCCACTTCCCAGTGTCCTCCCGGCCAGATGGGCAGTGGGTCTGCCCCTACCCCAGGTACGTACCTTCTGCACCTTGTTAATGCGATGAGCTGCCCGATTATCTTTGGCCTTTTGCTGCACAGGAAACACATGCATTTTTAGAGTTGGGCAGGGCAGGCAGGGGTCCCCACCCCCACGCCGGCACGCAATCGGGGACTCACCAAGTAGGGCGCTTTGTCCGTGGCAGGCACCTTCCTCCACAGCTTCATGATCTGCTTGCAGCGGCTGGACCAGTCTGCAGGGAGGCAGAGCTCAGTGTCAGGGCCACGCCTGGGTCGAACCACAGGGGCCTTGTGGAGTTGTGTCCAGACCCACAGGGTCAGGAGCAAGGGGAGGGGTCAGGGAGTGCACAGCCATAGGCCTGGTGCCCTCTCATTTCCCTGCCAGCCTCCTGCCAAAGGCATACGGATAAGGAGCTCCTCAGCAAGTGAGGAAGCGACAGAACCAAGGGAACTAGGGGTAAGGCTTTCCCCATCTCCAGTGACCCTGTGCCAGGCCCATGCCCCTACTGGGCAGAGCTGAGCCTGGGGCCTACCTGGATAGTCCTGCTTGAGGCTGGGGAAGTTCATGTTGGCATAGAGCACGGGTGAGATGGTGGAGAGCTCGCCCAGCTCCTCGTCCTTCTCCCAGCGCTGCAGGCTGCGCTGGTTGTAGGAGAGCCCGTCACCCTCGCCCTCCGTGGTGGGCGTCGTGGGTGTGGAGGGCGTGGTGGCAGCAGAGCTGCTGGCCCAGGGACTCTCTGGCTCGCAGTGCTCTGGGCTGAAGAAGCCACTTCTCTCCCTGTGCAGGGGGAAAGCAGGTGGCTCGAGGCAAGGTCCGGACTGCCCCCAACCCAGGTTCCAAGCACTGGCTGCGGATGCCTCCTGGGTGCCTGTGTCTGCTCCATTCCCCTCCTAGACCCAGGGCTCCTCCCTGCCCTGCCCACCTGTTGTCCAGGAAGGGGGACTGGCAGACTCCGGAGTAGGTCTCCATAGGGACAGCAGAGGGGATCGATCCCAGAGAAACACCGCCTGTGGGGAGGGGGAAGGTGAAGGCATCACAGGCAGGCACAGCCGGACACAGCCCACAGCCTCCTGCCTCCCTGGGGCAGATGCTAGGCACAAGAGGGCCCTACAGAACCTGTAGATGGTGACGCTCCCCCCCGCCATCCCAGGGTCACCATGGGGAACACACTGCACAGAAGGCAACTGTGCCCCAGAGTGGGAAGGGACCCAGGAGTCTGGCCCCATTCATGCCATGTGGCTGCCCCATTCCAAACCACACAGGGGTACAAAGGCACAAAGGCAGGAGAAGGGGCAGGCAACCCCCTACCCACCCTGTCCAGGCAGCTGCAAGTCGCCCTGCAGGAAAGGCCTCTGTGGGAGCTGAGTCCGGCTGGGGTCTCGCCCCGCCACGCCGGCCTCCAGCCCTGCCGCCACGCAGTTCAGCTGCTGCTCCCGCTCGGCGGAGCCCAACACATCCTTGAAGAGCTGCTGCACATCCTTGCTCTCCATCTTGGGCAGCTCTGTGGATGGAGGGCACAGACCATGACCCCAGAGCCCCTAGACCGCCAGGCTGCAGGAAGCGGACCAGCTCCTGCCCCCATCCCGTTAGCACGTGGGAGTGGCCTGCACACCCCAGGGGGGCACAAGCTCAAGCTCCGGGCCCAGCCAGAGAGGGGTTGATGTGCCTGCCAGGCTCTAAGGCCCCTCCTCAGGGATCAGGCCACTGCGGTGGCACCGCAGCCTGAGGACTAGAACCAATGCCAAGGCTGTGCCGGGACAGCAACCGGCTCCGCCACAAGGCAGAGGGGAGCACACGATGGGGCAGCCTGACCTTCCATGGGGATCCTGTCGAGGTCGGAGCTGAGCGCGCCCTCACCCGGCGTCGCTGGCTTCTCAGCATCCCCGGGATCCGGCGAGTCCTTTGGCTCCTCTGCCCCTGGGAGGGATGTGCCCGTTGCCCGTGTCAGCCTGCATCCACTATACTGCCAGGCTCCCCCTCACCCCAAGATGTCATCCCTGCCCCCAACAGGCTACCCCCCCTCAGAGAGACCCACAGACCCCAGCCTGCACAGGAGCTCACCCAAGTCCTCGGCTTTTGCCTCTGCGTCCTTCGAGTCATCCTCCTGACCCATCACGGTGCTACCATCCATGCTGTCATCCCCTGGGGGCAGCAGAAGAGGTGCTGAGTTGGCATGTGGGCAGGTCCCTTCCCCAGCAGCACAGGGGAGCACCACGCTCCCAGCGCTGGCAAGCCAGAAGGGGCAGAGCTGGCCGTCTCTGCCCCCATCTCAGCTGACACACCCAGGCCTTACCTCTCAGGTGAGTGGGGGCCTCCTTCCGGTCTCTGGGCATGCCCTGGAGGGCCCCAGGCACACTGGGGTCCACCTTGGGTCGGGGAGCGCCCTGGCCAAAGGAGGGGCGGACGGCTCCGTCACCCACGCCGCCAGCCGCCAGCAGGGCCTTCCGGCTCATGTCCATGAGTGCCTTGCCAAAGAACGCTTCCTGCCGAAGGGGGAGCACACGAGGCACGGCCTGGAGTAAGCCTGGAGGGGGCCCGGCCCGCACCATGACTGCCCTGCCCACACCCCCACGCTGCAGAGCCCACCGCCCCATCCCTACCTGCAGGTATGGGGGAAACATGTCCTCCAGTTTGCTCTTCTTCCTACCCCGCCGCTTCTTCTTCTCATCACCCTCGGTCGCCCCTGGCTCAGCAGCACCCTCAGCTGGGATGTCCGCCGGCGCCCCTGCAATGGCAGCCATGCTTAGGATGCCCTCAAGTGGGGCCATACACCTGGCTTCCTCCTGACAAGGGGAGCCCTGGGCCACCTCCCAAGCCTGACAAGCTCCTTAAGCCCTCCATGGGGCCACAGACAGAGTAGGGCAGTGGGGAGGACACGGACACAGTGTGTGCAGCTCCTACCATCCTCAGGGTGTCCCTCAGCGCCCAGCCCCTCGCGCCCCGCCTCTGCCAGCACAGCCGGGCCTTTCTTCGGACGCGTGTGAGACTTGCGCTGCCGCACCATGAAGCCACCGATCCCTGCAGGGTGGGAAGGATGAGGTGGGGGTTGTGGGGGGGGACCAGGGGGGTCTCCTCCATAGAGCCCAGTGCCAGGAGGGCACCACAACAAGGAGCCTGGTCTGCCACGCCCCCAGGCCCACACTCACCAGGGCGGTATGGCTTCCGCTTCCTCTTCTTGCACTCCTCAAGGTCCTCCAGCCCCTTCCCCGAGTCCAGGTCAGCCCCACCATCCCGGTCAGGGCTGGCAGAGGCTTCCAGCTTGATCTCGCACTCCATGTGCTCCACGCCCACTATACAGCAAAGGGCAAGATGGAGGGCTGTGGGCCATTCCTGCCTCTGGCTGGGGGATGGTGTTCAGGGTCCCTGTGCCAACCCCCATCTTCCCAGGACCTCAGCCACGTGCCAACACTGCACCAGGCTCATCTGGACAAGCCCATGCCTGTGCAGAGCTTCCCCAGAGACACTGTTGAGCTCCCAGCCACATCCCTGGATCCTCCTCCTCCCTGGACCGACCCCTGCCAGCTGCAGACTCTTGTGCCCAGCCCCTGGTGCTCCATGGGGTCAACCTGGACTGAAGCCCCAGGCAGCAGGGGCCCACACAAAGCCTCGCACCTTCAGCCTTCAGCAGCTCATCCCCTTCCAGGTCCCCCTCCTTCTTCTCATCAGGGCCCAGGGGGTCGCTGCCCTCCAAGCTGCCCTCCCCGTTGAGGGCCCCTGGCCTGGTTTTGCGCTGCCTCCGCTTGTGCAGTGGGGACATGGTCAAGTTACGGAGCACGGCCATGCCAGTCTCGGTCAGCCAGACACCCTCGAAGCGGAAGTACTGGGGCTCTGCAGAAGGGGCAAGGGGCACGGGCTGCAGCTCCGGACGCCTGGGTTCTTGGGCCAGCTTTGCCACTCCTCCAACCAAGCCTGCTCCTGTCTGCATCCCAGCTGCGCCCTTGCCAGTGCTGGGGCCATTTCTAGCTTCCACTGGGAGCCGACAGCTCGGACACTTACCTGGCTCCTTCATCTTCACCGGGGTGATCTCTGTGGGGGCCACAGGCACTGGGGAGGTAATGCACACACCAGTGAGTCCCCACAGCTTCCCTGCGTACCCCCCTCCTCCACAAGCCTCATCCCCACTATGGGCAGGGACCCACCGATGGGCTTGACAACGTAGGGCTGGCAGGCACTGCAGTCGAAGCCCTCATCTGCCGCCTGCTCCACCTCCTCCTCTGTGAAGAGGTTGTCACACGAGGCGTGGAGCCACCTGCAGAGACAGCATCAGGGGAGAGTCTGCCATGAGATGCGCATCCTGTCTCCACTCCCACAGCCAACCCTCAGGCTAAGCCAGGCCCAGCCCCAGCCAGGGACATGTCTTTGGTCCCAGGGCACCCTCAGACCGAGGACCAAGGAGCCAGCAGACTTACTGCTGCAAGCGACTGCCTAAGGCAAGGCAAGTCAAGCCCCAAAGGCTGCATCCACAGGGGCTTTGTAAGAGCTACTCTGCCCCCCACTTGCTGTCCTCAGAGCCCAAAATCAGGCTCTAGAGTCAACAGCTGTAGGTACAGGGCCACCAACTCAAAGTCAGTGAGAACCTAGGACCTTACCACAGGCTACTGACTCTGAAGCTACTGATAGCACCAGGGCCAGGCTGGGGGAAGCACGAGCTTGAAGGCAATGCCCGCAGCATCAGCTGGGCTGTGCCAGAATCTGCATTTCCCTGGAAGTTCCCATGTCCCCCAGGAAACACCGCTAGATCCACAGAACCAGCAGCAAAACCAGGGCCTGGCAGCACAGAGCGCTTGTCCATGGCTACCCCCAGGGGAGAGGGACCCATGCCTCACCGATCACAGTGGCGGCACTGGATGAGCAGGTCGTCTTCCACGTATTTCTCCCGGCAGACAGGGCAGGTGACTAGGCTAGCACAGGGGCCGCAGTGCGTGTAGTTGTTCTGCCATTCGCAGTGGAAGCCAGGCGAGGCCGCCCCACACTGCACGCAGCACACGCACCTGCCAGGGACAGGACGGGATGGGGTCAGCGCCGATTTCTCACCGCAGCCCCTCTCGGTCCACCATGCCCTGCACCCCACCCCTGCAAGCTGGCAGCCGTGTCTTGGCCCTCAGCCTGCAGGCAGCTCCCACAGCGCCACGTGCCAGAGACCCAGCTCCCCTGGCCTCACCACTGCCCTCTCAGCAAGTCTGCAGGTACCCAAGGTAGGGGGGGGACCAGGGTAGCAGTGCTGCTAGGGCCCAGCCCAGCCCCACAGGGTGGGGCAGTGGCTCACCACTTGCACTTCCAGCCGCCCTTAGGCACGGTCTGCAGCGGCGGGTCCAGGCAGTAAGTGTGGTAGCTGACGTCACAGTCGTCGCACAGCAGCAGGCGTGAAGGGTCTGAGGCCTTGCCACAGACCTCACACACAATACACTCGACGCAACGCCAACCCTTCAGCAGCATCACTTTGGTGATCTGGGGGCAGGGCAGGGCAATGCTCGTGAGATGGCCCCGGCAGGGTGGGAGGCCCAGGCTGCTGCCTGCTCTGCAGGCCTGGGCTCCGGAGAGGCCCACTGGGGGCAGGAAGGGCGTGGTGGTGCAATCCTCTCCCCCTGACACCAAGAAGCAGGGCACCTGACCTAGGGTCCAGCTGCCCACTACCTCCGGGGCCACCTTACCTTGCTGTTGACACAGTAGGGATGGTAGCACTGGGAGCACTGAGAACAGGCCAGCAAGTGCCCCTCAGCCCCACGCCCAAAGCTGCCGCACACCACGCACATGTCCTGCGGGAGGAGGGAGTTGTCAGGGAGGTGGGGCAGAGCTGTAGCAACCCCCCAAGACAGCACCTGGCCCAGCCCTACCCTCACCTGCATGAGAACGAACTTGTCCGTGTTGGAGAAGAGCACAACGGTGTTCTGCATGGTGTCCTCGTCCTCCTCATCGTCCTCCTTGCTGGGGGAGCTGTCCACGTCTGCCAGCTGGACACAAGGGACAGGGGCAGCATAAGCAAGACAAGGCCAAGGCACCCTACCCACCATAACCAGGAGAGCCAGGTGCCCTCAGCTCCGACACCCGGGCACAAGCTGGACGAGCACCTGGGCTCCTCTCCCCCAAGTCAGGCAGACGCTAGGACAGAGGGAGCACCTCGGCCTGACACACAGGCAAGAGATTCTTTGATACCTGAAGAGACAGGCCTGGCTTCCCACAAAGCACTGCACTGGGGGCACATCCCACCCGCCCCCAGGCTCTGGCTGGAGGTATCGGGGTGGAGGCAGGATCTCAGCCGACTAGCAACACCCTAGCCCAGGACAAGGCGCCCAGGCTTACCGCAAGGGTCTCGATGGACGAAGTGGTCGACTTCAGCCGGGCACGACCACGACCACGGCCCCCATGGGACCCACCGCGGGGGCGCCTCCTCCCGGGGAAACTGCTGCTGCGACCCTAGGGCCCAGGGGAGGATGGGGGTGCAGTTACACAGGGTCAACTCCCAGCCAGGTCCCAGTGCCATGAGATGCAGCTCCTCGGGCGCCCGGAGCAAAGGGGGCCCCAAACCTGCATCCTGGCCCATGTCAGGAAACAGACAGGGTACTTGGCTCTGGGGGTGCAGGGAGCCCAGCCTCCCCCGGATGATGCCCCAGCTGGCAGTGTCAGCACAATAGGGCAGAAAGAGTCTGATCTGGACTGGGACCCAGCAGGCCAGCATGTGGACACCAACCAGGCTGGAGGTGGAGGTATGAGCCCCCAGATGTCCCCTTCCCCACTCACCTGCTTGATTCTGGACCTCCCAGGCGAGCTGCGCCGCCGGCCCTTCTCGCCTTCACCCTTGGCCCCAGAAGTTGGCTCAAAAAGCAGTGAGTCGTCTGTCTCAGGCAGTGAGTCGGTGCCAAGGGGTAGCAGAGCAGCATCGTCCTTCTGCAGGCTGATATCGGTGGACGTCATGCCCAGCTCCATGGAGAGTGAACCCCCGCCCTCAGGGTCAGGTGAGCCCAGCAGGGGCTCTGACCCGGGGAAGCTGCTGCTGGTGTCGCCCTGGCTCAGGTTGGAAATCTCATTGACAATGTCCGACTTGATGAGGGCCGGCCGGGGCTGCAGGGCCGGAGGCTCGGGGCCACCCTCCTCACCGCGGCCCAGCAGCTTCGTGCCTGCTCCGCACACCTCCATGGGGGTGGTTGGACCCAGCTCCTCAGGCTCCAGCAGCAGGGGTGAGCCCTTAGGCTCACTGGCAAAGCTGACAGGGGTCTGGCTGGACTCCGGGTCCCCCACGCCACGCAGCTCCTCCAGCCCATCCTCCTCGCTCAGCTGGGGTGAGCAGCGCCCGCTGGCCCCTTCCCGCTCCAGCCTTGGCGCCTCCCCTTCCTCATCCTCCTCTTCCTCTGCCAGGCCTGGGAAGGGCCCCAGCACCGGGGCTGGGCTAGGCTGAGCTCCGTCCCCCGAGGGGCTGGCCAGCGCCCTGGCCTCCGGGGTCGTCTCCATCTCCTCCTCCTCACTGCCCTGCTGGGCTCCCTCATGGGCCAGTTGGGGGGCAGGGGAGCCCAGCAGGGGCGCCACGGAGGGTGGCTCAGCAGTAGGTGGTGAGGGCGGTGGGGCAGGGGAGGCGGCAGGAGGCTCCACGTCCATAGAGATGCAAGGGCTGCCCGCAGGCTCCAGCCCGGGGGCAGGGGAGGCGGGGGTGGGGGCAGGGGTGTGGGGCTCCACTGGCAGCTCGGGGGCCACATCCTCTTTGGCATCTGGAGGCAGCTCCTCAGGGTGAGCAGGTGACACGGCAGCGAGGTCTGGCGGGGAAGGAGACAGGAACAGTGATTGGGGGGGGGGCACCACACAAACCCCACTCAAAGCACAGCTCCCAGCATGCCCTGGAGCAGCCTGGTGTATAGGCCCCCTCCCCTGGTGGGCCTGCCCCTCACCTGGGGGTGCTGGGGGCGAGGGCGCCGGGGTCACGGTGGGGGGCAGTGGTTCCAGCTCCACCTCCACCTCCATCACCTCCTCCTTGGCGGGAGCCTCTGGGGCCAGGGCTGGGGGCTCCTCAGGTTCTTCTGCCTTTGAGTCTGGGTCTGGCTCTGGGCCTAAGGTTAGGGTCAGGGAGGGTCATTGGGGTAAACCCCCCGCAAGCCCCAAGCACTAGGTCCCACCAGCAGGGCCCAGGTTGCTTGCCAACTGCAGGACCCACAGCACCCCTAGTGCTCTGCCAGGCTCCCCTCACACCACCAGGGCAGGGGTGCTCACCCTGGTGCCCAGGCCTGACCCCTGACCCTACCCCGGGTCCCTGCTCACCGAGCGGCTTGGCTTCGTCTGCAGCCGGCAGCTTGTCCTGGGGTTCTGCTGCAGGGCTCCTGGCCTGCGGCAGGGGTGAGGGCACAGGTGGGTCGTGCCCCGCTGGGGACGGGGGTGCGGGGGGGGCCGCCGAGTCGATGCACGCCATGGGCAGCGGTGAGCTGGAGGGACAAGGCAGTGCAGGTGGTGAGTAGCATTCCAGAATACCTGTCACCGACCCTCACGCCCCCCACCCTCCGCGGCCTGGGGGGGGCAGCAACCAGTTATCTGCCCCCCTCTCTGTGCTTCAAGTTGTAGTCTGGTGGCCCCCCAAACCCTGTTCCCCATGGGCTGAGTCCCACCAGCATCAGCAGTCCCAAGACACAGCAGAGGCCCCCCCCCCCACTTAAGTACTCACTGCTGGTCGCATGGTGGGGCTTCGGCTTCACCCGCCTGGCTGCCCTCCGTGCTGCGGCGCCGCTGCTCTTGGCACCCCTCACACACCGAGTAGTTCTCGTACCACTGGCACCCAGGGTCGAGAGCTGCTGGCCGCTGCCCGCAGTCTGAGCACACCCGGCAGTTCTGCATGCGAGAGACGGACATGCTCAGAGCAGCCATCTGCCGGGGGGGAAGGGGCATGGGGCTCTTCCCCTCCAATGGGGCTGGCTCCAATCCCACCCTGCAGTGCCAGGAAGGCTTGGGAGCAGGGCACAGAGCCTTTCCTCTCCAGGGTCCTGGGCTCCAGGCAAGCAGCTGGCATCTGGTAGCAGGGGCACCCCCCGCACACCCACCTCCCCGGGGCTCACCTTGCATTTCCAGGAGTCGGTTGGGAGGCTCTCGATGGCAGGCTTCATGCAGAAGGTGTGGTAGCCCTTGTCGCAGGCCTCGCACACCAGCATCATGGAGTCTTCGCCGGGCTGCCTGTGGGACGGGCGTTGCTATCAGGGCTGGACCTGGCCGCCGGGCAGCTCCAGCCCCCCAGGGGAGCCCCATGTCCCAATGGGATGCGAGATGTCCAAAGGTACTGGTCCATGCTCACACAGCCACACTGGGCACCACCAGAAGTGAACCCAGGAGTTCGCTTCCACCCCATCTCCCTTCCCCAACCATAACTATCCTGGCTTTGCTTCCGCAGCTGCAAGACTAACCCAGGAATCCTGCCTCCCAGCCCCACACCCCGTCAAGAGGCAGCGCAGCCTGGGCCGTCCCCAGGCCCACAGTGGGGGTCCACCACCTACCTGCAGGTTTGGCAAACTTTACACTCGGGGCACTGCCAGCCAGCGCGCTTGCGGGGCGTGACAGTGATCTCCAGGCAGGCGCCGTGGTAGTGCAGCCCACAGCTGGTGCAAAACAGCAGGTCGCGCAGCTCGCCTGGCCCATCGCACACCACGCATCGCGAGTCCTCTGGAGGGGAGAGGCAGCTGTGACCCCACCAGACCCTCAAGAGGCACCCCTGGCCTCATGCTCACTCTCCACCTGGCCCCACAGATGCAGACACCCACCCAGAGGCCTGGCAGCACCTACTGCAGGCCCTTCCCCCAGTACTCCCCTACCCTCCAGCTGCATGCTTGCATCCCAGACTGCTAGGAACAGAACCAAGGAGTCCGGGCCCCCAGCACCCCACAGAAACCACTCAACCCGCCCTGCCCATTATCCCAGCAGCACTCACCCATCTGCGCTGCCTCGGCTAGGTGTTCTGGGCACAGGAGCCGGAGGGTCTTCATAGACTGGAAAGAGCCGCTGGCAGCCGCACAGGGAAAGTGGTAGCGCCGCAGACAGCCCTCCGAGTGGCACTGAAGGGTAGCACCCATCCTCTGACAGCGTTCACATTTCTGCAAGCAGCCGGGAAGCCAGGCCAGGTCAGGGACAGATGGATGGGCCCCCGACTGCCTGCCAGGAAACGACCCCCACGGGTCCTGAAATGCAGCCACTTCTGCAGTGGGACAATGGCTGCAGGACACTGCCTGGCCAGAGATACGGCCTGATCTCAGCCCCAGAGCGCTGCGCCCATCGTGGGGGCTCTCAGAGTGAGAGAGGCGTCAGGAAAGATCCCCCTCCTCTCCTGCCACACTGGACATGTACCACCCTCCAAGGCAGCTCTGCCTAGCCACACCCCGCTCACCTGTGAGATCCCTGAGAAAACAGCTTTGTCCACATCATTCAGCCCTGCTCCGTCTTGCCGCTGCACCCCCACCGACCAGGCTGCACACCAGTGGTGAACCCAGCAGTGCCCTGGCACCAGGGAAGAAAGCATTAGCCTCCTGGAACCCAGAGAGGGACTTCTGGACCTCCAGGGGCCAGAGAACAAGGATGGAGAGCAGGGGGCTGAGGATCACTGGCAGGGGAGAGAGGCTTGCCCCCCACTGCTCACCCGTCGGCTCCGAGATCTGTCTCAGCGTCACCCCTTCTGTGAAGCCGATCTGGGACAGGTCATCCTCAGCGGCTGGGACCTCGCCAGGGCCCTCCTGCCCCTGTGGCTGCTCCGTCCAGGTGGGCCCTGGCTCGAAGCGCCGGAGCTCCCTCTGCCCCAGCCGGCTCCAGTCCCCACAGTTGCAGAGGGCGCAGCGCCAAGGCAGGCTGCTGGGGAAGAGACACAGAAGACATCCAGGCTCAGCCCTGATGCTGTGGTCAGAAGCCCAGCTACCCCTTACCTGCACAAAGCTGTCATCCCCAGAGCTGGGTGCACCCCGCCAGGCCCCCATAATGCTAAGGCTCAGCCCAGGGGTGTCCCATCTCCTCTCCCAGCTGCCCACGGATCCCACAGATCCTAGCCAAACGGCAGGGACCCGCTCCCCCCAGGCCGTCCTCGCCCGCTCTCACCTGCAGGGCTGCGGGGGCGGCTTTGTCTCAGTGCTGCCTGGCTCCCGTGCAGCAGGCACCACTTCCGGGGGCTTCAGCGGATCTCCCTCCACACTGCCCTGCTCCTCTGAGGACGCGGCTCCGTCGGCTGCCAGGAGGGACCCACCGTCAGGACCCACCCGTGGCTCAGAGCCAGTGGAAGCCACTGGGCATCAGGGCTGGTCCCCGAAGGCTCCTTGGAGTCCCCTGGACCTCCAGGTGGGTCACGCTAGCCGCATCCACTCCAACCAGGGCCTGGACTAGTCTTGGGACTGGGATGAAACCCTGGTGCACCAGGACACTCTCTCCCCACCCCTTCAGCATGCACACCAGGCTGCACTGGTGCAACTGGTCCCAGATCACAGGAACCAAACCCAGCATTGTGACCGTCAAACATACTGGCTCCATCCCCTGGCATCTCTGACACTCATGGTCCCTGCCCAGCCCAGGAGCCCCGGGCATCTCCCGGCCCCTCACCTGGCGCCTCAGAGTCTTTGTCCTCACTGGGCGGCTTCTGCTCATCCATCCCGCCACCTGCTGTCCCTCACAGAGAGGCCTGCAGCTGGGGGAGGGGAGGGGGGGGACACGTTAGCTCCACCATGGTCCCAGGGCTCTGATGCCACCGCTCCCAGCCCCTGGCACAGATCACAGGGGTCACGGGGCATCCACCTCTGGGCGACTCAAGTGGTTCCTACCACTCAAGGGGCCCCAAAGCAAGTGAGTTGGAAGGGCCTCAGTCCAAACCCTGGCAAAGGAGAGTCAGCTTCTTGCACCAACTACCACAGGCCCCAGCCGGCCACACACCCAACTGGTCCGCAGCACCCCTGCCCCACAGATCCCCCATGGGACTGCCCAAGGGTTGTGTGGAAACAACCCCAGGCCCTCTCACACCAGGCACGGCCCAAACCCACCGCCCCAGGCAGGAGCGAGCTCCCTGGCGCGTGTCCCTCTCTGCTCCACTGCAGCAAGGGGCTGCCCTGGTCATGGCTGCAAGCACCCGGGGAAGAAACCCCGGTCAGGGCCTGGGCGCCAGCCATGCAGGAGACACACCTGTGCACCCGAGCCCTACCCCTACCGGCTACAAGGCCGTGCCCCGGGCACAGCACACGCTGGATCCCCTGGATGCTGCGTATCTGGGGCAGCTTCTCCCAGCAGGCGCCGCCGCACGGGGCCGCTGGCGCGTGCAAGGCCTGACCTCAATTAAAGCCCGGGGGGAGGTGCAGGGCACCCCACAAGCTGGCTGGCTCAGGCAGAGGGAGGAGCCTGCCTAGGAAGCAGCAGGGCAGCCCCAGGGGCTAGCGGTCAGCACGGAGGGGAACTGGGACCTGGGGAAGAGCCCGGCCCTGGGAGAAGAGCCAGGACGCCTGGGTCCTACCCCTGGCTCCCAGAGGGGAACGCGGCTGCGTCTGGGGTGGAACATTCTTGCAGGCACCTCGTGGTGGTGCAGAAGGGGCCTCAGAGGGACCGGGACAGAGCCAGGCCCCGCCACGCGTGCACTGGCCGCCCGGGGGGCTCAGGGTGCAGGCACCAACTCCCAGCTGCCGGGGCCACAGGGCTCAGCACGTCCCCCAGGCCCTGGACTGGGGGCCAGGATGCCAGAAGACCCCCCGGGCGAGCGGGGCCCTGCTCTGGGGATAACGACCCCTGGGTGGGGCAGGGCAGGGGCTTACCCCCGTGTTTGGGGGACGTTGGGGGGGCGGGGCTGCACCCTCCCGCCTGGCCACCCCCCGCAACACGCCCCCGCCCGAGAGCGGATCCCAGGGTCCCCCCAGGGAAGCCACAGGCCCTGGGGCAGGGGTCACGGCCGGGCCCTGGGGGTCCCAATCCCCCGCGCTGCCCCCGGGGGCGCGTCCGCATCGGCAACAGGTGGGCCCAGCGGTGCAGCCCCCCGCCCCCCCGGCCGCGGCTCCGCATCAGGCCCATGTGAACGGAGTGGCCCGGAAGCCACGGAGCGCGCCCCCCCACCACTCCGGAGTCACTCCTGCCCCCCCCGCCACGCCCGCGCCCCCCCCCCCCGCACAAAGGCGGCTCCGTGCACACACCCCAATGCGGAGCCGAACCGGAGCGGAAATGCCGGGGGGGGGCGGGGAAGAGGCAGCGAGGCACCCGCTTCTCTACACCCCCCCCAATCCAGAACGGAACCGGAGTGAAAACGAAGCGGAAATGGAGCCCAAGCAGCACCGCGTGGGGGGGGGGAATCGCAGGGGGGGGTTAAGGGGAGGACACGGGGGCACCCCACACCCCTCCCCAATCCGGAGCGGAACCGGAGCGGAAATGGAGGCGCGCGGGGCCCCGGACCGGGCCGGCGGGGGGGGGCCGGGATGGGGGGCGGGATGAGGGGGGGTCGCGCCGCTGCCCCCTCCCGCCCCCCGCGCGCGCCCCCCCCGGCCCGGCCCGGCCCGGCCTTACCCCGTCACGGCCCCGCGCTGCCGGAGGCCGCAGCCATTTTCGGGGCCGAAAGGAGTCCGCGGGGCCCGCGGGCGGCGCCGGGCCGGGCCGGGGGTCACGGGGCGGCGGCGGCGGCCATGGCGCGGCGGGGGGGGGCGAGGCGCGGCGGCGCTACTTGGCGGGGGGCGGGGGGCAGGGGGGCGGCGCGCGGGCGGAGGGACACGCGGCGCAGCGGCCCCGCGAGCGGCCGCGGCGGCGGAGGGAGGGGAGGGGATGTGACGGCAGCGCCGCCGCAGCGCACGCTCCGCGGGATCCCTCCGCGCCGCTTAACCCCCGCGCTGCCGGGCCGCCGCCGGAGCCTCAGTTTCCCCTGCTGTCAAATGGGGCCGCGGGAGCCGCTTTCGGGAGGGTCCGTATTGCTGGCGGGGGGAGGCAGGTGACCCCCACCCCGCTTCCCGGCCTGCTCTCCGCCACCCACTCAGCCTCCCCTTCGGTCAAATGGGGCTGGGGGAGTCACCTTGGGGAGTGTCTGTATTGCTATGGGAGAGGCCTGCTTGCACCCCACCCCCGCCGCTGCAACTCCCCGGGGGCAGAGCAGCGAGGGGGCTTCGGCTTGCTGGGAGCAGGACAGGGTCTAAGCTGCGTGGATGAGCTGATCTGCTCCCCTCCACCGTGGGGGGAGGGCACCAGTAAAGCCCGCGGGGGCCTAAATCCCTGGCCCTGCCCCTGCTTCTGCCAGCTGCAGCCCCCCAGGCTTGTGCCCGCCCCAGCCCCAGTGCCCCCGCTGCCAGGAGGCACCAACCAGCACCTGGGAGCTCCCCTCTCTGCCATGCTCGGGCTCTGCTCGGGGGTCTCTCCCCCAGCCCTTCCTGCCCCAGAGCTGGCGGGACCCCCCGGGCACATGGCTGCAAACAGCAGGGGCCGGGCTCCTAAATCCCCTCGGCCACTCACGCATTTCCACCAGGGAAGCGCCCGCAGCACGCACACCCCCACAGCCAGGCCCTGCATGCCCCAACGCCTCGGCTGGCCCACCGCTCCAACTAGGATCGAGCTGGCTCTGGGTTTGGGATCTCGGGTGCTTGGCTGGGGCCCCCACATGGTTCCTCCTTGGACCGAAGCAAGGTGGCGGGTCCATGACGCCAGCGCCGTGCCCCTGCTGCAGCATGGGCACCCAGACAGGGCACCCCTCTGACCTCCCTTCCCTCTTGCAGGGTCCCTCTGCCTGCCTGGCACAATGCAGGCTCGTACCTGTGCCCACGGCTCCGGGTGCAGGCTCTCTGCAAACTCAGGCAGGACCACTGCCCCAGCCCTGTTTTCACAGCTCCCTCCACAGCCCTGAATGGGAGACCCGAGTGAAAGCCGAATGCAGCCCCCCCCCCCCACACACACACACCCGCCGTGCTTGGAGCCTGGGGGGGCACAGGCAGACAGGCCGTCACGGCTGCAGACCCCAGGGAGGGCAGAAGGATGCTGGGAAAGGCAAGGCTGGACGCAGGGACAGCCCCCGGCTTAGCACTTCCCTCGCCCTTGGCTCTCCTGGGTTCTGCGGGGGGATTAGTGGAGCCTCCATCTGCCACGTGCGCTGCGCTGGGCCTGGGATGGCGGTGCCGGGCAGGCTGCCAGCCAGGCCCTGACCCAAAGGGAACTGGTGCTGGTGGCAGCTGCAGCCCCACTACCAGGCAGTGGGTCTGTCCCTCTCCCAGCCCCTCGGTGCAGGGCCTGTAGCACTGTTGCCTGCTGCCCTCAGCTCAGCCCGTGGCCCCTGGTGGATTCTTCCACCCCTTGGTGCCACAGTTTCTCTTCCAGGACTTAGGACCATGCACCAGGGGTGACCTGCCTGCTGCAGCCCAGGCACAGGTCCACTCCGGCTCCCCCCACAGCAGCTCAGGGGGGCTTGTGGGCCAGTCCCCTTCTGCAAGGCCCAGGGGCTGAGGCTCTCTGCATCCCCCTGGCTCCCCGTTTGTTCATTTGCACACAGATGACGGAGCCCTTGACTGCCCCAGGCCAGGCCTAACATCACCATCACAGAAGCAAGGCCTTTCCTTTGCCCACAGTGGGGGGAGTTACCCAGACCCCTGCACCCATGGGCCCCTTGGGGCCAGGGCTGTGTCACTCAGCACAGGACCACCCCCACCCTGCATCCCTGCCCTCCCCAGTTCAGCCACTGGAGGGCAGCACCCCCGGGACCTGGGTCTTGTGAGGCTGCAGCTAGTGCTGGGGTGGAGCTCTGGGGTCAGGGCAGGAGGCCCAAGCCCTTCACCTGCAAGGGGCAGACCAGCTGCTGCAAGGGCACAGCAGGGCTCTGCCTGGTGCCAGCTGCCAGGTCCCCTCCCCCAGCCCCAAGAGCCCATCTATTTGCATTCACTCCATGCCAGCACCTTGGATGGCAGCGTCTCAATGTTACTGCCTCTTTGCTAACGATATAATTGAGGTGATTAGGAGTAATTGGCCTCTCATCTAGCACTGGGACCCAGGCATCCCCAGTCAACTATGCCAGCTGGTAGCCCTGGCTGGCACCCATGGACAGGAGCACCCCCACAGCACAGGAATGCGGCCAGGATGCCGGGGTTCTGCACCCAGCTCTAGAGACGAGCTCGGGGAGCCAGGGCTCCTGGGGTCCCTTCCTAGCGCATTTGGGAGCCTGAACAACTCATCTCTGAAGCAGCAGATGAGGACCAGCTCGCTGGCGTGCGAGGGAGCCCCTGCCCACGTCACCCTTGCCCCCCAGTGATGACATCCAGGCAGCGAGGCTCCTTCCACGTGGGTCGTCCCTGCAACAGGTGGGCCCAGGACCCATGCAATCTTCCTCCCCCAGCCCCAGGGCGTTTAACTCAGCACTGGCACCCACAGGGGGCAATGCCCACAGCCGCACTGCCCTGACCTCTTCCTCCAGGTCCGGCCCACAGACTGGGCAGAGGGTGCACGGTTTGCTTACAAAACAAACTTTAATCAGTCCCATTGAGCCGTCCCCGGCTCCCACGACAGCGCCACCCTCTCACAAGACACGGCCCAAACAGCCTGGCCCCCGGCACAGCCCGAGCTTCAAGTTGATTCATGTCAGGAGAATTAAGGCCACCAAGGGCGAGTCGGGGGAGCAGGGAACTGTGACCAGACTGCATGCTCACACATGTGCGTGGTCAGACACCCGCTATAAATAGAGACCCCCAAACCAAACCCAACTTAAATAGACCCAGCAGCAAGGCCCCATGGCATGAACTGGGGGCCCATCGTTGCTGCCAACAGCCATGTGCAAAACGGCCACCCGGGGCGGGGGCCGTCCAGTGAGGTACAGTGCGTGCGGATACCCGTAGCTCCTCCAGGCCGGCAGTACCGGCCCATGGCTCTTCTCCCCCAGGGCAGAAGGAAATCTTGGGCAGGGGCAGCAGCATGCACCCCTGGCAGCAGGGGCAAGGGGCTCACATCAGGTGACAGTTGCGCTCCTCGCCGTAGGAGTTGTCCACCCGGTCAATCTCCTCGATGATCTTGGTGAAGATGCCCTGCGTCACCTGGGGGTGGAGGGCAGACACATTGCAGGGCACAAGGGGGTCTTGCTGTATGAACTGGTGAGGGCCAGAGGGACCCCCTGTCCTGCCCATCACATGGCAGGGCTCTTCCTGCCCAGGGTGCTGGGTGGCAGGGCCCAGAGGCCTCGCAGCACCAGGCAGCTGCCTAGTGCCAGCAGCCCATGCCTGGGACGACGGCCCCAGCCCTGCAAGGGCTGCAGGCAGCGCTGGAACAAGTCCAAGGACCCTCGCTCTGCAGAGTCCTCACAGCACACAAGCTTCTCCACACTCCTCCCTTCCCCCCCACAGCATCTCAGGGTCTGTAGCTGCCCCACATGTGGGCTTCGAAGCCCAGTCGAAGGACGTGCTCCAGGCTCCCTCTGCCCCAGCCACAGCTGCCGTGTGCCAGACCTGGTTCTCCTTAGCAGATGACTCCAAGAAGATGGCGCCCCAGGAATCCGCTAGCTTCTTGCCCTCATCCGTCTTCACTTCCCGGCTGAGGACACGCAACAGGGAGCAAGGCAAAGGGCTGGTGAGGGGAGCAGCCCCCCCACCCTGGGTACCAGCCTGAGCCCCGGCAGGGAAAAATCAACAAGACCCAGGGCCGGCAGGATGCGAGTATTGCTCCTTACCTCTCCAGGGACAAGTCTGCCTTGTTCCCAACCAGCACCACGGGCATGCTGCAGAGGAGGAGACTGTCAGCAGAGCGTCTCGGGCAGCCCAGCCCACACTGGGAGCCCACGGGGTGGCACTGGCTGCACCCACCCAGCTCTGCCAGTGAAGTGCTGAGCTGGCAGCAAGGGGCTCCGGTGGGCCGCACTGTTGTGGGGTACTCTAGGACTGCCCCCAGGAACCAGGCCAGAGCACAGCCCGCATTGTGCCCTGGATCCAGTGACAGGCAGCACCAGCACCCTCCCTGCCACGCCAACATCCCCTCTGGCCAGGAGCCATGACAGGTGCAGGAGGGGCCACGTACCGCGTCTTGCCCCGGCTCTCATACAGCTTGTTGTGCAGCGTCTTCACCACCTGGAAGCTGCAGAGGGACGGGCAAGGGGTTACTGTGCCCAGGACAGGGCCTGTGACACCGGGCACCCACAAGGACCCTGCTCCGCTCGGCGAGTCAGACGCTTTTCTCTCCCTGCCACTCACCAGGCCTGGCTGCCTCCCCCCCCCTGCCCCGACAATGCTGCAGAGCTGGTACAGCCCCTGCCCCAAGGCCGCTGGCAGCTCGTGCTGGGACACGCAGTTCTCAGAGCCAGCACTGGGGGGGACAGCTGGAGGGACCAGCCGGAGCCACTCTCAGGGCAGTGGAGATGGGGAAAGACCCGGGTCAGGTTCATGGAGCCCCGCTGCTGGACAGCTGCCAGGTCTGGGTGGTGGCACTCACAGCTCGCGTCTGCAGCCCAGGGTCAAAGGAGGGGCAGGCAGAAGGGCAGACCCGGCAGTATCCCCCCCACGCACCCACTGACCTGCGGAGTGAGGTGACCGAATACACCAGCACGTAGCCGTGGATGCCGATGACAAAGGAGTGAGGCAGGATGGTGTACTCATCCTGGCAGGACAGCAGAGTCAGGTGCAGACCAGGCTGCTCCACGCCCTGCCCTCCCTTGGGCCCTCTCCACGCGCGGGGCCAAGGCCAGCCTTCCAAACCGCGGGCACGGGAAAGCTGCCCGGCGCCCTTGCCCCTCCCTGCCCCCGGCCTCACCTGCCCGGCTGTGTCCACCAGCTGCAGATGGAACTCGTCCTTCCCCACCACCAGCATTTTGTTGTAGGCTGCAGAAGGCACACATGCTCATTAGCATGCCCACATGGCATGTGTCCAGTCCCTCATGGACCCCCACATGCCCATGACTGCCCCCAAGCAAGTGCAGGGCTGGGGTGGGGTGGGGTGTGGACCCCAGCAAGACCCCAGCTCCGAGGCCTTCCCTGCAGGAGCGAGATGCACGCAGCATCACCCCAGGGCTGTGGCGGGCACTGCCTGCTGCTGGAGGGGCCCTGTCCCCCCAACAGAGGCAGCACAGAGCACGTGCCCCAGCCCCTCCTGCATGCCATGCTCCACGCACACAGGGCCTGCGACCCCCCACACCAGGCAGGAAGAGGCTTCTAGGCAGGTGGGGACAGGATAGGCAAGCTGTCACAACACGACAAGCCAGCGGCAGGAAACACCGCACGCAAAAGCCACCAGCGCCTGCCTGGCCCCTTCCCACCCAGCCCGAGCAGGGTGGGGAGTGCCGGCAGCCCCACAGCTCCCGGGCGCCTTGGCAAGGCTCTCGGCTGAGGGCTGGGGAAGAGACTGTGCCATGGCGGGTGGGCTGCCCACGCAAGCACCCCCAGCGAGAGCACATGGGCCCCAGGCCCAGCCCCGCCTGCACTCACTGCTTTCCACCGTGGGGTCATAGCACTCCAGGAACTCCCCCTCCACGAACTGATGAGCCAGGGAGGTTTTGCCTGGGGAGAAGACCCCAGACCCTCAGCGCCGGCTGGGAGCCAAGCCCCCACCCCCAGCCAGGACCCCGCAGCAGCTCCGGGCGGGGCGGGAACCACGATCGGTGCTGGGAGGGCTCAGCACCCGCCCGGGGCTCGCCCTTGCTGGGATGCAGCCCCCTCCTCCTCCCCCCGCCCGCGATTTGCGCACACGTGTGCACACGCCCAGCCCCGGCTCCTCCCCGCCCCGTAGCCGCGCGTGGGCGCCCCGCGGGGACTCACCCACGGAGCGGTAGCCCAGGATCACCACCTTCCTATAGCGCACCAGCGGCATGGCCCGGCGTGCGGGGCGGTGGGGATGGGGGGACAGAGCGGCGCAGGCGGGCCCGGCAACCCGAGCGATAAAGAGCCCGCCCGGGCGGGGCCGGCGCAGCAACCACAACATCCCGCGGCTCACGTGACCACAACACAGCGCGGCGGCCGCTCCCATTGGCCGCCGGCCGGGAGGCTCCGCCTGCAGAGGGAGGAGAGGGCAGGGGGGGCGAGCGCGGCGCATGCGCGCTGGGGCGGCGGGCTCCATTCATGAAAACGGAGGGAAGGAAGCGGGGCCACGTGGGTCCTACACACTCACACACGGGCCACGTGGAGCCGGCCCCGGCCCGGCCCGGGGGTCCTGCGTGGCCCGCCCCGCTGGCGTTCCGCGCCCCTCCGCACGAGGACCCGGAGCCGGGCGGCCCCTGCAGCCCCCCCGGGCCGGCTCCAGCTCCGGCTCCGCCCAGCGCGGGGGGTGGGCACGGGCCGCCCGAGGGCAGGGGCGGGAGACACCGGGCAAGGAGGGCCAAGCTGCGGGCGCCTTCCCGAGCCGGGGGCAAGACCATCCCACCGCGGGGCCCGGGCAGTGTGGGGAGCAGGGCACCGCCCAGCCGCTGCGCGGGCCGCCGGCACTGGGGAGCGGGGAGGGCCGCAGGGCTGACGGGCGGCAGCGCCCGCACCCGGTGCCGTCGTTGCGGAGCCCGGGTCACCCTGGGCCGCGCCGGGGTTGGGCGGGGACCGGGTCTCGTGCGGCAGGGGCCAAAGCCGGAGCCTGGGCGGGGAGCGGGGGAGCCGGCCCGTCCGTGGGGAGCCCTAGTCGCGGCCCCTCCTGCCTCTCCGGCCGCGGGGAAGCACCTGCCGTGCTCGGCTTGGGCACGAGAGGGCAGCAGACACCGGCGGAGCCCCGGTGCGTGGGAGCGGGCGGCTCCCGGCCCCCCGGGGCTGGGGCTGGGGCCGGGCACCCCTAGGAGAGGCGGGAGCCGTGCGGCAGGACCCGCCCTTCCTGCTCCGGACAAAGCCTCCTCCTCGCTGCCCGGAGCCGGCTCCCGCTTGACCTTCACCGTGCCAGGGAAGGAATGCGGGCACGGAGCCCTGGCAGAGGCGGGGGAGGCCGGGCCCTGCCGAGCGGCCTGTGCCCTGAGGGAGGGGGCGGGGAGCTGCTGCCCAGCCGGGCTGGAGGGCATGGCCCCCTGGCACCCATGAACTCCGCCACCCCCGTGCCCCTCTCCAGGCAGACTCCGGTCAAGGCCATAAACTCTTTATTTAAAGGACCAACCACGTTATTAAATATTATTTCAAAATAATGATAAAACCGCAGGTTAAGGCAGTGTCCATCCGTGGCCCGCCGCCCCCCGCGCCGGCCGCCGCGGGGTCGGTCCCGGGGAAGACGAGGCGGGCGCCCAGAATTATATTACCGTGTATCCATAGAAAAATAAAACTCTGCGGGCGGCGGGCGGTTAGCGCGGTTAGAGCAGCGCGGTTAACGGGTTACCGACAGACACCCCCCGCCGCCGGCTCCCCGGGCCCCGCGTCTTTCCCCCACGAGGCGCGGCGACACCGCCGTCAAGCCCCGGGGGCGGGGGACGCGGGCTCTCGCGAGGCCCCGGGGAAGGGGCCAGGGCACCCCGCAGAGCGGCGGGGAGGGGGGCGGCCCCCTCGAAGTACCGGGGAGCGGGACAAGGCACCGGGCGGGGGGACAGCGGGGGAGCACGAGGCCGCGGCCGTGCCTAGGGCAGCAGGGCGCCGGGGCCCAGCACCCGCCGGGCGGCGCGGTACAGCAGGCGCGAGTACCAGTGCAGGCCGGTGTCGTTGCCGGGCCCGGGGCCGGGGCCGGGGCCGGGGCCGGGCAGCAGCGAGAGCAGCCCGTGGGCCAGGCGCAGCGGGGCGAAGGCGCGGTGGGCCCAGCCGTGGCTCTCCAGCGCGGCGTAGCACGAGGCCAGCACGCCGTCCACCAGCAGCGTCCCGTGGGCCGTGAGCGGCGCGTAGACCCCGCGCGCCTCGGCCCGCCACACGCGCAGCACCCGCGCCGGCTGCAGCCGCTGCCCCGCGCCGCGCCGCGCCAGCACCGCGTCGCCGGGCCGCAGGCGGCGGGCGAAGACGGGCGCGAAGCCGGCGGAGCCGTTGGCGGCGGCGAAGACCAGGTGCGAGGGCGTGAGCAGCAGGCGCCGCCCGGGCCGGCCCGTCTCCACGGCCACGAAGGCGGCGCGGCGGCCCGGGTCGCGGTGCAGGAAGAGCAGCACCTCGGTGGGCACGAGGCGGCCGCCCGGCTCCGCCGCCAGCACCCAGTCCCCGCGCCGCAGCTCGGCCAGGCCCCGGCGCTCGCCGCTGCGCAGGGTCACCGTGGCGTCGCCGGGGAAGCAGCCGCCCGTGCGCACGGCCAGCGCGTTGTCTGCGGGGAGGGGGCGGTTAGCGGGGGGGCAGCCGCCCGCCAGGAGCCGAGAGCCCGGGCGCGGGCAGCCGGGCTCCGGGGGGGAAGCGGGGGCGGGGGCGGGAGCGGGGCCCGGGCGCTGCCCTCACCCGCCTTGACGGAGACGTGCACGTGCGCCTTGGACTCGTAGTGCACCCAGTCGAAGCCGGCCTCGACGGCCAGGCGGGCCAGCAGCCCGTACTTGTCGCGGTCGCGGTCCGACGTGGTGATGTCCAGCGCCCGGCCCTCGTAGTGCAGCGACTCGGGCAGGTGGTGCCCGTCCTCGTCCCAGCCCTCGGTGACCCGCAGCTTCACGCCCGGCCACATGTTCATCACGGCGATGGCCAGCGCGTTCACCCGCTCCTTGCAGCGCTGGGGGGCGGCGGGGCACGTGAGCCCTCGCCCCCGCACGGGAGCGTCCTGGCCCCGGCCTCCAGCCCCGCGCCCCACTGCATCCCCCCCGCACAGGGATGCGGGACGGGGCGCGGAGCCAGGGCGGGCTGCGGGTGCGGGTCCCGGGCTGACGTCTGGGACGCTGGGAATAGCTGTCCCCGGGTCCCGGCCTCGCCTCCCGTTGCCGCGGGACGTGGACCCCCCCACCCCCGGCCTCCCTGACCCACCCGGGGCAACTGCGATCCCCGCCGGTCCCAGCGGAGCACGACAGGAGTCGCGCGCGGGCGTGGAGGAGGCGGACGACAGGGGCCCGGACTCGTGGGTTCCCCGGGGGGTTCAGATGAGCCGGAGCGGGGACCTCGGGGCGGGGCGGCCCATAGACCCCTCCCCAGCCCGGCCGGCAGCTAGACCCCTCCCCACCGCCTCCAGCTCCGGCTCGACTTTCACTCGCGGCACCGGCCTTTCCTTCCTTCCTTCCTTCCTTCCTTCCTTCCCCCGCCGCGGGCCCGGGCCCTTAACCCCTCGGGCGCCCGGCACCGCTCCCGGGGAGCCGCAGCCGGGGGCGGGGGGCGCGGGGCGCCGCTGGCACGCGGGGAGCGGGGGGCCGAGGAATGCGCCCCCCCCGCGCCCGCAGCACAATGAGCCGCTTTCCAGCCCGGCCATGACCTAACCCGGCGGGAATCCGAGCCCGGGGCCCGCACGCCGCCGCTCCGCACAAAGGGCCCTTTCAGCCGCCCCGCGCCCCCGGGCCCGGGCGCGCGGGGGAGAGGGGAGCGCGGCCCGGCCCGGCCCGGCCCGGGGGCGCTGCGGAGGGCCGGGAGCGGCCCCGGGACCCGCTCCTGCCCCCGGGGTGCAGCCTCCCCGCCGGGCCCGGGGCTCAGCCCGGCTCCCACGGGAAGGGCTGGTCTCGGCTGCGGGTAGCCCCGGGCTCCGGCGCGGGTGGGCAGCGGAGCCTGCAGGTGAGTGTGGAGGGGGGACGGAGCTGCCGCCTGGACCACGGGCCGCCTGCGTTGCTATGGAGACGGGATGACTTGCCCCCCCCCAGTGACAGCCAGGAGCATCGCCCCCCGCCGGGCCCGAGAGAGCCCCGCAGCCCCCCCTCGCAGCAGCCGCGTGGGCCGCGGGAATCCTGACCTGGACCAGCCGGGGCCGCCGGGCACCAGCTGTGCGGGGGACGGAGCCGGAGCTGCTGCGGGTCAAGGACAGGGTGCGGGACCTGCCAATCGCGCCCCCTCCCACCGCGCACGGGAACGGGGACACTGAGGCAGGCGGGGCAGGGAGCCCACTGGTGCCTGGTGCCTCCCCCCTGGGCAGCCCCCCTCGCCCCCGCAACGGCCCCAGGCGCCCGAGCCCCACGGCACGGGGGGGGGGGCGGTCAGCGCAGGGAAGTGGCGCCACGCGGCGGCCGCCCACGGACACGCGAGGGGCACTAACGTCCCGGGCGCGGCGCTGGCGCCAGCGGGGCTGGGAGCGGCGTGTCGCCGCGCGGGGGCTCGAGCCGGGGGAGCCCCGCGCGGGGCGCCCTGGGCGGGGGCGAGCCCGCCTGGGTCCCGCTCCGGCCGCGCCCGTGCCTCAGTTTCCCGGCGCCGCGGGCGGGCGCTCACCTCGGTCATGAGCCGGTCGGCGCCCGTGTTCTCCTCGTCCTTGAAGACGATGTCGGGGTTGTAGTTGGGCACGAGGGCGCGGAACCGCTCCGAGCCCCGCGCCACCCGGCCCTCGGCCCGCCCGCTGGCGCCCAGCGTCCGCTCCGCCACGCCGGGCACCGACTGCTTGTAGAGCAGCGGCGCCAGGTGCTTCCGCGCGTAGCGCCGCCGCCCCACCGGGGCCCGGCCCGGGCCGCAGCCCGCCGCCGGCCCGGCCAGCGCCAGCGCCAGCACCGGCACGAGCGCCAGCGCCAGCACCAGCCGCCGGCGCATGGTCCCGGCACCGGGGCCGGCGCGTCCGCAGCCGCGCTCAGTCGCCCGGGGCGGGCATGGCCGGAGCGCGGAAGCCGCGTCTTGTAGCGGCCGCGGTGCCAGGGGCGGGTCGGAAGCGCTTCCTCCCCCGCACACCCACGGCTGGGCTGGCAGGGCCCGCTCCGGCCCCCCACCCGCACCCCGCTCAGGCAGCCCCAGCCCGGGAGGAGACGGCGCTGCAGCCCCAACCTGCCCGCCCTGGCCCCTGGCTCCAGCCCCCGCACCTGCCCCGAGCCCGCGGCCCGGCAGCGGGGGAGCCGCGCAGGCCGGGGGCGAGGGGAGCAGGGCCCCCGGCCCCCGCCACCCTGCCCGGGGCCCGTGGGCTGGGGAAGATGCACCCCGGCTGGAGCAGGTGCCCCGCAGCCCTGGGGCCAGGCTTCCCCCTCTGGCTGGAAGCTCCCTCCCCAGGCCCCATGCCCCGCGCAGCCCAGGGTGAGAGCGGGCAGCGCCAGCCTTGTTTCCTGCCATATAAACCTGGCTTCCTGCGCTTCCTGCTGGCCCCCCGTGGGAAGGGGCGGCCAGGGGCAATGCAAGGGCCAGGCCCTCACGTTGGGCAGGATGGGCGGGTTGCTCCACGTGGGGCAGCTCCTACTGGAAGCAAGGGGGGGGTGTGCAGAGGGGAGCTGGGGAGACAACCCCTTCCCTGCCACCCATGTGCTATGGCAGGCCCTGGGGCTGCTCTGTCAGCTCTCAGCAACTCTGGAGCCCAAGCCCCTCCAATCCATAGGGCACCCTTGGGCGGGGCCATGGGCCCAGCAGGGAGGAAGGGGAAGATAAGGCCATCAAAGCCAGGAACCTGCACGCCCACGCGGATGGCCAGCCCTCACCTTTGCCCTCCCTCCTTCCCTGCCACCACCCTGGGGGGGGGGGGGACGGGGTGGGAAGGGGGTCTGGAAAAGACTCATTATAATTAGTCCTCTTCCTGCCTGGAGCTAATCTGGGAGCCACGAGGTAGGCTGCATGCTGAGCAGGGAAGAGGCATGCACACCCGTACACGGGAGCTGCTACCAGGAGCCCCTAGCCCTGCACACGCACCATGGACCCCAGGCAGGGGCAGGCATGTGGGGCACAGAGGAGTTGACTCTGCCAGGCCCTGGCCTGGCCCCCATAGCCAGGTGACTGCCCCCCCCTGCCAAGAAAGAAACTTTTTTTTTTAAAAGAAAAGTAAAAGACACCAGTTGGATTTATTACTCTAGGCAAGTAACAACAGACCCAACACACTCATTACATTCAACACAGTTGGGGCAGGCAGAGGGTAAACAGCCCGGGGGGCCCAGCTGCCCCCGCTCCTGCCTGCATGCTCACAGTAACAGCCAGGGCCTGGGATTCATACCTTGAGACTGGTCCCCTCCTCCCCGCTGGGAGGTGCCAGCCAGATCCAATGCCCTTTTCCCCCCTGCCCACCCCATACACTCAAGCCTGGTCCATCCCCCAGCACCAGGGACTTCCTTCTGACCCTGGTCTAACCCCACAGCAGCCCCCACCCCATCCTTAAGAACTGTGTCCCAGGAAGCTCCTGCGAGGTAGTGAATGTGCCTAAGGCACCAGCCGCAGGGAGCAAGGGGGAGACGGGTACGGGGCCAGGGCCACCACCCCAGCCAGCAGGGCTGGGTAGCAGCAGCTGTAGTGCGATACTTTGAACATGTAAACATGGCCCCGGAGCCCTGCTGAGAGGAAGAGGAGGTAGCAGGAGAGCAGCTCCAGGGCCTTGGTTCCTGCCCCAGCAACTTCCCTAGCTCCAGGCTCCCAGGGACTGGGGCACATGGTAGGTGGGGGCCCCACTCCGCCCCAGCTGCCACCTGCACTGTGAAGGCTGGGGGGTCCTTGGCCCTCTAGGGTCCTTTGATTCGCTGGCTCAGAACGCAGAAAACAAATAAACCCTTTGAGATCAGGAGGGCCCCCCCAGGGTCCTGACCCCAATCCTGCTGTCAGCACCTTGTCCTAGCTCAGCTTGCAGGGCTGGCGTGTGCGGGCCACGGGCAGAGACAGCTTGTGCAGACCTGGGGAGGGGGGCAGGGTGGTCAAAGGCAGCAAGCACTTACAGCCCCCTCCCCTCTCAGCACATGAGCCCCCACTGCCAGCACCCCCACAGCTCAGGCAGGGCTGGGGCCCACCCCCCAGCCTTCCTCACAGGGCCCAAAGCACCTGCTGAAGCCAAGCCAGCTGCTCCCTCCCCAGCCTCAGAGCCCCCCAGGCTCACCGAAGGCGCGGATGAGCTCGGCCTGCACGGCCCGCGTAAACTTCTTGACAAGGCAGAGGGCAGCCAGGGCAGCGAAGAGCACGTTGTAAAGGAACACGAGGTAGAAGTTCCCCAGCCAGTCGAAGCGCCCAAAGTCACCCAGGAGGTCAAAGCGCGTGATGCCTGTGGGGGGGAAATGCCATGAGGACCGGGGGCCCCCCAGGCCAGGTGGGGACCTCGACCCTCCCCCTGGAGAAGGCTGGGGACTGCCGCAGGGCCTCACCTAGTGTCCTGGAGAAGACGGGCAGCGCGGAGCTGAGCACCAGCAGGGATACACAGTTCCCAATGATCTGGAGAAGGGAAGAGCCTTGGGTCTCGGGAGCCGGCTGTCCCCGTCCAGGCACATGGCCCCCGCACTGCAGCTCAGCCCCCTCCCCACCATTGGAGAACAAGGGCACCACAAGCCCCCCACTCAGATGGGCCACAACGCAGCAGGTGAGTGGGCCTAGACCAGAGTTCAAGCCTCCATAAAGACCCTACATCATAAACTGCCCCCCACCCTGCCAGGGCTGCAGCACCGTTGTGCAGCCAGTGCAGGAGGCAGAGGAACAGGAGCTCCAGGGAGCGGGGCACCTTGGCCGCAGCCCGGGGCTGGAACCCAGGAATCCTGAGGGCAGCTGCCCGCCAGCCCTCTGCTACCGGGTGGGCTTTGGCCACGCTGCAACTACAGCACTGATGGGAGGCAGGTTCTTTTTACCTTGGTCATGGGGGTGTCTTGCTTCTGGGGGAGCAGCCTCATGAACAGGGGGGAGCTGTAGAAGCCCACGACGGAGGAGACCATCAGGTAGCTGAGCCAGGGGTCAAGGAAGATGGAGCAGAACACGGGAGGAGGGGTGGGGGGCAATGCACCAGACTACAGCAGCAAGGGAGGGGTGAAGAGCCAGCCCCTGTGGGGTAGATCCCAACTGGGGGCCAGGGGGTAGTTCAGCCAAGGATACAAGATGAGAATGACCTGGAGGGCAGCGCCAAAGGAGCCCAAGATGGAGAAGGAGACCTCACCCAGGGGCGCGTCCTGAAGGAGACCACAGGAGGGGGTGGGTTGGGGCAGGGCAGGGCTCCCAACACATACCCATGCAAGCAGCAGCAAGACCCCCCCCCCCACTTCCACCCCAGCCAGCAGCA
Organism: Crocodylus siamensis; assembly: GCF_052110815.1. Classification (NCBI taxonomy): domain Eukaryota; kingdom Metazoa; phylum Chordata; order Crocodylia; family Crocodylidae; genus Crocodylus; species Crocodylus siamensis. The sequence continues at coordinate 5,838,994 of NC_143400.1, forward strand.
GAGGGTGGCACAGGCCCCAGCTGAGGCCCAAACTCACACCAGGCCCTGCAGAAACCAAGACAGGGCAGAGATGCAGCAAAGACACCCTGAGGCCCCTCCACCCACTCCCACAAGGCCTGCACCTGGATGCCCCGGGGCATGGCAGCATCATCCAGCAGCAGCTCCAGCACGTGGATGCACACAACCAGCACGGAGATGCCCTGAGCAGGGAGCAGCAGGTGAGGGTAGGACATAGCACCCAGGGCCCTGCTCTCAAGAGACCAGGGGAGCCTGCCCCATGGGGGGGGCTCCTGGACAGGCTCCAACACCCAGAGGGCAGCAGATACCATGAGGGTAGGGCAGGGCGAGACACCCCCTCCTCTCAGCTGGTCAGTGCTAGGACTGGGAGGGAACCCAGGAGTCCTAGCTCCCAGCCCCCAGCCCTCCAGGGACAGGGCTCTCCCAGGCAGCCCAGTGCCGGGCACTGGGTGAAGAGAGCAGGGGGCAGCCCCCTCCTCCCTGCAGCACCCATCCCCACCAGCCCAAGCACTCACTGTCAGTGCCAGCAGGCACAGCATGGCCAGGGGGTATCCCAGGTTCCTCTGCCAGGGGGATGCTCGTTGTCGCAGTTCTGCCGGCAGGCACAGGGAGCCTAGTGAATGGCTGGCAGGGGGCTGCTGCCCAGCCTCCCTCCCCTACCAGCCCAGAGGCTCCCAGCCTGGCCCCATGGGAACACCTGCCCCAGCACCCCAAAGCAGAGCAGGGAGCTGGACCTGCCCAGCCCTGTGCAGCTGGGACCAGAACCCAGGCGTCTGAGCACACCCCGCCCCACCCAAGCTCCTTACCCAGCGCCATCCTCCGGCTCCGGATAACCAGGAGCTGCTCCCGCAGCACCGCCACATTCAAGTTCAGCCAACAGGAGGTTTTGCCTGGGACCAGAGAGGTTAGTATGGCAGGAGACTTCCTACTCCAGAGAGAGAGTGGGGGCCTGGGTAGCCCAACCCTTCCACCCCCATAGCACTCACTGGAGGACAGCTTGCGGGAGACGGCAGCTTCCTCAAACCCAGTGCAGCTCAGCTGTTCATCCAGGTCCTCCAGCAGCTTTGGGGAGAGGGCAGAACATTATTGGTGCTTCTGACACCCATGTATGCTCCCACCCAAGGATGCCAGGGCTGGAAAGGAGGGTGGGGTGCAGCCAGGGCAAGAGGGGTCCCAAGCCACCCCCTGCCTCTGCTCTGTGGCAAGGCCCAGCCACCCTGGAGAGGTTGGGACTCCAGGGAGGGGGGAAATCCTTACCCTCGGCTTCACCAGCAGCTTCCCAGTGACAGTGAACATGCGCGAGAGCCCGAAGGGTGTGCACACTGCGGGCACAGCCAGGAGTCAGAGCTGGTGCCCACCACAGCCCCTGTGGGCCACCAGGGGGCACTGTGCCCTCAGCAATGGCAGCAGCATCAGGGGCCTCAGCAAAGGGGGGGCTTTGCCCTGAGCCTGGTGGGCACAGAGTTGGGGGCAGAGCTTGGTGCCAGGGTGCAGTGAAGGGGATGGAGAAGCAGCAGCAGCAGGGAGCGGGGCCCTGCTCCAAGCCCCAGGGCACGGACAGAACCCCAACCCAGGTGCAGAAGGCAGGGACTGGAGGATGGAGGTGGTCTCTCAGCATGGATCTCCAAGCCCCCCCCCCAAACAAAAAACAAAAACACCCCCTCCCCAACACCAACAAACCAAAAACCAAACTTACAGAGCAGCAGCAGCATGCCGAAGAGGGAGATGCAGGAGTAGAGGTAGGGCAGATAGTACTCCCACAGGTCTGCGGGGCACAGGAGTTCACGTCAGGGGCTGTCCTGTGCAGTGGGACAAGTCCCCATGCCAGGGATTCCAGGAAGGGAAGGGGTTCGTCCCCCACTGGCAGACACGGAAGTAACCCAGGACCGCTGGGCCACGTATCCCCCTCCCCAGAGCTGGGGGCAGAAGCCAGGAGTCCTGGGAGCCCAGCCTCAAGAGTCCTCTGCTAAGGGGGCTGCCCCGACACCTCTGAGGGCACCCGAGTGCTCCCCAGCCAGACCCTTTCTGCCCCGCTCAGGGCTGCACTCACCGTAGAGGGACTCGCGGCTGGCGGCATCATTGTCGATGATGGCCGACGCTACCCAGACCATACCCAGAACCAGCAACGTCAGCAGCAGCAGCACCACGAAGGTCTCGTACACCCTGGCCATGATGCCCTGAAGAGAGGGGAGTGTCTAACGGAGGTGCAAGGGGGTGAGGGAGGAAGGCAGGGGCAGGGACAGGCTGGTACCTTCTTTGATCCGGCAAAACCCTCTGCCTCAGTGAAGAAGTAGGCAAAGGGCATGAGGAAGACGAGAGAGAGGTTGGAGAAGAGGAAGATCAGGTTCCAGAGGCCTGGGTGGGAGGGGACAGGTGGGTTGGTGCAGGGCTGGACCCATGGGCCCAACCTGGGGCATTTCCAGGACCACCTCCATCCCTGCTGGGCTGTGCCCCGTCCCCCTCTGCCCTCCCTCCTGCTGGCACCCCCGGCCCAGCCCTGGAGCCAACACAGGGCAGAGGGGTGGGCACTCACCATGGACCAGGGAGCCATTGAGCCACTGGATGTAGTAGTTCTGGGGGAAGGACAGCAGCACCTCATTACTAATGATGGAGAAGGGCAGCAGGAGCACAGCGCCCAGCGAGACAGCCAGCGTGAACGTGCACATCCACAGCCTGCAGGAGGAGGGAAACAGGCTGCCTGAGCTGCCCTGGTCTGAGCCCCGGCCGCCCACCAGGGCACCTATGCATGCTGGCCTGCAAGGGGATGTCACAGGTCCCTCCCTGCCCATTACCCACGGGGGAGATGCCAGCAGCTGCTGGACTGCAAGTAGGGAACAGTCCAGGGGCAGCTGCCCTGGACACGAGCCAAGGCGGCATGAGTCCAGCCAGGTCTCAGCACATTGTGCATGAATGTGCAGGAATGTGTTTGTGTGCACATGTGCATGGGGGGGGGTGTCTGCAGGAGGCAGGGGCAGGCACTCACACAATCCTGTTGACAGTCGCATCCTCGTCATCGTGCACTGGAGAGAGAGAAGCAGGGGCTGAGCCCAGGACTTCAGTAGGCCCCAGCCAGAGCTGGGCTGGGCAAGGAGGGAGGTTCCAGCACTAAAGGCAGGGGGATCAGTCCCCTCCCCCAGCTTTAACCCACACCCAGGTCCCCTCAGCTCCATCTGCCCAAGCCTCAGCCCCCACAGTACAGAGGCAGTGATGGGACAGGCATCGTGGAAATGCTGCCTGGTGTAGCTTCCTCAGGGGGGCCATCTCCTTAGGGGCAGCACCTCCCTTGGAAGCAGAGCCAGCAAGAGCAGAGCCCGGGTGGAGACAGGGACCAAGAGCTGTCTGTACAGGAGAGGCGAGGGTGCATGGGCCAATTCCAGAATATTTATAGCCCTGCTGACAGGCTTGGTGAGGTGTAAACAGCACTGGCCACAGCCCCGCTCCCCTCCCAGCAGCAGCAGCTGGGGCACAGCGGGCACCAGGGTGGGGGTGCCATGGGTCTGGCTGCACTGGCTGGTGCATCCCCAGGCACCTGCTCCCACAAGCCGCCCCCCACCCCCCCGTCTCTGGCACAGGGCACCCCCTGCTGTGCATGTGCATGTACCTGGCTTGGCTATGCCCTGGCATCTGGGGCAGGGCAGCTTGGCAAAGGCAAGTCCACCTGGCAGGAGCCCATGATGCCAGGCTGGCAGAGACAGCTGGCTAGAAGCCCCTTATCCAGGGCCCTTCCCTGCCTGTTCCCAGGCTCCCGCAGCCCCTGGGAGGGAAGCACTCGTTACCAAGCCAGGGAACACGCTGGTCTCTCAGTGCTGTATGGGGAGGTTATGGGGGGGAGGGGAGGAGGATGCCACGGCAACCAGGGGAGATTTCCCACAGCAACCGATGCCATGGCAATGGGATGGCAACAAGCAGGGGTAAACAAGCCGAAGGAGGCTCCCTGGAGGGGCAGCTGCTGCAGAGGGCTGTGAATGGGTCCTGGGAGTCGAGGTACAAGGGTGACCAGCCCCAGCCCCCCACCTACCCGTAGTGAAGTCCGCGTGCTTCTTGAAGCGGGCTACGACCACGTGGCAGAGGAGGTAGAGGCTGGCAAAGAGCAGGGCACAGATCTGTGGGGAGAGCATGGGTCAGACTTCCCCCTCCACTTCCCTGGGCTCGTAGCCTCAAGCAGCGGCTCCCCATGCCTTGCCCCTGGAGCTGGGACACCTGCCTCTCCTGCTGCCCCCACCCAGCTGCCACCCTGCTCCCCCCCAGTACCACCCCCCCAGGACAGAGGGAGGGCAGGGTCTGCCTGGGCCCTGCTGGAGCCCTCCCAGCCCTAGAGCATGTAGGCCCCTGGTATTGGGGGAGCAGGCCCCTGTCCTATCATGCCAGCTGGTCACCTTGGCCTGCCCAGGCCGTCTCCTTCAGGGACTGATCTGACCAGCTCGGAGATTAACTCTGCTCTGATCCCAGATGATCCCCCCTGCCTGGTCCTGCCCCCAACACACACACACACACACACACACACACACACACACACACACACACACACACACACACACACACACACACACACACACACACACACACACACACACACACACTCTGCTGGTTTGTGGGGGGGAGGGGGGGGAGGCAGCAGAGGACGTGGAGGTTCAACCCCCAGCTCTGGTAGGCGGCACCAGGGGCTGCAGCAAGTCGGGGGCTGAGCCAAGGGCAGGTACACAGGAGGGAGGTGTAGGAGTGTCCCATCCCATCCCCAGCCCTGGGGCCTCTGCCAGGGCAGCAGCCAGGAGCCAATGCCCCCACCCCGGCCCCACACGCAGCTCCGAGGTCCACGTTTTAAGAACAGCGACCTTTCCTCCCTTGCGGACGCGGCAGAGCGGGCAAAGATCAGCCTGAACCTGTCGCCCGAAGGAGCAGCAGCACAGACACCTTTACTCTCCCCTGTCTCCTCCTCCCCTGACCTCAGGGCTGCACTCCCAACGCAGCAGTCAGCAGCACTGGCTCCGGGCACCCTTGCACCCCAGAAGCAGAGGGCTTCAAGGGCCTGGCTGGCAGTGCCCACCCATCACCCCCAGCAGGAGAGGCTGGTCCAGAGCACAGGGCACAGACTGCCTACGCTAGGTCAATGAGGCTGAATGGGCAGGGCTGACACCGCTGCCCCAGGTGCAGGAAATGCCTCCACAGCCAGCCCGGCTCAGGCAGCAGCCAGGCATGCGGTCAGGCTGGTCCAGGCGGGACCCAGCTTCCCTGCTGCTGGGCCCCAGCACCAGAGCAGCAGTAACGAATGGCCCAGTCTTTAACCCTTTCAGGCAATGGGAGGCCAACGTAATGCTGCTCATGCCCTCCTACAGGCAGCAACCAGCATCCCCTCCTCCACCCAGCAGGTAGAGGGACTAATGCAAAGGGATCTAGGATGGGAGTGTGACTCTCCCACGGGGAGGGTCAGTGGGACACAACCAGTGCCAGGTGCATGGTGCTGGACACCTGCCTGCTGGCAGAAACTGTCCCCTGGCCCTGCCCTGCTGCACCTTGTGGAATCCCAGGGCAGCGAGGGCAAGGTCGGGCCAGCACCACACGGCCATGCAGAGCCCAAGGGAGGCAGCTGTGCTTGGCTGGGGCAGGGCAGGGGCCCGCTCCAGGCAGAGCTCCCTGGCAGGCTCCAGGCTGGGGTAGACAGGCATTGCCATACACCAGCCCCCACGCCTGCCTGGCACTGTGCTGCACACAGCCTTGGTCCACCCCTGCCCAGCGGCACATGCATGTCAGATGCCTGGACATCGTGTGGGCATGCCTGGGCTCTCCCCAGGCTCTCCCCGCCATCACCACAGCGGAGGGGAGGGGGGGCTTGGACTCCCAGGTTCTGTTCCCACCGCTGAGGCCAGCTCCTGGTCCTGCCTCTTGTGTTCTCCATCACGTTGGCAGGAACCAACCCTCACGGCTGAACCCAGCACCTCAGGACTGGGGGCGGGGGGCAGAGAAGCCCACACAGCAGCACCCAAGGGAGGTGAAGCCTCCCATTTGAAGGTGCAGGCTTTGCCAACCAGCCTGGCCTTGGAGAGGCCCCAGGGCAAGAGACACAGGGGGGGAAGTTCTCTGGTCCCAGACACCACTGCTGACCTTGGCTCCACGTGAACAGCAAGCAGGGCCTCCCTCCCTCCCGCAGGCTGCCAAGTGGGACAGCTGCGCCCCGTTACACAGGCGCCTGCAGCTGTCCTCATGGCCCCCCATGCCAGCAGAGCTGGGCGCACTCAGGAGGAGTCTGCTACAGCCTTAGCTAGGAGCTGCTTTAACCTCTCAGACCCAGGAACCTGCACCCACCTAGACCTCTGCACTGGGGGGGACCCCCACGAGCACCTGCTCCCCGCTCCCAGAGTTGAGAACCAGTTCTGCCAATGCTTGGCTAAAGCCCTAGTCTCCAACACAGAAACGTGGGGTCAAGCCTAGATGGAGCACCGGGGACAAGGCCAACAGGGTCCCCCCCCTCCTCTCCTATTAATTTCCAAGCCCAGCCAAAGACCACTAATACCCATGGGCGCAGTCCTGGCACTGTAGGGGGTCCCAGCAGGGGACTAACCAGGCCCCTTGCCCATCCCGCCCCCCCCAGCAAACCATAGGGCCTGCCTCACCTGCACCTAGCCAGGCCGCCCCCCCCACTGACACGAGGTCTGCTCACATTAGGAGCGCCCAAACTGGTGCTGGAGCCAGCCCCAAAAGCGCGCTTCCAAGCTCCTGCCGTCTCATCGCCGGAGACGAGTCCAGCCTGGGACTGCCCCTCACCCAGGTGCTTTTGGGGCACAGGAGGAGGGACAGAGCCCCCCCAGGGCCCAGGCTCCGCCAGTCCCCTGGCCCCGGCGAGCGGATCACAGCGGGGGCTGCTGGCACCCTCCAGCCCTTGGCTGGGAGCACCCAGTGAGCAGGGCAGGGGGCACCGTGGGACCCGCGCCCCGGCGCTGGCACGGCACGCCGGGCTGGGCAGCTGCCCCCCGGGCACAGGCCGGTCCCCAAAGAGACGCTTTGCAGGTCACCGCTTTCCAGCAGCCGCAGGGGCTGGGCCAAGGGACAGGCAGCCAGGGGCGTCGGGTGTCTCAATAACAACCTCCGCCACCTGCTCCCGGAGCGGTCCAGCCGCCCGGCGCGGGGGGCCTGGGCAGGTGCCCCCCGGGTGCTGGGGGGCGGTACCGCCCCTGGGGAGAGACGGGCCGGGGGTGGACGGGGAGAAAGGAGCCGAGCCCCCGCCGCCCGCACTCACGAGGCACTCCCGGACCCGCTCGTGGAAGAGCCGCTCCCGCACCGACAGCGCGTCCCGCTCGCCAAGCTCCATCGTCCACCAGCATGGTGGAGGGGGGGCTACCCCGAGCCCTCCCGGCCCCGCCGCTGCGGCCCCTTTAAGCCAGTACCGAGCCCCCAACCGCCGCGTCCGCCGCCAGCTACGAAATGTCCCCCGCGCTTCGCTCTTAAAGGGCCCCGCCCCCCCCGCCCGCCGGGGCGGTGCCGGCCCCGCTCATTGGCCGCCGGAACTTGAATGAGCCGCTCTTCATTGGCTGGCTCCGGCGACTGGGAGGATCGTGATAGGCTGAGCGCTGAGCCTGTCTCCGGCCGCCCGGGGTGGGAGGGGGAGCCGCATCTCGAGCCCAGCGGGCCCGTGCGGACACGCGGTGGGCCGGGGGGGCGTGCGCTCGCAGCCGGATGCCCGCGCGGGGAAGCACGGGCCAGCAGCAGCCCCCGGCCCGGGGGCACCCGCCGGAGCGGGGTAGCGCCCGGGCTCTCTCCCCTCTGCCCGGAGCGGGGTGCGGGGAAGCCCAGCGGCAGCGCAGGCCCAGCCGGCCGGGGGTGCTGGGGCCGGCCGCCGGCCCAAAGGGCTGCAGCGGCTGCGGGAAGGCAGAGGAACCAGGGAGACCCCCGGGCCCCCGCCTTGCAAGGCGGCTGAGCCCACTGTTGGGTCAAGGGGCCAAGCGAGGTGTCCACCCCTGCCCAGTTTTATTCTCGACTTATCAAATAATTTGGCGGGGGGTACTCACTCATGGGGGCAGTGCGCAGGGCGGGAGGGCAGAGGGACCCGAGCCACTCCCACAGCTTCCAGTCGTCCCCGAGGAGGCAGCTCAGCCAGGGCACGGATTAACCAGCAGGGGACTGAGCGGAGCCTGAGCCGGCTTAACCAAGCCTGGGCTCCTGGAAGTCTCACCCCATGCCCACCCCCCTCCCAACCCCTCTTAAAACCTGATCCCTCGTCCCTGGGGGCAGGACACCGGTTCTTCTTCAAAGCTGATGCAGCTGAGATGGAGCAGACCTTCCCCCCCCACACCCAACATAGGTGCTCAGCCTGTATTTGAGCTCCCAGCTGCTTTTGCTCCATGCAGGCTGGACAGCTCAGCGCTGGCACTTCCTCTGGGCTGGGAGCCCTTTCAGACATGGCTTTATGGAGGCAGAGCCAGCACTAACAGACAGACACGAGGGAGGGAGCTGCTTCACCACCAGCTGGACCTCGGATGCAACCCAAGGCCCCAAATGACTCGCACAGACCTATTTTTTAAGCCATTTATTCACAGACATGAGGATACAGACACATGGAAACCAACATGATCACACTGGAACAGTGAGACGACCGAGTCAGCGTGCCGCGCCCCGTGTGCGCTGCAGCGGGCCAGCGCACCACTACACAGCGCCTCCCCCTGGTAACAAGCAAGCTAGTGTCATAAGCTAAGACGCAGGAAATGGGGTGCGCCACAGAGATCTCGGGGCTGATCTATTCCTCCCCCTCTTCTTCCCCCTCCCCTTCCACTGAATCCACCCCCACCTCCTCGTAATCCTTCTCCAGGGCGGCCATGTCCTCGCGCGCCTCCGAGAACTCCCCCTCCTCCATGCCCTCGCCCACGTACCAGTGCACAAAGGCGCGCTTGGCATACATCAGGTCAAACTTGTGGTCCAGGCGCGCCCAGGCCTCAGCGATGGCCGTGGTGTTGCTCAGCATGCACACGGCGCGCTGCACCTTGGCCAGGTCGCCACCGGGCACCACTGTCGGGGGCTGGTAGTTGATGCCCACCTTGAAGCCAGTTGGGCACCAGTCCACGAACTGGATGCTGCGCTTCGTCTTGATGGTGGCAATGGCAGCGTTGACATCTTTGGGCACCACGTCACCGCGGTACAGCAGGCAGCAGGCCATGTACTTGCCGTGGCGGGGGTCGCATTTCACCATCTGGTTGGCCGGCTCGAAGCAGGCGTTGGTGATCTCGGCTACAGACAGCTGCTCGTGGTAGGCCTTCTCGGCGGAGATGACGGGGGCGTAGGTGGCCAGGGGGAAGTGGATGCGGGGGTAGGGCACCAGGTTGGTCTGGAACTCCGTCAGGTCCACGTTGAGGGCCCCGTCGAAGCGCAGCGAGGCTGTGATGGACGACACGATCTGGCTGATGAGGCGGTTCAGGTTGGTGTAGGTGGGGCGCTCGATGTCCAGGTTGCGGCGGCAGATGTCGTAGATGGCCTCGTTGTCCACCATGAAGGCGCAGTCCGAGTGCTCCAGTGTGGTGTGGGTGGTCAGGATGGAGTTGTAGGGCTCCACCACAGCTGTGGAGACCTGCGGGGCCGGGTAGATGGAGAACTCCAGCTTGGACTTCTTGCCGTAGTCCACGGACAGGCGCTCCATCAGCAGGGAGGTGAAGCCGGAGCCGGTGCCTCCCCCAAAGCTGTGGAAGACCAGGAAGCCCTGGAGCCCGGTGCACTGGTCAGCCTGTCGGAGAGGAGAGAGCAGCAGGTACCATTAGGATCAGTCATGCTGCAGATACTGGCATAACCCGAGCTGTAGAGGCAAAGATGCCTGCCGTCCCTGACCAGCACAGGGCAGCAATAGGCAGATCCACATAGCCAGGGTCTGGGGGTCCTACTGCTCATCTCCAGAACAGCCCTGGAGGGACCGATCCTGCCATGCCCAGAGTCCAGGATGCTCAGTGTCACGCCACCCACCGCAGGAGGTTCCACCAGTGCCAGGTGCCAGGTCAGCCTTTGGTGGGGAAGTCGCTGACAGCCTGCAGCCCCCTCCCAGATGTACCCTAACCAGCGCTATTTGAGGATTCTCCGTGCCGCACACAGATACCCTCTAGAATCAGGTTCCTACGGGCTGTTTGGTCTCTAGCTGAGCCGGTGCAAAGGGGGATTCAGTTCTTTCTCCTGTCTGCACCAGTCACAGCATTGGATAGAAAATGTCATGTTGATGCATCTTTACAATTCCAGCTAAGGCTCCTAGCGAGACAGTAACAGGCTTGAAGGACCTGCAACTGCTCAATTGTGGTGGTATTGCTAAGGGTTTAAATAATGGATTTGTATAGGATGGACAGGGCTGAACCTGCCCCAGGCAGGGCTGGACTAGATGACCTTTGGAGGTCCCTTTGACCCCAACTTCTCCAAGATTCCTGTCTGCCTGAGCCTGCAATATGAGGAGAGGGGCAGGTGGCTGTGAGGGGCTTGCATCTGGTGTTAGTTTAGCCCTAGGCAGTGCCAAGTCAGGGGACAGCTCAGAGCCCAGGCCCCAAATGCCACTATCCTCAGCCCCAGCTGTAAGATCCGTCACACCCAGGGGAACGTGCCCCGATTCTCTGCCCCTGGGCTGTGTCAGGCTTTACAGTGCCCATGGGCAGGGACAGGGGCATGATGCTCGGCCCTGCAGACCATGCCAGCCCGTGCCCCTGCAGGAGGGCAGATGGGAACTGGGGACCAGGAGAGCAAAGTCCATCTTTCAGACCCAGAGGGAGCTCCAAGTCGAGGGCAGGGGGCAAACTAGGGGCTTTTGCAAGCCATGCTGGCTTGGCCTGCTCCAGGTGCAGCCGCAGAGGGGCACTGCAGGTCAGCTCCCCCTTCCCACTGCATCCACCCCAGCCTCCACCAGGCAAGCTGCACCCACTCACCAGCTTGCGGATGCGGTCCAGCACCAGGTCAATGATCTCCTTGCCAATGGTGTAGTGCCCACGGGCGTAGTTGTTGGCGGCATCCTCCTTGCCCGTGATCAGCTGCTCGGGGTGGAAGAGCTGGCGGTAGGTGCCGGTGCGCACTTCGTCTGGGGAGAGGGGAGGCAGGAGTCCGTGAGCAGAGCGCTGCGTGTCCCTGTCCGGGCACGGGCCCTGTGCGGGGGCTCAGCTGAGCACGGGAACATGGAGCTGGGGCGGGGGCTGCACACTCACCTATGACCGTGGGCTCCAGGTCCACAAAGACGGCCCTGGGCACATGCTTGCCGGCCCCGGTCTCGCTGAAGAAGGTGTTGAAGGAGTCGTCACCACCACCGATGGTCTTGTCGCTGGGCATCTGCCCGTCGGGCTGGATGCCATGCTCCAGGCAGTACAGCTCCCAGCAGGCATTGCCGATCTGGACGCCAGCCTGGCCCACGTGGATGGAGATGCACTCGCGCTGCAGGAGAAGGAGCAATTTATCTGGTCACATCATCCCTGTCTCTGCAGTGCGTCTGCACCACTGCCCCTGCATCCCACGGCCCTGGTTCAACCACATGCTTGCACAAGGGCAAAGCCCCTGAAGGGCAAGGCATTGCTATGATCTTGTGGAGATGCCAGGCTGCAGCTGCGGTGCCCATTTTGCAGCCCTGGGACAGAAGAGCCAGCTCTAGCCCCAGCTCCCCACATCCGCCATGTGTGGGCCTGGCAGGGTCACACGGTGCGACTCAAGATGCATTCACATCTTGGTGCTTAGCAAACGGGGGCGGGGAGGGGGATTAAGTTTCTCATTTGCATCCACTCCTACAGCCCCCAGCTATCTGGTTCTCAACACGTCAGCTCTTGGCATCCAGGGCTTTTGTCCTCATCTCGCACCATTCCCCAGCCCTCCCAGGCTCACACACAGGCTCCCTGGACTGGCCCAGCCAGAACTGCTGGGCCCTGGCGCTCCAGGAGCCGCCTGGCCCCCTCCCTGCCTGCAGCGGCTCAGAGGGGACATCTTACTGTCACAAGCCCCTTCCCAGGTCAGGGCCAGGCTCAGGCAGGGAGAAGGATGAGTCACAGGAGGAAGTGAGTGTGCAAATGCACACGGGTGGGGGGGAAGAGGAAAAAAAACCCGAGGGATGAAGGAGCTATTCATATCCAGGCCAGAGCAGCCGTGGGGCCCCGCCCCGCCCTCAGCTAACCCGCAGCAGCCGGGAATGGCTCCGCAAGCCCCCACCCCCCGCCCAGCTGCTCCCTCCAGCGACAGATGGTGTGTCCCCCCCGGCTCCACCCCGCCCCGGGCGCGCCCCCTCCCCGATCCCGGGGGGGAAGAGGGCAGCCGGGAGCGCCCCTTGCGCGGTGCCACGTCCGCTCCTGGCCGAGCAACGCGGTTCCCGGGGCTGAACATGGCAGCGCGCTGAGCCGGCCGCGCCGCGAGGGCGGTCCCGGGGGCGGGGGTCCGGCCATGACGTAACGTTACAAAAGGAAGCGGCGCGTCCCGCGCACGGGGGGGGGGGGGGGCACAGGCGCCCGAGCAGCGCGGGAAGCGCAACGGCCCGCGGGCGGGAGGGGCCAGCGGCACCCGCCGGCGCTTGGCGCCAAGACAGCCCGCCCGCCCCGCCCCGGCCCGCCGGGAGCTGAGCCTCGTCGGCACCCACGTGCTTCCCCCCGGGCCCTCGCACTGCGCCGAGCCCCCCCTCCCGGGCCCTTCGCAGCCCCGCGGACTCCGAGCCGGCCAGGGGCTCCGATCCCCGCACCCCCACCCCGGCCCCAGAGCCCTCCTAGGGGCCCCGGTGCCCCGCTCCCGGGCCCGGCCCTCCACGCTCACCATGCCGCCGGCCCCGGGTCGTTACTTCTCCCGACAAGCAAAGAGTCGATGTAAGTAACAGACTGGGGGGGTTGCGGCCGCGCCGCCGCCTTTATAGCGCGGCCGGGCGGGCAGGGAGGGGCACGCGTGATAGGCCCGCGGCCCCCGCGCCCGTCGCCCATTGGCTCGCGCCGGCTGCCAGTCTGGGCGATCCTCCCCGCGGATTGGCGGCCGGGCTGCGACATTCGGATGGGGCAGGAATTGGGGGGGGTTGATCCCCCGGTAAAACCCCGCCCCGCATCGTGGGGTGAGAAATGTCCCCGTGGTCCCTCCAGCGCCCTGAGCTCCCCCTGCAATGGGGGGCGGGGAATCTCCCCTGAGCTCCCGCCTGTCCGGGGGTGCGGCGGGCGGCCGCCGCTCCCTGCAGCTGTTGCATCGTGACCAAGTCGGGGGGGAGGGGAGGGGAGGGCCGGGGGTTAATGCAGGCCTGGGGGCAGCGCGCACACGCCCGGCAGCTGCGGGAGGGGCTGCGCTGCGGTCTCCGGATAGCTCGCTCCCGCATGGCTTGGGGCTGGGCCGCGAGCCGAGCTGCGACCCCCCCGGAAGAACCCCCGGCGGGCGGGCGGGCGGGCAGGGAGGGGCCCGGCTGCGGCATGAATCATGCGGCGCTGCCACTGCGGCTGCGGCTGCGGCTCCGTCCTGCAGAGGAAAACTGCCGCAGCGGCGCCGCCCCGGCCCCCGCCCACGCGAGACGGCGGCCGGCGGCTCCGCGCTGCAGCGCCCGCCCCGCCCCCCTCCCCTCCCGGCCCGGGCTGCCCCTCCTCCTGCCGCACCCCCGCACGCTGATGTGCCCGGGCCCCCCTCCCGCCCGGGCACATCAGCAGCAAGCAGGTGCGTGCGCAGGGGATGCTGGGCCCCAGCAGGCTCGGGGCAGATGGCCTGGCCCACCGGGCACAAGAGGCCCAGCCGAGCCCCGGCCCGGTTGGAGGCCTCCCCCTGGCTCCTCCTCCCCCGGAGGAAGTGCCCGGCTTCCCCTTCCACCATTCTGCAACCTCAGGTCCGCGCCAACGGGGGCGACGTGATGTCTGACGGAGGCTGCAAGGACACCAAGTCAGTCTTCCCTCCCGCGGGGTACACGGGGGTCGCCCTGGTGCCTAGGGGAGCCAGCCACAGAGGACGCGGTTAAAGCAGTCCCTGCCCCCAGCCCGGGGGATGGAGTGTTGCCAATGTGGCCGTGATGTTGTACTGAATAAGATGGCCCTGGGCTGCCTTTTGGGTTCATGGACAGCCCTAAGAGACAGCTTGTGCCCTTGCAGGTGGCAGCAGGGGCCTCCTGGCATCTGTGCAGGTGCCAGGGGTGTCCAGCCTAGTGAGGCTTGTCTTGGCAACAGCCTGTGCGGGAGACTTGGCTCCCTCCTGGCTCAGCGCAGAGGCCTTGCCTGCGCCAGGCCGGCTTCCTTCCCATTGCCTGCGGCAGCTGCCCTGCGTGGAAGACGGAGCCAGGCAGCAGCGAGGCATTGTGAGGGGACAAAACACCCCGTGTAGACGCAGCTGCAGTCACGCGCCGCCTTGGGCCGGAGGCTTGAGGCCCTGCCAACATTCCTCCCTCCCCGCGCCAGCCTGCAAGCCGCTGCAGCCGGATCTGCTCTCTCGTGGCACAGGTTTTGCGCGTGGAGGAAGAGCAGGCAGGCTGGGAAGGCCTGTCTGAGGCTTTTAAGGCCTTGGCCTGTTCCCCTCTTGTGCAAATGGAGGTTTCCCGCTAATCTCTGAGACCGCCAGCGCCAAATCCCAGGGCTTCCTGCTGGTTTCCTGAGTCCGTTTGAAATAACCTGACCTCTGAGCAGCAACGGGCCTGTTTCACGCCACAGAGGCTGCTGCGCTAGCAAAGAGGGACCCAAGTGGTAGTCAGGATGGGGGCAGCTGCAGGATGTTGCGCGTTTGTGCTGCGGGGTTATTTCCCCTTGCTCTGGGCTCTCCTGTGGCCCCCAACCCGGGAGCTGGTTAACCAGCCCTTTCAGATCAGTGCAGAATGGCACCAGGGAAGCATTTGGCTCCTTGCATTTAATTGCACGCAAAGTGTCACACCTGCCGTGCCCACCTTGCCAGAGATGAGCAGAGCCAGCCGCAGGCAGCCTGGGCACTGGGGCCCTGGGTGCAGCCGTCATCCTGCCACAGAAATGCCAGTGAAGCCTGCCTTGTCATACCCCAGTATTGCATCTGGCGTCAGCCCAAGCCAGTCCTGCTAGCAAGTGAGCATGGAAGCAGATTTGGGGCTTGCGAATGGCTCCTCATCGGCGGGACTCCCCCACTGCCCCTTGCAGAGGACCTGGCTGTGCCTGCCTGTTTTTCCCCATGTGCTCGGGTGGGAACACGCTGGACGCCAGACTCGGAGCTGCTTACCGCTCCCTGCTCACACTGCAGGATGAACCATGTCTCCTCGGAGCCCGGCACCTGCAGTTCCTCCTTGCTCAGATTTCAGCCCATGTTCACCTTTCCTTTTATTATTTATTCCCTGGCTGGGACTCAGTGAATAAGCAAAGCGGCGCGGGGCGAGTGGGGGAGCAGCCACCTCCATCCATGTCATCCCTCCCAAGCAGGGCAGGATTGTGTGGGAGTGCCTGACTCTAAAAAGAAGTAGGTGCTGCAGTCCCACTGCCTGGTATATTTTTAATGTCATTTTTTGTTTCTTAGAAGCAGGCCGTGGAATGAGCTGTGCCTGGAGGCAGCTTCACTGACCGCAAGGGGCCACCCCTTGAACAGAAACAGTTCATGGCAGCGTATCTGGGTCCCCTGGGGCTTGAGGCCCAAGTGCACTATGAGTGCAGGAAGACTGCAGGAGCTGCCCCTCCTGGGCACACCCCAGTCACTGCAGCAGGGCTCTTTCCTGCCCACAGAGACTCAGCCTTCACCTGCTAGTCGGACGTGCTCACCGACTCCGGGTATTTTGTCGCCTGCAGGTTGGGAGCAGCATGTCCTGCCTCAGCGGAGAAGGAGGGGCAGGACAGGCAGCCCTAAAGCAGGGATCACTTGGTGCCGATGAGTGCCAAGGATCCTACAGGTGTCACGGAAAGGGGCTGGGCAGGGTCAGCTGCATGTTTGTAGGGGGGTTAAAACACAGCCAACCTTTGCAGAAGAATTGCTGCGAGGGAGGAATAAAGAAGCTTTTGCAAAACAGAAGGGGAATGGGAGAAAAAAAAAGATGTGTGTTAAAGAAGGGACGCAAAAGTGAAACCAAAAGGGCTTTATTTAATCTTGGGTTGAGGCCTCAGCTGACTTCTAGTTTCCACCCACTTCTCTCCTGTTTTTCCTTACCGGAGACCTTCCTAGAACGGTTCCCTCCCATCTCCCCCTAGGCTGGGCACTGTCCAACCTGCCATGGGACTCCTAGCAAGCCTTTGCAGGGACCAGAAGGATCCTCTCACTGCTCCGTCCTCGCTTTCCTCTCCATTGGGGTTCAGTAATAGGAACAACACAAAGGCTCTCCTGATTCTGAAGCCATGAGCCCGTTGTGACAAACAAACCAGCTGAGCAAGGGCTTAGTTTTCTGCCTTAGCTCATTGGCACCTATTCTCTCAGTGAAAGAGCATTGGGAGCTCCTTCCTGAAGGTATTACAAAGGGGTGAAAAACAACTAAAAGCAGCTCTCTCCTGTGGCTGGTGAGAAGCAGTACTGTCAGGCAGGCAGGGCGATGCCTTATAGATAAACATGTTCAGGGAGGGCATGGCTAGCAGATGTGGTCAGCTTGCTCCAAGTGTCCTACCCCAGCTTCAGTCCATTGCTGTCACAGGAAGGCTTGTAACAGGCATTTTAGAACAAGAGCAAGACACCCTGGGGGGCTCCAGAGGGGCTGAGCCCTGCCTGTGCTGGGGGCTCTTCCTGCGACCCTTCATTTGTCCATTGCATCCCACCTGCTTTGAGGCCCTAAGGATGCCCAGAGATATTTATCCTAGAGTAGAGCTGCTCCTTGGTGCTCAGTTATGGTAACAGCATTGCAGACAGGTAGGGTTAAACCCTCCCTTCCCCAAGGTGCACAGCAGCCCTCAGACTGGACCTGGAGCAGCTAGTGCCAGGCAGATTGCACCTGGAGGGAGCTGCTTCAACTCTGCTGGGCATGCTTACAGAGGAGGGCACGTCCCTGGTCAACCCTGCATCATCAGTTCACAAAGGAGGATGCGATGCAGCCTCCACTCCCCTCCCCAGCGGGAAGAACCAGGGCTGGAAGAAAAAACATTTTCCCATGAAGGGAAGTGCAACTGCAGCCCCTGCTTCCCCTTTGCTCAGGCCCAGCTGAAAACCCAACCCTGTTATGGCTGCCAGCAGAAGTCTGGGAAATGCCCTTCTGATGATCCTTCCCCATGTCCCTGTGAGAGCCAAGAAATGGGGTTTTACCCTGTACTCTCACTCCCCCGGCAGCTGTTGTCTCAGAAAAGCACAGAGGAAAAGAAACACAGACACGGATCCTCTAAGACAGGGAAAGTTTTTTATTCATGAACTTATCAGACATGAACAGTTGTGTCCAGAACAAACCTCTGTGTTTGCAAGCACGCATCCGTTGCCGTGACAGGTGACGTGTACAGACGGACCGGATGTGCTGCACCTTTAAACTAGTTTAAGTTCCCTGTAAGAGCAGCACCGTTGTGACATTGTTTAGTACTCCTCCCCCTCCTCTTCCCCCTCCCCTTCCACTGAATCCACCCCCACCTCCTCGTAATCCTTCTCCAGGGCAGCCATGTCCTCGCGCGCCTCCGAGAACTCCCCCTCCTCCATGCCCTCGCCCACGTACCAGTGCACAAAGGCGCGCTTGGCATACATCAGGTCAAACTTGTGGTCCAGGCGCGCCCAGGCCTCAGCGATGGCCGTGGTGTTGCTCAGCATGCACACGGCGCGCTGCACCTTGGCCAGGTCGCCACCGGGCACCACCGTCGGGGGCTGGTAGTTGATGCCCACCTTGAAGCCAGTTGGGCACCAGTCCACAAACTGGATGGTGCGCTTGGTCTTGATGGTGGCAATGGCAGCGTTGACATCTTTGGGCACCACGTCACCACGGTACAGCAGGCAGCAGGCCATGTACTTGCCGTGGCGGGGGTCGCATTTCACCATCTGGTTGGCCGGCTCGAAGCAGGCGTTGGTGATCTCGGCTACAGACAGCTGCTCGTGGTAGGCCTTCTCGGCGGAGATGACGGGGGCGTAGGTGGCCAGGGGGAAGTGGATGCGGGGGTAGGGCACCAGGTTGGTCTGGAACTCCGTCAGGTCCACGTTGAGGGCCCCGTCGAAGCGCAGCGAGGCTGTGATGGACGACACGATCTGGCCAATCAGCCTGTTCAGGTTGGTGTAGGTGGGGCGCTCGATGTCCAGGTTGCGGCGGCAGATGTCGTAGATGGCCTCGTTGTCCACCATGAAGGCGCAGTCCGAGTGCTCCAGCGTGGTGTGGGTGGTCAGGATGGAGTTGTAGGGCTCCACTACAGCTGTGGAGACCTGCGGGGCTGGGTAGATGGAGAACTCCAGCTTGGACTTCTTGCCGTAGTCCACGGACAGGCGCTCCATCAGCAGGGAGGTGAAGCCAGAGCCGGTGCCTCCCCCAAAGCTGTGGAAGACCAGGAAGCCCTGGAGCCCGGTGCACTGGTCAGCCTGTCGGAGAGGAGAGACAAAGGAAACAATAGCTCCATTATCCAGTTGTCCTGCTGGAAGAAGTTGGTTTCCAAGGAGCAGGGAGGTGGGAATGTGAGTTCTCTTCTTTCCTTGCCTCAAAAATTCTTCCTCTTACTCTGTAGTGTTCCTAGCTCAACCCACCCACCCAGGACAATGCTTGACACTGCTGGAGTTTATTTGCCGTAGAATAAGAAATGTGGCCACACATTAGCTGCCAGGGCTTATAAGGTCATTTTAAATAAGTACAGAGAATGCTGTTATTGTAGGCAAGCACGGTTGTTGGAAGTGCATGTTGAATGACATTTGGAGCGCTGCTAGGCCCTCTATTCCCATCTGATGGACTCAGCGCTTCAGCAGCCAATGTGCGAGAAGGTCACCTTAGGGAACAAGTGGACATCCCTGGGACAGGAATGTGATGGGTCTAACCCAGCTGGTAAGAGCAGCTGCCTCTTCTGCAGAGACAGAGACAGAGGCAGTTTCAGTGCATTCAGTACAGCAAGCTGCTTCTCTGACCTATTCAGGATTTAAACAAAAGGACTAGCTTCCCTGCTTATACAGCTCCTAATCTATGAATTAATGTGGTCTAGGGAGTAGAGTTACTAATTATAAATGCCTTCCATTGTAACCGGATGCAAACTCCACATAACACTTCCTTTGTTTAATAAATAGCATTAAAAAAAATATATTCTTGGGGAAAAAAAAAAAAGGGAGCTTCTCATAGATCCAGACTATGGAAGCCAGTTTTCTTAGCCAATGCCATTTCAAAATGCCTTCCCTGTCATTTTTAAATTGAATATCTCTTTCCATCTGAATGTAGCTTGGCCCAAATCAGGAAGAATAATAATAATAATAATAATAATAATAATAATTATAGGAAAAGGCAATGATCCCCAGCTTGTTTGCTAAATTTTATTATGTAGATTTTTTTCTTTAATATTCATAAGTGCATGTTGGGCTATAGACTTTATAGCTAGTGTGTGCGTTTGGTTAACAGCCCTGAACCAGCCACTGGGAGGGGACCCTGCTGGGAAGAGAACCAAGAAGGAAATGTAAAGTGAGAGAGACTGGAGATTAAATATATACATATACGTGCACGCACACATGTACCCCGTCATGCATAAGACCCCCTTGTCCTTGCCCCTGCCCATCCCCCCTGCAAAAGAACTGATGGGTACCAGCTTGCGGATGCGGTCCAGCACCAGGTCAATGATCTCCTTGCCGATGGTGTAGTGCCCACGGGCATAGTTGTTGGCGGCATCCTCCTTGCCTGTGATCAGCTGCTCGGGGTGGAAGAGCTGGCGGTAGGTGCCGGTGCGCACTTCGTCTGGGGAGAGGGGAGGCAGGAGTCCGTGAGCAGAGTGCTGCGCGTCCCTGCCCAGGCACAGGCCCCCTCCAAGGGCTCAGTTGCACACAGGCTTCCCCATCTTCCCACGCTCATCTGGGGTGGGAGCCACGCACTCACCTATGACTGTGGGCTCCAGGTCCACAAAGACGGCCCTGGGCACGTGCTTGCCGGCCCCGGTCTCGCTGAAGAAGGTGTTGAAGGAGTCGTCACCCCCACCGATGGTCTTGTCGCTGGGCATCTGCCCATCAGGCTGGATGCCATGCTCCAGGCAGTACAGCTCCCAGCAGGCATTGCCGATCTGAACGCCAGCCTGGCCCACGTGGATGGAGATGCACTCGCGCTGCAGAGAAAAGCCGGGGAAGAGAAGCCATTAGCCTGGCAGTGGCTTGCACCAGTTGGACCCTGCTGCTTCACGCCCGCCTCTGCCCTGGCAGCGCCCCATCATGGGAGCCATCATGGTCCCCGTCGCATGTGGGCGTGGCGCAGACCGAGCTGGCAGCAGCCTCTGCAGGGCGTGCGGCCAGCGCAGCCATTGCTGGGGAGCGTCTTGCGAGACGCCAGCCCCCTCCCCCGCCGCAGCACTGCCAACGGGGCAGGGGGTCCAACGGGGAGGTGCCAGGGGACTGTCACCCGCGGGCGCGGCCGCACCCAGCTCTGCCGCAGGACCCCGCCGGGGTGTCACCCTGGAGCTCAGCATCACCCGCCCCCATTGTTCTCTGGGGGCCCCCTGCTCCCCGCTCCAAGGACCGGCCGGTGCCCCCGGCTCGCCCCGCCCGCATCGGAGCTCCGCAGCCCTGTGCGGGCCCAGGCAGCCCCCGCGCGCGGCTGCGCCGGCTCCGGCCGCGTCCAGCATGATCTCATCGGCGGCCTCCAGCTCCCGCCCCGCCGCGCCGGGAACAAAGGACCGGCCCGGCGCCGCTCCCGGCCCCGCCTCGGGGCTTTGTGGACCAGCAGCTGGGGCTGCGGCCCCCCGCCCAGGCTCGCCCGCGCGGCCCGCGGCCCCGGGACCGGCCCGGGCCGGCGCCGCGCGGAGCCGGGGGCCCGCCGGCCCTTACCATGCTGCTGCTGGCGGAGCGGCCGGAGAGGAGGCGGCTTCTTACAGCGCGACTCTTATGGGGTCGATGTAAGAGAACTCGTGGCGCGGCCCCCGCCCCGCGCCTATATACATCCCCGTCGCCATGGGGACGGGCGGGGGTTGCTGCGGTTGGTCCAGCCGCCGCGGGCCGCCCGGGGAGAGCGGCGCTGATTGGTGCGCGGCGGATGGGATGAGGTCATTCCCCCCCATTCCCCCCCCGCAGCATCCCGGAGCCGGGGGCATCCTCAGACAAAGGCAGCGGGCGGGGCGGGGCCGGGCGGGGCCGGGCTGCCCCACCCGCACCCGCCCGCACGTCGGGAGGCTGCCCCTGAGCCCCCCCCGGCCCGGCCCGGGCTGGAAACCCACCTGCTCCAGAGGCCGAGGGCAGGGCTCCTTTGTGCGGGAGAGGCGGGTGGGGGGCTGCCTGCGGGATCCGGGGCACCACCACGCCCTGCACCGCCGCTGCCGACAGGGGCTGGGGGAGCTGGGACCAGCTGGGCTGAGCCAGGGGATGGTCCCCTTCGTCCTGGGCGCGGCCCCCAGCCCCCATTCCCTGCCCAGGCTGAGCCAGGGGATGGTCCCCTTTGTCCTGGGCGCGGCCCCCAGCCCCTATTCCCTGCCCAGGCTGAGCCAGGGGATGGTCCCCTTTGTCCTGGGCGCGGCCCCCAGACCCTATTCCCTGCCCAGGCTGAGCCAGGGGATGGTCCCCTTTGTCCTGGGCGCGGCCCCCAACCCCCATTCCCTGCCCAGGCTGAGCCAGGGGATGGTCCCCTTTGTCCTGGGCGCGGCCCCCAGCCCCCATTCCCTGCCCAGGCTGAGCCAGGGGATGGTCCCCTTTGTCCTGGGCGCGGCCCCCAGACCCTATTCCCTGCCCAGGCTGAGCCAGGGGATGGTCCCCTTTGTCCTGGGCGCGGCCCCCAGCCCCTATTCCCTGCCCAGGCTGAGCCAGGGGATGGTCCCCTTTGTCCTGGGCGCGGCCCCCAACCCCCATTCCCTGCCCAGGCTGAGCCAGGGGATGGTCCCCTTTGTCCTGGGCGCGGCCCCCAGCCCCTATTCCCTGCCCAGGCTGAGCCAGGGGATGGTCCCCTTTGTCCTGGGCGCGGCCCCCAGACCCTATTCCCTGCCCAGGCTGAGCCAGGGGATGGTCCCCTTTGTCCTGGGCGCGGCCCCCAGCCCCCATTCCCTGCCCAGGCTGAGCCAGGGGATGGTCTCCTTCGTCCTGGGCGCGGCCCCCAGCCCCTATTCCCTGCCCAGGCTGAGCCAGGGGATGGTCCCCTTTGTCCTGGGCGCGGCCCCCAGACCCTATTCCCTGCCCAGGCTGAGCCAGGGGATGGTCCCCTTTGTCCTGGGCGCGGCCCCCAGACCCTATTCCCTGCCCAGGCTGAGCCAGGGGATGGTCCCCTTTGTCCTGGGCGCGGCCCCCAGCCCCTATTCCCTGCCCAGGCTGAGCCAGGGGATGGTCCCCTTTGTCCTGGGCGCGGCCCCCAGACCCTATTCCCTGCCCAGGCTGAGCCAGGGGATGGTCCCCTTTGTCCTGGGCGCGGCCCCCAGACCCTATTCCCTGCCCAGGCTGAGCCAGGGGATGGTCCCCTTTGTCCTGGGCGCGGCCCCCAGCCCCCATTCCCTGCCCTGGCTGCTCCCAGCGCTGGCACTTTGCCTTCCACTCCGGGCCCTTCCTGCCAGTCCCGAGCTCCCTTCAGTTCCCACCCCCCCGTTATTCCTGGGCCCTCGCACCCCAGAGGTGTGTGTCCCCAGCGCTTCCCAGCTGCAAGCACACAGAGCCTGGGCTCCTTTGTCCCAGCACGGAGGGCTGAGGAAGACCTAGACCCAGCCCCACCCCCATCTCCCATCCACTGTCAAGTTGCTGAGATATCGGGACCCAGGCACCAAGGAACGAGGCCCCACGCAGCTCCTTTAAGGCTTCAGCTGGGTCAGGTATCCAGTGCTATGGAGCTGTGCTAAGGACACGTCTGGGGCTAGGGAGCCAGAGGCAGGATTTGGCCTGAGCCCTGTGATCAGGAAGGGCTTTTGGCCCTGTCTAGCCCCGCTGGAGTATGCGGAGGCAGCCCCTAGCCTGTGCCTAGTCCCTGCTCCCTGCCTTGGCATGGGGGCAGAGAGAAGGACATGGTGCAGTGCTGTCCTGGCCTGAGCACGGGGCCCTGGATGCTCTGTGCCCTCTTGAGAGGGGGCAGGGACAGGTCGGGAGCTCAGCTCTGCAGGCACCAGCCCCCCTCCTCCAGCTGCCTGCATGGGGCAGGAAATGGCTCCGGCTTTGTTTGCACCCTGGTACGCTCTGCTTTGGATACTCACATCCTGATCGTTGGTCCCATCTGCTCCCAGGGTCACATCCCGCTGGGGGCAGCGGACGCCTGCCGAGGTCCCAGCTTGGGCATTGCCATCAGCAACTGGACAAGGGGTGTTTGGGGAGGGGGAAGGCACGGAGCTGAGAAGTGCTGAAAGCAGGAGTCAAGGCTGGGCCTGGCTGGGGCCGCACTGAACCCCCTACCCTCCACAGCAGCCTGTCCCCAGCCCCTCCTGTCACCCTTGGGCCAAGCCCCTGGGGGATGGTGGCTGTGGCTAGCCCTGGTTTCCCCCCCACCCCGGAAGGGGCCTGGGCATCGGGACTCCTGGGCTCTGTTCCTGGTTCTGGGAGGAAGGAAAAAGCAGAGGTCAGAGCAGGGGACTCGGGCACCTGCATCCAAACCCTGCCCTGCCCTTGCGCCATGATGTGGCGGGAGTGAGGTCACCACTGTGTGCCTCAGTTTCCCCCTGCAAAGACCATACCCCCAGTTCATCATCTGGGGGGGCCGTGAGGCTGAATATCAAGCCTGTACCATAGGTCCAAGCCCCAAGGGGTGGGGGTGGGATGGAGCCAGAGGCCCTGGAGAT
The DNA here is from genome assembly GCF_052110815.1 of Crocodylus siamensis. Lineage (NCBI taxonomy): Eukaryota > Metazoa > Chordata > Crocodylia > Crocodylidae > Crocodylus > Crocodylus siamensis. Next base: position 5,862,672 of record NC_143400.1, read on the forward strand.
CCATGGAGGGTCTCGGTGGCTCTAGGCTCACAGCCTCATTAGGTATGCGAGGCAGAGTCCTTCCCCCCAACCGCTGCTAGGCAACAAGCTGGTTGCTAAGAGCTGGAACAGGAGGCCCTGGTGGCATTTGCTCTTCCTTTATCACCTTGTCCATCACGTGGCCTGCGGAAAGCCGCTGCCTGCGGCGCCAGGGAGGAAGGCGGCAGGGGCCTGGGGGCAGAGAGGGGACCCTGGAAGGTGGCCACGTCCCTCCCTGGGTCCCTGGGGCCAGATGAGTGGGGCAGACCGACAGGGCGAGACACTCCCAGGGCTGTGGAGCGGCAGTAATCCACCACCTCCACGCGCCCGGGCACGCATGTCGGCCTGTGTCGTCCTGCCAGGGTCCTGTGCCCACGCCTGGGCATGCGTGTCGGCCCTGCCCACAGGAGCTGCCAGTGACGGCCTCAAGCTCCAGGCCCAGGGCAGCGCAGCTCCAGGGGCTGGGCAGGGCCACTCTCAGCTAAGAAGGGACCAAGGCCCTGGCGGGGGGGCTCAGCACAGCCCCATCCTGCAGGCCGCTGCCCGGGGACGCTCACTGCACCAGAGCTGCTCCCCACCACTCGGTCCCCGGCTGCGGGGTGGCTTCTCCTGCACCAGCCTCTGTTGATTGTTGGTAGCAACGAGGCAGCTCCAGGCGACTGTTGCTGGGCCTCCCCGGCTGTGTTTGCTGGTAGCCAGGCCTCGCACAGCGATCCCGGGAAGGGGAGGAGGCATCCGGCAGTTGAGAGCCCCTTCCAACGGCCATGTGGCAACCAAACAAGCAGCATTGGGAGGGTGGGGGTGGAGCTGGGCCCCAGGGACCCCCGGGAGCTGAGTGCAGGGTGCACTCCTGTCTTGGTCCCCTGCGGGTGCAGGTCTGACCCCCCACTTTGCCCCTAACCACAGGGATGCCCAAGGACAGGTGGACAAAGGGGGTCCCAGCTTTCCCTGCTGCAGCCTGAGGACCCAGGAATCGGGGCTTGGAGGAGCCCAGCCCAGCAAGCAACTTCCCTGGCTAGGCACAGATGGGCGATCCTCTTCGCAGCAATCCTTTGTGCCTTTCCAAGCCCCGGTGGGAGGAATTTCTCCCCCAGCACATACAGGCTCTGGACCCTTGCACCAGATGGGCGACCCAGCTGCCAGCCGGCCGGAAGGACACATGGCTTCCCTCTCCGGCGCGGAGGCGGGGAGGCAGCCTTGGCCGTCAGCTGCCTGCCTGGGGGCTGCGGCAGCACAAAACGCCATGCAGGAGAGGGGCTTTTCTCTCCGTTCCAGGGGTCTGCATCTCATCTGTCCCAGGTGGGGCACACCCTGCCCTCCTTCCTGCCATCCAGAGGACCCCTGTGCTGTGGGCCCTCCCTGTCCTGTCTCCCCCCAGCTCAAAGGGCTGCAGCAGGCGGGTGCTGAGCACGCCAGGGAAGGCCACAGCCTGGACAGGGGCCGGCAAGGGGCTTGGCCTGGACCTGCCTCAGTAATCGCCCTTCTCTGCTTCCCCTCCCATAGAAGGAGCATGAGAGCCGGCCAGCCTGGGAGCAGCTGGAGCTGTTACGGTGCCAGGACTGCCCTGGCGGGGAGGAGATGGCAGGACAGAGAGGAGGGGAGCGTGGGAGCGCCTGTGGGATGCAGCTGGGATGGCCCTGGGGAGGGAAGGACTCTGGCCTCACCACACCAGCACCATGCCCCAGCACTGCAAACACGCGTGGAGCGGCTCAGCAGGCCGCAGCACGGCTGGGAAGGTGGCCTGGTGTGTTCAAAGCATGTGCAAGCGCGCAGAGGGCAGATGAGCAGGGTGGGGCTAGCAGGACCGCAGCGGGTGCAGGGCATTCTGGATACGTGCATCGTGTCCGCATTCAGCCTCCACCAAGGCTCAGCTGAGGATGACCCCTGGGTCCCCCCAAGAGGCAGGAGAGAAGCAGGCTGGGGCCCTGGCACAGCTGGGCCCCATCCTGGTGCACCAATGCGAGCGGGACCCGCCGATGGGGGGGTGACCGAGGGCCCCTCCAGGCTGGTTCCCGTGCAGGGAGCTGGAGGGGGCAGGGAGATGGGCTCCGCCTGCCAGCGCAGCACTCTCGGCTCTTTGTCTCTCCTCCTCCTGCCTCTCCCCCTTCCCCGGCTGCGGCAGGCGCTGACGCCCATGGCACGGAGGGAGGAGCCTGGCGGCTCAGCGGGTCCCGGTTCTTCAGCTGCCCCTTCCCTGGCCACCCCTGCCCTTCTCCCCCAGGACAGCTGCAGCCTGTGGTCTGAGCTGAGCCTGGCTGCTTGCCTTGGTGGGGGGGTTGCCAGCTGCCAGCTGGGGGCCAGGCGGGGAGGTGGAAAGAACCTGCTCCCTCCCGGGCTTCAGTGACCCCCTTCCTGGGTGGAAAAGAGCTGGTCCCACTGGGAAGGCCCCTTTTCTGGCTGCCATAGGGCTGAGGGAGCAGGAAACCCATTCCCTGTGCCTCTGGGGCATCTCACCCCGGCCACACAGCCCAGGCCGGCCCAGGGACACGGGGCCGCAGGGCCGGGGTGGTGTCCAGGGACATGCTCATGCTAGCACTAATCCGGAGCAGCCGCTCCAGGGTAAGGCCCTGCATGGACACAGCGGGGAGATGCTGAGGACCAGAGTTAGCCCTGGCGCAAATCCCTGAGTGACCAGCTCCCCTAGGGTGGAGCCAGGGCCTGGCTCTGTCTGGAGGGTGCAGCCCAGGATGGGCAGCGGTTGCAGGGAGGCCAAGGGGAGCAGGAACATGGCAGGGAGCAGGGATCCTCCCAGCCTGAATCCAGGGAGCACGGAGCCGGTCCTGGGCCCTGTGCCTCCAGCTGTGCAGAGGGCCGGGCTGGCCCTGCCATGGCTGCAGCCACCACATCGCCGGGAGCAGACAGCAGACATCCGCATGGGCTGGTGCGAGCCGCTGCGCGGGGGAGGGAGGAGGGGCCAGCACCGCAATGCGGCAAAGCCTGCGAGCAGGGCGGGTGGAGGAGGCTGCGCGAGATCCAGCCTGCCCTGCCGGGCCTCCAGCACACAGCCAGGCAGCTCCCATGCCACTCTGGCCCTTCCCTTTCCACACACCCTGCCCTTGGCAGAGCAAGGCTGGAGCCCATCTCCCTCCTCCTGCCCACGCCTCTGCGGCACCCTGGGCCTTCGGCTGGTCAGGGGATAGGGCTCGGGGCTGCTGCAGGGTGGGGGTCAGGGGCCACCTCCTTCTCTAGCTACAGCAGATGCAGCCATGGGCAGAGCTGGGCAGGGCGCAGCACCACGCCGAAGCACTGGCCCAGGTTGCTCAATGCTGCCGCACTGGGGTGGTTCAATCACCCGCGCGGGAGAGTGGGGGTGTCAGCCCACCGGCTCCTGGAAGCCCCATCCACCCGGGGCCCTTTGGGCTTGAGTGGGGGTAGCCTTGCCCTGCGTGTGCTCACATGAGCGCAGGGGGGGTCGCACACGCGTGGTCACATGGGGGGCAGCGATTCCTTCATCTGCAATTTGCAAAGCCCTTTGCCTCTTTGGGGCGGATGGGGCTGGCCGGGCCTGGTCCCCGCAGGGCAGGCTGTCCCTGGCGCTCTCCAAGCCTGGGGCCATGGCGGTCCTTGCCAGGCTGGAACAAACCCCTACTGGGCCAAAGGTCCTGATCCTGCTGCTTCCTGGACAAGGGCCCCAAAACTCGGCGGCGGCTCCACCTGCTGGGAGCAGCGCCGAGCCACAGCCGGAGCCCCTGATGTCATTCCCCTGGCTGATGAGGTAAGAGGGGCACAGGGAAGGGGCCACACTCCGCTCTCGGCCCTGGGAAGCTGGGGTGGGGGGTGGCAGCGAGAGCCAGGCAGGGCCGTCCCCAGGAAGAGCAGCACCCTTCCATCACACCCTGGCGGCTGCAGATCCCCCGGGGGTGGGCCAGGGGCACATGGAGGGGCTCTCTCTGCCTTGCCCAGGGGGCGAGGATGAGGCAGACACAAAGGCCGCTGAGGGCCTGACATCTCCTGCCTCCCTGAGCTCAGGGACCGCAGCCCTGGGACCCAGCTCTGAGCCCCCATCCTCCCCAGGCGCAGCTCGGAGGGGAGCGGGGAGACAGCCAAGGTGGCCCCCAGAGCTGTTCCAACTCAGGGCAGCTCCAAGCATCAGCCCCTGCACCACCCCAAGCCCCAGGTCGCATCCTGCCCAGCCCTGCCCCTGCTGCTCATCCCTCCCTTGCATTTGGCTGCCTGGCTGGAAAGCCCCTGTCCCCCGGGAACCACAATCCCCGGAAAACCAGGGGAGGGAAGTGCCAGCCTGTTGGAGCTGTGGTATTTTTAGGTGTTCCCACTCTAGCCTCTGCGGTCACGTGGCTCGAAGCCTCTCCCAGCCACTTCCCTTCCTCTTGCCTGGGCTTGTTTTGCTGTAACCCCTTCCCCCCCCAGCCCCCCAAACTGCCCCAGTGGTCTGGACAGACCCTGCCCCATTTCTTTGCAAGAGAAGAACACCCTCCATCCTGGCAGTGCCAGGCTCTCCTGACAGCCATGCCCTGATGTGTTTGGTCCGGGCCTTGCTCCTGACCTTCCTGGCAGGAGCCCTGGGGCATGGAGGAAGGAAGCCAGGGCAGGAGGGGGTTGGCCTGGCCTGGAGGCCTCACCGGACACGGCTGGGGCTGGAGCTGAGCCACGTCTCCAGGTTGTGACTGTTCCCCAGCCTCTCCCCTCAGCCAACGGCTTCAGCAGGAGATTAAATTCCTGACTTGATGAGTTGCCTTTGTTCCCAACTGCCCTGGGCCTTTGCCTGACTTCTCCTCAAGCCTGATGGCGGGGGCAGAGGGTGTCGCTGGGGTTGGCCAGGGATACAGATCCAAGCCCCCCAGCAAGCAGCAGGGAGGCAGGTCCCTGCCTGGCACCCAAGCAGGCCTGGGGACACGGTGGGGCTGGGCACTGCAGAGGGGAGGCTCTACATGTGGATGGCCTCTTTGTTCCACAGACAAGGCCTGTTTCCTGCTCCCCCGGCAAGGCAGCCCTCGCCCCCCCAGCCCAGCCCAGCCCAGGGCAGCAGGTGAGGGCAGCCCAGGGGGCTCCCACACAGGCCGCATGGCAAGGAGCTGCCAAGGGCAGGCCTGGGCTGACTCTCAGCCCCCAGGTGCCCATCACTTCGCTCTCCCTAGCAGGAGGAATCTGGGGGCAGGGGGATGTAAAGTCCCCTGCCCCTCGCTCCTGCCCTGCTCCAGCAAACCTCGCTCAGGCCTGGCAAGGTGGGGACTTCCTCAGCTATTTGGGGGAACACCGTAGGTGAAAGGGGGCAGCTGCAGATCGGTTTGGTGCTGCGTGAGCAGAGGAGGGGGCTCCAGCCATGCCTGGGGAAGCACAGAGGGGAATGCCAAGGCCACACACCAGCAAAAAAGGGGGATGGAGACACCTCCAAGACAACTGGGGGGGGCACGACCCTGCTGGACAGTTGTGCCTGGGGCAGACCTGCAGGGGCCGTTTTTGCCCCCAGCCCTAGTTTGAGGCAGGGCCCAGAGGCAGGGGAGGCTCCCAGGTCTGAGCCCTGCGCCGGAGACAGAATCATGGAGTCGAGGGACCGGACGGGACCTGCAAGATCATCGACTGCGGTCCCCTGCCATGGTCAGGGGTTATTGGGCTCGGACAAGCTCAGCCAGGTGCTTGTCCAGCCTCTTCTTGAACACCTCCAAGGATGGCGACTGCACCACCTCTGCTGGGACCGTGCTCCAGATTCTTGTTCCCCTTATGGAAAAGTTGTTCAATTAACTTGTGCCCATTGGTCCTTGTCCACCCTTGGGGTGCCTTCCCGAAGAGTTGCTCCCCGAGATCTTGGTGCTCGCCCCCGACGTACTCGTAGGCGGCCAGCAGGTCACCTCTCAGCCTGCTCCTACTCACACTGACCAGGCCCAGTTCCCGGAGTCTCTCCCCGTGGGGCCTATCCTCCAGCCCCCTAGGCATACGGGTGGCCCTTCTCTGGACCCTCTCGACCTTATCCGCGTCCTTCCTGAAGTGCGGCGCCTGGGACCGGACCCCGCACCCCAGCTGTGGCCGCGCCGGCGCCGCCGCATAGAGCGGGAGGAGAACGTCCCTGGATCTACTGGTCCCCTCGGCTGATGCCCTGCTGGCAACCGCATGGCACTGGTGGCTGGAGGAGAGACGGGGACGGGGGCCCGTGGCCCTGCCCCAGCTGAGCTCCCCCTCTCCGAGGAGCTGGTCCCCCCATGGAGCCCCGGAGCCCACACGTGTCCTGCACCCCCAAGCTCCCCAAGTGGCTGATCTGCCCCCCAGCCCACGCACGTACTCCCCCTCCCCCCGGTCCAGAGCCCACGCACATCCCGACCCCCCGCCGGAGCCCACGCACGTGGCCCGGCCGCCCAGCCCCGGTGTCCCGCCCCGCCCGCCGGACTCGGAGAGCCGCGCACGTGTCCGTCCACCCCCGACTCCCGCGGCCCCGCCCACGCACATTCCATTCCTCCGCGTCACGCAGGATGTGGCGGGCCGAACTTTCGAAGCCGCCAATCAGAGCGCGGCGGGGGTGCGGCCGGCAGGCCAGGGGCGGTGCTTCGGGGCGCGAGGCCCACCCACTCCCCTGACCCCGCCCCGACGTTATATAAGGCCCCGCCCTGGGGGGTTTTCCCAAGTTTCTGCTCCCCGGAGACTCCCTCGAGGGTCTCGCGGAGCGTCCGATCCCCGCCTGCAGCTATGGTGAGTGCAGGCGAGGGCCGGCGCGCCCACGCGTGTCCAGCCCCGGCTCCCTGCGCTGCCGCGCGTGGGTGCGGCCCGGGGCTGCCCCCTCCCGGTGTCCGTGGGCCTCGGACGCGCGGGGCTCCGGAGACCTCCCCGGCCCCGCGTGGCGCCGCCCGAGCCTCCCTCCGGGGCGGGGGCTGCGGGGCCCGCCGGTTTCGAGGCCCGGCCCAGGGGCAGCCGCGGCGGGGTGCCTGGAGCCAGGCGGGTCCCTCCGGCCTTCACCTCGGGGCCCGCCGGGGACGGGACCTCGCCCGGGGCATTCCTGGGATTCCCGGCCCGGGGCTGCAGCGAGGCCGGGGGCCGCGGGTGGGAAGGGGCCGGAGAGGCGGCTGGAAGGGGAAGGGCCCGGCAGCCCCTCGGGGGGCAGGCCGGGCCTGTCGAGCCGGTGATGCGCTCCCCCCCCGTAGGAGCAGCGGTGGCCCAGCCCCGGCTCGGCAGACGGACACGCGGGGCGGGGCGGGGCGGGGCGGGGCGGACCTGCCCCCGGGAGCACGGCCGGCCACCTCTGCAGACGTGGGAACGACGTATTTTTCGGAGGGGGTTTCTGTAGTTTTCAGAGGCCGGCGGTGGAATTGTTCTCTTGGCCGCGTCCCTGCCCCTGGCTTTCCTGGGGCACGGCCAGCTCTGGCTCCGAGCTGCTCCAGGAATTCCTGCCGCTTGCTCTCGACGTCACGTTGGGGCAGGAAACAAAATTCCTTTCCAACGTGCCCGGGAGAGCCGCCCTCGCGCCCGAGTCCTGGCTGGGGCCCGTGGGCCCTGAAGGGTTAAAGATGCCCAAGCACAGCCCTTGCTGTTGCTTATCTGGCATTTTCTGCCCATCAAAGGGCTGGAGCTTGAGGATTTAAGCTGGCTTAAAGGGGAAAAAGGCCTTGTGCTGGGGATGGGATTAGCGCAGAAGCCGCATGAGCTCAGGGAGGGTTACGCAATCCCGGAGCCAGGGCAGCCCTGAAAGGGGGGTTTGCACGTTGCCAGGGGCCGCATCGGGAATGTTCCCTGTCCCTGCGCGAGGCCGGTGGCCGATGGAAACGTGGAGCCCTGGGGAGCCCCTTGCACGGGACGTAAAGAGCTGCCTGCTGTGATGGGGACAACTTTGCTTCGGGGAGCAGGGGGAGAGAAAGTAGCAGGGCATCAGCAGGCAGGTGGATGAGACACCAGGGCTGCTTCCCCCTGCCCACGCAGCCTGGGGAGGGGAGATGGTGGGCTTGCAATTCCTCCCCACCACCCAGCCTGTAGGGATGGGCTGGTCTTCACGGAGAAGTTGATACTCATAGCTGGCTCCTCCCGGGAGATAATGCTGAGCAAGGCTTATCCCTTGGCCCCAGCCCCTGGGTTGGTCTCTGGGCAGGGCCTGAAGCTAGTGAGCTGGGTGACCCCTGGACAAAGCAGGACCTGCCCCCTCACCCCCCAGGGAGGCTGTTCTGGGCCTCCTTGCCTTGACGTGAAGTCCTTCCCACCCACAGCGTGAGTGCATCTCCATCCACGTGGGCCAGGCTGGCGTCCAGATCGGCAATGCCTGCTGGGAGCTGTACTGCCTGGAGCATGGTATCCAGCCCAATGGGCAGATGCCCAGCGACAAGACCATCGGTGGGGGTGACGACTCCTTCAACACCTTCTTCAGCGAGACTGGGGCCGGCAAGCATGTGCCCAGGGCCGTCTTTGTGGACCTGGAGCCCACGGTCATAGGTGAGTGTGCAGCCCCTGCCCCAGCTCCATGTTCCCGTGCTCAGCTGAGCCCCCGCACAGGGCCCGTGCCCGGACAGGGACGTGCAGCGCTCTGCTCACGGACTCCTGCCTCCCCTCTCCCCAGACGAAGTGCGCACCGGCACCTACCGCCAGCTCTTCCACCCCGAGCAGCTGATCACGGGCAAGGAGGATGCCGCCAACAACTACGCCCGCGGGCACTACACCATCGGCAAGGAGATCATTGACCTGGTGCTGGACCGCATCCGCAAGCTGGTGAGTGGGTGCAGCTTGCCTGGTGGAGGCTGGGGTGGATGCAGTGGGAAGGGGGAGCTGACCTGCAGTGCCCCTCTGCGGCTGCACCTGGAGCAGGCCAAGCCAGCATGGCTTGCAAAAGCCCCTAGTTTGCCCCCTGCCCTCGACTTGGAGCTCCCTCTGGGTCTGAAGGATGGACTTTGCTCTCCTGGTCCCCAGTTCCCATCTGCCCTCCTGCAGGGGCATGGGCTGGCATGGTCTGCAGGGCCGAGCATCATTCAAAGCTTCCCCATCCCTGCCCACAGCCATTGTAAAGCCTTTCACAGCCCTGGGGGTCAGAGAACTGAGGCATGTCCTACTGGCTGTGACAGACCCTACAACTGGGGCTGGAGACAGCAGCTGTCCCCCGACCTGGCACTGCCTACACAACCCAGGTCCCAAATGCTGCTAATGCCAGATGTAGGCCCCTCAGAGCCACCTGCCCCTCTCCTCGTATTGCAGGCTCAGGCAGACAGGAACCTTGGAGAAGTTGGGCTCAAAGGGACCTCCAAAGGTCATCTAGTCCAGCCCTGCCTGGGGCAGGTTCAGCCCTGTCCATCCTATACAAATCCATTATTTAAACCCTTAGCAATACCACCACAATTGAGCAGTTGCAGGTCCTTCAAGCCTGTCACTGTCTCGCTAGGAGCCTTAGCTGGAATTATAAAGATGCATCAACATGACATTTTCTATCCAATGCTGTGACTGGTGCAGACAGGAGAAAGAACTGAATCCCCCTTTGCACCGGCTCAGCTAGAGACCAAACAGCCCGTAGGAACCTGATTCTAGAGGGTATCTGTGTGCGGCACGGAGAATCCTCAAATAGCGCTGGTTAGGGTACATCTGGGAGGGGGCTGCAGGCTGCCAGCGACTTCCCCACCAAAGGCTGACCTGGCACTGGTGGAACCTCCTGCGGTGGGTGGCGTGACACTGAGCATCCTGGACTCTGGGCATGGCAGGATCGGTCCCTCCAGGGCTGCTCTGGAGATGAGCAGTAGGACCCCCAGACCCTGGCTATGTGGATCTGCCCATTGCTGCCCTGTGCTGGTCAGGGACGGCAGGCATCTTTGCCTCTACAGCTCGGGTTATGCCAGTATCTGCAGCATGACTGATCCTAATGGTACCTGCTGCTCTCTCCTCTCCGACAGGCTGACCAGTGCACCGGGCTCCAGGGCTTCCTGGTCTTCCACAGCTTTGGGGGAGGCACCGGCTCCGGCTTCACCTCCCTGCTGATGGAGCGCCTGTCCGTGGACTACGGCAAGAAGTCCAAGCTGGAGTTCTCCATCTACCCGGCCCCGCAGGTCTCCACAGCTGTGGTGGAGCCCTACAACTCCATCCTGACCACCCACACCACACTGGAGCACTCGGACTGCGCCTTCATGGTGGACAACGAGGCCATCTACGACATCTGCCGCCGCAACCTGGACATCGAGCGCCCCACCTACACCAACCTGAACCGCCTCATCAGCCAGATCGTGTCGTCCATCACAGCCTCGCTGCGCTTCGACGGGGCCCTCAACGTGGACCTGACGGAGTTCCAGACCAACCTGGTGCCCTACCCCCGCATCCACTTCCCCCTGGCCACCTACGCCCCCGTCATCTCCGCCGAGAAGGCCTACCACGAGCAGCTGACGGTGGCTGAGATCACCAACGCCTGCTTCGAGCCGGCCAACCAGATGGTGAAATGCGACCCCCGCCACGGCAAGTACATGGCCTGCTGCCTGCTGTACCGCGGTGACGTAGTGCCCAAAGATGTCAACGCTGCCATTGCCACCATCAAGACGAAGCGCAGCATCCAGTTCGTGGACTGGTGCCCAACTGGCTTCAAGGTGGGCATCAACTACCAGCCCCCGACGGTGGTGCCTGGTGGCGACCTGGCCAAGGTGCAGCGCGCCGTGTGCATGCTGAGCAACACCACGGCCATCGCTGAGGCCTGGGCGCGCCTGGACCACAAGTTTGACCTGATGTATGCCAAGCGTGCCTTTGTGCACTGGTACGTGGGCGAGGGCATGGAGGAGGGGGAGTTCTCGGAGGCGCGCGAGGACATGGCCGCCCTGGAGAAGGATTACGAGGAGGTGGGGGCCGACAGCATAGAAGGGGAGGATGAAGGCGAAGAGTACTAGTCTCTGGAGCAGTCTCTGTCTTGTGCCTGATGCTTGAATAAAGTGCTTTTCCTAGCCTGGCCTGTGTCTGAAGTTATGAACAGCGGGAACAGAATTTTCTAATAAAACCACAATCTGCGAAAGCTCTGACCGCCCTAGAGTGCCCAGCTCCAGGACCCCCGAGGCAGGGGACTAGTCAGCCTCACCCCCTGTCCCCAGTCATGGACCAGCACGTGGGTCTTGGTGAAGTGCAGACCTGACCTTTATTGGACTTGCTGCGTGGGGGGGGCGGGGGTCTGATAACAGTGTTGTCTTCTTGCTGTCCAGCCCCTTGGGTTCTCCCTGCTCTTCATGGTATTACCCTGGGGGGTGCTATCCTGCCCCTGTGACTGCTGGAGCCCCTTGGCCTGGGTGAGCAGCCGCAGGCATGGGGCAGGGGGGCTGGGCTCTGTGACTGTGTGCAGGGGCAGCTGTAGCCAGCAGGCAGTGGTGTCTGCTGTTGCTCCCTGGTCTGCGGGGGTGGTTATAAATACAAGTTCCCCGGGGGGACCTGGGCTCAACTCCCTGATTGGGGCCCAGGGCTCTAGGATGTGGGGGAGAAGCTGCCTGTGCCCCAGCAGGTCCTGGCTCCCTGTGCACTCAGTGCCCGGTGGGCTCGTGTTTCCAGGATGCCGAGAGGGAGGCAGCCCAGGCAGGCTCCAATTTCACCCCCTCTGCAGCTGCCTGGAAGTTGTGTCCTTCAGGGTCCTTTGTCTGGACTGCTCCAGGCTTAGTGATGCAGGGAGGGGAAAGCCATGCGCATCCCCACCTCTGCCTGATCCTATGCAAGGGCTGAGCCTGGGCCTGAAGATGCGGCCACCTCTGGGGTGGCCGTTGGGAGCTAACAGCAGTGCCTAGCTGGCGGTTCCGGGTGGGGGGTATGGAGGTAAGCGGCAAGGCTGGGAGCGCAGCCTCCTGCTTGTTCCTCGGAAAGACAAAGGCCTCTTCCATTAGCAGCCTGGCAGGCGCCAGGGCTCCAGGCTAATGAGGTGGGGGGGCATGAGGAGGGATTGATTGTTGGGGAGGGGCAGTGCCAGAGTTGGGCACACAACAGGAGGGAAAAGCACTGAATCAGGACTTGCGGGGGGTGCGGGGCTGAAGCCCTTCCACCCCAATGGAGGGGGGTGAGGTAGTCAGGACTTGCGGGGGGGTGGGGTGGGGCTGAAGCCCTTCCACCCCAAATGGAGGGGGATGAGGTAGCACACTACAGCTCTGACTTCTACCTCTGTGTTTGTGGGCAGGGCTGGGGTCTGTCCTCCACTGGCCTGCGGGAGCAGCTGGGCCTGCCCGATTTTCTGATGGGCCAGATTCTGCCAATCCTGGTGTGAATCTGGAGTCATTTCCAGTTCAGCCCTGGGGGCTTTGGGAGTTGTCCCCCCCACGCCCCAATTGCTCCAGCCCCTCTAAGCTAAGGGTTCCTGTGGCTCAGTGCAGCTGCACTAGGGACCTGCAGGAGCAGCAGCCCCCCCGCCCCGCCGAGACTGCTGGTCAGCACCAGATGCATTAGGGCCTGGTCCAGCCCCGCTCCGCTCCATCCAGGTCCCTGGGCAAAGGCATAAGCTGGCTCTGGCTTCCTGTAAACTGCCCCCACCCCCTTCCCTACAGCTTCCTGCTGGGAGCTGGTGCAGTGAATTTGTTGGGGAAATGCTCATCAATTAGGAGGCAGCTTCAATGCACAGGGGCAATTTAAAGGCCATTAGCTCCCTCCCCCAGTGCATCTGCAGTGCTGGTACTGCCTCTGAGTCACCAGGAGCTGCCGGGCGGAGAACCAGCCCTGCTCCTCCTGGAGTGAGAAGCAGGGCGAGGGCGGGGGGGGGCACTGAGCTGGGTGTTTGACTGGGGGGATAAGCCCAGGTACACGTGTGCAGGATTAGACCCTTTTGTGCCAAGTGCAGCCCAGACACAGAGCTAGGGGGATAGGGGGTGGCTGGGTGTTCCCTGGGGACCCCCCTGCTGAGTGGGGACATCTGCCCCTAGCCCCATGGGGTGGGAGGACTTCGAGATCCTGCCCCACAAGGACATAACGGGATTATTGTTTTCAGGAGAAAGGTGCAAGGGGCCCTAGGCCACAGAGCAGAGCTGGGCCAGACCCAGGTGCCCTGGCTCCCACCCAGCCCCTCTCCATCTCCCCGTCAGAGCCGGAGCCCCCAGGAGTCCTGACACCCATCCGTGGGGCTGGGGAGCAAGGGAGGGGCTGTCCCTGTAGGGAGGGGTGAGAAGGGGGGTCCACAGGCAGAACAGGGTGGGGCTGGGGGGTTAGAGGGCCAGGGGCTGGGCTGGTAAAAGGATCCATTCATTTGGCAGCTCCAACCCCTGGGGACCAACTGACCCAGTCACGAGCCCTCGTGCCCCTGCCTCAATCCGCTGGCTCTCCTGCCCACCCCAGTGCCCTGACCTGGAGCTGCTGCTGCTGGGCCCCGGGTGCCCCGCTACCAGCCAGGACCCCGGCCGAGCTGCAGGGGAGGAGACAGAGGGCAGATTTTGGGGGCCCTGGGGGTACCCAGCTGTGGGGCCTTGCTTTCTGCTGGATGCATGGCAAAGGTGCCAGCCCAGGGGGTTCAGAGGGGCCACTTGGGTATCAGCATGGGTCTGGCTGGCACAGAGCCCCCAGTGCCGGTGTGTGGGGGGGCACTGGCAGGCGCCGTGCTGTGGCTGCGGCGACAGCCATGCCAGACAGTGCTGGCTGGCGTAGCTCCGGGAGCAGGCAGTGCCCAGCCCCCCTCCCCGTCTGGGCAGCTGGCTTCGCTCCAGTGCCACACACGTGCCCCAAATCACAAAGCAGCTCCGCCCTGTCCCTGCCCTGGGAGGGGCTCCAGATGGATACGGGGGGGGGAGGCAGGTGCACCAGGGGTGTGCAAGGGACGTGCGTGTGCAATGGCACCAGGGCTGGCTGCAGCAGGGTTGTGCTGCCGTGGGAGCATGTGGGTGATGTCACCCTCTCGACCCTGCCAGGGCCCCCCCCTCCTGCCCAGCACCCACAGGGCCCCCCCCCCAGCCCCCTGCCCAGCCTGCAGGCACCACCCAACTCAGACAGTCCCTAGGGGCACGCGCCAGGGCCTGGGGGCACATTGCCTGCTGCTGCAGCGCAGGGTGGGGCAGGGAGCCCCGACTCCTGGGTCCCCCCGGGCAGGAGGCCTGGGGTGGGGCTGCACCTACCTCCAGCAGATGAGCCCCGCAAGGGGTGGGGGGGCAGCAGGGCGGCTGGGTCCCCTACCTCATGGGGGGGGGGGCGTCCAATAGCTCCAGCACCGAGGAGGAGGAGCCAGGGCGGGGGGCGGGGGCGTTTTCTACAGAGGGGTCCGGGTCCTAGGGGCAGCTCCGCAGGGGGAGGGGGGTCGCTTCCAGCCCGGCGAGGCGGGGCGGGGCGGGGCGGCCGGGGCTATAAAGGGAGCCCCGGGATCCGCCGCGCCTCCGCCCGGCCCGTCCCGCCCGTCCGTCCCGCGGCCATGCGGGCGTCCAGCACCTCGTACCGCCGCGCCTTCGGGCCGCCGCCCGCCCTGTCCTCCGCCTCCTACGGCTCCTCGGCCGCCTCGTCGCGGCTGGCGGCGGCGCGGGCGCTGGGCGGGCGGGCGGGGCTGGCGCCGGGGCCGGGGCTGGGCGCCGCGTCCTACCGCGCCGCGGGGCGGCCGGGCTCGCGCGCATCGCTCGGCTCCGCCGCCCGGGAGCTGTCGGCGGCCGAGGCGCTCAACCAGGAGCTGCTGGCGACCCGCAGCAACGAGAAGGCGGAGCTGCAGGAGCTCAACGACCGCTTCGCCAGCTTCATCGAGTGGGTGCGGAGCCTGGAGCAGCACAACGCGGCGCTGGCGGCCGAGCTGAGCCGCGCCCGCGCCCGCCCGCCCGCCCGCGCCGCCGACCTGGTGCACGACGAGCTGCGGGAGCTGCGGCGCCAGCTCGACCTGCTGGGCCAGGACCGCGACCGCCTCCAGCTGGAGCGCGACAACCTGGCCGAGGACCTGGGCGCGCTCAAGCAGCGGTGCGGGGCGCCGCGGGGGTGCCGCAGGGGTGCTGGGGGCTGCGGCTCACGCAGAGCTGCGGGGGGCTGCGGCAGGCGCGCAGACGCTGCAGCGGCCTCTCCGGCCTCCGTGCAGCCTCAGCCCCGCACGGGAGAGACGCAGCCTCCCCTCTGGTCCCGCGGGGCTGGTGCGGGGCAGGGGGGCTAGCAGAGGCCCGGGGTGGACCCCGCCCGTAGGGGCCTGGGGCACCAGGCTGGGACCCGTCGCCCCGGGACCTGATGCCGGGCAGAGCCGGGTGGGTGGGGGCTGCATCTCCATCCCGCAGCCGCAGGGGCGGGTCACTGCAGCGGGGGGAGGGCGTGTGTGTCCGCCCCCACCCCATGCCCGGGGCTGCCAGGCGGGGCCGCCCGACTCCTCCTGCCTTGGGCACCTTTGAGGCCCCCTGTATTCAAAGGGGGTGCGGGAGCTTTCCCCTGCTGCCCCGCCTTTCTGCCCCACTGAGCCCGGGGGAGGCAATGGGGCACGTGGGAGGCGGGGAGGGAACGGGCGTGGCCTGGGGGGGCCCCAGGGCAGAGGCTGCCCGCATCTCCGGTCTGACCCCCCCCCCCTCCGCTCCCCCCGCAGGCTGGAGAACGAGACCCACAAGCGGGAGGAGGCGGAGAACAACCTGGTGCTGTTCCGGAAGGTGCGGGGCTAAGAGGGGGTCCACGGGGTAGGGGGCGGAAGCCGGGTCCCACGCGGGATCTGGACACGCGTGTGCATGCATCTGGCCCAAGGGCTCCGCCGAGTCCCGGCTTGTCCCCGCGGGCCGCGCGCGCCCCAGAGCGCGCCCCCCCCCCGGCTGCGGGCGCAAGGAGCCCCCAGTGGAGCTGGGGGGGGATCTGCAGCCCGGGCTGCTCTGAGCCCCCCTCCCCTTCCCTCCACGCAGGACGTGGACGACGCCACGCTGTCGCGCCTGGAGCTGGAGCGCAGGATCGAGTCGCTGATGGACGAGATCGAGTTCCTGAAGAAGCTGCATGAGGAGGTGGGGGGCTGGGGGGGCGGGCCTGGGGGGTGCTGACTCAGGAATGGGGGCGGGGGGGGCGGGCCTGGGGGGTGCTGACTCAGGAATGGGGGGGGCGGGCCTGCAGGGCGAGTCGGGAGGAGGGGGCAGGTCTGTGGGCCGCTCACTGCCTCTGGGGCTGGAGGGGCAGGTCTAGGGGGTGCTGACTTGGGGGGCGGGCGGGGGACCCCGGGAGTTGAGCAGGCTCCGCCCGGGCCCGGGTGCTCTGCAGGAACCCCCCCCGCCCCGCAGCCGAGAGGTCGTTGCGCCACCTGGTGGCAATGCGCGGAATTGCAGGTGCCCGCGGGCCGCAGTGGGGGGGGGGGGGGCTGAGGAGCCCCTTTAGGGGAGGGGGCCGCGGCGCAGCGTTGCCGGGGGCCTGCCTGATGCTCCGCTCTGTCCCGGCGCTTGTGGCGGGCACGGGCAGGAGCTGCGGGACATGCAGGAGAGCGCCCAGAGCCAGCAAGTGCCAGTGGAGATGGAGCAGGTCAAGCCGGACCTGACGGCGGCTCTGCGGGAGATCCGCACCCAGTACGAGAGCATCGCGGTGAAGAACCTGCAGGAGGCCGAGGAGTGGTACAAGTCCAAGGTCGGCACCCTGGGAGCTGCCCCAGGCCGAGGCCTAGGCGGGGTAGCGGGGACAAGGCCCTGACACGGCTCCTGCCCTCTGCCATCCCCACCCCTCAGTTTGCCGACCTGTCAGACGCGGCCAACCGGAACCACGAGGCGCTGCGCATGGCCAAGCAGGAGATGAACGAGTCCCGGAGGCAGATCCAGAGCCTGACCTGTGAGGTGGACGGCCTCAAAGGAACCGTGAGTCCCTGGGGTGCATTGCACCCCGCAGCAGGGTGCCCAGGCACTAGGACGGCACCTCCTGCCGCCTGCCTTGCGCAGTGTCCCCGGGGGTGCGCAGGCTGGAGCCAGGCATCCTGGGCTCGGGGGCTGTGCGCTCACCTCCCCCCCACCTCGTGCGCCCCCCAGAACGAAGCGCTGCTGCGGCAGATGCGGGAGCTGGAGGAGCAGTGCGGGGTGGAGATCAACAGCTACCAGGACACGGTGAGGCGGCTGGAGCAGGAGATCCAGCACATGAAGGAGGAGATGGCGCGGCACCTGCGCGAGTACCAGGACCTGCTCAACGTCAAGATGGCGCTGGACATTGAGATCGCCACCTACCGCAAGCTGCTGGAGGGCGAGGAGAGCAGGTGGGTGCTGCACCAGGGTGGGCAGTGGGGCAAGGCCCGGGCATATGCTCACCACCCTGTCTGTCCCCCAGGATCACCGTGCCTATGCAGCTTATGCCCTCCTTCACCATGAAAAGCTCAGGTGAGTCCATGCCCTCAGGGCTGTGGGAGGGACGGGTGGGAGAGGGGTGGGCCGTGTCCCTGGGCATCTCTGCCCCCTGTGCACCCAGGAGCCTCGCATGCCTGAGGCCTGGAGGGCAAAGGGAGAGGAAGGACTTAGGGACCCCCCCAATGTCCCCTCTGCCCCCTAGTGCCAGAGCCGGAGCCAGTGCCGGTGCCGGTGGTGGAGACGCACACCAGGAAAATGGTTCTGATCAAAACAATTGAGACCCGGGATGGAGAGGTGAATACCGCCCCCCCACTGCCCAGCGCAGCCTCCACCTGGGACTGGGCCCAGCCCACCGCTGGCTGCACTTGGGGACAGGCCCAGGGTGGGAGAAGGGACACCTGCGTTCTCTCTGGGCCCTGGAGGGAGCCAGGACGCCTGGGTTTCACTCAGGCCTGGGGACGCATGACCTAGTGGCTAGGGCAGGGTCTGCCGGCCGCCTGGACTGCATCCCAGCTCTCCTCAAGCCACCGCGTGGGCAGGGTCTGGGCAGGCCCCAGCCTGGCACAGAGGGACGCAGGGTCTGACCCCTTGCTCCTCGGCAGGTGGTGACGGAGTCGCAGAAGGAGCAGAGAGCGGAGTCAGAGAAGTGACCCCCGCACCAGGCTCCGCGCAGCCCCCCACTGCAGCCCCCCCCCCATGCCGCACCGGCCTTACACGACTACTGATACCTCTAAGCCCCGGCACCCCCGCACACCCAACTTCCACCGGCCCATGGTGCTCGGGGATGGGAGAGCAGAGCAATAACCCCGCCTGGGCAGGGGCTGCTGGCAGGGAGGGACCTAGGAGTCCTGCCCTGCCCTGCCCTGCCCCTACCCAGCCTCCCCTTGCCCTGCCTCCTCCGGGGGCCTCCACCCTCCTCTGAAGCATCAGGACCTGCTTCACCAACACCACTGGCAGTGGGAGGGGGGCAGAGCCCGGTGCTGGTAGAGGGTGACACCAGGATCCGGGACCAGCTGTCACGTGCAGGGCAGTGCCCTGGGCCTGGTGCGGCCTGCCCCCCCCCCCCCCCGGAGGCGGGTGCCAGCACTGCTGCTGCTGTTCGAGTGCGGTGCCCGTAGCAAGTGCTTCCTGCCCAGAGCCAGGGTGCCACCTGGCCCGAAGGGCTGATACCAAAGCTGCCCCACTTCTATCCCATGACCCGTCTCCCTGCTTCCAGCGCGGACTTGCCCCGGTGCCCATCTCTGGCTCCTGCAGCTGGGCCCAGGCCCAGGGTTCACCTAGGCCAGAGGGCCTGGGGTGGTGGCATCCATCTGGCACGAGCCTGGGCCATTCCCTAACTCCAGCTCTTTTCTTGGGGCTGGTGGCTCCGCAGCTCCCCATCCTGTGCTCTGCTCCCCCTCTGTTACACTCGGTGCCTCTGCCTCAGCATCCTCTCCCTCTGCCTCAGTCCCCTCTGGACTGGGCCAGGGGGATGGGAGATGTGACTGGGGCCACTCAGCCAGCTGCCCCCCTTCTCCTCTGGCCCTGCGGGGACCCCCCCAACCCGCTGCAGGAGTTGCTGTGGTGCTCCTGGGTCTTCCCCGACCTGCCTGAACAGCGACGGACCCCAACCTTGTATCTGCTTGTCCAGCCAATAAAGAGCCTAGTGAGGAGCTGCTCTGCTGTGTCCCCCCCGTGGCACGGAGGCTGGGGTGGGGAGGCAAGGCAGTGACCCCAGTGTTACCCCAGCCCTGGGGACAGTGGGGCTGCAGCCCGTGGTGCTCGGGGCATCCTGTGAGCTGGGGGCATGGGAGGAACCTGCCATTCCAATTTAATGACTGCCCTCCCCTCTGTGCTCTCAATTGGACAGGCCCTGGCAGTGGGGAGGGGGGGGGCTGTAAGGTGGGGTCTGGTGCTTGGGGGTGCGTGCAGCTCCTGGCATGCTGGGGGGTCTGGGCAGGGCTGGGGCCTTTGTTTCTGTCTGGGGGAGGTGACCTGGGCTGGGCAGGATGGGGCTTGTACTGCACCTGCGGGGGGGAGCCAGGATCCCAGCCCTGAGGTGGGTAGGGGGCAGCCCAGTGCCTGTCGCTGTGTAGGGCGGGGGGGTCTGCCGGTTCCACTCCGCCTGGCAGAGGTAATTTGGCAGAATTAATTAGTTCTCCCCATGAGACCCCTCCTCCCCTCCACCGCTGGATTTCTGCCTGTCGCTTTCCCCTGGAAGGAGGGGACCTATTTTATAGCCGAGTAAACTGAGCTCCCCCCGCCCATTTGATTTCTGCCTCTCCTGCCCCCCCCCCCCCAAGGGAGAGAGCTTATTTTATAGCCGGGTAAAGTGAGGCCCACCCCGCTGCCCCTGCCCGTTGGATTTCTGCCTCTGCCCCTCCCCTGGAAGAATGGCACCCATTTTATAGCCGGGTAAACTGAGGCCCACAGAGACTCTGAACCCCGGTGGGTCTCCCAGTCTCTTCCGTCTTCCCGGGGGGCGGGGCTAGATCGTAATGACGTAACCGGCACGCTGGGTGACATCTCGCGAGATCACTCCTCCCCCGGAGAGAAACTCACGAATTCCCCTCCACCGTTCGCCCCATTCTTCGCTCCCTATTGGCTCGTTCTGCGCCCGGCTCCGCCCCCCCGCGGGCCAATGAGAACCGGTTGCTGTTTTATGAACCGGCGGGCGCTGCCCAATCAGCTGGCGCACTGCCGGGGCCGAATTCACGCGGGCAGGTGCGTCGCGCGTGGGGGGGGGGTTCCCGGGGGGGTTCCCCAGGGGCGGGGCATCCATGTGACGGGGGTGTCCCCGGCGCGTGCGCGGGTCCCGGTCGCGCGTGGAGCCGGCCGGGACCCGGAGCTGCAGCCGCCCCCGCTCCAGACCGCGGGTGCTCGCGGCCGCGCCGTGGGGCTCACCGGGTCTGTCCCTGCAGCCGCGAGTCCCGGAGCCCTGGCGGCGCGGACCGACGCCCGCTCCCCGCGGGGCCGCGAGAACGGCCCGGGCCTTAGCGCCAGCCCCGGGCCCGGCGGCCAGGTGAGTGCCCCCCCCGCGCGGCCCGGCCCCGGCCCTGGAGCCGGGGAGCGCCTGTCCCCGCGTGACCGTGTCTGCCCCGCAGGGCAAGGCCCCGAGGACGCAGCCCGGCGCCGGCGCCGGCCTCGGCCCCCGCCCCGGCCCGGCGGGCTGGTGGAGGAGCCGGCCCCGGGCCCCCCTGGAGGAGATCCAGCTGGGGGCGGGGGGGCCGAAGAAGGTGCCCGAGAGCAGCGCTGCCAGCAAAGGTATCGGGATGGGATGCTCCCCTGGCACCCCAGGGTGCCACCAAGTAGGCTAAGCAGGGTGTGGGGCCGTTGTCTCCAGGTGGGCAGGTGGGGGGGTTGGTGCACGTTTCTGGGGCTGCCCCAGGTCCCCTGCTCTGTGCACGGAGCTGCGCTGGCCCGGAGCCACCACAGGACCCGCTCTCGCTGCGCCAGTGATGCCAGCTCCGGGCCTGGCAGGGGTGGTGGGCCTGAGCCCTCCCTTGCGCTCCCCCCCGGCAGATGCCAGTGCGGTGGAGTTCGTGGCTGACCCGGCGGCGCTGGCCGGCATCCTCTCCAACGTGCGGCTGTGCAGCCCTGCCCTGGGCCCCGGCGGGAAGCCCAGCCTGGCGCGGCGCATCCCCCTGAGAGGCAGCCGGGGCAGCTCGCTCCTGGCCCAGGGAAACAGAAAGGTAAGTCCCCGCCCGAGTCCCCTGGAGTCCATGCTGCCCCACGGGCTCAGGGCGCCTGGGGTCTGGGGTGAGGCTTGGTGGCTGCAGGGAGGTGCCTGGCATCCTGGAGGCTGGGGGAGGACAGTGGGGCCTGGTGGTTTGAGCGGGTGGGGGTGCCTTCAGAAGCTGGGAATGAGATCCTGTTCCTGGCTTCTCTGCCCTGCCTCTGTTTCCCCTTCCCCTTCCCGAAGGCCTGTCGGCGTGCGCGCACACAGCCCTGGGCTGAGATGCAAGGTCCGCGGGGTGGGACGGGACGGGAGGGCCAGGCCTCCTCCATGCAGCCTCCTGCTCCGCTCCCCGGCACACGCAGCCTGCTGGGGTCGTCCCCCAACCCAGCTTGCTGCCTGGAGGGGCAGGGGCGTTGGCCCGGGGGATTCTGGTGGCGCGGTTGGGCTGGGCCCCCAGGGTAGGCGGTGGCTGCGGGGGTCTGCGTCCTCAGTGGGGTGGGAGGCCCCTTCTCGCAGATGGGGCTGACATGTCTTCCCCCAGGGCAGCAGGGCCTCCTCGCTGAGCACCCATGGGAGCGTCCCCCCACGGCGTGACTCTGCTCGTGGGTCTTGCCTCTCCGCCGCAGGACAGGAAGGTAGGGCTGGCAGGACCCTGCCCGGGGCCGGGTGGGCTCAGCACGGACACCTGCCCTCACTCTCCTTCTCCCTCAGGTCTGGAGGCATGGGCAGCCCCCTCCCCCTTCGGCCGGGTGCCAGTGAAGAAGGCAACGCCTGGCGCCCACCCCTCTCCCTTCGGCCGGGTGCTGGCAAACAAACTCCAGTCCGCAGTGTGTGCAGACGCGCCTGGCACCCATGCCTCTCCAGTTGGCCGAGCGCCCGCGATGACGCCCCTGCCCACGGTGCGCATGGCAGGTGGCGGCAGGGGCTTGTGTCCAGGGGAGGATCAGGGTTGGGGGGTGTCTGCGTGGCTGTTTGCTTGCTGTTCTGGGGGAGGGGGCCGTCCAGCTGCAAGGCCAGGAGGCAGTGCCAGCTCCCACCCCTTCTCGAGGCCAGGGACTAATGGTGCTTTCTTCCCACCCCAGGGCAGCATGACCTCGCTGCTCGGTACCTGCAAGGGCATGCCCCCACGGGGTCACTCTGCTCGGTTGTCCTGCCTCTCCACCATGGGCCAGGAAGGTAGGGATGGCAGGGCCTAAGCTGGGGGTGGCCTCAATGCCTCTCGCCCCCATGGCATCCTGCTCTCACGCTCCTTCTCCCCCAGGTCTCCCCCGTGTACCCCACACGTCCGATGTCCACTTCTCCCCGTTCAGCCACACACCGGTGACGCAGCCCCAGTCCACGGTGCGTCCGGCTGGGTGGGTGAACAGGGGAGGGGAGGGTCTGCATGGCTTCCTGCCTGCTGCCCTGGGTAGGAAGGATGCCCCTGGGGCCTTCCCAAAATGGGAGGGGGGAAGAGCGCTCGGATGCCTGGGTCCTCTCTGCAGGCCGAGCAGGGGCCAGAGGCTCCACGCTCCCCTGGTCTCACCATGCTCTCTCCACAGCCCAACCCCGCCTGCGCCAGGGAGATGGGGGACAGGCACCAGCTACACGTGGAACAAGTGGGTGCACATCTGGGGGGGGCTCCTGGCTGGTTGGGGGGTTTTCCAGATGGGGGTGCCCTGTCCTCATTTAGTGGGGGGGGCTTTGACCCTCTGTCTGCCTGATGCTGCTTCTGCTCTGGGGGAGGGCCTGAGCTCTCCCAGGCTCAGCTGTGGGGGGGGGTAGGAGATGGAGCAGGACCAGGGGTCTCAGCTGATGGCAGCCCCTCTGCAGACCCCAGGCAGGTGTGGAGCTGGCCAGCCCCCGCAGCCCTGCAGCCCTGACGTGGGAGGCAACGACCCCCGCGAGATGGCCCAGCCCTGGGTGAGTGCCCGGTGGGGGTGAGGGTGGGTCTGACCAGGGCTGCGAGGTCGCCTGCAGCATCCCGGGGCACCCCCTAGGCCCCCTGCTTCCCAGATGGGGGCAGGTGGTGGCTACTGCCCCCACACCCTGACGGCGCCTGCCTGCAGGAGAAGGTTGCTGTGCGGCGGCTCTTCGAGGACGAGGACGAAGACAGCCAGGGCGACCTAGGCGGCTCCCACAGCCAAGCACCAGCCCAGGTGGGCACCCCCCACGGCATCAGCAAGGAGCAGGTAGGACCACCCCCCACCCCCCTCGCCCAGGGCAAACCAGTTCTGTGCATCAGCACGGGGCAGTGGGGGAGGGCTGCCCCCTTGCAGCAGCTGGGGGGTGGCTGGGTGGGGTGGGCAGATGGGGAGCTGGAGGGAGAGGTCTGTGCTGGGGTGGGGTGACCTTGCCCGCCACCCCTTATGTCTGACTCCTGTTCCCACCCTCTTGCAGCATGTCCCGCGGCTCCTGCAGAAGGCAGTGGAGGGGGTGGATGGTGCCACCCCCCTGGATGAGCTCCAAGCCCTGCTGGCTGCCTATCCCCCCTCCTGCCCGCTCGTGCCCCCCTGCTGTGCCTCTGTGCCCGGCCTGGTGCTGGGTGACCGCGGCCTAGACCCCGCTGCCAGGGCAGTGCCGCAGGGCGGCACCGCGGGCTTCCAAGGGGCAGGAACCACCTTGACCTTCTCCTCATTACGCCCACTCTGCGCCAGCCCCCCCATCCACTCCCTGCGGGCCCCTGGCCCCCCAGGTATGGCACTGTACCTGCCCACCCAGGCTCTTCCCTCTTGGCGATGCCAAGCACTGGGGATTGCCTGGCTCAGGGGGGCAGGGGCGCTGCTTCTTTCCCCCGCATGGGGGGTAGGAAGGGGGGGGGGGTCTGGCTGCTGACTATGCCCGCTGCCTGCAGCCGCAGGGACCATGCTGGCCGTGCGCCCCTCCCGCCTGGCCCTGGTGAAGCAGCGGCTGGACTCCCTGCTCCGCGCCCCCCAGCGCTTCCTGGACGCCTGCCTGGACGATGAGTGCGCCTTCTACACCGGGCGTGCGCCTGCCCCCCGGGCCCTGCCCTCCCGCACCTGCCCCAACCCCGTGGCCCTGCAGCTGGAGGCGCAGGATGCTGCGGTAAGCAGGGCCGGGGCCTGGGAGGGGACCGGGGACTGGCGGGGCGGGGCAGGGGTTGGGAGCCAGGATCCGCCCCAGGTGGAGCTCTGCTGGCACCAGCTGCTGAGTCCTGGTCTGTCCGTCTCTCCCTGCAGTACTTCGTGTCCATCAGCCCGCCAGGCCCCAGGGCCCCTTCCTCAGCACCAGCTGCCAGCTTGCCACAGCCGGCCCGGCCCCCTGAGGGTGATATCGGGGCTGGAGGCCCAACCCTTGGACTACTCGAGGACCGTGCCCCAGCCTCCTCCACTCTCGCCGTGTGAGCCGAGGAGGCAGGGTCCCTCTTCTGCCTGTGGCTGATGATTGATAGGAAGGGGCTGTGGGTGCCCCTGGCAGCTGCGCCCAGCCCCTGCCAGATGTTCCCCAGCTGGATCTTGCACTCCCCTGGGCAGCTCCTATCTCCTGCACTTGGTGCCTGGCCCAGTTCCGGATGCCGCCAGCTGGGTTTTAAAGACGTGCCGTGGCCACAGCCCAATAAAGTTTTGTTCACGGTTTGCTCACAGCCTGGTCTTCGGGTAATATGGGGAGTCGCTGTTGGGATTAAGGGGTGGCTTTGCTGCTGAAGCACAGCTGAGGCTCCTGCCTTGGGGGTTCCCAGCTCTGAGAGGGGCCTGGCGGTTAAGGGAGAGGCCACGACAGAGCCCAGGCCGCTGCAGGCGCATGGTTCCCCCCCCAGCCTGGGGCTGTGGCTTCTCCCCCTCCTTCCACAGGCCCCGGGTGAGGGCTGGGCTGTGAGCACCCCGCAGTCTGCGGCACGGCTCCCATGCTGTCCAGGCCTGTTGAAAGACTTGGGCTCAGTTGGAGGGAGAGCAACGAAGGGGACGTCACGGGGGCACATCTGCTGCAGGCTTGAACAATCTGGAGACCATGTTCACGAGGAAAGCACGTAGCTCGCGCTTGGGTATCGCAAAGCGCCGCTGACGTTTGAGGCGTCAATGCTGTATCGTGTCACGGGCGGGTGTGAGGTCGCTGACGACCATGTCTGTTTTCTGCCTCATTTCAAATCTGTTTTCTAAGTTTTAAGTCTTAATAGCAGCCTTCAACTCTCTGCAGGGGGGCTGCAAAGAGGATGGAGCTGGTCTGTTCTCAGTGGTGACAGACAGAATAAGGAGCAACTGGCTCAAGTTGCGGGAAGGAAAGCTGAGGTTGGATATGAGAACAAACTTTCTCACTGGGAGGGTGGTGAAGCGCCGGAACAGGTTACCCAGAGAGGTGCTGGAGTCTCCATCCTTGGAGGTTATTAAGACAAAGCCTTGGCTGGGATGATCTTTGAGCAGGGGACTGGACTAAATGTGACCTCCTGAGGTCCCTTCCAACCCTCATTTGCTATGATTAAGTAAGTAGGTGCAGGTCAGTGGTCCTACTTATTTATGTAGGAAAGTACCGCGACGTGGTCAGTGTACACCGCTCTCTCCAAAAGCCACTTTGTTCTTTTAGAAGCTGGGGCGTGAGAGCAGGGAGATGGGGTGGGCACTCTTCAGCTCCTCTGGTGGTTTATTGGGTTTTGGGGCTGCAGTGACGCCTGCTTTTCTCCAGGTTTTTGCAAGTTTGTTACTTCTAGACTTGTGGATTTCTAAAGCCACCTTCTCCCTGTGGTTCTGAGCTTGGTGCTGAAGTTTGGGACTCTTTCATGTAGTCTAGCTGCCTTCCCAGTCCTGGTTGCTGTTGTAGCTGTGCTGAACTCATCAGAGAGGGGGGCATTTAAATCAAGGCTGGCGGTAGGGGACATCTGCTGTTCTTGCGTGAGGTATCTAATCACTTCTCCATGTGGCTTTGTGGGGTCTTGTACTTGCTGCTGCTGCTGCAGTATTTTTGTGGTGGGGTTGGACACGGGGCAGTGTCGTTTGTAGGTGGTGGAGGATGCACTCTGCCTGGCTACTCAAGTGGGTCACATTCAGTCCTCCATGCCAGGGAGCCATTTAGACATTGTTCAGCGTGGTCGCCAGCTGCTCTGTCATTCTTGCACTTGCAGGGTCGTTGCATTGCTACGTGGCCTTTCAAGAGCTGTTGGCACGGCTCATCCCAGCACGGCACATAGTGGCTCCTGTAGCTTCTAGGTGTGCAGAGCTTGGCTATTTCAATCAGGGAGCTCATAAATGTCTTGTAGCCTTGATCACCGTTGGCTTTTGATGGATCCTCTAATTGGTTTGTTCTCTTGCTGGGCAGTCTGCAGTGCTTCTGCCAGTCCGTCTTCCGAAAGGCACCTCTTGGAGCTGGTCTGGGTGGCATGGGCTGAAAAAACAGGTTGTCAAGGCTGACGGGTGAGATGAAGGAAACCTGTCAAGTCCTTTTCTTACTGGTGTATAAATCATTGAAAATGAGGGTTGAAAGGACCTCAGGGGGTCGCATCTAGTCCGATCCCCTGCTCAAAGCAGGACCAGCCCCAACTATATCATCCCAGCCAAGGCTTTATCTAGCCAGGCCAAGGATGGAGATGCCACCACCTCTCTGAGGAGCCTGTTCCAGTGTTTCACCGTCTTCCTCGTGGGAGTTTTTCCTAATATCCAACCTCAACTTCTCTAGCTGCAACTTGAGCCCATTGCTCCTTCAGTCATCTGCCCCCGCTGAGAACAGCCCAGCTCCATCCTCTTCGCAGCCCCTTTGCAGCGAGGTGAAGGCTGCTGTCAAAGTCAAGCTGCCCTTCCAGGAGCTGAGCTCCGTGTCAGTGTGAGGAGTCCAACACCCAGAGCAGCAGGTAGGTGGCTCCTTCACATCGTGTACACGAGGGTGCCTTTGTTCAGGCTTGCCCAGAGATGCAGCGTCCCCCGTGCTGCTGCTCACAGAGCGGTCGTGCTCTTGATGTTGACTGCTCAAGTCGCTTGTGTAGGAGGTCACCTGGTCAAAGAGGCTGGGATGTGATTGACAGCGAGGCAGAGGGGGGCTTGTACACGTCGACGTGGTGATGGCACTGACCTGGACAACGCTTCCTTCTGTTATATGCAGGGAGGTGGCATGTCCCCCAGGCGTGTATGGCAGGGTGGGATGAAAGCAGCAAGGCCACGGGTCCTGCTGCCAACAGGAGCTGGACAGCTTCATCACCTGCAGCTGCTCTGGGGGTGTTTCCGGTACTACATGTGGCTTCATTTCCCAGCACAGCGTTAGAGTCTGTGAAGGGCGCTGATGGAGATGGGCCTTTTTCTGTGGCCGTAGGGGATAGGACTAGGAGTCACAGCCTCAAGCCGCAGCAGGAAAGACTGGGGCTAGAAATGAGGGACTTTGTGACTCTCTGGTGTCTGGCCTCCCCGTGCCTGGCAGCATGGCCAGACGGGGCTGGGATGGTTGAGCTGGGGCTGATCCTGCCTGGACCTGGGGCTGGATGACCTGTGAGGGCCCTTCCCCTCCCTCCTTTGGGGCCCTGCTACCTCCTGGGCTGGGGCAGGAGCGACGGGGTGCAAGCCCAGCGCCTCACCATTCTCAGCCGCCCCCGGGGAGCCCGGCCCCCACACCGGCACGGCCCAGCGCCCTGTAATTGCAGCTGCCACGCCGTGATTAATGGCAGGGACCTGTTGCAGCAGCAGGGGAGAAATGAAAACAAATGATGGTGCAGTCCTGGGGGGGGCCAGGGGAGCTGGCCATGGCCAGCCCTGAGCTCCCCTATCGGCAGCCCCATGCGCAGCCGTGGGGGTTGGGATCTGCTCCCGGGGCTGCCATCCCCCTCCAGCCGGCAGGGCCCGTCTGGTGTGGGGCCAGCGTTGGGTGCAACGAGTTGGTCGAGTCTCTGCCTGGCTCTAACAGAGCGAAGCAGCCGCTGGGCTGTGGCGGGGCTGGAAGGAGGGAGCCCCTGGGCTGGCCCCCACTTTAGCACATCGAAGTCAAGGCTGGGGGGTGGGGAGCTGCAGTAGCAGCAACTGGCCACCAGGTGGCAGCACCCGTCCACAGGCTGGGCCACTGGGGCCAGGCTGGAGGGGAGGCCACTGCCCCTGCCACTGCCACTGCTGCTGCCTTCTGGCCAGCACCCAGGCCCTGGACAGGGGCAGGCAGCAGGGGGCAGCTGTGCTGCTGGGTTGGGGGAGCAGGGGAGCCAGGACAGGCTGGGCTGTAGGTCCTGCTGGAGCATAGGCTGCCTCTGCTTCCCTAGGAGCAAAGCAGGGGCTGAGGAGGGGCAAAAGTGGGCACCCCCAGGGGTGAGCCTGCCTCCCGCAACGCCCGTTGAGCCCAGCCATGCCTCCCCCTCACGTGTGTGCATGCATGCACGGGGATACCCATGCTTACACACGTGCACACGCCCACTGTTTGGCCGTCCCCAGGAGAGCAAGGAAACCATACAGGAGCCGATGCTGGGCATGCATTTGCACGTGCATGTGCGTGCGTCAGCCCAGCCCCCCTCCCCCTCGTTATCCTGGGAGGGGGCTGCATGGCCTCTGGGCTGCGGCCCTGTCTCCATGTGGGTTCTGCCAGTGACGTGCCGATGACAGGCAGTGCAGCATGGCCAGCGGGGAGCTCGTTACCGCCGCAGGCGCCTCTCATCAGCGCTCAGCACCCTGACAGGGGGCAGCCAACGCCGACGGGGCCACAACGCCGGGGGATGCAGGAGGGGGCGGCTGGGCCCAGCGCGCACAGCCACTGCCTGCCTGCAACAGCATCCCCATGGACACGTGTGCATGGGCATGGTGCAGGCTGCACCCCCCCAGGCCAGGACGTGGCAGGACGCGTGCCCGCATGCAGCACAGCTGCAACTGGCTGCACTGCACCCATGTATGCGTGCAGATGTGCCCCCCCTTTCCCAGTCAGGAGCCCATGGGCAGCACATGGAGCACCCCCCACCACAGCCCTTCACTCCCAGTCCCCACCAGGCTACTCCCCCTTCAAGGGGCTGCCTCAGGGAGCCAGACCCTCTCCTCCCACACCCAGGCTAGCAAAGGGGGGTTGAAGCCACAGGCACTTTGAGCCAGCATCTTCTGGGCAGGCATAGGGGGAGGAAGGGGAGCGGGGTACAGGCCTGCAGAGCCTTGCAGTGGGGAAAGGGGTAAAGACTGCCCAGAGCCTCCACCTGCCCCACCAGGGGGTGAAAGCCCCTTCCTGCAGGTGTCCCTGGGCACAGGGAACCCCCTGCCCTGCCCCAGCTCAGAGCTGGTTGCATCGGTCGGGGGGGCACACGAGGCCCTGACAGGTGCGAGTCCAAAACCAGAGTGCTTTATTGGCAGGTCGAACACAGAGTCTGACAGTCGGAGCCAAGGAGACCCCCCCACCACCACCACCACGCAGGGCCTTGGGGGGCTGGGGGGTAGCAAGAGAGCGCAGCTGTTGGGGTGAGCCATGCCAGAGGCCCTGGCCCAGTGGGCAAGCAGCTGGCAGGCGGGGATGGCATGCAGGGCGGCAGGGTGGGGTTCTGGGGGGGTCACTGCGGGGCTGCAGCTTCACTGGGGGTGCTTTCTTTGGGGGGGGGGGTGCCTGGAGTGAGATGAGGAAGTGTAAAGTGTCACCAGACAAAGGAGGGGGACGACTCAGCAGACACACACATGTGCAAACCCACCGGCGCGCGCACAGGCTCACGTGTGCAAACCTGCGTAGCTGTACGTGGAGAGGGGGAGTGAGGTGGCTCCAGCCTGCGGGGGGGCGGGGGCCTGTGCATGCAGAGGTGGGGCTTGGGGGCAGCTGGGGAGCACAGGGAGGGTCTGGCCCCATGGGCAGTGAGCGGGGGTCTCCCTGGCACCCTCAGCACCCCGTGCCTCGCTCTTCTGCTGCCACCCTGTGTCTGGTGCTGCCCAGCCCTATGCAGGTGCGTGAGCATGGGGATTCTCTGCACACAGCGTGCAGTGCGGGGCCCATGACACACAAGTGAGCCATTCCGCTCATTTCTGGCATGTGGCTGGGGGTGGGGCAGACCCACGGACACCTTGGGTGGGGGTAGCGGTGCCCGTGGCCGTGGCAATGACCCCCTGGCCCTGCAGCCCCCTCCCACAGCCCAGGACACAGATGGTATCAGCAGATAAGGCTGAGGTGGGGGGGGCTCTTGGAGAGACGTGTGCAGGGGGCAGGACCCTAGGGTGGGGGGAGCTGGGTGCCTCCGTTCTTATGAGGGTATGGACGGGGGTCTCCAAACCTGGGTGGGGGGCCAGGTGCAGGCTCTGTCTGTCTGGGGGGATTCCCCCCCTTGAGGGCTCTGGGGACTATGGGGGGGCAGGGACTGCATTGCCCACTCTGGTGCTGCCCCAGGGGCTGGGGGACTGCTCTCTGGGACAGCCAGAGGTGGGGGCGTCTAGGAGCCCAGAGCAGCCCTGCAGTCCCGGCCCCCCACACCCCCAGGCCCATGCCCGTGCCCTAAGCAGCAGGCTCCCCCTTCCCAGCTAGGCCGGGGGGTCCCGGTCCCGGGTCACCCCATGCCACAGCGGGGGCGGGGGGCTCAGTCCGGGTAGATGATGAAGCCGGAGAAGGTGCTGTACTTGTTGGTGTTGCCGCCATGCACCTTTCCCCCGTCCAGCTTGACAAAGACCTCGTCGCCCACATCCAAGTGCAGGATAACGCTGTTGCTGGCGTAGTCGTAGTTCTGGTCGGCGTCCTGGGCAATAGCGCTGGCCCGCACCTGGGGAGATGGGGCAGGTGTCAGCAGGGGGGCAGAGCCTGCAGGGACGTCCGCCCAAGACACCCGGGTGCAAAGAGAGCTCCCCCTATGCCAGCTCCCCTGCAGCTAGGTGCTCCCCCACCTCCCTTAGCCCCCCACCCTGCGCCGCGCACCGCCTTGCAGCAGCTGGGGCTCGGCCCGCTGCCCCCCAGGGTCTGCCATCCGTGCGGTGGCCCGGTTTAGCCGCAGGGGCGCAGATGGGTCTAGCCCCAAAGCCAAACACGGGGGGTGGGGCAGTGGGTCCCCTGTGCTCCGGCTCCTGCCTGCGCATGCTAAACCTGCCGCTAATCCGAGGGCTGTGGTCATGACCCCTTGCCGCAGGGATTGGGGCTTTTTCACCCAGCGCCAGCTGGTGTGAACGGGAAGGGGGGCAGGGTCCCAGGCCGGGAGCTCTGGCTCCCGGGGTGCAACCAGGTGGGCTGAAGGGCTGGGGAACACGGGGCCTTGCTGGTCTCCCCCGCCAGCCCCCAGCAGACGCATGCAGCTGCGCATGTAACACACGCACAATGCCCTAGCTCGCACACGCCAGCCTCTGACACACACGCAGTCCCCGGCAGGCTCCCCTGACTCCAGGCAGGCGCTGGGGCTCTGCCCATGTGGCAGTGCTGCCCCCACAGCTCTTGCCAGGGTCCTGTCACCGGGACCTTGGCTCATTAGGAAATGAAGTAGACTCCTCAACGTGGGGCCTGGGAAGGCTGGAGCAGGTTCTGGCAGGGCCCTGGGCTGTGGCTGGGCCACAGCGAGGGGGAGGTTTCGGGAGCCCCGCTGTCCCCTCTCCCAGCAGGTTGATTAACCTGGCAAATAATTAAGGGCTGTTGTTTAATTCCGCCCGGGCTCTGCAACGCTGCATTATTAATGGCGCCTGCGGATGGAATTTGCACAGTCTCATCCCGCCCCGGGGAACAGAGTTGGGGGGTGGGGGTGGGGGGCGCGTGCACACGGGTGTTGCGGCAGCACTGCCGTGTGTTTATGGGTGTCATGGCAGTGCTGGCATATGTACGTGGGTGTCACAGCAGCGCTGGCATCTGCACATGGGTGTAGCAGTGGCACTGGCATGTGCACACAGGTGTCATGGTAGCACTGGCATGTAAGAATGGGTGTTGCAGCCATGCTAGCGTGTGCACACAGGTGTTGCAGCTGTGCTGGTGTGTGCACATGGGTGTTGTGGTGGCACTGGTGTGTGTGCACGAGTGAGGCAGGCGTGCAGCTGAGCACAGGAGCGGGGAGGGGGGAATCGGGGTGGCAGGAGGCCACCAGCTGCTTGCTGTCTTTGCTGTCACCTTTCCCCGGGGCGCGGGTGACCCCGAGAGGCTGACGGGAGCTGACAGGCATCCCCTGAACCTGGCAAGGGCGTGTTGGAGTAGCACTGCCATGGCAGACGGCACCCGGGACCCGCTGGGGGCAGGTGACGGGAGGAGGGGAGACAGGCAGTGGGGGAGGACTCATGCTGGGCTGGACGAGGGGGACACACCCCACCCTGCCTTGCACATGGGCCTGGCTTGGCAGGTAAGGGATCCCCATGCGAGCCCCACCAGGGCCCCGTGCAGTGGTCACGAAGCCCCAATCCCGGCCATGGGGGCTGGACCAGCAGGCTGGGAGGGCGCCCAGCGCAGCCCCCTCCCCACTGCCTCCAGGGCCCATCACTCGGCTCTGGCATGAGCTGCCCTGACTTTGCTGCGGGGTGGGTGGAGGGGGCTGTGGAGGGGGCAGGCCTGCACATGGGGCTGCCCTTGAGTCTGGACCAGGGCAGCTGAGCCCCAGGCAGGCTTCGGACAGGCCCTGGTGGGCAGTCTCCGCCAAGGGTGATCGCATTCCCGCTTGAGCTGCCTGGCAGCCGCCTGTCACAGCGCAGCAGGGATCAACCTGCCAGCCAGGCTCATGGCAGACAGCGGATGAGTGTCTGCAGCCGCCGTGGGGCGATTTAGACTTGGGGCTGGGAATCCATCTCTGCCGGGGACCCTGCCTGTGCTCAGCCAGCTCTGACCATGGCCCCTGCTTGCTGCTGCATCATGCAGCTGCGCTGGGGCATGGCGAGGTCCCATGCATGAGCTTCCCAGGTGGAAAGCGGGTCCTGGGGCGTTTCTGTGCAGATGGGGGCATTGCTCCACGGCCCCAGCTGCAGCTCTAGCCAGACGCAGGCCTCTGCCCTGTCGCACCTGCTTGCGTGCGGCTGGAACAGCATTGCGGTTCCCCCCCAGAAGTGGTTGCATATCGGGGGTTTGTCACGACAGAGGCCTCTAGAGATGCAAATGTGGGGTCCGGGGCCTCCTCCGGGCTGGGGCTGAGACGTTGAGAGTCTGCGGCTGGGGCCTGGGAAGGAAATGCGGCCATCTCAGGAGGGACGTGACAGTACATTAGCCCAAGGTGACACAGTGCAGGGTGAAATGCAGCTGCCTCTGGGGCAGAACACGGTGTCTCGGGAACAGTGCTCCGTGGGCGCGGGGTGGGAGGGAAGCCCGGTGTCCTCCGCAGCTGCCCCCGGGAGGCAGGCAGGAGGTGTCGTGACCCGGCTGTCTGTGCTGACAGCTGCGGCTCGGGCCCGGCAGCCGGGGCAGAGCGCCTCCTGCTGCCCCCGTCCTCCGCGGAGCCAGCGGCCGAGCTGACAGGGCCGCAGCTGGCGCGGGTGACAGCGCGTCAGCCGGTGCCGTGGTCTCACCGGAGCGCCGTGGCGGCCTGTTGATGAGCTGACTGCGATTCCTGCGGCATCGGCTGAGTGGGAGATGAGGATTCAGAGCATCCCCGGACCGGGGAGGGGAGGCGCGCTCGGCGGGGGGCCCCAGCCCTCCCTGGGTCCATTCTGGCCCTGCTTTTGGTCTCTGGATCATCAGCACCTGTGAACTCCAGGGATGGGTCTGAGCCAGGCCCCAGCGGGTCTCGGGATCCCACCCTGCTCCCGTAGGGGCAGGGGAGCGGAGCCCAGACCCCTATCCTGACTCCCCATTGCTGCCAGGGGGTGCCGGGGGGTGATCCCACCTCAAACTGTTGAAGCCGGGGTCCCGCAGGGGCTCTTCAGGGGCAGGCGCCCAGATGTCACCGCTCCCGGGCTCTGCTCCCAGGGGTGGGAGGGGGCAAGAAGGAGAAGCAGGTGCCCCGACTCCTGGGGTCTGCTCCCAGAGCAAGGCCCGGTGCTGCTCCCCCTCATCCCTCTGCCCTGGCGGCACTGGGCCATCCTCGGCTGGTCTGGGAGCTGAGCGAGGTCTCAAGGCCGGGCTCCAGCTGCCCGGGGAAGTGAGACACCCCGGTTGGAGGGGGTGGGAGGGCTGCACAGAGCCAGCAAAGCCCCCTCCTCAAGGCAGGAGCTGCCCCCAGCTGCCTCATTGCTGCAAGACCCATGCATGGGGGGAGGAAAGCACGTTTGATTGACGGCTGCCAAGACTGACATGTCCTTCCCGACCAGCCCGTGGGGACAGCTGTGCCTGCAGCTGGCACCCCTGACCCCCAGAGAGCTGCGCGCGGGGCCGGAGCAGCGTTGAATCTCCACGGCCCATTTAATCCTTGACCTCTCTGCCTGCGCAGCCAATTAGTGCCGGCACGGACACCTGTCTCCTGCCCCAGAAGAGGGGCCGGGCCCCCGCGTGCCCGCCTGTGACAGGGACCGGCTGGGCCCCCAGGCAGCCAGCTCTGGATCCGGCTCCCGCCCGTCGCCACGCTTCACGGCCGCCCCGTAATCGCTGCGAAGGCTCCAGCGCTCGAGCTGTCGCTGCCCGGCAGCCCTCGGACGCCGGGAGCTGACGCTGATGTGGGGTGAAAGCCACGGCGCCAGGCCTGGCGGGGCGACATGCGGCCAGGCTTCCCGCATGCCAGGGCCTTGGCGGGGGGGGCTGCACTCCCACCCCCAGCCGAATCTAGGCCGCGACAGGGCCGTGACCCCATCAGCCCCGCACCCTGCTCACATCGCCTGGCCGCGGCGTCGCCGGTACCGGTGCCGGCCGAGGGGGACGGCGGGGCTGGCTTTGCACCGCCGGCCGCTTGGCAGCCCCGATCCTGTGCCAGGGCTGCATGCAGCAGGTCATAACGGCTTCACGGCCCACCTGCTGGCAGCCCCTGCCCGTGGGAAGCCCCCGGCCCTGCCTGGATTTACGGCAGCCGCCGGACCCTGCCTCACAAATGAGACATAAATCCCACCAAGGTTTTAATTCCCCGGTAAAATAAGCTACATAAATAAAAAGTAAACGGGGCCTTTATTAGACCGGGGAGGGGCCAGGATGAGATGAGCCGCCTCGGCCCTGATCTCAGCTGACAGGAGGGTATTTTGGTATTAAAAATAAAATAAAAATCCTACTGACAAATTGACTGCAGACAGGGCCCTGGGGACCAATTGAGGGAACCGATATTACCAGGTGCGCTGTCAGTTTCCAAACCTCCTGATATTTATTATTTAATAAACGGGCGATGCTGCCTGGTCGAGAGGGGAGGGGGCGCGAAAATGGTAAATGATCAATAGATGGAAAATGCCGCCATTAATCTCCCTTAGAAAAAGAGGAGGGGAGGGAGAAAAACCGCCCAAACTTTATGATGGTTTCTTTCAATCTGGTGATTCCAGAGCTCGGCTTTTTAAAACGCGATCTGTAACCTAAGCTGGGAATAAACCCGGCAGGGCTAAAATCATCCTGGATCAACACACACACACATACACGTAGATAAGGAGAGCGGCAGAAAGTGTGTGTGCGTATGAGATTAGATGGATAGGTATGTATATCTATATGTAGATAGATATGTGCATGTATGTGTGCTGATAGCTAGCTAGCTAGATAGCGTGTGTGCATAGGTAGATATGTATATATATATGTAGATACGTGTGTGTGTATAGATAGATAAAATAAGTCTGTATGTATGCGTATGCATGTGCATCAAATATATATCCGTGTATGCATGTGCATCTAATCTGTGTGTATATATATATATATCTGCGTGTGCATCTAGTATGTGTGCATGCACATCTAATGTGTGTGTGTGTATGCATCTAATATATATTATATACACATACCTGTATTATACACACATACCTGTGTGTATGCATATGTGCGTGTGTGGATGCCTGTGCATCTAATATATATCTGTGTGCATGTGTATACATATATGCTGGTACAGACAATGTGTGTGTATGCATCTAATAGACAGATAGATAGCTATATTATACACACACCTGTATTTTACACATGTGTGTGTGCGTGTATACACTAGAATTAGGCTGGTGATGTTAGCATGCCTGAGGCCAGCTCCGGCTGGTGGTAGCAAGGGCAGCGTTAACACAGCCGCATCCCTTGTGCTGTTGGCCTCAGCCCTGGGGGTGCAGAGGATCCTGCTAATATTTTGGCCCCTTCCCTGTGGCTTCCGGCCACTGACTAACAATGAGTTGATCCTCCTGCGAAACAGGCAGCCACCCAGAGCCTCCTGGTTCTCGTGGGGGCTCCAGGGGAGGCAGGGAGAAGCGGGCAGGTGGAGGTTGCCTGCCCAGGGGTGGGGTGGCTGGGGGGCCCTGCTGCTCTCTGGGAGTGGGAGCCTGTTTTAATGGCAAGGCCTAGGCAGAAGCCACTCCAGGACAGCAGCCAGCCCCTCCGCGGGTCGCCAGGTCAGTGCTCCCTAGCCTGCCTCCCCACTGCACCTGTTCACACCAGCTCATCCCAGGCACAGAACATCCCCGTTCTGGGCTAAGACCTGCCGGGTTTGGTCTGGGTGCAAACGGCACGGGAAGCACGAACCCCTGCTTCCAGTGACCCCGGGCCGGGATCCAGCCCGGCGGTGCATGCATAGCCATGAAAGCAACTCGCTGACATATAAAACAGCAGCTCTGGGCTTTGGTGCCGGCTAATCCCTGTGCCAACGCGTTCCCCGAGTCTCCTGGCGATCGGATGTAAATATGTATATTGATTCGATCAAGAGACACAACAGCCAGCTTCTCGGGAGGTGCTGCTTTCATTAGTTCAGGCAGCCGTGGGGGAAGGCTCCGCCGCACGGGAAGTTTGAGATCAATGGCTTATTTATCCTTAATAAATGGAAAATGTCCAGGACGAGGGTTTAAACGGTTACATTTCAGATCAACTGTCTCGTTATTCTCTTATTAAAAAAATAAAATGATCATCTGACGGCGAATAGCTTAATTCCAGCCCTCCCGAGCTTCTCTGGGCAGCTGAAAATCAATTCAATAAGGCAGGAAATGAATAATATTTCTCAGTGCTTTTTTTTTCGGTTGTTGTTGTTGCTGGTCTGGGTTTATGCCTCAGCTTTCCAGGCACCCCACCCCGCCTGGGCTCCGGAGAGGGGCTAGGGAAGGATGTGGAAGATTCGGGTGGAGTTTACCCAAGGCTGCATATAAGAAAGAGGGAGGAAGAGACAGCGGAGCCTCCACGGATGAACATATGTAGGTTTTTATTCCCCCCACGTTGGGGAGGAATTTGGAAAGATTTTAGAAAAAATATCTCTCCACCTGCACTGTTTGCCACGCACGTCTATTTAATGCTGTGCATACGTCTCTAAAGTACTATGCACTTGTGTGCGCGCGCGTGTGTATGTATTCAGATATAAATTTACACACACACTTTATAGACAGGCACAGTGGCTTCGGTCTATGTGCGTGATAGCGTTCAGGGTTATGTGCACGGAGAATTGCATCTAAAGCATTACACATGACATATACCTATATATTCCAGCTAGCCACTCGCCGTAGGCTTGCCGGTCATTAAAAGTAACGGACTTAAATGCCCCTAATTTTGCACAGACGCCCACCACCCAACTACTCCATTGTCTATAGGATCTGCACGGTATTTCTATGATAGACACTGAAGCGCAGGAATGATTTATACCTATATCTATACACACCGAGTATGCATATAAATATACAGTGGTCCGTGCCTCGAATGTTGTACAGTTTATCAGGATACGTGGCGAGCTACATCCTATCCTCTCTACGTGTCGGCTGTCCGTTACAGACGATAGAAACCCGCATTTTGAAAGTGGATGTTACACGCATCGCCTGCCTACGCCCAAATGCACATAGACAGCTCGGGATAGTGCTAGGATCCAGCCCGTGCACACAAATACATGCACACACCAACTTCTTTAGCATCCCTTCTCCTGGAAGCTCAGTGAAGGTACCACGGGTTTTAGGGCTGAAATGTGGTTTCTCCTGGGGAAGGAGCCCGGCTGGAGCCTTTGTCTGCTGCTCCCCTCCCTCCACGCCAGAAAAATTAAACCTCTCCGCCGCACACCCTGAATCTTATTCAACTTTACCAGCCCGTTCCGCTACATGCCGAGAGTGTCTCCGTGCCGCTGTGATTGGCACGGACATGGTTTTATCCTAACTGTGATTTATTGCTGTTTACATGGGGGGAGGGTTGAAAACCTATTTTTCTTCTAACTATCACTGGAATAAAGTTCTCTGCTCCCTGCCTCCCGCCAGCCGCCGGGAACCCGACACAACGTTATTTGCACACCACTGAGCCCGGGGCTCGATTCAGAACACAAAACACCGCTCGGCTTCTCCGGGCTCCTGCTCATTGGGATTTTCCTGGCCTTTTTTCCGTTCAGAAAAAGAAAGGAACAAGAGCAGTCCGAACCCCGCTGCCCCCGGGGTCGCCTGGGTGGGGGAGAGAATCGCACTGGTGTCTCCAGCCCTGTCTGGTCCCTCTCTTGGGATTTAAAAACCCAGCAGGTCCAAACCCGAGCCAGGGGGTGAGGACACCAGTTACCCAGAGAGGTGGTGCCATCTCCATCCTTGGAGGTGTCTAAGACCTAGCTTG
This sequence comes from Crocodylus siamensis, assembly GCF_052110815.1. Classification (NCBI taxonomy): domain Eukaryota; kingdom Metazoa; phylum Chordata; order Crocodylia; family Crocodylidae; genus Crocodylus; species Crocodylus siamensis. Next base: position 5,900,811 of record NC_143400.1, read on the forward strand.
ACAAAGCCCTACCTGGGGTGATGGAGTTGGGGCTGGTCCTGCTTGGACCGGGGGTAGGACTAGATGTGACCTCCCGAGGTCCCTTCCCACCCAAATCTTCAATTTAGTATGGGCACGGCCAAGGGCAGCTGTAGGGATGTTCCAGCAGCCCCTGGCTGCCTTCCTCCGGCATCGCCCTTGTCCTAGGATTTTCCTTTCACTCTTTATTTTACCCCCGTCTCCCCCTCCAAACTCAGCGGCTTGTGCACCAGACCCCGCGGCCAGGCTCTCCGGGCACCAACCCCCCTTGCACAGGGCCCTGGGGGGACCCCTGCCCCTCTCCAGAGCGCCCCAAGCCCCCTCCGCTGGGCCCGGGAAGGGGGCACAGGTGCGGGCAGGGCCCAGGTGAGGCCTTACCTGCCCGTTCTTCATGAGGTCGGCCCACATGCTGGTGCCATCGCCACCCCGCATGAGCACGTGGTAGGTGAAGAAGTAGATGCCCGGCAGCGGGCAGGTGAACTTGCCGCTGGACGGCTCGTAGTAGTTGCCCACGTTGGTCACCACGTCGTCGAAGCGCAGCACCTCGTAGCCCTCGTGCGGCTTGCGCAGGCCCGCGTAGAAGGCGATCTTGGGGCTGTAGAAGGACGGCACGTAGCCGCCCGGCCCCGGCCCCGGCGGCCCCGGGGGGCCCGGACGCCCCGGCTCCCCGGCGGGGCCGGGGGGGCCCGGGGGGCCGGGGGGCCCCCGCACGCCCGCCTTGCCCTTCCTCCCCGGCTCGCCCTTGGCGGCGGGCAGCGAGGGCGGCGGGGAGATGAGCGCCAGGTCCTGGCCCTGCCCCGGCTCGGGGCTGCGGGGCGCGTAGGGGTCGCAGACCATGCGGCAGCTGCCCAGCATCTCGTAGCGGGCCGCGGCGCGGGAGCCGTGCACCAGCAGCGGGATGGCCACGAGCAGCACCAGCACCATGGCCACGCCGACGGCCGCGCCGACCACCCGCTTCTTGCGGCTCAGCCGGGACGCGGCCAGCGCGGGGAAGTCGTCCTGGCTCTTGCGGGCGATGGTGCGGGCGCCGGGCGCGGGGCGCGCGGGGCGGCCCCACGGGGGAGCGCGGACTTGGCCCGGCCGGAGCCACGCGCCGCTTGGCTGCCTCCGACCGCGCCGGGCTGGACGGACTGCGGGCGGCGGCGGCGGCGGCGGCGGCGCGGGGGTGGGCGCTGCGGCGCGGAGCGGGGCGGGCTCCGTGGCGGCCTCCCGCCCGCCCTCCTCTGCCGCCGGCGCGGGGGACCCCCGCCCCGCCCCGCCCCGCCCCGCCGCCGGCCGCCCCCTCGGGCCGCGCCGCGCACGGGCCCCGCCCCGCCGGCCCACGCGTGCCCGCCCGGCGGCGGCCGACACACGCTGGGGTCCGGCCCTGGCCCCGCGCGCGCCGCCGCCCGGGCCGAGGGGCGCGGGGCTGGGCTCTGGCCCACCGGTCCCGGTCCCGGTCCCGGCTCCGCTCCGAAGGGGCGGGGGAGCCTCCCCGCGGGAACCCACGCGCGCCCCGCGGCTGGGCTGGGCTGGGCCGGGCCGTGCCGGCGGCGGGCCGCCGCTGCCTCTTCGCGTGGGCCGGGGGCGTGTGGTGCGGGGCGCCCCCACCCCCGGGCCGGCCTCTCCCGCCCCTGCTTCCGGGCAGGTCCCGTATTGAGAGGGGCTGAGCTGCGGGGGGACACGCGACCCCCCAGACACCCGCGCAGAGCGGGGACGGCCTGCTTCCGCCGGGCAGGGAAACTGAGGCTGGGGGGCAGCTCCCACCCCGGCCAGCCCGGCGCCCCGGCACCAGCCCGGCAGCGAGCCCAGGCGTCCGGCCTGGCGCCCCCCCGGGACCCGCTCCCCTGCGGCTGGCACGGGTGGAGCCGGCGTCCCATCCGGGCGGGGGCTCCCGGGGCCCCGGGCGGGGAGAGAAAGGTCAAATCGGGAAAGACAAATGCCCGGGGCAGGAGCAGACAGACGGGGCTGCCCTGGGCCAGGGGCTGAGCTCAGCCACGCGGGAGACCCCGAAATGCGCCTCCCGCGGCGGGGCCGGGCTCGGGTCTCTCCCTCCCGGAGTGAGTCCGGAGTGCGCTCCCCCGCAGCGCCGGGCCGGGCTCTGCCCCTCTGCGCCTCCCCCCCACGCACCGGGCAGCCCCTGGGCGGGGGGCGCAGGCCGAGCCGGGCCCCGCTCTCAGCCCGGGATCCGGCCCCGCGGCCTCCCCTTCTGCCGTGAGCCGGGCAGTGCGCGGCCGGGCCGGGGGGGCGCGGAGCTGCGGGCCGGGGCGGGAGCGGCCGTCGGGGCAGGCTCAGCTCCCCGTGGCGCGGGGGCGCAGCGCCCCCGGGCCGGGCTGCGGGCGGGCCCCCCCCGCGGCCCCCTCGCTTCTGGAGGGGCAGCTCTAGAGGGGCGCAGACCCCAGAGAGCGGCGGGGGGGGGGGGCTCCGGGATCCTTCTGCTCGGGAGGGGCCAAGGCCGAGCCGGTGTCTCCGCCGCCCCCGCACGGGCCGCAGCCCCCGAGGCCGGGCTCGACCCCCCGCGTCGTGTCCCGTCACGGCCCCGCTGACGTCCCTTCCCATCGCCGTCACCGGGGCCCGGCGGCTGCGCGGGGGCGCGCGTGGGTGCTCCGCGTGTCCGCGGTCGCGGTGGGTGCCGCCGTGCCGGCGCCGCGCGTGGTGGCCCTGCCCATCGGGGCCACGCGTGTCCAGCCGTGCCCGCTCTCCCCGCTGCGACCCCCGCGGGCCCACTGCTCGCGCGTGTCCAGGGTCACGGGGGGAGGGGCCGGGCCGGGACACGGGGGGGCAGCTCGGTGGCGGGCCCTGCTCCCCACCCCAGCTGCCCGGAGTGGGGCAGCCCCCTGCTGGAAGCCCCCCCAGCCGTACTGCCTTGCCCCTGCCGGGCTGGCCTGGGGGGTAAATTAGCTGAACCTCACCCCCGCCAGTGCTCCTGCCCCTGCTCCTGGTGCCCCCCACGCTGGACATGCCTGGGAGCCCCCCAGTACCCCCCCCGGCTGCCCTAGGGGAGGGGGCAGGTCCCCGCTGGCTCCGGGGGGGTTTCACTGCCCATGCCCCCCCATCCCTGCCAGGCGCATCTGCTGCCGATGCGCCGTGGGTAATTTCACCTGTCACTCACCTGGGGGGAGCAGGGGGAGAGCTGAGAGCCAGGGCCCAGGGGAGCCGACAGCCCCCCCCCCGCACCCCCGTGCCACTCAGGGGCACCAGGCGTGGCGGGCCAGGGTGACGGGGGGCTGCAGCCCCCAGGGCTGGCTGCATCTGGTCCAGGCTGGCTGTGCCCCCCCCCCGGGCAGCCCCCTGGACAGGGGAGGCTCCAGGGCTGGTCCCAGTCCCTGCTCCGCTGGGCAGGGGTCCGGCGCGCGCGGCCCGTCACCCCCAGGGGATCGCAAGGGCCAGGTGTGCAGTGGGCCCCAATCCTGGGTAACGACCCCCCCGGGGCTATTTCGGACCCCGTCCCCCATGCGCCCACCAGTCCTGGGCACTCGCCTCGGGAAGGGCCCTCAGCTCCTGTTCCCCCTATCCCCCCCCCGAGCCGGAGCTGGGGGGGGAGGAGGAGATTCCCCCCTTGGCCGCAGGTCCCCTCGCTCCGGCTTAATGAAATATTGAAGCGTCGCGGCGGTGACAGACAGCTGCCTGCGCGGCGCCGCACGGGGGGGCGCCGGGGGCAGGGCTCCCTAGTGGGTAGAAGCGGGGCTGCCACAGGCCGCATCCTGCTGGGTTTCAACCCCCCCCCCGCCAGGGCACGGCCCCCCGGGGACCAGGGCAGGGTCCCCAGGGGGACGCCGGATCCAGCCCCACCCCGGCGGCCCTCGCCTGCGAAATGGCAGCGCGGCCGTCCATCACGGGCCTGCCACGGCAGCGAGATGGATCTCTGCGGGGCGGCCGCGCCGGCTCTGGACACGCGGCAGCTATTCAGCATGCAGGAGGCGTCGGCCGGAGACATCCATCCTGTCCTGCCGGCAATTAGGAGAGCGGGGAAAGAGCAGGGCAGGTGGATGGGGGGCGCCGGCGCCATGGGGCACCCCGCCCTGGACTGGGGGTGCCCCTGCCCGCCCAGAGGTCCCCTGCCGCTGGGGGGGCCCCGCACTGCCCCGGCCCGGCGAGGCCCGGCTCCCCCGCGCGGGCCGTGCTGGGCCGAGGTGGCGGCCGGCGTCCACGCGCGAGGCCTGGCTGGTCCCCACGCCGCCCGGGCTCCCCCTCATTGGCGATTCGCCTCATGCGCCCCCGAGCCGCACGCTGACAAATAGACATTTAAAGCCGACAATTAGCCGGCCCCGCGCTGACATGCCTAATGTATGAGCGTGCGCCCGCCGCCAGCCCCAGCGCCTTCCCCTCGCGCGGCGCTGGGCGCGGGGGCCGGGGCCGCCGGTGCTGGCAGTGATGTACGATTCCGGAGGGGCCCCGGACCCGGAGTTCGCATTAATTACTGGCAAACTGACAAGCCGACGTGATGCGCGGAATTAGGCCCTGGCCTGCTCCCCCCAGCCCGCGCCCGCTCGCTGCTTCTCCTTGCAGCACGGCTCGAGCACGCGTGGCTGGGGAGTGCGCATGGGCCCCTGGGGCAAGACACACCGGGGCGGGGGGTGTCCGGGGGGGCCTGTTTCGCACACATGTATTCAGGTGTGTGCACACCTCTGCAGCTGCCCCTGTGCGGGAGGGCTGGAGGTGTGTGTGTGCATATGCATATGTGTCTGTAAGGGCCTCTGCGGGTGTGCACCTGGGTGTGTGGGGGTGCGGGTTGCATGTATGTATGGAGGGTGCCGGGGGGGGGTGCATGGGAGGGGGTGTGGGCTGGTGTGTGTGCAAGGCCCCTTGTGTGTGCGCATTTGGGGTGTGCGTGGGTGAGGGTTGCATGGATGTGTGTATGTGAGGGTGCAGGGGTGTACATGGGAGGGCGTGTGCACACATGTGCAAGCACCCCTGTGTGTGTGCATTTGGGGCATGTGTGGATAAGGGTTGCATGTACGTTTGTGAAAGTGCAGGGGTGTGCACGGGAGGGCGTGTGCACTAGTGTGTGCACACATGTGCCAGGCCCCCCGTGCGTGTGCACCTGGGCCATGTGTGGGTGAGGGTTGCATGTACGTCTGTGAGAGTGCAGGTATGTGGGGCCCACGCACTACAGGTGTGGGCAAGAGGGTGTGTGCCCATGTCCCGGGGGGTGCACGCGTGTATGCATGTGTGGGTCCCAGGCTGCTCCATCCCTGCAATAAGGAGCCCGGCAGCCCCCGGCCCACCCCGGCTGCGGGTCAGCGCCCCCCAGCCCCGATCACCTCCCACCCCCACGGGGCGGAGAACCCAGGCCTCCGGACATCCTGCTGTCTGTCACCCGCTGGACCTCCCCCCAGGCCAGGGGCAGGACCCGGCGTCCTGGCCCTGGCTCCGGCCCCCGCCCGGCCCCACCCGGCCGCGGCGATGACAGATGCTTTCATTAGCGGGCGGCGCTGGCGATCGATGCCCTAAACGCCGGTGGCCGGCGCTGATCAATGCCTCCAATTAGGCATCCTAACAGGCGGCTGATCCGTGTCAGCCCCTCGTGCCACCCGCGGGTCACCCGGCCTGGCCCAGGGGCCGGGCCGGGGCTGCTCTGCGTGGGCACCACCAATGCGGCATCGTGGGGCTTTGGGGCCCAGGACACCGGCGTTCAATGCCCAGCCTGGGCGCGGGGGGCACAAGGATGCCTGTGTTACACACTCAGCATGGGAGGAGGCTCCAGGACCCCTGGCTTAGCGGGGTCGGGGACCGAATGGGGGGCTGCAGGATGCCAAGTCTGCCTTTCCATGACAGCGCACAGATGGTTTGGGGAGGGGAGGCTTGCAGCTGCCCCCGGGGTCATGCGTCGGGGGGGGGGGCAGGACGCCTGCGACCTGCCCGAGCTGGGCGTGGGGAGCTGGGCCTAGTGGCTGCAGTTTGCCCGGGCCTGGCACAGCGGGCTCAGCCGGGGGGCGCTCGGGTCTGCTTGTGCCCTCCCAACCCCCGCCGCCCGCCCCCGGGGCAGCAGGGCTTGGACACGCGTGCGCACCTGTGCAAGCACGTGTCCTCGTGTGCCCCGCATGTGTGCACCCCCGTGGACACGCGTGTTCCCCGGAGATGCCTGTGCTCTGCACCAGCCCCTCCCCGGGCCTGGCTGTCGGCGCGGCGGTCCCGCGGGCCGCGGCGCGGGGCTGTCTGACAGGCGGGGCGGGGGCAGCTGTCAGCTCCCGTCTGCCGGCAGCGCAGAAATGCCAGAGCTGCCTCCCCCTGACAAGGCGCACGCCGAGCCCGGCTGCGTGTGCAGGGGGATTAACCCCGCCGGCGCTGGGGCCTTCTTGGGCTGGCGGGGCCGAGGCCTCTGACTCCAGGCGCGGGCGCTTGCCCACGCGTGGGGGTGCCCCCACGTGCGCCCTACAAGCTGCGTCGAAGCAGGCCCCAGCCACGGCTCTGCCGCTCTCGCTGCCAGGGAAACTGAGGCCGGGGGAAGGAGACAGGACCCGCTGCCGGCCTGCGGGGGCTGGCAGAGGATGCAGCCCGGGAGTCCTGGCTCCCAGCGCGGGGCGGGGGGCACCTCCTGCTCCGGCTGGGGGCCGCGGCGGGCGTGGGCGCTGGCATTCTGGGCACAGCTCATCCATCTCCGCGCCGCTCACCAGCGCTGGATCCGGCCCTGGCTGGAAAAGGCAAATTTGACATTTTTAAATCCAGATACTTAAAAGAATCAATAGGACACAGGAGACCCCCCCCGCCCCCCCATCGATCGATCTCCCCCCAGTGCGCAGGACTGGCCGCCTCGAAGCTGCAGCTGGCGAGGGGGAGGGGGGCTGCAAATGACCACCCAGGGGCTGCAGCTGGAGCTTCCCTGGGTCCGGCGTAATTGGCTGCCAAGGAAGGAGAGAGGGAGAGGCAGGAGCATCGGCGGGACTGGCGGGGGCAGGGGGCTGCGGGTTGGGAGTGAGGGGCACCGGCAGGGCTGGGGGGCAGCGTCTGTGGGTCAGGAGGAAGGGGTACTGGTAGGGTTGGGGGGGCAAGTGGCTGCAGGGCGGGAGTGAGGGGCACTGGCAGGACGGGGGGCAGGGGGGGCTCCTGTCATTCCCCCTGCACTGACTTCCCTTGAAAACCCTGGCAGGAGAAGACATTTTGCGGGGTGGGGGATGCAGCCCCCCCATATCCCCCCACCCTCCGCTCTTGCTCTGAGGCAGCAGATCCTTGTTTGCCACCCCCGCCCCCCCGGCTCCATCCTTGGCTGCTCCCCGTGAGCCCCCCGGGGCGGCTGAGCCCGCGCGGAGCCAGCCAAGCGTTGGGCCGCGGCGCTGGAAGCTTCTCGGCCGCGGCGCCCGGGGGACGCGCTGTCATGGAAGAAGACAGGCCGGCGGGGCTTGTCCTGGCGGCTGGACAGAGCCCAGCCCCCAGCCCCAGGACCCCCTTGCCCCCCCAGCCTCCCCTCACTGGAGGTCGGTGCCCCCCAGCCAGGAGGAGCTCCCAGGCCCCCCGGTCCCTGCTCCACCCACCGGACACTAAAGCCGGGACTCAAATCCAGGACAACCCCTCTGCACCCCCTTGGTGCCCAGAGCCCACCCGTGCCCCAACCAGAGCCAGGTCCTGGCCTGCTCCTGGGGGGACCGCAGCCCCCAAGCCCCGCGGCCCCCCTGGCCAGGGGAGCAACAAGGGAAGCCAAGTAATTTAAGTCGCAGCCCCCCCCGGCTGGCAGCGCCACGGCCCTGAGTCAACAGTGCGGGCGCGGGCGAGGGGCTGATTAATAATGAATTAGAACAAATTGGCGGCCGCTCTGGCTAATCCATGTAAATAAGGGCCAGGAGGCAGCAGCCGGGTCTGGGCAAACACACGGCCGCCGGAGATGGGGGACTGTGCTGGCATGGGGGGGGTCTGCACAGACCCCCATGAAACGCACTGGCATAATGAGTGGAGGTGGGAAGTGGGGTGGCACCTGTCACAGTCTTGCCGGGGGGCAAATGCCTCCCCGGGATCAGCCCTGCCTTGCAGGATAGGGCCTATCTGAGCCCCACCCCCACTGCTTGGGCTGGCTCCTAGGCCAGGATCGGGGCCCAGGATGGGGGGGGTCACCACCGTCAAGGACAGGGTCAGGCAGAGGAGCCCCCCGGGGCCATGGCAGGGCAGGCTGTCCAGCGGTCCACCCCCTCTGACCCCTTGTCCATCTGGCTGTCCATCCCCTGACCCCATGCCCATCTGTCCATCCCCAGACCCCGTCTCTGTCCATTCACCCCCAGACCCCATGCCCGTCCATCGGTCCTCATGCCCCTGGGTAGCACCTGTGTTGGGGGCAGCTGGATGCTCCAACCATTGGGAGCTGTGGGTCTGTGGGGGGAGCAGGGAGCCCAAACATCTGCGCTCCACTCCCTGGTTGCCCTTGGGGGGGTTCTGCAGACACCCTCCCCCCACCCCCCCGCTGGGAACGCCCCTGGCCTTTGTCCTGTGCATTCAGTGCTGCTGCCCGCCCCCGCCACCCCCAGCGCCACCTCCCCAGGCAAGGGGCAAAGTCCCTGAGCTGGGAGCCGGCGCTGAGGCCGGGAGGCTGCCGGTGTGCAGGGGGGGCACAGGTCAGTGGGGCCTGGGGAGGAGCCTGGTGGGGTCTGAGGGTGGCCACCACGCCCCATGGCCAAGCGGGTCCTGGTGGCCCTGGCCCTGTGGGCGCTGGGAGGCCCAGTGGGGCTGCACCACCTCTACCTAGGCCGGGACAACCATGCGCTGTTGTGGCTGCTCACGCTGGGTGGCTTCGGTGTGGGCTGGCTGGCCGAGCCCTGGTGCCTGCCCGGCTGGGTGGCACAGGCCAATGGGTCCCTGGAGCCGCAGCCTGGCCGTCTGCCCGCCCTGAGCCCCGTACGCTTCCTGGGCCAGGTGGCCGTGGGCGCCTACTTCGGGCTGGTGGCGCAGCTGGGCCTGAACTCCCTGCCCGGCTTCGAGCTTGTGGTCCTGCCGCTGGCCGTGGCACTGGGTGTGCACCTGGTGTCCAGTGTGGGCCCGCAGACGGCCGACCTCAGCCACACACTGACAGCCGCCTTCCTGACTGCCCCCATCTTCTCCCGCCGCTCCGTGGCTGCGCTGCCCATCAGCCTGGTGGCCAGCGTGGCAGCCCAGCACCACCGGCGCCGCCGGCCCACCCCGCAGCCCCGCCAGCCCCTGGGTGCCCGGCTCTACCGCCTGGGCCTGGCCAGCTTGGCCTTCACTGCTCCTCTGGTCTATGGGGCCCTGAGCCACACAGCCGCTACCGCTGGGCGTGTGGCCGAGGCCGTGGGGACTGTACTGGGCTGGCTCGAGGTCATTCCAGCTGCCAGCCGGCTGCTGGGGCGGGCACTGCTGATGCCCCTTCGGCTGCTGATGGGCACCGAGTGGGGGAAAAGCCACGAGTTCGTGCAAAGCTTTCACTACCTGCAGCAGCAGCAGGCGTACGAGGTAGGGGGCAATGGGGTAGGAGGGCAACAGGGTGCCGGGAACAGAGGGGGGAGCTCCAGTGATGCCACCAAGAAAGCCCGGACTCCTGGGTTCTGGCCCTGGCTTTGGGAGCGGAGGGAGTGAGGGGCCCCCTGCTCTGTCCCATGGGATCACCCAGGAAGGGGGTTGGGTGGGCACCCCTGGGAAGGAGCCCCCAGTCTGATGGGTGGCTGCTCCTCCTCACTCGCAGGTGCTGGGGCTGCCGAATGGGGCGCCCGCCGAGGACGTGCACCGGAGCTACCGGGCACTGGTGAAGCTGTGGCACCCCGACCACAACCGGCACCGTGTGCAGGAGGCCGAGCAGCGCTTCATCGAGGTGCAAGAAGCCTACGAGGTCCTCACACGGGCCCGGAGGACCCGGCCGGGGTGATTGGCTGCCGCCTCCCCTCGCCCCTTTGGGGAGCAGGGGGCAGCCCCCAGGACACCTGGGTTCTGTGGATCCAGCCACTTCCTCTCTCTGAGACTTGGGGTGCGGCTGGCGCGTGTTCCGGCGGGAGCCTTGTCCAGGTCCATGTCCTCCTCAAGCGGCTGACTGCAGCAGCCTGGAGGTAGAGGCAGGAGCAAGGCAGTGTGGGATGCCTGGAGGACCAGGGAACATCCACTTCCATGCAAGGATGCTACTTGCTTCTCTGGTGTGATTTAAACCAGGTTAACGGGCACCCGTGGGTCCACTCCGGGTTCAAATGGCATGTACGTGCCCTGGGCGTCCCTGCCTGCAGCGCTCTCACATGTGCGTGCACAGGTGTGCAAATACATTGTCACCCGTGCACACATGCACATGCACACACATGCGTGCCCATATACATGCATTCTCACAAATATACACGTGTGTGCACGCATGAGAATGCATGTGTACATGTGCACACACGTGTGTGCGTGTGTGTACTCACAGGCGTGAGTGCATGTGCACTCTGTCTTCCTGCCTTCCCTCCTTGTGTGGCATCACTTCGGCGGGCCAGGAACAGGCTCCAGCCCCAGCTGCAATGTGGGGCCTGCGGGCGTGGGGCCTGGGGACTCGTCTGTCAGGCAGATCTGGAGCAATAAACCCCTTCCGGCCATGAGGCTCTCAGGTGTGAAGTCTCCATTGTCCAGTGGGGCCAGTATGTGTTGGGATGTGCCTGCGTTGGGGGGTGCGCGGGAGGTGGGAGGAGGGGGAAATGCACATATGCATGTGGATGTGCATGCAAGGGTGTGAGTATGTGTGTGTGTGCATACATGTGTGTACGCACATGTGAATGCATGCATGTGTATGTGCACATTTGTATTCACACTTGTAGTCATATGTGTGCACACGAGTGCATGCACAGGTGTGCATATGCTTCTATGTATGTGTGTGCATGCATGTGTGGATGCACAGGTGACAATGTCTGCATCAATCCATTTGTGCACAAACGCATGCAGACTTGTGTGCATGTGTGTATCCACGGGTGTGCAAATGCATGTGTGCAGATTTTGATCCAGGGCTGGACTGGATGGTCTCTTGAGGTCCCTTCCAGCCTTACTTATCTTATCACCTGTGCACGTGTGACAATGTGTATATGCGCATGTACGTGCACGCACGTGTGTTTGTACGCGTGACAATGCATGTGTGTGTGGGCTGCAGAACACGCACGCGTGTGTGCACGCGTGACAGTGGATGCCTGCACGTGCCCGCACGGGTGAGGCCGCCGCCACGGGGCGCCAACCCTCCAGGGGCAGCTGGAGCTTCGGCACTTTCCGGAAGAGACTCGGCTATTTCCGCCTCCCCACGAGCTGCTCTCGGCAATTTCCGTCTCCGTTCGGCTCCCCCGCCCCGCCCACCTCGGGCCCAAGGCGCTGCGTGATTGGTTCTCTGCCAGCCTCTGGCCACACCCCTTGGCTGGGCGAGCCCTCGCGCCCTCATTGGCCGGCGTGCTCCGCTCGCCCATTGGCTGTAGAGTTGCCTCGCGCCTTACCCGCTCCTATTGGCCGGGGAGGCCCAGTCGGCGCTTCTCATTGGCGGCGAGGCCTCGGGGCCCTCCCAGCAGTTGGCAGCGGTGTCCTCGCGCGGGGCTGCGGGTCTCCCGCCCCCCATTGGCTGCCTCGTCTCGGCCCGGCGGGGCCTTCGCACCCCATTGGCTGGTAGCGCTCGGGGGTTCAGGCCTGGCCCGGGCCCCCGCCCCCTCCCGGAGCATCGGGGCGGCCTGAGGTGAGGGGGGGCTCGGCCCGGCCGCGGGGCGCGCGGCGGAAGGGGGGCCTGGGGCCGTCCCCCCCGGTGAGTCCGCGGGGAGCGCGGGGTTGAGGTGGTGGTGGGAGGGGCCGGGAATGGGAGTCATGGGGGCCTTGGGGGTTGGGGCAGTGGGGGGCGGGGCAGGGGCGGGGAGGGGGGTTGCGGGGGTTTGGGGGGTGGTGGTGGGGAGGGGACAGTGGGGAATGGGGGCAGGGTTTATGGGGGAGGGGCAGGAGGCGTGGCTGGCAGGGGCAGCAGGTAAGTGGGGGCAGGGAGGTGGTGCCGGGAGGGGGGGTATTGGGGTAACAGGGACAGCGGCGTGGGGCTGGGGCAGGGCCCCGGGGCGAAGGGTCTGGCTGAGAGCTGTGGCACAGGGGGCACTGAGCGGGGGGTGGCTCAGGGGCTCCGTGCCCAGGGTGGGGGGGGTGTGGAAAGCCGGGGTTTGATGGGCGAGTGGGCTCCCAGCGTGGCCGGTGCCTCCTGCTTCCACCCCAAGCTATGCCTGCATCTCCCCCCACCCCTCCCTGCCCCCTGCCTTTGCAGGCTCTTCTCCCTGTGCTGTCTGGTCCGGGGTGGGTTTGTGTAATTCCCTCAGGCCGAGCCCCAGTCCCAGTCGGGGCCTCTAGGTGCTACTGTAATACAAAGAATGAGCAAGTGGGCATGAGGCAGCAGGAATATGGGCATGGTGGAAGCAGGAAGCAGGCAGGACTGTGAGGAGGGGGACGGACACAACTTAAACACAGCAGGGTTTAGCCAGGATTTGCTCCAAGGAAAGGGGCAGGGGTATGAACCTGGCCTAGATGCCCCAGCAGTGGGGCCGAGTCCAGCAGCTGGTCCTAGCTTGGCCCTCCCCCTGCTTGTTCTCAGAGGGGTTTGTCTACAGGAGTCTGCTGAGAAATCGCCTGGGCCAGTGTGGGAGCCGTTTTGCCCGAACCCCCTGCGGGCTTAGCTTGTGTCTTGCACCCTGCTCCTGTTTGCCACATAGATTCATTCACTTCCAGAGTGACCTGAACTAGCCCCTCTGGGCGCAAAATGAACAGACCTGCTTGAAGAGCTGGTGTGGACCGGGAGGTCCACGCGGACGGGTCCTCAGGGGTGGTAGCATGTGAAGAAAGAGGCTTTGTTCTGCAAGTCTTGTATTGAAGGACTGTGATTTGCCCTGTTTCCAAGTGAAGTGGAAGGAACTGCTCCCCAAGTGCTTGCTCGCACCCCCTCCTCTGCTAGGCTGCTGCTGTTGCTATCTTGAAGGCTTGTAGATATGCAGAGATAAAGAAGAGTCAGCTCTTCCCCTTCCTGGTGGGAGATGACCCCTTCACAGGGCTCTGTTTCCCTTTCTTTTAAATAATTAGCTATTTGCAAATGTCAGGGACAAGGTCCAAACCAGGCCAGGCAGCCGGATCAGGGACCTTCTGCGATCCTTCTTTTAGTGGTAAACAGGAGGAAAGCCGAGACAGTAAGTAAGCAGAACATCTGTAAGTCTTTCGGGGTTTTTCCTCTGGGAATGTATCACACACCTGTTCTGGCAGTGCCGTGCATGCATCTGGCATCAGGCTGTACACGTGCGTCTTCTTACTTTTGCACATTTTTTTCCTTCGTAGCCACCTTTGGTCCATCGTAGCGAGCAAGTCACATGTTGCAAGCAACCCTGAGCTTATCCTCTCCATTTCTCTGTTAGTGGAGAACAGAGTTTCCTGTGCCTGTCAGTCATGTCAGAAAAGTTTAGCGGGCATCAAGCTGCTCACGAGTGGCTTGGGGACCTCTGCTCTCTGGTTCCTGAATATCAGATAATCACATGGCACTAAGCTACTTGGATTGCAGTTGTGATCTCCTGTGACTGGCAGCAGTGCTCGCTAATAAGCCGACTTGCTTATGCAGTTATTAAAAGCTCCTTTAAATGTTTTTACAATGAGCTGGCTGCCTCGCATCGCATGTTAATTTTGGCATCGGTGACTAATGTCTCTTTCTTTTGGCCTGGCTGTTAATAAGGATTTTTAAAAAGTGTGCAAAGTTAGTGAACTAAGACTATGAAAATGAAAAGTTCTGCCTCATTTCTTTCTGAATATTAATATCCTAGCATGTTTAGTCGTTGCGTTCCAAGCAGGTGCAATGCGGTGTAAAGAAGATGCTAGGATTGCATGTTATTTTTCTTAACTTTTCTTCTTGTCCTTGGAGGTGAGACACGCGTCATTGTATATCTAGAGATTTTATGCTGTTGTGGACATCACCTGCTTTTTCTTTAAAGAAGAACGTCACTACAAAGCCCTGCCTGGGGAAATGTATTATGATGCTAGACGTTTATTCATCTGTAGCATCAGCCTTGGCATAGGCCGTTAAACTATCTTCACAATAAACTGAGACAAGGCTGCATGCTCTGTTGTGATATTTGACTCTTAAACACCAGTGACGTTAAGGAAATATTTTTCAAGCATCAGTTGGCGGCCTGAACTAGAGACAGTCCCCCGTACAGTCGGATTTATTTTTTTAAATTTAGGAGTAGACGGGTAGGAGAAGCGAAGTCTAGTGCAGCAATGAGAGGCAGCCCTTTTGTAGGTGAAGTAAGGGGCCTTTTTGTTGTGTTTTGGTTCTTTAATACCTGATTACTGGAGCTAATATTGCACTTTTTCACCTCTTAAAGGTCCAGTGTAGGAACAGGTCCCATAGGAAAGATTACTAGGCCTGGAGCTTGGTTCTCTTCACACCAAGTAGATTAAAAGGCAAACAGTTCAGCTTCGGTGCTTTTTTGGTTTCCTACTGAACTATCTTTGGTAGTATAGTTAATATTGGACATCTGGGTGTGGGGGAGTAACTACTGGACATTTGCTGATGCAGGTCTTAACAGAGGCCTTAGTAACTTCAAGTGGTAGTCAGGGAACATTACATTTTTCAGCTGCAAATTTCAATGAAAAGTTTGATACTTGTTTGAAATTCTCACCTGAAAATACCGACTTTGCTGAAACGTGTTTTCTGGCAAAGCTCAAACCTCCCCACTTTAACTTGCATTTCAAAACAAGAAAATCAAGGTGGACCTCTTTTGCTGACACTTCTGTTTTGTCCACATTTCAGTTGGGATGGACACTTTTCAGCCAGATAGTAGGGGTGGGAGTGAGAAGAAGGGGCCCCTGCAGCAGCGTAAGGTCCCCAGGGGTTTGTTTCAGAATTTGTGGAAGTAAAGGACTGTGGTCGCTCTTCTTTCAGTTCTGCTTGTATACCTGAATCCTGGCTTTTTGCTCTAGTTCAGCAGAAACTACTGGTTATGCATGGGGAGGAGACGATTGACACGCACGGCTCATTCATACCAATGCCTTGTTTCAGGCAACTTTGCCAGTATAAAGAGTTAGGCATGAATTACTGCACAAATTACTTGCATAGTATTTATGATGATTAAATAGCATTTGTGGCAATAATAGCTTCTTGTCCTCTCTTGTATTCGTGCCATTTGAAAGCCATCACATTTAATTTATTTTTATTTTCTAGACTAGTAAAAATGCGCATCCCTAACTCTGACTTTGAAACCCCAGCTACAGAGAGGTAATGCAGAAGGCTTTCAGCTAATTTCTTGTGCATCAGCAATGTATTGCAGTGCTAGCATCTGCTTGAGTCGCTGTAGTTATCGGTTTGCAGCCCAAGCCTTGTTTCAAGGGGAATGGACTAGCGTGTGTGGGGTTTTTTTTTACTGTCGTTTACTCTTCAAGATTTCTTTAAATATTTTATGATTTTGCAGAGCTGTTCTGCAAGCCCTGAGCAAACAGGGCTCCTGGGCTTCAGGCAAAGGGCTTCAGGCAGAGGGAGATGTTGGAGTGGGAACCTGCCAGGCAAGGAGGGTGGGGCAGAGACTTGTGACCTTTTACTCCTATATAAAGTATATAAGTGACCTTTTTATTTTAAACTGTTCAGTGGATTCTCCCCCTCCCTACAATTTAGAAGTTCAAGTCTTGTTTATTTAGGGACATGCAATAATAGACCTTCAATAATTATATTAATAATAGACATTCAGTAATTCAACTCTCATTCTATTAAGGTGATGTCATGACAGCCAAGACTGTGAAAGCTGAACAAGTGAAGGGGGGAGATTTCTACTGGGAGTACTTGCTGTTTTATATTTTCTATTAATTTCTCTTTACCTTAAGGAGAGCTTAAACATTCACTATCTTCACCCCTTCAACTTAGATGTGAGACACTACAGCTACCTCTCCCGAGACCCACCCACCCACCCCCTCCGTAAGTCCATCATTATGTCTTTTCCTTACCTCTTCTTTTTTTATTCATTTTCAAAAGTTGAGGTCTTTCTTTAAATACTATATTTTAAAAGGCCCAATCGGGCAAAAGTTCATTTTCTTAACATACGAACACAAATGTATTTGCAAGTCGCCTTCAAATGGAAATCTTTTTCTCTTTTGTCTTTCAAATCCAGGAGGATATCCAGAAGTGATCATTTTTGCCTTAAATAGCATGCCTACATGTAGAAAGAAACTTGTGCAGTCGAAACCTCCTATTCATTATTACCTATGCTGTGTGGAGGGGCTGTTTGTGAAGCTTGATGTTTTCACAGAGGTTTGAGTTTTGTAAAAGGCAAAGCATTAGGGGACATTTGCCGTAGGAGAGTGGAAATTTGGATAGAGCTTATGGTGGTAGCTGTTTCCCTAGATGTGGCCCGGAAGACTTGCCTGAGGTTGCACACAGCTACAGGCCAATGTGTGCCTAGAGCATCACGGCTGTCTGCGAGAAATGCTAAGAAACAATCTCTCCCTCCGTGCAAGTTAGGAGCTTACGTTCTTCTCTCCTTTTACTCAGCTTCCCTGTCTCTCTTCTTGACTGACTTCCCTGTCTGTCCGTTTCATGTACAGCATCTGTTGGTGTATCTCTGATTTGGCCAAATTATTCTTCCAGCCAAGCTGGGCTGGAGGCAGACCTGTCCGAGACTGGCTGCTAGTGTGGAAGACCTGTATGCTCACTTCACCAGTGTGGACCAAATGGCGGAAGGGAGCATTTTACTGCCCTACATATGAATAGCTGACAGCAAATACTGCTGCTCTGTGCAGGCACTTCTCTTTATAATCACTGATCTTTACAACGGGTCCATATTATCCCTGCTTTGCAGGAGGCGCAAGGACATGAAGGGTCTTGCTGGCTGTCACGTGTCACTTCAGGGGCTGAGCTGGGGTTAGGTCTCCAGGGGCTGGTGCTTCCAGGTCTGTGCTTATTTACTCGGCTTCAGCTTTTGTGTAAATACTGAAAAGCTTAGAGGGATGGTTTTGAACTCCTTGGATGGGTTCATTACAGTTAGGCATGGGGAACACAGTATAACTTGGCATTCTCTAATACAGCCTATTGGTGGGGAAATGCAGTGGTGGTCTCTTTTTTTTTATTTTTTTACTGCTCGGTACTGCATACATACATGTTCATGCATGTACAGCTTATGGGGTGCTTGTTATAAACAATATTCCTGCAAGGTGCAGGAATAGTCTGTGTTCTGAAGTGTTTATTTTTGCTGCTTCAAGTTGCAGTTCCATATAAAATTAGACTGTAAGAGGTACACGCTTCAGAATATCTAATGTCTTGGATCGTGCTCTGCATGCTGCATTCACTTGAAGAACAATAAAGGTGTAGATTTAAGGAGAATATAGACAGCTAATTATCTCTGTAGTTAAATATTCATTTCATTCTTGTACAAAATAATTAACCTGTTAGAGCATGATGGGGAAATCCTGAAAGAAGGTTTGAATGTGATAGTAGGCAATTAACGTTTCTTAAGGACTAAAACGATTCTTTTGTACAATATGATTTTACTCTGCTTTTCCCAGTTGCATCAAAGGATTAGTCTGAGCTAGGAAAAGAAGCTGCTTTATGCAAATAGATTCTGCTGGGGTCATTAATGGTAGACTTTTTTTTTTCCAGACCTGTGCTCAGAAAACCAAGGAGGCCAGAGTGCAGGTGTGATATAGAGCACTGGGTATTAAATGTTCCATTGTTCTCTGAAAGGAGCTTCTGAAAACTGATTTATAGATTCAAAAATCACATGCAAGCCTGGTTTTCTTCCAGCTCTTACCATTGTGTGGCATGTTCTGTTCTTCGCTGACTGAAGATGCTGAACCCAGCCTGCTGTTATCCAGATGTGGGGCCTATTCAGTTTTGTGCGTGATAGAACTGCTTGGGCTTGCTAGACAACGAACAAAGTTTAAAGCTGTCGTAGTCTCCAAACAGGGTGAATGGGGCTTGTATCGAGCTTTAATGACTCTGGGTGTCTTGTTTCTTCTGCTCTGCCATGGCTTATTAGCACCTGCTTAAAAAGCAGGTAACATCAAGACTTCAGCTTGGCTGAAAGGCCTCATACCCAGAGCTTCCGTGGAGGGCTGTACGAGAGGACTTGCCCCTGCACCCAGAGGTGGGGACTGTTTGAGGGTCTGAGTAGTCTTTACCAGTCTTGGTGTTTTGTACTTACCACAGAGGCAAAACCTTGTGCTTCTACATGGTTATGAGACTCTACGAATCTGTAGGTTAATATGGGGCATGTTTAAAACATGATATTTTAATTGAGCCTTCATTTGGTGCTGGATGGAGAGTGGGACAAGTCAGGCTGGCCAAACACGTCTTGGGGCTCTGCACCCTCTGCTCATTCTAGGAACCCTAGAATTGAGGATGCAAGAACGATCATAAACCGCCAATTGAGAGATTTTTCTTTTTGCAGGCACATTGTAGTGCGTGTGGGATCGCACATGCTTGATCAACAGGATTAAAATAGCTTGGTAAGGGACTGCGTTACTCAAAACCCAATTAGCCAGGTGCTGCTGAGCCACATGTGCAATATTTAAGCTCAAGGGGGAAGAAAGCCGCTCCACAACTTATGTGAAATCCCAGAATCAAAATGATAAAAATGTTAAGTAGCAGGTTTATTTTCCAGGACTCAGGATTTCAGCAGGAGAAGCAACTTTCACAGGGCACCCAAGCAAAACTTTCACTAGTTGCCCCCCACCCCTCCGAAAACAGTAGATAAAATAATTACTTCTAGAAATGGAGTGAAAAATTAAATCTGGACATCATTATTTTGTCAGAATATCCTTAGCATTATGGGTCAAGTTTTTAAGTCAGTCCTTCCTTTATTCCCTTTTTTGTAGTAACTTGAAAATATCTTTCTGTTCATTGTATTACATTTGGAAAACATTCATGTTCAAGCTATATGTTTTTTTTTTAACATGCTATTTTATACCATCAGCTAGGTGACTGCGCAGCTCTGGGATTTATTTAATTGGTACAGCAGGGCCAGAAAAAAGGAGTGTGTGTGGGAAGGGGGGAGGGGGTCCTGTTTAAGTTGTAGGTTTAAATTTAATAATGGAATTATTTAAACCCTGATAAATGAATATTTCTCTCTGGTGTTTATAGAATGCATAATGCATTATAGAAGACATTGCACTCTCTTTATCCAAAAGGGGGCTTGCTTTTCTGCAGGTTTTTTAATTCATTTTTAATTTGTTAGCCCATGGGTACTTTACTTATCCTGGAATTTAAGGAGGTGTTTCCCGCTCAATTTTTAAGGGGAAAAAAAAGCATTAAAAAACCCCAAAAAAACAGTATAGTTATGCAGACACATCTGACCCTTGTGTCGAACAACCATGTTGCAGAGTTTTCAGTCTGATCAGTTCCTTGCAAGGCTTCTGGTTAAGGAGGTCACACAATTTTGTGAAACCGAATCTGAACGTAGGCCAAGGTTGTCTCAGACTGTCCAGCCCACGCCTTCCCCTGACAATTTCATTTGGTGAAGCAGTATTGATTCCATCTTCAAACAGTCTGTGTTGGCCACCAGATGTGTTATTGGATGCATCTTAGCTCTGTTACTGGGAAATCATTTATGTACAATAGCGAGGCTTAACCATTGCTTGGCAGAAAACAATTTCTCGTTGCTGATAAAAGCCTGTGTGTTTTTTCTGAGACCTAATTTCTATACTTACTCTCACTTGTAACATGGATAAAATTTATCTCATACTTTGAAATGCTCTGATCAAAGGAGCTCGAGAAGAGCCAGGTTCCACAGGCTTTTTGGGGTTTTTTTTTAATGTATTGTGGCTAAATTTTGGTCTAAATGAGATGTGCCTTTTAATTATTTTCTGTCCATGAATTATCACCTGCAAACTCCCCACAACCTAAAGTACATTTAAAAAATCTAGGCTGTTAAAAATCCAAACAAATTTAATTGGGGAAAGCATTGTATTTGTTTGTTTAAAACCAACCTTATATTTTTCACAGGCTTCCTGGATCACAGGAAGTTTTTGCTCGTGTTTTGTGTCAGCATTTACCTTTTAGAGAGAGGAGGCTTGTTCATTTACAGCTCTGTTCTTGAAGGAGCCTACAAAATAAATGTTAGCTGTCTAGTTTTGACTGCAGGTGGGTGCACGTGGCATATTCCTCCTCCTCCTGAGCTGGTCGTCTCCAGAAAAGACATTGTTTCGAAACCTAGGAGAATTCTGCTCGAGTATTTGTAGCAGCAAGATCCTGGGCTTATGTCCTGTGTACTTCCTGCTTACACGCAGGCAGCACACAGGCAGGAGGGAGGGGACATGAAACTTGCATGTCATCAGGCGATCCAAAGCACATCTGCTCTCTGAGCAGCTGCACTGTCCCCTGGTGCAGCGGGTTTCCTGAAGGTGCTGATGGCAGGAGAAAACGGAGGCGGTGTTCAGCGCTATCTGGGTGTCAAAGGTTCGAGCCCTCACTCTGTGTCCCGGCTGTTGCAAGGATCTCGCTCGTGTTGTGAAAAGTTTTAAGATGCTACAGTTTTGGGGAGTGCACGCCTCCGGGTACTAAGCGTGAACAGAGGAACGATTTCATTCCAAAGGCTGATCAGGGTACGAGCTTATGCATGGGCTAGTCATCCAAGCACTCAGTTTACAGGTGAAGAGTGCCTGTGTTTGCAGTTTGCAGCTCGCAGTGAGTATGCTAGATTTGTGCAGCTTCTCTCTCCTGCTTTCCTGGAGCTCATGTTTCGTGTTTGAGTTACGTGATTAGATCTAACAATATTTTGAACACTTGCATACTTCAGTTGGGACTGTTTTCATTGTGGCAAACCCTCCATTTATAACTATCAGAATACATTGGTGGGAGCGCCTGTGTTGTGGGAATTGTACTTCTGGCTGGTGTTAGTAGTTTCTTGTATCACGTTAGTATTGCTGCATTCCCTACGCTTGTAATGTATACCCTGGGAATGCCTCTAGAATCCATTCCTGATGAGGAGAGTTACTGTTCGCTCCTAATTTTCCGATATACTTGAGCCATACAGTTCTCTTTCTAAATGATGAAACAGCAATTTCAGTGTCATTCTAGAGCGTGCTGGTTCTAGCAGGAATCCCAAGTGCCCTTCAGACCGTTCATACCATTGGTTTTTGTTGGTTGGGAATCAATATTTTTTGTAAAAAAAACAAACCAAAAAACACCCAATCTATATATTGAAATAACTGTGTCCATGGTCCTACGTTTTATTCTGAATGTGGCTTTAATGCTTTACAGAGAAGGCCAGTTTGGCACAGCTCCAATGGCTATTTTTTTCTAGCAGAGAGGTCACTATTGTTCTCTTATTTTGCATCCTGTTCTTGGTTTCACCTGTTGTTATGCCTGACACGGCAAAAACAGCAGGCGTTTTCTTTCTCAGCTGTACATACGGATGTTTAAATTGCTCTCCACATGTATGTTGTTATATTGCTTCTGCTAATTAGTGCAGGAACGTCACATGTATGTGGAGGTCAGCTAAAAAAATACCTATGAAAAGCTGAGACAGAACAGCCCCTGCCTTCCTTGGAGTACAAGAACTAAAATGGAAAATCTGTGTTGAGGGGGAAACCCAACCCCTGACTGACTGTTTTTCAGTGCCTTTTTAAAGAAACACAAATTTTATTTTTCCAAAGCATGAGAGAGGAAAGAGTTTGGTGACCTGGGTGAGTTCCTGTATACCCACATGGCTAATACAGCAGGAGTTTTCTAACTCATTTCCACTTTCTTTTCTTTTCTTTTTCCTTTCAGATTGTGTTGAAAGGACAGTCCAAACTGCTGCAGTCAGGCTTCCTGACAAGAAGTTGCTTTTGAGAGGAAGGAGCGATAGTGCTTTGCTGTCTTGTCAGCGGAATTTCTGACAACTCTAGACCCCATTTGCCCTCACAGCTGGGATTTTGCCATCCCAAAACAGATATTTGCCACTTCCTGCTTTGATACAAGACAACGTGTGAATTGCAGCTGCCAGCCGCATTATTCAAGGGCAAGGACTGCTTTTTTCTAACCGGACATAAAAAGCAAACACGCTGGGATGGCCAGGAAACAGAATCAGAAAGGTAAGATCCATGTGAAATGTGACTTGCTCAGAGGCAATACATATAAGTATTGATTGTGAAGCCACCAGTTAGGAAAATAGAGAATTGTTCTCCCCAAATTCGCTCAAGTATGACAATGCAGTGGGGCAGCACTTCATGGGCTCCAGGTAGTTCACGTCCCTGACGGCATCAGACTCCAGGCAGAGCAGAGCCAATGTGCTGTAAATATTGCAGTGCTTGGAAATAACGCCAGAGAGTTTGTCCGATTGTTTTGGGTCTGCAATATTGACGCTCTTTTGCTGGGATATAATTAACACCAATGCAACGTTCTCTTCCTCTTGCCAGTTTGAGTTTGAAGCAATGTCCAGACCACATAGTGAACTTAATGAAGCGTTTAGACCAATCACTGTTTGGTTGGATGTTCCTATTCACTTGCATAATGAGAAGCAAGCTTATTTCCACCTGAAGCAGCATGACGCGTTTGCACA
This sequence comes from Crocodylus siamensis, assembly GCF_052110815.1. Taxonomy (NCBI): domain Eukaryota; kingdom Metazoa; phylum Chordata; order Crocodylia; family Crocodylidae; genus Crocodylus; species Crocodylus siamensis. The sequence goes on from NC_143400.1 coordinate 5,923,205, forward strand.
ATCTTTACAAGCAACTAAAATAGTCGTGGAGACTCACTGTGGTGTGCACATAACAGTTTCTCAGAGTTAAAGGGATACCAGCTGCTTGAAATCCAATCCTTTCTTTCTTTAAGAAAAGGGTTAACATTCGTGTCTGGCAGTCAGCCTTCCCCCAGATCTCCCTGCCAATTTGCGGGCTGGGTTTTTTTTTTTAAGTTGGTCAATATTTTTTTCAATGCTCTCTTTTCAATTTTTTTCAGTGTCTTCTGCTTGCTCTGAAACCAACTAGACACTGTGTGCTGTTAGATACACAAGGGAAATGGCCTGAAACCCTAGAGAGAGCCTTTTTCCTTCATTTCTTATATTTACAGCTTGCACAGGCAGGCGTGGGCCTGCGTAACACTCATTGAAAGCAGAGCTTCAAGCAGAGGCAAGAGTCGGCCTCCGTGTCTTGGATGGCAGGATCAGGGCTTTAAGTTTCAAATAACAATAGTAGGGGAAGACTTTCAACCCAGGCACAGTGCTTTTGTTTGACCATGGCTTTTCAATATATATATATATATTTATTTTTTTTTTACCACTTCCTGCATATATAGTTAAACCACAATACCACACTTTGTCCAAGATTCAGGATATCAGCTGAAGTCCCCTCTCCATGGCAGTGCCCTCCTTCTCAGTTGTATGGTGCTTCGTCTGGACCTCCCAAGGATCACTAGCTGCTGTACCAGTACTTAAGGGTTAGGAGTTATTGCCTAAGTGGTGTTTTCTGGTCTTGTTATTCAAAATGCCGTGCAAATTGTGTGGTGTGCTGAAACTCTAAACAAGAGGTCCCCGGTTTTGGTTGCTAGTAGCTACCTACTAGGAATCGGCATGAAACCACCAAATAGTTTCATGTTGCCCACTGAACAGATGTCAGGGTTTTGGTCACCACCACTCTGCACTGGATTCCAACCAGAGGCCAGTTGAAATATGATGTCTCTGAGCTGAGATCCAAAAGTGCAATAAAAAAGTGAGCCTATTATACTTGTAGAATGTAGGCCGCTTTAAGGAAAAGGCTTGCTCTCTGTCTGTGGTACTCAAACACCACAATTTGGCCCTCAGACTTAGCTTCATATATCAAGCATCATCCTAGATTTTAAAGTTGGCTGGGCATTATTTGTTCCCAGCAACTAAACTGCAGTGCCAGGAGTGCTTATCATATAAAGCCTGATAAACTATTGCAGGCCAAATGGTAGTTCCAGTATTACTTTGGAAGTCCAGGAAGATGCTAATACTGCCTTAATTGTGATGGCATAGTAAGCTCCACTGTAATATCTGGAAATTAGTGGCACGATTGAATAGATGATGGTGGTGAGTGACATCTCATTCACCATTATGAGCTCCCTTGCCATTTTGTAACTGCATGTGTTTGTATCTCTGCAGCAAGATTTGTTTGTATCCAGGAAAACAAAGGTCAACTGAGAAATAAATGACTAACAAGTATGTGGGGAAAATCAGTCTGATTTGTGAAAATGCTAAAATTGATTAGGGATGAGCTGATGTTTTTGTATGAAGAGAGCAATACTCACTAATAAAAGCCTAAAGATCAAATTTTTGTACCATTGTTTGGTACTCTTGGAAGAGTCGATGACTACTGTTCTTCCTTTTGAGCTTCTTATTTCAGAGTATTGGAGCCAGAACATCTTTACTGAGAAAAATGAGCTTGCTTTCTCTGTCTGAAATATACCTGCACAACAACAAAAAAATCTACCGTGGCCAATTTATCCTTGGCTGTTAAAATACCCTCTGGTTCTGGTCTCCTATTGCTTGAGGCTGACACCTGTTTAATGAACATCCTGATCCTGCAAACATTTATACACATGCTCCATCCACATTTCATCTGGACTCCTCGTACTGGCCTCGGTCCTTAGCTAAACTTTCTCCATGCAGTAGGTTTAGTTCTGTTTGTTCCTGATGGCAAGCTCCTCCAGTCTCAAATCAATACTTACGCCACACGCTCATTGCTTCTCAAATATCAGGGCATTCTTTTCTTCCTTAACTTCAAACGGACCAAGCCCTCTAAGGTTTAAATCATGAGTATGGCTTGTTTGACAGGGCAGAGGATGGTGGCAGGGGGCAAACCAATTGAAACCCCCAGTTCGCCTGCTTCCTTATAGATCCCAGACAAAAAGGCTTTCCAGCGGTTTGGGCAAGCTACTGAGAGGTCACGTCTACACGTGCACATTTACTGCGCAGTAACTGAAATTACTGTGCAGTAATTGGAAATTACTGAGCAATACAGGCAATACACACACACACACACATCTGTACTGTGCTGAAATATAGCGACTTATGCCGACTTGATCATAAATTTAATACCTGTGTCATGCAGTTATAAAATTTATGCCTGATTAGTTACTGTGCAGTAGCACACATATAGATTCCTTACTGCTCAGTGTGTGTGGACTGACCTGGGACTAGCTTTAGTTCCAAATCAATCCACGTGCAGCATTCCAGCACTTTAACACCTGTACGTATAGACACTGGTCTAAACCTGGTTACTGCACAGTAAGTTACTGCCCAGTAAATGCACATGTAGACCCACCCAGAGTGTAGCAGTCGAGCATAGTGTGTACAGCCACCTAGAACTAGACTAGCTATGAACAGAATGAAGGAATTTTTGGTTGTACACACAACATTTTTTTTAACCTGCTGGTTAGATCCAGCTCATTAAGCAGAGCTAAAATATCGTGTCTTTTCTAGATTCTTGTATCCCACATATGACGTGCCTGTTGCGCAACATGGAACCTGCATAGCCTGAACATGCATATGGTGCTTTCCTTTCACACACCGCTGACACATGCAAATGGCCATCTGGTTTAGTTTTGCACCTAATTGTCTCCACATCATGCAATCCTGTCCTGGGTCCCAAAGCAGTTTCTTCTGCTTTGATCCCCGCACGGCTGTCGGGAGTGGAGAGGTATCAAATACATAAACAGAGAGTAGCTTAGGATAGCTGAGTTCACCTCTTCCTTTGAATTAGAATTTGAATCCAGCATAATCTTTTTGTGCTTGTACACATTGACTCTTAGCTGTATGGTGGGAAAACTACAGGGGCACGTTGCAGAGGGGAAGGAAAGTGGTTACCTATGGGGAACTTCAGGGAGCTGCAGGTTTGTGGCCTGATGGGAACCCTGCACCCTAGATAAGGGGCTGTGGCTAGGTTCACAGGTAGGTGCTTGCATGGGGAACCCACAGGGGATTGAAGAATCTTGAACATAAATGGGCAGGGATAAAAGCCTCATGGTTCTGTATTGTTCGGGGTATTGAGGATGGCCACCCTCACCTCTTTGCACTAAGTTAAGATGATGACCTGCTTGAGCCTATCGTGTCCTGTTTGAGTCCCAACTGAAGCTTCGTCATACTCTGTTTTATTGTTTGCTTGTAATATTATCCGAGTCAACAGAGATTTCAACTCCTTTATAAAAACCCTGGTCAGGAAAGGGATATTTTTATGCTCTGCCATGCTTAGGAGTTCCTTTTTCCTCCAACCCCACACCCCCATCCTTAGTTTTCTAATAGAGTTTCAGCGAGGACTGTTGAAAAGCTTGTAATAGGATCTATAACTATTTTTAATAATGCAGCAGTTTTGAAACCAAATCAGACACCCACCTGTTTCTTTCATTGAAGCTCCACAGAGCAGAGGAATCACCCAAACTATCCAAAGGGCTATTTTAAAAATCTTGTGAAAGCATGCATGCAAAGTGCAGGCAGAGAGGCACTTTGTACTCCTGGAATATTGCTGAATTATTTAGAGCTTCTTTTACTGAAAGATGCATGCTGCAAAGAAACCAGTCCAGCCTCTTGCCCAGTCATATCATCCATCTCCATTTGCAGTGTAACTTCTTGGGTCCAGATGTAGGACCATCTTTGGCTTATACTGAATGTTTCAGTTCAACTTGTGACTAATTTATTCCCTCTGGAACTGCTTAGGATTCAGAGGAAAAACGCTTTCAGTGGCGTTAACTGTCTGGGTAAATATTTTGAATAGTTAGGTGGTTCTGCTGATTCACTGCGGTCTGAAGTAATAGATTTTTTTTCATGATTATTATTTAATGCCAAGGTCCTTCTTTCCCTTTCCTTTTTCAGTCTGCCCTTGCTAAAGTGTTCTGTCCTGTAGTTTCTCATCGGGTGGAAACACAGAGCAGGAATGCTAGAGACAGGTTTGTCACCAGAGCTGCTGTTCCAATGCATTTATCCAAGAAACGCTCTTAATGTGCCTCCCACCATTATTTTTGTTGGTACCCCCCACCATTATTTTTTTTCTCTTCTGGACCTTAGTTGTGGTCAAAACAATTTTTGCAATTGCCAGCTCTACGAACCTGTAATGGTGAACAGGTTGATTCAGCAGTCTTCTGCCTCTGATGGGGACAGTAGGTTTTGTAGCTCAGAACTTTGCTGGTAGGTTTGGTGCCCAACATACAAGGCAGAGAGGATTTGGGGGGGGGTATTGTAGTTGCTAAGTATACATGTGTGGCTTTTTAGCAAAATTATTGGATTGTGCATGAAGGGGTGCTGTATGAAGCAGGCAGACAAAGGAAGAAAGTACTATGGGTCTTTTTAGACTATAACCCAGCTCTTTGTTTAGTGTCAATGATCTTTTCCTTATAAAAGCCACTTTCTGAAAAGGCACAAGTTTAATTTAAGTTGTCATCTCTTTTGCATGTGCATATGGGAATTGTACAGAGTAGAGTAAAAAATCTGCAGTTTCAGTGATCCTAAAGGGTTATTTCTTACCCATCAGCCAGGGGAACGCAACAGGGTTTCTAGCTTTTCTTGCTGCGTTACTTCCTCATTGAAAGCGATAGGCAGGGCTCAGGTTATACTGCCAGCTGTGACTCTGTCCAGGGTAAGCTGCAGAGAGTTAGCCACTGCAAAAGCAGATTGGGAGCTTCCAACTGGATGAGTCAACAGAGATGTTTTGGAAGTGTTTCCATCTGTCTCCTGGAAAGCGAAACGCCGTGCACACAGAAGCATTGTATTCACAAGCAGGTTTGAAATGTTTGGTTTTAGAGGCGTGATTTCTTCGTGCATGTGGGCAGGCCTCAACTGTCTGAAGCAGCTGAGCATTTATGGCACAAAAGTCCTGTCCCCTGCTTCTTCAGACCTAGATGATTGGAGCCAAACTGGGATTTCTTTAAAGGACTTTTTTTTTTTACTGTCTTTTTCCAAGCTTTTCCCAAGCTCCGGGTAAACATGTCCGTAAACAGGATAGGCCTGCTGACGAATATAAAAGCAAACAGACCATTTTCCAGTGCCCTCAAACAGCTGCCCCATTTATGTTGAGCTCCTACACCAGGCACATTTAACCTCCTCCCTGTGGGCAGCACTCCAGGAGCCCCAGCAGACAGTTGCAATGACTTTGCAGACTACCAGTGCCACAGTAAGAGCTTTTTAATTAAAAATGTGAAGAGCTGATAACCTGCAAATGCCAAGTCTCTGCCTGACTTTAGAGGCCATGCCATACCTGACCATTTCTAAAATGTTTGGAGAACGGCATTCAAGGAAGTGATGTACTCGTCTAGAACCAGGGGTGCCAGACCCTTTGAAAGGTGCAGCGAGTTGTGCGGAGATTAAGCTAAACGGATAAGCTAAACGGATAAGCTCATGCTTGTCCCTGCCTGGATGAGTCCCCACCTCCACTGCCTAGCCCTCATGAGAGGAGGTAAGTAGTGTATTATATAAATTCATCTTTGAAACTGGGTGCCACTCAATCTGCAAGAGTTATGGAGGGGGCCTCGAGTCCGGTGAGGGAGGTCTTGAGTCCAAGAAGGAAGGTTGAGAACCACTGATCTGCAGAAACCTGTGTGCAGCTGCCACCCTTTTTGCTGTTCGACAGTGCAGTGAGATCACAACAGTGTCTTTGGGCATTAAAAATGACTTCCTCAACCATAGACGGAGGTCCTGAGCCCTAGTTTCTTTGCCTGACCAGATGGGAGGTCCAGGGCTTTCAGAGAGGGCTATGGTTTTATACAGGCTGCTTGGGGTTTCTTCAGAGTGCAAAAAGCTGGTCATGTGGCAGAGATCCTTCCTCTTGGCCCACGAAGAGGGGTATACTGTACTGCATAAGAGCCAAGAATCCTGCAGAAGCCTTTGCCTTGCCATATCTGCAGATGAAGAGCCCTTGGTTACATGACAGCTTGGCTTGTGGGGGGTATTTTATTACCGCCGTTTTGGTAAAGCGTGAATTTTTTGAGGCAGGTCTACCATTTATTCCAGTTTTGGTGTTAACGGGACCTTAACAGTGGAGGGGACGGAGGGTGGAACTTCGCATAGGTCAGCTGCCCCATGGTAATTGTTTGGTGTGTCCACTCCCGTTTAGCAAGGAGATGCTAAACTGGAGTACCTGCCCTGTGCCCCCGCGGAGCTGAAACAGTCCAGCTCCTTACAGCGAGCTAGTAGCGGACACGTGAAATGGTTCCCCTGGAGCAGCTGGCACGCAGGAAATTCTCCTTTCCCTGCCTTTCCCCTTTCTCCCCCCTTATTCACCAATGTTATTCGCCGCACCATGCCTGTAGTGATCATTCAGGTCTGGCCTTCCTTGCAGTATCCACCGGAGACTTTTAATGATCCCTGCTACAGGGGAGCAGCGGAAGATGCTTGTTATTACAGCAAATTCAAACTCCTCTTAGCCTGCAGAAAAATTCTTAAATAGCTTTTTATTTGATACTAGCTCAGGTTGCGCGTGGCATCCCTGGGAGAGTAAAAGCAGTTACCACTGACCTGAAAAGCCGCAGAGGCTATAAATGTTTCACAGTTTAACTGACGCGTTATTGGGTGGAATTCCGAGCGTTCGTGCAACATAATTCCCCGAAGTCGGCCGTTTGCTCGGCCCAGGGAGGACGAGGACTTGCCCGTTGGTCTGGATCCGGCAGCAGAAACCAAGTCACGTTGCTCCGCACCTGCTTAACCGAAAACGTTAGGCTGCTCTCGTTAGGCCCTTTTGAGCCCTGTGAACAGGCAAACTGTGACGCGAGGCCGATGGGCCATCACCATATGCGTAGGACAGGACCCTGATCTTGAGCGAAGGAATAGCTGGATCGAGCGCGTTCATCCCACCCTGGAGACCAGACGGAGCATGTCGTATTTGGAACCCGCTTGAATTGGATGTAACATCAAGCAGCATCTTGCATTAGCCAACAAAAATACCACGGTCAAAATTTCCTGGCTACTTCCTGTTACTGAAGTCGTATTGTCTGTCTTGGGGAAGAGATTTCAGTCTCCAGAAACCCGTTTTGATCAGGTAAATTTAATTTAAATGGACTTTGTCCTGGTCTGGTAGCTGGCGTGGTGGTGGTGATGTTCTTGTGGATTTTCCCCTCTCACCCAGGCCTTTTTTTCTTAAGGACTGTCTAACTTCTGCATAGAGTTTTATTGCCCTGGATGGAGTGGCTGGAATTTTGTGATCAGCTAAAAAAAATCCATCAGAACTTGCTTGTGAATAATTCCCAGGACTCTGGAGATGAAGAGGATTCTCCTTTATTATTGATACTGAGTCATTTTACAGGCTGATATTAGTCTAGGAGCTGGCATTTTCTTCTTTCACAATGGATGCGCTTTCAAGCAGAGACGAGTCAGGAAAAGGGATTGTCAAATTACATGGTTCATTTTAGGGGTGGGGTTTATTACTCGCAGGGACTCCAGGGATAATGATCTTTTCTGGCTGCCGGTGCCACAAACTCTTTGCAGGCTGAAAATCTACCTGTGTTCTCCTGGCTTATGGAGATAGCAGGCTTATGATTTGGCTCATTCTAGAAATGATAGGAAGAACGGGATCAAACACAGTCGATCTCCCATAGCCATATCGGCTCTGTTGGCTTAATGGGAGAAGAATGCCACTTTTATGAGTCAGGCAAGCAACTTTGGGTTGATACCCTTTGGTGCAGGTGTGATGTTTAGACCTGGACTGGGAAGCACCTTTGACACTGCATCGTAGCCTGTTTAGCAGCCAGAAGCGGGGATTGCAGGCTGCAACCTCTCTTCCTTCCTAACACCAGTTGTCCCCGAAGAAGCTCCTATTTGTAGTCATCTTGTAACACGGTAAATGCATTAATTACTTAGTGAGCTCTCAAGGGTGCTCCCTCTGCTGCAATGGCAGATGGGGCATGGCACAAAAAAAATGCAACGTACTGTATGGAGGGTGTGAGCCCGTTAATTTGTGGGCTGACGAGCTTCCACTTTCCCAGATGTTATTGTTGTTCACTGTTGGCCGTATGTCCATGGTCCTTGGGTCAGATGAGAAAGCTTTAAACTGTTGCAGCGAGGGCTGTGCTGGCGGGGAGGGGACACGACACACCGATGTCCGATGTGCTGCCTTAGCAGCTGTGCAGTAGATGTCATGCCCAGGCACTTGGCCAAACCTCCCATCTTAAGCAGTGCTTGAGAGAGGGGGCTACACGCAGATCCCTTGAGCACAGTGTTTTGGGCTGGGTTGTATCCTCAGGACAGGCAGTAGCAGGAAGAGGAAGGAACTGTTTGCCCTCTTCCTCCTCTCGGACAAATAGGAATTTGGCTCTTGTAGGTTGAGGGAGCAGCTCCAGTAAACAATTACCGCATTACCTGCTGAGCCATACGTGGGCTTAAACTCTGGCCCTGTGCTGTGGCCCACTCCATTAATTAGGAGCTGGGTGAAGCCTGAAGATCTCTGTGCCTCGTGCACGAAGTAAGGTTATATTTCGTTCTTAAAGTTCATCTGCTAACTGGGAGAGCAGCTGAGGCGCTCTCAGGCCCTTGTTTTTACTGTTGGAACTGCCATTTCTTTTATATCCCCACGCAACTGCACTCTGAAACACTGCTGATGGAGACAAGAAGCCTTCTGTCTTTTGCTGGAGAGACTTTTGTCTGGAAGGATCCACCACTTGCATAAATGCTGCCCTGTTTATCAAAGATTTCCCCTGTATTTTTGCAGCGCTACTGCTCATGGAGTGTTAAAAGCACCAAGCAGTCTGAGAGATGCTTTCAGTGGGTCACGAAGCCTGGTCGTGCCTGTTGTGTTGCAGCTGATCACAGTTTCAGGAGTGTGGTTTCAACTGAGAACCCCTGTACTGCAACCTGTGCAAAGAGAGAGAAGAGCGAGCCAGGAACCAAATTGGATCCGATTTGAAAATAGGAAACACTGTGCACTCTGGCCCTGTCTTGGTGTCTGAGCAGGGTTTGTTTGAACCCTGGATGAGCCATGATAAATGGCACGGTGTCTGTGACTGCATGTGGTGTGTGCTGGAAGGGATGGCCACTGGAGCTGCCTTGGGGGCACGCCCTGGGGAGACTGTCACACACCTTCAGTGCAGTGGCTGTGATTGTTTTATTTTTAAAATACCATGTTAAGGTATATCCTACCAAGCAGCCTCATAAAAGCATGGAACTGAAGGCTTTCCAATGGCTCCATTGTAGTACGTTGCCTCTAGGGAAGCGGGCCAGGATGCAATACGGATACAAGCACAAGAAAAGTTTCATCTGAGCAGGAGCTGGAATCTCGTGAGATGAACCTAGGCGACATGCTGACTTTTCACTGCATTGCAACCCCACATGAGAGGGGGGATGACAGCAGAGCCTAGGTCTCCCTGTGCTGCACCTGTGCTCTTTGGCGAGCCCTTTGCAAAGAAGGAACTCGAATGGGAATTGGAGACACTAACGGGAGGAGCTGTGAGACCTTTGGAAAGGTGAAGTGGTTAGGGCATGGGCAGGCAAAATGTGGCCCACGGGCTGGGTGCAGCCCGCCAGGCCATTCTATCTGGCCCACGGGGCCCCTAAAAAATATAGAAAATTATTATTTATCTTAGTTTCATAGTTTCTAGGGTTGGAAGGGACCTGAGTGGATCATCTAGTCCAACCCCCTGCCATGGCAGGAAAGATTACTGGGGTCAAATGACCCCAGCAAGGTGTTCATCCAGCCTCCTCTTAAAGACCCCCAGGGTAAGGGCCAGCACCACTTCTCTTGGAAGTTGGTTCCAGATCCTAGCTGCCCTGACCGTGAAGTAGCGCCTCCTGATATCTGCCCCCTAGCTGCCTGTCATGCAGCCCTCAATGGCTTGCCAAAACTCAGTAAGTGGGCCTCCATCCAAAATAATTGCCCACCCCTGGGTTAGGAAGTTCAGTGGCTCTTGGATTTGTGAGATCTGAATCTAGGGAGGGTCGGCTGGAACGGGAAGAAATTGGGTAGGATTTAACTGTTCGTAGGTAGCCTTAGTCAGAGGCTGACTTTTCCATCAAGCTCTGGTGCTATCACAGAATTTGGAGGCATCTCGGTATAAACGCTGCATTGGTGTCTGGGAACTGCTGAAGGCAGCGGTATGTCCAGCGCGAGCAAAGGAGCTTGAATTAGCAGCATGGAGTATCAGCTGAACCAAAACCCGTCAGCCTAGCTCTTCTAGTGGGCTGCCCCTAAGGTGCAGCCCACAAAGCCAGCTGGGGGGCAGCTGTAGGAGTGCATTCACAAGGTTTCAAAGAGGTGGGCAGCCCCACAGCTGCTTGCTCTGGCTTGATCCCTGTAGGGCTCCGAACATCGAACCGTGAATCGGCAAATTTCCTCTTGCAAAGTCTGCTGCAAGAAAGTTCCTGGGGGTGTAACAGCATCGGGGCTTGGGGTGAAAACATTGCCTCTGTGGGGAGTAGTTTGTGTAGAAATAATCCAGAAGAGCTCTGCTAATGCTGTCACCCCGTGGGTTTTGAGAGGGTTATATCCTCTCCCAGACCAAACACGACACAGAGCAGCCCTGAAACACCCTGTATCCAAACAAAATGGGCTGATGCACTGCCTGGCCATCATCCCTAGGAAACTCGATGCCAAGCCTGTGCCTGGGACTGATGCCAGGTCATGCCAGTCACAGTCCTTTGTAAGGCTGTGCAGGTGAAGCAGCAGGCCTCTGCAGACTGATGTCGTCCTTGCTGGGAATTGAACCTGGGGAAGACGAGACAGTCTTTTAATTGCCTGCCTCTGAGTTTTCCAGTAAAATCAAGCCCTTTCCTAGTTAGAAATGAGTCACCTTTTTAACGCTGGAGTCCATCACTGCAATTTCAATTTGGGACTGTGTCCAAAGGGTAGGACTCTGGTAGCCAGGGTAAGATGTGGAAGCCCCCCTAGAAAAGTTTGTTCCCATGACTGGACAAGAGAGAAGAAACATAGCCCCTGTCTGCCTTGTGTAGAGCTACCAAAATGTTTTCAGGATACTCATGGCTGAGGGGAGATGGGAAAGAAGAGCTTCCCCAGAGGTGCTGGTGACACTTAACAGGAGCCAGCGGGTGGTTCTCAGCATGCTGTCTTTAAGTCTGTGTTTTTCCAGGTGGGTAAAGATGCACTCAGTACCAGCGAGGGCCGTGGTGCCGGGGTTCTTGGTGGATCCTGCATTCTCCTAAGATTAGTATGGGAACACAAGCACTACATCGGGCTGCTCAGATGCTCTTTAATTAGCGGGTCACCCCAACCGGAGTGGCTGCTCAGTTTGCCAGCTTGCTGCTGCCTCCACAATGCTCTTTTTCTTTGTTTGAATTGGCCCAGAGCTGAGGAATGAATCAGAATTTCAGCCACCAGTTCAAGGCTCCAACACAAGGTGTCATTCAGTTAAAGGCACAGGCACCTTGGGGGTTTGATCTCTCTCAAGCATAATAAAACCCTTCCCCGCCCTTTTTAAGTAAACAGATAATTTTGCACCTGGGACAAGGCCGGGGGCAGCCCCTGATCATCCGCCTGTGCCCAGGCTTTCCGTGGCAGCACTGTTCTTGAAGATGGGGAAGGGGTATCCAAATAAGCTCCTCTCTTAAAATGCTCCCAAAGTTGATGGATGCCAACTGATTGCAAGCATGTGTTCGTTGTCGCCTGAGGAAGTTTTCTTGTTCCCGATCAGTCAGTCCAGGGGCAGATCATCAGCTAGCTGGGTGTCTGGGGTGTCAGAGCTGCTCTCAGTAGCAGCCAAAGTTCTGCGTTCCACCACAAAGTGACTGCTCCAGGCAGACGTCGGGTTATGCCAAACGTTTCCTCCCTCATTCACAACACGGCCTTCCCCTGTCTTTGCAGATCCATCAGGGTTCGTCTTTGACGTGCAGTCCAACACTGTGATGGCCCAGGGAGGAACCTTTGAAAACATGAAGGAGAAGGCAAGTGTGGCCACTGGCTTTTCTTTTACTTGTCACTCTCAGCTGAAGAACAGGTGAAAATTCAGCTTTTGGCTGCTTGCTGAGAGCTGCATGGAAATACACAGTGTGTGGGAACTGACTGCCAGTTTGCATTTGACGGCACTTCACGCCAGTCAAGCTGCATTGTCCTGGCTTCAGAGCGCGTATCCAAAGAGCTGCCAGGGTTTCTGCATCCACTAGAGAGCAGCTTCTGCAGGTTGCAGCATGATCTGCCTGGTTGGAAGCTGAGCAGTCGTAGGGATGGTAAGAAGTGGCTCACGTGTGTCCTTTTGCTCCTGTCTTCCAGATCAGTGCCGTGCGTGCGATAGTCCCCAACCGGAGCAACAACGAGATCATCCTTGTGCTGCAGCACTTTGATAACTGTGTGGACAAAACAGTGCAGGCCTTTATGGAAGGTAACTACTTGCAGTCTTGCGCTAATCAAAAGTGGCTGTGGTGGAGATGTCCGAGTTTGATTCAGCAGAAGTAGTAGGGATTTTTCTATCTGTGCCGCATGGCTTTCAAGAAAGGTCCATAGGTTTTGTCTCTACAGCACTTGTACTTTGGAACGGGGTTTTTTTTTCTTGCTTCTCAAACATCCAAGTACAATCTCCTTCTCTAGTTCCTTCCCAGAAGAGCAAACCAGAGGTGGTTCTCTCATGCTTCCCTTGCTTCTCTGACATCAACCCAGTAAAAGTCAAGAAAGGGACAGTTATATGGGACCAAAATGCCTGACTCTTTCTGCATACACATGGGACTGTATATGTAGACCATGAAGCCTCTGCTCTGCACCTCTGGGGGAGCTTTTCTGCCTCTTTTGAAACATGGATTCCAAATTGCTCTTGGGAGCAGGCGGCCTGTGGCATGTGATAGACTCTGACCTTGCAGGGCAGATGGGGAGTCACTGGTGAAAAAAGTTAGCTCAGGTCAGAGGGTCTGCAGCAAACTCCTGAGCTGAGTCTGGGTCCCAGCTGAGTCCAGCACGCCAGTCTGCAGTATGGCTATGCCAGGTAGGGGTTGGCTGTCTGGTGGCAGCCAGCATAGACATCTGCAATAAATAGTCATTCTGAGTCATTCCCAAAGCAAAAACAAAACCAGTCCTTTCATTACATCAGCTGAGAGAATTGAAACTTAGCTCGTGTGGGGAGTGGCAGGAACTATTCCAGGTGGCCTGAATTGTGGAGACTCCAACACGCAGCCCGCGGAGACAAACTGAGAGCCCAAAACACTTTCTACCGTTCATTGTTGCATTTCCTTTCAGGCAACGCCAGTGAAGTGTTGAAAGAATGGACAGTAACTGGCAAGAAAAAGGTAATGCCTGAAACGCTTGCTAGGGTATTTATCGTCCTTCCGGGTTCTTTGTTTTTTCAAAGGTCGAAGGTATGTTAGACACCAAGCCAAATTGAGAGAAGTAAGGAAAGAAGCCAGATAGGCAAACATACACTGCTATAGGCAGGCTTGATTCCTAGGGACAGGCTCCTGTCCACCAAGTGGTCACTGTTGAGAGGGGGATGCTGCATATGGTGGTTTCAAAGACACTTTAGAAATCCCGTCCTCCACGTAAGCTGCTCATGCAGCATAACGTGTCCCATGCAGCCTTGTTGAATCATCCTGAAAACTTACAGCTGATTCACAAGCTGTCCTCCCCAGCCCCTTGCCACGATGATGGAAACGCTGATCCTTGCTTAACCCTCTGCTTCCCCAGGACTGCACACGGGAGCTACTCGTGCAGAGCTCAGGAGCCTGGGTGCAGCTGTCCTCTGCTGCGCACGAACGCAGAACCCCATGCAGAGGCTTAACATGTCGGCATGCCGTGCTGTGGCACCGACCACGCGGGGATGAGCATTAAAGTGATAGCTGTACTGAAGAGCTCTAATTGGGGCCCAGGAAGGGTAGGAAAAGCCAAAGAGTGCAGAATCGTTTAGGGAGCATGACTGAGGGCTGGTAGTGACTGGAATAGCCTCTGGCACAGGTTTAGCCTATGCTGAGCAGTGGGAAGGAGCAGGGGGAAGCCGCAGGTTGGGTCTCACCGTCACCCAAGAATTAACCTCTGGGAAGTGGCCAGAAGATGGTTCCAAAAGCTGCTGCCATTTGCCTGCCCTGAAGTATCAGCTTCATCTGGTAACGGAGGCATTAGTCTCCTTGATGCGCAGTTGGAGAGGATGGTGCATTTGCCCCTCGTTAATGCCAGCAGATCAGTTCTCATTGTCAAATAAATCCATCCTGCGGTTTCTAGGATCAGCTGCCGGGACTGCCTGAAAAGCATTTAATTCAGTGACTCAGGCGGTCAAGCAGGGTCTGGAGCTTTCCTGTCAGGAGCTAAGCTTGCCCTTGCCTCTGACACGGGCATTTAATCCCTAGAACAAAAAGAAGAAAACCAAGCCCAAACCTTCAGCAGAATCGAGTCCTGGCCTCCCGGATCCCGGAAAATTAGCATCCACGGAAGAGGAGCAGTCGGCAAGCTCAGAGAAAGGCGGGATTAACGGTTACCACGTCAACGGTTCAGCCAATGACACAGAGTCTGTAGACTCACTCAGCGAAGGCTTGGATACCCTTTCAATAGATGCACGAGAGTTAGAGGATTGCGAATCCGCTGCACCACACGGGTCCAGTGGAACAGGTTAGTCCCCGCACGGTGCTGTGGCAGGTGGGGCAAGGAAGGGGGTTTCAGAAGCGGTGTGGCAGCTCTGGCCCGTCTCCTCCTGCCGCCTTTCTTTGGGCCAGTTGTGAATCCTTGGTTTGTTTCGACAGAAATTCTCAGAATATGTAACACCCTCTTTGCTTCTTCATATTATCCTAGGGAGGCTAATGCCTTGCTCAGTAACGTGACGGTGAGGGGGCAGTTGGGGCTGGAGTACCTTTAGCGCTTCCTTTTTCTGCTCCCCTGTTCATTTGTTCCCTTGAACTCCCCTGCTTTTCCGCAGCAGCATCTGAGCTCCAGAATGGCCTAGCAGACCTTGAGACCAAGTCCTCCGTCATGCACTCTCCCCAGAACCCTGCGTCTCTCAGGTCACAGCCCGAGCAGAGGAACACCAGCAAGTCACTGTCCAGGTCCACAACAAGCAACCAGTCTTCTGCTTCCTTGTCTGTAGTGGTGCTGGAAGAGGTTCCTGTTTCTCCTGCAAACAGGAAGCTAGGTAAGGCCTTGAGGACCTGTACATGCTTTGGTTTCTCAGTGGTTTGACACCGTAGGATCTTGTAGGTCACTTTTTTTGTTCCTAGTAGATGGAGAAACTTATAGGACGTTGCTTGTGATGTAAACTACCATCCTTTTTATTCTCTGGCTGGTAATCTGGAGTGCATTTCTCTTCTCTCTGCACAGCTGGAGTTTTGACAGCAGTTTAGATGTAATGCCTGAAGCAGCAAACTCATCTGTGTGATAGGAGCTACGAAGCAGCAGTCAGTTATGCTGCATACATCTAGCCTGCTCTCCAGTGCCCATCCAAAAGCCTTGAGCCTTCTTCCTCAGTCAGAGCTTCTGAAGAGACAGCAGCTGTAGGAAATGACAACCTCTTCGCTATTTTTCCTTCTCTGTGTCCTCTTGCTGGCATATGTGCACAAGAAGGACCTCTGAGACCTCAGTTTTAGGCATAGTCATTATCCTTCGCTTACTGAGATGAGAACATCCAGACCCTGGTGGGAGGGTGGTACACCTGCTTGCTGTATCTAGGACCATAATGAGCAGCTGCTAATTTAGCTTGGTAGGGGTAGCAAGTCAGCACAGGAACTGGTTCTGTTGGAGACACTAACTGCTGTAGGAAACAGCCAGAGTTGTCGTCTTTTTCTTTCAGAGGAAATGGCTGTTTGCACGGCTTTGATTAATTTCCAAAAGATTTCTCTTCCCACAGTAAGCCTTGAAACCTTTCACATACCTGGGCAGTCATTTCACATGATTCAGTGCTTGGATTTGCTATACCTCCAGGTGGACTGCTGTGAGATTCCCCAGCCCGTAGTGAAGGAGTAGACAGTGTATGTGACATAACATTTGATTTCTTCTGTGCATGAAAAGCCACTGACAGCTCTGCTTTCATGTGTGAGGGGAAAATTTTGTTAAGCCCAAAAAATCTTCCCCAAATGATCTCCTTGACAGTCCATGCCACAGCCAGTGCTTTTCCAGTAGGAAGGGGTAGCCAGGAGGTTAAAGCCAAACAGTGTTAGTCCTGAAATGATTTGGAAATCTCCTCTATTGCCTATGGTAGCCCAGAGATTTTGCAGGCTGAGATCCCCAGCTGTTTGAAGTTTCTCTTGTCTCTTGGTGTAGGTTCCAATATTGAAAAATCGGTGAAGGATCTCCAGCGCTGCACCGTGTCCCTGGCCCGGTATCGGGTGGTGGTTAAAGAGGAGATGGATGCCTCCATTAAAAAAATGAAGCAGGCCTTTGCTGAGCTGCAGAGTTGGTAAGTCAAGTCATGCGAGGGGAGACCCACCCATTAGGCATTTAAATTGACAAGCTCTGAATAGGGATCTAGGGTTAATGTAAAGTTTGTGGGTGTCTTAGTTGTGTTTCTCCCTTGCCCCAATCATTGTACTTCAGAGTCTGCAAGGTCTGTGTATTGTAAGGAGGAAGCACTAATTCGAGGTGCTGGAATTTGCAGCGTTTATGTGAATCTGAGTTCTCTACCTTTGCGTATCCACTGCCCAGGCTGTAGCCTATGGAGCGTCCATGTCAGAGCCATTGTACCAGCTGTGCCCAGGAAGGCCCCCAGACGCACAGGGCTTCGTTGTGTCCGTTGTAACCATGACTGACACGCACTGTTCTGCCAAGATTTCGTCTCCCTGTCACTGGCTCCCTCTTCAGACACTGATAACCTAAGGAAATTTCCAGACAAAATACATCACTGTAAGACTCTAGTGCCATCAACTTGTTATTGTGAGGAAAACCTTGAGTGGTGCATGTTTCTCAAAAGAAAAATACCTGGTCAAGCTCAACAAGTTGAGGATGAGGTTAAGCACAGTGGATGAGGGCCTGGGCAGCACTGTTAGAAGGCATAAAACACATGTTAAAAGAACATCTACAGTCCTAAGTAGGCTGGGCCATCCCAGACTCACTTTGCATGGTACCATCTCTCAGTTTTCTGGGGACTTCAATGTGACAGCCCTCTTAATTCACAGCACCGGACCTGTTACCTGCCTGAGCTACATATGCTGCTGAGCCATCCCGCCCAGTCGTCCCAAATGCGGACAGTGCTGGTGAAGAAACATTTAATTAGAAACTGCACCGTGTTCTACTTGCCGGGAGCAGGTAGCGTTTGACAGGCAATTAAGATCGCTCTCGTGGTAAAGGCTGAGAGGAGATAATTTGGCAGATTCGCAAATCTATGTTAAAACCTGTCTCTCTCCACCTGGTGACAGTGTCTGGCCTTTGAGCAGGGGGAGCGTTGCAGCGATGTGCAGACAGTTGTAACGTGGTTAAAATGCTGCCAGAGTACATGATCACTGTAGCCTCTAGCCTGCAAGTACTTATGCACACGCTTAACTCTGCTGCTGTGAGATGCTGCATTGATTTTAATGGAGCTGCTCGTGATGGCTGAAGTGAGTGTGTGCATATGGGATCACTGACTACTGGCCCTGATCCTGCAGAGGCAAAGCATGGGGCAGTGGAGCCACTTTTCAGGTGTGGACGGCTCAGGAGCAGCAAAAATGTATGGGGGTCCCCGGATTTAGGTATCTGGAGGATGCCCAGAGAAGTTTGGGGGTCCCCCAGTGTCATGAGTGTTTGACCTTACCTGCATCTCTGACCTTCCTGCTGTCTGAGGTGTTGAAAAATAATGTGAGCATGGAATTTCCTCTCTCTTCAATAGTTTCATTGGATTTTTTCAGTCTGTAGCTAAGATATTTATAATCTTTGTTCACACAAATGTTCTTAATGGATTTAAATTAATATTTATTATTTATGAACCGCTTCTGTCAATGGATTTTGTCTACGGGCAGTAGAAGTCGTTTTAATTATTGCTGTAACCCGTTTATGGCAGTGGCTTTGTTGTCTGCCTTTCTGTATAGACAGAAGCCCTGAAGACCCCCTCGTTAGAATGGAGAGCCGTATCTTGTGGCGGAAGTGCCCGTTTCTGTATCGGAATTCCTTGCCCTTTGCCTTATGTTATTCACAAAACACTGGCATCCTGTTTGGAAAGGGTAAAGATTCAAGTCCAGTTCGGCAGCCTCGCTCCGATAAGCCTCTCTGTGCTCTTGATTGCCAAGTGAGAACCAGCGTGAACCAGGAACTGCAGGTCCGTGAGGCAGGGTCCTTGAATGCATGTCTGGAAGGCAGCCAGTGGGAACCTCCTTCAATAAATGCCAAGTGAACAGCACCCTGCTGGGTGGCTGATAAGCAGTGACGCTGCTGCAGCTGGGTCAATTTAACTCCAGGAGAAAAGATTACTTGCCCTTTCCTGCAAGTGACGCAGCTGGGGAGCAAATCCTCCCTTCCCACTCCATGCTTCGAAGAACAATTGGCATCCTTTAGCTCCTGTTAGCACAGGATCTTGCAGTTAATGCCTTGCGCTGACGCTGCTCTCCGGGTGGCTCCCTACGAAAAGAAGAACTGGTTTAAACAGTCTTTTTTTCTCCAAGGCAGCGAGCTAAAGGGTGGGAACGCTTGGGGCAGTTTGGACTGTGAGGATGTGCGTGTGAGCTGCTTGGCACACAGGCTTTGAGAGAGGGGACAGTGTCTCCAGTCAACAAACTTCCTCCACCTTCCAGAAAGAATCCCAACCAGCTGGCAGCGCCAAAGGAATTGGAGTCACGCTCAGCCATCTGCTGTCAGATTGACTGACTGTTTCCTGAGCGCTGGTACACGGTCCCCGCTGTGCGCTTGTTAGCACCAAACATGAGGCACCCAGCTCTGTTTGTAGCCAGGCTTTGCGAAGCAGTAGCTGTTCTCTTATCTGGGGGCCTAGAAGCTCTCAGCTAAGCCCGTTGCCTACCAGCTGGGCCTGAAAAGGGTTTGAGGCATTCTTCCTCTTCAGCTGCAGTTGCTGCACTTGGTCATCCTGCTGTTCAGGAGACTTCTCACTGTGCTCTGCCTAGGCAAGATGGCTGTGAAGTGGGCTGCACCGCTGGGTTTGAGACTGCGCCCTCACAGACTCTTCTTTTCACCCTTCCTGTCTTGGAATAGCAGACATCCTCGTCTCGGCTGCCTTCACAGAGCCACAGCTGCTGCACGTGCTCCTCCAGGTGGGAGGCGGCATTGGCAGCCGAGATCCAGAGGTAAACGTGAGGTTGAGGTGTCCCACGTCGGATCTCTCGGCAGTCACGTGCCTTCATGCCCTTACCGCAGACCTGCCAGGCGTGCTTCGGTGCTCTCCAATTACAGTCAATCTTGCAGAGGCCTTTGTATCCCAGTGTCAAGAAAAACTGACCCCCAAACCCTCTAGCGCATGCGTGAGCGCAGCAGCTGCTTGCTTCGTTGCGCTAATGGACAGTATCTTGCTGGCACCGCTGACAGGGCTGGGCTGCAGTGGAAGGCAGCATGTCTGATGGGCAGATCCGCAATGCATGAGCTCGTCCTTGGCCATCTCCCCTGCAGTTGTGCAGGGCCCAACTGCAGCTGTCCTTCCCCTCCCAGGTGCACCTTCTCCAGGTGCAGACTCCATCTCAGCTGAGAACCTGGGCTCTCCTCTCCACCCCGCCATGCAGGCTTGTCTTTGGGACGGACAAACATGGATGCGTTGCTGAATGAACTGACCCCAGGAGTCCATCTGCATAGCAGGAAGCTGGGCAGTCTCACTCAGGTCCACACCAAGTCACTTGTCGCTGCGCGAACCTCAAGCAAAGCCACTTGCCCTGTGCTCCTGGTCGGCCGAGCTGTGACATTGGGTTAAAAGTCCCGGCTGAGCCTGGGGGTGAACTCAACTGCAAACAAAACCCGGCCTTAATTGGAGTGAGTTGTTGGAGGGCTCTTGGATTCACCTGTTAACCCATAGACACATCTAGGCAGCAAAGCCAGAAGTGGCTGATAGAAGCTGGGCATTAACCTTTGTAGGGTGGGGAGTGTGTGTATCCAGGCAGGACTTGAGCGGGGTGGAGCGCAGTGCAGGTCCCCTGAAGCACTCGCAGGGCTCCCCACAAGAGCAAGCTACTTCTGTACTCAAGGAGAGGGGAGTTAGCATCCCAGTGTACAGCTCATGTGCTCCTAGTGAAGGACAGCACAAGCAGAGAGGAGAGCCCAATTCCCAGCAGAACTGAAATCCAGACCTGGAGAAAGTGTGCTTTGGAGGGGAGAAACAGCTCTAGGGTGTGCTGCTCTGTCCCCCGGCAAAGCCCGTGGGAACTGGATTTAGCGCACTTGAAGTCTGGAAGCAGGGCAAGGTGTCACTTTGTGTGTGCAGTCTTAGCGCTCCTGCATCCTCTCTCTGTGCATTATGGCCACATTTAGAGCCCTGCCCTGGATGGGGGCCCCTTGTGCCAGGTTCAGAGACCATCCCTGTCTCCTGGATAAATGGAAGCACAAACCCAAAGGCCTGATTGGTGCAGAACTGATTAAATCCTGCTTCAGTCTTAGCCACACACCTCTGGAGAGAGCAGGTCAGCAGGCCACATTTACAGTGGGTGCAGTTGACCTCCCCTCTGTCTTTTCCACAAGCCCAATTAACTCCACGTGGCCCTCTCAAGTCGAGGTGCAGAGACACGGAGCTCCCTGTCATCTGCTCCTCGTGCTCAAGGATTGGCTGCCACCTGGATTGGCTGGACTGAGCCGCACTGGGCTTCTGCTGCTCCAAGAGAAACAAGAGACACGCTCTTGAGGCCCAGGAGAGATTGCAGGGAAATGAAGGATCTTCTTGTGGGCCTTTGGTCCCCACTTGGCTGAAAGTTCCCGGAGCCATAGAGGAAGGCTGAAGTTTTGTTCCGTGGACTTGGATGTGGGTGGGCAGGTTAAGCAAGAGCAGGTCTTACCTGCTGGCCTCTGAAACATTGTGTGTATGAATCCTGAGCTGAGAGCCCCATCAGGGACTGGGAAACCAGGGGAAGCTTCAGCATTCGGTCTTCGTGAGTGGAGGAATAGCCCCCCCGCCCCACTCCAGTCTCTGATCCATGCCATTGCAGAGAATGAAATGTGCATCTGAAGTGCGATCAGATCATAGCCAGCTGCTGGCTCTGGGGCCTTGTGGGGATTTTCTAAAGCTTTCCTGCCACAGGAAAGGCCACTCGAGTTCCTTCTCAGCAGTTTCGCGAATGCCTTTTTTTCAAGGTTTGTAGCAGGGTCAGGCCGAGAGCAGAAGGAATTGGCTTTTTTTAGTGTTAATGTTTCATAACGAAGCAGCTGACTTCACCTCACCTTGTGCATCCATGTGGGGGAGAGCAGGAGCAAAAGCAGCTCAGGAGAGCAAGGCTTTTTACTGCTGCCATCAAAGCCATAAAACCAGGTGGCCCCAGCGAGCCCAGCGGTCATTAGCCCGGTCTGTTATTCAGTAACTCCCAGCAGATGAGGGACCGGTGCCTGCAAGACCTCTGGATTCTGCCTCCTGGGACCAGAGCAGATAGAGGTTGAGCTACCTTGTTTGTGAGCAGCAGTCCTGCCAAGGTGGCTCGGCAGTGTCCAGCCTCAAACCACGCTTCTGTGATTACATTTTACCCAGGGCACCGCGTGTTCCTCTCCAGTCCTGGACATGGTGACCCTGTGCTTATGACATGTCGTGGCCACTGTGACCACATGTGTAGCTGGCTGCTCAGAAAACCAGGGCAGCAATTTACACTAGGGTCCACATCACTGGGTTTGGGGAGCGGAAGATTTACACAAAGCCACCCACCTTCCCAAATGGGAGTGCCGGGAGAGCTGGGCGCCGGCGTCAGCTGGCCTGCTGCTGCCATCTGTCGGCCTGTTCCTGGCTGACACCGACTCGCTGCCGATGGCAGGGCCTATGTTAGGAGCAGTGTCATGGGTGCCTGGTTTACTTGTTCCCCATGCCGTTCGCTGACTTGCTTTTACTTCTGACTTATTGGTCTGCACAAAGATCAAGCTAACTTCCCTGACTGTGTTTTTTGTCCTCTTTCCCTAGCCTGATGGATCGGGAGGTGGCGTTACTAGCCGAAATGGACAAAGTCAAGGCAGAAGCAAGTAAGACACAGATTTTTTCAGTTTAAAAAAAGCCTGGTCTCAAAAGCTGTTGATGTCTGACACACTCGCATGGGAGCACAGTGGGCAGTTCACCTTCTGATATACACCCTTCTCTGGTGAACAAACACAACACAGGCATATGGCAGGGTCCATTTGGGAGGGTAGCTTTGTTCTGCAGGTTACAATGGCATTTAAATGGGACACGCACCATAGCTTCCCCCTATTAGTTTTATGCCTTTACTGTTTTACCAGGTTTGTCCAGTTCCAGTGGAAAGTTTCTCTTACAGAAGTAGCCATCCCTCTGTTGTGGCTGCAGTCCGTGCTTCTGTGTAAGTGCAGGCAAAGGACAGCAGGCAGTAGACTAGCCCCTTTTTATTAGTTCTCTGAGCTAAAAGAAATGAGCACAGCAAGTGGTGAGCAGCAGGTTTTCGGTTGTTAAAATCTGGGGCGTCCTGAAGCTAAGGAAACTTCTTTTTAAACGTGACTTTTAGCCAGATGATAGCCCTTATTTACAACCCTGCTTTTTGTATTAAAGCTTAATTTATTCAAGGCAGTTTTAAGTCTGGGTGACTCTTCTCATGCCGCCAAGACTCTGCCTAATTTAGCTGATAGAACCGGGTAGTCAGTTGAAATGCGGGCACGTTTCCTGCATGACGGTATCTAGGTGGTGGGTAGGTATTAGAGCTTCTCCAGATCATTGTTTTCCCTGCAATGTGATAATTCTGCAGGGTTAGGAAAAGAGCCTCGACAACAGCAAATGCGTAGGCTGAAGCAGAGAGCATAAATTCCACTTGGATGTCCTCTGTTTTTGCCTGGAGTTGTACTGAAAATCAGTTTAGCACCTGCCAGTCAGCTGAAGCTGTCTGGGCTGAACAGGAAGGAATCAGGTTGGAGGGAGCAGACTGCTTGCCTGTTTTATCCTGTGTTCGGGTAGAGACGTGCTGGCACCACCGAAATGAGCACTCTGCCTTTCATAAAAACGGGGCAGCTAGTTTCTAATTGCTCACCAGTAGCCTCATTAACCAGGGCAGCTTCTCAGGTCTCACAGGTACGCCCTGGGCAGTGTAGATGACTCACAGGGCACAAGTTGACAGTGATGCTGTGGGCCAGGAGCCTCCACTTCACAGATCGGCACCATGTGGTACTTGGCACTGTACAAAGGAGGAACAAAAGAAATTAGATTTCAGCAGTCTGTGGGTCAGTAGGGACCGGTCCTGCAAGACCTCTACAAGGTGAAATCTGGGGTGAGGCGAAACTGTGCCAGGCACTGAGTGTGCACTGAATGTGCAGCTTTCCTTGGGTGCTCTTCTCTGCAAGGGGAGCCTTGCGGGACAGGGCAGTGTCCAGT
The DNA here is from genome assembly GCF_052110815.1 of Crocodylus siamensis. Lineage (NCBI taxonomy): Eukaryota > Metazoa > Chordata > Crocodylia > Crocodylidae > Crocodylus > Crocodylus siamensis. The sequence goes on from NC_143400.1 coordinate 5,946,733, forward strand.
TCTGATTGGTATCTTCCTTCCCAGCCTCTTCAAGCCCAGCAGTCCCCTCTGTCCCCGCTGCCAAAGTTGGGGTTTAAACTGCCTAGCTCCTGTCACAATCCAATTCTACAGCCACTCAGTATCCAGCTCAGTGCTGCAGTTCGTGCCTTTATCTGCGTGGTACCCCTACATGGCATCCCAAGATCCTGGTAGAGAAGAGAAACAGCCCCCAAAATACAAGTCCTCAATGCAGCTCACAAACCTGGAGTCCCTAGATGAGGTTGGAGGGTGCCCAAATTCTGCCAGACGGAAACATTCTGCCCAGACGGAGAGGTGTTCAATTTGGTTCGGAGCAGTGTGTGCATCTAGAGATGCAGGTCCCTGCAGCTCGAGAGAGGGAGGCAGAGCCCTGTGAGCCAGTCCTTTTGCTCTGCACTTTGATGCCTGGTCACCCTCTTTTCGCCTGGGCTGCCTTGGGGCAGAACTGGAGGAATTAGACTCTCAGTGGATGGATTCCTCCTTCCCCATCAACAGTACTTCATAAGCTCATGAGGTGTCCTTTGCAGTGGAAATCCTGGTCAGCCGACAAAAGAAAGCAGAGGCTTTAAAGAAGATGACGGATGTGGCCGTGCGGATGTCAGAGGAGCAGCTGGTCGAGCTCAGAGCTGACATTAAGGTGAGCTCCTCTCTTCCTCGGTGTTACATGGCCTGTCTGGCCATGCTCGCCTGTGACAGGGGAACGTGCTCAGTGCAACCCCCAGGGAGAGGGAAGCAGACTTCTTTCCAGTGCTGCGTCTGCTGGGCACGATGGTGCTGTGAGCTGTGGCACACTTAGTCCTGCATCTCCTTTGCAGTCTGGTTTGCTAAGCTGCCATTGGCACAGCTCAGCCTTCCAGCACACAGGGGATAGTCTGCCCTGGTCTGTCGGGCAGTGTCCTGCTGCCCCCACCCTCTTGTGACTTCCTTCCACCGAGGCTTTGACCCACTAGAGCCCTCTGCTTTCACGTTTCTTAAAACTTGCCATTTACCCACGTTTCCTCCACCACGAGAGGTCAGCACCGAGCCACTGAAGGGGTCTTTTAAAATCCTGTCTGAAATCAGCCCTGTGCCCAGTTTCTCCCTGCAGTAATGGCTCCTAAACCCAGCTTTTTCCTCCTCTGTTTGCTGACAGCATCCACAGGAGAGTTGTGGAGCCTGAGTGAGTGAGTGACCCTGCAGAAGTGACATGTGCTGGGAGACAGAGACAGGCTTTACTAGTGTACACATGCATGTGGGCAAGCAGCATGCAAGGCCCCACACTGCTAGCGGCCCTCTTAACTGTGCTGGGCCTGGGTCTGGGCCTGGCCCTGGGCCCAAGAGGCTGTTCCAGCTTGGAGCCCCATCTTCCCTCTGGAACAGTGCGTTTCACTCGGGCCTGGCATTAACATGTAGGCACTCCCTCTTGTTTCAGCACTTCGTTAGTGAGCGCAAGTATGACGAAGACCTGGGGCGGGTGGCGCGGTTCACCTGCGACCTAGACACGCTCAAGAAGAGCATCGGCTCATTTGGCCAAGGTGAGGCGGTGCAAGTGGCACAGGGGCTGCAGGGGGACTGGGCACTGGTTGCTGTCACACTGGAGAAGCCTCCAGATAGGTCCCCATACCATACGGTCTGTAGGTGGCAGCATGGGTGTTCAGGGGAGAAGGTTAGGGTTAGGGACGTGAAATTACCCATGACCTGTTGGTCTCTGCTTTCAGTCTCTCACCCAAAGAACAGTTACTCGACCCGCTCTCGGTGCAGCTCTGTTGCATCCATGTCCTTGAGCAGCCCGAGCGAAGCTTCTGCTCCCTCCACCCCTGAGTGTGCCTCTGCCTCTGCTCCAAGCCTTACGACCGGGAGCAAGAAGCCCCCACCCTCCACGGATGCACCCGCAGCCGTAGTGAACTCCAGCAGCCGTCCATACCAGCCTCAGCGAGAGGTAGGTGGCCGCTTCCCTGCCCTTTTGCAGCAGAGGTGTTCGTGTCCCTCTCGGGGAGGCTTCCTAGCTGTGTTGTATTATTCTGAGTTTTGTGCCCTGTATTATTCAGTCCTGCTGGAGTTTGTCCCAGTGCAGTGCCATGAAAAGCTGCGCCCTGGTGATGGGGCAAGAGGGCACAACAGTGACTGAGGCCCCCAGAAAGGGGCTGGAAGGATCCTTGATTGCTTGCACTCATGTCATGGTTAAACCGCGCTGGTGGGCAAAGAGCACTGACTGCTGCCCCAAGCCTGAGAAGGGTGCTCTGTGCCCGGGCTTGTCTGACAACCTGGCCCAATAGAAGCAGTTACCGAGCAAAGCCTGCTGCGTGGCTGGAGGATCTGTGGTGTGGTGTCTGACTGTCAGGGACCCATGAGAGCCAGTGCCAGCCCATGCCAAAGGAGGGTGTGTGAAAGCCACCTCTCTACGAGACCATGCCAGGAGGTGCTGGCACAGGCTCCTAGTCCCCCAGAGCTGGCTTGCCAGCATTGCTCACCAGCTTTCCTTTCTGTTCCAGGGAAACAGGAGACCAGGACAAGGCTACAGGCCCCAAGGCCAGCGCCACAGCGGCCCCTCCAACCCCGGCCGATACGACCATGCAAACCGGCCCCGGAGTGGGCCCGGGTATCAGTCCAGCGCCAGGTACCAGAATCCCCCCTCCCGACCTCCAGGGAGCATGAGCGATTTCAGCCAGACTCATTCCACAGGAGCCAACAGCACGACCCCCTCGGAGCCGCGGCAGCCCCTACCCCCGGCCCAGCTGCGGTCCTGCCCGCCCAGCGCCGAGGCCAAGGGGCTCCCCCAGCGCAAGCCACGGTCCAGCCAGCCCGAGGGTGCGGGTTCCTGAGGGCGCCCGCACTGCCTCCCCCGGGAGCTCGGCTCCGTAGCAGGACTGTAGGGAAGTAGCTAGATGTTAACGAAGGAAAGTTTACACTTCTCATTTTTGTGCCACTTTTCTTCCTTCCCCCTTTGCCTCCTTTCTTCTCTTCCTTGTGGAAGCTACGTAACACATCTGCCCTGCGCCTGTTGGGAAATGCCCTGATGCTGCTACATCTGCCGGGCATCCCCAACCCAGGCGGGTTCTCTCCCTTCTAGGCCAGCCCACCTCTTAGCCAAAAACCCACCTCCCAGAGTCCTACAAGCCAGTCCCAGGGCTTCTGGTCTGTGCTCTGCTGGCCAGGTCATCCTTAGAGCAGCAGACTGCTCGTGCTGGCAATGAAGACAGCTGCTGTGCGACCCCAGTGGGCCGGCCAGACCAGAGAGAGCCAAGAGGGCCGTGGGCAACCGCTCCTCCAAGCCCCATGCTTCTGAACTGGAGCAGCCATATCTTCAAAAGACTGGAAAGCTTTCACGTCTAAACATAGGTGTTCCCTGGTTTTATTTGGGGCGCTCTCTTCTTTGCCCCCAGCCCCACCTGGCCCTGAAACTAAATTTCTAGCAATACCAATTAGCAGAGCTAATCCTAGGTGAGACCAGTCAAAGCGCTACTGTCGTTCTTTATCGTTGTACAAATAAAGACGATGTACGTGTTGAACCGCCCTCACCCATGCCTCACTACCGGCGGCTGGCAGTGGAGGACGGAGCATGGCACAAACCGCAAGCTGGTTCCTCATTCGTTTGCAGGCCGTCCGTGGGGACGTGGATGTGGAGGTGATTTCGGAGCTGCCCGGTTTTTAGAAGCCCCCCAGCATGGCAGCAGCTGGGGCACGGTGCAGCGCAGGCCAATGACTGTTCAGACTCACTAGCATCTTGAAGGCTGAGAACGCCACTTGGGCACCCAGTTATTAGGGCTGGGCCCCTGCTACTTTCCGACTGGAGACCTCACCAGGGCGGGGAGGAGCTGTTGCATCTTCTGCCCTGCTCCAAGCGGTGACTTCGAGCCCTGATCCCTCGCTCTGTGCTGCAACAGCACTGTACGTGAGGCGTTATCCCACAGTGCATCCTCGATGGTCCCGGGGAAATGGACACTGGGGCTGGCAAACCCTGTAAGTGCAGCCGAAAGTCTCTCAGTTTCGGAGCAAAGGAAACCTTGGGCATGAAAAACCAGGCTGGCTTTGTGTTCCAGTCTCTCGCCCTCGGCTGCGGCTTTACGCAGTAGTGCCACGCTCCCCTGGCGGCTTGCCTGCCCGACCCAAAATGTCCACCTGCGTTTACACCCCCGCTTCTCCCTTGAATCGACGCAGCCTAGGCAGTGCAGCCCCACGGCCCCCCCAGGTCCTGCATGTATTGGGGGCCAGACAGCAATTCCCTCTGGCACGCAGGGCTGCGATCCACCGTGCAGCACAGCGATGGCCTGCCGGGTTTTGGCCAGGTCCCTTTGGGCCTCCCTCTCTGATGCTGGCACCAGCACAGCTCCCGGCTGCTTTGGCTTTGCTTTTTTTTCTTTGCAAAAGACTTTCCCTTCTTTGCTGAAGAGAATGGGATGGTCCAAGCCTTGCTGACCCGGGCACATGATGCTGCCTGCCCCCTGGCCACAGAAGCGGGCAGCGATGTGCCCCTCACCAGGCCTGCAGGCCCCTGGGTGCTGAACCAGGACAGGAGGCTGGCGGAGCAGGGATTGCTGCTGCCGCTCCTCTTCGCCCTCCCCCGGCGCTGCTAAATACGGCACTTCTAAATGCAGATCTTTCTTTCTTTTTGCTGTTATTTTTCACCCCGCTCCCAGTTGCCTCCATGGCGCAAAACCGCAGTAGGGGCATCGAGCTGGCAAGGCCACCCTGGAAGCCGTGAGGGGCTTTTAGCAGCTCCCCCCCCAACTTGACGTGCTCGTCAGCCTGTCTCTGCTTTGTGGGAGGGGAGAAGGGAGACTGTGCTTGCAGCCCCCATTCCCGTGGCCTGGGGCGGTGGGTACTGTTGGACCCATTTTAAAGAGTGCGAAACTGAGGCTGAGCCCCCGGGCTGGCTCCAGGGCCAGGCCGGCGTGAAAGGGAGGGGAAGCCAAGTGTCCTGGGGAGGGGGCAGGGGTCCCCAGCCGCCCCCGCGGGGCACCCAGGCTCCCTCCCCGCTGCCCTCGAGGGCTCCGCGTTCAAGCCTGGGGCGCGGTCCCCGCCGTTTAACCCCTTCGCGTCCCAGCCGCGCCGTACAGCGCCGAGCACCGGCCGCCGCCCCCGGGCGCCACTTGTCCCAAACCGTCTCCTAGGCGACGGGGGAGGGGGGCAGGGGCCCAGCTCCGCGCGGGCCTGGCCCTTTAAGGGCGTGTCCCGCAGTCTCCATGGCAACCCCCCGCGGAGGATGCTGCGGGAGGCGGGCGGCGGCGGCTCCCCGCGGCCACGGGAGTGCGGGGCGCCGCGGGGGCATGCCGGCCGGGCGCGGGGCCGCGCGGGGCAAGTGCGGGGCAGGGGCGCGGGGCGCGGGGCGGGCGCGGGCGGGCGCTGAGCGGCGGGCGCTCCCCGCAGGCGGCCCGGGGCGGCCGGCGGCGGGCGCGGGCGCGGGGCCCCGGCGGAGGATGGCGGCGCGGGGCGGCCGCCGGCCCTGAGATGCCCGCGATGAGAGGCCTCCTGGCCCCGCAGAACACCTTCCTGGACACCATCGCCGCGCGCTTCGATGGCACGCGTGAGTGCCGCGGGCCGAGCCCCGCGCGTGGGCCGGGCCGGGGGGGCTCTGCACACAGAGCGGCTGCGGGGTGGGCACCCCCGCCCCGCCCGGAGCTCCCGGCCAGCTTCGCCCGTGGGCGCGGGACACGTCCCCGCGGATAGAAATAGCTCCGCCCCGCGCACACCTGCTCCCGGGCAGCAGCGGGACGTCGGCCCCGCCCGCCCGGCTCGGCCTCAGTCTCCCCGTCTGTAAAATGGGCACCAACCCCCAGGCCCCCCCCCCACCCGTGGCCCGGGCTATAAATACCCGGCGGCGGCGGCGGGAGTGACAGTGCGCGGGGGGCGGCCCGCGCCAGCGCCTGTCACCGCAACTGCAATTAGCGCGCGGCGGCCCCCGCGGCGCGTCACCGCCTGGCAGGGGGCTGCCCGGCCTGCCACGCGGGTCCGCGCCCCCGCCTCCAGCACCGCGGACAGCGCCCGGCCTGCGGGCGGGGGCATCGCGCCTCTGCCCCCCGCCCCCGGGGCGGCCCGTGTGCAGATGTGTGCGAGGGACGTGCAAAACACACCCACGCGTGCTGGGGCGCGCTGACACCCACAGGCAACAATGCATGCAGCAACATGCACAGCGCCTGCAACAATGCATGCACGCGCACGCAACATGCGCGCAAAAAGAGCCAGCAAAGCGCACGCCAAATACGTTCAGATAATGCAGCGTGCATGCCAAATCCACGCGAAGGTACTCACGCATGCTAGATGCACGCACCCCCGTGCCAAGCACGTGCAAACACATGCACAACTCCTGCAAAGCACACAGACACATGCAGAGTACACACACGCCGCAGGCAAATACGCGCAAAACCTGGGCAACAGACACATGCAGCGGGCGCGCAGAACGCATGCGAATGCACTACGAGATGCAAGCTGCGCACCGCGTGGGCAAAATACACGCAGCCACAGGTAGGACGTGCAAGATGTGTGCAACGCGTGCGAATCACATGCAAAGTGCGCGCACGGATGTATATGCATGGAAAGTGCCTAGAACAAGCATGCCAAATGTATGCAACGCAGCCGGGGTGGGGGGTGGGGGGGACCCCACGCGGCCCCCTGCCCACGCCCACGTGTCTCGCAGACAGCAACTTCGTGCTGGGCAACGCGCAGGTGCGCGGCGCCTCGCCCGTGGTCTACTGCTCCGACGGCTTCTGCGACCTGACGGGCTTCTCGCGCGCCGAGGTGATGCAGCGCTGCTGCTCCTGCCCCTTCCTCTACGGGCCCGACACGGCCGAGCTCGTGCGGGGCCAGATCCGCCGCGCGCTGGACGAGCGCCGCGAGCTCAAGGCCGAGCTCGTGCTGTACCGCAAGGGCGGTGAGTGCCCGGGCGCGGGGGGGCGCGGCGCGGGGCCAGGACGGCCGCAGCGCGGACAGGCCTGGTGGTCGGGGCTGGGAGCCACGACCCCTGGGGTGCCACGCCGCCCAGAGCATCTCCCCCCCGCACCCAGGCGTGCCCTTCTGGTGCCTGCTGGACGTGGTGCCCATCAAGAACGAGAAGGGCGAGGTGGCACTCTTCCTGGTCTCGCACAAGGACATCACCGAGACCAAGAGCCGGCCCGGCGCCGAGGCCCGGAGAGAAGGAGGTGAGCGGGGTCGCGCCACGGGGCGGAGGTGGCACGTGGCACCGGCGGGGCCCGGGCACCGCGTGATGGGCACGTGTCTCCACGCAGGCGGGCGGCGCCGCTACGGCCGGGCCGGGGCCAAGGGCTTCAATGCCAACCGGCGCCGGAGCCGCGCCGTGCTCTACCACCTCTCGGGGCACCTGCAGAAGCAGAGCAAGAGCAAGCACAAGCTCAGCAAGGTGCGCAGAGCTGGGGGAGGGGGGGGGGCCGCGCGGCCTGGCACTGACCTCCGACCCCGGCCCCCAGGGCGTGTTCGGGGCCAAGCCGGCGCTGCCCGAGTACAAGGTGGCCGCGATCCGCACGGCGCCCTTCATCCTGCTGCACTACGGCTCCTTCAAGGCGGGCTGGGACGGGGTCATCCTGCTGGCCACGCTCTACGTGGCCGTGACCGTGCCCTACAGCGTGTGCGTGGGCCCCGGCACCGCCGCCGCGGCCCCCGGCTCCGCGCCGCCCGCCCGCGCCCCCCCCAGCGTCTGCGACCTCTGCGTGGAGATCCTCTTCATCCTGGGTGAGCCCCCGGCTCCCCCATGCTGGGCTGTGCGACGCCCATGCCCCTCGCCCCCTGCCACCCCAGGGCGTTAACCCCTCGCTCCCCGCAGACATCGTGCTGAACTTCCGCACCACTTTCGTCAGCAAGTCGGGGCAGGTGGTGTTCGACCCGCGCTCCATCTTCCTGCACTACCTCACCAGCTGGTTCCTGCTCGACCTGGTGGCCGCGCTGCCCTTCGACCTGCTCTACGCCTTCAAGGTCAACGTGGTGCGTGCCAGCCCCGGACTTCGGGCCAGGCTGGCGGGGAGGGGGGACCCCAGGCATCCAGCCCCGGGGAGGCCTCGGGACCAGCTCCGGGGTGGGGTAGATGCCGGGGCAGGGCCGGCCGGACTCCCCTCTGCCCTTCACCCTGCAGTACTTCGGCGCCCACCTGCTGAAGACGGTGCGGCTGCTGCGGCTGCTGCGGCTGCTGCCAAACCTGGACCGGTACTCACAGTACAGCGCCGTGGTGCTCACGCTGCTCATGACCGTCTTCGCGCTGCTGGCACACTGGGTGGCCTGCGTCTGGTTCTTCCTGGGGCAGCTGGAGATCGAGAGCAGCCCCTCGGAGCTGCCCGAGATCGGTACACCTGTCCAGGGGTGCAGCCGGGGGGGTCCCTGCCCTGTGGTTGCCCTGACCCTTGCGCCCCCACCCCACAGGTTGGCTGCAGGAGCTGGCACGGCGCCTGGAGACCCCTTATTATCTGGTGCGGAGGAACTGCAGCGCGCCCCCCACGGGCCCGGGGCCCTGGGCCTCCCCTGGCCCCGACTGCAGGGGCAACGGCAGCGGCTGGGAACTGCTGGGAGGGCCGTCGCCGCGCAGCGCCTACATCACCTCGCTCTACTTCGCGCTCAGCAGCCTGACCAGCGTCGGCTTCGGCAACGTCTCGGCCAACACCGACACCGAGAAGATATTCTCCATCTGCACCATGCTCATCGGGGGTGAGGGGGGGGGGCCGGGGGGGCAACAAGGCTTGGCGGTAGGACCCGAGCATCTGGGCTCCCAGACCATGCACCCCTTCCCATCCAGCCCCAGGTGTCCAGGCTCCCAGCCACACCACAGCCTGAATCTCCAGCCCCCCGCTCCGTTGGAGGAAGGGGGTGAGGGGAGAACCAGACCCCACTCCCCTCCCGGCACCAGGGGTTGGGACCCCGGTGCCCAGGCTCCCAGCCCCACCTGACACCCCCCGCTCTGTTGGTGGAAGGGGGCAGGGGCAAATCCAGGCTCCCGGCCCCGCCTGGGTGGAAGCCACGGGCAGGAAGGGGGTCCTGGGTGTCCGGGGCAGCTGACGGTGGTGGTGGTCCCACAGCACTGATGCACGCCGTAGTGTTCGGCAACGTGACGGCCATCATCCAGCGCATGTACGCACGGCGCTTCCTGTACCACAGCCGCATGCGCGACCTGCGCGACTACAGCCGCATCCACCGCCTGCCCCCGGCGCTGGGGCAGCGCATGCTCGAGTTCTTCCAGACCACCTGGGCCGCCAGCAACGGCATCGACACCCGCGAGGTGCGGCGCGTGTGCGTGCACGGGCCTGTGGAGCATGTTTGTCCTTGTGTGCACCCATGATTGTGAGTGCCTACATGCAAGTGTGTCCTTGGGGGGTGCGCCTGTGTGTGTGTGTGTGTGTGTGTGTGTGTGCGCGCTTGTGGGCGTGTGCCTGTGCAGGGGCTGCGCACAGATACATGCAAGGGCATGGGCTGGTGCATGCGCGTGCCTGTCAAGCATGTGTGTTCGTGTGTGCAGGCATGTGTGGGTGTCTCGACATGAATGTGTGTGTGTGTGTGTGTGTGTGTACTTGGGAGTGCACCGTGTGTGTGCATGAGCATACACATGCAGGCACCCATGGGCTGGTGCATGTGAGTCCCTGTGTAGCATGTCTCCTTGTGTGTGCATGTGCATGTTGGTGTATACACATGAGTGTATGTGTGTGTGTTTACGTGCTTGTGTGCACACAAATGCCTGTGCGCATGCGTGTCCTTGTGTGTATGGATGTGTGCCCCCACATGTATGAGACAGAGACAGCATGTGCGTGTGTGAGGTGCAGTGTGGCTACCTCTGGACATGTGTGTGGTGTACGTGTGTGTGTGAACGCAGATGTGTGTGTATGTGTAGACACAGCTGTGTGAGTGCATGTGTGTGAGTGCATGTGTGTGTGTGCGCATGTGCATGGTGCCTGCCCCAGCCTCTCTCCCTCACCCTGGGGGGTGTAGCACAGTGGTGGGGGGTTCCCAGACCTGGGCAGGGGGGAGCCGAGGTCTGTGGGGAGACCACCCCCCCAGTAGGACCCAGCACCCCAGGCTGGGACAAGCGGGTGCTGGGTCCTACCGGGGGAGGGGGAGGGCGGGGTTGGTTCCCAGACCAGGACAGGGGAGGCGGGGAGGGTCCCCAGCCTGCAGCAGGGGTGCTGGGCCCTAGGGGAGGGGAAGGAGGTGCCTGGCAGGGTTAACCCCCCGCTCACGGCCCTTAGCTGCTGCAGAGCCTGCCCGAGGAGCTGCGCGCCGACATCGCGCTGCACCTGCACCGTGACCTGCTGCAGCTGCCGGCCTTCGGCACCGCGAGCCGGGGCTGCCTGCGGGCGCTGGCGCTGGCGCTGCGCCCCTGCTTCTGTGCCCCCGGAGAGTTCCTGCTGCGCCGCGGCGAGGCCCTGCAGGCTCTTTACTACGTGGGCGCCGGCTCCATGGAGGTGCTGCGCGACGGCACCGTGCTCGCCATCCTTGGTGCGCCCCGGGGCCCCCACACCAGGCGGGGACCCAGGCGTCTGGGACCCAGAACACCCCCCCACACATGGTCCTGATAGGGCCCCTGCACCGTAATAGTGCTCCTGGGCCTGGGGGTGGGAGGGCATAATAGTAACCCATGCTTCAAACACACACACACACACACACACGTGTATACACATGCACACACACACACACATACATGCAAGCACACATTTGCACGTGCACACACAAATGCACACATGCAAGCATGCAGTGCGTACATGCACATGAAATAATGGGGTGGGGACTTCAGGGGGGTCATGATTAGGGGAGCAGGAGCAAAGCATGGACTGTGAGTGTGGAGGGGCCTGATTGCTGAGGGGGAGATCCTGGGGGCATTACACTGGGGGGGAAGAGACCCTAAACCTGGGAATTGGGGGTGGGGGGCAGATGTCCATGGCTCTGAGCTGGGGGAGGGGAGCATGAGCACTGGGGGGGCAGGTCCCAGGGGTATTACAGTTGGGGGGGTGGAGAGCCCCTGGCCCAGGCAATTGGGGAAGGTCGGGGGGGTGGAGGGGAGTTGAAAGCAATGTCCAAGGCTGTTGGCTGGAGGGTTGGGTCCATGTTTGAGAGGGGCAGGGGACAGGACTGTTAGGCTGAGGGGGAGAGGCAGATAGCCTTGGGGGTTGGGGCAAAGCCGGCTGGGCACGGGGTGGAGGAGGGGGGACACATAGCTCCTGTGGTCTGCCGGGGATGCCCCTTCGCAGGGCATGGAGTCGGGCAGTCCCTGGGGTGTCCCAGCCCCCCACTGACACACCCATGGCTGCAGGGAAGGGCGACCTGCTGGGCTGCACGCTGCCGGCACGGGGCCGCGTGCGCCAGGCCAACGCCGACGTGAAGGGCCTGACCTACTGCGACCTGCAGTGCCTGGCACTGCGTGGCCTGGCTGCCAGCCTGGCACTCGACCCTGACTTCGCCCGCACCTTCCGCCGCGCACTGCGCGCCGAGCTCAGCTACGACCTGGGCGCCGGCCCTGAGGTGTGCAGTGTGGGGGCAGGCACCGCGGGGCTGGGGGCATGGGATGGCACTGACTGCACCCCCTCGCCCCCCTCGCAGGCCGACACCAGCTCACAGAGTGGGGACCCCACACCACTGTCCACACTGGAGGAGGCCGAGCCGGACGCCCCTGCTGAGCCCCCCAGCCCTCCCCGGGCCCCGCGCCCCCCACCCCGGCGCCCTAAGGCCCTGCCGCTGCACGGCCTGTCCTGCACTGGGCCCCCGGACCTCAGCCCCAGGTAGGGGTGCAGGGGGATGAGACAGGCCCAAACTCCTGGGTGTGGAGAAGGGGGTGCTTGGGGGCCCAGACTCCTGGGCTCTGCAGGGTGACAGAGGGGACTTTGTCCTGCAGGGTGGTGGACGGGATCGAGGAAGACGCCTGCAGCGCTGACAAGCCCACATTTGACTTCCACGTTGGGCCGGACTGCACCAGTCCCTCTCCTGGGACAGGTGAGTTTGGGGCCGCCTTGGGTGCTCCCTGCCCAGGGCTGGGTGGCAGGAGGGCACAGTGGGAAGGGGGGTCAGGGCTAACCTGTGCTGCCCCTTCCCCGCAGACAGCAGCCTGCTGGCCCCCCCACCGGAGGTGCTGAGTGCTGGCACCATGGAGAAGTTGCGCCAGGCGGTAAGAGCTGGGGCTGGCGGCTGCATCAGGGCAGCGCGAGGCTGCCCTGAGGCTCACACATCCCGTCCCCCCCCCCAGGTGGCTGAGCTGTCGGGGCAGGTGGTGCAGATGCGCCAGGGGCTCCAGTCGCTGCGCCAGGCCGTACAGCTCATCCTGCGAGCACCACCTGGCCCCGGCGCAGCCCCACAGAGCACAGACGTGGGTGCTGCCACCTTCTGCCCGCACCAGCTGCCACCCTGCCGTGGCCTGGACTGCGCCACAGCCCCCGCTCTGCCCGCAGCAACCTGGGGCTGGGCCCCCCCCACTGCCCACAGTTCGCCCTGGCCACGTGCTGGCGCCATCTGGGCAGCAGGGACAAGCTTAGAGCACAAGGCTGAGGGCCAAGCCTATGAAAACCTGCACCCTGCGCCTGCCCACTGCGAGGACCGCGAGCCCCAAAGCCCCAGACTGGAGAAGACACCGGGTCCTGCACCCCTAACGCTGCCCTGGGACCCGCATGGGCTGGAGCTGACGCTGCTGGGATGCCAGGGCCCTGCAGGTGAGGGCCTGGCCGGCGGCAGCGCAGGTTGGTGCCGTGAGGAAGGCACAGGCTTGTGAAGGGCAACGGGCTGGGGGAGGGGCATAAAGCATGGTGGGGCAGGGCTGCCCCTTCATTTTTCAATTAAAAACCTGCATTTGGAGCCTGCATCTCTCACTGGGTGCCAGGACAGGGGGGACTAGGAGCTACTGCGTGCAGGAGGGGCAGCCAGGGGCACCTGCGGCAGCCCCCCATCCCAGCAGCATCGAGAGCCCAGTGCCAGGGGCACAAAACTTTTATTAGGTGCAGCCGCAAGTCACAGGCCACAGGCAGGACCCTCCCCCAGCCCTCACTGCTGCGTAATCTTGGCAGCCTCAGCCTTGATGAGTGCAATCAGATCCTGGTTGATGAGAAAGACGAAACGCAGGCTGGCGATCTGGAGAAAGAGGGCACGTGTCAAGGGGAGGTCAGATCCTGCCTCGGGCCTGGGCCCCCCCCCTTGACCCTGTACCGCAGCTGCACTCACCTCCACCACCGAGTTGTTGTTCAGCTTCCACTTGCTGCCGCCCAGCACAGGGCGCCCGTCGATATAGATGGGGCGCCGGCCCTCGTTGGCGATGAAGAAATCCCCGTTGTTCTTCAGCTTGATGACGCCTACAGTGACAGGGCAGGGGGTGAGCAGGAGCCTCTCTCCTCTCCAACCACCCCCAGCACAGACACCCCAGCTCCGAGGCACAGCATGGCTCGTGTGCCTCCCCGTGACGCACCTTGCTTGCGGGAGATCTTCCAGGCAGGGCCCTCCAATGCCAGGTCCACATCGATCTGGTTGTCCTTGGTGGCTCTGCCCAGCGTGATCTGCAAGGGGCCGGGCCTGAGAACTGTGCCAGCTTCCACTAGGAGGGATCCCACCCCCCCCCAAGCTTCAGGGTACCTTCTGCCCACCCAGCAGCCCCCAAACGGAGCCCGGCGGCCTCACCTCCCGCGAGCGCATGAGATAGCGCACCATGCGGCCCCGTAGCACAGCCAGCGTCTGGCTGTCGAAGTCGGGGGAGCTCATGCCTGGGGGGAAAAGGATGAAGCTTAGAGATGCCCCCCAACCCCTGGGAGTACATGGGGAGGGAGTTGTGTATACCTCATAGTTTTAAGGGTCAGAAGGGACCTGAACAGATCATCAAGTCTGACCTCCTGCCCTGGGCAGGAACAAGTGCCGGGATCATAATACCCCAGCCTCAAGCAGCCCAGCTGGTGCTGGGGGGGGGGAAGGCAGGAGGCCACAGCACTCACCCGTGATGCTGTCCACCAGCACCTGCCACTTGTGCAGCTCCTGCTCCAGCTGCCGGATCTCCCGCTTCTGGTGCCGGTCAGCCACGGTCAGCTCTGTGGGGGGAGACGGGGGAGCACTTGGGGCAGCCCCCCTCCCATTCCACCCTGTCCCATGGCACCAAAGGCAAAGGACGGGGCTTCCTCACACCCACCCCCCATGACTCACCATGCTCCAGCACCTCATCCTGCAAGTCCCTGCAGAGAGAAGCTGCACTCAGTGCCCCCCCAGCCCAACTCGTGCTACCCCTAGAGATCCCCACAAAGCCCCCCACCTCGGTCCCACAGGGGCCCTGGGGAGCAGCAGAAGCTGCCATGCCAATGCTGCAGGGACACCCCGGCCACCCTCACTTCAGCTTGCTGTCGTCGATCATGTCCTCAGCATCCGAGAAGTTCAGCACCTGGTCACCCTTGGGGAGTGGCTGCACTGAACATACATGGGGGGGTCAGGGTCCGGAGCCCCCAGGCAGGCAGAGCCCATGGCCCCGGGGCTAGCAGCAGGGAGGAGGTGGGCACAGGCGCTACCTGTCTGGTCGGCCAGGAGGTAGTACTGCTTCATAAGCTGCCAATGCACCTGCAGTGTCTTGGCTGTGCGCGCTAGGTAGAAGGTCTCAGGATGCTTGTGTAGAAGCTCCTGGAAAGTGTCCAGCGTGGGCTGGCTGGTCTGGAGGGACAGGACATGGCTCAGTAGGAGGGGGCGGAAGGATACAGCTAGGAGCCCCCTACTTCCAGCCCCTCTTGCCACAGCCTGGGAGGGTCGGGGAGGGTCTTACTGAGCCCACTTTGCTGAGCAGCTGCTCCTCGGCCTTGCTGAACAGCAGCTTGCTCTGGATGGCAGCGATGGCCTCAGGGTGCAGCTGCCGCATAGCCTGGCATGCTAGCCTGTGGGGTGCAGACTGTCAGCTAGCCCAGCCCCTGGGCAGACCCACAAGCCCACTCCCCCCATGGCTGCCCTGCTTCCCTGCAGGGGTGGAAACTGAGGCCGGAGCGGTGGGAACCAAGGTTGCAGTCCAGGGAAGCACTTACTTGGAGATGACAGGGTCGTAGAGCAGCGCGTACCAGCGCTCCTGGATCTCCCGCAGGTTGAAGCGGCAGCTGAACTTCACACCCAGGTGCACCGAGGTCAGGTCGTTAGTCTGCAGAGCCCAGGAGAAGGCTGGCCTCAGCAAGGAGCCCAGACGAGCCCCCCTCTTGCCCCTGAAACGCTACCCCATCTGGGCAGGACCTCGTGGCCCGTCCAGAGCCTCCTCCCCTCCCTGTCACCTGCAGCACAGTGTTGATGAGCAGCAGGTCGTCAGCGGGCTTCCAGCGCCCCAGGTCCTTGGTCACTTGTGGCGGCTGCTTGCTCTTCTTCATCCGCTTGGCCAGGCTGGGGGTCGGCACCGGGCTCGGCGCCACAGGGGCCGAGATGGATTTGGAGACCTGCTGAGGGCCAAAGCCAGTAGCAGGGTCGGGAGGGGGGCAGAACCCCAGCCCCAGCCATCCTGCAGACAGCTCAGGGAGGCTCCAAGGCAGGAACCCAGGGACACTGATGGGGGGCACGCGGGTGGCGGGGAAGGAGGCACCAGCTCTTGTAGGGGGAGGAGTGACAGGGGTCACGGGAAATGTTCCCTGGGGGTCCGCAGCTGGCACCTGCCCCAGGGGCTCGCCATGTGACTCGAGCGCCCCGCACCTTCTTCTTCTCGCTGGAGGAGGGCTCGCTGCCAGAGCAGCGCCCAGGCTCAGCGCCGCTGGGGCCCTTGGCCCGGCTGGACGACTTGGCCAGGCTGCTCTCTACCAGCTCATCGTCGAACTTCTTCCGCTTGATGAACCTGGGAGCAGCGACAGGGCTCCGGGTGAGTCCCCACCACGAGCGACCGGGGCCAGCCCGGCCCGCGGCCTCGCCTCGCCCAGGGCAGCAGCAGGGTCCCCCCCGTACCTGGAGGAGCTTCGGCGCTTGGGGATGGTGCCCGAGGCCTGCGACGAGCTGCGCTTCTGCCCCGCCAGCGACTCCTCGTCCTCGGAGCGGCTCGCTGCACCCGACGCCATCAGTCTGGAGGCCAACGCGTCTGGGGGGCACCAGGCCTCAGTGCTACCGCCCCCGGCAGGGCCCCGCTCCCTACGGAGGCTGCGGCTGGGCCCGGGCGAGGAGCGGGGGCTGCCCGCGGCCAGGGACATCTCCCTGCAGCACCGGGGCCCAGCGCGGGAACTGGGACAGGGCCCGGGCGCCTGCGCTTCCAAGACCCCCAAAACTGGTCGAAAACCGAGGCGTCCGGGGTCCCAAATCCCCTCCCCCAACCAGGAGATAACCCACGGGTCCGGACCCACCATTCCCGGCAGCGTCGGCTCCTGCTCCGCCAGGGACGAGGAACCACCTCCGGGTCTCTGACAGGAAGAGAGGAGTCACTTCCGGGTTTTCTCCATGGGCGCCGCCATGTTGCCCAGCCCAACTTGGTGCCTCCATGGGGGCCGCCATCTTTCTATGGGGCGCGGCCGCGGCCAGGAAGCTGAGGGTCGCAACCGCCCCGGCTCGGGGTCCTGCAGGAGGGCAGCGCCCGGAAGCTGCCCCCGCCATTGCCATAGCAACCTGATGCAGCGGCGAGGCAACAGGCTCATTACCATAGCAACGGGGCTTCCAGCAAACCCCTCCCCCCCCATCCCTAGGCCTGGACGTGGCCTCCGGCTCCCCCGAGCCTGACCATGCAAGGCTCTAGTGCACCCCGATCCTGGTGCACCCTCGTGTGCCGCTGCCAGGGCCCCAGGAGGAAGCAAAAGGGGCCGGTAGCCCCGGGTCACCACTCTCACACACACAGAGGCACAAACACACGCCTCTGCCCACACCTCTGTGCATGCACGCCACAAACGCACGTCTATGGGTGTAGGCGGAGGCACAGGCACGCACACATGTGCACATGCACACACAGGTGGATGCTCATACACAGGTATGCACACACACCCACACCCACACAGACATGCAATCATGCCCATGCACAGGAAGGAACGTGCAAGTGCATGCACAGGGGTTGGCGTGCACACACACACACACACACACACACACACACGCCAGATGCACACAGGTGTGTGGGCGCATGCACACATTCACAGGTGTGCTCTCGCACTCACCCCCGATCAAACCTCTCCAGTTCCAGGCCCCCCACCCCACCCCACCCCACCCCCACCCGGGCTTCCTGCCAGCCGTCTCCTGTGGGGTGCCCAGATGGACGGAGCCATCTGGGCGCCATCTGCTAATGGCCCTGGCCCCATTAGAGCCTCCCAGGGCTTTTAGTCCGGGGGGGCGGGCGGGCGAGATGGCATCGCACCGGCAGGCAGCGCGTGGTGCAGAGGCCATTTGCTTCAGGCAACCACCGGGGCGCACGGGCAGCTCCAGGGCTGCGGGACATGGCCTGCCGCCCGCAGGAGGGGTAAGCGGCAGGGACGTGGCGCAGCTCCCATCCTGGGGCTCTGCGCCCCCCGCTTTTACTCCAGGCCTTTTGCCCTGCGGGTGGGCGGCTGGCTCTGGGGTGGATCCCAGGGGGAGGCGGGGATGATGACTAGCACTTAGGGAGCTCTAGTGAGTGACCTCTGACCTAGAGGCCTCCTAGATGCCGGCAGCCCCTGGTGGGTCCCAGTGGACTGTGCAGGGAGATCCCCCTCACCCCGTGCCCTCGCCTGCAGCGTGGCGCTGACGGCGCTGGAGCAGGCGCTGGTCTCCATCATGCAGGTTTTCCACAACTACTCAGGCTGCCGCGGCCGGCTGCGCAAGGCGGATCTCAAAGCCCTGGTCAACCGGGAGCTGCCCCAGTTCGTGCAGGTAGGTGCCCCTTGGCCCACCCCAGAGCCAGCTGCATTCCCCACCCCCCTGCCCTGTCCGGACCCACCGTTCCCGGCCTCGCCACAGGAGATCCGCGACCCCGACACCCTGGAGCGGCTCTTCAGGGACCTGGACACAGACGGGGACCAGAGCATCGACTTCCAGGAGTACACTGCACTTGTCGCCATGGTGACCGCCGCCTGCCGCACCTCCTTCCTCCAGTAGCCCTGGGGGGGGGGGGGGGGGGGGCGAACCCCCTGCCTCATCCCCAGCTCAAGCTGAACCATGGCCGCCTCCCCACCATGCAAGGACTCTGGAGAAACTGAGGCACAAAGCTGGTGCCAGGAGACTCCTGGGCCCCAGGACCCTCTGCCTTGACCACCCCACCCCTCTGCCACCGCCAGGGGTGGACGCCAGGTGTCTGGGGTCCCCGGCCCCCCTCCTCTAAACTCCCCCGGAGACCCCATGTCCCACCCCGAGCTGGAGGGAACCCAGACGTCCGGGCTCCCCCCGAGAAACCTCTGCTGTAGCAGTGCGCAAATAAACCAGGTCCTGGGAACCACGGGAGTCCTGCACTGCGGCTCGGCGGTCTTGGCAAGCCCAGGCTGGGCTGTGGGGGGGTAATTCCCTGGGGCTGGGGTGGGGCCCCCGAGACCCCAACTTCAGAGACAGGCCCACCAAGGTACAGAGGGACAGAGTCGCTCTAGCAGGCAGGGTGGGGGGCCCCCTTTATTTCCACTCACAGCCATTTCCCAGCAACGGGGCTGGACCCCCCCACCCCAAGAGAGTCCCTGTCGCGGTGGGGCCAAGACACTCCTCCAGCAGGGCCAGTTCTGCCCAGGTGCGATGCTTGCAGGGCCCCCTCTGCCACACGCAGACTGCCCCCCGGTCCATGCGGCCCCCATCCCGGGCTGGGGGGGTCTAGGCTGAGATGGGGGTGTGGCTACAGCTGCCCGGGCTCCAGTGTGTGACCCAGTCCTTCGGCAGGGAGGTGCCCGCGGGCTCCGGGCGGCACAGCTGGCGTGGGATCTTGATTGCCTGGTACCGCGGCACTGTGGGGGGCCGAGATTGCGCCCGCTTGAAAAAGCCCAGCTGGTGGGGAGGAAGAGGAGGGGAGTCAGGGCAGGGAGCAGAGACCTCAGGGGGCTGCACCGACACCCTCCCTGGTGCCCCCCCCCGGGCATGGTGCCCAGGCACAACCCATGGGGACGTCCCGTTGCACGCCACACGTGACCCTCCAACACAGCACAGCACACGCGTGCACGCCCGGGGCAGGCCGGGCCATTACCCCTACGGCTTCTCTGCCTCGGAGGGCTGCACCGCCAGGTGCGCCCGGTAGTAGCTGGTGGCGTAGGGGGGGTCGTGGGCACCGCGCCAGAAGAAACCACACTGCGGGGTGGGGATGGAGCAGAGTAAGCTGAGACACTGCCCAGGCACAGAGACATCCCCCAACACCACCTGCTGTGGCCTGGGCAAGGGGCTGGATGCCGTCAGGGTGGCATGGGTGGGTCCCCTGGCCCCCACTCACCTTCCAGAGGACAGCGACAAGCAGGGCCAGCAGCAGGATGCCGGCCAGCACAGCCAGCAAGATGATCCACCAGGCCACGGCCCGGGCACCTGCCACACTCGGGTCCAGGTAGATTGTCACCAGGATCTGGGGAGGAGGCAGCATGGGGTGGGTGTCAGGGGGCAGCTGGGGGGATCCAGGAGAGTGAGGAGGGGGCACGGTGGTACCTGGGTGGCCGCGTCCTTCAGCACCAAGTTGTGCACGGAGGATTTCACAGTGACACTGGCCCGGACGATGAGCTCCACGGAGGTGACAGACAGGTAATCCTGGAGGAGGGGCAGCACTCAGCACCCCACCCAGCAGCTTAGCACCCCCTGCCCCCGCACCTCAGGAGGGGTCTCACCTCCAGGAAGGTGCTATTCCAGAGGCGCCCCCAGGCCTTGAGCGTGGCAGCACGGTCGAAGCTGCGCAGTGGGCACTGGTAGACTAGACAGCGCGCGGTGCCGTGGGCACAGTCCTGGCACGGAGACATGGTATGAAGGAGACTGGGGGGAACATGATGCCCCCCAGAAGCAGCTGCAAGTGTGTGTGGTGGTGGGCTGGGCTGAACTCACCAGGGTGATGTTCTTCCTCCTCTCCGCAGGCAGGAGCTGGCGCTGGGGCATCTTGGGGGGCATTTCCAGGGGCTCAGCTGCCCGCCGGCTGCGGCCAGGGGGCTCCTGTGGGCAGGACAGGGTCAGAGGGGGGAGCTGGGGGAGGAGTGGAGGGGACAGGGGCCACCTACCAGTGCTAGCTGCAGGGGGTTGGTGGCAGGGCTGCAGGCCACGCGTGGCCCCGCGTGGGGCTGCAGCTCCAGGCGCACGGGGTACAGCAGCCACTTGCCGTTGGGGGTCTCGTGCGGCCACTGGAGGTTGAGGAAGGCCGAGCCCAGCGTCTGCAGCGACCGGCCCTGGTTGGAGACCTGGTGCAGTGGGGGGGCAAGTTCAGACCCTGAGCCCTTGGCAGGGGGGACATCCCCAACTCAGGGAAACTGAGGCACGGAGCGTGGCAGGGAAGGAACCCAGGCGTCCAGGCTCCTGCTCAACTCACCGTGACGTTGTACTGGATGGCGCTGCCCACCTGGCTCTCGTGCTTCATGGCGCTCTCGCCCCGCACGGTCCCGCCGAAGAAGAGCTGCGCCGTGCTGGCCGTGCTGCGGGGCAGGGGCTGGGGTCAGACGGCGCCTTCCCACCCCCCCCCAGCCCGGGCCCCTCAAAACCTCCCGGCTCCAGGCACTCACCCGATGACAGAGAGGGGCAGCTCGATGACCACGCGCGCCCGCACCAGCACCGGCTGCAGCCCCGGCTGCTCACTGATCCTGTGAGAGATGGGGATCAGGATGGGTGAAGCCCCTGGGCACCTCCTGGCATCCCCCCCTGCTGTGGGCACTCACGTGCTCAGCTGCAGCTGCACCTCCAGCTCTGTGGTCTCGAGGGTGATGCCCGAGGTGCTGACGATGAGGTAGAACCGCACCTGGGAGAAGTGCAGGGGGCAGGGGTCAAGGCTCGGGGGGCAGGGGGCAGGGGAGAGGGGTCGGGGCAAGGTTGGCACTCACCTGAGCACCGCGCTTCATGGGGTTGCCCAGGTCGCACTCAGCCTGCGACCCATTCTCGTTTGACTGGCACAAGACCGGCTTCTCCTGGGGGGGCAGAGTGGAGCCGTGGGGGCAAGACCCCCCTGCCCCATGGCCAGCCCCAGCTCTTGTGCCCCCCCATGCCAAATCTGTGCCCCACAACCCCTGCCCATTCCTATATGCAGCCCCCAGACCCTTTCCTATCCTGTAGCCAGCCCCGCTCCCCACCCTGCGCCTGTACCATGCCAGGGGGCACACGGGCATCGTAGGGCCGGGCGCTGGCATACAGCAGGGCGGATGGGAAGGTTGCGGTGAGCAAGGCCTCGTGGGCATCGTCGCCATCGCGCTGTGGCTCGGCTGGGTCCGAGGGCATGTTGGTCACGCGGATCTCCAGGGCCACGTCCTTCTGGTCGGTCATGGCGAACACGGCCGTGCCATCGGCCTCGCTGCCCCCCCCGAGCCCCGCGGTCAGGGGCTGCAGCTGGCAGGGACTGCCCCTGCCCCATGCTGCCCCCCTGGAGGGGCTGGACCCCGCCCCTGCACCCAGGAAACAATGGGATTTAAACCCGAAGCCACAGGCTGGACCAGCAGCGGGGTCAGAGCTGCAGGGCTGGGGGGCCTGCATGTGAGTGACTGCCTGTCCATGCAGGGCTGTGCACACATGCACGTATATGCATCTGCCTGCATGTCCATGTATACGTGCAAACCATCCGCAGATGAGTGCCTTGCACACATGTGCACGTGTGCGTGTGGGCCTGCTCATGCGCCCATGTCTGCCTGCAGGCATGTGCGTGGCTTGGCATACGTCCGCACGTGTGTATGCACGTGTAAGTAGCAATGCACTGTACTTGTGCACAGGGGCCTGTGCCTCCATGTGTGCACGTGCCACTCTGCGCTGGTCTGTGCACATCTGCCTGAGTGTACATGTGTCTGTGCTGCACATGTGTGCACGAGTCTACAGCCATCTACACATATAGACACATCTGCACCAAGCGTGTGCACACAGATCAGGTACCTGTACATGAGCAAGCATGTGCACAGGTCCATGCACACCTCTGTGTGCGTTGCACACCCACCTTCCTCCTCACCTGGGCAAGGGCAGGAAGTCGGCATCCCCGGTGCGGGAGCAGAACCACGCCTCCAGCTGTAGGTTGCTCTGACAGACTTTGTCATCCCCGCAGCCCTGCCGCAGGAAATGCACCTGGGGGGGCATCAGCTGTGCAATGAAGAGCTGCCCCCTGCCCACCCCGGGGCAAACCCATCAGCTCCCTGCACCCCGCAGCCCCTGGCACAGCCACGATGCGGTGGGGGCTGGCTGGAAGGAGAGAGGTACCTGTGCCCGCTGGATGCTGGGCTGCTGGGCGCTGAGCACAGGCGGTAGTGGAGGCAGAATGGCACCGGGGGCTTGGCGCTTGCTGCGGGCTGGCTTGATGTCGTAGCTCAGCACCACGGCGATCGGCCGCAGCTTGTCACGGATGTTGTCCTGCGGGCACAGAGTGAGGCTGAGCTGGGGGGCCGGGGTGTTGGCACAGGGGAACTGGGCACGTGAGCGAGCGCATGTGTGTGCAGGGCTATGCACATGCGTGGACAGGCACCTGCCTGCACATCCATGCAAGGGCTTTGGGTGTGTGCATGAGGGGCTGCAGGCGAGTGCACTGCCCATGCACATGCGTGCAACCCAGGCACGTGCACACGTACACACAGGGAGACACGCACACATGTGGGGCCCGTGGCAGGTGCGTGGGGGTGGTGGGGGCACAGGGGAGGGCGCAGGCCTCACCTGGAGCTGGAAGGTGGAGTCCACGCAGACGCGGGCATGCTGCCCCGGCAGCTCCACCTCACCCGAGAGACGGTGCTCGGGGTCCATGGGGCGCCGCCGGGGAAAGGCCACGCGCGGCACCCGGCTCAGCTCCCGCCGGTCCGCATCGGCCTCCAGCAAGTACTCCAGTGCTGCAGGCGGGGAGCAGCGTGAGAGCCCCGGCTCCGCGGGGCTGCCAAGCCCCTGGCCCACAGATGCAGCCACCTCTGGGGTGGAACGTGGGCTCTCCAGGGCTGTTCACCCCCCCACCTTGAGGCAGCATGGCAGGGACCCCCCAGGGGTGCCCAAGACTCACTGACGTGGGGGCTGTAGCTGGCAGGGGTGGCCGTGTAGCTGAAGCAGAGGCGCACATCCACGCTGCAGCGGGGGCACAGAGAGGAGCCAGTGTGAGGGGGGGCAGCTGATACACCACTCTGCTCTGACATGCCAGACCCCACCCCAACACAACAGACCCCAGCAGGGACATGCCAGACCCCGCCAGGACATGCCAGCGCCCCCCTCCCCAACACATCATACTGTGCCAACTCCATCCTCACCCCCAGGGCAGAACTGACCCGGCTGAAGAAAGCACCTAGGAGTCCTGGGGGGCTCCCAACCCCCTCCCTTCGCTGACCTTGACCCACAAGCTCTGCCTCCCATCCCCCAGCCGGAGAGAAGCCAGGCGTCCGGGCCGCAGGGGACTCACCAGATGCCCGGGTGCCCTCTGCAGGTCTCGCGCTCCAGGTCGATGTTCGGGGGCTCCAGGATGATGCTCCGGGACACGTGGATGACGGGTCGGGCTCTGCAAGGCATCCACGGGCTGGCACCTCAACCCCTCCCCCAGTCCTCCAGAGCCTGGCCCACAATGCAATGCCCAGTGCCGGGGGGGGGGGGAGGTCTCACCTGTACAGGGCCACAGCGTCGGCCAGCGAGCCCACCAGCAGGTCGGGATACGCGTTCCCATCCACATCCAGGCCCCCCGACAGCGAGTAGCCGAAGGTCATCATGCCGACGGCCTCCCCATCCAGGACCTGCAGCCAGTGGACACGGTCAGGAGCTGTTTGGGGCAGGAAGTGGCAGGGCCGTGCCCCACGCCTCACCTGCGTTGGCTTGGTGACGATGCCCAGGCTGCTGCCGTGGTAGATGTAGACCTTGCCGGCGCCATCGAAGGGGGCTCCCACAGCCACGTCTGCAAGGCAGGAGCCGGCCCAGCACACGCATGAATGCAGGCACATGCACAGACACACCACTCACGCCCAGCCCAAGCCACCTGCACCAGTGCAGTCCAGGTGGCATCGTGTGCTCGGGGCCTGGCCTGCACCACGCATCCACATGTGCGTGCACCCCTACGCCGAGCCCAGACCCCTGCACCAACTCACACCAGCTAACACTGTGTGCAAGGGACCCTGGCCTGTATCATGCGTGCACACACCTGCATGTACATGCGCACACCCCCACACCTAGCCTCTGCACCAACACACACCAGCCAATACTGTGCACATGGGCGCCCAGCCTACATCACACATGCACATGTGTGCATATATGTGCATGCACCCCCATGCCAATCCCAACCTCCCTGCACCAACACACACCAGCCAATACTGTGCAGACAGGTGCCTGCCCTGCATCATGCATGCACACATCCCCCACACCAAGCCCAGACCCCCTGCACCAACACACACCAGCCAATATTGTGCACACGGGGCCCTGGCCTGCAGCACACATGCTCCACACACACACACACATGTGCACACCCATGTCACAACACAACCCTCTGCACCAAGTCATGCCTGCATCATGCATACACACACGTGTGCACGCCCAGGTGTACACATACCCCCTCCCCTACTCCTTACAGAGGGACTCTGCCCAACACCTCCCTTCAAAACTACCCCCTTGCCCCCTCTGCTCACCCTCAAAGCCATCCTGATTGAGGTCACCCAGGGCCCCGACAGCGATGCCGAACATGGAGCCGGGGGGGCCATTGAGGCGCAGGGGCCGAGCGCCCTCCCAGTGCCCGCTGGGGTTGATGTAGACATAGGCAGCACCGCCCAGCTCCCGGTGCCGGTCGAAGAAGTGGGGGGCCCCCACCACCAGGTCCAGCCAGCTGGCACGGGAAAAGTTGCAGGGGGGTCAGACCCAGCTCTGCCCCAGCCCCCGCCCCTGCCCCGGCCTTGCCCACGCCCAGCTCACCCATCACTGTTGAGGTCGGCCAGGGCCAGGGCATAGCCGAAAGCGGAGGTGAGCTGCTCGCCAGGCAGCAGGGCCTCCGGCACCAGGCGGTTGAGGGCGTCGCGGCGCAGCAGGACCACGGCGCCCGTGTGGTTGGCGCGGGGGGCGCCTGCCACGAAGCTCAGCTCCTGCGCCCGCGTCAGCCCCTTCCCCGAGTCCAGGGAGAAGCCTGAGGGGATGCAGGGGGTCACTCCCAGGTCAGTGTCACCCCCCCCAACCACCCCCTGCTGGACGGAGCAGTGGTGTGGGTCGGAGACCCCACACTGCCTGGAGCTGGGGGGATTCTCCGGGGACTGCCACAGGGCCCCATGCCCCCCCCCCAGGGTCAGGGGCTGCACTCGGGCTCCTTCCAGCCTCCCCCCACCCACCACGGCTGCTCCGGTGGCCCACCCACCCATCCTCTGTCTGTCTGCTCAGCACCTGCAGGAACGTGGCCGGGGGGGCCTTGTCCGTGGCCCCGGGAGCACTGGGCCCCACCAGAGCGGCGGGGCTGGAAAGGCAAGACAGTCCCACCGCTGGACTGGGGCCACGGGGTGGGTGCCCGGAGGCCTGGCTCTTCCTCCTCCCAGCGCTGGACGGCAGGAGGTTGGGGGGGTTGGGGGGGGGTTGGGGACAGCGGGGTCAAGAGCCCCGACTCCTGGGTCCTCCTCCTCCTCCCAGCGCTGGAGGGCAGGAGGTCTGGGGGTTAGGGGCGGTGAGGTCAGGAGCCCGGACACTGGGGTCCCATCTGGCAGGGGTGGTCTGCGGGGCACGGGGGCAGGAAGGTCACTGAGATCTAGAGCCAGGTGCATATGTGCCCCCCCCCGAATTTATGGGGGGGAGGGTCCTTTGCCCTGTGCTTGGGGGGGTGGGGAAGGAGACAGGCCCCCCTGCCTAGCAGCGAGTCCATGGAGAAAAGCCCAGGCAGGGAGGGACCCTCTGCTCCCACCAGCAGCATCAGCGTGTGTCCTGTGCCCCGCACTGCAGCAGCCAGTGGAGAGTCACCCTTGCAGCCAGGAGCCCCTGACCAGCCCTGGGCCCGTGACCCCAGCATATGCCCCTGCCCCCCCCCCGGGGCTCAGCCAGAAAGGGGGTGAGACAGTATTGCCCCAGCATGCAGGAGCTGTGCAGCCCCCTCAAACACGGACCATGGCACAGCAGCCACGCAACATGCAACATGCGGCACAGGCAGCACCGGGCTGGGCCAGGCTCCAACGGCCCCAGTGTCCTATCCCCCCCACCAGGAGAGCCCGGTGTGCCCCAGGGGCAGGCTGGAGCCTGGAGCATGCCTGGTGCCCACCGTGCGGCACAGGGGATTGTGGTCTCTGGTGCCCACAGGGACCACACATGTCTAGAGGGAAGGGCAGGAGGTGTGCACACATGTGAGTGCATGTGCAATGAGGGGGTAGAATCACAGTACACCCATGCACATAGATGTAAGCAAGGAGGGGTGTGCATGTGTGTACACGCCAGTCCAGGGCAGGTGTCTCTGTGCAAGCTCAGAGAGAGTTGTGTGTGCAAGTGCACATGCAAGTATGCAGGGAGGTTGTGTATGTGTGTGCATACTTGTGTACATGCATGCATGGCCACCCAGGGCCCAGAATCTGCATGCAGGTTCACAGGGGCGTGTGTGCCAAGTGCACACTCATGTACATGGGAGACGTGTGTTCATATGTGTACACATCTGCACGGGTGTGCCCCTCCCTGCCAGGGAGCTGGGAGCAGGGGGGCAAGTGATCAGCGCCTCTCCAAGCGGCTGCAAAGCAGGGAGGAGCTTTGGGTTCCTCTCTTCCTTCTCCTCAAGCCTGGGGAGACATGCACGTGCACGCAGACATGCACACACACACAGACATGCACACGCACGCGCGCGCACACACATGCTAGAAAGTGGGCAAGGTGGCAGTGGGGGGGGAACGGATCCGGGAGCAGTCACCACAGGGCAGGGACAGACACACGGACACAGGCCGGGGCGGGGGGACCTCGCGGGTACCAACCTAGGTAGCTATTCTGGGCCACGTCGGCGCTGGCCCCCGGCCCCCGCTCGGACGGCTCCAGCGTTTTATAGACCAGCTGGTCGGGGTCCGAGCTATCAACATTTGTCACAAACAAGAGCCCTGCGGGGCCGGCCCGGACACAGGGAGACAGACAGAGTCAGGACTGGGCCCCTGCCCCATGCATCGACTCCCCGTTTGTTCCCAGCTGCAGACCTTTGGGCAGGGGGCGGGCGGGCGGGGGAATTCTAGCACCCGGGGGCCCCGGCCCCCCTACCCAGGTAGCTGTTGGCGGGCAGGGGGATGCGTGAGGGGTCCTGCTCCTTCTCGCCCCCGGCCTCGTAGGGCCCGTCGTCCAGGAGCCCCAGGTCCAGGGCGCTCTGGTTGCAGCGCTCCACCCGCACCGTCCCTGCAACAAGCGCCGTTAGTCCCGGGACTGGGGGGCGTTAACCGGGGGGAGTCTGGCTTGGCTGGGGGGGCAGGGATCCAGCATCAGGCCTGGTGGAAGGTGGCTGGAGAGAGAAAGGACCCCTGGCAACAGTTGGCACGATGACTGGCATCAGCCCACCCCCTGCCAGCATGCACCTCCAGCTTGGCGGGGGGCTCAGCCCCCTCCCCCCACCCCCCCGGCCTCACCCTTCCAGTTGTAGGTGCCGGGCGCGCCGAAGAGCACGTAGCGACGGTCGGGGGAGAAGCCGGCGGCCAGGCCCTGCTGGCACAGCCCGAAGCGGTCGTGGCCCTGGGGCCGCCCCTGGCAGAAGGTCCAGTCGCCGCCGTCCAGCTCGTCGCGCTCGGCCAGGTCCTGGCTCAGCAGGAAGCAGCGGCCCACGGCGTCGCGCGTCTCCAGGGCCTGCCCCACGCGGTGCCGCGTCTCGTACAGGTGGGCGCACGCCTGCGGGACCCCAGCCCGTGGTCACGACCCCCCCCGCCCCGGGCCCTCGAGAAAGGGCTGGGAAAGGACCCAGGTGTCCTGGAGGCCGCCCCTGCCAGCCCTAACCGCTGCACCCCACTCCCCTCCGCGAGCCGGGCAGAGACCCCGGGTGTTGCCCCGCTCCCCGGCTCCAGCCTCCCCAGCGCCAGAGGGCCCAGGCGGCCTGGCTCCCGGCAGCCCCCCGTGCACTGACCACGATCTTGCCCCCGGGGCCCTGGCTCCGCACGCTGACGCCCAGCCACTGGTTCTCCTTGCTCTCCCGCTGCAGGTCCGCTGGGTGGAGGGCGAGGGCACGGTCAGGCAGGCAGACCCCCCCGGCCCCCAGCAGGGATCTTCATCCCCCCACCCGATCTTGAGCCCCATTGCCGTGACATAAAATAGCAGTGCCCCCCCCCTCCCCTGCCCCAGATCTGCCACTAACGGCAGGACCAGAGACCCCTGCCCTGCTGGTCCCACAGCCAGGATGGGGCCCCCCAGCCCATGCTGGAAGGCAAGACCAGGGTCCCCACCCTTCCATTCTTGAGCCCCCCCACCATGTCCCTGAGGGCAGGATTGGGGCCCTTCTGTACCTGGCTGCCTCCCCCCATGTTCACAAGGGCAGGATCAGGATCAGGGCCCCACTCCCACAGTGCCAAGGGCAGGATCACGGCCCCAGTGCCAGCAGGAGAGGTTAAAGCCCCTCCACCCCCCCGCAGCCCCTACCTCCCTGGTCGATGGGCACGCGCCAGCAGTCATCGGGCTCGCGGGTCAGCGGGCAGGCGTAGAGGCCCCCGGTCCGGTTTGCCCCCTGGCCGGGGAAGGCTGGTGCCTGTGGGGCCCCTACCAGCAGCCTGCGGGGGACGGGGCCACATCAGACCCCCAGGGACTCCCCAGAGCCACCTCCCCCTGCACCAGCATGGAGTGCCACGAGACCCCAGGCTGCACCATGGCTGGGTGCACGGACACGCCTGGGGCACACGTGTTGGCTGGCCTGCACGAGCACACACAGCCTGTGCCGCTTCCATTGCCCCCCCCCATGTGCAGCTGTTGCCCTCCCCCCGCCTGGAATTCACACCCCCGCACCCAGGTCACGCTGCATCGAGGCCCAGGCAGGGCGGCGTGGCCGAAAGCGAAGGAGAGTGCCTGGGTACACGCGCAAAGGCGTGTGCCCGCTCACGAATGAGCACACAGGGAAACACCCATGGGCACAGGTTGTGTGTGCATTCGCATGCGTGTACGTGAATGCAAACACCTGTGTGCACAGGCATGTGGCGGGGCTTGTGTGTGCAAGTCCACATGCACTCAGGTATGGGCGTGCAAACACCCCGTGTGCACAGACATGCATGTACTTGAATGTAAACACCCAACGTGGCGGCAGGGGAGCCGTGTGTGCATGCGTGCACAATGTGGGTGTGCAAACTCCCCCATGCACAGGCGTGTGCAAGGCCCGACAGGCCCCAGTCCGGCTCTGCAGGAGCCCCCCGCTTCAGCCACGCCCTGGCCTCCACTCCAGTCCAGAACGGCGCCCCCAGGCAGCCCCCCCACGCTGGCCGGGCCAGGCCCCTGGGGCAGGGCAGGGGTGGGCTCGCCCCTCCCCGCCCCACATTCCAGCCCCACCGGATGCTCCAGCTCTTGGACTGGGATTTTTCCACGGCCGTGGCCAAAGCCAGGGGTTGGGACGCGTCCAGCTCTGGGAACAGGGAGCGGTGACTCCCCTCGGTGGGGGGGAACTGCCCCTCCCAACCCCCCACTCTCAGGCCAGGAGTGAGAAGCAGGCTGCCCCACACGCCCCAAAGAGCTTGAGACTGGGGGCGTTGCGCAGCCCCCCCAGGCCCTGCTGGACCCCCAGGGAGGCGGGAGGGCGCTGGCGCGTTGGGGCCGGGATTGGGCGGGTAAAAATAAACTGGAATTCACCCAGAATAACGTGCGCCAGGGTGGGACGGCAGCAACATGCCCAAAGAAGGACCAAGGCGGGGGGATGGGGCCCCTGCACCTCCACCCCCCCCCCGCCCCCACAGTGCTGGAGAACCCGGGCGCTGTCCCCTGCCCAGCCCCAAGCCTGACCCCAGTGACACCCCCTGTTGCCCCAGAGCCCCCGCCCTGCCCCATCCCCCTGCCAGGGTCGTCGGGGGTTAGTGATGGGGCAATGACCCCCTCAGCATCCTGCCCCAGCCAACACCCCAGCGCCAGGATCGGGGCCTGGGGCCGGGCAGGGGTCTTTGAAGAAGGGGGCTCCTAGGCCCAGGGTGGTTGGGGGGAACACACACATGCTCCAGGCAGATGCAGCCTGCACACATGTGCACACAGAGGTGCTGTGCATATGGGCATGCACACACACACACGTATAGATGTGCTGTGCACATGGGTGTGCACACAGATGTGTCATGCACATATGCCCACACACACACAAACACACGTCATGCCCATGCCTGGGCCCAGGGATGCCCAGTCCTTTCCCCGCCAGCTCCCGCACCAGGAGTGGCCCCCATGGGGTACAGCCAGGGCACTGCCTCGAGGAAGCTCGCAGCTCCGGGCTTGGCTGGGGGAAGGCAGCTGCGGCCCGGAATCCGAGTGGGTGTTGGCAGCTGAGCACCGGCGGGGGGGCAGAAGCCAACAAAGGCGGGGGGCAGGGAGCGGGTGCCCAGCACATTCCCCGTGGCCCACGTCGCACCCAGTCACCAGCCGGACGCGGCCAGCGCCTGGCCCCCCGCACCCCCCAGCCCGCGCAGGAGCCCACAGGGCACCTGCCCCCCCCCTGCCCGTTCTGCTGCGCACTCGCCTGCCCCTCCCCAGAGGTGGCTGCAACACATCCTCCGGGCAGGGGCTGGAGCCGGAGCCTCCCCCCGGGGCTGCGTCGGGGCACCGGGTCCAGCAGCTCCCACGTCCCCGGGCTCCGATGAATAACAGAGGGCGGTGCAGGGCGGCGGGGTCCCGCGGGACGCGGCCGCCGCCTGCGCCCGGAGGCTCGTGCGCATTCACCGGGGCTTTGTCGGAGCCCTCAGGCCGGGCCGCAGCGGCAGCCGGCGAGCGGCCCCGGGGCAGGGCACCCCGCAGCGCACCCGCGTGCGGAGCCCGGGCGGGCAGCGGCGCGAGGGGAAACTGAGGCAGGGCCCGGGCACTCACCACCCGGCGGGCGCGGGCCGGAGCTGCCGGTGCAGCGCCACCGAGAAGCCGAAGAGGCTGCCCGCCGGCCCGTCCTTCAGCGCCGCCTCCGCCGCGTCCAGGTTGAAGGCGCCGGCGCCGGTGCCCAGGCAGGCGAGGCCGAGCCAGGGCAGCCACAGCCCGAGCCGGAGCCGGAGCCGGAGCCGGAGCCGGGCTCCCGCCGCGCCCCGCATGCTGCCGCCGCGCTGCGGGCTGCGCTGTGCGCCGCCCCCGGGAGCAGGTGGCTCCGCAGCCCCTCCCCCCGGGGTCCCGCAGCCCCCGTGCGTGGGAGAGGCGGCCCGAGCGTGGGGGGGGCGTGCCCGGCCTGCGCCCACCCCCGGCTGCGGGCCCCCGCGGCTGCCCTGCCCGGCCCCGCGTCCCCACGCCCGCCCTGCCCGGGTCCCGCGGGCCGCGGCGGGAGAGCGCGTGTCTCCGGCCAGCCCCGCCGCGGCCCCGCACGCGGCGTCCCACGGGCTATTTTTAGACGGCTCCCGCAGGGATCAGCCGCTTGGCCCGGATCCGGGGCCGGCCTGGAGGGACCCTCCGGCCCCCGCCGCCGGGACGTGGGAACCAGCCGCTCCCGCCCGGGGCAGAGCGGAGCCCGCGCCCGGGGCTGTTTTCACCCGGCTCGGAAAGGCAAGCGGGGCCCGGCGCTGCCCGGGTGACTCAGTGCCGCAGCCCCCGGGCTCCGGGCCAGCGGCGGCGGCGGCGGCCGGGGCCAAACGCGGGGCCGGTGAGCTCAGCGGCCGCTCCCGCTCTGCCGACTCACCCCGGGCGCCTCCGCGGCCCGGGGGAGCGGGGAATTGAGCCCCGGCTCTGCCACCAACGTCCCGGGCGGCCTTGGCCAAGTCACTTAACCCCCGGAGCAGCAGGGGGTGCCCGGGGGGGGAGGGGCGAGCACACGAGGCCAGGCGGGCATGTCCCCGGGGCCACGTGCTGCCCCAAGGCCAAGGGCAGCCCGGCTGGGCCCCCCGGTACCAGACACACGCCCCTCCACCTCCAGGGGGCGGGGCCGCCTGGCCGGTCACGTGGCAGGGGAGTCACATGACAGCGAGGAGGCGGCGGCAGCCGCGGCCCCAGCCATGCTGTCCCGGCTGCTGAAGGAGCACCAGGCCAAGCAGAGCGAGCGCAGGGAGCTGCAAGGTGCGCCGCGGCCCCCGGCCCGAAACCCCCCGGCCCTTCTGCGCACAGCTGCTTCTTATTGGGTCCGGGAGCCGTCAGTCAGCAGCGATGGCGTTGGGAACCCTCCTCCCGCGCTGCTGGGCACAGCGGCCTCTTATTAGCTCCTGGGGCTGTCAATCTTGGGGGTGGCGATGGCAGCCCCTTGTCCTGCCCCTCTTGGCACAGCCGCTTCTTATTGGGTCCGGGGGCTGTCAATCAGCGGGCGGTGACGGCTTCTCTGGGGAAGCCCCAGGGGCAGGGAGGTCCCCAGGGTGTTGCCCAGTGACCTCATGCAGATGCAGCGTGACCTCATGGCCTTCCCTGTGACATCATCCTGGGATGCGGGAGCAGCCATGCCCCAGTCCCCAGGCGTCCTGCGGCCCCCGCCCAAGCCCCTGGCCCCGGGCGGTGCTGAGCTGCCTTCCCTTGCAGAGCGGCGCCGGAGGGAGGCCATCGCAGCCGCCACCTGCCTGACTGAGGCCCTGGTCGACCACCTGAACGTGGGGTAAGCGCCAGGGCCGCGCGTCACAAGTTCAGCTGGCCGCCATCCCGGGGCGGGGGCAGAGCACGGAGCCGCCAGGCGCCCAGCCCGGCTGCGGGGCTGCAGCGTGCCAGGGCCAAACCAGGGTCTCCTGCCCTGCCCCGCTGCCCACGGCTCCCGGGGGTGTGGGAACGTCCCCGGGCCAGCACGGGGCTCTGGTTGGGTGCTCCCGGCCCAGCTGAGTGGCCCCGTGCCCCCCCAGGGTGGCCCAAGCCTATGTGAACCAGAGGAAGCTGGACCACGAGGTGAAGACGCTACAGTTCCAGGCTGCCCAGTTCGCCAAGCAGACGGGCCAGTGGATCAGCATGGTGGAGAACTTCAACCAGGCCCTCAAGGTCAGGGGCAGCCACGGGTGCCTGGCTGCGGCCGCCCTCCCAAGCCTGGCACGAGGCACGCTGTGGGGCCGGCACTGTCTACTGGTGGGGTCCAAGGCGCTCCCCAGCACGGTTCCCGGCCCCAGTGCCCGCATGGGATGGTTGGGCAGAAGCGGGCTGAGCTCAGCCCTGGGAATCTCCCTGGCCCTGCCAAACCTGGGGGCCCAGAGGCCCCCCCCCACCCATGTGCAAGGGGCTGCATAAGTGTGCTCTGTGTTTGCGGGGCGGGGGGCTCTGGGATGGCAGACAGGGGCACTGGCAGGGCTGAGGGCTGGGGCTGTGGGTCAGGAGTGAGGGGCACCAGTGGGGCTGGGGGGCAGGGGCCTGCGCTTCAGGAGTGAGGGCTAGGTGAGGTCCTGACCCCTCCCCTCCCCAGTTGCTGCACACCCAGGCTGGGGACGGCCCCTGCTGGCCTCAGGGGAAACACTCCAGGTCCCTCCCCTGCCCCCTCCCCCCGGGAGGGGGGCCTGGTCCTCAGGGCCCCCTGGTCCAGCTCCCAACGCTTGCGGGGGCCCATGGGCCACAGGGAGGGGGTGGGAGACCCTCCAGCTGGGGGCAGCCCAGGGCAGGGCCCTGACATCTCTGTCTCCCGCAGGAGATCGGCGACGTGGAGAACTGGGCACGCAGCATTGAGATGGACATGCGGACCATCGCCACTGCCCTGGAGTACGTCTACAAGGGGCAGCTGCAGCCGTCGGCCTCCTGAGCTGGCCCTGGGACCCCCTGGCCTGGTCTCAGCCTGGGGGGGGTCACTGCAGGGCCCGTGCAAAGGAATAAAACAGATTGGCCTCAACACACCCGCCAGAGCCACGTGTGACTGGGGAAACTGAGGCACGAGGGGGCTGGGAGCCGCCTCCACCAAGCTGGTGGGTGAGGGGCGCTGATCTCCTTCATCCTGTTTTGGGGCTGCGGCGCCGTCTCCCACTGGCACAAAGGAGCTTTCTGGGCTAAGCTGTGCTGATCCGGCCAAGCCAGTGCTGCGGGCGGGGGTCCCACGCAGCGCCTGGCCCTGGGGAAGGGGGAGGGTCTCCCTGTGCCCGGGCGAGGGGGTGGGCGGGGCCTCCTGGACTTTGCCCAGTGCACCACACAGGCAGCAGCAGGGAGCAGCTGCAGCCCAGGCCAGCTCCGGCTCTGTGGGAAGGTGCGTGGGGCATGGGCAGGGAGCGGGGGTGTTATGGGAGACCCCCCACTGCCCCCCACCTTGTCCTGTCCAGGGGTCCCTGGGTGCTGGGGAGGGGCTCAGGGTACCAGGACTCCTGGGTTCCAGCTCTGCCCTGGCTTCTCTGGCTGAGCCTTCTCAGGGCCGTGCCTCACTTTTCCCGCCTGAGCTGTGGGTACAGCCACACGCCATTTCCCCCTTCTGATCAGAGGAGGGCTCAGGGCAGCTGCTGGCTCCCCGAGGTGGGTGGGGCAGGGGGCGCTCAGCAGCTCCTCTGCACCCCCTCCCCCCCAAAACACCGAGCCAAGGGCCATGGGCTGCCCGCCTTCCCCAGGGACTAGCCGGGCCCTACTGTTAGCTCCAGCCATGGGCACAGCCCAAAACCGAGGGGTTGGGGGCACGGCTCTGCCCCGCCTTGGGCACAGAGGACCCTAAAAAGGGCCCGCGGGACTGGGGGGGTTGGCGGGGCCAGGCCTCCAGCCAGCTCTGTCTGCTGACCCCAGCTAATCCCCCTCCTGCCTGGGCCCGGGGGGGCTGGGATCCAGGACACTTGGATCCCCTGCCCGGCTCAGGCGGGCCTGCCTCCCCCCAGACCCCCTGCGCCATGTGGGCCTACGCGCTGCTATGCGTGCTGCTGTGGGTGGTTGCCTGGCTGCTGCGGGACCGGCGCCGCCTGCCCGGCCTGGTGGGCCGGCACGTGCTGGTCACGGGCTGCGACTCGGGCTTTGGGTGCCGGCTGGCGCAGCGGCTGGACCGCGCCGGCTTCCGCGTGCTGGCCGCCTGCCTCACGGCGCAGGGGGCCGAGGCCCTGCGTGCCGCCTGCTCCCCCCGCCTGCGCGCCAGCCTGCTGGACCTCACCAGCTCTGAGAGCATCGCCAGCACGCTGGCCTGGGTGCAAGACGAGGTGGGCGACCAAGGTGAGCTGGGCTGGGCACAAGTTTGCAGGGGGTACTGCTGGGGGGTCACCACCCCAGGTCCTAGCCCTAATCCTAACCCTAACCCCACCTCCAGGCCTCTTCGGGCTGGTGAACAATGCGGGGGTGGCCAACCCCATGGGCCCCACTGAGTGGCTGCAGGCCGAGGACCTACGGCACGTGGTGGCCATCAACGCGCTGGGGCCGGCGGAGCTGACGCTGGGGCTGCTGCCCCTGCTGAAGCGGGCACGGGGTCGCGTGGTCAACATCTCCAGTGTCCTCGGGCGCCTGGCAGCCGCGGGGGGCGGCTACTGCCCCTCCAAGTATGCTGTCGAAGCCTTCTCCGACAGCCTGAGGTGTCCACCCCTCCCTCCCCACCCAAAATCGGGGCCCCTGGGCATAGCAGCATGGCTCACTTGCCCCCTATTCCCCCCACCATGCCCACAGGCGTGACATGGCCCCATTCGGTGTGCGGGTCTGCATCGTAGAGCCCGGCTTCTTCCGCACGGCAGCCACCGACCTGGGCAGTATCGAGGCGGCGCTGGGCCGGCGCTGGCTGCAGCTGGACCCCGAGACGCGACGCAGCTACGGGGACGACTTCTTCCGCCAGTGTGAGTGTGACCCGCGGCCCCCAACTCCTGCCCGGGCACGGGGGGGGGGTGCAGCAGGGCCCCGTGCCTCAGTTTCCCTTTGCAACCCCAGACCTGCAGGTGCAGCGGCGCATCATGGCATGGCTGTGCGACCCCGACCTGACCAAGGTGACCGGCTGCCTGGAGCACGCGCTGACGGCCCAGTACCCACGCACCCGCTACAGCCCCGGCTGGGATGCCAAGCTGCTGTGGCTGCCAGCCTCCTACCTGCCCGCCTGCCTGGTGGACGCCGTGCTGGCTGCTGTGCTGCCTAAGCCAGCCGGGAGCATCCGCGGGGCACCCGACACCCCCCAATAAACCGGCTCCCCCCGCCCACCAGGCCTGGCCTCGCTCCTGGCGCCACACCAGTGCCCTCAACCCGGCCCGGGGGGCAGGACACCTGGGTTCTCTCCTGGCACTGGGCAGGGAGCAGTTGAATGGGCTCGAACTATGGGGAGGGAAGCTGGGAGCCCGGACACCTGGGTTGTACCCTGCTGCAGGCACCGAGGGGGGCGGGTGGGCACTGCCCAGGGATGAGCCCAGGCCCAGAGGCCAGCATGGGATGGAGGCTGCCCAGAGGGAGGGGCACAGGGGAGCCCTTGAGGCCACCCCCACTGGCACCAGGCCCCCCGGGCGGATGGACAGATGGAGCGTGGACAGGGGGGCTGCTCCAGGGGAAGCCTCTTTATTTCCAAAACAAGGTGGCGTTCCCCCTCTTAAAAACTGTGGCAATGCAGCCCCCACCACGGGGGGGTTTGGCAAGGGGTGTGGGGAAAGGCAGGACCCCTGGGGCCTGGCAGGGGAAAGGCAGAGAGAGGAGACCCCATGGCCCCCCATGCAGGGGGCCAGGAGCCTTGCGGGGTCAGAGGTCGGGGAACAAGAGGCTACATGACCTCGTAGCCGCTGCGGATGCCCTTCATGAGGCAGCAGGCGAAGGCAATGCCCAGGATCTGCAATGGAGACAAGGGCCATCAGGGGTGCCCCAGTGCCCCCCACTACCCCTTCCCCAATAGCCCCCGGCCCCCCTCATTACCTCGAAGAAGGCGATGCCCAGCGCCACAGCTGCCACCACCACGATGTGCTTTTTCATCCAGGTCTCCATGGTCTTGAGACAGCCCTGTGGGGGGTGGGGCACAGCGCTCACGGACCCAGTTGGGACCCCTGGGCCAGGCTCTGACCCCTCACCGCCGGCCCCCACCAGGGTGTCTCCAGCCCCATAGCACTCACCTCGGTGTAGATGGTGGCAGAGGTGGGGTGCTCGTTGCACTTGTCTGTGGCGTTGGTCCGGCAGCAGGACCGCGGGACGGTCTGGTTCTCCTTGAACCCAGGGATGGTATC
This sequence comes from Crocodylus siamensis, assembly GCF_052110815.1. Taxonomy (NCBI): domain Eukaryota; kingdom Metazoa; phylum Chordata; order Crocodylia; family Crocodylidae; genus Crocodylus; species Crocodylus siamensis. Next base: position 5,983,728 of record NC_143400.1, read on the forward strand.
CCAGTCCGTGTAGTTGTTGGCCCCGCAGCACTTGTACTGCAAGGAGCACAGGGCTGGGGTCAACCAGGCCTGGAGTCCCGGGGTCCAGGCCAGGGTAGGGAGAGCAGGCTGGGAGCAGAGGGCACCAATCCCCCCCCCGCCCCCCGCGGCCGCCCGCTCCTCACCTGCTTCTGCAGCTCGTCCAGGGCCTCCCGCGCCAGCTTGTCATTGGTGTAGTTGCGCATCTGCCTCCACAGCTCGTCCTCCAGCGTCTTGCGTACCTGGGGGAGGGGAAGGGAGGGGGTCAGGGAGCAGCGGCAGGCGATGCCCCTGGGTGGGCACTGCCCACCCACAACCTGGACCCCTGCAGGGCTCCTGCCCCACATGTCCACTCAGAGCCCCCCGGACTCCCCAGGGCCCTGGGACGAGCAAGGAGACGCTCACCTTGTCCTTGAAGACATAGCCGGCGATGGCTGCCGCGATCTCCACCAGGAAGATCAGGGTCAGCAGGACGGCGAACTGCAGGGCACAGCAAGGTGAGAGCTGTCCTGGGCACCCCCAGCCCCACTGGTGCCCCTCACTCCTGTCCCACAGCCCCCCAGCTCCACCAGTGCCCCTCACTCCCAGCCTGCAGCCCCCCAGCCCCACTGGTACCCCTCACTCCCCACCCACAGCCCCCCATCCCTGTGAGTGCCCCTCACTCCCAACTTGCAGCCCACCAGTGCCCCTCACACCACACCCACAAACCCTTGTCTCTGCCACCCTAGCCGGTGCCCTTCGCACCCAGCCTGCAGCCCCCCCAGTGGCCCGCACTCCCAACCTCCAGCCCCCTGGCCCCCTCAGCCCCACCAGAGCCCCTCACTCCCACCCCGCAGCCCGGGGCCAGGCGCTCACCGTGGTGACCATGCAGTAACTCTCCTTCCAGGCCCCGCAGCAGCCGAAGAAGGAGATGAAGAAGATGACAACACCGACGGCAATGATGACAATGGCGGGGCCCGAGGCCGAGAGGTTATGCATGGTCAGCGACTTGTTCAGCATCACCTGCACATAGATGCCGATGCCCACGAGGGCGATGCCACACACCTGGAGGAGGGGGAAACGGTCAGGGACCGACCCAGCCTGGAGCTGCAATGTGACCACCTCTGCGGAGGGCAAGGCCACCCACAGCAACAGGGTGTGTGGGGGGGAAGCACCATAGCCCTGCCCCCTGGGATCGCGCCCAGACACCTGGGCTCACTCCCACCTGGCCACACGGACCAGAGGAAAGAGAAGGGAGGGAATGCCACCCCACCATTAGAGCAGGGCTCTGCCCGCTCCCCCAGCCCAAGGGCATTGGGTGCGTGTCCCGCGTGTCTGGGCACCAGTGCGTGTGCAGGTGTGTTGACATGTGCACACGTGTGCGTGCGGGAAGTGACTGCGAGCCGGGAGAATTCCAAGGACCTGCTGCCCCCCCCCTCCAGGGGGTAGGACCCGGGGGGCTCTGACCCCCAGCCCCTCCCAGGTCACAGCTGGGCTGGGGGCACCCCCAGGGCCCAACCCCCCGCCTGTGCCCATGACCCTGGGGGGAGCCGGGCGTGCCACCCCAGGCGGCTCAAGCCCTGGTTTGCCTGCGTGCTGCAGGCCGGGATGGGGGCCGGGCGCGGCCGCTCGCCTGGAGAAAGCTTCCGGCTCCTCCTGCTTCCCGCCGGGAGAGGCCACCGCGGGGGGACAAGGCAGAGCTAGCCTGGCGGGACGGGGGGCGGAGGGCCACACACGACAGGGGGCTTCCCTAGGCCAGCGCCCCCTCGCACCAAGCTCCCACGGAGGGGCAGCCCCCCAGGCGGAGAGCAGGCCCAGCCTGGCCCCGGGAACCACTTCCTCCAGGCCGGAGGGGAGGGAAGGGGACCACGTGGGTGCAACAAGCACCAGGACTCCCCGGTTCTCCACCCCTTTCTCCCCACTGCCATCCTGTGCCTCAGTTTCCCCACCCAGGGAAGAGGGCCCCAGGGCCATGGGGAAGCAAGGGGCTCCTGGGCATGCCCCTAGCCAGGGCCAGGGCCAGGGCCAGGGCCAGGGCCAGGGCCAGGGCCCCGCTCTGCCCCCAGCGGTGCCAGGGCCGGGCTGTAGTCAGCCCCCATGCGCGGGGGCACGAGGATAACGGCAGGTCCCAGCTCTTGTACAAGGCAGCATGTGCCGCCCCCGGGGCCACGTCAGCCCCATGGGGCCGGGGAGGGGGGTCACATCCGTCGTGGTGGCCCAGCCCCCCAGCCAGGACACGGGTTTCCTTTAGGCCCCCCCAGCAAGGCCCTTCCCCCTCCGTTGGGCAATCAGGGGCCGTTGACCAAGGGCCAGCTCCTTCCCCACTGCCTCTTCCCCAAACGGCCATCGACGGGGCTGCCCCCGCCCAGCCCGGGGGTGGGGGGTCCCGGTAACGCTGCCCCCGGCTGTTGCCCCTGAAACCTAACGACGGCGGGCAGGGAAGAGCTGCTCCCAGCCCCGCGGGACCCTTCCCCGCCGGGGCCGCAGGGCGGGCGTGGGACCTCCACTGCACCCCCGAGCCCGGGCTCCTCCTCCCGGGCCCGGACCTGCCTCGCCCCGGATCCGGGTCCCGAGCCCGGGCCCGGCCGCGGGGAGCAGAGCTGCCGGGGAGGGTCGCGCAGCCTCCCCCCGCGCCCCGGCCCCGATCCCGCCCCGACTCACCCAGAACAAGAAGTTGAAGAAAAACACCAGGTACTTGACGCACTTCATGCCGCTTTCCAGCGCCATCGCGACCTGCGGGCACGGAGCGCTCAGAGCCGACCCCGATCCGCCCCCGCCCCGGCCCCGGCCCGCCCCGCCCCGCCCCGCCCCTCCGCCTGCGGCTCCTTCCCGGCTGCTGCTCGTGGCTCCGCGCGGCCGGGACCGGGACCGGGGCCGGGCGGGTCTTTGTCACTGCCCCCGGGGCGGGAGCGCGAAATCATGTGACGGGGCCCTGAGTCACCGGAAGGCGGCCGAGCCCCGCCCGCACGCGGGGAGCCGGGCCGCCCGGGGGGCTGCGGGGGGCCCGGCGGTCACCCCACCAGCGGCGACCCAGGCCTGAGCCCCGCCGGGCCCGGGGGCGCAGCTGGACCCTTGGGGTGCACAGGCCCCGGCTGCGCGGCGGGGCTGGAGCGGAGCCAGCCCCGTGCACACGCCGCCGGGCACGCCCGCGCGCAGGCGGCACCTGGGTACACGGCGCTAGGGCTCAGCCCGCCGCCGGCCGCACGGGGGGGCCGGCAGCGGCCGCGGCTGGAGCCGGGACACGGGACTCCCGGGTTGCCTCCTGAGGCCTGCCTGGGACAGGAGCTTGGAGGGGGCCCAGGCCCAGTCCTGGGCTCCGAAGGGATTCAGCCCCCTCCCGTGCCTCAGTTTCCCTCTCTGTACATCAGGCTCTGGCTGCCCCCCAGCACCAGAACCACGGGAGCCACTGCTGGGCCCAGCCTGCCACGGCTCCAGGAAACCCCAGCACTGGGCAGGGGGGGAAGCCTCTGGGGCACCAGCTGGGGCCCTGCCTGCCCTTATCAGGGCGGTGCTCCTGCGCCTGGTCCCAGGGCGACGCCTGTTTGAACCCTGGGCGCAGCCCGCGTGGGAGGCAGAAGCCAGTGCCACGTCTCTACCCCGGGCTGGGGCAACACACACGACTCACGGGAAGCTTCAGGCAACCGGCGTTTAATGGAGCAACCGATCCCCGGGCCTGGTCCGGGGCCACCTGGGAGCTCCGCACGGGGCCGCAACCCTGCAGCCGAGCCCCACCGTGCCCCCCGGACCTACGGCACCAGCCCCCATGCCAGGGCTCAGAGCCCGGGGGCAGCCGCCAGCGTGTCCAGCACGGCCGGCAGGTGCTCGGGGTGCGCGAAGGCCACGAGGCCGCCGTGGTTAGCCCAGCGCTCAGCCCCTGCGGCGCCGGCCGCAGCCCGGTGGTAGGTCAGCTGCGGCGGGGGCTCGCGCCGGCCAGCCCGCCAGCCCGCCAGCGCGGCCCCCAGGCCCACCATGCCCCCGCCCAGCGCCCGCAGCACGGCATGGGGGCCGCACGTGTCCCACTTGAAAGTGCTGCCCTCGGAGAGCACGTAGGCCTCGGCCAGGCCCAGGATGACGCACAGCATCTTGTAGCCGGCGCCCGAGGCAAAGCGCAGCCGCCCGCCATAGAGTGAAGCCAGCGCCTGCTGCACCTCGGGCTTCTCGCTGCTGCTCAGCACCGCAGCAGGGTCAGGCCGCAGCGGTGGGCAGGGCAGGGAGCACAGGCGGGTGCCCTGGTATGACACCCCCCAGTGGTACTTGCCCTGCCACCTGCGGGGCAGAGCAGAGGGGCAAGGGCTGAGATCCCAGCCCAGGCCAAGGCCTCCCAGCCCAGCCCAGCGCCCCGGGCCACTACCGCTGGGTGAGGGGGTCCTGGCGGTAGAAGGGCTCATTGATGATGCCCAGAACGGGCTCCCCTGAATGCCGGTCGTAGGCACCGATGAGCACCAGGGCGGAGCGCAGCCCCGACGGGTAGATGCCGCCCACAGGTGCCACGTCGCCCCGGCCACAGATGTACTGGTTGGTGGAGTCTGCGGGAAGCGGGGAAGGGCTAGGTGGTTGTCATATGACACGAGTCCCCAGGACTCAGGGGGATGCGGTCATGGCACCCGGAGCCCCCCCCGCCCGCCCGCCCGCGCTTACCAATGGGGTCTATCCAGATAGCCGTGCTCTCTGGTGAGACAGCCACTGCCACGGCCGCCAGCGCTGGGTCCTCCAGCGGCACCTCCTGGTGCACAGCAGCTGCCAGCAGCTCCGCGGCCGCCTGGTTGTGGTCCAGGACACGGGCCAGGAGGGCAGCCGTGTCGCACTCGGTGCCACAGACCTGAACCACCAGGGTCTCCCCTGCAAGGATAAAGGGTCTGTGCCCCGGGCACTCTCAGGTAGCCCCTGGCCCCGCCAGCACTGGGCCCGTCACTCACCCAAGCCGTTCTCGAACTTGTTGGACTCCTCCCCGAAGATATGTCCCTGCAGCGCCGGGAACTGGGGGCAGAGCAAGGGAGCGGCTCAGCCTGGACCCCGGGGGCTGAGCACTGGAGGGGCTCTCGGGGCGTCCGGGACCCCCGTCCTTGCCCCCCAGCCTTGCGGCAGGGCTCCCTGGCAATACCTCAGCTCCCACGTCGTGTTTGATGACCTCCTGGATAAGGACGTCTGCCAGGGTCTTGAAGTCCTGCACGAACCTCTTGTTCTTGTCAGCGCCCGTCTTCTCCTCCACCAGCAGCTGGAAGAGCGCGTCCTCCTGGCGGCACAGCTGGGCGATGCGCGCCGCCTTCTCCGAGGCACGCACCAGGGCCCGCAGCAGCGCCATGGCTGCAGCGGGGCAGGGGCTGGGGGCACCGCAGAGCTGTCACACAGCTCACAGGCCCCGGCCCGTCCTGCCAGGACAAGGGGCTTGGGCGATTCCCGCGTGGAAGGGGGAAGGCCGGGCGCCCCGGGGCTGGAGGCCTCGGCATCTGGCCAAGGGGTGGGAGCAGGGCCCGGGGGCCTGGATCTACCCGGGGCCCACCTGGGGCTGGGAGCGGGGGCTGGCCCGCGCCTTGCTGCCGCCAGGGAAGGCCCGCCACCCCGCGCCCCCGCGCAGGGACGTCCCCACTCACCGCGTGCGGCCGGATCGGGCCCGAGGGGGCGGGCCCGGGGGTCACGTGACGCCCGCGTTAACCCCCCGGCTGCCGGGCGCGGGGTGCAGCCGGGGTGCCGCGGGCTCCGAGCCCTGCGCCCTCCGCGCCCGCGGCCCGGGCGGCCCGCCGCTCTGCCCGCCGCACCGCCGGGCGCGGGGCGCCGCTCGCCCCGGCCCGCCCCGGCCCCGGCCCCGGTCCCGGTCCCGGTCCCCGCTCCGCTCCGCCTCCGGCCCCGGCCCCCGGCCCCGGTCCCCGCTGCGCTCCGCCTCCGGCCCCGGCCCCGGCCCGAGGGCTCCGCGTTTCCCAGGCAACTGCCGATGACATCAGCGCCGACGCGACTTCCCGAGCCGCGGTGACGTCACCCGCGTTGCCACGGGGAACCCCGGCGTCCGGGTGCCGGCGCGGCGCGCGGCGGGGAAACTGAGGCAGCCCCTCCCCCCCCCGAGTGCCGCCCCCTGGTCTAGCCACTGCGCCCCCGGCTGCCCCGCACCCGCAACCCGCGCCGGCAGCGGGGCGAGGGCGGGGGGCCCGGCTCCGCGCCCCCCCGGGACCCCTGGCGGGGGCGGGGAAGCCGCTCCAGGTCCCGCTCCCGGCCCCGGCCCCGCTGTCCTGCTCGGGGGGCAGAGGAGGGGGGGCGACAGCAGCCGGGTCCCCACTAGATGGAGCTCGGCCCCCTCGCACGGGCACAGCGAGGGAAGAGGCCCGGGGAGCTCCGCGCTCCCGGGCCCTGGCGCGCAGCCGGGGCGGGGGTCCTGGGTGCCCGGCCGGGCGGGCGGGGACCGGCTCCAGCGACGGGACAGGGAGCGCGGGGCCCCGAGCGGGGGAGGCGGCGCCGCGGTGCGTGTCCGTGGGGCGGCGTGGCCGGCCGGCCGTGCCTCCGCGCAGCCCGCTCGCCTGCCTGTCCCCATGCACCCGCGCCCGCCCGGCTGTACCTATCCGGCTCTCCATCCAGCCTCCCGCGCAGCGAGCTGCGGCCCGTCCGTCCGTCCCTCTGTCTATCCCTCCATCCCTCCGTCCGTCCGGGCACGCGGCTGGCTCTGCTCCCTCTGCCTGGCCCTCTGTCCGTCTGTCTCAGGCCACCCTGCCGCCCCCCTCCCGAGCGGGTCCGAGTCGCGGTTGCGGGGCGAGGCGGGGCAGAGCCCGCACGGGAGGGGGCACCGGCCGCCCGCACCTGCCCGTTGCGCCGGTCGGGGAGCAACAGCCCTCCCCCTCCCCCTTCCCCCTCTCCAGGTGCCTCCGAGCTCCGCCGCTGCCCGGGCAGCCCCCCCAGCCCCCCGCCCCCGCCCGGGGCCACTCCCAGCCGGAGAGGCCGGCCCCCGGCCCCGCTCCCAGCAGGCTCCTGGGAGCGGCGGCGCGGGCGGGGAGCCCCGGGGGCCGCGGCGGAGCCGGGGCAGAGGGGCCCCGGGGGTCCCGCTCCGGGGGCTCCCGCCTGCACGGCTCGGGCGGGCCGGGGGCGGGGCGGGGCGGGCCGGGGCGGGGCGGGGGGGGCCGCGGCGGGCAGCTCCGCTCCGCACCGCTCCGCCGGGCCGGGCGCGGGCCTCTGCGGGCTCCGGGCCGGGCCGGGCGCGGTGACAAAGCGGCCGGCGGCCCCGCGCCGCGGTCCCCTTTGGTGACAGCCCTTTGCCAGCTCTTTTGTTGCGCCCGCAGCCAATCAAGGCTTTTTACGACACAGTGGAGTTGGGATATAAAACCGGGAGCCCTCCTGGCTCCGCTCTCCCCAGCCCGGCGGCGAGGCGAGGCGAGGCGGGGCCGGAGCCGGAGCTCGGCAGCTCCCGGCCATGTCGGCGCCGCGGGCCCCCGCGCTGCTCTGCCTGCTCGTGCTGTCCGTGGAGCTGTCCCGCGGGGAGCCCGAGCCGCAGCCCCCGGCCCAGCCCGAGGCGGAGCCGGCCTGCCCCGTCTGCCTCTGGCGCAAGCACAGCAAGGAGCTGCGGCTGGAGAGCATCAAGTCGCAGATCCTGAGCAAGCTCCGGCTCAAGGAGGCCCCCAACATCACCCGCGAGGTGGTCAACCAGCTCCTGCCCAAGGCGCCGCCGCTGCAGCAGCTGCTGGACCTGCACGACTTCCAGGGCGACGCCTTCCCGCACGAGGACTACGTGGAGGAGGACGAGTACCACGCCACCACCGAGACCGTCATCAGCATGGCCCAGCGCAGTAAGCACAGCACCGCCTTTGTTGCCGCGCCGCGGGGCATTGTCTCCCCGGGCCGGGCCGGCCCGGGGCCGCGGGGCGCAGGGGGCCGGCAGCCGGCCGGGCCGCCCCCCGCCCCCCGGAGCCAAGGCGCGGGGCTGAGCGGGCACCGGCCGCTTGTCCTGCTCCCTGGCACCGGCACCCGGGAGGTGAAGTTCAGGGGCTCCCGGTGGGGTCAGGGGCAGAGCTGGCTGGCAGCAGAGCATCAGCTGTGGTGGGCAGGGCTGAGAGGGGCTGGGGCAGGAGGGGCCTGGGGGTCCCGAGGGGCTGGGGCAGGCCTGAACCGGGTCAAGGCGGGCAGCTGAGCCCTGGGGGGCACGAGGCAGGGCCGGGAGACGCGGTGCCCTCCCGCGGGGGCTGCCTCCTGTGGCAGTGGCAAGCTGCTGGCTCCGCTCTCTTCCCGGCAAATCCAGGACCAGCAGCTTTGCTCAGTGCCAGGGAGCAGGGACCCAGCACAGCTCTCCCCGGCCTGGCTCGCGGGGGTCCCGCAGCCTGCGACCCTCCACTCGGTCCCTGAGCGGCCTGACATGCCGGTGCTCCCCCCCCCCAGGGCCACGGCATTCAAGCTGTGTCCAGGGCACCCCAACCCTCTCCAGAGCCACTGCCCCAGGGCTGGGGGGGCTCAGGCAACAGCCCAGACCCCTGGCAACCGCCAGGGAAGGGACTTGCAGCTGCCTGGGCTTCCTGGAGGTGCTGGGAACGGGGATCTGGTCCCGGGTGGGCGTGATGCTTCCAAACCCGCCTGCAGCTCAGTCCCGGGTCACTGAGGCTTTCAGAGGTGCCAGCGAAGCAGCTGGTCCTGTCCTATCTGCAGCTGGGCCCGGGGGTTGTGCAGGCTCTGGCGGGGCTCCTGGCGGGGAGACGGGAGAGAGTGGCCGGGTTTGGCTGTCGGACCCCTGCCCGGCCCGCGGGCCCGCCGGGGGCTGCGGGGTGGGAACATGGCTGGAAGCAGCTGCCAGGGGAGGGTCTCCCCACCTGTCCCATCGCAGCCCGCCCGCCGCGGGGGTGGGGGGCAGGACAGCTCTGGATCGGAGCTGCCAAGAAGGGAGCCGTGGTGACTTCCAGCAGACTCAGGGCAGCCCCGAGGCCTGTGCGCCCCGGGCATGATGGCGAAGAGGGGAGGGGGCACATCAGGGGAGATGGGGCAATGGAGCCAATGGCACTGGCGCCGCAGTGGTGCTGGAGGCTCTACCGAGGGGCTGCCTGGGGTGCTGAGGGCTGACCCCCCCAGCCCCACCAGCCCGGTAAGCTGGGGTGGCGGTCTGGGCTGAGCTGGTCCAGGCCAAGGTCACCGCTCCTGGCTGGGAAATCAGCCAGGCGCAGCCTGTTTGCCCCCATGGGACAGAGGGGTCCAGCGCAGGCCCTGTTCCCTGGTGCCGCCGTTTCCCCAGCTGGGTGAAGGGGCGCCAGCCCTGCTTGGCTCCCGGAGCTGGGACCAGAACCCAGGCGTCCCGGTTTCCAGCCCTGCCCCGGCCCCAGCCACGGGCGGCAGGGCTCGGCGGACTCTGAGCCAAGGGCCCGGCGGTGGGGAGCCCACCGACCTCTGTCTCCCCGGAGCCCCGGGACCCCGGCCCGGCAGGAGCGAGCCGAAGGGAGCCGGGGCGGTGGCCAGGATCGGGGCCAGGCAGGAGCGTGTGAAGCCGAGCGGACAGGAAGGGACGTGCGAGGAGTGACGCGGCGAGCGCTTTCTCCCCAGCGGCTCCTTGACAAATTCCCTTCTCGGGCACGGAGCAACTCCGGCGGCTTTGAAACTTTATTAGCCATAAAATCGGTGACACGCTGGGGTGTCGCTCCTCGCTCCGGCCTGCTGCCAGCCCCCCTCACCGCGCGGGGGCCCCGACCCCAATGCCAGGGAGCTCGCCCCCGTCACCCTGCCCTGGTCCCACACCTGGACGGGGCAGGAGATGCCAGGCCTGGCTTGGATGAATGACACCAGGGCTGGGCACCCCAAGGCCTGGCACTGCCATCCCTGCCCCGCGCCCCTGTTATCATTATGATTTTTCCTCCCCTCTTCACCTCCTCTTGGCAATTGCGTGTGTGCAGTTTTATGGTTCCTGAACAGAAGGAAGGGCAGGTTTTATAGGCGCCGGGTCATAAAGCTCTCGGGTTCCTGCCCCCGCCCTGCTCCCCTGGGTTTCATCCCCCCCACTTTTTTTAACGGCACAAGAAACCAGGGAAGGTTAATTGGGTCCTAAAACCATTTATGGGCTACCCGTGACCCCTGCTGACCTCTGGGTGGGGGGAGAGGGGAAGCTAATGAAGGGGGACTTGGGACGTGGGTGCCAACCCAGCAGCTGCCACCCCAGTACCCGCTGTTTGGGACCAGCGCTGCTGGGGGGCCGGGGGAACCGACAGCACAGCAGGTCGCGGCACTTTCCGAGAAGGGCCCATCCAGGCAGGCCAGTGGGGCTGGGGTGCACCGGCCACGCATCGGGGAACTGTGGGGGCCATGGGGCAGGAGTGGGGGGCACCAGCAAGGCTGGGGGAGTCCCTTGTGCCAGGTCCTCTGGGTCCAGCTCATGCCCCTCTCCCCCGTAGGGGCTGGAGCCGTTCCTTCAAGGTCACGGGAGGAGTGGGCCATGTCCCTGGCTCACCCCGGTGCCCGGATCCAGCCCGTAGCCTCAGGGGCAGCATCGTTCCCAGGAGCGGGATGCCTGGGTCCCACCAGGGCCCGGGGGATGCCGGACACCACTGGGGGGCCCACGCGTGCGAGGGGTTCAGGCAGCAGCTGGGGGCTGGGCCAGGCTGGATCAGGGCCACACGCAGCCCCCCTGGTGCCGCGCCGGGCCAGTCCCGTCCCTGGAAGAGTCAAAGCTGGGAACAAAGAGCAGCTGCATGGGGGCTCCCCGCCCCTGCCCCCTCCCCGCGTGCCGCGGATACTCAGCTGCAACCGATGCCCCGGTAACCTTTATCCCCCGGTTGCCAGGGCGACGGGAATAGCATCTTGGCAGGGCGACCGGCCAGCGTGCCAGGGGTGGCGTGAGCGTGCCAGGGGCGCCTGCCGCACGTGGTGGTCAGTGTGGCTGAGCGCGGCTGGGGGAGCGGGGCTGGCTCTGCCCCCCACCACCCTGGGGCTGGGAGACATCGATCCCGCCTGCGCCCTCTGGCCTGGGGACAGAGCTGGGATTGCCCCGGCACATGGCGGGGGCCTGTCTGGCCCCAGGCACCAAGACCGCCTCTCCCTGCCCAAAAGGAGAACCTCTGCCCCCCCAGGACCCAGAAGGTGCCAGTCCTCTCCGCCTCCCTGCCACGCCTCTCCCTGCTCCCCTTCCCAGCAGCCCTCCAGCCTTGGAAGGGGGAGAGCAGGTCTGAGTCTGCCTGCAGCCGGGCTCAGGCCCCAGGATGTGCTGGGGCTGGGAGAGCTGCGGGGAAGCAGGGTGACCTCTGTCCTCCCGTGGGCATGTCCCCACGTGGGACGAAGAAGCTCCTGGGCACTGGGTGTCGCAGGCTGGGCTCTCAAGTTGGCATTGCCCAGTTCAGGCAACTCCCAGACCCTCTTTTCCCAGCCAGGGAGAGACCAAGCCGAGCACCAGTCAAGGCTGCCCCGATGGACAGGGAGAGGCTGCGGCTTTAAGAGGCATCGGGGAAGGGGAAGGGGGGCAGAGAGGGAGGAAAATGCTTTATGAGCTGCTCCTGGGGGAGCGCGGCTTTAATAGGGGGCTTGTGCGCAGCAAATTGCCGGGAGGGGTTTGCTGGGCCGGCGGCTGCGGCTCACGCGAGGGGGTGGCATTCCTCGGCCTGCGCCGGGCTGGTGTCGTGACCCTCATCCGCGAGGGGAGGCCTCAGCGCGCAGCAAATGGCCCCGCGCTGCAGCTGGGTGCTATTAAACCTGACCGGTGCATGGGGGGGGGGGGGCAGTGGGGTGTGTGGGGGGGAGAAATTCCCAGCTCAATTTGACACAGATGTTTCCAAGAAGGGAGGGCCCGGGAGCGAGAGCAGGGTGTGGGGGGAGGGCTGCGGGCAGCAGGGACAAGCCAGGAGCTCCCCTTCGCTGGTGCCCGCGCCTGGCCCCACGGGGGGGGCTTTGGGGGAAGGAATCAACCCTTCGCTTCCCTCCACCTGCTCCGTGGCTGCCCTGTCTCCTCCAGCCCTGGCTCAGCCCCTTATTTTAGGCACGGAGAAGACGGGTCGTCACAGCTGGGAGCAGGACGCGGGAGTCTCGGCCCCTGCTGCGATGCCTGGGCAAACACGCGTGCCCGCCTGCCGCGGTGCCACCCCCGCGTGGCAGTGAGCACAGGGGTCCTGGGGCTCCATGCCCGGCTTTGCTGCGGTGTCACCAGCTGAGCTCCTCGGCGCTCCAGACCCTGCCGCCCCCCGCCCGAAGCCGGGCCGGCTCGGCCTGGATCCATGTTTCCCTTGGCAGACGCCGGCATGTTCCTGGCACCGTCCCGCCTCCCCCTGGGCTCTGCTAATCTCCAGGAACGAGGCCCGCTCGCCCTTGGCTGCCGGCACGCTGTCGGAGCCGCGGGCGGGCGCTTGGCTTGGGTGGGTGGGGGAGGAGGAGACGCTGACTCCGTGCCGCCTCCCGGGGAGCCAGACGCCCTGGCCGGAGCGTCCGAGGGCTCGGCCCCCGCGGTCACCAGGCCAGCAGGCCCAGCCTGGCCTGCATGCGCTCGTGGCTGGCATCCGTCCGCCAATGCCAGTGGGCACCGGGGGACCCCCAGCTTGGCAGGTGCCCCTGACCCCCACCCCATGACAGCCTCGCCCCTGCCCTCCCCACGGCCTGCCCCCTTATGTCCACGGGGTCACTCGTTACACGGGGGCTGGAGCTCAGCTCCGAGACCTTCTTGCGAATCTGGGGGCAGCGAGTGACCTTCCCAGCAACCTCTGCCCTGACCTTCACCTCCTAACGATCGAGGAGGAGTTGGCCTTCGTCCTGCTCTCACTCACTGACCCTGGCCCGGCTTCAGCTTTGCAAGCTGCCCGTGGCAGGCCAGACCCCGATGCTCTCTGAAGGGAGGGTGTTTCCAGACCAGGCAGGATTGGGCCCGTGCCCTGCAGCCAGCCCGGGGTGGCAGGGGGTCCGTGGGCGGCTCGGTGGCTCCGCTGACCCGTGCTCTCCCCCCTGCAGCGGACCCAGTGGTGCAGATCGAGGGGAACCCGCACTGCTGCTACTTCAACTTCAGCCCCAAGATCATGTTCACGAAGGTGGTGAAGGCGCAGCTGTGGGTGTACCTCCGGCCCGTGCAGCACACCTCCACCGTGTACCTGCAGATCCTGCGCCTCAAGCCCGTCACAGAGGAGGGCAGCCGCCACATCCGCATCCGCTCCCTCAAGATCGACCTCAACTCCCGCGCCGGCCACTGGCAGAGCATCGACTTCAAGCACGTGCTGCAGAACTGGTTCAAGCAGCCGCAGAACAACTGGGGCATCGAGATCAACGCCTTCGACCCCAGTGGCAACGACCTGGCCGTCACCTCCCTCGGCCCCGGCGCGGAGGGACTGGTAGGTAAACACCGGGGACGGCGCTGCCCACCCTTTGTGGAGGGGCCTGGGGGGTGGGAGCTCTCTGCCTGGGTCCCTCCACCAGATCCAGCCACAGCTGCCTCGTGTGGCTTCCCGGCCTGGGCTCTCTCTCAGGGGTGCAAGCTCAGGCTCTCCACCCCTGTCACGAACTGAGAGGTGCCTCTGGGCATCCCCAGAGGACGAGGGTGCAGCGCTGGGCCAGCCCGGGCTGGTGGGAGTGGGTTGGTCACCATCTCTGATGGTGCCGTTGAATGAGGGTGGAGTGGGAGACGCAGGATGTGGATCGTGGCAGCTGGGGGCAGATGCAACATCAGAGCTACCACGTCCTGGGTCAGATCCCAGGTCCATGTTGCCTGGTCCCCTGTGCCCCACGGCAGCAGAGAGCAGAGGCTGCAAGGGAGAGCGACTGGGTCTGAGCAGGGGTTTGCCCCTGGCAGCCTCCTGCATTTCAAGTCCAGGCAGCGCTGATGCCAAGGCCGGGCCTCTCTCCTCCGGGGCGTCTCCATCCCAGTGTGAACCTGGCTAAACCCTCAGCTCTGCCTGGTGGCCACGAGTCCCCCCGCTGTCACGATGGGCTGGGTGGGAAGGAACATGGACAGAGGCTGCCTGAGCAGTTCCCCCTGCCTGGGACAAGGGGGCGCGGAGCGGGGCAGCCGGGCGGCAGAGGAGCCCGGGCTCAGCTCTGTCTCTCTGCCCCCCAGCACCCCTTCATGGAGCTGCGCGTGCTGGAGAACAACAAGCGCTCGCGGCGCAACCTGGGCCTGGACTGCGACGAGCACTCGACCGAGTCCCGCTGCTGCCGCTACCCGCTCACTGTCGACTTCGAGGCCTTTGGCTGGGACTGGATCATCGCCCCCAAGCGCTACAAGGCCAACTACTGCTCGGGGCAGTGCGAGTACATGTTCATGCAGAAGTACCCGCACACCCACCTGGTGCAGCAGGCCAACCCACGCGGCTCAGCCGGCCCCTGCTGCACCCCCACCAAGATGTCCCCCATCAACATGCTCTACTTCAACGACAAGCAGCAGATCATCTATGGCAAGATCCCTGGCATGGTGGTGGACCGCTGCGGTTGCTCCTAGGCCTGGCGGGCGCGGCCCCGGCCCCTGCGCCGCGCTCCCCCTCCGGGCATCAGCACTCCCTGTCTCTTCCCTTTTTACTTTTGTTTTGTTTTGTTTCCAATGGAAAGAGCCAACGCCGGGGGGAGAGAACGAGCTGTCCCGCCGTGGACCCGTGCCCTATGCGCTGTGCAATACGTCGAGGCGCCGCCGGGACCCCCCGCCTCCCCCAGGCGCTTTGCTGAGACCTGCCACCCGCCGGGCCTGAGCTCCCGGGGGGTGCTGCAACCACGAGCATCCCTGGAGCAGGGCGGCGAGGGCTTCCCACATGGCTCTTAGGTTAAGCACAGAAGCAAATGGGAGGATGATGGTGGCAGGGGTGGTAGGAGGCGGGGGTGGAATCACGGGGCTTGGGAGTGGTCTCGGGAGTGGGTTTGTGCTGTGGGAAGGGGACGGGAGGGGTTCACCTGCCTGCCCTTTGAGAGCCAGAGAATTGTCTCCAGCAGTGCCTGGGCCAGAGGCCCTTGGAGAAGGGGAAACCCGGATGGGCCAGGGGCTGCTGGGAGCGAGGCGGGAGCAGCCCACGGGCACTGGCGTGGAGGCTGGGGGGCCGGTTCCACTCTGCCCAAGGGGGTCCCAGATCCCCTGCTCCATCAGGTCCTGTGATGGAGGGCTCAGGATGAGTTGACCCCAAACCAACCGGGGTCCTGGCCCCCCTCTCCCCTGCCCCCCATGCTGGTGTTGACCCCAAAGCAGGGCAAGAAGCCAGGGGAACCTGGCCTGGGAGAGGGGTGCAGGCTGCAGGGCAGAGTCTGGCCGGGTCCCCTTCCCCCCCCGCCGGCCCCTGCTTCCAGGATGGGGTCATGGCAGCAGTGGGACCTGGCCTGGGGAGACACCCCCACCCCACGCTTAATTTATTTATTTATTTAATTTTGCCTCTGCGTGATTCCAAGGACCGCCTGCCCTGACCCAACCCCGCCGCCCTTCCTTCCCCTCCCCTTCCCCATGGAGGCCAGCCCAGCCCAGCTGCGTGCGGTCAAGGGGCTGACTGGGGGGGAACGAAGGGGTTGGGCTTGGGGAGCAACATGGAAGCCAAGTCTGCCCGTGGCCCCGGGTGCCGCCCCCCACTCTCCATCCCAACGTGCTCCTATGGGCCTTTTGCTCCCTCTGCCCATGGGACCGTGACATGAGCAGGCAGGGGAAGGCTGGATGCACCCACGTAGGCTGCCGGCATCAAAACACCCCGGTGGGGGGAGAGACAGAGCCAGGCTTTAGGGAACCATCCTGCTTTGGCCCTGCCAGTGTCGGGACTGCTGGGGTCCCACCCCACGAGACCTCAGAGGGCATTCATGGCAGTCCTAGCAGCCGCAGCAGGTCCCCCCTCCCCAGGGTGGCCCCGGGCTCCTGTTTGTGGATCTCTGCCATGGTTTGAGGCTCATGGCAGGAGGCAGGCCCAGCTGTGATGCTCAGTGCCCAGAGGGTCGTGCTGCAAGGGGAACACAGGCTCCGAGTGGGAATATTGAGCCCTACAGCAGGGGCTGGCCTGCCTCTGTTGCCTGCACACTGAAGAGGCTGTGGCACTTGGCTCCAGCTGGCACAGCAGAGGGGGAATGCCTGCGCTGTGGGGCAGCCTGGGTCATCCCTGGCGTCCGGCTGTGTCTTGAAGGTGGATCGATGGGAAGCAGAGCTCTGCCTGCTGGACACAGGCAGGGGCCGGCAACTGCATGGGAACAGGCTCCTTGTTCCCCTTCCCGCCGCATCGTTGAAGGAGCTAAGAACATCCCGCCACTGCCTCCCCGGGGCCTGGCCGCACCTGTGGCCGTCGAAGGAGCTGGCAGGACAGGACCCATTTGGGGCTGAACCCCGGCCCAGCACTTATCTGAGGAGTCCAGGCACCGCACAGCACTGCTTCCTTGGCAGTCCTGGTGCAGAGGGACCAACTCCAGGCCGGCAGGCACCCGACAAAGCACTTACAGACGGCGCAGGGAGGAGGTGGTGATGGATGTGCGCCCCTCGGAGCTGGCTTCCTCTCTGCCGTCACTCGAGATGGGTCCTGGTACGCTTAGCACTTGTCTCCTGCTCCCCAGCCATGACCTCCAGGCACTTCCCGGACCCGCCGCCCCGACTTCACCAAGGGAAGGGAAGATGCTGCCAGGAGGGAACAAGTCTCCAGCCCGAGAGCTGCGGCTGAGCCAGGCCCCTGGCACCAGGCCCCTGCTGCTCCTGCCTTAGCACTTACAGATCGTAGAGCTTCTCATGTCCGCAGCACTGGGCAGAGACTGCTTACAAACTTAGTCATCCCAAGGAGCTGGTGATGCCCTCCTGGAGGTCGCAGCCGGGCCTGCTGTGTTAGGACAGGGACAGGCCAGGCAAAGGGGTGAGATGAGCCCCTGATCTCTGCGGAGGCAGGAATCCTGTGTCTGTGCTGGTGTCCTGAGTGCAGAGCATCTTGGCGAAGGAGAGCATTTCCTAGCGCTCCAGGATGCAGCCCCCGGCCCCATCAGGGAGCTGCAGAGGCCCAGCCTGGCTGCAGGAGGGCGGGGAGATGCCACGCACCCTGTTGGGGGCTGCCGATCCAGAGGTCTCTGCAACACATGATGGGCTCGGCATGGGAACGCTGTCTTGGAGGGGACGGGAGCAAGAGAGAGAGGCCTGTCGGGATGGGGAGCCCCACAATGTTCCAGATGAGACTGGCGCTGGAGCCTCTACATGGAGAAGACCTTCCCCCAGGCTGGGGCCATGGCAGGGAGCTCTAGCCGCTAGCACTTGCTGGCTGAGGGAGACCCTTCCTCTATCGGTGCCCCGTGCCTTTCGGGGAGCTGCTTTTCTGGTTGGGCCTCTGCACTGGGGCCCAGATGACACCCCAGCACAAACCAGGCACCGGCAGACAAGGAAGCTGCCCAGCCACAGAAGTCATGGCCAAGACGGGAGCAAAACCAGGGGCTCCCAGACCTCCCTCCCAGGCCCCTCTGGGCTGCAGCAGGGGGCTGAGGGGAGGGGGTCAGCCTGCCACCCTTGCCTAGGACCCCTTGGCCAGAGCCCTGCCCCCAGGCCCTGAGCCCTGGCCCCTCTGGAGCACAGAGGATCGTTCTGGGAGCAATTCCTTCCTTGAGGATCATTGCTGCATACTTGAATCGGGTCCAGCGCAGGAGAGGTTCTTAGGTGACCCCAGTCGTTGCACCGGGCCGTATGCCTAGGTCCCGTGACCCTGCCGGTGATGGGGCCGGCGGAGGCATGCATGACGCGGCTGTTTCGGTTTCCTGCCAGTGTCTTGGGTTCAGCTTGGCAAGGGCCCTGCGGAAGGACAGTGCCACGGGGCACCTGTCAAGCAGCTTGGTACCTGGCACGGGGTAAAGGTGGGAGCGCTGGGGCTCTTGTGCTCTTGTGACTCTTCCAGTCAGCCCCTGCTCCCTGGGCAGGCGGGCGAGTGGGCACGGGTCTCTAGCCAGAAGAAGACACGTGAGCTGAACATGACACGAGTCCCGTGGCTCTCCCTGACTCTGTCAAACGTCCTGGGGAACAGCACCAGCAAAGGGCAGGCAGGTGAAGCCGGGGGGGGGGGCACCCAGGGCAGCCGCAGGGTCTGTGGGGGGTCGTGGCAGGGCCTGTCTCAGCCTGTTTTGTTTTCCGACTGGGGACTCAATGGCAACGAGGCGAGTGTCTGTGATCGACGGCTCAGGAAACAGGCCACCAGGGTTGGGGTTTGGTGAGGGGTGTTGGGGGGGGTTGTCCTTTGTTTGTTTTTGTTTTTTGTTTTTAATCACATGACCAAAAGGCCATTCATGGGTTGGTTCTTAATCACATGACCAAACACAGCACTTGAACGTCAAAAATAAAGAGAAATAAAATAAATTAAAAAAAAAAACATATTTAAAGAAGAAGAAGAAGAAAAAGAATCAAAGAGTTCACTGCTTCTAGCTGCCGCCTGCCCCTGTGACTCATGGACCACCTGGGACCTCTACGGCAAAGGCTGCCAGCGGGGCATCAGCCTGGCCCTTGTGGCACCCGGCGAGGGGCTCTCTTGGCACTGCCGGCTGAGCTCCCCAGGGTCTGGGGCTGCCAGCGGGTTCCTGCATGACCCCACGGACGCTCCCAGTGTGGCGGCTGTGTCCCCGCCTACCCGCCAGGGGCTCACCCTGCGGTGCGGCACCGATGCAGGAGCCCACGCTCCTTCCACCTCCCAACCTGGGAGCAGCGCAACGGCCACAGGGGACTTGATTTTTTTCCCCAAGCTGCAGGCGAGAGGCAAAGCGTCGGACTCGAGAGCGCTGAATGTTCACTGTAAAAATGTCTGTATTGAGAGACTGCTCGGGGCTAAGGCACCATTTGCACTATGGAAGGTTAAAGAAAATTTAAGAGACTAGTCCGGGGTTTCCTTTGTGACGTGCCGCGGGCTCCCCAGGAGACGCTTTTCTGTCTGTGCTTTCTCTTCCTGTAACTTGCTGGGTGTGAGGACTGCTGCCTTCGCGCCTTGACGTTCGTTCCTCACTGCCCGAGAAGCCGGTGCCCTCTGCCCTGCTCTGCCTGCGGGCCCCAGTGCCCAGAGACTTGGCCAGCAGGACCTGCGTGGTGGCCTGAGCTTGCGACGTGTGAAATTTCCCTAACCCCAGATCCCCCAGCGACCTCAAAGGAGCTGGGACAATTCTGGGGGGCCCTGGCACACAGCCCCTGAGTCCGGCTCCGCTCTAAGCACCCCAGCCTGGTCCCAGACGTCTAACACAGCAGGAGGTGGGACCCTGGCACTCGCCCGGGGAAGAACCCGTGCTCCACCCCAGGGTGATGCCCGTCCAGAAAGGGGGGACTGTCCAGACGTAACAGCTGAGGCCTGGACTTCCCAACCCTATCCCCAGCTCCCAAACCGGGGGCACCACCTCCCTCCTGGAACATGGAGATGCCTGAGGCTCTTGCAACCCAGGCAGCAGGCAAGGCCCCCTCCCCACACCCAGTGTCAAGAACCCCCGCTCCCGATGCCCCCAAGAGACAGTCAGATGTCAGAGATCACAGCTCACTCCTCTGCGGCTCCACCCCAGGGCGAGGAGAATTGCTGAGCTCTGTGTTCTTTCCCCAAGGAACCACTTCCCACCCTGCCACTGCCGCCACGGCCACAGCCACTTTAACAGCTGTGGCAGCCAGGGCTGCAGCTAAGGAACGCCCCTGCCCCCTCCCTCCCTGCCCAGCTTGTGTCCCACGGGCCTTTCCCAAATCCTTCCCATGGGGGCAAATTTCACATGGATGCAACCAACGGCCACCATGAGCCCCCACGGCAGCACCGCAACATGGACGGCGGAGCACGGGACATGGCCCCTGTTTCCAGGCGGAGGCAGAACCGGCCGCAGTCGCAGCTTCTGTGTCACAAACCGTTGTAGACAGAGCTACAGGAGAGGAAAAGAAAGAAAGCAGCAAGAGTCCTGGTGAAAACTCCACTCGCCCTGTAGCTCACTGTAGCCTCTTGTGTATATTATAGCCACGGCTTCTATCCCACTTCTGTCCGTCTGTCTGTCCTTCCTCTCTCTCTCTTTTTTTAGACTTTTTTTGTACAATAAAGAAAAATTTATATAGCCATACCAGAGAAAAACCACAAAAAAACCTGCTGGCAAACGTACGTGTGCCTGACTCTTCTTTACTACCCGGCCTGCGAGGTCTTGGCAGACACCTGATGCCGGCAGCGGTTCCTCGGGACTGGAGCGTGGACACCCACGGGAGGAGACCGCGGTGGGTTGTGCTGTTGGCATGTGGCTTCTTTCCCCCCAGATGGGCCTGGTGTCAGGTATATAAGAGAACTGGGGGAGAGGAGAGGGGGCCAGGGCCCCTCAAGTATCTGGGGGCAGGGGTTGAAGCTGGGCAAGGCAGCCTAAAATCAGCTGGGCCCTGACAGAAACCCCAAGTCCAGCCTGGCCGCCCATCCAGGTGCCACAGGGCAATACCAGACACGTCAGGACCCCAGCCCACACTTCCTTACGAGGCGGTGTGATGGGTTCCAGATCTCGGCTGGGCTCTGCACGATTCAGCACCAGCGAGACCTCCCCCGGAGTCCTGTGCGGAGTCTGAGGCCCGCGCTTCAAGGAAGACATGGGCAAATGGGAAAGACCCAGTGCAGGGCAGCAAATGGGATCATGGGCTGGGAGGCAGGACTGAGAAGAGGCTGGAAGAGCTGGGGGTGTTCAGCCTGGAGACGAGACAACTGAAAAGGGCACTTGATCACAGCCTTCAAATCCTTGCAGGGCAACGGCAGAGGATGGGGACAGGCCTTTCTCTACAGCCAGAGGGGAGAGGACTGGGAACAACAGGCTCAAGCTGCAGCAGAGGAAACTGAGGCTGGAGATAAGGGACTGTGACCACATGGGGGTTGGGCATTGGCACAGGCCCCTAGAGACACTGTGGCCTCTCGGTGCCAAGTTGGCCAGACAGGGGCTAGGATGGTTGAGTCAGGGCTGATTCTGCCCGGAGCCAGAGCTGGGCTGGATGTGACCCTGCGAGGTCCCTTCCAGCCCTTCTCTCCATTGTCAGCATGGCCCTTCTTGCCCGTGCCTGATCCCGATCCCAATCCCAATCCCTCCTGCTCCTCCGGCGGCCCACCCCCCTGCAGCCTGTGGCTCCATTCAGCGCCCCGTGCGGTGACTGACTCTGAAAATATGTGTCCTGATGCTTCTCATTTTTTCCCACGCTCCCTCCCGCTCCCCGCTAAACCGTCCCAGAGCTGGGAGGTCGGGGTACACTGACCTCGCCACCATGCCTGGACTTGGGCACCTCCGTGCCAGCCAGCCAGACCCTCTGCAGGTGTGGATTCACCCCCGTAGCCTCATTTCTGCACTCTTTTCTAAGGACTGTACCAGCTAGCCACCCCTGCCCTGATGTGCACGGGACACCAGCCACCCTCCCGCCCCCATTCCCCTGAGGGGCGCAGGACCTCGGCCACCCCTTCCTGGCCACGGTTCCTCCAAGTGCAGCTCAAAATTGTAAAGTGGAGATTTACAACTGGCCCCCGGTGCCAGAGGAAACCAGATCACGGCAGCTTTTATGGACCCTCATTAGGAGCTGGCAGGTATGCCGAGAATGTCGCAGCTAATTACATCCACCCTCCGAAGGAGAACAGTGGCACGCACGCTGTCCCAGGGTGGGCTGGGCGCTGGCTGCAGGCCATGGCAGCAGGAGCAGCCCGGGGGTCAGGGCAGGCTGGCAGGGCTCTGGCTGGGACGAGGTCTCTAGTGCTGGGTGGGAAGGGCTAGGCACTGCAGACCCCATCTCAAGCTCCTTGTCCTGGACTTCCTGCCACTGGCCTTTGAGTCCCTTACCCAGCCCCCTGCCCCTGGCCCAGTGCTGGAGACAGCTGGTGTGAGGCTCTTGGGGAAGCTGCCTAATCTCTGCCACGATGGGGAGAAGGGGGCAGCCTCCAGGCACCATGCCAGCTCCCTTGAAGCTCCCAGAGTATGGAGGGGCCCAGCTTGTCATCGCACCATCCCAGCACCACAGACTTGGACCAGTCTCTACCCAAGAGAGTAGGCGACAAAAAGGGAGGCTCAGGCACAGGCTAGAAAACCAAGCTTGGGCACCACTCGTGGCATAACAAAGAGCCCAGGTCATGGGCAGGACCCCCTGAGTGAGGCACCCAATCGCATCTGTCCCAGATGGCCCCCGAAGCCAGCCCCTGACGAGCCTCAGATGTGGAGGGGTGTCTCCGCTGGCGCTTCCATGGGTTGCCAGACACAAGGACGCCAGCCCGGCACCACACACAGCCCCAGCAATCAGCGCCCACAGCAGTGCCGTGCCCCAGAGGAGCTCCAGTACCCCGGAGGCGGAGGGCTGGTTTGGAGTCTCAGGGCGAGCTTGTCCCTGCTGTACGGTGCCTGGGTGGGTTGGTTTGTTTGTTTGCTCCGGAGGAAGATGTCAAAAGTTTAACGAGCGTTCGCTTTTGTTCCACTCACGTCTCCCCCGGGGCTGCGCCCTGCGGCGCCCGCAGCCCCCAGCCGCTGGCTGACCTAATTCGGAGCCCCCGGGAGCGGGGGCAGGGCTCTGGGCCCACTGGGGAAGGCGGACAAATTAGGACAGGGACGGAACGCGTTCCTCACCTCCGGGCGACCACCCACGGCTGCAGGCTGACATAAGATGGCTCCCCTCGCCTTCCCCACCACTGCCTAACGAGACCCTGCACAGGAAATGCTCACTGCAATTAAACCAGCCGGCAGGGAGCTTGGCTGGGATCCACCACCCCCGCTGGCCCTGGGGCTGGATATGCCGGCGCTGCCCACGATGCCCACAGCAGGGCGATGGCCCGAGGAACCACGGGGCCTGGCTCTCTGGCGCATGGGATGACGCTACTGGGCCTCGAATCTACACGGAGATGCCGGTCACACCTTGGACTCGGGACACTACAGCCATCCCACCTCTGTCCCATACCTACAGAGTCTTGCTGGCATCCTGGTGCCAGGGCACCGAGACGCAGTGCCCCAAAAGGACTGTTCCAGGTAGCGTGGTGATGGCGAAGGGAGGGCTGGCTTAGCCCCTGCATGCCCCACAGGGGCTTCCAAAGGCAAAGCAAGGTGCTGGAGCCCTTGCTGGGCATAAGGGGAAAAGCAGGTGAGGGAGCACTGGTGCTCCATCCCTACACTGTCCTGGACTCGCTCTTACAAGGAGAGGCCTGCCTTGACTAGAAGTAGGTGCCTGGGCTGGCTCCAGCTCTCTTCAGGGTGAGTCGCTTCTCACAATGCATTAAGCCTACGTGAGCCACAGGAATGGTCACGCAGTTCCATTTTACAGACAGGGACACTGAGGCAGAGGGTAGCAATCTGCCGCTAGCTGCTTAGCTGATTTAGAGAGCGGGCAGGGTAAAAGCCCCCTGCTCTAGTCCTTGATACCACGCAACCCAGAGCCAGGACCAGTGCCCGGGGCCCCAACTGCAGGCCCCTGCTCTCAGCAGTCGACCCTGCTCTGCTCCCTACATCAGGAAAAGCCCCAGAGCCCTGAACCCACATCCTTCCCCTAGTGCTCACTGCGGGACAGCAACTCTCCCTCTCCAAGCACCAGGCAATGGTCCTGCTGCCCAGAAATGGGCCAAAGGGCTCCTGGCACCAGTCGGGGTAAAGGGGGCAAAGCAGGGGCTGAACCGACCCCCAGGCCCCCTCCAGCTGGGGCACAATGCAGTCAGCATAATGGCCCATGTAGCCCCCAGCACCAGACCACAGGCTGACCTCAGCCGCTCTCCCCAGTGCAGATGCCCCCTCCCCAAGCCCTTGGCCACGCCATTTCATGCACATGTCCCTGCCTGGCTCACTTCTTTCCTGAATTTCGGTGCTGGCCATTTCTCACGCGCCTGTGGGCACTTGGGGGGCAGGAGCCCGTCAGGGAGAAGGGAACGATGCGCAGGAGACATGCACACTGGCTTCTCTCCTCCCTGCTGCCCCGCGCATCTCACCCCATCATCCTCCCCTCCCCACGGCGCAAGCACCCGCCTTTCTCCCTCCCCTGCCCCTGCCCCCTCCTCTGCCCTCCCCGCAGGGCTGACCTAGAGTCCCGCTCGCCTTTACAGCCCAAGCGTTTGCAGTGAAAAGTGACTTCATGCTGAATTTGGGCCCTGGGCGGCGTTACCAGCTCTCACGCTAAAAGCCCCAGCCCTCCTTTTCTTTCGCTCCCTTTCCCACACTTTCCCCTGCTCATTGTGTGCCCGCTGCTTTCTTTCTCCGCCTATTCAGCCCAAATTAGTCACGAGCGGCCCCCAGCTTGGAGAGGAAAAATAAATTAGGTGGTGTTTTAAACACAGTGCGATTAGAACGACTCTCCCCCCTGCAGCCAGGAGGAGAAAGCCTGGCCTGTAAAAGAGGCAGCGTCCTCCACCAACTAAATGCGCCCCCCCCCCCCAACCAGGGGGAAAATAGCAGGGGGAAGGACGTCCTCCGGGGCAGCAGTGATGCCCCCAAAGCATAAGGGGAACTGGCTGCTGAGGCAGGGCTGAGCACACAGGAGTTGCCTCTAGGCAGGCAAAGGGAGAGCGGCGTTCAGCGGCAGAGCAGTACCACAGCTAAAGGAGGTCCAGCCGAAGCAAGGGAGACGATTGAGGGAGCTGGGGGGGCAAGATCAGGGAAGAAGACAAAGGTCCTCGTGGGGTGTGGGGCCAGAGGCCACGCAGACCTTGACACCTCCAGAAAGGAGAGATAGGAGTCCTGTGCTTCCCCACCCGCAGCACGGGCCCTGGCTGAGGGAGCAGTGCCATAGGGCCAAGGGAGCATCAGCTGGGCTCACAAGGCAGCAGGGGTTCCAGCGCAGGACATCTGGGTCCTGTTTCCAGCTCTGAAAGAGTGTGGACTGGTGGTTGGAGCCAAAGACGGAAGGAATCAACAGGTGAGGCTGGAGTAGAAGCTCCTGGGCTCCGGGGCCAACCCTACCAGTGACTCGCAAGGCATCTTAGGAGAGTCCTTTCATCCCTGTGCACTGCCGCCTTTGCAAATACTTACCTACCAGGCAGGGAAGAGCCACCAAAACCCTCCTGAACTCTCCGCATTCACCAACACCCCCCAGAAAAGTGAAGGAAGAGATCTGAAGCACCAGACCCACCGAGAACCCCAGTGGAGAGCTGCATTCCCCGCGGGCTCTGCACCAGAACCAAAACTCCACCTGACTTCTGGGCACCAAACGCCACAGGGCTGCCCGGACCCTACCTTTCGGCCCCTTGACAAGCACAAAACTCTGAGACAAAATATGTCACAACGGGGGACCGATGGGAATGCTGCACCCGATGGTCACGGCAGCAAGGCAGAGCTGAATGAAGACACAACAAGTTGGCAGACTGGCTCTTGGGACAGTTGATACAGGATCGGTAGCAACCGCAGCTGTCGGGTGCCCAGTGTTCTGACTTGCTGGAGAGAGGAGAAGGGAATAATTTCCACTAGCAGAGAGGGGGCATAACGCACAAAAAATTCGTAGCTAGGGTTTCCATGGACTTTGCAAGGATTCTGCAAGGCACCAGGCTATGGAGATCTGCTCATACCAGCAGCCTGCAGCACCCCTCCGACCCCTCTCAGAGGCAACAGCGTTGCAGTACTACATAGGACGCAGCGAGCAAGAGACGCATGTCGCCTGGAAGCAGCAGTTTTATTATGAAACCAAGAACAAAACGCAGTCTGACCTGGCACATGACAAAACATTTCAAGCAAGTAGCCAGCAGAAGTCATGAGCCGTATAGAAAAAACACGTTACAAAATCCGACCTACAAAAAAAATCAGAATCGAGTTGTGAACGTTAAACCTGGGAGGGGCAGAGGCCCCAAGTTATTCAACCACCAACACCCTGAGACACCCACGTCAGCACTCGGAAGCCACCGCTGGGGAGAGCCAACAGAGCTTGGAGCCACTGCATGGACTCCCAGAGGGCGGACGGAGGAGTGGGAACGAATGGAGGGGAGCGAAAGCGAGCAGGGGACATCTACATTTAAAAACAAAATAGATATTGCTCAGTAAGAATTGGGTAGAAAGTTCCAACGCACTCGTTCCTGTACAAGGCTGCTGTCCATGGGCACTGAAGGGAGCTGAAGGCAGGCCAAGCGGGCACATCTTCCAAACAGATGGGAAGGTCAGAATTAAAAATCCCAGGCTGCAAATCGCAAGGAGGCAGGATCCTCGCTGCAATGGCCACTGAGAACCCAAGCTGGGAATAGGCGTCCACCTGCCTCATGCTCCTCTGGGAGGCTGGGATAGAAGCCCTTGGCAGTGAAAAGCAATGTAAGATGGAAGATACAGCAGAGGCCCAGGCATTTCATCAAGAAGAGCAGCACCACATGACTGCTCGCTGGCGGCAGGCAGCTGTGGGCATCAGGGCACAGTCAAGAAGCACAGACCCAAGAACTCTCCTTGCTCAGACGGTCACTCCACTCACATGGGGCATCAAATCCAACAGCCCCCGCACAGGCAGAAGGTGCAACTGGAGATGCTGGCAGGACAAAAGGTGCTTCCCAATCACAGCCCTGCTACCGTTTGCTCCTCCCCTGGCCCGACGTTAGCCCTCTCAAAGCAATGTTGCTGGGAGAATGGAAGAGTGAAAGGCCCAAGGGAAGCTCGGCTGCAGAAGCCCCACTTGGAACAGTGCTGACACGATGATGCTGAAACCTTCCCACTGGATGAGGCATGGGGCAGCGAGGACAAACGTTACTGGCTGGTGTGGGAGCACGTAACGGGTCAGTCAGCCTAATGGCGTGGTTCTGGATGTCAGAGCAGGACAAAAATTCATGGGTGCAGCTGGAAAGGGGATGGGGCAAAGAGGAGAGAAATGGATTGCTGACCTTAAAGGAAGCCTAAAAATGTATACAAAGGGCCATGAGCTGCAGAGCAGCTCTGAGAGGCAGGGGGCCAGGGGGCAATGGGTGGAGGGGGGGTGTTCACAGGACGTTGGTTTGAATTCACCAGCTTCTGCTCTGACAGCTCCCTGCTGGGTCAGACCTGGGAATGGGCCACCAGCGCCCAGCTGAGTGAAACCCCATGTGTGCCAAGAATCACAGCTCCATCCTTTGGGCAATACCAGGCCATATGCTGGACGGGCCATTCCCAGGCCAGTGCCACAGAAGGAACTGGAAGTGCCACAGCAGGAACCCGGGAAGCACAACTTGATTCCCTTGGATCAGGCTCCTGGGAGGCACCATAACAGCCATGGCCCAGGGAAGGTGGGAGTGGACGACGTCTTTGCTCTGGGCAACCCAGGAGAGCAGCTATTGTGGAAGGGGAAAAAGGAGGCTCCAGGGAGTTCCTGCTTTGACAGCAGAACCTGTCCCTCTGTAAGGGGGCAGGTCTCCAGAGGACAGCGAGGGCAGCACATGGCTTTAGGGGCACTGTCCTTCCCTCATCCCAAGTCAGTGCAAGAGTCTTCATTACCAGCAGGAACCTGACGCCTCCTCTCCCCTGCAAGCAGGCGTTTGCGCCAGCGCAGAGTGGGCACGAGTTGCTGGTGACCCCTTGCTCCAGCTGCAAAACTTGCATGAGCAGAGGGGACAGAGCCAGAGCCTAGGGAAGCAGGCGCTGAGAGCATGGGAGTGGGGGTTGAGTGCGCTGCCCTGTGCTGCCCTCGAACTTCACAATGGGAAACAACAAGCAGTGCAACTGAACAGCTACTGGGGATTCTCTAAGGGACGGTCCTGAGGGAACGGCTTGTACTCCTTACCAGACCTAAGAGACAGGTGAGTGGTGTGTGTGTGTGAAAATAGGTCTGTGGTGTGCATGAGACAGAGAGAGAGAAAGAGAGGAGACACACCACAAACAGGGAAAGGCTAAAGTGGACTGACATCAGACAATCCCAAAGCGCTCTGCTCTTTTCCTCTTCTTTGCCTGCAAACAGGAATTGAAAGACAAATCAAAACCTGAATAAAGACAGATACGTGGTTCTGCATCCCATGAGCTGCACAGCACCTGAAAACCCCGATGGGAGAGAATGCCCCTGGCGCGCACAGCCCCAGCCATGGCATGGAGCTCAGGAGGGCATTTGACAGCTATGTCTGGTGAGAAGCCCCCAGCTGGTCCGGTGCGGGTATCAAGTGCCTGAACCAAAGCTGTACATACAATGCCTGAGATACAGTGCTGCTACAGTTGCTTTGCCTTGCTGGCAACATGCTACAAAAGGGTCGAGCTAGGAACAATGACCACTTCAGAGGCCTAGAAACCCTTCCAGGCAATGGGGAGGTGGGAAATTTAAAAGGGCAAAGGGTTAACACTCTTCCATTCACTGGAAAGGTGAGAGGGACACACTAAAATGCATTAAATGTACTACTGCGTCTCTCAGATACGCCTCTAAGTCGACACACGAGGGGCGTATAAATCTTCATTTTTAGCAGGATAAATAGCCTGGGGGGCAGCAGAAGCCCTAATCAAGAATCTCCAGGGGAAGGTGCTGTTGAGGGCGCACAATGCAAGTAAAAGACCTTTTTGTTCCAGGCACAATCTCAGAGTGACCTAACGGAAAAGCCCAGAGCCCCTCGCCCCCGGCCGCCCCCTCCGTGTGGACCGAACAGGGGGCTCATTCTCCAGGCACTGCGGAGGGCTGGGAAGGCCGGGTAGCATTGTGGTGGGGGGAACGTTTTGCCAGAAGCTGAGCGACACAACAACAAAGCCCCCAGCCCCACCTGCATGGCCAGGCTGGCTCCGGGGGAGCAAACAAAACCCACTTCTCCTGCGTCCCATCCAGAAGCCATCTGGTTACAGTTCTTTGGAGACCCCTGTGTGCTTGCCCTCCCTCAGCCTTTGCACTCAATTGTGAAAGGCAGAATTCACCTCCAGGAGCCACTCTGTATGGAGCGACAGGCTCCTGGCTCCCCCTGATTTATGCTAGAGCATTAGCCTGTAGAACCCCGAGCGAGGGCATCGCGTGGGAAAGGAACGCAGGAGCTGCCATGCCAGGGCTGCCCAGAGTCCGGGCTCCAAACCGTGGCCCGTGCCAGACATCCAAAAGGAAGTCATGACGCCCCATAAATGAAAGGCAGGACCCTGCCCCAAGGAGCTCACAAACCCAGTCAGGCTAAAAATGCAGCAGCAGAACAAATGTCTCAAGGGCAAACAAGGAACGTGAGGAGCAGAGCCAGGTCTACGAGCGATTCCCAGACTGCGACGCGTTCCTTCCTCTTTCCCTTATGAAATGCACAGGGCTCATGTGACAGAGCGAAGCCAGACCGACAGAAGCTGAGAATTCAAAGGGTTCCCAGAGAGATGGATCCACTAAGGATGTGACAGGATGATGACAGAAAAGCTGCTCTAGGCGCAAGGGGAGGAAGACACCAGGGCAATACCTGTTCGCTGCAGGCATCTTTGACAATCTGCAAGACTACAAGCTCATGCCAGCTCTCAGTGTGGAGCTGGGGGCTACAAAGCATACAGCCAGAGCAGATGGCACCAGTGCTCTTCCTCAAGGGGCCAGGTGGGCATTTGTTCAGGAGACCTCATCACTGCAGTCTCGGCAAGAATCCCAGGGTCACTAGCGGCTCAGGGCCCTGCGGGCTGGGGCAGCAAGGCCTCTGGCATGCAGGGTTACGGGGCCACCTGACGGGACAGGCGGTTCTCCTAGCTGTCTGTCCGGCCCCTCATTCCTTAGGCAACCTCACACATCCTCCATTCTCTGGCATTAGCCTCTTACCTCCGTGTCCTCTGTGGTTCCAGTCCCAGCTGAACTCGTCACAATGCCAAACCTTTCCTTCCTCTTCTTCAGCTTCTCATCGTCCTCACTCTGGGTGGAAAGAAGGGCTAAGGTTTAACTTACTGGTAAGGCAAAAACAGATCATTTTAAACTGTTTCACTGTGTTCCTCCTATCCTCTTCTCCCTGTGGTTCATCTTCCTGAAAGACCCCCTAGCAGCATGGAGAAGAGGGATAGCAAAGAAGGATCAGGGAGACTGAAAGCAATGCAGAGAGCAGAGGCTCTTAGTCCTCACAACACTGCTCTACGAGGGGCATCATGCACAAGGGAGGTGCTGCAGTGCTGCTAACAAGACCCTCCGGAGGCTCATTCAGCATGGAAACAAGAACTCAGTAGCCAGCCAGGAGGAGCAAACCCCGCTTCTTTGGAGCACTGTGGGAGGAGGCAGGAAGGTGGCTGTGGGACCAGGTCCTACCTGGGACCTGCCAAGCCATGGCTGCCCAGAGACTGGGCTCCAAACGGTGGCCTGTGCCAGACATGCAAGAGGAAGTCACAAAGCCCCATAAATGAAATCACAAGATCCATTCTGCAACCCCTGCATTCCCTCTTTCAAGGGCATCATTGGGACAGACTGATCAGGCCCATGTTCCGTCTCCCCCAGTCTCCAACTGTGGTAGAGGTGGATGCTCTAGAGGGAGAACACTGAACTGGGTCTCTCTAGAACATCATCAATGCTAGCATAGGTTTAGAGATGCCAGAGGAAGCTTCTCCCACCACTCTGCTCAACAGCCATGAATTGATGGACAGCTTTGAATTCATCCAGCCCCTTGTTGAACCTGGCTCTGCTCTCTGCTTCCACCACGCCATGGCAATGAAATCCACACATTACCTCTGCACTGGGTAAAAAAGTACCTTTTTCTTATTAGTTTTAAATCTGTCACCTGTTCATTTCAGCAGGTGCCCTCTAGTTCTGGCATGCCGTGACTTGGGGAACAACAGTTTCCTGTCTATTTGGTCCACACCCTTCATGGATTTAGAGGCCTCTATCTTATCCCCTCCACTGAGCTCCTTCACCCTCCACCTTCCCTGCATGAAACAGCCAAGTCAAAGGACAGGTCAGAGCCAGGAAGGCACAGTGCAGCACGGCAGAGGAAAACAGCACATGGAATTCATTCAGCTACAGCAACGAAACACGGTGGCAGAAGAAAACGAGTCTTTATTGTTTACAACACACTCGAGCAAGGTAGAAACATCACCCCTGGGCTCCTGTGCTCCCATCAGCATGAGTGAAGGGTGCTGGAGGGGCAGCTCCCAAGATCAAGGGGACCCTCTCTGTAACCAGAGCAGCGAGGGAGCATGGACAACAGGAGTGCAAGCTCCCCACTAAGAAGCCTCAGGGCTGAGGCAGAAGGAGCCCCTTTAAGGGCAAGGTCTAACTCAGTGACCCAATTTGGTCACTGGTGGTGCTCTGAGGAACCATCCGCTGGTTTGTGAGGGATTGAAGGCAGGATGATTTCCAAAGTGAGGATGAGAAATGGTCACCCTTGGCAGAGACTAGACCGGAGGGCTCTGATGGACTTCCAAATGCTGAGGCAGCCGCCAGGCCCACCATATATCAACTCCTACACTCCCCAAGCATATTTTTCCCTATCGAGGTGACTTTCTCTTCACTGCACAGGGCGCCTCTCCTCTAAGCACATTCATTTGGACACCACCTGCTCTGCACTAAGCCCAGCTTTGTAATTCCCATTTAGTTTATTTTCAGTCTGAGCGAGTGCTCCGTTACTGATGTCCGTCAGGACCCTGACCCCCGTGTTTCTCCAAGTCCTCTGTAAGAGACAGCAGTTTTCACCTCCAGGTGTTGTTTTGTAATCAGTAACAAAAGGCCATCATTACCCTTAAAAATCTCATCACATCCATGTTCTGGGGATTTATTTCTAGCCCTGGCTATTTCAGTCCCTTTCCTCAATGAAGCTTGGCCATTACTTTGCTGTTCTCCTATCATTTCCCTTCCCTCTCTTGTCACTAAGTACATTTCACATCCCCCCGTTGCCTTCCATTACATTTTGTTATTACAGAGAGCTTGATTGCGCGGAGGCCCCAACCAGCACACTCCCGATCAACAGGTGCAGAGCAGAAGGGCCATCATTGCGGAGAAGGGAAGGGAGGAAGCACGTTAAAGCCCTGCTGTACCGCAGCTCTCGACAAACTCCTAAT
Organism: Crocodylus siamensis; assembly: GCF_052110815.1. Classification (NCBI taxonomy): domain Eukaryota; kingdom Metazoa; phylum Chordata; order Crocodylia; family Crocodylidae; genus Crocodylus; species Crocodylus siamensis. The sequence goes on from NC_143400.1 coordinate 6,015,360, forward strand.
TAAATGCGCAACTTGCCGCTTCTGTGATGCATACTAGGGAAATGGGGTATGGATGCAGTCGTCCATCAGGCTGGCTAAGAAGTCACGTGGTGAGAACAAGAACCCAGGAGGGCGCCAGTCCGAGGCCGAGTGGGAATCACAGATACTCCTCGTCAAACATCTCCTGCCCGATGTGCTGGCTGGATTGACAAGGGCGCGCCAAGAAGAGGGCTCCACCGGGATGCGGTGAGAGCTGATTTCAGATGCAAACGCGCAGAACAGCCCCGCTGACATCACCAGCGCAGCGGCCAATTTTCATGACAAAAGTGACACTTGACACCCCTTTCCCGAGTGGCAGGACAGCCCTCCCCTCGTTATGTCAATACCTTACCTCAGTGACACCATAGCAACCAGCTCAGGGTTATTAATTATGACATCTCTGCGTGTTGTGGCAACAGGGGTGACTGAAAAGTTTTAATTGCAAACGCAGCGATTTCTCACGAGCTCTGGCTCCGTAGGAAGTCGCCTGCGGCCAGGGCCAAAAAGCAAGCCAGGCTGTTTCTGTGCATTTACACTTGGCTGGAATAATTCTCGCTAAATACAACAGTGAACCTCCTTCCTTTGTCAGGGCTCTGTTCAGCCCCTCTGGGCAGTAGATCTGTGCCGCCTCCAGCCCTGGCTGTCCCTTCCTAGAACAGCTCCTGCTCATACCTTGCAAAAGCAGTGAAGGCACTTGGCTTTCTTCTGCATGCAGCTGCTGCTCCATCCTTCAGGACCTCTCTGGGCACATCATTCCCCCTGCTTTGTTCAGTGTCCCACAGCTATGCCTATCATTGATCCTGCTGCAGAGCCAGCCTCTGCTCAGGCCTTGTGGCACTAGGCGCTGTATAAGCACAGGGTAACACTGCCCCCCTGGCAAAGACTGGATGGAGGAGGCAGATAAGGGTGGGAACCAGGAATTAGGGTCAGTCCCATTTTGCAGGAGAGACAGCAGTCCAGTGACTGCTCGGGGTGTGTTGGAGGGGAAGAGTGCTGAGCCCAGGCCTCCTGCTTCAATCCAGTGCTTTGCTCTCAAAGGAGCTGGTATCAGGCAGCCCAGAAGGTGGCAAAAATGCAAACGCCAACCCTATCTAGGGGGAATCCAAGCCCTGATTTAACTCTCTGCAGCCGGGCCCTTACACTGTGTGGGGGTGATGGAGGCAGTGCTTGAGCCCTGGGGGGAGAACGGCTTGAAATCACAGCCTCAGCAGAAACAAAAGCCATGCATGCCCTTTGCAAGACACGTGGGCAGGTCTTGGGCCACACGGGGCTGCAGATTCGTTATTTGTGTTGCGGCCACCCCCAGCCCCGCAATTGCTGCCCTGCCCGGAGCACAGCCCCACTGCATCAGCGCTCTCCTAATGATCTCGCTCACTTGACCCCCTGGCACGACGGTGTCAGATGCAAACACGCTCACAATCAACTACGCTCCGTCTCGAGCTCCTCGCTGACAGGCTTTGATTCATGGGGTGCTGAAACCCATCTGAGGAAAATTAACTCTATCAAAACGCTGCTATCTCTGCATTTATCAAGTCCCAGTACTGCCCTGGGGCCACGCTCCAATGTGCAAATGGGCCTGCCTGCATGTGTGGGGAAAGCTGACCTTTCCAGGGGAGTGTCAGCTGTGTTTCCGAGCCCGGCTGCTCCAGGCTTGCTCCCTCCATACTCACTCAGGGGGTTGAAATATTTAAATAAAACACGGAAGAAAAAGCTTTTGTGAGGGATTCCAGGCCCAAGAGTCTGGCTCCTTGTGGTGCCGTTGCAGGGTGGCCAGCGAAGAACAGGCAGTTTGGGACGTGCTTTGCAGTGTGTTTGCATTGCGCTGGATCCAGCTGTCCAGGCTCCGTTTCAACCCAGCGCTTCCTGTCATTGGGATTGAAATAAGTGGCTAATCTAGTCAGGTCCGGGACCACTGGGGCATGCATCCTGCAGCTCACCATAGCACACTCCTGTCTATAACCATGTTGCCTTGCCACGCAGATCTGCCACCAGCCCTCTTCTAAACCTGGCACGCCTTTGGCCCTTTCCTTGTGAAGTGGCTGCTTTCTCCAAAAGCCACCACGCTGTCAAAGACCACTCAATTCCAAGTTGTACAGCTTATGAGCTCACAGAGAACAGGCAGCACTCAAGGCCAGGGAGAATCACGTCATTCAGTCCAGGGGCTGCATAATGTCTCTGACTTATTTTTGGCTGTAGTTTGCAAGCCACCTGGGACAGGGACCAAAATGCCTTCCAACACCAAGCGTGAAGGCAACAGCCAGTGAGGTAAAGGGCCTGAGCAGCCTTACAACAGCTGTGATGGATCTATCCATGCAGCAAGGGCAGTGCTGTCCTGTGCACGCTAACTTGGAAACTAGCAGCCGCACTGCCACAAGTGCAGCAGGGCAGGGCAGAACATGTTCTGCTTAATGCTGCCAAATGGCTGCACTGCCCATCAGCCTGGCACAGGTCTCGACCCAGCTGTACCAGGAAGGACCTTGCTCAATGCAGCCATGTGTGGCCCAGTGGAAAGTAACAAGGACGTGCCACGTGGGAAAGTCCTGGCTCAGGAACCGTGCAGTTGGGTTGCTGTTCGCAGGCCACAAGACCTCCCTGTTCTGATCCTCTCCTACTCCCAGCTGAAGTGCATCAACCCTATGTCAACTTCACCACATCTGATGTAGATCCAGGTGCACCGAGATTCTCAAGAGCATGGACCCACAGTTGCTCCTGGTAGCTCATCCCCAGCACCTGAAGACAGGAGGGCGAGACCAAGCTGACCACCCCTGGCAGAAATCTCATTCCAGCTCCACTGGGACCTTGTGCTTGCCTTTAGGTTCAGAGCAGGAGAAGCTAGAATCCGCTGTCCCCAGTGGCCAGGTCTAGCGTTTCCAAGCTCCACCGAAGGATTCGCTTCCTTATTGAGAGTGACAGAGATCTCCACGTTCGCCAAAGGAGTCATGCAGCCCCAACTCTGAGGAGACTGCACCACATATTAACACGCGCTTCTCTGCAGCGTTAGACCTGGATACCAAGGACAGACAAGCCAGTGACCCAGCAACAACCCCAAGCCTCAGCTGGCTAGGTTTAATTTGCAGCAGTTCCATCTAGCTGCTATGGAATGGCAGCTCCATGCTGTGGTCACAGGCTTATTACCAGTGACAGGCAGGCAGCAAGGGTGAAGAACCAGCCACCTACAGCAGCAGTTGATGGCTGCAACATGGAAATATTCAAACCGCTAACCGTGTGGTTACACAGGCATCAGACCACAGGTGATCAGAAAGATGCAGAGCTTCAGTATCGTGCTGGACTCGCCACTAGCCCTGGACTTTCAGACAAGAAGCATGCACATTAGCTATGTTTTAAACCCTACTGGCCTACGTTTAAAAGTCATGCTGCTATAAGATGTGTGCCCCCAAAAGCCAAGCCTCACAGTTCTTTGTGAGAAGTCCTGCTCTGTCAACTAAGTCCCCTAGAGAAAGAGATTCTGGAGACCCAGGTCAGGGGAGGAATGCTTTTCACGGATGCAGAGATACTGACATGAGACTGTAATCTCATCCTCAAAGTCTTCGTGTGCAGAGAGAGCAGGAGGGTGCTTGCCTGCGCGCGTGGCTGAAAGTGGACCCTTCTGGTCACCCTCCTGCATCTCGCTGCCACATGACGGATGGCAGGATGAAAAGCAGAGCCTGGAGGCTTTCAGGCGATGGTAGATTAATGATGACATGGCCTTGACCTCCAAAAGGTAAAGGTTACAAAACACTCCAGGGTAACTGGGCTTCCAATTTCATACCCAGAGGGTGAATGACAGCAACGGATGGTTTTATTCTCAGAAACACTCCAATCCTGGGACGCGCAGCTGTCATCCCCACCTTCTTGAAATTCATTTCAATGTATTTACATGTCCTGGCTCTCTCGTCCTGCAAATTCTAGGCAACTGCTTCCAGGATTCTTTGGAGTCAGCGTGCGCATGGACAGCAGCAACCATGTAGCAGAAGATGGGAAGCAACGGGAAACCACGGCACACTTCCCCGGAACTGCCTTGCACGGAGGTCAGTGCAAAAGATATTTGTTTCCTGCTACGCATGATCGGCTCGTCTTCGGGGCAGGAACAAATCTGGGAGATGTGGGCTTCATGGCTCCCACCCCTGCCCCACTCCTCCCAAACGCATGGCTGCTCTCAAGCTGCCCCTTTCAACCCTAGGCAACACAACTGTCAGCCCCCAGCTTTGCCTCACAGCTTCACCCACGACCTGGAACTAGCTGCAAGGGGAACGTATGTGGCAAGTGACTTCTCCCACTGGTCCCAAGTCCTGCTCAGAAGTGAAATGAGTGTTGGGAACACCACCAAGACTCAACACGTGACCGGGGATCCTTCAAAGGTCTTGTTACAAAGACACGCTAAACATTTGCAGCCCCCTTCCCCTATAATGAGGGAGAGAACTAGGTACCACTTCTACATGCTGCCGCCAGTGGAGAGCCTCAAAGGGTCCCACAGCCAGTATTAAAAACATCTGATCTCATCCTCCTGGCAAGCAGAGCATCCCCACTTTGCCAACAGCAGACCGAGGTGCAGACACGGTTCAACGAAAGGCCCAGAGCAAACCAGAGCAGAATCCACGAACTTGAAGTCTGGACCTGTAGCACCCAGCATAATGTTGCACCTTTTCCTGCCTTTCAGTAAACCGTACAACCCAGTAAAGTTTACAGACCTACACCCTCTCACATGGGGTTTCTCACTAGGGCACCTCTATGGAGGAGGACTAGCTTACACATCAGCTGAACCCCAGAGCTAGGTTGTGTTTTTCAGGTAACCAGGTCTTCTATCAAAATCTTCATAACTGCCAGAGATGAATCCAGAGGCATGTAAGTCACAGTAAATGAGAATAATTTCCAGTACGTTTTTATGGACACTGATGCAATGGAGCAGGAACAAGATGGAGAAGCTAAAACCTCCTGAGTAATTTATATCAGAGTCCAGGCAGGTATCCTCCCTGCAAATCAGTGAAATGTACCCAGGACTGCCCATCTGCTGACAAAACAACTGCACAGCTTCCAGCAAGTCCACTTCTGCAATATCAGTCAGGAAGAAAAAGCAAGGTCCTATATGCTCTTTTTCTTACCAACATAAATCCAGGCAGACAGGTCAGGAAAGTGAAGGATGGTGGAACCAAGCTAATGTCTTTCTAAAGCCTGGATCTGGCCAGAAGAGTGGATGACAGCTGGCAGTTCTGAGGCTTTCCTGTGTCAAGACCCCCAAAGCCTTCACAGTCAGAAGTTTATGCTTGCTCCAAATGGGATCAGTAGGGGAGGAAACAAAAAAAAGTCACAGCCATGTGCTAAGAGTACACCTGCGACTCTCCCAGAGCGCAGGGACTGAAGCTCAAACACATTCTTTGACCTCGACGTCAGAGGATGAAACAGACTTCTATGAATGCCACATAGCTGAGTAAAAAGGCTTGGTTTCAGGTGCGGGACAAGGCCAGAGTAACTGGGGCAGCCTTTGCAGTCAGCTACAAATGGCACCTTCACATCACAGTGAAGCCTTTTCCCAGCGTTGCTCTCATGTTGATGATCAGCAGAGAGAGAGTGAGAGATTCTGATCCAAGCCCCTAGTAGGGAATTTCCGCAGATCAGCAGGCGCCAAAAGCTTTGCTGGACAGAAATAGCTATTTAAGAGAGTTACACCTGACTAAGTGAGAGGCCAGGCCACCCTGAGCTCCTTGGCCCAGGGGAAGGTTTCCGTGGAAGAGTCCAGCTGGATTCTTAAAAGGAACAATCTGAATTTCATGCAAGCCCCAGGTTAAAAAGAAATCTACTTTGTTCAAAACCAAGTGTTAAAACAGCCATGCCACACAGCAAGTCACCCTGGCGGGCAGGGAGAATTTCCATCTATGTCCCACTACAGAACGTTTCAAAGGGACAGGGCAGCATGGATCATATTTGGCTTGTGCTGCATCTGGTTGGGCAGATTTTACCAGCTGCTTCTACAACATGACTTATGAATTTGGGGGAGGGTGCAGAAGTGTCTGTGGGGGTGTCCCTGGGGTTACTCCCTCACCCAGGTTTCCAAATCAAGCTGGTGCAAGCATTTAAAAGGCAGACGAAGACAGCTACACATGCAGATCACCCACATGCTTCGTAGGGCTTGGGGGAGCTTTGTAAAAACCGAGTCTGGAGTTGGACAGAGGTCCCAGAAAACTCCCCTTCCCTCACCCTACTCACGCCTGGGACTCCACGCTCAAAGGGCAGATTTGCCAGTGTCACTGCAGCCCCTGTTAAGTCTAAATGTGAATGAAATATAGAGACCAGCCCATGGGAGAAAGACCAAATGGCGCCACACAGCTCTGCTCTGTTGCCAGGAGCGTAAGCATGAGGCCTTGGACTAATCTATAAACCAAACAGGATCTTCCAAGCAGAAGCACCAACTCGCCTGGAGCTGCAGGAGGAGGAGCAGCAACTTGAATTCCCTCCAGCTGCCACAAGCCCCTTTTGCATGAGGTGAAGTGAGGCACTCGACACCTCTTGGTTTGTTGTGGCAGTGCTGAGGGGCTGCCAGCACAGCCAGGGCTCAGAGATGGATCCCATACAAACCCCAAGAAATTGCAGGCTCCAGTGCATGCTGTGCACATAGAGGAGAGGAAGGTGGAAGGAAGGGCGGTTGATCCCACAGCTTGGGCACTCTCCTGAGATGTTCTGGGGACTCCAGCCCAAATCCCTGCTCAGGTACTAGACACCTCCCAGATCTCAGCCCAGTGCCCTGACCATAGGCTGCCCTTGTTAATGTAGGAAGGCATTATGCAAAGCAAGTATTTGAATATGCAAAGTGCTCAGGGGCACAGCGTTAAAAAGCATGCAGCTTCTGAAAACATCTCGACTGCTATCAAACAGACCCGATAGCATCTGCCGAGACAGACCATCTGCTGCGAGCGTTTGCCACTTTACTGCACTACAACATCCGCCAACGTTTCTCTGCCGTGGAATAGGAAGCAGGAATCACACACAGTAAAACAACTGCTCCTCCACATCAATTCAGGCCTGAAGGGCCACCCCCCTGCCTCCCCCCATTTGCCAGCAACCTTCTACCTTTCTGGTGGCAGGAAAAGGCAGAGCATGGACTGTGTGTGTTCAGGGTTGCCAAATTATCGGGGACAGAAGTTTACGTTAAACCCCAGATCTCAAGGACAAGGGGAGCATGAGTCCAACCACCCACTCACCCACCCACCCAAACACACAGCTTTGAGTTTCAAACTCCACATCAGACACGCATGGAGTCGTTGCCCTACAGAGCCGTGGACCTGACCCTGTCCAAACTGACAAAGCTCTATCTGGATCAGACCATTCTGTGGCTCTGACCTGCTGCTGGGATTTCAACTACTTGATTTCTCCGTGAAGCACACTCACACTTTCTTACACTGAGGTGAAGGCTGGGAACGATGCACTCCTCCGTTAAATAACTAGCTCAAGAGGCTTTGGAGAAACAGAGACTCAGCATTTTTCCATCAGCTGAGCTGGCTGGGAGAAGAGTTGTAAGGGCCTGGTCTGAAGCCCAGCCTGAAGGAGTCTGCCTAACAACTCCAACAGGCTCCAGATTGGTTATGTCTGACAAGGTCCATCGGGGTCTGCAACACTTAAACCCACTGAAGCCAAAGGGGGCTTTGATTCCAAACCAAACATCAGAGCAAGCCACTGAAAACAGATCAGCTGGACAGCACAGTAGATTTCCATGCTCAGGAAACCTCTTGGGGAAAAAAAAAAAAAGTGACTCTCTCCCGTGTTAGTCGGGAGGGAAACTGCAGCCAACTGTGGCTCACGGCGACGTCTCACAGCCCCCCTCGCTCCAAGAGCGATGGGCAAAGCAGCAAACCAAGTTTTCATTGAGAGCCCGGGATGCTGGCGCTGTCATCCCAGCTGGCATTGCAAACTTCACTGCACATTTCAAACAAAACCAAACAAAAACCAGCCTGCTGCAGGTCACGCTCACACCCCGCGCGCGCGCACACGCTCTCTCCTCTTCTCAGCTTATAGGTTTTTCTCTTTTTTTTTTTTTTTCCCCTTCCACCCCCCCCTACCCCACTTCGTCCTTTGTGGTGAAGAGGGTGAAAGAGAAACCTGACTTTGTTTCTCTGGCTTCAATTAGAATGGATTCTTGAAGGCTGAGAGCAAGCGCCCAGTTTGCCATTCTTTCCCAGTCACTCCTCCAAATTCCTGCAGCCAAGTGGTTCAAGAGCCCCTGAATGGCACACATAATGACATCATTGATTGAACCATAATAGAAGGGGAAAGGGGGGGTGGGGAAAAGATGTATTTGTGTTACAGACAAAAGAGAAGTTCTGTTTCACAGCAGGGACAAATGAAGAACCAGATGACTGGACAGAGTGAGGTCACAGAGTCCCCCCCTGCATTGTCTTCGCTTTAAGCAAACCCTTCACCACTCCCTCCAGGTTTGTTAGGGACGCAAATCCTTTTCAAATGGCGCCAGGGGTAAATAAAAGAGCAGGAGTCCTGCTGACCCTCACAGTGCTCTCGTCATTTATTTCTAAGATGACACCGTGTGTGTAAGTGTGGGCAGAGGGGGCGAGGAGGGGAGACGAACACCGAGAAGGGAATGGTGGTAAACGCTAAATTACCAGGAACGTTGAGACTGTTGCAAATGGGAAAGACGGAGCAAAATCATGGCGTGAGGCAGGGAAGACTCCGACCAGAGCTAGGCAATTACTGGCCTTTTCCTTTTCATAGCAGCCTTGTGTTTCTTCAGCCTTGCAGATCGGAAGCTGTTTCGGGAAGAAGACCCTCGTGAGTCTGAAACTCCCAGCACGTTTTGGGCACTGTGTAAAGTGACGGCCGGCACAGCCCAACAGCCTGAGGCCCGAGGGAAGGAGCTGATTCAGTCTGTTACAGAGGAAGAACGTTTGTAGAGGTTACATTGCAGCTGAGAGCCCCGCCAAGGCTACAGAGCAGTCTGGTGCAGGGGCTTGGTCTGGCCCACGTCTGGTGGAAACATGCCGCACAGAATCATTTAGAGGGCACTGGAAGAGGAAAAGAAAACAGGCATAACCCACAGAGGCTCTCGTCAACCACAGAATCCAGAAACAGATAAAGCCGCCAACGCCTGATGAGAACTGAGAGAGGGATTTTCTAGTCCAACCTCTGAAATACAGGGGAATATGAGAAACACGCTGGCTAACCTCAGAGACTTGCCAGTACAGATGGAGAAAATTAAACGCTGCTCATTGTGAGAGTCAGTCCCTCACGCTGCGGTTCACCTAGCAGTGCTCACAGTTGGGGGTATCCACACCAAAAGCATGGGCTGAATTAGACACAGACTGGGACCTTCAAGGTTGAGGCAACATTGGCCTAAAGAGACTACCTTAGTAAGGGGGGAAAAGAGCTACTGGACAAGCTGAGACTAAACCAGAGGTCTATGCATCGACTAAACTCTCAGTGAAGTGAAGACAGCAAAATGACGTTCTGAAGAGGGCAGGACATGAAGCCTGAAGAAAGAGAGGGATGTGGAACAGCAATGCAAACTCTTGCCATTGTTTATCCTGCACCACAGCTGTGTAGCGTATCCAAGCCGCTGGCCACTCCAGCGGTGACTGAGAGAGAGGTGTGATGCACTCAGGGCTAAGCCAGTCTTGTCGCAGCTTCTGGAAAGCATTCTGCACCCTTTTGCAAAGCCCTGCTTTTCTCACGGTGTTCAGAGATTTGCTGGTGACAAATCCTCAGATTCCAGCCTTTACAAACCACCGCTACTCTCGGCACCTGAAGAACTAGGTAGAGCTGAGCATTCCTGGTAGAGAGGCTCCAAACTTGCACTCGTTTCTCCAGCAGCTCTAGAGGGCCCAGGACAGTGGAGGTGAAACTCAGCTCAGACATCTCTTCCCCATGCCTGGTCACACCTGCTGGCGCTACTCTGCCCAGCTACTCAAGGCTCAGCTTTGCTCCCTACAAAGGCTCTCTGCTCACTTGCTCTGAAGACCATCAGCTGGCTGGGTTTCAGGCCTTCCATCCCTGAGGTACCACACACTTATCTGGGATCAGGAGGGCAGCAGCCCTGATTACATGTTTCTCAACTACCCCAGCCTGTTACCTGCTTGAAAGCTAGCTCTTCCAAGCTCCGAAATCTCACTCCTCCATCCTGGATGGGCCCCCACGCTGCCTTGCACCTAGGATGCCCCAATCAAAGTGGAGCCATAGTGCACTGCAGCAACTTGCATTTGATAGCTCACTGATTAGCCTCTGTCCAGAGGTGACCTCATGCTGGACTTCACTGTGGGATTGTATTTAGCAGCAAACCCAGGGGTCACCTAAACTCCCACCCCTCTGCTCGAGTCCAGTTTCTAAACAAGAAACCTAAGGTTCACATGGACAAGAACTACAAGGAGAGAAGAAACAGGAGACTAAAGCATTTTGGGGGTGAGAGGGGAATGAATACAGTCAAATACATGGGTGTTGTGTCTAGAAAGCACTTGTTGGGGATGGGAGGGGGACCCCAACACAACGAATCATCGCTTACACTCAGCCCCCCACACCTCATGCAGCCTATACCATCAACGCAGCCGTGCACAGACCATTAGGTATAGAGCCTCCTTCTCTAAGCGACCCAGGGGCAGGGAGGTGGAGGCCTAGCTTCCAGCACCCTTGTGTTAAAATGGCCATGACTGCCAGCACTATTCTTCACCTTGTCACTTCTCATTATCCTAAACCAACAGGCCTGCATTCACAGCTCCAGTCAGAAACTGGTGACGTCGTCCTCTTCAGGGATGGGGGAAGACAGCAGCGTGGGGACGCCCGAGCCATAGCTGGATGCTGCACTGTGCACTGACGAGAGCCATGGGTATCCTGCCCAAACCCCCAACATACCGAACACCAGGTTTCCCCAGGCCGCTGCTCACCTCTGCACTCAGACTGAGGCGCCAGTGTACCCAGTGAGGCACCAGTGCCCCCACGGCAGAGCTCTGCCTTGCCATGACACATTTGGGTCAAAGTTGAGCACAGGGCTGGGCTCACTGCACAAAGTTGGGTTTGTTTCATCATATGCTGGAGGAAGGAGTTGAAACACCAATAGGAGGCTTCCACCAATTGCCATGAGACCTCAGTCACAGTGCAGATCTGCCTGCCCTGAAGCACGCAAAGGGGTCTCGGCTTCTGGGGAATCAGCTAACCAGAAAAACAAAACACCTTTCAGGTGCAATTGCCCCAGAGCCAGCAGCTGGCACCTGTGGGCAACAAAGGCAGTTGGTTTAATGATACAAAAGAGGTGCTAATATATGCAATATGGCCTGAATGGTACAAGGAGCAGCTGCTAAAAAGGAAAGCTCCACTGCCAGCATTCTCTACAGCATCCTACACAACAGGGGCACTTAGTGCCAATGCTCTCCAGCCATGGCCGGGATCTTGCTCTGCGTGGTGCTGCACAAATACAGAACAAAGCCAGGCCTGGTCCCCAAGGACGTGTAGTCTCAGTATGGGGGCTTGCTGTTAAACTACAGGAGTCACTGGCTGGTTTCGCATCTTCAGTTCTTTACGCAACAAAAAAGCATCAAATGGTAAGGCTGTAGCATGGCCCACAATCATGTGTGCTCACGACAGGGATGCATGCAGCGCCATGTTCTCTGCACACTGCTGCTCAGGCAGTGGTTTCTGAGGACAGAGGCCATGCCAGGGCTCTCAGGCTGAAGCAACACCCTGCTACGGGCTGCAGCTCTAAAAACAGTGGTTATCCGTAGCGCTGGGATCCAGGGTTCCCCCCAGCACAAATTAGGGACTTCTCCATGTCACTCAAACGATGACACGGGCTGTTCAGACCACCCCCAGGAGCACCGCAAGACCCGTACACTGCCACACGGCCCCTCGCTCTGTGCGGTACAGAAAGGAGATTGTTTAAACGTTTTACAGAAGAGGGGTCTTTGTTTTTTTTAAACTAGGGCTATTTTTAATCCCTCCACTTATAAATCCCGACGCCTTAGTTACCATTAGTCCAACTCAGAGGGAGACAGAAAATCCTCTAAAAATTACCTAAAGCAGCTTTTTTATTCAAATACCTAAAAATAATGAGATTTAAAATCCAAATCTCATGAGAATTTCAGGGCTAGGGAAATGCCCTGGGGACTCTTTCCACACCAGCCACGCCAACCTCCCATTCGCAGCCCAGCCTTGGCACAAGATCCCAGCTCTTTTGCAGCCCACTCTGCCCTGGGACTCTGGGACAAAAACATCTCTGTGGCAAGCTGGTTCTTCAGGCCTGCTGGGTGCAACAGGACGCAGCGCAGAGGTCTGGAGTGCTCACAGTAGCAGAGGTGGGCAAGGGCTAGCGGGCAGGGCACAGAGGAGGCAATGAAAGGCTTGGCACAGATGCACTCCCTCACGTGGCTCTCAGCACCACTGCCAGGTCAGTGTGGGCACAAAGACCATGCTTTCCCTGTAGTGCCTTTGGCACAGGTTGCACCACAAGCACTGCGGTACCAAAAGGATCCAGAAGTCAAGATGCTTTGACGAAGGCAGAAAGAAGGTAATTGGGTGAAATCAGAGAGGCAGTCTCAAGGGCAATTCCAGCTGCTGTGGTGGAAAGCAGAGTTAGAGCCCTGTGAAGAGGATGAACTGAGGAAAAGGTCTACAAGACTGCTGGACATTGAGGAGAAAGTTTAACTAGCAGGACGGGGAAGAATGATGGGACCCGAACCAAGATCTCTGGTTGGCTGAAAAGCTTTGCAGCTCTGTCTCCCTGCAAAAGGTCGGCAGGGAGCTTTCCTCTTCATGCAACACCTAAGCTGAGAGGCTTTTAGAAAGAGCATGTTCAAACACTGCCACGAACAGCTCCTGACCTGACACCTGGCCGCCCCAGCATAAGCCATTTGCAGTCACCACAAGTGCCCCGCAGAACCAAGCACATCTTGCTGCACATGAAATAAATGCCTCTGGTGCATAGACAGACACGGCTTCTCTTCCAGAGCTGGTTTTTCCCTCCTGATCTGCCAACATCAGCATTCTCCCCCTTCTGCTTCCTTGGTGGTTAATATTTTCACATCCGGTGTTGGCGGGGGGTGCCTGGAAAGACTGCAGGCAGAGAAATTCTCCAGGAACAGGATTCCTCCTCAGCACGTTATTATAAAGCTTGTTGGAAGCCAAACAATTAAGCCAATTGTTTTCTCTCTCTCATTTAGATATTTTGTATACACACAAACTTTCTCTTGGGCGACTGACCCTTGCTCTCCCTCAATACCGTACGAACGTCAGGAAACACTCAGCCTGCCAGCTCCGTCCAGCTAAGCTCAGACGATGAGTGCAATAATTCTCATCTGCCACATGTAAAACAAACCCTCATTAAAAGAGAATTAAGCCAGCATCAATTTGGAGCCATGAGTGGTAGCCACGTTAAAAAACAAAACAAAACATTAACTCTTCCTAGATGCAAAGACAGCCTGCTTGACTAACATGTGCTAACTTGTTAATCCTAGATCGTCACTGCTGATTACTAAGCAAACTGGCACTTAGCTGGCACTCTGAGCCCAGTCTCACTGCAGCCACAGGAGTCTGGCAACCTCCCCGCGTTACAGATGGAGAAGCCAGGGCACGGAAAGGTGAAGCAATGTACCTAGGCATGCAATGAGCCACTGACCCAACAGGGAGCAGAACCCAGGTGCGTTTCCCCATCTCTTCACTCTCCCAAGGCAGGAAAAGGTCCCAAAAGCCCTCATCCGACTCACTCCAGCAAGTCGCAACACAGCGCCTGGGCTTTACGGTGCTCTGTACAACAAGCACCTCCCATGGGCTGTGGCCTCACCCAGACAAGGAAGCCCATGTGCAAACGCACAGCTTTGGGGGTCAAGAGACCCAGAGCAAAGACTCCCCTGTTGCCCCCACTGTTCAGTGCAGGGGCCTGGAATCCAGGACCCCCGAGTGGTGTTTGCAACCCTGCCCCAGTCACCCAGCACAACCAAGGAGCAGTCACTTCACCTCCTCATGCAAACTCTGAGGGACTGCGGGTTAATCGGCTACTCCTTTATGAGGCGCTTGGAGGCCTTTCCATGATAGAAAAGCCAATTATTGTAGTCACCTGCTCAGATAGAGAAAAGTATTTTATAATGGAACATGGGGTGGGGGAAGCAAGAGGGCTTCAGGCTTTTAGGTTATCCCCAAAGGCTCTCACTTCCCATTTAGTAGCAACACTCTCCCAGCAGGAGACTTCCAAGGCAATGTTATACATTAAAAGCAATCCAGGCTCCCGGAGAACAGCTCCTGTGGCACAAGTGTGAAGCAGGCAGCTCCCTCTGCAGCACTAAGGCCACATTTCAAACTTGCAGTTAGACCCCCCCCCAGGGGAACCAGGCCTTGCCAGTGCTACAGGGAGCAGCTGCTACAGAGAAGGGAATTTACAAGTGCGGGGGGCTGGCACGGAGCACCAGGTCAGAGAGCACGCGGTTTACCAGGAGGCCTCGGCAAGGAGGGTGGGGGAGGGAGGAGATAAACGCCTGCTTGATTTATTTTAAAAATTAATTTGATGGCCCTGTGCTGCCAAGAAACAAATGAGCACCTGCCTCTGCCGTTCCACCAAAGCCAACCTTTCTGTCCCACTAGGTTTCTCCTGAGTGCTGGGGGGGCCCTTCCCCTTCGGGCAGAAAGGAAGCAGATTTTAAACTTGAAAGATTTTTACTCCAGAGGGACAGTCGGGGAGCTGCCCATTGAGTTCCCAGCCCCCGGCCACTCTGCCTTTGCTCCCTGCTCTCAGCAGGCCTGAAATCCCCCTTTGCTACAATCCTCCCCTCCCAACATACCCCATCCCTTCACCCAAAGCCATTTGAATAGGAAATGAAGTGTGGCTCTGGAGAGACAATGGTTTATTGTAAAGTTTTCACTGCGACGCACGGCATAAAAACCTGCTAAGATGCATGTAAACATTCACAACTGCCAGGCTCCTCCGTAATGAAAAGCTATAAAGAACACCCAGGTGGGAAGCACAATGCTACAGGCTAATTAAAGTAACCAATAATATTCCTCACAGGAATGCGAGAGTGTGTTCCGCTCAGTGGGAGAAGCCACTTCTGAGCCCGTGAACTCTGCTTCCTGGAGCAAGAGTAACAACAAAAGACAGAGCGCGGCGAGGGCTGACATTCCTGCCGGGCACTGGGCTCCACAGAGGGCGCGAGCGCGCCACTCGGGGGTCATGACACAAGGCCAGAGTCGGGCGAGCAGGATTCTGACCTGGGCACAGCTCCATCTGTATCAACAGGACTTGCTCATTAGCGATTCCAGATCTGCATTTGCAGGGTACCCTATAACGCCGGCCTTCGCCCCAACCTGGCTTTAACTTGCCGAGCAAAAAGAGTAATTTGCGGCAGGCCTTGCTGAAGCTGTAAGGATTATTAAGGCCAATGTCGTGGTTCTAGACAAAGCAGGCTGTGGCCATAAACACTGACAAGGCATATATTCCTCCTGAAAAATGGGAGAGCCTCGTGACGGGGTTAATGATGTTTGAGCAGCCTCTCACCCTGACCTGCCCTTCCACATATTCCAGCTTTAATGCACTTGCCTGGCTCCCCCACCCCAAAGGAACAGGGGCCGAGTGGCCTCCAACGCTGGTTATTTTCTACATCAGTGAACTCTCTGGCTCCGTGATTGCAGCGCCTGGTAAAATAAAGCAGCTGGCTTATGCGTGCTGAGGGAACAGAGGCACTGAAGTGGCCAACCCCTGCAGGAGAGGGTCTCCTCTCTCTGGGCAGCTGTCAGAGTCTCCTTTCTCGCAGCCCCGTGCTCTTTCCAAGGGAAGGGGAACACAGCACTACATGGCGACCGCGCTGTCACAAGATGCCTCTGCACTCTTCTCCTCTGTGCTTGCTGGAACAGTTAAGTCCCAGCTGCAACCAGCCTCAGAGGGAAGGCAACTGCTGTGCCCCCCAAATGTACAGGGTGGGTCCAGCATATACATATGGTCCAGCATAACGGCACATGACTGATCTCCTCCCTCCCTTCTCAGGGCACCATATCCTCCAGAGAGAGGATGCCCAATTCTTCTCCCTTGTCCATGAGAGCACATTTCAGGGCAGGAAGTGATCATGCAGGCAACACCTGGGGCCCTCACAAGCCTCCTTTTCCCTCCACACATTCACTATGCTCTCTACTGTCCACTCAGTGTCCTGGCACCAAAGAAATCCCATCCCTCCAGCCACACTGAAGTTGTGCTTCTCTTATCAGGGTGCTCCATCTGCTCCTAAGCACATAACACGCACAAGGCATTTGAACCCGGCGACCACAGAACCCAGAGCTACATCCAGCATTTCCCATCATTCGGCAAATTACACCAAGTCACTTTTACACCTTCCAGCTGTGAGTTCCTGCATCCCAGAAGCACCAGCTACTCTGCAGCAGAGGACGAGCCTGCATACTGCCAGGCAGATGCGTCAGAACCATCTGGTTATAAAGCCTACAAAACCATCTTCCCTGCCCATCTGGAAATGTTTGGCCAGGCAGCCCTTGAGTGGAGCCCTCCATCCAACCAACCTCCACCAGGGTGGGGCTGGCCCCAAACCAAACACAAACCACATTTCAACAGAGACAAGGGAAGCTGTGCTGTGGAGTTCCACTGAAAGGAGCAACAGGAGGGCTCAGGCACAGCAGAATCAAGGTGCTTTTGAAGCCAAAGTGCTTCACTCATGGCCCCAGGCATCACTACTGCATTGATCTGCAGGAACACAGAGCCTCCTGGGGGGTCAACAGGCCTTACCTTCTTGGAAAGTGAAGAGACATTCAGCCCAAATCTCTGGGCCCTTTCCTTTAATTTATCCATGTTCACCTGCAAAGAGAGAGGAAACCCCAAACAGTTAATATGCACTGCCCTTCCTCCAAGATCAGGGGGACCAAAAGACAAGCCCAAATAGGAACCAGCCCACACTGATGGGTTTGTGCGTGCTCCCTGCCCTAGACTCCCTTAACAGACTCAGCCAGGACCCCTCCCGGTAGCTGTGAGGACAGAGCACACCCCAAATGAAGCTGCCAAAGACTCTCTCAGGGCTGCTTCCTGCTCTCAAGCTTCAGCAACAGACTCTGGTGCCAGGAGCCCACACCCTGGAAGGAGCAGCATACCACAGCTGTGCCAGAGTGCTCCCCCCTGTGTTACTGGGCATCAAATACATGGAGAACGCTGTTGCCAAGAGCAGTCCCAGGCACCTAGTACCATGGAGAGAGATGGGCTGCCCCTCCAACACGGACCTCAGGGATCCCCGTAACAAGGAACTGCTCCTCTGCGGGAGCCGCCTGCTTTTCCTTCACAGTTGTCAAGGGCTAAGAGACCAAATCCATCCCCACCTCCTATTATTTTTCCATCGCTTTGTCTGGTCTAACTTAAAATTCCTGCAGCAATAGGATGTCCCTTGGGAGCCATATCCTACAATATAATGAAACCCAGTTTGGGCTTTCAGGGACAAGAGGTTTGCAGTGCCACAGAGAAAAATGAAGTCCTTGGCAGGAACCTGTTTATCAGTTCTTGTTGAAAAAAATACCCTCCAAAAACAGAAGCCTGAATCAGGGCAGTTGGTCCAATAAAAGACACCAAAGAAATCTCTGAATCTTCCAGTAATTCTTCATGGTCAAACAGTTACCATGCTGGCTGCCCAGGCTACTTAGAGCTCTCAACCTTCTCTGTATTTTAATAACCTTCATTTGTGCTGAGAGCCAAGGCAGCAGGGCATGGTTTGGACATTAGAAGTGAAAGGTCACTTACTGGAGGCTGTTCACAATCTCTGTTCCTGGAGCAGCGTAAATAATTCAAGCAAAGGGCAAAGACAGAGCACCAGGCGCACAAGCTACGAGCTAACTTGCGCTGCTAATAAAATATCTGCCTTTATTCCTTCAGGCATTTGGGTCTAAAATCAGCTTATCCAGGAGGGCAGTCAGCTTAGAAAGGCGGCCAAACCCTGGCACAGAGGTGGCCATCCTAGCAAACTTAATACCTGTATAACCTTAAGGTGAACTACTTTATTAATGACCTCAGCCCCAGGCACATCCACCCCCATTTATTTTGGCAGTTCATTTATTTCCGGGGAAGGAAACTGTTCTGAACATGTTTAAGTTACTGTGATTAAGGGCCAAGCAGCTATAATTATAAGCAAGAAACATTCCTTACCGTGGGTTTGCTGTCTGCAGACAGACCTGCAATGGGGAGGAGAAAAGATGGGGGAGGGGAGAAGAGAGAAAGATCAGAAATGGCAAGAACTGTTTTAAACAGAATCCTCTCTGATCCCCTTGGCAACCCACAGTGAAGAGAGCAGGGTGGGCATCCATCACATTCTAAAGGGCCACACACCAGCCCGGGAGAGAGAAACTGGTGTCTGTTTTAACCCTGCCTTTAATGGCATCTTGCTGCATGACTGATACTAGTCATTTCAAGCTTGATTCCATTTTCCCCTCAGGGCTCCTCACCAGTGAGTAAAGATGCTTAGGCTCCTTTAAAAATGGCAGCCCTGAGGAAGTTAAGGGACCAGCTTCAGCTACAGGCCAGTGTGAGACTGGCACAGTACAAAAAAAAAAAAAAAAAAAGAAAAAAATTAGCTGCCTTTTGCTACCTGTGCTTAAAGGCAAGCAAGAGGCTCTAGGGAAGCACAGCCCTGAGCCACCAAAGAAACAGACATGTGCATTTCCCACGCCATGCTCCTCTGGTTCAGGGCTTCGGAAGGAGAGTAGGACAAGGGACAGAAGGGGCTAGAAGAATGTGAGATACCGCCCAGCTTCCCTTTTCTGTATGGGCCAAGTTAAATATTTGCAGAGGCGGTGGTTGGCAGACTGGCTCTGCTTCACTTGCTCACCTTTTGTTGAAACTGTGGACATACCAAACCTGCAGAGAGCAAACAGAGCTTGGTCAGGCACGCCAGGCTAAGCCAAGGGGTGGGAAAGTGTCTCATACCTCAAGGGCAACTTGCTGGTGTGTGAGCTTTTCCTTCCAAAACGCTTCATAAGGGCCTGGGAATCAAAGGGGCTTCTGGGCAGGAGTAGCTAGCAATGCTGGATCCCAGCTAATGCAACTACCCTAGTGCTCTATATGTTCTGCAAGCTGCAGTAACTCGCAGGACTGGTGTGAGCAGCATGGTCCCATACAGGCAGCCCTTTGTCATTCTACCTGCTGCTACGTAAGGATAGAAAGATAGAAGGATCAGTTTCACTTGTATTTTAGGATTAGGTAATTGGTGCTAGTTCCATAACCAGAGAAGGCCATGCTGGTTTGAGCAGACCAGGCAGAAGTGGACTGCCCAAGCACTGTCCTAGGCCTGTGTCTAAGATTCTGGGAACCTTTCCGCATCCTCCTCAGCCACCTATGAGGGCAAAGTGGCAAAACTGCCCAAGAGGATAGAAGCCTTAAATTGGGACACATAGAATCTATTGTGAGGTCTGTCAACTCAATGCATGACCACAGCTCTGTGCTCCAGGTATCAGTGATCTATCCCCTAGTCTGTTTGTGAAACAGGAATAAAAAGGACTTCACTCTCCTGAAAGAAAAGACCACCCTGGTTAGGAGCACCTTTCCTTTCTTCTAACATGCTCCTTACATCCTTCAGTCCACATTCCCACCCCATCAGAGCTGCAGCAAGCCTCTGTACTGACTGCAGACACCAAAGTAAGCAGTCAGTTTGCCTCTAAAATAACGAAGGGCAATGGATCACTCAGCAAAGACTTACCGAGCTGCTCGCGCGGCCTTCTTGCTCTCCAAGCTTACGGGCACGTTAAATCTTTCAGCCCTTTTCTGCATTCTCTAAGGAAAGGAAAATAAAAGACTTACTCAAATGATACTGCCATCCAGTCTGAGAAAGCACATCTACTAGGGGCACTGTGGAGCCACAGGATGTCTTAGCAACAAGCCAGGTTCCAAGAGGCTCTACTGAATGTGCAGCCTAGTAGTTAAAGGAGTCAACCAGGACTCCCAAGTTCTCTCTCTGTGACTCAGTTCCACCTTTACAATTACAATGAGAATCAGACTTCTTCTGTTGACAGAGACTGAGGATGAGAGTCCCCTGCCTCAAAAGGTCCTACAGAAGGAAACACCTCTCAAGAAGTGCATGATGCCGTCACAGCATCTGCTTGCGCTCTGACCTGCTTAGCACATGATCAGACAGTGCCCTGGTTCATGGTCAAGACCTGTGGCTGATCAGCACTGCTCTCATCCTGCAGAGAGAGGCGGCAACTGCAGATCACTATCCCTGCTTTGTATCTCAGCCATCCCTTAAACTACCCTGAAGCAACGCAGCTCAGCCATCTCCAAGGCCTTGATGAGCACGATCAGTATGACAGCTACATGAATCTAACTAGCACTGCAGAAGGATTTTCTCTGGAAAATAGAAGACCAACTCTGTGCAGCTTCCTGAGACTTCAATGACATGGGAGCACAACTGGCTAGGAGGCCCCCACCCTGAATTTCTCCATATGGAAAGGGAACAACCAAGGAGAGCTCAGAACAGACACAAGGACAGACAAAGGGACAGAGCAGGATGGATCATAGGGTTGCAGGGGGGCGTTGTTAAATTAGAGCAATCTGCAGCTGGGGCTGAGCCAGTGCCTGGCATGCCAGCCAGGCGGGACAGAACATTGCACAGCTCATCTGGGGAGAATGCCAAAGGCTAAGGAGCAGGAGCCCTGGCACTAACTACAAAGGGAGGAACTGCGAGTCTCCCTCCTGGCGGCAGGAAGCGAACGGCAGGCTCCTCAGGCCTCAGCTGAGCGCCGGGAAAGGCAAACAACTTGGGTTTCTTAAGTGAGAAACCAAGAAGAAACACTGGAAAAGGAGGGAGGGGATTTTTTTTTTTTTTTTTTTAAAAAGGGAATTTGTTCACTGAATCTTGGCACAAGCCTTTGCCTGGAAAACTGACACCATTCATGTAGAGGGCTCAGCCAGCTAAGGGCAGCTTGTCACTTCACTGTGAAACAGGATTCAAGCTGAATCAAGGATATCAATCCAGAACGGACTCCACCTCCTGTCCCTGCCACAGGCAGGCTCCCGCTGATCAGGACCCTCAGCCTTAGAAGGGAGTGAACAGCCGCTTAAGTGTTCTTCACTGGAAAGGGCTCTATCCGACCCATCATTCAACATCTTACCATTAATTCACCGGGAAACACGAAAGAGAGCTTGGTGCTTTACACTGAACAGCTGAGCCTTTTTTAATGCCCTAAACTAAAAAGTATCTTGGTCTGTTACCGAGTGCAGAAAAATTCCCTAGGCAAAGAGGGACCGAAAAGGCTGGCATCGCTCACCTTAGCAGTGAGACCAGTAAAAAGGGATGCTGTATAAAGTGTAGAAAGTCACGAACGGTCTCGAGAAAGTCTACAGGGAATTGCAATCTATGGGTCTTCCCTGATAGTATCAGGAAAAAAAGATGTTAAGAACACCTATAGGGGACACATTTAAAACTTCCATGCAGAACTCACTGCCACAAAACAGAACTCAGGCTGCAAGTTTAGTGAGATTCAGGATTGGAATAAAAATATCTAGCGGTATCTGAGGAATGCTGAACCAGCACAGGCTCTCTAAAAAGGCTGCAAACCATCATCCAGGCGTAAGCTGACCTCTAAGCAGAAGGGCCAGGAGGGGGCAGGATATCTGCAGGGATTCTTCCATCTACCACTGAACCAGCTGGACTGGACACAGTTGAGTAGGATGTTGGACCATACAGAATGCTGGTCTGGGTCCAGCCAATTCCTATCTTCTTAACTACTTACAAAACCCGAGTGACTGAGATCCTTCGGGGATTAAAGCACCATTTGTAAAAAGCTGAACTTCCTTCCGCTGTCAGTTTATCCTTGCACGTCATGCTGCTTGAACCAAGGAAGCCCAGAAAGTTGGAATCACTTGCTGCTGAGTCACTGAGTGACCTAGGGCAGAGCTGGGGACAGAACCCAGGTGCCCTGGGAATGTCAGCAGGGTGGCTTTCAACGGAAGGCCAATGCAGGCTGAAGAGGGATACAAAACATGAATCGTATTCATGCTACACGCAACATTTGTCCTGTGAACAGGTCCTGGCACAGTGTGAAACTAAAAACAAGGATGTAGGCATAATTTCAGCAAATATATTTAATGAGCTACTTAAGCCGCTACTGACAAAGGTATCCCACAGAGCACAGAAGATGTCACTTCTTTAGCAACAGTTTTGCCTCCCTGTCCCATCAGTTCTTATGTATTTCTCCTTTAGCTAGTCATAATCTCTGCTGGTGACACCTCCCCCCAGGTGGCTGTGAAAACAACTGTAGCCCTAACAGAAATCAGAACTCCCAAGTGATGGCTAAGCCTTGCAGAGATGGGGACTGTCTCTTCATACCTAAGCCCCAGTTATGGAAAATGAGAAAGAAAACAGGGGGAGGGAAAAAATATTAGAAAGAGATACCGGGTTCTAAGGATCAACACTGCAGCTTCCTTGAGGAATCAGCTGCTTTTGACTTAGTTCCCAGACTCCCGGCAAATGTAAGAGGACAGCTTCGAAGAAGGTAAAGAGGACGCAACCTGCTTGGGGTGACCAAATGCAAACTAGCGGAGCTATTCTCCCCAACATAACCTCTCCAGGCTCTATCCAATAAAATTTCACAATGTCCTGAGCAAAGGGGGTTCCCACAACTCACCAGAAGGGGAGATTCTCCATGGTCTGAGAGACTCTGCACTGGGCAGCCCTCTGATGGGGCATTTGATCCTCAAGACACTGAGAATGAAGATGAAGTTTACACAAATCCTATGATACAGCACTGGAACAGGTCACCCAAAGAGATCGGAGAATTTTCATATATAGAGATTTTTAAGACCCAGGTAGACAAAGAAAGCCTTGGCTGGAATGATCTATGTTACTGGCAGTCCTTCAAGTCCCTCTAGCAATGCCTCCAGACAATTTCCAAGTCAGAGGAAACCATCAGGCCAAATTTATCCCCATTTACAACAGCTGCTATAAGGGACTCAGCTTGCCTCTGCGAGGCTGGAGGGACTGATGTAGTGCCTTCACCGGCTGGCAGACACAACGGGAAGGGCAGCACAGAGGAGGAAGGAAGAAACGCACTAAAGTCAATCTGCAGCCTACAGTCTCCACGCTCAACTCAGTGCCACAAAAATGCACAATGGGAACAACAACCGATGCTTAGCTCCACACTAGAGGGAAATCGAGGGCAGCCCCAGACAAACATACAGTGGTAAAGCAGACTCACAGGTCAGGAGGATGGCAGGAACCTTACCTCCATCTGGGATATTTCAGATGTTATTTTCACCACTTTCTTTTCTGCTCCCCTAAAAAGTGGAAGGAAAGAGACTGATTAGGGCCAGGAAGGGACATTCAGAGATTCCCACTCGTCTGACATGCAGGTGTTGCAGGAGACAGTGCTGGGGGTTCTCTCCTCAGGCCCAACCTCTCCAGGCACCCCTCACGCCTCCCCCCCCACCCCAAATCCATCTCTATATTGAATCACCCCCACCTCAAACACAGGAGGGTTCACAGCAGAGACAGGCCAGAATCAATAACCAAGGCCAGCACGTGCCTGCCAAATGAGAAGGGCTGTCCAGGTGAGGCCTTTAGTTCCCACTTCCATTGTGCCTAGTGGCTTGGGTGAGGCCCCTGACATTCAGAACTCCTGGGTCCCATCAGTGACTCTCGCAGTGCATGGGGTGTGGAGGCTGTACAAAAGCCAAGATGATAAGAATTCTCAGGGCCTTTTCCCAGCACCATCATGGATCCTCCACCCAGACTAGGAGGATGGGAAGTGTTGTCACCTCTTAAGGACATGGCAATGCTTCCCAGCTCCCAGCAGGGAGCAGATTCATGCGCATCTACAAAACACTTTGAGAAGCTTGGGTGAGGAGCAGAGATGTGGGATGGGCTACAATCCTATACTGCACCCACAATCCATTGTCTATTTCTTTCCAGCTCTTAACTGCAACATTCAGCTCCTACCAGAATCCCCAAGCCCAACTCTAGCCCCAAAGTGCTTTATTCCTTTATGGCTATTTGCGTACAAAGGCTCACTCTGTTCTAGTTCATGGGACAGTCATAGGCAACTTTCACCAGGTCAGCACCGGCTCACCCTGCTCAGGCTCCATTTCAAACACATGCTTCTTTAACAACGTGCAGTTGGCTATACCGGGGACCGGTAAAGAGACTAAACAAAACTAGAATAGAGTGGGCGTGCTCCAAAGTTTATGCTGTGAAAACAGGGCTGAGGTTTGAGGGAGAAAACAAAGGAGGAAGAGACAAAGTTCGGAAGTTCCCAGGCTAAATGAAACGGCATCATCCTCCTCCAAACAACTCCCATAAAACAGCGGGTCATAACCAGCCTCATTAAGGGCTTCCATTTAGAGACATGTGCTGCTTTTGTTCCAGATTCCTGGACAGTTTATGCCCTGAAAGGTAGTAATGGTTTAACAACACTTTCACAGGAAGCAATTCTGAACAGGAACCAGGAATTGTTACCCCTCCAGCCCTCTCTGCAACTCTGTTTTGGATACAGGCAAAAGGCGCCCCCTGCTGTCCAAAAATCAAGAACTGAATCCCTGTCTGATTGAAGTGGTTTCGCCAAGGAAAGTTACTGGCTAATCAAATAAAGTTCATTTTTCCCTCCTGGCTTTCAAACGTCTGCAACAGCACTCATGCTGGCACCTTATACAGCTATTCCATGTAGAGGCTGAGGTCCCAGGCGGCCCGAGACATTAGGATGTGGCTTATGTTTAGCTGAATATTAATCACCAGGATCATCCATCTCGTTACAAAACTTACATCCAGATGGGCCTTAGAACACAGGGTCTAAGAAAAAGGAGCCATCTGAACTACATTACCCACACAAGGCAACACTGAGCTATACTTTCGATGCAGAAGCACAGCGCAAGGCTGGGAGGAGCTCTCCATTCATCTCCCTACATCAGCTTCCATTAGGCAACACCAACAGCCTTTGTGTGTGTGTACATGCAAGTGGGCAGTCAGGGTGACACCCATCCCCTGTGGAGGGCCAGCATGAGGGCTACAAATTGCTTGAGCACTATTCTGATGGCTTAAGTGAGGCTTTGTTCTGGCCCTCAGCAGAGAAGCACATTTCGTCCCCAGGGCATTTCATCCCAGTGCAAAACAGAAGCGACTTTGTCCATTTCCCAGTTAACCAGAGGTGCCCAAGAAGCTCCTGCTCACAACCTGCACGCAGTAACTGGCAACACATACTCAAACACGCGGGATCAGCTGAGCAGGAGACTGTGAGAAAGAATCCAAGTCCAAGCTGCTGCAATAACACTACCTCCACTGACAGCCTCGGATAAGCCACTGCCCCTCTGCGGCCCTGCTCTGCATCTGACAGAACAAGGAAGGGTTTCCCTGCTCTGCCTTCCAAGGATGGACCAGGTCAGAAAAGAAAGGTGAAAGCACTACTGATTCCTACTCATCTCAGCTGTCAGGGTTCACCAGGTAGACCACCATGTTTGATTCATCTGTCTGCACAGATAAGATACATCGTCGCAAAGATCAAAACCCAAGGATTTAATTCCTTTACGCTTTCTGGCAGTAAAATCTCCATGCATGCTGTATCTGCAGCAGTTGCTAAATCACCACCCTGACCTGCCAACAGCTGTGGACGTGGACTGGTAAGAAACCTGTAGTGAGAACCGCAATAGCAAGTGCTTGTGAAGCTGGATACTAGCACAAGGTTGTGGGGGAAGCACCATGACAATGCAAAAGTGAGAAAAACAATTTATTAGCTTGGCTTCTTCTCTCTGGCCAGAACCATGGGTCACATGAGCAAAGGGGGAAGGAGATGCGGGGTGATGGGAGGAGGAGCACCAGGCCAAGTCAGAAATAAACGGATCACTCACGCTTAACACTGTCATCCCCAAATCCTTCACAAACCTAGCCCAGCATCCCCGAAATGCAGCCTGCTTGGAGATAGATGGCAGCAGCCAGCACAGTAGGGATGTGAGGGCCAAGGAACTGGGAAGAGAACCCCACTCTTGCAAAGGATGTTAGCTAACTGCAGAGCAGAAGGGACCTCTGTTCTAAAAATCTCCTGAATATCCAGAGTGAAATGCAGGGAAGCCACATCTCTGCCAGGGGTCCCAAGGCTAAACCACCCTGCATGGAGGTGAGCCTGCAATTCCCAGGTGCCCCAGGCTTTTCACAACTGACATTTATTGCCCTAAGCCACAAATCTGTCCTACAAGGTTACTGTGATGTAGGCTCCTCGGACGCACAAGAAAGGGAACGGGTTACACTCCACAAAGTGCTACCAACTCCCTTCCTAAGCACTCTCCCCCTGAGCTACAGCCACCCCAGCCCATTTCAAACTACACAAAATGGATAGTTACACATCAGCTGCTTTTACAGGAGGCTCTTCCACTTTGACAGGAGGTTCTACTGGCTTCGGCTCTTCTTCCTGCAATTCAATGAGTTGAGAAGGTGAGTCAGGTTAGTATTCCAGGCAGATGAGTAAGCGCCAGAGGCACTGTATGGGGGGCAGTTAAGACTTGTGAAGCTTAATGGGTTTAAAAGCAAAACTGCATGGGAACAATCTCTTCCATATTCCATACTGGATTAAACAGGCCCATGTCCCATCAGTCACATTGCTCCCTCATCATCTCAGCATCAAAGCCAACATGCTTTCCCCTGTTCCTTGAGGGAGAGACAGGTCCTGAGGATCTAGCAAGCTACAGGGGAATGTAAACCCTTCTAATATTAGCATGCTTCTAGCTGGGCAGTTTGTTCTTGGAACTCCTGTCTTCTACTGCAACAGGCTGGAAGAGTTGAAGCAAATGCTCTCAGGAGCATTTGTTAGAGAGGGCTGTTGTCCAAAAATCAGGCCAGGACACCTAAGCTCTGGCTCCTTGGAAAGTGCAGTACAGCCTTCCATCTGGGCATGCCCCAGCCACCCCACATGCAAATATGAGAGCATGGTTTGGACAACAGAGCTATGTGGTGGCACACTATGAGGATGGTTACATTGGAAAACTGTAAAGCTCTATTAATAACAAAACTTAGCATTTCACTTGCAGTAAAATCACTGGAACCACCTGAAATTATCTTCTGGGCTGTTTTAAATGCCCAGGTTTTATATTTTAGACTATGTTTATATTTAACAGCTATGAAATAACAAGTGTAGGAGTTAATGAAAGAAAAGGCCGAGATGTATCCCTGGCTTCTCTTTATGACTGGCTCAGACTTAAGGCTATGTAAACTGTAAAACTTCAGGGCCTAATTCTGCAGTCATCCTGGAAACTACTCAGATAGATAGGGTTACATGGCTGCTTCAGTGTTTGCAGGGTGACAGACTTACTTTAATACTAGCAATCCAGCTGTTAAGAACCCAGCATTTAAGTCTCTCACTGGGTTTCTTACATTTCAAGGCATTTTACCAGGCTAAACGCAATGTATTTACAATGACTGGCATCAGGTCTGCTGCTGGTGTACACAGGTGAAATACCAGAGCCACACCTGCTTGCATCAGTTCTGAATTGAGCCAAGAAGCCACAGGCCAGAGATTTTGTTGGACTTGAAGACAACTGCCAGAATTTTGTGTCTGTAGTATCTTTTCTCTTATCAGGCTTTGGAACTGGGAGATAAACAAACTGGGTGATATTAGTTTTTGCAAAGCTATTGCCACACAAAAAGCCTCCAGCTTCCCGCGTACAGTAAAACCCACGTTATCCAGCACCTTACAAACCTTCATGCTCTATTAAACAGCATGTTGGTTTGTAAGGTAAAAACGAAACTGGAAGTGCCCACCATGGCACTTCTGGTTTCACTGAACACCCATGGCCGGGGGCAAAGCAGTCTGCGCTGCCGCCCCTTCCCTGTCCCCTGGCACACTGACACAGCAGGAGGGGCAGGACAGGGTAACCAGCCTCTCAGATAGCCTGCATGTTTGGTTATCCAGCACCCTCCATTCCTCGTGGGTGCTGGATAACAAAGCTTTGCTGTACACGGAAAATGCAGCTGGGATGAGCACCTTCTCACAGCTGAGATAATCTGCTTCTCAAAGGAGAGAGTTGGAACCAAACGATACATATGACCAAGCCCCAGTGCCATGTCTGCAAGTCTCAGTCTACCCTTCTACTAGAATGTTTTTCTGCTGGAAACAGGAAAGATGGGCAGAAAGCTTTAAGTACTTATCGTTAACCCACAAGGATGGGCCTTCACCAACTTGAAAGGATCCTGGCCCTAAGGAGAAAGAGAATTAGCACTGCCAGGTACAATCACTCATTTCCATGTTTTCCAGCTGATAAAGACTTGCTGTCCAGGGATGATGGTGGCCTGGGGATACCCAAGGCTGGCTAGCAAATATGTCCAATTCTGTAACACGAGCCAGGTACTAAATTTATGCCTTCCAAAGAGCCCTGCTAGTAACACTGTAAAGTACACAAGAAAGTTCCACACAACAGTGAAGCAGATCCATTACCTGAGTACAGTGCCAGAGACCAGACAACATCAGGCAAATTAGAACAGAGCTACACCCAAAGACACTGATAGCATGATAATCTCGTGGTAATAGGACTTACCTCCGTTTCTTCTCCCAAGACATCTTCTTCATTTGCCTCTTCTTCAGCTAGAAGAATTTAAAAAACATCCCACAGATAACTGCTACTGCAAATCAACAGACTGGCCTGAAACAGAACTTGGATACAGACTCCTAGAATGCTGGTGTTCTCCACACACACCAGGTGTTCTCCACACACACCAGAAAATCAGTGCTGAGAGGTTTCTATTCAGGTTCTTCTTTCAGGTACCACTGTGATACCTGATTACATAAGACATGCACACTGCAGCACTCTGGAAAGGACTGTTTAAGGCAGTAGCGTTGGAAGCCAAGTTAAAAAAAAAGAGCCTACACTTAAGATAGACCCAATCTTGCTCTGGCTCTCCCAATAGTACCAAATAGTACCACCACTGTATGGGAGCTTCGTCTGATTAACACCTGCTGGATGGGACCCAAAAGAAGGAATGCTCCAAGGACCACAATGCCAAGGAGCTATTTCCTCAGAGGCCGCAGCCTTGAGACACCCAGTCAGGATTCTTACAGCAAGCCCAAGCCCAGGAAAGTTGACTCCAGCAGAAAGCGTGACCTACCGTGCTCCTCGAGGTATGCCTGGAGTCTGTTTATGAGGTCCTGTTTGTTTCCTTTTGCCTCCAGGCCACGGGCTGTACATTCCTGTTTCAGTTCAGCAAGCTGCATAAGAGAACAGCCTTCCTGTTAGTACACATCACCCATGTGGAGCCATGAACGGGCTATACCCAAAGCCAAGGGCTAAGGGCACGGTCACTGACACAGGAATGGCAACTCGGACAGCTGGTCAGAGCAGGGAGATTACAAGGCTGATGCCTGGATTCCTCTTAGCTTTGATAACTCTCTCTACATGGCTGTGACACTTACTTAACCTGCCCCCCACCCCAACTACCAGGAATCCACAAAACCAAGTGGCCATGGCACAGTGCAGCCTTAGACTGAGGAGAGACCATCTCATATGATTTTTCCATCTCTCAATTTCCAGTATTCTTCCTGTGCCTTCACTTCCCTCCATTAATACAATTCCTCAGTCCCCCAAAAATTGGGCAGGAGCTCAAGGAAGACAAAGGATTTACTATAAGTAGAGGCCCTGATCCCATGCTGTGTCTCAGCACGGCAGGCTCGCTTCGCATCCTGGGGGTTTTGTGCTGTCCTGAAAGCAGAGTTCACATCCCACGTGAAACAAAACTGGCAGAGGAGTTACACTTGCTTGCTCTGTGTAACAAAGCACCTTTCATCGCACCCGCTAAGGGCAACTAACCTCCACGGTCATGCGAAAAAAAAAAACAAGCTCTGAAGACCTGGCAATTACCTCTTGCAGCACATCGAATGAGCAATTGCAAAATATGAAGATGGTGAAATGTCAGGAGACAGCACGGCATAGCAGAGGCTGGGGGGGCGGGCCTGTGCCAAGGTGGAGCTGGAAAGCAGGTTTATGGAACCTGCCCTCGGCCATGTCAGCGATTTGTCAGTACCTCAGACAAGACCCTTCATTTCTCTAGGACTTGGCTTCTCCCACCAATGACATAAAGATACATCCCTCCACATTTCATGGTCCGCACGGATTAAGGTGAAAGGCCACCTCTCTAGGAGATATTATTTATACCACTGTACAGGATACACAAGAAGAAAGACAGCCCCCAGATCACCCAGTCCACCTGCCAGGGCTCAGCACAGGACTCCCCAGAGAACCCTTTGCATGGTCTAATTTTCAGGGTCTTAAGTAGGCCCCAAGGCCTTCCCCTCGCTCTCTGCAAGATCGCTTCATATTCAAAGCTATCCACTGCCGAAATACCACATCCCTTCTGGTCTTCGGGTGCATCTGCAATTGTGAAGTATCCGGGAAACATCCTTATTCTCCGACCAGGGATGCACTGAACGCTTCTGCACACCTTGAAACAGGTATCTTGCTCGCAGCTACCAGCGTTTACCCTCCCTATAATCAGGCCCTTCCCAAACCAGGCTGGTCCACGCAGAGAAGCCCACAGGGGGCCGTGAGAACAAAGGTACACGACTGCTGTGGGAAACTGGCCTCAGCTCAACTTCCCTCCCTCTGCCATCTGCCACCACTGAGGCCAGCCCAGCTCCATCCCCCCCGCAGGGAGGTGAAGATTGCTCTTCCCTAGACTCTCTCCAACGTGTCCTCGTCCTCTCTGCGCTGGGGCCCGCCC
The DNA here is from genome assembly GCF_052110815.1 of Crocodylus siamensis. Lineage (NCBI taxonomy): Eukaryota > Metazoa > Chordata > Crocodylia > Crocodylidae > Crocodylus > Crocodylus siamensis. Next base: position 6,046,007 of record NC_143400.1, read on the forward strand.
CCGGACACGGAACAGACGAAAGGGTCGCGAACAAACTTCAAACATGGATTCCCCTGAGCCAGCCCGGCTCACCCCACTCCGCCCGCACCTTCAGCTTGTGCAGCTCCACAGTCTCCGCCGCCATCTTGCCGCCCCCTCAGCTCGCCGCCACCCGCCCCGCCCCGCCCCGTCCCGGCGCCCTGGCCCAATAGCGCCCGCGCTTGCTGCCCCAGCCGCGCCGCCAACTTCGCGCCTCGCCATTGGCCCAACCCCGCAGCTCGCTATTGGCCTGGCCCGCGCAGGGGCCGGGGGCGGGACTAGGCCCGAGTGGCGCCCCGTGGACCAATAGGACGGCGGGTTGGGGGACAGGGGCGACCAATGGTGGCAGAGGGGCGGGCGTAGCCACTTCCTGGAGACGGAGCCCGGCACTGTGGGGATCTCGGTAACCGCGGCGACGCCGCCAGGTGGGGGAAAGGGAAGGCGGGAGGAGGAAGAACTGGGACCGGACTTCTGGGTCCTTTTCCCAGCCCACTGCGGGGACAGAACTAGGCCCGGACGCCTGGGTCCCCCCACCGCCTCTAGCACCGGAGCGGGGATCAGGGCGGGGAGCAGCTGCAGGTCGCAGCCCCTTCTCCTGCTCCCAGCTCGCTGGAGGGGAGCAGTCGCGCCCGGCAGACCCGGCTGCCGCCCCCAGACCGGGCAAAAGCCAAAGGGCCTCGTCCAGGATGAATGTGGGGGTGGCGCACAGCGAGGGGAACCCCAACACGCGCGTGATGAACAGCCGCGGCATCTGGCTGGCCTACGGGATCCTGGTGGGTGTCCTCCACATCGTCCTCCTCAGCATCCCCTTCTTCAGCATCCCCGTGGTGTGGACCCTCACCAACGTCATCCACAACCTGGTGAGGCGCGGCCCTGGCAAGGAGCTGGGTGGGGGGTTCCCTCTCCCCAGGGCCAGGACCCCCCCTTACATCCACTTTCCTTCTCCCGCTGGAACCCTGCAGGCCATGTACTGGCTGCTGCATACCGTGAAGGGGACACCGTTTGAGACACCAGACCAGGGCAAGGCCCGTCTCCTCACCCACTGGGAGCAGATCGATTACGGCACCCAGTGCACCTCTTCCCGCAAGTTCCTCAGCATCTCGCCAGTAGTCCTGTGAGTGCCGCTGTGTGCAGGGCCTCCCTGCTGTGCTGTTCTCTTGCCAGGCTCTGCAGGCCAGGATGGTGCCCGAGGCTCTGTTTGTGGCATGGGCACGGGAGGGCTTATGGCAGGCCACACATTCCCCTTGCAGAGGCAAGTCAGGCCGTGGCTTTAGCTTCAGTTACTCATTGCAGGAATGGTCAGTGGGGCTGGGCCCAGCTCTGCTCTGACACCAGAAAGAGCAGGTGTTTTCTGCTCAGAGCCAGGAGAACTGCCTGGCCTGGTCTGCAGCAAGCTGTTGGGCCATGGGCCACGTGCAGGGGTGCCAAGGAGCAGGTTGCACTTGAGCACTAAACCAGAGAAACACCGTACGGCATGGCCTGAGCTGCATGGCTCATGGGATGATTGTCTCGCATGGAGGGCTCCAGTCTCTGCCAGTCCTGCCTCCCTGCAAGACTGTGGCAGGGCACTGAACCATCCTTGCTGTTCTCTCTCCTAGTTACCTCCTCACCAGCTTCTACACCAAATATGACCCCGCGCACTTCATCATTAACACGGCCTCGCTGCTCAGTGTCCTGCTCCCCAAGCTGCCTCAGTTCCACGGGGTGCGCATCTTTGGGATCAACAAGTACTGAGACCCGGCCTGACTTCCGCATTGCCTTCCCAAGGAGGGAGTGGGACCATGCAGACATCTCGAGCAGCGTGCACTCCGCAGGGAGCGGACAAGGCCAGCGAGGGAGCCAGGGCTGCTTAGTGCCTGCAGCACTGCGGTTTGTTGGGGGAAGCTCCTCTCTCAGCCTGAGGCAGCCAAGCTGTCTGAAGTGAACAGGGTCTTTAAGCTGCATCTACACCCCTCCGAGCCAGCTGAACTTCCCAGAGCCACAGGCTGAGGGGAGAATGGTCCAGCTGGTGGAACAGCCAGGTTGCCCCTCTTCCCCCCCCCAACTCTTTTCTATGTTCCTCCCATAATAAAGCCATTCCAAATGCTAGCATGGAGCTGCTGCAGGGGCCGGGGCAGGGGGCTCAGTATGAGTGCCCAGAATGGGACATGGTCACTTCAGCAGCCTGGAGCTTGACCCCAGCACCATGAGTGCAGCAAAGTGGCTACAACCAAGTGACTCACCAGGGCTTTTGTTTTACTAAGAAGCCTGTGCAGGCCGAGTATGGTCTCCCAGCCCCCTCCTAAGGCAGCAAGGCCATCATGTGCCCCTTTCCTAAGCAGGCACTATCCCTGCTAGCCAGCAAGGGGCAGTGGCAGCCTGGGGAAGAGAATTCAGCATCCGGCTTCAGTCTCTCCCAGGGCCCCCTCCCTCAGAGCAGGGAACAATGAGGCTCAGACAGTGGCAGTGAGGGGGAGGAGAGCTGGCCTGGGCAGGCTGCCAGAGAGACTCCATGGACAATGGAGACCATGCAAAGCTCTGGGAAGGACAGAGCGCCTGCCCTGCCCTGCCCTGGCCTTCGCTGGCCAAGTTCCCCGCCCCCACTGGGCTCCTCAAGCCCAGCAGCACGCTTTGTTCTTTCCCTAGGCCATCCCTACTACTAAACTCCAAGACCCTGGCCTCCCTGTTGCCCCCTCCCCCTCAACTCCAACTGATTTGCTGGCAGCCGAGGCCAGGATCCATGGCACAAGTGCCCTTGGCTGCTGCCCAAGCAGCTCCTGAAACAGGGTGAGCAGAGTGAGTTTCCCTCTGGGACCTGGTCCTATAAGCTTCTGCTGAGCAAACGCCAGTCCCTCCCAAGCCTGGCACTAGGACACCAGCACCTTCACCTACTTCTATATTGGGAACCCAGGCCCCTACTCTGCCTCAGGCCTTCCCACAGCCCAGGTAGTGCTTGAGGGAGTAGAGGTTCCAGCCCAGGGCACCATGTTTGGCTCTGCCCTTCCTCACTGCCCAGGCACTCAGAGGGAAGCAGGGACCCTGCCTCGGACTGTGTCCCCCTCTGCCCACAGCACAGACCAGCCAGGCTCCTGGAGACACTGGTGCTCCCCCAAGCAGATTTATTTGGTGCAGGTGGGACAGAAACCATTCATGTGCCCCCATATGCCCACTAGAGGGGAGCTCAGGACCTGCAGGACATCCCAGTACCTCAGGGGACAATACAAAGCCACCTCTAGGTCCCTGGCCAACTCTGCTCCCACTGAGACAAAGGGATTCCACAAACAGCCTAGCAGCTTGGGGCCCAGAAGGAACAGGGCATAGAGCTCTTTAGTAGCGCTGGCTCCAGGGCAGCTGCTCCTAGCTCCAAAGAAAATGCAGGTTGGTAAAGAAAATAAAATATAATAGTTTGTTTTTTGTTTTTTTATTTAAAGAGCCCTTATAGTGCCTGGGGAAGGGCACAGTCTCCCTGGGCCCAGGATATGCCTAGCTGCCCGCCTGCCACTCGCAACAAGGGGCTTAATCTCACTCACTCCCACAGGGATAAGTCCAAGCTGACTCCCTCAGCGGTGGAAGGGCCGACGTACTTTCTTCCGTCTCTTGGGCTTCGCATCCCCCTTGGGGGCAGCACCATCTGTCTTTGGGGGTGTAGCTGCTCCTTCCGGTGGCGGTGGCTGGGGTGGGTTGAAGAAGCCCCCATTGGACATTGGCCCAGGGCTGCCCTGGAAGATGCGGCTGAAGAAGTCTTGGAGATCAGCGGCCGAGGCGGGGCTGCCCTTTGAGGAGGCTCTGGGGAGACAGCAGAGCAGTCAGGCCCAGTACCCGGGAAGGGGAATCAGAGTTAGTGTGGGGAGCCCTAGGCTGCACCCCCCACCTGCCACTCCATCACTCCACAGTCAATCGGAGAAGCAGGGCCATTGTTGGGCTCCCTCAGGCCAGATGCGTTCAGCTCTGTCCAGGCCAGTCCCTAAGTTAGACGCATGCCCTCGCCCAGGCAGCTGATAATATATAAACACAGCCAACAGCTTATAGGGAACATCCCCACCCTCCCAGACAGCTTAAGCCAGGACCTGATGGCCTTCTTAGTGCACCCCCAAGCAGCCGCATAGGGGAGGGGCAAGCAGGTGCTCACATGGGACCCCAAAGAGCCCCAGGGCCGTGATCACACTCTTCCCCTCTCCCACCTAGACTCTGGGACACTGCAAAGGAACCGGCCGGCAACACCCACCTCTGGCGTCCGCCCATGCTGGAGCTCCTGGAACCGAATGATATGTGGTAGGGGACACGGTGGGTGTTGGGAGAGATTGGGACACGCTGGCAGCCAGCCCATTCTGCAGGGACAGAGAGGCGCCATCAGCTGAGTGGGAACTGTCTCACAGATGCAACATGGGAGGGGGCTGCCCACCCCCCAGTGTGCCAGGAGAGGGGTGCCGGGCCTGGCCTGGGGAGTACAGGTTAGGGCTCGAGGCAGAGGTGCAGCAGCGCAGCTGAAGCCCAATACCTGTGATGTCGTAGACCTTCCTGTCCATCACAGCAAAGTAAGTGATCTTCAGTCCCAGCAAGCTGGACTCGGCCCAAAAGTCACCCTCCTCAGCAGGGTGCAGCATACCGCAGTCTGCGCAGTAGCGGGCACTCAGCGGGTCCCGGTCCAGCTCGAACCGTCTAGGGTGATAGGCAGCTCTTTCAGAGCCCAGGGGAGCAGGGATGGCCTTAGGCTAGGCAGCCAGCCTAAGCACTCCCTGTCTCAGTGTTCTAGAGGCCTGGGATGGGGTCCCAAGCCCAGTGGCAGTTTGGGAATCTGTGCCCTCAGGCACTGCAGCCTGTCCAGAGCAGGGCACCTAGGCACAGCCGCTCTGCTCAGGCTCCAGCAGCTGCCCAGCTCTGGAGCTGAGGAAATCACAGCACCAGCCCTGTCCTCTGGGATATGCGCTCACAAGTTAGATCTGCAGTGCTGGACTGCAGCAGGCGGACCCCACACAGAGCCCTTCTTGGGAGCAAGGAGTTCTTTGACCTGCCCAGGAGTACCAGCACCTACTTGTGCTTCCCCTGACACCGGCTGCACATCATGGTGTTCATGGCCTCCTTCAGGTCGTCCTGCAGCTTGGTCAGGAACTCATTCATGGACTGGCTCAGCTCGCTCTCTGCCATCCGCTTGCTGCCATGAGAGCAGGCATAGGTCAGGTCCCAGCCCTACCCCCCCCCCCCCCCACACACACACACATACACGCTCACCGGCAGGAGGCAGCAGCAGACCCAGGAAAGCCACCAGAACTCAGAAGACCCACAAGCCAGGCCCCCAGCCCTCCTCACCCACCAGCCCTCAGGAAAACAGCCAGCTCAGTGTCTCAACAACTGCTGGGGCACCATGCCCTGCCCCACCCACACCCCTGGCTCTTCCCTGCCTTGCCTAAGCAGGCAGCACCCCGCACACTCACAGCTCATACTCCTTCCTCTTCTCAGGGTTGCTCACAACATCCCAGGCTGCCCGCAGCACCTTGAAGGCCTCCTCTGCCCGCGGGTGCTCATTCTTGTCAGGGTGAACCTGGAAGCATGGGGATCCCAATAAGCACAACTAATACCTACTGGCTGGGGTCTGGCCAGTGAAAGATCCCCTTTGGGGGCAACCCAGGAGCCCTCCAGCCCACGGTCAGAGCCAGCATGGGCATGGAGTTACACCCAGATCTGGCACTCAGTGCTGGATGTGGGCAGCTGCCATTCCCCAGGGGCATCACCAATGACTGGCTCACATGTGGGCCTCACAGAGGCTCTCTGAGCCCCTAGTCCAGCTTTCAGAGGGGACCCTGGGCAGGTCATTGCCTTGGCACATCTTGCTCTGCAGCCCAGGCCACAGTAGGGAGAGGGTGAGGAGCAACAGTGCCCAACTCAGTGCTTGCTCTCACCCCAGCAAGACATGGCCTTAAGGCAACATCTGCTGCCTGAATATGTCCTCCCCTTCCCGCCAGGGCGCTCTCACCAGCACGGCTAGCCGGCGATAGGCCTTCTTCAGCTCTGCATCTGTGGCCGTCACCTCCAGGCCCAGCACTTGGAAGGGGTCCAGCTCCTCCTCTGGCACTTCTGCCATGGCCAGCAGCCGGGCCACCTCCTTGCCAGGCTGGCAGTCCCCAGCTGCGCTGGGAGCACCCCCGTCAGGGCCAGCCTCTCCTCCCAGCCCCTCTGTCCTGAGTTTTGGGGTGTCCCAGAGGGGAGCTCCACCCTTCCGCAGCCAGCCCCACACGTACTTGCAAGTCCTGGTTTCCTTGAACAAGGTCCATGTCCTGTGCAGGAAGCGTGCATCCAGGTGTGCAAGCAGCCGTGCCACACCACGGGTCCCACCTAGCTTACCCACCCCTGCCAGCAGTGCGCCCTTGGCACCGCACCAGCACAACCGCAGGCGGGCCAGACCCAGGCCCAGCAGCAGCAGCAGCAGGGTACAAAGCATCCACAGCAGCTGGCATGCCTTAGTCCCCCAGGAATGCAGAATGTGCCCGGCTTGGGCTAGACTGCCCGCCATCCTCCGCCACAGCTGCTGACCCCACGTCCTCACACTGGCCTGAGCTGAGCTCAGGTCCCAGAGCCAGGGCAGCAGGAATATAGGAGCTGCCCCCTGGCCTCCACCTACATGCTGCACTTGTGGGTGACTAGCATCAGCAGGTCGACAAGTGTCCAAGCGCAGGACAGACAGAGCCGGGCCAGCTCCTCTACTTGCCCCGGCCCCTCGGCACGAGGGTGGAGCCGCCTGTCCACATGGCTCCCCCTCTGCGTCTGCTTGTGCCTCATGCCCCGCCCTGCCTTCCCACCGGATGCTCTCTGCCCCCTCCTCCCTGTCCTTGGTGGCAGAGCGGTGCCTCCGCCGTCTCCCACTCCGTCGGCAGCCTGGTCCCCGGCTGGCGTCGCACAGGTCATTGGGGGCCACAGATGTGCCATTGTCCTCAGCGTCCCGCCACAACCCCCGTGGCTTCGGGTCAGCTCTGCCTTTTGCACTAGGGGCCTCCGAAACCCACCGCCGACAGCTCGCACTACATGAGCTGTTCCTCTTCTCAGATAAAGCTTGGGGGGGATCCATGTTCTCTCCTCAGCAGCCACAGAACGCAGCCAGGTTGGGGCCAGGGCTGCCAGAACCCAGAAAGGGCACGTTGTCCTCACCATCCTCAGCTGAGGGGGGCCGCGCCAGGTCACAGCTTCCATTCCAGCTGTCGCTCCCATCCACAGCATAGCCTGCGCTCACCATCCCGGGTCCTGAGGGGGTCAGAGGGGGAGAACAGCCAGCTGCCAGCCCTTTCCCCTGCTCCTCGGCCAAAGGTTTGTTCAGAGACAGGTCACCTTCCCCAGGCACTCTGAAAGCAATAACAGCCAACCTGCCAGCCCCAACTAGTCCCAAGCCACGCATGGTTCTTTGGAGAAGTTTTGGCCAGGGCTGGCTCAGAGCCAGGTGCTCACAGACTATTCTCTTCCGCTTCCAGGGCAGAAAACGGCCTCTTCAGGAACGCTGCGCTTCAGGAAGACTGGGGGGGAGGGGGTCAAAGCTCTATACGACTTCAGAAGGGGTTCTTGATCCACACGCAGCTGCTGGCCCCGTGTCCAACGCCCAGCTGACCCCTTCCCTGTGAGCTCCCATTCTCAGCCCCTTCCCCTGCGAATCAAAGGGAACCAGGTGAGGCCACGGCCGTCCCCTCCAGCCGCCTACCCCCACCCTCCCCAGCTAGGTATGCCCCCGCCCACGCTCCCAGGTCCCGTCTCCCAGCCCCTCCGCAGTCTCCAGCTGGGCCCGAGACCACGTCCCTCTTGGCCACGAGGCCCCGGGACCTACGCGGGCAGCGCCTCGGACAAGAGCTGCAGCCCCCTCCCCATTGACCAAGAGCCCCCCCTTCCCCAAGAGCCTCCCCACTTCCTGAGAGCCCCTTGCTTGAGCCCCCATTGTCCGAGAGCTCCCCCTTACCCGAAAGCTCCGGCCTGCGGCACCTGGACCGCAGCAGCCCGGGGGTCTTCCCCCCGCCAAGGAACCCTTCCTCGCCGTACTTCCGCTTTCTGCCCGCCCTGCCAACAGCTAGCTTCCGCTTCCGCTTCCGGGACAGCGCGCGCAAGACAAGGGAGGGGACTGTGGCGTCAGATCCGCCCGCGCCTCTTCCCCGCCGCTTAAAGGGCCCGCGCCCCTCGCCGGGTAGGCGGGAAACACTTCCCACCTACGTCACCGTGTGTCCCCCCCCCCCCCCCACGGGCAAACTGTAGCACGGCGCCGCCCCTGCACCCGGGCGGGCAGGTGGCAGCAGCCGCGTTTCCCTGTCCCCCTCGCAGGGAGAACCCAGGCGGGGTCCCAGCCCCCCCAGCCCCCACTTCTAGGGCAGTTGGGCTCCCAGCCCCCGCCCTAAATCACCCCCAAAGGGGTGGGCGGGGCGACAGAGCCCAGGCGTCCCCCACTTCCAGGGCAGCCCATTGTACCCAGGCGGGGAGGCACCTGCACGGGGCCCTGGGGCTGGGGCGACCCTGGCCTGGGCCCAGGGCTGCCCCGTGCGTGCAAGGCGGTGGGCAGGCGGCAGCGCGGGGCCTCCCCGGGACCACGCTGCCCCACACCCGGGCGCACGCAAGCGCCTCCGGCTGGCAGCTCCGGGTCTGAGCCGTCCCGTTCCCCGGGGGGCCGGGGGCCACGGGCAGCGCTCGCCCCCCACCAGCCGGGGCCTTGGAAGCCGCCTCCGCGCTCCCCGGGGCTGGGGGCAGCTGGGAGCCCGGCCGCCGGGGCTGCGTGAGCCGGGGCAACCGCTTCCTCTGGCCCGTGACTCAGTTTCCCCATCGCAAAGGCGGGGAAGGAGCGGCCCCGGGCGGGTGGCTCTGAAGGAACCCAGGAGTCCGGGCCTCCAGCGAGGCCTCCGGCCAGCCCCGGTTCCGGCGCCCAGGGCGCTCTGCTCCTCCGGCTGCCCAGGCGCCGGCGGGTGCCAGGGCCCAGCACCGGGGTGGGGGACGGAGTCCCTGGGCCTGGCCCAGCTCGGGGGAGGGGGCCTGGGAGAGGGTGAGAAAATCCTGCTGGCAGCGGGCGCTGGCTCGGGCCCAGCTCCTCGGGCTGCTGGGAACAGCCCGTGCCAGGCAGTGGGGGAGGGGCGGGGCTGGAGCTGGCAGGCGGGAGGGGACGTGTGGGGACACCCGGGTTGTCTCCCTGCTGGGAGAGGGCAGTGGGGTCCAGTGGTTGCAGCGCGGGGCCCGGGGATGCCTCCCCCTCCCGGGGGGCATCCACAGCCTCTTGTGCCCCTATCTGCTCCCTGCTCCCAGACCGGCGTGGGGCAAGCGGGGGTGCCCAAGGCAGGGGCCAAGCGCCCCCCCAGGCCCGGGGCAGAGACTGGGCAGGCGGCAGGTGTCCTCACCCCGCGATGCTCCAACCACTGCACTTCGCTCACAAAGGCAGAGGCCAGGGGCACCTCTCCCGACCCGCGGTGCCCAGATCGCGCCCCCCGAGCCCTGCCAGCGCCCGCTCCCGGGCGTCCCAACCCCGCAGCCCCGCGGCTCGGCTCCCCGAGGTGGGGCCCAGCCGAGCCCGAGCCGGGACCCCGGGCCGAGGGGGCTCAGACACCGGGCCCCACCAGAAACATCGCCACGGCGCGGGGGCACCGACCGCCCCCCGACGGCTCCGTGCGGGGCCGGGGGCGCTGCGCTCGGCTCCCCCGGGCCCGCCCCCCGGGCCCCACCGTCCCACCCCCGGGCGGAGCCGCGGCGGGGCCGGAGCCTCGGGGAAGTTGCGGGGGTCCCGGGCGGGGAGGTCCGAGCCCGGGAGCGCCGGGAGCGGGTGAGTACGGAGTCCCCCCCCCGGGGCTCGGCGCAGGACGGGGCGGGGGTCCGCGCGGTGCCCCGCAGCCCCTGCCCCTCCCGGAGCCCACATCTCCCCCCACCCCGCACCGCTGCCCCGTCGGGCGGCTCCTGCCCCCGCGCGCCGCGAGGTAGCGGGCCCCGGGCGGGGCGGGGGTGCGGGGCACCGGGAGGCTGGGCAGGGGCCAGGAGCCCCGTCCGGAGGGTTTAACCCGTAGGCTGCAGCCGGGCGGGGGCAGCCTGTTCCCGACGTGGCTCGCGCTGCCCCTGGGCCGGGGGCTCCCGGCGGGGGGCGGAGCCGCCAGCTGTGTCCATGTGGCTCACAGCAGCTGCCAGATGTTGGGGGGGCTCCAGCTGTGCGGGGAAGGCTCAGATTTTCCACCACCTACAACGTGTGCCGGGACGGGGTTGCCCCCCAGGCCCCCCCGCGAATGGCAGCAGGACGGGACGCCCCGGCCCCGGCATGGAGCCCCCACGCCTGCCCCTCACCCCCCCGGCGGCCACCCCAGGGCCCGAGTCCCCCAGCCTGGAGCCCTGCGGCCTGCAGCCCGAGCACGGCTATGACGCTGTTCCCGCTGCTGTCTGCACCCTGGGCTGCATCTTCGGGGTCGTCTACAGCTGCTTTGGTGAGTGCCCACCTGAGCCCCCCCAGCCCTGGCTCGCTGGGCCCCCTCACTCCTGACTTGCAGCCCCTCCAGCCCACCGGTGTCCCTCACTCCTGACATGTAGCCCCTACCCACCGAGTCCAGCTGGTGCCCTTCCCTCCTGACCCGCAGCCCCCTGCCCCCCCAGGCTACCGCTGCTTCAAGGCTGTGATGTTCCTGATGGGGCTGCTGGTGGGCGCAGCAGTGGTCCTGGCCCTGTGCTCCCAGGAACGGGACGCACGGCTGAGCCTGGCAGCAAGTGCGGGGCTGGCACTGGGCATTGGGGTGCTGTGTGGGCTGGTCACACTACTGGTGCGCAGTGCTGGGCTCTTTCTCACTGGGCTGCTGCCAGGGCTGCTGCTGGGCGCTGCGGGGCTGGTGGCAGCCGAGCCCCTGGGCCAGCCCCGCAGTGCCTGGGTGCCCGGTGGCTGCCTGCTGGGCCCGGCCCTGCTGGGTGCGCTGCTGGCCCTGCGCTGGCCCAAGGCACTGACCGTGCTATCGACGGCTGCGGGCGGCGCTGCTGCCGTCGTGCTGGGCCTGGACTACGGGACCCAGCGCCTGGCCCTGGGGCTACACATCTACGACCGCCTGCGCCTAGCACTCTCCGCACCCCTGTGCTGGCCCAGCTGGGCCCTGCTGGGCGCTTGGCCCGTGCTTAGCCTGCTGGCGGCACTGCTGCAGTGGAAGCTCACAGCCCGCGGCTTCTCCCACGTCCAGGGTGAGTGGGGATGGGGCGGGGGGGCTTGAAGATCCTGGAGCACCAGGATCAGGGACCCCAGCTCAGAGTTTCTGGCCTATGGCCCCTGCTGCCTCCTTTGGGGCCTGGCTGGTGCCCTGTACCCCCAACCCACAGCCCCATGCCCCCCGCCAGCCCTGCAGGTGCCCCTCATTCCCAACCCATAGGCAACAGGTCAGAATGGGTGGGGGGTGGAGATGTGGGAGCCCAGATGCCTGGTTTCTTGGCCCCCAGCTCTGGGCAGGGAAATAGGATTGGGAGCCCGGACACCTGCGTTCTCCCGACAGCCAGGGACTTCCTAGTGGGCACAGCCTTCACTCTCCCATGCCTTGGTTTCCCAGGCAGGTGCTCTGCACTGGAGGGAGGGGGGAGGCAGCGCTCACCCCCTCTTCCCCCAGGGATCATTCCGCGGCAGCGGCAGCTGCAGCTGCTCCGGATCCGACAGCAGGAGGCCAAGAAGCGGCTGAGCCCAGGGCCGCCAGAGGGCTCCTACCGCCGCAAGCCCCCGCCCGCCACACGCTTCCCTGGTGACGTCCTGGCCCCGGTGAGCACCAGCTGCATCTCAGGCAGGAGTCCCCATGTTACGCTTGGCCCTTGGGGTCTGCGCTGTTCCCCAGAGCCAGCTGCATCTGACCCCACTAACCCCCTGCCTACCTCCAGAGCTATATCCAGAGCCTGCGAGACCGGCAGCTGGGTGCCAGTGCCTCCCTCAACAGCCTGAGCGCTGCAGCCCCGGCCCTGCCCGAGCGGGACGACGATTGTGGCTCCACCACACCCCTGCGGCCTCTGGCTAATCCCTGCTCCCGCCCCTAGGGCCCTGCGCTCCCCAAAACCCATGACAAGGGCAAAGCCAGGGTATGGGTGCTGGGGGGGTCCCGTGTGGCTCAGGCCAGACACCAGCAGGACCCAGACAGCTGTGGGGGCCCAGGGCAGGGGCTGCATCCCCTGCCTAGAGACTCTGTACCCTGCGTTTGAGGCGGGCATTAAACAGCATGGACAGGGCAGCACTGCGTGGTCTCTGGGAGCACCGAGTCCAGGGGGCAGCGCCAAGCCCCGCACGGGGGCCAACACACCCCACGGCCCAGACAGATGGACTCCAGTGGGTTTATTGTCCAACCCCATGGAGGGTTTTGGTTCCAGTCCCAGCCTGGATGCCTGGGTTCCTGCCCCCCTCCCCTGTTGCGCCCCGGGCCCTAACACTGCATCCAGCGCTCAGCCGTGCTGAGGGGGTAGCCGCGCTCCACCTGTAGCTGCCCATTCACCCGCCAGTACTGGGTGCCGCGGAAGAAGTAGACATAGCCATTGGTCCAGGTCAGCGCTGCATCCAGTGGGGACGGGATGCCTGTGAAGAGTTTGGCGATGGGCCTGGGGGAGCGCAAGAGGTAGCTCCAACCCAGCTCGTCCCACTGCCAGTAGCCGGTGCCCTGTGGAGCAGGAGAGGAGGTGGGTGCGTTGCCTCCAGTATCAGGGGAGGGTCTTGTCCCCTGGCCTGTGGAGCTGGGTGGGGAACAGGGCAGGGCCAGAGGTGCGTCTGTCGCCCCCCTGTCCTATACCTTGAAGAGGAAGATCTTTTGGTTGACCGGCCAGTAAAAGGCAGCATCAAGGTGGGCGAGGGTATGGGTCAGCAGCTTGGGGTAGCCAGGGTCCAGCTGGAAGCCGCGGTAGCGCCAGACTTTGTCTCCTGCAGCACAAAGGGGGTCAGCAGGAGCCCCAGCCACAGCTCCCCGCCCTCCATCTCCCAGCACCAGACCCCCGCTCCATATCTCCCACCTTTGAAGAAGTAGCTGCGGCCAGTGTGGGGCGAGTGCACGGCTGCATCCAGCCGCCCAGGCAGCCCCTTCCACAGGGCGCCCACAGGCAGCAGTGGGTTGGCCCCAAAGTCGGTGACGGTCCAGACATAGTCACCCCGGAAGGCATAGGTCTTGTCGTAGGGGCCTGGAAGGACAGTGGAGGGGGGTGTCAATGCCTGTGGGGCAGGTGGGCAGGGGGTAACCAGGGATGGGAAGGGGGAGCTTACCCAGCATCATGGCGTCCAGATCGTCCGTGCAGGGGTCAGGTACTGGGGCGGGTGCCAGGCTGGGCCTGGGGGGCTTTGAGGTCGGCGCCGGTGTCGGCTCTGGGGTCGTGGCTACCGGAGTCCTTTTGCCTACAAGGGATGACAGGGGGTTGGGGTGGGGGTGGAGATGGGGGTCCCACAGGAGAGTTGGGATGGGGGCAGTGCTCTCACCATAAAGCGCCTGGATGCCAGCGATGTCGTCAGCGTGCAGGCGGAAGCCGGGCCGGTAGCCCGTGTAGACAGGGGCCATGAGGGCACCAGGGTAGCGGGAGTGACCCAGGCCCAGCGCATGGCCTATCTCATGGGCGGCCACAAGGCGCAGGTTGGTGCCGCGGTACAAGCCCTCAGTCCAGCGCTCGGCCTCATCAAAGTGCACTGTACCCTCCTCAGGTATGTCAGCATGTGCCAGCACCTTCCCTGCGCAGGGGCCGGCGAGCTTGGACTAGGGGCTGGCTGGCAGCCCCCCTGCCCCTGCCTCCGGCAGCCCTAGCCCAGGTGCGTTGGTGCCCCCTGCTCTGCAGCTCAGCCACAGAGCATCAGTGCCCCTTCCTGCCCCATGCTTTGCCCACCCATAGCACAGCATCCCCCAGTGGTGCCTGGGGCATCAGCACCTTCTGCCTTGCCCCTGCAGGTGGCCCAGGCATTAGTGCCCCTGCCCTCTACAGTGTAGCACCCGCTAGTGCCAGGCCCTAGTAAAGCCAGACCAGTGCCCCCCACGGGACGGCCCCAACTCCTCCCCCCCAACCCAAGGCTGCAAGGCGGGTACCGGGTCCATCAAAGGGGCGGGAGCAGGTCCAGGGCGCTGTGCCGTGGAAGGAGAGGCGGATGTCGGCCCAGCCATGCCGGACCTCCCTGAAGCTGAGCTGCGCCACGTCGCTCCAGTAGCGGAAGGCGGCCTGGATGGCAGCGCGGGTGGCGCTGGGAGGGCCTAGGCCTGGTGCGTGGCCATAGAGCCGGTATGTCAGGTGCCTCTTCCGCCAACGGCCTGCATGGGCACACAAGCTGGGTGTGATGCAGGGGAAAGGGCTGCGGGCTCCAGGACCCCTGCTAGGGTCCCGACCATGACCCCAAGCACCTTGACCCTAAACCTAGTGCCCTGCACCCCTTGCCCTGCCCATGCCCACCCTGGTGCCCCCAGGAGCCTCACTGCTCACCCAGCAGCAGGTATTTCAGGGTCTTCTGGTTGAAGGGGTCCTCAACCCCACATCGCGGCTCCCGCATCCGCGCCAGTGTGGCTGCATCCAGGCGGCCAGTGATGGGCAGCTCTAAGGCCTGCTGGAAGGACCTGGGAGCACAAGGAGGGTCCTGGTGGAGCCATGACCTGGAGGTCCCCAGAACATGGGGAGCTGGACGTTAGGCCAGCCCCTACAGCCCTGCCAGGGTGCAGGAGTCTCACCTTAAGGCCTCGGCCACCTCCTCCTTGGTGAACTCGTCCTCCAGCGTCTCCAATGGCTTCTGCAGGTAGCCAAACTGCTGCAGGTAGCTCTGGGGGGCACAGACTGAGCTCAGCAGCATGCCCCCTGCACCTCTACCCTGCACCAGGGGTGGGAGGAGCTTGGGAGTGGGACAGGCCCCAGCCCCTTCCCAGGGGAAGCTCAGGGTGGTACCTGGCAGGGCTGGTAAGGGAACCCGGATGTTCAGCACCCCCATGTGACCTCCCTGCTGGCCCTGGGCTCAGGAGGCGCTGGGGGCACCAACCCTCCTGTCCTCTACCTCCACCCCACCCTTCCCACACCCCGCCCGGTACATGGACCTACCATGGCCTCATGCTCCTTGTGGAGGTCAGGGACCATGGCGCTGGTGGCCAGGGCGAGGGCACAGGCCTGGAGGAGCAGAATCAGCCGCATGTCGGGCACTGGGAGCAGCCCCGTGGTACCGCCTTGTCCTGTCCAGCTCTGGCTGCAGCCTCTGGCCCGGGCCTGGCTCCATTCCCCTTTATCCTCCCGCCTGGGCCAATGACTCACACACAGCACAGCTGTGTTGCAACCGCGGCCCCGGTCTGACAGCCGCATGTTAACCCCCAGGAGTCCACTCAGGCGGCCTAGCAGGGTCTGGACGCCTGGACTCTGCTCCCGCCTCCTGCCTAGAGCCACTGCCTTGTCCCTCAGTTTCCTCTCTTGGCCTTTAGGTCTAGGATGAGACTGTCAGGCTACCCCAGCCCTAACCCTGGAATGAATCAGTAGGGCTGAGGATGCGCATAGCGGGAATGCAGCGTGATCAAAGGGTTCACCCTCGGCCAGGGCAGCCAGGGCAAGAGACACTTCCCCGCCCCCTCAGCGCTCAATACAGCTGCGTCTCAGGAGGGCAGCAGCTCCCCCCCACTCCAGTCCTTCCTCTACAAATAGAGCCTAGGGGGCTGGACTCCCAGCTCTTATAGTTTCATAGTTTCTAGGGTCGGAAGGGACCTGAACAGATCATCTAGTCCGACCCCCTGCCATGGCAGGAAAGAGTACTGGGGTCAAACGACCCCAGCAAGGTGTTCATCTAACCTCCAAGGTGTTCAGCTAACCTCTTGCCCAGCCACAGACCATCTCTCCCCTCCCAGGGCCCCGAGGGGAACCCAGGAGTCCTGAGCACCTCTGGGAATAGAACCCAGGCACCCTGCCCGCCCCCTCCTCAGACAGTGCTGCCTCTCAACAAGCCAAACCACAGGCCAGCAGCTGTCAGCCCCATGGGGGTGGAGGCAACCCCCCAAAGCTGCTCAACCTTTGCGCACAAAGGGCGGGCAGGAAGCTGCGGCTGGAGACCTGTGGGTTGCCAGGAATGGGCATCAGTGCTGCCTGGCAGGGCCCTGCACCCCCGGGAGTCAGGGGGTGGCAGGGCCAGGCCAGGGCCACATGCATCTGTGTTTCCTGGGCAGCGTGATGCGTCAGCTATGCACCACCAGCTCCACAGTGGCTTCACTCTGCTCATGACCCAACCAGGGTGGCTGGAGGAGGGGTGGGGACTGGACATTGTCCCATTGTCCCCTGGTTCTTGCCCCAACCGACATGATCTCAGCCCTCTGATATGCCCTGTCCTGCCTCAGTTTCCCTCTCTGCAAAAGAGAAGCAGGGAAGAGGCTTCAGGATCAGCCCATCCCTGGGTACATCGCCCCTAGCCCGGGCCCCCTCCTACCGGCCTGAGCCCAGGCTGCGCTCGGGCCCAGCGCCAGCTTAGTCAGGCCCCGGTCTCCACGGCAACCTCCATTAGTCACAAACGATGTTCCCAAAAACTCCCGCCCGTCACTGCGGCCAGCCCCGGCTCTAGGGGACAGAGGCATGAGAGCCCCTGGCCTTGGCCTTGACGGAGCAAGGAGGGTCCCCTGCCTCCACATCAGCTGGGGAGAGGTAGCCCTGCCTCAGGGAGCCAGCCTGGGGGGCAGACCCCAGAGGCCAGTCTTGCCTCCTTCCCCTCCCCCTCCTGGCTCGACAGTGCCACCTGCTGGGTCCAGCTGGCAGAGCTACTCAGTGTCCTAGAGACTTCCCCTTGGGGGCATCTGGGGACAGAGGGGCCCTGCTGCTGCCAGCCCAGGCTCTTGGAGGGGACAGCATCAAGTCCCTGAGACTCAGGCAGCAATACTGAAGTTGGCGGGTGTCATGACCCCTGTGGCTGCAGGAGAAGCCCTGCAGCCAGGCCAGCTCCGAGTGGCAGCTGCAGTTCGGGCTGGGCCGGAAGCCCTTGGGGTTGTGGGGTGGGGCCTGAAGGGGTCACGCTTGCCTCATGGGGGCCAGATCCAGTGTTCAAGAAGGAGGTTGGGAGCTTGTGACTTGGCTGGGACCCAGAGTCGCCCCCATGGAGCAAGGCAAGGACACCAGCACTGGCCCAGCTGCCGCGTCACTACTGCAATTTTATTATTGCGTCAATTTTAAAAATGAAAGGAGGCTGCGGGCGCGGAGCGACGAGAACACAAGACACTGGGAGGGGGGCAGGGTCAGGCGCCGCCCCCCGGCCCCCAATACAATAACCGAGGTCGGAGAAGTCAGAGAGGGGCCAGCTCTAGCGCAGAGAGAGGCAGGAGAATTGTTCTTAAAAATCAGACAGCACCCAAGAGAGCCGCGCCAGGCCCTTGCACCCGCACCCGCCAGGGGAGCCTGCCCCCACGCCGCCAGGCCGGGCCGGGCCCTGCAGCCCTACAAGTCCAGCTCCAAGTCCTCGAGCTCCTCCTCCAGCGCTTTCCGCCGCGCCAGCTTCTCCAGCTGCTCCCGGCTTGGCTGCTTGATCTCCCCAGAGTCCACACGCTGCTGCAGCTCCTCCACCTGCCGCAGCTTCTTCCGCAGGTTTTTGATCTTCTTCGTCTTCTCCGCCACGGCCGCTGAGGCCTCCCCGTCCCCAGGGACCTTGGCACTGCAGGCCAGTGGCTGTAGTGGGGCAGATGGCCCCTGGTCCCCAGTGCCACCCCCTGAGAGTGTGGTCTTCTCCAACCCCTGAATCAGTTCATCTGTGTCCTTCTCCCCTTTCTCCTGCTGCTGCTTCCTCTTCTCCTTGCGTTTCAGGTTCCTCTTGGCCGTCTTAGAGAGCCCGACCTCGCCGCTCTCGGCCCGTGGTGCCGGCCGCCCGGGCTGTGTGTTGGCCTCGGGGCTCAACCCAGGAGGCAGCTCGGGTTTGCTCTTGAAGAATTTCACATACTTGTTCTCGTACCTGTGCAGAATGAAACCCATCAATGCTCCACTTCCCTCCGCTGCTGCATGGCCCCAGCTTGACTGGGGCTGTGCCTGGAGGGTGGCTCTCAGTGCCCACACACCCGTGGTGGGCAGCAGCTGGCAGTGACAGCTATCACCAGCCAATTCCAGCCTGCTACTGGGAATGGTTCTGGGTGCTGGGGATCCTCCTGCTTGGCGAGTCCATGCAGATGGGGCAGTGCCAAGCACCAGCCCCAGGACCTGAGCCCTTTGGGGGATCCGGGCACAGCCAACCCCCACAGGCAGCTCTGCAGAGCTGAGCCCCCGTGAAACACAGCTCCAGCCCTGGGTGCTGGTGGTAACACGGGCACAGGCAAGGGGGACGACACCTGGAGCCCTGCCTATGGGCCGAAGTCACTGGAGCCCATGCAGACAAACCCAACACCTGTTTGGAACTAGGCTCAACCACAATCAGGGCCTGCGAGAGATGTGCCAGGTGCGGGGAGCAGAGCCGGGCTCTACTTACACGGGCACCTCCTCCTGCGGCACGTAGCCCTCCTTCACCCGCCGCTGCTTCCGCCAGGTGCCATCGGGGCGCTGCGTGGACGCGATGTACTTCCCTGCATGTCGGGACACGTGTTACTGAGGGGGGCCCAGCCTCAAGGCAGCTTATGGGAGCCCTGCAGCCCCCGAACCCCACCAGCCTGGGCAACTCCCTCTAACCAGTGCCCCCCCCAGCCCCAACTCCAGCCCCAGGTCAAAGTGCTGCTTCCCTGCAAGGGTTGGGGGGGGTCAGAGGGTCACGACCGCTGGCTGGGGGGTCACACATCACAGGGGGCCAAATCAAGGGGGGTCACAGGAGCAGGTTGGGGGAGGCCCACAGAAGCCAAAGGAAAGCCAGGCTGGGATGGGAGGCACGGGTCGGGGGGGGTCAGGCTGGGAGGGCCAATACGACCCATTCGAGGCAGGGGGGGCAAGGGCAAGGTTGGGGGTGGGGCCCGCACAGCGCGGGGGCGGGGCCAGGCGAAGGGGCGGGGCCCACCGCGCCCGGGGGCGGGGCCAGGCGGGCCGTACAGCGGTGGGGGCCGTGCGGCCCGGGAGGCGGGCGGGACCCGGAGGGGGGGTACCGCGCCTCCCGCACTCACCGGTTTCGTCCGTCACATAGGGAGTCGCCATCTTGGAAACGCGACCCACTTCCGGCCGCGCGGCCCCTCCCCGGAAGCGGCAGAAGTGGGCGGGGCGAAGGCGGAGATAGGCGGGGTGGCGGGCGGCCATTTTGTTTTTAAAGGGCTAGAGGGGTGTTCGGGGGTTTCCCGCGCCCGGGCCCTTTGCCTCCAGAGGGGTTCTGAGAATGCGCTGGGGTATAAGCGAGCTACCCCGCTCCGAACATCAGCCCCCCTACATAGCCTTGTGGGTCCCCATGGCAACCACGGGGCTCCCCAGAAAGCCCCAGGGGGGGCAAGGGTCAGGGGTCCCAGGCTGGCAGGGGCAGGCAGTGGGAGGCCACCGACGACCCCTGACCCCCAGGTCCTGGGGACCCGCCCTAAGGGGTCCCCATGGCAGCCCGGGGGCTCCCTAAGGAGTCCTGCCCCAGGTGGGGGGTCAAGGGTCAGGGGTCAATGGTTGCCTCCCAAACTCTGCCTCTGCCAGCCAGCAACCCCTGACCCTTGACCCCCCACCTGGGGCAGGACTCCTTAGGGAGCCCCCGGGCTGCCATGGGGACCCCTTAGGGCGGGTCCCCAGGACCTGGGGGTCAGGGGTCGTCGGTGGCCTCCCACTGCCTGCCCCTGCCAGCCTGGGACCCTTGACCCCACAGGCCCCTAGCTCCCATGGGGACACCCTAGGGCAGGAGTTGGCAAAATGTAACCCAGGGAACGGATGCAGCCTGCCAGGTTATTGTATCCAGCCTGTGGGGCCCCTAAAAAATTTAGAAAATTCGTATTTATCTGCCCCTGGCTGCCTGTCGTACGGCCCTTGGTGGCTTGCCAAAACTCAGTAGGCGGCACTCCACCCAAAATAATTGCCCGCCCCTGCCCTAGGGTGGGCATCAAGTGGCTCTGGGCAAGGTCTGGGCAGCCCTTGAGGCCAGGCTGGGGGCTTCCAGCCACCTCACCAGGTGGGGCAGGGCTTGACCCCAGGGCCAAGGCCATGGCCCCTACCCCAAAGCATGGCCCTGGCCAAGGCCCAGCAGCCTTCCCAGCTGCCGTGACTGCGAGTGCAGGCGGATGCTGCGCTCCCGCGGGCAGGCGCAGCCCTGCGGCAGCTGGGCAGGAAATGCTGAGTAGAGCCAGGCGCCGGGGGAAAAGGCTGTTTCCCCTGCCCTGGCGTGGAGCTATTGAGCTGCACTGCTCTCGCGGGGGCCGGCCTGCCCGGCCTCACTGGTGCCAGGGAACTAGCAGGGCCCTGACGAGCTGCCCAGACGCTAAGCACTCCCAGAGCAGCCAGGGCGGTCGTACGGCCCCCATCACCCCTCCAGCGCAGAGAAGCCGCGGCAGCTGATCCTTATCAGCCAAGACTTGAGGTTTACCAGGCAAGTGCCCGGTGGGCAGGGAACCCCGGAGCTGCGACCGCTGATGTGGGCAAGAGATGCCGGGGGGAAGCCCTTGTGGCCAGGGAGGTGCCGCACAGGGAAACCCTGTGCCCCTGGGGAGGTCAAGTGTCCTCCCTGCCCTTGTGCAGATGCCCTGGGGCAGATCCCTGTCATACAAGGGTTCCGTCGGGGGTAGGGCAGCCCCCCTGGTCAGTGGGATGCAGGCTGCCCTGGGCAGTGGCAGGTCCCTGCTGCAGCCCGAGGGAGCCAGAGCCCCCCCAGGGCTGCTTTAGCTTGTACCAAGGACAGCGCCAGGACAGGACAGGGGGCCAGCCCCATGTACAAGGGCAGTTCTGGGAACGGGCACCAGCCCCACGGCGGTTGCAGCCTCCTTCGGCCACGTCAGCATCAGGGGAAGTGCCGTGCGCCAGGGGAAGGCTCAGCCCTGCGGTCAACTCTAAAGGGCCGTGGTTAGTCTGGGCCCTGGAAGCAGCCAAAGAAAAAGTGGTCACTTGGGAGGGAAACCGAGGCTGTGGGTCTGTGTCTGTGGCAGGCCAGCCAGACGAGGCCAGCGCATGCTCTGCTTCGCAACTGCTGTGTTGGGCCTTGCAGCCCAGGCTAGGGTCTGGACTCGGGGATGCTACTCTGGGCTGCAGCAGGAGGGGCAGAGCCAAACCTCTGGCCTGCTCCCCCCAGCTCCTCCAGGAGCCTGGACCCACCCCCGGCTGGCATGCAGAACTCCTGGGTTCTTTGTCTGGTAGACACGGGGCTGCCCTGTATCGTGGCCCCTGTACCACCAGGAGCACAGGGAGGGTCTCCTGGAGTGGAAGCGTCTGGGTTGTCCCTTGGCTCTCCATGGTCCATGCATGGGCATGCATGTTTGTACACATGCACACGTGTGCAAGGAGTGGGCTGCCAAACCGGGCAGGGGCCCTGACCCCCTCTTCTCCAAGGATGCAGTGCCCCCTCCATGAGCCCAATGCTCCCAGTCCCCATTGGCTTTCCTGCCCCATCTCATTGGGCCCGCCACCCTGCCCTGGGCTGGGCATCCATGGCCCGGCACTGCCAGTCTGTGCTGGCACCATGCCCCGCTGTGGCTCTGATTGACCCCAGCTGGAACTCATGTCTGCCCCCTCCTGAGCAGCCAGACTGGACTGGGAGCTGAGCAGGTGGCACATGTACACGTGCATGCTATTACATGTGTATACATACATGCACACTTGCATGCACGCATACATGTATATACATGCACACATGTACAGATGCATGTCCACATGAGCATACATGTGCACACGTATACTCACATATACGTGTCTACCCCCACGCACGTTCGTACATGCACACACGCTACACTGACATGTACAAATATATTCTCACATGTACATGCACACATACACACATGCACACACGCATATGCACAAGCTCACACGAACTTGCACGCATGCACTTACATGTGCACACATGCACAACACACGAACGTGCACAAGAACACACACCAAAACATGCTTACATGTACATGCAGACATGGAGTCACATAGACATGGGTGCACACGCTCACATGCACAGGCACATGCTCACACATAGCTGTACACACACACTAGCAGGTACACGCACATGCACACACGCAGAGCTGTGCAGCCCCATGGCAGACGCCCACACGGTGCCTGGTGCCCAGGGAGCTGGGGCCTCCGCTCTGCAGCAGCCTTTGTTGCTTTGTGGCTTCCGGCTCCACGGGCACCTCCAGGGGCAGTGTGCCCGGCGGGGAGGGGGAGGGAGGCGGGCAGCCCCTCCCCCGCCACCCTTGCCAGAGGAGGCCTGGGCGGGTCCCTGCCTGCCTCTGGGAGGGGCTGCAGCTGTGGCTGCGGCACTTCGTTCGTTAGCTGCTGTGGAGAGGAGACGAGGCAGCACTCGCACCTCTCGCCCACGCAGCCCGTGCAGCTGCAGCCAGGGAAATTCCAGGCGCCAAGGCCGCCCCCAGGCCCTGCCGTGGGAGGGGGTACCACGGCCTCCGGGACCCGGTCTGGCTTCCCTGCCACCACATGGGCCTGGGGGAGATCGAGCTATGCCGTGGCCCCAGTGCTGGGGACACAGGTCACAGCCTGGCCCTTGGGTAGCACAAGACTGTCCGGTCTCAGTCCAGGTGCCAGCAGGGCCTGAGCCCCGACCCCTTCTCACAACTGCCCCTCCTGCCGTGGGGGCCACATGGGGGCAGGAGGGAAGGAGGCACCATAGGGCCCATGGCGTTCGCCACCCCCAGCTCTGCTCTCTTGCCGCCCGCGTGTGGAGCCGCCTTGGCCTGCCGGGGCCTGTGCAGGGGCCCAGCTGCGCCAGCCTGGCTCTGAGCTGCCAAGGTGTGCCAGCAGGCAGCGCCGGAGAACGCACACTCACATGGGCATGCACATGCAAATCCAGGCGTGGCACACACACTAATCCAGGTGTGGTGCACACACGCTCACACCACACGCTGATCCAGGCATGGCGCACAGAGGCATGCACACACTAATCCATGCGTGGCACACACATGCTCACATATGCATGTGCATGCTAATCCAGATGTGGCGTGCACAGGCTTACATATACACGCACATGCAGACCCAGGCGCGGTGCACATGCTCACACATGCATGCACATGCTGATCCAAGTGTGGTGCACATTTGCTCACAGAAGCATGCACACACTATAATTCATGTGTGGTGCACACATGCTCACCCAGGCATGCACACACTCACACTAGCACGCATCTGCTGATCCAGGCATGGCTCATACATGCTCACACTTGCATGCACACACCGAACCAGGAGTGGCGTACACAGCAGGCATGCACACGCTGATCCAGGTGTGGTGCACACACTCACGCTTGCATGCACACACAGACCCAAGTGTGGGGCATGCGCTCACACACGCAGACCCAGGCATGGCTCACACGCACTCACACAGGCATGCACATGCAGACCCAGGAACGGCTCACGCTCCCAAGTGCATGCACAGGCAGACACTCACACAGGCATGCACACACAGCCCCAGGTGTGGTGCACACGCTCACACACAGTGGCACACACGCAGACCCAGGGAGGCCCGTGCCCGGTAGGAGCCCCGGGGCCCCGCCGCAGCCCCCGGCAGGGGCACCTCCCCACGGCGAGCTCGGAGCCGCCGCACCCCCGGGCCGGGGCGGGAGCGGAGCCGCGATGTGATGTCAGGGGGCGGCCCCGGGCGGCAGCAGGCAGGGAGGGGAGGACGGATCTCCCGGCCCCGGGGAGCGGCGGCGGCGGCGGCCTCGGCTCGGCTCCAGGTGCGGCCCGGGGCGGGCGAGGGGAGCCGGGGCGGGGGGAAGAGGAAGGAGCCGCGCTGCGGAGCCCGAGCCCGGCCCCGGCCCCGGCCCCGGCCCCGGCCGGCGGGAGGCAGGGCTGGTGCCGCCGCCGGGATCGGGCCCGTCCCGCCGGGATCGGGGCCGCGGCGCCCAGGCCGGCACCTGCCGCGGGTCCCGGGGCCGGCTGCCGCCCGCCCCGGCCCCTGCACCCGGCCGGCCCCGAGGGGGATGCTCGGAGCGGGCTGCCCCGCCCCAGCGCCCGGGCCTCGCCCGCGCCGGCCCCTTCCCCGCCCCCGGGGACCCCGGCGGCCGGGTCCTGCCGCGCCCGCCCGCGAGCTGCCCCGCGCGCAGGGCGGCCGCTCCACCCACTAGGCCGCCTGCCCCTCGCTGCCAGGGGCGGCCCCAGATGATGCGCTGGGGCCGGAGGGGCCGGGGCAGCGGAGGGGGAATCCCGTGGTGCCTCCAGCTTGCCCCCCAGGGCCGGGCAGGGCCGGGCGGGCGCGGGGAGCTGCCCCGGGGGCACCCAGGCGCCCGCCTCGACAGCCCGGAGGGGCCAAGCGGCGCCAAGCAGGCTGCTAGAGCCGAGCCCGGCCCCTGGGGCACCATGCGGGAGGCCTGTGTGCTCCGCGGGGCGCCTCCGTGCCTCAGTTTCCCCAAGGCAGAGCGGTCCAGGGCAGTGTCCGGGAAGGGGGGACCTGCCCCGGGTGCCTGGCACGTTCTCCACTTTGCCTCCATATTTGCATAAGCAAATGCCCATGGCCCTGTCCAACCCAGCCTAGACCCTGGTGGCTGCTGGCATAGATACAGGGCTGGGGGCAAAGTTCGGGCCCCGCCCCGCGGCTGCAGCTGGGCCATGCCCAATCCCCAAGGGCCCGGCCCCCCCATGCCCGGCGTGTTGTTCTCCGGCACCGTCTGTTCTCTGGGCCGTGATTCAAGCAGCCCGGGTGCTGCCCGCCCACCCCTTCCTGCTGGGGGGGCCAAGCCTGTGGCGCCCGCACGTGAGGCCCTGGGGCCATGTGGAGCCCGAGGGGCCTGGCATGGCCCCACCCTGCACACGCGTGTGCACTCCGGCAGGCGCCTGTGGGAGCAGCGCATGTGCAGGGGGTTGGGGGTGGTGCAGGGGTCGGGGGAGGCCTCTGGGCTGGGCAGGGCAGGGGTGCAGCCTCTGGGCGAGGATGATTCACTTGTGTGTGTGTGATGCACCGTATCCTCCTGCGCAGGCCTCTGGGCGGGAGGAAGGGGGCTGCGGGTCAGGAGTGAGGGCCACCGATGGTGGGGGAGCAAGGGGCTGGCTGCATGGCTGTGGGGGGCAAGGGGCTGCAGGCCAGAAGTGAGGGGCACAGGTGGGGGGGAGCAGGGGGCTACAGGTTGACATGTTGGGGCACTGGCAGGGCAGGGGGCTTTGGGTTGGGTGTGAGGAGTGCCAGCAGGGCTGGGGGGGCTGGGGGTTGGGAGTGAAGGGCACTGACAGGGCTATGAGGGGCAGGGGGCTGCGGGTCGGGAATGAGGGACACTGGCAGGGCAGGGGGCTGCAGGTTAGGGTGAGGGGCACGGGGTGGGGGCATTGCCATGCACTGTGGGACTGGGAGGCGTCGGTGCCATTAGCGCCGCAGACGTGTTTCTTCCCCCCCCGCCACAAGAACACAGCACTTAGCGCTGAGAGCGCCTCGGCCCCCATTAGCCTGAATAAACGATGCACTAATGGGGGAGCCGAGGCCCGTGGCCGCCACACGTGCCAGCGGGGAGGGGCGTCATTGCTGTCTTGGCAGGGAAACTGAGGCAGGGGGAAGGACTCAGGAGTCCCCAGCATCCCACTTGAACCCCCTGGGCCCTGGAGCCGGGGGTAGACCCCAGGCATCTGGCCCCAAGCACCAGGCAGCCCTGGAGCCTCATGGCCCATGGCCAAAACCCCCTCCCCCCGCCCCACGCACACGCGTGTCCATGACTCAGACAACATGCCAGCCCCCCATTGGCACGCAGCGCCTGTCAGCAGTGCTGAAGCCCCCCCCCCCGCCTGCGGGGATAGAGCCCCGGCGCCAGCACTGCCCAGTGCCCACAGCTGTGTGTCTGCCTGAGCAGCCATGGGCTCGCGGTGCAGCAAGCCGTGCATTGGCATGGCTGGGGGGCGCCGGCCCAGCCCCTGCGGTACTCGGGGGTCCCCCGGGCACGGAGCCAGCTGGGAGGCAGGGGTAGCTGGCCTGGCTCCCGCGGGCAGAGGGAGTTGATTGGCTGGCAGAGCCCCCCTCCCGGGCCCAGGCTGGTCTCATGGGGGGTCCGGAGGGGAGGGTGCAGCTGGCGCCGTCTCTGGCGGCTCAGCCTGGAATGTGCCGGCTCAGCGGATCCCGGGGGGCACGGCTGGGGTCGCCTCCCCCCACCGCGCTCATGGCCCCCCCTTTGCTCCTGCAGCCTCAGCCCGCCGGTGCCCAGGCACCATGTCGGAGGGCAGGGACTGGGCCACGCTGAGCCCCAAGGAGTTTGCCCAGCTCCAGCAGTTCATCGACTGTGAGTACCGTGGCCCCAGGGGCTCACCCTGGGTTTGGGGGGGCAGGGCAGGGAGCCCCCCTGACAAAGGGCTCTTCCCTGGGGGGGAATGAGGGGCACAGTCTTGGCATCCCTGGGAGGGCATCAGCATTGGGTCTCGCTGGGGGGTGCCCCCCAACCCCTCACCCCCCCAGACAGCGGCAGGAAGGTCCAGGACGTGCTGCGGGAGCTCCATGGCGATGGCACCGTGGCCCAGCACCTGCAGGGAGATGTGAGTGTCTCCCCCCACCCTGCTCCTGCTCGTCCCCTGCCCCAGGGGCTGCAAACCCTGACCCCCTTTGCCCCCCCAGTGCATCGACTTCGAGGGCTTCAAGCTATTCCTACAGAGCTACCTGGACACCGAGGTGCTGTCGGATGATCTCTGCCGCCGCCTCTTCATGTCCTTCCAGACCACGGGCAGTGCCGCGGACTCCACGGGTGAGGTGCAGGCTGGGGAGAGCTCTCCCTGGCCTGGCAGGGGCTCGGACACATGGTAGGGCTGGGCGTGGGGCGCTGGCCAGGTGGGCTCAGCACCACCTCCGTCCCGCAGCCACCGGCCTGGTCTGCGTCAACGATGTCTCCTG
Organism: Crocodylus siamensis; assembly: GCF_052110815.1. Taxonomy (NCBI): domain Eukaryota; kingdom Metazoa; phylum Chordata; order Crocodylia; family Crocodylidae; genus Crocodylus; species Crocodylus siamensis. Next base: position 6,072,768 of record NC_143400.1, read on the forward strand.
CTACTTCTCGCTGCTGGAGGGCGGCCGGCCCGAGGACAAGCTGGAGTGTGAGTGGGGGCGGCGGGGAGGGTCCTCTGTGCCTGGGGGACCCCTAGGGGCAGGGAGCTGGGGGGAGCCCCCTGCAGAGGCTCACTGGGCTCTTTCTCCCCTCCCCCAGTTACCTTTAAGCTGTACGACAAGGACGGGAACGGCCTGCTGGACAGCTCGGTGAGTAGTGGGGGCAGCCCCTGACCCCTGACCTCTCACCGCTGACCCCCAGTCCCCTTTGGAGGGGGGAGGGTCCCAGCCGGTGCTGACCATGGGCCCTCGCAGGAGGTCGACCGGATCATCACCCAGATGATGCGCGTGGCCGAGTACCTGGACTGGGATGTCACGGAACTGAAGCCGGTGAGCCCTGGGTGGGCGACAAGGGGGTGGCAGGGCAGGGACTGCACGGAGCCCCCCCTGAGCTCTGCCCTCCCCCCCAGATCCTGCAGGAGATGATGAAAGAGATCGACTACGACGGCAGCGGGACAGTGTCTCTGGCCGAGTGGTTGCGTGGGGGTGTCACCACCATCCCCCTCCTTGTGCTGTTGGGCCTCGAGGTGGTGAGTGCCATGTGGGGGGGGGGGTGGCATGATCCTGGGGGGGGCATGGCCAAGCAGCCCCCCTCAGGCTCCAGGGGCAGAAATCAGGAGATGGGGTGCAGAGCAGGCAGGGCTCCACTCTGCTCTGCCCCCCCATGTTAGGGGTCTCCCCCTACCCTGGCACCCCCTAACCCCTGCCCCTTGCCCTCCCCAGAACATGAAGGATGATGGGCAGCACATGTGGCGCCTAAAGCACTTCAACCGGCCGGTCTACTGCAATGTGTGCGAGGCACTGCTACTCGGGCTGCGGAAGCAGGGGCTCTGCTGCACCTGTGAGTCCGCGGTGCGGCCTGGCGGGGAGGGCAGCCCCCGCCGCACAGCTCCAATGGCACGGGGGGTCTGCCAAGGGCAGAGCAGAGGGCGGGGCTGGAGGGCGCCAAAGCCCTGCCCTCCCATGACGTGCGTGTCGCCCCCTGCTGCCCGCAGTCTGCAAGTACACAGTGCACGAGCGCTGCGCCCGCCGCGCCCCGCCCAACTGCATCAGCACCTACGCCAAGTCCCGCCGCGAGGCCAGCGTGAGTCTGGGCAGCCCCTCCAGCACGGGGCAGGGGACTGGGAGGGACTGGGAGAGCTCTCCCAGAGCTGGGGTGTGATCCCAGGCATCTGGCTCACGCCCCCAGGTGCAGCTACACGTGTGGGTGAAGGGCGGCTGTGAGGCCAGCAAGTGCGACCGGTGCCAAAAGAAGATCAAGAGCTTCCAGAGCCTGACGGGGCTGCACTGCGTCTGGTGCCACCTCAAGGTGCGGGGGCTGGACTGGGCCAGGGGGCGGGGGGCGGGGGCAGTTCTGAACACACTGCCTCTGCAGGTGCATGAGGAGTGCGCATCCAACCTGCCCCAGGCCTGCGACTGCGGGGCCCTGCGTGACCATGTGCTGCCCCCAGCGGCCATCTACCCTGGCGTCCTGGTGAGTGCGGGCACACCTCCCTGGGCAGGGCAGGGGGGCTCCGCAGACCGGGCACATCCCAGGGATGCAGGGGGTGGGAACCCCAAGCCGGCCGTGGAATTTGCCCCGGGGTCTCCTGGGATCCAGCCCCCAGATGTTCCCGCATACATGAATGACTGGGGCTCTGTCCCTGCAGGAGCGACAAAACAGCCAGAAGAGTGGCGGGGGGACACCTATGGAGGAGGGGGTGCCCCCCATCACCCCCCCCGAGGGGCAGGCGCTGCGGGTGAGTGCATCAGGGGGCAGAGCCAGCATCTGCAGGTGCCTTGGGGTGGTGGTGATTCCAGGGAGTGTGGACATGGGGTGGGGGTGGCTCCATCTGATGTCAGGCCTGGCCCACAGGAAAGCACGCACTTGCACGTGCACACTCATCCTTTGCACATACATGAGCACGTACAGGTGGGTCCATGGCACTGAGGAGGGTAGGGGTGTGGGCTCCCCCTCATGACTCCCCTCCCTGCCCTGCAGGTCCTGCCAGTGCCCGACACCCACCCACTCCTGGTCTTCGTTAACCCCAAGAGTGGTGGGAAACAAGGCGAGAGGTAAGGGGCAAGGGGCTGTGGGGCCTTGGACTCCTGGGTTCCTGGCTGGGAGTCCTAGGTGGTGGGTCCGTGGGAGGGGGAAAACGGGGGAGTGTTGGAAACCAGGACATTTGCCTCTTGACACTCCCCACCCGCTTGACCTGCCCCCGTCTCCTGTCCCAGGGTGCTGCGCAAGTTCCAGTATCTGCTCAACCCGCGGCAGGTCTACAACCTCCTGAAGGGTGGCCCGGCCCCCGGGTGAGTGCAGCCCCCCAGGCACAGCCCAAGGGGCAGAAGGGAACTGGCGGCCTGACACTGGGATAGATGGGGGCTGCGGGTCCAGGGTGAGGGGCACTGGCAGAGCTGTGGGTCAGGAGTGAAAGGCATCAGCCAAACTGGGGGGTAGCCCCCAGCTCCTGCAGGCCCCACCCTGGCCCTGACTGGCACCCGCTTGCTGCAGGCTGAACTTCTTCCGGGATGTGCCCGATTTCCGGATCCTGGTGTGTGGCGGTGATGGCACCGTGGGATGGATCCTGGATGCCATCGGTGGGCATGCAGTGGCGGGAGTGGGAGGTTGCCAGGTTGTCATGGGGGGGGTGGCAGCCCCCAGAGCACATGCCGAGGGCTGTGGTGGGTAGGAGGGGTGGGACAGGCTGTGTGTGTGTCTGCGTGCGTGCATCCCGGACGCCTGGGCTCCAGTGGCGGTGGTGTCCATGTGTCCCGGACACCTGGGTCCCATGGCGAGTCTGCATGTGTGTGTGCAGTCATGTACGTCCTGGACTCATGGGTTGCGTGAGTGTGCATCCATGTGTCTCGGATGCCCAGTTCCTGTCCCTGGGCCCAGTCTCAGGCCTTTACAGGGTCTGTGCTGCCCCCTGGTGGCAGTGGGTAGCGTTGCGCCCTGCAGTGAGCCTGGCCAGCCGGGGTGCAGGGCAGGGACGGATAGAGTCCTGGCCCTGCTGGCACTGACTCCCCCACCACAATGACTCCCTGCTTTGCAGACAAGGCCAACCTGCCGCGCCGGCCGCCCGTGGCCGTGCTTCCACTGGGCACTGGCAATGACCTGGCACGGTGCCTGCGCTGGGGAGGAGGTGAGTGACCCCAGGCCCATGGGGCCCTCGGATCTGGGCTGTGCCCCACCCCTGCAGCCCAGCAGCCCAGTGTGCTCCAGACACTTTGCATTGCACATGCATGTGCAAATCCAGCAAGCTTTGTTTCCTTTCCACGGCCCCTGGGGTCAAAGCCTGTGGCCAACCCCACTGGACCCCCAGCCTCCTGGGCTGAGGCAGTCTGGCAGGGCCCCGAGATCCCACTGCCCCCCCAGGCTATGACGGGGAGAGTCTGCTGAGGGTGCTGCGGGATGTGGAGAGCAGCAGCGTGGTGCAGATGGACCGCTGGCTGGTGCAGGTGACACCTGACAACCCGGCTGAGAAGGGCGACCCGGTGCCCTACGAGATCATCAACAACTACTTCTCCATCGGCGTGGTATGGGGAGGGGGGTGGGCGGGGGGGCTGGGCACAGGGCCGGTCCCAGCCCCCCCAGCCCTGACGTTGCCTTGTCTCCAGGACGCCTCCATCGCCCACCGCTTCCACGTCATGCGGGAGAAGTACCCCGAGAAGTTCAACAGCAGGTGGGCATGGGGGGCGGGGGGAGGCGGCTGGGACTCCTGCACCCCTCCAGATTTAACCCCCCACCCCCGGCAGGATGAAGAACAAACTCTGGTACTTTGAGTTCGCCACATCCGAGACCATCTTTGCCACCTGTAAGAAGCTGAAGGAGTGTCTGAGCATTGAGGTGAGGGCATCTTGCACCTGCCCCCCACCCCCTGATGGGGCAGGGCCATCTGGGAGCTGCCCCAGACGAGCTGGCCCCAGGACTGGGGTGGGGTCCGTCCCTGCCCCCCCACTCACGCTGCCCCCCTCCCCCTCAGTGCTGCGGGACCCCCCTGGAACTGAGCAGCGCGCTGTCGGGGATCGCCGTGCTCAACATTCCCAGCATGCACGGCGGCTCCAACCTCTGGGGTGAGACCAAGAAGCCGCTGGGCGAAGCGCGGCACCCACCCAGCGCGGCACAGCCCCAGGCCGTCACTGACCCCGAGGCCCTCAAGACCTGTGTGCAAGGTGGGGCAGGGCAGGGGGCGGGGCCCCTGACAGGCGGGGCTTGGAGGTGGGTGTGGTCGAAGGGCAGGGCCTCTAGTAGGGGTGGGGCCTGGGTGGGCATGACTGCAGGGTGGGGCCTCTGGCAGGGGGCTTGGATGAGAGTGGTTGCAGGGTGGGGGTTCTGGCAGGGGTGGGGCTGCAGGGGCGGGGCCCATGGCAGGGGTAGAACTCAGGTGGGTGGGGCCTCCAGGAGCAGGGCACATGGCCAAGTAGCCCTGCCTGGGGCAGTCCCATCTTGTGGGTGGGGCTCTGCTAGCCCCTCCTCCTCCTCCTTAAAAGGTAAAGTAGCCTGTTGCGGGGGCAGGTGTAGTTGGCAGGAGGCAGGTTGGGGGGGCCTGGGCAAAGGCAGTGGGTGATGCCCCCCCAGCCGCATTCTGCGTAGCACTGAGCCTCCCCTCCCTGCCTCACAGACCTGAGCGACAAGCGGCTGGAGGTGGTGGGGCTGGAGGGTGCCTTGGAGATGGGGCAGATCTACACGGGTCTGAAGAGCGCCGGCGCCCGCCTGGCGAAGTGCTCCGAGATCACGCTGCGGTGAGCCGGGGAGGGGGGCAAGGCTGGGGCTGGCACTGGAGGGGGGGAGGGGTTGCTGCCACTGCTTGACCTGGCGTCTCCACAGGACGCTGAAGCCACTGCCCATGCAGATCGACGGGGAGCCCTGGATGCAGCCGCCCTGCACGGTAGGTGCCCCCTTGTGGGGGTGCATCTCCCTCCCGGGTGGGGCTGTGAGTCATGTCCTCCCCCAGGCCCACTACCAACGTGGCTTATGGCCCTTGCAGATCCGGATCACGCACAAGAACCAGACGCCGATGCTCATGGCCCCCCCGCTGCGCTCCTCCAGCTTCTTCGGCCTCAAGAAGGGCCCCCCTGAGCCCTGAGGGGAACCCCCCCTTGCAGCTCAACACCCTGGGGACCCCGCTTCCATCTGCTGCGTTGCCTGGGGGTCTTTGCACTCTGGGGCCCAGCCCAGCTGCTCATATCAGCCTCGAGGGGGGACACCTGACAGGTCCCCTGGGCCTCCCCTGCTTGCTGGATACACAATCTCATGGTGGCATTGTTCCCCCGGCCAGGGAAGAGGGCATCCTGGCCTGTGATGCCCCTGGGTTAGGGGATGTGGGATGTGGGGCAGGGCCCCCTGATCCCCCTGACCCGACCCAGCTCCCTGTCCCGGCTGCTGGCTCCCAGGGCCCCCCCGCCCTAGCATCGCCCTATTTATTGCACCACCCCCCATCCTCCAAGTGCCTCATCCAGTAATAAAAGTTGCATTGGTTTGGTTCTCATGGTCTCTGGCTTGATGGGGGGTAGACAGGGCAGGAGCGGGGGCCCCCTGGGGTTGGGCCGGACGCCTCGGTTCCAGGCTCGGCTCTGGGAGGGGAGTGCAGGACTGGCTGCCAGGGTCATGCCCGCACAGGGTGCCCAGACACCTGGGTTCTCACTTCTCTAGGCACGTAACCCCCTCCCCTATGGGAGCCTACACATGGGGGTTCCCGGAGGGTGTGGGCAGGGCAAGGGCCTCCCTGACCCTGTCTTTCCCCCCAGACAGAGTCAAACGGAGGCAGGTGGAGTCTGAGCATTTAATAGCTGGGACCAAAAGGGTGTTGGGGGGACACAGAGGAAAAGCGGCAATGGGAGAGCTGGTGCCAGGCATCCTGGGGGGGTCCCGTCCCCCCCCACCTGGTGGCAGGTCCCAGGGCTGCCGCTGGCTCTAGACAACATTGCCACTGAGCAGAGGGCTGCTCTCACTGTGGGGTCCAGTGCCCAGGGCCCGGCGCAGCAGCAGGCGCAGGGCAGCGCGGTCAGGCAGGCACGGCCGGGCGCCAGGGCCGGACTGCACGTTGCGCCTGGGGCAAAAGGAGGCTGTGTTAGCATCCCCCTGCCACAGCCGGGAGAGGAGGGGGCAGGGAGGGTTAGGCTCACCTGTAGGCAAGGCCCACGGCGCCCAGGGCCACAGCCACCAGCACCAGCCCCACAAGCAATGTGACCCGGGTCCCGGCAGTGTCTACACCTCCAACAGTGACACGGGTGCTGGCCATGGCCAGGCCACTGGGGTTGGCGAGCGAGACGTTGAGACAGTACTGGCCGGACTGGTTGAAGGCCTGGTGCAGCACCAGCTGGCAGGCGGGGGCAGGTGGCACCGGGCTGCACACGGTCTGCTGCGGCGCCAGGCAGGCCGCGTCCATCACCACTGTGCACACCTCATCGGGCAGGCTGCAAGCACAGGGGAAGCATCAGGGGGGCATCAGGGAGGGGTGTGGGGTTACCCCTCAGCGCTAGCCCCGGCCCTACCTGCCCTGGCATGTCACAGTGAGCTCCACTGCACTCTCACCGGCTGCTGGCACCACCTGGACGATCTCCACGCTCTCAATGCCCTCTGCAAGGGGATGGGGTCAGCCTCTGCCAGGGACACCCCTACCCCCAATCCTGACTACCACGGCAACCCAGGGAAAGCAGGCAGTGGGATCTGGGGGTGTCCCAGCAGAAGGGGATGGGGTGCCCCCGCTGCCCCCCACGCCTTCCCTGCAGTGCCAGGACTCACGGACGATGTCGAGCTGGGTGGAGAAGGTGCCGTAGCGGTAGAGGACACAGCCGTTGGGCGGTGCCTGCCTCTTGGCTAGCACCAGGGCGGGGGCAGCACTGGGGACTGCAGTGCTGGCAGTCACCTCTATGGAGCAAACAGAGAGAGAAGGGGAGACCTGCCAGGCCCCACAGGCAGGGGGACCTTGGGGCACCAGAGCTCCCGGGGGATGGAGTTTGGAGCCAACGTGGATGCATTTGGGGCCCCAGGGGAGCTCCCGCCCTCACCTGCCACCTACCTGCTGTCCCGGAGCTGGTGCTGGCCACGCTGGCAGGGAGGCTGGGCCCAGCAGAGCCTGTGGTGGGAGGCTGGTCTGCAGCAGGGGAGGTGGAAGCTGGGAGCGGAGGGTCCACGGATGCCACGGATGTGCTGGGTACTGCTGAAGCCGTGGCGGCTGCAGGGAGCACGGTCCCGGTGTCAGGGTCAGACGGCTCTGCCGTGCCCAGTGGCTCCGTGGCCAGCTCCTCGGATGCTGGGGACGCCGTGGCCGGGTCGCCAGATGCTGGGGACGCCGTGGCCGGGTCGCCAGATGCTGGGGACGCCGTGGCCAGGGACCCTGTGGCCCCGGATGCTGGGGACCCTGTGGCCACAGCCATGGGTGCTGTGGGCAGAGAGAAGCAAAGCTAGAGTGAGGCTGGGCTGGCACCAGGGCTCTGCACCTCCTCCCTGGGGACGCCCCCCTGGACTTACCACTGCTTGGTGGCTGTGCCGTGGCCTGCCCGGAGCTCCCACCAGTTGCCATCGTGGCTGCTGCTGTGGCACCAGTGGGCTGCGCCGGGGGGCCCGTGGCTGTGGCTGGGGCTGGGGAGGTGCCCCCGCAGGCCAGGGGGATGGCAGCCTGCAGCACGACACGGGGGGCGAAGGAGCCGGTCGCCAGGTAGGTATGGGTGACGCGGGCAGCGCGGGAGATGAGGGTCCCACTGCCATCCCCGAAGTCCCAGGAGCAGGCGACATCAGCACCCGCCAGGTACCCACTGGGGTCATGCAGCTGGACCGTGAAGGACACGGCCCGGTTCCTCACAAAGCGCTCGGCCGCCCCTAGCTCTGCACCCACCACGGCCATCGTCTCCACTTGTGCCACATCCACCGAGAACGGCACCTGGTCTGGGGGCAGGGGGTGGGGTCAGCATGGCGCCAGGACCTGCCCCTGCCCTGGCCCTCTGGCTCCCTGCAGCTCAGTCCCTGGCCAGGGTGGACCATGAGCCTCCCCCCCATCCGCCCTGCTTGGGGTGCCCCCCAGCCTCTCCCCACCCGTGCTGGGTCTCACCGGTGATGCTGAACTGGGAGGCGGTGCTGCCCAGGGGCACAAACTTGCGGGGCCCACGGTAGTGATAGACTTCCACAGCCATGGAGTAGGAACCCAGTGGGACACCGGCCGTGTCCACTGTCAGCTGGGACGAGGGGCCGTCCACCACCTGCCAGTACTGCCCTGCAGGCACACACGTCAGGCCCAGCTCTCAGAGCAGTGCAGTCCAGTGATCAGAGCGGGGCCTGGGAGCCTGGGCACCTGGGTTTTCTCCCAGTGCAGCAGGGGGTAGATTAGGGAGCCCAGATGCCTGGGTCCTCTCCCAGCTCTGGGAGGATTGTGGGGGCTGGTGGGTGAGAGCAGGGAGGGGAGTGGGGTCTACAGCATAAGAGCAGAGCAGCTGGGAGCCTGGTTCTCTCCCCACTCCCAGGAGCAGAATGGGGGCCAGTGGGTAGCCTGGACACCAGAGTCCTCTCCCAGCTCTTCTAGGGGTACCTTCCCTGCACTTTAGCCTCCCCAACCCCGTCCTCCTCCAGGGTGCAGGTGGGACCACAGCTGGGTCTAAGCCTGACAAGGCCTGGGCCAAGGGGACAGCTGGCAGCCCCGTGAGGCCGGGAGTGCCCAGGGGACTCACCCCAGGCCCACCAGACGTAGACAAACTTGCTGCGGCCGCCCCAGGCACTGCGGGGAAAGGGCTGCCCGTCGGGGAAGGTGCCAGCCGAGCCCTCAGGCAGCATCTCCGGGAACACGGTGTCGCCCTGGTGCACCCAGGTCCCTGCCAGAGCGGGGAGGGGTTAGTGCCACACAGCGGGGGGGACTGACCCATGCCCCGGGACCGGGCACCAGGCAGCAGCCGGTCTGGGATGGGTGCCAAGCAGGGGCTCTCCCTCACCATTAACGGTGCAGTTGCGGCTCCACACGACACGGCCATCAGGTAGCACCGTCTGGTTGCTGGGGAAGCGCAGGGCGATGGTGAATGTGGCCTTGGCGCCCGTCATGGTGGGGGCATCGTTGGTGACCTCAAAGCTCACGTCACCACCTGCGGGCAGAGGGCCAGGCCCGGGGGGCACTTGGGGGGTTGCCCCCTCCCATTACCCCCGCCCCAGGCCAGCTCCATGCTGCACCCTCCACCCACAGCCCATGACCCACAGCCCCAGCTCCCCCAGAGCTCCCGATTCCCGACCTGCAGCTGCCCCCGCCCTGGGTCCCCCCACCCCCTCTCCTTGCCCCTGGGGCTCAGCCCAGGTCGGGCTTGGCAGGTCCCACCCCAGGACTCACCTCTCCAGCAGTCCCGCTGCCGGGCGTCCCCCCTCGGCCCCCGGGGGTAGAGCTGGCTGTTCCAGGACCTGTAGCCTGGGAGCTGGCGGCTGCCCCGGTCGCTGCCTCGGTTCCTACTGCCGGGCCCTGGAGAGATGCAGAGTGGGTGGGGGGCAGCTAAGCAGGTGGGGGCAGCAGGCAGGGGCAGGAGCCCCCGCCATCACCAGAGGCAGCTCTGACCCCCAGAGGCAGGAGCACGGAGCCAGGATGCCTGGGTTCTTCATTCATGGGAGTCAAGTGGGTAGAAACCCACAGGCAACGGGGGGCTGGGGCTGCTGTCCCCAGCCATGGGTCCGGCTGCCACGTGGGGCCAGGACCCCACCCCTTGGCAGCTCCCCCAGCTCCAGCCTGAGGGGAGACCCCAAGGCATCTGCATCACATCCCCCCCCATCTTGTCTCTCCCATGGCCCCCGGCCCAGTGGGCACGTTGGGGAGCATGTGATGGGGGAGGAGGGGGGGCACCAGGCAAAGCCCCATCACATGGCTCCAGATCCTGCCCAAGCCCTTTCATGTGACTCTCAGCTGAGCCGGTGCCGACTCCTACCCCAGACCACAATGGGGGGGTGGGGGGCGGTCCTGGCCCATTATCCGGAGGGGGCTGGAAGCAAGGATACCGGTTCTCCCTTCAGCCTCCCACACTGCTGACCCCCAGGTGACCCCCCCATATTCCCATTGTCCTGTCGTGCCTCAGTTTCCCCATCTACGTCGGGGCCCAGCAGCGAAGGCCCTGGGGGTATTAGGAAAGGGGGCAAGTCCCTGGCTCTACCCCTGCCAGACATCGGGCCCAGCTGTGCCCCCCTCACACAGGTGAGAACTGGGGGGGGCTGCCTGGGGGGTCCAGGAGGAACCTGGAGGAGAGAAGTCCCCCAAGGGCAGCTTGGCCTGGGGCAGGGGCTATAGCACTGACAGGGTGGCCAGCTCCCCTCCCTCCTCCCCCCGCGGGCAGCAGCCCCTGGGAGCAGGGCCACCCCGAGCTCTTAGCAGGGACATGCACAGGCATGCACGCTGTCCGCCCTCCCCCCGCGTCACCCACTTGGTCTCAGCGCTGGGCCCCTGCAGGGATTAGCGGGGCCTGGAATCTGGCGCCCACGTGGCTCGGCTTTGGGGGGGACCCCGTTAATCCACCTGCCCCAGTCCCGAGGGGGCTGAGGCTGGGTCTAGCCATTGTGGGGGGCACTAGGAGGCGGCACCGTCCTGGGCACCCCCAGGTCTGTCTGTCCCTCCATCCTATGCAACTCCCTGCCCCATTGCAGACCCTGCAGAGATCCCCCCAGCACACACAGAGCCTGGGCAGGGCAGGGAGGTGGGGCTTTCCCCCATCGCAGCCCTGGTGCCCAGGGGTCCGGAGCAAGGTGCGGAGGGGCCAGACAGAACCCCCCACCCCCAGCTCCCCAGGGAGCCGCGGGGCCTGGACCCCACTCACCACGCTGAGCTGTGGCTGCCCCCAGGAGGGCCCAGACTGCCAGGAAGCACCCGCTCGTCCACATCCTGGCCAGACCCTCGTGCCCACGGCAGACCCTCGTCACAGAGGCGAAGCCTGCCCGTCTCCCCAGCTAAGAAGGGACCCTGATTTGCATAGCCCCGCCCCTCCACGGGCATCACCTTCCAGATGCCCCCAAATGGGGGGGTGAGGTTGAGTCACAAGTTTGGGTTGCCAGGACAATGGGGGTTTTCCCTCCCACGCAGAAGCAGGAATTTGAGCGGGGGGCCTGGCGCTTCCTCTCCTCGTGAGCAGGAGTGACAGTCTCAGGGGCACCCGGGCACCAGCTGACACTTCACCCCGGCCGCCTCCCTGATCCAGACCACGAGGGACAGAGGTGCCCACTAGCCCGTCCCTGCTCAGCTCCTCAGCTGGAGACACGGGGCCCCGAGCAATGGCTGCTCCAGAAGCTGTTGGTGCCGGAGCCGTGGCTGGCTCAGACCGACGACTGTATCTTCAGCGCACACGTCCATCCTGGGTCCTGGGCCCAGGTGCCCCCATGGCGCGGCTGGGCTGTGCCTGCACTGGCACGGGGTCGTGGGCTGCACCTGGGCGGAGGTGGGGGTTCCCCAACCAGAGCACCTGCCTTGAAGTCCGGCCCAGGGAGCCAGAGACTGATGCAAGCCTGGGGTGAAAGGGATGGGACTGGTTACATCCCTGGGGACCTGGGTCAGGGGGACTGGACTGGACTGGACTGGACTGCGGGGGGTAACACTGCTGCTTGGGCAGGGGGGATTCTGGGTGCAGAGCTGGCACCAGGCAGAGACACCTTGTTGCAGGGATGACGCCGGCCCAGGTGCTGGCAGGAAGCGGCAGCCGGTTGGCAGCTGCTTCGCCACCTCGGCCAGGCCCCCGCATGTCTGCACGCACACATACACGTACCCACACACACGCACATAGGCACACACGTGCCCACGCACAGACACACACGCACACTGACAGCACATCCCAATTCCAGCTCTGGCGTAAAGGCCCCAGCCCCGTTCTGGGGCCACCTGAGCTCTTGGCCCAGTGCTGGGACGGGGTTGGGGGCCTCACTCCTAAGCCCGGATACTTGATGGGGTGGATCCCTCGAAGGGCAGGGGCCGGGCAGGGGGCTGCTCCGCGATGCCCGACCCACCTGGAGCCAAGCCTCGGCCAGGTCCCCGCCCAGGCGGTTTCCGCGCTCCCTTGCCCCCGCGCTGCACGTCCAGCTGGTCCGCGCCCGCGAGCCCAAGAGGGGCCACATGGAGCAGGGGCCCCGGGGTCTCCCTCTGCCAGGACAGCAGGACCTAGTGGCTGGAGCAGAGGCCTGGGACTCGTCCTGTGACGGTGGCCTCAGTCTTTCCAACTTGCAATGAGTCTGTTGGCCTGGCCTAACCCGGGGCACTGGTGGTCTGAGTCCCGGACCCAGCTCCAGGCTCTGCAGGGGTGTCGGGGAGACCCCTCCCCATAATACACCCCAGAAGGCGGCGGGGGGAACCTGACCGTCCCGGGACACCCGGAGGGCAGACGCTGGGAGCCGGGTTCATCCGGGAGCGCCTGGCCCTTTAAGGGCTCTCCCGCGTCGCTCCTAGCATCAGCGGCCGCGCCAGCCAATGGAGCGGCGGGGTGGGCGGGGCGAGCGGAGCGCCAGCCAATGCTGCGGCGGCGAGGGCGGGGCCGGCGGAACGCGGGAAGCGGCCGCGCGGGGGGGGGGGGCGGAAAGTGGCAACATTGTTGCGGGTGCCGGGGAGGAACGTTCCATCCGGCCGCGCGCCGCCAACCGCAGCGGCCCCGAGCCCGGCTCTGGCTCCCCGCGCGGCCGCTCCCCCGGCCCCGGGCCGCCCCATGGAGAACTTCCAGAAGGTGGAGAAGATCGGCGAGGGCACGTACGGCGTCGTCTACAAGGCCAAGAACAAGGTCACGGGCGAGGTGGTGGCGCTCAAGAAGATCCGCCTGGACACGTGAGCGCGGGGCCGGCTGGTCCCGGGGGGCAGGATCCGGTCTGGGCCGAGGTGCGGGGCAGGCCCCGCGGGGCCCCGCCCACCTGCGAGCCCAGGGGCGTCTCTGCTGCGGGGCTGCCCCCTTGAGGCCCGTGGGTGGGTCTGGTGGCGGGGGGCGGCCCCCCCCCCGGGCCCCCCAGAGCTGGGGCTGGGACAGCCTGCGGGCGGGGGGCGCGAGAAGCCCCCGTCCGTCATCGCCCCTCCGCTCGCCCAGTGGCTTCGTTCTTGCGCGTTGGCAAGCGAGCAGGTCGGGGGTCGCGGAAACTCCCGCTGATCCCCACTCCCCCCACCCCTGCAGGGAGACGGAGGGCGTCCCCAGCACGGCCATCCGGGAGATCTCGCTGCTCAAGGAGCTGAACCACCCCAACATCGTCAAGTAAGTGGGGGCGGGGCGGGGCGGGGTGGGGGGTGCACCGCAGCCCTGGGGGGAGCCCCGCGCGGGCGTCTCACCCCTCTCCCCCGGCCCAGGCTGCTGGACGTCATCCACACGGAGAACAAGCTCTATCTGGTCTTCGAGTTCCTCCACCAGGACCTGAAGAAGTTCATGGACTCGGCCTCCCTCAGCGGCATGGCGCTGCCCCTCATCAAGGTACTGCACCTGCCCGGGCCGCTTGCAGCCCTGTGCCTGGTCCCCGTGCCTGTAACCGGCCTCGCCTCCCTCCCCCCAGAGCTACCTGTTCCAGCTGCTGCAGGGCCTGGCCTTCTGCCACTCCCACCGCGTGCTGCACCGCGACCTCAAGCCCCAGAACCTGCTCATCAATGCCGACGGCGCCATCAAGCTGGCCGACTTTGGGCTGGCGCGGGCATTCGGCGTGCCTGTCCGCACCTACACCCATGAGGTGAGGGGACCTGCCCACCCAGCAGCGCTCTGGGGCCTGCAGGGGCTCTCCCGCAAGGGCCTTGGCAGGGAGCTCCAGCCTGGGCCAAACACAGTGGCCTCCCCTGTGCTCGTCCCCACTAGTTGAGGCTCTAGCTGGAGGGGGTGACATGCTAGGTTTCGTAGTTTCTAGGGTCGGAAGGGACCTGAGCAGATTATCAAGGCCGACCCCCTGCCCTGGCAGGAAGGAGTACTGGGGCAAACAACCCCCGCAAGGTGTACATCCAGCCTCCTCTTGAAGACCCCCAGGGTAGGAGCCGGCACCACTTCTCTTGTCACATGGCCGGACTCCTGGATTCTCTTTACAGCTACCCCAGAAACCCACTATCTGCCCAAAGCGTGCCGTCCCACATGTGCCTCAGTTTCCCCTCTGTTTACTGAGGACAGGTGACATGTGCTGCTCCTGTGCGGGGAGAGGGGCTTCCCACTTGTTTGGGGCGTTAGCCACTCTGCTGGGCATGACGATGCCCCTGTCCTGCCCCTCCCCGTCCCTCCCAGGTGGTGACTCTCTGGTACCGGGCCCCTGAAATCCTGCTGGGCTGCAAGTACTACTCGACGGCTGTGGACATCTGGAGCTTGGGCTGTATCTTTGCTGAGATGGTGTGTGGCCGTCGCGGGGGGTGCGGGGGTCCCACTCTGTGGCAGGCAAGAATGGCGGGAGGATGAGCCTTGACCAGGGCAGGGCAGGGCAGCTCCCAGTACAGCTGGCTCAGAGCCAGCACCTGCCAAGACCCTGGCGCAGCCCCCGAGCCCCCCTCCCCTCCCCCCCCCGCAGCTGGAGCTGCAGAGCTAGGCCCTGGGGCTGTGCTGGGCCAGCAGAGACGTCACACCCGGCCACGCAAAGGGCTGCTGACGCCCAGCAGGGCTCAGGGAAGAAAGGGACCTTGTGGACTAGGGCGGGGTGCAGGCCACAGCGCCCAGCCTGGTATTTCCTCCACCCCAGGGCAGGGGGTGTCCTGGGACCGGGTGTTGGCAGATGGGGTCACATGGAACGGGGTCCATGTCATGCTGTGGCGGGAGGGGAGATGCTTCCCGTGGGATTCAGCTCCATCTGGGCACAGCCCTTCCGGACCTGGTGTTATCCTCGGTGGCCAGGCCCCCACCTGGCCAGTCCCGGTTCAGCCCCCCACAAGCCTGCCACCCTAACCCCTGCGCAGAGCCCAGTGTCCTGCGCTCGGCAGATTCTCTCCGGAGAAGGCATTGGGTCTAGGTGGGTCCTCAAGCACCTGGACCTCCTACCTGGCCCCCAGGTGCCCCCCATGGTTTTCCCCTGCCCCTCCCAGATCACTCGCCGAGCCCTGTTCCCTGGCGACTCAGAGATCGACCAACTGTTCCGCATCTTCCGCACGCTGGGCACCCCGGATGAGGCTGTGTGGCCCGGAGTCACCTCCATGCCCGACTACAAGCCCAGCTTCCCCAAGTGGGCCCGGCAGGACTTCAGCAAGGTGGTGCCCCCGCTGGACGAGGAGGGCAGGAAGCTCTTGGCTGTGAGTAGTCTGCTACTGGGCCCAGGGTTCGGGGCTCTTGAAGAGCGGAGTCAGAGCTGGTGCCTGGCTTGTGCAGAAGGAAAGTAACTCTTCTAGTCCCTTCTGTGCTGGGAGCAAACAGGCAGGAGGAACAGCAGGAGAAACTGGGGCTGGGGGAGCTCACATGCCAGTCTTGGCTCTTAGCATTTTGGGGGGGTGGAGGAGGAGGGTACGGCCCAGCCAGCCTCCCTCAGTTGCCCAGCCTAACCCCCCTCCCCCCGTCTCTTCCCCAGCAAATGCTGCACTACGACCCCAACAAGCGCATCTCGGCCAAGTCAGCGCTGGGCCACCCCTTCTTCCGGGATGTCACCAAAGCCGTGCCACACCTGCGCCTGTGAGGCTGCCGCGGGGCAGGGAGCCGATGCCCAGCCTCACCGGAGCCCTCCTTCCTGCCCCTCACCGCCCAGCTCTGAACCGACTGTGGGGCCCAGAGGGGCCGGGGCCTGCCCAGCTCCCACCCTGGTTGCAGCTCCCTGCCCTCAGCGCGGATCAGGCTCCGATGCTGGCAGCAGGGTCCTCTCCCGTCGCCTTTCCCAGCATCTGCTGCCCTCTCCCAGGGGCCTTTCACTGGGTTCCCCGCAGCCACAGCAGTTGCTCCGCAGTGAAAGGCAGGAACTGCCAAGGACCCAGCAAGGAACGGATCCCGCTGCCAGCACCAGCAGCTGGGCCCCTGGGGCTGTTGTCCAACCTCCGCCTTCCTCTGGCAGGATCAGTCCCTCCCTGTAGATCTGCACTGGACCCAGGGGGGAGGCCTCAGTGCTGGGCCTGGCTGTCTCCATGGCAAAGGCAGGGGGTGGGGTGCCCCCCCATACATGTGAAGCTTACAGCTCCTGTGCCCGGAGGCTGCTGGCCTCATGAACTGCAGATTGGAGCGAGGGGCAGGGGATGCTGTGAGCACCACATCCAGGGGGCTTGTCCGTGTCCTGCTGTAGCAAATAAGGGAAGGGGGGACAGCAGCCCCAGCTGGAGGAGCTGTTTCTCCTTGCTAACTGCTCAGGCATGAGCCAGAAGCCACATCTGCCTGGCTGGGCACGTGATGCTTCCCTGGAGCTGGCCTTTTGGTGCTTCTTCCTCCTTTCTCTGCCCTCAGCACGGATCAGGCTCTGATGCTGGCAGCAGGGCTCCTCTCCCGTTGCCTTTCCCAGCATCTGCCCCCCTCGTCCTAGGGGACAGAGCCCCTTCTCTGCCCCCTTGCTGAGCAAGAAAGGCAGGGCCTGGACTGAGCTCCGGATCCAATGGGAACCTGCCAGAGCACAGGACCAGCATTGGTGCGCACCTGGCACCAGCAGGAGGGCTGATCCCAACACAAAGCTCTGGCCCCCTCGTCCTCAGAGCTAGTGGAGGGATCAGCATCACCGGAGGTGGCTGGGAGCACAAGGTGCCTTGCGGGACAGCCTGTGCACAGTGCGGTGGGGGGGTGGGTTTTAAAGCAGTTTGTACAGAATTGATTAGAAAAAGCACCTTGGCCTTTTTTGTAAACTAAGCTCTTTTTTTAAGGCAGATGAGCCCTGTCGCATATTTTTGCCTCTAACTTTCTGTGTCTTGCCGGGTTTTCAGACCAAGCGTCGCGTCTTCTGTACTGAGTTCACGGATCATTAAAAGATTTTCTGCGTTTTAGCCCTGCTTGCAACCAAGGGTTTTTATTTGCAGAGGCCGAAGCCCAGGTGCTGCTCCTCCCTCTGGCTGCAGTGGTAGCCAGGGCCTTGGGGCTCCACCGTGCTGTGGGCTTCCCGGGAGCGGAGGTCACCGAGGCCTAACAGCTGTTCGTGTGGAATTGACCAGACCTGGGCTCCAAACGCCCTTGGGTCTTCAGCCCTCTGGGATGCGAGTGGCTGATCCCCTAGAGCACGGGGTCAACGGACATCTGTCCCCCCGGGGCACTGGGGGCAGGGAGTGAGACCCGTCCCCCTTGCCCCCGTGAGGCTGTGGTGAGCAGGGAGGCGAGGGCATGGGAGGAGTCCTGTGTTCCTCACAAGGATGTGCTCCCACTGCAGCTCCCTGCCCTCCTCCAGGCCACAGGGTGGCAGACACCTGCTTGTACGGGGGGGGGGGGGGGCTCGAGGCTGAGCAGACTTTAAGTCCCATACATGGATCCTAGGGAGATTCTGGGACAGACTCAGCCCTGCAGGAGCATCGCTGCCAGGCCGAGGCCCTGGCGGCACCCTAAGCTCCTGGGCCAGGGGCGAGTCCTCAGGGCTGGGCCCAGGACCCCGGCCTTGGACTGCCCCCCCGTTTGTGCCGGGGTCTCCCGGGCCCAGGGGTCAGGCCTGGTCCCTGCCCTGAGCACCCTGACCTTTAAGTCCCGTCCCGTGGCCATATGCCCCGCCCCTGTCCACAAGCACTTCGGCCATAGGCCCCGCCCTGCCCCTCCCCGTAAGCCCTGCCCAATTTGCAGTTCCCCTTGTCTAGGTCACGCCCCTACCCATAAACCCCGCCTCCTGTCCGTAGACCACGCCTCCGTCCATAAGTCCCGGCCGAATCTTCGCCCTGCCCTTTGTAGGCCACGCCCCCTGTGGTCCAGACCAGCTCCCTATACCCCCACTTGGCCCCGGCCCCCAGGACAGGACTCAGCTTCCGCCTCAGCTAAACTAAATAGCACTAATAAAACTGAGGTCAAAGTTTAACATCCTCGCGGGGGCACCCGCTCATGGCCCGCCCCCATACGCCTGTCCATTATGTTCCAGCCCGTCTGTGATTGGCGCTAAAAGAGGCCTGGGCGGCCTTGAGCCCGCCCAACGAGGGGCAGAGTTTGGGTCTCCTGTCAATCAACGCCTACTCGCTCTTTGAGTGGTCGAAGCGGTGCCCTTTTGCCTTGTGATTGGGAAGCGGCGAAGTCATCCCGAGAACTGATTGGTCAGCGTCCCATTGTGTGCCGCCCACTTAGGTCACCTTATTTGTTGTTGATGAAGCCCCCGAAGTCACAGCCGCTCCCATTGGCTTTCTCTTCCGTCCCTTAATCTAAGATTCACCCTCTTCACGACGCCTACCCTTTCTATTGGCCAACCGCCCTCACCCTAGCCCCGTTCACTATTGGCCCGATCACGCTGCCCGTCCCGCCAGTCCTGACCGCTCATTAGTGCGCCGGACCGTGATGGTCTGACGCGGAGCGCCATTGGTCGGCAGGCCTGGAGGAGGCGGTGCCAGCCTTCAGGTGCCCAGCGCTCATTGGCTGCGCCGCCCCTTATCCCCGCCCGGTGGAGGAGCGTTTGGTTGAGCAGCTGTTTGTGTGCTCGGCGCTGGGGCCGCGACGGGGGAGTGTGCGCCGCTGCCGCCTCCGGTACCGGGGCGGGTGGGAGGGGCTTTTCTGGGGCTAGGGGTGGCGCCTGGGCCCAGGTCTAGGGGTGGGGTAAGGGGTCTGGGCCCAGGGGCAAGCGAAGGTGGGGCTGAGGTGGGGGTACGTGAACCCACGGATCATTTCCCCCTAGCTCAGGGGTATTGCCCCTCCCCCCACGGGTTATCCCCCCCTTCCCCTCAGCTCAGGGGGCGTTGTCCCCCCCCTCCTTTCTAGGGCTTAGGGGCGTTTGCCCCCCTTTCCTATGGCCCCCCCTTCCCCCATATCAGGGGTTGTTGCCCCCCAGGGGTCAGGGCTTCAGGGGTCTCTGCCCCCCCCTCCACCCCCCGTGTCAGGTCTGCACCAGGAAGTGGCTTCTCCCCATCCCGCCAGCTGGGCTGGGTCCCCCCGCTTTGGGTCCGACTGGAGCAGGCAGCGCATCTTTCCCTTCTCTCCATCAAGGGCTCAGAGGGCTGTGGGTGGGAGGCCAGCGGTGCTCGCAGGTGAAGCGAGGATTTGGGGGCTCTGTTCTCAGGTGAGCCCCCTCCTGTGGGACCCCCCTGCAGGCAGTGGGTAGCTGCTGCTGGGTCTCTTGGAGCGGCACTGGGTGCCCCGGGGATGATGCTGTAGGGGTCAGAGCGTCTCGCACTGGAAACATTGGACCTGGCCCTAACTGGTATCCTCCCCTCTGGGTGCTTCTGTGCCTCACTCTTCTCTTAGCGGGTCTAGAAATGGGCTCAACCCCCAGGTTTCTTTCGCAGCTCGCGCTTCCCTTCTTGGTGGTGGGCACATGGGTCTGCACCCACAGTCTTGCTTGCCAGCCCCGCTGGATAGTGCCTGGGTGTGGGGCCTCATGCAGGCGCTGGGGGGTGCTCTGGTGGGGCATCTGGAGCCTGCTGCTCAAGCTGGCGATGACACAACCGATCCCTGGTCACGAAGCCTGACGAAGCCGTGCACATCTCTGGTTCCTCCTGTGACATCAGCCCTGACGACTTTTGGAGATGGGCCTGGATTTGACCAAATTGCTACTTGTTTGGGTTTGTGGCAGTGGTGAGGAACAGCCCGGTGCTGGGTGGCAGTGTCCCCAGGGCAGCAGGCAAGATGTGCTGGGGAGCAGGGGGATCCTGCCCTTGCTCTGCCTGAACATGGCCCCAGTGGCAGATCCTTGCAGCTGTTCCTCAGGATGTGGATGGACCCCAGGCTGGAGTCGATGGAATCGGAGGCCTAGCGACGTGTGGGTGAAGCAGGAGAGTTGCTGCCTGGCCACTAGTGACTCATTCGTGTGGTGTTAAACAACCTGTGGGCAGCGGCTGGGCTGCTGGGGCTGGGGGAGGCTGATGAAGGGGGCAGCGCCGCGGGGCTTGAGTGCGAGCAGCAGCTGCCACGGGTTGCTGCTAGGATGGTACCTGGAAGCAAATGAAGATGAGCCAGGCTGGGGTGGGGCCTTGGGGGCCTTTCTGCTACTCTGTTAAGAGGGAAGGAAGCCAGGTGCATGCCAAGGGAACCTGCATAGATTCGCCAGGGACTTGGGGGTGGAACCAGGGTCCGTCTCCTAGAACAAAGAGCCCCGCTCCTTTTGTACCATTGCAGGATATCACCCAGGTCCAGCCAAGGCCCCAGCTTCCCTGCTCTTGTGGTGACCCTTGCTCAAAGAATGCCCGTGGACAGTAGTGGCTTGGGCATTGGAAGGGTTGTGCGAGTAGCTGCACCCATACCTGCAGTTTGGGGTGTTAAGGCACTTGCCTGCTGGCTGGTGGCAATGTTGGGAGCCCTGGGCAGGCCAGAGCCCTGTGCATTGTTCTGGTGGTGGCTGTTGGTGCTGCAGGCGATTGGGACAGAGGAAAAGTTTCACTGGCAACAGGAAAGCAGTTAACCCAGGCAGGCTGTTGCAACCCCTCTCGGGAGATGCCCCTTCTCTGCCAGTACAGCTTAGATAGGCCTGCTACAGCCTCCCAGAGCCAGGGGCATTGGGGGTGGGGGAATGTAACCAGCCCTGTACCTGCCTTCAGTGGTGCTAGGAGTTCCCTTGCTGTGGGGATCTGCTGTCTCAGCCCACACAGGTTTAATTCGCTTTGGGTGGCAGCAAAGGACACTGTCTCTCCTTGCCCACAGAGGTCAGGTGTGCGAGAGCCTGGCTCCTGGGAATGACCTCGACACCCCCCCCCCCCACCCCCCCCCAGCTGCTGGGCTGGCGCTGCCTTAGCGCTCCCGCAGCCCCTTGTGGAACGGAAGGGAGTGGATGGTAAGGGAGGAGGTGCAGTTGGCCACACACTTCCTTGCCCAGTGGCTCCCGATTTTTCTTTTTTTTGCTCATCAGACCTGGCTGGTCAGGTGCGTTTGTAGTAGCAGTTTGTAGTGGCTTAGTTCCCAGTAGCTGTTGCACCCAGAAGCAGGTCGTTCTGGAGGACTGGGCTGCAGCCGGGGCTGGCGGAGTGGGCTTTGACCTCCTAGGAACTAGTTCCCTAGCCAGTAGGGAGACCTGGGGTGAGCAAAGGAAGCTGGATGGACCTGGGATCCTTGAAGGTGCTTGTTGCTAACACCTGCCAGTGCTGGACACCCTGGATTTAGCAGGTGTGAGCAGCATGGGGACAGCACGTGCCTGTCCTGGCTGCTTGCTTGCGGAATAGCCTCCAGCGTGGGGTGGGATCCTGGATCCTTCCTGGCTTCTCATTGGGTGCAGTTGTGCCTAGGGGCCACCCTGGGGTGCTGCTTGGTGCTGGGAGTGAAGAGCAGCCTGGTACCAGGGAGCTCACGGATGGAAGAAGGGCTGAGGCCATTGTGGGGCAGGACCTCATTTCCAGGATGGTCCCGTGGTGCTTTGCTGCCTGCTGTAAGGAATTGGGGAGGCATTGAGCTCTAGGGTCATCTTGTACTCCAGGGCTGTCTTGCTCTCCCCATGACAAGCATCCCTGTTGGGATTGGAGGGGGTGCTTGAAAACTAGCCACAAGCCTCTGCCTTGGTGCCCCTTTAGGAGGGGATGCGGACGCAGGAGTTGGCAAGTGGGAGACGGGAACAGAGCAAGTCTTCGCAACAGGGTGGTGAGCTGGTTACTGTATGTGGCCTGCCCAGCAACACTGTCCCCCTTTCTCCATCTGGGGGTGTGACAGCAGTGCCTGGATCTCGGCACTGCTGCAGAACCAGGCTGCGGGGAGATCCACAGCAAAGGAAGCCTTGGGAGAGCTGCCCTGGAGTGAAGATGGACCTGGGGATGAGCTGCCCACCTTCCCCACCTGGGAGACCATGGCCTACAAGCAAGGGCCAGTTACATCTTCAGGATGCTTTTCAACCCACACCTGCCTCGGTGACCTCAGGCACTTGCATCGCCACGTTCAGCTTCAGACTGCTGGGCCTTGCTGAACAGCTGGCCCTGCCCCTCTGGCCCTGGCCGGGTAACAGGAGAACGAATGCAGGGGTCCTCCAGTAGTGTGTAGGGGCCTAGATCCCAGAGGTTGGATCTGCCAAACTTATGGTCCTGGGAGCTGCCCTCCCTGTCTGCTGCTTCCCTCTGGCCCCATTTGGAGCTGACCAGAGCCGTACTCTGTAGCCGATGCAGCAGCAAAGTTCAAGCTTTTTGGCCCCTGGAATGTGGCCCTTGCGTAACTCCTCCTCTCGGGAAGGGCTGCAAGCAGGAAGGAAGCGCTCTTCCCTGCTGCGGCCCGGCTCGGCACTAGGGACCTGGACATCATGCTCGGGTGGCTTCCAGAGTCCTGGCTCAGGGTTTGTGTTGCCTTCTTGCTTTGGAAGCGGTGTGGTGGCTTATGGTTTTGCTGATGGGCTGGGTATGGCTGGCTCCAGCACTTGCCTGTTTGCTGCTTGCGGAGTGTGTCCTGCTTGCTTTGGCCTGAGCTCTGCTCACTCTGGGAAGCAGATGGGGAAGGGGAACAGAGGCCTGGCAACAGGCCAGAAGGCTGCTGGAAGGCAGGCTGGCAGCAGGAACCCTCAAGCAGGGCATGCAGCACAGAGACAGACCCAAGTGGTCAGCGGTGTTAGGCACCTGATCAGAGGCCTCTTCCCACCTGGGACCTCAGGAGTGGGGGGGGTGGGTCTCAGAGGAGGCAGGAAATTGTTAGTTCCTGAGTGCCGAGTGTGTTTTGGCCCCTGGGTCTGGATATGAGCCCGGCCTGCCTGGGTCAGAGGCTGCTGATGCTGGTTGTAGGGGCAGGAAGCAGCCCTGAGAGGGTGCCCTGTGCCTCCATGGACCAGGAGACCAGGCAGGAAACATACCTCATCTTGCTCATTTAATCCATGAGCTAATGGGTCGGCTTGGTGCTCCTGTCCTTCCTGGTTAAAGGTCTGTTAGGTCAGATGTGGCTGCCATGGGTTTCTCTCCGAGGGGCTCTACTAGCACCAGCCTATGCCAAACGGGCCCTTCTGCCACTGCAGCATGCTGTGAAGGTGGCTGGAGCCAGCTCTGAGCCACGCTGGTGCATGGCCAGCTGTGTACCCCCTCACCCAACCTTGGCATTGCAGTTGTCCCCCAGATCCCCTCCACCCTGTTGGGGTTTCCATGTGGCTGTCCTGGATCTGTCTGCCTCAGCCTCCTCGGTACTAGGGCAGAAGGGCTCAGTGAAGACTCTGGCTCTGGTACCCCGGTGGCCTTGGGCAATGCTACCACATCCCCCTGGCTAGTGGGAGTTAGCGTGCATCTGCTAGTCCAGCTCGGGCTGGCAGCAGAGCCCCCTGGCTCGTGAATGCCCCGGCGCACCAGGGAAGTGGGGAGAGCCCCTGCAGTGGGGCCAAAGGGACCAGTCCCATGTACTAGGGTGGGGGGTGCCCTGTGTGCCTTTGGAGGTAGCACCAGGAAGGACAGGCCACGTAATCTGCCTGCCAGCATCTGCACCATGGTCCCCAGGACCTAAGGAGTGCAGAACAGTTGAGGACTCTGCTTCCCCCACCTTTCCCCAGGGGTTCCCTGCAGACTGCCAGGGTAGTCCCAAGTGGGAGTGAGGGTGGAGGGGGAAAGAAGCAGAGCCTGGGGCACACACATGAACAGACAGGCTGCCAGCCTGTGCCACTTGCTGTGCAGGGAGCTGTGCCCCATCCCCTGTGCGGAGCAGGCCAGAAGTGCTGCCCCAACCCCGGCCCTGCATGGTCCCAGGCACATTCAGATCCCGGCTTGTCCGGGAAGGAGAGCTGCCAGGATTGCTGACTCACTCGGGCGCTCACAGCGAGCGCCTGGAGCCTGCTCCTTTTTGCTGGCTGCTCTGCTCCTTAAGTTTGTGGGGGGGTGGCAGATCTAAGTTGTCTGTCCTCACACAGGCGTAATGGGCTGCTGTGGCTGGTGGGAGGGCTTCAGGGCCAGCCTCTGGTATGTGGTGGGGCCCTAACTCTGTCCCGGCTGGCTAGTCTGCAGAAAGAGATAATCCCTCTGAAGCCTGTGAAGTACCAAACCTCCCTCTGCTACGGCCCAGCCCTGGACAGTGTCCTCTGACCCCGGTCCTCTGTTTTCCTGCCCCCTCCCCCCCCAGCACTGCTGACGGGCTTCTCTTGCAGGCCTGCTGAGCCACCCCGGCCCTGTCGCGCTCGCAGCTGAGCCCCCACCCCTCCAAGAGCTGGTGTGTGCTGCCGAGGTCTCCGAGCAGCTGGGCCCCGGTTGCTACCACAGGCCAGGCCATGACCAGCAGAGGTGCCGCCAGGCCCAACGGTCAGTCACAAGCCAGCAAGATCTGTCAGTTTAAGCTGGTGCTGCTGGGCGAGTCGGCTGTGGGCAAGTCCAGCCTGGTGCTGCGCTTCGTCAAGGGGCAGTTCCACGAGTACCAGGAGAGCACCATTGGGGGTGAGTTGCTGCCTGCCTGTGCACCTGTCCAGGTGTCCTGCCCACATGGCTGTAGAGGGCCCAGGCTCCCAGCCTGCAGTGAGCAGCAGGGAGGCAGCCCAGCTGCTGGGGCTGCTTGCTGCTGCTTGAGTGGGTGCTCGCAGCTGGCATGGGTTGTGTTGCCCTGTGGGTGGAGCATGGGGGGGGTCTAAATATCTGGACCTGGTTTCTCCCAGGAGGAGCCAGAGAAGGCTGATGCTTCGACTTGGAATGACTTTAATTGGGGGCAGGGCACGTGTAGGGCCTCAATCTCCCAGGGCCTGATGGGTGCTCAAGGGAGAGCACCCCCAAGGGTCTCAAGGAGCAGGGCCCAGGCTGCTGACTCTTCTCTCCACTTGCCTTTGCCAGCGGCGTTTCTCACACAGTCTGTCTGCCTGGATGACACAACGGTTAAGTTTGAGATCTGGGACACGGCCGGCCAAGAGCGGTACCACAGCCTGGCCCCCATGTACTACCGGGGTGCCCAAGCGGCCATCGTGGTCTACGACATCACCAACCAGGTAGGCCTGCTTCACACCTTGCTCACAGATTCTCAGAAGTTTAGGGCTGGAAGGGACCTTGTGAGATCATTGGGTCTGGCCCCCCTGCTTTAGGCAGGAAAGACTGCAAATAACCCCAGCAAGGTGTGCGTCCAGTCTCCTTTTGAAAATCGCCAGGATAGGTGCATGCACCACCCCTGCTGGGAGCCTGTTCCAGGGTCTGGTCACACAAACCATAAAGAAGTGTTTGTTTTTTGTTTTGTTTTTTCCCTTGTATCCAATCTGAAACCTTCTAGGAGTTTGACTGTTGCTCCTGGATTTTCCCCTGTGGCACTTTGGTGAATAGTTGTTTGCCTAGCCCTTGATGCTCACCCCAGATACTTGTCAGCTGCCACCAAATCCCCCTGAAGCTGTCTTATTTTCTAGGCTCAACAGTCCCATATCTGTCTGCCTTTCCTTTATGGCTTTCTCTTCAGGAGGGGCTGGTGGCCAGCTCTTCCGGGTCCTCCCCAGGGCTCCCTGCCTGTGCTCCCTGGTAGGAAGTGGGTAAGACTTTGCAGCCCTCTCAGGTGTGGCGCATTTGGCTCTGGGACCACATACTGGTAGAATGCAGGGGGCTGAAGTCTGGGCCACCGCAGGGGGGGCCCTTGTCCCCCATGTAGATGGAGGCCTCCATACAGTGCTGCAGAGGGGCCCTGCGGTTCTGTGCCCCTTGCCAGGTATGGGTGACTGGGAGCCACTTGCTTTTGCCATCCAGGCTGAGATCTGATGCCTTGTCCTTCCCCCTCCAGGAGACATTTGCACGAGCAAAGACATGGGTGAAGGAGCTGCAGCGGCAAGCCAGCCCCAACATAGTGATTGCCCTGGCAGGCAACAAGGCTGATCTCGCCAACAAGCGCATGGTGGAATATGAGGTGAGGAGCCAGTCAGGGCTGCCAGGCCTCTTGCCCCCTCCCTCAGCTCCCCGGGGCCTCCTGACTCTCTCAGGCCTCCAGCTAGGGCCCAAGAGACCAGGGACTGGGACAAGAAGTCATTGGATGCCTGGGGGGACAACCCTCCACCCATGTGACACCCCCCCCCCCGCCCCCATCCTCTTGGAAGGACCTGCTCTGCAGCTATACGCAGGGCTCACTCGGGCACCTCTGTCTCTTCCAGGAGGCACAGGCCTACGCAGATGACAACAGTCTGTTGTTCATGGAGACCTCGGCCAAGACGGCTATGAATGTTAACGACCTCTTCCTGGCAATAGGTGAGACCCTGGCAGAGGCACAGGCAGTTAGATTGTGGAGCTGCCTGGTCCCACAGTCCCAGAGTGGAGGCGGCAGTCAGGGGGGAGCCCCTCATCCTGCTGCTGGAGCACTTGATTGACCTATCGAGTCTTCCCTTGCACTCCAGACAGTGCTGCAGGGCCCTGGGGGTGGTGGAGACCAGAAAGCTCTTGGCAGTGGTGCTTGGTCAGGAGCATCCGGAAATGAGATCAGAGGGGAGGGAGCCTGGCCAGGCTGCTGTCGGCTCAGCCGGGTCTGTCTGGCAGCGCAGCACTTGGCACCCGCTAGAGGCTCCTTGGTGCCTGGCTGCGTACTGCTTCTGATGTCTGGGATGGAGTATTGGCAGTACCCAGCCCTGGGGCCACTGGGCCCTCCTGCTCGGGCTTGTGGGCTGGGGCAACAGTGTGAAGCAAGCCAAGCTCTTGAACCCAGGGAAGGGTGGCCTGGGGCTGGGAGATGTTAGGCAGGGGTAGCTCTGTTCCTTCTCTCCCCTCACACACTCTCTTGCTTTCTCCTCGCTGCAGCAAAGAAGCTGCCAAAGAGTGAGCCCCAGAGCACGAGCGGTGCGGCAGGGCGGCCCCGGGGTGTGGACCTCCACGAGCAGAGCCAGCAGAACAAGAGCCAGTGTTGTAGCAACTGAAAGGGCGCGAGCAGCCGGCACAGAAGGAAGAGCGACGATGTAACCTCCCCCTGCCCCCGCCCCCTGGCGCCCGCCCTCCGGCAGCTCCCGCTAACGGCACTTTTTACTGCTTTGACACCGCCAGGCGCCCACCACCGCCACCTGCGGGACGTGACCAACCGCCCGCCTGCTGGGGACAGCAGCTTCCCAACACAAACTTTTCTCCACTTTGTATTATAGGTGCCACTCGCTCCTGCAGCTGCTCGTCCCCCGCCCCTACCCCTTGCCTGGTAACGCGTGTCCTCGGTCTGCTAACATCTCTCCTGCCCTCCCCTTCTCCCATGCAGGGCAGGGGCTGAGTGAAAGGGGCAGCGGGGACCCTGCGGGCAGCTGGATTGCTCCCGGTGGCGCAGCTTCAGGGGGTGTCTCTTTTTTCTTTCCCCCTTCTTTCATGGATCCATCGTTTTTTAATTCCTCTCCTGTCTTTCCATGTGCAGGGGGGAAGCTGCAGTGTCCTTAATTTTTACCCAGGTGGCCTTTTTTCTTTTTTTCCTGTCAAGGGTTGGAAGTGATTTGGGGGAATGGGGGTGACTGGAACATCTGGCCCCTGCTAGCCTGGGGCATAGGATTTCCCCCCCTGCCATCACCCCGTGCATGCCCAGAACCCCCCAGATGCACTTCCACAACCAGGCAGATGTTCTGTTGCTTTCCCCTTCCCGGTAACCCAGCCTCACCTAGGCCAGGCCCACGTGCCTCGTATCTCTGCTGGGGGCCCAGTGTCGTCTGGCAGACCCACCTGGGCATGGGTGTTTTGAGGTGGGGGTGTCATTGGGGGTGACCCCTCCCTTGTGCTCTCCCTCTGGCCTCCAGTTGCCCAGGGCCCTTCCCACTTGCACTTTAGTCACAGACGTCCACACGGGCTGCACCTTGGGTCATGGTCAGGTCACGCGCGGGTGTTCACGGGGAAGGGGCCGTTGCGCCAACTTCCGCCTTCTTTGGAGGATCTTCTCAAAGGCTTTGTGCTTCATGGGGCAGAGGGGCCAGGCACCTTCAGTCCCACATGGCAGCAGGGGGGGCTGGGGCCTACGTTGCCCTGGGGCAGGGTTAGGGTGAGGGTAGGAGCAGGGAGGGGGAATGAACCAAGCCTAAATAGGTGGAGACAGGGAGGTGTGAGGCTCCCCTGAGCAGAGCTGGGTGCAGGAAACTGATCAGGCAAGGGTGGGGAACCCAGGGGCCTGGGAAGGGCCAGACTGGGAATCCTGCTCCATGTGGGAAGAAACTTGGGCTGGGGTGGTTTTGTTTGTTTTTTTTCCAGGCCCCTGGCAGAAGATGGGGACGGGGTGGCCTGGAGGCCCTAATGAGCTCTACCCCGCCATCTCCTGGCCCCAGCACAAGGGGGGGGGGGTGCTGCCACAGCATGGGGTGAGCATCCCTTTTCCTCCCCAGGCCCTTGCACACACCTGTCACAGGCATCACAGCCTCGGTTACACAGCACCTCTTGACGGAGGCTTTGGGTTATGAGCCCCGTCTCTGTCGCCCATGGTGCTGGGCTGTGGGTGTCTGCAGGCGTTTGCCTTAGCCTCTGTGGCTGTCCATGGTGTGGCTGAGCCCACATAGGTTGCACGTGCCTCTGTCAACCCTGTTCTTGCTGCAGTGACCCATTGCTGGCCTCTGCCTCTAGCCCCCCTGCATCTTCTCCCCCCCCCCCCCCACACACACACACTGTGGGGTGGGAAGTAGTGTCTGTACACCCTTCTCTGCTCCCCAGGCAGTGTTGGCACTGGGGGCACGGCAGGATCAGGCCCCCACCCTCCCTTTACAGGCTGGTCTCTTTCTGGCTTGAAGCCTGGACCAAATTGGGACACTGCAGCTTAAAGGTTCCCCACCCCGCCCCCCCAGTCCCCCCTTCCTGGCTGTTTCCTTTGATCAGTTTTTTTCTTTTGGTTCTTTTTTGCTTTTTGAGAGAGCTCCTCCATCGCCCTGAAATAACAATCATGGTAACACCCCACTGCTGACTGACCCATGTATTTAATGTAAGTAAACCAGAAACCAGTGTATTCGACTGGCGGCTGCTGCCTGGTGTCTGGGGACAGGGGAGTTTGGCTGGGAGCTGGGCATGGGGAGCATTTTGCAGTCTTGTCTTTCCCCTGCAGTGCTGGGACTGGAGCTGGGCAGGGGAGAATAAGTTGGGGAAGAGCCTGGGCCCGTGCCAGGCCTGGGCCTTGCCGTACTCTGCTTGGAACAAGCAGCAGATTTTCATAGATTTTGTAAACATCTGGGCTGGAAGGGACCTCCAAAAGATGATTGAGACCAGCCCCCTGCCCGAGGGGCAGGAAGTCAGGTGAGGTCATAGGATCCCAGCAAGATAAGCATCCAAATTTCTCTTGAAGGCATTCAATGTAGGTGCTTGAACCACCTCAGATGGCAGGCTATTCCAGGCCTTGTGGGGGGTTTGGACAGTGAAGAAATTCTTCCTTGTTTCAGGCTGGACACAGTAATGGAGAACTTTTGTGACCATTCAGCTTGGTCATCCTTTGGGGTGCTCTAGTCAACAACCGTGAGATCCTAGTGAGCACCCCTGATAAACTTATAGGTGGCCATCAGGTCCCCCTCTGAGCCTGCACATTTCCAGGCTAAAGAGCCCCATTGGTCTCAGCCTGTCCTCATAAGGTCTGTTTTCCTGACCTCTGATCATGCACGTGGCTCTTCTGGATTCTCTCAAGCTTCTCCACAGCCTTTTTGAATTGCGGAGCCCAAAACTGGACACAGTACTCCAGCTGCGGCCTCGCCAAGGCCGAGTACAAGGGGAGAATGACGTCCCGGGATTTGCTGAGGAAGCAGCTAAAGATACAAGCCAGCGTTTTGCTGGCCGCAGCGCCACACTGAAGGCTTATATTTGTCGTGTGCTCAAGAAAGGCACCCCCACGTCCCTTTCACGCAGGGTGCTAACTACTGTAGCACTGCTGAGCCTATAAGCACGGTGCAGGTTTCCTCCCAGGGTGGAGAACCTTGCATTTTTTTTGGTGTTAAACACCACCAGGTTCTCATCTGCCCATCTCTTAAGCCTGGCCAGGTCAGCCTGGATCACCTGCCTGTCCTCGGGTGTGGATTTTTTTTTTTTTTTTACCCCAGAGTTTGGTATCATCAGCAGACTTGGCCAGGCCCCTTCTGACTCCAAGATTCTGCTCCTATCTCCCAGGAGGAAATTCAAGTCAACCTAGAGCTCTGTGCTTTTTATATAAAGGAGCTGCAGAAAGGTGCATAGGCAACAGGGAAGGATGGTGTGGACTCCTGCCACACTGTCTATGCCCTCACTTGTCCCAAGGCCTCACACCAGTGCTCTCAGTTATATCTTCCCCGGGTGGGAGGTGCCCTGAGCTTTGCCAAGAGTGCCTGCAGTCACTGCTTCTAGCCCAGCCATGGGTGCCCTGTCCCTAGTGGTCCAGCTAGCTGCTCCTGGCCCCTGAGAGGGCTAGCCCCCCAGGGCTGTGCAGACTGGGAGCAGATCCTAGCAGCCCAGCTGGGAAATGATATGGCAGCCCTTCAGGTCCAGCAGCTGTGGGGACTGGCAGGCTTCAGTCTTGGGTGCAGCAGCAGTGTCTCCTGGGGCCCTAGGGCTTTGTTCCGTACACCTGGTTTGGCCCTGTCCCTGGAGATGCAGGGCCTGGTGTGCTGCCTGGGTGTCATTCCCTTGGCCTGCTCTGCAAGCAAGCTGGGGGCTTGGCCCTGGCCCCGGCCTCCGTGGGGTTAGGGTTTGGCTGTGGAGGAGGCTATGGCAGGCTGTGCTGGGGTCTCCTACCTCCGGCACTCCTGGGTGCTTGGAGCTGTGCCCAGGTAGTTCCTGGCGCCAGCCTTGCCCTGCCCCTTGATCACACAAACTAATGGGAATCAAAGAGGCTGGTTCCGGTCCACCCCAGCCTCAGCTCCGGGTGCAGGTGGGAGCAGCTGGAGGGAGGATGGAGGGGTGGCCTGGGCTTCTCCCTCTATTCCTGCCTCCATCTGTGGGGCTGGGGGGGGTGGGGGGAATATGGGAGAAAGGGAAGGAGGTGGCACCCAGATAAACCACCTGCAGCCCCTGATAAGGCCAGGGCTGGTAAGCACATGGGCGTTGCCTGGTGCTGGGGGAAGCTCGTTGGGCTACTGCCCCTCTGCCTGCAGCAGCCGAAGGTGCCAGCTCTTTCCTTGCCTTCCTGCTCTTGGGTGCTGCAACCCCCCGGCACAAGCTCACAGGAGATGGGGAAGCCGGAGGGTCCCTAGGCCAGTTGTGGCTGTGCCAGCTGTCCAGGTGGGCTCTGCTTACCAAAGGGGTGGGTAGAGGCAGTGCTCCCCTGCTTGTCCCCCATGGGAGCAAGGCCCTGGGTCTGGCCAGTCCTGCCTCTGCACTTTGGGGTGGAGGCTCAAGTCTATGCAGGGGGCTGGGGAGCCACAGGGCCCCTGACATGCTGCAGGGGCTGTGGCTGGGCAGCGCCGAGCAGTCAGCCTGGGCCCTTCTAGCCCTGGAGCAGGGGCTTGTACTGGGGGTCGGAGCCAGGGGAAGGAGCCCGCTCCTCCATGCAGGCCCCCCCTTCCCATCCCCGGGCCAAAGCCAGTCCGTGTGGGGGCCCTGGCATTTGCATGGCCCCAACCCCAGCTGCACCCTCCAAGCGGCCTGGTGCCAGCCAGGGTGGCATGGGGATTTTCATAGATTTGATAGACATTAGGGCTGGAAGGGACCTCGGGAGATCATCGAGTCCAGCTCCCTGCCCAAAGGGCAGGAAGTCAGCTGGGGTCATAGGATCCCAGCAAGATAAGCATCCAATTTACTTTTGAAGGTGTTCAATGTAGGTGCTTGAACCACCTCCGCTGGCAGACTGTGCCAGACTTTGGGGGCTCGGACTTCAAAGAAATTCTTCCTTATGTCCAGCCTGAAACGGTCTTGCAGGAGTTTGTGACCGTTCGACCTCGTCATCCCTTGGGGCGCTCTGGTGAACAGACGTTCCCCCAGATCCTGGTGGTCATCCCTGATAAACTTATAGGTGGCCATCAGATCACCCCTGAGCCTGCGCTTTTCCAGGCTAAAGAGTCCCATGGCTCTCAGCCTGTCATCGTAAGATCTGTTTTCCTGACCTCTGATCATGCGCGTGGCTCTCCTCTGGACTCTCTCAAGCTTCTCCACATCCTTTTTGAATTGTGGAGCCCAAAACTGGACGCAGTACTCCAGCTGCGGCCTCACCAAGGCCGAGTACAAGGGGAGAATGACGTCCCGGGATTTGCTCGAGAAGCATCTATGGATGCACGCCAGCATTTTGGTCGCTTTACTAGCCGCAGCATCGCATTGCAGGCTCATGTTCATCTTGTGGTCAGTGATGACCCCCAAGTCTTTTTCTTCTGTAGTGCTAACCAACGTAGCACTGCCGAGCCTATAAGGGTGCTGCAGGTTTTTCCTCCCGAGGTGGAGAACCTTGCATTTTTCGGTGTTAAACACCATCAGGTTCTCATCTGCCCATTTGCTGAGCTTGTCCAGGTCAGCCTGGATCACCCGCCTATCTTCTGGCGTGGATGCTTTGCCCCAAAGTTTGGTGTCATCGACGAACTTGGCCAGTCCACTCCTGACTCCAATGTCCACATCGTTAATGAAGATGTTGAACAGGATGGGTCCCAGGACAGAGCCTTGAGGGACCCCACTGGTCACAGGGCACCACGATGAGTGACTGCCATCAATCACAACCCTCTGGGTCCGACCACGAAGCCGATTTCCCAGCCAGCGGATCGTGGTGGAGCCAAGGCCACGGGCTGGGAGCCAACGTGGCCGCCCGTTCCCAGCCCTGCTGAGGCCATAAATCACCCAGCTTCCTCTTCCTGGGAACCGGGGGGGGGGGTACTACCTGGGCACTTGCCCTGGGTTTGAGTGAGTAGGAGCCCCCCCAGCAGGGCACTGCCTCAGCCCAGTGCTGCCTGGGGGTAGGGTCCTGCCTTAGCCCCTGCCCTGCACTTGAGGGGGGTGGGGGTGGGAAGGGGGGTCTGGGCAGTGCCCTGCTGGGGGGTGGGGGTGCCATACCTTAGCCCCTGCCCTGCCTCTGGGGGCACAGCCCTGCCAAGGGGCTCCTATCCCAACCCAGGCCTGCCTTGGGGTGGGGGGTCCTGCCTTACCCCCTGCCCTGCAGCTGGAGGGGTCTGGGCACTGCCCTGCCGAGGAGCTCCTGCCCCAACCCGGTGCAGCCGGGGGTTTGAGCAGTGCCGGGGCCTGGGGCCGGGAGGAGCATCCCGCCGTGTGCCCTGGTCCCCGCAGACACGTGCTGCGCTCGGCCCCGCCCCCCAGGACTCTGCCCCTTTAACACCCCCCGCTCCCGCCAAGGGGCGTAGCTTGTGCCACCCCTGACGTCACCCGCGGGGCCCCGTCTCCGACTTAAAGGCGCCGCGGGGGGAGGGGGGGGGGTATTCGCGGTGTGCGCCGCTCCGAGACCGCCCGTGCCTGGCGCAGCTCGCAGGTGCCGCGGGGGACCGGCCTTGCGGGGGGGCCTGGAGGGAGGTGCAATGGGGAGGGGGCTCCCCTGGGGGGCAGGGCCGGAGCACAGGGTGCAGGGGGGCCTGGGCGGGGGGCCCCGCTCCCCCCATGCAGAGGGTCTGCCGCCCCCCCCAGAGGTAGAGGGCTCCCGCTGCCCCCCAGCCTCTTCCCCCCAATGTCACCGGTTCCAAAGTCGCGGC
This sequence comes from Crocodylus siamensis, assembly GCF_052110815.1. Lineage (NCBI taxonomy): Eukaryota > Metazoa > Chordata > Crocodylia > Crocodylidae > Crocodylus > Crocodylus siamensis. Next base: position 6,106,138 of record NC_143400.1, read on the forward strand.
GGGGGATGGGGGGGGGTCTGGCACCGGCACCGGCGCATCCCGTGCCCTGGCGCTCGTTAATCATTAGCGGCCGGGGAGGGGCGCCTGCCCCCTCTCCCCCTTCCTCCGCGGGGTGCGGGGCGGGGGCCACGGGCTGCCTGGGAGCCCCGGCTGGCCCTGGGGTGGGGCGCAGGGTCATGGGCCAGGTCTCTCTCTGGGTGCAGGTGCAGGTGCAGCCGCGATGTTGCTGATCAGAACAGCCGCCAGGAGCTGCTGGGCCCTTCAGGGCGTCCCCAGGTACGAGGGGGCCGGCGCTGCTGAGGTCGGGAGTCTCCGTCGCCCTTGCCAGCCTTGCCCCTGAAGTCACTGCCTCGCCGCCTCCGGGGAAGCGGACAGGATTAGATCCCGCTTCCCTGGGGATGCTCCTCGGGCTTGCGGACACCTCGGCAGGTCCCAAGACCTGCCCCGCGGTGCTAATCTAATCTCTGTGCCCGAGACCCCTCTGCGAGCGCGGCCGGGGGGGGGCCCAAGGGATCTCAGGGCTGGGAAGGCAGAGATCCCTTTATGGCCCTACGACAGCATTATCTTATCGCGCCTCGGGATGAGCTGGGTCAATGTCCCTGTGCAAGCAGGGAGGCTCTGCTGAAAGGGAAAGCTCCAGGGCAGGTTGAGCCCGGCTGGGTGCTGAAGTGCAGCTGCTTCAGGGGAGGCGCCTGACGTAGCAGAGTGGCATCAAGCCCCAGCATCCTGCCCCGCTGCGTATGGGGGCCGTCTCTGGCTCTGTCCTCACGGGTGTGCTGCCTTGTCCCCCAGGGTGGCAGCCAGAGCATGCACAGCCTGGACCCCAACCCACACCCATGGCACCTGGAGCGGGAGCAGCCACAGTGGCAGGAGCAGGTGGAGGCGGAGGGCGACGGCCGTGGGGGCCCTGCTGGGCCTGGGCACTGCCCTGGCCTATGGGGGGCACCGCCAGCAGGTGAGGACTTGGGGCTGGGGGAGGGCAGGGCTGTGGTGGGGGTGAGATGTGATGAGCAGCTTGGATCTCTGCTTCAGGCCTGACAGGTAGGTTTGGAGCTGGCCTAGCTGCTTGGGACGAGCGGGGCTTCCTTTCCTGTTCCTGGCTGGTGGGGGCGGTGGGGCCAGTCCGGACTCCTGGGTCCACCCTGGAGCAGGTGCACGTGTGCTGAGCTGCCCCGTGTCTCTGCAGACAGCCCAGTTGGCGTCAAGCCCCCAGGACGCCACGCTGGAACCCTTCCCACTGTACACACGGGAGGAAGTGGGGAGACACCGCAGCCCCGAGCAGCGTGTTTGGGTGACTTATGGCCGCGAGGTCTTTGACGTCACTGATTTCCTGGACCTGCACCCGGGCGGGCGCAGCAAGATCCTGCTGGCGGCCGGTGGTGCCCTGGAGCCCTTCTGGGCCCTGTATGCAGTGCACAACCAGGCGCACGTGCAGGACCTGCTGCGGGAGTACAAGGTGGGCGAGCTGCACCCCGAGGAGCTTCCAGCCCCAGCGGCTGCCGACGACCCCTATGCTGGGGACCCGCCGCGCCACCCTGCGTTGCACGTCAACAGCCTCAAGCCCTTCAATGCGGAGCCACCGGGCGAACTGCTGGGTGAGCACTTCCTGACGCCCCCCGAGCTCTTCTTCAAGCGCAACCACCTGCCCGTGCCGCACGTGGACCCCGATACCTACCGCCTGAAGGTGGAAGGGCCGGAGGGCCGCACGCTGTGTCTCTCACTGCAGGACCTGCAGCGCCGCTTCCCCAAACATGAGGTGACGGCCACGCTGCAGTGTGCTGGCAACCGCCGCAGCGAGATGAGCCGCGTCCGCCCTGTCAAGGGACTGGAGTGGGGCATCAGCGCCATCAGCACGGCACGCTGGGGCGGGGTCTGGCTGCGGGATGTCCTGGCCGACGCCGGCTTTGCCGAGGAGCCCGAGAGCCAGCAGCACGTCTGCTTCGAGGGGCTGGACAAGGACCTGACAGGTACAGCTTACGGTGCATCCATCCCTTTCCACCAGGCCATGAGTGCCCGTGCTGACGTGCTGCTGGCCTATGAGATGAACGGCGCAGCGCTGCCCTGCGACCATGGCTTCCCGCTGCGTGTGGTAGTGCCGGGCACGGTGGGTGCCCGCAACGTCAAGTGGCTGGGCCGCATCTGGGTGAGCACAGAGGAGAGCCCCAGCCACTGGCAGCGCAATGACTACAAGGGCTTCTCGCCCAGCGTGGACTGGGACACAGTGGATTACACCACAGCCCCCGCCATCCAGGAGCTCCCAGTGACGTCAGCCATCACGGACCCAGCACCTGGCGGCACTGTGGCCTCCGGCGAGGTGACAGTGAAGGGTTACGCCTGGAGCGGGGGTGGGCGTGGCGTGGTGCGCGTGGATGTCTCGCTGGACGGCGGCCACACGTGGCAGGTGGCCGAGATGCAGGGGGAGCAGCAGCCGCCGGGGCGGGCCTGGGCCTGGAAGCTGTGGCAGCTGACGGCCCCCGTGCCCCCCGGCACCACGGAGCTGGACATTGTGTGCAAGGCTGTGGATGCCAGCTACAACGTGCAGCCTGACACGGTGGGGCCTATCTGGAATCTGCGCGGCGTCCTCAGTCATGCTTGGCACCACGTGCGGGTGACTGTGGCTGAGGAGTGACCAGGCTGGCTTGTGCTACAGCCCCTGTGGGACGCTAGTCTGGCAGGTCTCAGCTGAGGCATGAAGCTTTCACAGGGAGGAAAGCAAACCCCCCTAGCCTGGAGCCCCCTGGGAGGGGCTGGCAGATGCCCCTACTGCCCCCACTGCCCGGGGGTTTTGCTCTGTGCCCCCTCCTGCCACCCCTACTCCGGTCCGTCCTCCCCAAGTCCTGATGCCCCCCCTTCCCCAGCTCCATGTCTTCTTACAGACTCTTCTTCCTGCCCCTCCCACTGCATGTGCCTATCACAGGCGACCTCAAAGGGCCCAGCCTTATCGGAGACGTGTGAGAATTGGGCAGGGGCCGAGATTATGCCGCTTTTATGGACTCCAGTGCAATAAAGCACCACCCTGAAGGCGAATGCCTGAGTCTGGCACAACTGGACTTTCCCCCAGACTTTACCCTGTGCCTTAGCCTTGCTGCCCAGGCTCTGCTACCCGGTGCCCCCTGCTGTGTGCTCGATGTGCTCTGGGGCATCCCCTACCCCCGCCAGTGCAGCCTTGGGTTCCTCCACTGCAGGCCGCACTCTTTAGCAAAACCTCCCCTTGACTTGGAGCTCTGCTTCCTGACCTGGTCCTGCCAACAGGCCTTGCCAGGGCTTTGCATGTAGAGGCCTAGGTACCCCACATGCTTGGGGGGCCACGGCCACAGCCCCAATCGCTTCCCCTTTGTGGAGCTTCCTGGACTTTTCTGTCCCCAAACTGGCGTTTCTGGTGGTGAGACTATGCGGCTGTGATTATCAGGGCTGATTTTCTTGCAGTCTCCAGGAAAGACGGAGGCGAGCCTCCACCTGGCTCCATGGTCCCCACCAACGTGCTGCCTCAGGGCTGAGCTCCCCAGCACCAATGCCACCCATATGCCCCTCCAAGCATCCGCATCCCAGGTGCCTGCCTGATGCCATCATCCCGTTCCCAAAGCCGCTGTGGTGCATTTTGGGATGCTGGGGCTTGGGCGGGCGCAGCCCCCAGGGCGATGTTCCTTGTTCTGGCTGAGCTTATCCCCTCCCCACTGGGTGCCTCAGTTTCCCCGCCCAGGACACCACTGCCTTGGCCCAGGTGGGGGAATAGGGCTAGGCCCCAACTGCAGGGCATGGGCACCACCTGCTGGATCACTAGCACCACTGCAGGGCCCAAGGGGTCCAGACCCAGGACAACGTGGCAGGGACAGGGAGGCCTGAGATGCAGCAGAGCTGGAGCCAGGAGAAGGGGCTCTGCTGCCCCTGAGCATGGAGCTGGCACTGCTGATTAGGGGCCCCCTTATCCCCAGCGTGGGCTCAGGGGGCCTGTGCCCAAGGCAGCTGGTCTCAGGCGGCATGCAAAGCCTCCAGCACCCCTGCAGTCGGTCTGGAAGGTGCAAGGGCGACAGGCTGGGGAAGCAGATATATCTCTGGCATGAGGGCAAAGAGCCTGTCTGACCGTGGCTTGGCCCAGACGGATGCTGGGGGGGATGGGGGTACCCAGGCCCCAGCACCTGTTGCATGCGGGCTGGGGGGGTTGCACCTGCTGGCCCGGTCTGGGTTTGGGGGATTGGAGGCAAAAGCAGAGGTGGGCCCGGGCGGGGGGGGGAATCTGGGGTGAGGGCCGCCCAATCCCCCCCAGCCCTTGTTGTGGGCAGTGAGATGACAGGGGCCAGCCCGGGAGTGGGGGGGGCCAGCAGGGCTCCACGGGGCCTGCCTAGGATTGATGCAAATGAGCAGTGTAATACACAAATGAGCAACGTTTTCTGCAAATGAGCAACGATTTATGCCTTCATTAGTAATTAACCCCCGCGCCAGGGCTGCCAGCGATCACCTGCCCCGGGAGGGGCTCGATACCTGATCAACCCCCCGTCGATTCCCGATCGATTCCCCGCCCCATCGATCCCCAATCCCAATCGATCGGGCATTGTGGGAGGGGGGGCGGGGCTCCCCCGTGAATCCATACCTCGCTTATCAATAATCGATTATCGATCGTCCCTCCCATAGCCACCCCGTGCAGTCCCGAGCCCGGCCTGCCGTATCGATGCTCTCGGCGCTCGGCTGCTCTCCCCCGCCCCCCTCCATGCGCTCGGTCCTCGCGCGCTGCCCTGCTGGATTCCGTCCCCCAGCCCCGCTCGATGCTCTCGGCGCTCGGCTGCGCCCTCCCCCGGCCCCGGACGATGCTCTCGGCGGCTGGAGGCGCTCGGCGCTCAGCTGCGCCGCCTGTCTCCTGGCAGTGGGGCCGGAAGTGGCTCGGGGCGGGAGGGGCGGCAGGGGGGGGCTCGCTCCCTCCTCAGGTGAAGCCTCCGCCGATGGAGCCGCCGCGGCCGCGCCGCTGAGCCCCCCCCCCAGCGCCCACCCCCGCGCGGCCGGGCCGGGGGGGCCCTCCCCGCCCCTCCCCGCAGGTCAGAGGGGGCGGGGCCGGGGGCGGGGCGGGGCGGTGGGTGGGGTCAGGGGGGCAGATGTGGGGGTGGGGCAGAGATAGTGGGGTAGGGGCAGATGTGGGGGTGGGGCAGCTGGAGGGGGCAGATGGGCGGTGAAGTGGGGCTGGGTGGGGGTTGCCGTGGATGCAGCTGAAGCAGGCGGCATGTTGGGGGGGCAGGGCCACTGGGGAGGGGCTATGGGCGGGGGGATTTTAGGGTCTCCTTTACCCCTCCTAGAGGTGCAGGGGCTGCTCCCCCATCCCGCTGCACACCTTTGCCCTCCCTCTGTGCAGCCGGGCCCTGGGCTTCAGGGCTTGGCCCCTCCTGCCCCGACGGAGCCCCCCCGCCCTGCTCTACTCTGCTCTGCTCTGTCCCAGGCCGGCGTGGGCAGTGAGCACCAAGCCCTGCCCCTGGTGCTGAGCCTGGCCCTGGGGCTGCCCAAGAGGGGCCTCCTGGCTCGTTTTGCAACCAAAGTTTCTTATTTCTGGGGGGGTAGGGGGACGGCAACTCCCCCTTTCTCACTGTCAGGCTGCCTAAGGGGCTCATGTCCGGGCAGGTCTTCATGGTCTTCTCAGTCCCGTGGAGTGGGGAACCCCTTCCCTGGGGTTGCCCGTGCAAACCCGCACCACAGCAACCAGCTCGGGTGGCGTGATTGTGAAACCAAATCCATGCCCGGCCAGGCGGGGGGGCTGCAGGTGTGGTCAGACCATGCGCTGCACCTCCTTTCCTTGTGTCCGGGGCTGTAGATGCAAGTTTCCTGCCCAGAGCTTTGTGGTGCTGCCCAGAGTGTGGGGGGGCCGAGGGGGTTCCTTTCATGGTGCCGTGCGTCTTCGGTCCATCGGTCCCCAGATGCAAGTGCCTCTGAGTCTGTGTGTGCTTCTTTCCAGCCTCTGAGAGGGCAGAGCTGGGGGTTCTTGCACGGGGGCATTTGTGCACGGCAGCGCTCGGTGACGTCGTGAGATCCAGCGTGGTGCGGGAGCTGGGGCAGGCACGAGCCCACAGCCTGGGACAGTGGATTCATCTCTGGACTGTTCTTGCCTGCGGGACTGATGCACAGGAGCAGGGAGATTGTGTGAAGCACCCGCTTAGCGATTTGAGGCGCCTGCTCCACTGTCCTCATACGTCTTGCAGCTGGTGGAGGTCTGAGCAGAGCGGAACCCTCAGCCTCCCGCACAGACAGAGCTTCACCTCGCCAGAGCCGGGCAACCCCCTCTAGCAACACAACTCGCCTGGCCAGCCTGTGTGCCAGCAGCGCTCACGGAGGGGCTTTCTTCTCTCCCTGTCACAGGCAGCGCTTGGAGGATCCTCTGTGCCCAGCCGTGCTTGTAGGAGAAGGGCAGGGCAGGTCATATGGAGCTCTTGGACCAGATGCTGCTGTTGGCTGCTTCCCAGTGAGCCCCACTGCTGAGTTTGGTGAAGGCTGTCAGGCGAGCGAGGGGAGCTTGGAAGTGGCTTAGCCAGGGGCCCCTGCCCAGGCCCAGAGCGACAGCAATGGGGAAGCATCGGTGGAACATTGGTCCCCTGCCACTCACAAAGAGGCACAAGGCACCATCCCAGAGTAACCACTACCACTGCCTGGTCCTCGGCTGGAAGAGAAGGGGGAGCAGCTCTATTTGGAGAGGGGTTGGGGAGTGTGGCATTGTGACCAGGATGCCCACGGCCACTTGCTGCAGTCCAGAGCCAGGACTTTGGCCCTTGAGCCTGCTCTGCTGAGCTGGTGAGTCTGGCACAGGACGCTGCGTGGAAAGTTCCCCCTTCTGCTGCTGCTATGTGCAAGCCCTAGCTGTCACTGGGGCCTTGAGCAGTACCAGACAAGCTGGTGCTTTGCTGTGTCAAGGCCCCAGTCCACTCTTTGGTGCATGGGTTCAGGCTGCAGTAATGGAAAAGGGCTGTGGTTTATCAGGTTTTTCCAACTGGTACCAGGCAGCAACACCTCCTCAAGAGACAGACTTCTTGTTGAGCCCCCAAGAGACCCTTGGGCCCTTCCTGGCTCAGCCTGGAGTTGCTCTGTGGGGATTGTTGCCTGGAATGTGTTTTTTTCCCATTGCACTGTAGAGCATTTCCCGGCACATGGAGGACCTTGTGATCAGGGCCAGGCTGCGGTGGGTAGGACCGAAGGGCCCAGCCAGGTGACAGCACCCAAAGTCTGCTGCCACTCGCTTTGCATCAGCATTGCTGGTTCATGAGGGGGTTTTTTTTGTTCATTAGGCCGCATTCGGCTCTGCCTGTCAGCGGCATCGCACCCCCATGGGTGCCTCTGAGAGCGGCGTCTGGGCACTCGCGGCACTGATGGAAATAAAACTTTTTAAAAGACAAGACTTTGCCCGGAGCTGCTTTCTGGAGCATTTGCGATGACATGTGCACTCCTTTCAGCCTCCGGCTGGGTCTCTCGGTGGCGTGTGCCTGCAGCTGTGGTGGAAAAAAGCCCTCGTGTTGGAAACTGTGCGGGCACAGATGGAAAGAGCGGGCCGGAAGCAGCAGCAGCAGGGGCCTTCCAGCTTGTACCAAGTTGCAGCCTGCCAGTGGAGATGCTGAGCCTCTCATTACAGCCGCAGTCCTGCCACACATGCTGCATTGATTCCTGTGGCACTCAGCAGGCAGCAATGCTTGTCTCATGGTCCTCATGTAAAGTTTGTCTGTGGATACGAAGTGCTGTCCACAACGTGCAGAGCTGAGGCAATCACCCAGGCTCCTTCGAAAGGCCGGTGGGCTCAGTGATCAGCTAAGCAAGTCTCCCAAGTCAGAGTCCAGGGCTCCACCCGCTAGACCCCACTGTCTCATGAGCATGGAATTGCAGCTGTGTCCCATGCTGCTCTTGGCACCAGCTGAGGCCGGGGCTTCCTCCATTGGTCCTGGGAGCAGAGCAGCCTGTGGCAAAGCTCCCTAGTGCAAATATGCTCCTTTGGGGGATGTGGCCCTCTGTGCATGACTCCATCGCTGCCCAAGCCCAAGGAGTACAGACACACTGGAAAAGGGGTTGGCTTTTAAACCACTGCTTTCCCTGACCCAAGCAGGCCAGCGCATTGAACTGCCCCAAGAGCAGCGGGAGAGGTCGTCCTGTGCCAGCTTTGGGCAGCACCTTGTCAGAAGGAGAAACAAAGTATGTTGTGGTGTTGACTCTGGGCTTTTCTTCTTTCCATGAGTGCTGGGGGTGTCCTGGGGGTGCTACTGGTACTGTGCCCCTCACCCAAGTGAAACAACGGTTTGGAGTTCTCTTGGCAAGCCACTGGGAGAAAGTCTGAGGAGCCTTTAGTGTGGTGCTGTCCCATGGCGCAGGTACTGTGCTGTGCTCACTTATGACCTCCTGTTTCATGTCCCACTGTGTATACAGTACCCAGTAGCCAGTCCTCTGAATGCCGGGTGTAGCTGGCATCTCCAACTCTGTCTCCACCTTGTAGATGGAGAACTTGCCCCATGGGAGGTGAAGTCGCTCACCTGCGGCCAGTCTGGATTGGTGACCGCCAGCAACAGGAGCTAAGTACGGCATCACTGAAGACCTGTGCTCTGTCTGCTACGCTGGCATTTCCCTGGGAGCTTAAAGCCTAATGTGACAGTGGGGATATAGTTCAGAGCACTACCGGGACCTCTCATTCCTGAAGAGAGTTTAATCAGACAAAATTGACCTGCATGGGAACAAAACTGTGTGCCTGTCTCCTGCCCACCCCCCTTTCAGCTTGCAAATGATATGGGGGGGGGAGGGTTCACGCGCCTTTTAGCTTGCAAACAATCCAAGGGAGTCAGGAGTTTGATGGTGGTCACATCTCATGTTCCTTGTTTTGATGGAAGATTTGGCGGCAGACTAGAAAACCGTGGCTGAAACTTCTTAGCCTCCACTAAAGTTATGGCACTGACTCCTTCGGGAAAGTTTCCCCCCGCCCTCCCCCGCACCTGTGATGCTAGAGATCAATAGACCCTCACCCGGTGAAAAATGCTTTAAACCATCTGATGGGGAAACGAATCCTGCCTATTACTTGCTTCTGTGGCTCTCAGGTGTAGCTGTGACCATTACTATAAAGTATTTTTTAAGGATCATAAAGAATGAGCTAAATTCCTCTTGGTCGAGGAAAGCAAACTATCCCAAACCTGCCGGGCACCCACTGCTGCCCTGAGAGAGTCAGAGGCAGCTTAAGGCATCCCTTCCCCATTCATATCAAGTGTAAAATAAAAACTAAGTTGAATAAGAAACATCCCTAGCAGAGAACTTGGTCCTTTTCCCTCTGCAGTTCCCCTCCCGGGAGGAGGCAAACCCTGTTGCTGTTGAGCTACAGTCAGCAGTGAACCCAGAGGTATTTTCATTTGATTGGATTTGTATTTTCAGGTTTGGAGACCTCACATTGCTCCCTCTTGCCTGCAGCTGAAAGTACTTAAATGCTCCAGTGTCTCCCGGCAGGTGCAGGCACTACCTGGGCTTGATTTAAAAACCAGAATGGTTGTAGCCGGTGCGTATTACTGGTTAGTGTTTAAAGGTTTAGTTGGCTGCTGCTGCTTTTTTAACGCAGGACCTTCTAGCTCTTGCATTATAGCTGTCTGATGTAGTGTCTCTTCTACCCGCCACATCCCAGGGTGGAAGTGAGTGACTGCTGAGGGGGGTGAGAAATGCTGAGGCGCTATAGGCAGGAGAGAAGATGAATCTTAGCTGAAGCTGGAAGTGGGACAAAGGTTTCCACTGCCTCTTTCACTCGGGATCTGTCCACCTTGTTAGGGTGATTTATGGGTACCTCCTGCTCCAGCCCTCTGGGAGCTAGACCAGAGTCTGGAAATCTCCTGTAATTTGGTGCCTAGATTTCCAACTAAACATGAGCAGCCCCTGGGGTTGGGATCAGCCACCCCTTCATCCCCGGCATGGAGTGGGGCCCATGCTCGTGCATCCGCAAGACATTTCCTACATAATCAGCAGAGGTGTGTGTGTGTGAACCCCAACGGTTGCTAGAGCAGTTCAGTCCAGATCACCTCTGTCTGCCTGGGGGGGGGGGGGGGGGGGAGGATGAAGAGCACGTGTTTCTGGCCCCCTGGACCTCATGAGTACCTGCAGTCTCTGCGCCTGTCAGGAGTAAGTGAATGCACAGCCTCTTTCAGCTGGCACAGCCTGGCCTGGCCTGAGCTGTCACCAGCACAGATAGCTCCCTCCTTAGTGGACTCCCTGGAGCAGGGTGCGTCTCAGTGGTTGCTGCATCTGTTTTGGCTCTTGATTGTCCTTGCAACACTAGCGGTCAGGGAGGTGTTCTCATGGCTCCCCCAGGGGCCGTATCTTCATCCCAGCCCCCATTTTGGGGAACACGACCAGTCTGGCCACTGCCTCCCAGGCTGGGAGTTGAGACACCTGCAAAAATCATCCTAGAAATCAGCAAGTAGAGCTGGAAGGGACCACAAAGCCCAGGCTGTTTCTAGGGAAGCGCCCCATACGGATCCACTCTGTGGGACAGTCTTAGGGATCTAGTGAAGTTGAGAGAGTTTCGTTCTTCATGGCCTGTCACTCTGCTGAGCCTAACGGAAGGTATGTAATTTCGAATGAGGGGGAGGTTTCCGCGTTGGTGCCCCAATAGCATTGCAGCTTCTCCAGTCTCGTTAAGCTAGAGCATAGCATTCTCCTCCTAAGTCAGCTGTGGGATTAGCGACTGGTGCTAGGATGGTTAAATGCAAGCCTCGTTTTCTAGCCCGCGGGGTAGAACTAGGAGTCATGGGAAGAAATTCAGAGCAGCAGAGTTTAGGCTGACCCCTTCATGCCAGACCCTGGGGGCAATGCACATCTGCAAGCCAGGTGCATCGTGGCCAGGTCTCTGCCTTGCTGACAGCCAGGATGGATTGACTCACAAGGCCGCAGGAGTGAGAACCAATTCCCAGCCCTGTACACACGGGTTCCCCTCACCCTCATTCCACAGGTGGGTGCTGGCCTCCCCAGGGAGGCAAAGTGGGTTGCATGCTGTTGCCTCTGGAGCTTTCAGGCAAGGCCTTGTGAGCCAAAGAGGCTCTTGTGTCTGTTGTGGACAAAACAAGGTCCCCTGAGACACTCAGGAGAAGGGCAGGGATCAGTCCAGTTCTCTGAGCCAAGCTCCCCCCTCCCTGTCCATTGCACGGGCCTGCCTGGGGTGGTCGGGTTGGTAGGTGCTGTGCATCCATTCAGGGTGTGGGGACAGGAGGTCCCATTCTCAATGCAGACATATTGCTGTCCTGGGTGGGGGTCCCCAGCTACTGAGCTGTTTCAGGTCTCTGTTATCATGCTGCTCACCATGCTTTAGGGCACCCTGGTTCTGTGGATGGGCCGGAGCTGGGCTTGAGCCCTCAGGTTTGTCAGCATGGATCTTCACACTTCCGTTGGGAGGGAAGAAAGGCTCTTTAAATGCGCAGCCTGGCTTTGTTTGCACTCCCAGCTGAGGTTCCTCATTATGGCCCATCCTTCCTCAAGGGCCACAGGGCTCCTGGGTGCGTGGTCAGGCTCCCACAGCCATCATCTGTGTGTCATGGCTTTACCCTGCCATCACTGGCACAGGACAGAGGGAGCCTTCACGCTGAGCTGGGGTCTCCTTGCACTTGGTCCCTCCATGGCAAACAGGGCAGAGATCCAGTCATCAGCTGGACAGAGTCCCCAGCTGGCTCCCCACACTGTAATGACCAGCTGCTTGCTTTGTGTGCAAGCCAGTACTCCTAGGCCAGCCCCTCACCTGCAGCATTGATCCGAACAGTTGGTGCTGTGGCCAACACACCGGGGATGGGGCAGGTCCCAGGAGCTTTCCAGCCACGCACGAGAGATGAGGGTTGCTGAGCATAATTGTCTTATCCCAGCACACCAGGAGTTCTCCGTGCAGAGCCTGCCTCTCCAGCAGTGCACAGCACAATCAAAAGCTAAATTATGGGCTCCACACCCACAAAGCAGCCGGATCTATTTCAAACCACAGTCCCCACAGACCTTGGAATATATATTTCAACCTAAAGTATTTCCATCTTGCCAGGTTAACTGCTACCCTGGGACAGGAAGGGACATTCTGGAGCTCTCTGCTTTCCCTCTGCTTGTCAGCCCACCGTCCTGACTGCACAGCCACTGTCTATAACCAGCCCTTGGCCTTGTCAGTGTGACGAGGGCAGATGGCAGAGCCCAGGCATGTGTGTGGGGGGGGTTTGATTGTTCATTTGTTTCTAGCAATTAACTCTAGAATTTGGTAAGAAAGGTACTTGTCTGACTGCAAAATGGGCTGAGACCTGCCAGCTCATCTTCCCCAGCCTGGCAAGCAGCCCCTGGAGGTGACTCTGTCCAGGAGTTGCTGCTGACCCAAACTTGATTTCAACAGCTGACCTGGTAATGAGATGCCATCTCGTCAAAGCCAACTCATCCCTACATTCACTTTTCAATTCAGCACAGCGGGGGGTTAAAAATTAAAATCAAGTGTGTAGTTAGATTGAGCAGGTTAATAGACGCTGACTAATATGCTGTCCACTGCTGGGTTTCTCATGCTGCATCCTGCCACCAGTGAGATGAAGACTATTTATTTGTCTGTTCAATAAGCCATCTTTTCAAAAAAAAAAAAAACTTCTTTAAAGCAGAAGTGCCCAGAGAGGGCCACAACTCATCTCCTTTTCTCTGTTGAGCCCGTATGAGAGTTTGGCAGTGACGAAAGGGAGCAGACGAAAAGTTACTGCCACTGCTTCTTGTGTTCACGTTTTGCAAACTGCGTTTGTTCTCCTCTGTGAGGAGCTGATTCGTCTCCATAAATTATCACTTCTTTTAATTGCTCTCCGCAGCAAACCCTCCCCGCAGTGGAGCACGCTGGCTGCCAGCAACGGCATGAATCCCAAGCAGCGAACGTCGTGTTTCGAAGCCCGTGCGCGTTTTGTTTCTTAAACAGCAAATGTAATTGACAAATAAAAAGCCCATTTGAATGTATAAAACGTTCATTATCTCTGCGGGGCGCCAGGCGGCAAAGCGCAAGGCGGATTCCGCGTCTCTGCTGGCGGGATCTCAGGAATGGCTGCTGCTGGGGGGAACGGTGCTCACGTTCGGTCTTGTTGCCCGAAGAGCGATTCTTCTTCATTGATAAAATGAAGTTATGAGCCTCAGCGCAGCACGACCCACCTGCCCACCAGATATCTCAGCGTTGGCGTTTGGGGGACAGCACCCTGTGGTCAAGGGGTGCAACAGGTCCAGGAGTTGTCTGCACAGCTGCAGTCCTGCCTTACCACCCACAGCACCAGCCTGTGGCTGGTTGTCCTTCTGGGCCCGGGCAGTTTGGATCAGGCGTTGCTTCTTCAGCTACCCCAGTGGATCTCCAGCTGCTTTTCTTCCTCTTTTCTCCCCCCATTTGCCACAGTGTGAATTTGACTTGTAGGGGCTAATGCCATTCCAGGACCCTGCGCCTGGGGGTCGGAGCTGCAATGGCAGAGACCTGTATGAGCTACTTAGGCGCAGCACCCTGTGAGTTGCCCAAACCTTGTGGTGCAAACTGCTCTGTGCCAGTCACTGCTAAAACAGGCTCTTGCTGCCCATAGGTGGAGGTGGGGGCACAAGCTGAGCCAGGGTGGGGGGCCCTCAGGTCAGCAGGGAGGTGTCAAGATCAGTGCTGCATTAAACAAACCAAGGCCAGGTAAGTAATTCCTTTCCTGTGGGATGCTGCCAGGCCAGGCTGGTTTTTGTAGCGTGGTATCTGGAAACAAAACTGCAGCCACCTGACTGAGCTCTGCTTCCCTTCCAGCTCAGCCCCTCAAAGATGGACATAGAAGACTGTAATGGACGTTCTTACATATCCGGTACGTTTCTGTTTTTTTCTCGTTTGTTTCGGACCACGGTATCCAAAGGCCGCCCTGTGCTCCCTGACGCCTGGCTGAAGGTCTAACGCTGATGCCTGTCAAGTCGCTTTACTGCCAGGCCATACTACAGACTCTGAACGTGATGGGGAGGTGGGTTGTTTCCTGCTGTGCTGTGTTAGTCATAGAAATCCTAGAGAAGCGGAGCTGGAAGGGACCTCCAGAGGCCACATCTAGTCCAACCCGCTGCTTGAGGTAGAATCAGCGTTGTCCAAACCAGCCCAGACAAATCCATAAACTAAACTCTTAGTAAAGCTACAGTCAACCCTGGCACAACACAAGACCCACCACAGGGAAAGCAGGGGGACCACGATGACTGGCATCCTGCTGCTGTAAAAGGCTGTTAACATTTGCTGGAAAGGTCCCAGGTAGAGCGTCACTGCCCTCATAACATTCTCCAGTTATTAATACCAGCACACAGCGGTCCTCATTTCAAGGAGCGGGTTTACCTCCAGTATGAGTTTTTGGGGTTTGGTCTTGAGGCCATATCAGGCCAGCTGGATCCCAGGCCAGATCTGGGACCTCCCTGCAAACCAAAGGGAAACTATCTCCTTCCAGTGACACCTGATAGGATCTCCAGGCTCTGAGGGAAAGATGGGTTGGCTATGATATATCCTGGCTATGATAATACCAGAGATTCTCCTTCCTCCAAGACTCCTTACCTCTGCACAGGAAGAGATGCCACACTAGCAAACACCAGTGATAGTTCAGGTCCCCCGAGGGATGATGTCAGGTGCCCCATATGCTAAATGCACCCATAGTTGCATATTGCCCCTGTATGCTGAATGCTGTCATATGCCAAATGCCTCCATAGTTACGTATTACAGAGCACTGGCTTAAACCTATGGTGAGTTTGGGGTTTAAATGGTGGAATTTCCCCTGGGAAATGGGAAGGGCGGAGCTCTCACCGTGGTTGGTGTAGCCTCAGAACTGCTGATACCAGGGAGGCCTATTTAGATGCAAACTGCCCCAGGGCAGAGACCTTATCCCATTAGGGATTGATCAGCCTGCTGCTTAGGAACCTGGCTTCTACCCCCAGGAGTTGGAAGCGATTTCCAGGGGATGCATGTGTCTGTGCTGTAATGGTGTCACCCAGTTTTAAGCAGTCAATCCCCACTCAAGGAAAAGCCCCGAGCTGCCTGTAGACTTGCAGGTGATATAGGTGAGAGGAAACGTTGCAGTCGCATGTCATGGGCTGGGGGATGGCTCCGCATTCGAGCTATAGACGAAGGGGGACAGGCAGAGCCATGGGGGCTGAAGGCGCCAGAGCAGGACAGGGGTCAGAAGTGAAGTGTGTCCGTTCAAATGTGGGGCACGGCTGGGGCTGCTATAACTAGGGGGTGGCCTGAGGGGGGCTGTCTCTTCCCCAGTAGTTTTCCTCCATTCGCTGGAGGCTGCATGTGTTGGGTTTCTCTCCAGGCACTGCTGGCTGCCAGTATATTGCTCGCGTGCCGGGACACCTGGTTCCACAAGTAGCAGCAGCTGTGTGCTGCCGTGGCGGGTGCTTTCCAGGAGCAGCAGCTTTGCAGGATCCATTCAGGCCTGCATTCTCCCTGCCTGGCTGGTCACTCCAGCGCCAGGCCTGCCTCATGCTGCTTTGCTTTCCCAGCTGAGCCGCAGAGCACTCAAACTCTTGGGTCCTGAGCTACAAGCAGGGGGCAGGACTCTAACCTAGGTGTCAGCTCCTGGAGGCAGCCTGGCCTCAGACCATATTGATGGTGAAGCCTCTTGTCCCTTATCGCTGCAATAGCAGTGTAGCTGCCCATCAGTGACCCCCACATTCCCAGGTGCTGGGCCCAGTGTTACCAGGGCTGAGCGCAGCATGGCTTCCTCTGCTTGGCATGTATCCCAGCCGGCCTGGTGTGTTGGGCTCTCTGAAACAGGGTGTATGAGGCTGAATGATGTGTGTGATGTTCCTGTGCCCCAGGCACAGAGAGTCAGAGACACATTCCCTGGGGCTGCCAGTGGCTGGAGTCTGGGCGGTTATAGGAATCAGACCTAGAGAAACCATTGAGGACCCCTCCCTGCTTCCTTCCCCCAACTCACCCCAGAGAGATGGAGGAGCAGGCTGGCACTCTGGTTCCCTTTGGGCATCCCTGACAGGAAACCTGCTGCTCCATTGCGTGAGGCTCTGGGCCTGTTCAGTGGGTGCAGGTGGCTTCCCAGGGCCTGCCCTCGAGGCTGGAAAGAAAGGGTTAATGCCGCCTTGCCTGAGTTGCTCTGGAGGGGCTGGCTCAGGCTCCCAGGCAAAGGTTCAAGTCTGAGCAGCAGCCTCCAGCTGTTCTGTAGGGCTGGCGGGTTCTGGGCCGCAGGGCAGGGGACGTGCCTGCCTCCCCGCCCGGACCCCGCAGCCTCTCTCCCTCAAGTTGCTGTCCTTAGCCAGAGCACAGCGCTCCCTTCCCTGGCTCTGCCAGGCGCAGCAGAGGATCTCTGGGATCCTTCGGCACAAAGGGCTCGGGAAAGGCAGACTCAGGCTTGCAGCCAGCGTGGAGGGGCTGCAGGTGGGGTGAGGGGGTGGGTTGTGGCCAGTCCATGGCATGTGGGGGGTGGCTGCTTTGCACTGACAGCGTCCCCATAGTCCAGCAAACCTGGGCTCCAGATGCCAGTTGGTCCCAACCCCATGAGGGAGCAGGGCTTGCTTCCCAATGACCTGTCAGCGGGGGGAGGACACCAATGGAGGCGGGGGGGAGCACTTGTCTTTTGGGGAGCTTGCTCAGTGACGGCCAGCTCTGTCTGCAGCGGGCTCCGCCACAGGGCTGTCACTAATGTTGGCTGCTGTGACACCCCCCACCCCCCGCTGGGCTTCAGACACCCCCGTACTCAAGCCGCAACCCTTCTCTGCAAGGGGCTGGTTACTGCCATCATGGCTCTCCCCCCACACAGGGCAGCCCCAGGCCCAGCGCTCCAGCCCCCCCACCCCTTGTGCAGCTGGAGAGGAGCGAGGCAGCAGCTCCGCTAAGGGGATGCTGCAGTCCTGGATTCCTGCTCTCGGTGCCGTGCCGCCTGGCTGTGAAATGACGGCCGCTTCTCTCACTTCCAGGAATCTGTTCTTCCTGGAAGGTGAGTGGCTGTGCTCGCCCTCCTGGCGCAGCACAGCACAGACATGCACACGCAGCCTGGATGCCAGGGCTGTTTCCAAGGAGTTGGCTGTGATAACACTCCAGGGGCTCTTCAGCAAGGTAGAATAATGGAAGTGAGATATCGGGGGCGGGGGGAAGGGGGGGGTTCTGGAAGAGCCCCGTGCTGTTTCTGCTCCTTCGTGTATTGTGGGGAAGGGGGCACATGGGGCTGCCTCACAGAAAAAATCCCCCAGGGAGGGAGATGCAGAGACCTGCCCACTTTAGACGGGAGCCTTGCTGTGGGAGGGCACAGTGGAATGGGCGCTGGGTGCACAGACCCTTGCAGGTAGCTTGGGCTACCCGGACAGCTCTCAGGTCGCAGCTCCAGGTGCCTGACCCGGCCCCTGCGCGCAGCCCCGGCCTGGTGGTGTGCACCGTGTCTCCTTGTTTGAAACGTGTTTTTGTGACCTCTCCTAGCCAAGAGCAAGTGCCCAATTGCAGGGCGTGTAGCTTCTGGGAGTGCACAGAGGCTTTGCAGGACTCTGGCGCAGCTACAGGGGGAGAGAGGGAGGGAGGGGGCCTCTCCCCATTAAAACACAGTTGGGAGGAGCAGGGGGGCAACTGCCCCGCAAGTGGAAAGGGAAGGGGGTTGAGAAGTGCTGCATCACCTTAGGGCATGGGAAGTAGTTCCCACCAGCAGCTCTTTCCCATGCACACATGCAGGCAGGGCCCTGCAACCAGGGAAGAGCCGGAGCCACCCCATGTGTGCTTGAGCCTGGAGGAGATGTGGACAATGGGTCTGGCCAAGGGCGAGGAGCCCAGCTGGCTCTGGATGGTGGCACGCAGTCAGTTAACCCTGGTCTTTTCCAAGCCTGCCATGCCTCATGGCTGGACAAGGCCACTATGGGGCTGGGCACTGGCTTTCTCCAGAGAGCAGAGCAGCCCTCCTTGAGTGCCCTGCAGCCCTGGGCTAGAAGCGTGCTGCCCCCAAATGCATGTTGAGGTGGAGGCCATGCACCTGGGAACCTGCTTCGCAGCCATGCCTCAGATCATCCTTCCAGAGGCGTGCAGCTCTACATGGGGCGGGGACCAGGGGCTTTCTACCCCTTGATCCAGTGCACTCTCACTCCCTGGCAGCCCCATGGGGTGGGAGTGGCTGCAGCTCATGCCAGCACCCAGTCTGAGGTTGCGGTGTCCCCTCCCCAGGCTCTATGGACTACACCAGGGATTGGCTCCAGCCTGGCTCACCCGTCTTCCTGCTTCTTGTTCCCAAAGGTAGCGGGGATTCCTCTCTGGAGAAGGAGTTCGGCTCAGCAATTGTGGGACCCACGGTCAGCACTCCGAACAGCCAGCACTCGTCCCCCAGCCGTTCCCTAAGTGGTGAGTACTGCCCCCTGCTCTGAGCCTGGCCTGGCATCCCCCCAAACCAGCTCCCAGTGGGGCAGCTCTGGCTGTGGCCTGGTGTGCAATGTGCCCGGCAGGAGATGTGCCTGCCCTGTGCACTCACTCCCCAAGTAGGTGCCACACATGTGACCCCCAAGAGCCCCAGCAGCTGGCACTGGACAAACCAACTTCTGCTAGGAGCGGAGAAAGGTTGCTGGGTTGCTGCTTCCTTAATGAGAGTGGTCCTGGCTCTAGGGACACCTCCTGCTCCTCTTTCATCAGAGCCTGGTGGGGCTGAGCTGGATCAGAGCACTTGGCAAGGGGTGGAGAGTGTACATGTGTCCCGGATGCCTGGGTTCTCTGCGGGAGAGCGTGTGTTTTAGCCATGCCAAGCTCTGGGACAGCCATGCCAATCTGCTTTGCCCAGGACCTCCAGGCCCTGCAGTACAGGCAGAGGGTGAGTGTCAGTACCTCCCAGGGCTGCTACCAGAGGGCACTGGGGCCAGCAAGTTTTGGCGCTGCCCCTGGCTGCAGTCAGGATGGCAGGGCACCCTCTGCCTTGCCCCCTGTTCAGTGTGGACTTTTACTGCCAGGCCCAGTGGAGGAGACTCGGCTGCTCTAGGCTGGAAGGGACTCAGGCGGGCCGAGGCCAGGCCTGTACTTTCACCTATTCAACCTTCTCTCCAAGCCAGGCCAGGTCCCACCCCCCTCAATCCTGACCTGCCTTGCTGCTGTCTCTCAGGGATCACAGCCCAGGGAACAGCACCCACAGCAGCAGAGAGAGCTGCAGGGTCTCAGTGCTTCTGCCATCATGGAGCAGCTGGGTCCTGATGCTGTTCAGCTCTCCCCTGGGCCTGGGATCAAATCTTTCCCTCTCCAGGTTGTGGATGTGAATAAACCCAGAGCAGGCAGAACTCCAAACACTCTCCAGGCGCTTGTAGCCCAAGTTCAGCCCATTCCCCCTGACATGGCCACGAAACCTCATCAAAAATGTATTGTGGCGATGTCGTGCCAAGAAGGGTCAAATTGTGTGAGGCTGGTGGCAATGTGGAGCTGCCAGCTGCACCTCTGGCTTCATGGCTCAGGTTTCCTGGTGCCTGGCCCCGAGATGGCCCTGACACAGTGACTGGCCCCTGGCCCTGGCCGTTGCTGAGCTAGGGCAGGCTAAACCCCAGGTGGGACTGGGGCGCTGAGTTGGCTAGCTTTACATGCTCTTCTCTTCCCCTCTGGGTATCTGATCAGTTCTTCTGTGCGGAGGATTACAAAAACCCCCTGTACAAAGCCTTGCCTGGGGCAGAACTGACAGGCATAGCATCCCGAGTTTGGCGCCCGGACCGACTGGCAGGGAAATACAGCTCCCTTCCCCTTTAACAGCAGGCCGCCGGTGACGGCCCTGCCTCTGATCTGACCTGACTGCACAGCTGGTTCATCCACCAAGTGCCAGGCCCCCGAGGGGCAGGACAGTTATATAACCCACTCCCCGGCAAGGCTGAGCTCTGTGGTGCGGAACAATGGCCATCCTCTCTCCCCCCCTGCAACCGCCTCCGCCTGGGAAAACGGGTGCCCGGGGCCAGGGAGTGAATGGAAGCACAGCCCACATCAGGGCCTCGTGCGGAGCAGACACTGATCCCTTTCTGCCTGGTCTGCCCCACCTGCTTAGGGATGAAAGGGAGCCAGGACTCCTGGGTTCCACCTTGAGGCCTGCCACAGGATGTGGCCTCAGCAGAGCTGCTTCCACGCTTTGTTTCCCCAGTAGAGCCCCCCCACCCTGGCCATGCCACCCAGCCCACAGACACTTGGCAGTAGGATCACTGTGAAGAGGCAGTGTGCTAACTTCTGAGGGCTTGTTCACTGCCTGCTGTCTCACAACTGGACAGCCCTGGCGCAGGGCTAGGAGGCCTCCCATGTGCCTCAAGCTGCCCTCCCTGTCCCAGAGCAGGGCCTGGATTCCCTGTGCTCTCGGCCGTGTGAGGTGGCACCTTGCTCTGACAGCGGCCAGCACTGTGTCTGTCCAGCTGCCGTGCCCCCGGGGCCTGTGTTGTCCAGCATTCCACAGATCGCTGGAATAGCTGGGAATGTAGGTCACGGCTCACAGCTCCTTCCCGCTTCCCAGCCCCAGCCCCAGCCGCCTGTGCTGTGGGAGCGAGCTGGGAGGCCGCACCATGTGTTCACGGACGCTGCTAGTGGGTGCTTGGGGGCAGCTAGACCCCACCCGTGCGCCAGCCCCCATGGACAACCTGTGGTGTCAGGCCCCTCCATGTGCCCTTCCCACACCCTCCTCCTGGTGGCTTTCAATGGCTCCATAGTACCTGCTCCTGCAGCTGCCTGAGGACAGGCCCTCACTCCGTCCTCCTGCTTGGATTCCTTCCAAGCCTCTGAGCACTTGTGCAGCCTCTTGGAGCCTTGCTGCTTTGGTGCCTCCAGCGCTAAGCTCCCGTGAATGTAAGGAGGAGACCAATTGCCCCATGGGCAGCCCCGGCAAAGGTAGCCTGCAGTCGTCACTGCATTTCCTCCACATCTGCTTCTTTGAAGGCCTGTGCCCCGTGGCCTGGCCTGGCCCGGCGTGACCAGCCAGGCACGTGCACGGTGCGAACTCTGCTCCTGGTGCTCAGCCTCCCCGTTGCTGCGCTCCATCCCCTCAGATGGCTTCCAGCGAGGGGCTTGCTTGTGTTTCTGAACCCCGATGGCCAGGAGTAAACCTGGGGCTCGTCCCAGCTGGTTCTTCCCTTGCCTGGGGTTTTGCCCTGTTACTTTAAGTTCTCCAGGCTGAGCCTGCCAGATTTACCTGTGGAAATAATGGTGGGGAGGGTCCCTACAGGTCCTGTTTGTCAGACCAGTTAACCCTTTTGTACCCGTACTGCTTACCACAGTGGAGAGGAGGTGTTAGGTGTGCTTCTGATGGGGTCCTGTTCTTCATGCGTGCCCCCCGCAGCCTTGCTCACACTTGTATTCCCTCCCTGGCAGCAAACTCCATCAAGGTGGAGATGTACAGCGATGAGGAGACCAGCCGGCTGCTGGTGCAGGATGACCGGCTGCTGGACAAGGAGGACAGTGTTATCGTGGAGGACTCGCTCTCTGAGCCCCTGGGCTACTGCGACGGCAGCGGGCAAGAGCCGCACTCCCCCGGCGGCATCCGCCTTCCCAACGGCAAGCTCAAGTGTGACATCTGCGGCATGGTGTGCATCGGCCCCAATGTGCTCATGGTGCACAAGCGCAGCCACACGGGTGAGCAGGGTTGGGCCTGGGCTGGGGAGTGCCCGGGGTGGGGCGGGGGGCCTTCAGCATGACCTCATGCGCAGCCCCTCTTACAGGTGAGAGACCATTCCACTGCAACCAGTGCGGCGCCTCCTTCACACAGAAGGGCAACCTGCTGCGCCACATCAAACTTCACTCCGGCGAGAAGCCCTTCAAATGCCCCTTCTGCAACTATGCCTGCCGCCGGCGGGACGCACTCACTGGCCACCTCCGTACGCACTCGGGTAAGAGCAGCAGCCTGGCCATCTCTGACCGTGGCAAGGGCGGACGGTGATACAGGAGGAGAGCGTTGGACTGGGTGTCTCTAGAGTGATCTCTCCCATGTTCAGTAGAATCAGAGAAGGATTCTAGAGAAGTCGGGCTGCAAGAGACCTCCAGCCCCCTGCCTGAGACTGTCCCTGACATCCACCACTGTAGGTTCAGAGGTGCCGGAGGAAACATCTCCCACTTCTCCGCTTAACAGCCCTTAATAGATGCATTAGCCATGAATTCATCTAGCCCCTTGTTGCACCTGGCTTGGCCCTCTGCTTCCACCCCCTCCTGTGGCCGTGAGTTCCACAGGTTAACAACGCGTTGCTTAAAAAAATCTCTTCTCTTGTTCATTTTTAATCTGTCACCTCCTAATCGAAGCAGGTGCTGCCTGGTGCAAGTAGTCTAGGACTTAGGGATCAACAGTTCCCTGTTCACTTGGTCTGCACCCTTCTTGATCTTCTAGACCTCTGTCCTGTCCCCCTTGGTCTTCTCCTCTCCAGATGGAAGAGTCCTGGCTTTTTTAGTCTCTCCTGGTCTGCTGACTGCTCCAGGTGCCTGATCCTACTGGTGGTCCTTCCCAAGACCTTTCCTAGTTCTACTACTTCCTTTTGGAGATGCGGGGACCAGAACTGTTCTCAGTGTTCAAGACATGTGCATCTTGAATGCTGGATCCCAGCACATGGCACTGTCTTGGGGGGAACTGCTGGCTCAGCTCCTGACCAGCTGGGCACTGCAGGGAGGGGTCTGGGCTGAAATCCATGGTCCTGCCACCTTTCTTACCTCCCCTCTTGCCCCTCAGTGCCTAAAGCAGAGGAACAGAGGGCAACCCCCCCGGTCTTGTCCATCTTGGCTACTCCTGACTCCCTTCCGCAGAGCTGAGCACCCTGCAGCCCTCCTCAGCCCCCCACTGTGCTCTGGGTAGTGCTGTCATCCCCAGCTCTATGGGTGGGGAAACTGAGGACCAAAGAATAGGCCCTCTCAAGGGCATGGGGGAAGCTGGTGCCACAGCAAGGGATTGAACCCAATCTCTGAGCCTCAGGCCAGCCTCTGCACCCCTGGGCCCAGCCTCTCCCTCTTCTCTATCCCCATCATTGCAGCCAAACCTGGCTCTGGGCAGAGGGGCTTCCTCTGGGTCAGGGTGGTGGGCCCCACCAGTGGCTGTGAGAGCTGTCGCTTGGTTCAAGACCCAGTGGGTTGTGTCTGTCTTGAGCACGGGCTTTGCCTTTAGGGAAGGGGCTCTTCCGGCAGCACCCCCATGTCCAAGGTGCCAGCCCAGTTGGTGGACATCACGCCAGCTCAGCCGGAGTCCTGCCCCTGGCTCCCAGCCAGCAGAAATGAGCACTGCATCACGTATGTGTTTTCCACAGCATCTTCCTCGAACGTGGCCTTTGAGCTGGGGCTTTCCCCTGTGAGGTAGCAGCTGGCGGAGGCTGTGGGTGGGAGGAAGATGCACTGGGGCCTTCTGAGCCATGATCATTTCCCCCCCAGTGGTGGTCCTGCAATGCCTGCAGGGGTTTAAAGTTCACTGGATGGAAGTGGGTTCTTGACCTGCTGGCTCTGTCCCCATGCATGCTCCCAAAGAGAGGGCTGGAGAAGAATCCTCCCCCGGAGGCTCTTTTCTGGTCTCTGTGACAGTGGGCAACCACACCCATGCATGCTAGCAGGAGTACACAAGGGTCACATCTTCTTTGGTGTTCAGTATGGCTCAGAGCCGAGGCAACCAGATGTGACCACCAGCAAGTCCCTGTGCATTAGCCAACACTGACAGCTCCACCAAGCCCCTTCTCCCAAGCACACGGTAGGTTTAACAGCTCAGGCACCAGCTCTGGCACCTGCTGAGTCCAGCTCCTCATTGCAGCTGGTCCGAAAATGTCAGAACTTTGTGAGGGCCAATAACCTCTCCTCTCCCTCTTGGCAACTTGTCTCCTCTCCCCCACCACCCCAGCAACTACCTCTTTGGTGAGACACAAGGGATATCTCAGCCACTGAAGGCGCTGGGGACTCCTGCAGAGCAAGAAGCCCTGCCCAGGCCACAATCTGCTGTATTTTCTCAGCAAGTTCAACCCACATGATTTCCCCCTGGGGTACAGGGGGGAACAAAGAGCAGCTTAGCAAAACGAAGCTGACTGATTCAACACCAGACTGGGTGGGAAGAGGAGCCGTAGTCGCTCTCACTGGGTTTGGCTGAAGTGGACAAAGGAAGACCAGAAGCCTGGGGCTACCTGAATAGTGGCAAAATGTGGAGAGAATCCTCTCCTCAGAGAATGCTTTCTGAGCAAAGACAAGGAGCCGGCAGCTGGAAAAGTAGCTCTGTCATTAGCAAGCCAGGGAGCAGCGGTAGCTCTCCCCGGCTGGGAGCTTGTTGCGTTGCCTGGGCTCTGAGCCGCATGCCCCGAGGCTTCCCAGCCTCCAAAGAGTCCTTCCATCAGAAGCAATCAGCATCAGCTGTTGCCTTCCCCCTCCACCGGCAGCTTCTCCTGGTTGTTCATGGTGACAGCTGGCACTAACGGCTTGAGCAGGTCCCACACATGGGCACAGGCCAGCAGATTCCAACCATGCTTCAGCTTGCAGGTCTCCATTTCCAAGTTAGGGGGAAGAGTCACCGGCTGAGACACCAAGGTTTTTCCATCGTGGAGCAAAACGCTTTGGGGCTTGGCTGCAGGTCTTCTGTGCACCAGCCCCGCATCAGCAGCATCAAGGCCCCTGGCACAATTCACGGCACAAAATAAGGGCTTGAACCAGGTCAGAGGGGTGGAACTGGTACCTTCGACCTTCCTGTGCATCCAGGCTCCAGCATCTTGGCTCCCTGGGCTGTACTGGCTAACATCCCCTGGCCTCGAGCTGGTGGTGGAACAACGGAGAAATAGGACAACCCCTGATCCCACATAAAACAGTATTGTCTTCATACAGCTAATTGCTGAGAGAGGCGCACACCCCGATTGGATTTCATGCCCTAGCAAAGGTGTCTCTTTTGCCTTTGTGGGAAACAGGGGGGAAGATGGGGGTGTTGGCAACAGCTCCCTGCCCCCATCCTTTAACTAGAGGTCTGTGTGTTTCATGTGGTCCCCACGGACCCACACAAGCTTTCATCTCCTAGAGGTGCTGCCCAGAGGCGCAAGGTATTAACACCCAGATCAAATGTGCCGTGCTGCAGAGATCAGACGCTGCAGCCCCCACACGGGACAGCTGTGTCCATCCCCAGAGGCCACCCCCGGCACCGGTGCCAGCTGCTTCAGAGCCTGCCAGATAAATGAATCCGTAGCTCGCATCCATGGGAGACCTGCTGCGTTCACTGGGGAGCCTTGCAAAGGAAATTTCTCCTCTTCTTTTGGGACCAGGCTGCCTTGAGGCGCAGCCCTCGCGGGGTGCTGGGCACTTGGCAGAAAATTTAAACCCAGTCTCTGGGTGAAGAGCAATCCATGGAGGCATGGGAGCAACACGGGCCAGAGAGGGGAGGGCAGGAGCCAATGCCCCCTAACGCTGCGTGGCTGCTGGTTGCTGTTGTTCTGGTATCTCAGAGGGGTAAACTGAGGAACAAATAGAGATGTTTTATGAAGCACATCAGTGGCAGGCCTGCAGGGCCCCTGCCCACTCCCCATAACTGTGCCAGGCTTCCCATTGGAATGGAATCGAGTCTTGGGCTGGCAGGGTCACGCAGGACAGCCGTGGCAGGCTGCCAGAGCCCAGCATGAGTGGTGCTGAGCCTGCACAACTGCGCTGAACTCAGAACATACCCCCTGCCTCTGCACGTTGATGGGGAGACAACCAGAATTTCCCTCTCGCCTGAAAACCTTTTCTTGAAAACTGAAGGTTAAACCACAAGCAACCATGAGAGAGGCTGAAAAGCCCCTGGACCAGGTCTGAACACGGCAGGAAAACCCCAGCAGAGACCATGGCCCAAAGGTGGCAGCTGTGACTCAGGCATCTTCCATGTCCCCTGAGCAGACGTGTCTTTGTCTTGGTGTTGGCATGTCTGGCAATGGCTGTGAAGAATCCTCCAGGTACGTCCAGGGTAAAGCCTGCCAGAGCCTAGTAAATGCAGCTGGGCTCAGGGCGCCGTGCCGTTAGCCAGCTACGCACGGCCTTGTCCATGGACTGATCTCCCTCACTCCCGTCTGACTGGATGAAGGCCTGTGGGGTAGGACAGTGCTACCCTGGTTGAACCCAGTGCCCAGGGTCACCACCCTGATCCACGTGGTGAAGGAAAACAGAGCAAACCATCTCACGAGGGGTTGCCCGTCTCTGGTGGGAAGCGCCGGCCCCATCCTCTGTGCAGTTGCCATCTGCTTGTCCTCGGGGCATGTGGAGCTGCTGCCCAGAGCTGCCGCGTGTCACTCTGCCATGGGGCATCATCGACGGCTTTCCAGCAGCGGGTGAGAGGGGCCACTGCGGAGGCTCTTGTGGACCCTGTAAATGATGAGGGTTGCTTTTGAACATGGAGCACTGGCCTGTTTGGCCCTGCCGGCAGCCCCAGGAACTGGAAACACAGACTGCAGGAGAAGGTTCAGTAGCTGCTACCTACCACCTCAGAAGGGCACCCAGCCTCCTTCAGCTGGCAGGGGGGAACGGATAGAAGAGCGTGGTCCCAAGCCGGCTTGCACTCGCACTCGCACCTTCATCCTGCCTGGCCCCCTGGCAGCAGGCATGGGCTTGGGCAGCCCCCAGCCTGGGCTGAGTGGCAAGTGAGAATGGAGGTGGAAGCATTGGGAATTTCCAGCCCTGCCAGCGCTCATCTAGAGCCCTTGGGTCCGAAGCTGGACTTGGGGGCAGCCAGGACAGAAGTGCTGGAGACTGCGGGTGATAGGTCAAGGCTGGGCTACAGGAGCTTAGCCTGGGGCACCAGATGAAATTGGGGTGTAGGCTGTTGAAAGGGCATGGGAGCATGGTGGCAAGGACTCCTGGGCTCCTGCCACGGGGAATGGTCTCTGTGTTAGCCCCACAGTGCAAGCAGAGTCTGCACCGGGGCCAGAGCTGTCAGTAGGGAGCGTGCGACTGCTGGTAGTGGCTCTGATCCTCCCCTGGCCAGTGTAGGCCCAACCAGCTCCTTGCTTAGCCCATTCCCCCAGCACTTGGCGCCCATGCTGCGGAAGTGCTGGCAAAGCAGCTGGGGATGACTTGGATGCGGGGTCTGGGCTTTATGGCTGCGGTGTGTTTTCATGTCTTGCAGTCTCCTCCCCCACAGTCGGCAAGCCCTACAAGTGCAACTACTGCGGGCGCAGCTACAAGCAGCAGAGCACGCTGGAGGAGCACAAGGAGCGCTGCCACAACTACCTGCAGAGCCTCAGCACAGAGCCACAGGCGCTGGCCAGCCAGCCAGGTCAGTCTGCATTGGGTGGCAGGGGGCTGCTGGCAGGGCCTGGGGCTTGGAGCATAACCAAGACTCCAGGGCCACGTAAACATGGGGTCAGAGCAAGGAACATGGGGCTCTGGGTTCCCAGCACCTCTTCACTGCTGCCGGAGCTTTTGCTCCATGTCCCAGTACTTGCCCTGGAAAGAAAGCAGCAGCCCAGAGCCTGGGAGCACAGACCTCCCTGCCCAGTGGGGTATCTGGGCACTGCTTGTCATGGCCCCGGGGAGTGGAGCTGCTGGGTCCCCAGGTTGGGGTGTAGTCGTGCCACTCCTGCCCTAGCCACGGGCTGAGCGGCTTTCTCTTGTCTCGGCAGGCGACGATATGCGGGACCTGGAGATTGTGCCGGACTCCATGCTGCACCCATCGGCCGACCGGCCCGCGTTCATCGACCGGCTGGCCAACAGCCTCACCAAGCGCAAACGCTCGACCCCGCAGAAGTTTGTGGGTAAGGGGCTCCCTGGCATCGCCCCTGGGGCACCGGAGGGGGGCGAGGCCAAGCCAGGCTGGGCTGCCCCACTCCTAGGCTGCACAGCGCCTGCTTGGGTCCCCCAAGCACATCCCGGATCCCTCAGTCTCCACCTCACCCCACGGGGAGCATGGCAGCTGCTCTGCACCGCGGACACCCCCAGCTTGGACAGAGAGAACCAAAGGGTTCTCCTGTCAAATTGGCATAGGGGAGCATCTGTGGGGTGGGCAGGCACCAGCCCCACCAAGGTGGGACCCCTGAGAGCCATGTGGACCCCCAAGCTCTTCCCCAGAGCCATGGCAGGGAGGGGGACTCTAAGCTGCTTCCAACACAGATGGGAGGGAGCAGGAGTCGCCCTCACCTCCCTGGACACACAGAGTCCCCTGAGCTCTGTGCAGAGGCTCCAGGATCAGGCCAAAGCAGGTGCAGCCCCATTGCATCTCTGTGCCCCACCCCCCAGCTTTTTTCGGGGGGGGGGTTGTGGGGTCGCACCTGGCTACAGCTGAGCTCCGGGGGGGGGCTGCAGTCTTGACGGCATCTGCAGGCAGTCACGGGGACCTGCTACGAGCCTCCTGACCTGGCTCCTTCCCCGCAGGGGAGAAGCAGATGCGCTTCAGCCTCTCGGACCTGCCCTTCGACGTGAACGCCGCCTTCGAGAAAGACGTGGAGATGGTGGCAGCCCACCACCCCCTGGACCCCAGCTACGGTGGCTCGCTCTCCTTCGTGGGCAGCGAACACCTGCGCCCCCTCCGCCTGCCCCCCACAAACTGCATCTCGGAGGTCACACCTGTCATCAGCTCTGTCTACACCCAGATCCAGCCCCTGCCCGGGCGGCTGGAGATCCCAGGAGGCCGCGAGGCTGCCGAGGGCCACGATGACCTGCCTGATGGGGCGCCCGGCCTTTACCGGGGCCGTGACCTGGCTGCCTCACCCAGCAATGGCTGCCAGGATTCCACTGACACGGAGAGCAACCACGAGGAGCGGACAGGGCCACCACTGCCTGCGGGGCCCTGCACCGGCAGCCGGCACAGCCCCGCCTACGCCAAAGAGGACCCCAAGGGGCCGGACGGCGCCCCTGCTGCCCGGGGGATGCCCAGCTCAGCCAAAGACGTCCTGCGGGTGCTGAATGCAGATGGGGAGCAGGTGAAGGCCTTCAAGTGCGAGCACTGCCGCATCCTCTTCCTGGACCACGTCATGTTCACCATCCACATGGGCTGCCACGGCTTCAGAGACCCTTTCGAGTGCAACATCTGTGGCTACCACAGCCAGGACCGGTACGAGTTCTCCTCCCACATTGTGCGGGGCGAGCACAAAGTGGGTTAGCCCCGCTCCCCCTGCCTCTAGCCCTGCCCCTGGCCCCTGTGACTCCTCCCCCCCACACTAGCCCCTCCTCCTTCCCTCCCCTTGGGCATGGAACTGTTGGGGGATTTTCCCCCTTTTCTACTCCTTTGCACTGACTTTGGCTACAAAATATTTAAAAACAAAAAAATTGGGAACTAAACAGCAGCAAGGGCCCGGGAGGGGGGAGCCCCATGCCCACCTGTCTGCCCCTGAGGGCGCAGGCATCCAGCGGGCTTCTCCAAGCCTCCACCCCCCTTCTTCCTCCCCCACTCAGCCCCTAGTTATTTATTGAGCTTTTCCTTTTTTTCCACTCCCTCCCCACCCGTGGTCTTCCCCCGGAGCGCGCAGACCCCAAGCACAGGCTGCCATGGTGCCCCCGGGAACGCCAGCTGCCCTGCTTCGTGCCCTGCTTTCAGTCCAGAGCTGCCCCTAGGCCGCGAGAACCTCATATTAGGTGCTAAAATAAATAGACAGCCCCCCCATCCCCCTTCCAAAGGACAGGACGTCCCCAAGCCTCTGGCCCCAGCGGCAGCCTTCGTGCCCCCGGTGCCCAGTGAGGTTTATAGCGCATGGGACACAGATGGATTGCGTGTGCAAAGGGGGGCGTGCAGGTGCCTGCCGGGCCCGGAGCCTCGGTGCCTTCCCAGAGGAGCCCGCCTAGCCCATGACCAGAGGAAGGGACCTGAGCCAGGAGCGTGGACAAGTCCGTGGGGCCCTGGCTTTGGTCTCTCCTCCCTGGTGGAATGGCGCGGCCGCTCCAGCTCTCACCCTAGCACTTCCCACTGCCACGTGGTCCAAAAGCTTCCTCTTCTCTCCATTGCTCCCTGGGAAGTGCCCACCAGCTGGCCTTGCCCAGGGGCCCATGGGCTCCCTGCCTGTTGCAGGGTGAAAGCTTCCCCTCACCTCTCTCCCTGCAAAGTCGCAGCCAGCCCCTCTCCCCACTGGAGGAGCTGAGGACTCTGCAGGCAGGAAGGAGGGGTGCCCTGGGCAGGGCCAGGTAGGGGTTGGATCTGTCACCCCGGGGAGGCTGGGTGCACAGCACCAGCGCGTTTTTATAGCAAAAAATCCAAACCAGACCCCCACCCCCTGACCCTGGGACTCACACTGGGAACGTGCTACCACCCCCAGAGCTCAGTGCGTGAGCCCCAGTGTCTGTACCACCCCCCACCCCCCCGCCGTGGGGCAAAGCCCCTATCCCAGGGGCACATGGGAGGGGCCAGCTCCCCCCTCGCTCCCCTCCGAGGCCCATGATGCATAAAAGCAACCACTCGGCAGCAGCCGCCACTGCTCCTCGAGGCTGAAACCAAAGGCTGTTCTTTTCTACGAACACAAACAGAACCACCTCACATGGCAACGCCCGTTGCTCGCCCTTTCCTTCTTCTTGCTTTTTTGTTGACGCTGCGTCCGAGCCGGGGGCCAGGTGAGAGCCCGCGGGTAGCCCGGCTGCCCCAGCCTCCCCACGCCCTCGCTGCCCGCAGGCTTCTTCCTGACCTCTTCCCAGACCCTGCCCCCAGGCCAGGACTTGCGCGTGCCACGGGCCACCTCTGAGAGCGCTCGGTGCTGTGCGCCAGGCTGCGTCCCCCCGCCAGGACACCCTGTTTCTGGTCACCATCATGCAGCAGGAGAGAACTGGCTTCTCTCTGGAGCTGAGGGAGGCAGACTTGGCCTGTTCAGGGCCAGAGGAACTGGATCCTCTGATCAGGATGAGGTAGGGCCAGCCTGGCAGTCAGAGGCATCGGAGCCCCGCGCGTCCCTGCCTCCCGGGCCTCAGCTCAGCCCTCATGCCCCGGCTCCAGTGTTGAGCCAGGCTCCCAGACGTCCCTGGAAAGAGCTGCTCTCAGCACACAACCTGCATGGAGTGGTCCCAAGCGCAGAGGCCCAGTTGGCTGGACCCGATGCAGACCTGCGCAACATCTTCAAGCCTGCCAGGGTGTCCCGGGCGGCGCTAGCTCGAGTGGCTTTCCAAAATGAAGCAATAAAAGGCAAAACAGACGTGCAGTTCTCAACAGGTCTTTGTAAGCCAAACCACCGCTGGGCCCAGCCCCGAGGAACCACCCGCAGGCCACAGCCTGGCTTTTGCCAGCTCTGATTGGAGTCGGCGAGACCCCCGGTGAAAAGGTGGGTTGTGGCTGAGAACCAGTGTCTCACCCGGCCGCTGTGCTGTTCTCTCCAATCTGCTCTGAATCCCATCCTGTGGCCCTGGGTCACATCCAGGCTCCCACTGGCAGCCAGAGGACCAACAAGCTCACTGTGACCACGACCGCTGCGCGGCGAGAGGGTCCATTTGGTGTGACACACGGCTGCCCCCCCCCAACCGTTACCACCAGGGACCGTGGGCCCGGAGCAGATCTGCTGATCATGAAGAAGCCCCAGATCCCCCTTCCCCTCAGAGAGCCGAGATGAACACGGAAACCCCAAGGGTTTTGGAAGGAAAATACAGAAGTTCTGACATTTCAAAAAGCCGCTTTTCTCCTTCTCTTTTTTCTCCCCCCACCCCCCACTCCCACCCACCCCATGAAGAGTCTGAAACCAAGGTAGGAATTTTGTAAAACTCCAGGTCGCTTTACCATGTAAATATCTCTATATTTTTTAATCAGATGTATGAAGAACAAAACCGACGATGTGCAATATGCCGACCCCCCTCTGGTTACGACTCCTCCCTCCTTTCTAACGAGTTTTCATTTGTATATCGTTAATGGATTTGCTGTTGTCTTTGTTTTTTCCCCTTTTTTGGTGAGGTTAGACTCGCTTTTAAAAACAACCCTCCCCCCCACCCCAACAAACTTACCGCAGAAGCTTTTTGTATCTGTAATATATTGTAAGTAATTATTTGTGTAATGGAGATATACTACTGTAAGTTTTGTACTGTACTGGCTGAAGGTCTGTTATAAATAAACATGAGTAATTTAACACCCCGGCTGCTTCCGCCTGAACCGCCAGGCATCTCCCAGCTCAAACCCAGCAGGACTGGTTGGTCTCCAGAGTGCAATCAGCCCAACCCCAAGGGGGGAGGAAGCAGCACCCCCATTGCACAGAAGAGCAACTGAGGCCTAAAGAGGTGGTGGCTTCAGCAGGGAGTGTGAGGACATGTGTCCTAGGGCTGTTGGCCTGTAGCCCGGGGCTTGCGGAGTCCTGACCGGTGCTGGCTGGTTTGCAGGGATGACAGCCCTGGGGCTGCTCTTGGCTCATAGGATCGTAGACCATGCGAGCTGGAAGGGACCGCGGGAGATCACATCTCAACAACCCCCTGCTCAAACAGGACCGCTTCTTGGCCTCTCGTGGGCTCAGTTCAAGCATAGTCCTATGCTTACCTGGCAAGGGAAACACCGTGACCACTGAAGCAGTCTTCCTAGCTACACCCGGGCAAGACCGCTCTCCTTGGCATGGAGATAGTACCTGCCCAGTAATGTTCTCCCACTTAGCTGCTGGAGTGGGAAGGTCTTGGCTTTATGCCCACTTTATGGAAAGGGGCGATTCCTAGCTTGCTCCTGGGGTCTTATGGCTAAGGGGAAGAGAAACTCAGGGGCATCCAAGCCCTCAAGCTTGGGCCTGCAAGTAGGATGCCCGCCAAAGGATTTGGAAACATCTGAAGCCCCAGATGGGGGTGGAGGCTGTTTGCTGGTAGTAGGACCACTTATGGTTCTGGACTGACTCGCAGATTTGGAATTTGTTTTGGCTAATTTGGCTTGGAATATGGAAAACATAAGGAAAAAAACCCTGCTGAAACAGGGCCATCCTCAGCTAGATCATCCCAGCCAAGGCTTTGTCTAGCCAGGTCTTAAAGACCTTCAAGGATGGAGACTCCACCTCTCTGGGTAACCTGTTCCAGTATTTTACTACTCTCCTGGTGAGAAAGTGTTTCCTAATATCCAACCGCAACTTCCCTTGTTGCAACTTGAGCCCATTGCTCCTTGTATCATCTGCCACCACTGAGAACACTCCAGCTCCGTCCTCTTTGGACCCACCCTGCAGGGAGTTGAAGGCTGCTATTAAATCCTGCCTCAGTCTTTTCTTCAGACTAAATCAGCCCAGTTCCCTCAGCCTCTCCTCACAAGTCCTGCCCCCGGTCCCCAAACCATTTTCATTGCCCTTCACTAGACTCTTTCCAATGTGTCCACATCTTTTCTGTAGTGGGGGGCCCACAACTGGACGCAGGACTCCAGATGTGGCCTCCCCAGTGCTGAATAAAGGGGAAGAATTGCTGCCCTCGATCTGCAGGCAACACTCCTACCAGTGCAGCCCAGTATCCCGTTAGCCTTCGTGGCAACAAGGGCACACTGCTGGCTCATATCCATCTTACTGTCCACTGTCACCCCCAGCTCCTTTTCTGCAGAGCTGCTGCCCAGCCAGTCATCTCCCAGCCTGTACTGGTGCATGGGATTGTTTCACCCTAAGTGCAGGACTTTGCACTTGTCCTTGTTGAACCTCATGAGATTTCTTTTGGTCCAGTCCTCCAATTTGTTGAGGTCTCATCATGGTCCCAGGAACTTGGAGGGCAGTTGCAGTCTGGCATGTGCAGCCTGTGCCCTTCCCCCTGGATGCCAGCTCTGTGCCTCCAGAGCTGATGCAGCCACTTTGCCCAGAGCTGGCGCTGGTAGCTGCCATTCCTCTGGGAAGCAGCATGCTTACATGAGTCTTGCAGCATGGGAGCTCTTGAGCTGGGACCCACATGGCTCTGTGGCTCATGGCACTTGCAGTCTGTGCAGACAAGACAGACATGGGTCTTCAGTGAGGGGAAGCAAGTTGCTCATGCCTGAGCCCCAGGTCTCAGGGTAATCTTAAATCTACCCCCTTTTAGCTGTGGCAGGGAGACAAGTGGCAGGGGATAAGAGGCCAGACCCCAACTCTTGTCCCCCTGGCTGCCCCCCTTCACTGCTGCACCCTGTCCACCTGCCACAGCAGCTCTGTGGCACATGGCTGGGCTGGCAGAGCCACATGAGAGATGTGCTGCTCTCCCAGGCTGCGGTCAGAGCCCGAGCAGCAGGGAGCTGCCCATTTCTCCAGGGTTTCGCCCCACCGGGATACGCTTAGGAGTTCTCGGCCGAGCCCTCACCCTGTGCCTGGGACCCGCTCACCCCAGAGGGAGGAGCGGAAACTGCTGCCTGGAGGGAAGCTCCTGGCAAAGGCAGGGATGGCTCAAGGCTCTGGGGCAGTTGGTGGTAGATGCCATGGAGGCGTCAAGAGGCTGGGAGAAGGGCAAGGAGTGGGCAGCAGATGGGCATCAGCACCCACCATTTCAAGCAAGCACCAGCTTTGGGGACCACTATTGTGGGGGAGGCAGCTTTGGGCTGGAGGTCTCACTCATCACCCCATCCCCCCCATGAGAGACCATGACAGTCACCCACTCCCTTTTGTGGCAGGGGATGTCACTGGGGGGAGGTCTGCAGTGCACCCCCTCCCTTGGGGCACATGGGTCGGGGGCTCTGCAAACTCCCAGGGCTTCTATAAAGGACGACGGGGGGGGGTGGAGTCAGCACTCCTGGACCCCTGCCAGCGCCCCTGCAAGCATTACCACGTGCCTCCGCAGGGAGGGAAGCGGAGACTACATCCCCCATCATGCCCCGGGGGCTAGTTCCGGGGCGCGTTACGTACCCCCACGCCGGGCTGTGGCTAGTGCTATCGCCTCCTCGCGTGACGTCAGATCCCTCCGCCGGCGACGCTCAAATAGTCCGTCCCTTCCGCAGGGGCACGAAGGGCCCACCCCACCCCCATTTCTCCGCAGCGGCTCGTGTGTGTCTGTGTGTCCGGGGGTGTCCTTACTTGGGGGGAGCGCGGGGGGCTCTGGAGGACAGCGGAGGGATTCCAGGGACCCGAGGAGAGTATATAAGAGGCGCGGTGCGCCGGCCGGATCTCCTTTTGTCTCCTCGGCGGCAAGATGGTGGGTAGCGGTGCCGGGCGGGGGGAGCCACGGGGCCGGGAGGCACGTGGGGCGGGGGCGGGTCGCGGGGGGTGACATGGGGGTGTGGGGGAGACCCCCCGCTCCTGACCCCCTCCCCCGCAGACGCGGAAGAGGCGCAACAACGGGCGCGCCAAGAAGGGGCGCGGGCACGTGCAGCCGATCCGCTGCACCAACTGCGCGCGCTGCGTGCCCAAGGACAAGGCCATCAAGAAGTTCGTCATCCGCAACATCGTGGAGGCCGCGGCCGTGCGGGACATCTCCGAGGCCTCCGTCTTCGACTGTGAGTGCGGGAGGCTGCTGCTTCTTCCTGCTCCGGTCTTCCCTCCACCGCAGAAAGAGCAGCGGGTCTCCTGCTCGGCTTCCTCCCCTGGGCCCCCCTCTCCACTCTGCTTTCTGCTCCCTCCCCTGGTCTGCCACTCTGCTTGCTGCTCCCTTCCAGATCAGGCAGAAGAGGAAAGAAGAGCAGCAGATCTGCTTTGCTTCCTGCTCTGCCCCTGTCCCCTTCTTCCTGATCACTGCTCTGCTTTTCTGCGCCTGTTCTGCTGCTCTGCTTTCTACTCCCTGTCCTGATCAGGCAAGGAGTAGAAGCTAAGAGCAGCAGATTCCTGCTCTGCTTTCTTCTCTGGCCCCACTTTCTGATCCACCCCCTCCTCCATCGTGATAGGGGCTCTGTGCTCCATTCTCATTATGCTTTCTGCTCCCTGCCCTTGCCTCCCTTTTTCCATCTCTTTGGTGAGATGCTGGGGGGCACCTGAGGCTGGGTACAGAGCAGAAAGAAGAGCAGGAGGTCCCCTGCTGTGCTTCCTCCCCTAGGCCTCCTTCCTGGTCTTCCTTCTGCTCCCTGGCCTCCTGTCCTAATCAGGCAAGGAGTTGAAAGAAGAATAGCAGAACCCCTGCTCTGCTTCCTCCCCCAGGCTGCCTTCCTGATCTGTTTTCTGCTCCCTGCCCTGGGCTCCTTCCCTGATCAGGCAGGGAGCAGAATGAAGAGCAGAAGATCTGCTGTGGGCCCCTTCCCTGATACGCTTTCTGCTCCCAGCCCTGCTCCACTTCCTGTCCTGATCTGCTGCTCTGCTCCCTGCCCTGCTCTGCTCTGCCTTCTGCTTCCTCTGTGCATGGTGCAAAATCAGAACTGGGGGTGGGGGCTGGGGCTCTTCTGCTCCCTGCTGCCTGTCTGGGGGAGGTGCCCACCTTACTAAATTGGGGGGGGGGTGTCTGGCTGGCTGCCTGCAGGCAAGCCAGGTGGGCTCTCACTGGGGAGGAGGATACCCTCACTGTCCCAGCAAGCCCCGCTCCTGCTTCATGGGGGCTCCCTGGGGTGCTGGGACGCATCCTAGAGGGAGGGTGCAATGCTGGGGGGCTGGGGTATGAGGAGTGACACCCCCTCCTCTCCCCTCCAGCATACGTGCTGCCCAAGCTCTATGTGAAGCTGCACTACTGCGTCAGCTGTGCCATCCACAGCAAGGTGGTAAGGAACCGCTCCCGCGAGGCCCGCAAGGACCGCACACCCCCGCCCCGCTTCCGTCCCGCGGTAAGTGGTGCTTGCAGGCTGGGGGGGCAGCTGGGCTGGGGGTGGGAAGGGGGTGATGTACCCTGGGGCCTCTGCTGCTCTGTCCAGGTGGTCCTAGGTGCTGCCAGGCTCTGTCTAACCTTTATCCTCCGCTTTCTCTCACAGGGTGCTGCCCCCCGCCCCCCACCCAAGCCCATGTAAGGAGTTGGAGATGGAGACCTAGTGTGGATGAATAAATGAGTTACACTTCATGTCTGTGTGTGTGTGCCTGTGTGGGTGCAGGGGCTGAGCCCCCTCCTCGGGTGGGGCTGGGCAGGAAGGGCGGGGGGAGGAGGCTATTGCATCCCACCTCTTGCAGAGCAGCCCTGGGCCAAGCTCAGGCCTGATGTCCTCCTGGGGGCTGCAGGGCCCAGTGTGGCTTGCTTTCCGTAGCACTGTGGGGGGCAGGTTCGGGGCTCCAGCTCCTCTTGCGGGGGGGAGGCTGAGTGCCGCCTGCGGCCTCGGGGTGCGGTCCGGTTCCCTGCTTCCAGCCTCCCGGTGCCCTGTGCCACGGCCGGGCTGCAGCGGCGCTGAGCGGCCACCAGGGGGCGCCTGGCCGAGACCGTGGGTTCGAGTCCTCAGGGCTCCGGGTGGGGGGGTGGTTACCGGGAGCTCTGGCCGGCCCCGCGTGCCGCGGCCTGAGGTCAGTGCGGGGGGCTGCGGCCCCGGGCGTCATCTCCCGCTCCTGACTGTGCCCATTGTTCCGCCACCCACTGCCGAGGCTGCGCATGCCAAGCCCGTGCCCCCGCCGGCTCCGGGGCCCCGGGAGGGAGGCAGGGCCCGTGGGGCTGGGACCTGCGCGCTCCCAGCCCCCAAGGCGACTCGCTTTTACCTGGTGCTGGGCTGCCCCCACGCCGGCCACCCGCCCTACTGCGGGCCGCGGCCCGGGGGGACGATCCCAGCCCCGCGTTCCTGCGCGCCGGGGCGGGTCCCCCGCGCCCCGATTGGCTGCGGGCGGCAGCCAATGAGCGCCGGGGGGAGCGACTCCTTGAATGAAGCGTGTGTAAGTCGGCCGGGTGTCCGCTCCGGGCCGAGCCGAACCGCGCCGGGCCATGCGGGTCACCGCGCTCCCCCTGCTCCCGCTCCTCCTCGGCCTCGGCCTCGGCCGGGGCCCGGCCCCCAGCGCAGCGCAAGCAGGTGGGTCCCGATCCCGGGAATCCCGACCCCAGGATCCCCCCCCCCCCCGGGCCCTGGGCAGTGCGGGACCCCCGAGGCGGGTGCCCGGAGCCCGGCGCGGCCCCGCCGCCTGCACCTGCTCGGCCCCGGCTGCGCGTGTGGCGGGATCGGTCCCCTCCTGGGACCCCCCGGAGCGGGGCAGAGCCGCAACCCGCCCCCCCCCGCGCCCCGGAGCCGCTGGCCCCCGAGCCAGCCCCGGGAACCGGCCGCGGGTCCGTCCTGGGGGACGGGGTCAACGCCTCGGCCCCCGCCGCCTGCCTCAGTTTCCCCGGGTTAATGTTTACGGGACGCGGGGACTTTGGACCGGGAGCGGAGCTCCTTATCGCGGCCGCGGGGCCTCACCCGCGCCGCTCCCAGCCCAGGAGCGCGGCCGGCCCGGGGGGGGCCCCCTTCCCCCCCCGCCGGCCCCGGACCGGGCTCCTCCCGGGGGGGCCGCACCTGTGCCCCCCGCGCAGCTGCGGCGCTAAGTTTAGGCCCCGGCTGGAGCGGGCCCGGCCCCGCCCCGCACCTGCCGCCGCCCCGCACCGGGCTCCGCCGGGGCGTGCGCGTGCCCCCGTGCCCGTCCGGGGGTCCCCGCCCGAGCGGGCGTGCGCCCCGGGCTGTGCGTGTGCGCGCGCGTGTCCTGGTGTCTCTCCACGTGCGTGTCCGCGCTTTCGCACTCCCCCCGTGCACCTGCGCGTGTCTCGGCACGGGGGAGAAGCGGAGCCGCCGGGCGCGTGTGCCCGTGTGTACGTGTGGGTACGTGTGTGGTTTGTCCCGGTGCGGGCGCGGCCGTTGCGGGGCGTGGCGGGGTCACGGCCAAGGGCGGCTCCCCCCCCCCCCGGGCACCGCGCGGGTCCCGGGGCAAACTGAGGCACGCAGCGCTCCGGCCGGCCCCCGCCCCCCCCGGCCCCGCTCTGTGGCGCTTTGTTCGCGGCCGGAGCCGGCACAACCGGGCCATTGTGCGGCCGGGCCGGGGGGGCGGGGGTCGCGACCCCCTGCCCGGGGCGGTTGCGGCTCCCCCTCCCCGCAGCCCAGCCCGGGAATGCGGGGGGAGCCGGGAGGCCTGGGATCTATTCCTAGCCGGGGGCGGGGGGCGGCTGCTATTTCTAGCTGGGGGGGGCTGGCCTTCTCCGTTCCTCTTTTCCGTCTGGGAGGGGAGTGGGGACTAGTGGTTAAGGGGGGGTACCGGGCCCCTGGGCTCGGGCTCCTCTCCCGCCGCCTCGCTGCCTCAGTTTCCCCCTTAAGCAGCGGCTCCCTCTGCTCCCCTCCCCCGTGCCGCCGCCCCCATCCCCCAGACCCAGCCGGGGTCGGCCGCATGCCGCGGATACCAGGCGGGTTCCCTGCGTGCCTCCCCGCCGGCCGGCTGCGGCCGGGAGTGAGGGGCACCGGCGGGGCAGAGGGAGGCTGCAGGGCGGCAGCGTGGGGCGCCCAAGGCGGGGGAGCTGCAGCCTGTGGCCCCAGCAGGAGGCGGGAATCCCACCCGTGCCTCTCACCGCCCAGGCCCTGCCGCGTCCCGGTGCTGGGAGGAGAGCCCAGGCGTCCGAGCACCCCCCTTGTCCCTCTGTGACTCAGCCTGTCACCGCCTGTCCGAGCTGGGGGGTCCCTCCCCCTAGTCCCCCTGTTGTAGCTGCCCACAGTGCGGGGGGGCGGTCCTGGGCCTGCTCCAGCCAAGCAGGATTGGGGCCACCCCCATGCGATGAGGTCCCCGTTCTCAGGGGAGGTGGGGGGCTTTTATCTGAGCCCGGCACAGACAAAGGGCCCATTTAGACCCCCCCCCCAGTGACTCACGTCTGGCCTGAGTTGAGGTGGGGGGGTCTGGCCCGGGGCTTATCGGGCAGGAAGGGGCGGGGGGGCAGTCTGGGCCAGGGCCAGGGTGGGGGGAGCGGATGCCCCCCCCACCCCCTGCCCACATAATCGTCCCATTGTGAGCCTGGGACTTGCCCAGGGCCAGGCCCCCCCTGCCCCCCCAGCCTGCACAAAGCAGCCCCTGTGCCCCTGTGGGTGGGGGGGAACCCAGGCGTCCGGGGGTGGCGCAGCTCAGCCCCTGCCACCGACCCCTGGGACCCAAGTGTCTTGCCTTTTGCCCCCTCCCCAGGCCCAGATAGACCCCAGGCATCCTGCCCCCCCCAGCTGCGAGTGAACCAGGCGTCCGGGCGGGGCCCTGTTTGTTCGTACCCAAGAACCGCCCCGGCCGGTTTGTCCTGCCCCGGGCGTGGGGGGGCAGTGCCAGGGCCCCTGCAGGGGGGTAACAATGAGGTCATTGTGTGTGGGGGCACCTGTTTACCATTGGTGGGGGGAGGGGACAGGTGTCAGACGGGGGGGTCCTGCCTGGTATATCCCAGCCCCCCGGTCCGGACCTCCCAACACCTCCCCCACCCCGTGCCCCTGCCCTGGCACTGACCATGACTGTGCCCATGTGCGCAGTGTGTGCGGGGACGCTGAACGGGCTGAGTGTGACGGGCGACGCGCAGCACCAGTACCAGACGCTGCAGCGCATGTACAACCACTGCGAGATCGTGCTGGGCAACCTGGAGATCGTGCTCATTGACCAGCACCATGACCTCTCCTTCCTGCAGGTGTGGTGCTGCGTGTGTGCGTGTGCGTGCAAGCATGTGTGCAGGGCAGCATGTGCATGTGTAGGGGCCTCCGAGTGTGTGCAAGTGGGGGTATGAGGACATGTGTGTGTGCCTGCAAACACAGGTGGGTGTGAACATGAGCCTGGGTGTGAGTGTGTGTGAATCGGCATATGCCTTTGTGAGTCCCTGAGTGTAGCTGGAAACATGGGGCGAGGGGTGTGTGACTGTGAGCTGGGTGTCAGCATATGTGGGTGTGCAAGGATATGCATGTATATGGCTTCAAACACGTGTAGGTGTGAGCATAAGCCTGGGTGTGAGCACATGAGGGTGTGGATAGGTATGCAAGGGGATGCGTGTGTCTGTGAGTGTGGCTATGAACACATGGGTGTAAGTGTGAGCATGAGCCTAAGCGTAAGCATGTTGGCGTGCAAGGACATGCGTGTGCATGGCTGCAAACACGTGGGTGTGAGCATAAGCCTGGGTGAGTGAGCATGTGGGTGTGCAAAGACATGCATGTGTGTCCACGAGCATGGCTATGAACACACATGGGTCTGAGCACCTCAGCCTGCAAGGACGTGTGTGTGTGCAAACACACGTACATGTCAGCATAAGCCTGGGAGTAAGCACGTGTGCATGCAAGGATGCACATGTGGCTGTGCATACGTGTGGGGTGAGCCCCTTGGCCTGCAAGGACAAACCCGTGTACATCCCTGAGCACGGCTGCAAACATGGGTGGACGTGCAGGAGTGTAAGGATGCACGCGTGCGTGGCCCCTGACTCGCCCCGCCCATGCAGACCATCCGGGAGGTGACGGGCTACGTGCTGGTGGCCATGAATGAGGTGGAGACGCTGCCGCTGCACAGCCTGCGCGTGGTGCGCGGGACCCAGTTATACGATGACAAGTACGCGCTCTTCGTGCTGCTCAACTACCAGCCCGACGCCAGCCAGGCCCTGCAGCGCCTCGGCCTGCACCAGCTCACTGGTGAGAGCCCCACCGTGCGGGGCAGGGTAGGGGGGTGCCCCTAGGAGGACTCCCGGCTGATCCCCTGCAGGTGGGGGGGGCACCTGGCCCAGCGTCTGGCTAGGTAGCAAAGCGCTCTGGGATACCAGAGGACCACTCCCTGTGTTCAGCCCTGCCCATGTGACCTAGGTGTGGGGGGACCCCAAAGCAGGGCAAGGCCGTGGCCTCATTGCAGGGTGTGGAGGTCCCAAGCCAGACCCGTGGGGGGGAGCCCAGCCTTGGTCACAGGAGGGTCCAGGGGTCTGCTGGCCCCTGCTTAGCCCTGAGCTTGCAAAGCACTCTGGGATGCTGGGGGACTGCTCCCCTTGTTCAACCCTGGGCAAGGTCATGGCCTCGGAGGGGGTGGAAGCTCCAACCAGACCTGTGGGGGGACCCTGGCCCAGGCTGGGGGGGTACTTGAGGCAGGTCCTGCGGGTGCCCATGCCGCCCCGGTGCCAGCGCCTGCCACCCGCAGAGATCCTGGCCGGGAGCGTCTATATCGAGAAGAATGAGCAGCTCTGCTACGTGGACACGGTTGAGTGGCGCGACATCATGCGGGACCCCCACGTGCTCCCTGTCGTGGGCAACAACAACCACAACTGTGAGCGGGGTCCCCCTTCTGCTGCTCCCCCACCCCTGCCTCAGCTCTGGCTCCTGCCCCGGCTCGGGACTCCTCCCTTCTTTTCCTGCTACGGAGCAGGGGAGAGAACAGGGCCAGGGGTTGGGGAGGGGGCGGCCGGAGCCCGGACACCTGGGCTCGACCCCTGGTGCTGGGTGGGGAACCGGACCAGGGGTTGGCAAAGAGGAGCCCAGAC
Source organism: Crocodylus siamensis (assembly GCF_052110815.1). Lineage (NCBI taxonomy): Eukaryota > Metazoa > Chordata > Crocodylia > Crocodylidae > Crocodylus > Crocodylus siamensis. Next base: position 6,148,076 of record NC_143400.1, read on the forward strand.
ACCTTGGTTCGACCCCTGGCACTGGGGTGGGGAATGGGGCTAGGGATGGTCTGGGTTCACTCTCTGGCTGAGGCTGGGGGCTTCTCTCCACCAGGCACCCCCTGCCACGAGAGCTGTGGAGGACACTGCTGGGGCCCTGGCCCTGAGGACTGCCAGAAACGTGGGTACCTGCCCGGGGAGGGTGGGAGGCAGCCAGGACAGGGGGTCTCAGGCTGTGCCCCCCCCATTAAGCCATCTGTTTCCCTTCACCAGTGACCAAGACCATCTGCGCCCCTCAGTGCAATGGGCGGTGCTTTGGGCAGGCGCCCAACGAGTGCTGCCATGACGAGTGTGCGGGCGGCTGCACCGCCCCCCGCCAGACCGACTGCTTCGTACGTACCCCCGCCTGGCTGTCCAGCTGCCTGTCCCTGTGTGTTTTGGGTTGGGGGGCGGGGGGCTGTCTGCCCCTGTGCCCTGTATTAAGCCCAAGGGTCTCTCTGCCCATCTGTGCCCAGGTGGGGGGGCTCTGTCTGCCTGTCCGTCCCTGTGCACAGAGTGGAGGGGGGTCTCTCTGACTGTCCTGGGTGAGGGGGGGAGGTGTGTCCATGCATCTGTCCTGGGGTCCCTAATCCCTCCCCCCTCCTCCCAGGCCTGCCGGCACTTCAACGACAGCGGGGCGTGCGTGCCCCTGTGCCCGCAACCGTTCCTCTATAACAAGGTGACCTCCCAGCTAGAGCCCAACCCCAACACCAAGTACCAGTATGGCAGCGTCTGCGTCAAGAGCTGCCCACGTGAGTCACAGGGCTGCCCCAGCTGGAGGGTGGGGGCAGATGGGGCCCGGCTGTGCAAAGGGTGGGTGTTGTAGCCATCTGGGGAAACTGAGGCACGGGGTCTGCAGGGGCACAGCTTGCCTGGGAGTCACCCAGGTAGAGCCGGGGGAGAACCCAAGTGTCGGGGCTGCTGGCTCTGACCGCTGGACCCCACTCCCCCCACAGACAATTTCGTGGTGGACGGGAGCTCCTGCGTCCGCACCTGCCCCTGCGACAAGATGGAGGTGGAGAAGAACGGGCTGCGGATCTGCGAGCCCTGCCCCGGGCTCTGCCCCAAGGGTAGGGGGTCGGGAAGGCGGGCAGGGAGTTTCGGGGCATGGGGGTGAGGATGGGATGGGGCAGAGAGAACCCGGGCATCTGGGCTGCCCGCGCAGGCTGGGCAAGCAGGCCCCAGGGCGCAGCGCAGAGGGGCAGGGGCAGGGAGCGGGGGGGTCTCAGGGGTGCCACTCATGCCCGTTGTCCCCCAGCCTGCGAGGGGACGGGTGCGGGCAGCCGGCACCAGACGGTGGATTCCAGCAATATCGACACCTTTGTCAACTGCACCAAGATCCTGGGCAACCTCGACTTCCTCGTCACCGGGCTCAACGGGTGAGGCCCATGGTCCACCCCCCCCACCCCCCAAATGCAGCTGGTGCTGGGGTGGGGCCCAGCCAGACTGTGCCCAACTGATGGGGGTGTTCCCAGCCATGGGTGGGGGGGTCTCCATATCCCCAGGAGGGAGGGGGGGCTCAGCTTGGGACCCTCCCCCAATTTGTGGTGCTCCTGGCAGGGACCCCTGGCACAACATCTCAGCCCTGGACCCCGAGAAGCTGAAGGTCTTCCGGACGGTGCGGGAGATCACTGGTGAGCCAGGGGGTGTGAGGCCCCCATGACCTGGGGGGGTGCCGGGCTGGGGGGTCCCCGGGGTGCTCTGACCCCTCCCTGCAATCCCCCAGGTTACCTGAACATCCAGTCATGGCCCCCGCACATGAACAACTTCAGCGTCTTCTCCAATCTGGTCACCATTGGCGGCCGCAGCCTCTACAAGTGAGTGGGAAGCTGGGGGGACCCCCCCCATCCCTGATGGAGGTGCTGTGGGGGGCTCCCATGCCGGACCTTGTTCCCAGGCACGGGGGGCCGGACTGGCTGGGGGTGGGAACCCAGGCGTCCGGGCGAGCACTGACCCTGTGCCCGCTGCAGCCGGGGCTTCTCGCTGCTGATCATGAAGAACAAGAACGTGACAGCGCTGGGGCTGCAGGCGCTGCGCGAGGTCAGCGCCGGGCGCGTCTACATCTCCGACAACCGGCGCCTCTGTTACCTGCACAACCTCAACTGGACCCGGCTCTCGCGGAGCCGCCAGGACCTGGAAATTCGTGCTAACCGGCTCCCTGCCAAGTGCCGTGAGTGCACCAGGCTGGGCCATATGCTGGGCTCCTATCGTGGCTTGGGGCAGCGGGGTGGAGCAGGGAGCCCAAACCCCTGGGTTTTCTCCCCAGCCTGGGAAGGAACGGGCTGGTGGGGTTAGACCTGGGAGCCTAGACACCAGGTTGTGTCCTGGCTCAGGGGAGGGGGTTGGAGCAGGGCACCCGGGTGCCTGGGCGCCACAGAGCAATGCCAGTGCTAACACCCGGTCCCTGCAGAGCAAGAGGGGAAGGTGTGTGACCCGCTGTGCTCCAGCGATGGGTGCTGGGGGCCTGGCCCGGACCAGTGCCTGTCCTGCTTCAACTACAGCCGGGCTGGGGTCTGTGTGCCCACCTGCCACTTCCTGCAGGGGTGAGTGTGGGTGGGGGGTGGGGAGCAGAGACCCGGGATTGCGGGGTGGTGAGCTGGGCATGAGCTGGGCTGTGAGGGGGTGGGTCCTGGTGGGGAGCTGGTCTCTCCCTGCCCCACCGATGATTCCCCCTTCCCCCCCAGGGAGACCCGGGAGTTCGCCCAGGGGGGTGAGTGCCTCCCCTGCCACCCGGAGTGTGCCCCCATTGACGGTGGCCTCACCTGCAACGGCTCGGTACAGCCCTGATCCTGGTCCCCTGCCTGGGGACGGGGGGCGGGGGTTGTAGGGGCCCCAATCCTGCCCTGATCCATGGGCACCAGCTGGCTTCAAGTGGGGGGTGGAGGGACCCCTATCCGGGCCTGATCCTGGGTGAGGGTGGGCGCAGGAGCGTGTGGAGGAGTGGGGTCCAGCCGCCCCCCATGACGCAGTGCCACCTGCAGGGAGCTGACGCCTGCATGCGCTGTGCCCGGCGCCGGGACGGGTCGCACTGTGTGGGCACCTGCCCCCAGGGGCTGCTGGGCGAGCGCGGCCCCATCTACAAGTTCCCCGACACCCGCAATGAGTGCCGGCCCTGCCATGAGAACTGCACCCGTGGGTGAGCCGGGGGTCATGGGTGAGGGCCAGGGAGCCCAGACGCCTGGGTTCTTCCTGGCTCTGCGGGCAGGGCCTGATCCTGCCCCTGCCCCGTCCTGGGGAGAAGGGGAAGCGCCCTGATCAGCAGAGCCGAAGGGAACCCAAGAGTCCTTTCTGTGGGGGGCTTCTCCTACCCCCTGCCATGGTGGGGGGCACCTCCCAGCCTGTCCGCCTGTCTGCGGGGCTGACCAGCTGCGCCGTCTCCGGCAGGTGCACGGGGCCATTGCTGCAGGACTGCGTGGGGGAGCCCCTGCCCGTCACCAGGTACTGGGGCCGGGCCCTGCACCTGGGTCTGGTGCAATGTGGGGAGGGGGCTCAGGGGCTGGCCCAGGCTGGGCTGACCCCCCCACCCCATTCCCACCAGGCGGATGCCCACGGTGGTGGCAGCAGCAGTGGTGAGCAGCCTCTTCGTTGCCTGCTCCTGCCTCCTGCTCACGCTGCTCTACTGGCGTGGCAAGAAGATCCAAAAGAAGCGTGCGGTGCGGCGGTACCTGGAGCGTGCAGAGGTGAGATTTTCCCCCCCCCCAACACACTCCTTTGGGGCCCCTCACTCCCGGTCTGGAGCCTCCTGCCCCCCACAGCCTTGCCAGTGCCCCTCGCTCGTGACCCACAGACCCCTTGCTCCCAGCCCCCTACTGTCAGCCACAGCTTGCAGGAGGGGCTGGAGGGGGACTCGGGTGGGGGTCCCTGCAGAAGGGGTTGGAGCCACATGCATCCCCCCCACAGAGCCTGGAGCCCCTGGACCCCAGCGAGAAGGCCAACAAGGTGCTAGCTCGGATCTTCAAGGAGACGGAGCTGAAGAGGCTGAAGGTGCTGGGCTCGGGCGTCTTTGGCACCGTGCACAAGGTAAGGGGGGCAGGGACCCTGGCAGGGGAGGGGGCCAGACCAGCCCCATCTCCGGGCTCACCCCTGTCTCCCCGCCCCCGCAGGGCATCTGGATCCCCGAGGGCGACTCCATCAAGATCCCCGTCAGCATCAAGGTCATCCAGGACCGCAGCGGGCAGCAGACCTTCCATGCCGTCACCGACGTGAGCAACCCCTGAGCCCCTCTCCCCCGCCTGGGCGTGGGGGGGCTCTGGATGTGCAAGGGCTGTGGGGCAGGGGAAGGGAGGGGTCCCTGGGGCTGGGATGGGGGGTACAGTGAGCCCCCCCTGACTGCCCCCCCCACTCCCCACAGCACATGCTGGCTATGGGCAGCCTGGACCATGCCTACATCGTGCGGCTCCTCGGCATCTGCCCCGGGGCCCAGCTGCAGCTGGTGACGCAGCTGCTGCCCCTGGGCTCCCTGCTCGAGCATGTGCGCAAGAGCCGCCAGGCGCTGGGGCCGCAGCTGCTGCTCAACTGGTGCGTGCAGATCGCCAAGGTGAGGCCCTGCCTTGGCGCTGCAGCCCGCGTACACTAGGATGGGGCTGCGGGGACCCAGGGGTCGCGGCCAGTACCCCCTGGATCCATGCCCCCTGGCTTGGGGTGGGAGGAGCCTAAAGCAGTGAGGGCAGAGCTCCAATAGTATTACCCTGCCCCTGAAGGGGACCCAGGATCCATCCCTGGCAGTGGTGTCCCAGGAGGTGATGCCCCAGAGGTAGAGGTGGGTGGGAGGAGCCTAAAGAGGAAGAAGGTGGGGCCTCTGGCTGTGGGTGGAGCTCTGGCATCATAAGTCTGCCCCTGCAGGGGCCCTGTGTGGCCAGGCTGGGTCAGGCCAGGGTCCCCCTCCCCCTCAGGGTCCACCCCCCTGGGCAGTGATGCCCCACTTTGAGGGCATATGGGAGGAGCCTAAAGAGGGTGAGGGTGAGGGGTGGAGCTCTATCAGCATGACCCTGCCCCTGCAGTGTCCTTCTGGGCCAGAGGGGTTGGGGGGCCAGGCTGGGCCAGGCCAGGACCCTCCAGGATCTACCCCCCACCATGAATGTCCCCTGGATGGGGGACGGGTGGGAAGAGCCAAAAGGGGTGGGCATGGCTGGGTGGTGGGTACTCTGCCTGGGGGCGGAGCTCCAGTGTGACCCCGCCCCCAGGGCATGTACTACCTGGAGGAGCACCGCATGGTGCACCGCGGCCTGGCTGCCCGCAACGTGCTGCTCAAGTCCCCGAGCCAGGTGCAAGTGGCCGACTTCGGCATCGCCGACCTGCTGCCCCCAGGCGACTGCAAGCTCCTGGACAGCGAGACCAAGGTGGGAGCCCGGCTCGGCCCCCCCCCCGGCTGGCCCCGACCCCCCCCAGCCCGGCCTGACCTCCCTTGCCTTGCAGACCCCCATTAAATGGATGGCGCTGGAGAGCATCCACTTCGGGCGGTTCACGCACCAGAGCGATGTCTGGAGCTACGGTGGGTGCCCAACGCCCCCCCAGCCCCCACAGCTTGACCCACCCCCTTGCCCCCCGGCTGCGTCCTGACCTCCCATTGCCCTCGCAGGCGTCACGCTGTGGGAGATGATGACGTTTGGGGCCGAGCCCTACTCCGGGGTACGCCTGGCCGAGGTCCCCGACCTGCTGGAGAAGGGCGAGCGTCTGGCGCAGCCGCCTATCTGCACCATCGACGTCTACATGGTCATGGTGAAATGTGAGTCAGCGGCAGGGGCGTGGGCACGCGTGGCTGTATGGGCAGGGGCATGCGTGGCTGCGGGGGTCTGTTTGTGCACATGTGTCTGAGTGCATGGGCAGAGGGTGCAAGGTGTGTGCAGGGCTGTGCCAGTGTGCGCAGGCGTGTCTGTGTGCAGATGTGTGCCAGCATGCATCCACGTGTGCAATGTGCCTCTGCCTGTGTGTGCACGTATGTGCATGAGCGTCACGTTCACACTCGTACACGCGGGTGTGTCCTAGCTGTGGTTGCCACAGCCCTTGGCCCTGCTGGAGGAGAGAGGGGGGCTGTGGGTGGTCCCAGGCACCACCAGGCAGGGGTGGGGGATCCTGGGGGACCCCGATTCTGCCCGCAGCCCTTACCCCCTGGACTCTGCAGGCTGGATGGTGGATGAGAACGTGCGCCCCACTTTCAAGGAGCTGGCCAACGAGTTCACCCGCATGGCCCGCGACCCTCCCCGGTACCTCGTTATCAAGGTCAGCCCCCTCCCCTCTCCCTATGTACCCCTCACTGCCATGGGGGGGGTCCCCAGGCCCCCCCACCCCCATTAACCCCCCCCACCCCAGCAGAGGGAAAGTGGGCCGGTGCCGCTGGCCGAGCCCCCCGCCCTGAGCGACAAGGACCTGGACGAGGTGGAGACGCTGGAGCTGGAGGAGGAGGAGGACATGGAGCTGGGTGGCCTCTTTGGCCTCAGCACCGGGCAGTTGTCCCCCCGGCCACGGCCTGACAGTGCCCGGGTGAGACTCACAGCTCCCGCGCAGTTGGGGAGGGGGCACAGGCCGGGCCATGGGGGAGGCAGGGCCAGTGGGATGGTGCCACGGGTGAGAGGCCCTGGCCTCACCCCTGCCTCCCCCTACCCAGAGCCCCACAGTGCAGAGCCCTCCAGCCGGCTACATCCCCATGAACCAGACCAGCCTCAGTGCTGGCCGCCAGGTACCAGTGCCCCAGCTCTTGCCCGTCAGCGGCCATGGCTGTGGGGGCAGGGGGCTGTGGGCTGGGAGTGAGGGGCACCGGTGGGGCTGGGGGGCAGGAGACTGGGGCAACACTGCAGTCATTGGGGTTGGGGGGAGGTTTGATCTATCGCTGGGCAGCGAGGTTGGGGGGGCGGCCGCGGCGGCTGCCGGTGTCCTCCAGCCACGTCTCTTCTCCGCCAGGTCCGGGGTGTGCGGCGCTGCCGCCAGGCCTCGCTGGGCCGGACAGTGTCGGAGTCGTCGGAGGGCCGGGGCACAGCCTCTGAGTATGAGCTGGGCGAGGAGCCCGAGCTGGCGCTCGCACTGGCACAGCCAGGAGGGCTAGGTGGTGGCCCCCGCTCCCGGGGGGACAGTGCCTACTTGTCTCACCGCGGCAGCTCCCCGCGCCCTGACAGCCCCCCCGACAGTGAGGAGGATGCCAATGGCTATGTCATGCCCAATCGCTCCAGGCAGGGTAAGCCCCGTGCCCCACCCCACCCTGGGCACTGCTTCTGGGCTGAGCTGGCTGACTCCTGCCCCCCTCCCCCAGCTGGCTGACTCCTTCCCCCCAACCCCAATGGCTGCAGTGTTGCCCCAGTCTCCTGCCCCCCAGCCCCACCGGTGCCCCTCACTCCCAGCCCACAGCCCCCTGGCCAACTCGCCTCGCGTAGGGCCCGCTGGCTTTATGGCAGGCCGGGATTTCATAGATTTCATAGACATTAGGGCTGGAAGGGACCTCGGGAGATCATCGAGTCCAGCCCCCTGCCCAAAGGGCAGGAAGTCAGCTGGGGTCATAGGATCCCAGCAAGATAAGTATCCAATTTACTCTTGAAGGTGTTCAATGTAGGTGCTTGAACCACCTCCGCTGGCAGACTGCTCCAGACCTTGGGGGCTCGGACAGTAAAGAAATGCTTCCCTTATGTCCAGCCTGAAACGGTCTTGCAGGAGTTTGTGACCGTTCGACCTTGTCATCCCTTGGGGCGCTCTGGTGAACAAACGTTCCCCCAGATCCTGGTGGTCACCCTGATAAACTTGTAGGTGGCCATCAGATCACCCCTGAGCCTGCGCTTTTCCAGGCTAAAGAGTCCCGTGGCTCTCAGCCTGTCATTGTAAGATCTGTTTTCCTGACCTCTGATCATGCGCGTGGCTCTCCTCTGGACTCTCAAGCTTCTCCACATCCTTTTTGAATTGTGGAGCCCAAAACTGGACGCAGTACTCCAGCTGCGGCCTCACCAAGGCCGAGTACAAGGGCAGAATGACGTCCCGGGATTTGCTCGAGAAGCATCTATGGATGCACGCCAGCATTTTCGTCGCTTTACTAGCCGCAGCATCGCATTGCAGGCTCATGTTCATCTTGTGGTCAGTGATGACCCCCAAGTCTTTTTCTTCTGTAGTGCTAACCAACGTAGCACTGCCGAGCCTATAAGGGTGCTGCAGGTTTTTCCTCCCGAGGTGGAGAACCTTGCATTTTTCGGTGTTAAACACCATGAGGTTCTCGTCTGCCCATTTGCTGAGCTTGTCCAGGTCAGCCTGGATCACCCGCCTGTCTTCTGGCGTGGATGCTTTGCCCCAAAGTTTGGTGTCATCGGCGAACTTGGCCAGTCCACTCCTGACTCCAGTGTCCACATCGTTAATGAAGATGTTGAACAGGATGGGTCCCAGGACAGAGCCTTGAGGGACCCCACTGGTCACAGGTCACCACGATGAGTGACTGCCATCAATCACAACCCTCTTGGTTCCACCATGGAGCCAATTTCCCAGCCAGCGGATCGTGGTGGAGCCAAGGCCACAACTGGCCAGTTTGGCCAAGAGGTGATCATGGGATACCAGATCAAAAGCTTTTTTGAAGTCAAGGTATATGACATCAACCTCTTCTCCCTTGTCCAGGTGATAGGTCACCTGGTCATAGAAGGAAATGAGATTGGTCAAACAAGACCTACCCGCAATAAACCTGTGCTGGCTATTCCTTAGGATGTTAGCCTGGGCCAGTCCCTCAAGGATGGCCTCCTTAATAAACTTTTCTAAGATGGTGGGGTTTGAGGCTGGTCCCCTCCCTTACAGCCGCATTCTGCCCTACAGAGCACGCAGCTGGCCCACGGGCCCCGGAGGAGGAGGACGAGGCATACGAGTACATGAACCGGCCGCGGGCTGCACGCCCGGCTTCGCTGGATGAGCTGGGCTATGAGTACATGGAGCTGGGTTCGGAGATGAGCGCCTCCCTAGGCAGCCTGCCCACGCCCACGCCTGCGCCCGGCCCTGACGCCGACTACTCTTACATGAACCGCCCGCCCGTGCCAGATGACTACGCCGACATGCGTTCGGGCGACTCGGGCATTGCGCCAGGCTCCCCCCCAGACCAGGGCTATGAGGACATGGAGGCCATGCTGGGCCCTCCTGCTGGCTCCTGCCGCGGCTGCCTGACCCACCCTGGCCCCCCCAATGGCTTCCTGAAGCCCCTGCGGAGCCTGGAGGCCTCAGACTGTGCCTTCGACAACCCCGACTACTGGCACAGCCGGCTCTTCACCAAAGCCGACATCCCGCGCACCTAGGGAGCCCCCCGCCAGCCCCTGCAGTGTGGTGGAGGACCCCTGGGCTGGGACTAGTGGCTGGAGGCCGGGACTTGATGTCCTGGGTGGAGAAACCGCCTGGGGAGCCAGTAACCTGGGTCCCCTGGGCCAATCTCAGTCTCCTTGCCATGCCTCAGTTTCCCTGTCACCCTGGCCATGGGGGTCTGGCAGGGTAAGTAGGCACAGCTGGGCCCACAGGTGTGGGGGTGGATGCCCCTCTTCACATGGACCCCCTCCGAGCCTCACTCTGGATTGGTTGGGTCCCAAAAGCTGAGCTGTGCACGAAGTGGCACCATGGGGACGTCTGGCCCCTGGTCCCTACGTGCTGTAAACAACACTGGGCAGGGCTGGGCCTGGGTGCGGCCGCCCGCAAGAACCCAAGCGCCCTTTGCCATCCTCGCCAGACGCGTGGCCAGGCACTACGTGCCCAGGCTGGGAGAAGCTGCCTGGGGGAGGCGCCTGCCTGCTCCCTAGTGCTGGTAATGAAGCCGGCAGCCCTGTCTGCACAGGAGCAGCCCCTGCCCTGTGCGGCTCCGCGAGGGAGGTGCCTGGGCAGGCTCAGCAGGCAGCCGCGCCCTGGGCCTGTGGCGATTGCGACAGGCATGTGATGAAACTAGAGCCAGGGTGGGCGGCTTGGGGCAGCCAGGGCCCTGCGTAGGCCATGGCACGGGGCATGAGTCAGGCCGTTGCACGGTGAGATCATCCTCCCGCCCTGGGCACGGGATTTTGCCTGCCAGTTTTGGCCCCTGCCCATCTTTCTCAGCAACCGGAGGGGCTGGGCCACCGGCTCATGTGCTGAAGCCACAACCTTCACGGGACTTCACGAGCTGGGGCTTGAAGGAGCATGAGGCGGCTTTGCATGGGGGCAGGAGCAGGGGCCCTGGGTGCTCTGGGCCCAGCAGGCTGAGCTGGGAACCCCTCCCCGCAGTTGGATTCTGGCATTGATGGAGTTTTTAATTGTCTTGACTTTTAATAGGCAATAAAGTGAAAGGGACATGAATGGGCCTCGGTGTGTGGCACTGCCGGCCTCCAGCTGGAGTGGGGGAGTGCAGGGAACAAGGTGGAACTCAGCTGCTGAGGCTGCGGGGGACCGCCAGGGATGGGCCCGACAGCTGGAGGATGGCTGGGGGGGAGCTCTTCAACTGGGGGCCCGAGATGCTGGGGTGGGAGAGACCAGGGAATGGCTGCATGGCTAGGGGATGTTGTGGGGAGGACTGGGGAGGCTCTTCTGCTGTAGTCTGTGGGAGGCCGGTGGGGCTCTGGGGGTGGGAGGGCTCTTCTGCTAGGGCAGAGGTGCTAGGGTGGGAGCAGGACTATGGGGGCTCTTCTGCTGGGGCGGGGGGGGGACCAGAGGGGGTGGGGGGGGCTGGGGAAGGGGCTCGGGGCTTCTGATGCTGGGTTTTGGGGGTGCCCTGCCCCCACATTTCCCCCTCGAGGAGCCCTGGGGGGAGAGGTACTGCTCGGGACAACCGCAGCCAGGCAGCCCCCACCAGGCACGGGGAGAACAGGACTCCGTCTCCCAGCATGTCTTGCCCACCTCTCGCGAGACTTGGGGTCGCCATCGCCAGGGAAACGGCGCAGGCGCAAATTGGTGGCGGGGAGGGGCTGCGCTTCCGGGATGGAAGTTCGCGGCGGTAGCGGAGCGCGAGGGGGCCGCCGGGAGCTGTAGTCCGCGCGGGGCGGGGCGGGGCTTCAGCTGCCCAGCGTGCCCCGCGCGCAGCCCGCGCTCTCTGCCTCGCGCTCGCGGCGGCGGCGGCTTGTGAGGGGCGGCGGCGGCGGCTGAGGGGCCGCGGGGTCGCGGCGGGGGCGCCATGTCGGGCGAGGACGAGGCGGCTGAGCTCACTATCGCCGAGGACCTGGTGGTCACCAAGTACAAGATGGGCGGCGACATCGCTAACCGTGAGCGGCGCGGCCTGCGGCCCGGGCGGCCTAAGCCGGGGGGGCACGTGGCGGGGGGGGCATGTCTGCGGGGTGCCCCCCCTTCCCGGGAGGGGCGACGGGGCCTGGCGCGGGGAGGAAGGTGGGGGGCAAGGCAGGGGGCGGGGGGATGTCCCTTCCCCTTGTGCGGCTCCCCGGGTGCCCAGCGTGGGTCTGGCCCCAGCTCCCGTCTCCTTCCATTTCTTTCTCGTTTTCCTCCCTTGGTCTCTCCCTGTCTCTCTTCACTCTGCTCTGGAGCCGGCTGCGTTTGCACGTGGGCTCTGGCTTGGCCTCCTCGCAGGGATCGGCTCCTCCAGGACCCTGGGAGGGGGCTCGTTTTCCCCTCCCCTCTGTGCAGGGCACAGCCCTGGACTGTCCCCGGTTTGCCGAGCATCTCGGCCAGGGGCGATTTGAGGCAAGAACCCGGTAGCACGGGGGAACCGCGACCTCCCGTAGGATGAGCTGACCCACCCCGGTGTCTTCCCATCGGCTCCCGGCCGCAACGGTGACGCGAGCATTGGGTTTTCCCAGCCCCAACAAACCTGTCCGTCCCCATAACGCAATGGGTGTTTAGGGGGAACAGGCTTGCGTTTCTGGAGCGAGGCCCCACAGCGGCCATAAGAGACGCGACTAAAGCAGCGCTGCACAGCTGCTCCTTGTTCGCCGATCCCCACGCTGGGATCGGCCGCGGGTTCTCACTGTCTCCGTGTTCGTGCTGCCCGCACAGGTGGGCGTTAAAGACCTGTGGGCATCACATATTTTGCCAAAAGAAAACTTCTAAGCTCATAGCTGCTTAGGTCAAAGGAGGGAGGCTGAAGGAGCAGGGCAGGTTTCTAATTTAATTCTTGAAACAAATCCATTTCTCTGTATGGGGCGAACTGGCTGAAACCTTTCCAAGGCAAAGCTGCTTCTAGAGGTGTCTCTAGATGCGTCACAGCTGTCGCCCCCCACAACTGCTCTAGCGTCGGCTTTCCTGAATTGCCTTCGTTTTGGATGGGAGGTTTCTGTAATGTAACGTACGGTAGGCATGATGCAGCGCTTGACCTGCCGGTGCCTTTTATCCAGGACTGTAAAAACATTCGCTCAGTGTTGGCTTCCTGATCTCCTTGTGAAGCAGGTCAGGGTAGACGGGGAGGGGAAGGCAGATGTGCAGGGATGGCACGTGGCAAGCTAGGGGCAGGTGTGGGAGCACAGGTCGAGTGCCCTGGCTCCCAACCCCCTGCCTAGGGCCTGCTCACAGCCATCCAAGCCCTCTTGTGATCCCAGGGACTTCTGAGACCATTCTTCTGAGTTTGACCAGCACCACTTCTTTCCTTGATCCATTTATGGAGAGAAGCAGACCGTTTCTCTGATAGACTCTCAGCATTCTGCTACGACCCTTTGGCAAAACCCTAATAACCCGTCCAAAAACAGGTCCCCACCGCATAGTGGAAAGAGGGAATAAAACTTCCTATGACCCAGTGCGTGTAACACCACGAGTGTCAGGACATGCTCAGAGCTGCCAATCTGGCCTGTCCTTTGCGAGTGGGGGGGGACCAAAGGGGCTGCTGGGAGGATGGACGCAAGGTGCCAGGTGCACATGAGCACTTTCACCAGCCTGCTGCTGTGTTGATGCCAGGTGAAGTCTCCCACAGGGAATCTACATATAATAGCCCTTGGGCTCCCCAGAAGCAGCCTCTCCTCCCTTGATGTCTTATGTGCAGTGTCTACCAGGGCGTTCTTTTTTTTTCAGTCTTCTTTAGGCTTTTAAGGGAAAGAGACGTGTGGGAGTGGAGAATGGACAGGGATCTGACAGCTCAAGCCTCATGGTTGTGAGCAGTGTTCCCTCTAAGGTGTGTGGTGTGTGCGGCCATGCAGGCACACCTGTGCAGCCATGCACACCGTGCAGCTTAGAGGGAATGCTGGTTGGGAGTCCCTGTGCATGTGGCCTGATCATGTCCACTAAGCTGTCCCAAATGAACCCACGGGCCAGGCTTTTCTGTATTCATTGCACCAACTTTCTAGTGAAAAACAGCCCCCAGTTTTACTCTTAAACCCCCCTGCTCCTCCTCCCCACCCCACCCCCAGTTTAATTCACATGTATGTTCCCATTGACTGACGCTGGGTGTGTATTCTTGTTCAGGGGTCCTGCGTGCTGTGGTGGAGGCAGCTAAGTCTGGCGGGTCTGTTCTCAGCCTGTGCGAGATTGGAGATGCCATGATCATGGAAGAGACCGGCAAGATCTTCAAGAAGGAGAAAGAAATGAAAAAAGGTGAAGCCCTATCAGGGGCAGGGCTTCCAGTGGGAGCTTTTTGCTGTTTTGTCCTTGGTTGGGGCAATGGGCATACACAGAGATGGAGAGCCAGGTGGCTGTGCAAATCCAACCCACATTAGTCACTGCTGGAAAGCTTTGAGGGGCATCAGACCCTGGCCCATCCCCAGGCCTCTGCCATAGCCTCTCCCCATACAGCCTCATGCTGTAGTTTACCACTGTCCTCCCTGCTGGGGCAAGGCAGTCTCCAGTTGCACCAGGTGGTCTGTCGCTGACTACAGAACATTTTTGCCCAGGGCTCTGTGTCTTCTGTCTTCGGTCACCTGAAGTGTCTCTTCCGTGTGGTTTGTTAAAGTGTGTCTGTGTTGACACCGAGAGAGGCAGCGTGCTTAGTTTTGTGCCCGAAGGGCCTGGCAAGAGCAGAGTGCAACCCTTATCAAATCAGTGCTGCCATTGCCTTGCTGCATTAGGGTCCTGCCTTGGACACCTGGAGTAGCCATCCCCAGAGTCATCAACAGCTGGAAAAACTCATCTCACGGCCTTGACTTGCACAGGTGGAGGTGGAAGGCAGAACAAGGTCACCTGTAGAGCCCAGAGAAGAATTTGGGGCTCCAGTGCTCAGGCCACGCTGCCTTGTGGTTTCCTCTGCTTGTCTCTCTGCCTGTCACAAGCAGCTGGGCTGCTTCAGGCTCTCACGTGAGGAACGAGCTCTTCCTGGCGAGAGTAGTGTGTTCGGTTTAAGGCAGTGGTAAAAGGACAGTAAAACAGCAACTGTGGAAATCATGGGGTTGGGAGACGGCGACAAAACTGGTTCTGTTCCAGAGCTGGCCTGATTCAGCTGTGTCCAAAGCAGTCGTGCAGGTTGACAGCGATAAACCCTCCTGCCTTCAAGCCAGAAAAGGCACCAGGTGTTTACTTTATATGCAAATGATGGCGCTGCCCCTGCTGCCTTTGGGCTGAAACACGGCAGTAGCAAAGCGACAGAGCGGGGATAGAGCTGGCTCTGTTAGTGCAGGGGAAAGTTGCTGAGCTGGAACTTGACCAGTGCATGGCACCTTCAATGACCGCACATAATCAGAGCACAGGTGTTTTGCATCTCAGGTGCAAGACAGTGCTTCCAACAGTTCCACAACCCCTAGAGCTGAAGGAAGAGGAACAGATACTGGCCCCCTCCTCTTTGTCATAACCTGTTTTTGGATGTCTCCAGCTTAGCTGGAGAGCTGAGGGCATGCCCTGGGGCTGCCCCCGAGTCCTTCCATACCATACTTATGCCAGCCAGGTACAGCATGTTGGACCCCATGTGTCTGGGACAGGTCTTGGCTTTAAGTCTGTACTGTTTGCACCCCCGTGCAGATTGTCTACTGTGCTCTGACTTTGAATCAGGGGAGTGGGGGGTGCTTCCTGCTAGCACAGTGGAGTCAAAATCTGCCCCCTGGATATGTGCAGCTGGCCTGATCTCAGGGCCTCTTTTCCCTGCAGGCATCGCCTTCCCAACGAGTATATCAGTCAACAACTGCGTGTGTCACTTCTCCCCGCTGAAAAGTGACCAAGACTACATCCTCAAAGATGGAGACCTGGTCAAAATGTGAGTCCCCCGTTTGTTGCAAGTCTGCTGGTGGCTTCTGGCCTCTGCTGTTCCCTGCTACTTGATACCTAGCTCTCGCCTTGGCCAGCTAGCAAAGCGAAGCCTTTGAAATGGGCCTTGCTCCTCTGATGCTTGTTGAGGTCACAGAACTTTTCCTGAGCTGTGTGGCCAAATCGGTGACTTAATCTTCTTTGCATTACAGTGACCTGGGAGTCCACGTTGATGGCTTCATAGCAAATGTAGCACACAGTTTTGTCATCGATGCATCAAAGGTAGGTGTCTCTAAGTCTCACATGCTACTTCCAGGCCAGGTAAAGCAGAGACGGGATGAAAAGCCCTTGTACGTGAGTGCCAGCAGCTCCAGGCAGCAGAGCAGGATATGGCTGAAGTCTGCTGTAAAGTCTCCTGGGAGGTGAAATGTTCAAGCAGTAACAGTGAGCAAAGGGCATTGTGAAAAGTGCTCCAGCTTGTCTGGTGAAGGGTTCATGGGTAGATGCTTGTGCAAGACAGTAGGACACATTGGGAAGAGATGATGAGTCTGCTGAGTTGCTGTAACTGCGCTCCCTGTGTGCTTTGCCAGGAGAGGCCTGGGGGTGCAGGACAGACTGGCCCAGAGTGTTTGCCTGCATCTTCTGCTGGCTGAAGTGGTGACCCTTGTTTCTTCTGCCCCCTTGGAAAGCTGCTGCTCTCACCTCTGCAGCCCAAGGCCCGAGGGGACTTGCAGGGCAAGTTAAAGCCTTTTCTGCCCTCCATCATGCTAGTGAAACTTGTCTCCACTAGTTGCACATGGTCAGGGCTGCAGAGTGCAGACAGCCCCAGTGCAGCTGGCAGTTGGTGTGATGCTGCTTCATCTATGCAGGCAGAGTTCACAGGACCAGCAGCCTTAGCGCAAATGTGGGAAACTCATCATTTTGACCTGTTTTTTTTTTGTAGTTTTACTGTGGCCCTTGGAGGAGGATGTCAGGATGAGAGGTATAGAAGGTTTCCTGCTGCCTGGATACAATGTAAACACGAGCTAGTGGGAGGCAAGGCTGAGAGTAGCATTTTGGAGTCCTTGCTGTGCTGGGGATAGAGCAGCTTCTTGGCTTTGTCCTGTACAGCGCTAGTGTCAGGCAGCAGTGGATGTAATGTCCAGGGCTCCCGTAGATCTCTCTTAAGTGATGGCACTCTAATGGAGCAGAGCGTCCTAGAGGATTGAGCTCTCCACACTGTGGCTCTCGGACTAAGGCGTGCAGGGAGAGGATTGGGTCTGGACCATTTCCATGCCTGGATCTGTGCAGGCAGCAGGTCCCTGTGGAAAACCCACCCTTTTCTTCCAGGAAAACTCAGTGACGGGTCGCAAAGCTGATGTCATCCGAGCAGCTCACCTCTGCGCTGAAGCTGCCTTGCGTCTGGTCAAACCCGGGAACCAGGTGAGTGAGGCTGTTGGGGCAGAACTGCAGCCCCCACACTTGTCCTGCCACCCTGTGAGGGTAGGAGTTAGCATGTGACCTCCTCTGGGATCAGTCCTCCATGCGAAGAATCTGTCCAGCTGGCTGCCGTACTTAGGGAGCCCCACAGCAGCTGGTGCAATTTGCTCCAGCTTTGAAGCTAGGAACAGTTTGTTGCCCAGGACTTGGTCCCTGTCTCTGCCACTGACATCGGGCAAGTCATTTTAATATCGTTAAGCCACACCAGCAAATGGAGACGTAATCCCTCCCTTCATCCCTTCGCAGTGCAGCTTCCTGGGTGCTCGTTACTGTGTTTTGCTTCGGGGGGTGCCCTGTGCTGCTGCTGGGAAACGGATTGCTTTTGTCTCTAAGGCACTGTCTCATTACCTCTGCTGAAGACTTTGACTTGTGGGACTGGCAGGTGCCAGGATCTCATGTGGGGGAGCCTGCTGATGGCACCACCATGCAGTTGGACCCGGTCCTTTATACGTCTGCCATTGAGGCTCATATCTGACCTTGTCTCCCTCTGCTCTTATTTCCCAGAACACACAAGTGACAGACGCCTGGAACAAAATAGCCCATTCGTTTAACTGCACACCCATCGAAGGTAAAGGCCACAGGGTGGAGCAGAGGGTGGTAGTGTCATTCAGTCCATTCAGGCCAAGTCCTGAAAAGTGTCCACAATTATGAGCCCTCGACACTGTCACAGCCGTAAATGCCACAAGCCACGGCTCCAGCACGTCCCTGTGGAAGCTCTCGGGACTCATCCCTGTCTGTTCTGCTCCCCTTGGAGAGCTGTGATTTTGCGGGGGGGGAGCAAGGGCTGCAGCACCCTGTCCTGTGCTCATGGGACCGCTTGCAAACCCTTGGGTGAATTGCTGGCCGCTGTGCTTCTGGCTGCCCCTCGCATGCCAAAGACAAACATCTTGGCAGTGGCAGAGCGTTCAGAGAAACTTGGCTGGAAGAGGCTGGGTTTTAGCTGCCCCATCCATCAAACTCCCGACTGGCCTGCACTTCCCACAGCACTGCTGGCTGAGAACAGGCAGTCGCTGTGGAAGCATCTTAGAAAGGTTCAGGCCGGGAGCTAGTGACAGGTCACCCATCCGTGGCATTTAATGCAGCCATCACATCTCTGAGCTGTTTTTGCCAGTCCCTCACTTCAGCAACATATAACTCAGTCCCTGATCATTTAAGCTGTCTTAATCACCTTGCTGGTGTGGTCTGAGTTCCCCTGGGGGAGCGGCCATTCCACACGGGGATGGTGTGCAGGGCTTTGCTGCTTTCTCCGGGGGAAAAACATGGCATCAGCTGCAGCGAGGAGGTGGGCTCTCATGCTGGCAGGGGAATCCAAGCATCCATTGTTTTGGAAACAGTCTTGTGCAGTAATTACCTGGCGGCTGGCAGCAGCCAGGGGTGCAGCTCAAGGGAACAGTCCAGGCTGGTTCTGCACCCCTCTTGACAGCAGTCCTTACAGGATGTGGGCATGCTGATTTCCTTGCTGGGTCAGTGGCTTGGGGAGCAGAAGAGGGATGTGGGGGCCCCCCAATCTGTGCAACTGGAAGGTAGGAAGGAAGGAAGGAACGAGGGTTCAGGTGAAGAATTACACGTAGGTGCTCTGATATTTATGCAGTGCAGGGAGGACATGAGCAGCATAGATGCTGAAAGTTTTCCCGTAGAGGCTGTTGCCCCTAGAGACACCTAGGCATGTGTTAGCTGGGGTTGTGTGATGCCACAATTCCAGCATCTGATATTAGAGACTGGAAGGAAGAAACACATGCTCCTTCAAACTGTGACTGGGGCACTGGGCAGGTACTTGTGAATTTGCCCCTGAGTCCTTGGGCTCTGCTAGTCCGAGCACTGTGTTGGGAGCTGGTGGCAACAGGGCTCATTCCCACCTGTGCTTTTCACTTGAGGGTTGTGGTCACTCTGCTGTCCAGGGAGAGCTGGGTATGAAGTGCTTGAAGACCCCCCAATGCAGGAGGCTGGGGAAGGGCAAACTGTCTCACATCTTGGCTTTGCCATTCTCCCTGGAGCAGAAGGGTGAAGCACAGAGTTTGGGGCCTTAATAATGCAAGTCACGGTGGGGTGGGTTCGTGGCTCTGAGACACTCATGGATTTTCTTCTGGCAGGGATGCTGTCACATCAGCTGAAACAGCATGTGATCGACGGGGAAAAAACCATCATTCAGAATCCGACAGACCAGCAAAAGTGAGTCCCCTCTGGGGTGGCTGTTCCTGGGAGCTGGGAATTACTTGGCAAATTGTTTTGCTTCTCTGGTCCTGGGCTGTGGTCCTGGGTGTGTGGTGGGGGGTATGTTAGGTGTGAATCTTCCATTTCCCATCCCCTTAGTGCCATCAAGATTCTGCCTTTGCAGCTTAATTGGGGAAGTTGTTACTAAAAGTCATTACCTTCTACAACTCAGCCCTGGCACCCAGGAATGGAATTGGTTTTGGTCCAGTTTGTAGGTGTTCCCATTGCTCATTCAGCCTGGCTACTAGCAAAAGAGGCAGCTGTTGGTAGCTAAAGCAGTGGTTTTCTTGTGCGAAGTGAATGTACTTCGTTAGGAACAAGGTGGAGATCAGCCCCTCACATGAGTTGCTGAGGAGTTTGTAGGTGGTGATGGCTTGGTCACATCTTGGACTGCTTTGGACTAGGTGCCCAAAACATCATGTCCCTTCCTCTTTCAGCAGCACCTTCCCCCTCTCCTGGGCTGCGTCAAGGCTGGTGTGACTCTAAACATTATCTTTGGCTCGTAGGCCCTGAGAGACGGGTACCCTGTTCTCACACTTGAAGCTCAGCCTAGGACAGGGGACTGCTGAGGGGGGACCCACCTGGCACATATGCTGTGCTCTGGTCACTGGCCAGACTTTTGCTTTGCAGGAAGGACCACGAAAAAGCTGAGTTTGAGGTTCACGAAGTTTACGCCGTTGACGTTCTCGTCAGCACTGGGGAGGGGAAGGTGAGTGTCATTCAGGTCCATGGCCCAATGGCTTCAGAATGACCACATAAGCAAAGCTCAGTGCTGAAAGCCAGTGCTCTTGGCTCCTGACTCCATCCAGGTCACCTTGCTGTGCTAGTTGCTCAGGTCTTGGCTTCCTGACTTGAATGGAGAGTCCCCTCATGGTGGGCCAGGGCACCAAGGTGCAGTGAGGCACCTGATTCCAGAGGGCAGGGCTGTCTCCGTGACCTGCCTGACTCTCTCTTTAGGCAAAGGACGCTGGACAGAGAACCACGATTTATAAGCGCGACCCCTCCAAGCAGTACGGCTTGAAAATGAAAACCTCCCGTGCCTTTTTCAGTGAGGTGGAGAGGCGCTTCGACACGATGCCATTCACTCTCAGGTACGTATGGGCACTGCCTCCAACCCGCCTGGACCCTGAGAGAGATGCCTGCAGCAGATCAAACCTTACTTATTCCTCAGTCCCAGTGGGAACAGGTCTTTGCTGCAGAGTGCCATGCAAACGGGGGAGATAGCAGCGTCATGCCCCAGCTCTGGCAGGCCCCACTCAGAGTCATGTTTGTGAACATCCTGGGCCTTGAGGGATGGGAGCCTGGGGCACTGAAACAAGGGAAAGTGTGGCTGTGCTGACCTCGATCTTGAATCTGCTGGGGTTGCAACCAGGCTTCCCCTGCTCTTGGGAGGGTGGTGGGAGTTTGGGTTGTAGGCAGGATTTGCATTGAGGACTTTGTCTCCCCTGCAGGGCGTTTGAGGATGAGAAGAAAGCCCGGATGGGGGTGGTGGAATGCGCCAAACATGAGCTGCTCCAGCCTTTCAATGTCCTCTATGATAAAGAAGGTGAGTGCTGTCTGGGTCAGAGAACAGCTCCCAATCCCCTGGGTCCTACCTGCCTTGCAGGTGCGCTGTCCAGGTCTGCCTGTCGGGTGCTCTACCTGAGGGAGCAGAAGCAGCTGTTGGCCCACAGCCCCATGGTTCTCGTATTTGTGGCACCATTAGAGTCCCTGGGGTGGTGACCACAGTCCCCTCTGACTAGAGCCCCCCATGACTCTGCTTTCCGGTTCCAGGGGAGTTTGTTGCCCAGTTCAAGTTCACAGTGCTTCTAATGCCCAACGGCCCCATGCGGATAACCAGCGGCCCCTTCGAGCCTGAGCTCTACAAGTCTGAGTTCGAGGTGCAGGACGCAGAGCTGAAGGTCAGTCCTGGTTCCACCAGGTTTTCCCCCCAGACCATGACCTCAGTGTCACCCCTTGGCTAGAATGGTCTCCCAGCCGGAGGAGACAGCTCCTACCAGGATTGCATGGGGGCCTGGGGAGGCATCCGGGGACAGGCATCGAATGCAGTATCCTGAACATCAGCAAAGGTTTTTTTCATCACCCCACCTGGGACTGCAAATCTGCAGGCTGCCTTCATGGCAGTGGTAGCA
This sequence comes from Crocodylus siamensis, assembly GCF_052110815.1. Taxonomy (NCBI): domain Eukaryota; kingdom Metazoa; phylum Chordata; order Crocodylia; family Crocodylidae; genus Crocodylus; species Crocodylus siamensis. The sequence continues at coordinate 6,168,919 of NC_143400.1, forward strand.
AGGGCCCTCTGTCCAGGCACACGGGGTTGGGAAGGGTTCTAGTCATCTACAAGCAGGGGACACCTCTGTCACTGGCACCAGTGGAGGCCTGGCTCAACGAGGCACATTCCCCATCCTCCCCTTGCCGCCCTGTCCCACCGCCCCCAGCAAAGCCAAGAGCGTGCCTCAAACTCTGCACATCCCCCTGTCCCCAGGCACTTCTACAAAGTTCTGCGAGCCGGAAGACCCAGAAAAAGAAGAAAAAGAAGGTAATGGAGCTGGGTCCTTGAGCGGCTGCATCTTATGAGGTTATCATGTGATCCCATAACAGGGCCAAGCACGGCTCTTATGCCCGGGTGGGGGAACACCATTGTCCACAGTGGTGTCAGGCCCGTGTGGATGAAGGAGTGTTGGTGGCAGTAGGAATCCAGCTGCTGCTCCGGTCCCTGAGGGGTGATGGGGCCACATCTGCCTGGCAATGCTTGGGTGTGACCAGGGTCTCCAAGGCCGCATATCTGTAAGGGGCTGGAAGCAGCTGAATGGAACTGTACCCAGGCCCCAACAGCACGAGGGCGCCCATGGGCTCAGCTGGCTGCTTTGCAGCCTCAAGGCTGCCCCTGTGGCTCAAGGGGCCATGCTGCACCAATGACTGTTTGGGGCCTGTGCTTACGCCTCCGGGTCTCTTCCCTCTCAACCCTAGGCCTCCAAGAACGCCGAGAACGCTACCACGGGGGAGACGGCTGAGGAGAACGAAACCGGTGACTGAGCAAGCCCCGCTCCCCTCCCATAGTGCCCGCGTCTCACGCCCCGACTGAAACCAACCTGGCGCTGTTTGTCTCTACCACCGCGAGCAAACCGCCTGGACGTCCCACCAACTCCAGCCCGCTCTGCCACTGGGGGAGGCTCCCTCCGACCACACCACCAAGCTACGAAAACAATAAAATCAGGAGTAAAACCCAGTATAGAGCCCCTTTTTCTAACCTCCCCTGACCCTCCATACAGGGGCACAACTGCCCCTGCTGGGGGAGGGAGTGGAGAGAGCTCAACGCCCTTTCCCCCTTCTCCCTGTTTCCCATTTCTTTCTTCCACAGACTTTTCTCCCTCCAAGTCTGGCTACTGTTGCACCCGCTGGGCTAAGCCAGCTGCCCTGTAGCCCCTCCCTGCCTGTGAGGCCTGCGTCTCCCACCCCTCACCTCCACACAATGTTTTTTTGCCCTGCTCCCCCCCCCCTTTTTTTTTTCCTTTTAAGCCTGTTGGGTTTGAATCTCGGGAGAGGCCGCATCGTGTCCCTGGCGGCAGTGGAGTTCTGTTCAGCGTTGGTTTGCCTATAAACTCTATTTTTTAATACTGGCTGTGATCTGCGTGTTTTTAATCGACTCTCCAAGCCCCCTTTTGAGCTGTCCTCGCTCCGCACACTCGGAGCAGAGGCCCTTCTGTCTCCAGACCCTGCCCCAAAGCCTTTGGGTGGGTGTTTGCTGGTGGGGTTTTTTTTTAAGCACCCCTGTGTCATAGGGGTCTGTGACAACCGCTCATGCGCAGCAGGCGCTTGTTCCCTATCCCTCACCCTGCTCCTTGCTGGGAGTGCAGCAGCCTGTCTTTGTTCATCTTCATCCACAACGATCTTTTCTTCTACAAAGGCTATCGCTGTTCTGTAACCACGTGGGGCCTCGGCTGGGCCCCTGGCAGCTGGGGCTGGGGAGCACATCTCAGGGGGACGGGCAGAGGCTGCAACACGGGAGTCTGAAGTGGGGCCATGCCTCCTTCCCCTGCTGCCAAAGTGTCCATCAATAAAAGGAAATGAAACGCTGAGGTTTTTCTCCCTGATTTTTTTTCCCCACCCCCTCTCCCCATCCCTGACCTGCCAGCTTTTGGAAGGGGCCTTTGGGAGTGTGGATAGGGATGGAGACACGGCGAGGGATGCTCTGAACAGAAGCAGGCTCTGAAATCGCCTATGGCTTAGTTTAGGCAGCTCCATGAACTCGAGGGGAAAGGCAGAGCCCTTGTTCCCCGCCAGGAACGTTTTGGCACCTATAAGCAATACTCTGCTGCAAAGGGGGGCCAGAGTGAACCACTCTGCTCTCCCCACAAGGATTCACAGACCACTGAGACTCAGAGGTTTATTTAATTTTCTATTCCTTTTCGATACCAAACTGTACCTCTTGATACAAGACAAAAGGCAAAAATGCTCTGGTTGTTAAAACAGAAATGCTCTGTAACTGACTGACTTTTTTTTTTCCAAATAAAATTGGCTTAGTGACGTTTCTGGACAGAAGGATGGGTCTGCTGCTTGGGGGTGCGGCAGGGTGGGTGGGGGTGACTCTTGCTAGGATCCTTCCAACCACTGTTTTTTCCAGGAGGTTGAAAGTGGCTTTGAAATGCGCCTATCTCTGGGGTGTGCTGGGAATGGTGTGGGAGGGGTGCTTTCAGTAGGGGCAAATGCTTTGAGCAGGGGTGTGACTTTCTTCCCAACCCTCATTTTTTGTGATTTGGAGCTGAGACTAAAGGAGATTCCTCCTTCTCTGCCTCTGGGTTCATCTCCCAGGAGCCGTGGAGGTGTTAAACCTGGACACAGAGCTGCTTAAATTTCCCAGGGGGCGAGTGGGACCAAGGGGGGCTGCTGAAACCACTGGCCCAGCTGGCCACCCTGTCTGGCCCCAGTAGGAGTGGGTGCAGGGAGCTGTTTGCTCTGGGTTGTGGGCACAGTATGGATTTTCAGGTGACGTTGGCACCAGGCTGCCCGCGGGTGTCGATGCAGGGGGCTTTGGGCACTGCAGCGTCCCCCCACTTTGGCATCTGAGTGTCACCAGCAGCGTTTGGGTGATGCCGCAGTGTTGGGTACAATAGGGCTGGCAGCATGCTCGTGTGTTTGTGCATGGTCACTTGTGCTTTAGCTTGGTATATGTGTGTGCACGGACACTTGTAAATCAGCTCAACACAGCTGTGTGCATAAGCACCTGTGCTTTGGCCTTGTGCACCCCTGCATGTGCACAGAGCCTTGTGCTTTGGCGTTGCATGAGTGTGTGTGGACACACGTGGTTTGGCTTTGCACGCCCCAGTGCTCTGGCTCTGCCCATTTGTGTCTTGGCTTCGCACGTACTCGCGTGTGCACGGGGCTCGTGCCCCCGCTCGAGCCAAGGCCGCCGCCTCGCTTACCCCAGGGGACGGTGACCGCCTGGATTCAAAATGGAGGCCAGAGGCGACGCGCAGAGCGACCTACACTTCCCAGGACGCCCCGCGGCGGGAGGAACTACATTTCCCGTCATGTCTCGGGGGAAGAGGGGCGTGGCCCCACTCTGTGACGTCACCCCCCTCCTGGAACAGGGTTATAAATAGCGGCGGGTGGGGGAGCGCGGGTCTCTCGCAGCCGCTACCGCCGCCATCTTGTCGGTGGCTATCGCCATCTGTCTGCATCCGGCGCCAGCGCCGCTGCCCGCCCGCGGGGACTGAGCCCGGGGCCTCGGGCCCGTCATGAGAGCCAAGGTGAGGCGAGGATGGCGGCGCGGCGTTGGCGCGGGTGGGCGGGAGTGAGGCTGCGGCCTAGGCGGCTGCTGGAGCCTGCGGTTGTGGCCTGGCCCTGCCCGGGAGGGCTGCCCTCGCCCTGGGGGTACGAGGTGCCCCCCCCCACTCACAGTGGACATCGGGGGGAGCTCTGCTCGTATCTACCCCTGTGGGGGTGGAGGGGGGCAGGAAGGAGATCCCCACGTGCCTGGTGTCCCTGGGCTGCCTTGTGTAGTCCCCCAAGCCAGGCCTGGCTCAGTTCCTCGGGGGGGGGGGCTCCAGGGGCTGCTCTGACTCAAGTTTTTTCTCCTCTGCTTCCTCCCTTCAGTGGCGAAAGAAGCGGATGCGCAGGTAGGTGTCTGTGCTGCTCCAGCCTTGCATGCTGTCTTGGCTGCTGAAATCCGGCCTCTGGGGCTGGCCTCAGACGTTCCCTCTGCTCGCAGCTCTAAATATGGGGTTGGAAGGCAGCCTTGCATCTGCTTCTGGTTCCCGGTGTCCTTGTCCACAGCCTCTCCATGCCAGGGTTGTGGATAGGGCATAGGGTTCTGCAGGACAACACCTGCAAAGTGGGGGGGGACAAAGCTTTGGGCAGAGGTCCTGGCTCTTCCCAACATTATCCTTATGCTGGCAAGAGGTGGATCTCTTCTCCTGGGAGAAGGGCATAAAGGCCCATCCCTAAGAATCTCTGTCTTGAGTTTAAGGGTGGCTTCCCTCCTGCAGCAAGGCCTTGGCTGGATCAGGCTCACAGTTGATACCCAAAGACGTTGCTCCCCACGACCCCGCCAGTGGCTTTTCTAGGTGACAAGTTGATCGGTCAACTTGAACAGCGCAAAAGCCACTTGTGTTTGGGGGGTGGCAGGTGTGGAGTCAGACTGCATTCACCACAGGCTGGTGGAGTTGCCAGATCATAGGGAGATGCAGGACACTAGCAGGAGCTACTCTGAAGTGGGGGAGCATTTAAATTTGCAGCAAAAGAGCTCTTCTGGCCCAAATTGGCTGCTGCCCTTGGTGCTGTCTCCTCATGGGTAGGCCTAAAACATCCATTTCGAGCTGGAAAGGTGAGCGCAGGAATAGGCTTTGTCTGGCTGTTATAAATTGACATCAGAAAAACCTTAATAACTAATTGGTGCCTTGTAACTTCCATGTTTATTTCAAGTGATTTTAAAATGGCAGTGGGGCTTAAACCCAGGTAGCTCCTGTTGCAGAGGCTTTGCATTGTCTGAGACTGAGGGGCTTGTAAACATGGTTTGTCTTGGTGCTGCTTTGTGGGGCAGGGTGATACTGTCCTGCATCTCTTGCCTTGGGGTTGTGCAGTGCATGTGTGTAGCTTTGCATTCGTCCATTTCTTTAATAGTGTAAATGGCCCAATTCTATAGAAGCTGGGCTGGCCCTGGGGACCTGCTACAGCCCTTATCCCAGCTTGCTGTTTAGCTAGCTCCCATACTGATACTCTCCTGCCCTGGGGCTTGCAAGGGTGGGGTTGGGTTGGGTTGTGAGGACATTGCTGTGATAAGTGAAACCCTTGTCTCTCTCAGGCTGAAGCGCAAGAGGAGGAAGATGAGGCAGAGGTCTAAGTAGACATCTCTGGAGCTGCTGCTGAGGCTGTAAAGCGGAGCATAGGACATCGGAGCCAAGGGTGCTGCTCTCCAGGCCAGGCCGATCTGCTTCTCAGATGCAGCAAGATGACAACCTTGTTTCCAAGCAGTCACCTTGGACCAAAGTGTGGAAGACTTGGCCCCTGCAGGTGCACCCTGAGCTTGGGCGTTCTGGACTGGCTCTGTTCTTGTAGCTGGATGTAGCAAGCGTCCCAGAAATAAACCCAGTTTGATTTGGGAATTCTGCTTTGGGTCTCCTTTTAACTGCGCTGAGTTGTTTTGTTTTTTTGTTTTTTTTTGTTTTTTGATTGGTGTTTATTGTGCCAGAGAACCTGGGTGGGCTCTAGGCAAGTTTGTAATCTGGCTTCTCATGGTCTACATTTCCCTGGGCTTCAGGGCCTTCCCCCAACCTGTGCTTCCTCTCATACCCCAACCTGCACCTCTTCTGATTGGGATTTCCAGTATCTAGGCCAGGGCTTCACAAGCAGGTGCCCTGAGACCCTTTCAGGGGTGTCGTACAATGTTAGCAGGGCAAGGGCTGCAACCACAACTTGCAGGATGAGCCTAGGAACTTCCAGTAGGATTCCAGGCTGCGTTCCTTTCAGCTGAAAAATGATCTTTGTGTGCTCAGAAACTGAGTGGAAGCAGAGCACCAGCAGGTGCAGGCCTAGAGTGGAGCAAACTGCTTGCCCTGAGTACTGGGGCTGAGAACTGCTGTGGGGTGACTGGGATGCACAGTGCAGGTGCCACTCCAGCTGTGGGTGGTGCTTTCAGAGTTAATAGTTCTGGCCTTGCCCCTGCCTCTACATCAGGCTCTGGCCAGGGCTGGCCCTTCGCCACCTCTTTTATCCTTGTCTCTGTCCAGGAGGAGTTGAGTGGCTGCCTGTTTCCAGGGGGGCTTTGATACCTGGGTGGAAGGAGGGAAGTGGGCTTTGTGCCCACCCTGGCTCTGCTGGGACAGGTTGAGTCTGTTTTCCCCCTAAGACTTGGCAGCTCCCGGCAAGTAAGAGTGTGAGTGTCGGCATTGTCCTGGGCTGTCTCCAGGAGCCTATTCCTGCTGGCTCCCTGCAATTCCTGGGGGGGGGAATGCCTGGAGAGGGCTGCTTTTCCCTCCAGCTCTGGCTGGGGCAGGTGTCATTATTCTCCCACCTTGTGACACCAGCCGGTGCTTTCCCTCCCACGCCCCTAGCCACGCGTGGTGGCTCTCTACTTGCTCCTGGGCCGTGTGACGTCACAGCAGTGACGCCATTCCCACCCCGTTCAGGTGTGCGGTGGGGATTGACCCCTCCACCGCACTACAATCCTCACCGCACTATCGGCCCTCTAGGCGGATGCAGCTATCGAGCACTTCCGGCCGGGCAGGCGGAACTCACCATCGAGCACTTCCGGTGGTGCGCAGAAGAGCCGCCGGAAGGGGCCGCTCATTGTTGGCGCTGGCGGACCCCGCGGCCGGGCGGCGGTGGAGGCCCGGGAGCGGGTGAGTTAGGGGCGGGCGCTGCGCGTGGGGCCGCCGCCCCCCCTCCCACCCGGGGCCCGCGGGCCGGGACCCCTTGCCCCCGCCCTCCGCGTCCCTGCGGCCTAGGTCTCCCTGGGGCACCGGCTCGGGGGCCGCGGCACGTGGAGGTATCACTTCCTCCCCCCCACCGCGGTCCTGAGCCCTGGGGGCGGCCGGAGCCGGGTCCAACCCGTGCACTTGCTTGCAGTTCTGCCGGAGCCTCGGGTGGCTGAGGGCAGCGCTGTGACCAGAGCGGTCTCCCAGGTAAAGCCCAGCGGGGTAGGGGGGTCCAGGGCTCCATGCTGGCTCTAGGCCCCCTGGGCCAGGCAGGGGAAGGAGCAGCCCTGGGGCCCCAGGGCCGCTGGCACCGATGTGTCCACAGCAGGCGGGGGCGGGGTTGGGGCTCCACAGACGGCAGCCGCGGCTGGTGGAGCTGGTGCCCGGTGGAGGCAGTTGTCAGCTGAGCCCACGTGCTTGGAAGTGGGGCTCAGGCCACCCCCGGAGGTGGCCCGCGACTGGCCTCGTTCCCTGGGGTCAAGCAGGGCTTGCGTGTCTTTCTTCAAGGCCTGGCCAGCTCAGCCTGGTCCTGTCCCGTCTCTAACCCCTGCCTTTCTCCTCGCTCTCTTCCAGCGCCCAGGCAACTCAACGCCGCAGGCCGGGGGGGGGGGGGGAGGGGGGAGGGAGGGAGTGCACGGCTGCCGGGGGGCGCAGCCATGCCCGACCGTGACAACTACACCAACGGCAGCAGCAGTGACGAAGCGGGCGCCGGCTCAGACGACATCTGCCGGGACTTCCTGCGCAACGTGTGTAAGCGCGGCAAGCGCTGTCGCTTCCGCCACCCCGACATGAGCGAGGTGACCAACCTGGGCGTGCGCAAGAACGAGTTCATCTTCTGCCACGACTTCCAGAACAAGGAGTGTGTGCGTCTCAACTGCCGCTTCATCCACGGCACCAAGGAGGACGAGGACTGCTACAAGAAGACAGGTGAGCTGCCCCCGCGCCTCCGCCAGAAGGTGGCTGCCGGCCTGGGCCTCTCTCCTGCCGACCTGCCCAACAGCAAGGAGGAGGTGCCCATCTGCCGGGACTTCCTGAAGGGTGACTGTCAGCGTGGGGCCAAGTGCAAGTTCCAGCACTTGCAGCGGGACTTCGAGTACGGAGCGGGGCGGGAGCAGGGCCTGGCGCCAGGTGGACGGCGCTACGAGCCCTATGACGCGCTGTACGATGAGGAGCATGACCCGCTGCTGAAGCGGCGCCGCGTGGACGGGCTCCACTTCGAGACCTATGAGTACAGCTTTGGGAGCCCCCGCTCCGTGGAGCACCGGCTGCTGGAGGAGGAGAACCTGCTGCTGCGCAAGCGGGTCGAGGACCTCAAGAAACAAGTGAGCAACCTCATGGCCACCAACGAGGTGTTGCTGGAGCAGAACGCCCAGTTCCGCAACCAGGCCAAGGTCATGACCCTCAGCTCCACGGCTGCCGCCACCGAGCAACCCCTGGCACCCACCGTGGGCACTGTTACCAACTACAACCACAGCATTGCCCAGACCCACACCACGCTTAGCAGCCAGGCCCTGCAGCCACGTCCTGTCACCCAGCAGGAGCTGGTGGCCCCAGCTGGAGCCCAGGCGGCACCACCCACCAACGCTGCACCACCGCTTAACCCCGAGATCGCCCCACTTTCTGCCGCCTTGGCCCAGACCATTGCACAGGGCATGGCGCCCCCCGTCTCCATGGCACCCGTTGCTGTCTCAGTGGCGCCTGTGGCTGTGTCCATAGCGCAGCCGCTGGGGGCCATCACCATGAGCCATGCCACCACGCCCATGGTGACCTATCCTATCGCCTCGCAGAGCATGCGCATCACGGCCCTGCCACACTAGCCCGTGCCCTCGGGGCACCGGGAATGGAGAGGACCCAGCGGAGTCCGGTGATGCCAGGACCCCCTGCAGAGATGAGATGCCGCCCCGAGTACCAGGGATGGGACTCGGCCTCGGGTCGTGGGAACCCCAACGGCCACATGTGGCCTGCACATGGCAGCAGCATTCAGGGATGAAGGGGTTAATGCCCAGGACTGGCAGGGGAGCAGTGACCTCATAGCCTTTGTACCTCTTGCCTCTCCCCTCCCTCCTCCCCACAGCTGTGTGCGCCCCTTGCTGGGGTCAAGATGGGCTGCCCCTACTTGCACACAAGAGCCAGGGGCATGGGGTGACCTGCTTGGCACCAGGGGCACTCAGGAGGCAGCTGGAGGAACATGATCAGACTGGGGCATGGGGGGCTCCAGGCACTCTGTGCGGGGGCCTGGAGGGGGTCTCTGTGGCGCCGCTTGCTGCTCGCAATGGCCCCCCCAGCTGGGCATCTGCCAGCCCCTGCGGGGTGTCTCCCTCTGTTCTTTGTCTGGCCTTGGCTCTGGGGGATGCGTCCCGGTGCACCGGGGGGCCGGCGGGGCAGATGCCCACTCTGTACAGTAGCGTTTTAGGTCTACAATATTCTGTAAAGTTTTCAGCTATTAAAAAAGACTTGTGTACAGCTGCCCCTGGCCCCCGGCCTAGTCTCTGCCCCGCCTCCAGTTTGCCCAGCACCTTGTTTCCACTCTGGCAGGGCTGGGGTGGGGGGTGGATTCTGCCCCTCTAGGTGGCAGCACTGGGCTGGAGCAGATGGGTGCAAAGGAGCTTTCCCCAGTGGGTGACTCCCAGTCTGACCCTCCCTGCCACGAGCGATGGGGGGGGGGGCTGTAGAGAGGAGCCCTCTGCTCTCCTGGGCCATCGTTGCAGAGACTGCTGGGCCCTGCGTGTCCCGAGGGCTGCGGCCTGGCTCAGTACAAGGCAATGATTCCCCTCAGCTGTGGCTGAGCGCCTTCTCCACGCCCGGACCAATGCTCTGTAGGGCACAGGGGTCCTCTGCCTGGGCTGGGTCCTGGGTGGCACACCTGCTCCAGGCCTCGGCCTTGCCTGGGCTCGGCCAGCACCAGCTCCACCCCCCTGTCCTGGCACCAGCATCTCCTGGCTGGCTGCTCCTTGCCAGGGCATTGTGGGTCGGGGTGTCCAGGCGCTGGCATCAGCCCTTGCACCAGCCTTGCCCACAGGGACAGGAGCGAAGCACCCTCATCCTTAGCCCCAGTGGTTGCAGGCAGGTGGCGCTGGGGCTTTCCATCTTCTGGAGCTGGCTCTGAGCCACAGGCTTGTTCGTGACCCAGTGGCTGCAGCCTGGCAACGTGGAGCAGGCGCCAGGGCCCTGCTCGGGGTTTGCAGAGGGAGGAGAGAGGTTGCTCCTTGTGGCTGGAGGAGCAAAGGGGCCAGGGCAGATGGAGGGATGTGCCCAGAGCATGAGGCAGCTCCTGGGGTTGCCCTGAGCCAGCAGCGTGGTCCGGGTGGGGACATGGCACCTGCTCTGCCTCTGGGCACCAGGATGAGGGCATCTGGCTCCGGACCCCGCTAAGAGCAGGAAGGAGCCCAGACACCTGTGTCCTACGGGGGTGATTCAGAGCTGCCAGCCTGGGGTGGGGGGACTGGTTTGCATCTCCCCTTCGCTGTCCCTTGTTTCCCCTGGGTGCCCCCAGCTGGCCCACCGTGCCCTGAGACCCCACATCCTTCCCCTGCTGCACTCGTGGCTCGTCCCTGGGGCCCAGCAGCTGCAGCAGGCAGGAAAGGCAGCTTGGCTCGTGGCCCTGGGATGGGCTTCCGGCGGGGGGTGGTGCTGGGCTGTGGTTCTCGCCCCCCCCCGCTTGCCTGCCAGATGCTGTGAGATAAGGGGCGGTGGGGCTGGGCCCTGTGGGTGTGGATCTGCCCGGAGAAGGTGATGGGTAGCACCGGCAGGGCCTGGCCCGCGGGGCTCTTGCTGCTGCAATGGCCAGGGCGTGGCGGGGGTCAGGGGCTCTGGCAGCCCGGGGGCCCTGCCCAGGCCGAGGGGCTGCAGGGACGGGCAGACCCGGCCGGCTCAGCTCCCGTGGGGGGGCAGGATCGGGCCCCGGGTTATGGGGGCAGGGGGTTCCCGGGGGCTGGAGGGTCCTGGGTCGGATGCCGTCGTGGGGGAGACCTCCAGGTCAGGGGTAACGTGGGGGGCGGGGCCCCCCCCACGGCGCTCAGGGCCACCGCCCTGCCCGGGGGCCAAGTAAAGCCTAGCTCCTCCCACCCGGCCTCCGAGCCCATTGACGTGTCCGAAGCCGCGCCCCGCGCCCAATGGCAGCAGGCAGCGGAAGGAGGGCGGTGCCCTTCCAGCCGCTGCTCGCCCCGCCCCCTGCGCCGCCTCCGACCAATCCGCACGCCTAGTGCCGTGGTTTCCCGCCTCCGGGCCGCGGGCAACTGGGCCCCGCCCCTTTCGAAACCATCCCGCCAATGAGGAAGGCGGAGGGGCGGGAGTCGAGCCACGCCTCCTGGCGTGGTAGCCAATGGGCGGTGGGGAGGAAGGCAGGCCACGCCCACCGGTGGTCCAGCTCGCCGCTGCGGCGGGGCCGGGGCAGGCACTATGGAGCCGAGGTCGGGGCCGGCGATGGGGCCGGAGGAGCCGGAGCCGGGGCCGGGGCCGCTGGAGCCGGAGCTGGAGCCGGGCGCGGGGCCAGGGGCCGGGACCCGGGCCGGGGCCGGGGCCGGGGCCGAGGCATGGGCGGCGCTGGCGGCGCTGGGGCGGGCGGCGCTGGCGGCGCTGCCCGTGTTCGTGGCGGGGCGCCTGGGGCTCAGCGCCGGCTTCGTGCTGCTGGGGCTGGCGCTGTACGTGGGCTGGCGGCGCGCGCGGCGGGCCAAGGCGGGCAGCCTCCGCGCCGCCTCCCGCCTGCTGCGGCACGAGGAGGCCGAGGTGCGCGCCGTCGCCACGGGGCTCTTCGCCCGCCAGCGCCAGCTGCCCGCCTGGGTAAGCGGGGGTGCCCCAGATCCCGCCCGGGATCCCCCGATCCCACCCCCTGGGGGATGCCCGGCGCCGCCCTTCTCCTGGACCCCCCCCCCCCGCCTTCCTGGGATCCCTGATCCCGCCCCTTGGAGTATCCCCCCCAGGAGGCCCCCACTTCACCCCCCAGGATTGCCCCTGGAATATCGCCCCAGCTCCTCCCCCTGCCCTGCCTCCCCGGGGTTCCCCCTTCACCCCCTGGGACACCCTCCCCCCCAGGGTTCCCCGTCTCGCCTGCAGGAGACCCCAGGAAGCCCCCCTGAGCTGGGATCCCCCCTGCTGTCACCCTGTCAGAGCCCCAAGACCCCCCTTCCCCACCCCCTGCAGGGAGCCCCCCCCACTCCTTCCTCCCGGACCCTGCCCGGCCCTGGGTCCCTGCCGCATCCTTCCCCCCCACCTCCTTCAGGTCCCTGCTGCCCTTGATGGCAAGGGGGGAGTGGGCCTTCGCCGGTGGGGGGTCTTTACCAAGCCCACGCCTTGGTGGGGACACGTCTGGCTCCAGGGCCTCACCCCCGCCTACCCGCCCCGGCCCCGTTCCCTGCACTGTCGCCCCCCACCGCCCTCTGCCCTGCCGCAGGCCTGTCGCAACCAGGCCGGGGGGGGCAGGCGCTGCCCCCAGCCCTGCGGCCGCAGCACATGATGCAGCAGGAGCTGCAGGCCGGGTGCGGCCGGCCTCGGCACACGCGCACCCTGGCTCACATCCACCCCATGGTGCTCGTTCCCCACCCCCCCCTTCCGGGAGACTGCAGCTGGGTGGGGGGCAGAGCTGCAGGCCCCCCCAGCCCTGCCTCGCACCTTCTCAGGGTGCTGAAGCTGGACCCCCCAGCCCAGATTCTGCTCCCTGCAGACCGTCCAGCGCCCAGCACGGCACAATCACGACACAGGCCTGTGCTGGGGGCGCCACATGCCCTGGAAAGATACCGCCCCCCTCCAGCCAGGCTCTGGGACTCGTGGCCCCCCGCCACACACACTCCCCCCCACTCCTCCCCCAGCTGTGGGCTCATGTGTCCTGGGGGGGCTGCAGTTGGGGGCTGGGGGGGGTGGGGAGGAAGACACACCACTTCCTCGGTGGTTTCACACAGCTGCCGTTTCCCCTCCCTGGAGCTGCGTGGCTCCTAAACCCTTTGGGCTTGCACACGTGTGTGCAAGGGCTGTGTTTCCTGACACACACATGCCCACACAAGCCCCCACGTGCAAGCCGCCCCAATCGCTCGCGCACGGCTGCAGGCCAGGCCGAGGCCTGGAGCGGGGCCTGGAGGCAGAGCCCGGCCTGCATCGCACCGCGCCATACATGGAGAGAGCGGCTGTGCCCCACCGGCTGTGAGCTCACGTCCTGTGCGCATGGGCACACGTGTGCGAGCTCAGTGGCTGCCTCTGAACACAGACCTGCAGGGTGGGGTAGATGGCCCCCCCATCCTGCACAGACCACCCCACCAGCGCGTGAGCCCCCAGGGGAGGCTGGGGCACTCCAGTCATGTGCACATGCTTGCACACACATGCCCCCCCCACATGCACACAGACACCAGGGACATGGGCAGGGAAGAGGCACATTCCACACATGCCTTTCCTGGGGGGTAGGAAGCAGCTGGCCTGTGTGGGGGGAGGCTCGTCTCTCTGGACCCTGGTGCCAAGGCAGGGGGGAAACTGAGGCACAGGGAGGCTCTGACCTGCTTCTTGTCCCCCCTGGCCCCTTGTGGGCTCGGCCCCCAGGGGCAATGTTGCGCCCTGTGCATGTAGGCACATGCGTGTTGTGTCTGTGGGGCCATGTCCTGCCCCATGTTCGCACCCCACCAGTGTGCCCTATGTTGGAAAACTGAGGCACAGAGCAGGGGGGACACAAAGGGGGCCTCAGCTGCCCCCCCCCACCCCTGCTCTGGCGGCCTCGCCCTGGATGAGGCAGTGTTGCTGGGGAGCCTTGCCCTGCCTAGGGGCATGCAGCTGCCTGTGCCCATTTCCCAGCTGGCTCCAAGCTACATAAAGGCAGCGACGAGCCAGGAGGCCCGGTGGAGGCGGGGTGGGTAGTGTCCTGCTTTTACAAGTGGGGAAATTGAGGCATGACTCCCCCCCGAGGGTGAATTACCCAGACGTCTGGCTCCTTGCTAGACTCACTGGATCCCAGAACTGGGGGGAGGGGGGAGACCCCAGGAGTCCGCGGTGGCTGGGGGTGCACCCCCCTCCCCCCCACAGGCTCACGCAGGCTTCCCCACAGGTCTCCTTCCCGGACGTGGAGAAAGCCGAGTGGCTCAATAAGGTAAGTGGGGGGGTGTGGAGACCCCCGGGCCCCCCCAGGTGCCCCCTATCTCACCTGCCCCTCCCGGTCCCCCCCCAGATCCTGGCCCAGGCCTGGCCCTTCTTCGGGCAGTTCATGGAGAAGCTGCTGGTGGAGAACGTGGCCCCGAACATCCGTGCCTCCAACACCCACCTGCAGACCTTCTCCTTCACCAAGGTGGACCTGGGGGAGAAGGTACGTGGAGCCCCCCTGGGCTCAGCCGCCCCCGCTCCCAGCTGAGACCCTTTGCCCTTGTGAAATGAGTAATGGCTGCTGGTTGCACCCCAAAAGCAGCCACATTGGCCGCAGAGCTGCCCTGCGCACCCCCACAGGGCAGGGCCCCCCAGTAGGTTAGAGGTCCCCCCCAGGGTGGAGGTAATGAGGAGGGGGCCCTGTGATCCATTAACCCTTCGCTCACCGCTGCAGCCCCTCCGCATCCTGGGCGTGAAGGCCCACCCCGGTGCCACCAAGCAGCAGATCTTGCTCGACCTGACGCTCAGGTGAGGCTGTAGCAGGGAGGGGGGGGTGCCCCCAAGGGTTGTGGAGGTTGGCTTGGCAGGCAAAGGGTTAAGGGGACCCCCCCCATCCAGACCCTAACTCATGCTCTGTCCCCACAGCTATGTGGGTGACATCCAGATCGACGTGGAGGTGAAGAAGTTCTTCTGCAAGGCTGGGGTCAAGGGCATGCAGGTGAGACTCTCCCGGCCCCCTAGCCATGGGGGGGGGGGGCTGTGCCAGGGCAGCACTGGCACCAGGGGGCCCTGTCCCCCCCAGCAGCTGCTCCCAATTACCCCCCTTGCACATGGGGCAGTATTGGGTGTAGAGGCGTGTAGGGGGTGAGGACTGCGGGAGGGGGTTGAGGGAGCTGGGACACCTGGGTCCTCTGGGTGGGAGTGGGGGCTGGGGAGGTTGTGGGGGGGCTGAGAGCCTGGACAGTCGGGTCCTCTGGGACAGGGCTGGGAGCTTGAGAGCGGAGGGCTGGGGCGGGGGGGGCTCCGGTCTGGAGGGATTGGGGGGGTCAGGACGGGGGGGCAGGCTGAGGCGGGGGGTGCTCCCTGCCCCTGCCAGGGGCTCACGCCACCGCCTGCAGCTGCACGGGACCCTGCGCGTTATCCTGGAGCCGCTGCTGGGGGAAGCACCGCTTGTGGGGGCGCTCAGCCTCTTCTTCATCCGCCGCCCGGTGAGTGGGGGGGCGCCGAGGCCCGGCTGCCCTGCAGGGGGCTATGGTGGGCCAGGGGGAGGGTGTGCAGGGGGGGGCCATGGTGACGCTGCTTCCCCCCACCCAGACCCTGGACATCAATTGGACGGGGATGACCAACCTGCTGGACATCCCCGGGCTCAGGTGAGTCCCACCTGGACGCCTCGGGTCTCTGGGATGGGGGCTGGGGGCTCGGGAGCCAGGACGCCTGGGGTCCCAGGAAGAATCTCCCCTGATTCCCCGCCCCCCCCCCCCAGCTCCCTGTCAGACTCCATGATCATGGACGCCATCGCCGCCTTCCTGGTGCTGCCCAACCGCCTGCTGGTGCCGCTGGTGCCCAACCTGCAGGAGGCGGCGCAGCTCCGCTCCCCACTGCCCCGGGTGAGTGTTGGGGGGCGGGTTTGGGGGCCAGAGGGTGCCAGGGGTCGCGGTGCCCCCCAGGCTGACCCCAGCCGCGCAGGGCGTGGTGCGCGTGCACCTGCTGGCGGCGCGGGCGCTGTCCTCCAAGGACCGGCTGGTGAAGGGGCTCATCGAGGGCAAGTCGGACCCCTACGCGCTGCTGCGGGTGGGCACCCAGCTGGGCACCAGCCGCGTCATCGACAACAGTCTCAACCCTGCCTGGAACGAGATCTACGAGGTGGGGCCCGGATGCCCGGGTTTTCTATGGGCACGGGGGCAGGGACCCTGGACACCCACGTTCTCCAGGGGTGGGGGCTAGGGAGCCCGGAGACCCGGGTGTCTTGGAGGGGGGGCGGGCAGGGGCTGGTGTGTGAGAGCAGGGGCCGCTGGGAGCCTGGACGCTTGGGTGCTCCTGGAGGGGGTCCCGCTCCCCTCACCCTGCTGCCCCCCTAACCCCCCCAGTTCATGGTGCACGAGGTGCCGGGGCAGGAGCTGGAGGTGGAGCTGTTTGACAAGGACCCTGATGAGGATGACAAGCTGGGCAGGTCGGTGCAGGGGGTCGGGGGGCTCTGGGAGGGGGCAGCCGGGCTCTGTGGGGTCTGAATCTCGCTGCCGGGGTCTCACGGCCTCCCACCCCCCAGAATGAAGCTGGATTTCAGGGAGGTGCTCCAGGCCCGGGTGCTGGATGAGGTGAGTTGGGGGGCACAAGCTCCGGGGGTTGGGGCAGGGGGCTCTGGGGAGTCCTGACCCTTGACCCCTGACTCCCGCCCCCCAGTGGTTCCCCCTGCAGGACGGCGGGCGGGGGCAGCTGCACCTGCGCCTGGAGTGGCTCACGCCCCTGGCCGACACTTCCAAGCTGGACGAGGTGAGCGCGGCCTGCCCAGCCCGGACACCTGGGGACTGGGGGGGGGCACAGAGCCTGGACCCCCAGGTTCTCTGGGAGGGCGGTGGGGGCTGGCCCAGGTGGGGGACCCAGGCACCAGCCATTCAGCCCCCCACCCCCAATCCCCCAGGTCCTGCAGAGGAACCAGGGGCTCGAGCCCAAGCCCGAGCCCCCCTCGGCTGCCATCCTCATCGTGTACCTGGACCGGGCCCAGGAGCTGCCCGTGAGTATCCGGCCCCGGCAGGACTCGGGTGGGGGAATGGGGAGTTGGCGGAGGTGCCAGGCCAGACCCAGCCCTGCCTGCGTCTCCCTGCAGCTGAAGAAGTCGAGCCGGGAGCCCAACCCCATGGTGCAGCTGTCGGTCCAGGACATCACACGGCAGAGCAAGGTGAGGGGGCAGGGGGACGCTGTGGGGGTGATGAGGGCTGGGGGTGCTGGGAGCCGGGGGGGAGCGCTGCGGGGGTGCTGAGGGCTAGTGGGGAGCGCTGCGGGTTGGGGGGTACCGGGGACTGGGAGGTGCTGGGTGCTAGTGGGGAGAGCACTAGGGCGTGCTGGGGGGTGGGGGGTCTCTAGCAGGGGTCACTTTACAACCTCCCCCCCAGGTTGTCTACAACACGGTGTCACCCATCTGGGAGGAGGCCTTCCGCTTCTTCCTCCATGACCCAAGAAATCAGGACCTGGATGTGCAGGTAGACCCCACCCCCAGTCCTGGCCCCGCCCCCAGCTGCCTGCCCCACCCCGATGACGCGCTGACGCCCCCTACAGGTGAAGGACGACGGGCGCTCGGGCGGGCTGGGCGCCATCACTGTGCCTCTGTCCCGGCTCCTGACAGCCCCTGACCTCACCTTGGACCAGTGGTTCCAGCTCGACGCCTCTGGCCCCAGCAGCCGCCTCTACATGAAGCTTGTCCTGCGGGTGAGGCCGGGGCTGGGGGCGCTGTAGGGGCATGTGGGAAGCTATAAGGGCACATGGGGCAGCTGTAGGGCAACTGGGGGGGGGTGTAGGGGCATGGGGTGCCTGTAGGGCACATGTAGGGGCACATGGGGAGGGGGCTGGGGGTTGTCCACCCCCCCAACCAGCCCCTGCCCCCCACAGGTGCTTTTCCTGGACGCGCCCGACCCCTGCCCACCAAGGGCAACGCCTGGGGAGGAGACAGCGACGGAGGGCAGTAGCGTGGACCTGCCCCCCCGGCCCAGCCACACCAGCCCCAATGCCGAGTTCGGCACTGAGGTACGGCCGGATCCCGGGGGCAAAGGGGCTGGGAGACCTGCCGGGCGCAGATTCCAATCCCGCCGGGCATGGGTTCGAGTGCTGCTGTGGGCGGGAGGGGCTGTGCCAGCATTGACACCCCCCCCCTTTTCTGGGCAGAGCGTGATCCGCATCCATCTGCTGGAGGCTGAGGACCTGGTGGCCAAGGACAACTTCATGGGGGGGCTGGTGCGCGGACAGTCGGACCCCTACGCTCGCGTGCGCCTGGCCGGCCGCGCCTTCCGCAGCCGCGTCATCCGCGAGCAGCTCAACCCGCGCTGGAACGAGGTCTACGAGGTGAGAGGGGTGTGGGGGAATAGAGTGGGGGGGCGTGCCCCAGGAGCGGTCCTCTGCATCTCTCTGAGCATCCTCCGGGCTGGGGAGTCGGGGTCTGGAGATGGGGAACCTGAAGCACGGGACAGGACGGGCTCGCAGGCAGCAGAGCTGGGGAATCAGACCCGAGGCTCTGAGGAGGCCAGGTCTTGCTCCCCTCCCTGAGCTGGGGATTGAGCCTAGGCATCAGGGCTTTTGCTGGGGTGGTGGGGCATAGGGGGCTGCAGGTCGGGAGTGAGGGGCGCCGGTAGCGCTGGGGGGGCAGGGGTCACCCTATTCTGCCCCCCAGGTCATCGTGAACGAGGTGCCCGGCCAGGACGTGGAGTTTGACCTCTTCGACAAGGACATTGACAAAGATGACTTCCTGGGCCGGTGGGTCACGGCGGAGCCCCTGGGGGGGGGCGGGGGGGGGCAGGGTCTCTCCTTCCACTGGGGTCTGTGCCAGGGTTGTTAGGTGACCCTGGGTCTGACCTGTGCCCCCCGGCAGGTGCAAGGTGCCGCTGAACCAGCTGCTCAGGACGCGCTTCATGGACGAGGTAGGAGCCCAGCACAGGGGTGGGGGTTGAAGGGGGGGCCGTGTCCTGACCTCATCCTGCCCCTTCTCCCCCCAGTGGTTGCCCCTCGAGGACACCCGCTCTGGGCGGCTGCACGTGCGGCTCGAGTGCCTCCCGCCCATGCCCAGCGCTGCCAGCCTGGAGCAGGTAACACTTCCCCCTAGGGCTCTAGGTTGGGAATGAGGGACACCAGCAGGGCTGTGTGGCAGGGGGCTGCAGGTCAGGAGTGGTGGGCACCACAGGACCGGGGGGGCAGGGGGGTTACCGGGAGGGAGTGAGGGGCACCAGAAGGGCTGCAAGGCAGCAGGGGGCTGCAGGTTGTGAGTAGGGGGCTCACCCACCCCCCGCCCACCAGGTCCTGCGTGTGAACAGCCTGCTGCAGACCCCACAAAGCAAGGAGCTGTCGTCCGCACTGCTCTCCGTGTTCCTGGACCGCGCTGCTGACCTGCCGGTGAGCCAGGATCTGCCCCCCTCTGCCTGCCCCGGACTCCTGGGTCCTCCCAGTGCTGCCACCTGGGCTTCCCCTCCCCCTATCCGTGGGCCTAGGGCAAAGCCTGCTGCCCTGTGCCCCCCCAGGGCTAAGTGGGGAGCAGGGGTGAGGGGCACCTGCAGGGCTGGGGGGAGGACAGGGGGCTGTGGGTCAGGAGTGAGGGGCCCCCGGCAGGGCTGGGAGATCAGGGGGCTGCGACTCACCCTCCCCTGCCCCCCAGGTCGGGAAGGGGTCCAAGCCCCCCAGCGCCTACATCAAGCTCTCTGTGCGCGACGTCTCCTATAAGACCAAGGTAGCGGGGCGTGGGGGGGTGGCGGCAGGATCATCTGTTTCGGGGTCAGCGGGGCTGGGGACTCCCATCTCCCCCTCACTGGCTCTGCCCCCCCCAGATCGCCCCCAGCTCCACAGAGCCCATATGGGACGAAGCCTTCTCCTTCCTCATCACGCGGCCACACACGGAGACCCTGGAGCTGCAGGTGTGGCCCGTGCCCCCCCATCCTACCCCCCAACTGGTGGGACCCCCCCTCGCTGCCGCCCTGTGACCGCCAGTGTGTCCATCCCTCCAGGTGCGGGACCAGGGGGGGGCGGCGCTGGGGGCCCTGAGCCTCCCACTGCCCCAGGTGCTGGCAGCCGAGGCACTGACGCTGGACGGGTGGTTCCCACTGGGCAACACTGCCCGCATCCTGCTGCGGGCACAGCTGGGGGTGAGTGACGGGGCGGGAGGGTGGGGGGCACGCTCTGGGATTGGGCCCCTCTGACCGCACCCCCACCCCCCAGGTCCTGGTGTCCCAGCACTCAGGCGTGGAAAGCCTCAGTGGCTCTGAGGTGCCCAAGCCGGAGCCGGAGCTGCACCTGGGTGAGGATGGGGGGTCTGAGCCCCCTGGGCCGGAGCTGCGCCAGCGTGTGCCCCACAGTGACAGGTAGGTGGGGCAAGGTCTGCCCTGCCTGGGACTTGAACCTGCTGCAGACTGTGCCTCCCATAATGCCCCTAATAGCAGCCACTTTTTGTGGGCTTGGTGCTACCGTAATTCTGCTAATAGCTCCTGGCTGTATGGGCCTGCCGGCTCAGCTGTGCCGGGAGGGGTTACTGTAATACCCACTAGGGACATTATTAGGAGTCAGGGGAGGAGGAGGAGGTCTGGCAGTACTGTAATCCTGCTAATAGCTCATCGCTGTTTGGGATTGCCAGCTCAGTTGTGTCCTGGCAGGTTACCATAATCCTCCTAATAATGTGCAGGGGGTATGAAGGAGCTGTGGGTTCTACCATAATTCTGCTAATTATGTACCTGTTATAGTACTGGCGGTTACCATAATACCCCTAATAGTGTGCATGTTGGGTAAGGGGAGGAGGAAGAGGTCTGGCACTACCATAATCCTGCTAATAGTGTGTCAGAGTGGGGCTGCCAGCTCAGCTAGGAGGGAGGGAGGCTACTGTAATACTCCTAATAACCTGCATGGGGAGAAGAAGCTCTGGGCGCTACCGTAATTCTGCTAATCATGCACCTCTTATGGCACTGGGGGTTACTATAATACCCCATATAACGTACGGGAAGAGAAGGAGCTCTGGGGTCTATCCTAATCCTGCTAACAATGAGCCTGTAGTGCCACTAGGGGCTACCATAATACCCCTAATAGCTCCAAGGAAGGGGACCTTGTTTGAGCACTACCATCATCCTGCTCATACGCTGCCGTCAAAAAAGGGCTCCTGGCACAGCAGAGGGTGCTTTGGGGCTCAGTGTTTCCATGCATGTGCTGGGCGCTGGAGGCATGCAGATGATTTCCCCCCACCACCCTCAACCACCTCTGACCCCTGCTCCTGTCCCCGGCCCAGCAGCTCAGAGCCGGCGGGAGCTGTGCTGGGGCAGCTGCAGCTAACTGTCTGGTATCATGCGGACGAACGCAAGCTGGTGGCCATGGTGCACTCCTGCCGGTGAGATGGGGGGCAGGGCCTGGCACAGTAAGCACCCCCTCCCCCCCCCCAACACCAGGGTTCTCCAGCTGTTCTGGCAAGGAATCTGTAGGGGCTTGGGGTGGCTGCACCCCCTCATTCCCCCCCGCCCCCTGGTCTCTGCTCCCTCCCAGGAAGCTGCGGTCCAGCTCACGGGACCTGCCAGACCCGTACGTGTCACTGCTGCTGCTGCCTGACAAGAGCCGCGGCACCAAGAGGAAGACGAGCGTCCAGCGCCGCACCCTGAACCCTGAGTTCAACGAGAGGTGGGGGCAGCGGGGCCGGGACCCTGGGTTGCACGCGGAGGTGGCAGCTGGCCAGGTTGCCAGAGCTGCGGGATGCTGGGGAGGGCAATGGCTCCCTGCCCCCCTCACACCCTCCTGTCCCCCCAGGGTGGAGTGGGAGCTGGCGCGGGAGGAGGTGGTGCGGCGCACACTGGAGGCCTGTGTCAAAGCCAGCGGCTCCTTCATGTCCCGGGAGAAGGAGACACTGGGAAAGGTAGGAGGCACTTGCCGTGGATACAGCCCGGGGCGTGGGCTGTGCGGTGCTGGGCCTGATGCCCACGTCTCTCCCCAGGTGCAGCTACAGCTGGCGCAAATGGACCTGGCCCAGGGCAGGGCCCAGTGGTGAGTGTGAGGGGTGGGGGGGCTGGGGGCTGCCTCCCCCCCAGAGATAGGTACCCTCTGCTCACCCCCTCCTCCTGATTTCCCCCTGTAGGTACGACCTGAAGGATGACCGGAGCTCGTAGCGCCCCCCTGCCGCCACCGCCACCCTGCCTCCTCCCTGCGTAGCTATGGGGGGATCCATGCCCTCCCATGCAAAGCAGCCTTGCCATTGACCAAAGAAAGGGACCTGCGCTTGGCTGGGGGGCAGCCCTGAGCCCGGCACCCCCTTCTCACCCCTGCCTAGAGGGACCAGCCTGCTCCAGCTCCATGCTGGGTGGGGGGTGGGGCTAGGAGGTGCCTAAATGCCCTGGTGATGGGCAGGGACTGGCCTGTCTGCCTCCCCCAGAGCTGTGCCCACCGCCCAGGCTCCCCTGACGCCAGTGCGGCCCTTGCTGCTTTTACTGTTATTTATCTCGTGCCTTTTGCCCCAGCTGGGGTAACCCTGATCCTGATTCTGGGCCCAGTAAGGTGCCCAGACCAATCCCCGAGTGCTTTCTCCATCTCTGACTGCCCCCAGTCTGCCCCGGGCACCCCGTGCCTGCTCCACAGCTGCCTCCCCAGGCTGCCCCCCCACCCCCACACAGCCCCATTGCACCCCCCCCCAAGACCAATAAAAGAGAAAGGATCCAGCTCTGGCTCTGCATTGGTTTGATCCCTGCGCCTGCCCGGCCCCCCAAGACACCAGGGTTTGGGATGGAGGGATTCCCCCGGGGCCAAGACCCCTGGTCTCCCCTGGTGGGGCTGGGCACCTCCTGGATGTAGGACCTCCATCGAACCCAGGAGGTGCCCAGCCCCACCGGGGAGACACCTTGTTGGACCTGGTGCTGGCCACGGGCGACAACCCGGGGAGGGGGCTGCGGGTGCTCGACCATCTGGGCGACATCACCTGCTGGGATTCACCATCCAGCGCAAGGTGGCAAAGGCTGCAGCAAGGCGGCAGCCCTGGATTTCAGGAGGGCGGACTTCACTGAGCTACGGAGACTAGTCGGGGAAGCGCTGAGGTCCTGGAGGGGAGGGGAGCCGGGTGTCCAAGAAGAGTGGTCACTCCTTAAGGAGACGATCCTCCAAGCCCAAAGGGAGGTAATCCCAACACAGATCAAAGGGGGCAGGAGGGCGCAAAAGCCCCCATGGCTCACCCAAAGCATCCGGGAATGTCTCCTGGCAAAAAGGGAGGCGCACACCCGATGGCAGGGAGGGGCCATCCCCAGGGAGGACTATACTGCGGTTGCTCGGCGATGCGGGGGGGGTCAGGGAGGCCAAGGCGGAGATGGGACTAGCGACCCGGATCCAGGACAACAAGAAGTCCTTTTTTAAATACACGGGGCAAAAAGAAGGTACCAGGTAACGTGGGGCCCCTGCAAGACAGTCTAGGAAATTTGGTCATCACACCAGACGACAAAGCTAACCTATTGAACGACTTCTTTGCCTCCGTTTTCCTGAGCAGGGACCGGATCAGCCCCCCACCGGGCCCCAGGGGAGGCGCCCCCAGGCCGAGGGTCAGGGAGGATCTAGTCCGGGAGCGTCTGGAGGGACTGGAGGTGTTCAAGTCAGCGGGTCTGGACGATCTCCACCCCCGAGTGCTGAGGGAATCGGCTGGGGTCATTGCGGGACCCTGGCCCGGCTGTACGAGCACTCGTGGTGCTCTGGTGTGGGGCCAGAGGACTGGAAGAGGGCCAGTGTGGTTCCCATCTTCAAAAAAGGGGAGGAAGGAGGACCCAGGAACTATAAGCCTTGCTCCTGGGGAAGAATTTTGGGAGATATCCTGGCGCATGTCCACGAGGGGCCGCGGGGAGATCATGCCTAGGGGCAGCCAACACGGGTTCATTAGCGGCAGGTCCTGTCAGACCAACCTGGCGGCCTTCTACGACCAGGTCTTCAAATCATTAGGCGCAGGGGTAGCAGTGGGCATCGTCTTCCTGGACTTCTGGACAGCTTTCGACACTGTCTCTCACCCCGTTCTCATTAAGAAACTGGGGGCTGCGGTGTCGACACCCACAGTCAGATGTGTCACCAGCTGGCTGGAGGGCCGCACCCAGAGAGCGGTGGTGGACGGGTCATGTTCGACCTGGGGGGACGTGGGCAGTGGGGTCCCCCAGGGCTCGGTCCTCGGGCCCGCACTGTTCAACATCTTCATCAGTGACTTGGACAAGGGGGTAAAAAGCACCTGTTCAAATTTGCTGATGACACGAAGATGTGGGGGGATGTGGGCTTGCTAGAAGGGAGGAATAGGCTGCAATCGGACCTGGACAGGTTACAGGGTGGGCGGACAAGAATAGGATGGGATTCAGCACCAACAAGTGCAAGGTGCTGCACCTGGGGAGGAAGAACCGGCACCATACCTACAGGCTGGGGAACTCCCTTCTCGGCAGGGCAGAGGCAGAAAAAGATTTTGGAGTCATCGATGCCAAGATGAACACGGGCCGGCAGTGTGGGGACGCGGTCAGGAAGGCCAGCCGCACCCTGTCATGCATCCACAGATGCATCTCGAGCAGGCCCAGGGAGGTGATCCTCCCCCTCTATGCGGCACTGGTTAGGCTGCAGCTGGAGGACTGCGTCCAGGTCTGGGCGCTGCACTTCAGGAGGGATGTGGACAGCATGGAGAGGGTCCAGAGGAGGCCACTCGCATGATCAGGGGCAGCAGGGCAGGCCCTACGAGGAGAGGCGCCGGGACCTGAACCTGTTCAGCCTCCACAAGAGAAGGCCGAGGGGATCTAGTGGCCTCTTACAAACTAG
Source organism: Crocodylus siamensis (assembly GCF_052110815.1). Classification (NCBI taxonomy): domain Eukaryota; kingdom Metazoa; phylum Chordata; order Crocodylia; family Crocodylidae; genus Crocodylus; species Crocodylus siamensis. The sequence goes on from NC_143400.1 coordinate 6,193,075, forward strand.
TCAGAGGGGACCAGCAGGCATTGGGGGAGTCCCTGTCCCCCCGAGCACTGCCAGGAGTGACCAGGAATAACTGTCACAAGGTGGCAGAGGGGAGATTCAGACTAGACATCAGGAGGTGACTTCACGGTCAGGGCGGCTAGGATCTGGAACCAACTTCCAAGAGAAGTGGTGCTGGCTGCTACCCTGGGGGTCTTCAAGAGGAGGCTGGATGTACACCTTGCCAGGGTCGTTTGACCCCAGTAATCTTTCCTGCCATGGCAGGGGGTCGGACTAGATGATCTGCTCAGGTCCCTTCCGACCCGACCAACTATGAAACTATGAAGACCCCCTCCCCAAGCCCCCATCACTGGCTTTCGGGGATGCAGCACCTGGCCAGATGGAGCCCATGCCGAGTGGCCTGTGCTAACTCAGCCTGGTGCCCCCACGCTTGATCTGACCTTGCCCCCGGTTGCCTCCTCCTCCAGGCGGCCCCGGGGGGCCCTGCCTTGGCTGCAGGGAGCCAGCACTGGGAATATCCCCACAGCTGCCGGGGGGATTGAAGCCGCCAGGCGCAGCCAGCGGTGCTGGGGGGGGCCACGATGGGCACATCGGGGCTGAGACCTTGGCAGCCCATCCCCGCTAGCACATGCTGCCAACAAGGCTGGCACGGGAGGCTAGGAAAGTTCAGCTCTCTCAGGTGTCGGGGTCTGGTTTCCTGGCAGAGCACTGAGCCCCCCCAGCTCATTAATCACAATACACAAGGAAGGTGGCATGGGGTGGGGGGAGGCTCAGGACAACTGGAGCTTTCTGTCAAACCCAAAGCCCTGTGGAAGCTCTGACCAGTCCCAGGGGAAACTGAGGCACGTGGCGTGGGGGGGGGCGCGTGTCTGTGTCCCTCTGAGCCTAGGCTGGGTAATCCCAGCACAGGCATGTAGCCACCTCTGGGGGCAGTTTAAAGGCCTGAACCGCTGGGTTCAACCCAGGAGGGGCACAGCGCTGTGAAACCCCCCTCCCCTCAGCAAGTCCCCTACCACCACACCTCTGTGCCTCAGTTTCCCCAGCCTGGACCTGAAAAATTTAGGGACCTGGATACATTGGGGGGGGCAGCGAGCTGCCCCGGCAGAGCCCTGTCTGTTGCCCGCCCCCCACGCAGGGCCCAAGCCAGCATGCGTGGGGGGCGGCGGAGGCTGCACCTGGCACCGCGCCCCAGGGTCACAGCACCCGCTGGCTCTGGCCTGCTCCGGGGGGGGACACGCATAGCGGCCCGGGGGGGGGGGGGCCATGCCCAGGCCCTGACGTCAGCCCACTGGGGGTATTTAGGCGGCGTGGCTGGGCCAGCCCCCAGTTCCACCATGCCCCCCAAGAAGGACCTGCCTGTGAAGAAGCCAGTGCCGGCGCCCGCCAAGCCGGGGGCCAAGCCGGCCGTGGCCCCCCCCAAGCCGGCTGCCCCCGCTGCCAAGGCCCCTGCGCCCGCTCCAGCCCCCGCCCCCATCCCGGAAAAGCCCAAGGAGCCTCCCATCGACCTCTCCAAAGTGGTGGTGAGTGGGGGCTGGGGGGGCTGGGACCATCCACAGGAGTCTTGGGGTCCACTCCCCCCCTTGTACAGCTGGGGAAACTGAGGCAGGAGTGAGTGAAGGGAGCTGGGGGTGGCAGGGGCAGCTGCTGGGCAGAGAACCCAGGAGTCCGGCTTGGCCCCCCCAGCCTTATCCCCCCCAGCTCTGGGAAGGACGCGGGTGCAGTGGTCAGAGCTGGACGCCTGGGTCCCATCCCTCCTTCTGCTGCCCAGGGGCTGGAGCAGGCAGCCCGGACTCCCGGCTCTGGGGCTCCTGGTGGGGGGGCAGGATAAATTTAGTGGCGGGCCCGGCGCCAGCGGGGCATTGTGGCTGCGCAGACAGGTGTGGGGGGGGGATTAGCACATTCAGCCGTGGTGAGGTAGGACCCCCGAGACAGAGCCTGACGGCCGGCTGTGCCGAGAAACCTGACTCCCCCCTGCCCCCCACCAGTGCTGGCACTTGTCCCCTCCCCCCACCCATGCCACGGCCCTGGCATCTCCCAGCAGGGGGCAGCTGGCAGGACTCCCCCCCGCAGCACCCCCTGCTGGCCACCCCCACAGCAACAGCCCTGCTCACCCCCACCAAGTCTCTGTCTGGCCTGCCGGGCCCAGCCAGTGCTTTCAGAGCCCCCCTACCATTTGTGCCCCCCCAGATCGAGTTCACCCGGGAGCAGCTGGATGGTAAGTCTGGGGGCCCCTAGCCCCTCTTTTGGACCAAATCTGCCCTATCCAGAGGTGGCTGGAGCTTGGTGGGGAAGCCCAGCCCTGCCCACTCCCCGCAACCTGGCTTGGGCGACCGGGCAGGACAGTGGGCGTCCTTGGCCCAGAAAGGGCGCGATGACGCCTCTCGGGGGCCGCCGGCGCTGGCAGCACCGGCATGCAGGGATGGCCGCTCGCGCCCTGGGCTGGGCCAGTGCCAACCCCCACACCCAGGAAGGGTGATCCTGACCCCCGGGCCCCCCCCAGAGTACAGGGAGGCCTTCCAGCTCTTCGACAGGGTCGGCGACGGCAAGATCCAGCTGAGCCAGTGCGGGGAAGTGATCCGGGCGCTGGGCCAGAACCCCACCAACGCCGAGATCTCCCGGGTGCTGGGCCACCCACGGCCCGATGGTGAGCCCGGGCCTGCCTCGTGGCGGCGGGGGGCAGAGTCTTGGTTTTTGGGAACCGGGGTCCGGCCGCAGCTGCCCCGCCTGCGTCTGCAGGGAGCCTGAACCAGCCGCGCTGGGGTCACTGCCCCCTTGCTCTCCATGGGGGTGGGGGGCACCAGCATCGGGGGCTCTGCATGTGGGTGCCCCCCATTCTTTCAAATCCTGGCAGGATGCCCCTGCCCCACTCCTGGCATGGCTGGACTGGCCCCAGGCCCTGCCCCCCTGGCTGGGCAGCGTAGCGAGGGGATGGGAGCCCCTCAGGCCACGGCCCGGCGTGAGCCCTGACCCCTGACCCCTAACCCCGGCCCCGCAGAGCTGATGTCGCGGCGGGTGGAGTTCGAGGAGTTCCTGCCCATGCTGCAGGCCATCGCCAAGACCAAGGACCAGGGCACCTACGAGGACTACGTGGAGGGGCTGCGCGTCTTCGACAAGGAGGGCAACGGCACCGTCATGGGCGCCGAACTGCGCCACGTGCTCTCCACACTGGGTGAGGCGGGGGCGGCAGGGCTGGGGGCGGGGGGGCGGGGGCTGGGGGCTGCAGGTGCCCGCTCACCCCCCACCCCCGGCAGGCGAGAGGCTGACCGAGGAGGAGGTGAACGCGCTGCTGGCGGGGCAGGAGGACGCCAACGGCTGCATCAACTATGAGGGTGCGTGCCGGGGAGCACCGGGGGTCCGGGCTGGGCTGGGCTGGGGGCACCAAGGATCCGGCTCGACCGGGGGACGTCCTAGGGGGCACCAGGGGTGCCAGCCAGGTCAGAGACGTCCCTGCGGGCACTGGGAGTCCCTGCCAGGCAGGGGTGTCTCTGGGCGCCCCGGGCACCACCGCCGTCTCTCTTCTCCGCAGCCTTCATCAAGCTCATCCTGTCGACCTGAGCCGGCCCCTGGGTAGGGGCCCTCCAGGAGCCTCGGGGCGGGGGTGCTTGCCCCGGGGGCTCTGCTCGGGGCCCCCGGCCAGCCGGCTCCTCACGGGTCTCTCCTGCGCGCAGGCCCGGAGCAGCGAAGCTGGCAGCTGGGTCCTGCGCCCCCCGGCACCGACGTGACCCCCCTGGACCCCCCCCGCACAATAAACTTCTGGTCTCAGAGGCCCCCACGTGTCCTGTTTGCTGGGGGCAGGGGCTGGGAGACACTGCCCCGTGGGGGGCAAAGTGGGCGGAGTCTAGGAGGGCCCCGGGGGCGGGGGCACTGCCCCGTGGGGGGGCTGGAGGGGCCTGGGGGCAGTGCCCTATGGAGGGCAAGGGGGGGCCCGGCCCCGACTGCCCCCCACCTCGGCACGGGCACGACTGCCCAGCTCCATCGTGCCCATCTATAGGCAAACCCGCGTGGGCAGAGCGCGGCCCCGCCCCCTCATGAATAATGCACAGCGCGCGAAGCCCCGCCCCCGGATGCCCGGGCGGTGACGTCAGCGGCGGTAGAAAGCGGGGCGGGGGGGCGGCGCGGTTCACTGGGGCCGGAGCCGCGGGACCAGCGGGACCATGGTGCGGGTTGTGGGGCGCGGGCGGGGCGGGCAGGGGGACTTGCGCGGGTTTTGCGCGGCTCTTGCGCGCTCACGCTCCGCTTTCCCCGCAGTGCGACTTCAGCGAGGAGCAGACCTCGGGTGAGTGCGGCCCGGCGGGGTCTTGCCGCCCCCCGGCCCCGCGGGAAGCGACTGCACGTAGAAAATGGCTGCGGGGCGGCGGCGGGTCTCGCGCGCAGCGCTGCGCGGGTCTGGGGGGTCGGGGTCCCCCTTTGCGCGCTTCCTTATATGGGCAGGAAGCCGGCGCGCATTCCCGCGGGGGGGCGCAGCCCGGCTTCCGCCCCGCCCCGCCCGCAGGGCGCGGCGGCGGGCGGGGCCCGGCCCTCCCGCCGCACCTGGGCGCGCTCCCGGGGGCTCTGCTCCGCTTCCCCCGCGGCCCTGGCGGGAGAGAAGCCGGGCGCCTGCGCCGTGCGGACGGGCGGGGGGGCGCTGCCCCCGGACACCCCGAGAGCTGGCGCCCGGGCCGGGCGGGCAGCCGGCGGCTCCCGGGCGTATCGGGTTGCCCCCGCGCCGGCGCAGGGAACCGGATCCCGGGAGGAAGTGAAACGGGAGCTGGGCCCGGGCACGGGCGGGCGTGTTCCAAGGAGCGGGCGCGGGAGGCCGCAGACGGCCAGGGGTCAGTAGGGCAGGCGCCCACCTGCTCTGCGCCGCCCGGCCGCTGTCCTCGCGCCACCCTGGATGCCGTGGGCACCGGGTGGGGGGGCACGGGCTGCCCCTGCGGGTCGGAGCACCGGCATGACGCCAGCCCCTGCGCCCGCTTCGCCGGCAGAGTTCAAGGAGGCTTTCCAGCTCTTCGACCGCACCGGGGATGGCAAGATCCTGTACAGCCAGTGCGGGGACGTGATGCGGGCGCTGGGCCAGAACCCCACCAACGCGGAGGTCATGAAGGTGCTGGGCAACCCCAAGAGCGATGGTGAGGGCCCAGCCCGCGGGCGCACTGCTCGGACCTCAGTTTACCCAGTCTGCGGTGCAGGGCGCGGGGGCAGGAGGGAGCGCCCTGCGCCTTCTGCAGTCCGGGGGCATTGGTGGGGGGGGGCTGGCTTCGGTGGGGCCGCACTCACCCCTCGCCCGCCTGCGCCCTTGCCAGAGATGAACCTGAAGATGCTGAGCTTCGAGCAGTTCCTGCCCATGATGCAGACGGTCGCCAAGAACAAGGACCAGGGCTGCTTTGAGGACTACGTGGAGGGGCTGCGGGTCTTCGACAAAGAGGGCAATGGCACCGTCATGGGTGCTGAGATCCGCCACGTCCTCGTCACCCTGGGTGAGGCCCCAAACGCGTTCCCAAACCCCTTTGGTCCCCCCAGGACGTGGTGGAGCAGGATCAGCCCCTGTGGTTGTCCTGGCCCGTGGTCCCCGGACCCGGAGAGCCCTGGACCGGCCCCGGGGCGTGCAGGCGGCCGTGCACTGCTGCTGGGGGTGTTCAATGCACTTGCGGGACCAAGGCAGCCCCCTCCCCACCCCCCCATGTCTGTGCAAGTCTGAGCATAGGGGGAAGTCCCTGCACCCCCACCCCCACTCAGGACCCTGGGGGCAGGGGCAGGACCCTGCAGCCGTGACCCTCTGGGGCTGGTCCCAGCAGGAGCATTGACACAGGAGGGGGGAGGGAAACCCTGGACCTGGCGAGCAGGGGAGAATCCCTTCCTACCCCCATGAGGCCTCCCCTGGGGTCCGGTGTTTGCCCCCAGGCTGGGGCGAGTATGGGGGTAGTTGAGCAGAGACTAGATAGATGGGGATGGGCTCAAAGAGCCCAGGGGGTTTAGTGGGGGAGGTTTTAGCTGGGGGTTGATCACAACCTTCAAGTCCCACAGGCCTTCCTCAGTGGCCACGGGGCACAGGACTGAGAGCAGTGGGTTCAGGCTGCAGCAGGGGAAACTGAGGCTGGAGACTGTGACTCTGGTGCAGGACCCTAGAGCTGCCACGGCCTCCCTGTGCCTGGCCAGGCTGGCGCTGGGATGACTGAGACAGCTGGGCTGGATGTGACCCCCACCTGGTCCCTTTTGCCTCACCAGCAAATGCCCCCCTCCCCATGCCACTTCAGCCCCGGGGCCCTGGCTTTGACCTTGTTGTGCCCAGCAAGGAAGGGGCATAGGGCAGGGAAGGGGCATAGGACCCCCGCTTTGTCAGTTTGAGGGTTGGGGAGGCACTGGCTGCCCCTGGGGGTGTCCACGTTGGCATGGTTTTGGGGTGGTGGGGGCGCAAGAGCCCTTCTGAGGCCCGTCTCCCGCAGGCGAGAAGATGACGGAGGAGGAGGTGGAGCAGCTGGTGGCTGGGCACGAGGACAGCAATGGCTGCATCAACTACGAAGGTGAGACCCCGCCGTGCCCGGGGGGGGTGGGCCCCGATCCTGAGCAGGCGCCCGGGTCCGGTGCTTGATGATAATGTCTCTTCCTTCCAACAGCCTTTGTGCGACACATCCTGTCAGGGTGACGCCGCTGGGTACGCTCCCGCCCCTCCACCCCCCTCTTTTTTTTTTCTCCTCTCCCCCTTCTTTTTTTTTTTGGTATTTGCCCCCCAGGACTGGTTTGCATTTCCCTTTTTCCCCCTTCTACCCCCCGGCATGTCTGCATGGAGCTGACTCTCTCCCAGCTGGCCGGAGCGGGACCCTCTCCTCCTGGGGCTGGGGTGCAGTGAGCCCACAAGGGCTCAGACCCAGCTGCCAGGAGGGGACCCCAGTCCTGCCAGGCTCTTTCGGCTGCCCCCGCCGTGCTCGTCCCCCTGCCCACTCTCGTCTCTGCTGTAGACCAGCCTCCGGCCGTAGCTGTAGCCGACTGCTCCCCCCTTTCTGCCTCTTCCAGTCTTGGATGCTGGGGCTGGGGAGGGGTCATGTGCGCGGCCTCCGGGTGTGGAAGGGGAGACGGGGTCCAGTTCTTAGCCATGACCATGACCTCTGCCAGGGTCATGGGGCAAGCAGGGGCTTCCAGCTCCCACTCCCCGGAGCCCCCCCTCACCCCCTCTCTGTCTTTTTCTCCCTGCAGAGCTGGTGCGGATGGTGCTGAGCGGCTGAAGACCACCCCATCCCTCCCCACCCGCCAGCCCCCTTGGGCCTGGCTCTGCCGGGTGCTTTCCATCCCTGGGGGCAGCGGGACCTGAGCCCCCCAGGTGGGGGAGAACCCACTGTGTGACACCAAGGGGGGGGCGTCTTTTCCCCCCACCCCCCCTCTGCTGCAGCAGCACTAATGGCTCCTCGCTAATAAATGGTTTGAAGCGGCAGCTGTCCTTTCCTTTGTGCAGGGGGAACCCGGGAAGGCTGGAGGCGGGGGGGTCGTCCCCTAATGGGCTTGATCTCAACCCTGGGAAGGGGCCAGTGCTGCGGGGGGGCTGCTATGCATGCCCCACACACAATACAAGACCGGTTGAGGCCTGATGCCCCTACACTGGGGTTGGGGGGGGCACTGGGGCGAGGGAGGGGTTTGGGTGTGGGTGACATAGACCCCTGCTAAGCAGCACGTGTCAGGAGCACTGCATGGGTGGATGAGTTGGTTTTGTGTGAGGGGGGGCATGGTGAGGAAAAGCATTGGGGAGCCTTTCCTCCCCTTGTTTTTTTTGGGGGGATTGGATGCATGCATGTCTAGCACAAGTACACTTTGCACTTCCCCACAAAGGGTTAATGCCCAAGGGCTCATCCAGCCTTCCCCCATATCTTACTGGCCTGGTGTGGGGTTGGGGGTGCAGGAGGCAATTCACCCCACTCAGGCAGCCTAGTGGTTACAGCTGGGCCGAGCTGTGCCCCTACCCTCTCCAACCGGGGCTCAGATGGAGGGGAAGGGCCTTGCTCAATGCAGGAAGGTTTTAGGGACAAGCTCCTGGTGCAGGGGCTGGACCTGCTGCCCACATGCTGGGGAATCGGTGGGGGATGCAGCAGTGGCTGTAGCAACTTGGGCAGCAGCGACCACAAGATGATCGAGTGCAGGATCCTGAGGGCAGGAAAGGCGGAGAGCAGCAGAGGAAGGAGCCCGGACTTCAGAAAAGGAGAGTTGGACTCGCTCACAGCACTCCTGGGCCGGATCCCCTGGGACGCCAGTCAGAGGCTGAGCGGAGTCCAGGAGAGCTGGCTGGACTTTGAAGGACTTACTGAGCGCGCAGCAACAAACCATCCCGATGCGCGGGAAGACTGGCAAGTTTGGCAGAAGACCAGCTGGGCTTAGCAGGGAACTCTCCAGGAAACTAAAAGTGGAAACTGGGACAAAAAAAAAAAAACGGAGGAGGAGAAGAGCACTGCTCGGGCGTGCAGGGAGGAAGTCAGGCAGGCCAAAGCGCAACTGGAGTTGCAGCTGGCAAGGGATGGGAAAGGGAACAAGAAGGGTTTCTCCAAGTACATCGGTAGCGAGAGGAGGATCAAGGAAAGTGAGAGAGAGAGGGTGCAGAAAAGGCTGAAGTGCTCGATGCCTTCTTCACCAGCAAGGTCAGCTCCCAGCCTACTGCAGCGGGAGGAGGTGAGCAGCTGGATGTGTACAAGGCGCTGGGGCCGGATGGGATGCACCCAAGGGAGTCGGCTGATGCGCTTGCAATCGAGAGAGCCCAGATGATTTGAAAAAGGCAACTATATTGCCCATGTTTAAGACAAAGGAGGAGGATCCAGGGAACAAAAAAAGAGTCAGCCTCGCTTCTATCCCTGGAAAAATCATGGCGCAGATCCCCAAGCAATCCATTTCTAAGCACTTGGAGAAGGTGACTCGGCTCAGTCAGTATGGAGTCACTAAGGGCAAGTCGTGCCTGACCACCCTGACAAGGTGACCGGCTCTGTGGATGCGGGGAGACCAGTGGCTGCAGCGTACCTTGAGTCTAGCAAAGCTTTTGATGCCATCTCCCACAATGTTCTCCCAGGCAAGCTGGGAAGGTATGGGGTGGATGAATGGACTGTAAAGTGGATAGAAAACTGGCTGGAGCATCAGGCTCAGAAGGTTTTAGTCAATGGCTCGATGTCTAGTTGGCAGCTGGTACCAAGGGGTCAGTCCTGGGACTGGTTTTGTTCAGTGTCTTCATGAACGACCTGGAAGATGGCAGAGTGCACCCTCAGCAAGTCTGCAGATGGCACCAAGCTGCAGGGAGTAGTAGATGCGCTGAAGGGTAGGGCTAGGATTCAGAGTGACCTAGATGCATTGGAGGACTGGACCAAAAGAAATGTCCTGAGGTTGTTGAAGACAAGTGCAAAGTCTTGCACTTAGGCAGGAACAATCCCATGCACCAGTAGAGGCTGGGCGGCAGCAGCTTTGCACAAAAGGCCCTGGGGGTGACAGGGGCCAGGAAGCCGAATAGGAGCCAGCAGTGTGCCCTTGGTGCCAAGAAGGCTAATGGTATCCTGGGCTGCGCTGGTAGAAGCGGTGCCAGCAGATCAAAGGCGGTGATTCTTCCCCTTTATTCAGCTCTGCTATGGCCACATCTGGAATTGTCCATGTCCTTCTGTAGTGGGGGCCCACAAGTCGGAGAGAGTCCAGCGGAGGGCAAGGAAAATGGTTAAGGGGCTGAAGGGCAGGACTGGTGAGGAGAAGCTGAGGGAACTGGGCTTATTTAGGCTGGAGAAGAGAAGACGGAGGGGGGCTCTAATAGCAGCCTTCAACACTCTGCAGGAGTGGGTCCAAAAAGGATGGAGCTGGACTATCCTCAAGGGGGGCAGATGACAGAGGAGCAATGGGCTCAAGTTGTAGCAAGGAAAGTCGAGGTCGGATATTAAGAAAAACTCGCTCACCAGGAGGGTAGTAAAGCACTGGAACAGGCTCCCCGGAAGGTTTGGGGCGTCTCCATCCTTGGCGGTTTTGAAGACCCAGGTAGACAAAGCCTTGGCTGGGATGATGAAGTCGGGGCTGGTCCTGCTTGGAGCAGGGGGTTGACTTGATATGGCCGCCTGAGGTCCCTTCAAACCCTCATGGTCTATGGTTCAAACCCTTCCCACACTTGGGCAGTGGCCAGGGCCCCCCCATCAGTTCTGACTCCCCCCACCCCCCAGTAAGACACTGCTGGAGACGCAGGTTCTTCCCAGCCCGGGAACGTGGAGATTTTATTTCCTTTTTTTTGAAATATTTAAAAAAAAAGAAGGCGACTGGGGGGGGGGGGGGGGGGGAGACTGAGGTGTTGGGGAAGGGGGCGGGGTGCAGGAGTGACACCAGGGCCCTGGGGGCTGGGGGGAACAGCTCTGCTCCCCCCCACCCGTAGCTGGGGGCACCTGGTCATTGGCGCCCTTAAATAAACCTCTGGTGGGGGAAGCGGGGGGCACACAAAAGGCCAAGGGGGGGACAGACAGACAGGGGGAGGGGAGGGTCCGTGGCCCCCGGCTCCACTGCAGCCTGGCTCCATGGGTGCCTGGCACAGACCTGGAGGAAGCTCCCACGGGGCGTGGGGGGGGTGGCGCGGCCGGCGCGGGTCCCGGGGGTGCCCCTGTGGCACAGGGGGTTGGCAGTTGGGTCCTCACTGCGTGGGGGGCACCGGGGTGGCCGTGCTGGGGCTGGGAGTGATGGGGTCCGGTGGCAGTGGTGGTCCCTGGTCTGGGTGGGGTGGCAAGAGAGGCAGCACCAGTCAGGATTGGGGCCCTCACCCATGCAGACCCCACCCCCCATGCGACATGCTGCAATTCAACCCCAGAACATGCAGCCAGCCGGGCCTATCCCCACCACCCCCATTACCCTGGGATAAGGGCGGACAGACAGCCCGACCCCCACCCCCCCCCACATCCAGGGGTCCAGGCTGACCCCCCCGCCCCCCTGGGGGTCACAAGTGCTCACCTGCGCCAAGGCCGGGGCTGGGAAGCAGGCTGCCCTGCACAGCCGCCACAATGGCGGGGCTGTGCGCGGCGGCCCCGGGGGGGGCCAGGCCAGGGGGCAGGCCACAGGCCGGGTTACTGCCATGCAGCGGGCGGGCGGGCGGGTTAGCGGGGTGGCACATGCTCACGCAGTCGGCCGCGGGCATCCCGAAGGGCAGGGCTGCACCTGCGGGGACATTACCGGGGCCGGCGGGATGCGCGGTGGCGGGGACCGTCGCCGGGAGCATCTGCGGGGCTGGCTGCGGGCCGGGGTACGGGGGCTGGGCTGGGGGGTGAGGGACAGGGTTATTGCAGTGAAGGATTAGCACCCCCCCTGGCGGGGGGGCAGAGACATGGGGACCCCCAGCATCATGGAAGGGGGGGTCTCCATGCCCAGTAGCCAGGACTGGGGGGGGTGGGGCACTTACCGTGGGCGCCAACCGGGGCCTGTGCGGGGGGGGGCCGGTGCAGCCTGGGGGGCCCCTGCTGGTGCCTGGCCCTGAGGAGCCCCCCCAGGCACTGGCTGCCCCATGGGGTCAGAGGGGGCTGGGGCGCTGGTCATGGCATGGGTGGCGGGCGCCAGGGGGGCGCCGGGCGCAGGCAGGGCAGGGGCGCCAGGGGCCAGGGCCGGGGGCGGCGCCGGGGGCTGCTGGTGCAGCTGCTGGAAGTGCTGCTGGCGCGCCCGCATCTCTGCGTACTTCAGCTGCTCCATGTGGAAGGCTTGCCGGTCTGCCAGCAGCTGCTGGCGCTGGTACTCCAGCTGTGGAGGCAGGGGGCGGTGGGGAGTGTTACTGGCATGGCCCCCCAACCCCTCGCAGGGCTGCAGGGCACAAGCCAGGAGAGCCCTTTCCATGGCCTTGACACCCACTGGAATAGAGGCCCTGTTCCACACCAGAGCCAGCTGCACTGTGGCAAGGAAGCGGGGCAAGCTGCTCCAGAAGCCCCTGCCATGCTCCACCCCAGAGCCAGCTGCATTTCAGCAGGAGGTGAAAACCTGCTCTATAAACTGCTGCTGTGTCCCACCCGAGGCAGCTGCAACTCAGAGAGGGTATCAGCCTGCTCTACCAGCCCCTGCTACAGCCCAAACTGGTCCACCCCAGAGCTGGCTGCATCCCAATAAACAGCATCCCTGTTCCACCCCAGAGCCGGCTGCATTTCAGGGGTGGGTGAGAGCCTGGCCTATAAACTGCTGTTACGTTCCACTCTACGCTCCACCCCAGAGCCAGCTGCATGCGAGTGGTGAGCAAACTTGCTCTATGAGCCCCTGCCATAATCCACCCCAGAGCCAGCTGCATCTCAATGCCCCGCCCCATCCCCAAGCAGGCCACCCCGGCCTCACCGCCTCACGCTCCCGGTCCATGATGGTTTCAAGCTCCTCAAAGTGCCGCAACTTGATCTCCAGCTTCTTCATCTGTGTCTCCACCAGCAGTGCCACCAGAGACTTGATCTTACGCTCCTCCACCGCTGCCAGGTGCTGCACCAGGGAGTGGGCATCAGGAATTGGCCCTGCCTCCCAGTGCACCCCCACCCTGGGGCCAAGGGGGGGTCTCCAGGCTGTGGGCAAGGGGAGAGGATGTGGTGGGACAGGAGGGTCCCTGGGCTGGAGAGCAGGGCGAGCTGGGAGCCCGGGGGCTGGGCTCTCTCCTGGCTCCCGAAGGGAAGTGGGGTCTGGTGGGGGAGCTGGGAGCCCAGACGCTTGGGTCCTCTCCCAGCTCGGGACGTGGGGTGTGGAAGGATTAGAACTGAGGGGTGCTGGGAACCTGGACGCCTGGGCCCCCTGCACAGTGCACCAGCTCAAGTCTTGGCCCCCACGGCTCCGGCCCCCTCACCTTGGCCTTCACGGCGGCGGCGGCCAGGGCGGCGGCGGCAGCGGTGGACAGGTTGCCCTCCCCAATGTCCCGCTCCACCTTGGTCTTCCGCTCGGCCTCGGCCTCACCTAGCTCCTTGGGCCCCTCATCCAGGCCCTCCTTGGGCTCCTTGTCCTTCTCCACGTCAGCTGTGGGCAGGTGGCAGGCGGGTCACTCCCAGGGGATGCCTGGACCCCCGTCCCCCTAGCCCCCGCACTCACCCAAGCCGTCTCCGTCGCCCTTCTCCACGTCCTTCTCGCCGTCGCCCTCCTTGCCCGTGTCCTCCTCCTTCTTGGGTGCCTCACTCAGCTTCTCTTTCAGCTCCTCATCCACGCCGCCGTCCCGGGGATCCTGGGGGTGGGCACTGCTGGGGTCCCAGGCACGGACTGGCAGCCCCCCCACCCACGCAGCCCCTGCAGCACAGGACCCCCCTCCCCCAGCCTCGTACCTTCATCTCCTTCTTGTCCTCCGCCGCCTGCGCCTCTGCCCGGGCCTCGTCGCCGCTGCTCTCCTCTGGGGGACACGGACCGGCTGGGTCAGGCCTGGACTCGGGGCTCCCCCCACAGCCCGGGACACGAAGCCCTATAGGCCGGGGTGAGAGGGCAGGCACACGCAGGCATCAGTGCCACTGAGACCCAGCCAACGCGTGGCACCGATGCCCTGGGAGCGGGGAGGTCATGCGGGGAGCCCAGCCCCTGCCCCCTGCCCCGGGGCTCACCCACGCGCTCGGGCTCGTCGGCCGCAGTGCCTGCGATCCCACTGCTCTCCAGGCCGAAGGCCGGGTCAGCCTTGCCCGTCACCTTGGCGGCCTCCTCCACCTTGCGCACGTGGGCTTCCACCAGCGCTGTGGGCACCTCCTCCTTCATCCGCGAGAACTCCTCTGCGTGCACACGGGACGCGTCAGCCCCCGGGGCAGAGCCGGGTGCCCGGACGCCTGCGTTCCAGCCCAGCCGGGGGGGGGGGGTCGAGCAGGGGGGCCCGGGAGCTGGGCCACCTGGGTTTTCTCCCAGCCCTTGCGGAGAGAACTGGGAGCCCTGACGCCTGGGATCCCCCCACAGCAGGGCCTAGTGGTCACTGCTCAGCCATGTGCCTGGCTGGGGACCCCAGAGGCCCGTGGGGTCCTGGCCCTGCCCCCAGGCCGTGCCCATTACCCAGAGCTGACTTGGCGGCAGCGGAGGCCACGCGGGGGTCGACCACAGAAGCCAGGAAGGCCACGGTGCTCATGACAGGGTTGCCCGACTGGCTGAAGGGGATGGGCTGGTAGGCCAGGGGCCCGAGCGAGGCCTCCGAGTCCTCCAGGTAGGGGTCCTCGATGGGCAGGCGCAGGAAATGCAGGATGCACTCGTCCTGCGTCCGGCTGCCCACGTGCTCCGACACCTTGTTCCAGTCGTCCTTGTACATCTCCAGTGCCTGGCGGTAGGGGGAAGGGGACATGTGTGCACACAAGGGCGGGTGGTCCAGCTGGGGCAGGCCAGGGGTCCAGGACCACTGTGCTTACCTCCAGCAGCAGCAATGTCTCCTGCTCTGTCCACTCCCGCGTGGCGCTGGCCGCAGCCTTGCTCTGTAGGAGTGGGAGAGGGGCCATCATGGGGAGGGGCAGCAGGACAGATCGGGGTGGGGGGAGGGGGGTTGGTGCAGTCTGGGACCCCCACCTTGGAGGGGACGTTCTTCTTGGTGTACATGTCTGTGCGCAGCCCGAAGTTCTGCATGTCGGCCGGCTTCTCCTTGCCCTTGTCAGGGAAGCTCAGCAGCTGCTGCGAGGCCGTGGTTTGCTGCGGGGGGGGGCACTGTGAGCTAGGGATCCAAGGGGCCGGACTCCTGGGTTCTCTCTGCCCCCACCCCCTCCCCGAGAGTCCGGCTGCTTTGGGGACCCCCTCCCCCCACCCCGACCCCCTACCAGCTCTGGTTTCCCCTTCACCGTCTCCGTGACCAGGTCCTCGATCTCCTTGCCCTTGCGCCCCGTCTTCACGTCTCCGTCGCTCTGGCGGCCCTGGGGGGGCATGAGGCAGTGGGCTGAGCCCTCATGCCCATCAGGGGAAGGGTTAGGGACCCAGGGGGCTGGACTCCGGGTTCCTTGCCCCTCTCGCCTACCTGGGGGGTCTTGGGCTGCAGCGGCACCAGCCCCGAGGGGGTGTCTGCCAGGACGTGGAAGTGGGAGGTCGGGGGGGGGCCCATGGGCGTGGGGCGGCTCTCGGCGTCCACCTGGTAGTTGATGAGGCCCCACTGCTCCAGGAAGGCGTGGACTCTGCGCACAGCCCCTGGTTAGACCAGCCCCAGTCAGACGCCCCCGCCCCCCAGCCCCCCGCGACGCACCGCATGATGGCGCAGACGTCGCCAGCCAGGTTGCGGCGGCAGGCGGTGGAGGTGAGGTACTCCTGCGGGTTGAGCCGGTACGTGTCGATCATGAAGTTGCGGTAGGCCAGGTATCTGCGGAGGAGGTGGGGGGCCTGAGTGCCGAGGGGCACCGGCCAGGACTAAAGGACCCAGGTGCTTGGGGCCCCTGGGCCCCCACTCCCTTGATGGGCTGCACTTAGCTGCAGAGGGGACCCAGGAGTTTCACCCCGTTCCCTGCCCTGCATTTCTGGGTGATGCTGAACTGCAGAGGCAACCCAGGTGTCTGGCCTCTGGGCCCCCACCCCCTCGCTGGGCTGCATTTAGCAGAGGGAACCCAGAGTCTGGTTCCCTGCTCAGTCCTCCCCAGTCGTGTTCCCCACTGCGCCATATGGTGATACAGAGAACCCAGGAGTCTGGCCCCAAGGTCGTGCCTCCGTAGCCCCCAGTTGTGTTCACCTCTGGGCCCCACCAAGCTGTGGAGAGAACCCAGGCACTCGGGAGCCCCATCCCCACCCCAGCACACTGGGGCAGTTTCACGCAGCACCCTGCCACCGCAGTCCCGCCCCGCTGGGGTCTCACATCTCCGGGGTCTTGGACTTGTTCTTGCCGTTGAAGAACTCAGGCAGGGCGCGGCGCTCGATGGCGTGGACGCTGTGGGGAGTGGGGAGGGCGTTAGGGGCGGGCAGGGGGCTGGGGGGCCGCAGGGTGGGGCGTGGGGGCATGTCGGTACCTGTTGTAGTCGAACCAGGCAGCGTAGCTGGGGATGATGATGTGGTGCGTCTGCTCTGTCACGTTGTCCTCGTGCAGCTCGGGGTTCTTGGCCTGGTCGCCCTTGTTCCCTGCGCCACTTTCTTCCTCGTCCTGTCAACCACCGCACTGGTGGGACTGGGCGCTGCATTCTGGCCCCCTCTTGGAGACCCTCTCCTGCTCCCATCCCCCCAAGCTCCCATGCAGCCCTGGAGCAGGGAGTACAGGCAGCAGCAGCAGCACCTGGCTAAGGAGGGCAGGACTAACCTCCTAAAGCCTGCCCCTGCCTCTCCTGGGCAAGGATTGGCTCCATGGGGGGGAAGCAGGCAGGGGGGCAGAGTTAGGGGACAGGGGAGCCCCCACCACCCTGCATGAGACAAGTGGGGTTATGAGGTCCACATTATTGCCTGCCTGGCCCCTCACCTTGCCTGCAGTCTCCATGCTCTCATCTTCTTGCTCATCTGGAAGAGAAAAGGGGTCATGAGGAGGGATCAGCCCAGCCCATGCGGGGTGTGGGGCAGCATCAGGGAGAGCTGAGGTGGGAAGTGGGGGCCACGAGCAGCTCATACCGAGGTCTGTCATGGTGCCCCCCTTGACTGGAGCTGACTCCGAGTCCTTCTTGGTGTTCACTGGGCAGGGAAAGGAGCGTTACTAGGAGCCCTGGGACCCCCCCTGGCCTGCAGCCAGCAGGGGCCAGGGGACATCTGTGGGCACATGGGGGACTCCGCCTGGACCTGTCTTGGGCAGCGTGACCTCCTCCACGTTGGGCACAGGCGATGGCTCGTCCATGTCCTTGGTCAGATCCTCCTGCTCCTCCTCCCGGTGCCCGCGCTTCGACTTGGTGTAGGGAGTCGAGGGGCTGCGACGGGGGAGGTGCCGGACGCCTGTCACCACCAGGGCTGGATGCACGCCCCCTCCCCTGCCACCCCAGTACCAGAGCTGGGCCAAATCCGGAGACCCCCCTCTGCCACCCTCACCCTTTTTTGGCATTCTTCTTCTTGGCCTCAGGGGTAGGGGAGGGTGAGGGCGAGCGTTTCCGCTTCTTGTAGTTGCCGCCTTTCTTGTCCCGCCGGTCTGAGTCGGGGCTGTTCACCTGTGGGGGGGGCACAGGTCACCAGCTGAGAGCAGTGGGAAGACTGGGCAGCAGCGGGCAGCCACGGACTCTCCCCACGGGCACAGAACCCAGGTCCAAGTGGGGACAGATCCTGGGTCCTGGCTGTCCCTGCCTGCTTTCCGGGAGAACCCAGGAGTCCTGGGTCCCGGCCGTCCCCAGCCTGGGAGAGGAAGCCAGGAGTCCGGGAACCGTACCCGCCCGGGCGAAGCTGGTACCTCGTCGGTGAGGGTCTTGGCAGAAATCCTCTTGCGCCGCACCACGGGGCTCTTCTCGTCGCTCACCTCGTAATCCTCTTCGTTCATCCACTCGTTGAAGGTGTCGGTGTCCAGGATCCACTTGGCGTGGACCTGCCGGGGGGGGTTGGCTGAGGGGCTGCCCTGGGGGGTGGGTGCAGACCCCTCTCCTCATCTGAAAGTCCCCGTTACCTTCCGGGGCTTCTCTGGGGTGGGCGCGTCCTCCACGGAGGCTTCGATCTCACTGGCCGGGATCCAGGTGTCGTAGCTGGGGGGGCAGATAGGGAGCAGGGAGGGCTGATTGTCTGTGGCCAGCCCCGTGGCACTTCCCGTAACCCACGTCCCACGTCACTCACCTGTCTGGGAAGTAGCCCCAGTGCAGCAGCACCTGCTTGTCCCTCTTCATGACGGGCCGGACCCACTCCTCTGGGGGACACGATGCGGGGGGGGTGGTCAAGGAGGCTGCAGCCACTGAGACCCCCCCGGACCCCCCAGCTCCAGCCCCTCAGTCCCAGCCTCACCTTCCTCCAGGTTGCCTGGGACAGGGCAGACGACATGGGAGGCACTGCTCTTGTCCTCCGTCACAGTGCCCTGCAAGGCCAGCCAACGGTGAATTGGGGGCGGGTCTGGGGCGCGGGGGTTCAGCCGGGCCCCCCAGCCCCCACTCACCTGGTGCCGTTTGACGATGTCCTTCAGCTTGCCCAGCAGCTTGGGCTCCAGGTCCGGCTGCAAGTAGATGTTGGGCCGCGACAGGCAGTTATTCTGCAGGGGACGAGCGGGGCTGTGAGCGCGGGGAGACATGGGGCTGGGGGGCTGGGGTGGGGGCCTGAGTGGGTACCTGCACCAGAGACTTCTCGATGGTCATGAACATCTCTACGTTGCGGTCCATGCGCGAGGGATTCTGGAAATCGAAACGCCGCCTTATTGGGAGAAAAGAGCAACCCTCATGAAAGCCACGGCGCGTGCCGCCAGGACCCCTTGGACCCCCCAGGCCGCGCCTCCCCAGACCCTTGGCCCATGAACCCCTGGCCCCCACCAGCCCGCACCCCTTCTCTCCGGAAAATCCTCAGGACCAGCCCTGCCAGCCCAGGACACACCTTAAGCCCCCTGACCCATGCCCCCCACCCCTACTCTCTGGGAAACCCCCAGGACCCCAGCCCACCCCCCTGAAACCCCTCGCCTGCACTCCAAGCCCCTTTGCAGCCCCAGCTGCGTGTCTGCCCATCCCGGGGGGCACAGTGAAGCCTGGGCTGCCCTGACCCCCAGCTCCCCACGCTGGCAGTGACCCCCCCAGCTCTGCCCCCCCTGCCCCAACCAGACGCGGGGCCGGGACGTCTCACCATCCTTGGTCGCTCTTGAATTTGTAGGCGGCGGCGAGGATGTGGCACAGGGCACCACCCGCCTTGAAGTCCAAGAAGCACTTTATCTGCCGGAGAAGGGGGCATGAGCCAGGACCCCCGTCCCTGGCCCAAAGACTCCCGGGCTGCTGGGACCCCCACCGCGGCCCCAAAGACCCTTGCCCAGCCGCAGGGACCCCACTCGGGCAGCACGGACTTCCACCTGACCGCAGGCACGCCTGGACCACAGTGATCCCCACCCAGCCCCAAAGACCCCCACCTCTGCCACAGAGACCCTGCTTGGACCACAGGGACCCCTACCCAGGTGGAGGGAGCCCTGCCTTGGCCTCAAAAACCCCTACTTCAGCAGAAGGGACCCTGCCCTAGCTGTAGCGACCCCCATGCAGCTGCAGGAACCCTACCACAGGGATCCCTGCCCAACCTCAAAGACCCCTGCCCCAGCCGCAGGGACCCTGCTTGGGCCACAAGGACCCCCACCCGGCGCAGAGATCCCTACCCTGGCCTCAAAGACCCCCTGCCCCCGCCGCACAGACCCTTCCCTGGCTGTAGGGACTCCCCACCCAGCTGCAGGGGCCTCCACCCCAGCCTCAAAGACCCCTGCCCCGGCTTTAGGGACCCCCCATCCAGGCACAAGGCATCTTCAAAGACCCCCGCCCCCACCACAGGGACTCTGCCTGGATGCAGGGACCCCCACCCAGCCTCAAAGACCCCCGCCAAGCTGCAGGGACCCCCACCCAGGCCGCAGGGACCCCACTCGGGCTGCATGGACCCCCTGGCCACAGGGATCCGCACCCAGGCTCAAAGACCCCCGCCCCGGTCACGGAGACTCTGCTTGGCCCACAAGGACCCCCACCTGGCTGCAGGGACCCCTGCCCTGGCCCCAAAGACCCCCTGCCCCAGCCGCAGGGATCCCCCTCCCTGGCTGCGGAGACCCCCAGGCCACAGGGCCGCCCGCCCCGGCTGCAGGGACCCCCACCCCAGGCGGGGGGCCGCGCTGCACCCCCGCACTCACGGGCAGCTTGGTGAGCGGCGCGTTGCTGACGTGCTTGCCGAACACCTCCTCCTGGAACTGCAGCAGCTGCACCACCAGGCTGGACAGGGACTTGTTGGTGGGCGGCTCGGCCTGGATGTACTGGGGGCGGGGGGCGGGTCAGGGGGGCAGCCGGGGACCCAGCAGTCCGGCCCTGCCCTGCACGCACATGTCATGCCTCGCACACACGTGTGAACCACTGAGCGCCCCCCCATGGGGTGTCACCTGCCCCCCCACTCGGGGGGGGGCACAGAGATGACCCCCCCCCAGCTGTCACCAGCCAGGGCTTTGTCTGGCACAGGGGCATGACGGGATGCCTCCCTCTGCTGGGGGCTGGGACCCCCCCCGGGACCCCCCCCAGCAGGGGCAGGGCTAGGGCTAGGGCTGTGCCTCCCCGCGGGCGGGGGCGGGGGCGGGGAGCCCCGGGGGCCCGATCCGGCCCGCCCCGCGGTACCTTCTTGTAGTTCTTGCCCAGCCAGAGCCGCACGTTGTCGAACTGCGCCACCGTGTCCGCGGCCTCGAAGTACTTGACGTTGGGGCCGCCGTCCTTCTTCCGCACCGCCATCTTCCCGGCCCGCGCAAGCCCCGCGCAGCGCCCCTGCCGGGGGGCCGCGCAAAGCCCGCGCAGCGCCCCCTGCCGGAATGGCCGCGCCAAACCGGCGCAGCGGCCCCTGCCGGCACACGCGCGCAGAGCCCGCGCGGCGCCCCCTGCCGGGCGACTGGCTCGAAACCCGCGCGGCGCCCCCTGCCGGAATCACCGCGCCAAACGCCGCGCAGCGCCCTCGGCGGGAGCGCCGCGCAAATCCCGCGCAGCGCCCCCTCCTGGGGAGCGGCAAGAAATCCCGCGCAGCGGCCCCCGAGGGAATCACCGCGCAAGATTCCGCGCAGCGCCCTCTGCCGGGGAGCCGCGCAGATCCCGCGCCGCGGCCCCCGCTGCCCCCGAGCGCAGCGCCTCCCTCTCCCGCCCCGCCGGGCCCCGCGCAACGCCCGCGCCGCGCCCCTGCCCGCTCCCCGCGGGTGGGGGGAGGGGGCGGGGCGCGGGCCACGCGGGCTCAGTAGCGGCGCGGCGCAGTCGGGCCCGGGCGTCACGGTGGCCGAGTGGTTAAGGCGTTGGACTCGAAATCCAATGGGGTTTCCCCGCACAGGTTCGAATCCTGTTCGTGACGGGTCGCTTTTCCTGCGCGGGGCGGCGGCGGCGCGCGTCATTTTACGGGGAGAGGCGGGGGCGCACGCGGCGCGGGGGGCTCGCATTCGCGCGGCCGGCCGGGGCTCACAGCTAGGGGCTCACATTTGCCTCGGTGGTGAGGTGGGGGCAAAATTTGCTCGGTGGGGGGGGGGGGCCTGGATGAGCCCCAGCGATAGGGGTGAGCTCAGGTTGGGGGGAGTGCAGCTGCCCCCACCTCAACATGGTAGCTGGTAGCAGGGTGTGCCCCCCACACACACTGTAGGCAACAAGTGCCCCCTCCCACCCTGCCAGGCACCAGCATGGGGGCACTGGGGGAGGCCTTGGTGGTAGGGCCAGGGCTCGGATTTGCTGAGCCCACGCCACCTGGCATGGGGTGATGGGGCACAGACCTCCTGCCACCCGCCAGGCTGGGGAGCAGTGGGAGCAGCCAGGCTCTGAGCTGCAGGCACCTGCAGCCCCCCCCAGCAGGGTGGGGGGGAGGGCTGTGGTCAGGCTGCCCCCCTTCCCCAGGGCACAGATCCAGGCCCCAGCACTGGCTCCCCACATGGGACCCTCCCACAGGTTGCCCCACAGCCCTTGCAGGGGGCTCCCAGTGAGACCCCAGCAGGGCACAGCCTGCACCCCCATCCCTGCTCCCCTCATCCGCCGCCCTGGCCCACCAGACCCATTCCCTGGGCCTGGGTGACAGATGCGAGAGGCTGACCCGCGCCAGGAGGCTGTGGGACAGGGCCCCTGGCCCCTCCCTGAACACCTCTGGCAGACAAGGGGCATAGAGGGCAGGGGCAGAGGAGCAGCGCGGCAGAGAGGGGCAGGCCAGGCCCGAGCATGGAGAAAAGGCAGTTTATTGAGTGCAGTCAACACACGAGGGAACAGCGCACGTGGAACACGACTGGTGAGCGTGGGCTGGCAGGCACTGCAGCCCAGGCTGGGGGGTCCAGTCCCAGAGCCCAGGCTGCAGCTGCAGCGCCCAGGCCCGAGTTAGCAGCTTTAATTCCTGAGCACGAGGGGCTGGGCGGGCCGGGTCCCTCCCGGACATGGCAGCGTCCAGACGTGAACACACACGTACACACACACACGCACGCACGTGATCCCCCCCAGCCACGGGAGGGGATCCAAGACATGGACACAGACCGGCAGAGCAAGCTGGAGGTGGAAGCGAGCGCGGTGCCATGGCAGCCGCGGGCCAAGCGTGCGCGATGCTTTGGCAGGAGCCACGGGGGAAGCAGGAGCTGCTGGGCCCAGCCTGGCCACAGAACCCCACAGCCATGCCGGAGCCCGATCTTGGCCTGCTGTGCCGTGGAGGGGCTGGGCTAGGGGGAACGGCTCCCACGCCTTTTCAGGCAGGGGGAAACCGGTGACACCACTGCCCAGGGACCAGGATCCATTGTGGCCCAGCTGCCTCTGAACCAAAAACCCAATGGGAGCAGGGTGGATTTCTCCCAGCCCTGCTGCAACCTCTCCCTCCAGGCAGCTCTCAAGGGGGAGGTTGCCTCAAATCCCTAGGGGGTACAGAGAAAGCCCTCCTGGCCCAGAGGGGAACACCAGCTACTGAGGGCCAGGACCAGCAGGCAGAGGGCATAGCTTGGGCCCTGGAGTCAAATAAAACCGAAGGAAAAATACAAATAACCAACAACAGAAATGTACAAAAAATTAATAATCATCATCAAGCCACAAATCACAGGGGGCTGGAAGAACAGCCCCAGGGGTGGCGTGGCTGATGCTGCCCCATGG
Organism: Crocodylus siamensis; assembly: GCF_052110815.1. Taxonomy (NCBI): domain Eukaryota; kingdom Metazoa; phylum Chordata; order Crocodylia; family Crocodylidae; genus Crocodylus; species Crocodylus siamensis. The sequence continues at coordinate 6,215,580 of NC_143400.1, forward strand.
CAGGGGCAAGCACCCGGCCTCCCCCTCCAGGGGCCGCAAAGGGGCCAGAGAGGGCAGCTCCTGGCTTCCCCCTGCCTACAACCCACGGCCCGAGGCAGATTCGAATTCTTCTAAGGCTCAGATTCAAATTGCCTCTGGCTTAAGCCCCTGCCAGTCTAGGGCGGGTTTGTCAGCACCCTCCATCCCTGTGCAACTGGGCCCTGGAAGCCAGGGCTGTGTGGAGGAGCCATCTCCCCTGTCTGGGTCCCCAGGCAAGTCCTGGCTGTCAAAGGGATGCACTGAGGTGTCTTAAGCCCTGGGGTTCACCTGCGACTGCTCCCTTTCCACCCCTCTGGGCAGGAGAAGCCAGCAAGGGGCCAAAGCAGGTCCAAAGGCAGTGGGGAAGAGGATGCCGGGCAGCCCGAGGGCCATGTCCTGTGCGAGTCCGTGGCACCGTGGAGGGGTTTGTGCTGTTCAAGAGGAGCAAAGAAACCTCTAGGAGCAGGAGTTGCCCCCGAGCTGGCAGGGCCCTGCACTGCAGCCGCCCAGCCCAGCTGGGACCTCTCCAGGAGCATCCAAAGGTGAAGCGAGGCTGGCAGGGCAGTGGGGGGGGGGGAGGGGGAGTGTTAATGCCCTGATTGGGGTTTGAGGGGGCTGAGGGCCTAGATCTCCTCGACACCATGGGCAAAGATCATGACCAAGCCGGGGTCGAGCACCATGTCCTCGCCCATGTGCTGGTTCTCGCAGGCCATCACCACCACGGCCTGCTTGCCAGGGATGCGTTTGGCCACATAGTTTTCATAGTAGCGCCGGTTCATTTGCCGCGTCTCCAGTGTGGCCAGGCCCTGCGGCCAGTTGCGCTCATGGGCATTCTCGATCAGCTCGTTGACAATGGAGGCCGGGCAGCCGCTCTCCACCAGCGACCGCTTGATGACAGCCTGCAGCACCGCGTCTGGCGTGGAAATCATGCCACCCCACCGTGTCACCCGGGCCGGCTGTAGTGAGTTCACCCACCTGTAGAATGACAGGAGGGGGGTCAGGGGAGGGCACTGAGCCATCAACCATGTAACCCTCACCCCAACCCCTGGGTCTATGTGGTTTCAAGGCCTGGCAGCCACAGCCCCCCTCCACGCCCTGTGCTAGGACCAGGCTGCTCTGTGCTGGGCTCCCTGCCGCCCCCAGCCTGGCACTCACTCCAGGATCTCATTGTACTCGATGGTCTCCTCCAGGTTCTGCAGGTTGGGGTTGACGCTGCGGATGGCCCGCATGTATGCCTTCAGCAGCTGGATATCCCGCTTCTGGAGAGGGACAGACAAAGGTGCTTGAAAAGTACCCGAGAGCTGCGCAGGGGGGACCTGACCTTGCCCTCAGCCACCACCCACGCCCTTGGGCACCTACAGCAGCTCCAAGCTGTTGCCTACATTCTCCCCCACCAATGCCAGGAGACCAGCCTGGGGGCCCTGCAGGGAGATCCGCCTGCATGGAAATGCAGTGCTAACCTGCTCAGCCAGCTGGTGCTTGTGCTCAGCTGAGGCCTTCTCCAGCTCCGCGATGCGGCCCTGCTGCTGCTGCACCACCGAGCGCAGGTGTCGGATGCAGTTGTGGCTGGGCAGCTCGTCCTTGGGCATCTCCAGCCTGTGGGAGGGTGGCCGTGGCTGGGGTGAGTGTAGGCACGACCCCCAAAAAGCACCTCTGTCCCCCTCACCCCAGCCCCGCTGCACTCACCCGCAGCCCTGTTCACAGGTGACAGGGCGCTTGGGGTTGTGCTGGCAGTCGCCCAGGTGGGCCCCCAGAGTGTCGAGGCGCACAACGGCTGTGCAGCCAAACTCAGCGTTGTCACAGGCGATCTGCAGCTTGGATAGCATGTTGCGCATGATGCGCGGCACGGGGCGCAGGTGGGCAACCGTCACCACACTTCGATCCACTGGGCACGTCTGCTGCTGTGAGAACCACTGTGTGATGCAGGCGTTGCAGAAGGCGTGTTCGCAGTGCGGAGCCTGCCGAGGGGGAGGCATGGGAGGCTGTGTTACACCGGGCCAGAACCCCCCGCAGCCCCTCAATGCCAACATGCACCCCCTCCCCTCCAGTCTTGGAGCAGTAGCACAGCCCTTCGGGCCCAGAACAGCCCCCTGCTTTAGAACAGTGCCATTAAAAACCCCCTGCTCTGATAACCTGGCCTCTTTAAGGAGGACACCCCATCCTTCCGGGAGCTGCTCAAAAAGGAGCTGTTGGAGGTGGGGATGCTATAGATTCCCAGGGACTGAGAGCCAGGTCTCCAAGCCAGAGGCTTTGCTCCTGGAAAAGCCAGACCAGGGCTGGCTGCAACGGGGGACTCTCAGCAGAGAGAGGCCAAAAGGCAGCTGCAGCTTGGGGAGTCCCCAGGAAAGATCTTTCCCCCTTCCCTAAAAGGGGCCTTGGTTCCACCACTGCTCCCCCCAACTGCCTGCTGCCAGCTGAGCCTGCAGCTGCTGAGGAAAGTCTGGCAGCTCTGCCACCAGCCCCAGCCCATGACTGTACAGGGGTCAGCTCCAAGCACTGCCCAGACAAAGGTGCTGAACTAACTGAGACTCCAAAGGGTGTGGGCCAGAGACACTCCCACAGGCAGCGGCTCAGGTCCCGCCCCGGGACCAACCTGCACCGGCTCCTCCAGGACCCCGCTGCAGATGGGGCATATGAGGTCTTCATCAACATCCCCCTGGAAGCGTGCAACATCATACCCCATCGCTTGTCACCGGTGCCACAACCCTAGAGGTAAGAGAGGGGAACGTTGCTCTGCCCTTGCCAGGCACGGCCCTAATACACACCCCAACCCAGGACCCCCCCCGACCTATCCTCTCCCATCCTCCAGAGCCCTCCCAGGCCAGGGCAATGCCAACCTACGGTAACACTGCGCCTGGAGGAATGTGAGCTGTGTACCAACCAATGCCCTTCAGGAGATGCAGTTGCGCCTCACCTGCACTAGCAACAGCCATGGGACGCCCCTCATGGGAGCCCATGACCTTGGGCAACATCAGTGGCAGCAGATGGCCCCCTCAAGCTGGGCACCACATGGGGAGAGGCTGCATCTCACCTGGCACCAGTGCTGCAGCAGTGAGCAGGGTCTGGCTCACAGTCAGAGGCATGGAGCCATGCGCAGCAGCAGGGGGGTTGGCGCTGTTGGGACAGCAGCCATGGCTAGGGGGCAGGTCCTGCCACGGTCACTCAGAGGTGGGCAATTGGCTCTTCCACTCCCACCCAAATCCATCACACAGGGCAATTACAACCCCAAGGGCAAGTCAGCCAGGCCCTCCCACCCAGCGAGCAAGCTGTGCTCCTATTGATTTGAGTTGCTTCATCCATCTCTGTGCTTAAATGGCTCTGGGCATCAGGTAGGTAGCAGAAACTGATCTGCACTGGGCACCAACGCTGCGAGCGCCAGTATCCCACATGTCCGGCTCTTGTGGCACAGATAGAGGCCAACACGGTCCGTGGAGCAACAAGGTGCTGGAGGAGGGCACCCGTGGTCTTGGCTAATGGCAGTGCTGGTGATATTCTGCTGTGCTCTATATGGCTCCCACCCCTGATCAGCTTCAAGCCCTGCCCATGGTTTTCCAGAAATGGCGAACAGCAGGATTCGAACCACCCCACCCAAAAGAAGAGGCAGCAGCCCTTGTGGGGCCTGGGCTTCAGTACCAGTTAGTTGGCCTTTGGCTTTCTCTGCCTTGTAGCGCCAGGGCCCACGTGTAGGATGACTCTGCCTCCCTCGGCCGTCACACAGAAGGGACAAATGCAGAGGAGGGGGAAGCAGCTCAGCCCAGGCACCACCCGCAGGCAGCTGCCCCCCTCTGCTGAAGTAAATAAACCTGCCTTCAAAGGCCCTCTGGGCAGCAAAACACTTCCCAGTTTCCGCAGCAAGGAAGCCCACGCAAGCTGTTGATGCCTTGGAAGCCAGCCACTCGCCACACAGGTGCATGCCACACACGTGCTGCAGCAAAGCCCTGCCCTTTCCCTCCTGGAACCCAGCTCGGCAGCCAGCCCCACGACCGCAGAGCAGAGCTACGGACCTGGCTCCCAGCCGAACGCAACCCCTCAGACTCATCCCCTCACCCCAAAGGTTCCACACACCCAGGGACTCCTCCCCGTGCCCTGCCCCCCTCAGCGACCCAGGAATGGCATGCTTTTACCTTCTGCAGCAGAATTCCTCCCCGAACGGCACGGCCTCAGGCTCAGTCTGCTCTCTTCAGCAAGGCGCCCCCCGTGGCCCATCTTCTCCCCCCCACTCCTCTCCCAGACTACATGGCCATGCTTCTGGGACTGAGATCTACACCCACAGGCTGGTCAGGTCAGACAGGATGATCTGGTTATGTGGACCAGAAGGGGGAGAGAAAAAAAAAAAAGGAAGAGTTAAAAAAAAGGAAACGAATGCGTGAAGTCAGCAGTTGCATGACGAGCTGTGCGGGGCTCTCCCAAACTTGGCGGGAGCTCAGGAACAGCCCAGGCACCCTTGGCCACATGTGCAACCCTGGCTCCCCCTGCATGTCCGAGAGGCATTTCTCACACCGTGTCGGCAGCGCTGGAAGGATGCAACCCTTGGGGTAGAATGAAGACATGCGAACCCCAGACCTGGGCTGCTTTCACTGGGGAGACCTTTCCCATCTGGGTTCCAGAGGACTCGGTCCCTCGACATGCCCAGTGCAGAGGGATTTCTTCCCCCACTGCTGCACTTCCCAGCGACGTGCTGGCCCACCTCAGCCCTGCTGGCCCAACAAGCCCCAGTAATGGAAGAAGAGAAGCATCCCGTGCTGGCAGGGGTGGATGCAGCCCAGTTGCAGCGAGGAGGAAGCTTCCATCTGGGGTTGATTTGACATCAGTGTTTGGAAACAGAATAAAAACACTTGCCCGGTAGGTAAATGCAATACGGGCAGGTTATGCAACTTTCCAAATATAGCTCCTGCTGTCGCCTTGGCGGCTTACGAAACACCCAGCTCTCCTACAAGTCCCTGGCTCGCTTTAGCGTTACAAACACTGACGGCAGGGAGTTCTGGCTCTGAAACGCATGGGCAGGAAGCGCCCTTGCTGTGGGGCAGAGCGACAGGGTGCAAAGGGAGTCGGACGGTCCAAGTGGTATATCAGAGACGCCTGCCCCGGGAACCCGCCCACCTCCAGCCCTGCGGTTGCAGCAGGCGAGATGCCACTCTTCAGTGCAAAGGCTTTGCTGCGTTTCCAGACCCTGACTGGGCCTTTTGCATCTGCCACTGTGAAGCGCAGCCCTGGAGAGACCCAGGGAGCCCCTTGGAGCAAGAGATGCTGCGAAGCTGGTGGTCCTGGCTCAAGGTTCGCAGGGTGGGGGCATCTGTCTGCTTACAGCAGGGAGCCCTGAACTCGCCCACGCACACAGCTGGGCTCAGCCACAAGCCAGGAGAACACCCCCTCTCCCCCCAGAACAACTCCCCTGCTTCCCCACGTTCCTGCCCGGGGGGCTGCACGACCAGCAACATCCCCCCTGCCTGCAAAGGTCAACATATTCACACAGGGCTCCACAAAGGGGCCCAAACCTGCCACATGCAGCAGCATTGAGGCAGCAGGTTCTTCCCAGTGAAAGCAAGCGAGGCCAAATGCACTGGCAGGACCTGCCCCCGCCCCACGGCTCCACCCTGCCGCCACCTGCTACAGGGGACTGGAGCGGTTCTGCATCTGGCCGCCAGCATGAAGCCCTCAGCCCAAGCGGGGGGTGGGGGAAGTGCCTCGGGGCAGGGCTTTAAGCCATGTCAACCTCGTTTGCTAAAGCGGCAGAACACCCCCCGGAGACCCCGGCGCAGTCGGGCCCAAGCCCCCCATGGACCAGCAGTGCCCTGACAAGGGGTGCCCTCAGCCACGGCCCAGCACATGGGGGACCTTCTCCCCTCCCAGCCCCCCAGATATCCCCACAGACTCCAGGCCTTTTACCCCCCAAACCCTTAAACCCCTATCCCTAGGCCGCCCCCCCCCCCACTTCGAGACCCTCAATCCCGGATCTCACCCCCTCCATCCCGCACGTACCAGGCGCTCGGGCCGCGGGGCTCAGGGCGGCCCCGGCCGCGGCTCGGCTCGGCTCCGCTCGCCCCCCGCCCCGGCCCCGGCCCCAGCGCTGCTACGCAACCCCTCCCGCCGGAAACGCGGCGCCCGGCCGGAAGCGACGCTCTAGCCCGTGGCCAAAGGGGCAGGAGGACGAGGCGGGCGGGGACTCTATGGTCATCCGACGCTGGCCGCTCTCTCCCGCCCGGGAGGGGCGGGCTCTATGGTTGTGGGGGGCGAGGCTTGAAGGAGAAGGCGGGGCTTCGAGGACAGCAATGGGGTGGGGGGAGCGGGGGCAGGCCTCCACCCCCACCCCTCCCTCCAGGCCTCTGGGGGCTGGGAGCAGTGGGGGGAAGCGGGGACAGGCCTGGTGTGGATGCTCTGCCCCTTGGCATCGGGCATATACAGACACATGGAGGTGAATGTATATGCATGAGTGTATTTATATATATGCATAAACACCTACACATGCATGCACGCACGCATATACACCCCCCCATAGCTATATGCACAGGCATGCATACAGATATGCATGCATATAGATATGCATATAGATATGTATGGGTTCGCATGCATGTATACATATGCATAAATATACATACATGCATCTAAGCATGTCTATATATGCAGATACATGCATACATATATGTAAATCATGTGTGTATGTTCATGCATATGTATGTACAGGTATGCATGTGTGTATATGCACAGATGCATATATGTATATTTATGCACATGCACGTGTGCATACATAAAGAGGTATGTATGCGCATGCACGTATAGGTATGTGCCTACATGCACATACAGACGTAGACACAGGACTTCCAGGGAAGTGGTGGATGGATATTAGGAAAACCTGCCTGAGCCAGAGGGTGCTGAAGCACTAGAAGAGGCTCCCAGAGAGGCGGTGGAGTCTCCCTCCTTGGAGGTGTTTAAGCCCCAGGTAGACAAAGCCTTGGCTGGGATGATGTAGTTGGGGCTGGTCCGGCTTGCAGCAGGGGTTGGACTCGATGTGGCCGCCTGAGGTCCCTTCCACTCTTGTGGTCTATGATTCTGCGACTTCATGGCAACGTCACGGCAGGCCAGAGCCAGTCTCTCCCTGGTCCTTCTTCCTGCTCAGCGATTGTGTATAAGGAAAGCGGGTCTGTGTCCATTCCCTTTGGATTACGGGAAACCTTCCTCTGAAAGGCCGTGGACCTTCTTCTTCCAAGCTGCGATTCAGCTGGCTGGTCTTTGAGGCACAGGAGACTGAGCCCCCGGCTCTGACCCTGTCCGCATGTCCTGGCGACAGAGCCCGACGGAAGGCAGAGCTGAGCTGCACCTTGTAGACGGGCTGGATCAGAGCTGCACCTTCTAGAGCGAAATATCAGAGGTACACCTTAGAGACTGACCATATTAGAGCTGCACCTTACAGACTGATTACATCAGAGCTCCACCTTCTAGACTGATGCATCAGAGGAACACATTAGAGACGCAACTATATCAGAGCAGCACCTTCCAGACAAGCTATATCAGAAGTGCTGGAGCTTTGACCGCGAGGCCCCAGCCCGTGCCCCGTAACCCCGCCAGGCCTGCGGGACCTCACCGCGCCCCCCACGCATAAGCGCCGGAATCGGGACCAACCAACTGCGCGGCCGCGGAGGTCCCTTTAATTCCCCGCCCCGCCCCGCGCTGCCATTGGCTGGGGGCTCGGAACGCTGGCGGCGGCCGCGCGCTCCGATTGGGTGCCGCCCCGCGCTGCATACTTCCTGGAATGTCCGCGCCGCAACGATCCATCCGGTCAGTGTAGCCGCCGCGCGGGCCCCCGCCCCTCGCCCCGGGCTTCGGGAGGGGGGGGATCGGCCCGGGCGGGGCGGCCCGGCAGCCCTGGGGCTCCCTGAGATGGGCGGGGGCCGGAGGACTTCCCCTCCCGGGCATCTCCTCCACGCCCCCCGGCCTGTGGGGGGAGTGCTGCAAACACCTAGATCTGCCTCCGTGTGCGCGGGTGTGCGCGCATTTATATCTCTGTGTGCGTGTGTGCACATCTGTCCGTGCATGTGTGCACATACGTATACATGCATGCGCATGCATACTTCTGCATGCGTTCATATGTATATGCACATGTGTATTTAAGCATATACATGCCTGCACATGCCACACATGCACGTGCATAGAGATATATACATGTATATGTGCATGTACGTATGTGCATATGCATTTAGACATACACATGCATGTGTCCATGTGCACACATATGCATATACGTCCATATTTGCATACATACATAAATACACATGCTTATGCTTATTGCTACATGCATGTATGTGCATGTGCATATGTGCACACATGCATATGTGAATAGGTGCACGCACTTGTGTGTATAGGCAGGTCCCTATATGCTGTCCCTGCACATGAAGAAGCGTTTGTGCCTGGAAGCTTGCAGAAAACAATTTTTTTCACTATTTAGGTGGTCTAATAAAAGATATTGCATCTACCCAAAGAACCTTGTCTGCATATATGCATGCATGTATATGTCTGACCAGGTGTACCTATGCATATGTATATATGTACATATATATGCATATATTTTATTTGTATACACATATATATACACGCGCATACCTATGTGCACACACAACCCCCCCTTCCTCCCCCCTTATAGATCTGTGCCTGTCTCTATGTTGCACTTCTCTTGCTGGGGTGCAAAGGGGATTTGCAGCCTGCGTAGGGGAAGGGGGGGGGGGGGTTGATTCTCTACCCCTGTCCCTGGCAGGGCCTTGATATTTGGGTTGCAATTGGAGCAGAAGGACGGGCGCGGGTTCCCGACGGGATCGGAACCCGGTGGGTGCAGGTACCAAACGCCACCCAGGCCGAGCACGTCCGTGCCCTGCGGTCACCCGGACTCTGCCGTCCCGTGTCGGAGCCCTCCCAGGGCACTGTGCAGGCGCCGCTCCCTGCCCCGCTGTCCTAATGGCTGCCGCCGGCTCCGCGCGTGTGGTTGGTGCCCAGGTAACGGCGCGGGAGCCTGAGTCCCCGAGGATGACATCCGAAACCTTTGTGAAGGACATTAAACCCGGCTTGAAGAACCTGAACCTAATCTTCATTGTGCTGGAGACAGGTGGGTGCCAGTGCCCCAGGGCAGGCAGAAACCTGGGGATCCCCCCCTACCCGGTGACTCACCGCTGTGCCGCCCCCCCCAGGCCGTGTGACGAAAACAAAGGACGGGCACGAGGTGCGGACGTGCAAAGTGGCCGACAAGACTGGCAGCATCAACATCTCGGTGTGGGATGATGTGGGGAACCTCATTCAGCCGGGGGACATCATTCGCCTCACCAAGGGGTAGGGGTCCCAGGGGCAGGGGAGGTGCTGGCAGCTGTTTTTGGGGGGCACGGGGCTGACGCTGGCCCCTCTCCCTGCCAGGTATGCATCGGTCTTCAAGGGCTGCCTGACGCTGTACACGGGGCGTGGCGGAGACCTGCAGAAGATCGGCGAGTAAGAATGGCCCGGATGGTCTGGGGGGGTGAGAGCGGAGGGGCAGGGGGCCCGGACGCCTGGGTTCTTTCTGCGCCCTGCACTGGGAGGGACAGTGGACCACACAGAGTGAATCCCCAGGTCCGAGTTGGGGCAGCTGCTGCCTGTGCCTCAGTTTCCCCACCTGTTCTGCAGGACAGCTGGGGGGGTGGAGCCTGGGTGGCACCTTGTGCGGCTACAAACCCCAGCACCGTTCCTGCCTCTTCTCCCCCAGGTTCTGCATGGTTTACTCTGAGGTGCCAAACTTCAGCGAACCGAACCCCGAGTACGTGGCACAGCAGTCCCAGAGTAAAGCTGTGAGTGCCGGGGGCAGGTAGGGGGCGGGGACCGTCCAGGCTTCCTGCAGCACGACGCTGGTGCCTGGGGGGCTGAGACATCTCCTCCCTGCCTCCCCCAGGCCCAGAACGAGAACGCAACGCCGGCAGCCTCGCAGACCACGCAGGGCCCCTCCGCACCCTCCCCAGGTAGGCCCGGGCACCGTGGGCCTGGTGCAGGCAGGGGCGCCGCTTGTTGGGGCACCAGGACACCTGGGTTCTCCCCCCCCTTTAAGAAGCGGGGGATCTGTTGGGTTGGAGCCAGGAGCCCGGATGCCTGGGTCCCTGCCCACCTCTGTTCATGCCACCCGCTTGGTTTGCAGCTGCCGACAGCCAGAATGGCAACGGGCTGAGCACCCCAGGCCCTGCGCACCCACCCCCTGCGGCCCCCCACCCCGCCGGCGGCCGCATCACCCGGAGCCAGCCCAACCACGCCGGTGCTGCTGGTGCCGTCAGCAATGGCAAAGAGACGCGGCGCAGCAGCAAGAGATAACGGGGCCACGGCACAGACAACAGTGTCACCCCCACCCCGGAGGGGTGGGGAAGGGGGTTCCTTCCCCCCCGGGCTGAGCGAAACCCCCCGGCCCCACCACCGTGAGGGCAGCCCAAGCCCCACGGACGTTGCCAAAGCCGCCCTGGGTCCCAGGGCTGCCCCAGGGAGCGGGATGGGAGCAGCCAGGGACCCTCTGAAGGCATTTGGGTGCCATGATGTGAGGTGAGCCAGGGGGGTCTCAGCCCATCCCACTGGCCCCCCGGGGCCAGGGGCTGTCAGGCCTTCACTACTATGTGCCAGCTCTGGGTGCCAGGGTCTCTGGGGATGCCATGGGCAGAGGTTGGGAGTCTTCTCTATGCCCACCTGGGGCCCCGTGCTTGCACGGGCAAATAAAGCTTTTACCTCCACTCTTGCCTTTGCTGCTGGGATGGGTCCTACAATGCCCAAATGAAAGGTCAAAGGTCAGTGCCGGGCAGTGCCTGTTTGCACTCACATCCCCAACCTGGATTGCCACCCCTGAGGTGCTGTCCCCCTTCCAGACATCCCTGGGCAGACAGGCTGACAGCCCCAGATGGCAACCTGGCCTAGTGGGTGCACACCCACATGCCCGAGCTCCCGCCCTCCCCCTCTCCTTCCAAGTCTCCTCCCCTGCCTGGATCCCCACCCCGGCCCTGCCTCCGGTGCCCCTTGACCCCAGGTGCTGGAGCAGCGGCCGTGTGGAGACGCAGCCACCCGGGGCCTGACCCCCACTTCCCTGCCCTGGGGTGACACCTGAGACCCCTCCCCGCAGCACCTGGCAAGGTGAGCCCCTGTCCAGACCCCCCTGGGGGGTGCAGGCTGAAGGGGGAGGCCCAAATCGGTACCTGAGGTGGAGGGGCTGGAGCAGTGCCATTGGCAGGAGGCCCCATGGGTGGCCTGGGTGAGATCTGTGACGTGGGGGCACCTTCCTAGACCTGTATGAAAAGGGGACCCCCCCCACCTCCCTCCGGCGGGGTGGGGGGCTGGATGGGGAAGTCAAGGACCCTGCTGTATGGAGAGAGGTGACCAGGGCTGTGCAGGGCAGCAGTGGCAGAGCCTGGATTGGGCTCTCTTCCACCTTGGGGTGGACTGAGAATTGTCCCCTGCTCAGGCCTGGGAATGTGGGGCTGTGACCTTTGGCCCTGTGTGAGGCGTGTTTATGCATGTGCGGGTGGGGGGGTCATGCCTGAACCGCTTATCACGACACCAAGGGAAACATTAACCTGGTGCAGGATGGGGGCAGGGCCCAGGCCAAGGACATGTTACCCCCCAACCCTGGGGTGAAGAAGCCCTGGCCCCATGGAGCAACATGCCGGGGGGGTGGGGGCCGTAAGAAGTGCATGCATGTGCATGTGTGTACATGCATGTGTGGGCCCACCCAACCCCCGTGATGCCAGCCACAAAGCCTCTTCCCTGCCAGCAGCAGTTGTGGGTGCAACTGGGGAAACTGAGGCAGGACCCACCCCCCAACCAGCTGGCGCCCAAGGTGGGTGCAAACCAGGCGTGCAAGTAGCGGTGCTCACACGCTGGTTCATAAACACATGCACGTGCTCACGCCTGGCCCAGCGCCCGCCCTGGCCTGAAGGACACTGACACATGGGCAAGGCTCCGGGCTGCTACGTGATGGCTCTGGGGACAAGGCGTGTGGGGGGTGGGGTGTTGCGCCAGCCCTCATGCCACCTGGCTGCAGTCAGCGCCAGAGCTGCGGGGAAGGTGGCGGAGAGCTGCTGCGACAGACGCCCGTGCCCAGCGAGCAGGTGGGGGCCATGCAGCGCCACAGGGCTGGGGGCTGCGTGGGGCTGCCCTGGCTGGATGTGGCTCTAGCACTGGCCCTGTCCTTCAAGTGCCCTGGAGAGCCCCATGGGGCTAAAGCCACAAACCCCACCAGGGCAGGCAAAGCAAGACACCCCCCAACAACTTGGGGCAGGAGGGAAAACTGAGGCATGTCAGGGGGGGTTATAGGAGGGGAAACTGAGGCAGGAGCCAGCTGTTGGCGATGCGGTTGTTCCAGGTGCCTGGAGCTGCCTCCCCCCAAGCAGGGAGTGCTCCTGGGTCCTGGCTGACACCTCATCCCCCCCCTCCACCAACTTCCCAGGCTCAGCACCGTCATGGTCCTCTGGTCGTGGCTGTGGCTGTGGCTGTGGCTGGCGCTGGGGGTGTCAGCGGGGCACCCGCCCGAGGATGCGGAGCAGGAGCAGGGCTACTACCTGCAGCAGCTATTCGGGCTCTACGGGCACAACGGGACACTGGCCCCCGAGGGGCTGCGGCGCCTGCTGCGCAGCCTGGGGCTGGGCCGGGTGCAGGTGGTGCAGATCGACCACGAGGACCTGGGCCATGGCCACGTCGCCCATCTTGATGCACTCGACCTGCAGGACGGACGCCACATCCATGCTCGTGCCCACCGCCATGGCCACGGCCACAGCCACGACTACCCCGGCTCCCAGGGCCCTGGCAATGCCACCACCAGGTACCACCCTACTCCCCTGGCCCATGCCCCCCCCTCCCAACCCACAGCCCCCCCCACCTGGCCAGTGCCCCTCACTCCAGACCTGCAGCCCCCAGACGCCCAGCAATCCTCCTGGTGCCCCTCACTCCCAGCCTGCAACCCCTGGCTAGCTGGTGCCCCTCACTCCCAGCCCAGAGCTCCCCCAAGCCCTTTGGTGCCCCTCACTCCTGACCTGCAGACCCCCCCACTTACCCCTACCAGCCCTGCTGTTGCCCCTCACTCCTGACCTTCAGTCCCTGGCTAGCTGGTGCCCCTCACTCCAGACCGGCAGCCCCCCGCCTGGCTGGCACCCCTCACTCCCAACCCACAGCTCCCCCAAGCCTTTTGGTGCTCATTCCTGACCCGCAACCCCCTTGTCCCGCCCCAGGGCTCACCCCAGCTTGTCTCCCTCCAGTGGGGACATCCCTCCTGCTCTTCCTTCCTCCAGCCCCACACCCGAGGCTCCCCTGGCGATGCCCACATCGCTCGCCGAGATGCAGAGCCCCAGTCCCAGGGGGAACCTGGGGCCCGGGAAGGATCCCCCGGGGCTGAGCCTGCTGGAGCGGGTGCTGGCGCTGGACCACTCCGTCTACAACCACCTGCACGAGGATGTGAGTGGGGGCAGGGGAGGTCTGGCGGGGTCTGTCTCCTCCACTTGGGGCTGCATAAGTCGGGAACCATGGCCCTGAGCCCCTGCTGTGACCACTAGCCCACGTGGCCCTCCTCAGTGTGGGCAGGGAACCCAGGCATCTGGGTGCCCAGGGTCAGGCAAGGAGCCCCTCAGGACCGAGAAGGGAACCCAGGTGTCCACCCCCCGCCCCAGCTCCAGCGCCCCGCTAGCCCCATCCGTGACCCCTGCAGTGCCTGAACGTGTCGCAGCTGCTGGTGAACTTTGGCCTGGCCGGGACAGCGCAGATCACCCCCGAGCAGTTTGCGCTGCTGTGCCCAGCGCTGCTCTACCAGATCGACGCCCGCGTCTGCCTGCACCACCGCCCTGCCCCAGCGCCGCCCGTGCCCCAGCCTGCCCTCGGCCCGGGTAAGGCCTGGTTCCAGGGAAACTGAGGCACAAGGAGGGAAGAGGCACCAGGGAAAACTGAGGCACATGGGGGAACAAGGCCCCAGGGAGGGAAACTGAGGCATCGGGGGAGGGGAAACGGGGAAACTGAGGCACGGGGAGGGCAAGGGCAGGGGGAGGGAAACTGAGGCCGGGAGCAGAAACGAGGGAAACTGAGGCACAGGGGGGAGAGGATAGGGGTGGGGAACTGAGGCAGGGGGCAGCCCCTGCCTGGCCCCACCTGCTGCCTCCTGCAGCTCTGGGCTGGGCCGCCCTGGCGGTGACGCTGCTGAGCCTGCCCTCGGCGCTGGCGCTGGCGCTGGTGCGGGTGCTGGGCCGCGCCCTCCTGCACCAGGTCCTGGCCTTCCTGGTGGCACTGGCCGCAGGCACCCTGTGCGGGGACGCCCTGCTGCACCTCTGGCCGCACGTATGTACCCGTTGCCGCGCACCCCAAGGCCCCCCAGAGATCCCAGGTGTCCGGGCCCGGTCCACCCCGACTTCCAAAAGCCACCCAGGCATCTGGGCCCAGGATCTGCCCCCTGCCCCCAAAAAGGAACCCAGACAGCCCCTCACCTTCAAAGGGGGACCTAGGCGTCCGGGTCCGAGCCAGGCCACCCCGCTGACGGGTGCCCCCGCAGGCGCAGGGCCGGGAGCCGGGGACCACGGGGCCGGACGCGGCCATGCTGAAGGGGCTGGCACTGTTGGGCGCCATCTATGCACTCTTCCTGCTGGAGAATGTCCTGGGGCTGCTGCGGCGGGCACGGACCCCGCGGGTAAGAGCCAGGCTGGGGGCTGGGCCGTCCGGGAGGGGTGTGGGGGGGCAGACCCTGCTCACTGCTGCCCCTCTCTGCGCAGAGGGCAGCCGCAGATGCTGAGGACAGCGGCACTGGCCTGAGCATCCTGGGCCCTGCGCCAGGTGAGCCACATCCCTGCCTTGCACGAGGGCCGCGTACCAGTCACCATTGCCCCACACGAGGGCCCTGTGCCAATTGCTACCTACCTTGCACAAGGCTGTGCGCTGGTCACTGCTGTCTCATACGTGGGCCATGTGCCAGCACCCCCCCGCCTCACACACAAGCTGTGCACCACCCATGTCGCATGAGGGCCATGCATCAGTCCCCACCTACCTTGCACGAGGGCCATGCAATGGTCACTGCTGTCTCACACAAAGGCCATGCACTGATCACCATCACCTCGCACAAGCGCCATGTGCCAGTCCCCACCTGGTCATCACTATCTCACAAGAGGGCCATGCGCCAGTCACCCTCGCCTCACATTGAGGGCCATGTGCCACCTGCCTCACACAAGGGCCATGCACCAGTCCCCATCTACCTTGCATGAGGGCTGTGCACCGGTCACCACTGTCTCACACGAGGACTGTGTGCCAGCCTCGCCTTGCATGTCTGGTCTGGACAGTAGTGTGATGTCCCTTGGCCCAGCCCCCCCATACCCCCATGGCCAATTCATTCCCCCTTCCCCATTAACTACCACCACTAATGAGCCCCGACCCTTCCCTTTCAGGTCCCCCCACTGAGGCCCAGCACCTGGCGGCCCCAGAGCGGGGGGATGGGGAGGACAGAGCCGAACGCAGGGCGGGAAGCCTAGACAGCCACACCGGGCATGGGCACTCGCATGGCACCAGCGTGGCCGACATGGCCTGGATGGTGATACTGGGGGACGGGATCCACAACCTGACTGACGGGTTGGCCATTGGTGAGGCGGGGGGAACTGGGGCACGGAGGAGGGAAACTGAGGCATGGAAGTGAGGAACTGAGACATGGGGAGGAACTGAGGCACAGAGGGGGAAACTGAGGCATGGGGGGGGGGGGGGACTGAGGCGGGGGAGACAAGGCCCCGGGCTGGCACCAAGCGTGTGGGTCCTGGCAGGTGCAGCCTTTGCGGAGGGGCCGTCCGGGGGGCTGAGCACGGCCTTGGCTGTCTTCTGCCACGAGCTGCCGCACGAGCTGGGCGACATGGCGCTGCTGCTGGGTGCTGGCCTGCGTCCCCGTGCCGTGCTCCTGGCCAACCTGCTCTCGGCCCTGCTGGCCTACGTGGGCATGGCCATTGGCGTCCTCGCCAGCCACACTGCCTGGCCCCTGGGGCCCTGGATCTTTGCTGCCACGGCCGGTGTCTTCCTCTATGTGGCCCTTGTGGACATGGTGAGTCCATGTCGTGTAAGGGGGTGCGTGTGAACTTCCCCCCTGCCCGGGGAGAAACTGAGGCACGGGGGATGGGGACAATGAAGAACATAGAGGGGGACACTGAGGCAAGGGCGGGGTGGGGGAGAAACTGAGGAACAGGGAGGAGGACACTGAGGCATGGGGGGGAGAAACTCAGGCACGAGAGAGGAACTGAGACATAGGGGAGAAGCAGGCACAGGGAGGGGAAAACTGAGGCATGGGGGACTGAGGCGGGGGAACCTGAGGTGTAAGGGGGGGAGAAACTGAGGTACAAGAGAGGGAAACTGAGGCACAGGGGGAAACTGAGGCCTGGGGAGGGGGAAACTGAGGCAGGGCCCTGGGGAGAAGCCGGGCTGGGTGCTGAGGCACCCACCCAGCCTTATACCCCATGGCGCTGAGCCCTGCTCTCCCCACAGCTGCCCCAGATGCTGCTGCACAGCACAGGTGCAGGCAGGTGGCGGGCGGACGCCGGACGCTGCTTCGTGCTCCAAGCCCTTGGCTTCCTCCTGGGCGGGGGGCTCATGCTCACCATCGCGCTCTTCGAGGAGCAGCTCAGCTTTCCCCTGGAGTCCTGATGCCCCTGGCCCCCTGGCCCCAGGACGGGCCAGATGCAGCCCCGTGGCCTGGACAGCACTGCATGGCTCCGGACCCCTGGGCTCTCTCCAGCAGTGCTGGGGGTGGGGGGGCTTGGTCTGATGGGTGCCTGAGAGGGTCCCCAGACCCAGCAGGGGAGCTGTGGACACGGGGCCAGGGCTCCTGGCTGCAGAGGAGATGGATGGATGGCAAAGACCCTGGCCCAGGATGGACATGCAGGGTGGGTGGGGGGCCCAGACCCCCCCCGGGGCAGGGAAAAGTGGAAGCCATTGAATAAAGGTCATTAATGCCAAGCCATGATGATGCTAGGACTTGGGTGCAGCCGTACCCGGGGGGGGTGGGGCGGAGGTCGTGCACACAGCGCTGTGCCTGAGCCAGTGCTACGTGCACATGTGTGTGCACAGGTGTAACTCAAGAGGGGGCTGGGGCTGGGCCCAAGCCAGGGCTACAGAAGTGTGCACAGACATGGAGACACATGGGCACAGGTGCAACAAAAGTAGAAGCTATGGCTAAGCCAACGCTCGCATGCACATGTGCGTGCGTGCGCACACGCGCACACACACACACACACACACACACACACACACAACTCAAGCAGGGGGCTGAGCCCAAGCCAGGGCTGCACATGTACATGCACATGCAAAGGTAGAATTCAAATAGGAGCTGTCTAAGCCAATGCTTGTATGCACATGCACACACACATGGACACATGCACATGTGCACAGGTACAACTCAAGTAGAGGCTGTGCCCCAGCCAGTGCTACGCATGCACTAACAGGTGTAACTAAGTGGGGGCTGTGCCTATCCCAGTACTACATGCATACACAAACATGCATAGACATGCTGGTGCAACGAGCCACCACTACAAACATACACGTATCTACACACACATACAAGGTCACACACATGCACACGCACAGATGGGCACAGACATGTGCTGATGCAACTCAAATAGAAGACTCTGCCCAAGCCAGTCCTACAAACATACACGTGTACATGCACACACACAAATGTGTATGTATGGACACACGTGCTGGTGCAACTTAAGTAGAGACTCTGACAAAGCCAGTCCAGTGCTCCATGCCTACATGTCCACTTGCACACATGTGCACATGCACAGATACAATGCAAACAGGGGCCATGACAAAGCCAACGCTGTCCCCCTCCCCCTGATGCCCTCCTAGGGGCACATGGGGGGCACCTCCCCCATGGCACAGAGCTGGGCAGGGGAGTCCATCCACCAGCCAGGACCACCCAGCCCCCCTACCCTCCCCAAGGCCTCCCATGTCCTGGGCCTTGCACGAGATGCCAGAGCCCCAAATGCACCCAGGCCAGAGATGTGCGGAGACCGGAGGAGGTTTCCATGCATTCGCTTTATTGTTTTCAAGTGGACGAACAAGAGAGAAGGGCGGGGGGGGGGGGGTGCGTAAGGCCGCGGTCCTTGGTCCGTCTTCTCCTCTGCAGCAGGAAGGGGCCGAGCCAGGCTTGGCCCTGTGGGCGCGCACATGTGCATCATGTACATAGGTGCCCGGGACAGACACGGAGAGCTCGCCGCGGGCGCCTCGGAGGCGCAGCCACCCCCCCAGACACTGGCTGGACTCCCAATTTCCTCCGAGGACTGTCAGGCTGTGACCCTGGAGCAGGCTTTCCATGTCCACCTCCCCACAAAGCCTCTGACCTCTCCCCCCCAAAACAGGGTAGGTTCCAGCTCCATTGGATGGGAAAGGCCAGGTTGGACCCAGCGCGGCCACCCCATCCCAGGAGACAAAAACAGGGAGAGCGCGAACAACTGCGCAGTGGGACTGGGGCAGGGGCTGCCGGCAGGCCGGGGTCTGGTCTCCTTTGGTTTCTTATTGAAGGCAGAGGTGAGAGCTAGGGGTGCAGCGTGAGTGGGAAGGGGGGGCTCCAATCACTGCCTGGGGGGCATCACCACGTCCCCCCCTCGCTGGTCCCTGCAGCTGCGGCCTTCGGCAGATGTGGGGGACTAATCTAGAGGGGTTGTTAGTGGGATTTTGAACTGGAAATTCAGTCTTTTTTGGCTGGGGAGGTGTATCCCTGCTCTCCACCCCCAGCCCCTTCCCTTGCCCTGCCCAAGCCAAAAAAAGCCAAACTCAGTGCTAACAACCGTGACCCCATAGAGACATGAAGAAAGCAGCCAATTAGGGCCCCTTTGAGCCCATGGGAGCTGGTCACCGGGTGCCCGCTCGGTCCCGGACAAAGGGGGGTGAGGGCAGGATACATCCAAAGGAAGAGAAAAAAGAACACCGCCCGTTTCCTGGGAGCAGAGACGCCTGCTCCGGCCTCAGCTCCGGGGATGGGGGGTGATTCATGATCACATAAGGTTGCGGCGTCCCCGGGTGGGTACATTCAGTGTTTGTCAGCAGTTCTATGGCTCAGGCGGGCCGCGGCCCGGTTCCTCGCTATGGCAGTGCAAATACACCTGGGAACTGAAATGTATTTGTGCTGTGGGGTTTGGGGGAGAGGGGGTGGTCGTTTTTTTTTTTTGTCTTTTTTTTTGCTTATTTCCTTCTTTTTTCCACCCAACTTCCCTTGCTTCTTCCTTCCCTAGACAGACTTGGAAAAAATAAAATCAAAGCTGGAAAGACGCCCCGTGCCCCCCCCCAACAGGGGCTTCTCTCCCTCCCCCCCAACAGTGCCACGGTTGGCCCCACTATGGGGAACCCAGGCTTTCGTGCTTGAAGAAAAGTGCTTATTATTTGAAGCAAGTGCTTTGGACAGGGGGGCAGAGATGCTTCCTTACGGGGGGGCAGATCTGGCACCCAAGGGGGGAATTCAGATGGAAACATGGTGGCATGGAAGTAGGAGGCGAGCCTGAATGATGCCCCCCAGAGCCAAATAGAGCGGGAAGCAGGAATGGTCCAACTTTGGCATCGAGGTCCATGTACAGGAAGCTTAGTAGACCCACCCCCCATCCCGCCACACGTCTAGGAGCTGCTGTGTATGGGGGGGGGCACAAAAGATGGGGGGAGGAGCAGGGGTTTCCCTTCAGCCCTCGTCGCGACACGCCCGGGAAACCAGCGCAAGTCTCGTGTCGCGAAAGAACGCGTCGTTACTGAACACGCGGGTCGTTACCGAAATGGCCAAGTGGTGCCAACAAAGTGGAGGGGGAATGCTACAGCGCTACCGGAGAACAAGACTGGGCCCCTTTCCCCACCCCCCAGGGCCACAAATGTGCTGCTGAAGTGTGGTGCCGCTCCCCTATTATTATCATCACCATTATTATTTAAAATTAAAAGAAAGAGGCACGGGTGGGGGGGAACTGGCCGTGAGCAGGAAGAAGTGACGCCGCAGAGGGGGAAATGCTGAAGCCCTTAGAGAGATCGCGCTGATTGTCTCGGCGTCGGGCGGGAGGGGGGTTGGGGGGCAGCGCAGGGAAGGACAGGGGATGCAAGGACACAGTGGGGGCACCTGGTCATTGCTGAAATGGTTCTGGGACTGCCCCCCCAACTGTGGTAGCAATGGGAGGGTGCAATTAAAATCCTAACCGCAGGATAAATTGATGTACATGCATGTGCATGCCTGCTCCTGCCATGTGCGTGCCCACGGGAACCCCTCCCCTTGGAGGCGCTGGGTCATTGCTGACAGCGCTAGGCGCTTGCCCTGCTAGTCCCTGCGCCCTGGTGCCACTGGGAAGAGGTGGAGCCCAAGGGAGACCAGCTTCCTCGAGCCAGGCAGCACCCTGGGGGCAGTGGGGTCCCTGGGGAGATGCGAGGCAGCTCCCATCCCCTCTCCATGTCCCAGGCAGTGGGGAAGGGGCAGGCGGTGCCCCCAGTGCAGCGCGGCCACACATGGCAGCCATGTAAACAAGTGGGTCCAGGTTTGCCATCTCCCTCGGGGCAATACTGAACGGCCGGGGCTGGAGACGGGAGGGAAAGGGGGGCTTCAAGTCTGGCACACGGCCACGGTGAGGTATTCACTGCAGGGAGGTAACACTGGCTGGGAACCGGGCAAGCGGTTCCCCGGAGCCCCGTCGCGGGGACGGGGGAGACCATGGCTGGGTCTTAGGTGCCTGGTGTGGGGAGACTGGCATCCGCAGCTGGAAAGGAGACCTCTCCCCAGGGCACCCGCCACCCACATGGGGGTTTCGTGGAAGTGCCTCGAGGGATACAGGCCGGCTGGGCCATGGGGCCTCTTGCCTGCTCCTAAGCGCCACGGGTCAGTTCCTGAAGTGCTTTGCTGGGAGCCGGAGCCCCATGGTGCTCTTAAGGGGTGTGGGGGGGTGTTGGGGTAGAAAGAAGAAAGAAAGACAAGCAGGTCGTGCCCCGCAACTCCCATGTCTCCTGCCCCTGGGGTCCGACCGCAGTGGGATGGAAGGATGAGGCCAAGATGGGAACGTCGTATTTGGTTTGAAGAGTTTGGCTTTGGTTAACAGAAAGAAACAGTGCAATAGGAGCCCCACCCCCCCGGGCAGCAGGGGGGAGAGGGGAAGGGACAATGCCCTGGCCCCCGGACCACATGAGCCTCAGCCCCAGAGGACAAGACATAGGATGGCCCTAGTCTGACCGGGCGGGGCGACCACAGGATGGGGGGGTGGGGAAGGGGGGGGGCGTCACTGGCTGCACACAGAGGGGCAGCACCAGCCACACACGGGGCCGCGGTCATTTGGCAAAAGAGACGCCCCCTCCTTCCACACCCAGCCCTTTGCTTTGCTCATGCTCCCCAGCCCCTTCCCCGCACTCCCCAACAGCTGCCAAAGCAAGGAGGATGGAGGGGGAGGATGGGGGCATCGGATGCCCCCCCAGCAGCCTGCTCTGATCGCTACGTCCGGGTCTTTGGCTTGGAGCAGGCTGGTGGAGGCAGGGGGCGGCCTTGGTTTCTACCCGCGATGCCTTTACAGTAACTCGGAAACAAACCCCCCAGCAGCCCTCACACGTCCCCCGTCAGCTATGCCACGGCCCCCTTCCCACATGCCCCGGGCTGGAGCAGGGACCCCAACTAGGTCTCAACTTCCAGAAAATTCACCTCCTTGAGGGTTTTTTTTTTTGCTTGTGTTCAGGCAAATTCTCAATAAAGGAAAAGCAACGCTGCCGGGGGAAAGTGGGGGGCAGGCATGCAGCACTGGGGTGGGGCTGGGGCCTTGTGTCCCGGGGCCTAGAAGGTAGGAAGGGGGGGAAAGAGGCAAGGGGGACCCTAAAGTGCCTGCACGAGGAAGGCAGCTCCAGCAGCACATGCGGGCATGGACCACGGCGCCCATGTTGCATCCGGGTGTGTGGGGGGTGCCAGCCACGGGGGGGGGCAGGCGCGCAGCCCAGGTACAGTAGTTCCAATTCAAGTGTCAGCAGGGGGCCGTGGGGACGGGCATGACGGCAACACACACGGGGGCCGCAGCACTGACTGGTGCCCGCCGCCACGGTCCCTCGTTTGTCAGCAATTCCCCCCCACTCCCCTTCCCAATCCCCCCTCGGGGGTCCGAGCTCCCGCTGTGGGGCAGCCGTGGGGGTTAGCAGAGCAGCCCCAGGGCGGAGGGGAAGTTTTTTGTGGTCCACAAATCAAGTGAAGTTTAAGGCGAATGGCTCCCCGTGAGAGCAAACAGGGCCCTGCACGTGGGGGGGGGGGGGGGGGGGGCCTGGCTGGCACCGACCACGCTCGTGCCGCCCTGCCAAGAGAAGCCGTTAGTACAGGCGGGGGCACGGGGGGGGGCAGAGCCAGGCGGCTGCCGGTGGGCGAGGGGGGTGCACAGCGGAAGCGGGGAGCCCCGGGTGGCTGCAGGGTGGGGCCTGGCCCAGGCTTGTTCTCCTTCAAAGTGCCCTAGACGCAGAGAGGCTCTAAATAAATAGGAGAAGAGAGGGGGTCACCGTGGGGCGCGCTACTCTGAGTAGCAGCCGTCCAGGCCGATGGCACCATGCCGGTCCTTGGTGTAGGGGCAGGAGGCGCCGTTGGGCAGGGCGCCGCAGGCTGCTGTCTTGGCTGCGATGCTGCAGTTCTTAAGGAGGTTGAAGCTGAAGGGGCTGATGGCGTCTTTCGGGGGGAAAGGCTTCATGGTGGAGAGGATCAGTGCCAGGCAGTCCGCCACGTCCTTGTTGGGGGCGCAGGCCAGTGCCGGGGTGTGACCTGCGGGGGTGAGGAGCAGGCATCTGTCAGGCCGTGGAGGGGCACTCTGCTGCACATGCTTGCATGTGCCTGCCCCTAGGCACGCACACACATGGAGGTATGCACATGTTGGCATGTACACACACACATACACATGTTCACGCACACATACAGACACGCACAGATATGCACACACACACAGGCAAGTTTATACACACGCACGTGGCAGGGGGTCGGACTTGATGATCTGCTCAGGCCCCTTCTGACCCTACCAAGTATGAAACTATGAAACTTGCACACAAGGACGCGCACACAGCTGTGTTCACCACCTCTCCCCCACCCCAATAAACCGCACCAAGTCACTGCTTTCCCTGCTGGGCCAGAGGCAGTGGGTGCCCAGTGCTCACACAGCTCCCAGGCCTGGGCAGGGCCCCCCAGGACCCACCGTGCACAAGTAAGGGAAGCGTCCCACACACCGGGCACAACGTGGCCCAGGTGCAGCATGAGGACGCGACACTGGTGATGCAGGAGCTCCATGAGCACCAGTTACGCTCCGGTAGATCCCCCCGACCCCCCTGCCCCCCAGCCAGGACCACACACCTTCTTCATCCACCGCCAGCACTGTTGCGCCGCGGCTGAGCAGGGCCTGGACGACGGAGGCCAGTCCGTTCCGCGCTGCGATGTGGAGAGGCCTGTGTGCGGCAGGGCAAGTCAGCCCCCCTGGCCCGCGAGCCGCTCTGCAGCCTCCCGCCCATTTCCCCAGTCAGCTTAGCCAGCCCCAGCTGCCCCCAAACGTGGAGGCCTCGGTGCAGGTGGCTTCTACCAGAGCACTTAGCTCAGCTGGGGGAGAAAGGGCTTCTCCAGCAGGGGGAACAGGGAAGGCTGAGAGCCATGAGAACTCATTGCATGTGTGGCCCACGGGCAGGCCCCTGCACCTGGGTGCTCGCTGCACTGATACTCACATCTGCAGAGCACTGTTAGTTGCATTGATAAGGCCAAGGTCTTGGGTTTCCCCCAGGAGCAACAAGGCACACTTTTCATGACCCTGGGAACAGAAGCAGCTTGTTAATGGGGGCGGGGAGGGGGGCAGCGACGTTCCTGGGGCTGTTCTCTCCCTGAGCAGCCAGGCCGAGGAGCAGCCGAGGCTGCGTTCTGCCGGGTTCAAGCTCACTTGCCCTGGGGGCCCTAGCCGCCATCCCATTGTGCCAGGTCAATCCCACCAAGTGGTCACAGGGCCAGAGACGGCAGTCCATGTCCTCCGTGTTCCCGGGAAGCCATGGGGGCAGGGCCACGTGCCCACGGCCAGAAACATGCCGTACCTTACTGCAGGCCAGGTGAAGAGCTGTGTTCCTGTTGACATCCAGCACGGTGATATCTGCTTTCGCTCTGTACAGCAAGAACTCTGCAACCGAGAGACAAGCGCCATCAGGACCCCGCACCCATCACCGACGGGCTTGGGACAGCCGACGCGCAGCAGGGGCTGGGGGAACAGGCTGGGGACCCGGCATGGGCTCCAGCCATATGGGTGGGCCACGGCCCCTTGCCAGGCCTGACCTCCCCTGCCCCAGCAGAGTAAATGCTCAAAATCTCACACGACCAGTATGGTGCCCAGGGTGGGCAGGTGGCCTCACGCACCTACAGCTGCAGTGTGCCCGTTCTCAGCAGCCATCATGAGGGGCGTCCTCCCCAGCTGGTCAGCCGCGTCCACCTCAGCCTGGTGGCGCAACAGCAGCTGTAAACCGTGGATGTTGTCTGCGAAGGCAGCAGCGTGAAGGGGGGTCCTGCAGGGAGACAGGCAGGCATCAGGTGGCATGTCCCCTGCCAGGCCTGGGTACCTGGTACATCACAGGGGGAAGTGGGGCTGCACTCACCTTCCTTTGGCGTCTCTGCTATTAACAATCTTGGCACCCAATGCTTCCACCAGCATCTCAGCAGTGCCATCCTGGTTGTTAATTCTGCAGTGGGGACAAGCCGAGGGGCAGAGCTGATCGGGGCTGAGGCTGCTCGGTGCCAGGGCCCTGTGGGAAGGTGTTGGGGGAGCAGCAAGGAGCCCACCCACTCCATGTCTGTCGCCCCCGTCCCCCTCCCAAAGCAACATGGCAGGATGAGATGCCTGCAGTGACGGAGACCGGCTCCGTGACTCCATCCCCCCGCTCCACAAAGCCTGGCTCAGGCCTGGCCTCCTGGTGAGGGCAATCGCAGCCTTGCACCTAGGAGATGGCTCCCACAGGGGATGCAGCACAGGCTGCGCGGCTCTGTGGCCCCCTCCACCAGCCCACAGTGAAATAGGAGCACTGAAGGGCAGGGCATACGCCAGGAGACCCTGAACCCACCCGGCTGGCCCCAGTGGCACCAACTTACACTGCACAGTGCAATGGAGTGAAGGGGTTTCCTTCCAGGTACGCAAATGGGTTGTGTTCAAGTAACAGTTCCAGACAATCTTCGTGCCCTGTAGAGACGTGGGAGAAGCAGGTCAGGGCTCGCAGGCTGGGACTACACCGGCCCTGGTGGGATTCCCTCTCAACCCCGTGACCCCTAGGGGAGCCAGGCATGCAGGGGATGCTGTGCTATGGCCCAGTGTGCAGGGCACAGGCAGACACAGCCCCGCTCAATCCTGACCAACTGGGGGAGCACTCCACCGCACCCGGGGTCTTAGCCAAAGCTGCCAGGCTGGGGGCAAGGCTGATGGCAGGGACAGGGGGTCCTCACCGCTGTACGAAGCCCAGTGCATGGGGGAGTAGCCGCTGTAGTCCACCACAGAGTCCAGCGGGTCAGTAGAGAGTGCGGCCTGCAGCAGGGTGCGCAGCACATCGGGGTGGCCGCAGGCCGAGGCCAAGTGCAGGGGTGTACGCCCCTTGAAGTCCCGGCACAGGACGAAGGCGTCATGGTCCAGCAGCGCCGCCAGGCAGTCCTCGCACCCTGTCACCGCCTACGTGGATACCGGGCTGCCATGAGGGGGGGCCGCGCTGCCGGGACGGACTCCCCCACCCACCATGTCCTCCCCCGGACAGGGAACGTGGCCTGCCCTGGGTGCATGTTCACAGGGACAGCAAAATCCCCCTCCCACCTCCAGCCCCTCCTCTCCCCCTCAGTGGCCACAAAGTCCCCCGGCCCACGGCTCTGCTCACCCCACGATGCAGAGCCGTCCTGCCCCGCTTGTCAGCAGCATCAGCCGTGGACCCCTTCTCCAGCAGGAGGTGGACGCAGTCAACGTGGCCATTCATGATGGCCAGCATCAGCGGGGTTCTGCGGGGGTGGGACCAGTTTCGCAGGACTCCTGGGTTTGGCCCCAGCCCTATCCAGCAGCTGCAGCAGGGGGATGTGGAGGGACAGCCTCGCCCTTTCCCTCCTCATGGCCTGTGGGCTGCACACGTGCCCCAAGACAACATGGCCTCCCCCCTCAGAGCCCCCCGGGGAACTCACTGGCCATGGATATCCATGACGTCGGCGATGTCAGCCCGCTCCCCGCTGTCAATCAGGAGGTGCAGGGAATCCGTGTTCCCGTTGGCAGCTGGGGGGCATGAGGGGAATTAGGGATGCACAGCAGGGTCCCCTGCCCGTCCTGGAAAGAGCATGTGGCCACCTCCCGTCCTGAGCCAGTCGGTCCCCTCCTAGTCCAGGCAGAAGGGCTGTCCCCACAGCAGGGGAGGCAGAAGGAGGCCACCCCCAGCCCCTCACCTGCAGCATGGAGAGGCGTCCACTTGCGCTTGCGCTCCTTGACCAGGGCAGAGGCGCCGTGACTGGTGAGCACCTCCACGCAGTCCGTGGAGCCGTGCTCCGTGGCGAGGTACAGCGCCGTGCGTCCCTTGTGGTCCCGCACATCCAGGTTCACCAGGGTCTCGGCGAGGGTCTTCAGGGCTTCACAGTGACCGTTATAGGCCTGGAGGTGACATGGTCCCTTACAGAAGCGTGGCCCTGCCAGCTCCCAGACCTACCCCCACATGCACCAGCCAATGAACCCCTGGGTGCCTGCCCTGGGAAGCCCCCGCACCAAAGCTGCTAATGCCATGACCACCCCAAAGGGGCTGGGGAATGTCCCCATGGGCCTCCAGGGCAGCTGGAGAGTCCCTAGAGGGGAAGTGAGCCCTGCCCTCCACATCCTGCACCATCTCCTTCCCTGCAGCCGCACACCTGTGCAGGTAGGTGCCAGAGCCACCACTCACGGCCACAGCAAATGCCCAGTGCCAGCCACAAGGCCCAGCCCGGCCGCTCCGCACGGTACTACTCACAGCTAAGTGCAAAGGGCTGACTGGAATGGTGCTTTCCACGTCCTCCAGGCAGTTGAAAGACATTTCCAGGAGCTGCAACAAGAAGCAGGAAACCCTTGAGACCCTGGGACTCTCGAGACCCAAGAGCTCCAGGGCAACCCCAAGGGCATGGTCCTTGACCCACTCCCCTGCTAGCTCAGGGTTGCGGCCTGTCTAGGCCCTATTGTATCTGCCAGGGAAGCCATAGACTTCTGCACAGAGCCTCACCAGATCTGCCCTCCTCCCCCAGCCCCATGTGGGCACCCTGCAGCACTCATGAGCTGCACATCACCCCCTCAGGAGGCTCCTATCTGACCCCCATGTCCCAGCCAGCTGAGGCAGGGCAACCCACTCACCAACTCGAGGTTCTGCCGGTTGCCATAGGCAGCAGCGTAGTGGACTGCGGTATATCCCTGCTTGTCCCGGAGAGAGGGGTCAGCACCATTGTCCAGCAGGAACTCGAGACAGCTGCAGGGACCGGACGAGGGGGGTCACAGCTGGCCCGGGGCCAGACCCCATTGGCAGGCCAGGAACAAGGAGCACCCACAAGACTGGGACCTGCTTCCTGGATGGATTCATGCCAGGGGCACGCAGATCCCAAATGCCCAGGGAAGGGTCCGGGGGGTCTGGAGAGAAGCTGGCTCAGGGGTTACTCACAAGAACGCCTCCTTCAGCCTGGACTCCTTGAGCGGCTCCTCATCGGTGTCGTGGCTGTTTCCTGAATGAGTCTCAGCTCTGGAAGGATGGACGCCGGTGTCAGTCCCCGAAATGGAGGGAACAAGGGGGTTGTGGGGAGGAAGGGGGACAGGCCCCGGTGCCTTTCTACCTCCTGTACGTGTCTGAAGCAGCAGCATAGTGCAGGGGGGTGCAGCCTTTGCAGTCGGCCTCGTTAATACTGGCTCCAGCGGTGACCAGCGTCACCGTACACTGGTAGCTGCCATTGGCGGCTGCGTAGTGCAATGGAGTCCTGGGAGGAGATGCAAGGTCAGGGCGCCAGCGGCCACATGGCCCCAATCTGGGCACAGCACTGATGCACGTCTCCCCAGTGTCAGGAGCGCCCATAGAGCAGGGGGCCAGGGAGACGTGGGCTCAGGGGATCCAGAAGGGCCCTGGAGACACCACTGGTTTCCCCAGCCCATGCCCCAGAGACCACCGCAGCGCTGGGAAAAGCCCATGGCACCTGCCAGCACCCATGATTATGTTGGGGGTGGGTTGGTCCCTGCCCTCGAAGGGCCGCGGTGCCGGAACTCACCTCCCAAATTTATCTCTCCTTCTCAAGTCAGCACCGCTGCTCAACAGCAAGTTAAGACATTCGACATTCCTGCAGGAACGCAGCGGGGAGACCCATGAGCCTGGGCAGGCAGGGCCCTGATGTGCCCGCTCTGAGCCCCCAGCTGTGCCCTCAGACCTGTGAGGCTGGGGCACGTGATGTAGCTCCCCATAAGTCCCCTTCTGCATGGCTACACAGCCACCCTGCAAGCACCGGGAGCTGTTGATCCCACCCCAGTGCCCATGCAGTCCCGTAACTGGGTACGTTAAAACAGGCTCGGCACGCAACACTGGCACAGGAGCCGTGCGGTGGTTTATGCTATGCCCACGATCCAGGACACCTGGGTTCCTTCCCCTCCCTCCGCTAGATCCACAGAGCCTGGAGGCAGGTGGCCCAGCGCCAGGACCTGGGGAGGGCACGGCCACAGGCCCCTGGCTCCCCGCGGTGCCACCCACCCTCCGGAAGCAGCAGCGTGGAGGCAGGTCCTGCCAAGGTTGTCGGGCGTGTTGATGTCAAAGCCGGCAGACAGCACATGCTCATTGCTCAGCGAGGAGACGATGCTGTACAACTGACCTGCAAGCAGGAGAAACTGAGTCAGGCCAGGGCTGCCCTGCCCCGTGACTCCCTCAAACCACTGCCCTAGGCCTGTCCCTCACCTGAGGAAAGTAGCTTGCGACAACAGTCTGAGAATCCAAAGAGAACAGCTAAGTGCAGAGGGAACATGTCGTGGATCCCACGCCTGCCGCAGGGGAGAGCAGGGTCAGGAGGACACTGGGAGGATGAAGGAGGAACAGCCCCCACCCTGTAGCCCTATAATGTCCCCCCCACCATAACCAGCTCCCCCCATCATTAACCCTATGCACGGCAGTGCAACCCCCACCCCAGCCCGAGTTGGAGAGCAGGGTCCCCGCTAGCCTGCTCACCTCGCAGTGTCAGCACCATTCGTCATCAAAGTACTAATTAGCAGCTCGTGGCCGTATCTAGCAGCAACGTGGAGGGGGGTATTGCCGTATTTGTCAGCACAGTCAATCTCGCTGCCTGCAATAGAGAGCAGCGGCTTACGGGGTGGCCCCAGGAGAAGGGAAAGGGTTGGGGGGGAGGTGGAAGAGTGACGCCGCTGCCCCCAGCAGGGCAGGGACAGCCCCCAGCTCCCTCCTCAAATGTGGGGGAAAAAGACCTGGTACCCTGATGCCAGCTTAGCACTGTGGCATCCAGGGCAGGACAGTCACTGCAGGGCAGCCTGGCTGGATCCTCAAGGTTCCCACCCTGGAGATCCAAGATGCAGGTTCCAGGGACTTCCCCATCCCCGCAGGGAAGCGCTGGGGCCAGGCAGATGGGGCAGGGGCTGCCCAAGCAGTGAGTGCATCATGAGGGAGACTCCAGGGTGCCTGACTCCCCCTGGAGCCAGGCCAGCAGGGGGGAAGTAAAGGGTGGGCAGCCACGTACCGTTCTGAATGAGGATCTGGGAGCGCGTGAATCGGCCGTGGATGGCAGCCATGTGCAAGGGGCTCTTCCCTTCCTTACTCTGCAAGCAAAGGAAATAGCAGCTGGGGAGGGCAGGGGGAGGAGATGCGCCCCATCCCGCCCTCGAGGGGTCAGCCATCCTTGTGCCCCCTGGCCACCCACTCCCGCACACCTGGAAGTTGACGTCAGCACCGTTGTTGACAAGCAACTCCAGGCACAGGGCCCCATTGGTGGAGACGGCGGCGAAGTGCAGTGGGGTGAAGCCCTTTTCGTTGGGCTGGTTGACGTTGGCGCCGCAGTTCACCAGCTCATTGGCCACGGCATCCTGGCCCATGTAGCAGGCGATGTGAAGTGCAGTGTTCCCAAAGGCGTTCGGCTCGTCGATCTGCAACACAGGCTTGGGGTTGGCTTGGGCTGGGGGGTCGGAAAGGGCCCAAATGCCACCCGGCGTGCCACCCCACAGCCCAACAGCGCTGGGGAATGTGCTCAGGCAGCTCCAGGGACCTGGAGTGTGGCGGAGGTTTAGCACAGAAGTGAAGCAGAGCCCTGGGGTAAAGCAAGTCAGAGCCAAGGCAAGACGACTCCCCCGGCTTTTGGGCAGGGGGATACAGCATCTGCAGAAGCCGCCAGGCAGCAGAGATGGGGGTCCCCACCCCCGTAACATACAGGGGCATCTCAGTGGGATGCCACAGCTCCTGGTAGTGCTCCCGTGCACATGGGCACGGCCAGAGACTGCTTCTCCACAGAGCTCATGTCCCCACCTGCCACCCCCACCCCCCAGCGCAGCCACAGGCCCCACCTCGACACCCAGCCGCAGCAGGTGCTTCACCACCTCGATCTGGCCGCTGGCGGCTGCCGTGTGCAGCAGTGTGTAGCCCTTCTTGTCCTTGCAGGCCACGTCAGCACCACGGGCCACAAGCAGCTTCAGCACCTCCAAGTGGCCTGAGCAGAGAGGAGTGGGGCTGCTAGGAGCTGGGGCTATGGCAGGCACGAGCCCGCACCGCGATCGAGCCACGCAGTGACAGGGCCGCTCATGAGGCCCACCCAGCAGAGGCCGTGACGGGGAGAGAGCAGGGGAGGACGTACCTAGGAAGGCGGCCCAGTGGATGGGCTGTCGCTCCTTCTTGTCACACGTGCTCAGGTTGGCCCCCTTGTTCAAGAGCAGGTTCACCATCTGCAACAGGGAGATAGGGGTGGGGAACAAAGGACCCAGTCCAGTGTCCAGCCAGGCTACGGTGGCACATCAGGCTCCCCCACTCCCTGCTGTGTTCATGGGGCATGTACAGCACCTAGCACGAGGCAGCTGGCCACAAATGGCTGCCTCTGGGGTCCCCCAGATCCAGACACTGCCCCCGGTACTGGAGCAGGGGTGGGCTCACCTCGATGTGACCGCTGTGCACGGCGTGGTGCAGCGCTGTGCGCCCGGTGCGGTCGGCCACGTTGACGCTGCTCAGCAGAGGCGCCAGGGCCTCGGCGCACTTGGTGGCCCGGTTGGCAGCGGCCATATGCAGCGGCGTCTGCCAGTATTTGTCGCGGGCGTTGACGTCGGCCGAGTGCTTCAGGAGGAGGGTAAGTGCCTTCTGCAGGGAGGGGAGAGGGAGCTGGCATCATCATGTGCCCAAGTCCCACCATGCCCTGCTCCCTGTGGCCTTGGGGCCACGTACTGGGCTGAGCTGGGGAGGGGGCTGCAATGGGGCAGGGCAGGAGCCGTGGAGGAAGCGGGCCTGCTTTTGGACACCCCCTTGCTCCCCGCCTCCATCACCCCCATGGGGCCAGAGCCTGGCAGCTGGAGCCTGGGCTTCCTGCCACGAGCATGGAGAAGAGAGGCCAGGCTGTGAGGATGCAAGTCCTGCATTGCAGACTGGGGCAGGGCAGGGCAGGGCGGGGGGTGGGGGGCAACCTGCAGGGTCTCCGCTGGCTTGGGGAAGGCGGGGGGCACCTACCTCGTTGCGGGAAGCCGCGGCGCGGTGCAGCGGCGTGAGCCAAACCGTGTCCTTTGCATTCACGTTAGCACCTGGGGAGGCAGACGGGGGCTGAGCTCTGGGCGGGGGCAAGGGCAACCCAGGGCAGGGTCAGAGCTGAGTCCCAATGTGCCCCGCTCCAATCCCCACCCCAGTGCTGCAGCCTGCCCCCCCCACACCTTTGCTCAGGACAGTGCTGGGGCCTGGGAGACCCAGACACCCCTGGGGGGGGGGCAGGGTACGGTTAGCAGCCGCCATACCTGACAAGATGAGGAGCTCCACGATGGCAGCATCTCCTACGTAGGCAGCAGCATGCAGTGGCGTTCGCCTTTCTTGGTCCTATGTGGGAGAGACGGGGCTCAACTATAAGGGGGGACATGGTGCCATCCCTGCCCCACAGCCTCCACTTCCACCCCAGAGGATGGCCCAAGGGAGACGGCCAAGGAGCAGGCCCCCCTCTCAGGGCAGCACACATCAAAGGGTGAGCGTGAGAGCAGAGGGCAGGTCTCCAGCTGCCTCAGTGCCGCAGACCCCCAAGGGCGCTGGCCAGATCCCGCTGACAGCCGGGCTTCCTGGACATGCGTGGAGAGCCCCAGGCTGACACACTGACTGCGCCCTTGACCTGAAGCTCTTCACTTCCATGTGGAGAGCAATGCCTCACACCCAGGGCCCAGTCCCTCAGCCCTGCAGGGACGCCATGCGGGATGGGGGCCGCAGCCACCGTGCACGAGGACAATGGTCCGATGGCTTCCCCAAAGAAAGGACACTGGGGAGTCCTCCTGCACTCACCAGGACATTGATGTTTTCCTTCTGGCTCAACAGCGACCGCACCTCCTCGATGTCACGGTTGAAGATGGCTTGGACCAGAGGAGGCTGCAAGGGGAAAGCCGAGCCAGGCATGACTGGGACATCGGGCTGGCACCGTCTGCTCCCCTCTGCCAGGCTCAGCTCCAGCCTGCACCCCAACGCTCCCACTAATGAGACGCTGCCACCAAACCCCCTTGTCCAGGCTGCTCGCAGCCACTGGAGTGACCCTGGCTCAGGCAACTCTGCTCCACTCCCCAGTTGTACAGTGACAGCGCCCAGGCCTCACTGGGCAGTCACCCTTCAGCCTGTCTGGACCCCCAACAGCACCCAGGAGAACTGACACCGGGGACCCTCCCCACTGGCCCAACAGCAGGGCCAGAGCGCTGGCGTGGCACTGCCAGCCCCGCTCCACACCTGCCAGAGCCCCTGCTCTGCTGTGCGAGCCCTGGCACCCACACACCCATCAGGGCAAGGCTGCGAGCCCACCAGCCCGCGGCCTGGAGAAGGGCCAAGGGATGGGGGACACACAGCCCCTTCCCAGGGAAGGAGACAGGCTCACAGCACCAAGGATGCCCGACGTGGCCCGTCTCAGGCTGGGGGCCCGGGCCTGCCCCTTCCTCCAGCAAGGGAGCAGCAATGGGGCTACCCAAAAATCCCCTGCAGTGCTCCAGCCTAAACCCCGGTCCACTCCAAGGCCAACAGAGGGACACGGGCAAAGTAAATATTTGGCTTCCAGGGACAGTGGCCTGGCCCCTGTGGACAGCAGTGGGAATAGGGGTGATCGGCAGGGAGAGAGCGGCATCAGCAGCTCCTGCCCCCAGAGCCAGAGGCCAGGCCCGGGACTCTGGAGGGAAAGTGCAGGCACACATGGGGCCGGGGGGAAGCCCCAGTCATGAGGGACCACAGACAGGTCCTGGGGGCAGCACAGTGCTAGGGGGACCCAGCTCCGCCAGTTGAATCACCTGCCCTCCTGGGGCCAAAGGGGGAGGAAATGGGGATCTGTGCCGCTTCACCAGGACAAACCCCTCTCTGGACCAAGAGCTGCCAGACACCAGGCATGGATGTAGGGGTGAGCCCCCCTGCAACACCCCAGCTGAGCAGAGCTGGGGGCATCTCTGGGGGTAAGAAAAGGGGGCCCAGGCCTGGCAACCAAACCCCCTCTCAGCAGGCCAGAATCAGGGCCTGGGCTCCCAGGAGGACCCTGAGAAGAAGCGGGTGGGGGTGGGGAAGACCAGGCAGAGGCACGGGGAGAAGAGTATGAGGGGGCGCTATGAGGGGCTGGGGTGCAGCAAAGGGAGTGCAATGCAAAGGGGTGTGGGGATGCAATGCAAGGGGCGAATGGGGGGGAAGTGCAATGCAAGGGGGCGCAGGAGGAGTAAAGCAAAGGGGGTACAATGCAAGGGGGTGCAGGGCAGAGTGCAGCAAAGGGGTGCAATGCAAGGGGGTTGCAGGAGAAGTAAAGCAAAGGGAGTGCAATGCAAGGGGCACGGGGGGTGCAATGCAAGGGGGTGCAGGGGTGCAATGCAAGGGGCACGGGGGTGCAATGCAAGGGGCACGGGGGGTGCAATGCAAGGGGCACATGGAGGAGCTGGGGAAGGGCGCGGGGGGGTGCAGCGGAGCGGTGCAATGCAAGGAGGCGCGAGGCGCGGGGGCGCGATGCCGGGGTTGTGCGGCCGGGCGGGCCCCGCGCTAGGCCGCGCATCCCCGGGCCGCGGTGGCGGCGGCGGCGACGGGGCCGGGTAGGGGCCGGGCCGGGCCGCGACAGTACCTGGTCCGTGATGCTGAGAACCCCCATCTCCGGGGCCGCTCAGCGCCGCGCTCCCGGCATCAGGCTCCGGCTCGGGCTCGGGCTCGGGTCCGCGGCGGCGGCGGCGGCGGCGGCGGGGCGGGGAGCGCGGGGCCCGCCCACGGCCGCGGGAGGAGGGGCCGCGCCGGGCCGAGCTGGGCCGCAGCGCCCCCGCCGGGCGAGATCGGGCCCGCGGCACCCCCGACTGGGATCGGGGCCCAGCGGGGAGGCGCCGGGCCCGCAAATCCCCTCCAGGGGCCAGGATCGGGCCCGGGGCGGGGGGGATCGGGGTCTGAACCCCCCCAGGAGGGAGGCGCTGGGCCCCCAAACCCCCACCCCCGGGATCCCCAGGCTGCAAGGGCTGAACATCCCCGTCTCTGGGGTCAGGATTGGGCCGGGGGGATCCGGGCCCTGACCCTCCAGCACAGGGGCCCGGCTGGGAGACGGCTGCCGGGGTCTCGCGTGGACGAGGGGCTGCGCCGGGTGCCCGCCTGGCCCCCGCAGGACGTCCCCGCGTGGCGCAGGCCCGGTGTGACAGAGGCTGGGGGGGATCGAGAGCCCACGGGAAGGGAAAAGACCCTGCAGCCGGGCTGCTCCTCGTGTCCGGGCCAGGCTGGGGGCTCCAGCGGTCACGTCCTGCCCAGCCCCTGCCTCAGCCCTGCCGTGGCTAACACATGGCTAATACCCGGATAAGTAGCACACGGCTACCGTGGATAACTAACACGTGGCTGACTACTACAGCCGTGACGCGAGAGGGTAACTCACACCTGGCTTGCACGTCGCTACCGCGATTAAGGAACGGGGCGGGCACTCGCCAGGAACGCGCAATTAGCTACGACACGGGCAGCGCGGAGCCGACCTACCCACGGCGACCACGCAGGTGCCCACCAGGGCTACCCAGCCCCCATCCAAGCTGCTCTCTGGGGGGAACCTTCCTCCGGCTCCAGCCTCAGTTTCCCTCCCCCACCAGCACTGCCCCGGCCCCCTCGGCAGTCGCCCCTCAGGGCCCTGCGGCCTGAGTCCCACACTGCTCCAACGAAGCGCGATGAAGGTGCCCCTGGGAGGCCGGGACCTGCGCCATAAACTGGTGGCGCACAGCGCAGTGCCAGGCGGCAGGAAACACGAGCAGGAAGGTGGTGGTGCGGGGGCCGGGCTATGGCCCCGTGCCTGGGCTGCTTCTACTCTGGTTTCGGCCCTGTTGAGCCCCAAGGGGAGACCACGGGGACCGCGCGGAGCAGCTGTGGCATTCAGACCTATGGGGGCGGGTAGTGGCATGGTAAGGCGTGGCAGTGGTGTGTTGCGTGGTGGCGGTGTGTTGGTGCGAGGCCACGCGTGGCGCAGCACGTGGCCGCCCGGGGATGGCGTCACAAGAGCACATCAGGGCATGGCAGTGACGCATCAGACAGTGCGGCGCTCACCTCCAGCCCGCCTGGCCGCGCTCCAGGCCGGACTACAACTCCCAAGACCCCTCACGGCGGGGCGGGCCGGGCGCCTCCAACTCCCGCGATGCACCGTGCCCCTTCCCCCACCCGCCTGTGACGCGACCGGCGGGCGGGGTGCGGCGCTATGGTGACGCCATAACGTTGCGCGGGTGAGAGGTCAGCGCGGCGGAGCCGGTGCCGGGAACAGACGGCGCCCCCGCCCCCGCGAGCGCCCCCTATGGCGGCCCGGCGGCTCGTGCGGCTCGCGGCAGCCCCGCGCGGGAGGTGAGCACCCCCCTGCCCCTTGCAACTGCCCCCTTTCAACAACTGCCCCCCTGCAACTACCCCTCTACCCCTGGCACCTGTCCCTCCTGCATCTCCCCCCGCCCCTCGCACTCCACAGCCCCCCCGTGCCCCCTCCAATGACATCTCCCTGCCTGGGTGAGGGTGGGGGCTGGCGCCACATCCCCTTTCCTGCCTCCCCCTCCCCCCCGCCAGGTGGGGAAGGAAGCAACCAGGGATGTGCTAGGGGGTCAGCACCTGGCACTGGGCAGGGCTGGGACAGGCTGGGGAGCCTGGGGACCTCCCTGGCCAGCCAGGCACCCCCGACTGTGCTGTGGACCCCCAGCCCTCATGTGGAAGCATTGGCAGTGCGTCTCTGCCCCTCCCCCAGGCCTGCCCGTGGTCCCCGGTGCGTCTCCCTCTGCGACGTGCAGCTGAGCTGTGTGGCACAGGCCCTCGGCGGCCTGGACCGGGCACCCCACGCGCCGCCCAGCCGGAGCTTCATCAACCTGGCCGGGCCCTTCACCAACAAACACAAAGAGTACTCGGAGCGGCGCATCATTGGGTGAGCGCCACGGGGGGGGGTGCGGGGGGCAGGCGGCCACACTGGGCTGTGTGCCCTGTGGCCCCAGAGGCGGGGGCTCCGTTTGAGGGCTCTGCCATGCCCCCCCGGTGCAGGTATTCCATGGAGGAGATGTATGACGTGGTGTCCAATGTGGAAGAGTACAAGAGCTTCGTGCCCTGGTGCAAGAAGTCGGTGGTGGTGTTGCGGCGTGCGGGCCACGTGCGGGCGCAGCTGGAGGTGGGCTTCCCGCCACTGCTGGAGCACTACACCTCTATCATCACACTTGTGCGCCCCCACCTCGTTAAGGTAAAGCCCCACTGGTGCGGTAGGGAGACGGTGGGCCTGGCTGTCCTGCCCTGCCCTGACCCATGTCCGTGGCTCTGTGTCCCCCAGGCTGTCTGCACCGATGGGAAGCTCTTTAACCACCTGGAGACTAGCTGGCGCTTCAGCCCCGGCATCCATGGCTACCCCCGCACCTGCACTGTGGACTTTTCGGTAAGGATGCCCCACTCTGTGCCCGGGGCCTCGGAGCCAGGCCACGCTGTGGGGGGCTGTGAAGCGCCTGTGGGCATTTCTGAGTTCTAGCTCAGGACTCCTGGGTCGCATCCTGAGCCCTGGGGATGGGGGTCTTGGTCCCCACTGCCAGCTGGTCACAGTGCCCCCTCCCCACAGATCTCCTTCGAGTTCCGCTCCTTGCTGCACTCCCAGCTGACGGCCATCTTCTTCGATGAGGTGGTCAAGAAGATGGTGGCTGCTTTTGAGCGCCGGGCAGCTGCTGCCTTTGGCCCCGAGACCCGCATCCCCCGTGAGCTCATGTTCCACGAAGTCCACCAGACATGAGGACGCTGCCAGGTGGGCGCGAGGGGAGGGCTGCAGACCCCCCCCAACCCCCACCGACCTTTTAACTATTTATTGGACTGCCTCTGTCCCAACGTTCTCTAATTTATCTCCAGAGCCAGTAGCCATCCTGGCCTGGGCACCCTGCCCCAGCTCTTCCCCCTGCCTCAGGCTCCAGCCTGTAGCTACATTTACTTTATTTTATCAGGGGGTCTTCTCTACACCCCACCCATAGGGCAAAGGGGGATCTCCACCCTTTACTGATTTGGAGCTCCTGTATACTACTGCAAGTGCCAAGCCCAGCAGGCACATGTGAGTGAAGGCAGTAAGAGCTGGGGATTGCATAGAGTAGGGCAAGGCCTGAATGCCTGCAGCACCACCCCCTCCAGGATAGCCTAGGGCCCCTGGGTGGATAGTGGGGATGGCATCTGGGGAGAAGAGGTCCTGTCTGGCTCTGGGGCTGCACCAGTGGGGGCAGAAGGGAAAAGGCGAGGTGCACCAGGAGAGTAAAGGCAACAGGGTCCAAGTGACAGCTAAACTGGGGGGGAAGGGGGTGCCCAGCTCAGGGCCCTCTGCTCTTAGCACCCAAAGGGGCAGCTCCAGGGACACAGTGGCTCTGTGCCTGGCTTCTCCCCACAGGGGATAGCCCTATAGGTGCCGGGGGGAGAAGGGACCAGAGCTTCATGGTCCTTTGAGAGGGCTGCCAGTGCTGTTGCAGCTGCTGGGACCCATCCCCGACCCTTCCTCCCAGACCAGGGCACAGATCCCCCACTCCAGTTTAAGCACCCCCCTGCTGCTCTAAGGGAACCCCAGCTGCCCCCAGTGTGGGGGGGAATGGTGTACCCTAAGACACATCCCCCACCCACCAGTGGTGCTAAGTTCTATGGGCTATACCTGAGGGACTCTGCTGGATTTAAAGGGGCAGGTCCAGCAAAGCATGCTGGGATGGGGGCCCTTTAAGTTAGCAGGGCACAGCTGGGAGCCTCTTGCTGGGAGAGTGGAGGAGCTGGGCTCACTCCAGCCCACTCAAGGGTGAAGGGGGTTTAGGGCACCTGGGTCCAGGGGAGGGGAGGCAGCATCCCCCCTCCAGGTAAGCCTGGACTTGGGATGAGGATAGGGGCCAGTGCTGGGGTCTCCTAGAAGCCCCTCTCCTCCCTCTGATGCCTGGCTGTAGGGAAGGGCTGCCCCAGGCAGGTCCGCTGCTCCCCGGCAAGCAGGATGGATAAGAGCAGCCCTGCATGGCTCCCCTCCTTGGAGTTCAGCACCCTGGGCCTGGGGCTGCCAAGGGCAGGGCACAAGCCCTCCCCCAAGGGACAACACATGGAGCCATGAGCAGAGGTTGTTAATAAAAAAACATTTATTTTGCATTTTCTTGTTTGTACAGAACCACCTGAATCTGCAACAGATCGGGCAGGGGTGGGGGTGGGTGCGTACACACAGGGGAGCAGGCGCGGGGAGGAGTGTATCAAAGCCATGCTGGGGGGCCAAGGCAACTCAGTTCTGTGAGTAGCCTACGCCTGCCAGCCAGGCCAAGCCCCCAGGCAGAGCAGAGACCCCCTCAGCTCCAGCAGGATGAAGTGGGGGGTGTGCCTGGCTCGCCCAGCACAGGTGTGGGTGCCTGGGCTGGACATGGAGTGCTGCAGCAAGCTGGACACAGGGTGGGCCAGGGGCTCCCTGCCCTCCACCCCCTTCCCAGCCCTAGAGGTGCCTACCCCCTCCCCATACAAGCGTGGGGGAAGGGGAGGGCAGGGCTCAATTCTGCTACAGACCAAGGCTCAAGCTGGCAGATCACACACAGCTGGGGGCAGGGTGTAGAATTAGTGCCCCTGTCCCCTCCCTTCCCCTGGGGCTGGAGTCTGGGGAGAGGCCAGGGCACTAACCAGACAGCAGACAAGACAACATGATTCCTACAGGGCTGAACCTTCCTTTCCTGGCCTGGGATGCTGGGGGGGGGGGGGGGGGGGGCGGCAGCATAAGGCTGAGCTAGGAAATTGGGCAGGGCTCTGGCCCCCACTGACCCAGGCAGCAGCCAGGGGTGGTGGGGGCTGCTGGGCTCTGCCAGAGGCAGGAGCTAGGGGTGGGGGATAGGTGGGGGGAGTATGGGTCTGGCTTCTCTTTTAACCTTAATTTACACCATAAATAACCTGAAACTTCACAGTGCCTTAGAGCGGTTTAATTCTAGCCTGCTTGGGCCCTGTCGCAGAGGTGCACTGTCTCTTTACACATTCCCTTGGGTGCCACAGGGCCCCATCCCTTTAACCCGACTTGAAGCCCACGAGCTGCATGAGGCCATCCGTGCTCATGGACTTGGGTCTCTCCAGGGGGAAGCCGAGAGCCCGGCTCCAGACGAGTTGTGACAGGACGCCCAGGGCCCGGGAGACACCAAACAGCACTGTGTAGTAGTTCATCTCCTTCATGCCATAGTACTGTGGGAAGAGGGGGGTTGGGGCACATCTCAGGGCAATGAGGGGCTGCTCAGAGGAGCTGGATGCCCCCAGGGCTGGGTGAGCTCAAGACCCCCCCACCCACCCACCACCCCCACTAGTGAGGGCCATACCTGGAGCAGCACTCCACTGTGGGCATCCACGTTGGGCCAGGGGTTCTTGGCCTTGCCCTGCTCCAGCAGCACATTGGGCACAATCTTGTAGAGCTGAGCCACCAGCTTGAACATGGGGTCATCGGGCAGGTGCTTGAGGGCAAACTCCCGCTGGCAAGTATAGCGTGGGTCCGTCTTCCGCAGTACCGCATGCCCGTAGCCTGGCACCACCTGCAGTAACATTGGAGCGGGGGCTCAGAGCCAGAAGGAGGGGCTGCCCCAGCCCCAGCTCAAGGAGGCAGCCCTCTGCCCGGGCTACTCACCCTGCCTGAGTTCAATGTGTTCCAGATGAAGTCCCGCAGCTTCTCATCCGACACCTCTTGGCCCAGCTCCTTCTGCAGGTTGGTCAGCCACAGCAGC
Source organism: Crocodylus siamensis (assembly GCF_052110815.1). Classification (NCBI taxonomy): domain Eukaryota; kingdom Metazoa; phylum Chordata; order Crocodylia; family Crocodylidae; genus Crocodylus; species Crocodylus siamensis. The sequence continues at coordinate 6,255,887 of NC_143400.1, forward strand.
ACCTCCTGCAGGGCACGGCTGGGTGAGTGCGGGAATGCACATGCATCCGTGTACAGACCCACATGCTGCCACCTCCTGCCCCCCCAGGTGCTGGTTTGCGAGGGGCACCCACCTGGTTGGCAAGGCCGTGCAGCGGCCCAGCCAGCCCGTTCATAGCGGCTGCGAAGGCGAGGTACGGGTCAGAGAGGGCGCTGCCCACGAGGTGGCTGGTGTGAGCGCTGACATTCCCCCCCTCATGGTCACTGCAGTGGGGGTGAAGAGGGGTGGGGGCAGATGAGAGCAGCTCCCAGCCCAGGGGGAGATGCTATAGCACCTTCAGATGGCAAGGGGCAGTGAAGCGCCCTGGAAGAGCAGCAATGCACTAGCTAGAGTGGCACCTGCCCCTATGGTGTCTTGGCAGTCAAGATTAGTCCAGAGGCAAGGCTAGATTCTGCCCAGCCTTCCATCATGCCGACAGAGACCATGTCCCACAGGGGACAGACCTCTGCCCATGGGAGCACAGGAGGCTCCTGGGCTGCCTCACCTGTGGATAGTGAGGTAGAGCCGCATGAGCTCGATGAACTGGGGCTCACTGTAGCCCAGCATGTTGGTGAAGTTATGCGACCAGTCCAGGCCAGGGTCGATGGCGCCAATACTGCTGCCCTCACGGTACAGGTTGCGGTAGATCTTGGCCGCGATGCAAGGCAGCTTGGCGATCAGATCCATGGCGTCCTCATAGATGAACTGCAGGGGAGGGGGAGAGGAGACTGGGCAGGGCTGACCCCTGAAGCCCTCCCTGAGAGTTTGACCCCTGCCAGACCAGGGATTGTGATGCCAACCTCAGGCTCTGACCCAGGGATCACGCCCCCCACCCAGAACTAACCCCACCCCACAGGGGTCCACACACCTACTGGCCCCCTTGCTACCTATGCCAGGGATGAGAAGCCCAGCCCCTACCTCCCAGTACTTGGCCCGGTTGATGCCCTCTGAGTAGGCACGGGCGAAGTTGCTTTCACTGTTGAGGGCAGTGACGGCAGCACTGAGCTGGGACATGGGGTGCAGGTTGGTGGGGAAGTTGTCCAGCATAGTCACCACATGGGAAGGCAGTGCGGCCCTCTTGGCCCACTCTCGGGACAGCCAGGTCACCTGGGAACAGAGGCATGGCCTGTGGTGTCAGTAAAGAGGGATGGTGGGAGGGACTTGTGCCCGCAGCCCTGGTGCCACTACACAAGACCCCTCGTGCCCTGCATTACCTGCTCCTGAGTGGGGATGTCTCCTGTCACCAGCAGCCAGAAAAGCCCTTCAGGCAGGGGCTCCTCCCCACCAGGGGCTTTGGGTAGCAGCTTCTGGCACTCGGGTATGCTGTATCCACGGAAACGGATGCCCTGGCAATGAGAGAGGGTAGAGACTCGGGTTCAGTGTGGGGATGGGGATAGCAAGGGGCACCCAAGGTTGTGGGGGGCAGCCGAGCCTTACCTCGTCAGGGTCCAGTACGGATGTCTCATAGATGAGCCCCTTCATACCTCTCATCCCGCCGTAGATCTGGGGAGGAGATAACAGTGCTTGGCACAGCCCAGAGCTGGGTACCTGCCCTCCACACCTGATCCCCTGGTGGCTCAGGGGCTGCAGCACCACGTGGGGCCCGAGCCAGCCACAGCGCTGTTTACCATGTCCACAGTGATCTGGCCAATGACCGTGTTGCCGTACTGCTGCCTGAAGCTCTTGATCCTCATCTGCTCCTTGGGGATCATGTTGGCCAAGACATCCTTCAGGTTCTGGTGAGAAGGGGAACAAGAGCTGCTGTGGGGAGGCTGCATGACCCCTCCTTGGAGGCATCACTGCCCCTGGAGTGGCTCTGGCTCTGGAGGATGAAGCAGCCCCTGGCCAGGCAGCCAGCACCCCCCAGCTCATCCATCTGGACCCCCCCCAGACCAAGGGACTGTGAGAAGATCCCTGCCCCACCCCTTCACCAGCCCAAGGGGAAAGAAGGGGCTTATACTTACCGTGGCCGAGCTGGCATGCCGGGCAGCAAAGAGGATACATGGCGCGTTCTGCAGGGAGAGATGCAGGGAGATCCCTCAGGCCTCAGCTCCCCGGGGGGAAGCAATGTGAACCTCCAGAGGCCTTGTGCTCACAGGCAGTCTCCCCCACTCCCAAGGGCATCCCCCTGTGCCCCCAACCAGCCACCCAGAAATAGCAACATGCCTGGGGGTTTTGAAGGGCTCTTTGTCTCCCCCCCACCAGGAGCAAGGACTTGCCTCCACTCTGCACCCACTCACCACAGGAAGCAGAACTGGCTGAGCGAGATCAGTGCCCAACAGGTATGAGAGTGGGAGTGGGCAGAGGGCAGGTGGTTCCCCTGGCATTGGTGCCCCCAGGCTGGGCAGCTCAGATGGAGGGCAGAGGCTCTCACCCCCTGCTCTGTGCCCCTACCCCCAGTAGAAGCAGCTCCCGCCTACCACTTCCAGCTTCCCCTGGAAGAACCACGAGTCATTACTAGTGTGTGTGGGTGGGCCTGGAAAACGCTCTGCCTGGCTGGCACAGGGACTGCTGAGTCAGCAATGCCAACACCTGCCGGTCGGCTGTGCCTACAGGAGCGAAACCACGGCAAGAGGAAGCGCAGGCACCTTGGAGCAAATAGGGGGCCAGGGCACAACAGCTCCAGGATTGCATGTGCTAGGGGCCTGCCCATCCTTGCACTGCCTCTAGGCCCTGGGCACAGAGCTGTGTGGCTCTAGATGCAGCAGGGGGTCGGGGAGGGACAGCCTCTCCAGCCTGGCAGCCCTACGACCATCCCCCAAGCCCAGTTATTGGCAGGACGCCCCGTGGGAGCCTGCATCCAGGTTCTGTGCTCTGTACAGGGCCACAGGCTGCCGGGCTGTTTGCTCAGCGGGCAAGCAGCCCAGTGAGTACACGGCGGGCCAGAGCAGCCTGCCCCTAGTGGGGGTGGGGAGGGGCTGCAGAGATCCGCAGGCATGCCACTGGTGTCCCACACCCAGCCTAGGCCTCAGCCACTCGCCCCGTCCCAGTGCAAAGTCTGGCCCTGCAGAGATACCGCAGACAGGCGCGAGTCCCGCAGGGCCAAGGGCACCAGGAAGGGGGAGGGGATGTGCCAGATTTGCCCCCCACACTTGGGGGACAATGCCTCAGCTGGGAACGAAGGCACCTTCCAAGGCAGTTGCCCCACTGGTCCTGTGCTCGGCAGCGCCCCCCTGCCCGGGATCACTGCCCCCACAAGTGCCCAGCTTGACTTGGTTTTTCCATTCAGCCTGTAGTGCCGGGCGCAGGGCAGACTGAGCTGATCAGATAGCGCAGGTCCACCAGAGCCAAGGACAGGACAATGTGGGGCTGCCAGCAAGCCAGGCCTTGAGACCTGCAGCCTTCCCACAAGCCAGCCGGGAACCCAGTGCATGGTGCTGCACACACCAAGAAGCCCAGATATCCAGAAAGCCCCCAGCTCTGGCCTCCTCCCTACTCTCCACTCCTGAGCCTGGCCTGCTCCCCTCAAGTTCAGTGAGGGGATGGGAGGCACAAAGCAGCTCTGGATAACACAGCTGTTACTGAGCAAGGGCTCTAGTAGCAGAAACAGCACAGCATGGCAGGGGGCAGGAGGAGGAAGAGCCCCCAGACCCAAATGCCAGGTCAGAGACAGTTCTGGGCTTGGCCAGGCAGGGGTAGAACATGGTCTGACAGGGCTCCAACTATGGTGGGTCCCATCCCAGAGACAGTGCAGCCCCTCTAGGTCCTACAATCCAGGGTCTGGAGCCTGGGCTTCAACCCAGCAAGATTCAGTCCCAGCCATCCTTGAGGGGCAGCCCCAGAGCTCTTTGGTGGGGGGCTGGGCCCACCTGCTGCAATCAGGCAGGGCAGGGACTCATGGCTGCGGGAAGCCACCAGCCAGAAGATCTCTGCAGCATGGAGCAAGCAGGAGTCCTGTTCCTAGGGGAGGAAGAGGGCAAATCCTGAAGCCCAGAGCACCCTGCCCAGGCCAGACACCGATGGGGGAAAGCAGAGCCCTGGCCCAGCTGGCACATGACCGGCTATCTGCCCATGTGACGTGGCAGGGGTAAGACAGCAAGGCTGATAAGGAACTTGGTGACCAGAAACCCAGGCCTGTGCCTGGTTCTGCACCACGCTACCTCATGGCCCCCCAGGAAAGTGCCGAGGGAGGGCAGCAGCAGGACCAGCAGGTGGGAGGCTCGGTGGAGCCAGCACCAGGTGCTGGGGGAGGGGGGGTCAGTCCAAAGGCACATGGGGGGTGGAAAGAGGCTTAATGATATCAGCCCACAGGAGACCATAGCCATGCCTGGTGCTGGAGCTGGTGACAGCTGGGCACGGGCACTTCCAGGCAGCAACACCCCAGGAACGATGCCAGGGCCAGTGGGGGCTGCTGGGTAGCACTAACCAGCACCCAACCTGGGGCAGGGCCAGAAGCTTTTCAAGGCGCCCAGCAGACTTTCCCCAGTGCAGCCTCTCCGCAGCACAGGGACCTGAACTCCTGGGCTCCCTGCGCAGCCTTCAGGCCTGGTGGAGCCTGGCCCTTGCCATGGTACCAGGGTGGGTCAGGGCTGGCAAATGCAGGCTGGGAGCATGGCAGGGGCACCCCTGTGCATTATTGCACCAGGGGAGATCCCACAGCCCGGCTCTGACCTCTGCCAGCTCCTCCCAAGAGCTGGGCACACCTGGATCCTCTCCCCAAACACCAAGCACTGCTCAGGCCCGAGGCAGAGCCAATGCCTTCCATCTGCCAGATCCCCGGCCCTGCAGACCCCAGACAAACAAAGGCTAAATGCCCCCGAGGGCAGAGCTCTGCCTACAGGGCCCAACAGCACCAACACCGCGGGAAGGCACCAGACGGACAGAAGAGTGGCAGAGGGGGGTGGTAGCAATGGCAGGATGGGACCCCACCCAGGCCGATACCCCCTACCCCCAGGATCTTGGCAGGGCAGCACCCCCAGCTCCAGGGAGGGTGCAGCCGCCCCAGGGAGGCAGCTCAGGGCTGGGCCCCAGCTCACCACCTCGGGCTTGCACAAGACCAGGTGAGGCTGGGAGCAGTTACCCAACCAGTGAAGCCACTTCCCCTCCCTGGCAGGTGGGAGCTGGCTGGAGGGGTGGGGGAGCAGGAAGGTGCCGGGCCTTCCCTGGACCCCACTGAGGGGGTCTCAGCCAGGGCCTCCCCCTCCTTGCCCCACATGACTTGCACCCGAGATCCAACCTGGGCTGCAACCCAGGCCCCTCCGAGAGCCAAGGCCTGGGGAGCTGTCAGTAGGAGCCGTCTATGTACAGGATCCCGGCTGGCTGCCTGCACCCAGCACAGGGACCAGGCTGGAGGTCCCCTGGCAGAAAGGTGCAGCGCTCCAGCTCCTCCCCCACAGAATTGAGGGCCCAGGAACCCCAGGGCCCAGCCTAGGGCAAGAGGGGAGAGGAGAGAGGCCGAAACAAAGAGGGAAGCGGGCAGTGGGGAAGGCCCCAGCTCCAGTTACCGGCATGAGCCCATCTGGCTTTTGTTTCAGGTGGGAGCTGAAGTCTGTTCTAATTTTAGCCTCCCTGCCAGGCTGGGGCCACTGGGCTCCCTGCCCTGCACGGGAATCCAAGCGAGACACACAACACGGCATGGCCAGGTTGGCCGGCAGAGGCCAAAAATACGTGACCGCCACGAGAAGTGGCAGCGCGTGACGAAATTCCAAGTCCAACTGACTCCCGGTCTTTCCCCCGCCGTTGCTCTCCTCCTGGCCCACCAGGGCCCATCTCCCTGGGCACTGCTACCCCCTGCCTGGCCCATGCATCCTGCGAGGGGAAGCCACCTGGTGACCTTGCCAGGTCCCCACTGAGCCGCTCATCTGCTCTGCGCAGCTGCCTGCCATCAGGTCCGTGCAGCCCCAGGGCCCCCGTGGCTGGCCAAGGGCAGGGCCGTTGGGCAGATGCCACAGGTCCTGTGGGCCCTTGACATTCGACCTCTTTGCCCTCTACGCTGCTGGCACCCACCGTCCTGCTGGACGCCGTGGGGAGTGGGGGACGGGAGGCTATGCAGCTCCTTCCGCTGGCTGCAGGCAGGGGACAAGTCCCCCGCCCTTGGGGCCTGGGCCCTGCTACCCCAACCCCCTCCTCAATGCAACCCCAACCCCCAGGGGCACCAGGGCCTGAGGGGCAGGTCAGACCCCCCACTGGGGGGAGGCCCTGCCATGCGAAGGGGGGCAGGGCTGATAGACCCCCCCCATGTCACCCTCTCCAAACCGGCGGGACACGAACAAGGGCAACAGGTGCCTGCAGGCCCCACAAAGAGCCCTTTAATTATCCCCCAAAAGGGGGTGCGGCCCCTTTAAGCCGTCCCGCGAGGCCTGACCTTGGCGCCCAGAAGCCGCGCGGCCGCGGTCAACAGGGTCATGGCGAGCGGAGCGGAGCGCTGGGCCGCCTGGGCCGGCGGCAGGGACGAGGAGCGGAGGCGGCAAAACAGGGAGCCGCGCCCGGGGGTCCTCGCGGCGGCAGGGGCGGAGCGAGCGCGGCGGAAATTACCCTAGCCCCGCCCCCACCCGGGCTCGGCGCCGCACCATTGGCCGAGCTTGGCGTCGGGAGGCGGGAATAGGTAAATGAGGCGACGGCGGGGCTTAGGTGGCCGTGGCGGGCGCCTGAGTGCGACGCGGCCCGGCCCGAGGGCGCCTGGGCACGTGCGGGGCGGGGCCGCCAGGGATGGGGGGAGTGTCGTGACGTCCCCCACAGCCCTCCCCATCCGTGGCCTGGTGAAGCATCAGTGGTGTCACCTCAGGGCCTTGAGTGTCACCACCTCTCCAGCAGGGCTTGGTCACCTCAGAGCCTCCCACCAGGGCCTGGGGAGGTGTCATGGTGTGACCTCAGAGCCCCCGTGGCCTGGGGAGTGTCATGGCATCACTGCAGAGCCCTCCCTCCTGGGCCTGGGGAGTGTCATGGCATTACCTCAGCCCTCATGGCCTGGGTGGGGAATGTCGTGACATCACCTCAGAGCCCCCCCGGCAGGGCCTGGGCAGTGTTGTGGCATCACCTCAGAGCCCCTGTGGCCTAACACAACACCATGGCATCACCTTGGAGCCACCCTGCAGCCTGGTAAAGCGCCATGGCATTCCCTCAACACCTGGCCGCCACGTCATGACACATCCCGGGGCACGTGTGCCTCCACAGCAGTCACCGCGAAGCCCCATGGCATTGGGGCAGCACGCGCCAGGGAGGTCTCTGTGGCATCTCCTTGGAGCTGTGGGGAGTCATGGTGGGCCATCTAGGTGGTGCCAGGAGGCAGCTTGGCATCACCTTCAGGGACCCCAGCAAAACGGAGGCAGCAGGCACAGAGTTAGAGCAAGACAGCAGGGAGCTCCCTGTGCCAGGGTTGGCAGCATCAATCTGCAAAGCCTTGCCCACCCTATCCCCAAAAAGCCAGTCAGATGCTTCACACCTTCACCGTCCTTCAGGCTAATCCCTCTGCTGCTCTCCACCACCCAGCGCCTCTCAAAACTCTGAGAGTCAGAGAATCGGCTGCATGAAATCAGGCCTGGGCTGGAGAAATGGGACAAGCAATGATGCTACATAATAGCCTTGATTCAGGCTCCAGGTAACCTTCAGGTAATGCTGAGCAAGGTGACCTGCTAATCACGTCCCAGCAGCCGGGGGACTACATTTCACAAACTTCGTCTTTAATAACAGCCCTGGGACCAAGGGCTCGCCTGTTCCACGGCCACGGCCAGCAACTCGGGCCGGAAACAACAGCATGGATAGGACAGCCCTAGGGTGCACCTATGAACTGGGTTGTCTGCAGATTAAACCAGTCACCACCCCTTCCCTGCAAGCTCAGCACTGGGATAGATGCTGGAAGGTTGATTACAGGGGGGGGAAAAAAAATAAATCAATCAAGGTACAAAGATGAGGCAGAATTGCCTCAGGACACATTTAATTCTGCTGCCTGTACAGCCGGGCTTCTGGTAAGCAAGCAATGCAGTCGTCACGTTTCTGAGAGCAGCTGCTGAAGTCAGAAGGAAGAGAGTGGTTCCCAGCTCCTCCACGTGTCAGAAAAGCAGCTCTAAATCTGCCCGGGTGTCTATGCTCCTGTCCACTTAAAGCCACACATGCCTTGCTCACCGGGAAAAAACACTGGCCCTACCAGCGCAGCTCCAAGGCAGACTCCAGCACTGCCAGGGCCTGGATGATTTGGTATCCATGTGACTGCTGAGTTACGCGTTCACCTGAGAAGAAGGGACAGGAGCTGCACTTTGAAGGCCTTGACCCTCAGATCCTGGAAGCAGCCGGATGGGCAGTGACTTTGCTGAACAGGGAAATCACATGCGGGCCAGAGTTTACCCACTGTGTTGCCTTTGGCACATCAGCTGGCAAATGCATCTCAGTGGCACAAGGCTGCTGGGTTTAGACAACACCACACACTCTCTCCACCTGGCCGGTGAGGACAGAAAAGAGGCCGTATCCTCATGGAATACGTCTGCAGTAACACCTGATCATCAGCCTCAGGCCATGCTGGCCCAGGGCCCCTGCGCTGCACCCAGGGACTGGACTCCCCAGGGGGTCTGGCTATGGCCACCTCATGCCCCACAGCCAAGACCTTTCCCAGGAAATTTTGTAATGCCCATTTTGCAGCCTCTGAGCAAAGTTGGTAGGATCTGCTGAGTGCCTCTCTGCCTCAGTTTCCCCTTATCCAAAAGGGATAACTGTCCCCTCATCCCGAAGCACAGGGCACTGCACCGCCCACCAGCTTGTCTGGCCCAAGCTCCATCAGCTGATCCTTTTTTTAGACCTGGTGGCCTGACTCTGTGACCTTGCACTTCAGCCAGCTGCCTCTCCCCGGTCGTGCTCTCAGCCGAAAGGCGCTGAGGCAGGGGTGGTCAGTATTTGCACTTTGGTTCAGGTCGCTCTAAAATATTTGCTTAAACTCGGCACAATGAGGGCAGCAGGCCCAGAGCCATTTCCCCAGCTGTTAATGATCAACGTGGTGGTTCCCACAGGTGAGGTCAGGCCCTTGCTGGTTGCTAGGCCGCTCTGTGTGTTGCTAGAAGCAGGCCTGGTGGCACCCTGGACCAGGAGACGTGCAGCTGCAGGTTCCACCACCTTAGACTGATGAGAAGACAGCCAAACACCTCCTAGCATCTGGAAGAGCGCTGGGGACATGACCCATTTCAAGACACTGAGGAAGTGCCAGGCAAGCAGCCAGCCAGCTCTACCTCCATTCAAGGCACCAGGTGAGTTGAAGCCAAGAGGCAGCCTCATGGGGGTGGTTGCATCTGTTCTTTAAGGATTGGCACTGGCGGAGCTTGCCTGGAGAAGTAGCTGGGCACAGGCCAGAGTGGCACCCCCGGAAGGCCCAGAGTTGCCAGCCACCCTCTCCCCTTGCCCGTGGGATTCCCAGCTGGGTATGTTGCGAGCAGGTGCATTGTGGGAGGTGCTGACCTTCAACTGGCTGCAGATGGACTGAGCCCAGGGCCAGGCCAGGCCCTGTCCAAGACTAATAGCATTAGGGCTCTGCCCTTCCAAAGGCTCTTTGAACCCAGCAGGGGGGAATCATCCCTTATCAGCCCAGAGCTCCTCCAGCTGGCAAGGGAGGAGGGAATGAAGCCCAGCACCAGAAGCAGGATCAGGCCCAGGCCAGGCTGACACAAGATGGGAACCTAGGCCAGCTGCCTCCCTCCAGAGCAAAGGCAGAACACAAAAGTCTCCTTCACTTTCAGACATCTGTTCACAGCAGAGCCTGCACCAAGGCAAAGCTTACAGCCTGCCAGGGTGCACAGCTCCAGGCACCTCAGGCCAGCATGTGCCTGAAAACTCATAAGTGGCAGGGGAGTAACCCAGGTGGATCAGAGCCCTGGAGGGCAGCAAGGGGGACCGAAGAGGCTCTTTCACTTCTGCTGCCCAAGGGGGCAGCTGCTGCATTAGGGGGCAGCATGGCGGCAAAAGCCTGCCTCCAATGGGGTGACCCTTTGACCCCCCCCCAGGCCACAGTAACTGAATGCAACAAGCAGGTAACAGCTTCCTCCTGCCTGAACAAGGAGACCCAGGTGGGAAGTGTGACCCCCATGGGCCCTTTGAAAGCCCCTGCTTGTGCCAATCCAGGCATCTCCTAGGGTGCCCCCCCAACTCCCAGCCAGGACCCTGGCATCCCCACCAGCCAGGACTACCACAAGCTATTCCAACTGCCATGTGGCCTTGCATTTTATTCTACCACCGGCCGCCAAAGACCGCAGCGACCTGCAACTTTGAAAGAGACAGTTTAGAAACAGAATTGAAACATTAAACCCTTCCTGACTTAAGCCCCTTGAAGTAGAAACACTCCCCCCAACCCTGGACACCTGCCCTGCGCATAAGCCTCGTGGTGCAGGCACCCAGGTCCATTGTCAGCTGCAATCTGTCCTCGAGGAACTGGAGCGCCTCCTGCTGGTGGCTGAACATCTCCCCCCCTGCAAGCAGATGATGGGGGAGGGGCTTCTGTGCAGGCCCCTCCCCATTGGTCCCCTCCCCCACCTGAGTCACAGGGAGATGAAGTGACTTGCCCAAGGAGACGGTGGCAGAGCCAGTGTGGAACCCAAAAGTCCTGGCTCCGGCAGACACCACAAAACACCCCTGCTGGGAATGAAGCCTTGGAGTCCTATATCACCAGCCTTATTAGAGCCAAGAGCCCCGGGCGGCCATCAGCTGCTCTGCCTCCAGGCTGGAAGAGAACCCAGGAGTCCTAGCTGCTGGTCCCCTTCACCAACCCCCAGACAATGCTCCCGTTGCAACAGACACAGCGGACGTGCAGCAAAAATAAATAAGACACAAAAACGCCAGACAAGGGAGGAAGCAGAGTCCCAGCAAAGGAGCCAGCATCCTCATGGGGCCTGTGGCCAAGGAAAGGGCTGCTCACAGCACCAAGGTAGATGAGCCCAAGAAGCAGGCGGGGAATGTCCTTCCCACCTGGCTTGGGAGCTGCTCACACAGGGCTGCCCATCCTCAGCGAGGAGTTGTGATGCCCCCGAGGACAGCACAGGTGACACAGGAGTGGGGGGAGTGCAAGGCATTGGCTATAGGGCTCTGTCCAGCGCAATCTGGGGCTGCCGCATCACAGCTCATCGTGGGGCACATGCAGGGCATGATCACAGAGATCTGTGGGCAAAACACATGCCATCAGCACTGGGACTGCCCCCTGGATCCCAATCGCGAACCTCTGCCCTGAGAGATGCTGCAGGGAGTGAGGAGGGGCCGGGCCAGGGGTCAGTCCTGGGGAGATGCCGTAGAAAGAGACTCTGAACCCCCCTCCCAGAAGCAGAGCCCGGAGTCCGGCACGATTGAAAGGTTGGACCAGCACGAGGGCACAGCTGTGGTCACAGGATGCCTACAGGGCCTAGCCACCAGCCAGCACAGGATCCGTCTAGCCCAGAGGCTGCCTGGTGCCTCCCTCGGCTTTGCAGTTAACAGGAAACAGGGCTGCTTGAACAAAGCTGCCAACGCCACCCTTAGCCCCGCAAGCGGCAGATCACGCCCAGCGCCAGCACCCACCTGGAGGAGCTCAACTGCAGCCCATCAGTGGCCCAGGTGCCCTGTGCTCCCCCTGCGTTGGGCCATGCTCCTCCCAAGACCCCACACCACGGGCTCTTGGGCAGGGACTGTCCTCCTGTCCTGTGAGCAGCACCCAGCATCGGTGAGCTGCTGTCCCAGGCACCATGGCCTTCACCCTGCCCAGCTGGCTAGCACCCAGCACTGCCATCCAAAAATAGCTCAGCAGAACAGGACATTGCTCCCTGAATGGCCCCGGTCACTGCAACCACAACCACATCGCAGCCTCCAGCGCCAATAAGAGCCTGTGTGATAGAGCCGTGAGGGCTGCCCTGGATCTGCCCCAGATGCCAGTGTTGCCTCTGCAGTCCAGGCCCCCCTGCTCCAGCATGGTGCTGCTGGCTGTGGGCACGGAGGAGCTGCCCTGGGGCTGCTGACCAGCGCAGCACTGCACGCACACGTTCTAGCACCATTTTGGCACTACGGCCAGGCCCCTTGGTGCCAGAGGTGACCCGGCTGTGAAGACCAAGGCAGGAAGCAGAGACTCCCTTCCAGGAAACAGAGGGGGCTGCTCACCGGTGCGCTTGCTGCAGAGTCGGTCCTTGACATTCTCGGCCTCATGGGAGAAAAACTCGATGAGCTCATCCTCATACTCCTCTGCAATGCTCTCGCACTGCAATGGAAACAGCACTAGTCACATACCTGCCACCTCTGAACTCCACTCACACTCCAAGGCTGGCTAAGCCACACACGGACTCCCACGGTCACTCAGCTTGAAGCCCCACAAAGAGCTGAAGCCTCTGGAAAAGGCCAGATACAGCTTGTGCCGGCTGGACCACAAGCAGGGCCCAGTGCTAGGTGCCGAGGCCTGGCTGATGAGGGCAGCCCGCACCTCCTACTGCATCCAGCAAGACCTCCCGCACGCACCTGTGGTGGGCAGTCATCACTGAGCATCCCTGACCCCTCCCCACTCACAGCAAACTTCAGGCTGGAGACCACGTCCCCATCTATCTTGACCTCGGAGAGATCCATCTTGGTGCCATCGTGGGAGAGAATGCGGACGTATGCCTTGCGCTGGGTGACAGGGTCTGTCTTCTCCCCGTACTCCTTCATCTTCTCGCACACCCGCTCCAGCAGCTCTGTCAGGTGGGCTTCGGAGCGGGCATAGGGCACCTGCAGCAAGACCGCGGGGCAGCTAGACCCGTCTCCCTGCTTACCCCGACTGCACACCCTGGGAAAATTGAGGCACGGACAAGACACGACTCCTCAAGCCCCACAAGGAGCTAGAGCAAAGCCAGACCTCCCACATGCTTCCTCTCCTGCCTCCCCCTGCCAGGAGAGGAACTCAGAAGTCCCAGAGCAGCCCCAGGAGCACCCTGCTCTGCCAGCCGGGAACAGCACCCCAGCAGCGGCTCGACACCCCCATGCTGATCGCGGACGGGGCCCAGCTTCACACGCTACCTCCACGACTGACTGGCTGCCGTCCGGGTTGATGCGGAACGAGCCCATCTGGATGGTTTTCTTGGGGTCGACCTGCGCGATCTCCCACTCCAGCTCATCCACCAGGGCCCGGCAAGCTGCAACATGGGGCAGAGGGTGAGAGGACGCAGGTGCCTGTGGCAAAGAGCCATGGGGGGAGCGGAGGCCTGGCAGCCCACGGACAGGGACCCACGAACAAAGTGGCGAGGAAATGATCTCCTTCCGTGCCCACGCAGCGCCTTGCACCAGCAGCCCAAGGAGCAGCCATGGCCCCGGTACCTCCGCAGTGCAGGTCCTGGCTCCTCCGGCCCCGCGCAGGGCTCAGCACCGCCACCAGCACCACAACCAGGCCCAGCGCGCGGGATGCCCAGCTGCCCATCCTGGCGCCCGTGGGCTGGCGCGGACCCCTGCGGGGAAGCGGGAGGTCAGGGACGCCCGGAGCTGGCTTGCCCTAGCCCGGGGGCACCTGCTCCAGTCCCAGGGACAATGCCCCCCCAGGGCAGCAGCAAAGCCCCCTGCCCCTCCTGCAGGGCAGCAGTCTGGGTGGTCTCCCAACACTCCTGCAGACCCCCTTTCCACGCCCCCCCCCGTAAGCTTTTCAACCGGCCCTTCTACATACTCCCCTATAGCCCCTCCACCCCATTTCTATAGGTCCCAGATCCCCTACAGACCCCCCCATAGGCTCCTCTGCAGCCCGCCTCGCTGCGTGCTCCCCTATACCCCACCCCCCTTCCCAGGCCCCTACAGACCCCTGGTCCATCCGGCCTCCGCCTGCTTTATAGGTCCCGCCCCTACGAACCACACCGCCCATAGGTCCCGGCCCGGGCTGCCCCCCGCCCGCCTGCGCTCCCCGGCCCGGCCCCACCGCGCCGCCCCCACGGCGCCGGGGCTCAGGAGAGGGCGGCGGCGGCGCTCCGGCTCCACCACCTCGCAACTCCCGGCAGCAGGCGCCAGGACCTTGGCGGCGCCAGGCGCAGGCAGCGCCTCGGGCACCCCTGGCGGCGCCAGGACCCCGCGAGGACCCAGCTCGCGTGGCGTTGGGAGCCGCGGGAGTGGCCGGGGCTTGGTTCGGAAGGGGTGGGGCTTTGGGTCGCCACGTGGCCAGCGGGCTGGCAGCGTCCTTTCCCCGCGTGGCCGGGACTGGGACTTGGAGTCCAGCGGGCCTGAGCCAGGGGCCGGGCTTCTGGGTTCTCCCCAGTCCGGGGGTGGCGGGGCCGGACTCCTGGGGCCCCTGGGAACGGGCGTGGACTGGTGATTAAGCAGGTGGCCCCGGCTCGGAGCCCGCAGTGGAGCCAGGCCGGGATTCACAGCCCGCAGGGTCGGCTCCTGCAGGCCCTGGCACGACTGCCCTGCCCGCGGGCACTGCCAGGGGCCAGCAGGACCTGCTTGGTGCCCGTTCTGGGCGGAAACTCAGACCCCCGCTTCCCCTGCAGCACGCACCTCTCCCCTTCCCTGCCTGCTCCGGGGGACCCTGGGCAGGGTTGGGGGTACGTGGGTTTAGAGTCCTCCCCCTGCCCCCGCACACAAGGAGGACACAGACCACAGCTGATGCTGACGGTGCCAATGCAGCTTTATGAGTTGCCCTGGAGCCGGCAGCACCGGGTGCTGGTGACATGCAGGGCAACCTGTGACATCATGCGCCAAGGCGGGTCCCGAGTACCTGCCCCCACTGGACCCACCTTTTATACAAATGTATTAAAAACCCCAGGCAGGCACGGGCTCCTGCAGCTGCACAGAGGACCGGGGGTGGTGTAGGGCCCCAGGTACCCCGTGGGGCAGGAGGGTCCCACGGGCAGGAGGTGGCAGCTGAGGTCAGATGTTCCCAGGAAGCTTCAGCCTCAGCAGCCTGTCCAGACACAGGCACAGAGCAGGATGGCCCCTTGAGGCCAGAGCACAGTTAGCAACTGAGGTCAAAGCGCCAGCACAGGCGGGTACACAGCAGCATCTGCAGGGAGATGGGGGTCAGTGCGGGTGTGGGGCACTGGCATGGCCCTGTGCTGGAAGGGGTGGGGAAAGCAGCTCACGTTTGGGGCTGCCCGGGCCATCAGGCTCGGGCACCTTCCAGTCCATCTTGCGACCTTTCTCATACAGCCCCTTGAGCACCTTGCGCACATCGTCAGGCTCAGCACCACCCTGGCTCAGTGCCAGGTACTTGCGGTACAGCTGCAGCGCCGTGCGCGCGTCCTCAATGCTGTCATGCGTCTCAGCCTGGATCTTCAGGTCTGGGGGGCCACAGGGGGGAACTGGTCACTGGGGTCCCAGCTGCCTCTGACCCCCATCCAGAGAGCCCTGGGGAGGGACGCCCTTAGCCAACGGTGCTTTTGCCAGGCAGGGTACATTTCCCCTGCCCTGCCAGCGCGGCCCAGGGCTCCACTCACCCAGGAAGTACCAGGCAAGGAAGCGCAGCGAGATCATCCTCTTCCTGGGGATGTGGAACAGGTAGACTGTGTCAATCACCTGGTCCTTGGGCACCTGGAGAAGGGGCAGAGCTGAGTGGGTTTGTGCACGGTCCCTGTACACCCGCCCCAGGGAGAGCAGGAAGACCCGGGGACGGGAGGCACACCATGAGGTTGATGACCCGGAAGTCCTTCTGCAGCCCGTGGCCAACGAACTTGACCCCCACGTCGATGAGGAAGCGCAGCTTCAGGTAGGTGGACTTGAGTGTGGTGAGGTGCTTGGAGGAAATCTTGGCATCCAGGTCCCCTGGCTTGATCCCTGAGTACTGGGTCAGGTAATCCACCACCTGGGGGGGAGGGAGAGGGCTGTAGGGCAGGGACAGAAGCTTGGGACCTGGGGGTGGGGAGGTGGGGCAGGGGCCATACCTGCTCCTGGGTAGAGATATAGTCATCGATGAAGGGGACGCCCTCGTTGGGGCCCTGGCCACGCACACACGTGATCCGTGCCACTGACATCTGGCTGGGCTTGATGGTGGACTTGGTCCCGTCACTGCGCAGCTCAGCCTCCTCCTGCAGGTGGGTGGGGCTGAAGCTCCACGGCCCCCCCCTTGCTCCCCCAAGGCGTCCCACTGCCCAGATTGCACAGCTCTGGCCCTTGCCCAGCCCTAGGTCCTACCTCGTTGAGGGTGACGAACTCAGCATCCAGCCCCACCAGGTCGCCAGCCTGGGGCATCTCACTGAGCATGAGCGGGATAAAGGTGGCGTGGCACTTGCGCTGCTTGCGGGCCAGCGATGCCTCGGCTAGGAGTACACTGGCCTCGATCGGGTTTTTGACTGTGAAGCAGGTAGCACAGGGCTGGGGGGGGCTACAGAACCTGAATGGCCAGGGGTGCGGGGTGAGCCCACCCAGGGGGCGGGGGGCAGGTGAAGCTGCACAGACCCCAGGCCCTGCGCCCTGCCCAGCCCAGGGCCATGTCAGGGCAGGTCACAGTAGCAGGATATAAGCGTGAGCTGCCCCGCCCCCGCATACAGACTGGTCCACGTCCCCCCCCCCAGCCCCACACTCACTGGCGAGGTTGTACTTGGCGTTGAGGTTGCGCCGGGCGTAGTATAGCACGGCTGGCACTTTCCAGCTCATGTCGAACTGCACAGCCTCCCACTGTGGGCAAGGGTATGGATGTAGGCACAGGGACACCCCCCTGTGCCCCCTGCAACAAATGGGAGAACGTGGACTGCCACATTACAGCCCCCGGCTTCTGCCCCGGCACTGGGGCTCCCTCACCTTGTCCACAGGCTCGATGAGGAAGTCATTGAAGAGGTACCACTGCTGATGTGTGACGCCCTGTGGGGGAGGGGGTGTTACACGGCGCATTGCCCAGCGCAGCCCCCTCCGCCTCCCTGGGTCTGGTGACTCACCTCCTTCCTCTGGTGGTAGGTCTCCCCAACCTTGATGTGCCCCACGAGGCTGCCGCCGGTGCGGGAGTCCAGGATGTGCACCACCGTGGCCATCAGGTCGTACACATGCACCGAGTCAGGGTCATCCGACACACTTGGCTGCAGGGAGTGACCGGCACTGGTTACCACCCATGGCTTGGTGCGGGGGCCAGGGCAGTGGTTCCAGGTCCTGTCCTGCCCTTGCCCCCTTCCCCTCCCACCAGGACCACAAGCCCCTGCTCTGGGGCGTGGAGCATCAGCCCAGACCCCAGAGACGGCCCCCGCTACCTCCCCTCCCCTGCTGCCAGACAACGGGTGCAGGCTCCAGCCCCAGCTATGGATCAGGACTGACCCCAGTCCCCTCACCCCCGAGGACCAGGGCACCTCATCACTCTCGCTCCAGTTGCAGACATCCAGCTCCTTGTTCTTGGTCAGCCGCATGCGGATGGCGTGGGGGATCCACACGTTCTTCAGCTCCTCCATGGAGGGGTAGGGCTGCCCGGGCTCGGCACTGCCTAGCTCCTTCCTGCAGGACCAAGCGCAATGGGTTTTGAGCCCCAAGGCACCAGGGCCAACTGCACTGGTGGCGACTGGCGCCAGCTCCGCTCCACCCCAGAGGCAGCTGCGTTCAGCAACAGATGAGGCAGCTGAAGGCCCTAGGGGCTGCGTAGCCTTGGGAGTCCAGAGGGGCCAGGGCCCTGGGGGAGGCACCTACCAGTCACTGAGCACCAGGTCCTTGCCCTTGGGCACCTCCAGGCCTCCTCGCTTCATCAGTGCCTTCTGGAAGGCAAACTGGGAAAGGGGTGAATGGGAGGCTCAGCATGACAGGCAGGAGCCCTCGGATAAGGACAGCCAGGACAAAACTCAGCAAGGGGACCCCACCAGGACATGGACCCCCCACCCCCAAGGTCTAGCTGGGTCCCGAGAGCTGCTGGTATTACATTGTCCTGAGTGTCAGCTCCAGGGCCTGCAAAGACCTCGTTGAAACCCAGAGGGGGTGGTGCAATCCTGCCACCTGACTTGTGTAGTGACCCCTGCGCCACCCACCTCGGCCTGCACCTTCCAGAAGTCAGCCTCCTTGGAGCTGTTCACCTCACAGTTGATGACCAGGACGTCAGGCAAGCACCGGATGTTCCGGGTCTGGACCTGGAGCGGGGGGGGTCGGGAAGGGCTAGGTACCAGCAGCCCCTGAGGGATGGGGGGAGCCCAGAGCCAGCGGGGCACTGCCTATGGCACAGCCTGACCTCCCCAGCCCATGTGGGATCAGGGCCCCGCAGGTGACCAGCAGATGTGAACCTGGCCTGGCACTCACAGTGGGCTGGTACTTCTCGCAGTTCTCGCACCAGGCCTGCGTGCTCTGCTCCAGGCAGATGCTCCTCTTCAAGATCTGGACAAACTCGTAGTCCTTGATGGGCTTCTCTGGGGAAGGGAGACAGCCTCATCAGTGCAGATCCTGAGGAAGGTGCTCAGCACAGAAAGCTGCGGGCTGTGTCCCACTGCTACCCAGGGATGGGATGGGAAGGGCATGGAACAGCTAGGATGTCCCCCAAGTGGGCAGGGGCTGGCACCAAGTCTGGCTTGGCAGGGAGCTGCACACTTGTCCTGGCGGATGCCTTACCAGTGCTGTCGGGGTAGGAGAGGGTGAAGAGCAGGGTGGAGGACACGCGCACCGTCTCCTTGCCACAGCGGCACATGCTGCAATTCTCCATCTCGCAGCTGAAGAGCTGCCCGATGACTGACTCCCCAGCCGAGGCGAAGCTGCTGGGCGAGAAGAGCCAGGGTTGAGTGCTGCCTGTGGCCAGAGACCAGGCGCCCCCTCCCCCGCAGCCTGGGGCCCAAGGCTGCCACAGAGACCCCCGGGGACAGTGGACAGCCTGCGCCACTGAGGGCTCATGTGGGCCCAGGATGGAGGCTATGTGCATGGAGGTGAGCATAGTATACCTGCCACCAGCACCGCGATAAGCCTGTGGCCCCTCCTGCTCCTGGGTCTCTTGGTGCAGCTGCGTGAGGATGAAGCGATTCCAGCTCTGGATTAGGCGGCCCAGGTTCACCTTCCCTGTGGCCTCATCTGAGTCGGCCAGGATCAGGCCCAGTGCTGAGGCTTCCGGGATGGTGCGAAAGGCACGCAAGAAGTTGCTGCCCTGGGTGGGGGCATTGGAGAGGGCTCTTAGCTCCATGCCAAGAGCTGGGGCCCCAGCTGCATGGCACGTACAGATCCAAGCCCAACTCACCTGGCAGGGGTCCCCACGGGACAGGTCCAGCATGTGGAAGAGGAAGCCAAGCTCGCAGCCCAGGCAGAACTCTTTCTGGCACAGGTGGTTCTGCACCAGACAGCGCACAGGCTCCAGGAAGTACAGCACCTGCAGGGGCACTGGATCAGGGAGGCTGGACACGGCTGGGGCAGGAGGGCAGGGAGACAGGGTGGCAGCCTCACCTGGATCATGCAGTTGCAGTAGGCATTGGGGATATGGGGTTCCAGCCCTGCGAACAGCGTCTTGTTGTAGTGCTTGAAGTCGAAGTCCTCCAGCCCCAGCTTTGAGTACTTGATGGTGACCTGGGCAGGTGCCAGTGGCCAGTGTGGGACCTCCCAGCTGTGACCCCCAAACCCGGGCTGGGCCACGGTACAGGCCTATGACACAGCAGCTCCCTCCCACACACACCATGGGGCAAGGTCCCTGGCACCGTTATGGTTGGGGGTCCCATGCTGCCCCCCACTACTGCTAGCAGACCCTGTAGGCCAGAGTTGGCTGCCCGTCCCTCACCACCAGGTACCAGGTCAGACCTTCCTGTACTTCTTGGCCACCATGTAGAGATGTGGCTCCTCCTCACGGCCAATGGGAGACTCAGGCACTTGGCTGAAGCTGTCAAACTCATTGTCCATCTCCTTGAGCCGGTATGGGATCTTGGGGGGAGGACACAACAGCCTTGTTACATTGTGCTGTGTACCCCCAACCCTATGCATACATACAGCCCTGCCCCACAGTCCTCCTGGCTCTTCCCCAGGGTCTGTACTGACCTGGTTGCGAAGCTTGGTGCGGGGGTTTGGGGCATAGCCAATGAAGCCCACCTTCTTCATGGTGCGCAGGATCTCAGGGTCCACGGGTGGCGCCCGCCTGTGGCACACAGTGTGGCTCAGCCCCTGAAATGCACTGGCCCTTCGGGCTCTGAGCCCAACTTGGGGCTTCTGGGGACAGTGGAGCCATCCCCAGGACCTATTAGCTTAGTGCTGCTGCAGGGGGGCTCTGAGGGGGAGGAAGCAACTGTAGCAGAGACTCTGATGCCGTGCAAGAACCCACAGCCGGGCCGGGGAAGACGCTGGATGAAACTGTGAGTGCAAGAGTCCAACCACAAAGCCCAGGGTGCAGCCAGCTCTTGGGGAAGCGCCAGGGGATTTCCCTAGCACCCGCAGTGCGGTCAGGCCTCCAGCTCATCCTTCCCCAGGACAGTGAGTCAGAGCCCAGCCCCTGCCCGCCAACACCATGGCCTGGGCCCTTCCAGGTACCGCTGGGTCGGCTCTCACCGCGGGGCGGGGACTGAGTTGGCGGCGGGCCAGTCGGACAGCAGGGTCTCGCTGGTGAGGGGCACCGGGATGAGCGAGAGGGGTACGAGGTCCTGGCCCCAGTCCAGGTGGGGCAGGGAGTCCACGATGCAGGGCAGGGCGAAGTCGGTCTCCCGGGAGAAGGCATTGAACGTGGCCTCGGGCGAGTCAGCCCAGAGGTGAACACAGCCCTCCGAGTCACCGAAGGCCAGTGCCTGCTTGGTGCCCGACACGTCAAATGTCATCAGCAGCTGTCCCACCGTGGTAACGTGGAAGATATCGGCCGGGTTGGCCAGGCCCGTGGGTTCACAGAACTGGCCCTGGCCTGTGTGGATGACAGGACAGGGCTGGAAATGGGGGGGTGGGGGCATCAAAACGTGGAAAGGCTCCCACCCCCTATGTCCCAGCCCTCAGGCAAGAGAAGCACGTCCCCCCAGCTCTGTGGGGTGCCCGGTGCAAGCAGGGGTGCCGCAGGGAGCTTCTAGCCCAGGAGGGCTCCAGGCTGGGCAGTGCCGTGGCCCCTTGGACTGGAGAAGAAAGGTCGTCCAAGCCCCACTCTATGGACCTTGGGGACCGGCCTGTCACCTTATGGGAACCACAGCCCCAGATCCCTGCCCCAGCTGGAGCCTGGAAGTGCAGGGTAGAGCCCTGGAACCAGCCCATGCCCACTCCCCCTCCTGCTCCATACCTGCCCAGACCCCTGCTCCCACATAGCTTCCCCCACCCCTGCCCATGCTGCTTCTTGCCCCCCGCCTGCCATCCCTGCACCAA
Source organism: Crocodylus siamensis (assembly GCF_052110815.1). Taxonomy (NCBI): domain Eukaryota; kingdom Metazoa; phylum Chordata; order Crocodylia; family Crocodylidae; genus Crocodylus; species Crocodylus siamensis. Next base: position 6,276,980 of record NC_143400.1, read on the forward strand.
GTCTGGAAAATCCACAACAGGGACCTCCCCCAGACTGGCAGAGGGGCTAGTGAGTTGGGGCAACCTGACTCCATAGCCTGTCAGGGCCTGGGTAGGTATAGGGGCAGGGATCTGGCTGGGCCCTACCAGTCTGGGAGACGATGGCCAGGCGGGAGGTGTAAGTGGGGACGAAGCGCAGGAAGGCGGGGTCCACGTGCACCTGCAGCGGGGTAATGGCCCGCATCACACGCAGATCGTACACCTTGAGGAAGCGGTCGCAGGCCAGCCCTGCACGGCGGCTCGAGAACCCACAGGCTGCCAGCAGGTTCCCGTGCACATCAAAGTCCGACAGGCTGCCTGAGTAGGCATCCAGCTCGTGCTCCACTGCAAAAGTGCGCAGGTCCCGCACTGACACCTGGAGGCAGGGAGGGGTCATGATGCGGCTGCACTGGGCAGTGGGGACAGGCAGGGGGTCCCATGGGTAAGGCCGGGACTGTGCTACCTTTCCTGATGTGTGTCCGCAAAAGAAGAAGCGATTGGACTGGCGCATGATGGTGACGCCGGGCACCTCCACCGTGTACTGCAGTGGAAGAGGTGGGGTGAGCACGAGCCAGAGGGCAACTGCCTGCTGGCTGCATGGGCCCAGACTCTTGGGTTACATCCTAGCCGACCAGCTCCTGGGAGGTCAGGGCTCTCAGAGTCCCACTGCCCCCCACAAGGACAGAGCCCAGTTGCTGCACCTTCTGAGTCTCCTGGACCGTGTTGAGATCAATCTCAATGACATGGTTTTGCAGGCCACCGACCAATAGCGTGCTGGGGTCCGTCAGCAGGAGGCTGTGCATGTCCTCGCTCTCATCCATGCTGGCGGGGGGAGGAGGAACGGGGGGACATGGGACAGGAGTGAGCTCACACCCTTGGGCTAGGAAGCCTGCCACAGCCCCCTCCCCCTCCCCGGGCCCTGATGTGCCCTCACCCGAGACGAAGACAGCTCTGCTCAGCCCCCAGGCAAAGGCAATCACTGGGCCTCTGCAAAGCCCAGGTCCCCCCACTGTCAGCAGCCCCCACCCCAAGCTGCTGCCTGGCCCACCCAGCCCCCAGAGTTTTGTGGGGACTCACAGGTAGTCAAAAATGATGAGGCCGCCTCGGGACATGTACTTAAGGTTGGTCTTGGTGAGGAAGAGGACGCCGTTCTCCAGGCTCTGGATGTGGCGAACGTCGTCGCTGCTGTGCACTTGGAAGGAGGAATATCGCTCCAGTGTGGGCCCAAAGAACGAGGTGGCATGGCCCTGCGTGGGCACCAGGGGAAGATCATCGGTACTCACCCAGCACAGTTGGGAGGGCCTGGCCAGAGGCCTTGGGGACCAGGGAGGGGTGCTAGGGAAGCCTGGGAACAGGCACCAGGCCAGGCTGCCCTCAGTGCTCTGTATCTGACCAAGCAGCATCGTGGTAGGAGTCACCCAAGTGGCCCCAACAGAGACGGGGAAGTGGCCCCAACAGAGACGGGGAGAGGGGTGCTGGGCTGGGCAGGGAGGGGATCTGTGCTGTCACAGCAGAGCCAGGCCAGCACTGACCCAACCAGGCACAAAGGCCCCTACCCTGCTCCAGTTCCTGCGGAACCCACGTGCCTTCACTGCCCATCCCTGCAGGGTCCGCCCCAGATCCCAGCCCCACAGAGAGCTCTTCCCTCCGTACCGCCCCGCCCACAAACCCCCTATGCCCCAGCACCTACCCCGTGGTTCCCAACCCAGAGCATCTCCTCGTGCAGGTCGAAGTGGGCAACAGAGACAGGGACGCCCACTTCGGACACGGCTGTGTGCAGCTCCGAGTAGACACCCTCCATGATGTGCACCGACTCGGGCACGGGCATGCCATCTAGGGCCACGCCATCGGGGTCCAACTCCACATTCTGCAGCAGGGTGGCAGGCAGGTGGGGGTCCAGCACAGGCTCCAGGGCGGGGTGCAGGGGGGAGGCGTACTCCGCCAGTGATGACGGGTCCAGGCCTTCAAAGTTCATGGTGAACGCAGGCGTCTCCCTGGAAGACGAGACAGGGCAGGGCTGGACCTGGGTCCCACGGGAAAGGCTGCCAGGCTCCCCCCCACCATGGGGCCCCCCTGAATTCAAGCCCATGGGACACGGACCTAAGAGAGGGGCACTCACTATACCCCAAGGGCGCCCCACAGCTGTGGGGAGGAGCCAGCTGGGCAGGTTCCAGCCTGTGTAGGGATGGAGGAGCCACATTTGTGCCTCAACTACTCCAGGCCTGTGGGACCTCAGGCACAGTTGCAGCTCCATGCACAGGCGCTGTCCCCGCCAGACCGGCAGTGGGGCACAACCCTGCCCAGAACCACCCCCACTATGCAGTTCATACTTCCCCTTGCAACAGGCTGCAAGCTGCCAGGGCTGGGCCTCTCTGGCAGGGGCAGGGACAGAGGTGGGCAACTGCTCGGGATATATATACTCAGAAGCCTCTGCTCTGTGGGCACATGTCCCATGGCCCCTTGGTGTGAGGAATTACCCAGAAGCCTCTCCTCCAGAAACCCGCTGCTCTGTGACCATGTGACTCGGAGCCCCCTGGCTTGTATTACCCAGAAGCCTCTGCTCCAGAGAGCATTACACAGAAGCCCCCGCTCCGTGACCAAGTGACCCACAACTCTCTGGTATAGAGAAATTACCCAGAAGCCTCTGCTCTGTGACCAGGTGACTCAGAGCCTCCTAGTTTGAATTACCCAAAGGCCTCTGCTCTGTAGACAAATTACCCAAAGCCCCTTAGTTTGAATTACCCAAAGCCCCTTAGTTTAGCGGATTACCCATAAACTACCCACAGCATCCTGGTGTGGGGGGTTACCCAGAAGCCTCTGCTCCAGAAACTATTACCCATAACCCTCTGCTCTATAGACAAATTAACCACAGACCCCTGGTTTGGGGGCTTACCCATAACCCTCTGCTCCAGAGATTATTATCCAGAAGCCCTTGTGCTGTGGTCAAGTGACCCGCTGCCCTCTGCTGGCGGGGGGGATTACCCAGCATCCTCTGCCCCAACACAGGGCCCGTTACCCAGAATCCTCTGCTCCCTCGTCTCGCCCAGGCCCCCAGCCCGATACCCAAAATCCCTCGCGCGGCGCGGCCGTGTTACCCAGACTGCCCTGCGCTCGAGGGTCGCCCGTCTCCCCCGGCAGCCGCCACGGTCCGCTGCGACCCTGCCCGGGCCGGAGCCGCTTTCCATTCCCCACCGCTGCCGCTGTCACCGCCGTCGCCGCTGCTATGGCAATGCCCACCGCCTCCTCCCCCCGCCCGTCGGCTCCTCTATTGCCCCAAGCGCTCAAACTCCACGGCGGCCGTTCCTCTGTGACAGGCTCCGTGGCCAGTGAAAGACCAGCCTCGGGGACGGCGGACCAATCAGATCCAAGCAGGGGCGGGCCAAAGGATCTGCCAAGATTAGCTGAGAGCACACGACGGAAAGTAGCAGCGGACATACACCGCGGGGGCCTTCCCATTACGGCTGTGAGATGTTGAAGGGCCTGGCAGCAGCTGGGTTCACTTAAAGGGCCAGCGACATCCCCCTGCTGCCATCGCCCCACGCAGTCCCGTGCCCCCGGGGTCTTCCCACTCCGGGATCTTGCAGCCGGATTGGCCCGTTAAAACGTGCACCCAAACACGTTGGAAGCACAGTAGGGGAAGGTCCAAGGCCCTGGCTGACTCTGGGCTTGACCCCACACACTCAGCCCCTTCCCCAGGAAAGAAAAGTCCGGATTTACATGGGTGCAATGAGCTTGGCCCCTTTACCCCGCCCAGGGGGCCGCGCCAAGCTGGGGGATGGGGGCTTGGCCGGGCTCCGCTCACGTGGCTGAGGGCACTGGTTCCCTGTGCCAGGACCTCCCTGGGGGTCCGGCGGTGCCCCCAGCTGGGGATTGCCTGACCCCACTGGGGCGGTTCCAGCTCAGCTCCCTGATGGCCTCAAACTGGGATCCTGAGCACGTGGGGCCTGAACCGTTGGGCACCAGCCAGGGGAAGGGGCAGGCTGGTGGGAGCCCTTCGCCCCCACGGACCCCACACATGGCCCTGGGGAACTGTTCCAACTCGCTTGCCGGCACCTGGTGAAGGAAACTTGAGCTCATGGAGGAAATTCCTGGGAAATCTCTGCCCTCTCGGCCAGCACACTCATGCCCAGGTCAGGGCCTGCCCCACCCCGCCCATGGCTCCCGGAACATCCTGACCAGCGCAAGCCAGGCTGTCATCCGGGCCAGGCGTCAATGGAAGGGCCACGGAGGCCGCAGCAATAGCGCATACAAATAACCCAGTGCTTCCTCCTTCCCACCTGCTGCGGTTCTGGGCCCGCGCTGTGGCGGGTTGTGGTGAGGCTGGGATCCGCTGGCGTTTCCTCCTCTTCCCCTGGGGCAGCCTCCAGGGGTGGGTGGAGGGGGCACTGGGAGCCACCCCAGTGCCAGGGGGCGGGAATGCCAGCCTTAGCCTGCAGCCTTCCTGCTGCCTGGATTTTCCAGGCCAGGCCAGGCCCGGGCAGGGTCCCAGGAACAAGGGAATCCCCTGCCTGACCCAGGCAGGAAACTCCAGGGACGGAGGGACTCAGAGGCGCTGCCCCATGTGTCACCTGCCTGGCAGGGCATGGCCCAGGCATCCTTGGCTCAGGATCAGGGCCATGGAGCCCCACGGCTCTGCTCTACTTAGCCCCCTACCCCAGTGAGCCCTGATACCCCCAAGCAGCAGGTCCTGGGGCAGGGGAGACTCCTGGGTTCCTCCTGGGAGAGGACCCAGGAGTCCCCAGCTTCCGCCCCCCACCCCCCCAGCTGCCATGTGGGCTGTGTCGCAACAGGGTGGGTGGGAGGATTGCAGAGGCGCGTGCAGTACCCGGCGCTGCAACACGGCTGGGTGGGGGTGCGGGGGGACGCACGCAGCTGGGCCAGGCCGGGTTTCATTGGGTAGAGCCAGGATTGCCCCAAGATCCATGAGCCAAGTACCCCCTGCCAGGGGGCTGGAGCCTCGATTGACCCAGCACCCCCCAGTATCAGGTGCTGAGGCAGCCTGGCTCAGGCTGGTGGGGGGTGGTACCAGTAGCACCCCTCAGTCCCGACCTGCTGCCCCCTATGCCCCCCCCCAGCCTGGCAGGGGCTGTTTGGGGGCATTACTGCCATAGCAGAGGGCAGTTCCTGCCCCTTCCCCTCTAACAGCCCTTGGGCAGGGAGGGGGACCCGCCAGGGGTGGTGGGCTGCCCAGGCCCCATCCTCAGCTCCGGGAAGGCAGTGGAAGGAAGGGGGGACCCCAGCGGGGTAGTCCCGGACTCCCGGGTGCCGGAGGGGGCGCTGGGAGCCCCGCCGCCTGGTTCCGCCCCCGGGGGCGCGGGGCCCGGACGCCTGGGCTCGGCTCGGCGGAGGGAGGGGGCTCGGACGCCCGGTCCCGTCCCGCGGCGAGGAAACACCCCGGGCTTTTCGGGGCGGGGCCGGTCTCGCTTCTGCTTTCGGCCGCTACCTGCGCCCGGGGCAGCCCCGCGCCGGGGCATAAAGAGCGGCGGCGCCGCCCGGCCCGCACCCCGGCCCCGCTCCGTCCATGGCCCCGGCCCGGCCCCGCCTCGAGCTCCTGCTCCCGCTCCTGCTGCTGCTCCTCGGGCCGGCCCGGGGGCTGCCGCTGCTCCGACCCGACTGGCCGGGCTGCCGGGACGCGGCGCGGCGCCTCAACCACCTGGTCCGGGAGCTGGGCCGGCCGCAGCCGCTGGTGCGTGCGGGGCTCGGGGGCGGCGGGCGGGCGGGCGGGGCGGGGCGGCGCAGCCCCGGGACTGACCCCCTCCCCCCCCAGGTGGAGCTGCAGGAGCAGAAGCCCGGGCAGGACCCGACGCCCCGAATCCGCTGCAGCGACGGCTGCGACCCCGGCGCGCTGAGCACCGACAGCTCGGTATGGGGCACCGGGACCCGACACGGGGGGCGGTTCCTGGGGCCAGGCATTAGGAAGAAGACCCGTCGGGGAGGAGGCAGGGGGACTGGGGGGGGGGCCCTGGCTAGGCTCTGTAGTGAAGGGGCAAGGGGGGGCACTTGAAGCAGAAAGCCCTTTGGGGTGGGGGCCCCTGGGCCCAGGTACTGGGCAAAGAGCAGTTCAGGAGGGTACCTGAAGGGGCAAAGCCTTAGAGATGAAGCGGGCAGGGACGCTGGGGGTCCCTAGGACTAGGCAGGGGGAGCAGGGAGGAGGCACCCATTTGCCCTAGGTGCTGGGGGACACCTACAGGCCCCATGCAGGGGGTATAGTGACTGCAGAGCACTAGCAGGTGGCTCTGAGCCCCCTGCACTACTATGGGGGGGATGGGGGAGGTCTTCCAGCCTGACCCTGCTTTCTCCCCCAGCACTGCCTGGACCGGATCTGGCAGGGGCTGCAGCACTACAGGGCCCTGCTGGGCTCCGAGGTCTTTGCTGGCTGCCCCCACGCCCCTGACGTGGAGGATGCCCTGGTGCAGCTCAGCCGCCTGCTGGAGGTGAGCGTGGGCTGGGGAGACAGATGGGGGACATCCCGATGGCAAGGGACAGAGCTCACGGGGTGCCAAGTCTACCGCCTGCACCCAGTGTGACGGCCTTGGGCTAGGGGGCAGGGAGCTGCTGCTAGCCCAGCACTATGGCCTCAGGTGCAGCGGCCACTGGGGGGGGAGAGTTGCCAGCCCATCACCATAACATGAGGCCAGGGGGGCACTCAGGGTACCTGGAGAGGTACTGGGGGGTGTGGGGGCTAGCTGCCTGCCCATCACTGTGGCCTCCAACCCAGCAGGCACTGAGGAAGTAGTTGCCATGGCATCAGGCCAGGCAGACACTGTAGGGAACCCAGGGGAGAGCACTGGAGGGGAAGTTGCCAGCCCATCCCTGTAGCCTCATGCCCAGTGGGCACTGGAGGACCCCCGGGGGGGGCATGAGGGGGGAGCCAGCCCCAGGCCCATGGGCTGAAGCCCAATACTGACCAGACCCCACCGGGGCTTTGCCTTGCAGCGCCCGGGGGAAGGGGATGCAGAGCGGTGGGGAGCGACGCCACAGACGAGCCTGCTCTGGGAGCGCAACATCGTGCAACACCGCACCCTGCGCCAGCTCCAGGCCTTCTCGGCTGTGGTTGCCCGTGTCTTCGCCCATGGTGCCACACTGCGCTAGGCCGCCTGGGGCCTCCCCAAAGTGGGCAGCTGCTGCCACTGGAACAGGGGGCAGACCCCCTCCCACATTCCCCACTTGTGTCCCCAAGCTGGGGCATGACCACTTTCTTGACTATGTATGGGGGGTCTTGTTCTAGAGCCCCCCCCATACTCTATTTATGGGTTATTTATGGGCTATTTATGAGTTTGTCTATTTATGCCCCCTCCAGGGGCTATTTATGGGTTTTAAAAGGGCCCCAGTGCCCACAATAAAGAGGGTTGATTGGTAGAGACTGGTCTGTGCTTTTTGGCTGGGGGGAAGGGGTGTGTGTGCTCAGTGGTGGCCCCTGGTGGTCACACCTCAAGACAGCAGGACCTAGCTCTGCCCTGTGGTGGGGGCTCCTGGTAAGGGTCTCGATTTCTGCCCGCCCCCCATGTACCACAGGTGGCTGTGAAAGGTCGGGTTTATTCACCAGGCTAGAGGTCCTGAGCTAGCAGGGCTCTGCCAGGACAGCAGCAGTACCAGGACTATGCCAGGCAGGAGACAGGCTGGGGGGAGAGGTGGGGGGGGGCTTTCCCACCTGGACTCCTAGGTTCTATTTAGTGACATCCTAACTGGATAAGGCACGGGGCTCCCCGCAGGCTGGGGCAGGGGGTGGAGCCCCCCCAAGACAAGGGGCATGGATGAAAGTGGGGGGGGGCTCCTGGCAGGGACAGGGGGGGCCCCCAGGCCCATCCATTTCTACCCCCGTAATTGCCATCACTGGAAGTCCCTGGGGTCGACCTGCAGAAAGGGGATGTCCCCAGCCTCGGCAAACAGAGACTCTGGGCTGCCTGCCTCCAGCAGGACCCCATCGTCCGGGGTCGGCATGTAGGGATCAGTCCCCAGCTGCAACACATCGGGCACGATGCCTGAGGGAGACAGTGGGTCAGGGGGCTGCCAGGCTGGGGAGGGCACTAGCACCCCATCTCCCCCCACGACCCTGCAGCAGACTCACCGTCCAGCACCAGGTCTTCCTCCAGCTGCTCCATGGCTCCAGGCTCCAGGCTCAACCCCTCAATGAGCTCCAGGGCCTCTGGCCCCAGCTCCACTACCAGGGCTGGGGCTGGGGCTGGGGCTGGGGCTGGGGCTGCAGCTACCCCCTCCTCGGTCTGGCTGCGAGGGTCATCTACCTGCCTGAGACCAAAACACCCCTGGTCAGTGCAAGGAGCTGGGGGTGGATGACTGGGCCCCCCCACACCAAGACAGGGCTGGAGCCCCCCTGCCTCCAACCCCAACACCAGGGGGTGCCCTCAGGCTGCATCCAGTAGGGCAGGACAGGGCACCTAGCTGCCTCACCTAGAGGAGACTGGGATGAGCCGGCGGTTCAGATACTTCTTCTGGGCCAGCAGATCCACTGCAAGAAAAAGGCAGAGGAGAGAGGGTCAGGGACAGGGAGGGGCTGGAGGTTGGGAGTGAGGAGCCCTAGTGGTAGTAAGGGGTCTCTGGCAGGAAAGGTAGTGCAGGTCAGGAGTGAGGGGCCCCAGTAGGCAGGGGGTTGTGGGTTAGGAGTGAGGGGCTCCAACAGCGGCTGCAGGTTGGGAATTAGTGGCCGTGTCGGGGGGGGGTCTGGGTAAGGAGTGAGGAGCCACGGCAGGCAGAAAGCAGGGGCTACACATCAGCGAGCAGGGAAAGCTGCAACAGGGAGCAAGAGGCACCAGTGTCACAGGTGGCCTGCGGGTCAGGGATGAGGGGCCCTGATTTTTTTTTTTTGTGGGGGGGCACGCACCTTTGCGGCTGTTGCTGTAATAGGCCCCAAAGGCCTCGTCTCGGGGCCACTTGGGGTACAGCAGTTTGAGCGGGTTCTCCGGCACGTTCTCGTGTGCCAGCATGTGGTAGTCACGAATGATGTCGGCCAGCGGCAGCGACTCCAGCTCCACCTTGGTGTAGGGCTCCACGGAGCAGAACTCGGGGCGGTCTGTGAGGGTGCGGGGGTCAGTGCCTGCCCCGGCGGCAGGAGAGAACCCAGGTGTCTGGGGGGCCCAGACCCCCCCCAAAACCCAGAGAACAGAGCCATTCATAACTGGTGCTGCCAAGGTGGGGGCCTGGACACCCGAGTCCTACTTCCAGGTGTTCGGGGGGGGGGGCCACAGGAGGAGGAGGCGGGCAGGGAGCCTGGACGCCTGGGTTCCTTGGCCAAGCACAGGGTGGGGAGTGGGGCAGGGAGCCCAGACGCTGGGTCCCTGGCTCACCGCTGCTCCCGTGCTCCACCCAGGTGAAGGTGATGCCGCCATCACGGCAGCTCTCGCTGAAGCGCAGCAGGAAGGTCCCAGTCTGCCGCCGCCGCAGCAGCTGCCGCTCCCGCTTCTTGCTCACAAAGCCCAAGATCAGCCTGGGGGGGGCCCCAAGGGGGGTGGCATGAGCCCCCCAGAGCCAGGGGCTGCCCAGCCCGGCCTCCCAGTCCCACAAGTCCTACCCATCCTTCCACAGCAGGGAGAGGTGCTTATGGATCAGCTCCAAGATCCCGTCCAGCCAAGTCCAGAAGGAGAAGCCAGGAGGGGAGTCCTGTGGGGAGAAACATTAGGCTGGGGGGCCAAAGGACACACATACACATACGCATGCACACCCCTCTCCCCCAAAACCCCCCTGCAGCCTCTTACCTTGGAGAACTGGATCCAGGTGAGGGTGCTCATGGGGGACGCATCTGCCCCTTTAAAAGGAGAGAGTCAGGGTCACTTGGGGGGTGGTGGGAAATGGCACTGGGGTCTAGCTGCCCCCCCTCAGGAAACCAGGTCCAACACTTCTTTGATAGAGAGGGAAACTGAGGCTAGGGTCCAGGCAGCCGGGCTCCTGGGGGACAGCCACATATCTCGGGGGGAGGGGGGCGATGACTGTAGAGCTCATGCTAAGCTGGGGCCTACTCACAAAAGTTAAAATACAAAATACTGGTAATAACCGCACAGGGCAGGAGGATGTAAGGTGGTGGCTCGGCCATCCGAGAAGAAACAAGGGATGTTTCACTTCCCTCTTATCTTACTCTATTCAAGTTAATTTTAAGCAGAGACTCCTGGTTGTCTGCTATGTAACCCCCTGAAAGTCTGCCCTTGACTGATTAGTATGGCAAATCTTTCTTTTCCAGTTAAATCCTGCTTAGGTGCAGGAAGAGCCATTTTTCATGTGTGATAGTCGTCTCCTCCCGATCTGCTTCTTTGATCTTCCAAGGACACTCCTCAAAAAACCCTTGTGGTTTTTTCCTGGTTGTTAATCAGCAGGGATCCGATTAAAAAAAAATAATCCCCATTTTTCAGATATAAAGATGAAACCCAAAATCCACATTTTTCTGCTATTAAAATGAAACCCCACTAACAATATAGATAGATATAATCATCTATCTATCTATATCTCTCTAATTACATATAATCTCTCTCTAGATACCTATATATATTAGTGGGGTTTCATTTTAAAATCACAGAACAGTGTAGATGGGGGGGGGGGGAGGGCCTGTATCCAAGAAGTGGCAATTCCCCCCCGCCATAATGGGGAGGTACCTAGAGGTGGCCATGTTACCCCGGTCCTTAACCATGCCAGTCCTTCACCCTACAGGCACCCTTGTTCTCACCTGCCATGTCTTGTTGGTATAATAAATATAGGGAGGTTGCCCTTGAGCTTTAGTTTTGGGAACGATTGGGTTAGATCCTATTAACCCTGTTGTTTCTACCCTATTTTGATCTCCCGCTTCACCGTGGCTGTTTCCCAAATCTCTCAGCTTTATGGGCTGTATGCGTGGCTCCAGCCACCCCTTTATAATGCCCCAAGCCTTGCAGATGATACAGGCGTCATCTTGCCTAGGCTTCTTATTAATTTGGCTCCTTGTCCTCGTCAGGCTCTCTGCAGCCCTGTCTCTGAGCCCTCTCTGGCTCCCTGCGGCCCCGTCTCAAGTACAGTGCTCTCTCTGGTGCCAGGGTCCCCATACTGCAGTGGGCCCCTATGAGGTCTCCTCCTTCCCCAACTAGCCTCACCCAAGCCACCGGTTGTTATCAGACAGCACACACCCAACCAGCAACCACCATGCTCTGCCCCTTTTAAAGAGGCAAACTCCCTCTCTGAGGCTCGGTGCCTAGTAGGCAAGGATACTTTATGGGCTCCTCGTGTCCCCCTTGTTCTAAGGGGAGCATATCTGCCAACTACCACATCTCTGGGCCCTTCCTTCTCATGGAGGCTTTGCCCTTTAGCTGCTGGTAAGGGACTAACTGCCTGGTCCCAGCCCTGGAGTTTATATGGGCCCAGGGCCCTGCCTCCTCCTGCCAGCTGCCCAGGTGCAGGTGCAGCCAATTCCCTCCTTAACCAGTTGTCCTGGCAACCTGCCCCTCAGTTCTCATCTCTGGTCTAAGAGGAGCAGGCACCTTAGTGCCCTGCTACATCCCCCAGTCAAAGAAAACCAGGATCTCTGTTAATCAGCTCCTTGATAGGTTCCAAACTTAGAACGTTTCAATTTGAATGAATTAGTACTGATAACCATTAAATGAGCAGTTTGATTAAGGGAGTTTTCCAGCCAGTTACTGGATGGGCCTCTCTATTTACACAGCTGCAGGAACACTTTGAAGATGCTAAAAGGGTAAGAGGAAGGAAACGGCTAACAAGAGTGAGAAATCTCGGACATGAAACTCCTGCTGCGCCAGCTCTTGAGAAGCTGAACAGAATCCGATGGCCTCCGTTCGGTGAGTTTGTCACCTTGCAGATAAATACTGGAGTTTACTTCTGTTTGGACTCATTTAACCTAGGATACTTGAAGTGCGTAAAGCCCTTCCTGTCATTTATCCAATGAGGTGTCATGTTAATCCTTTAATACTAGTCCGGGATCCCATTTTACTACCTAACAGCAGGGGAAAAACTGAGGTGTCCTGTGGAGGGGGGAACCCAAGTGTCCAGGGACCTTATTTGGCAGAGCCAAGGCCACCCCAAACCCAGGCCCCAGTGAGGGGGTGGGGTGTACCAACCCCTGCCCTCCCACCCTGTCATACCGAAGAGCTTCTCAGCCAGCATATGCAGTTGGTTGCAGTCCAGCCCACGCCCGGCAGCAGCCATGAACTGCCAGTTCAGTGCCTCGGCCAGCAGGTGCCAGGGAGCAGGGGGGGGCGTCTGGAAGAACAGCTGGTCCTGGGGCGGGGGGAAGCGGGATAGGATGAAAGCTGGAGGGGGGCAAGACCCTGGCCCCCCTCTGCAGTGCTCAGGTCTGAGCACCAGGGGGCACCCCCTGCCCCATTCCCCACCAGACTGGGGGAGGTTAATGGTGGGGGCGCTCTTACCTTGGGATCAGGGCTGAGTAGGTTGAACCAGAGGATGGAGGCCCAGGCAGCTGAGGCCTGGCAGACATTGGAGATGACCACCACAGGCAGAGTGGATGTCTGGGGGCAAGGGGGAGTTAGGGGGGCAGTAGGATGTCTGGGTCCCAGACACCCCCCCCACCCTTGGGCTGCAGCTGCTGTCCCCTTTCCTGCCTCCCAGACCCCCCCATGCTAAAGATAAAGGAAAATCAGGCATCTGGGAGTCAAGTTGTACCACTCCTCCCCTTTCTCCTCCGAGACCTGTCCCATCCCCACCACTCCCACATACGCATACTGAAGGGCTGAACCCATGTGTCCAGGAGTGCCCTGGCCCTGTCTTCTCTCACCTGCAGCTGCAGCTCCACGTCCTGGTACTTGTAGTCTAGCGTGAAGGTGATGAGGTGCAGCTCCTCCGTTATTGGTAGCAGGCCCTGAGGGGAGGAGTTAGAGGTCAGGGTCTCCCCAGCAGCAGGGGCCAGACCCCACCTGGGTTGTTTTTGAGGGGAGGAGCAGGGGGGCATACCTCACTGGCACCTTTGCTGCCCTTGCCAGAGCCCACAGCCTTCTGCTCCTTCAGTGTCTGCCAGGAGAAGATCAAGGTCATGATCAAGCCCCCCAACCCAGTGGCCCAGCAGGGCTCTGAGCTGCCCTTCAGGTCACCAATCCTCTCGAGGAACCCAGGTGTTTCCACCCCCCCCCCCCCAATAACTGGGAGGGAACCCAGGTGTCCAGGCCAGGTGGTGCCGCACCACATGGCGGAAGTCGCAGAACAGCCCTTTGCGATGCCTCTCGTCCAGCATTAGCGTCTTGTTGGGTGAAGTCAGGATGTTGAAGCGCCGGAACCTGGGGTGGGTAATGGTTAGTGACGGGGGCGGGGCATGTATCCCCACCCTGGCCTGGCTCTGGGGCCCCCCAGCCTGGCCCAGGCCTGGGGAGGGTCCCTGGAGAATGCCCCCCTGCCACAGGAGACTTCTCCCCTTCCCCTGAACATACCCAGTCCCCCCACCACCCGCCATGCCCCCTGCAGCTCTTACCCCTTCACATTTGGGGGATCCCTGGAGGAAGAACAAGCAAAGGTCAGGAAGATGAAGACCCGCCTCACCTCCCCAAGACACTTTTCCCCCCCCACCCCCAACTGGTGCTGGAGGGCTATGGGAAGGGACAATGGGACTCACTTGTCACACTCCATCTTCACCACCAACTGCTGGTTCCGGTCCTGCAGCTTCACCAGGAGCCTGAAGGGGGGCAGGGGTCAGCTGGGGGGTAATGCTGGGAGCCCGGTGCCCCTGTTGGGGGGTGGAGCCTAGAAAACAGGGGCATGGCTCACCTGATGCAGGTGGAGAACTTCTGGTTGGTCCTGAGCACCAGCTGGCGCCGGCTGGGGTGGGGCATGGCTGGCTGTTCCTCCACCACAAAGGCGCTGGAGGGTGGAAAATAGTGTGAGCCCAAGCCTTTGCCTGGCCCCCTAACCCCTCCCCGCCTGGCCCCGAGACCCCTCCCCACCTGCGCAGGAGGCTGGCAAGCTGCTCACGGATGCGACGGTCCAGCAGCCCCGGCTCCGTCTCCAGCGGGTCGTGCTGATAGCTGACCTTGGCACGCAGCTCCTGCAGCGTCCGTAGCACCCGCAGCAGCTGAAACAATGCCCCCGCCACCCCCGTGCACCTGCCCCAGGGGAGCAAAGTCAGGATGCTTGGATCACTGCCCAACACCTGGGTTTTGGCATGGGGGTGCGATGCCCAGGCTCCGCCCTGTCCGTGCTCACCAGGCCTCTAGGGAGTCCAAGGCTGTGTCATGGGGGGCGCCCAGGCAGGCTTGGCGCTGCCGCTCACGCCAGGCTCCCAGCTCCTGCAGCACGAAGTCCCGCAGCGTCTCCCCGCGCCCCAGCAGTGCCTGCATCTGTGCCAGCACGTCCTGGGCGGGGGGGCAAGGCATCAGGGAGGGCTGCTCTGCCCCCCCAAACCCCTCCCGGTACACCAGGACCCCAGGGCCCGCCTCACCTTGCGGCTCTGGTCCAGGCTGTTTAGCATAGCCTGCAGCTGCTGAGTCTGGGCCGGCAGCTCAGGGTCTGTGGGGTTTGTCCTCTCTGGAGAGGAAGAGTGGGGGGGGGGGTTGCCTAGTGCCCCCTGCAGCTGGCACTCCTGTCTCCATTGTGCCCTCCTAGCCCCCCAGGGTATTAATAAGGGCAATATCCAAGACCAGGCAAGGGAGCCCACCCAACCCCACATTAAACTCCCCCTTACTGTGTGCCTGGTTTATCTTGTAGACAAAGTCAAAGGTGTCCTGCAGCTCCTCCAGGTGCCGCACCGAGCGTTCCAGGTTCTGGGAGGCAGGAAAGACCCCAGAGCTCCGGGTTCAAATCCCATGGGGGAACACGGAGGGCATGCCCTGCAGGGAATAAGTGGGGGTCTCACCTGCATGGACTCCTGGATCTCGTTCAGGCGCTGCTCTATCTTCTGCTGTCGGTCTGTCTCCATGGGGGGGGCACTCAGGGGGCTGGCTCCTGCCTGCTGGGAGGGGGCAGGGGTTAAGTTGCCGTCTCCCCACACCTACCCTAGGGATGTGGTGCTGGGGGGGGTAAGGGGAGAAAGGCGTTTGAGGCATCTGCCAGTGACCCTCACTCCGCACCTGCAGCCCCTGATCCCCCCCACCCTGCCAGTGCACCACACTCCTGACCCGCAGCCACTGCCCCCACAGTTTCCCTCACTCCTGACCCTCCCCACCGCTTGCCTGCTGGGCCTCAAGCCCCAGGCTCAGGATCCTCTTCTCCTCCCGCAGCAGGTTGGCAATGACATTGGCCAGCTCCTCGGGGCACTCCTCATACCTGGCCTGGCAGACGGCAAGAGGGGGGCGAGGGCAGGGGTTAGTGCCCTGGGCACAGAGACTCCCCCAGCCCCTCTCGTGTCCCCCCACCCCCCTGTACCTGCAGATCGTGCTTGGCCTTGCGCAGGTTGTGCTGCAGCACAAAGCTGTCAGCCTCGGTGCTGCAGCGCCCATACTGCTCGTCCAGTTTTGCCAGCAGTGCGTACAGCAGCATGCGTGCCTGCGATGAGCCTGGCTCTGCCGCCTGCTGCCTGGGGGTGCAGCATGAGGGGCACGCATGGGGGGGAGCCCTGCAGGAGAGGGGCGCTGCACCTGCGTCTACTCCCCTGCATTAACCCTCCCCTGGCCACGGTGGGGGGCAGTTACCAGGCCTGGTCCTCGATCCAGGCAGCCAGGTAATGCCGCAGCTCCATGGGCAGCAGGTCGCTGTGATACAGCTGAAGCACCTGCTCCAGGTGGGTTCTGCCCAGCTCCTGCACCTTCTCCCACTGTGCCATGGCTGGGGGGGATATCTGCAAGGGGAGCCAGGGGGGAGGTGCTCAGAGCGCTGCACCTGGTCCCAAGGGGCAGCCTGAGGGTGGGCTGGGGGGGACTGGAGTGGGCTAGATATGCTCCAGAGCCAGGGCAAGCCCCTCCTCATCTCCCCCACACCCCTGGGCATCTGGCAGAGCCACACGTGGGTCCTTGAACCTGGAGCAGGGCATTCATGGTAAGCCTTGCCCCACTGCCCCGCCCCCCTGGTGGCCATGGCTTCATGTTGCCAGGCCCGGTCCCCCCGCCCCCAAGCCAGAAGGAGGGGCAGGAGGATGTGCAACCAGCAGACAATATTAGAGTGCCCAGCTGAATCCTGTGGGCTGCGGGAAGGGGTTTTCCCCGTTCCTCCGCCCCCTGCAGCCAAGTCAGGTCCAAAACGTCCCAACTCACGCCCCCTGCAACCCCTTTCCCCAGCGCCCGGTGGCTCCAGCTGATCTTTCAGCTCAGTGCATTCAAGCCCTCGTTACGAGGACATTTCCTGGCTCTTCTGTCTGTTTCCAGAGCCACGGGCAATAAGCCGAGGTGCAGCCGCCCAGGGCGAGTGATGCTTGCTGTGCCCTTCTCAGCCCCCCCTGGGCACGTGCCGGCCTCCTGCACAGCACCACCCCAGAGCAGCCCGTCTCCAAGCCCTGCACCCAGGGACACCTGGGGTGCTTCTGGCAGCTCCCAACACGTGGAGCAGGTCGTGGGGCACTTCCTGCCCCTGGACACTGACCCGCCCCAATAGCTGCTGCACAGGTGCCCACTTGCCCCATCAGTGCCTCCAAACTGTGCAGAGCCCAGGGACCTGCTGCTCACTACTGCCCCAGGCCTTTCAGGCCCCTCCAGCAGGCCCCACGGTCTGCTGCTGCCGGGAGGTTTATCAGCTCCCACCAATGCCTCCGTTCGTGCCCCTGGCTTGGCCTTGCTTCCCTTCCTGGGGGGGGCTCTGCTCCCCCCAGGGACACTGGTGGGGGGAAGCGGAGGGCACCAAGGGGCATGATGGCTGCAGGACCTGGCTGGTCGCCCCTGCAGAGCTGGGAGGCCAAAGCCCCCCCCAGGCCTGTCCCGGACACCTCGGCTCGTCCACTGGGGGAGACAGCCAGGGTCCAACTCCTTCCACCGCCCCCCCCGTCCCTGCACTGACCTCCCGCCCACGTCCCCCACTGCTGGGGCACAACCTGGGAGAGACCACAACCCTCGCAGCCTGGCCCCTCCATGCCCCCGCCTCCTCACCGCTGGGGCTCCGTGGGCAAGGGGCAGGGGGGGCAGAGCAAAGGTCAGGGCCAGGGGGTGGGAAGGGGCAGAACCCCCTGCAGCCAGCCGGGGAGGGGGGGTCATAAGGGCCAGCGGCTGCAGGAATGGAAACCGAAAGCACAGGACTAGCCCCCGCCCCGGGCACTGTGCGGGCAGACTCCCCCCTCCACTGCCCGGGGCGGAGGGCTGCTCCGTGCAAAGGTGAGCCCCCCTTCAGGTGCAGCCCCCCCCGCAATGACCCTCCCCTCCCGCGGGCCTGCGCGGGGCAGGAGCCAGGAGCTCCCTGCGCCGGGGCCCCCTACACCCCCACGTGATCGGGCCGCGCCGCCTGCCGGCAGTGGCCCCTCCCTTCACCTCACCTGCCCCCCGCAGTCCACCACCGCCGCTCCCGGACGAGGCCCCTTTAAGGCACCGTGCTAGCCGAACACAGCCCTCCCGCCGCTGCCCCAGCTCCCGGGTCCGGGGATTGGCTGGCTGGCGAAGCCGGCCACGCCCCCTCGGCGCGGCGGTGGGGGGAGGAGCAGTAGCGGGAGGGAAGAGCAACAGCCAGGCGCGCAGCCGGCTTCCCAGAAATGACGTGATGCGGGGCGGGGCCTGGATGGGGTAGGGGCGGAGCCTACCGGAAAGGGCGGGCCCGGCGCTTAAAGGCCCAGCACCATCACACCATTTTTTTTCCCCCAAATTTTTCTGTTCATCCGCAGGCCCCGCCCCCGCGGCCCGGGAGCCCACGGCCCCCGTCACCCCCGGCGGTGCCACCCTGGAGCAGACGAGAACCCAGGAGGCCGGCTCCCACCTTTGACCCCCTCCTGTGGTGCCACCCAGCGAGAGGACCCAGGAGTCAGGGCGCACAAAGCCGTGGCGCCACCTACGCCGTGGGCAGGAAAACGCAGGAGGCTGGGGGCAGTGCCCACAGCGGGGCAGGGGAGCGGGACTCACGGTGGGGAGGACGGGACAGCTGCCCCAAGTGCCACGTCAGAGCCCGTCTGCCCTTGGCGCCCTTGACTTCCCGGCCCCGGGTGACCCAGGTCGTGGTGACCATGGCAGGCCCAGGGTGGGGGCAACAACAGCTCCATGCCCCCCCCACCTAACACACAGCCCACGCCAGGCACTGACCAGACCACGTTTATTTCCTGGAGTCGAAGGCGTCTTCATAGGAAAGGGTCACGGGGCTCAGGCTGGGGCTGGGGGTCGGGGTCAGCGCCACGTCCTGGGTGAAGCGGCTGACCAGCGCGCGGACCCCGGCCTTGAGCCCCGAGCCCAGCACCGCGTTGGCCACGAAGCCGCTGGTGCCGCCCGTGAGCAGCGTGATGGTGTCGAAGCCCAGGTCCCAGGCCAGGTCCACGGCCCGCTCCTCGGCTCGCAGCACGCAGCTGTTGTAGGCGTAATACAGCCCCGTGCCCATGTTGTAGAAGGTGCTGACCACGGGCAGCCACGACACCACGGCGTGAATCTGCGGCTCCGTTTCCCCATCGCAGGCCTCGCGCCGCACCCGGTGCCTGCCTGTCCGCTGGCACTGATGCAGCCAGGCCAGGGCCCCAGGGGTGGCCACAAAAGAGGCACCTTGTAGCCCCACGACACGATAGGCGGTGGTGCCGTGGGGGGCTACGCCAGCACACGCGGGGCCCAGGCGGCTGCAGGCGGCAGTGGCGCCTGGGAAGGTGAGGTGGACACGGGCAGCAGGGCCCTGGAGCTGGACGCCAGGCAGAGGAACTAGCCCAGAGCAGCGCACAGGTGCCGCGCTCCACAGCTGCCCCAGAGGGGAGAGCAGGGGGGTCCAGCCCACGTGGGGCAGCCCGGCCATGCTCACGAGGAGGGCATTGGTATCGGGCACCTCCAGCATCGCATACAGCTCCAGCACCAAGGCCTCAGCTTCAGAGGCGCAGCCGGCACCATGCAGGGCTAGAGCCAGGGCGGCGCTAGCCAGGGCCCGGGGCAGCGGGGGCATCTCCGTGGAGCCCCGCAGGGTCTGGGGCAGCAGGTCGCTGCAGGAGACTCCCATGGCTGCAAGCCCCCTCTGTGGGGGCAGCCGCTGCGAGAGGGAGGCGAGGAGCAACCGGGCCGCGGCCTGGGGGGAGTCGGAGGGAGCTGGCACAGGGGTGCCGGCTGGGTCCCGGTGCTCAGCAGTACCCTGTGCTGGGGCAGACTTGGGCAGGACGTGGCCCTGGAGGCAGTGGCATAGCAGCAGCAGCAGCAGGAGGCGGCGCAGAAGTGACTGCAACATGGCAGAGGGATCCCTGTGCGGCTCTTGCACCCTACAGAGGGAAGGGGTCACAGCACCAAAAGCCAAGACCCCCACCCCACCAGCCAAGCAGAGTTTAAATACCCCCCAGCCCCAGGCAGACCAGGAACTCGTGGAACAGGACTGCCACCCAGCACAGCTCAGGCCTCATGGCTCCAGCTGGGGGCCCCCGCTAAACCCTTGTGTGAAGCCCTCATCCACATGGCGCGCCAGCACAGCCGTACCAAGTCACCCAGCGCTGTGGGGCCCAGCCCAGTCGCATTTCCACCGGCTGCCGCAGGGTGTGGGTGGGATACGGAAGGGGGTCCCGGCCCTGGCTGGCATGGGGTGGGGGTAACTGGGAGGGGGTCTCGTCCCCAGCTCACCTCTCAGCTGTCATGCGCTGGTGTTGGTGCCCAGAGCTGGGCCGTGTGGCTCTGGTTATATGGGGGGTGGGGGGGAGCACTGACCTGTTATCACCCATTGCGACACCACTTCCCAGCAGCCCCCCCTACCCCTGCTGGGCAGACAAACCCAGGGCTGCTCCAACATGGGTTTATTTAACTATGAACATGGAGAAAAAACAGGACTTATCAAACAGTCTCTGGAATAAAAACAGAATAAAAAACTGACAGTAAAGGGTGGGGGAAGAGCCCTCAGTCTTCATCCTCATCCTCGATGTGCAGGTGCTTCCTCCTGCCGGGTGCCGGCTCCTGCTCCCTGGGGTCCCCCCAGGCCGGCTCTGCAGCTGCAAGGAGACCCAGGGGTGGGAGGGCCGTCGGGGGGGGTGACCCCTGCCCCTCCTCCCTCCAGCCCAGCACCTGAACCACCCCAGAGCAGCAGTGACCCCCCTCCTGTGGAGGAGTGCAGTGCGGTTCCAGCTGACCTGGGCTGTCTGGGTCGTCCTCTTCCTCACTGTCCAGCCAGCGCCTGCGCTTGGGTCGGGGCTGAGAGGGGCCGGGGTCTTCCCTGCACAGATAGGAAGAGATTAAGGAGGAGCCACTTCCCCCCACCCCCCAGTGTGGGCAAAGCTCCAGGTGCAAGCAGGAAACTGAGACATGGGCCCAAGGGCAAGGGAGGAGACAGTGGCAGAGGTAGGAGCAGGGCAGGAACAGGCACCAGGGCCCCCCACACTGGTGGCAGCAAAGGGACCCAGGCATCTCGGCTCCCCACTGCCCTTCGTGCTGCTCCCAGCCCCCACCCTCAGCCAGACCAGGAGGGAACCCAGGCATCCAGGGCCCTGCGCCCGATTCTCACCTCTCAGAATCGGACCCGGGTGACTGCTCCGGGCTGGACGATGTGGCCCCTGCAACACGGAGGGGGGTCAGGGAAGGGAAGGGCAGGGCAGGGCAGGGGGCATGGATCCTGGGGAGCTCCCCTGACACCTCCAGCCCCTCACCTGGTGCCAGCTGCTTGCTCTGGGCCAGCTGCAGGGTGCGCATGGCTTGGGCTTGCTGCTCCATGTCCCCCACAGCCTCCTCCTCCTCCGCGGGGTCTGGCCCCCTGGTATCCCCCTGGGCAATGGAGGCGGCCGCCTGGCGCAGCTGCAGGGGACTCAGCGCTGCTGGGATGCGCCAGAAAGACTCCTGGGAAGGGAATGAGGCAGTCAGTGCCAGGCCTGAGTGGCGGGGCTCTGCCCATGCTGCCTCCCTGCAGCGGGGCCGGGGGGGAGGGTCCTACCTGCTCACTGGCTGGGGGCCGCAGGCCCAGAGCACGCAGCAGACGCTGGAACCGTGGCTCCTCCATGGCATCTTCGTTCTCCTCTGATAGTGGCACCAGCGGCACCGGCTGAGCCAGGCCTGGGCCAGGGAGAGCGGGTCAGTGTAGCACCCCCAGCCCTAGTGGGGGCCAGGACAGCAGGACCCCTGATCCTCCCCCAACACGGAGACCCTGACTCACGGGCCTGCTGGCGGTCGGTGGCAGTTCGGCGCAGGCAGGTCATGAGCCACAGCAGGGGCCCGGTCAAGCCTGGGGGCAAAGGTAGGGGTGAGGGGGAGAGATGCACCCCCCAGCCCCCCATTCCCCAATCCTTCCCCCCACTCACCATCCTGCTGCAAGCTCTGGGCCAGCTCCGGGGCTTCCCCTGCGGGCACCAGCTCCCCGACCTCTGCTTCCATGCGGCCTTCCTCTTCCTCCTCCTCCTCTTCGCCCATGTTGCCCTCCTCATCCTCGTCCTCCTGGTGTCCAGCCACAGTTACGTCCTGGGGGGACTCGTCCAGGCCCTGGGGGAGGGGGGTGTCTTTGTTAGAGCCGCATGTTCTGCAACGCACACACGAGCATAGCCACAGGCACTGTCCCCACCAAGCTTTACAAGGACTCGCACGCCCCAGCACGCATACACGTAAGTCAGGCAGCCCACACAGCGCGCTCCTGTCAACCACCCTGCAGACACACTGGGTCATGCACCAATGCGGCCAGCTACCTCACACACATCTTGGACCATGTGTTGCCTGTACCAGGGCACCTTGCACACCCACCCAAGGCAGCCATACCACGAATGTGTCATTCCATGCGTGCACATGTACTGCTGGTCTTCATAGCAGGCCATACATGTGGTTCAGGATGTCACCCCTCCCCCCACTCCCCTTGTCCATCATCCTAGGTGCTACATGTCTCACACACACACATGTGCACACACACGTACTGGGCCTGGCTTCCTCCGGCGTTTCTTGTAGAGCTCTTTGCGCTCCGACACCAGCCCCAGGCTCAGCAGCTTGTCCATGACACGGGCCCGGGACCGCCTGGCCGTGAGGTGCCGCAGGATGTTGCCCAGGATGTCTGGGAGGCAGGGGGGGCATGAGTGGGGGGTCCCTACCCAGCCCCCGCCATCCCCCCCACACACACACACTCACCATCCGTGCCCTGGAACTCCTCAAAGAGCCGCTGTAGCTCCAGCTCCTGCTCCTCTGTCCACAGCACTATGTTTGTCCCCTTCCTGCCAAGCCAGGGGGTTCACTTGTCTATCCAGTGTCTGTCCCCCACCCCTGCCCCAACTGAGCAAGGGCATGAGGAGGGGGCTGCACCCACAGAGACAGCAACGGAGCTGGGAGAGAACCCAGGCATCCAGGGTCCCAGACTCCCCCTGCTCTAACCCCCCAGACCTCACTTCCCTCCCACTGCAGGGAGAAAACCCAGGCGTCCGGGCCGGGCTCTCTGCTCCTGTAACCCCTAGGCCCGGGGGCTGCTGCAGGAGCCAGCACCATGGCAGGACTGCCCTGCTCCCTCAACCCCCGTGCTCACCTGGGTGGGGGAAAGTCGTGGGCACTGTGGGCCAGCCCTAGCTGCACCAGCTGCTTCACCACCTGCTTGCGGGTACGGGCAGGGCCGGGCAGATGCGACAGGATGTGGCCAATGACATCGTCGTCTGGGAGGGAACAGAGGAGCATTTGACCCCCTTCCCCCAAACTGCTCAGGGGGCAGGGAAGCCACTGCAGCACTGGAGGGTGGGAACTGAGGCATAAGGTGCCAGCTCCCTGCTCTAGCCATGGGACCCAGAGCTGGGAAGGGGACTCAGGTGTCCAGACTCCCCCCAGGCCCTGCCAAGTGTGTGTGTGTGGGGCGGGGGTGGGCGCTGGCTGGTACCTTTCCTCTCCTTGACCTCCAGGTACAGCTGGCGCAGCTGTTCCTCCTCCTCCTCTGACCACATGGGGCCGCATCGGGCACTGGAGCTGGGGGAAGATGCTGGTCACGACCCTCCAGCCCCCTGCCCCTGCCAGCCAGGCCCCTGGCAAGGGGCATAGCAAAGCATTCTGGGTTTGGGTGACCCAGGTCCGCTCCCCTGCTGCCCCATGCCAAGCAAAGCCCACCCCCAGGTCTCACCCCTGGGGCTCATAGGTGCCGTAGCCCTCAGTCATCTCCCGCACGGCGCCCATGCCCTTCCAGAACAGCAGCTCCACGAAGGCCTTCTGGTTGGCAGCCACCAGCGCAAAGAACTTCCCCACCACGTACTTGGCCAGGGTCACTAGCTCCTGGGGGATCAGAGGTCACCACACCCAGCTGCCACCCACTCCACAGGACAGGGGTGGAGGCACAAGCTGGGTCTGACCTGGGGGTGCTGGGAGGGGTTCGAGGGGTCAGGTGGGACTGTCCTGGGAAACCACTGAAGTGTCAGATGTACTGACCTGGAAAGTGGTGGGGGCTAGAAGGGGTCAGAGGTCACTGACCTGCGGGATGGCAGGAGGTGACAGAACGCACTGACCTGGGGAGGGTTCAGAAATCAGGTGGGATCAGGGAAGGGTCAGGAGTCAGGCAGTATCAGGGACCTGGGGGGCGGTGGGGGGGGGGGGGAAAAATCGGGGGGTCAGGAGGCACTGACATGGGGTTTGGGGTCAGGCAGCGTTGGGGGCACTGACCTGGGGGGCAGCTGGGTCATGCAGCAGACGGCGGAAGGTGCTGAAGAGCGAGAGCTGGCAGAGCAGGCCGGGCATGCCCAGGCCTCGCGCCAGGCGCTGCAGCATCCGCGCCACGTAGTGGTTGGTGCGCGGCCCGTTGCGCTCGTAGTCCCGCAGCAGCAGCCCGTAGGCGCGCAGCACCGGCACGCATGCGAACCTGCCACCCCCGCAAATGCCATAAGCCAGGCATCCTGGGATAGCCCCACACCTCCAGTCCCACCGCCATGAGCAAGACCATCCTGGGATATCTCTGTCCCTCAAGCACTACCTAGCCCTGAACAAGGCATCCGAGGATAGCCCTGGCTCTGCCCTGACATAAATGAGCAAAGCATTCTGGGATAGCTCTGCGCCCGACTCCTACCCTGACACCCCCTGAACAAAGTATTGTGGGATGGCCCCACCACTCCACACCAGCCGCCATGAGCAAAGCACCATGGGATCGCTCTGCCCCGCTGGCCCCCAGCGCACCTTCCCTCCCAATCCACAGCCCCTTGCTCCCCCTGGTGCCCTGCACTGGGTGAGTAGGGCATCATGAGATACCCCAGCTCACCTGCCCCCTCACTCACCGCTTGAAGTAGTCCTGAAAGCTGAACTCCTTCTCCGACACGCGGACAGCCTCCAGCTCCTCGTCTTCATCCTCCTCCTCGTCCTCGCCTCCCTCCGGCTCCTCCGCTTCGGCCTCCGCTGGCCCTGCATGGGGAGGGGGTCAGCCCACATGTGTGCGCATGGGACTCCCAACTTGGGCACAGCCAAGGCATGCGGGGGCTAAGCCCGGAAGGGCAGAGGGCATGGACACCCCCCACCCCCGACTGCAGGCACAGCCAGGGGGACTCACGGGGCAGCGGAGCAGAGAGGATCTGCTGCAGCAGCTGGATCTCGTCATCCAGGCTGGCGTTGGGGACCCCAAACACATCACCTTCGGGCCACACCTCCCTGGAGGTACAGGGCAAAGGTCAGAGGTGGGGGGCATGGGCCCTCCCAGGGCAGATCCCTGGGTGGGGGGAGCAGGAAGCTGTACCTGGAGGCGCGTAAGAGGGCCAGGGCACGGGGAGCATCACCGGCCACCAGCCCAGTTTGGATCCGCGCCAGGGCCTGCGCCCGCTGCTCCTCCACTGGCGTCTCAGCTGCAGCGTCAAAGGGCACTGGCACCTCCTTTGGCAGCTCCTGCAGGCACAGGCATGGCCGGGGTAGTGGGCGAGGGCACGACCAGGCCCCTCCTGTCCGAAGTGGGGATTCTCTTCCCTTCGGACCTCAAACTCTGAGTACAGCCCCCGCCAGCCAGGTGTCCCCTTACCTGGGCACAGACTTGGAGCTGGGCCTCGAGCCTGGGCCACAGAGCATCCAGCTCAGCGGGGCTAGGGGACGCCGGGGTCGGGCGTGCCCGGGGCTTCTTCCTCCGGCGCTGCTTCTTGTTCTGCAGGACGGACAGTAAGACCGGGGAGAGCAGAACCATCCCCCCTGCCCCCCAATCCTACCTCCACCCCCCGGGACACCTGGACAACAAGGCTGCGGCGCTGGCGGCAGAAGCGCTCGAGCAGGCGCAGGAAGAGGTGCGTGGCCCCAGCCAGGTCCCGCAAGAAGGCGCGGGGCTGCTGTGCTGCGTTGAACTTGCGGAAGAGAGTGAGGAAGAGCTCGCGGAACTCCAGCACGTAGAAGATGTTGTCTGGAGGCGGCAGGGGGCATCAGCACCAGGGCCCCCATGCCCCCGGCTGGGGGCAGGGGAGGGGAAGCGGGGTGGGCACTCACTCTTGAGGACGTGGCTGCCGCGGCGCACAGCCGGGTCGGGTGCCCGGTCCATCTCCTGCAGGCTCAGCAGCAGCTCCTGGTAGGCCTTGAGTGCCAGGTGCATCCTGCGGGGGGAGATGCCAGCTCCTGAGACCCCCACAAGGGGATGGGGAGAGAACCCAGGCATCTGGGCTCCCAGCCCCGCTGCTCCCACCCCCACAGCCTTGGCCCTCCTCCCAGAGCTGCGGGGAATCCCAGCATCTAGGTGGCACCCACCTGCGGGCCCAGGCAGGAATCTGGGGCTTGTCTATCAGCATCATCTCATAGCAGAAGCGCAGCTGCTGCTCCACGGCGTGGAAGGCACTGACGCTGAGCGCCTCCGACACCAGCTCAGCCCGGAATCCGCGTGCCCGCGAGAAGCCCAGGAAGAAGCTCAGGGCCCAGAGGTAGAAGGTCTCATCGTGATCCTCCGCCCGTGCCCGCCCCAGCTGCTCCTGTGGGGGGCAAGGGGTAGCACAGCGGGCGCTGAGGGACAGGGATGGTCCCCCCAGGTCCTGCCCACAGACCCCGCTCCAGCTCCTGCCAGCTCCCCTTTGCCCTTCCTTGCCTCTTGAGCCCTGCTGGTGCCCCTCACTCCCAACCCGCAGCCCCCTGCTCCCCCCACCCACCCCGTGCCCCTTATTCCCAACCCGCAGCCCTGCACCTTGACAAGGGCCATGAGGCGGTTGAAGCCGGAGCGCAGAAAATCCTCGCAGAAGCCGCGCAGGAAGAGCCGCACGTTCCGGGCTGAACGGCGCCGCGGGGTCGGATCGGGAGGGGGCTGCCGGTGCCGTGGCACCCGGGCCCCTGGCTTGCCCAGGTCTGAGCTGTAGTGACACACCTGGGGTGGGGTGAGACAACATGTCAGCTCCCATCTCCCTCCTGGGATCTCCCCCAGTCCTGTGAACCCCCCTCAGCCCCGGTGCCCCTTGCTCCTGAACCACAGCCCTCAGCCCTCTCCTGGGATCACTCACGTTGTGCAGCCCCTTGTGAAACACGACGTCTCTGTCTCCGATCGACTTCAGGCCCTGGATGATGTAGGAGCCGCCGAAGCGCGAGTGCCTGGTGGGGGCAGAGAGATGAACGTCATTCGGGGTGGGTGACAAGCAACAAGGCTAGCACCAGCCCCTGTCCCCCAGTGCCCCTCACTCCCAACCCACAGCTCCCTTCCCCCCGGTGCCCCTCACTCCCAATCTGCAGCCCTGCCTAACCTAGTGCCACGCTGCCGCAGGCGGCTCCTGCGCTCCACCATCTCCCGCTGCCTCAGGGCCTCCAGCTCCCGGGCGTCCTCATCCTGCTGCGCTGCTATGCGGGGCTGGCCCGTGGCTGCCAGCTGCTCCGGTGTCTGGGGGGGTGAGGCACGAGGTGATCACAACCCCCTGGCATGGCAGCAGCTGCCTTCCTCCTACCTGTGCTGTGCCGTATCCTAGCATGCCATGCTCCCCAGGGCTGGGGGCTGTGCAGGGCAGTGGACCCCCCACACGGCTGCAAGAGGGTGCATGCCCCAGGCATGGTACTGCTAACCCAGAGCCCTCTGCCAGCCCCAGCCCTACCGATGCCTCTCACTCCCAACCCACAGCTGCCTGCCCCACCGATGCCCCTCACTCCTGACCTGCAGCCCCCTACCCCCCAGCTGACCTGGTCGCGCAGCATGAGGGCGATGACCTCAAGGACGTGCAAGGCCCACTGGGCCTCACTGGTGGCACAGGCCAGGAACTGGAGCAGATCATCCATGCCGCTGAGGTGCACTGCCCAGAGCACCCGGTCATGGGCACTGGCATCATCATCCACGCTCTGCCAGGGCAGGGGGGGCACAGACCTGAGGGCATGGGGGGGCAGGGCACCCCAGACCCAGGGCAGGGCCCCTCAGGCTCTAGGCACCAGCTCCAGAATGGAGTCAGACCCCCCCACAAGAGCAGAGACCACCCCTCAGGCCCCTCTCCAGTTGCTCCCCGCCCACCACACACCTTCTCCTCCGTGGGCTCGGCCGGGACGTGCAGCACGTTGCGCACCAACAGCAGGATGCGCTCGATGAGCAGCGCGTCCTCCTCCTGCCGCTGCTCCCAGTCCTGAGGGTGTCAGGGGGGCTCAGCCATGGGGGCTGGGGGCAGAGACATTCCCCCTTGCCCCAGCCCCGCCATGGGAACAAAGGGCATGATTCATGCAGGCTCCTCTGGATCCACCCCCCAGCTCAGGTTATGGGGAGGTCATGGCGGGGTGGGCAGGACTTACCAGCTGCAGCAGGTCGTAGAGCTTCTCGCTGAGGACCCCGAAAACCTTCTCACTGGCAAATGCCTGCAGTGGGGGAGGAAGCCTGGTCATGGGGGGGGCCCAGAGAGCCCCCCATGCCCCCCCACCCCACAGGACTCACCTCCTTGTAGGCCTGCAGGTGCGACGTGATCTGGAGGAAGTGGTGCCGCTCGCCAGGGACCTTGGGCACCTTCCCAAAGCACAGCAGAGCTGGCTGGGTCAGGTTCACCAGCAGCCTGGGGGGCAGAGGTCACAGAGGTAGAGGTCACGGGGCGGGGGTGGGGGCAAGGGATTGCCAGGCCCCGAATCTCTGCTTCCAGCAGAGGTGGGACCCAGGCATCCGAGCCCCACAACCTGAGCAGAGAGGAGGCAGGGCCGGGGTCTCTGCCTGGGCTGCAGCATTGGATTCCACTAGGCTTTGGGGTGCGGGGGTTGTGGGACAATCCCAGCCCCAGTGCATGCTGGGGAGGGGGGGCACCTGATGATGGCGTCGAAGAGCTGGGCATCACTGGCGTGCTGCACCAGCAGGGGCAGCAGGTCGTTCTGCAGGATCTGGGCATCCCCCAGCTGCTGCCGCACGTCACGCGTCTCATCCTCATGGCGCAGAAACCGGATCAGGTCCTTCACGCTCTCTGTGGGGTGGCGGGGGGAGGAAGAGCATGAGACCCCCCCCACGGGACCCAGCAGGACATGGGGGGAAGCCAGGGGTCCTGGGCACCAGCACCTGCTTGGAGCCCTGTGGAGGGATGGGGCAGCCCCCCCAGCACCAGCCCCGGATCGGGGCCCTACCAAGGCAGTCGGGTTCCTTGTGGTAGGTGTCGCCCTCCAGGCACCCGAGGGCGCTGCACGTGGCCAGAAGCTCGCAGTTCATTTTGCCCTAGGGGGGCAGAGGCATTGAGACCCTGTGTCCAGCCCCCGCCAGGGCAGAGCCCAGCTCCACCCCCTGCCCAGCACTGTGATCCCTCCTCCAGAACCGGGGAGAGCCCAGGGGCCCCAGCTTCCCATCCACCTCCCCAGACCCATCAGAGCCCCCCTCCCCTCTTCCAGCAGAGATGGGACGCAGGCATCCAGGGAGTCCCGGGAGAAGCCCCGAGAACCCCCTCTTCCCTGGTCACTATGGAAATGGGGGGGGGTTGCTAAGCAACATGGACCCTACTTCCTCCTGAGCCAACGGGGCGGGTTGCTGATGCCATATATGCAGGGACCCAGGCCCCCAGCCCCCACACTGGACCACCCGTCCCACCATGCAGGGACCCAGGCGTCCAGGCTCTGGGCTCCCACCCGAAGGACCCGGGGATGTGGGCTGCAGGCCCCCCAGAGGGACCCTGGGCCCGTCTCTGCCCCTGCTCCGCTCCCAGGGCTGGAGAGAGGAAGCCCAGGTGTCTGGGCAGAGCCAAGCAGCCCCCCCAACCTGCAAAGCCTGGGGGGAGCAGGGGGCACCGCCTGGCCCTGCACTGGGGGGGGTAATGCACCCCCCGAAGCTAACTCGGTCCTGGATACCCGAGGTCAAAGGTCAGCTGGAGCCTGCAGAGCCGGGCACCCAGGAGTCCTGGCTGGGGGGGGGGGTGTTAGGGCCGAGGGGGGCAGAGGGGCCGGGATTAGCCCCTCACCCCAACCCGAACCCCTCCTAGCCCCGTGCCCAGGGGCCGCCTCCAGGGGGCTTGGGGCGACCCTGGCCCAGATCCGGCCCCCAAACCCTCTCATTGCAGGGCCCCGATCCGGATTCTGCACCCCACCCCCCCGGCCACGGACGGCCCCGATCCGACCCCGCACGCACCAGCCTAGGACACCCTGCGGACCCCACCGTCACCAGCAGCGCAGCTCCCGCCAAAACCCTCAGGCTCCGCCCCACCAGCGGGTCTTAAAGGGGCCGCGACCCCGTGAGCACCACGGGGGACAGCCAGCCAGCACTGCTGGGGAAACCGAGACATGGGCGGGCACCGATCGGATCGGAGCTGAGCCCAGACGTCCCGCCTCACCCCCCACTTGCAGCGCGGGTCGGGGTGGGGGGGAGGGCTTGGGATGCACCCCTCCGCACTAGGGTACACGGCCCCTTTAAGAGCCGCCTGAGCGGAGCGAACCAACTGTGGCAGCAGCGGAGGGCGTGGGGGAACACCCCCGCTCCGGGAATGGTTCGCTCCGGCATGAAGATGCAGCTGCTTCTGGGGTGGAGACCCCGATCCCGATGCCTGGGGCCCCGGGGGAGAGACCTCAGGCGTCCGCCCCCCCGCCCCCCGAGCGACCCCCGGTCCAGAGCTCTTACCAAAAATAAAATACAACGTTTAATGAGATCAAGGGGGGGTACAGGGGCGGACCCCCCAGCAGTGGGGCCGGGGGCACACGGCAAAGAGGCGGCGGGGCCCGATCCTGGCCGCAGGGCCCCAATCCTGGAGGTTGGGGGGGGTGCAGCTCCGATGGCACGGCTCTCAGGATCCGGCCCGCGCCCCCAGCTGGAGACTTCAGGAGGGCAGCACCAGCCGGGGGCGACCCTCGGCCCAGCCCTGGGCGGGGGAAACTGAGGCACGGAGAGGGGTGAAGTGGGTTGCCGAGAGACTCTAGCCGCTCTAGCCACTAGACCTGCCTGCTTCCCCGGGCCTGGGGCACAAATCCTGGAGCCCCAGCTCCCCTCCCCCCCAGCAGGGGCAGAACCCAGGAGTCCAGGTGTCTGGCCCCCTACTCCTCCCACGGGACCCCCCCAGCCCCGCTGCTCTCCCAGGCCTGGAAAAGGAACCCAGGAGTCCTGCCCCCCCACTCTAACCACTACACCCTGCTACTTCCATTGCTCTGCTGAAGAGAACTGGCCTCACATAGGGGGCAGTGACATGGGGGGACCACGACCCCCACTCCCTTCCCTCCCCTGGGGTCTCCACGCATGCACGCACGCACGCACACACACACGCACACGCACGCACACACACGGGCTTCCGTGCCTCAGTTTCCCCCGCATGAGTTGGGGTCAGCACGGCAAAGAGGGAGAACAGAAAGAAAGGGACAAGGAGAGGGCAGAGACCCCCCCACCCCAACCACCCCCTCCCGGGCACAGATGCCCCCCAGGAGCTGGCTCTGGCCCCTCTTCCCCACAGTCCTCCAGGGCCCAGGCTGGGCCCCCTCCAGGCGGGGGCAGGTGTGTGCGTGGGGCACTGCTTGGGTGCAGCTCACAGTGCCTGTGTCTTCAGCTCCAGGGGCTCCCCGGGTGGCTCCGGGGGCGAGTCGGCCTCCGCAGGCTTCTCGCCCTTGAGGATGGCCAGGCGTTCGGCCATGCCCCGCGGGCGCGGGAACAGGACGAAGTCATAGAGCAGGCCGCCCACAGCGCCGCCAATCACTGGGCCCACCCAGTACACCTGCGGGCAGGAGAGTGGTCAGAGCCATGGGTGGGGGGCCGGCGAGAAAGGCACCAGGGTGATTCCCAGCGAGCACTACAGGGCCCAGGACACACGGGAGAGTGTAGGCTTGTCCACAGTCCCTTTCTGCTGTGGAAACGCAGCTGGCTCCGGGGTGTGACAGGGCAGGGATAGCTCCCCCCCAGCTCTGAAATGCAGCTGGCTCTGGGGTGCAACCGGACCCCTAGTCCCCCCACTCCCTGGACAGCAGAGCGCCCCCTGCTGCTCCCACTTACCCAGTGGTTGGTGAAGTTGCGAGTAAGGATGGCAGGTGCGAAGGCGCGCGCGGGGTTCATGCCGGCACCTGTGTAGTACATCTGTGGGGGACGGCTGCGGTGAGACAGGACTCCCAGGACCTCCGCCATAGAGACCAAACCTAGATTGTCCCCGGGACCCCCCCCCCGGCTCCAGAGAGCTGGCTGAGGGGCAGGGGGTCACTCTACCCCACCATCCATGGTCCTGGCTGGGGAGGGGGACCCTCTGGCTGTGTGCAGCGGTGGTTGGGCAGTTGGGGGAGGGATTAAGCAAATGGTGGGTGTGATCAATGCATATGCAAATAAAGCCAGGGGGATTTGCATAAAGGCACCAAACCATGGGGATGGGAGGGCACAGAGCCTCAGCATGGGTGTGCATGTGTGCACGAGTATGTGTGCATGTGAGTCAGTGCACACGCGCGTGTATATGCAAGCCTTACCCCAAAAAGGTGGCCGAGGGTGAGTGATAGCCCCACAGCCAGGGCCACGGAGCCCATGCGCCCATTGCGCCGCTCGTCGTAGGTGGCAAAGATGCAGAGCACGAACTGCAGCGTCAGGAAGAGCTCCACCGTGGTGGCCTGGCCCAGGCTCAGGCTTGGGTGTATCTGTGGGGGGGCGGATGATTGGGGGGGTCACAGAGGCACTCATGGCCCCCCAGCCCTAAGCACCCCTCCCCCCAGCTTGCAGCCATTGTTACCCACGCTACTTTGCAACAGTCTCTGCCACCCGCCCTCCCCAGGAATGCCCTGCAGGGGTCCTACCCCATCTGCAATTCCCCTTCCTTTTAGGAGTAGCTACAGGGCCCCCCAGCACCCATCCCATCAGGCACCCCAGCTCCGGTGGCCCCCAAATCCACCCCCAATTAGGCACCCAGGCTAGAGGGTCCCCCAAATCAAGTCTCTCCCCAGCTAGGGAGAGCACCCCAGTTAGACACACCCCAGCTAGGTGACCCCCAAAATCCACCCTAGACCCACCCCAGCTTGGGGGGCACCCTCAGACACCCCAATTAGGGACCCCCCCAAATCCATCCCCACCCCAGCTAGGGGATACCCCCAGTCAGACACCCCAGCTAGTGACCCTCCCCCAAATCCACCCCAGACAGACCCAAGCTAGGGGGCCACCCCCAGTCAGACACATCCCAGCTAAGGACCCCCCAAATTCAGACCCAGGGCCCTCCGTGCCCCCCCCGCCTGGAGCAGACGTGCCCCAGCGAGGGTGCCCCCTGTTACCGTGTTGAGCCCCAGGTTCCCACGGATGGGGGCAGGCGTGACCCCGTAGAGCACGGCGGCACCTGCCACAGCGCCCAGCACCTGCGCCGTCATGTAGAAGAGGGCGCGCAGCAGTGAGAGCTGCGAGCCCAGCAAGAAGGCGAAGGTGACGGCCGGGTTGACGTGGGCGCCGCTGACATGGCCCAGGGCCTGCACCAGGGTGGCCAGTGCCAGCCCGAAGGCCAGCGCCACGTGCAGGGGGTTGAGGGGCCCCGCGGCCCAGCGCAACGACGCACCCAGCCCGAAGAACACGTAGAAGACAGCGCCAAAAAACTCGGCAAAGACGGCGCGCCAGAAGGAGGGCGACCGCAATTCCCACATGGTTGGGGCGGGTGGGGGGCCGGGGAGCCGGGCTGGGCTGGGCGGTGCCGGGTCCAGACTCCAGGCGCGGCCCCCGAGGGCTCGGGTGCTTTATACCAGGGCCGGGGCCACGTGGGGTGGGGTGGGGGGGGGGCTGGGGCCAGCCCAGGAGGTGGGGACCGGGGCATTAACCTCTTCACTGCCTTTGGGTGGGGGTGGGGGGACCTTGGCTTTATAAAGAGCCCCCCCCAGCAGGGGGCAGGGAGGGTCCTGGGAGCCTTGGGGAGAACCTGGGGTGGGGGGCTTTGTGGCAGGGGTGGGATGCAGGCAGGCAAAGGGTGGCTCTGCCCCCCTTGGGGTGCACAGGGAGACACACTGAGGCTCCCCCAGGCCAGCCAGTGCCCCTCACTCCAGACGCACAACCCTGTGTCCCCGCAGCCCTACCAGTGCCCCTCACTCCCAACCTGCAGCCCCCTACCCTGCCAGTGACCCCTTGCTTCCACCCTGCAGCCTCCCCTCAAAAGCAGTGCTGGTGCCCCTCACTCCTGCCCTGCAGCCCCTTCCCTGACCTGTTGCTTCTGCACCCCACTCCCAGGCCCAGACCCCCCAGAGGGCTGCAGGATCGGGCCCTCTCCTGCCCCCCTGGGGGGTAGGGGGCTGTGTGCTGGGGAAGGGAGGGGGGTTCCACACAGGCTTAGTGGGCACTAATCCGCCTGCCCTGCCTGGGGATTAGCTGGCCCCAGGGATTGGCGGGCGGCCGGAATCTGCCAGGGCTGCAAGTAGCAGCGATAAAGGCTTTGCTGGGCTCAGCACCCGCGGCCTGGGCTGTTCTCTGGGGGGGGGGGGCACGACTCCCCCCTTGGGCAGCAGCTCCACGGCCCTGAGCTTCCAGAAGGCCATCCCTGCTTCCCCTGTGTGGGGGTGGGGTGGGAGGGGGTCATGCAACTCATCACAGCTCATCACCCCCACCCTTACCCATGGGGAAACTGAGGCACAGGGCAGGGCAGTGTCTGCCCCAAGGCAGGAGACCTGGCTCCCAGCCACCCTCCCTTCCAGCTTCAGGACTGAGTTCCCGGGCTGATCTCATGGCCAGAAGTGCACCCCACCCCCAGCCTCGGTCACCCCCGCCCCGAGCCGTGGGACCCGGGGAGATGCAGAGACGAGAGTCGACTTGATCTGGAGCCGTTTAATGGGTGCGAGAGGCTCCGTGCAGGGAGCCAGCACCGGAGCTGGGAAAGAACCCAGGCGTCCAGGTGCCCAGCCCCCAGCTCCAGGGCCCAGGTCTCGCCCGGGGTGGGGGTGGGTCGAGGGGGCCAGAGGCACTAGCCGGTGCTAGTCGACACCAGGGGCTGGGGGGGGGCCGGGGGCCAGCAAGCGAGGAGCCTGAAGCACTGGTGGTCTCCACAATGCCCACGTCGCGGCAGGTCAGGCAGGCCCGGAGCTGCTCCCGCGCTGCCGGTCCCGCAAACAAAAGCTCATAGGTGAGGCCACCCAGCACTGCGCCCAGCCCCGGGCCCAGCCAGTACACCTGGGGGCAGGGGGCAGGGGTCAGGCAGTGCCCAGTCCCAAGTCCAGCGAGTACACCTGGGGGGCAGGGGGCAGGCAGGGCCCAGTGCCCAGTCCCAGGGACCCAGCCCCTTTGAATGGGGGGCTCCAGCTGGGCCTGTGCCCAGACTCCTGGATCCCCTGCCCCAGCTCACCCAGTGGTCGTCCCAGATGCCCGTCACGATGGCCGGCCCCAGCGACCTGGCGGGGTTCAGGCTGCCCCCTGAGAACGGGCCCTATGTGGGGGAAAGAAGGGGGTGACCATGCACCATCGGGCTTGGAGCTGGGGGGTGGGGAATGGGGCTCTTACCACAGCCAGGCCTCCTGCAGCCAGGGAACAGCCCACGGCAAGGCCCCCCATGCCAGCGCCCTCCCGGCGCCCGCGGTCCTCGGCGGCGAAGATGGTCAGTGCCAGCTGGAAGGTGCCGAAGAGCTCCATGGCCAGTGCCTGCCCTGCGTGGCCACCCACAGGCACCTGCAATGGCACCGTGATGGGGGTGGGGAGGGATTTAGGAGGCTGGAGGGTAGGGAAGGTACTCACGCGGGTAACGAGGCGGTCACCAGCGGGTGCGGGCAGGGCCAGGCGGAAGGCGCCAGCGGCCAGGAGGGCGCCCAGGCCCTGGGCCAGCAGGTAGGCGGCGGCACGGGGGGCGTCCAGCTTGCGGGCGCAGAGTCCAGCCAAGGTGAGCGCGGGGTTGGCCTGGGCCCCGCTGACATGGCCAAAGCAGCAGGCCAGCGCCGCGGCCGCCAACCCCCCTGCCAGGGCCGGCTGCAGGGGGCTGGGGGCTGCGGGGGCCGAGGCGCCCAGCACCACACCCACCAGCACCAGCGTCCCCACCGCCTCCGCCAGCACCGGGCGCCAGAACCGCCCACTCCGCAGCTCCTGGGGGCGGCACAGGGTCAGGAGGGTCCTGATGCCCCAGGATCTTCATCCTCTTTGCTGCCCTGGGGGTCCTGGGGGGGCTCAACTCCTGCCCCCCTCCAGTTCTCCCCACTCCCAAGGCCTGGGGGAGGACAGCTGCTGCCTGTCTAGGGGCTGGGGGGCGCAGGCATGGCATGAACAAGTCACCCTGGCTCTTACCTCCCCGATGGCCATGGTGTCGCGACACCCAGGTGTGCAGGCAGCGCCGGACGGAGGGGTGGGGGGCTCCTGAGTTCCTTTTAACCCCTTCCCAAGTGCCCCCCCCCACCTCACCAGGCTCCTCTTAAAGGTGCAGTGCCCCCAGCCTTGCTGGCAGAGTCTGGGGACCCCCCTCCAGCTCCTACTCTGAACCCAGCCCTGCAGGTGCCCCTCACTCCCGACCTGCAGCCCCAGGCACCCCGAGCTTCTCTTAAGCAGAGGCTGCCAGTGTCACCAGCCCATGCTGATGCTGGGCCCAGACCAGCCCCTGGCGGGGAGGGTGCCCAGGTCCCCAGTTCCCAACCCTGGGGGGAGCTGGGAGACCTGGAGATGCTGTGGTTCCTATGGCAACACAGGCATTGAACCAGCACCAGGTGTACGGGGGACCGGGCAACCGCTCTGAGGATCTTCAAAGGCTCCTTAGGATCAAAGGAGCAGGGAGGAGAGGGAGCAGGAGGCCACACAGGGCTCCAGGAGGACCCTTGTGATCACTCCAGCTTGCACACGCATGTGTGAGGAACAGGCAGCCCCTGGGGGGGATGCATGCAAGGGAACAGGGAGTGTGTGATGGCACCTGTGGCCTGCAGACGATAAACCCAGAAGTCCGGGGGCCTTGGCCAGGGGTGCGGGGGCTGTGCTGCAGCCTCAGGACACCCCACGGAGGACTCCCCTGCTGGCTGCTAGCTCAGCAACCCCCCTCCCGCCCTCACGTGCTTTGAGTCAGCGAAGCTTTAGTGCCAAAGCCCCTGGCTCAGCATCCTGCCCTCCCCGCCTCCATTCTTCCTGCCTTTCATGGCCCTGCTGACTCGCTGCAATACCCAGAACAATCCCCAGGACAAAGGGCCCCCCTGGCAGCCCCCCCAGCACGTGCCGCCCGCGGGGTCCTGCTGCCGACCTGTGCTCAGGGCCAGAGCACCCCCGTCAGGAAGGCTTGGGGGGGGAATGGGGGGTGCTACAGGCGAGGAAGAGC
Source organism: Crocodylus siamensis (assembly GCF_052110815.1). Lineage (NCBI taxonomy): Eukaryota > Metazoa > Chordata > Crocodylia > Crocodylidae > Crocodylus > Crocodylus siamensis. The sequence continues at coordinate 6,313,422 of NC_143400.1, forward strand.
TGGGGGACACGAGAAGGTGGGGGGGGGCCAGGTGGCCCCAGCACCTGGGGAGATGCCCACAGCTTGGGGCAGGTGCCTGCCTGGAGTTGGGGGGATCCATGAGCCCGGGGCCCTGCTGCCATCCCAGTAATAGCACAGACCCCAGGAGCCACTGCATCTGCCCCTCTCCCAGGCCAGGGTGGAGCCCAGGCCCTCAGTACAGGTAAGACCCCGCCACCAGGCCTGGAGAGGTCAAATGTCACGGGAAGCCCCGCCCCCACCTCACCAAGATGGCGGCGCCCAGCCTCCCTCCCCCCATGTGGGCGGCCACTCCAAGATGGCGGCGCCCAGCCTGACTTACCACCACGTGACCGACAGCTCCAAGATGGCGGTGCCCGGCCAGCCTCCCCCCACGTGACCGACAGCTCCAAGATGGCGGCGCCCAGCCTGGCAGGCCCTCCTGGGGGGTGGAGTGAACGCGCCCCACGTGACCGGGGCTTCAAGATGGCGGCGCCCATTCTGCGGGGCCTAGTGTGGCGGGGCCGGGTCCTACGGGGCTGGGTGGGAAGCGGCCCCCAGAGAGGTGCGGGCGGGGACCGGGTCTGTGGTCTAGCCTGAGGCGGGGGCGCGAACCTGCGGGGGGGCCTGCATAGGAGGACTTGGGGCGGGGCCTGGATAGGGGCGTGCCCTTGGGGCGGGGCTTGGGAGCTGATATTGCCTGTGGTTGGGGGTGTTGGCTGCCTTGGCCCATGGGGGGGTGCTGCTTGTGCCCCTCTGGGATACAGCTCCTGGGGGGCTGTTGTGTGGCCCCCCTGCCCCTCTCCTTGGGGGACTTGGTAGGGTGCCCCCCCCAGCCTGGCAGGGCCCCTTTTCATTGTTCCCCCAACTGCCCGGTCCCTGCCCTCCTTGTTCCCTTGCTGGTGCAACCTTGGTCTTGGCGGGGCTCCTTCCCACCCCACCCCCCACAAGTCCTTGGCTCCCACCTGCACGCATCCAGCCACAACCCGCTCCCAGGGATGCCAAACCGACAGGCCCCATGCCCCATGACATGCAGTAGTGCCTGGGCCACGGGCTCCGTTCCTAACGCCCCCTCCCCCATTGCAGACATCACCTTCAAGCTGGATGAGCGCACGGCGCACAGCACCCTGGACCTGTTCAAGCAGGACACGGGCGTCGTGTACCGCGTGCTGGGCATCGACCCCACCAAGGTGCCCCGTAACCCTGAGCGCTTCCGGGACTGGGCCGTGGTGCTTGGCGACACGGCTGTGGGCGGCGGGCGTCACTACTGGGAGGTGACGGTGAAGCGGTCGCAGCAGTTCCGCCTCGGCGTGGCCGACGTGGACGTGTCACGGGATGGCTGCATTGGCACCGACGAGCGATCCTGGGTCTTCGCCTTCAACCAGCGCCGCTGGCAGGCCTTGGTGGGCGGCGAGGCCACGCCGCTGCCCAGCGTGGGGCAGCCGGAGCGCGTGGGGCTGCTGCTGGATTATGATGCTGGGTGCCTCAGCCTGGTGGATGCTGGCTGGCACCGCCGCCTCCACACACTGTCTGCCGATTTCCGGGGCCCCGTGGTGCCCGCCTTCGCCCTCTGGGACGGCGAGCTCCTCACACACTCTGGGCTCGATGTGCCTGAGGACCTGACAGGCAACTAGCCGTGGCCCTGGGAGCCTGGATGTCTGCCCTGGGGATGTCGCCCCAGCCAGGCCAGGGCTTTGCCAGCCAGACATGGCCTTTACTGTCTGCCCTGGGCAGCTCTGTGCCGCTCCCAGCCCCTTCTCCCCCCACTGTGGCATCCTTGGATCCTCCATGCCAGCCTGTTTACAGCCAGTGCCAAACGCCTGCCCAGCCCTGGGTTCAGGGGCTGCTATTGCCCCCTCCTGGCATGGGGGGGGGCAGGGGGTTGGGCATCAGTGCCCTGCCAGACTGGCATGGGGCATTTCACAAGCACTTTACCCATGGTCCCTCCAGCGGGAGCCCCCCAACAACGCACCCACTGCCAGGACTGGACACAGGTGGGGGAAGCTGGGCATCTCAGCTCCTTCCTCCCAGCTCACTCCGCTCAGGGACAGGGGGGACTTTGGGACTTTGTGCCCCCCTAGGGTTCCCATCCCCTGTGCTCTGTTCTCGGCTCAGCCCTTGCTGGGTGCTTGGGGCTGCATTGGCAATAAACCAGGCGTGTGACTCCCTGCCTGGCATTTGCCCCTATGTTCCCGCGCCATTGGAGGATGTGGCTGTAGGGTAGGGGATCCCAGCTGGGTGAGTCTGGGGGTGCCACCTGCTCCCCGTGACCTGCTGCTGGGCTAGAGCCTGAGGGCTGCAGTTGTCATATGTGGAGTGCAGGGGGTGGCCTGGCCTAGTGGGCAGAGTGTGGTGCCCCTAGTGCCTGCTGTGTCCTGGGGTGGGCCGGGGAGCTGTGGCGCTGGACTTGGGGGGTGCTGGCCCTTTTAAAGGAGTGATGGGGGACACGCTAGCCAATCTGCAAGCTGGAAGGGAGGCCGGGGAGTCAATGGAAGGTGGATGGGAAAAGACCTGCCCTTTCTTCCTGCCGGGCAGGGCTCCTAGTTGGTGCCCCCCCTCGGCCTCTCCTTGGGTCCTTCTGGCCCCTGGGGCTGAAGCCTGCCTGTGAACGCGTGTGCATCTGTGCAGGTGTGTGCACACGTACACTGGGGCTGGCAGCCCCTCCCCCCGGGGGGCCAGACCGAGCCACCACCTCATGTTTGGTGGGGTCTGGGGGCCCGGCTTTGTACCAACGGCTGTAGCCACCTGCCAGGTCCTGCCCCCATTTCCCTCCCTGCGCTCAGGACCGATCACTTGGGAACTCCATGCCACAGAAGGCCCCTGGGCCGGTCCCCAGGGGCTTGTGAGGTGGGGGGAAGACCCCAGGCAGCGAGGCCTGGAGAAAGCTGCCCCCCTCCCCCAAGAGACACCCCCCCCCTTTGTGCTGGCAGGTAGGGGAGGTAAATGCACATTGTCTAGGTGCTTCTCCTGTCTCTGGTGCCCTGCCAGTCCCAGCACTGGATGGGAGGCTCAGGAGGGGTTGCGCCAGTCCCTTGGGACCCCTGCAGCAGGGTATGTATACCCCTGGACCCCTGCTGGCTGGGGCACAGGGGCAGGCTGAGAGCAGTGTTGGCAGGGGGTGAAGGTTGAACCTAGGAGTCCTGCCTCCCAGTTCCCCTGCTCTACCCACTGCACCACCCTCCCGGGGTGGGCATGGGCTGGATCCTGCACCTGGGTGGGCAGCAGGGAAGCCCCAGCCGGCTCCTGGCCCTTGTGAGCCTTGCCTGGGCTGCAAGCCTTGCCTGGGCGTTTACATGTCCCCCCCCCCAGACACACACTCAAAAGGGGGGGGGTATGTAGAGGTTAACTCCTGCCCTGCCAGAGCCCTGGGGCCCCTGCTGGGATGACCGCCCTGCACCCAAAGGTATCCCCTGCAACTGGGGCCCCTGAGCTCAGCTCCCAGGGCTGGTTGGAGGGGCACAGGGCAGTGTCCCCCCTTGCTGCAACCAGGGCCTGGCTGAGCTCCAGCCCATCTGCATCGCCCCCTCCCCAGGCTGGCCTGGAGTAGCCCCCCCCCCCCCCCGCAAGCAGCTGCTGGGCCGGAGCTATGCCAGGAATTTGCAAAGTATCTGGAAGCTCCTGGGGAGTGGGGGAGCAGGGGCAGCTGCTTCCTGCCCCCTGGGACCCCTGCATAGCCCCCCACCTGCCCCTGGCCTTGCCCCTTGTTTCCCTGGCTCAGAGGGGGCCACGGGCGAGGCCCCCCTCTCCAGGGAACTTGGCCCTGCAGCTAGAAGCTAGAGTGAAACAAGCAGGAGAGGCGTGGCCTGATTTGCATTTATTTGCATAGACCATGCAGCGCTGCCCAGCCCTCCAAAGCCCCCCCCCCGCAGCTCCTGCCCCATTCAGTCCCTGCCTGGGGCAGAGGGATCCAGGCCGAGTTTTCCTCTGGGCTGGGCCCAGGGGTGGAGCCTTTACCTGAAGCCTGGGGCGGGGCTCACCTGGCCCGGCCCCCTGCAAAGCCCGGCCTGGACTCCGGCCCCACTGGCCTGGGATGGAGCCTCCCGCTGGAGGGGGGCATCTGTGCAGGCAGGGGAAGGAGGAGGGGGCTGCCCTTGAGTGGAGGGGGCGTGATGTTGAGCCTCCTCATGGCCCCGTGCCTCAGTTTCTCCTCTTAGAGGCTGGTTGGGTGGGGATGGCGGGGGGCGGGGCATGCTCTGGGCAGCAGCCCCCTGCATTTTACCCCCCCTAAAGGGGGAGGGGTCCTGCTTACTGTCCCCCACTGCCCTGTCTGCAGGGGGTAGGGGGTTTACTGCCCCCAGGGAGATGCTGCCCCCAGGCCTGAGGCCTAGTGGGAGCCAGTGCCCCCCAGAGGGGTAAAGTCCTTGCCCCCGCTGCCCCTCCCTGGGGTGCCACTGGGGGTCGCCCCCTGCTGTTCCAGGGGCCACAGCACATCTCCAAAGCTCAGCAGACTCCCCTGGGGTCTGACATTGGATGGGAGACTAAGCGGTGGAGGGGCACCTAGATGCGTCTTTCCCCATCTCTCCCCCACCATGTTCCCCCCTCTCCCCACCCTGTGCCAACTTGAAAATCAAGGGGGCACTGCATAGGCGGCTGCCCCGCCACCCAGCTGGCACGTTGGCTCCCCCCACTCCTAAATCACCTGACCCCCCCCCCCTTTGCAGGGTGCAGTGGCATGGCCCCCCCCCACTCGGCTCCAGGCGCTAGGACCCGGCCGTGGTGCCATCCCAGCCCGGATTCCAGGCTCCCTTCCCTTGGAGTGACGTCAGCAGCCCCCCCAGGCCCCCCCGCGCCGCCGTAACATTGGGAGGAAAATGCTGCTGTCGGTGCAGCCCCGCGCAGGGCTCCCCACCTTCAGCTACAAGAGCAGCAAGAAGGTGGGTGCCCGCCGTGCCTGCCCTGCCACCCCCTGGGCCTAGGCGGGAGGCCTGGGGGGGGCCAGGCCTGCCCTTGCCCAGGCCGCCCCCCAGCCCAGGCCCGGTCTGGCTCCCCCAGGCCTGCTCGGCCTTTGTGGCTGGGCCTGGTGGGGCTGCGCCGCCTGCCCGGGGCCCTCAGCGCCCCCCGAAGCCAAGGGCAAAGGTCGATGCAGCTTCAGGCACCTGGGCTGGGGGGGTGCAGGTCAATGGGAGGCCTTGGCGGGGCCAAGCGGGGGCTGCGTGACCCTAAAAAGGGGTTGGGGGGGGCCGGGAGCAACCCGACACAGCTGGGTGGGAGCTGGGGGGGGGCTGGCTACTTTGGGGAGGGTATTTGGGGTTCGGGTGGGGGTGGGGGGAGATGTTGGGATGCCTGGGTTCCAACCCTGACTCCAGGGGGGCTGCGGGGGTGATGGGGGGCCTGGATGCCTGGGTCTGTTCCCAGCTCAGGGGGGGGCAGCAGTGTCTGGGGGGGACGCACACACCAGATGCCTGAGTCCATTTCTGGCTCTGTGTGTGACCTTGGGGGGGGGGGGTTTGCATGCTCTGCACCGTGACTCAGTTTCCCCTTCTGCTGAGAGGTGCAGATGGGTCCCTCATGGCCGTGCCCCTCTGGCCCCCCCAGGACATTCACCACTGAGGGGGAGAGGCTGAGGCCCAGCTCCTGCCCGGGGGCCTAGTCTGCGGGGCCCGGCCCAGAGAGGGGCACGCGTGCACATGCGTGTACACATACACATACACACACGTGTGCATGTCTGTAACGTAGAAATGCAGTGAGCGAAAGGAGGAGCTTGGCTGGGCGCCGTGGCGCCGCGGGGCTGGGCTTGACTGCATGGGGGTCCTGGCATGTGTCTGTGCTGGTGCACACGCATGTGTGCCCATGTACAAGTGTGAGTGCGCCTGCTCACGAGTGACGGCATTTCTGGGGCCTGCTTGTGCCTGTGGTGCTGGCTGAACGCTCATGCTCCTGGTGCTGCTGGCACCCCACACTCGTGTTGCTTTGCACACCCATACGTGCGTGCGTGCGGCAGTGGCGTGTACTCGCAGGTGTGGGCGATGGCGGGGTGAGGCCCGTGTGTCCCAACATGTCGGCTGGGGGAGTGTTGGGTGTGTGAGGGTAAGTGTGGAGGGGTCTGTGTGCCCGTGTGTGCACACACGTGTTGCACACGCCTGCAAGGACCATCCGTGCTCCTGGTGAGACGTGGGTGCCCATGACCATCGCATGCCCAGCCCAGCCCCCATGTGTGCATGTGACAGGCGTGTTCCCACGTGGGCTCCCGCGGGGCGCACAGCCCCTCTGCCCCATGAGCTCCGCCCACCCCTGAAGCCCCGCCCCCAGAGCTGTAATGGATGGCTCCCACATGGGGGGTGGAGCCATGGCTGCATTTCAGGGCTCTCTCTGCCCCCCCATGCACCCCCACCACCATGGTGCCCCCTGGCAGCCCCCTCTGGGCCCAGCCTGTGGCACCGGGCACTGTATGTGCCCCCAGGGTGCCAGATCCATGCCCAGGAAGAGGGGGGCCTGCAAACAGGACCAGGCTGGGCCAGGCTCCAGGACACCCGGCTCCTATCCTGGGTCTGGACTGAGTCACTGCCCTGTGGCTGCCTCAGTTTCCCCCAGCCTGAACTTGCGGGGGCTGGAGGGGGATCCTGCAGGTGTCCCAGCGCAGAGAACTGAGGGGATCGGGTGGTCGTGGCACTGCCAAGCACTGTATGTCCAGGCCCTGACTGACCCGTGGCTCTGGGGGCCGGCAGGGCCCCCCACCCTGGGCCCCGCCCCATGGCGTCAGTGCCCAGGCACGCGGGGCCGGAGCCGTGGCGTCACGGCCACTTCCTCTGGAGGCTCCACAGGAAAGGAGGGAGCAGGGCCTGGCCCTGATGCCCCCGGCCCCAGCCCCAGTCCCCCCCCCAGGTCCCAAGACCCCCAGGCAGGCATGGGGTGGGGGGGGGCGGTTCCAGGGGGGCATGATTCACATTTTGACCAGTCTCCATAATGATAGTTTCTGTGTCTCCAGCCTGCTCTCCCCAAAACCCTAAATCTCAGAGGGGGGGTGGGGGGGTCCCTGTTGTGGGGTGGGAGGGCTGGACTGTTCTTCTGGGGGGGAACGGGGCCTGGGAGACCCCTCCCATGCTGTCCCCACCGTGGCTGGAAGTCTTGGCCAAAGGGGGCAGGCAAGAGTTTCCCTGGGTACGTGTGGGGCGGTCAGTAGGTTTCAGAGTCAACGCCCCCAGGAGTCCCGAGGCCTGAGGAGTCGGGGGGCTGCGGGTCAGGAGTGGGGGGCACCAGAGGGGGATCCAGGGTTCAAGACCCAAGTGGGGGGGAGGGAAACCCTGCAGGAAGTTGGGTTTCCTGGCTCGCTTGACTCATTGGCCAGCACACTGTGATGTTACCAGTGAGTCAGCCAATGGTCCTGTGGCTGGGGGCAGCTCCTTTGCATGCCGGGCTCCCATTGGCTGAAGCTGGCTGTCGGGATGGTGGGAGGGCTGGGATTTCTGCTGCATGGCAGGGTTGAGGGGGCAGGTGGGTGAGGCCATCCCTGGAGTTGGGGGGGCTTTGGGGGTGGGGGCATGTCTCACCCCCTGTCCCCATGTTCCCCCTGCCCCCATGGGGATCAGGGCCTGGGCAGGGGAGGGAGGAACCTCCTTGCACCCTGGATCCCACTGCTTCCACCAACTGCCCTGAGCCCCGCCCCCTTCACAAAGACCCCGCCCCTTCTCACGGCCCTGCCCCTCGTGTCTCCCAGCAGCCCTATGTGTCCGTGGCCCAGCAGATGGCGCCCCCCAGCCCTGGCGGCAGCAACAGCGGTGGGGGCGGTGGCGGAGACCAGCTGAGCAAGACCAACCTGTACATCCGGGGCCTGCACCCGGCCACCACCGACCAGGACCTGGTCAAGCTGTGCCAGCCGTAAGCTGGGCCTCAGCGGGTGGGCATGGGGCGGGGGCCCCAGTCCCCTCTTCTGCCTCCGCGACTGCCCAAGGCTGAGTCCCAACACCACTTGTGACACCTGCTGGGCTCTGCAAGCTTCAGCCAGGGGGTGGAAAGAGAGGGGCCTCCATGCTGCCCTGCTCCCTGCCTCAGTTTCCCCCTCAATTACAGCAGCCTGGGGTGGCGGGAGGGCTCTGGCTGGAGCAGGGAGGGGGGGATCCACGACCTGTGGGGCAAGGAGGGGCCCAGGCTTGGCAGGTCCCCAGGCCTTGGCGCTTCCTCCCCCGCGCTGCTGGGCCGGCGCCGCCCGCCAGGAAATCCTGCCCGGCCTGGAGCAGGGGAGGGGCTGGAACCGCCTCCACTCGCCCAGGCAGGACAGGGGCACCTGGATGGGGCAGGATGGGGCAGGATGGGGCACCCCATGCATGAATGGAGGTGCTCGGTTTCCCATCCACACACCAAATGAGCCCTGCCCTGCTTAGCTTCCAGGAGCTGCCAGGGGCCCTAGACACCCCGCCCAGGGCCCACATCAGCCTGCCCGTAGGGGGCGCTGCCTCTCTCGGGCAGGGGCTGCAGGTCAGGACTGCGGGGCACTGGCAGGGCTGGGGGAGGGGATGAGGGCCAAGCCTCACCCTAGAGAGGACTAGAGGGCCCCCTCTGCCCCCCCCGACTCCCCTCTGTGCCCACCCAGGTACGGCAAGATCGTCTCCACCAAGGCCATCCTGGACAAGACCACCAACAAGTGCAAAGGTCAGTGGGGGAGGCAGGGGGCCTCATGGGGGGATCATGGTGGGGGGGGCGGGCGGTGCCTGGCCTAGTAGTGGGGAGGGACTGCCTCTGTCCTGGTGCCCGACCCTGGCCCATTTACCACGTTGCACCCCAGAGGTGGCTGCATCACTGCCCCCCCGCTCCAGCCAACCCCCGCATCCATGTGCCCCCCAACCTGCCTCTTGGGGCAATTAACCCCCCTACCCTACCCTCCCAGGCTACGGCTTCGTGGACTTTGACAGCCCCACAGCGGCGCAAAAGGCGGTGACAGCGCTCAAGGCCAGCGGAGTCCAGGCCCAGATGGCGAAGGTAGGAGACCCCGGACCCCCGTCACCGCTGACTGGGGAGGAAGGGGGGCAGAGCCGGCCCCCAGACCTCTCCCTCAGGCCTGGAGGGGTGTGTAGGGCTGGGAGGTGTTAGGGGGAGTGGTCCCTGGCCCCCCACCCCGCACTGCTTGTTTCCATAGCAACAGGAGCAGGACCCCACGAACCTGTACATCTCCAACCTGCCGCTGAGCATGGACGAACAGGAGCTGGAGACGCTGCTCAAGCCCTTCGGGCAGGTCGTGTCCACCCGCATCTTGCGTGACAGCGGCGGGGCCAGCCGCGGCGTCGGCTTCGCCAGGTCAGCGCCGGGGGAGGCGCTTGTGCATGGGGCAAAGGGGTTTGCACGGAGCCTGCCGTGCATGGTGGAGGTCCCCCCAGACCCAGGGAGCTGGGAGCATCTGGGGACATAGGGGACCCCCCCAGCACTCAGAAGGAAGCTCGCCTGGCCTGTGCCCCCCCCCGCCCCGCAAAACCCCCCTCACTTTATCTCCCCTGCACTTTTGCCCTAGGATGGAGTCCACGGAGAAGTGTGAGGCCATCATCACTCACTTCAATGGGAAGTACATCAAGACGCCCCCAGGGGTCCCAGGTGAGAGCACGGCGGGGCTGGGGGGGGCAAGAGTGAGGGGCATTGGTGGGGCTCAGTAGTGAGGGGCACCAGTGGGGCGGGGGGGCTGCAGGTTGGGAGTGGGGGGCACTGGCAGGGTTGGGGGGGCTATGGGTCGGGAGTGAGGGGCACCGATGGGGCTGGGGGAGCATGAGTGAGGACGCAGCCCCTCCCCACACAGTCCCCCCCGACCCACTGCTCTGCAAGTTCGCTGACGGGGGCCAGAAGAAGCGGCAGAACCAGGGCAAGTTCGTGCAGAACGGACGGGCCTGGCCGCGGGACAGCGACACGGTGAGCGCCCGGGATCCCACCCCCTCCAGCCCTGGGGGGACCTTAACCCCCTGACCCCTGCAGGGGAGGGGGCAGTGTGCCCAGGGCAATCCTGACCTATTTCCCTCCCCCCAGGGCGGCGTGACCTTGACCTACGACCCCACGACGGCTCTGCAGAATGGGTGAGCCCTCCTTCCCACGCGGGGTTCACCCCGTGGTGCCTGACCCTGTGGCTGCCCTGGGCTGGGGGCATTACCTGCTCCCCCCCAACCCCGCAGCCCTGTGTGATTGACCCCCCCTGCTCCTCGCAGGTTCTACACGACCCACTACGGCCTCGCGCCCAACCGGATGGTCGCCCAGACCGCGCTCGGCCCCTACCTGCCCTCGCCCGTCTCATCCTACCAGGTACCAGTCCTGGGCACTGCGGGGGGGTCAGTAGGTGGAGGGGCAGGCACTGGACCCCTAACTCCTGACCCCTCTGCTGTGCCGCAGGTTCACAGCCCGTCCTGGATGCATCACCAGTCGTACCTCATGCAGCCCACGGTGAGACCCCCCGTTGCCCCCCCCAGCTCCCCCCAGCCCTCCCCACAGCGGGGGCCCCCTCTCCAAAATCTGCCCCCCCCCCCATAGGGTGCCATGCTGACGCCGGCGCTGGACCACGCCATCTCACTTCAGCCCGCCTCCATCATGGCCCCACTCACACAGCAGCTGGGGCACCTCTCACTGGGTGGTGCTGGCACGGTAAGGCGCGGTGCGGCCCCTTGGTCCCCCCCGGTGTTGGGATTGGGGTCCTTGCCCCCCCTGATGCCTCCTTCCCCCCGCAGTACATGCCAGCAGGAGCCACGCTGCAAGGGGCCTACATCCCTCAGTACACGCCTGTGCCTTCCTCCAGCATTGCGGTGGAGGTCAGTGGGGCTGGAGGGGCATTTGGGGTGGTGGTGGCATCTGGGGGGTCACTTCTCTTGCTGCACTGGTCTGCAGGGACCATCTGCATTGCTTGGGCTCTGTTGTGGGTCTGTGGGGGGGGAGGAGCTGAGCCCCCTCTGTGGGGGTCACAGGATGGTGTCCCCAGTCCTGGGGCCCCGCGCTAGGTGCCAGACCCCTGCCTCACTGTGTTGCCCTGCAGGAGCCCAGCGGGCAGCAGAGCCAGGTGCCGGTGGAGTCGCCGGCGGAGCATGCAGCCTACTCCTACCCCTACAGCAAGTAGCGCTGGGTAAGGGCCCAATCCTGGGGGGGGTGGATCCAGTCCTGGGGCAGGGGCGGGGGCTGGGGGGGTCCCTCTTACCCCCCCACCAACTCAAGCCCCCTGTGTCCTGCAGCCTCCCTGGCCCTGTGGACCTGGACTGTGCCAGGACTGTGGAGCTGAAGCAACCCCAGTGCAGCCCAGTACGGCCCAGTGCAGCCCGGCCCGGCCCGGCCCCTCCCGCAGCTGCTGATCTCTTTCTGTTCGGTTCTTTCTCTGCCGAGGGCCCCGGGGAGAGGACAGCGCTTTCTTCCCTGCCCTCCCCCCCACCCCCAAACGCATAAAAGAAACTGAGGCAAACGCCACGTGCCACGGAACCAAAGGCGACAGCGGCCACGGCCCCACGGACACGGATACAGCTTCCCAGACATGGATGCAGCCCCACAGCCACGGACATGGCCTCATGGACACAGTCACAGCTCCGTGGAAATGGATACAGCCCCCCTGGCCCCACGGACATGGAGACAGTTGCCCAGACATGGACGCAGCCCCACAGCCACGGACGCGGCCCCACGGCCATGGAGACAGTCGCTTAGACGTGGACACAGCCCCACGGCCACGGCCATGGCCCCACGGCCACGGAGACAGTCGCCCAGACATGGATGCAGCCCCACGGCCACGGAGACAGTCGCTCAGACGTGGACACAGCCCCATGGCCACGGAGACAGTCGCCTAGACATGGACGCGGCCCCACGGCCACGGGCTGGGGTTGATCTTCCTTGGTTTCGTTTCAGATCAGGCTGGTCTGGGGGGGTCATTCCTGGGGCCTTAGCAATGAATTCCCCCCTGCCAGCCATGCCCCCCCCCCAGCCGTGCCTCCCACCCCGACTTGCCCCCGCCTCAGCTTCCCATCGTTTTCCAGCTGATTTTCTCGTTCTTTTCTTTGTCAAGAAGAAAAAAAATATGCAACTGGGGGGCACGGCCAGGGGGGTCCTTACCCCACTGGCCCCCACCGCCAGTGCCCCCCCGCAACAGGCTGTGCCCCCAGCTCTGCACCCCCACCCGCCCCCGCTATGACCCTGCCGGGGTCAGGGGGTCTCTCTCAGCCTCATGTGAGCGGAGGGGCAGCTTAGACTCCCCCCCACCCCACCCTTGCTGCTCTGGGGGCTTTTTTTTTTTGCCTTTTTTTTTTTTTTTTTTTTTAGAAAAGGGGGAAAACCCCCAAAAAGCCACAAAAAAAGAGAAAAATGTCAAGAAACAGCAGAAGCCACCGCCAGGGGCCGCAAGGGGGAGGCAGGATGGACCCCCCCCATAGCTCTGGTTGAAGGGGGGGGGCTGCATTGGGATTCCAGCATCACCCCACCTCCAGCCTGGTTTGGACTGTTGCCTGGCAACTGCTGGGGGGTCTATCTCCCCCCTCGCCCCCCTGCCACCGCTCAATGCCACGTGCTTCCAAGGCTCCGCTGCTCTGGAGGACTCTGGGGGGATCCTGGACCTGCCCCCCCCCCGCCAGCACCTTGTTCCGGCCCCCCCCGGACTCTGGACCTCCCCGAAATCTTCGTCTCGTGCTTCCGTCTCCGGCGGCCCCTGGACACACACAGTGCCTTGTGCCCCCCCCACTGTGCACCCACCTGGCTAGGACTGAGCCCCTCCCACCAGAGACAGCGGGGGGGGGCCATTGGAGCCCCTCCCATCCCCGCCAGATGCCCTTGGACATGGAGGGGGGGGACTGGAGGGTTGCTGTATGGGGGGGGGGCCCCAAGCACCTTGGGGGGATCTCGGGGGGTCCCCAAATCCGTCCCAGCTGCAAGGGGGGGCATGCCACCCCCACCACAACCCTCCAGTGAGGGAGGCAGGACAAGTGCAATAATTGGGAACGTGCCCCCCCAATAACCTGTTCACCCCCCCCCTCCTCCAGCCCCTGCGCCTCCCAGAGCCACATGGTGCTAATTCCCCCCCCATCGCATTTGCCCCCCCAGCTTGGCAGCAATTTTTTTGGAGGGGGGCAAGGCAGGGAGACATGGATGCTTCCACCCCTGAAATTTTCAAGCCCCCCCACAATGCTGTGGTTGGGGGGGGTGGGGAGACAGGCTTCCCCATTGAATGAGCTGACAATCAGAGCCCGGTTGTGGGGGGGGTCCCTGCTCCCCCCATCTGAGGCCAGGCTCTGGGGACCTAAGGGTTCCCCCCCTCAAGCTGGTAGCAGTGGGTGGGGAGGTTGCCCTGTGCCCAAAGGGCACTGATCCTGGTGCCCGCCCCCAAGTCTGTTAACCCCTTGGCTGCCCTGTCCTGGGATCGGATGGGGGGGGTTGACCCCCCATCCCCTCCCAAAGCTGCGGTGCCTTAAGCTGGGTCTGGGCTCAGCACCGGTGCGGGGTGGGGGGAGCACCTGGGGCAGAGGTCTCTGCTTTGGCGGGGGGGCTCCATCACGTCATTATTTTGGTAGGGTCTCTTCTGTTGGGGGGAGGCAGCTGTGGAGGGGGGGCTGCGGATGTGATCAGTCTTTTTGCTTTGATAGGTCAATGGGCTGGGGGGGCTGGCAGGGTCGGGGGGGCTGGCAGGGTTGTGGGAGCCCAATAGAGCCTGCAGGGGGGGCGCACATGCTGGGGGGCCCCCACCTCCCCCCACCCACTGCCTCAGCACTTTGTCTATTTATAACACATGGGGGGGGCTCCGTTGTGCCCGTCCCGATGGTAACTGCCCCCCCGCTGCTTTCTCAAGCCCCCCCCACTGTTGGGGTTGCCCTGGTGGGGGGAAGCAGCTTCTCCAGGGCTCTGGGTGGGGGGGCATGGTTATTTCTGTTGAACCAAAGATTTTGGGCCCCCCCCCCACCAACCTGGGGCTGAGTTGTGGTGGGGGATATGAAGGCTCATACCCCACCAAGCCCTTCTATCCTGGGGTATCTGCCCAGCATGGGCTCCATGGAGGTGAGTGGGGGGTGGGGTAGGCCCCCCAGCCCCCCCCCGCCACAGCTACCTCACCCCCCTGCCTCCCAAACAGCCTGCTGGGGGGTGGCATTGCCCCCTCTGCCCCCCCTGGGGCTTTGGCCACTGTGTTGCTGCTAAGGCTAGGACTGTCACAGGTCAAAGGTCAACTGGGTGCAATGGGGGGAGCATGTGCCCCCCCGCAGCAGCCCCCAGGAGGGACCTGGGCAACCCAAGCCTGTCCATGGGACTGGGGGGGCATTGCAGAACCCCCCCTGCCTTGCTCCCTCTCAGTGCAAAGGGGCCAGAGCAGTTCCCCCCCCCGCTGCCCCCCAGCTCCCCACCCCCCCCAGCATTTTGTACAGTTAATTTTTTAAGTTGCTTTATTTTTTTTTTTTTAAATCTCCAGAGGTTTCTAGTTTTGTATCTGCCGCCTGCAACCCTCCCCGCCCCCTCGGCCCCCCGGGCCTTGCTCCCAGCCCCTGGCTCCCCAGCTCCTTTTGAAGTCTTTTTTGTTGGTTTGTTTTTAAATAAAATTTTAAAACGTGGGTGGTCACAATTGTGGTATTGGCGCCCGCGTGTGGCTGCGACCCCGGTGTGAGCGCACACATGCCTGCAGCCGTGATGCACGTGCATGTGGCCAGGGTGTCAGCCCACGTGGGGCCATGGAGCTGGTGCACGTTGCCACGACTGTGGTGTGAACACACCTGTATGGCTGTGGCGTTGGCACACGCTTGTGGCTGCAGCAGTGGCATTGGCACACGTGTGGCTGTGGCGATGCACGTGTGGCTGTGGCATTGGTGCACCTGTGTGGCTGCAGCCATAGCATTAGTCTGCGTATGCGTGCACTACGGTGCCGTGCTCATCTCTGGCCGTGGGGATGCTGCCCCCCCACAGCTGGGGGGAATGGGGCAATGGGCCCCAGAGCTAGGGCAGATAGCCCCTGCAGGCCTCCTGCCTGCTGCCCCTCAAACCCTGGACCGAGGTGAGGGGGGCAGAGATGTGCTGCAAGCCCCCTGCCATAGCCCCCCCACAGATGCACAGAGCCAGGGTCTCTACCAAACGGGGTGTTTTATTCGGTAACTCAACAAGCACTTTCTACAGCTTGTGGGAACAGCACGTGGCGACGAACGGGGCTGGGGGGGGGGCAGGATCTGGGGGGCCGGGGGCTGGTCTTTTCTCTCCTTTAAACCTTATTAAAAACGAGATTGGTCCTAAAAAATATAGAAAGAAATCAGCTTCCGTCACAAAACCTTATGTACATTATCAAAAGTCACGAAAACACCAGGTGGGGGGGAGGAGGGGGGATGGGGGCTGAGCCGGTCCCTCCAGGCACAGGGAGGGGGTGAACCCGGCTGGCTCGGTGCAGACAGATGGGGGGGCATGAAGAACCCCCCTCAAAAAGAATGAGCCCCCCCCACCAACAGGAGACTGATGCCCACGGTCTTGCAGGATGCTGGGGGGGTCTGGCTAACGAGGGGAGGGTAATTAATAAGCCAAATGTCTAACAAGAGAAGAAGTAGGGGGCAATGAATCCAACTCAGAACACAACAACAAAGGGGGAGGCGGGGAAACACGCAACCCCCCCCGTCCCCCCCCCCCCCGAGACCTGGGACCAGAACGAGGGGGACGAAGAACGAATGAAGGCCCCGGCTGGGCCTGCCCCAAAATATAAATATTTCTGCATAATATAAAGTCAGTCCCGAGGGGGGGGGCAGCGCCCGGACCCCACTGAGGTCAGTCCATAGAAAAAAGGCTACGATTGAAGGACGGGGGGGGGGAAGGGGGGACGAGGGACAAGAGGGGGGCGGAAGAGGGGGAAAGAGAGCAAGACCCGGGGACCCCCCGCTCCTGCCCCAGGTAGGTGAGTTGCTTTCAGTGCTCGTAGGGGGGCAGCAGGGGGCCGAGCCCCCCCTCCCCCCGGCACCCCCCAGATCCTGCCCCAAGCAAGTACCCGTAATACCATGGTTTGAGGAGCTGGGCTGGACCTGAGCGGGTGTGGGGGGAGCACCCCCCCGGGAAGGGATGCTCTGTGCTGCCCCTCCTGGACTGGGGGGGCCTGTCCCCACCCAAGGGCAGGGGGCAGGTGCGGGGACGAGATAACTCGCGGGGTGGGGGGCAGAGGGGGCTGGGACTGGCGCCGGCGTCTGTTCAGTAGAGACAGGAAGAGTCAAGACAGCAGCTCTGGCTCCAGGGAGCCAGCAACAGACCTGGGGGTCCTAGGGAGGGGGGAACTGGTCCTGGAACTGCCCCCAGCAGGTGGCTAGAAAGGGGGCAGGGGGTCACGCCCCCACCCCAGCACCCAGGTGGGGGGGCCCCGACCCCATGGAGTGCAAAGCCCCCCGTTCCAGTGCCTGCAGCCCCCAGCCACGTCCCTGAAGGGCTGGGGTCTTGGTGGGGGGGCTAAGAAAAAGGGGGTGGGGTGGGGGGGTCTTCCTGAGGCTCGGGGGCGGGAAGGGGGGGACCCAAACAGATCTGACCCTCCCCCCCCGCCAGCCCAGACTTGGTCCCTGAAGTGGGGGCATAACAGATGCCCCCCCACACGGGGCAGCAGGCAGGAGCAGGGCCTTCCTGGAGCAGAGCTGGGGGGTGGTCAGGGCAGGGACACACAAATGGGGGAGACACCCCTCCCCGCTAAAGTGTCTACAAAGTTAGGGCCCGATCCTGGGGGGGGTTTCTCCTGGACTAAGGGAAGGGGCGTATTTAAAGGGCCGGCGCGCGGGAGTGGAAGCAGCACGTCGGGGCGCGGCAGCGGGGCCCCGGGGTGCAGCCGCGCGTGTTACTGGCCGGTGACGTGCGTGCGTGACACACGAGTGTTGCTCTCACATTCACTATTACTATTGCTATCGGTACGGGGGGGGGAACCCGGGGGGGGGGGGCTTCCACACTGGGTGGGAGGGCCTTGTGGGTTAATTTAATTAGGAAATCAAAGGAACGAGCCGCTCCCCCCACCCACCCCCTCTGGGGGGCTCCTTTTTGGCTTGTGCAGTCCAAGAGCTTGTGGGGGGGGCCAGCCTGCACGCCCCCCATGTTCGGCAGGCTGGGAGGCTCAGTCCTTTGGGGGGGGGGGGGAGGGGTGGCTGGACCAAGGGGCGTTCCCCCAAAAGCCCTGGCCCGGCGGAGCCTCACAGGGCAGGAGCCGGCTGCTTTCCCTGATAAAACTCCTCCCAGCGGCTCTCGAAGAAGCGGCGCATGGTGCGCCCGGCGCGGCCCACCTCCGACTCGTCCTCGTTGAAAGTCTGGCAGTTGTCGAACACCAGCAGCGCGTCGGCCAAGAACTCCTCTGAGCTCATGTACCTGGGAGGGGTGGGAGGGGGGTGGTTGGAGGGAGCTGCCTCCGAGCCCCTAACCCCATCCCTTCCTCCCTGGTGCCCCCTTGCCCCTGGGACCTCAGCCCTGGGCAGCCCAGTTCTGCACCACTGCTCCTGGCCCGTGGGCAGATGCTTTGCCCCCTGAGCTCACCCGCCTCGAAGCAGCCGCGTGCGCATGGTGGCAAAGTCCATGGGGTTCTTGATGATCTTGCGGTAGCCGGGCACCAGGCGGGGGTTGACGGGCTCCAGGAAGGGCCAGGCATCCTCGTGGGCCTCCATCTCCATCAGGATGATCCTAGGGGGCAAGGCCAAGGCTCAGAGGCAGGGCCAAGGCTCAAGGGGGCAGGGTCAGAGACCCGAGATATTACCTATGGACAGGGGCACCAGTCCAGAGAAGGTTCCTCGCTCCCACCCATGTTGTCCCCTCCCTGCATCGGGGGTAGGTTCCCCCCACCCAGGGGATCCCGCCTGCAGCTCCCCGCACTCACTCGCAGAAGGTCAGGTCGCTGCTCTGGCCCCGTGGAGACACTCTCCTCCGCTTGGCAGGTGACAGCCCCTCTCCAGAGTAGCGGGGCACAGCCGGGGGGTCGCGGCACGGCCCTGCCCGGCGCCGAGGGCTCTCATCCTCTTCTGTGAAGCCCCCCCCAAAGAGTCGCCCCCGTTTCCGCTTCTTCCCCCACCGTGGGGAGCTGGGATCCGGTGGGTATTCGCCCGAGGCCTGCAGGTGCAGTGGGACAGTGTCATGGCCCCACGCTCCTTTCGCCCCAATCCACAGGGGCTGGGGAAACCAGAGGGGGGCCGGAGTGGGCACTGGGGAGGGATGGGGCCATACCTGGGCCAAGCAGATGGAGCAGAACCAGTCGCCCTCGGGCACAGCTGCCATCTTGGGCCGGTGGCAGTAGAGGTGGCAGCCGCGGTCGCAGCCATCACACAGCAGCAGGTGCTCGTCATCATCCCCTCGCCGGCAAACGAGGCAGGTCTGTGGGGCGGTGGCCAGGCCAGCTCAGCAGTTTGGATCTTGGAGCTTCCCTGGACCCTGGTGCCTCCCCCCAGCTCCCCCCCCCACTCACCACTTTGTTGACGGACTTCTCCCAGGCAATGGACTTCTCCAGCTGGCAGATGCAGAGCGAAACTTGGGCCGCGCTCCGACACCGCTCCAGTGTTTGGCGCCACGTCCGCATGCGAGGCGTGATCTCGTACGCGCTGCGGGGAGGGGTTGTAGGACTCAGAGGCGTTGGGGGGCAGGGGGCTGCTCTCACACTCGTGAACCCATCCCCAACCCCTTGCAGAAGGCAGCTGCTGCCCAGTTCGTGCAGAGGGAGAAACTGAAGCACACGATGGGGAGAGAGACCCCAGTGGACACCCCTCCCCTTCGCAGCAAGGGGAGAAGAACCCAGGAGTCTGGCTATGGGCGTGGGGGGGGGCACTCACATCTCCGTGCTGCCCAGGTCAGAGCCCGAGGGCCCGCTGAGCAGCGCCTTCTCCAGCACCACGTCGTGGGGGGCCCAGAGAGGCTCCTTCAGGTAGCGCCGCTCCACGTTCTGCTCTAGGGCACCGAGGCGCAGCACAGCCAGATCCAGTGGGTTGGAGGCCTCGCGCCGCGGCACCGGTCCCTCCCGCCGGCCCCGGCCCCCCAGCTCCTCCAGCGCCTCTGCCTTGTGCTCGCAGTACTGCAGGTCGCCCCGCACGGAGTCCGGGCTCGGGCACATCCAGCCCTGGGGGGGGGCAGGGTCTTAGCTGAGGGGCTGCCACCGCAGGCTTCAGAGCCCCCACAAGCCAGCTCTGGGTTGCACCCAGCTCTAGGGTGATGCAGAGACCCCCCCCCCGCCTGATGGGGTGGGGAGGGGGCCTGCTGCTGGTGCCTGGAAACCTTCCCTGGTTCTGGAGCCTCCCCCGCCCCAGTTTCCCCTGGGGAAACCTCTCCCCTGGCTCCAGGGAACACTCCCCCCACCCCACTGCTGCGGCACCTACCCGGATCTGCAGGTCAGCCTGTAGCACCCGCTGTTCCAGCTCCTCCACCCCCCGCAGCACATCCAGGTCTGCCTCAAAGGCCCGCTCCATTGCTGACCAGCCTGCCGGGGCTGCAGGGCTTGTGCCTGCCTGGAAGATGGGGTCTGGGCGGTGGAGAGGCATGGGGGGGAGGGGAGGGAAGTCAGCAAGGGGAGTGGGCCCCTGTCACCTGCCCATCCCCTCCCTGGGGCCAGGGATCCTCACCAGTGGGAAGGCGCTGGCAGACCTCACGCAGGAAGTCCTTGTGCTTGGCCAAGTGCTTGTGCAGCGCCTTCTCGCGGATGCCGCGGGGGTGCAGGGCCCGTGCCACTGCCTCCAGCTCCTCGGGCTCCCGCAGCCACCACCAGCCGCTCTGCATCTCTGTGGGGGCGGGTGGGGGGGTAACAACTCAGTGCCTACGCACAGCACTGCCTCCTGGTGCCTGCCACTAGGGAGAGGGGGATACTTCGCTGCCCTCTAAGAACCCACGAGTTCAGGCAGGGGGGTGGGGAGGAGGGGGGGAGCTTGCACCCCCAAACTAGACTCATCTGCCAGATGGGTGAAGCATGCTGTAGGCGTGTGACAAGTCACGCCTGGTGGTGGGGGCTGTGGGGAGGAGGCCTGGGGGGGTCCCCAGTGTGCATGGTGAGGAGGATGGGGGGGTTCATGGGCTGTGGGGGAAGGGGCCGGGAACTCCCCAGCTTGGAAGGGGTGTTTGGGGTCCTTAGCTGGCACTCAGGCTCTGGGGGTAGGGGGCTGGGTGGTCTCCAGTATGGGACGGGTTAGGGGGAAGTTGGGGGTCGGTACCTATGGACACAGGCATGGACTTTGAGGGCAGGGGTCTGTACCTGGGGGTACGGGCTGTGCTGTCAGCTGGGTCAAGTACTTCTGCTCGATCTGCTTGAAGAACTTGGTGGGGGGGCGGCCACGGCGCTTGGGTTGCCCGGGCCCCAGTGCCTCTGGGGTCTTCTCCAGGCCGCCACGGCCCCGGGGACAGGTGCCATGGGGCCGGGGGCTGGTGGGGGCGGGTGCAGGAGGGGGCGATGTGGGGCTGTCGTGGCCAGGGAGGCCGCTGGGCTGGTGGGGCGGGTTGGGAGAAGAAAGAGATCAAGTCAGAGCCCATCACAGGTGGGGGTGGGGCAGGCTGGGAGCTCCCCAAGTCCCTGCCACCTCCTACCTGGTCCCCTGCCCTGCTGGCACATACCTGCCTGCCTGGGGCTGTGGGCTGGTCCAGAGGGGAGGTAGTGATGGGGCCTGTGGTGTCGGCGCAGGGCGTGCGGGGCAGCAGGTTGAACCAAGGCCCCCCTGGTTGGTCAGCAGTGCTGTCCTCAGGCCCGGGGGATGGGGCAGGGGGGGGGCCCGCATCCCCTGCCCCGGGGCTGCTCTCAGGGGTGAGCACAGCACTGTGCAGGAGGGCGGCCTGTGTCTGGCTCAGCCAGGACAGGAAGGCCGACTGTGTGAGGTCATGCTGGCCCAGCCCTAGCCCCGGCCCTGGCTCCTCCAGCAGCCCGTTGGGGGGGGGCTCAGGGGGGGGCCCCACCAGCTCCTCCCGACTCTTGCGGGGCCGGCCCCGTGCCCGCACCGCTGCACAGCTGGGTCGGCCACTGACTGGCGTCTCTGCGGGCTCCGGCTTCGCCGCGGGGGGTGGGGGTGCCTCGTCTGGTGGCAGCTCTGGCTTTGGAGCATCTTCCACAGCTGGAGGGCGAAGGGAAGGGTGAAGGGGGGCCCCACGCACCCCAGCAGAGAATCCCATTCCCAATGAGACCGAAACCCTGGCACACCCCCCCAGGTGGACCCAACCCTGTTGACCTGCAGCACCCGCAGTGCCCTCCACGAAGATGCCGCCCAGGTGGGGCAGCACCCAGTACTGGCGCTGGTACCGGTCCTGGCCCAGCGAGGCTGCACGTAGTGTCTGCGATGCCTGCAGCAGTTTCTTCCGGAAGAACAGCTGCCTCTGCCGGGTGGGAGGGGGGCTGTGAGCAAGGGGGTGGAGGGCCCAGCCACCCGCGCCCCCCTCCCACCACCCCCAGCACAGCCTCACCTTGGTGAGCTTCTCGATCTGCCGCTCCAGCTCGGGGATGCTGGATGCGGACGCCTCAGCCTGGGAGGGGAAGAAGGGAACAGGTCAGAGGCTGCAGGGGACTGGGAGCCCCTTGGCTTTGCTGCTGGCACCCCTGGGCACTGCCTTCGTCCCTGCTGCCCAGATGGGGAAACTGAGGCATGGGGAAGGGAGAAGTGAGGCGGCAGCTGAGAACAGAACCCAGGAGTCCTGGCTCTGGTGCTCATGGGAGCTCCCTGCACTTCCCCCTGACCCCAGTGCCCACCCCGGCTGCGTCACCTCCTCCTCCTTGCGGGACTTGTGGCCCCGGGTCTCATCCTCCTCCTCCGGCTCCAGGCCACTGTTCTCCTCTGTGAGGCGGGAGCTGCGCCGGCGCCGCCCCTCGTCTGGATTTGGCAGCTCACCCTCAGCATGCCCAGTCTTCCTGGCCAGGGACAGCTTCAGCCTGCAAGACACCAGCCTGAGCCCCCATGCCACCTCCTTGACCCCCTCCAAGGTGAGCTGTAACAGATAGTCCCCCTTCCCCCCAGCTCCCAGCCCATGGGTCCCGACCTGCGCAGCTTGCCCTCGATGATCCACTTGTTCTTGCGATAGTTGGACATGCTCTCCAGCGTTTTGTCGATCTCGCTGTGGAGGAAAGGGGTGGGGGAGGTTAGGATGCAGCAGACCAGCCCCCCTTGGTCCACCCATCAGGCTCCCCCTCCTTCCCATGCAATGGCACTCCAGGGTGACTACAGATCCCAGCAGGCTACGCACTGCCACAGCCCTGCCCTTGGCTCCAGGCTGCAGCAATGCATGCTGGGATGTGTAGTTTCACAACAGGCTCCACCCCTAAACCTTCCGGGTGGCTTGCTGCCCTGTCCCTCCTTACTTGATGATGAGGGCGCTGCTGTTGAGCTCATTGATGAGGAAGGCCAGGACAGCCGCCTTGTGCTCAGGAGGCAGTGCCTGGAAGGGCTGTGTGTGCAGTCCCACGTACAGCTCCGCCCCCGCCCCATGCGCTGCCAGGAAGCATCGCAGGATCTCAGAGACTGTGTCCCGTGTCAGGCTGATCTCAGACACCTTCTCCCCCAGGATCTTCAGAGACTGCAGGTGGAGGGAGGTGTTAGACACGTGGGCCTGCACATACACACATGGGCAGACATGCATGCACAGACACCTGCACCAGTACACACATGTGCATGCAGGTACATGGGCACACAGACCTGCATTCACACACAGGCATGCGTACAGGCACACCCACACACGCGAACTTAAGACGTCTGCATCTGCATGCACACAGACACACACCTATTCCATATGAACACTTGTTCAGGCACAGGAGCACCTGTGCCCCCACAAGGGGACAGTCAATCCCCACCACTGCTAAGACCCCTTTTCCTCTCCTGTTGCTCTCAAGTGCCCCACCCTTGGGGGTCCCCATCTCAGCTGCACCCAGAACACTCCCCCTCTGTGGGAATTCCTCCACAGCTGTGTTGTCCCCATCCCCTCCCTGTACCTGGCAGTAGGTAGGCAGGCCGGGATCGTAGAGCGCGGCCTGCAGCAGCCGCACCAGCAGGTCCTGGAGCTGGCCAGGCCCCTGGCCCAGCCCCAGCAGCCCATCCTGCAGGGTTCCCAGGCTGGGCACATCGCGGGGCACGTCGAAGCCGAGCACTTTGCCATAGCTGTGCAGGAACTCCACGGTGGCCAAGCAGGCTGAGAAGGCAGTGCTGGGCAGCACCAGGCCGGGGATGCGGGAGAAGGTGGGCAGGGGCTGTGGGGGGGACAAGGAGGGCGTCAGAGCCAGGAGCTCCCCCCCTCACAGTCCTTCCACCCCTCCTCAGTGTGTGGCCAACCTGATGATCCCCCAGGCACATATCCTCCGTGGGCTTCTTCATCTCCTCCAGGATGCTCTGGTGGCGGCGCCGCTCCTCTGCCCGCCGCTGGGCCAGCAGCATCTTGTCAGCTTTGCGCCCCCCCTTGCCCTTCTTGTCCTTGGCCCGCGGCTTCTCCTTGGCCTTCTCCGCCTTGCCCCGCTTCTCCTTAGCCTGTGGCACATGGACAGAGCAACGGTCAGAGCCACAGAGACTACCCCTGTTGCCCCAACCACAATCCTCACACCCACCTTGCCCTTCCTCTTGGCCTCCTTGGCTTTGGGTGCTTTGGCCTCCTGCTTCTGCTTGTTCTTCGCCTGGAGGGGATGAGTGGGGCTCAGGTGTCAGCCCCCCTTACCGAGCCCTGGGGGTAGCACCACAGAGTCCCCCCACACCAACTACAGCTGGCAGTGAGCACTGCCAGGTCCAGAGCCCCAGGGTCTGCAACACCCCCAGATCCCAACCTGGACTCCGCGGTAACCACAGGGACAACACCAGGGCCCCATAACACAGGAAGCAATGGGGGGGAAAGCTGGGGGCGAGTGTCTGAGGCTGTCTCCAGCCCCCAGCCGCCACACCCACCTTCCGCCTCATCTTTTTCTTGATCTTGCTCATCTTCAGCTTGTCCTCATCACTGAGTACCTCTGGCAAATGGGGAGGGAGGAAAGGATCAAATCCGCTCATAGCTTGGGGCATAGGTGGGGGCAGCCCTCTCTTGGGCCTGGTGGCGGGATAGACCCATGGCTCCTCAGCAGAGGCCCTGCCACCTCACAGGGCCACTTGAGCAGGTGGAGGCTGGCTCTGGCATGGGGAAGAGGAGAGGGAACAGGAGGGTACCTTGGGCTTCCAGCCGGCGGAGTAGTCGGGCATCCGTCTTGCTGAGCAGGTCAAGCATGCGGACCTTGGGGGGGCGGCCCCTGCCTCGCTTGGCGGCCGGAGGGTCCTTGGGTTGGGCCTTCTCAGCATTGCGGGGGCGCCCACGCTTGCCTGTGATGGCCTGGATGCGGGCAGGGATCTCGTCCGGGGTCAGCCGCACCCACTGCAGGCCCTGGTGGGACCGGGGAGCCAGAGTCAGCCTGGCTGGGGGGCTATTCTTGCCCTGCCACCACTACAAAGTCCCCTGCCCAGACCCCCACAGGTCCTGACTTGTCTCCCACCCCCCTCCTCCAAGTACCCCCAGGGCTGCAGCCCCCCCCCCAACCACCTCCCCAGAACTAGCTGTAACCCCCATGCCACGATCAACCCCCTCCCCTGCAAATCCCTCAGCCCTCACCTCAGGCATGTCACGCTCCTCATAGAAGTCTCCAACAGGCATGCGAGGGCTGAAGCTGAAATGCTCGCGCCGTACAGCTAGTGCCGCATTGCGGCTCAGGTACTGGGGGCAACAGTGGGGGGAGGCGGTCAGGGCTGCAGGTTGGGGAGAGCTCCCCCCATCACAACCTGACAGGGGCCGATGGAAGAAGTGATGCCTGGCAGGAGAGCACAGAACCATGGGGCTGGGCCATGGGGGTGGGACCCAGTGCTGTCCATCCTGAGCACGTGGCATTCACAACCACCGGCTTCTGGAAACCGTCCAAAGTGCTAGTGCCAGGGAAAGACCCCCAAGGCCCCCAGCCCGGCCTTACCTTGATGACCTCAGGGAATTGCTTCATGCGCTTGCCACAGGGTCCGTAGTACCAGGTCTCTCCCTGCCAGCGGTGGTTGCCCTTCTTGATGCGCACCTCCCGGCGCCACCTGCACATCACAACCCGTTGGTTCGGCATGTGCCAGCTCCCCTCTCCCCTGTGCTCCCCCTGGCCCCTGCCCAGGAGCAGCACCTACCCATGCTGCAGGGGGAAGCGCACCTCCTCCTCCGTTGCAATGCGGCGGCGTGGGGTCTCGGCTGCTGGGAGAGGACACGTGCTAGTTAACATGGTCCGGGGGGGTAGGGTGTGTTGGAGGCCCCGGTGCTTACCGCTGACTGATGTGCTGAGCGGTGCAGCCTCCTCACCATCTACTTCAGGGGCAGCAGACACCTCTGGGCAGCCCTCATCACCTGCTTCTTCATCCCCCTCTTCCTCCTCCTCGGGGGAGGGGGACCGAGCTGGGGACTCAGGTGCCAGTGGGGGGTCGAGCTCCAGGGGCTCTGGCTCCTCTGGGCCAGGGTCGCTGCCATGGTTCAAGTCCAAGCTGCTGTCTGGGGACGGGGTAGACAAGTGGGTGGGCAAGGGGGTGGCATCCAGCTGCACCCCAGAGTGCAAAGCATGGGGAGGGCAGGCACTAGGAGCCTCTCAGGACTCTGCCCCCCTCCCAAACCCTTCTGTACAGGGAGGTGCAGCGAGGGAGGAGGAACGTGCTATGTGCGCGGATGCCCTTTAGGCAGGGTCTGGGAGCAGAGCCCCCTCTGCAGCCCTCCACTGCTGCTCCAGCCACTGAGTGGTGCTGCCTGTGCATCGGACATGTGTGCACATGTGTTTGGGGGTGGGGGGGAGGGTTCTGGCCTTGGGGCCTCACCTTGCAGGACAGACTCCCCCAGGACAGGCGGGGAGCGGGGGCTGGCAAACAGCGAGGAGGACGAGGCCTGGCTGTCGTCTGCCAGCAGCGCAAAGGAGCCAGCAGGCGTCAGGGCTGAGATGTCAGGTGGCTCTTCCAGCGGGGACTTGTCGCTCACCAGCTGCGAGGAGTCCATCTCGTACAGGTCGCCCGTGCCTGGGTCTGCAGGATGGGAGCCAGAACCACAACGTCAAGCTCCTGCTATGGGGTGCACACCAAGCCCAGGAGCTGGCAAAGAGCGGAGGGAGGGAAGACCCAAGCTCCCCATGCTGCCTTGAATGCGGTTGGGGCTGCAGGGGTTAACGGCTGCACTTCCTCTGGGGAATCCCAAAATGGCTGAGATGCTAACGATATGCTAATGGGTCTGAGTAATCACCTGCCTAATCGCCTCCCCTGGAAGAGGGATCAGAGAATAGGCTGGGGAGGGGAACCGGCCCTTTAAATAAGGCAGCTCAGTTGCAACTCCACCCCTTTGGGGGAGGGCTTTGTGCCCCACCTCCCAGGGGGAGGGTCTTCCACAGCACAGGGGTATAAGAGAGGCAGCCAGGGAGCACCCCACTCATTCCTGCCCAGGTGAGGGGAGCTGGGGGTATCCCCAGGCCCTGCCCCAGTGCCTGGGACCCCAGCCTGGGTCTCAGCCCTGTAGTGCCAGGCCAATGCCACAGCCACAGCACCCTCTGCTAGGAGCCCCCCTAGCCGGACCCCCTCCCAGGGGTCATGCCCCCAGGGCCACCTACCTCTGGCCAGAGACTCGAAGGGCTCCAGGGGCTCCTCACTTAGCATGTGGGCACCCTCCAGGGGGGCTCCCATGGGGGAGGCGCCCCCCAGGCAGCCCCCGGCTGCATCAGGTGCCAGGACAGAGGCGTCCCGGCTGAGCGGCTCCATGGACGGAGCTGAGCCGTTGTAGCCACACATCTTCAGGTCTGGAGACCAAGCAGACAAGACCCCCCCAGGAGGATGAGGTGTGAGGCAGGGAAACCCACGCGCCCCCCAGATCTATCCCAGCAGCCCCTAATTCCCATCCCCGCTCCCGAAGTGCCAGGCCTGCTGTCCCAGGCTGCAGGGGGGGCATTTAGCCCTGACACCCCAGGCCTCGCAGGGCACCCTGCTCACCTGCCTGTGTGTCCTCCAGCTCCAGGCTCCCCACCAAGCCGGCCCCATTCTCTGAGACAGCAGGTGGTGTGTCCTTGCCCCCCGCAGGTGCCCCCTCTGCGCCAGCTTCGGGATCATCCTGCGGGCAGCGGGGTGGTGAGAAGGCCTGGCCACTGGTGCCCAGCATGGGGGAGGGCTGGGAGGCC
Source organism: Crocodylus siamensis (assembly GCF_052110815.1). Taxonomy (NCBI): domain Eukaryota; kingdom Metazoa; phylum Chordata; order Crocodylia; family Crocodylidae; genus Crocodylus; species Crocodylus siamensis. Next base: position 6,340,375 of record NC_143400.1, read on the forward strand.
GTGTAGAAGCTGCCTGGGCCGTTGGGCAGGAGCTCGAAGCTCTGGTCAGGGAAGGAGTCGTACAGCTCTTGAGAGTCAAAGTTCAGCCCCATGGAGCCGGGTGTCCCGTTGCCCCAGAACTCAGCTCCTCCCCGCAGGGCCGGGCTGTGCCCGGGTGATGGGGGCCGCCCGCCACTCAGCAGCCCGTTGAGCGGGTACTGCCCAAGGCCGGGGCTGTCCTTGAGGCCGCCGGCGCCAGATGCCGGGTACTGAGAGTAGTTCCAGAGATAGTCACAGGGGTGCAGAGGGGGGGCGGCCGGGGAATGGGTGGCCGAGTTGAAGGTCCCTGAAGTACTAGTGTGCGATACAGTAGATAAGCCATTGACATTCATGTCCCCGTTCAGACCTGCCAGGGGGGAGAGAGAGGAGGGATCAGCCATGTCCAGGAAGGAGCCTGCGGCACCTCCTGCCCAGCCTGGGGGCAGGTTGGAGACCGGCTTCTGGCTCCTCAGACCCCAGCCCTGAAGACGTCTGTGCCTGGCCAGACTAGGCTATGTCCATGTGCGAGACGGACAACCCCCGGGACACTTGGGCTGCTTTCCACGCAGGCCCTAAGCTGCTGTCGTGCCGGGCAGGGGAACCTGAGCTGCCCCAGCCCAAGGGAGCGGGCTGGAGGCACTTGGGACATGGGTCCCCCCTCAGGCCCAGGCTCACCTTTCCCTGGCTGTGGGAAGGCGGTGGGCGCGCCATTGGCGTAGAGGCTGTCCCCTGAGGCGGGCGTGGGTTTCAGTCCTGAGGCGGTGGGGGCGGAGGGCAGGCCGGCGAAGCCAAAATGGTTGTTCGTTTCCATTGCTGAGGAGGGCAGAGACATGGAGGGTTAAACGTGCTGCGGAGACCTTCCTGGGTCCTTAACACCCCCCTTGCCCCAGGGCGGGTCACTGGACCCTCCTCCACCCTGGACATTGCTGCAGGGCGGGGGGGAAGGGGGGGCGATGGATGGAGCTGGAGGGTGCACCGCAAGGGCCTGAGCGTGGCGGGGCAGGACAAGGCAGCGTCCCCCGCCCCGGCAGAGCTCCACGCAGGCGATCACGGGTGGTTTTAATGGGAAGCGGCTGGAAGGACGGTGCTGGTTTCCCAAACGCACACCCTGCCGAGACCCGGCTCCCAGCCCAGGGGACCCTGGCGCTGGGAAACGTGGCGTTTCCTGTTCCCAGCAGCTCCTCGTCCCACCCCAGGGTCTTCGTCCTGGGGCGCCGAGGGCAGGGAGCACCCTGCAGCGACCCAGTGTCCAAGCCCTCGGGCATTGCAGTGGCCTGGCGGGTCACCAGGTGGGCAGCGCCCCGGTCAAGGTCACCACGACAGAGCCCAGATAGCCAGACTGCCCCTCCGTCAGTCCCACCACCTCCTCGGGGTGGGCGCTTCCCGGGTCACAACGCAGCCGCCGAGTGTCGAAACAGTGCCGACCATGCTCCCAGTGCAGCCTCGGACCCCCGGGCCTGGCAGGTCGGACCCCGCGGGGACCAGAGCGGGGCAGGTGTCTGCGCCCGGGGGTCGGTGCCAGGCTGCCGGGAGGGTGTCAGAGGGGAAGGGAAGCTCCAGGCATGGGAGGCTGGGCAGGCTCCGCAGGCAGGGCGACAGCGGGCGACGGCTAATGAGGCCAAACCAGGCCAGGCCTCTCCCAGCGCTAATTGCCGGCGTGGGCGGCCTGGCCCTGGTGCTGCCCGTGGCCCCCAGCGCCCGGCCGGGGGGGGGTCAGGAAAGGGGAAGTGGGGCAGGAGCGGGGCCGCTTGCGACACGGTGCCTGGACGGGGGAGGCCTGGAGCCGGCGGGTGGGCAGGGGTCAGGGTCAGCTCAGGGGAGCCCCCCAGCCCCGCACCAAGGTCACGGCCGGGGGGACACCACCACGGGCGCACAGCACCGGCTCCGGCGGGGCTCAGAACCACAAGGGGGGGAGGGGTCCGGGCTGGATTTAAAGGGCCAGCGCCAGGGGCAGGGGAGTGCGGGGGGGGGGGGGCACAAACCGGAAGCGGCGGCGGGGCCGGGCCTGGCGCAGACACCGGCGGGGGAGCCGCGAGGGGGGGTGGGGGCTCCCTCCTCCCCTCGGGGACGCGCAAGGGGATCCCCCCCACTACGTCACCCGCCCCCAGCCACGCGCGCCCTCCCCAGGTCCCTTCCCCCCACCCCCTCCCCGGAGGGCGGTTGCCATGGAGACCCCCCCCGCCCACCTGCGTGGCCCGGCGGGTCCGGCCCGGAGCTGCGGCTGGGCCCGGGCCTGGGCCGCGCCGGGCGGGGAGCGGCCGCCGGGTCCTAGCGCCGCCGGGCAGCACCGCCGGGGGCGGGGCCTGGCGGCGCCGGCCAGGACAGGAAGGGGCGGGGCCTGGCGGGGAAGGGCGGGCCCGGAAAGGGTGGGGCCTCACCCCGGGGGCGGGGCCGCCGTGTCGTGGAGGGGGCGGGGCTAGGCTCCCCCATCGTCTGCCCCAGCTACCCCTCCGCCCCCACAAGCGGCGGGGGGGGGGGGGGTCACCCACAGCCGAGTATCCCGCCGGGGAAACTGAGGCAGGGGGCAGGAACACCCCCCCCCCAGCTTCCCCTGGGCAGGAAAGGACCCAGAAGTCCTGACACCCCGGTGCCCCCTGCCCAGGCCGGGCGGGGGCCCACCTATCTCGGGCCCCACGGGGGACACCGATCCAACCCCCCCCGGGGCCCCCAGGCCTGGGGCAGGGCGAGGGCGGGTCACTTCCCCCGGCTGTGGGGGGAATGGGGTGCGTTCCCCCCCAGCCCGATCAGGGCTGCCCTAGGCCCCCCAGGCTGGGGCCAGCCCAAGACCCGGGGGAGGTTATGGGGGGGCACTGACCTATGCCTGCAACATCCCCCTCATCTGTGCCCCCCAGCCTCCCCCTCCCCAGGCACCTCCGTGCGGCGGCCAGTTGCCAGGCGGTGCCAGGGCAACCCCAGTACCCGAGAAAGCCCAGGTGTCCCCCCCCACTCCTTAAACGATGACCCACCCGCGCCTCCTTCCCACGCCTCGGGTGGGGGGAATCCCCTTCCCCGCGCGATGACGTCAGCGGGGACCCCCCCGCGCAGGGGAGGGGCCCGGGCCGCACAAAGCCCCGGGAAACCCGCGTGGGGGGGCGGGAAGTTTGTCCCCCCGCCCCCAGCCGCACGGGGAGGGCGGATTGGGGGGGTTGCAGCGGGGATCGGGGGTGCACGTACCCGGGGGGACGCGGGGCCCGGGGGGGGGGCCTTGCTCTTACCGGGCCGCCCCGCCGGGCGCAGGTGCCGGAGCCGGAGCCGCTGCGGGCGGTGGGGCCGTGTCCGCCCGGCCCAGCCCCACGCGGGAGGCCGCGGCCGCGCCAGCGCTTAAAGGTGCAGGAGCCATTTGCAGCCGGGCTTTTTTTTTCCGGGGGGGAGGGGAAAGACCCGCCCCCCTCCCCCCGCCTGCGTCATCGGGGGGTGGGGAAACTGAGGCAGGGCCGAGCTGGGGAGAAGAGAGGAGTCCGCAGCCCACCCCCCCAGGCAGGGAGTGTCCCCCACTCCCCAAAGCCCTGCAAGGGGGGGGGCTTGAAACACAGGGTCCCTAGGGCTGGGGGGGGTTGTGTGTCCCCCAGGGCACTGTGGCCTGCAGGACGCCCCTCCTGCTAGGCCCAAGCTGCTGCCACCCCCAATCATGGCAGGAGGGGGGGTCCCGCCCCAGAGCCAGACACAGGCCCCCCCCCCCGCTAGGGAACTGGGGGGGCTCACTTGCCTCCAGTATAACTGCCCCTGGCAGCAAGGGGAGTGGGTGGACTGGGGGGCAGCAAGGATCCTGCAGCCACCCCTGTGCTGGCAGGCTGGAGCCTTGTGGGGCCCGCAAAACCCCGGGTGGGGTGGGGTGCAGCAGCCTGATTTACTTCTCACTGCCCTCCCCCCACCCCCAGTGATGAGGGCCCTTGCGTGCCCCCCCTCCCTCTCCCCCCAGTCGGCTGCCCTGGACCCGGTCTGCAGGCAACCCCCGGCTGGGCTGCAGGGCCCCGCCACACAAAAGCCCCATCTGCTCCACGACAGCGCAGCACGCGGTCCCTTTGTGAGACAAGATGGCAGGGGGGATGACTAAGTCCCCCCCCTTCACAGCCTGCACCCTGACCCCGTCCACCCCCCGCTCCCACCCCAGGAGGTGGCCAGGCTGGTACCACAGGGCAAAGCTCTGGCCCCCCCTCCCCAGTGTCCTACTCCCTCCAGGGCAGGACCAGACCCCCCCCCCCCCACTCAGTCCCTCAGCTCAGCTGCAGCAGGAGGGGGGCTGTGCAGATGCAGGGGTTTGGCCCCTACATCGCTGCTGGGGGGGGGCTGGTCCCAGCCTGGGCCCTGCCCCAGCCCCCAAATGAAGCAGGTGCAAGCCAGAGGCAGCTGCAGCACCCCTTCTACCCCCTTCTCCACAGCAGAGGCAGCAGCTGCCTAGCAGCCCTGGCAGGGAAGGGGGCTCCTTCCCCCTCCAGGTGCCCAGCTAGGGGACAGTCCCAGCCCTACCTAGCCCCCTGCACCAAGCTGATGCAGGCTACAAGGCAGCCACTACACTTCAGGAACCAAAACCCCTGGGACCCACCTTGGGGCTGTCACTTCCATGCCTCAGTTCCTTGGGGGAGGGGGGGTATACAAGGCCTGTAGCGGGGAAGAAACTGAGTTGTTGCCTTCCCACCCCTCCCCCCAGGAGTAAATCAGGCCCAACCCTAGGATGTGTACAGGGGCTGGAAGGTGCAAAACAATTCAAGGGCAAGGAGAGGAAAACAGCCCCAGCTCCACTGGGCACAGTAGGGGCAGGAGTCTGCCCAGCCCCTACCCCCATGCAGCAGGGCTGGGTCATGCTCCCAGGAGTCACATGTGAAGAATTTACCATAGCAGAGGTAGGGCACAAGAGCCCCAGGCCAGAGCCACCCCCAGGGAGCACTAGGGCAGTGCTGGTGGAGCAGGGCCAAGGCTGCACTGCTGCTTTCACCTCCCTGCTCTGCCCAAGGTGGCCACACTGCACATCCTCAGTTGGCACCTGCAGCCCAGCCAGTGCTAACAGCAGCGCCCATGCATGACTCAGCACTGCTTGTTCCTGTTGCCTAGCTTGGCCACACCAGCCCATGCAGCTGTCATAAGCCCCAGGGCAGGACCAGACCCTACCCCAAGGAAAGGGAACCACACCCTCAAGCCCTGGTTCATGATTTTCCACCACAGTTTTATTGGAAATGTTAAATACTGTGCAGACGATGACAACAAGGCTTTACAGCCACGTGGGGTGGGATGGGGGAGGACGGACGGGATGAAGTTATGCATGTTCCTCTGCCAGCTTCTCCGCCTTGGCCACCGCCTCCTCGATGGGCCCCACCATATAGAAGGCCTGCTCAGGGAGGTGGTCATACTCGCCTGGGGGGAAAAGCAGGATCAGAACAGAGCGATGGGGGCAGGGGGGACAGCAGCTACTAGGACTCAAAGCTCCACCTAGGCCCCTACTCCGAGCACCTGCCTCACCTGCAAGGATTGCCTTGAAGCCCTTGATGGTCTCCTTCAGCGGTACTAGCTTGCCCAGGTGGCCAGTGAAGACCTCGGCCACCTGGAAGGGCTGGGACAGGAAGCGCTGGATTTTGCGGGCCCGCGCTACCGTCAGCTTGTCCTCCTCCGACAGCTCATCCATGCCCAGGATGGCAATGATGTCCTGCAGTGACTTGTAGTCCTGGGGGGAGACATGGGGGCTGAAGTCAGGCTGGGAGGGAATTCATGGAGGAGAGCAAACACCCCCACTCCAGAAGAGGCCTGGATGCTGTACCTAGCCCCCGGGGGGGGGGGGGGGGGGGGAAAATGCTATGCCCCCTGGCCATAGGCTGCCCCATCAGTAGCTGTGGGGGCATGGTGAAAGGGGGCACCCCACAGCCCAGGGATGCTCAGGGTCCAGGCCTCCCTCACCTACCTGGAGAATCTTTTGCACACCACGAGCCACATCATAGTGCTCGTGCCCCACGATGTTGGGGTCCATGATGCGGGACGTGGAGTCCAGTGGGTCCACGGCCGGGTAGATGCCCAGCTCTGCGATGGCACGAGACAACACAGTTGTGGCATCCAAGTGGGCAAAGGTGGTGGCAGGCGCGGGGTCAGTCAGGTCATCAGCCGGCACGTAGATTGCCTGGGCAACAGAAGGAGGTACATGGCTGAGTGTGGGTGGCCCCCCCCCGCCAGGACAGATGCCACCCAGAGCCTGGCTGAGAGCCAATTACCTGCACAGAGGTGATAGAGCCCTTGCGGGTGGTGGTGATTCTCTCCTGCATTGTGCCCATGTCAGTGGCCAGGGTTGGCTGGTAGCCCACAGCGGAGGGGATTCTGCCCAGCAGTGCAGACACCTGCAAAGTGAGAGGTGGGCAACTCATGCCTTGGTGCCTGCTCAGCCCCCAGGCAGATGGAGGCAGCAGGACCAGCAGCCTGGGACCCTGTCCCCTACCTCAGAGCCAGCCTGTGTGAAGCGGAAGATGTTGTCAATGAAGAGCAGCACATCCTGGCCCTCCTGGTCCCGGAAGTACTCAGCCACAGTCAAGCCGGTCAAAGCCACTCTGGCGCGGGCACCTGGGGGCTCGTTCATCTGGCCATAGACCAGCGCGACCTGCAGGGCACAGGGGGAGGTGGTGAGACCAAGCCCCCAGCACAGGGCTGGTACCTGGGGCTGTGTAGACAGGGAGGATGGCACTGCCCACGAGGCAAACGCAGACGCTCACCTTGGAGGTGGTGTCTTTGAGGTTGATGACGCCGGACTCAATCATCTCGTGGTAGAGGTCGTTGCCCTCGCGGGTCCGCTCCCCAACACCCGCAAATACTGAGTAGCCGCCGTGTGCCTTGGCCACGTTGTTGATCAGCTCCATGATGAGCACGGTCTTGCCCACCCCGGCACCGCCAAACAGGCCTGGAGGGCAACAGGAGCTCCGCGTCAGCTTGATGTTGCCCCTTCAACACCTCCACCCGCCCCAGCCTCTTTTCCTCCTCAGTTTTTCAACAGCGACTTCAGCAGACTCAGAAGAACGAAAGTCAGAAGAATGCTCATCAGGGGAGGAGTCTAGCAGGATGTTCCCTCAGGTCTGAAGCCAGAGCCTGGGGTCAAACCCCACAGAACCCTATTGCTGGAGCCAGGCCCAGCCCTACAAAAGCTTCCCCACTCTCCTTCCACCACCACGCTGCCCTGCTTCAGGCATCTGAACGTACCAATTTTACCCCCCTTGGCGTATGGGGCCAGTAGGTCCACGACCTTGATGCCTGTGACCAGGATCTCCTGCTCCACGCTCATCTCCACAAATTCAGGGGCTTCAGCATGGATGGCAGCAGACCTGTGATGGGGGGGGGGGGGGGGGGGGGGAGCGAGTCCACAGCCAGGGTGAGCGGTACCCAGTGGTGCTCTGAGGGTCAGTACCCCCCACACAGCTCAGAGCAGCAGCAGCACTTCAAACACGCCTCCCCCCAAAATGTTGGGCACCCACCTCTGGGCCCCCACCCAGCTCTTCCAAGCTGCTGTTAAAAGCAAGGCATTAGGAGAAAGCCTCTGGGCTGCTGCATGACAAGCCCCTGGGCTGCCCCAAGCCCACCACAGGCCACACTCACTGCTTGGTGGTGATGGGGCCTCTCTCATCGATAGGCTCTCCAATGACGTTCATGATCCTGCCTAGGGTCTCAGGGCCCACAGGGATCCGGATGGGGGTGCCCGAGTCCAGCACCTTCTGGCCCCTCACCAGCCCCTCAGTGCCATCCATAGCAATGGTGCGAACCGTGTTTTCACCTGGCAGGGAGGGAGCAAGGGGTCAGCAGGACACAGGGATCAGCGCTATGTTCCCCCCCCCCATAGGGCAGTCTAGGTGAAAATGGGCATTAACTTGAGACCCCCAGTTTGAACCCAGACTCCTCAGGCGACTGTGGGCAGGTCATGTGGCCTCATCGGGCCTCAGTTTCCCCAGCTGAAGCAAAGCATGTGGCATCAGGCTTGGTACAAGAGTAGCAAAGGGCTTACACAGCAAGCCAGGAAGAGGATTCTTGTGCACGGCACCGGTGCACCTCCCCAAGCCAGGACCAAGCAAGGGCCCCCCTCCCCACCGCCTGGGGATAGCGGCCATTTTAAGTCTCCTTCTCAGATCACTGAGGTGGCTTCAGCGAGCTCAGAAGAACGAAAGTCACAATGATCCATCATCCTGGAAGGAGCTGCCCCCCTGCCCTGCAGGGGGACACAGGCCCCAGGCCACACATGCATGCAGACCCCAGGTCACACAGATACAGATGCTGCATGACTCCAGGGGATGTGCACAGACTGGGGGTGGGGAATGGGGCACACACACAGGGACCACACATGCTCACCCAAGTGCTGTGCCACCTCCAGCACCAGCCGAGTGTCCCTGCCCTGCACCTCCAGGGCATTGAGGATGGGGGGCAACGCTTCATCAAACTGCACGTCCACCACGGCACCAATGACAGCCACGATGCGGCCCGTGCTGACCCCAGGCTTGGCTGCTGGGGATGTCTGTGTTGCATAGTCACGTCCTGGACAAAGTGATTAAGGGGGACAGGGGATAAGAGAGGAGGTCAGTCAAGGTCAGCTGCAGGGGCTGGCCTGGCCCCATCCCTGTATGCCTGGGGAGATCAGGACCCCCCCCCCCCATGGGATGGACTTGTAATCTCAGGGGGGTACCCCTTCCAGCTGCCCCAGACCACTCACAACTCCTCTGTCCAGCTTGGACCCCCATCCCCACACCCCCCCCTCATGTCAGCCCCACTTCCAACCTGTGCCCCGCACCCATGACCCCCCTAGGCCCATCACCCCCAGCCCGCCCTTATCTCCTCCCCCAACACCGAGGCACGCACCCCGCGGCCTATCACCCCTCGGCCTCTGCCCCCCCACCAGGCCTGTCACCCCTCCAGCCCCTCCCCCCCGCCCAAGGTGACCCCTCTGGGCCGGGCCGGGCCGCACTCACGGTTCCCGAGGGCAGCGGCCCGCGGCAAGAGGCGGCGGAGCGCAGCGGGAGCCGGGGCCCGCAGCAGCCCGAGCGGGGCCGCGAGGGGGGCGGTAGCAGCAGCCGAGGCGCGACCCACAAGCCCCAACATGGCGGCACCAACTGCACTGTGCTGCCCGCCCGCCTCAGAACTGCCCGGCGGGGCGGGGCCGCCGACGCCGCGGCCGCATGCCATTGGGCGGCCCGGCCGCCACTCCGGGGCCGACCGCTTCTCTCATTGGAGGCGGGTACCGCCACTCTATGGGGAAGCCTCTGCCACTGGTGAGCGGGCCTGCGGCTTGATTGGCTGTGGGGGACAGGAAGGGGCGGGGCTCCCCGCTTACAGAGCGCCGGAAGCCAGGACCATGTGTGTGGCTGGGTGTGGAGAGTGCCGGTGGTGACCTTCGGCGGGCAGGTGTAGAACACAGGTCCGACCGCGGGTGCCGAATGTGATCCCAGTGGGGCCGCTGCTCCTAGGACCTGGTCCGGGGCAGGTGCAGCCGGAGCGGATGTTCCGTGTGGCTGAGCCCCCGAGGGACGCCCCTCGAGCGGCTCCGGCCCTCTAGGCCTGGCCCGGCCCTGGGCTCCACACTCGATACACAGAACCGGCCTCACGTCTACGCCAGAAGTGCCCCGTGTACGCCCCCACGCAGGCCCTCCCTCCCCCTGAGCCACGAAGGGAGTCCGCACCTTCGCCCCAGGCTTGCACTAGGTCAGCGCCTGTCACCCTTTTTTGTACCAAGGCCCACTTTTAAACAACGATGGTCAGTCCCGACCCGCTGCCCCCGTGTGGTGGGGTGCAGGGGCCCCAAGCAGCTCCTCGGAGGCTGGAGCTCTGCCAGCCTGCAAGGGAAAACCCACTGGCTCCCATGTTTTTCTCCTTTAAAGGGGAATCCATGTTTGAAGTTTGTCTGTGACCCATATGTTTTTGCAACTCCTGGGTTGAAAAATGCTGGACTACGTGACCTTTTGAGGTCCCTTCCCCCCATCACTTCCTATGATTCTCATGCCTGCTCGTGCTCCCCAACTGGAGAAGCCCCAGACTGGCATTGCTGGTCCCAGGTGACTCAACTGTGTGCTGTAGTAAAGTCATCACCAGCCCCGCTGACGTGCTTTAATGCAGCATTTCTCAACCCACAGGTCAGCCCAACAGTGGGTCTCAAGAATATATTAAAGCATGGCAAACAAACTTTAAAGGAGAACCCATTTTTTAAGGAGAAAAACATGGGTTTTTTCTTGCAGGCAGCAAGGGTCTGCTCCCCCCCACCAGCCCATGTACTGGAGGGCAGCAGCCCAGCCAGGGGACTGTTTTCTACTGAAACTATTTTCTGGGTCAGGGCTGGCTATCAATGACCACAAATGGGTCCTGGTACACAAAAGGTTAAGACCCACAACTTTAATGTACGGGGCGGGAGGGTGGTGTTAAGCTAGCTCTGGCCCTTGCTCAAGGTCTGCGCTTCCAAAGCACATTGGAAAGCAGCAGAGCCATGGACAGCATCATCCAGCAAAGAAGAGTCACATTTGCAGCAGGGAAGAGGTGAACGAGCAGGGGTGAAAGGGAAGTACAGACCTTACTGGAACCTCCTTTGCACCTTAGCTGCAAAACTGAAGCAAGTCATTCACAGTTGGGGGAGCCATGCTACAGGGAAGGAATAACCAAGGCAGCTTTCCCCCTTTGGGAGCTGTAAGGCTGCATGACACAGCCGAGTCAGGGGCTGGGGGTGGTCTTGAGGTCTAATTGGCACCCATGTGCTCTGGCCTGGACCCAAGTGAACCATCTATTGATAGCAAGCGCCTGTTGCCAAGGCAAACGTGTGCGGGCTGCCGCCCAGCAGAGGCTGGTTAGAATGAAGCTCCTCTCCAAGGATCTTGAAGGGATTTACAGCTGTCCTCATGGCAGAAGCAGTTTATCAACTTCCAGGTCCCAGCCGGCAGCCTGCAGGGCACTCGGGTGACAACAGATGCCTTTTCTGGGCTACAGAGAACAGCAAAGTTGGTTGCAGAACCAGGAGCAGCTCTTGTTGTTCAGCTGTTAAACACTGCCCACATGATGCTCGTTACCAGGCCGAGGCTGTAATTCTTGCTGCAGCCACTCACAATGGTTTCCAGGGCATCTCAACCAACCCGTGCTTTGTTCTGACCTCTGGTCTTAACACAAAAGAGATTGGGGGTGGGGAATAAAAGTTTGCCAAGCTGGCAGTTACCCTAGGCTGATGAGCAGAGTATTGAGTTCTCTGTTCTCAGAGGAAGGGATGCCAGGCAGAGCCCATGCTAGAGCTGGCAGCTTTGCAAGACTGGTAATGAGACAGGCACCACTGTGAATATACAGCCCCACTCTCTGCTGCTCCTGTCTTGAACAGAAACATAGCTACTCTGATGAAACAGACCTGCCTGGTTTTATTTTCATGCCGTGGCTCCTTGTCCTAGGGAGAAGGGTTTTGTAAAGCAGCAATGCCCCTGTCCCTTCCCCTGTGTTGGCAGAAGCCCTTTGCTTGCATAAAAAGGGCTAAACACAGGCCGGGTCCCTTTTCCCACTCAGCTATTGATACATCCTGGAGGAAGAGGAGAGCCCCAACAGCAGAACTGCTGGGCAAGATCAAGAGCAGCTCTAAGTCTCTGAAGCAGGGGGCACACTCCACTCCAACAGCCCCCACACAGTCCTGTTACGCCACCACTGGGCACAGCGAAGGCAGGGGTCAAATGGGATGGACGTTCACTGTGCACTGTAAGGGGAGACAGGCGGCATTGTTATGAGGTATAAGCACAATGCATCTAGGGCTTCACTCAGTCTCCATCAACTGCACTGGGCTTTGAACCAGACCCTCTGCTCTTCTTTTCACATCGTGCAAGCCTCTGCTAAGGGGATTGGTGCCAACACCAGCACCCAGGCAGCAGCTGTCCTAGGTCTTGATTCTCCATGTCTGGGCTTGTGAGTGCTGGAACTGCTGCTCTCTGCATCCCCAAGGCCACACGGCAGCTGCATCCTTTCTGTTCTCGCACTCAAGCCGATGATTCTGCTTTCTCAGGCTTTTGTGGATAGGAAACAATGGCAGGGATTCAGAGGCTGCCACAGCACGCAGGAGCCTGAGCCCAGCTGGCTTGTATCTGCCATGTCACCCAGAGAATTCCAGCAGCACACTCCAGCTGACACCAGCTAAAAGACGGCATGTCCTGGAGTCTAAAATTAGCTCTGCCTGCTACCAGCGCTGCCTGGAGGGGCACGCGCTGCCCTGAAAATACCTGCTGTTCCTGGCGGGGCCATGTGACATCAGCACTGTCACTCCCAGCTCAGGGTTTGCCTAGCATGAGGGGCAGCAGCTCAGCAGACTCCTGCCCTCTCCAGGGAGGTCTGTATGAAGCCCATGTATTTTCTGCCTGGGAACATATCCTCTTCCACGTGCAAGCACCATTCTTGGTTTGCTCCAAACTGCTTTCGGAGTCAGCTCAGAGCCAAGCCAATCACAGAAGGAAAAACCCTTTCCCAGGCTCCCAGCCCTTCTGACGTTCCTTGGCCACCAAACCCCCTGCACCCTCTCTACCAATTCAGGGCCTGTTATCATGCTTTATGGCAACAGTCTCAATCTTCACAGGAGGCTCTTCCTGTTCCCGACTCCACCAGCACTCATCGAGAACACAGGTCACTGCTGCTGGGATCGAATGAGCTGCTTATTACTTTATGCTGAAGTGCCGACCCAGGAAAGCAGCTCCAGATGGGCCTTGTTGGCCAACAGGAAGGATTTGAAAGGCCTTGGCAATGCAGACGTTCCAGTGCTAGTCACAGATGCTTCAGAGGACACTGCAAGGAACCACCTCATGGGACACTGTTTAACACAAAAGGTGCGGAGACGCAGCTTACAACCTCACACAGGCTGCGAGCGCTTACAACTGTAGCCCTGCCTGCCTGCTGTGGCCCTCAGGTCTCGGCCCAGAAACTCTTCACAAAAGAGGCCAATGTTGCCTGTTGGAAGACAAACCCCACTGAGTGAATTCATACACACACTGGAGTTATCTAGAGACCAGGCTGGGAACATGGTCTCACCCAGGCCAAGGAGGAACTGCAGCATTGGAGCCTAGCTAGGGCACTGCAGGCTGCTTCCAGACTCAGTACCACTGAGTTCAGTTACCCAAACATGTTAAGGGAGAAAAACAGAAACTAAAGAGCATCACCCCCCTGTCCTTCTACCATGTCAGGGAGCTCGGTGCCAAAATGCAGAAGCTCAAAGATTTAGGAGGACAAAACTGTTTTATTGGAGTCAAATCACAACACTTTGCTTCCCCCCCCCCATTTAAACTGTTGTCAAAGTGCATCTACAATTCTCCATTACAGATCCACTTTCCTGAAGGTTTGCTGGGCACATTACAACTTGCCTCCTTCCAACAGATGCAATAAAAGCCTGTGCTAATTATCCCAACTAAAAATAAAAATCCATTCCAGCAAATGAGTATATATGAAGTTACAGTCGGACAGTTAAAAGGACAGCCATGGAGTCTTCAACAGTTTATTAGAAAGAATGTAGACATTAAAAAAAAAAAATCCCCACTGCTTTGAACACAAATTGAGGTTTCTCAGCCTTGTTATAAGCTGGTCAAATAAACAAAACAAAAAAATCCCAATAGTGTATAACATTTTGTCACTCGTTTCCATACCAACAGTGCAAATACATTTTGGTCTAAATGTACAGATTGACAAGCAACAACGTACAGCCATTCTCACCCCTCTGGACTAAGAGATGTAAAAGCTTGGGGAGGGGAGGGGGTCAAACAATACCAATGTACAGGCTTCACCCACTTCAGTTTGGGGGTCACTAGTTTTAGCTAAAATACGCCTGGAACACTAACTAGTGATCATTAAATACAAAGTGAAGTGTTCTCCTTTTTAACAGCACATTAGTGGAACACACCTGAAGACACTACAGAGGTATAGTGCGTTACCAATTTAATTCTATAAGCCAATTAAAACATCGCATCAGCCAGGTCACCTCCAGGTAGGAGGTCTCTGAGTTGCCTGCAGCCCATGCTGCGAGGGGGAACACAGATTTGCCATTCAAGCAAATAGAGGATTTCCCCACTGTAACCATGTCTGAGGCAACCGGGTTCTGTAAACTTTGTCCTGCAGCGGTTGTTTCGGTTGCCTATACTTCAATTGCTTTTTTGTTTTTTGGAAGTCTGAAAAAAGAGGTTCCCACATAATGTTATTGCCTCTTGTGGCTTAAGACTGCCCCGTACAATGGTACATACCAACCATCAGTGAAGCCATTTAAAACAGATTGAAAATGGGTTAAAGGATGCAATATCTGGCTTTAGAGCTATCAACTCAGGAATTCTTATCTCAATTATGAAATGCTGTAATGAAGTTCTTTCCCCAAACCCTGAAGACGACAGTTTTCCTTACTCCAGATCTGGCATTTCTGAAAAGACAGGCAACGCATTAATGCTTTTGTATCAAAACCTAGAGCCCTTTCTGGAGCTGGCTGCAATACAGACACTGTGACAGAAGCCCTGACCCAGGCTGAGCTACGTGTTGCTCAGCCTTCTTTACACCCCAGCGGGCAGATCGAATGCAGACCTCAGGTTCCGTTCAGTTCTGTATTAAACTTGTGGCATAACCAACACCCCCTAAACATTAAATCCAATCCGGTCAAAGTGTTAGAGTCAGACCAGCTGTATGCGCAGACCTCCATGAAGGAGGCAGCTCCAGTCTCTGACTCCTGTGGCTGCAGCAATCAGCACAGCCAAGGGGGTGTCTGCAAGTCCCACTCAAGGACAGGTCATTCTGCATTCAGTGTAACCCACTAGGATAACATGCTCAGAATGGACCTAGGTAGAACCCAGTGCCACATCCGGGCAGACAAGGGCATGTGCTGGCAAGCGTGATAGCGCGTTCCCAGTTTGGAGGTACGAGCTAGTGCAACAACTCCCAGAGACTGCAGATTAGCATAATGAAACACACTTACTTTCGTCATCGCTGTCTGGTGAGTCCTGAAGGAGAGACAAACAGCAAGGAGGAGTTGATTAGATCTGGTGGTACGCTCCACGCACTCACGCTAATCCAGCCAAGGGGTCAGGCCTGTGAAGCCTGGCATGAGGCTGCTGGCCATCAGGACTTAGATTTACTCTGAGGACCTGAACAAGATAGCTCCACCCCAGCTGAGCCCCATATACAGCAAGGGCACACTTGAGATGCACTACAAAGGGGCAAGTGGGAAGCACCCCACAGATGTTCACAGGGACAACTCTAGCACCCTTCAGGCAGGTTGGGGCACTGATGCCCTTGCCAAGGGCATGGGACAGTCCTCCCAGCTATACTAAGCCAAGAATTCCAACTTGGCCATTCACACCTGACCAAGGCTGTTCCCATCCCCGCCCTAAACGAAACATGGATTAGGTACTCACATCGTCTGCTCCGTCTACTTCTGGCAAATCTACACCCTCATCTCCACCCATGTTGTTCATCATCTGTTTTGAAGGTAAAAGCAGAATTAGATTGGAGACTGCCTCAACGGCTCTCATTTCCCTCTATCAGCCGAAGGACATTAATTCTATGTCGAAAAATAGCCCATTAAATTATGGTGGAGCTCAGCCACAATGGACAATGCAGGGGTTAGTGTCTGTTAGTGACAGATGTTTATTTCAAACTGAATGTGCCACAGGACTGCTTTTAACTGAGCTTCTCGCCAGGCTCTGTTGAAGCTAGCATGAAGCCCTCTCCTGCTGAAGACTCACGTTAAGTTCGTGCTTGTGAGCAAGCCTAAGCAAGACTGGCATATCTCACTGTCACCCCATGTGCACGTCCCCATGTTACTGCACAGTGCAGAGCTACAACTGCACGCTGAGCCCATGCCCTAAAGGACCAGTTCGCTCACAACAGGCAAAGAGCGAATGAGAAAGCAGCCAAACAGTGCTTTTAATGCACCATCAGTCAAGCAGCAATTCTCGTTGAGTATCAAGCTGCCACAGCTCCAAGCGGGTTTTGCTCTAGTCTGCATCTGCCAAGTCACCCATTTGGTGCTGGCAGCAGCTGGGACTCAGCATGCTATAGTATGCATTGGTGTCAATAGCCAAGGAGCCACTTGGAATGTTAACGCGGCTGAAGAGGTCTTTTCAGCTCACTGTCAGCTGTTGCTTGCCAACACGCACAACCCAAGTGGGAACTGCAAATCCGTCTCCCATTACCTCAGAGAAGCGATCGAAATTGGACAGGTCTTCATCTGAATCATCTTCCCAATCTTTCCAGTTGTTGAAATCCACACTGAGCCAGTTGAGCTGCAATCGATACAAGGATTTCCTTCAGAGGCAAGTCATTTTGGATGTGTGGGAAGAATCTACCCTCACATAAACAGGCAAGTGCTCCAAGAAATACCAGTGTTTGAGACCAGTTACCAGGGTGAGTTTGTATTTTATACCTGGTAATCAGCCTCTGGGTGACGTTCAGATCTTAAATTTGAGAGACTGTGAGCACTGCTGCCAGGAGCATGGAAAGAGAATGGGGACCCACCTTTGCCTTCTCTTTTGTTAACCTTGGCCACGCCTGGCCAGATTCTCCTTTTCGTAAACAGCACAAGATTGATCTGTCTGTTCTTTTATGCTTTGATTCCTGGAAGAGAAGAGTCTTTTAACATGGCAGAATGCAAGAAGCAAATTTCAGCAGGATTCTCGCATCCCCTTTTTTAAGATGTCCTGCCATGTGGTTAAGATTCGGGACAAGGAATGAAGCGCATACAGCAGTGCTAGATCAGGTGATCCAGTCCTGGGGAAAACTTTCTTTTTTTTTTTTTTAAACCTGGGAACATATCTTTATCCACCCCCAAGACCGAAACCCCATGTGTTTCTGCACAGCAGCATTCTTTGGATTAGGAAAAGAGCTGGAAGCCACTGGAAGGGTCAGCTTCTGAAATACTGCCCTTCAAGTAGCAAAAGGAGAATGGACAGGAGTTCCTTGCCTCAGAAAGATGTGTTACACACTCCCAAAGAGAGCTGTGGTCCCGTTCTTGCTAAGGACACAAGGGGAAAGGCAAAAAAGCAGTCAGGAAATACTTACATTTGGATCGATATTATTAAAAAGGTCAATTTCATTTAAATGTTTAAAGTTATCACTTCCTCCAAGACAACTGCAAGAGAAAAGTATTTTGCTAGTTACGCAGCTCCAACAACAAGTCTCAAAGCATAGATAGCTGCACCAAATTAAGAGCACATGCTACTTGTTCAGTGTCAGCCTCAGCTTTTAGATACTCAAATTGCAAATCATCTTCCGCTTAACAGAGAAGGCAGTTATTTATTTACCTGAATGTAAGTTTGGATTTTTCAAAATTTACGTTAACATCTTTACTGTCTTCAACACAAAATTCAATAAAGACATAGTCCCTCCGGTCATACCACTTCGCAGAAGCAGGCTGCCTAGAAACAGACCATTTAAGAGAAATTGATCAAAATTGAGACCTGGGTCACTTATAAAAAGTCAACATTAAGCCTGGCAAAATTGTTTAAGATGCTGAGGACCAAGATCCAGCTGTCCTAGCCTGCTATTAAGTACCAGAGGAGACAATGTCAATGTTCACACATTTCCCCTCCTTGACAGGTTCAACAGTATCCACCTGATTTCCACGGTAATGGAGACAACTTCTTAGAACAGGGAAAACAGGTTTTTGTACAAGTATAAGCTATATAGCAATACTATAAACCTCTTATAAGTAAGAATTTAAAAGCATGCTTAGGTTGAAAAGTAAAGACAAATGTGAAAGAGATACCCAATAGCTTTTCAGCACTGAGGGAAAACCAGGGCCATGTCTAGACCAACCTTACTGTGACCAGCAACAGCGCCTACAGCCGTCACCGCAACACCTCCGCTACCTCGTGGAAGTAACTACACTGCTTCTGGTCAGCATGGCAATGTGGGGGATAGCAGAAGGCAAGTTTGAGCATGCCAGTGCCAGGCAAGGTAAATATGAAGTCTAGACAAGCCCTCTGATAACTTCCCACTAAGGTTAACGAGAACACTTAATACAAGCAAAATCCCAGGAGAAGGCAACATACTTCCTGATGGATGCTTGTACAATAAGACTCAAACTCTCGCTACTGCTAACAGCACCAATTAGCCAAATGTAATACATTAGTTATTCAAGGTGCACCGATATATTGGCGCCGATCCAATACAAGACCAACATAATTGACAGCATTGGCAATCAGCTTTTTTTGACTGATGTGGCCAATAATGTAACCGATAAATGCCCCTCATGCACGAGTGCAGCCCGAGCCACAGTGCAGCACGCAGGTGGTCAGGAGTGGAGCCCAGCAGCATCCAGCTGGTAAGTCTGTTGTTGGGGGGGGGGGGGGGCACGGACCATGACAGGATGGCAGAGGAAGGCTCCTGAGGTGACGGAGGGAGTGGGGCAGGGGCTGTGTGCAGGATAAGGGTGGGCTGCTGCGAGCTGTGGCTGGTGCTGGGCTCTTCCTGGTGGGGCACTGGGCCAGGGCTGCGCTCAGGGTGGGTGATGGCAGTGCTGGGAGGCAGAGGCTATGATGAATTGAGGCAGCTGCAGGCCTCTTTCCCTCCCCTTTAAGCACCACCACCACCCGAGTGCAGCCTGGCTCAGCCCACAGCAGTAGCCCACCCTCACCCCACGTGCAGATCTGGAGGCACAGATACCTCATGCCCTCCCAGGGTGCTTGCAGCTCCCTCCCCACACCCCCAACGAGCCACTTGCGACTCCATCCCGCACTCTGCCCTGGCTGTGCAGTGCCTGCCCCTGTCCAAGCCCCACTCCCTCCTTCACCATGGGGGCCTCGATCTACCTCCCTCCCCCCTCTACAGACTTACCAGCTGGATGTTACTATCTAAGCTGCCGGGGTGCATATCAGCAATTGGATTGGTATCAACAGATATGGCTCCTTAAAAATCAGGCATCGGTATTGACCCAAAAAATTTCTATCAGTCCACTTTTATCAGTAACCTTTCTTTAAAATTCTTCAATTTACAGGGCTATTTCAAAGTCTCTTGAAAACTCAAGGTTCTGAAGATAAGCAGAAAATGCATGCACACTAAAAAGTGCATGACACCCATTACTGGCACCAAGTGGATGGAAAGCTATGCAGTCCTGTGGAGAAGCCCATCAGACTTGGGAATCACAAAATACAAAAATGCAATTGCTACATACTGGCATTGAGATTTATCAATCAGGAGTCAAGTAGCAAAGCATTTAAGCTCCTCTCAATGGAAGGGCCAATGTCTTGACTCTCAGTGACATGTGACAAGCCTAGAGGGTGGGCAGGATCTGCACAATATATTTCAAGTCAAGCTGCAAATAAAAGCTGTGGGGTCAATGGTGGCAATCTCTAGGAGCTGCTAGTTGGGTTGCAATCTGACAGAAATGCTTCAGCACATGTAGCTCTTCTCAGGCAGGGAAGAGAAAGAAGAATATCCCCCTTGCCTTGCCTGTGCTCACCATGCTCCTAGGCCCTGGTACTATAGTTTCATAGTTTCTAGGGTAGGAAGGGACCCGAGTAGATCATTTGTCTGACCCCCTGCCATGGCAGGAAATAATACTGGGGTCAAACGACCCCAGCAAGATGTTCATCCAACCTCCTCTTAAAAACCCCCAGGGTAGGAGCCAGCACCACTTCTCTTGGAAGTTAGTTCCAGATCCTAGCTGCCCTGACTGTGAAATAGCACTTCCTGATATCTAGCCTAAACCTGCCCTCTGCCAGCTTGTGACCGTTATTCCTGGTCACTCCTGGCAGTGCATGGGGGAATAGTGACTCTCCCAATGCCTGCTGATCCCCCCTGACTAGCTTATAACAGGCCACTAGACCCCCCTCAGCCTTCTCTTTTGGAGCCTGAACAGGTTCAGGTCCCATAGCCTCTCCTCATAGGGCCTGCCCTGCTGTCCCCTTATCATGCGAGTGGCCTCCTCTGGACCCTCTCGATGCTGTCCACATCCCTCTTGAAGCGTGGTGCCCAGAACTGGATGCAGTACTCCAGCTGCGGCCTGACCAGTGCCACATAGAGGGGGAGGATCATCTCTTTGGAAATGCTCGAAATGCATCTGTGGATGCATGACAAGGTGCGGCTGGCCTTCCTGACTGCCTCCCCACACTGCCGGCCCATGTTCATCTTGGAGTCAATTATGTCTCCAAGATCCTTTTCTGCCTCCGTGCTGACAAGAGGGGAGTTCCCCAACCGGTAGGTGTGGTGCCGGTTGTTTCTCCCCAGGTGCATCACCTTGCACTTGTCTGTGTTGAATCCCATCCTATTCACATCTGCCCACCCTTGTAACCTGTCTAGGTCTGATTGTAGCCTGATGCTTCCTTCTAGTGTGCCCACATCTTAGTGTCATCAGCAAATTTGAACAGGGTGTTTTTTACCCCCTCATCCAAGTCACTGATGAAGATGTTGAACAGTGCAGGCCCGAGGACTGAGCCCTGAGGAACCCCACTGCCCACGTCCTTCCAAGCTGACTAGCTTCCACTTAAGTGTTGAGGTTGTCTCACCAGGCTTGCCACAGACACCAGTATGACAACCATCTTTCACCAGCCTTAGCTCCCCAACCCAAGTGTAGAAATCACTTCCCTAATCTTTGCATGCCTGAAGTTTTGTAATGAAGTCTCATGTCTACTAGAGGTAGAAACACTTTCCCCACCCCCACCATGAGCCATACTGCATATCTGAATTTCCATACCCTGGAGAAAGGTGCAGAACCACCTCATACAACTGACTACTACCACAAACAAGACTATAGGTGTTCAGGTATCTCCTTCCAAAGACATGGAAGATGGGCTCTTCTGGTCATAACCCACTTACAGACCATGAGGGCAGATCCCAATCACAGAGCAGAACCACTGGGAGACCCCAGCGTCTTGCTCACGAGTTAGGATCATGCTAACTTCAAACTGTAGCACAACGGCCTCAAGGTTTATTTTTATTGACTGCCTTGCTATCCATCATTAGTACAGTGCTACCCCAGGAAGCTCAGCTGCCCCTGAAAACCAGGATATTCATAACCCGCAAGCGGAAACATGCTCAGAGTTACAAATCTCCTGCAGGAGATCAGCTTTTGCTCCTCCTTTCAAGGAGACAGAGGGGCTTGGATTGCAGGCCATGCTCCAAATGCTAAGCAGGATAACCTGACAAAAAACAGAATCCTGATGTAATGTCAAGTCGTCAGAATGTGTCAAGATGACCCCTGCTGAACAAGGGAAGGGAAGGCAGATTCTGACTCAGCCACCTGCTCTTCCCAGCTGACAGGCTGCACGGTTTACTCCAAGATGCTTCTGTTCCATCGCCCCGCAGTTCATGCAGTCCCATTCCAAAGCAACTCGATTTGCCCATGAGAAACCAATGATACAGGAGGCTGAGAGACATCTTGTTTGCCAAAGGCTAACATACTCTGCATGTCATCTTTCTAGCCATTTCAGCTTTCTGATGCCCTCTTGGAGATGCTGACTACATCTGTCTGCACAAAATGAAGTTCCCTTTTAGAAAACCTCAGGAGTACATGAATTTTCTACAGCCAGGCTAAGCATCATACTTTTTGCCAGACACTGTTTTAATCTAGACTTTTTTACTGGAACCACTTAGGAAATCAAATCTCTATTGACTGAGATGCACTGAGTCAGTTTCATAAAGGGGACAATGACAGCTTCCTCTGCAGGGCCCGGTGTCACCTCCAGTGCCCTCGGCCTACAATTCTGAAGGCTTCTCGCCACACTCATTTGGCTGCCACCACAAAGAGGGCCAGGTAAATGGCAATTCTTGCACCCACTTGGGAGAAGCAAGCTTGTAACAACAGCAATGCAGACTGGATTTGCTCTTTTGTTTTCCACAAGAAAAGCCTATTTGCATTAAGGTTCAAGGTTGCCTTCTCGTACTGTGTATGAGCTAAACACAAAGGACCACAACCCAGAGAGGCACAAGTCAAGAGGGGCCTTCTCTAAGGACAGAAGTCTTCTCTAGTCATGACAACAGAGGGCCCTTTTCTGAATATGATCCTTAAAGAGCTTTATTCCAAGCCACAGGGAGAAGGGCCAACATCTTTGAATAGCATACATCAGAAACAGTGCAAATGGCAAGTAGTTTCCCTTTCCACTTGTGCAAAACAATTCAGGGCAAACCGCATAAGACAAGAGTAGAAACTCCTTCATATGATATTCCCAATTCTTCCAGTGAGCCTTGCCTTCCTAGTTAGGGCTCACAGCCACAGAGTAGAGGACTCAGGTGAGCTCCCTCTTCTTCTACTCTCTGTTCTAGCCCAAACTTGGTACTCTGGATGCTTTTTGTCACTTCTCATGCCACCAGGACACAAACGTTTCAGCTGCATGGAACGGGACACAGTCACGCAGAGAGGCTGTCAGAACAGAAGTCTCAGTGTGCCTGCTCTTCCTAAGGAAGGGAGTTTGCTGAATTCTATTGACATTTTGCAAGTGCTGCATGTCAATGGAGATATCACCAGCCTTCCCCAAGTTATGTGCGTTTCCTCAGCCAGCGTTGCTGGATATATTCCCTTGGCTTCTTTGCCAAGATTAACAGGCTTTAACAGGAACAAGGTCCCAACTGCACTATAATAGAGACCCTCTAAATCAGGGATTCACAATCTTTATAGGCTCAAGGTACCCCTAGATAGGCTTTAGGCATGCCTTGGAAAGTGCCAGCTTCTAGTTTTCCCTTGTCTTTTTTTTGTTCTTACTACAAAAAAATAAAATAGAGCAATTCTTCAATTGCAAAGAAGTCAGAAAGCCCACAACAGGTCAGGCTATTTTTAATCATTAAGATTCCTATTTGAAATCTCTGGGTGTGTCTTTTGGGGGTGTTGGTTGTAGCTGTGTTGGTCTGAGACCATAGGGTTTGTCTTGCAAGCCATGCTTGCACACCTAATACTGCTGCACTTGCGTGGCGTGCTGTGGCATCCTTGAAAGGAGCTCATGACACCCTGCTTGAGAATCACCCCTCTACGTCTTTGAAAGGATTTACTCTAGAGTTAAAGGGGACAGCCCAATTCTAAGCTGTTTAGTGGAAGAGGAGGGCAGTAGCAGAAGATAAAGCTTCAGAATTAAAATTTTAATTGTATATGCTAAAAACCTCATTAAGGCTAGGCTCAACAAAGCCCTGGCTGGAATGATTTAGTTGAGGCTGGCCCTGCTTGGAGCAGGGGTTTGGCCTAGATGTGACCTCCTGAGGTCCCTTTCAACCCTCATTTTTTATGATTATCCAATACATATTTTTAACTCCGTCTAATCTTGGGTTAGAGAAATGACAAACACTAAAGTAGGAGGCAATCAAGTTAAATTCACCTTTTTCTTTTTTTAAAGCAGCACTGATAACCTTTTTAAAGACAATTAAGTTAAATCCTTCAAAACAGACTTAAAAAAACCTCAACCATTTAGCAGAGACCTTAGTTTTTGGTTCTCTCATGAGGTGCTACACTCCGTGATGCACAACAGGATGCTTCAACATGACTAGCAGAAGCTTCAGAGGAGGCAGTGCAGTGCCATAACGTATTTACATCACATGCCTGTATTTTAAGATTCCTGGAAGACGTGGACAGAGACCAGTGGTAAAACACACACGTTCATGTCAGATTGATTGAACACTTGTGCAGGAGGGTTATTCCACCACACACACAAAGCTGTTAGGCAGCACATGATTTACTTCCCCACTTGCAGCAAGGACCAGCCTCAGGACTTTCCAGTACTACCAGCTGTATGCATTGATTATGCAGGTCTATCATTTAAACCACCCCCAACCCCCAGCCTGACCCACAGCATCTCACCAGAAACGTGCTCTGCTGAGAGAGGCAGGCAACACTAGCTGCTCTCATATTGCTTCAGATTTGCCAGGAAGGTGACTCAGGCCACAAGAGATGAGGTGCAGCCACCATGCTGGCTTTGTAAGAAGTCTAAAATACATTAGTTTTGTTCCAGTGCTCCACACGAGGTGGTTTATAATGCCACAAACCCTGCACATCCCAAAACTAAACAGCCAGAAAGTCTTTCCAGCTTCGTGCAACAGGCAGCCTGTCCCACCTAGGGTCCCCATGTTTCAGGTTGGGCAGGGATGCTCTTTATCAGACAACCTCAAGCTTGGTGCTGACAGGGCTGAATCAGAGCAGTTACTTCTGATTGCCTCTGATCTGAAATGAGAACTCAGCCTGACTGGCAAATTTATATACTCAACCTGAGCAGAGTGAGATGGGACTGCAGGATCACAACTCCTACTTTACCAAGTGACCTTTAATGATGTGATGCTGGCTGGTGTTCCTGTAAGTTCAGCTAGCTGCTGCAGTTAGGCATTGCTTTTTAACTGCGCATTTAACATGAAGATTGTACCAGTTTCCCTCCCTTATGGGAGTCCTGCCAAGACAGCCAAGCCCATGTCATGCCTGCTCTGGACTGCTGTGATGCACTCCACATCAGTCTATAGATCACTGGAAGCTGCAGCAGTACAGAGAATCATGGGGTATATTAGACCAAGCCAGAGATTCAATGGTGGCACTGGTGCCTTGGAGAACTCACTGCTAGATACATGTCAAGGAGGTGCTACCAATGTGGAGATGCCCACCTGGCCTAGCTAGTTTCCCAAGTATTCCCTCCCTGCTCCATCTCCCACCACAACTTGGACCAGCCCTGCCTCTGTCCCTGCCCTAGTTTGGAAGTGAGCAGATATAATACAATAATGGCACTATATCAAGTTGCGATGGGACAAAAACTAACCCTGTTTCACTAGCTTTCTCATTACAGTTAAATTTGGGTAGAAGAAATACAAAATAAGTGATGCTGGATTAGTTGCGGAGGAGTCACCATCGGTGCAGAAGTTGGAACGAGTCAGCTAATCCAAGGAGGTTGACCAATCCCACATTGAGTGGCCAGTCCCACGCCCACTATTGGAGGCTGCTTCCTACCATCAAGTAAAAAGACCCATTAAATCATCACATGCAATAACTGAAGCCATTTCCACCACGTGCTCAACTCCTACCCAGTTCACTAGGCACTGCAGGGTTTTTAAGGGCAAAATTTGCCCTTATGAAATAGCACTCGACTCAGGGAAGTCGAGCAGCATCTAATTCAGTGATCCTGCCACTGGTGCGTCTAGAGAGTTAATACGCGCCTTGCTGTCACTCTGTTATGAATGGCACACTTCAGTTTTGGGTTAGAGAAGCAGCCGCAATAGACTTATAATGAAGCAGCTAATCAAGGCTCTCAAAGCCTGGTGAAAACTGTCCTGGCCAGGTCAGAGTCCCAAAATACTAGGTGCTGCTGAGGAGCCTCTAAGATACAAGCAGCGATTTGCCTAATCGGTGCTCCTCTGCTGGTGAGACTTGGCTATCAGCAACGTTGGGAGCCCTAGTGAACGCAGTCCGCAAGCCTTTCACACGTTCCTGGGGAGAACTGCTCCTGGCTGCCGGGGCTTCAGCCCCTGAGGACTTGCTGGCGCAAACGCTCCCCAGGTTTCCCATTCCCGGAGAGCCACACCAGTGTTACCGACTGCAGATAGGTTTGGATGTCCCATTTCAGCGTGAGGAAGAGAGTCTTGGCCCTTAGTTTCTCCAGAATCAGGAAAAGCTACTGGTTCAATCCATGCGCTCTTCACGATGCAACAAGACCGAAGCTCGTTGTCACTGGCAGGCCAAGCCTGAGCGCAAGCTCTCCACACGAGTGACCCTACGTACGCTTCCCCATGGGGCACTGGGGACAGGCCACGACACTGGAAATGATCCAGTTGCTTCAGGTGCTGAGCCAGCGTCCTCTGGACAACAGGAGCACCTGAATCAGTGCTACTTTCTGTGCTGAGCCATGTGTGTTTGAAGCCGACCCTTCTCCCCCCACCCAGGCGAGATCAAACAGGGAGCCTGAAGCCACACTTGAAACAATGGGGGGAGGGGGAAATAAAACAAAACCCCCACCCCTCTGGGCAGCTGATTTGGCAAAGCAACCTCCTCAAATCAGTTTGAAGCTGACGGCAAAAAAAGCTAAGGCGGATAGGCAGACAAAGTCCTCAGAGGATCTCCCCTATCACCCTCAGGCTGGGGGAGGGGGGCACCCACCCGCCGGGGGGGCTCCCCACCCCTACCAGCAACCTCCCATTCCTGGGGCAACTTACCCCTGAGAGGACACCCGCCACCCCACACGCTGGGGGAGGAGATCATGCATCCATCCCATCCCCCCTCCCCAAACCCCCTGGCTCGGCCCCTCCCCCCTTTACATGGGGTGGCACACACGCACGTGGGGGGCCCACGTGGGGGGGGGAGCTCAAGGTCGCGCCGCTCCCCCCCGCCCCAGGCCTCGTGCGAAGGGCGCCCCCACCCCGCGCGGGGAGGAGGCCCAGGCCCGGGTCCCCCCCGCCACAGGCCACATTCCCGCGTGGGGCCGCCCCCCCGCCGGCACGTGGTCCCCGAGGCCGCCCCTCCCCCCCCCGGCCGGGCGCGGCCCCCCTCACATGGCGCTGGCGGCGGTCAGGGCTCGGGGCCCGGCTCCGGGCTAGCGGGCAGGGCGCGGCGGCAGCGGCGGCTCCTCAAGGCTCGGGCTCGGCCTGGCCTGGCTCCCACAATGCCCCGCGCGCGCTGGGGCAACGGCGGCTCGCGGCGCTGGTGACGCAGCAAAATACCCGCCGCGCGCCCGCCCTCCGCTCCCCCCTTCCCTGCGCCTGCGCGGCCTCCAGCGCCCCCGCCCTACTGCGCCTGCGCCGCAACGGCCCGCGGTTCTTTCCACTCCTTTCTAGCAGCTTCTCGACGCGCATGCGCGGGACTGGGGAAAGGAAACGAGGCGGCTGCGGTTGCTGCGGCAACACTCCCCATTCCGCCTTCCGGGCGCGATGGAGGCTGGGAGACGGAGTCCCCGCGGCGTGGGCAGCTCCGGGTGGAAGGGGTTAAAAGGGGGTGCAGGTCCGGGGACAACAGGTAGAGATAGCCCCTTACCCCCCTCCCTGGTGCCCCCAGGGCCAGCTCTCTCCTGTAGGTACCCCAGGGCCCTGGGTACTAGCTAGGGCTCCAGCCACAGCTTCTGTGTCCCCATCCTGGTACATGGCCTGGAGCACCAGGATAACTAGGTCCCCATTTGCACTGGGGGCAGGATACTCCCCAGAGCCACCTCCAGCCAGGTGCTGGGTTGATCAGAAGCACCTTCCTCTGCTGCAGGTCCTGGTGTCCCCTGAGCTCCTGCATCTGTCTGCATTGGAGTGGAGCCTCCCACCGCAGAGACTTTGCCAGAGAGCTGTGGTAGCACAGCCTGCCAGGGGCTTCCACACAGCCCATGGGTGCCCATCAAGCTCCTTGTTTTGCTCCCAGGCAGCAAAAGGAACCCCCCCCACACCTTGATTCTAGAACAGGACATAGCAGAGTCCATTGCCCCTCCTCTGCGTTCTTCATCATTGCATCTTTTTCCAAGCAGGGCACCCTCCAGGCAGTAAGCCTGTGCACAGATCCAGCCCTGTAGGCACCCAACCACATCAGTCTTCGGTCCAATCATGACAAAAGGACCAGCAGGAAGACAACAGACTCTTAACACCTGCTAACAAGAATCACCTCAAGCCCCAGCCAAAGAGGTACAGGGAGCTCTCTTCTCTTCTCATTCCTCTGCTGCAGCCTACAAACACAACCTTGTATTCCAGGCCATTGCTCCCCTCTGGACCATCTTGCCCCTGCACACTTTGCTTTCTTTCCCAAATGTCACCACCACATCCATCTCGCTCTGCCTGGCTCCGTACTCCTCCAAGGCTTCTTATAAAGGGACTTGCTTCTTTACCGCCTTTTATTAAGCTGGTCAGACTACAACCACATCTCGTTTCAGCCCTCGTAGTTCTGTGGGCCACAAGAGCATGGCTTGGGAAGGTAACAAGGGGCTTCTGGTGGCTTCCTGCCAACCCCATTTGAGGTTTCTTGCTGGCAGTGGCTAATTGTGTTTATCAAGCCCACTTTCACAGTTTCTGTCTTTCTATTTTAGGATACTTAGAACACATTTTGGGGTAAAGCTGCACCCTTCCCCGCCTCCTTCCTGAACCCTGACGACTCTCCCCTGAACCACAAGCAACAGCTTTCTGGATAAGGCCAAGCTGGGACCAGCAGGCCTGGGGGAATGAGAGAGACAAGCAGAGCTCGGCTTTTCACTGCATTGCACCGCCCCAACACTGAATGTTTAAAATGCCAGAACCTGTTTTACCGCATGTCCAAGCCTCGGGCAGCAGGGCTCCGTGGTGCCGCTGCAATAGAAAGACGATACAGTGACAGCAAGTCCAGGCAAGGGCCACACCATAGCAGGTGACTCAGCAGGCTGCTGGCAGCAAACTCCGAGGAAACCTCCCAGCAACACAGCATTCAGGGGGGAATTGTTTGTGTAATTACAGGGCTGCTGGCTCCTGTGGCATCTCAGTACTTGCTGACGTCGTCCCCTGGGGTGAGCTCACGCATTTCCGAGAGGATTTCCCATCCATACAACCCTGGCATCTGGGTCTGGAGCAACGTGGAGAAAGCACGATGTGAAGGCTCGGGAGCCAGGAGGCAAAGGGGTCTGGTTTAAACCCCTCATGTAGGGCAGCCCGGATTTCTAGGGGCCTGGCCCCAGCTCTGAGTGACACTCCACAGACCTGCCTGCTGAGATGTCAAGTTGAACACCAGTGTTCCCTGCTCAGGAAACACACCCAGGGGCTAATGCGTGGGGGGGTCCTGCTGCCCCAAAGAGGACGAGGGCAGGGGAACAAGGTGCATCTCAGCCCCCCACAGGCTCAGCTCCTCTGGGAAGCGCAGAGTTCAACCAAGAAAATAGGAGGGTTTCACCAACAAGAAGCCACAACGTTTATTCCTCGATAGAAATAGTACAAAGGTTAAATCTAGCTGTGATCGACTCTGCTTTGAAACACCAAAAAGGTTCCTCCCTTCCCACGGCTACATCGTCAACTCCTGCAGAAGGGGAGAGAGAAGGAGAAAGAGGGGTCAGAGGCCTGCCCCACCTGGGGCAGGGGGATTCCTGTAGGGTGGCAGACTGGGTGTTCCCAAATGCTCTGAGCTCTCGATTGGATATGGGGCGGTTAGCAGCCTAGCACCTCCCCCCACTGGCTCTCTGCCTGGCCACTCAACCCGGAGGGGTCTGGGATGCCCGGAGCCATCCTGTTTGTCCCATCTGCCAGCTGGTGAAGATAGAGAAGGAGGAATGCCTGATCAGGGCAGTGCCAGGCTGGCCCTACTGAGCAGAGGGGTGAAAGGAGGCATGGGATCTCAGAGGCATGGCCCACAGGGATGCTGGTGCCGCTGTCCATGGCTGTATGTCCCCGGGGAAACCCGCTCCCTGCTGCTCTTCACTGCCCCACAACTGGTGCCTGTCCAAAGGGAAACTCACCATGATGGCGTTTACGATGTCGTTGCTGTTGTTCTTGAGGGCACGCACTGCCTTTGCCCGGGACACGTTGGCCTGTGACATGACGAGCTCGATGTCCTTCACCTCCACGCCGGTCTCATCCACCTGAGCAGAGAGGGAGGGTTGGCTTGGGAGCCAGCAGGCCCACACGGGGTTGGCCCCATGAAGACAGCACAGCTCAACCCGGGGCAGGGGCAGGGAGGGAGGGAGGGGGAATGGCGCTCAAGTAGGAGTAAGAGCCCCAGTTCTCGGGATGCTCCGCTAGACACAAGGGCCAGTTGTGGGCACGCACCTCCTCCTCCTCGCTCTCCTCCTGCACTGTGGGCGTCTGTGTGTTCTCCTGGATGTTTGACACGGCTTCTCCTTGCACCTTGAACTTCTCAGCGGCTGCCAGCTGTGCTTGCTGAGACAGATCCTCAATCTGGGGGAAGAGTGTGTGGTGCTGTTGGGGGCCTCTGCAGGCATCCCGAGCCCAGCCATCACCTCGTGAGACGAGGTGCCAAGGAACACACCCGCCTTCCATCCACAGTAGGAAAGTGCCCACCGCTGCCACCATGACCCAGACACAGGTCAGTGAGAGACAGATGGCCCAGATTGCCCCTGTACCTTGGCTTCCCCAAAGACAATGTAGGTGTCTGACGCAGGGCTCTTGTACACGTCTGGCTTTGTGATGACGAAGAGGATGTTCTTAGATTTCCGGATGGTGACCCTGGTTACACCTGTGACCTGGCGAAGGCCCAGTTTGGACATTGCCTAGAGAGAGAAGGGAGCAGGGAGGTACTGGGCTGTGGCTCATCATGTCTCAGGGGGCTGGCACAGCCTCAGCAATGGGCTGCTATAGAACCATGGTCAGAGATGGGTGGGGTGGGGTGCAGGGGGAAAGCAGAGGCCAGGTTTGGGCCTCAATTTCACCATGGGACCCTGGGCTGACTCCGTGTGCTCTAGCTTCTCCCATGGACAGGGAGGCTCAAAGCTGTGGGGTGGGTGGTCATGAGCTCCCATGAGCCAGGCTGAGGCAGGACTGAGCTGGGCCTGACCTGCTGCCAGGCTCTCCCAGGCTGCTTGTGGGGGGACCGCACGGCTTGGGCCACATCAGCCCCTCCTCATACCTTCCGTGCCTTCTTTTCGCTCCGGCTCTGTTTTGCTTTGCTGACGGGTTCTTCATCTATCTCGGCGGCTGCTGCAAGCTGCAGGGACACAGGCAAGAGGACCCTCAGACAGCAGGGGGGTAAGCCAGTTGCTCCCATTGCTGGAGAGCTGCCCATGAAGCCCGGGGCTTACATGATGCCACTCACATCTCCCCAGTGCAGTAGGCCCCCCCACCTCCCATTTGGCAGGGCTCTCACCTGCGCCTGCTGTGTTGTGGCCTGCGTGGAGTCCTGCTCCTCGAGCTCTGGGACGGATTCGTCGCTGTCGGACTCTGTGCCGGACCCTAGGAAGACAAAATGGGTGTCAGGTTTCCCAGCATGGAGCGAGGGGCAGACAGGCCCAGACATAACAGCCAGACCTGCTCAGGCTGGGCTTCCACCATGGTGCTGTGAATGTTGGATCTGTGGTGCTGGGTTCCTGGTTTGTTCTCCAGGCCCAGTGGATTACAAAGGCTGGGCCTCTCTCAGGACCCAGCCTGAGCCCTGACAACACAGTGCTATGTGCCAGACACCAGCGTGAAGGTGGCTCCGGTCCCTCAAGGGAGTAGGCCAGCATAGCTCATGGGGACCAGATCCAATTCTCCTGGAGCCCAGCCTCTTGCTGGCTCCATTGGGAGACAAACCCCCATCGGGCGGGATGGCTCTAGGTCCTGTAAGCCAGTGGCTGTGCCAGACCCTGAAGTCAGGGCCAGTGGCTTTGTCAGGGATGAAGCTGGCACAAATCTCCCAGTGAGCAAGGCAGCAGCTTGGTGGCCCCATGCTGGCACCGCCATAGTCTGGACACAGCCACAAACAGGTAAACTGGCATGTACCCTTGGCCTGTGGGGCACAATTGAGTGGCAGCTGCACCCCCCCC
This sequence comes from Crocodylus siamensis, assembly GCF_052110815.1. Classification (NCBI taxonomy): domain Eukaryota; kingdom Metazoa; phylum Chordata; order Crocodylia; family Crocodylidae; genus Crocodylus; species Crocodylus siamensis. The sequence goes on from NC_143400.1 coordinate 6,371,664, forward strand.
ACCCCCCGAAAGGCAGGAAAGTGGATGGATGTGGCTGACACAGAGGGAAGCCAAAGCAGTGAGAACCTGCCTCATGGGCAGCTCCAGAGTGACTGCATCCTACCCCGACCTCTGAAGACCTTGGAGTGATCCTGCAGCCCCGGACGCAGAGGCAGGTGGGCCAGGGAGGGATGGGTTAGACACGCAGCAGACACTGGCAAAGCAGCTACTCGGGGCTCAAACCCAGTGACTGGGAAACACAGAGCTGAACCCCCCTTTTCCCCCCAAGCTCCGTGCGTACGTGTGGGAGCCCTGTTAGTGACACGTAACACCATGCAGCACCCGCAGTCTGCCTGCCCACCCTGGCCCAGGCAGGCTGTGGCGACGCCACCCTCTAGACTACCAAGCCAGGTTGTGGGTTAGTGCATGGCGGGCGGCTGGGGACACTCCATGCGCACAGCACACCCAGGTAACAAATACCCTTGTCATTCTTCAGCACGGGCGGCTTGGCCAGAGCCGGGGCCGCAGGAGGAGGAGCGGGGACATCGGCCGGGGCTGCGGCCGCTCTGGGAGAGGAGAGGTCCACCAGGACGGGCTGCACGGGCGGCTCGTCAGCGGGCCCCTCCGGGGGGATCAGGGGCGGCAGCTCGTCGTCCTCAATGGCAGGAGCAGGGGCAGGGGTTGGAGGTGGGGCTTTGGGAGTGGGAGCAGCTGAGGCTGGAGGAGCAGGTAGCTTGGCAGGGGTGGGGGCAGGTGACAGCTTCTTCTCAGGGGCAGGAGGCTGTGCTACAGCACTCGATGGGGTAACAGGAAAAGCAGGAAGGGCTGCAGAAGCCGGACACGGCGCAGCTTGTGTCTTGGGGGGCTGGAAGGAAGGAGCTAGGCTGTCAACCAAAGCAGAGCTGAGGGTGGCAGACTCCGCTAGTGCCTCTGGGACAGAAGCAGGAACCCCAGCAGGAGAAAGAAGGCTCAGAGAGGCAGCAGGCAGAGTGGGGGTGACTGGAGCTGGGGCCAGAGGGGCCTCAGGAGAAAGAGATGGGGCTGGGGCAGCTGGAAGAGGAAGACCAGAGGCCCTGGGAGAAGCTGTAAGGGCAGGAGAAAGAGAGAGCAGGGGAGAGCCTGGCGCCTCAGAGGGGGCAGGGGGTGCAGGGCAAAGGAGGGCTGGAGCCCCCAGCGCAGGAGAAGCAGGAGGAAGGAGGGAGGACAGGAGGGACTCAGAAGTGGGGGACTTGGGAGGGGCAGCAGGGGCAGGACATGACAGAGAAGCAGCTGCCAAAGATGTTTTGGGGGCAGAGGTGGGAACCTGAGGGGTCCCAGGGGTAGGGAGTGGAGCCCCCACTACTGAGGTCATAGGGACAGGTGCAGGGACAGAGCTGCAGGTTGGCACCATGGGGGATGTCATCAGGGCCACAGCTGGGGCTCCCAAGGGAGCAGGAGAGGTCATGGGGGCAGAGGCAGGAGCTGGCAGAGAGGGGTGAGCAGCTGTGGCTGGTGTCCCAGGCTGTGGTCCAGAGGCTGTCAGGGGACTGGGAGCAGAGGGGGCTGGGGGGGCCAGGACCGGACCTGGTGGCAAAGCAGGAGCTGCTGCTGGTGTCGTGGGGGGAGATAAGGGACCTGGGACAGTTTCCAGAGAGGCAGGACTCTGAGATGGAGCCGTAGCAGCTGGGATCCCAGGGGCAGCCCCTACCAGAGCAGCTGCAGTGACAGGAGCCAATGGAGGAGCAGGCAATGTCCCAGCTGTTGTCACAGGGGTGCCCAGGGGGATATCAGAGGAGCTGGGGATAAGAGGACAAATGGAAGAGGCTGGAGCAGGGGGAGCCAGGGAGATGGCAGCAGGCTGAGAGCCTGGAGCTGAAGAAGCAGCTGGGGCCCCAGGGGCCTGGGCTGGGGCATAGGGGCTGGCAATTGCCACAGCCATGCCAGCTGCTGGAACTGGGAGCTTCATGGGACATGACAACACAGGTGCCACCATAGCTGGGACCACAGGAGGGGAGAGAGGGGAGGCAGGAGAGGCCAGAGCCGGGGCCACGGGGCAGGGAAGGGCCGGAGCTGGGGCCACAGGACAGGGAGGGGAGGCAGGAGAGGCTACAGTCAAGGCCATGGGGGAGGAAGGGACTGGAGCCAGGGCTATGGGGCAGGGAGGGGAGGCGGGAGAGGCCAGAGCTGGGGCCACGGGGCAGGGAGGGGAGGCGGGAGAGGCCAGAGTCAAGGCCATGGGGGACGAAGGGGCTGGAGCCAGGGCTATGGGGCAGGGAGGGGTGGCAAGAGGGGCTGGAGCTGGGGCCACGGGACAGGGAGAGGCTGGAGCTGGGGCCACGGGACAGGGAGGGGAGGCAGGAGAGGCCAGAGTCAAGGCCATGGGGGAGGAAGGGGCTGGAGCCAAGGCTCTGGGGCAGGGAGGGGTGGCAAGAGGGGCCAGAGCTGTGGCCATGGGGCAGGGAGAGGGAGCAGCAGGGGTCAGAGATGGGGTCAAAGGGCAAGGAAAGGTGGCAGGAGGGGGTGGAGCTGGGGCCACAGGGCAGGGTGGGCTGGGCTGCCCTGGTCCCAGGGCCAGGCTAGCAGGGGTGCTGGGAGGGCCCAGTGGGGCAGGGGCAGAGTCAGGCGGGGCAGCGCACGATGGAGATGGAGGTGGAGCCAGCGCCGGGGGAGAAGCAGACGTGGGAGCTGGAGAGACGGGAGGAGCAGCTGGAGTGGAAAGAAGACAAGTCAGCGCGGTCAGGAAAAACGGGGAAGAAAGGCGAGAGCTACCAGCACACCCAGGTCACCGATGGCCCCCCCGCTGTTGAGGGAGACAGGACCGAGATGGGCACTGGGGAAAGTGCCCCCATGACCCATTGCAGCATGAGCGCCAGGACATTGGGATGCCCATGAGCTGCCGCAGCCCATGCCCTGCCAAGACCGGGTCCACGTGACAGGGTGCTGCAGGCCACCCTGACCCTCCGGGGCTGGGCCCAAGCCAGTTCCAAGGACTGTACTTGTGCTAACAGGACCCAGTCCTTGCAGCTTGGTGCCACCCTCAGGCTCATGCCAAGCTGCTGAGGTGGCTTAGCTGGGCTGAGCGGAGGCGGCCACACGCCCAGGCTTGCAAGCAGCAGTGCTAGGGACCAGGACGACACCCAAGACCAGGGAGGAAATGTCAGCAGGTCACAGCACTGCGCCCCACCCTCCAAACAGCTACTGCTAGTGCCACGACCCTTCACACTGTGCCACGCAGATGAGGGAGAGGAGCTGGGGGAGAAGAGTTGTGGGTGTGGTGCCCGTCGGAGGCTTGGGCACTGAGGGACAGTGGTTACCCAGGAAGGGCGACGCAGCTCCCCGGCCAGCACAGGGCCCTCGGAACCAGCCACCAGCTCATCCAACACCCCCCAAAAATGACCTCCTGGCTCCTGCCACCGCTTTGGACCTACCTGAAAGCTCTGGAGCAGCTTCAGCCAGGGACCCTTCGCCTGCCACCTCGGGTCTCTTGGTGGCAGCTGCTTTGGTCTCCTCAGCTGCCAGCGTTGCTCCCACAAGAGCCCCACGCACCTCCCCAGGGGCAGAGGGGGCAGTTACTGCAATAGCATCAGCCGTTGAGTTTGCCCCCCCCGCAGACCTGGAGCAGCAGCAGGCCTGCGGAGTCCCCTCAGAGACCATCAGGCCCCAGAGAAGGATGGGGCTCTGCCGGTTTCCCCTATGGCTTCCGAGACAAACCCACATGGCCACCACACAGGATCCCTCACCACCAGCCATGCACTAAGTTCTCCCAAAGCCTGGAGCAGGGTGGGAAGGGAAGCCTGGTCAGTCATGCAGGGTCCCTGAGTCTCAGGGCAGAGGCAGCCAACAAGGCCAGACTACTGCTAACTGGATCCGGCAGCCAAGACACCTTCGAGAGTCAAGAGAGAGAGTGAAGAAGCAGGACAGGAGTGGGTTTGGGCACAGCCCCCAACCCACACAGCAAATGCAAGCAGGAGTTGGAGCTGCCCTGGGGCCCTCCTGCCAGCAGCCTCGGCGCTGTGGGGCCTGGCCCGGGCAGGCCACACGGGGACACCACAGCCAGACAGTGTCACCAGGCATCGCACGTCCCTTCCCTGCACAAGGCCAACCCCACCAGGGATGCCATCCCCTCGATACAGGGGCAGCTCCCAGAGCCCTGGCCGGGCCTCATGGTTTTTATAGCTATGCCCCTTGGCTGCAAGGTGGCTTGGAGTCTCAGGCAGCAGGGAACGCTGCACACGAAGGGAACTGTGGCGCTGCCTCTCCCGCCCACCCTGCAAGGCACCAGGAGAGTGAGCCAGGAAAGAGAAAAGCATCTCGGATCCCCCTGCAGGAGCCTGGTGTGCCAGCCACGCACCCCTACCTATGCCAGGGCACCCCCTGGAGGAGGATGCCAACGACACAAATGGCAGAGCGGACCCCTTTACCACAGGTAGGATATGCCGCCAGGGCCTGGTAAGTGCAGCAATGCCCAGGACCATAGGGTGAGGAGACCCAAAAAGAGGATGCGAGGTGAAGGCAGAGGAACAGCACCCGGGGCCTCCCCAGGTCTGAGCAACAGCACCCGCACCCCAGCATGTCACCCGGGACCACGGCAGGCAGGAGCCCGGCTAAGCTGGGGCTCCACAGTCACAGTCTGGGCACACAATGCCACTGCCCAGTGCCACTGAGACCCCGTGCGCTTGTCCCCGCAGGCAAGGCAAGGCAAGGCGCACCCCTTGCCCTCTGCTGTTCCCGGCCTGGACGCACCACTGCCCAGACCAGCCCGAGCCCGGCCCCCTTCACCGCCTCCGCGCCCGGCAGCGCCGCGGCGCTCACCTGTCTCGGCCTGCGGCTGCGGCAGCTCCTGCTCTGTGGCGGGGACGGTTTCTGTGGCTTCACCTGGCATTTCTGGCCGCGGGAAGAGAAGAGGAGAGGGGCTGTCAGCCGAGGTCCCGGGCCGTTCATTCCCGTGGGGAACGGAACGCGGGCAAAGCCAGCGAGCCGCCCGGGAGGCTGCGTTGGGGCAGCGGGCCCGGCCCCCGCCCGGAGCGGCTGGTTGTGCCCTCCCCACCCGCCGGCCCCTGCTCCCCAGACGCGCGCAGCCTGGCCCGGCGGGGTCCCCCCGGCCGCCCCCGCTGTCCCCGGCCCGTCCCGGCGCGGATGGCGGCGGATGGAAGCGGCGGGACTTACCGTGCGCGGAGCGGGGCCCAAGATGGCGGCAGAAAGAGAGCGAAAGAGACTAGCGGAGCGACTTCCGGGAAAGCGAGGACTTCCGGGTCAGGGGGTCAGTGCCCCACAGCGACCCCTCCCTACGCGCGGGGGGCTGCAGTTGGGGCTGTTCCGTGCCCCCCCGGGCTCTGGCCAGGGGGACCCCGCGCTGCCCTCTGCCCACCTGGATCTGCGCCTGGTCCCTTGCTAGGGGCAAGGGTCGGAGTGGGTCAGAGCTGCCCGCTGCCCCTTGCTGGGGGCAGAGGCCAGAGCCAAGGGCTGCAGCCTGGGGTTGTCTCCCCCTCCCTTTGAGGACTGAGGGGCGCAGGTCGCTCCTCCCCAGCCCAGGGCCTTGTTTGCTCCGTTTGCATTCAGGCCCGAGTCCCCCCATGTGGATAACAGGTGCAAACCCTTAGAGAAGCCTGCTGGGGGGAACTGCCCCGAAGGGAAGCCAGACCTATGCTTGCACCACAGCACAGGTGCCAGGCAGTCCCCCCACCCCACTTGTCCTCACCAAGACCTCCCGCTGCCACCTGCTGAGAAAACCCCTGCAGGGAAATAGAGCCTGCGGCCAAAACAGCCTGGGGTGAGAGCAGCTTACCCCTCTCCTCCCCCACAGCGCTGACTTCCACTCGCACACATCCTCCTTCCCAGGACACAAGGGATGGCGTCCCCTCCGTCCCAGACACATCCTGTTGATCTCAGCCCACCGGATGCACACTTGCAGCAGCTTTCACTTAACTTTTAATGGTTTTTGCATACAAAAAGTACAAAAGGAGGAAGCCTGAGATGAAGCACCCAGCTGCTGCCTGCCTCATGCTCCCAGGGGGTGGGAGAGCGGAGACCACATCACAGGCTCCAGCAAGAAAGAGGCGTAGAACTGGGAGACCAGAGGAGCCATCCAAAAAGTGGCTAAGGCCTGAGCAGGCGTTGGTCGGTGATGATGACCATGCCCACGTCTCTGAGAAAGGCACAGAAGATGGGGGAGGTCTGGGCAGGGAACATCAGAAGTCTCCTTGCAGGTCTGCAGGGAAGAGAAGGGGGTTGCAGCAGCAGGAACAGGCTGACCCCCCCCTTTTGTTGCTCAGACCCCACCTAGATGCCAAAGCCCCCTGTCCTGTGGGATCTCTTGCCCCCCTGCTGGGTCCTGGGGAAGGGAGGGGTAGAGGTACCCCCGCCCAGCCTGATCTGTCTCTTACCGCTCCTCCGAAGCAGCTCACCCCTGCGAGCCCGCTCCATGTCCTCCACAAAGCACTCGAAGACCCGTACGTAAGGTGCCAGGCTGGTCCTCTTGTAGTCTGGGGGAGATGTGTGGGGTGCTGTGTGAAGATCCCCCACCATGCACCTGCCCCATGGCCACACCACCAGGAGTAGCCAATATGCCCAGCCCAGGCTGCCTTTCTGGGCTGACTTCTGGCACAGCCCAGCCAGGCTCCGACCCTCATGGCCAGGGCAGGAATCTCCATGGCACCAGTGCCAAGTGGTCACAGCGCTGACCCAGGCTCTGGGGATAGCGCAGGCAGGCTAAGGGACACAACCTGTCCTGGCAAGCTCAGTCAGAGCCAATGGGATTGGCTGGGAGAGGAAACAGGCACAGGGCTGTACCTCAGGGGCTCAAAACTTGCTCACCCCGGACACGGCGCCTGGACTCAGGATCCTCCTCATTCTCCTTGTCCTTGTCCTTGTCGTTGGCCTCATCCAGCTCACGGCAGAGAGAGCTAGTGGAGAAGAAGAGTAAGACCCCCTCCCCCAGCCTAGTACAAGGTACTCCAGAGTAGGAGGGGACTGACTAGAAGCCCCCCAAGGCCACTCTGCTGCTGGGATGGCCTGCTCAGGGCTGGGCAGAGCAGCCCAAAGGGGCTCCCCCCCAGCTCCAGCGACCCCCGGCTACCTGATGGTGGGGACGGCAAAGGGGTCGAACTGCTCCAGCCGCTGAATGTCGATGGGGACTGAAATGCGACCTGCCGGGGCCAAAGTCCATGTCACGTCCAGGCTCGCCAGGGTCCACCCCCTGCCCTGGGGTCACCTTCCCCTGGGATGTACCTGTCTTGGGGTGGACACTGAAGGGGCTCTTGAGCAGGTGGTTGAGGCCCTTGCTGACGTTGCCATCCAGGCGTGGGAAACAGAACTGCAGCATGATTTCCTGCTCTGTGTACGATGGCAGCTTCTTCGAGCTGCTTGAAGACTGCTGCGGGGGTGGGAAAACAGGGACAGTTGAATTCCCCCTGCCCCCAGCAGTGGCCTGCCCTCCTCAACAGCTTCCCAGTGCCCCCTTCAGGTACCCTGTCCCCCCCAGCGTCTTACCCTGGACTTCTCGGCAAGGGCTTTTAGCCGGGCCCAGCGCTGCACCGAGTCACGCTTTCGGGGAAAATCCTGCTGCAGCTGCTCGCGCAGGGGTGGGCGGCTGCTAAGGACTGACAACATTGCATGGACCCCCGCCCCCCCCCAACCATGCGTGGAAGCACGGAGGTCTGCACCAAAGCACTAGATGGACACAGATGTGGAGGCTGTAAAGCGGGGCTCGTCTTGCATGTGTGGACACATGAGCACGTGCACACATGCACGTGCTCTCCCTTGGATGCTTCTCTGGCCCTAAACACGCAAGCCCCCACCGCTGCCAGCCCCTCCCCCAGGCGAAGTGAGAGGCAGCTGGAGCCGGGAAGAAGGATATGCTCCGGGACAAGGGCCAGCACCTTGTCCCAGCTCTCACGGCAGCCCAGGATGTCCTGCCCCAGCAGCGCATACTGCTCAAAGTACTCCTCCACCAGGCGCAGCGACTTGCTGGGGGGAAGCAGACAGGATGGTGGGGTTGGCTCCCTGGAGGCCATGCCTGCAACTCTCTGCTCCCAGGACTCCGGGACCCTCCCCTGGCCGAGTCAGTGCCTACTTTGGGACTGCAGGGACATTCCCAGCAGTGGGGGGTACCAATAGGGATCCCTTGGGGGCACCCCCAGCCTGGCTGAGGGGAGGCGACGAGGGCACTACTGCCCTCCAGAGAGGAACGGGTCTCTTCGGATCCCTGCTGCCTTGTTCCTGAGCTCACCCACTATGCCTGGCCCCCGGGGGTGGAGCGGCACCTACGTCAGACAGGAGGGAGCTGCCAGCACACGGAAGAGCGGCCCTGGCACCAGGGTGAATTGGGCCCATGACTGGGGCCCGCCAAGGGGCTTCACGTGGCGGCACTAACCTGATGAAGGGGTGCACGGGGTCCGAGAGATGCACCTTCTTGACAGTGTCAGCCCCACCCTGGGGGGGAGCAAGAGGAGGAGATGGTCAGAACGGAGCGAATCTGCCCCAAGCCCAGGCGCCAGGTGGCAGCTCCCAGCACCTGGCCTGCCTGGAGCAGCTGCAATGGGGGACTGGGGTCAGATGCAGCCCCCAAAGACCCCCCGCCTTGGCCCGTCACACCTTGACCAGACTGAGGTAGTCGACAATGGAGGAGCGCAGTGAGGACGACCACTTGCGCACGGTGTCGTCACACACCCAGCAGTGCACGCCACGCCGGCCTGAGTACACCCAGAGGCGGTGCTGCACCCCCAGGTCCTCTGCGGGACACAAGGCGCGGGGTCAGGCAGGGCCGGCTGGGGGGGAGGAGCACCCCCAGTCTGACCATTGCCCCTCACTCCCAACCCGCAGCCCTTGGTCCCCCAACAGCCCTTCCGGTGCCCCTAACTCCAGGCCCGCAGCCTCCCTGTCCTGCAGTAAGCAAGGCTGGGCCCAGGACAACCGTGCTGGGAGCCCCAACTGAGCAACTGGGACCAGCAGGGTGCCTGCAGCCACCACAACTGCCCTGATACAACCGGGAGCCATGGCGCTGCACCCCCGGCTCCAGATGGATGGGTACTTGCCCACGAGCGCTCGGTCGAGGATGCGGATGGCGATGGTCATGAGGGTCCAGCACTTGGAACAGATCTCGGCCGCGCTGCGGGAGGGAGGACGTGGGGATGGCGCTGGCTCCGGACACGCCAGTGCCGGCCCACCCCCACGGCCTCCAGGCCCCGAGGAGTACCTGCAGCACCCGCGGACGTCGTCGTAGTCGGTCATGTCGACATCGAACACCAGCTCCTTCTCCTGGGCCTGGAAGGCCCCCGAGCGCAGCGTGTTGTGCTGGCTCGGCTGGGCCGGGAGGGACCGGTCAGTGCCGGGGGCCCTGCTCGCCGCCCGCCCCTGCCCCGCGCAGCCGTCTGGCTCCTGGGGGGCCGAGGCTGCGCCCCCACCGGCCCGCCTGGGGCCCCATGCCGGGAGCCCCCTGCAGCCCGGGCCCGAGGGGAGGGGGCGGCCCGACTCACCCGGTGCGAGTACACCGCCCCGATGTCCACCTTGTAGGGGCAGGCTTTCTGCAGCTCCTTCTCCAGGTCCTGCGGGCGCTCGAAGCTCTGGTACCGCACGTAGATGTCGTCGCGCAGCGTGAACGAGAACTCGCGGCGGGCGAAGTAGCCCTTCTCCACTGCGGGGGGAGCCGCCGGCTCGGTGCCCCGCGCTCGCGCGCCCGGCCCGGCCCCCCCGCGCCCGGCCCCCGCCGCACTCACCCCCGCCGTAGGCGAGCCAGCGCCCGTAGGGCCCGTGCGGGAAGAGGCGGCGGTAGTAGAGCGGCAGCAGGTCGGGCAGGGCGCCGGGCTCGAACTCCGCCATGGCCCCGGCGGCGGGAAACCGGCACCGGCTCGGGCGGCTGGGAGCTGTAGTCCGGGCCCGGCCCCACGTGCAGCGCCGCGCCGCGCCCCCCGGCCCCGCCCCCGGCCCCGCCCCCGCGCCGAGCCCCGCCCTGGTCCCGGCGCGGCGCGCGGGCTGCCGGCCTCCAGCCCGGGGCAGGTCTGCGACCGCCACGACCCCCCGGGCACAGCCCGGGCCCCTTCCTCGCTGCTAAACCCCGGCCCCGGGGCAGCGCGGCCCTGGGCAGGGGCTGGGGCGCGCTGACCGCCAGGGCAGTGCCGCCAGCCGAGCAGCCCTCGGGCCGGTCCGCCACCGGACAAGCAGCTGGGTGGGAAAGCTTTGGAGCCGGAGCCACGCGGCACAGCGGGCAAGGGATGGAGCATGGGGGGTTGCATCCAGGGTGTACCTGGGGTGGCCTGGCACAGGCACGGCCCCCCTGGCCCTGGGCAGCTCCCGGCTGGAGGCAGCTGGGGTGGGGCCCTGGTTCTGGTCTGGTTTCCCCCATACATCCCAGCGTCAGGGGTGACCCCAAAGGGAAAAGCAGGAGAGACCTTGAGCCCAAGGCTGGCGTGACCAGAACTAGGATCAGCCAGGGGACGGGCACGGGAAGGGGCAGGGATCCCCGGGGCAAGCCGAGATACAGATTACCAGCGGTGAGCTGCCCCGTGTCACTGCCCAGGGGAACACTTGCACCCGGGGGTAAAGGTGGGTGCCAGGTCCCTGTGCCCCACACCCGCTCCAGAGCTCCCAGCTGGTCTCTTGGCCATGAGCGAGGCCGGGGAAGGAAGGGAATACCGTTATTTTCCTCTGTTGGGGGCAAAAGTCCAGTGCTGAATTGCAACTACCTGACTGGCCAGCTCCTCCCAGGCGGACAGACGCCCAGGTATTGATGACTTGCGAGGAGCTGCTGGAAATCACCCCAGAGGCGGTCGCATTTGGACACAGGTCTAACCTCAGCTGGCTGTTCCCCCACGCCTGTGAGGATGTGGCTGTACCTGGTGGCCCTGCTGGCGCTGTACCTCCTGCGCCGATGGCACCGGGAGCGGCAGACGGTCGGGAACCTCCCGGACAAGCACGTCTTCATCACGGGCTGCGACTCCGGCTTCGGGCACCTGCTGGCCAAGCAGCTGGACGGGCGGGGGCTGCGGGTGCTGGCGGCCTGCCTGACGGAGCAGGGGGCCGAGCGGCTGCGGGAGGCGACGTCGGGGAGGCTGCAGACGGCGATCCTGGACGTCACCCGCTCCGACAGCATCGCCGAGGCCACCGCCTGGGTGAAGGGGCAGGTGGGGGACCGAGGTGAGGCCTGCTGTATCCTCCATGTTTCCTCCCTGCCTTTCCCGGGGCAGCTCTGAGCTCCAACAGGAGGGGCTTTGTGAGGGCAACGGGCAAAGGAGTGAGGACTCCCGGGCTCTGTGTCCCACTTTGGAGGGGAGCGATGGGGGGGCCTGGACTCCAGCGTAGCAGCAGCTTGTGGGGAAAGCGCTACATTGAGGGCAGAGGGTGGGGGGTCTCAGAGGGTCTGTTCAGCAGCAACCCCGGGGCCAGGATGTTGATGCCACTGGGATTCGCGTCCGAGTGGAGGAGTCTCCCATCTCATCTCTGCCTGGGCTCACTCGCTGCCCTCTCTCCGCAGGGCTCTGGGGCCTGGTGAACAATGCGGGGGTGGTGCTGCCAGCGGCCCCCAACGAGTGGCTGAGCAAGGCCGACTTCGTCAGGGTGCTGGAGGTGAACCTGGTGGGGCTGATCGAGGTGACGCTGAGCCTGCTGCCCCTGGTGCGCAGAGCCCGGGGCCGCGTTGTCAACGTGGCCAGCATCCTGGGCAGACTGGCCTTCTATGGCGGCGGCTACTGCCCTTCCAAGTACGGCGTGGAGGCCTTCTCCGACTCGCTCAGGTAATGCAGGGCCACAGGCTGCCCCTTGGGCCACGGCTGCTCCGGGGCAGCCCCAGGCAGGGGGGTCCTAGAGGAGCCCAAAGTGACCAGCAACCTTTGAGGCCGTGATTCCCTGGAGACCCTTTGAACCCGCCTTGAACTCCCCCATGGGCTGTCACCGATTTCCAGGATCTTCTAAGGCTGCCCCTAGCTGGTGCTGCTGCCTCTCCAGGCTGGACCAGCCCGTGCCTGAAATCCTGGAGGTCACTTGGGTCCGGTGCTGGGGGCCCGAGGGGCGCGGGACGGCAGGCATTTGTGGGGCTGCGGCGAGGCGTGACGGCTGGCTCTCTCCCAGGCGCGAGCTCCGGTCCTTCGGGGTGAAGGTGGCAATGGTGGAACCGGGCTACTTCCGCACGCCCATGACACACACTGAGGACAACCTGGGCTGCCTGAAGCAGGTGTGGCAGCGTGCCTCGCCGGAGGTCCGGGAGAGCTATGGGCAGCAGTACTTCGAGACCAGTGAGCACTCTTCTGTCCCTGGGGGGGCGGAGGGGGCTTCCAGAGGCAATAGAGGGCCCAGCACATTGCCTGTGGCCTGCTCCCTCCTCTCTCCGCTGCCCTGCAGCCAGGGCCTCTCCTCCTCAAGCATCCCAGGAAGGAACCATGTGTGCATGGTGGGATCCAAACAGCCCCCTTTGCCGGCTACGTACAGCACGCCAGGTCATGCCACGTCATGGCACCCCAAGGCTGCGTGGGCCGGTTCGCGGTGAGGGCTGCTGGAGGGCTCACCATCATTTAGCGAGATGCCGCTCTTCCCAGGAGCCCTGGGGCAGTGACCTGGGGGGAAGCCATAGCAATACACAGCTGGGCGTGAGGGTTGCGTGTGCCGTGCTCCTGCAGCATGTCTGCGTACACGTGGGTGGGAGAGAAGTGACTGCGTGTTTCCAGCCTGCTCAGACGCCGGCCGCAGGCTGTCTGCAGACTCGGGCACGTGCCTGCCCTTGCCCGAGGCTCTGCCCTGGGCTGACCCCCCACCCCGGCTCTGCTCAGTCTGCAGGCTGTTCCAGGAGAAGCTGCGGAAGGGGTGCAGCTCCAACCTACACCTGGTCACCGACTGCATGGAGCACGCACTGACCGCCCAGCACCCTCGCACCCGCTACTCCGGCGGCTGGGACGCCCAGTTCTTCTTCATCCCCCTCTCTTACATGCCCACGGCCCTGGCCGACCTGGTGCTGACCTGGTCTTGGCCCAAACCAGCCCAAGCTGCGTAAGGGGAGGAGGTAGGGGGAGTCTGGGAGGTGGGTGGCATCGGAGCCATGTCCCCCACACAGCAGAGCTAAGCTCCTCACTCCCTACAGCCAGGGACCCTGTTCCTTAGCTTAATGCTTCTGACCAGACCCTGGAGACACTGCAGGGGAGGGGGTAACAAGTGATTAACAAGGAATTAGTGTGCAAAGAAAACCCCAAGGAGTTTCCAGGGGCACTGGGAGAATTGTCAGCCAGGCTAAGAAAGACAGAGCAGCTGAGCATGGGGGACTTATGCTGGGCTGGGTGGGACCCTGTCACTCTGGGGCTGGGCAGGGCCCTGGTGCTCAGGTAGCAGCTCTGGTTCCCCTGGGCTTGTTCTGCAACAGGGATAAAGGGATCAGGGGAGCTCCTGAAACAGGGACCCACACGGGGGCTTCTAGGAGCTGCCTGGGGAATAAACACAGACAAGCAGCGGGGAGCTTTTGCAATGCTGGGGACCCCAGTGACGTCCAAGGTCATGCAGAACCAGCCCAGCCCATTTGTCGCCCAAAAGCCCCCAGCTCCAGGTGACTGATTCTCCCCGCAGCCTCTGCAACAAAGCTGCAGCAGTGGTGCGAGTGAGCGCATTGGACATGGGGTGTGTCTTCCCCTGAGGGGCTGCGGCATGGGACATATGAGCTCTGCTCCAGGCTGCAGCCTGGCCTGCCCGCCGCTGCCCTGCATCCGTGCCAAGCTACGCTGTGTTTCCCGGGACTCCCTCTGCCACCTGCCTGCCGGCGCCCACCTGCTCTCACTCCTAGACTGTAAGCTCTTTGGGGCAGGGCATATCTCCCGGGCCCGTTTGCCCGGCGCCACGGCATCCCGCTCACAGCAACAGCCAGAATAAAGGAACGTGTCCTGCTGAATCCAGCTGCCTGCCAGGCCAAGAGGGCAAGGCTTCCTTTCCCCGAGGAAGTCTGATTTTTCCATGTTCCCTGAAGAACAGCAAAAGCCAGGGTCATGTTTCACAGTCTGGCAATAGAGGCTAATGCAGGTTGTGTGTGAGCTCCTAATGGATCTGTGGGGGCCATGTTAGGGATACGGGGTTGTTACTGTCTGCAGCACAAGCCCCCCTTGGTAACACGCTAGGCCGTATTGGCTTTGCTGGCTGGGACACTGTTCTCCCTCCCACAGAAAGCCCTGTGCACAAGGCTGCAGCCTTGTTAATAAGTAGCCACTGGAGCTGGGAGAGCAATGAAGGAGTCCAGGGCAGTTAATTATTGCCTTGTTGCTACAGAGGGTGCCCTGACCCCAGCACAGAGGAGAAGGGATGACTGAGCTGTGGCTCTGCCACCGGGGACTTTCTCCACGTTTCCCAGGACATGAATGACTCCAAAGCTGCTCCTGACAGAGGTCCACAGGTGCCCAGGGGAGTTGGGATCCTGGGGCAGTATCAGCCCTAGAGCTCAGGCTCCCGGGGAGCCAGGAACAAGCCCAGGGGCAGCCTGGGGAATAGCGGAGATGTCCGTCCAGTCCCTTTTGCTCCCCGCACCCTTCAGGGAGCAGCCTGGAATCAGGTGTTTGTTCAGCCCTGGCCAGAAACATTGACTCTTCGATTCATTGCCCGTTGCCCCCAGATCCCGGCTGACCTTGGCCCCACTCCTGATGGGGGGAGGTACTTGGTTTTCACCAGTTGGCGCAGCTGAGTCCTACGGTCCGACCAGCCAGGACCTGGCGTGACCCACCCGGCCTCTCAGCTGCACAAGACTCCATGGGCGAGTAGGATTCCCCGTCATGTTTGTCTGAAGAGCAGCTGAACGGGATCCCTGGCTGGGTGCTGATCAGTGCCCTAATCTGGGCCTGGGGATGGGGACACAGCTGGGGCGGTCCGAAGGACACATTGGACGTCCAAGGCACTGCACCCATCACCAGGCCTCTCGAGGGGAGAGATTAGCACCCCCCCCAGCCTGTCTGGGCTGCTACTGCCCCATCAGTGCAAAGATGGGGTCCGACACCCGCTTTGTGAGCATACACATATGTGCATGTTACCTATGCAACCAAGGGATAAAGCAGGCTCCACAGGGGCCCTTCATCACAGGCCAGGTCTGGGTCTCTAACACGGGTGCAGCCGGGCCTGCCTGGCTGGCACTGGTGCTTGGCCAGCTTTGCTCGGCTCAGGAGCAGGGGTCAGGTGTGCTTCTGCTCAGCTCCCCCTGCGCACCAGGGTAGTGAGCTTCACACTACCAAAGCCCTGAGGAATCCAAGGGCACGTGCGGGTGCCCAGCTCCGTGCTGGGTGGGTTCCTGCCCGGACACAGATACACGCCCGCTCTGGCCTCGTCTGGAGGCTTCGTGCTTGCAGCGCGCGGGGAGCATCGCTGGAGGGACGGGGCTCTGCCTTGTGGGTACAAGAAGGAGTTTTTGCTGACAGCAGCCAGGAGTCAGAAGTGGCTCCTGCTTCGAGTCACTTTGTTCCCCGCCAGAAGGTGCCCGTGAGGCTGTGGCTGGTGGTCCTCCTGGCACTGTATGTCACGTGCAGGTGGCACTGGGAGCAGCAGATGATTGGGACCCTCCTGGAAAAACACTTCTTCATCATGGGCTGCGACACCCTGAGCCAGGCTGCCGGGGGGCGTGGGGGGTGTGGGGAGGGTCCAGCACCAGTCCCTGCTGCCGTGATGGTGCAAGGACTGAGCTCTGGTAGAGGGTTGCAGAGGTGGCAGGTCACACCTTGGAGCACAGAACCCAGCTTTTCAAGAGGGGGCCGTGGGGACATAGTCATGGGGGTCCTTGTCATTCACTGCTGGCAGGAGAAGGTGTTGGAAAGAGCCGGCAGGCTGTATGCCGGCGTTAGTCTTGTGTGCAGGCAGAAGCCTCTTCTGGGTCTTGCTCAATTATTCACCTTCCAGGGACATGCAGAAGCCGGTGCAGTGTTGTACCCACGGGGGTTAGACAGGCGCTGTTCTGGGTGTAATGAACAGATAAAACCAACGGGCGAAAGACCAGAGCCTGGTGACTATGGAGGACACCTGCATTTTTTCTGGACGACGCAGGGCAAAGACTTAAGGCGCCGGCCCCTTCCCAACACAGGGGGTACAAGGGCAGGCACTCAGTGGGGAAGGCCACATTTTTTTGGATGGCTTGGTGCCAGCAGGCTGGGAGACGGGGTGCCTTGATGCTTGTCCTCAGGGCTCCAGGACAGGGCAGGGCCCCTTGGACCCTTGGGGAGGTGGGGGGACGGGGACAGGAGGGGAGCTGAGCCCAGGACGCACAGAGCAATTCCTTCCCATCCCCCGCAGCCAGGGACACACACAAGAAGTAGAGACATCACTTGGCTACAATAAATGCCTGGGGCAGGATGCCAAGATGCCAGGTGCTGGTATTAGGAACAGCATAGCTAAGGGGAGGCGAGCAGGGTGCCAGAAAGGAGGCCGTGGAGGTGTCTGTGCCTGGCGGGGGGGCATCACGCCCTGGTGAGGGCAGCTGTTGGAGCCTCCAGGAGCCTCTCAAGACCTTTCCTGTAGCCACTGCTTCGCTTGCTGTGGGACTGCTCGCTGTACTTGGTGCCAGGGAGAAAGGGGTTAGACGCAGCACGCAGCTCTATTCTGGCAGAGGAGACCCTGGCCCAGGGAGCAACGTTTAGCGGTTACGTCCCGGTCTCCCAGCCAGGCAGAGCCCGATCCTCCGAGCATGTAACCCCATGACAAGGGTCGGGCGAGATGGCACTTTGTGCCCTACATCCCTACGATCCATGACCTTGAGCCCATTGCTGGGTCTGGCGGGGCACAAGTCGGTCGACACGGTGGAGGTGGCAGCAGGGACTTGGAGCACAACCAGCTTCTGGTTTCATCGCAGGCAGAAGACTTGTACCTTGAACTCGCCCTCACTCCTGCCAGGTCTGCTCTCCATGACCTTTGTCCCAGCATGGCCGAAGGCACTCGTTATACCCTTGCGGCTCAGTGGGTCACAGAGCAGGACAGCCGGACAGGACAGATATCTGCGCCGTGCGAGGACCTTGAGTGCAGGTAGGATTCCCTGCCACAGTCGTCGGGGAGCTCTTGGGGCAGAAGCCCTGGCTGGGTCCTGGTGGGTGCCTTGAAATGGGGACAGAGCAGGGCCTGCGGGCACAGGGACATCCAAGGCATGGTGCCGCTCACCACCTGCAGGGTGAGATCAGTCCTTGCCAGCCTCTCCAGGCTGCTACTCCCCTACTCCGCCAGGGCAAAGAGGGGGTTCCAATGCCCCCTGTGCAATCCATGCACATGTGCATGCGCGTGTGCATGTTGCTTGCCCATTTAGCCAAGGGTTAAAGCAGACTCCACATCGCGGAGCAAACACAGCCTCCCTAGAGGCACTGAATTACGGGCTGGGTCTGGTTCTTTCTGAGCTTTCTCAGTGCAAACTCAGCTGGGCCCCAGGGGGTTTCTCTTGGTGGTGGCATGTGGCCAACTTTGTTCTGCCCAGGGGCACAGAGAAGTGCAGCACTGCTCAGTCCCCTGCCAGGCACCAGGGCTCTGGCTCTTGGGCTTCATGTGACCCAAGCCCTGTGGAGTCTGTGGCGTGTGGGTCCCCAGCTCTGTGCTGGGTAGTTTCCAGCTGGCGTCGGTGGCTTGGACACGGTAGAACGCAGTGAGCAGCATGTCAGAGACCTTGAATTTCAGTCCCCCAAAATGGCAGGAACCTGATTTGCCAAATGCGAAACGGGTCCTGCCCAAACAGCTTCTCTGCCCACAAAGAACCGCTTGGGAAAGGGATGTATTGTTCTAGGTTAGAAGATGTATCTGTTCATAGGATGACCCTGGGCTGAAGGTGTTACAAGCAGCTGCTTGTGGCACGCTGTTCAACAGCTTCTGTGATTCACCCAAGAGCTAGCTGCATTTTGGTTGGGGTTTGCATCTCCCAGAAGCCTGGAAATGTGGAGATCAGTCACAGAGGGGGAAAAAAAATCAATCAAAAATGAGTATTTTTTGGTGTTTAGCCAGAAGCCACTGCAAGGATGTGGCTGTATCTGGTGGCCCTGCTGGCGCTGTACTTCCTGCGCCGATGGTACCGGGAGCGGCAGACGGTCGGGAACCTGCCGGACAAGCACGTCTTCATCACGGGCTGCGACTCCGGCTTCGGGCACCTGCTGGCCAAGCAGCTGGACGGGCGGGGGCTGCGGGTGCTGGCGGCCTGCCTGACGGAGCAGGGGGCCGAGCGGCTGCGGGAGGCGACGTCGGGGAGGCTGCAGACGGTGATCCTGGACGTCACCCGCTCCGACAATATCGCCGCAGCCACTGCCTGGGTGAAGGGGCAGGTTGGGGACCGAGGTAAGGCTGCCCTCTGCTCCATCCGGGGGGCTGTTTCTGGGCTGGTCCTCATCTAACCGTGGCCTGCAGCAGCTCCGTGGCCCTGGCAGACATGGGCTGCAGAGCTGGTGAGGATGGTCACATGCCCCCTCACCTGCATCCCTGTGTCCTCCCAGCCCCCCAAGTCTCTGTGCCCGGAGGAAGGACTGACACGTGACGTGGGATGTGGGTTGGTTTAGAGAAACCTTCTGTAGACTCCTCCCAAAACACCATTAGGGCAGAAGCGTTTGCTGGACCCCATAGGAGTGCAAAGGTGAGAGCCATGCACTGCTCTTAAATCTGGGACCGGGCTGGAGGAACAAGCCAGCCGGGAGCGCTCATGCTGTCCCCTCCGCAGGGCTCTGGGGCCTGGTGAACAACGCAGGCATCGGGTTTCCCGCAGCCCCCAACGAGTGGCTGAGCAAGGCTGACTTTGTCAAGGTGCTGGATGTGAACCTGGTGGGGCTGATCGAGGTGACGCTGAGCCTGCTGCCCCTGGTGCGGAGAGCCCGGGGCCGCGTCGTCAATGTGGCCAGTGTGATGGGCCGGCTGACTGTGTTCGGAGGGGGCTACTGCCCCACCAAGTACGGCGTGGAGGCCTTCTCCGACAGCCTGAGGTACGTGGGCTGCAGCCCCCGTGGCCTGGGTCCTCTCCTGGGCCCACCAGCTAATGTCCGTCAGGCTCCTGACAAGGATGCACCCAGCCCCGCAGCCTCCAGGAAGCTGTGCTGGGGCCGTGTCTCAACCCAAGGCCATGCTTTCACCCGCATTCACCCTGCCGGTTCCATTCCAGGCGCGAGCTCCGTGATTTTGGAGTCAAGGTCTCCATCATCGAGCCGGGCGGCTTCCGAACACAAATTATAGATCTGCAACTTGTCCGAAAGAGCCTGGAGCAGGTGTGGAGCTGTGCCTCCGCCAACGTCAAGGAGGCCTACGGGCAGCAGTACTTTGAGTCCTGTGAGTCCACGGGGCAGGTGCCTGGTGCCAGGGTGTGATGGGGATGGGGTAGAGGCTGGGACACTGTGGGGGACAACTCATAGAGATGTAGAGGAGTGGGGTGGAAAAGGACCTCTGCATCTAGTCCAACCTCCTGCCTGGAGCAGGAAGAGCCCTGCCCAGCCACCCCAGACAAACCCATTGTTCAACCTCTTAGCTAAACTACAGTCACCCCAACACAGCCCCAGGCATCACACCTGGCCCGCCCACAGGGAAAGCAGGGGACTGTGGCCACCAACATCCTGCTGATGCAAAGGTTGTTAATAGAGGCTCAAGAGATCCCAGGTGGAGGCTAAACCCCCTGCTACAGAGGAAAGCAAACCCCACCCCCGGTCCATACCAATCTGACCAAGAGTTAAAATTCCTTCCTGATCCCAATGCAGCGTCGGTTTAACTCTTGAGTGGAAGGGTAAGGCCCTCTAGCCAGGACCCTCTGGGGTTCAGTCATGGCAGGGGCACTGGCACAGCCCTGCCCCCACCCGCAACCTGAGCTGCAGTCACCACCGAATGCCTTTGGGGGTGGGGGCGTTAAAAATAACCTGGGACATGGAGCAGAAGCAGGGGGAATGCTCTCCCAGCCCCATGCAGCAGCCAGCAAAGCCCAGAAGCCTCCATAGCAGAATACAGGCATCGCTACGCCTAGATCATCCCTGCCCAGCAGCTGCCCAGCTTCTCCTTGAACACCTCCAGGAATGGAGAGTCCCCTGCTGTCCCTACCATCTATCCCATGGCCTTCCTGCTCTGACGGTGGGGAAGTTTTTCCTCCCTAAACCTGCCTCATTACAACTTCAAGCCATGGGGGGTTGGGGAGGTGAGAGCAGGGCTCGGCCTGGGGGGGATGAATTTCTGGCAGAGATCCCAGCCCCGCGGCACAGAGCCCAGTTATGGCTTTGGCAGCACTGGGCTGCAGCATCCGGGACCTGGAAGCTATCTCCCTGCCAAGGCCTAGTAAACAAGTAGCGTCTGGGCAGCACAGGACACTGCAGGCAGATGTGGCAGCCCCGTGTCCCGCAGCTGAGCTTGTCTGGAAACCTGCTCAGCTGTGGGCACAGGTGTGGGGAGACCCCAAGCAAGGGCTGTCCCTCCTGGGGACCAGTCAGCCCCCCAGGGCTGCAGAGTGGGGACGACGCAGCCACGTGCATGGCTTCACCCTGCTTTACCAGAACCAGAACCTCCCCAGGCTCTGGAGAGCTGGTGGGGGAGGAGGGTCTGAGGCCTGTCCTAGCCATTGCAATGGAGCCCAAATTGTTCCCAGGTCTCCCCTGTCCCTTGTGATACTAATTCCTGTGCCCCAGCCTGGCTGGGCTCCTCACTGCCGGATTTCCCTCCATGCAGACTTTGAGAAGTTCAAGGAGCTCCTTTCCACGATCAGCCCCAACCTCCACCTGGTCACCGATGCCATGGAGCACGCGCTGACAGCCCAGCACCCCCGCACCCGCTATTCCTGCGGCTGGGACGCCAAGCTCCTCTACCTCCCTGTCTCCTACCTGCCGACCTCATGGGCAGACTACCTGCTGACCCGCAGTATGCCCAAGCCTGCCCAGGGCATCTAGGCAGCAACGTTGCCAGAGCTGGAGCCGTGCCGTGGAGACGCTCTACGTGGATCCCCAGCATCCCAGCGCCTGGCATGCGATGCTTGATGACTCTTTTCTACTTGTATCTTAACACAGCAGGGGCTCCGCTCTGGAATGGAGTGAGCCCCAGACGGCAGCAGTCCAGATTTCCAATCACGTAGCAGCCTACAAGCTTTCCAAGGGTGGTGGGTAACGGTGAGGGGAGTGGTAGGTGTCCTTATCATTCAGTGTTACACACCTTGGCTGGCAGGAAGTGTTGGCAGGAGCTGGGAGGCCCAGACTTTGTAGGCTTCTTGTCTCCACATGGCAGCATCTTGTGGACTTTGCTTAATTATTAATGGTCCAGCGGCATGCTGGAGAAGGGGGGGCCATTGGCAGGGCCAGAGCAGAAGCTGTTCTTGGTGTAATAAAGACCCATTACCCATGCGAGGGACACTGCGTTTTCTCTGTTTAACACCATAGTTTCATAGTTTCATAGTTTCTAGCATCGGAAGGGACCTGAGCAGATCATCGAGTCCCACCCCCTGCCATGGCAGGAAAGAGTACTGGGGTCAAACGACCCCAGCAAGGTGTACATCTAGCCTCAAACGACCCCAGCAAGGTGTACATCTAGTCAGCAAGGGAAGATGTATACCATGGGACAGCAGGACATGGCAGCTCCCACCTCCCCAAAAGGAGGCAGAAGCGGTTGCTGAGGCAAGGAGCCCTGGGGCCTCTCCCTCTTCATCCCATCTCTGGGCCTTGACACGGATCCCCAGGGCTGCAAGCATGAGAAAACAACACCGCACTTCCCAGTCTCCTCACAAGGATGCACCAGCTCTGCAACCTCCCGGAAGCTGGGTGCCTGGGAGGGCTGTGGCGAGGCCCTGGCTCAGCCCACAGCTGTGCTCCCACCCTGCGTTCACCCTGCCAGTTCCAGAGCTCTGCAACTTCAGGGTCAAGGTCTCCATCCTCGAGCTGGGCGCCTTCCAAACAACAAAGTAGAGACCAAGCACATCTGGAAGGGCCAGGCGCAGGTATGAAGCCGTGCCCTCACCCAGGTCAAGGAGGCCTATAGGCATAGGCAGCAGTTCTTTGACCACTGTGAGTCCGAGGGGCAGGTCCCCAGTGCTGGGGTATGAACGTGATGGCCTTGGGGGCAGGAACCCTGTGGGGGGACCTATGCCAGGGCAGGACAGGGAACAGCTTAGGGAATGGACTTATGGAGACTGTGTCTGGCCATACCAATGGGAGCTGTACCGGTGCCCCAGCCTGGGCTGGGCAACCTCTGCCCACACAAAGTCCTGCAAAGTCCAGGGCTGTATTCATGCTGGCACCGTGTGCACGCAGGCTGCATGGGATGGTGCAGCCTTCCGTGTGGCCTCATCTCTGCCCTGCCCAAGCCTCAGCCCAGCCCAGGAGGCCCAGCTGCTCTCCTGCCACCGTGATGGTGCCCAGACTGATCCAGGGCTCCCCTCTCCCTTGTGCTTCCTGCTCCAGCCTGGCTGGGCTGCTCACTGCCAGACTGTCCTCTGTACAGACCACAAGAACAGGCAGAGGGTCCTCCCCTCGGCCAGCCGCTACCCCTGCCTGGTCATCAATACCACAGAGCACGCACTGACGGCTCAGCACCCCCGAACCTGCTACTCCTGCAGGTGGGATGCCAAGCTCTCCTAGCTCACGCTGAGCTTTGTGGCCTCGTGGGTAGACCTCAGGCTGCCCTGTGCTCAGCTCAGGCCTGCCCAGGGCAGCTTGGCAGCAAATGAGTTATGAGCTGTGTGGTGGAGATGCCCTAGTTTGAACAGCAGTTTCTTGACAGGACCCACTCTTCTCTAGCGCTGGGGCTGTGCTCTGCAAGGGGACCATGGTCAGCAGCAGCCCACACCTCTAAGCATGGGTGACTGGTGCCTCCTGAGTCTGGGGGGGCACCTGCAGAAGCTGTCGGTGGTGTCAGCAGCAGAGCTGGTGAGCTCCCGCAGGTGCTGGCAGTGGTGGCGGCGGTGGGAACAGCCACATTGAGCACCCGGAGACACTAGCATTGGCATCGGGGTGGGGACGGCCATGTTGGGGGGGGCACATGCCCCCCCATATTCCCCCTATCAGTCACCTATGCTTCTGAGCACAGGACCTAGGAGTTTTACAACAATGGGCAGTGGGGAAGGAGTTGTACTGGTCCTTGTCTTTTGCTGTTACACACCTTCGCCAGAAGAAGGGGGTGTTGGAAAAGCTGGGTGGCTGGATGCTCACCCTGGGCCTTGGCTCCATGCAGTGGCCTTGCCCATGACTCACGCTCCAGGGAAGGGCAAGAGAAGCTGGCACGACGCTTGCACCATGGTGGGGTTGGGGCAGAGGCTGTTCTGGGTGTAACAAAGACATAAAGGTGGCGGGTGAAAGACTGAACACTGGGGGACTCTACGGAGGGGCTGGGGGAGGGGGGGTTGCATGTTCTCTGGGAGACTCCATGCACAGACTTGTTAGGTCAGGTTGCTCTCCCTGCCAGTACATATAGGGACACCCTGATCCATGAGCAATGCCAAACAAAGCCAATTTCCTCAGCCACTGCCTTGGGCATTTTCCCAGGATGCCCAACCTGAGCCAGCTGGGGACACCCATGCAGGGGCTGCTCCTTGGAGCTGGCAGCCACAGGTGCTTTTGGGGACAGGGTCCCATGAAAATTGTCTTCCAGGGATGAGGAGAGATCAGGCCTCCCACCCCCCCAACCCCCAGAAGGTCTCATCAAGGCTGTGCTCTTGGAGGTCAGCTCTTACCTGCTCTGCAAGCAGCATTGCAGTTTACAAGGCTGGCCAGGCTCAGACCTTCCCAGAAGGACAGGGCCTTGCTTTCAAGCTTCCAGCACTGACAATGGGACAGTGCCCCCGTAGCCACTAGTGGCAGGCCTCTCTGCCCAATGGTTTCCAGGTTATCCTCAGAGCTCTATGCTGGGTCTGTTCTGGCCCACATCTTTCCCACCAGGCAACTCCCTTAGCTTTCAAGCCTGGAGCAAGCACATGGGCGACTTGGGCCACAGCAGACATTGGCAGCCAGGGCCTTCTCTGCCCTGCGGCCCTAGCTGGGTACCAGAGGTGGAGGAGAGGGCGTGCTTCACCCCAGGCTTATAACTGCACACGCCCCTGCTCCCGCCAGGTGGGAATGAGCCGGGTCATGAGGTGATGCTGAGCCTGCTGCCCCTGGTGCAGAGAGCCCAGGGCTGCATTGTCAATGTGGCCAGCGTAGGAGGCAGGCTGTCTGCATATGGAGGGGGCTACTGCATCTCTAAGTACGGCATGGAGGCCTTCTCCAACAGCGTGAAGTATGTAGGCTGGAGCCCTCATGGCCTGTGTCCTTTCCTGGGCGCTGCCTGGCCCAGCTAACTCCCCACCGCCTCCTCACAAGGATGCACCAGCCCTGGGGGAGGCTGTGGCAGGACCGTGGCTCAGCCCATGACCATACTTCACCCGTGTTCACCCTGCCGGTTCCATTCCAGGCCTGAGCTCCGTGATTGCGGGGTCAAGGTCTCCATCACTGAGCCAAGCGGCTTCTGAATACCCATGTCAAACTCCCAGCAGATCCTGAGCAGCCTGGAGCAATTGTGGAGCCGTGTCCCTGCCGAAGTCAAGGAGGGCTATGGGCAGCAGTACGCCGACTGCTGTGAGTCCAAGAGGCCAGTGCCTAGGGTCAGGCTGTGGGGAGGGTCCAGCACTTGTCCTGGCTGCCATGACAGTGCCCAGATTATCCCAAGGGCTCCCCTGTCCTGCATGTTGCTTGTTCCCACATCCCAGCCCAGCTGGGCTGCTCATGGCCAGAGTTTTCATCTGCACAGGATCTGAGATGGTCATAAAGCTCATCCGCATGTTACCTAGTGACAACCTCCGCCTGGTCACCGACGCCATGGAGCACGTGCTGACGGCCCGGCACCCCCGCACCCGCTACTCCTGCGGCTGGGACGCCAAGCTCCTCTACCTCCCGCTCAGCTACCTGCCGACCTCGTGGGCAGACCTCGTGCTGACCTGCTACCAGCCCAAGCCTGCCCAGGGCATCTAGGCAGCGAGGTCCCCAGGAGTCTGGGGCCACAATGGCGATGCCCCGGGTGCTACCGGGGTGTCCCAGCGCCACTTGTGGGAGGCGCACCCGCTCTTTTCTAGCTGAAATCCAAACACCGCTGGGCTGGGCTCTGCAAGGGGCCATGGGCAGCAGCAGCCCATACCTCTGAGCACAGGACATGGGAGCTTTACAAGGGAGGGCAGCAGGGAGGGAGTAGCATGGGTCCTTGTCTTTTGTTGTTACACACTGTTCGCAGCAGAAGGGGAGTTGGAAGAGTCAAGCGGGCTGGACACTAATCCCCAGACTTGGCTCCGCGGAGCAGCCTTGCTCAGTGACTGGTATTGCAGCGAAGGGCGAGAGAAGCTGGGGCGGCGCGTCCACCATGGGGGATGGGGCAGAGCTGTTCTGGGTGTAACAAAGAAATAAAGGTGATGGGTGAAAGACTGAACTCTGTGGACTCTAAGGTGGTGGGAGGGTGCTTGCAAGTTCTCTGGGCTACACCATGCAAAGACTTGTTAGGCCAGGCCACTCTTCCTGCCAGTGCAGGTAGTGCCTGAGCTGTAGGGACACTCTGATCTGTGGGCAATAAAACCCCCTTTCTCAGCTTCCAAACTGGGCATTTTCCCAGGATGTGAGCTGTCCTCCTTCCCCAGTCTGGGCTTGCCCAGAACACCCAAAAAGCGGCTGCTTTCTGGAGCTGGCAGCCGCAGGCGTGTTGGGAGATGGGGTTCAATGAAGTTTGTTCTCCAGGGGCAGGTGCACAACAGGCCTCCCCGCCAGGCAGGGCCCATCCAGGCCATGCTCTCAAAGCGGCATTACCATTTCCAAGGCCAGGCTTAGAGCTTCTCCAAAGGACGGGGCTTTGGCTTCAAGCCTCCAGTGCCTTGCGACCTGCCCCAGTCCTTGCAGTGGGGCTGAGATGGGCATTTCGGAGTCACACCAGAAATGTTCACACTGAAACCGGTGGAATTAAATCACAGATGATACACACAGCAGGGATCCTGAATTTCATCCTCAAAAACAGCAGTCAATCCTCCTCAGGGTCTGCCCAAACAGCTCCTCTGTCCACACAGAACTTCTTGGAGAAGGAGAGGCCCCTTGTTCAAGAAAATCATCTGGCAAGGTGGCAACTCTGGGCAGAACCAGGTGTTCTTCCAAGCAGTTCCTCTCCTCCGGCATCTGTGACTCAACCCAGAGCAGGTGTCATTGCTTTCCAGGGGCTGCACGACCCAGAAGCCTGGAATGGGGGAGATCAGACGAATGGAGATACGACTGGGACTGTCACTCAAAAGAACCTGGATTATGTTTGCAGGCAAAAGGCCGCAACAAGGATGTGGCTGTACCTGGCAGCCCTGATGGCGCTGTACTTCCTGCGCTGATGGTTGGGAACCTCTGGGACAAACACGTCTTCATCACGGGCTGCGACTATGGCTTCGGGCACCTGCTGGCCAGGCTCTCAGGAGGCAGCTCTCACTGGCGCTGTAAGCAGCATCTCGGGCTCCGGCAGGCAGGGCTCAGAGCTTCCCCGAAGCAGGGCCTTGGTTTCAAGCCTCCAACACTGAGAAGAGAGCTGCAGTTTCCCACTGCAAAGCTCAGGGCCACACACCCAGGACTGAACTCGCAACTCTCTCCCCTCCCTTGGGGGTCTTTAAGAGAAGGCTGGATAGCGCTCTTTCCTGCCCAGGGCAGGGGGTTGGACTCGATGATCTGTTGAGGTCCCTTCTGACCCCGGCATCTATGAATCTATGACACTTTCTGGTCCCTAGCTGGCCACACAAGCCCCTTGGCCACAGAGCCTGACAACAGAGTAACGCTCCAGTAACCAGTGGCGGCAGGCCCCTTTACCTCCACTCTTCAGGTTGTCCCCGCAGCTCTATGCCCAATCCACCACCCGGCCACGGGGACCTGCCTGTGCTGGGTCTCTCCTGGTCCACATCTTTCCCACCAGGCACCTCCTTGGCCTTTGAAGCCAGCGCACGGGTGGCTTGGGTCACAGCAGCCCTTAGCAGCCAGCACCTTCTCTGCCCTGGATACCAGGAGAGAGTTTCTCCATGCCCAGGCTCAGGACTGCACTTACCCCACTCCCACCAGGCTGGTTCGGGCACCTCTGCCCCTCTCTGCTCTTTGGCTCAGCAGAGGCCGCACAAAGCAAGTCCCTCCCATGCCCTGGGGCCACCAGGACAATTGAGAGCTTGGGATATCCAGGTTTTCCTATCTGCTGTCCAAGTCAAGAGGCAAGGACACCAGGACATAGGAAGAAACCTGCCGCCTGCCTCCCTGCTCGACCTTTGAGCATGTAGCTCCTGAGTAGGGGTCAGGTGAGTTTTTTGGGTTGGGGGTTTTTTTTTAAATATTTTGGAACATTTTTCATGTTCTAGGTCACATAAGCCAGATCAGTTCTGAATCCTTTGAATCATTCAAAAACCATATGTGGTCCTGCTGCTGGCAAGTACCCTCCACCTCAAGTCTGGGCTTCAGATACTTCCAAATCCATTGTCAGGCATCCCACGTACAGGCCCAAGCCCAGGGGCTTGAGGTTCGGATGCCTCCGAGTTTCATTTGCTCTCAGTCAACGGCCTCAGAAGCAAGCCAGGGAAGAGTCCCCCGTTCCTATGAAGTTGGTGTGTAGATGAGATCCTCCCGCTAGAAGCTGGCCAGTGGGAAGCTAACTATGAGGCTCTCATAGGCAGTCCTGTCCTCATTTGGATCGGGGTGCACCCTCCACTACACACTGCCATTTGCAATCCATCTTGGCTCAGGCGTTAGACCAACGCAGCGATGACTACACTTGAACTTTACCCACAAGAGCCTGAGAAGATGCCCTTTCAGTCCCAATCTCTTTGATTCCTTGACCTCAGGCCTGCCCCCAGGTCTGTCTCACATAAGAAAATCAACACTACAGAGGCTGTTCGAGGCACAGGAACAAGCAGAAATCTGTTCCTGGGCTCCCCACAGGGAGAAATACCAACACGGGACTCACGCACGCACGTGTGCTCACATGCACCAACTCAAAGGACTCACCTTTCCAGACATCACATGGCTGCTGTCTCAGCTGCCTTCCCCATCCTGATCTGGGGGAGTTGTTCACAATTTGCTAATCAGCAGAGGAAGGAGGATGACCCACTGGGTGGGACCTGAAATCCAGGGTGGAGACCTCGCATGCAGATAGAATTTCCCTTCCAGTTAGTCTGCAGAGCACCTGGGAGCGGGAGCACTGCCGGGGGTCTCCAGAGCTGGAACACAGATTTCCAAGGTAAGGCACCGCCTGAGGCAGCCTGCCCGGGATGCAGTCGCCAACTGCTCCCAGCTGCCACCTTGTCCTGCCAAGTACAAGGAAGCAAAGAGGCTGCTGGACAGTCCCACCAGGATCCGCGTGTGTGAGCACATGTGTGCATGTGTGTGCGTAGCACAGAGGTAAAGCAGCTCCATATCCCTGAGCAAACACAGCCTCCCCTGAGGTGCCTGTTGTACCCTGGGAGGGCCACATAGGAAGACTTGCTCTGCTTGCAAGCGCAGGGAACCTGTTCAGTTCCTCCCAGACACCAGGACTCAGGCAAAGCCCTGAGGAGTCTGCGGACACGTGCGGGTGCCCAGTTCTGTGCTGGGTGGGCTCCTGCCAGACACAGACACACGCCTGCTCTGGCCAGTGTGTGCGAGCATCTCACTTGCAGCACGCGGGGAGTCTTGCTAGAGGGACCGGACTTTGCCGTACAGGTACAAGGAGTCATCGCTGACAGCAACCAGGAGTCAGAAGCGGCTTCAGCTTAGAGTCACTTTGTTTGTAGCCAGAAGCCACCGCGAGGATGTGGCTGTACCTGGTGGCCCTGCTGGCGCTGTACCTCCTGCGCCGATGGCACCGGGAGCGGCAGACGGTCGGGAACCTGCCGGACAAGCACGTCTTCATCACGGGCTGCGACTCCGGCTTCGGGCACCTGCTGGCCAAGCAGCTGGATGGGCGGGGGCTGCGGGTGCTGGCGGCCTGCCTGACGGAGCAGGGGGCCGAGCGGCTGCGGGAGGCGACGTCGGGGAGGCTGCAGACGGTGATCCTGGACGTCACCCGCTCCGACAGCATCGCCGCGGCCACCGCCTGGGTGAAGGGGCAGGTGGGGGACCGAGGTGAGGCCTGGCACTGCCCTCTGCTCCGTGGTGGGATGATTCTGGGCTGGTCTCCATGCAGCCAAACCCTGATGCCGACTCCCTGCCCAGTGCCTCCTTGAACATAAGAGCATAGGACATCCACGTGGTGCTTCCCAGAGGTCCCTGCAGCTGACTCTGTTCTTGCCAGGGGCAAAGGCAGACCATAAAGGAGGGGGCAGATGGAGAGAGATGCTGTATTTACTTGGGGCCCTTCAAAATACTCTGCTCTCTGCCTGTCTGCCTCACTGTGGCCCATCCCCAAAGCCCATGGGACCCTCACAGTGGGCTGCCGCCCTGACTGCCCCACACATCCCCATGCAGTGCTCAAGATGGTAAAGAGCAGATCCCCAGTGACCTCCCCTGGCCCATCTGGCGTCTTGCAGCCTCTCTCATGTCCCCCTCAGCCCTTGGTTGCTGCCCGTGGACCCTCTCCATGTCCCAGCCCCTGCCTGCCCTTCCCTGCCCCTTGTCAGCTCTAGCAGAGGCTCAGGCTGCAGAACAGGAGAGGTTGGGACTGACCTCCCTCTGCCCAGGACAGTCCTGCTGGGGAAGCGGGTTGGCTCAGGGAAATCTTTTCTTGAGTCAAACCCGGACTCTTGCCAAAACGCAGTCAGGGCAGGAGGGCTTTGCTGGCCCCACCAGAGCGTGCAGGGGAGGTAGAGGGCAAGGGCTGAGCCACGGAGCTGACCCAGTGCTCTCACACTCTCCTCTCCCCAGGGCTCTGGGGTCTGGTGAACAACGCAGGGGTCTTTGGATGCATTTGCCACAATGAGTGGCTGAGCAAGGCCGACTTCACCAGGGTGCTGGACGTGAACCTGGTGGGGCTGGTCGAGGTGACGCTGAGCCTGCTGCCCCTGGTGCGGAGAGCCCGGGGCCGTGTTGTGAACGTGACCAGCGTAGGAGGCAGGTTGTCTGTAAACGGAGGGGGCTATTGCATCTCTAAGTACGGCGTGGAGGCCTTCTCCGACAGCCTGAGGTATGCAGGCTGAAGCCCCCATGGCCTGGGTCTTCTCCTGGGCACTGCCTACCCGAGCTAACTCCCCTCAGCCTCCTCGCAAGGATGCACCAGCTGTGCTGGTGCTGGCAAAGGCTGTGGCGGGGCCATGGCTCAACCTGTGTCACTGTGCCGGTTCCATTCCAGGCGTGAGCTCTGCAATTTTGGGGTCAAGGTCTCCATCATCGAGCCAGGCGGCTTCCGAACCTCCATGTCTACCCCCCAGCAGGTCCTGAGCAGCCTGGAGCAAGTGTGGAGCTGTGCCCCTGCCGAGGTCAAGGAAGCCTACGGGGAGCACTTCTTTGACTGCTGTGAGTCTGGGTGGCAGGTCCCTGGGCCAGGGTGTGGGGAGAGTCCAGCACCGGTCCCCGATGCTGCGCTGGTGCCAAGATTATCCCAAGGGCTCCCCTGTACCTTGTGCTGCTTCTTCTCACATCCCAGCCCAGCTGGGCTGCTTACAGCCAGATTTTCATCTGCCCAGACACTGAAACCACCAAAAAGATCATCCGCATGTTACCTAGTGACAACCTCCGCCTGGTCACCGACGCCATGGAGCACGCGCTGACGGCCCGGCACCCCCGCACCCGCTACTCCTGCGGCTGGGATGCCAAGCTCCTCTACCTCCCGCTCAGCTACCTGCCGACCTCGTGGGCAGACCTCGTGCTGACCTGCTACCAGCCCAAGCCTGCCCAGGGCATCTAGGCAGCGAGGTCCCCAGGAGTCTGGGGCCACAATGGCGATGCCCCGGGTGCTACCGGGGTGTCCCAGCGCCACTTGTGGGAGGCGCACCCGCTCTTCTCTAGCTGAAATCCAAACGCCGCTGGGCTGGGCTCTGCAAGGGGCCATGGGCAGCAGCAGCCCACACCTCTGAGCACAGGACGTGGGAGCTTTACAAGGGAGGGCAGCAGGGAGGGAGTAGCATGGGTCCTTGTCTTTTGCCGTTACACACCGTCACCAGAAGAAGGGGGTGTTGGAAGAGCTAGGTAAGCTGGAAACTCACCCCCGGACTTGGCTCCATGCAGCAGCCTTGCTCGGTGACTGGTGTTGCAGCGAAGGGCAAGAGAAGCTGGGGCGACGCTTGCACAATGCAGGGATGGGGCAGATACTGTTCTGGGTGTAACAAAGAAATAAAGGTGGCGGGTGAAAAAATGAAGTTTGGGGACTCTGTGGGGGCAGTGGTGGGTGGGGGTTGCGTTTTCCCAGGATGTCCCCATGCTGATCTCGGACTCCCATGGAGGGGCAGCTGTCTGGAGCTGGCAGCCGCAGGCACTTTGGGAGGCAAGTTTCTGTGAAGTTTGTTCTCCGGGGCCAAGGGCAGATCAGGCCCTCCCTAAGTAGGGATTTTAAGTTAGCAATTTTAAATTTGCTTTTATAAATTAAGCTTGCTGTTGTACTTTAGTCAGGAAGGGCAGACCAGTCACCCAACACCAACCCTATAACCCCTATAAAGGAGAGAGACTTAGGAGCAAGAAGTGGGAGACACTGCAAAAATTTCACTGGGACACAGATGCATCTGTATGCCCCGTTCCTAATCTGTCATGCTCACTAGGCTGGCCACCTAAGTGTAGCAGTCAGCAACGGACTTTGGCAACTAAAACATCTGCAGGGTGACTGTGAGTGCGTGTGTGTGTGTAGGTGATGTCTTTAATGTTTTTGTAGTTTTAATTAACATGGCATTTTGCCTTATCCCCCTCATTGCAGCCAGTGCCTTCTCTGCCCCGTGGCACCCCCTCCATACCAGGGACGGGGAAGAGGGCTAGCTTTGCCCCAGCGTTATATCTGCACTTACTCCTGCGCCCACCAGGTGGGAATGAGCTGGGTTGCGCTGGTTCTGGCGCCTTTGCCCCTCTCTGCCTCTTGGTTCAGCAAAGGCCACACAAAGCAAGTCCCTCCCATCTGCTGGGGCCAGGAGGATGTGTGAGAGGTCCAGACACCTCCTGGCTTTTCCTCCTTGCTGCAGAGATAAACAACCAGAGCAAAGGTGCAAAGACAGGAGAAAGTGGGGCAACACCTGCGATCTGCCTCCCTCCTCAGGCACAAATGTCGACACCAGGACACACATTTACACGTGTTCCTGGCAGCTGCCTCAGCTCCTCCCTCCACCATCTCCGTTCCCTCCTGTCCTGGGGCACCTGTTCATTCTTCGCTAGTCATCTCTGTCCCAACCAGGACGATCCACGGGACAGGACCTGAGTAGAAGGGTGCGGAGACCGTGTGCAGGTAGGATTTCCCCTTTCAGTTAGTCGGCCAAGCGCCTGGGAAGGGGAGCCCTGCCGGGGGTCTCCAGGACTGGGACACAGACTGCCAAGGTAAGAAACCGCCTGAGCCGGGCTGCTCAGGGGCATTGCACTCACCTGGCTCCCACCTCATCCTGCCACATACGCTGATGTAAAGAGGCTGTTGGTCAGTTCCTTGGTGATCTGTGTGTGCAAGCACACGTGTGTGTATGCATGTGTGTGTGTGCGCACACTATTCCTTTATAGAGCACAGAGAAAGGAGGCTCCACATCTCTAAGCAAACACAACCTCAGTTAGGGTGTCTGTTGTACCTTGGTGGAGGCACGTGGGAAACTGTTCTGGCTGCGAGTGCAGGGGTCCCTTCAGTTCCTCCCAGGAGCCAGGACTTGGTCTTGTCCCACGGCTTCACTCAGCCAAAGCCCTGAGGAGCTCACGGGCGCACGTGAGTGAGATCGGATGGGCGAGAGTGGGTGAGATCCCACTCTCGGGCTGGGAGTGGGCGAGATTGGATGAATGGAGATCAGACGGCGACTGTCACTGAGAAAATCCGGGATTATTCTGGTTGCAGCAAAAGGTACTTGCAAGGATGTGGCTGTACCTGGTGGCCCTGCTGGCGCTGTACCTCCTGCGCCGATGGCACCGGGAGCGGCAGACGGTCGGGAACCTGCCGGACAAGCACGTCTTCATCACGGGCTGCGACTCCGGCTTCGGGCACCTGCTGGCCAAGCAGCTGGACGGGCGGGGGCTGCGGGTGCTGGCGGCCTGCCTGACGGAGCAGGGGGCCGAGCGGCTGCGGGAGGCGACGTCGGGGAGGCTGCAGACGGCGATCCTGGACGTCACCCGCTCCGACAGCATCGCCGCGGCCACCGCCTGGGTGAAGGGGCAGGGGAGGTACCGAGGTGAAGCCTTGCTCTGTGCTCTGCCCCGTGCTGGGGGCTGGTTCTGGGCTGGTCCCCATGCAGCACAACCCTGATCCTGGCTCCCTGCGCAGCACCTCCTTGAGCATAAAAGCAGGAGATTCCCACACAGCGCTGCCCAGAGGTCCCTGCAGTCCAGACTCCGGTCTCTCCAGGGGCGAAGGCAGATCCTAAAGGAGGGGGCAGGTTGTGAGAGAAACCCTATTCACTCCGAGCCCTTCAAACTATTTTGCTCTCTGCCTGTCCCAGGGCTGCTGCCCTGACTGCCCCACTCATCCCCGGGGAGCTCTCAAGATGGTAAAGAGCAGATCCCCGATGATCTCCCCCTGCCCTTCAGTGTCCTGCAACCTCACATCCCTCTCGGCCCTCGGTCATTTCCTGAGGACCCTCTCCATGTCCCAGCCCCTGCCTGCCCTTCTCTGCCCCTTGTCAGCTCCAGCAGAGGCTCAGGCTGCAGAACGGGACAAGCTGGGACCAACCTTCCTCCGCCCAGGACAGTCCTGCCCAGCAAGGGGGTTGGATTGAGGAAACCTGTTGAGTCAAGACCAGGCTGTCATGTAACTCAGTCAGGGCAGGAGGACTTTGCTGGCCACACCACAGCGTGCAGGGGAGGCACATGGCAAGGGCTGAGCCATGGCGCTGCTGCTCTGGGAGCTGGATCAGGCCAGGTAAGGAGCCAGCCCAGAGCTCTCGTGCTTTCACCTCCACAGGACTCTGGGCCCTGGTGAACAACGCCAGAATCGGGACCCCGACTACCCCCAGCGAGTGGCTGAGCAAGGCCGACTTCGTCGGGGTGCTGGACGTGAACCTGGTGGGGCCGATCGAGGTGACGCTGAGCCTGCTGCCCCGGTGCGGAGAGCCCGGGGCCGCATCATCAATGTAAGCAGTGCAGCGGGCCGACTGTCCGTAACTGGAGGTGGCTACTGCCCTGCCACGTACGGCATGGAGGCCTTCTCCGATAGCCTGAGGTACGTGGGCTGCACTGTGGGAGAACTGTGTCCTCTCCTGGGCCCCTTCTAGCCCAGCTACCTCCCCTCAGCCTGCTTGCCAAGATACACCAGCCCCATGGGAAACTGGGTGCCAGTGAGGGCTGTGGCAGGGCTGTGTCTCAAGCCATATCTGGGCTTCTACCCCACATTCACTCTGCCAGTTGTGTTCCAGGCGTGAGCTTTCCAATTTTGGGGTCAAGGTCTCCATCATTGAGCCGGGCGGCTTCCGCACATCCATTTTAGAGGCCCAGTGCATCCGGAAAAGCCTGGAACAGGTGTGGAGCTGTGCCCTCGCTGAGGTCAAGGAGGCCTACGGGCAGCAGTACTTCGACCGCTGTAAGTCTGGGGGTAGGTCCCATGGGTTGGGGTGTGCCTGTGATGGATTTGGGGGCTGAAAACCTGTGGGGGGAATTTTGCTGGGACAGGGCAGTGACCAGTCTGGGGAATGGACTGATGGAGACCCCAGCCCCCACGGGCACCGTGCCCAGCTTTGACAATGGGAGCTGCCCCAGCGCCCCAGCCTGGCCCATGTCAAACTCCCAGCACATCCTGAACAGCCTGGACCAGGAATGGAGCCGTGCCCCAAACAAGGTCAGGGAGGCCTGTGGGCAGCAGCACTTTAACCGCTGGGAGTCCAAGGGGCAGGTCCCTGGGCCCAGGTGTGGGGAGAGGCCAGCACCAGTCCCCACTGCTGCAACAGTGCCCAGATTGCCCCGGGCTCCCCTGCCCCTTGCGCTGCTTGTTCCCACAGCCCAGCCCAGCTGGGCTGCTCATGGCCAGATTTTTTATCTGCATAGACTCTGAGACCACCAGAAACCTCATCCGCATGTTACCTAGTGACAACCTCCACCTGGCCACCGACGCCATGGAGCCCGCGCTGACGGCCCGGCACCCCTGCACCCACTATCCTGCGGCTGGGACGCCAAGCTCCTCTACCTCCCGCTCAGCTACCTGCCGACCTCGTGGGCAGACCTCGTGCTGACCTGCTACCAGCCCAAGCCTGCCCAGGGCAGCTAGGCAGCGAGGTCCCCAGGAACCAGGACCCGCGCAGGGGATATGCCCCGGGTGCTACCGGGGTGTCCCAGCACCACTTGTGGGAGGCGCACCCGCTCTTCTTTGGCTGAAATCCAAACACCGCTGGGCTGGGCTGGGCTGGGCTGGGCTGGCTGGGCTGGGCTGGGCTTTACAAGGGGCCATGGGCAGCAGCAGCCCACATCGATAAGCACAGGCCCTGGGAGCTTTACAATGTGGGCAGTGTGGAGCGAGTCGCGTGTCCTTGTCTTTTGCTGTTACACACCGTCGCCAGCACAAGGGGATGCTGGAAGAGCCGGGTGGGCTGGACCCTTGCCCCCAGAGTTGGCTTCTTTCAGCGGCCTTGTTTGGTGACTCACGTTCCAGCAAAGGGGAAGAGAAGCTGGCGAGACGTTTCCACCATGGGGGATGCGGCAGCGACTGCTCTGTGTGTAACAAAGAAATAAAGGTGGTGGGTGAAAGGCTGAACCCTGGGGACGCTGTGGTTGCAGTGGGAGGGGCTGCATGTTCCGTCGGTGACTCCATGCACAGACTCGGTAGGCCAGGCAGGGCAGGTAGTGCCTGAGCTTGAGGGACATCACGATCTACAGGCAATGCCAAACAAAGCCACCTTCCTCAGCCTCCGCCTTGGGCATCTGGACATGAGCTCTTCTCCCTCCCCAGTCTGGGGCACCCACACAATGGCCACTCTCCGGAGCTGACAGCCGTAGGCGCTCTGGAGGACAGGGTCCAGTGAAGTTTGAGCCGTGGGATGAGGGCAAGATCAGGCCTCCCTCCAAGGCAAGGTCCATCCATGCCGTGCTCTCGGGGGGCAGCTCCTATCAGCCCTGCAAGAAGCATCACTGTTTCCAGGGCAGGCTGGGCTCAGAGCTTCCTGGAAGGACGGGGCCTTGGTTTCAAGCCTGCAGCGGTGACGACGGGGCAAGGCTCCAGTAACCAGTGACGACAGCCCTCTCTGCCTGCCAGGCTCCAGGTTATCCCCAGAGAGCTATGCCTAATCCCCGGCCCAGCTGCTGGGTCCTGCCAACGCTGGGTCTGTCCTGGTCCATGTCTTTCCCACCAGGCAACCCCCTTGGCTTTGAAGCCCGTAGCAAGCACATGGGCGGCTTGGGTCATAGCAGCCATTGGCAGCCAGCGCCTTCGGTGACCCATGGCCCCCTCTCGGTACCAGGGGTAGGGAAGAGGGGTTGCTTCCCACCTGGGTTATATCAGCACTTGCTCTGGCTCCCACCAGGTGGGAACGAGCCAGGTCCGCTGGTTCTGGCGCCTTTGCCCCTCTCTGCTCTTTGGCTCAGCTAAGGCCCCACAAAGCAAGTACCTTCCAGCCCCTCGGGCCAGCAGGGCAAGTGAGAGGCCCGGACATCTCCTGGCTTAGGATTCACTGCAGACGATAAGCAGCCTGAGCCAGGATGCAAGGAAAAAGGAACAGGGGACAAGACCACCTCCCCTCTCAGGCAGGAACAGCGACACCAGGACACACTTTTACAGGCCTTCTGGCTGCTCTCTCAGTCCTCCCTCCACTGCCGGGTCCCTCCGGACCTGGGCGGTTGTTTATCCTTTCTGGAGCAAAGATGCAAGGACAGGAGAACGCAGGGGGACACCTGTGACCTGCCTCCCCGCTCAGGCAGAAATGTTGACACCAGGGCACGCATTTATACATATTCCCCATGGGCGCGTGTGGATGCCCAGCTCCGTGCTGGGTGGGTGCCTGCCCAGACACTGCCTTTTTAACATTTGATTTTAAAGGAAATTTTTTAGTGTCCTAGGTCTAGCCAGATCAGCCAGATCAGTTCCAAATCCTTTCAGTTCCTCAGGAACCATATGTGGCCCTACTACCGGCAAGTATCCTTCACCCCAAACTTTTCAGCCTGGGGCTTCAGATACTTCCAAATCTTTTAGCGGGCATCCTACTTGAAGGCTGTACAGCTGCAGGAGCAAGCTGGGGAGGAGTATCCCATTTCCATAAAGTCGGCGAGTAGCCGAGATCCTCCCGCTGGAAGCTGGCCAGTGGGAAGCTAACTATGAGGCTGTCAGAGGGAGTCCTGTCCGCAGGCAGACAAGGCTGCAAACCTCCACTACACAGTGCCATTTTAACTGCATTACCTTGGTCACAGTATGTCCCCTGCCAGACATAGGCACGTGGCTGCTCTGGCCCGTATCTGCAAGCTTCTCACTTGGAGCATTGCAAAAGGAGTTTTTGCTGACAGCAGCCAGGAGTCAGAAGCTGCTTCTGCTTAAAGTAACTTCCTTCACAACCAGAAGCTGCCCATGAGGATGTGGCTGTACCTGGTGGCCCTCCTGGCGCTCTATGTCCTGCACCGATGGTTCCAGGAGTAGCAGACGTCGGGAACCTCCCAGACAAGCACGTCTTCATCACGGGCTGTGACTCTGGCTTCGGGCACCTGCTAGTCGTGGATCGGGACGGGTGGGGACTGCGGGTGCTGGCGGCGTGTCTGACGGAGCAGTGGGCCAAGCAGCCGTGGCAGGAGACGTCGGGGAGGCTGCAGACAGTGATCCTGGACCTCATTTGCTCCGGCATCATGGCCATGGCCATCACCTGAGTGAAGGGGCAGGTGTAAACCTGAGGTGACTCCTGGTGCTGCCCTGTGCTCTGTGGTGGGCTGGTCCCAGGCTGGTCCCCATGCAGTCAGGTTCTCATCCCGGCTCCCTGTCCAGCGCCTCCTTGCACATAAGAGCGCAAGACCCTGAGTGACGCTGCCCAGGTCCCCGCAGCTCAGACGCCGCTATCTCCAGGGGCAAAGGAAGACGGGCCAGAGGGGGCGGCTGGAGAAAGGAGCCGTATTCACTCCAATCCCTTCAAACTGCTCTGCTCCCTGTCTGTCTGCCTCACTGCGGCCCATCCCCAAAGCCCCACAGGACCCTCACGGGGGGCTGCTGCCCTGACTGTCCTACTCATCCCTGGGAAGCAATCAAGATGGTAAAGAGCAGATCCCCAATGACCTCCCCCTTCACCTTTGGTGTCTTGCAGCCTCCCTAATGTCCCCCTCGGGCCTTGGTCACTGCCTGTGGACCCTCTCTGTGCCCCAGCCCCTGCTGCCCTTCCCTGCTCCTTGTGAGTTCCCCCAGAGGCTTGGGCTGCAGAACAGGACAGGCTGGGACCAACCTCCCTCTGCTCACGACAGTTTTGCCCAGGAAGGGGACTGGCTCGAGGAAATCTTCGGTAGAGTCAAAACCGGACTCTTGCCATAACGCAGTCAGGGCAGGAGGGGTCGGCTGCCCCACCAGAGAGCGCAGGGGATGCACGGGGCAAGGGCAGAGCCATGGAGCTCCTGCTCTAGGAGCTGGGTTGGGCCAGGTAAGGAGCCAGCCCTGGCAGGGGAAATACCACAACCACCTGTGCGGTTTTCTTGGTCACACTCGGGGAAAACCGCATTTCTGATACAGGGTAGCACCTGCGGAAGTAATGTATAGTTACTTTCCTTTGTTCATTGCCTGTGGGAAGGTCTTGGCTTTACGCCCTCTTTATGGAAAGGGCAAACTCCTTCTGGCTTGCCCCTGGGGCCTTTTGGCTGAGGGCAAGCGAAACTTGGGCGCATCCAAACCCCAAGCCTCTGTGCTTGGGCCTGCATGTAGGAGGCCTGCCAAAGGATTTGAAAACATCTGAAGCCCCAGGTGGGGTGGAGGATCTTTGCCGGTAGTCAGGCCACTTACGGTTCTTGACTGACTCGTGGATTTGGAATTGATTTCGCTGATTTGGATTGGAACATGTAAAGGTCCCTTAAAAAACCCCAAAAAACTGAATTGGGCCAGGGAAGAGGCCAACCCAGAGCTCTCATGGTCTCCCCTCCGCAGGGCTCTGGATGCTTGTGAACAACACTGGCATTGGAGTCGCCCCCGCTTTGGCCCCAACGAGCTGAGCCAGGCCGACTTCACCAGAGTGCTGGAGGTGAACCTGGTGGGGCTGATCCAGGTGATGCTGAGCCTGCTGCCCCTGGTGCGGAGACCCGGGGCCGCATCGTCAACGTAAGCGGCAAAGGAGGCGGCAGGCTGTCCCTAAGTGGAGGGGGCTGCTGCATCCCCGAGTACGGCGTGGAGGCAGGCGACATCGGGGAGGCTGCGGATGCTGATCCTGGACATCAAAAGCTCCAGTAGCATCACCGCGGCCAATGCTTGGGGGAAGGGCAGGTCAGGGAGCAAAGGGAGGCCTGGCGCTGCGACTTGGCAGCTCCGGCAGAGGCTCAGGCTGTGGAACGGGAGAGGCTGGCGTAGCGGGAAATCAGCCTGAGGTATGTGGGCTGCAGCCCCCGCAGCCTTGTGTCCTCTCCCGGCACTACCTGGCCCAGCTAACTCAGCTCAGCCTCTTCACACCTGCCCTGCGGGACCGCGGCTCAGCCCAAGGCCGTACTTCCACCCGCGTTCACCCTGCTGGGTCCATTCCAGGTGCGAGCTCCATGATGTTGGGGTCAAGATCCCTGTTATTGAGCTGGGCGGCTTCCAAACCCCCATGTTAAACTCCCAACACACCCTGAACAGCCAGAGCTGGCATGGAGCCATGCCCCCACCAAAGTCAAAGAGTCTTATGGGCAGCAGTACTTCAACCACTGTGCGTCCAAGGAGCCGCTACGCACACTTGTCTTCTGCTGTTACACACCTTTGCCAGAAGAAGGGGGTGTTGGAAGAGCCGGGCAGGTTGGACACTCACCCCAGGCCTTGGTTTCACGCAGCAGCTTTGCTCCGTGCCTCATGTTCCAGCCAAGGGTGAGAGAAGCCGGCGCAATGCTTGCACCATGGCAGGACACAGCAGGTGCTGTTCCTGGGGCAACAAAGGAATAAAGGTGGCGGGTGAAAGACCGAACCCTAGGAACTCGGTGGGTGCGGTGGGTGCGGTGGGAGGGGGTTGCGTGTTCTCTGGGCGACGCCATGCACAGACTTAGTGCCTCCAAGCACATGCAATGCCAGAGCTGTGGGAACAACCTGATTCATGGGCAGTGCCAAAAAAAGCCACTTTCCTCAGCCTCTGCCTTGAGCATTGTCCCAGGACGTGAGCCCTTCTCCCTCTCCAGCCCAGGCCAGCCAGGGACACGGCACAGAGGCCAGTCTCAGGAGCTGGCAGGCACAGATGCTTTGAGGGGATATGGTCCAATGAAGTTTGTCCTCCATGGGTGAGGACAGACCCGGCCTCCCTCCCCGGGCAGGGCCCATCCAGGCTGTGCTGTCAAGGGGCAGCTCTCACCTCTCCCCAGAGGAGAGCCATGCGCATGATCAGAGGTCAGGAAAACAGACCTTATGATGAGAGGCTGAGAGCTGTGGGACTCTTCAGCCTGCAAAAGCGAAGGCTCAGGGGTGATCTGGTGGCCACCTGTAAGTTTATCAGGGGTGCTCACCAGGATCTGGGGGCATGCCTCTTCACCAGAGCGCCCCGTGGGATGACAAGCTCGAACAGTCACACACTCTCCATGACCATTTCAGGCTGGACATAAGGAAGAACTCCTTTACTGTCCAAGCCCCCAAGGCCTGGAAGAGACTGGCGCCGGAGGTGATTCAAACACACACCTTGAATGCCTTCAAGAGACATTTGGACATTTATCTTGCTGGGATCCTAAGACCCCTGCTGACTTCCTGCCCCCGGGGCAGCAGGCTGCACTCGATGATCTTCTGAGGTCCCTTCCAGTCCTGATGTCATTGAAATCTATGACAGGAGGACACGGGATGGCACCTGCAATCCTCCTCCGTCCTCAGGCACAAATGTTGACACCAGGACACACATTTACATCTCTTCCTGGCAGCTGCCTCAGCTCCTCCCTCCACCATCTCCATTCCCTCCTGTCCTGGGGCACTTGTTCATTCTTCGCTAGTCATCTCTGTCCCAACCAGGATGATCCATGGGACAGGACCTGAGTAGAAGGGTGCGGAGACCTGTGTGCAGGTAAGATTTCTCCTGCCAGTTGGTTTGCCGAGTGCTCGGGAGCGGGAGCCTGGCTGGGGGTCTCCAGGGCTGCGACACAGACTGCCAGAGTAAAGTATGTGGAACAATCCTCTTCTAGCCTCCAGCTTTTAGGTGGTTTTTTTTCTTTTCCTTTGTCTTGGCTTTCTCACCTGCCTGTCAACCTGGTTACCCTGGGTAATGGCTACTACAACCTCAGGCAGCTCCAGGGAGAGTGAACCTAGTCTTTATTGTTTCAAGCACTGACCTCATGGCATGGGGGCAGGGGCTTGAGCCATGTCACAGGTGACTGTGATGCTTTTTAAATTGGTTTGTCGGCATCAAACAACCCCTGCCGTTGACTGGCCCTGGAAGATGAGGTCAAAGAAGTTATTTAAGGGTCCCTTCTACCTGGAGGGAGCAGAGCCGTATTGGGGAACATGGAGTGAGCACATAGCTGCTGGAGCTCTTGTAGGTTCCAGATGAACATGTGAGTAACTTACCTGAAACTTACCTAGAAATATAGCTTACTGTAATGTCGAAGCATGTCAAAAGGTGACTGAGTCAGTACTGTATTCCCTGATACTTTTCTAACCTGTACCCTTCCCCAAGCCTACCCTCTTTAACCACTATAACAAGCTTGGTGCACTTGCTGGGAGAGGGCTTGGGGCATGCCTTATGCTCCCTGTACTCAGCTGACTAAGGGAAGCTACTATCTGTGCTTCAGGCTTAAGGAAACACCCCAAACTCTTGCAGTGGGCCAAGCACCCTCAAGGTCTACAAGGCCTGTGTACCCCAGGGGGCACAGGATCCGAATAAAGCTCAGACCCCTGGGTGGTGGCAGTGGTTATCCCAGGCTTGCAGGTGTGCTCCAGGAAGGGGGTCAGCCAGACATGAGGTGCCCCAAGGGAGGCACTCAGAGCTTGGTAGGTGGTCAGGTGCAGTGAGGTGGGTGGCTCAGCACAGGAATGCCCCCCGCTGGCCCATCACAAGGTAATGTCAGAGCCAGGTGGCTCTGGGGCATTACACTCGCCAGATGCTCCCTGCTGCCATCTCATCTTGCCATGTACACCATGGGACTGACCAACAGCTTCTATATCAATGAAGAAGCTGTTGGTCAGTCCCATGGTGATCTATGTGCATGGGTGCACGTGCGTGTGCATGCACTGTGCCTGCATAATGCAGAGGTAAAGGAGGCTCCACATCTCTGAGCAAACACAGCCTCAACTGAAGTGTCTGTTGTACCTTGGCGGGGACACATGGCACGCTTAGATCTGCTTGCGAGCTTAGGGGTGTCCC
This sequence comes from Crocodylus siamensis, assembly GCF_052110815.1. Taxonomy (NCBI): domain Eukaryota; kingdom Metazoa; phylum Chordata; order Crocodylia; family Crocodylidae; genus Crocodylus; species Crocodylus siamensis. The sequence continues at coordinate 6,413,956 of NC_143400.1, forward strand.
TTTGTTTCTCCCAGGCACCAGGGCTCAGTCTTGTCCCTCAGCTTCTCGCAGCCTAAGACCTGAGGAGTCTGTGGGCATATGTGGGTGCCCATCTCCATCCTGGGTGCGTGCTAGGAGGGTTTGCCCGGACACAGAGTTGCAGCTGGTAGAATGTGCTGAGGAACACAAGAGGTCTCACAACCTGCCCCCAGCCCTTACAGTGGGTTTGAGATGAGTGTTTCAGAGCCGTACCAGAAATGTTAACACTCAAACCGATGGAATGAAAACACAGATAATACACGTGGCAGGAATCCTGAATTTCAGCCTCTAAAACAGTAGTCAACTCTCCCCAGGGCTGCCCAAATAGTGCCTGTGTCCACACAGAACTTCTTGGAGAAGAAGAGGCCTCTTGTTCAAGAAAAAACATCCGGCAACACGACAACTCTTGGCACAACCAGGTGTTCTTCCAAGCCGTTCTTCTCCTCTGGCTTCTGTGACTCACTCCAGAGCGGGCGTCATTCAGATGCAGGGTCTGCACCAGCCAGAAGCCTGGAACTGGGGAGATCAGATGAAGGGTGATAAGAATGGGACTGTCACTGAAAAAATCCTGGAATTACCTTTTTTTTACAGGCAAAAGCCACCCGCAAGGATGTGGCTGTACCTGGTGGCCCTGCTGGCGCTGTACCTCCTGCGCCGATGGCACCGGGAGCGGCAGACGGTCGGGAACCTGCCGGACAAGCACGTCTTCATCACGGGCTGCGACTCCGGCTTCGGGCACCTGCTGGCCAAGCAGCTGGACGGGCGGGGGCTGCGGGTGCTGGCGGCCTGCCTGACGGAGCAGGGGGCCGAGCGGCTGCGGGAGGCGACGTCGGGGAGGCTGCAGACGGCGATCCTGGACGTCACCCGCTCCGACAGCATCGCCGCGGCCACCGCCTGGGTGAAGGGGCAGGTGGGGGACCGAGGTGAGGCCTGGCGCTGTCCTATGCTCGTGCATGGGTTGGTTCTGTGCTGGTTCCTGTGCAGTTGAGCCCTGATCCTGCCCAGGGCCTCCTTGAACATAAGAGCCCGAGATGCCCACGTGGCCCTGCCCAGAGGTCCCCACGGCCAAGACTCCCATCTCTCAGGGGCCAAAGGCAGATCCTAAAGGAGGGGGCAGGTTGCAAGAGAAACCCTATTCACTCCCAGTCCTTGAAACTGCTCTGCTCCCTGACCTAGCTCATCTCCTTCTACATCCAGGTGACATATCACCTGGACAAGGGAGAAGAGATTGACGTCATATATCTGAACTTTAAAAAAGCTTTCAATCTGATATCCCATGATCGTCTTACAGAAAAACTGGCCTATTGTGGCCTCGGCTACATCACAGTCTGCTGGCTGGGGAATTGGCTTCGAGGTCGGACCCAGTGAGTGGTAGTGGGTGGAAGTCAATCGTTGTGGTGCGCCGTGAGCAATGGGGTCCCCCACGGCTTTGTCCTTGGGCCTATCCTTTTCAACAGCTCCGCTAATGATGTGGACATTGGTGTCAGAAGCGGACTGGCCAAGTTCACTGATGACACCAAACTTTGGGGTAAAGCGTCTACACCCGAGGACAGGAGGGCGATTCAGGCCCACCTTGACAGGCTCGGAAAATAGGCAGACAAATACCTGAGGAGAAGCTTCGGGACCTGAACCTGCTCAGCCTCCACAAGAGAAGGCTGAGGGGGGATCTAGTGGCATGCTATAAACTAGTCAGGGGGGACCAGCAGGCATTGGGGGAGTCCCTGTTCCCCCGAACACCACCAGGAGTGACCAGGAATAATGGTCACAAGCTGGCAGAGGGAGGTTTAGGTTAGATATCAGGAGGCGTGACTTCACGGTCAGGGCGGCTAGGGTCTGGAACCAGCTTCCAAGAGAAGTGGTGCTGGCCCCTACCCTGGGGGTGTTTAAGAGGAGGTTGGATGAACACCTTGCTGGGGTCATTTGACCTCAGTGATCTTTCCTGCCATGGCGGGGGTCGGACTAGATGATCTACTCAGGTCCCTTCTGACCCTAGAAACCAGTAAACTATGAAATTATGAAACGTATGAAATCACCAGAGCCCCGTGTGACCCTCACAGGGGGCTGCTGCCCTGAATGTCCCAGTCATCGCTGGGGAGCTCCCAAGATGGTAAAGAGCAGATCCTCAGTGACCTGCCCTGGCCCCTTTGGTGTCCTGAGCCTCTCATATCCCCCTCCACCATCAGTGGCTGCCTGAGAACCCTCTCCATGCCCCAGCCCCTGCTTGCCTTTCTCTGACCCTTGTCACCTCCAGCAGACGCTCGGGCTCCGGAGTGAGAGAGGCCGGGAACAACCTCCCTCCACCCAGGACAGTTCTGCCCGGGAAGGGGGTTGTATCATGGAAATCTTCTGTTGAGTCAAAACCAGATTCTCACCGTCCTGCAGTCACGGCAGGAGGCGTTGCTGCCCCACCAGAGTGAGCAGAGGGGCACAGGACAAGGGTCCAGCCCCAGAGCTCATGCTCTTGGAGCTGGCTCAAGCCAGGTAAAGAGCCAGCCCAGCGCTCTCACAGTCTCTCGTCTGCAGGGCTCTGGGGCCTGGTGAACAACGCAGGGATCTCTGGATGCGTTTGCCACAACGAGTGGCTGAGCAAGGCTGACTTCACCAGGGTGCTGGACGTGAACCTGGTGGGGCTGGTCGAGGTGACGCTGAGCCTGCTGCCCCTGGTGCGCAGAGCCCGGGGCCGCGTCGTCAATGTGGCCAGCATAGCCGGTCGACTCTCCATAATAGGAGGTGGCTACTGCCTTGCTAAGCATGGTGTGGAGGCCTTCTCCGACAGCCTGAGGTAAATGGGCTGCATCTCCCATGGCCTGTGTCCTCTCCTGGGGCTCCCCTGGCACAGCCAGCTCCCCACCGCCTCCTCACAAGGATGCACCAGCCTGGAGTATATGGGAAGCCGGGTGCTCGGGAGGCTGTGGCAGGGCTGTGGCTCAGCCCAGGGCTGGGCTCCCACCAGGCATTCACCCTGCCAGTTCCATTCCAGGCGCGAGGTCTGTAATTTTGGCGTCAAGGTCTCCATCATCGAGCCAGGCGGCTTCCAAACACAATTTTTAAGTTCTGAACACATGCTGAACATCTTAGAGCAGGTGTGGAGTCATGTCCCCGCCGAGGTCAGAGAAGCCTATGGGCAGCAATACTTCATTCACTGTGAGTCCAAGTGGGACGTCCCTGGGCCCAGGGAATGTGGAGGGATCGTGGGGTGTCCAGGCTGCCACAGTGGTGCTCAGATTGTCCCCTGGGCTCCCCTGTCCCTTGTGCTGCTTATTTTCACATCCCAGCCCAGCTGGGCTGCTCACAGCCAGATTTTTTGTCCGTACAGACTTTGAGTTGATCAGAAAGGTTCTCCATGCGATATCTAGTGACAACCTCCGCCTGGTCACCGACGCCATGGAGCACGCGCTGACAGCCCGGCACCCCCGCACCCGCTACTCCTGCGGCTGGGACGCCAAGCTCCTCTACCTCCCGCTCAGCTACCTGCCGACCTCGTGGGCAGACCTCGTGTTGACCTGCTACCAGCCCAAGCCTGCCCAGGGCAGCTAGGCAGCGAGGTCCCCAGGAGTCTGGGGCCACAATGGCGATGCCCCGGGTGCTACCGGGGTGTCCCAGTGCCACTTGTGGGAGGCGCACCCGCTCTTCTCTAGCTGAAATCCAAACACCGCTGGGGCTGGGGCTGGGGCTGGGGCTGGGGCTGGCGTTGGGCTCTGCAAGGGGCCATGGGCAGCAGCAGCCCACACCTCTGAGCACAGGCCCTGGGAGCTTTACAACGTGGGGCAGTGGGGAGGGAGTAGCGTGGGTCCTTGTCTTTTGCTGTTACACACCTTTCACAGCAGAAGGGGGTGTTGGAAGACTTGGGTAGGCTGGACACTCACCCCGTTCCCTGGCTCCATGCAGCAGCCTTGCTCAGTAACTCACGTTCCAGCAAAGGGCAAGAGAAGCTGGGGCCATGCTTCCACCAGAGGGGATGGGGCAGACGCTAGTCTGTGTGTAACAAGGAAATAAAGGTGGTGGGTGAAAGACCGAACTCTGGGGGCTTTATGGGGGTGGTGGATGGGGGTGTTGTGTGTTCTCTGGGTGACTCCCTGCACAGACATTTTAGGCCAGGCTGCTCTCCCTGCCAGTGCAGGTAGTGCCTGAGCCGTAGGATCATCCTGATCCATGGGAAATGGCAAACTAAGCCACCTTCCTCAGCCTCCACCGTGAGCATTTTTCCAGGAAGTCAGCTGTCTTCCCCCCCGAGCCTGGGCCAGCCTGTGACATGCATGTAGGGCCTGGTCCTTGGAGCTGGCAGCCTCCAGCACCTTGGGGGACACGTGTCCCTAAAGTCTGAGCTCCAGGGCTAATTGCAGATCAGGCCCCCTCCTAGGCAGGGCCTGTGGGGGACCAGCAGGGGGCCTCCTGCACTAAGCCACCCACCTCACTGCACCCGACTACCTACCAAGCTCTGAGTGTCTCCCCTGGGGTGCCTCACGTCTGGCCGTCCCTCTTTGTGGAGCACACCCTCAAGCCGGGGCAAGCGCTGCCACTACCCGGGGTCTGATCTTTATTTGGGCCCTGTGGCCCACAGGCCTTGTAGAGCTTGAGGGGTAGCTTGATCCACTGCGAGAACTTGGGGTGCTTCCTTTAGCCTGAAGTACAAAAAGTAGCCTCCCTTAGTCAGCTGAGCATAGGGAGCATTTAGGCAGACCCAGTCCCTCTCCCCAGAAGTTCACCACACTTGTTATATAGCACAGAGCTTTATTGGTTAAGGAGGGTCGGCTTGGGGAAGGGTTCAGGACAGGGAAGTATCACAGAATGACCTTAAAGCAAACAGTGTCAGCGTGGTAGCTGGTTGATATGCTTCTATGTTACAGTAGGCTATATTTCTAGATAAGCTGCAGGTAGTTTACTCATTCTGCATCTTGCGAGAGAGAGAGAGGGATTGAGAGCTGCAGATGTTCCAGTTGCTGTGTGACCCTTAATATGGCTCCTCTCCTCCCGCTGGGCAGTCATAGGTTTATACAGTCCTTTTGACATCACCCCTGAAACCCAGTTACGGCCAGGTGTGGTGGGGTGCCAACTATCGATGTCAAAAGAATCACTGCTCACCTGCGAGAGCGAGAGGAGCTTGAGCCCAGACACCTCCGTCCACCCCCTCTCACCTGGCCCAGGTCAGGGAGGTAAACTTGGCTGCCTAGCAACCGGTTGACAGACAGGGGAGAAGACAACGGGCAAGGACAAACCTAATAGAAAAGTCTAGGAAGACTGGGATGGCGTTCTTCCACAGGGCCCGTCTAGGCTGGGCTCTTGGGGGGCAGCTCTCACCTGCCCTGCAAGCAGCATCGCAGTCTCCAAGGCCGGTCGTGCTCAGAACTTCCCCGAAGGATGGGACCTTGGTTTCAAGCCTCCAGGGCTGACAGTGGAGCCATGCTCCAGTGCCCAGTGACAGCAGCCCCCTCTGCCCCTGCAGCTCTATGCCCAATTCACAACGCCAGTACTGAGATGTGCCCATGCTAGGCCTGTCCTGGTCCACATCTTTCCCACTGGGCAACTCCCTCAGCTTTGAAGCCTGGAACAAGCACACGGCTGCTGGTGCTTGGGCCATACTAGCCTCGGGCAGCCAGTCCCTTCCCTGCCCTGGGGCCCCCACCATCTGAGTAGCGGAGCAGGGAGAGCGGTTGCTTCCCCCAAGGATTATATCTGCACTTACTCCTGCTCCCACCAGGTGGGGCCCCAAGCTCCTCTACCTCCCCTCAGCTACCTGCCGACCCCCCTCGTGGACAGACCTGCTAACAGCCCAAGCCTGCCCAGGGCAGCTAGGCAGCGAGGTCCCAGGGAGCCAGGACCCGCGCAGGGGAGATGCCCTGGGTGCTACCGGGGTGTCCTAACGCCACTTGTGGGAGGTGCACCCATACTTCTCTAGCTGAAATCCAAACACCGCTGGGGCTGGGCTCTGCAAGGGGCCACGGGCAGCAGTAGCCCACACCTCTGAGCACGGGACACTGGAGCTATACAAGAAGGGGCAGTAGGGAGGGAGTCATGCAGGTCCCTGTCTTTTGCTGTTACACACCTTCACCAGAAGAAGGGGGTGTTGGAAGAGTCGGGTGAGCTGGCTCCACGCAGCAGCCTTGCTCGGTGACTCATGTTCCAGTGAAGGGCAAGAGAAGCTGGGGCACGTTTCCACCAAAGGGGATGAGGCAGATGCTGTTCTGTGTGTAACAAAGACATAAAGGTGGTGGATGAAAGACCAAACCCTGGAGATGCTAAGGGATTGGTGGGAAGAGGGGTGGGGGCACAGCCCTGCAAATTCTCCCGGTGACTCTGTGCACAGACTTGTTCAGGCAGGCGGCACTCCTTGCCACTGCATGATTGCCCAAGATGTGGAGACACCCTGATCCATAGGCAATCCTAAACAAAGCCATCCTAAACAAAGCCACCTTCCTGAGCCCAGATGATGTTTTCCCAGGACGTGAGCTTTCCTCCCTCCCCAGCCTGGGCCCGCCTGGGACATATGCAGAGGGGTTGCTCCCTGGAGCTGACAGCTGCAGGTGCTTTGGGGACAGGGACCAAAGAAGTTTGTCCTCCCCAGGCGAAGGCAGACCAGGGGCAGATCAGGCCTTCCTGCCCAGGCAGGGCCCATCCAAGCCAGGCTCTCAGGAGGCAGCTCTCACTGGCGCTGTAAGCAGCATCTCGGGCTCCGGCAGGCAGGGCTCAGAGCTTCCCCGAAGCAGGGCCTTGGTTTCAAGCCTCCAACACTGAGAAGAGAGCTGCAGTTTCCCACTGCAAAGCTCAGGGCCACACACCCAGGACTGAGCTCGCAACTCTCTCCCCTCCCTTGGGGGTCTTTAAGAGAAGGCTGGATAGCACTCTTTCCTGCCCAGGGCAGGGGGTTGGACTCGATGATCTGTTGAGGTCCCTTCTGACCCCGGCATCTATGAATCTATGACACTTTCTGGTCCCTAGCTGGCCACACAAGCCCCTTGGCCACAGAGCCTGACAACAGAGTAACGCTCCAGTAACCAGTGGCGGCAGGCCCCTTTACCTCCACTCTTCAGGTTGTCCCCGCAGCTCTATGCCCAATCCACCACCCGGCCACGGGGACCTGCCTGTGCTGGGTCTCTCCTGGTCCACATCTTTCCCACCAGGCACCTCCTTGGCCTTTGAAGCCAGCGCACGGGTGGCTTGGGTCACAGCAGCCCTTAGCAGCCAGCACCTTCTCTGCCCTGGATACCAGGAGAGAGTTTCTCCATGCCCAGGCTCAGGACTGCACTTACCCCACTCCCACCAGGCTGGTTCGGGCACCTCTGCCCCTCTCTGCTCTTTGGCTCAGCAGAGGCCGCACAAAGCAAGTCCCTCCCATGCCCTGGGGCCACCAGGACAATTGAGAGCTTGGGATATCCAGGTTTTCCTATCTGCTGTCCAAGTCAAGAGGCAAGGACACCAGGACATAGGAAGAAACCTGCCGCCTGCCTCCCTGCTCGACCTTTGAGCATGTAGCTCCTGAGTAGGGGTCAGGTGAGTTTTTTGGGTTGGGGGTTTTTTTTTAAATATTTTGGAACATTTTTCATGTTCTAGGTCACATTAGCCAGATCAGTTCTGAATCCTTTGAATCATTCAAAAACCATATGTGGTCCTGCTGCTGGCAAGTACCCTCCACCTCAAGTCTGGGCTTCAGATACTTCCAAATCCATTGTCAGGCATCCCACGTACAGGCCCAAGCCCAGGGGCTTGAGGTTCGGATGCCTCCGAGTTTCATTTGCTCTCAGTCAACGGCCTCAGAAGCAAGCCAGGGAAGAGTCCCCCGTTCCTATGAAGTTGGTGTGTAGATGAGATCCTCCCGCTAGAAGCTGGCCAGTGGGAAGCTAACTATGAGGCTCTCATAGGCAGTCCTGTCCTCATTTGGATCGGGGTGCACCCTCCACTACACACTGCCATTTGCAATCCATCTTGGCTCAGGCGTTAGACCAACGCAGCGATGACTACACTTGAACTTTACCCACAAGAGCCTGAGAAGATGCCCTTTCAGTCCCAATCTCTTTGAATCCTTGACCTCAGGCCTGCCCCCAGGTCTGTCTCACATAAGAAAATCAACACTACAGAGGCTGTTCGAGGCACAGGAACAAGCAGAAATCTGTTCCTGGGCTCCCCACAGGGAGAAATACCAACACTGGACTCACGCACGCACGTGTGCTCACATGCACCAACTCAAAGGACTCACCTTTCCAGACATCACATGGCTGCTGTCTCAGCTCCCTTCTCCATCCTGATCTGGGGGAGTTGTTCACAATTTGCTAATCAGCAGAGGAAGGAGGATGACCCACTGGGTGGGACCTGAAATCCAGGGTGGAGACCTCGCATGCAGATAGAATTTCCCTTCCAGTTAGTCTGCAGAGCACCTGGGAGCGGGAGCACTGCCGGGGGTCTCCAGAGCTGGGACACAGATTTCCAAGGTAAGGCACCGCCTGAGGCAGCCTGCCCGGGATGCAGTCGCCAACTGCTCCCAGCTGCCACCTCGTCCTGCCAAGTACAAGGAAGCAAAGAGGCTGCTGGACAGTCCCACCAGGATCCGCGTGTGTGAGCACATGTGTGCATGTGTGTGCGTAGCACAGAGGTAAAGCAGCTCCATATCCCTGAGCAAACACAGCCTCCCCTGAGGTGCCTGTTGTACCTTGGGAGGGCCACATAGGAAGACTTGCTCTGCTTGCAAGCGCAGGGAACCTGTTCAGTTCCTCCCAGACACCAGGACTCAGGCAAAGCCCTGAGGAGTCTGCGGACACGTGCGGGTGCCCAGTTCTGTGCTGGGTGGGCTCCTGCCAGACACAGACACACGCCTGCTCTGGCCAGTGTGCGCGAGCATCTCACTTGTCTTGCTAGAGCTGGCTTGTCTAACACGCAGCCCTCCAAGGCATTTTCTGTGCTGTGACGGGAAACATCTTGTCCCTCCCCCAGCCCCTCAGCAGCTTCTTAATGGCTCCGGAAGGGCTGGGGAAGGGACACAGTTCCCACACGCACTGCATCAGCTTGACGCTGCCGACATGGTGTGTGGGAAGAGGAGTAGCCGTGTGCTGCTCAGGACAGGACGAGCCCGCCGGAGCAGCAGGGACTCAGCTGCACTTTCACCTGCATGCACTGGTCAGCCCTGAGTGGCACACGGCTCCGCCACCACCTCTGCTGGCTGGTGCCAGCCCAGGTGGGTCTGTCCCATCCAGAGCAGCACACAGCTGACGCCCGCCCGGGTCGGCACCGGCCAGCAGAAGTGGCGTTGGAGCGGTGTGCCGCTCAGGACTGACCGGTGCTTCTCCTGTGAAAGGACCTGCTTCCACCCGCCGCCACGCCGCCAGGCCCTGTGGGCAGTGCCAGTCCTGGTCCCAGCTCCCTCGGGCGCGGGGCTTCATGTCGGTGCCTGGTGCAGGCCGGGCTGGTCCTGGTGGGCACGGCCGGCATGTTGCCTGGGGTGAGGCTCCAGCCCAGCACTTTTCTTTATAGCCTTAAAAACCCCTTGGCTTGCTAAAAAACACACATTACCTTTTAATAAGCCGTCACTTAGGTGAGGAAGACCTGTTGATGGTAACAAGGCCTTGTGCTCTATCAGTCACCTTTGCTACTGGATTGAATTTTACCCTATAGCTTCTATAAAAACAAAAGTGTGCACACAAAACTCCTTGGAGTAAAATCATATTTACAATACTAACATGTACAGTGGCAACGTACACATTTTGGGGCTATTATTTCTATACACATATTAAATAACAAGAATGATCTATATTTATTTTATTCTTTCAAAGGCCCATTTTGGCAATTCAAATGGGAACCTTTACAATTTTTTTTTTAAATGTGAGCTCTTGGGATGCTAATACCCTTGTTACAGTTTTAACCACACTGCCATTTTAAAAAGGAGTTTTGCTTTTTTTTCTTCCTTCGCAGGGACAATTTCTCCCTCAGATTTTCACTTTAAAAGCTTTGTTCACATTCATATTGCTGGGACATTGTAACATCTTTGAAGTATTTGGATAAAACTGTACTATTTTTCCCATGAATATCAGTTCCAAGTTATACCAGCACTTTTGTGCCAGGGAAATAACCAAAATATTACAGTAGCCAAATTCAGTACTAAAAATTATTTCCCCCTCCTGCTACAGCTGCTGATGGTGTTCAACACTGAAAAATGCAAGGTCCTCCACCTTGGAAAGAAAAACCCGCAGCACGCTTATAGGCTCGGCAGTGCTACGCTGGCTAGTACTATGGACAAGGGACTTGGGGGTCACGACCGACCACAAGATGAAAATGAGCCTGCAATGCGATGCTGCGGCTACTAAAGTGAACAAAACGCTGGCTTGCATCCATAGATGCTTCTCAAGCAAATCCCGGGACATCGTCGTCCCGCTGTACTCAGCTTTGGTGAGGCCGCAGCTGGAGTACTGCGTCCAGTTTTGGGCTCCGCAATTCAAAAAGGATGTGGAGAAGCTTGCGAGAGTCCAGAGGAGAGCCACGCGCGTGATCAGAGGGCAGGAAAGCAAACCTTATGATGAGAAGCTGAGAGTTATGGGGCTCTTTAGCCTGGAAAAGCACAGGCTCGGGGGATCTGGTTGCTGCCTATAAGTTTATCAGGGGTGCCCACTAGGATCTGGGGGAACATCTATTTACCAGAGCGCCCCAAGGGATGACGAGGTCTAACGTTAACAGACTCCGCTGCGACCAATTCAGGCTGGGCATGAGGAAGAACTTCTTCACTGTCCAAGCCCCAAGGTCTGGAATAGACTGCCCCCAGGTAAGTTCATAGATGGCCATCAGGCCCCCTCTCAGCCTTCTCTTGTGGAGGCTGAACAGGTTCAAGTCCCATTGCCTGTCCTCATAAGGCCTGCCCTGCTGCCCCCTGATCATGCGAGTGGCCTCCTCTGGACCCTCTCCATGTTGTCCACATCCCTCCTGCAGTGCAGCGCCCAGAACTGGACGCAGTACTCCAGCTGCGGCCTGAGCAGTGCCGCATAAACGGGGAGGATCACCTCCTTGGACCTGCCTGAGATGCATCTGTGGACGCAGGACAAGGTGCAGTCGACCTTACTGACCGCGTCAGTACATTGGCGGCCCATGTTCATTTCGGAATCAGTAATGACTCCAAGATCTCTTTCTGCCACCGTGCTTTTGAGAAGGGAGTTCCCCAGCCTGTAGGTCTGCTGCTGGTTCTTCCTGCTGATGTGCAGCACCCTGCACTTGTCAGTGTTGAATCCCATCCTATTCACACTCACCCACCCCTGTTACCTGTCCAGGTCCAGCTGTATCCTGTCCCTCCCTTCTAGTGTGCCCACCTCGCCCCAATCTAGGTGTTGTCAGCAAATCTGAACAGGGTGCTTTTCACCCCCTTGTCCAAGTCGCTAATAAAGAAATTGAACAGTGTGGGCCTGAGGACCAAGCTCGGGGGGACTCCACTGCCCACCTCCCTCCAGGTGGAGGAGATGCTATAGAGGGACTGGACTTTGCCGTACAGGTACAAGGAGTCATCGCTGACAGCAACCAGGAGTCAGAAGCGGCTTCAGCTTAGAGTCACTTTGTTTGTAGCCAAAAACCACCGCGAGGATGTGGCTGTACCTGGTGGCCCTGCTGGCGCTGTACCTCCTGCGCCGATGGCACCGGGAGCGGCAGACGGTCGGGAACCTCCCGGACAAGCACGTCTTCATCACGGGCTGCGACTCCGGCTTCGGGCACCTGCTGGCCAAGCAGCTGGACGGGCGGGGGCTGCGGGTGCTGGCGGCCTGCCTGACGGAGCAGGGGGCCGAGCGGCTGCGGGAGGCGACGTCGGGGAGGCTGCAGACGGTGATCCTGGACGTCACCCACTCCGACAATATCGCCACGGCCACCGCCTGGGTGAAGGGGCAGGTGGGGGACCGAGGTGAGGCCTGGCACTGCCCTCTGCTCCATGCTGGGGGCTGGTTCTGGGCTGGTCTCCATGCAGCCAAACCCTGATGCTGACTCCCTGCCCAGTGCCTCCTTGAACATAAGAGCATGAAACGCCCACGGGGCACTGCCTAGAGGTCCCCACAGCCCAGACTCCGCTCTTCCTAGGGGCAAAGGCAGCCCGTAAAGAAGGGGGCAGGTGGAGAGAGATGCTGTATTTACCCGGGGCCCTTCAAAATACTCTGCTCCCTGCCTGTCTGCCTCACTGCGGCTCATCCCCAGAGCACCATGTGATCCTCACAGGGGGGCTGCCGTCCTGACCATCCCACTCATCCCCAGGGAGCTCTCAACATGGAAAAGAGCAGGTCCCACTGACCTCCCCCTGCCTCTTCAGTCTCCTGCAGCCTCTCACATCCCTTGGTTGCTGCCTCTCGACCCTCTCCATGCCCCAGCCCTTGCCTGCCCTTGCCCCTTGTCAGCTCCAGCAGAGGCTCAAGCTGTAGAACGGGAGAGGCTGGGACCAACCTTCCTCCGTCCAGGACAGTTCTTCCTGGGAAGGAGGTTGGATCGAGGAAATCTGCTGTTGAGTCAAAACCGGACTCTCGCCATGTCGCATTCAGGGCAGGAGGGATTTGTTCTCCTCACCAGAGACAGCAGGGGAGGTGCAGGGCAAGAACTGAGCCATGAAGCTCCCACTCTGGGAGCAGGATTGGGTCAGGTACAGAGCCAGCCCAAACCTCCCATGCTCTCCCCTCTGCAGGGCTCTGGGGCCTGGTGAACAACGCTGGCATTGGGGTCCCCATTGCCCCCAACGAGTGGCTGAGCAAGGCTGACTTTGTCAAGGTGCTGGATGTAAACCTGATTGGGCTGATCGAGGTGACGCTGAGCCTGCTGCCCCTGGTGCGGAAAGCCCGGGGCCGCGTCGTCAACATGTCCAGCGCAATCGGCCGACTGGCTGTAATGGGAGGTGGTTACTGCCTCTCCAAGTATGGCGTGGAGGCCTTCTCTGACAGCCTGAGGTACCCAATTCCAGCCCCCCTGTCCCATGTTCTCTCCTGGGCCTCCACAGACACCCACCCTGCAACCTCCTGGACGCTGGGTGCCTGGGAGGCGATGGCTGTGCTTGTGCCCCATGTTCACCCTGCCGTTTGCATTCTAGGCGCGAGCTCCATGCTTTTGGAGTCAAGGTCTCCATCATTGAGCCAGGCGCCTTCCAAACACCCATTTTAGAGGCCCAGCACATCTGGAAGAGCCTGGAGCAGGTGTGGAGCCGTGCCCTCCCAGAGGTCAAGGAGGCCTATGGGCAGCATTACTTTGACTACTGTGAGTCCGAGGGGCAGGTTCTGGGGGCTGGGGTGTGAACGTGGTGGCTTTAAGGGCTGAAACCCTGTGGGGGGGATCTTTGCCAGGGCAGGGCAGGGACCAGTCTTGGGAATGGACTGATGGGAGACCCCAGCCCCCATGGCCACTGTGCCCAGCCATGGCAATAGGAGCTGCGCCAGTGCCCCAGCCTGGCCTAGGCATCCTCTGCCCATGCAAAGTCCAGTGAAAGCCAGGGCTGCGTTCACACTGCCATCCATGTGCAAACAGGGTGCACTGCTGCTGTCCCTTGGGTGGTGCAGAATGGGGCCTGCGCAGTCGTGTGTACTTAAGGGGCAGGAGGGGCCATGTCATCAACATGTCCAGCGCAGTTGGCCAGCTGTCTGTAATGGGAGGTGGTTACTGCCTCTCCAAGTATGGCGTGGAGGCCTTCTCTGACAGCCTGAGGTACCCAGTTCCAGCCCCCGTTCCCTGCTGTCATGATGGCACCCTGATTGTCCTACTGTGCTCCTCTGCTGCTTGCTCCCATGACCCAGCCCAGCCTGGCTGCTCACTGCTGGATTTCCCTTTGCGCAGACATTGAGAACATCCAGAAGACGTTCTCTTTGGCCAGCCCCAACCTCCACCTGGTCACCGACGCCATGGAGCACGCGCTGACGGCCCAGCACCCCCGCACCCGCTACTCCTGCGGCTGGGACGCCAAGCTCTTCTACCTCCCCGTCTCCTATCTGCCGACCTTGTGGGCAGACCTCGTGCTGACCCGCAATCAGCCCAAACCTGCCCAGGGCATCTAGGCAGCGACATCCTTGGAGCTGGAGCTGGAGCTGGAGCTGGAGCTGGAGCTGGAGCTGTGCAGTGGAGATGCTCTGGTTGGAACTTCAGCATCCTCAGGTCATGCTTTGGCACAGGCAGGATCCTTTGTTGCCCTCAGCCAGGCGGCAGCACAGCTCAGCTTTGGAAGGGAGCCCCAGACGGCAGCAGATCACACCTCTGAGCACATAGCTAGAAGCTTTTCAAGGGTGAGGGGCAGTGGGGAAGAAGTCACATGGGTTTTTATCACTCACTGTTATGTGGCTTGGCCAGTGGGAGGGGTTATTGCAAAGAGCCTGGTATCTTGGACTTTTGTTCTGGACCTTGGATCCAAAATGCAACCTGTTCTGGGCCTTGCTTGGTTACTAACGTTCCAGAAAAGCACAAGGGAAGCCGAGGTGGGATGGGGCAGATGCTGTTTTTGCTGTAACAAATAAAAAATGGTGATAGACCAAAATGCCAGTGACTGGGGGGTGGTGGCCATGTTTTCCTGGAGGATCTGAGTACCAATCTGTGCTCCAGCTTGACCTCAAAGTGGCACTGGAAACTACCCCCGCCAGAGCCACCACCTCTCCAGGAAGACTGTTCCAATGTTTGACCCCCCTCAGAGTCACAAAGTCCCTCCTCAGCCTCAGCCTCAGTTTCCCCTGCTGCAGCTTAAATCATAGAGTATGAGGATTGGTAGACACATCAGGAGGTCATCTAGCCCAGCGTTTCTCAATCCATGGGTTGCAACCCAAAAGTGGGTTGCAAGAATATAGGAAAGGGTCATGAGCAAACTTTAAAAATGGATTCTCCTGTAAAGAAGAAAAACGTGGGAAACCGTGGCTTTTTCCTTGCAGGCTGGCAGAATTCCAGCTTGCAAGGGGCTGCTTGGGGTCCCCATGCCCCCCACCTCTCCACACGCCCACCCCTGCCCCACACTGTGAGGCTGGAGCCTGGGGGCAGCAGGTTGGGAGCGAGGGGCGCTGGGCCGGGACTGGCCACTGATGTTTCCAAACGGGTCCTGGTACGAAGAAGGTTGAGAACCGCTGTTCTAGTCCAACCCCTTGCCCAAAGCAGGACCAGCTCGACCTACATCATGCCAGCCGGCTGGGATGATATAGTTAGGCAGGTCAGCCTGAAGTCAGGTAGAAGCTGGAGTCCATCTACCCTGCCTTCTACTTCTCCGTGTGAGATCCCTCCTTTCCCTGTTTGCTCCTGGGATCTCAGACAGCCACGGAGCCGTGCCCTGCAGACTCCAGGCCCGTGCTTTAGGAAGTCACTGCAGCACCCTGCCATCACATGGGCATCCTTTCAGGAGTCTGCGAGCCCTGCCCAGGCCAGAGCACCTTGCGGCTGTAAGCAGGCACCCCAGCTTATTATGCAAAGCACGGGCACTGGCAAGTGGGACACAGCAGGGAGTTACGGGCAAGTCTCCACCTCCCCTGTGCTGCCAGGAAGAGCAAAGCTTTTCCAATGCTGCCACCCAGAGAAGCGCTTGCTGCACCCGCGCTGTGGGCAGCCAGGAGAGAGGAAACCCAGGGTCCTAGCGAGTTGATGGGTGATACGATGCTTAAGGCCACTGCTCCTTGTCCTGTCCTGTACAGCCACAGAGAAAAGTGGATCTCCACCCAGCCTCTCTGCCATCGCCCTTCAGGGATTTGCAGACTGATCAAATCCCCCCTCAGTCTTCTCTTCTCTGCACTAAATACCCCCAGCTCTTTCAGCCCTTCCTCATCAGTCCCGCCTCACAGGCCCCTGATCATTTTTGTTGCCCTGTGCTGGACTCTTTCCAGACTATCCGCAACCCTCTTGAAGTGTGGGACCCAAGGACTTCAGGGGAGGCCTCACAGGTGCTGTACAGAGCAGATAAGCTGTAGGAGCATGGAATAGCTGCGCTGGGATATTTACTCAAGATTAAGAGCTGGCTCATAGCACGTTACCTGGGGTGGATTCATGCAGTGAGCATGTGCATGTGCAGCATGCCTCAAGGGCCCACACAGAGATCCCAGCACGGTCTGGCAACTGCGCCCACCTCTGCTCTCTGGCTCAGCCCTGGGGACAGCCAAACAGAAGAGCTCTCTTCTAAGCCAAGCCAGCAAAAGGCTGGGACGCACATGGCTTAGGGCTCCCTGCAGGAGATAAAAGGCCTAGGTCAGGATGCACCCACAGCAGGACAGGAAGCGCACCCCCCCCCCCCCCCCCCCCCCGTGGGGAAGCAGAGGTGCATGGTACGGGGAGGAGCTGCAGGACCTGCCTGTCTTCAGCCCATCTCTGGGCCTTGAATTGTGCAAGGGGGCTGCGAGCATGAGAAAACAAATACGGCCAGGCTTCCCAGCTGGGAGTTGGAGCTGGCAGAGGATTGGAAGCTCAGGCAGAAGCTCGCCCCTTGCTCTGCGCCGTATATATCCCCGGCCCTTAGCCAGGTCTATGACCTCTACCTGCTTCCCCAGCTAAGGGAGCTCTCCGTTCTCCCCCAGCTGCTGCACCTGACTCCTGCCATCTGACACTGAACAGGACGGCTGGACCAGACCAACCTCCAAGCTGCACTGATGCCTCTTGTGCAAGTAGGACTCCCCTTTACACTTGTACGATGAGAGGCCGGACATTGGGCCCCACGTTGTCTCAAGGGCTGCAGACACACGGGTGTCCATACCAACGTGCCGCTCACCAGTCAAACTGGCCTCCTTAGGGCTGAGCACATCACGCCCCAGCCTCTCCTGGCTGTGACCCAGGGGATCTGACACCCCCAGTGTGATCTGATCATTTTAGGCAAGGGTCTGCAGGCTCTGGATTTCCCACCACCTTGTTAGGATCCTGGGTTTCCTCTCCTGGCTGTGTGCACCAGCACTTCTCTGGGTGGCAGCGCTGCTCTTACCAGCAGCCCAGGACAGGTGGAGACTTGCCAGTCACTCCCTGCTTCGTTCGGCCTGCCAGAGCCCGTGCTTTGCCCATCTGCACCACATAAGATGCCTGCTTACAGCTGCGCGGTGCTCAGACCTGGGAGGGGCTCACCGACTCCTGAAACGTGATGGCAGGGTGCTGCGGTGACCTCCTAGAGCAGCGGTTTTCAAACTTTTTGTACCAGGACCCACTTCTAAACATCGACGGCCAGACCCGACCTGGTGCCCCTCACTCCTGATCCACTGAGCCCAGGCCCCAGCCCTGTAGTATGTGGGGTGGGAGGCCCCAAGCAGCCACTTGCAGGCTACAACTCTGCCAGCCTACAAAGGAAAAGCCACGGTTTCCCATGTTTTTCTCCTTTAAAGGAGAATCCATTAAAAAAATGTGTTTGCGACCGTTTCATATATTCTTGCAACCCACTTTGGGGTCATGACCTATAGGTTGAGAAACACTGCCCTAGAGCACTGGCCTGGAGTCTGTAGGGGGTGGCTGAGTTTGAGAGACCAGGAGCAAGCAGGGAAAGAGGGATCCATGGGCAACTGGTGCCTCCAGGTCTGGGGGGGGCACCCGTGCCCCCTCTACACGTTGCCTCTGGAGGGATGTAACGCAGAGAAGCAGAAGGCAGGGTAGACAGATCAGGCAGCAATTACAGGAGAACAGCACAGTCAGGCTGGCGGGGAGGGGTGGTCTCTTCTACTCCAACCCCCTGCTCAAGGCAGGACCAGCCCCATCCAAACCATCCTATGCATATGTTTGTCCCCGCTGCTCTCACCACTGCAAAACCAGCCCCCTTCCACAATACCAGGCACAATGCCAGGGAACATCCAACTCACTCCACCTTGCCGCACACCGAGGCTCAACTTTTAACCCTCCAGGAAATGAAGAGGCAGAACACTGGCTTTGACTGGCCAAGCAGTTTCTATATGGCCCTGAAACAGCTCTCTAAAAAGTCACCCAGCTATATTACTGGGATGACCCCTGTACACCCTTAGATGCTCTTCCTAGCCCTCATTCCCTATGTGCAGGTTGTGACTCACCCAGAGCTGGTTGCAACACTCAGAAGCCCAACAATGCAGCGAGATTAGATACAGAGGGAAAACCAGAACTCTCAATTAAAGCCCGAATCACTTTGTCCCCAGGCAGGGGAACAGGGGGAACAGGGGGCAGAGGGGGACACGGGAGAGGCTGCAGGACACTGAATGGGGAAGGGAGGTCACTGGAGATCTGCTCTTTACTGTCTCCGGGGACAAGGCGGCTTCCAAACCCCGCTCATAAATACCCAGAGCCTGCATGAGGCATGGAGCCGTGCCCCCGCTGAGATCAAGGAGGCCTATGGGCAGCAGTTCTTTGAAACCTGTGAGTTTGAGGGGCTGGTCCCTGGCACCAGGGTGTGAAGGCGATGGTGGTGGAGCTGGGTATCTTGGAGGGGGATCATTGCTGAGCAAGGGCAGGGAACAGCGCCAGAAACCCATATCCCAAGGGGACCCAGCCCCACACGCATGGAGCCCGGCCTTAGCAGGGGGTGCAACAGGTTGAGGGCTCGGGTCTGGAGCAGGATCAGATTGTCCAGCTGGGCAGAGTCCTGCTGGTAGCTGGTGGAGCAGGATGGTCCAACGGCTGTCTTGCTGTCACAACTGCTCCCAGATTGTCCCCAGGTCTCCCCTCTCTCCCATGCTGTTTGTTCCTATGTCGCAGCCCAGCCAAGGTGCTCACGGCTGGATTTTCCTCTGCACAGATGTTGACAAGGTCCAAAAGTTCCTCACCTGGACCAGCAGCAACCTCCGCCACGGAGCACGCGCTGACGGCCCGGCACCCCCGCACCCGCTATTCCTGCGGCTGGGACACCAAGCTCTTCTACCTCCCCGTCTCCTACCTGCCGACCTCATGGGCAGACCTCGTGCTGACCTCGTCCAGGCACAAGCCTGCCCAGGGCAGCTAGGCAGCAATGTGCCCGTGGACCGGGGGGGGCTGCAGCCTTCAACGCTTCGCCAGCAGTGGGTTCAGCACCCCAATTGTGCAAGCTACAACTTTTCTCTTCTCTAATAAATGAACCCGCAAGCTTCCTGCCAGGGGGATGTTGCTTGATTGAATTCAGCGGCTTGGGCTTTAGCAGGTATCTTCAGCAGCCAACGACATGCAGCAGGGTGGGGTAGATGGAAAGAGGTGGGAGGTCTCTGCGCGGGCACGGGGTCCTTTTTCTCCACACGTTGCAGCTTCTTTAGGGTGCTAAGGGCTTAGCTACTTTACAGAAATGTAAGGGAAGTGGGTGAGGTGCCTCCTGAATGGGGAACACAGCACAGATGTTCGCAGCTTATGACAGACGATTGCAGACTGGTGACTGCAACGACAAACTGCATTGGATGGCCCATATCCTCTCTGGAGGATTCAGGGGCATGGCACTTTCACAGCAGGAGTGCTGATCATAGAAATCTCAAAAGAGAAGCATAGCTGGAAGGGGGCTCCAGAGGTCCCATCTAGTCCGATCCCTTGCCCGAGGCAGGGTCAGCCGGCCCTGCCGTGAGGAAAGCAGGGGACCACGGTGGCCAATGTCCTGCTGCTCCAGAGGCTGTGATAGCCACTGGAGAGAGCCCAGGGAGAGGCAGCGCCCTGCAGCAGGAAGGCAACCCCCCCCCCCCCCCCCCCGCAGAGCACGTGCCCCGCCCCTTGTAAAGAGCAGTGAGTGGAGAGGCACAGGTGCTGGTTGCCAGGGTAACCGGTGGAGGTCAGCTGACTGGAAGGGGCGGGGCCTGGCTCCCATTTAAACCCAGGCCCAGGCCAGGCAGGCAGCTCCCCGCTGGCTGCTGAAGGGCGGGAGGGCCGCCCAAGTGAGGAAGAGGACAGGGCCTGAATGGCTGAACAAGGTGACACCAGTGAGACGGAGAAACCCTGGAGCGGCGAATGTTGTTCTAGCCAGACGGCTTGAATTTATGTTACAGCCGTGGGGCTGGAGCTTTCTGTTTACTGTTTCGACCGGTGGTTTGGGTGCGGCTATTAGGGGTTGGAGGAGGCCTCATAGGGGACTCACGGTAGCGTGGGGACCCCGGCGCTACAGAGGGCGCAGCATTTGGGGTGCTCTGACCCCAGCGCCAGAGAAGGGGCATGAAGAGTTAGAGGCCAGGTAAGGCTGAGGCCACATGAGCCTTGCGGGGGGGTTGAGACCCTGAGGAGGAGAGTTGGGGGCCAGGCACGGCTATGGCCACCTGACCCCAAGGCTGAAAAGCCCCAGAGCCAAGGGGGTGCAGAGAGCGAGACAGACCAAACAACGTCCAGTTCACCAGCGAGGCCTAGGGTGTGGTAAAGGGGCGGTTGGAGACATGCATAGCCCGTAAGGCTGGGGTGCCCAGAACCCCATTATAGAGACAAGTCATAGCAGGAGAACTGTGGCCAAGAGGACGGAAAGGCAGCCTCCCTTTAATATATATATCTCTCCCTCCTTTAATATATATATAAGACCAAGATGTGGTGGGCGAGAATGAGAACAAGGGTGCTTTGAAGCAAACTTGGCACAGCAGGGGGTGCTAGGGGAGATCACGGCCACCCCTAGGACCCCGCGCCATGACACTGACCAAGAGGTAAAATTTCTTCCTGACCCCAATGCAGTGTTGGTTTGACCCTGAGCCGAGCGGCAAGACCCTCTAGCCAGGACCCTCCGGTGTCGGTCCCAGCAGCAACCATGGCACAGCCTGGTCAAAATCCCCAGCTGCTGACATCTAATGGGGTGTTGTGCCCTTTGATGAAAAGTCACTGAAGGTGGAAAGGCAGGTAAGGTGACGTTAGGGCATGCCAAAAGTCAGGGACTCACACTCAGACTCCCTCAGGATCTGCCCTGGGACCCCACCTCCAGTGCAGATGTGCTGCGTTGTGATCATGGTGTACACACGTGCAGCTCCGTGCACACATGCTGAGCTGGGTGTTGCCTGGATGTGGCCCATGGGTCGGATTTTATGTCGGAGCCTCCTGTTTTCATTTGGAAACTTTAGCCTGAGAGCGGTGCCAGGAGCTCCTCCCTAGCTCCTGGCTGTGGAACCGAGCACCTCATTAAACACCTTGGTAAGTCAATCTGCTGCTTTTTGCATGAACAATGCCCCCCCGCCTGGTGACAGGAGCCACACAGGAACCAAGACACCTAACCAGGGCTTCCTTTACCTCCCTGCTGAGTAGGGGTCTAGCGGGTGCTTCCTGGACCTGTCTGTTTCCGAGTGGCTGTCACCAAGCCACTGACTGCCGCAGAGCTTCCCTTGGGCAGGCCTGGCCCAAGACGCCTGCCAAATTCAAACACAATTCCAAGGGAAAGTTTTGGGAGCTTTGATTCATAGCCTTGTTGCCACCCACTGCTCCTTCTTAAATAGGTCACTCTGGCTCAGACCCAGATGGGTGGGAAGTATTCAATACTCACCCCCTGTGAGGTCGGTGCTAAGTTCCCTCGGGCCTTTCACAGGTTTTATAACCTTTTATGGCCTTCATTGGTCTTATGAACAATGTTACTTCTCAGAGCCCTTGGACATACGGCTTGTATTACATTCGATGCTATATGCTGGGGCCGTTTGCCTGGGCATGGAGCCCATGCGGGGTTAATTGCAGGCTTCCAACTCCTGTCCAGCAGCTGGGATCACTGGGTTTTTCCTCTCTCCTCTGACTTTCTCTGCTGGGGCAGGGCAGCGTGGCCCAGAGCAGCCAGGGGAGTTGAGGGTGATCCTGTGGCCAGGCAGTTCAGTGAGGCAGGGACGCATCCAGGCAGCACATGGCCAAAGCCTGCAATGGCTCAACCTGTGCAGCTGTGGGCTTTCACCCCACAGCCCTGTAGAAACCGGACAGCCCCATGAGAAGTAGCTCTATGGAAAAATGGAGCTGCAGAGGTACAAGCAGAACCCTTTTCCAGAGGAAATATTCCACATCAGCCTCAGGTGCAGAGATGGTGACTTGGCCTTTCAATGTGGAGCGAGCCCACCTAGAAAAGCCGCGGTGCAACTCGAGAGCTTCCCTTGCAGAGGCTGGATCCGAGCCCAGCTTTGTCCTACTTAGTCCATGGCTTCGATCTCAAATTGCTCTAGAAATACAAAAGAGCTTTGAAGCCAGCTGGAAAGCCCCTCCCTGCTTCTGGGCAAAAGAGCTCCCCACTGGCTGGCTCCTGGCTCTCGGGTATGGCAGGGCTGGGGGTGGAACGTGCTGTCAGACACCCGGTGCACAACACTTCCTAGGAAACAGGCATCCTGGAGAGGACACAGAGTCCCAGGGCACAAAGGGGCTGAGGCCCTGCCTCTGCTCTCAGCACAGCAAGGCACTGACGGGAAGCTGGGCACTAAGCCTGGTGCCTGGAGAAACTGCAGGACTGGACTTGTGGGCACATTTGATAGATTCAGTTGTATCTTTAGGGCTTATAGGTGGGTACTTTTTTTTCCCTCTCAGCTGCTTGTTTTGCAACTCTGGAACTGGCCCAAGCCTCTGATTTGCCTGAACTGGCAAGTTAATCATTCAGGCTGCACTTCGGGGCCTCCAGTGTGTCAAGGCCAGTGTAGTGCTGTTATCTGAATGCCAGGCTGTGTTGAGACAGCAGCTTATCATACCTAGGACCTTTCATTCGAGCCCCAGCTACCTTTCTTCTGAGCTGAACAGTGCTCCTGCAAGTTCTCCCACAGCCAGAAACCACCGCGAGGATGTGGCTGTACCTGGTGGCCCTGCTGGCGCTGTACCTCCTGCGCCGATGGCACCGGGAGCGGCAGACGGTCGGGAACCTGCCGGACAAGCACGTCTTCATCACGGGCTGCGACTCCGGCTTCGGGCACCTGCTGGCCAAGCAGCTGGACGGGCGGGGGCTGCGGGTGCTGGCGGCCTGCCTGACGGAGCAGGGGGCCGAGCGGCTGCGGGAGGCGACGTCGGGGAGGCTGCAGACGGTGATCCTGAACGTCACCCGCTCCGACAGCATCACCGCAGCCACCGCCTGGGTGAAAGGGCAGGTGGGGGACCGAGGTGAGCTGGCTCCTGTGCCCCTCCGTGGTGTGCCCATTCCATGGTGCCCATCACTTGCACGTAGGAGTTGACTTCTATTTGGTGCAGCTGGGTGCCCCTGTTCACTCCAGGACCTTTTCAGGGGTAGGACAAGGCTCCTTCAGCTACAACAGCTAAAAGAGGAGATGCTGGGTGATGGGGTCCTTCTAATGGCCCATGAGTTTCCCCTGCATTTAACCCCTACCTCCTGGGAGGAGGTGGGAATGCCTGGCTTCACAGACAAAGTGTTTTCCAGCTAGGGGCTGCCCTGGAGCACAGAACACCCCAGGCCAGCTCTGCTGGGAGCTCTGGGGAAAGGAGGTATGATCCTGGGGGCTGCAGGCAGGGGCAGCAGTGCCAGCAACCCTGTGCCTTCACTGCCCCAGCCTGCATGGCTCCGAGGAGCAGGCACTTGAGCAATGAAAAACACAGCTGTGTCCAAACCAGATGCCATATAGACAGCTTGTGACGCCACAGGGAGTTGAATCCAGGTCCCCCAGGCCCCAGCAGGAGCAGTGGTGTTAGCTAGAGAGTGCCCCCAGGAGCTTTCCAAGGGCATACCTAGTACAGCTCATGGTGCCCAGCCCCGGGGTGTTCTCCATCCACCCCCCAGCTGCTGGGAGGTGCCCATCCAGCCAGGATAGGATGGGACGTGGAGGCTGATATGTGGGTTCCAGGGCAGAGGGGATGGAAGCAGGGCTGGTCAGATGGACTATACACTCCTCCACTGTTCCCCTGTGCCCAGGGCTCTGGGGCTTGGTGAACAACGCTGGGATCTCCGTCCCCACGGCCCCCAACGAGTGGCTGAGCAAGGCCGACTTTGTCAAGATGCTGGATGTGAACCTGGTGGGGCTGATCGAGGTGACGCTGAGCTTGCTGCCCCTGGTGCGGAGAGCCCGGGGCCGCGTCGTCAATGTGTCCAGCGTGATGGGCCGGCTGTCTTTCTTTGGAGGGGGCTACTGCCCTTCCAAGTACGGCGTGGAGGCCTTCTCCGACAGCCTGCGGTGAGTCCTTGTTAACGCAGCCTCAGCTGCAGTCTGGCGCTCTGATGAGAGAGAGGAACTTTGTCCAGAGGGTGGAGAGGGCCCATTGCGCTAGTGTGTGCCAGCAAAAAGATATGCACAGGCAAGTGCTTGTTGTAATGAGTAACCAAAGTCTGGCATGGGTTCGTTCACCCATGTAACTCAGAGCTTTGCCTCTAGCCGTGCTGCCCTGCAGCAGACTACTGGCTTTTCCTTCCCAGTGGTAGACACTGCCAAGCTCTGGCTGCCACAGGCTGGAGTGGATACTCCTAGTTCCCTGTAGCTTCCTGCCATTGGGGGAAGCACATTAAACAATGCTTAGCAGAGATGCCGTTTCTCCTTCCCCGGCTGTCGTGGTGTGTAGGATACAGCCCCATGCTGCTGGTCATGGTTGACCTAGCTTGAATCCATTTTTAAGGCAGTCCAGGTGGAGTGCTGCAGCCGCCAGCCTGCAAGACTTCAGGTTAGACCCTCGTTCCCTGAAACCAACTCCAGGTTAGGCATGCCGCTCTGCTGGCGGCACTTCTCCTGGCATCTAGGAATCAGCATCTGAAAGGCTCAAGAGGATACAGAGGGAAAGGAGTGCCCTTCCCTTCATCAGAGCTGCCCCCAGGGGCTGATTGCCTGGGCTGAGGCCAGGAACGGTGCCTCAGCATGGCAGCTGGCTGTCTAGCAGGCCGTCCTGCCCACACAGGCCTGGCAGCTCAGAGGAGCACTGCGGGGCAGAGGCAGCACAAGCCAGATCAGCCAGCAACGGGCACGGTGCAGACCAAGACTCCTTTACACAAGGGTAGGGATGGCACCAAGAAAGAGCCCTTCTGCCTGCCACTGCAGTAGCTCCCAGCACTACCCAGTACCTGTGATGAGAAGGACAGTCATTCAGACTGGGACAGAGCAGGTACCTGGAGCCTTTGCCTCTGCTGAGGCCTCCCCAAAGAACTCACCCGAATGCAGTGAGTACCTGGCACTAGTGCCTGCCAGCCCCCTGCCCGCCTGCCTGGGGCAGGAGGAAGAGACTGCTCTCTGCCTAGGCATTTGGGGACTCCCAGGACAGGGAGAGCTGTTGCGTACCCTGGGGGGCCGGGTGGGATGGCTAATCCCAGCTCCTCCCATTCCAGTCGTGAGATGCTGCCTTTCGGGGTGAAGGTCTGCATGATTGAGCCAGGCTACTTCCGCACGGCTATCACCGACCCCAGCATCCTGACGGAGAACTTCAAGGGCCTCTGGGAGCAGCTCCCGCAGGAGACCAAGGCAGCCTATGGGGAGCAGTACTTAGAGACGTGTGAGTATCCTGCCTCCCGTGCCCTCCCAGCCCAGCCCTGCTTTCCACTCCCCTTTCTCGGAGCTGCTGGCCATCGGGCCAGAGACAGCCCCCACTTCTGGCTTTGATCCCTATGGCTCTGTACAGTCAGTGCCCAGGGCAGCCGCAGTGGTAGCTCCTCACCCTCTGCCACCTCCAACGCCGCTTGAGCAGGAGAGAAGCCCAGCACTGACCCTTTGGCTTTACCCACGCAGTTATCAAGGCAACCTATGACATGCAGAAGTCCTGCAGCCCCAACCTGTCGCTGGTCACCCAGGCCATGGAGCACGCGCTGACGGCCCAGCACCCCCGCACCCGCTACTCCTGCGGCTGGGACGCCAAGCTCCTCTACCTCCCGCTCAGCTACCTGCCCACAACGTTTACGGACCTGGTGCTAACGTGGTCATATCCGAAGCCGGCCCAAAAAGCATAGGGAGAGACATGCGACTGGAACCCAGGGGAGGAGGGCACTGGATGATCCATCAGCCTGGGGCAGGCCAGGGTGCTGCCTGGTGTGGGGTAGGGCTTGCTCCTCAGCCTCCGCACCTGCTGTCAATTGAACAAGCTGAATCAAAGCACTGTCTTCGCAGCTCCTTCTGGTCACTTGGGAGTTTGTTTCCTGCCTGTTGCCCAGGGACCAAGTCTCCTCACCCCACAACCAAACCTACCTCCCACCTTGAACCTATGCCTATCTAGCTGTGTCCCAGCTGCATTTGCAGCTCTGGGCATCCTTCTGGCCCTCACTGTCACGACCACCCCTTGGGTGCCCTCTGATCCGCCTGCCATCAGCTCAGCTGCCTTAGTCGTAACAGCTGACGTTGGACTAAGCAAGCTGCCCGGTCCAGACACTAGCCTAATAACCAATTAGGGAAAACCCTGGGTTAAACTTTGTGCGCTGGATGTTACGGACACCAGAACAGGGCATGGCCTGGCCAAAAAAGCAAGATGCAATAAGCAGTGGGTGGGCAGGAAGGAGTTTCAAACCAAAGGGACCGGGTCAGTTCTGAGCCAGTGGGTCACGGTGTTGCAATACAGGAGAGAGGGCACATGTTACACCTCAGCGAGGGTGAATCTGTCAAGCCCTGTGGTTGCCAGGTGGCAGTGTCATTCCGTCAGGGTCCGATTACAGACCATGCAACATAATGCAACTGCCTTGCAATGACTGGACAGTGCTTCTCTGGAGCCAGTGACAAGTGGACTACTCCTTGGCTTGATGCCTTCAGTTGTATGGAACCCCCAAAGAGGAGAAGGATTTTGGTACAGGGGAAAGCAACCCCCTGTCTGTAAAGGGTAAAATTCCTTCCTGACCCCAAATGTGGCCCTGAACAGAGAGGCAAGACCCTCTAGCCAGGATGTTCAAATTTTAAGTCCCAGCAAGAGCAATGGCACAGTCCAGTTGCCATCCCCGGCCTGGACTGCAGCCAATACCCATTGCTTAAAACGCCCCGTGAGACAGGTAACATGGAGGGATGGGAGCTGCCAGCAGAGCCCAGAAGCTTGGTGAATCCCAATAGCAGAGCAGAGGCATCGCTACACCTAAATCATCCCTGCTCAGCGGCTGTCCAGCCGCTCCTTGAACACCTCCAGCAATGGAGAGTCCCTGCTTCCCCGGACGGCTCTCCCAGGGAAGAAGTTTGTCCTGAGATCCAACCCAGACCTATGTCGCTGCAACTTCCAGCCACTGGTTCTTTAATCTGAGCTTTTAATAAATGCAGTTATTTCTCTAACACCCCCCTCTGGCCTGGGCTGCATCGCCCACCTCTGAACCCAGGCACCGCTGTCTGAATGCAGAGGTGTGTTTGCACCCCCCACATCATCGCGACTGCTGAGTGCCACCAGCGCCCTCTCTGGGATAACTGGTCTCCAGGCTGCTTAGGCCCGAGCCAGCCTTCAGCCCTGGAGGTTAACGAGCTGATGCTGAAAGTTTATCATGGAACTCCAATGCTTGCAAGGAGCAAATATTTGCAAAATTTCCTGTTATGTAATCTCCAGCATTTTGCAAGGTCTGTTTTGCCACAGGAAGATATTGTGGGTCATGCCAAGATGCCCATAGCTGTTGCCTTTCCCCTCGGAGAATGGCTGCAGGATCCTGTCTTCGCTCCCTCCGGGAGCTCCCTCCGCGTGCTCCAGACCCCATCATCCACGTTTTAGCTTGTGGAAATAAGCTGCGACTGGGGCACCAGTCCCAGAGGTTTCCGAACGGTGGGGAAAGGGAAATCAGACCCAGTGAGATTAGCCCTGGGGATCTGATGTGGAGCAGCTGAGCCTGGGGAACTCCCCTGGCTGCAATAGTAGCTTCAGGTGCAGACCACTGAAAACAAGAAAGCTTTTTTTGCATGCGGGCAGAGGGGAAAGGGCAGGGATGGGTCCCAATTAGCCATGTTAACATCAGCCTGCTTTGGTCAGGTCAAGCAAACAAGGTCACTGCTGCTCCCCCAAGTGGCTCATGGGAAACTGAGGCACTTGGCAGGGAAGGGACTTACCAGGCACCATCCAGCCTCAAATTTCCCTTGTGCTGCAGTCCTGCGTGGACCCTCCAACCTGCTGGCTGGAACCAGCCCTGTCGGGCACGGGGGAAAGGGAATGCCCAGGTCCACGGAGCCGCTGCAGGTCCTCGCTGCTCCCCACGGCCTGGTTCTGAGAAGAAGCACTGTGTTATTTCAAATTTCGGACTAGGAAGTGCTCTCAGGGAGGCCTCCCTCTCCCCCTGGCCACATCCCAGGCCTGTGCCTGCCCTTGGCAGGAAACTGTTCCCTCTGCTCCACTCCCCGCTGTGCCTCAGGCCTTGCGGAGGGCGCTAGGCTGTGCAAGAGGGCCTGTGCCCCCCCCATGTTGAATGCTTCACTAGGGGCCTGTCATACTCCCTTCACAGCCCCCCTGAGCGGGGTGTCTTGGGCAAGCCACTGCCCTCCCCGTGGCCATGAGGGCAGAGGGGCAGTGCTGGATGGAAGATGGTGCCTGCGCCCTTATGCCCCACCTCAGCTGGCAGAGCTCAGCTTCCTCTAGCCCTGCTGCCAGCAGCAAAGGGAGCCCCCGACACAACCCCCTAGACTGGGGCTGCAAGGACTGTTGCCTCCATCCCGTCCCCTCTGCCCAGGGAAATGAGCTGCTGAGAGAGGAAAAGAAGAACAGGGAGGCAGGAAGGGGCCTGCTGGCCCCACTGCGCATGTCCTCCTCCTGCTCTGCTCCATCCCCAACCTGTCTTTTATACAGCCACAAGGTCCCCTTTTGACTGGTGCCCTGGACAATGGTGGCTGGTTGTTGCAATGGTCGAAAACTAGGTGTTTCTAACCAGGGGTCTCAGCACGCAGGCCCCCAAAGCTCGGCCCTCTCCTGGGACACTCTAAGGTGCTGTCGGGCCACCCAAATGGATAACCTCAACATGGTGAGCACGCAGCCAGCCCCTGCCAGTGCGATGGGGGAGCAGTGCAATCACTGGCATTGCCCCAGGCCTCACTGGGGACCCTTGTCATTGCAACGTGAGCCGTATGGACCAGGAAGGGTGGCTCAAATGGGAACTGGCGGATGAGTCACAAGACGCCTGTCAAAGGCTGCGATCTGCTGATGAAGAGCTCTCCCGCCCTGCATTGAGTCACTCGGCTGTTGCCCAAGCTCTGGCTTTGGCAGTGCTCTTGCCTCTTCTACAGTCGGAAGCCACCGCGAGGATGTGGCTGTACCTGGTGGCCCTGCTGGCGCTGTACTTCCTGCGCCGATGGCACCGGGAGCGGCAGACGGTCGGGAACCTCCCGGACAAGCACGTCTTCATCACGGGCTGCGACTCCGGCTTCGGGCACCTGCTGGCCAAGCAGCTGGACGGGCGGGGGCTGCGGGTGCTGGCGGCCTGCCTGACGGAGCAGGGGGCCGAGCGGCTGCGGGAGGCGACGTCGGGGAGGCTGCAGACGGTGATCCTGGATGTCACCCGCTCCGACAGCATCGCCGCAGCCACCGCCTGGGTGAAAGGGCAGGTGGGGGACCGAGGTGAGGCCTGGCACTGCCCTCTGCTCCGTGCAGGGGGCTGGTTCTGGGCTGGTCCCCATCCAGCTGAGCCCTGATCCAGGCTCTGTGGCCCTGGCAGAGACTACAGCTGTGGAAGGAGCAGGGAAGGGGGTCACCAGGTCCCAAAAGAGGATGCTAGTATTGGAGAGTGGTGTTCTCTGGAAGGAGGGTGGGTGGGTGCGTGTCAGCACAGCTGGGGAGGAGGGTGGCCTGGGCCTGCCCCCCTCTGAATCCTCCTAGGGAGACAGGGCAATGGGCCAGGCCACCCTATTGCACTCACCCCCAAGACCCTGGCTGTGTTTGCTGAACCGAGAGGGCAGCTCAGCTGCATCCTCATGCCCAGCTTTGCTGCTCCTCTCCGCCTACTCTGTCTCTGGCCACCCCTGGACACAGTCCCATCTGTCTCACGGCAAAGCAGGAGGCAGGGCCCAAGCAGCAGGTAATGCCTACAGAGGGGCATTTGTAGCAGGAGTGCAGGACACTAGAAAGCACACAAAAAAGAGGCTTGCCAGGCCTGACTGGCTGAGACGGTGGTTGCAAGAGAAACGGGAAGGTTTTAGTGGCTCAAGTCAGCCTTGCTTTCCCATAGGCCTGGACCAAGCATGGCAGCTCTCGCAGTCTCACAGACAATAAGCGTGATATCTTTTTATTGGCTGAGAAATCCAATTTTTCGCAGTATCCAGCAAAGATATTCACTTTACTCCACTCACAAGCGCAGGGGAACAACCAAGCCACAGACTGAGCCCCCCCAGAGCTCTCATGGTTTCCCCTCCCCAGGACTCTGGGGCTTGGTGAACAACGCTGGCATCGGGACCCCCACTGCCCCCAGCGAGTGGCTGAGCAAGGCCGACTTCGTCAGGGTGCTGGAGGTGAACCTGGTGGGACTGATCGAGGTGACGCTGAGCCTGCTGCCCCTGGTGCGCAGAGCCCGGGGCCGCGTCATCAACATGGCCAGCGTGATGGGCAGAGTGGCGGCCTTGGGGGGCGGCTACTGCCCTGCCAAGTACGGCGTGGAGGCCTTCTCTGACAGCCTGAGGTACCCAGATGCGTCCCCTGCCCTTTGTTTCCTCAGCCCAAGGCTTTCACCTGCTGCTTCGCCTGCTCTCTTTGCTTGGCCTTTGTGCGGCATGAATCAGTCATCAGCTCCCCGATTTGCATACGTGTGCTGCATACAAAGGAGGGAGCTCCTTTGCTCATGGGCAGCCGCCGCCATGGAGAGAGCCGCACTGTCACGTACCATCAGATTATAGAACTGCAGAGAATCAGAGCTGGCAGCAAGCTCCAGAGGTCACACCGAGTCCAACCCCCTGCCCGAGGCAGGATCAGTCCTGTCCACATGAATCTCTTATCCAACCTCTTAGCAAAATGATCGTCAACCCGACACAACCCCAGACACCCGAACCTGCCACAGGGAAAGCAGGCAGACCGTGGCAGCCAGCATCCTGCTGCTGCAAAGGGTGTTGATATACTCTTGAGCGATCCCGGGGGAGGCTGTGCCCCTGCTACAGAGGAAGACAGACCCCTTCGACCAGGGGGTAAAATTCCCTCCTGATCCCAAATCTGACCCTGAGCAGAGCAGCAAGACCCTCTAGCCAGGTTTGCGTTCCAGCAGGAGCGCTGGCACAGCCCAGTCGCCATCCACAGCCTGGGCTGCAGGGCCTCCGAGGGGGCAGGTATTGAAGAAGGCTCCAGCTCAGCCTTGGGGTCACCCTGCCGGTTCCATTCCAGGCGCGAGCTCCACAATTTCGGGGTCAAGGTCTCCATCATCGAGCCAGGTGCTTTTGAGACATCACTCGTCAGTGCCCAGAGCCTGCAGCAGAGCCTGGAGCAGATGTGGAGCCACGTCCCTGCTGATGTCAGAGAGGCCTACGGGCAGCAGTTCTTTGACCACTGTGAGTCGGAGGGGCAGATCCCTGGCACTGGGGTGCCAATGGGATGCCAGAGGTATCCCATGGGGGGGATCAATGCTGGGTGAGGGCAGGGAGCAGCCTGGGGAAGGGTGTCTGGTGGAGACCCTAGCCCTATGGAGACCGCCAGAGCCTCCAGCCAACCCTGGGTACCCACTGCCCACGCAGCATCCCACGACACCCAGAGCTGTGTTCATGCTGCCATGCATATGCACACGGGCTGTACTGCTGCTGCCCTCTGCGGGGCAGAGCCGGGATGACGCAGCCATGTATGTAGCCTCAGCCCTGCCCTGCCCAGGAGGCCCAGCCCCTGTCCCTGCTGCTGTGATGGTGCCCAGACTGTTCCAGGGCTCCCCTCTCCCTTGTGCTTCTTGCCCCAGCCTGGCCGGGCTGCTCACTGCTGGACTTTCCTCTGCACAGACCAAAAGGTTATGCAGAGGTTCTTCCACTTGGCCAGCTGCAACCTCCGCCTGGTCACCGACGCCATGGAGCACGCGCTGACAGCCCAGCACCCCCGCACCCGCTACTCCTGCGGCTGGGACGCCAAGCTCTTCTACCTGCCCGTCTCCTACCTGCCGGCCTCGTGGGCAGACTTCCTGCTGACCCGCAGAATGCCCAAGCCTGCCCAGGGCATCTAGGCAGCGAAGTGCCTCTGAGCCAGAAGGGGCAGCGAAGATGCCTTGGTTGGAACGGGAGTGTCTTTGTGCCAGGCACGTGATGCTCGATGTCTCTTCACTGGCTTCCACATGACCACAGCGGAGGCTTGGCTCTGAGAGCGAGGAAGCTACAGATGGCAGCCCTGTACCTTCTCTTACCCTTTCAAATCCAGCTGCTTGAAGTAGCCAGGGGTCTTTACATCTCATGCACTTCAGCCCCTTGGATGCTACTGATGGCAAGAGCCTGGTGGGCTGCCTGTCAGCACCGGGTCTACTGTCTGTACAGCTGTCTCCCAGTCTCAGGTACTTAGCCACATGCTCCTGTCGGGCTTCTCAGTGAAAAGCAATATGTCGCCAGTGGGGAAAAATATGTATATGGGGCTTTGGGATGAAAAATAAAGTAGCAAAGCTCCTAGCTTCACTGGAGACCAAAAGAGTCTCTACTAACATCCTATGGTTGAACTGGGCTGATGGGGTGGGGGTAGGGGGGTGCATTTATAATGGTTATAAATCACCATTATAACATCAAAGGGATCCCAGAAACATGCATATCTATATATAAATTCAAAGCAGAGTCTGGATCTTTTTGGGTTTAGGTGTCATCACTCCTTTACCCCCTTGTGTCTCAGCTTTCCCCAGTCACTTCTGGTCTCACCTGCCAAGCTGAGGCTCCCACATCTCTGAGAGGAAGAAAAGCCATAACATTTGGGCTTCCAGGTGTCCTGTATCTGCAGACCCTCCAGAACCACAGGGACAAAAGCTTAATGGAGCAGCTTAGGCCCTCCTGTAACTCCCAGCTGCACTAGTGCTTTTCTAGAGAAGGTATCCCAGGCTGGCCCCATGGGGTGTAAGAGGGTCTGGCTCTCACCTGGGCTCTGGTCGGCAGGACCCAGGCAGCATGTCACGCAGCTCTGGCTGGAAGGGATTCAGGCAGCTGAATCCAGGTGAGTTCCACCTCTTCCAGCATCCAAGGGAGTTGGAAACAGATGAATTCCTGCCTCAATACAGCAGCTTTGTGCTTCCCAGGACAGTCCCAGGGAAGCTGCGGCACGCTGGCAAGACCCTAGGAAGGAGGTTTAAAGCACTAGCTCAGTGCTGTACTCTCCTGTCAGGGGCTTGGAGAGAGGAGCTGGAGCTCAGCAAGCCCAGGATGGGACCTCAGCTGTGGCTTAGGGGGGTGGAGGCAGAAACTCCATGCCAGTGGCTAATGAAGAGCTCAGATGGGCCAGGTCAGGTTTGGGAGTGTGGGTGGGTTTCATAGAGGGCTGCTTTGAGCCCTGGGACATCTCCCATAGAGGCTGAGTCACCCTTGCAGTGAGGAAAGCTGAAAGTCCCTGGTTGGCAGCTGGGCTGGGAAGGGCCCACCCCTTTTCCACAGTGCCAAGGGTGCTCTTTACCTAGCCAGGTGCCTTAAACAGGACCTGAATGAGATGGGAGAAGGGGAGAAACCAGTTATGCCACTGGTGCCACCTCAGCAGATCCCAACTACTGCCAGGCAAAGCCCGTGCCACGGAGTTGGCGATGACGTTGCGATGGCTCCAGGAGTGGCACCACCAGACCACAGCAGAGGGCAGGGGCTGGGAGTGTGGATGTGTGCAGGGATGTTGCCAGGGGTCTGCAGGCAACAGGTAGCTCTGGTCTGGTCTCCACTTTCCCATGGCCTTGGGGGAGCCTATACCCCATGGGGAATTCAGAGGGGCCGTGCCCACCCCAACCCCAACCAGGCCTGCGGGCACAGTCCTGTCCTTGCCAGGGGCAGCTGCTGGACCTTTCTACCTTGAGCCCAGGGAGCTTCTAGCTGGAGCAGGGCAGGGCTGAGGCCATGCATGTGGCAGCACCATCCCCACTCTGCCCCGCAGAGGGCAGCAGTGGCACAGCCCACGTGTGCACAGATGGCAGCGTGAACTTGCCCCTGGGTATCCACAGGATACTGCAAGTACAGAGGGCACCAAGATGGGCTGGGCGCCCTGGTGCTCTCCTGTTGCTGTGGCTGGGCTCAGTGCCCGCAGGGCTAGGATCTGCAGCAGAAACCCACTCCCCAGGCTGCTCCCTGCCCTCTCCAGGCAACAATCCCCCCATGGGGTCACATCTTCTGACATCATACCATTGGCACCCTGGGGCCTGCGACCTGCCCTGTGAACTCACAGTGGCTGAAGTACTGCTGCCTGTAAGTCTCTGGGGAGGGGCACATGGCCCTGCACTTGCTCCTGGCTATTCAGCATACACTGGGCACCTTGGAAGCTGGCTGGCTCGACCATGGAGATCTTGACCTTGAAGTCTTGGAGCTTGCACCTGGAATAGAATTGGCAGGGTGAACCTGGGGCGTGAGCATGGTCTTGGGCTGAGCTGTGGTCCCACCACGCACCCCTCCCAAGCACCCAGCTTTCCCAAGGCCCACCCCGCAACCCAGGACATCTGTGTTGCTGGGCTCCTACCTGCCAGGCAGTCTGGACCCCAGCTCAGAGCCGTGCAGTCCCCTGCAGGCACCTGCACAGTGCAGGGCACAGGAGGTCAGTGGTGGTTGCTGGGCTGGGCTGAGACTCAGGAGAAGCCGGGGTAGAGGGTCCCATGCTCCAGGCCTTGCAGGGGGGTTCATGCATGCAGCCCTTTCCCGGCCCAGGCTCTGGCACCCCTGCTGAGCTGTGGAAATTGAGATGCGGGAAGACAATAGGAGGAAGATCATTAGTGCAAAGCGAAGCAAGATCCATGCTGGAGCCAGGAAGCTCAGCTCAGACTCTGTTTGAGGAAGGGGAACAGGAGAGAGATGGAGGCTAAGGCTGGGGCTGGGGCTGGGGCTGGGGCCAACAGCTGGGGGCTCTGGGCCTGCTGGCTGCCAGGAGCAGGTAAGCACAGAGGGGCTGCGGGTCCAAATGCAGGGAGCAAGGAGTGACCCCAGTGCTGGCCGTGTCCCTCTGACCCAAAGTGCTGACTTGGTTGGGAGGGCAAGGTCAGGCTCCCCCGGCCCTTATCAGCCTTCCCTTCTTGCCTTCCTGCAGGCCGAGCCCGTGACCCCCGCGCCTGGGGCCATAGGAGCTTTCCGGAGAGGAAACCGCCCTTCCCACTTATCTCTTGCAAACACTGAGCGCCCAGCTCTGAAGGCCACGGGGTAGGATGTCTCCCCCCAGGATTGGCAGCTGGGAGCCATCTCCCCAGGACCAGATGGGACACCAAGCACAGCTGAGCCGAGACCTCCCCACAACACAACCCGCCCCCCTCTGCCCCCATGGCTGGGGTGTCAGGTTTTAACCCCCTTCCAGCCCTTTAACCCCACTCCGGCCCATGGAGGGTGTGGAGGTGGGTGCAGCCTGGAGCAGGGGAGAGGAGCAAGGAGCAAGGACTCCCAGGTTCCTCTGCATGGCAGGACTCAGGCTACCTGGGGCAGTGTTTTCCATGGCTCCCTGCCTCAGTTTCCCCCCAGGGGCTTCCCAGCCTGGCAGGTGGGGAGGAGAGCCAGTGCGGGCACAGCAAAAACGGTCCTCAGGGAACATGGTGGCATGGTTGGGAACAGCCTCTCTGGTGGAGGAACAAAGGGTTCCTGTTTGCAGCTGGGCTGGCCCTGATCCACAGGCCACGGTGCTGTGATGGTCCCGGCTCTTGGCACGTCCGTCCCAGCGGGGCCTTCCTTCCGTGTGGGCGTCACTCCCACTGTCTTGTCTGTGCTTGGAAAGGAGATTTCCAGGAATTGTTTTGGGGCCTCCGTGAACTGTGTTCTCTTGCCCCGGGGCCCGGACCCCCCCCTGCCTTCCCTCCAAACTGCAGAGCCAGCAGGTTCGAGTGACTGGTGGCTGCTGCTTCCCCCTGGCCCTGGTGCTGGTTCTCCAGGCTGCGCTGGGACCCCATTCCACACACAAAGCTCCCAGGTGCTACAACGTACAGGCAGGCCAGGCCCCTCTCCCTTGCCCGTCCAGAGAGGCGGCATGGCGGTGCCTTGTCCCACCCCAGAGGTAGCTGCATTAGGGTGTTACAGGCCTCTCTGGAGGTGCTGATGGTGTGTGAAAGTCCCTGGGGGGATGGGAAAAAGCCTTGAGCAGACACCCCTAGACTGGATCCCCATAAGCTGGGGAGGCAGGAGCCGGGACATCCCGGGACTCCAGGAGCTGGGGGGTTTTGCCCACCTGGAGCCATCCTAACTCAGCCTGGAGCCAGTGGCTGCCTGCCACCCAGCTGGCTTCCTCCTACGTGGTAAAAAGCTCCTTCCAGTGGGGTGGGGGAGGCCTGAGCCTGGGGTACAGAGATACCCACATGCCAGCAGAGCTGTCAGAAGAGACCTTTAACAGGTGAAATACACAGGGATGTGATGGGGGGGGGGTCTCATAGGAAAGGGGGGTTGCAGCTCTGATCGGGGACAAGTTGTCCAGGGAGCCAGGGAGAGGGGCTGGAGATCAAGGACTGGGTGCCAGCTCCACTCTCCCCCAGTCCCACCCTGGGGATCCCCAGCTGAGAGCAAGCACCTGCCCTGGCCCCGCCTGCAGCGTGGTGAACCCTGGCTGGGGCAGGATGTCAGGCTGGGCTGTGCATTTCCTGCCAAGAGGAGGCAGCCGGCCCCCCGCGGTCCCCACACCAGACTCCAGCTCCAGCCACCGCCGGGACCAGCCACTGCCGCAACTCTTTCGTGCAGCCTGGTGAGAACCCCCCATGTCCCATGCCAGCCCCAGGACTCCTGGGGCAGCAATGCTGCCCCCACCCTGCAACACCCAGTGCCTCCTCTGCAGGGATCACTGTCTTTGCCCCCAGGGAGGCTCCATCCCAGGACAATCTGGATCCCAGGGCAGTGGCTGCAGCTCAGACTGCATCCATTGCAAGCCATCACAGAGCTCTGGAGACTGCCCCCGGGCTAGGAGCTCCTCTCCCCGGGGTTCATGCCCCAAGCGCTGGAGCTGCTGCTGGTTCCTGGGGCAAGCATGGCAGGCAGCAGGGTCTGGCCAAGCTCCTTGCTGGCCTGGCTGGCAGTGCCCCATGCCTGTTCCTCCCCAGCCCTGCAAGGTGCCTGGGGCATCTCCATGCAGCAACCTGGAGTCTCCCAGGAGAAATCAGGCACCAGCTGGGGACCTGTCCGTCCTCCTAGCTTTGCCCACATATAGACCCCCCCAGCCAGGCAGACCTGCAGCATGCTGGAGACAGCAGGGGGGGCTGCTGGGGGGCGTGGAGGGGTGGAGGAAGGATCCTGGCTCCGGCAGCCGTTCACCACGTCCCCCTGTCTCTCCAGCCACCACCATGGCCGAGGTGACACCCACGCCTGCAGGGACACTGATGCCGTGGGGAGACGGGGACTACCACAACTGGACGGAGCTGCTGCACCTCTTCAACCTCACCTTCACCTACTGTGAGGTCCCCCTGGACGAGAATGTCAAGCGGGTGGTGCTGTTTGTCCTCTACCTGCTCATCTTCGTGGTGGGGCTGGTGGAGAACCTGCTGGTGATCTGGGTCAACTGGCAGCACCGGGCGGGCCGCAACCTGATCAACCTCTATGTGCTCAATATGGCTGTGGCCGACCTGGGAGTGCTGCTTTCACTGCCCGTCTGGATGCTGGAGGTGACGCTGGACTACAGGTGGCTGTGGGGCAGCTTCCTGTGCCACTTCACCCACTACTTCTACTTCACCAACATGTACGCCAGCATCTTCCTGCTCACCGCGCTCAGTGTGGACCGCTACGTGTCTCTCACCGGCACCTCCACCTTCTGGTGTCAGCACCAGCACCGCGGCCGCCGCCTGCTCTGCGCCGGCCTTTGGCTCGTGGCCGGCCTCATCCCCTTCCTGGAGGTAACTCACATGAAGCTGGTGAACAGCAGTGACCCCGTGTGCGTTTTCTTGGCACCTTTCGAGACCTATGATGAGTGGGCGCTGGCTGCCAGCCTGGTGGCCACCGTGGTGGGGTTCCTGGTGCCCTTCCCCATCATCGCCATCTGCAACATCCTGACAGCCCGGCATGTGCGGCGTTGCAAGCCAGAGAGCCGGCGGCACCAGCTGGTGGTCTACGCCTATGTGGGGGCCTTCCTGCTCAGCTGGCTGCCCTTCCACGTCATGCTGACACTGCTGACGCTGGAAGGCAGCCACATCTTCCTGCACTGCCACGTGGCCCAGGTGCTCTACTTCTTCTACGAGATCATCGACTGCTTCACGCTGCTGCACTGCGTCGTCAACCCGCTGCTCTACAACTTCCTCAGCAAGGGTTTCCGCGCCCGCCTTGCCTCCGCTGTGGTCAAGTACATCCCCAAGGAGCAGATCCGGGCGCGTGGCAGGGATGCCTCCTCCTCCTCCAGCACCCAGCACTCCATCATCATCACCAAGGACGCCGGGGGGCCCAATTAGGCAGGGGCGCCAGTCCGGGGTAGGGGGAGAAGTGGGGGGCCCCAGTGTCCTGGATCTGCTGGTGATGGGAGATGCACCCCCCCCACACACCCTATCCATGCTCCTGGGGACCAAGCTGATGCTTTGCTTTAAATAGGCGCTACCAGTCACGAAAGGGGACTACAGGCAAAGGGAAGACGAGGTGTCTTGGGGGCTGTGGGCATATTGCCCCAGACCTCTTGAAACTCAGAGCCAGAAAGAGGCAGCTGACCAGGGTAGAGCCGCACCTTCTAGGCGAGCCGCCAAATCTCGTGCATCTCTGATTCAGGGCAAGACAGGGACTTCCTGGCTCCGGAGCTGCAGGGCACGAGGATGTACCCGTACCCCTGGTGCTGGAGGCAACTCCAGCTCAGAGCCGCTATTGGCAGCCTTTCCTCCATCTGGGATCTGACCCTACCCTCTCCCACTGCTCCTGCCTTCCACTGGCACCTGAGCCCCTACAGGCCAGGCCCACACAGCCCCCTCGTGCTTCAGGCTGTGGAAGAGAGCTGCAACTGCCCCCCTTGCCTCCTAGCACGGGGCAGAATTGAGCCCTGCGGCCCCGACAGGACTTGGCTGGGGGAAGCGGCACTGCTTTCACCCCAGCCCTGACACATAGGACCTGCTTCTATTGGCCCCCTGCTCTCACAGTGCCCCGGAGCTGT
This sequence comes from Crocodylus siamensis, assembly GCF_052110815.1. Lineage (NCBI taxonomy): Eukaryota > Metazoa > Chordata > Crocodylia > Crocodylidae > Crocodylus > Crocodylus siamensis. The sequence goes on from NC_143400.1 coordinate 6,452,713, forward strand.
TAGGGGCAGGGGCAGCCATTGGCTCCCCCTGCCCTGGGACCAGGCCCTTGCAGGTTGGGGCAGGAAGAGACCTAGCTCAGGGCCATACGTGACACACTGCCAAGGGCCTCTGCTTTGCAGCCACTGGGATCTTCCACCAAGACTCTGCTGGCCCCCAACAACCCCCAGCCCCTTCTGTTACCCTGTCCCAGACTAATACAGCCCTTACACATAGATACCGTGCGGCCAGCAGCCCTGGGCTCCTTGGCACATGTGGCCTGGTGCAGGGAGGCAACACAGCACTGTGGTCTCCCCCTTTGCTGGGTGTGGCGTGCAAGCTGGGGGGGTGGGGAAATGGGGGCAAAGGGGCAGGGGGGAATCCCAGGGTAGCAGAACCTTGCCTAGGTTAGCCAGGCAGAGCAGCCGCTTGCGGCAGAGGCTTTGTGGCAATGGGTGCATGTGGTGCCCAATGCCTGGGCTCCGCGTCACACAACGGGGCGGCTGAGACCATGGGCAGGGAGTGCACTCACCAGGCCTTGGTGCGTAGCTCCTGTCCACTGGTGCCTCCCGGACACGTCTTGGCTCCACCACCACTTCCTACATCTACCAGGGTCTTCTGCAGTGACCAGTAGTCCCCGATCAGAGCTGTGACCCCCCACTTCCCTATAAGACCCGGCTGCCCCCCCACCTGCTGTCACAGCCCTGTGTATTTCACCTATTAAAGGTCTCTTCTGAAAGCCCTGCTGGCATCTCTGTACCCCGGGCTCAGGCCTCCCCCACCCCCAGACCTCAGTTCATCGTCACTGCACTGCTCCCCAGCTGGGGAAGGGGGCCATGCCATGCCAGTGCTCTCACCCTTGCCTGGCTGCCGGCCAAGGCCAGTGGCACGCTGCTCTCACTCCCCACATAGCCCTTTTCCTCCCCGTGGAGCAGCACTAGGCCTGGGGCACCAAGAAGCCTCCCCAGGAAATCCCACCCCGGCAAATCATGCATCCCAGTGAACCACAGGAGACTGGCTGGTGCCCCCAGGCCTGGGCTCTGAGCCTCTATTACCATCCCCTAGGGTCTGTCCTGCCCCAGAGCAGTCAGACCCTGTCCCAACCCCAAAAGCCCAGGGTGCGTTCAACTTCTGCCCCCTGGGATGGGGGGGAAGGAAAACAGTAGTACAGAGCAGCCCCAAGGTGGCTCTACTGCCCTTGAACCGCCAGGCACAAGAATGAAGCAAAGCTGGGCCAGGCAGGCGCTGTTTTCCATTTTATTATTCTAAATAAACCCACACTTTGTGCCGAGCGAGGGGTGTAGAAAAGGACACGACGGACACGGCGGCTGGACAGTGATGGGGGGAGAGGGGGGGTTACAAAATATACAAAACTCTACAGCCAAGAGGAACCACGTACACAGCAGGAGGCCGGGCCGAAGGGGCAGGGCAGGGGTGGGGGCAGGCAGTGCTTGTGAGGCATCCACGTCTGGCTGGAGAGAGCTCGGGCCCATGCGCTGCGGCCCCTTGCCGGGCAGCATTGTTGCAGGGGAAGGCAAGGGTAGGACTTCACTAGGATCAGGACCGGACAGCTAACCCCACCATCCCCTGCCCTGAGGGCCCGGCGCTCCATGGCCACATGGCCCCAGCCTCCCCCGTGAGGTAGGAATTCTTTACTGTCCCCCGGTTGCCCACAGGCAGGGAAACCGAGGCAGAGAGGTGCACGGACTGCCAGAGACCACCGCAGAGTCACCGGCGGAGCAAAAGCAGGGAACCCAGGAGTCTGGCCTCCCCGGGCACACCTTCCTGCCCCATTAGCAATAGTGTTTTGCTTCCACAGTACACGGGAGGATGGAGCTGCCCAGCCTGGGAGCTGGCTTCGAGAATGGTGGGCATCCGCAGGATGCGCCCCATCTCCCCAGACTTGGCCACCTGTGGGAGCTCTGTGCTGCCAGGAGCTCATCTACCAGCTGAAAGCTGGTCTTGGCAGGGGCCCAAGCTGGTTAGTGTTACATGCACAATCGCAGACTCCCCCAGAGGCTCCTGCAAAGGCAGGACTGGTTCTTTGCATCACGGGAAAGCAGGGCCAGAAGAGACCAGACCCAGTGGGGTCACTTGGCGCTAGAGTGGGATAAAGGGCACCCTAGGACACTGCCCATCACAGGAGCTCTCTGCCAACCGGATAGGAGCCAGCACTGCACCGTGCTCCAGGGAGGTAGGTCAGTAGGTAGGTACCACAAGTATTACTGCCCCCGTTTTACAGACGGGGAAACTGAGGCAAAAGAGGTGAGATGGCCTCCCCACAGCCACAGCGGAGAGGACCCCAGGCCATGCGGGCTCAGCGCTGCCCGGGGCAGGGGTGGCTCCCATGGGCTCCTCAGGGAAAGGGTCTGCGACCAGCTCGCTCGGCTTCCTAATGGCGCATGTGGCTGGGCGCCAGGCACCGGGGCCGGGCACAGCCTGCGTGAGGTAGTACGAGTTACCCAGGGTGGCAGGCCCTGGCGGGCACCTGCAACATTCAATCCTCCCCCCACACCCCTGCCCCCAGGGGCATCACATGGGGATCCTTCCCCCCACCAACGCTGCAGAGCTGGCAGGGATGGGGCCTGGCTTCGAGGCAGCACGAGTACAACACAATAATCCCCCATTCTCTGGAGTGGGAAGAGGGGAAGCAGCCAGCTCTGGAGCAGGTAGGCGCCGTCTCCCCTCCACCTCCCTTGCTCTCGAACAGCACTGGCACTGTGACAACACTGGCACTGGGAGGCCGTGGCTCACCCTCCCTAGGTCCATTGGTCCCCCCCACTCCAGAGAGGTAAGGCCAAGGCCAGGGCTGAGACAGGACTTCCTCTGGCAGCAGCAAAGGCCCAGCCCCAGGTAGTGTGCGTGTACCCAGCTTTGCCCTCCCATCCCCCAGCTTTGCCCTTCAGGGCCAGGCATCAGAGCCTTAGCAGCAGGAACCTGGGTGAGGTCTTGTGCCACGCAGGCTGGGAGAGAGACGGCTCCTCACTATTCCTCAAACCCAGTGGGGAGCACCCAACACGGAGCCCGGCGGCTGCTCCATGGCCCAACACAGAGCTACCGACACAACAGGCCTCTCAGGAGATCCAACTGATGACCCCCCTGCTCACCCCCCACCGGCCACAGGAGGTGGGTCCCAGCCACGCCACCCATGAGAGTGAAGGAACAAGGCTGTGGCCCTGGGGTGCCCGTGTGTCTCCTCCCCGATCAGCTCTCAGCACCCTTTTCAGCCTCTTTGGAGTGGATAATGTACATGAACGTCTGCTCAATGGTGAAGTCGGGCGGGAGGCTGCCCTTGTGCACGCCGATGTGCTTGCTCATGAGGTTGAGGGTGGAGCTGTAGTGCCCGCAGACCGTGCAGCGGTACATGAGGGCACCCGCATGCGTCTTGAGGTGGCACTTGATGGTGGAGCGGCCGCGGAAGAACTTGTGGCAGACCTTGCACTGGTAGGGCTTCTCGCCCGTGTGGATGCGACGGTGGTAGTTGAACTCGCTAGTGTGGGCAAAGCGCTTGCCACACACCTTGCAGCTGTACTTGCTGTGGCCCGGCTGGCTCGGCGGGCTCAGCTCCTCACCCAGCAGCTCCTCGGGCAGCTTGCGCTTCTGCAGCCCAGGCGGCGGGAGCCGGTCGCCAAAGCCGGGCCGCAGCTCCAGGCTCCCGCTGCACTTGTGCTGGCTGACGTGGTAGCGGTAGGCGGCCTCCAGCTTGAAGCTCTGGCCACAGTAGTGGCAGCGGTAGAGGGCCTCCTCCAGGCTCTGGTGCACAGCCATGTGCTTCTCCAGCAGGTGCCGGTCCACGAAGCTGTTGGCACAGACTGAGCAGGAGAAGACAGAGATGCCCAGGTGGGAGAGGCCGTGCCAGAGGAGGCCACAAAGCGAGAGGTGCCGCTGGTCGCACAGCCCACATGCCTGCCCCTTCACGTTGACATGCTCCAGCACATGGCTGCGCACGGCGTGGAAGTCCCGGGGCAGTGCCCGGCCACACGCAGCACAGGCCAGCTCCGTGCCAGATGCCCCAGGCAATGCGCCCAGCTTGCCCAGCAGCAGATCACTGGGGTGGACAATGACGTGGCCGTCAGCCACGCCCTCACGCCGGTGCAGTGTCAGCTGCCACTGGGTGAAGAACTTGGTCTCGCACATGTCGCAGGAAAAGAGGAAGATGCCAATGTGGGACAGGACATGGGTGACACGGGCGTTGCGGTCCTGGAAGTGGGTCTCACACACTTTGCAGTTGCCAGTGAGCAGGTCCACGTGGTCGCGCGCGTGCTGCCGGATGAGCTGGATGTTGGGCTCCAGCACCTTGCGGCACACCTGGCAAGGCACGGCACGGCCGTCCCGCCCATCACTCTCAAAGGCCAGCTCCTCCTCGCTGTCGTCGCTCAGCTCAATCACCTCCTCAGGTGCGCCCAGCTCCTCTCCAGCCTCCTCAAAGGCCAGCTCGTCCTCCCCCAGCTCGTCCAGCTGCAGCTCGTCCAGCTGCCCAAAACCTGGCTCCTTGGCATGCTCGCTACTGCTGGCACATGAGTTGCTCCCTGCCGACACGTCCAGCGCAGCGTCGGTGGCAAAGAAGCCACCCTTACCGGGGTCCCCGTTGCTCTGCACCTTGTAGGAGGGGCAGGAACCAGCAACCGTTTTCACGGTGACACTCGTGCTGCCTGAGCCGGGCTGCGCCCCCAGGCTCACAGCAGGGGCAAATTGCCCTGGCAAGTCCTGCTCCTGTTCAGCCTTTGACGGTGCTGGGTGCGGCAGGGGCAGCCCGTGGCCAGCGTCACTCAGGGCATCTTCCTTGCAGCTACCTGCTGCTTCCCCATGTAAGACATAACCCCGCTCGGAGCCCAAGGGCTCCCCGCTGCCCCGGGCATCCCCCGGGGGCTGGCTCGGGTCCCCCGAGGGGCCACCCAGGGAGCCTGGACGCCCCTCACCTGCCACCAGGGAAGGCTGCTTGGGCACGGCGGTGCTCTCCAGGTCGGGGAAGGTGGAGTGGCAGGCCCGGAGCAGGTCCTCCATGCCCAGCTTCTCAGCCACCTCGTAGATGACGCCCACGTTGATGAGGTCGGTGAAGAGCTCGGCTGTGTACATGAAGCTGAGGATCTTCTCGAAGTTGGCCGGCGTGATGAAGTCCACCACGTAGGTGCGGGCGGCGTCCAGCCCGGCAGCGAGGAAGAGGTTCTGGAAGTAGCCGGCGGCGCAGGCCAGCACGGCCTTGTGGGCGGCAAAGGAGCGGCTGCCCACCACGATGGTCACGTCGCACATGGTCTCCGAGAGCCGGCACTTGTTGAGTTCCCGCAGCAGGTTGTTGGGGTGGTTGGTGCTGTGCAGCTTGATCCTCATGCCCATCTTGGCGGCGGCGCCCGGGCCCCGCCGTCGGCGCCCGGCTCACGCGCTCATCGGAAGGGCTCTGGGGGGGCAAAGGCGAGAGGTTAGCGGCCGGCAGCTCGCGCCAGCTGTATCCTGCCACGCGGAGCCCGTGGCTATCTCCGCCGGGCCTTTGCCGGTGACCGCCCCCCACGTCAGGGGCTTTCTGAGGATCCCCCCGTCTTGCGCGGGCCGGCCTGTGCCCGGACCACCCGCGGGGGGGGTCCTGGCCCAATGCATTTCGGGTAAGGAAATGCTCACGGGGGGGGGGGATGTGACCCCTGGGGCTCCCGCCCGGCCCAGGCTCTACGGCCCCCAGGGAGGCCGAGGGGCCGCGGACGCGGGGCCCTGCGGGAGGGGGTGGACGAGGGTCTCTCGGGACACGAGCTGCCGCAGGGGCGGCCCAGGGCGGGCGCGGGCACCCCGGGCCATGGCAGCCCCTCGGGCCGGGCCGAGACAGGGTCCCTGCGGAGGGCGCGGGGGCCGAGCCCGGGGGGGGGCTGGGCCCGGGGCGCCGCGCAGCCCCCCCTCCCCCCTCACCGGCGCCGCCGCGGGCTCCACACAAAGGCTCCGACCCGCCGCCGAGGAGCGGCCGCCGCGCGCCCCGCCCCCCCCGCCGCCCGCACAGCGCCCCCGCGGCCCGGCGGGGAACTGCACCGCCCCGCCCGGTCGTGGCCCGTGATGCCGTCCCGGGTGTGCTGCCCTCCCACGATGCCCCGCAAAGCCCTGTGATGTCATGCTGTCCCACGCTGCCCTGCAATGCTCTGTGAAGCCATGCCCTGCCTTGTGACACCATGCAACGCCGCTGTGCAGGGTGCGGGCGGGCTGCCCCCTCTCCTCGCCGCCCGGGGCAGGGGGCCCAGGGGAGGCGCAGGCCCGCGGCACCTGGTGGCCCCATGCCGGGGGCAGACGCGGGCACAGCACCAAGTGCAGAGGGGATGCAGTCGGGGCCGGGGCCCGAGCCCTAGAGCCAAGACTCAGACAGGGCAGCTCGTTAGTAAAAACTTTATTATGGACTGGTCCAGGGTCAGAGGTCAAGGGCACATGACAACAGCGAGCACTGGGGGCACAAAGGGCACGAGGCAGTCGTGCGCAGGGCTCCTCCATGGCATGATGCTGGGCTGGGGGGGGAAGAAGGGCAAGGCTGGGCTGGCGGCCGACGAGCCCCACGTGGGCCCTAGGGAGAGAAGTGGGGGGGGGGAAGGTCAGAGCACATGCTTGAGCACGTGTGCTTTCACACGCCTGTGCACATACCTGCTCACACACTCATGCACAGATGCCTGTTATCTCTCACACCCGCACACACAGGCAGACGCATGCTCACACATACCCACACGCAGATGCCTGCACACAGACAGACGCACACCACACACAAGCACGTGTGTGCTCATACACATCCGTGCACAGATGCCTGCACACATGCACAGGTTTGTACAAGCATGTGCCTGCACACACACTTATGCAAACAAGCACACATGCTCACACGTACCCATGCAGTTGGCTGAACACGCACACACACACACACACACGCGTGCGCGCGCGCATGCTTGCACTCACCCAGGAAGACATGCTTGCTCACACACACTCGCGCCCCCAGGGCTGCCACAGGCACAACCACACAGTCGTGCCAGGCAGGCATCATGGGGTCCCACACACACCACTAGCCTGCAACACCGCGTGTCCCTTCCCTGTTCACCACGGCCACAGTCCAGGCAGCCCTGCCTGTGGGGAGCGGGGGAGGCAAGCCGACCCCCTCCTCCAGCCACTCCCCAAGCCTGGGCATGTGGCTGCAGGGGGGAACGGACTTAGCACCCCAAAGTACCTGCACCCCATCCAAGCCGGGGGGGCGGGGCGGGATGCACTAGCTGGCTCCGTGGCTGGCGCAGGTCCCCATGCATGAGCGTGCATCACACCCGGGCCCTCAACCCCCTACCTCACTCTGCACTCGGCGAGTCCCGGGGGTCTCCGAAGGTGGCAAAGGGCTCCTGGTTCTCGTCCATGGGGCTCCCTGGGGGCAGGTGCAGCTCAGAGGCGGCTCTGGGGGAGGCGGCGCTGGGGCTGGGTCCCCCCGGGGCTGGACCCCACAACCCCCCCAGCCCCAGCTCCCCCTGGGGGCCTGGCCGGGGGGCAGGATCAGGTGCCCCTTGGCTCCAACCTACCAGGCATGACCGTCCTCTTCCCCATGAGCCCCACGAAGAAGTCGTGCATGTCGCCTGCAGCACAGACCAGATCAGTGCCAGATGGGGGGGCTGCACCCAGACCCCTGCTCCAGCCCTTCCACCCCCACAAAGGGGCTGTTTGACCCTGGGTTCAGGGGAAGGGGAGTGGGGGGGGTCAGACTCACGTTTCTGGGGGGGGGCAAGAGCCTGAGGACCTGGAAGAGACAGAGAAGGTTGGGGGGGGGGGCGGGGGTCAGTCATGCTGACGGGAGGGGGTGGGAGGAAGTCACTGGGCCTTGTGCCCCCTCCCAGGGTCTCTGCCCGCACCCACCCCAGGCTGGCTGGCAGGGAGGGGGCTCATGGCACTCACCCACTGGGGCTTTGTCGGCCAGCTGCAGCAGTGCCTCGTAGGAGACCCCCTGGTACAGCCGCCGGAGCAGGGAGGGGGGCACCTTGAACAGGTCTGAGCTCCTCTGAGGAGGTGGGGGGGGAAAGAGAGAGGGTGGATGAGACCCCTGGACTTCCCCCATCCCAGGGGTGCCCCTCACTGCCAACCCACAGCCCCTACACCCCCCAGCCCGGCTGATGCCCCTCACTCCCAACCCGCAGCCCCTGCCCCCCCAACCCTGCCAGTGCCCCTCACTCCCAACTCACAGCCCCTTGCTGCTCCCCCAACTCTGATGGTGGCGCTCACTCCTGACCCGCATCCCCCTGACCCCCCCAGCATATGCCTGACCCAACCCCCCCACCTCAGTCCTGCTGGTGCCCCCCACTCCTGACCCGCAGCCCAGCGAGAGCCCTGCAGGAGCCAGCCTGTCGGGGAGGCTGCCCCCCTCCATGGACAGCAGCAGTGATCTCCTGTCTGGCAGCGGTGACTTTGTGCCAGGCTCACCAGGAGACCAGGTTCTAATTGGCATCTCGTTAACGCTGCTGCTGGGAAGCAGCAGCTGGCAGAGAGGGGAGAAAATGAGACCCAGAGGAAAGCGATAGGGGGGCGATACCAGGGGGGCCCTAATTACTGCTCATTAGGGCTGTGTCCTCCCCAGCCACCCTGCAGCACCTACCTGGGTCCTGCCAGCCGTGGGGTCCTGGCAGTCGGCCTGGCACAGCCGCCAGGCCACTAGGGACAGCAGCGCCGTGAGCACGAGGTGGCCCCTCATGTCTGTCCTGGGCGGGTCGGAGCTGAGGAAGGCAAGGCAGAGAAGCAGAGATGAGCCAGGCGAGCGCCCCGGGCACCTGGGTTTTCCTCCCGGCCCCCTGGGAGTTCCCCTTGTTCCGTGCCTCAGTTTCCCCCATGCAAAGCGAAGGCCGGGAGTCGGGGGGAAAGGGGGAAATCGCAATGGCTGCTCCTGGTGGGAGCGCTGGGCCCTGGGGAGGCGCCCACTTGCCCAGCAGTGGGTGCAGTTGCCCCTTGCTGGCGCCAGCCCCAGCCTTCGCCCAAGGCGTGTGAATGGCAGAGGCAGGGGCGCGGGCATGGGGCTGATTTCCGCTGTTCTGGGGAGAGGGAATGACACAGCTGGGTGGCATGTGCACATGCACATACGTGACTTGCACACGGTCTCACGCACGTGACAGGACAGTAATAGAGACACTCACACCCAACCGGGCTCACGCTCATCTGTGCCCTAACGTTCTCACCTGCCTGCTGACACTGATGTAGGTGCACACTGTCTCATACACACACCAGTTTGGACACACGGCCACACATGTGCACGGATGCTGCTACATAGCCTAGCACACTCATGCACGCTCACGTGTGCAGTGGGCAACAGCCCCATGGACTCCATCACACCCACTCCCACCTCCACTTGCACACACATCCACCTGCTTGCACTGACACCCCTTGGGCTCACTCATGTGCTCTTGTTCACAGACACAGACACACACACACACACACACACACACACACACACAGACTGGGGCACAAGCTGCTGCTGCTGCTGCATATTCACCACTCAGCCCCCTGGTGCATGCTCACCTCTGTGAAAGCACCCCCGTGTGCACGCCTTGCACACGCACCGCTCCCAGCTCCCACACACCCTCACAGCCCCGGTGTGCACTTCCACTTGCACACACTCCGCGCACAGCCCCATGCACACTTACTCGTGCACGGTCGCATTTGGACACGCACCACTCACACTCACCCCTTGCACACGCGCCCGTGCGGGACACCGCTGCGGCTGCCGGGCTCCGCGCGCTGTGCTCGAGAGCCGCCGCCGCGGCTTTCATAGCGGGGGGGCGGGGCCGGGGCGGGGCCGGGCGCCCGCCCACGCGCAGCCCCTTGCACGCGGGGTGCACACACGGGGAACCCGGGCGTCCGGACCCCCCGCCCCCCCACCGAGATCCCAGGCGGCCGGGACACGCGCACACCCCCGCACCAGGCGGCCGGGACCCCCCCAACATCCCACGCACACGCGCAGCCCCCCGATCCGGGTGTACACGCGCAAAGAACCAGGTGTCCCGCCCCCCCGCAGCCCAGCACCCGGGCGCCGGGCCCCCCAGCCCGGGATACGAGGCCCCCACCCCACACAGGCACCAGGGGCGCACACAGCGCACAACTCAGCCCCTACACCGCCTCTCCCCTGCGCATGCGCGTGGAGCCCAGGTCTGGGGGCCACGGACACCCCCAGGTGCCCAGGCCAGCAGCCCTCTACCCCGCCGGGTCCCAGGCATCTGACCCCCCCGCACACACACACAACCACCCCGTCTCCCCCAGATCCCAGGCATCTGCACACACAGAGGACCCAGGCAACCAGGACACCATTACACAGCAGGGGGGCCAAACCGTTACACCAGGACCTGGTTTGCACCCCCCAGCTCTCAGCCTGCCCTCCCCCCACTTCCCACAGCCTCCATGCCAGGCTGCAGAGCCCCCCGCCACCCCCGCGCCGCTTTGTCTCCGGAGCTGTGGACAATGGACGTGACTCAGCCGCAACCTGGGGCAGGGGCCGCATCTGCAGCAGCGAGGATGTTAATTAGGCCTGAGCTTGGTGGGGGGGCTAATTAATTCATCGTGCCCCCCCAGTGAATGGCAGGGGGCTGGGGCTGCCAGCTCTGCCACCCCGCACCAGGGACCCTACTTGTCATCCAGGGCCTGGAGAGGGGTAAACACACAGAGCAGGCTGTGACACACCTGTGCAACATGCCCCCTTGCACTCCCATGCTGCGGGGGTGGGGTGGGACACGGCAGCCAGAGGTGTCTCAAAGATCCCAGCCCACGTGGGAGCTGGAAGTGCCCGACGGAGAAGCAGGGGTGCTGGGTGCTAGCTCACAGAGAGGCCTGACGCCTGGTGCCAGGGCCCGGGACAGCCGCAGGCTCACGTGGCAGGAGGCGGAGGGAGGGGAAGGGGGCAAGGTGCTCCCGGGGGGCTCCTCGCCGCCCTCTCTCGCTGCTGGCGTGTGGGCGCGTGGGAGGTGACACGTGCTGGAGCCATGGCAGCTCCAGCTGCATCCATCAGCCCCGAACTGCAGTGGTGACAGGCCCAGACCCGGGCGGGGGGGCATGAATGAGGCCCCGAGCCCCCGGAGGTCCCCTTCCCCATGCGCTCGCACATGCTGCTCATGCCAGGAGCCACCGTGCGAGTGGGCCTGGGTGTAATGGGACGTGCCAGTGCCGTGACAGGAGCAGGTCCCCAGGGACCCCCCACCCCCGACCCTGGCTGGGCCCCGGGGATGCGCTGCGTCACTTTGTGGCACGGCCCCCGCCTGCTGCAGGGACGGGGGTGGCCTGGAAGAGCACGGAGGAGCCCATGCAGCCACGTGTGCCACGGCCATGGGGTGGGGACAGGGGTCCAGAGGCCCAGGCAAAACAAGTGGGCACTTTAATTAACCAGCTGGCCTGGTCCCTGCTGCAGATGCTGGGGCCTGGCATGGCCAGGCCCCCATGGAGCTGCTGCAGCTGGAGGGCAGCGGGGAGCACTTTGAACCATGGGGGGTGCAGGTGTTGCAGAACTCCTGCACCCCCCCCCCAAGTGCCCCCTCAGCCCCCCTGCGCCTGCTGGAGTTTGCAGAGAGCCTGAAGCCACCCGCAACCTTGCACAAGCACTGCTAGTGCAAACACCAGGGCCTGGTATCTGGCCCCGGGGTGGACAGTCACCCCAGCAAGCAACTTTGGGATGGGGGCAACACCCCCAACCCCTCGCTCCGCTCCAGGGCCAGGGGGCTGCTGTGCACCCCCCCCCCCCCAACATGTATGTGTGCACATGACCTTTCTAGCTGCGAAGCCAGCTGTCACTGCAGGCGCCGCGCAGCTCATCCTCAGCTGTGCACTCCTGGCCGGGCACCGGCAGCTGGCACCAGAGCCAGGGCCTGGAGCGGGTGGCATGACTCAGCTGCCCCAGTGCCGAGCTGCTGGCACGTGGGGCCCAGGCCAGGCACAGCACCCCCCGCCCCTCAGCTCCCAACTCCTGGCACGGCTGCTCCCGGAGGCCTCAGGGGAAACTGAGGCAGCGAGCGGGCGAGGCGGGGGTGCAGCTGCTCCATCTCAGCACGGCGAGGGCTGGCAAATGTGAGCCTGGATAGGGGCCACAGCTGCTGTTTATCGCCCTATGCCCAGAGGATGGACCCTCCTATGACACCCCCAGCTGCACTGAACACAGGCCCCCCCCACCCTGAACTGACCCCTCTGCCCATGGCTGGGGGCTCCAGCAGCTGCAATCCTGGGCACAGGACCGCTGGCACGTCACAGCTGTGTCAGAAGCTTGCACAGACACTGCCCCCCCCAGGTTCCTCTGTGCCAGGGGCTGCACAGACACCCCCAACCTGAACCAGCGCCCCTTGTGCTGGGCACTGTCCGGCCCCCCAGCCTCTTCCCCCAGCAGCTGCTTGTCACTGGAGCCCACAGCCATTTCACAGCTGGGGAAAACTGAGGCCTGGAGGGAAAGCTCAGCCAGAGTCACGACACACACGTACCATGGTGCTTGAAGCTCCTACTTGTCATTAGAGGCTGTGGTGGAGAGGGACACGGCGTCCGCAGTGCCAGCACTGGATGGGAACAGCACAATCCAGCCTGGCCGGGGCTTCATCATAGTTATCATCATCATCTACCAGCTCCGACTGCGTCCCAGGGACAATCGACGGGCTGGGCTGGGGTGAAGCAGGGATGGGCCGCGGGCAGGGGGGTCACCCAGCGCCAGTCTCAGAGCCCGACACAGTCGGGAAGGGGGGTTTGGGTGCAGGGGGCTGAAGCCATCGCCCCCCATGACTGCTGCCAGCATGTCCTCGTGACAATTGCTTTGGCGCTTGGCTGGGAAAGTAGCAGCAATTTGCAGAGATGAGATTTCAGCTGCAATCAGGCGACTGGAGACGAGCGCACGGGTCCAGGCGCGGGCATCGGGGCCCAGCTTGGCACGTGGGGAGCACAGGCGCCCTTTGGCCTGATACCACCGTCGTGCAGCTGATGCAGCCGCTTAGACCTCGGGACAGGGGTGAGGGGCCAAGAGGAGCTGGTGGGGGTCAGTGCCTGGGGCTCCCTGTGACCCCGTGAGAGCCAGAACGGGAACCCAGGTGTCCGGGCTCCCAGCCCAGCCCCAGTCCCAGGGAGGGTCCGTGCAGCCTTTTGAGGGGGCTTTGGCCTGCCAAGGGCAACACTGCCCCCCCCGCCCCCCGTCAGTCACCTGCTGAAACCGGCTGCCTCCGACCCCCCCAGCTATTACATAAAGGCCTCTATGCTGCTCGGGTGTTTCTGGGGCACGTTAGCAGCTGCTCGTTAGGAGCTCCAGCCTCATTCATTGGAACAGGGTCGGCATGACCCCCCTCCCTGCATCCCCCCCACCAACTTGTTGACATTTCCCTGCACAAAGAACCACATGCCCCCCCGGGCCCCACCCCCGTAGGATGCGGTGAGGCCAATTAGCACCACTCTCGGCCTGCGCGGTGCCTGCTGGCGTGACCCACCCCCACGGCTCTCCAGCAGCCACGAGAAGGTGCCCAAAAGGCTTCTGGGTAATGCCAGCCATGGGGCCATGCTCCCAAAGGAGCCCTGCCCCCTGCCCCGCTACGCAGAGCAATGCCAGCTTCTGCACCCAGGGGAGGGAAAGGAGCTGCCCCCACACTCCCAGGCCCCGGCTGGCCTGGCCACAGCACCAGCTTCCCGTTGGCTGCCCATGGTGGGTGGGTGCATGCCAGGGCTCCAGCTGCAGGGCATTAATTGCCAAGGACAACGAGCCTGGCATTTGCACGGGCACGGGGCTTGGCCAGGTCCCAGCGCACGGGGGCACATGCCACTGTATGCATGTGCCAGGGTCTTGCCCCTCCAGATGTTTGCATGCCCCCTCCCGTTTGCCCCCGTCTGTGCCAGGCTCCCAAGAACCACACGGATCCAGCCACAAGGACGCCTGGGTCCCATCCACCCTGACCCCAGCTCTGTGACTCGGTTTACCTTCCCTCTCCTGCTTGCCTCTAGAGCCGAGCTCACAGGTGCCAGGGCTGTGATGGGCCTGGACAGGGTCGAGCTCCCACAGGGCCCGGTCTGGGCAGGTTGCAAGCTTCCCAGGACAGTGCCGCTGGCATGAACACAATGCACGGGCACAGCTGAGGCCTTTGGGGACTCTCCAGGCTTTAATATTAAATCGCCGCAATACTAGGGACCAGGCTCAAGTGATGGCCGGGTTCTTCATGCCCGTGGCCATGGCCCCTCAGCAGACCAGCACCTCCATCTTCTTGCCCTTCTTCTTGCAGACAGGCTCCAGGTGCCCCTTCGGCCCCTGCACCACCGTCACTGCAATGCTGCTCTTCTTGAACTGCGTGGAGAACCTGCAGGGATGGATGGTGGTGCTCAGGCCACTGTGCCCGTGACGCCGGGTGTAGTAGACTGTTATCCCCGCTCCCTGAACCAACCACTAGAGAGCGCTCTCCTGGAGTGTGAGCCAATCAGCATGCTCCCCTGGTGCCATGCCCACCCCACCGCCCAATCCCCGTCCCTGCCTTACTGGTCGGCAATCTGGAGGTTGAGCGCCTGCTGTGTGGTCTCCAGCAGGACCTGGTGCACACGGGTGACAACCTCGATGACGTGGTCGCTGACCAGCAGGACGTCGCCCTTGGCCCCCCCCGTGCCCGTCTGCTGGGGGAGAAGGCACCAGGTCCCATCAGCGTCCTGGGCAGGCACCGCCAGCACCCCAGGGAGCTCCGGGATGGGTGTATGGAGCCTGCATGGCCTCCAAGCACTCAGTGCTGGCACCCAGGTGGGAGGGTCACTGGCATGGCAGGGTGCAAGGGCACAAGGGGAGTTAGGTACCCGCTCCCCTGGGGCATGCAGGGGCATTGACATGGGAGGGAAACCCCCCAAGCCCTATGCTGGGAATGTCCCAGAGCCCAGGGCTACCCCAGGCTGGGGGTGGGGGGTGGGGGGCGGGGAAGCAGAAGCCTGCCCCATGGTCCCCATGTGCTGGGCTGGAAGGATGGAGCATCCCGCTGCCCCCCCGTACCTCCTTGAGGTGTAGCACGAGCAGCCCATCGGAGAAGCGGGTGACGGAGATGGCATGGATGTCGCTCAGGCTGATGACGACCTTGGGCTGGGCGGCCTTGGGGTCTGCGAGGATCACGTGCTCCTTGGTGAGCAGCAGGAGCCGGGGTGTCATCTGGGGGGGGGGGGGCAGAGAAGGTTGAGCCACCCCGCAGCCCCCCAGCCCTCACCCAGCTCCCCCACACCTCACCTTGCCGTTGGCCTGGTTCACCTTCCTCACGGTGTCAGCCAGCACCAGCTTGCCCCGGGCCGCGGCTTGCAGCTTCTGGTACTTGGGGTTCTTCTGCAGCCCCACGTAGTCACCCTGGAACGGCTCCGGGACGCTGAGCCGGAGCGGGGGAGAAGCCGTGAGCCGTCCAGCTGCTCTGTGTCACCCCCCCGTGGGAGCCTGACACCCGCAGCCCTGTGCCCGCACTCACCTGGGGCCATACCGCGTCTTCTTGCCCTTGAAGAGCTCGCTGGCACACAGCTTGGTCTGCATCGCGGACCGCTTCTCCAGGCTCAGCTGGTCCCGGTACTTCTTACACTGCCAGGGAGAGCGGGGTCAGTGCCAGGACAGGGTGGCGAGGGCAGCTGCTAATGCTTGGCTGCGGCCACCTCTGGGGAGGGATGGGACAGCTGGGGACCCCCCATAAACAGCCATGCTCTCCAGGGTTGCTCCACCCTGGGCTGAGATGCAGCCACCTCTAGGGTGGAGCAATACCGGGAAGCAGCATGCCGCCCCGCACTACCTTCCAGTGGTAGAAGATGGTCTTCAGCTCCTGATTGGCATTGGTCAGGAAGCGGTAGGGGGCTGGTGGCCAGCTCCGGTCGCTCACAGTCAGCGGGGGCAGGTTGTTCTTCAGCCCCAGGAAAAACTTTTGCAGCTTTGGGGAGAGGGAGAAAGGACTGTGCAGAACAGGGGGCAAGAGAGGCAGGGCCCCACCCCGCACCAAACTAGGCCTGACTGGGCCCGGTGTGGAAATGCCTCATGTTCCCGGCTCCATGCCACGTGCCAGCTGCAGACTGGATCTCCCCACCCGCCCCACGGGCCTCAGCCCCCTTCGAGCATCGCCAGCCCCCAGAACCGCTCCAGAAGCCAGGGAAGAAGGAGCTCACCAGTCGCCGGTAGATGAAGCACGCCAGACGGGCTGTGGCCCCGGAGCGGAAGTATTTCTTGTATTCCTTCCGCGTCTGTCAACGGAGATGCTGCGTGAGCCATGGGCCAGGGCCAGGGCTGCCCCTCTAGGGACAACGGAGGCTTCCCCCTCTCCCCAGCTGGATCCAAGTACTTTTCCCTGCTAAACAGCCCCTCCAGGAAAGTCAGGGCAGGGATCGTGGCCCCTTCCATGGGCATCTGCCTCGGCCCATGCAGGCACAGATCCCGCCATGGCCCCGCAAGCATCTCCCCGGCCCAGGCAGGCTGCAACGCAGGAGGGGGAGCAGACAGGCAGGGCAGGGCTGGGAGAGCAGAAGCAGGAGAATGCAGGACAGAGGCAGGCGTCGAAGGCCCAGGTGAAGCCACGGGGCAGCGAGGGGGGCCCAGCCGTGTACCTTGTACCCTTTCCAGTAAGCAGAAATGATGGCCGCGGCCTGGTGGCAACGGTCCTGGTGCTTCAGCTCCCGCAAGAGCCGGCGTGACTGCGGGGGGATGGGGAGAGGTGAGGTCCCGCAGAGCCCCGGGGAGCAGACACCAGCGCAGGGGGACAGTGAGAGCAACAGCCGGAGACGCCAGAGCCCAGCTCCCACCCCCTCCGTCTCCCCCAGCCCACGCATGTCCTCTGGGGAGGCTGAGAGCTGGAGGCACTCGGGGGGTTTAGGCACTTGCACCTGAGTCCAACTTGGGGACCAGCCTAGCCAGGTCTCTACCGCCAAGAGGCAGATGATGGGGCCCTAAGCTAGGCCTGCTTGGGTACTCGTGAGCATTCACAAGAGTCCCCTCTTGCACACGCATGTGCCACACTGGCCTGGGGCAGGGGACGGCTCTGCCCCAATGCTGGTGTGGGAACAGGCTGGCCCGGCGCCCTCCTTACCTTCCAGCCGCGGGCATAGGTCTGGATGAGCAGTGCCGCCCTCTTCATGTGCTGGTACCTCTTCTTTTGCTGCAGGGAGGAGCGTGGTGAGGGCAGGGAGACCCCCGGGAGGTTGGGGGGGACCCCCTGCGAACACTGCCAATGAGACCGGCATGGGGCAGATGCAGGGGCCCTGTGGCAAGGAGCACCTGAGCAGTGCTAGGAACCGCACCAGTCCCACCTGAACCAGCCACCAGCTCTAGGCACAGACGGGGGGGCACTTACCGCGTGGCCCCGGAACCAGGCCGAGATGAGGATCTGGCTCTTGCGCATGAGCTGGTACTGGGTACGGCACCGCCAGCCCCGGTAGGTCTTTTGAATCAGCGTGGCCAGCTCCTCCACCCGGCGCCGGCGCCGCTCCTCCAGGTTGAAGAGCTGGGGGGTGCAGAGGGGGGTCAGGACTCGGGGGGGGGGCACAGAGCCCCCCCTTTCTCAGTACCAGAGCCCACTGCTCCCCACTGCCCCCGGCCTGAGCCGCCAGGACTCACGGTCTGTGGCGTGCGGATGAAGACCTTGGTGTGCCCATAGGCCAGCTCCTCAGGAGGGATGTCCAGGTCGGAGAGCAATGCCTGGACCCCGTCCCTGCGGCCAGGCAGCGGGTTCAAGTCCTGCTCCCCACGGAGCTCTTCCAGGGACCCCAAGCCTGGAGGAGCCCAGTGGGGGCAGGGTGACCCCCTGAGAGCTCCAGGTCCCCGGTCCCCTGGCCCCCCATGCCCCATACCTGGCAGTGCCGGTCCAGCGGGGCCAGGTGTGGGTGCTGAGCAGCCGGTAGCGCTCCAGGCAGGGCTGGTAGGGCTGGCGGTAGGCGTAGCCGGCCCGCCGCACCCGCACGTTCTCCAGCAGCCCCAGGTACCGCACCTGGCTCCGCACCAGCTCATCCGTGAACTGCCCCGGCGCCTGGTTCTCATTGGGCTTGATGCACCTGGGAGGAGGAGCAGGGGTCAGAGTCTCCATACTGCTACAAGCCGGGGGAGTCTCTTATCATCCTAGTGTGTGCCAGAGTCCTCACGCTGCAAAGGGCCAAGGGGAGTCTCCTATATCTCCGCTGTGCCAGAACACCCATGCTGTGAACGACCAAGGAGTCTCCCTTCACTCCACTGTGTCAGAGCCCCTGTACTGCTAAAGGCTGGGGGGGTCCTCCCTGACTCCACCGTGTGTCTGAGCCCCCATACTGTTAAAAAACAAGGGAGAGTCTCTCCTCTCTCCACTGTATGTCTGAGCCCCCATACTGCTAAGGGCCAATGGAGTTTCCTCTCACTCCACTGTGTATCTGAGCCCCTGTACTGTGAAGGTCCAGGGGACAGTCGCCCCTCATTTCACTGTGTCTGAGGCCCCATACTGCGAAGGTCCAGGGGAGTTTCCTCCCAGGGAGCTACCAGGCCCCTGAGCCGGTGGACTACCTGATGTAGTTTGGGTTCTTGGAGTAGAGGTTCTTCATGAGGGTGTTGATGGAGGCCTTGAACTGGAAGCCGGCTGTGGGGGGCATCTTAAGCGATGCCTTCTTGGGGTCGCCGTCGGGGAAGAGGCTGCGCAGCAAAGTGTGCTTGGCCTGCCACATGGCCTGCGCCAGCCCCCGGTACAGCCGGTCCGTGTTCTTCTCAATGAAGCCCGTGGCATTGTATGTCACCTACCGGGAGCGGGCACCTTGCTGTCACGGCGCAGGGCAGGGCCCGCTCCCTGGGGCCGCTCTGGGCCCCTCCGGGAATCAAACCCACGAGTGCCAAGGCCAGGCACTGCTCAAACTGCCCCAGCTCCCCTCCCAGCAGGGGGGAAGGAACCCAGGAGCCCTGGCTCCCTGCAGGACCCAGCGGGAAGGGATGGGACGGGACAGGGGCGGGGTCCCTAGCCCTGGTAAGGGATGCAGGCTGGGTTCCTAGTACCCACACCCGGCTGCTCTGTTGCCTGGACCCCCGAGCTGCTCCCCGTCCCCAGCCCGGACGCACCTTGCCAGCGTAGTGGTGCACGCGGAAGCAGGTGCTGGGCAGGCTGGTGTCGGTGATGTGCCGGTCACTCTGGCTCTTCCGGCTCTCGTAGTGCTCGTGGCTGCCGAAGGCCTGGTCCAGCTTGGCCAGGAAGGTGGCAGCGCTCACGGTGCCAGGGCGCAGGCACTCTTCATCCAGCAGCGCCAGGATCCCCCCCTTGCCCTGTAGAGCCAGCACTGTTGCAGCCTGGGGAGACCCAGCCGGGGCACCCCCATGGCCCCTCACCCCCCACCAGCCAGCCCAGGGCTCCCATGTCAGCTCCCCAGACCTGCACCATGGCCCCCCGCAGCAGTCCAGCCTAGCCCAGAGCCGCCCCCACAGCCCCGCCAGGGCCCTGGGGTGGCCCCACGCCAGCACTGCCCGCGGAAGCACTCACACTCTCAATCAGGTCACAGATGATGCTGTTGTCGAAGAAGGTCACCGGGGTCCACTTGATGCCCTGGGGGGGATGGTGGCATCAGCCCAGCCCGGGACGGGGGCAGGGACAAGGAGTGAGTGTGCATGTGTGTGTCCTGGACACCTGGGTTCTGGGTGTGCATCCCAGACATTTGAAGGGGTGTGGGTATGCGACATGAACGGCTCATGCCCCCGGCAGCCGGCGTGGGGCACAGCTCCGCTGGCAGCAGCCATGAGTGGGGAGCTCCCACAGACACTGCCGGCACTGTCGGCGATGGGGGGGGTGTGCCAGGGCTTGGCGACCACCTGCAGATGCTGCCGGCAGCGTTCGCGCCGGCCAGGGAGAATCACGGACCACCCGCAGATGCTGCTGGGGTGGCAAGCGGCGATCGCTTGGAGATGCTGCCGGCAGTGTTGGCGGCTCCTTTCTGCAGGGGGTGCACATGCACCCCCTGTGCACCACCCCTAGTGTGCAACACCTGGGTTCTGTATCTATGTGTGTTCCAGACTCTGTGTGTGTGTGTATCTGTCTGTGTGTGCACACACGTGTGGGGGGTGGTAGTGTGTGGGGGGGGTCTACACTGGGTTCAGGGGCTGCAGTCAGGGGCTGGGATTCAGGCCCTCAAGAGTCCCCTGGCAGCTCCTGGGCTCAGGGGGGTGCAGGGTCTGCCCGGCTCCTCTCCCCACATGCCATGCGGCAGTGCAGCAGTGACCCCCACACCCTGCCGGGGGGCAACCCAGGGCACAGCAGAGACAACCATGCAGCCCCCTCCCTGGAAAACCAGCCGGAGCCAGAGGGCACGAGGCTGGGCCACGGCTTGCACTGTTGGGGGGGCTTCACTAGCAAAGGCAGCACTGATGGGGTCTGCAGCCCTCACAAAGCCCCCAGGTGCCTCTAGGCTGGCTACAGCCTCCGCCCCGTCTAGCTCTGGATCCCAGGAGCGGGATGTCTGGCCGGATCCTTCCCAGCTTCCTGTTGTTGCCCCAGGAACTGCCTGCTGGGAGGGAGGGAGGGAGGGAGGGGGCCGGGGCAGGCACCCCCCAGCCCAAGGGCACTAGAGCAAGCAGCAGGGCCTGGCAGAGCCCCCCGGCCAGGCTGGCGCGACAGGGTCACCTCCCGGAAGTATTCCTCCTGCTCCTCCTTCAGGGTCATGAGGATGAAGATCTGCTGCAGCTTCTCGTTGCAGTAATTGATGATGAACTGCTCAAAGCTGTTGTCCTGGGGGGGAGAGAGGGGACGCTGGGAAACCCAGGCAGCTGTACTGGTGCCCCTCACCCCTAACCTGCAGCCCTCTGTGCCCCCCAGCCTTGCCGGTGCCCCTCACTCCCACCCCGCAGCCCCCTGCCCACCCCGTCCTACCAGTGCCCCTCACTCCCACCCCGCAGCCCCATGCCCATCCAGCCCTTTCAATGCCCTCACTCCCGACCCACAGTCCCCAGCTGCCCCTGCCATCCCCAGCCTTAGGCTGACCCCCACCCCAATCTCCTCTTGCTCCCAGCAGCCCCTCCTGCCACGACCCCCAGCTGGAGGCACCCAGCCCTATACCTGGAAAATCTCGAAGCCATAAATATCCAGGACGCCCATCACCTTCCGCCGCTCGCCCGCAGTCACCTAGGAAGCAGACGGGGCATCGGGAACCATCGCTGGGACTCTGGGATCGGCTCAGGTGGGCGGTGGGGAGGGCATGGGTTCAGCCCAACACCAGCAAAACCCAGACGGGTCCTGCCTGGAGGGTGGGATCTGGGGGGTGGGATCTGTGGTGCTCAGATCCTCACAGCACTCAGCTTGGCTCTGCGGCCAGCGGGGCTGCAGCTGGGCCCCCACGGGGGGCTCGATCCCCGGCCGCCCTCACCTGGATGCTCTCGTTGATGCGGGTCACCAGCCAGTCGAAGAGGCGGCTGTAGATGTTCTTGGCCAGCGCATCCCGCCCGAAGTAGCCCTGGGAGCAGAGCCGGGAGTTACTCTATGGGCAGCCGGCCCAGGCCCGCACCCGGACGGGACTCAGCCATGCAGCCCCTCTGTTCTTCCCTTCCAGCACAGCCTGGCCTGGCCCTGGGGACCCCACGGGGGGCTCCCACAGCAGGGGACTGAGGCCAAGCCTTCAGCCTGAGGGGGCCTGGGGCAGGAAGGGGCTCACCTGGGCAACACTGAGGGCCGTCACCACCTTCTCCTGCTTGGCCTCCACGGTGCGGGAGCACAGAGCCTGCTCCAGGATACTCTCCTGGAGCCCGATGAGCTCGCAGATGTCCCGCAGCACTGCAGGGGACCAGTGTGGGGGTCAGGTAGGGGGGCATGAGCTCTTGGCTCCATATAGGGCTTCTCCTGGGTGTGGTATGCACACAGGGGCCCCGATCCTGGGGTGCCTTCCCATCCAACCTTGGATGTTCTGGATGCCACAGGCGTCCATGCCGCTGGCCTGGAACTGGCCGCTGAGCTGCAGGTCGCCCAGCTTGAGCACCACAGCCGTCACCTCCAGCAGCTGCATCACCTCCGCCTCTGAGAAGCCAATGATCCGCATGGCGTCCTGCATGGAGAGGAGGGGGCAGGGGTCAGGCAGGGGTGAGGGGAGCCCCCCCAGGATGCCCTGGCCCAGTGCCAGCAGCTGTACCTGCACGGCCTGGAAGTTGGTGGCATCGTCCATGCCCGGCAGGCGTGGGTTCTCGTCACCCAGGTAGCCATGGTGCCGGCAGTCGCGCTGCAGCTTCAGCCGCTCTGAGGGAGGGGAGGGGAGGGGAGGGGATGGGCCACGGTGGTGATGTGGACCCCCCAGATCCCAAGCCCCATCACAGCACCAATGGGGCCTACACCACCCAACCCCTCACCTTGCCAATGGAGCCTACACCACCCAACCTGTTGCCAGGCCAGTGGGGTTTACACTGCCCAACCCCAATCTGAGCTAATGGGATCTACACCACCCAACTCCTTGCCATGCCAACGGTGCCGAGACCACCCAACCCCTACCTGCGCCAATAGAGTCTACACCACCCAACCCATCAGCATGCCAACAGGTCCTACCCACAACCCCAACCCCAACCCCAACCCCACTCCAACCTGTGTTAACAGGGCCTACGTTGCCCAATCCATCACCATACCGATGTTGCCCAACCCCCATCGCCATGCCATTATACCACCTAGCCCCAACCTGCGCCAGCAGGGCCTATGGTGGCCATCCTCCATCACCCTGTCAGTGGGGCCTGTACTACCCGACCCCAACCTGTGCCAATGGAGCCTATGGTGTCCAACCCCACCCCAAGGCCTACAGGGCCCTGCCCAGCACCCATGAGCCCCGCCATGCCCGGGACCACAGGTGGTGTGGCGTGGCCATACTCAGCAGCGGATCAGACGCCCCGGCCAGGAGCTGGTAGAAGATGTGGAAGTTCCTCTCGTTCTTGACGTGCCACACGACGCGGGACTTCTCCAGAAGATCTGGGTTGGGCCAGGGAGACACAGATCAGTGGGACGGGGGCCAGCACCATCCGCCCATCATCTGCGCATGGGGCTGCACCTGCCCTGGGCCCAGCTGCGCCACCCCGAGCACCATGGGGAAGACCCAGTCTTGAACTCAGGCTCTGCTGCGGTCCCAGCACCCAGTTCAGTGCTCGGGGGAGCCGCCTGGACATCACCGGCTGGAGGGCAGCAAAGCCATGTGCAGCACATGTGCATCGTGCGTGCAACACGTGCAGGGAGGGGAGACTGTTGCACTCACAGTTGCTTATGAGGCCTCCCAGGGGCTCGCCCTTGAAGTCGAATTCCACGTCCATGTACTTGCCCTGGGAGAAAGGACTGGTCAAGGGCCTGGGGGGCGGGCAGGGGGTCCGCAGGGCTGGGCTGGGACATTGCCTGCCATTATCCTGCTTTGTTGCAGGCGTCTCTACGGCTTCCTGCCCCTGGCCCCCTCCAGGGCAGACCATGGGCAAGCCCTCACTCCCCCACCACCCTGTGCTACCTCTGCCTGCAGCCAAGAAAGCATTGGGGCTCCCCCCACCTTGGGCACTGCCCCCCAGGACAGCCCTAGGCACCCTAGTGCCACAGGGACCCCTCCCCACCCTGCGCCCTGATGACGGTCACTCTCGCTCCCTGTGGGGCTTTGCCCCCCTTGCCCCATGGAGCCTGTTCTTCGACTCACGAAGCGGGAGGAGTTGTTGTTCCGGATGGTCTTGGCATTCCCGAAAGCTGCGGAGAGAAGAGGGGAACACTGGGGGCATGGCTGACACCCCAGACCCCTCCAGGACCCTCCTCCGGGGCAGCTGGAGCCTCAGGGGCTGGATGGGGGGCACATACCCTCCAGCACAGGGTTGGACTGCAGCAGCTGCTCCTTCACCTTGGTCACATCGGCGCCTTTGCTGCACACGGCCGCCACGTAGGACATCACCAGCTTGCTGGCCTCTGGCGGAGACAGGGCAGAGCTGGGGGGGCAATACTACAGCCCCCCCACCCATCCTGTCTGGGACCCCCCTAGCAGCAAGGAGCCTCCAGGGGTAGCAGAGACATTTGCCCCCTGTACACCCCCCCTCACCAGTCTTGCCAGCACCGCTCTCGCCGGTGATGAGGATGCACTGGTCCCGGTTGCGGTCCCGGAGAGAGCTATAGGCATCTTCAGCGATGGCATAGCTGCGGGGGGCAGATGCATCAGCCCCAGGGGCCCAGAGACAGCCCCCACCCCCAAGCGGGGCACCTCAAGTCCCTCCCTGGCAGGGGTGGGGGCCTTGCTCATTGGTTCCCCCCACCAGCCCGGGGCACTCACATGTGTGGCTTCATGGCATAGAAGTTGCCATTGCAGTATTGCTCCACCATCTCTGCAGAGTAGATGGGCAGCTGGCGGTACGGGTTCACTGAGATCACCACATTGCCGATGTAGGTCTGGGTAGGCACAAGGGCTGTGAGTGTGTGAAGGGGCGCAGGCAAAGAGGAACAAGTGTGCAAAGGATGCAAAGCGTCCTTCCTTTGGCACAAGGGCCTGGAGGAAGGTGCAGGAGGGCATGAGTGAGCAGCATCTGGGGACATGCAAGGGCACAAGTGTGCGAGGGAGGCTGTGTGCAAGGGCAGCACTTGGGGGTGATCCAGGAAGAGGGCACAGAAGAGTGCAGGGGGCAGAGAGTGGGGGGCACGTGCGGGTGAGAAGGGCACAAGGGCCTGGGCACCAAGCAGCTGGGAGGGAGCAGCTGATCCCTTCTCCCCCCCCAAATTGGACACTCGCCCCGTGCCCCCCCAGCCCATGCTGCCCACCCCCCAGCCATACGTAGATCTCCTTGTGCAGGAAGCGCTCCCGGAGGTTGCTGAGCAGCGACTCCTCGCTCAGGGGGTCCAGCAGCACCAGGTCGCCCACCCCCACCGTGGCCAGCACCGCTGGGTTCGCCTCCATGGCCCCGGCCCTGGCCCCTGCACAGGTTGGAGGGGGGAGCATGAGTTGAGTGGGGGGGCAGCCAGGACACCTGGGTTCCCTCCCCGACTCTGGGAGGGCAGTGAAGTCCCCACCAGGCCGGACCAGGGCGCCTGGGGCCCGTTCCCATCAAGGGACCGAGTGAGGATGCCTGCGGTCTTCGGGGCTGGGGGCAGCTAATGGCAGCAGGGCTCAAGCTCCCTCCAGACACCTGGGCTCTTTCCCGGCCCCTGGCTTGGGGGAGGGCAGGGCTTGAACTCTGGGCACATCCCCTTGGGGTGCCCAGTCCAAGGGGGCACAGACGGGCTCGGGGGAAATCAGCCGGACAAGAGCCAGGAAACCCGTGTTGAGGGGCCTGAAGGGTTAACACACAGGAGGCCACGCGTGACTCAGCACAGGAAGCTGGGGAGCCGTGGCCCAGCTGGGCCGGCAGGACGTGGCGGGGGCCGGATCCCAGGAATCCGGCGCCTGGCTCCAAACCGGCTACCGGGCAGACAGGCCGAGGATGGGGCAAGTGTCTCCTATGCTCAGAGCCCAGCTCCGGGAGGGCCTGGATGCCTGGGTTCCCTGCCCCAACACCGGGCAGGGAGGGAGCACAGACATGTGCCGGGCCACCAAGCCTGGGAGCCCGGATGCCTGGGCTCTGTGCCCATGCCCCCATGGAGCTGGCACACCTGTTTGCCTTTCCAGTCTCTGCTCCCTGGCTGAGGTCATCCCCTTCCCCTCCCCCCCGCTCCCAGCTGGCAGGTGGGGGGCAAAGACGCATAAGAACCCCCCCGCCAGCCCCAAGCCTCCCGCCTGCCTGAACCAGGAAACGCTCTGGCTTTGCACCTGCTTACGCTTCCTGGAGCTGCTGGCTGCGAACACACCCAAATCCCAGCCCTCGGGCTTGGGAGGGGGGCTCATGAGGGCTCGGGGCTGGGTTTCCTGGGCCCCCATTGCTGCAGCCAGGGCTGCACTTGTCCTGATCCCCCAAAACAGGGGGGCAGCAGGGGCCTAGGTTGCACCCTTGATCCTGCAGGCCCCAGCACCCTTCACCTTTGGTTCACCAGCCCTATGCCCGGCTGTAAAACTTTTATCAGTTGGAAAAAGTTCAGCTGGGAGGCCTGACATACAGCCGGGGGACAGGAGCAGGGGCTGCGCCAGCATCTGGGGCCCGGCTCGTTACAAGCTGGTTCATTAGTGGCTCTGGGGCCACGAGTGATCCCCTGGCAGGGAATCCTGCCGTGAGGACGCCCCTGACTTCACCCACAGCTGTGATGGGGTCTGGGAAGAGCTGTTGAGGCTTGTTGGCATCTGGGGCTCTGCTCCCCCCTGCCCAGAGTGGGGGGCAAAGGGGCAGTGCCCCTGGCCCTCCCTGCAGCCTTGGGGCCCAGGCTGCCAGAGCCACCCCCATGGAAAACCAGCCCCTTTCCTCCCCCTGCAGTGTTGGGGCCAGGGCAGAGCCATGGGGCCCTTCCCCCAAGAAGCCAGGGGCCACTGGGACCCCGGGGCGGATGGTAGAGGGGGTTTACCCAGGGCTCCACACACTCACCTGCCCTGGGCGAGCAGATCGATGGCAGCAAGAGAGCGGCTCAGGGGAGGAAGGGACCTGGCTGGGATGGAGCTGTCCAAGGTTCGCTCAGCCTGGCGGGACCCGCCTACCAGCGCCACCCCCTCCTTCCTGCCCTGCTGAGGCAGCCCTGAGACTGCAAAGGAGAGAGGAGACTGGGCCTTGCCCTGCAGCTCAGGGACCTGGGGAGTGGGGGGGGAAATCCGCCCATTTTACAGACAGGAAAGCCGAGGCACGTGGAAGCTGTGCAACTTCCCTAGGCTGCCAGGGCAAGAGATGGTGGAGGCAGGACTGACTGGGTGCCTGCAGAGGGACGGCGGGCACATGAGTATAAGCAGTCCCAAGACCCCGGCCCCTGCTGCAGCCCCCAGCTGTGGTTTAAGGACCCCGTGGGCCGCAAGCTCCTCTCCCTCAGCTGCCTGGCAGCTAGAGCGAGTCCAACCCCCAGGGCCCATAAAACCCAGGGTGCAGTTGAGCAAGAAGCAGAGAAGCCGGGGTCCAAAGGGCACTAGCAGGTGCAGGCCGGGGCGGGGTGGGAGCCACTTACCTGGGTTCTGGGATATAGGCCCCAGCCCCGTGCTCCCATCCAGAGGGCTTTGGGTTGGCACAACCTCCCCACCATGCCCTGGGAACAGCATTAACCCGGGGAGGGGGCACACACCACACAGACTCAGTGCCTACAAACCATCCCTTTATTAAAAAAAATGAACTGAAACAAGAAACAAAAAGCTTTGCCGACCACAGGGAAAGGAAAAAAAAAACAAAAACACTTAAGACATAGCCAGAAGGGGCTGGGGGAGTGCAGGCAGCTGGGAACGGCCCAGCCCAGCCCCCTGGCCAGACATTCAGCTTCTCACTGCAGCAAGTAACAGAGCAGTTGCATAGGTTGCCGGCTCGTGACCCCAGGGCAGGTGCCCGGGCAAGGTGGGAGGGAAGGGGCTATGGCCGAGTTTATTGCTTACACAGTTGCATTAGCATTGTGTTTGTCAAAGGGAAGGTCCCGGCAGCTGGGACCAGGAGGACAAAGCCTTCTGGGGAGGGAACTCACATGGCAGGCAGAACCCGGAGCCAGCTTTGGTGCATGGACGATGCTCTAGGCTAGTCTGCGAGGGGGTAATGCCCTCTGGTCCCAATCACGAAACCCCGGCAGGCCAGGACTAGGGGCCCAAACGGTTTAGGCTCCTGCCCTGATAAGGATGGAGGCAGCATGAATGGCTGGGGCCCCCTGGAAGATTTGTGTCCCAGGACAGGCTGGACACGGTTGTCACACACAATCGCAGGCTTTTCAGGCCTGCCCTGGGTGAGCCCATGAGTCTTTGGTAAGTGTTAGCATGAGCAGGAGCTGCTCACACCCATCCCATGCGCGCGCACGCGCATGCACACACACACACACACACGGCTTCTCAGAAGTTGCCTGCCGATCATGCCAGCGTTGGGTGCACAGGGCCTGAGTTCTGCTCCTGGAAATGGATGTCCGTCTCCCTGGAGACAGGGCCCTGCATTCCCCTCCTCTCTGGGGTCCTGGTGCAGAGCCCCTGCCCTTCCCAGAGTGAGGGCTAGCCCCCACCCACAAGCCTCAGCCCCAGCAGCCAGGCTGGGGGGGACAGGGCCCGAGGCTCATCAGATTGTCTCAGCTTCTCCGCTAAGGCCACTAGCTGGGGGCACGGGGCCACAGGGGACATCAAGACTGAACACATGCCCCAAAAGCCCCCGCAGACCTGCCCTCTTCCCAGCCCCACACAGTCCAGCCTCAAGGCCTGCAGGGATTAGAGCCAGAGGGGCCATGGCTGGTGCCCCCCCTCACTCGAGGAACAGATAGGCACGGGGGGAGGGGGGCACTGGGGTGTCCTCAGCCTCATCATCGTCCTCGAAGAGCTGTCCCTCTAGGTAGGAGCCGCCCAGGCCGTACTCCTGCTCGTGCACCGACACCTCGTTGGGGGTTAGGTGGGAGGCGCCGCCCACAAAGTCCGCAAACCTGGAGCCGGTGGGGAGGCGCCATGAGCACAACCCCATTTTACAGATGGGGAAAACAGAGGCACGGAGGAGCTTTGCAGACATAGAGGGAAGTAGTGTGGCCTAGTGGGCACAGCCGCAGCTAGGACCCCCTTCTCATCTGGGCCAGAGGTACCTCGGACATCCTAGCCCCTCCCACACCTGTTTCCCCAGCTGGGAAATGGGGCTAATGCAGCCCTTGCTCCCAAAAAGTGCTGGGAGATCAAGCAGCCCAAACACTCACCAGGAGCTGGGGGGCACCTACATGGAAGGGAAGGGGGTACAACTGGCATGTGGGGGGGTACCTCTTTGGGGACTGGATGCGGGAGACAACAGTCCATGCAGAGAAGTCAGGGCTGTTGCAGTAGCTGCGCAGCTCCTCCAGGGCCCGGCGCGTCTCGGCTTCGCCCTGAGCCCGGTACTCCTCCTCTGTCAGCAGGCGCGGTGGGCTGGGCTTGGTCGTGGCCCTCCATGCCATCCTGCCAGCACACGCCACACTCAGCCCCTGGCCGGGATGATCTGCGGGAGGGGGAGGGTCCTCCCAGCCCTGCATCCCCCCTTCGTGCCCCTCTCTGGCTTTGCTCTGCACGGTATGTGGTTGCCAGCTCCAGGACCCCCTCCCCAGTTGGGACCAGCCACGAGGTGGGGAAAGGCAGTGACTGGCTCCACCTAGCGGCCTGCCCCAGATCACCTAAGCATGTGGAGAAGCTCAGAGCTCATGCTCAGGTCTCACGGGCACCTGCCTCTCCGTTGACTGGAAGCCAGGGGTCTCAGACACATGCCAGGGCCCAGGCATGGCACAGGGGTTGCAATTTGCGCAGCATGACCCTTCGCCCCGTGCTCCACCTTACCGGTAGGCGGCATAGCCCCACTGCAGCGGGTACTCCAGGTACTTGGTGCCCACAGCGGTGGCTACAAAGACCAGGGCCATGGGGCGGATCTGGATGCCTGCGTACATGAGCAGCAGCCCCAGGAGCTGCAGGGCCCAGGCCAGGAGGCGGATGCTGCGCTCGTCCTCCAGCGGCCCACAGCGGTAGCACACAGCAAAGCTGCCCAAGCCCACCAGCAGCAGGTAGCCTGTGGGCATGAGGTGTGTGAGTGTCAGCGGGGGCTATACTGTGGGCCACGGAGTGGCGCACACACCCCCAGCCCCTGTCAGGCAGGGAACACACCGCTCCTCAGGCTCTGACCGCATGTGACCACATGCAAGATAGGGCTTGGAGACCCTTGCATGCCCCAGCCCCCAACAGCACAGGCCTGTCCACCTGACCCCTCCCTTTGCCCCTGCCCCTGGGGGCACTCACCCAGGAGGTACTGCCAGTAGCCCCTGCCGATCTCCTGCAGATTCTTGAAGACCAGCTGGATGAGGTAGAGCGAGAAGGACCAGCCGCCCACGAGCAGGAGATAAATGGGGCTTTTCTAGGGCACAGCAGACAGGAGGATGAGATGTATGGGGAGCTCTAATGCCCGCCACCCCAAGCTGGGCACCTGTGACGGCAGCCCTGGCCCCTGCATCATGCTCTCACCTTTGGCATCACCCGTGACACCACATAGATGACAATGAGGAGGGAGGCCAGCAGGCCCACGCTAATCCCGGCTGAGTAGTAGAAGAGCTGGCTCCTGCCAAGATCACACACACAAGGCAGTTATCAGGCAGGACAGCGGCCTCATGCCTGCAAAGGAGCCCCGTGAGGGGGAAAGTGCTGGGGAGATGCCCTGGGGTATGTACCATGGAGTTTGGGACTGGGCCAGCGCACGAGCCTTGGATCCCCAAGGACTCTGGTCTTAGCCAGCTGTTTTGAGACTAGCCCGGTCTGGGTGCAGCTGTGGGGCACATGGGGCATTTGTAGGGCAACGCTCTCCAACCACCCCCAACTTGACCATGTGGGAGGAGGAAAACAGACCCACCTGCTCAGCACATCCCCGGAGAAGAACAACAGCAGCCCCAGGAAGAAAACTAGAAAAAGCTTGGGGTCGAACCCTGGAGGAGACAAGTGCCCCCACCCCCAGTCAGGGCACTGACAGGGCATCACCCTGGTCCCCCCCCCTCGTGTCCACTGCAGAGACCCAGGGAGGCTAGACCCTGAATGGAGGGGGTGTGCAAGGCCCTGCTAGATGCACACCCCTAGAGGGCACCTTGCCCACCACAGCCTCTTCCCCAGCAGGCTGGACACTGCAGGCTTCAGGCCCACTTCTGCCCCCTGCAACCACCCCCCTGCCAGCCAGAGACCATGGGGCAGCTTCAGCTTTTGGGCAAACTGCCTTCCACACAGGGGCTGTGCCCTGCTACAGAGGAAGGCAAACAAACCTGCACCTCCAGCCTGTACCAGTCTGACCAGAGGGGAAATCCCTTCCTGCCCCAGTGTAGCATCAGGCTGAGCCAGAGCACAGGGGCAAGACCCTCCAGCCAGGACCCTGTGGGGTTGGTGCCAGCAGGAGCATTGGCACAGCCCAGCCCCCAGCCCCAGCCTGGGCTGCAGCAGCACCCAGTGCTTCTGGGGGAGGCTTAGAAACCCTGACATGTAACAGAAAGAAGAGGGGGCAAGCAGCAAGCCACCTGACTGGTCACTCCCATTCCCCACCGGGGCTGTGGGGAGCTGCTTCTAACCTCTCCCCCTCACCCCGTGGCTGAGTCAGGGTTGGGGGCCTGGAGGTGATGGGGCCGCAGAGGTTGCGGCTGTGCCTGGGGGCACATACAGCGCAGCACGATGACACTGTAGGTGGTGTCTGGCTCAGGCAGCTCCACACGCAGGCAGGTCTGAGGGCTGTAGAGGTCCAGGCCAATGTAGGTGTCATTTATCTTCTCCTTGAGGAGGGAGGAGAGCAGGTTCCAGATGCTGAATTGCTCCAGCTCCCGCAGGTCTGCCTCGCTGTCTGCCTGGGTCACCCGCAGTGTCCTGGTGCTGTTGACACGGATCTGGGGGGGGAAGAAATCAGTCAGCAGAGTGGGGGGACATCAGGGTGTCCCTGCGCAACCATGTGCTGGGGCCTGGGGCACTGTAGGCTGTTCTGCCGAGGCTCTGAACACAGCCCATGGCAGTGAGCTGGGGCCACAGGGTCAGGGCTTTGCCCCAGTGACCCTCTTTGCCCTGATCCTGGGGCACCATCCAAGCCTAGAACAGAGACCTGAGATGAGCCTCGGGGGAAAAATTCACTGACTCGAAGTTGCCCAAGTTGGGTCTGGCAGCTCCAAGACTTCAGCGCAGACGGGGCGCAAGTCCAAGCAGCACCCGGGGCAGAAACCCCCGGAGAAGAGAACACAGGCGTCCGGGCTTGCTGCCTGCGGCTCTAGGGTGCATGGAGTCCCCCTCACTACTGCTAGCAATGGAGCCAGAGGAGGCAAAATGGCAATCGATGAAGGGCTCAAGGGTTCCAAGCCAGCTACTGAGGCCTCACTGTGGCACCAGCTGCAAGGCAGGGAGAAGCCAGGCCGCAGCCCCCAGGCAGTACCTGCATGCGGGTCCAGATGTCGCGCCAGGTGGGGGGCAGCACATTGTTGAAGCAGAACTGGCGGGAGACGTTGTTGTGGTGGGGGCGGCCTTCCTGCAGCGGGATCACGGCCCCTGGAGCGACTGCTGCCGTAGGGAGAGGGAGGTTAGCAGGGACAGCAGAACCACAGGCCCCTGTGGGGCACTGGGCAGGCCCAGGTTCGCACTGAATCCCAGTAGCTTTTCCTCTCCTCCCCTGACTGCAGCTCCAAGTACCCCCTGCGCAAGGGGAGCCCCCCCCCCATTGTCCCTGCTCAGGTCTGGACCCAGACCCCAGCTAATCACCCTGCTGTGGGGAGCTGCAGAGGAGCAGGGAGCGCTAATCACCCAGGGCCACTAATGAGGGAGCCTCACACTGCAGCAGCCTCATCCCTCGTTAGCCCTCTACCCCTCATCAGGCAGCATGACACCCCCCTCCCTGGGTGGGGAGAAGCACAGCTCTGCAGGGACCCCTGCAGTGCTGGAGCCACGGTGCGTGGGTGTCTGAGCAGCGCTGCGTGACCGTCGCCACAGCTCCCCGCTGTGGGGGGCCAGGGACTGGGGAGCGAGCCCCCTGCAAGGAGGAAAACAACTCCGGGGGGCTGTGGCGGCAAGAGGGCTCCGTGCTGTGGGCGCCGGTGCACATGGAGGCTTGTCCCCAGCAGGGTCTCCGCTGCTTTGGGGATGTGGGCAGACGGAGAGCAGGCAGGCTGGAGGTCGGGATGCCAGGGAGAGCCCCCAGCCCGGACAGGTGGGGGGCCGGAGGGGATCCTTCCGGAGAGTCCTCCCCCCACGCAGCCTCACCCCTGGGCCCTGTCCTGCCCTGTGGGGGCGCTGGAGAGCTCACAGGGGTCACAGGGCAGGCTGGGCGCAGTGCTGGGGCTCCCAGACCACCCGGAAGCTGCCCCCCAATGTCCCCTGCACCCCCGCCCCCGCTTTGCTCCGACCCCCCCCTTACGTCCTCCACGTGCAACACCCGATGGCCCCCGGTCTCCATGGCAACCCAGCGCCCCCCTCCCCGTGCAACACTCCGGTCTCCCGGGCAACACCGGTTTCCATAGCAATCCCCCCTCGGTTGCCACGTACCATGCCCCCTGGTGTCTATAGCAACGGCGGTGTCCATGGCAACCCCGGTACTTGCGCGGCCCAGCAGCGGCGGTAGCAGCAGCATTGCCACCAGGAGGCGCCGCGCGGAGGCCGCGTTCATCCCTCCCGCCATGGCGGCGCCGCGCGCCTTCCCCCACCGTCCCTGGCAACCGGGCAGCCCCACCCGCCGCTCCGCCAATAGCCGCGGAGGGCGGCGCTAACGTAAAGGAACTCGGAAGAGGCCGCGCTGACTGACAGCACTCTCAGCCAATCAGAGTGCAGCGGAGATCGACGGGGGAGGAGGCAGGGTAACAGCCCTTCCCGCCGGCCGTTCGCGCTGACTGACAGGCCGGGCGGCCAATCACGGCCGCCCTCAGCCCCGCCCGCGCCGCCAGTGACTGACAGGTTCTCCGCGCTATGGGGGAGCCGCCCGTTGCCACGGCACCCGCTGCGCCCGCCCTACCAGCCTGGCTGCACGGGGACGGGACTGATGGACAGGCCGCTCCGCCTATCGACAGCTCTCCCTGCTCCATGGTAACGCTTGGGCCTCGCTCTGCGCGGGGGGCGGGACATTATCGTAGGGTCGCCTGTGTTGTTGTTGCGGGGCGGGGGCGGCCGTGGTTCCCAAACCTTTCAGTTTCTCTTCCCCTTGTGTGTCTTTCCCTTTCGTGTGTTTATGTGCACACGTGTGTGCACTGTCCACCTCGGTGTGTGCATGTGTGTACATGTGTGCACCTGTATGTACGTGTGCACATACACTATCCATCTGCATATGTGTTTGTATGGATCTGTCTGTGCCGCTTGCATACGTGTGCATTTGTCCACATGTGCATCTTTGTGTCTGTGTGTTTGTACATGTGTGTGCATCTGTGTGTGTGTACCTGTTCACGTGTGTACACGTGCATGCTCACGCAAACCCTATGCTCGGCCATGCATCCCGACAGTGCTCAGCTGCCCCGGCCCCCCCATGAATCGGACCTGGAGCCCCCAGGGGTGTGGCCAGATGTGGCCTGAGCTGCTCCTGGGGGCTCGGGGAGAGAAGCAGGAGCCTGGCAGGGAGGCTGGGGTGGCCCGATCCCCTCCCCAAGTGAGTCGGGGGTGGCGTCTTGGAAAGTAGACTCCGGCTAGACCCCGGCCCAGTGCAGCCACCTCTGGGGGTGCCATGATCCAGGCTCTGATGCTGCCAGCTGGTGGGGACAGGGCCTGGGGGGGCCCGGGGCAGTGCAGGGCCAGAGCAGGGCCCAGTGGGGGTTGCAAGGCCTGGTGGGGGGTCAGGGCCAGGGGCAATGCAGGGCTGGGGTGGGGGGCAGGTGCAGGACCTGGGGGGCCAGGGCTTGGTGGGGGGTGGCAGGGCTTGGTGGGGGGCTGCGGGTGGATGTTGCAGTCTGGCTGCTCCCAGCCCCTCTACCAGGGGCTGCCCCCGGCCTCCCCCCAGGAGTTTCCAGACCGGTGCCATTGTTGGCCCCCACGGGCGCCTCTTGCCCCTCCCTGCCGGACGCCCCCCCCTTCTCTTCCCCTGCAACTGGGACAGAACCCAGGACTGCCAGCTCCTCCCGCTAACCACTAGTCCCTCCACCCTTCCCGGAGCCACAAGTAGACTCTGAGGACCTGACGCACGGGGCTGGCTCTAACCACTAGACCACAGCTGGGCCCCCGGTCCTGGGGGGAGACTGGGACAGCGGGGGGGGGGGTGCACTGGGACCTGGGACGCCTGGCTCCTGTCCAGCTCTGGAAGGGGACTGGGATCTAAGGTGGGGGGTGTGCAGGGGGGGCTGGCAGGCCGGACACCTGGGCTCTCAGCCCTGGGGCGGGAGTGCAGGATGGAGCACGGGCAGGGCGGGGGGCTCGGATGCCTCCAGCGCTGGAGGAGAGCAGGATCTGGGGGCGGCGCAGGAAGGGCTGGGAGCCCGGACACCTGGCTTCTCTCCAGCTCTGGGAGGGGACTGGGATGGGGGTGGAGGCATGGGGGGAGGGAGTCCGGATGCCCGGGTTCTCCCGGGCTCTGCGAGGGGCGTGGGGCTGGCAGGCCTCCACGGGGAGACCCCATTGCCAATGCCCCCTTTCCGGGGGGGGGCAAAGCCAAGCTGCCCATCCAGGTCAACCCCCACCCCAGCTGAGCCCCCCAGCCTGGCCCCTGGGCGCCGGGCAGGCCTGGTGTGGGTGGGCTGCGGAGCGGGAAGCGGGCGTGTGGGTGGAGGATGTGCGTCAGCGCGGGGGCCGAGGCGGCGCGTGGGAGCTGATGACAGCTGGGCCCAAAATAGCTCCAGCCGAGCCCGGCTGGGCCAGCCCCGGGGGGGGGCAGGGCTCTAATCCTGGGGGGGCCATACTCCCAGCCAGGGGCCTGGGTCTCCCCCAGAACCCCCCCTGATGCCCCCACAAGCCCATTCCTGGGGTCTGGCAGCACCGGGCTGGAGGGGCCTGGGGGCTGCAGAGGCTCAGGGTGGGCTGCACCCATGGCCACCAGGCTCTGCAAGGGGGGGACTCGGATGCCTGGGCTCTCTGCCCGGCGCTAGGCAAGGATCAAGAGCCGGGGGGGGGGTGCTGGGAGCCAGGACTCCAGTTCGGGAGGGGAGTGGGGGGGTGCAGTGGTTAGAGCAGAGGGGCTGTGAACCCAAAGGCAGGTCACGTGGCCAGGAGCTGGGACACCCCCCGTGCAACGGGGAAGGGGGTGCTCTGTTCTTGGCACACAAGGTGCAGGGCAGGGGCTGCAAGTTGGGAGTGTGGGGCACCGGCAGGGTTGAGGGAACAGGGGGCTGCAGGGTACCTGGAGGGCTGGGGGAGGTGCAGAGGGCTGTGGGTCAGGAGTGAGGGGCGCTGGTGGGCTGGGGGGCACAGGTTGGAGCAGGGGCACCCCAGGGGCGGGAGCTGAGCCCAGAGGTGCGTGTGCCCATGCACATGTGTGAGGTGGGTGTTGGTGTGTGCCCCCCCCCGGCTCTGGGATCTGGGAACAGGCGGAGATGCCGCTTCAAGGCGTGACGGCACGTGGGCGGCTTGGCCTCCTGCCCGGCGCCCCGGCTGCGTTGCATGGAGCCACGGCCCCCGCCATATAAATAGCCAGACGTGAGCACAGCAGAGTGGAGGGGGCCTTGCAGGGCTGGGGTCTTCCCCATCTCTGTCCTCTGTTGCACAGCCCCTTGTGTCAGCACTCACACTCGTGCGAGGCAGGGCTCGGCACAGCCCAGTGGGTCTCACGAGGCCTGAGAGGTCATGGGGTCACTTCTCACCAGTCCAGGCCCTGATGCAAATCCTGTACGGGGTGGGGGGGAGGAGTGCGAGGCACCTTTGCACAAGCGAGTGTGACCACACGACGGGGTGCCACGTGGATCCGGGCCCAGCTGGGAAGGAACACGACGGCTGGGCCAATGCACAGGGGAGGGGAGGGAAAGCTCGGCTCCAGGCCCCACGGCTGGCTGGAGGGAGAAATGGGCGCCGCGTTCACCCTGGAACCTACCAACAACTGCACACGATCCAGGAGCAGCGCCAGGCAGTGCCCGCAGACTTAACCCTTTCACTGCCGGCCCAGCTGGCAGCGCTGGGCCTGGGGGCGCGGCCAACTCTCCTCTCCCTAACCTCTCCCCCCACAGGGTATTCCCTGGGGCAAAGGAGAGCAGCCTCCTGGCTGGCGCAAGGGGCATCGCCCGCCCAGTGCCAGGGCCAGGCCTGGTTTAAAGGGGTGGGCAATCAGGCAGGCAGGGGTTAATGGGGGCGCGGGGGCGCAGTGTGTGGGGGGCACATTCCTCTGCAGCCTCAAAGGGCAGGAGGGGGTGGCACCACCCACCTTTTCCCTCGCCCTGCTGCCCTGTATGCATGCGGGTGTGCACGTGCTGGTCGGCCTGCGTGTGTGTGCACACGCACCTGCGTTTGCATGCATGTGTATGTGTGCGTGTGCGCGCACAGGCATGTTGTGGCGTGCGCGCATGCCCATGCTGCGTGTGTGCAGGCCTGCTTGAGAGTGAGCCCACACGCGTGTACCCATGTGCACACACCCTGAGGTGCAAGCGCGCGGGGGGGTGGGGCGCGTGTGCCCCGTCGTGCACACGCGCGTGCAGCCCCCCGCCGGCGCCCGCGGGTCCGGCCCCGGTGCTCGGCGCTGCCCCCCGCCCGGCCCGGCCCGGCTCGGCTCGGCTCTGCCCGGGGGGGCGGCGCTCCCGCCCCCGGAGCCGCCCCCGCGCACCCGCGGCCGCCGCTATTTCCCCGCGCAGCCGCGTGGAGCCGGGCCAGAGCGAGCGCCGCGCGCGGACCCGCCGGATCGGGCCGGGACCCCCGGGATCGCGATCGCGGCCGGGACCCCCATGCCCGGGGCGCCGCGCCCGGCTCCAGCCACCGCCGTGAGTCACCGGGGGAGGGGCTGGGCTGGGCCGGGCTGGGCTGGGCTGGGCCGGCCGGGGGAGGGGGGCCCGGCGGTGCCACCTACCCCCTCCCGTGCCAGCCTGGTGCCCC
Organism: Crocodylus siamensis; assembly: GCF_052110815.1. Lineage (NCBI taxonomy): Eukaryota > Metazoa > Chordata > Crocodylia > Crocodylidae > Crocodylus > Crocodylus siamensis. The sequence goes on from NC_143400.1 coordinate 6,490,010, forward strand.
CAGGCCCCCCCCCCGCGTGGTGCCCTCCTGCCCCCAGTGCCTGGAGAGGCTGCGGGGGTGGGGGGACGACACACTGGCAGCCGGGCCCCCCCCACGGCAGCGCCCGCCCCCCAGTGCCACAGAGGGGCACCAACCAGAGGCCAGGCCAGGGTGCAGGGGTGCGATGCCATCGGAGCCCACCGGGGGGGGGGGCGGACGGAGGGTGGGGACGGGAGTGGGGGTACAGGGCTGGGTGGAGATGCAGTGCCAGGCATGCAGTGAGGTAAGCACAGGGCAGGCCTGGAGGGGGGGCACAGTCCAGGGCTGTGCAGTGCAGCAGTGGGGGTTGGACACGGGGTGCAGCGTGGGGATGAGCCGTGACCCAGGGGTGTGGTGCAGGGCCCGGCCGTGAGCGGGGGGGCAGCACGGAGCCGGGCAGTGACCCAGGGGTGCAGTGCGGGGCCACGGGGGTATCTATGGGCACAGCGAGGCACTGCAGTAGGACCTAGGGGTGCAGCACAGGGCTGGGCACGGATCCACAAGCGCAGCACAGGGCCGTGCCGTGTCCCGGGAGTGCAATGCAGAGCCGTGCAGGGATCCACGGGCACACGCGGGGCCGGACCATGACCCTGTGCCCACCCCTCTCTCCACAGGCCCCAGGCACACCATGGCGCTGCCGCGCACACTGGGTGAGCTGCAGCTGTACCGGGTGCTGCAGCGCGCCAACCTGCTGTCCTACTACGAGACCTTCATCCAGCAGGGCGGGGACGACGTGCGCCAGCTGTGCGAGGCGGGCGAGGAAGAGTTCCTGGAGATCATGGCGCTGGTGGGCATGGCAGCCAAGCCGCTTCACGTGCGCCGCCTGCAGAAGGCGCTGCGCGAGTGGGCCGCGCACCCCGGGCTCTTTGGGCCCCCAGTGCCTGCCCTGCCAGCCCGCGTGCCCCCCCTCCTGCCCGATGTGCCCCTGGAGCCGCGGTCCCCATCCCCGCCCAGCCCCGAGCGGGACGAGGAGGGCAGCGCCTCGCCAGGGGAGCCCGAGGCGCTGGAGCCGGCGCTGGTGAGGGCTGTGGCTGAGGGCGTGGAGCGGCTGTTGCCCGGCGGCCCGCGGGCCGCAGCCGAGCCTGAGCCGGGGGCCCTGCAGCGTGTGGGCCGGCGCCTGGCACGGGCTGTGGGCCACGTCTTCCAGATGGACGACAGCGACCGGCGCAAGGTGGGCGAGATCCGGCGGCTCAGTGCCATCTACGGCCGTGGCGAGGGCCGGCGCCGCGAGGGCCGGCGCCTGTCGCTGCAGGAGGTGAGCGGGTGCCCGTGGGCCCAGGGGCAGCTGGCACAGCTCTGGGGGGTGGGCAATGGGTCCACGGGCGGAGGCCAGGACACTTGGGTCCTCTAAACTCTCAGCTGCGCCCGCGCAGAGCCAATAGCCAGGACCCCGGGGATCTCGGCCTGGGGCCACGGCCCAGTGATTACAGCTGGAGACCGGGACTTCCCTGTGGATCTTTCCTCCGCCTGTCTGCCTGATGCCCCCCAGCCCAGCCCAGCCCTGGGGGTGAAGGTGGGGGGCACAGATCCTGCCCCTGCCCCCGCTCACAGCTCTGCCCCCACAGCTCACCATCAACGAGGCAGCCGCCCAGTTCTGCCTGCGGGACCAGTCGCTGCTGCTGCGGCGTGTGGAGCTCTTCTCGCTGGCGCGGCAGGTGGCGCGGGAGAGCGCAGGGATCGGCCCGGCCCCCGCACCCAGGTGGGAGCCTCCCCCACACCCTCCTTCCCCATCGGGGGAGTTCCCCGCCCCCACCTTTCCCCAGCCAGGAGTTTCCGGGGTGGGAGGGCAGGGCCTGTGGGGATGCAGCCACCTCTGGGGTGGGAGGTGAGGGCGGCTGGGTGGGGGTGGCTTGGATCCTCCTCCCTCAGCTGGGCCTGACCCCATCCTGTCCCCCCAAGCAGGCAGCACCCCGAGGAGAGTGGAGCAGGGCAGGCCAAGAGGCTGAAGCAGGAGGTGAGCCGGGGCAGGTGTGTGTATGTGCAGGTCTGCGTGTGCCAGGACGGGCATCTGGGTGCTGCTGTGTGTCTGAACCCAGCTCTACGCCTGCATGTGCGACGTGTGCACAGAGGCGCAATGCATGTGTAGGGGGTGCAGGGATGCATGTGTACGCCTGTGCACCGAGACACGGAGGCTGTGTAGAGGTGTGTGCAATCGCATTTGTGCAAACACGTGCACCCTTGGGCACATGCTCATGGCACTGTGTGCTCGCACCTGTCTAGCGAGTGTACATGTGCAATGAGGCGTGTGACGTGTGTAGCTGCATGCATGCACGCGCAGCAAGACGTGCATTGTGTGGGGAGGCACGTGCAGTGATACATGTGCCCATGCACGCCTCGCTGTGTGTGCATGCATGTACCCATGGATTCTGCTGCAGCAACCCACTTGCATGCGTACTCCAGGAACACACATGTGTATGCCAAGGTAAGGTGCATGTGCTGTGAAAGGCGGGGGGATTCACCATGGCCAGGGCTGCCTCCCTGACCCTGCTGTGCCCACAGGTGGGGGAGCAGAGCCGCCCCGAGCCCCCGGTGCCGCCAGGGGGGCCTGAGACCTATGTGGCCCCAGGCAGAGCAGGTGCTGAGGACGATGCCAGCTTGTCGGGGGACAGCCTGGATGGGCCCCTGCAGGGTGAGTGGGGGGGGCGGGGGGGCATTAACCCTGCCACAGCCATGGGGCTGGGGAGGGCAGCATGGCGCATGCAGCAGCCCCAGCTCCAGCCTGCAGCGGCAGGAGGGCAGTTCTGCCCCAGGAATAGTCCCCCCCCCCAACACCCCCACCTCCATCTCCACAGCAGCAGGACCCTGCCCCCAGCTCACACCCCCCCCCACCTCCGCCCCTGACCTGCCTCCCCACGGGCTGTGGAGCCGGCACATCCTGCAGCAGACGCTGATGGACGAGGGGCTGCGCCTGGCACGGCTGGTGTCACACGAGCGGCCCGGGCACCTCAGCCCCTGCCTGCCCAGCAAGGCCCCAGGGCCCGGTGAGTGACCCCCCCAGCTCAGGGGGGCAGGGGCTGGGGGGCGGGAATGGGGCACAGGAAGGATTGTAGGAGGCAGGGGTTGCAGGGTGGGAGTGAGGGGCACCACAGGGCTGGGGGGGTCAGGAGTGAGGGGCATTGCAGGGGCAGGGGCAGGGGCAGGGGCTGGGACTGCCTGCCCTGACCATGCCCCCCCACCCTCCCAGAGCTGGACAACGGCCTGCCCGAGCGGGGGGCTCCGGCCCAGCCCGAGAGCTGCCGGAGCAGCATCAAGGTGGAGCCCGAGACCAGCCGGCAGTGAAGGCCCACCCCGCCAGACCCCCTCACCAAGCAATAAGGCCCCTAGGGGAATCCACCCCCCACGACTGCCTCATGGAGCCCCCAACCCCCTCCCACCCTTGCCTTTAATTTAACCCCTTGTAGCCCCTTGCCCCCTTACCCCAGGACCCGGCACAAGGCCCCCACAGGCGCCAGCCCCTCACCACCCTGCTGAGACCTTGCTCCCACATGCGTGTGCACACGCCCCCCGGCAACCCACACACACACCCAGGCCCACCCACTCAGGCCCACACTGCACTCAGACATGCGTGTGCACCCCCTGCAACCCACATGGACACACATGCAGACATGCACATGCTACACCCTAACGCCCAGACCCACAGACACGTGCCCCATGTGCTCCCACTGCACCCCCATGAATGCAGATACAGATGCACGCGCACATGCACACGTGTCCACCTTCATGCAATCCTCACACATGGTCAAATGCAGCTGTGTTCACCCCCACTGCCCAAACACCTCTGGTGCACACACCTCCCTTGCACATGCACACAACCTGGCTGCGCGCCCATCCTGCCTGTGGTGGTGGGGGACACACCAGGATCCACATGCCTCCAGTAGGCGATGCTCCCCCCCTCCCCGCACAACCTCACAGTTGCGAGGGGTATCACTGGTAGGACAAATTGGAGGAACACCCCCACCCCCCTACAGAAGACCCCCTCAGCGTGGACCCCAGCCCCACTGCAGGGCCTAGACCTGCACCTGGTGGGGGGAGGGAGCTGTGGGGCCCTGCACCTGCCCGGGACCTCAGCCCCTCGGTGCCGTCTCCTTTGTACGTGTACAGTAGATTATTTATTTTGTTATTTTGGAATAAAACTTTATTTTATGGCTTATTTTCTGTCCCTGCCCCCACAACATCCTGTCCATCGCCCGGGTTATGAGGAGTCACAGGGAAAGGAAGGGGGGCAGGGGGCTGCAGGTCAGGAGTGAGGGGCACCGGCCAGGCGAGGGGCTGTGGGTCTGGAGTGAGGGGCACCAGCAAGGGGGTGCAGGTTGGGAGTGAGGGGCACTGGCCGGGCTGGGTGGAAGGGGATAAGAGGCTGTGGGTCAGGAGTGAGGGGCACCAGCAAGACTTGAGAGGGGTAGCATATGCACTGCTCATTCCCTCCACCTGTCCCAGCATGCTTTGCGGTCCCAGCCTGTGCCTGGGCCTCGGCCCCCGTGCTGCTCTACCAGCCCAGCAGTTGCCCCCTCTGGGGGGCTCCCCGGATCCCGCTGCTGGGGGGACAGAGCTGCTGGCAGGGCTGGAAGGAGCTGGATGCCTCCCCCCCAGCTGCAAGCTCTGTCCAGGCTGGGGGGAGGGGTCTATACAGGGAGGGCTTGTGGGACCCAGTCCTTCTTGCCTGGCCCCTGGGGGGCCCAGGGGCCATGGCCTCGTGCACGTCCAGTGAGGGGTGCTACTACCAGCTGTGGTTGGCAACGGTGTCCAGGCCAGGAAAGATGCTATGGGAGCCGGGCAGGTGTGGGGTGGGGTCCTCGTGCTGCCCCTCCTGCAGCAGCTGGTCCAGGTGCTCCAGCCCATCCTCTCCCATCCTGTGGAGGAGGGACACAGGGTGAGACCTTGCAGGGGCTACCCCAGTCCCGTAAGGCCTCCCAAGCTCCTTACCACTGGGGGGAGGGGGGCGGCATGAAGCTGGTGTCCAGGGCTGGGGAGACCCCTGTGAAGGTGCCGGGGTCCAGGTCCAGCATCTCTGTGTCCAGCTGCTCTGTGGACTCGGTGCTCAGCAGGAAGGGCAGATGGAGCCTGGGGAGGGCAGCACTGAGGGGGGGTGCCAGTCTGTGGTGCCCTCCTGCCTTCCAGGGGACTGGCCAGATCCTGGGGTGCTACCTGGTGTATGGGGGGTGGGGAGCAGAGCAGCCCCCCACCCCTAAGACCCCAGTCCTTACCGTGTGTCTGGTGCGTTGCTGAAGGCATCGGGGCAGGAGGGTACCCTGGACACAGTCGTCATGGCGACAGACACCATCTGTGAGGGGCTGTGGGGAACAGGGGTGCAGGTTGAGGGGGGTCAGGGGGGACCCTGACCCCAAAGTTGCCCCCAGTGGGGCGGCTGTGGTACTCACTTGTGGTAGTGGGGGGGCGTCATCTCCGTGTGGGAGTAGCATGTCATAGGAGTGCTGGGGTCCAAGCCCTGGAGGCTGCAAGCAAGGGCAATGCTAGCTAGGGAGCATGGCTCAGCACCCCACACCAGCCCCAGTGCATTATGGGTAACTGAAGCTTCCTGGAACTGGCCCCCCCCACTTCCGGGGGCCTAGGCACTCACCATATGTTGGAGGGCAGGGGCTCATTGGGGTGCCAGGGTACTGGGGGCACTCCCATGGGGCCAGGCTGCTGCAGCTGCAACACCCTGGAAGGACACAGCCTGGTGAGACGGGCAGGTACTTGTACACGTGTGTGCCAGCAGACATGAGCACTTGTGCACATGCATAGAGGCGCATGCAGAAATGCAGGCCTGCACTCCCATGCACGCACAGGGCTACCCATGCATGCATCTGCAGACATGTGTGCACACCTATGCACATTCACAACCAAGCACAGGCATCTATGCAGGCAGGCATGCACATGTGCAGAAATATGCACATAAACACACACATCTACACCAACAGGTACACACAGAGATGCACATATGTACACAGATAAGCACGCACGCACACACATGCCCAGAGCCAGCAGCTCCCTGGCACACGTGCACACACCTCTCGCTCTCCACCGTCATCTTGATGGTGGTGGGCACGTAGCCACGGCCATCCTTGGCCATCTGCTCTTCTGTGGGGGAAATGGCAGTGAGACCCCTTGGGGGGTGCAGCAGGGTGTGGGGGGAAGCAACACTTCACTACACCCCCAGCCTGAACCACAGACTCCCGCAACTTCTTGGGGGTAGGGGGTGATGCAGGAAATCTCTGGGTACAGGTTGAGAGTGAGGGCACCAGCAGGTCTGGGGGAGGGGCAGGGGCTGTGGCTCAGGAGTGAGGGACATGGTGGGGAAGCAGATGCTGTGGGTTGTAAGTGAGGGTCACCAGGGGGGCAAGGGCTGAAGGGCACCAGCAGGACTGGAGGGGACAGGGGGCTGCAGGTTGGGAATGAGAGGCAGGAGAGGGATTGAGGAGCTGCAGGTTGGGAGGGAGGGGCAGCAGCAGGGCTGGGGGGCAAGGGCTGCAGGTAGGGACTGAGGGGTGTCAGCAGGGTTGGAGGGACCGGGGGTCCTGGGGTGGGGGGCTCACTGTTGTAGTGGTTGCCAAAGGCCTGGTCCTTGGGGATGTTGGGGTAGAGGTTGCGCAGCTGCACCAGGTCGCGGATGCGGTCGCCCAGCGAGCGGATGGACAGGTCCTTGGCCGAGAAGGGCTGGATGTTTTCCACCTGCCAGCTACCTGTGGGGTGGTGGGGGGCAGCAGTCAGCCCCCGCTGTGGGCAGTCAGACCCCCCCCTCCCACCCCTACGCACCATCCTCAGCCCGGGCCAGGTAGGCGATGGTGACACCGCCGATCTCGGAGTCGCTATAGCGCAGCAGGAAGGTGCCATCGGGCGCAGTGCTCAGCAGCCGGCTCACGTACTGCTTGCTGATGAAGCCCCTGATCAACCTGTGATGGCAGGTGGGGGTCAGGGGTCAAGAGTCACCACCCCCTGTGCCGCAGCACAGGAGGGAAGGGGTTCAGGCAGGGCAAGGCAGGGGCTCAGACAACTGGGTCCCCTCTGGCCACACAGACCTGTCAGACCAGTAGCTCTTGAGGCAGCGCTTGGTGAGGTCCAGGACGCCATCAAACCACTGCCAGAAGGTGAAGCCACGGCCTGGCAGGATCTCCTGGGGGTGGGGAGGGCATGAGACCAAGGGAACCCCCCCCAGCCCTGCCAGTGCCCCTCACTCCCAACCTGCAACACCCTTTGCCCTGCTGGTGCCCCTCATTGCTGACCTGCAGCCCCCCTATGCAGCTAGTGCCCCTCACTCCCAACCCACAGCCCCCCACCTTGTTGAACTGGGCCCAGGACACGGGGCGCCCAGTGAAGGCCTCAGGGCCAGCGCTGTGGTCGTTGAAGATCTTCTGGGCCAGGAAGAAGAAGTGCTCGGGCTGCAGCCCCCGGGTGGTCTGCACTTCGCTCATGAACTTGAGGTTCAGCGTCTCGCACATGCGCTCCCAGGGCACCCGCTCGGCCACCACGAAGGGCACCCGGTCCTGGGGGAGAAGTGGGGAAGCAGTGCTGGCCTGGACGCCTGGCTTCCCCCCATGCCTGGCCCTGGTGCCAGAACCCAGGTGTCTGGGCTCCTAGCGTGCCCCTCTGACCGCTGCCTTCCCAGGGTGGGACAAGAACGCAGGCATCTGGGCCCCTGGTGCCCCCAGGTCCCCCCTGCTGGACCCTGCACCCCCCCACCCCAGGCTGGGAGGGAACCCAGGCATCCAGGGCACTCACGGGCTCAGCAAAGGCATTGTCCCACAGCACCGTGGCCTTGGCGTTGTTGTCCTGGTTGCCATGGACGATGACCACGATGGGTAGTGACAGCACCTGGGGGGGGCCGGGGCATCATGGTGGGGGCACCACCAATTTTGGCAGGCGTGTCCCAGCATGCACTGAGGCTTGTACAGGGGGGGCTCCAAACCAGGAGCCCTGTAGCGGTGCCCCCAGATATGGAAGGAGCCAAAGCTGATGGGCTCCCAGAGCAAAGGGACCCAGGTGTCCGGGGTGGGTGGTACCTGGAGGGGCAGGGTGAGGTTCCCAGGGCTGAGGGAGACAGTGACACTGAAGAGCACAGCGCACTTCTCCTCTGTCACTGACTCTGAGCCCTTCCGCTCGCAGCGCTTGATCTTCTTCAGCAGCTGGGATGGGGAGAGAAAGGGGGTCACCCCAGGCTGCCAGGGCCCTTCACTCCCAACCTGCAGCCGCCTTCCCCCCTTAGCCCTGCCGGTGCCCCTCGCTCCTGACCGGCAGGTCTCCCAGCCCTGTGGGTGCGCCTCACTCCTGACACACAGCCCCCTGCCCCCCCAGCGCCACGGTGCCCGTCACTCCCGACCCGCAGCCCCCCCACTTACAGCGTTTTTGAAGACGGCGCAGCAGCTGCCCGCGCCCAGGTTGGTCTCCAGACTGACCACATTGTGCAGAATCTCACCCGTGCTCTCACTACGGGGTGGGGGCACAGTCAGGGAGAGGTGAACAGGTCCACCCCCCACCCCCCCACACACACCTAGCCTGGGCTCACCTGAGGGTGCTGGAGCCCTGGGCCAGGTCCCGCGCCTGCTTCTCGGTGACGACATCGGCATGCACGGTGCAGGGGCGGGGGGCAGCTGCCAGCAGCCGTGGGCCCAGCAGCAGCCGCACGCCTGCCTGGAACTTGGTCTGTGTCTTCAGCACCTGCGGCGGCTGCTTCTCCACCACAAAAGAGCTGGGGGGTGCCAGGGTGGAGTTGGGGGGGGGGGGGCATTTCCCGCCCCCTCCCCCCCCCAGGGCTGCTGGGGCCACTCTCCTCATCCTCTGGCTCTGACCTGCCCCCGGAGAGCCTCGAGGACTCGCAGGGGACCAGGGGAAAGGGGCTGGGGGGTTCCTGGATTCTGCCCCGGTACCTTTTGACGAGGGAGGTGAGGACATCGTTGAGCCTCTCCAGGAGCCGGGCAAGCGCCTCAGCCCCCAGCTCGGCCCCTGCGGCCATAGCCTCCTGCTGTAGCTGGAAGAGCACATCTACCAGCCCCTCGCACCTGCGGGAGGGCATGGCTGAGTGGGAGGGGGGCCTCCTGGTGCCCCTCACACCCAACCCGCAGCCCCCCCACCCTGCCGGTGCCCCTCACTCCCAATCCACAGCTCCCTGCCCTGCCAGTGCCTCACTCCTGACCCATATCCTCCCCGCAAAGGTGCCCTCACTCCCGACCTGCAGCCCCCTGCCCTGCTGGTGCCCCTCACCCCGTCCCACAGCCCCACCTCTTCTGCAGCGGGTCCAGGCTCTCGTCGAAGGTGGCGCCGTTTCCTGCCAGCTGCTGGTGCCGCTTCCAGATCTGGATCCTCTTCAGCACCTGTTGCTTGGCCCCTTCCAGCTCCTTCATGGCCTCCAGCAGCAACGCAGGCAGCTCCTGGCACAGCAGGATTGGGGAGAGGGTCTGGGGGGGTGTCCCTACCTGCCCTAGGCTGGCCCCAGTCCCAGTTCCCTGATCAAGCTCCATGCCCAGACACCTGGGTCCCACATCCACCTCCAGCCTGGCTCTGCAGCATCCCCAGCTGCACGTTGCCCCATGCCTCAGTATCTCCAGCTCCGACCCCCAGCACCAGCTCTGGGCCACTTACGCTGCCTGCGCCTGTTGCTTCCGTCTTCGGCTGGGAGCCCTGCAGACCTGTGGGGGCACAGCCTGGTGGGGCATGGGGCAACCTGGTCACCCCATCACAAGGATGGACCCTCCCTCTGGAGACCCTTGAAACCTGGGGACTGCAGGGCTGGTGGGGAGCTTAACACTCCCTTGTTCCCCCACTCCCCCTGCAAGCCTCCTAGGGCCACAAGGCATGGGTGAAGGGTCAGGAGTCTCAGAGGAAGAGACTAGGGAATGGGAAAACTGAGGCATGGGGTGTCCTGAGGCTGGAGGAGGTTGTTGGGATTACCAGCCTGGGGAGGGGAGGGGAGGGAACTATGGGGCTGGGGAAACTGAGGCAGAGGGCACACCTGAGGCCGGGGTGGAAAGGAGACGAGAAAACTGAGGCATAGGTCACCCCAACCTGGAGTGAGAGGACTGGGATTTCCTAAAGTGGATAGGGAAACTGAGGCACAGGTTGTCATAAGGCTGGGATTCCCTGAGGGAGGGATGGGGAAACTGAGGCACAGCCCCCCACCAGCTCCGCTTACCAGGTCGTGCCTGGCGCCGCGCCTGGAGCTCGCGCACACGGTGCTGCAGCCGCTGCAGCTCCAGCCCGAACTTCATCTCCTCCTGCTGCCGGTGAAAGCCCAAGGGCAGGTGCCGGTCCTGGGGGGCACAGGGGGAGTGTGAGGCTGTGGGACCTGGGGACACCCCGGGCCCTCTGGGGGCGGGGGGCACAGGGGTCTCACCTGCTTCATCACGGCCGCCTTCTCCTCCTGCAGCACCCGGCGCACAATGCCCAGAAGCCGCAGCGGGTCATGTCTATAGGTGCCCTGGGGGATACGGGGGGTGGGCCGTGAGCCCCTGTGCAGCCCTGCCGCCCCTCTGCCACGGGCTGAGACCTGGCGAACTTGCCGCAGGCTCCGGCTCTGGCCCCTCCGCACCCCCCACCCCATACCTCGAGGCTGGCAATGTGCTGCAGCAGCTGGGCCTGTGGCCCGCCACCCCCTGCTAGCGCCTGCAGTCGCTCCAGCAGTGCTGCCAGCAGCGTGCCCGCTGCATCCACACCCGTCACAAACTCCCTGCACAAACAGAGAGGGTTGCGGGGGGGCATGGGACCCTGGAGACGCTGCAGCTCCCCTCACATCACCCCTCAAGGCCCCGTAAACCCCCCCTCACCCCCATGTACCCCCCCACCCCTCTTCATGCCACCCAGACCCCCTAAAGCCCCCTTTACACCCAAGGGGTCCCCAGACCCCCTGGGTCCCCCCCAACCCCCTGTCACACCCCAAAGGCACCCATGCCCCTGCCCCCATCTCCTCTGGGACCCCTTGCCATTGCCCTGGCCCCCCTCACCAGGGCTGGCTCTCCAGCCAGTCGGCCAGGAGGTTGCGCAGGCTGCGCGGGAACTCCCCATAGGCGCTGGCAAGCTGCTCAGGGGGCAGGCATGAGACCCGGCTCCACAGTGACATGGCGGCCGTGACGTCGCCCTGGCAAGAGGCAGTGCGGCCCAGCAGTCAGAGCTGGTGGGCCTCAGTTTCCCTATGGGGCTGGGAGCAGGAATCCCCAGGGGGCAGGGGGAATAGGGAAACTGAGGCAAAGTGAATGTGTGAGGCTGAGGGGACAGCATGGGTTTCCTTGGGGAAACTGAGGCATGCAGGGGTTGAGCAGGGGGCAGGCACCAACGACCCCCAGCACCACGGGCAACCTCTGCCCTCATGGCCTCCATCAGATGCCAAGCCGGGGGTGGGAGAAGCCATGGGAAGGAAGCCAGAGGTGATGTGGGGGTGCAAACCACAGCCAATACCTCCCCACCTGGGCCAGGCCCGAACTGGGGACCCTGGTGCCAGATGGTGCACCCTCCTGGCCCAGCCAGGAAGGCGTTAATGACCCCCCCCACCCGGGCTGGAAATACCACCCCCAGCACTAGGGACACCCTCCCACCAGCCAGGATCAGGGCCACCAGGCTCCTCTGCAGCCACGTAAAACCGGAGGCTGGACTCGAACCCGGACCCACCCCCAGCTCCTGTGAGGCCCCAGGTTTGGCTCCAGGGAAGGGAGGGGCTATCCCAGCATCCCTTGTGGGGTTTCCCAGCATCCCTTGCTACTGAAAAACAGGGGCAGGGAGACCAGGCCACCCTCCAGCTTGGGGGGGGGGGGCAGGGGGGGCAAATAAAAGCCCTACTGCTGCCAGCTGGGACCCCTGGGGTCAAATCCTGCCTGGTCCTGGCTGGGGATCCTGGATGCAGCCATGACACCCACCCCCTGCCCAGCTGTGATGCAACTGGTTTCAGTTCCCATTCAGATTGGGGGGTGGGGGGAAGTCCCGAGCTGGGGGGGGCAGGGGGTCACATGACAGCCCCCACCCCAGGCTTTCTGGTGACTCATAGGGTGTGAGGGTTGGCTGCAACGTGGGTGCTCAGCACCTGGCATTTCCCCATCCCGTGCACCGCAGGAAGGGAGGGCAGGCGGGATGCCACAAGTCTCCCCCCCAGCCACAGGGGTGCAGGATCGGCCCCCTATGCTGCAGCACACATAGGGCCCCACTGGTAAATGGGGCGGGGGGGGTCTCATCCTACCAGAGGCTGCAGGGGAGGGGAGAGATTTCCCAGCAGGATGCCTGGGTTCTCTACACCCCCTACCCCAGCTTCCCAGCAGCCACTGGGGCATGCCTCAGTTTCCCTCTCTCGGAAGGGCCTGTGGAGGGGAGCAGGGACACAGCATGAAACCAGGGGGGTGAGCTGGGCTGGGGTTTGCCCTGCACCAAAAGCCCAGCTGAGTCAAAGGGGGACAAGCAGCTGGGGCTGGGGCTTCCCCCCATGACAACCTGTCACTGGGGAGTCTGGCCTGGGCGATGGGCACCCCAGGGTGGTGAGGCAACTACTGGGCTGGGCAACCCCACCAGGGCACCAGTGCACCCTGGACACCCCCAGGGGCTCTCCTGCAGCTCCTACCCTATCACTGCAGACAGAGAGACCCCTGCTGCTGGGAGAACCAGACCCTTGCTGCTGTCCCCACCCAGCACTACCCCTGCCCGGCGGAGCTGCCCTTTTATACCCCTACTTCCCCTCCCAGCATGCACTGGGGCCTGGCCTACAACTCTGAACTACAACTCCCAGCAGGTCTTGCTCCCAGGGAGCCCAGTGATTGGGGGAAAGCTGCCAGTGGCTCTTAAAGGGCCCCTGCTGCCCCCAATTCCCCCCACCTGCAGGGGGAGCCCCTGGGCTGTGGGGCCCCGCGCCTGCGGCTAGGCCCGGGCGGCACTGGCAGCTGCAGCCAGCGGTGCCAGTGTGGTGAGCACTGTTCAGGCCGGCCTGCCCTGGCGCCCCGCCTGTGCTCTCCTGCCAGCCAGCTGGGGCCACGCTGGGGGGGGGCCCAGGAATTCAGGGGCCCTCCGAGAGCTTGGAAGAAACTCGGGCGCCCGCCAGGAGCTGGGGAGGACCCGGGGCCCCCGGAGCTGGGGAGAACCTGGGAGTCCGGGTGCCCCCCCCGAGAGAGCGCAGGAGCCCGGGTGCCCTCCCGGAGCTGGGGGGGGGCGGAAACCAGGTGTTTGGGAGCCCTCCCCCCCCCAGAGCTGGGGGACAAATCAGGCGTCCGGGTGCCCCCCCCCGAGAGGGCCCAGGAGTCCGGGCACCCCCCTGCCCCCAGCTGGAGGCAACTCGGGAGTCCTGGTGCCCCCCCCAGCTAACAGGCCGCGGTGCCAGGTGTGCCCGTGCCCGGTCCTGGTGGGGGGGCCACTGCCCTTGGGGCTGGGCACAAGGGGGGGTCCCCCGCCCAGCACTCCGCATGGCCCCGCCCCCCGGGCCCAGGCCAGGGGGGGAAACTGAGGCAGGAGCGCGGCGGCAGCGGCGGCGCAGCCAGGCCGGGACACCGGGCACCCGAGCTGCGCAGGGGACCCAGGCGTCCCGCCCCCCAACCCCCCGTACCTGCGCTGCTCCCGGCGGCGGCCGCGGGACCGAGCGCGAAAGCGAAAGTCGAGAGTCAGGAAGAGGGAGGAGGCTGCGGGGGGGGGCACGGCCGGGCTCGGCCGCCCCGCCCCGAGCACGGCCCGCACCCCGCCCCGCACCCCTCTGCCCCCCCGGCCACCTGGGTGCCGCCCCCGCCCCGCGGGATCACCCGCGCCGCGGGGCAGGGAGCTCGGCCCCGGGGGTTTCCAGGCCCCAGACAGGGTCCCCGCCGGACCCCACCGCCTAGCGGCGGCGCTTTGCTACCCCCTGCTGGCGGCGGCGGGAACTGCAGCCCCGACGGCCTAATCCGGAGCGACTGCGCTTCCCGCCGCGTCTGAACGCAGCACCCCGGGGGGCAGGACCCCTCCCCCGGCTCTCGGGTATAAACCAGCCGAGAGCAGGGGCCTCAGGGTCGGGCCCCTAGGACCGCTCAGAACCGGGTCACTCAGGATCGCCCCCCCCCCCCGGCCAGTCAGGATCGGACCCTCAGGATCGGGGCCCCCAGGCCTGTCCTGTGGCTTCGGCCGTGGCGGGCGGGGCCCGGCCCCCCGTGTCGACGTGGCGGCCCCGGTCCGGGGGGGGGGTCCCCGGGGGATAACAACCCCCTACCGCTGCCACGTGGAGCTGGGGAGGCTCAACTCCCCACTCCCTCTTTTCCCTGCGACGCCGCCCGCTGCCACCAGGGGGCACCCGTGCACCGCCGGCCCCCAGGCCCGGGGCACGTGTGTGTTGCACGAGTGTGGGGGGGGCGCACAAGCGGGGGTGTCTATTGTAGAAGGGGCAAAGGTGTTGCACCGGGCTGGGGCGGGGTCGTGTGGCACCAGGGGGGTGTGCTCCTAGTGCACAAGGGACTGTCTGTGGAGTGGGGGGTGCCTGTTGCACAAGGGAGTGTGTGCCTGTCGAAAAAGGGGGTGCCTCTTGTGCAAGGAGGTGTTGATTGCCCAACGGAGTGTGTACCCATCACACAAGGGGGGGTCTGTTGCTCGAAGAGGGGGTATGCCTGTCACACGAAATGGGTGTCTGACTGGGGGGGCCCATGACCAAGTCTTCCCTCTCACAGTCTCCACTCCCCCTGGGACCCTCTGGCTTGAGCTTTTGGGGTGTTGGGGGCAGGGGGTACTTGTGCAGTCCCTGGTGCAGCACGACACCCCCATGCACATGGTTTCTGAGTGAGGGGCAGGGGCTGAGACCCCCTCAGAACTGGGAGGTGGGCACCCTTCACCCGGAACGCCCCCTGGGCCCAGGGCGGGGGGGGGGCTGATCCTGTGCTACCCCCTCCTGCGAGGGGCCTGGGGGGACGACAGTTCCTTCTTTTGCTCTCAGGCTCCCTTCCCCACTCTGTTCTCCAGGTTGGGACTGCCCCACCTCCCCCAGTTCCTAGAGTCAAGGGAACTGGGAATCAGTCCCAGCTGGAAGCTGGGCTCAGCTGAGGCCTGGGGGTGGGGAATGTGGGGGGGTCACAGGCATGTGACCTGCTGGGGGGGGGCAGAAAGGACCCAGCTGTGATTCCAGCCCTGACATCCCCCAGCTGCTGTGCCCCTACAATCCCACATGTCCTGGCCTGGAGGTCAGTGCTGTGATTTTCCACCCCAGCCCTGGACTGAGCTGGGAGTCGGGACACCTGGGTCCCTCTGCCCTTGCCCTGTGGCACCCCTGTGCCTCAGTTTCCCCAGCCCTGCCCCTCCATCCCACAGGCCTTGAGGCAGGGAGCGCAGGCCTGGGGGCTTCCAAACTCGCTTCCCACCCCCCGCCCCATCTCCTGCCCTGAGCACAGGGGAGTGTCTTTCACATGAGGAGGGTTGTGGTCCTGTTGCACAAGAAAGTATGCACACCTGTTGCACAAGGGCTGTGTGTGCCTGTTGCATGGGGTGTCTGTCACACGAGGAGGGATGTGGGCCTGTTGCACGAGGAGGGCTGCACACCTTTTGTACAAGGGCTGTGTTGCATGGGGGTGTCTGTTGCACAAGGAGGAATATAGGGTTGCTTCTGAACAAGGTGTGCACACTGGTTGCACAAGGGCTGTGTGTGCCTATTGCACAAGCAGATGTCTGTCGCACAAGGAGGGATATGGGCCAGTCACAGGAGGGGGATGTACTCCTGTCGCACGAGGAGTTGTCTGTCGCACAAGGGCTGGGTGCCTCTTGCCCCCTAGGCTGCTGCCCACCTGGGCGGGCCTGGCTTTGCCAGGAGCCTGGAGGTTTGCAAAACGCCCTGTGGCTCCCACCCAGGACCGTGGCACCTCCTGCCCAGCCAGCCTCAGCAGGGGGGCCGCCCTGCCCTAGAGCCCCCCAGGGCTGATGCACCCAGCCCCCAGCTGCACGGTCGGTCTTGTGCTCTGCTGGGAGGGTGAGCCCCTGCCACCTGACCTGAAATGCAGCTGCCTCTGGGGTGGAACCAGCTGTGTGAGTTGGGGAAGGAAGGCTGGGTCCTTCAGTGCCTGGGGGGAACGCGGGGCGGGGGGGGGGGAGGTGCTGTCATTAGTCTCCAGGGGAAACAGAGCAGCCCTAAGGGCTGCCAGGCCCCTCCATGCAGGGGAGGGATCCTCTGCCTATCCCTGGACTCCTGGGTTCCCTGTACTGCTGCAACCCCCCCCCCCCCGCCAGACCTGGGTGCAAGTGTCCTCCCCAGAGGTTGGCTGGGTTTTACTGGTGGGGGGGGGGGCGCATCCTGGCTGCAAAGTGCAAGCACTATCACACTGCACGGGGTCAGGTAGCCCCCCCCTTGCACTATCACACTGGGAGGTTAGGCAGTCCCCCCCTTGCACTGTCATTCTGGCAGAGTGGTTGGGCAGCCCACCCCTTTAAACTGTCACACTGCAGGAGGTCAGACAGCCCCCCTTCACTATCACACTGGGGGGGTCAGGCCCCCTCTTGCACTATCACACTGCAGGAGGTCAGGCAGCACCCCCCGCACTATTGCACTGGGGAGGGCTCAGGCCGCCCCCTTGCACCATCCCACTGGGGCGGGCCTAACCCCCCGGTCGCAGAGCTCCCCTGGGCCCTTCGCACACCCCATCCCCTCCCTCTCCGCGCATGCGTGGTCCGCGCCCCCCCCGCCCATGACGTCAGGCAAAGGCGGCGCGAGCCCCCCCGCCCCTCACGGAGCCGACCCCCCCCCCCCCTCGCCTCGCGCCGCCCCCCGCTCGCAGTGCACCGGGCGTCCGCGCGGAGCGGGTGGGGGGGTCCGGCCCGTGCATGAGCCCGCAGTGAGGAGCAGCCCCCGGCCCGGCCCGGCCATGCCCGCCCGCGGCCCCGCGCTGCTGCTGCTGGGGCTGGCGGCCGGCCTGTGCCTGGCGCTGGACGGTGAGTGCCCCGCGCGGGGCCGCGGCTTTGTCGCGTCTGCGACCCCCGGGGCCGGGGCCGGGGGCGTTGGCAAGGCCCCCCGGGAGCCGCCCTCCGTGGGCCGGGCTGATCTGAGCCCCCCCAGGCTGCGGGGCTTGGGCACAGCGGTGTCGGCAGTGCCCCCCTCGGGAGGGACCCTCCGTGGGGCGTGAAGTGGGAGCATTGCACCCCCCGGCCCGGCTGGGGGGCTTCAGGACAGGGGTGTCTCCAAGGCCCCTCCCGGGTGGGGCAGGGATCTCGGACCCGCCCAGGCTGGGGGGCTTGGGGGTAGGGGTGTGGGCAAGGCCTGCCCCGAAGCAGGAGTATTGGACCCTGCGTGGGTGCCCCCGTCCTTGCACCGCTGGGTGCCCGGGGATGGCGGGGGAGACCGAGGCCCTGGGCTTGAGGGGGCTCTGCCATGACAGGCGCTCAAATGGGGCGGGAGGAGCTGGATTTGCCCCCCCACCCCAACTCTGATTGGTGGGGGCCGGGGGAGGCAGGTGATGGGCCCCCCCCCGGCCTTTGGGAAGGAATCTGCCCCCCCCATCAAATCCCCCCTCCCGGCGCTGCATTGCGCCGCTGTGCGTGACATGGCATCTCCCCGTGGCCGAGAGGGGGAACGGCCAGGAGGGTCCTGGGGGCCCTGGCCCTACGGCAGGGGGACATCCCTTCGGTCGCGGGGGCTGGGTTGAGCCCCCCTGCACCCCGGTCTGGCCGCAGGGCAGGGGAGAAGAGAGTGTGGCTGAGCCCCATGGGCTGCCGCTTGGGTCCTCTTTTCCAGCTGGCCGCTGCTCCCCTGCATCACGCACGGCTGGGGCGACACCAGCCTGCCCAGCTGGGCCCCAGTGTGGGGGGTGGGGAGGAGACGGGACAGCACCTCTGCTTTCAGGCGATGAATTTTGGGCATCTTCCAGCCTCCCCCCCGCTCCACTTGCTCCCTGCGGGGCCGCAGTTGGGGCTGTACGCATCTCCGCTGGGTGGTACGGGGGATGCTCCGTCGCTTTGCACTCTCCTGAGACCGGGAGCAATCAGGGAGCAGTGTGGCACCATGGGCTGGGGTGGGGGGCAGCGGGGGTCATCCAGGGTCATGCAGGGAGCGGGGGGTGTGGGGGGCTGAGACCTAGAGCCCAGCAGAGGCTGCTCCTTGCTGGGGTAGAGCGGGGCCGGTCGTTGGCTTCCCGGGCGGCACAAGAACATGGGCTGCAGGCTCGGAGGGTGCTGCGGATGGGGCTCAGCCGCAGCCGGGCCCAAAGCTTCGTCTTGAGCAGGCGGGGGCTGCTCGCCAGACGCCCACAGGGTGTCCGAGGCCTTCTCTTGGCTTTGGAGCATTGGGGAAACTGAGGCACAGGGCTGAGAGGTGCTTTGGTGTGACCCTGGGCTCCCTGGCTGGCGCTGCCTCTGCTGGGTGTGACCAGGGCCAGGGACCAGACAGGAGGGGGGGCACAGTTATGAGTGGGGGGGTGACGACTGTCCAGCGGGGACAATTGGGCCTGTGCCACTGCCCCCCCCAGGGTTCGGTGCGGTGATGGACGCAAGCCGAGGAGGGGGAAGCTGGGGGAGGGTACTGTCCTTGGCTGGTCCAAAGCCTAGCGAGCTTAATGAGTAATGGGGCTGGCAGCCCCTCAGCATGGGGCATACTGGGCAGCCCCCCAGCTGACGGGCAGGGCTGACTGTGTGGGGAAACTGAGGCATGGAGCAGGCTCTGCTGCTCCTCACCGAGGAGTCCTGCCCCCTCCCCCCCACCATGCCCTGCTCCAGGGACCTTTCTTCCTTATCAGTTGTTTGATTAGCCGGGTTTGGGGTGAGCTCCTGGGGTGGGGGTCTGCATGCAGAGGAGGCAGGAGGCAAAGTCCAGGGGCAGGAGGGGGCAGCTGCCCCCCTCCCTGTGGCACAAAGGACATGAGCAGCCAGGCTCCCCCCCCATGGTGCCAGGGGGCTGGTGCAGGAGCTGGTGACGTGTCCCTGGGCGTGGGTGGGGGCAAATCAGGCCCTTCTAGTCCCCGAACCTGGGAGCTGAGGGGGGCCAAGATGGGGGCGGGGGCAGCTGCGTCTGCCTGGCTCTGCCCTGATTGCTGCACCCTGGGTCACTGGCCTGGTCCTTTCTTCGTCTTCCCTTTGGTCTGATTTCACTTCTCCTTCTCATCCCCCTGCCCTCGTGCCTGGCTCTTTCTCATGCCACCAGGAAGCCACAGGGTATTGCCCCCAGCTCAGCCCGTGCTCTTGTCATCTCAGGAAAGATCTTGGGCTCATCCCTAGTTTTCCCAGGCGGCTGGAGCCTTTTTTAGGATGGTTGACAAAGCGGGGACCGTGCCTGTGCCCCCAGCGATGTCTGTGCAGGGTACCCAGCACCCCAGCCCAGCCCCCCACACCCTGAGACCATGGGTTGGGGGTCCCTCTCAGGGTGTCTGGGGCCGCGGCATCCCCAAGCTTGCCATGTCCATTGAAGGGGTCAACCTCTTCTGGCCTGGCAGAGAGAGGTCTGGGGGGTGGAAGCTCCCCTACACCCCTCACAGGCCCCCGGGAGGTAGATCCATGCCCCGCAGAAGCTGCCAGGGGCTGTGCCTGGCAAGCCGCAGGCAAGGTGCAGGCGTGTGGAGCCCAATTTAGCGCCTGGCAGTGACTCACGTCCTTGGCAGGGAGATTGGGGGGGGGGGTACAGATGCTTGCTTCTGGGGAGGCTGCAGGGCCTGGTCCCTGTTTCTGCCCCCTCCCCACCCTGGGGGGCCTCATCCTGGTGGGCCTGTGGCAGGGAGGGCATGTTTGACCAAAGCGACTTCTTGCCTATCACAGCGCCCCGGGGAAGAAGAGGGGGCTCTGCCCAGAAGACCCTGGCAGGGCCTGATATGCTCCCTTTGGAGAGTTACGGGTGTGGGGTGGAGCGAAAGCAGGATGCTGTGACGTCTGGAGTGGGGGGGGGGTGTTTTGCTGCCATCGCAGGGCCCTCAGCACTTGTGCAAGCTTGGGGAGGGTGGGGGGAATGCTTGTGCAAACAGGGGCGGGGACATGGCCCCTGCCAGACACCAGGTTTTGGGAAATCTGGGCACCGCCCAGAGGAAGCACCGGACTGACTCCCTGCAGCCCTGAATCCCTGGCTGTGTCGTCCCCCCCCCAACCGCCGCAGCACTAGTTGTGCAAGACCCCTCTGGATCCAGCCTAGCCGGGGGTTACAAAATCCCGGCAGGGCAGTTTCCTGCAAATCTCAGCCCCTTGGTGGTGGTGGGGGAGGCCCTGCCATTTCCCTGCTCTGTGCTCCTGGTGACGCCAGCTGTGCTGGGTGCTCAAGAGGGCTGGTAGCACCCAGGACGTTTGCTTGGCTGGTCCCTTCTGTCCCCTGATGCCCCCTGAGGTCGCAGTCTCCAGCAGCCAGGACTACTGGCTTGTGGACCCAGGAGTCCGGGAGCCCATTTTGACCACAAGTGTGCCCGCTTGGCAGGGGGAGAGGAGTCAGGGTGCTGTCCCCTTTCTGTTTGGCAAGAGTGGCAGGACTGAGCTGGGCACGGCGCGGCCCTGGACTCCTGGGTCCCTCTCCCAGGTTGCCTTCCCAGGTTGGGCCAAGAGCCGGGCTGTTGAGGATGTGGGCATGTAATTAACCCCGTGGAGGGAGCTGTTGAGTGGTGCTCAGGCACACTGCTCCCGTGCCTGGTGGGGGGCACTGTTGGGAGCCAGCCTGGGGGGCTCGCTCCCCACACCCCTATGCCCTGACCTCCACGACATCCTGTTTATTTTAGTGTTTCCTGTTGTTTCAAGTGGGGCAGGAGGGGGCTGCGGCTGGGGGTGCGCCTTTCCTGCCTTCAGGCCTCCGTTGCCACCGCGGCCCTGCCTGGTGTGCCCCGTGCCTGGGCTGGACCCAATCTGGCCCTGGCAGCGTCCCAGACACAGCCGGGTCCCCACGGTGCAATGCTCTATACAAAGCAGCTCCCAGCCCCTGGGAGCTTATGACTGTGATGCAAGAGGTATGCAGGAGGGCTGTGCCAGGGCCCAGATACCCCCTGCCCCCCAATGGGCGTTGACTTCCCTGCCCTCTTGCCCACCTCTGGGTCCTGGCAAAGTCTGGGCAGGTTGGTCTCCGGCCGGGCAGCTTGCGGCCCTGCCTTAGCCCACAAAATCAGATTCCCCGAAGCTGCTGCTGGGGTGAGGAACAGGTCCAGCCTTGCACATTTAATCCCCATCCCTGGCTCCCAGGCCAGGCAGCTCCTGGTGATTACTGGGCAGCTTACTAACTCTTGCCGCCGGGAGGTGCTGGGATGCGGGGAGCTTCCCTGCTGATCAGGCCAGGAGCAGCCTTTGCATTACCCTGTGTTGCTTTCCTGTATTCCAGACCTGGGGCAGGCAGACGGGACCCACCCTCTTCCAGTTGGAAGTGGCGGCATTAATTGGCTCTGCTAATTAGCTCCAGGAAGCTGCCACTTAGCCCATGAAAACCAGCTGGAAGCATGAGCCATTCATGGAAATGGCTGTTTGCAAAACGGGGTGGGGGGGTGACGTTTGGGTGAGTTGGGGGGAGATCCTGATTCCCATACTCATTGCCACCTAGTTTCCAGCTGCAGGTGGAAGGTGGCACAGAGCCGGGTCGACCTCTTGGCCTGGTTCTGCATGGCCCACGCTGTGATATGGTCCCGTGTGTGTACAGCGCCAAGCACAGCCCAGCTCCATAACATGACTGGTGGGGATCTCGCGGGGGTGGGGGGGCGCCCTGCAGCCAGACCCACATCCCTCCAAACCCTGTGCCCTTCAGCAGGAGGCTCTGGTGCTTGCCCAGGCACTGGGGGCTGCAGGTGGTTTCTGTGCCCATCCTGGGGCCCCCAGTGTTGCCCAGGTGGTGAATTGCTTCCTCTGGCACTGTCCGCGGGGCCTCGCCATTGTTTGGACTAGGAAAGCCCTCGAGCCGAGTGCTTCCGCCCGGGGCCGGAGGTGTGAATGCCTTCCTGTCCAGGCGTGTGCTCCAGTCACCCTCACTTCTGGGCTGGCAGGAGGGTGGATTAGGTTTGGGGGCCATGGGTTAAAATCCCAGCCTGGCCAAGCACTCTTTTCCCCCATGCATCCTCCGGAGGTGCGGGACGACGGTGCCTCTATCTCCCGGGAGCTCCCGTCTCTCTGTGGCAGGGATGCCCTTGCCCTGCCCATCTGGGCTCCAGGCTTGTGGTGGGGAGGATTTCCTGGTGAGGGCCCATCCATCCTCCCCTTTGGGAATTAGAAGAGGGCGCAGGGACCCCCCATCACCGGTGCCTGGCACTGCAGGGCTCGGCCAGCCGGGACTGGCAGAGGTGCCAAGCTGGGCGGGTCCGTCTGCTCCGTGCCCCAGACCAGACATCACAGCATAGGGTTCCTCCTTGTTCCTTCCAGCCGGTTATAAACAGCCCCATTGGCAGCCAAGCCCCCCCATGCCGGCCGGGGCAGGGCAGTTGGCTTGAGCGCCCTTGGCCCGGGCCAAGAAGCCGGTGGTTTGCATCCGGGGCTGGGGCGGAGAAGGGTGGGGAGCCTGCGTGTGCCTGTGACTAGGTGTGCATGTGTGTGCATCCGTGTGCATGAGCAGAACACGTTTACAGCATGGCGAGGGAGGTTGTGGGCTGCTCTGGCAGTTCCGGGGCAGGGGTGTCAGGTGCTGCAGATCCAGGGGCAGAAAGCAGCTGGGCCAGGGTGCCTGTGCCCAGTCTCCCGGGGCTCCGGCCTCCCTGCTTGCCCGTCCCACCTGGACTGTGGTCCCTGCTCACACAGCTGCTCTTGGGGCCATGGAGCCAGCTGGAAGGGAGGCAGCTGGCACCGACAGCATTGGTGGGGGGGCGTTGCCTCTGTCTGAGCTCTGAGATCGAGTCCCCGTCCCCCCCACCAGCCACTGGGGCCGGGACGGGGGGTGGGAAGCCTGGAGATTCCTCCCGGCTGCACAGAAGGGGCTTTAAAAGCTGGAGGCAGAAGGAAAAACAAGGGAAAAAATGACCCTGGCAGCGGCTTTGCTGAGGAAGCGTCTGTTTGTAGCAGCCACAGCCCCCCCCCCCGGGGCCCGGCGTGGGTGCTGCTGGCTGGTGCAGGGGTTTGGAGGGGGGGGAGAGCATTTGCACGCGTCCCCTGGCATTCGGTGTCCTTTGCACACGCGTGCACACGCCCGCGGTGCCCGCGGGAGGGTTTCCTAGCTACCAGCTCTGCTTCTCATTGCAGCCTTTGCAGCTCTGAGCCTTTGCCTCCCCGCTTTTCCCCCCACAGCTGAGCAGGGTGGGGGCATCTCTGCTCTCCCTGCCTGGAGGGACCCCCACCCTTCCCTGCCACTGGGGACAGCCCCCTCCTGCCTGTGTTGGGGGTGGGGTTCAGAGGTCGCTTCCTAGCCCTGCTGTGCCTTGTCCGGGGGCACGTCCTCCGTACCATGGGGGTGAACACAGCCCGTCTGCATGCCCTGGAAGCTGGTCAGGCAATTGCCCCAGGAACACGGGCAGCACCAGGCGTGGGGTAGGGGGCTGCGGCTCTGGCTGTGCCATCTGTGGAGGATTGCAGCTGGGGGGGTGGGGGGCACACGAGCCCAGGGGAACTCATTGGTGCACATGTGTGCGTGCACATGCTCTCGTTTGATGCACGGGGCATGCCGCTGGATTTGTCCTGCCCCCCTCCCCAGCCCTGGAGCTACGCTGCGGGATCAGGGCGCTGAGGACGAGCTCCCAGTGTGTGCTGTACCCCATGGGGGAGGGGCTTCAGGGTTGCTGTAGTCCCCAGAGCTGGGTGCATTGGGACTGGACAGTCACAGGCTCCTGATGCCCAATGGCCTGATGGGTCTGTGCCCCCACCCCATTATTTGCCCTGGGGCTCCTTCACCTTCATGGGGGCGGGGGGAGCCCAAGGCCTTGTGCGACGCTCAGGTCTCTGTGGGTTTATCAGGAGCTTGGTGTGTTCTTGGCGTGTGGGAGCGGGAACATGGCGGGCTGTTCCCCAGGGACAGGATGTCTCCTGTTCCTGGGAGGGGGGCTTTTTGAGGGCTCCCCCGAGCAGGTCCTCAGCCTCCTTGATGCCAGCTCCTAGCTCTGGCACTGTTGGGGGAGAGGGTTGGGCCCCGGCTCCCCCCTGCCTGGGGCAGGGTGAGGAGCTGGGGCAGTTGGCCGTGACCCCAAACAGGATGCACTGGTTGGGGGTGGCTCCGCCCCGCGCCCTGCATGCCCCCCCGCCTGCACCGTGACTCAGCCGCACAGATGAAATGCCTATTAATCCAGAACGCAAAATTGCTTTATTGCCCGGAGCCGCGCAGTCTCTGGGGGCCGCGTTATCGGCTCCAGCCGCCGTCCATAAATAACCGGAGCCTCGGCTTCTGGAGATGTGCCTGTCCCCCCATCCCTTCTTGCTCTGTGCCTCAGTTTCCCCTCCTACCCTTTGCCTGTTTCGGGAGCTGTCTTCCTTGGTGCTGTCACACTACACCTAGCAGGTGCGACACTAGAAACCTGGGGGGGGGTCGCTGGCCCCGGGACCTTGCCCTCTGTTAGAGCTGGGGGTGCTACTGCTGTGCTCTCGTGAGACCCAGGCCCCCTGCGCTGAGGGGCACTCTGCTTGGGTGGGCACCGGCGTGGGGGGCACCAGGGCAGGGGATGCTTTTGTGTCCAGCGGGAGCAGCCCCTGAGCTGACGGGGAAGCTGCTGTAACGTGCATTTCTTGCGAGGTTTCGCTCCTTTTGCAAGCCCCCACCCTGGGAACAGAGTCCAGGCGTCCCGACCCCCATCCTCCCCGGCTGCCTCCTGTCGTCCGGGCCGGAGCTTTCTGCTTTCTCCTTCTCTCCCGCTTCTCCTCCAGCGCCCAGAGAGCACGACCCTGGGGGCAGCACAGAGGCTGCAGAAACATCTCGGGCCCGATCCTGCGAGATGGGCTATGAGAGGGGGCCTGGCGCTGGCTGTCAGGACTCCTGGGTTCCTTTCCCGTCTCTGCTAATGGCCTCTTCAGCTTTGCAGCCTTGGAGAGACCCCCGGAGTTTCCTTCGTGGCTGCCTTTAGCCCTCTGAAACGGGCCGAAGCGCCTTCCCTGGCGGTGAGGCCAGGTGGATCTGGGGGCCTGGTGTGGGGCCCCCCTGGGCTCTGGGGTCCCAGTGCCTTCAGTGCCAGGGAGAGGCCCTTGAGGTGCCCCCCTGTTTCCCATCTTTGCCCTGGCCACACGCCTGTCTCCGTCCCCAGTGGCATTTTGCTTCTGTCTGGATGGCGAGGCCAGAGCGGACCAAGATGAAGGCCCCGTGGCTTTCCAGTGGCTGCTGGACTTGAAAGGAGAAAGCGGGGTGTGTGGGGTGGGGGGGCGGGAAAAGTCTGGATTTTAAAGCCAATATTTGCTTTGCAATGGAAGCCGCCTCTCCTCTCCCCTCCCCTCCCTTCCCTCCTCCCCCCTCCCCAAACAGCAAATACCTGCGGCTTCTGCACATGGGAATGATTGCACGCGGTAACAGCAACGTCATTCATGGAGGCTGGCGTGGCAGGGCCGGCCCGCGGGTTCCAACCGGGGCCGCAGGAGGAATGGCAGGAATGCAATGAACCCGCTCAGAAATCTGGTGGGGTTCCCCCCCTCCCTTCTCCAAACCGTGACTCTAGATTTTTCGACTGGGTTTCTTAAATTTTCCCTTTAAAGCCCCAGCCTCATTTCCGAAAGTCGCATTGACCTTGGCTGCAAGCTCCTGAACCCTGTGGGCTTTTAGTTGGACGTGTTTCGCGTCTCAGAGCCGAGGAGGAGGAGGAGGGCCGTTTCTGGGAACTTTGGAAAGAGCCCCCTTGCCCCGTAATTTCAGGTCAAAGAGGTTGGGGCGGGGGCGGTCTTTGGAGCAGTGGTAGGAGAAAGGTCCCAGGTTTGGTCTACGTAAGACCTGCCATGGACCTGGGGCAGATGATAGCTCCGTGCTGCCCTGTCTCCTGCGTCCAGGGCAGGGAGCGGGAGTTGGAAGAGTGAGCGAACAGGGTATAATGGGGCTTTTTCCATTGTTTCCCACCCCTCCAGCCCCCGACAGGCTCCAGCATTTCAGGTCTAGGATGCTCAGGTCCAAAAGTTGTATCCCCCTGCTCAATAGCCACCGCGGCCCCCTTCCTCCAAGGACGTGGCCAGTCCCTTTCTTAGTCCCAAGCCTCTGTAAAGCCTGGAACGGGCTCGTGTTCATTGAATGAAGCATGTCAATGTGCTTAATTGCTTCTGCTGGATTGAGACCGGAGGCCTCCGTCCCAGGAACGCCCCCCCCCACCCCCCAGCGATGCAGACATGCCCCGCAAATGCAATAAGTGGCTTTTTCTGGTTGCCTGACAGGATCGTGGCCGGCTCAGGGCTTGGGTGCAGAGGAACCAGGTGGTTTTTAGAGGCTTCTGCCTGGAGCTGGTAGAGGGGGAGCATAGCTAGAGCCGCAGCTCATGGAAAATACCTCGTACTCCCCAGCTGGAATCAGAGCCCAGGATCGCCCCATGGGGATGGGAGCCGGGCCCTTGAGAAGCCCGAACCCCTTCCAGGAGGCGTCGGGGGCCGTGGCTCTCGGAAAGGGGTCGGTGGGGGGCCGGGTTTGGCCAAGACCTGTCAGCCCGGCATGAATAGATCAATTGAGAAGAGCCGGGATTGCGTCTCCGGCTTCCTCCCGGCCGCGCCGTTCTCCGTCTCCGTGCTCACTGGCAGGCAGGCGGTCGCGACGTGACTGCAATGATGTGCGTGGCCTTAGCATTTCGGTCACATGGCAGGACACGCGGACCGCGTGGGGCACAGTGAAGTGGCCTGAAGACCTTGCTTTTCCCTTCCCCTGCTCCCCTGGGGACTGGGGGGCAGCCGTTGGCATCCAGCATCCCCCCCCACACCGCCCTGTGCCGCAACCCCGGGTTAACCTCGCCGGAAACGCTGCGCTGCGTCAGGTCTTAAATATTAATGCGCTGGGGCGGGCGGGCGGCTTAGCAGATGGCCGGAGCAGACAGAGCAGCCGCCGGCCTCCCACAGCAGGGAGGACTCTGACCCGAACCAGGATGGGGGGGTAGGGGGGGAGTCTCAGAGACGGGCAAAGGAGGGACGTGACCTCCATCAAGGTGGCTCTGCAGCATCGCCCCGTGCACCCACACACACGGACGCGGTTTGCAGTGAGGGAGCTCGCTGGCACCCCGGGCCGGTCCCGGGGCCGTGTTGCTTGGCACAAAAGAAAGGGAAAAAAAAGTTGCATCGTCCACGCCAGCCTGCGAAGGGGTGGGTGGGGAAGAGGGGAAAGGAAAAAAAACACAAACCCAAAAACCCTCAGGAATGCAGAGTCGAATTCGTGCTTTTCCCTTTTTTCCCCCCCCTTGGAACATCTGTTTTGCAAATCAGGCTCGTTGCAAGCCGGATTTATTGCCAGCCCCGTTTCCTTTCCAGAGCTGCAGGCAGCCGCCTCCCCCAAAGAGAGAGGAGAGGCCGAGGCAGGGCCTGGCTGGGAAAACCGGATGGTTACCTGTGTTTGGGGGGCTCTTCCCTTCACCCTTTGAGCCCTTTAAAATAGCAATGTCAAACCCTAAAGCAGCTGGCGGGGTTTTAATGGGGTCTTTAAACCCAAAGGGAGGCAGAGGCGGGGAGAAAGACAGACACCCCCCACCCCGGGCAGGACTGAATCCCCCCCGGCTGCTGGTTTGGCAGGCTGCAGTGCTCGGAGCTGTATGTCCTCAAGGAAAAAAAACACAGTCCCTGCCCCAAAGGGCTTCCAGTCCAAGCCTGGCTTGTTCTCGATGCATGAAGAAGAAGAGGGATTCGACCCCGGCTCGCCCAAGTCCCTGCCTGGCTTCCCCACACAGTCTCAATGGAGCCTCTTCATAGGCGGCCGAGAAAAGAGGATGCTCATTCTTCCGCCGCCACAACTCGCGCGCGGCATCTCCACTGACTGCTAAAGAGGAGAGTGCTTTCGCAGCTGGGCCGTGCCCGCGGTCTGAGCCGCCTATTATCCCTGCCGTAAAGGGTTCATTATTCCCCTCCGCTCGCATCTGCCCGCCTCTGAAAGAGTGGCTTGGCTGGCGGCGGGCGCCCCATGAACAGGCACCTTCTCTGGTTGCCCACCTGGCCTTTCGGGAGTGTGTCTGCAGCTTCCACGGGGGGGTCGTGATGGAGAAACGTGCCTGGTTTGCTATCTTGGTAGTATGCAGGGCTTTAATATCCCCCTCCCAGAGCTCCCCAGGCTTTATCTGAGCCCCCGGAGCCCAGAGGTGTTGTAGAAAATCCATCCCCAATGCTGAAATGGGCTTAATCCTAGCTGAAGGATGAACGGGGCCAGGGCTGGGGATCCCTGGACGTAGCAGACCTTTAGCAAAGCTTGTCGGGCTTCACCATGACATCCCAATGCTGCAAGAAGTGTCCAGACCTCCTTGGTGTGCTAAAATTGCCTCTGTCTCCCTGTCTGGGCGGGCCCGGGCAGCTCACACGTGTGCGGCATGTGTCAAGTGTTGGGGAATCGGTTCCGTTCCCAAAAGAGGCAGGTGCCTACATGCCCTTTGCGACCACCTCTGTCCCGGGGCTGGCGCCTCTCTGAGACAAGCCAGTCATGCCACGATCAACTCTTGCTCCCACTGTACTGATTTTCCCCCCTCGAGATGGGAAATCAGGCTGGTGGGGGTCTGGCTCCCTGACCCATCTGGGCTCAGGCTGGCTCCTGCCTTCCAAATACCGCATGCGAAGGGCACTGTCATCCGGCAGGGTGAGGCAGATCCTCTGCTCTGCTGCTGCCCAGCTGTGGGATACTGGGCTGTTTAGGAACTCTCCCGTGCCTCAGTTTCCCCTGCCACTCTCTGGCTGCTTCATCTCTCTACCTCTCGACTTTATGCTAAACAGGAGGTGCAGAGCTAGAGATGATATTGATATGATATAATATTGTTTTCCGAGTATTTAAGGTGGTCAAATCAATGATATCAGGTTCACCCAAAGAACCTTGCTGAGCTAGAGATGAGGCAGGCAAAGGGCGGGAGGAGAAACTGAGGCTAGTCGCATTCCTCATGGGAAGCTGTGAGTCGCATCCGCATTTGACCCGCCATGGGACCTCAACCCCAAAGCCACCTTGCTGTGTGGCCTGCCTGGCACAAGGACGAGAGTTGGTGATGCTTCTGCTTGGAGAGGCTCCTGGCATGGGCGGCTGAACTCGTGTACATGTGCATGGTGCCTACACGCGTGTGCCCCAGTGCCTGGTCGGCTCTTGTGCGATCGTTCGGACTGAAGCGAAAGTGGTGTCTCACTTGTTTTTTCCTGGGGGTTCCTGAATGATTTTTCTTTTGCGACCTAGTGCTAAAAAGAAAAATGTGCCTGCCGTAGGCTCCCCGGCACTAATTTAGAAGATCTTTAAAGTCATTAGCGCATCCTGGATCTCTGTCTTCTCACAGTAATTAATGATCTAGTTTCCCCCTTTTTTCTTTTGTCTGCAGGGGCGAGACTGGTGGATCCCAAACCTCTTTCTCCTTTAAAAGCAACTCCCCAGCCCCTTGAAAGGCAGCTTTGGTGTGTTCCAATCACTCATCCCCAGGTTTTACGTTGATTTTTTTTTGTCTTATTTCTTCTTTCATGTAGCCCCGAAGACGTGTAGCCCTAAGCAGTTTGCATGCAAAGATCAGATAACGTGCATCTCTAAGGGCTGGCGCTGTGACGGGGAAAAGGACTGTCCGGATGGCTCTGATGAATCTCCTGAGATATGTATGTATCCCTTTTGTTCCTAAGGTTCCTATTCCTTCTGTTCTTACGGACAACACCGGGACAGTTTGCTACCTCGCTCCTTTTCTTTCCGTAGAAGGTCGGGGCATGCACCTTTTCGTGTCAGCTGCAGTGCACATATAAGCCGTCCATTCATAACCACTTCTCTCCCGTTTAACCCAGTGCTGCTTGAACCTGCTGCACTCTAAAGCTAGTCTGGCTCCTGGGAGCCCCTGTGCTCCTGAGGAAATGCAGCATCACTCCCCATGGTCTGTATTTGTGTTGGGGTGGCAGAAAGAGGAAGCTGAGGTTTCTGCAAAAGCCTCTTACGTCGGGAAAAAAAGGGAAGCAACGCAGGGGTTTTGGCTTCCCCAGTGGGGAGGCACTTTGGTGGCCAGCACTTTGCTGTTGCATATGCACAATGGGACAAAGCTGGGGTGGGGGGGGTGCAGGAATAACTGCAGGATGGAGGAACTGGGGTGTTGCATGCACCTCGCTGGAAGCAGCTGGAGAGGGGACTTCCTTGTTGCATGGGCAGCCCTAGTCCCCTGCAGCTTGGAGAGGAGCTAGGAGGTCTCTGAACTCCAGGGTTTGGGGTCTGAGGTTAGACGTGGCCATTGTGTCCCACACAACCATGGGGATTTGAGTTTGGCAAAACCCTCGAAGCAGAGGCAGCTTGGAAAGGGCACACGGCCCTGGAGGTCCTTCCATTGAGGAGCCCCCTTGTAGCTCATTGTCTCTGCAGGTAGGCTGGATGTGGGCCGGGGCCAGGGCCATGTCCTTGTAGCTGAAAAGGGGCAGGGGGCTCTGGGAACAGCTCAGGAACCCGGGGGGGAGAGGAGGGGCTTGGGCAGAAAGTGAAGAGGCTGAGCCAAGGAGGAGACGGGGCATGTCTGTGTGTAAGCATGTGTGCACAGGTGAAGGCGTGTGCACAGGCTCTGGGGGCCTCTGCGGGGCTTTGCCCGGAGTGTATACATAGACGTGTATCAGCGTGGGCCCTTGGGGGTATGTGTGATGCATGTGTGAAGGCACGTGCGGGTGTGCATGTGCAAGCAGGTGCAGGCTTGTGTCTGAGTGTGTGCAAGCATGTGTGTGGGATGGAGAAACAGGAAAGGAGCCACAGCAAACAGAACCTACCTGCTCAGGAGGGTGGAGAGCTTGGTCCATGTGTGTGCTGAGCTGTGGGCTTGTGGGGACTGTGGGTAGACACCTGAGGAAGTTGGCCTGATCCGTGCCACGGTGGCTGGAGTGGGTTTGGGCTCCTGGGGTCTGTGCCCAGCCTTGACACGGGGCTGTGACTGAGAGGATTGGAAAGCACTTGTGGTATTGTGGGGGTAGGTGTCCTGCGTGGCTTGCACCCTTGCTCCCAGACAGATGCCCGCGTGGCCGATCATTCCTGCCCATGCTGGATGTGGTAGAGGATGCAGGCTGGGCTCCTCACAACAGCCGTGTGTGCGTGTGAGCTCACTGGACCTTTATTTATGTGTGCACACGGGCCCCCCATAACAGCTTTATCTGTGTATGTATGCATGCGAGCGCCTCACAACAGCCATGTGTGTATGTGAGAGAACTGTGAGCATCCGTATCCATGTGTGCACATATGTGCACACGTGTGAGCTCCTGACAGCTTTGTATGTACATCCGCTCCTCACACCAGCCTTCTCTGTGTGTGCATGTACATATGTGCATGAGCACATGTGGGTGTGCATGTGAGCTCCTCACAGCAGCCTTATCTGTGTGTGCCCACTTATGTGTGCACGGGAGCTCCCCACAACAGCTTTACTCGCACGTGAATGTGCGTGAGCTCCTCACAACAGCCATCTGTGTGTGCGAGCTCCTCACAACAGACTTATCAGTGTGCATGTGTGGTGCCCAAATCCCTTTGGCTCTGGTTTTTAAGTGTCAAATGCTCTCAGGTCCCCCTGTCCTCCCCCAGCACTAACGGCGGCTCCACCGGAGGTCTCTGGGCTGCGGTGCCTGGTGCTAGGCAAGCTGATGCCATGGTGGCAGGGTGAGGGTGTGGGACTGCCCCACTGGTTTTGGGGGGGGCATGGGACTGCCACACCGGGTACCCGGGATGTCTCTGATGCTGTGGGGGGCTGGTCTGCTGTTTTTTCAGCCTCAGTTTCCCCGCCTGCAAAGCTGCTTGGGGTGTACTGATGGTAGGGAGCAGATGGAGTGGGCGTGTGTTGTGCACACGCACATGCGCGCACCGCAAGCTGTATCACACCCCCACCCAGGCTGTGTTATACACACCCACACCCATCCCTGCCTAGGCTGTGCTACGCACACGCACACACCCTCACCCAAGCTGTGTTACACGCATACATCCATATCCGTCCCCACCCAAGCTGTATTACACACACACACACACACACACACACACACACACACACACACACACACACACACACACACACACACACACACACACACACACTCCGGCCCAAGCTTTATTACACATACACCCATCCATCTGCTCAAGCTGTATTACAGAATTACAGACAAGCGCCCACATACCCTGCTTAAGCTCTATTACATATACACCTCCAAGCTCTATTACAGCCCCCAGCTTTTTTACATGCGCACTCCCCCCCGAGCTGTATCACACATATACACATACAACCCCCCAAGCTGTATTGCACATGTGCATGTGTGCGTACACACACACACATACCTGCTCAAGCTGTATTACACTTACACCCCCAAACTCTATTTCTCCCCAGCTTCATTATATGCATACACCCCCTGAGATGTATCTCTCTCTCTCACACGCACATGCACACACCTGCATAAGCTATATTACACATACACTTCCCCACGCCCCCCAAGCTCTATTACAGTCCCAGATTTATTACAACTTCCAGCCTCTATTACACACACCTCCTCTCTACTACACATACACACAAACACAGACACAGCCAGTTACACGCACATGTGCACAGCCTTTTGTTATGCACACGCATCCAATTTCTGTTACGGACCCACCATCCTGTTTATGCACACACAAGCACATACACCCCGTCTATTACACACACACACATCCAGCCTCTATTACATGCATGCCACCACCAAGCTGTACTGCGGGCTCAACAAGGCTCTGTTACGCCCGCCTGCCCCCTCCTATGTTGCGTGGCTCAGCCGTTCCACGATGCTGCCACCAGGTTGGTCCTCCCCAGCCCTGGTCGCATTGGTGCAGGCCGTGGGGGCTGGGAGCCCTGCTGCTGCCTGTGTGATGACAGCCCTACCGGGGAGATGCTTTTGTCTCTGCCCACGTGCGCTGGGGGCCGGGAGGGGGAGGGGGTCGTGCTTGCTTGAAATGTCAGGATTTGATTTTTCTTTTAAATGTGCAAAGGAAAAGCTGCCAAGGTTTGATGGAGGGCGGGAGGGAGGGGACCGGCGGGAGCTGCCAGTGCAGGAGGCTGGTTTTCAGGCCTCTTCAATTGGGCCCCCCAAAATTTGAGGCAGCTGAGCTCGGCCCCTTCCCCTTCCTGAGCATCTTAGCCTGGTGGGGGGTAATGCCTGCCTGGCTTGAATCTCTTCTCTCTTCCCCGCCCCACCCGGCTCAGGGCCAAATCTTTATCTGGCGAGAACCACCACATTGGTAGTGGCCTTTGGGGGGGGCAAGCAGCTAATCTGGGCTGAGTTTCGAGCTGAACCCAGGCGTCCTGTGCCCCCTCCCCCGCTCCAGCCAAAGGCTGGCTGGAGGGGTTGAAGGCCGGCCCCTGGAAGCAGCTGGGACCATGGACATCCAGCCTCACCAGTCCCCCCTGCCACAGAGGCTTTGCCCCAGCCCTGGTTCAGTCTCTCCCTGCACCACCAGGGTTTTAGCTGCAGGCAGGAGCTTGCAGAGAGGGTCCTCAGTGCTGGGAGCGGCAGGCAGGGAAATGGGCACAGGCAGCTGTGAAGGAAGTCGGCTGGGAAATGTGCCGGGGCAGGGAGCAGCCCCGTGGCTGGGGGGGGAGGGTCATGTGTGCAGGTACATATGTGTGTGTACCAGCATCAGTGTTTATGTCCGTGTGTGCATGTAGCTGTATATGCATGCCCCCTCCACACCTTGCTGAGTGCCAGTCTGTCCCCTGCCAGGCTTTGCCCCTGGTCCTTTCTCTTCCTGGGTGCCCACTAGCAGTGATCAGGGCAGGGGACTCCAGGGGGTCCTGACTCTGACACAGGTGCCCTGAGTGGCTCTGGGTGAGTCCCCCGGGTCTTTGATCATGCCCCTGACCCATGGGCAGGTACAGGAAGGAGCCCCGGAGTGAGCAACAGGGGCACGAGCAGGCTGCTGAGCCCCTTCTGCTGCAGCGCCCGTGCTCTCTGCCCTGCCTGTTTGCAATTCCCACGTCTGCCCTGGGGCCCGTCCTGCCCATCCCCTGGCCTGGGGGCTAGGCAGCCTGCCCTGCCCTGCCTTGGTCTTGTCAGAGCTCGCGAGCAAAGCCAGCTGAGGCTGGGCGGAAGTCCTGCTCCCCACAAGGCAGAAACCAGAGGGCTCCTGGAGCTGCGGCAGCCCCCAGCCTGGTGCTGTCCCTGGGGGAGCACTGACCTCAGCCCCTGGGAGAAGTGTTAGTGCTGGTTGTGGTGTGAACCTGGCGTGTCCCACGCGGTCATTGGGCAATGCCTCCGGCCCATCTAGTGGGCCCTGGCTGCTCTGCCCACCATGCCCTCCAAGCTGTTCCAACCCAGAGGTGGCTGCAGCCCCAAGTGGGAACTTTGTATAGCAGTTGTTCCCTTGCGTCAGCGGGTCCTGTCCTTCCTGGGGAAGCTGGAAGAGAGGGGAAACTGCTCTGGCGATGGGGGCTGGGGCAGTGTTTGATTTGGGGATGGAGGTGAATTCCCCCTCTTCCACGTGGCTCAGGTTGTTCCCCTGGTCCCAAGGATGTCCGCATGCATCGGTGCCTGGGTCTAACCTTGGGATCTGCTCATGCACCCGGAGACCCGGAGACAGAGGGAACTGCTTGCTGCAGCCCCTGACCCTCCATGCTCCTTATCTGGCTCGTGTGCTCCCTGCCAGAACCTGCTGTGGGGGTAGCGATGCCCTGGCTAGGAGGCAAATGCCCCCAGCCCGGGGCTCCAGGGACTGGCTTCTTGCTCAGCCCTGCTCCTGGTGATGTCTTGCAGGTCCCCAGAGCAAGGTGTCGCGGTGCCAGCCGAACGAGCACAACTGCCTGGGCACAGAGCTCTGCATTCCCATGAGCAAGCTGTGCAACGGTGCCCATGACTGCTTCGATGGCTCGGACGAGGGGCCGCACTGCCGTGGTACGGGGGCGCTGACCAGTGGATGGGGTGGGGGGTGACCTGGAGACTTTCAGGACAGGTCTCCAGTGCTGGCACTAGTGCAGTCCCGTGCAAGGCCCTCTTGCCCAGGCTCAGGGAGCCTGAATCCTAGGCGAGGTCAGTGCCAGCTCATTGGGGGTCCCCAGGGCTGGGCAGAGCCCCTTGCAATGCTGGGTGCCTGGCTCTGTGCTCAGCTCAGGGGCAGGAGCTCTGCTAAGGGTCTGAGCTGAGGCCATCTAGGT
This sequence comes from Crocodylus siamensis, assembly GCF_052110815.1. NCBI lineage: Eukaryota > Metazoa > Chordata > Crocodylia > Crocodylidae > Crocodylus > Crocodylus siamensis. Next base: position 6,524,986 of record NC_143400.1, read on the forward strand.
TGATGCACCTCAGCAGTAAGGCAGGTGGTGGGAATGGGGATCTGGAGGCCCGGCCAGCTCCAGGGCTGAGTCCTTCTGAGAGTTTTGCCTCCAGGGTTTAGGCAGGGATGGGCCGACTGAGGCCAGTCTGGGCAAGCTGCAAGCTTGAGCCCCTGCCGGGAACCCCTCCCGCAGCTGAGGCAGACGGTGCTCACTGGCCTGGCACCGTCTAGGGCCATGGGGTGGGGGGGCAGGGAAGGAAACTTCATACACCAGCTGGGGGGGGAGGGAGGGGAGCTGTGGGAAGAGGGAGAACCTGGGCGGAAACTACCCAGACAGCCCAGACCCAGACAGGGCGTGGGGAAACTGAGGCACAAGGCAGGAGTGACGTGTCTGTAGGAGAGCAAGGCATGGCTCCGAGCTCCGACACCTGCACCCCTGTGTGTCCCTGTCCCTGTCCCTTTGACTCTGCCTGCCTTGCTGTCCTACGGGGCCAAAAGCCCAGCTTTCTTCTCTCAGTGGTAGAGAGGCCGAGATGCCACGAAAAGGCAGGGGAGACCCCGCTGCTGCCATGCAGGGTGACCTTGGTCACATGGCTGCTCCGTGCCATAGTTTCCCCTCTGCCTGACCTGCCTGGGCCTTGCTCCCTTGGGGCGGGTCTCCCTTCGGGTGAAGGCATTGGCACAGAGCCTGGGCATTGCTGCCTCTACTCATGCACCTGCTCCCTCCTGGAAATGCCTCCTGGCACAGCGGGCGTGCTCCTTCCTGATCTGCCCGCAGCCCAGCCCTGCTGCCCGGGTCCCATGGGCAGGGCAGGGCATGCCGCGACCTGCTGGCGCTGGCGGTGCTCCAGCCTATCTGATGGGTGGGCAGGGGTGGCCGGAGGTGCCCGCAGGGTTGGGGGGCATGCTGTGCCAGATGGGGACAGTCCCCGCTCCTTGGAGTGATGCATCCATGCCCACAAAGCTGGGAGGGAAACTGAGGCACTGAGAGTAGAAAGGACTCACTGAGCAGCTGAGAAGCCTCTGCATCCAGAGCCCCCAACCCCCCGGAGCCCTAGCACAGAGCAGAAGCTGAGCTGGGGCCAGATCCAAGGCCAGGGTTGGAACCGGGAGCTGCTGGGGGGGTTCTCCCCAAGGTCACGCTGCTCTAGAGTGGGTTCCTGGGAGCCCAGGGGTGCCCCCAGCTGCCAACAAAGAGCCCTTTGTGGGCCGCCGGGTGCTTATGCGGTGCACAAAGCCTGCCCCGGCCGCAGCCAGGCCCTTTGTGTGCTAATTGGGCCGTTGGAGATGCTCCCTTCCGCTCGGGGTGTCTCCATGAGGCCACCGCCATGGTCCAGCGGGCCCAGCCTGTTGCCACTGGGGCGTGCGGGGCTCTGGGGTGCCTGGCCCTCTGCACAGCTCCCTTGCTCCTGGCTGGGGGACTGACCCCCTTTGCAAACCGCTGGCTCTGTGCAGATGGCCCCCACAGTCCCAAGTTCAACCTGGGCTGGGCCTGTGGCCGAGTGGGTTTAGAAGGGGTGGAGGGCCGGCCCAGCGGGGAGGAGATGGGCGGCCAAGTTCAGTCCCTGCTGGGGGGGGCGGGGGGGCAGGTCACGGGAGCGATGGGAGGTAGAGGTGTCACATCAGGGTTCCCCAGGCCAGTCCGTTTGCCCCCCGCTCCCCTCAGGCTGCAGCTGGAATCTAGGAGGAGCGACTTGGGGGGGCCCTTGGCGGTGCCCATGGGTGTGACCCCGGCTTCCCTCTGCAGAGCTGCTGCCCAACTGCACGGCCCAGGGCTGCCAGCACCACTGCGTGCCCACGCTCAGCGGGCCGGTCTGCTACTGCAATGGCTCCTTCCAGCTTGCTGAGGACAGGAAGAGCTGCAAAGGTGGGTGCCAGCACCGGGGGTGGCAGGCACTCTGTGGGGCCATGGTCTCATACCAAGCATCGCCCTTTGGTGGCCCAGGGAGCGGTTGCCTGGCAGGGTGCCTCTGCCAGTGGCCGTAGGAAGTAGCCCAGGGGCGCAGGGCGGGGGCTGGACATTAGGAGCTGGGTCCAGCAGGGCTGGATGTATGCGGGGGGGGTGGGGGCTGGAACATGGCGACGCCCATCTGAGCCACCCCCCTCTGCCCCACAGACTTTGACGAGTGCACGGTGTATGGGACCTGCAGCCAGACATGCACCAACACGGAGGGCGCCTACACGTGCAGCTGTGTGGAGGGCTACCTGCTACAGCCCGACAACCGGTCCTGCAAGGCTAAGAATGGTAGGGGGCTCTCGTGACCCGGGCATGTGTGAGGAGGCCCCAGTCTCCCTTGCCACGTGATCTCTGTGCATGCATGCAAGGGGAACTACTGCCCCGTCAACCCCCGTTCCTTGCTGCATGAAACCAGCTCCCTTGGTGGGGGGATCCCTCACCCCCTCCGTGGCTGCCCAGCATTGCTGGCAAAGCCCCGTGGGTCCCCTCACATCTCCCCACGGCTCAGCCTCCAGCCCCGTGGTGTGGCCGTCCTCTGACCTGGGGACAGGGTGGGTGTTGGCATGACGAGGGTTAGGCTGGAGGCCTTGCGTGCTGACTGGATGTGGCCCCCCCAGAGCCCGTGGACCGACCCCCAGTGCTGCTCATCGCCAACTCCCAGAACGTCCTGGCCACCTTCCTGAGTGGGACGCCGGTGCCCAACATTGCGCCCACCAGTGCCAAGCACACCACGGCCATGGACTTCAACTACGTGGAGGATACGGTGTGCTGGGTGCACATGGGCGATGCAGCTGCCCAGACTGTCCTCAAGTGTGCCAAGATCCCCAACCTCAAGGGCTTCGTGGAGGAGCGCTCCATCAACATCTCCCTCAGCCTGCATCGTAAGTGCCGATGCCGCGGCCTGCAGGGGTTGCGTCTCGCTTCATGCCAGCCCCAGTGTCACATCCCAGGGTGGGCAGGGGTCCAGTCGTCATGAGCGATGTGATACGTGGTGTGTCCTCCTGTCTGTCTGCTTGACCAGCCAATTCCCAGGGGATTCGGGCACTCAGCTTTTTTGTAGCCTGGCCTTCAGGGCATCTAATCCCTTTGGGGTTCCTTAGCAGGCTGCTGGGATTCAGGCCCATGGGCTCTGTGCAAGGGTCCCCCTTCCAGCCCTGGGCTCCCACCTACAAGTGGTGATTCAGGTGCAAAGCCACCAGCCCGGAGCGGGGCCACCTCAGGCAGAGGCCACACGAGTCACAGCGGTGGGGAGCAGCTGGCGGCCACCTCCCACCCCCATCTCCACGGCTGTAATGAGCCCAGCTACAGCTGCGCCTCCCATTTGGGCTCATGGGGCTCGCGTCTGGGAGGGAGGAGAGAGGCAGCAGGGAGTCTGGAGCGTGAGCACGCGCGTGGGGAGGGCTGCAGGGTGCAGAGTAGAGGTGCTGAATTCAGCCTCCTTTTCCTGGACTCTGGTTTCGAGCCGATTGCTGTTTCACTCTAGACTGGTGCAGAACTGGAGTGAGCCTTTAGGCCCAGTGATCGCAGGGATAGGGGTTGGCAGAGGCAGTGGTCTAGGATCCAGGAGACTGAGGTTGCTTTTGGCTCTGGCATTGATCGAGGGACTTGGGTCCCTCTTTCCTTTGGGAATAGCAGGGTGGAATGGGTCTTTGCCCTGGCACATGGGCAGGGAGCTGGCATCTCAGCTCAAGGCCCCAGGCAGGGGGCTGGGAGCAGGGAGATGAGAGGCTGAGAGCCCCTTTTGCCATCTCAAGAGGCAGGATCGTGGAGTGAGCCCTGCCCCCAGCCCTGGGGATGCCTGTGGGGGAGCTCAGTCACGTCCAGGCTGAAGCGTGGCCTGCATCGAGACACGTGTGGATTGGTTCTGGCCTGCAGCCTGGCGAGGCCTGGAGTTGGGCAGGACCAATCAAGCCTCTGCCCTTTCAGCTCAGCTCATCACGCTTGTTACTATCCTTAAAGGTCATCCAGGGGAGCCTGAGCCTGCCTCCCCTGGCTCTGCCACTGCTGCCCTGGGTACCCTTGGGCACCTCCCTGTGCCTTGCTAAGGGGGTAGCTGTGCTGCCTGCACTAACAAGGCGCGGATGCCGTGGTGACTGGGCTATGAAAGCCCCTCGGACAGGGCTGCAGCACTGTTAGCCAAGGCAGTGCTTCGCTCTCCAGCCTCGCCAGGGTCAGAGCTGCATGCTGGTGCCTCTGGGCAGTGGGTAGGGGTTTAATCCTTCTGCACTCCCATCCTCCTGCAGCTTTGGGGAGGAGTTATGAGCCACACCCAGCTCTTGCCTTTCCCAGCACCTTTTAATTACGGGCGAATGAAGGGAATCCGTCAGCAAAGCCCTGGTCGTGTCAGAACAGGAGCCGAGATGACTGCTTAATCGGAGTGACAGGGCGGCAAGGGTGGGGGGCAGGCTCTCTGCCAGCAGCTGTGCCTCACCCTGCTGGCTTGTCAGGCTCATTAACATCTGTGAGAGAGTCCAGGAGAGGAAAGGGGGCCGCACCCCACTTCACTCCCCCAGCCTGGGGCGGGGACCAGAGGCTGGAAGTAAAGGGATGTGATGGAAGTGAAGGGACATGACCAAGATGAATCCCCCCCAAAGCAGTGGCAGAGGCCAGCAGCCTCAGTGTTGCCCAACACTAGCTGGACCCTCAGCTTCCCCCATGTGGCCCCAGAGCCCTCTGGGTTCAGGCTTGGTCCACGTGGACCCAGTTGCCCAGCAGACCCTCCACTGCCAACTCTCTCCCCGTCCCCTCGCAGCTGGGCCAGTCCCTGGGAGACTGTTCCCCCACCCAAGCCGGCTGGGACGTATGGCTTGCTGCCCATGATTTGCTGTGCCTGCTGGGTGGTGTAGCCCCCTGGCCACATCCTCAGCCCCTCAGCTGCACAGAGAAGGTCCCCAGCTCTTACCTGGCGCTCTTCCTGTTATCCCCGCTTAGGGGTGGGAAAACTTAGGCATGGGGGGAGGGGAGCTTGTCTGGGCTCCCCATGGGCCCTGGCCGAGGGCTCTGTGCTCTCAGTTGCCCCACGTCCCCTGGTGGTGGGGACGGCACTGGGTTGGCCATGGGGAGCCAAGTCCTGGTCTGACGCCCCACGTGATGCAGCACCAAGCACCCATAGGTGAGACGAGCAGCCCTGGGAGGTGCATCGTGAACCACAAGGCTGCTCTGGTCCCCGAACCGCTGATGTCCTGGTTTCCTGCACCCGCATGGGAGGCTTTGAGCGGCTGCCGGACTCTCGCCCGTCACCCGCACCCAGCGCGGGGGGTGCATTAGAGAAGCAGACAGTCTGGCCTCCCCATGGGTCTGGAAACTCAATTAGCAGGTCCTTTTGGTGGCATTTACCCTCGGGGCAAGAGCCAGCCTACTGTGGTGCCAGCCGCTAATGTGGTTTGCATTAGCCTGGATGGGAAATCCCAGTGCCGAAGGGCTGAGGTTGCCCAACCTCCGGCTGCCCCTGGTATGTCTGGAATGAGGAGACATCTGGGTCTGGCTCTCCGGCAGGAAGATGAGCCTTGCTGGCCTCTGGGTCCGGCTGGGCACTAGAGCCCAGGGTCCTGGAGGCAGAGAATTGCTCGGGTGGGTTCCCCCTGGCTGCAGCCCCCCATCTTGGTCCCCGCCGCTCTTCCTGGAGCATCTTCCCTCCCTGTCTCTCCTGGGACGAACTGAGGCGCTCTGGGATGGACAGATGGATAGGGACACAGCCCTGCCAGGGCAGCAGGAAGGCGATGCCCAGCTGTGCCCTCAGCTGCTCTGTGGAAGCCCTCACTGGGGGTGGGGCTGAGGCTGTCCCCGTCTGTGCCCTGTGCACGGCTTGAGCCCTGCAACCTGCTCCTCCCAGGGGCGGATGGAGAGCTCGGGCTCTTGGGGCAGTGGGTCCCTTTTCGGCTGGATGCCTGGGTTCTTCCTCCACCTCTGCTGTCAGCTGTCTGGGGGCAGATGCCCTTGGCTCACGCTGGCGCTGCCTATCTCTCCCAATGCCCCGGCACCTGGCTGAGGGCAGCACGCAGGGGGACGTTGGCATCGTTCAGGCTTCTCTCGGACTGGAGGTCACTGCCAGCCCCATCTCCAGCCCCTTTTACAGTCTGGCCAGTCTTACCCAGATTTCTCAGGGCAGCTCTCAGCTCCCCGAGAGCTGGTGGAGGAGGGGGTGGTGGGGCAGGTTTCCCAAATCCTGCCCCTGGGGCTGTTCATAACAACTGCCACATGATGCTGGAAGATGGGGGGGGGGGGTGTCCAGACTGAATAGAAGGGGCCCACAAAGCTCCAGAGGGGAGTCATGGGTGGGGGGTAGAAGGTGAAGGGGGGGGGGGTCGCAGCTCCAGAAATGGACTTGAGAGCACTGATTTTTTTTTTTTTTTTTTCCTCCCTGGCAGCCTGGATCCCAGGCAGGAGAAGCTATTTTTTTCCCTCCCCCTTTCCTCCTCTCGTGTATGTGCAAGTTCCAGTTCTGTTTCTAATCAGGGCCCAGCCTGGCAGGAGTCGAATGTCTGCTTGAGCTCAAGGACAGAAAGGAGGGCGGGAGCCGCCTTCCCGCAGCGCGTGTGTGGCTGTGTCCCGGTGGGGACCAGGCCCCACTGCTTGGCCCTGGTAGCCTGGGAATGGGACAGGGCACAGGGGCTGAACCCTGCAGGATTGCTTTGGCATGTGGGGACCAGCTTCCCTGCCGTACTCTGCTACTGGCTGCCTGCTTGGCCTTGGGCACGTCCTTGGGAGCCTTGGGCACGTCCTTAGGAGCCTGAGCCTCTTGGTTCTTGCATGGGGTGGGGAGCATGGCGCAGACTCCAGGTTGCACAGAGGCCAGATAAGCCCCTTCAGTTGAAGCTGACGGAGCATCGTTCCTTTTCCCCGCCCTGGGGGTGGATATTTCCAAAGTAGCCTACGGGATTTAGGTACCTGCTTCCTATCCTGTCAGGACCCTAACTCCCACCAGCTGCCCAGTCAAGACCCCAGCCTGATTTCTCCCAAGCCCTAGCCGCGTGGCGGGGGCTCTGTGCGGTGGCAGTCAGCTGGGAGCGGGAGCCACTGCCTGCAGAGGCCTGGGGACCGCAGGGAGCTGGGACCTGACGTTAGAGCTGCTGGGGACTGGGCCAACCCTGGGTCCGTCATGCCCAGTCTCCTGTGTCACCCGGAGCTGGCTGTGGCTGGGGGGAGCCCACAAAACAGGCCCCGCGGCTGTACAGGTGCAGAGCTGCATGGCATTGCACTGTGCAGCGGCCAGCTCTGCGCTGCTTTTTGCTGGTGCTGGAGGGGGAGCAAGCACTCCCCCTCCAGCCCCAGGACCCCCTGTGCCTTCCCTGCCATCCTGCTCCTGTCCGTGCCTAGTTGAGCCCCCCTCTTGCGCCTGCACGTGGGGCTAATCCCTAAGCCCCTGGGTGCCGCAGCGCGGCTCAGCCGGGCTCCCGCTGGCACGTGCTCCCTCCACAATGTGCCCGTTTGTTCAGGGCCGGGGCTGCCAGGGGCTTTGCAGTGCCCGGGAACAAGCTGCTCCCGGGTTTTTGTGTCGCTTGGCTTATCCGCAGTTTGGGAGAGTAGCTAATCCTGGGCACCCTCTGCCTGCCAGCGCCCCCCCCGCCCCCGGGCTCCCTGTCACTTCCCAGTTGGGGTTATAGACGTTCTGCGCGGGTCTAAAACTGGGCAGCTTGAATGATGGGGCCTGGGGCAGGGCCGCCTCGGTCCTGGTCCGACCCCTGTCCCCAGTAATGGCCTGGGGGGTATTTGAGGGGCTCAGGTTCATGGACCTGGGGGACAAGCTGGAGGCCTCTGCAGTGAGAACAGGGTTGGAAAGATGTGCGAGAAACAGCCTCTCCTGGCACCGATGCATTGGCAGCACCTGAAGTTAAATCCCCAGCTCCCAGAGTCACATGATGAGCGAGAACCTCCATTTCTCGGGTTTGGAGGGGAAGCCAGGGCCACGTGACTGGCCTGTCCAGCTGGGGCCATTGTCAAACCAGTCTCCTGATTTTATTTTATTTTATTTTTTTAATTATGTATTTATTTATTGTTTTCTCCTCTCCCCAGTGCCCGCCACCTCCTTCTTTTAAATTTTGCAGCCTGGCTCCCGGCTTGCGCAGAGCTGGGCTTGGCAAAAGCCCCGTGTGTCCCAGCGACCGTGGCTCTCGCCCTGGCCCGCCGTCGTCGCTTGGCCCCGGGGTTTTGTTTTGCTCTTTAAGTCGATCGAATTTAAAGAGGCTTCCAAAGAATTTTCCACCGAGAAAGGAGGTCGGGGGGTATCAGCAAATCTGTAGCCACAGTAACCAGCCGGGGGAGAGCGCCGGGGCCTGGTTTTCAGAGGGGCCCGTTGTTGGCTCTGCGGGCCGGCTTCCAGGCTGGGGTGGGGGAAGAGCTGCCAAAATTCTCCCTTTCCCCCCCGCCTCTGTGGGCTGTTTTGCTTTCTGTTTAAAACGCCCAGTCCCCCCAGTGCTGGCGGCGGGGGGGACAGACCCTCAGGACATCTGATCTGCCTTTAAACCCGGGCAATCTGGGCATTATTAAAATACCTTCCTAGGCTGCATCTCTTGAAATGAGCCTGTCCCGCAGGGCACATCTTCTGCTTCATCCCCGTCGCAACTAATAGCCCGTCCCAGTGCCAAGAAGCAGGAGCGCTGGAGGGCTCTGGCCCAATTGATTTCAGAGGGACATTGGCCGAAGGGCTGCCTGCACTTTGCGTGGAAAGCGGAGGCTTTTCCTGGCTGCCAAAAATACATCCCTCCCAGCCCCCAGAGACTCCTGCACCCTTCTGCGTTCAGGGCAGACGGGTGCAGAATTACAGCCGTGGCCTCCGCTCCCCGCCGCGGCTCTCCCAGCCCTGCAGCTGGTTTGGTAACAGATCTCGCCCCCCGAACCTGTCCCCTGAGCACAGAGGGAGCGGCTGGGTCGTGCCAGCAGTGCCCCTGAGAAGGGCAGAGGAAGCCGGTGCTCCGTGCCATGGCCTTGAGGGGTCATGCTTTGAGACCGACAGAGCGAGTCCTCCGTCCCACGAGCCCCGTGGGACAGTCATTGTGTGGCCATGTAATGGAAGGTGAAGGGGATGAGATGGAGAGGGATGCAGTTGACTCTTGAGCCCTCGGTGCCTGCGGGACGTGGGGTTGTTGGAGGGGGGCTGTGACAGGCTCGACGCTTCCAGCGAAGCCTCGATCCCTCTGCCCAGCTCCCGGGGAGGCTCCTGGGTCAAGGAGGGTGAGATGCCTGCGGGTTGTGCCTAACGAAGTAGGCCATGCCAGCAGAGAGCCTGGCTTGCTGAGATGCAGCGATGTCCTTAGCAGCTGCAAAGCATTCAGGAGTGGGGGGGCCTGATCTCCATGGCCCATTTGCCCCCCCAGCCACCCCAGAGCCCTGCTGCAGTGCCTGAGCTGCTGCACCCACATGCCACGGAGAAGTGGGGGACCCGCGGACCTCAGGGCAAGTGGCCAGGAGGAAAGGAGGGTTGCACTTCTCCATGCCCTGGCTGTAGCACGCGGCCTCCCTTGGCTGGCTGGGGGCCAGCTGTCACAGCCTGGGTATCCGGCACAGATTAAGGGCTTCTTTTTAATCGTGTAAAGCAGGAAGTGAGAGAGCCTGGGGCGAGCTTCCCCAGATCGCTGCCAGGAACCCACGGGCACCGGTGGGGGTGCAGGCTTGCCAGGCCCCCTTTTGGAGATCCCTGTGGGCCCGGACCGAACCCCTCTAAAAACGCCAAGAGCTGGTCCTGCAATGCCCCCCCCGCCCCAGCCACTGTTTCATGTAGGGCAAGCGCCAATTCCAGGTGGCTAAAAATAAGTCCTTGGCTCTGCTTCGTGCTCGTGTGGGAGGGAAGGAGGTTAGCTCCCTCCCCAGCATGTCCTGTGTGCCCGTCTGTGTCCCTGGGGCTGGCATTCCCCACCCCCACCTTTGCCGATCCTTCCCTCCTCGGCCCCCTCCGAAGAGTAAGGTCTTTGCTCCATCGTGCCGCCCCCCCCCCCCCGCCTGGCAGTGCCAAGTGGGTGCCTCATTCGGGAGGTGGGGACGGTAATTATGGCCTCCTTGATTGCAATGGGAGCTGAAGCCGTAGCCTGGCCCTTGCCCACCTCAGACGCCGTGGCGGTGAGGCTGGGCCCTGCGGTGGGCGGAGGGAAGGACGAGAGGCTTCCCTTGCATGTCACAGGCCATGTCCGAGCTGTCAGAAACCCCCATGTTCCCCCAACCCATAGGATTTAGGCACCTCTGAATTTCCTTGGCAAAAACCCTGCACCATTGTCCGCTGTCCCCGGGCTGAGGGACATGCGGGTGGGGAGTCTGGCAGCCCCTGGCCCTTGTGTCCGAGGGGAACAACCTTGTCCCCGTGCCTGGTTTAGGAGCTGGCTCGGACACAGCTTGGTGTGACCGCCAGCGCCCTTGGCTCTGGGGCCAAAAAAAGGGGGTTGTGTCTGTGGGGTTCGTCCTGGCTGATGCTCCTATCCTCTCTGAGCAAGGAGCACGGGGGAGCTTGCACGATAACACGTTACGTGGGCTGTTGGCACCCCACTGCCGGAGCCCAGAGGTCTGTGCAGGACTCTCCCCCCTCCAGGCCGTGTCACCCTCGCCTGGCCCGCAAGCATGGACATCCGGAGAGCAGCCTGCCGTGCCGCGTGTGCACTTGCACATGTGTGCAGTACACGCGAGGAGGCCGGAAGGCAGCTCGGGGCCATCCCAGCCTCGCGGGCTGGCTGCCGGCCACCCTGTTCCACCCAGCCGGCGATTCCAGAGCACGCTCTTTGCGCTTGCAAAGCCGTGGTGCAAAGCCCCCCGGATGCAAAAACATGATTTCCCCTCCGTGTTGTTCTGGGTTCATCTATTCTCGAGAGCCTCTGTGGGCTTTGCAAACCTGTGCTGCACCCCCCCAATGCCGCCTTTTGGAAATCTGGGCCCGTGAGCAATGTTTGCCCCATTTATCCGTGCATTAGTGTCTTCCTTCACCCCGTGGCCTCTCCGCCAGCCCCGCCTTGTATGATAGTCCAAGGACTGAGCCCCCTCCCTGCAGGCAGCCCAGAGAAAGGGGCCGTTGGGTGGGAATTAGAGCCACTCGATGGAGGCGCTTGCGCCTGGCAGAAGGGCAGGCCGCCCTGCGGGGCCGGAGCGTGTCTCCCGCGTGTCCCGCTAACATACTTGTGAATGAAGGAATATTGCACCCGGGAGCAATGTTTACCCACGGAGCAGTTTTTTTGCTGCTACAGAGCCCGTCTTGTTCTCTTTGGGGAGCGCGAGAGCGCAACGGGGGGGGGAGGCGAGCGGCTTTGGATGATGGCATGAGGCAGACGCATCCGAAGGATCCTGCCTCAAGGCGGGCTACGTCCTGCGTGCCCCTGGGGATCGCATTCCTAGCGAGCTCGCGGAGGCGGGGCAAGCCACCAGCACGCTTGCTTGCCAGCGCTGCCGGGCTGTCTGGAAACCGCTGTCCCACCTCCCCTCTCCTCGGCCCAGGCCTGCGTCCCACCCTGCCCTGCAACCGGTACCCAGAGCCCCTCGGCCGCGCCAGCCCCTCGCAGTCCCAACCCCGCCGCCCCATGCCAGCGTCATGCGGCTCCTGGCAAGTTCAAGGCCCCTCAAATAACAGGCCTGGGTTTGGAAGGACCAGCTTACGCTGGGCCAGGGCCTCCAGCAGCTTATTTTGGGGGGCTCAGCTGGGCATCGGCTTCCATGTGCTGACCTGTTGCAGCAGTGTGTGGGGGCGAATCCCTCGCCATTGCTTAACTTCATCAGAGCCATGGTTTTACCTCGGGGGGGTGGCAAGGACCCCTTTACCCATGTCTCTCCACTGCAGAAAATTTGGGCAGTTGGAACAATTCCAGCTGAATAGCGCAGCGAAAGGAGCCCGGGTCTGTCACCAACATGTGGTCCCGGGGCTGTTCACAGCTCGGGGTGAGGGCTTGTGCACACGCGTGTGCATTGCTTTGCTGCAAGGACTTGGGCTGAAAGGAACTGTTAGAGCAGCAATTCTCAACCAGGGGAGCTGTGAGGTCCTTTGATGGGGGGAGCACGGGGTCCTGGGTTTGCCCCGGAGCAGAAATCCTCTGTGAGTGCCCATTGCCCTTCGCGTTGGGGCGTAGTGCCGCTTTTCAATGATGCAGTCCCAGGGGCAGCTGGTCCAATGCACTTCATGATAAATTTGATGAGATACTACCAGTCTCTCCCAGGACAGTGTGCACGGATGTCCGCGCTTTGTCCAGGACAAAATGGCTTCTCCCAGGAGAAAGTCCATGTCCATTTGTAGCCTGAGGTGTGCAAACAGCTATGGGCAATCACAAGACGAACCCGGAGGTTTCACATAGGAGTCACTGGCATCAAAGCTGTCTGCCCAGGCGTGGGCTGGCCGAGGTCCCTGCAGTGGCTGAGTTGCTCTAGTGTTTGTCCATAGTTAAATAACGAGTGAAAGCGAAGTGCTGGCATTTTCTAGGGGACCCTCCAGTCCATTGAGGGGGCATAGAAAGATGGAGATTTGCTGTGTTGGATCATCTGGTCTGGACTCCTGCAGAGGCGGTGGGTCCCCCCAGGCTCTGTCAGCGGAGCTGTCTCTTGCTCTGGTCCAAACATCTCCCGGGGCTGCTCATGTTGGGTTTACTTGGTGTGGCGGGTCCCCAGATCAAGGGCTGCGGGTGTTAGGGCCACGAGTCAGAGAGGTGGGGCTGGAAGGGAGCTCCGGAGGTCACATCCAGTCCGGCCCCTGAGGCAGGATCAGCCCTGTCCAAAGCAACCCAGACAAACCCATTGCCCAACCTCGTAGCAAAACTACCACCCACCCTGACGTGCCACCAGACATCGCACCCGAACGCACAGAAACATCCTGCTGCTGTTAATATATGCTCAAGACATCCCAGGCAGAGGCCATGCCTCTGCCGCAGAGCTAGATAACGCCCCCGTCCGTACCAGTCTGAAACTCCTTGTTGACCCCAATGGAGCATCAGTCTGAGCTCAGGACCCTCCGGGTTTAACTCCCAGCAGGAGCATTGGCACAGCCCAGTCCCCACCCCAGCCTGGGCTGCAGCCAACACCCGGTGCTTCTGAGGAAGGCCTAAAAACCCATGACACGTGGCTGTGTGATGGGGGGACTCCCTTCCAGCGGATCCCAGAAGCCAGGGAAATTCCTAAAGTAGAGCAAAGGCATCGCTATGCCCAGATCATCCCTGAGCAGTGGCTGTGCATCCTCTCCCTGGCACCTCCAGGGAAGGGATGTCCGCACCTCCTGGGGCATCTCGTTTGCTGCCTCCCTGCCCTGACAGCAAAGAGGATTTTCCTGGTCTTTGTGTGTCTGTGTCCAGGATTGACCCGGCGTCCCCGGAACAGGGCTGACTCAGGCTGCATGGTCCCTGTGAAATGCTCTTGTGGGTGCGGGGGCTGGAGAAACCACAGGACCATGCTCAGAGATGTGTAAATACAGTCAGAAAGCAGCCAGTGCCCCAGAGGTCACGGGAACACTGAGTCAGGACGATTGAGCAACGCAGCCGAGGGGACACAATAAGCCAGGGAGATTTGGCTGAGATGTCTCTTCCTGATGTGATGGAGTCTGTGGCTCAGAGCAGGCCCGCCCTGCTCCAGAGGCTTGCACCACTCGACCAGCTGCCCGGCTCCACCCCAGAAGTGGCTGCAGTCCAATGTATCTGTGCTGTCTCCGACGCGCTCAGGGGAGGGTCTCTCAGGTGCTCCATCTAAGGCAGGAGTGTTGCAAGCCTTGTCTCAGGTCACGTGGCCCAGGTCTGAGCTGGCCAGTGTCTGTCCTGACCTCTGCCCCGGCCAGCTGTCTTGTCCACCCCCTGGCATTGAGCAACGTGGCTCTTGCTCAACACTGTCCGTGCATGCGTGTTGCTTGCCAGGGGCATGCTTTGGAGGGGCGTAAAAATTTCAACATCCCCCTTGAATCTATGTACGTGGCTGGCAGGAGGCGGCCGGTCATGGTCCACGTGTGCTGCCCTCCTGACTCAGCTGGGCTCAGCTCTTCTCCTTGCCCGTATGCCCACCTTTGGCAGGCACACCATACCCATAGCAGAGGGGGTAGCAGGCCCATAATGAGCAGGGCAGGGGCCACTTAATTAAGTGACGTGTATCCAGGACTCCCAATGCGTTTCCTAGTGGGGTCTGGAGCCCTGGGGCTTAGCTGCGTAGCTGAAGTGCTCTCGGGGCCCTGGGGCTCTTCTGGCTTCCCCAGGCCCCACGTCCAGGCTGGACCTGCTGCTTTGGCCTCCGTGGAGCTTGGAGAAGAGACTTCCCCATGTCCATTCTGACCCGCTCGCATGGCTTTAACAGCCCGTGGGGTTGGGAGAGTCGGGAGGGGGTGGGAGGCCGGCTGAGGCTCCCCAGGGAAGTATGTTCCAGTGTTTTGCGGTCTGCTCAGCTTCCTCCTCCCTGGTGAGCACGAGGGGTTAAAAATAGGTTCTTGCTATAACCCAGCCGGGAGGAAATCTGGGCTTAGCCGAGGCTGCGGGGAAGGAGCCGAAAATAATAATAGTGCTAATAAGCCCCCAGCCCCCACCCCCCAATCCCCGGATCCCTGCACAAAGGAACAGCTCGGAAAACAAAAGCCTTTGAGGAGCCTAATGCATTCCAGCTGTGACAACACAGCCCTGGCGCTGTGGCTCCGCCGCCCGGCCCAGCTCGAGGGCCAGCGTAGGGGTGTGCTCTGCACCCCGGGTTGGACCTGGACCCTTCCTGGGCTTGCTGCATGGGGCCCCTGGCTGAGCTCCGCGGTGGGGCGGGCACAAAGCAGGAGAGACCGACTGCTCCGGGGTGGGGGGGTGATGGAGGCTGGAGAGGAGAGGGGTCTTGCCCAAGGTCAGCAAGTCTATCGGTGGCAGAGTTGGGAGGAGTCCCCAGGGCTGTGAAGGCCCAAAGGGCGCCTGTCTTGCCCTGTTCCATGCATGTCACTGGGCGCGGGCAGCGTACGGCCCCTCTCGAGCTGCGACAGATGGGGAAGGGAGAGGAGGACCCATCCCAGGCCCCCACAACAGCCTCCCCTGCCAGGGAGAGCTGTATCTTGGGCTTTGAGCGTTCAGGGGTGAAGCCTGCTGCTGCACGACTTACTCTTGGCTTCCCTGGGGCTAGAGGGGCTTGCGGCCCCCTCGCCCCCCAGTCCCAGGGTGGGAAACACCCTCCCATCCCAGCCGGCACCAGGGCATCGTCCTTCATCCCAGGACTTCGGGAGCTGAGGCCTGAAACCCTGGTGCAGGGGGAAGTGCTGGGTGCGGCACCCTGGGCTCTTGCAGGTGGTGGGGGGCAGATTTGGGGGGCATTGGAAATATCTGTCTGTCTTGTGACCTGTGTCATGGGCCTCGCCACAAGGCCCATCTCGCTCCTCACCACATGCTGGTCCCATGACTCTGACCCACGTTTCACCAAAGTGGGGTTGTGCGTGCATATGTGTGTGTGTGCACATGTCCCCTTCTGTGCATCTGCTGTCAGGAGTTGATGGAGCTTAGCCTTGGCACTACGAGGGTGTGCTGGGGTCCAGGGTCAGGCCACATCTAGGGAGTAGAGTCCTTCCCCCAGTTGGTGTCAGGCCCCCCTTCCTTGCTCCCTGCCCACAGCAGCTCTCCTGGACCCACACTTCTCTGAGCCAGGGTGAAAGGGGTGCCATGGAGGGCAGGGCCATATGCTGGGGAGGCATCGATAGCAGCTGAGACCTCGCCAAGCTCGTGCCATTGCCCCCTTCCCCCTCTAACGCCCCCCACCCCCGTGCCCCCACACAGACGTGGAGCAGATGGCGATCGATTGGCTCACGGGGAACTTCTACTTCGTGGATGACATCGACGACCGGATCTTCGTGTGCAACAAGAATGGGGACACGTGTGTCACGCTGCTTGACCTGGAGCTGTACAACCCCAAGGGCATTGTGCTGGACCCCACCATGGGGTAAGTGCTGTGGTGGGGCGGGGGGCAGGAGAAGCTCCTGGCTGCCTGTGGCCAGCTGGATTGCAAGCAGGAGGCGTGAGGAACTGGCCCAGCTGGGCTCCAGTCATGGCAGCAGCAGGTGGAGTTGCCCAGGGCTGCACTGAGCCAGCCTCAGCTGGGAACTGCTGTCTGCAGAGCCAGCTGCCCACCTGCCCTGGGCTGGTGACCCCGTTGCAGCCAGGCCAAGCAGCGACAGCTGACAGCCGGCAGAAAGAGCCGCATGACCATGTGCAAATGCACGCCTGGCTGCGCATGTTCACAGTGTGCATGTGTTGCAAGAGTAGTCTGCCCAGAGCTGTGTGGGCAGTGTGGGAGGCTGTGTGTGAGCATCTGTGTGTGAGCACAAGCCCTGGCGTGCATGTGCGTGTGAGAGCCCCAGCCCCCATGCTCGGGCATGCAAGCACGAGTCCATGAGCCTAAGCACGTGAGTCCATGTGTGAGCAGGAGCCTGTGTTGCTGGGCATGCGTGCCTCCATGCACGTGTGTTGGTGCGGGTGTGCCAGTGTGAGCACGGCTGTTGCGGTGTTCTCACCCCCGCTTCCTCCTCCCCGCCCATTGCCCTGCAGGAAAGTCTTCTTCACGGACTACGGGCAGATCCCCAAGGTGGAGCGCTGCGACATGGATGGGCAGAACCGCACCAAGCTGGTGGACAGCAAGATCGTCTTCCCCCACGGCATCGCGCTGGACCTGGTCAGCCGGCTTGTCTACTGGGCTGATGCCTACCTGGACTACATTGAGGTGGTGGACTATGAGGGCAAGAACCGGCACACCATCATCCAGGGCATCTTGGTGAGTGGGACCAAGGTGGACGGGGCGCCTGAGTCCCAGTGCGCTTGGTGCTGTACATGCCAACAGCGCTCATGTCTGTCTTGGGGCTGATCTGGATGCAGGACTTGGGGCTTGCATGTGCCCCTGATGCCCCCCCGGCTCCATCCCCACTTCTCCATGCCAGGCTTTCACAAGGAGGGTGCGAGGGCAGAGCAGGGGGCAGTGACTCTCATGGCCTCCCTAATGCTAACCAGTGGGGTGGAGCATGGGGGGCATGTCTAATCCCATCATCCCCGACAGATCGAACACCTCTATGGCCTGACAGTCTTCGAGAACTACCTCTATGCCACCAACTCGGACAACGCCAACACCCAGCAGAAGACCAGTGTCATCCGGGTGAACCGCTTCAACAGCACCGACTACCATGTGATCACACGTGTGGACAGGGGCGGTGCCCTGCACATCTACCACCAGCGCCGCCAGCCCACGGGTAGGTCCCCAGGGGGTGGAGGACACCCGCAGACTCACCTTGGTGGGGAGGGGCTCAGACCAGGGCGCAACGCCCCTGTCCTGGTTTGCACTGGTGGGAGGCATCCTTGGAGGCTCCTTCGGCCAGGTCAGGGGTCCCTGCTGTCCCCTTCCTCCAGGCTAAGACCCCCAGTGGAGTGCTGTACTGGGCAAAATGTTTCTCCTGCCCCCAGGAGCTCTGAGAGTGGTGGAGTCACCGGGTTGTGACCTCTGTGGTTGGCTCTGCTGTGACCCCAGCCCCACCCTCCCCGCACCCTCCTGAGTGCTCCGAGCACAGTGGAGGGGACCTGTCTGCCCACCCCTCGCCCCGGCTTGCTGAGGGGGGCGCGAGCACTGACCCCAGGGCTTGTCTGTCTACCAGTGCGGAGCCACGCCTGTGAGTCCGACCAGTTTGGCAAGCCGGGGGGCTGCTCTGACATCTGCCTGCTGGGCAACAGCCACAAGACACGGACATGCCGCTGCCGCTCTGGCTTCAGCCTGGGCAGCGATGGGAAATCCTGCAAGAGTGAGTGGGGCCAGGGGCAGCGCATGGACCCGGTGCCACCCTGTGGCTTGGGGCCTGCCTGGGGGCAGGGTGCGGGGGGGAAGCATCACAGGCTGGGAGAGCAGATCGTGAGTCACCAGCTGTTGCTTCACTTCCCCTGTCTCATGCTGGCTGTGGTCAGCACAATGGGGATGCAGCAGGATTTGCTGACTGGGGGTTTTGCTGGGACCACAGGGCACGGGGCCAGGCTCAGGCGTGGCCACCTGGCTATAGCACTCCAGCACCGGGGCTGGCTCTGGCCTGCACGAGCTGGGAGGTCCCTGGAGCCAGGCCAATCTGGCAGCAGCAGAGAGGGTCCTTGCCCCTCTGGGTGCCCTGTGGTACCAAGATGCACCAACCCTGGGAGTCAGAGGTCGGGGGGCTTGGTACACTGATTGTTCCCTCAGCCCCGACCTTGCTAAGCTGCTCCTGGGGCCAGACCAGGTGGGACGAAGGGGGCTGCAAGCTGACCCCCACTCCCCACCCCCAGAGCCAGAGCATGAGCTGTTCCTGGTCTACGGGAAGGGCCGGCCAGGCATCATCCGGGGCATGGACATGAGTGCCAAGGTGCCCGATGAGCACATGATCCCCATTGAGAACCTCATGAACCCCCGGGCCCTGGACTTCCACGGTGAGAACGGCTTCATCTACTTTGCCGACACCACCAGCTACCTTATCGGGCGCCAGAAGATCGACGGCACTGAGCGCGAGACCATCCTGAAGGACGGTGCGGCTGGCGGGGGGCAGCTGGGTCTGGGGCCTGGGGTCAGATCCTGCCTGAGCCTCAAGGAGAGGCGACTGCTGGAAGTGGTGCGGGTTCCAGGCCCAGGCCCTTCTCACAAGCCAGCCCCTCCCTCCCCCCCCACAGGCATCCACAATGTGGAGGGCATTGCCGTGGACTGGATGGGCAACAACCTGTACTGGACAGATGACGGCCCCAAGAAAACCATCAGCGTGGCCCGGCTGGAGAAGGCGGCTCAGACCCGCAAGACGCTCATCGAGGGCAAGATGACCCACCCCCGCGCCATTGTGGTGGACCCCCTCAACGGGTAGGAGCAGGGGGTGGGGGGTCCTGTTCTTCCCCTGCATAGGTGGCACTGCTGGGGGGGGTGTCTTTGGATGGGCCCCGTGACTTAGGGCTCGGTCACCCTCCAGGTGGATGTACTGGACAGACTGGGAAGAGGACCCCAAGGACAGCAAGCGGGGCAAGATCGAGCGGGCCTGGATGGACGGCTCCAACCGCAACGTCTTCATCACCTCCAAGACCATCCTGTGGCCGAACGGCCTGAGCCTCGACATCCCCGGCAAGATCCTCTACTGGGTGGACGCCTTCTATGACCGCATCGAGATGGTCTACCTCAACGGCACCGAGCGCAAGGCGAGCCCGGGGCCCGCTACTTGCCTCCTCTCCGCTCCCCTCCAGCCCCTGCGCAGCCTCGGATCAAGCCTCCTGCCCCATGCTGGGTCCAGGCATCTCCTACCCTGCCGTGGCCTTGGTCACGTCACCTAGTGCTGGGGTTTCTACTCGCCTGTGCCCAGCTCCTGCAGGCAGGGAGGAGGGGGCAGCTGCTCCCCCCAGGCCCTCTCCAGGCCCCCACGGCCGAGACTCCAGTGCATGCAGTCACCCCAGGGCTCCTCTCCTCCTGCCCTCCACCCTGCTCCCAGCCCAGTCTGGGGGTGCTCCCTGGGCCCATGCCCCCCGAGCCCGCCCCGAGCTGCTGTCTC
This sequence comes from Crocodylus siamensis, assembly GCF_052110815.1. NCBI lineage: Eukaryota > Metazoa > Chordata > Crocodylia > Crocodylidae > Crocodylus > Crocodylus siamensis. The sequence goes on from NC_143400.1 coordinate 6,544,334, forward strand.
CCCCCCGATACAGATCGTGTACGAGGGGCCAGAGCTGAACCACGCATTCGGGCTGTGTCACTACAGCACCTTCCTCTTCTGGACCGAGTACCGCAGCGGCAGCATCTACCGCCTGGACCAGGCCAGCAAGGCCGTGAGCCTGCTGCGCAATGAGCGCCCACCCATCTTCGAGATCCGCATGTACGACGCGCAGCAGCAGCAAGGTGCCCGGGGATGGGGGGCGCGGTGCAGTAGCGGGGAGGTGGGGGGGTCAGGGAGCCGTGCCCCCCGTGCTCACCCCTGCTCCCTGGCCGCAGTGGGCTCCAACAGCTGCCGTGTGAACAATGGGGGCTGCAGCAGCCTGTGCCTGGCAGTGCCACGGGGCCGGCACTGCGCCTGCGCTGAGGACCAGATCCTGGGGACCGACACGGTCACCTGCCAAGGTAGGTGTTTTGGCTGTCTTGTGCCTCAGTTCCCCCCCTCCCCCGCTTCGCTGTGTGTGGATCCCAGTGTGGAGCCAGGACTCCTGGGTTCTGCCCAGCTCTGGGCCCTGCTCAGCCCTGGGTCCGCTGCCCTGATGCGTCTCCCCTGGGTCGGCACATGCAGACCTGCCCCTCCCCCCACCCAACCATGTTGCTGGTTCCCCGACACCTGGGGTCTTGCATCCCCCTGAAGGCTGGGACCCTGGGCTGGGTGTGAGCATCGTGCACTCGCCTTGCACAGGCGTGACACGTGCCTGCGTTCAGAACCCAGGCATCCGGGACATACCCACACTCAGAACCCAGACATTTGGGGGACACACTCATGACACACATAGAACCCAGGTGTCCAGGATGCTCATGCACACACACACACACACATATGTCCAGGACACACACAGACTCCTAACATACCCACGCACACAGCCCAGGCGAGCACGCACCCGTATGCAGAACCCGTGTCTGGGATACATTCACACACACAATCCAGGCACCTGGGGGATGCACACACACAGAGCCCAGGTGGGCACACGCACACCAACACACTGCTGGCATCTGGGGGACATGCACATGCCCACACACAGAACCCACGTGTCCAAGATACATACACATGCATACACAGAATCCAGGTGCCTGGCGGATGTGCACACACCCACAACCCAGGCATCCAGGACACACATGCTCACACACAGAACCCAGATATCTGACACACACACATGCACACACACCTGCAGAACCCAGGCATCTGGGACATGGACAGAGAACAGGTGTCCAGGACCCGCACGTGCAGACCCCAGGCCTCCCTGCCCCACGCCCGGGTTGCTCCGTTGGTGCTCAGCCCATGCTCTTGCCCCGTGCAGCCAACCCATCCTACGTGCCACCGCCCCAGTGCCAGCCGGGCGAGTTCGCCTGCAAGAACAGCCGCTGCATCCAGGAACGCTGGAAGTGCGATGGTGACAACGACTGCCTGGACAACAGCGATGAGGCCCCTGAGCTCTGCCGTGCGTAGCTGCTGGGGTGGGGTGGGGGGTTGCTGTTCTGGGCTCTGCGCTTCAGTTTTCCCCATCTGCAGCATGGGACTAATTCCTCTGGGAATTCTTCTGGGTTGTGGGCCTGATTGTGGGGGGAGCTCAGGCCTCTGGGTCCTTGTCCCCGTCCCCCCACCAGACCAGCACACCTGCCCCTCTGACCGCTTCAAGTGCGAGAACAACCGGTGCATCCCCAACCGCTGGCTCTGCGACGGTGACAACGACTGTGGCAACAATGAGGATGAGTCCAACTCTACCTGCTCTGGTGAGGGCCCCCCTGTGCGTGTGTCCTGGACGCCTGTGTTCTGCATGTGCATGTTCTCCAGCTTGATCCTGGGGGCCTAGGCCTGGTGGGGGGGCTCACCCCACTTATGTCTTGCCCCCACCCCCACAGCTCGCACCTGCCCCCCGAACCAGTTCTCCTGTGCCAGTGGCCGCTGCATCCCCATCTCCTGGACCTGCGACCTGGACGATGACTGTGGTGACCGATCTGATGAGTCGGCCTCCTGCGGTGAGCGGCAGGCGGGGGCTTGAGCGGGGTGCAGTAAGGAGCCTTGCATGGGGGCAGGGACTGAGACCTGGGGTTGTAAAGGGGCGTGTGGGGCAGGGAACAAGGCCCCTGGGGTGGCAGAGTCCCTTGGAGCTGGGGGCTTGGCACTGAGGCTTTCCCTGTGCCCCCTCAGCCTACCCCACCTGCTTCCCGCTGACCCAGTTCACCTGCAACAACGGGCGGTGCATCAACATCAACTGGCGCTGTGACAACGGTGAGTGCCCCTGCTGCACACGTGCCTGCATGCATGCCCACGCGGCCGGCCCAGGGCCAGATCAGAAGCAGGGAGATGTTGCCCTGGGGGTCAGGAGGGCAGGGGCTTTTGGGGTAAGAGTCAGGGGAGAGGATTTGCTGCACATACCCCCCTCCCTGAGCTAATTTGCAAACAAATGTTCAAAGTTAACGAGCAGGGGGCATTTTTGTGCCCTGGGGGCCCAGGAGAGATGAGCTCCCCTATCCTGGGTGGCTTGGGGGGGTGGGAGCAGCTTTGGAGGTTGTTGGTTTTGGCGGGGAGAGGTCTGCACATGCTCAGTCCAAAGGGGATGTAGAGATTGGGGACCAAAGCTGGAAACCCCTCGCAGCTGCCCACATCCTGCCCCCCACATCTGTAGCCAGGGACATGCATGTAGCCTCGTGGCTGCCCCCCGACCCCAGGGAGTGGGGAACAGGCTCCGTCTGCTGCTTCTGATCTCTGGCCCAAGCCGCCCCCCGCCCGTGTCCATCTCGTGTCCGTGTCCATGTGCTGTCCGTGTCATGTGTGTGGCTGCCCTGCCGGCGGCGCCGTGTGCTCGTGCGTGTCTGTGCTGTGTCCTCACGTGTCCCCTTCCCCGTCTCTTGGCTGGTTTCTGTGTTTCAGAGAAGGATTGTGGGGATGGCTCTGACGAAAAGAACTGTCCAAAGTCTGCCGGTTAGTGCATAGATCACCATGTGCCCCCCACCCCCTAAACGGGCCGGCCTGGTGCTGCCATGCTCCCCTGGGCCTGCGTGGCCGCCCACTGGCAATGGCACTTACCTTGCCTCACTGCTCTGTGCTCAGGGATGTTTGCCCCCCTCCCTCTGGGCCCGGCTGCCCTCCTTGGGACGCCCTTGCTCCCGGGGGGTGGTGGTGTTGGTGGTCAGGCATGATGGTGGGTCCACGGCCAGTGCCGGCATCTCGGCGCAGCCCGTGGCTCCTGCCTGCTGGGCACAGAGGAGATGAGGGGAGGCAGGGCCTGAGGTAGCTGGTGTTGGGCCTGGTCCAAGGAATAGTGACGCACAGGTACACGTGTGCATGCATATGTGCGCACACACACCCCAGACATCCAGGACGCACATACAAACATACATGTGGGTGCCCACACATACAATCAAACACCCACACACCCACACCTCCAGGCATCTAGGACACACATGCACGCACACTGAACTCAATCAGTTGGGACAGATTTGCACACACACACAAACACATGGACCCCATGTGTCCAAGACATACGCACAGAACCCAGGTATCTGGGACACACACGGATACATACACCCCCCAGACGTCCAGGACATGCACACATTGAACCCAAGCATCTGGGATGCACGCACACCCACAGACGCAACCCATGTGTCAGGACATGTACATGCACAGAACCCGGGTATCCCCCCCAGGTGTTTGGGGAATGCACACACACACACACCCAGGACACCCCTCCCCCCCTCAAAAAACAAAACAAAACAAAACACGCACAGAATCCAAAGCATCCCACACGAACACACAACTTGGTCATTTGGGACACATATGTACACACAAACACACACATACACACACAACCCAAGCATTTGGAGGACATGCACACAGAACCCAGGCATCTGAGATGCACGCCCACACACACACAACCAGGCAGGCATCCAGGACACATTCACCCAACCCATGTGTCCAGGACATACCCACACACACAGAACCCAGGCATCCCGTGCACACACATCCCCCTCCCTTGCCGTAGCAGTGCTGTGAGGTCAGGGGAAGTCCAGGCCAGGGCCAGGGTCCATCAGGCTGTGGGGTGCACTCGACTTTAGCTGGTGGGGGTAAAGCACCCTCTTCCAAAGCACCATCCCGCCAGCACCCCAGGGCCAACCCCTGGCTTTGGGCATTTCGGGGACCCTGTCCCCCTGCCTGGCACACGTGTGATCCTGGAACATGTACATGTGAACCCTCCTATCGCTGGGGAGCACTGGCGATACTTTCTATTCCAGGGGGGAGGATTATGAGGAATGTTATGGTAGCAGCAGCTCTGCAGGGACGTTACAGGGATCAGGCCCCTACCCCAACCCAGGAGGGGAAACTGAGGCAGGAGCTGCCATTGCCAGTGCTCCCGGGCCGAGCCACTCTGCAATTGGCCAGATCCAACCCCCCCAGTCTGGACCCTTCTTGCAGAGGGTCCTCTCCAGTTCCGCTCCCTGCAACCGGGCAGAGGAGCCCCCCTTCCTGCCCCCACCCCATGGTACATGAGATGATCTATGCAGTTTCTGTGTTTCTGCCTGCTGTGCTGGCAGGGGGGGAGAGGGGAGGGAGGGGGTGGCTTGGGGAGTGGGCATGGGGGGGGCAGGGGCTGAAATTTGGGGGTGGGGGGCAGCTCGGAGGCCCCCTGCTCAGGCTGTGGGGCACATGCAGCCTGGCTTGGCCTGACCCTGCCCAGTCCTGGGAGCCCCACTGTGCCCACTGACCCTCCTCGCGCCCACAGACAACGACTGTGGGGACAACAGCGACGAGGCCGGCTGCAGCCACTCCTGCTCCAGCAACCAGTTCAAGTGCAACAGCGGGCGCTGCATCCCTGTGCATTGGACCTGCGACGGGGACAATGACTGCGGCGACTACAGTGATGAGACCCATGCCAACTGCACCAACCAGGGTGTGCCTCCCCCCCACGCCCCCTGGCCCCCAAAAATGGGGGGAGAAGGGGCCGGGTCTGGACCTGGCCTGGTTCAGGGGGTGCAATGAGTTGCCTGGGGCTCAGCACAGCTTTGGGGGGGAGTTGGAGAGGCGCTTGGCTGGGGGTTGTAGGGCAGGCCAGGGCTTTGGGGTCCTCACCCCCCCCTGCAAAGCTCCTGGATATTGAGGGAAGAGGGCTGTGGGGCTGAGCCCAGCCTGGCTCTGGGGGTGCAGTGAGTTAGCTGGGACTCAGCTCAGCTTTTGGTGGGGCAGGGAGGGGCTGGCTAGGGGTTGTGGGGCAGGCCAGGGCTTGGGGAGTGTCCCCAGGGTGAAGCCCCCTCCTCAACCTTTCTGCAAAGCTCCTGGGCATTGAGGGAGGGGGTTCCGGGGCTGAGCCCGGCCCGTCTGAGCTGGGGCAGTGTTGGGGTGCAATGAGTTATCCAGGGCTCAGCACAGGGTGGGGGTGAGGGCCCTGGCCATGTGGGACTCACATCACATGGATGGAGCAGGGCAGCGGCAGCAAGGACCCCCCCCTCCGGTGCTGCAGAGATCTGGGGGGTCCTGGGATGCCCCTTGCCTGGGGTGTCCCTATAACATCCCTGCCCCCTCCAGCCACACGCCCGCCCGGAGGCTGCCACACGGACGAGTTCCAGTGCCGCCTGGACGGGCTGTGCATCCCCATGCGCTGGCGCTGTGATGGCGACACCGACTGCATGGACTCGTCGGATGAGAAGAACTGTGAGGGTGTCACCCACGTCTGCGACCCCAATGTGAAGTTCGGCTGCAAGGACTCAGGTATTGCTAGGGTTGGGGGTGGGTGGTCTGGCACCAGGGCTGGGGGCTCTCCTGGGAGGGGCAGGAGGGGTGTCCATGTTCCCCTGTGACCTGCCACCCCCCACAGCCCGCTGCATCAGCAAGGCATGGGTGTGCGACGGGGACAGCGACTGCGAGGACAACTCGGACGAGGAGAGCTGTGAGGCGCTGGCGTGCAAGCCGCCCGCACACGCGTGTGCCAATGCCAGTACTGTCTGCCTGCCCCCCGAGAAGCTGTGCGATGGCACTGACGACTGCGCCGACGGCTCTGACGAGGGCGAGCTCTGCGGTGAGCCGCACCGGATGCCTGGTTTCCTCTTTGAGGGGACTGGACACCTGGGTTCTCTTCTGAGGGCGACTGGGCTGGAGCGGTGGGAAGGGGCTGGGGAACGGGGCAGGGAAGCAGGGGAGGGTCTGGACGCAGGACTCCTGGGTTCTTTTCCCAGCTCTGGCAGGGGACCGGGGTCTCATCCCAGGACTCCCGGGGTCTCTCCCGGGTGCGGGGGGAGCTGTGATTAGAGCAGGTGGGTCTCAGCGCCCAGAAGCTTGGGTACTGTGCCCAGACCAGGAAGGAAGAGGCATTTCATGGCAGAGGCTGGGGGGCACCTGGGTCCTTCCCCACTGTCCCAGGGATGTGAACAGGTGCTCTGCCCCCCCATGCAGACCAGTGCTCCCTGAACAACGGCAGCTGCAGCCACAACTGCACAGTAGCGCCAGGCGAGGGCATTGTGTGCTCCTGCCCACTGGGCATGGAGCTGGGCACCGACAACCGCACCTGCCAGATCCAGAGCTACTGTGCCAAGCACCTCAAGTGCAGCCAGAAGTGCGAGCAGGACAAGTTCAACGTCAAGTGCTCCTGCTACGAGGGCTGGATGCTGGAGCCTGACGGCGAAAGCTGCCGCAGCCTGGGTATGTGCAGCGCCGGGCACCCAGCACTGGGCCAGGCCACACCCAGCTGGTGCCCAGAGTCGCACAGGCCTGGGAGCTGCGTGTGTGCAAAGGACAGGGTGCATGTGCACAGTGCGTATGCAGAGCACTGGATGTGCTTACGCCAGGCAGCAAGGCCACGTGTGCTTTAGCGGGGGCACCTGGGACTGTCCCACCCCCCATTGCAGGGTTACTCAGGGTTGCACTGCCCTGCGCGGGGCCTTCTCCAGCTCCAGGACGGCTCCTTTGTCCTTCCCCTGTCCTGTTCCCTCCCCCGCAACCCGGGGTGATGGGGGGGTGGGGGGGGCTCTTTCCTGGCACCTGCCTGCCCTGGCAGTGGCTTCGTTCCAAGCGAATGCTAAGCAGGGTATTCGCATCGGCCTTGCGCCCTGCTTCTTGCCTCCAGGGGGTGGGGGCTGTGCCCCTCTGGGGGCAGCTGGGGCCAGTCCTGCAGTGGGTCTTGGCCGGCCTAGGGCGGGGGGACCAAGCCTGTCCCCTGCCAAGGGCACAGCCCCCCCGCCTGTGCGGGAGCTGCTCCCGGCTGCTGTTGGCAGGCGCGGGTGGCACAAGAAAGGTCTCTCTGTTCCCAGCGCCCGGGAAGGACTGGCAAGGGGTGGTGGGTGGCCCGGGCTGGGGAGGTTCTTCCTACCGAGAGCAGCTGGGGGTGCAGGGGGAGGTCAGGGCCCGTGGCCTTGCTGTAGAGACAAGGGGGGTTGAATGGGAGTCATGTGAGGAGGGGGCTGCAGGCTGGAAGTGAGGGGCACCGGCGGGGGAGGGGGCCCAAAGCAAGGCTGACTGTAACCTCCCTGCTCTGCCCCCACGGGTTGGGCCCAAAGTCCCCATTGTGCTGCTGGCCCATCCCTCCAGCCCCTTCGGACCACCTCCCCATGACCTCCCGTCTCCCCCAACAGACCCCTTCAAGCCCTTCATCATCTTCTCCAACCGCCACGAGATCCGCCGCATCGACCTGCACAAGGGCGACTACAGCGTGCTGGTGCCCGGCCTGCGCAATACCATCGCCCTCGACTTCCACCTCAACCAGAGTTCACTGTACTGGACCGACGTGGTGGAGGACAAGATCTACCGGGGCAAACTGCTGGAGAATGGGGGTGCGTTGCCCCAGGGCCCCCCATTGCTGGGACGTCCCGGGCACGGGGCAGGCTGGGGGGACTGGATGCATATAATGAGCCCCCCGGCTGCACCGCCGGCTCATTCAGCCCCATATAATGATACCTTTCTGCTCCCGGCGGCCGCTCATTATGTAGGCGTTAATTAGCATTCCCCGGCGCGCCCCTAATGGTAATTACAGCCCAGCAGCTGCGAGCGCACAAAGCCCAGCCTAACACGATTACTGCTGCCGGCACCTCCGCGGTTCGGGGGTCCCATACTGCAGTGCAGGGAGACGGGGTGGGCCGGGGTGGAGCGGAGCCCCTCGGGGTGCTGACAGCCCAGTCCCCCCCACAGCACTGACCAGTTTTGAGGTGGTGATCCAGTATGGGCTGGCAACGCCCGAGGGGCTGGCGGTGGACTGGATCGCCGGCAACATCTACTGGGTGGAGAGCAACCTGGACCAGATCGAGGTGGCCAAGCTGGACGGCACCATGCGCACCACGCTGCTGGCTGGCGACATCGAGCACCCCCGCGCCATCGCCCTTGACCCCCGCTACGGGTGGGCCAAGCCCCTGACACCCCCCACCCCCACCCCCAGCCTGCCCCAGCAGTGATGCTGGGCCTGGGACCTGGGACCATGGCAACAGGGAGGGAGGGATACGGTCTGCACAGCTACCACTGCTGTACCACTGTCTTCCTGGGCGCCCCCTGGCCCCCTCCCCATGGGAGAGATGGTGTGACCTCTGCTCTTTCATCTCCAATCTCTGTGCCTACGCCCCCGCCTGCCAGGATCCAGTTGTGGGGAGAGGTGGAGGGTGGTATGTGATCTCTGACCTCGGTGTCCTCTGATCCCCAGGATCCTGTTCTGGACGGACTGGGATGCCAGCCTGCCGCGCATTGAGGCAGCTTCCATGAGCGGCGCAGGCCGGCGCACCATCCATAAGGAGACGGGCTCGGGGGGGTGGCCTAACGGCCTCACCGTTGACTACCTGGAGAAGCGCATCCTCTGGATCGATGCCAGGTACCAGCCCTGACCCCTGGTGCTGCCCCCAACCCTTGCCTCGCCGCCCCCCCACTCCACCTGGGATCCTCCATGGCTGCTCACCCACCCCGAGGCCCTGGAGCAGGCTCAGCTGGGACCTCCCAGCCCCTGCCTAACCTCTGCCCTGAGCCCTTGTTTGGTCTCGATCCCATTTCCCAGTTCCTGACACCCCCCTGCAGCTCTCGCTGGGTCGCAGGCCCTCCTGGTCCCTCCTCGGCCCCTTGCAGCCATTGCTAGGTCTCAGACCCCCACACCCAGTCCCTGCCGGCCCCCCTCCAAGCCTGGAGAGGTCTCAGACCCCCCAGTCCCTGCCCAGCCCCACACAGCCATTGCCAGGTCTCAGACCTCCCCCGGTCCCTAACAACCCTTCTCCATCCCTGCTGGGTCTCTCGCCCACTCCCCAGGTCTGATGCCATCTACTCAGCGCTGTATGATGGGACGGGGCACATGGAGGTGCTGCGGGGCCACGAGTACCTGTCACACCCATTTGCGGTGACCCTGTACGGCGGTGAGGTCTACTGGACCGACTGGCGCACCAACACCCTGGCCAAGGCCAACAAGTGGACAGGCCACAACGTGACGGTGGTTCAACGCACCAACACACAACCCTTCGACCTGCAGGTCTACCACCCCTCCCGGCAGCCGCTGGGTGAGCATGCACCGCCCGCACTGGGGGGAGGGAGGGCATGGCAGGTGGAGCAGTGCATGCTGGGAGCACCCCTGTTGTGCTTGGAGACCCCTGATACCCCCGAGGGCTCAGACCTGATCCCCCTGCTCAGGCTCCAGTTATGGGCCCTGGTGGGAGTAGGTTGTGGGCCTGGGAATGGGGCCTCAGATGGGAATAGAGGGTGCTGGGCAGGCTGGGGGGTCTCAGATGGGAATGGGGGAGTTAGGAGGTCTATGGGGGGCTCAGATGGGAATAGGGGGTGCTGGGTGGGCTGGGGGATGTCTCAGATGGAAATGAAGGGACAGGAGGGGCCTGGGGCTGGGCCGAGGTCTCACCACTGTGCCCCCATGGCAGCCCCCAACCCATGCGAGGCCAATGGGGGCCGTGGGCCCTGCTCCCACCTCTGCCTCATCAACTACAACCGGACGCTGTCATGTGCCTGCCCCCATCTCATGAAGCTGGACAAGGACACCACCACATGCTACGGTAGCGGGGGGGGTCTGGAGGGCACTGGGGGTGGGGGGTAGCTTCAGCCCTAGGAGCCTGCCAGGACCCTGTGGGACAGAGATGGGGAGGAGGAAGGGGGCTTCGCTAGAGCTGGCTCGACTGGGGAAAGGACCTGGGTATCCAGGTCCCAGCCCCATTGTTCTCGCCCCCTAACTCGCACTGCCTTCCCAGAGAGCCCAGGCATCCAGGCCCCGGCCCCACACCCGATTCCCCTCCTGGAATGGGAGGGAGCCCAGGCGTCCAGGCTCAGCCCACTGGTCTCACCCTCAGCCCCCGCTGCCTGCCCAGTGTCCCGGGACATGGGGGAGCTGAGAATGGAGGTCGGGGCAGGGACACCCCCGGGCCACGGGCCGGGAGTCCCCCTCGCTGACCCCGTGCCGCCCGCACAGAGTTCCGGCAGTTCCTGCTGTACGCGCGGCAGATGGAGATCCGTGGTGTGGACGTGGACAGCCCCTACTACAACTACATCATCTCCTTCACGGTGCCTGACATCGACAACGTCACCGTGGTCGACTACGACGCCCGCGAGCAGCGCATCTACTGGTCTGACGTGCGCACCCAGGCTATCAAGCGTGCCTTCATCAATGGCACTGGTGTCGAGACGGTGGTCTCTGCAGGTGAGTCCCATTGGCCCCTGGGGCCAGCGTGGCCTCTCCTGGCCACAGGGCCTGGTACCACGGCATGGCCTGCCCCACCCTAGGGCCACTGGGTCTGCCACCACTGTGCAGCCTGCCTCCTCCACCATGGTGCCACGGGGCCTGATACCATAGCAGAGTCTGCTCCGCCCTGGGGACTGCCGCCATGGTGTGGCCTGTCCTGTCCGCCCTGGGCCACGGGGCCTGATACCATGGCACGGCCAGCCCATGGCTTCCCTCACCCTGGGGACTGCCGCCATGGTGCAACCTGCCCCCTCCACTGTGGGTCACGGGGCCTAATACCATGGCGCAGGCTATCCCTGGTTCCCTCCGCCCCAGGAGGCCACAGTGCAGCCTGCCCTATCCACCCTGGGCCACAGGGCCTGATACCATGGCCTGGTTTGCACCCAGTTCCTCCCACACCAGGGCCACGGGCCAGTGGCCATGGTGCAGCCTGCCCCCTCCACCATGCGCTGTGATGTCACTGCCCAGGGTTTCCCAGCATGCTCTGCTCCTGGCTGGCGGCTGGGGGGCCCCGCTAATGCATCCCTGCACCCGCTGCCTTGCAGACCTGCCCAACGCCCACGGGCTGTCCGTGGACTGGGTCTCCAGGAACCTCTTCTGGACCAGCTATGACACCAACAAGAAGCAGATCAACGTGGCGCGGCTGGACGGCTCCTTCAAGAATGCTGTCATCCAGGGGTTGGACAAGCCCCACGGCCTAGTGGTCCATCCCCTGCGTGGGTGAGTCCTTGCCAGCCTGGACCTTCGGGCCACAGGGGCAGTGGCTTTGGGCTGCGGGGCTGAGGATGTGCCCATGGGGAGGGGCTGGGCCAGAGGACACCAGCCTGGGTCCATCTGTGCATGTGATTGTGTGTGCAGGAGCATGTGCAAGAGCATGTGCGCAACTCTGGGATTCTGTGTATGCACATGCATACAGCTGTGTGTGATTGTGCGTGCATGAACATGCATACTGCTGATTGCAAGTGCAGGCATACGTGCAAGAATGATTGTGTGTACATGCACACAACTTTGCATGTGCATGCACATGTGCATGGCTGATGGTGTATGTGCACACATGCCAGATTGTGCACACAAGTGTGCACAACTGATTGCATGTGCACATGCATGACTACATATGTGTGCATGTGTGTATAAGTGCACATGTGTGACCAGCTGTGTGTGTATGTGCTCAATCGTGTGGCCTGCACCTGTATATGACAGGGTGTGGGTGGGTGTGATCGTATGTGCATGCCACTGTGTGATTGCGTGGGGGTGCACCCATGCCTGGCTACACACACATGTGCAACCACTTGCACGCGAAAGAGCAAAGTGGGCTGCAGCAGCTCAGGTAGTGCTAGTGTGGGTGTGTGTATACGTGAGAGATGGTGGCAGGGCAGTGTGTGTGGGAGGGGGTGTGCGAATGTGTGCGTGTGCCAGAAACAGGCTGCAGCTCAGTACAGGTGTGTCAGTGCGGGTATGTGCAAGAGACAGGGCTTGCGCTGCTGTATGTGAATGTGTGTCAGTGGGAATGTGAGTGTGCACATGTGAGAGAAACGAGTGCAATCCCATGCACTCATATGCATGCATGCATGTGTGCCTCTGTGGGCACGCATGTGTGAGAGGGAAATGGGTGGTCCTGTGTGTACATGTGTATATCTGCATGTGTGCAAGAAATGGGTGCAGTCCCATGTGCTCATGTGTGTGTGACAGAAATGAGTACAGTCCTATGTGTGCACACGTACGTGTGCAGGTGTGCCTCTGTGCATGTGTGAATAAAATGTGGTCCCGTGTGTGTGTGCACACATGTATGAGAGAAATGACTGTAGTCCTGTTGTGCACATGTGTGTGTGCATATGTGCCTCTGTGTGTGTGTGTGTGTGCACATCCATGCAAGAACTGGGTGGAGCCCCCTGCACATGTGCGGCATGAGGAGGTCAGCAGGCCGTCGCTCCCATGTCACCACACATGTCCAGGCAAGAGGGGGACATGTTGCTGTCCAGCACGCATGCACACACACCCACACGTGTGCCCAGGCTTCCACGCTACCCCCAGTTCAGTGCTCACTGCGAGGGCGCAGCTCAGCCCCCGTTAACCCGGTCCCCACCGCATGCAGGAAGCTGTACTGGACTGATGGTGACAACATCAGCGTGGCCAACATGGATGGCAGCAACCGCAGCCTCCTCTTTACCAACCAGAAGGCGCCTGTCGGTACGGACCCCACCCCGCCAGCCCCTGCCCCCCTCCCGTGGGTGCCCCAGGTCCTGCCTGTCTCCCTGGGGCTGAGTGGGGAGCAGCCACTATCTCGCACCAGGCCCTGCGCAGCCCGTTGGGAGAGTGGCACGCACTGTATTTGCCTCCTGCTCTGTATTTGCTCCCCATAACCACCCCCTGCCTCGCAGGCCTGGCCATCGACTACCCCGAGAGCAAACTGTACTGGATCAGCTCCGGCAATGGCACCATCAACCGCTGCAACCTGGATGGCACCAGCTTGGAGGTCCTGGATGCCATGAAGGGGCAGCTGAGCAAGGCCACGGCCTTGGCCATCATGGGTGAGCACCAGACACGGGTCGGGGGGTGAAGGGGGGTGCTGAGGCTGTGCCCACTCGTGACACATCCCCTGTTTTCCCCTCCCTGGGTAGGCGACAAGCTGTGGTGGGCGGACCAGGCATCGGAGCGCGTGGGCATCTGCAACAAGAAGGACGGGACAGGCGCCGTGGTGCTGAGGAACAGTACCACGCTGGTCATGCATATGAAGGTGTACGATGAGAGTGTGCAGCAGGGTGAGTGGGGGACACTGGGGGAGTACTGGGGGAGGGAGATGGGCCAGTGGGGGGCAGGGGCCCTATTGGCATCCAGAGAGCCTGGAGCTGGGGCATCCAGAGATGATACCCATGGCTTGGGCATCTGGAGAGCCCGGAGCCTGGTGCTGCTGGAGTCCTGGGGCCGGTGCAAGGGTGCAGGGGCTCCAGCAGTGCGGAGGGGGCTCGTGGGGGTGCAGACCCCCTCCCGGCCCCCCTCAGCCTCCTACTGCCCCCGTCTGCAGCCAGCACCAACCCCTGCAGCGTGAACAACGGGGACTGCTCGCAGCTCTGCCTGCCCACGTCGGAGACCACGCGCGCCTGCATGTGCACGGCCGGCTACAGCCTCAAGAGTGGGCAGCAGTCGTGCGAGGGTGAGAGCCCCCCCTGCACCCACTGGGACTCCCCTTCCCTCCCCTCCCCTCCCCTCCCGGCTGGGCTCTTGTGTGAGCACGACCTTGCTGGTGCAGCACTGCTGCCCTCTGCTGGTGCCTGGTGCGACTGCTCACAGTTGCACAGTTGCCGCGTGGCGGGGGTGTGGGGGGGCACCAGTGGGTGTCCTTGGACCTTTGCAAAGTGTTTCCCAGGCCCCTCTGTGATTGGAGTCCAGTGGGGGGCGGTCTGTCCCATGGCAGCATCCATCTGTCTTGCTGCTGCCCACCTGTGATGGAGACATGGCAGGAGCAGCAAGGGGCTGGGGTGTATCATGGAGCAGGGTGTCCTCTTATCACAGGCACCACATGGCTGCCCCTCCTGTGGCCTCGGGGGACGCGTGCCCACTCCTTGGGGTGCTAGCCATGTACGGCCCAGGCATGTGGGGGCCAGAGCCCTGGGCCATGACCCTGGCCCCTGACAGCATCCACACACATGTTGCAGGTGTGGGCTCCTTCCTGCTCTACTCGGTGCACGAGGGCATCCGCGGCATCCCCCTGGACCCCAACGACAAGTCGGACGCGCTGGTGCCTGTGTCCGGGACCTCGTTGGCCGTGGGCATCGACTTCCACGCAGGTGAGAGCACCCCCTTTCGCCAGCTCCCCGTCCAGTGGGGTTCAGCCCAGACACCTGGGCTCTGGTCCTTGCTCTGCCCCGACCCCTGGTGCCATGCCTCAGTTTCCCCCGCTCTAGTGGCATGGTCCGGGCTGGGGGCAGGTGTCAGCCACACCAAGGCGGATTGCTGCTCCCCCCGCCAGCCCCCTTCTCTGCCCCCAGCGCCCTTTTAGCAGCATGTGGGCCTCCCCCAGAGCCCCCATTGGGCCTGGCCTGGCCCCTTACACCCTCCCTCCCCAGAGAATGACACCATCTACTGGGTGGACATGGGGCTCAGCACCATCAGCCGGGCCAAGCGGGACCAGACATGGCGCGAGGACGTGGTGACCAATGGCATTGGGCGCGTGGAAGGCATTGCCGTGGACTGGATCGCAGGTGAGGGCCGGGGGTTGGGGTGGGGTGGGGGTGAGATGTGGCCTGGGAGGGGTTGTCATGGTACCCACTGGTGTCTCGCAGGCAACATCTACTGGACGGACCAGGGCTTTGATGTCATCGAGGTGGCACGACTCAACGGCTCCTTCCGCTATGTGGTCATCTCCCAAGGGCTGGACAAGCCACGGGCCATCACTGTGCACCCAGAGAAGGGGTAAGGCAGCGGTGTGGTGGGGGATGGGACCCGGTTCTCTTCTGGGCATCAGGGGAGGGAGAGCTAAAGCAGGGGCAGGCCAGGGGCTGGGACGACTCCTGGGTTCTCTTCCCAGAGCTGGGGGCTTGGGGCTCGGCGGGGCAGCGGGTGACTCGCGTCCCCTGCCCACAGGTACCTGTTCTGGACGGAGTGGGGGCAGTACCCCCGCATCGAGCGATCGCGCCTGGATGGCTCCGAGCGTGTTGTGCTGGTCAACGTCAGCATCAGCTGGCCCAACGGCATCTCCGTGGACTACGAGGTGGGCCAGGGTGCCTGTGGCGCGTGCATGATGTGGCTGAGGCTGGGGCTGCGCAGCTCGGGGCGAAGGGCATCGGGGTCTCTAACCCCTGCCCCGTGCCCCTGCCAGGATGGGAAACTGTACTGGTGCGATGCCCGGACAGACAAGATCGAGCGGATCGACCTGGAGACGGGCGAGGCCCGGGAGGTTGTGCTGGCCAGCAACAACATGGACATGTTCTCTGTCTCTGTCTTCGAGGATTACATCTACTGGAGTGACCGGTAAGCTTCCCGAGTCCTCCACCCCCAGGGGCTGATGTCCGGGAGGTTCGCAGGACGTGGGGCATGCAGGGGGTGGTCCCAGGGGCACATGGTACACCATACTCAGTGCCCACCTGTGTTCCCCCTCCCCGGCAGGACCCATGCGAACGGCTCCATCAAGAGGGGCAGCAAAGACAATGCCACCGAGTCGGTGTCCCTGCGCACAGGCATCGGTGTCCAGCTCAAGGACATCAAAGTCTTCAACCGGGCCCGGCAGAAGGGTGCGCAGGAGGCCGGCGAGAGGGGGTCCTGGGGCTGGTGCAGGGGGTCCTGGGGCTGGGGCAGGCATGGCAGCCCCCTGAGTAGGGGTCCTCTCCTGTGCCTTGGCACTGGCTGGACGGCAGAGCTCGAGGAGGCATTTGGAACTGCAGATGAGGCAAGCAGTGACCCTCACACGTGCCCTTGTGGGTGCATATGTCACCTGTCACATGTGCATATGTGCACAGCCTGGCTCTTGTGCACATGGAGTTCCCTCACTTCCAGGCAGGGTCTCTCACATGCACACACTCGCTCCCCACGTCCCACGAGTTTCTCACACACGCGTGTGCATGTACTTATGCACCATGTTTCCTACTCACGTGTACAACCCCTGGAGTTTCATGTACAGAAACACACACTCACTCTGTGTTTCGCAGTTACACTGTAGAGCCCTGGAGTTATATGTGCACCGTCTCACAGTCAACCCACTCCCCTCCCCTGCCCCGGCTTCTCTCTCTCTCTCTCTCACACACACACACACACACACACACACACACACACACACACACACACACACACACACACACACACACACACACACACACACACACACACGCCGCATGTCTCACAGTCACACACTCCCTTCCCTGGAGCTTCACCCACCCTCTCACACATGCCCTGTGCCACACACGCACTACAGATCTTGCATGTAGCATTAGACATGGACTCTCACGTGTCTCCCCCGTATCTCCCATGCTCTCTTATGGTCCTGCACACATGGAATCACACACACATGCTCTCACCCCCAGTATCACACTCACCCTCAGTATCACATGCACACTCTCACCCCCAGTATCACATGCACACTGTCACCCCCAGCATCCCATGCACCGCCCCTCACTCACAGCCCAAAGGCCCTGGCTGCTCCCCGGGACCGCTGACACCGCCCGCACTCTCAGCCTATGCCCGGGCCCGGCTCCCTCTCCTGCTCTGATGCCATGCTGCACTCCCCACAGGCACCAACATCTGTGCCCAGAGCAACGGGGGCTGCGAGCAGCTGTGCCTGTTCCGGGGCGGGGGCCGGCGAACATGCGCGTGCGCCCACGGCATGCTGGCCGAGGACGGTGTGAGCTGCCGCGACTATGACGGCTACCTGCTCTACTCGGAGCGCACCATCCTCAAGAGCATACACCTGTCGGACGAGACCAACCTCAACGCGCCCATCAAGCCCTTCGAAGACGCCGAGCACATGAAGAACGTTATCGCATTGGCCTTTGACTACCAGGGTGGGGTGCAGGGTGCCAGCCGCATCTTCTACAGCGACATCCACTTTGGCAACATCCAGCAGATCAACGACGATGGCACCGGGCGCAAGACCATCGTGGAGAGTGAGGGCGCCCATCCCCTCTGCTCCCTGACCTCCGGGGCCTGGGGAGGCCAGGTTTCAGAGAAGTGGGAGTGTTCCTAGTGCTTGCCAGCTCCCTGAATGGCACCTTCCTTGTGCCCAAGGCTCATGCCCATCGTGCAATAGTGTGAGGGAACTTGTGTGGGTTGGGCAGTAGGGAGTGGGGCCCTTGGTCCCTGGGGCTTTGAGACAAGCACGTACTTCCAGCTCCCTGCACAGCACCTTCCTCGTGTCCATGTCTGTCACCAGTTGTGTGACAGTGCAAGGCAGCTCATGAGGAAGGTGCCCAGGACACAGAGGCTGGTGCTTGCTCCCTGCTTCCTGCCTGGTGTCTTTCCCAGTTACCTGCACATGTGCATCATGCTCATTGTGCAAGGTAGTTCACAAGGGCCAGACAGGCTATAGCACTTACACCTTCTGAGGCCAAAGGTCACGGCTGCAAGAGCACGTGGGGGCCCAATTCTGATCTCCGGCTTCCACCAGTGCAGCCGGGAGCAGAATTTGGCTTCTGGGGCATCAGTCTCAGTATGGAGGGGAGGCGCTAGCGGGGTGGCAGGTACCATCGTCTCACCCCTCCCCTCTGCCCCCCAGACGTGGGCTCAGTGGAGGGGCTGGCTTACCACCGGGGCTGGGACACGCTCTACTGGACCAGCTACACCACGTCCACCATCACGCGGCACACAGTGGACCAGAGCCGCGTGGGCGCCTTCGAGCGCGAGACTGTCATCACCATGTCGAGTGACGACCACCCCCGTGCCTTCGTGCTGGATGAGTGCCAGAAGTAAGTGGGGCGGCGGGGGGTGCCACAGCCAGGCCCCAGCTCCTGGCCACACAGCTGGTGGGACAAACCCTTCCTGGGTGCTGGAGATGCCTTTGGGGAGAAGAAGGGCCCCCGCTGTCCTGGCAGAGGTTGGCTCAGCCCCGTGTTCCCCCCCCCACACATCCAGCCTGATGTTTTGGACCAACTGGAATGAGCAGCACCCTAGCATCATGCGGGCCACACTGGGAGGCGCCAACGTCCTCATCATCATCGACCAGGACATCCGCACACCCAATGGGCTGGCCATCGACCACCAGGCTGAGAAGCTCTACTTCTCTGATGCCACGCTGGACAAGATTGAGCGCTGCGAGTACGATGGCTCCCACCGCTATGTGAGTCATGGGGTGCGGGGGGCTGGGACTCAGGGGTTGCCCCCTCCTCCAGCCCGTGGTGCTGATGGTGCTGTGGGGCACTGGGGCAGGTGATCCTGAAGTCAGAGCCGGTGCACCCGTTTGGCCTGGCCGTGTACAGCGACTACATCTTCTGGACGGACTGGGTGCGCCGTGCCGTGCAGCGCGCCAACAAGCACATGGGCTCCGACATGCGGCTGCTGCGTGTCGACATCCCCCAGCAGCCCATGGGCATCATTGCCGTGGCCAACGACACCAACAGCTGTGAGTCTGGGCATGCGGGGGCACCCTCACCCCTGACCCCTCTCCTGTCTCCCTGCATGGTAGGGATATACCCCTGCCCATCTGCCCTCAGTGCTGCCCCTTGTAGGTGCAGGGGGTCTTGCCCCACCAACCCCCTCCTGGCCCTGGTGGCTCTGCCACCTGCCCCCCCAGCCTGTGTCACTTCTCTCCCCGACTGTCTCCAAGGGTGGGGGGCTCAGGGGTGAGTATGAGGGTGTGGGGGCCTCGATGGGAGTGTGTCCCAGGCCTGGAGGGATGCTGGACATCCCCTGGCCACATACATACCCTGCACCCCCTCCAGGTGAGCTGTCCCCATGCCGTGTGAACAACGGGGGCTGCCAGGACCTGTGCCTCCTCACACCCCGGGGGCAAGTGAACTGCTCATGCCGTGGCGATCGGGTGCTACAGGACGACCTCACGTGCAAAGGTGAGTGCAGGGGAGGGAGCGCATGGGAGCTTGGGGCTGGGCTGGGGCTGGTGGCTGACACCTGGTGCTTGGTGCCTCCGTTGCAGCTCCCAACTCCACTTGCAACGCGCACGAGGAGTTCGAGTGTGGCAATGGCGACTGCATTGACTTTGCGCTCACCTGCGACAGCGTTGCCCACTGCAAGGACAAGTCGGATGAGAAGCAGTCCTACTGCAGTAAGGCCCTGCCTGGACTCGGGGGTCCCATCCTGCTCTGGGGGTGCAGCCAGGAGGGATCTGCAAGTCCAGATTCCCGGGTTCCAACTTAGCTCGGGGGGAGGGGTGGGGGCAATGCAGCAGGAGGGGCTGCTTAACCTGAGCTATTCCCCCCTACCTCACAGACACTCATAGGGGGGTTGGGAGGCCCGTGGACCCTGAAACCCTCCCCACACCTCCTACAAGTGCCCCTCCTCCACCCCTGCAGGCAGCCGCAAGTGCAGGAAGGGCTACCTGCACTGCATGAACGGGCGCTGCGTGGCCTCGCGTGACTGGTGCAATGGAGTCGACAACTGTGGTGACAACTCTGATGAAGTCCCATGCAACAGTGAGTGCCTCCTGCTCCCCGCCAGGCAGGCCGTGGTGGCCCCGCACCATGGGCATGGAGCCTCCATGGTGCCTGGGCAGGCCTCCATCTCAGCCACATGACAGGAGCAAAGCATCCTGCTTCCTGCTGCTAATGCCATAGATCCCACATGCAAATATATCCCCTCGGGTGGGGTGTCCACATATGTGCACACCCGGGCTTGCATGAGGATGTCTTGTGTGCAGATGTGTACATACATGTGCCCTGAAGCAGGCGAAGGGCATGGCCCTGGGTTAGTGTGTGTGCATCTGCGCATGAGTGTGCAGGGGGTCATGGCACGTGTGTGCCTGGCCGTGGTGCATTGTCCCCAGGGCAGCATGCATGCACATGTGAGCACGTGTGTGTGAGTGAAGAGCTCACAGCACTGGTCTCTGCTACCCCCTGTCCTCCAGAGACCAGTTGCGCTGCCACGGAGTTCCGGTGCCGTGACGGGAGATGCATCGGGAACTCGAGCCGCTGCAACCAGATCATCGACTGTGAGGATGCATCCGACGAGATGAACTGCAGTGAGTGCGCACCCGAACTCCTGTGACCCCCCAGCCCATGCCTTGCGCCTCCATGTGGGCCTGATGTGGCTGCTGCTGTGTGGTGGGGACGTGGACACTTGAGAGGGGGCTGCAGGGCACCCCTGGCCGGCAGGAGGTGCAGGGCAGGCAGAGCCAGGGGCTGGATGTGACCCCAGGAGGGTACAGGAACGGGTCCTGGAGTGGTGGGAGTGGGAAAGGAGTGGGGGGCCTGTGCATTGTAGGGGATGGGAGTTTTGGAGGTGCTGTTAGTTCGTGTGTAATGCATGTGGGGCACACTTGCACTCCATGCATGATGTGTGTGCGCTGTCTGTCATGTCTGAGTTGTGTGTGTTTTGTGTACATGCATGTGAATTCCACAAGTGTGCATATGCATTCTGTGTGCACCTGCGTATGCACTCCATGTGGACATGCTCCATGCACATGCACTGTGCAGGCGATGCATGAGCTCTGTTATGCATGTGCACTCCATATAGGCATGCTCTGTCTGAGGTGTGCATGCACTGTGTGGGCGATGCGTGGGCTCTGTATGTGATGTGTCTATTCTGTGTGTGTGTGTGCACAGTCCATGTGGGCGTGCGCCACCTGTGGTACACATGTGCTGTGCAGGTGATGCATGGGCTCTGCGTGATGCGCACCACTCTGCGACGTGCGTGTGCTCCATGCACAACATGTGTGCTCTCCATCTGCAGTGCCTGTGAGCTGTGTGTGCGCTCTATGTGCATATGTATAAATTCCATGTGTGTGTATTTGCTTTTTGTGTATGTGCGCTCCCCATGCATGTGTGGATGGTGCTTTTGTGCATGTGCCCCATGTGCAAGCGTGCGTGCTCCCTGCACAATACATGGGTGGTCCGTGCCTGATCTGCACTGCTCTGGGAGGCTTGTGTGCTCTGTGCATGGTGTGCGGGGGTTGTGTACAATGTGCGTGTGACGTGTGCATGTGCCCAGGGCCCCAGCAGGCCCCACCCTTCACACTGGGCCCCGGGGCTGGTTCCATGCAGCCGCCACCGACTGCAGCAGCTACTTTAAGCTGGGGGTGAAGGGCATGACGTTCCAGCAGTGTGAGCACACGTCACTGTGCTACGCCCCGACCTGGGTCTGTGACGGCGCCAATGACTGCGGTGACTACTCCGATGAGCGCAATTGCCCTGGTACGAGGGGGGTATTGCCAGCCTGGGGGGCTCAGGCTGCCGGGGGGGCGGGGCAGGCAAAGCTGTGCATGCAAGGGACCATGGGGGAGGGGTGCTCCTTCCTATGACATCACTTGCCCCCCTCCCCCCAGGCATGCGGAAGCCCAAATGCCCGGCCAACTACTTTGCTTGCCCCAGCGGGCGCTGCATCCCCATGTCCTGGACCTGCGACAAGGAGGACGACTGCGAGAACGGCGAGGACGAGACCCACTGCAGTGAGCTGCGCTGGGCATTGTGGGAAGGGCATGGAGGACGGGGGGGTGGGGGGAGATGAAGCAGGGCATTGTGGAAAGGGCTTGGAGGACCCTTGCAGTGCCTGGAGTTGGGGCAGCAAGGGGCATCATGAGAAGTTGGGGGTAGGGGGTCTTTGATCTCTGGAAGGTGGGAGCCTGGGGGACCCTGGCCCAACCTGGCACGGCCCTAATGCCTTCTCCCCCCCGCAGACAAGTTCTGCTACCCCGTGCAGTTTGAGTGCAAGAACCACCGCTGCATCTCTAAGCTGTGGGTGTGCGACGGCGCCGACGACTGCGGGGACGGCTCCGACGAGGGCACCCACTGCCGTGAGCGCTGCCGGAGCGGGTGGAGGGGCCTGATGCCTGGGTTCTCCTCCTAGGCCCAGGAGGGGAGCAGGGCGCAGCGGTTAGAGCCGCACGGGGGGGCGGCGAGGACACCTGGCCTGGGAGGAGGCGTGGGCCTAGTAGTGGGAGCAGGCGCTGACCTCTGCCCCCTGACCCCAGGCCTGACGACCTGCAGTGCTGGGTCCTTCCAGTGCCCGGGCACCTACGTGTGCGTGCCTGAGCGCTGGCTCTGTGACGGCGACAAGGACTGCGCTGATGGTGCCGACGAGACCCTTGCTGCCGGCTGCCGTGAGTGCAAGGGCGGCAGGAGTGGGGGGGCTCTACCCACCAGTCATGGGACCCCTGGGTTCTGCTGCAGGAGGTGGGGGCTGGGCTCTCAGGGGACTGCCAGGACACCTGGGTCCTTTTCTGCGTGGCCTCGGACGAGCCCTGCCATACCTGTTTCCCTCAGCAAGTCAAGGGGGGCAAGGGGGGCTGTGTGGTGCTGATGACCCACGGTGTCCCCCCCCCCAGTGTACAACAACACGTGCGACGAGCGGGAGTTCATGTGTGCCAACCGGCAGTGCATCCCCAAGCACTTTGTGTGCGACCACGACCACGACTGCAGTGACGGCTCTGACGAGTCCCTGGAGTGCGGTAGGTCCCGTGGCACCCAAAGCAGCACCCGTGGGACCATGAGACCCTCAAGCAAGGGGGGGCTCCAGGCGGGTGCTGTGGGAAGGGGGGCACTGGGGAGCCATGCCTGCTGCCCCAGAGGCTCTGCGGGTGTGAGGGGAGCTCCGGGCCTGACTGTTCCCCACCCCCAGAGTACCCGACGTGCGGCCCCCACGAGTTCCGCTGCGCCAACGGGCGCTGCCTGAGCAACGCACAGTGGGAGTGCGACGGCGAGTTCGACTGCCACGACCACTCAGACGAGGCACCCAAGAACCTGCGCTGCACCAGCTCCGGTGCGTGCCAGCCTGGGGGCTGTGGGGGAGGCACTGGTGCCCATGCTGGCTGCCAGGGGGCAGCACTCACTGTACACGTGTGTGCACATGCACACAGCTTCTCACTCTCCTGGCTCCGCATGCTCGCTCCAACCACCAGGCAGCGGCACACATGGCCTCTTCTCTCACACACGCGTGCATGCGCACGGCTTTGCATGTTGCAGCCACCAGAGGGCAGCAAATGTGCGTGCACACAAACACATACCTACACACATATGGCCTCACGTGCACTTATCTGCACATGCAGAGCCTGACACGCATGTGCCTGTGCATACGCACACGTACACTCATGTGCATACAGCCTCACATACAGATGCATGCACACACAACTTCACATGCACACACACATGCATGCGTGCACACACATGGCCTCACATGCTCCAGGCCCCGCCTGCCTGGGGCACAGGCCAGCTGCCACAGGGGGGCTGTGAGGGCTGACATCAGGGCGCCTCCAGTGATGCCCCCCACCATGGCCTCATTGCAGAGAGCAAGTGCAACGACTCGTTCTTCCTGTGCAAGACGGGGACCTGCGTGCCCGAGGCGCTGCTGTGCGATGGCCGTGCTGATTGTGCTGACGGCTCCGACGAGCTCAATTGCTTCATCAATGAGTGCCTCAATCGTAAGCTCAGCGGCTGCTCCCAGGACTGTGAGGACCTGCGCATCGGCTACAAGGTTGGCCCGGCTGAGAGCATGGGGGATATGCACATGCGTGTACACATACACATGGCCTGGCATGCTCCCAGCCTTCCCATGCCAGTTATATGTGCATGCACATACACAGCCTGGCATGCTCCTGGCTCTGCCTGTACCAGCTATATGCACACATGTGTGCGTGCACACACACACACAACCTCACATGCTCCGCTTTACCCATGCCAGCCACCAGGGGCAGCACATACGTGTGTGCACATGCGCACACACAGTCATGCACAAGCTTCCAGCCCTGCCTACACCAGCCACCAGGGGGCAGCATGTGTGGTGGGGTTTGCATACTTCTGGCCCTGCCCACACCAGCCACCAGGGGGCAGCAGATGCACACATATTTGCATGGGGGTACACTCACACACATACGGCCTTGCACTCTCCCACTCCTGCCCACATTAGCCACCAGGCGCCAGCATACACACGTGCACATGCACACACACACAAACACAGCTTGACACTCCTGGCCCTGCTCATGCCAGTCCCCAGGGGGCAGCACATCCTGGAGCAGCTGGAGGGGGGGAGCGGGTGCAGAGCTGTGCCTTGCAGCCCCCCAGCAGAGTCACGCAGCCCATGGCACACTGCACGCGCGTGTGCTCACACGACCCAGGCCTCCTCCCACCAGTGTTGCGTGCTCCCATGCCCAGTCTGTGCCAGGCGGCATAGACTGGTGCACGCAGTCCCATGCAATGTGTCCAGGGCACTGCTCATGCATGCTTGCTGCTGGGCACTGTGCATGCGCTCATGGGTGCACAGTGGGGTGGTGCGGGGGGGCTTTGCATGAGGGCCGGCATGGCACGCCCTGACCCTGCAACCCCCACAGTGCCGGTGCCGCCCCGGGTTCCGGCTGAAGGACGACGGGAAGACGTGTGTGGATGTGGACGAGTGCTCCACCACCTATCCCTGCAGCCAGATCTGCATCAACACGCTGGGCAGCTACAAGTGCCTGTGCCGCCAGGGCTACCGCCTGCGGCCCGACAACCCCACCAGCTGCAAAGCCGTGTCCGGTGAGCCTGTGTGTGGGCGCCTGGAGGCCTGTGTGCACATGCATCTGTGGGCATGCATGCCTCTGTGTGCACAGGAAGGCAGTGCGTGTGCTTCTGAGTGTGTGTATGCCTATACATAAATGTATGTGCACATGTGTGTGCATGCCTGTTTGCCTGTGTCTGCATAGGTAGGCATGTGTGTGTGTATACCTGTGTGGGCATGTTTAGGCATGAATGTAAATGTGTGTGCGTGTGCGTACAGGTGTGTGTGTGCACACAGGCAGTGCATGTGCCTGTGTGTGTATGCTTGTGCAGGCACATGTTGGCTTGCGTGTGCAAGTGTGTAGGCATGCATGTACATGGTAGGCATTGTGTTTGTGTGTGTGCGTGCCTGTGCGGGCACATGTAGGCATGGATGTGCACATAAGTTTGCATGCATGTTTGCCTGTGTGTGCATAGGTAGGCAGGCGTGTTCACATGTGTGTATGCCCATGTGGGAGGGGTGCACCTGTGCAGGCATATGCAGGCATATATGCATGCCTGTGTCCACAGGTAGGCATGCATGTGCACAAGGGTGTATGTATGCGTGGGTGCACCTAGGTAGGTATGTGCAGGCATGTATGTAAATATGTGTATGTATGAATGCATGCACATATGTGCCTGCTTGTGTGTGCATGCACAAGTGTGTGTTCACATGCACATGTATGTCCACATGTACGCCTGTGTGTGCACAGGTGAATATGCACAGTTGTGGTGGGATGCCCAGAGTGGATGCTGTGTTTGGGCCCGATGCCCTTGGGCTCCATAGGCCCCATTCAGAGGGTACTGAGCTCCTTGCCCTGCTCGTGTTTGGGTTGTGGGGGAGGAATCCTGCTGCCCCTGCGCTCCGCAGAGGCCACAAACAGGCACGCGTGCATACGTGCATGTCCTGGTGGGGGTGTGATTTGACCCAGCTGACCCAGGCATCCCCTCGCAGGTGATGAGCCCTTCCTCATCTTTGCCAACCGCTACTACCTGCGCAAGCTCAACCTGGATGGCTCCAACTACACGCTGCTCAAGCAGGTGGGCCTGGATTCTTGGGTTCCCTTCACCACTGCAGATGGGGGTGGGGAGGGGGGCGGTCTTGCACATAGCAGCTGAGGCCTGGACTCCTGGGTTCTCACCCCAGCACCGCAGCTGGCCTCAGCATGCCCCTGGGGGGTGCCTTGCTCCCCAGCCAGGCCCCCGATTTCCCCCTGCACCCCCAGCAGCCCTGGGAGTCGGGGAGGTGCTGGGCCATAATGCATCCACCCTGGGGGGCTGCAGGGCCTGAACAACGCGGTGGCCTTGGACTTTGACTACCGGGAGCAGATGATCTACTGGACCGACGTGACCACACAGGGCAGCATGATCCGGCGCATGCACATCAACGGTAGCAATGTGCAGGTGGGTCCTGGCCCCCCTGGGCATGATCCCTGCCCCATGACCCCTGCCACGGGCAGCTCCTGGCCTGAGACCTGCTGCGCTCACAGCATGGCAGGGGTGGCTGGGCCCTGATCCTGGCTCTGACCCGGCGTTGTTGCCGCTCCCACAGGTGCTGCACCGCACAGGCCTCAGCAACCCAGATGGGCTGGCTGTGGACTGGGTGGGGGGCAACCTGTACTGGTGCGACAAGGGCCGAGACACCATTGAGGTGTCTAAGCTCAACGGGGCCTATCGCACAGTGCTGGTCAACTCGGGTCTGCGTGAGCCCCGCGCCCTCGTGGTCGACGTGCAGAATGGGTGAGAGCTGGGGGGGCATTCGCTTTGGGGGGGTGCCCCCAAAATCCCTGCCAGCCAACCCTGGTGCCCTCACTGAGCCTGGAGGCACCTTCCCTCCTCGCACCGCAGCTTGGGACCCACCCGGCTAATGCCAAGAGCTTGGTATCCTGTCAGGATGCTTGCTACACGTTACATGTATTACGCAACAGACTGGGGAATCGCGCGATAAATTTAGCCTGGCCATACATGCAATGTAATTAGCATGTGATGAGTGGAAGAATTGTGCAATAAATTTACGTTGGCCATTCATGTAAAGTAATTAGCATGCGATGAACAGGGGGATCGTACAATAAATGTACGCTGGCCACACGTGAAGTAATCAGCATGTGATGAACAGGGGAATCGTGTAATAAATTTACACCGGGCACATATGTAAAATAATTAACGTGATGAACAGGGGAGTCACGCAATAAATTTATGTTGGCTGCACATGTGAAGTAAGTAGCATGTGAAGAACAGGGGAAGGAATCACGCAATAAATGTAAGCCAGCCACGTGCAAAGTAATTCGCACGCAATGAACTGGTGAATTGCGCAGTAAATGTACACTAACCACATGTGTAAGGTAGTTAGCACATAGCATCTCTCTAGCTGGTTTCTCTCCAGCTTTAATTGAACGCGTAGCAGTGCCCTGGGCTCCTCTCCCCAGCCTTGTAATGTCCCAGCCTCCCCCTGCCCCCTCCATGCCTCAGTTTTCCTGCCCATGCAGCGGGTAGTGCCAGGCCAGTGCTGCAGGCTCTGATGGGCCCCTGTCACCTGCCCCAGTTACCTGTACTGGACAGACTGGGGTGACCACTCCCTGATCGGGAAGATTGGGATGGACGGCACCAAGCGCAGCGTGGTCGTGGACACCAGGATCACGTGGCCCAACGGCCTCACGCTCGACTACATCAATGGGCGCATCTACTGGGCCGATGCCCGTGAGGACTACATCGAGTTTGCCAGCCTGGATGGCTCCAACCGGCACACAGGTGCAGGGCTCGAGCATGGCACCCCCAGGACCAGGACTTCTGGGTTCAATCGTGTGTGCGCACGTGTGTGTGTGTGTGTGTGTGTGTGTGTGGCGGGGGGGGTTGTCTGAGGCATCGGTCCTGGAGCTGGGGGCCAGGACTCCTGGGTTTTCTTCTCCACTATGCGGGGGGGCGGTGTCTAGCATGTAGGGGCTGGAGGGCACCCCCAGCCCTGTGCCTGACCCTAGCACATCCCTGTTTACCTCCTTTCCCTTCCCTGGGCCCCTGGCAGCCCCGTGAGGTCTGGGGACCAGCCCCAGGGCTCCCTGTCCCACGGGACCCACTTGGCGCTGGGTGGTGGGAGAGGCTGAGCGGGGACCCCCCCAGCCCTGAGCACCCCCCCACCCACCCTGCAGTGCTGAGCCAGGACATCCCGCACATCTTCGCCCTGACGCTCTTTGAGGACTTCATCTACTGGACGGACTGGGAGACCAAGTCCATCAACCGGGCTCACAAGACCACGGGCGCCAACAAGACCATGTTGATCAGCACCCTGCACCGGCCCATGGACATCCACATCTATCACCCCTACCGCCAGCCCGATGGTGAGTGTCCCTGGTCTCTGTGTCCATCCCCCCCCACCCCCCAGCCTGGGATCAGGGCACCTGGGCTGGGGTCTGGGTGGCACCTGGACCTGCCTGTCAGGGAGGCAGAGAGGATCTGTCCCTAGGAGTGCGGGGCATCCATGGTGCTGACACTCTGCCCCCTTTCCCCCCCAGTGCCCGACCACCCCTGCAAGGTGAGCAATGGGGGCTGCAGCAACCTCTGCTTGCTGTCCCCGGGCGGGGGGCACAAGTGCGCCTGCCCCACCAACTTCTACCTGGGCGGCGACGGCAAGACCTGTGTCTCCAACTGCACTGCCAGCCAGGTACCCTTGGAGGGGGGGCACGCATGTGTTTACACGTGAGCGTGTCCAGGCTGCTCTGTGGGTGGGTGCATGGAGCTCTTTGCCAAGGTTGCCTGATGTGTCCTCCCGACCCACACACACATGAACACACATGCACACACATATGCACACCTGGTGGGATGGGACAAGGTGCGTGTTTTCATATGCGTGTGAACATGTGTGCCTGGATTCGCACTTATCCATGTGCATGGAGGCACTGGCATTTATGTACTTACGCCAAGGCAGTGGTGCCACCTTGTGGCAGGCCTTGGCCACTGCAGCCTCACCCAATATGCCCCCACAACACACTCACTCACACACACACACATGCACACACACCCATTGGGCAGGGACAGGGCACATGCATGTTTTCATATGCATGTGCCTGGATTCACACTTACATATGCCGCACAGGGGTACAGATATGTGTGTACTTCTGCCAAAGCAGCATCACCTTGTGGCAGGCTTTGGCCACTGCAGCCTCTCCTGATAGCCCCCCCCAACCGCCCCCCAACACACACTCACACCTGCTGGGGTGAGACAGGCTGTGTGTGTTTTCATATACATGTGAACCTGTGTGTACCTCTTTGCCAAAGCAATGCCAGGCCCCCTGCCTCCTCCTACCTGGGGGGCACATACAAGTGCGTGCACACGTGTACGCATGGACACATGTTGGGTATCATGCATGGGTGCATCTGGGGAGATGGGGGGGGGGTCCCCTTGACTCGCTCTGCTTTGTGGGAGGAGTCTGTCTTGGCTGGGAGCTGCCAGACCCCTCTCCTGGGGTCTCCCTACCCCCCACCCCCAACTCCCCTAGGGTTTAGGGCAAAGGGAGGGACATAGGGTCTGGACATGGAGGGAGCCTGCCCGGGACCCCCCCTCACGGCCGCATCTCCCTGTGCAGTTTGTGTGCAAGAACGACAAGTGCATCCCTTTTTGGTGGAAATGTGACACGGAGGACGACTGCGGGGACCGCTCCGACGAGCCCGAGGACTGCCGTGAGTCTCGGGGGACTGCCACACTCCTTCCCCGCAATGAGTTCCCTGCTGCGGCCAGGCCGGCGCTGTCCTGCCCACGCGGGTGCCACGCAGGGGGGCATCAGTCCTAGAGAAAGGCAAAGGGGGTTTGTGGGGTTGGAGACATCACCTCTGCCGCCCCTCCTTCCCCCTGCAGCTGAGTTCAAGTGCCGCCCGGGCCAGTTCCAGTGCTCGACGGGGATCTGCACCAACCCGGCCTTCATCTGCGACGGCGACAACGACTGCCAGGACAACTCCGATGAGGCCAACTGCGGTACGTGGCCCCAGATGCCTGGGTCCCACACTCTGGCTGGGGGGCAGTGGGGGGGCACTCTGGAAGAGCTGGGCACCCTCAGCTTGCTTAAGAGGCACTTGAGGAGACACAAGAGCAGCCTCTGGTCCTTGGAGAGGAGGACGCCTTGGCCATTTTGGGCAGGAAGCAAGACACAGAGCCAGGGCTGAAAGTTGCAGCAAAGTGGGTTAGGGAATCCCCCTGGCTTCTGCTCCTTGTCTCAGGGGGCTTCGAAGCCCCCCCCAGAGGTGCTGGGGATGGCAGCTGGGCTGTACCAATGCTCCAGTTGGCACCAGCCCTGCAAGGCCCTGGCTGGAGGATCTTGCCCCTGCACTCAGTGTTAGATCAATGCCAGATTGGGAGTCAAGAAGGAATTTTACCCCAGGGGCAGGGCTGGGTGTGGTGCCTGGTGCTGCATTGCGGGTCTGGACTAAAAGGTTGGACCCCGGCTTTGTCGGCGGTGGTTTGGACAGGCCTGATCCTGCCTCCAGCCTGGACCAGCCATGACCCCCAAAGCTCCCTGCTGGCCCCGCAGATCGCAGGATTTCCAGGTTCAGGACATGGGGGCTGCTGGCTGGAGCAGGGGAGGCTGTGGCAGGCATCTCACCCTACCCCCTACCTCCCCCCAGAGATCCACGTGTGCCTGCCCAGCCAGTTCAAGTGCACCAACACCAACCGCTGCATCCCTGGCATCTTCCGTTGCAATGGGCAGGACAACTGTGGGGACGGCGAGGACGAGAAGGACTGTCGTGAGTGCCCCCCACCCCTGTGCTGCAGGAGGATCCCCAGGGGGGATAATCCAGGAGCAAGGAGAGCCATGGGTTAACGGGACCCGTCCTCCAGGCCCATCCAGGACTTGGCTGCAATGGGAGGGGGGTTATTACCCCCATGTTACCCTCCCCACCCCACAACTGGACCCTAGAGCTGCTGGGGGAGGGTGTGATGAGGTCACTGCTGTCACTCCAGGGTTGCCATGGTTTTCAGGCACTTCCCACCCTCTCCTGCCCCCCTACCCCACCCCACCCTGGCTGCAGCCCCCTCCTGACCCCCCTGTGCCCGCAGCCGAGGTGACCTGCGCCCCCAACCAGTTCCAGTGTGCCATCACCAAGCGCTGCATCCCGCGTGTGTGGGTGTGCGACCGTGACAACGACTGTGCCGACGGCTCTGATGAGCCCGCCAACTGCAGTAAGGGGCCGGGGACGAGCCTGGGACCCTCCCCAAGAACAGGCTGAGAACCCCGCAGCTTGTCACGGGGCAGCTGCCGAGGGGGGGCACACAGAGAGGTGACCCCTGTACCCACTCCCCCAGCCCAGATGACATGCGGCCTGGATGAGTTCCGCTGCAAGGACTCGGGGCGCTGCATCCCAGCGCGCTGGAAGTGCGACGGCGAGGACGACTGTGGCGACGGCTCCGATGAGCCCAAGGAGGAGTGTGGTGAGCCGAGGGCCAGGGGGATCCCTTTCCCTGGGCATTAAGGGGGCATAAGAGCCCTCCGAACCCTGGACCCCCAGGCCTGGCACCCCCAGGAGTCCCACCTCCAACCGCCTGCCCCCCCACAGATGAGCGCACATGTGAGCCCTACCAGTTCCGCTGCAAGAACAACCGGTGCGTGCCTGGGCGCTGGCAGTGCGACTACGACAACGACTGCGGCGACAACTCGGATGAGGAGAGTTGCAGTACGTGCAGAGCTGGCACTGGGCGCAGGCTGGGGGAACTGGGCCGCGCGCTAGGGGCTGCACTGGGGCACAGGGCAGGCTCAGCACGGCCCAGGGGCCGGTGGGGGGGCGGGAGGTATCGGGGCCCTGCCCATGTGGATGCGCTCGACCCGGACCCCCCACCCCTCCTTGGCCTCCCGCCCGCCCGCCCCCCACCACTGTGTGTTGGGTCTCTGCCATTTCACCTCATCTCCGTTTCTCTCATTTCACACTGTCGTGCGGGCGTTCAGAGGTAGGTTCCTGCGGGTCGTCTCTGCCCGGGGTGGGAGCCGGGGGCTGCTCGGGAGGGTGCGGGGCGCCTGGGAGCTCCCAGCCTCTCCCCGTGGGCAGCAGGGCCTGGCGCGTGCATGGCTCATATCAGTTCCGACGCCCCCAACCCTCCTTTGCCCCCCGCCATGGATGTCCCACCTGAGATACGGTGCATGACCCCACCCTCCCAACCAAGCTGCCCCATGGCTGGGTGGCGACCCCCCTCCCTAGGGGTCGCAGCTCCATGGCATGGCCAAAGGGGCTGGGGGGTTTGTTGCGGGGTGCTGGGTCTGTCTGGACCCCCCATGCCCTGGGGCCATCAGGAGGAAATATGAGCCATGCACCCCCCACTCCCAGCCCTGCTTGCTGCCCACCCCTCTCCGCGCCCCCCCACCCTGCTATCCTCCCCAGCACCTCCTGGCTGTGCTCCCTCCCTCACTGCCCCCCCGCTGTGCTCTGTGCCCACAGCGCCCCGGCCCTGCTCTGAGAGCGAGTTCTCCTGCGCCAATGGGCGTTGCATTGCTGGGCGCTGGAAATGCGATGGGGACCATGACTGCGCCGATGGCTCCGATGAGGTATGGCTGGCGAGTGTGGGAGGTGCAGGGAGGGGTGGGGGGGCACTGGGTACCCTGCTTCATCTTCTCCCCACCCCCCCCCCTGCAGAAAGACTGCACGCCACGCTGCGAGTTTGACCAGTTCCAGTGCAAGAACGGGCACTGCATCCCTATGCGCTGGCGCTGCGACGCCGACGCCGACTGCATGGACGGCAGCGATGAGGAGAGCTGCAGCAGCCTGGGTAACCCCCTCCACCCCCCCTTGGGCACACGCATGTGCCCTCTGGACACGTGCACATGCCCTCGTACGAGGCAGTGGGGGGTGCTGTGAGCTGAGCTGAGCTACCCCGGGCTCTTCCCTCCCTTCCATGTTGAAGGGGGACTGCTGACAGTTGTGGGGGGTGGCATTCCTGGATGCAGCTGGGCCCTGATGTCCCCCGCTTCACACCCACAGTGCGCACCTGCCCCCTGGACGAGTTCCAGTGCAACAACACGCTGTGCAAGCCCCTGGCCTGGAAGTGCGATGGCGAGGACGACTGCGGGGACAACTCGGATGAGAACCCTGAGGAGTGTCGTGAGTGCCCTCTCCCCGTGCCCCCCCGGGCTGGGTGTGCCCCTCCATACTCCCTTCCCGTGCCCCAGGGCTAGGAGTGCCCCCTGCCCCCAGCCTCCCCCCTCCACGCCTGGAACAGGATAAGAATGAGTCTGAGGCCATGCATGCACGTACACAAAACACATGCCCATGCTCGTGTGCCCTTTCATACCCGCATATGCATGTGCACTTATATTTGTGCATACACGCATGCATGTACACACATACACGTACACACACACGTGTGCATGCAGGTAATTGTTTACTTGCAGACATGCATTTGGGAGCAGCTCTGGCCTGGTCCCTGGAGCTGCAGCCCCCAGGACAGGTTGGGAATGAGGTGCTGGGCACAGCCCCCGGGACAGTCCAGGGCAAGGGCGGGGGGTTTGAGGGTGGGCTTCACTTCAGGGGGCTGGCCTTCCCCAGCTGAGCTGCTGTGTGCCCCCCTGCACAGTGAAGTTCCAGTGCCCCCCGGACCGGCCATTCCGCTGCAAGAACGAGCGCGTCTGCCTGTGGATCGGGCGCCAGTGTGACGGCGTCGACAACTGTGGTGACGGCACTGACGAGCGCGACTGTGGTGAGGCCCCCGGGATGCCCCCCACCCTTTTCCTGGGCTCTCGGCCTCAGGACCACTGCTCCCAGACCCACCCACCCCCCAGAGCCAGGGGTTGAAACCAGGAGTCCAGGAGTCTCAATCCCTGTTCCAGTCTCTAGAGACCCCCCCCACACACACACTGAGCTGGGAAGAGAATCCAGCCATCCTGGCTCCTGTGCCACCCTGCTCTAAGCCATGAGACCCTAGGGCATGGAGCCCAGGTGTCCCGGCTCCTAGCCCTCTGGACCTATGGGGGTGCCCTGCCCTGTCTGCCAGGTCTATCAGGGCAGGGATGGCTGAGAGGGGGTGTCAGTGCCTTCGGGGCTGCCTCTTGCCCCCCTAATGCCCCCCCCACCACACGACCCTCTGCAGAGTCTCCCAAGCCCCGGAACTGCAGCCAGGAGAAGAGCGAGTTCTCCTGCAATAACGGGCGCTGCGTGAGCGCCAACCTGCACTGCAACTTCTTTGACGACTGCGGCGACGGCTCTGACGAGGAGCACTGCTACCAGGGTGGGAAGGCATTGCTAGCAGGGGCAGGGCAGTGGGCAGTGGGTCAGGAGTGAGGGGCACCAGCTGGGCGGGGGGCTGTAGGTTGGGAGTGAGGGGCACCGGCAGGACAGGAGGCAGCGGGCTGGGAGTGAGGGGCACCGGCAGGGTAGGCCCCCTCCTGCTAACGGGCGCCGCATGCCACCTGCAGACCCCAAGATGTACGACTGCCAGACCAACATAAGCATGTGCAGAGATGAGGCCAAGTGCGTTCAATCGCCGACGGCCACATACTGCGCCTGCCCCAGTGGCTTCCAGAAGGTGCCCACCAAGAACGCTTGCCAAGGTACCAGGGCAGGGGGTGGGCTGGGGCACCCCTGTGGGCCTCAGGCCTTCCGGGTCCAGGGCCAGGCGGTCCTTGCCCACGGCCTGGGCCAAGCCATGGGAACTCTTGGGCGGCAGACGGTCCCACCCCAGAGCTGGGTGCATCCGGTGCCCCCCATCACCCGCTGCCCCCCACCCCCTCCGCTCCACCCAGATATCAACGAGTGCCTGCAGTTCGGGACCTGCTCTCAGCTCTGCAACAACACCAAGGGCTCCTACGTCTGCAGCTGCTCCCGCAACTTTGTCAAGACCCACCACACCTGCAAGGCCGAAGGTACTAGGGGGGTGGGGGCCGGGCACCAGGGCGTGCGGGTCGGGAGTGAGGGGCACCGGCAGGGCGGTGGGCTGCAGGTCAGGAGTGAGGGGCCTTGTGTACAGGCCTTGGCATGCATGTGTGAGCCCAGGCAGGGCGTGTCTGTGCACGGGGCAGGGCTCCAGCCTCCAACAACCCTTCTCTTTGGCATTCCCTGTCCCTCCCTGGGCAGAGACCCTGGGGGCTGCTGGGTCTGGGGGTGCCCCCCACCCATTCTGGACAGAGGGAGCAACACCCCCCTGCCGCCCCCAGGCTCAGAGCACCAGATCCTGTACATCGCGGACGACAACAAGATCCGCAGCATGTTCCCCTTCAACCCCAACTCGGCTCACGAGCCGGCCTTCCAGGGCGATGAGGACGTGCGCATCGATGCCATGGACATCTACGTCAAGGGCAACAAGATCTACTGGACCAACTGGCACACAGGCCGCATCTCCTACCGTGAGCTGCCCGCCTCCTCCGCTGCCTCCACTGCCGCCAACCGCAACCGGCGCCAGCTGGACAGCACCGTCACCCACCTCAATGTGAGCCGGGGCCAGGGGCTGGGCGCTGGGCAAGGGGGGCCGGGCTGCAGGCCGGGGTGCTCACGTCTCTTGGCGCCCGGCAGATCTCGGGGCTGAAGATGCCACGGGGCATCGCGGTGGACTGGGTGGCCGGGAACGTGTACTGGACAGACGCTGGGCGCGACGTCATCGAGGTGGCGCAGATGAAGGGCGAGAACC
Source organism: Crocodylus siamensis (assembly GCF_052110815.1). Classification (NCBI taxonomy): domain Eukaryota; kingdom Metazoa; phylum Chordata; order Crocodylia; family Crocodylidae; genus Crocodylus; species Crocodylus siamensis. The sequence goes on from NC_143400.1 coordinate 6,579,678, forward strand.
ACAAGACGCTCATCTCGGCCATGATTGACGAGCCACACGCTATTGTCGTGGACCCGCTGCGGGGGTGAGGTCGGGGGGCACCGGGGTCTGCAGGGACAGGGTGTCCCACCCTGACCCCCCCATGGCTGACTGATCCCTTCCCCCCTGTAGGACCATGTACTGGTCGGACTGGGGCAACCACCCCAAAATCGAGACAGCTGCCATGGATGGGACCCTGCGGGAGACGCTGGTGCAGAACAATATCCAGTGGCCCACGGGTGATGCCAGCGGGACACCTGGGTTCTCTCCCTGCTGTGGGAGGAGGGTGGGGTCTAGTGGCTTAGAGCAGAGGGATCGGGAGCCTGGACACCTGGGTCCCATCCCCAGCTCCGGGAGAGCAGCAGGGTCTAAGGTTTGGAGCAGAGGACACCTGGGTCCCATTTTCAGCCGCCCTCTTGGACTCTAAGTGTGATCCGGGCTCCCTGCCTCAGTTTCCCCACTCAGCAAGTCGGGGGGAGGGCATGGACAAGAGCCCAGGGGGCCCGTAATGGCACTCACGTTCGTGCCTGCCCCCCCAGGCCTGGCCGTGGACTACCACAACGAGCGGCTGTACTGGGCCGACGCCAAACTCTCTGTCATCGGCAGCATCCGCCTCAATGGCACTGACCCTGTGGTGGCTATCGACAACAAGAAGGGTGAGGGGCCGGAGCCGGGGCCTGGGGTGGGTGGGGAGCCACAGAGATGCCCTGGGCATGGGCTGTCCCTGACTGTGCCCCTCTCCCCAGGCCTGAGCCACCCCTTCAGCATCGAAATCTTTGAGGACTACATCTACGGTGTCACCTACATCAACAACCTCATCTTCCGCATCCACAAGTTTGGGCGTGAGCCCGTGGTCAACCTGACGTCGGGCCTCAACCACGCCACCGACGTGGTGCTCTACCACCAGCACAAGCAGCCGGACGGTGAGTTGCCCCCCAGGGCACCCCCAGCACCAACGGGGCGGTCCACGCCGGCATCTCCCAGGTGTGCGTGGCTGATCCGGGCCAGGGAGGGGACGCTCTGTGCTGGGGGTGAGGATACGAGAGCAGAGGGGTGCATGGTAGGACCCTCCTAGCCTGGCCTTCATGCCCCCCACCTCCCACCCCTGCAGTGACCAACCCGTGCGACCGCAAGAAGTGCGAGTGGCTCTGCCTGCTCAGCCCCAGCGGCCCCGTCTGCACCTGCCCCAACGGCAAGCGGCTGGACAATGGCACCTGTGTGGTTGTGCCCTCCCCCACCATCTCGCCCGTCGGTACGTGGGGGCTCTCGTGCGGGTAGGGGGTGTGGGCCTGAGCCACAGCCTTGGCTGAGCTCCCTGCTGCCCTCTCCCCTCCAGCGCCCACCAGCGATACCTGCAGCCTGGTCTGCCTGAACGGGGGCAGCTGCTTCCTCAATGCCCGCAAGCAGGCCAAGTGCCGGTGCCAGCCACGCTACAACGGCGACAAGTGCCAGGTCGACCAGTGCTGGGAATACTGCCAGAACGGGGGCACCTGCACCGCCTCCCGCTCCGGTGAGCACCCATGGGCGAGGAGGGGGGACCCCCAGGGTGATGCAGAAGAGGGAGCAGGGGGGCGGAGGGGAAGCAGAGCATTGGAGGAGCTGTAGCCCGGACACCTGGGTTCTCTGGGCCCCTGCCTCTCTGATGCCTCTGCCCCCCCCACCCTCCAGGGGTGCCAACGTGCCGCTGCCCCACCGGGTTCACGGGACCATGGTGCAACCAGCAGGTGTGCATGGACTACTGCTACCACAACGGCACCTGCACCGTCAACCAGGGCAACCAGCCCAACTGCCGCTGCCTGCCCGAATTCAGTGGTGACAAGTGCCAGTTCCGTGAGTGCCGCCGGATGCCTGGGTCCCGCAGCCGGGGAGCGGGGAGTCCAGCTGGTGGGAGCTGCCAGCATTCGGGGGGCAGAGAGGGGAGGTCTGGTGGGCTGGGGAGGGAGCTGCCAGGAGCCAGGACTCCTGGGTTCTGTCCCATGCGTTTGTGTACGTGCACATGTGCATGCATGTGCATACATGTGTGCGTGCGCAGTGCGCGTTTGCAAGGGTGAGATGCTGGTGAGCAGGGCTGTGCACTGTGGGCAGGGGCCGCCCTGGCGGGGCGCAGGGGGGGTCCCAACGCTCACCCCCACCCCCTGCTCCCTGCAGGCCAGTGCTTTGAGTACTGCGAGAACGAGGGCATATGCCAGCTGGCGCCAGATGGCACCAAGCAGTGCCGCTGCCCGCCACAGTACGAGGGCGCCCGCTGTCAGGACAACAAGTGCTCACGCTGCCAGGAGGGCACCTGCAACATCAACAAGCAGAGCGGGGACGTCACCTGCGTGTAGGTGTCCTGGAGCTGCAGACACCCAGGGGTGCCCGTGCCCAGCCACAGCTGGGGGCCAGTCCCAACTCCGGGTCTCCTGCCACTTGGGGAGGGGGAAGCCTTGGATGGAGTGGGCAGCTCCAGCTCTGCTGGCATTGAGGGCTGTGTCAGTGCCTGCTGACGCTGTCTCTTCCCTGCCCGTAGCTGCCCTGGGGGCAAGGTGGCCCCCAACTGCCTGAGCTGCGACAACTACTGCCTGCACGGGGGCACCTGCACCATCAACCCCAAGACGCAGCTGCCTGAGTGCCAGTAAGTGCTGGGGGCTGGCTTGGGCCTGGGGGGTGCGGACCCCTGTCCTCACTACCCGCCTCTTCCCTGCTCCTCACCCCCACCCTCTCCCCAGGTGCATTGTCGGGCAGACAGGGCAGCGCTGCGAGGAGCTCGCCGTCAGCGAGCAGCAGAACAACCGTACGTACGCGGGGCCTGGAGTGGGGACCCCGGGCAGCGTGGCACACGTGGGGGTCCCAGCTGGCAGGGGCGGGGGGAGGAGGGGTCTCGCCACCTACCCTCCAAATCCCAGGGGGCTGTACCCATCTGGCTGGCTGGGGGTGGGGAAGAGGCAGGGTGTGGGATCCATAACCCCCATAACAAACCTCCCGTCCCTCCCGCCCACAGGAACAACACCCATTGTCATCAGCATCGTGCTGGTCCTACTAGTCGTGCTGGCTGTGCTGGCCTTCCTCTGGTACAAGCGGCGCATTAAAGGGTGAGGTGTCTGGCGGGGGGCAGAGGGTCCTGTGGGAATTGAAGTGGGGTAGGGGGGAGTAGTAGACGCTGCAGGGGAAGGCCAGGATTCAGAGAGACCTGGACACGGGAGGATTGAACCCAGAGAAATCACGGGAGGTTCAGCAAGGACAAGCGCAAAGTCCTGCAGTGTCAATTGGAGCAATCCCGGGCACCGGGTCAGGCTTGGGGAGACTGGCTGGGCAGCAGCTCTGCAGAAAAGGCCCTGGGGTGACAGGGGACAAGAAGCTGAATAGGGGCCAGCAGTGTGGCCTTGGTGCCAAGAAGGCTAACGGCATCCTGGGCTGCGCTGGTAGGAGGTGGAGGGAAGCGATTCTTCCTCTCTATTTGGCACTGGTGAGACCACATCTGGAGTCTGGTGTCCAGTTGTGGGCCCCCCCATGACAGAAAGGATGTGGACACGTTGGAGAATTGGTGACAAACATCAGTGGCTGGTGTGAAGAGAGGAAAATGGGCTTATTTAGGCTGCAGAAGAGAAGACTGGGGGATTGAATAATAGAGGAAGGAGCTGGACTGTTCTTGGTGGTGAGAGATGACAGAAGGAGCAATGGGCTCAAGCTGCAGCAAGGGAAGTTGAGGTTGGATATGAGGAAAAACTCACCAGGAGGGTAGTAAAGCACTGGAACAGGCTCCCCAGGGAGGTGGTGGAGCCTCCATCCTTGGAGGTTTTTAAGACAAAGCCTTGGCTGGGGTGATGTAGCTGGGGCTGGTCCTGCTCGGAGCAGGGGGTTGGACTCGATGTGACCCCTGAGCTCCCTTCCCACCCTCATGGTCTCTGATTCTCTGGGGGGTCCCTGGGCCCAGCTGCCAAGACCCCGGGCACTGAGGCCCGGACCGTGCTGTACACGTGCTCCCCCACAGCCCTGGACAACCCCCACCCCGTGGCCGGCCACGCTGACCCTCTGCCCTTCCCTGCTCCCTCCCCCAGGGCCAAGGGCTTCCAGCACCAGCGGATGACGAACGGGGCCATGAACGTGGAGATCGGGAACCCCACCTACAAGATGTACGAGGGGGAGCCCGAGGACGACGGGGAGCTGCTGGACGCCGACTTCCCCCTCGATCCTGACAAGGTAGAGGGTCCGTGGGTCTGGGAGGGGTGGGGTTCATGGGGGCTGGGGGGTCCATGAGGGTCTGTGGAGGCCGGGGAGAGTCCAGGGGGCTGAAAGGTAAGCTGTGCAGGGGCTGGGGGGGTCCAAGGGGGTTGTGGGGGGCCATGTGGGTTGTGGGGGGGCCCATAGGGCAGGACTGGCTGCAGCAGGAGCTGGGGGGGCTTTGCTGGAGCAGGAGCTGCAGCGGGGCTGGAGGCTGGAGAGGACGCCCACCCCCTTTCCTTACTCCATTTCACCCGCTGCCCCCTCAGCCCACCAACTTCACCAACCCCGTGTACGCCACGCTGTACATGGGCGCCCACAACAGCCGGAACTCGCTGGCCAGCACGGACGAGAAGCGCGAGCTGCTGTCGCGGGGCGCAGACGACGACCTGGCTGACCCCCTGGCATAGGGGGCCGGGGCGGGCAGGGGCCGGCGGACGAGGGCGGGGGGGGCGGGAGGAGCTGAGAGACACTGTATAAATGTACAAATGAAGGATTATTACTTTTATATGTGAGCAGTATTATTCCCTGTCTATTCCCCGAGGACGGGGCTCCCCCCGTGGCTGGAGCTGGGCACGGGCCCCCTCCACCGCCCGCTCCCTTGGTGAGGGGGGACGAGCAGGGAAGGGGGCGCATTTCTGAGCGGGGCCCACGGGAGCAGGCAGCGAGGGGTTAAAGGGCATGGGGGCGGGGGCTCAGAGCACGAAGGGCTAGAGGCCGGGCCCGGGGCAGGGCAGCAAGGGGTTAACGGTGGCAGGGCTGGGGGGTGCCCTGGGCGGCTGTCCCAGGGCTGCTGGGAGCCTTGTCCTGCCCCACCAATCACATTCCTTCCCACCAGTCCCATTCCCACCCTCTATCAGCTGCACCAATCCCTTTGCTCCCTACCCATCACTCCCCACCAATCCCATCCCTTCCCGCCAACCTTCCCCACCAGTCCCATCCCTTCCCGCCATTTGCTCCCCACCAATCTCATCCCTTCCCGCCATTCGCTTCACACCAATCTCATCCCTTCCTCCAATCACTCCCCCCAATCCCATCCCTCCCCCCCAGTGCACTATGGGCTGCCCCATCCCTCCCCCCAGCAGGGGCAGTTCCCCCGGGGCAGGGGGGGCACACTGCCCCCCCAGCGTGGGCAAAGCGGGGGCCAGGCTCAGCCTCCCCCCCCCCCCTTCAGGCCATACCAACTGCATGAGCCAAGAGGGCCCGGCCCCCCCCGCGGGCGGCCCCGACTCCATGTCTCCTCCGTCTCTCCAACATGCAGATCTCTTTCTTTTTTTTTTTTAATGAGGAAAAAAAAGTTTTAAAAAAGAACAAAAAAAAGGAACTAGCTTTTATAGTAGGAGCCAATAACGCATGTGGGGGCGTCTCTCTCTCTCTCCATCCTTTTACTGGGGGGGGGAAGAAGAAAAAAAAGAAAAATAAGACGTTTTAATAATTTTTGCTGGATTTACTTTACAACTAAACACACAGATATTGTTATAAATAAAATTTGTAAAAACAGAGCCCGTCCCCCGGCCCGGCCTGGCTTCTTCCCTTGATGGGGCCTGAGGAGGGTGGGGAGGGAAGCTGTGGCACGCGGGGTGATGGCACCGGGGACGGGCCCCGCCACCCCGTGCCACACTGGCAGTGCCCCCCACCCCACAGCTGACACTAACAGGAAGGATGGGCGGGGAGACTGAGGCACGCATTGGGGGAGACATGACACAGGCCATGTGGGCCATCGGTGGCAGAGCTGGGTGGCCCCTGTACTCGGAGCCAGGGTGGATAGGGTGACCCACTCCATTAACCCCTCCCTGCTTGTGCCAGGCTGAAGGGTGGCATGCGGGGGCAGTTCCTAGGGCTTTGCTGAAGTGGTGGGGGTGGGAGGGGGCTTGGGGCAAGGGGGAGTTGAGGTGGGGGCAGGAGAAGCTCCCAAGGCCCACCCATGCCAGCTGGTGCCCAGGGGCAAGAAGAGTGGGTGAGCGCCCCATGCGCCCCTGCAGACACAGCCCTTAACTGCCCCAGACGCCCAGCCACTCCCAGTGCCCCCTGCCCCCCCGCCCCACATATCACAGGGGAAGATCATTCTGCCCCTCCCCACCCTGTGCCCCTGCTTGGCCCCCGCAGCCCAGCGCGGCTCCTGCGTCGTGTGTGCACATGCTGCACTGGAGCGTGCATATGTGTGTGTGCATGTTCATGCATGCATGTGTATGTGTTCATGCATGCACGTGTGTATGCGTCTGTGCACAACTTGGGCAGGCCTCAGTGCGTGTGTAGGCATTCATGTGCATGCACATATAAGTGTGTATGTGTGAGTGCACTGCAGGTATACAGGTTTCTGCACACCCCTGCATCCCAGGCTGGTGTGCACACGAGTGATGTGTGCACATTCTGGGCTGGAGCGTGAATGCCTGCATGTGTATGTGTATGCACGCATGCCGGGTGTATGCACGTACATACACCCGGGCAGAAGCTATGTGTGTGCACCCCAGGCAGGTGTGTGTGTCTGTGTGTGCGCACACCCAGGCAGGTAGCGGCTCAGAGGGGAGGCCTGTCCCTCCCTGGCTGGCGGGGAGTGAGGGGCTCTGGGAGGACCCTCGCCTGGGGCACCCCTGGACCCTCCCACACGCCCCGCCTGCCGCTACAGGGGTCTGCTGGGGCTGCACCTGGGCCTGGAGGTCCTGCTCCGTGGCCCCTGGGGCCTGCTGGCCACCCCCTGTGCCCCCCACCCACATCCATGCCCATCACGGGGAATGGGGGTCTCGGGGAGAGATGGGGGCCTGGGGGGCAGGTAGGGACTGGGGCAAGCAGGGACCAGGGCAGCGGAGGTTGGTTTTGGGGAGCAGGCAGGAGACATGGGGGGTGCTGGGGTAGGTGGGGGTTTGGGGGGCAGGCAGGGAGCTGGGGCAGGGTGATCTCGAGGGGGGGTAGGTGGGGGTCTGGGGGCAGGCAGGCAGGGAGCTGGGGCAAGGGATGCAGGAGGTAGGTAGGAGTCTCGTGGCTGCGGGGAGGGGTCTTGCGGGGGCAGGGAGGGGGTCCCGAGGGTCCTGGCAGGAGGGCAGTGGGGGGGGGCAGGTACGGGGTGGGGGGGCGCAGTCTCGGCGTTGGCCACCAGGTGGCGCCCGCGGCCGCGGCAGGCCCAGGCTGCGGGGTGCGGGGGGGCCGCACCCGCCCATGGGGGGCAGGGAGGAGCGGTGCAGCCCCCCCGAGCCCTCCCCCGTGCCCCGGGGCTAAGGGCAGAGCCTCCAGCAGGGCAGCCCCCGCCCCCCCGTGGCCCCTGCAGCCCCCCGGGGGCGGTGTGCGGGGCTGAAGGACACGTCGGGGGGGGGGGGGGGGCGCTGGGCCCCCCGGCTCCATGCTGATGGATCGGGCGGGGCCGGGCACGACGGCTCCGCTCTGCCCCGCGGGGGGGCGGGGGGGGTCCCAGCAAGGACTGCCCCCCCCGCAGAGCGCTGTCTCCGGACACCTGGGGTCCGTCCCCCCCCCCCAGCTATTTTCAGCCCCGGCTCTTTGTTGAGCCCTGCCCCGGCCGCCGCCCTGCGGGGGGGGCTGGCCCCCCCGGCGCCCCCCAGCCCCCCCCCCCCCCGCTTCTGCCGTCGGCTCTGCGGCTCCTCGGCGGGGGCGGGGGCGAAGCGGCTCGCTCGGCGGCCTGGGGCCCGGCGGGGGGGCCCGTCGGGGCGGGCTGGGCCTCCCTGGGCGCGGGGGGGCTCCCGGCGGACACGAGTCGGGACTCCGGGTCCTCCCCGGGCGGGGGGGCAGCGCGGGGTCCCTGCTGGCCTGAGACCTCTTTGGGGAGGGGGCGGTAGCCCCCCCCGCAGCCGTCGGGGTCCTGCTGGACCCAACCCCCCATCGCCTGCGACCCCCCACTCCTCCCCCCGCCCGTCCCCTGGAATCGGGGCGCTGGGAGGGGGGCACGGGTGGGAATCGGACCTAGGTGTGGGGGGGGACATTGTGGGGGGGGTCATGAAGCTGCCCTGAAAGGGAGTCTTGGTTGTCAGCCCCCCCCCACCGCACATCCCCCGGGGGGGGAGGTGTCCGGGCTCCTGCCTGACAGCTGGAGACACTGCAGCGGCTTTTGGGGGGGGGTATTTGGGGGGTACCAAAAGAGCAAGGGATCCCCCCCACACACACACACACAGAGCTGGGGGCGCTTCCCCACTGCCCCCCCCGCCCTCTGCCACGGTTAGTCAGAGCCTGGGGAGGGGCGGGGGGCCTGGAGCTGGGGGGGACTGGGCCACTGCCCCCCCAGGTGGTGCAGGGGAGGGGGTGGACCCGGGGGGGTGGAAGCTCCCAGCTGCTGCCGCACCCCTGGGTGCAGGGCTCGGGGGGGTCTTTTACTAGCCTTGAAATGGGGGAGGGGGCAGGACGGGGGCTCTCATTGAATAGGTGATCATGGGTCCCTGCTCCGAGGGCCCCCCCCCCGTTTTGACCCCCCCAGTGCCATGTTGTGGGGGTTGTCACCCCTTGGCCCTGGTAGCAGCCCCTGCCCCCCCGCCCTTCTCTTCTCCTCCCCCACCGTCGCCCATCTGTTCTTCTTGGCTCCCAGTCCCCCCCACCCTGCAGTCGCTTGGCGGGAAAAAAAACCATCGGCCTAAGGCCAAATCTGGGGGTTTTTCCCCAGAAAAAGAGCCGCCACCCCCCAGAGCAGCCAAGCCAGACCCCCGCCCCGTGTGCCTGGGGCTCCTGCCCCTAGCGCTGGGAGTTTAACACCCCCCCGCTCTGAGCTCCGAGGGGTGGGGGGCTTTTAGCCCTTTGATGGCTGCATCTGGGGGGGGGATATGCCCCCCCACCCCCCACAGTGTAGATACCGGAGGGGGGCGTTGGAGCCACTGCTACCCCCAGCCCCATTGCAGCAGGGTGATGGGAGTGGCTGGGGGGGGGTCGTGGAAAAGGGAGATTCCTTGAGGTGGGGCGGGGGCTGAAAAAGGGGGCCTCAGCCTTGGGGGGGGTAAATAGCCACGGGGGTGCGCAATTGAGGAGGGTCCTTCCCAGCCTCACCCCCTCTGCAACTCCCGCAGTGGACCCAGTTCGGGGGGGCAGAGGAGTGGGAGAGGGTGACACCCCCCTGCAGGCACGGGGGGGGGCAATACTATAGGGGGTCCTTCTCTTTTAAAGGGGAGGTTGCAATAGTAAAGGGGTCTGCTCTATTAAAGGGGGGAATGAACTATGAAGCGGGGGGGCTGCTGTATGAAGGGTGGGGGTCCTGCTCTGCTAAAGAGGAGTCTGCAATATTAAGGGCATCTGTTCTATTAAAGGGGGTCTCTGCTGTATTAAAGGGGTCTCCGCTATAAAAGGGGGGTCCTGCTATCTTCAAGGGAGGGTCTCTGCACTATTCAAGGGGTCTGCTCCATTAAAGGGGGGCTCTGAGCTATTAAGGGGGGGTCCTGCTCGATTAAAGGGGGTCTCTGCAATGTTAAAGGCGCCTCCTCTATTAAAGGGGGTGTCTGCAATATTGGGGTCCTGCAATATTAAAGGGGGGGTCTCTGCCATATTAAAGAGCACTGCTCTATTAAAGGGGGGCTGACCTATTGGGGGGGTCCTGCTCTATTAAAGGGCGCTGCTCTATGAAAGGGGGGCTGAACTATTAAGGGGGGGTCCTGCTACCCGGGGCTCCTGCTCTACTGAGGGGGGGTCTGCAATATTAAAGGCGTCTGCTCCATTGAACGGGGGGTCTGCAAGGCTGGGGTCCTGCAGTATTGGGGGGGTGTCTCCATCCGAGGGCGCCCCCTCCCCTCCCCCGGCGGGGCGGGGCGGGGCGGGGGGCGGGCGAGGGCGGCGCGGGAGCGGGCAGGAGCTGCCGCCGCCTCCGGCGCGGACCGAGCCGCGACTCCAACTTTCTTCCGTCGCCGCCGCCGCTCGGGCAGCCCGGCCCGGCCCGGCTCGCCCCCCGCCCCCGCCATGGGGCTGTGCCGCTGCCTGCCCCTGCTGCTCGGCCCCTGCCTCCTGCTCCAGGTACGGGCCGGGGGTCCCGGCTGGGCGGGGGGGGCCTGCTGCCGCGTGGGGCTGGGGAGCGGCAAGGGGGGGGGGTGCATGGGGGGTGCATAGGGGCGTGCATGAGGGTGCATAGGGGTGTTGCATGCGGGGTCGTATGGGGGTTGCATGGGGGGCGCGTGAGGGTGTCTGGGGATGCATGGGGGGGTTGCATGGGGGTGTCGTACAGGGCGGTGACATAGGGGAGGCATGAGGGTGCCCGGGGGGCGTGGGGTGCTGTCTGGGAGGTCTTGTCTAGGGGGTGCATAGGGGAGTGCATGAGCGTGTAGGGGGTGCGTGGGGTGGTTGCACAGGGGTGTTGCATGGGGGTGTCATATAGGGGGTTCATTGGGGGTACGTGGGGGTGCACAGGGGCTGGCTGGGGGTGCCGTATAGGGCATGTTGCATGGGGTGTTGTATGGGGTGTTGCATAGGGGTGTAGCATAGTGGTGCATAGGGGTCTGGTACAGGGGGACTAGGGGTGTTGCATTAGGGTGTGTAGGGGTGCATGGGGTGCTGTGTGGGGTGCCGCATAGGGGGTGCGTGGAGGGGGGGGTCTCCTGCCCCAGGCACTCGCCAAGTTTCATTGGTCTCCCGAGGCCGGCGGTGCCGGGACCCGAATCGGCCTTTCCCCGCGCGTGTGTGTGTGAGTGTGAGTGTGAGCGCGTGTGCGGGGGGTGCGGGCGGCGGGAGCGTCTGGCGCCGGCGGGTGCGGGACGCACGAGACGCTCCGTAAAAACAGCCCCGCGTCGCTGGGGGGGGGGGGGGGCAGCTGGCACGCGCCACCCACGCGCGGTTGCGGGTGCGGTCCCGGGGGGGGGGCTCCTGTCGGGTCCCCCCCGCCCCCACTGCGGCCCCGGTCCCGCCGGAAGGGCCCACGCCGCGACTGGAGCTCGCGTGGTAGCGGCACCGGGAGCCCCCCCAGGCCGGGCCCCCGCGCCCCCGTGTCCGGCCGTGCGCTGCTCCCCCCCCCGGGCAAGCGGGCCGGAGCTGCCCCTTGCTTGGGGTGGGGGTGCGGCGCCCCCCGCCTTGACCTTGGCCAGGCCAGGCGCGTCCCCCTTGGAAGGCAGTAAATCCGGAGGGGGCAGCCGGGGCCTTCGGGCTGACTCCGGATTAGCGCGAGTGGGGGGTGGATCGGGCCCCCGGGGCTTCCTAGGGCCGGGGGGCTGCGCTGGGGTTGCCCGAGGGGTCCTCCCGCTGCCGGGGCGGGGGCTGGAGGGGCTCCGGGGCTCCCCCTCCCCCGGACCTGCCCCCGGTCGCCCCCCAGCACCCGGCAGGGCTGCGCTGGGCGAGCGCGGAGCGCCGGGGGGCCGGGCCGGGCCGGGGGGGGCACGGAACAGCATCTGTCTGCACCGGAGCGCCAAGACAAATGGGTTTGTTTTGATCGGATTGAGCCGGCGCCGGGGCCGGGGCCGGGGCCGGGCTGGAGCGGGGCCGGGCCGGGGCCGGGGCCGGGGCCGGGGTGTGGGGCGGCCGGGCTGGACAGGGGTGTGGGGCCTGGGCCGGGGGCGGGCTGGAGCCGGGGCAGGCCGGGCGCCCTGCCCCTGCTCTGGGGCTGGGGTGGGGGGGTATCCTGCGGGGGGAGGAGGTCGGGGCTGTGCGCTGCCGCTTGTCCAAGCCCATGAGTGTGTAACTGGGTGTGTGCCTGTGAGTGTGACCCTGCGTGTCTGTGACTGGGTGTGAAAATGTGTGACTGTGTGAGAGCGCTGTGACTGGTTGGATGTGTGTGTGTGTGTGTGTCTGTGAGAGCATGTGTGACCCTGAGTGTGACTGTGAGAGAGTGTGCGCGCGAGTGAGAATGTGTGACTGTGCGTGTTTGTGTGAGTGTGAGCGCGCGAGACAGGGCGTGGGACTGAGCGAGACTGTGTCTGTGTGTCTGTGTGTGACAATGTGCGAGTGAAAATGTGTGACTGTGTGTGCGAGAGCATGACTGTGAGCGCGCGCGTGTGCATGAGCGTGAGACTGCGTGTGACTGAGAGACACTCGGCGTGCGTGTGTGTGCGTGTGACACACAGCCCCACCCCTGCCCGGCAAGGACCCCCCCCGGGCCTGGCCGGGGCTGCGGTGCCGGATGCGGACTCTGCGCAGTGCGGGGGAAGGAGCGCGGGGCGGGGGGAGCAGCCCGGACACCGGGGCCCTCCCCGCGGCCTGTCCCCTGGCCGTGGCACCGGGCGCGGAGGGACCCGGGCGCCTTGGCTCCTTGGGGGGCTGCCTAAAAGGCCGAGGCTTGCTGCAGATCAGTGCCCCCCGCCCCCAGCCCAGGCCCGGGCGGCCGAGGCTGAGCCCCCGCCAACTCGTGCCGCCAGTGACTCAGGCTGCCGGCCGCTCCTACGCAGGCGGGGGGGGGGGGCAGGACGCCTGGCTTCTCTGCGTCAGCTCCAGCCCTGCCCTGACCTTGAGCCGGCCTCAGTTTCCCCCGCGCAGGCGCCGGGCCCGGCTGCCCTGTGCAGCACCGGGCACACGGGCCCCGTGCCGGCCCCGCGCCGCGGAGACCCCCGGGGCCTGGATGGGGGGGTAGCCAGGGACCCCTCCCGCGCCGCCCTGGCCCCGGCTCCGCTCCCCCCGCCCCCGTGTGTCCGCTCCGGGCAGCTGCGCCGCGGTAATTGGATTTGCAGCGCGGCCCATCTGTCCGCAGCGCTAACACGGGCGGGAGGGGCTGGGGGGGCACTTCCACGTGGGGGGGGCCCTGGCACTGCTGCGATCCCCCCAGCTCGTCGCACCCGAGGGCTGCCCGGGGGCAGGATCGGCCCCCGCCTCGGGTGGGCTCCGAGCAGGCGGGGAAACTGAGGCGGGAGCGGGGCTGCAGCCGCGGCCTGGTGCCGGGGCAAGCGGGCCGGGAGCGCGGGCCCCGGGAGATGCCGCCCCCCCGGGCCCGTCTGTCCGCCGCGCCGGTGCGAGGCCCTAATCCGCGCCCAGCGCCACTTACACATGAAACAAATTATCCGCGGGATTGGCTGCGCCCGCCGGGATTTCGGCTCCCACGGACCGCGGCGGGGGGGCGGGGCACCCGCAAGGGCTGCGGGCGGTGCGGAGCACCTCGGGGAAGGGCCGGGGCTGCAGGTGGGGAGTGCGGGCCCGGGGGGGGCCGGGCCGTCGGGCGATTTACGAGGCTGCGGCCGCCCGGGGCCGCGTTTCCAGCCGCGGTTTATGGCGACATTTATTGCGATAATAAAGTGCGGCGGCGGCGGCAGCGGCGGGGAGGGGGAGGGGAGCGGGGGGCTCAGGGGAAACTGAGGCACGGGGCAGGACGGGGTGCACCCCCGCCGGCGCCCCTCACCGCGACCCGCCGCCTCAGTTTCCCCTCCCGCACCGCCCGCTACCGTAACGCACCTGAGAGCGGCGCCTCCCTCTGGCCGACGGACACCCCCCCCGGGGAGAGGAGGGGTCGGCACTGCTCTCCTGCCCCCCCCGCTTTAACCCCCTCCTGCCTGTGCTGCCTCCCCCCTCCCCGCCATCACCTCCGCCATGACCCCCCCCCTTCGCACCTCGCGGCTTCTTTCATTTGCACCTCGGCGGGGCCGCGCCGGGCGCCTGGCAGCTGCGCGTGCAAGTGCGGGCGTGCAAGGGCGCGGCTGTGCAAGGAGCGCCGGAACCCCCAGCTGTGGCTCGGGTCCTGCCCGCCTCGGGCCGGTGCCCCCGCCCCAGCCCCCGCAGCGACCCGCAGCCGCATTTGTGCCGCGCTGGGGACCTTCATTATCCACCTGTCACTCACAGGCTGAGCACAGAAGTGCAACACAACCCAGGCATCTGGGACGGACACACGCACTACCTCCCCCAGACAGCCAGGACACATGCACACTCACGCAGAAACACAACCCAAGCAACTAGGACACAAACATACACACTCTAAGGACCCAGGCGTCCAGGACACACATCCACACATGGACACACACAGGACATGCGCACACAGAACCCAGGCGTCCAGGACACACACATCCACACACAGACACACACATGCAGAAACACAACACAGACATCCAGGACACACGCGCGTGCGCCCCTCCAGACATCCAGGACACATACACACAGAACCCAAGTGTCCAGGACACACACATTCATACACAGACGTGTGTGCATGCACACATAGAACCCAGAACACACACACACACACACATGCAGAAGCACAGCCCAGACATCCTGGACACACACACACACACACTCTCTAAGAACCTGTCCCCCCCCACGCGCCAAGACAAATGGCTGCTGTCACCGGCACCTTGTTTGCTGCTAACCTTTGGAAATGCCATGGGCCACTGGGGAGGGGGGCGGGGGGAGCTTGTGGGGGGCCCTGGGGACAGCCCCTGGACCGCTCCAATTAATCTCCTCGGGTAACGAAGGGGGTGGGATGACAAGCGCTTCTGGAGGGCGGGGTGTAGACCCCCAGCCTTGGAGACAAGATGAACCAGGCCAAGACGAGGGGCAGGGGCTGCGGGTTGGGAGTGAGGGGCACCAGCAGGGCTGTGGAGGGGCAAGGGGCTGTGGGTCAAAAGTGAGGGGCACCAGTGGGGCGCGGAGAAGGGGCAGAGGCGCACACTTGTGATGCAAACGTGCTCGGAGCCTCTCTTCTTTGCACATGCTGAGTGGGACAGGGGAGGCCGTGGGTGTGGTGTGTACAGGGAGGGAGCCTCTTGCTGCCTTGCACACACGTGTGCATGTACTGTTTATAGGGTCGCAGGTGGAGGGGGGCTGGATGGGGCCTGCCCTAGGCTCCTGGCCTGTGGGTGACTTGTGGTGGGGGCCCCGTCAGGCCCCATCTCTGCCGCGGCTGCCCAGGGCCCCCCCAGCCCGGCTCCCATCGGCCCTCTGCGATAGATGGGGCTGTGCTGGCAGGCGCCTCCCTGCTTTGTGATTCCCTTTCATCGTGCCCCCCACAGGCTCCAGCCCAGACCGGGGGCTGGGGGGGCTGCCAGGGCCCCTCACTCCCGACCTGCAACCCCCTGCCCCCCCTAGCCCTGCCTGTGCCCCTCACTCCTGACCTGCAGACTCCTGGCCTGGTTGCAGTGCATTGCAGGTGGCCCCTGGCACCCAGGCGGGAGGGGGGAGCTCTGAGCGCTGGTCATGGCCTGGGGTGAGGGGGGGCTCTGGATGCCAGTCATGGGCCGGGGGGGCGGCTCTGGGCACTGGTCATGGGCCCAGGGAGGACTCTGGGCACCTGTCATGATCTGGGGGAGGGAGCCTCTGGGCACCAGGCACCTCATGCCCTGCACTCATTTCCTGGTAATTTCCGGCTTGGCATCCCCCCCACCCTGCTGGGGGGGCCCTGGGGGGCATGAATATGCATGAGCCATGGGATTAATAACCGCGGCGGCCGGGAGCAGATGGGAGATAACGGGGATGTAATGAGGCAGCAGCCCCCCCCCCCCCGCTCCCGGCACCGTCTCCCTTGTCCGCAGTGGGGGGCCTGTCCCCCCCCCGGGTATCTCAGCATCTTGCGGCCCCGTCTCGTCCGCGCAGCTCAGACGCCGCTTTGAAGCTGCCTTGAAATATAGATAAGGCCGAACGCAGCAGTGCTGGCGGAGATGGGGGGGCTAGAGGAGGTGGAGGCTGGGCACGGGGGGGAACAGCTGGCACCCCGGGGCGGGGGAGGCAATAGCCAGGCCCAGGAATTCCCCATTGGCCCTGCCCCTCGTGCCACCCTTTAGGTGGTGTTCGCAGCATGTGGGGCTGGAGGGGTGCAGGGCCTGGGTGGATGAGGCTCGGATGGGGCTGGGCCTACACTAGGTCGCTGCCCTTGCCCTGTGCCTCAGTTTCCCCCTGCCCCACCTGGGCACTGCAAACCCCCAACTTGATCCTGAGACACAGTTTGGGGGGGGGCGGATGGCACAGGCGAGTACTACAAGATCCCCCGGATGCCCCCCATTCCCACGCTCACCCTGTCTCTGGGGCTGTGGGCAGGCAGGATTTGCTCCCCCCACGTCGCTGCAGAACAAGGCAGCGCTGCTGGCAGCGCCTGCGACCCCCGAACCTGGGAACAATGGCCCCCCCCAGGCCTCCCCCTGCCAGGAGCAATTAGCTGGGGGGCGGAGATGCCGCCGGTGCCCTCGGCCACACATCACAGGCTCCGGTGCGCGGCGGCAACGAGCGGCTCAGGGTGTCCCCCCCGCCTGCTGCCTGCCTCCTCATGTGGCTGGCGCCGCTAACGAGCTGCCCCACAGGTCCTGGGCCCCGGGCCTGGCACCCCACCACCTGTGGGACTAGCCCAGCCCCCCCACCCTGTTATGTGGTGCCCACAGCTGCCAGAGCCAAGAGACCCCGGCCGAGCCCCTCTCCAGCCCCCTCCCCTGGTTCTGTGTCGCCTGGCCCTGGTGCCCCGTGCCTGCACCGCCCGCCTCAAGCCAAAGCACCGTGGGCACCGTCTGGCACCCCCTCCCTGCCCTCCCTCCTCCAAGCTCCTTGTTGCCGCTAACGAGGCTCCCTGCCAGCGCCGTGTACCTGTGACTGACGCCTGCGACTGGCGCAGCACGGCCCCCCCCTTCCCCCTCCCGGGCTTGGCTGAGCTGGTGTGAACACGTGTGAGTGTGTGTGCATCCAGGTGTGTGCACAGCTGGAAACCAAGCCTGCAGCTGCATTTGGGAGAGAGGCACGGGGTGGGGGGGGGGGGAGGGTGACCCTGTGTGGGCGCATGCAGGGGTGTGCATATGTGTGTGAATGGTGGTATTTTTCACTCCCCATCCTTGTGCCTGGGGCCCAGGACCCCTGGCTTCTTCGGGGTGTGCGGCCGGGAAGGGGCACGTGGGGGGGCTGCTGGCTTAGCCTGTTCCCTGCTCCAGGCTCGGCTCCGGCTGGGGGAGCAGAGAGATTGGGGGCACAGCTGCAGCGGGGAGGGGGCCTGCACAGTGCCATACGGCACGGGCGCGGTGCCAGGCGCAACTCACGGCCTGCCAGCCGGCATCAGCGCAGCCATCCGTCTTGCCCCGCACTGGCCCTGGCCAGCTGCTGGGGGGGGGCTATGGAGCAGCTATCTCAAGACCCCCGGCTTCGGGGTTTCCAGGGGTCTCAGTGCCCCCTGCCACCAATGGGTGGGGGGTCTGGATGGGGGCAGCAGAAGAGGGTCGGGGCTGGGCCGGCCGCACTGATCCTTCTCCCCCTTGCAGGTGCCCGGCGCAGCTGCGCAGCCCCCCAAGACACTGGGCTACGTGGAGCTCGGCCCCTCAGGGCTGCTCAAGCCGGGCCCCTATGGCGCCTTCAAGCCAGCCGGGCGCCTCTTCGCAGGCGCTGAGCCCAAGGCCGAGCCACCTGCCGGCCCCTGGGCCTGGCCGTGGCCCCAGAACCGGACGGGCACGGAGGGCGGTGGCCCGGCGCGGCGCAAAGCTGGGCGCGCCCGCAAGCTCTTCGGCTGGGGCGACTTCTACGTGAATATCCGCACGCTCAAGTTCAGCCTCCTGGTGACGGGCAAGATTGTGGACCACGTCAACGGCACCTTCAGCGTCTACTTCCGCCACAACTCGTCCAGCCTGGGCAACGTCTCGGTCAGCATCGTGCCGCCCTCCAAGGTGGTGGAGTTCGACCTGGTGCTGCCGCGGCCCCTGGTGCCCATGCCCGCCCCGGTGCCGGCACAGTCCACACTGCCCAAGGCCTTCAACTGCCACGTGGAGTACGAGCAGACCAAGCGTGCCCGCAAGCCGCGGCCCTGCCTGTACGACCCGGCGCAGGCCTGCTTCACGGAGCACACGCAGAGCCACGCTGCCTGGCTCTGTGCCAAGCCCTTCAAAGTCATCTGTGTCTTCGTCTCCTTCCTTAGTCTCGACTACAAGCTGGTGCAGAAGGTTTGCCCTGACTACAACTTCCAGAGTGACCGTCCCTATTTTGGCTGAGCCCCCCCCCCTCCCCCCTCCCCTCAGCCCCGGGGGCAGAGCGGAGCGGACGTGAGCTCCCCGTGGGCACCTGGAGCTTTGCATGGCACCGTGTGGGGCAGGGACGGGGCCGCCGGGGGAGCCCCGCCATGTGCCCGCCTGGGGCGGGGCTGCACCCTGGACTACAGACCGGGCCGGGAGCGGGGAGACACCCACGGACCAGCTTAACACCCCACAGCCTGAGCACCGCAGGGGGCCGGACAGGTGGACGGTGCTACTCCATTCAGCCCACGCCCTCGCAGGCACCACGCGGGGATGGATGGATGCTGCGGGGGGGTGGGGGCTGAGAGAGGCAAGGGGTGGGACTGCAGTCGTGGCGTGGAGGTGACACACATGGGACATGCGTGTGTACATTGGTGTGTGTCGGTGTGTGAGGGGACTATTCAAGCCAGGGGCTGTGTTGGGAGATTCTTGCCAGGTTGGGAGGTGGCCCTGCTGCCCACTAGGCCCCAGTGGGGCAGGGGGCTGCACTGCCCAAGCCCCCCCAGCCCAGTCAGCTGCAGACGGGGGGGGGCACCGCGTGTGTGCACACGTGTTAGCACAGGCTGGACGTGTGTGTACATGCATGCCCAGGAATGGGGGTTGTGTGCATGCATGTGTGTATGTGCATGTATGTGTGTAGGACCGCCCCAGGCTGTGCACACACATGGAGCCGCACCCGCCTGTATCTGGGTATCCCCATGTGCAGCTCTGTGGGCTATAGGACCTGCCCTGCTCCTTGCCCCTTCCTGGGGACCCCGCTACACCCGCCGGCCCTGGGGGTCCATGCAGACCCCCCAGTGGGCAGTGCCCCCTGCCCAGGCCCTGTGTGTCCCCCAGCTTGCAGCTCCTCACCCCCCCAGGTTCCCAGGCCTGGTGCAGCCCCCCCCCCTCCATTCCCATAGGATGTGTGTATGTGCGTGTGTGTAAGTGAAGAAGCAGTGTGTCACGGGCGGGGGGGCTGTGCCCGGGCACGCAAGTGGGCGCTACCCCCAGATGCCATCTGCCCCTGGTGCCCTGCCCCAGGCTGTGCTGGAGGGTGTGGGGAGCCCCCAGCCCCTCCCCAGGAGGCACTGGGCAGAGACTTCTTCATATTTTTATAACAAAAATGTGGGAAAGAAAAGATGGAAAAGAAACTCAATAAAAAGGACTGGTGGAGTCCCGCCCATGCCCTGTGATTGACAGCTTATGTGCCCCGCCCCTATGTGATTGGCAGTGATATGCCCGCCCCCCTCTGTGATTGGCAGCTCTCTGCCTACCCCCTTTGGGGGGCTTGGTGGCAGCTTCTCCCTTGTGCATTGATTGACAGCTCTGTCTCCCCAAGGCTGTGATTGGCAGCCCCAAGCCCCACCTCTGGGTGTGTAACCCCACCCCATGGCTGGGATTGGACGCTTCCAGCCCCTCCCACTCTGCCCTCTTGGCCTTTCCTTCCTGACCCCACCTGGGCCTGCCCCGCAGCCTGCCAGCTCCTCTGCTGCCCCCCGGATCCGGGGGTGGCGTGCTTGTGCACACGCGTGTGCGTGTGATGTCATTGCAGGCTGCACCTCCCCCAGCTGTGCCCTGCCCCACCTACACCCCCAGGCGCTGGTGCCAGCTGCAGGGGCCCAGTCCGGGTGTTCACCCCCCCCAACCTCAGCACTGACCCCTCCGGAGGGGCATGGGGCAGCTGGCGGGGGCCAAGCAGAGCCGCGGTGCCCCCCCGCCGCTCCGCCGCAGGCCCCAGGCCTCAGCGCACGTGAAGCGCAGCCAGGCGGCAAATTAACAGCGCGGCGGCCGCCCCCCCACAGCAGCTGCCCCCCCGCCCCCTGTCCCGGGGGCACCATCGCCGTCGCGAGCCGCCGCGCTTCGCCCTGCTCATTTCCCGGCCCAGATGTTCGTGGCCGGCGTCGCAGTAATTGGATGGGATTCCATCAGCGCCGCTGCGGCAGGCGGCCTGCGGCGGGGATCGGGCGGGGGGGGGCGCCTGGGTTCTAGCCCAGCCTGGGGGGGAGGGCTGGGGAGAGCGGGGCTGGGGGCCAGGACACCGGGGTCCAGCTCAGCTGGGGGAGCCAGGAGGCCTGGGGCTGTGGCAGGCTGGGGAGGTCAGGGGGGTAGATGGGGGGCAGGAGCTCGGAGGCCTGGGTTTGTCCCAGGTCCGGGGAGGGAGCAGAGGCCCGGGGGTTGGGGCAGAGCTGGGGGCAGCTGCAAGCCCGGAGCCCTGGGTTCATCCCAGCGTGGGGAGGGGGCATAGGGATCAGTGGGGGGCCGGTTATCTCCCATGTTAGGGGAGGCGGCAGAGTCCAGAGGATTAGGGCCGAGCCAGGGGGAGCCGGGAGCCCGGACGCCGGGGTTCTCCCGCAGCTGCGGCAAGGGAGTGGGGGGCTCGGTGGGTGCGAGCCGCCTGGGGGGCGGGGGCCAGCTCAGCACGGGAGGCCACAAGCGGCATCGGGACCCCTGGACCCTGGGACAGGCGGCGATGGACCGGCACAGGCAACCGGCCTCCTGGGCACCCCCCGCATCGTGCGTGCATGCACACGTGTGCACACGAGCATCCCTGCCTCCACCATGTGTGCACACCGAGGTCTGCACACACATGCACGCTAGCATCCCTACGAACACCCAGGTGTGCACACCAACACATCTGCACACTGGTGCACGCCAGCATCCCTCCGGGCACATACATGTGCACACCATGCCTGCACACTCATGTGCACCAGCGTTCCAACATACACCCATGTGTGTGGACCAGCATGCCCGCACACGTGTGCACATCAGCATCCCTACATGCACCCATGCATGCACACCATGCCCACACACGTGTGCACACCAGGATCCCTACAGGCATACATGCGTGCACACGAACACAGACGCCCGCCCCGCCTCCAGTGCACGCGCACCGCCCCCGCCCCCCCCGCCCGCACTATGCAAATCAGCTCATTTGCATATCAGGGCCACGCGGCCGGACTACGGCTCCCGGCATGCCCCGCGCGGGGCCGGAAGCAGCGGGGCCGGGCGGGGGCGGGGGCACGTGTGTACCCCCCGGATCCCCGCTGCCTCCGGCCCTGCACCATGGCGGTGCCCCGCGCGCTGCGCCTGGCGGGGGTGAGTGCGGGGGGGACCCCGGGGGGCAGCTGCAGGGGGCTTCTCTCTGCGCCTGCCCGGGGGGGGCATTTATGGAGGGGGGCAACTGCAGCAGCTTCTCTCTGCATCTGCCCCGGCGGGGGGCAGTTGCAGGGGGCTTCTCTCTGCGCCTGCCCAGAGAGGAGCAGTGGCAGGCCCCATCACTGGCAAACTCCCAGGAAGTTGCATCGGGTTGGGAGGGACGGGGGGTGGGGTGGGGTCCGTCCGTGCCCCCTGCTCCCTGTTCCCCCCCTCGCTGGTCCCACTCTGCTCCCCCACCTGTTTACCCCTCCAGGGGCAACCTCGGCCCCGGCCCAAAGTCCTCTTGGCCCCACACCTGCTGCCAGGGGTGGCCAACGCAGCTGATAAACCCCTGCTATGTGCCCCCCCGCAGCCCCTGCTCCCCCCCCCAACCTTTGACCCCAGCATCCTGCCTGCCTGGCACCCTCAGCCCGGGCACGGCGCCCGCAGCACCGCTCAGCCTGGCTTGGCCCCGTTAGGGGCTTATGATGCAACCAGGCCAGGCCACTTGCATCACCCGGGTGGGCGTGGGGGGGCGGGGCGGGTCTTGGGATCAGCCCCCACCCCCAAGTCGCGTCCTGTGCCCAGAGCTGCAGCCCTGTGTTGGGGGGTGGAGGCCGGGGCGGGGGAGCTGGATCCCAGCAGCACCACGGGTGGGTACCAGGCAGGATCGGGGTCTCCGGAGGTCACGGGGTGGCTTCCCGCACTTTGCACACACTTGTGCGACTGGGGAAGGGGGCAAAGCACCACATGCCTGCCTGCACCCCCACCCCACCCCACCCCGGCACACAGACACGCACTCCCTCCCTCACCTTAGCATGTGCGCGGGTGTGCACTGCACGCTCCCCCCTCCCCTTGTGTGTGCGCATGTGTATGCCCCCCAGCCCCTCAGTTGTGTAACACGCAATCTCTTGGCTGGCCACGTGTGACACTGCGCACGCACATGCGTGTCGTCAGCCCATGGGGGCAGCCTGGATGCCTGGGTTCTCTTGGCTCCCCTGTGCAGAGGTGCTGGGGGTGGGGGGTTGGCACCGTGATTGACCTCCCCCCCCCCCCCCCCGACAGCCCCTGGGGCGATGGTGGCCGGCGGCAGGCCCCGGGCGACGGGCCCAGCACGGTGCAGCCGCGGCTGCGGCTGGCTCTGGGGAGGTGCCTGGCTGGACGGGGCAGGAGAGCCTGGCGCAGAGCGACCCCGAGGTCTGGGACCTGTTGCGCCAAGAGAAAGACCGGCAATGCCGCGGGCTGGAGCTCATCGCCTCCGAGGTGCTGGTGGGGGGGTCCAGGGCAGGGCTGAGTGTCTGGGGGAGGGGGAGGGGGAGGGTGGGGGTGGTCCCAGGGTCCTGGAGAGGTGGGGTTGTAGGGGGATGGGGGTCTGGGGTGTGCCAGGGTGGGCTGGGAGGAGCGCTGACCGTGTCTCTCGGGCCCCACCAGAACTTCTGCAGCCGCGCGGCGCTGGAGGCGCTGGGCTCCTGCCTCAACAACAAGTACTCGGAGGGCTACCCTGGGCAGAGGTAACTCCAGCGGGGCGCGGGGTGGGTACAGGGGGAAAGGGGTCTGCATTGCGGAGGGCGCTGGGCCCTAGGGAAGGGCCACAAGGGCCCCGATTCCCACCACCTGCAGCCAGGCCACAGCAGGAGAATCCCCCCTGCCCCCAGGGGGTCCTGGCTGGGGACCCAGGAGTCCAGGGGCTCCAGGAGGGGCTCTGGGGCGTGTGCCTGGCAACTCCTGACCTCCCTCCTCCCCCCCGCCAGGTACTACGGGGGGGCAGAAGTTGTGGACCGTGTGGAGCGGCTGTGCGCGCAGCGGGCGCTGGACGCCTTCGGCCTGGATCCGGCGTGCTGGGGTGTCAACGTGCAGCCGTACTCGGGCTCCCCAGCCAACCTGGCCGCCTACACTGCCGTGCTGCGCCCCCCATGACCGCCTCATGGGGCTTGACTTGCCCGACGGTGGCCAGTGCGTGCGGGGGGGGGCAGGGGCTGGGGGCGTAGCTGGAGTGCCCAGGGGGTGCCTGGCTGAGGCTGGGGGTGTTAATGGCCGTGGGGTGGTGAGGTTAGGGGTTCAGCTGAACCTGGGAGCTCTGTTTGGAGGATGCTGGGGGGGGAGGGGTGCCTGGGCTGGCTGGGAGTCCCCTGGATTGAGGGGTGCTGGCATCATCTGGCCTGACACCACGTCCATGTGCCCACCTGCACCCACCAGCCTGACCCACGGCTACATGACAGACACTAAGCGCATCTCGGCCACCTCCATCTTCTTCGAATCCATGCCTTATAAGCTCAACGTGAGTGTTTGGGGAGAGGGAGAGCTCACACACGTGTGCCCTGTGTGTGCTGGGGCCTGCTCACAGTGGCTGTCTCCATCTGTCCGTCCCCCCCGCAGCCGGCCACAGGACTCATCGACTATGAGCAGCTGGAGGCCACAGCTCGGCTCTTTCGCCCACGGCTTATCATCGCTGGCACCAGTGCCTACGCCCGCCTCATCGACTATGCCCGCATCAAAAAGGTACGGGGGTTGTGGGGGGCTGCATCTCCACCCTTGCCCGGGCCGAGGGGGGCACTGTATTGGGGGCAGGTTGGCAAGGCTGGACTCACGCTGGCCAGACTTATGGCATTGTCTGGCCTAGCGGTGCCCTCCTTAGCCCAAAGGAGGTGGGAAGGGAGGGCGCAGGGGCAGTGGGGGCGGCTCCTGGTGTGCCCCCCTGCATGGCTCACACCTGCTGCCTGCGTGCAGGTGTGCGAGGAGGTGAAGGCCTATCTGCTGGCTGACATGGCCCACATTAGCGGGCTCGTGGCCGCCCGTGTGATCCCGTCACCCTTTGAGTACGCGGACCTGGTCACCAGCACCACCCACAAGACCCTGCGAGGGGCCAGGTGAGATCCCCCCCGGGGCACAAGTAGAGCAAGGGGCCGTGGGTTGGAAGGCCTGGAAGGCCACTGGGGGACAGGGACAGGGCCTGGCACTCGCCCCCCTCTGTCCTGCCCTCCCCCAGGTCTGGGCTTATCTTCTACCGCAAGGGCACGCGGTCAGTGGACCCCAAGTCGGGCAAGGAGGTGCTGTACGATCTCGAGGAGCGCGTCAACTTCTCTGTCTTCCCCTCGCTGCAGGGGGGACCCCACAACCATGCCATCGCTGCTGTGGCCGTGGCCCTGCAGCAGGTACCTTAAGGGGGAGATGGCAGGGGAGGGAGCCTGGGCGGGGGTCCCAGACCTGTACTAATTGGCACCCCTTCCCCCCCATGTCCCTCAGGCCAGCACACCCGCCTTCCGGGAATACAGCCAGCAGGTGTTGAAAAATGCCAAGGCCATGGCCGAGGCCCTTCTGAAGAGGGGGTACACCCTTGTCTCAGGTGAGGGTTGGGAGTGAGGGGCACCAGCGGGGCAGGGGGCTGCAGGTTGGGAGTGCGGGGCACCGGGGGCATGGGCCGGTGACCCAGTCCTGCTCCCCCCTCCCCCACAGGCGGCACTGACAACCACCTTGTGCTCGTGGACCTGCGGCCCAAGGGCATTGACGGGGCTCGGGCCGAGCGGGTGCTGGAGCTGGTGTCCATCACGGCCAACAAGAACACATGTCCTGGCGACCGCAGTGCCCTCACGCCCGGTGGCCTGCGCCTTGGTGAGGGGGCAGCGCGTGTGCTTCTGTGCCTGCACATGTAATTGCATGTGTGTAAGTGTGTGTCTGCTGGCATATGCCTGTATGTGTGTGTGTGTGTACAGATGTGTCTGCATGCAGGTGTGTTCCTGTATGTGCATGTGTATGCAGGCATGTGTGTCTGTGTATGTATGTATATACCTATATATGTGCATGCACGCGTGTGTATACTGGTGTGTGTCTGTGTGCTGGTCTGTGCCTATATAGATGTATATGTGTGTATGTACAGGTGTACATGTGCGTGCGTGACAGCCCATGGATCCCACAGAGCCTTTAGCACCCCCAAGCTGGCCCCTGCACCTCCTCCCTTCTGGGGGGGGGAAGGGGTTGGTCCACTGGTGCTTCCAGCTGTGGAGGGGGGACAGGAGGGGCTGAGCCCCAAAGCCTCCTGTTCCCCCACCTGGGGGGCAGGGGCTGAGCCCTCCTAATGCCCCCCTCCCTCCAGGGGCCCCTGCGCTGACCTCCCGACGCTTCTGCGAGGGCGACTTCGAGCAGGTCGTCGCCTTCCTGGACGAGGGCATCGGCATTGCCCTGGACGCCAAGAGGCAGACCAGTGAGTGAGAGGCCGGGGGCTGCCCCCTGGTCCTGCAGGGACAGGCCAGATCCCTCCCTCCTCCCTGGGGAGAGTCCTGGGCCTGGGTGGGTGCTGGGGTCCAGCCCCTGCCCCTCTGGGGTGTGTTGGGGGAGGGCGGTGGGCTCCATCGCAGGGACGCTGGTGGGGCTGGGGTCCCAGACGCCTGGGCTCTCTCCCTTGTGCTCCATGCTACTCCTGCTGCATTGCAGGGGAGGGGAGCTGGCTAGGACCCCTCCAGCCTCCCTCTGACCCCACCCCCCTCCCCACAGAGAAGCTCCTGGAGTTCAAGTCCTTCCTGCTGAGCGATGAGGGCACCCGGGCACGCCTGGCCGAGCTGCGGCACCGCGTGGAGACCTTTGCCCGCGCCTTCCCCATGCCCGGCTTCACCGACCACTGATCTCCAACCTCTTGGGGCTCCCACCCAGGCTGGGGCTGTAGCACATGAGGAGAGACCCCCCCCACCCCTCCTCCTTTCATGGGGGA
The DNA here is from genome assembly GCF_052110815.1 of Crocodylus siamensis. Classification (NCBI taxonomy): domain Eukaryota; kingdom Metazoa; phylum Chordata; order Crocodylia; family Crocodylidae; genus Crocodylus; species Crocodylus siamensis. The sequence continues at coordinate 6,605,499 of NC_143400.1, forward strand.
CCTGACCCTGGGGGATGCCCCCCTCCCCCCTCTGGCCGTGGGGGCAGGAGCGTAGTGATGTGTAACAAGGTTTTTCCATTCTCAGCCTGGCTCATGTCCCTGTCTCGGTACTGGGGGGTGGGTGGGGGTCACTTACGTGGGGCCAGAGCTGTCTTGGCCCCACCTCGGCACAGTTGTGTCCCTCTCCTGCCCTCCAACCTGCTCCCATTGGTGGGGGCCAGTCTGGGCAGGGTGCGTATGTGGGGAGGGGTCCCTTGTATTGCCAGCTGCAGGCCTAGGGCCCCCCCTAGCTTTGCTATACCACTCCCACGCCCTGGCCCTTACCCCCCTGCTCCTTGTAGGACACCCCAGAGCCAGGGGCTAAGCTTGTGGCAGTGGGAGGGGCCCTGATCCTCGGCCCAACAGCAGCCCCGTCTTGCTGGGGGGGGGTGGTCTAGACCCTGGGGGCAGCACAGATTAGGATGCATTGGGTGGGTGGTGCTAGGTCCACCCTGGTGTGGGGGGGGAGTCCCTTTGACTGGTGATGGGAGGCAGGCCCCTGCTCTGGTCAGTGTGTGGATGGGGCCTCTAGCTCCCCCGACTTCCCTCTCTTTAGCAATGGGGAAACTGAGGCACAGACTAGTTGGGGGGGGGGGTCTCCCAAGCCCTGGGGGGTGGCATGGGGCAGCAGCTGCATACAACGAGGTTGTAGAGGGGAGTCCTGGCCTCTCTGTCCCTCCCCTCCACCAGCTACACGCACACTCACGCACCCCTACCCCGATCTTTGCCTACCCTGGGGTTCCCGGCTCTGCCTGGTCCTGGGGCAGTGGGGGGTGGGCATGAAGGCTTTGTCCATGTGCTATGGCTGGTGCCCCACCCCCCCCACTACAAAACCCATGGGCACAGCTCCTGCCCCCCCCACCAATCCCTATCATGCCAGGAAAATGGTACAGGTGGGTGGCACATCAAGCAGCTGCACATAGGCTAGTGGGGGCACAGGCCCAGCTGGGTGTGGTGAGGGGGGCCAGGCTGTCAGTAGTGGGAGGATCAGTACAGCCTACACCATGGGAGGGGGGAGAGCGCCCACTCATGTATCTGCATGGGAACCCAACCCCCCCACCCTGGACTCCCCAGCCCTGCCCTGCCCCATGACCCCCCAAGCTCTGTAGTCCTCCCCCCACATCCTGCCTGGTCCCTGAGTCCAGCCCACCCCCCCTTGCAGCCTGGGAGACAGGAAACGCGGCGCGGGGGGGTCACAGGGTTAGGCCACAAAGGGTGGAAAACGCTGACCTGCGCCCCCTCCGGGCCGGGTCCCACACGGGGGTGGGGGGGGGGGCACATCTGTGTCCGCTCCGTAGCAATGAGACACAGCTCCCAGCGTGGGGGCTCTTTATTGTGGCACTGTGGGGGGGGGGGGTCTTAGCTGCTGCCATGGGGCTGGTTAGGACGTGGGGTGAGGGGCTCCAGGTGCAAAGCGGGGGGGGGGGGTCCCAGGTCCTCAGAAATCCGGCCGGTCCTTCTTCAGGCTCTTGTAGTCGGTGGAGACGGCAAAGAACTGGGTGGGGGAGAAGCCGGGGGTCAGCATCAGCATGACCCCACCCCAGCCCTGCCCAGCATGGGAGGCTGCCCCCCAACCCCCAGGCTGAGCCACCCCCCAGCCTCAACCACAGCTGGCTGCAGTTGTGGGGAGAAAGGGTTGCAGCAGAAAATGCCCCTCCCCCCGACTTAGCCAGCACCCCCTGTGGGGGGGTCTGTATCCCAGTCAGTGCCCCACTGGTAAAGCCCCCAACCCCCCAGCCAGGCAGGGCCCTGTCTTGGGCCCTCATCAGTGTTGGTGCCTGGGGGCAGGGGAATAAAGCCCCCCCCCCAGCTTGACACCCCCCCCCCCTTCCCCTTACTTTGTACTGGTCGGTGGGACCCAGCTTATTCCAGGGCTCGGGGTTGTTCTTCCGGTCCCAGCTGCCGGGAAGCAATGCGGGGGGTGTCAGACCTGGGGAGGGGGACACCCCTGCACCCCAAGTCCCTGTCCAGGGAAAGGCTCAGCCTGGGCCCATCACCATAGCGACTGCCTGCATCCCCTGTTGCCAAGGTTGCAAGGGGGGGGGTGATGGAGCTGGTGTCTCTTGCCAGCTGTTTGCCCCCCCCCCCCCCAACCCTCCCCCCAGCCCAGGCCCAGTCTGCCTGCCAAGCCAGGTAATTGCTTGCTGGAAATCAATGGCTTCCTTCCTCTTGGTTGTCCCCCCCCACCCATCCAGCATGGGGGCGGGGGGCTGCCTTGGCCAGGCCCGCAGGCCACAAGCTGCCACATCTCGTTAGCCTCAGCCCTGGCGCGGGCGCTAATCACCTGATCGATACAGAGCCCATGGCAGAAGGGCAGTAATTGCCCCTCTACTCCTGGTGCCCTGGGGATTGGACTACCACCCCCTTACCCTCCCCACCCCCATTTGGCTGGGGGATGTGGGGGGGTTGCATCTCTTTGCACGTTGCACCATTCATGCTTGTGCACAAGTGCAGCTGGGGGCAGACGTGCAGGGCACTGCCACAGGCACCAGGGCGGGGGTGCCAGGGAAGTGGGGATGCTGGGGGGGAGCGTAGGCTTGGCCCCAGGCGACCTCTGAGTCATTGGAAACTTGTGTCTGGCCAACACGGTGGAAAGCAGCTGGGAGCAAGCCCAGGCAGTGCAGGGAGGGGCACAGGCCCCCCATCGGCCTGGTAGAGCTGCCCCCCCCCCACAGCAGGGCTGGAGGGACATCACCCCCCCCCATTCAACCCCCATCCCATATACCCCCCTTTATGCCTCACACTGTCTGGCTGGCCCCCTTTTGGCCCAGCCTGGCTGCTGAAGCTGGGGGTGGGGGGGGGGCAGTGAATCCTTGGGAAACCAGGGCACAGACAGGGAGATACAAACCCTGCCTCAGTTTCCCCATCCGCCTGCCCTCTCCCTGTGTCCTGTCCCCCGCACACCGTCTGCTCCCCTCCTTCCCTGCATCCATCCACTTATCTCTTTATCCATCCATCCGTCTGCCCCCCCATCGCTCCCTCCCTCCGTCCCTGTCTCCCTTCTCCCTCTCTCACTGTCTCCTCCCATCTCTGCCCCCCCATAGGGTGCCAGGTTTTGCAGGGAGCCCCTCATCCACCTCCTATGCCCCCCCTGCCTGGTGCAACCCCCCCGTAGCGCTTCCTGCTGGTGCCGTCATGCTGCACCCTACAGCCATGGGGAGTGTGCGGACGTGAGCAGCGCTGCCCCCCCGCCCAGCCCTGGGCTGCAGCTTCACACGATCTCCCAGAGACAGTTTTCCATGGGGAGGAGACTGGGGGGGGTCTCGGCCTGGCCTGGCCCAGCTGCAGGGCCTGGGATTTGTCACCTGCAGGTTCCCCCCCGCCATCAAAGCCTGATGACCCCGACAGCTGGCGGGTGATGAGATCCAGCAGCTAGCACTGAGACAGGCGGTGGGGGTGGGGGGCAAGACAGCCTCCCAGAGCACAGGGGACCCCAGGCAGCCTCCAGCTGCACCCCCACCCTCGTCTCCATCCCTGCTTTCTCCATCCATTCATCCTCCCGCGCTTCCGCTCTCTCCCTCTCTGCATCCATCCATCCTGGTCCCCTGCCTCCATCCATCCTCACGCGCCGACAACAAATCCATCCACCCCCCCGCTCCGCCTTGCCCACCCCATCCCTCAGCCAGCCTGCCCCCCCCATGCATGTATGATGCTCCCCGCCATGCCCCAGCCTGGCCCAGGAACAATTGGTGCCTATGGATGGAGCTCCTGGACCAGGCCCTGCTTGGGGGGTTTGGGAACCAGGCCGCAGCCCCCCCTGAGGTCTCCCATCCAAGGGCTGAACATGCTCAGAGCCTGCTTAGCACCTGGCCTACACAGGCTCCATGCGCACCTGGGCCCCGCCAGCTCCATCTCCTGTGCCACACAGAGGACCTGCCCCTGCTCCAGCAGCCCGAGCAGGAGGGAAACTGAGGCACAAAGCTCTCTCTCCCCAAGTGACATGAACAGGACGCAGGCGTCCAGGGGCCCGACCCGGCTGCGTCACCCTGAGAAGAGGGGCAGGGGAGGCCCCTTTGCACCCCCACACACACACTGGTGCCCAGGTGTGCTTGGAGCTGTACAGACCCCCAAGCAGAAGAGATGCCCTCGAAGGGGCTCGGCGCCACCCCAGCCGCGTACCTGACATCGGGGCTATAGAGCGCCAGGCGCAGCAGGTACAGCACCGCGCTGCCCAAGCCCAGGCCAATGCAGCTGATGAGCGGGATCAGCTGGAGGGAGAGGGAGAGGGAAGAGAGATGAAAAATCCCCAAATAAAATGAATATTTATCAGGGCGGCTGGAGAGTGAAGGCAGCGCTGACACACCGGGAGATTTACAGGGGGAATATGGCAGCGCGGGCCTGTCGCCGGCGCCGTACACACTGTAGCTGTCAGCTTGAGTGACTGAATTAAAAGAGGGGTAGAAAAATAGGCCCCGTGCGGGAGAGGAAATGAGCTGGGAATGAGAAATCGCGGCCCCCGGCTCCCCCCGCCCCCCGGCCCCGCTGGGAATGGCTGGAGGATGAGCCGGGGGGGGTGGGGGCTGCAAGGGCAGCTTGTTAGAGCCGTGGGAAGAGGGGGTTTGGGCGGGCAGCGGAGCACGTGTGGGGTGCCAGGGGGCCTGCATGCCGTCCACCCGGCCCCACAGCCGTCTACCTGGTCCTAGGTCCGTCACGCAGTCCAACACCTGTCCGCTTGGCCCCACGTCCGTCCACCAGGCCTCACACCCCTCCCCCCTGGCCCCATGTCCATCCACTCAGCCCCACATCACCCACCTGGCCGTCCAGCTGGAGACACCTTCATCCACCCAGACCCACATCTAGCCACTCAGCCAGTCAGCCAGCCCCATGCCCCCCCATCCTGCATGCTTGCTATCCCCGACCCTAGCCCCCAGCAGGCCCTCGCTCCTGTAGCGCTGCCCCGGGCTGTTCAGGCCTCAGGCTCTAGGGACCCGGCCGGAGCTCTGGCCGGCAGAGCGCAGCAGCTCGGCGTTAACTGGGATGGACTGGGGCACAATGGGCCGGAGTGGGCCTGGCACTGCTCCATCCACAGCAGTTGCTGGAGCTGCCCCCCCCGGCCCCGCTGCAGCTCGGCTCCCCCGCTCCAGGCGTGCGGCTGCCTCCCCCCACGTTCACGCCAGCTCCCCAGTGCCCAGGGGTGCGCGGCCTCAATTGGCGCGAGCCGTAACTGCTTGACCCCGGGCAGATTGCGGTGCCCGCGCCGGAGCCTCTCACGGCCCTGCGCCCCCCCAGGGGCCCTGGCAGCCACGCTCTCCATCAGCCCCATTAGCAGCTGCCGCAGCAAAGAAAACATGGGGAGGGGAGAAGTGGGGGCTGGTAGCTGCTGCAATCATCCATTCCCCAGCCCCCCCGCACCCCAGAGGCCCCTGCCTGGGTCCCACACCTGATCCCCCCCTCCAGCCAAGACTGCCCAAGCTTCATGCTGCCAGCTCCATGCCAGGCTGGGCTGGGCCCCAGCCATGGGGTAAGGGGGGACATGGGGGGGCTGTGTCTCTCCCCACCTCCAGGACTGCTGCACACAAGCCATGGTGCCCCCCTTCCACCCCGACCCCCATCCCAGGACTCCAGGAGCTGGGGCTTGAAGGGCCAAGCCTGGATGGAGCCCAAACGCACCAGGGAAGTGGTGGGCTGGGGGCCCGGCTACCTGGGATCGGCGGCTGGCTCGGGGAGAGGAGTGGTTAGAGCTGGGGGGCAGTGTTGTGGCTGTGGCAGGAGCAGGGGTTTGCCCTCCCTGCGCTCTCCCCATGCTCTAGATGCCCAGGTGTCCGGGCGCCCAGCCCCACCGCCGTTGGAAGCTCCTTCCACTGAGAATGAGCCCAATTGTCGCACTCCCCCCACCTCTAACCACTCCACCCCATGCCCCCCCACCAGCCAGCCGCAGAACCCAGGCATCCAGCTGCCCACAGGCCAGCCCCTGCTTTCCAGCCAGGCCCTGGCCCCGCGCCCGCTTACGTGACTCTGCCGGCATGGAGCTCCCCACGCCCAAGCCGCAGGCTGCCAGCCCCTGCCCAGGCCAAACCAAGCCAGGCCAGGCCAGGCACGGCCAGGCTGGGCCCTGTTGCCCGCCTGCGGGGCCGGGGAGCGGAGGGGAGGGGGACCGGTGTGCACGGCAGCCACCGGCATTTATAATTCATCAGGGTTTATTCATATTTGTAAACAAAATCCAGGGCATGAATTTTTTATGGCCTTGGAAGGTGCCGGGTGGGAGATAAAGGGGAGGGGTCTCACCTTGCAGCTCCCAGGGGATGGTAGGGGGAGGCAAAGGGGGACTTGGGAAAGCTGGGGGGGGTGTCCTGGGAGCTGAGAGGGGGGCGGCAGGACCCCCATAGGCCTTGTGCTCCCCCAGGGAGCGAGCACCTTGGCAGCAGGAGTTGCAGCAAGGTAAATAGCAGGCGGTGACGGCTGCAAGGAACAGCCAAGGTGAGGAGTGAAATGCAGAGCATGAAATATGTATGAGGCAGCCCCGCGCTGCAGAGCCGGCCGGCACACACACGGGGGGCGGGGGGCTGCGTGCAGCACGTGTGTGTGTGGGCAGCTGGGGGATACCTGTGGAAAAGTGCGCGCGTGTGTGTGTGCACGCGCATTGCATGCCTGGGCGTGTGTCATCATTTGGGCATGCATCATATGTATGCATGAAAGTGTGTGTGTGTGTGTGTGTGTATGCATCGTGTGTGTGTGCATGTCTGTGTATGTACATTATGTGCAGGGAGGAAAGCATGCATCTGTGTGCATGCATCGAGTGTGTGCAGGGATGTCTGTTTGTATGTGTGTGCACAGTATGTAGACAGGAAGGCATGTGTGTGTGTGTGTGTGTGTGTGTATGCATCAAGTATATGTGTTCATGTATCATGTGTGTGTGGGCACATCTGGGTATGTATGTGCGTGCATTGTGTAGGCAGGAAAGCATGTGAGTGTGCATCGAGTGTATGCAGGCATGTCTGCATGTGAGTGTGCATCAAGGATAGGCAGGAAAGCACGTGTGTGTACACATTGAGTGTGGGCATTCATGTATGTGTGCATGCATTGAATGTGTGTGTATGTGTATGTCTGCGTATGTGAGCGTGCATCATATGTAGGCAGAAAAATGCACGTGCACAAGCATCAAGCATGTGCATGCATGTCTGTGTGCTTAAATCATGTGTGTACTATGTGGGCATCATGTGTAGGCATCAAAGTGTGTGTGTACATGCATCAAAGGTGTGTGTGTGAAAGTATATGTGAGTGTGCACTTTATGCAAGTGTATGCATGTACATGCATGTGAGCATGTGCATGGTGTACGCATGAAAGTGCATATGTACACTGTGTGCATGCAAATGTGTGTTTGCATCACGGGTGCATATGGAGGAAAGTGCATGCATGCATGTGCACCATGGGGGTTGTGTATGTATGTATGTGTGTGTGCATGTGTCATATGTGACAGTATGAAAGTGCCATGTGTGTGTGTGTGTGTGTGTGTGCACTTTGCATGTTTGCAATGCATGTGTGTGCATGTGCATGGCTCTGTGTGTGTGTGTGGGGGGCTGACAGCAGCACCAAAGGCTTGGGTAAAGGGCACGGGACCAGTGGGACCCCCCCATTGCTGGAGTCAGGGGATGGAGCTGGGGGCGGGGGGTGGTATGGACAGGGCAGGGAGGAAGGGGGGCGGGAGTGGCAGGAGGGGGCAGGGAGGAAGCGGGGGCAGAAGCAGGGCAAGGACTCCGGGGGGCAGGGCGAGGCCTCACTGGGAGGGCAGGGGGTGGGGGCCTGGGGGGCACACTCACCCTAGGGGCGGGGGGGCGCATTCACTCCGCGGTAGGGGATAAGGCGGGGATCCGGAGTCACTTCGGGTGCAGGTAGCGGCAGGGGATGTGGGATCAGGAGTCACTCCAGGAGTGTGTGTGCAGGGCCGGGGTGTGACATGGGGCTCTGGTCTCACTCCCGAGTACAGGGAGGGGAGGGGGCTGGAGAATCCGGCGTCACTCCGGGTGCGGGGGCACCGGGCTCCCGACTCCCACCGGGCGCAGGTAGCGGCGGGGGATGGAGGAGCCGGAGTCACTCCGGGTGCGGGGGGCGATGACACGGGGTCCGGACTCACTCCTGGGTCCAGGGAGGGGGGGGGGGGGACCGGAGTCACTCCGGGTGCGGTGGGGACACGGGGATCCGGACTCACTCCCGGGTGCCGCTTGAGATGCCGGGCGAAGATGACCCGGAACCGGGCCCGGGCGCCGCCGCCCTCCATGCTCGGGTCGCTCCGGCTCCGCTCCGGCTCCGGCTCCGGCTCCGCTCCGCGCCGCGCCGCAGGTCCGAGTCCGGGGCCGGGGCCGGGGCCAGGGCGGGGCGGGGCGGGGCGGGGGGGGGGGCTGCTCCCGCCCTCCCCCGGGCGGGGCCGGGGGCTCCCCCCGCTGTCCTGGGCGGGCTCGTCTGTCCCCGCGGCCGCGGGCGGGGCGGGGGCTCCTGGTTCCCCCCCAATCCAGCCCAGCCTCGCCGGGCCTCACTTTCCCCCTCTGTAAAATGGGCTCAAGACCTTGCTTTTTCGTCACCCCCTTGGCAGGAGCGACGGCGGTGACACCCCCACCTGCCTTCCCCCCCGCGATGATAAATGACGTCGCCCGCGATTTGCATATGGAAATTTCCCCGGCAGAAACAGCTGCCGCGGCGCATCTGGAAGCCAGCCATTAGTCCCCATTAGCGCAGCCCCCCCCGCCCCCCGCTAATGAGCGCGTTAATTGTGCTCGCGTCGCGCGCGGCCAGACCTGGGGCGGGAGCAGCGGCCCCGCACGGCCCGGGACACACACACACACACACACACACACACACACCCACCCACCCACCCACCCCGGACCCCGCTCCACCCCGCACACCGCTGCGGTTCCCGCGGCCTCTCTGCCCCGCAGCTCCGGGCTGCACGCACCGCTGTTACACACACACACACACACACACACTGCTACTACTCATCACCCAGCCGCGACACGCACACGCGCAGCCCGAGGCCCCCCCGCCCCCGCGAGGAAGCGGCGGCGGCGGCTGCGTGCCCGGCCCCGCGCGGGGCTCGTTACCGCCGCGCACGGACGTGACCCGGCCCCCGCGGTGCCCGGGGCCGGGGGCGGAGCGGGAGGCGCGGACGAGCCACAGCCAAGGCGCTGTGCGGGGCCGGGCCCGATCCTGGAGACTCTTGGGCACCCGCGGGGGGCGGTACTGCGGGGCCTCAAGGAGCCCCCCACGCTTGCGGGGCGGGGGCAGCCTCCGTGTGCAATCACCCCGCACTCGCCTGCGCGGGCCGCGGAGGAGGCGGCCCGGCCCGGCCTCGGTCCCTCCCTGCCTCAGTTTCCCGCTCCCAGCTGCCCAGGGCGCCGAGGGGGAAACTGAGGCAGGGCAGGTCCCGCCAGGGCCAGGGCCGGGCTCGAAAGAGGAGCAAGAGCGTCACAGACCGGCCCCCGCGACCCCCCAGCCGGGAGAGGACCCCGGCGGCCGGCTCCGCGCAGCAGCCCGAGCTAACGAGGCAGCCTGATTGCGGGGGGGGGCGGCTCCGCCCCCCCAGTTACCGCCGCCTCCTCGAAGGCGGAAGGCGGCAGAGCGGGGCGACCCCCCAGCCACGGGGCCCCGCACCCCCCGCCCCAACCCGCCGCCCGACGAGAGCAAACGCCAGAAACAACCCGCCGGCACGAACCGGGGAATTAAGGGGCCGTATTTCACCACCCGCCGCCTTCCCCGACGGCCGCGCGGGGGGCGGGGGGAGATGCAGCCACCTCTGGGGTGGAGCCTGCCCCCCCGTGCCATGCGCGGGGGCCGCCGCAGCGGCCGGGCTGTCTCTGCGGGAGAGGGAGCAGCGCCCGCACCTGCCACCGCCTCCTGCTTCCCACGCGGGTGCCCCCCCGCGCTGAGCTCGGCCCGCGGGCCTGGGGGGGCGTGCCATGGGGGGAGACCCCCGCTGCAGCGGAGCAGGATGGGGCTCTGGCACCCGGGGGGAAGCTCTGGGAAGCCCCCAGACACCTGGGTTCTCCCCCCAGCAGGGTAGTGTTGGCTTGGGGGGGGGGGGACGGGACACAGGGTGAAAGCAAAGGAAGATGCTTCCGCCCCCAAAAAACCCTCCCCCAAACCACCCAGCCAAGACCTGGGGCTTGGAGCCTCAACCTTCAGGGGCCCCAGGGCTGGGGGTGACTGGGGGGGGGCTTTCCAGCCTCGCAGGGTGGGAAAAGCACCCCCTACACCCGCCCCATCTCTGCGGTCACCGCGGTGGCTTTAACAATGACATCACATGCGTGCACTGCTGATGTCACTGTGGATGGCCGCGGCCAGCCTGCACCCTCATACCCGAGTCCGGAGTACGTTGCTGTGGCCGTGATGTCACAGGCGCGACGGCGAGGTCGCAGCACGCTGTGATGCCACCAGGACAAGGGCAGATCGCGGCCTGCCCATGTCACTGCTGCCTGGGGTGCCGCAGTCTGGATAGTGAGGTCACAGCATGCCGTGATGCCACAGCCACGAGGGCGGGGTCAGAGCACACACGCATCCCTACTGCCTAGGGTGTCACAGGCCAGGCGGCGAGGCCATGGCCCACTGTGATGTCACGGCTGCGATGGCAAGGTCACTGCCCAGACCTGCCCACCCTGGTCATGCCCTGTCTGTGCCAATATCACCCCGGGGCCATGGCACTCCTTGTGCGCCCACACTGCCACACCCCCAGGGCCAGCAGCCAGGCCCCCCAGGGGTCAGGGGTCAGAGGTCAGGGGATTGGGAAGACCCTGCCCTGCCCCCACCCGGCTAATGCCTTTCTGAGCACGCGGTGAGGCCGCGGCCGCCCCATCCATCACGGCGTCGCGCCGGCATCGTTTGTAACTGGCACCTTCATTTAAAGGGCTATTATCAGCGTAATTCCCCCCATTAATCACTGGGGCGCCGCATGGCAGGGGCTTGGAGCCGGCCCTGCCTCCTGCACCCCCACCCCCAGCCCCCGTCACCCGGAGCCCCCCAGCTCGGCCCAGACCTCAGCCAGCCCCCCCGGGCTGAGCCAAGCCAGGCTGGGCCCCCCCGTGCCCCACCCAGGGCTGACTGAAAGGCGGGGGGCCGCGGGTCAGGAGTGAGGGGCACCGGCAGGGCTGGGGGGACAGGGGGCTATGGGTCGGGAGTGGGGGGCACTGGTGGTGCTGTGGGGGGAGCGGACAGGGGGCTGCGGGTCGGGAGTGAGGGGCACCGGCAGAGCTGGGGGGGGGCTGGGGGGGCTGCGTTTCCCTGCTGCTCTCCATGACCCCAGCCCCCACCCGCACCCTCCTCCGGAGAAGCCGCGGCGGCCCTGAGGCCTCGTTATCCATAATCGGGGGCTGCGGCGGCTGCTACAATTTAATCAACGTAACAGCATCGTCCTTCACCGCGGCACGGATGGTGGGGGGGGGACGGGACCTGCTGTGGCCACGCGCACGCACACACACACGCACACACACACACGTGTGCACCCCAGGCAGCCATGCTCATGCCCCCTCCCTGCACAGTCACGTGCCCAGAGTAACACGTCCGTGTCTTAGAGCCGCACAGAGGCGCAGTCTGTACAGTTGTGCACACACACACACACACAAGCCCCAGGCGCACACATGGGCAAATGCATACACCCACACACCTCCAGATACACACACACACAGGCCCCAGACACGCATACATCTATGGACATGCAGTTGTCACACCCACATGCAGCCCTCCAGCAACATGCACAGGCCCAACACACACACACGCAGGCCCCAGACACCTAGCTGCTACATGCATGACCATGCACGCACTCTGTAGGTGCACACAGGACACACACACACATGCACCCATCTCATGTGCAGCTCTGCCTTGTTGCCCTTTCCTGGCAGCCCCCCCGCCCCCAATCACAGTGTAGAAGGAACCCAGGCATCCGAGCCCCCAGGCCCCTCTGCTCCAACCCACCAGGCCCCATCTCCTCTCCCAGACCCAGACATCTGGGCTCCTGCTAGCCTAAATGACCAGGATGTCCCCACCCCAGCTCACACAGGTGCTCACGTGTGCCCAGTGTGCTGCGTGTCCACGTGCAGGGGGGGGGAGGGGGGTGAAGCATGCCCCGCCCTCCTGTTAATTCAATTACCAGGGCAAATTCGTCATTAATAATTCGCGCTTGGGGAATCGATGGAGGGCGGTGCGCTAACAACGCGGCATCGATTGCCCCCCGCCGGGTTAATTGGAGCCGTCCCCAGCTGGCTGCTCCCACTGGCACGTGGGGACACGGGGTCGGCACCCCGGCCCCACCCCACGCATGTGGAGCACACACGTGTGAGCATGCTAGTAGAGATGCCCATGCACATGTACAAACTCGCCCCCATGGGGAAGGAGACAAAGGCCCTTCCTGCCCCCCTTACCTATAATTACCCCCCAGGTCTGGAATTACAACCCCCCCCCTCCGCCCAGCCCGGAATTACGCCCCTAGGCCCAGCCTGGTGGGTCGGAAAGGGCCGTGATGCCCTCTGGTTGACAGCAGGGGTACAGGAAGGTGCTGGAAGAGGTGGGGGTGGCACTCCCCTCCCACATAACCCACCCCCTTCCACCCCAGCCCAAGGGAGGATTTGGGTGGCGGGGGACAGCAGTGAAGGGAACCCAGGTGTCCGGCCCCAGCAGGAGCCCCCTAACTACGCCAGGCTCCCAGCTCAAACAGCTGAGGACAGCCATTCTGCACTACTGGCCACCCCAGAACCACCGCATCTCAGCCCCCAGCAAAGCCCCCTGCCAGGCCTCACCCGAGCACCAGCCGCTTATGTCACCTCAGCTCCCCCCACAACCGCCCCTCCCCCTCCGCAGGACACATCCAGCAGGCGTAGGTGGTGTCTGGGCCTGGGCCTGGCCCCCGGGGTGTCTCGCCAGGCCCCCACAGAGCCCTTCGTGTGACCTTGGCCTGCCTGGGCAATTAGGCCTGTTGTGGAGGTGCGGGCGCGGGCGCGGATGGGCCGCACTGACAGTGCCGCGGTATTTTTCCCTGGCAATTACAGGCAGCAAAGAGCCCGGTGCTTCCCGGGCGCTTAATTACTTATTTTGACAGACTTTATATGTCAGGAAACAAAGGCAGAGAGAAGGGAGACGCGGGGAGGGGGGCCCGGCTGAGGCCCGGAGCGGGGAAGAGGGGGAGAATTTCTCCCAGCAATTGCGCGTGTGGTTGTGCAGGCGGCACACAGGTGCGGGCCTGAAGGTGCATGTGCCTGTGTGCATGCATCGTGTGGGTGTGTGCGAAAGCATGTGAATGTCTGTGTTATGTGTGTACGTGCACGAGTGCACGAGTGTGTGCGTGAGGCACATGTGTGACAGCATGTGTGCATGCCTGCATGTGCGCACCACTGTGCACATGCATGAGGGCATATGGGTGTATTCCTGCATGCATGTCCGCACACATTATGTGGGTGCATGTGTGTGCACAAGAGCACACGTGTGCACGTCTGGGTGTGGGCATGCATCCAGGCATGTGCGAGCACGCCCCATGTGGGTACACGCAAATGCATGTGCATGCACATCTGCGCTTACATACATGCATGTGCACATGTGAGAGCGTGGGTGTGCAGGCGCGCACCAGGGATGTGTGTGCCCATCTCCAGCCGCCCGCCGGAGCCGTCAGCGCCGGGGAATAAATAACAATAAACCCCCGGCGGCTCCTCGCTCCTCTCCCTGGAGAAGCAAAACCATCTCCCTCCCTCCTGCCGCAGCTCCCAGTTGTCGCCCGCGGGGTTCAGCCCTCAGCTCAGGCTGGGGTGGGGGGAGCCGAGACCCCCCAGCTCCATGCACCTATGAACCCCCTGCCCACCTGACTGGGGTGCTGGGGTCATGACAAGGGCTGCTCCATGCTGGGGGGGGGGCTCCAGCAGGGTCCCACGGTGCTTGGGGGCTTTTAGTCCACTCTCTGCCACTGCTGCCCTGTAGGTCCCTTGTCATGTCAGCCAGCCCCAAACCCCTACAGGAGCTGAAAGCTGGGGGGCTCCCTGCACCCATGGCTGCCCGAGTGGGGCCGGCTGTGCTGGGGGCTCCCGCCCAGAGGTTCTGGTGCCCCCACAGGCTCCCTGTCCTGGCTGGAGGCTCCTGGGCACCAGGTCACACCCCCACAGCAGCTCAGGCAGGGGCAAGTGGCATGGTCCCAGCCTTGTCTGTCACACGGGCTCTCAGGGCACCAGCTCTCGCACACTTGTGCCAGGATGCATGGCCTGGAGCGAGCTCCTGGGCACTGGAGCCCCCCCGTGTCGTGCAAGAGGCCTTCTCGGGCAGCCCAATATCCGTCCTCGTGTGCAAGGCCTCCTCGTGCAGCACGGGGAGCAGCCTGAGCGGGGCGGGGGAGACGTCCCCTCGAAGCCGCCAGCTCCTGGCAGCAATTAGGAGCCAATTAGCCCCGTGGATGCAGATCCTGGCGCCGCGGCGCTTTGTGCTGCTGCCACAGTGTCCCGGCCAATTAGCTGCCACCTGAAAGGGGACACGAGATGTGTGCGTGTGTCCCCCCCCCCCCCCCCCCCCCCGTGACAGCACCGCACCGCAGTGACAGCACCAGGATGCGCGATGTTTGCAGCTGCCCCTGCTGGCAGCACAGTGCGCCCCCCCCCCCCACGCGCGCGCACAGAGTGGAGCCAGCTCCCCCAGCCGGGTGGGCTCAGGTGTAGGCAGATTGTAGCCCCCCCCACACAAACATAGGCCCTCCCCACCCCCACAGCATACACAGGCTTGCCCTGCCCCCCCCCGCACAGAGGCCCTGCCCCTGCCACACACACACACAGCTGCAGAATGCCCCCACCCCATACACACAGTCCAGCCCCCCCCACACCCATAAGTCCGGGCCCCATGGGGTGGGTTTGGCTTCACCCTGGTCCCTGGGCACTGGACCCTGCACTCCTCAGCGCCGTGCCACCCCTGTGTGCTGGTGACACCCATGGTGGGGCATGGGACCCCCCCTCTGCACTGTGCCTGCCCCCAGGGCCAGGGGCTGGGCCCAGGCGCGCGTGCCCTGCTGTGCACCCCTCCATATATGCAAGAGGCCCTCCGGCCTTGCACAGCCACGGGCCTGATTGGTGCCCACACGCCCCCTCTTGCCCCCCAGATCTGGGCCTGGAACTGCTGGCTGGGGGGGGGCAGGGGTCACGGGGTCACTGCTGCTTCGTGCTGCCAGACAGACGGACGCGGGGGCGCGGACGGATGTGCCCCCCCGCCTATCCCCCCTGCCCCCCCAGCCTCATTTGACTTGCTAAGGGCTGTGCCCAGCTGTCGCGCCAGGCCCGGCTGTCACGCGCGTCCCCCAGGCGACGCGGGCACCTGTCACAGCTGTCAGCTCGCGGCAGGCGGGAGGGGGGGTCATGTCACTGAGGTGCCTGCTCCCCCCCCCTCCACAGTGCCGGGGGGGCTCCAGTCCCCGCTTGCTGCTGCAGTGGAGGCCGGTGCAGAGCACAGGGCCCGAATCCAGCCTGTGCCTCAGTTTCTCCAGGACACCCCCACCCCATCTAGGCCCTTAGGAAGCTCCTACCTAAAAAATGCACCCAGAGATTCTCCCCCCCACCCAAAACCAGCCCCCAGGGGAGACAGTCCTGCAGCCTTGGCCTGTCCCAGAGAGGCCATAGCACCCCTGGGGCATGGGGTCAAGATTAGGGCAGCCAGGGGTCACCCCCCTGCCGGGGTCCTTGGGGCTGGGACGGGGGAATTGAACCCAGGAGTCGGGCCGGTGGTACCAGCGGTGTCCCGGAGCGCCGGCTCTGGGGGTGCCCGGGGCGGGGCGGGGGGGCTTCTTTCCCCCAGGCACCCTCACCTCAAGGGGCACAGCCCCCCCCCGCTCACCTGTGACCCCGGGCCCGCGCTGTCCTTCGCGACTCCCAGCATGCCCCGCTCCGGCTGGGCTCGGGGACTGGCTCCACCTGGCCGCACAGGTCCCACCTGGCCCAGGTGAGACCAAGCCCCGCCCTCTTAAAGGGCCACCGCCTACCCGCCCCCCCAGGACACACACGGAGCACAGCCAGGCTTCTTGACAGGGAAGGGGTGGGGGGTGCACCCCTGCGCTACCGTAATTCACCTAATGCATCGCAGCAAGAACTTCCCTCCTGCCCCAGCCCCAGGCCGGGGAAACGGGCGTGCGGCCCCCCCGCCGGCCCGGGACGCAACCCGGGAGCCCGAGCCTGCGGCAGCCAGGACTCGCTGCCACCCCGCTATGCAAATCAGCCGTAATTAGGCTGCCCCCCCGCCGAGACCGGGGCCGGAGCCGGTGGCGGGCGCTGTCCAGGGTGCTGCAGCGGGCGGGGCTGGCACCGGCGCCCGTCCGTCCCCGGGCCTAGCGCCCCCCCGCCCTGCGGGGCCCCTCACGGCCGACCCCCCACCCCCGGTCTTCCAGCGCCCCGCCCGCTGCAGGGGGGCTCTCTGGCCCGGGGGGGTCCCCACCGCGGGGGTCTTTATCTCCCGCGCGGCGCTTATCGGCGGCGGCAGCCTCGTCCCCGGGAATTTATGCACAAAAACTCCCGCGGGGGCCGATAGCGTATGCAAATATATGCAAATGTCCACGCTTGCTGGGGCAGCCGCCACCCCCCCGCTTAGGGAGAGGGACCCCCCTCTCGCGGCAGCGTGGGCGAAGGCAGCGGATCGGGACCGCCCCCCCCCCCCGGGGCTGCGGCTGCAGAGAGGACGGGCGGGGGGTTGGCCTGGGCTGTGCGGGGGGGCTGGGCCTCCCCCCTCCCCCGCGGCTTGTAGCTGTCACCGGGCCCGTCACAGCAAACAGCCCGAGGCGGCTCCTGCTCCCTCCCTCGTTAACGGCCCTAACGAGCCGCCTGGGCCCGGGCCCGCCCGGACCCGCCTGGTCATTAGCGCGGCCCCGGGGCGGGAGGGAGTGACCCTGCGGCCCCCCCGCAGCCCCCGCGCGGCCGGACCCCGGGGCCTTTCCTGCGGCGGGCTCCGCTCCGCCTTCCCGGGCCGGGGGGAGCCGGGGCTGCGGTCGGTCGGGGTGCGGGGAGCAGCCGGGGTTGGTTAGCGGGCTGCGGGGCGCCCGCTGCTTCTGGCCCCCTCCCTTGAATGCAACAAAGACGGAGCAAGGCCTCGTGTCCCCCCAGCTCGGGAGAAGCAGCCCTGGGAGCCCCCTCCCCGGCCCCCGCGCCCCCCCGCCCCGCGCATCCCCAGGCGCACGGTGGAAATTAAATCCGGCCACAAGTGCGGGGCATATTTATTATCCCGCTGCTATTGATCTGTCAGGGAGAACCGCGAGCTGCTATCGCGGCTGATGTAGGGCAGGGCCGGGACGCGATTAGACTAATAGGCCCTTCATGGATTGAGATTTAAGTGCCGGGGGCTGGAATTTGTCTCCCCGCCCGGCGCGGCCCCCTCCGTGCCCGCGTCACGCTCGCCTGCCCCGCGCGGGCTGCGGCCCGGCAGTGCGGGCACCGGGGGGGCTGCGGGTCGGCAGCGGGGGCCACGGCAGGGGGCGGGAGTGCGGGGCACTGCGGGGGCGGGGGCTGCGGGTCGGCAGTGGGAGCGCGGGGGGCTGCGGGTCGGCAGTGGGGGGCACTGGGGGGCGTGCAGGGGGCCGGGGGCCGGGAGTGCGGGGCACCAGCAGAGACTCCGGGGGCCGAGGGCAGGCATTGGATGAACGCCGTGAATATGCAAATTGCGATTATGCTGATTTACGGGGGGGCGCTCCCCCCATGACCCCGCGGCCGGGCTCCCGCTCGCACTGCCGGGCTGTGCCTCAGTTTCCCCAGCGGGACGGGGGGCGGGGGCGGGTGACGGATGGCCCAATCAGCGCGCGGCCCGCGCCGGCCTTGACCTTTCCGGGGCCGCCGGGAGGCATCAGGAGCATTAATCTGCAGGTCGGGGCGGCTGACAGCCCCCGGGGGGGTGGGGCGGCTGCACGGGGGCCACCGGCCTGTCAATCATCCCCCAGCCCCGCCCTCAGGCTAGCTGGGGCGCGGGGGGCAGCGGGTTGGGGCTGATTCACTGCTCATGGGGGGGCAGCCGGGGTCTGTCCGCCCCCCGCAGAGTGGGAAGGAAGGCACCTGTTTGGCTGCCCTGCCCCAGGAGGCGGGGGCGGGGAGCCAATCAGAGCGGGGCTTGTGCTGCCCCATGGGTGGGGGCAGCCGGGGGCTCGAGCCCGTGCCACCCCCCTCCCCCCGGACCGCGTGTAATTTCCTATTAGCCGCGGATCAATCCAATTAGCGCCGCCAGTAATTGAGGCATCTGCCGCCCCCCCCCGCCGGGAGCTTCCAGATGCTGCTAATTAAGTCGTCCCCTTCGCCCCCCCTCCCCGGCTCCGGGCCCAGGGGCAGCAGCCGGCACCGGCTGCCCCAGCTGCCCGGGGGGGTGCCGAGCCCCGGCCCCCCGCAAGGGGCTGGTTCTGGGGACCCCCGGGGAGGTAGGGGTGGCAGACCGGTGTCAGCGACGTGCAACTAGCGTCCCCCCCCCCCGCCCGGTGTGTGCGGGGGGGCTGGACTGCCCTTGCTGCCCCTCAGGGGCCCACATCCAGCACTGGGGGCAGGGGGCTGCGGGTCAAAAGTGAGGGGCAATCAAGCTGTTGCCTCCGCAGAAGCAGGTGCGGGGAGGGGGTGAAACTGCGGGGATTACGGGGCCCGGACCCCATCCCGGGCCGGCGAGGCGGGGGCTGGGCTGCCCCCCCGGAACAGGAGACAGAAACGCACGGGCTCCGCGCGGCTGCGGCGCTCAGTGCAGCGGGACGTGCCCGGGCCCCGCCGGATCGGGCCCAGCGCGGGGGGGCATCGGCTGCGCCTTGGGAGCCCCCCGGTGCCCCGCACTCCGCAGTGCCCCTCGGGGCTGCCTGTGCTGGGGGTGCTGTTGCCCTTGAACCCCGCCACGATGCCGTGGGGGCCCCGGGGCCTGGCAGTGCCGCCCTGACGCTAATTGCCCGAGACAAGGACGGGCCCCGCCGCCGCCGCCTGCATCTCAAGCAGCCCCGCGCCCCCCCGGGCCGGGGGGGTCCGCACCGGGCCCTGCGGGCAGCCGCCAGCCTGGCACGTCCCCGCCGGGCACCTGGCGCCGAGGAGGCGGCGGCCTGATTTGCATGTTTGCATATGTAAATGAAAATATTTGCATAGCGGCTTTTTATTTGCCTTTGCTGCCGTCTGGCCACTGTCGTCTGCCCCCAGCCCCCAGCGGCAGAGGCTGTTTGCCCCCGCCTCTGAGACACCCTTCCCCCTCCTGCAGCCGCTGAGCTGGGCCTAGGGGCACACTTTGGGGGGCCAGAGCCGGGCACTGTAGGGCACGGTGCCCACAGCCCCCCCGGTGGTCACCAGGGCTGCCGTGGCCACGCGATGCGGTGCCTGACCCTGCCCGTGCCCTCACCGGGCACCACTGGCCTCCATCACCGTGGCCCCTAGCCACATCTGTCTGTCACCATGGCACCCAGTGGACTAGGTGGCCGTGGTCCCTGCCACCACCCCACCATCCTGGTTGCTGTGCGGCGGTTGCCATGGCTCCCAGCAGTGTCCATTGCCGTGGCATCTGTCACCGCTGTTCCCAGAAGCCTCCCTCCCATCAGCTGCCCCTGCCCCCTCCCACCTCAGGGCCCAGTTGTGGGGGGAGGGGAGCATGGGGGGTGGGATTTTTGAGGAGGGGTGAATCTGGCTGCATCCAACCTGACCATCGCAGCTGTGGGAGCCACTCAGGTGCGAATCAGCCTGACAAGCCTCATTACAGGCCTCGTTACAGCCAGGGGGGCTCCCCTCTCCCCCGAACAACCACCCTTAGCAACCGGTTGCCGGGCTCCAGAGCAGCTTGCAGGATAGACCAAGCCGAGGCATGGATGGGAGCCCAACTCCAGGCCTCGCTCCCCGCACACGGCCTCCTGGGATACTGGGGAGCTGCCCGGGAGGAAATGGCATGCGCCTTCCTGCCCCAATCCCCCAGGCTGGGCTGAGGTGGGGGCAGATGCCCCAGCTTTGGGGCAGGGCCCAGCTCAGATCTAGGCCGCAGCCCCTGAGGCAGCTAGGAGCCGGGCCCTGCGCTGTGGGGCCTGCCCGGAGGGGCCCCCTGGCCCAGGGGCCGGGATGAGCCGGCGCTAACGAGGGGCGACGGCGCCCTGCATTATAGATGTGCCGAGCGGCGCTGCTTTCAAGTGCCCGTCGCCTCCAATTACCCGGCCTGGAGGCTCAAAGCCTCGAGAAATCAAAGCCCGCAGCCAGGCCGAGCCGGGAGCCGGAAAGCAGCCCGGATGCTGGGGGGGCTGGGACTCCCTGCACACGTGCACACACACACGCGTGTGCACGTACATGCACCCAGCTGGCCCCCCAAAGTTGGGAGTAGCAATTAGTTACAACTCCTACCCCCGGGGCTCATGAGCCGAAACCCTTCTGCCCTCCCTGGCCCGGCAGACTCCCAGGTGTCTGGGCTCCGAGGGGCACTGCCAGGAACCCACCTCCCCCAGGTGCCCTGGCATAGGGGTGTGGGGGTCCTCCTGCCCTCTCCAGTGCCCCCCCCACTCTCTCACACACACACACACACACACACACAATCAGTGCCAGGCCCAGCTACTAACTGAATTAGCTCCTGATTGCCGGGAGATTAAAGTTGTATGGGGGTGGGGTGGGGGGGTGATTGCAGTCAGGCTCCATGGGGAGGATGGCACTGGTTGAAGACAAGGACTCACGTGTGATGAGTTTGGGGGTCTTAGCCCAACCTGGACTGTGTTGGTGAGGCCTGCACAAACCCTGGGAACAGCCCCCTGAGGCCCCCCCATTTCACCCGGGTGCTCCCTGCAGCCCTTGGGGGGACTTCCCTAGGCCCCAGCTGGGGAGGTAGTTTGAGACAGGAAGTGGAGCAGATGGGTCATGACCTCTGGGCCCCAATGGGCAGAGGTTGGCCCTAAAGCAGGGGGAAGAGCAGGCAGGGCTCCCTGGAACTCCCCGCCACCCAGAGATCCCCCCACCCCGACCTCAACCACTCCTCCCCAGAGCTTGGGTGGGGGGGACTTGCAGTCTCCTGCTGCCACCCAGTGGCCAGAGCTTTAAACTGCACTCAGCTCCGATACCCGCCTCAGGTCACCCCAGGCCTTGGCTGGGGGGAGGCAGGGTCAGCAAGGCTTTGCCCCTGGGGTGCCAGGACTTGGCAGGGGCAGACCCCCAATAGAGGGCTAGGAGGGAGGGAGGGAACCAGTGGGGGCTGCAGCTGCGTGGGGGAGCTAGCACTGCCCCCCACATGCCTGGCACTGCCCATGGCCCAATGCCCTGCAAGGGGGGAACAGCCTCTCCCACCCCCTGTGTGAGTCTGGGCCCCCATATGGGTTTGTGCCCCCTACCCCTGCACCACCAGAGAGGCCAGGCTGGGACCAGACATATATTGCTCAAGTGTTACAGGATCAGCCCCCCAGCACCACAGCCCAGACCCCCCAACACACACACTCAGCCCCCCCACTCCCACATAGCACGGGGCCCTGAGGGGAGAAGGAGGGATCTGGGGCCTGCCAGCAAAGCCAGGAGTCTTGGGAGGGACATCTAGGGGGCACCTGGGGCTGGGGAGGGGGGTGGTTCCAGCTGCCTCTGCCCCCAGTGCCGGGGAGGGGTTGGGAGGGGGGAGTCCATGCCCAGCACCCGTGGCCCCCGTCCAGCATGGGGGACTCAGATCTCCTGCAGGAAGTCAGCAGGGAAGAGCCCGACTTTGCGCCCTGTGTACACCTTGATGTAGCCGTTCAGCTCCTCGCCTTTCTGCACCACGATCTGGGGGTGATGGGAGGGGGGGTTACACTTGGCAGGAGCCCGGGGGTGGGGCAAAGATAGGACACAGGATCTGGGGGAGCAGAGATGCAGGGATGGGCACCCGCAGGGGCTGGGGCACATGGCTCCAGGAGGCACCAAGATGCTGGCGGGTGTCGAGGCAGGGGCAGAGGCCACAGGGTAGTGGGGGCTGGGGGGCTAGGGTCTCACCTGGTCCTTCTTGAGGGTGATCTGCCCAATCTCGCGGTTGCCCACAAAGGAGCGGGTCACCTTGAGCACGCGCTCGCCCGCCCGCACCCGGATGATGTAGTTGGTGGGGAAGTAACCGACTTTCTCGCCAATCTTGCCCTGGATAAGATACAGCGGGGCCGGGGGGGCAAGGCTCAGAGCCTGGCAGGGGCTGTGGGTTGAGAGTGACGGGCACCAACAGGGCTGGTGGATGGGGTGCTGCAGGTTGGGAGTGAGGGGCACCATGGTGCACGGCTGGGGGGGGCAGGGGGCTGCGGGTAAGGAGTGAGGGGCACTGGTGGGACATGGGGGCCCTACCCCCACCCTCTTCCTTTCACAAACACTGCGACCCCCCCCCCACCAAGGCCCCCTTCCTGTGCCCATGGCTGTGGCCCCCTCACCCTCCACCACTCCTCGTTGGAGTCGTCGATGACGGTGATCTTCTCCCCAGGGCTGCAAGGCAAGGAATTGCGACTGAGGCAGGGCGCCTGTGCCATGCGGGGGGGTGGGGGGGACTACCGCCAGCATCAATCCCCTGCCCCTGGAGTCCTAGGATTGGCCGAGGGAGAGGCCAGGGAGCCACCACGGGCCTGAGCTCGGCCAAGCAGGGGCCAGCAAACCTGCCCCCTTCCTCCCAGGTGACTCAAGCACAGGACAGTGACCCCCCCAGACAACCCCCCTTGGCCCCGCTCACGGGAAATCCAGGTCGTCTTTCTCCAGCGCCTTGAAGCGATAGAGGGCCACGAAGTAGTGGGACTGCCCGAAGCCCCCACGCACCCCGGCCTGCGGCTTCTTGCTCTGGGGGGGCAAGGCCAGAAGGTCGGGGCTGGGCTGGGGGCGCAGGGGTCCCTCCAGGGCCTCCCCCAGCCCATGGGGACGGTACCTTGTCATCAGGGGCGCTCTTTTCTGCTTTCTTGTCACCCTCAGGGTTCCCTGGGGCACCGGGGGGGGGTCAGTTGCGTCCTGGCTGCCCCTGGCCCAGCCCTGGGGCAGTTGGGGGCAGGACCCCCCCGCCCCACTCCACACTCACCTCCTTCCGCCTTGTCCCCCTCCGGCTTGGGCAGCTCCTGCTCCTCCTCCATCATGGCTGCCAAGGGCTGGGGGCAGGGGGGCAGGGTCAGGGCAGGGGGCAGCCCCAAAGTATTCTGGGTAATTGGCCCCAGGGCAGGGGCATGGCCAGGGCGAGAGCCCCGGGGGATTCTGGGTAGCAGGTCATGGGGGAGCAGGGCTAGGAATGAGTGGGGCCCTGGAGGATGCTGGGTAACCAGACTGGGGGCACTGAGGCTGAGCAGAGGATGGTGGGTAAGGGGGATGTGGCCCCATGCCTGCCCCAGGGGACTGTGAGTAATGGGAGGTGCCCCCTGGCTGCCCAGGGCATTATGGGTAAGGGGAATAGGGCCCTCTGGCTGCCCCTGGGGATTGTGGGTAAGGGGAATGTGGCTCCCTGGCTGCCCAAGGGGACTGTGGGTAAGCAGAGGTGGCCCCGTGGCTGGGGATTCTGGGTACTGGCAAGGCAGCTCTGGGCAGTTGGTTCCTGGGGCCTCTGGGGCAAACACAGCCCCTGCCCCACCCTACTCCCAGGCTGGAGTTTCCCACAATGCCCTGGGGGGTCCGTGGAGGGCCCATCACAACAGCGAGATGCCTTGGGGAAATGGACGTCCCCCTGCCCCCCAGTGTCCCCAGCCCCCCCACCAATGCCCCCTCACGTTCTTTTTCTCCTCTTGGCCCTTCTTGCGCTCCTTGTTGGCCATGATGACACCCGTGCGCAGGGTCTCGAACACGGGGTCGCTCCGGTTGGTGGCAGCTGTGTGGGGGGGGAGATGCCCCAGGGGAGCATTGAGCATGGTGGGGCGGGGCCTGGGGAGTCCCCGAGCCCCGGGGTGGGGCAGGTACTCACAGAGCAGCTCCTTGACGCAGGCGTACTGCTGGTCGCTGTACAGGGGCGAGCTGTAGGCCCGCCGGAAGCCGGGCGGCTGGAGGGGGACAGGGGTTAGGGGGCAGCCCAGACGCCTGGGTTCTGCCCCCGGCCCTGCAGGGTGGTGGCCCTGACAGGCTGGGGCAGCACCAGGCCGCCTGGGGCCCCACACTCACGATCTTGCCGAAGCAGCGCTGCATCTTGGTGTAGGACTGGCAGTGCTGGTGGATGCTGGTCTTGCAGTTCTTGCACCGCAGCCCAAACTTGTTGTTCACTGTGAGGAGGGGGCGGCTCAACCCCAGCCCTGCAGCCCCCGGTCCCTGGCGCCCTGCAGCCCCCCCCAACCCCCAGCCCCAGCCCCTGGCCCCCCAGCACCCAGCCGCTGGTCCCTGGTGCCCTGAGGCCCCCCAGGCACGGCACTCTGGCACCTGGCCCACGGTCCCCAGGCCCAGCCCCTGTTCCTTGGTACCCTATGGCCCCCACAGCCTCCCAGCCCCCAGCATCCATTCCCTGGTGCCCTGCGGTCCCCCACAGTACCCCAGCCCCAGGTCCCTGGTGCCCTGCACCCTCCCAGATCCTGGTCCCCTGCAGCCCCTGCAGCCCACCCCACCCCTGAGCCCCTCTTCTGCCAGCAACCCCAGGCACCCAGCCAGAGCAGAGGATTCTGGGTAGAGCTGAGTGGCCCCATGGTTGCCCCAGGGGATTCTGGGTAGGGCCGAGTGGCCCGTGGTTGCCCCAGGGGATTCTGGGTAGGGCCGAGTGGCCCCCGTGGTTGCCCCAGAGAATTCTGGGTAGGGCCGAGTGGCCCGCGGTTGCCCCAGGGGATTCTGGGTAGGGCCGAGTGGCCCCCGTGGTTGCCCCAGGAGATTGTGGGTAGGGGAAGGAGGTCCCCACTCACAGACAATCATGCGGGCACAGACGTCGCAGAACTTGGGCTTCTTGAAGTAATGCTCCTTGAACTTGTGGGGCTTGTCATTGATGGGTGGTGGTAGCTCCGGGGGCGGCTCGGGCTCCTCCTCCTCCTCTTCCTCCTCCTCGTAGATGTAGTAGAGGGGCCCCCCCGAGGGGCTCACCAGGGCCTCGTTCTCGGGCTGCGGCTCGGGCGTCTCAGGCGGCGGCTCCGGGGCCTTGCGCTGGAAGAGGTGCCGGAGCCGCTGGATCTGGGGGAGATGGGGCTCAGCAGGGGAACTGAGGCACAGAGGATGTGTCCTGGGCCGTGTGGCAGGGACAGAGGCAGGGGAGGAACCCAGGTGTCCTGGCTGCAGCCCTGCCCCATCTTCACCCAGGAGACCCCACACCCCCTCCCCAGCTGGGGATGGAAACCAGGCATCCGGGCCCCGGCTCCCACTGCCCTAAAGCACCAGGTGCTCCCCCCTCTTCCAGGCCTGGGATACAACCCAGGCGTCTGGGCTCCGAGCCCTCCAGCCCACTCGGCCCCTGGGGAGATGCTGGCTGCTAGGAAGACACAGATAATGCCCCCAGGGTCCTTCGAGTTGTGGGGCAGTGGCAAGGCCCTGCCCCACCAGGGCTGCCCAGGACCCCTTGCCCCAGAACGTACCTGGCCCTCGGCTGTCTCTCCCGGGGAGGCTGGTGGCTCCAGCGCCTCCTTCTCCGTCATACTGCCAAGGCAGGGTAGGGGTCACGGCTCTGGCTCCCTTGCTCCTGTGCCCCCCACTCCCAAGATCTACCTGGCCCCCCAGTCCCACTGTTTGGGGGCTGAGGGTCAGAAGTGCAGGGCATGGGCAGGGCTGGGGGGGGCGGCAGGGGGCTGCGGGTCAGGAGTGAAGGGTACTGCCAGGGTTGCAGGGGCTCACCCCTCTGGGGGATAGTGTCGCTCCCCCCCACCCCGCAATGTGCCCACCTCTGGGTCTCCCCACCAGCTCCCCCAGATGCTCCTACACCGAAAGCACCAGAGCTGGCCCCCCCCATGGGTCTCTCCCACCCCCAGGGACGGACAGCAGATCCCCACAGCTCTTGTAAGGCCGAGGGGGTGGCGGGGAGGGGTGCAGGGGCTCTGGGGTGCGGGGGGCACTCACACTGTGGCCGGGCTGGGCCGGGGCCTCTCACTCCAGCTCCAGGCGGTGCCCACAGACGGGCCAAGACAGCTGCACCCGGCTGACAGTGAAATCTGAGCTGGGCGGGGGCCAGCCACGCCCAGGGGGGCCAGGGAACAGTCTGGGGGGCTGCCCCATGCTGGGACATATCATCTTGGGGGGGGTCATGAGGTAATAACCCCATGGGCAGGGGGTCACACCCCCTTGCCCTCCTCGCATGGAGGGGGGGCATGGTGTCAAACCCAGTTCTCCTCTCCACCCCCACAGTGTAACCATGCCCTCGCAGATGGGGCCAAAGGCTAGGGGTCAGACTCGGAGACCGCCTTTGGTGACAGACGATTTTTTTTCTTTTTATATTTAAAAATCAAAAAATCCCCCCACCCCCCCAATAATAATAATAAACCCGTTAAATAAAATGTACAGTCACCAACCCAGCGCGGCCACGCGGCGCCCGACAGAGCAACGGACACGGGGCTGGGGGCATCAGGGCCAGCCCAGGGGTGGTTGTGGGGGGGGCGGGTGTCTGGGCTGGGGTGGAGAGTCCTGGCCAGGCTGGGAGAGTCTGGGGGCTCAGGGGAGTGTCTGGACCAGGGTTGTAGGATCAAGGCCTGGCTGTGACGGGCTCAGAAGAAAGGTGAGGGGCTGGGGTCCCGGCTACGGCCTGGTGGCTGCACGGACAGGACAGGACAGGTCCAGGTGGGATGTGTGTCCAAACTGAGCCTGGGTGTGGGGGGTCACAGCTGTGTGTGTGTGTGGCAGGGGGGTGTCCAGCCTGGACAGGGTCTGTGGGATGGGGTTCAGGCCAGGCCAGGCCAGGGGATTGTGTGTGGGGTGTCACACCAAGGCTGGGGGTGAGGTCTGGGAGGTATAAGCTGAGGTATTTATGGGGGTCGAGGCCAGGCCATTGGGTTTTTGGAGGCAAGGGTCCCAGGCCAGGCCAGGCTAGGGGTGGTTTGGGAGGTCCAGGCCAGGCCAGGGGGTCTGCTGAGCCGGGGGGGGGTCCAGACCAGGCTGGGGGGAGGGTCCAGGAGCTGTGGGGGGTCTAGGGCAGGACACAAGGGATGTGGGGAGGTCCAGACCAAGCCAGGCCAGGGGGGTGCCAGGCCAGGCCGGGGCAGGGGGTCTGTGGGGGGTCCAGGCTAGGGCAAGGGATCTGTGGTGGGGTCCAGGGCAGAGGGGATCCAGGCCAGGCCAGGCTGGGGGGGTTATGGGGGTCCGGGCGAGGACCTCGCACTCCAAAATCAAAGGGCAGCTGTAGGAACAAATCACTGTCTCCTCTTCATCGCGTCCATATAAATATCTCCAGAAAGAAACAGGGTGAACGAAAGCAGAGGCGCGCGGGGAGGCTCCAGGGGCCAGAAGTCCAGCACAGCCCCCAGCCCGGCGGGGGCCCTACTGGGAGCTGGCGCGCTCCAGCACGCGCAGGTCGTAGTGGCGCTTGGTGCCGCGCAGGCGGAAGCGGCTGAGCGGCGTGTTGAGGCGCAGCGAGGCGTTCTGGGCGGCCAGGGGGCTGGGGAACACGGCCACCACCGTGTACAGTGCCGCCAGGTCGGGGTGCCGCCCGTTCTCGGGCCCCGCGCACCCATCCCCAGCCCCCGTGCCTGCCCCACGCCGGCCCCGCGTCTCCTTCAGCCACTGGATCTTGGCGCCTGCCATAGCCAGCTGCGTGAAGAGCTTGTCGGCCTCGCTGCGTGTGATGCCCTCGGGCAGGTCTGTCACCTCCAGCACACGGCCCGGCACTGTGGGGATACGGGTGTCAGCCAGGGGAGCCACGGGGGGGGGGCCCTCCCCAGCCCTGAAGGGATCTAGCAGTCCAGATGCCTGGGTTTGGCCCCGGTGCAGTAGCTGAGGCCTGGGCACAGCGGTGATTTTGTGACGGCTGCAGCTGGGGACAGGTCCCAGCAGTGCCCGTGCCAGCCACCCTCATCCATGGCCCTGCCTGGCAGGAAGGCCCCAGCTGCCCCTGAACCCGGCTGGCTGAATTCCTTGCTAATATTAACCTGGGTGCAGCAAACGCCCCCTCCTGGCTCCAGTTTCATGGTGGGGGATGGGGAGCAGGGGGTGGAGAGAGCAAAAGGCTCCATGGTGGCGCTGCAACGTGGCCCGCAGCTGTCCTGCAGGACGGGGGTGTCATGGAGGGTCCCAATAGCAAGCACTGAGCCAGCTCTTACGGTGGAGCTAGCCAGGAGAGAACACAGGCAGCCTGGCTCCCAGCCCCCGACCATCCCCTGCCCCCCACAAAGCTGGAAGCAAGGAAGGCAGGGGAAGGTGGGGGGGGCATTCCCTGCCCATGCATTAGGGTTCAGCTGTGGCAGGAGCTGCCCCGTGAGCAGCTTTGTGGGCAGGGAAACTGAGGCACAGAGCAGAAGAGGCACTGGCCAAGATGCCCCAGCTGGGCATGAAGGGAAAAGGAGTCCAGGCTACAGCCTCTACACCCCGTGCCCCTCCCGGATGCACCCGGGGGGGGGGGGGTGTGTCACTTGCCTACGTCGCTGGTCCCGAGGTCAGTGGATGCGGACTTGAGGGCCTGCCTCTTGCACCTGTTCCCGTGCTTCATTCCTGTCTGGCTCTTCAAGAGTTAAAAGAGGTGTTCCCTAAGATGCTGCCCCCTACTCCCTTGTCAACCACCCCCACTCCCATGCCAGCCAGGGTGGCAGGGCCCCGCCCCTCCTCCCCCCGCACCAGCGGGGATGGCAGGGCTCTGGCCCCCCTTCCTCGGGGCTACTGAGGGGGCAGTGGTGACCCCAAGCTCCCCCCTATCCCTCAAGATGTCCCCTCCCATGGCAGGAACCACCCCTTGCCCTGCCCGGTGCCTGTACCTGGTGCGAGGTGTAGCCGGGCTGGCTGTGCAGCAGCGGGGGGGGGCACAGCGCCAGGTTGTACTGCAGCGGCTGCCCCAGCAGCGAGTAGCGCCCGTCGCCTGCCCAGTGGGAGCAGAGGTTGGGGGGGGTCCCTGCCAGCTCCCCCCCATAAGCACAGCCTGTGCTTCCCACCCCAGGAGGCTCCAGACTCCACACCCCTGATACTGACCAGCCAATAGCCCCACCCCATGGAGCTGGAGACTCCACCCATTGGCATAGAGCAGCCAATGGCCCCACCCCATGGGGCTCCGGATTCCACCCCTTGGCACTGAACAGCCAATGGCCAAACCCCATGGAGTTTCAGACTCCGCCCCCTGGCACTGACCAGCCAATGCCCCTGCCCCATGGGGTTCCACACTGCCATCTGCGGCGACTGACCAATGGCCTGGCCCATGGGGCTCCAAGCCCCGCCTCCTGCAGACTAGGGGCTCCTTCCTAGCCCCTGGAGCCCTGGCCAGAGCCCCTGGGCCTGCACTGGGGCCAGCTCCTGCCCCTGCCCCTGCCCCTACCTTGTGCTGGGCCCACAGGCCGGGGGAACTGGGCGAGGACAGGGAGGGGGCTCAGCCCCGGGCAGACGCTGCTGAGGCTGGTGACGGGCGACGGCGTCGGGGACTGGGTGGGGGATGTGATGGGGCTGCTCAGCTGGGTGCTGGCCTGGGGGGGCGGGGGGCAATGGGTCAGGGCCCAGCACTTCCCACAGAGGGGATACGTTGGGCCCAGCCCCCCCACTCCCCCCTTGTACCTGAGCGCTGGTGTCGGGGCTGTACAGCTCGCCGGGCTTCTGTGCCCGCTGATCCAGGCCGTAGTACTTGCAGTGACTCCACTGCACCACGGGCGGGTTCTGGGGGGGCTGGGGGCCGTTGGGCACATTGAGCTGCATGACGACCACGCCGGGCCCTGACGCTGACACCGCTGCTGGGAGGACATGGGGGGGTGAGACGGGGGCTGGCGCATCGTGGCCCCAACTCCCTGTGGCCTGGCAATGGGTCGGCTGCGGGGGGCATCACCGTCTGGCCCCTGCTTGAGACAGAGCCAGCAGAGGGAGCCCCTGGGGTGCAATGGGGGGGTGGGGGCTCGCTACCTGAATACTGCTGCTGCATCTGCGGTGGGCTGCAGGGTGATGGGGACTGGGGCAGCTGGTACTGATCGGAGCCGGGCGGCTGCAGGAACCCAACAGACGAGCTGCAAGGAAGGGGGTGGGCGGTGATGGAGCAGGGAACAAAACCAGTCAACTTCCCCGCCCCCCACAGGGACCTACAGCACCTTCAGTTCACGCATCCCTTGAGACAGGAATGCAGCTGCTTCTGGGGAGGGAGCTGAAGGGCTCCTGTGTGAGTCCCCATTGCACAGATCCCCTGGTCACAGGCAAGACCCCCCCACAGGTCCTCCCAGCCCAGCAGGGCCACACTGGCTGATTAAGCCCACCACAGCCTCAGCCAGCCTGTCCCATACCTGGTCCCGTTCTGCTGGGCCGTGGGGATGACGCTGTAGTAGACAGGCAGCCCCCCGGCCTGCAGCCCCCCCTGCACCGACTGGCTGGCAGGCACCAGCACCTGCTGCTGGAACGGCTGCTGCACCACGCCCTGCGCCTCTGAGCCCACCGGCACCTGTTGGTGGGGGGTGGACACCCTGTTAGCCCAGGCTGGGGGGGCTCAGGGGACATGACACCCCAGCCGTGACACTGGGGACAGGTGGGCAGTGTCAGTGCAAGGGGGACAGTCAGGGGCATGGATACCCATGGGTGAAGACAGATGGGGTGGGTATCAGGGAACCCCTTTGCCCAGAGCCGCCCCCTCACCTGCCTGAGTTCAGACTATAGATACCCACAATGGCTATTAGTACCCAGCACCCTGATGAAAGGGAGGATTGGTGGTGGGGGGGACCCTAGGTCCATTGTGCCCAGTCTCCGGTGTCACACAGAGGCAGAGTGGAGGCTGGAAGGGAGAATGACTGGGCCTGAGCAGAGTTTTCCCTGCTCCTCTCCCCCTTGCAGCCCCCAGCACTGAAGGGCCAGGATGCTCAGATGCAGATGCTGTGCTCCTCTCCCCCATGCTCAATAGCTCCCAATGCCCCTTTCCTCCAAAAATAGGTCCAGTCCCTTGTGAACCTGGCTATGCTGTCAGCTTCCACCACACATGGTGGCCATGAGTCCCTCCCACTTCATGCCACCCTGGGGGGAAAAGTCTTTCCTGGTGTCCATTCTCAACTGACGATCTGGTCTTGTCTTGGGACTCCTCGTTCTTGTATTGAGAGAGACCATCAAGAATAAATCCCCAGGCACTTTCTCTTTGCCATTCAGTGGGTTGTAAACCCTTCTCCTGTGCCTGCCCTCCAGCGTCTTTTCTACACTGCCCAGGCCTGGCTTCAGTCTCTCCTCATATGGAAGCTTCTCCGCAGCATGCATTATCCTTGGTGCCCTTCTTTGGTTCTAGATCCATTCCGGGGTGCATGGACCAGAACCAGGCACAGGATTCAAGGTGTGGCTGTATAAAGGGGTGTTATGATACTTTCCCTTCTTAACCTTATAAGGAGTTTGCCTTTTTGGTAGCAGCTGGGTCCTGAGCTGATGGTTTTGGAAACCTGTTCATGACACCCAGGTCTCTTTTCTGGGTGGTGACAGCTCACACAGAATGTGGGCATCTGGGCTCAAACCCCTGGGTCAGAAGGGACAAGGCAGCTGTCCTGCAGCTTACCTGGTAGGAAGGCAGCGGTGTGTACTGGACCATCAGCCCCTGCATCTGCCCCCCGACGCTGCTGCGCTGGCTGCCAAGGAGGCCAGGGGTCTGGGACTGCTGCACCCCCATCACGCCCTGGTATGGCTGCTGCTGGCTAGACATCACAGGCTGCAGCCCTGCAGCAGGAGACAGGCCATGTGGCTGGGTGAGGACAGCTCTCATGGGGTCCCCAGAGAGGCTAAGCCCCTTCCTCGCCTGCCCACCCACCCACATCTGGCTCATTTTCCAACCTCCTTTGCCCTGCTGCCCCAGCCCCCCTGCCCCTCACCAGGCTGCTGTGACTGCTGGGGGAGCTGCTGGCTGCGCTGAGGGCTGTATGCCACAGGATGGCTCAGGGTGCGGTATTGCTGGCTGGAGCTGGGGTACTGCCCAGGAGGGTAGTACGAGACCTGAATCTGCGGAGGAAAAGGGGGACGAGTTGGACTAGGCTTGGTGGGGCGGCACGGAGCCCCTCTCCCCCCAAAGAAGACTTGCCTGTCTGAACCCCCCTGGGTAACTTCCACCCCCCACCTCCCAACACACACACACCTGCTGGTGGGACACTGCAGTTGCAGCCCTGAGCTCCCCCGGGATAAGCCGCCATCTGTCTGCTCCCGCCCCCAGGTGATGTCCAAGTGCCCCTGGGCCTGCCTTGTCGCAGCCCCAAGCCAGTGGTGGGTACCTCCCCAGTCTGCTGCACCCATGCCCCCTCCCCCCGCCCCACACCCCCAGCTCACTTGCTGGGGCGGCTGGATGTAGCCCTGGGGCTGCAGGACCTGCTGGGTGGTGGCCGTGTGCCCTGAGGCGGAGTAGCTGGAGGGGGCTCCAGGCTGCCCGGGTGAGGCCATGATGAAGCCCGCCTGCTGCGGGGGCTGGGAGAGGAGCGGGGGCTGGAAGAGGGCACTGGGGGAGGGGTCTGGAGCCTCCGTGGAGCCCTGGCGGCTGAGGCTGATCTGCCCGAAAGGGGTGCTGAGCTCTTCAGCCTGTGGGGGGGGAGAAGGGGGCATGTTAGCTCTGGACACTTCCTGCCTGAAACTCCCAATGCCCCGTGCCCTGACACCGCCCCCCCCCGGGTCAGGGCTGTTCTTGGGCAGGGCACTGCCATGGGGCCCCTCAGCACCAGCATCCTCGTCCCCATCTGGAGTGGTGCAGGCTGGGACCGGTGAGCCAGGGCAGCCGGCATCCCAGCTCAGGGTGGGGCTGGCAGTGCCCTGGATCTCCCAGCCTGGGCCTGGCCCTATTCCTGAAGAGCAGCCCCAGGTGGGCAAAGTTGCGCCCATAGGGTGCCCGGGGCTGCGGGCAGAGCATGGTGCATGTCCACGTGGCCAAGTGTGCCACCTGCTGGTGGCTGGGGGGAACAAACGCATCCAAAGCCGTGATGCCCCTAGGCCCCTTCCTCCCATTGGAGGGGGGGCCCTGCATTGCCTCGACACCCCCGCCCCACCAAGAGACCCTGGGGCTGGGTGAGCCATGGCCCAGACCCCTGAATGACCCCAACGCTGGGGCCCAATCACCGCAGGCCGAGGCTGGCTCGGAGCTCCCGCCACAGCCCCCCCACTCCACGGCCAGGCTGGTGTCCCCTGCCCCCAGGGTGGCAAAGCTCACGCAGCACAGACAGAGCGAGGCGAGAGGCAGCGGGGCTGGTACCATGTTGTACTGCTGGGACGGAGACACGGGCAGGAGGACTTGGGGGCAGGAGCTTGGAGAGTATTGAACAGGCTGCAGGGCTGGGACAGGCTGTGTCCGGCAGAGGGGGGGGGGCGCAGAGAGATGGGGAGTGGGGGGAAAGCCAGGAGGGTGGGGGAGAGAGAAGGAAGGACAAGGTTAGTTGCAGAGCTGGTGCCAGGGGAGGATCTGGGGGCTTGGGGAAGCTGGGGAGGGAGGCTTGTTGCCAAGAGAACCCATGCACACACTCCCAAACTGGGGGCGGGGGAAGGCCTTGGTACCCCCTGCAAGAGCCCCAGGCTGCCTATACCCCGATGGCTGGGGCAGGAGCCTTTTAGGAGCAGTGGGGATGGGGAAGGGGCAGAGAGAGCATGTTAAGGCCCAAGGTAGCAAGCAGTAGTGTGGCAGGGAAGCCAAGGGGGGTTAGGAGCATGACTGAGCCAAAGGGAGTGGGGCACTCAAACCCGCTCTGAGATCCCCAGAGGGGCAGCCCAACCTCCCGGGGGCTGGGTGGGGGGGCACACCTGCCAGGCCAAGGGCTTCAGCTGGCCCACGATCCACCACCCCCAGTGAGTGACTCACCTGCGACAGGAGGTGGTTGCTCATCGCTGGCGGCTGCTGAGGTGTGGGGGGCAGGGCAGGCGGCTGCGGGGGCGGCGGGGGCTGTGCTTGGGGCTGTGCAGAACAGGGCAGGAGCCCCCCGCGCCCTGACTGGGATGTGGCTGCCGGGCTGCCAGGCTCTGGGGTGGCCAGCATCAGACCTGGGCAGAGGGGAGGCGTCGGTGAGGCTCCCACAACTCAGTGAGAGCTCAAGACTCATCTCTCGTCCCATTTATACACGGGGAAACTGCGGTGCAGAGTGTGACTTGGCCCCAGAGACCAGTGGCAGAGCTGGTGATGGGACCCAGGCATCCTGGGTCAGGCCAGGGGTGGGGCATTGGCTTGCCAGGCAGCTCCCAAGCCCTAGGTCCTGCCTTTGGCAAGACTGCACCCACCCATGTGCTTAAAATCCCTTTGGTACTGCCTGCCCCATGCCCAGTGGCTCTGGTGAGCACTTCCAGACAGGTAATTAGTCCATGATGAGCTGGGCTAATTACCGGCTCCCTGCCCGATAGCCAGGGAATGCAGCCAGACTGCTGTGATGGGGCTGGGATCCCTCTGGGGCTGGGCAAGGAGCACGCAGACAACCTGGGCACAGGTTCAAGTCCCCACCACCACCCTGCAGTACCTGGCCTGGCCACCCGGCTGGCCCCCGAGCCCTTGTTGCTGCCGATGCTGTCACCGCGGGTGAGGATGGAGATACCGCTGAAGCTGCTGGCCTTGGTGACGGGCGGGCGCAGGCTCCGGGCTGAGCCATCTGAGTCAGTGCTGCTCCAAGGCCGTGGCTCCAGTGACTTCAGCTCACTCTCTGTGCTGCTCTGCCGGCTGCCCGGGGGCCGGGGCAGCCCGTCCCGGTTTCCCCTGCCAAGAGCGGGGGCTGTGCTGGAGCCGGCAAGCAGAGCGAGCACCAGGCAGGGAGTGGGGGAAGTAAAGGGGGCTGGGGCTCCCCCAGCTGTGTCTGGCCAGGGGCTCTTGGGCCCATGACCTCCCAATCCTGCCAGACATCCTTCTGCTCTGCGGCTGCAGAGACAGGATGTCCAGCCCCGACCCAGCACAGCTCCCACCAGAACTGCAACCCGTCACCTGCCCCCGAGTGGGCACGAACGGATGGCCACTACCCTGGGGCAGTAGTCCCCAGCGGCTATGATGGCACCTCGTCCCTAGGGGTCAGGGCTGTGGGGAAGAACCCATAGGCCTTAAGGGACTGGTTACCCCTGGATGAACATTTGCCCTGGGGTAACTCCCTCTGGTGTGGCTCTACCCCCCAAAGGGGACATTCTTCCCCAGAATCATTTGAGTCCTGGAAGTACTGGGCGCAGAAGCTGTCTGTAGCCAAGACCTTGGACCTCCTCTGCACATGGCAAGGCTGCTCTGGGACCCACCAGCCACTGCCATCTGCCCTGCCAGTCTTGGTGCCCCATGACCACAGCTTCCTGGGACAGCAGGGTCCTGTCACAGGGCCCCCAGCTGTACATCTGGGGACTGAGGGACCTCAGCTCTGCTCCCTAGAGCCCAAACACACTCTGCTGTCCCCCCCACCTCAATCCAATGCCCGTCAGCCCAGGCCAAGTCCCCTGCCTTGCGGCTGCTTTGTAAGGACAACACCAGGACCTCGAGCCACAAGCTAGGCACTGGCTGTGGGATAACCACGGTGCAGCTGGCCCTGCTTGGGGCCGTAGCCATGGGTCAGATCAGCTCCCCGCTCATGGGTCCCCTGCACAGCATGGAGCTAGATGGCCAGTGCGGGCATCAGAATTGGTGCTGGCCCAGGCTTGTGGACGGATGTAGCTGTTACCCCAATACCATGTATACAGATATACCCCATTCTAATCTAAGGGGTGCGCCTGTCTGCTCTTCTGCCACAAGAAGAGGAACTAAAACCCAGTGGCTTTGAAGTGGCAGGGGTTTAACCTGGGATAGACAGGAGTCACAGTGGAATAACTCTGGAGCAGCACATCCCAGCTGAATAGAACATCCATCCCCAGCCGGCACCTCTCACCGGCTGGGAAGCGACTGGGGCAGAAAGCAGAGGAAAGACGGAGCGGAGTCCCTGGTCCGTCTGGAGGAGAAGGGCTCATGGGGGCTGGAGAAGCCGTGCTGAGGGAGATGGGGCCATGGGGCCACCGGATGGGGCGGAGGGAACTGCCAAAGCGACTGGAGGACGGAGAAAGCAGAAGCCATGCGGGGGTGGTGGGGGGCAGCATGGGGGGGCACACACAGGTACCTAAAGATCTGGCGCCTTTTGTGCGAGCTACAGGACAAGGCGTCTTGGGCGAGTCTGTGGGTTAACAGCAGAGAGAAGCGTCGTTATGGGGCGCGGGGGGCGGCTGCAGGGCAGTGGGGGAGGCAGCGCCAGAACTCACCTGCTGTCGGTCAGGTAGCCATTCTGGCCTGTCTGCTGGGAGGGGAGAGAAGGGCGCGTAAATCAGGGGCTGAGGTGCCCCGCAGCACCCAGCCCCACTCTGGGGCATCAGGACACCCCCCACCCCCTTCTGCTCCACACACTCAGAGGGGCGGGGGGGACCTGCAGCT
The DNA here is from genome assembly GCF_052110815.1 of Crocodylus siamensis. NCBI lineage: Eukaryota > Metazoa > Chordata > Crocodylia > Crocodylidae > Crocodylus > Crocodylus siamensis. Next base: position 6,641,740 of record NC_143400.1, read on the forward strand.
ATTTTCATAGACATTAGGGCTGGAAGGGACCTCGGAAGATCTTTGAGTTCAGCCCCTAATTTTGTGTGGGGGTGGCTGGAGTGGGGAGCAGAATCCAGGAGTCCTGGAGACCCCTCCCGCGGCTCTAACTGCTCATCCATGCGGCGTCTTCCATCTGGGTCTGGTGCTCTGCAGAGGCAGTGGGACTCACCTCGCGGGCGAAGATGCGCTCGCGGACGCGCTGGTACTCCTCCTCACGCTCCTCGATGGACTTGCTTCGCCGCCCGTCCTGCAATGGGAGCCGCATCTGGGGGGTAGGGGGGGAGTTGACCCTTAAAGCTCCCTGGTGTGCAGGGCCACTTGCACACGGACATGGACATATGGACACAGGCCCACATGGATGTGCACACACACACACACGGATACACAAGCAAAGAGACAGACACATCCACACAGGACAGGTGTGATGGGAAGGGCTGGCATGCAGGGACCCGGGGGGGGTGTGCCTCTGATGGCTGAGGTCGCCCATTGGGAAGGACCCCAAGACATGAGCTGGGCACACAGCATCAGGTGGCCATGCATGGAGCTGAACATGGACAGATGGCCACCCCCACCCCTCCTCTGGGGCATCTGCACCCCATCCACCCCAGTGGTCCACCCCCAACATCCCACCTGGTTTTCATCCCGGTCCATGCTGGCGTCATCCCGTTTGAGGATGAAGCGCTGAGGGAACTCTGCGCTCTTCTCATCCTTGATGTGCTCTGAGAAGCGCTGCTCCGGGCTGTGGGGAGAAGGAGCCTCATCAGTGGGACACTCCCCATCCCCACGATAGAACAGAGAGGTCAGGGGGGGTCAGTGGTAAAAAGAGGTGGGCAGATCTGTGCATGGATTCGGGGGCACTTTTCTAGCTCCCCCCACTGCAGAGGCTGGGCACAAAGCTAGGGCTGGTCAGGTCTGGGCTGGGAGCGTGGGAGAGGGTTGGTTTCCTGGGTTCTCGTGGGGTGCTCACATGCGGGTGTTGCCGGTTTTGTTGATGATGACGGCCTTGCCGGTCTGGTCCACGTTGTGGTCCATGCCGAAGTAGGCAGCAACGCGGTGTAGCAGCATGCGGTGGTACGAGGTCATCTGAGGGAACTTCTTGAACTGATTGCTGGGAAGGATGGGGGTGGGGTTCAGTCAGGCTCGGACCTGCTGCAGCTCACCCCAGCCCAGCCTAAGACTGACCCCCACATGCATACTGGGGCCGCCCGGGGCCTGATGCCCTCTGTGCCCCAACCCCTGCCTGCCCTCATGGCTCTGGGGCTGGCTCCGGTGTGTCCACATGGGTGCTGGGAACTGAGCTGACCCCCAACTCATCTCGTGTGGGGAGAACAGGGACAGCTGTCAGTCAGCCCAGCCCTGAGCCGGGAGGTGAAGGACATTCCCAGCTGCACCTCCTTCCCCAGGCCTAGAGGCTGCGCTGGGTGCCAGATGGGGGCTTGGGACTGTGGTTAGAGTCCCCTCACTGCAGGACCCCAGACACCTCTGTGGGGCTTGGCCACTGATGGAGGGGGCCAGAGGCACAGCCCCACCCCCGCTCAGATGTGGATACCCCCCAGTCCACCCCCCCAGGTACAAACTCTGCAACCACTTACTTGTTATCGCTAATGAACTCCAGGATTTCCTGTTCTAACTTTAGCAGCATCATTCGATCTCTGCCCAGAGGTGGGGGGGTTGGAAATCACACTCAAGAACAAGGAAATGCAGCTGACACCAGCCCCACCCCAGCCCCCAGCTCGTCCCCAGCCCCAGAAAGCAGCAGCTCCCTCTGCTCCAGGCACAGAGGCTGTGACAGGAGCACATCCATCTCCCTGCTAGTGACTCTCGGCTTCCCAGCCCAGCTGCCTGGGTTCTGGGGGCAGGGAGGGAGGCCGGTTCTACCCCAAGCATAGGGGATAACCCCCAACCCCAGCAGGGGCCAGGCAGGTTGTTCCTCTGTGCCCTAGATCTCATGCCAACCCAAGCCAGGTGCCTGCTCCCAGGCTCCCTGTCATCCATGCTCACCCCCAAGTTCTGCCCCCCCACATACCAACCTTGGGTTTTTTTTCAGTGTATTTACTAGGAATTCATGCAGGTCGATGCCAGTGGAGTCCGTGTATTCTTGGCTGGAGTCTGAAGGAACGAGAGTGGGATGGGGTGAGGGCAAGGAGAAGAGCATGAAGAGCAGGTGAGTCCTGGGTGTGGGGGTGGTGCCCATGTCCCATAAATGGCTGGGTACTGCCTGGGGTCCTGGACGCCTGGGTTCAGCACCCAGCTCTGCCCTGGTGAAGTCTCAGCCAGCTGCTTGTTGGCTCTGTACCTCAGTTTCCCTACCTGTGAACTGGGGGAAGAGACCCTGCCCAACCCTGGGCCACCTGGGGGTGGGTGCTGGGCCCGGTGGGAGCTTGGCAGAGCCAGGAGAGGGAGGGGACTCCCATTCAATGAGCCACTCAAACATGCCACGCCTTTGTACACCCCCCCAGCCCCTGGGGCCTTGCTGACCTCGTGAGAGCATCTTGCGTGGCGCCTTCTCCTTGCCCTTTTCCTCCTTCTCGGCTCCATCCTTTGCCGACTTCTCCTCCTCCTTGTCTGAGGGGCAACTGACATGGAGCTGGATGATGTCCTGCGGGAGGGCAGGGGGCACAGGTGCTTGGCTGAGCCATGGGCTCCACGCACAGCCTGGGGCTTGTTGGAGTGGGGGTAATGACCTGGCTTCCATTGAAGTGGGGCTTTCTGAGGCTGGGGCAGGATGTGGAGGGAGGAGGGGATGTCTCTACCCAGGCAACAGAGTGAGCTCCCCCCTTCCACCCCGTGGGAGGCCAGGAGCCAGGGCCTATGCCGCCAAGGCCCCACACAGCCAAGGCCCCCTGCTTCTGGGCCACAGGGCAGGGGCTGTCAGGCAGTGCAAGAGGGCCTACAATGTCCCCCATGGCCAGGGCCAGAAGTCTCCTTTGTGCCTATGCCATGGCCATGGCTGCCTGGTGCACTGTGGGTGATGAACATGGATGCCAACAGCCATTGGCTATGGCTGGGAGGGGCCCTGCTGGGAGCTGCCACATCTCTGCCCCCAACCCTGGCACTCAGGCTTACCTGGGGCTCCAGTGGCCCATCCGTGAAGGGGCTGGCGGACTCCTCACACACGGCCAGGCTCCGCACCAGCTTCAGCTTCGAGTTGGACTGGAAGAGACCAGGAGAATGGCCAGCGTTGGGGGGTGCACAGGGGACACCTCCAACCTACTGAACCATGGCCCCTCATAGGCTTGTCTGCAGCCCCCCGACCACCTCCTCGCCACATGGAGCCTGCAGGGCCCAGCCAGCCTGCCCCTGCCTGGCCCTATCCTCGGGCCAGCTGGGCCACACCAGGATGGCCTCCAAAAAGAGAGGGGGGAAAGGGGCATAAAAACCCCCAGTGCCCCTGGGCTGGGTTGGAGCCATGACATGGGTAGCAGCAGAGGTGAAGCATCACCCAGTCATGCAAAAACCCGGGGGGGGAGAGGGGTGAGCTGTGACATTGCCCCCTTGCCCCCCACACCCCATAGTTGGATGCCAGATGTCTCAGGCACTTAACACCAGGACCTCGTACCTTGGCTCGTTTCCTGTTGTGCCCATGGTTTGACGGTCGCCTCTGTGGAAACAGTAAGGGAAGGGAGCTGAGTGGGTGGGTAGCAGGATGCCTGAAGCTGCCCAGGCAGCAGCAAAACGAGTAGGTCTGGAACAGCCTGGCCCCACATTGGCCTGGCTTTCCACCCCGCCAGGCCCTGGCACTCAGAGGAAGGCATGGACCAGACACATATAAGCTCTGCCTCCCCACAGGGCTTGTTCTCTAGCCACAAGTGACAAGCCCAGCGTGGGCCCTGCTGTCGAGGTCTTGAGACCCCTTCCTGAACCTGCCCTCAACCCGCAAAGCCAGTCGTAGTCTCCTCAGCGTGACTGGGGGTAGGCTCAGTCCCAGACATGAGACCCAAGTAGGGGATGCTGCACTGGCCCTGCCCCACCAGGCCCACCTGAGCTTCCTGCCGCATGCCGGCCTCCTCCCCGTCCTTGTCTGCCTCCTCCTTGCTTGGCGACCGCATTGCGAACTTGGCCTTGTGTGTCGGCTCGTCCCCCAGCCGCTTCTCCGCCTCCTTCATGATCTCCAGGTTCTCTGGCGTTGTGGAGCTGCTCGACATGGCGGGCACAGCGTGGCGCGGTGATGGGCGCCTGCGGGGACGGGGCATGGGGTGTCAGGGGCATCACGCAGCGGTGCCCCTGGTCCTCAATGCCTCGAAGCAGCTGGCTCCTGGTACGAGGCTGGGGCCCCTCCAAGACCAAAGAGCTGGTGGCAGGGCTGAAACAGGACAACCCAGGGACCTCTGAGTGCCCTTGCAACCCCTGCCCTCACCATGGGGGCAAAAGCAGTGATCGAGACCACGTACGCATACATATGCAACCCCCACATCCGTGTTCCTGGCTAGACAGGGGCTCCATCATCCTGCTCTGGGCAAGCCGGGGGGTCCCTCACCCCCAGCCGGCTACCCCGTCTCTAGGCTGTGGGCACCAGGGCCTGGAGGCTCAACACCCAGTTCTGCCCCTTGTTGCGGAAGACAGTCATGTCCTCCCGACTCCCCCATCACCCGAACTGCGAGGAGAGGAACCGCTGCTGTCAGGAGCTAGCTCTAGATTCACATCTCCTGCTCAAGGACATCCTGACAACCAGCTCCAGGCAAGGGGGGCTCAGCGTGGCATGAGGCTGTATCCCCCTCCCCATCCCAATGCAGACCCCTTGGCCATCGCACACAATCTGACAAAATGCCCCAGCCCTGAGTCCAAGCCAGGTCTAGGCCCTGCTGCAGCCACGTGGATCTTGAGCTGTGGGAAGGGAAGGAGGAATCAGTCACCCAAATGGAGAGGGATCCACCCTTGCCTGGTTTGCCCATCTCTGCTGGATGTTACCAGTCTAGGGAGGAAATTTTAGTGCCAGTCCCATGCTTGGGGAAAGGATGGGCAGCTGGGAGAGGGTGGTAGTGGCTCCGGGACGAGGGGTGGTGCTAGGACGACATCTGCGCCCTGCTGATGCCAGAGGCTGTGATAGAGCCGCATGGGAGGAAAGAAAAGGGGGAAACCCAACTTTGCTTTTATTGTGGCTACTGGCCTGGTAAGAAGGACTGGCCAGCACCACCACGCTGTGGCCAGTGGCAGAGATGGGGCTGCGGACAGCTGAGCAAGCTCTGGGGCAGACAGGCCCCAGAGCTGCTGGGTGACGCCAGGAGTGAGTGACTGGGAAATGCTAAGAGAGCCCCCGCTGGGCATGTGCCAGGGTGGATGCTGGCTATGCTTGGTGCCTTACAAAGGCCTGGCTAGCCCACACAGGCCACGCCAGGCTCAAGGGACATGGGACCCTCCGACTTTGAGCTTCGGGAAGTGACCGAGGGCCAGAAACCGGAGGGGGCTGAGGGCTGCAGGTGGTTGGGCCAGTTCATCTGAGCCTTTGGTGGCATTCCAGGCATGGAGCCAGTGAGGGGCCAGTCTGGGCCGCGGGGGTCACCCAAGGTCCTTGCCTCACCCAGAGGCAGTGGCTTGCAGGGATTGTGCTAGCTCCGTGCCAGGGCCACCTTGGCGCAAGCCAGTGGCTGTCACCCAAGATGCCAGCGCATCCCCTGCTCAGCCTTGACTGGGGGGGCACTGGTAAATAAACCTGTGCAATTGAGAGTGGCTGTGGGTGCATCTGTGCTTAAACCGGGGACTGCATAGCCCAGCTCCCCCCCTCCAGCCCCTTGCTCCACCTGGGCATGGAGGGTCCTGACAGCCTCCACCTCATTCACAAAAGCCCTGGCTCCATGCGGGGCAGCGCCGAGACGCTGTATTCCAGCTCGGGGTGAATGAATCAGCAGCTCCTGGGGCCGCGGGGGTGGGCGAGGGGGCGGTCGTGGCAGCCGTGACGGTGACAGCCGGCGGCGGGGGGGGTGGGAAGGGAAACGCAAGCTCCCGGGCCCCTGGCGGAAGCTGGGGGCGGGTGGGGAGACGCGGGATGACGTAGATGGAGCATGAGGGAAGCCGCCAAATCTGGGTCAGGAGCGGAAGTGATGGGGGGCGGCAGAGCTGGTACTGCAAAGTGCCCCCCTCCCAGTTTGGTGCAGGGTTAATAGGCTGGGGGGTGTGGAGCTCCCTGCTCAGCCCTGCTGAGACATGCCAGGAGGGTCCTGAGGGGCAGGAGCTTGCACCCCCCCACCAACATGCCCCAGGCAATTAACAGCTCCCTAATGAGGGGGGGCAGGAACGACCTCCCCCCACCTCTCCCCTCCCTCCCAGGCGCATCCTGCAAGGTTGAATGACGCCTCCACTCATTCTCTGTGCTCATTGGCCTCTGGCAGGCCAATCTACAGCCTGGTGCCATGGCAACGGGCGCAGTTACTATGAGCAACCATGCAAGGCCGGGAATTTTTTTATGATGATGATGATGATGATTTCGCTTTCCTTTACAAAAAAAAAAAAAAAAAGAGGTGGGGGGAGGGGGAAGGTTGCTGGTGCTACTGGCACCAGGGCTGGGCTGGGCTGAGAGCCGGGGCAACAGGACCAGGGCGAGGGAGTTTCCCACAATGCACTGGGGCAGGACCGACTGCGGTGCATCAGGGCTGTCCAGGGACTAATGGGCTGGGAGAGGCCAGAGCTGCCGTCGGCCACAGCCCCATCCACAAATGGCTGGACGGGAGTGCAGAAGGGATGCGGGTGGGTGCTGACAGGTGGAGAGTGAACAGGCTGACGAGGCCCGAGGTGCGGCGGAGGGTCGTGATGCGGGGCGAGATGTCTTGGGGAGCGCCCCAGGCCTGCGCCCCATGCTAGATCGGTCCCCCCCAGCCCCTTCTGCCAGCTGCTGCTTGGGGGCTCCAACAGCAGGTTCAACCCGGGCTCAGCCCCGGCTGCCAGCTGCAATACCCACCCTGGGGGCAGGGCCGGGTCAGCTCCAAGGGTGCGGGATGGGCAGCAGGGGGTGCTTGCCAGACCCTGCCCTGAGCCTCAGGCCCGAGAACCTCAGCTCTGCTGCCTGGGCCAGATTTGGGGGGGGGAGTAGGTATCAGCCAGCAATTTAACCCTTCTGTCCCCATGGGGACCCACAATTCTGCCTCCCAGGAATCCTTCCCTCCCCTCAATCTACGAGCTGGGACCTGCAACGCCGACGGAAGCACCAGAGCTGCAGAGGAAGAGAGGAGCTCTTATCTCTCCTGGACACAAGTCATTCGAACATCAACAGCGTGGCCCTGCACAGGTCCTGACCGGGTGCCCCCCACCACGCATGCTGGCATGACAGCGATGCCAGGCATGCGAGTGGGCAGCCATTGCATGCTGCCTATGCAGGTGCGCTTGGTTAGGCTGAAACTCGTGGGTTTGTATCGGGAGAAACTCGGTGCTGCTGCCTAGAGGGAAGGACAAGGCCTGGTACCCAGCACCCATGCCTGCCCTTTTGCCCCTGCACCAGAATGTAGCCACCAAATATGCTGGGGCAGCCATGTGCCTTGGAGCCTGCAGGGTGGCCAGCACCAGCTTTCGGGGCAGAGCTGCCCGGGGGTCTGGCACTGAGGGCACCTGGCGAGTGATGCTGGGGGGAGTCAGTGGGGGCCAAGGGAGCGCTGAGGGTGAATGGGAACTGGGTGGTTTCTCCCTGAGCAGACGGTGCAGCATCTCCCACCTGCTCCATCAGGCCCCCAGGCCCACCAAAAGGTGCCTGGCTCTGAGCTGGACTCAGGCCGGCTGGCCTCTGCCCCCCCCACCAAGACTCTGGGAGGTGAGACAGGGTCCTGGCTTTGGGGGGGGGAGGGGGCAAGGGGCACAGGGGTGCCAGGGCAGGGACCCCGAAACCCACAGGGAGAGGCCTGGTGGCAGCTGCATCCCACGGCACCCAGGGTCCTGCTGCGCCAGGTGCTGTACAACCCACTGGAACTGCCACCAGTCCCTGCCCCAAAGACCTCACCCTCCACCGGGATTCGCTTGCAGGCCGGGAACGCTCCTCTGACGTCAGAGCAGTCTCCTGGCAACAACCATGTGCAATGCAGAAGGGGGGGGGGCAGCCACCACGGGGTTTCCTGAAAAGCCGCTCACGTCATGGCTCTGGGATGCCCTTTAACCCTTCAGGCGCTGGGACTGGGGCAAGGTCCCCATTCCTACTGGGAGGAGCCAGGCGGGAGCAGAGCCAGGCTGTGCCAGGCAGGAGGCTGGAGGACACTGCCAGCGCCTCTTGGGAGAGCTGCCCGCAGCGGGTAAAAATAGCTCCAAACCCCTTTGCAGCCAAAGGGAGCTGCTGCTACAGCACAGAGCAGCCCTGGGCTGGGTCCCTGCTATGGCCCGGGCATTCACACAGCCCCACAGAAACTCCCCGGCTGCTGATGGAGAAGCTGCCCCCACCAGCCGCCCCCACTCCTCCGCCACCTGGCAGCAGCTTGCTCATGGCCACTTGACATTTTAAAGAGTCCCCCAGGTCTCGGCTGCTTCCCACAGGAGACACGGAGGTGGGAGTGGGGGGGTCCAATGAATAAACCCAGGGCTGGATGGACAGGGTGAAAATCAGATCACCTGTGAGTCTGGGATGCCCCAGAGACAGGGCAAGGGGCTGGGAGCCAGGAGGAGGGCAGGGGGAATGGCACTGGTACAGACAAGTTTGGGTTGCCCATCTCTGCTGCCTTCCAGCCCCCACCAAGCCCCAGAGATGCTCCCCCATAATTTGCTTGCCCTATTTTGGAGGGGGCGGAGAGGGGGGTGCCATGACAGGTGCCCTCCCTGTCCCCTGCCCAAGCAGCGAGGCCCAGGCAGCACCAGTCCAGATTCTCCAGCACCCTCCAGGCGAGATGGGGACAGGCTGGAGTGCGTGGGATGGGGCCCTGAGCTTCGGGGCCATGCTAGAGAAAGCCGGGGGCCCTGCAGCGAGGCGGGTTGCGGTGCAGCTGCCCCTGGGCGCTGCGGCTGGGCGGCTTCCCTGGCTCAGCCCGAGCGAGCGGCGCCTGCCAGGAGGAGTGACGTGAGCACCGAGACGCAGCCGGGCTGGAGCACCCGTCACGGGGAATCCCAATGACACTGAGAGCTGGCGGGGGATTCCCTCCATCCCCCCTCACCCAGCACAGCCCCAGCTCCAGCTCCAGCACCCCCAATGTAATGTGATCATTGCGGACATAGCCAGGGGACCCCAATGCCAGCCTGAGGATAGGATGGGGGGGAATTAACCCCATTAAAGCCAGAGCTGTCCATTCTCAGTGGTCAAATGCCTTTGCCCCTGCCCTGCAATCCCAGCTCCAGAAGCAGAGATTCCCTATCTCCAGGCAAGCGCCGCGGCCCCAAATCACCAGAGACACGGCTCCCGACACCCACTCACTCACCAGCGCTCTGGGCTCGGGCACGTCAGCTCTTCCCCCAGCTCAACGGCGACTCCATGGCCAGCCCTGCCGCGAGAGGGATCTTGCTGGGGAACGGTCAGCTGGGTGGAAGTTGCCCTCCTCCGGCCCCGGCCCCGGATCTGTGGCCACTCCGGAGCCGACAGCTGTGCCGGGCGCAGGGGAGCGCAGCTCAGCCGGGCTGTCGGGAGGGATGTCACAGGGAGCTCTGCCAATAGCCGGGCGCCCCCCCCCCCCCGCACTCATTCAAACAGGGCTGGGGAAAGCTTTAAAGACGTAGGCGCCGCATTGCTGCCGGGGGCTCCGGCCGCCCCGACACTGCAAAGCGGGGGGAGAAGCCAGCCTGGGACCCAGAGAGATGGCTCTGCATGCTAGCCGGACTCCTGCAGCCCTCAGGGAGGGCTGATGTCGCCGGACCCTGGAGGAGCACCCTCCCCCACAAAGCGGAGGCTGCAGGTCACTGCAAGGCCAATGGGATCTGAGATTTCATGCGGGGCCAGGGCACAGACCCCACCCCCCGCCACACACACACACGGGCCTAAATGCTTCTCAGATCCACCCGCAACCCATGGGAGCAGGTGGATCCTTCTGATAGCAGCCAGGTGTCCCATCCCCTCCTGCTCCCAGTCCAGGGCAGCACTGGTAGAAGAGACCAGTCCAGAAAGTCTCTGCCAGGGTCCTGTCCTGGACTGGCCATGGCCGCACAGGGCAGCAGGGAGCTGAGCCCAGGCTCCATGAGCCTCCCTGGGAGCTGGGCGCTTCCCGAGGCCCCGGCACATCCCGAAGTGATGTAGGGATGCTTCAAGGGCTGGAGCTCCCTGCACTTGCAGGATTGGGCCCAGGGTACCAGCCAGATGGCAGCTGGGGGACCCCACATCTGACCAGCGAGAGCCACCGAGCGCAGGTGACGGAGCCAGGGTACAGGGCAGGGAAGCAGGAGAGGCTGAATCGAGGGCTCAGGCAGGCAAAGGGCCTGGCAGCAGCTCACCCATGGAGCCTGGTTTTGGGGCCTTGAGACAGCCCCCCCCAGGCTCCAGACTTCCCCTGGGGCATGCGTGCAAGATACAGGGAAGTCCCTGCCTGCCCCACAACCTGCTGGGGCATCAGAACAGGCCGCAGGGAGCTCCAGGCCCCTTCCTGCCCTGGCAGGACATGACCCAGACCCCTCAGCATGCTGCTCCCTCATAAATGCTGTAGTCCAAGGTAGGAAGCCTGAGGGAGCTTGCTGGGGGTGGTCAACAAACCTCACCAGCCCCTGCACCCGCAGAGAGGGGGGTCATTAGGACCCTGGCCACGTGACAGATGATAGTTGCAGTAGGGCCGGCTGCGCTCGGTGCTGTACACAAGGATGGCAGGGCAGTGGCCACATGGCACAGAAGTCCCCAGATGCTGAACTCACGATTGCCCTGGAGGGGCATCGAGCAATGCCAGGAGGGAAGCTCTGCAGGGGCATCTGCCTGTCCACCCCGAGACCGAAGCTACGACAGGGTTTGCCCTGCCTCTACATGTGAGTGCTTGGACCCAGCGTCACGGCAGCAATCAGGATGGGAGATGCCAGAGAGACCTGGGGTGGGGGAGGCTGGAGCCCTGCTCCCCAGCGCCTGCCCTGCTCCTCGGGGACCCGCCAGCCTGCGGCAGCTCCACACTGCCTAAATTTAGCCGGGAATGGCAGGCGCAGCCCTGGAATATCTACACTCGCGTGTTGCCAGGCAGCTAATTTCTGAGTGAGCTTCAAACACTCACCCAGCAATAGAGGGAGGAAGAGGGTGCGGGCGGGGGGGTGTTGATTATTTATTGATGGAGGCATAGGCCTCACCCCCCACCAGACTCTGGAAGGGCCAAACATACACCTGGGCCCAAGACAAAACAGCATCTTGGGGGCATTTTGCTACACAGGGTGGGGCAGAGGGGAGAGGCTGCTGCAGGGCCACTGCCCTCCCAGCTGTCTGCATCCTCGTGGGCAATTGGGCAGGGGTGGATAGCTGGACACCACCAGTTTCTCCTGGACAGTCATGGGGTCTGGGGGCTGCAGCTGGTGCTGAGGTGGATCCTGGTGGGGCGGAGGGGGAGGCTCAGTGCTACCACAGCCTAAAGCGTCCCCCTCCCTGGGCCATGGCAGGGCAGGGGCGCTGGGCTCTTCCCAGGCCTGGAGGCTGCTGCTCATTAGGCTCCGGCTTTTAAAGGGGCAGCTGCCAGGAAGAGCAAGGTTCATTCACAAAAGCGAGGGAGGAGGCGAAGGAGTCTCTCCAGCACCGCAATGAATGGGCGCCCGGTGATGCTGCGCTTGCCGGGAAGGGCTGTACCCCACGGACATGCCACGGCTCTCACAGGCTAACATGGAGGTACCCCAACACCCCCTCCCAACATCCCCCCCCCAACCTCTGCTGGGAGCAAGAGAAGGGAGATCTTGGTTTTAGACACCCCAGGGTCTGCTTCTGCCTGGCTCTGGGCTGCATTTCCAGCAAATCTGCTGGTTCCCACAAGCCCCCATGGGGCTGAGACCTCCCAGGCAGAGGGCAGGAAGAGTAGATTCAGGGTCACTGTTACTCCCGCCCCCCTCCATGGATCTCCAGTGCACCAGGCCAGGAACCAGGAGACCAGCATTTGAACCCAAACCCCACAGCCTACCCGCACAGGCCAGAGGGTCCCCAGTTCAGCGGGGCGCCCGGCTGCCAGTGAAGACGGCGGAAGAGGAAATGCCGGAGGGGCCAGGGGATGGCAGTGCCAGCAGGGTCCTGCTCCCCAGGGTGGCTCAGGGAAGACGAAAGCAGGTGTGCAACAGAGCCACCTGCACCCGGGTGCCCGGCTGCGCTTCCTGCCGCGCACCGGCACTTCCTGTTTGCAACCGCCCGGCAGGGCCCCAGGCGGGCACGCAGCCCGGCAGCCTCACTGCCGGCACAGATCGGGGCCTGGGAGATCCCTGCTGGATGCCGCCAGCCAAAGGCTCCTGGCCCCCATTCCTGCTCCAGCAGCACAGGGCCAGCTGCAGAGAGAAGGAACCTGCCTGGGGCCACCCCAGCCAAGTCGGGGCCGTGGAGTGGGGGCAGGCCAGGCCTGAGCAGGGTGCCAGCAGCTAAGCACAGTTGGATTTCAGGCCCCGTTTCTGTCCTCACGCTTATGACATCGTGGTGTGATATCACACCAGAGCACATTCCTGCAGCGGAAGTCAGAAATTGGCCCCCCTTGGGTGCAGAGGAAAGCGGTGGGTGCCTTGTGCACTGCTCTGTGCACACGCCTGGTGGCAAAACCCACCAAGGAACCAGGCCCCTGCAACCCACTGTTGCTGCGGGGCCATCCCAGGCTCTACGCAAGCCCCCTGCCATAAAAACCTGTTCAGCAGGTACTATTGGTCATTAGACTAACAAGCTGTCCCCACACTAGGCCACGAGACCCCATGTGCCTCTTCCCCAGCAACCAAGACGCCAATATGGGGGGGAACCTGTACTGCACTCCCAGGACAGGACATCCTGAGCTAAATTGAGGCCACACCTGGCGTGAGCACGACCTGCCCTGAGATGTGACAGCATCTGTGCCCTGGCACTGTACGAGGGAAGGCCGCATTCACGTGGGTGCTGCCCTGCTGCCATGCGGGTGGGGGGGAGCATTCATTAAAGCAGGAGGACATTCATTAAAGAAGCTGGCACAAACTGGGGAGAAGGGGAGGGGAGGTTTGACCGTGCTCAAGGGTATTCGATAGGGTGGGGGCAGGCTGGGGCAGTCGTGGTGTCCCCAGGATGAAGTGAGACCCTGGCTCCACGCTCTAGGTAGAGGCCGAGGTGTGGGGGAGCGACCGGAGAGGACAAGGGTAGCCTGCAGGTTGCAACCGGTCCCGTGTCCGGGATGCTGCTGCCCAGTCCAGGGAGCTTGGCCAGTGGAGCCAGCAACCTAAAATTAGCGGGGGCAGCTGTGTTTGTGTCTGGCACGTGTGCCCCAGGCGAGGGGCTGCATCTGCCAGGATCTGGGGACGGGACAGAGAAGGGGGCCCACAGGCAGAGCCCGTGCGGAGGCAGGGAGGGGAGATCCCGGGACGCCAGGACCGGGTCTTACCAACTAGTGGTGAGAGAAGCCAAGCCTCCTGAGCAAGCAGGGCATGACCTTTGACCCCCTGGGGTCGGGGTGCCTGAGAGACCCTGGGGCATGGGGACAGGGTGCGAGCCCGAGTTGTCCTGGAGGCTGCATGGAGGGACCTGGGACCCGACATGCAAGGAGCTCCCACACAGACCCGGGGCCCGGCTCCAGGTCCAGGACTGGGGCCCAGCAGCCCCAGCCACCGGGGAAACAAACCCCCGGTGTGGTGCCAGCCCCCAACTGCCGGCTAACTTCCCAGGTGCCTGCAGACCCTGCCCAGGCTGAGGCATCCCAGCCCAGGCCCATTCCCCAGGTCTGGGCAGGCGGGTCGACAAGGGGCGCAGGCACAGACCCGGCACCCCATGGCAGCAAGGAGCCGGGCCTGGGCCACGGACCGAGCGCCTGGGGCCCGCACAGCCAGCACAGGGGGCGCTTGGCTGCCAGGGGCACCGGCCCTTCAGACCTGGCCCCCACCACCCCCAAACCCCTCCCCCCAACGCGAGGCTGTGACCTCTGACCTCATGGCCAGCAAAGGGAAGGGGGCTGTCTCAACCCCTCCCGCTGGGGCAAGCCACTGTCCCCACGCCTGGGGAGGGCGTCTTTTCCTCCCCCACCCCAAACCACCCAAGTGGGGGGGGTCCCCCGGGCTAAGCCATCCACGTGGGGAGTCCCCCCCTCCCCCCCAGGGCCAAGCCAACCACGTGGGGGGTCCCCCCTCCCTCCCCAGGACCAAACCACCCACGTGGGGGGTCACCGCCCCGGGCCCCTCGGGGTGACTCACCCAGGGGCGGGGGCGCGGCCCCTCCTCCTCCTCCTCCTGGCGCCGGGGGGGCGGGGGGGGCGCGTGGCCGCGGGGGGAGGGGCGCGGGGCGCGCGGGCCGGGGCGGGACGAGGCGGGGGGGGAAAAACGGGGGGGGGGGCCCGGAAAAAAAACCCCGCGAGACGCGGGAGGGGGGGGGAAAAAAAAAAAGGGGAAAAGCAGCTGCGGCCCCTCCCCCCCCCGCTGGCGTGCGCGCTGCGTCAGCGCCCTGCGTTACGGCGTCACCGCGCCGCGCCGCGCCGCGCCCCCGCGCGCCCCGCCCCTCGCACCGCGTTGCCAGGGGAAACCGGCCGACGCGCGGCCAAGCCAGAGCGGCCCCTCCATCTCCCCCTCCGTCGCAGCGCCCCCTGGCGGCCTGGAGGGGGTAAGCCGCGGGGACAAGGAATGGGGGCGGGGTCTAAATGGGGGCTGGCCCTTTAGTTTGGGACTGTAAATGGGGTGATGTCCCTTTAGTTTGGGGGAGGTCTCTAAATAGGGGTTGGCCCTTTAATTTGGGGGTTTCTAAATGGGAGGTTGGCCCTTTAATTTGGGGGTTTCTAAATGGGTGCTGGCCCATTAATTTGGGGGGTCTTTAAATAGGGGGACCCTTTATGTTAGGGGATGGCAGGTCCTTTAAATGGCCTTTGAAAGGGGGGTGGCCCTTTAAATGGGGCAAGCTCTTTAAATGGGGGATGGCCCTTTCATTAGGAGGGTTCTAAATACAGGGTTGGTCCTTTAATTTGTGGGGGGGGTCTCTAAATGAGGGCTCGCCCTTTAATTTGAGAGTTGCTAAATGGGGGCTGGCCCCTTAATTTGGGGAGGTCTCTAAATGGAGGCTGGTCCTTTAAATGGGGGGACCCTTTATGTTAGGGGGATGGCTGGTCCTTTAAAGGTGGTGGCCTTTTAAATGAGGCCTGGCCCTTTAATTGGGGAGCCCTTTAAATTAGGGGGGTGGCTTACCCTTTAAATGGGGAGTGGCCCTTGAAATGGGGAACTCTGACTGGGAGCCTGGCCCCTTAAATGGGGGAGACTGTAAATGTGTGGGGTGAGCCTTTAAATGGCCAGGACTATATGGGGGTGGGCCCTTTAAATGAGGGGACTCTTTAAATTAGGGGTGTGGCTGATCTTTAAATGGGGTCTGGCTCTTTAAAGGGGGGCCACCCCATGTGCCCAGCCCCCCAAGTCACCCCGACTCCCCCTGGCCCCCCAGGGCACCTGCCCCTCTTGCACCCCCAACTCTCAGGCTTCCCCACCCCCATTCACCCATCCCCTGCCTGGGCATGAGCCCCCCCACTTGCCATCCCCCAGTCACATGACAGCTCCACTTTTGCCCCACATGCCCCTCTCATCTACCCGCCCCTTTCCGCCGCTCTGGGCCACCCACACGCCAATCCGGTGCCCCCAGCTCACCACCCCCTGCCCCAGGGACCCAGGTGTCCTGGGCCTAGAGGACACCTCCAGGCTGGGCTCAGCTGCCCAGTGTCATCCCTGCTGGGGGCGGCAGGACTGCGTCTACACTAGGGCTCCCCAGGGCAGGGCCTCGCTGCGGGGCACCTAACACAGTAGACCCCCAGACCCAGAGAGCCCCCACTCCCCCCCAGCCCCTCCGTATCTGGCCCAGCTCACACCCCCCCATCCATTGGTCCACTGGCAGTGCCAGCCCCTGGCCGTGGGGGCAGCGCCCGCTGGGGGGTAATCGGGGCAGGGGACACAGGGCTGTCCATTATCTGCTCGGGGCAGGTGCTGGCTGAGGTTGGGCTGTGTCTGGGACGCGGGGGCAAGGGTCCCTTTGTTGTCCCGCCACCGTTATGTAATCGGGCCCAGACGCCTGGGTTCCTGCCACGTGTTGGTACGAGGGCCAAGTAGGTTTCCAGCAGGAGTGGGGGCTGCACTGCACAGCTGGGGGGCAAGGAGGGCTCCTTTGCCTCCTTGTCCAAGGGGGCAATCTGCCTTCTCCCCAGCGCCCTGGGCAGGGGGGCAGCTGCAAGGGCTATGACATCACAGTGGCAGGTGGATTGCAGCCACTGAGGGATGACATCAGAGATGGGGAGCCAAGGATGGGAAGCCTGATGCATTCAGCTCTGGGGAGCCCCAAGTGCTGGGCTGGAGGCTGGGGGGACCTGCCAGCCAGTGGGGGAGCACGTGCCCTGTCCGAGGCCCAGTGCCCAGGTGGCACCATGCCCGGGGGTCGATACTGTCTGAGCCCCAAGGCCGTGCCTGCGTGTCGACGCCCCCCCGGTCTGTGTTTGCTCGGCAAACACCCTGGGTTGGGGGGAGGGGTCAGACACATGCAGCAGGGGCCAGGGTCACAGGGGATCCCCGGGCATTTTGCCCCCGAGAGGCTGGTTTGTGGGGTTGCAGCTAGGTGCCGCTGTGCTGCACCCCAGAGGTGGCTGCATTTCACTGCCAGGAGGGGAGGGGAGGGGGCTCTTCACTTAGGTCTCTAATGGCAGGGGGGCAGCACAAGGCAAGGAACTAGGCTGCAAGACAACTGGGTTCTCACCTGGGGCAAAGCATACCCCCCCTCCACCCTGTGTGCCTCAGTTCCCCCCATAGCATCCCCTTCCGCTACAAAAGGCTGCAAGGGGTGGAGGTGGTGCCTTCTTGCTGAGCTGGCATTAGCCACCAGCCTTGTGGGGGGAGCGGGGCTGCCTTTGCCTTTGCCCTTGCCCAGCTCCCCCTTGCCCTCTGCGGCTGCTGAGACCCTCTTGGCACCCGGCTGCAGAGCCCACGCACAGCCAGGCCTCCCGCAGGCCCAGGCGCGAGGCAGATGGCGGTGTATTTATAGCCCTAACGAGCTTCACGTGCAAAGTGACTAATGGCACAGTGGCGCGGGCCTGGGCCTGGGCCCATGGGTGTTGGAGGAGCTTTGATGTAAGCAGGAGCAAGGAACCAAAAATGCAGGGGTGGAGGGTCCCCCCTAGAGCCAGCTGCTTCCCCATGGCTCCTGGTCACAAGGACCCTTCACCCAGCTGTAATGCAGCTGCTTCTGGGGTGGAGCCTGGCAGCTGGGTGGGGGATGATAGAGCTGCCTTGCTTGCAGCCCCACCCTGGGGCAAAATCCACCCCCCGGGACAAGATCCACTCCCCCAGGGGGCAAGCAAAGGCAGAACCTATCCATCTGCAGTGCGCCTCCCCTCCTCCACACAGTCCCTGGGGTCCCGCAGCGGCTCAGGTCTCTGCTGTCCTCCCAGCACCCAGAAGCCCTGACTTTAAGCCTCCCCTCCCCACCTGCTGCTCCAAGTTATTAGACCCCCTGCCCTCCCAGAGCACCCAGGCATCCAGGCTGCCAGCCCCCTCCCCTTCTGCCATGGACCTGTGCCCCTCCAGGCTCTAGTCCTGCCCCAGCCGTGGTGCTCGGGGTGGGGGGGGCGCTTGGGTCTGAGGGCTGCTGGCAGATTAGCATCATCTGGCAGACTAGTGGGGTCCTCACAAGGCTGCTTGTGGGGGGCAGAAGCTGGACCACCCCCAGAATCACCGTCCCCCTGCCCCTCCACGACTGAGGCCCCCACCCCACGTTCTGTTGGGACTGGGGGCACCCGGTGCACACCCTGGTGTCCAGCGCTGTATCAAGACCATGCTCAGCAGTGTACTGACCCCTGCCCTTCTCCCCCGCCCCAGGCTGGGGGGCAAACAGTGAGGAGGAGCACTGGATCCAGCAGCTGGGCGTGGGGCCTGCGTGCCTGTGTGTGGGGGGTGCCCACCCTGCCCCTGCAGCCTCCTGGCTCCCCCCACCCCTCGCAGGATCAGTCTCTGCCAGACCCCACTACAGGCTCCCCCGTCCAAGGGGGGCAGTGGGGAGGGGGTCACGGCTGCTGGGATCTCCCTAGCCCCAGCCCTGCTCAGCCTGAGACCCCCCCAAACTCATGTGGCTGCCAGCGTAGCACAGAGGCGGGCATGGGGGGGTCGTGCCCGACATGAGGGGGCTGAGCTGGAGACACCCAGAGTCCCCACCCCTGCCAGGGGGAAGGGCCAGGCTGCGGGGGGCCCGTGTCCCTAGGGAAGCAAAGGCCACAATCGGGTGCAGCGCGGCGGGGACCTTGGCCCGGTGATGCCACGGGGCCGCGTGGAATGGGTGGTGAAAGTGCCTGGTTAATTAGCAGGGTGATAAGGAGGAGGCGGGGCAGGGCCGGGGGAATGGGGGAACTGGAGCCCTGTGCAAGGGGGCCAGCGAGCAGGGGACACCCTTGAGCCCCCCAGAGCTGCCAGCTACAGCAGCTCCTGTGCGGTCCCACCAGGCCCCAACTTTGCCACCTGTGCCCTGCCATTGCACATGCCTGTGGGGTGGGAGGGGGTCCCCAGAGCAGTCTCTGGGGGTGCCCTCCTAGAGCCCTGGTGCCCCTTGCCTTCCCCACTTATCCCTTCTTGCATCATGCAGCCACATCCCACCCCCACTCTCAAAGGGGGGAGGCAGGTGCGGGGCACTGCCCTGACAGGCAGCTGAGCTGGCCAATCACAGTGGGTGGCAGGGCAGGGCCGGGCCCGCCCCCGCGGGTGACAGGTGGCAGCACGCAGTAGGGCAGGAAGTCCAGCGCCGGGCTCTGTGGGACGTGCAGCTCGGGGCACATGCCCCCTCCAGCCCCATGACGGGGTGTGAGCCCGAGGGGCAGAGTGTGGGCATGGTGCCAGGCTGTGGGCACTGGTCCTGGGCTGCAGCCCTGATCCTGCTGTTGGCTTGGCTGGGGCCAGGAGGCATGGCCATGGGGTGCCCAGGGTGCGGGGTGCCCACCCCAGCACCGGGGCCTGCGCTGCTGGAGCTGGCGAAGCGGCAGCTGCTGGACCGGCTGCACCTGAGCGAGAGGCCCAATGTGACCCGGGCCGTGCCCCGGGCCGCAGTGGCCAGCGCCCTGCGCCGCCTGCACCCAGGTCGCGCCCGCCTCCAGGGTCTGCTGGGCCCCTTCGCCGCCTGGGACGGCCCCGCCGCTGAGGCCCAGGGCTACGAGATCGTCAGCTTCGCCGAGACTGGTCCGTGCTGTGCCAGGGGATGGGGTGGTGTCCTAGACCGGGTGCCTGGGGCCGGGTTGGGCAGGGGGTTGGGAGTGTCTGGGATGCCCTGCAGGGTGTGGGGGGAGATGCTGCCTCCTTCCCTAGTACCCAGATGTGAGGGCTTCCGTTCTGCCCTCTCCCACGGGCACCACACCCTCCCCGTCTCCCTGCTGCCCGGGATGTGGGAACAGCATCTTCCGCCAGGTCTTAGCCAAGAAAGCAGGGAGTCTCCTGGGGGCAGCAGGGGGGAAATGGGAGCCCCCAGAGGATGCCTGGGTTTCATTCCCCAGCTACAAGTCAGGGTCCAGGCACCCGGACACGTGGGTCCCCTCTGCAGCTCATCCCTGCCCTGGATAACAGGGTTGCAGCCACCCCCAGCGGGGCAGGGACCAAGAACCCCATCCCTGATGCCCGGGACACCCCATCCTGCTGCTCCCCTCTCTCCCCTGCACTGCCTGCTGCAGGGATTAGGGCTCTGCCTCCCTGCCTGTTTGTTAGTTAATGTCCTCAGAGGATGAGGGGGGCAGGGGCTGAGCTGGGACCAAGCCCGGGTGCACCAATGCTGCTCTACCCCCACTTACCTCTGCCCTCTCCCCACCCCCAGATACAACGGGCACCCTTGTCCCGGAGCTGCGGTTTGAGCTGTCCCAAGCGCCGGCCCGCGACGTGGAGATTGTGGAGGCCCAGCTGTGGCTGCCACTGCGGGCACCCGGTGCCAACGTCACCCTGCAAGTTATGGGTCCTGATGGCACGGCGCTGAGCACCCGGCGCCTGGCGGCTGGAACAGGGGGCTGGCTTACCTTCACCCTGCCGCCTGGGCTGCACAGCCTGCCTTCCCTGCACCTGGCGCTGCTCTGCCACGGCTGCGCGCACCCCGACGGTACCCGCTTGCTGAGCCCTGGCCCTGCCCGCCGCCCCTTCGTGGTGGCCCGGGCACAGGCGCGGGCGCGGGGGCGCCGGGTGGGTAAGCGCAGCCTGCGCTGCGCCCCCGACTCGGCCCTGTGCTGCCTGCAGGACTACTATGTGGACTTCCGCAACATTGGCTGGCACGACTGGATCATCAAGCCCGAGGGCTACCAGCTCAACTACTGCGTGGGGCAGTGCCCGCTGCATGTGGCCGGCAGCCCGGGCATGGCTGCCTCCTTCCACAGCGCCGTGCTCAACCTGGTCAAGGCCAACAGCATTGCCGGGGCGGGCCACGCGTGCTGCGTGCCCACACACCGCCGGCCGCTCTCCGTGCTCTACTTTGATCGTGGCAGCAACATTGTCAAGACCGACATCCCTGACATGATTGTGGAGGCCTGCGGGTGCAGCTAGGCCGGCGGAGGGGACCCACCACGGACACGCGGCCTCCGGGGGGGTGGACCCACTATGGACACAGGGACTGCGACAGACACTCAACCCCACTATGGACATGAGGACCCCTGTAGACGTGGCCCCCCGGGTATGGGGGCACCTGCAGACCCCCTATAGACACGGACCCTGGGGATGGGGCATGGGGGGAGCCTGCCAGACTTGCCACCTTCTGGCGTGGGGGGAGCCTTGTGGGTCCCTGCCGGCCGTGCTGGGTGCCCAGTGCCTGTGATGGGCCAAGTGCACAGACAGCTGATGCAACGCAGCTCCTAGTGTGGTGGGGGGGCAGGTTGCTGGTTTCAACCCCCACCCCCACAGGAGGCCGGGGCTGGCTGCCAAGTGGGGCAGAGGTCATGGTACGTGGGCCCAGTATTGGCGGGACTAGAGGGCATCAGTACCCGGGACTAGGGGGGCCAGAGCTGGGTTGGGGGACTGCAAGGGAGTGGAAAGGGGTTGCGGAGACCCAGCTGTGGCCTGGCTGGTGCTGTCCCTGCAGCCCAGGGAATGTTACTGATGTGGCATTGCTGGTCAAAAGGGGTCTTTACTGTGCCAGGGGGGCCGGGGCAGCACTGGGCATAGGCCTGGCCTGACCTTTTATTGGGTCTCCTGGTGTTGGGGGTGTAGGAGACAGGGCAGGGTTAATTTATTTTATTATGTGGAGCTAATAAAGATGTGGAAGCATCTAACGAGGCCTCAGGTCTGTGTGTGTATGTGTTTACGTCTCCAGAATCAGGTCCACTGCAGTGAGATGGGCTGATGGCACGGCCCCACACTGGTGCCCCTTACTCCTACCCCCAGCCCCCAGCCCTGCTGGTGCCCCTTACTCCTGACCTGCAGCCCCCAGCCCCACTGGTGCACCTCACTCTTGACTTGTAGCCCCCAGCCCTGCTGGTACCCCTCACTCCCAACCTGCAGCCCTCTGCCAGCCCAGCCCAAGGCTTCTGGCCCTCTGCTCAGGGTCCCTGGGGTGCCTGATGTGGGGCTCTGGTCCCTCCTGCTCTGCCCTGGCGCCATTGGGGGTCTGTTGTGCAAGCGCCAACTCAAAGCTTTATCTGGGGCCGAGGCCTGGCCACTCTTACAGCCCCGGCCCGGTAGTGGGGGGCAAAGGGCAGCTTTCATCAGCCCCTGCGGGCATGCGGGGACCACACTGCAGCTCCTGCCCGCTCCTACCCCTCCCACCCCTTCTGGGAACAGCCCAGCAGGACCCGCACCACGCACCTGCTCGGGAAGAGTGAAAATTCCCTTCACACCCGGCCCACAGCCCGCATCCCCCAGCCCCACCAGTGCCCCTCACTCCTGACCTGCAGCTCCCAGCCCCGCCAGTGCCCCTCACTCCGGACCCGCAGCCCCCTGCCCTGCTGCCCCCTAGCGATGCCAGGCAGGGGGTCTGGGCGGGCAGTGTGTGGCACAGTGACTCGGTGACATGCTGACACACTAACCCCAAACCCTGGGAGTGGGGCACTAAGACATTAATCCCCACCGAGCTGCTTGGACTTTCTTAGCGCAGGAGCTCAGGATTAGGGGCAGGAGGGGGGCGGGGGGGGCAGTATCCATCCATCTGTCCATCCCTCCCTCATCCACTCTGTCCATCCCTCCCCCTCCCGGTGTCCTGCCTCAGCCCACTCGCGTGTGGGGTTTGGCCAGGGGAGTGGGGGGTTGGGGGGTCTTGGCCCCCAGGGTGGGGGGGGTCCTGGCTACCCGGCCCCAGCTCAAGCCAAAACCAGGCTAAGCTGCTTAGGCCAGTTACAACACATGCCCACAGCTGCTGCCTGGGCCTGATCCTGTGAGGCAGGGGCTGGGGGGGGGAACAGCCCCAGCCCTCCCCAGCCCCACCCATGTGGGGGCTCCAGCAGCCCCAAGAGTCACTGCAGGGCTGGGGGTGGGGATCCCTGCCCTGTGGAGCCCCCCCTGGCTGGACAGGTGCATGCCAGGAGGGGAAACTGAGGCACTGAGCAGGGCTGCCTGCAGAACCAAGGCATCCGGGAGGGTGTCAGGAGGTGACGAGGCTGCAGGCGAAAGCCCTGGCCCAGCGTGATCCAGCTAAGAAGCTCGGAGATCAGGCCAGGCCAGGCCAGGTCCACGTGCCCCCACAAACCCTCCCTACTCTCCCCCAGACCAGGGGTTTTTCTGGAGATGTCCCCTAATGCCACCCCCAATCCCAGGTTGCCAATGGGAGCCCTGGACTGCAGGGGCCGGGGGCTGCGGGTCTGGAGTGAGGGTCACAAGCAGGGCAGGGGGGGCTGGGCCCCTGTTGTGCAGCTGCTGCCGGGTCCGTATGCCCCCCCCCCCCCCGCATGTGCCCTTCGCCCCAGCGCCTTGTGCCAGTGGGGCCGTGATGTCACCTGTGGCCACGGCAAGCAAAGCCCGCAGGCCCCGAAATAGCAGCACGGCCCCAGGGGCCCTTTCCCCTGCATTCAGTCACCATGGCAAACAGCCAGCGGGGCATGGGGGGGCCGGCCTTGAGGGTGAAAATAAACACAGAATTACCGGCCAGCGCCCAGCTGGCTTTTACCCCATTGCAAAGTTCCCAGGACACCTGGGTCCCGTGGCCACCTCTGTACGGGAAGTGGGGGTGTGTGTGTGTGTGTGTCGGGGGGGACAACACTGCAGGACTGGCCTGGATGCCTGGGTCCCCCGCCCAAGCGTGGAGTGGGGGTGTGCATGGCAGGGGCCAGGACACATGGTTCCCCTTTTGGGGGTGGTCCCAGGTCAGGCCAGGTTCCCCAGAGGCCACCCCAAGTGGGTGACTGCTTCCTGCCTCAGTTTCCCCTTGGCCTCTTGTGGCAGTGCCAGGTCCCTGGGGCTGAGGAGAAAGTGCCTGGGGGCAGGGGGGCAAAGGGCCTGTTTGGGGGGGTGGGAATGAACCATCCCGCACGGTGGGGGCCTGGAGTCGCAATCCCTGGCCCATGTTGCCACAGGCCCGCTGTTTGCTTACCCTTTACCCCCCGCGCCCGCGACGTGGCGCTGGACTTGGGCTCCTGCCACGCTTCACAGCCCCCCAGGCTGGCGTCCATGGGGGCCATGGGCATCCCTGCCCAGCCCCCTCCCCTCCACTCCTGGGGCTGCTGGCTTGCTGGGAAACCCCCTGGAAGGGCGGGGGAGCTGGACAGAACAGCCGCGGGGGTCATCAGGGCACTGCTGCGGGGGTTGAGGGCAGCCCAGGTCCTCCCATTACAGCCTCTAGGTGCCAGCTGAAGTGGGGGTCTGCGCAGCCCTGGCGTCGCCCCAGCCCCGACGGGACCCACGCACCCGGGCGCCTGTGCGAGATGAGTCCTGGGAAGGCAGAGGTGACCCCCCTTAATTGGGGCAGCGCAATTAATGATGCTTAAAGAAGCTTCCCAGGGCAGAGTGGGGAGGGGGCCGATCCCCTGTGTGAAGCCCCCTCCTCAGGCCTGGGGACCAGCAAGGTCAGGGGTCAAGGGCCAGGGGCCCAGAATGGCTAGCCCAGGGCGTCCCCCCTGCGATGCCCAGGGTGTGGGGGCCCAGAGGAGGAAACTAAGGCACGGAGCAGGGACTAGGCCCAGAAGCTCCGGGCTCGGGGATGGACCCCAGGAGTCCTGGGCAGAGGACAAGGCAGGGAGGGACTGGGCAGGCAGCTGTGGTGCCCCCTGAGTCCAGCAGAGGGCACCAGGCATTGCGTCTGGATGGCCCGCAGGGTGATGTCATGCGATGATGTCATGCAGGGCAGTGATGTCATGCCAGAGGCTGACGAGGCGGCCCCTGGCAGAGCCAGCGGCAGGCTGGGGCAGCTGGGCACCAAGGGGGCAAGTGGGAGCCCTCGGGGGATACCCTGGGGGTGCCCTGCGCACCTGGAGCTGGGGAGAGACCCTAGGAATCCTGGCTGCCAGCCCTGCCCCCTCTCCTTGCAGGGCCCAGGGGTGGGGGGCACCCAGGAGCGCGGTCTCCGCACTCAGTGCCAGCCTTTCCCCCTGCGACTGCCTCACCGGAGGGGGAGGCAGAACTTTGGGGAGCCCCCTTTTTGGCTACTGGCGCCTCTGTGATGTCACCGCCCACGTTGTGATGTCATGAGCCGGGGCTGAGGGTGGGGGTGGAGGCAGGGGACTGGGGAGAAGAGAGGTGGGGCTATTGGTCAGACTGGAGAGAGGGGCTGGGAGCCCGGACACCTGGGTTCAGTGCTCAGCCGCAGGGGGGGTGGTTGAGTGGTTAGCGAAGGGGTGGGGCTAAGACGGGGCACCTCGGTTCAGTCCCTGCCCTCGGGAGTGCGGGTTTGGGCTTCTGCAGTGGAGTTCAGTGGTTAGAGCCGGGGGGAGGTGCTGGGAGCCTGGATGCCTGGGTCCCCCTTCCTGGCCATCCCACCCATGTCCCCAGGCCACATGTGCCCCCCCAGCCCGAAACCTGTCTGCATGACAACAGGAGCATCTCAGCGCCCACTGTTGGGGGGCAGAGGGGCAGAGGGTGAGCCCCTGGGGGGGGGTCGGCTGCGGGACCCTGAGTGTCGTGGAGGGTCAGGAGGGTATTGATGGATGTATGACCTCATCGCAGCAAGGCCTGACATCACGGCAGTGCCCCGTGAGGTCACGGCAGCCCGTGAAGCTGCCTCCTGGCCAGGCAAACCCCAAGCTGCCAGGTCCTGGCCTGGCGCAGGGCCATGGCCTGTGGGATGGCCTGTGCTCTGCGTGTGCGGGCGTGTTGCGTGCATGTGCGGCCCCCAAGCCTAGGACACGGTGGGGGGGGCACCCGCATCTCTCGCTCCCTATCCCCCAAACCCCTCCTGCACTGGGGGGCCTCGATCCTGGCACCTCCGGAGTAGGGGGTGGGATTCATTCCCTGCCCAACCCCAGCCCAAAGGGGCCCTGAAGCCGGTCCGGCCAGGCCGGGCGTTGCTTCCCGGGGCCGGGCGGGCGTGCACACGCGTGTGCCCCGCAGGCGTGGGCGTGGGCATGGAGATCCAGCCCAGGTTTTCCCAGCGCCACGGCCGGCATGGTGCGTGCCTCTAATTTCAGGGGCTCCCTTCACCCGCTTCCCCCTGGGCCCTGGAGACCTCGCAGCTGAGCAAGCGGCAAGGGGGCAAGGGGAAAAAGAGAGGGGTAGAGGGGGGGCGGTGGACGACAAAGCCCCCCGCCCCCCCAAAGCCACCCCCATACCGGCTTCAGCAGAGCCCAGAAAGAGCGGGTGAAGTTTTGTCCCCACTCCTGGCCCAGCCCCGGCTTCAAAGCGCCGGAGCAGGGCCCGGAGCCGCTCTCCCGGGTGGAAAAGCATCGGGAAAGGGTTTTTTTTTTCTCTCTCTCTCTCTTGAAAGAAAAACAAAACTTCCTTCTCCGAGGTGGTCCGGGGCGGCCGCGGGGAAGGAATATTTATAACCGGGGCCGCGGCGTGGCGACGAGGCGCCCGGAGTTCCCGGCTCCCTCTTTGTCCCCCCCCCCAGGACTTTCTCTTGCTGGATTTCCAGGGGGGGAGAGGAAAAAAAAAAATCTTCATCTGATTCATCATCTTCATCCGAAGATTTGGGTTTGGAGGCGATTTGGGTTTGGGAGCCAGGAGGCCACAGCGACTGGTGGCTCTCGGGGGGGTGTTCCCCCCCTGCCCCTCGTCTCCTTGCAAGGCTTTTCCCTGGATGTTCAGCGCTGGGGGAGACCCTCGTGGCCCCCGAAGACTGGAGTTACCCCCGGGGTCGAGGAAGGGCTCAGACCGGCCCCGGCACTTGGAGGTACGAGCTTGGCTTGGCTGCTGCGTCTTTGCAGGGAAAAGTTTCAGGGGGTGCGTGGGGGTCTTGTCCCCCCCCCCGGTCTTCTGTTTCGGTGGAGGCCGCAAGACCCTGTCCCCAGGAAGCAGGAGAGGAGCGAGGGTCCCCATGGCTGTGCCCGCGGGTGCCTGGCGGGACGGCGGCTGGGGGATGCCTGGTCTGTGGGCACCGCGGTGACAGGCGTGCAGGGGCGAGGGGGGGCCAGAGTTTGGAAAGTCCTCGCCGGAGCTGGCCCGGAGGCCGTGTCTCGGCTCCAGGCTCCTGGGTGGGCCGAGGGGGGGAAGAGGGGGGTGATGCTGAGGATTTGGAGAGTGACACTTGTTCCACAGGGGCCACGAGCCGTCCTGGGGAGCTGGAGGCTCCCCCTGCCCAGCTCTCCTGCCCCAGGGGAGATGAAGGGGGAGACCCCCCGCTCCGGGAATAGCCCAGGAACCCTCCCCCCTCGGCCTGGAAAAGTCATCAGCTCCCTGGAGCCCGACACTGGGAGCCCCATGGCAGGGGGCGCTGACCCCGTGTGCGGCCGCCTGGGAGGGCCCCGTGTGTTTGCAGCGGCTTGGAAGGACCCCCCACACCCCTGCTCACACCCGTGCGCACACACAGGACTGTTCACATACATGCGATGTGCACACATGCTCATGTACAAGCTCATATGCCTGTGTGTGTGGGCACATGGCCCCTGCACACAGGCACACATGTGTCTGTGTGTACACATATCTCTGCAGATGTGCATGGGTGCATGGGCATGCACCCCCTGCACACACGCATGTGTATGTGTGCACACATCCCTGCATGTGCACCCCACACATGCACACAAAGGTATTTGTTTGCGCATGGCCCTGCTTGCAGACACATGCATGTGGATATGTGTGCACACTCATATGTATGAGTGCGCAGACCCCTGCACACATGTGCGTGTGTGTGGGCACATGTCCCTGCATGCAGGCCCTCACATCTCTATGTGTACACACTGCATGTGCGCACATGCACGCACGTAGATGTGTACACAGATCCCTGCATGCACACATGTGTATGTACAGATACACCTATGTGTATGTACACACAGACCCCTGCACGCATGCACATGTGTGTGGGCACACATCCCTGCAGGCAGGCATGCACATTTCTATGTGCACACACTGCACATGCACACACACACATATAAATATGCACACAGTTCCCTGCACACACACACACACACACACACACACACACACGCACAGAGATATCTGTATGTACACACACACACATACATGTAGATATGCACACAGACCCTTGCACTTCCCCACCAAGAGTTGAGGCTGCCTGTCCGTGCCTGCCCTGCTGCCCGGGGAAGGGGGGAGCTGCTGGGATGTTACTGGGGGACCGGGCCGGGGCAGGGGGTTCGGTGCTGGGGGGCCTGCAAGGGGACCCCACCCCCGTGCCCGGAGATGCTGCTGGAACTGGGACTAGCAGAGCATCTGTCCTAGGGGCTGACGGGTTCAGTGATGCCTGGGGTCAGGCCTGCTCTCTCCGTCCCTCTGCTTGGCCCAGGGCACTGCCAAGACACCCCTTGCCCTGTGGTGCCCACTGCCCAGCCCCTCTGGCCCGCCGCCCCTGGCCTGGCACTGCGTCCCATTGGGGTGAGGCTGGGGATCTCGTAGGCCCCAGGCGCTTCCCAGGCCCCATGACGCAGGCAGGGTTTGTCCCGCCCTGCCCGGCCCCACGAGCCACGGCCGCGCCCGGGCATCACCAGACCCCGCCCAGGATTGGGGCCTGCCCCCCCACACTCCATGCCAGACCCCAGCCTGGGAGCTGGGGACTTCTCGGGAGGGCTGCGGCGCTGAGTCCAATCCCCTGGGTCCTGGCTAGGTGCCCCTCACCCTGGCATTGGCCTTGGCCTCTAGGCTTGCCCCCCACAACTGAGCTGGGAGCCCTGGGTCCAGCACCACAGAGGATCATTCCCCTCGTCATCCTAACGAGCCGCTCGGGAGCCCCAGAGCTGTCTGGCGCCAGGCGGGGGGGGCCCTGCCCCAGATCCGGGCACCGCCCGCTTTAATTAATTAGCTAATCGGCCTCACTCAGCCCTGCTAATTGGGCTGCCCTAGGGAGGTGGCTCTTGCTGCTTTGGGTCCCGAGGCGGCTTGGGGGAATCTGGGGGGGCTCTTTGTGGGGGCTTGAGGGTGATTTCAAGGCCCGCAGAGGAGTGGGAGGATGGAAGCCCAGACTCCTGGGTTCAGCACCCACCCCCAGGGACTGCCCTGGGGGGGAGATGGGGCAGGTCTGGGGGAAGGGACAGTGGGTGGGGCAGCCCCCCCGGGTGATGCTGGGCTTGGTCTGATACGATACAGGAGGGAACCCAGGCATCCGGGCCTGGGAAAACCCGCCCGCCTCTGCTGCGCCCGGGGTGAGGGCATGGCCTGTGCCCCGCACGGAAAGGGGGGGCAGGGCAAAGGCAGGCCCCCTGTCACCCGTCATTACCCACCCCTGCCCTGCATTGGAGGCGTTTTTGCTTGTGTGTGTGTGGCTCTGTGTTGCGCCTTGGCCCCCGGTCCTTCCCGTGGCACACGCATGTGCCCAGCTCCCATGCGTGCTTTCAGGTGGGCCTGGGCCTGCTCCCCACCTCTGGGGGGCTCCTGGGGCTGGACTCGCCCCGTGTTTGCCCTGTGAGAGCCACTGGGGGGTCCCCTCCCCCTGCCCCACCTGCAGCCGTGTGTGTGTTGGTCCTTCATGTGTGCACACGCATGTGCCAGAGTCTCTGGGATCCCAGCCTTGCGGGGGGCCAGGCACCACTGGGGGAGGGTGTCTCCTATAGGGACCTGCCAGCATGGGGAGCCCCCGCACCCTCAGCAGGGAACAGCACATGCATGTGCAGGCATGTGCACATGCCAGGAAACTCCTGATCATGGAAGCGCTGTCTGTCTGTCCATCTGTCTGTTAGCCTGGGGCCCCCCCACACCTCCTTTGGCCCCGTTGTCTGTCTCGTGTTCAGATGCCCTTGTCTGTCCCCATCTCCCTCCCCACAGCGCAGCCAGGTCTGGGCTAATCCCCCTGCATTAGTTAACTCTGCCCTGGCCAGGCCAGCAAGAGTACCCCCCCCCATCACCCCCGCCCCTGCCCAGCTCTGTCTGGGTCCAGGTCGGTGACCGGGTCCCCAGGGTCAGATCAGAGCAGGTGTCCCCGGGAAGGCCCTGATGCCAGCCAGGAATCACAGGGCCTCCCTGGTCCCCAGCCTCATGGCCGTGCTGGGGGCTGCCCCTATCCACGCTCACAGTTGTGGGTGCCTGCTGGCCCCAGAGACCCCCCCATTCCTGCCCTGGCCTGTCCAGCTGTTCAGATACCCCTTCAGGCTGTCTGTCTGCCCACTGCCTGTCCCTCCATCCTGGGACAGACACCCCTGCAGCCTGTCTGTCTGGCCATTCCTCCCTTGGGCATGCTTGGGCACCCCCGTCCATGTGTCCCCCCCCCCAGCTGCCTGTCTGTGCACCCCTTCATCTATCTATCTATCTATCTATCTATCTATCTATCTATCTATCTCCATTTAAACCCCCTACCCCCTGCCTATTGGTCCCAGAAACCCCCCATCCAGCCCCCCATCCGCCGCCCCCCTTGGCTCTGCTTGTCTGTCCGGCCATCCACACACCCTCCAGCTCCGTGTGTCTGTCTGTCTACTGGACCCCCCCCATCTATCCGTCTTGGGCACCCCCTTTCCATTTGTCTGCCTCTCCCTTCCCGCTCTGGGGTCCTCCCAGCCGGATGCTGCTGCCTCTCAGGGGTGTTTGAAGGCAGCCACAGCCCCCCCAGACCCCCCAGTCCAGCCTGGGGCAGCTGTGTGCAGTGAGGGGGGAGCAAGCCTGGCTCCCTGCAGGCCCTGGGCTCTGGGCGGCTGCTTCTCCAGCCCCCGCCCATGCGCTCAAATTCATATCCATGGGCCCGACGTGGGTGGGCCGCCGTGGCAGGCAGGAGGGGGAAGGGCGGGGGTGCCATGGGAGTTGGTGGGGGGGAGCTGGCTTTGCACCCCCGGCTACTGGGGCAGGCGCTGCTCCGGGGCTCCCTGTAGCCCCAGGCGGGGAGGGGGTGCACTATGGGGGGAGTGGGGGCAGCAGGGGGAGCCAGTGGCTGCCTGTCTGAGTGTGTGCAGTGTCCGGGACATGTGTGCATGTGTGTGCAGTGGATGTGATGCACAGGAGCTGTGTGTATGCCATGAAGGTGACATGTGTGAGTTGTGCATATGTTGTGTGTGTAATGTGTATGAGCTGTGTGTGTGCTGTGTATGTGATGCATGAGCTGTGCGTGTGCTGTGTGTGATGTATGTGAGCTCTGTGTGTACTGCATATGTCATGCATGTGAACCGTGTGTGTGCTATGTACATGATGCATGAGCTGTGCGTGTGCTGTGTGCAGGTGAGTTCTGTGTGTGCTGCATATGTGATGCGTGTGAGCTGCATGTGTGCTATGTACGTGATGCGTGTGAGCTGTGTGTGTTGTGTGTGATGCGTGCAAGCTGTGTGTGTGCTATGTACGTGATGTGTGTGAAATGTGTGTGTTGTGTGTGATACATGTGAGCCTTGTGTGTGCTATGCATGTGATGCATGAGCCACGTGTGTGCTGTGTAAGTGATGTGTGTGAGCTGTGTGTGTGCTGTGTATGTGATGGACAAGCCATGTGCTGTGTACATGATACAAGTGAGCCATATGGGCGCTTTGCACCCGGCATGGGTGAGCTGTGCACAAGTTGTGTACATGGTGCATGAACCAGGTGTGTACTGTGTTTGTGATGCACAAAGTGTGATGTGCTGTGCACCTGGTGTGTGAACTGGGTGTGCGTTGTGTAGGTGATGTGTGGACACCATGTGTATGCACCATATACCACCTGTGTGCAAGCATGCACTCTGCGTGTGCCACCTCTGCTGTGTGCCAGAGGCCTGGCTGTGCAGTGCCCGTGAAACACGCGTGCGTGATCAGCTCTGCATCCACATGCACTCTGTGGGCAGGGCTCGCAATCTGCACGTGCGGGCACAGGCGACACTCACCTGCTCGGAGTTTGCAGCTCTCATGTACTCCGACATGAGCATGTGTGCTGTGTGCAAGCTTTGCGTGTGTTCCATGCCTGCAGTGTGTGCACTGCATGTGCCATTGTGGGAGGGCACGGGGGGCTGTGTCAGGCTCTCCCAGGCCAGGCTGAGCACGGATCCAGCCCCACCCCGTGCTCCAGGCCGGCTCCGTGAGCGTGGGCGAGGGTGAGGCGTGATCCTGCCCCGGGCACAGGGAAGCCTCCTTGGGCTCCGGCTGGGCCACCTGCCAGCCCCATTTGCCTAATGGGTCACGCAGCTCCTAAAATGCGGGTGGGGGGGAGCGGGGGGGCAGGGTACTGCTGCGTGGATTCCCCCCCAGGAGCCTGGGATGGATGGACAGGGGTTGGGGGGGTGGGAAGTCCAAGGCTCAGCCCCCCTGCCATGCCTAGCTCCCCCCTCATTGTGCTAGCAGGGCTGGGGGGCAGCGGGAGGGCATAAGGGTGAGTCAAGCTGATGGGATGCAGGGAGCACAGGCCTGGAGCCCCCCTGTCTCCCCCCAGCCCCCTGCTCCTTTATTTGCCCCCACCCAATGCCAGGAGGGTGAGGAGCTGGGGCAGCTGAGGCTTTCTGCCCCCTGGGCATGGAAGGGGTTTATAAGGGGTGGGGTGCCCTGTGGGGTTAGGGAGGGGGCTCCAGGGTGTGGGCCGGGCAGAGGGATAAGAGCCCCCCCACGCCCCAACCATGCCAGCCTGTCCCCGGCACGCTAGAGCCCATGAGTGCAGGCGTGTCACATGCCGCCCAGGCACTCCTGCCACACGCAACCTGTCCCCTGTGACCCGCTGCTCACACAGCTACAGCATGCAACATGCGTGTGCCATGCACCCTTCCCATGCAATCCCCCCCGCATCCTGCTGTTACCCCGGGGGGGGGCAAGAGCCCTCCCCCACCCCCAGAGAATCTCCGGCCCCCTCCCCCCACCCTGTCTCCTCCCCACAGCCACCCCAACCCCTCCATCACCCTGCGCTGCCCCCGCCCTCCCCTCCCAGCCTTTCTTCCCCGGTGACGTCTGGACAAAGCCCCGCGATGGGCGCTCAAAGGGGGAAACCAAGCGGAAGAATCGCCCCTTCCCCCTCCCTGCGGGGCGGGGGGCTCCGGCCCCCCCAGCCATTGCCACCCACATGCAGCCCCCCCTTCTGTGTTCAGGCTGTGCTGCCCACCCTGCCAGTGCCAGGGGATGGGGGGGCACAGGGAGCTGCATCCCCCCACTACTGATGGGACCCAGCATCCCGTGCCTCAGTTTCCCTGTTGTAAAATGAGGGGAGGGGGTTTCTTCCAGCATGGTGAATGCACATGCGGGGCATCTGTGCTCACAGGAGTAAACGTGTGTGTGTGTGTGTGTGTGTGTGCATGGCTACAACCTACACCCCTGTTACATGCCTATATGGACACACACGGGTGTGTTGGCATGTCTGGACCTACAAGAGGAAGTACGTGTGTGTACGTGTGTGTGTGTGCATGCGCATGCCTGTGTGGGTGCACATCAGGGTGTTTGTGGTGTGTAGACTGCACACAGGGGATGCGAGTGTTTGCATACGTCTATGTGGGTACAAGTGGGCATGCCTGTCCGTGGGAGGTGTGCGCATGTGACTGTGTCGCGTGTTTTTGCATGAAGCCCATGGGCGCCGTGGCTGCATCAGACCCTGAGCCCCGGGTCTCAGGATACCCGGATACTATCTGGACCCGGGGGGGTCAGCTGGGCTGGGTCCTCCCTCGCTCACTCAGTGCCTCAGTTTCCCCTCTGTTTGCAGGGGCCAGTCCTCCTGGGGACCCCCAGCCCTTCTCCACCTCCCCCCAGAGGCCCCTCTCCCCCCAGTGCCTGCCAGTGGCTAATGGGGGGCACTGGGGGCTGGGTCAAGCTGTGATACCCCCTCCTCATGCTCCTTCCCACCCCCAGCTGCCCAGCTGGCTGCCAGCTGTGTCCCAGCTGTGCCCCCCACACACACTTGAAAGGCTCCGGGGATGGGGACTGCCCCATTTGGTGGGCTGCGGAGGGAGCAGGGGTAGATGTGGGGTGCATCCTGCCCAGCCCAACCCTGGGGGAGCTCCCAGCCCAGCCCAGTTTGGCTGCGGGCTGCGCCAGGAGCCAGCCCCACCCTGGAGGGCCTGGGTGGAGCCTCGTTTGGGAGGGGGATGCGTGTCCTAGCCCCTGTACTGCAGGGCCTGGCTGGGAGAGTCTCTGAACCCCGCTGCCGCCATGATCTGGGGGGGTGTCTCTGAGTGGCTCTAGCCCCTCCTGCCCCGGGGGCCCTGTCCTGAGGCCCCCCGCTCCCACCCAGCCTGGCCTGGCCCCAAAGCAAACGGGCTCTGGGCCACGGCCAGACGAGCGCGGGCGGCGAGCGCCTGCCCCGGCGGCGGCCAAGTCATAACAGAGGAGCGAGAACACCCACCGCGCTGCCGGATCAGGCCCGGGCCCTCGCTAGGCCCTGTTCCCATGGCGACCAGCTGGGGCAGGAGGGGCTGTGACATACTATGGTGGGGGGTGCCTGTGTGCATGTGTGCTTCGTCATGCATTGAGATGGTGTGCTATGTGCGTGTGTGTGTGAGTATGCAGGCATGCACCAGGATGGTGTGGTGCACACGTGCGTCCGTGTGCCTGTGCGTGCAGGCATGCAGACTGCCATGCATTGGGATGGTGCACCACACGTACATGTATGTGCATGTGTGTGTTGCATCATGCAATGGGACAGGGCGGTGCCAGTATGTGTGTCTCTGTGTGTGTACGTGTGTATGCGCGTCGTCATGCAATGGGCTGGTGCGCCGCACACGTGTCTCTGTGTGTGCACATGGGTGTGTGCGTGATCATGCAATGGGATGGCACGGTGCCCGTGTGAGTGTGCACGTGCTATTGTGAAATGGGTGGCATGGTGTCATCATGCGATGGCAGGCCTAAGCACAGGCTGAGCCCCCTCGGGGGGGCTCTGGGGCCTGTGGAAGAACCCCCCACAGGGCCTGGCCCAGGGGGGAGAGGCCCCCATCCCCAGTACAGCTGGAGCGGGGGCAGAGGGGGCTCCAGGTGGCTGAGAGGGCAGTTCAAGGGGAAACTGAGGCACCAGAGCAGTGTGGGGAAGGCTGGCAGAGGGTGGGAGGGTCCTGGCTGAGCCCCCCAGGAGAGACCCCTACTCCAGAGGCAATGGGGCCGGGGCTCCCTCTACCGGAGACCACAGGGCATGGCAGCGTGTGTGCTGCACAGGGGGGGGGGCTGGGGTGTGTGCGGTGCTGACCCCTTGCCCTCTGCCTCACAGGCTCCCCCCTACCCTGGCACGGATGCACGCCTAAGCCGGCCCACACGTGACGCAGCATGTTCGACCCTGCCACCCCCTCGGGGGGCAGCTACACCGATCACTGCTACCTGCGGCCCCTGCACGGGCCTGGCGCTGCGCAAGGTGGGTCCTGTCCCCCCCGGGTGTCCGTCTGTCCCTGCTCCCCACCCCCATGGACCCCCACTCCTGCACACCCCTGGTCTGTCTGTCCTGTACTACCACGTTGGCTGGTGCCCGGGGGTGCCAAGGATTCTGGCCCGGCTCTGGGTGGCCAGGAGGGGGTCTCCGGTATTGACCCCCCTCCCGGGGCTGCCTCTGTCTTGCAGGCCTGGGCGACTACTCGCTGTGCCCCCCCTGCCCACCCCCCAATGGGCCGGGCCCAGGGCCGGGGCTGGGTGGGGAGCCGGGGAGCAGCTCGGAGGTCACGGGCAGTGCCCGGTTTGCGCCCCGGGGGGGGCCCAAGCTGAGCAAGAAGCGGGCGCTGTCCATCTCGCCCCTGTCCGATGCCAGCCTGGACCTGCAGAGCGTGATCCGCACCTCGCCCAGCTCCCTCGTGGCCTTCCTCAGCACCCGCTGCCCCGCGCCTGCCGGCTCCTATGGCCACCTCTCCGTGGGCGCCATCAGGTGCATGCCCGGGGGTGGGCGCGGGCAGGGGGAGCTTGGGGGCCAGGCCTGGCTCCTGGCATGGGGTGGGGGGGCTGCTGGGAGCCTGGACACCTGGGGTCTCTCCCTGTGGGGGAGGTGGTCCTACTCATCTGCTCTCCTGCCCCCCAGCCCATCCCTCGGCTACCAGAGCCCCCTGGCACCCCCAAAGGGGCAGGGCCCCGCATTCGGCCACCACCCCCCCATGCCGCCCTGCAGCGCCCACGAGCACCTGCCCCCCCGCCCCGGGCTCCTGCACCCCCCCCTGCCCCGTGGAGCCCTCAAGCACTGCCAGGTAAGATAGACCCCCCACGCTGCCTCCCCCTACAGGGGCCACAGACCCCCCCAGCCCACAAGGGCCACGGGGCAAAGCCCCGGCCATCATGACTGAGAACTGGCATTGCTCCATGCAAGTGCATTTAAAAAGGCAGACCCCCCTGCTGGGGATCTGCCCCGGGGAGGGAGGAGGGTTCGAGGCCCAGTCTGTGGGGATGGGGGGAGCCCCCCCTTGCCAGCGCTCACCCCATCTCCCCCCCAGCTGAAGGCTGAGCCCAGCATGGGCAGCCCCCTGGACGCTCTGGGCCCCGCGTGCCTGGAGGACTGCACTGAGGGTGACATCTCCAGCCCCGCCTCTACGGGCACACAGGTATGGACAACCCCCCCGCTGGGCAACCCCGCTGCAGTGACCGGCTGTGGGCAGCAGGGGGTGCTACCAGTTGGCTGCCCCCCACAACCCTGCAGCACCTGGGGGCACAGCTGGGGGGGGGCACTCTGGAGCCCTCATGGGACCCCCCTTGTGCCAGGACCCGCTGCTGGGGCTGCTGGACCCCCGGGAGGATCTGGAGAAGGAGGAGGGCCGGGCTGAGACCGAGGCCGTGTACGAGACGTGCTGCCGCTGGGAGGCCTGTGCCCGCGACTTCGACACCCAGGAGCAGCTCGTCCACGTGAGCCCCCCCACCCTGTGGTGCCCCTGTCCCCCCAGCCCGGCAGTACCCATCACTCCTGACCCACAGCCCCTGCCCCCCAGCCCTGCCTCTGCCCCTCACTTTATACCTGCAGCCCCCTGTGCCCCCCCAGTGGGTTTTGAAGCCCATGAATCAGCCTGTCCTGCAGAGCAGCTGGGCTGAGACCTGCCGAACTCACTTCACCTGTGAAGCCTGCCCAACCCCTGCTTGGGGATCCCCGTGTCTCCCACCCCACTGCTCCCTGACCCCTGCTACAGCTCCCTGACACCCCCCCCCCATCTCCCCCTGAAGCACATCAATAACGAGCACATCCACGGGGAGAAGAAGGAGTTCGTGTGCCACTGGCTGGCCTGCTCGCGGGAGCGCCGCCCCTTTAAGGCCCAGTACATGCTTGTGGTGCACATGCGGCGGCACACGGGGGAGAAGCCCCACAAGTGCACGGTGAGGCAGGGCTGGGCGGGGCGGGGGCACGGGGCTGGCGGGTGAAGGGTAGGTGACCATGGCAGGGGCATGGCGGGATGGTGGTGTGACAGGAGCATAGCCATGGCATGATAGTGGAGTAGCTGTGGTGTGACTGGTATGGCCATGGTGTGATGGTGGCGTGGCCATGGTGTGACTGGTGTGTCTGTAACGTGATGGTAGCATAACCATGATATGGCCATGGGATGATGGTGATGTGGTGACTGTGGCATGGCCATGGTGTAATGATGGTGTGACCATGGTGTGGCCATGGCGTGATGGTGCTGTGGTGGTGGGAGCATGACTGTGGCTTGACTGGTGTGGCCACGGGGTGATGCTGGCATGGCGGTGGCACAGGCATGGCTTGCACAGGGCAGATGGGTGGCTTGGCGATGGCACGGAGGGACAGTGGCACATGGGCAATGTGGGTGGGTGCTGATGCAGTGCCGTGCAGTTCGAAGGCTGCCACAAGGCCTACTCACGCCTGGAGAACCTCAAGACCCACCTGCGCTCGCACACGGGTGAGAAGCCATACGTGTGCGAGCACGAGGGCTGCAGCAAGGCCTTCTCCAACGCCTCCGACCGTGCCAAGCACCAGAACCGTACCCACTCCAATGAGGTACCCCTGCCCAGACCCGCCTTCTCCCAGATAACCCCCCACTTGAACCCCCCGCCCACCCCCTCCCAGATACCCCCCCCCAAATCCTGCCCATGCAGGAGATACACCCCTGCCTGGACCTGCCTGCCTGCCCACGCTGGAGATGCCCCCACCCCACCCCCTCCCAGATACCCCCATATGCAGACCCCCCACCCACCCATGCTGGAGATACCCCCCACCCCCTCCCAGATATCCCCCCATGCAGAGCTCCCACCTGCCTGTGCTGGAGATACACCCCACCCCATCCCCCTCATATTGCATGGGGCCCCCTGGCGGGGCCCATGTTAGGGGTGGGGAAGACAGGCCTGTGCTAACCCCTGCTGCCCCACCAGAAGCCATACGTGTGCAAGCTGCCGGGCTGCACGAAGCGCTACACGGACCCCAGCTCCCTGCGCAAGCACGTCAAGACGGTGCACGGACCCGATGCCCATGTCACCAAGAAGCACCGGGGGGACACAGGGCTGGGTCGGGCTGGGGTCCCCCTGGGACCGCCCATCGAGACGCTGCCGGAGCGGGATGGGGGCCGACGCGATGAGGCCAAGCGGCTGCCCCCCGATGCCGCCCTGGTGAGGGGAAGAACTGGGGTCAGCCGGGGGTGCTGTGCCAGCCCTGGGCACTGCCGGGGGGTGCAGTGGCCATGTGGGGGTGCAGGGGGGGAACCCGGTAGGCCATGGGGGCCACACTAATGCAGTGCCCCCCGTGCCCTCCAGAAGCCGCAGCCCAGCCCCGGGGGGCAGTCGTCGTGCAGCAGTGAGCGGTCGCCACTGGGCACGGACAGCGGCGTGGAGATGAATGCGCCACCCGGGGGCAGCTGCGAGGACCTGTCAGTGCTGGACGAGGCGGTGCCAGAGCCCATGGGCGCCTCGGGGCTGGCAGCGCTGCGCCGCCTGGAGAGCCTGCGCCTGGATCAGCTGCATCAGCTGCGCCGCCCCCCACCCGCTCGCGCCCCCACGCTGCCGGCGCTGCCCGGTACTGGCAAGACCCCCACGCTCCTCCCTGGGCTGCTGGGGCTGCTGGCACCCGGTGGGGTGGGGGGAGCATCTCAGTACCAGACACCCCCCAAAATGCCCCTTGCCACGGTCTGCTCTGGCACAGGGTCTCCATGCTAATGCCCCCCCCGCCCCCCACAGCACCCCCGGGGGAGATGCCAGGGCTGTGTGGCCCCCTGCCTGGTGCCCCCCACCGCCGCCTCCTGGAGATGTCGGGTGATGGAGCCAGTGAGCGCCGGGCCAGCACCACCAGCACGGTGAGCTCGGCCTACACCGTGAGCCGCCGGTCCTCGGCCACCTCCCCCTTCCTGCGTCCAGGTGAAGCCGGGGGGGTCCCGAACGGCATCGACGCTTACGACCCCGTGTCCCCCGATGCCAGTGGCGAGGTCGGGGGACTGCCGGGGCTGACACCGGCCCAGCAGTACCGCCTCAAGGCCACCTACGCTGCGGCCACGGGTGGCCCCCCGCCCACCCCGCTGCCAGGCACGGGCCTGGTGGGGCCCGGCGGCTTCCCTGGCACCTCTCTGCGAAGACACAGCACCAACGAGTACCCGGGCTATGGCCTGGCTCCCGGCACCGGGCCCCGCCGGGCCAGCGACCCTGCCCAGGCGCCCAGGCAGCTGCCCCCTGCCACCGCCCGTGTGCCACGGTACCGGAGCGCAGGCGCTGTCCGGGCCCCCGACGCCAGCCTGACACCCCCCGGCTTCACCCCCTGCGCACCACGCATCAGCGAGCAAGTCTTCCTGGAGAGCCTGGGCATGGAGGGGCTGCTGGATGCAGAGCCCTTCCTGGGCTACCCTGAGCAAGGCTTCCCCTGCCCGGCTCAGGGCCCGGCACTGCCTGGCGAGACTCCCTATGGCACCCCACATCGGACTGGGGAGGCTGGCCTGGCACCACCCGAATACTCCCTGCCCTCTTGCCAGCACGTGCGGGGCAGCCTTCCCGCACCATGGGACCAGCCCGGGTGCACCATGGATGTGAGCTCCGGGCCACCGGGCGTGGCTGGGACCATGGGCCACAATGCCCCATACAGCACCTGTGACCCACCCCGGGTGGCGGGCGCATGCCTGGGAGGCAGCTTTGGGGGGGGCCCGCGTTTCCCCCCAGCCTCTGTCAAGGCCGAGCACTTTGCGGCACCCAGCCCAGCCCTGCCACCCTGCCCCACGGCCAAGCTGCCCACGCCCTACGGGCACGCCTGCTCCACAGCCAGCGGAGGCTATGCAGGTGAGGGGGTGCCGGGTGCTCGCCGCCCCACCACGCCCACGCTGCAGGTCAAGGAGATGATGGTGCGAAGCTACGTGCAGTCCCAGCAGGCGCTGCTGTGGGGGGAGCAACGGGGGGGCCCCATGCCATGCCCGCCCCAGCCCTGCCCCGGCCCCCGGTACCCCAGCTACCCCCGTGGCCCAACCCAGCCCCCCAGTGCCCAGGGCTTCCCCCTGGAGCTGGCCCCCCATCCGCCTGGGCAGCACAAGCCCCCCGCCCGCCCAACCAGCCTGGCTTACCAGTCCGGCCCAGGGTATGAGCCCCCAGGCACCAGCCCCCGCCGCTTCCTGCGCCTGCCCCCACTGGCAGCACCCCCCGGAGATGCCCCCCTCATGTGCTACCCTGGGCAGGGGCCGCTCAAAGGCAGTGCCCATCCGCCCAGCTGCGGGGGCCCCGATCCTGGCTACGGGCCAGGGTCCGAAGGCCTCAAAGACAGCCCCTGGGGGCTGGGGGCGCCGGCCGGCTCCAGCCTGGACTCGCTGGACCTGGAGAACACGCAGCTGGACTTCACCGCCATCCTGGACGAGGCTGAGCCCGGCGGGCTGCTGCCCCCCCCCAGCCCTCCGGGCGCCCCCAACATGGCAGTGGGTGACATGAGCTCTATGCTGAGCTCGCTGGCTGGGGAGAGCCAGTTCCTCAACTCCCTGTCGTGAGCCGGTCGCTGGGAGCGGAGAGAAGCCAAAGAAAAAGAAGGGAAAAAGGCCAAACCTGGTGCCCGTGGCCAGGCTTCGCCCAGCCCCTGCCGCTCCCGGCGCTGTACATAGGGCGCTCGCCTGCTGGCTTTGCCGGGCACCATTAAAAAAAAAAAGATTTCCTCAGGGAAGCCCCATGCCTGCATCTGCCTTATGATCCTGTCAGCTGGGGGCGGGGGGGGGAATGAGGCACAGGAGTGCAGGGAGGTGGGGGGTGTGGTTAGGCTGAGGGCAGGGGGAGAGTGGACCCAGGGATCCGGGGTCCCAGCTCCCTCTCCTCAGCTGGACCTAGCTCATAGCTGCCAGCTGATGGGTCCCGCAGGTGCCCACAGCCCCCGGGGGAGCAGGGGTTAGTCACCAGGCCATGTGGGGGGGGGCCCTGGGGGAGTCTCTCAATGCCCCCATCCGACAGAAAGGGAAACTGAGGCACAGATCCTGGCAGCTCCCAGGGAGGTGGATGGGACCCAGGTGCCCCCCACCTCCGCCCAGGCCATGACATCAGGGGCAGGAGGGGGGCAAAGAGCCACTCGGGGCTGCCACAGAAGCAGCAGTGCCCCCAGCAAGGTGGGGGTGTTACATGCATGTACATGTGTGCACATCCATGTGCATGCATGTCAGACCTCCCCCCACCTTCTTGCTTGGACTTTCCTGGTTGGGGGCAGGAGCCCAGCTGGAAACTCCCAGGGACAGGGGCAGGAGGGGGGTTGCCTCCTGGGGCAGACCTGGGCCCCGGCCCTGCTGCGGCCTCTGGATCCCCCCACACCCCCCAGCACCAACCCACAGCTGGGGAAACTGAGGTACAGAAGGGAACGGGGCTTGGCCAGCCTCGGAGTTGGGGTGAGGGGGTGCCTCCCACCCCCTCTGCACCTCACCCTTCTCCCAGAGCTGGGCAGAAAAGCCAGGTGTCTGGCCTGCCAGTGCCCTGGCAGAAGCTGGCACTGTGCCCCCCTCCCCACAAGTCCCTCCCAGACTGGGCCCGCTCTGTGCAAGCCCACAGAGGTGGCATGGCTGGCAGGGGGAGCACCGGGCTCCTGATTGATGGGCTGAACTACTGACCTAGGCAGGTGCAGGTGGTTCGTAGCTGGCTGGTACCGGCCAAGCCCTGGCACTGCCCGGCATGGGGCTGCGGGTCGGGAGTGAGGGGCGCTGCAGGGCTAGCAGGGCAGGGGGCTGCAGCTCGGGAGTAAGGGGCACCACAGGGCTGGGTGGGTAGGGGCTGTGAGTCAGGAGTGAGGGGGCACCAGCAGAGCTCGGGGGGGCAGGGGCTACTCCGGGCTGCGGAGGTCCCGAGCTCCTGCCCCAACCCCCCATCACAACTGCGGCCGCACCCCGCCCCCTGTCCCGCTCGAGGTGTGAATTGTGGTCCGCACTTCCTCCCCACCAGGCCCTGCCTCGACTTCCTCCCCCCTCCTGACGCCCTTGACAGTGACCCCGCCATGCGGCTGGGGCTCCGCCCCATGCAGCCCAGAGGCCTGAGCGATGGGCTGTCCCTGTCCTGCCCCCCGAGGCCCAGGCAGGGTCTGGAGCTGTGGCCTGGGGCAGGGTGGGGAGGGAGGTGAGCTGGGCCTGGCCTCCACCCCGCTCCCCAGTTGAAGCTGAGGTCTGGCTCACCGTCCCCCGCCAGGAGCTGTCAGGCCCAGGCCTGGGCCCCAGGCCACCTCCACCATAGGCTCCTTCTCCGGACTGGGGAGGTGTCACCTGCACCCTTGGATTTTGGACAGGTCCAGCCCCCGCTCCCCATGCACTGCCCATGGCCGGGTGGGGGGCCACCAAGGGTCAGGGGGGAAATGTGATGTCAGCAGCAGCAGTGGACACGGAGCCCCTCACTCCCAACCCGCAGCCCCTGCGCGGGGCTGGTTCTCCCTGGAGCAGCGCAGCCAGAACCAAGAGAACAGGACCTGGGACCCCCCCCGACCCTGGGACCCCCCCCCGCCCAGACACCCTGCTGCCCTGGGAGGCCCCCCACCCCCTATGCAGCTTCAAACCCATCTTGGCCAGGAAGTGAGAGCGCATCTCCTGGAAGCCCCCGCCCACAGCTCCCAGCATGACAGGGCGGCTGGGCCAGGCTGCCCCTGGGTGCAGGGGGGGCTTTGAGGAGACAGGGAAGGAGCCTGGGGGGGCAGCTCCGTGCCCTGCCGGTGCCCCTCGCTCCTGACCGACAGCCACCGTGGGTCCCGCTCCCTGCGGTGGTGGTTGCGAAGGGGACAGGGCTGGGGCCTGGTAAAGGGCAGCCCCAGAGAAGTAGCCAGGGTGGGGGCAAGACGCACCAAGGGTCCATGCCCGGCCCCCAGAGGGTCGGTTTCTCCCTGGCCCCCAGGGGGGTCTCTGCCCCCCAGCTGGGGCTGCTGCGGTGTGTGGCACCTGGGCACTGTCCTAGGGGTGACGGTGCCCAGAGACAGGCCCCGTTCTGGGGTAGGGGTGGGGTCCAGCACCAGCTTTCCTGGCCTCAGGGGGGCCAAGGGGTGTCTACATGGCCCAGGCCAGCAGGGTCCGAGGCCGAGGGGAGCGGGAATGGGGGCACAGGCCCTTCCGCGTACTTCTGCGTGTGTTCGCACACATGTATGGCATGCCGGCAGCCCCCACAGGCCTGCACTTGTGCAGCTGGGGGCCCCCCCATTTCCCAGGCTGTCTGGGTCCTGTTCAACCCCGGGTGGGGGTGTTGGGGGGCTGCAATCCCAGGATGCTTTGCTCCTCTGCCTCCCCATGCCGCAGGCCTGGCGGGAGCCGGGGCCAGGGCCTGGTTTGCCTCTACCGGAGCCCAGCCTAGGCATCTCCCCAGGCCAAGAGGAGTTTCCCACCCCGCCCTCCCTGCCCACACTGGGGCTCGTGGGCTGGGTGTGGGGCTGGCCCCTGCAAGGGGAGTTTTCTCACCTGCAGCCACTGCGCTGCCTTGGGCGGGGGCCGGATGCTTGCGCAGCTCCACCCTGGGCAGGCGGGCATCACAGGGCTGTGGTGGGGGTGCTGACCCCTGGAGTCATGCAGGGACACCAGGGCTCTGCAGGGGGTGGGGGTGCAGGCCTGGGGGGCTACAGGCTTCTCGCCAGCCCCCACCCCCCAGCTCTCGCCTGCTGCAGCTC
Organism: Crocodylus siamensis; assembly: GCF_052110815.1. Taxonomy (NCBI): domain Eukaryota; kingdom Metazoa; phylum Chordata; order Crocodylia; family Crocodylidae; genus Crocodylus; species Crocodylus siamensis. The sequence goes on from NC_143400.1 coordinate 6,685,057, forward strand.
TGCCCTTCGAGGCCCTGGGAGAGGTAAGATTCCTGCAGAGCCTCCCCTGGAGATCGGCCTGAGTGGGGGACCCGGTCCCATAGACCCTCCACCCTGGGGGGACCCACAGCCCCAACTTGGCAGAGACGTGGCCACCCCAGCGCCAGCCCGGTTGAGTCCATGGCACCCAGCCCTGCCGGTGCCCCTCACTCCTGACCCGCAAGCTGCTGATGCCCCAGCAAAGGGCTGTAAAGGAAAAGGCCAACGCTCCCCCCGCACACACCGTCCCTCCCCACTGCCACTTCGTCAGTGCCCCTGGCAAGGAAGGGCTCCTGCCCCAGGGACAGGGGTGTGAGGGGCTTCAGGACGCCCAGTTGAAGCCCCTCTTGCCCCCACCCACTCATCAGGCCAAGGGAGCAGCCTGGGGGTCCATCACACTGCTCCCTGAAGGGCTCCCTGGTGGGGAGGCACCCCGGGAGGGGCCCCAGGGAGTTGTACCCCCCCAGCATGGGCTGGGCGAGGCACGTGATGTGGTCGTAGGGGTGGGGCTGTGCCCCCGGGAGACTGGGGACAGATATTGCAGGCAGGTGGGGGCATTGGCAGGGGCTGCAGGTCGGGAGTGGGGGGCACAGCAGGGCCGCGGGGCGGGAGTGCGGGACACCTCTCGCTGAGGCTGCTGCCTCCCCCTCCCCAGGCGCGATGCTGAAGCCCCCCCCGCCCCCGCTGCCCGCCCCGTGCTGCCAGCGGGGCTGCGGCCGCCCCCAGGCCGAGCCCCGCGGCGCCGGGACGCGCAAGCTCAGGTGCGGGGCCCGCGGGGCCGACGTCGAGGATGAGCACGAGCTGCGGCAGCACCAGCACCCGCACAGCGGTGAGACCCCCCCACCCCGCAAGACCCCCCTTTGCCCTTGCCCCGCACCGGTCCTGAGCGCGGGGTCCCCGCAGGGCCGGACCCGGTCGCCCGCTTCAGCCGCCGCCGCTTCGCGTCCTCCTCCTGCCTCCCGCTGGCCCCGCTGCGGGCCCGGGCCGCCGCCGAGGAGCCGCTGGACCTGTCCCTGCCCAAGGCGGGCGGGAGCCCCCCCGCGCAGCCCACTCCCGCTGCGGCCCCGCGGCCCGCACGGGGGCCGCGGCGGCGGCGGCTGCAGCGCACCGGGGACGGGCTCTACGCCTGCGGGCTTTGCCCCAAGACCTTCCACAAGAGCAGCTCGCTGCTGCGGCACGAGTACGAGCACACGGGTGAGTCCCGGGGGGGCTGGGGGGGCGGCGGGGGGGGCCCGGCCCGCACTGACCCCGCCTCGCCCCCAGGCCGGAGGCCACACGCGTGCGGGGCCTGCGGGGCCGCCTTCAAGCACAAGCATCACCTGCGGGAGCACGCGCGGCTGCACTCGGGCGAGCGGCCCTTCCTCTGCCCGCGCTGCGGCCGCCGCTTCGCCCACTCCGGCTCCTACTCGCAGCACGTGAAACGCCGCCACCGGCCCGGGCCCGACCCCCGCCCCGAGCCCGAGCCCGAGCCCGAGCCCGGGGGGCGCCGGGAGCGCGCCGCCGCCGCCCCGCAGTGGACGTGGGGCGCGCCCCCCGCCGCCGGGCTTTTCTGAGGGCAGGAGCCGGTGCAGCCACGGACGCGCGTGGAGGGGGCTGCGGCGCTCAGAGCAATAAAGGAGCGAGCGGCTCGGACGCCTGGCTTCTGTGTCCGGATGCGGGGAGCGGGGCAGCCTGGGTCGGGACGGTGGGGACCGGGGGGGGCACCCAGGACGTCGGGGGTCTCCCTCAGTCGCAGACCGGGGTCGGCCAGAAGTAGGAGTCGGGGGCGGGGAGGGCAGACCCCGGACGCTGCGCGGCGGGGTGGGGGGGCTCCACCGCGCTGTGAGACGGGCCTGGGCTCTGCGGGACTCCCCCTAGCCCGAGGGGGCTGGCTCCGGGCCGGCCCTTCCCCTTGCCCCCATCCCAAGACACACAGAGCAGAGACTATGCGTCCGGAGCCGGCAGCTTTACTGGGCGGGGAGTGTAACACGGCCCCGATCGGGGGGGGGGGTCAGGGCTCGGCGAAGACGCGCGGGAACTCGTTGAGCAGCAGCTCGACCACGCGGGGCTGCGCGTCCACGGCCGCCGCCAGGCTAGACACGTCCCGCTCGGGCCGCAGCAGCGTGGGGCCGAACACGATGCCCAGGTTCTGCCTCGTCATCCGGTTCGTGTCGGCGTGGGCCGTGACCCTGGGGGGCGGGGGGGTCAGCCCGGCCGGTGCCCCGCGCTCCACCCGCACCCCCACCCCGGCCGGTGCCCCGCACCCCCGCACCGCCCCCAGCCCGGCACTCCCACCGGTGCCCCGCGCTCCACCCGCACCCCCGCAGCCCGGCCGGTGCCCCGCGCTCCACCCGCACCGCCCCCAGCCCGGCCGGTGCCCCGCGCTCCACCCGCACCTCCCCCCCACAGCCCGGCCGGTGCCCCGCACCCCCGCACCGCCCCCAGCCCGGCCAGTGCCCCGCGCTGCACCCGCACCGCCCCCAGCCCGGCCAGTGCCACTGCCCCTCCGCACCTGCGGAGATGCGCTAGGAGGTAACGCAGGGTGTCCCGGTTGGGAGCGGGGAGGCTCCGCACCAGCTCGGCCGCCTGCAGCACCCGCTCCTCGGCGTCCGGCAGCTCTGCGGGGAGGGGGCAGCTCCGAGCCGGCACCTGGGACCCCCGGCCCGCGCCCCCCTCCCCCCCGGGACTCCTGGGTTCCTCCGATCATCACCCCCAGCCCCCGGCGCCTGGATCCCTTCAGCCGCCCCCTCCCCCGAGGTCCCTCCCCTGCGGGGGGGTGGGGGGGCACTCACTGGCGGCTGCCGCGAGGGCCAGGCCGGGCTCGGTGGGCACGAGGGGCTCGGGCAGCTCCCGCAGGAAAAGCTTCAGGGCTCCGGTCACCACGTGGATGTCGTCCCACTCGGGCTCCCGCAGACTCAGTCGCTCCCCTGCGGGCGGGCGGCGGCGTCAGCCCCCCCCCCCCATGCGGGCCGAGCTGCGCCGGGGACCCTGCCCCTCCACCGGGCCTGGCGGGGGAGGGGGTGCCTGGAGGGGTCGCGAGGGGGGCGGGTGATCTGGGGGGACCCGGGGGTAAGTGGGTCCCGAGTGGCCGGGGGCAGCTGAAGGGTCGGGGCAGGTGGTCGCGGCGGGGGGCGGATTAGGGGGATCCAGGGAGGTAGGAATGGGTGATCCCGTGGAGGGTGGGGGCTCCCGGGGAGGTTGGGTGCCCAGGGGGGTCTGGGGGCAGGGGGTTGGTCTTCTCGGGGGTCTGGGCGCTCCAAAGAGGGTTGCAGGGGCTCCGGGGGTGCCAGGGGGGCTCCGGGGTCCCTACCTTGTCCCGGCAGCTCGGGGAACACGTACCGCCCGTCCGAGGTCACGGCTCGCTCTGCAAGACGAGGGGGGGGGTGAGCGGTGCTGCCTGCGGGCCCGGGGGGCGGCAATGGGACCCCCGCCCCCCCGGGCTGGGGCCGCTGCTCACCGCGGTCCACGGTGAAGCGCAGCTTCTGGATGACAGCCAGGTTCCCGCTCACCCGGTAAATCCCGTCCACGTCCAGACCTGGGGAGGGGGCAGCGCTGAGACGCCACTCTGGGGGCACAGGCCCGGGGGGCGCCCCGGGGGAGGGTCTCGGGGGGTCCCGGTACCTCGCTCCTCGACGGCGCGCACGCAGAGGCGGACGAAGCGCGGCACCGTGTCCCCATCGCGCTGGCAGAGCGCGTCCAGCCGGCACCCGAACACCTGGTCTGGGGGGGCAGGCCGGCTTGGGGGGGCTGCCCCGCCCTCATCCCCCCGGACCCCCAGACCCACCACCCCCCGGACCTCCCATGACCCCCCTGCCCCCGCCACCTACTACCTGGACCCTCCCCCCCCTCGTCGCAGCCCCTTCAGGGGTCACCTCCCCGCAAGACCCCGCTCCTGCCCCTGCCGGAGTCTGGGGGCTCATTGCGGGATTTGCATCGAAATCCCCCCGGGGGGGCAGGGGATCCTGATTGGGGAGTGGAGGAAGGGGTCTGGCAGGCGGCGGTGCAGGGCTTGACCAGGGGCTAGGGAAGGGCGGGGGCTCCAGGCAGGGTCTCCGAGGGGTCCGGGGGGGTGGGTTTCAGATGGGGCCCAGGCAGGATTCCTGAGGGTCCCAGGGAGGGTGCCGGGGGAGGGGTCCCAGGGGATAATCGGGGAGGCTCCTGGGGGGTGAGGGAGGGGTGCTGGTAAGGGTCCCTGGGGGGGGTCTGGAGGGGGTCTCACCTCGGATGAGTCCCTTCTCCTGTAGGCTCTGCAGCGGCGGCCGCTTGGCGATGAAGCGCCGCAGTTTGCTCTTGACCCGCTTCTTCTCTGAGCTCCGGGGGACGCCTGGGGGGGCCGCGGCGTGAGAGTAGCCGGGGACCCCCGAGCCCCCCCAAGCACCCCCCTCATTTCCACCTACCTGGGGAGTCACTGCCATCCCTGTCCTTCAGCCTCAGTCCTTCGTCGTCCTCATCTGCACTGAAGTCCAGCAGCTCTGCACTGCCAGCCCGGTGCAGCGAGTAGGACAGGGGGGAGTCCAGGGGGTTCTCCCGGTCCTGGGGGCGGAGGGCGTCAGGGGGCTGCAGGTCGGGTGTGAGGGGCACTGGCAGGTCTGGGGGGGCAGGGGAGTGAGGGGCACCAGCTGGGTTGGGGCAGGGGGCTGCAGGTTGGGAGTGAGGGGCACCCACCGGGCTGTGGGGACAGGGAGTAAAGGGCCCTGGCCAGATGGAGGGTGGGCGCAGGGGACTGAGGGTTGGCAGTTAGGGGCACCAGCAGGAGTGGGGGGGTAGGCGCAGTGGGTCGGGAGTGAGGGGCCCTGGCCGGGCAGGGGGCTGCAGGTCGGAGTGAGGGGCACTAGCTGGGGGGTGGGGGTGCGTGGACTCACGAGGCGGCGGATCACGGCGCGGATGCCCTGGTACCAGCCCTGGATCTCTGCCTCATCGTCCGACTGGAGCAGGAATTCGTTGCCTGTCACTGTGCGGAACTGGGGGGGCAGGTCAGGGGTCAGGGCTGGGGGGGCAGGGGCAGGTGGGGCAGGCTGCCCCCTCCCAGCCTGGTCCCCGCTCACGTGGATGACGTTCTTGCGGCTGGACAGGTCCCGTGCCCAGTCCAGTGCCGCCCCACGCAGGTCCACGCTGCTCTCGGGTCGGCTGCAGCCCGGCTTCTGAGGGGCAGAGGTCAGAGGTCAGGGTCTGTGACCCCTGGCCTGCAGGCCCAGCCTGCCTGGCCCTCCCCCCTAGCGCCCTCCACTCACCCCTGCGGCCGGTGCCGGGGCCTTGGGGTCCTTGTAGAAGATGAGGCTGTTCCCGGCCAGCACCACCCAGGAGACCCCCCAGCTCTTCCTGGGGGGAGACATGTGAGCAGGGCTCCCTCCTGGCCCCCGGCCCAGGCCCAGCTCTCTGGTCCTGGGGGTGGGGCAGCACCCAGCTGTGGGGTCCTGGTCCCCCCAGCCCCTCAGGGAGACTGTGGCCATGAAGAACCCTGTACCTGAGCTTGCGGCCACCCTCCGCGATCTTGGTCTTGTTGAGCAGCCCGAATCTCTCCACCTCCTGGCGGGGGGGCAGGGATCAGGCCCAGCCCCCCTGACCCTCATAGCCAGTACCATAGGTCCCCCAGCTCTTCCCCCTCTCCAGTCCCAGGCTTTGCAGGGGGGGCTGTGCTGGTGAGTCCGGGGGGGGTGGTCAGGGGTCACTCACATGGGGCAGGTCTGGGAGCCGGGGGGTGGCGTCGGTGCTGGGAGGCTCGAGCCCCAGCCAGGCCTCCAGGCCGTGGTGTGAGCGGTTGCGGCGGTGCGTGGCCTGGAGGGACAGGGGTGATGGATCCAGGGCCCCAGGGACCCCCCCCAGTCCCCCCTATCCCCCAGGCCCTGGGGGTCTCACCTTGGGGGTACGGCTCTCAGGCAGGATCATGGACCTGGCATAGCTGAGCCGCCCCAGCCGGCCTCGGCTCCCCTCTCCTACCAGCTGCAGAGGAGCTTCTGGGGGGCTCTCTGGGGGGGTATCTGGGGGGATCTCTGGGCAGGCATCTTTGCTGCTGAGATCTGCGGGCACCAGGCTCTGCCGGGGAAGAGAGTTTAGCTCAGCCTGCGGGCCCCAGGTGCCCTCCCCACCAGTGCACCTCACTCCTGACCCACCGTCCCCCGCAACCGGTGCCCACCCCGGCAGTGCACCCTGTGCCCTGCTCCCCAGCAGAGCAATTAGCACAGAACCAGCCAGCGCCCGGTGGGCAGCCTGGGAGCCAGTGACCAGGCAGGTTGGGGAGGGGGCTGTCACATGCCAGGAGAGGGGGCACTACATGTGTGAGTCCAAAGGACAGGTGTGCACAGGCTGGTCTGGGGATGCTTCTGTGCAATTGTGATCACACACACGCATGTGCAGCCAGGAGCAGTAGCTTGCACACACATGTGATTCCACATATGTATGCACACAGGAGCAATACCTTGTTACATGCATGCAGGATCCCATGTGTGTGCACATGGGGGGGTGGCTTGCATGCACTCATGCTAATACACACGTACATACGGGGTGGTACATTACTGGGAACAGTCCCTGTGCATGCACATGCAATCACCTGGGTGCGTGCACATGGGTGCAGTGGCTTGCATGCACATGGGATCACACGTTTGTGCACAGGGACTGTCCACTGCATGCATGTGTAATCATGTGTGTGTGCATATGGGACAATGGCTTGCATGAACTCGTGCATGCGTCCAGGCCAGCAGCCCAATCCCTGTGCTGGCAGGGGGTCACCCCAACCTCCCTTCCCCCAAAGCTAGGGGGCCTGTAACCCCCACCCCATGCCCACCGGTTCACGGTGGCGTCGGGGCGGCTTCCAGGACTTGTCGCCCGTCTGGCGGTTGTAAAAGTAGCAGCGCCCAGAGTCCGGGTCAAAGTGCCGCTCCCAAGCATCCAGCACCTGCAGCGGGGGGCACCCGGGGCTGGGGGTGGGGGGGTCACCCTGTGGCCGCTGCAGCTCTGCCAGGTTGTAGTACAGCGGGGAGGGCTCCATGGCAGAGTCGGGGGCCAGCGCCTGTGGGGAGGGGCAGTTACCTGTGGGCCCCAAATCCTGCCCCCCCCACCAACCACTCCCTCACAAGGGGTCCCTGACAGCAAGGTGCTGTGGGTCGGGAGTGAGGGGCACCGGCAGGGGTAGGTGGGCAGGGGGCTGTGGGTTGAGAGTGACGGGCACAGGCAGGGCTGGGCTGGCAGGGGTCTGTGGCTTGGGTGTGAGGGGCACTGGCAGGGCTGGGGATGGGCAGAAGTAAGGGCATTGATCTGGTCCAGCCCTGCTGGTGCCCCTCACTCTCAACTCGCTGCCCCCTGCCCCTCAACCTCACCCGTGCCATGCCCCTCACTCCTGCCCTGCAGCCCTGCCCCAGTGCCCTGTCCCTCCCCAGCTTCCCCTGCACGCTACAGCCACCTCCTGCTCTGGCCCCCACCCCAGCCCCCTGCCAGCCCAGGGAACCCCGGAGTCCGGGGCAAGGGCTCACTTGGCCTGGGCCTTGCCGGAGGTCAGCGAGGGGCCATGCTGCCAGGGGAGCTGAGCAGGGCCCTGGTAGGGCGGCACCCCAGGGCCCCTCCCCCGCGCTCCCCACATCCTGTGCAGGCCCGCCCCCCCCCAGCTGCATTTCCCTCCATGGGCATAGAAAAGAGGGAAGAGGAAGTTGTGTGTGGGTGTCAGGGGGAGGCTCCTATATGAGGCCAGGGCTGGCAGTGGGGAGCTGCAGGGTGGGCAGGGGGCTGTGGGTCGGGAGTGAGGGGCACTGGTAAGGCTGGGTGGGGGGCTGCGGGTCAGCAGTGAGGGACACTGGTAAGGCTGGGCAGGGCAGGGGGGATGCGGGTTTGGACTGAGGGGCCTGGATGGGGCTGGGAGGCAGGTCGGGGCAGCTGTGGCACATGCATGTTCACGCCTAGGGCCCCCACTCACCTCCGGGGTGCAGACCCTTTGGCCCCCCTCATCCCCCTGTGACCGGCGCCGCTCGGGCAGGGACTGGCGGGGGGCTGTGGCCATGGCCGTGGTTGTGGGCAGGTTCTCCAGAGACCGGACCCGTGGCAGTGGGAGTCCTGGGGGGGGGCAGAGACCCCATCAGAGCTTCCTGCAGCCCCTGTGGGACACCCCCCAGCCCAGCGCCCCCTGTGGGGTGACCCTGGGGCCGGCCCCCATGGCTGAGTGCCCCTAGGGCTGGGTCAGGCCAGACCGGTGCCCCCTCTCATACACACACGTAGCACTCACCTGCGGAGCTGGGCAGCTCCATGCTGGCCCTCTTGGTCCCGCTCCCTGTCTCCGGCGTGCCCTCAGGGGGCACTGGGGCCACGTAGGTAGCGGGCACGAAGATGGGGCGGGTGCGGCGGGAGGCACCTTCTCGCCGCACCTGCCACCAGTCCTCGTTGGCCTGGCGCAGCAGCCGGAAGCGCTCGCCGGCCGCGATGGCCACGGGGCGCCCGTCCGCACCCACGTAGGCGTAGTCATACAGCGCCTGCAGCCCCATGGCTGGGGCTGGTGCCCGGCGCCACGTCCGCCCCTCCAGCCACCACCGGGCGGGCAGCATCGTGGCCAGGGTCAGGTGTGAGGGGGCGGGCTGGATAGCTGCACGGAGAAATGGGACCCATGGCTGAGTCTAGGGGGCACCAGTTTTGGGGGGGGCCCTAAGCTACAGGAAGCCAGAGGCTGCTGCAAGAGGAAGCCGGCACGCGCTGTGGCTTTGTCTCAGCGGTGTGGCAGCCACTGGCGGGGGCAGGGCCGCGGGCTGAGGGGCAAGAGCTTTGGTGGGAGGCAGGCCAGAGGCTGGGGGTTCAGCGTGCAAAGGCAGGGCCTGGCTGGGGGGTTAGGGCACTCATGGTACCCTGGGGGCTGGGACTGAGTAGGGGGGAGGGGGTGGTCTCTCCAGCCTGGCAGAGGGGCAGGACACAGCCTCAGGTAGGTCACAGCCTCCTCAACACCGTTCCCAGAGACCCATCTTCCCATTTCGTAGGTGGCAAGGTTGAGGCCAGGAGAGGAGGGGGCCTCGCTGGAGCAAGAACCCAGGCACCCTGGCACCATGGCCCAGAGCCCCACTGGGCTCCCCGGGCAAGGGGGGAGTCTCCCCTCGGGCCCCCAGCCCCACCCCTGGGACCTCCAGGCTGGAGGGGGCAGTCCTGACTTGCGGGGTGGGTGGGGGGAGGGGGGCACGGCAATGCCTGCTGATGCCCATAAAAGGAGACGTGACCTCAGTGCCGCGTGTGCGTCTCCCACCCTCCGCCTGCTGTGATGCTGGGCGCTACCGGGCTCCATCGGGGGGGGTCCCTGTGTCACAACCTCCCCCCACTTACCTCACCCCCGTTGCCTGCGTGTCTGCCAGGGAGGAGGGTCCGCCCCCCCATGTGACAGCTGCCAGGCCTGCTGTGACTTCCGCCCCCCAGCTCCCTGTGGCGGGGCGGGGGGGAGGCAGGATGCCTGGGCTCTTTGCTAGGAGGAAGCCAGGTGCAGCGGTTAGAGTGGGCCCTGACACCGGGGTCACGGGGGCGCAGCGGGGGGCCAGGACCCCGGGGCACAGACGGACACCAGGGTTCTGCCATAGGGGGAGGGGGTTGCAGCCCCCTGCCCACGCATGACATCAACCCATGACATCAGCCTCGGTGTGCAGCCGGCGCGGTGGCATTGTAGGTGATGTGCAGCCAGCCCTGGTGCGTTTTCGGCATGGGGAGGCTTCCCTGTGATGTTATGAACTAGGATGATATTTGTGGTGACATCATGAGGCTTTTGGGGGACAGAGTGACATCAAAGGGCATGCTTGTGACGTCATGGGATGCTGTTGGCACTATGGGGTGTTCTGGTGACATCATGGCACGGGATGATGATGTCATGCAGTGGATCTACTGACATCATGGGACAAGTCAGTGAGGGGCACTGGCAGGGCACTGCTCTGGTGACATCACGGGGTGGCAGCCGACACTGGGGGGGTGCGGGGTGCTGGTGGTATCTTGGCGAGCGCTGGTGACGTCATGAAACAAGACGGTTATATCACAGGGCGTTCTAGTGACTTTACGCCGCAGTGACGTTTCCGACAGGCGCGGCCGTGTGACGTGCCGGGCCCCGCCCTGTTTCGGTCGCCCTGGTGACTGCGGCTGCTTCCGCCTGGCGTCGCTTCCGGCCGCACAGTGCATGCCGGGGCGGAGGGGGGGCTCCCGGCGAGCCCTGCCCTCCCGGAGATGCGGCTGCACGTGGGCGCGGGGCCGCACGGGGCCAAGGTGCTCGCGGCCGCGTCCTGGGGCCCCCCCGGCACCGCCCCCGGCCTCGCCTGGGCGCCCCCCGGCGGTGAGACCCCCCCTCCGCCCCCCGCCTCGCCTTGCCCCCCCCGCGGTGAGACCCGCCGTCAGCCTCCCCCGGCCTCACCTGGGCCCCCTCCTCCGCACCCCCTTCCACACCCCCACTGGCCTCACCTGGGCCCCCCCCCCTCCGGCGATGAGACCCCCGCACTCCCCCGGGCATTGCCCCTGCGCTTGCCTGGAGCCCCCCCAGTGGTGTGGCCCCCACCTCCTGGTCTGAAAACCCCCGCTCCACCCTGGGGCCCCCCCCCGGCTCAGCAGACTCCCCCCCCCCCCCCCCCCCCCCCCGGCTCCCGCACTGGCTGTGAGATCCAGGCCTTCCCACCCCCTCACCCTTGCTGGCCTGGGCCTCCCTCAGCAGTGAGACATCCCCGCCCCCTGCTCCACACCCTCCCAAGACCCCCCACAAGGCACCTGCCCCCCCAGCAGTGAGACACCTCCCCCCCCCCGCATCCTTGCTCCGCACTGGGCCCCATGCTAACTCTCCCACCTGCCCCAACAGTGAGCGTGACTGCCCCCCACGCTACCCTGGGACAGCCCACCCCTCTGACACTCCCAGAGACCCTTGTTATTCCCAAGCCCTCCCCCCCCCCCACTCTCTGGGACCCCTGCTTCCCTCCCTCAAGTCCCCTGCAGCTCCACCCCCACCCGTCCTGGGCCCCAACTGCTTCCTTCCCCATGCCTCCTGCATGGCTCCCCCCCGCCAGAGCCCTCCTGCAGGACTTCCACAGCACCCCCCATAGAGCCCCCCCAGCTCTGACCCAGGAAGCCCCTGACCCCCCTGGAACTGTCCCCCAGATGCCTAACCCTCAGGGAGCCTCTGGACTCCCCCCGCCCTCCTCCCCAGCACCCTTCAGATGCCTCCCCCATATCTCTGGGTTGGGCCCTGCCCACAGGCCCCCCCCCGCCCCCCTCACTGCCTGGCGCTGACCCCCCACAGAGCACGTGGTTCCGTTCCTGACGCAGCCGTGCCTGCCGGCCCTGCAGCTGGACAGCGGCACCATCCTCTTCTCGCCCAATGCCATTTGCCGGTGAGGGGCACCAGGTTGGGGGTGCTGGGCATGGTGGGGAGGGGGCTTGGACTCCTGGGTCCTTTCGGGGATGGGACTGCGCTCACCCCCACTGTGCTGCGCCCACAGGTATTTCTTCCTCCTCTCTGGGAAGGAGCAGGATGACGCGGCTAACCAGTGGCTGGAGTGGGAGGCCACGGAGCTGCAGGTGGGTGTGGGGCCATTGGGGGGAGGTGTTATGGCATGGGCCTCTCCCTGGCTGTGGTTCTGCTCACCCTCATTCCCCCACCCTGGTCTGTCCCCCCCCAGCCGGCTGTCTCAGCTGCCTTGTATCTGCGGCTGGTGCAAGGGAAACCGGGAGAGGAGGCGCTGGGGCCTGTGCGAGAGGCACTGGCTCACGTGGACCGGGGCCTGGCTCGGCGTGGCACGACCTACCTCACCGGGGTGAGCGGGGCAAGGAAACTGAGGCAGGTGGGGGGGTGAGGTCTGGGTGCCATAGAGTGGGTACATTGACTGTGCCTGTTGAGAAGGGGCCCCAGGCTGTGACGGCATCAGAACACCGTGGCATTGCCATCTTGCCACCCAGGATATCATTAGAATACCCCCCACAATGTCAGCTGACACCCCGTGACATCAGCGATGTGCCCTGTGATGTCACTGCTGTGCTCCCCATCCCCTGGCTCTCACTGCCCTGTGACGCTCCCCACTCTCCCCACCAGGATGTGGAGTCAGTGGCTGACGTGGTCGTGTGGGGGGCCCTGTTCCCGCTGTTCCAGGATGGGTCCTGCCTGCCAGGTAGCGGGGTTTGGTGTGGGGGCTGAGGGGTCGGGGAAGCAGCTGTGTGCTCAGAGCTGACCCCCCTGCCCCTCCCTCACAGACAACCTGGGGCTGCTGGGCAGCTGGTTCCGGAGCATGAGCCAGCTAGCGCCATGCCGCGCTGCAGCTGCAGCCGTGCTGACCCCTGAGGGGGCGCGGGAGCTCCGAGCCCACCTGCAGCGGCAGCCGGTGCCCAGCCCAGCCTCCAAGCACCCAGCCACCAATGAGCCCGAGGTACCAGTCCTGGGTGGGAAGTCCCCACCTTGGCATGCTGGGAGAGAGGGTGGTTCTGAGCATGGCACTGGAGCTGTGTCCTGCCCACGTGGGCCCCCACCAGTATGCAGTGCTGCCCCTCAGCTGCCTGTGCCTGCAGGAGGAGGAGTCGGCTGAGCATGCCCTTTCAGAAGAGGACATAGCTGCCGCTGCCGACGCTTGGGCCCAGGGCACAGCTGCGCTGCCTGAACCCTGGCAGCCCCAGCACCCCGTGTGAGTATCCAGGGTCACGGGTGTGGCGACATGCCCTCTTGGCCTATGTCCTTTCCCGCTGGCTTGCATAGATGGATGTGGGGGGCAACCCCTCCGCTTCTTATGGCCCCCTCCTTCCCCCCCAGGCTGCCTGTGGCCGGCCGCAAGAATGTACTCATCACCAGTGCGCTGCCCTACGTCAACAATGTGCCCCACCTGGGCAACATCATTGGCTGCGTCCTCAGTGCCGACGTCTTCGCCAGGTAAGGTCCTGCCCCAGGGTCCCCAGGCCTGTGGGGCATGGCTGGCACTTCCCCCTGGGGCTGCATGGGGCTCTGGCAACAGGCACCTTACATGGAGCCATAGAGAAGCAGGGCTGGCAGGGAGCTCCAGCGGCCGTAACCAGTGCCAGCCTGGCTTGAGGCAAGATCAGCCTTATGCAAACCGGCCCGGGGATGTCTGTGATCTGAACTTGTGGCAAAACCAGTCAGCTCTCACCCAGCACAAGTCATCGTGCCCAGCCCTGCCACAGGGAAAGCAGGTGGCCACAGTGGCCTGTTGTTGTAAAAAGTTGTTAATATGTACTCCAGAAATAATTGTTGGGTACTGGATCAGAGCCTGGGTCCACTTCCCCTGTCTCGTATGTCGTGCAACAGAGGAGAGTTGGGGTTGGAAGGGAGACGGGGTCTGAACAAGGGTTTTTCCCCTATTCCTTTCTCACCTTCAGCCTTAGAGGTCAAGGACGCTCTGATGCAGATGCCGTGTCTATCACTCCTGTGCTCAGTAGCTCCCAATGCCCCTTTCCTCCAAGAAGGGGTCCAGGCTTTGGGAATCTGGCTGAATTCTCAGCTCCCCCAACCTCTGGTGGCCACAAGTCCTTTCCATCCCCACTTTCATTTACACATGGGGTGAAAAAGAACTTCCCAGTGTTTAGTTTTAAACTGACAACCTGCTGGTCTCATTCTCCTGCGGTCTTGTCTGGTGAGACAGTCAGGAATAAATTCCTAGTGACCTGCTCTTTGCCATTCAGGGTGTTGTAGACTCTTCTGCTCTCTTTGATGCTAAACAGGCCTGGCCTTGTATGTCTTCTCATGTGGAAGTGCCTCCAGGTGGGGGCTGTACCCCCTGCTACAGGGGAAGGCAAAGCCCCTCCAGTCTGTAGCAGTCTGACTAGGAGGGATGGTTGCTTCCTGACCCTGAGTGGAGGGGCAGGACCCTTTTGGGGTTGATGCCTAGCAGGAGCATTGGCACAGTCCCCTTGGCCCACCAAGCCTCCTGCACCCAAACTTTCAGGGAACCCCTGGACTTTGCCCCCTGGGTCCCCCTCACCTCTAGTTCCAGCCCTCTTGGGCCCCTCCTGGAGAACTAGATGGACCTTTGTGTCCTTCCTACCCCAGTCCCCATCCCCAGCCTGGGCTGCAGCCTATGAGGGAGGCTTCATGCCAGGAGTACCCAGGCCAGAGAGGGGGGTGCAGGGTGCCTGCATGTGCTAGCCCCCTGCCCCCGCAGGTACTGCCGCTTGCGGAACTGGAACACGTTGTACGTGTGTGGCACGGATGAGTACGGCACTGCCACGGAGACCAAGGCCATGGAGGAGGGGCTAACGCCTCAGCAGATCTGCGACAAGTACCACGCTATCCACGCTCACGTCTACCGCTGGTTCGGCATTTCCTTCGACTACTTTGGCCGCACCACCACGCCACAGCAGACCACGTAAGTACTGTTGGGGATTAGGGGGCACATAGCATAGATCCCCACCCCTTCCATATACTGAGGATGCCCTAAGTCTTGGGTAGGGGCACCCCCCTTTTCACTGTGTCGGGGGGGCTCTGGTCCCAGCCTCGCTGGGGCAGGCAGAGGTGGTCCTGGCCTCCTTCAGCCATCCCCTCCCCAACTCCAGGATTGCCCAGGACATCTTTGGGCGCCTGCTGGAGCGCGGGTTCCTGCGGTTGGATACAGTTGAGCAGCTGCGCTGTGAGCACTGCCAGCGCTTCCTGGCTGACCGCTTTGTGGAGGGTGTCTGCCCCTTTTGTGCCTATGAGGAGGCCCGTGGTGACCAGTGTGACAAGTGTGGCCGCCTCATCAACGCTGTTGAGCTGAAGGTGGGGCTGGGATAGGGCTGTGGCTGCCTTGGGGTCAGGAGAGGGCTGTGGGGGTCCCAGGAATGGGCCTGGGGTGCATCTGGCTGGGAGAGCATCACCGTCTGTCAGTGACACTTGATGGTCATCCTCCTGACCTGAGAAAGGGGCATTGTGGGATACAGGAGGTGGCTGGGGCTTGCCACCCTTCCCACCTCAACTCATGGCTCCGTGTCACTGGCAGAAACCTCAGTGCAAGATCTGCCACGATTCCCCAGTGGTGAAGTCCTCCCAGCACCTCTTCTTGGACCTGCCCAAGGTGAGTGCCACCCCTTGGACTGGAGGTGGGGGGACTCACCTGGTTCCCAGGGAGGGAATCTGGGCCCAACCCTGCCCTGCTAACCCCCAACCCTCGGCCCCCAGCTGGAGCAGCGCCTGGAGCAGTGGCTGGAGCAGTCATGGGCCACAGGGGACTGGACAGCTAATGCTCGCTTCATCACACGCTCCTGGCTCAGGGATGGGCTGCGCCCACGCTGCATCACACGGGACCTGGCGTGGGGCACACCTGTGCCCCTGGATGGCTTCCGTGACAAGGTGGGTGCTGGGAGGGGGGCACCCAGCTTGTGGCAGAGCTTTGATGCCATATAGTGGAGCTCACATGTTCTCCCCAGGTGTTCTACGTGTGGTTTGACGCCCCCATTGGGTACCTGTCCATCACGGCCAACTATACGGACCAGTGGGAGCGGTGGTGGAAGAACCCTGAGCAGGTGAGACCCACCCCAGGGATGTTGCTGGACACGGGGACTCTGGATCATGGTTGAAACCAGTCTTGGGGCTTGGGCTGGCAGAGAAAGGAGATACCCCAGATCCCTGGCCCTGAGCCCCCGTCTCCCTTCCCCCAGGTTGAACTGTACAACTTCATGGCTAAGGACAACGTCCCCTTCCACAGCGTCGTCTTCCCCTGCTCCTTGCTGGGTGCTGAGGATGGCTACACCCTGGTGAATCACCTCATCGCCACAGGTACGCCCAGCCCCCAGTTCAAATTCTGCCCCAAGTAGAGGAGTTATCGGGGAAGGAGGATTCTGCCCCCTGCTCAGCTCGGTTGCCCTACCGTCTCCTCCCCAGAGTACCTCAACTATGAGGATGGGAAGTTCTCCAAGAGCCGGGGCGTGGGTGTCTTTGGGGACATGGCCGAGGACACAGGGATCCCAGCTGACGTCTGGCGCTTTTACCTGCTATCGCTGCGGCCTGAGGGCCAGGACAGCGCTTTCTCCTGGGCTGATCTGCTGCTGCGCAACAACTCCGAGCTGCTCAACAACCTGGGCAACTTTGTCAACCGGTAACGAGTGGGCCATGGGGGCAGGGGCAGCGTGGGGGACTGGGCTGGGCAGGGCTCATGGGCTGTCCTCTCCCCCAGGGCTGGGATGTTTGTGTGTAAGTTCTTTGGGGGCTGTGTGCCAGAGATGGAGCTGAGACCTGATGACAAGCGGCTGCTGGCACGGGTGGGCCTGGAGCTGCGCCACTACACACAGCTGCTGGACAAGGTCCGGTGAGTGCTGGGGGGTGTGGGGGGCGCGGGCGGCATCTCCTCTTGTCCCCTCCTCTGGGTTCTGGCTTCACTCTATCCCATGCGCCTGCAGGATCCGAGATGCTTTGCGCTGTGTCCTCAACATCTCTCGCCATGGTAACCAGTACATCCAGGTGAACGAGCCCTGGAAGCGCATCAAGGGCAATGATGCTGACAGGTAGGAGGTTCAGCCCCCCTGCCCTGGAGGGCCACCGATTTGGCTGTGCCCAAGGCCAGCACTGAGTGCCTCCTTGCCTTGCAGGGGCCAGGCAAGCACAGTGACGGGCGTGGCAGTGAACATGGCCTGCCTACTCTCCATCATGCTGCAGCCCTACATGCCCAGCATCAGTGCTAGTATCCAGAACCAGCTGCGTGCCCCTCCTGCCTGCTGTGTGCTGCCATCCGCCTTTGTCTGCACCCTGCCCCCTGGGCACCGCATTGGCACGGTATATACAGAGTGGGGGGGGCTTGCAGTGAAAGGGCTACAGTCCATGGAGGGTTAACATCCTTCCCCCACCCAGGTGACCCCCCTGTTCCAGAAGCTGGAGAATGACCAGGTGGAAGCCCTGCGCAAGCGCTTTGGGGGTGGACAGGTGAGTGCCCCCTTCACTCCTGTGGGGCTTGCCCCAGGACCCTTCCCTCTTCTGCTCTTCCTCAGCCCTGGTCTCATCAGTCTAAGCTGGTGCCAGGGGTGTCTGCGCAAGGGCAGTAGGGGCTGGGGGCCAGGGAACCATCCCCCCCCACTCTTCCTTTCTGCTCTGTTCTCTCTGCTTTACTTCTCTCTCTTCTCCCAGCCTGAAGATGGTGCCTTAGAGCCCCAGGTAAAGCCCCCACCTGCTTTGCAGGGGGCAGGGCCAGGTCTGTTGGAGGAGGGGGGGTAACAGTGCATGGGGTTAAGTATAAGGAGGGGAAACCTGTGTGTTGCAGGTGACTTATGCCCCCCCGCAGGCCAAAGCTGCCCCACCCAAGCCCCCCACACCTGGTGTGGACCCCCAGAAGGTGAAGGAGCTGAGTGAGCAGGTGGCTAAGCAGGTGAGTGCTCCCTTCCCTTACCCTGAGCACAAAGCCCTGCCTCTCTCCACACCCAGAGGCTCACACAGTCTGTACCCACCCCCCTCCAGGGCACCCATGTGCGAGAGCTGAAAGCTGCCAAGGTGGAGAAGGGGCAGATCGACAAAGAGGTGGCCAAGCTGCTGGAGCTGAAGAGGCAGCTGGCATTGGTGGAAGGGCATCCCCCAGAGGCCCCTGCCCCTAAGGGCAAGAGAAAGAAATAAAGGGGAGGGGGCCAGCACCCCTCCCCGCCCCACAGAGATGGCAGGAGGTGGTAGGCAGGATACAAGAGTGATATATATGTACAATAAATACAGCTCCTAGTGCCTGCGCTTGCCCCCAGCTGTGGCAGGAGGGGGGTGGGGAAACCTTCAGTCTGCTGCCCCACTGCAGGGGGGAGGGGTCCATGGGAAGGGCCTGTCCGTAGAGCACTAGGCCTGGCGGAGATTCACCATGCGCTCGATGAGGGCAGCCCGTGTGGCCTCCACTTGGGTACTGAGGCGGTCAATCTCAGCCCGCAGCCGCGCGTTCTGTGCTGTCAACTCAGCCACGCGTCGCTCTGCCTCCTGCTCCCGCTCCCGTCGGCGCCGCCGCGCCCGGCCTCCCGCCAGCCGCTCACCCCGCTGGCGTCCAGTGCCCCCCTCTTCATCCTCAGGGCCCGTGTGGGCTGGGGAGCTGAGGCTAGAGTCAGAGCCTGGGGGGCCAGCAGGCGTGGGGGCTGCCGCATTTAGCAGCTCCAGCAGCTCAGCATCTAACTCAGGGGTCTCAGCGGGCACCGGCGTGTCCAGGCCCCAGAACAGGGCCGTGGTGTCCAGTGTGGCTAGGTCCTTCAGCTCCTCCTGCGGGTACACACAGGGTGAGTGGGGATGGAGGTGGGAGGGGAGTGGGGTAGTCCACTCACCCTAGGCCTGGCACTTACCTGCTCAGCTACCTTAGGTACCAGGGGCTGCCTGCCAGTCTCCTCCGAGGACAGCACCTCCTGCAGGTCCTCATACCAGGCCTCCAGCTCCCAGCTGGGTAGGGGCCCTGTGGCCCCCGCTCCGAGGGGCAGCGGCTCAGCTGCCATCAGCAACTTCAGCGTCCAAGTGGGTCAAGAAGCCTCGCTGTGGGTAGGGCATTGAGTCAGTGTGGCTGCCACCCCCCAACTTTGGGGTCTTAGGGTCCCTCCAGCCACCCTCCGTGGGGTGGCCCTGATGCCTCACCTGCTCTCAGGTGTGGTGATGTATGAAGACACACTTCCTCCGTGAAGACTGGGGGGGGGAGGGGAAGAGGTAGAGTTAAGCCTGATCCAGCCCCCCAGGGCTGGGCCACCCCAGCACATCTGGTCTTGATCCCACATCTGGTTCTGATCAGGCCGGCTGCTGGGATCCAGTTCCCCTCCCCCCTCTTTCCGGCTGGTTATTTTTAGCCCCCCTGATGCTGGCAGGCAGTCTGCTGTGACGTCACACAAGGATGGGGGAGTTGTTTTGGTCCAGCTGCGCCAGCCGGGCCATTCCCTCCCTGACCCGGGGCAGTTGTTGCCATTGGTGGCTCCAGGCAGGACCCAGGGAATTGCATTAGCTGCCCCAGGTGGGTGGGGGGAATGGGGCACCACGCTGGGTCCAGCATGTTGGGGTTGGGGGTGTCACCCCCCCCCACCGCGCAAAGCTGCCAGTATCCCGCACCCTGGGAGGAGATTGGGGGTGGGGGGAGGCTCAGGTACATCATGCGGGGGGGGGGCACCCATGCAACGTCATCCAGGCAGGGAAGTAGGACCGCCCCCCCCCGCAGCTTAGACAAGGGACCCAGGCGTCGGGGGAGGGGCAGAGGGGACCGCACCTTCCTACGCGGCCCGCGCTCGTCCCAGCTCCGGTTCTGTCGCCCCCGGCTCATTCTCGCCCGCATCGTCCGTTCGCTGCTCCGACCTCGCCAGCTATGTTCCCGTCGTCGCTGTGCGCCCTTTAAGACCTCCGCATGACGCAACCCTTGCGCCAGCCCCGGCCAATCCGCGGCCGCCGCCGCTGCTCTCGCCCAATCCGAACCGCATAGTCCTCGGGGAGCCCCGCCCCTCGACGCACCCGGAAGCGGCGCCCGCCCGGCCTCGGTCTTAAAGGGGCCGAGTCACGCGACTGGGTGATGCAAGCGCTGGCAACCGGGGGTGGCCCATGACGTCACGCCGCACCCCACCACCCCGCCCGTTTAAAGGGGCAGAGGCAGCGGGGGACCCCCAAAGTGCGGCGCCCCCAAAGGGGGAGGGCAGGGACTGGGGAGCCCAGAAGGGGTCAAACCCAGGGCGGGGGCCTACTGGGAACCCCGCCCCGTCCCATTCCCAACATGGGCATTGCAGCTGCCCCTCAAGCTCCCACCTGCCCCCCACCAACATGTATTATGGCTGCCCCCTAGGTTCCCACCTGTCCCTCATTCCCCTTCCCAGCATACATTGTGATTCCCCTCAAGTTCGCACCTGCCCCCCCCCACTCCCAGCATGCATTGCGGTGGCCCCACCCGGGCCCTTCCCCCGTGCGGGGGGAGGAATCAGCCCCTGAGTGGTGCCCTTGGCGCGGGGCACGCCGGGAGCGGCCCCCCTCCCGCGCGGGGCACGCCGGGAGAGGAATCCCCAGGGCTGCCCCCGGCGCAGTGCGCATGCGGGGAGGAAACGGCGCAGCCCCCTCCTCTTCCTGCAGCGGGTCGGGGCCGAGGCCGGAGGCGCCGGGCCCGGGAGCCCGGGTAGGTGCCGCCCGGCCCGGCCGCATCCGGGGGGCGCTGGGGCCGGGGCTGAGCCCCACGTGCAGGCCCGGCCGGGGCGGGGGGCGGCGCTAGGGGCAGCCCGGACACCCGAGTGCCGTCCGGGTCGGGGGATGGCTCGCACCGGGGCAGCCTGCACGCCTGGGCCCCGGCCGCGGGGCAGGAGCGGGGACGCTCGCTGACAGCGGGGCCCTGGCAGCCCCGACGCCCGCGTCCCCCTGCCCGGCCCTGACCCCCGCTCGGTCGCAGGCGCGGGCTAGTGTGGCGGGGCCGGCGGGGAGCGCCGCGGGGAGCCGCGCACGCACCTGAGCCACCATGTTTGCTGCCATGAGCAGGTAGGTGCCCCCCGCCGGCCCCTTCCCCCGCCCCTGGGGGCAGAGCGCTTGTAGGCACGGTCCTGCCTGGGGGAGCGGCAGGGCCTGGGGTGGGGGGCACGTCCACAGCCCCCTGCCCCACCGGTGCTCCTCATTTCTGACCGTCAGTCCCCCGGCCCCGCTGCTGCCCCACTCCACCTTTCTGCTGCTGCTCTCCCTCAACATGCGGCTCTAGGGGGATGTGGGGGTACCGCCCCGCTAACCTGACCCACGTTTAGGCGCCCGTGCCCGGTGGCAGCACAATGACGGGCGGCGATGAGGCCGCCGGCGGGGATGGCGATGGTGATGGTGGGGGGTGCGCCCCCGCTGTGCCCGTGGGCTGGCAGCGGAAGGTGGAGGCAGGCGCCGTGCGCTACGTCAGGTAGGGCCCTGCCTCCCCTCCCCATCTCGTGCCCCCTTGTCGTGGTCCAGCCAGGCCCTGACCCCTGTTCCTGCCCCCCCAGCCCCAGCGGCACCAGCCTGACCTCGCTGGAGCAGACGCGGGCCTACCTGCTGGCCGACGGCACCTGCAAGTGTGGCCTCGAGTGTCCCCTCAACATGCACAAGGTATGTGGGGGGGCTGCATGGGTTTGGGGGAGACTGGGAGGTATCTGCAGGCATAAGGGCCTGGGGCGGGGGTACATACCAGGCCAGGGGATGGCAGCGATGGCCCTGACCCCCATCCCCTTGCCCCTGCAGGTGTTCAACTTTGACCCCAGAGCGCGGGTGCGGGGCCGGGGGGGGCCAGCGCCAGGCGCCCAGGATATGACCAAGCTGTGCAACCACCGCCGGAAAACCGTCGCTATGGCCACGCTCTTTCGCAGCATGGAGAATGCCGCCCCTCCGGGCCTCCGGCCCCCCACAGGTACCTGTCTCCCCAGTCCGGCCCCCTGGCTCTGCTGGGGTGGGGGGTGTGGAGAGGGGGCTGTTCCTGGGCTTATCCCCCCCCTCGTATGTTTCATTCCAGGGCTGAGCCAGGGGCCCCCCGAGTGCCTGGCCAAGACCCCCGAGCCACGCACCCCGGCCCCCTCCTTCCTGCCTCCCACCGGTGCCCCCAATGGGGCTCTTAGCCCCTCAGCGTCCCGGCTCGGCCCCCCCATTCCTGCCACGCCGCCCCCGGAGGGCACCCCCCCCAGCTGGGGCCCCACGGCCTCTTCCCCCCCACCGCGGCCCTGGCATCCCCCAGCCTCACCGGTCCCCCCCGGCCTTGCCTTAACCAACCAAAGTAGCAATAACCCACCTGTAGCCTTAGGTGGGGCAGGGTCCCTCCTGCCCCCGCCTGTACGCGGCGTCGCCTTCCCTGCCAGCAATCTCTTGAGTGCGGCTGCCAAGGCCCAGCTGGCCGGACAGGCCCCCCCAGAGCCACCCCCACCCTCGAGCACTTTACCCGGCGTGCTGCTGTCTGTGGCGGGGGGCCGGGGCCTGGCACGGCCCCCCCGGCGCCCCCGCCGCGCCCCCACTGTGCTGCGCCTGCTCCAGGGCCCCGATGCCCGCCGGCCCCGGGCGCGTGAGCCACAGCCACCCCGGCCGCCCCCTCCCGTCGCCGCCCAGCCCCTCTCAGCTTTGCTGAGCCTGCTGGGACCTCCCCTGCCCTCACCACCACCTGGCCCGGACCCCACCGACAGCCTGCAGCCGGCATCAGGGAGCTCCCCGCAGCCAAAGCCACCTGCTCACCCTGGGGCCGCAGGTACGTGAGGCGGGGTGGCAGGGGTCTGGGGCTTCTGTCACTAGCTAGACTAGGTGTGGGGAGCTCTGCAGCTGGGTAGAGAGACTGGGGGCTGTGCTTGCCTGGGGGTGTTAGGAGGGTCCAGGCTCCCTGGCTGAGTTGGGGGTGGGAGGGACTGGCAGGGTTGGAGGTGTCAGAGGTGAGGGTCTTGAGGGACCCTGGTCCCCAGTGGGAAGCTGGGGTTTGGTTGGGGGGAGGGTGGTCCACGTTCAGTGGCAGAGCTGAGCGGGGTGGGGGTGGGATTTGGCTGGATATTGGGGTGTTGGAAGTGGGTGTCTTAAGGGTCCCAGTGGGGTCTGGCTATGGGGAAAAGTCCAGGGTCCTTAGCTAAGTTGGGGGTGGGGGGATCACAGGCCGCCAATCTGTTGCCAACCACCCGTTCTCCATGCAGGTGCTGGCACGTGTCCTGTCGCGCCCCGAGCCTGCATGGAGCTGGGCGGGGGCGAGGAGGGGGGCCCAGGCCCCGCGCTGTCCCTGGGCCCCGAGCCCTTGGCCTTCCTGGGCCCGGAGTCGGGACTGCCACTGGGGCCGGCGCTGCCACCCTGCGCCTTCTTGCCTCTGGCTGTGCCCCTGCTAGGGGCGCTGGGGGGGCCGCCTGAGCCCCCCCTGCCCCTACTGGGGCTGCCGGGGGAGCCGGAGGCGCTGGGGGGGCTCCCGCCCCTCTTGCTGGCGGCGCTGCTCCAGGGGCAGCCACCAGGGCCCCTCCTGCCCCTGGGCCTGGACCTGCTGCCCCCACCCGGAGGGCTGCTCTCGGCCCTGCTGCCCCTGCCCGACCCCCCCGGCGATCCCCATGCCCGTGCCCCAGAGCTGCCTGACGCCCCTCTCCAGCCCCTGCTGCTGCCCCCTGCCCCTGCTCTCCTGGCGCTTAACTCAGCTCTGCTGGCTGCTGGCCTGGGGGCCCCCGACACTAGCCCTGGCCCCCCCCAGGTGAGGTGCTGCTGGGTCCCTGGGGGCTGGGGGGCCCCAGGGGGCAATTGGGGGGGTGGGGGTTTTATCCAGGATGGGGGGTTGGGGGCGGGGGGCGGTGTCTACCCTACTTCTAGGATAAGCTCTGTACAGGGCATGGGCAAGGGAGAGGGGGGGTCTGAGTGGGCTCAACATGGGGTTGTACCCCCCCTATTCCGGGTCCTGTAGGGGGGCTGGTCTGTATAGGTTGGGGAGGGGTCCCTAGTGCTTGCTGGATCCTTAATATCTCCCCCCAGCCCGGTCTGGCTGGCCCCCCTGCGGTACCTACCTCGACAGGCGCCACGGCTACAACTACTGAGGGCCCCCGCGCCGAGCCCCCCCCGCTTGTCAGCCCCCTGCTGAGCGCCGCGCTGCTGGGTGAGTAGTGGGGGTTGGGGGGCTAGGTCTGGGCTGCGGTCCCCAGGTGATGCCTGGGGGTGTCCCAGGCTGTGGCCCCCGCTGACCCCTGCTTTGCCCCCAGGTGACCTGCCGGCACTGGGCCCCGGCCCCCTGCTCCCAAGCCAGCCATCGCTGCTGTCCCCTGCTCTGGGGGGGGCCCTGGGGCTGCAGCTGCTTCAGGCCCAGCCTCCCTTGCTGGGGCAGCCAGGAGCCCCTGGCCCCCTGGCCTGCCTGCTCCAGAGCCTGCAGGTGAGTGGGTGGGTGGTCTC
Source organism: Crocodylus siamensis (assembly GCF_052110815.1). Lineage (NCBI taxonomy): Eukaryota > Metazoa > Chordata > Crocodylia > Crocodylidae > Crocodylus > Crocodylus siamensis. Next base: position 6,708,737 of record NC_143400.1, read on the forward strand.
TCATCTGCATATGCAAATGAGCTGGGGTGCTGGGGATTTGTGAGAGGCCTGGGTCAGGAGATGGAGACATTCACCCAGCCCAGGGCCCCCAGCAAAGGGGGGGTCCTGGGGACTTCTACCCCCATCATCTCCATAGTTCCTTCCTGTTTCCCCAGCTGAGCTCCAGCTTTGCAGGGCCCGAGAAGCCACTGCTGGCCCCTGGCGAAGCCGCCTCCCCACCCCTGTCAGAGCCTGAGCCCCTGGCCCCCCCTGGCCTGGACATCACCCTTCCAAGTGCCTTAGATGCCCCCCTGGAGCCTCCCCTGGCTGGGCCGGGGCCCCTGGAGGCCGCCTACCCCCGCTCCCCGCTCAAGCGAGCACGACGGAGGGGGGGCGGCGAGGGGCTGAATGGGGCTGGCCCCCCCCGGGGCAGCAAGGGGCCGCGGCGTGGGGGCGGGCGGGGCCGGGGGGGCCGGCGCTGCTTCAATGGGCAGGCAGGTGAGAAAACAGCGTTTACCATGGCCCCACCCCACCCCGCCTGGCGCTGCAATGGTGATCTGCTGGTGCCTGGTGCCCCTGGGCCTCTCGCAGCTGAGGATGGCAAGGTGCGTGGGAGGGGTCTGGGGGGACTGTTTGGGGGGGGGGGGGGTCCCTACCTCCTGCCCCCTCCAGCTGCCTCCTTGGTGCCCGCAGGGGACCCCTGTGAGGTTGCGCCCATCGCGCCGTGGCCGGAGGAGGAAAGCCAGGTGAGCTTGGTGGTGGGGCGTTCTTGGGGGGCACCTCTGACCTTCTAGTCCTACTCTTACCCCCCAACCCTATCTCCTTGCAGCGTCCCCCGGCCCAGCCCCCGTGTGGACACGCCGCGTGCCCGGGGCCCCAGTACCGAGCCAGGCACAGTGCCGCCGGTAAGTGTCATGAGCTGCCCCCACTTTGCTGTCCCCCACTCCCATCAAGCTGTGCTTGGCACCTTCTCCAGGCCTAGACTTGCTGCCCTGCCCCCCAGGTGGACAGCTCTCTGGCACGGCGCCCGCGGCCTGGCCGCCCTGTCAAGAACCGCCGGAGGAAGCTGCTGACGTAGCACTGGCCCCGGCCCCCCCTGCAGAAGCACAGCCGCGGGGCCGGAGGGGTCCTGGACTGCTTGCCCTGTCCCCCCATCTCTATCCCCTGCCCGGGGAGGAGGGCACCGGCCTTGGACATCGCAGACTGCTGGGGTCCCAGCTCGGCCCCCCCTGCGAGAGGCAGCACACAGGGGCACCACCCCCACCCCCTGCAGCACTGCCAGTGGGGCGGGGGCAGTGCAGGGATAAAGCACTTCGGAAGCCATTTTGCAATAGGCCGCAGGCTGGCGGGGCAGCAAGGCCAGAGTGGGCCCGGGGGCCTGGTACTGGCTCCGTGGTGTGATAGGGGCCCCCCCTTACCTCAGGCCTGCGGGTGTCTTGCCCCAGGGCACAAAACGCCTCAGGGTTTAGTTTAGCACAAGATTCACTCACCAAAAATCACCCCCAGCCCGGTGGTGCCAGGGGGAAGAAGGTACAAAGCAATAATCATCTCCAGCCACCCCTGCCCTGCTGGGGGGTGGGGTGCAGGAGGGCCCCCGGGGCAGGGCCCGGCCCACTCGGAGAACACTCAGGTTGTCTCACACCGGCAGGGCCGACGCAGCCCCACGACACTACGTCCCCGTCCCCCCCTGCACCGACTCGGCCTTGTTTTGTACACGGGAGAAAAGACTTTTAAAAAGAAATAAAAACCCTTCCCTGGGCTGGGGGTGGTCGGGGCCTGGCCCGGCACGGCTTTAATTTAACAGATGGACTTATTTTGGCGTCGCTGAGGTCCCGGCCCTGGCCCCTCCCTGGGGGGTCATCGGGGTTTTGCGTTTTTGTATCAAGTATTAAAATATGTATTTAAAAGCCTCTGTGTATGTGCCCACACATGTATGTGCTGGCAGTGTGTGTCTGTGTGCCCCTGCATATGCGGCCATGGATACATGTGGGTGCATCCCTGTATATCGTGCATGCATGTGCCTCTGCCTATGCACCCAGATACACGCCTAAGCACTGTGTGTGCATGTGTAAATGCACGTGGATATAGAGGGATCCAGCCCCCCTGGACTACATACCTCCAGTTGCCTGTCCTCTCCCATTAACTATCCTGTGAGTTCCTCAGCTGCTGCCATGTTCCCCCCACAACAAAGAAGGTGCAGGGCTGGTGAGAACAGTTGTTTAATGGCTGTCAGCATACATGGGGTGAGGGGGTCTGTTCTCTCCCAGGAAAAGTGGGGCTGGGGCAGTGTCCCATGCAGCAAGGGTGGCTATGAGGGGGGTCACTTGGCAAGCTGATGGATGCGGGCATCGATTCCGGCAAAGTTGTCCTCCACAGCCACCAGGTTCTCCTTCATGGTCTTCTGCACCTGAGGGTAAGAAGGGGGTCAGGGAGGAGCCTGGAGGGGGAGGGGGGGCATATGGTTCAGTGCTCACCTGGGCCAGCAGTGCACTGTTGTCCTTGAGGGAGCCAGCAATGAGCTGCTGGGTAGTGTCCAAGTGTGCCAACAGCTGCCCGAACTGCATGGCTGCAAGGCATGGAGGCACCCATCAGCTGCAGGTAGAGCCCCTTCCCCCCTGCACAAAGGGCATTAGGAGGTACCGCCCTCCACCCCTGGGAGGTGGATCCCTGCCTGCCCAAGGCATACCTTGCTCATGCAGGTCCTTGAGGGCACCCAGGCGCTGCACCACCTGGGGCAGGGCACTGGCTAGCAGCCCCCAGCGCTGCACCACTTCATGCAGCTGGTGCACCTGGCGGGGGACAGGAATAAGTAGGGGAAGCTCCTGGTGCCCTCCTGCCTTTCCCCAGGTTCATGGGGGATGCAGGGCCCCTCTGCTGCATGGCTGTACCCCCAGATCCTGGCTGCCCCCCCACCCCTACCCCCCAGGCTGCACCTTGCTCTGGGTATCGGCATCTTCCACAGCTGCCTTGTGCTTGGCAATCTCATTCACCTTCCCCAGGACGCTCTGGAGTGGGGAAAGGGTGTGAGGCCTCCAAACTCACCCTGGGGATATTTCCCCCCCACCCACCCCCAGGCCCATGGGGGGCAAGGGCTAGCACATGGCTGTGCCCTTCACCCTACAACCTGCTCACCTGGAGTCTGGCCTCCACTTGGTCCAGTGCAGCCATGTCCAAGGTGCTGACCTTGGCCTGCAGGATTTCCACTGTCTCCTGGGGTGGATGGGAGGTGGTGGTGAGGGGCTGTATATCAGCAATACCACCCCAGGGCTGAGGAGGACAGCAGGGTTGTGCCCCACTAGACCAGACCTGTGCCCCCAGCTGAAGGTTCAGCCCCCCATCACTCACCATCAGGCTAGCTCCCTGGAGCCCAGCGGCCAGGGGGTTCTGGGGAGAGAGGGAGACAGGCTGTGATGAGGGGGGCACTGGTGACCCCCCCACACATGCAAGGCTGGGCTAGAGGCACCCCCACTTCTGCCTCCCACAGCAGGGCAGTGCTCACCTGGGCATCCGGCTCACAGCGCACAGTGGCTTCCAGCTCGCTCAGCCGCTTCTCCATCTCTGCCACCTTGGTGGAGGCAAAGTGGTGGGGGGGAATCAGAGGCACCAGGTTACCTTCCCCCCACCCCTCCCTCCAGCCCTGCAAGGTCAGGATGTACCAGGGCTTGGCACAGACCAGGAACACGGTGCCCAGTGCTGCCTGGAAACCTTGGGCAGGCAGCCAGGTGGCCACTTAGCGCCCTGCCCATGGCCTGGTGCCCAGAGTCATGGGGGAAAGCCCCCAAGCACAGGCCTGGGCAAGAGGCGTGGTGATACCTCCATGCAGCTGGTCCCCACAAACCCTCTTCCACCCTGGCCTCACCTTGGCAGCCTGAGTGAATCTGTCCTGCTCGGGCCGCGAGTGCAGCTCATAGGTGACCAGGTTCCCAGGGGCAGGCGCCCCCTTGGCTGGGCTCTTTCCTGCTGCCTTGGCACTCTTAGAGGCTTCCAGCTGGATGAGCAGGCGCCTGGTGGGGGGATGAGGGGGCATCTGGGTGATCAGAAGAGTGCCAAGACCTGCCTGAGTGCCCTCCAGGGGCCCGGCGGGCCTGCCGCACCCCCAAACTCACTTGGCCAGTGCACCATCAGGGTCAGTGAGGTTGATGGCAGCCTCCGGGCCCAGCAGCTTCTCAAGGTGGCTGGAAACCAGCTGCTGCTTGAGGGCGCCCACCTGCTTGGCCAGGGCCACAGGCGTCAGCTTCTCCTCGGCCACCGACTCCTTGACAGTGCTCTGTCGTGGACAGCGGTGGGTGTGAGCAAGCCCTGGAGCCAACCCCCGATCCCTGACCCCTGGCGCAGCAGGGCCATGCACTCACCTGGATCTTCTCCACCTCACTGCTCAGCTCCTGGACCTCGTGTAGCAGGCGCTGATACTTCTGCTGGGGTGTCTCCTTCAGCCCCAAGCCTTCCCCGAGCTGTTGGGGGTCAGAGGGCAGTGGGTCACGGAGCCCGTGATGAAGCTGGCACACATGGGAGCTGCTGGGGCCTCTAGCTACTCTTTGCAGAGGGGGTTTGAACAGCTCTGCTACACCCCACACAGGGGGAAACAGCAGAGCCAGGCCTGTGGCTGTCACAAGGCCCCCAAAGCCTTGTGAGAGTGGGCAAGTGCCAGCCTGCTAATGAGGTAACAGAGAAACCCTGGCCCCCATTAAGGGATGGGGTAAAGCCAGTGGGGGGGATAAACCCCAGCCTGGGCCCAAGAGGACACTCATAGGAGCTCCTGTGATGGAGCCGAGGCTGTGGGGGCCATAAGTAGGCCTGGGAAGGGAGCAGGGCACATACGCCCAGCTGGTCTGGACAGAGCCGGGCTCTACTCACAATCTCGTACTCGCCCGACTCATAGCCTGTGCGCTTGGTTTGGCCAATGCGGTCGGAGAAATCTGGGAAGGAGATGGGAGGGTGGGAGTCAGTGGGGGGCAGTGCCCAGGGCCCACAGACGCAGCTGCCGATCCCTCCCTGCCCTGGTGCCCCCTGTCTCACCAAGCCCCTTGGTGCCAACACGCTTGTCCTTGAACTTGTCATAGGCAGCGTTGGGATTGACGATGATGTGCTCCACACTGGTGCTCGTCAGCTCCTCCTACAGGGGCAGGCAGCGTTAGCAAGCTGGGATCACCCCACCGCATCTCCTGAGGCCCTGGCGCCCTCTGGACCCCCCATTCCCTTCCAGGGCCAGTGGGACCCCATGTCAGGGGCTATTTCAGTGCCCCTTGTGGATAGCAGTGGAAGAAAGCATCAGCCGGCAGGGAAAGGACCAGCCCCAGAGCCAGGGCCAGGTGGATGCTGGCAGAGCCCCACGGGGACCTGGGGTGAGCTCCAGCTCTCTTGACACCTCCCTGCTGCCCTCATGTCCATGCTGGCTCCAGCAGGGCAATCGGGGGGGGGGGGGGACTCTAGGTGCCCCACATGTTGGGGGGGCAGGAGGGGGTGGTCCTGGGAGCCAGCCTAGACCTGGCACTCGCTGTCCCTCTGCAGAGGCGCACCTGGAGCAGTGCCAGGGCTGGCCAGACGGGCTGGGAGCCAGCCAGCTGCCAGGAGAGGCCAGAGCTTAGGCAAGTGGGGTGGGAGGAAGCTGCGCCTGGGGGGTGTGGCAGAGCCAGCCTGAGAGGGCAGGGTGGTCCCCAGGGGCTTTTGATGTGCCCCGAGAGCATCAGTGCTCAGACGGGTGGCAAGAGCTGTGAGATGGCTAAGGGAAGGTTAATCAAGGTTAACAAGTGTGTGTGGGGGGGTGGTTAATGAAGCAGCCAGGGAGAGGCTCCGTGTCCAGCCCTTTCCAGCCAGCCCCCAGCGTTCCCTAGTGCCAGGAGGGCATCAGCCCCTCCAGCCAGCCCCTGGGCCAGCTCTTCCACTTGCCAGGCTAAGAGCCAAGCGGCTCCTGAGCCCGTTGGAGCAGGGGCTGCCTCTGTTCCCCAGTTGCAGTCCTGCCAGCTTTAGGTCCCAATTCAGACCATCACCATCTGCCAGGGAAGGACTCCCTGGCCCTGGCCCCAACCTGGGTCCCACTGGCTCCATTTTAAATGCCATCAGTGGAACAAATTAAGCCCAGACTTCTGCTTCCATACCCTGTGGGGCTGACACAAGGGTGCTCCCCACAGGCTTGGGCTGGGATGTTGCCACTGTGAGGCTCTCCTGAGCTTGGACTGCCGAGACCCTGAGTTTAAGGGCCTGGTCTTTGCAGGATGGGCACCAAGCACCTGCTGGAAGACTTGGGGGTCTCCTACAGGCACCTGGATCTCTTCTGAAAGCCCCCAGCTCAGTCACGGCTGCACGAGAGTCTCCAGGTTCCTGCTGGACTAGGGCAGGGTGAGGGGGGTTCTCCCTAGGCCTGGGGGTGACCTGCAAGGCTGGTGCCAGCTGGCGGAAGCCCCAGGTGCATCCCAGGGCTTGAGGCAGAGGTCACCAATATGCCCGTGGCTCTAGATTCAGGGGGCATTAGCGCTGCAGGGTTAGAGGAGCCTGGAGCAGACGGTGCCAGGAAGACAGGGTTAGCGGGCACGGCACCAGCAAGGCAGTTGTGCAGAGGGGAAGTCGGGTCCTTACCAGCTCCTTGGTCCCCAGAGGTGAGAGGCAGAGAGTTAAGAGGGGGAAGGGAGGGGAAAGAGAGAGACAAAAACCGGATTAGCAGCTTGTCATGCACTGGGCCCCGTGTCACGTGCCCCCAGTGCCCGCCGCGGCCCGGCCCAGTTAGTAGGGAGATCCGGGGAGGGGGGGTTAGAGCCTGTTAGGTCCAGCGTGCCTCGGGGGTTATGGGGTTAGGTAGCAGAGGTGAAGGGGGAGGAAGAGGAGCAGGGAAATGGCAGGGCCGGGGCTCTCGCAAGAGGCTGAAGAATGCCTGCAGAGGCCCAGCCTCCCCCCAGTCTGGCTATGGCAGCTAAGGGGCAATCAGACTGGCACCGGCCTGGGCCAAGATTGGGCTCTACCAGACCGCCCTAATGAACGGCTGCTAACAAGTGCCCCCAGTGTTTCCAGAGGAAACGCTGGTGGGGGGTCCCTGCTGCTAGTGCCCAGGGGCAGGCAAGCAGAGGAGAGGGGAGATCTGAAGGGAGGCAGTGCTGAACCTCAGGATCACCCGAGGGCCCTGAGTCTGAGCCCAGAGGCCGTGGCATGCTTCCACCACCTCTGCCCCCGCCTGCCCGCCCACAACACCCCCATCAGCCCTGAGGGTTCCAGGAAATGGGGCACGGGCTGGCACTTGAGCTCAGCCGCCTGCTGCCCTACCCGTGTCCACTCTGACTTTGCCCTGACCCAGCTGGCAGCCTTGGCAGGAGTGGGTAGACCATCTCAGGCTCCTGACTTTAACCTGGGTGAAGCTGGAAGGTCCAAGACAGGGGCTCCCTGTCCCTCACCCCGAGTCCCTTGCATAGGCACCCCAAGGGCCAGGTTCCAGCATGCCATGCTCCGTGCCAGGGGTGCACAGTGCCTAGGTGCATGCAGGGAGCTTTCCAAACCCCTTGACCCCCTCCCCCACGACCTCACAAAGGCCCCAGGCTTGACCATGGGTGCCCATGGCTCCGGCTCACTCCATGGCTATCTCCCTCCACATTACAGCCACAGCACCACCTGCCGCCCCCCTGCTGTCCTACATGACCGGGGAGCAGGCAGGAAGCACGGCGAGACAGACAGGCAGCACATGCGTGCCCAGGGGACAGGGGCATGCAGGAGAGAAGCATTGTAAGGGGCTTACTTGTGCAAACTAGTCCCAGCAGGGTGGTGGAGGGGGAAGAGCGGAGGAACACAGGTAAGTCCCACTGCGTGACGCTCAAGAGACACAATTAAGCTGTGTTAGCGGTGCGTGGGGGCTCCCCCGGGAGGGGAGCAGGGACCAACTGGGGTGGGTGAAGGGGGGTGCATAGGGCTGAAGAGGTCTGATGTCACTCTCCAGGCTGGGTCACAGAGAAGGGACCAGGACAGGGCCTGGGGTGAGGGGCTGGGAGCAAGGCCACTGACTAATCACCTGATGGAGCCCCGGGTCACACAGCAGTGGGGATGCCTGTGTTCAGAGCAGCCCCAGCTGCAAGGGGCATGCTTGTTGGCTGCAGAGAAGACCGAGCTTGGGATAAAAGCACAGGCCTTGGTGAGGGGCTTTGGTTTCTCAGCCTGCAGCACGTGGGCCTCCCCTGCTTGGGGGTCCTGGATACCTCAGCTTCTGGCTCAGCCCTGACTACCTACGTGGATTTGGACTCAGCCACTTGTGTGGATCGTCCTCCAGCTCAGGTACCTGCAACCCCTCCATGCTCTTCCCGCCAGCCCCTGCCCTGTCCTTCCAGCATACTGCTCAGACCCCAGACCCCCTGCAATGGCTTGGGAGGGGTAGTGGGACCAACCCCCCATGCTGCTCATGGCATTCCTGGGCTAGGCACAGGGCAGGCTGAAGCTGATGGTGGGGCTGAAGGGTGTGGGGCTGTCCAATGACTCCTGCAGCATGGGGCTGCCTCCCCAGGGCCTCCGGACATAGCGGACATGCACCTGGCAGCAGCCTGGGTCCTGGCACGGATGCACACGCACACACACGCAACGTGCTGCCTTGCCCAGCTGTGCCAACCTGCCAGAGCTGTGTCGCATGCACCAAGCGCCGGAAGGGCTGGAATTGCAGTGTGCTCCCCGAGCCCCTTCCCCACCCCCTTGAAGCAGCCAGAGGCTGAGCCCACCCTGTGGCCTGTCTGCCCGGCCCTGGGTGCTGGAGCCCTGTTTGGCTCCTGCCCGCTTCCGTCTTCAGGCTACCAGTATCGGGGGAGGAGGGCTGGGAGCTGGGGTCCTTGGGCTCTGCGGGAGCCCCAGCCAGGCATATTCCACCCCCACACTTGAGGGTCTCTCTCCTCCCAGCAGCCCCCAGCTCTGACCTACTTTCTAGCTCGCTCGCTTCTGTGAAGAACTTGGCTTCCTGCTTGTACCCCAGGGGAGCTCTTTCCTGCCCCTCCCCATCGTACAGGCTTGAAGAGCCCCCCATCTTACAGGCAAGCACCGCTGCAGCCAGCTCGACCCCAGTCAGCTGCTCCCTTCCTACCCTCTGGGGGCAAGAGCATCATTCCTGTCTTTCCCCCACCCCGCAGGAGCTGGGGGGGAAGGAGGCAGCAGCTTGGCCCCACCCCAGCCCAGCCAGCGCCACAGTCCCCTGGGAGCCCCGGCACGGATCAGGCCCGAAGACAAAGCCCTTAGTCAGCCCTCGCCACCCCGGCCTCCAGCTGCAGCCGGGCGCAGGCACAGGGCTCTGGGGTGACGACCCCTGACCCCGCTAGGAGCAGGCCAGCGCCCAGCTCCCGGCCCCCCGACACCCCGGGGCTGCTCCAGCCCAGCCTCCGCCACCAGTGCAGCCTCCGCTCGCTCCCCCCGCCACGCGTGGCGGTGCCCAGCTCTGGCTCGTTAGCTGGCGACACAACCCAGGGCCCAGCCCGGCTGGCAGGAGGGGAACAAAGGGCCCGTTCAGCACCACCGGCCCAGGCATGGGGGGGGACGGGAGGGGGGTTAGGGGGTTAAGGAGCATCCGGATCCCCGCGCCCCCCCGCTCCCTGCCCCCCGCGCCCCCTCACCGCGTCGAACTCGGCTTGGTCGTCCTCGGGCAGGTCGCTGGTCTCGTACACGTCTGGCTCATTGCGGGCCTGGGGCAGAGTGGGGGTCAGGCCCGGGGAGACCCTCGGAACGGGGGGGGGCAGCAGCACAGCCCCCCCAGCTCCCTCCCTCCTCCCCCCATGCTGGGGGCATCTGGGGGTCTGACCCCCGTGGACGCCGCGCCCCTGGGGGGGGACAAGGAGCTGGGGGGTGCAATAGGGAGGGGCCACAGGGGGTGCCCCCGCAGCCACCCTCCGCAGCCCGGACACCAGATGCCCCTCCCCCACCGCAAGTGCCTCCAGTCCTCCAGCATAGTTGCCCCCCCTCAGTTGCCCCTCAGCCCCCACCCCCAGTTGCCCCGCACTCACGATGCCGGGCAGGTCGGCGTACTTGGGGTCGGCCATGGCGGCGGGGCCGGGGGTCGCGGGGGGGGCCGGGCCGGCCGGGCGCGGCAGGGCTGGAGCTCCCGGGCCGGGCGGAACCGCAAGTCTCGCGAGAGCGGGCGGGGGGGGGCATAATAGCGCTGCACAGGGCAGGCTGGGAGTTGTAGTTCTCGGGGGAGGAAGGGGATGCTGGGAGTTGAGGGTTGGGTGAGGGGGGCCACGTGCAGTCCCCCCCCCCCCACCCGGATCCTGCCCCCCCCCGCGATGACTGCGCGATCCGGCCGGGAATCACAGCAGCTGGAGGAGGGCACAGGCGGCCTTGCACACGCGTCTACACTCCCGCACACGCCCCCACGTACACGGCCCTGGATTTGCATCCGTGCGTGTCCTCCCTGGGCTTACACACACGTATGCACGCAGGCACACCCCGAGGTTGCACATGTGTGGACAAGAGTGATCAGTCCTGGGCTTGCACACACGCGTACACACACAGGCACGCTCCTAGGCTGGCGCCTACGCACGCAGACACAAGTGTACCCCCGGGCTTGCAGACCCATACACATGTATGCACGCACGCACACCCCTGGATTTGCACAGCCCTTGGCCTGGTACATTCATGTACGGGCCCGGGCTCGCGCACACATGTATGCATGCACACACATGCCCAGCTATACACATATGCACAGCCCTGGATTTGCACACACAGGTAGACGCATGCACACTCCTGGGTTGGGTCACACGTTACATGCCCGCACCCCCGGACTTGCACACACATGCACACGCCTGTACACCCCCGGGCTGCAGACCGCCCCCCCCGCCCCATCCGTGCTTGCCCCGCGGTGCCCGGCGCTGTACGGGCCCGTTGTAAGGAGCTCGCAGTGCCACACAGATGGGCCCGATCCTGCCCCGAGCCGGTCCTGGAGGGTCTGATAGGTGCTGGGGGGGCCCTCCGATGGCCCCCCCCCACGAGTGGGGCGCGCAGGGGGGACCCGGGAAAGCGGGACGCGTCCATGGGAAGAGCATCGCGGGGGGGATGAGTTTGTCCGGGCTCAGTTCTGGGAGGGAATGGGGTGGGAGAGGGGGGGTCAAGGCAGCCGGGTCCTATCCCCACTGCCCTGGGGCGGGGGCGGGGGAGGCTAATGGTTAGAGCAGTGGATCAGGCAGCCGGAACTCCTGGGTTTCCTCTCCCGGCCTGGGACTGGAGTGGGGCGCCGAGAGACTAGGGGGGACTAGTGGTTAGAGCAGTGGACGGGGTTAGAGGACTAGTGGTTAGAGCGGGGGGGGCGGAGCCCAGACTCCTGGCCTCTGGGGCAAGGGCAGGGGGACTAGTGGTTATAGGAGCCGACACTCCCGGGTTGTCTCCGCCGCTCTGGGACTGGAGGGCTGGGGCGGGGGCTTCGCAGCTCGGGCTCCAGTTTGGGGGAGAGCAGGGGGGACTAGTGGTTAGAGCAGGGGGGCTGGGAGCCATTTAGCCAGCGCTTTTTCTGTCCTGCTGCCTGCGGGGGGGGGGTCGTGTCCCCCGAAAGCCGGCTGCTGCCCCCCCACCCCCAATCCATGAGTCAGCAGCTGCCGGTCCCGCACGGGGGAGACGCGGGATCTGCCCCCCCCCCCCGCCCCGCGTCCGCCTTAAGGACGGAGCCACCTTAAGCCCGGCCCAGCCCGGCCCGGCCCCCAGCGCTGCGGGGGGGGTCTGAGCTCCGCAGCCGCAGCCGCCCGCACTGCGAGGCTGGGAGCCTCTCTGAGCATCACCGCAGCGCCGGCCCGACCCGACCCGGTGCAGCCAAGCCCGACCCGTCCCGGCCCGGCCCGGTGCAGCCAAGCCCGACCTGACCCGACCCGGCCCGGCCCGGCCCGGTGCAGCCAAGCCCGACCCGACCCGCCTCGGTGCAGCCCGACCCGGTGCAGCCCGGTGCAGCCATGACCGAGGCCGCCAACGAGTGCAGCATCAAGGTGCTCTGCCGGTTCCGGCCGCTCAACCAGGCCGAGATCCTGCGCGGGGACCGGTTCCTGCCCGTCTTCCAGGGGGACGACAGCGTGGTCCTGGGGGTGAGTGAGGGGGGCTGCGGCGGCCCCCCCCGTGCACCGGCCCGCGGTCATTGTTGCGGCCGGGATGGAGCTGGGTGTGGCCGCTCCCCCCGTTCCTGCCCGCAGGCATCCGTCACCCCGCCATGGACATCCACCCTCCCCGGTGCCTGCCCCCGCCGGTCTCCCGGGTTGGGTTGGGGGGGGCAGGCGGGGGCTGTTTACACGGAGGCGCCGACGCCCTCCCGCACCGGATCGGGCGGGGATCGGGGCCGGACCGGGGAGCCCAGCCGCTCCCCCCCACCCCCCGCCGGGCCAGGGTGCGGAGGGACCCTCCCTCCACCCGGGGATCTCGGGGGGGGGTCTCCCCTGCCCGCTGCCTGGAGCTCTGCCCCCCCCCCCCGCACCGGGAGGTTGCTCTCGGGGCGGCGGCTGCGGCAGAGGCCCCGGCTGTGCCCGCAGCTCCGCCCGGCCTTGCTTTGTCATCCCCCCCCGGCTGCCCCCTCCAGCCCTGAGCACACCCGGGGGTAGGGGGGCCTCCAGCTCTGTGCCCCCCGGCAATGATGGGGGGTCTGGGGAGCTGGAGGGGCTGCAGCCCCGCGGGGGGTCTCTGGGGAGCGCCCCCGAGGCCCGGCGGGGGGCAGCCACGGCCTCTCTTCGCCCCCCCGCCCCCCGGTTTGGCCCGGGGCGGGCGCGGCTCCCGGCCCCGCGGCGCCGCCGGCTCCAGCACTTGGACAGCTCCCGGGCCCGTTCGCGCGGGCGGGGCCGAGGGGCCGCGGGCGGGCGGGGGCACGGGCGCGCTCGCGGGGGCGGGGGCGGGGGCCTCTGCCAGGCCTGACGCCCCCTCCCCTGCCCCCAGGGCAAGCCCTACGTCTTCGACCGCGTCTTCCCCCCCAACACCACGCAGGAGCAGGTTTACCACGCGTGCGCCATGCAGATCGTCAAGGGTGAGAGGGGGGGCGCGGAGGGGGCTGGGGTACTTGGTGGGGGCACGACGGGGCTGCGAGGTGGGGGGGGTCCAGTCCGGGGCGGGGATAGACCAGGTTGTGGGTATGGGGAGACCTGGGGGCTGATGGGGGAGCCGGGCCCTGGGGCGGGGGGCAGGGCCGGGGGGCTCCGGTCGCAGTATGGACCTTGCCCCCCCCCCGCAGACGTGCTGGCTGGGTACAACGGCACCATCTTCGCCTACGGGCAGACCTCGTCGGGGAAGACCCACACTATGGAGGTAGGGCCGGGGCAGCGCTGGAGGGGGGCCCGGGGGGGCACCGGGGGGTGGGGGGGTGATGCGGGGGGGAGCCCCCCGGTCCCAGCCCGCGCCGCCCGCAGGGGAAGCTCCACGACCCGCAGCAGATGGGCATCATCCCCCGCATCGCCCGCGACATCTTCAACCACATCTACGCCATGGACGAGAACCTCGAGTTCCACATCAAGGTGCTGCCCGGGGGCCCGGGGGGGCCCGGACACTGGGGGGGAGGGGGCGGTTGTCGCTTCCCCCGGTGGAGTCAGCCCAAGCGGTTTGGGGGGGTCCCTGCGCGCTGGTTGGAGAGGGCTGGGGGTGTCTGTGGGGACCCCTGGCAGGGGCTAGGGATCACTGGGGGGGCTGGAGCACCAACTGGAGAGAGCTCAAGGGGTTGAGAGAGCTGGAGGGGCGTCCCTGGGGGTCTCTGGGAGCTCTTTGGGGGGTCCCTGGGCACCAGGGTGGGTGCAGTGGGGTCCTGGGGATCGTTTGGAGAGGGCTGGGGGTTGGAGTGCCCTGGGTACCAGTTAGAGGGGCTGGGGGTGTCTGGGAGATGGGGGGGGCCCTGGGAGGGGCTGGGAGGTCACCAGACACTGGCTGGACCCCCCCTCCACAGCCCCGCCTTCCCCACCCCCCACAGGTTTCCTACTTTGAGATCTACCTGGACAAAATCCGGGACCTGCTGGATGGTGAGTGGGGTGGGGCGGTGGGGGCCGTGGGCCTGGGCTCAGGCTAGGCATGAAGCTGGGGCTGGGGCTGCTCCATGCCCCCCCCACACCCGGCCACAGCTCTGCCCTCCTTCCCCCCCCCCAGTGACCAAGACCAACTTGTCGGTGCACGAGGACAAGAACCGGGTTCCCTATGTCAAGGTGTGCAGGGTGGGGCATGGGGTGGGGAGACTGGGGGGGCTGGAGGTGCTGCCCACCTGTAGCAGGGGGGGCTGTGGCTGTCCTGGGCCCCTGGGGCTGGGGGCTCTGGCCCCTGAGGGGCGTGGGGGGCTGGTCCCTGCGGCCCCCCCTGACACTGCCCCCCCAGGGCTGCACTGAGCGCTTCGTGTCCAGCCCTGAGGAAATCCTGGATGTGATCGATGAGGGCAAGTCCAACCGCCATGTGGCTGTCACCAGTGAGTACAGGGACCCCAGCTGGGGGATGGGGGGGACCTGGGCCTGGGGAGGGGGTCTCTGGGGTTTGGCAGGGTCCCTGGGGGGAGTCTGAGGCATGAGCGGGTTGGAGGGGCTGGTGGGGGGGGTTCTGTGTCCCATGTCCCACGCCCCGTGTCCTGTCTCATGTCCTGTGTTGTGTGGCCCATGCCCCACATCTCACACCCCATTACCTGTGGCCCATGTCCCACATGCCATCATGTGCCCTGTGTCCCATGCCCCGTGTCCCGTGGCCCGTCTAATATGCCACATCGTGTGCCCCGTGTCCCATGGCTCGCACCTCACGCCCCACACCACGTGTCCCTGCAGACATGAACGAGCACAGCTCACGCAGCCACAGCATCTTCCTCATCAACATCAAGCAGGAGAACGTGGAGACGGAGCAGAAGCTCAGCGGGAAGCTCTACCTGGTCGACCTGGCCGGCAGCGAGAAGGTGCGGGTGGGCGGCCTGAGACAGTCCCTGGATGCCTGGGTTCTCGGGGGACCCTCAGCCAGGCCTGGGGCTGTATTTGGGGGGGGAAGCTGGCCCTAAGTAACTGCCCCCTGTGCAGGTCAGCAAGACGGGGGCAGAGGGTGCCGTGCTGGATGAGGCCAAGAACATCAACAAGTCGCTGTCGGCGCTCGGGAACGTCATCTCAGCCCTGGCTGAGGGCACGGTGAGGCCCCACCCTGACCCAGGACCTCTGTCTGCCCTGAGCTCCTGACCCCCCACCTCCCAGCCTCCTGAGACCCCCAGCCCCATGCAATCCCTGCCCCCACCCTCTGGCTCCCCTCAGGCTCCCAGACCTACCCTGGCCCAGCCCCAGCCCCTGCTACCACTTCTGAAGCCCCCTAATCCCTGCCCCATCTCCTTTCCACACCCTCTCTCGGGGGGCGTTGAGGACCCCCTGACCCTCCACTCCCTCCCCTGCAGAAGGCCTACGTGCCTTACCGGGACAGCAAGATGACGCGGATCCTGCAGGACTCGTTGGGTGGGAACTGCCGCACAACCATGTTCATCTGCTGTTCCCCGTCCAGCTACAATGACGCCGAGACCAAGTCCACTCTCATGTTTGGCCAGCGGTAACCGGGGGGCAGAGGTCGGGGTCAGGGGCTGATGCCCCTTCTGGGCTTCCCCCAGGGGGAGGGAGGGGTCTCCAGGATCCCCCCCAGGTCACAGGATTGGGCCCTGGGGGGTTGGGACATGGCTGCAAAGAAGCGGGAGTCCCAGGTGGGGAAGTCACGCAGCTGGGGAAGGGATGGGGAAGCTGGGGTGGGGAACCCAGGCGTCCGGGAGTGAGGTCACCCCTGCCCCATGTGAACCCCCAGTGCCAAGACCATCAAGAACACAGCATCGGTGAACCTGGAGCTGACGGCTGAGCAGTGGAAGAAGAAGTACGAGAAGGAGAAGGAGAAGAACAAGGGGCTGAAGGAAACTGTGGGCAAGCTGGAGGCTGAGCTCAGCCGCTGGCGCAGCGGTGAGGCCCGGGGGACCCAGGTGTCTGGGGTGCCCAACTGCTGGAGGGATGGTGATGCCAGGGTGAACCCAGGTGACCAGTTGCTGCGATGCTTGCTGTGGTGGTTAACCAGCCCCTGCCGCCCCCAGGGGAGAACGTGCCAGAGACAGAGCAGCTGAGCGAGGAAGAGACCATGCCAGAGCCGGAGGTTGCAGACGAAACCAGGACGGAGACTGAGACCGAGGTGGAGGAACCGGGGCTGGATAACAGGAATGGGGTGGTGCCAGCGACTGCCGCTTCACTGGTGGTACGCATCGCCGACGACGAGCGGCGCAAGTACGAGGAGCAGATCCGGCGCCTCTACCGCCAGCTGGATGACAAGGTGCCTCCTGCCCCCCCCTCGACCCCCCCCCACAGGACCCCCACCCCAGGGCACTGCCCCCAGCCCATGCATTGCCAGGCCTCTTGTGCCCTTCTCCAGCTATGTGGGGCCCCCGAGGTCCCTCGGAGCTCCTGGGGGAGCCGGGGGGGGGCACTGATCCTTCCCCGTCCTGTGCCCCAGGATGAGGAGATCAACCAGCACAGCCAGCTCCTGGAGAAGCTCAAGCAGCAGATGCTGGACCAGGAGGAGGTGAGAGGCCGTGGGGGCTTGGGGGGGTTGTGGGGGGCTGTTGCAGATCCCCTGACCTGATCCCTCTGCACAGCTGCTGGTGTCGACACGCGGGGACGGGGAGCGGGTGCAGCGGGAGCTGGGGCGGCTGCAGGCCGAGAACGAGGCAGCCAAGGCAGAGGTGCGTGAGGTGCTGCAGGCACTGGAGGAGCTGGCGCTCAGCTACGACCAGAAGGCGCAGGAGGCGGCTGACAGCGGGCAGCAAAACCAGCGCCTGCTGGATGAGCTGGCTCAGAAAGTGGTGAGCTGGGGGTGGGGGAGGCAGGCGGGCGACCTCTGACCTCTGCCCACATCACCCTGGTGCCTGCTCCTAGTGCTCATTGCCCTAACTCCTGCACTCTGTACCCCTCTGATCTCTGGAGCCATGACTCTGACCCCTGACCCTGTCGCTTTGACCTCTGCACTCATCACCCAGACCCCTTGCAGTCTGATCCCTGTCCCTTGTACCCTGCCCCTGCACCCATCACCTGGGCCCCTGCCCCCCACCGCCTTGACCTCTGCCCCTTGCCCCCTGTGCCTGTACCCATCACCTGCCACTGACCTCTGCATCCTGACCCCTGCGCTCTGTAGTCCCCCGACCTCTGCACCTACCACCCTGACCTCTCTGCACCCTGACCCAGCATCTGCACCCATGCCCTGACCCCCACCTCTAGTTGCGGCACCCCCTACCCCTGATTCCCCACCCTGCCCCTTACCCCCCATTCCTGGTCCCCACACCCCTGTACCCCTGGCACACCTGGCTTTTGCCCCCACTGCCCCATGCACCAGCCTATGCCCATGTAATCCCCTGGGTCTCTGCCTGCATGGGAGGGACCATGGTGGGGTGGGATCTGGGGGCTCTGCAGACCCCTGAGCCGCCCCCCCTTCCAGGCTGCCACGCTGTCGCTGGAGACGGAGCTGCAGCGGCTACAGGACCTGGGTGCGCAGCAGCGCAAGCGGGCGGCCGAGGTGCTCAATGGGCTCATGAAGGACCTGAGCGAGTTCAGCCTCATCGTGGGCAACGGCGAGATCAAGCTGGTGAGGGCAGGCGGGGGGCACGGGCGTGGGCAGGGGGCAAAGGGAGGTGTTTGCGGTGCATGACGGGGTCCCCACAGCCCCCCGCCGCCTCCAGGTAGGGGTGGGTGGACATGGAGGTGGGCTGGGCATGCAGGGGGGGGGCCCTCCTGGCTGACCCCTCGGCCGGGCTGGCAGCCGGTGGAGGTGAGCGGGGCCATCGAGGAGGAGTTTGCTGTGGCGCGGCTCTACATCAGCAAGATCAAGTCGGAGGTGAAGTCGGTGGTGAAGCGGTGCCGGCAGCTCGAGGGGCTGCAGCTCGAGTGCCACCGCAAGATGGAGGTCACGGCCCGCGAGCTCTCCGCCTGCCAGCTGCTCATCTCCCAGGTGGGCTGGGCACTGTTGCCAAGGAGCGTTGCCAGGGCTGCGGGGCGTTGTCAGGGTCAGGAGGTGTTGCTAAGGGCTGTTGCCATGGGATGGTGAGGTGTGACCAGGCCTAGGGGTGTTGATAAGGGCTGTTGCCATGGGGTGCTGGGGTGTTGGCAAGGCTGTGGAGGGTTGCTAGGGCCAGAGGGTGTTGCCAAGGGGTGTTGCCATGCAGCGGTGGGGGTGTTGCTAGGGCTGTGGAAAATTGCTAGGGCCAAAGCTTGTCACTGAGGGGTGTTGCCATGGGGTGGAGGGGTGTTGCCACGGCTGTGGAGGATGGCTAGGGCCAGAAGGTGTTGCCAGGGCTGTGGCGGGTTGCTAGGGGCTGTAGCCAGGGATAGAGGGCATTGCCGTGGGGCACTGGGGTGTTGCTATGAAGCATTACCAGGGTCGTGGAGTGTTGCTAAGGGACGTTACCGCGGGAGGGGGCAGCAGGCTGCTGTTGGGAGCTGGGGGTGGTTTCTGGGGCAGTGGATGCCAGGGCGGTCGCCAGGGCTGACCCGCCTGCCCGCCTGCAGCATGAGGCCAAGATCCGGTCGCTGACCGAGTACATGCAGAGCGTGGAGCTGAAGAAGCGGCACCTGGAGGACTCCTATGACACCCTCAGCGAGGAGCTGGCCCGGCTGCAGGCCCAAGGTGCTTGGGGGGGGGGGGGGTGGCCAGGCACTGGGGGTGGGGGCAGCTGGGCCCTGCCCCCCTGACTTCAGCTGTGCCCGCAGAGACGGCGCATGAGAAGGAGAAGGAGCAGGACATCGCCCAGGACAAAGAGGATGCCAAGGTGGGGGCAGTCCCATGGCCCCCCAGCCCACTGTGCCCCATGAGTGGGCACGAGCAGGGGGGCAGGCACGGGTGAGCTGGGGGGGTCCAGGCTGGGGACCGGGGGTCCGGGCTGGCTGTGACGGGGGTGCCCGCAGGGCGCGGTGGAGCTGCAGCTGGAGTGCCAGCGCGAGGCCCATCACAAGCAGCTGGCGCGGCTGCGCGACGAGATCAACGAGAAGCAGAAGGTCATCGACGAGCTCAAGGAGTGAGTGACCACCCGACCCCACCCCGGGCTGGGCACGGTGGGCAGGCCCAGCCCCCGCTGACCGACCCTCCCCACCCGCAGCCTGAACCAGAAGCTGGAGCTGGAGCTGGAGAAACTTCGCGCCGACTACGAGAAGCTCAAGAGCGAGGAGCAGGAGAAGGCCGGGCGGCTGCAGGAGCTGACGTGAGCCCCCTCGGCCCGCCCAGGCAGCCCCCACCTCCCCGGACCCCCACCCCCACCTCCCCTAGCCCGGCCACCCCCAGCTCCTTTCTCTCAGGGTACAGCCCCCTGCCCGTAAAGCCCGGGCTGTGCCCCCTCCCCGTGCCTGCGGGGGGCTGATGCCCACCCTGTGCCCCCAGATTTCTGTACGAGCGCCATGAGCAGTCCAAGCAGGACCTCAAGGGGCTGGAGGAGACCGTGGTGAGTACCCCCTGGCCCCCTTCCCACCCCAGAGTCTGCACGGGGGGGGCTCTGCCCCCTGACCCCCTGTCCATCTGCTCCAGGCCCGTGAGCTCCAGACCCTTCACAACCTTCGCAAGCTGTTCGTTCAAGACGTCACGACTCGAGTCAAGAAAGTGAGTGCCTCCCTGGCCCCGCCAGCCCCTCCCACGGCCCCCAGCCCACCCATCACAGGCCCTGACACCCACCCCCAGCACAGCCTTGCCCCGCGATCTCTGCCTGCCCCCTAGGGCAGCCCTGCACCTCCCAGCCCCCCCCCAGCCTCACTGCCCCCCCGCCTCCAGCTGCGTGCCCCCCCACTGCTTCCACCCTCCGTCCTGCTCTGGGCAGCCCCATCTGTGCCCCCCACCCCCAGTGCCAACCTGCTGCTCAGAGGCTGAGACCAGGCCAACACATCAGACGTGTGGCCTCAGAGCAGACTCAGGCACTGTCCAGGCTGGGGGGGCATTGCTAGTGCCTGCCTGCCGTCCCCTCCCATGCCCAGAGGGGCCCATGGGGGGGCAGGCCCGGCCCCCTGAGCCATGCCCCCCCGTGCACCCCCAGAGCGCGGAGATGGAGCCCGAGGACAGTGGGGGGCCCCACTCCCAGAAGCAGAAGATTTCCTTTCTTGAGAACAACCTGGAGCAGCTTACAAAAGTTCACAAGCAGGTGGGTGCTGGGGAGGCCCAGGGGGGCTGTGGGGGTGGGGGCAGGTGCCAGCGCCAGGGTCATGCCCCCGCCATCCATCTGTCTGCATCTCCAGAGTCACCATGTTTGCTGCTTTTTGCCCACCCCCATGCCTGGACCCACCCTGCTGCCCAGCCCGTGCCCCCCCCCCCGCTTCATGCCCACCCCAGATAGAGCCCCCCCGGGCACTGCCCCTCTGCTCGTGCCCCCCGGGCAACCCCTGCCCCTCTCATGGAGACTGTGCCCGGGGCTGGCAGCCTGAGTGGGTGGGTATGTGGTGGGGGGGACACCCTGCCTGCCCCACCATGTCTGTCTGTCCTGCCCCGCTCATTCCAGCCTCATCCTACCCCTGCCCCCCACAGCCACATGGCATGGGGGAGGCCAGGTGGGTGGGGGCGCCCAGTGCCAGCCCGGGTGGGGGGGTGTCCAAGGGTGCTTCCCCCCGTTGAGTGTCCACTCTGTGCCCTCTCGCCCTCGCTGCCTCCCTAGCTGGATCTCTGGGTCTCCAAGGTACCGTACCCCCCCCAGCAGGGCCGGGCTGGCAGGACACGTGTGTGAGCCCCCCCATGCCCCCTGGACCCCCCTTCCCTGAGGCCTGGCTGCCAGCCCCACACCAGCCCCCCTTCTTCCCCTCCTTCCCCAGCTGCGGCAGCCTGGGCTGGGGGGGTACCCAGCACACGCATGCACACGTGTGTGCCCACGCCTGTGTTTCCTATGATGCAAATGGGTCCCCCCATCTCACTGCTGCTGGCTGTGCCCCCCCTGGCTTCTGCTCACCCCCCACCCCTGAGCTGCTGCTAACCCCCGCCCCGTGCCCACTGCCTGCTGCCTGCCACCTGGGGGGCGGCATGGGGGTGCTCGGGGTGTCCCCCCCCAGTCCCACAGAGAAGGGCTGGCCTGGCTCCACGGTGCTGGGGGGGGGCAGGGAGGAGGGCCCGCCATGTCAATGGGGGTCTCAGCAAGGACCTGTGCACAGAGAGGGGCTATTGCTTGGGTTGGGGGGGGCTTTACCACGCCTCTCAGCCCCCCTCAGGGCAGGAGCCCTCCTGCCCCAGGTCACCGGGGTGTGGGGGGCAGCATCCCGTGCCCCTGCGCCCGCCCACGCCCGGTGCCCTTGCGGCCCAGCTGGTTCGTGACAATGCAGATCTGCGCTGCGAGCTTCCAAAGCTGGAGAAACGACTTCGCGCTACGGCTGAGCGCGTCCGGGCCCTGGAGGGCGCATTGAGGGAGGCCAAGGAGGGTGCCATGAAGGACAAGCGCCGCTACCAGCAGGAGGTCGACCGCATCAAGGAGGCCGTGCGCTACAAGGGCGCTACCCGGCGTGGCCACAACGCCCACATTGGTGCGGGGAGGGGGGGGCACTGGGTTCTGTGAGCACAGGCATGCGTGTGCTGGGGCTGCAAGAGTGCATACAGGTGTGTGTGTGCGTGTCTGAGAGGGGGTGCATGAGTGCCTGCATGCATGTGTGTGGTTGTGTACACATGTGCAAGAGCTTGGGTCTGGGTGTGTGTGTGTGCAGAGATGTGTGCGCCCTATAGGGGGTGCACAACTGCAGGCATGTGTGTGTACACGCAGGCCTGAGTGTGTGCCCCGTGGGGGGGGTGCATGAGTGCCTCCATGTATGTGTGTGTGTACATGTGTGTCCAAGGGTTTGGGTGTGAGTCTGAGTGCCCCATGGAGGGTGCCCAACTGCCTCCATGCGGGGGCGTGTACACGTGTGCACAGGTGTGGGTTTGAGGGGTCAGGAGAGGGCCTGGGTGTGCAACAAGTGGTTGTACATAGGTGTGTAGGCAGGGGGGAGGGGGAGGTGCAGGGTGGCATCCGCAGTTGTGCACGTGTGTGCATTAGGGAGAGTGTACGAGGCTGTAGGCATGTGCCCACGTGGGGGTGGGCAAGCATACATGCACGATGGCGTGCATGCGCGGGGAAGGTGGGGGGCGGCAGGCCTGAGGGTGGATGCACACAGTGCATGCATGTTCTCGTGCACGTGTGCGTGTGCCCGAGGCCCCAGACTGAGGCTGAGGCTGCTGTCGCTCCACAGCCAAGCCGGTGCGGCCAGGGCACTTCCCTGTGGCATCGCCCACCAGCCCCTTCGGGCGCCACCCCGAGTGTGTCAGCTACAGTAACAGCCTCTTCCAGAGCTACCAGCCCGGCGCCCCCCCCAGCACTACCGCCGAGGCCTAGTGAGTGCCCCCGGACTGCTCCACGCTGCCCCAGCCCCCCAGCCTGAGACCTCTCCCCAGCATCACTGCCATTGGGACCCCCCTGGATTGCCGCCCCCCCATCCAGCCCTGCAGGCCCTGCCATGTGGGATGGGGGTAGGGGGCAGCCAGGAGCCTGCCCAGGGTAATGGGCGGGGGTCACATCCCACCCGCCATGACACCTTTGTCCGCACCCCTGCAGCTTCGCCAGCGTCTCCTCGGGCACCTCTGGCAGCGCCACCTTGGCCGCCTACCAGCAGCAAAACGTGGATAATGGTGAGGGAGGGCGTGACTGGGCTGGGGGGGCAGGATGGGATTGGGGCAGGGTTCTCAGCTCCTTTGGGAGCTCCAGAGGCTGGGAGACCCCCCTCTTCAGCCCCACTTGGCCCAGTGTGTCCCAGTTCAGCCTAGTTCATCCCAGTCCGACCCAGCCTGGCCAAGCCAGTGAGTGCTCCCCCTGCCCACCTCCCACACTGCTGCTTCTCCCCCTTGCAGGGAACGCCACAGACATCAATGACAACAGGTGAGTGGGGGGGCAGCATGGGGGAGGCTGGGGTGCCCCCCCTACAGCCAGGGGGCTCTGCCTAGCCCCCCATGGGGGCTTGGGGGGCAGTGTCCATGGGGGGTGGGGTGGGGGTGACCCCCTGGAAGAGCTGACTCCCTCCCTGACCTGCAGAAGTGACCTGCCGTGCGGCTGCGAGGCTGAGGAGCAGGCCAAGCTCTTCCCCCTGCACCAGGAGGCAGCAGCGAGCTAATGGCACTAGGTACTGCCCCCCTACTGGCCCCCTTCCCCCCCACCACTTCCCCTCCTGCCCCTGGGGAGGACCCCACGTCCTTTCCCCTCCCTGCCACAGAGTCACCTCCCTCCGTCTCCCCCCTTCGTGGGCTGGATGCCCTGGGGGGGTCTGGATGTCCTGGGGGAGGGGGTTTGGGTGCCCATGGGCCTGTCTCATGTCCCCGTCCTCCACAGGTCCCCACCAGCCGAGGCCTCCGCATGCCGCCACTGCTGCCGTGTCCTGTGTCCCGCTCCGTGTCCCGTGTCGTGTCCGGCTGCTGCTCACGCTCGCTCTGCGCCCCCACCCCAACACGGCGCAGCTGGGGGGGCAGCCCCCCGGCGGGGGGGGCATGGGGGCTGTGCCTGGCCTGGAAGCGGGCACCATGGGAGCCCCCAACCCCCCCTTGGGCCCACTTGATTTATCAATGCCTTAAGCAGACGTCGTGGTGAATGTCCAGGGCTGGATCAAGCCCCCCACCCCAATTCCCCCCCCATGGGGTGTCTCAAGGTGGGGGGCTGCCACCTTGAGTCTCCTTGACTTCCCCCCAAGGGAGCTTAGGGGGGCTGGGAAGCTCCCTGGAGACTGGGGGGGGAGGCAATGGGGGCCAACCCCCCCATTCTGAATTAGCCTGGGGGGGTCCAATCCCTGGTATAACACGAGGCTCGAACCCTCAACGCTTGAAGCTGCTACATCCCCGTCACCCCGAGTGCCTCCCACCCTGGGGCTGCGCTCCCTGTGTGTCCCCCGTCCTGTCACCACTCCCGATTCACCCAGAGCAGAGCTGGGGGGGGGAGTCGGGGGGGTCACCTCCAGGCCCTGGACATGAGCAGACCAGAGGCCCAGCTCCCCCCTTGCTCTCCCTCCACCCCACCGCCGTCCCGTGTGCTGGGATCACACCAAATGTTGCATGTTGGACTCCCACGAGTGTTTATTTAAGCAGGAATTATAATCGTTGTCACCGTCATAGTACACCAATAAAGAAAACCAGTCGAACTGGCCCGGTGCTGTGTGTTGTGGGGACTTGGAGGGGCCGGGGAGGGGGCTGGGTACGAAAGACCAGCTCTGCCCCTTGTGCCTCAGTTTTCCCAGCTGTGAAAAGGATCCGGAGGGCTCTGGGCGTGGTGGGGGGGCGGGTGCAGGAGGGGCATCTCCGGCTCTCGCTGTTCCCACCCCCCCAGCGGATTCACAGTCCCCCAAATTGGGGAATGACACCCAGGCACATCTGGACATGCCTACATGCATGTGCACATGTGGACGTGTCACTGTGCGTCCCTGCACGTGTACGGACATAGCTATGGAGGCCCGACATGACCTTTGACCCCGCCGCCACGAGGGGTTATAACCCCAGTGCCCTCGATCTGCCCCAAGCCAGAGAACACCGTGACGCTCCAGGGCCCATGCGCGGCTATGCCCGGCTTCACCCGCTCCCGCGTCACGTGCGGGGGGAATCAGCTGACTGCGGCTTCCGGCGCCGGGGGGGGGGGAAGCGGAAGCGGCTCGCGGGGATCATGGCCGCCTCCGCCGGGTCCGCCACGGCCGCCGGGGCGCGCACCAAGACCAAGCGGAAGCACTTCGTGCCGCAGCGCGTGAAGCTGCCGCGCGCCGCCGACCCCTTCCTGGCCGTGCTGTGCTGGGGCATCCACCACCAGGTGAGCTGACCTCTGACCCCAGGCCTCGCCCCGCCCCGGAAACGGCTGCTGGGCCGGGGCATCCACCTGCAGCTGAGCTGACCTCTGACCTCCCCCTCCCCGGGCCCGCTGCTGGGCTGGAGCATCCACCCCCAGGTGAGCTGACCTCTGACCCCGCACTGATCTCTGATCCGTGTCAGGACGCCTGGGTTTCCCCCCCAGGTGAGTCTTCCCTCATCCCAGAGCTGGGCTGGGAGTCGAGCAGGAAGTGGGGCTGACCCATGAGCTTTGACCTCTCGCCCCCACCCTAGGGTATGGTGCCAGGCCGGGGCCCCCACCCCCAGGTGGGGGCAGGATGGAGACTCTGGGCCTGAGCCCAACCCTGGCCTGTCTGCCTGCTCTGCTCCTTGCTTCCTTGCCTTGCCCCGGGCCTGGGCGGTGCTGCCTACCCCCAGTCTAGGCTGTGACAGGGGCAGGTGCCAGGGGTTTGGGGTCTCCACTGCCTCTTGCCCTGGGCTGGGGAGGGGGCAATGGAGGCAGTGCCCCCTCTCCCTGCCTCAGCACCCGCTGCTTCCATCGCTCCAGTGAGTCACGGCCCAGTTCTGCAAGTGCTGCTTCTATGCCCTGGGCTCTGCTGGGCACCCCCAGGTGGGTGTCAGGGTGTCAAGGGGCTCTGGCAGGACCTCGGGGCTGGAGAGATCCCATGCCCTGGAGCCAGAGCATAGCGACCCAGCCCTCCTATCCTATCTGGTGCCCAGCCAGGGTGGGGGTCACGGGCAGAATCTCCTTGGGACTTGGAGCCCTGTGTCTCCTGGGTGGGGGATGTTCTTCTAGGTGTTTCTTGGTCTAACCTTGGAGCAGCTTAATTTGTTCCTGGTGATGAGTAGCCAGGCCTGTGCTCCCCTCCCTGGGCAGCTTGAGGGAGCAAGGACAACATGGGCACAGCTGAATATCACCGTGTCTTGGGCGAGCAGGGGGTGTCTGTGCCCTCAGGCAGGGTGCCCAGCCCCTGGCAACATGACAGGGGCATGGTGATGACTGGGGCTGTACCTGTAGGCTTGGACCCTGCTCTCTGGGAAAGGGGCAGCCCGTGCGGCCTGCCGTGCCAGTGAGGAACCCTCCCCCAGCCCCATGCACTCACTCTCGGGCTCCCTTCACTGCCCCTTCTGCTTCCAGGAGCCCCACAGCCCTGCTCGGCGGTGCTGGCCAGCCTGGAGGCGGCCGAGGAGGTGGGTGGCATGTGGCCCTGTGTGGTGCTGTGCCAGCCCTGGGAGCCTGCACCCAGCCTCCCCTCCTGCCCTACAGCCTGTCTCTAACTGGGAGTTTGGCTTGAAGTTTTGGGGTGGGGGGAGAGCAATGGTTTCAGGGGAGAGTGGGCAGTGTAACCTTCCCTGCTAGTGGTTGAGGAAGCCGTAGCCTCTGCATGGTGCCTCTTTGCTCATTAACACTCTGCAGCGTGACCCTGAGGGGCATGGCTGGGTTGAATGCCCTCGCCTGGCAGAGGCAATGGGGAACTGCCTCACCCTTGCCTGGTTCTGGGGCTAGTGGTCGAGTAGCCTTGAGCAGAGCATTCCTGTGAAGGAGGAATAGGCAAAGCATGGGGTTATACCGTAGTCCCTGTGGCCAGTCCAGGCCTTGGCCTCCTCGGAGTGGTCTGTCCAACCCCTGCATCCTGGGGCTGTGGGTCCCTGAGCGGGCATGAGGTCTCCCACACCATGGCTAGCTGGGACTGTGGTCACTCCCCACAGGCACCCTCCCACAAGACCACCCTAGAGCAGCCCCCTGCTCCTTGTGTGGCACTGCGGGCTCGGCTGAGTGCCCACTGGTGCCAGGTGACCTGTGTATCAACATGTGTGAAGTGCCTGGCTGAGGGGCAGTGGGGCCTGCTCAGATCTGGTACCAACCCAGCTCCTGCCCCTGGCATCTGGTTGGGCTCGCTTAGGCACAGACCCATCTCCTCTGCCCCCAGGAGCCTCCTGAACAGCTCATGGTGTCTCCAGGGTGGGGAGGTGGAAGCCATTTGCCTCTGCTCTGTCGATGCTAATTGCATGCTGGCACCAAGGCCTGGTCTCCCCACGGCTGAGGGCAGCGTGGTATGAGCTGGGCAGGGCAGGGGATCTGTTCTCTGGGGCCCAGGCCTGGGAGTCAGCAGGTGGTACCTCCTTCCCGGCAGATCAATGAGCTGAGCCAGGTGCCGCTGCCCATCATGCTGCTGCCCGATGATTTCAAGGCAAACTCTAAGATCAAGGTGAACAACCACCTCTTCAACCGGTGAGTTGCGCCCTGCCCTCCTCTACCACCCCTGGGCAGGGTTGAGCTCTGGGTGCCCCCAAGGCCAGAACCTGTGGGTTGTTTGTCCATCTGCCCCGCTGCCAGTGATCCAGGCTGGGGGTGTGTGACATGGATGGGGGCAACCACAGGCAGTAGCTAGGTCATGTTGGAGCCCCCCAGCCTGCTCTGCTCTGGGTTGGAGCCAGCCCAACCCTGCTTCCCCTGGCGCTGGTCCCACAAACCATGGCATCCAGGCCTATAGCTGAATGCTGACCCTACCCCCTCACCCCAGGGAGAACCTGCCCAGCCACTTCAAGTTCAAGGAGTACTGCCCCCAGGTCTTCCGCAACCTGCGCGAGCGCTTTGGCATCGATGACCAGGACTTCCAGGTGGGGGCATCATGCTGGGGCTGCGTGCCCTGCCCCTCCCCCCATATGCACTTGCATGCACACATGCCCCCTCCTGCATAACTACGTGTGTGCACTCATACGCATGCATGTGTCCCCTAGGAACCACCCAGTTTTTCCCCCTGCACACGCAAATGCACACACACATGCACCCCCTGCACACGTATGCACAGATGCACCCCCGCCATGCTTGGGCATGGCCCCTATGGCATGCTGGAGAGGAAGGGGGTTCTCCCAGCAGGGAGTAGGGGTCCCCTGGGTTTCAGTGGAGCTTCCCAACCAGGTAGCAGCACTGCCCCTACTCCGGGCTCATTGGTGCCATGCCAGCGTTTGTCCCCACTCGAGGGGCAGGCAGGGCTTTTTTCAGGCAGAGTTGACTTCAGCAGGGCTCATGTGCTCCCTGCCCCCAGATGTCACTGACTCGCAGCCCCCCCCAGTATGAGAGTGAGGGCAGCGACCGGCGCTTCCTGCTGTCCTGGGACCGGACACTGGTGGTCAAAGAGATCTCGAGCGAGGATGTGGCTGATGTGCACAGCCTGCTCTCACACTACCACCAGGTACAGCCAGGGTGGAGCTTGGGAACCGGGGAGGGGGCAGGTCAGGGAGATGGGCCAGCTAGATGTGGCCAGGCCGGGGTATGTGGCTGGGGCCTGGAGCGCAGGGTGGCAGGGTGCCTGGCTCTGACGTACCACCCTCCCCCCCCACAGTACGTGGTGCAGTGCCATGGGAACACGCTGCTGCCGCAGTTCCTGGGTATGTTCCGCACAGGCGTGGACAGCGAGGAGCGCTACGTGCTGGCCATGCGCAACATGTTCAGCCACCGCCTGCCCGTGCACCGCAAGTACGACCTCAAGGTAACACCCAGGGGGTAAGCAGTCCCCACCATGACCCCCTTCCCCCCAGCTGCCAGTCACAGCCCCTATTGCACTGACCCTCCCCACCCCAGTACCTTGCCTTGGAGCTAACACTGTGTCTGTTTCCCCCTCACCTCTGCAGGGCTCCCTGGTGTCCCGAGAAGCCAGTGACAAAGAGAAGGTAATGTAGGGGTTTTTTTTCGGTGAGGGGGATCCTTTTTCTCTCCCTCCACACTGCAGGCTAAGCTGAGTGCTTCTGGGCTCTGAGCCCTGCTTTGCTGTGGCCTGACCCATTCCCAGGTCTCCTGGCACAGAGGGTGCAGCTTGGGGTGCCTGGCTCCGATGCAGGGGCAGTGATGTGCCCCTCCACCCCCATTGCATAGCTCTGTGTGAGGCTGTGGGCTCCTCCCGCACTCTCACCTGTAGCCCCCCTCCCAATCCAGGGCAAGGACCTGCCCACGCTGAAGGACATGGATTTCCTGAACAAAAATGAGAGAGTCTACGTGGGTGAGGAGGCCAAGCGGGAGTTCCTGGAGAAGCTCAAGAGGGACGTGGAGGTTGGTGGGATTGAGGGCAGGGGCCCTTGGGCCTGTCCTAGCCTGAGATGAGTGGTCCGTGCAGAGATGGGGAGGGGCCATGGGGCTGGGGGCTCCTGGCAAGTGGCCACATGGACAAAACCCCCCCAGGGGGCTTGTAGAGGCCGGTGGTGGGGGCAGACAGGAAGGAGCAGTGATGGCTCATAGTTTGGCCCCCTTCCCCCTGTTCATCATTTTCCCCCCCACTGCAGTTCCTGGTGCAGCTAAAGATCATGGACTACAGCCTGCTGCTGGGTATCCATGAGGTGCTCCGGGCCGAGGCTGAGGAGGAAGATGAGCCTGAGGATGAGGACGGGGGAGACGATGGTACCGCCGGCCTCTACGGTGCCTCCCCGGAGTGCCTCGGCATCGCTGGTGACTTTGGTGTCCACCGCACCCTGGGCCCTGGCGACTTTGACTCCCGTGTGGATGTGTATGCTGTCCGCAGCCAGGGTGAGTGGGCGCCGTGGTGCCAGGTGGTTGGGGGGGTTTGGGTGGCATGGGGGAGGAAGGGTCTCCATCTGTCTCACACCCCTGTCTCACTCAGGCGGGCCCTGCTGTGAGGTGTACTTCATGGGCCTCATCGACATCCTTACCCAGTATGACGCCAAGAAAAAAGCAGCGCACGCAGCCAAGACTGTCAAGCATGGGGTGAGCTGGGGGGGGAGGTTCGGACCCCCCTGCAGGGGCTGCAGCTTCTCAGGTGTCCCTGGTTTGCCAGCAGCTGCCCAGGATCAAGGCCAGGGCGGGCAGTGCATGGGCCTGGGGGTGTGCAGGTAGCTGCTAGCATTTGGCCTTGGAGAGAGGAGGGGGGGAAGGGGCTGGGGCATGAGTGCAGACTGTGGCTGGGGTGTGGGTTAAGAGCTGCCTGGGGTGGGGGCTGGGCCTGTCACTCCTCCCCCCCCTCTTGGGGTGCTGACACTACCCCCCCCCCCCACAGGCCGGCGCCGAGATCTCAACGGTGCACCCGGAGCAGTATGCCAAGCGCTTCCTGGACTTCATCACCAACATCTTCGCTTAGCCCTATGGCCACTGGGTCGCCCCCCTGCTCCTCTGGACCGCCCCCCCCCACACACACACACACTCCCTGGTGTTTGCTGGGCAGATGCGGGGAGCTGCCCCCCCCCTGCCCTGGCTGCAGAGAACCCGTGTCCTGGTGTGGATCAAGTGCCTTATCTTTATAACCCCTGTTATACCCCCCCCCTCAGAGCTGCTGCTGTTTGGTGGTGGTGGAGGAGGAGGTTGTGCTGCTAGTGAGAGAGGGGGTATCCTGCCCCCCCACATTGACTCACTGACCCGGTGCCCCCTGGATCTGGGGTCATGGCCTAGGCAAAGACCCCCACCTGCCTACTTCAGGGGGCTGTGGGGCTTCTGGTAGGGAGGTTTCCCCAGCACCTGCAGGCAGTGGGTCCCAAGGCCCTGCTACCCCAAATTGGGGAGGGTCTGACAAACACTAATACCTCCCCCACCCTCTGGGGCTGGAGGGGCTGTGGCTGCTTTCCCCGCCCCCCCCCACAATTCCTCATGTCATGAAGCTGTCCCAGTACCGCCCCCAGGCTGTGCTGGGAGCAGGGCTATGCCCCGGGGGGGCCTGCTCAGGGGAGGGGGGGCTGTCCTGGGGGGGGCTTTGTTGTGTCCCCCCCCCCGACATTCCTGTTCTCTCTATTGATAGAAATAAATTATTGACTATGAGGCTGTGTGCTGTTGGGGGGGGAAGGGTGGGCAATGTCTGCGTGGGGGGCCATAGCTGTGGGGAGCAATAGCTGCAGTGGGGATGCAGCTGTGAGGGTAATAGCTGCTGTTGGGGGTAGTTGACTGCCCCGTGGTTTTTGGGGGGCATGTAGGGGGGCAGTAGTGGTAGGGGGATGTGGGGGAGGCAGTTAGATGCCCTCCAGCTTGGGGTGGGGTGGGCAATAGCTGTGGTGGGGGGGTGCAGCTGGGGGTATTGCAGTGCTGCAGGGGGGAGCTGGGTGTCCCCATGCCTGGGGGTGCAATAGCTGTGGGGGGGGCAGTTGGGTGCCCCTAGGTGTGGGGGGGCAATAGCTGTAGGGGAGTGCAGGGCATTAGCAATGGGGGGGCAGCTCGGGGGTATTGCGGGGGTGGGGGGGCAGGACTCGGACACCTACGCCCCCCCGACAGGCTGCCCCACTTCTGGGGGCTCCGGGCTACCCTAGCCCCTCCCCTTCCCCCCGCGGGGGTTTCCATAGCAATTCCCCCCCCGCCCCCTGCTGCTGCCGCTGCTGCGCGCGTGCCCCGTCGCCCACCTGATCCGGGCCCGGCCCCCCCCCGCCCCCCCGTTGCCATGGCCGGGCCCGTCCCCCGGCAACGCGGCGCCACGTGACCCCCCCGCCATGGCCGCGCCGAGGGCAGGTCGGTGAAGCTGGGGGGTCCGGGCGGGGCCGGGCGGTGCGGGGGGGCGGGCAGCGGGGGGCCCTGGGGGCGGGGGGAGGCGATGCATGATTGACAGCCCCCCTGGAGTGGGGGGGCTCCCAGCCGGGGGGGCGCTGGGCCCGGGCCTTTGTTCCTGCTCGGAGCCCCGCCACATCTGCAGGCCTGGAGGCCGGGGGAAGGGGTGCCCGGGCCGGGGAGGGGGGTGTAGTTGTATGGGGGGGGCCCGGCTGGGGGCTGCCTCGCCTAAGGCCTCCCCCCCACCTTTGCATGGGCAGGGGGCACTGGCGGGGGGGTCGTAGTCACTGCTTGTTATGATAGGGTTTGTGGCGGGGGGCATGGGCTGCCCAGGGGTTTTCTGGGGTCTCCTGGGTCCCTTCACAAGGGGGGGTGGTCTCTGTGCTGGAGGGTTTGGGGGTCACAGCCCCCCATGCTACGATGAGGCTGTGGGGGGGGAAGCTGCCTCCAGCCCTGGTGGTGCGGGCGGGATGTGCCCCCCATGGCTCCCCGGGGGCTGTGGCACGGGCCAGGGGTGGTGGTGGGTGCGTTGCCTGGGTCTGGGGGTGGGGTGGGCTGGGGGGGCAGCACTGGTCCCCCAGAGCCCCTCCAGACCCTGCTGAAATGCAGCCAACTGGGGTGGGGCCAGGCCTGGTCCCAGGATCCTCCCACAAGCATTTGGGATGGGCAGTGGAGACCCCCCCCTCATGTGCCCCCACCTCACCTGGGGGGTCCAGGCCCTGCCTGCTTCTCCGGTGCTGGTGGTGGGGGTCTGGGGCAGACCCTCCCCTGGGGTTCAGTCTGTGCTGTAGGGATGGGGAGGGTGACCCCTGCCCCAGGGGTGGAGCCTATGAAATAGCCCTGCCCCCAGGGCATGTGGCTGCTGACCCAGATTGGCCAGAGCTGCCAGGCTTGGGGGGCAGGTGCAGGGTAGGGCCCCCTCCCCCTGATCCATATAGCACTGACTCAGCCCGGGCCAGGGGCCAGTTTCCAGGGGGCTGGTTGTGCCCAGGGGAGGGCCTGGGGGACTCCTGTGCTCCAGGCTTGGGGGGCATGGGTAGTTCATTGCTGGGGGGCTCTGCCCACAGGCCTGGGGCTTGTGGCTGGGCCTGGGGAGGGGGCCTGCCCAGGACAGGGGTCTGGGGTGGTGGGAGGGTGCATC
This sequence comes from Crocodylus siamensis, assembly GCF_052110815.1. NCBI lineage: Eukaryota > Metazoa > Chordata > Crocodylia > Crocodylidae > Crocodylus > Crocodylus siamensis. The sequence goes on from NC_143400.1 coordinate 6,741,031, forward strand.
TCCTTACCCTCTTTTGTCCCCCCAGGGGTTCCTGGCGCCCAGCTGTGCTGAGCTCTGCTCCCCGGCGCCTCTGGCTGCAGCTTCTTCCATGGGCTCCCCAGGTGGGTACCGTGCCCCCCGCAAGTGTGATGCCATCAGGCCCTATTGGGGGGGCAGGGTGGGGGTCTGGGCCAGGCCAGTGGGATGCCGGGGGGGGGGCAAGGCTCTGTACTGGGCCTTGGTAGATTCTGCCCTGCACTCCCTCCCATCAAGCCCCTTTCTGCATCCCCTGGCAGCACCCCCTTTATAAATGGCAGCAGCTGGGGAGGGGGTCACTGCCCTCTCTGCATGGCTGGGGTGGGGCAGGGAGGCCAAGGGAGCTAGAAGGGCCCTTCTTGGGGGTCCCCACCAGCTCTGTGCCCATCGTGGTCCTGTCCCCCCCTGCACCCAGACAGGATAGCAATGGGCACAGGATTGATGTCTGCGTGTGCCTATATCCCTGTGTGTGTCCGGGCCTGTGTTCATGTGGGCACATGTCTGCCTCTGCATGTGAACGGCCATGTGCAAGTCCGTGCCCATGTCCCCGTCCATGCCTGTGACTATGTGCATGTCTCTGTGTGTACCATCCGTGCATGTCCTTACGTACCTGTTCGTGTGTGAACCCATGTGAGTGCATGTTCCTGTATGTGTGTCCACATGTGTGCCCATGTGCAAATCCATGTGTGAGTTTGTGTGTTTGCCTGTATGCCCACCCATGTTTGTGCTCATCCATGCCTGTGCCCATGTCCACGTGGGTGCCCATGGCCATGTACCTCTCCACCTGTGTGCCCATGTGCATGTCCATGCAGGAAGCTAGGCATGTGCCGATGTGCACATGCATGCCCATGTGTGTGCCTGTGCATGTGTCCCTGCATGTGTTTGTCCATGTGTGTGCCTACATGTATGTATGTATGTATGTGAGTCCATAGAAGTGTGTCCACATGTGTCTTCATGTGCCCATCCCTGCATGTGCCCACAGGCCCATGTCTGGGCATATGTCCATGCATGTGCCCGTCCATGTATGTGGCTATGTACAGTTGAGGCCTTGCATATACCCACGTGCATGTCCATGTGGGAATCCATGCACGTACCCATTTGTGTGCCCACATGTGCCCTCGTCCATGTGCCTGTCCATGTGGCCATGTGCGTCTCCAAGCATGTGCAGCCATGTGCATATCACCCATGTGTGTGTCCACATGTGTGCCCTTTTCCACATGTATGTGCCTGTGTGTGTGCCCACTTATGCGTCCTTGCATGTGTCCATCCACACGTACCCATGTGAGTCCTTGTGGGCACGTGTGCCCATGGCCATGGGCATCTCCATGCCCGTGCCACATGCACATCCATGTGTGCGCCTATATACAGGTGTGTCCATAGCCACGTGTGTCTCCACGTGTGTGCCCATGCCCGGCACTGATCCCTCTCCCCCCACAGTGTCCTTCGTGCTGTCCCGCATGGCAGCCTGCGGGGGTGCAGGGGCCAAGAGCCGCCTGACAGTGCCGAAGCCGGTGTGGGACTTCTTGACGCAGCAGAGCCCGGGCAAGCTGGCGCGACTGCGTGAGGCTACGCCCGTCAGCATCCTCATTGACGGCGAGACGGCCGAGCTCTATGTGCTGCAGCTCACAGCACCCGCTCCTGCACCTGCCCACGGCCTCTACGCTGCCCGCAAGGCCCTTAAGGCCCTGCTTAAGGAGACCGAGAAGGAGCTCAAGAAGGCCCAGCGCCAGGCTGAGCTGGGTGGCTGCGTGGCCCTTCTGGGCTCCCGGGCACCACGGGGGACAGCTGCGGGTGCAGGCACAGGCCCGGTGGCGGGGCAGGGCCCGGGTGGCTCCGGGGAGGAGGAGCCCGAGAGCCAGTGCCCAATCTGCCTGGGCGAGATCCAGAACCGCAAGACACTGGAGCAGTGCCGCCACGCCTTCTGCGAGGGCTGCATCACCCGCGCCCTGCAGGTCAAGCGGGCCTGTCCCATGTGTGGGCGCTTCTATGGGCGCCTGGTAGGCAACCAGCCTGAGAACGGGCGCATGCTGGTGTCCAAGGACTCGGGGCTGCTGCTGCCCGGCTATGAGAAGTATGGCACCATCATCATCCAGTACGTCTTCCCGCCCGGCGTGCAGGGGGTAAGCCAGTATCCCCCTCCTAATGCCTGCCAGTGTCCCTCATTCCCAACCTGCAGCTCCCTGCCTCCCCCCAGCCCTGCTGGTGCCCCTCACTCCTGACCCCCAGCCCCCAGCCCTGCATAGTCCCACTCATGCCCCTCACTCTAAACCTGCAGCCCCCCTGCCTTTCACAGGCCTGCCTGTGCCCCTCACTCCTAATCTTATGCACTCTTTCAGCGTGATGGGCCCCCACCCTCCCATCCGCATCCCCCTGCCCACTTCCCCAGTCCTACTGGTGCCCCTCACTCCCAACCCACAGCCCCTGCCTCCCCCAACCCTTGCTAATTTCTCTCCTCTCTCTGCGGACTCTCTCTATTCCCCTGGTACCCTTCTTGGCCTTGGCGAAGCAACAGGCCCTGTCCTGGATCCTGGCCTCCGAGGGTGTCGGGGGAAGGGCTGACAACCAGGGGCAGGGGCACGATGCCTGTTGTGTTGGGGTGGTGGGGAAAATTGTCCCCTCGCCCAGCCCCAGGTGCTGGTGCCTGGGGTGTGGGGGCCTGTGTCAGGCCCTGATGCCCTCCTGCTCCCCCCAGGCGGAGCACCCCAACCCGGGTGTGCGGTACCCAGGCACCACGCGTGTGGCCTACCTGCCTGACTGCCCCGAGGGCAACAAGGTGCTGGGGCTGTTCCGGAAGGCGTTCGACCAGCGCCTCACCTTCACCATTGGCACCTCCATGACCACAGGCCGCGCCAACGTCATCACCTGGAACGACATCCACCACAAGACCAACTGTACCGGCGGGCCCCAGCTGTGCGTGGGGGCACCGGGCTGGGACATGGGTGGGGATAGGGGGGCACCAGGCTGGGGGGGTCTAGGGGGTTGTGGGGGGCATGGAGTGTGCTGAGGGCCTGGCACTGGTCTGACCTCTGCCCCCTCCTGCCCACAGGTTCGGCTACCCCGACCCCACGTACCTCTCCCGGGTGCAGGAGGAGCTGCGGGCCAAGGGCATCACTGAGGATTGACCCCCCCGCGGGATCCTTCCCGCCTTGCGGGGCACAGGGGGGCAAGAGCTTGGGGGCCAGGGGCATGTGCGTGTGTGTGCACACGCATGTGTGTCTGTGCACATGGGAGTGAGGGCTGCGTGCAGTAGTGTGTGGGAATCAGTGTGTCAGTGCTCGTTCCAGACACCTGTGTGTACACGTGTGTCTCAGATGCCTGGGTTCTGTGTGCGTGATTGTGGATTCCTGGGTTCTGTGTGCACATGTGGGTGTGCATGTCAGACACCTGGGTTTTGTGTGTGGGGGTGTGCGTGTGCACGTGCGTGTCCTGGATGCCTGGGTTCCATGTGTGCTCATGCGTGTGCGAATCGGCCTGTGTTGAGAGGCGGGGGGCACGCGCATGCCGGTGAGCTCCCGGCAGCATGTGCCTCCATGCATGAAAGGAGCAGAGTGCGTGTGCAGAGCCCTGCCCCCCGCTCCCCCAGCCCCAGGACATCGCCCTCGTCAGACCCCGATCGTCGCCGTGGCCTCATGGCCTGGACACCCAGCCCCACCGGGGCCCACGGATATGCCCCCCCCAGCGGATGGACATGCCCCCCCCAGCGGATGGACATGCCCCCCCCGAGCGGACAGATAGGGCCGGGCAAACGAATGTGGGGGCCCCCCTTGTGTTGCTTGTGTCCCGCATGCCGCCGTGGTGCGGGGGGGATCGTGTGTGCCCTGTGCTAGAGATGACACATAGACCCCTAGACCCTCACCCCCCGGCCCGGCTCCCTCCCCTTCCCCCCCCGAACCCCCCCATTTTGGGCCCAGTCATGTCAGTTTTGGGGTTTTCCGGCCGTCTGAGGAGCTGGGGATGCCGCCAATAAACATATGCAACGTGGCAGGGACCCAGTGTGTGGGGTGGGGCACAGTTATCACGCTTACATGTGGATCCTGGAGGGGAACCCAGGCATCCGGGTGGCCCCCTACCCCCGTGCTGGGTGCCTGGTGCTTCCCAGGTGGGTGTCAGCCCTGGTGGGCAGTGGGACCCGCCATTGTTGGGGGGTAGTTTGGGGGGCACAGCAGGGTGACCTCTAGGGTGTGGCAGGACGCCTGGGTTTTATCCCAGCAAGAGGAGGGAGCCCGGGTGCCTGGGTTCTGTGCCCAGCTATGGATGGGATGGGGGGGGGGGTGCTGCTGGACCTCAGCTGGCCACAGAGAGATTTTTATGGGGGTGGAGGGGGCTGGACCCAAGGGGTTTATGGACATGGGGTGGGGGAACTTTGTGGGTTGGGGGACCCCCCCCCCACTGACCGTGGAACAGGCTTGGCTTGGATCTGCACCCTCTGCCTGGGCCTTCCAGGTGCCCATAGCCCCTGGGTCAAGTCCTGCCCCCTACCCCCACCCTTATTGTGGGGGGACTGCTCCCCCCCACCCCAATCCAGCGCATTCCTCTTTCCTGGCTCTGGCATGGGACGCCTGGGTTTGATTGGAGCTACTGAAAAACAAAGCCCTGGCGCCACCCCCCATTCACAGGGGTGGTGCCTGGGTGGGGGGGCTGGCTGGGCCCAAGGCGTTTAGGGGTGGTGGGTGCTTGGTCTGTTTCCTGGCAGTGCCAGGGGGGCCCCATGGCTTGGCGCTAGGCAGAGATAGACCAAGCCATAGCCTAGAAGGGAGACATGGGGCGGGGCGGGGGTTGGGGGTGGCAGGAGGGTGCCCCCTCTCCTGGTGTCCCTGGGGGTAAATCCAGCTCTGGGCTAGCTGCCCCATGCAGAAGGGGGCAGGAGGATCCCCCCCAACAGGGTGACTGCATGGGAGGCAGGACCCCTGCACCCTGCAAGTAGAACCAGCCTGGGGGGGTCGGCCCCCTGCCCCTCCAGGAGAGGGCATGAAGGCCCCAAGGAGGGGAGGCAGGCACCAGGTGGGGGAGGGGCAGTGCCTGCGTGGCAGGGGGGGTGGGGGGGACTCCAGCTGCAAAAGTGTGTTTTTTTTCCCCTTGGAAAGTGGGAAAAAGCCACAAGCGGAAGCGCGGGTCCCATGGGGCCGCCGTAACTGCGGGGCTAGAGGAGGCGGCCGGACCCCCCCCCGGGGCGTGGGAGCTGGAAGGAGAGGGGTCTAGGGTAGCCCCTACCCTAATTGCACTGCTAAAGGACCAGCCCTGGGGTAGCCCCTACCATAATGGCAGGGCTACGGGGGCCACGCTAAAGCAGCTCTTACCGTAATTGCAGAGATACTATGGGGGCCGCCCTAAAGCAGCCCCTACCGTAATGGCAGGGGTATAGGGGCCATGCTGTAATCGTAGGGCCAGGGGCTCAGCTCCCTACCATAATTACTAGACGAGCTGGGCCCCACCGCAGCTGCTCTCTATAGCCCAGCCAAGCACAGAGCCCTGCCCACCATGGCGCGCTCTGCCCCGGGGGTCCCTGTCTCCTGCGTGGGGGGGGGCAAGGGGCACAGACCAGGCTGTCACCCCGGAGAGAGGCAGGGCCCCACGCTGCTCTTGCCTCCCCATGGCGCTGCCCCCCGAGCTCATCTCAGCCCTGCCCCCTGCTCTCCCCGGCACCTGGAGGTGAAGCGGGGCACAGGGGAAGGGGGGCTCCAGCAGCTGCTGGTAGCGGCAAGTTATGGTAGCCCCGGGCCGCCCCGCCCTGTCCGTGCGGCCACCGCGGAGCGCGGAGCCGAGGGGCGGCCGGGCCGGAGCGACCCCCCCGGCCCCAGCATGAGGGCCCCGGAGCGGGCGCGGGGGCGCACGGACCGGACCCTGGGGGCCATGGCCGACATCCTCGCCTCGCTGGCACTGCCCGGGCAGCACTGGGTAGGGCACGGGGGTGCGGGGCCGCCCGGGGCGGGGGTGGGGGGCTGCGGGCGGGAGCGCGGGGCACCCCCCCCGACGCCTCTGTGCCCCCAGCTGCCCGCCCTGTGCTCCGAGGCGCCTGCGGGGGAGATGTCGCCGGAGCCCCCGGGCAGGGACCCCCCCGGCGGGGCGGGGGCTCCGGAGGACGGTGAGTCCAGCTCCAGCCCCCCCCCGAGGGGAGGGGGGAGTTCCGGGGGTGCCCCCTTCGGGGGGCGCGGGGCGGGCTGAGACCGTCCACACTCATTTCACCGCCGTGGTCTGGGCGCAGCCGGCGGGCCCCCCCCCAGCCCAGTGCTCTGCCGGTGCCAGGCTGTGATGTCACGGGTGGCCCCCTGATGTCACAAGGCGACTTTGTGATGTCAGGGGCCGGTGCCAGGCTCCCGAGGGCGGCCGGGGGGCGCACGAGGGGCCCGCCCCCCCCGGCTGGCAGGGCCGGGCAGTGACTCAGGCGCTGGCTCTGGCTCCGGCCCCGGGTGGGGGCGGGGGGCGCAGATGGCGCTGCCGTGTGGGCTCGGGAACAGCTCGGGGGGGGGCGGTCCCTAATGGGCCCGATCCGGGGGGTGGGGGAGGGACCGCAATGGGGGGCGGGGGCCGAGATGGGCCCGATCCGGGGAGCAGCGCGGAGGGGGTTGGGGAAAGAGGCAGCGCTCATAGCCACGCGGGCCCGATCCGGCGGGGTGTTGGGGGGCTGTGATGAACACGGGGGGGAGTTCCCCAAGGGGCCCGATCCCTGGCGCTTGGGACGGGGGGCTTCACGCTTCAGAGAAGCGGTCCTCGATGGGCCCGAGCCGGGCGGGGGGGCGGTCCCGAGGGGGGCCCGATCCGGCCCCCCCAGCCCGCTGCAGGGGGAGGCGGGGCCGAGCCGACCCCCCCCCGGCCGGAGGATGCTGCAGGGCGGGCGGGGCCGGCGCCCAGGCCCCTCCCCCCAGCCCGGCCCGGCCCGGCCCGGTGCGAAGCCCGCAGCGCCCCCGGCCCCCCCGGCCCCGGCCCCCCCGGTCCATGGGGCAGGATGCGCGGGGGGCGGCCGAGGGGCTGCGCCTGCCCCCGCCTCGTCCGCAAGGTGCTGGCCAAGTGCCGCTGCTGCCGGCCCCGCGCGCCCGGTGAGTGCCCGGGACCCCCGCCCGGCTCGGCCCCCGGGACCCCCGCCCCGCGGATCCCCCCGAGTTCCCCCCACTCCGCTGCGGACCCCAGGACTGCCCCTGCCCAGCCCCTGCCCCTGCCCAGCCCCGACACCCGCTCCCTGCCCTGCGGGGATGCGGGCAGGGGTGGAAGCGATGGGCAAGGGCCGCGGGTGGGCACGCACGCGTGTGTCGGACACCTGGGGCCCCTGTGGCGCCCCGTGCGTAGGAGGCCCGGTATGGGAGGGGGGCACGAGCGTGGGCGGCACTGTGCATGTCCGCGTGTGTGTGTGTGTGTACACGGCCCCTGTGCCCGGTGGCCGGCGGGGGGGCAGTGTGTGTGTGTGTGTGTGTGTGTGTGTGTAGCGGGGGGGGGGGAGGCAAGCCCCCACGGACTTGCCCTGGAGGCTTCTCTGAGCCACCCCCCATCCCTGCCCTGGTCTGTGCTCTCCCCCCATGCCCTCTGCGTTGCGAGGCTGGGGGCAGCTGGGGGCACGGCCAGGCCGGGGGTGGGGGCAGAAGGGGGTGCTAGGTCACCGCCCTCCTGGACTGCCCCTACTTGGGTGCAGGTCCAAGGGGCAGCCTGGAGGGGGTGCCCCATCCCTGCTGGCAGGGGCTTTGGGCGGTGGGGGGCACCAGGCGACTCTGCCTCCCTTCCCCCTCCCGGACGCTGGCGCTGGCACTGGCTCTGGCCCAGGCCAACCCGGGCCTCCATCTGCCATCTCCGGTTTCCACCCCCCCCAGCTGCCCCCCGCCAAGCCCTCCACCCCGGGCCGGGGGCCGCGTGCCTGCGTTTCCTGGGCCCTGCTGCGTCCCAGTGCCAGGAGCGGGCCTCACTATAGCGGGTTGCAGGGCGCGAGGCCAGGTCTGCCGTAGCCCCCGGGGGCAGAGCCGATGAGACCGGGGGCGGCGGGGGGGAAAACCCCAAACTGTGGAGTCAGCAGCCTCCGCGCAGCCTCCCCTGGGAGCCCCCAGCTCCAGCGCCATGGTGGGGGGCGGGTATAACTCCTGCCTCCAGCCCACCGGTGCCCCTCGCCCCCAACCCTCATCCCTGTGCCCCCGCAGCCCCCTGCCCACCCTGCCCCATCCATGGCCCTCACACCACCCCGCATCCCCTTGCCCCATCCAGCCCAGACAGGACCCCTCACTCTGACCTGCAGCCCCCTGCTCCAATCCTCACCGCTGGGGGGGTATCAGTATCCCACCCTGTGCTCCCCCCAGGCCTGTCGTGTCCCCCCCCGGCTCCCCCACAGCACGGCCTATTTATATGATAATAAAAGCAACATTTTTTTGCAGCCTCATTAAAATAAACAAGAGCGGGATGGGAAACCGCTGGCAGCGCCAGGCCGGGCAGCCCATTAACCCCTGGCCTGCTGGGGGGGGCCAGCTGCCCCAGGGGGCGCCGAGCCCTCCACCCCCACCTCGGCTCCGAACCCCCCATCTCAGGATGGGGACTCCTGGGTTCCCTCCCCAGCTGGAGGAGTTGGGATCCTCTCTGCAAGCTTCGGGGCGGAGGGGGCTGGAGCTCCCTGGGGGCTGGGGGGGGGTCCAGCAGCTGAGACCCCAGGGCTTGGGGGGCTCCCAGACACCTTCGTTCCACCCGCAGCTGCACTGCCTGATGTGTAAGGGCTGAGACGTGGGGACTGGGGGGCTGTGAGCCCCCCCGGCCCAGCTGGCACCGCTGCACGGGCCTGCTTGGTGCCAACTGGGTGCTGCGTAAACAGCACTGACAGTGGCCGGGGGGGGGGCTGGCTGTCTGCCCAGCTGCGCTAGGCCCTGGCAGCCCCCCCAGTTGGGAGTATGGGGGGCAGGCGGGGGCAGGGCACTGCGGGGCACCAGGCCTGGGGGAACCCTGCTGGGTCTGAGGCAGGGGTTTGCGACCCCTCTGCCCTGAAGCCCCTCCCCCCCCCATCCCACAGAGCCCTATGCAGCGACGGGCAGCGATGGGAGCCTGTCAGTGTCGGGGGCCTCGGGCCAGCCCCCCTCGTTGCCAGGCTCGGCCCCCCCCCTCGCCAGGTGCCCCCCGCCCCGTCCGCACCCTGCGCAAGTGGCTGACGACACCAGTGCGGAAGCTCAGCACCGGCAGCCTGGGCAAGGCCGAGCGCCCGCGCCACAGCCCCCCCGGCCCCCCCGGACCCCCTGGCATCGACCTGGGGCTGCTGGCAGCACCCGACAGCCTGCCCACGGTGAGGCGGGCACCACGGGGGGATGGGGGGCACCTCTAGGGTGGGGTTTGGGTTCTGGGGGGCACTGATATGGTCCCCAAGCTGCTGGGACGGCATCTTGGGGGCTGGTGATGCCCCCCACCCCTTCCAGGCGGCAACTGGGGGGAAACTGAGACATGTGGCCAAGGACGGGTGGGTAAGGGTGATCCTCCCTGTATTGCAGGACCCCAGCCCCACGGGGGGCCCACAGCTCCCGGACCTGGCCCTGCTGTCCAGCCTGCTGGAGGGGGAGGATGCCAGTGCCCAGGTGAAGGGGGGGGCTGTGGCCTGGACAAGCAGAGGGGGCCAGGGGGGCTGTTAGTGGCCCCAGGGAGCTGCCGCCTCCCCCAGCTGGCATCTCAGTGGGTCTCCCCGCCCCCCCTCAGGACCCTGACCCCTGCCCTGCGCCTAGTGACCCCCTTGAGATGCCCCCCTCAAGTGAGGGCCTGGGCAACGAGGAGGAGCAGGCAGCCGCCTTCGAGAAGAGCATGTAAGTGGGGGTGGGGACAGCGTGTAAGTGAGGGGCATGTAAGGGGGGGGTGCCCTGGAGACCTCTAGGGTAGGGGTCCTGCCAGGCACCCCCAGCAGTAACAGCTCCCCCAACCCCCCAGGTTCGTGCTCACGGAGCTGATTGAGACGGAGAAGATGTACGTGGAGGATCTGGGCCAGGTTGTGGAGGTGTGCCCCCCACCCCAAGACCCCCTCCCCTATAGCCCTGCCCCTGGAGAACCCTGCACCTTTCTGCCACCAAACCCTGCTCCTGCACTCCCCGTTGTGGGTCCCAGCTCCCCTCATTCACTGGCTGCCTTAGCCAGCCCAGAGGCCCCCCTCCCCCGGCCTGCTGCTCTGTGGCCAGAGGTGTCGGGGGGGGGGCTGGTGCCCCCCCGACACCCCACTCCCCTCCCAGGGCTACATGGCGGCCATGCGGGTGCGGGGGGTGCCCGAGGACCTGCGAGGCAAGGACCAGATTGTCTTTGGCAACATCCACCAGATCTACGACTGGCACAAGGAGTGAGTGTGTGCGGGGGGGGGGGGCAGGAGGCTGCAGGGTGGGGGTGAGGGGCACTGGCAGGGCCGGGGGTGGGGGCAGGGGGCTGTGGGTCGGGAGTGAGGGGTACTGGCAAGGCTGGCAGGGGGCAGGGGATGTGGGTCAGAAGTGAGGGGCATCCTAGGGGGGCAGGGGCTGCCCATGGGGCTGGGGGAGACCAAGGTCCCCCCAGTCTTCACCCCCATCCCATCCCCCCCAGCTATTTCATGGGGGAGCTGGAGAAGTGTCTGCAGGATCCCGACCGCCTGGCCCAGCTCTTCATCCAGCACGTGAGTGGAGGCATGCACGGAGGTGCGGGGCCATGCTGGTGCTGGGGTGCAAAGTGGGTCCGGGGCCCCGTGGGTGCCTGTGGCGGTGCAGGCCGCATGGGTGCTGGGGTGCGGTGGGTGCGGTGCCATGCGGGTAGCAGGGGTGCGGGGCTGCGTGCACCTGGCGTGTCCCTGCTCACCCCTGGCCCCGCAGGAGCGCCGCCTGCACATGTACGTGGTTTACTGCCAGAACAAGCCCAAGTCCGAACACATCGTCTCCGAGTTCATCGACACCTACTTCGAGGTGCGGGGACCCCCAGGACCCCTATACCCCCGAATCAATACAGGACCCCCCTATATTCCTAGTACTCTCCAGGACTGCCCTATACCCCTTGAAATCTTCCAGGACCCCCCAGTTCTCCCCAGAACCCCCTGATACTGCCCAACAGACCCTCAGGACCCCCTGGCCCATCTGCCCCTGCCCACTGAGTAGGGACCCTCTGATGCCCTGGGGAGTGGGAGCAGGTCCAGGGGGGCTGTGGAGTCCAGGCCTGAGGGCATGGGGCTGAAGTGGCCCCTAGACCCCCCCAGGCTCTGCGGGGGGATGGTGGGGAGTCTGACTGTGGCTCTGGGCCCCCAGGAGCTGAAGCAGGAGCTCGGGCATCGGCTACAGCTCAACGACCTGCTCATCAAGCCGGTGCAGCGGATCATGAAGTACCAGCTGCTGCTCAAGGTGAGACCCTGCTCCCCCCTCTCCAGGTGCTGTGCCTCCCTCGCCCCCGAGACATCTGTAGCCCCCTCCCTCATGCTCAGCCCCTCTGACCCCAATGGTGCCCCTCACTCCCAGCCTGCAGCTCTCCTGACCCTGGGGAAAGCAGCAGCAAACCCAGGTGTCTGGGACCGGGGAGGCTGTGGGGGGGGGTGTGGGGGCTGGGGGTTGCCCGGGCTGAGGGTTCCCCCCACCAGAGGTCCTGGGGGTTCCTTCCCAGCCTAGTGGGAGTCCAGCCCCATATCTCAGGCCTCTTCCTCGCCCCCCCCCAGGACTTCCTCAAGTACTATGGCAAGGCTGGGATGGACACGGTGCAGCTGGAGGTATTGCCAGGTCGGAGGCCGGGGGGCGGGCTGTAATTTGAGGGGGGAGATGCTGTGTTTCCATGGAAGCGGGATGGGGGCCATGGTACAGGTGTCACCCAGGTGGGGTGGGGGGGTGTTTCCATGGGGCTGGGGACCGTCGCTAGCAGGCAGGGGCCAAGCCCAGGTCCCCGATCCTGACTCCCCCCCACCGCCAGCCTGCAGGATGATCCCGGTCCCCTCCCCGCCATGTGGGAGGTGGAAGCAGACGGAAGCGCTAATCGCAGCGGCAATTACCCCATCACAACAGGCCCTGATGAGCCTGTGAGCCCCCCCTCGGTCGCAGGACTGGCGGGTGCAGTGCCCGGAGCCCACAACCCCCTGCCCCCTCACTCCCGACCTGCAGCCCCCTACCCCCGCCAGCCCTGCTGGTACCCCTCACTCCCAACCTGCAGCCCCAGCATCTGCCACCCCTGCGGAGCTTGGCTCCCCTGAGGCCCCAGCTGGGGCAGGATCTGGAGGCACCAGCCTGCCCCCCACTCCTCTGCCCCCCTTGCAGAGGGCGGTGGAGGTGATGTGCTTCGTGCCCAAGCGCTGCAACGACATGATGAACGTCGGGCGCCTGCAGGGGTTCGAGGTACAGCCGGGGGTTACCAGGGCTGGGGAGAGGGGGGCTGCAGGGGGTCCTGGCCCTGGGGGCCCCTAACTCTTGTTCCCAGGTTGGGGGGGTGGGCTGCCCTGGGGTCCCGTTGGGCCTGGGGCCCTGGAGAGATGGGATGGCATGTGGCGGGGGGGGGGTACGGCAGGACCTGGAGAGGTGGGAAGCGCTGGGGATTTTGGGGGGCCATGTAGAGGCTGTGACCCCCCCGCCCCCATGCAGGGGAAGCTGACGGCGCAGGGGAAGCTGCTGCAGCAGGACACGTTCTGGGTGACTGAGGGCGACGGGGGGCTCCTGCCCCGTGGGCGCCGGCGCCGTGTCTTCCTCTTCGAGCAGGTCGTGATCCTGAGCGAGGCTGTGGACCGGCGCCGCGGCTTCACCCCCCCGGCCTACGTGCACAAGAGCAGCATCAAGGTGGGTCTGACCCCTGCCCCTGACCCCCGCCTTATGTCCCCTAGAGCAATGTCGAGCTGGGTCCGGCCCTGACTTCTGTCCCCCGCCCCCTACCTCCATGCACAAGAGCACCCAGGGTGCCTGACCCCACTTCAACCCCATTTCTCTCCACTAGAGGGCCACCAAGGTGGGCCTGACCACTGCCCAAATCTCTGCCCCACCCCCACCTCCAAGCACAAGAGCACCCAGGGGTGCCCGACCCCCAGCTTCTGTCCACTAGAAGGACCTAGTGGTCTTCTGTCCACTAGAAGACCACCACTGACCTCTGCCCCCAGTCCCCCACCTAGGTGCAGAGAAGCAGCACCAAGATGGACCGGACCCCTGACCTCCCCCCCAGGGCTGGGGGGGCGGGGCTGGAGGTCCCAGGTCAGGTCTGACGGGGCTGTGTGCAGATGAGCTGCCTGGGCCTGGAGGCGCCGGTGGACGGCGACGGGACACGGCTGGCGCTGAGCTCGCGGGCGGCCGACGGGTCCCGCACCCGCTACGTGCTGCAGGCAGCCTCCCCCGAGGTCGCCAGTGCCTGGGCCCGCGACATCGCCCAGCTGCTGGACACACAGCGAGACTTCCTCAACGGTGCGGGCACACACGTGTGCACCCGGGGCAGGGGGCACGCACGGGGGGAGGAGGATGGATGTCGTCTGGCGTGGCCCATCCAGTTGTATGGGAGGTGTGTGGCATGCCACACTGTGCAGGGCACCACTGCTTGTTGGCTGTCATGTAATATGTCTGTGACATGTTCCCAGCTGCATGATGTGGGTCATGTGATGCTGGTCAGGTTTTCACACCCATGTGAATCATGCTGGCAGCGTGTGCTGTTTCCGTGGCCCTGGCGGGTAATGTGCACCATGTCCCGCATGCTCGGCATGTGTCCTGGGTGTCCGGTGTTTAACGTGTCTCATGTGCTATGTCCTGTGTGCCTGGCACGTAACGTGTCCCATGTGCCTGGGGTGTAACGTGCCATTTCCCACATGCCTGGCATGTAACGGGGGCCATGTCCTGTGTGCCTGGCATGTAACATGTATCATGTGCCTGGTGTGTAACTTGTGTTGTGTCCTGGGTGCCCAGTGTGTCCCGTATGACTATCAGTTAATGTGTGCTGTGTCCCATGTACTTGGCATGTAATGTCGTCCATGTCCTATGTGCTATCCTGGGTGCCCAGCATGTAACATGTGCTCTGTGCCATGCCCTGGGTGCTGTGTCCCATGTGCCACGTGCCTGGCGTGTAACATGCACCATGTCCTGGGTGCCCACTGTGTCCCATGTGCCTAGCGTGTAACATGTGCTGAGTCCCATGTGCCCGGTGTGTAACATGCGCCATGCCCTGTGCCCGCAGCGCTGCAGTCGCCCATTGAGTACCAGCGCCGGGAGAGCCAGTCTCACAGCCTGGGCCGGGCGGGCACCCCCCGGGCCCCTCCCCGGCCCCGCTCCTCGGCCTCCATGGACCGGGCCCTGGCCCTCGGCCTGGGTGAGCCCCGCGCCTCCCTGCCTGCCCTACACTTGCCCGGGGGCCAGCCCCGCCCCGGCCCGGCCCCCACACAGGTACAGGGGTCTCTAAAATGGGGGGCACGGCTGTGGAAGGAGTTGGGGGGAGCAGGGGCCTGGGGGGCCCCGGATGCCTAATTCCCCCCCCGCCCCCTGCAGCCTCCCCGCAGCCAGAGCTCCCCTGGCCCCACGGGGACCCTCACAGCCCACGACCATCTTGATGTGCAGCCCCCCGACAGCCCCCAGCCACAGCCCCCCCACAGCAAGGTGGGTGTGTGTGTTGGGGTGGGGCTGGGCATCGAGGGGTGGGGGAGAGATGGGGGATCTTGTGTAGGCCACTGGTGGGGGTGGGGGCTGCAGGGAGGGAGGGGCACCAGCAGGGTTGGGGGGGCAGGGGGCTGAGAGTTGGGAGTGAGGGGCAGGGTGGTGGGGGGCAGAGGCTGTGGGTTGGGAGGGAGGGGCACTGGGCTGTGAGGGGGGCCTCCAGGGGGAGGTCTTGGGGGGCAGGACGTGATCCCTATCTGTGTCCGTTGCAGGCCGCCCCACCCCTGCCTGCCGCCCCCCCCGTGCTGGACTCTGATGCCCCGGGCACCCCCCGCCTTGCCCGCCTGGCCAAGCTTGATGAGGATGAGCTGTGACCCCCGACACGGGCCTGCTGGGGGGGTCCAGAGGACAGTGCCCCCTCCATGGGAGCCACCCACCCCCACAGAGGTGGAGCACAGACCACGGCTGGATCCGGTTTCAGAGACTGGAGGCACTGCCCCCCCTCACCATGGCCTGGGGGGGGCAAGGGAAGGACACAAGCACCCCCCAGCTGGGGTCTACCTGCCCTGCCCTGCCCACCCGGGTCCAGCAGCTGGGGGGTGACCTCTGACCTCACCTAGGACCTGCCCCCATGCAAGACTGCTCCTTACTGGAGCAGGGGGCGTGCACAGGCCCTGCATGCCCCCCCCCAGGACCTGTACATGCATGCAGTGGGGGGGTGGGGGGCTGCAGAGGCCGAGCCACGACATCATCGTTACTTTGGGTTTAATAATAAAGGTTTTCGTTTCTCAGAGACAGACGCAGGAGTGGTGGGGGCCCTGGGGGCGGGGCTACGGGTTGGGAGGGAGGGGCAACAGCAGTGGCCTCGGGTTGTGGGAGGGGCTTGTGGGGCCCTGGGGGGTGGGGAAACGTGTCTGTGCCCACAGGACTGGGGCCAGGGCCAGTTGCAAGGATCTGCCCCCACACCTGACCCTCTGGAGCCAGTGGGTCCCTGGGGGGCGGCTCAGGACCTGCCCCTGGGAGGAGGGTGGGGGCTGCTGGTCTGTATGTGTGTTGGGGAAACTGAGGCACAGGGCCATGTCCCACCGGAGATGGGGCTTTAGCCCAGGTGTCCTGCTCCCCTTTCCCCCCAGCCAGGAGACCCAGATGTCCTGCCCTGCTCTGGCCATGGGGTCTCCCGAGGGTGGCAGACGGTGAGGAGGTGCCCCCCACGCATGATGGGGGTGGGGACTTGGAAGGGCCCAATCCTGCCTCTCTCTGCCCCCCTCTCCAAGGGGCCTGATCTTGCACTGGGGTACTGGGGACCCCAGTGCCCCCCCCCCCACTCAGTGGCCAGCCCCCCAGGGGGTGGGAGCCTGGATGCCTGGGTCTTTGCCCCAGTTTTGGGGGGGGGTGAGTGAGGGATGGGGTCTTGGGGCTCAGGGCGGGCTATACCCTGCGTTGGGGTGGTCTCCATTTATTCATACCCTGCGGGCGCAGTGCATGCCCCCAGGAAGGGCAGGGGCAGGTTGGGGGAGCCCTGGGTGGGACTTGTATGGGTGCTCCCCATCTGGGCCCTGCCCCCATCCAGCTGCAATCCCCACTGCAGGTAGGAGCTGGCATTGCCCCCCCCCACTCCTGGGACCCCAGAGCCCTGCAAACTCCTGCCCCGCCATCCCCCACAATTCCTGAGACCTTCCCAGTGCCCCCACCCCCACCTCCTGGGACCCTATTGCCCCTTCAAACTCCTGGCCCCCCCGTACCCCACCCCCAAGTCCTGGGCCCCCTGTGCCCCCACCAAGGAGACTCGCAGACACAGAGCAGGGAAGTCCCTTTATTTTGGACCTGTTGGGGGGGTCCAGGGGGGAGACCCCCCCCAAGCGGGGGCAAGAAGGAATGTACAAGGCCTGAGGCCCCTGGGGGGCCCCCCCTGCCCTTCCCTGCCCCCCAAGGCTGCAGCCTGGGGCTGGCACTGGTGACCCCCCACCAAGGAGAAGCAGGACCCGGGTGTCCGAGCCCCCCCCCCCACTGCTGCACTTCCCTGCTGGGCCACTGGGGGGGGCAACACTGCAGCCCTTAGGGGGCCTGCACTCCCAGCCCTGACTGGCCGTCTCTCATGACGTCATCCATGACGTCACTGCCCCATCCACTCCCCTTTACTGGCAAAACAAGAAAAAAGTAGGTACAAAGTTGGCGGGGGGCAGAGCAGCAAGGCAGGGAGCGGGGCTGAGAGAGTAGGGGCTTTGCCCCCAAAGAGGGGGGGAGTCCTTGGTACATAAGACTCTTGATTTTTAAATAAAAATGTCTTTTTACCTAGAATCTCACGATTTTGGTCAAAGCTAGAAAACTCTGGGGCAGGGGACGTGGCAGGCACTGGAGCTGCCCTGGGGCAGGTCAGCCCCCCGGTCTGCCCCCCCGCCCTTGCTGACACGCAGATGCGAAACACACCGGGGGCATGCGTGAGTGGCTGGCACTGCCCCGCCTCCCCCCCCCCATCTGGGTGCCCTCGGGCTTGACCTGGCACAAGGTCCCTCCCGCCCCATGCGCAGGTATGACGGGCATCATGGTGGCTTTGGCACATGGCTCCTGTATGGGGGGCGAGGGGCGGGAGGGCTCGGACACCTGGGTCCTGCCTCTGCTCAGGGCACCCCAGCACCCCCCAGGCATCTGGGAAAAGCGGACTGGGGTTTCCTCCCCCTCACCTTCATGGGGCAGGGGGCAGCAGGCCCATGCCCCCGGGTGGTACAAAACAGGTAAGAAGCCACAGCAGCGTTACGCCCCGTCTCTCCAGAGAGGGGACCCAGGCATCCGGGGAGCAGGCCTGCCCCCCCACGGGGAGGGGACCCAGGCGTCCGGGCGGCTAGTTGCCCGCCATGCACTTGAAGCGGTTCTTGAAGTAGAAGAGGCCGTGCTTGGTGCTGACGCTGGTGTCGGCGGGCGGCGGGTAGCGGAAGCGGGCGTACTGCCGCTCGCTCTCCGTCTGGCGCCAGGGCAGACGCAGCTTGGAGGCATGGTCCACCACCACGTCCTCGCACGAGCCCACGTGCAGCACGCCCAGGCCGTCGATGAAGAACTCTGTGGGCAGGGCAGGGCAGGGCAGCCGCTAGGACCTGCCTGGCATGGAGGGAACCCAGGTGTCTGGGCCCCCAGACCCCCTCTTTCCTAGCCCACCAGACCCTTCTTCCCTCCCCAAGCTGGGGGTGAACCCAGGTGCCCGGGCTCCCACCCCAGGGCTCTCCTCCTCCCCTGCTTTTGCCCCCCACCCCCCACCCCAGGCATCCGGGTGCCCGCACTGACCGATGTGGGCGACACGGCTGAGGCGCGGGTCGAAGCCGACCTGCCGCACCTTGTCGGTCCGCGCCAGGAAGAAGTTGATCACACCGTCGGCCACGACGCAGCCGGGGAAGCCAGCGATGGGGTGGTGCCAGCCTGGCACCACCCGCAAGCAGTCGCCCTCGGGTCCCCCTGGCTCTACGCTGATCTTATGCCGGTATGTGGCAGAGTAGCCCGTGATCTCCCGCACCGCGCCTCCCACCTGCAGGGTCAAAATTCAGGGGGTGCTGGCCGGGCAGCCTTCAAAGGGGGTGATGCCCGGCCTGGGCACTGCCCACCGCTTACCAGGTCCAGGCTGGTCTTCTCCAGCACGTCCACCAGCTTCTCCAGCCGCGTGCGGGGCGTGAAGATGAAGTCGTCGTCCACCCACAGCACATACTTGGTGGCCACCTGCGAGATGGCCAGGTTCCTGCCCGCAAACCAGCCCTAGTTGGGGGACGGAGGTCAGTGCCTGCCTGGCCTGGCCAGCTCCCGCCCCCTGAATCCAGGCGTCCGAGTCCCTCCTGCCCCCTGCACCTTGCCGAAGGGCATGAGGTAGTGCTCGAGGTGGGGGCCGACCAGCCGCTCAGGCTGGGGGCTGTCGTCCGCCACCACGATGGTGATGCTGGGGTAGAAGCGCCGCACGCTGGCGATCAGTGCCCGCAGCTTGTCGTAGCGCAGGAAGGTCTTGGTGGCCACTGTCACCAGTGCGCTGATGTTGTAGTCCTCTGAGGGGGAGGGCAGAGGTCGGGGTCAGTGCCAGGCGCACCAGGCTGCAGACGAGTGGGAGGAGGGGACCCCCCCCGCAGCACTCACCCCCGTTGGCTGGGTAGCCGGGGTCATACAGCTTTGGGGTGGGCGTGTGGCGGATCCGGATGGAGAACGTGGCCTGGTGCCCGTCGGTGGCAAACTGCACTGGAAAGCAAAGGAGAAGGTGGGCACTGGGGGTCTGGGAACCACCCCTATGCTGGCATCCAAGCCCAGTACCCAGCCCCCCAGTGCCCCCTGCCCCCAGCCCCACCTGTGTCGGCTGTGTTGGGGTGGTAGAGGGTGTTGGTGTAGGTGATGAACTGCAGCTGGCGGTTGAGGTGGTCCAGGCGGGCGCCCGCCAGTGAGAGGCTGTGCTCGCCCTCACCCTGCACTGCCACGGCCTCCACTGTGGCCGCCATGTTGAAGGTGCCCATAGAGGCCGTCAGGTTCACCTGCCCAGGCAGTGCGGGGTCAATACAGAAAGTCAGCCCACTCTAAGACCTTCCCCTGGCACTGCCTCCTTACCTGGTACAGCTTCCTGCCAGTCGCCTGCAGACTGAGCCCTGGGGGGCAGAGATGTGGGGGTCAGTGCCCACCCAGGGGTGCCCAGCCCGTGTCCATGCCCCAGGCCAGCCCCATAGCTCTGGGCTGCCTCAGGCAGGGGCTGCCCCCCCCAAGAAGCTGGTGGGGGGCACCAGGGGGGTCTCACCTGGGATGAGGATGGTGTGGAGAGGCCGTACCTCAACCCCCTGGGCTGGGTACTCAAGCGGGGAGTTGGCACGGACGATGAGGAGTTGGTCGGCTGGAGTCTGGGCCCTGCGGGGGTGCAGATTGAGACCCCTACCTGCCCCTGCCCCTTGGGGGTGCAGGTTGGGGGGCAGAGGAGTGAGAGCCCCCCCACTCCCAACCCAGCCCCCTGGGGTGGGGCTGTGCCTGGGGGCGGTTCCTCAGGCGGTGACCAGTGGGGAGCTCAGGGTCGGGGACTCCCTAGGGAGTTTGGGGGGTCCCAGGCCCTGATGTAGGGCAGCTCTCCGGGGTCTCCCCAGTTATGACACCATGGGGGCTGAGCCCTCACAGGGGGGTCCCCCAGGCTGTGATGTGTAGGGGGTGGTGCTCAGGGGGGCCTGCATGGCGGAGCAGGGGGAGGCGGGTGTCCCGGTGGGGGGCTCACCGCAGCTGGTCGCTCTGGTACTGGCGCTCGCGCTGGCCATGCACGCCCGGCAGCTCGGAGGGGCCGAAGGCGGTGGTGAAGTCCAGCGTGTAGCTTGGCCCAAACAGGCGCAGCCCCGAGCCCGGCGTGCACGAGCAGCTGTTCCGCGGCAGCTGCCTGGGGGGGGGGGACGGGGCGGGGGGGTTGCACTGGACCAGATCTGGGCCCCTGCGCCCTTGGATCTGCCCCTTGCAAGGACCCCCTGCAGCCCCCAACCCCACCTTCCCTGCAACCCCCTCCCTGGCCCAGCCCCCCCTGCACCCTACCCCCCCCTCCCTGGCCCAGCCCCCCCTGCACTCCTACCTGCCCAGCCCCCCCTGCACCCCTACCTCCCCACCTTCTCTGGCCCAGCCCCCCCAGCCCTGCAGTCTCCTAGCTTGCCACCCCAGCCCAATCCCTCCATCCCCAGCACCTCCCAATTCCTTCTCCTCCTGCCCCAGCCCCCCTGCACCAACCCCCCCCCCAATCCCCCCCACCTTGCCTGTACCCCCCCCGCACTCATGCTCCCTGCAATTCTCCTAGCTTGCCCCCGACAGCCCGATTCCCCCCGCCCCCACCACCACCACTACCCGGCCCTTACTCGAGGACGTCTTGCTTGAGGTGGAAGGCGATATGGGCATACTGCTGGGAGGGGCCCGGGAGTGCCGGGGGGGGCTCGAGCGGGCGCCGGCGGAGGTCCACGGCCCCGGGGCCCTTAGGGGTCCAGACGTGCAGGTACAGGGCGGCCAGCAAGGCCGCGGCCACCAGCAGCACGCACATCGACTTCTGCACCGCCCGCATCCTGTGGGGGCAGGGGGCAGTGGGAAGGGGCTGCCCACGATCCCACGCACAGCCACACGAAGCCCTCCGCCTCCCCTTTGCAATGCCTGTGGCTGCTCCCCGACCCAAGGTCTTCTTCCGCTTCAGCGCCTGGCACCCAGATATATGGGTCCTATCCTCAGACTTGCCCCATACAGGCTGACTCGCAGAGAATATCTTACTTCCCTTCATTCTTGCTGTACTTTCCCAGCATGAGAAAGACGTGGGCGAGGCCTTGCACCAGGGGCCTCTGTGCTACCACCCTGGGCCCAGGGCCGCTCCAGGCACCAATGCCCTGCTGTGCGGTTGGGGGTGGGGAGGGCAAGGGTCTTTACTGCCCAGCCTCATGTACATGCATCCCAATGGGCCCCTTTTGGGGGTTTCTGATGCTGGGGCCTGCACAGACACAGCGCCCTCCCCCCGTCCTTTCCTGGTAGCAAAAAGGCCAAGGGGTGCTCCCAAATGCCCCCAAGGCCAAGGTGGGGGCAGCAGGATGAATCAGGGTGGGGGAGATTTTTTGAGGGTGGGGCTCTTGTCTGCTGCGGTCTTTGGTTCCTGCTTAGCCCAGTGGAAGACCCTGGGGAGCTCATGGGTGGTGAGCACAATGCGGATGAGTCTGGGGTGGAGCGGTCCAATGGGGAGCGCCTCTTACCCAGCCTGTCTTGCATAGACGTTTTCTGCAGAGCTCAACAGACTGACCCACCTCGAGCTCCGCCATGCAACCGGCACCTGGCTCCCAAGGCCTCTGCCCTATAAGGACTGGCAGGGCGTAGGTGGGTGGGAAACACTGCCCAGTTCCCATCATCATTCCTGCTGGGAGTCCTGAGAGAGTCCCACAGAGCAGGGAGGGGGGTAGGCATGGAGGGCCCGGGGTAGGGGTGGAGGAGAGGAGGAGCTGGCTTGGGAGTTGGGGCGGGGCGTCTCCTGCCCTCTAGTCCTCCACCCCGGTGCAGCGGATCCAACTGGCTTGTAGTAGGAGCTCCTGCTGGAATCTGTGTGTATTAGATGCATTACGGTAGGGCCCGAGATCAGGGCCTACTTCTGCCCCAGGCTGCACAAATGCCTTCCCCCTTCTGCCCCCACTTGCTGGATCTGCCTCCACCCCGCCTACCAGGAGGGACCCCTCCCTTGGACTCCCATCCACGCCAAACTGGGCAGGGAAAGGCAGGAAAGTGAGGCATGCCGGCTATCCCCCGGCTCCAGCAGGTCTCGGGGAGCCTCCCCATCCCCACCCAGACCCCCGTGGTACCCAGCACTGTACAAACACGGCCTCTTTGTTCCATCCCCGGCACCCGCTGTCCCTGGCACTGTACCTACCTGGGTGGGTCCTGGCCCTGCTGCCAAACCCAGCTGCACAGGGGATGGGCAAGTCCAAGCCAGCTGTTCCAGGCTCTGCTCCAGAGCCCGAGATCGGGACCTCCCGCCTCATGGCCTGGGGCCCTGCCGGCAGCTGAGTGGTGCCCCCCCACCCCCGCTGGCCCCAGGACTGGACTGGGAGGCACTAGGCCGGAGGCCGCCCCCCAGCCCCCGCTGCTGAAAGCGATCAACAAAGACAGGAAATTGGAAACTGCTGCTCCAGCTGCCAGGAAACTTAATGGGCCTGTCCAGCCCCCCAGCCGGAGCCCCCTGGGCAGGGGCAGCTGCCTCTCCTCTGCAGGCCCCTGGCCAGAGGGGGACAGCAGCTGGAGCAGGGAATGCCAGTGCCCCCCACCCTTCCCCGCTATTCTCCCATACGTGGCCGGGGGGCAATGCCAGCCCCACCGTATCACATCGCCCTCCCGCACCAGAACTGTGGCTCAAGGGCACCTTTGCAGTGTGTGCCAGGCTCTCTCCATGCCTGGCACCCCCCAGGGCATGGCATGGGAGGGGGGCAGGGAAGGGAGGTGCCAGGTTTTGCGGGGCAGACTCCTGAGTGTCACCCCTCCCTTCTCTGAGGGGATCCCACCTGCCAGGGGGTGAGGGGTAAGGGGCAACACTTGCAAAGCCCTGCCCCCAACCAGAGCCACGGGGGTCGGGGGGAATCCAGGGTGCCCATCTGACCTGCTCCGTGCCTCAGTTTCTGTTCCTGGAAGTGAGCCCCCCCCACTTCTCCCAGTTCTGTTTGCTGAAGGTTGGCACTGACACAAAAATGCCAAGCAACCTCCTGGCTCAAATGCCCTTATTTGCTAATGAGCTGGTGCGGTTGTCTGGCTCCCACCCTCCCTCCCCACGACACCCCCTCGGCCCCCGTGAGAGGTCTGCACCTGGCCTGGCACTGGATCATGCCCCTTCCACCCAGTGCTGCACCCCGATGCAACCAGCTCTGGGGAGCAGAAGCTCACCCACCTGCTGCAACACGCCTGAAGGAGGTGGACCAAGGGCAGCAGGACAGGGCCAGGGCCTGCGGGGTGGGGGGCTGGAGAGTGGTCTCCCCTCCATGCCCCCCCACCCAGCCCTGCGCTGCTTAGGCAGGAAAAAGGATCCTTGGAGTTCGCAATTAAAATAAATCCGTGCCCAGCCCTGGATTTGGGGGGGGGGGGGCAGCCAGAGGTTGTGGCCAGCAAGGGGGGTGGGGCAGCCAGGCCCCAGGGACCCCCTCCACCAAGCAGGGCTGGGAGCTCATGTGCGATGGTGCATTGGGGGGAGCATCCCAGCATCCTTTGCTGCCTTGTGGGGGCACAGCTGCAATGCATTGTGGGATGCAGAGGGTGTGGCATCTCCCTTGGCACCCTGCTCGCTCATGCCTGGCTCTTGGGGTGATTGCAGCAGGGCATTGTAGGAAGGCCCTGGGAGGGCTGACCCTCCTCCAGCCGGTCCCCCCCCCCCGTGCTGGGTGCCCCCCACCCCTGCCAAGGGTGGACTCACCCCCCCAGCCTTGCCCATGCCCACCTCGGTCCGTGTGCTTGGCGCTTCCTGGGCTTGTCGGGCAGTGGGCACAGAGCCCCTCGCCTCACATGGGCATGGCCCCTGGGCAGCACCAGCCTGGGAGAAAGACACTGGGCTGGGTGGGGGCTTCTGGGCCCAGGTGACCCCTTTTTCCCCGGGGGGGGGCACAGGGCCTGGTGGGGGCTGTCTGGGCTTCCAGTGCCCGTCTCCTGCTCCGGGGGGTGGAGCGGGGACCCCCCATTCAGTGGGGTGCAGCAGAGCTGGGGAAAGCCCCTCTCTGATGCCAACTCTCCTTGCCTGGCTCCATGCCCCCCCCCCTCGGCCAGCAGAGTCCTGCAGTGCCCCTGGGCAGGGGCGGGCATGCAAACAGTGTTGAAACCCAGCATTGTCTGCGCCTCCCGGGGCCTGGCCGGGGCCCAGGGAAGCCTCTGCAGCCTCCTGGCTTCTGGTGTGTGGGGGGGTGTGCCTGGTGCCACCTGCCTGGGGGGCACCTCCCCATGTCCCTTTGCCTCTGGATGGACCTAAGGGGGGACGGGGACCCGGGTCTGAGCCGGGGAGGTGGGGGTGAGGCACCCAGAGACCCCATGAAGCACCCCAGGGTGAATGCAACCAGAGAAGGGAGCCCCAAATGCCCCTCCCATGCCCCCGTCTGGGCACGGATGGTGGCTACCTTTGGGTAGTGCCCGGCACGTCCCCCCCATGCGTGTGGGGGGGCTCTGCTATTGTCTAGCTGCAATGCAAGGCTGCGGGGGGCAGGTAGGACCCAATCCAGTCCCCCCAGGGCTGCTACCACCCCTGCCCCATGCCAGGCTTTGGGGAGGAGGAGGGCAATACCTTTGGGTGGTACCCAGCAAGTCCCCCCTCCGACTCCACTAGCCCCCTTGTGTGTGCGGGTCTGCCGGGGGGCGGGGGGGGGGGCTGCCAGGAGAGGGTACGGCGCGATCTGCTATTGTCTGGCTCCAGTGCAAGGGCGGGGTGGGGTCGGGGGGGGCAGGTAGGACCCAATCCAGCCCCCCCCAGTGCTGCCACCCCTCCCTGCCCCATGCCAGGCATGCGGGGGGCGGGCAATTCCGCAGCCCCCGTCGTGCTGCCCCGCCCTACCTGTGCCCGGCGGAGGGGCAGCCCGGGCTCGCTCACATCCTCCCGGCGGGGCCCGGCGCGGGCGGGATGCGGGATGCGGGCGGGATGCAGGTTGCGGGATGCGCGGCCCCGGCCGGGAACCGGCGGCGCCCCTGGCGGCTCCCGGCGGGACTGACTGCGGTCCCCACCCCCAGCCCTGCCTGGCTCTGGGGGTCCCGGGGGGGTGGCCCCTCCCTGGGCTCAGACAAAGGAATCCCCGCACAAAGGGAGGGGGAGGGGCTATGTTGGGACCCCCCCGACCCCCCCTTTGCCCCCCTGCCTGGCAGTGCCCAGGATCGGGACCCCCGGGAGCTCCCAGAGGGCGGGGAGTGCAGGCCGGGGGCGTGGGGCCGGGCTGGGTTATTATTGGGTGCATTGCCCCCAGCCAGGGGAGCAGCGCCAGGCCCTGCACAGACAACATCCCGTGGGAGTGGGACCCAGGTGCCCGAGGGCCCCCGTGGCCCCTCTCTGTAGCCGGGGGGGGTTATTGTCAGGACCCCCGAGTAGGGGCCTGTGTCAGCTCCCCACTGGGGAGGACACAGCGGGTTGTGGGGCTGTGTAATGCAGCTGTCCCAAGCAGGGAAACTGAGGCATGCTGCAGGATGGGTGCCAGGTGGGGCAGGGCAGGGCAAGGCCCGGGGCTGAGACCTCACCAGGCTCCTTGGCAGGCATGGGGCTGGTCCCCCTGCCCCGGGGGTCTCCCCTCCTCGCTCCCCTCCAACCACTCCCAGAGGCCCTGATTCATGGCAGCCTCAAAACTAGCTGGGATTGAGCCCGGGTGTTTAAGCCGGGCAGGGTGCCAGGCAGGGCTTGGCAGGCCGTGGGCAGGCAAGAGCCGCAGGGGAGCCGGGGCCTGGATGCAGATGTTCTCCCCAGATAACAATCGCCCCCCTTGTGTCCCTGCCGAGTGGCCCTTGGGCTGGGCACAAAGGAGTCCATTGTGCCCCCGGGGGTGGGTGGCTGCTGCCCGGGCTAGGCCCAGGCTGTGTGGCGGGTGTCTCTGGAGTGGAGAACACCCGGCTTTAACCCTCCAGTGTCCTCCGTGCATTGAACCAGGGGGCGGGCTTTGCTAATGTGGCTAGCTCTGGGGTGGAACAGCGGGAAGGAACTTCCCTTCCTATTGCTGAATGAAGGAGAAAGGGGGGCTCCCCTGGGCCTGGGCCATGAGTCTCAGGGTACCCTTGGTGCCCACAAACCTGGGGCCTGGGAAGCACCGGGCGAGGGCATCGCCCAGGCCCTGACCCTAACTGAATCTTCTCCTATTTATTACCTAGAAAAAGGCTTTTAATTTGCTGCTGGTAATGGATGATTCAGGCAGGATTCAGGCCGCCCGCTCCAGTTACTGGGTGGGCGGCACGGAGCTGCTGCCTCCCTGAAGTTGGGTGGCCAGGCCAGGAGTGAGCACGTGGCCTTGGCCACTCTGGGATCCGCAGTGACCCTGTGCCTGGGGCAAGGGGGCAGCGCTGGTGCAGGTGGGGGGTTCCCCCCACGACCCGGAGCCCGATCCCAGGTGAGATGGGCCCTGGCCGGCCTTCGCCCCCGCTCTGGTTACAGCGGGGCTGGGCGCCGTGGTGAGGTGAGCTCAGCAGGGCCGTGGCTCCTCCCTGGCATGCGAGCAAGTATGCAGTCGTGGGGGAACTAACCAGCTGCCTTGCCTGGCCTCTGCCCAGCCTGTCCCAGGACTGCTGCCCCCAGCGCCACTGCCCCAGAGCAGGAGCCCACCCTTGGGTCAGGTCAGAAGGCACTGGGGGTCCCAGAGACCCCCTCCCCATCTCAGCTGGTGGCTGCTCAGCCCCAGCCTGCATGCAGACCTGCCATCACTCCCATGCTCGGGGTATGCTGCCCCCAGCGCCACTGCCCCGGAGGAGGATCCCATCCCTGGGTCAGGTCAGAAGGCATTGTGGGGCCCACAGATCCCCTTCCCATCTCAGCTGGTGGGCCACCCTGCCATCACCCCCCTAGCCCAGGGCTGCTCCCCTAGCACCACTGCCCCGGAGCAGGATCCCGCCCCTGGGTTAGCTTAGAGGGCACTGGGGGTCCCAAAGGCCCCCTCCCCATCTCAGCTGGTGGCCCCCCCCAGCCCCACCCGGCTAAATGCAGGCCTGCCCCGGGGCTCCGCCCACGTGCCTCATCCCCACTGGAGCACGGTGACAGCTCCTTTGGGTCATGTGATCTCTTTCAACCAATCCCCTCCTCCCCGTGGCCGCAGAGCATCCGCCAGGGGCGCTGCTCCCTGATGCCGCTGGCCCTTTAAAAGCACTCGGAATGACGCCATTAGCTCCTCCTCGCCGCTGCGAGGGTAGGCGCAGACCAATCCCAGCTTCCCAGGTGACAGCCCCCAGCCAGCCTCACGCGCTCTTGACTAGTGACCAATGGGAAAGCCGGTAGCGGTGACTGGCAGGGTGGAGACCCAATCGCACGGCGCACCGCGGCGGCGCGGGGGAGGCGGCGCGAGGTCCTGCCGGGACGGGCGGAAGCGGCGGCGGGTAGGAGGGAGGGTGCAAGATGGCGGCGCGGTGGGTGCTGCTCCCGGCGCTGGCGCTGGCGCTGCTGGGCCCGGGCCGCGCCGGGGCCGCGCTCAACCTGCAGGAGCTCAGCGACCTCAAGTACGGCATCGAGATCGCGGCCGAGCCCGTGCTGGCCGGGCAGGTGGGACCAAGGGGCCGGGCTGGGTCGTGGGGGAGGTGGGCGCCCCCGCACCCCTCCCTGCATACACCCCCACGCCCTCGCCCCTCCCGACACACGCACGCACGCACGCCTGTCTCCCCTCCCCCACCCCCCGGCGGAGCAGGACAGGCCGGAGAGCTGGGCGGACTGGCACCAGATGAAGTTGAACACTTCCCAGTGTAAGGTGCTTCTCGCGGGGGCAAACAGCTCTCAACACACGTACGGGCTTGGGGGTGACAGCCTGACCTGCCCCGCGGCCGAAAGGGACCTAGAGGTAACGACTGACCCTCGCGGGAATACAAGGCGGTGGTCGGCGGGGCAGGCAGCGCCCCGGCACGCATCAACCCGTGTGTTGCGCGTCAGACTACGGGAGCGGTGCTCCCGCTGTACTCGGCGCTGGCGAGACCGCAGCTGGAGGACTGCGTCCAGTGCTGGGCGCCGCGCTTCAGCATGGAAAAACTCGAGCGGGTGCGGAGAAGAGCCACCCGTATAGTCGGGGACCTGCAAGACGAGCCATCCGAGGAGAGGCTGAGAGACCTGGGCCTCCTTCTCCCAAAGAAGAGAAGGCTGAGGGGACTTGATAACGGCTTGCTGCTACGTTGGAGGAGCGCATCGGGGGCTCGGTGAACAGCTGTTCACTAGGGCATCCCCGGGGAAGAGCAGGACCAACGAATATCAACTCCTGCAAGGCCGCTTCAGGCTCGATACTAGGAAAAACTCCTTGCAGTCAGGGTGTCCCGGCTGTGGAATAAACTCGTTCCAGAGGTGGTGCGATCACCTACCCTGGAGGTTTTTCAAGAGGAGACTGGACCTTGTTGGGGTCCATCTAACCTCAGTTGTCTTCCTGCCTAGAGTGGAGGGGCTGGACCTGATGATCGGCTGGGTCCCTTCCAGCCCCTAACATCTATGAAACCCTAGCACCCCCTGCCCCCCTGAGGGGGCTCAATCCTGACCTGGTCCTAGCAGGGCCCAGCGCCTCCCATTACCCTGTCTCCCCTGTGCCCTGGGGCGGGGGCACCTATCACTAACTGCTTCCGAAGCCTACCCTGGGTCCCCTGTGCCTCAGTTTCCCCACCTGCCATGCCCTCTGCCTCTTACCTGCTGTTTGGCTGTAGTAGAGCAGGGCACAAGCCCCGAACTGGGTTCCAACAGCGACTGTTGCCAGCAGCTCCAGCTGCCTGGGTCTGGGTAGGAGCAGCGCAGGGTAGAGATAGTGATATCTGCCTGTTTTTAGAGATAATCATGTCTTGCTGGTACCTGCTTCCGCCTTTCTAAAGTCATCTGAGCGTGTTGCTCTGTAGTCAAGTCTATCCACTAAGCAAACACAAGATTTTTGAGGCTGCTATATTGGTGGCTGGCCTGTGCTCTGCCCCCAGAGCTTCACCACAGAAGTGGCTGCATTTCTGAGGTGGGTTGCACAAGGGGGATGGGGTCAGCTGTGTGAGTAGCCAGGGTTGCTGCATGAGGCTATGAGCAAACAGTTAATGAGGGTCATGGGCAGATGGGCAAGGAAAGAGCCAATGGTGCCCTTTGCCCTGGTCTTGGTGCTGCTGGCTGGACACAGAGCTCAGGGGAACCCTGATGGCCCTGTACTGCCCTCCCCCAGAGCCGGGCCGAGGACGTGGTGACCATCTCCTCCAAATACAAGCAGAAATATGAGTGCCGCCTGCCGCCAGCCGCCATCAAGATCCACCGGGAGCCTGAAGATGACCCACAGGGTTACAGTGGGCTGGGCATCACGGAGCTGCTGCGGCCCATGGGTGCTGCGCCCTGTCTCCATAAGGTGAGGCGCCTGCCTGCACTGGAGGCTGGACGTGGGATGGGAGGCACCCGCCACGGAGCCTGCTGGGCCATGGGTGGGGGTCGCCCCACAAACTCCCTGTTGCCCCCACTGGTTCGAGGCTCAGGCAGGCCGTGGTGGGCTCAGAGAGGGGGGTGGGTGATGCGTGACTGGAGGGGGCCCGGAGTCACATGTGTCGCCCACCTTCCCCCCCTCAGACCAAGGACTGGTGGACGTACGAGTTCTGCTATGGGAGGCACATCCAGCAGTACCACATTGAAGGTACCGTGGGCCAGCCACGCTCCTGCTAGGGCTATGTTGCAGCAACACACATGTGCATACATGCGTGTGTCCATGCCCTGTGTGCCCAGTTTTCACCCCCCCCACACTTTTTATTTAATGCCCCCCTTCCCTTGCCCAGACAGGGCGAGGGATCCCTGAGTCTTGTCATAACAGAGCTGAGCCCGGCTTGCCAACACCCGTGTCCCTGTATGCGTATGTGTACACGTACGTGTTGGTGCTACATGCACACAGGTGTGCAGGCTGTAACAGCGTTTGCCCTTGGCTCTGCAGAGTCTGAGATCAAGGGGGACGTCCTGTACCTGGGCTACTATCAATCTGCCTTTGACTGGGACAATGAGACTGCCAAGGTGGGGGGCATAGGGGGTTATTGGGGGGGTGGGTTTCTGTGGGATGAGAGGAGGGCATCAGCAGGGGCTGGGCTTTTTGGGGCAAAGCTGGGGCTGCTGTGGGTGGGGGGGATGGGACAGGCTGGCTTGCGGGTGGCAGCAGGACCTGGTTTTCCGGCAGCAGAACCTATGGACTTTCTGTGGCCGCTGTGCCTCCATTTTTCCACCTAGAGCAGGAAGTGACTTGTGGTTGCTTGCCCGCAGGCCTCAAAGCGACACCGTCTCAAGCGCTATCACAGCCAGACCTATGTCAATGGCTCCAAGTGCGACCTCAATGGTCGTGCCAGGGAGGCTGAGGTCCGGGTAAGATGGGGAACAGCTGTGGGGGGTGGGGGATAGGGTCTGGCTTTTCACTGCCTGGCTGGTTGGCAGCGTCATCCCCCAGTGCTGCTTTCCTGGCCTCTGGGGTGGGCATAGAGGTGGTGATTGGGGTGGGGAGAGGGGTAATTAGCTGCCAGGAGTCATTAGACCCTGGGCTGTGGCGGGGGTGGGCATTGTGGGGGTGTCTGGCTAGAAAAGGGCTCAGGAAAGCTCTGGCTGGGCTTGTGGGGAGCCTCTGGCTGGAGGGCAGGGGTGGGTCAGGCAGAGCTCTGGCCAGGGGATATCAGTGGGGGTGGGGGGCTCTGGCTAGAGAAGGCCTTGCACGGGTGGGCTGGGGGTTTTGGGGGGGGGGTCTGGGGGTAGGGCGGCTCTGGCCACACTAGTGTCCCCCTCACCTCTCCCCCAGTTCCTGTGCGAGGAGGGCTCGGGTGACTACATCGCACGGGTGGATGAGCCGCAGTCGTGCTCCTATGTGCTGACAGTGCACACGACCCGCATCTGCCACCACCCCTTCCTACGCCCGCCCGCAACTGCCGCACCCCAGCCCATCCGCTGCCAGCCTGTGCTCAGCCCTGCCCAGTACCTCCAGTATGTCCAGGCCCAAGTCTGTGAGTATCGGGGCTGGGGGAGGGGGACAATGCGGATGACAGGGCCTGGTTGCCCCCCCACGTACCCATGGGTGACCCCTGCCCTCGGCCTCTCTCAGCTGACACTAAGCGCAAGGTGGAGGAGATCTCGGAGGAGCTGCGGACACTGGACACAAGGCTCTGGAGCGAGCAGGACCCCAGCCTGGCCAAGCCCCCACCCAGGGAAGACCCTGCTCTCGATGGTATGACAGCCGGACGCCTGGGTTCCTCAGCTGTGTGGGGTGGGGAAGAGCCTTGGCTTGTGTAGGCCACTTGGAGAGCATCCTCTGGTTGCAAATGGGGCGCTACCCCTTTGAGGACACCTGCATCCACCTGGAGGTGCTCACCATGGTGGGGGGGGGCAGGTTCTTTCCCTTGGGGGGGTGGGAGGCTTGGCTGGAGGTGCCAAGTGGGGATGGGGATGCAGCTGCTGGCACTGCCCCCCTACCCCCGGCACCACGCTCAGCACTGCTCGGTCTGTCTGGTTCCAGGTGAGCCCAGCCCGGCAGAGGATGCTGGTCCCCGAAACCCCCCACCCACAGCAGATGACCCGTTGCACCCCACCAAGGTACAGCCCCCCTGCCCACTGCCATGGGTGCTGTGCCTGACCCGTTCTCTGGGTGCCCTTGACTACTGTCCTGGCTCCTGCTTCCTTCCCGGCTGGGCCAGCAGGGGGCGCCGTGTGTGTGGGGGTGTCTGTGTCCAGCCAGGTATGGGGGGGGGCAAAGCACTGGCTGGGCAGCATGGGGTTAAGCAGCCTTGGCAGCAGAGGTCTTGGTGGCATGTGACCCCATTCGTGCCCCCCCATGTTGTGTCGTTTGGCCTTCCCCCCCACCCAGGAGGAGGAACCCACAGTAAAGGCGCCTGACAGCCCCCTGGCAGGTAAGTACCTCCAGGTGGGTGAGGGGGGCTCGGGGCAAGGGCTTGTGCCATGGCCCCCACCCAGCTGAAGGATTGGGGGGCATCGGGGTACCTGGCACCAGCTGTACCCTGATGTGCCCCTTCCTCCCCCACCCCTGGGGCTTTGGCCCCTTGCAGATTTCCACCGGAAAATCCATTTCAAGGTGATTCGGAGCCCGGGGGACCTGGTGCAGCTCATCGAAGAGCTGAAAGCAAATGCCCAGAAGGTGGGCATGGACTGGGAGGGGCTGACATGGGGCTGAGCATGCTGGGGGGAGGGGCTGCAAGCCAACCGTGCGCCCCCCTGCCCTCTAGCGGCCAAACTGCGCTGGTGAGGGGTTGGTCTGTGCTAATTGGCGCTGCTGCCAGGCATCCGGCTAAGTCCTGGGGCTAATGCCCCCTGGGCGTCCCCCATCCCTTGAGAACTGATTCTAGCTCAGCTTCAGGGCCTACCCCAGCCCCGTGCCTCAGTTTCCCTACAGAGGTGTTCGCACCCTGAGATGCACTTTGAGCACCCCAGCTCCAGGGTTGCGGGACCAAGCCCTGCCTAGGGGGTTTAGGTTGCTGGCTCTTTGTTCCAGCTGGTAGATCCCAGCCCAGGGCCTGAATTCACTGGTGCCGGGGGGGAGAGTGCGGGCATGCTGTGCCAGGTTCACCGCTGATTCACCCTACCCACTCAGGCCAAGGCAAAGGCAGCTGACCCCAGCCCAGAGCCCCCTGGACCGGAGGAGGTGGCAGCGGAGCCTGAGCCCCCTGAGGAGGAGCAGGATGAGGCTGAGGCCGAGCTGCTGGGCGCCTTCGAGAAGGAGCTGCAGGAGCTGCTGCCTGGTGCCCGCTCCCCACAGCTGGGGGCCGAGGTGCGGGCCCGTGTGGAGAAGGAGTTTGACAACATCCTGGACGAGGTGAGCCCCAAGCCGGGGTCCCCTTCCCCAGCCTTGCCTGGCACGGCCCCAGCCCCCCTCAGCCGGCTTGGGCACTGCTGCACCCAGGACATGGCCCCAAGGGGGCACCACTTGCACCTGTAACCACTATTGGCTGGCGGGGTGGGACCCTGGAGTCCTCTCACCTGCCTGCATCCTCCCCAGGTCGAGGACGAGCTGGAGACGGAGGGCCTGAAGGGTGAGTTTGACCGCACCCGGGCTTCCAAGTCACTGGCTTCCACCCTCAACAAGCTCATCGACCGCCTGGATGCGGGCACGGGTGTCCCCAAGGGGCACAAGGAGGAGGAAGAAGAGGAGGCTGAAGATGACACCAGCCCTGCTACCAAGCCGGAGGCTGGTATGGCACCCTGGGGAGGAGCTGGTGGTGCCAGCCTGTGCCCCACTAGTTATGGGGCCCCTGGGCCTTGCTCCGGGCACCAATCCCCTCTCTTTCTCCCCTAGATGGTACGGATGAGCGAGTGAGGGTGCGGGTGACCCGGGTGCGCCCAGGCAGTGCCCTGCAGAAGGAGCTGCGCGTGCGGGAGCAGGGCAACGAGAGCCCGCGGCTGCGCCACCTCGAGCGCGAAGTCCGGGACCTGCTGGACCGTGAGGGGCTCAAGGCTGAAGGTGAGGGCGTGGGCGTGGGGCCCAGCACTGCCCAGGGGACACCGAGAACCGCTCGTTGTCTGGGGCAAGCTAAGCCCTGGGCTTGGTCTTTGCTTGGGGGGTGTATGGGGAGGTGCCACGTCCTGGGGAACCCCGGTGTCCAGGCAGCACTGGCTCTGGGGCTCTGTACTTGGCATCGGTGGGCACTGGGGGGGGTCTAGACCTGCCTGACCCTGTGGGTGCTGCTGCCTGGCAGGGAAGATTGAGATCAAGATCGTGACGCCAGGCGGCTTTGGGGATGAGGACGATGCCCACTGGCTCTCCGACGAGGACACCCGCCATCTCAAGGACATCTTTTTCAACATCCTGGTGAGGCGGTGGGGTCTCTGGGCAGGGGGCGGAGCTTTCTAATGACCTTGACCCCCCCTCCCTCCCCTTTGGCTCCTATCAGGGATTTTTCCTTGGCTCTGGTCTACCCCTACAGGGAACCAGGCCCAAGCCAAGTGGTGGGGGAAGGGGTCCAGGAGTCCAGGCATCCTTGGTTTGTTTCCCTTACCCACAAAGCTGTGCCCCTTCTGCCTTTGCCTACAATACCTCTCTGATGCAGCCAGCTCTGGGGAGGAGCAGCTGGGCTGTTGGGGGGGGGCTGTGTGGTCTGCAGGGGTGGGGGAGTCTCCCTTTCTGGCTCTGGGAGGAGGTTATGGGGGGTGTCTCTGCCTTGGCACCCAGGCTTAAAGGGACAGTGCCATTTTCACCCCAGGGCCTGGGGAGATCATAGCCTGGGGGGGGGCATGCTGTGACCCTCCCCCCCCATCCCTGCCCTCCAGATCCAGGGCACAGAGGAGGCCCACAAGGAGCGCCGGCGGCAGCAGCAGCTGGAGGACAACTACCGCCTGGTGTGGGGCCGGCGCCAGGACGACCCCCCTGTGCCCACCAGTGCTGACCCCGAGGAGCCGGACTTCTGAGCACCCCCTGCCTGGCACCTCCTCCCCCCCCCGGGGTTTGGGGGCGGGGGGTGATCAGGCTGTTACTATGGCAATTGCTTGAGGGGGGTGGGGGAGCGTGTCCCCTCTGGTGCCCTCTGCTATGAGCCCCTCCCCCATGCCCAATGAAGGGTGTGCCCATGGGGGCATTTGTACCTGGGTGTGAGCTGCCTTGCACGCACTAGCGAAATGGCCAGGATGGTGCTAGCTATTAGGGGGCGCCAGGACCTTGCCAGCTGCTTGTCTGGGCAGAGTGGTGCTGGGAGGGGGGTTGGACTTGGCCTTTTCTCCCCCCGGCCTGGGGGAGGGCACAGGCAGGGCTGTGGTGGGGGAAGGTTCTTGCTCCTGGGGGGCTGTGGGGGAGTCTTGGCCCCTCCCCCCCCCGCCAGGGCCTGGAGCAGGGTGCCTGTGCTTGGTGGGGCATCATGGGGGGGGGCGGGGATCCATAGGCAATGCTGTAACTCAGGGTGTCATGGCTGAGCCAGGCTGTTCCGGGGGGTGGGGGGGGGGCATCACCCTGTGGTGCCCTGTCTTTTGGGCTTGAGCCACCTCTGCTTAGAGACTTGTTGCCTCTGTTTTGGGGTGCTGGGTCCCCTCCCCAGCCAGACAGGGCCCCCCACTTCCCCCAGGGCTCTCACAATGAGAGAGGAGGGGGATGGGGGTGCTGTGTCTGCCTAGGGCAGGGATCTACCTACCCCCCAGTCCTCAATGTGGGTGGGTGGGCAGGGGCAGGGCTGGGGGGGCATTTCCCCCTCCCCCAGCTGTGGCCCTCATCGGATTTGCATCAATAAAGTGCGGTCGTCCCCATCTGTGCTCCGTGGGTTGGCGCCGGTCCCACCCCCCCAGCTCAGCTCCCCAAGAGCCGGCCCCATGCCCCCCAGGCCAGGCTCACTGGCCCACCTGGGCAGTGCCCACCTCCAGTGCCTGGAGAGGGGGCAGGTGGGTGCCAGGCTGTGCCCATGGGGGGGGCAGCTCTCCCCTGCCCCAGTGGGTGGGGGCATGTGCCAGCCCTGCCCTGCCAGCTTGTGGGGGCCCCGGGCGGCTCCCGCGCGCCTGGGTTTTCGGCCGGGCCCCCCAGCCCCAGGCGGGAATCCGGCCGGACCGGATCTGCCCTGCCCTGGGGAGGGGCCCGATCCCAGCGCTGCCCCCACCCCCCCCCGGGGGTTGTGGGGCAGGGCTTCCGCACCAATCAGAGGCGGGGCTCGGCTGGTGGCAGCCAGTGAGCTTGCGGGGGGCGGGCCCCGCTGCTGGCTGGATACAATGTAGCCCCCGGGGTGTCCCATCTGGCAAGGTAACACTCCCCCCGGGACCCCCGCCCCCATCCCTGCCCCGGGCTGGGCTGCGGGCACCAGGGGGTTAAGTCCTGGGGGGGCAGTTGCACTGGCAGGGGTATAAGGCCCGGGGAGGTGGTGGGGCAGGAGGGTGTTGGGGCATCCCCAAATCTGTTCCCATGCAAGCACCTCCATCCCTGAGGGCCCCTGGGTAGGGGTATACGGGGGGGGCACAGGGCGTGTGGGGGGTCCTGCTCCAGCCCCCCATGGGGCAGGTTCAACTGCGTTCATACTCTCTGCTCCCACCCCCTGCCCCATCTAGGCTAGGGGCTGCCCCCCCCCCCAGTTCTTGGCTGGCTTCCAGCTGCCCCCTGGGACCCACTGCTTCATTAGCAGCCGCTCATCCCTAATTAATAATGCATTGCCTGGGATGTCCAGATCCCTGCCAGGGGGGCACTGCCAGGGCTGGGGGCTGCTCCTGTGCCCCCTCCCCAGCCTGCTGCAATGGCTCTGGGTTTCTCCTCGGGCATCTGCCTCGCTCACATGCTGGCTCCAACCTGGGCACGGGGCCAGTTTGATGCCACCCTAGGTAGGGCCAAGGGAGCAAATCCCAGGCTGGCATGAGCTATGAACTTCCTTTTGCTTGCTGCGGTGACACCCTAACGAGCCGCTTAACGATTAATCCGTGGAGCGGGCGGTGCTGGCTCAAACTGTCTGGCCCAGCACTGTCCCCGCCCCTCACAGGCCAAGCTGGGTGCCCCGAGCAGGCACTGCCATGGCTGTGCTGGGCTTCAAAGCTTCATGGCTGGCCCTCAACGCGGGCATCGTGGCTGGCTTTGTCGTCACCTTCTACCTGCTGCACGGCGCGCCGCCCCCGCTCTCCCCCGAGAGCCCGCCGCACCATGCCACCCTTGCCCCCGGGCCAGCTCTCCTTGGCACCCTCCACTCACCCCTCCCAGGTGAGTGCCACCCCCAGGGCTCACGGGGGTGGCTCAAGGTGCCTGGCCCTGCTTGGGGGGGGGGGGACCCGTGGGCACCTGAGCTGGGGTGGGGCCCATGTAGCACCCCTGCCAGCTCCATTTACTAACACCGGACTGAGCTCCAGTACCACCTCCTGATCGCCATCTCCATCTGCGGACGTCTGGCCCAGTCCGTGGCAGGGTTAATATGGGTGGGTGGAGAGGGCCATGGGCATCTTCTGGATGCATCCCCATGCTCCCATGGCCCCCAGGCGAGAACAACACAACAGCGGCCGAGCTGTTCTCCAAGGTGCGCATCCTATGCTGGGTGATGACGGCACCCCAGAGCCTGGAGACCAAAGCGCGGCACGTTCAGGCCACGTGGGCTCGGCGCTGCAACGTGGTGCTGTTCATGAGCTCACAGGCCGATGCCGCCTTCCCGGCTGTGGGGCTGGGCACCCGCGAGGGCCGCGACCAGCTGTACTGGAAAACCATCCGGGCCTTCCAGCACGTGCACCAGCACCACCTGGCCCAGGCCGACTGGTTCCTCAAGGCCGACGATGACACCTTTGTGGCCGTGGACAACCTGCGCTGGCTGCTGGCCGCTCACGCGCCCGACCGCCCCATCTACTTCGGCAAACGCTTCAAGCCCTTTGCCCGCCAGGGCTACATGAGCGGCGGGGCCGGCTACGTGCTGAGCCGCGAGGCCCTGCGCCGCTTCGTGGCCGGCTTCCAGACCCGTGTCTGCAGCCACACGAGCCCCGTGGAGGACCTGGCCCTGGGACAGTGCCTGGAGAAGATGGGGGTGGAGGCGGGTGACTCCCGGGACACGCTGGCCCGTGAGACCTTCCACCCCTTCCCGCCCGCGTCTCACCTCACTGGGAAGTTTTCCAAGAGCTTCTGGTACTGGAACTACTGCTACTACCCCATTGTGGAGGTACGTGGGTGCCTGGCGGCTTCCCCGTGGCCCTCATTGCCCCCCATTACAATGCACCCCCAGCCCAGAGGCCATGGTGATGGGCTCCCGGCAGGAGGGGGCTTGGTGAGCTGTGGCCTGATCCTGGGTGGGGGGTTCCGGGGGTGCTGGCCTGGGAGGGGGGGAGCTGTCGTTTTACTGCCCCCCACATCCCCTGTTCTCTGCAGGGGCCTCAGTGCTGCTCAGACCTGGCCGTGTCCTTCCACTACGTGAATGGGGAGCTGATGTACACACTGGAGTATTTTGCCCACCACCTCCGCGCCTACGGCTACCGTCCCCGCTACCAGCCACCGCTGCGCCTCCAGGACTGGGCTGGGGGCAATGCCACGCAGCTGGCGCAGGGCAGCCGGAAGCAGTAGAGGTGGGCAGCGTAGCTCCATGGCATGTGAGCCACGGGACTACAGCAGTGCCTTCCCCTGCCCTCCCCCCGGAGAAGTGAGCCTGGTGTGTGGGCCCCCCCAGCTGTGGCACCCAGTGGAGTGAGGCTTTGCCCCTGGGCCATGAGGCGTGGCAGCTGGGGTGCCCTGGTGAGTGGCTCCTAAGGAAGGAGGGTGGTTGGGGGGCGGGGGTGTCAGATTTGCAGGGAGAATCTGCCCTGGGATGAAAATGTGTGTGTGGGGGGGGGAAGGGGGCAGAAGCTCAACCACAGCCCCCAGTACCGGGGGGGTCTGCCATGGGCCATACCAAAGCGGATAGCACTGTGGATCGTAGCACTTCATAGACTGATCTGTAGCATCTCTCAGCTCCACTGGCTGTCCAGCCCTGCCCTGGGGGTGGGGGGCCGTGGGGGCGTCTCCATGAATAAATGCTCCTTTGGTACAAGAATAAACCTGGTGTCTGGATTTTCGCCCTCTCCTCAGGATCCCTGGTTTGGCCTCTGCCTTGATGCCCCTGCCCACACCACAGAGGGTGCTGCTGGTTGTGCCTCTATGGGGGTCGGGGTGAGGGGGTGGGGGCACATCTATGCCCCCAGCCCTAATCACCCTGTCAAGCTCTAGCCCAGATTTTGCTTCAGGGGGAACTGGGTGGTGGCAGGCAGCAGCAGGGATGTTTCCAGGGGCTGCCCCACCCTGGGCAAACAACTGGCAGGCAGCCTAGGCACTGCCCTGACTGTGTCAGCACCAGCTAAGAGCTGCCCCCCGTGCCCCACCCCTGGGACCTGGCTGGGGTTTAGGGGGATACACCCCCAACCCCCTCCAGCTGTGTCCCATTCACCAAGCTTGCTCCCCTGTTCCCTCCACACCCTGCAACTGGCAACACTTGGCTCCCCCTCCCCTTCATCGCAGGTGGGTGCAGAGACCCCCACACCTCCCTGAGGCAGCCCCTACCTACACACACACACTTGGGCAATAGGCCCAGCTCAGGCCCTGTCTGGCACCTGCAACATAAGTGAGTGCAACCCCCTCACCCATATCCTGCCCCCCCTACCTCGGCAATGCCCTTTTGCCCTTTCTTAGCCACCTGCTGTCTGGCACCAGCACCGCCCAGCATCCCAGCTACGCAGGCGTGGCAGGCGGGGCCAGGCCGGTTTTGCAAGCTGGGGTCACCCAGTGATATCGCCGGAGCAGGTGCCGCTCCGGGAGGGGCCCAGGAAACTGGCTCCAGGCACAGAGCAGGGCGTGGACCAGCCAGGTGAGCGGGGGTTGTGGGGGACAGTAAAGGGTTGGGGTCCGGGAGGTTGAGGGTGGGGGGTGCCCCCCTTCTTTGCCAGCCACAGCCCCCCAACCCCTAGGTGAGGGCTGGAGAACCACAGGGTCCTCTTGTGACCTTCTCTGGGGTTGGGGGGTCTCCAGGAGCGGGCTCAGCTCACGGCCTTCCCCCCCATAGCCATGGCTGCAGTGGGGTCCAGCTGGGCAGCTGCTGGCCTAAGGATGCATGTGTCTGCGTCTAAGGTGGATGCCAGGGTGGGGTGTGTGTGTGCAGAGGTTGGCTTTACCCCCCTCCCCGCCCCAAGGCCTCATCATGTCCCCTGAGCTCAGCTCCAAGCCCTGGGCTTAGCACCCCCCGGTCCTGCCCCCCGATCTCACAGATAGCCATAGTGAGAAGGGGGCCATGGCCAGGGTCCCAGTCTCCATTGCACCCCCCCCACATTCACCCTCCCAAGCCCTCTGCTCTGTGGACCCCCCACAAGACCCGCCCCCACCCCAGCCAGGCCCATATGGCTACAGCTGTGGGCCACAGGCATGCGATGTGCCCACACCCTGGCTGCCGCCAGTGGCTGCGTGCTGCAATAGCAGCTCTTTGTTGGCGGGGTGGGGCGGGCATATGTGTGTCTCCCCCCTCGCCCAGAGAGTAAACCCA
Source organism: Crocodylus siamensis (assembly GCF_052110815.1). Classification (NCBI taxonomy): domain Eukaryota; kingdom Metazoa; phylum Chordata; order Crocodylia; family Crocodylidae; genus Crocodylus; species Crocodylus siamensis. The sequence continues at coordinate 6,780,558 of NC_143400.1, forward strand.
GGTATTTCTTCATGGTGATCGCTGTGTGTACACCTGCTTTGGGGGTTGGGGTGGGGGTCTCTGAAGTTGGGGGGAGGTTAACCCTTGCAGCAGCTGTTTCTGACTCTTAATTGCCCCCCCCCACCCCCCCGCCCACACCGGGATTTGCCTCTGCAGGCCGGCCGCACTGCCATGCAGCTGCTGTGGACGGCTTTGGGCACAGTGACTGGATTCGCTGTCATCTTCAACTTCCTGTCCCAGCTGGACCTCACCATGCTGTCTCCAAAGTTCCTCCCTGTGCTAGCCCATAGGGTCATCCATGAGCACCCCACAGGTGAGAGCCCACCCTCCCTACCACCCAGACCCATGCACACAGGGTGGGGGGCCTAGAGGATGCCTGAGTTGTATTTTGGGCCTACAAACACCTTCCCAGCTGTGCGCCTGAGTTTTCCTGGGCTGCAGAATGGGCACAAGAACCCAGAACTTGGGGAAAGGCAGGGGTGAAAGAGTTGGGGGGGGGTAAAAAATCTCCTCTTGTAGCGTAAAGAAGGGGTAAAATCCCTAGCCCATCGTGATGGCAAAACCCAGGAAAATGAGCCAGGCCCTGTTGTTGGGGGGGCGTGGGGAGAGGAAGCAGGACACTGGGCTGGGCAGGCTCCCAGCTGGGTACCTGTGTAAGCCACCGTGGGCATCTCTGTGTGTCCCCAGAGGACAACACGACAGCGGCCGAGCTGTTCTCCAAGGTGCGCATCCTATGCTGGGTGATGACGGCGCCCCAGAGCCTGGAGACCAAAGCGCGGCACGTTCAGGCCACGTGGGCTCGGCGCTGCAACGTGGTGCTGTTCATGAGCTCGCAGGCCGATGCCGCCTTCCCGGCCGTGGGGCTGGGCACCCGCGAGGGCCGCGACCAGCTGTACTGGAAAACCATCCGGGCCTTCCAGCACGTGCACCAGCACCACCTGGCCCAGGCCGACTGGTTCCTCAAGGCCGACGATGACACCTTTGTGGCCGTGGACAACCTGCGCTGGCTGCTGGCCGCTCACGCGCCCGACCGCCCCATCTACTTCGGCAAACGTTTCCGGCCCTTCGTGGCCCAGGGCTACATGAGCGGCGGGGCCAGCTACGTGCTGAGCCGCGAGGCCCTGCGCCGCTTCGTGGCCGGCTTCCAGACCCGTGTCTGCAGCCACACGAGCCCAGTGGAGGACCTGGCCCTGGGACAGTGCATGGAGAAGATGGGGGTGGAGGCGGGCGACTCCCGGGACACCACAGGCCAGGAGACCTTCCATGCCTTCCCGCCTGAGCGGCACCTCCGTGGCGCCTTCCCTAAGGACCCCTCCTACCTCAGCTACTCCTACTACCCCGTGCTGGGGGTAAGTGTCCCAGGTCACCCCTTCCCCAAGCTTCCAGGGCACTTGTGGCTGCTCACTGCCCTGCCCCTCATTAATAAGCAGGCTCCACCCACCCTCCATTAGCTCCACCCACTTGATAAGCCCTGCCCAGTGGCAGTGCCCTGTGCGGGGTTTGTGCCCCTAGGGTTGAGTCCCATCCTTGCCTCGTCCTCAACTCTCCCATCTTCCCCAGGCCCAGCTGGAGGGAGGGGCGGTGATGCCCTGCAGGGCTCCTAAGCAGGGCCTGGGTTGGGATTGATGGGGGCAGGGGGGTGAAGTCCCTTCGTGACCCCATCGTGGTGCCATCCCTAGCCATGGCTGCACCCAGCACAACGGGGCGAGGGATGTGGGGTGGGGGGTAATAGAGTCCCCACTGTAGCACCAGGAACCAGGTGGTAGGAGAAGTGCTGGGGGTGGTTATTTATTGCCCTCCTACCCCAGCTCAGCCTGGCATCTCCCCCTGCCCCGCCAGGGCCCACGGAGCTGCTCGGACCTGACCATCTCCTTCCATTACGTGAGCCCGGAGCAGATGTATGAGCTGGAGTACCTCACGTGGCACCTCCGCGCCTATGGCTACCGGCCCCGGAGGCAGCCAGTGCCTGCTGGGCAGACCCCCCTTGCCACCAAGCACCGTGGGCAGTTGAGCCAGCCAGAGCATGGACAGACACAGGGGTCTGGGGTTGGCCCCTTTGCCCATGGTGCCAACGACAGCCACGTGGCATAGCTCCCTCGTTCCTAGTGCTGGGGCCTGGGGGGCTCAGCCGGTCCCTGCGCCATCCAGCTGCCACGTGGCCATGGCCCTCCCTCACTGCCCCCCGCCTCCGGAGCAGAAAGAAGCAGCCGCAGGCATGAGTCGGACATTACGTACTTACAGTTACAATCCAAGAGGTTCAAATGCTGTACATGGCCACGGTGGGCACCAGTGGCTGGACGTCCCCCACCACCCCGGCCCCTCCTCAGCCCACCCCTCCACGCTGGGGTGGGGGGCAGCATCCCAAGGCGGAGGCCACGTCCTCCCCTCCACTCCCTGATCCGCTGCCTAGGCCACGGCAGCCCCCTCCCGGCTCTGGCGGGGGGCACGGTGCCCTCCCATGGGCTGGGCCACAGCCCGCGCCCGGTGCTTGGGCGGGTGCTTGTGTGCAACATGGACGCGGATACATTCATGAGCTCATCAGCCCGGCGGCTTGGAAGAATGGAGGGGGAAGGGGGCCATGGGCCACTGTGCCCCCCGAGCCTCCGGAGCGGCGGGGGCAAAGGCAGCAGGGCGGGGGGTCGGGGGGTGCCAGCCACGATGTCCCATGACCACCCCCTGGCAGGGGTGGGGGGAGGGGAGGGGGAATTACCCTGATCACAGATTGAAATAAAGCCTGAGACCACATCACTCACAACAAGGGCCACGTCTGCGGCCTCCACACACCGCACAGCACGGAGCCACAAGCCCTGGGGCCACGGGGCCAGGGCACAGCCTGCCACGGCCCCAGGGCACCGCGAGAGAGAGAAAGAGAGAGAGAGAGAGAGAGAGAATCTGGCTCTATCCTAATCCTAAACGAAGCAATAAATTAAAACAGGGTCCCACGGGGGGAGGTTGGGGAGCGGGGCAGGGTGGGGTCTGTACAAAAGGGTCCGTCTAGAAAAGGGGATGGTTAAAACCCGGGGCTTGCTCTGCTCCGGGCGGATGCTGCCCCGGGGTGTGGTGAGTGGGGGGTCCCCGATGCCCGTCTGTGCCCCTTGGGCACCGTACGGCCCCCTCTTTCCCCCCCGGCTGGCAGAGGAGTTCAGGGCGTGGAGCAAGGAGTGGCAGTGGCAGAGATCCCAGGCGTCCGGGCTCCCAGCTGCTCTGGGGGGCTCAGCCCATGCCTGGGGGCCCTCAAACCTCCAGCAAGGCTGGCAGCCCAGTGCGGGGTGGAGGGGTAGTGGCAGAGAACCGAGGAGTCCTGGGCCTGCCCCTCCCTGCCCACACATACGCACACACACACGCATGCACGCGCACTCCCTACCCACTGGCCCCTGCTGCCTTCCTGGGCCAAGGCTAGAACCCAGGAGTCCGGGCATCCAGCCCAGGCTACTGTGAAGCTGGGGGTGGTGGCAGGGGGGGCAGGGATTGGGGGGAGTCGCTGGTGCAGGGGGGGCAGGGAGACAGCGGGGCAGGGTCTGGCATTGCTGAGGACAACGGGCGAATAATAAATAGAGCATCAAAAATACAAACCATCCACGTCGCCTGGGGGTGGGAGGGGGTGAGGGGGGGCACCGGCCCCCCCAGCCAGCAGAGAGCAGAGGTGCCCTATGCCAGGCCACGCGGCCCCCATGGCGGGGCTGGGGGGGGGCTATACCAGGGCAGTCCGTAGGTCACAGCGTCCCATGCTGGCCGAGCTGCTCTTGCGCCGCATGCCAGGCGTGGCGGCGGGGCCATGGGCCGCGGCGGGAGGCCCGGGGGCCGCGGCAGGGGGGCCGTGGCCCTCGCCGGGGCAGCCGTGCTGCAGCAGGATGTCAGCGCACTCCTGGCTGCCGGCGCGCCGGGCGTAGTACAGCGCCGTGCGCCCCAGCCCGTCCCGTGCCGTCACGTCCGCGCCGTACTGTGGGGTAGTTAGAAGAGCAGTGAGGGGGGCAGCAACAGGGCACTCTCCCCACCCCGCACCCTGGCTTCTGCCCCATGTGCCCTTGGGGGCAGCTGGGCTTTGATTGGCTGCCGTGGGGAAGTCTCCACGCCCTCAGAGACCCAGGCCATGAGGTCACAAGCTCCAGTGATGATGTCACCACAGTGATAGGGGACCTGGTTCTTTCCCCCCACCCCCAAAACAGCCCTGGGGCAGGGCCCTGTGCTCCGATTGGCTGCCACAGGGAAGTCTTTGCCCCCTCAGAGATGCAGGCTGTGAGGTCACAAGCCTCAGTGATGACATCACTGAAATAATAAGGGATCTGCACCCCTCAGGCCTGGCTCCTGCCCCCTGCCCCTGGCAAAGCCCCAGGAAGTGGTTGGGGGTTGCGGGGGGCAGCAATTCCTCCTGAGCTCCCACTGGCTGCCACAGGAAGTCTCCACCCCCCCAAGAGCCATGAGGAAACAAGCACCCCCAGGCCTGTTTCCTGCCCCCTGGCAAAGCCCCGGGGTTCCCGGGGAAGTCTCCACAACCCTCTACCCATGAGGTTGTATGCCCCAGTGATGACATCACTGCAGCAGGAAGGGGGCAGGGCTGTGATGCCAGCCCCCGCTACGGGGGCAGGCAGGCACGACCCCCTTCCCCCCCCCCCCCCATCGCCCACCATGGCCGTACCCAGACGAGGAGTTGGGTGATGACGACGTGGGCGAGGTCGCAGGCCACGTGCAGGGCCGAGCGCCGGTCGGGGTCGCCGGTGCCCGCGGTGACGAGCTCGCGGGTGCTGTGGGCCAGGAGCAGCAGCACAGTGCCCATGTCCTGCTCCAGCGCCGCCTGCAGCAGCCGCGGGGCCAGTGGGGCCGTGGGCTCCGGCAACGGTGCCACAAACAGGCGCTGCTCGTACTTGGCGCGGATCCATGCCTCCCGCTCCTCCCTGCGGGACATGGTACGGGGTCAGGGCCGGGATCCCGGAGCTGCCCCATGCCCACCGCCTTGCCGTGCCCTTCCCCAGCTCACCGGGAGGCATCGGGTGTGGGCTTGCGGTGCCCCTGGGGCCGTGCCTCCCAGATGCCGTTGGCCGTGGCGTTGCCGATGGTGGTGAGCACCAGTGTCAGCTCCGAGGGCCAGTCGTCCAGGTCCAGCGAGCGCACGCGCGACACGTGCGTGCCCAGGTTGCGGTGGATGCCCGAGCACTCGATGCAGATCAGGGCCCCTAGGTTCAGGCTGGCCCACGTCGGGTCTGTGGCACGCGGAGCGGGGAGGGGGTGAGAGCCTGGCAGGGCCCACCTGGACCTCCCAACCCCCCTGCCCAGGGACAGCCCTGGATCCTGGCCCCACCGGACAGTTCCAGCCCCGTGGATCCTCTGGATCCCCTGCCCCTGAGACTGCCCCGGCCCCCCTAGATGTTGCCTGGACTCTTCCAGCCCCATCGGGAGTCTCCACCGCCCCTCCAGGCCCCAGGCATCCACATGGGCATGGACCCCCCCCAGCCCCCAGAAGCCCAGGATGGCCCCGACCCCCCCAGCCCCTCCCCCCAGACTTACTGGGGGCCCCGCAGTCCACGCACTGGGAGTTGCCCTTGGTGTTGCGAATAGCCTGGATGGCTACGGCCTCACTCTGGCTGTCCATCCGGGCCTGCGGGCACCGGGCCAGGGGGTCAGAGGGCACCAGGCACCTTTATCCGCCTCACCCCCCCAACAAGCCCAGAGCCAGGCTCTAGGCCCCCAGGCAGCCCGGAGCCTGCCTGTGTCCCCCCTCCCACCCAGCACACGGTTATGCTGGCAGCGCTGGACTAGGGTCCACCCCAGAGGTGGTCGCATTTTTCTCCTGTTTCAAGGCCACCAGGCAGAGGGCCACCCCCTCACTCCGGGCTGTTGTACCTCAAGCAGAAGCCTGGATGCCTGGGTTTTACCCCCAGCTGGGGAGTGGGAGGGACCTCGGGGAGCCTGGAAGCCTGGTTTCGATCCCCAGATGGGGAGTAGGGGGTCGGGGAAGCCCGGACCCTTGGGTTCCCTTCCTTGCTCAATGCCCCCGGACCCTTCTCCCAGCCGGAAGGGGTTGGAGGGGGGCAGCGGGCTGCACAGTGCACAGGGGGCATGGAGCAGGGGTGGATGGGCATGGGGCAGAGGGGTGGGGGCAGTGGCTGGGCTGGGGGGGTCCTACCTTGTTCTTGCTGCTCTCGCAGCACTGCAGGCTGGCCAGGATCTGGCTCTCGATGGCCTGCACCCAGGCATCCCGCTCCTCAAAGCTGCTGGCCTCGAAGTGCCATGTCTGCCCCGTGCTGGACACGATGAGGAACTCGAAGTTCTCCTCCTCTGCTGGACGAGGGGTGGGGGGGACACATCAGCACCCACAGAGCTGGGGTGGGGGCAGGTGAGGTGGAAAAGCCCACGGCGGGGTGGTGGGGGCGGTACAGCAATCGCAGCAGGTTGCAAAGTCCTACCCAGGCCTGGATGTCTACCCCTCCACCCCGCCTGTGCCTGCATTCACCCCCTGCCACCCCCAGCGTCTGCCCCTCCGGCCACGGGGGTGCAGGGCATGCAGGGGGGCTGGCGAGGGGGGCCAGGCCGTTACCTGTCTTATAAATATTTCTTAAGCTACCAAAGGTTTTGAGCTTCCACATTTTGCGCTTGGCTGCGGCGGGTCCGGCAGCAGGAGAGAAGAGAGGCGAAGCGTCAGCCGGCGTCCCCGGGTGGGCAGGGGGCAAAGCGGGACCCCCCGGCCAGGGGGGAGGGCAGAGAGGAGCGGGGGTGAAAGCCAAGTGCGAAGCAGGAAGCGCCGTGAGCATCCTCGGGGTGGGGGTGGGGGGCCGTGAGAGGAAGCCCCCTCCCCTCTGCTGGTCTCCGTGGTACCCCCTGCCCCAGACATCCCAGAAGGTCCCTGGAGCCCCGTGCCCCCCCACCTCACCTTCAGCCTGCCCAGCTGCCCCCTCGGTCTTGGACTGCGTTGTCAGCTTCTTGCGCCGGTGCTTCTTGCGGTCGACCATGGGCGAGGGCAGGGGGTCCCGGGAGCCGCCCCCGGGGCTCAGCACACCCTCAACACCCTCTGGGATGGGGGGGGCAGAGCAGAGTGAGGGCTGTGGAGCCTCTGCCATTGACCCCCCCAAGAAGGACCCACAGACAGACCCCTGGTGTCCCCCCTTGAAGACCCTGTACCCCCTGCTGCCCCCCAAATACCCCCTGATGCCACCAAACAGCCCCTGCCCCCCAGTGCCCCCGACAGCCACAAAAAGAACTTCCCAAAAAGGAGCCAGGTAGCTCCCACCCACCAGGCATCCCCCCATCCCCCAGAGCCCGCCCCCAAAAGACCCAGGCAGCTCCCACCTCCCAGGGAGGAACCCTAGAGGCTTCTGAAAAAGACCCTAGTGTCCCCCACCTAGACCCCCAGCACCCTTTGTGCCCCTCCAGCACCCCCTGCCCCCCAGAACCCCCTGCCCTCCTACCCAGGCTGCCCGTCTTGGGGTTGGTGGCTGAGTGGCAGCGCTGCAGGGTCCGGTCCTTGCCCCCCGCCCCGGGGCTCAGGTGGGAGGCTCAGCGTGGCGGGCGACGCGCTGGCTGCAGGGGAGAGGGGCGTCAGGCAGCCCACGGGACCCATACAGGGTTGTAGGGACTGGATGGAGCCTGGGTGGCCCCAAGGGCCACAAGACCCCACCTCCCAACCCCACAGTCCCCCCACCCTATATCACTGACCAGCACCCTCGGGCACGGGCACATCCTTGACGAGGCCGTTGATGCTGGCTGAGGGGCCGCAGGCTGAGATGGCGCGGGGCGGGCGCTTCCCAGGCACCTTCACCGTGGTGCGCAGCAGGTCCATCTCCTTGCCGTGGGTGCTGTGGATGTAGTCCTGGGAGGGGGTGCAAAGGGTGCATTGGGGGGGGTCTGCACATGGCATGTCCCCCAGAGAGGGACCGTGCCTCGCTGTGCCCAGCCAGGGGGACCTGGCCTGCCCCGTGCCCCCTGCCCACTCGGCCCGGCCTACGTTGATGCTGGGGTGGTAGAGCAGGAGCCCGTTGCTCGACAGTGTCACGTATTTCTTCTTCCACTCCTTGTTCAGTGAGTTCCCGCTGCGCTTCAGCAGGAAGCTCTGGTGGGGGGCAAGAAGGGCAATTAGGCCAGGAGGGGCAGGAGAGACACACCCTGGGGCAGCTGGCTCCTGCCCGGAGCCTGGGGTGTGCGCTGGGGGGAGCTGCGGACATGCAGACCCGGCTTGAGTGTGAGGGTGTGCACACTAATGGGCATGAGGGCGGTGTTGCTGGGTGTGTGTCCACAGTGGAGTGCGTGCGCCAGGCATATGTGGTCACAGTGGGGTGTGGGTGCTAAGAGTGTGAGCTCACACTAGGGTGCATGTGCCAGGCGTGTGCACTCACAGAAGGGTGAGTGTGTTAAGCATGAGTGCTCATGGGAGGGGTGCCGGGTGTCTGCACCCATGGGAGAAGCGTGTGCCAGGCATGTGTGTGCATGTACCAGGGGTGTGCATTCACAGGGGGCTGTGCTAGGTGTGTGCACCCACAGGGGATGCATATGCCAGGCTTGTGCACCTACAAAGACGTGCACCAGCTATGTGCACCCATGGCTGAAGTTTGCACCCATAAAAAATGTGCCAGGCACATGTATCTGCAGGACGTATGCATGTGCCAGGCATGTGGGCCCACAAAGACGTGCCAGGCATCCACATCCATGGGGGAAATGTGTGCCCCAGTCCTGTGCACAGGCATGTGCCCCCCCGGGCTGTCCCTGTTGCCAGGACAATGCTAGGTGCTCCCTCTTGGGCAGGGCCTGATCCTGGTGACGCGGGGGCCTCACCTGCTTGATGGGGATGGCGCGGCCGCTGCCTGCCTCCCCCCGGCTGTCCAGGCTCCGCTTCTCCGAGTCGCTGCCCCGGCGGTTCTGCACCAAGATGGGGGGTGGTCAGGGCATGGTACCCATGTACCAGCCCTGCCAGGCATCCTGCCCTGGAGGACACCCCAGCCCCCCCTCCCGGTGCCCATGTCCTGTACCCACCCCGCACTGGGTGCTACTCACGGCAAAGAGGCTGGTGCGGCGCTTGGCGCCCCGGTGCAGTGAGCTGGGGGTGCCCAGAGTGGCCGTGGCCGGAACTGTGGCCTCACCCCGCAGCTCCCGGTGGCTGACGCTGGGCGTGGAGGGTAGCGAGGACGAGTAGTCGCTGGTGTGGCCCCCGTTGTTGGCCTGCGGGAGACAGGCTGTCAGCGGTGGTGGGAGGGTGGGCTGGATGCCTGGGTTCTTGGCAGTGGGTGGAGAGCGGGGGCAGGGGCCAAATGGGATGGGGGGGGGGGGGGCACCTGGGACTGCACAAGGGTTAACGCCCCCTCTGCTCTTGGTACCTGCCCCGGGTGCCCCCCGCCCACGGGGGTGGAGCCGGCCGAGTGGCTGGGGGTGCTGGGCAGAGACTTGCAGGATGCCAGGAGCTGCTGCTGCTTCTTCAGGGCCACGGCCTTCTGCGCCACTGTGGAGACACGGCACGGGGGAGTCAGGGGGCTGCTCTGGCCACGGCCCCCCCGCCCGGGGGCCTCTGTGATCTGGGCCATGGCCAGCAGCATCCAGGCTCACGCCCCCCCAGCCCGCCCCCCCCAGCCCCGTGGCACCTTCAGTGAAGACCCGGTCCACGTTGAGGCCGTACGTGGCGCAGGTCTCGTAGTAGAGGCAGCGCTTCATGTCGGCGCAGAGTGCCTGGGCCTGGGAGTCGGGCACGGCCCGTGGGTTCGAGGCGCTGATCTTGTCTGTGGGGGGGTAGCACTGGCTCAGTGGGATGCATGGAGAGGCACCCCCCATCCCCCTGCACCCAGGACCCACGTCTCTGAGCTCAGGCACAAGGCGGGTGGGCAGCACCTCCAGGGGTCAAGACTGTGATGGCATGTGAAGGGTTAATGCCCCATGGCCCCCCACACCCAGGAACTGAGGCCACGGCGGCTGGCCAGGGTAGAGCACCACTGCAGGACACCCCTCCCCCATACAGCCCAGTGCCTCCTGCTGGACACTACCCGCCATACAGTCCAGCACCCCCTGCTTGACCCCACCCATACAGCTCAGCGCCCCCTGCTGGACCCCCTCTCACCCTGGGTGCCCACGAGTGCCAGGGCCATGTCGCCAGGGCTGCGGTGGGTGGTCAGGAGTCCATAGAGCTGCGCCGCCTCCTGGAAGCTGCCCTCGTTCTCCAGGCTAAAGACGAAGACCACCGCGTCCACCCAGCCAGCAAACTGGGGGGAAGGGGCAGGGGTCAAGGCCTGCTTCCTGCACCCCCCAGCCCTAGAGATGCCCCCCGCAATAGCCCCAGATGCTCCATGGGGCATCTCTGTGCCCCCCCCACCACTCCCAGCCTGGGGCTGCTCCCACCTTGCCAGGGGGTTACCTTGGCATCGGGGGCATCCGCCTCTTCCCGGATCAGCAGCAGGTGACTCTGCCCATCCACCACCACCTCCTTCTTGAACTGCCCACCTGTGGGGAGAGACGGGCAGGGGGCTGGGGCTCAGAACTGCTAGGGGCTGCAGGTCAGGAGTGCGGGGCACTGGCAGGGCTGGGAGTGCAGGGGGCTGTGGGTTGGGAGTGCGGGGCACTGGCAGGGCTGGGGGGGAGACTGCAGGTTGGGAGTGAGGGGCACCATGTACTCCCCTGCGGGTGCTTCTGACCCAGCGCAGCTGGGGGGAGGGTGCCAAGGGACGGGGGGCAGGGGCAGGGCTGTGGCCTGGCTTTGCTGACTTGCCCCCATGCCCATTCTGGGGTGGCTGGGGCTGCGCAGTGCCCAGGCGGTGCCAGCCTCTGCCGCCAGCTGCAGCCTCAATGGGGCTTTGTCCTGGCTCTGTGGTGCCAGGGCTGGGGGGGAGGGGCAGGAGGTAGGCTGGCGGGGCTGGCATGCTTCAGATAAGTCTTTAATGGGTGGGGAGCAAAGGGCGGAGGTCAGCGGTCAAGGGCCCTGCCTTGCAGGCAGGCAGGAGATGCCTGCTCAGCTCCCCTGCTGCCCCCCCAAATGCCCCCCGCAGCCCCAGGCACTTACTCTCCGCTGGCTCCAGGCCCAGGTAGGAGCCGGTGAGGAACCGATGCACCAGGGATGACCTCCCACTCTTGGGGCTGCCCAGGACTCCCTGCAGGGTCAAAGGGCAGAGTTCAGAGAGAGTCATGGCCAGGCAGGACCCCCGGGCTGTGACCAGCCCCCACCCCATCAAGCTGAAGCTTCCAATGTGCCCCCGCCCCGCAATTCTCTGGGGTAGGTGGTCCCTGGGGGGGTGTCCCCCAGAAAGCCCGATGCATGGCCAAGGGGGGCTGTGGGCTGTGGGTTGGGAGTGAGGGGCACTGGCAGGGGCAGGAGGGGGCCACCTACCAGCCGGATCTCAGGGACCGAGCGCCCAAGGGTCCATTCCTGGCTGCTGGCCAAGGCCTCTGGGGGGCGAAAACGGAGGGGGTAAGACCAGACAGAGCCCCCTTGCCCCCCAACTCCTGCTCCTCCAGCCCCCAGGCCAGGCAGCTCCGCGGGGCTCAGGCAAGCATGGGTGCACGGAGTGGCCCGGGCCCAGCCTGGGTCCTGGTCCCTGGTGCCCCCTGCCCATCACAGGCCTGGTGCCCCTGAGGGGGCAGCTCATGAGGGGCTGCAGTTCTGTGAGGCGCCAGAACTGCTCCCCCTCAGAGCTGGGGGCATCGTCCCTGCCCCGCGGCCCTGGCACACACCCTGCATGCTCACACCACACACGGACATGCTACATACCTGCATTGCACACACATGCAGGGCACACACACATAGTGCATTCTCCATGTGCTTGCCTGATGCACGCGCCTGGCATACTTACAAACGCACTGCACACCCACATGTATTGTGCACGCGTGTTGCACATACACATGGAGCACACGTACACACACTGCATGCGCTCACTGCACACTCACGCTGTGCAGTACCACATGCACACAGCACAAGCACACCCAATGCACCTACACACCCAAGTCCTGCACACATGCACACACCACGTTCACACACAGGGCCTGCTCATGCACACTTACTGCAGCCCCCACATATGATGCCCATTCCTATGTGTTCACCCAGGGCACACACAGGGCTCGCGCACCTGCTGCACACAGGTAGTTCAGGCCACCCGCATGCACACGGCTGCACACACTGCATGCACACACTTGTGCTCAGTGTCCCAACTCTTTTAGAGGAGTGGAGCTCGGGCACTTGGTTCCTATCCCAGCTCAAGAAGGGAAGTGGGGCCTGAATGCCCAGCTTCTATCCGTAACGTGTCCTGGGCCCTGGCGCAGCCTATGCCAGCATGTGGATATACACATGTGTGCACCCCCCCCAGCATCCTCCTGGATCCCCTACAGCCTCCTGCCCCATGCTAGCATGTGAATCTACATGCATGTGCCCCCCCACTAGGCACTGAGGGGGGAAGGTGATGCCCAGGTGCTCAAGTCCTGCCACAAATGCCGTGACATGACAACTCTAGGTCCCACACAGCACACGCATGCCTACCCACAGAGCCCAGCTGCCCCCCAACCTCCTGCCAACACATGACAGGGAGGGGCTTCATGCATGGAGGGTTTCCTAGGAGACACCCCCCCCCCCAAAGTCACCATGGCAATTTCCACAGATGCTGGGGGAGGGGGAGGTTCCAAGAGGCATCTGTATGTGTGTGTGGGTGGGGGGTGTATGTGTGTGTGGATTTTGGGGTCTCCCTGGCCCCGATGGATCTGTGTGCACTAAGTCAAGGTGCCCTTCTATGCCTGGTCCCCCGGAACATGCAGCCATCATGCTTGTCACACACGTGTACAGCCCCTGGTGCAGCATGTGGCCAGGTCTGTGGGCAAGCGGCCTACAGGACCCCACCCCCAGCAACCCCTGGGCTGGCACCTTCAATGCCAGAGCCCCCCACCCTAGACACACGCACACACATGTGTGCACACTCGAAAGCGCCCCTGTGAACACACAGGCTGGGGAAGCCCCCCCCACGCATGCACGTCTGCCATCACAGCCATACACAGGCACACGCCCACACATACATGCGCACACTGGGGCACGCACCCACGCACACAAGGGAAAGCGCACACGGATGCTCCCCCCCACGCTTGCCTGCCCGGGAACACGCCAGCGCACGCACAGGCATGCACATGCACACAGAGGTGCCCACACGCTTGCCTGCAGAGGCACACACAGGCTTGCACATGCAGATGCCAGTGCACACGACAGCACCCACATGCTTACATACACACACACACACGCAAACAGGCACACGCAAGTACACATGTACAGAAGCACCCTTGCACATGCAAGCACACACACCCAAGCACACTCAAGTGGGTGTATACACAAATGTGCATGCACACACACACACATGCTTGCACACCCTGGAGTATGCAAGCACATGCATATGTGTACACACACAGGAACATTCAAGCATGTGCATACATGCAGCATGCTCCCACACACAGGCACACACAAGCATGCGTGCGCACCCAGATGCACAGAATCACATCTACATGCACACACCAACATGCTTGTGCACACAAACATGTATACTCACATATGCAGCCAAGCTTACACACATAAACATGCTTGCATGCATACATGTGTGCAAATGCACCCAGGGTGACAGCATGAGACAGGTCCAGGTTGCAGTTCCATCGCACCCCATTACAGCACCCTGCGGCCCCCCCCAGCACGGACCCACCCTAGAGACAACATCCTGCCCCCCAGCCTTGAAGGTCAAGGCCCTCAACAGTCCCATTTCCCCTCCCCCACCAATGCCACCATCACACAGAAGGGGAAACTGAGGCAGGGAGTGGCACTGTCACCCCCCAGAGGGTAGGCAGGGTGGGGAATTCAGAGCCAGGCAGGGCATGGGACCCAGAAGTCCAGACTCCCAGACCCTCTGTGAAGGGAGCCCAGAAGCCCGGCCCCCATCATGACTCACCCCACTCCAAAACCGGCACGCCTGGTACTTACTGGGCGATGCCAACCTGCCCGACTCAGTGCCACCCAGCCCCCAGCCAGGTGCAGGGTGGGTGGGCGTGGATGCAGGGCTCTTGGTAAATATGCCGCTGATGAACTTGAGCATCTTACGGTCGCGGGTGGATGCCCTCCCGCCCTCGCGGCCCCGCTTCAGGCTCGCACCCACTTCAGGGGCGCCAGGGCTGGGTGCTGCCAAGCCCCCGGGCCCTGGGTGCAGGTCGCTGTTGTCCAGGGTCTTGCTTTTGCCTTTGCGAGGTGACAGCTTGGCTCGAGCTGTGGCACGGGGGGCGACTTCCGCACCACCTGCCTTGGCACCCGCCTTGGCCCGGCCTTTGCCCTCACTCTCGGGCCATGAGAGCCGGTTGCTGCCAGCCTTGGGCGTGCCCTTGCCTGCCTTGCCTTCACCCCCCACCTTGGCTCCACTGGTGGTCACTGTCTTGAAGGGCTTGTTGGCCAGCCGCAGGCGCCGGGCACCCGCTCCGGGGTGCGGAGACGAGGCTCCGGCACGGCCCACCACCACCTCGGGCTCTCGCACCTCAGGGCACCCCCAGCTGGCATGGCTCAGCAGCAGGCGGCGAGCGGGCGCTGCAGCCGTGGCAGAGCAGGTACTGGTGAGCGGTGGCGGGGACCTCTCACCAGGCACCTCCAGCGTCTCCTTGGTCCCCGGGACAGCTTCTGGTTTGGGGGGCACGGTGGGTGCCAGGGGCAGTGGGGCCACCTCGGGCTTCGGGGGCGGCAGTGGTGGCAGCACAGGCAGTGCTGGGACAGTGGCGACGTCTGGCTTGGGCGGAAGCACCGGCAGCCCTGGGACAGCGACAGCCTCCGGCTTGGGTGGCAGCGCAGGCAGCCCCGGGATGGCAGCAGCATCCGGCTTGGGAGGGAGCGCAGGCAGCCCTGTGAAAGCGGCAGCATCCGGCTTGGGTGGTAGCACTGGCAGCCCTGGGACACCGGTGGTGTCTGGCTTGGGTGGCAGCGCCAGCAGCGCTGGGATAGCAGCAGCATCCGGTTTGGGAGGGAGCACAGGCAGCGCTGGGACAGTGGCGGTGTCCGGCTTGGGTGGCAGCGCGGGCAGCCCTGGGATAGCAGCAGCATCTGGCTTGGGTGGCAGCGCAGGCAGCCCTGGGATAGCAGCAGCATCCGGCTTGGGTGGCAGTGCAGGCAGCCCTGGGACAGCGGCGGTGTCTGGCTTAGGCGGCAGCCCTGGGTCCGGCTTGGGGGGCACGGCAGGTGGCGCAGGGGGCGTGCAGGCCATGTCGGGCTTGGGGGGCAGTTCCGGCTTGGGCGGCGGCAGCAAGGCGGCATCGGGCTTGGGCGGCACCGGCGGGGGCGCACGGGGAGCTTCAGCCGGGGACCCATGGCTGGCGTCAGGCGCGGGGGGCGCCCACAGGCCCACGGGGCTGCCGGGCGAGAGCGGCGCGAAGGCGTCGGGGCCGGCGGCGCTGACCCACAGAGCGTCCTGGCGCTGGAAGACGCGCTCGGGCCGCTTGGCCCTGCCCGGCTCGTCGGGCCTCAGCCGGGGGGCCGGGGGGCTGCGCTCCAGGGCGGCTCCATCGCGGGGCACCGGCCCGGGCACCACCGGCCCTGGCACCGATTCGAGCTTGACCAGCGTGAGCGAGATGAGGTAGGTGGTGCGGCGCTGCAGGCCGGCGCCTCTGCTCATGGGCGGCCCGGGGGGGCGGCACCGGCCACGGCGCCCCCGGCCCCGCTCAGCGCCGCCCCATGCCCCGCGCCGGCCTCCCCCGCCGGGACCCGGGCACCGGCCCCGGGCACCGCGCACCGCGCTCCGGGCACCGGCCCCGGCACCGGCTGCGGCAGCCGAGCGGCAGCGGGAGCGGAGCCGGCGGCTGCGGGCGGCGCCGCGCGAGCAAAACCCGGACTGGAGCCGGCGGCGGCGGCGGAGCCCGAGCGGGGACCGGGGCGGGGCGCGGGGGGGCGCGGAGCGGCGGGGCGGGGCGGGGCGCCGGGCGGGGGGCGGGCTGTGCGGCTCCCCCCCCGCCCCGCCGGTGCCCCGCAGTCCCGACCCGCAGCCCTCCTGCCATTCACCACCGCTGATTGCACCCGAGGCTGCCCCCCCGCGGCCCCCCGCCCCGAGGCTCTGCCACGTGTGCGCATGTGGGGAAACTGAGGCAGGGGGCGGGCGGGCCGGCCGGGCGGTGCACGGCGCTGCCCGAGCGGCGCGCACGCGGCCCTGGGGCCGGGATGGGGGGAGGCGGGAAGGGCCCCCCCGTGCCCCGGGCCAGGCGAGCCGCCAACCGCATTTCCTAGAGGGTTTTTTTACTGGGGGGGGATCTGCATTCGGTCGTTATGGCAACAGCGGGCCTGGAAATGCAGCAACAGCCGGGCTAATTGGGGGCGGGGGAGATGCTGGGGGGGGCGGCCCAGAGCCCCGCTGCACCCTGGCCCCCGGGCATCGGGGAGCCGGCACGGGCGGGCCCCGCGTGGGGTGGGCCCTGGGAGACCCCCGCCCGCCCGGTGCCCCCCAGTGCCGACCCGCAGCCCCCCCAGCCTTGCTGGTGCCCCTCCCCCCGTCCTTTATCATTAACCCCTTGCGCCCCCCCCCCCCGCTATTTATAGCCGCGCAACGGGCTGCGCCAGCGCAGCGCCCTGCAAAAATAGCCCCGGCCGCGCAACGCCGCCCCCTGGAAGGGCCGGACACGCCCCCCGGCTCCGCCCCCCGCCGCCAGCCCGGGCCCGGGCACCGCTGCCGGGGGCAGACCCGGAGCCCAGAGGGTGCACATGGGGGGGGCACGGCTGGCAGGGGCCCCGCGTGGGCCGAGGTGCCGGGGGGCTGTGCCGGGGGCGGCGCCAGGAAGAGGTCGGGGCCGAGCAGGGGAAGCTGGGCCGCGGGTGGGGGGTGAGGGGCTGCGAGGTGCCTGGTGCCAGCCGCTGCCTGGCACCTCCTCCCCGGGCTGCGAGCTGCCTTGCCAGCACTTGCTACTACGGCGGGGAGCGCCCGGCCTGTGGCGGGGGGTTGGCATCAGCTCCAGATGGGCCCAGCGGGTGGGGGGGAGCCACCCCATCGCTGCCCGTGGGCGGGTGATTGGCGGGTACCTGCCCCACGGGGCCGTGACTCAGCCGCCCCGCAGGGGACCAGCGGGCACTAGAAATAGAGTCGCAGCCGGGGATGGGGGATGGGGGGTGCTGGGGCAAGGGGCTGCAGGTCGGGAGTGAGGGGCACGGGCAGGGCGGGGGGCTGCGGGTCAGGGGCGAGGGGCACTGGCAGGGCCGGGAGTGAGGGCCTGGAGGGAAAGGCCTGTGCTAGCCCCTGCCAGGCCTCGTGGGGTTAATCAGCCCTGTCCCCTGCTGCCCCCCTACCCCGAAGCAGCCCCGCTAGACCCCCCATCCAGACAGGCCGCCTGGGCCCAGGTCTGCACCCTGCGGCGCCCGCCCTGGCCCTGCCACGCGCCAGCCCCAGGGTGCAGTGGGCGCTGCCTGGGGCCACGTGTGCCCTGGGGGGGACGAGGCCCTGCAGCCCCCATGGGCGGGCAGCGCGTGACAGCCGGGCGCGTCGCCATGGCGACTCGCCCACGCGTGCTGCTGCAGCTTGACGCGCAGCTCGCGCCCACCCCCACGCCAGCCGGAGCCTGGGGGGGAAGGGCCCCCCCTTCCTGCCAGCAGGGACCCCCGCAGGCCTGGCCGTGGCCCTGCGGTGGGGTGGCACAAGGGCCCCTGGGCAGCTCCGAGGCCCCACGGGGCCCCCTGAGGCCCATCTTCGCTCAGTGCACGGGGCCCCGATCCGGGGACACGTGTCCTTGCTGTGACGCCAGCTGCTGGTGCCACACAGAGCACCGGACCCACGGCCCCTCCCGGCTGTCAGGCGCAGCAGGCGGCACCGTCCTGGCATCGCCGGCTCATCCTGCTGGGCCAGGTGCCCCGCCCAGCCCGGGTGGCGCCGGACGCGCCCGTGGTGCTCTCCTCCCTGCTGGGCAGGGCAGTGCTGACTCAGCATGCATGTGCACACGCGTGTGCAAGACCCCCTTTGCTGGGGCAGCCCCTTTGTCCGGAGCCCGGGGCCTGCTGCTACCTTGATGGAGGTGCCAGGCATCTCCCTAGCAACCATCCATGCTCGCCCTGTTGCCATGGCAGCCGTGCATGGGGTTGCTACGTGGGAGATGCTGGTGATGGTTTCCAAGGGGGAGGCAAGGTCGATGCCACGGGCGGGGTGCATGGGGACCCCCCCCCAGCCCTTCTCCTGGGGTCTCCAGCCTGTGCTGCCAGAGCACTGGAGCCCAGGATTGGGCCTCCCAGGGCCCCCAGAGCTGTCTGGGTCAGGCAACCCCATTGGGGTCTGAGCTGGGCCTGGGGCCATAGTGACCAACTTGGCATGGGGTTGGGGGGTGGGTGGGGAGGGGCACGGCTCCCGGGGGCAGGGCAGCTCCTCGCCTGCCTGTGGCAGGCGGCGCTGGGGGAAGAGGCCACGTCACAGACCACAGGAGTCAGGTGTCCCCGGCAGGAAGCCGCGAGCGACACAATACGTTAGTGCCCCCCCACCCGGCAGGGAGCTGCTGGGCCCTGCCAATGCTGCCCCCCCACCCGTACCCCAACCCTAGTGGCACAGGTCCCCGGGGTTGGCATGAGTGCCCCACCGTGGGCTGTCTCCATCCTTTCCTAGAGGTGTTCCTCAAGCTGTCCCAGCCCCCCAGCATGGCATAGCCCCCCCTCCCACTCCAGCACAGCACAGATCCCCACGGCACGGCTCAATCCAGCCCCCCCAGCACAGCCCAGTCCTGCCCCCCCCCAGCTCAGCACAGACCCCTGGCAACACCACCCCCAGCAGGGCCCAGCACCCATCACTTCCCCCCGCCCAGCACCCAAGCCCAACACGGCTCCAGGACCCGGGCTGGCAGGTCAAAACACGGTAGAGGCCAAAAAGGGTAGGAGAGCAACACTCAGCTGCAGGGTGCCCCCCAACAGCAGGCGCAAAAGTGGGGGGCAGCCCCGTGTTGATATCACGATGCCCACCGGGGGATGCTGCCAGTTGCAGCCGTGGGGTGACAAAGCAGACCCCCCCCAGCCCCACAAGGACCCCACTCACCTCGGAGGCTGCTCACGGTCCTCTGCAAGCTGGCGCGCAGCTGGGGGTCGGGCACGCGCTCCACCAGGCGCCCTAGCTTGGCCAGGTGCTGCTTCACCCCCTCGTGCCGCTTGGCCTCGGCCCGGATGGCGCCGGCCAGCGCCTGCTTGGGGGTGCTCATGGCGCCTGGGCCCCAGGCATGGGGGCGCAGCGGCCTGGTGGGGCTCGGCCCAGTGGCGCCGCCCACAGCACGGCCCCAGAACCTGCCCCCAGCCTATCCGGCACGGGGCCTCGCGCTGGCGGCTGCACTTCCTGAGCTGCACGTCATGCCAAGCCGCAGCGCCGTGGCTGGGGCAGGCGCCGAACTTACGGGGTAAACACTTGCCGCGACGTGGGGCAGGGACGCGCCTGGCCGGCACACCCACACGCCCTGCCCCGCACACATGCGGGAGTGTGTTTGTGTGTGTGTGAGCACCTGGCGGCACAGGCCTGTTGTGACATGCACACATGCCAGGCCTCCGCATGGGCCCCTGGAGGCAGCACACGTGTATGCTCACACCCGGGCCTGGCCTGGCCTGTGCCTGGGACACACACACACCTATATATATATGCATACCTACGTACAGGTGTGCCTACACATAGGTGTGCATGCACACACATATACACACACTTGCATACATGTACACAGACTCATGCGTGTGCACACACACACTGACACCCATGCTCATATTCCTGTAGCTGTCCCCCCCATCCCTCCCTGCCCTGCCCTGACCTCCAGCCCTGCCTCTCCAGTCAGGCAGCTGCTGGCAGGCTGGGTGGCCTAGTGGTTTGAGGCCTGGGTGCCCAAACTCCTGGGTTCTCTCCTATCTCAGTCTCTCCCTGCCCAGAGAACAGGTTTGGGGGTGGGGAAGGAAACACCCAGCAGGGGGGCAGCTGCAGCGCTGGGGGGGTGTCTACAGCTCAGGACTCCTAGGTTCTGGGCCTGGCTCTGCCACTGCTTCACTGCAGGGCCTTGGGTGAGTTCCTTCACCCAGTGCCTCTGTGAGGCCTTGAAGCCCCTGAATGCAGGAGCCTGCTCAGCGCTGGGCACCCTGGGATCAATCCTGAGAGCAGCTCAGAGCTGCTCCCCCACAACCCATGGTCCATGCTGTGAGCAAGCTGTGGAAGGGGGCATGGGCAGGTGGTTACGTTGGGGGGGTCCCTTCCCAGAACTCCTTGCTCCCTCCCGATGCTGGAGGTGGGGCCAGGCCTGCTGCGCACGCAGGTAGGAAGCGCCTGGTGTCTCGGTGGCTTCCTGTGCTTGGGTGACGTGGCACCGCAGGTGCCGGGGAGTGGGCCTGGCTCATGGTATCACTCAGTGCCAGGGCTGGGGGTGTGGGCAGGACTGCCAGCTTGGGCCCGTAGCCAGAGCACCAGGCAGCTTGCTTCCTGCTGGGGACAACACCTCCACACGCATGCACACACGCAGGAACACGTATGACACATGTATGCACCCACACACATGTACACAGACCCAACCAACATGTGTGCGTGCAAACACAGGCACATGCATTCAAACACACATGCACAGCCATACATGCTCAGGAATGTATACACACATGCACACATAAATACACAGATGTACATGTGTGCACATATGCATGCATCCATACAAATATGCATGCACATACACACGTGTACACACATGCATCCACATACACGTGTGCATGCCCACATGCGTGCCCACATGCATGTACACACACTTGCATGCACACACATGCATCCATACACATATTCATGCACACACACAAATACATGTACACACACATACATGTGCACACACACGCATGCTTCATCCCTGCCTATGAATAAGGGGCCCTGCCAGGCATTTGGCCCTGACAGCACTGCGAGGTGGCCCAATGGTCCCTTCCATTTGGCTTGGGGGGCTCCAGCACTGCTGGATCCGGGGCTTAGCCTTGTGGGGTGCATGTGTGTGTGTGTGTGGGGGGGAGTTCACAACATCCAGGCAGGGGTCCTGGGGAAGCTGGGATTTGCTGGGCTCCGGGGCTCCCATCTTGCTTGTAGGCTCAGGGGCTCAGGCCTTGCCTGGGTGTGATGTGCATCCCCCCCAGGGGCACTGCCATGGGTAGGTGGCACCGGGTTGCCACATCCTCATCCACTGTGCAATGCACACCTTTTCTCAGAGGCTAGTGCAAGAGCAAGGTGGGGGCCCAGTCCCTCAGGAAAGCCAGGGCCTGAATCCCTGGACACAGCCAAGAGCACTGCCTCTCTGCGTGCCGATGACCACCGCTGTCCCAGGACTGGTGCATGTGATGCAACTGAAATCAGTGTGTCCCCCCCCACCCCCCCCGGACCCTCCAGAAGAGCAGCAATGGCACAGCAGGCTGCTGGTGGGACCAAGGGCTGAGTAAGGCTTTATTGGCGCAGGCGCTAGGGGCTGAAGGGGTAGGAGGAGGCGAGGTAGTGTTGGCCGGCCCCGTACTCTGTGTTGGCCCATGAGTAGGTCTGGATCTGCGCCCGCTTCCCCGCGAGGCTGAGGGTGCACCTGGAGGGAGGCGGGCATGAGGCTGGAGCAGGCCCTGTTGCCTCCCCACCCACCCACCAAGGAAGTGGAAAAGGGGACCTGAGGGGGTCTCAGGGGCAGTGACCCCCCAGCTTGGGACTTTCTGTGCCTCTCTCAAACCTGGGACTTGGCACTGGTGAGAACCCAGGAGTCCTGGCTCCAGCTCTAGCCATGGGACCCCACTCCTTCCCAGCGCCCAGGGGAGAACCCGGGCGTCCTAGCTGCCAGCCCTGTGCTCCAATCACTAGACTTGGTTTCCTCCTGGAGCTGAGATGAGAACCCACGAGTCTTGACCTGATGGCCCCTGCTGCAAGGATCAGAGCAGATGGCACTGGCCACGACCCCCAGCCCCAGCTCCCCTCCCTGGGCACTCACAGCCGGTCAGGCCGGGCCTTGAAGCACAGCGTGTAGACGGCCACCTCGAACTCGGGGCTGGAGCCGATGAAGAAGGAGCCGACGCTCTTCAAGTAACTGCTCCAGCGGTACTGGATGGCCAGGATGTCGGGGTAGGTGGTCCACTGCAAGCACACAGGGGCTTGGAGGGGAAGCAACTGGGGCAGGTGCCCCCCCTCCAAGAGCCCAGCCTGAGAGTTAGGGAGCCCCCGCTGCCTGCTAGGAGGAGGGAATCAGCCTAGACTGGGTGTCACTGGACCGGTTATACTGGGATGGGAAGGATTCTACTGGGCTAGGAGTTACCCCCTGCCCCCCACCCCACTCCGAGACACTCACAGGCCCATCGTAGCTGTAGCTCAGGTAGTTGATCTGCCCAGCCTTCTCCAGCTCGTAGTAATGGACCCAGTTGTGGAAGCCCGAGACTTTCCCCTTCTTGATCTCACCTTGGGGCAGGAAGAAGCTGGACTCCAAGCAACCTGGCAGGGGTAGGAAAGAGCCCTCCCTCCCCCCACCCCGGGGGGCTGCATACCGTGGAAGACGTGCTCGAAGCCAGAGGAGTCGGTTGCCTTTCCGCTGGAGCGTGAGTACATCCCGAACCACATCGTCTTCAGGTCCTTCTGGAACTCGGCCTCCGAAGCATACAGGCCTGGTTGGGGCATGGTGGGCATCAGGGCCTGGGCTGTCTGTGCAACTCCTTTCCCTCCACGCCCCGCACTGACTGTGCAACCATCCCCTCGCACACCCGCCAAGTTGTGCATTCACCAGGGGCAAAGCCCATCCTGTGCCTGGAGCTGCCAAGATGTGCCATGCCAGGTGCTGGCTGAGGGCACGCTTGTTATTTTGGCTGTGAGCTGGGCGCTGGGCCTGAGACATGAAGGGAACTGTCGGGGGGGACATGTCCGGGTGGGTACCCATGACAGTGCCACTCACCTTTGGCGAGGAAGAAGCGGGTGAGGGTGGCCAACACGGGGGTGGCAAAGATCTCTGCTAGGAAGGCCTCCTGTTCTTCAGCCTCAGTCGCTGTCACCGCCTCCTCCTGCCCTGTCTGGCGGTTGTAGTTGTCCAGCAGGGCCCGGAGCCGGGCGAAGGTGGGCCTGGTAAACAGCGTGCCCTCATCCACGTAGCGGAAAAGCCTGGCGATGCCGCAGGAGATGGGGCTGAGACCTAGGGCTGGGCCAGAGCGGTCGGGGCTTGGAGCAGGGGGTGCGGTTTATCTGGGTCGTGGCTCTGAACCCAGGTTTGTCGGTGCCCTCTCACTGGGACTACCTGGTCCTTGGGGCTGGGGGGGCTCTATGAAAGGGATGCCATTGGGGTGCAGAGAAGCCAGAGCAAGGCTGGGCACCAATCCCACCCAGAAAAACCCCAGAAGCAAGGTCCACATGCCCTCCTGCTTCTGTGCCAAGCCCTGGCACAACATCCCCTCCCACTGCCATTGCCTGCGTATCCTCCATGTTACAGTGGCTGGCAGGGTCTTCCCAACCCCAGGGGCTCTTGCCCCTGCTAGGAAAGACAATGGATCGGCTCAGGGCAGCCTCTGGATTCCCTCCCCTTTTCCCGCGCTCACTTGTGGCTGGCATAGTCGTGCCCGGTGCTGGTCTCTGAGGCGGGCACCTTGTGCTGCAGGTCAAGGATGACCTGGCGGCCAGCGGCCCGGTTCACATCGGCGGCATAGAGCTCCTCAGAGATGCGCTGAAGCTCCTGATCCGCGATGGAGGACCCGCTGTTTCTCCCTGGAAGGAGGCCAGGGGGCTAGGACAGGACTGCGGGCAGGGAGGGCAGACCCTGCTCTGCTGCCTGCCCAGCTCACATGGCTAATGGGCCTGTTTTGGAGACACCACTTAGGGACTAATTAGCTGCTGTTCCTCGTGTCCAACCTGGGCATTGCCCTCTGAGCTACCCCCCGTGTCTGGCTGGGTCAAGAGACGGCTTCCCCATGGCTCCTGGCACTGAACATCACCTGGGATCCCCTTCGGGGTCAGGAACCCGGGCTCCAGGGTTCTTGGTGCTCTTCTGCCACTAGGCTGTGAGTGAAGATCCTGACCCCCAGCACGGCCTTGCCCTCAACTTCACCTTGCACTGCCCCAGACACTCGGGGAAGAGGCTATGAGACCAACACAGATGCTAGGAGGAAGATGGGGGGAGCACCCGCAGATGATCCTGGCTGGCTCACCGGCTATCGGCGCAGAAGCCAAGAGTTTCTGCCAGATCTCTGCACAGCAAGGAAACGAGGGAGCGAAAGAACAGCTTGAACCCGGCGCCGGGAGGAAGGAGCCAGACCTCAGCTGCGCCTGGAAGAACCTGCACCAACTCCCTCATCTCGACTGCAGCGTCTGGCTACAGGGACCAGGGGTGGGATCCAGGATAAATCAGGTGCTGAAGTCTCTTCAAAAAACCTGGCCCAGGTCTGAGGGGGTCTTTCCCTGCCATAGCAAGAGGCAACTTGTTCTGGACCCTTGTCTGTGGCTGTAACGGACCTGTGCAGTCGGGGGGAGGGATCCTTGGGGGGCATCTGGGCTTCCCACGCTTGCTTCCAGAGTCACCCAGTCTCCAGGCAAAAGCTTCAAAGTCCCATAAGCTGCTCTGCTAGTTCAGGGGCTACGAGGACCCCCACGTGGGCAGCTTGCAGGAAAATGCTGCCCTCGTTAATCAGCGGATCTTAATAAGTGGCTTTGCTCTGGTCTGAACAGGGGTGAGTTTTCCCTGGACCAAACCAGAGCTCTGGACTTGCTCCAAAACCACTCCGATTCTTTTGCCATGCTGGAAGACGGAAGAGAAACCCCCCCTCCCCAGTCCCATCTTTATCACCACCTAACAACACCCATCAGGGCTTCAAATAGGCATATACGGATGCATCCGTCCTTACCCAGGGAGGTGAAGTGAGCCCCGCGCCCGAAACAGGGCAGGAGACAGAGCAGAGCCAGCAGCGCCTTCATCATGGCCAGTGTGCGGCCCCCAGGGCAGCCCTGGGTTTATATGGGTTTGTCGTATCACGTAGATAACTCAGGAGAAACATTCACACATGGGATAATTCACACGGGGCGCCGCTGTCCATGGAAGGAGATAAAGCCAGGTGCAGCTGTTGGGGTGCCTGGGGTGGTGGGGGTAGGAGAGGAGGATTTGGAAAGCCCAAGGGATTGGATGGGTGATGGGTGGGTGCTGAGATACAAGAAGTCTCTGCTAGCGGTCAGGAGAAGGGAGTCCAGGGAAGCGTCCAGCAGCTGGGGACAGAAGATGGAGCCCCCTCCCCTCCCTAACAGTGACCTCCCAGTCCAGCGCGCACTGGGATCACAACCCACCACCACAGCAGGCCGGGGAGACAGCTCCAGGGTCCCCAATGCAGCCGGGAAGGGACCCATCGAGCTGTCTCTTTTGCCCTGGAAATAACAAAGGCAATCCCCTCTTCATGGGAAAGCGAGAGCTCATTGCTGTGGGAGATCTCAGGTCTGCTGGGGAAAGGAGCGTCTTTATCCCGGGGCTGGCCCCAGAGCCTGATGTTGGAGCTGGATCCCAATGTACCCACTGCCAGCAGGGTCCTGCCAATGCGGCTCCGCGCCGGGATTAGCCCTGAGAGCGATTAATCACGGCAAACTGGCAGGCGGAGGCGGGAGACACACGTCTGCAAGCGCTTCCCGGGGGCGGCTTCCGGGACACGCCGTGCGGGTGCCGCGCTGCCAGTCCCCTGAGCCAGGATGGAGCTGGGCCGGCGAGCTGGCCCTCTTCTCCACTCCCAGTTCCTGGGGGCTGCCTTTACGCCCGGCTTCATTGCAAGCTGGGGGTTCGAGTTCAAAGGGGAAAGTGTGTGGGGGCCCCTCTAAAATACGCCCCTCTTGGAAACAGGGGTCAATCTGGGGTCTGCTTCTCCCATCTCTGCATCAAGCCCAGATCAGCCAGGGCATGGGATCACAGATACTGAGATGCTCTGTTGACCCAACAGCTGGCTGCAGGAAGTTCCACCAGTTAATTACCTATTAATTACCCCAACCCCCTGGCTTGGGACCAGAGCAGGGGCAGAGGGACCTCTCTTAGGTGGCATTTGACATCCAACCTATCGTTCACCGAGCAAATGATCCTTCCCTCTACTTGGCAGCAGTGAAGGTCCAAACTTATCTCCTCGGCTTGGATTAATATTTAAGTGCCCATGTGCCACTAGCTTGAGACTTTCCCACCAAGGGCTCTGGGTTCATCATAGCAGGACGCACCCCTCTATCCCTCACCCTGCCTTTCCTCCTGTCTCCAGCCCTGCTGGAGATTTTGCTGGATCTCCTTTGTCATGGAGCCGCGGGCCGGGATTTTTACTGCAGGGTTCAGGGCTTACAGGACTGCGCTGACACTGCCCGTGTCTGGAAACCTGCCAGGCTGCAGCGCTGCCCTCGGGAAACAGGGCAAGGTCCCGTCGGTAGCATCAGGGTCCCCCATTTTGTG
Source organism: Crocodylus siamensis (assembly GCF_052110815.1). Lineage (NCBI taxonomy): Eukaryota > Metazoa > Chordata > Crocodylia > Crocodylidae > Crocodylus > Crocodylus siamensis. The sequence goes on from NC_143400.1 coordinate 6,806,859, forward strand.
CTTCACCCTGGGAGACTGATGCTGCACAGGGCATCCGAGCAGGGAGGACAGAGCCTGGAAGACAGCAGTAATTCTGGGAGTCTCTCCTTTCATCTTCCTTGCTCGGCATTTCCTTGGCCTGACTGCACACGAGTGCTGGTGCCAATAAGCCAGTAGGGGCCTAAGTCCCTTCCTCGGCCCTGCCCTGGCAGCGCCATCCAACACTCCCCCAGGCAGCTGCTCTGCTCCCGTCAGCCACGGCTTCCCCTTCGCTGTCGGCACCCGTTCTCTTTTCCTCTCCATCAGGGAAGGCCTGTTGTCCCCCCCCCATGGCGCTGGCGACAGATTCGCTCCTCCTGGGGTGCCAAGGAGCCAAATGCCAGTGTTGGCAGCCCTCAGACGTCCCGGGCTGGTCAAAGCCCTGGCTCCAGCAGCAGGTGCTTACAGGAGGATTTCAGCTTCCTCTTTTTTCTTTCTGAGTCAGTTTCCAGCCCTGGCGGCGGCAAAAAACCCCTCCCAGCTGCAACTGGAGAGAACTCAAAACCCGACGTTTTTTTGAACAACCTGGAAACAATCATTACTCTGAAGACATCACATGGGTGGGGATTTTTTTCCTCATTACCTGACTTAGGACTTTTGAGCATTTGGGGTTAGCGAGGCTGCGAGCAGACAGAGAGGGGGTGTACGAAGACGGGTAGGACAGAAGGAAATCTGGAAGCTCCCCCGAGCCCCTCACGCCACGGTCTCCGGACAAACCTTAGCTGTGCCATAAGGACCCTCCGGTGTCTCCTCCTCACCGTCTGCTCGGGATCCCTTCCCTCCTCCAGCCTGGCTTTTCCCAAGCTGCAGGGGTGGGGGGAGAACCGGCGGGGCAATTAGCACCTCAAGGGGGCAGGCGGCTGACGCGGTCCCCAAGGGGGGCAGGAGCGAGGGGCGGCAGAGACAACGCGGGCCGGGGTCTAGGTCTTGCACGAGGGAGGAGATGAGCCTGCAGGGCTGGGCGCTGCTCTGGGGATGGGGGTGTGCATGCTGCACTGGGGGGGCATGAGGGCACAGCTGTGGGGTGGGGGCAGCAGTGGGGGGCCATCAGGGCATGTGTGGGGAGGGGGGGCAGCACTGGGGTGGGGGGGCTGTATCCCAGGGTGGAGGCGGGCGATGGCAACGGGTCTGACACTGGCAGCTGCCCCCAACATCCGGGGCTTTCAACCTCTTTCATCCGGGTCCTCGGGCAGAGCCGCAGGAGCTACAGGAGCGCGTGCGCGCACGCGCCCCGCTCCGGCCGCAGCCCGCTCGACTGCTCTGCGCACGCGCCCTGCGGGCCGGGGGAGGGCCCTGCCAGGGAGCCGGGCGCGGCCGCGCTACGCATGCGCGCGGCTTGGCGCAGGGGAGGCGGGAGCAGACAAAGACGGGGCCGGGCGCAGGCGTAGTGGTCCCGCGCCCAACGCAGGCGCAGGGGCGGACGGAAGCGGCCCGGCGGCAGCGCGCAGGCGCGGTGCGGCGCTGGGCTGGATTTAAAGGGGCAGGAGCGGCCGCGGTTGCGTTGCCCCCTGCGCCGCGGCGCCCCCCGGCGGCGGGATGGGGTGCGGCGGCTTCGCCTGCACGCGCAACGCGCTCTGCGCGCTCAACGTCGTCTACGTGGTCAGTGCGGGGGGGGGCTGAAGCTTTGTGGGGAGTGGCCTGGCTGGGGGCGCAAACTGGACCCTTGAGGCGTCTGGCTGGGGGGGGAGAGGCCTGACTGGATCCTTGGGGGAGCCTGGCTGTGGGCTGCTGGGGTGCCCGGGTGGATGCCCCTTTCCTGGGGTTGGGCCGGGGGTGTCCCTGAGTCCTCGGCCCCCTGCTCTGGGTTGGTGCTCAGGGTCTCTCCCTGTGGGCTCCAAGCCTCCTGCTTGGAGGGGGTGAGTGTGGGGGGGCCTGTGACCTCCCCCTCCTGGGGTGAGTGGGGCTGTGATGAGACCTCCCCCCCCTTCCCTGCCCAGGTGGGGTTGATTTCTGTAGTGCTGAAGCACTCTGAGGATCCCTTGGGGGTGGGGGGGCAGGTAACTCCTTGCTCTCCAGAGGAAAGGGCTTTGCCCTTGGTTGGGGATTGGGGAGTGGGCTCCCTGAATACCTGTCTGCTTGGGGACTGGGGATGGTCCACACAAGCTGTCACGCAGGGCATCAGCGGGGAGTGCCCTATGGCGGAGTGTGGCCTGTTGGGCCCTAGGGTCCTTGTGTGACCGTCACCTCTGAGCCCCCACCTGGAGCGGGGCTGGGTTGGAAGTGAAACAAGATCCTCCCTCACTTGCCTGCAAACACAGCCCAGTGCCAGTGTCCCCTGTTGCAGTTTCGTGTGGGCATCATGGGTTGGGGCCCACCCATGCAGCCCTGATGTCTGTGGCCCCGACACCGTGATGGAGCTAGGTGCAGCCGGACCCGCACCTGGGGCAGTTGCCACGGGCTGGAAAGGGGGCTCCTGATGGTCAAAATGCTGGTGGAGAAGGGACCTGAGTGGCTGTGGGGGACTCGTTCTCCAGGCAATGAGATCTCTGCCCCACTGCCAGGGTGTTCCTGCATTACCATGGACCCAGCAGTGATGCCGGTGCTTCTCCTATTGCTCGCGTGGGTCTTGCTGGAGCCAGAGCCCAGTGTGGAGAGACTTTTTTTCCCTTGGCCTTGCCATGCCTGGCCTGGGCAGTCTGTAGATTTTAGTCTCCAGCCATAGAATGGGGAAGTGAAACCTGCTGTAGCAACACAAGGAGAGTCCCAAGCAAAGAGAACAGCTGGCTTTCTCAGAAAGAAGCTGGTGCTGTCTGAGCTGTGACCTCCTACCCACCCTGAGCCTGGACACGTCTTGTTCTTGCTGGATCCAAGGCATGGGGAAGTGGGGAGTGCACTTAAGTCCTGGCCAAAGGCACTCGAGTTTGCAGCTGCCTCTGTGCCCTTCCCCACTTCTTTTTTGGTCTCTGAGGGTTTTGCAGCTCTGATAAAGTCCAGGGGATAGGGGCTGTGGTGTCCTACCCTGAACCTCAGCAGGGACCTGAACACCCCCATGCCTCTGTCCCCCTTCTCAAAGGAGGGGAGTCCAAATAGCTGGCAAGGACCTCCTGCCCCCAGGCAGCAGTGATGTGGGCCGTGCAGCAGGCAGGTACTTGGTATCACCTTGTGCCAGAACCTGAGGCTAGGGCGTTGGGTATCTGGAAACAGAGGGGTATGGCTTGGCCTGGCTACTGCTAGAAGTTGAATCCTCATAAGACCCAAAGCTATTGCAGCACAAAGGGGCTGTGCTGAGGGCCTGGCTTTGGGTCCTGCCCTGCCCGGCTCCCTCCTGTGCCAGTTAAGCTGCTGACTCAGTGCTGGGATGTGGGCTCAGGCCTGGGTGTGACAGGCTGGGGAGGAGAGGAGGTTGGGGAGCCCCTGGCAAAAGCCGAAAGGGAGCCATATAGCATGAGGCAAGGCCCCAATCCAGCTGGTGGTACCTGTCTGCACAAGCAGCCCTGTTGGAAAGGGTTGAGTCCTTCTCAGGAGGAAGGGAAAGTGGGGATAGCATTGGGCCCCCCATGAGGCAGGGATAGAGCAGGAGGGGGCATTTGGGGTTGGGAGGCAAACTAGCATTATCAGAATACACTGTACCCACAGCCCAGGGACAGCAGGCTCCACACAGCTGGTGAACACCCCTACTCTCCCCAAGCATCTTGTATGGGAGCTTAAGGGAAACTGAGGCGCCAAGAAGAGCAGTGACAGGCTGGGACTAGAACCCATGACTCTAGAGCTCAGCCTTAGGGCTGCGGTCTTGCCAGTCTTCCCCCAGCCTTGGGGCTAGAGTCCTGGCAGTGCCTCCCCCCCGCCACCCCAGCCTGGGGGCTGAGGTCATGCTGGTGACCTGCTGCCCTGGTCTCTTGTAGCTGGTGGGGCTGCTGCTGATTGGTGTGGCCGCCTGGGGCAAGGGCTTTGACATCGTCTCCAGCATCCGCATCATCGGCGGCGTCCTTGCTGTGGGCATCTTCCTGCTGCTCATTGCTGTCGTGGGCCTGGTTGGTGCCATCCACCACCACCAGGTCCTGCTCTTCTTTGTATCCTTTGGCGACCAGGGCTAGGCCTGATCCTGGAAGACCCCCTTCACATACACGTGGCATATCATGGGGGGGCGGGGGAGGGCGCTCTGGAGCTGGCCAAAGGCACCCAGGGGCAGTAAACACATGGACCTGGCACCTAAACCAACACCCTGCTGCAGCTCAGATTGGGGAGGGCTTTGCCACCTCTGTCCCTTTCTCCCCTCCTAGGGATGCTGCCTCTGCCCCCCCCCCCCCCTTTGGGACCAGCACAAGCCCTGAGATCCAGCTTTGGCACCTTGTTTCTCCAGCAAAACTGCCCACCAGGTGCCGGAGGTGGCACCAACCTTCCTCTGGCTGCCGTGACAATGCCAAATGCAGTCACGGTGTATTGGATGCTCAGAGCGGGGTGGGAGGGGACACCCTAAAATTAGGATGGGGTTGCTAGGCAATGCTGTGATGCCATGGATAGCAAGGGACCTTGCCCACCTGAGGTGGCAGGGGTAGAAGCTGTGGCCCTGTGGGCAGCTGTGCTGATTTACAGGACCCTGGAGACCCTACCTAAGTACGAGAACCCAGGCCTCCAGGGCCCTGCTGGGTATGGGGCAGGGGCCCCATTTTGGGCAAGTCACTTGGGCACTATGTATTAGGCAGCTGGCACTAGGGCCAAGGGGAAGAGGCCCTGGGACAGGACCTCTGTTCAACCCACAGAGGTCTCATCAGCATGAGAGGAGTCCTGCTGGAGCACCAGGCCCATGGGCACTGGATGCTGTGTTCAGGTACCCTGGAGGGGGGCTGATGACGGAGCCATCACCTCTTTCCTTGACTGTCCCCAGTACATGATTATCCTGGGCCTTGTCTTCATCTTTCAGTTTGGCATCTCCTGCTCGTGCCTGGCGCTGAACCGGAGCCGGCAGGTAAGTCCCAGCAGGGTGGGCACAGCCCCCCAGACCCAGCCAGACACTCCCACCCTCACCTCTGATTTTACTGCCATCCCTTCTCATATCCTACCCTTATGGGGGCAGAGATGAGCACCCAGTAGTGGCTACACCCCAACACCCCCTTGCCAGGGTGGGGGCAGCAGGCAGGGAGGGCACTGGCTTGCAGGTCCAGATTGAATGCCAATTAATGAGTGCTAATTAACGGCTACCCCAGGAGAGCCTCTTCAACACCACTTGGCACTTGCTGAGCAACGAGACGCGGCAGAGCGTGGAGGAAAGCTTGGACTGCTGTGGGCTCTTCAATGACACCAGGGACCCAGACGCCCTCTGCACTTTCCAGACTGATCTCAGCCTCTGCCACGCAGTGAGTGGGGGTCTGGGGGGGGAGGGCGTGGAATCTGTGCCTCAACTGACCTGCTAGTGCTGCTACTGGCTGAGATGCCCGGGCTTGCCAGGACCTTGATGCCTTCTCTTGGCTGGACTAGAGAGAGGAGTGTGTGTGTGTGTCTGTGTGTGTGTGTCTGTCTCTACCCTCCTTGGCAACAACTCACCCCTGTGCCCTGTCCTGCCTCACAGAAATGTGTCGGCTCTCGGGAGCAGGGTGTTGTCTGCCTCACCTGTGGGGAGAAGATGCTCAAACACTCAGACGAGGCCCTCAAGATCTTGGGGGGTGTTGGGCTCTTCTTCAGCTTCACAGAGGTATGGTGGGTACAGGAGGGTGGGTGGGTGGGTGGAAGGGATGTGGGCTGTCCCCCCCCACCAATCTCTTGTCTCTTCCAGATCCTGGGTGTGTGGCTTGCCATGCGGTACCGCAACCAGAAGGACCCCCGAGCCAACCCCAGCGCCTTCTTATAGGCCGATCTTGCCCCCTGCGTGCCCCCCTGCCCCTCGCCATAGCTGCTAGGAAGGGGCGCCTGGCTCTGCCCATCCTGTGGGGCCTCTGCCAGGGTCCCAAGCTGCCGAGTGCGGCCCCGGCTGCGGTATGAAGCCTTCGGTAACTGGCAGAGATGTCCCAGGCTTGAAGTAGGGACTAGGGGGTCTGAGTGGAAACAGGGGTCTTGTCAGTGAACTAGGCAAGCGGCGTCACTGGCAGCCGAGTATCATCTCAAGCCTGGGACTGGGCACTGCCTGAGCCCATGACCTCTGACCCTTGGCATTTGCCCCCATCACCCTGCCCCCCAGCTCCAGCCTGGCAAGGGGCACTGCACGAGCTGAGCCCAGTGCAGGGGACTAGGACACCCCCTTCCTTTTCTCCCCTCCATGCTGCCATCTCCTGCCCCCCAGCCCCTTGGCACCTGTTTCTGAGTAGAGCAGACAAAGCCTTAGGTTTGGCCCCGATGGACAGGTGGCATTCCCCACCCCCTGTCCAAGCCCCACAGCAGCCAGCTCCACCCATCTCAGGGGCTGAGGAGCTGCAGGACATTAGTATGGATGTACTCAAGTCCCAGCAGGGGTCCCCTCCCCCTCCCCCCCCCAAGTACTGATGGGGTGGGGAGAGTGGGGGCACTCCCTGTCCCTTCCTCTGCCTGGTGGGATGGAGGCAGTGCTCAGCCCAGGGAGATGCCTGCTGTTCCCCTGCAGTGTCATGGGACCTTAGAAGCCACATCCTGAGCTGCTACAGGGTAGCAGGGAACTCATGCTGTGGCCTGGGGGCGGGGAGGTGCTGGGCTCTAAGCTTGGGCCAATGGGTAACACTAGGCAGTGCCCTAGGCCAGGCAGGAGCAGGGGGAGCCTGCCAAGTGGGGCCTGTCTCCCAGCTTGCAGGTTCCTGGCATGAAATGGGGACCTGGACCTGACCCACACCCCCCATGCCTGGACATTCAGGGCACCAGAGCAGGCTAGGGAGGTGCGATGGGGTCAGGGGGGCTCCGCACTGTGTGTCTATCAACACTGCTGTAGATTGGGTACCTTGTCACGGCCCCTTGGAAATAAACACCTGATGCCAAGCCAGGCTCCGTCTGTCACTCAACCACCCCAGTGGTGCTGGGCACAACTCAGATCGGTGTCCCCTCCCTAGGCACCTGGTACCACCAAAATCCAAAATAGGCCCCCTGGGTCCCTGCAGCTGCAGCGCGTACGGTGCCACCTCTCCCCACCCCAGCCAGCTGGACAAAAGACAGGGCCAAGAGCCCAAAGAGCAGAGTGGGGCTGGGCCAAGCCTTCCCCACTGCCCTTTATTGGAATGGCAGTATCTGCAGAGCAGGTAGAAAATGTCACTAATTCATATAAATACCAACTGTCAGCCTCCCCTGCCCCACACAAGCTGCTCGCTCGTGAGCACCATGGACACCTCCCCCCACCCCCCCCCTTGCAAGGCACACCAGGGCACCAGGGGACTCCCTGGTGCAAGGCACATGCGTGGCATAGTCACAACAGTTCAGAGCCCTTGAACTAATTCTGTACTGGGTGGGGAAAAAGAGGTCAAGGAGATTCCCTGTGTGACTTTAGGGAAGCAGGGGCCTGAACTGCCCCAGGAGGCAGTAGGTAACCCACACCCGGGGGCTACAATTGATCAGCCTTCGAGGGGGGGCAGTTTGTAAGCAGCGCCACCCATTCCAGGCACATGATAAACCCTGGGAAAACCAGGGACACTGTAGAACCAACAAAGATCCTGAGAGGGACAAAGGTGGGCCGCGGGCAAGGCGCCCAGGGGCAGGGAAAAGGGAGGCAAATCACCCGGAGAAGCAAGCAGGAATGAGACCTATGGACCTCAAATGTCCCCGTATGCCTGGCCAGCGGTGGGGAGATGCTCCTCTTGGGTGATGCCTGACGCAGGCAAGTTTTCTGTAGTTTCTCTGTCTGGAATTGTTCCTGTCTGAGCCATTTCATGACTTTGCTAGCACCAAGTTTAGGTAACGTGGGCCCGGGTATAACAGGCAAACAGTTCTGCCAAGGCTTTTTAGGCCTTCCCGGAACTAAGCAATAAAATAGTACAGAGCCTTATAAGGCAGCGGAAAAAGTGAGCACTGAGACCGGTATGGTGGATGAACACCGGGATGTCCTGAAGACCCCGTGTGCTCACCAGGGAGCCCCTCACACTGACACATCCCCTCCCCCTCGTGCAAGCTGGTTGCACAGGGTGAGGGTGGTTCCCTGCCTGCCCTCAAGCAAGCAGCTTGTGGCCAGAAACAAGGAACAGCAGCAGCCCCTGGACACTGTAGGGGAGCAGTGGGGGGAGAAACCGTGGCTACAACCAGGGGCAGGGCGGGATGGCAATATGGCCGCAATTTCAAGGCAGGTCAGTGTCTGGATAGGAGGCCTCACCAGGGGCAGGTCAGTGTCTAGGAGAGGGGCCCAGGTGCCCCATGGTGAAGTGGGGGGTAGGCACCATCCATGGCATCGTTCAGCCAGCAGCACCTCTGCCCCAAACGCCCTCCAGCGGAGAGGGGGGTGGGGTCGGTGGGGCAGTGTCCGTGTGCACAAGTCCTCTGGGGTGGGGGGGCTACCCCTCTCCTGCACTGGCATCCTGGAGGTATGAGTGCTGCAGGGCATCATAGGCTGAGATCCGCTTGGGGGGACTGAAGGTCAGCAGCTCCTGGGGGAGGGAGGCAGAGAAGGAGAGGTTACATGGGGTGTGGAGACCCACCCCACCCCCATCAAGGCTGGGCTGGAAGCAGGATGGGGGTTCAGAACAACAAAGGGTTAATGTATCAGCAAGGCCTCACTTTTATCCATACCTTCAATGCCCCTCACCCCCACCCAACCTGCGGCCCCCTACAACCAAACCAGTGCCCCTCACTCCCAACCTACCAACAGCAGCTGGGCACCCAGGGCCTCTATCTCAGGCACGAAGGTCTTGACAGGCTGGGGGCCACGGGCCTTGAAGGCACCACGGGGCAGGGACACATCTCGGGGCCAGTCATCCTCGGCCGGGAGCCCAATCATGCTGCAGGGTGGGAAGGGGGGACAAGGCATGTGAGTGGGCATCAGCCTTCGCAGGATCAGGGCCGCCCCCCACTCAGTATAGGAGTCCCATCAAGCCCCACAGCCCCCAGGTGCTGCCAGCACGGATTCCCGTGCCCCCCACCCATGACTCACTCGAAGATCTTGCCCAGCTGGTCGGTCTCAGAGTTGCCGCAGAAAAGAGGCCTGAGGAGGAGACAGGGCTGTGGTCAGAGGGGGCTAGGGGGGAAGCCCTGCCCCCCCATCTTCAGCTTCTTCCCCTGCCCCCTGGGTAGGGCCAGGCCAGCCTTGGCACTGCTTCCCCTGCTGCAGGGAGCTGCCCCGGTCCCGCCCCCGCCCCCCCAGCAGCTGCATGCACATGGACCACCCCCTTATCACCCCTTCCCCTCCAGGGAAGGGGGAACTGGCCCCTGCCCCTCCCTGCTTATCGGGACCTGGTCGATAAGGTGCCCGGGGGTCGACCTCAGCTTGGCTCTAATCAATTGTCTCCCAGCCGCTGGGCCCCACCCTGCCCCTGCGCTTGATGCTGTATACAGTGGGACCCACCCAAGGGGGCTGGCAAAGACCCCCACCCCCCACCCTTGGGGAAGAGGTGCTCACCCAGGCCCTGCTGTGCCCAGCGTGTCCCCGCCACACTCTTGTGCCATCACGCGTGTGTCACCCCCCCACCCCACTCACTTGCGCCGGAACATCTCAGCAAAGATGCAACCCACACTCCACATGTCCACGGGGGTGGCGTAGGTTGACTGCAGCAGGACCTCGGGCGCCCGGTACCACAGGGTCACCACCTGTAGGGGGTGGGTGATACAGTCGCTTAGCCCCCCCACCTCTCTCCAAGGGCCAGGCTCCCCCCCATGGGGTGGGGGAGGGACAGATGGCTCCAGCCAGGCAGGAAATGCCTTTGGGCTGAGTGTCCTTTCCCCATCGGTCACTTCCTCCCTCTGCCGAGCCCAGCCACTTCCTGGCTGGGAGAGGGGCTGGGCAGGGGGCTGCCTAGGTCATGGGAGTGGACCCCCCCCCCCACCAGGGCAGTGTTGGGAGGTACAGAGAGCCCAGAAGACCCCTCCCCATCACCCCAGGTTCCCCTGCAAAGCTGAGGCCTTGCTAAGAGTCTACCCAGGCCCTCACTGAGCTCTGCTCCAGAGGCTGGGGGGAAGAGGTGTCAGATCCATCAGCAGAGACTAGCCCCCTCCTAACCCCGCTAACCAGGGGCTGCTTGCACCTGCCGGGGAGGCCTGAATACTGGGGTGCCCTCAGAGCCCCCTCCCCCAGCTCACCACAGGGGTCAGGGCCATCTGGCAGCTGTAGATGCGGGCCAGCCCGAAGTCGGCCAGCTTCACCTGCCCGCCGCTGGTCACCAGGATGTTCTCGGGCTTCAGGTCGCGATGCACGATGCAGTTGGAGTGCAGGAAGTCCAGGCCCCGCAGGAATTGCCGCATCAAGTCCTGGCGGGGCAGGAGAGAAGCGTGAGCGTGAACAGCCCTGGGGTGGTGGGGGGGGGGGGGAAGCAAGCTCAGGACCCCCCTGCGGTACCTTGATGGTGTCGGGGGACAGCCCGGGGGCCGGGGCCTTGTCCAGGTAGGTCTTCAGGTCCTGGTCCACGTGCTCGAAGACCAGCGTCACCTTGGTCTCGCGCTCCGTGCGCATGGTGGCGCAGACGTCCATCAGCCTGGGGGGCAGGGGCAGGGTGAGCCAAGGGGTCTGCATGGCGGGGGCAGTGGAGACGGGGGGGGGGGGGGGGGGGGGGAGGCAGCCACAGGGTGAAGCCCCCTGATCGCGCCGGGAGGGGGGTGGCCACGGGACCAGGCGCCCCGCGGCAGGGGGTGGCGCTCACCGGATGATGTTGGGGTGGTCGAAGTGCTCGAGGCGCTTCAGCAGCGCCACCTCGCGCAGGGTGGAGGGCGGCAGCCCGTTCTCGGTGCTGGGCACCCGCACGTTCTTCAGTGCCACGAAGCGCCCGCTCTGCAGGTCCCGCGCCTTGTACACGGTGCCGTAGGCGCCCACGCCGATCTCGGCCACCGGCTCGTACTGCGCCCGCACCTCCTTGGCCATCCCGGCTCCCGGCCCCTGCGGGCAGAGCGAGGGTCACGGCCCGCGCCCCGGCTCCCCCCGTGCCCCACCCCCCACGACCCTACAATAACACGGGCCCACGTGGCGGACCCGCGCCTCCCGCGCCCCACGTGCGCGTGTCCCCGGGGCTCGCGCGTGCGCACGGGGGGCGGGGCGGGGCGGGGCCGGGGGGTCTCACCGAGGGCCGCGCTGCGGTGGGGCCGGGCCGGGCGGGTGTCGGCGTCGGTCCGGGGGCCGGAGGCGGGGCTGGAGGACCGGAACCAGCGAGACGGGGCGACCGGAAGGACGGCGCAGACCCTCCCTCCCCGCGCCCCGGACGGGGGAGGCGGGATTTGAACCCTGGTTTCTGGGGGTACAGCCCAACCCCCTCCCAGTGTATGGGGGTCTCCTGCCTCTCCTCCCCAACCCCCATGGGGGGGCAGTTCTACCCCAGAAGTCGCTGCATTTGCCCCGGGGGTGGTGCCCCCCGCCCCCCAGAGCCCGCAAGGTGGGGGTCTTTCCTCCTGCCCCCCCGGGCTGCCTGGACCCCCTGGGGGTGCCCTTAGTTCGGGGGGGCGGGGTTAAGATGCTACCGTAATGCGTGTAATAAAGGGGCAGAGGAGTGCCCTGGCAGGGCAGGGCAGGGCAGGGCAGGGGGAGTGCCGGGGCAGGGCTCAGCCCCGTTTCCGCGCCCCCCCACCCCGCCAGCGCTGCTTGGACCCTCTGGGGGTGCCCTTCGCTCGGCGGGGGGGCGGTGTTAAGATGCTACCGTAATGCGTATAACAACGGGGCAGAGGGAGTGCCGGGGCAGGGCTCACCGCCCCGGTTTCTGGCCCCTTCTCCCGGTGCGGGAGGCTCCGGGCTTTCAGCACCACGAACAGGGCCCGGCCCCTCGCCCGCCCCGCCGTGTCACGAGTTGGCCCCGCGTCGGGCCTCAGCTCTGTGCCCCTTGCAGGGGGCGGGCTTCTCCCGGGGCAAGCGGGTCTGCCCGGCCCCGGGGACCAGCCCCACGCTGGGAAGGGCCCGGCTGGGCCTCGCTCTGCTCTGTGCCTCAGTTTCCCCGTCTCTGAAAGGCTTCCTAACGCTGCGGTCCCGCAGAGGCTGCCTCGCGTGCGCGTGTGCAGGTGTGAACACAGGGGCGTGCGGGTGTCTACGCGGGTGTGGGCATGCATGGGCATGCGCGCATGTATGCATGTGTGTACATGCACGTAGATGCAGGCAAGTGCATGCATGTACATGCATGTGTGCGTGTGTGTTTGGGCAGGTGTGCATATGGGTGTGTATGTGCGCTCGTGCATGCATGCACGTGCCCATGTATATGTGTGTTTATGCATGCGATGCATGTATATGTGTGTATCTATGCATGTGTGCACGTGTGAGTACTTGCGTAGGTGTGTACATGCCTATGCATGCATGTGTGTGTACATGTGATGTATGTGTGTTTACACATGATGCATGTGTACATGCGTGTGTGCAGGTGATGCGTGTGTGCACCTGAGTATGTGTGCATGCATACCTGCATGTGTGTGCAGGTATGTGCATGCCCATGTATGAATGTGTTTATGTGTGCATCCATGCAATGTGTGTGTGCATGTATGTGCCCATGCATGTGTGTACATGCCCACATATATGTGTTTGTGCATGTGCACATGGTGTGCATGTGTGCACTTGTGTATGTGTGTACATGCCTATGCATGTGTGTGCGCATGTGTGACCTGAGTGTGCATGCATGCGTACCTGCATATGTGTGCAGGTATGTGCATGCCCATGTACGTATGCGTGTTTATGCATGTGCATGCATGCGATGCATGTGTGTACCTCTGTATGTGTGCATGCCTATGCACCTTTGGTATCCAGGTTGCAGCCGTATTGGTCTAGAGGAAAAAACAACCAGGACTGGTAGCAGAGATGATATTTTTTATTAGACCAACAAGATTTTTGCAAAAAAATTTAAAAATAATCTTTAATTGCAACCCCCATGCATGTCTGTGTGTTTATGGGTGTGCACATTGCTGGATGCAGAGCTTGTCCAGACCTATGCAAAATTGAAATGACTAAATGACAATATCAGTGCCTTTTGCACAAGACTGTAAACTCATGACGGGGCCCACCGGAAACATAGCAATACAGTTCATCCAGTCTCTGGCTTCGCTATCAAGTAGGCCCCATGCCCAACTACTTTAAACTGATTATGAATAAATTAAATTCCCCTTTCAAAGTGATTGCCTCCCCCTTGTTGTCACCTTCCTCCCTAATCTAGGTGTCTGTGCCAGCTGGAAAAGATTGTGGGATCTGCCCTGTTATAACAATGACCTATACCCTGCCTTGTGGTTCAAGGCCTAAGGTGCTCAGTTCAAGTAATCAAGCCCTACCTCAATTAATCGAGTAGTAAACCACCAGTTTTGGGTGTTGGGCTTCTAGCAATCAAGCTATACTATAGTTAAACAAATGCTAAACCTCCAGAGCGAGCAAGGGTCTTTGTGCATGTCAGTTGGTTGATCCAACGATGGATCCAAAAGGCTGCTGTTTACAACACAACCAAAGGACAATGTCCCACCACCCTGTCAGCTTTGCCCAGACACCCTGATATTCGACCCATCAAGAAAATCTGTTTCAAAGCTATACAATTCAACAGTATAAGAACTAACAAGTTCTTATACAAGGGGGAGCAGCCAGCAAGGTGTGTGCAGTCCAGAAGCCATCCTGTCCCCCAGCCAGCAAGTGAAGGATCCCTTTTGGGAGGCTGTAGAAGAACTGCTTCCTGCCCACATTGGGTAAAGACCTCTGTGCAGCTAAGATAATACTAGGACTAACTGCTCATTTTATATCCAGAAAGAGTCTTTTTTTCTGTGATTTAGTGCTGTAGCTTGTTGGTAGTTATTGGAGCAAGCCTTTCTGCTATTCAGCAACCCAGTGTTGTGTCGATTCATAAAGCGCTGGGTTCAAAATTCGGTTTCTAAGTGCAACAATGTGATGCATGTGTGTACCTCCCTATGTCTGCATGCTCTTGCCTGTGAGTGTATGTGTAAGCACATGTGCACCTGTCATGCATGTGTGTTTACACATGCGATGAATGTGTACGTGCCCGTGTGTGAGTTCCAGCATGTGACACATGCATGCACTGGTAATGCATATGTGTTTCCGCATGCGATGGTGTACATACCCTTGTATGTGTGTTCCTGTGTGCATGCACATGTGATGCACGTGTGCACATGCATGTGTATGCATGCCCATGCATGTTTGTGCACAGGTGATGCAGGTGTGCACCTGAGTATGTGTGCCGGTGTGCAGTTGTGTGCCTTTGTGTGTGCACACGTGCATGCATACGTGTGAGTACACCAATCTGTACACCAATCTCTTTTTCTTTGCCCTTTACTGTTTGCGGGGGCCCCCAGACCTCAGAGCTTTCCAGGGCCTGCGGGGAACCTCCAAGGGGAAGGCTGGGAAATGGGAATGTCCTCTGCCACTAACTCCTCATGTGCCCTTGGTCGTGTCACTTAGCCCACCTGAACCTTGGTGCCCACGGAGATGGGTGTGGGGTGGATTACTATAGGGATCTACTCAAAGGGGCTCTCCCATGTCTTGTACCCATATCCCAGCCCTGCCAGCTTGCAGGAATGGCCGGGCCTCGGCCTGGCTTTGGGCCTCATCCTGACCCTGCTGGAGCTTCACAGCTCAGCTGCCCCGTTACGCCCCCTGGGAGCTCAGGATAGGGCCCTGATCTGGGAGATTTTGCAGCAGGGGCATCTGCCGGGGTGGCCGGGGAGTGGCGAGTCGCACGTGCAGGATGGGGGACTGGACCAGAACCCTGCAACCCCCCACTGGGACCTTGCAGTCTGTGCATCTCTGCCTGGGAGGGGGAGCAGCCTCTGTGTGGAATGGCCACGAATCGGCCTCCATGACCTCCCCGAGCATCACTCAGGGCCCCTTGCTCTGCCTGGTCTGCTGCTCTGCTTTCTGCTCCTCGTCCCATCCATCACTCTGCTATCTGCTCCCTGCCTTGTGCTCCCTGGCCAATCAACCACTCTGCTTTCCGCTCCCTGTCCTGTGCTCCCTGCTCCATCCACCACTCTGCTTTCTGCTCCGTGTCCCATTTGCTGCCCTGCTTTCTCCCCCCCACCTCACCTGCTGCTCTGCTTTCTGTCCCCATGCTGTCCATGCCCTCCTGAGCTTGCCAGGTACCACTCGTGGCTTCCCTGCCCCACCCCGCTCTGCCCCCAGCAGACTTTGCTTGCTCCCACGTGTACAGTGCCCAGCACAGGGCCAAACGAGAGGCTCCCGGGTGTGGGGGCCATGTTGGGGACCCCCACAAACACAAGGAGCCAGTCTGGGTGCAGACAGGGCCCTGCCCCTGGGGGGCGGTCATTGGAGGGGCATCACTGGGGTGGTCGGGACAGCAAGGCTCTGGGTGCCAGGGGCATCAGCTGGGCAGGGGGGCGGTGTCTGAGGCTGGAGCTGGGGCCGGGGGGTGACTCACAGAGACACAATCCCACACAGACAACTGCAGTTGCACACACACATACACAACTGCTCACACATACATGATCGCAGATCACATATAGACACAATCACATATAGTCACACACATCCATACAATCACACACACTCACATAATGACAGACAATCACACACACCCAATCGCACGCACACACAGGATTACATACACACTCACGTAATGATATGCCATCACATATACAATCCCACATGCACATAATCACACATGCATACTTGTATTCACATAGTCACACATACACACACGCATAATCACAAAGACACAATTGCATAGTCACACACTCACACATACACACACACACTCACATGACATAGATGATCCATGCACAATTACACATATGCTCACAAATGATATACAATCACACACACACAGTAACATGCACACTCACATCGCCCAGCTATTTCAGATAATCACATAGGCAGTCACACACACTCAAACTCACGTACACAGTCACACACACAATTGCACACACATAATGCCACACAATCACAGGTACACACACACAATTGCAGTCACACACACTCACTCACATAATCACAAAGACAATTACATACAGTTGCATGCACTCATGCATGCACACAATTATGCACACAATTACACACTCACATGATCACATATAGGCAGTCAGACACTCACATTAATACAGTGACATGCACACTCACATTATGACAGACAGTCACATGCACACAGTCAGTCACACGCTCACATCATGCAGCTATTTCAGATCATCACATACGGTCACACAGTCTCATGCACTCACACTCATGCACACAATTGCACACTCACATGACAGACCATCACGCGCACACACACACTTGCAGTCACATGCATGCACACAATGACGTGCTCACACGATATACAATCACATGCACGCACTCCCAGATTCATCGCACCCGGTCACGCACCCCCAACCACACACAGCCGCGGGCTCACGGAATCACCGCCCAGCCACACGCGCAGCCCCACAGCCGCAGGCACACAACCGCACAGATGCTCGCTTACACGCACACAATCGCACCCAGCCGCAGTCTCGCACTAGCCTCGCAGTTCATCACCCAGTGCCACCACCGCCTGCACACAGCCGCACGGGCGCTCCGTTGCACGCGCACAATCACCGCCTCGACCGCGCGGCTCCTCAGTGACACAACCACACGCAGCGGCGCGCGCACAATGACACGCGCCCCCCCGCCCCCGCCCAGACCCGCCGGGGCCTGGGGCCGCCGCCGCCGCCGCCGCCGCCGCCGCCGCGCGGGGGGGCCGGATCGGGGCCTCCACGTGGCGCCGCCGCCCCCCCGCGCCCGGGGCCCCGGAACGGGCCGGGCCGGAAGGAGAAGCCATATTCCACGCTCCGCCGTCCGCGCCCGCTGCCCCGGCCGGAGCCTCCCGCCGGCGCGGGCCGGGCCGGGCTGCGGCGGAGCGGCGGGGCGGGGCGGGGCGCGGCGATGCCCGGCGCCGGGGGGGCGCGGGCCGCGGAGCTCAGCCTCGGCCCGCCGGGGGTCGCCGCGGGCGCTGCCGCCGCCCCGCACCCGCCGCGCGCCCGCCCCGGCCCGCGCCCGCGCCCCTCGCCGCGGCCCCGCTGACTGCCCGCGCCGCCCGCGCCCGCCCGGCCGCGGCCGCCGCCTCCCGGGGCTGCAGGATGTTCAAGTACCGGATCCGCCTGTTCTTCAACGAGCTGAAGCTGCTGGTGCTGATGCGGCGCGGGCGGCCGGAGCCGGGGCCGGGGCCGGGGCCGGGCCGGCGGGGCTGCGGCTGGGGGCCCTTCTCCGCCTGCGCCGCGCCGCCGGACGACGAGGTGGAGTACTACGGCGAGCCCCGGCCCCGCAGCCTGGCCCCGGGCGACAAGGCCCCGCCGCCCGGCCCCCCCGCGGCCCAGCCGCCCGCCGCCGCCCCGGACGCCGTGTCGCTCAGCAGCAGCCTGGACAGCGGGGCGCGGACCCCGCAGTGCCGCATCTGCTTCCAGGGCCCCGAGCAGGTCAGGGCCAGCCCGGCCCGGCGAGCGCGAGCGGGGGCACGTGGCCCCCCGTGGGCGTGCGGGGCCAGGCACAGCGGGGCGGGGGTGTGCAACGTACCCCAGGGGCAGGGGCAGGGGCAGGGGACGGAGCCGCTGAGCTGGGTCCGTCCGTGCCCATCAGGGAGGGGCAGGGGGAGCTGTGACAGGCGGTCCCGACCCCTGGGTTGTGTCCCCGGGGCCAGGAAGGGGCAGAGCAGGGCTGGCACGTCTTGGCTCCGCTGCACAGGCTGAACTGGTGCGGCTGGCTTGTGCCTCAGTTTCCCTGCGGCAGGGGCTGGGGCCAGGGGAGGCCTTGCTCCCCCCCCCCGCCACCCCCAGCTGCCACTCAGAAGGGAGTGAGCCACAGCACAACTTGACACGGCGCTCTCAGCAGAGCCGTGTCCGGCCCTGGGCGGCAGGCGCGATGCTTCCCAGCTGCACGTGCCAGGCTCGCTCCATGGGTGCCCACATGGGCCCCTGGGCAGGAGCTGCCCCGAGCCGCCACGGCGAACAGGTGGCACCCACCCAGGAGTCCTGGCTCCCAGCTCTGCCACCCTAACTCAGCAGAGCCCCCGCTGTCTTCCCAGAGCTGGGAAGGGAAGCCAGGTCTCCTGACACTGGTCTGCTCGCTCTGTCTATCTATCCATCTATTCTCACACACCCGATTTCTCTTTCCCTCCATCCATCTATCCACCCACCCGCCTCCATACCCATCCATCCATCCCCACACTCCTGCTCGCTCTCTCTCTCTCTCTCCATCCACATGCCCATCCATCCACCCACCCCGTTCTCTCCCTCTTCATCCCATCCCCTTGGTGTCTCAGCACCCACTTGCTCCAGTCCTGAACCCAGTTGACGGCCCCAGGTCAGGGTTGGGGAAGGGGGTCATCCCAAGCCGTGACCCACCCCTGACAGGAATTGCCCGTGCTCCCCTGCTCCGGCTCCAACATGGAGCCTCATTAGCGCTTCCTGTCAGGAGGCATGAAATATTGATGCTAATTCCTCCCTTCCCGGCTCCACTCCTTTGCCAGCGGGTGGAGGGGGGCCAGGCTGAGAGCCTGTGGGCTGGACGTGGAGCGTGGGGCCAGGGTGGCGGGTGTTATCCAGACTCCTCTGGGACGGCGTTGGCCCGGGTTGGGGGGGCTGCGCAGGTGGCCCTGATGCCGGGTGTCTTTCTGCCCTCCTGCAGGGGGAGCTGCTGAGCCCCTGCCGGTGCGACGGGTCCGTGCGCTGCACGCACCAGCCCTGCCTCATCCGCTGGATCAGCGAGAGGGGCTCGTGGAGCTGTGAGCTCTGCTACTTCAAGTACCAGGTCCTCGCCATCAGCACCAAGAACCCGCTGCAGGTGAGTCGGGGGCCGCGGGGGTGGGATTCACACCCATGGGCATGCAAAGGAGCCATGTGCTGGCCCTAGGTAGCACATGCATGTGCTTGCACATGGATCAGCTCACTTAGGTGCACACATACGTGTCAGCTCGCGGCTGCATCCCCCATGTAGGCACAAGGCTCTGCCTGCTGTGTGCAAGCAAGCATGCATCGCCAGCCCCCAGCCCAATATGTGTACCCACTTGGGCCTTCTTGCGAAGGCATGGACCGACATCATGGCCCCCCACCTATATATACATGTGTGCACATGGCTCAGCATGCCTGTATGCACCCACATAGTTGCCATGTCCCCCCATGCAGGCCAGCCTACCCAATACAGGGCAACGTCCCCCACGCGGGCACACAGACGCATGTGCACGAGTCTGCATGCCATGCACACCTGCTGACCAGCACATCTGCCCCAACGTGCATGAGCTCACCCCTCCCACTTGGATCGCCACACTGCTTCTTGGGGAAGGCAGTGGGGCATGGCAAGGTTGGGGACAGGGGGCTGGATGCAGCCCAGGATGGCCGGGGCCTGAGCACGGTGCCCTGTCCCCCGGCAGTGGCAGGCCATCTCCCTGACGGTCATCGAGAAGGTGCAGATTGCCGCCATCATCCTAGGCTCCCTCTTCCTCATCGCCAGCATCTCCTGGCTCGTCTGGTCCTCTCTCAGCCCCTCGGCCAAGTGGCAGCGGCAGGACCTGCTCTTCCAGATCTGCTACGGCATGTATGGCTTCATGGACATTGTCTGCATAGGTGAGGCCCCAGCCCTCCCGCTCCACGGGTACTGGCTCCCCTACCGCAGTTGCCCCTTCCCTGCCCTTAGCTGTTTAACCTCTCTGCTCTGGGGAATAGGGGATTGTTTCGTCATCTGTTCAGCACCTGGATCATTACAGCCCAGACATATAGCCTCAGCAGTCAGGGCCCAGCTGAATCCTTCAACCTCCTTCACTGAAAGCTAAAAGACTTAAGGGTTAAAAGAGGCAGAAAGGAGCTGATACTCTTGGGATGATCTAGTTGGGGTGATCTAGTTGGAGATGGATGGGATGCTCTAGTTGGAGATGATTGAGTTGGACATGGCTGGGATAACCTAGTTGGGGATAATCTAGTTGGAGATGACTGGCAGGATCTAGTTGGCAGGATCTAGTTGGAGATGGATGGGATGATCTAGCTGGGGATGATCTAGCTGGAGATGGCAAGTAAGATCTAGTTGGGATGATCTAGCTGGGGATGGCTGTGGGGACGTTATTGTTGGAGATAGCTGGGGTGATCTAACTGGGGATGATCTAGTTGGAGATGGCTGGGATGATTTATTTGGGGATGCTCTTGTTGGAGTTGCTCTTGCTGGAGATGGCTGGAATGACCTAGTTGGGGACAGTTTAGCTGGAGATCGCTGGGATGATCTAGTTGGAGATGGCTGGGATGACCAATTTAGGGATGATCTAGTTGGAGATGGTTGGGATGATCTAGCTGGGAATGATCTAGTTGGAGATGGCTGAGATGACCTAGTTGGGGCTGATCCTGCTTGGAGCAGGGGGTTGGACTAGATGTGACCTCCTGAGGTCCCTTGTGACCCTCATCGTCTATGATGCTGTTATTCTATACAGGGCCAGGGCTGTGGCCTGGGCAGAACTAAATGTTAAATTCCCTATTGATCTGTGAGGGACGTGGGTCCTGTGCTTATGCCTCTGTAGCGAGCTTGGTGGCAAATATCACTGTCCACTTAGAAGCAGATGGAAGAAACATTCACTGAAAGCTTCGTCTGCATTCAGGAGGAGAGGGAGAGGTAGCGAGAGGGGGAAAGGTAGAATTACAAACCACCATCAACAGAGAAAGAGAATTAACAGAAGCACGGAGTTGGTGTTTTAAGCAGGATCATGTAATTATTAACACGCAGCAGTTGTATTAAAATAATACTGTAATTACTATAGTTAATAACACCACCACTCATAATGAAATGAATACATACAATTATTTAATAGGATAAATAATACAATCAATAGAATAAAATTAAATCAGTACAATTGTAACTATTATCATTCACGATAATAAGCGGTAATGCTAGGATGATGGTGGGCAATGGGTTGTTAATTAGATCACAGACCCTCCTAATAAGGTCTTCTGTATTTTTGCTATTTCTTTTTGTATTAATCATGTATTTTTCACCATCACAGCAAACAAATAATACTAATAAGTAAGACCTGGTAGCAATAAAGGTATTTTTAATAATGTTGATAATTATTCTAATGATCGGTGTTGGAAACCAGAGGTAGCGCGCTAATGAATTGACAGAATTAAACTGGATGAAGAATAGGGGAAGGTAGCACTACCAATCATTTTAAAGGAGAGCAATGATGTTCATTTGTAATAATAATTAATTAAAAAACCCCCCACATCACTACACTAATTGTTAATGGATGGAATTCAACAGGATAAAAACAGGCCATTGTGAGGATGGAATGATGGGGGCAGGATGATTTTAATAATAAATAACAGCCAGGATAATAGTTAATAGATGGAATTGAGCATGGGAAAGCTTAGGGGATTATAATGATAACATAATTGTAATAATGATGGCCATAATTTGAATAATTAATAATAAAAGAAGAGCTAAAGTAATTGGCAATAAATAGAGTGGAAAATAATTAGGCGCAGTCCCCCTTCATACTCTGTTCCGTCATTATATATATATAATATGAGTGTGTGTGTGTGTACGTGTGTGTATATGTGTGTGTGTATATATAAATATATATGTGTGTGTGTGTGTATATATATATGTGCTTGTGTGTCTATGTGTGTGTATGTATGGGGGGTGTATGTATCTGTGTGTGCATGCGTATATGTGTGTGTATATAGATGTGTGTGTGTGTGTATAAAGCCTAGAGAATCCATCTGAGGTCATGGCCCTGGACCAGAGCCATCTGGACTGAGACACAGCCCCTGCCCGACAGAGCAGGAAGGGAAACTGAGGCACAGACGGTACCAACCCACGGCTTTGGCACTCAGCCCTACAATAACAAAGAGGCCTGCAGAGCTCATTCAGCACCTGAGTCGTGGGAGCTTGATGGGCATTGCCGGGCCATGCACGCGCGCATGTGTATAAGTGTGCGCCCTGTGTCCCGCCCCAGTGATGCCCACTTGGGGCCGGAGGGGTCTTGGCCCGCAGGATGGCGCCGGTGGCCGTAACAAGGGTGCTCACCTCAGCCCACCCCCCTTTTGTGTGTCCCCCCCCAGGTTTGATCATTCACGAGGGCTCCTCGGTGTATCGAATATTCAAGCGCTGGCAGGCGGTGAACCAGCAGTGGAAGGTGCTGAACTATGACAAGGCCAAGGACCTTGGGGAGCCCGCGGGCGGAACGGCCAAGGCCGGGGGCAGGCTGGCACGGACGGAGAGGAACCCCCGGAGGGGCCAGCGGGTTAGGACAATCTTGAACCATCACTGTGGCTACACCATCCTGCACATCCTCAGCCACCTGCGGCCCAGCGAGCACCGCGGCAGCTCCGGCGCCAGCCGCGAGGTGGTCATGAGAGTCACGACTGTATAACCGGCCGCGCACGGAGGGCAGGGAGCCCGCCACCTCCCCGTGCCCGGAGAGGGCACCCCGCAGCTGCCTATGGAAGGGAAGCCCCTGAGAGCAATTTGGGGCTGGGCCACACACGGGATATTTCGTTTTTGAGGCTCTCGCCTTGCTCTCGTGCCCCCCATCCGGGGGGGTGCTGCGGCCTGGCCTGCTCTCAGCCTGCGCCCTCCTCAGCTCCCGTCAATGTGAAAATTCCTCTTTGGAGGAAGGAAAACCACAGCGTCGCCTTCCACCGGCTCCAGACGACAATCCGGGCCTCCGGTCGGGGCAGCATTTGCCTGCCTGAGTCTGGAAACCAGGGGCCAGAAAGGAACATTTTTACCTCATCTTTGAAAGAAAAATCCAATCAAAAAGGAAAAAAAAAAAAAAAAAAAAGGGTCCCTATTCCCCCCGGTCCCAGCCCAGCCTGACGCGAGTCCCCACCCTAGGGGCGCCCCGGGAAAGGTTTGGATTTCCCCGTCCCAACAAGGTGCAATAAACAGGTTTCTACAACAAAGTGGGATCTCGCAATAAGAGCCCTGTACATCTCTCATCTGATGCATGAAAACTCTCCCCTTTTCTCCTCTCCCCCTTCCCTTCCCTCCTGGTGTGGGAAGATAAAGGATCATTTATATGCAAACAGTTGTCTCCCAACCCATCTCTCTCTTTCTCTCTCTCTCTCTTTCTCCCTCTCTCTTTCTTGAAATCCTTAATCCTGCCGGATGGGAATTCTTCAGCTGCTGGTGCAGGGACTTGTGCCCACGGATGCGTCTTCCCACCTCTTTCCTTATAAGCCGCATCCTGCTTGATTGCCGTGCCCCTTCTTTGGTGCTGCGTTGGCACTGGGGTGCAAGGCGCTGTACAGATGCAGAGGCGGTCCTGCGAGGATGGGAGCCTGCCTCCAGACAGTCTCGCGTTTGCGGCTTGAAAGCAGGGCTGTGGCTGGAGAGGGGAAGGGGATATGACGGGTAGAGAAGAGGGTGCTGCTTTGCAGCCCGAAGGGGATGAGACCCCATGGCATTGGGAGGATACATGCAGCCCAGCCTGGGAAGTGAGGCAGGGTGGGGGGTTGCATAGAAACACCCTAGGGCCTGGACTCACAATGTCTTGACACTGGGGCAGTTCCCAGCGGTTTTGCAGCCTACCGCTTTGCCGGGAGATGCTGTTCCCATACTGGGCCACTGGGTGTCAGGAGAACCCTGCGTACCCATTTCCCTGCTAGCCCAGCAGAGGCAGCTAACACCAGCGTGACTTTCATTTTACCCTAGGTAATCCCATAGTAACTCCCTTGGAGTCCAGTAAGTCTGGTGGAAGGCACCTGGGCTCTGTGTCCTCTCCTTGTCTTGTCAGGTGTGTCCAGGCCCTTGGGTGTGTGGGTTTTGGGTGGGGAGGACTGAGCTGATATCTCCAAGGAACATCACAGACGGGGTGGGAGGGTTGTGGACTCTCCATCCTTGGAGGTTTCAAAGACCCAGCTAGACAAAGCCCTGGCTGGGGTGGTCTAGGTGGGGCTGGTCCTGCTTGGAGCAGGAGGTTGGACTAGATGTGACCCCCTGAGGTCCCTTCCAACCCTCCTTTTCTATGATTTATATGTGCAGGCAGCGAAGCTGCAGAGACTGTCTTCCCTTTGCGTGCTTTGAATTCTCTTCATCCTTCCATGACCAGGAGGGGCCTCTGGTACCCGCTGGCTTGAAGGCGCCTGGGTTTTAGGTGCATTAGGGCCTGGTTTGGAGCAGAGGGGAGAGGGCAGAGGCAGAAGCAGGGGGGTTGTGGCCCAGCTCAGAAGCCGGAGGGATGAATGGGAGGCTGCAGAGCTGCACTGAAGCCCCAGAGCTTGAGGCAGCTGGCTACGGAGGAGCAGATTTAGATGCTGCCTGCTCCGTGGGGGTAGAGGCCTTGGCTCCTAGGAGCATCTCAGAGGCCGCAGACGCTGGGAGCACAGTGGATCCTGGCATATGACCCCCAACCCAGGGCTCTGCAGCCGCCCAGAGACAGTGCCAGGAACCCAGCAGGGGTGGCAGTGGCTTGGTGCCCGGGGTTAGGGGCAGCTCCACCTCATCACTGCTGATAGAATGGGCCCCCCCCAACCCGCATCTTTGCCCCGCAAATATTTCAGGGAGCGGCTCATTGCCAGGCATCAGGCTCCAAGGTGATCGGCTGCTTGGTGGGGGCAGAGCAGGGCCGAGATATCACCTGGCAGCTGGCTCCGCCACCAGGGCTCTCTGCATGCCTTTGCCCACGGGCTGCCCCTCTTCTCTCTGTGCCAGGCCAGCTTGGCTGGTGAAGGGGGCTGCCAGATGTGGCCCGCGCCCCTGGGACCTGACAGCAGGGGTGGCCATGGTAGCAGAGCCCCGTGGCAGAGATGCGGGGGGATATGGGGATGGATGGACAGACAGACAGACCCCCAAGCCCCTTTCTCCAGCTCTGGCCTGACCTGTGCAGCTGCAGCCTCCAGCTGCCCCCGTGTGAACGGGAGTTGGTGGGGGGTGGGGGCACACACACACACACACACACACACACACACATCATTTCCACCCCCTCCACACGCGTGCACACACGATCTGCTTCCTTGACCATGTCATAATCCTATGCTTGTGACCTCACAACCTGTTGCCAGGGAGACAGCAATGAGGCAGAATGACATCATTGCCAGGCAATGAGGATGGCTCAGGAGGCAGCAGGAGTGACAGGGCTCAGGGCCAGGCCAGGGCGCTGGAGCAAGGGGCAGTGGCCACAGGGCTGAGGCTGCCCAGTTGAAGCTGGCCGTGGAAGGCGACGGGGGGATCACTCTGGTCCTAAGATGCCTTCAAGCCCAGCCTGCAGGAACCCACCGGGGCCAAATGCAGCAGGGGCTTGTAACAGCATCTCTGGGGCTGGGAGCCCCGCCAGGGGCAACCGTGGCTCAGACTGGGACATGGGCCTGTGGAGGATGCTATATGGGGTAAGAGGTATGTGTGCAGGAATGAGTGTACAAAGGCAACACAAGCACTTGCCTGGGGGTGGGGGAGAAAGGGCGTGAGCCCCTGCTTTGTGCGCCACCAGCCCCCTCTCCTGCTGGGGACCGGTCTTCTCCCTGCCTGGGCAGGACATGTGCCAGCTCCATGTCTCACCCCAGGCTTTCCCATCTCTTCTATCTCAGTGCTCCCCTGGCCCCTTACCCAGCCGCAGGCCCCTGGGGGCAGGGGACCTTGGGCAGCTGAACTGGTGCCAGGTCATGGGTGCTCCCAGCATGGACAGCTACGGCTTGCCAGCTCCTGCAGCAGGCAGGCAGGTCCCTGGGATGCCTGCAGGGGGGTGATGCATCATGTACTTGCTGGCGTCAGCACGGGCCTGGCTTCAGGGGAGTGGTCCAGGCCAAGGGTCATACCCAAGGAGCTAGGACAGGCTGCGGGCCTGTTGTCGGGGGGGGAGGGGGGGCAAGTCCCTGTGACTTCTGTCTACTTCCACCGGGGATACGGGGCCGCATTCGCTGCGCCTGCTTCTGGGGTGGAACATGGACCTGCTCAGCTTCTGAATCCAGCCGTTGCAGCCTGCTCGTTCTGTGCGGGGTGGAAACCAGGCCTCTGCATTAAAATGATCTGGGGGAGGTTCAGAGGCTGGAACGGAGCCGAAATGAGAACACAGCACCCGGGGGGGGGGGGGGAGGGGGGTCTTGGAGGATTCGTCACCCAGGAAGTATGCAGTGTGGGGGCAGGGTGGGCTAGGGCAGCCAGTCAGGAACTCTAAGCCTTGCCACTGACATGCCATCTGACTGTGGGCAAGTCACTTCACCTCCCAGTCTCGCTTCCCGTTTCTCATCCCACTTTTGCCTTCCCGGCTCCATCAGGCCCTGATCCAAGGTAGAGCCTGGAGGCACCCGTAAGGGATCAAACCCATCCCCCCCCATTACCCCACCCTGGCTCTTTCCGGCCCCATCACACAGACACAGGCCCAGCTCAGGCTTAAAAAAAAACAACACGTTTATTATGCAGACAATAATAAATACAGTGTTTAAATAGCAAAGCACCCATGGCAGCGCTGGGCCGACAGGCCCGAGTTGCAGAGATTCAGGCTCTCAGGTTCCAGCTTCTGCCCAGGGCGCGTTGATAAATACAGGCTATAAAAATAATAAATAATGGCCCGGTGCTTTCAATAGCATCGTTTGGCATTAACGACCCTGCGCGTTTAGACACATATGCGCCTTGTGCAAACAGCTGTCCGGCCTCCCCTGATTGATACCTGCTGGGGAATTGGCCCTGAGCTGCTGATTGTCGTGGCTTTCATCACCGGTGGATCTTTGTGGCTGGACAGGGATTTGAACTGGCAGAGGGAGGGGGCTGGGCTAGGCTCAGTGCCCCCCAGGACTGGCTCCTTGGGGGGACCTTTGCCTCTGAGGGTGTCCGTCAAGTCTCAGAGGATGTGGAGGCGTCCCAATCTGGGAGGTGTCACTTGGAAAAAGCAGGTCTATGGGTCCTTCCCCTGCCCCAGTTGCCACCCCACAAGCACCCCTGTCCTTGGCCTCTCTCAGACAGGCTCCATCAGCGGCTCAGGAACTGCAGGTTGATGTCCTTCTCAGGCACCAGCAGGGTGCGAGTCATGGGCTTTACTGGGCAGTCGGCCGGCTCCGGCCGGACATCGAAGTGTGTGAGGATCTGCAAAGAGATGGATGGAAGGGCTCAGTACCATAAGGAGCTCCGCACCGGGTCAGCCCAAGCCCAGACCGTGGCTTCCTTGTGAAGAAGTCGCAGGCATTTGCCCCCCAGAACAGGCCCCCAGCCTGCCCTAGCCCCTTGGGCATGACCCTTGGCCTGGACCTCCACAGCCAGGCATGTGCTGACCTCTCCCTGCCATCCCCTCCTCATTGGCGCAGAGCTGGCAGAGGAGACATCCCAGTCCCTGCCCATTTATGGATGCACCCGCCTGAGTCTGTCCAGTCCCTCACTGCCCCGGGCCGTACTGAGTTCCCTCTTCCCTTTGCCCACATGTGGTGTGGCACTATAGCCCTCTAGCACCCCCTGCCCCAGGCTTTTCTGGTTTCTCTGGGTCTGGATGCATCCCAGCCCCCCGATCAGGTTGCTTCGGACCTTCCCTAGTTCTGCTACAACCAGGAAGTTTAATAAGACGAGGCCATGTGCCCTGAATCCATGCCCCCCCCAACCAACAACAGCACCTTGCTATAGAGAGGCAGGATCGAGCCTGGCAGGGAAAGACATGCCCCACCCTTCCCTGCCTGCCATTGCCATCAGCTCTATGGTGCCCCACGGACCCCACACTCACCTGAGCCAGAGCCAGGTGCACCTCGAGCTCGGCGATGCGCCGCCCCACACAGCTGCGCTTGCCGAAGCCAAAGGGCAGGGAGGCGTAAGGGTGGCGGGCTGCATCCCGCTGCAGCCAGCGCTCGGGCCGGAAGGCGTTGGGCTCCGGGAAGAACCGCTCGTCCCGCGACGTGGCATAGTGGCACAGCGTGATCAGGGTCTGCCGGGAGGGAGGGGTGTGCCCGTGAGATCCCGGTGTGGTCAGGGCCAGGGCACCACTGGGTATAGGTAGGGACAGGGCGGTGGGGATGCCCCCCAGTACTGCTATTGCCATCATATCCCAGCCCTGGGGACAAATAATCCCAGCTCCCCACACCCAGCATGGCAGAGACCCAGCCTGTTCCCTGGGGGTAGGGAGACCCCCCCCCCCACCTCCTCATCCCATCCACATCCCCCCACCACCCTGGCTGGGCCAGGCTCTGCTCACCTTCTTGGGAATGATGTACTCGCCCACTTGGATGTCCCGGTCCGGGATGACGCGAGCATTGCCTGGGATCACCGGGTACAGCCTGCGGGGGCAGAAGGGCAGTGTGGGTGAGGGTCTGCCTGTGAGGGTCTCACCTCAGGTCGCAGGTTCTAGTCCCATAGCCGGTGGCTCTGCCTCCTGCCCGGCTCAAGGCACTGCAGAGACCCCAGTGCCGCCCCAAGAGAAACCTGAGGTCCTCCCATAGCCATTACAACCAGCTCCATCCCCTTTAGACCCCAGGTTGATCCCCCAACCATAGCCTGGACGCTCTCACCTCAGCGCCTCCTTCACCACGGCCTTTAGCAAAGGCATCCGGGCCACGTCTGAGGCCGATGGGATGGCACCATCCTGCACCGCGGCGCTGATCTCAGCGTGGACTGCAGCCTGAACCTCCGGGTGCCGCGCCAGCTCGTACAGGCTCCAGGACAGCGTGCTGGAGATCTGCAGGACCGAGAGGGGCTGTGGGGTTAGAGGCACGGACCTAGGGGCATCCCCTTTCCCTGCCTCCCACCGACCTCTTTCCACCTACCGTGTCGATGCCAGCCAGCAGCAGCTCGGTGACATTGCCGTAGATTTCCTTCATGGAGAGCTGCTCCTTGGCCAGGTAGTAGGTGAGGAACTTGCCTTCCACCGGCTGCCCTCGGGCAACCTGTACTGCCACTTCTGCCAGGCGCCGGTCGATGTGCTTCTTGGCTGCCGGAGCACAAAGGTCTCATGAGACCCAAGCACCAGCTCTTTAATCCCACCACTGCCCTGGTGCTGGCTGGGCCGGGCTGCGGGAGCCAGGGTGAGAATACAAGCTCTGTTTGGGAGTGGGGAGCAGTAGGGCAACCTGAGAGCCAGCAGCCCCTTCCCCTGCCTTCCAGCCCCCCATCACTCATGGGTGGAGATTTCCAGAGAAGCCCAAGGCATTCCAGTTTCTAAATCCCTTGGGCTGCCAGAAAAGCACCTGCGTCTATCTCTGGGAAGCAAGGATTAATGCCAGCTCCAGCCCTGGTGATGACCTAATGCCATAACCACGCTGTGGGGATGATGGCACCCAGCTGGCCCATGCTGGAAAAAGGAATTCCCTGGAGGGGCCTAAATCTTGGCTCGCAGTTTAAAAAGACTCATCGGGACCCTTGCAAGTCGGAACGGGAGTTATGGGAGAGCTGATTCAGCAGGTGACAGCAGGAAGCTTCCAGGAAGCTCTGTGAGCTCAGGGAATTTCGCAGCAGCTCTGGGTGCCCAGCCCCTAATGGCTGCAAGGCGCTTCAATAAAGATCCAAGCTGCTGCTTCTCCCCACCTGCTCCCATGTTTCATAAATGCTGTGCAATGATGAAAATGGGCTCCGCGCTCCTCCCCGAGGGAATGGGGCCATGGGAGAGACGCCAGAGCCCTACCCTCTCCGCCTACCCCAGGAGGTCACACACCAAAGGCAAACATGTAGTCCCAGGCCTCGCAGAAGGTCTTCCAGGGCTTGGGGAAGAGGCGATGCAGGGCCTTAGGCATGGCCATGGTGAGCAGCGTCATGACGAACATGGTGTTGATGGAGCGGATGAAGGTCTCGGTCTCCTCGGGCACCTCGGCCTCCAGGCACCCGATGCGGGAATCAAAGAGGACTGAGGAGATGCCTGCAGGGAAGAGCCGCAAGGGTCAGAACCAGGGGGGTGCCGGGGCAAGGGTCCTCCTGCCCCCTTCTATTCCACAAGCCCTGCCAGGGACCGGGTCAGAGCCTAGCTCCGTCGTGCCCCTTCTCATGGGAGCCGAGGCTGGAAGAGACAGTGACTGGGTCTGATCAGGTCTTTTCCCCCCGTTAGTCCTTTCTCTCTCTCAGCCTCCAGCATTGAAGGTCCGGGACATTCTGCATCCTTCACTACCTGCTCAATAGCTCCTGATGCCCCTTTCCTCCAAGCACGTGTCCACCCCCTTGGTGAATATGGCTATGCTCTCAGCTCCCACCATGGCAGGTGGCCGTGAGTCCCACCCTGTCATGCCATGCTGGGGGAAAAAGTACATCCATGCGTTCGTTTTCAACTGACAACCTACCCATTTCATGCAGTGCCCCCTCATTCTGGTCTGGAGAGAGAGAGGCAGGAATAAATCCCTAGTGACTTCCTCTTTGCCATTCAACGTGTTGGAAACCCTTCTCTCATCTCCCCTCAAGTGTCTCTTCTCTACACAGAACAGGTCTGGCCTCGTTAGTCTCTCCTCCTACAAAAGCCCCTCTATACAGGAGCACTTGATTAGAGAATCATCATCTTTGAGCACAGAATCAGAGAAGACGAGGGTTGGAAGAGACCTCAGGAGGTCCTATCTAGTCCAACCCCCTGCTCCAAGCAGGACCAGCCCCAACTACATCATCCCAGCTCAGGCTTTGTCTAGCCAGGTCTTAAACCCCTCCAAGGATGCCCTTCTCTGGATCTTCTCTACTTCTAGATCCTTTTGGAGGTGCGGGGACCAGAACCGGGTGCAGGATTCAAGGCATGGACACCCCATGAGTGAATTAAGGGGCATCACAATACTTTCAGCAGTGTTCACAATTCCCTTCTTAATGACGCCTGCCATCGTGTTTGTCTTTTTTTGGTGATGGCTGATGTCCACAGTGCCTCCCAGATCTCTTTCCTGGGTGCTGATGGCTCACAGAGCCCACCGTAGTGTAGGCAGAGCTCAAGTTATTCATCCCCAAGCCCCACGCCCCGGCCACGCACCCTCGAGGCCGAACTTGTAGAACTCGCCGGCCACGTCGGTGACTACATGGCGCTCGTGACGCTGGCGCCGGAGCTCCAGGCGGCGGACGAGGTCACCCACGACACTGTTCAAGGCCCCGGCGTATGACTCCACCTCCTTGGGCTTTAGCATATGCTTGGCCAGGATGCTGCGGGTCTTCTGCCACTCCTCGCCTTCCCTGAGAGGGGGATAAAGGGATGCCACGTTAGGTCCACTGAGACAAGAGGGGCACTCTTGGCCAATGGATCCAGCCCCAGCTGCTGCTCCACCCCCCTGTGCCTACCAGCCTGGCTGGAAGCAAAGGCCCCCAGAGGCAAGGCCAAGAGGAAGGTGCTGGGCTGGAGGAGGTTGCTCTGCTGTGAAGTCCCCCCTCCAGCCCAGGGGAGAGGAACAGCCAATCCTGGGCACCTGCAAGGGTGCCCCCCCAAGCCTTACTCACATCCTGCACCCAGTGCGGTGGGGCTGGGATCTGAGTCAGGACTTACTCAGTGCAACCCTCATGCTTTGCGCAAGTCCAGGCAGCCGTGGGAGTGCAGAGTGACGTCGCCCCGGGGGGCAGAGCAGGGGGGTGACTCCCCATAGCTTTGGGACGGGGGGTGGGGAGGGGGAGGAAATGGCTGCGTCACAGGGGCTCAGATGTGGGAGGGTGCCACCTGTTTATGGGGAGCAGATCCCATAGGGGATGGGAATAAGTGACCCTCCCATAGGACCCCATCAATATTCTTAATGAGGGGATGCCAGGCAGAGGCCAGGCCCATACCCACGCCAGTAATGAGCATGGAGGGTGGACACCAGTCCATGCCCAACTCCGCGCCCCCCATTTTGGGGATAGGCTCCTTTGGGGCTGCGTTAACCCTTTACTCCCCGCTCAGACCAGCTTCCTATTGGGCCCCATTCTTGGTGACGACTGCTTCCTCCACTCCCGGCTCTCCTGTCCACCCTGCTGGCATCTACCACTGGGTTATCTGTACAGCGCCTGGCATGGCAGGCAGGGCAGATCCTGATCCTTGCTGGGGTGCAGGAGATTTTGGTGCCCGACTCCCTTAGGCAGAAAGATGTTGGCAGGGTCTCTGGGAACTCAGAGTTTAGCTTTTGTGACACCCCCCCCACATTCCCATGCAAAGCATGGTGGGGATGACTTACGCTGTGAGCAGCCCGTACGCGTGGCCCCGGCTTTCCCGGTAGTCCTTCCAGGAGGAGAGGTCCGAGCGCACCGGGTGCTTCCCCTCCTGCCGCAGGACCTGCTCGATCAGCCCGGGGTCAGCCACGTGCACCGTGAGGATGGGCCCGAAGCTGGCCTTCCATACCGGCCCGTACTTGGCTTTCCCTTCCATCTAGAAGGCAGGAGAAGATGGCTCAGTGCTGGAGATGGAGTGACTGGGGTCCCTTGAAGCCTCCCCCTGCCCCGTTCTCAGATCCTTTGGTGCCCGAACGAGTCAATGATCCACCTGCCGGACTCTGCTCCTGGCCACCAGCCCCCTCTCCCCCCACCCCCTGCTCCTTCGGCCTCAGAGGCTGGACTCCGGCAGGACTGAGCTCCCTGGAGAGAGGAAGTGGCAGCGAATTGGGAGTGAGACCGGAGTCTCCCTTCCCAAGCCAGTCGGTCATTAGGGAGGGATACAATTAATCAAGAAGACAGAGCAGACGGCACCCGCCTGGCAGGGAATAGGCGCAGCTGGGTCCCAGCCTCATCTCTCTCCTGGCAAATTTGGGCTTTGGGGTGCAGTGGGCACACGCAGCCCCAAGGACCAGGTGGATCCCCCCTCCTTGCAGGCGTGGGAGAGGGGAGACAAGGAGGTGCTGGAGCATCAGGAAAGGTGGTCTGAATTTGGCCTGCCCCAAAGGCGATGCTGTGTCTCCCTCCTGCAGCTCACCCCCACTCCCAGCCAGGGAAACTAGATCCAGGGGAACATCAGGAGCTTTCAAAGCCCTGGACACATTGGATGGAGACAAGCTACACAATTCACAGAGGGGAGATGGTGGGGGGTCTCAGAGACAAAATGCACTGCCCAATCCAGGAGGTGAAGCCTCGGGGGGCACATGGAGAAGGAAACCCCTCCATTCCTCTTGATTTCTCAGTGCATTGACCCAAGCAGGGCAGGGTCTCTCCCCGGGGTGAGGTCCCTCCCCAGCCACATATCCTGCTTCCATTCATAAAGCAGACACAAAACTCCCATCCCTGCCAACCGGAAAGGCCCCGTGAGGACCTTCCCCAGCTCCATTCCCCTCCATGCACTGTAACGTGCACAGTGCATGTGGCCAAACCCATAATTAGGGGGTCAGGTGTCTATGGATCCCCCGGTTCGGAGGCACCCTCTCTGATGGGCCAGTGGGGATGTCCCCGAGAGCTGTGGGAAGTGGCCTAAAGGTGCGCGGGCATACGGCGAGCAGGCGACAGGTTGTACAGCGCCGACCACCCCACCGCTTGCCAACGTGAGCGTCTCGGCTTGGCTCGTGGGGTTTCTTGGAGGACTTGTCCGCTCCGGGGACTAAGGACGGAGCTGGTTTGGGAGGGGAGCACCCGGCAAAGGTGCTGTCGGCTTTACCCAGCGGCTGTCAGAGGCTGGACTCCCCCGATCTCCTGTGGGCAACTTGGAGGGCTCCAGGGACAGGTGCCAGGTGCATCCCTGGCTGCTCGGGCACGGGGCTTACCTGCAGCTCGTGCAGCCGGGACAGCCCCCGCCTGCAAAACAGGTCGTAGAAGAAGCTCAGCGCGCCTGGACCCGGCATCTGGGCTAAGGTCTTGGGTGCCTCGATCGCCTGGGCTAAGGTCTTGGGTGCCTCGATCGCCTGGGCTGGGGCCTGGCCCAGCTCGGGCAGGCAGCGGGCGAGCAGGGAGGCCCGGCCGGCTAGCTTCACGGCCTGTGGCATGCTGGCACGAGGAGGGAGGCAGCCCCAACACTGGTCCCCGCAGCATCTTTCGGGCTTATATGCAGAACGTGGCACGTGGAGGCGAGGAGGCCCCGCCCCCGGCCAAGCCCCGCCCCGCCCCCCGGTGTCTCAACGTTCGGTTATTTGCATAAGGTCAATCAGCGCGGGGGGGGAGGAGCAGGAGGCTGCTGTCATGCGGGCACGGGTGGGGGGGGCTGTGGGGCAGGGGGTGCCCGGGGGAGTGGGGACTGGGGGCCAGAGGGTGGGTATCAGGGTGCCTGGAGGTGGGTATTGGGAGGCCTTAGGGGTGGGTACTAGGGGGCAGAGGGTGCCTGGGGGTGGGTATCAGGGTGGACTGGGGGATGAGTACCAGGGGGTACCTGGGAGTGCATTTTGGTGGGGTCTAGAGGGTGAGTACCAGGGGCAGGGGGTGCCTGGGGAGATGGGTACTGGGGAAGAAGGGGGTGCCTGAGGGTGGGCACCCATGGAGTGTGGAAGGGGCCTGGGGGGCACGATTGCCCTGTGCTGAGCCTGGCACCGGGGTGGTGCCCCCCAGTGAAGGGTGGGGGGGGCAGGGCCGGGGAAGGGCAGGAAAGGGGATAAAGGCACAGGGAAGGGCCGAGTCAGCCCTGGGGGTGAGGAGGTGGGGGGGTGGGGAAGGAGGAGAAGCCCCAGAGCTGCAGCTGCAGTGCATGGGTGAGGCAGGCCCAGCCACATCTCTCCAGGATCACGCAGGGCGCTGGAAACAGGGCTCCCCCCGAGCCAGCTCGGTCCCCCCAGGCAGGCAGGTGCCCAGCCGGGGGTCTGGGTCTTTTACACAGTCTCTGCAGGAGCCCCAGGGATCCTGCTCCCCCTAGTCCCTGCCTCCCTGGGTGTGTGGGCAAGGATCCATGTGTGCACCTATGTGCATACTGATCCCCTTGCACACGTGCTTGCTGATGTGTGCACATATATGCATGTTGATCCGTTTGCACACATGTGCTGATGTGTGTGCACATATGCACATACTGATCCAGGTGTGAGTCGTGTGTGCTAATTCGTGGGCTGATTCGTGTGTGGATGCATGTGCATGCTGATCCATGCATGCACGTGTGCATGCCAGTCTGCACGTGCCCACATGCATGCTGATCTGCATGCACAAGTATGCTTGCTGATCTGTGTACACATGTACATATTGATCCAGGTGTGCCCATGCATGATCTGTGCACAGAGCCATATGTGCATGTGTGTGCATGTGCTCATCTGTGTGCACATATGGTGTGTGTATGCATGCACGTGCTGATCTCTGTGATATGCCTGCGTGAACACGTGCATGCATGCTGAGCTCTGCGGCACACGCATCTGTATGTTGTATACAACAGGGGAGCACCCACTGCTCACTGGTGTGTGTGTACATGGATGTGTATGCACGTGCTGCCCCTCAGGGCAGGAAAAAGGGCTGTCTCAGCCCCAGTAGGGCTGTGGGGCAGTTACAGCCCAAGAACCACAGTCCCCTTCAAGAGGGAAGGGGGCAGGGCAAGACTGGGGCTGGGGCCAGTGCGAGTGAACTTGGCCCGTGGTGAGGACATGACACTGGCTGCCTTGGACACAGGCCCAGAGGGCACTTGCTTTCTCAGCTGATTTGGCAGGGTGACGAGTGAGGTGATCCCAAGGC
The DNA here is from genome assembly GCF_052110815.1 of Crocodylus siamensis. Taxonomy (NCBI): domain Eukaryota; kingdom Metazoa; phylum Chordata; order Crocodylia; family Crocodylidae; genus Crocodylus; species Crocodylus siamensis. Next base: position 6,842,185 of record NC_143400.1, read on the forward strand.
TGCCCTCGTGCCAGTTCCTCTTCCATTGCACCCAGCTTTCAGAAGACTGTTTGCCTGCAAACCACCGGGCTGTGTCCAGACCAGCCCCATTCCCTTTGCCCCAATGCCGTCTGCTTGGCAGCAGCCTCGTCCCTGGCTGAAAAGGCAAGTACGCGCCTTCCTGCGGCACAGTCCCCCATGGCCGTCTCGTATTCTCACAGGCACCAGCCTGCTTGTGTGCACCTCTCTAGATTCATCCATGTGTACAAATGGAGACGGTCCCTATCCTAGAACAGGGAAGATGACAGACCCACAAGCAGTAACAATACAGACGATCTCTGCTTGCGCCCTGGCCTCTAGCCACTAGGCCACCCCACCACTGCTTGGCATTTCAGGGACCATAGGAGCAGCCCACACCAGGACCCCCAAGCCTTCTAGGGGGCTAGAGGGAAATCAACAAGAGGATGCCGGAAACAGGGTCATGGTTCCAGTTCTGGAGCAGATAAAGGCAAGTGGGTCCGGAGCTGTTGGGATCTCTGTGCAAGACAGAGCAGTTCCCGTGTGCCCCAGTTGCACGCTTGGGAGCTGGACTTCCCAATTGGGAGTGGAGCAGGGCACAAGGGGCTGACCACGGACACAACATCAGGATGCTGGGCCCCTCCCAGGACCAGACCCCTTGGCACTGAGTGTTTCAAGGCTTGGAGGTGGCACCAGGCAAGGCTGGGTCCACACAGGTGCTCTGAGCCCATCCGGGGGGGTCTCAGCTCCCTGTGGTCTGAGCTCGGAGTCCGCTGTCCTAGGACTGAAGTCATCTTGCTCTGGTACCCTGGTCCCTGGGGGGAGGAGCTGCAGGGCAGAGACCTTCACAGAGGTGCCTTCCCCCCCGCCCCCATCCTAAGTTGGTTCTTTCTGCCTCTCCCTGCCCCACTTAGCCAGTGAGCATCTGGGATACAGCCCCTGCCAGGAGCATGGCCCTGGGAAGCAGCCACAATCGGCAGGGCAGTTGGAAAGGCCTGGCCCCCAGCCTCTAGGCAGCCCCATTTCCCGCTCCTTCCCCCAGAAACTTGCTTTTCAGCCAGGGAAACTCATATCCACGGCCTGAACTCATCCCTCTCACTCCCTGGCTGCTGTGATCACTTCCATGCATGTGGCCAGGGCCCCCCTTGTAGGAGGTGCACTGCTGGCTTGGTTTACCCCACATGACTGAGCATAGCGGGGCAGCCTTCAACTACCCTTGAAAAGCAAGGGTCTGGGATGTGCAGCACCAACCCCAGGCTCTGAAGCAGCTCGGGGAGTCCCCAGCAGCTCCAGGGAGAATAGGCAGCTTCCAGCCTGATGGATTGTTTCCTGATGGGGGCAGGGCCCTATCATTGCTCACGTCCACCCTCCTTGGACCCATGCCACTCCGTCAGGGCAGGGTGCAGACAGGACCTCTGGCTTCTCCAGCCGGGTCATGTGAATACTTCCAGCTGGGGAGTTCCAGACACGGCTGATCTCCCTGTCTGCGCACGCCCCCGCCTGGTCCTACCCCAGATTCTGGGAACTACCCATTTGCAACACAGGAAACCAGGCCCCTTTGCACTAGCCACATTAGAATCCAGCCCCAGCCCAGGCCTCCTCCGGGGCCCAGAAATGGGGACAGGCCAGGAAGCCACTTGGCTCTGCAGAGAGAAGGACCTAATCCCAGGCCTGGCCACAGCACCGGCTGCAGGAACAACTCAAGCTCTGTCGCCCTATGGAGACACCGGCCAGGCTGGGTTGAGGATTTATTCAGCGATCAATGAGTCCAGCTGCAGCGCTGGCAAAGTCCCTGGGCCCAGAGCCCCTGCACCCACAGCCAGAGCTTCTCAGGAAGATGGAGCAATAGCTTAGGCACCCCTGGGCTGCAGGAAGGATGGATGGACAGATAAGGCCATACCCAGTGCCTGGCCCATCAGAGCCAGGAAGGGAGTAGATGCCTCCCCGGAGCCCCATCACGTGCCTGCTGCGTCCTGGGGCTGCCCTGGGCCTGGTGCTCCCTGCAGAACCTCGTCCTCAATGCGCTGGAAGATGGCAGGGAAGGTATTGCCACCGCTGCGCTGCACCTTCTTGCCCTCCTCGGTGGCAGTGCCCAGACGATCCACGATGGGATCAGAGCTCTGCAGGAGCAGAGGAAAGGCTGGTTACTGTCCAGACTGTGGGCTGGCCACCCCTGCCCCAGCAGGAGTCAGGTCTGGAGGTCAGTCCCAGTGACAGAGACCTGCTGGCTGGCTTCTTCTGCCACCTCCTAGGACCAGCCAGAGCGCAGATCCTACCAGCCAGGGGCATCATTTGTCAGTGAGGGACCCCTCCAGCCTGGCCACACACGGGCAAACCTACAGCCCCTTGGGATCTCAGCAGCAATGGGGCCCTCAGGGCCTCCCTAGTAACCATGTTACACACCCAGCCCTGGGGACGTGCTGAGGGGGAAGAGGCCCATAATGACAGCCCGGGTTTCACTTTCCAACTTCCCAGGGTTTCTAGGAAGCTGCAAGCAGAGAAAAGAACTCATGTTTGCCTAGGAAGCCCCAGCCTCCCCTCCCATTTCTCCCTGCCAGGCCAGGCTCTCACCATCTCCTCCAATGGCACCAGCTGGAAGAGCGGATGCTCACTGAAGTGTTTCACCATCCACTCATGCACTTCTTCCACGTCGGTAATGGTGTACACCAGGCCCTGCACAAGAGCCTTGATGAGCAGGGGGAAACCCATGCACCAGGGCCCTGGTGAGCAACAGGGATGGACTGCTGGCACAAGAGAGCTCTGCAACACTGCCCAGAGATGCAGGCGCCCGCTCCCCAGCCATTTCTTGGTGCCAGCACCCGCAGCAAGAGTCACAAGCTGCCCGGGGCAGGTCACACACAGTGATGTAGCGTCTGTGTTAGGTCCCTAGGGGGAGCAGCCAGGTCACAGCCTGTTGGCTGGGTGCCCCCCCAGAGGCCAGGTAAAAGGCAGGTGCTGTGACTCAGGCAGCTGAGGCTGGAGTGGGGCCAACCTGTAGTCATCCCACCCACCCTACTCTCCTCCCCAGGTGACGGCAGCAGAAGAGGCATGCTCCCATAGCGAGGCAGGGAACAGAGCCCCCGGGCAGCTGAGCTAATGGCTTGGCAGGTGAGAGCAGCTGGGCGCGGAGCCTCGATTCTCGTGCGTACGTGAAGGTCCGTCGTCATGCCCCTAAGGCAGCAGTGGGTTAGCGAAAGATCAACGGCTGCTGCCAGTTCCTTCCCGACAAACTGGGCTAGAGCCACGTCAAGCCACAGGGGAGATCAACCCAGCAGTCCAGACAGCCACAGGCCCTTCCCTTCACCCCCATCACAGCTGCAGTGGCAAAGCAGAGGGTTAAACCTTGGGGGCTTTGTTCCCTGCTCCCCTGAAGCCCGAGGACTGCAACCTTCAGGTCCTCACCAGGCAGCTGTGCCCCACTCACCCCAACCCGCAGCACGTAAGCATACTCCGCTAGCAGCGTGGGGCTGATGATGCGCCACTTGTGCTTCGTCGTCTTGAAGTGGGGGTCAGGGAATAGGAAGAACATCTTAGTTAACTGCAAGGGAAAAAGGAAAAAAAGGGGTTAATCTTCTTCCTGGGGCTGCTGTTACCAGCCTGGTAATTCCTCCAGCCTTGTCCTGACTCTGTCTGACCCCGGCTCCCTTAGGATGAGTCCTGCAGCCTCAGACCCCCCCTCACCTTGCACCCACGCCCCTCCCCATGGCAGGTGACACAGCAGTCAAGGAATCCTCTAGTTACACTGTTGCCTACCTCAGAGCTGGCATCATCTGAGGGAGGACTCAATTCTAAGCAGGGTTCCTGGACTTGAAGGGGAGGGGAGTGGGGCTTGAGTCTACAAAGGATTGAGGACCACTGTACTACCCCATACTGGAAACATGGGAGGGTCCGGGTCCCACCCTCTCCCAAACCAGACCAGCTCCCTGTGTTCCTATCCAGAGAGACCAGATAGCTGATGCCTCCACCCTGAATCGCTCTATGATGTTACAAGCCCATCAGGGTTCGTCTCCTGCTTTCCAGCGGTTAGACTCAAAAGCCTCAAGACAGAGGAGGCCTCTGGCTGAAGGCCACAGAGACGGGTGTCAAGTAGGACAGAGAAAACCACATGGGTGTCACGTAGCACAGGGAAGACCCCCATCATGAAGCCCAGGGCTTGAGAGGCAAAGGGCAACATGAGCAGGATGGAGGGGAGATCGCAGCCCAGCCCCACCTGGCCCTTGTGAAAGAAGTTGGGCAGGTGCTTCATGGCGTTGCTCCGGATGCAGGCGATGTTCTGGTACTGCCCGGGCTGGGATGCCCGCAGAGCCTGGATCCGGTCCCGCACATAGTCCGAGACCTTCACCCGGAGCTCCAGGCCCAGCATCAGCGTGTCAGGGAAGAGTGGAGACAGCTCGACTGGAAGGAAGGAGACCGGAGTGACCCCGCAGTGCAGAGACGAGGCTGCGAGAGGATCCCAGAAGCTCCCAAAGCAGAGCTGTTCCCAGCAGCTGGTCTTGGCTCCGTGCAGGTGAACGAGACAGAAAGGATCTGGGGTACGCAGCTGTTCAGCACAAACCCAGGATGCCCGCTTGATTCAGAGCATACAGGTAGGTACAGACCAGTGCCCAGGGGGAAAGAGGCTTCCCCTGCTCAGGAGCTCCCAGGAAACCCTCCTCCCATCAACAGCCCCTCCTGGCGGGGGTTACCCAGCAAGCCGCCGTAGCCACAGCCGACATCGGCAAACTCCACGCGTGCCCGGGGCTGCGCTCTTTCCTCCGCATCCTTTGGATCATCGTGACTGTCGTCCTGGGGCAACGGGGCAAAAAACTCGGGGTAGATCTCGGCCCAGTTCATATCCTCTGGTCTGGTGGGGCTGGGACAACGAGAAACAGAGTGAGAGGGTGGCCGGCGCAGCCGCCGGTCCAGAGCGCGGGGTCTCGGCCTGGGGAAGGGTTTTTTCCCGGGAGCAGAGCAGCGCTGGGCGCAGGAGGCTGGCGCAACCCAGAGAGGAGGAAGACGGGGCCAGTCTTGCCATGGGACACGCGGAACCCAGGAAGGGTTTTCCACCCTTTGAGCTGCTCCGGCTCCCCCCCCGGAGAGCGCGCTCCTCGGCCCAGGGCCTACGGGCACTGGGAGCCTCGGGGGCTCCCGGGTGCGAGGGGCGCAGCGGCCGGGCCGGGCCCCGCGCAGCCGCACTCACTAGCGCAGCGTGTGGTCCGCCAGGGGGTTGGCGTGCGCGCGCTGCCGGTAGAAGCGCTTCTGCGGCGCCGCCATGGCCGGGCCGGGCCCACGTGGAGCTGCTGCAGCGGGGAGCGGCGTCGCAGGGAATAGACGTCACTACCTCCCCCCCCCTTAAAGGAGCCGCCGCAGTGGGGATTTGTGACCCCCTCCTGCGACTGCCACCCTGCATTGATCCGTCATCCCCGCAATCGGCCCCAGTGACCTCTGACCCCAGCGATGTTTGATCCCAGCCGCCGTGACTTCTAACCCCCAGCCCGTGATCTTTGACCCCAGCTCCAGTGACCTCTAGCCCCTGATCCCAGTGACCTTTGATCCCAGTCCCCATGACCGCTAAGCCCCAATCCTAGTGATCTTGAACCTGCCACCCCAGTGATCTCTGACCCCATTCCCTGTGACCCCCACCCCACCCCATGATCTCTGACCCCAGCCCCAATGACCCCTGACCCCCAAACACCCCGATGGGAGTGTGAGATCCGTGACCCCAGATCCATAGACCACCCCCCCGCACACACACACATCCCCTTTGATCCCACCGGCCTCCTCCAGTCACATCTGTGACCCAGCTCCGGGGGGCCTGGACTGGGCTGACACAGGGCACCGCTCAGAGCCTGGGCATGGGAAACTGAGCCCAGAAGGGCAGGGAAGGGGCGAAACCGATGGCCAGAGCAAAAGAGGAAGGGAGAGGCCAGAAAGGAACCCCCCACCCCCCCACACCCATCCCTCTGGTTCCCACGTGGGGGCTGTGGCCAGGCCCTTACTGGAAGCCCATCCCCGGGGGGGAATTTTGGGTTCCAGGCTGATCCTGAGTCATGCCTCCAGGCACTACCTTGGCCCCAGGGATAGGGCTGTCAACACCCGCCCCGGTCGTCCGGTGGTTAGGAAAAGGCATCGGAGTTCTGAGAAGATACGGAGGGAGCGGGGGGATGTGCGTGTGTACGTGCGTGTGTATGTGCGTGTGTGCATGTGTGCAAGACAGAGGGAGATGGCCACATGCTCTGTAGGATACTAGGCCCCACACAGCATCACTTCTCCTCCCCCGGGGCCCTACGACCCGGGCCTGTCTGCCCCTCAAGGAAGGAGGGCAGCATAGCTGCCCTCAGAGAAACTGAGGCATGGAGCCATGAGCACTCCCTACACCTCCTGCCAGGCTTCGGAGGCAGAGTTCGGAGCCTGCCTCCTCTCACCCCTGGGGAGACTGGGTGGTGGAGCCGGATGCTTTGCAGCTCAGAGAGCCTGGACCCCTGCAGGCGAGCTGCTGAAGGCCAGTGCTTGGGAAACCAGGGGGATTTTGACTCTTGAGGCTCTGAGAAGCCATCAGTTTCCAGCCTGGGATTGATCCCAGCACAGGTAATTGGGGAAGCAGTGACCTCGCATGCTGATGGCTCCATGCATGAGGATCCTGTGCTCTCCCACAGCTGATACGTAGCACTGATCCATGGATACAGCTGCTGCCTCAAGGCCAGGGGCTAGCTTTGCTTTCCCCTTCAGTGGTCGGGGAACCTCTCCAGTGGCAGCTGAGTAGCACGTGTGACTCAGAGGCCCCTGGATTCCCAGTGCTTCCATGGCACATGATGTGATGGGAACCTGGGTGGCAAGAAGGGCCAGCGTCAGCTTTCTCAGGAAGCTGAGCAAGCTCTGCTGCATCCTATGTGGGAGGTAGTGGCCAACTGGGTGGGTTGGGGGGGGGAGGGAGGACGGGGGGGGGGGGGGTCTGGCAGCTTCTGATCAATCCTAGGGTGGATTCACCCTCTTTCCTCCCACCCCAAGTCCATCCTTTGCTGCAGGAGGCTTCAGAGATCAGGGCGTCTGGAGGATGAGCATCCATGAGCACACATGTGTGCATGCACACGCATGGACCCGTGCAACAGGCAGGGAAGCTCCTTGCCTCCCAGATCTTCCATTTCAGTTGTTTATGTGGAGGAATCCCCCAGCCCTTCTCCTTGCCAGGACCCCTCTGCTGCGACCTACAGTTCCTCTGCCTGTCTTTAGCTTAGCCCTTCCTCTTAGGATCCTCTTGCTGGGGCTCCCAATTGCTCCTTACTCTGTCAGGGAATTCCTCCAAAACCTCTTGGCTGTGACTTCTGGCTCTTGCTAGAAGCAGATGGGCAGTCTCAGTTTTCAAGGAGCTCGGCATGGGGTAGGAGCACCGGGAGCCCATCAGTCAGCCACGGGGTTTTGCAATGACCTCTGTGGTCACATCCTGGCCTCCTTTGCTTTGCTGTCACCGAAGTGACTCATGTGCTGCTGGGGTGGCAAGTGGCTTCAAATAAAGCCCTGGACATGGGGAGAAGGGACCTGGGTTCCTAGACATCCATGTTGCTAGACACCCAGGCCTGGAGTCTGTTCAGAGAAAAGTGTTTTGGGGTAGTGGTGTTGGTCTGGGGGCGGGGGATGCATTTGAAGCTTGTCACGGCTTCCATGGGAAGTGGTGCTGTCACCATGTGACTCACGGGGGAAGTGGGGCCCATGGGATTGGCATCATGGGGACTGACAGGGCATAGAGGGCTTGGTAATGAGAAGCTAAGACATTAGGTGCTGCCCCAGGCAAGATGAGGAAGGGAGGGTGGTTTCCTGCTGGCTGCTGTTCCCAACAGGCCCTGAGGTTCAATAAGATCCATGATCTCCATCCCGCAACCTTGTCAGGGTCTCGGAGGGGATGAGACGTCTGCATTCCCAGCTACCCATAGTGGACCACTTGTCACTTGAACATATCCAGCCCCTGAGCAGAGACCAGCCATCAGGATATGCTATACTGGGGGCTGTAAGGTACGCTGGATGAGCAGCAGCTCTCATCTGGCCCCAGCAGTCTTTCCTGCCCAATTGCAGTGGGGCTGGACCCAATGATCTCGTGAGGTCTCTTCCAGCCCCTAACATCTATGAATCTATACATCTGTGAAAAGGACCCGGGGGTGACAGTGGGCAATGAACTGAACTGGAGTCAACAGTGTGCCCTTGTTGTAGAATCAGACAACATGAGGGTTGGACAGGACCTGAGGAGGTCACATCTAGTCCATCCCCCTGCTCAAAGCAGCCCCAGCCCCAGCTACATCATCCCAGTCAAGGCTTTGTCTAGCCAGGTCTGTAAAACCTCCAAGGAGAGTCCACAACCTAAAGAAGGCTGTGAGGGTGGCTAATGGCATATTGGGCTGCATTGGTAGGAGTGTTGCCAGCAGATCAAGGGCAGTGATTCTTCTCCTCTATTTGGCACTGGTGAGGCCACATCTGGAGTCCTGTGTCCAGTTTTGAGCCCTCCACTACAGAAAGGATGTGGGGAAATTGGAGAGAGTCCAGTGGAGGGCACCAAAAATGATTACAGGGCTGAACAACATGACTTGTGAGGACAGGCTAAGGGAACTGGGCTTATATAGTCTGCAGAAGAGAAGATTAAGGAGGGGCAGGGGGCAGGGTGGGGGAGTGTTAATAGCAGTCTTCAGCTCCCTGCAGGGGAGTTGAAAAGGGACGGAGCTGGACTATTCTCAGTGGTGGCAGATGACAGGACAAGGAGCAATGGGCTCAAGTTGCAGCAATGGAAGTTGAGATTGGATATTAGGAAAAACTCTCACCAGGAGTGTAGTAAAGCACTGGAGCAGGTTACCTAGCAAGGTGGTGGCATCTCCATCCTTGGAGGTTTTTAAGACCTGGGTAGACAAAGTCTTGGCTGGATGATGTATTTGGGGCTGGGCCTGCGTTGAGCAGGGGGTTGGACTGGATGTGACCTCCTGAGGTCCCTTCCAACCCTCATGTTCTCTTGTCTATGAGGCAGCCACAACCGTGAGGATAGAAAGGCAAGAGGATGAAGCCAGTAGCCTATGTGGAGAAGGGCCTTGAGACTGTTGCACAGACCCCACAGAGTGCACTAGGAAGCCTTGCGCATGGCCGCCCAGCAGGGAGCTGGCACTGATAGTACTGGGCAGCCAGTGCTGGGGCCCTGGGTCTCCTGCTGAGCACAGCATCTTGGAGGCATTCGAGGGTGAAGAGGATACATCAGTGACCCGCGGCTCTGACGCACTTTCAGGGACAATGAATGAAAACTTTGGCACCTCCAGCAATACTCAGAGGGAGCAGCAGTTAAAGAGTAACAGCCCTGGGACAGCTGGTGGTTGCTCGTGTCTGTAGGTGAGCGAGCGCGGAGGGAGTAGGAGTCTCACTGTGATGTCCTCTGGGGTTTTGCAAGGTCGGGGATTTTCCTGGTCTTCCATCAGGCTCCCTCTGGGGGCCTCTCTGCTGCCCCAGTGCTGGGAGGTGCATGGAGATTTGGGATTGGCTTCCACGCCCAGCCTGGCTGGGGCCCACGCTACGCACAACACCTACCCTAGTCCGGCTGAAGCGGATGCACTCCCAGAGTGGTCAGGGTGGGTGACACACATGCATGTTTGGTGGGGGAGACTTGGTCCTGATCTGGCCCCGTAGGATGCTAGGTACAGCATGTGTCCTAGGCACTGCAGGGCAGGGCCAATCCAGCACCTGCTGGTCAACTCAAGACCCTGGGGGCTGCATGCTATGGCTCTGCATGGCTTGTGTGCTGCATCTTGGACACCCCTGCCCTGAGGGAAGGCAGTATGAGACCATCTGCTCTCCTGATCTTGGGCCCTGAGAACAAGGTGCCTCACAATTGAGCTGAAAGGCACCTTAGTCAGCACAGAGATGAGGTGACACTTTCCCCGGTGGGTGACTGGAGCATCGGACTCTGCAGCCTAGTGCTGAGGCCAAGGGCATGGCCAGACTCACAAAGGGGCAGGACACTAGGTTGGAGGAGGTGGTGGAGACACTAAGCCTGGTGCTTAGTGCACAGATTAGCATGAGGCCTGGTAGGTTATCCCCCTGCTCTGGACACTGGAGCCAGGGTGCTGAGCTCCACGGGCCTCAGGGCTTATCTGGTCTGCCTGCATCTTGATGCCAAGCCCTGGATAAGCCGCCCAGGCCAAAATCTCCTTCTAAAGCCCAGCTTCATCTCCATGTTGTCCCACAAACAGCTGCAAATCCCATTAAGCAGAGGCTTTGAAACCCATCTTCTTTCCGGGTCTAAGTCCCCCTGCTCAGCCCTCCAAGCCACTCTTCCAGCCCCAGAGAAAATTAATTCACGCTGTCACATGGCGCTAAATCTCTTAATTGGCTGGGGATGAGCTCAGCTCTGGCTGGGCAGGATGAAGGAGCAGCATTGCTGCACAGGGCCTGAGAAGCCCGTTGCTCTGTGAGTCTCATACGTGTGTGTGCAGATCTCTTGTGATGGGAAGCCATTGCTACGCTGGTCCTTGGTGGGGACTAACGAACATGATGGGATAATAATAAATAGGGATTTATTCCTGACCACCTCTCTCAATACAAGAACAAGGGGCCACAACATGAAACGAGAAGGTCATCAGTTTAAAACGAACACAAGGATGTTCTTTTCCCCTCAGTGTTGAACGAAAAGGTGGGACTCGCGGCCACCAGATGCTGCAGGTGCTGGGAGCGTAGCCACATTCACAATGGGACTGGACACATGCTTAGCGGAAAGGTGCATTGGGAGCTACTGAGCTTGGGAACGATGAGCACAGCCTCTGCATCAGTGTCCTAGACCCTAAATGCTGGAGGCTGCAAGGGGGAGAGGAAGAGAGGAAAAAACCCTGGTCAGACCCAGTCACTCTGCACTCTCTACTGCCAAGTGACACAGGAGACGGGGAAGAATGGACCTGGCCCAGCCAAGGGCAATTCTCACGTTCTTTTGTGTTGGCAGCTGTATTCCCCAGAGAGCTTTGGGGAACTCAAGCTCCCTCTTGGCCACCGGCAGACATGAGGCCTGGAGTACAGCCATCTCCCAGATGCCCCGTGTTTCTACTGTTTCATTGACCGACTTGTCATCCAAACAAGCCCGGCTGGGCACTGGGTTAACCTGTAACCGGGCAGCAGCATTATTCTGTGAGGCCCGGCAGAGGATCTGGGTGGCTTGCCCTGGAGAATGAGATGACGCACATAGGATGGGCCCCCTGTCCCCTCCCGTCACCCCCTTGTCCTCCCCCAGTCACGAGCTGGATGGACGGGAGCCAGGCTGCAGATAAACAGCCAAAGTCCACGTGCTCCTGCCAGCAAAGTGACCCCCCCAACACCCCCTCCCACCCTAGAAGCCCTGCTAGGGCCCTGGGCGCTCCTCTATGGTAAATGAACACACCCTTCCAGAAGCCCCTCTACGCGCGCGCCCGGCCGCAACATCTCCCACGCGCAGGGCGGGCGGAGAGGGTTGCCTGGCAACCGCTCCATGGCAACCCCAACCTCCCTCTGGACCACAGGTGAGCCAAGGGAGGTTCCGCCCCACGTTCTGGAGCGGCAGGGCAACCGCCCAATAGGAGCGAGCCGGCGGGCCGAGTGGACCAATCCGCGCGGGTAGGAGGGGTCCGGTCGCAAAATGGCGGCGCCCAGGCGCTCGCACGTGGAGGGGGCCGAGGCATTGGACGCCGTGTTCCCGCGGGACGTGGGGCTCTTTGCCGATGCCTTCCCCGCTGAGGCTCGGTATCGCTTCTGCGGCCACGGGCTCCGCATAGCGCAACACCACGGCGGCCTGCTCGGCGTGGCGGCGCCCGTCTGGGAGGCGGTGAGCGGGGCAGGGATGGGAGGTGGGTGGGGCAGATGGCTGGGGGCAGGGGGATGTGGGGGTGGGGCTATTGGCTGGGGGGCGGGGGGATGTAGTGGGGTGGGGCAGATGGCTGGGGCAGTTGGGGGCGGGGGATATAGAGGGGTGGGATGTAGTGGGGGGGGGCAGATAGCTGGGGGTGCAGGGGAAACTGCCTGGGTTGGAGCAGATGGCTGCCCGGGATGGATGTAGGGAGTCCTAAAGTGCATGGGGAGTTGCCTGGAGTGGGAAGGGGGTCTCAGAGTATAGGGGGAGCTGGCTGCAGGAGGCCTGTCTGGAAAGGACTTTGGGGGAGGGTGTGAGGGGGTCAGCAGGGAGCTGAAGTGAGGAGATGAGCCTGTAGAGGACTGGCTGGGGGTGAGCCCCCAGTGGAAGGCCATGGCCTTGTCATGGTGCCTGTGGCTGGGGTGGGGGGAGTTGGCTTACGAGTCGGAGCAGGGGTCTCTGTGCAGCTCAGAGGATGGCTCTGGCCTCTGAATGCCCCCCCTCCAGGCTCAGAGCAGAGACTCTCTGCTCAGTTCTGGATCTGGGTTTGAGCCGTGCAAGATGCCATCCTTGCGCGGTCCCTGCTACAGCAGCTGCCCCCTCCGTCTGTTCATCAGGGCGGGGGGTGACCCAAAGCAGTCCCCAAAGAGACTGCGTCCCTTGTGTTCCCTTCTGACATGTCTCCATCAATACATGCAACCCTGTCCTCCATGCCACAGGCGCTTGCCCTGTGCCAGTACTTTGAGAAGCAGCAGCTGGATTTCCGGGGCAAGCAGGTGATCGAGCTGGGTGCCGGGACGGGCATCGTGGGCATCCTGGCCACCCTGCTTGGTACGTATGGCAGCTCACCTGTGACTCTGGGGTGTGTTGCACGCTGGTTTGGGGGGGGTGAGCCCCTCAGCATTGGAACTGTGGGCCCCTGCCTGGTGGAGGTGCTCTGTACAAGGAGAGCTAATGAGATTTAGCAGTGGGGCAGCTACCAATTGCCTCGGGCATTGGTCAACCCTTCCATGCCAGTGGCAGAGATGGCTGCTCTTCTGGGTCAGTGCTGGACCTGGTGCAAACCCCCCCGGCGCCCTTTCGCCCCTTCCAGGGGGAGATGTGACCCTCACGGACCTTCCACTGGCTTTGGAGCAGCTCCAGGAGAACGTGGCCCGTAACGTGCCAGCGGAGCACATGGCTCGGGTCCGCATCCGTGCCCTGTCCTGGGGCCTGGATCACGAGCAGTTCCCGAGCGGCTATGATGTCATTCTGGGGGCTGACATCATCTACCTGCGGGACACATACCCACTGCTGCTCCGCACCCTACGGCACTTGAGTGGCCCCGGCTCTACCATCTACTTGGCGTCCAAGATGCGGCAGGAGCATGGCACGACCGACTTCTTTGAGACGCTGCTTCCTCGGCACTTTGCCTGCGAGCTGGTCCAGCGGGACGAGCAGGAGAACATCAGCATTTACCGAGTCATGCGGCGGTGAGGCAGGGGCCGTGCTTTGCCCCCAGATTTAGGGGGATGGATGCAGGCTTTTCCAACTGAGCCACATCCGTAGTATGTGTATCGAGCCACCGGCATCCAGACATACCCGTGCTAGGGGGGAGTGTGATGCTGCTCTCCGGGCAAACACAGAACCGGACCATGTTTCCGTGCCAGCAACAGGGAGCCAGGACATTACCAGCCCTCCCCTCCTGCACTGGGAGTGGGTGGATGTGGCAGCCCCCGTAACCAGATGCCATCTTTGGGGAGATCTTTTTGGAGGAGGATTCTGGGCCACCAGCAAAAGAGCCTCACACCAGGGAAGCCAGATGGGAATAACCAGCATTGAACGTTCCTTTGGAGACACCATGGTGCCTTGCACGTATCTCTCTTTTTTTGCTTTTTTTTTTGTAATGGTCTATGAGAAGTAAAAGTGGGTTTCATGCCGGGCTTGGTTGGAAAGACTCTTGCTTGCGAAGGACGGGAGGGGATAAAAGCCAAGGGCAAAATGACTAAAAGCTCCTTTGCATTCCCACCCAATGGTGTCACAAGCTCATGACCTCCTTATTGCTCTGATTGGTGATGGGGCACTTGTGTTACCTCGTAAGAGGAGAGGAATGTGCAGCACTATGCTTTGTTTACTGAGAAGTGACTAAGGGAGGGTGCTGGGGGGAGATGTTGCGGGAACTAGGCTGGGAAGAGCCGTCGGGGGGCTCCCGGAGATGCTCTAGGCGGGGGGTGCGGAGGTGACACTTCCTCATGGGCCTCGATTGCTGCGTGAGCTTCCCAGGGCTCTGGCCTGCGTTCCGAGCACTGGGCCCCCGTACGAGGAATTGCTTCCTCCTTCTAGGAAGCCGGGTGGTTTGGCGAAGGACTATTGCATTTTGGGGGTTTGTGGTTGGCTAGCAACATTGCAGGGACTTTCTCTGATGAGGAAAGCGCCCTGTCTTCCAGGCACTAACAGCCTGGCTGGAGGGGAATACTGGGGGTGTGGTGGAGGGGGGTGGTATGTGTGCATCCAGCTCCTGCAGGAGCGAGGGGCTCAGAGCATGGGGCCAGCTCCGCTTTGCTGCATCTGCACTGGCTGCCCTCGCCCTGCAAGCTGTGGGCAGGGGCGTTGTTTGCAGCACTGGACTTGGGGCTCCCCAGGGATGGGGTATGGGAGCAGGACCCCTGGGTTCTTTGCCAGGGGGACACCTGGGTTTTGGACTGGCCTGGGGGGAGGGGGCAGGATCAGGATGCCTGGGCTCTATATGGGGGTTGGGGGCAGTCAGGCCCACCTAGGTTTTATATGGGAATTGGAACACCTGGATTGTTATATGGGGGAATGGGGACACCTGGGTTTATATGCGGGGGTGGGGATCAGGATGGCTGGGGCTTGGGATCAGGCCGCCTGGGTTCAAAGGGTTAAATCCTGTGCTAGGCTTCCCAGGATTCAAAGGGTTAAATGAATTTATGGGGAAAGCAGGCCGGAGAGTTCCGCCCCAAAGCACTTCAGCAGCCAATGAGACGGTGCCTTGCCCTCTGATCCTCTTTTTATTGGCCGCTGACGCCAGCCAGCGCGCCCTCCAATCTACTCAGCCCAGGGCGGGGCGGGGTCGTGACTGACCACCCACTAAACCAGCGCCGGGCCCCCTGCGCATGCGCCCCACGCTCGGCTTGTCCCCTGCCGTGACGCAGAACGTGCGCGCCTCGGCGACGCGGCTTCGGGATGCAGCGGGCGGCGCTCGGTGTGTTCGGGGCCCGGTCGGGGCAGGTGAGGGGCAGCGCCCGGCTCCTGCGGGGTGAAAGATCCAAGGGCCAGGACATGGGGCCTCCCGGGTTGAAAGGTCAGGGGCAATGGCCTCTGGCGAGCACGTTAATGCCCTGGGAAGGGGACCCAGGAGTCCTGCCCCTCCCCCAGTTCCTGGGGCAGGACTCCTGGGTTCCCTTCCCCAGGGGTTTCTCTTGCTCACCAGCATGTATGCTCTCTGACCTTTGATCCTTCACCCCTGAGAGGCTTCCTGCTGCCTTGCAGGTTCTGTGGCCCGGGCAAGACCCTGGGAGGTGGTTGCCATGGAGGCAGTTGCTGTGGAGCAGTGCTGCCCTAGGGATGGGGTGGGGGGGTCGCATTGGAGGGCGTCAATCCTTGTGGTGTCCCCTGGGAACTAAGAGGATCCAGCACGGACCTGGCTAGCCGTGACTGGCAGAGCTAGGCTGCGGTGGCCCCCGGAAGGGCCATTCCCACTGCAGCATGCCCTGCTGGCTCCAGGTCCCCCAGCCCTGGCTCTTATCTCCTCCTCCCTGCAGCTGGGCTCCTGGCCCCTGGCCCGGCTGTTCCATGCCGGCCTGCAGCTGTTGGCGACAAATAAGGAGCTCCTGCTGCGGCTTCGGAAGAAAACGGGCTACTCCTTTATGAACTGCAAGAAAGCCTTGGAGACATTTGGCAACGACTTCGAGCAGGTGGGGGCTGCCTTCCTATTGCGCCCAGCCCTTGGGTTGAATTCCAGGGGTCGTGGGGCTCTGACTCCCTTTGTCTAAACGGGCCTAGAGATTGGATTTTCCTTCCCGGAAGAAGGAGGCAGGTTGGAGGTGAGGGTGGGCTACAACAGATGAAGGAAGAGCCAAGCAAGAACAGGGCAGTCCTTTCTGTTCCTCCAAACCCCAGAATGTAGGAGGAAATGGTTTACAGGTAGCAAAGCTAATGGCACTTCATGAAATAAAGAGAGGTAGTCATAGAAAATTAGTGCTGGAAGGGTTCTTGGCAGGTCTAGTCCAGTGGTCTTCAGCCTTTTTTGTACCAGGATCCATTTGCAAAGATCCATGGCCAGTCCTGACCCACGCTCCTCTAGCCCTGCCAGTGCCTGACCCCCATCCCCTCCCTGCCATGGGCTATGCCGGTGACCCTCACACCTGACCCAGGGCCCCCAGCTGCCCCTGTCCTACTTGGGCCAGAGCACGGTGGCTGCAGTGGCTCCAGCTCATGTGGGCAGCAGGAGAGGGAGTCTGGCTCCAGCACTGGTTGGAGGGAGGGGGAGAGGCCTGTGGCACCCCTGCCCTGGGCTGGGGCTGCCATGACATGCCAGACAACTTGGTTATGGCCCTTCCCACCCTCCTGAGCAGAATCTCCTGGCTGCCCTGCCCCTGGGAGCATAGCACTGACCCCAGTGTCACCAGCCTGGCCACGTAGCTCTCCCCTGCTCCCTTCCCCTCCTGAAAGGGGCAGACACCTTCCCACCACTCCTCTGCCCTGCCAGAGCTTTTGACCCTTTGAAATATTCTTGTGACCCACAGCTTGAGAAATGCTGTCCAAAGCAGCCAGGGTTAGCAGTGTTAGCTTGAAGTTGAGTGGAAGGCAGGTAGATTTGCACATTACAGACCAGCAGTGTCAAAGATATGGCTTGTGGGAGCCCTATCATCCAGGCCCCAGTGCTGCCACGGGCAGTACGTGGGCTGCCCTGGATGGTCCCATGCTCTAAAGGGAGATGGAGCTGGGGGCTCTGGGCTGAGCTGACTGCTTGGTTTTTGTCCTTAAAGGCTGAAGTTTGGCTCCACAAGCAAGCTCAGAAGGAAGGATGGAGCAAAGCGTCCAAGCTGCAGGGCAGGAAGGCAAAAGAAGGGCTCATTGGAGTGCTGCAGGAGGGGAATATGGCTGTGATGGTGGAGGTAAGTACCCCTTGCACATAAACTTGTGAAGTGGTCTGTACCAGTGCTGGTGTTAGTCCACAGCTTCTTGTTTGACCCCTGTAGTTCCCTGTGACACTCACACTCAGATTTCACAGCTGGGAGGTTAACTTACCCTATTCTCATCGATACATCTCACACCCCACAAATTGGGGTGTGCATATTAAGCAGGGATTTGGTGTTTCTTTCTGGTGATTTTTTTTTTTTATTTCTTTTTTTCTTTGCCCTGCTTTGATTCCTGGCATACTGTGCAGCAGCTGATACACTGTTCCTCAGGCAGCTGAAGGAGTCGGTTAACTTAACGTCTCCTTGTTTTTTCACTTGTGAAGTGTTAACAATAACGTCTCCTTTTTGTGTTTTAATGTTCCACTAATTGGGCTAACCTTTCTTAGGGTAACTTTTCTGTCTGCTTTGCTCTCCCTCCGTTTTGTTTCCCAGCATTGGAGACTGTTTAGCCCATTTCAAAATCATAGATTTGCCCACGGATGCTAGCCTTCAGGTGCGGCCAGGGTTTCAGCTTCAGTTAAACAGGAAAGAGAGAGTAGGTCCGCTGAAGATGAGGCTCTGTCCCTGCTCTGTGTAGCCAAATGTCCTGGAAAACCTTCCCTTTTCACTTTGTTCTGCCTTTCAGAAATCAGGTGTGTATTATGTTCAGGGGTGTGTTTTGTATGTGAGAGAACATGTTATTTAATACGTGACACACTTTTGTCATGTAAAGTTCCAGTTAGTAGGAAAATAGCTAGCACTGATGATCCTAAACAGTTCCCCTGAACTGGAGTAAACCTTGGCCTGTTCTCCCTCCCCAAGATCATGAACATTTCAGGGACAACTGGCCTGTTCTGATCCCATCATGGCACTAATCGCCGGCCCCAGCAATTGCACTGCTTGCTGAAATCACCCTTTACATAGCTTTAAAGCACGCGGTCATCTCTTCTCTCTGCCAGGTGAACTGTGAGACAGACTTTGTGGCCAGGAATGCCAGGTTCCACCAGCTGGTTCAGCAAGTGGCAGCTGGGATCATGGTCCACCATCAGGATTCTGGGAAACAGCTCACGACATATGTCAAGGTAAAAGCAGGCTTGCACAGACTGTCTGATCACTGCACCGTGTGACTCATCTATCCATGACACTCCCACCAGGTGGGAAGGATTGGCTAGGGGCATTTGCCTGGGAAGGGCATCATGTGGGTTCCAGCCCCTTTGCTGGAGCAGATGCTGATGCATCTATACCCCTTCTCCCGGGAGCTGCCTCCTACCCATTGTTTTTTGCCTAGCTTGGGCTGTGGAGACTGGAGAGACTGGAATCCCTTCAGCTGCTCATTGTTGCTGAGATCCGTGCAGTTCTGGGCATGGCCAGAGCAGCTGGGAGCTTTGTCCTTGGAAGTGCAAGCACTGCCAGTGGGGATCTGAGCTGATCCACAGGCTCAGTCCCCTGTGTGGTGGGAGCCTGTCTGGTCATTGGGCTATCTGTCCATCTATCTGTCTTTGTTATAAATTGCTATATGGAGCAGCCAAGCTGCAGAGTCTCAATGGGAGCAGCCAGCCCCTGTCAGAGAGTTCTGCTCCATTGCACTCTGTGCTGTCTCTGCACAGCCTGGTCTCAAACCATTCCAGCTGCAGCAGTCCCAACAGGCTTCCCAATATTGCCACAATCCTTCAGCTTCTGGGAGCTGTCCCAGCAAAGCGCTTCCTTCCCCATCAGGTGGCCCTGTTGGGGACAGGTTGCGGGCATCACAGAGGGTCATATTCAGGGGCTGGTGTCTGGCTCTGGCTATGAGATGGGGCAGGGCTGCAAGGCCGGAGACATGTGTCCTACTCTGTCTTCGTAACTGGGTGTTTTCTCATCCCTATTTCAGCGCTGTCTGAAGGCGGAGGATCTTTCCCAGCTCAGAACCGTGCCTGAAGGCAGGCTTCTGAGTGACCAGGTGGCCCTGGCTATAGGTGAGTGTCTAGTGCCTGTGGCTGGCTAGGGGGTGAAAACGGGGCACTTACAATTAGGACTACCACAGACCAAGTGTTATTTGAGGCACCATGGCCCAGACTATAATGTGTACTTTGTTTTTGAAAGGCAGAATGAAAGGGGAAAAGATATTTTGTTGTAGTAACTGAGTAGCAGCCACTAGGGAGTTAAGCCAGCTCCTTGTTCTGCTTCTTGACTGCAGATTTTACTTTCACGTTTGCCCAAAACTGACTAAAACTAGTGCTGTATTTCTCATATATAATGCACACTTTTGTTTACAATTTTTTTGAGAGGAAATGCATGTTATGCAGAAAATATGGTAATTAGCATGCCCTGGTATTCCTTATGAGCTAGTTGGACCCTTTCCCTGGGGATGCTTTTCCATATTTAGATACCCAGGAAAGATTCAGGTGGCAAGCAGAGGAGCCAGCTGGTATCTGGAAACAGTGCAGGCCTTTTTAGCACCAGGGGGAAGGCTGGGCTCTTTCTGGAGTTGGGGGTGCCCAGAGCTCTGGGTCTGGAGGAGTAGCTTGCCGGGAGCTTTGCCTATCGTGCGGTGCCACCCCGTGTTCTCAGATCTCTTTATGTCTCCAGCAGCAGCCCTGAAATTGAGGTGAGGCTGCTGGAGAACTGCTGCCCCCACCCCCACCCCCAGGTTCCTTTCGGAAGCATGCATTTGGAGAGAGCACAGCTGCCTCTGGCTTGTCCTGATCACAGCCCAGTGAGACCTGCTTTTGCTTTGGCTCCTTGCAGGGAAGCTGGGCGAGAACATGGTGCTAAGGCGAGCCGCCTGGGTGGCCGTGCCTGCTGGTTGCTACATCGGCTCCTACGTCCATGGGAGTCTTCCGACAGGTGCTCCCTCCCTGATCAAGGTGGCCCTGGGCAAATATGGTGCCTTGGTGATCTGTGAGGCTTTGGCCAATAGCCTGGGCACCAGCCTGGTGGATATGGGCCGGAAGCTGGGGCAGCACGTTGTGGGCATGGCACCTCTGTCGTTGGGGACCCTGGACGACGAGCCTGGGGGTGACACAGAGACGAAGATGCTGGCTCAGTCCTTCCTGCTGGACCCTAACCTCAGTGTGGGCCAGTACGTGCAGCACCATGGCATATCTGTGCTGGACTTTGTGCGTTTTGAATGTGGGGAAGATATTGAGCTGCCGGGAGCCCAGGAGTCTCGAGAAGAGGATGGAATACCTCTCCTTGCTTCACCCCCAGCCTAGGGGGTTTAAGGCTGGCTCAGGGCCTGCTCCCTCATGGGAGGTCTGGCCAAGGGACATTGCAAGGGCCAAGGGACATTGCAAGGGCCAAGGGGGGGTCTCTGCAGAGCCAGTCTGTGGGATTGTGCAGCTGCTGGCAACAAAGCAAGCACCAGTAAATAGGTGTTTGGTAAAATGCAGGTCAACCTGATTCTGATCCATGTCCCTGAGGGGCTGGGGCTTGGGGATAATGATGCTTTATTCCTGCCTCTGTCACCTTTAGCAGCCCTGATCCTCCCCTGCCACATGCTTTTCTCACAAAGACAAGCCCCTTTGTCAGTCTCTTGACTCCCACCAGAGAGAACCCCAAGCAGAAGAGTGTTGTGTTGTGGATGTACAGGGAGAATGTGCCTTAATACATGCTGCGTCCCTTCCTGTGGCACTGATGCCTTGGCAAACGCAAGCTATTTCTCCAGTAGGGGCAGTGGAACAGAGTTGTGCCTAATTGGGACAGAGGCTACAAACATGTGGCACATGTATCTGGGCTGCCTCTGCCCTCCCCATGTGACCTGCAGCCTCTGCCAAGAAGACCTTAGATTCTGCCCACAAGATGCAGCATGGCACCATCACCTGCAACATCTAGAACCCCTGTTCCCCTCCTGCGAGACAGGCCATGCTGATCCCATGCTGCCTCTATCAAGAAACAGCTTGTGCATGGGTTTCCAGCCCCAGGAGCTGGAAGCCTAGAGGAGCAGTGGGCACTGGCTCCTGTGAGTGGAAGGGAAGGCAAGGTGCTGCAATTTGGGGTTCTGTAGCTCCTATCCAGCTGATATGTAGCTTTGTTCTGGGAAGCTGCAGACAGGTGGGGAAAAGGTCTCCCAGCAAGCTGCCCCAGTGGGTGCTTGATTTTTGTCCCGGGTGCCTGCCCTCTATTTAATCCGGCCCCAGGGGGTATTTGCTCTTAGTGTTTCTAGGTCCAGGCTGAGGCTCCACAGCTTCCATGACAATCTAACACAGGTCAATATGTTTGCAGGCATCCAGAGCTGAACCCCCCCAGTCCCTCACCCCCCATTTACCCCTTCCTGTCAGCTGGACTCTTTTGCTTTCTTCAGGCTGATCTGGGCAGGGGGAGCAACCACGTCCTCTGCTGTGAGCCTAAAGACCTTCTGGGACAGGTAGAAGTATGGCTGGAAGGCATTGCAGGAGATTGTCTAACTGGTGATCGAATCTGCGACCTTAGTGTTATTAGCACTAGGCTTTTATTTGCGGGGAGGGAAGCTAGGACGGGAAGGGGCTGGAGATGCGGGTACAGGGGGCTGGAGTCATGCTTCTGTTTAGCCCTAAATTTCCTTGGGCTGCATCTCTAGGCTGTGTTCCCATGGTACCACCTCTTGCCCCTGCCGCTTACTTTGGGGTAAGTGCCATGTGTCTGGTATGAGGGGCTCCTGCCACCTACTGCCACAGTGGTGTAATAGCAGCTGCTGTGGATTTGGGGTGGCTGTGGCTTACTATGGAGGGAAACTGGGGTCAACCAGGAGCAGATCAAGGGAGCCAGCTGGAGCCCAGGCCCCAGCAGAGCCAGGCTTGGGGGCACTGGGAGGAAAAAGGTGGAAGAGCTGCGGTTGGGTCAGGACGGGGGGAAGCCTGAGGGCTGGGGGAGATCTGAGAACAGGCTGCTAATCCCTGAAGCAGAAAAGTGCTTCTTTGTGCCC
The DNA here is from genome assembly GCF_052110815.1 of Crocodylus siamensis. Classification (NCBI taxonomy): domain Eukaryota; kingdom Metazoa; phylum Chordata; order Crocodylia; family Crocodylidae; genus Crocodylus; species Crocodylus siamensis. Next base: position 6,863,996 of record NC_143400.1, read on the forward strand.
GCAGGGGCCTGGGCTAGCAGGGGGCACAAGGCTGGAGCTGGGGCGTTTGGTTGTGATGGGAGCCCAGGGTGAGGAATCGCCACCCCTGGATGTCTTCAGGACCAGGCTGGACAAACGCGTGGCTGGAAGACTTCAGCTGGGGCTGAGCCTGGATGGGATCTCCTAAGGGCCTGGGCAGCCCTGCTGCTCCAGGATTTCAGTCCCAGGGTGGCCTGGGTGTTGGCACTACCATGGCACCAGCAGGATGTGCTCCCACTCAAGCAATGAGGATTGGGGTCTCCTGTGGCCTCCTGTCCCCTCACTCATCTTTCCCCACGGAAGTTAAGTGTTGGGTGTGACAGACCTCACTTCCTTGGCGTGGTTGACGTCTGTAGGCAGGACTGGTCTGCTGGGAAGGCCTTGAGTGGCTCAGACTGCCCAGGCTTGGAAACAGGAGGGTGGAGGAGCAGGAGACTTGGGCACCTTCATCCTCAGCTGCTGGCTCCCAAGTCTCGGAGGATGTGTAAGGGGACCTGCCCATCACAGGGTCCAAGCTCCCCACACCCAGTGGAGATTTTTAAGATGCGGTTAGGCAGATATCTGTTGTGGATGGCTTGGGTATACTCTATCGTACCTCAGGACATCAGGAGGGATTTGGAAGCCTCTACTTGGCAGAAGCCCCAGGCGTGCTTCAGATCTGCCCTAAGTTGCGTCTCTACTACCATCCTCGAGACTTTGGTCTCCAGCCTGCCTGAGAGAGGCCTCTGATGACGGTCTTGACCCAGATCACTGGCTGGCCTCTGGGGTGGAAGCATGGCATGGCATTGACTTGCCCTGGGTAGCCCCTATGTGTCAGAGACTTCCTGTAACAGGAGGGGCAGCCAGCTCTGTGAAGCACCTGCAGCTGTAGGGCTTTCTGCTAATAAAGGTCTGTCCCCTTGGGAGCTAAAAACCCAGAGGAGAGCAGCTCGTGGGGACAGAGCCAGCTGCAAGTAGGACGGTTGGATACAGCGAGGGGCCAGGCTGCTGTGCTTGGGGCTGGAGGCAGAGGGGTTCCCTTGCTAGTGTCTGGAGGGGGGCATGAGGTCTTTTTTGCTCATTTGCCTGTTCATTTGCAGCTTAAAGCCTGCATTGGAGTTGGGAAGAGTTGGGGGCTCTGCAGGACATGCACCCACCTGCTGAAGTGAGCAGGTTAAGCAAGCTGCTGCAATCCCCTCTCCCAGCCTCCCCTCTCCAAGAGGAATAGCTTCCTGGGCTCAGCCAGGTTTAGATCTCAGGTGTGGGCTGGTTGGGAGGAGAAATTTGGAGTTGTGCTCAGAACTTTGTATTTCTGACTGCCAGGAGCTGCTGCTGCGTGAGATGGGGTTGGGGTCTTGTGCCTGGGTCACTGTGATTCCTCCCTGGTCAAGGGCTGCCTTGAGGCCCTGACAGCCTCAGTGCTGCTGGGACGACTAGGTACTGAGACCCGTCCCTGGCAAACGGGCCCTAACCCATTCCATGGCCTCTGTCCCTCCCATCCACCTGTGGGGACTCCTCCCTTGGTACTGGAAAGTCTCTTCCTGATAATGCATGGGGAAGGAAGAGGCTGCTTTGACTTTGGTGCTGAAGAAGGTTTGAAAACCCAGAGCAGGCGGGGAAACTGGGAACTGGGCCTGGAGTCGGTGACACCCAGGAGAGCATCACAGGAAGGCCTTGCTTGATGGGCATCTGAAGGGACGGTGACAATATACAGCAGTGGTGCTCCAGTGTTTGGCCCTGTGGCCCTATGCTCCAGGACTGGGCCCTTGATTAGGGCCCTTTGCAACCTTTGTTGGCCCCTGTGTGCCAGGGATGAGGCATGGGGGCCCAATCCAGCATACAGGGCCATGCTAGCTGGTGCATGGGGCTCCCAATGCCATCACTTCTTCTCTGTTGAATGTTTGGACCTGTGGGCTGGACGATACAGCTCCAAGGGCTGGGTATACAACCGTGTGTCTTGTCTTGATCTGCCACAGGGTGTCACTGATACTCTGTGGAGCCAGGGCACACCCAGGGCCAGCTAACGCTCACAGCAGCATGAAGGGAAAGCTCAGATGAATGAAGTTCAATGAAAGGACGCTGCAGGAGGGCAGGAGAGCTGTTCAACAGTAGCTGTTAGCGATGCGTTCCCCAAGCAAATGAGCCTTCACTGGCTGGCAGAGGCCACGGGAGCAATAACACAGTGCTCGTAGGCTGGTCCCGCCATTGTCACCTCAGGGCTGAAATGCTTTTGACCTTGGGAAACTCCAAATCAGAGGAATTCAGATGCCCCGTGAAGAGCTGTGGCGAATCGCTGCCTTGCGCCAGGGGTCAAACACTTGTGAGGTCCCTTGTGCAACAGCTCTGAGCCAGGACAGATGCTGCAGCGGTGCTTTGAAAAGCTCCTTGTTCCCCAAAATGCTCAAGTCCGTGGCTCCTGGCCACGCTCTGGCTGCATCCCTGACTTCATGAAAACCCTTGGACGTCAAAACCTGAAGCAGCCAGCTGAGCAGATAGCCCTGTTCTTTTCCCTCTGATGCTGCTTCATTTGTGGTTGGCACCTACAGCACGTGCCCTTCTCATATGCTGCCCCCAGACTCCGGGTGCCCCCTAAAGCTCATGCTCTTCTTACAAAGATCTCCCTGTGGCCACTTCGGTTTGCTACATGCTGCTCCCCTGGATGAGCCAGTGAAGCAGAAACAAGGGCTCAGCAGGCAGGAGGAGAACATTAGGGAAACAATCACCCGAGAAGACCGTGCACGGCTGCGGTTAACTGATCGAAACCCCCCCATCCCACATGGCTGCCAGTCTCTGTGCCTGCCTTGCCACCTCGCAGCCAAAGGGCACGTCCAAGGGCCCTGGCAGGAGAAGCCCTGATAGCAACGAACTGTCCTGGTTCCCTTATCTGCGGGAGTAAAGCCTTCCTCTGCGCTGGCGATTAGGGAGACACTCAACTGTCTCCAACTGTTCTGATCCTGTGATAAAGGCAGAGCCTTGCCCTGCAGGCAGGCCAGGACCCTCCAGAGACACAGGGCTAGATCCCGGGCTGAAGATGGTGACAGATCCAGGCTCAAAGCTTGGGTAGTGCAGCATTCGTCTCCAGGCTAGCTTAACCCTAGGGTAGGGTTATTCTGTCTACAGCTGACAGGGACGATGGTGGCATGATGCCTTCTGCTTGACCTTGGCAACCTGGAGGATTTGAACTTCCTGAGATCCAGGCTGTCCTTGGTTTTGCTGCTGCGGCAGGGGGACACTGAGGTAGCTCACACATTTCTCTTCCTACTGTGTTCCCCAGGTAGTTCAGCAGCTGACTTTGAGTGCAGGATCCCATCCTTTGAAGGCAAGCAGCAGCTGGGAGGAGAAACAACCTGGCCTAAGACTGGAACCAGGTAGGCAGCCCCTAGCTAGACTCAGAAATCATATAGAGAAGTGGGGCCAGGAGGGACCTTCATGTTCAACACCCTGCCTGAGACAGGATCAGCCCTATCCAAACCATGCATTACAAATCCATCGTCCAACTGCTTAGTAAAACTGCTGTCCACCCTGACACAACACAAGGCGTTGCATTTAAACCTGCCCCAGGGAAAGCAGGGGGATCACGGCAGCCAGCATCCTGCTGCTGTTACAGGTTGTTAATACACACTCCAGAGATCCCAGGTAGGGGCTGTGGCACTATTATAGAGAAAGGCAACCCCCCCCCCCCAGTTGGTACTAATCTGATTAGGGGGGAATATTCCTTCCTAACCCCAAATCTGGCTTTGGTTGAATCTGAGCAGAGGGGCGAGACTGTCTAGCCAGGGCCAGGTTTTGGTCCCTGCAGGAGCGTTGGCACAGCCCAGTCGCCATCCCCAGCCTAGGCTGCAACCAGCACTCAGTGCTTCCAAGGGTGAAAAATAACCCTCTGATCCATGTATTCACATAGGGCCAAACAGTAGGCAGCCATGTAGTGAGAGGCTGGGTGAGAGTAGGTGCACTGAGGGGTTGGGGTTACATTTGTCGAGAGAAGTCTAATTTTTAATTTGCTCTCATGAGAGTAGCGGGGCCTTTGGTGTCACTTGCGTATATATCTTTCATTATATAGGCCAATATAATAGAAGCTGTGTATAAGGGACACCCAATATAGGCCAGTGGATAATGTTACTGGGCAAGGGTCATGTCCTCCTCGCCTTGGACAGCTGCCTAGAAAAAACGTGTGTTCTGCTACACACGGGTGGTACAGAAAGCGATCATTTGAAGCCAGCATTAGAAGGGGTGACGTCACAGATGAACTGTGAGAATGACAAGCCCAATGAAAATGCCACCAAAAGAACTGCCTTGGGTCCAGGAGGGCCTAGCTATAGCCTGACCCTAATGCCAAAGGCAAGATACAGAGGCCAGGAGGATGAATGCAGAGGGTCATACAGAGAAGCTGGAATGTTGTTTCTTCAGGCAGCGTCCCACAAGGGTGTCATGGAGCAGAGGATGACCCACGTGGGATCTTCCGTGTGTGATGGGCTTCAGGACAGCCTGGCAGTGACTGTGATGGAAATTCACACCTCTCTGAGGGATCAAACAGCACAGAAATCCCCAGATGGCAGCCAGGAAGGAAGGACAGAGCTAGGAATAAGACCACAGCAGGTGGAGGGGTCTGGAAGGTAGGCTGGAAGGAAGGTACCCTGGAAAACTCAAAAGCCTGCAGGTGAAAGGCAGGAGAGGTTTGTTCATGCTAGGATGAGAAGCTTGCCCAGGTATGGAAGGGGTTAGTAGATAAAGGTGCCAGCAGGTGGCACTCGCGAACACGCAGCCCAGGCCAGGGAGGGGGTTGAAGTGCCACAAAACTTGCTGTGTGCAGTGCAAATGGCTTCCCCTGCCCAACAATTCGCATCCGCTTCTAACAGTGCCAAGTGAGTGTGGGTTGAGGAAAGTCCCTGCAGGGAATTGTCCTCTGTGTGGGCCATGTGGAGAGAGCCTCTCCTCCGTGCTCCTGGTCCAGGCTGCTTGTGACTCAACCCGGCAAGCTGCAGGGTCTGTTTCTGCCTCCCCTAGGGAAGATTCCTAGCTGTGAACACCTAACCTTGACTGGCCTGGATGGGGAAAGTTTATTTACCTAGCTTGGCTTAGTAACACGCCAGGAAGCGGCAATCCGGGTTCATGATTGTAGGAAAGTTGAGCTGGAAGGGACCTTGGGAGATCAAGGCAGGATCAGTCAACCCCAGGACGCATGGACCATTGGGGCACCTTGGATGTGGCAATAAGTTGCCTCCATTCTTCCTGGTCTCTTGCAGTCCTTGTACAATCAGTTGGTTTGAATCCCATTCGGTCTTTGATGTTGGTGGTCCGGCTTATCCTAGGTCCTCTTCTTCACCCATCCACAGCACCCTCCAGGATTAAGTTGGCAAAAGTGCCAGGCCTTCTTGCTACATGTCCAAACCACTGCATCTTTCTTCTTATGATTTCAAGTAAGGGTTTATATTTGCTGACTTTTTGTCTGATCTGATCTTTTACAGATTTGCTTGTTCTGTGTGAAGTCTAGGGTGTGTGGGGAAGTCTTCTGAAGCACTGAATTTCAAAGGGCTCAATTTGTTTTTCCAAAGCTCTCGTGAGAGTCCTGGTCTCGCAGCCATAGAGTGTTGTTGAAATGACAATGGCTTGAAATGACAATGGCATATAGTAGGCAGAGTTTCATTTTCATTGTGATGTTGCTGCTAGTCCAGGTTTTCTTCAGCTTTGCTAGTTGTCCAATGGCTGTTCTTGTTTTTACTTCTTTTCCTGATGTAGCATCTTCTGGGATGCTTGCTCTAAGGTATTTAAAGTGTGTGACTTTTTCCAGCTTCTTAAGACCAGTTTTTACTGATGCATTTTCATTGCTATTGGCGGATGTTACCGTTACTTTGCTGTTCTCCACACTCCTTTCTATTCCATATCTCTTTATGCAGCCATTCTATTATTTCCGTAAGCTCTTTTGCAGTTCCAGCCATTAAATGTTATCAGCAGGATCAGCCCTTTCTAAATCATCCCAGCCAACCTGCTCTGGAAAACCTCCAAGGATGGAGATTTCACAGCTTCTCTAGGCAGCCTGTTCCAAGGCTTGGCCACCCTCATGGTCAGGAAGTTCCTCCTCCTCTTCAACCTCAGTTTCTCCTGCTGCAGCTTGAGGTCTTTACTTCTTACCCTGTCCACTGCGACCACAGAGGAAAGCCCATCTTGGTCCTCTCTGTTACCACCCTTGAGGGATTTGAAGACTGATCTCGGGCTCATGGGAAGTCCTGGGAACCTGTGTACTGACCCTGGCATTTCAGCAGATTGACCACCTGGGGAAGGTGAAGGCAGAGGCTGAAGAGGGATTTTAAGAGCAAAGCTGCATGCATACAGCCATCCATCCTGCTACACCCTATAGGGGAGGTCCTCACACCAGCTGATCATATTACACTGATTGCTGACCCACTACCCCTTCTCCACCACAAACCAGTCCCTGCAGGACCTCCTTGCTGCTGGAGGCTGGCCAGGTGCTGTGGATGCATCAGGCCCTCACAACACCCAAGGGAGGGGAGTGAATGGCACCTGGGACTCAAGTCTCCATCAACAGCTGTTCCTCCCCTAAGGCTACACTGTCCTCTCCTCACTTCCTGGTCTTCTGGGCATAGCCAGCTCAGGCACTTCTCTCCCCTCCCATCGTCTCTGCACAGGCTGGAAGGACCATTGGCAGCACAGCCCTTACTCTCGTGGAGCTCATGAGCTGGGAAAACAATACCTGACTTTGCCTGTTGTCCCCTAATGAGGCAGGACTCACTGCCATGGCTCTGCAGCTCCTGTAGCCATTAGCCTCTGAAAGTAGGTCCTTGCTCGCCTGCTTCCTTCCAGCTGTTGGTCTGTCAGTCAGCAGTGCAGGCCCTGGAGATCCTTGGCTGCACCCACCGTCTCCATCCACTCCCATCTGTCACGTGCCTTGTCTTCCAGTTGCCTGCATTTGCTTTCTGTAGGTTTCTCCTTCATCTGGAAGGCAACCTCTGCTGCACTTGAACCCCATAACTCAAGAACGGTGTGGAAGAGCTAATTGCCTTGCCTGATGACCCAGCTGGGCACTGTCAGAGTTTCAGAGCTGGCTGCTAGGGAGTGCAGCCCCCTGCATTGAAGTCCAGCTGTGGTAGCAGACTGCAGGCCAGCCACCAGTTGCACCGGAGGTCTGGTGCGGTGAGCCTTCCTGGTTCTGTACTGTTTGGTTTTCTGGTCTCGGACCCTGCTTGGTTTTGCTTCTGGACTCTTGGCCTTTGGGTCATAGCCTTTGCATCTGGTAAGTCAGTCTGTGGACTGTGACTTGGCTTGTGACCTGGACTCTGCCTCTGGATCCCCTCTCTTTGGATCTGGTGAGTTGGATTCTAGCTTCTGCTCTTTCCCAGTGGCCTAACCACTAGGCAAGACCACCTACCACCCTGTCTGTACCCATTGGACAGACCCAGAGGGACTGTAAATCTCTGGCTTGGGGGATCCATCCATCTCTCTCTCTCTTTTTCTCTCCACCCTTCTTCCAGCCTCTGACCCACCCCTATCTATCTGCACTGGATCCGTTCAGCAGGCTCTGACTGAAATTTCCTTCTGTTGTTTGTCTTGGCCGCAGCAATGTCCAGAAAGGGAAATGTCTTCTATGTTCGAGAGTCCGGGCAGATTCCTGTCCAGAGTCCTGGGGTCTCGGTATCTGTGGTCTGATTTGAGTCCAACTGCTGGTGCGGATTTGTGCAAAGGGCAGATCTGGTTTCCCTGCTTCCCTCCCGCCGCTCCCCCACACACATGCATTTCCCCATAGGTTATAAAGAGAGATGTTCACGTGAATGTGGGCTCTATCTAAATGCTATTGCATATAGCAGGGTTGAAAATCCCTCTGGCTAGTGACACCAGGGGGAGGTAGCAGGGGAGCCTGTGGCCTTTGGATTTAAGCCCTCGCCTGTGCTAGTGCATGAAAACCCAGAGCTGCACATCCAATGCCCCCCAGCCCTCCTGAAGGTCCTGACTGAGAGGTCTGAAGTGCTTCCAAATCAAGCTTTGCCCTGCCCACCTCAGCAGTGAAATGAGTTGTCCCAGCCTCAACCACAGCACAGCAGCCTGGGCACCTTTGGGACCCACCCATCATACAGCCCCTGGCATGGTGTGAGAGCTGGCAGGAGTATTGCAGGATGAGAGGGTGGTCTCCATAACAGGTTTCCAGAGAACCTAGGTGTATTTCTGACTTTTCCACATGGGGTCATTCTGCCTCCTGGCAGCCTGGGCACAGACGTGGGCACTCAGTTTGCGTACATCAGGGAAGAGAAGGTGACCTGTGGGGAAGGGTAAAAAATGCCCAAGATGACCAAAAATTCTGCTGCAGAGATGACTAAAAGGAACCAGGATTCCCAGGTGAATTCAGTGCCTGAAAAGAAAGGCCTGGCAATATTACCATCACTAGGGAGGTGTGAAAGGGCATTTAGCATTCCTGTCACTTTAAGAGGAGAGAAGGCTCTCTAGAAATAGCTCAGGCAGCCATCAAGGAAGTCACCTGACCAGAAAGGGAGGGACTTGAGGGATATATAAGCCCAGGGCCTGGTGTAGGGAGGCAGTCTCATCCAGGGAGCTGATAGGGAAGGAGCTCTTGAGCAGGCTATGGTGAGAGTGACACTGGCTTAAGCCAAGTATGTCTGGGGATTGGCAGCTTTGGGGTAGAGAGTGTCTGGGAGTTTGTGGAAGGGACTAAAGGGAGCTGAGGAGGTCCTAGCTGGCCCAGGGAGAGAGGTGCTGGAGGGCCCATAAGACAGAGAGCGAGAGCAGGGGCTAGAGGCCCTGGAAAGAGAGCAGAAGGAGAGCCTGGGGAGCAGGTAGGGTCAGGATGCTCATAGGTATCACTGGCCTAGGAGTGGGTCCAGGGCTCAGGAAGGGCTGAAGTCAAAGAAGGGCCATAGCCAGAGTCTGGTGAGGCTGGAGAGCCCATGGGTCTCAACTGGCTTAGGAGTGGGGCCAGGACCTAAGCAGAAAGACCGAAGGGTGGGAGGGTCATGGCCAGAGACTGAGGGGGCCACAGTGTCCATAGCTGAGAGAGGGGTTGATGTAAGGACAAACAGAGCCAGGAGCCCATAGCTTGTGGGGTGGTTGTGATGTGATTAGCATATGTGACATCTGAAAGGCATAGGTGTGGGTACCAGGGAGGATGGAGCCCATCTCATTAGCTGTTAAGGTGATGAGTAATGAAACCTAAGCTCAGGAGTGGATGAGATTTCAGTCGGGGATCCCAAGGGCAGCCTTGTTTTTCAAAAAACATATTTCAATCAAGGTGTGGCAAGAAAGTGAAGAGGGATTGCCAAGCGAGAACAGGGTTGACAAGGGCTGAGGGGTCTCCAGAGGCTTCAAGGCCACCCTTGGAGTGGGATCTTGTTACAGGAGAGGATTTGACTATTAGCTGTTGGGCATTAGAATGCCACTTGCACCCCAGTGCCACCTTTCACCTAACCCATGAGGACTTACCAGGTGAAACACAGTTCCTGATGACAAATTAATAACCTGTGTTGCTTCAAAACAGCTGTTGCCAGCTGAGTTTCAACCCTAACAAGGGAGATGAGCCAAAGTGGGCAGTGGTATGGAACAGATTGGATGGATCGATTCCTCTGGTCGGCATCTTGGAGAGAAGCTGGATGGGCCTGGAGTGGCCCTAATCCCTGCTTTCCCTAGGAGAAAGATCTGCTTTCTGGAATTTAAGACGGGAAGAGCTCAACAAGGAGGCCTGGTGACTTGGGGAGAGGCTTACTGATGAGGGGGAATTACTAACCAGTGCTCGGTATCTTTTTTATATTGGCCTTATGGATATGCTGCTACTCCTGATGCACTTGGCTCAGAGGAGCCCAGATGGAGATGACCAATGCCTTGGTCACAGTGTGCCTCTTGTGTGGCCATGAATGTTCCCATGAACCCAGGGCAGCTTCCATCTCATGGTCTAGCTTCTCCATGGGTGGTTTGTCATTCCTCTTCATTCCACAGATGTCAACAGCCCTTCTTTTTAATAGTCTTAATGTTTCACCAATCAAGCTAGCCTTTGTCCTGCCGTTCTGCTGCCTGTTACCTGCTCCTCTTAAAGTAGGAAGGAATTTTACCCCTTAGTCATTTTGGTATGGACTGGAAGGGTTTTTGCTTTCCCAGGTGGAGGCCGTGCCCCCTGACTACAGAGGATCTGGAGTGTATATTAACAAACTTTTATAGAAGCAGGATGTTGACTGCCATGGTCCCCCCTGCTTTCTGTAGGGCAGATTCATGTGTGATGTCTTGTGTTGTGTCAGGGTTGATGGTAGTCTTACGAAGAGTTTAGATGATAGATTGTATAGGAAGGCTTGGATGAGGATGATCCTGCTTCCAACAGGGAGTTGGACTAGATGACCTTTGGAGGTCCCTTCCAGCCCCACTTCTCTGCAACTATGATCCCTTCTTCACGGTCTTGATGTTCCCCCAATCAAGCTAGCCTTTATTCTGCCGTTCTGCTGTCTGTTTGCTGCTCCTGGTGATGAAACTCCTAACTCACAGCCCTGCAGATTCTTTTGAACTCCCTCCAATAAAATTGTTTGTTTTTGCTTCAATCTTAACTGAATAATCCAGCCTTGGGACCCTAGTGTATTAGTAAAGCTTCTGGTTTATTTTTAACTGGAGACAAATGTGCTGTTTTATATGGGATGATACCCCTCACCATCCCCAATCCTCACTTCAAAATCCTGGATACGGTCCCCCTGCATGCATGCAATTCAAGTGCTCGACCACCTCCACCAAACTCCTATTCATCCTGCTCTTGAAAGCCTCCTATGAAGGGGATTGGAGCAGTCACTAACTCAATATGATGGGAAACTCCCTTCTTGAGAGCACGGAGGCAGAAAGGGATCTTGGAGTCATTACCGACTCCAAGATGAACATGGGCTGACCGGACCTTGTCGTGCATCCACAGGTACATCTCTAGCAGGGCCAAGGAGGTGATCCTCCCCCTCTACGCGACACTGGTCAGGCCACAGCTGGAGTACTACAGTACTGCCCAGTTCTGTGCGCCCCGCTTCAGGAGGGATGTGGACTACATGGAGCGGGTCCAGAGAAGGGCCACCGGAATGATCTGGGGACTACAGGGCAGACCCTACAATGAGAGACTGTGAGACCTGAACCTGTTCAGCCTTCACAAGAGAAGGCTGAGGGGGGACCTGGTGACTGTCTGTAAACTCAGTAGGGGGGAACCAGAAGGGTTTGGGAGAGACCTTGTTTCCCCAAGCGCCCCCAGGCATAACAAGGAATAATGGCCACAAGTTGTTGGAGAGTAGATTTAGATTAGACATCCGTAAGAACTACTTCACAGTCAGGGCGGCTGGGATCTGGAACCAACTTCCAAGGGAAGTGGTGCTCTCTCCTACCCTGGGGGTGTTTAAGAGGAGGCTTGATGCCTACCTAGCTGGGATCATTTGAGCCCAGTTTCTTTTCTCCTGCCCAGGAAGGGGGTTGGACTTGAAGATCTACAAGGTCCCTTCCAACCCGACTTCTATGATTCTATGAAGAAGCCTGGGGCAGTCTGGAAGCTTGCAAGGGTTACAGCCCAGCCAGTGGCTGTAAGGGGTGATTGCAGGCTGCCTAGGCAATAGGGTCATCTGAGAGAGATAATTAGCTGGCAGGAAGATAAGGCTCCTAAGAAGTGGACCCAAGGGGAGAGATTTCTAGGGGATGGCACCACGGAGAGGGAGCTGAGCTCCTAGGGAGAGGAGCTAGAGACATGCAGATGGCTGAGAGCAGAGAGCCAAGAGGACGAGAACTGTTGGGTCAGCTCATGATGGAGCCTGGGGATCACACCTGGACTGCTGCTATCCTGAGAGTTGGCCTGAAAATATGAAGAGGACCACAGGATGTGAGAGGCTGTGGGTGCGTTGGAGACCACATACAGTTTATGCTGTGTTGACTCCTGCCCTCGAGGCAGCGACAGCCTGTAGGAGAACATGGAAGGACAGTTTAATGAGCTAATTAACCCCAAACCCACTACAGCTTCCCCTGGTCACTGTTTTCCACTGCCTGGTCTCCAGAAAGGAGGTCCCTCTTCCCATGAACCCTTACTTTCCAGTGATTTCCTTCAAGATCTTCAGCAGGATGCCTGCCCCTTTTCAGTGGGGGTTGTGCCTATCCCCTTGCTTTTGGCTGAGTTTTGCTGTGAGCAGCCTCCTTTGCATAGCTCTTCAGAGACCAAGCTGAGCAGGTGCAAAACCAGCAGCTTTCGCAAGCTGGGCGGGGGGTGAGCAATATCGCCACAAAGGCAGTACCTCGGCTGGGGGCTCCTGCCTTCACAGACGAATACCTTGATCTCTCCACCAAGGCCTCTCAGCCCCTCATCAGCCGTGTGCGGTCTCTCGAGAGCTATGCACCTGACTCTGGCTGCCTGGGTGCTATCAGCAGCTGAAACCACAATGTGAGCCCTCTTGCTTGCTTGAGGTAGATTGGTATCTAATGCAAAGAAAAAAAAATGAAGGGGCTTGTTATCATTCTCTGTCTTTGGCATCTCTGTTTATCTCCCGGAGGGGTAAGAAGCTAGAGGCAAGACTGTGAGAACAGGTACAGTGACTGAATCCAGCATCTGATAGCACCATGGATACAGCCCAACTCATCGACTCAAGGGGTTCGTTTAAATTAAGCCAGTTGCCCTAAGTCTCGCTGGCTCAAGTGGGTGGATAAAAAGCTCTTAGCAGGCCGTGCTCAAGCCTCACTGACTGGTGGGTGCAGAAAAGGGCCCATCTGATGAGAACCTAGGGAAGGTGGTTACTTGCTTTTCCCTCCCTGGGCTCTCAAGCTTTGTGATCTGCCCAGGAAAGGCGTTAAACTGCCGTACCATCTGCCCCAGCAGTGGCTGCTCAGGTGCTTCCACCATTTTTCTCAGCTGCTGTTCCAGCTACTGAGCAAAAACAGACGGGGAGCGAGGATGGGAGAAGACAAACCTGGGGTGCAGCTGGCACCTTCTCTACAACCGCAGCAAGGCGGCTGGAAACAAATGCAGCATAGCCATCAAATGCAGCATGGCCATCAGCTACCTGCTGCCTGGGTGTGGAAGCAGATGTGAAGCCTTGTGTTGCTCTGCCCAGACTAATGCCATGAAACGTGCACAGAAAAAGCAATCAGAGCTACAGAGCTGCACTGGCGTGGTACTCATCTTGGCTAGCTATGGCCTATGAGAGGCATTTGGGCATCAGGGCAGCATTAAGGCCTGGAGACTAGCATATGAGAGCACCCAGGCAGTGGCTTGGGGGTGCCCAGTGGACTGGAAAGTACCTGCCTAGTTGTGTTTGGCTCCTGTTAGCAATCCAAACCACCCCACCCCTGGACAGGGCAGGGCACAGAAGCAAGCCGAGGTGTGTGGGGGGGGGCTCTACCTGCAGTGCGGAGCTGTGGTTTCCCGGTGATCTGATAAGTGCCCTCCCGTGCACCAAGGGCGGAAGGGAAGGTGTGTTCAGCCTTCATGGGCGTTTTGCTTCTTGCTTCCTGTAAACCCCCCCCCCCCAGAAAACCCAGGGCACAAACTTTCTTTGCCCCAAGCCTCTCTACTTCTGTGCAACCCCCCACAACCTAGAACCCCCTGTTTCTGAAGTCCTAGCCTATCCATCCTGCTCTCGCTGCCCCATCTCAGTCACGGGGCACTGCAGGGTCTCCAGCTGTGGGTACTTAGAGGGGCACCATCGCTGTGGTAGCTGGATCCTGCCACCCTGGAGGCAGGTCCACATGGATGTTGGAGGCACAGAGCCATTGAGATATGCTCAGCCCCCATGGATGGCCTGTGGCCCCCGGCCAAGCACTGCTGAGAGTCTGCATAGTGTTGCAAAGCAAGCACCAGCCCAGAACTGGAGCCAAGTGCCCGGAGGACCATCTTCCTTGTCGGGGGCAGCCCCAGCTTCCCTTCTGAGTGTGCCCGCATGCTCCCTGCAGACAGATGCCCATTTCCCTTGGGCCAGGAGCAGAAGAAGCTGCTAGTTCCAGCCAAGTCCTTGACTTGCACTATGTTCTCAGGGCGGATGGGTTCGGTGACGGTAGCAAAGGACCTGAAACAGGACTTTCTGGGGCACCTTCCCAGTGGAGAGAGAGGGCAGGGGTGAGTGCTGGGATCCTGGGTATGCAGCACAGTGGGCACCACTTTCCAGCACTCTCTGGGCCCAGGGCTCTTCTGAGGCTCCTTGCTGCTTGGTCTTCTTCTTGAGGAGGCACTGTGATGTCCCTCACTGAGTCTGTTCCCTGCTCCCTTGCTGCTTGCTCCTGGCTGTGTAGAAGTCTGTCGTCTTCACTTGCCTACACAGGGGTCTCCAGCCCATCACAATGGGGATTTTCTGTGAGTGACATGGTGAACCGAGGAAACGCCCCTAATGCCCCCTCCATGTTGTGCCCTGCTGTCTCCTCCACCCTGTGACTCACGACAGCTCCAGCTTGCCACAGAGCAGAGAGCAACATCCAAATCCTCCGGACCAGCTCTGGCTGTCATGAATACTTGCGCCCCTCAATTCCCGGCTTGACGGAGCTCCTCGCTGCTTGCTTGGATCCTGGAAACAGAGGCCAAGGGGCACGAAGGTTGCCGGGGATTTGAAGGCAAGTCCCAGGCATCTTTTTACCAAGCCCTTCCCTCCCCGTGGCAGAAGGGCGGGCCGGAGTCTGGGGCTGCTGTGAAATAATAACAGAGCACGGTACAAAAAGTGGCTGCGAAATCTCTCCTGCGTTTCCTGTGAGCTTGAAGTCAGGCCTCCCTGGACGCTGCTTCATTCCTTCTCTCCGGCAGCTGTTCCTCATTTCCCAACCAGAGTCTTCCTGTTGTGGTGGAACATTTGAGTCTCCCCTCTGGGGGGCTGGGGAGGGGGAAGTGAGAGAGCATGTCAGGGGAATGGGAACAGCTGCTTGCCATTCCACCCCCCAGTACAATCCTATCCCCGTTGCAGCTATATATAGCTTCAGACAGGCCAAGCCAATGGAGCGGGTCCGGGGTGAAGCATCGGCGAAGAGATCTCAGCTGGGGCTGCCGTGAAGCCCAAGGAGCGGTACCTCTGGAAGGGCTCTGTCCTCGGGGCACAGAGACGACGAGCCATCTTGGTGGCTTCCATCCAGTTGCGTTTCTCCAGGAGGCCAGACAATGCCATCCATTGCGGTATTGGGTCCCTTCCTGGCTGGGATGAGCTGAGCCTGCGTGCTCTTTGTTCTTCCTATGGTCTGTAGAAAGCACAGGGCATAGATAGGTCCCAAATGATCTTGTCCGCTCACTAGGCACTAAGCAGCCAGGCCTGGCCCCAAAGGCACTGTCTGTCTACTGGTTGTCTCATGGAGCTGGGAGGGAATGTCCTTCCCTGCCTTCCCCCTGCTGCTCCATTTGTCAGGGGGATTTATAAGTCTCCCGTAGGGGAACTGGATGTTAGCTGCTGCCTAGGCTGGGGATGGCAACCCAGGCTGTGTCCACGCTCCTGCTTTGACTTAAAGCTGGAGGGTCCTGGCTAGAGGGTCTTGGCCCTCCACTTGGGGTCAGACAGATGCTGCGTTTGGGGTCAGGAAGAAATTTTATGCACTGGTCAGATCTGTGCAGACTGGGGTGAGGGTGGGGGTGGGGGGTTGTCTTGCTCTGTAGAGGGGCACAGTCTCTACCCAGTATCTCTTGAGAATATATTAACTCCCTTTGCAGCAGCACGATGTTGGCAGCCATGGTCCCCCTGCTTGCCCTGCGGCAGTGTTGGATGTGATGTCTGGTGCCGTGTCAGCACTGATGGTTGTTTTGTTCAGAGGCTGGATTATACATCTACATAGGATGGTTTGGACAGGGTTGATCCTGCCACGGCCAGGGGGTTGGACTAGATGTGACCTCTGGAGGTACCTTCTAGCTCCACTTCCCTATGCACTGCCAAGCTGATGGCTTCTGGACATGGTGAGCATCTCTAGAGGGATCACTGCCTACATAAAAGGATGCTGTGTAATGCCTGTACGTCGCAGTGCTGCCTCTTTGTTTACCAGGGAAGGGGGCATTTCTCCTCTGTCCCACTCCCCCATACCTCAAGTGAGCACTGCCTTCACACCACTCTGCTTCCCCGAGGAACCTGAGCGCATTTCTCTGTGGCCCTATATAGATGCTGCCACTCCATGCTCCTGTCCCAGGGTAACCAGCTCGTCCTGGAGGCTCTATCAAGGCCTTTCCCCTTCCCCTTCCCTTTGTTCTTGCTGGAATCCGGAGCAAACGCTTTATTTACAGCCTGGCTCGGAGCTGCTGGGAGTATTTTTAGCCACCCGGACTTGCAGACATAATTCTTCTCTCCTCAGAGATACAAACCTGCTCCTTTCCTGCCATCTATGGAGAAGCTGCTCTCAGCAGTCTTCTCCCCCGCCTGGATCTCTGGCTACATGTGCGCTGGCCTCACACAGGCTTCCTTCTCCTCTGCCCTGCCTTGGAGCTGTCCTGGGCCTCTCCAGGGCCCAGGCCACGGCAGCCCCCTACCTTCTTAGCCCAGTGCAGACACACTTACCCCAGGTCTGTCTCTTCTGGGATAAAGTTACACCATGAAAAAATCACACTGTCTTCCTCCCAGGCTGACTTACCCCGGAGTAAATTCCTATCTGTCCTGCCTTCTGCACCAGGTTTAACTCAGCCCAGACTGCGGGTGATGTCTTTGTTCTGCAATTTCCTATCCCGTCCATATTTTAAAGGCCTACTGCCTGAGAACAGCTACCCACAGGTCGGTGATGGAGGGCCTGGGGAGGTTACAGTGTCGGCCACGGGCTTGTGCATCTTTCTGCAGCCGATATCGGAGCAGCATCCACTTGTTCTGCCATGTGGGCATTGCCCAGTCTGGCCAGTGCGGACAGCAGAGGGCCATTGCTAGTGGATGATGGCAGAAAAAGCTATAAGCAGGGGTGAAAGGGTCCTGGCTTCCTGTTTCAATGCACTTTTCGGATTAAATACCCACTGTGTGGTAGATTCCTTGTCTATCACATGGGAGGCCTGCGTCTGATTCCTGGATGTGCACATAACTACAGCTATCAAGGGGCTGAACGTCCAGACTCAGTCTGGCCTTCAGATTCTGTCTCGAGGATCGACAGTTGCCTACTATACACTAAATGTCTGATTTAAACAGTAAAAAACCCCTAAAAGTCTTGTTTAAAACAGGGCTTATGGATTCTTATCGCATTATCTGGGTTAGCTTTGCTGGCCCCTTTGCTCCTACGGGTTTACTGCTGCTTTGCTTGTTCTCTCCTAGCGCTTCTCTCTCCCCTCAATGCCCTTGTCTCTTGTATTCTCATTTCCCTCTCCTCATACACAGCTTTCTGCCCATCCTTTTGCAGTGGACCTTCAGCTTGTGGAAGCTTGCGATATCTGTATCTACGTGCCACGAAGGAGAAGGAAACCACCTTTTCTTTCCTTCTCTCCACAGAAGGATCTGGACCAGCGGCTTGAAGTTGTGGCAAAGTTGGTTTAGATTGGATCTCAGGAAAAAATTTTCTGCTGTTACATTGCTGAAGTGGTGGAATAGGTGCCTGGGGTGGACTCTCTATCGCTGGAAGTGTTCAAGAAGAGGCTGGGCAGCCATGGGTCAGGGATGATCTAGGTGTAGCGATGCCTATGTTCCAGTATGGGGATTTTTCACTGGGCTTTGCCAGTTGCTTCCTCTGTGTCTTTCTGCTATGTGTCAGGGTGTTTTTAAGCCTTCCTAAGAGACATTGGGTGTTGGCTGCAGCCCAGGCTGGGAATGGCGACTGGGCTGTGCTAAAGCTCCTGCTGGGACCAAAGTCAGAGGTTCCTGGGTAGAGAGTCTTGCCCTTCTGCTCAGAGTCAGACTGACACTGCATTGGGGTCAGGAAGGGATTTCCCTCCCCTGTCAGATTGGTATGGGATTTGGGGCGCGGGAGTCCCTTTCTTTGTAGCTAGGGGCACGGTCTCTGCTTGGGATCTCTGGAGTGAATATTAATATTAACAACCTGTCACAGCAGCGGGATGCTGGCAGCCATGGTCCCCCTGCTTTCCCCAGGGCAGGTTCAAGTGTGATGTCTTGCGTGATGTACTTGACAGGAGTGTCACAATATGTTATATTATGGATTGTACAAGATGGTTTGGACAGGGCTGATCCTGCCTTAGGCAGGGGTTTGGACTAGACGTGAACTCTGGTGGTCCCTTCTGGCCCCACTTCCCTAGGATGCTATGATCTATAACTATATTGGTTAGTCTATAATGTGCAAAGCTACCTGCCTTCTACCTGACTTCAGACTAACATAGCTGACTAGGTTTCTGCTGAGGGATAAAAGGGGCCTTGGTTCTTCTCTTGGGATTTGGATCTCCAGGCCCGGAGCCCATGGCATGCAGAAATTCCTCCCCAGCAGTGAAGAATATGCTGCTTCCAGGACTGGAAAAAAAAATCCCTTCTGACCTTATTTCCAGTTGTCATCATGGGTGTCTCCCACCCTGTGCTGTGATGTCCTTTACCTGGGCAGAAGGCACTGGCTGCTCCTCAGTTCTCTGCTGATGCTGTTTTGCAGTCTGCAGACAGAAGCACATTGGCCTGGGACCGTATTCCCAGACAGTCTGAGCCCTGTGGGGCCTTTAACCCTTCCAGCAGAGCAGGAGCCCCCAAGTCCCTTTCATTCACACAAAGAGGATCAGCCAGCCATGTGGATCCCGGCACTCCCAGCTCTCCCTCTGCCTCTTTGTTGTTAGGCAGGGACCTGATACTGGAGAATGTGAGCGAGCGGTGACAGGCTGGTGGACTAAGTCCATCATTGTCCCCCCTGCTCCTAGAAAGAAGCATGCTGCGGCTCCATTGCTTTTGCATCTCACCCGGCCTGGAGCAGATCTTCGGCCACAAAAAATAGCCCCTTGATAAGCAAATCCCCTGGGGTGTAAGGAAATGCGAGGCCGCTGCCCTGCTGCATTCACAGAAGCGGTGAAAGCCCCATTCATGCTTGCAAGACAGCCTGGCCAAGGGGAGGGGGAAAGCTCCAGATTTAGCACCGTGACGTCTGTTCTCTGCCTGAATAGGCTTTTCTCCCCTGCCCTTTTCCCATGAGAAGCTCTGACCTGGCCAAAGGCCCTGAGGGGAAACTCCCAAAGGGTTTGACCCTGGGGGCAGTGTGGGCCCAGCTCTTTGGCAGGCAGGCCCCTCCGATCCCTTCCTCCACCTGATCTGCTGCTCAGCTTTCTGCTCCTTGCTCCATGTGCCTCAGAGTTGCCTGTCCCCTCCCCGAGCGCATACAGGCTGCCTCTGCCCTCATGGGGCATCAGACAAAGGGACACCAGGCAAGAGGCTCAGTAGAGGAAAGATGGAACTTGGGACTGGCAGTGGGGAAATCTGGGCACATCACTTTTGATCTGGGCTTCCCGTTTCCCATCCTGGTGAGGGCTGGGGCATCTTAGTGGGTCTAGGTCATGGGTGGATGTAGGATTTTGAAAAGAGGGGTGGAGATAGTGTAATGCATCAATGCATAGACCACAGCACACGTTTTTTCTCCTGTTAAACTAGAAACTTTATTAATAGAATAAAGCACCTTGGGCTGTATTGTTCATTTTGAGATTGAAAGGAGCAGTGGTCTCAAGTTGCAGCAAGGGAAGCTTAGCTTTCGGTTTTAGGGAAAACTTTCTTACTAGGAGGGAGGTGAAGCACTGGAACAGGTTACCTAGGGAGGTTGTGGAGTCTCCATCCTTGGAGATTTTTAAGACCCAGGTAGACAAAACCTTGGCTAGGATCTAGTTGGGGCTGGTCCTGCTTGGAGCAGGGGGTTAGTCTAGATGGGACCTCCTGAGGTCCCTTCCAACCCTCATGTTTGCCGATTCTATGAAACAAAAACGGATAAATGCACATTCCAGTAACATTATAATTCACTATATCCTGTCTTGATGTATAAAAACAAGCTAGACAAATACAACTGGAAGATGTCTCATTCCTCCTGAAGTCATTAAGATTACATGTACAGGTTCAGAAACACATACCACCCACCTACATAATCACACAGGTGAGTTCCTAACTTGGATGGTACTGTATGTGTGTGTTTGGGACACTTGGGATACCTGAGGGAAGGTTAAGGTGAGAAAGAAAGTGTAAAGAGTGAAAGTTGCTGGAACTGGGATTAGAACTGGTAGACTAGAGAGAAGCTGGACTGAGGAGCTGAGGCTTGGGGTTACTTAAGGTCAAGTGGCCCCAGGGTTACTCGAGGTCACTGGTGCAAGGGGAAAAGCCTGGTGATGAGGAGAAGACAGCTGGGAGTTTGGGGGCGCAGATAAGTGGTGGCAAGGAGGAAACTGTCAGAAAACAGACAAAAAACCAACTCAGGGTTTCAAAATAACAGGTTTATTAAACAGACAATGCACTACACAGCCCTATAAAGTTATTGGTTCTCTCTCTCTCAATGGCAGCAGGAGAAAGAAACTCAGTGGAAGAGCTGGAGTCCAGGTGGGGAAGAGAAACAGAGTCCAAGTCCTTGGTTGAAGAGGGTGGGGGGTGATGGCTACCTGTCCAGGCTGGAAAGGGGTCCTTGTCCAGTAGGTGTTGTCCAGAGTGGGGGGTCGCCGGCAGGGCCTCTTGGTGAATAGGTGGTGTGGCATGGTGTTGGTCCAGATGGAGAGGGCGTCCCAAGGAGTCAGTCTTCACTACCCCTTTTTACGGGGCAGACGACCTCTGATCTCCTATGGAGAAGGCCTGTCCTGGGAAGGTCAGTCCTGTCCCAGAGGGCTCCAAGTATTCTTACTGAGCATGTGCAGCCTTCGCACAATGGTGGGTTGCCTCATCTTTTGTTTCTTGAGTGTGGAGGGTGGTTCCAAGGGCTTGGTCATTGGTCCAGGTAGTGGTTTTGATGGTTCAGTCATTTAGAGGGAGCTATTTTTAGATCTACTGCCATTGTCTCTCAAGCACCCTCATTCATTCAGGAACCAAGTTACATAGGAGGGGTAGGTATGCATCGCAGGTTACACAACAGGGCATGGGGACAAGATGGAGACTTGACAAACAAAAAGGAAACTTGACCTGACTTGTGCTAATGTACATATGTAGGCCTAAATCATATAGTACCAGTAAAACAGTAATATAGAACAGTAAACATCAATATAAACATAATGTATTGGACTTTAGAAAAGCCTTCGACACTGCCTCTCACCCCGTTCTCATTAAAAAATTAGGTGACTGTGGTGTTGATCCCTACACAGTCAGATGGGTTGCCAATTGACTGGAGGGCCATACCCAGAGAGTGGTGGTGGACGGGTCTTTTTCGACCTGGAGGGATGTGGGCAGTGGGGTCCCCCAGGGCTCGGTCCTCGGGCCTGCACTGTTCAACGTCTTCATCAGTGACTTGGATGAGGGGGTGAATAGCACCTTGTTCAAATTTGTGGTTGACACTAAGATGTGAGTGGAGGTGGGCTCACTAGAGGGGAGGAACAAGCTGCAATCAGATCTTACAGAGGTGGGTGACAGCATGGGATTCAACACTGACAAGTGCAGGGTGCTGCTTGTTTGCCAACTCCTTGATGAGATCCATATGAAGGAGGACCTTGTTGCAGCAATGGAGAGAGCCATCGCTTGTGCACGATTCTGGAAAACTATCTAGCTTATGCCTAAGACATGAGAAGAAGAATGGAGGTGAATGTGCTGTGAGATAGAGCCTTTCTACCTTGCTGCCTTTCTAGCTGATGCTGTCCTGTTTTGCGCAACACCTCAGTAGTCACTAGATCCATACTTAAGGCACTCTCTGGAAAGGTGCCCAAAGATGAAGATAGGTGCCCAGTGGGATTTTCAGTTGCATTTAAGCAGGTTTGATGCATGACTTCCATCAGTGTAATGTTATGTAACCCCACAGCTGGTATGGCAGCAGGACATTGGCAGTTGTGGTCCCCTGCTTTCCCTGGGGCAGGTTCAGGTGTGACGTCTTGTGTTACATCAGGGATGATGGATTTGTATAGGATGGTTTGGACAGGGCTCATCTTGCCTCAAGTGGGGGTTGAACTAGAGTTGACCTCCGGAGCTCTCTTCCAGCGCCACTTCTTCTCTTTCTATTTTATGAATATATTATCGGTCAGGTCAAAATGGACTATTTCAGAATATGATTTTTATTTTTATGGAAAGTCCTGAGATTTTTATCCTGACACAGAGGATATTCAGTTTTTGAAATCACAGAAGTTCCCACATGACAGCCTTCTGGGCTTTGGCCAGCTCCAGATGTAAACGTTTAGGCTCCTGGAAAGAAGCCAGCCGGACCCTGACTATCATAGGAATTGGAGACAGTGTGGGTGAATCACTGCAGAGTAAGTGATGCCGTAGACACGCCAGATGTTGGCATGTTATTATTCTGTCTACATGCACAGATGGGAATGGGGAGGAGGGGTGATGGGATGGCGCATCTGGGCATGGCATCGGTGAAACTGTTCCCTGACCACTTCATCCAGTGCTGGCAGTCACACTTTCAACCCGACATTTGAAAGATGGAAGAGATGCAGAGAGGAGCCAGAGAAATAATTTAAGATGGGGGGGGGGGGGGGGGTGTTAAAACAATGCACATGGAGTCACGAAGGAGTTTAATCCAAAGGTGTTCAACCAGCTTGCGGGGCTTCCCAAGGGTGTGGAAATTTAGTGGTGGGGGGATTAATTGCTGCTTCTTGATGCCAAGTTTCTGGACCTGTGGTGATGTGAGGCTGGGTAATGTGGTCCTGAGTGCCAGATAGTGGTAGGTGGGCAGTGTGCGCCCAAACTGGGGTGGGGGGCAGTTTGCGATCAGACCAGGCTGGCACGGGGCCCAGATCCGGCCAGTGTGGGTGTGGGCCCACAACCATGGATGACTGGTGCCTCCTGAGTGTGGGGGGGCACCAGGTCGCTGACAGGGGTGTTTGCAGCTGACACTTCTGGGCGGTGCACGGCTGATCTCGGGGGTGCACGTGCACCCCCTTCAACCCCCTACGCGTTGCCAATGCCCACAGTCAACCCCCCATGGGATCTATACCATTCATACAGCCCACAGTGCCAGAAGGTTGGTTGCCGCTAGTTCAATCTATTGAGCTTATCACTATTTCTCTCCTTCCCCTCAAAGGGAGGCAACACTAGGGTCCATCGGGTTTTAAAGACCTGGGTAGACAAAGCCTTGGCTGGGATGATGTAGTTGGGGCTGGTCCTGCTTGGAGCAGGGGGTTGGACTAGATGTGACCTCCCCTTCCAAGCCCCCTGTTCTAATATATTAATAGACAGGACAATGGGTGAGATCTTTTCCAAGATTCATGGATACTGGGACCAAAGGCTTCGTGTACCATTAGGAGCCCCTTGATCTCTCTCCAAGCCCCTTGATTTCTCTAGGCCTCAGTTTCCCCACCTGCAGTCTCCTTTTCCTCCCACCTGCATTACCAGGGTAAGAATCCTTCCTTCTGGTGCGATTAATCGTGGCAGACGCCGCACCCCGTCCCTCGCGTTCCTTGCGGAGCGCGCAGCATTGGCACGCCACCGCTCTACCGTCATTGCTACCCATTAGGGAGCCCGGCCTGGGGAAGAAGTCGGACAAAAACCAAACAAACAAACAAACAACAAAGAGCAACTGCTCCTCGGGGACCGTTTCCCCGGGCCAAGGAACACAGGGTTATTAGCTCAGCCCGCTCGGATGCTGTATTCCGGATTGGTAACATTTCGGGAACACATTGCTAAGCTTTGACTCATAGGAACTTGGAAGGTTGGAGCCGGGGGAGGGGGTAGCGCCAGGGTTTTGAGTCTCTCGCAGGGCTTGAGTTGGCTCGGGGTTTTTTTTTTGTGAGGGGGTTTGCCCCCCTCTGGAAGAGCTGAACCTCCTCTGCTGAATCCCTGAAGGGCTGGGGTCCGGCTGTGTCCCCTGAGCTGTGACATGCAGGCCCCGAGAGGCAGCTGGGGGAGCTAAGACTCGCTCTTCTAACGCAAGGCTCTTTTTTTCTCTCTCTCTCTCTTTCCTTCTGCTGTTCCCAGGGCAGGGTTGGCTGCGCTTTCTAGGTTTGATAAAGCATTTCCTTCCATTGTCATTCTATACGGCCTCTGGGCCCTTCTCTCAGTCCCTCCCCTTCTGCCTTCCTCTCGCTCTCTCACTCTCTTTCCTCTGCCCGAACTGGAGTGAATCTTGTGATATACAGAAAGCAGCGGCCTCCTTTTAAGAATCAGCTTGAACAATGAGACCCCGTCAAGAGCTTTAATTCCCCTGGATGCAAGGACTAAACCAGGGTGAGTAGCCAGCCAGTTGGTCACTGGCTCTTCTGCCAACGTGCCTTGCTTTGTGCTTGCAGTGGACTGTCTCCAGCGTCGGTGCGTGGGTGTGGGTGTGTGTCTTTCCAAAGCCCCCGTGAGCTCTGGGGTCCTTTCCCTTTTTTCCCTTTAAGCCTGCAGAGGCAACACACAGCCCAGATGCTGCTAAAGTTAACCCAGCTGCCTGTTATTAGACTGAACTTTGGATGTCTGGGAGGCAGAAGCCATGTCTGTTGGACCTAGTGGGCTAGAGCCCACTCCCAGCCCTAGAGAGGGGGCTGGATCAGCGGGCGTTTCCAGGAGCTTGCTCCATACCTGCACCTGGGAGCTCGATTCAGATTTATAGCAGGGCGGGAGAGAGTCTAAGCTCCTCCAGGGCTGAGGAATGGAAAACAAATATGATGCAATCCAGCCTAGGGCGAGCTGAGCTCTGAGAAGACCGCTGCCTCCTTGCTTTGGATATGGTCTAATCCCAGCCCCTCGGGTTTTCCAGCACCTGAGCAAGAGATGCAGCAGTGCCGGAAAGTCCTGAACTAACCCTGATAGGAAGTGTACCAGGCTCTCCCCGCTGGGCAGCTCTGAGTTGAAGAGCCAGGAGGTTTCAGGGGGCACGGCCACCTTTTCCTGCCCATGTGTGCATCGCTCCTGTTACCTGCCTTCAAGCGAGTCGGAGGATTTTTCCAGTCTGGCCTTGTGTGCATTTGGTTTATTTTTTCCAATGGCTCCGCACTGAGGGAGGCTGGAGCGTGGTGGGGATGAGTAAGTGGCTCGGTAGGTGTCCCAGGTGGAAATCTCAGGCTCGGGGACAGCGTCGTCCTGTGTGGATCAACCCCAGGATTGGTGGTTGTAGCCATGTTGGTCTCTGAAGAACGGCGTTTGTGCCTGAAAGCTTGCAAAGAACTTTTCCCTAACTATTTTGCTGGCCTAATAAAAGCTATCATATCTACCCAAAGAACCTTGTCAACCCCAGGAGGCCTTCAGCCGTCTCGGGTTCACTTGTAACGGTATGGGGAGAAGCTTTGGGGCATGATCCTCTTCTGCCCCCGCTCCACAAAACATTACAGCATCTCCTAGGGCTGGGATACTAATTTCCTATGTCAAGAAAGCAGATTTGGAGCCCGCTGTATGGGGTCAAGGGCGAATTGTTCATAATATCTCCGCTATGTATAACACAGAGGCAGTCTGGCTTCCCCAGACTGAGCTGCTTTCTACATGTTTGCATGGCAAAGACCAGGAGGCTGCCAGGAGATCAGCAGCCCTTCTCCTTCCTGCCCAGGTTTGCCAGCCTCAGGGGTTGCAGTCTGCTGCATGTTGTTAACCCCATGCGTGCCTTGGGTTTGCTTTTCCCCCACCCCACAGCGATGCCAGGCACCTCCGCCACATGCACCTTCTGTGTTTGTTCTCCATGCGGATTTCCTGTCCAGCTTCACTCACGGCAGCCCCGGGGTGGGAGAAGCATTGCTGGCTACTCAGATAATACAAGGAAGGAAGTATTTGGAATTCACGTACCCCATGGAGCGACCGAGACTTTGTGTCTGGCTCACATCTCCGGCAGAGCACTGAAGCACCGAAGGGTTTCACCGTGGAAGGGCAATGTGCGGGCCTGTTCATTCAGCTCTGCAGCCCTGTGTGCCCTAGAGCAGGGGGTTGTCACCGTGGACAGACTCACACCCCGTGGAGAATGCCTGCTCTTAGTGTTCACTTGTTTGACGGCAGAAGAGAGCAAAGTCTGCAGTTGCAAAGGATTCAGAGAGACCCCAGCGGGGCAGAAAGGAACCCGTAGTGTTATAAACAGGGTGGAAACTCTCCATTTGTCTTGCAAATTGTGTGTGATCATTTCACCGTGCTAATGTTGCGTGCTTCAAGGCACCGAGTGTGTGTCTACACATGCATTTTAATATGCAGTAGCCTCTTTTACTACTCATTAAAGCATCACGTAAAAGACCGGGTGATTATGCTAATGCGCAGTAAAATGGGCTACTGGGCATTAAGCA
The DNA here is from genome assembly GCF_052110815.1 of Crocodylus siamensis. NCBI lineage: Eukaryota > Metazoa > Chordata > Crocodylia > Crocodylidae > Crocodylus > Crocodylus siamensis. The sequence continues at coordinate 6,890,136 of NC_143400.1, forward strand.
TCACTTAAAAGCCATGCACACTTGTTACTGCACATTAAGGCAGCCGAATGCACAGTTTAGTACCTCACATTAGAGGTACTAAAGTTAATGTGCATTAGGAAAAGCACCTTAATGCACATGTAGATGCGCCCAAAAGGATCTCAAGGCACCCCAGGGTGCAACAAACCCCTGGTTGAGAATCGCTGCCCTAGGGAGTGTGGAGGGGGCGAGCACTTGGTGTGTGAAGCCTGCACAAAGCAGGGAGGTTCGGGGGTTAGCCAAGGGACGGTGAGCACCCCTGCAGGTCTCAAGTACCAGCTAAAGGGAAATGACTTGATTCTACTCCCTGCCCATAAATTGGTCCAAATTCCCAGGTGCTGCTTTGAGGTTGAGACCGTGTCCAAGTGGAGGTGGGTGGGTTCACACCGAGACTTTGCCCCATGTGCCAGGCTCTTAGGGACTGACCCAGCAAAGGGATTCACAGACGGGGTGTCCCCTTAGCTGTTTCTCTGGAGGGGCCTGGCGTGGTACGAGCAGTCCTGGCGCGGCTGGCAGTGCTGGTGTCAGCCTTTTTTCTTCAGGGCATGTTTTGATGGTGATGCTGCTTGCCTTTGATATACCACTCTGCTGGGGAAAGCATTTACCAGGCACATGGGAGGCCTGAGCCCTTTGGTGAAGGGATTCAGGCTCATTTCTCCCCCCACTGGCCTATAGCCAAGCTTCTGGGCAGGCGTGCCACAGATTGGCCCCACAGCCTCCCCAGGTGCCATTCCCATCCTCTTAGTCAGAGAAAATGAGGGTTGGAAGGGAGCTCAGGAGGTCACATCCAGTCCAACCCCCTGCTGCAAGCAGGACCAGCCCCAGCTACATCATCCCAGCCAAGGCTTTGTCTACCCGGGTCTTAAAATCCTTTAAGAATGGAGATGCCACCACCAAATTGGCAAACAAGGTTTGTTGGGTACATCTGATATCATTTATTAGATCAACTCAAATAGCTGGAAAAATTCTGCCTTGCAAGCTTTCAGGTGCAAGCTGAAGAAGGGGGTTTGTACCCAAAAGTTTGCCAAGAAGAATTTTTCCAACTATTTAAGTTGATCTAATAAAAGATATCAGATTTACCCAAAGAACCCTGTCTGCCTGTGTCCTTAGACCAATATGGTTACCTCTCTGGGTAGCCTGATCCAGTGTTTTACGACCTTCCTTAGGAGAAAGTTTTTCTTCATATCCAACCTCAACTTCCCTTGCGGTACCTGGAGCCCATCACTCCTTGTTCTGTCTTCTGCCCCCATTGAGAACAGTCGGGGTCCATCCTCTTTGTAACCACCCTTCAGACCTATTCCAGGCCTTCAAACCCGTGTACTGGTCTGGATTAGCTTCTGGCTCCATCCCCTGTGCAACCCCCTGCAGGGAGTTGAAGGCTGCTTTAAATCCCCTCTTGGTCTTCTCTTTTCCGGACAAAATAAGCCCAGTTCCCTCAGCATCTCTTCACAAGTTATATCCCTCAGCCCCCGAACCATTTTCATTGCCTTCCACTGGACTCTCTCCAATGTGTCTGCATCCTTTCTGTAGTGCGGGGCCCAAAACTGGACCCAGTACTCCAGATTTAGCCTCATTGGTGCCAGCAGATCGAGGGCGGCAATGCTCTTACTAATGCAGCTTGGGCTGCCCTTAGCTTTCTTGGCTCGTCTCTTCCCCTGCTTGATTTTTCTCCAAGGCACAGGTGAGGGTAGAAGGGCAGGTACCACCCTGGGATGCACAAGCAGAGAGACCTGGAGAGGGAGCAGGGAGGGTAGCACCGGTGCATTGGTGTGGCAGCTGCTGCAATCCAGTCCGCAGGATGCAAGGTCCAGTTTTGGAGGTCTGATTCAGGGCAGATGTGGAGAAGAGGGTTCAGAGGAGAGGCATGAGAATGATTAAAGGTTTGGAGCATGTGCCTGGTGGGGAGGGACTCCATGTACACCCTGTTTAATGATCAGAGAAAGAGATGGAGTCACTGGATTACCAACTGCTTGGGAGCAGAGATCTGAAAGCAGAGAGCTTTTCCATCCAGGGCCAACACAGTCCAGTGGCCAGAAGCAGACACTGGCCAAATTCAGACTAGAAATAAAGCATCAATTTTTAAGAGCAAGAGCAATTCACTATGGGAACAACTTCCCATGGGCTGGAGAGGGGTTCTCCATGCTGGCAGTTTTGGGGTCAAGATGGGATGATTTGGGGAGCTCTTGGGTCTGCGTGATAAGGATCAGGCCAGAGTAATCGCACTACTTATTAAGCGAAACACCTGAACTTAAAGCATGTCTGATTCCTCCAGAGCTACTGAGACTCAGCACCTCATCAGGGCCACCCAACGAGGCATCAGCTGCATTTGGTGTGGTGTGGGCTGGGCTTAGTTTATAAGCTCATAGCCTTGATAGGTTCAGTGCTTTACAATCTGGTTTTTGCTCACTGCCTTTGGGTTTTTCAGGTCCTGACTTCTGGTCCTGCCTCAGCTGTGGATCTTGCTTACTGGCTGGCACCGTGACTTGGACTGCCTGGCTGTGACTCTTTTAGCCCTTGGTCTGGATTAGCTTCGGGCTTGGTACTTGTCTTGCCTTCTTTCTCCCTCTCCTGCTCCCCCAGACTGCCTGTGATCCTTCCTCTCCGTCCCGCCACCTGCCTCTCTGGTCTGCGAGGCTGTTTTAGGCTCCCCCTTTCCAGGCTGGCTGCAGCTGTGTGCTTGGGTTGTTCACCGGATTGGAGCCTCTGCTCCGATGTGGGCTAGGGCTGTTCACCCTGTAGCATCTCCTTCCTGCCAGCCAGGTAGCTCTCCTCTGGCCCCATGTGCACAGGACTGAGCTTTCCCTCTGAAGCATGATGCCTAGGCTCTGGAGGAGGTGGATTGTCAGAGGAAAGTCAGGGCCACGAGATCTTCCCAGCTTTCTAGACCCCTTTAAGTGATGAAAGCAAGCCCTGCCACTATTGGGTTGGTTGGTTGGCTCCTGTCTATGGGCTGATGCCGTTGCAATTTGTGAGCTAAAGATGTGTGGATTCCTTTAGAGCAAGAGGTGTATGAGCTCAAGGAGGGCCATGGCACCATGGAGGTAACTAGACCGCATGGTAGAAGCACGCTGGCTGATGTGAGAGCCTTAAATGTGAAGGACTGAACAGCTTGTACCCAAGAGTTTGAAAAGAATGGGCATGGATCTCTGTGATAGGTTGCTATTGCTATCTAGTAAGCCATGGGCTAATGAGTAAATCCCAAGGTGGTAGGGGAGGAAGTGTCTGTCTTGTCAGCATTTAGAGAGGAATCAAGCTCACCTGGGTAATTGGCCACTTAGCCAGATACTGATCCCATGCAAAAGCACTTGGAGATTGTTCCAGGGCCCAGTTATCAATGTTAACTATTTAATTGGCTTCTGTTATTTTAGGAACTGCATCTTACTAGTCACTCTTGCATTAGCAGGTTGGTGACTTCATGTGTGTGGATGCTGGAGGTGGCTCTGTGCATGTCCTTCCTAGACTTCCGCGTGGCGTTTGTTTGAAATGCTGCGCAGCCATCTCATGAGAAGTAGGACCTGGACAAAATAATCCACGTAGATGAGCTAAATTCACGGCTGGCTATGTCAAAGTGCTGGAGGATTTCGAAGAGCGTGTTTCTAGGGAGGCCGTCTGCAGGAAGTTCAATAAAAGGTTGGGTGGAAGGATGGAAAAAAAGAATGGATGGAAAGAAAGAATGTCAATAACTTTAAAATTTATTGCTGAAGAAGCTTGCTGGCGACATGCACGTTGTCATTATTTATCACTCCACCAGGCTGGGTTGGCTTCTGTAGAGCCTTCTGAGTTGGGTAGTTAACTGAGCTTGCTAGAAAACATGAATTTCTTGTAGCTTCATGCATGTGACCATGTTCAGGTCTAAAGATTGTGTTCATGGGTGACCTGAGGATGTTCTGGAAAGCAAGGGGTCTGCAAAGATCGTGGGGGTGATGGCGGTAACTCACTGAAACCTCTCTTGCCACAATGCTATGATCAGGGAGCCGGTCTGATCTTTGGAAAGGCAGTTGTTAAGCAGGAGTATATAAGGAAAGGCAGTTGTTAAGCAGGAGTATATAAGTGATGTTAACCTAGATACAATATTAGTAAGATGGTGCTGGACCCTGTGCCCAGTTCTGGTGTCCACATCTTACATTGGGAAGGGTTCAGAAAAGCTTTTTTTGCCACTGACAATAAGGAAAGTCTTCTGAATCTGGAATAACTCATAGAATCATAAAGAAGTCTGATTGGACAGGACCTCCAGAGGTCATCTAGTCCAACCCCCTGCCTCCAACCCAAAGCATTTGGTTTATCTATTTAGAAAGCTAGAGGCAAGGGTTTTTATTTTGGTGATATCTTTTTATTCCCTCATCTTAACTTATTTCTCTGGCTCCTCTCTGCATCTCTCTTCCTTCTTTCAATGTTGGGTTGAAAGTGTGGCTGCTGGTACTAGATGAAGTGGTCCAGGAACGGTGTCACCAATGCCATGCCCGGTTGTGGCATCCTACCACCCTTCCTCACCATTCCCACCTTTGGATGCATCTACATGTGCATGGACCATCGGCATAGTATGACGTAAGGAAAGATATTTCTGTGCCCTGCCAGTTGTCTGACACTTCTGCAAATGCCTACAGTTGGTCCAAAAAAATAAAAAAGATATCATTAAAAAATCCTTGCCTTGCATGCATTTCCCTGACCATTGCAGTTACAACATCACTTCAACCCTACTACAAGGTCAAGTGGTGCCTCGACCATGCTTTATCATTGCAGAAAATGGTGAGAAGATTTTTGATAGCAGAGGTCTTTTCAATCTAGATGTCTTCCCCAAATCTAATAGTTTACATTTTAGCCCAAGTCAGTACAGACTTGCCAATTGGCAATGGGCCTTAGAGCGTGATAAACCTTTGAAACATCTTCCCCAAGGCTGTGCTGTATCATTGGATGTGCAAAGCTTTTATATCCAGTTTCTGAAAGACTCCCTGGAGTTGTGAACGTGATGCTTGGTGCTGGGCAGAGATGGGCTGCGCTAAAATGCTCAGACTGAATAAGCATATTTCTGGCTTTTAAAATCCTGATCTCCCTGAAGTCAGCGGAAAGCTTCTTTTTTCCACTGACATCTCCCCATGTCCTTGAGAGCGGAGATTTCTAGATTTTCAAGGAATTTGGGCTCAAAATCTTGCCTTTGTCGGTCAGAATAGGGACAGTTAAACCATGTTGTCCTGTAATTGGAGGGGAATAAGGAAAGGTGCAAACAGATGTGACCATGACACTGGAATCCTATTAATTAAACTTCATATTTACTCCCCATACGTAGCCTTTGTTGCGGCTTTGAAGAGCAGTAGGGCTGCATCAGTCAGTGGTGTACTGGTTAGATCTTGATTTGGATTTGGCTTGGAGCCAATCTTGACTTGGATCCCTTGTGCTTGGTATGATGCTAGATTTGACTGAATGGGTTTGGGTTTTCAAGGATCAAAGTTATAGGTCAAGGGTCCCTAAGGATACTTCTGTTTGAGTTCACGTTCCAGTATTTCAGGCTTTACAACTGATGTGCAAAGGTAAAGAAAAGGAAGATTTGCCTGTCTTTCACATGCATAAAGAAAGACCTGAAACTTGCATTGTTGTTTTTGCTTTTTAATTTTACTCCATAGTGTCAGAGAGGCTAACCTTTTTTTCCCCAGGAGGTCTTGCCCTGCAGTGAGGCAGCTTTTTCCAATTTCAATGAGGTGTCAGCTCATTATATTTATTAGGGGATGCTACCACGCACGCAGGTGGTTACCAAAGCATAGCTGGTCCACTGTAAGTTGAAATCCTAGTTGATCTCATGAACTTGCTTATGTGCCTGTACACGTAGCTGTGGGACAGGCCACCACTGTTCTCAGTGGTGACAGGTGACAGAACAAGGAGCAATGGTCTCAAGTTGCAGCAAGGGAGGCTTAGATTGGATATTAGGAAAATCTTTCTCACTAGGAGGGTGGTGAAGCACTGGAATGGGTTATGTAGGGAGGTAGAGGTTTTTAAGATCTACAAACCCTTCATTGGGATGATGTAGTTGGGGCTGGTCCTGCTTTGAGCAGAAGGCTGGACTAGATGTGCCCTCCTGCGATCCCTGCCAACACTCATTTTCTGTGATTCAAGGGCTATATTCTGCTTCTAAAGGTAGCATGGGTGTGAGGAGCCAGGGAGGAGTCAGAGTTGAAGGGGGCATCTGGTAATAAGCTTGAGTAGCTGGCAGGAAGGTGATGGTCCTTGCTCTGACCAAGATAGGATGTAGCAGGGAGGGGTCCATTGGGAGTGCTGGGTTAGGTTCAGAAGGTGGTAACAGCTAAACGTACGTATGGAGGAGGTTACAGTCAGCTGGAGATCTTAGAATAAGCCCTTGACTCTGCTTTTTTTGCAGGGCAGGGGGTGACATTTTTCCTGCAAACCCAACAGTCTTTAATGGCTTGTCAGCAACATCCTTATTTTCCTCTGGATAATCATTCAGAAGCAAGACTGCTTCAGGGAGTGTTTGTATTCCCTCTCAGTTCACTGGTAACAGCATGGAAATAATTCTGGATTCAAGCCTGCAAAACCCTTTTCCCAGTCTGGGTTTTGCGTACGAGGTGCCTAGAAAGCAACAGGCTGTGTTCGATGTTTGAATCCTAATAATGTAGCTTCTAGCCATACACCACTGAAGTGCAAGAATGGGCATTTGTACACATCACGGTTTTTGCCCTAAGTCTTTTTCCTGTGGGTCACATCTAGGTAGGTAATCATGCTCTCCCACGGGAGTCTCACCATTTCAGTTGTCTGGGGTTGGTAAGAGGATAATATAAGCCTGTGGTTTGCTCCCAGACGACTTGTAGCAAGTCTTTCTTTGATTTGTAGCTCAGATGGACTTGGTATGGGGCTAATAACCCAGGTCACATCATGTTGGCTTTAGCGCCTGAGTGCATATCCCAACCTTTCTTATGCCAGTCCTGTCCTGCACAGATGTCATCATTCACAAAGCACGTTTCCAGTCTTGATTTAACTAAACTTGTCTGTGGTCCTGAAATGCCCTTCTGCCTGCTGCTCATGCAGACACAATTTCATGTGTGCAAGCTTTCAGGAAGATGATCAGAAGTTCTGAATCAAAAGGCAATTTGGATTTGGTGAGGACATTTGAAGCTGGGGGATCTCCGTCTTCTTTCCTAGCTGCAATTCCCAGCTGCGTTCTATATCGTTTGGTAATTTTACGGCGATGTTCTTTTAGATCAGCAGGAGAGCACTCTGGATGTGGGGTGGGATCTTGGACCTCCATAAAAATTACCAGGATACTTTTTTCTGCGGAAGAACCAGGGACAACTCCAGGATTTGGACCAACATTGCCTCTTTCAGCAGAACAGGTCCTGGTGTGTTGAGCTGTCACAGAGTAAGGACCATTGGCCTGCGTTGATTTCCCTGCCTATAAAATGCTTCAGCATTCAAAAAAGCTGAGTTGAATTAGATGGGGTGGGGGCAGCCTTCTTGGCACAAATGAGCTACCACTCCTCCCTTTTCCTGCCTGATCTGCTGTTCTGCTTTCTGTTCCATGTGGGTATGTCTACACGTGTGCTTTAATGTGCATTAGCCTATTTTAATCCACATTAAAGCATCACAAAAGAACGCTTGCTTTCACTAATGCACCTTTGTCTAATACCTCACAATGGAGGTACTCAACTTAATGGGTTTAGCAAAAGCACATTAATGAACATGTAGATGCACCCAGTCTGACTCATTGCTTTTGTCGTTTGCTCTGTGCCCTATGTACTGCTGTGTTGCCTATTCCCTCCCTGGTCTGTTTGCTGTAAGCTGGCCACCCTGAACTAGAGGAAAATCACTCTAGTCTAATCAGATCTATTTTATGATGTCTTTATAGCACTGCAGTAATTGTCCAGCAGAGCTTGTATGGCAGGATGCACAGTAACTTGCATTTCAGGGGTATAGACTTCACACAGAACAGCAGTAGAAATACTTGGGACTTATTTCTGCTAATAGCCAATGCAAAAGGCAGAGAGGTAGTTAGCTGTGTGGGCAGGGTAAAGTTGCACCTTAGACTAAATGAGAGAGGCAACAGAAGCCATTTGCAGGGTACGGGTCTTATTGGTCTTACGAAGCCCATGATGTAGGCTACATATTCATGAGTGCCATCTGCTGGCACTTTCTGCTACCCAACAGTTTACATGTCAGCAAGCAGATCTTTCCTGGAATATTTTGGCCCAATGGTTGGGTCCTTTTTCTTGCGTCGCCTCCTTGATTTCCATCAAATGACCAGACAGGCGGCAGCTTGGCCCTGTAAAACCTTTCAAATAGTGACAGCAGGTATGAGACGAGCAGGGTTTCCTCAGGGGTTTCTCTTTTCCTTGCCCTGTTACATAGTATCCGGGTGTGCCACTCTTTCTCTGCAGGAGGTAGCTTTGTGTTGGAGGTGGGGGTTGATGCGGGGTGTCGTGATGCTTCAGGCTGGGGGTTCTTAAGCTTTATAGATTTGAGGTTCCTCTTGGAAAATGCCAGCTCTGAGTTGTCATTTCTTTTTTTGCCTGCAGAAGGATACCGGAGCAATTCTTTTGACCTGTTGTAGTCACGGAGTTGGAATCATAGAAGAGGGGGGTTGGGAGGGAGCTCAGGAGCAGGGCCAGCCCCAACTACATCATCCCAGGCAAGGCTTTGTCTCTCTGGATCTTCAAAACCTCCAAGGATGGAGACTACACCACCTCTCTAAGTAACCTGTTCCAGTGTTTTACTAAACTCCTAGTGAGAAAGTTTCTCCTAATATCCAACCTCAACCTCCCTTGCTGCAACTGGAGCCCACTGCTCCTTGTTCTGTCATCTGCCCTCCCTGAGAACAGGCCAGCTCCATCCTCTTTGCAACCCCCCTGCAGGGAGTTGAAGGCTGCTATTAAATCCCCCCTCAGTCTTCTCTTCTCCAGACTAAAGCCCACTTCCCTCAGCCTCTCCTCACCAGTCGTGCCCTCCATCCCCCGAACCACTTTCATTGCCCTCCACTAGACTGTCTCCAGTGTGTCCACATCCCTTCCGGAGTGGGGACGCACAACTGGACACAGTACTCCAGATGTGGCCTTCCCAGTGCTGATTAGAGGGGAAGAATCACTGCCCTCCATCTGCTGGCACCGCTCCTACCAATGCAGCCCAGGATGCCCTTAGCCTTCTTGGTAACATGGGCACACCGTTAGCTCCTATTCAGCTTCTTGCCCACTGTCACCCCCAGGTCCCTTTCTGCAGAGCAGCTGCTGAACCAGCCGTTTCTCAGAGTTCCTTGCAACAGCAGGCTTTAAGCACTACTGGATTCCTATTAGAAATCTCTGGGTTTACCTTGTGAATCATGTTTGCACCCCTAATATTGCGTGGCACCCCTGAAGGAATATCAAGGCACCCCAGGGTGCTGGAGCACCCTAATTGAATCACTGCTCTAGGCACAATAACACTACACCTGATAGGTTAGCTGGTCCAGGAGTATTTATGGAGGGTCATGGAGGTGAGCCGTCCCTCAGCCATGACTATCAACTGATTCACTGAATTACAGACAGTACCAAAATGCTACGGTGCAAGGAGGTGTACCCCTTGCCACCATGACTCTGGGGCTTTCTAACTTCTAAGGGATCAGCCGTGGGTACCTAATGCTCTTTTTCATATAACCATTTATAGGATTTCCTCATTAACAGAAATCCATTATATACAACTAATGTCTCTCTCCAACTCTCTACCCCGGGCTTGAACTCTGGATCCTCAGTACCTTGTTACATACCACCTGGATGTGCCTTTTTGCAAGTTCAAATGATTTTGCAGTGGAGAAAAGCAGGCAGTAGATCCTTCTTTAATTAATTTTTTGTCCCTGACCTGTCCATAAGGGCTCTCTCCTGTAGCAAGTTGTCAGGGTCACCCATAACATCACCAGCAAGCCAAAGACCTCCACAGTCACAGGCAGAATACATGTAATTACCTGTGACTGTGGCTTTAGATGTGGCTGCCTCTGCTGAAGCCCTTGAAAGTCTGAAGAATTAGTATAGGGACAGTGTTGCTGCCATTCCTGCTAGAGCCAAGCAGTATAAAATTGGAGGACTTTATTGATCTGAAATACATGGTCTGTCAGTACTTGGCTGGTGGTCTCCCAGCAGGTAATGGGGAAGGGATCTAAGGATGGTCAACAAAAATGGCACTGTTTTGCCTAAGAAATGGAGCTTGAGCCAGGGGCTGTGCGTGTTCACGTTGCGTGTTCATCACCCGTTCCCTGGACACCTTTTTATCAATTTAACAGAAGCATTTTACAAGTGGGTGAGGCCTCATTGGCCTCTTGTGAAATTAGCTGGAGAGTGCCACAGGTCAGGTTAACTCAGTGCTTCACTTAGACAAGGCCATAGAGGTGGACAGGGCCCAGAAAGTCATCTGGTCCATCTTGCACTGAGACAGCACTGGGTTACGATACTGCCTCTACTGCCCAAGTACTTTGAGCTGCCTTTGGCAGGCCACAGATTAAAGTCTTCCTAGGACAGACTTCAGCCTATGTTACTCTGCTAGTTTATCCCACCCTCCTCTAAAGAAGCTTGTAGGCCTTAAACCCAGATTGTCATTCATCCCTGCCCTCCTGGATTTGTTTCTGTGCAGCACCCAACTTTTCAGACCTCCCTCAGATCTCAAATTTTGGCCTCCAGCCATGGATCCTCCACGTGTCTCCATGGCACTTGTCTACTGGTAATAAGGTGCTTTTAGCTGGAGAGGGCTACTTGTCAGGCTCAAAGGATAGTGATGAATAGCTTGAGGTCTAGTTGGCAGCTGGTATCTAGTAGAGTGCCCCAGGGGTTGGTCCTGGGGCCGGTTTTGTTTAATATCTTCATTAACAATTTGGAAGACGGGATGGAGTGCAACCTCAGCACGTCTGCGTATGACGCCAAGCTGGAGGGAGTATTAGATACATTGAAGGGTAGGGCCAGGATTCAGAGCGACCTTGACAAATTGGAGGATTGGGCCAAAAGAAATCTCATGAGGTTCAGCAAGGACAAGTGCAAAGCCCTGCACTTAGGCTGAAACAATCCCATGCATCAAGACAGGCTTGGGACTGACTGGCTAAGCAGCAGCTCTGCAAAAAAGGACCTGGGGGTGACAGTGGACAATAAACTGAATAGGAGCCAGCAGTGTGGCCTTGTTACCAAGAAGGCTAATGGGATACTGGGCTGCACTGGTAGGAGCAGTGCCAGGAGATCAAGGGCAGTGATTCTTCCCCTCTATTCAGCACTGGGGAGGCCACATCTTGAGTCCTGCATCCAGTTTTGGGCCCTCACTACAGAAAGGATGTGGACACATTGGTTAATTGGTAACAAACATGGTTTGGGGGCTGGGGCACGTGGCTTGTGAGGAGAGACTGAGGGAACTGGGCTTTTTAGTCTGCAGAAGAGAAGACCAAGGCGGGATTTAATAGCAGCCTTCAACTCCCTGCGGGGGGTTGCAAAGAGGATGGAGCTGGACTGTTCTCAGTGGTAGCAGATGACAGGACAAGGAGCAATGATCTCCAGTTACAGCAAAGGAAGTTGAGGTTGGATATTAGGAAAAACTGTCTCACTAGGAGGGCGGTGAAGCACTGGAGCAGGCTCCCCAGAGAGGTGGTGGTATCTCCATTCTTGGAGGCTTTGAAGACCCAGCTCAACAAAGCCTTGGCTGGGATGATGTAGCTGGAGCCGGTCCTGCTTGGAGCAGGGGGTTTGACTAGACGTGATCTCCTGAGCTCCTTTCCCACCCTTATGTTCTCTGATGCTATTATTTTATGGTGTTATGACTTCCCAGTCTAGTCCTGCCAGCCTGAGCAAAAACCTCAAACACTTGTAAACTCCAGATGCTCTAGTCTGCCTAGGGCTCATAAATACAAATCCTTCAGATACAGTTGGTAGTTCCGAATTGCAGAACCTGGATTGTTAATGGATGGCTGTTCTACCTGCTGTATCCATAAGGCTAGATACTGCGGGTATGCTCGGTAGACCACCCTCTGGAGGTCAGGACAGAGAGGGATCAGATTATCATACACAAAGAATGGGGTTACGCTGAGGATTGAAAAAAACAGCCATGAGATGATACTGAATAATACAAAGAGCAGGGTCATGGACCTGGGGAGGGATAACGTGGATGTTGGCTGCAAGCAGGTCAGCTGAAATAATAAAGGAGGTGAAAGACCTGAGTGTATTATGAAAAGCAAGATTTGTTTGGTGACGTCTCTTATTGGACCAATTCCTGTGCTTAATGTCATGACAATATCCTGCCTGTTCTTTCCTATCTCTGAGCTGATAAATCCATGTAGCTTGTCTGTGTTTGGACCACAGGTGCATTTCAAACAGGGTTTTCTCAGGCTACAGTCATGGTGCTTTCCCTGACATGATGCACTGAATATCGAGATACTTCAGAGTTTCTGCCTTCCAGTGCGTGTTGCTTGGCTTTTTTCATTGCTCAGCTCATTCTCCTACACCGATTGGGTCCCTCTGCTGTCCCAAGCGGTCTCTTCTGGGCTTGAGTTACCTAAATAATTTGTCTGCCAAGTGAGCCCTTTTTCCAGATCATTAATAAATATTTAAGGTCTTAATGCATTTAGAATACATCAGAGGAGCTCTCCTGCAGTTTGACCTCGATAGAGCTCATTTTTATGACTTATTTTGCCACCAGCCATGGTACGGCTGATCTAGGAGGCATCTGTGACTTGTTTTCTGGCGTGGCGCTGCTCCCTGAGCCTCTGTGTAGTAGGCTGTATACAGCTATCTTAGTAGGTGGCTTTACCCTCCTGCACTGAGACTGGGAAAGCAGCAGGGTATCTAAATCCTGTCTCCACGAGCACAAGATTCAGCCGTCAAGCCTAGGGGAATCTGAGATGCTGGGTGTTTTGAAGCCATATCTCCTGAGACCTGGTGCTCTTCATCAATACCAGCCAGGCCTCTGGGGTGGAGGGGCTGTTTCATCTACACTCCTGCCTGATATCTATTCACCCCACCCCAGCTCCTCTTGGCTGGGACTTGAAGCCCCTGGTTCTGCTGTTCATGCTGCCCATATGCCACGGTCCGAGTCCTTCTGGCCCTCAGACTGGTTGGGGCACATGTCGCCCCCAGCTGAGATCAGCTGTAGCTCTGAAAAGGCCAGAGCGGTCCTGGGACATTGCTTCTGAGTGCTGGCCACCCAGCAACCTCCAGCCTTCTGCCTCGGTGCTAGAAGTAAAGAAAAGACAATGAGATCCAGGTGGTTCCCAGCGACCAGCTGCAGCGACACCTGGGCATCTGGCTCTCTCAGCCTGCTCCTGGTGGGAATAATGACTTTCCCTTTGCTGTCTTCTCTCATCATTTCCTAATTGAGGGGGTTTCTCCAGGCTCGCTGCAGGGACAGCCATTTCTAGCACCTCCTGGCTCCTTTTTGTAAAGATTCAGTGGAATAGACTGCCCAAGTTGCCAGTATGTCACCTCTGCATTCATTCCTTTAGTCCCCCAGCAGATGATGAGAAAAGACAGAGAGTAACTGGACATAAAGAGGGTCAACAAGGGTGAAATAAGCCCTGAGAGGCTTGGGCCTCCCCTGAGGCAGATGCATCTCCCACTTGAGTTGCACTCGTTTCAGCTGGTTCGAGGACTCAGTGACTCAGGTTTCCATAATGTAGGAGGATCTTGCTTCTCTTCAAATACTTTCCATAACCTGGAGAGGTGAAGCACTGCAACAGGCTACCCAGAGAGGTGGTGGGATTTCCATCCTTGGAGGTTTTGAAGACCCAGGTAGACAAAGCCTTGGCTGGGATGATGCAGTTGGGGCTGGTCCTGCTTGGAGCAGGGGTTTGGATTAGATGTGACCTCCTGAGCTCCCTTCTCGCCCTCATAGTCTATGATCCTCTGTACTTCTCAGCAGAGTGAAAGCATTTTCTTACCAGGAGAGAAAGAGCTTCCTGCCTCCCTGGTGGACAACAGCAAGATGTGTTGGTTTTTATATAGATGCTGATTTTTCTCTAGCTTGTGGCTGGCTGGGTTTTAGAGCCACATCTGATTTCTTTAATGGACTATAACGTTTCTTTGCATTAATGATGCTGCTGTCCTTAAACTGCTGGTATCCTGTCTCTCCTGTGGTCTACGTTTCCATGTTGGGGCCAAAACCCAGTTCTGTTTGGGAGCAGTGGGGTTTCCACCACCTCAGCGGTCTAAGGGGCAGCACAGCCGGCCAGCCCCTCCACTGGTGCCACCAGGGTGTAGGTCCAGCGGCATCCCGGGGTCTCCAACACTCACCCAGGACCACATGAGAGAGCCCTGGCTCCCTCGCTTCCAGGCCCATGCAGAGGGAGGAACAGCGGTGCAAAGGGAGCCAGGGACAGGACGTCTCAAGGTTATGAGCGCTTTTATTTTTGGCCTCCTCTCCCTGCTGCTGGAGCTGACCCAGGCCTCGGAGCTGTTGAAGTTTTTCGACCCTTTGTTTGTTTAATTGAAACGGTGTTTGTTTTTGATCAGAGGCACTAGATAGGGCACTTCCTCTGCAGGCAGGAAGCAGTGATTTCCTGTTAACTCGCCGGCCAACTCTCACTATGCAGGAAGCCCGGCTCTGCTGAGTGTTCACTTTTTCGTGGGGGCGGCAGCGTTTCATTTCCCTTCGGGCCCCCGGCGATCGGGGTCCCCTGGGAGTGAGCGGCGAAGGTGCAGAATCCACACTCGCTGCCCTGCTCCGAGCGACCTGAACTCGGCCACAGCATCTCCCCAAAAGCCTCCTTCAGTGCAAGGCGTAGTGTCACCCGGTCACCTGCTCGGTGCGCTGAGAGCCCCTTCCGCATCCCCGGTCACTGCAGAGCACAGCAGCCCCAGTCCCTTCACTTGATGTCCCCCTCACCCTGTAGCTCTACTGCTGGCTTTTGGCATAATGACCCAGTGGTCAGAGCCAGACAGAGCTGGGATACATTCCTGATTCAGCTGGAGGGGATTCATGCCACTAGGGTCTGTTTGGTTGTTTTGAGCCACCTGTTCCCACCTACCGTGGATGCAGAAGTGCACATCCCTGGGACACTGAAACCTGCAGAAGTGCAGGTCCCCAGGACACTAAAATCCCTGGCTGGGTGGGCAGCTATGAGAAGGGGAGCATGAGTTGGTCTCCTGCCCCTGGCCTCGTCTCTATATGCTTTGTCTGACAACAGCCTTATGGAAATGGCACCAACAGTCCTGGGAGCAGGGACCCTAGGACCCCAGGTCTCCTGGCATCTCTGCTTGGGATGGCTGGGTGATCCCCCTCCCAAAGACTTCTGCAGCCCAGGGTTAGGGCACTCGTGGGTTCGAGGAGGGCTGAGGCTCCTGTCAAACAAACACCATCGACCTGTGGCTCCACTGCCCCGAGGCGACACAGAGGCTGGGCTTTCATTGGGGTGTCCCGGATTAGAGAGAGCTGTGGATAAACTAGCAGACGGCAGGGGAGAGTCACACCTGTATAGATGGGAGAAGTGTGGCATCGGCTTTTGTGAGCAGAGGGCTGATTTTATCAGCTGCACCGAAGGGCCAGCGGGAAGCAGAGCTGCTAAATAGAAAGCAGTGATTCGAACATGAAGGGGAAGGAGGGGGCACTGCTGAGAGGCAAAGAGGACAGGAGACGGGGACGGGGGACGACGACATGTTGTCTTCCAGCTGCCAGGGGCTCCTGATCAGAGATGGCTCCTAGACTTGATGCCTTCCTGGCTCACAGCAGTGCTGGCCTGTGCTCCCAGGGGTGCGTGTCTAAGTTCAAAGTACTTGTATTGTCCATCATTGAACACTACTGTTGGCACTCGCTGTCCAAGGGGTCACTCTTGATGGGACTCGGTTTGCTTGGGTGAAGCAAAGTTAGTAACGCTGCCAGCGTTGGCAGGAGTCGACTGCCTGCATAATAACAAGGTGGTTATTCTGGCCAGCATCGTCTCTGGCTCCATTAGCAGGCTGCCAGCAGGGAGATCACAAACTGCTCTGCCTGTCTTGTTGCCCAAGACCTGGCTCACTCGCTCGCCCACGGTGCCCAGTCCCGGGGGCTTGAAATCGGAGCTGTTTGGGCTGGACCTGTAGGTCGTATGATGGGGTGTGGGCACAGAGCTAGGTGGGTTGTCTCCAGACTCTGAAGTTCCTCCTTTCTCACAGTGTGATGCCATGCTCACTTCCAAGTGTGTGTGCATGTGTGTGTTGGGGGGACAGTGCATATAACCCCCAGCATATAAAGCACAAGGGGACGTGACATTCCCAACCCACCAAACACATTGATTTCCATGCGTTATGGTGCTATCAGTTCTGGGCTCAGGATTGGGCCAGATCCTGGTTTCTGGTCCCAGGGGAATGACAAAGGCCAGGCTGGAAGGGATCCCCAGAGGTCACATCTAGTCCAAACCCTTGCCTGAGGCAGGATTAGCCCCGTGCAAACCATCCCAGACAAAAACCACCATCTACTCTCCAGCTACCATAAACCTTAACCCAACACAAGACTTCACTCCTGAACCTGACCAAGGGAAAGCAGGGGGACCGCGGTTGCCAACATCCTGCTGTTGTAAAAGTGTTTTAATAGATGCTCCAGCAATCCCAGGTAGAGACGGTGCTCCCCGCTACAGAGGAAGGCAGCACCGCCCCCCCCCCGCCATCCATGCCAATCTGACCACGGGGTAAAATTCCTTCCTGACCCCAAATGTTGTCTCAGCCTGACCCTGAGCAGAGGAACAAGTACCACTTCTTGCATGAACCCATAGCAACAGGCAGTGTGCGCCCTAAATAGCTCACAGACTGGGGCTAGGAGAGAGGGCTGTGACCCCCACACAGATGGAGGCATGAAAGTTTGGTGCCAGCAGGTTCAACTGGCTTGTCTAAGGCTTGACCTGTTGTTGGGACTCTTTGGGGAGGTTATTCCCTAATCTTCCTGCCCGTCCCGTCGGTATGTGAGGGGTCTACGACTAAGACCCTCCGAGGATGGAGCAAGCTATCTCGAGACATGGCAGAGTCTCTGTGCATTGGAAGTCTTCAAGAACGGGTTGGATGGATGCTTGGCTGGACTGGTTAATTGGGCGTGAGCAGGGAGCTGGACTAGATGACCTAGTGATGTCCCTTGCCTACAGGATGGGGGAGCCTAGCTGAAGACGCCTGGGGACCACCAGCGACAGGCTTGTGAATGTATTGGAGGCTCCTGCAATGTGGGCCTTATCCTGTTAGAGGAGAGGCTTTGGGCCAAGTTCCTGGGAGGGCTGGCTTGCAGGGCAGCAGCTGAGGATCGGGACCCTGTGCTTTTTATGGTGTAGGGCGCCCTGCCCCGTGTAACGGGCCGTCCCGTAGGGCAGAGCCACAGCTCGTGCGCCGTCTGTCCAGAGAAACGTTCCCTGGGCCGCTTCCACGTGCGCGCCGCGCCAGGCGAGCGCAGCCAGGGCCGTCTCGCAGGCTCCTCGCCCTGCCTCGTTCTTGACGATCTTTCCATTCCCCAGGCCCCTTGTGATCATTGCAAGTTGGTGACATCACTGGTTGTTGCTATGGGGAAGCCAGGTTGTCCAAAACATGACCCTATGACCTCATCCCACGAGCGCCAGGAAATGAAGGGTTTTATGGGACGTCTCTCGCAACGGAGCAGAAACAGCCGGAGCAGGAACCAGAGCCCAGGGACGCACAAACAACTCGCCATCCATCCCGGGCCTCTTAGCGTGCGACTTGGCTGTGGCCTCTCCAGTGGGGGGGAAGCAGAGATGGAGCTGGCAAGGGATGTCTCGGGGTTGATTTATGTGTCTCCGAGCTATTTCTGTGCTGCTGAGCCAGCAGCTTTCCACCCTTTGGAGAAGCTTGGTGGAAAGACAGGCCCAAGGCTTGAACCTGGCACACTGCAACTGGGTGGCTTGCAACGCCTGCCTGAAAGTCTGGGCTTGCTAGGGCAGGGGCACCCCCTGGGGAAGTTTGATGAGCCTGCCCCCAACACGGATTCCTGCCTTCCGGAGCCAGGGACATAAGATCATAAGTGCTGCCATGGACTGGATCAGAGCCTAGGTCCATCTTGCCCAGGCTCCTGTGTCGCACGGGAGCAGAAAGCAAGAGAGAACTGGGTCTTACCAGGGTTTTTCCCCACTGCTCCTCTCTCCCTTGCAGCCTCCAGCATTTAAAGTCTAGGAAGCTCCGATTCGGAGGCTGTGCCCCTTGTTCCTGTGCTCAATAGCTACTGACGGATGCATCTGAGGAAGAAAGAGGCAACCTCTTTTTGAATCTAGCAACATTTTCAGCTCCCACCACATCTGGTAGCCACAAGCTCTACCCGTGCATTGCACGCTGGGTGATAAAGAACTGCTTTTGTCTGTTTTAAACTGACGGCCTGCTTGTTTCATGTGGGACCCCTTGGCTTGTACTGAGAATGGCAGCGGGCACGTCTACATGTGCAACTCATGCTATTGGGCTTTACTGCACAGTAAATTGACTACCTGCCTATGTAGGCAGTAAAATTTAGTGCGCAGTAAAGCCAAATAGCATGAGTTGCACACATAGACGTGCCTACTGTCAATTTACTGCACAGCAAGTGCCTGCACCTGTAGATGGTGACACTTTACTGTGCAGTAGATTAGTCTACTGTGCAGTAACACGTCTCGTGTAGACACAGACCGTCGGTAATGAATCTCGACTGACTTGCTCTTTGTCATTTAATGTTGTAAACCCTTCTTGTATCCCCCTTCAAGCATCTCTTTTCCAAACTGAATAGGCCTGACCTTGTTGGTCTCTTCTCCTATAGAAGCCCTCCCATCTTCGTTGCCCTTCTCTAGTTCTTCTAGATCCTTTTGGAGGTGCGGGGGACCAGACCAGTAGCTCTGTAAGCTGGCAGGTGTCGGGGGGGTGGTGTTGGCACCAGTGTGGACTGGCCATGTGCGCTGTGCTGTAGCGCATTGACGCCCGACAGGTGTGATGCTCTCACCTGGCCTTGCCTGCATGAGAAAACACGGGGGGAGGGAGGATTTTGCAAAGCGCTGCTGGAAGTCGCGGAGGCTCCAGCCTCGCATCCTGGAGGTGAATCTGAAAACCTCTCCCAGCCTGTGCAAATAAAAGGTGGTAAACAACTCTCCGCCACGGGAGGGGCTGGCTGGGGTGACCGCCCTGTCATGCCATGACAAAAGGAGCATTTATTTAGATAGAACATTGTGCGCGGATTCCTGCTTCTCTGATGTGTTGTTTGGCTGCAGGATGATCTCCCCAAGGGGAGGGCTGGACGCCTCAGCCTTGGATCGTCTTAAAACCAGGCCAGTTAAAGCACTGCACAATGTCCTGGAAGAATAAGCCTGCCCTGGCCACGGAGACAAACTGGGCCCCCGAGGGTTATCCCATCTTGGAAGTTCTGCGGACCGAGTCGTGAAATGTGGGGAGCATGTGACTGTGCCCTGTGGCTTCCCACACCTCAAGCCTGATCCATGAATCTGCCAGCTCAAGCCAGGATCCCAGGCTTTCTCCAGTTTTTATTCACTTCTGGATTTGAGCTCAAGGTGCCCAGCTTTTGCAACCGATTCACCCTTTGGCCCTTCCTGCTTTCCGCCAGGCACTGGAAATGCTGCTTCTCCTGGTGTTTCCACCTGAGAAGCATGCAGCATCTCATGAGAAGCAGGCCACGTGCACTGAGAATCCCAGTCTAGGTAGATCTGGTATGGGCTTCATCATTTGGTGCCTCAGGAGTGCCACGTGCCTGAGCTCAGGGAGTGGACAGGGAGTGCGTGTGTATATTTGATGCGTCTCTTCAAGTACGTGTGCCACTGCACCAATACACGTGTTTGTTGGAGCATGTGTGCCTCAAGGGGTTTGCATGTGAGTTCTCCGGCTGCCAGGACAGCACGTGCCTGGCTGGACAGTTCACCGGGAAGCTGGCGGCTGTGCAGATGTAAAGGATCAGAGCAGTGACAGCTCTGGACCAGCCTTGGAGCATGAAGGAGGTTGGCATTCGATCTACAAATCCAGCTGCAGAGTGGAAGTCCTCGCCTCTGAGTCCAGCCTTTCCTTCAAGGATGGGAGGTCCTCCTTTTGCTTGCTAGTCACAGAATCATCAAAAATGGGGGTGGGACGGGACCTCAAAAGGTTGCATTTAGTCCAAGCAGGACCAGCCCCAACTACATCATCCCAGCGAGGGCTTTACCTTAAAAACCTCCAAGGATGGAGATGCCACCACCTCTCTGGGTAACTTGTTCCAGTGTTTCACCACCATCCTGGGGAGAAAGTTCTTTCTAATATCCAACCTCAACTTCTCTTGCCGCAGCTTGAGCCCATTGCTCCTTGTTCCGTTATCTGGCCCCACTGAGAGCCATCCAGCTCCATCCTCTTTGCAGCCATCCTTCAGGGCATTGAAGGTTGCTATTCAATCCCTTCTCGGTCTTCTCTCCCCCCTCAGTCTTCTCTTCTCCAGGCTCAATAAGCCCATTTCCCTCAGCCTGTCCACACCAGTGAGGCCCCTTCCTAATCAGTCCTCTGCCAGGTGCTGTAGAAATGCTGGAGCCTCTCCATTTATGCACCCTCTGTCCAGGGCCGCAAGGCAAGCTCGTGGCATGGAAAGTGCAGGCAGGCAGATATCAACAGGCTTGTTTTGGTCGCGCTTGACTCGAGCCGGTGCCAGTAGCACGGTTGGATTACCCGAGTAAACAGCAGCCTGCGCCTGCTGGGCTCAGAAACTGGCACTTGCTGTGACACGTTCCCAAGATAGCAGCCAGGGGGACAGCCCGCCGCGCAGGCTTGCAGGCTCCCCGTCTTGCCGTGGGCGTTTGAGGGTTAAAAATAGATGCCAGGTTTCGGTTCGTAAATGCGGAGGCAGGGAGAAGAGAGCTGTTTATCATTGTCAGTGTTTTCCCCTGAGACGCAGAAATGAGTCAGAAGACAAGCCCAATTTTGTACATGCCCCGTTTCACTGGCCACTGCGGTGCTGCTTCCAGCATGAGTCACTGAGTATCATTTGCAAATGGGACTAGGTGACTTAGGAGCCAAAGGGTCCATTGGCTTCTACTGAGGCTGTGGCTCCTAGGGTGTATGTAGCTTTCCCCTCCTGGGGAATACTCCTTTGTATTGCCAGCCTGTGTCCACTAGAGCTTCGTTATCACTTCCCAACATCCCCACGACTCAGGGTGGGGAGACGTCCATGCTGCAGCCCAAGCCCTGATGGAGCTTGGGTCAGATGCAGGCTAGCTGGCTGGAGCAATGGGAGGGAAGCTTCAGGAGCTTGCCCATCGGTGTTGGCTCTGCAAAAATGCAGCACTGTTTGTCCTCCCGTGTGTCTTTGCTGTGACTGCGTGTGGCTCAGGTAGGCAGGTCTGTCCCCTGTCTCCAGCCTCTGGGAAGCCCTCCCCTTAGCTGACATGGACAACCAAAGACTACAGAGCAGCCCCCCGGTGCTTTCAGACACCCCTTGGACGGACCATATCTCTGGAGTTTCCTGAATAAGACACTCCAGCCTGCTCGAATTTGAGTCATCTCCAGGGCCACCCACCTCTCTGCTAGTGACCGGGGCTGTGCAAGCTGATGGTGGCAGGGGGACAGCGCTGAGGTGGGTGGTTCTAGCTTGTGAAAAGCAATTGCTCGTCTGAACAGGTCAGTGGGAGGAGGAAAGCTAGTAGTAGTAGTTTAGAGTCTGTAGCACCAGGGGTGGGATTCTGCCTCTCTCTGTGCTGCTCTTCTTCCTGCCTCTCGGGCCACTTGTTTGGTCCTTGTTATGCTGTGGCTGCTTAACTCTGTGCACAGAGATGGAGGGCCAGGCATCTATGCAGTTCATGTGCATGTGTTCCTGATGGTAAGTCCCAGAGCAAGGGGCGTGGGAGATAAGATGGGTCCATCCCATGTTCTGGCTCCATCAGAAAAGTGCTTAGAGCACTTGTCCAGAGGGGTCTGAATTTCATAGATTTCATAGACATTAGGGCTGGAAGGGACCTCGGGAGATCATCGAGTCCAGCTCCCTGCCCAAAGGGCAGGAAGTCAGCTGGGGTCATAGGATCCCAGCAAGATAAGCATCCAATTTACTCTTGAAGGTGTTCAATGTAGGTGCTTGAACCACCTCCGCTGGCAGACTGTTCCAGACCTTGGGGGCTCGGACAGTAAAGAAATTCTTCCTTATGTCCAGCCTGAAACGGTCTTGCAGGAGTTTGTGACCGTTTGACCTCGTCATCCCTTGGGGCGCTCTGGTGAACAGACGTTCCCCCAGATCCTGGTGGTCACCCCTGATAAACTTATAGGTGGCCATCAGATCACACCTGAGCCTGCGCTTTTCCAGGCTAAAGAGTCCCATGGCTCTCAGCCTGTCGTCGTAAGATCTGTTTTCCTGACCTCTGATCATGCGCGTGGCTCTCCTCTGGACTCTCTCCAGCTTCTCCACATCCTTTTTGAATTGTGGAGCCCAAAACTGGACCCAGTACTCCAGCTGCGGCCTCACCAAGGCTGAGTACAAGGGGAGAATGACGTCCCGGGATTTGCTCGAGAAGCATCTATGGATGCAAGCCAGCGTTTTGGTCGCTTTATTAGCCGCGGCATCGCATTGCAGGCTCATGTTCATCTTGTGGTCAATGATGACCCCCAAGTCTCTTTCTTCTGTAGTGCTAACCAACATAGCACTGCTGAGCCTATAAGGATGCTGCAGGTTTTTCCTCCCAAGGTGGAGAACTTTGCATTTTTCAGTGTTAAACACCATGAGATTCTCGTCTGCCCATTTGCTGAGCTTGTCCAGGTCAGCCTGGATCACCCGCCTATCTTCTGGCGTGGATGCTTTGCCCCAAAGTTTGGTGTCATCGGCGAACTTGGCCAGTCCACTCCTGACTCCAATGTCCACATCGTTAATGAAGATGTTGAACAGTATGGGTCCCAGGACAGAGCCTTAAGGGACCCCACTGGTCACAGGGCAGATTAGTGAGGAATCTAGGTCTTCCTCACTTCTCAACCCAGTGCTCAAGCCACCACCCGTCTGTGTGTCTCGCCGTATAGAATCATAGAAAATGAAGGTTGACAGGGACCTCGGGAGGTGACATCTAGTCCAACCCCTTGCTCAAAGCAGGACCAGCCCTGAAGAGATCATCCCAGCCAAAGCTTTATTTAGTTGGGTCTTAAAAATGTCCAAGAATGGAGATGCCACCACCTCTCTGGGCAGCCTGTTCCAGTGCTTCACCACCCTCCTCAGAGAGTTTTTCCTAGTATCTGTAACCCGGGCAGTACTCCAAGAGGTACCCCCGCTCCAATTGAAGGGATCAAAACAGGTGCACAAGCACTGTGGGAGGTGTAGGGACTCTCTTCCCCTATAGAGCAGAGCCAGATCACCAATGGGGACTTAACCATATACCTTTTAATACTGGGCATTAACAAGCATAAATCAGAGGGTATAGGGGACACTACAATGCCCCAAGGGGGCAGGATTCAACAAAGGTTAGACACTTACAATCATTGACAAAAAAACCCCAGGGTTAACAAAATATAAAACACAAACAGCAGAACAAACAATATGGGTTGGTGAAATATAAAAAAAGGCACAAAATGCAGAATGTCAAATGACAAGGAAAAATAGGGCCTTGGTACCTGGAGGGGGAGAAAGGGGAGGAAAGCACAATGGCCCCTTTCCACTGCAAGAAGATTGGCTTCTTGGTAGCTCACTCACCCTAAGTCACCTCAGCTAGGACTTGAACCTAGATGTCCCACAGGATAGGCAGGAACACTGCAACACTGCCACCACAGCTGGCACTACTCCAGCCTACCAGGGGGCCTTGACCTTTCTGGAGCCCCAGCCTCACATTGAGCTGCCTGGCCTCTGATGAGGAGTGGAAGTGAGCTGGGAACTTCCCAGGTCGCTGTTCAGATCCTTGCTGGAGCAGGGGGAGCCCTTCCTACTGGCTGCAGCCTCTCCCAGGGGATCCTGGAGCCCAGTGGGAGCCTCTCCTGCCGGCCACACGCCGCACTGCTGAGGGTCCCACTGCTGCCTGCAGGTCCTGCTCTTTCAGGCTCTCCTGGAGCACTGCTCCTGCCCTACTGGCCCAGCTCTTGCCAGCTCTGTGAAGCTCCTTCCTTGTTGTCCCTCACTAATCTCCCCTGAGTCAGCCCACACTGCCCTTTTTATCCTCCTCCAGGTGACCCCAGGGGCCAATCAGGGGACATGGTGGGGGGTGAGTCTCTGGGGCCTGATTGGTGTGGAAAGGGAATCCCAAGTCCTCCAATCATCTTTTACCCTTTCAAAACCCCTGGGCTAGGTCACTGCCAGCTAGCCCGTCACGTATCCAACCTCAACTTCCCTTGCTGCTCCTTGTCCTGTCATCTGCCACCACCAAGAACAGTCCAGCTCCATCCTCTTTGCAACCCCCCCCACCCCCCCGCAGGGAGTTGAAGGCTGCTATTCAATCCCCTCTGTCTTCTCTTTTCCATACTAAAGAAGCCCAGTTCCCTTAGCTTGTCCTCATCAGTCATGTGCCCCAGCCCCTAAACCATTTTCATTGCCCTCCGCTGGACTCTTTCCAATTTGTCCACATCCTTTCTGTAGTGGGGTGTCTAAAACTGGACCCAGGACTCCAGATGTGGCCTTACCAGTCCTGTATAGAGGGGAAGAATCACTGTGTCACTCAGAAGGGTATCCTCACTGCCCTTGATCTTCTGGCAACGCTCCTATCAATGCAGCCCAGGATGCCGTTAGCCTTTTTGGCAACAAGGGCACACTGCTGGCTCCTGTTCAGCTTCTTGTCCACTGTCACCCCCAGGGCCTTTTGTGGGGAGCTGCTGCCCAGCCAGTCAGCCCCCGGCCTGTCCCGGTGCATGGGATTGCTCCATCCTAAGGGCAGGACTTTGCAGTTGTCCTTGTTGAACATCAGGAGACTCCTTTTGGTCCAGTCCTCCAATTTGTTGAGGTCTCTCTGAAACCTGTCGGTCTGTCTGAATCCATGTATGACTCCAGCTGTTGTGATATACATCTATTACAATATTCATCCATTACATCCTGTGTGATGTTTGCCCCTGCAACAGAGCTCCGCAGGCATCGCCAGTTAACAGGGCCACCCTCTCAGGGCCAAGGGCGAATTCTTATAGACACAGATATTGAGCCTTGCTCATTTGGAGCTGGAATTTAATCAGCTGTTGGAGATGGAGCAAGACAGGGACAAAAAATAAAGTAATCTGCAGACATGATCCCAGGCAGTAGTTGGTGATGTTCAGCCCTGTTGGCTATGGTGTGATGAGACCCACTGAGGCACCAGGGCTATCCGATCGTGGAGCAGCAGGGATCTTGGTGAGACGGCAGAGGGCTGTTGTTACTAGGGTGAGGGATTAGAGGGACATAATATTTGGAGGGGGACGTTGATGCTGGTTCAGGCATGCAGGACTGCACAGAGGCATGGCAAGAAACAGCAGGCCCTCCTCTCCATGGTGATGGGCTGAAATACCTTCCTTGGGCAGTAGCTGTGGTCTGCATCCAGGGGGATGTGAACGTTGGATGGAGCTTTCCTGCTGGCTGTGGGTCATTTCCATGAGGCACCGGAGGCCAGGTGGCTAAACCCGCCAAGCGCCGCACCGCCCGCTGCTCTGGCTGCCCCACGTCTTGCTGCCTGCGGGCCCCCAGCAGAAAGCCACAGGCAGTCAGGAGGCAACGACACCCTGCTCTTTGGGTGGCGAAGAATGGTTAGCTTTCTTCATGACTTTGCTCGCCTCCAGGGCGAGGGTGCAGAGCTGTTTTGTTGCCTGGCAGGGCACGTCGCACATCCTGGCAGGCATCATGTTCAGGCCGTTTGTATAGCAAGAAGCTCAGATGTTTCCCCCCTGTTCCTCTGCGGCCGCCTGAGCTGCTGTTTTGGAGGTTGGGTCTGATGCAAAAGGCATGAGCAGCTCCTGGATGAGTAGCCAAAGCCTGGGACTGCTTCCAGCCTTGGGGCAGAGGTTAGGGTAAGCTTGGGAGTTATCAGGAGGGGCTCCTGCTGTCTGGGAAAGTGCTATAACCATTAGGCTGTGCTATAAAAAGTGACCACCTCCCATTGCCTTAAAAGAGCTGGAGTACAAATGAGATGCTTTAGTCTGGCTCTGAATCCCAGTTTAGCTTGAGATCAAGGGCAGGGTCCCCTCTCTTTTGGGCTTCTGCCTGGAAATGAAGAGTCCCCTCCCAACCTCCAACCTACTGAGTGTTGCAGATCCCAGGTTTAGGTGTCTGCTCTTCTCGTGTGAAGGCCAGGGTGTTTAGGCACAGAGCTGGGCTGGATGCCTGACTTCCAGCTACAGAAACACCCAGCAGAAGCGCTGCTGTGAGTCTGGCCTGACATCTCTCTGCAGAGAGAAGATGCTGGTACGTGAAGACCTTTAGTGTGAGAGACCGGAGGCGGGGGGTTCAGAAGCACCCAAGCACTTTAAGAAGACTGCAGCCCTTTTGCAAAGCAAGCAACTTCCAGGATGGAGGGTCTGGTCCCCAACTGGTGACTCCCAAACACAGGGGCAGGCCTAGAAGGCTGGATGCAGCCTGTTTCAACAGGACCTGAGCAGACAGAGGCACCCAAGTCACAAGACGTGGCCCTGAATTTCCTGCTCCAGGGGCCTCGGCACCCCAGAAGCAGCTGCACCGACGTATAGCCCTTTGCTCCTGTCTGAGCTGAGCTCAGTAGCGATCTAACACTTCACCCCATAGCAAGGGGGGGTATAAGCCAGACACAGCAGTGCCTCCTAGTCCCTTACAGAATGATGAAATTCTCTGGGATGCGGGACCCATAGACCCCAAACCTGTCAACTATGCCTGTGTATCAGCCTAGATCTCCCCTCGGGCACTTTGCCCTGGTTTTGGAGCCAGGCACTTCATTGTTATGAAGGCTGAAGCCTGGAGGGGAGGCAGCGTGGTGGCTAATCTGCTGTAGGGTCCCTCCTGAAAAGGGGTTTAGGCACTGGCAGAGGCAGATGCATGCTTTGGGGGCTCTCCACGGGGATGGGCACCAGGGTACCCAGTGCTAGGCTTTGCCTGGCAGTAGGAGAGCTGCAGACCAGGGAAACGAGGACAGTTTCCCCCTGCAGCTCATAACTAGCGGGAGGAAGCCTTTTGCGGTGACAGCGAGCGGCTTTCCTGTTTGACTCACACCTGACAGCCCTGCTGAATAAGTCCGGGGCTCGGGCACCCACACCAGCTGAACGGAGCTGTTTACAACGCGAGCGCCTGGGATTCCCAGAAAGAGGCTCAGACCGGACATCCTGCTGCGAAACACCCTGGGCTGGTGTCATCGGCTAAAAATAACAGCAGAGAACAGTCGCCAAACAAACAGCGAGAGCAAATAGCACCGCGTTCACGTGCTGCCGCGCTATTAGCAGAGGGCCGGGGCCTGCGGGCACCCGTCTCCTCACGTGACACGATTCAGAGCTACAAGAACCTGTAGGGGAGGCCAGGGAGATGGTTTTTATCTCCTTTAAAAAAAAAAAAAATCAAATGCAAATAAACCTTATCCCAACCAAAAGCAGGACACGTTCAGCTGGAGAACGTGACGTACCACAGCAGGTGTCTGGGAGCTTGTGCCCACTGCCACAGCCCCCCCGGGTAAGACAAGCTGCCTTATGAGCCATTGGACCCTGTTTCAGGACCTCCAGGGCTCTCTGGTCTCCCAGCCCTGGGTTGCTTTAGGACTACTTGGCCTGTTTGGGCAATGGTGTGAGCTGGCTCCTTGGAGCTGGGGTTTGCATCCGTGGCGGTTTCATCCCCTGAATGGGGTGGATGGCACAGCTGTGAGCATGTGGGCAGGTTGCTAGCACTTAAAAACTGAGAACATGAGGGTGGGAAGGGAGCTCAGGAGGTCACATCTAGTCCAACCCCCTGCTGCAAGCAGGACCAGCCCCAACTACATCATCCCAGCTAAGGCCTTGTCTACCTAGGTCTTCAAAACCTCCAAGGATGGAGACTCCACCACCTCTCTGGGGAGCCTGGTCTAGTGCTTAACTACCCTCCTAATATCCAACCTCAACTTCCCTTGCTGCAAGTGGAGCCCATTGCTCCTTGTCCTGTCATCTGCCCCCACTGGGAACAGCCCAGTTCCATCCTCTTTGCAGCCCCCCTGCAGGGAGGTGAAGGCTGCTATTCAATCCCTCCTCGGTCTTCTCTTCTCCAGACTAAATCAGCCCAGCTCCCTCAGCCTCTCCTCACAACTCGTGTCCCAGCTCTCAAACCATGTTCACTGCCATCCACTGGTCTCTCTCCAATGTGTCCACATTCTTTCTGTAGTGTGGGCCCAAAACTGGACGCAGGACTCCAGATGTGGCCTCCCCAGTGCCGAATAGAGTGAAGTGCTTCTTCCCAGGGCCAAATACAGGAGAAGAATGACAATGCAGCCCAGGATGCCCTTGGCCTTCTTTGCAACAAGGGCACTCTGTTGGGTCCTATTCAACTTACCATCCTTGTGGGCAGTGACAACCCATAAACCCAGCTCCTGTCTTTCAGGCCAGGCTATGGCCTCACCCCCACCCCCCTTGTGATTGCACAGCATTGGAAACCTCCCCTCTCCCCACTATGGCTGCAAGAATATTATCCCAGGAGAAGGGAAACTGATACTGCCTGAGCCCTAAAGAAAGCAGCCCACAGAGCAGCGCCCCCTGCTCCGATGCCTATGGCTGCCTCTGCTGTTGATTGCAGGATCAATGGACAAAAAACCAACTAGGTTGGTTGTTGGCTTTGGCCTTTCTTCCCTGCAGTTTAGAGCAGCAGGTGTGCTCGGGCACATTAAGTGGAGAACCATGGGCATTGCCAGGCTAGGAACGATCCTTTCAATAGTCTGGCTCACCCTCAGACCTTCCCCCGTGGCTTTAGGTTGCTGTTCCAGCTCCCTATACAGGGGTGCTCATGCCCTTATTCGTGGGTCTTCCCACAGGTCCAGAAATGTAGTTGGGGGGGACATTGGCTGCTATCACATAGCTGGATTTGGCCCATGGATGGGATGCAGCCCGCAGATGGACTTGGCACTGCTCGTCTGGTCCACTGGGCACTGCTGCCCTCGAATGCACAAGCGCGGGGCAGTCTGGTTTTAGAGGAAGTTTGTTCCTAACCCAGGAGGTCAGTGGTTGGCTTACGTGGCATAGCATTAGACCGACTGTGTGTCATTGGAGTCCCCGAAGCAGGGATTTTTGGCCCTATCTTTCATGTCATCTTTATGTATGAGCCAGTAACTGCCCTTAGTTGCACCTCTCCCATCACAGCAGCTACTTGCATTATCCAGTTGTCCAGTCCACTTGACTTTGTCTCCCCACCATCTTATAGCAGGGAGCTCTGGAGATGAACTGTGGGCTGAGTACAGGAGGGTTTTCTTTGAAGCCAGCCCCCAAAAGACGGCCAATTTGATGAGGCTGTTTGGAGCAGGCAGGGGCGAGCCTGTGCCTTGTGTGGTTGGCAGATGCTAGGAAGGCGTTAACGGATGGGTAACAAGGATGGGGGATGGGAGGAGATGAGAATTATTTATGGAGGGACCTTAATAGTCCTCTTCGAGGGCCCAATGGCAGGTGGCTAAAGCAGCAGGGCATCACAACCTCGTGCATGTTGCAGCTTCCCCCGGGGCCAGCAGGGAACTTATGTTGCTTCCAAACACCCTTTTGATGCAAGTTTGGAAGAAAAACTCGAAGAAAATGCAGGTGAGGAGGGTGTGATGTGGAAAAGCCTTGGCTGCATAGAGTCTGCAGGGAATGAAGGAGAAAGTAATACAGACATCTGATCGTCCGAAGACACAGAAGTCCTCCCTGACTCCATTAACTTAATTAGCAGAGGGGCAGGCCTGCAGGCAACTGTTAAAAACTGGCTTGATAGGAGCTCAGCAGGGCATTAAGACCAATGTTAGCCCCTGGGATGGGCAGTGCCCAGGCAGTAGGGGCCAGGAGTCCGTAGAGCATTGGGGGGCAGGTGCCCACTGTTGTCCTGGCATTTCAAATGCAACATGGGCACTAATGGAAGCAGGCTCTGGTGACAGCAGCGGTCTGGTGACAACTGCTCTGTTATCAGGTGTCTGTTATAGATGGGGGGAGCCTTTGGGCTCATTCTTCCCGAGCCATAGCACCTTCTGGGTGGGTGCCCTGGACCACTTGCGGCGAAAATGTGTTGGAGGGCTCGGATCCACAGCTGTTCCTGGGGGGTCAGAGGGGTTTGCTGGGTTCAGGTCTCCCTTTGCACACTGTGGGCCAGTCAGGCGCAGTTTGGATGGCAGACCCTGGTTTTGCAATGGGGTGATGGCAGCGGGGCTGGATGAGTGGCATGGTATCAGCACCTAGTTTGGGCCCCATGCTACCCTGGGCCAGCCCTACGCACCCGATTTAGTGCGCAGGACTCCCTTACAGATCTGGAGATTTAGGAACAGGGGAGCTGCAGTTAATGGTGCCACTATTACCCTGCCATCAAATTGGTGGACCAGATGACACGGTTCTGTGGGCCAGATTTGGCTCGCGGGCCAGGGATTGAGCTTCCCTGGGTTGTATAATGCAGACAGATGGCAGAAACGAGCAGAGTACAAGGGTGGGCATATCCTTCCATGGCAGCATGGGCCATGTCTCACCCACCTTCCGTCTGTGGGGCCAGTGGCTATTTTGTGAGATGGTGCCGACGCCGCGTGGTACGGGTTACATGCACAGGCAGTGCTCCAGCTCCCGGAGACTTGGTTTTGGGTCCCTCTTACTTCACCTAAAAGATGAGCAGCTGGGACTGAAAGTCCGTCTTGGCCCTTAGTGGATAGAAGTGTGATGGCAGGCCATTTTATTTTGTGAGCGTGTTGAGTGGAAGATGATGTGGGGTGTTGCTGGAAGGTGCCAGTCCAAATCCCGCACCCTTTTGCGCTCTCTGGCAAAAACGTGGGTGCTCTGTTTCTCTTTGGCACTGCTCCCTGCGGGGGCCGGAGAGGAGGGACTGCCTCGGCGTGCTCTGTCTCAGCTGCCGTGCCGCGAGGGAGCAAGACAAGCTTGGTGGGAGCTCCCAGCCCCTTGCACATCTGCTCTCTACCGGCACCGGTGTGGAGAAATGGGCTAGCAGGAAGCAGCAAAGATGAGAGAGGAAGGGGCCTCCCAGGCACATTGAGAGATGCTGGATGGAGATTTGGCAGTCCCTGGCTCTGCTCCAGATTGCCTGGGTGACCTCGAGCAAGACCCACCGTTCTTCAGGGGCCTTGTGGTAGGGTGGGGGCATCCAGACTGCCTTTCTCCCCCTGGGTCTCTGCTGGGCTCCAGGAGAGGGGCAAGTGAACCACTAGCCCCCAGCCTGAATTTCCAAGCTCCTTAGACCAGGACTGCCTGTGTGCTGTGAAGCTGTTGCTCAAATAGATAACCCCCTAGTCCAGGCCAGTTTTATTCCACCTGTGAAGCACCAAGTGCACACGGGCACCTTGGTGCCATCCTCCCTATATACCCAAAAAGCGAGTTGGCTGGGCCCAGTTGCTGCCAGCTGGGCACGAGCCTGCATACTACGGCCATAACAACCATGTATTACATGCTTAGGGGAGTTAATTACTAGTTTGGTGCCCAAAAGGTGGAGCAAGGCCTGTGCTTCTCCTCTACAAGCACCCCCTCGCTGCAAGAGCCCTCTCCTCCCTGCATGGATTTTTTTAGGACGCCCTTAGAGCAGCAGAAGCCGTCAGGAGACAGGGGGCTCGTATTTTTATTTTTTTCGCAGCTACTCCAAAACACCTGCAGCCGCACAGTGCAGTGCCAGCACTTTCCAGCGGGCCGGCTCGAGCTTGGAGTGCAGAATGAAAGGATGCGAGATAAACCCACTCGCGCTGGGGAGGGAGCCGGCGCCAGGGTCAGGTGCCGTCATTCTGAAACCGAGCATGGAAATTACACCCAGAGGCAGGCAGGGAGAGCGTGGGGCTGAGGCTCCCAGCAGCACGCGCTGCCGACCACACGAAAGGCTCTGCTGTGCCTGAGCAGGGTGAGATGTGCCGGGGGAAGAGCGAGGCGGCAAGTTGAGGGGGACCAAAGGGTACAGTGCTGCAGGCCGGCCGGACAGATGAGCACGGGCGGCAAAGGTAACAGCAAACGCCTCTGTCCCTTTACCTGTGTCCCACCCCCACAGCATGCTCCTGAGCATCTCTCAGACTGCCCGGAGGGGCTCAGCGTGGAGGCTGCTAGCAATGATCTGCCCTGGCTTTTGCAACCCCTGCGGGGGATGTGGGGTGGATGGTGTTTTCTCTGCTATTACCACTGATGTGAGCAGAGTTTAAAGCTGAGGGTGCTTGTTTCCTGCGTGTTTACCACTAACCTAGTTCACGGCTTGGCTGGGCGGCGCTGAATCAGCGAGGGATGGGGCACCTGGGTCCCACGGAGGGGCTCGGGACTCAGTCTTCCTCTCTGGTGGAGAGCCAGATCCTAAAGCCAGCGGCTGCCGTGCGTGCTGGGCATAGCTAGAGTCTGCTTTGGTACGTGGTTATAGCCTCGGTGCTCTCCGTGACCGGGTGTTGTCTAGCAGGCAGGGAGCCTGGGTCTGGACCGACCACATCCCAGCCTGTGCTCCCTCTGGAAGGCCCTGGTGCTGCCCCTCCATCCTGCCCAGGTGCATGCCTTCCCCCCTGGATGTGACGGAGAGTAGTATGGGGCTCTCCGGTGCCGCGTGTCAGGGCAGGGCTGGCCCCTCGGAGCAGGAAATTCCAAGCCACGCGTTCCCCTGAGATTCATCCCAATGGTATCACAGCTCCCAGGACCGTGGCATGGTTGGCGGCGCTGGAAACTGCTGACTGGGCAAAGAAGGGTTAAAGCCCGGAGGCTAGAGGAGCATGCTAACTAGGCAGGTTATCAGATTACAAAGGTAACCAGGTTCCTAAGGCCCTGGGTATCAACCTGCAGCAGCCTGGCCTAGATCAGGCCAGGAAACCAATGCCATTTCCTTGCCCGCTTTGTCAGCTGGTTGCATGCGAACCTGCTCTGCTCCCTGCTCTCCTCCCCCATCTGGTACCGACTCACTCCTAGACCCACTCAGCATGCTCTGGCTTCCCCTCCCACCCCTGCCCCCTACACCTGCTGCCCTCCCAATCTCCCCCATGCCCCCAGCTCCACCCCAAGATGCTCTGCCTTGGGCAGCAGGTGCGTCCATCTCCCCACTGAGGCCAGAAGTGCAGCAAGCCAGGGCAGGGTGGGAGCAAGGGCTTCCCCACGGGGCCTCTATGATGGCAGGGACCCGACTGTAATGACAAAACAAGCAGGAGAATGTCCCAACGGGGCCTTACAAATGCTCTATTTGGGTATTTTGCCAGCTGCTTCTGGAGAAGGCAGAGGAAACCTGAGAGCAGGCCCTCACTGCTCTGAAACCCATGCGCGGTCTATGCCCCCCACCCTGCTGTTACCTGGAGTGGGTAGGATGTGGCGGTGGGATGCTGCCCTGTTCTGTGTAAGCCCTGGGCTGTTGCCTGCAATGGGCTCTGGGCAGGGGAGGGAGGCTAGCACCTGACTGCACGTAGCCAGCTGGGCAGGGAAGCCAGGCAGCAATAATCGGCTGCCCCACGCCAAAAGCACTTGGCCGATTTCCTCCCCTTTGAGGTAGGAGAGACGTCGTCCCCAAAGGGGCCGAGGGGGCGTACGTTGGCGCATGTGTGGGGATTCAAAGGACTGAAAACACCATCTTAGCATGGGACAGCGGCTGTCATCTTAGCTCCGGAGCTACCAGCCCCGCCTGGCACAGAGTCCCTAGTGTGCCCACAGCAGGGCGTCTGCGGTGGGCGCGTGGATCTTCAGGGGCGTGGACTGGCTAGGGAAGGCTGCACGAAAGGGTCTCTGTGCCCACCTCGATCGGGGAAGGAGTTCTGTGAGTCAGACCCCATCTGTCTCGTTAACAGTCTCTCGTTTAGAGGGCCCTGACTCATACCATTTGAATGCTGGATATCAGGCCTGATTAAACCCTTGCAGCCAAGTGTCTGGGGTCACCCCTGGGTGTGAACTGCCTTGTCCTGGACACTCCTAGAGCTCAGGATTGGGACCCTCACCATACTGCGGTGGCTGCTCCAGAGTTATTGCCCTTTTACCTGAGAGCAGAGGAAGAGTATGGGGGTGGGCACTCCTCCCCCTGCCCAGGCCTGCTCCCCAGAGCACCGTGGGGTGAGCAAACTGAGTGCAGCATCTCAAGCCAGGCTCAGGGGAAGATTTGTCCCTGCGCCCCAGGTCTGGGGCAGCTAGGTTTGGGGTAGAGGGCTCTGTGTCACCTCCTGAGCTGCCCCGGCCCCAGGCCAGGCCAGGCCAGGCGAAGGCTCTGGAGCTGCAACCAGCAGTGCTTCCAAGTGTGAAATGGAAAAACTGGATCAGTTTGAGTGGAGCAAACCCCTCCCTTCAGAAAACCAGCCAGAGCCCTCCGCAGCCAGGCTGCTCTCAGCTCTGGGGCTCCTGCCTCCCTCTCCCTGCCAGGCAGCACCCAACGGTGCAGCCACGGAAGTTGCCCCCCAGCTGCATCTCTGCCAGGAGCTGATTGCCCTGCAGCTGGGCAGGGGGAGTGGGGACAGGGCTCGGGAAGCTGCATGGGACCCATTGCATGAGCCAGGGTTTTCACTGGATGGAGCTTGGTGCCGAGACAGCCGGGCTGGACACGTCCGTGTCATGCTGCAGGTGATGACCCTCCTGGGGAAGCTGGCCCACATGGGGAAACTGAGGCATGGAGCGATTTGCTCAAGTGGCTGAGAGGCTGAGGCAGGATTTGTACATGGGAGACCAGGTGTGTGACTCCTTTCCCACCCGCTGCTGGACTGGGGTGGGGGACGGCTCCTAGCAGCTGGCTCAACCCTCTGGGACTGGTGGCTGGCACAGAAGAGGCATATTACAAACGTTCATGCTTTGCTTTTGGCCCTTTTGGGATCTGGACATTTATGGGCCTGAAGTGGAAGGCCCCAAGCTGAGGCCTGATACCCACAGGTGCTTGGGGCTGTCCTAGGGCATTAGGCTGGTCCTTGTCCGAGGTGTGACGGTCTGTCTTGGGCTGCCCATTTCCATGGCTGGTTTTTCCTCTAGTGCTAGTTTTCCAAGCAGTCACTAGTCTGGAGGATATGTTGCTCTGAGACCGTCACGGATATTTGGGAGCCAGAGTTTCTCAAGTGCTGAACCCACAGCTCCCGCTAGTTTAGGAGGTGGGTAGGTTGCCTTGTGCATCCTGGATGTTCACGCTTTTCTTGCTGCCTTTTAGCTGCTCAGGCACAAAGGACGTGGCTCTGGGATGGGGCTGTGTCTTGAAATGAGGAGGCTGTTGCTGATTTGCAAGGGGGGTATTGCTCGGTGCTGCTACTGGCACTGCTTTTCTGCTCCGCTCCATCATTCCTTGGTGCTGCTTCCATGGGTGCAGGGTGATGTTGGTGTCTAGTGGGACCATGGAGAGGTGGCTACAGGCAACGCTTTGAATCCACAAACCCTTGGTCATGGGCCAAAGAGCTCTGTGGTGCCAGAGTTGGGGCCGTGGCTGGTTGCTTAGTTCTTCGGCCAAAGGAGATGTGTTACAAGCAGCAGCTGCTAAAGGTATTTACCACTGGTGCATTTTAGCAGCTAGATGTGGTTTCACTTGGCATAGTGGGGGGCAGCCATGGGAGGCTGTGGTACCTGTAATGGCCCTGAAGCCTTGTTGGGAGAGTCCCAAGCTGGCACGGCTGGTGCGCCCATGGAAATCCTCCAGCCGTCTGGGGTTTGCTAGGCTGTGAAGGGCAGGCTTCTGGGGGAAGGCAATAAAAGTAAGTCAAGAGCTTCCAGGCCCCCAGCGCAGCCATGACCTGAAGTGAAGCGTCTGTGCCTGACTGGGCTGCCCGCTTGACGGGGCTGTTGGGGTGACGTGATCCCTTCCATGTCACCCGGCTCAGCGGCTGGGGAGCTCTGTGCTGCTGGGCCCCAGGGAGCAGGTGCTAGCTCTGGCCTTGGACCTTGGCCCCCAGGGTGGGTGAGATTTGTAGCCCGCCGGCCAGAGAGATTTATCAGTGCATTTGTGTTTGCTGAGTCTCCTTGAAGGAGGTGGGGAAAACATCTGCCTCTCCCTGCCTGGCTGAGCTGCACGGTGGCTCTCGGGGCCTAGGCATAGCACGCTGGCTACCAGTTGGCATTCGACATGGGTCATGGAAAGTGCTCGGCTTTGGCTATGCTTTGTGCATGCCCCAAAGAAAGAGCCAGGGGGGCATTTCTCTACAGGGAACATGAGCTTATATTGAGGGGGAGAAGCAGGGTCTCTCTGGGACAGGCTGCTTGTGCATGACTGTGTCGGGGCCCTTTTGTGTGTGCCCAGGTCTCTGCATCTGCAAATGTGCTTGTGCGTGTCTGCACACACATGCATGTGTCTGCGTGCATCTGTTTCTATCTGCCTATAACGGCATTTGATCATAGTCTTCAAATCCCTGAAGGGCGATGACACAGAGGATGGACAGGGGCTTTTCTCTGTAGCTGTAAGGGGGACAGGCCTAGGAGCAAATGGACTCGAGCTGCAGCAGGGGGAATTGAGGTTGGAGATAAGGAGGAACTGGTTGACTTGAGGGGGGTCAGACATGGGAACAGGCTGCCCAGAGAGGTTGGGGAATTTCCATCCTTGGAGGTTTTCGAGATCAGACATGGCTGGGATGGTTTGGTCAGGGTTGATCCTGCCTTGCCCAGGGGGCTGGGCTAGACAGGACCTTGCGAGGACCCTTTCGGCCTGACTTTCTTACGATCCTAGGTTGTTTCCTTCAGCTCTGCCAACCTAGTGTGAATGCTTTGCCAGAAGTGGGATGTTGAGGGTCAGGACACCTGGGTTCATTCCTACCACTAAGGGGGCAGCGTGGCTGAGTGTTTGCAGCACTGGCTATAGGCATGCACCTGCAGCACGAGGGAGGCAGCTAGTGATCCCTAGATCTTGGCCCCTGGGACAGGGGGAGCTCAAGTGGCAATTAGTACCCCGTGGCAGAAGTTAAGTGACAAAATATCCTCTCCAGGCAGCCTTTGATGTGCTAAGCCTGAAACCTGAACTCGCTGCTGCTCATTGCATTGTGAACGGAGGAATTATTTATAGCAGGGGTGGTGCGCAGCAGATTTGGGGAAGGGGCAGGCAGCGTGGTGGCGGAAAGGGCCGGGGACAGAGCAGGGTATCAGGCAGGGGGCACAAGGCAGAGAGCAAAAAGCAGAGCAGTAGATTAGATGGGGAGCAGGAAGCAGAGCAGCAGACCAGTCATGGGGCACAGAGCAGGGAGCAGAAAGCAGAGGTGCAGATTGGGCAGGGAGTACAAGGCAGGGGACAGGAGGCAGAGCAGCAGATCAGGCAGGGAGCAGGACGCAGAGCAGCACGGGGTGGGAGTATTTCCAAGCTGGCAGCCCCTAAGCTCCTGGCAGCCCCGGGCGGCAGGAACACGAGCTCCCTGCGGGGCGAGCGCCTGCTTTGTTCCACCGAGGGCTGTTTCTGTTTATGAAAATAGATTTCTGCCGGCAATTCTTTCTCTATCTGGATACGACCCCGTCTCCCTGTTGTAAGAGGAAATAAGCAATTTATAGGCATGCAGGCAAGGATGGGGGGGAGACATTTTCAAAACATCCTCTGGCCTGCCAAGCAGGGTCTCCATGGAGCAGGCTGGCCCGAGTCCCTGGATGGAGGGCAGCCAGCATGGGTCTGTGGAGGATGGGACACAGACATGCCTCAAGGGCTCCCCATGTGGCATCACGCGTGAGGGCTGCTGTTTTGCTGAGCAGTCAGTGTTCGCTGCGAAAGGTGCTGGGCTGAGAAATGCCAGGGAGCTCTGGAAATGGCCCGGGGGAGATGGGTTGCAGTAGGGTGAACAAATCAGAGAAGCCCACTCCATAGCTCAGTGATTCTCAGCCAGGGTGTCGCGGCATCCCAGGGTGCCTTGAGATCCTTTGAAGGATGTCACACAGTGTTAGCACCATCAGGTATGCTGCAATGATCTCAGGTTGCAGCAAGGGAAGCTGAGGTTGGATATTAGGAGGGTAGTAAAGCACTGGAACAGGCTCCCCAGGGAGGTGGTGGCATCTCCATCCTTGGAGGTTTTAAGATGAAGCCTTGGCTGGATGATGTAGTTGGGGCTGGTCCTGCTTGGAGCAGGGGGTTGGACTAGTTCGGACCTCCTGAGCTCCCTTCCAGCCCTCATGTTCTCTGATTCATGCCATCAATGCACAAGGCAAGGAGTTCCTAGGATGATGTCTTCCAATGGGCCAGCTCCCTCGTTGGGATAGTGTTAGGCCAGCTTTTAAATGATGCTAGGCTTTGTTCATTGGTGTAGGTCATGGATTTTCCATGGTCAGCAGCAGATACCTGTATCTGCACACAATAAACCCAGGGTTGTCACATTGGTTTGAAAACAGTGGATTCCTTTCTGCCCTGCTGTGGCCTCCTCAAGGTCTTTCATAGGATCACAGACCATGAGGGTTGGAAGGGACCTCAGGAAGTCACATCTAATCTAGCCCCTTGCCCCAACTACATAATTGCAGCCAAGGCTTTGTCTGCCTGGGTCTGAAAAACCTCCAAGGATGGAGATGCCACCACTTCTCTGGGTAACCCGGTCCAATGCTTCACCACCCTCCTAGTGAGAAAGTTCTTCCTAATATTGAACCTCAACTTCTCCTACTGCAACATGAGCCCATTGCTCCTTGCTCCGTCATCTGCCCCCGCTGAGAACAGTCCAGCTCCACAGAAGAATTGGGTGGTGGCTGCAGCCCAGGCTGGGGATGGCGACTGGGCTGTGCCAGCGCTCCTGCTGCTGCATGGTCCTGGCTAGAGGGTCTTGCCCCTCCACCCAGGGTTCGACTGATGCTAGATCTGGGTCAGGAAGGAATTTGACCCTGTGGTCAGACTGGAACAAAGTGTGTGGGTGTGGGGGGTTATCTGCACTCTGAAAAACAAGTGCAAACGAAGAGCTGGTAAAACCTTGGCGGGGATGATGTAATTGGGGCTGGCCCTGCTTGGAGCAGCAGGCTGGACTAGATGTGACCTCCAGAGGGCCCTTCCAACCCTCATTTTCAATGATTTTATGATTTTCCAAGGGGGACCTCAAGTCTAACAAGCATGAGAACCACTGCCATAGTCATTCTTCTTATCACAGAGACCTTCTGGCATCCCCGCCCCAGGGAGACGGGTGTACTTGCCAGGGTTATATGGGGCGGCTGTATGGACCAGCCAGGTGCTGGGTCCTGGGTTGGTCCCTTGCCTGTTTAGCCAGCAGGGGGCAGGCAGCACAGCACTGCGGCCAGGGCTGGCTCCAGGGCACGGGGCCAATTCAAATTTGGAGCTCAGAGGCCTCCTTGGTCCTTTCCCGGCCCATTGTTGTGGTTTGACAATCACATTTTCCTGTTTTGAAAACAAAGTTTTTTTTCTCCCCCGCCCCGGTGGCTGTGGCCAGGGTGACGATGGGGAAGCTGACGCCATGGGGAAAGAGTGAGCCAGGCCTGCCCAGTGGCTGCCGGGTGCAACCCGCCTTCTGCCACCCCAAGCGGGCGGGGGAGAGTGGCAGGAGCATGGATCTGGAGGGCTGGCTCCTCTTTCGTGCCTGTGGCTGCGGCTTCCCGATCAGCGAAGGCCGGGACAGAGGTACCTCTGTCACTCCCCGACCCACGGGGTGGTGCAAAGCCCAGCCTTGGGGCTGGTGAGTGGCCTTTAATGAAAAAGCAAACAAATGCGAAGCCTCAGGAATCAAGCTGTTCGGGAAAGGACTGCAGTGCCACCCAGCTGCTGAGAGTTTGAGATCTGGAGAGAGAGAGCAGCCTCCCAGGGTAGCTGAAGGCATGCGAGGGTCATAGGTGCCTCCAGCCCCTGCCTAGTGCAGGATCGGGACCTTGGGAGCAGAGAGGGGTGTCCCAGGGGAGCCAGGCAGCAGCTCTGCAGCTGGGGGAAGTTTACAGTGCCTTGTGAGATGCCCTTTGGATTTTAAATGGTTACCCCTTTCATTCTGCCAGTGCACTTACCACACATAGACCTGCATGCACATGTGTATACGTGCATGTGCATATGCCTGTCTCTTAAGATGCACCTGTTTTCTGGAGGGTCTTTTCCACCTGCCCCAGACTGCAGCACTGACATGTTGCCACCCCCCAGCCCGTGGAGCTGAGCTGCTGCAGCTTCTGTGTGGCACTGTCTGCTCTGATCCTCTTGTCTGTCCCTGCTCCCTGGGGAGCACGAGTCTGGCTGATTAACCCTGCACAAGGCTTCAGTTCAGAATAGAGCGTGTTGGTCTCTCAGGTGCCTCTACAAAGCCAGGAGACCCAGGCCCAGGCCTTGGAGGAGGTATGCAATCCAAAGGCTTGATGGAGAGCAGGAACCATCCTTTTTGTATACGGTGGTTTGGGCAGGGCTGATCGTGGCTCAAGCTGGGGTTGGACTAGATGTCACCTCCTTCCAGCCGGGGCTGATTCTCTTCTCCTAGCTGCCCATACTTGTGAGCCCCATGGCATGGCTTGCTGAAGGGACAGCCTGCTTTGGCACGCAGCACTGCCCTAGATCCCCGCTGAGAGCTGCTGTTCCAGCCCAGCTCGCTGAACATTGCCCAATGCAGGGCGTGAGCCGCTGCTCTGGCTTCTCCCATCTTGCCCATCAGCAAATCAAGAGCATCACATGCTTCTGCCCACGTCAGCACGACTACCTGCCCAGCAGGCTGGCCACCCCCTCCACCTCCCAGCTGCCTGATAAGTTCACCGCGGTCGTGGGAGAGCATGGACCCAACCCAGGGACCGCATGATTCAAACCTGGCTGAGGGCGCGCTTTGCAGGGCTGTGCACCCCAGAGAGGAATGAGTCGCCCTCTCCCATCCCGAGGAGACAGGGGAGCCCTGCTAGAGAGTGCACAGACCAAGGGGGACATTTCTGATCGCTGCCAGCCCCGCGTTAGCCTCTGTGCATGACTCAGTGCGTGTGTAACGGTTCTGCCCACCGCTTACCTGGACGGGGTGCGATGCCAGGGCTCTCGGCCCTGATGGAGCAAAAGCATTTGCAAAAGAACGTGGACGAACTGGCCTGCGTCTCTTCAAGGGCTCCCCCAGGCAGGGCTTTGCTTTGCCCTGAGTGGGCCCCTGTTCCTGTCCCAATCTGCAGAGGCCCCTGGAGATGGAGACGTGAGTGGGGAACATCAGAGGTTTATTCGGGGTGGTGCTGCACCAGAGGAGCAGGGCCAGCCCCCGCCTCCGCTGTAGTTTGTTCCTCAAGCAGAGACTTGCTACCCTGGTGCCTCCTTCCACGATGCCATCCATGGGATGCAGCCTCATCCCCTTTGCCTACTGGCCCTGCTTGGCGCAGCTGTCGAGT
The DNA here is from genome assembly GCF_052110815.1 of Crocodylus siamensis. Taxonomy (NCBI): domain Eukaryota; kingdom Metazoa; phylum Chordata; order Crocodylia; family Crocodylidae; genus Crocodylus; species Crocodylus siamensis. The sequence continues at coordinate 6,931,220 of NC_143400.1, forward strand.
GCCATGTGGCCTCGGTGGGGGCAGGTGAAGCTTCCCCCAAGGCCAGCAAAGGTCTGGTAGAGGGACTCCTCAGATCTCACGCCCTCCAGCACCCCGGGTAGGCATTAGCCCCCCAAAGAGGCCAGAGCTGCTTTTAGAAGGAGGTGCATGAGATGATATTTGCCTGTAGCACCTGGAGATCCAGGCTGGGCCAGGTGCCCCTTGGCACTCAGCTGCCGGGCTGTGCTGATCCTTGCTGAGATCAAAGCTCACGGGGGCTGGCTCCGACCAAGGCGAAGACTTTTACCCCTTTCTCACCCTCTCCGGTCCTAACAGCCCTCACGTCATAGTGCGCTGTGACACCAAGCCCTGGGCGCCAGTCGCCCGGCCGGGCTGGCAGCGGGGCAGACTTGTCGTTGGAAAAAGGAGGGTGTGGACCCTGCACGGCTGGAGTCTCTGGGGACACAGAGGATGAGGCTGGAAGGGATTGCCCAGGGCCGCTGCTGAGAGTTGGGCTCTGGATGACCTACCCCACACGCACCCACCCCTCCCATCCCTGCCCATGCAGGCAGCAGCTGTGCTGCATGCTGCAGAAAGGCCAAGTTCCACCCCAGAAGCAGCCGCATTTCCAAAGCGGGTGGTGCTCTCCAGCCACGCAGTGGTGGCTGAGCACACCTCGGCCCGCGGCACTGGGGTTATTGGAGTCAGAGCCAGAGCTTGGGATGCCCTCAGGCGTATTCCCACATTTCCTGGATGCCTCCTGCTCCCGGAGCCCCTGTGCCTGGGCGGGCCCTGGCACAGCCTGCTGCTTCCGAAACATCCTGCTGATCAGTCAGGACTTGAGTGGGGAATCCCTGCCCCCACCTCCCATGCTGACAGTGAGCAAGACCTTCACCCCCCACACCCCCCTTCAGCTCCAGCTCCCTCTGGCCCCCCTCCCGCTCCACGTTCCCCGGCTGGCAATGGGGACTTTACAGGGACTGCCCTTGCTCCGAGCTCCATGGAGGGCAGTGGTGGGGGTGGCCCAGCCAGCCTCTGCTTTTCCTCTTCATGCATCGGCAGCCTGGAGCTTGCACAACGCAGGGGCGTGAATCACTTCCAGCTCCTGGAGTCAAACGGCGCATTTCTTTCCCAACTGGCCCACGAGGGCTGTACACGCAGTCCCTGTGTGTGGCGCCCCACGCAGCTCCCGGGGACCTCTCCACGGCCTTGATGCAAGGAGAAGCTTTGGCTTCTGCTGCTAGAAGGGGTCTTGGTGCAATCCCTGCTTCCTAGCTAACCGTGAGTGGCGTCTAGCCAAAAGGATGCCCCCTGCTTTCATCTCCAGGGCTCTGTAGGCTCTTGGCTGTGCTGCTGTCCATCCCAGTTGCTCTGATATCCCATGAGGAGCCAGCCCTTCCTATTAGACACAGATGCTCACTGCAGCGAGCGACGCTTGTGGGGCATGTGGCCGAGGAACATGTATCATGCCACAGATCCCAACATCTCTCTGCTTTGCCTCAAGACGTCCGGCCTTGGGGGCTGGCTTTTCAGAAGACCTGGATCTGAGCCCCATGGCCGGGGAGAGCAGTTGGCCAGGGATGCTTTACACAGGGCCTGGCTTTTTCTAGTGCTTCAGCCCCCAGGTATATGGGGGATGAGGGCAGAGGAGAGAGAAGCTGAAGCCTGTATGGGTTTGCTGGAGGCTGCCCAGTGTCGGTGGGGTGCAGGGACCCCATAGGCAGCAAACCAGGCAGCGTCCCTGCTGCAAGATGCAATCTCAGGATGCAGCAGGCTTCTCTCCCCTGAGGAAGGGGCTGGATCCAGCTGACCCTAGACTTGGAGGAAGAAGTCAGCTATGTCCTGGCCTCAAGCCCCAAGCTGGAGATACTGCCTCAGACCTGGGCGAAGCTCCCTGCTCCGCGCCCGTCCCACCGCTGGATGGGTTCCTGGTGTCTCTCTGCAGAAGGGGAGGATTTCTTGCCAGGGTAACACAGACAGGCTTTGGCTTCGTGTTGCCTTTGCCTGTCGCTGGGCCTTCGGGCCATGAGCTCGGAGACGAGGGGCTGCAGCAGGGACGGGGGCTCGTCCAGGTTTCTCCCCCACACTCCTCGAGGGCCCCAAACCCTCCCTGTCTTTGGCTCCACATTACTAATATGCAAATCAAGCTCAGCCAGGGGCCGCTGGCGCTAACATTGTGTAGTTATTGACTGTTCTCCGAATGAACCGTTAGTCATAAAAAACGTTACCATGGCAATTTTCCTGTTGTTTAGACCCTAACAGATCTGGGCAGACCGGGGTCCTCCGTGCATTCCCCTGGCTGGCGTCTGATTAGAAATGCAAAGCACCCGGCTCTGCTGCCTGGAGCTGGAGGGCTGTCAGAGAGGCCAGGCAGGTGGGCCCGCTTGCTCTCCCCAGGCTCCGTGATCTGCACATGATGGGAAGGACTCGGCGGCTTCTCAGTCCAGTGTCGTAGCCTCATTTCTGCTCTCCCCTGCCTCCGTTTGCAGTGTGACCCACTAGCCGGGATAACCCCCGCTTCCCAGTGTGGATTTTCACCTCCCACCACCCTCCTGCTTCTTGTGCTGACTTCCTCCCCGGCCAGCAGCTTTGTCTGCCAGCTGAGTTGTTGCAAGGTGCTCAGTAGGGTATGAGCTGCTACACCGACTGCTTCTGGGGCATTTTTATAGGTCCTCAAGGAGTTCGGGATGCAGGCCTGATGCTAGACTCCAAATCGACAAATTGATTGATGCGCAGGCCTTGTAACGTGTAAATTAGCAAACTCCAAACCGGTCCTCTTTGCTACAGGGCAATGATGTGCCCCTCCCGACCCAGCACCCCTCCGTTGGTGAACCCTGCCCGAGCATGAAGAGGAAGGTTTGCTGCAGTGACTAACATCCGCAGGGAGCTTCTCAGAGTTGGCATGGAGGTAGAAGTATCAGCAGGCGCTGGAAATAGCAGCTTGGAGAATGGCATTTTATAGACTCATAGACACTGAGGGCTGGAAGGGAGCTCAGGAGGTCACATCGAGTCCAACCCCCTGCTCCAAGCAGGACCAGCCCCAACTGCATCATCCCAGCCAAGGCTTTGTCTAGCCAGGTTTGTGGCTGCACGTGTGCGTATGCACATACGTGCTTCAGTATGTAGCCTGCCCTGTTCCGCTCTGACACAGTAAGAACAAAAAAGAGTAACTGTCAGTAGAGGCGAAGCCATGGTCCTCCCCCGATGGGAAGGCCAGCTGGCAGGGATGAAGGATATTGCAGCACCAGAGCTGTGTTAGCCAACACCACTCAGCAGTGAGGCAGGTGCTTTCGCTCTATCATCCGAATGGGTTTTCTTAGGAAAGGAGAAGTGCGCTGGGGTGGCCAGAGAAACCCCGGGTTGGATTTCCTGGAAATGCAGCTGCTGACCTACAGCACAGAGCCCTTTAAATACACTCCAATGAGGCCTGGTGATGCTTTGCTCGAGAAGGGAGAAAAGTGGGGAGCTCTGGCTCAGTGCAAGGAGGAGATTTCCCCTTCCGATGTGGTGGCTAGCTCTGCCTACGCCCTGCATATGGGTCATTATTATTAATAGTGCCTACAGTCAGGCTTGCTGTGGCCATCTCGGTCCTACTGAGTCTCCTTTCCCCACTTGCAAAGTGGGAATAGCCTCAAAAAAAAAAGCGGGGCGGGGGCAGGGAAGTGTTTTCCCTACCTCCGAATAAATTCCAGCTCAGTGGCACTGTGATGGGAAACACAGGTTCAAAGCCCCTTAGGCAGAAGAGGGAATTATCTCTCGGTCTCTCACATCCTATGGTATAAAAAGAGCTATGAGTCCTGGCTTTGCCTTAGCTGATGGGGGTGGCATCCACTGCCCATTGCATGGTGCCTCGTGCAGTTGGCATGTTCTCAAAGGCGTGCTAGAGCCAGCACTTCGCCTGGACCAGCAAGGACTGCCTCAGCTGCAGACCCACAAGGGTTGTGGGTGTGAGAGCTGCACCAAGGTGCTTTTGGCTACATGCAGAGGTAGGACTTCAGGTCTTGGGGGTAGGTTGGAGGGGCCTCCAGATGTTGGGCATCTCCAGGGCAAGGCAGGAACCTTTTGAGGATCGTGGCTTTGGACGTCCACACCTAAAGTCCACCCAAGTCCTTTTTTTTCCTGGGTCTGGGCCTCTGGTGACTGGCCAAAGATCTCCATAGACTGTTTGTGGCAGAGCTGGGAATTAAACCCAGGTGTCCTGAGTTGTTGGCTGGTGTCTTAACAATGGGTCCCTCCTTCCTTCTGTTGGCTGCAATCTCACCCAGCTCTGTCTCTCTGGTAGCAGCCAGCACTGGAGTTCAGTGGGTTATGGGCAGGAGAGAGGTCGTGTTTTGTGGTCAAGGCTCTGTTATCTCTGTGAGAGCTCCTGCTTCTTATATACACCCAGTTCTGCAGCACTCAATCAGGCTCCATACCCCCAGATACAGCCCTGACTATAAAACTGTCCCAGCGGTGGTGCTGGGGGTGCATATGCAGATGCTCAGCTGTCTCACCCCGAAGTGTGCATATTTTATGGGTCTTCTAAAAAACATCTTTAAAATGCTCTGGGAGCCGAGTGCCAGCCTGACTGAGCAAGGTGAGTCTGTGGCAGATCCATGCTGAAAGCAGAGCTCTGCAATCCAACGGCAGGAGGAAAAAGTGGGGATGGGTCCTTGTTTCTAGCCCCATGTCTCTGCCCCCAGCCCCTTCAGCTAAATACCTCTGAATTTGTACCAATACCATAACCCTACGCAGGGCCTCTGCGAGGTCTGCCTGTGCTATAAAGGTGATCACAACATGCACTTGGATTTTAAAGCACCCTGAAATATTGGCTCTTAACAGGAGAGTTTGGTTCAGCCAGAATTAGGGAGGTGCTACCACTCCTCTCTTATCAGCATCTCATTCTTTTGCCCAAGTTATTTTGACCAAATAAGATCACCCAGGAGTGATACACCAGGGTTACTCGTGTATTATATAGACACTAGCCCCGAAATGGCTGTGTTAATACTCCAACGTTTCTTTTTATGTTGATGTTACTGCATTCGTGGAAACAGCAGCTCTCGAGGCTGTGGCCTCCATTCCCAATTTGCTAATTTGTAGAAATTCTTAATTGCAAACTGTATCTGGACGTGTGCAAGTCCACCGGGCAGATCGAGGGAAGTGATTCTTCTCTCTTCGACTCCGGATGTGGAGTCGTGTGTCCAGTTTGGGGTGTACAAAAAGGATGTGGACATGTTAGAGAGAGTCCAGTGGAGGGCAGTGAAAATCATCTGGGGTCTGAGGCACGGGACTGATGAGGAGAGGCTGAGCAAGCTGGGCTTCTTTAGCCTGGAGAAGAGAAGACAGCAGCCTTCAACTCCCTGCAGGGGGGTTGCAAAGAGAATGGAGCTGGACTGTCCTCACGGGGTAGATGACAGAACAAGGTTAAGCAAGGGGAGCCGAGGCTGGAAATTAGGAAAAACTTTATCACTAGGAGGGTGGTGAAGCTCTAGAATGGGCTCCCCAGAGAGACAGTGGCATCTCCATCCTCGGGGGTTTTTAAGACCCGGCTCGACAAAGCCTTGGCTGGGATGATGTAGCTGGGGCTGGTCCTGCTTGGAGCAGGGGGTTGGACTCAACGTGACCTCCTGAGCTTCCTTCCAACCCTCATTTTCTATGACTCTCTGATGTAATAGCAGGCTTCCACTACCTGCAGCAGGGCTCTGAAGAGGATGGAGCTGGACTGTCCTCAGTGGTGGCAGATGACACCACAAGGAGCAATGGCCTCAAGTTGCAGAAAGGGAAGTTGAGGTTAGATGTTAGGAAAAACTGTCTCACCCAGGCCAATAAAGCACTGGAACAGACTCCCCAGGGGGTGGTGGACTCTCTATCCTTGGAGGTGTTTAAGACCCAGCTAGACAGATCCCTGGCCAGGATGCTATAGCTGGGGCTGGTCCTGCTCTGAGCAGGCGGTTGGACCAGATGTGACCTCCTGAGGTCCCTCCCAACCCTCATGCTTTATGATATATGACCTGACCCTTCCCAAGGAAGCTGGTGCGTGGCAACCTAAAAAGCAGGGCAGTTGTTGTCCAAGGCTCCCTGTCTTTCATTCGTATTCTTAGATGTACCAGACCCCACACTGACTCCATTCAGCAAGCACACAGCAGTCAATGGGGCGAGCTCCCCTACTGCTCCAGCTCCAACTTGCCTCCCGCTCTGTAGCCGCTCTTGTCTTTCAAAATAGGATGAATCAAACATCAAGGATGTGACCGCTCGGACTGTCCGCGGTTACCGAGATGGAGAAGGGCTGTTTGCAGGAAGTGATAGCAATCTGCCAGGGGAAGTTTCATCCTTCCCGTGCCAGTCTCCCACGCCCCTCACAGAAGGCCTGATCCTGCATGAGTGAAATCGGTTGTAAAACTCCCCCATGACCAACTCAGAAATATCCAATGACCGAGTAGGAGCAGCTCTGTCATCCTCTCTGGGTGTGGAAATGGGCTCATGATAGGGAGCGTAGGGAGATGTCTGCACATCCAAGAGCCAACCTGTCCCGGTGGCCTCTTGCTCCTGACATCCGAGCTGCGGCGGAGCAGCGTTCAGACAGCCGCCCGCTTTAAAAGACGGCATCAACATTGCAATTTTAAAGCCTTTATAAGCTCTGTGGCTGTCACTCTGGTTTGTGTGCTGAGCTCCCCAAACCTGCCAGCCTGAGCGGGACGGCTCAGGGAGGCAGTTTGGAAAACGAGATAAAAAAGCTGCAGTAACGGCAAACCCTCTCGCCGAGCCGTTGTTGCTGCAACAGGCCGGTTTCTTAAGTTCCTGCCTCTCGCCAACCTGACCCTGACAGTTCCTGCACCCCCCCCAACCCGCTGAAAGGCTCCGGGATTTGGGACAAGATGCATTTTGCTTGCACCTCTATCTGGTTAATAAGTGCCATGTTAAACCGTCGGAAAGTATGCTGTGCAGGAAGTTAGGGGAAAACCAGCCGGGTGGCCGACAACCTGTGCGATCGCAGCTTCAGCATCCTATTATTGTGCCGTGAACGCTCCAGAGGCAATTCTGCAGCCGGTTCGCTGGGCACGGGGTCGAGCCCCCTGAGCAAACAAGGGGCCGCCTCTTTCAGGGTTGGGATTTTCATCCTGGCTTTTGCAAAGCAGGAGAGGCTCCCCTGCACCCCCACCCAGCCAGTGTGCCCAGGCTGAGGTTGGGAGGTTAGGGGCAAGGGAGTCCCAGGCAGGGGGTGGATTTCCTTGCTCCCTGGAGCTGTCAGGGGCTGGCGGCCAGGTGGACCGCTCTGCTGACAGATCGGGAGCCTGACTTTGTGCTGATAAATGTAAGCGTCTTGTTTTCAAGCCGTGCCTCAGGGCGGCTCTTTGAGGGCCCGTCTTCCATCTTTTACGCAGCGGTGCTCAAGCTTTTTACAGCCCAGGCAGCCCTCTCCCCTCCCAAGACTCAAGGCCCCCTGGTTAGCAGCGGTTTCAAGTTGCCTCCACCGGGCCTCTCTGCAGCGCACATGAACCCCCTCTGCGGCGGCGGCTGTGGGCCCCCAGCTTTCCCTGGGGTGGGGGCGATTGATGCCCAGGGTGGAAGTGATTGATGCTCAGGGGTGGCAGTGATTGATGCCCGGGGCGGGGGCAATTGATACCGGGGTGGAAGCGATTGATGCCCGGGGGTGGCAGCAATTGATGCCCAGGGGTGGAAGTGATTGATGCCCGGGGGTGGGGGCGATTGATGCCGGGGGTGGAAGTGATTGATGCCCGGGGCAGGGGCGATTGATGCCCGGGGTGGAAGTAATTGATGCCCGGGGGCGGGGGCGATTGATGCCCGGGGCGGGGGCGATTGATGCCCGGGGTGGAAGTGATTGATGCCCGGGGGCGGGGGCGATTGATGCCCGGGGCGGGGGCGATTGATGCCGGGGGTGGAAGTGATTGATGCCCGGGGGCGGGGGCGATTGATGCCCGGGGGCGGGGCCGCGCGGGGCGCCCCGGAGGAGGGAGCGGCCCCGCCCGGGCGCGCGAGGCGGCGGCCCCATTGGCTGCGCGGGGGCCAATGGGGGCGCGGCGCGGCGCGGCCGACGCGGGGTGGGCGGGGCCGGCCCCGCCCCGCGCTGGGGGCGGCGCGGGGGCAGGTGGAGCGGGAGCGGGAGCGGGAGCCGGGCAGGGACATGGGCACGGGCACCCCTCCGGCTCCGCGCCCGGCCCGCCCCGCACGGCCGCGCCGGCTGGAGCCCGCGGAGGAGACGCCGGCGGGAGCGGGAGCGGGAGCGGGAGCGGGAGCGCGAGCCCGGCCGTGGGCAGCGCAGGTGAGGCCGGGCCGGGGGCAGCTCCTTCCCGGGGTGGCGGGAGCAGCAGGAAGGGGAATGGCTCTTTCTCCCCCCGCACACAGGATCGGGCCCGCCGCAGGAGGCAGCCGCGGGGCTTTCCTCTCCTCCAGCTGCTTCCCCTCCTCCCCCTGCACCTGCCGCCCGCGCCCCGGCCTGCTTGCTCGCCCCCGGGGCTGGGCGCTGCGGACCGGCTGCCTCCGAGGCTGGCAGGCGCCTGCCCCGCATCCGACCGCTCCCGGTCGCTCATCGGGGGTCTGCTCGGCCTCTCGGTCTGGGCACCGGCTTGGGCTTTGGCCCGACCAGGCTTGCGGACCTCTCAGGTGGTCGTGCCGTCAGCGACGGGCTGGGTTATAATCTCGGGAGCGGGCATGCGGCTGCAGAGTCCGGCGCGTCCTGAGGGCACTCGGTGACGAAGACTTCGGGAGAGCGATGCTGCCACCCACTCCCAGGCCGGCGCGGCGTTTGCATCGGGGCAGGCTCTGCCCAAGCCTGTCGCGAGGATGTAGCAGGGGCGTTTCCGCAGTGGGACCTGGCGCAGCTGAGCGTGTGTGTAAGGCACGAATATATGCAAGGGAGCCTGGAAGAGGGAATGGAGCCGGGCAGCTGCAGGGACTAGTGTGGCTTGTTGCAGCCTGGCGTGCACGGCAGCATCTCCAAGCTTGAAGCCCGCAAGCTAAGACTTGGGGCCTGGCTGATGGGAAGGAGCAAGCATCCGCCAAAAGCTAATTAAAGCCTCCCACCTGACTGCCAGCATGTCGGAGGGTTGCAATCTGCCCTTGTCCTATGTGCTCAAGGACCAGTGCTCGAGCCTGGGAGAAACAGAGACCAGGCACTGCTTTTCCAAGCTGTTCAGGGCCCGGCTGCGCGGGCCTCTTTGCGGAGACTTGGGGGTGGGCAGCGAGCCTCCGTGCTTCTCGGCAGAGCTGCTGAGCCTTCCCGATGTAACCTGCGGCCATAACGTGGGTACAAGGTGGACGTCCTGGGCCTGTGGGGCTTGTAGCAGCTGCGCGCAGCTGGATCTGGTGCCGGCACATTCTTCCCCCTTGCCTCTTTCTTTGGTGCTTTCTTGCTTTACAAGCTCTTTGCTTCATTTCTGGCCCCAGGCAGGAAAGAGTGGGCCTTGCGGTTGCAAAGACAAGGGTGGGATGCTTCTGACCAGATCTGTGCAGAGCGGCAAACTTTCTTGGGAGCTGTCTAAGGACTTCCTGGTTTGGGCTAAGCCCCTCCTAGGATTTCAGCCCTTGCTGCCCAGCTGCCTGCGAGCAGGAAGCAGGAGGGAGCTAAAAACAAAACTGCTCTTCATTTGTTTGCATGTCAAATGAGTTCGGGATTGTTTTGTTTTTTTATCCCCCGCCCCCCTCCAATCTGGCCCTTAACAGCAGAGATTCCTGCACTCATTAGTATCATGCATGTTTATCTGGAAAGCCTTGGTTTCCAAACTGCCCAAGCCCATCTGCATACCCCGTCCCTTGCTTTTCTGGGACGTGGAGAGGCCAGATGTAAGCAGAAGCACACACTCTTGTAATAGCTGGGCACCCCTGGCTTGTTGCGGCTTGTCTGAATTGGGTTGGGAGGGCAGGGACTAGCTTGGTGTATGTGCTACTCCCAGCACAGAGCGCTCCTCGTCTGCTTGCTGCTGAGACGCACGTGCTACATGATTTTAATGCTGGTTTGCAGCCTTCTCTGCTTGACATGGCGGGCCTGGGTTTGCTTTTTGCCCTTTGTGGCGCCTTAAAAGGCTGGTGTGCATTGTGGCTGGAGTATGGGTCTCGGCGCTCGGAGTTTTGGCCCTCGGTCCTCTGCTCAATGGGGATAAAACCCCGGTTGGGAGCTTTGCCTGGTCTCCGGCGGAGCCTCCCGAGTCAGGTGTCTTTGGGGATGCCAATTTTCTAGCGGGGAGTTGGCTCGAGGTAAGCTGGTGCGATTTCCCACACCCAGGGGGTGGGCTGTGCAGGGTGACTCGCTGGAGGATGTGACGCGGTCTGTGGTGTCAGCCCGGAGCAGTTGAGGCTCGTGAGTCAATCTGCAAGAGAGGGCGTGCGGAAGATGTTGGGAGCTGAGCTCGTCTCTGCCTGTTGAACCCGGAGCCCTTTGGGGTCGGGCTTTTGAGCTCTGCCTCCAGGAGGGCTAGGAAATCCTTTTCAAGTGAAGATGGAGAGTCCCCTGTGATAGCAAGATGAGTAGCCAGGGCTTTGGTGAAAATCCCCAGAATTGCCAGCCCGGGGTTTTTATCACGTGAGTTTGCCCACGCTCGGTTTGCATGCATTTGCCTGCTTGCTTGCTCTGCTCCATCCACGGCTATGCTGGGAAAGGGAAGCGGGCTTAAGTTGTGACCCAGGCTGCCGTCCACACTGCTGCGTCTCCTCTGGGCTGCTGCAGATCTGTGTTTGCTCAGATTGAATCGGATCTCCTGCCAATGCCTCTCTTGGGAAGGCAGAGCCAGCTTGCTTGGTCTCTTGGAGGTCTCGCCTATATAAACCCTACAGTCCCTGACTTTTTTTTTTGTCCTGTACTCTGAGGTTTATATTTTTCTCATCTGGCTTGTTACCCGCCGTTCTTCCCAGCACGGACAAATCCTCCAGCCAAACTCTGATCTCTCTTCTCTGCTCCTTCGCCCCCTCCTCGTGTGCCGCTGCAGCTCTAGCTGCGGGGGGCAGGTGAGTCAGTCCTGTGGGGAGCCTTTCACCGCCTGGCAGCCTCTGAAAGGCCTTGTTGCAGCTGGCTGGCCCTGCCTCAGCCTTTCTGTTGTCTTTTGAAGCTCAAAGGGATTGAAAGCCACCAGCCGACACGGCTCAGTTCTGCATTTTTTAGTTTTGTTCCCTGGAGGGGTGTGACCGGGGGAGATGGGGTGACTCGGTGTCTCAGTCCTGTCCTAGGACAATATGTTGTAGCTGGAATACAAATTTGTTGTGTTCGGGACCACAGGTTGGGCCTCGTGGGCTCCCTGGTTGACCCTAACATTGATTTTGGGGGAAGAATTTCTGCTGCAATTTGGGCAGCTCTCTGCCATTTCCTCCCCACCTCTGCCCAAACTTGCAAGCTGTCCCCGTCATGCCCGTGGAGAGCCAAACCAGACACAAGCTCCCAAGGCTGTACCCAGCCCAGGGGGGCCATCTGGACTTGAGCTCCATGCAAGGTCTGTGAATATCTCCTGTATTTCCTTCCTCCTTGTGACCTTGTTTTTGTGCTAAGGTATTAGGAGAGTTTGCAGATGCTGTGGCCTTGAACGTGAGACCCCCTGGGCTGCCGACTGTATGCCTTAGCATCCAGCCCCCCAACGTCCCCTATGCCTGTGAATGAGCTTCAGAGTTTATATTCCGCTCATTGGTGTGATGGTGGCCCTTGCAGACAGGCTAGATCAGGGCCCTATGGAGCTGCATAACCTGTAGATGATGCCAGTGCTTTCCCCAAAGAGCGCACAAGCCGAACCCCTCCCCCCCCCCCAACCCAAATGGTGGTAAGCAAATGAGATCAATGAAGCTGCTTTTTGGCAGAGAGCAGCTAGAACGAGAGCCTCAGAGTCTGTTGATTCCCAGATCAGCCTTGTTGGCCATCTTCGGACGCATAGATAAAGACAATGATCTTCCACTGCAGGGAACTGCCAAAGAAACATGGTGCTGGGGGAGTTTGCCCCGCTGTTTCTTGCCTCTGAGAACTTGCTGTGCTCATAGGTCTGGTCCCCCACATTTGCTGCGGCTGCAAACCCCGTGCTGGAGGTGTGCTGGGAGCCTGGAAGTGCCCGGGATGGGATGCAAGAAATGGGGCGCAGGTTTAGCTACAGCAGATGCAGCTGGCGGGCTCCCTGCTTCACTCTGGTATGAATAGTTGGAGCCCAGGTGCTTGGAGGTTGCTTGACTTTGGGGGCATTCCCAGCCACGCGTGGGATGGGAGTGATGGACCACAGCCCTCTCGCACCGTGGTGGGAAGAGGCGAGAGGCAGCTTCTGCTCTGGGTATCAGTATCAGGTGGCGCAGCAGAGAAATGAGCCCATAAGCAAGCCAGACTGCAACCCATGCATCCCGTTGCAGCAGTCACTGTGCCGTCCCCATCGTGCTGCTGCTGGAAGGGCACTGAACTGCGGTCCTGCATGTTGTCACCTCAGCATTTCCTCTGCGGGGACACTGGGGACGAAGTGTAACATCCCCCAAACAGGGTTATCTGCAGACGAGCTGGATGGCTTATAAGTGGGGTGAGGACAGGGACAGCCTGCGGTGCCCCGGCCCTTTGGGTCTGCTGCGAATCCTTGCCTGGTCTGGAGCAGGGCAGGTGCTAGCATTTATTTGCAGCCCGTTTTCCCTCCTTGGTCTCAGCCAGCAATTCTCTATCAGGGAGAGGATTTGCTCTGTTCATTTTCTGCACTTGAAATACGAGTGAAAACTAAAGAGCTGGTATTTCCAAGCCAAGAAAAGTCGAGCGCTACTGATCTAGGCCGTTCACAGCAGGTCCCCATCTTGCTTGGGGCCCTGTCCTTGCAATGCAGCATTACTATTCTCATGTTCCTCTGGGGGGGCATTGAATTTTCATCCTTGTGTTGTGTGTTTTTCCAGCAGTGCCGGGGGATGGCTTTTTTCCCCTGGATGCTGTTCACCCCCCTGGAAAAGAAGTGAAGACTTGCTTTGCTCGATGCAGGTCTTCACAGCGACTGCCTTGTGCACCCAACTGTGGAGTTTAAAATGTCAAGTGCCCTCCATCTCCCTGGCCCTGATTCACTGGCTAAAATAAAATCCGTCCCCCTTCTTCCAATTCGGTTGTCGCCGGGGCTAGCATGGAGATATTGTGAAACGTTGTAAAACAAAGCATCTGACTTGCTGTCAGTGGGCTGGAGGGGTGAAACACTGCTGTTCAGATCTGGCAGGGCATGGTAATCAAGACTTGGCCCAGAAGACTTTTGAAGCAAGGAAACAAAGGTTTTTTTGGGGGGGGGGCGGGCTGGGAGAGGAAAGGGAAGCCAGTGTGTGGGGGCTGGGCTGGAACTTGAGAGGACATCTCAGCAGCTGGAAGGCTGCATTGACAGTGTTTAGAAAGGGGATAAATATGCAGGGGCCCGATGGCTTGGCTAGACGTCGTTCCCATTGCGGTTTGGCATGGGAGCAGGTCCTCGTGCACTGTGAGGCTAGGGCAGGGCTGGTGCTGGCTTGCAAGAGAATTGCATGCAGAGAAAGACGTGTTTGGGAGCACCAGGCTCTTAAAAAGCTGCTTTATGCGGGGGGGTGCTGATGCAAGGTTGGCTTCAAAACTTGGGGCCATCCAGCACCGCTTGGTTGTAACCAACTCTGCTGGTTTTCGCTGGATCTTTCCAAAAACAGCCCCGGTCCCACTGACCTGACGGATCCCAGCCCCTGTCCTGAAGTCGCGATGGGGCCCACGGACTTTCTCGTGGGCTCTTTGCCGTGGGAATACGTTTCTGAAATCTCTGCTGGACGCCTTGTCCTTCTCGTCTCCCAGCTGCTTGGAGTCCAGTCTGCTGGGATAGTTGCTTCTCTGGTTCTGCGAGTAGAAGGTGGTACCTGTCCTGCTGGAGGGTCTCCAGGAGGGCTGGTCCAGCAAATCGAGCTGTTCCTTGGTTTTAAATATGTTTCCTGAGCCGAGGAAATGGAGCAGAGTGAAACTCGGCTTGGTGAAACTGCGGTAGTTTTCTGCCCTCTTCTGCACAGGCATTGCTTTCTTGGTACCACCCCAATCCCTTGAGGGGCGGGGGGAACTCGATCCCGATGCTTCTGGACAAGAACTGTGAAGGCTAAGAGAGCTCTTCAGAAGTAGAAATACCATCAGGGCACTGCAATTAGTTTAAAAACTTGGAATAAATTTTACACTGGAAAGAAATCGGAGCTGCGAAAGGAGTGGGACTGCACGGATGGGGTTTCTAGATGAACTTTGCTCTATCCTTGTTGAATCATAGAAAATGAGGGTGGGAAGGGACCTCAGGGGGTCACATCTAGTCCAACTGCCTGCACAAAGCAGACCCAGCCCCAACTACGTCATCCCAGCTGAGGTTTTGTCAAGCCAGGCCAAGGATGGAGGATGCTACCACCTCTCTAGGTAACCTGCTGCTTCACCGCCCTCCTAGTGAGAGAGTTTTTCCTAATATCCAACCTAAACCTCCCTTGCTGCAACTGGAGCCCATTTGCTCCTCATGTCCTCTGCCCCCACCGAGAACCAGTCCAGCTTCATCCTCTTTGCAACCCCCCTGTAACAGTGCACAGCCACAATCACAGCTCTGGCATCCGAGTCCAAACCCTGCATGCCTCATGCAGCGCACGGATTGGCTTAAGTGCTTTTATTTTTCAGCTTCCCCCTCCAGCCTTGTGTCTCTGCAAATCAGAGTGAACAGTCTTCACGTGCTCTTAAATGCATTTCTTATACCTTCAGGGGTGCCGGTTGTAGTCGTGTTGGCTGAAGGACACAGGCAGGCAAGGTACTTTGGGTCAATGTGATATCTTTTTATTAGGCCAATTAAATAGTTGGACAAATTTGTTCTTTGGGCACAAACGCCATTCTCCAGGCATAGGGAGAGTCTGCTGGAAAGCTCCCTGTACCTGGAGAAGGGTGTTTGTGCCTCAATGCTTGCAAAGAACAATTTTTTCCAACTATTTAACTGGTCTAATATAAGATTTTACATTTACCCAAGGAACCTTGTCTGCCTGTTTCCCATACCTTGATTCATTCCCGTTTCTTCCAAGTGTCTCCTTGTTTCTGAATTGCCTTGGTTAAAACATGTAAATTGGGAATAATTCCAACATGAATAGTCGATTATGGTAAAACAGAGCTTAAAATTGGAAGGGCTTTTGTTTTTTGCATGATTTTTTTTTTTCTCTCTTTCGACATGAATGGTGAACAAGACATTAAACTTGCTACCAGGTGCTACTTATCACCTAATTGAAAATTGGCTGTGTTTGCCCTAAACCCGTATGTTTTCATTCCTGTTTTGTGGTGTTGTAAAGTAGTCCAAAGTACTGGGGGCTACAGGTGGTTGGCATGGCCAGAGCAGGGGTAAGACGCTGGATTGCACATCCAATTTTTCCTTTTCCCTTCATTTTTGTTCATGTCTTAGTCTTCCAGGTGTTTTTCCGGATGGAAGATCTAGATAGGTTTTGGAATAAGAGGGTGGGGGGTTGCTGTCTCTTAACAGGGGAAGGTTTCTTTTCAGCCTGAGATGATAAAACAGTAGGAGTGGTGGACAGCTTGGAGAGCATCTGCTATCCTGACCAGGATTGATGCTACAAGCTGCACTCAGTTATAATGTGCTCTTTAAAAATATTTGTTGCTCCACATTGGTCCTAGCAGGGGAGACCTCCAGCCTGTACCCGGAAAAGTGGGGAGCCTTGCTCCGAGGAGTGTCGGAGAGTCTTGGGTGGTGTGGAGGAACGGAGCATGATGGTTGGGCTCTGTCTTACAGAAGACAACACGATACGGCAGCCAGTTTGGGAAAACGGCAAAGGACTAGTAGAGACCTCCTGTGTTGTCTCCTGCTGTGGGGAGGCAAATGCATCGTGACCTCTCTTGGAGCCTGGTTCTCTGCTTCCTTCAGTGAAGACAGAAGAACATCTTTTGGAGACTCCCATAATCTCAATTTATAGAGAAGATGGCAAGGAAGAGATCCTCCCCTCCATAAATAACTGCTGTCCAGGGCTGCAGCGAGTCTGATTGCTGTGAAAGATGGCACGATGTAGACTTAACCCCATCACCGTACGGGGAAAGGAAATGATGGCATGAGAAGGAAGGTGCTTTGTTGCCTTCATGCAAAAGGCAGCATCCATCCTCCAAGCACCTTGCAACTTCCCGTCTCCAGTTCTTGCCTTGAGCAAAGGTTTGGCCCTGTTCGGCTATGATTCGGCCACTTGGCAACTGCTCACAGGGCCCCTGGAAATGCGCTGCCTTATGAAGGGAGCTTTATAGTGAATGTCATTCATCAGTGAATGACGGTGGATATTGCAGCTCTTCTACTGACTGGTGGATGGCACATCCTCTCCATTCAGTTTTGGCTGCATGGACCTGGGCAGTTGATAGGAGATGCTCGAGTTGCCCATAGGTCGATGTCTTCCTCTTGGCCTTAGCCAACTGATCCCAAAGGAAAGGCAGAAGCCGGCATGTTTGGAGCTAGCTTGGCTGCAGCAGCTGCTGGTACGAAGATCTTCCATCTGTCCGCCTTTTGGGGCTCCGCTCCTAGACTGGTTGCCAACCAAGGGGACCTCAGTCCATCCTGTCATGCCATCCTCTTGGTGGCATTTGGATAAGGACTAGTACCCTGCTCTAAATTGCTTCTCCACCTGAAGCCGTTGGCACCATAAATGTTGCTGGACTATCTCCCGCTGCCCAGCTCTTGGTGTTGACAGCTACCGGTAACACCATCTACTCTCTTAACAGTAGCAAACCTGGCCTGGTCTGACCTGACTGCCATAGTGAATGATGTAGAGTAATACAGTAAACTTTCAGAGGTCTTGTAGGGTGGGCATATGTCCAATGGAGGCTACTTCTTGATCAGATGTCACCCTAGGCTGTCCGTACATCAGTCTTGGATCTACACAGCCATGTGTTCATCTCATCGTGCCTGTGGCAGATCTGGATGTCTCTGCTTGGGGTGTGTAAGGACAGGGTGCCTGTCCGTTGAACCTCAGCAGTGGGGCTGTGGCTTTCCAGAAGAATGGGCTGGAGCCCCCACATCATGGCCGTAGCCAAGAGGAGTTCATCTTGAGCAAAGCCATGTCCCATCCCTGCTTCTGCGAAGGCGGAGAGCAGATGCATCCGACCGCCAGCCCTTGCCATCCTGTTTGGTCTTGATCATACGGTCAAGAGCTGCTCTGCGGTGTAGGCTGCTCAGGTCTGTTGTTTTGGCTGGTGGACTCGAAGGTCTGTAACCCGGTGGCTTGAGGCCCTGCCTTTGACTCGTTGAAGGGGCAGTGGCTAACTCCTTGTGATCCAGGTCCTTCCTGGTTGTGCATGAAGTTGGGTATGGGTCTCTTCCAAGTGAATTTTGAGCCACGTGGTCTCATGGCTCTCCTGCCATGCTCTAGATGTGTTATAATTACAGAGGAAGGTCTAGCTGTCTTTCCCTGGCCCTTCTCCTTGCTAGACTTCACTTGACAATGGGCAGGGCGGGGCTGTGCTTGCATTTAGCTTATTTGCGGTGTTATTAATACCTCACTGTGTCCCTGAGATCCAGCATCTCTGTGGCATTTAAGTTCTTGGATGTGGGAAAGGCACCACAAAGCCACATTTCCTTGGGGATCCCAGAGGCAAGAGACATGGTGAGTCTTTCCTCTCTCAAAGCAGCTTGTTGCAGGAGGCAGCCTGGGCCACTCCAGGCCGGAAAACTGGCAGAGATGCAGAGGCAGAGGTCTCCATCCCCCACCAAGGCAGCGTTGGTCCTTGTAGATCGATGCTCTTAGCTGTGAGTTGCAGTAATTTCAGGAAGGCACTCGTGCCAGGGGTTTGCACAGCCGTCGGATGCTTGTGTCTGGCTCTGCTGTGCAGGTGCTAGCTCGGGTAGGCCAGTGTGGGGCTCCACCGGCTACGTGTCAGAGCACTTGCTTATTGTCTGGGGCAGGTTCAGGCTCCGCCGCCGTCATGCCGTTTCTGGTGTCCGAGTTGGCCCGTGTAACCCCCTTTGGGTATGGACGTGCCCCGAGCATGCATGTAGGAGCATCACCACGGGGAGGTGAGTGCAGAGGAGCTGCTCAGCAATTGCATTTGCACCCAGTTTTATTTTGAAGTCCCCAGGGAGAACATATATTATAGTTATATTATATATAATAATTTATACTATAGTAAATCCCAGCCGGATCCCTACCCTTCTGCCCAGTCCTCTGCCTCCGCAGATAGAAGTTGATTGCTCCCATAAGGCTGCCCTCCTTGGTGACTTAAATAGGACACCATTGATATCTTCCTGTTTTAAAAAATTTTAATTTTCTCTCCCTAGAGGTTGATTCTTATTGGGTGAAACGAGATTTCTTGCTAAACAACAGGATGCACTACATCTTGGCACTTGTTTCTGTAGGCAGATACATAGCTGGATGCACACTTCTTCAGATTGGTAACTTTTTCTCTTTAGGTGAGATGCATATCACTCACAATTTCCTGCTTATTAAATGCTAGTTTGTTCTTATGAGGTGTGCCAAACCTGTTTTTGGGTGAAATTCAGTGCAAAATGCACAAAACCTGTCACTTTAAACTAATGCTAAGCAAATTCTAAAGTACCTTAAATGTGCTGCCTAGGGAGGGCAAGCTTAGAAGCATGGTTTGCATTTTAAATGTTTAATGCAAAAGATGTATAGGTAGCTAGCGGAAGGGAGGGATTTGCTTCTGGCCATCCCAGACTTTACATGCTAAAATGGATAAATTGCATCCTTGCACCTTGCTTTTATGTGTAGTCTGGAGGAAGGGAAGATGGTTTCCAACACATCCAGCTCTCCTTGGCTTCTCAGCTCTGTGTGAGGCGTGGTTGTTTCAGAGTGGTCAGGTTTGCATTCGCAGAAGAGCGTACTGCTGTAGAGAGCTGGTTTAGCACTTCTGCAAGCTTGGCTTCCAGGTGTTCGGGCAGGGACTTCCACCTGCTCTGTGGTTTGACACTTTCTTTGAGCTTGGGTAGAAAACATGGGCTGCTTGGTGTGTGTACACACATGCAGGTGTATGTATACATACAAGTGTGTATTGTTTATAAAAAATAAATAAGTGGGTATATGTGCACACGTGTATGTGCGTATACACACTCTATATATTAGATGTACACACACTGAAAGCTGGGCAGTAGAAGTGTATATATGTATATTTTATATATTTATAATATATGTATATGTACACACAAGTGTGTGTGTGTATATATGTGTATGTGTGTGTGTATGTGTACGTGTGTGTGTAATATAGTGTGCATATGTGTACACATGCATGTGTGTACATATACACTATTAGATATACATACGTGTGTATATGTACACATACATGTGTACATATACACTATTAGATATACATACGTGTGTATATGTACATAGACACATTTTTATTTATATACACACGTAAAATATATACCACACATGTATAGTGTGTGTATATGTACACGCACACAAGCACATGTGTGCATGTATGCTATACACACAAATTTGTATGTAACTTTTAAAAATACAGCTTAGTTAATTTTCTTGGATTATAGGACAATTTAGTCCTATAATTAGTCGCTATAGATTTACTAATTTCCCAATCAGCTTTAACTAAATGCGTCTTAGGGAAAGAAGTGCATGTTCTGTTCGAGTCAACAGCTGTGTTTTCAATTGACTCTCTCTTTTTTTTTCTCTCCCCACCCTTTCCTCCTTCCCTTCTTGCTTCTCTCTCTCCCCCCCGCCCTCCCCCCATGGATAATTTCCTCCTTGGGGAGTTTGTGCCACGTCCTCCCAAGGCAAAGCTGGCACTGGTGCCAGCAGCAGGGAGGTGGGGGCTGGACAGCTGGCAAGGAGAGGGGAGGGGGCTCTGTGGCTGGGCATGAAGCAGGCGGCCCTGGGTCAGGTCTGGAACTGGCAGTGGGAAGGGCCTCTCTGTAGCTGTGAGCAATACGTTTGGCGTCCGGCCACCGGCACGGCCAGGGCTCTCCCAGCCGCGAAGCTTTCCAGCGCGGCTGTGTCCGCGGGGTCTGCTGCTCTCCATTGCGCTGCAGGGAAGAAGGGAGGGAAATGCCCGTGGCATGTTTTGGGGTGCAGAGCGGAGGGGGTTGCACGTGCAGGACTGATCGCTCTGTTCTGTGCCGCGTCTTTCCCTGCCTTTCCCCTGCATCTGATCCAGGCCTCTTGGTTTCCCCATACAGAGGACTGAATGCACATCGACACGGCACCTGCGACGGCAGCAGCATGGTTGTATGGTGCCCGAGTTCCTCCGTGCCTTCTGAGCGAGGCAGGAAACGTTGCCTGCTGTTTTCTCGGCATGTCCTGTTATGTCACTCTTGGCCTCCCCGCCACCCCCCCGCAGTAGGCTTGCCTGAAATAGCTGCCAACCCTGGCAGGTTTCATTTCATACACAGCATCTATTCTTAGCTCCCTGGTGAGTTGAGCAAGCCACGTTACCCAACAGTCATGAGTTCAAGACTTAAGCGGAGGGGCGGGGGGAACAACAAGCAAAGGCCACTTTGTTTCATGCAGAAATCCTTTTGCGTGTCTGCCTTGCGCAGCAGCCTTTGGGCAGAGAGCCACTGAGCCTGGCGCGTGGCCTGGGGAGTCAAGCAAGTCCGTAGGTAGGGACGGGGTGACCCGGTATAGTGTGGCCTGTTGCTTCTGACCCATGCCATAGAATCGGTGAGCATGAGGGTTTGGAAGGGACCTCGGGAGGTCGCATCTAGTCCAACCCCCTGCTTCAAGCAGAACCAGCCCCAAGCCAGGGCTTCACCCTAAAAACCTCCAGAGATGGAGATGCCACCACCTCTCTGAGTAACCTGTTCCAGTGTTTTACTACCCTCTTAGGGAGAAAGTTCTTTCTGATATCCAACCTCAGCTTCCCTTGCTGCAACTGGAGCCCATTGCTCCTTGTTCTGTCTCTGCCACCCGCTGCATCCTCTGTGCAACCCCCCTGCAGGGAGATGAAGGCTGATATTAAATCTTCCCTCGGTCTTCTCTTCTGCAGACTAAGTAAGCCCAGTTCCCTCAGTTTCTCCTAAATCATGTCCCTCATGATTTGTTTTCTTCCGCTAGACTTTTCTCCAATGTGTCCCCACCCTTTCTGCCCGGGTGGGGGGGTGGGGTGCAAAACTGGACACAAGACTCCAGATGTGGCCTCCCCAGCACTGAATAGAGGGGAAAGCCTGTGAAGCTGGTTGGATGCAGCCAGGCTGCTGGAGCAATGATGGGATAGACATGCGGCATGGCCAGAGCAGAAGTGTATGGGCAGGAGAATAAGCTCTGTGCAGCACAGACAGGTGTGCGTTTGTAGGACTGATGTGCAAGAACAACCCGAAAGAGCTGAGGTTATTGAATCTGGAGAAGAGGGGACTGGTGGGAGTTCATCAGAGTCTGAAGAGCAGTGACAGAGATGGAGATGGGCATTTTTTTCATGGTTATAGGGGACAGGTCCAGGGGAAAAAGCTTCAAGCTTTAGCAAGGGGAATTGAGATTGGAGATGAGCAACCGTCTGATTATGAGGGTGCTCAGGCTGCCTGGAGAAGTGTATGCGGGGCGGAAATGTCCAGACTTGGAAGCTTTCAAGAGCCGGTTAGACAAACGCTTGGTGGAGATGGTTTAATTGGGGGTGATCCTGCTTTGAGCAAGGGGCTGGGCTAGATGACCCTGTGAGGTCCCTTCCTGCACAGTTTTCATAGGATCTTATATTTGCCTTGTTGCAAGGGCTGTTTCAAACGGGCAGCAGCTAGTGCTTTCCTTCCCTGTCCCAGCTTTGCTTCCCAGCTAGCTGCATCCACCCTGGTTGACGGCGTTCAGGGACGGGGGAGAGAGGCTCAGGTGCAAAATCCTTGCCCCGTGGGTGCATACAGATACGTGGAGCGATGGCACGTGACATAGGGTCACTCACGGATGCCAGCAGGAGTTAGGTTTCCCTTCTGAAGTTTGAGCTTTGGATTTTGATTTTTGCGCTTTGTTTGGCTCCCCTCTTGCCATCATTACAACAACTCTGCCTGCATGGCTCCGTGCTGGCACGTACCTCCCCTGGCATTTTTGACCTGCTCGGAGCCAGGCGTTTGAGAGCTCGGTCTCCACGTGTGTGCTTTCAAGAACAACAAACACTCGCTGCTGCATTTTGGGCTGAGCCAGGGGAAAAGATTCAGTTCTGAAAACACAGGCCTGGTCCGGTAGCTCGGAGTTTTTGCTGGATGCTCAAAGGAGCAAACCTGTGCTCGGTGCTCTGAGATGGCACGCCCCAAGGCCGTGCTTCCCAAGGGCTGGGCAGAGGGTCAGGAAGAGCTTCATTTTTCATATTGATTCCCGAGGGCAGCTCCGGGAGCAGGCTTCCGGTGCAATTTCTGCTGCAGGTCCTTTCCTGGGGGTTTTGGAGCCCATCAAAGCTCGTGGAGGGCAGCTGTCAGAGGTCGCCTTTGATGGCATTTGAACTGCAGAGGGGTCTGGGATACGTGGAGATGCCCAGGGAGGATTGCAGCACCAAACCAAAGGCTGCAGGCACCCTGCACCAGCCTGGCCCCGTGCTCAAATGAGAACCCCATTGCAGGGGTGCTGGTTTCCAAGGTGGCCTGGGTGCATCTCCTGTGGAAAGAGATTGGCCCCTTGGACTGTGGGTGATGTGACTGCTCCTAGCACCCTTGCATGAACTGGATGGGTGCTCTTGGCCTGCAGGGATAAGGCAGGACCCTTCGTCCAAATGTCAAGGCTGCTGCCAGCAGGCGTCTCTGCAAAGGGCGTTAACATGCTAAGCCTGGGGGTGCATGCACAGGGCACTAGCTGCTGCGCGCTGCACACTTACATTGCCCTGAACACGAGTGAGACTTGCCTTGCTCCTTGGAGGCATCATGGAGCAGGCAAGGCATTGCACGCTTGCGCCTGGGCTGAGTGTACAGCGCTCCCCCCTACCCTGTGTACCAGGTGACAGTCTTCGAGCTGGGTTGGTTGGCGTGGATCTCGTCGCTCAGCACTTGTGGCTTTCCTTCCTGTTGCAGAAGCAAGGCAGTTATTTCAGCTCCCCGGCGTGAGCTGCTATTTTGGGAGTTGGGGTGGGCAGGGCCCCATGGTGGGGGCCTGTTGGGTGGGGGCCTGTTGTCCTGGAAGGTCCCTGTTTGCAAAGAGGAAGGAGGGGAGGAGATCTCTATGGCAATGAAGAAGACAAAGGAAACACCAAGAGAGTTCCACTTCCTCTCTGTCCATGCGAGGGTTTTGCTCTGAGCCCCGTGGCGGGGTGCAGGCGGCACCTGAGCATGCGTGACACGGAGTGCAAGTGGAAGGGAAAGCAGGGCTCGGTCTCCACATGCATGGACTCCACATCCCCTGACTGCAGCTGAGGCCATTGAAAATCCCAGTGCTGTTTTGTTTCATCCTTCCTGCTAGTGCCCTCCCCTAGGCAGATCTCCTGGCGAACCAGTTTGGCCGCTCCGGGGCACAACCAGCGAGCTCTGCACCAAAGCTTCCCGAGCTGCGGCTCTGGTTGCAACCCTGGGGGCCAGTTTTTATTGTGCCGGCAGCCTCCTTGTGCAATCCGTCGCGATCCCTTCCACATCCCCAGCCTTAAGAACGGCCATGGACTGGGTCAGACCCAAGGTCCAGCTTGCCCAGTCTCCTGTGCCACAGAGAGGATGCTGGAAGGGGGAGAGAGCTGGGTAGGACCCTTGCTAGAGCCCAGGCTCCCAAAGCCTCCCCTGGCTGGCCCCATAATTGTAGGGAGCTGGTCATGAGCTGGGAATGGGGCCTGGACATGACAGATCATAGCCACGTAATGCCCAGGGGGTGGGTCTGGCCCTCTTTTTAGTACCTCGGCCCCTCCCAGAGCCAGGTGGGCACCCAGGTCTGCTCACAGCTCCCTGGCATCTGTGGCTGCTGGTTCAGGGGTCAGCGAGAGACCTGCTGATCTCCAGCCCTGTGGGTGAGGGGATGGCGTTGTTCAGCCCCAGACCCGCTGATCTCCAGCCTAGCAGGCAAGGGGGTGGCATGGTTGTGCTCAATGACGGAGCTGGCGCGCCAGCTGCAACACCTGAGCAGCATTTCCTGGTTGTCAGATGCCTACAGTTTGCCTCTTTGCTGGTAGCAATAGTGTGAGCCGCAAACTCGGTGTTTCCTTGTTCTCTTGCCCCAGGGAGAAGGGAGGAGTTCGTGCTTTGTCGAGGTCCCTGTGAACCTGGATGGGCCTCTACCAACTCCATGCCACGTTGCATACCCACTGGGCGCTCGATGCCTGCCAGGAGCAGGGCGAGGTGGACGGGAGCAGGTCAGCTCCAGGGCACTTTGCCCAGGGAGCACGGGGCGCAACTCCCAGCCTGAAGCTGTCAGCTTTTCTTCCAAGCTCGTGTCCGGGAGCCTAACCCCTTCATCGGACCTGCAGGGTTTTGTTGTGACTTTTCTTTTCCAGCAAAGCTTTGCAAGACTTTTTGCCTTGGCTCTGACAAGCTGGAGAGAGCTGGTCGCTCCTGAGAGAGGAGGCTGGCCCATGCTGATCTGACCGTCCGTGGCAAGCAGGAATGTGCCCAGGACGTGGCATGTCCTCCGGCGTGTGAAGCCCCAGACAGGCGGGAGGCTGTTGCCTCTGGCCGTGAGAGAGCCCCCTTCCTCGAGGTCAGGCCGGTGGTGAGACGCTGGTATGCGGTCTGTAAACCCAACACCCGAGTTTGGATTACAGCCTGTGAAAAACATCAGCTTGCCCTCAATGGAGCCCAGATGGTGGCAGGGAGCTGTGTGGAGTGCCGGGACCGCTGCGGTCCAGCACCGGCTGCGAGGAGGTTGGCATGCACCTCGCGGAGGCTGAGATTCAGGCCCAGCCTGTCAGCAGGCAATGCTGCTGCTTCCCCCTTTAAAAAAGCTGCTGTCTTCAATGAGCATCATCCTTTTAAATAGCTGCAGTTCACTGCTGGGAAGCAGGAGATGGAGGTCAAAACCCATCTGGGTTGGGGTACTAAAACCCACGTCTCGTGCTGTCTGATTGCTTGCCCAGACTACGAGGCTGTTGGGAACATGTCTGGGCTGCCCTTCCCCTTGCCGTCCTCCAGTGTCTGATGCCTGTCCGTCTTGGACCTGCATGATCCTATTTTTCTGGGCATTTACCCAGTTACAGATGCTCTTTTCGGGCCTAAGCCAGACTCGGTGCATTTACAAACCCCTGCTGGCTGTGGGAGCTGCACTGGGGAGCTGGTCAGCACAGAGACAGGAGGAGGACGGTCTCCAATGCCCAGGAGAGCCCAGAAAGGAAACTCGGGCATCTCATTCCTCTGTGCAACATTTTATTGTGCAGCATAGCAGCCTGCTGCCTTGGAGCAGAGGTGAACCATGGGGGCTAGGACAGGCAGAGCGTAGGGGTCCCAGGCAAGGGGCAAACTCCACCATGCTGCTGCCCACCTCCTGCTGTGTGCTTGCCTGGAGACCACCGTGGTCATGGCCACAGCTTCGACATTAAACACTGAGCGCAGCTGTTGGCACGGGCTGTGCCCCTGGGATACAGGGTGGCACAGGGAGCAGTGGCTCTGCCATCCATCCCTTCCCTTTAAAGTTGAAGACTTGTAGGTGGTGCTTCTTGAAGATGCCAAGAGCAGCTTGATGCATGTGCTGTCCCTCTCCAGCTCCCATCCTGGGTGGTCCCTGCTGCCCCAGGGTGGGGATGGGGCCTTCCCTCACTTGCCCCTATCCTACATCAGTGCTTGGTGCACGAAGGGCGCACAGGATCCCAGCAGCAGGAGAGTCGAGCTCTGTAGCTGGTCTGCCAACAGCTTCCTAGCAGGTGCCTTCCTTTTCTGATGCCTCAGTTTCCCTGAGACACGTGGGACTGTCAGTCATGCAATGATGTGCCACCACAGCCGTGTTTCAGATGCAGCTGCCTTTGTAAGGAGCCCATTCGGGGGCTTAAAGTCTCTTCCAGCAACTTTCAGGGGCATCAGAGAGGGTGGCAGCTTCGCAGCTCAGAAATGTGCTAAAATAGGCAGAAAAGTGGGAATCTGTATTGGCTGGTGCTGGCTGGGTCGATGTGTAAAGGTGATCATGGGGTTTGGAGCAGCCCCTGTGTCAAAGCTGCCTGGCGTGCCCTTGTCTTGGGGCAAAAAGGTGTCAGACACCCAGGGAGTTGGGTTTTGTGCCTGTGTGTCTGCTAGTCCAGGCATTGCCCTTTTAGCAGCAGGTAAAGCTCTTCTGTGTAATGTTTTCTGTAATGGCTGCACTCACCATCTCTGAGTAGGCAACTCGATGTACTGAGACTTGATAACACTCATCCCAGGGCATCCACACAGGGCACGGTGTTTGCGTTTGCAGCTGGGTATCGGGCGTCCTGACCCTAGCTCCCTCGGGCTGGGGACCAACTGGCTCTGCAGAGAAGGACCTGGGGATGACAGTGGGCAATAAGCTGGATATGAACCAACACTGTGCCCTTGTGAAGGCAGCTAAGGGCATCCTGGGCTGCATTTGTAGGAGTGTTGCCAGCAGACTGAGGCAGTACTCCCTGCCCCCTGCTCTAGTCAGCCCTGGGGAGGCCACATCTGGAGTCCAATGTCCAGTTTTGGGCCCCCACTACAGAAAGGATGTGGACAGATTGGAGAATCAGTAATGAATATGGAGCTGGGACACATGACTAACAAGGAGAAGCTGAGGGAAATGGGCTTATTTCATTTGGAGAAGTGAAGACCAAGGCGGGATTTAATAGCAGCTGTCAACTCCCTGCAGGGGGGTTGCAAAGAGGAGGGAGCGGGACTGTTCTCAGCAGTGGCAGATGACAGGACAAGGAGCAGTGGGCTCAAGCTGCAGCAAGAGAAGTTGAGGTTGGATATTAGGGAAAACTTTCTCACTAGGAGGGTGGTGAAGCACTGGAACAGGCTCCCCAGAGAGATGGTGGAGTCTCCATCCTTGAAGGTTTTTAAGGTGAAGCCTTGGCTGGGATGATGTAGTTGGGGCTGGTCCTGCTTGAAGCAGGGGGTCGGACTGGATGTGATCTCCCAAGGTCCCTTCCCACCCTCCTGCTCTATGATTCATCGCCGTGTCCTTGGGGCCAAGGGGAAAATTCCATGACACGAACAGTTCATCTCTCACCTCTGCTTCTTTTTTTCCATGACCTTCACTGTGCTCATTGCCGCATGATAAGCTGTGACCACGACCCCCCCAGTGGTCAGTGAAGAACCACAACCAGCATCCCCTCTGACGAGAGAGCTGAGCGGCGCATGGCTGCTTCGCACATCTCAGTGTCCAGATCTTGCTTTCCTTCTGGGGGGCAGGCGGGTGGACAGAGCCACGGGTAATTTCCAGCAGAAGAACAGCCTTCACAAGGGGTTGGGTGGGTTGTTTTTTCTTTTAAAAAAACCTTGTAATCTGCAGGTATTCCTGCAAGCTAATGGACCTTATTGCTGCGACGGTCCAGGAGTGATGCGTCCCTCCCTGTCTGACTTTGCAGTTCTAGCGAGCAAGGGAAATCTCCCCCAGCAGCTTTCCAGGATGAGCCTAGGACCAGAAAATCATCCATCTATTGGATATCAAGCACCAGGGACTTAACATAGACATTATACAGTAGTGTAAGAGCGTTAGCCATCATAGAGAAGTGCAGCTGGAAGAGACCTCCAGAGGTCAGAGAAAATATGGCGCTAGTGAGGCCACATCTAGAGCACCGTGTCCAGTTTGGGCCCCCGCCACTGCAGAAAGGATGTGGACACATTGGAGAGGTTGCATCTAGGGAGGCAGGATGAACCCTGTCCAAACCATGTCATACAAATCCATACCTAATGTCCTCGTTTAACTACTATCGACCCTGATGCAGCACCACATCATACCTGAACCCACCTTGGGAAAAGTAGGGGGACCGCAGTAGCCAATGTCCTGCTGTTGTAAAGGTTTTTAATATACACTCGAGATCTCAAGAAGAGGTCATGTGCCCCATGACACAGAAAGGCAGACACCCCCCTGTCCTTACCAGTCTAGTCAAGGGGTAAAATTCCTTCCTGACCCGAAATATGGCATCAGTCTGACACTGCTGTATCCTTGATAGCCCTGAAATTGTGTGAGAGAAGGATTTTCTTCAGGTGATCTCTTTTATTGAACCAACTGTGCCTAACTTTATCCCAACGACAAGCTTTTGAATGGAGGATGTTGTTTGGCAGGTCTCTCTTGCAGTCACAAGTTTGTCTTAAGTTGATCCCAATTACAAAGCTGATCCAATAAGAGAGATCACCTGCAGGAAACCTTGCTTCTTCCGTGGTCCCTTAATTTTCCTGATATGTGCTAATCCCTGCACTTTATGGTTGATGATAAACCCAACTTAAGCTTTTGTTGGAGAAATGAGGCATCCCAAGTGGCAGGTGGTTCTCAGAGCCATGGTGAAACCAGCAGTGTGTGAACTCCAGGCTTCATGTGCTGACTTGGAGGACTTGTGCTAACCCTGCCAGTACATCAAGGAAAGTCCCGTGGGAGCTGGGACTGCTTTGGTGTGGGAGTATCGGCGGAGGCTGTGTCGAGCCCCCAAGAAAGGCAGCTGGTGAATTGGAGGGGATCCAGGGAAGGATCATAGAGCAGGAGGGTTGGGAGGGACCTTGGGAGGTCACATTTAGTCCAACCCCTGCTCCAAGCAGGACCAGCCTCAACTACATCATCCCAGCCAAGGCTTGTCTAGCTGGGTCTTCAAAACCTCCAAGGATGGAGATGCCACCACCTCTCTGGGGAGCCTGTCCCAGCGTTTCACCACCCTCCTAATGAGAAAATTCTTCCCAATATCCAACCGCAACTTCTCTTGCTGCAACTTGAGCTCATTGCTCCTTATTCTGTCATCTGCCACCACCGAGAACAGTCCAGCTTCATCCTCTTTGCAACCATGCTGCGGGGAGTTGAAGCTGCTATTAAATCCCACCTTGATCTTCTCTCCTGCAGATTCGATAGACTCAGTTCCCTTGGCCTCTCCTCACCAGTCATGCCCCCCAGCCCCTGAACCATTTTCATTGCCCGCTGCTGGACTCTCTCCAATGTGTCCACATCCTTTCTGTAGTGGGGCCCAAAACTGGACACAAGACTCCAGATGTGGCCTCCCCAGTGCAGAACAGAGGGGAAGAATCACTGCCCTCCATCTACTGGCACCGCTCCTACCAATGCAGCCCAGCATGCCCCATCTCCTCCATCTGACGTCTGCCCGGCGCCGTGGCTTCTGGGGTCTTCTCCATGCCCTCGGTGACTGCGGCATATCTGGCCGCATCTGTTCCCTTATCCTTCAGGTTCTGGATGTGTTGCTTGCAGCACCGGTTGGGTCTGTGTGTTCAGGCTATTTTGTTTCGGGGGCAACAAATTGCTCACGGTGACAGCCATGAACCCTTAGCCGCACTGACATAAGCTAGTTTTGTCAGGACTTCTTGGTGGATCCAGCCCTGCCCCGAAGAAGGGGGCTTTGTGCAGGACAGGCAGATGCTCGGAGCAGTTCTTTTTGGTCTCCCAGCTGCCTCTTTCAGGATGTTGCTGTGCTGTTTCCCACCCTCGGAGGTCAGGGCGTAGGAGCTGTGAGACCTCGGGTGCACCAGTTGAAGCAACTGAGTTTGCAAGGCCAGCGGAGGAGGGTGGGGAGCCGGGCGTGGGGCAGGTGCGGGCGCACCCGGGGACAGGGTGGAGGTGGGGAGTGACGGCACTGAGGGAAGGCTTCCCAGGCTGCCTTCAACTTGGTGCTGGCCTAGCTCCATATCTGCAGGATTTCATCCTGCCCCACCCTGGGGGAGGCAGAGGCAGGGCGGGTCTTACGAGGCTTTGCAGACCTACACAGCGGCTCACCACACAGCTCTCCCCTGCCATCACTAGTGGGTGCCCGGGTGGTGCTGGCCACGGGGGGAGACTTGCCGCTTGGATTCTCCCCAGCCAGGGATGCCCGGTGCACGGCTCCTAGAGCAGCTCTGGGCTTCATGTGCGTCCCATGGCCGTCTCCAGGTAGCCTTAGGTGATTGAGCAGACGGGGCCATGCCACCGCTGCTCTTCCTGAGCCAGTGTGAATGCCAGGGGGATGTGCCTGGCCTTGCCCAGAGCTGAGCGGGCTCTTTCCAGAGACCCAAAGACCCAAAGCAGGACTCTGGGGGTGCCACCACTCATGAAGCAAGTGCAAAACTTTGTGGCTGATCTCTAGGCAGAGATCCCAGCGAGCTAAGCTGAGCACCCCTGGCTCAGTGAAAGGCAGGGGGCCAGGCCTGTTCAGCTCCAAGTGGCGCGGACGGCTTTCCTGACGCCCTGCCAGTTTGTTCGGCGTCAGCACAACAGCTCTCCCAGCCAGCGAGCGGGAGATCCCAGCTCAGCCACCCCAATCTCCCTTCAGGCCTCAGTGCAAGCCACGCGATTACCGTCTCCTTACGCAATCAGCTTGCGTGATATTTTTTGACGGGAGGACAGAATGGGTGGCTGAACGAGACCGTAGCAAAGCTGGGGCTGGAGAGGAGGTAGCCGGGCTGCTTTCCTCCAGGACAGCTGGGATTTTAGGATAGCATTCGACTCGGAGCTTCTAGGATTCGTGATTGAAAATGTCGTTACCTTGGCCAGGAGCTCTGGCACCTCGGCTCAGAGGCTTTCGTGGGTAATGTAGCTCATCTCCAGAGCATGTCTTCAGGTGGCTGAGCCACTGCCAGCTACTTGGAGCATGGTCCAGCAGTGATATTTGTCTGCAGGGAGGTAAATGGCGCGATCCACCAAGGATGCTAAAGGCCAGGGAGGTGCAAGGACTGGAGCAGGGGAGGTGCATTGTGTGGAGTGGATGGGCAGGGATTAGGAGCAGATCTGGTTTGAAAGGATGGAGCTTGTGCATCCAGGAACAAGCCTAGGAGGGCAGGGAGGTCTGCCTGGCTCCACATCTGCATCTCATGCTGGGTCCCTTTTGGAAATGAGCAGTGCCTGGAGGTGTCTCCTTGCAGGACATGGGGCAGGAGAGGCCTCCAGCCGGGAAGGGATGGGTTGAATGACTGAGAGAAGCAATTGGAGGCCTGGAGGGGTTGATTTCCTCAAGGGGGAGATTATAGCAATGGCATCAGTCGGGTGAGGGGGGCTCTGCTAGTTGACATCCAATTCCAACACCCCCGTGGCCTTGAGGGAGGCTGCAGTTGCCTGGAAATCCCTCCCATTTGTCCATCACAAGCAGCCGCCTTGACCAGCTCTTGGAGCTGCCTCTGTGCCCTCGTGGCCTGGCCCTTTCCTCCTGGGCCAGGCAGCCCTGGGGTGCAAGTGGGTCCCAGAGGCTGCCGAAAGCTCTCAGCTTGCCATCTTCCTGCAGCTGCATGCACCCTCCATCGGCCTGGGGAGGTGGCAGCTCGGTTTCTTGCTGGGCCTGAGGACAGTAGAGACTCCCTAGCTGCCCAGGGCTCTGCATGGAGTAGACCCCCACCTCCACCAGTAGCTGCATGGGTTTCTGTTGGGAGGTGAGCAAGAAGGGGCTCATAAGGCAGAAAGGATCCTGGAGCCCCGCGGTGCCTTTATCTCCCGCGAGCTCACAAAAGAGACAGAAGAACTGGAAATGGTTCTGAAAAGGGCATGGGTGGGCTTCCAGACCAGGCGAGACTCGATTAGGTGCAGAAAAAAATAGACTTTTGGGGGGGAACATGATAGAGGATGATTCGCCCACATCCAAAGGGGCTTGGACCGATTTCCAGAGGAAAGGCCTGTGAGCAGGTGTCTAATGTGGTAGCAAAAGGCTGTCCCAGGAAATGGCAGGTCTCCTCTTACAGCTCGCCTGGGTCCGTGGGGAGAGGAGCGGTGCTCACGTGGAGGGGGCAGGGGAGGCCGGGATGTGACTCGGGAGGTCGGGATGTGACTCTGGAGTGGACCCTCGTGGAAGTGGGGGGGAGCCCCCAGGGCTGAAATGGGGCTGGGAGAGAAGCCGTGTTGCTCTTCTCCAGGTAGATGCAGTGGGAGATGGGGCTGGGTGATCTCATGGGGATTTCCTGCTTCAGCGCTGGGGACTTCAGCTCAAAGCCTTCACATAGGAAACTAATCCTTCGCCGAGCTACTGGGGTGGTCTAGTGGAACGTGGTTGCCTGTATCTGCTATGGAGCATCAAAGCTGAACCGTGGCCTGGGGAGTGGGAAGAGCATGTGGCTGTAGGGATTCCCCTAAATCTCGCCCCACCAAAACGGGGGTGCTGGCATGGGGAGGGGGGTGCTGGGTGTCTCCGGGCGCTGGGATCCGCCGTGTGCCCTCTGGATTGAGTGCGTCCAGCTCTGCTGGATTTGGAGATGCCATCAGTGGCTGTGGTAGGCGTGGAAATGGTGCCCCCTCGTTACCCCATCCCTGGCCCTGGCTCTTTGGCACTGCTCTGTTTGCATAAGGAGGACATGGGCTGGCTCATGGACATGGGTGGCCCTTCCCTAGGCCTCACCCATGTGGCTGCAGCAGGGCAAGGACCCAGCTGGGGGATTTCAGAGCTGGAGACGGAGCTCGAGTTTTCCAGAGCAAAGCGCCTGATGGCAGGGGTGGGGGAGCTGCACTCCCCCCCGCCCCCCGCCACCTCCAGCCGGCCTGGCCGCATGCCCCAAACACAGGGAAGGCTTGATTGTAGCAGTGCCCTGCCTCTTTGCTGCCCCCAGTTGTCTGCATCCGCCTTGGGCCACGGAGTGAGCCCTGCCCGGCGGAGCTGCCGCTCCCCTCCTACCCCCACCCGCCGAGAAGAGCTGAGCTAGAGCCGCAAGAATGTGCCCTGCCATATGGGTAACTTCTCCCAGCTGGAGACGCAAACATTTGTTGCTGCAGCTGGAGTTGTCCCCCCCGCCCCCCATCTTCCCGATTGCAACACCCGGGCTGTGTTTTCAATTGCTGTGTTGAAGTCGTCATGCCTTTCTTAATGGCCTGGAGAGAGTTGAAATACCAGCCGAGAGAGGCACTGCAACCAGGATGGTGTAGGGAAAGGGGGTGTGCTATGGGGCAGGCCCGGCTGCAGGACGATGCAGGAAGCTCGGGGGTGTCTGCGAATCTGGAAGTGCAGCTTTGCATCCACGTGGACTGTTTCCAGGACCTCTGGGCTCTGGAGGGCGCATTGGCCTGATCTGCTCACTGGATCCCCCTCCTTCCATGGTGAGAGTCCTGTGTAGGTCTGTGCGTGCCAACTGTTCCCACGCTTTTATGTATGCTCACATGGGGTGGGCATGTGCCCACTGGTGACCCGTGGGATGGCGTGTGCTGTGGGGCAGAGGACTAGCTCTAGCATCCCACCTGCTTGCAGTGGGGCTTCTCTGTCTGCACCTGATGGTGCTCCCTAGCGTAAAGGCCTGCTCTGCCCTAGCTGATCTGGTAAAATCAGGGTGGAGGGCATGCATCTGTAAGGGGAGGTGGAGTTGTATCCATGCAGCCTGGTGTGATTTGGGGGCAGAGGGGTGACCTTCCTCAGCTCCTGGTCCCTCTGTCCTAGGTAGAGAGCGGCACAGCAACCTCTCCACCGTAAACACTGGGGTAGTGGCAGAGACGAGGCGTGAGTGCAGGTCCCCTGATGCCAGATCCTCCTGTGCATACATAGAGCAGCCAGGACCTCGGGCATCTGCAAGGGGAGCCGTGGTGGGGGACAAGATACATGGACCGTCCCAGTTGGAGCTGCCTCTTACCCTGCTTATGGGGTGCTGCCATCCAAGCATGGCCTGGGCAGCACCCCATAAGCCTTCTAGCTTGGGCCTGGAGTCCTCCCATGAGCACAGAGGTGGAAGTGTGAGTGAGCACACGGAGGGAGCCCCTGGTCTGGTCCCCGCTGGCATGCGGTATAGCCAAGCCAGGCCCTGCAGAGCTGAAGGCCTGGTGCCTTCCCTTGCTCCAGGGCTCTTTGTGCTGAGCAAATGGAGCTCGGCTGGATCCTGGCTCTCGCTGCAAATGTCCCAGCTGGGCGGGGAGCCGGGCCAGCGCTTCGGTGAGCTCAGAGCCTCACATGGAAAGACCGAGCTTGCGTCAAGCACCTCTGCTTCCAAGAAGGAGAGCCGGTGGGAGCCGCACCCTCCCTCCTGAGTCAGCAGGGTGACGGGTGGCCCCGGGGAAGGGGGCCCTGGATGCTCAGCTGGGCTCGGCGTGGCCCAGCCCCCTCTGCCTGGCTCAGCCATTTGGGGCCTGTTTGGCAAAGGCTGAGTCGTTCGCTTTCACCTGTTGGAGACTTTCAGCACAGGTTTCTGGGAGGCCAGGGATGCTAGGGTCTTGTTGCCGGCTCTGTCCCAGCTCGGTGACCCCTTGTCTCCTGCTGCTTGTAGCGCTGGGGATGGCAAGGGCAAGGTCAGAGGCACTGGGGTTGGGGACTGGGCTCCTGCTAGGGCTAAATCCTGGAGGGTCCTGGCTAGAGGGTCATGCCCCTCTGCTTAGGCTCAGACTGATGCTTCATTGAGGATCAGGAAGGCGTTTGGCCCTATAGCTGGGGCTTGGCCCTTCTCCTTAGATCTCACCAGTGCATTTTTAACACCCTTGAAGCAGCAGGGCATGACAAGTTATCGTCCCCCTGCCTTTCCTGCAGTGGGTTGGGGTGCTTTTGGTGTCTTTGGGCAACTGGCCTCGTAGGTGTGTGACTTGTGTAAATTTAGGATTAGACAGGGACTTGGTTTGGACGGAGATGTTCCTGCCTGGAGCAGAGTTGGGCTAGATGTCGCCACCAGCCCTGCTCTTCTGCGATGCTGTGAAACCAGCTGCTGGGCAGGGGCTGTACTGATCCCTGCGCAGGCCCTTGCCCTGGGTGCTGAGTTTGGAAAGGCCAGTCCCCAGTGACTCGCAGCCTCTCTGTTCTGGCAGCCACCGGCTGCTGCCTGCATCGGGCTGGGCCCGGGGCTGCGAGGCCTTGCTGGGTGCCAGGATAGCTTGGCTGGGTTGGTGGCGGATGCTAGGCCAGGAGAGCCTGCGGGGCCCTGGCAGAAGCTGGCTGGCCCGGGGGAGCCCTTGTGAGACTGGTTTCCAGAGGCCCCAGCTCCTGGAGTCCTGGGATTATGTTGGAATTGAGACTCATGGGCGAGCTGGCTTCCCGGGATAGCTCATCTATGCAGCCGTGGAGCCTTTCCAGCAGTGTTGCCCTCCTTCCGGTGCCCCCTTTGCTCCCTGCCACCCCAGCTGTGGGCCAGCTGTGCCCAGGCTCGGCAGGGAAGGGCTCTAGGTCCATGGGGATGGCTCCCAATTCCCCGTCTCCAGGAGAGGAAGGACAGCTCTAGCTCTCCGCTGTCTCTGGTGGGCGTGGGGGGAAAGGAGAGCATTGCAGCTGGAGCTTTGCCATTGCACAAATATTTCTCTCCCAAGTGCTGGCCAGCCCCACCCAGGTCACTGAGCCCATCCATCTGGGCCTGGCTGTCCCCCGCCCCTGCCAGGAGAAGAGCTGTTGAGGCTTGGCGGGGATAGCACAGCTTGGGGGAGCCTGTGGTCGCAGGTGTGCGGGATGGGTTGAAGTTAGTCCCAGCCTGGAGCTGTTGGGAGCCCCTGGGCCAGGGCAGCAGGGCTCTGCAAGCTGGAGGAGGGCGCAGGTTTGCACCCCCTGCTATATGTCTCCTGCTGTTCAGCAGTCAGAGGCCAGGCCTGCAGCCCACCGACTAGGGGAGCCCTTCCCAGAAAGCAGCATGGGAGAAACAACCCCCCTCCATGCTCTTGGAGTCTGCAGGCGACTCTCTGGGGTGCTATTGGAGTTGACCCCTTGCTCTAGGCTTGCCCTGCTTCTCTGGGATGGAGAAACGAGGCTTGGGAGCATTAGCTAAGTGGTCTCCTCTCTCTGGGATGTCCTGCATCCCAGCCAGGGCATGCTGAATGCTCCAAACCCGTGGGGTCAGGGTTATGCCCCTGCGACTGCCCCACTGGGTGGCCCAAGGTGGGTGTGACCTGCAGTCCCGTGTCTGGTTTGCCTGGTGCGTGCATGGAGCAACCACCTGATACAGAAGCAAGACTTGAGTTGGGGAAGACTTGTACTCGGCCCAAATTCACCTTCAGCCACCTGGGAGAAAAGCTCGCTGCTAAATCCCAGACAGGCCCCTCCCTTCGCTTTAGAAGTGGAGAAATCACCCGTGAGACTCTTTGAGGGCTTGCCTACACAGGAAAGCTTTACCAGTGCTCCCAGGATAGGTATTGCCTCTCTCCAGCCATGGGAGCCACGCTAGCAAAACTCCTCTTCTGCTGGAGTGAGTGTTCACGTGGGTTATCTTGGGTTACAGTCATGCTTTAGCTTGTGCCGGTTTTATCAGGAGAAACCTTTGCAGATCCTTCCTGGCTTCCTTTGGGCTGGATGTAGGAGAGGGGCTGGCCTCCTGGTACTTACTGCTTCGTGCTCAGAGCTGCTCCACGTTTCGGGCTGGAGTAGAGCCAAGCCCAACCGTGTGCCAGGCCGTGTCCGGCTCCGACCGTGTGCGCGGGGTTGCGGATGGCCGTCCCCAGGTAGGAAGCCGCGCATGCCAGGGCCAGGGGACGGGGTCTTCCGCCCGTGGGCATGAGACCCAGCTGTGAACACAGAAGAGCCTTGGGTGCCGCTGATGCTTTTTTGTCCTCGGTGCCCTCCAGTGTCTTGCTGTCCCTGCCTGCTTCACCCTCCGTTGCTTTTTGGCAACACTTGGGCAAATTGCTTCTGTTTCCTCATCAGCTGCTTGCAGTGCAGCTCCCTTCAGGGTGGTGATGGTGGTGGGGTGGGAAGGGGTCCTTCAAGGCCTCCTTTCTTCCCTTCCGCCTTATTTTCCAGAACATGAGAGCTGCCTTTGACTGGGTCAGACCCTGGCTCTCCGTCTTGCCCTGTCCCATCACATAGCGGCAGGGAGCAGATGCTGGAAGGGAGAGTGGGGTTTGTGCCCGAAAGTTTGCAAAGAACAATTTTTCCAACTGTTTAGTTTGTCTAATAAAAGATATATCACATCTACCTGAAGAACCTGATCTGCCTGGACCTGACCAGGGGTCGTCCCCCTGCTACCCTGGCACTTGAAGCCTCCAGCATTTCTGGTCCAGGACGTTCTGATGCAGAGTCCATGCTGCTCCCTCCTGCACTCAATAGCTCCCGATGCCCCTTTCCTCCAAGAACAGATCCACTTCCTTTTGAATCTGGGAACACATCTGGTGGCCACAAGTCCCCTTTTTTATTCCACGCTGGGGGAAAAAACTTCCTTGCTTTCATTTTCAGCTGACGACCTACTCGTTTCATGCAGCGACCCCTCGTTCTTGTCTGGTGAGAGGCGGGCAGGAATAACTCCCTAGTGACTTGCTCCTCACCATTCGGTGTGTTGGAAACCCTTGGCCTGTTCCCCCTCCAGTGTCTCTTTGCTACACTGAACAGGTCTCTCCTTCCCACTACTCGTCACCCTTGCTGCCCTTCTCTGGACCTTCTCTAGTCCTTGTAGATGCTTTTAGAGGTGTGGGGACTGGTGACAGGGTTGGTGGTGTGGGGACCAGTGACAGCATTTTTTGTGCTTGTGCATCATGCCATCCCCTGCCTGCTTCACCTTCCGTTGGTTTTTGGCAGGAACTGGGCCCATCGCTGCTTTTTCCTTGTCTTGGAGGCTTGCAATGCAGCTGCCTTCCAGGGGATGGTAATGGGAGTGGAGGGGGCACGGAGGTCTCCTTCCTTCCCATCTCACTTGCTTTCTCCCTGTTGCAGAGTTGGTTGGACGGGATCGAGCCAGGTTTGGACCGTTGTGGCGTGTCCAGGGCTGAAACTTGGCTTCACTGAGTTGGCACAGCAGGGCCCTCTGGTTAAACCAGCGCCGCTCAATGAGCAAGCCCAGCCACCACATCATCCTGGCGGCCGCAGAGAGAGCCAAGGGGGCTGCAGCGGGGTTCCTACCTTTCTCCTGGCTTCTCCGGCAGGGCACGGGGCTCGCACCTGCTGAGCGTGCAGGGCCCCAGTGCCAGCCCGCTGCCCATGCAAACCCGCCCTCTGCTTAGTTGGTCGGAAAGCTGCGTCCCCGGGAAGGGAGGGGGTAGGTACCCGGGCACATTTAATTGCCTTTAATGAGCCTGCTGGGGCAGGTTGCCAGCAGACTCTGCCATTCCTGCCAAGGTTTATAATTGCCCGTGAGAATCGCAGGGGTGTGGCGAATACAGCAGCGGGTTGATGAGCTGCGAAGCCTTGGGCCCCAGCGCTGGTTCTCATGGGCTGAGACCCACAGTGTAGGGGCAGCTTTGGGGGGTCTCTTGCCCCCACTCTTCCTTAGGTTTCCTCTCACAGGTGCTCCCATCACCCCGTCCCTGGTGTAACTCCCTTGCTTTGAGGGAGCTGGTAGTCCAGGAGCAGGAAGGGGAGTCCTGAGTCTGGCACCTGCTCCTCTGCTTCCAGTCCAGCTCAGTCTGCTGGTTCTGGACCCTCAGGCTACTGGTAGCCCAGTCCCTGGTGGGAAGGGAGATCCCCATTCTTCAGATCCATTGATCCACTCTTCTTCCAGGGGGGCAATGGAGGAGGATTAGGATGGGGCAGCAATGGCCTTTGCTGCAGCCATGACCGTGGAGGTGTCTCCTCTGGGATCCTGGGCAGCCGGGGTAAACGCAGGAGGGGACAGCTTGCTCCAAAGGAGTGGGAATGGGTGTGAGCAATGTTGGAGAGCAGGCCTTGGGCTTTCCTTCCACTAGCTGTGACGTGGGGTGATGCTGCATGGTGCCGGCAGCTGGTTCTCCATCTAGCGCTGTGCAAGGGGGCGATGGTTGTGCCCCTGTCCAGAGGCGGCTGGCCTGTGCCTACCCTGGGCTGTTCCCTTTCTGGGCTGGGCATGAGCTGCTTCGTGGTGGGGCTGGGGTGGAGGCCCAGTGTCCTTTGTAGAAACCCTAGAGAAGTGAGGTTGGCAAGGACCTTTAGAGCTCACATTGAGTCCTGCCTGAGCCAGGATCAGCCCCATCCAAACCAGCCCAGACACATCCGTCATCCAACCTCTTTGTAAAAGTACCGTCCACCCTGACGCAGCACCAGATGTTGCACCCAAACCTGCCACAGGGAAAACGGGGACACGGCCGCCAATGTCGTGCTGCTGTAAAAAGTTGTTAATGTGCATGCAGGAGGTCCCAGGTGTAGGGGCTGTGCCGCCGCTACAGAGGAAGGCAACCTCCCAGTCTGACTGGGGGTGGGGAGGGGGAATTTCTTTGCAGCTCTCTGTGCATCCATGCATCCTTCTATCCTTTGCTGAGAGGTTGCAGGCCAGCTCCATGGGTTTCTGCTGGGGTTAGACCCCAGTTTGATGGAGCCATGGCCCAGCTAGTGCACCCCGGGCCAAGCAGAGCCGTGTGCTCCGCCGGGGCCCAGCCCTGGGGAGGTGCTGTGACAGACGTGCCTAAAGATACCAAAATATTCATGCAGGAAACTGAAATGTTACGGACTTCCTTCCTCTGCCATAAATAGCTCTCTGGCCTCAGTGCCTGAGCTTGCTCGAGGTACCAGTGAAGGGAGAGCACAGGGGCTGCCCAAAACTTCAGGGATCATCCCTGAGCCTGGCTCGAGCGGACTGGGGAAATTGCTTCTTGCTGTGTGAACAGGAGCCCAGGAAGCAGGGGCCAGC
Source organism: Crocodylus siamensis (assembly GCF_052110815.1). Classification (NCBI taxonomy): domain Eukaryota; kingdom Metazoa; phylum Chordata; order Crocodylia; family Crocodylidae; genus Crocodylus; species Crocodylus siamensis. Next base: position 6,970,483 of record NC_143400.1, read on the forward strand.
TGCTTAGCAAGCCCCGTGCCCGCAGCCCCGCTGCTCCTGAGAACCAGCCAGCTTGCCCAAGGCTGCTCAGCTCTGGAAGGAAAGAAACAGTCTAGATTGAAGCTCTGAGTGGGTGTGAGCCTTGCGCTGTGAGCGGGAGCATCTGGTGATACCTGGGCACTCCCGTCCTGCTCTTGTTCCCAGAATCCGTGCACCCGGGGAGCGCCGGGGCTCTGGGAGCAACACGTCTCGCAGTGGGTAGTGCCTGGCATCGGGCTGGCAGGGAGCTGGGTGCTCAGTCTTAGCGGAGAGCTGGCAGGGCAGGAGTACCTTGGCTGGAAGCAGGCTGACACCTTGGTAGGCCTAAGAGTTTTGGGCAAGATTGGGGTTAGAAGGGGTTTCTTAGCAGAAGCAGAGCCCCTCTGAGACCCGGTTCTCCAGCCAGCTAAGGCTGGGCCCCGTTGTGGGTGAGCTCGGGGTGGGTGAGATGTAGGTGAGCTTGGGGCAGGGGGAGCCCCCATAGCTAACAGCCCTGGGAGGTCCTGTAGCCTGTTTCTGCCCAGTCCGAGGCTACATCTGCAGCAGACAGGATCTCACACCCGGGATCATCTCCCGGCCTGTTCTTGCTCTCCACCCGGCTCTGTTTCTCAGTTTATCTGTGTCCTCCCGGATGCTATTCGTTGGCTCTGCCCAGCCGGTGTGCACCGCCATCTCCATCAGCGGGTTTCCTGGTGTGCGTACATGTCTGGTCCATGTAGTTCATAGTAACACTGATTCTGCACCTCCGGCACACCCCATCGTTAGCACAGCTGTCACGGCACCTTGTGAATGAGTCCGTCGGTACTGTATTCTCCGGTGTACGAGATGCACTCGTCCCTCCAACCCCCAAAAGAGGGATGCTTCTGTATGCCACGTGGCAAGGTATTGGGCCTCGGGCGGGTCGGGGCATTGCACATGTGCCTTCAATGAGGGTGCCCATCCCTTGGTCAGTCTGAGGCATATATAGGGAAGAGGGATCCCTTTACAATCCCTTCCCTTGCTTTCTCCACCGGTGCCCTGAGGGAGGGTGACGGCCCCGATTCCGGCACCTGCTGGAGCTGCCCAATGTTGGGGGTGGGGGGCATACAGCCGTGCATGCCCCTTATTGCTTTCTTCCACCAGGCCTCCCAACTCCCACAGGGTTCTCCATCTTCTTTGGACCCCGAAGGCAACCCTGAAGTCTTCAAGTTACTGGCCTCCGACTCCAGTGGCTAGTTGCTCTCCATCTGCACCTGCCTTTCGGGCTTGCTTTTTTTGAGAGGAAACTACGGTCACCCGGTGAAATCGGTTGCAGCTCTCTCTGCCCTGACTGCACTCAGATGCCAGCATGGCCCTGGGATCTGCCAGGGCTGCAGCCAGTGGCTGTGCGTGGGCCATGCTGTCTGCAGTGTGGTGAGACCCTGGGCCGTGGGCATGGAGGCGGGCGAGGGCCCGGCAATCCCTGCACGGCTCCATGTGCCGGCAAATGTGCTGAGGAGCCCTGGAGCGTTCCCTCCAAACCGGTTTGGGGCGTTCTCCTCTGTGTATGCAAATGGATGTTAATTAAGAGAGGCCGCTTGCTGTGCTTGATCTTTGCTTTGCTTTCCTTGGCATGGCCGCAGCATCCTCCCGTGCTGACGCAATCCTTGCCACAGTCATAACCAAAATACATCCTGCCTGGGGAAGGGGCTGCTTCTTTCCGGGACCCCCGGGCGCTCAGCAGGCCTGGGTCCCAGGGAGATGCTCTGTGTTGCGCTAGAAGGTCCCCCTCTGCCAGTCATTCAGGTAGAGGTGAGAGCAGTCTGTCTCTGCAGTCAAATGAGGGGCAGACTGGGTACCACTGGGGGCTTTCTGAGGGCTGCAGAGTGCCCCTACAGGTTACCATCACCCTGTGAAATATGTTTGGGAGAATGCAGGCACCTGGCAACCCTCCTCTGCCCCTTGGGAATAGCTTCGGGTGCAAGGAGTGGGGCAGGACCTTACCCGTCTTCTGCCCTGCATGGCAGGAGACCCGGCTGGGGGTGTGGGGCTGAGGACCGAATTGACGGGGTGGTGGAAGTATTTCCTGGCTCTCCGCTTTGCAAGGCCAAGGGCTTTTCCTGGCAGTTGGACATTTCCATTGGCAGAAGCCGCCTACGCTGGTCGAAGGATTTGAAGGGCCACAGAGCAAGTCGGACGCCTTGCTGCAAAGGTCTCTGCCAGCCACTTCCCTCTGTGTGTGGGTGCAAGGGGGCACTCCCTGGGCGTACCCCACCATCCATCAGCCCCCCAGTTCTTCCCTTCTCCTAGGACCTTTGCACCCTGGCTGGGCTAGAGGGAGCTACCTCTTGTGTTATCCTGAAGCAGGGCAGGCCCTACGAGGAGAGGCGACGGGACCTGAACCTGTTCAGCCTCCACAAGAGAAGGCTGAGGGGGGTCTAGTGGCCTGTTATAAACTAGTCAGGGGGGACCAGCAGGCATTGGGGGAGTCCCTGTTCCCCCGAGCACCGCCAGGAGGGACCAGAAATAACGGTCACAAGCTGGCAGAGGGTAGGTTTAGGTTAGTTATCAGGAGGCGCAACTTCAGTCAGGGCGGCTGGGATCTGGAACCAGCTTCCAAGAGAAGTGGTGCAGGCTCCTACCCTGGGGGTGTTTAAGACAAGGCTTGACAATCACCTTGCCAGGTCGTTTGACCCCAGTACTCTTTGCTGCCATGGCAGGGGGTCGGACTCGATCTCCTCAGGTCCCTTCTGACCCGACCAACTATGAAACTAAGTGGCCGTGGGAAGACGGAAGCATGTGAGGGGGCATGCCGCATGCAGAGACCAGCTAGCGATGCCCACTGGAGACTCGGCTTGGCTTCTTATCCCTGTGCCCAGAGATGGTGGTGCACACTGACCCTCCCTGCAGCCCTAGAAGACCCCAGGCTGTCCCCCAACATCCTCTCCTGGCATGACAGGTTTCAGGGCAGCACAGGCCTGTAGATTTTACAGCACTTTCCACTTTAAAGAGACAACCTGATGCAGGCATAAATGCCCCGTGTCTCCCACCACCCTCTTTTTTTCTCCTTCAAAACTTACGGTAGCCTCACTTTGAAGTCGTGGGAGTGCAGGGAGGGAGAAGTCACAAGCTTCAGGTGGGATCTGTGGTCTCATGAGTCTCCTGTGCCAGACCTCTGAACATGGCTGCGGTGGTGAAGAGCAGGAGGATCGCGCGGTCAGCAGGGCAGGGCCTGCGGGTCCAGCATTGCAAAATGGTTTCGGCTACCCACATTCACAAAGGATCTGAAGAATTGCACTTTAGATGGGAATTTACCTGGTTCGGGGACCCGAGTGTGTGTAGCGTAGATGGGACCACGTGCAGGAAGCTGCCTGCCTTTGGCATCTCGGAGGGTGAGGCTGGAGGAAGGTGCCCCAAGGCAGGTAGGCGGTGAAGGCTGCTCAGTACTTTCCATGATAAAACCCCGTTTTCAGGCACTTAGGCACGTGCCACGCTCAAACCTCTTGGCCTGAAATTTTCCACCAAAGGCGTAGGCCGGCGGGTGAGTCTTTTGTGCATGCTCAAGTGCCTGCTCTGTGCGTGCTCTGAGCACGAGTGTAGCTGTTTGGGGGAAGGAGCTTAGCAGGAGCACGGCTTTCATATTCTTGCAGTAAGGTCACCGAGAGAAGAGCAGCTCCGTCATGATGGATCCCCCCGATTTGACCAGGTTAGGAGACCTGAAAACATCAATGCTCACATCTCCAAATGTTCTCCATCCCCACACAGCACTTATGGGAAGGCCAGGCCAGGCACGATCCATCCCTGAAGTGTCAATACTCTGGGAGAGGTAGCATGTAATCTCTGGGCTGTATTTTAACTTTTCACAGAAGAAGGATGTTGGCCACTATGGTTCCTCTGCCTTTCCCTGTGGCAGGTTCAAGTGTGATGTCTTGTGTTGAGTCAGGGTTGACTGCGTAGTTGTGCTAAGGGGTTAGATGACAGGTTTGTAGGGGTTGATTTGGATGGGGCTGATGCCGTCTCAGGTTGGACTGGGTCACCTCGGGAGGTCCCATTCCAGCCTGGCTTCTCTAGGCCTCTAAGAAGGGATGGGCACATCCCTGCCATGGCTCGTTGCAGTGCTTCGGGCACCAGCATGGAGATCAGGCAGGCTGTCCTGTGCCCACTTGGGTTTCCCTGGGGAGGACAGAAGAGGAAGAAGAAGGAACATGATGGGAGGGACCTCATCTGGGATCCTGGTGGAGGTGGATCAAGAGAAGAAGAATCCCAGACCCTCCACCTGGGATCATAGATTGATGATCTTCTGTAGAAGCAGGACATTGGCTGCTGTGATTCCCCTGCTTTACTGTGGCAGGGTTGGATGTGTTGTCTGTGTTTGTATTAGGGTCTTATGTAGAGTTTAGATGATGGTTGGTCTGGGATGACTTGGACAGGGCTTGTCCTGCCTCAGGCAAGGGGTTGGACTAGATGTGACCTCTGGAGGTCCCTTCCAGCCCCACTTCTCTCTGATCCCAACTGCAGCCTATCCTCAAGAGCAGACCTGGAGAGAGGCTACCAGCCCCTCCTCTTTTGACTTCCAAACCCCCCAGCCTTGCCCATCTCATCGCAGAAGCAAACTCTTCCCATCAAACCTTGCCTTAGCAAGAGATTCATAGACATTAGGGCTGGAAGGGACCTTGAAGATCATTAAGTCTAGTCCCCCTGCCTCAGGAGCAGGAAGTCAGCTAGGGTCAAAGATGCTTAACCTGCAAGCACGTCTCCGTTGCTATGACCATCCGATCCCCACACAGCAGGCCCATTGGGATCCCTCCTTTCCCAAAATGTGATACAACTGATCCAGTGCACCAAGTGGTACCTTTGTGGGGCAAAACGAACAGCAGCAACACACCAGAAAACAAATCTATGGGCTGCAGACACACATACATTATTTTGCAGATCTTGCTGCCCTCTTGCTCCATCAAATACCTTTAAAAGCCAAATTTGAACAAAAGTTCATCCTTGCTGCAGGCCAAGGACTGAACACTGATCTCTCTTTTTTTGACATGCTGTAACAGAGGTGGGCAAAATGTGGCCCGGGGGCCGGATGCGGCCCACCAGGCCATTCTATCCAGCCCATAGGGCCCCTAAAAAATTTAGAAAATGAATTTAATCTGCCCCAGGCTGCTTGTCGTGCGGCCCTCGATGGCTTGCCGAAACTTAGTAAGCGGCCCTCTGCCCGAAATAATTGCCTACCCCTGCGCTATAATTTCACACCTCTTCTCTGCTCTTAACATCTGCCATGCTTCCTTCCTCAGGCCCGACCAAGAATGCCTTGCATTCGAAAGCTCGTCTCACTCGATTCCAGCCATGCAGCTGGTCCAATAAAAGATATCACCCCCCCACCCTCCCAAATCTTTGTTGTCTGTGTTATTGATGGCTGTTTTTAATTAGCGCAACATCCCTCAGGCTATTTTTTTTAGTTCTGCTGGCTCCGAAGAAGGCACTTTCCTTATTAATTTAAAAAAAAAAAAAAGGATGGTTTTAATTGCCTGTATCTCAAAATCAGCTGAACTTTGGAGCCTTTGGGAGGCTGCGCATGCTGAAAACAGGACGGGAAAGCAATTTGTATGACTTCAGTGCATCTCTGAGCGTGTTCACTGGCCTGACTCCATGCCAAGCCTGGAAGCCCTGAAGGCTGCTTTTGGGTGGGTGGGGGGAATCAGTAAAGGTCACATTCAAATGTCCCCTGGCAAATCCAGCCTCCAGGAAATCGCCGTCTGCCTCAACGGCTGGGAGGGCTGAGCAGAGCGTGTGGGGAAGAGGCAGGTCCTGTGACTTTAGGGTCTTTCCGTTGGTCTGTGTTTTGATTGTTCTGCAAATTCTCCGATTTCTGCTTGGTTTGCTTGGCTCTTTGCTTTGTTCTGTGGATGGGGCTGGGCTGGGCTGGCACCAGCTGAGCTGCTTGCCCAGCCTTACTGGAGAGGGAGGCAATGCAAGCAGAAAGCGCCTGCCTTGTGTTCCCGGGGCAGCTGGCTCTCTCCCCGGGCACTTTGTGCTTTCCATTTTAAGACTCCAGCAGATCTATGGGAAAGGCTGCTGGACACCAGCTAGCACGTGCACAGGCCAAGAGCGGGTGGCTCCAAAGGGGATGGAGCTGGACTGTTCTCAGTGGTGGCAGATGGCAGAACACGGAGCAATGGGCTCACATTGCAGCAAGGTTTGATATGAGAAATTTTCTGTCCAGGAGGGTAGTAAAGTACTGGAACAGGCTCCCCAGGGGGGTGGTGGCATCTCCATTCTTGGAGGTTTTTAAGAAAGCCTTGGCTGGGATGATCTAGCTGGAGCTGGTCCTGCTTGGAGCAGGGGGATGAACTAGATGGGACCTCCTGAGGTCCCTTCACTTAATGAATGGGGAACACCTTCAAGTGGCAGGATCTGCCATGCCCGCTGGCTGCAGAGCCACCCTCCCTGGTTTGGTAAAACTGTAGGCAAGCATGTGATAGTGCCATCTGAGCAGGGGCATGTAACCTGGCTTCTTTCACTGATATCTGCCCTCTGTAGCCTGTATTTATCCAGCTGGGAAGAGAACCCAGCACCCCAGAATGCAGGCCCAGATGTTGGCAGCTGTCAGGGCCGTTCACTGAGACCTTGTCCCAGCCTGACACTCGCCCAGCGCTCTCCTCGCTGGTGCATCATCTAGAACCTGCCCGGTCCATGGCAGAGGCCAACCGTCACTGTCCATCTCCGCTTGGGCAGCCTGTGCAAGGGACTGGGAGGCTTTTTCAGGGTCTCATATTTTTTCCTGCAGCATAAAATCTCCCCCGTGTTGCAGAGCTACAGGCCCAAGCGCTGGGGAATGGCAGGGTCATGGTCTGGTTGTCTTCCATTGCATAGCCCTGTGCTATCATTTGCCCTGCTACATTTGGTGCCCAGGGGGCGGGTCTACACGTGCATTTATGCCGGCTTAAATTTACTGCACAGTAAGCGGGCATTAACCGGCATCTACACATGCAGGCGTTAAAGTGCATTAACATTGTGTATGTGCTGGCTTGGGACTAAAGTTGGGACTGCACAGTAAGGCATCTACATGTGCATTACTGTGCAGTAACTAATTGGGTGTAAATTTGATGCCTGCATGATGCAGGCATCAAATTTACGCTCAAGTTGGTATAAGTTGCCTTATTTGCTGTGCAGTATGGGCATGCACATGTGGACACACGCCTGTACTGCGCAGTAAATGTGTATGTGTAGATGCATCCTGGGGGAACCTGAGTCGGGTGCAGTGATGGAGCCTGTCAGACACTGGCCTCATCGGCTGGATAAGCCGTGGGGGATACACCATGGGTGAAACGGGGCTTGTTGAGATCTCACGAGTGCGGTGGAAAGCAGAGGGTCCTGGGGAGCTCTGACAAGCAGGCAGTGAGTGCTGAAAGAGAGGGCACGGGGTGGGAGAGAGAGCCCAGAGCCGCTCTGCGCAGATGTGCCCTGAGCAGAGGCATCTGGGGTTTCAGCTTTCTCCTCTAGGATCTATCTTGGCAAGTCCAAATACATCCTGGGATGTACTGGGCCCAAAGCTGTGGAGTGCGGGCTGGGGACAGCGTCTTAGCCACTACAGCATCAGCTCGCTGTGCTCTGGCTGCAGCTGGGAGATGAGGAGATAGGGCATGGCCCCGGTGCTGTTAATGCCCGCATGAGGGAGGTGGAAAGTGTTGTTCATGTTGTTTCGTGGTGGAAAATCAGGCTGGAGGCAATTTTCCAGCAAACCCCCCTCCCCAGGACTTCCATGTCAGCAGGTACTCTCTTCTCCTGACTGCTTCCCAAAGCAGCTGGCTCCTGGCCCTATGGTTTGGATGCTGGCAGGGTGGCCCTGCCCTTCCCTTCTCCAGGGCACTGAAATGCCTGTGGATCTTGGAGCGAGACTGTAGGGACCTCACGTAATGCAAGTGAACTCAGTGACTTTCAGCAGCCTGAAGACGTATGCATAGAGAAGGCAGGTGGGAAGGGACCTCTGGAGCTCCCCTTGGGTCCAGCCCCCTGCCCGAGGCAGGATCCGCCCTGTCCAACCCAGCCCAGCCAAAATCCATTGTCTAATGTCGCAGCAACACTGCCGTCAACCCTGATGCAACACAAGACCTTGCACCTGAACCTGCCACGGGGAAAGCAGCAGGACCATGGCCCCTAATGTTCCGCTGCTGGAAAGGGTTGTTTAATAGATGCTCAATAGTAGAGGTCACATCCTTGAGTCATAAAGTCGGGGAATGTGAGAGTTGGGAGGGACCTCGGGAGGTCACATCTAGTCCAGCCCCCTCCTCCAAGCAGAACCAGCCCTAACTACATCGTCCCAGCCAAGTCTTAAAAAAACTCCAAGGATGGAGAGTCCACCACCTCTCCAGGTAGCCTGTTCTAGTTCTTTACTACCCTCCTCGTGAGAGTTTTTCCTAATATCCAACCTCAACTTCCCTTGCTGCAACTTGAGTCTGTGTCCAGGTATGGCGTAGCAGGTTTTGCCTTGGCAGGTTAGCATTCCTCTTTCTCTGCCAGTGGCAGTGTGGCCGCGTGCTGTGGATCTGCCACCCGTTCTGATGGTAGCTGATTTTATAGGAAGCTTTTTGAAGGGGTCCCTCCAGAGGATGGAGCGCTGCTGGCATTTCAGTGTTGGATGCTTCCATAATTTGTATCGATACCATGGCAGTGGCCATCAGCGGCAACATTGCTGGCCTGCTAGAGGGGCAAGTGGAGCCTGGGACTTGGAGTTGGGGCTCTGGCGTCTTTTCCTCGTGCCTCAGTTTCCCCGCTCTATAAAACGGGCACGGTACTTTCCCTTCTAAGGAGGGCCTGCGTCCCTCTAGGCTAGTGGTCTTCAAAGTGGGATGCGTGCAAGACGATCCATTGGGGCGTGGGCAGAAAATACTAGAACTTCTATTTATATTTATAGAAATATACATATACTGGGGGTGCGTGCTCAAAATTTTTTTACTGATAGGGGTGCATGATGAAAAAAGTTTGCTGGCTTACAGCAGTGGTCTCCAATGCTCACCTGGGTCTCATGGCAGCCCGGGGTGCCTTGAGATCCTTTCAAGCTTGCTGCACAGAGCGAGCCGGATGTGAACCCCTGAGTTCTTTGCACCTGGGACATTGCTATCTTCTTTTTCTGTAGTCAAAAAATGGGTTGAAACTCAGCGCTGGCCTTTTCCGAGGGGCCTGCAGAGGCTGCAAATTGCTGTCTGAGGCACTTGTGCTACCCGTGGCTCCACGATGGACCGGTGGAGAGGGTATTTGCTAGGATGCTTGGCTTGTCTCCCTCAGCTCTTCTGCTGGTTGCCCATGCGGGGTTATGGCCTTTCTCTCCATGCACAGGCCTGCCGGGCTTTTCTTTGGGATGTGTTTGCAGCCAGCCGCAGGCTCCCATGTGGCTCCTGCTGACACCAGGGTCTGGCTAGTGTGGGGGCCGGCCCATTTCTCAGCCCATAACCCGGCATCTTCATTTGCTTTTGCTGTTTGGCCAGCCTGCCTTGGTTATTTTGGCTTTTTCCAGCATGGTCTGCTATGTCCCTGCATCTCAGGCGCCTTCAGACATCCGTTCTTTCTGACTCAGCCCGGGAGGCTTCCCCTGTGCACAGTTCTTGGCTGGAGTTCCCCTTGTTTTCTGACTGCCTGGCACCGTGTCCCTGTCTCAGTCTGGGCACAAGCCACTGGGGGACATGGAGTTGTGGCCTAATTTCAACCCCGTTCAGGTTTCCCGAAGGGGAATCCGCTGGGCACCAAGCACGTAGCGAGTTGAGGGCACTGACGTGCGGATTGGGGGGTGACTTGAGATCCTTTTAGGGGTGCTGCGGTGCACCGTGCCATGTTAGCACCATTTGTGGTGCTAACACGGGTCATGAGAACAACTCAGGGATTTCAAATATAGCTGTGGCCTTCCTGAGTTCTTTGCCATGAGTGGCTCTATTATTTTTTCTGAAAAGCTAAGAGCTGGCAGCCTCCAAGGGGGGGCCACAAGTCTACAAAGATTGAGAACCACTGCACTAATGCTTTTGAAGGACAAGAGCATCCAAGTCCTTCTGCACGGGGCCCCCGGGCTGTTGAGCAGCTGAGCTCAAGGGCAGCCCAGACGTGAAGGCCATAGCCAGGTGCCGTGCTTGTTATGGACTAAGAAGTCCGGACCTCTGAACATATGAAAAGCAGCTGAGATGGGGGTGGGGGGGGCTGTCGTTTGGGAATTGACTGAGCAAACAAGCCTGGGTTTGCACTGTAATTTCAGCCTTGACTCTGCTAGGACCACAGAGGCTGTTTCTCAAGCCCATGTGCATGTGAGGGTGCTGTGGGAAGGGGCTCTGAGCTGGGAGCTCCAACTGGTCTTACCTGGGGTCTGGGGAGAGCCGGCCCATGCTGGAGAGCCCTCCTGGCTCCCAGGGGGAGATGTTGGCAAGCACAGAGCAGAGGCTTTGCTTGCCTTGCTCCCCTTCCTTGCTCTGCGCTGTGGCTGGGGCTTGGTTTTGATCCCAGTTCCAGGGGCAGGGTCTGCAGAGGACACCTGCCGAAGGGACCTGGAGAGTTCCTTGGAGCCTCGGCGGGGCTCTGCCTGTCTGGCAAGGGAAGATCAGTCCAGTGAGCACTGGGACCAGATGCCAGGGTCCCCAAGGTACTGGCTAGGGCAGGCACCGCGGCTCTGGACTCGAGCCTTCTAGTCTGACAGCCTAGGGGAGCCTGACCCCTGCCCACCCATGTCAGAGGGGATCTGCGTCTGGGTAACACCTTGTGGCAGAGGTGTACGTCGTACTCAGGCTCAGGGAAAGGGAAGGTGCTGGCAGGTTGCTAGAGAAGGGGCACTGGACCTCTGGCTTGACATGGGGGGGTGCACTGTGATTGTGGAGGTGGTGCCAAGCGAGGCAGCCGCTGACCTCTCCCTGCTTGTGTCTCGCCAGCTGCTGTGACCTGGAGCACATCCCCGCAGACCGCCCCCATGGACCTGCGCATCGGGCAGCGCTTTGTCAAGCCCGGCTCGGACACGGCCCTGCTTGCTCTGAAGCAGACGCAGCAGCTGCAGCACCAGTTCTTCCTGGCCAGCCTGCATCAGCAGCAAGTGGAGCAGCTCACCCACCAGCAGATGCGGGTAGGGGGTCCCTGCCGGGGGAGCGGGCATACAAAGGGGCATCGTGCCAGCAGCCTGGGGTGGGCAGGGGGTCCTTCAGAGATGCTGCCCTGGCGATGAAGCCTAGGGGGTGTGGAGCAGCTCAGATCGCAGCCATGCCCAGGAGCAGCTCCCAGAGCCCTGTGCAGACCTCCAGCATGGCGTGTTGGCTTGAGAGACGCATTGAGTAGAGCAGTTGCTCTAAAAGCAAATCCCCTTTCTATTGCCTCTGAGAAAAGGCCAGAGCGGATTGTGCCTGAAACCTGCCCAGGCCCCGTCATGTCCTACCCAACATGAAGGCCGTGACTGGTGGACATCGAAGGGTGACCCGGTGCCCCGTGGGCAGACACTGCTGCTCCCAAGCTGCTGGCCCTGCTCTGCTGTCCTCAGACTGGGCCCCCACACAGCCCACAGCACCAGGAATAAATGGGGGTCGACCTGGTGCTATGGCCTCCCCAGACAGGGAGTGCATCATTAGAGACGATCCTCATCTGCACGGCTCTGGGAGGATATAAATACCCTTCCAGGCTGCTGGGAAAGCTCTTCCTGGCTCATTTCCCAGAACCAAGGGTTTCCTTCCTGAAACACACGCCCTTTGAGCAGAGATGCGGGTTCAGGCACGGGATGGGATTTGGGAGGGCTGGGCTGGCCCCTGCTTCTCTGCAGATGTCCCGTGCAATCAGCCTGGAGGTCCTGTGCTCTAGGGGACATTCCCCTCTGTTCCCCAGCCGTGAGGGGCCCGGGCATCGGCTTGACTCGGCTCTGGGTGTTTATTTGGGCTCTCCTGCCACCCGGCTCTGTTCCTGTCTCTGCCGGGGATTGAATTTGTGGATTGGTTTGAAGTCAGTGTGGAAGCAAATGCTTCTGGGACTTTCTGTAGGGCCGGAGGGGAGGGCCAAGTCATTTGGAAAGGGCTGGTCGGAGCTGGGAATTTGGATTTCTGCTGGCTTTCTGGGCCCAGCAAAAGCTTGTCCTGTTGTAGCACAGCCCAATACCAGATCTGAAGTCCTCTGGGCTTATATGAGTCTTCAAAGCTTTAAGGGCAGCTCATGGACAGCTATGGCCACCTGGGACCCGAGCACACACTGAGCAATGGGCCTCTTGGTGGCTGTAGTGAAAGGATTGGATATTTTCAAATGGATCCACGCTAGGAACCAGCTGCCTTTAAGGAGCTGGGTAGGCCGGGCTCCATCCCCTTTAGGGCGCTGGCCAGGTCTGCACTGGCCAGGCCAGGCTCCATCTCCCTTAGGGCGCTGGCCGGCCTGGACTCCGTCTCCTTTAGGGCACAGGCTGGCTTGGGCTCCATTCCTGTTAGGGCACTGGGTGGTCCGGGCTCCCGCCCCGTTAGGGTACTGCTCTTGCACCAGTGGTGATGCTTTCCCCTTCCCCTGGCAGGTGAACATGGAGTCCCCGCACCACGAGGCAGAAGTTGGGCAGCAGGAGCAGGAGCTGCGGCAGCTCCTTAATAAGGACAAGAGCAAAAGAAGTATGAACCTCTGCTTCCATCTGTGTGGCTCTGTCTGCAGTGCTGTGGGGGCTGCTGGCTCTGACCCCCCTGCCCGGCGAGAGGGTGTCCATGCCTGGAAGGAGCTGGGCTGAGACGCTTTTCCTGGTGGCTGAGCCTGGCCCTGGCTCTAGGGAGCTCAGCGTGTGGCTGCCATGCGCGCCCATGGGGCTCTGGAGCAGCTGGTCCCTCCCCAGCCTTGCTGTCTGGTCACTGCTGGGCTGGGCCGGGCTGAGCTGGACACCTGCCTACAGCCCCTGGGCTGTCCGTGAGCAGAGAAGGCAGGGCCCAGCCAGCTCCAGCTCTCTGCCTCCCTGGGTCGGGGCAGCGGGCATCCCCTGTTGCAGAATAGCCTTGCCCAGTGCATGTCAGGAGCTGCCAGGATGGGCAAGACTCCACATTGCTGAGAGTGCCCAAGGGACAGGGCTGCTGCAGGGGAGCTTGCCCTGCCATCCGGGGCTGCCCCATTTGTGGTCTTTCTGCGCCATCTAGTGCCCATTGCAGCACAGAGCTAGTGCCAGATGTGGTTCTTGAGTGGCCCCTTTTCTGAGCTGAGAACTGCCCCTCCGGCCTGCTGGAGTGCGTAAACCCGGCCCAGAGCCAAATTGGTGTCTCTCACTGGCCATCCACAATGCTAGCTCCACAGAGCTGGGTGCCTTGGGGGCCCCTGAGAGCTCATTTGAGACTCTCAGCTTGGGTCATGGGAGGCCTGGTGCCCCTGGTCACTCACAAGTTGGGGCTTGTCACCTCTGCTGAATTAACTCAGGTGTTGCCCAACACGGCTCTTCCTGATGCCTGACCTCCCAGGATTGCATGTGGTGGCTCCTTTGCTCCCAGGTTAGCTGGGCCAGCTGGCAGAGAGGTGAATGCCCATGTGCTGCCCCCTCCCCAGCTGGAAATCTTTCTTCTGGGTGCTGAAGACGTGGCATGTGCAGAACCTGGGGCAGCGGTGTGTGTATGTGCACGTGTGTGTGTGTGTGTGTGGGGGGGGTGTTGTAGGGATACCAGCAGCAACCAGCATGAGGACATAGAGCGAGGCCTTCATTTCCTGGGGCATGGGCATGGTATGGCATGACCCCATGGCTGGCTGGCTGGCTAACAGCCCACAGGGGCAGGGAGCAGGTTGGCTGCTCCAGGGCAGTTTTCCTAGTGTGACAGAAGAGATGTGGGGATGCCCTGGCATAGCTGTAGGGCCAGGGTCTGGTTCTCTTCTGGATGGAGCGGCTTCGGCTGGGATGCAGCCTCAATCGATGCCGAATAGAGGGGAAGAATCACTTCTGTTGATCTGCCGGCTTGCCACGGCCAGGTGTGCTGCACTGGGGGTTAGACTAACCAGTGCCCCAGGTGCGGGCTGCTCAGGTCTCTGCCCCTGGGATCAGCAGTGCTGTATGAAGGGGCTGCCCATGGGTGCCTTCCTGAAGACCTTGGCAGTGCCCGCTGTGTGCTAACAGCCTGGGACGGTGGTGGCGGTGTCTCTCTAGGTGCGGTGGCCAGCACTGTGGTCAAACAGAAGCTGGCTGAGGTCATCCTGAAGAAACAACAGGCTGCTTTGGAAAGGACCAGCAACCCCAACCCCTCCGCCATGCCCTACAGGTGAGATGGAGGTGCCAGAGCCTGTCTACCCCCTACCCTGCAGGGGCACGGGGTGTTGTGGCGGGGGGTCTCCATCAGCTAGTGCAAAGCTGTCTCTGGAGGGAGGCACTGGGGGACTGGCTGCCTTTGGCAGTGGTGTCCAGTGAGTATGGGAAGAGACATCCCATTCCCAGGAGGCCCCAAGATATGGGGGACACTTGGAGCTGGCACCTTCCCTACAGGCCAGGCCCAGACAGTGGAGGGGGCAGCCAGGTGCCAGAGTGGAGATGTTTGGCTGAGCAGAGGTGGGAGGAAGCTGTGCCTGCTGGTGCAGGGCTCGGACTTGCAATGCCCTTGAAGGCAGGCGGCCTGACCCCGCTCCTCCCCGCAGGACCCTGGAGACGCTGGATACTGAGGGGCCGGCGCCTCCTGTGCTCACCAGCTTCCTGGCTCAGGTCACCAGCACCATAGACACCCCAGAGCACTTCCCGCTGCGGAAAACAGGTAAGGTCCTGCCAGCTGTGCCCACACGGCCCACCCCCCTCCAGCTGTCACTGGGACAAAGGGGCAGCCTTTGGGAGGCAAGGCTGGCTGGAGGGGGCATGGTAGGTGCAGGATGTTGCTGGCTCAAGGGGGCCTCTAACAGCCACCCCCCTCCCCCAGCCTCCGAGCCGAACCTCAAGGTGCGCTACAAGCCCAAGAAGTCACTGGACCGGCGCAAGAACCCGCTGACCCGCAAGGAGAGCGCGCCCCCTTCATTGAAGAGGCGGCCGCCGGAGGCTATCGGTGAGGGGCGCCAGGGCTGGCATTGGTGTGCTGGGAGCTGATCCAGGGGTGCTGTGCAGGTTGTGGGGGGGGGTGAGGTGGGCACCAGCCAGTGGAGGGCCTTGCCAGGCCAGGGAGCTCTGGGCAGGTGGATGGCACTGCCCTGGATTCCCTGCAGCTGTACCAAGCTGCTCTCCTGATTCATCAGGGACTAGAAGAGTTAACAGGCCTGGAGCTTCTGGTCTCCCCCCCCATCCCTGCCCATGGGGGGTCCTTGTCTTGGGGGGTCCTTGTCTTGGTGGAGTCTGGGCTCTCTTGGCACAACTGGCAGCCAGAGCAGAGCCCAGGCTGGCCTGGAACTGCTCTCCCGGGGCTGCTGGGGGAACTGGAGATAGCAGTGCGAGCTTTCGGCCGTGCTTGGCACCCAGGACGCGGACCCACGGCCCTGCAGCAGGAGCTGTGGGGAGATGGCTGCGTGCAAGAGAGGGTGGGGGGCCAGGGACTGGCAGGGGCAGGCGGGCTGGGGGAGCCCTGAGATGGAGGGTGGGAGCCTGGGCACTCCTGACTACTGCCCCTTCCTCTGCAGACTCGTCCCCCAGCAGCAGCAGCACCCCGGTGTCCGGCTGCAGCTCCCCCAACGACAGCCTCCCGGCGGAGCATGGGGCCCTGCCCGCGGGGCCTGGCTTGGTGCATGAGGTAAGGACCTGGCTGGTCCTACTACACTCAGCCTCAGGCCTCCCCTGCACCCCCAGGGCTGCCGCCCTGAGTCTGGACCAGATCCCTGGCATGGGGCAGGTGGGGGATCCATGTGCAGAAATCCCAGCTCCTTGAATGCGCAGAGCTGCTCATGTGCCCTGTGTCCCTGCTGTCCTGTGGCTGGTGGCTGTACCCACCCCCTTGATGCCTGGCCCCTTCTGGACCCTTCCTCCTACCCTGTTAGAGAGCATGTTCTACCCCACTGCAGCCTCCTAGCTGGTGGGGCTGTCTCACCATCACCCAGGATGCCCAGATGCCTTGACTGGGGGTGAACCCCATGCCACAGTGTCCCTGCTGCCCCTCTGTCTGCAGGCCCAGCCTCTGGAGCCCTGGCTGCCACCTCCTGTTGCTTTCCCCACATCTGGGTGGCCAGAGCTGGAGACTAATACATTGCATTTGCTGCAGACACCACTGGCCCAGCGCCTGATGATGC
This sequence comes from Crocodylus siamensis, assembly GCF_052110815.1. Lineage (NCBI taxonomy): Eukaryota > Metazoa > Chordata > Crocodylia > Crocodylidae > Crocodylus > Crocodylus siamensis. Next base: position 6,986,596 of record NC_143400.1, read on the forward strand.
AGGAGAGCTCACTGGCCCAGTTTGCCCAGCAGAGCACAGCCACGCTACCAACCATCACACTGGGACTGCCCGCTACCACCAGTGCCAGGGTAGGTAGCCAGGGCACAGGGTCCTGGGTGCCAGCAGGGTAGGGATATCCCCTCCCTGGAGTCCCTTGGCTTCAGCCAGCTGCTTTGCTCCCTCCCTCCCCCAAGCCGCTGACCCCACCGTTGTCTCCACAGGGAGAGGCAGACCGCCACATGCTCTCCAGCCTGACCCATGGACGGGTGCCGGTGCTGAATGGGCCTGTCCTCGCTGGCACGCACCCGCCCATGTTCATCCCCGCCAGCTTGGAGCAGCACGAGCCTGGGGGGACCCTGTCCCCACGTGTCATTATCCTCGAGCCCTCAGTCACCCACACTCCACTGGTGGCGGGTACGTAGCCATCGCCCCATCCCCCAGCTGCAGGGAGGATGGCTTGAGCCCTGCTTGGAGGCGGGGTGGGTGCCAGGCTTTGCACAGCCTGGCTCTGGGTGCAGCTGAGAGCTGGCTGGGGAGGCTCTGTCACTCAGGCTTGAGTCTCACAAGGGTGAAGTTCCACTTAAACCGTCCTCAATCCATGGCACGTTAAGCGCTGTTAAAGTGAGGGTGTGCTGGGGTGGGGGTGGAGGGGGGAGCATTGCATCCCGGGATGTTGGAGGACTGCAGTTTGGTCATTTCATCTCCATGGATCAGACTGAAGTTGCCCTAACTTGAGCAAGGTAGCATGGCCCAGAGTTAACCCTCCCCTCAAATGACGTCACTTTGAGATGCTCAGAGGGGACTTCACAGGGGTTAACAAGCTTTAGTACGTGGATGCTGGTATTTGAAGTGCCCTTAATGTGGTCTAAGTGTAATGTGTAACTTCACCCTCAGTTACCCTGTCAGTGGGCTGGGGTGGGGCATAATACACCACTGGAGAGCCATGTTCTGGCTAGCTGGCAGCCTGCCTGACTGCAGGGTGAACTAGAGCATCCTCGAGGTGGCTGTGACTGACGCTGGGCTCCCACTGGCTCTGAGAAACAGAAGGAGCTTCTTGCGTGCCTTCCTGTTTTATGAAGGCCGTGGGGTTAGCTCAGTTCCCAGCCTCCTCCCATCTCCGTTGCTCCCCGCCTCCCCCATCATCCTGTCATGCCCCCATGTCCTGACTCCTTCCTGTTGGGACCACAAGACCCCTCTGCTTCTCTGGGGCACCATGGGGCTCCCCCATCCACCCATCCCCTTGAGAACTGCGCTTCACCCTGCCCTAGCTCGAGAGCCCTTGCTCGAGGGAGATCTTGAGAGCCAGATGTGTCTAGCAGCAAGCTGGAGATGGTGGGGTCAGTAGAACAGCAGCCCTGGGTGCAGCTGCTGGTGACTGACCCCCGTGTCTCTCACCGTAGTGCCGGGCCTGGGGCCAGTGCCCTTCTCCTTCGCCCCCTCGCTGATCTCTGCCGAGCGCCTTCCGCTGTCCGGGCACCACAAGCCCCTGGGGCGGACCCGCTCCGAGCCCTTGCCCCAGAACCCCAAGGCCATCCAGCAACAGCTGGCGTACCAGCAGCACCATGCCCAGTTCCTGGAGCGGCTCAAGCAGCAGACGGCCTTGGGCAAGGTAAGAGCTGGGCGGGCAAGGAGAGACGTGACCCCCAGGGACCCTCCGGGCACTGGAGGCAGTGAGGCCCGATTACCAGGCTAGATGCTGTATGGCAGTGATGAGCCATTGGCCATGCCACTCCCTTAGACTCCTGATAGCGAGCACATGCCACCACTGCTGACATCCAGCTAGCTGCGTAGTGTCCACACCCCATGTGTGATGCTCCCTGCCCTGATCATTAAAGGAATTGTGAACACAACTGAAAAGTATCATGATGCCCCTTTATAAAGCCACGGAGCATCTGTATCTTGAATCCTGTGCCCTGCTCTAGACCCTCCACCTCCAAAAGGATCCGGAAGAATCATAGCATCAGAGAACAGGGTTGGAAGGTACCTTGGAGGTCACATCTAGTCCAACCCCCTGCTCAAAGCAGGACCAGCCCCAACTAGAGCAGCTCCTCCATTGCCCCTTCCCTGGCCCCCCCCATCATTTGAGGACCCTACCCACTCACAGAGCCCCCTGAGCCCTCCTCAAGCCCCAGCCCTGAGCCCCCCAGCCCCTCTCAGCCCTGGCCTGTCCCCTGCAGCGCATGACCAAGTCCAGCGAGAAGCCCCGTTTACGGCAGATCCCCTCCTCTGAGGACATGGAGGCAGAGGTGGGGTACCCAGAAGGAGGGGGCGGGCGCAGCGACCAGGCCAGGGGGCGGCTGGAGTCAGCCCGGCCGGGGGCCAGCGTGAAGGAGCCCGAGAGGACCCAGAAGCCTATGCAGCCTCAGGAGGAGCTGGTTCTGCAGCAGGTGCCTTGGGGCTGAAGGGAATCAAGGGTGCTGGGAACAGAGCTGGGGTGCCTGGTGCTGCAGCCCAAGGGGGTAGGGACTGTGTGGTCTCCAAACCAGCAGAAATGGGGCTACGGTGTCCCCTGCCTTCCAGGGGCCTGGCTCCGTGACCTGGTGCTCAGCAACAGTTGTGCTGTGAGCAGCTGCTGCGCGCGAGGCACCGTGGCACTGGGAACTCATTCCCCTCTCCAAGGCAGAGCACCACCACGCTATGGGTTGCCCCAGGGGTCTGTGCTGGTCTGTTAGGACCATGGATGATCAGAAAACTGCAGTGGGGGATCTACAGGGCCCTGGGACCTCGCAGGGATGGGTGCTAAGGGCCTTTAATGGTGGGACGAGCCACCAGTGGGTAGCAGACAGCACGTGACATGGCCAAGACCAGAGCAAGCCATCCCTTAGCCTCCTGTTCTCGGGGGTAGCAGTGCCCAGAGGGTGCTCTGCATGCCTGCTTGTTTGGGGACATGGGTCACACCCCACGTCATGCTCACTTCCACCCTCTCCAGCAGCCCTACATCTGGGAGCCCTACCAGCGCATGCAGCAGCAACTCCTCAAACGCCAGCTCCCAGCCGACACTCTGGTGGTACCGAGCATCCATGGAGGGCACCGGCCCCTGTCCAGGGCTCAGTCTTCTCCTGCCACGGCCACCATCTCCCTGTCCACCCAGGAGACGCCCGCCAAGGCACTGGCTCTGCCAGTGCAGGAGCCGCCAGCCAAGCCGCACTTCACAACAGGTAATGCCCCCTGGTTGCTGGCACCCAGGTCTCCAGGGGGGCCTGCAGGCAAAGAGGTTCAGAGCGGAGAACCCAGAAGTCCAGATCTCATTCCCTTAAGCCCCACCATCCCAGTTGCACACTAGGAAGCAGCCAGGCCCTGCTCATCTCTGCCCCATTTACCCAGCCCAAACTGCACTCCTGGCTGCAGGGAGCTGGATTGGCCTCTTTGGAGGTGGCCAGTGCCTCATCACCTCTCCAGAGGCAGTCCCGGGGGGCTGTCCCTTGGGCACATCCCAGCCACCAGCTGTCCTGTGTGAAGCCACCAACCCCAGGGCCGGTGACTCCTTTTTCTTGCCTGCCAGGATTAGGGGTTCGGACTAGATAGCCCACTGAGGTCCCTTCCAACTCTATGAATCTAAGTCAAACTGTGCCCTGCACCTCGTCCTGAGTGCCTGGCTGAGATCTGGGGCACTGGTGGGCAGGGGGAACCCCCGGGACCCTGCCGTCTCACTCCGCTGTCTGCCGCAGGGCTCGTGTATGACTCGGTGATGCTCAAGCACCAGTGCTCCTGCGGCGACAACAGCAACCACCCGGAGCATGCGGGGCGAATCCAGAGCATCTGGTCCCGCCTGCAGGAGAGGGGACTGCGCAGCCAGTGCGAGGTGTGTTGGGGGTGCGGGGGTTAGAGCTGGGCAGCATGGTGGGGCTGGAGTCCCTGTGTGTCCCTGGGGGGAGCAGATCTCACCCCAGGCAGAGGTTGAAGCGCGAGTTATGATGCACTGGGCTGCTCTGCTGGGTGCCCTCTCCTGGGAGCTCCAGCCCTGCTTTCCCCTCTGCCTCAAACATCCAAGGCAGCAGAGACTGGGGGCCTTGAGCAGGGGCCAGACCCCTCCATGATGCTCATTTTGGAGCAGGCAGCTCTGCCTCCTTCCCCAGGCCCCCAGGCACAGACAAGGCCTGAATCACACCCGTGCCAGCTTAGCCTCAGTGGGTGAGGCCTGTGCTCCCACAAAAGGGGCACCCATTCAGCCTCAAGCCAGTGGGGCCTTGTGGCTGGGGAGGATGTGGGTGGCTGCGGCAGTCCTTGGAGGTGCCCAGCAGCGCCCGCAGCTCTGTAGCTGCCAAGTCACATGCCCACCTTGTTGGTAGTGCTTGCGGGGCCGCAAGGCGACGCTTGAGGAGCTGCAGTCGGTGCACAACGAGCGCCATGTCTTCCTCTACGGCACCAACCCCCTCAACCGCCTGAAACTGGACAACGGCAAGCTGGCAGGTAGGACCTGGGCTGCCACCCTCCTGCTCCCTGCCTAGCACCAGGGTGAGGGGCTGAGAGCCATCTCCCCAGGTCTCTGCCCCAGGGGCTGGGCAGTTTCTACCTGTTCTCTCTGCTTCTCCTCACCAAACCCAGCCCACGATGTGCCCCAGGCAGTGCTGACGCACAGGGCCCGATCAGACCGTGCCCTGTTTGTGCCTAGCCATGAGGGAGCCAGGCTTCTTGAGGGCTGGAAGCCAGCTTGGTCCTGGCTAGAGGGACTGAGGGCAGCAGCTCCGAGCTGCCAGAGCACGGCGGGGCTGGTTCTCCTTGTGACAGCATTTGATGGGCCTGGCTCAAGCAGAGAGAGAATTGATGTAGCTGTCTAGCTCCCCACCCTTAGGTTTCCGAGTCACTGCACACAGCAGCAACTAGGGCAGTCTTGGCCTCTCGCATGTTTTTCTGTTTTAGGAAGGCCATGGGGTTAGCTCAGCCCCCAGCCTCCCCACATCTCTGTTGTTCCCCCCCCCCCATCATCCCCTGCTGCCCCCCTGGGGTCTGACGCCCACTCTCCCCTGCAGGGATCCTGTCTCAGAGGATGTTCGTCATGCTGCCCTGTGGCGGGGTAGGGGTAAGTGCTTGTTCAGCAGTGGGGAGCCTTGTGGGCTGGGCATGGTGGAGAGGAAGCCCCTTCTCCCCAGAAGAGGAGGGGGTTGGAGCCATGGGGAGCTCCCTCAGTCCTTGGCCTGCTGGTGAGTGGTCACTGAGCGAGCCAGCGCCTGGTCCCAGTCAGGCACCCAGGCCACTGCGGCAGGGGTGGGAGAGTTCATGGTCACCCCTGGAGGTCTGGGGAGACTGTCCTCTGCTCACAGCACCTCAGGCAGGGCTGCCCACCCCTCCAGAGTGCCCTAAACACTGGGAACATCCTCAGCATTCCCCGCCCCCCGAAGCATGGCCTGTCCCCACTGCCCGCTCCACAGACCCCGGGGACATGCACAGCCCTTGGAAGTAGAGCCTGGGCTGCAGGTAACGACCTTAGACCACTGTGCCAACCAGGTGGGCGTGGAGTTGGTGGGAAAAGCAGGGTGCCCCTTGCCCGCACCCATGCCTGGCACTTCTACTTGCAGCTGGTTTCTCTCCGTTCACTGCATTCTCCTCTCCCTGCTCCTCTGTCTCTCTCCCTGCTTTCTCTCTCTTTCTCTCTCTTGCTCTCTCTTTCTCTTTCAGGAAGGGGCTCACTTCTCCACGCCTTCCTACTGCCTGCTCTGGCTCTTCTCCTCCCCTTGCCCTCGCTGCCGGGCGCCAACTCTCCTCCATCCCATTCGCCTCCGGTCTTTCCCACCCCACTTCCCTCACCCCTGGAGGGCAGAGCCGGGGAGCGAAGCTGCCCCTGTCCATGGGCAGGGGGGTGCTTTGAGCCACACACATGGACTTGATCAGAAGAGACGTGGAGGTTTCTGGCCTTGCTCAGCCCGGGACATGAAGCTGATCAAACCAAGATGTTGGGTTAAACAGTAACATAAAAGCGAGAAGGTAAAATGCATTTTCTTGGGTGCTTTTTCCAGCCCCAGGTGCAGGGAGGGCTGTGTTCAAAGAGCCCCTGCTCAAACCCCCCCAGGGTCCAGATGTGCTATGCAGCGGTGGAAGGGCCAGCAACTTGGGTAGCAGCACAGGGCTGACTGGGAGCAGAGGGACCTGCCCAGCTCTCATGGGATGTCCCTTCCATGTGCCCTTGACTTGGCTGGTTGCTCCCAGCCGCCTGGCCTCTCCTCTGTACATTAGGCCTCTGCAGAGAGAGGGTCTCCCCAGCACCGCAAAATCTTGGATTGGGGAACCAGCAGGTTGTCAGGAGAGAAAACGCTCTAAAGAGTTTCCACTCGGCTAGCGTAGGCTTGTTTAGCAGCTAACGTACGCTCTCACACAAATGAAAGCTGGATAGAAAACCAGCTCTAGAGTTGTTCCACATGTACAAGCACTTGCATTGGAGCAGGTTGGCTCTTTTTGTGGCTGGAGAGCCATTTTGATTGTGAGATGACGACTTTGCCCGTCTAAATTTATTAGGCGATTCACCGGTGAATTGTGTGATAATGACTTTGCATGTGTGGCTGGCATACATTTATTGCATCATTCACTGGTGAATTGTGCGATAGACGTAATGTGTAACAGGGGCCTAAGGAAGGCACTAGGTACCTTGCAAACAAGTCTTGCTCCCTTTCCTGTAGATCAGACAGTTCAGGGTCTTGCAGGCCAAATAATCCAATGACCCTTTCTTCCTGGACTTTTATGCCTTTTGTCACTTGCTTATATTCATTAGAGATGCAGTCCCCATGTACCGGGACAGGCTGGGGGCCAACTGGCTGGACAGGAGCTCTGCAGAACAGGACCTGGGGGTTAGAGGGGACAAGGAGCTGGATATGAGCCAACAGCGTGCCCTTGTTGCCAAGAAGGCTAACGGCGTCCTGGGCTGCACTGGTAGGAGCAGTGCCAGCAGATCGAGAGAAGTGATTCTTCCCCTCTGTTGGAGCACTAGAGATGCCACTTCTGGAGGCCTGCGTCCAGTTTTAGGCCCCCCACTCCAGAACGGAGGGCAATGGAAATTGGTTTTGGGGCTGGGGCACGTGACTTGTGAAGAGAGGCTGAGGGAACTGGGCTGATTTAGTCTGCTGAAAAGACCAAGGCGGGGTTGAATACCAGCCTTCAAGTCCTTGCAGGAGAGTTGAAAGAGGACGGAGCTGGACTGTTCTCAGTGGGGGCAGGTGACAGAACAAAGAGTGATGGGTTGCAGTTGCAGCAAGGGATGTTTAGGTTGGATATTAGGAAAAACTTTGTCATGAGGAAGGTAGTAAAGCACTGGAACAGGCTCCCCAGGGAGGTGGTAGCATCTCTATTCTTGAAGGTTTTTAAGACCCGGGTAGACAAAGCCTTGGCTGGGATGATGTAGTTGGGGCTGGCCCTGCTTTGAACAGGGGGTTGGACTCAATGTGACCTCCTGAGGTCTCTTCCAACCTGAATTTTTTATGATTATTATGATGGCAGCTACTACTGCTCTTGCCAGGCGATTTGCATAATTGAGTTTTCCCTACTGGGTATTTTGTTAAAGCCTTGTATACATAAATACGCCCGGGCTAGCAGACTTTTCTTGACCACACTTCCTTCTCTTTCTGCACATCTTCTCCCCCCTGTCCTTGACACTGTTTTATGCTTTGGCCCAGTGTGCGGGTGTTTTCTCACCTACAGCCAGATCAGACCTCAAGGCACCTCCTGGGTTTGCAAATGTGATTCTCCAGATAAACCCAGAGATTTTTAGTTGAAATCCAGCGGTGTGGTCTTTCTGAGTTCATTGCAGCAGATAAACTGCTCTATAATTTTTCTCTTAGCACAAAAGAAAGCAAAATCCAAGAGCTGGCATTTCCTGAGAGCTCTCCCCCATCTCTCTGGGGGTGCCTGAAGCCTATAAAATGTAGAGAGCCACTGAACTGGATAACCAGCTTGGAGCTGCCATATGCCTCGGGAGAGAGGACGCTAGGTTATATCCCAGCCCCAGTGGCGCTCTCACTCTTGCCCTTGCCTCCAGGTGGACAGTGACACAATCTGGAACGAGCTACATTCATCCAATGCTGCCCGCTGGGCCGCGGGCAGTGTCACGGAGCTAGCCTTTAAGGTGGCCATGAGGGAGCTGAAGGTAGGAAGGGGTCTGGAAGTGGATGGGCCTTACCAAGGCTGTTTGGGGTGAGGGTCCCAGGTCATTCCCCAGGCAGCTGAGGGTGGTTCAGGGAGGATCAAGGAGACCATGGGTCTCAGCAGCTGGCTGCAGTGGTAGCCCTGAAGGAGACCGTGGAGTCATCTTCACCACCACACAGCTGCAGAAGGTGCCTGGCGCTGACTGGGTGTCACCACGGAGGCTGGAGGCAGGTTTTACCCCAAATCCCCAGGGACAGAAGGGCAGCGTGTTCCCTTCAGGGTGCCAGCCTGGGACCCCCTCTGTCCCAGAGGAACCGGAGATGCGCTGTCACTTCTGACCTCCCAGAACCTGTCTGGGGAGAGCTCTTGCACCACAGGGGTCTTGTTCCCCTGCTGAAATGTTGGGTGAATAGGGTTGCACTGGGGTGAGGGGTTGTGGAGAGGTGGGGTACAGTCTACTTGGGCAGGTCAGGTGCGCCTCTCTCCCTTCTCAGGCAGGACTGGTTGGCACTGGGGAGGCAGATGGGGAGGAGCCCAGGACCAGAGCAGTCATGCTCACTTTATGTTTCTCTTGCCCCAGAATGGTTTTGCCGTGGTGAGACCCCCTGGACACCATGCGGACCCCTCCACAGCCATGTAAGGCCTCCAAATTGCTCCCTGCTCCCTTCCCACGCTGTTCCCTGGGTCACTACCCAAAGCCTTGCCCTGGGCCAAGATCTGAGCTGCTGGGCACAATCCTAGGAGTCCTGGCAGCTGGTGGTACAGCCGAGAGGCTCCGTGAGCTCAAGCCACCAGCTCCGGCCCCTTCCTGGGCTGGGGCCATCTGTGCAGAGGGAAGGTTTGAGCCCTGTGCAGCAGAGAAGGGGGGAGGGAGACCCTCAGCCAGGGGGAGGGCAGGGGTGTCTGCAGACAGGGCCCGTGCATGGGCTGACTTCTGCTCTTGTCGCTCTCCAGGGGCTTCTGCTTCTTCAACTCAGTGGCCATCGCGGCCAGACAGCTTCAGCAGAAGGGGAAACTCAGCAAGATCCTCATCGTGGACTGGGTAATTGCCCCCGCTCCTTCCAGCCCCCTCAGCTTGGCCCTCTCCTGGGACCGGAGCCGTGCCCCGTGCGGGTCCCTACCATCTCTGCCTCCATGGTTACCAGGATGCACCATTGCAGGGCTGCGATCTTCCCTGCAGCAGTGTCCTACTTGGGTCCACCAGGCTGTAGAGTGGAGAGGCATGCACTATTTGCACACTCTGTCCCAACTCCGATGGCTTTGCAATAGGGGTTCAAGGCAGGCCTGGGGGGAAAAGGGAGCAGGCTGCAGGGATGTAGACCAACACCACACATCCCATGCCCTGAACTCCCCAACTTTTAGGCGGCTGGGCTCTCCCCAAGGCCAGAAGCACGGAGCTCTCCTGAAACACCCCCATCTCTCTCTTTCCAGGATGTTCACCACGGCAATGGGACCCAGCAGGTGTTCTACCGGGATCCCGACATCCTCTACATCTCCATACACCGCCACGACGACGGCAACTTCTTCCCCGGCAGTGGGGCGGCTGATGAGGTGAGCGTCCCCAACACCCAGCCTCTGTGCCTGCCAGGATGGGTGGCATCCCTCAAGGCAGTGCAGGGCTGGAAACAGGCTGCCTGGGATGCCCTGGGGTGATGGCAGAGACCTGGGGCCGTGCCATGCTCTGGAGCGAAGAGCCCAGATGTGGATTAGGATGAGAAACATCTCACAGGAGACGCCAAAGCAGTCAGAGAAAAGCTGCTCCCTGCCTACCATCGAATCCTAGAGCAGTGGGACTGGGTGGGACCTCCAGAGCTCACCTCTAGTCCAGCCCCTGCCTGAGCCAGGATCATCCCTGTCCAAACCATCCAGACACATCTATCATCTAAACTCTTTCTTCAGTGCTGACAGCACCAGACATCACACCTGAACCTACCACAGGGAAAGCAGGGGGGCCTTAGCCACCAACATCCTGCTGATGTCAAAGACTGTTAATACACAGTCAAGATATCCCAGGCAGAGGCTGTGTCCCTGCTACAGAGAAGGGCAGCCCCCTACTGAGTCCATGCCAATCTGACCGTAGGGTAAAATTCCCTTCTGACCCCAAATCTGGCATTGATCTGATGCTGAGTGGAGGAGCAAGACCCTCTAGCCGGGAACCTCTGGGTTTGGCCCCAGAAGGAGCATTGGCACAGCCCTATTGCCATCCTCAGCCTGGGCTGCAGCCCCCAACCCAGTGGCTCTGAGGAAGGGCAGGGGGGTGGGAAAGAGCCTCTGTGTGGGGGAGTCTCAGTGGAGCTGGGTGCCACTTCCCTGGGAGACCTGCTCCGGTTTTGTAGGGTCCTGGGGGACCCCCTGGCCTGGGCCATGTCAGGGTGAATGTCAGATCAGGTCCCCTTAGCCTGAAACGCTACGGCTCCCTGAACCAGGCAGAAGGCAGTGTAGGTGTGCACCTTACAGGCTGACCCAAAGATCTGCTGCGATTAATCTATAAAGTGCAAATCTCCCCTGCCTTCTGCCTGAATAGCGTGGCTAAGCCAGGCAAGCCCAATAGTGACCAGAGGTCAGGCAAAGCCTGGCAGAGCTGGGATGGGGTCTGCTGAAGAGGGGGATGAGGAGCAGGAGATGGGACTTAGGAAGTTGCAGCGAGAAGGGAGATCACAAGGTCTAGAGAAAGTCGGACTCCTCCGGGCTGCCAGCTGTGGGATTCCCTGGCTAGTTTAGGAGCTTCCCCTGTGTTAGAAACCTGGGCCATGAAAGCCATGTCTGAGCTGCCAGCACTGTTCCTTGCTCTCTTGCAGGTTGGCTCTGGCCTTGGCGAGGGCTTTAATGTCAATGTGGCCTGGACCGGTGGCCTCGACCCCCCCATGGGAGACCCGGAGTACTTGGCAGCTTTCAGGTAGGCCCCTGGGGTGGGGCAGGCATCCCGGCATCAGCCCCACCTCTCTGCCTGGCTGTGTCTCATCCTTCCAGAGACCTTTCTCCTGCTGCTGTGAGCTTGCAGGAGCCTTTGGGGCTGGAGACCACCCAAGCCACAGGCACTTCTCTCCCTGGGCTGCACTGCTCTTTCCTACCCCAAGGAGCTCTAGCCTCTTCCCTTTCCCTTGCACCCCCTTTTTGGCTTCTGGGAAACTGGGGGTACTGGGAAAGGTGGACAGATCTGCAGCCAAGGCTTCTCGTGCAGCAGCAGAGAGGCCATGGGCTTTCCCAGGTCCTGTGCTGGTTTGTTCAGGCCTCCCCAAGGCCAGGTAGGACAGGGTTCCCGGACCCTAAGGCACATCTGGCTCCACTGGTGTCACTGCCAGCAGTGGCTGCCTGTCCAAGTGGGGCGGGTAGCTTGCTCTTCAAACCAACAAACCCATGTGCCGAGACCCAACAGGCCTCACTGGCTCCTGTGAAGTTGGGGGGTGCTGGAGAGTACCTTTCTCCTAGTCTATGTACAGACTGGGAGGATGCCAGGATGGGGGTGGACTTGGTAAGGGACTTCAGCCAAGCCTATCTGTCTGCTGGCAGTGTCTGTCTATCTGTACTCTCCATGCAGTGTTTCTTATACCCATCTAAATCTGCCAGTGAGGGGCAGGCTTTGAGCTGTGGTGCTTTGGGATGTATATCCAGTGCCCCTACCCAGAGAGTCTCTCCACGCTTTGGACAGCTCTGTACCCTTCCAGCCCTCATTACCCCAGAAGCACCCATCATTGGCAAGTAACTCCAGCTATCCCAGCTCCTCCTTCTCTCCCACCCCTTCCCTGTCCATTTATCTTCTCTTTACTTCCATCTGCACTGCCTTTCTGGAAGCAACTCCCGTTCTCCCCCCAACCTCCCTGCAAACCTTCATTCCAGCTCTCACGCCATCTGCATCCCACCAGCTCAAACGACCGGCAGTGAACTAGTGTTGACAAGCGAGGCTCAGTCCTTACTGTCTTGTCCTGACTGTAAGTCAGCCTTGCTTATGAGATGACACCATGTTTTCAGGTGGGGTTTTAGGGAAACAAACCCTTTCCCCAGTTCAGGTCGGTATCTACCAGTGAAATCATTGACCCGCAAGAGAATCCAATAACCAAAGAAAGGGCCCAGAAGGTTAAATGCACTAAAAATAGCTGAATAAAAATATATATGTATAAGAGTCCTCTTAGATAGTCTGGGACAAACAAAACCTTTCGTTATCTTTTCAGTATTTTAAATGCCAATGTCTAGCTGTGTGCAAAGATGTTTCCAGGGTCCTGAGTCTTTCCCAGCTAGCAAACCCACAAGCCACTGTAGAAACGCCAAGCACATTCAAAACCCTCTTTCCTTTCATGAAATGCCCACATTTGTGACTCCGATTCAGCCCTCTAGTTTCTTGCCAGCCACAGGGGCTGTTTCCTGGTCGATGGCTCGGGGTGGGGGGTAACCTCCCACAGCTGGCTGGTTGCTGCAGTGTCGCCTGCTCCATACCTTTGCACCGTGTTGTCCTGATTGTAGGTTGACCCCGACTGTGATTTTTTTCCTGGTTCTTTTTGAGGGGAAACAAAGTCACCTTGTCATTGCAACCAAATGTTTCTCAGAGTACACACAAGTCCATGGTGCTCTCACCTGCTGGAGCAGTCGCAGGCGTGGGAAGACCCCACCACCCTCCCTACCATGGGCTGTGTTGGGGGGGGTGCTGGCTGATGCTTGCCCGCCCCCCCACTATGAGCTGACGTGCTTCAGCTGCCCAGAAAGGACCACTGAGGCAGTGTCAGAGCTGGAAGAGAGCTCCCTGCCGCACATGGACCTCACCTGGTGCACTTTGTCTTCCCGCAACCTTTGCAGGACAGTCGTGATACCAATTGCCCATGAGTTCTCCCCGGACGTGGTGCTGGTGTCTGCGGGGTTCGATGCAGCTGATGGCCACCCGCCACCCCTGGGAGGCTACAAAGTCTCTGCCAAGTGTAAGTTTTCGACAGGTAGAGGGAACACCTAGGCTGGCTCGCAGCAAGCTGCCTAGCACCTGTGAGCCGGGCGGGTGCTACCCTGAGTATGGGACTGGGTTGTGACTCTGGGGCTGGCTGTGGGAGCAGAGGGCCTGGGAAAGCTGAGGGTGGGGGTGAGTTTCGGAGCTGTGGATGGGATGCTGACCACGATTGTAGCCTCAGCCAGGCTCCTGCATCCTCACACCAAGTCCAGAGCCCTGCTCCGAGGGCTGGGTGGTGTTTGACGCCCAAAACTGGCCCCCGACCTGCTCCTGGTGTTTGGTCAGCCCCCAGATAGGCCCAGAGCCGCACTGGGGGCTGATGGGCTGCCCTTTGACTTCCCCCCCACCCCCCCAGGCTTCGGCTACATGACCAAGCAGCTGATGAGTCTGGCAGGAGGAGCCGTTGTCCTCGCCTTGGAAGGTGGCCATGACCTCACAGCCATCTGCGACGCCTCAGAGGCCTGCGTCTCAGCCCTGCTGGGCAACGAGGTGAGGAGCGGGGAGTGATACTGCAGCCACCGTGGCAATGCGCCCAGGTTGTACGTATCTGCTGGGTCCTGTTCGTGGCTGTGACGGCCCTGATGGTGCTTGCTCCCGCAGCCGGATCCCCTCCCCGAGGAGAGCTTGAGGCAGAAGCCCAACCCCAACGCCGTGCGCTCCTTGGAAACGGTGATCCAGGTCCAGAGTAAGTGTCCCTGGCCAGTGAGGCGGGATCTTAGGGAAGGGGGCAAATTACCAGCGGTGGCTGCAGCAGGGCCTCTTGCTCCTTCCTCTGGCTGATCCTAGACCCCAGTTGATGCTGTGACTTGGGGCTGGCTTGCTGTCATGCAACCTGGAGAGCTGGCGGGGTGGGCTTCCAGGCATCAGCCATAAGCTAGGCCCTGGATGGGGGCATCCCTGTCTGCTGGGTGTCCGTGCCAGAGGGTATGTCAGTGCCTCCTTTCCTCCCAGAGGAAGCTTAACTGGCTGCTTCCTTCCCCCCGGGCCCCTGGCACTGCTCTGGCCAAGGCTGGGCCTTCTGATTGCAGCCCTGAACCCCCCTGCCCCTCCCACTATGATACCCTCACTCCTTCCTGGTGCCTGTTTGCGGGTGACGAGCCCCAGGCCAACCCTGCCCCCCCATGTCACCCTGCAGGTAAATACTGGAGCACCGTGCAGCGCTTTGCTTCCAAGGTCGGCTGCTCCTTCCTGGAAGCGCAGCACCACGAGGCGGAGGAGGTGGAGACGGTGACAGCCTTGGCCTCGCTGTCGGTGGCCGTGATGGCAGAGAAGAGGTAATGACACCCGTCCTGCTGCCCTCGGCACGTCTCCCTGGGTTTCTGCAAGCGAAATGAGGACACAGGCAGGCTGGGGGTGACCATGCTGGGCACCAGGCAGATGTTGGCTCTAGAGGAGGTTGGAGGGGGCTGGAGGGAAATCCAAACCGAGTTGTGACGCAGTCCCCGAAAGCTGGATGCCAGGGACCCCTTGATCCTGGATGCATCCCTAATACATCATGTCTGTGCCTACAAACTGTCCCCTTGTACATCACCTTGATGCACCTAAGGAGCACAGTCTAGTTGCACCTCCTATCACGTAACCCAGTAGCCAGGACCTGGAGGGCAAATCAAATGAAGGGGTAGCTCAGTGGGGCGTTCATCCAGTTGGCGTCATAGGTCGCAGGGGCTTGTCGCCCATGTACCTCTTGCTGGGCATCCTATTCCAGCGCCCAGGCAGGGGTCTTCAGGGGTGCATCTGGCCGTGGGGGCCTGGCTGGCTGTCCCGCAAGGCTGAGAACAGTCTCCAGGGTTGGGAGGGCGAGAATGCAGGCCATGAGGCCTATGCCTCCCTACACCATGGTGGGCAGAGGGAGGACACCGGGGGTGGCAGTGGCTCTCGCCCTGGTAGGGTGAGCAGGGAGCATGAGCCGGATCAGTTCTTAGCTGCTCTGGGAGCCTACTCATAGCAACCCAGTGGAGTTGGGTGCAATGGAGAGTTGCCTCTCCTCTGACTGCCCCCTGCCACTCTGTGGGGACCTGATGGAAGCAGAGCTAGCAAGTTTTGTGCCCAGCTGCCCTTGCCCCGGCTGCCAGGCTGGTCCAGCCCTCACTGAAGAGAGCTCTGACCAGGGCTTTGCTGCTCTCCCCTGCTCAGAGCACAGGACGAGCCCATGGAGGAGGAGCCCATGAACCAGTGATGAGCGGAGATGTGCTCCGATGCTCCGACGGCAGGAAGCAGGCTGGACCCTCCGAGCCCGCCCCTCGCTCTCGGCGTCCCGTCAGCCGCGTCATCCTCACCCCGCGTCACCGTCCCGAAAAGGACTGGGCCTTTGGCTGTGGCTTCCGCCTGGAGGGGAGTCTCCTACTGCCCCCCTGGCCGTCCCCTCCCCACTCAGGACCCTTCTCCAAGCCCGCAGGCCCACTAGGACTCCAAGGGACAGACGGGCAGGAGACGGTCTCTGCCCCTCCGAACTGTTATGCCAGCCGGGCACAGAGCTGCTGTTCTCCAGGGGCTGTCCAAGCAGCTGGATCTTGGGGTGGCCAGTGGCGGCTGGGCTGATGTCTGGACTCAGTCCACCCTCAGGATTGTACCAGGGTCCTACCAGGACCATCTCCCCCCTCCATGAGTGCCCAAGCCCGGGGGGGCACAGGTGCCTTCGCACTGGCCTTGCTACAAGGGTTTGTGACCTGCAAGGTGCTGTCCTCAGCCCTCGTGGCGGCCACTGCAACAGTCACCCGGGGTCCGAGCCCCTCCACTCTGAACGGAAAGCCTTTAGGAGCTGGATGACAATGCAAATCACATGTGAATGGGAAAGAGCAAGGACTCGAGTGTCTTGATGGCCTAGAACAGGACCCAGCCATCTTAACCACTAACCCAGAGGCTCTACTCTCTGGCATCCGGGGCTCTGATTTGCACTATATACAGATGACACATGTGAACCCGGCGGCCTTGTCTTTGAGCCGGCTGGAAACAAACTCCTCTTCCTATGGACGTTCACCAGGGGACGCGAGCCCTTTGAGCAACCGGGGGCCTGAGGGTCCATACTGGACATAGGCTTCTGCCTCTGATGTGTCCTGCTCCACCGGGCGGTCGGCCTCCTTCCAAAGAATAGGTGGTCGGGGCACTTCCTGGGGTCCTTAAGCTCCCAGGCAGCTGGCACAGGGCGTGTTAGCAGCTCAGATGTTGGGGCATAGCTGCTGGCACTGGGCACACACAAGAGAGAGATGCTTGAGAGCCCCAGAGAGCCAAGGCCTGGTGCTGGTGACCCCCCGCCCCACCACTGGGCTCATCAGGCAGCCGAGCCAGCTGGCTTCCTGCTCTCTCTGAAGTTGGGTTGGTTTTGTGCAAGTGAAAACAGGCCTTGCTGTCATCCAGGGGTGGCACCCCCCTTCCCCCCCCCCCACTCACGATTGGGCTAGACGTGACAGACAGGGAGGAGTGATGTGTCCAGTTACCCCCTCCAAATGCAGCTGGCCCTGGCGGGGAGGGGGTTGCTATGACATAGCTAGTCTGGATCATGCCCTCTTCTCAGGTATGATCCAGACCAGACTTTGCTTCGGCATGGCTGGCTGTCTCCGGTGCCTGCTCAGAGCAGGCCAGGGGGGTGCATCTTCTCCCCACCCATCGCTCTCAAGCCTCCAGCCCACCTGGAGGAGATCCCCAAGCCCTTGGGCCGCCAGGTCAGCAGAAGTGAGCTGAAAGAAGCCAGCCAGCACGTCAGCAGCAGGGGGGGAGCAGGCCTGCGCATTAGGCCTGTGTGAATAGGCAGCTATTCGATTCGGCTTTGGATTGGGCTGATCTGGATGCCGGCAATCCGATTCGGAGCTCCGAATCGGTTTCCCGCTTCAATTCGGCTTCGGAGCTGCTTCGGTGATCTGCCCATAGGGTATAATGGGGAATCAATGAAATATCTATAATTTTGTTGTTTTTTGTCTGATTTGGATGAAACGTGCAGGGGTGGCAGCCTCTGCTGAGAGCGTGCAGCCTGCCATGTTTCAAGGAGATGGGTGCAGGGGGGTTGGGGAAACTGCACCCCAAATTCTTGAAAGCAAAACTTGTGTCACATGTATGTGTTATGTCCCATTATGCTCTGTGGCTGAATCGGCTCTGAATCTTTTCCAAAGCGATTCGGAAAGCCTAAAGCTTCCAGCGATTCGATTCGGATTCATCCATTCGGCGTCCGAATCATCTCCAAATCCGAATCATGATCTGAAGCTTTGCACAGCCCTACTGCGCATAGCCTGCTCCGGTGGGTCTCATCCCACCTTGCACCGGGCCTGTGGGGTGTTCCAGCCCACTATGTCGGGCGCTGTCCCCTCTGCCCTCAGGCTCCAGCTGGGGGGGGTGTCCTTCCCCAGCTCCTGGCTATGTCCAGGATTACCTAAGCACCTCTTTGAAGTTAGGAGAGGTCCAGCAGCTGGCCTGATATGGTGTCCCATGATGGTTGCAGCTGACCCATAAGCTCTGATAGGGGAAGGGTGGGAGCCTTGGGGGCTGGGGACGGTGGGATCTGGCCCGGCTCCGTCTGCAGGGAAAGGGAAGAGTCATTTTGTAAAAAAAGTAACAAGGAAAAAGGAAAAAAAAGACCATGAAAGGATAAATATTTCTTTGCCTTGCACTGCGCTGGGTGGGGAAGATGAGGGGGCCTCCCATAGCCGGGCCCAGCGTGGCAGGAACGGCTCTGCCGTGACCGCCTGTAGCTGTCGGCTTGCAGACAGCCGCGCTAGACACGTGCCCAAGCCAGTGCCTGGAGGTCCCATGCGGGCCCTGTGCCCGCTGATGTGTCCCACAGTCTGGATGCTGTCCCTCCCCCCCCACCCATGTGCCCCATCCTGGGGGCAGCACAACTCCTTCCCCCCACAAGCTTCCCAAATGATGTCCCTGGTGTAGTGGCCTGAGCTCTTGCAAGGAGGGGTCACATGGAAGAGGCTGAAGCCTCAGTTCCTGTGGCCTGTCCTCCTTGGTGCCAGCGAGTCCTGAATCCTGCCCTTGCCCTGGACTCCCTCCCCCCCCAGGTCTCTGCCGTGCTGCAGGTCCTGCTGACCTGGGGGGGCATGGGGTCCTGACCCTCTCTTTCCCCCCAGGCCCTACTCTGACCCTTCAGACTCCCCCCACTTGGTGCATGCAGCACTGCGTCCCCACGTCCCTGCACAGCACTGGCTTCCCCTCCCTTACACTTCTCCAGGGGCCCATATGCTCTGGCAGGATGCCTCCTGCCCCCCGCAAATCCCAGCCTGCTCTTCTGGTCTGCTACGGCTTCCTGGCACCTCTGTCCCGTGTGCCCTCCGCAGCCCCAGCACACGATGGCAGCTCCCTGCCAGGTCTTGGTGGCTGAATGCACCCCTTGCACCCACTCCCACGAGCGCCCAGCTCTGCTAGGCCAGTGGCAGGGGGCTGCATGGGCGCAGGAGGTCCTTTTTTGGTATCTGCTCTGCTCTTGCCTTCAGAGCCAACGGGCTCGGGATGAGACGCACCGAGAGCCTCACGTTCCAGCCCCACGTGGGAGAGATTCCCAGAGCCATGAAGACCATGTGCCCCTACCCTGTGGCCATGCTCTCCCTTGCCCATTGTCCTGCAATCCCCTGCCAGGCCCCACTGACCCAGTAGGTTTGCCGCCCCTTCCCAGAGCCAGATGGTCCAGTAGGTCTCCTCATCATGTCCTGAAGCCCCGGTAGGCATAGCCCACCCACCCATGGGTCACCCTCCACAAGCCTGCTACTGTCATGGGTATATCCTCCACAGATGTACCCCTACCCCCACCCAAGACCTAAGTAACCCTGCCCATAGCTCATGCCCTTCCAGAGCCTGAGGTCCCCCTGGGCCTGTTCCTTCCCAGGGCTCAATGCCTCGAGGGGCATGTCCCACTGCTCCCAAGTCCTGATGTCCCCTTGGGCACAATCCCTGCCATCCCAGCGAGGACAAGAGGCCTCAGCTAAACTCTCTGGTGCTGGCCTAGCACCCCGGGGGCTGGGAGAGGCTCCCTTCCTGATCCAGCTGTGTCCTGGGAAGCCACGAGGCCTTGGGGACAGGTTGCTGTCACCCTGGACCCAACGTCCCGTAATGCCAGGACTGGCTGCTGAGCCTCCTGTTGTTAAATCCTGGCATGGCTGGAGGTCCAGCTGCTGGCCGAGGTCCAGGGGCAGCTGGCCCCCAAACATCCAGCAGTCAGATACCCCTTAAGCCAAGCCTTGCTGGTCTCCCCTATGCCCAGCCTCATACACCCCAGCACCTGGTTTCCCACCAGCTCAGCCATGTGGCGCACCCCAGCACCCTCTGCTCCATCAGCCCACAGCCCTCCCTGCCCCTCAACCTCCCCCACAACATCAGGGCACATCCAGAAGACAGGCTGCATCTGGGTCTCCC
The DNA here is from genome assembly GCF_052110815.1 of Crocodylus siamensis. Classification (NCBI taxonomy): domain Eukaryota; kingdom Metazoa; phylum Chordata; order Crocodylia; family Crocodylidae; genus Crocodylus; species Crocodylus siamensis. The sequence continues at coordinate 7,005,938 of NC_143400.1, forward strand.
CAGTGCAGAGCCAGGAGTGACCTCTACATCTCTGCAAGCTCATGTACCCATTAACCAGGGACCGGCGCTTGTGATTTTTCCACCCTTTTTAACCACTAGATACAGCTAGACCCGGAGGTTTCAGCTAACAGCCTGGAGGTGCCAGGTCCTGGATGGATTTCTGCTGCTAATCATGTGCCCTTTGTTACTAAGAAGGCTAAGGGCATCCTGGGCTGCATTGGTAGGAGTGTTACCAGCAGATGAAGGGCAGCGATTCTTCTCTTATTCAGCACCAGTGAGGCCACATCTGGAGTCCTGTGTCCAGTTTTGGGCCCCCCACTACAGAAAGGACGTGGGGAAATTGGAGAGAGTCTGGCAGAGGGTAGCAAAAATAGTTGGGGTGGCTGGGGGACATGACTAAGGAGAGGCTGAGGGAACCAGGCTTATTTAGTCTGCAGAAGAGAAGACCGAGGGGGGATTGAATAGCAGCCTTCAACTCCCTGCAGCGGGGCTGCGAAGAGGATGGAGCTGGGCTGTCCTCGGTGGTGGCAGAACAAGGAGCAATGGGCTCAAGTTGCAGCAAGGGAAGTTGAGGTTGGATATTAGGAAAAACCTCTCACTAGGAGGGTGGTGAAGCATTAGTTTGGGTTACCTAAAGAGGCGGTGGCATCTCCATCCTTGGGGGTTTTGAAGACCTGGGTAGACAAAAGCCTTGGCGGGGATGAGCTTGCTGGGGCTGGTCCTGCTTGGAGCAGGGGGGTGGACGCAACGTGGCCCCCTGAGCTCCCTTCCCACCCTTGTCTTCTGTGCTTCTGTGAGTTGCTCTCATCTCCTGCAGCCGGCAGGGCTACGCGCTATACGAGGGTGCAGATGGCAGCCCGCCACTCCCAAACGCCCCAACCCGCCGACCATGCACAGACCCATAGGTGCCGCATGTGGTACAAATCGCGACTTTATTGTAATGTGGGCTGGTCAGAAAGCAGAGTCCTTACAGCAAGAGAATAACAAGCGTTAGGCACGGAGGGGCCGAGGCCCCATGGGCACTTAGCGGGTGAGGTCTCCCGTGCTTCCTTTCGTATCTTGGGGCAATCCCAGAGCGTGGAGACCAGGGCGGTCGAGGGAGCTGTAGTCTCTCCTCTGCTCGCCGGCCCTTCCGCTTTCATGGCTGTGCACGTGGGCTTTCAAGGCAGCACCAAGGCAACGTACAAATAGTCTGCGAGTGTCCCAGGCTGACCCGAGGCAGTACGGCCCACGCAGTCTGTGCTGTCGCTCCCGGGAAGACCCTGTCCCAGGCCAGCTGCCCAAGAGCATCCTACTAAACACCTGGGTCATCCACCCAGGTCTCAAGGCAGCCTCAGGAAAGGCGGCAGGGAGCTGGGATGAAGTTCTTCTCCATGCGACTTCCAGCAGGGTTTATCCCTGCCAGGGCATCAATCCAGCTGCTTTCCACGGTACCCAGCACCCAACAAAATGGGCTGAGGTTGCTCTCACCTCACCAAGTGAGACCCGCTGCCTGGCTGTGGAAAGCAAGTCCGGCCTGGCTGCAGGGAGAGCTCAGCTGAGCACGACTTAACAGAGACACAGGCCTGCTTTTGCATTATCCAGTCCTGCGGAGACGCCCCTGGGCTCCACCTTCAGAAGGCCGAGGCCTTGAGATCCCCCGCAGGCGAATACCCTGACTTGCAAAGCAAAAGCAAGCCCCGATATACAAGGTTTGAACTGGTTACTTTGACCAGCTCCTCCAAAATAAATTATCTTTCAGAGAGTTTTATACAGTCTCCAGGTGAGCAAAGGGGTCCGTGCCTGGCTGGGGAGCCCGCGTCCTCAGGGGGTCTTTGTCAAAGGACGAGGCACTGGGGGCTTCTTCGTTGTGCCAGGAGGGAGGCCTTGATCCTTAGGGGAGCCGACTTGGTTCGCAGGCACTGGGCACGAATGGGATGGCTGGCTTTTTGGCTGGCTTATAGGCTATGGTTGGGGTTGAGGCTGAAGTCTGGATCCTCCCTCCTCACGGGAACACCTGGGGGGAGAGAGGCAGAGTCAGAGCACAGCCAGGCACCTCCATGCACCCCAGACCACGTCGCTGCCCCGGGGGGGATGGACCTCAGGGGCAGGGCTGGACACACGCACGCAGCCAGTGACCTCTGGCCACAAGCACGTGCACTCAGACCCAGCTGCTGAGCGTGTAACTGCCCTGTCCTAGCTCAGACCCTAGGTGTTGGGGTTCAGGGGGCAAATGGGGGTGGGAATGCAGGTGGGGAGGACTAGCAGCATGTCCTTATATTCATCTGTCCATCCCCATACCCCATCCATCCATTTTTATATGTCCCTTTCCTTCCTTGGGGGCAGTCACACAGGGTTGCAGAAAGCGGAGGTTGGAAAGGGGAGTGACTGGGTCGGAGCAGGGTTTTTTTCCGCCCCCGTTCCCTTGCAGCCTCCAGCATTTCAGGCCTGGGAAGCTCTGATTCAGAGGCCATGCCCTGAGCTTATCAGCAAGATACCCCAAATGTGGCAGGCCACACCACCGACCCCTCAGGAAGGTAGGGCTAGGACCCCAGCTGGCTCCAGCCAGGCAGCAAGAGCTGTCTTTGCTGCAGGGGCATGAGGCCGTGTTTCCCCTACAATGCCGGTGAGTCCCTGCAAGGTGAGGCCACATCTGGAAGCTCCCCTGCACGGCTGCTCCGGGCTGGCCACCGAGCCTGGAGCCACAGCCCAGGGCCTGCTCAGCCAGTCCTCTTCAGCCCCCGTTCCTACAGCACGTGGGCCGTGCACAGCCTGGGGCCGCTCCGGAGGGAGCACCTCTACCTGCCTGATGCTCGGGACCAGAGGGGTGAGCTCTCCTTTCTTGCAGGATGGGGACAAGTTGGAAAGACTCCAGTGGAGAGCAACCCAAATGATTAAAGGCCGGGAAACAGGACAGAGGAGGAAAGGCTGGAAGAGCTAGGGGTGTTCTCGAGAGGAGAAGGCGGAGGGCAGGGCGGATGTGAGCACAGTGTGCAAAGCATCTGCAGGATGAGCACGGGGAAGGGATTTTCACTGTGGCCACAGGGGACAGGACTAGAAGCAGCGGCCTCCAGGAGGGGCAACGGAGGCTGGAGATGAGGAGGAACTCGTTGGCTCGGAGCCGGGGGTCGAGCACTGGACCAGGCTGCCCAGAGACCTTGGCACTTGCCAAGAGCAGGCTGGACCCCGAGGTCCATGGTGATCCTGCCTTGAGCAGGAGCTGGGCTAGACGTGGCAAGACTTCCCTATGGTGCTCTGAATCCCACATCCGCTCAAAGGGCCCTACTCCGTCACTCCAGATGTGGCAGGGACCGGGCTAGAGGTTCCCAGGCAGGCCTTCCCTTGCCTGGCTCCCCTTCATACCCGTAACACCCAGCTACAGACTCGGGGCCCGTTGCAGGAGCCCATGGGTGCCTGGATGATGGGCCAGTCTGCTCCCACTCAGGGACTGAACCCTCCGCACAGCCGTGTCCCCCCAGCCCCCCTCCATCGCCCGGAGCGGAGCAGCTCTGGGATGTGGGAGCGCAGCCACTGGGTGTCAGCCTTCGCCAGCTGGCTGCGCTGACGGGGCCGTGCCGGCAAAGCCAGCCCGCCTTTCCAGCCCTGCTGATCTGATCCAGCCCTGGGTCCGATCCAGGAGCAGCCGACGTCCCCGAGGGCTGGGACGTGGCCTTGTGGGGCTCAAGCGCCAGGCAAGCAGAAAGGCTGGGCAGCGGGCACTCCAGCCTCCCCAACCCCTCCGGCACCAGCTGGATGAGTATCCACAGGCTGGCTCCATGCACACAGGTAGACTCCCACGTCCCGGCCCAGCCCCGTGCACTGAATGCAACCTGCGGTCCCGTCCCGAGGGTTGGCCTGGCTCCACGCACGGGATCGAGCCATGGAGCGAACCCGCGCGCCAGCACGGGGCCGTGTCCTCCGGCCCATCCGTGAGGTCTGGGCATTTGGCAGCACTGGCTGAGCTCGGTGAATGACTGCCACCACGGCTCCCTGTTTCCAGACCCAGAGGGAGCTCTGTGGGCAGGAGGACACAGCTCCCGCAGGCCAGATTTGGCCCCCAGGGTAGAGGTGGAACACCACCGTCCTCAACCCTCCCGTATCCAACCTCCTCTCGGGAAGCCCCAGTGCAGGGGATCCCCTGGCTCACCCGGGCAGCTTCTCCCAGTGATCTTCTCAGAAGGCATCCCGAGCCTGTCGTCCCCTTGCTTCATGCCTGCCCCTCTGCAAGGAGGGAGACCAGCTCCTTCCCTCTTACCCAGCCGCCCTGTCCCTCTTCATCTCCCCTTCTCCCAGCTGAGCCCCCCCGCACCCTGCTCTGTTCCAGCTGCTCTTCTGGATCCCCTCCAGCTGCTCCACACCCTCCACGTAGAGCCAGGAGGGACCCGCCGTCCTCTGGCTGCTGTACGGAGCTGCCGGCAACCGCAGCACTGTGCCACGCCGTGCCCTGGGCGGGTGCAATGGGGAAGGGACCCCAGGCTCATTGCTTTGCTGTGAGATCCACCTTTTAGTGAGCAATGGGGGAATCCATCCCTTTGCACGCCCCACCCCGAAGCACCCGGCCTGGCCCTATGATGTCCGCCCGCCCCAGCTGCGAGGTGGGCAAGGTGCCCTTTCCTCGTCTCACCGCACCTCCTAGCCCTTCATGCTACCTTGGGGGGAGACAAAGTTGGGGCACCGCAGCATGGAGCCAGCCACGGGGAGGGGTTTGGCCCCCTGGCAAGGCAGGTGCCTTGCAGAAGAGCTCCAGGCACATTTCCACTCAGCCCTGGCATCTGCATCCAAGGGGGCCGAGACCAGTGCCCACACAGGCCAATGTGCTCGGGATACACCTGCAAGTGGCAGGAGAAGGCAGGAGCTGTGGCCCCCTGAATGCTGCGGTTTGTGGGGGGGGGGGGCTCATTAGGCAACACTTTCTGGGGAAAAGGCCAGTTTCAGCCCAGCCCCAAGCACCCTGCGCCTGCTACGGTGACAGTCCATGACCAAGGCGTAAAGTTGGGAGAAACACTGTGTCCACCGGCTATTCAGGAGCAAAAACAAGCCAGGCACAGGGAGATGTACTGCTTGCCTCCAGTGCAAAAGCAGAGCACGCAAGCTCCCTTCGCTGCGGTACTGAGGGAGGTGATCCCAATTTTAGCCCTGGCAGCTAGTGAGGAACTGAGTCTCCCTACATGTGTGTTTGCAGGATGCGACAGAACAGTCAGGCCTCCTGATGGTCCTTTTAGGTGTCACAGCCCAAATGTAGCTCATTTTAGAAACCATGAAGGTTGGAAGGGACCTCAGGAGGTGACATTGAGTCCAACCCCCTGCTCCAAGCCCCAACTACATCATCCCAGCCAAGGCTTTGTCTTAAAAACCTCCAAGGATGGAGACTCCACCACCTCCCTGGGGAGCCCACTTCAGTCCCTCACCGCCCTCCTAGAGAGAAAGTTTCTCCTAACATCCATCCTCAACTTCCCTTGCTGCAGCTTGAGCCCATTGCTCCTTGTCCTGCCATCTGCCCCCACTGAGGACAGTCCAGCTCTGCTCTCTTTGCAACCCCCCTGCAGGGGCCGCGTCTACACAAGAAGCTTAATGCGCAGTAGCTCATTAGTGCGGTGCAGTAACATCTCGGGGCACAAACCATGACGCGATGCTACTGCACAGTAGTAACGAGCTCTTGCACCAGGAAGCCGTGCAGGGACACTACTGCGACTGCGCAGTCATTTAGTGCTCGGTTATGCAAGTCCTACATGACCGCATGGTAACAATGGCGCAGTCAGCATCTCATGTAGACGTGGCCAGGGAGTTGAAGGCTGCTGTTCGATCCCCCCTCGGTCTTCCCTTGTTCAGACTAAATAAACCCAGTTCCTTCAGCCTTGCCTCACAAGTCATGTGTTACAGCCCCCGAACCATATTCGTTACCGATTCTCCAATTTGTCCGCACCTTTTCTGGCCCATAAATGGACACAGGACTCCAGATGTGGCCTTTCCAGTCCTGAACAGAAGGGGAAGAATCACTGCCTTCGATCTGCTGGCACTGCTCCTACCCATGCAGCCCAATCCTAATCCTTTTAGGAAGAAACCACCGTTCCATTAACACAAGAAACAGCCGCACCCTTATGGGAAGAATCGTACCTCCAGGCACAATTGCAAACACTATCGTGCAGAAGGAGGTCAGCCTCCGTGGTCTGCAGCTTGTGAGCTCTAGTCTTTGTGCAGAAGAAAGTCTGCTGGAAATGCAAGCCCATCGGATCCCAGTCTAGAGCTCCAGTCTATCAAGAAGGAGAGGAAAAGCTCCCACTGAAAACAAATTGGAAACTGGAGCCGATGTTTTGCGGGGCGAAGAGAAAAGTGAAACCTCCTGCAAGACTCACAGACTTGGTTAAAGAACTGAAGAGAAATGAGAACCTCTCCTCCGATAATGGGTTTTCGCAGTTATTGGGAAGACACAGCAATAGAAGCTATAACTTAGAAAGGCTCCCCAGCAGGAGAGTGAGGACGTTGGGAATTGGGAGACGGTCCCTGGAGTTAGGAAGCAGTGAGGTCAGTTAAAGCCAGACAAAGGGTCTGCAGAAGTTGCCAACTGCTCCACAAGTAAAGTTTGGTGTTGAATTCCTACTCTCATGTGCTTGGGTTTATTGAACCTTGCAATCACTGCACACTGGGCATGTACGGACAGTCCCAACAGCCTGTTGGACGTGCCCCGGGGGGGGGCAGCGGTGCATCTGGCTCTCCTTAGGGGATCTGGCCCAGTGGGGTGGATTGGGGGGAAGGGGCCCTGCATGTCTCCTTCTTCTTTCGTCTTCCCTTTTATAGGAAACAAAGACATGAAAAGTGAAAAACTGCGATGGCATCTCCTTTGCTTCCCGCCGGGTCCCAGGTGCCTTCGCCCGACATCCAGCAAGGAAACCCCAACGTGTTTCAAAGGCATTCCTCTCGCTTTAAATAAATGCAGCTGAGATCCTGAGGGCCCGCGACCAGCAGACACTTTAATGATGGCTAGGGCAGGGCGATGTAACCCTATCTCCATTTTAACGTTAACTAATCCTGACATGCTCAGTGTTTTAGTGCCCAAAGGAGCCCCAGCCTCCAGGACTGGCTTAGCAGTAAGCGCTGCACACGGTGGTATCGGGATAGAAGTGGTTGCTGGAGCTATTGGGACCAGGGAAGGAGCTTAACGAGCTGAGCCCTGGTAGATCCACATTTCCAATCCCCGGCACTGGGGAACAGAGCAGCTGGGGTTAGAAGATGCTCGGAAAAAGCAGGAGCAGCGGGGTCCCCCTGCTGAGCGGGGCGGTAATTCAGGGGTCTCCTAAAGAGATCCTGCTTCTTTCTGCCACGGCGGGGATGCTCGTTGTGTCTTGGACCCTCGCTGATTCTTCCCGTGACATCGCAGCACTGTTCTCCTCCCCCAGGATGCTGGCACGGCCACCACGCCAGATGTCTGTGGTTGCACCCAGCTTCCACTGTGAGACCCCCAGGCTTGCGAACAGCAGGAGTGAACCATGTCCAGGCCTACACAGCAAAAGTCGTGGCCACGAGACTTCCCCGCAGCCGATGCAACCCCCTGCCTGCTGTTCTGGGCCCAGGGCAACCCCCTTCCCTCTTCCCCGCAGCCACCTGTGGGTACCCGCACCCTCGGAGCTACACGTGTCGTGGGTCCCCATGCATGGAATGGCTCACAGCAGGAAAACGCGGGCCCACACGGACCAGCAACACCGCACATGAGAGGGCAGAGCCGGGAGCCCTTGCACTGTCATGTACACCCTGTGGCTGGGCCTGACTGGAGAGCCACAGGACTGGAGAGAGGCATGCACACACGACACACACACAGATGCACGCAGAAACACACACACGTATGTATGCACAGACACACAAGCACGCAGCTGCATGTCAACACAGATATGCACGCAGATGCATGCGAATGTACATGTGCACACAAAGGCACAACATACATGCACGCACAGACACATGCACACACAGACATGCAGATGCATGTGACACACGCAAATGCACAGATGCCTGCAGACACACGTGCACACACACACAGCCATGTGCCCTGACACATGCACAGATACATGCAGACACACACGCGTATGATGTATGCATGCACAGATGAACAGGTACACACACATAGGGGCACACACAGATGCATGTGCACAGACGCATGCACACACACAGATGTATGCGTGCACACAGATACACACACACACACACACAGATGCATGCCAACACACAGACGCATGTCCACACACATGCACAGATGCATGCAGACACACATGCACGCAGACACAGGCATGCACACAGATGCATGCATGTCCCCACATACGCGCAGAGCAGCCCAGCAGCAGCTCCCCACCTCTGCCCCCCACAACACCCAGGCTATGCTGAGCTCCCCTTCTCACCTCTCACTCACTCCGAAAAACTGATGCAAGGACAAATGACTCATCCCAGCCCCTCGCTTCCGCGTGCTCTGGGCCAGAGTCCTTGGTTGCTTATTTATAACCCATCAAAGGAGCCAGAAGCAGAACAAGGGGGCAAAGGGTGATGTCCAGGGGTCTGGAGGCAGATCCCCTCCCCTGGGGCTCCAGCCAGTGGGTGATTCTCACAGGGCAGCTCCAAGGGACCACACAGGACTGCACTGAGCAGCGCCTGGAGCTGGCAGCCTGCCCTCCAGGCTCCGGGAATCCCCCCCTTCTTCCATGCTCCGATGCTTCCCCCAGGTCCCCGCACAGGAGGACTTCACAGACGACTCCCCAGGGCCCAAAGGCTGGAGGCAGCTCTGGGACGGTCCTGCAGCAAAGACGCAAGGTGGCAAATGCCCGCAGCCCAGCACACCTGGAGCTGCAGCCCTAAACCACATACGTGTACAAGTGCCCCTGGTGCCTGGGCTTGCCTGGCACTGCAGAGCCTGAGACTCGGAGCTGAACATCCCCGTAGGGGGTAACGAGCACCCTGGATGCCCTGGGTGGGGGGTGCCAGCACTTACCTCCTCAGCTAGGGGTCTCCGTGCCGGGGCAGTGTGGGCTCCCAGGGGCCAGGCCTGTACCCCGCTCTCAGCACCAGTGCAAACAGGCTGCAGAGGTGCGGCCGGAGAAGCAGAACCCTCCACCGCGGGCACAGCTTTGGGGCAAGGGCATTTCTCAGAGGGCAGGGAGAGGTGATGAGCAGACTGCTAAGCCAGGGCTGGGGTCTGTGGGACATTGAAGGGAGCCAAAAAGCCCTGGCTTCACCCCACAGGCTGCTTGAGAGAGGGCAGGCCTCTCAGCTAGCCCTGAGCACCTGGAAACCCTGGCGGGAACCCCCAGAGCTGCCTGCTGGTCTCAGCGGGACGTGCCCACCCACCACAGCGCTGAGAGGAAACCTGCTCGTTGCCCAAGATCTGGAGCTGGACCCTCCGCTTCGCACAGCAGCCTTCCCCCCCTCCAACAGGCCATCTGCCCTCACTGGGAGCAGGGGTGGGCAAGGGGCCACGTCTACCCTGATTTACAGTGGTCACCCCCGAATCACCACGCTGGCTGCCACGTGCCATCTGGCTCGGCTACCTACCCACTGCCTTCCCGGCCTGGTTTCGTGGTCACGGGCTGTGCCCGTGGGGAATCTCTTTGCCAGGCTCTAGCCCCCAACACATCCCTTCCCCTTCTGCGGATGGAGGGGGAAGCATGCCCTCGCCCGTTGCTGGCTGATACTTTAACATGGTGCAAAAAGACAGATTTAAAAACGACAAGGGGAAGAAATAAGCAGCCGCCAGACCCGACCTCATCCCAACCCCGAAGGGCTACTGTCCCTAGGAGGCACGTTTCAGCACCCGCGGAGGCCTTTGCATGTCCTGAACTAGCCGAAGCGGTGGAAGAGCCCAGGAGCTCTCCTGCTGCAGCCTCACCTCCTCCCGCGAGGGACCCCGGCCTGTGTTTTAATGGGCTCAAAATGATCCTTCCTTCCCCCTCGAACGCATGAGCACGGCAGACTTCAAACGGGACTCTTCTCGCCCGGGAGGCCTCCATCTCTCCTTCCCCCGATTACGTCTCCTGTTTAACAAGGGCATAGCCGCATTCAGCAGCCTTTGATATTTTATAGGCACAGTTCCAGGAGAGACCAGTCTGCTTGCAGACCCAGTGGTCATTAGCTGCTTTGCATTATAAAATTACAGCTCCACAGCAAGCACTGGTTTTGTTAGCTCGCTGGGGAGATAAGGCCAACTGGCTTTTGCTGTGGGCTCTTTCTCCTTTTGTCCTGTGCTTCAGAGGCTCCCCTATCCTTATCGCCCGCCCTAACTGGCCTCCTGCAGACAAGTCCAGTACGAAGGATATACCCTGAAGCAGCCCCGGCTGCCAGCTAGAGTCCTACATCAGGACTATTACCCGCACTGATAGATAGCTCCAAGCTTACTGGGCTAGAGGCACTTAAAACCTCTTGTAAATGGGAAGGCCTTTAGCTCATCTGCATATCACGGGAAGGAAATGCCTGCCAAGCACAACCTGGCTGAAATCAATATGCCTGCCTATAGACACGGCATCGCACAGCCTGGCACGCGTGCCTCCGGCCTGGCAAACTGATGGGCAAGTGGAGGCACGAGGCCGTGGTCCCAGGTGCCACCGTCCCCCTCCGCACCATGAGATAGGTTGGAGAGAAAAAGGGCAGCAGGATTCTCCAGCAAAAAGCTTTCACGCGTCTGATGAAGCGAAGTCTGGTTCATGAAAGCTTGGGCTCTCTCTAGATCTATAAAAGGAGCAGATCTCCCCTGCCTTCTGCTCGACTTCAGGCTTATATGGTGAACTACCGCTTGCTGCTCGAGCTAACGCTACCAACGAGTTTAAAAGGCAGTGCGGGTGCATGTGTGCGCACGTACGTGTGCCTGTGTGTGCCTATGTGCAGGGATTGGGCTCAGGGCAGCGGGCAGCCGCAAGTCCCCTTGTAGCTGCTATGTGAATGAGCACGAGACCCCGGCTGTTGCAGTGATGGCTCCTGGCATGACACGCTGTCCTTGATTTCAAAGCAATGGCAATGGTTAGGCACACTGCCTCACCCTACAGATCAGCAGTGGTGTCTCCGGAGCGGCCTTCGGTCCCAGGGCGAAGAGGGGATGGCAGGGAAAGGCACCGGGCTGTGGGCCGTACTGCCAGGCAGGGACTGGTTACCAGGAGGAGGTGCCAGGATGGCAAAGTGGAGCATGCCACAACCTCTGTAGCCAGCTGACGCGTCCTTGGACAGCAAAGACTGCAACTTATGTGAGCAACAGGATCGCACGCAGGCGCCTAAATCCCCTCAGATGCTCAAGAGGCAGAGCCAGAGTGGGTCATTTAAGTCTGGGATGGATTCAGCAAAAGCATCCCTATATTCACAGCCTGCCACACATTTAGGGAGCCCTGAATACCCGGAGGGGTCTAGACGGTGCATCACTGTGGCATTACAGGCCAGAGGGTGAGCACTGGGCTGGGGTTTGCTTACGACTCTCATAGCTTTCATGCATTGAAACTTTTGGTCCTTCAACAGCACGGTTGGACTGGAAGGGACCTCCTGGAGGTCACTGCGGCCAACCGCCCATCAGAGGCAGGATCAACTCTATCCAAACCATCGTACGCAAATCCGTGGTCCAGCTGAGCTATAAAATGACCCAGTCCACCCTGATACAACCACAGGACACCTAACTAGTTCCCTCCCGGGGGAGTGGGTTGGAAGGGTAAGGGCAGCTCAAGGTCTTTGTCACCGGCGACTTATATTATCGGGGGTGGAAAAGATGGTTTTCCCACCTGAAAGTGCTGGGTCAGCTTCCACCTCAGTGCCTAAACCCCTTGGCAAGGCAGTCCCTAAACCCCACAGCCAGGAGCTGCTTTGGGGTAAAGAGAAGGCAGCAGGCCCAGGGGTAGCTGGCCGTGATGAGCCGTGGGCTTGATGCACCGGAGAGGTTTGTTCCCTGCTGTCCGGAGCGACTGGCATTTGTGGCCAGCCGGTTTGCTGCAGTCTGAAGTGGGGGTGGGAAAAATCAAGTCTCTAGTCCCTGCCCCCTTTGCTCAGAGCCTTCCCAGGGGCTGTGGGGCCTGGCCGAGGCAGAGGGGAGTTAGGTGCCTGCCTTTCCCGGCTGACCGTGCAGGCCGAGGCTCACGGGACTACGTCGGCCCAGCTCTGGCGGAGCCATCTTGTGCTTCCACCGCGTCCTTATGCGCGTTGCTGCCCGCTTGCCCCTACCCTGCAGCCGGGCACACACGCGTGGCGGGGCTGGCATCCTGATGTGCATTAAGGAAAGCACGTAGCTTCATCTCGAAACAGGACAAGTGATGCCCCAAATCCTGCCCCTTGCCCCTGCGGGCGCCTGGCTCTGATATCGAGGCTGCCAGCTTACCCTGAGCTGACTCCGCGGACTAAACGCTGTAACGAAGGGAGGGCGCAGCCCCGGAGGAAGGCGCTCGAGTGAGCTGGGCTGTGGGGATCAGGTCCTAATCCCTCTGCCCAGAACTCAAAGCACCCAAACAGGAGAAGAGGCCCCTAAATTGCCGCCGGGTCTGAATGGTGCTGGAGGGTGCGGGGCGGGGAAGTGCTGCTAACAAGGAGGCCAACTCCAAGCGAGCATCCAGCGGCACCTGAGCCAGAAACGTGGCCGTATGGAGTTAGGCAAAGGGCCCACCATAACCAGAGCTGCTGGAGGGGCTGTCACCAGGCCAGGCAGGGCCAGGCAGCCTCCTGTGCTCGGGCTTTAGCTAGCGAGGAGGTCGGGACTCTCCCCAGCACCCCTCCAGGGTTTGGGGCTAGCCAGGGCCTTCCTACGCCGGCTCTTGCTTCCCTGTCCCAGTCCAGGGGCATGGAGTTGCCAGCAGCTCCCAGCTGCCATGGGGTCTATACGCAACGGGTGAGGATGGCGAGGGCTTTCCCCTTCCTTTTATAAGTCCGTGGATGGGAGCTGGAAAGCACGGAGGGGCCGCGCCTGGAGGGCATTTGCTTGGGGTGAGACGGTCGGTATTCACGGGGGAAGCGGGGCTTGCGAGGCTTTCGTTGGGAGAGACGGGAGAAGAGCTCCCAGGCTCCACGCGCCTCCCCCCGGCCTGCTGGGAAGCCCTGCAGCCCAAGTCAGACAATCACCTCGATCTGTCAAGGACCGGGACTCTGCGCAGGGTGCCCAGCAGAGAGGAGGCAAGACCGACCCTTGCCAGTCCTGCTTCTCTCCTGCCCGCAAGACCACCGCGGATACCACGGGGCTAGCACGGGGGGCCCGGCTCGTGGTCTTGCCGCCTTCCTGGAGCGCGCTGGGCCCGTTATATCACCGCTGGGAGAGGTGGGGGCACTGCAGCCTGCCCCCATTGCACAGTGCTTGGGGAGACGCCGGCGACCCCATGACTTGAGTTGGGTCCCCCCCCCCCCCCCGCCATGTTACATCACGAGCGACATGAGAATCGGGCTCCGTTTGCGGCGAGAATGGCCCCGGCAGCTGGATGTAGCCCATGGGCCTGATCCTGGCCTGGTTTAACACCGCCGCTGAGCTTAGCAGGCGCCCTGACGGACATCGACACCCCGAGGTCCGTGACGAGGGGCGCTCACATCCCGACACCTTTACTCTCCCCCTTTCCCCGGCCAGCCCCGTTGCCTCCTCTCGGCTGGATCCATCCCCGCAGGCCTCCCGCTAGGGAAGGGACGCCACTACCTGGCCCGAGCGCCACCCCTTGCATGCGGCTGTGCATTTGATGCTCCCTGAAGAAGCGATGAATGCCCTCCCCGCCGTCCCCCCCACCAGGCACCCACCCGGCGCCGGAGAGAGCCAGGCAGTGCCCGCGGCTGGCGATACTCACCCCGGGGCGGCTCAGTGGGAGGCTGACATGGACCAGGCCCCCTCCATCCTCCAGACGGAGAAGGCGTAGCTGAGGCGCTCGTGGGCCAGGTAGTTGCAGCTGGCGATCTTGTGGTCCAGCTCGTCGCTCTGCAGCACCTGGTAGAGGAAGTCGATGTAGCGGGCGGCCAGCTTGAGGGTCTGGATCTTGCTGAGCTTGTCGGAGGGCAGCGTGGGGATGATCTTGCGCAGCTCGGCGAAGGCGTCGTTGAGGGACTGGGTGCGCTGCCTCTCCCGCACATTGGCGATGACCCGCTGGGTGTGCGCGTCCTCGAAGGACGGCGGCACGGGGCTGCGCTTGCTGCGCTTGCCCTGGGGCGACGGGGCGCCGCGCTCCTCCACCGCCTGGCTCAGCTGCCCCCGCTTACGGAGGCCTTTCTTGGGCGGCCGCTCGCCCTCCTCCTCGCTGCTGGCCGCGCTGCCTTCGGGGGACTCCGGGCACATGCTCTCCTCTTTCATCTCGCCCCGGCCGCTCTCACCTGGTGGGCGACGGGGGCCCGGGCCTCGCAGGACCTCACCGGCTCGCCACCACCGCTGGGCATCGGGCGAGACCTCCAGGCCCCGCCGGCTCCGGGCGCGCCGTGTCCCCCGTGCCGAGCGTCTTCCGGAGCCTCCCCAAACTTCAAGGATCTGGGTCCGTTGTGCCTTTGGGCGACGGAGAGGAGGGACGTTCGGATAAACTCGGTGGATATCTTTTGCTGATAGGGCAGGGAGGGCCGGGGGAGGGGCCGGGCGCAGACCAATGCAGCCGTGCACGGTAAATGCAAACATCAGAGGAGCTTATGGGTTCCAGATTTCCTCCTTCCCTCCCCCACCAGCACACCCCAAGCCCTTAGGCACAGATGCTCCTGCCTGCCGCCCGGACGTCGGGGGCAGCTCCCTGGGCTCCGGGGGGAAGGAGCGCCTCGGCGCCCCCGGCCCCGCGCCAGGCGGGCACCGACCTTCGCCCGCCCGGCTCGCGTCCGAGTCTCTCACCTGCAATGGATGGGCCTGGAAGCATGGAGCCGCGTTGGCTGCCTCCGGCAGGGAGGCCCGCTCTCCAAGTCCAAGGGTGGATGCGGTGGCTTCAGGAGAACGCCCAGTCTCCCAGGGCAGCCATCAGGCCTATCCCTCCTTGGAAGGACACGCTAGCAAAAGAGAGGATCAAGCCCAAGAGCTGTGAGGATGCATTCGGGCCTGTGGACGTCTGCAGCCCGGGGACGTGCTGCTGGCCAAGGGCATCGCAGGTACCTGCGTCTCACCTGCACCAGGTGTAGGGCGGGTGACTCCAGCCGGCCTCCGGGCTCCTGTGCTCGTAGCGGGACCCGCCGGGCACTTCTACCAGGACTTTATACTCCTCTCTCCCCCGGGGTGCATGTCACCTAGAGAAGAGACCTGCAGAGGTCATGTGTAGGCCACCCCCCTGCCCAACGCGGGATCAGCCCTGTCCAAACCACCCCAGGCCCATCCGTCATCTGATCTCTTAGCAAAATGACTGTCACAACACGAGACACCGCACCCAAACCTGCCCCCGGGAAAACAAGGGGGACTGCAGTGTCCTGCTTCTAGAAAAGGGTGTTATTAATATATACTCCAGAGATCCCCGGTACAGGCCATGCCCCTGCTACAGAGAAAGGCCAGTCCCTATGATCCGGACTGATGTGCCCGTGCAGAGGGTCCTTCACTAGTAGAAGGAGGGGGAGATTTGCACCTTCTAGACTAGCCGAAGTAGATAGGAGATATAGGTGGTACCAGCTTTCACAGCCTGAAGCTCACACATTGCTAACCCACCTCCATGCAACCCAGCTGGTAACAGCCTTACCCACCCGCCCCCCCGAGGAAGCCCATTGGGACCCGGGGGGAAGTTGGTGCTAGGCTGGCGCTCAGCTACTGGGAGAGAAGGGAGCTGGTCATCGCCAGTGCCCCAAGGTCAGTGTCCCAAAGGCAAGGCCCAGGGTTTCTAGGGGGTCACTTGGTGCAGTGAAGCCTGGAGCCAAGGCCCTCAAAGCTCTGGTTGGAATCAATGAGCCCAAGTGGATTAGGAGCAGTAGTGATCCAGCCAGGGGCACACTCAGCTCAGTGTGAGGCGCACTAGAGCCATGGGGGCACATTTGGAGCTGCCTCGGGGGTGCAAAGCAGGTGTTTGCAATGCCCGCGGGCCGGCTGGAAGCCACGTTTCAGGGGGGAGTCACCTGCATGGACCCGACATTGCAGCGGCATCTCACGGCAGCGTGGGCACATGCCCCCTGCGAGGCGGGTACCCGGAGTACTGCGTGTCCCGGGGCGGCCTGCCACGGAGGGAGACATTGCGGCGCCGGCAGGCTGGGATGCCCATGCAGGGCATGGACAGCGGGGGCCCTGTCCTGCAGCGGGGAGACCTTTGTGCAGCTCCTGGGTGTCATGCTGATGGGCAGAGCCCCACATGGGCACGGGCACTGCTGGGTTGGGCACCACGGCGCATCTTGCTGATCTCTGCTCCCCTGTCAATGGCAGCAGAGTGGGGCCCCGGCCCCAGCCCCTCCTGGGGAGAGGAGGA
The DNA here is from genome assembly GCF_052110815.1 of Crocodylus siamensis. NCBI lineage: Eukaryota > Metazoa > Chordata > Crocodylia > Crocodylidae > Crocodylus > Crocodylus siamensis. Next base: position 7,022,227 of record NC_143400.1, read on the forward strand.
GGCTGTCCCCAGCCTTGTGGCTCTGCTGTCCCGGGACTTTCCCAGCAGGAGTCTCGTGTCCTTTTCCCTTGGTCGGTCTGTGCTTTTCCTCGGCTTCCCTCCTTGCTTCGGGACACGCAGGAGACCCCCCGGCCCGCCACGCCCCAGCACCAGTGATACGTGACCCCGTGGCTGGACCCTGTGGTTGTTGCTCAAGGGCTCCATGAGGAGGCACATTTGTGGTGCCGACGTCCTGCGAACCCCTCCGAAATGTCTCTCGCTGGGACCTTGGGGCAGCAGCTTCGCATCCCTCCCCCACCGTGCCCAGGGGCTGGGAACACGCACACTCGGATGTCGGCTGGCTTGTCCCAGATATGCACGCACCCCGTGAGGGCAGCTGGCAGCAGGCGGGTGTTGGGACAGGTAGGTCCCCGGTCCCCGATGGTCCCACTGTGCTCAGACCTGTAGTACATCTGTTGGAGCGCACCGGTTTTCACACGTACATAAAGAATGAGATCGGGTGTTAATACTGCCCATGAAGACCCCTGGGGCTGGACTCAGACCAGAGGCCTTGTCCCTGCTACCCACCCCTCTGAGGACAGCTCGAACCCTGGAAATCTTTCCGCTGCAGACTTATCAGACCTGCCTAGCTCGGAGGGTCACAGTGACATTACCAAGGCCTCAGTCTCTGAGAGGCAGAGCCCTTAACCATGGGGGTTTTAACCCCAAGGCCTGGAAAGACCCTGCCCAAGATGCTGCAAGGTACAGAACCGCTTTGCGAATAGCTTCTTGCTCTCAGGTAGAGTCACGGGAAAGCCGTGGAGGTAATGCCCAGTCCCGAGAAGGATTGTCCCCTTCCAAACCATCCCGATGTGCCCTTGCCTGACCTATTCCTAAAACCCCGAGGTGCATTGCCCAAGGACACCAAGAGGACCTCAAGGTACAAGGGCCATCAGCAGCCTGTGTGGTTGTTAAATGTGCTTGAGAAATCCAAGAAAGAGGGCACCAGTCCCTTCCTTTAAAGATAACCTCCCTGTACCCCCCATGCCAATCTGTACCAGGGGGTAAAGATCCTTCCTGACCAAAATACAGCAACTGGTGTGACCCCAAGTAGATAGCAGGACCCTGCAGCCCATCCCAAACAAAATCCCCGGCCTTGGCTGCAGCCAACACCGAGAAAGGCAGCAAAGAAACCCTGACGCTGGTAGCAACAGGAAGGGGGACATATGCCTTCCCAGCCCCATATGGCAACCAGCAACACCCAGAAACCTGGGAAAACCAAGCATCCTCTGCTTTGTTCTGCAACGTAGGGACAGCGAACTCCCTGCTGCTTTTTTGTTCATCCTTTCCCCGCCAAAAACCTATGCTGACCCCTTTCAATCATCCTTTATAACTAAGCAGGGTGGAGAGCTCTGCTTCACCTTCCTCCTCTCTCCTGAAAAGCGAGGCGCTCGCTCATCCCCTCGTAGACCCATGGGCCGGAGCTGGGATGTACTGGGCTGCAGCTTTCCTGCAAGGTGAACCAGCAGGTTGTGAAAGGGAAATCGGATGTCACCAAGCTTTGGGGACAGGTAGATATGCTGGAGGGTCGGGCTAGGGTTCAGGGAGAGTGCAACACATTAGAGGATTGGGTCAAAGGGTTCAGCAAGGACAAGTGCAAAGTCCTGCACTTAGGATGGGGCAATCCCCTGCACCGGTGCAGGCTGGGGGCTGGCTGGGCAGCAGCTCTGCAGAAAAGGACCTGGGTGTGACAGGGGACAAGAAGCTGAATAGGAGCCAAGAAGGCTAATGGCATCCTGGGCTGCATTGGTAGGAGCGGTGGCAGCAGATCAAGGGCAGCAATTCTTCCCCTCTGTTCAGCACAGAGGAGGCCACATCTGGAGTCCAGTTTGGGGCCCCCCACTACAGAAAGGATGTGGACAAGTTGGAGAGAGTCCAGGAGGGCAACGAAAATGGTTTGGGGGTTGCGGGACATGACTTGTGAGGAGCCTTCAACTCCCTGCAGGGGGGTTGCAAAGAGGATGGAGCCGGACCGTTCTAAGCAGGACCAGATGCCAGAACAAGGAGCAATGGGCTCCAGTTGCAGCAAGGGAAGTTGAGGTTGGATATTAGGGGAAGCTTTCTCACGAAGAGGGCGGTGAAGCGCTGGAACAGGCTCCCCAGAGAGGTGGTGGAGTCTCCATCCTTGGAGGCTTTTAAGACAAAGCCTTGGCTGGGATGATGTAGTTGGGGCTGGTCCTGCTTGGAGCAGGGGGCTGGACTAGTTGGGACCTCCCAAGGCCCCGTCCAACCCTCAAGTTCTCCGAGTCTCTGATTCTCTCCCGCAAGGCAAGCAGTGTCTGTATGCATCCAAGGAGAATGCCGCAGGACACTTGCAGACCCCAGGCCCAGATCCAGCCCAAGAAGAGGTCGTCTCTAGCTGCCCCCCAAGCTGGGATGGTGGCTTGGGACCTGGCGACTGGGGCATGAGCTGCTAACTGGTTGCTGACCCCTGTCCCCAGGGCAGGGGCAGGAGGATGGGCAGGTGACAGAGCCCATGCTCAGCGCTCAGGGATTTCTCCTGTGCAAGCCCTGGAGCTTCCTTGCAATCACTGCCTCCCTGATGCAAAAAGCAGCCGGCCTGTGGCCTCTGCAAAGGCGGCATGGTCCGGGCACAGCTCTACCACGTCACCGCGGGCTCGTCCCTCTGTCAGCTGCAGGCCTCCCTTCCCGCGTGGCGAAGCAGGGCAATGGGGGGTCCCATGCATGGCAAGCACTAGAGGACGGCAGTCACCAAATCGGAGGGTGTTTGAACCCTCCCGTGACAGGGCCAGAGCTCCCCTCCATTTCATCCCGCGTGAAAAAGGCAAGCGGACGTCCATAAATCGCAAGCATGAAAGGCGGCCAGGAATAGCCGCTGAAGCAGCTTTGGTTTCACAGGTTTTTCTAGTTATCTCCGAGCTGGAGTGGAACCATGTGTGGTGCGAATAAAAATGCAAAGCATCCGCTGTAGCGTGCTGTTGCTGTGGCGACTGCGGGGAATATGGGCGCGGGGAGGGGGTGCACGGAGAGCCCCGGCTGCAAAAAAAGAAAACGGGGGTGGGGGGCACGCCGGAGCCTTTGATGTGCCCGCCGGCGGCTTTGATGGATGGCCTCGCCAGTCGTTTCTTTGTCAAAATGACATAATGTTCTTGGAACTTGCTGAACTCTTTAAGAACTAAAAGATGTTCCAGCAGGCTCCCCTTCCCCCTGCCCGCCCCGGGGGAGAGGAAAAGGGAACCGAGGGGTGGGCGGCCAGGGGCAGGGACTCACCCCGGCTCCCGCCTGGTGCAGGGGCAGCTGGAGCTCTGCGGGTCCGATGGCAGCTAGGGGAAGCGTTCAGCTGTGCAAGCAGATGTGCCCAGGGAAGGGGCTCCCAGCTTGAAGGCAGACGGTGCCCAGATGCCAGCCCGGCCTTTGGGCTGCAGGATGCAACAGCCCCGGCTCCTTTTCCTTCCCTGGAGTTTTCTTCCTCCGTGTGAAAGTTGTGTTTTTTTCCTGTTTCCCCACCATCTGGGCTCAGAGGAATGGGCGCCATGTCCTGGTGCTCGCTGCCAAGAAGCTCCCGGCTCTCCACGCACGCCTCCCAGCTCCTTCCCTGGAAGCACGCGATCCAGCACAGCCGCAGACGCCGGGGCCAGCCGATCGCCCTCACCCACTGCGGCTGGGGGCTCCTGGCTTTGCAGTGAGGCCTCCATAGCCTGCAAGGCTCTGGGGGGGCCTTGTGCCTTCCCGTGATCTACCCAGCACCAGGGAAGGCCACCTTGAGTTATAGGTGACTGGTAGGGAGGGTATGGGGGGGGCATGTGCCCCACCTGACAGAGCTGTCCCCACCGCCAATGTTGCTGGTGGCTTCTGCGGTTGCTCGCCAGCCCCATCCCTGATGCCGACGCCAGCTTCTGCAGGTGTCCCCACAAGACCCAAGAGGCACCAGTCAGCCATGCCGTGAGCTGCATTCAGCAGTGGCGAAGGCTTGTTAGCTTTAGTAATGTGCCATCTCTTACAAACGCAGCCCACTCGGATGTCTGCGCCCCCTTGCAGCTGGATCCCCAAGAGCTGTACATGCCCCACGCTTTAGCCCCAGGTGTGTTGCATATGACATGAGACATGACTGGGACATGTACAGCCACGTAACGCAGTCGCTGCTGGGTGGGGGAGCAACCCCACCAGTGGTGACGGAGGTAGCTCACAGGGTCCAAGGTCTGACCATAACGTGGGCGCCAAGAGCAAAGGCAGTTCTTGGGTGGACGGGAGCACTCAGGGGTGCTCCCCAACCAGCTCTGGGTGCTTTGATTTTATCTGGAGAAGTCCAAGAGAAGCCAAAGCAAGTTCCTTCAAACTATACACCAGTATACTGGATATTAGCAGTCAGAAAACGCGAGCAAGAGTAGCTACACACAGCAAAGACTACCCAGACCTCTGCGCTGCCCGGTGGAGAGCTCCTGGGGTCCTCAGACTCCATCCTCATGGTATGAAGCAAGCTGCACACTCCTAATGTCTTGGTGTGGAGGAGTTTGATACAGTTCAGGTTCAAACTTCCCGCATTCCCACCCGTTTCCCTTGAGGGAACCATTTCTTGGCCAGTGGAGTGTAGAGCCGGGAAACTGAGTCACGACCTAACGCCGGTTGTTTTTTTCCTGGGGTCTCCCTATTAGCCTTGGGTGTGAGGCTGGTCTGTGCATCGCGACCGCCTTGAACCTGTCCCTTCCCATGTGCTAATCCTTGCGATTCAGCCTGACTCCTCTTGGAACCAGTCCACTCTGCATGGGATCATGCGGGGTGGGGAGGAGGGATCCTGGGCCCCACTCCAGGCTGCCCGGCCTCCGCTATCCCACGGGCATCTTTAACCGCTCGGCTGCAGTGTCCCATGGCCAAGGGCCCAAACTCACCCCTGCAGGGTGAGGGAATGGGGGCACCCAGCGCAGGACCCCATTGCATAGCAGAGGTCTCCGGGTTTCCACGTCTCTGGGTTTCCACTCCTGGAAAGAGTCGGGGCAGCTCCCTCCTCTGGGGACTATTTGATGTCCGCTGTAACGCGGCGAAGCCGCTGGGGTCTGTGGGTCGCCCGCAGTTGGTGGCCGTGTAGTCAATGTCCTCCGGGTCCCACGTGGGGGCTCGGAAACGGTCCAATGTTGCGCCCCCGACTGGGCAGGTCCTGGCTGGCCGTCCTCGTCGTCGCATGACGGCATCCGGCGTTGGCGACCAGCACCACGGTGACATCAGTTAAAACAGTCTGGATCAGAGGTTTTCCCTCCTCTGGGGACCGCCTGTGAGAGAAGACTGGTGCAACAGCAACGAATCCACAGGAAAGGCCCCAGGTCCCGGAGGGAACAAAGCTGACACCCCTTGCTCCCTTCCCCATCTCTCGGGCATTTCCTCTGGGCTAAGGCGGGCAAGTCCCCTGCTAGCCGGTCCCCAGCATGGTCCAAAGATGCCTGCCTGGGTCCTGAGGTCCGGAGCTGAACATGCCATGCTGTTCACATGTCCCCTTTTTGATGTGAGACTATTCCCCGCCGTCAGAAGAGAGCTCCTTCCCTCCATCACCCACTCGTGCCCTCACTTCCAGTTTACAGGCAAAGAGAAGAGGCCGGTGCGGGAGAAAGCAGACCCACGTGGGCTATCGCATCACTGCCTCCCAGGCCGAAGGACTCAGCAGTGAGCTGCTCGCTGGGCCGGCTGTCTCGCCCCACTGTCCCGGGACACGGCAAGCTCTCCCCTGCACCTCTGCCCTTCTTCCCTGCACCGCTTTGTCCAGGGGCGGGGGCATTTTGGCATCAGCCGCAGGCTTTCTCTCCACTTCTTGCAGCCCTCCGCACCCCAGATTTGTGTCTGGAGGGGGGTGTGGACACCATGGGGCTGCGGTGCCACACATCTAAGTCGATGGATGCTTGCAATACTTGGGTATAACACCCAATCGGGGCTGGGGCAACCGGGAGCCAAAGCGCCGTGGTTTCCTGGCACTGCAGTTCGCTCGAGACTTGAGCCGAGGTCAGTGACTCAGAGGCAGCAATAGCCGAGTTCCTGGCAGTCGTGGCCGAGGCGTTGGGAAACGGGCTCCCATCGCGGCCGGCAGAAGCCTAGTGAATCCCATGCCGAGTCATCGGCTGCCAGGGAACGACATAGCAAATGCCCTTGCCCCCGTATGCTCTGCAAGGTCAAGGGCAGGGGACCCCGGGGCAGACATCCCGTGCAAACTCTGCCCTGCAGGCCTGGGGACAGTCATGGCCTCTCTGCGGACCCAGCTCCCTGCGCTGCCAGGAACACCGGAAAGAAACCTAAGCAGGCCAGGTTCGTAGGGTAGATGTGATATCTTTTGTTCGATCGACTATATAGTTGGGGAAAAAATGTTCTTTGCAAGCTTTTGGGCACACACCGGCTTCTTGAGGCATAGAGAGAGTCTGAAGAAAGTGGTTTATGGCATAGAGAGAGTGTGAAGAAGGGAGTTTGTGCCCGAAAGCAGGCAAGAACATTTTTTCCAACTTTTTAGTTGGTCTAATAAAAGATATCACAGCTACCCAAAAAACCTGGTCTGCCTGTGTCCTTAGACCAGCCCAGCTACAACCAACAATCCCAGAAATAATCCTAGGGACCTGGGGCTGGAAGGGGCCCCCGGAGCTCACATCTAGTCCAACCCCCTGCCCGAGGCAGGATCAGCCCTGGGCAAACCAGCCCAGACAAACCCAGTGTCCACTTTCTTAGCAAAACCACCATTGCCCCGACACGACGCAAGACATCACCCCTGAACCTGCCAAGGGGAAAGCGGGGGGGCCGTGGCCACCAGTGTCCTGCTTCTAGAAGAGGTTGCTCAAGAGATCCCATGCTACAGAGGAAGGCAAACCTTTCCCACCCAGTCTCTACCGATTTGACCGGGGGTAAAATTCCCTCCTGATCTTGGATCCGGCATCGGTCTGAGCCTGCGTGGAGAGGCAAGACCCACTAGCCGGGACCCTCTGGGTTTGGTCCTAGCAGGAACACTGGAATAGCCTTGTCACCATCCCCAGGCTGGACTGCAACCAGCACCCAATGGCTCTAAGGGATGCTTAAAACCTCTGACATAAATAGCAGGAAGGGGAAGGGGACAACCAGCAAAGCCCAGAAGCCTGGGAAATCTCCGTAGCAGAGCATGGGTATTGCTAGTAGACTGCAGGCAAAGCAGAATGTGCAAGCTCCCCTCCATCCGTCCATCCACCCACCTCTCTGTCTGTCCATCCTTCCACCCATCCATTAGCCTACCCATTCATCTGTCTGTCTGTACTTCCATCTGTCCACCAGCCCACTGCCCATCTATCCATCCAGTCTTGCCTCCATCCATCCATCCATCATCCGGACACCTCCTGAAGGTAGAGCACTGTAGCTGGACATTTCTGCCCAACCCCTCACTGGTGCCAGCTCTCCATCGTGCCTCTCAGCCAGAGGCCTGGGGTGCTACCTGGCCTCCGGTCCCCCATGTCACCTTGCCCTTCCCCTCTGCTCAAGGACCCCTGTTCTTCCCACTCAATGCCCCTGCCGGGACCCTCTATACAGACCGGGTCTCCCTGAGGTGACGTAGCAGCATCCGCTCGCAAAGAGGTATCTCTCTGGCTCTCCTTCCCGGACACGCACTGCTAAGCCCTGCTGTGGGCTGGATCCTGCTGGTTCCAGGCACACCACAGAGCAGTTACTCACTCCAGCATCCCATTGACATCAGCAGGTCCCTAGCGTGAGGCAGAGGCTTACTCAGCCTCCTTGCTTGGTTTCTGCTCAGCCATTACTCATTCAACCCATCCAGCCCCATCCCCACAACGGCCTGGGAAGTTGGCCCAGGGAGGGGTGAGCACACAGGGTCCATCTCCTCATCCCTGCCTGCAGCTGACTGCATTAGGGTGAACCCATCCACACACGACCCTGAAGCATAGCAGCCTGGATGGAGGTTGACGTGCGTTAAAGGAGCCTGCTGCAGTAGTCCTGGATTGGGGCACATCCTACAGCAGTAACCTGTATTTAGTTGTCCTTGTCCTCAGTAGTGTCCCCAGTTTGTAGGGGCTACTATGTTACGTGGTGGCCCTGGCCCATGCTTTCAACAGGACACATAGGTCTAGAGCTGTAACCCACAGCATAGGGGATGGGTGTTGGTGGAAGAGCTCCCACATCATCGGATCCTAGAGCCGTGGGGCTGGAAGGGGGCTGCATACCTCCCTTTGAATCCAACCCCCTGCTTGAGGCAGGATCAGCCCTGTTCAAACCATCCCGGACAAACCATCATCTAAACTCTTCCTAAAACCACCATCCACCCTGACGCAGCCCCAGACGTCACAGCCGACCCTGCCCCAGGGAAAGCAGGGAGACTGCGACTGCCAGTGTCCTGCTGCTGTAGAAGATGGTTAATATATACTCCAGAGGTCCCAGGCAGAGGCCATGCCCCTGCTACAGAGGAAAGCAACCCCCACATTAAGTCCATGCCAGTCTGACCATGGGATAAAATTCCTTCCTGACCTCAAATATGGCTATTGGTTTGGCCCTGAGTGGAGGGGCAAGACCCAACCTCCAGCTTTGCTCCCAGCAGAAGCGTTGGCACAGACCAGTTGCCACCCCCAGCCTGGGCTGCAGCCAACACCCAGTGCATCTGGGGGAGGCTTAAAAGTACCCTGATGCATGTGGGACAGGGCAGCCAGCAAAGCCCAGAAATCCCCACAGCAGAAAACAGGCATCCCTGCACCTAGTTCCTCCCCAATCACTTGGTCTCCCTCCTCTTCTTGAACCCCTCCAGCAAGGGAGAGCCCACACCTCCCCTAAGCATCTATTCTGAGTGCCATAGCTCAGAGCGCAGCCTCTTGGACCCGGGCTCTCACTGTAGGAGCCAGCCTGAGTGTGACAAGGATTGTTTAGCCATCAGTCGTCCTCTCTGCACGTTCTCAAGGAAGGTATGGGGCATCCAGGGGACAGGACAGGCACCCCAGCACACAATGATTTCCACACTGCTGTGGGCAGCTGGGCACAGCAGTGCTAGGAAAGGGTGGCCGTGGGTCTGCGGGGAAAGAGGATAGGCAGCGCGAACCTAAAACATCTTAGTAAAGACACAAGGAAGGTTTTGATCTGCAAGGGCCTGGGGCAGGGGCTATGTTGGCACGGCAGCTCCAGCTGGGAAGAAGGGATCACGACACCAGCAGGAAAAGGTATTGGCCTCTCCCTTGTACCCGCTGCTAGAGGTATCATTTATGGTCAGGAAAGACCGTAGCTTCATAGCCCTCTGATCCTTGGACCCCAGCACATCCTAGCCGCTGGCCCCTCTAGAAATGCTTCGAGGTTTTCATGGTAAGAGATCCACCCGCTTGTGTCTGGGCCAGGGGGAAGCACCCACCTGTGTGCTGAGCTCTGGAAATCACAGCACCAAATGCCGTTGCTCCCCTCAGGATTTTTGCCCAAGCTGCTGATGTTGAATTGGGAGCAGCTGAAACACTAGCCCATAGTGTGGGCTCGGGATCCAACCCCACAGCTGAGGGCTGAGGCTGCCCATCTTCTCCACCGCCTGGAACCAGGAGGCTGAGCCCACCAGCCCTAGAGTCCTCAGCTGGTCCTTCAGATAATACCTCGGTGCTTACACCAAGCAAACCAGGAAGCGCCTTTCCTGGGCAGACAGGAGGGGTCCTTGGGATCAGCCCAGTGGCCTGACCCCTCCTGGTACCAAACTTCCTACTGGCTTCCCCCTCTGCTCTCTTCTCTGGGGTTTTAAAGCTGTTTTGAAACCTCTCTCATGATCTAAGAGCCCAAAGCTGGGCTTCTCCAACACAGCTGTCTGCTTTGCCTTCAAGGGCCATCATGCCACCCAACCAACCAGATGGGACAAGGTGAAGCCCACCTTGTCTGTGCCCACTGCAGGCAGCAGCTCTGAGGGACAGATCAGCACCACATGGCTGGGACTTATTGCTTTGGAAGTCCCTTTCAGGCTCGCAAAAGTGTCCCTCTTTGCAGATGCAGCCTGGACACATTTAGAAACCAGTCTGGAGCCTTGGCAGAGCCACCCTCCCCACCCCCTCCAGCTGGTGTCCCATGGCCTGCTGTTTTGAGTGGGGGCAGTCTTTCTCCATGTTGTGTTGCCCCTCACCCCACTAATAGCTTCCCCAAGGGCCTGTGCAGCCCCCTTGGATGTCCCTGCTTGCAAGCTGGGATCATTTCCCCCCATTCTCCCCACCCCTGCCCCAGAGAAGACCTGACTCCCAGCTCCTGGAGCCCAGCAGTGCATCTGGGAGTGACCTAGGAGCCTTCAAAGCCCTGCTGGGGAGAGACGAGGAGCTGGCTCCGCTCCTGGCTCCAGATGAAAGGAGCCGAGCCCCCGCGGCTGGAATCGGATGCCTGGGAACCAGCTTGGGGGGCCCATTTCCTGAGCGCCGCAGAGGGGTCCTGGAGCTCCCACATCACTGGTGCTGCTCTGTGTGCCAGGCCCCCAGCTCTGGCTTTCCCCACTCTGGCACCAGCGCCCTGCTCCTGCCTGCCTTTCTGGGTGAGCCCATGCACCTGGCACGGTGGGCAGCCGTGGGTTGGGTGTGCTGGTCCTGCCACCCCACGCAGCACAGGGGGACCTGCACCCGGGCTGAGCGCGAGCCCAGGGCCGAGAGCGGCTGGCTGGAGGGCCTCGAGCGACAGATTTTCCTCATTTTGTCGGAGGAAATTCTATTCCCAGTAGAAGCTGTTTGATCTCCGAGGAGGATGGGGGAAGGGCGGGGAGCAGGGGGTTGTTCCCTCCAGTTGATGGGCTTTATTGGGCTCCAAAACGTCCACATCAGATGTTAAGGGAGAGGAAGGAAGCGGCACGATCCACGCAATCTGGAGACAACTTCAAGGCTTCATGGGGAAAAGGTGGGGGGTGCATGCCACCCCATGGAGACAGCATCTCGGGGTGCAAGCACACGTGTGTGCCTCAGACACGCGTGCCTCCAGCCAGTGCTCGCCCATGCTGCCCCTGGTGCACACATCACGGGTGCCCTCATCTCCTAGGCAGACATGTGGGCACTGACATGCTTCTGTCATACATGTGCCCCGAGGCACACACAACTGCGCACGCACGTGCTGGGCTGATCCGGGAAGCCACAACGCAGCGAGGCTCATTGCACGGATCGAGGAATTGGAAACAGAACGGCCCAGTGCCTGGAGGAGGGTGGTCTGTCACCGTCTCATGTGCCCAAGTCCTACAGAAAGGCGCTGGGCCTTCTGCATTTCCTGGAAGCCTTGGAGCTAGAGAAAAAACCAGGCGTCTTCACAGATGGTCCCGTGGTGGGCACTGGTTTGGGCCAGAAAAGCAAAGGGTAGAAGGCCCAGGACGGAGCATGACGATACAGGGCACGTGATGCTGCCTCTCAACACCTCTGCCACCCTCACCCAGGGATGCTCACTCCAGCTTGGGGGGAAGTTGAATTTTTGAAGCAGACAAGACAGAGGTGGTGGCATAGCCTGGGGGTGCTCCTGGATCCTCTGCACCTGGCCCTTCAGGGCACGGCCACAGCTAGGAGCATCTTTCACCACCTCTATCAGGAGTGAGGCTCCGATTCGGCTGCAGCTGCCACGCACTGCACCGAGGGCTGCCCTGGAAGAGCACGTGGGTATTGCAAGTGGTGCAGAAGGCAAAGGCTTTCCGATGGGGGATCTCGCCATGAGCATGGAAGCCACGGGCTCCTGGGAGCAGTCTGGGGACATGCCGGCCACTGCAGAAAGAGCTGGAGGCAGGTCTGTGAAGACCCACAGGCAGAAACAGCCCCCGGAGGGTTGATGCCTTCCTGGGTTTGCTCTGAAATTGCACCCCCCTCCCGGCAGCACAGCAGCTTCAAGCTCCAGCGCCCACCTTGTGCCCACCCGCAGGCTTTGAAGTCTCCCAGGGAAAACCCTGGTTGCAATATCGGCTCTGTCGCCTGATGGCAGGCCAGGCTGGAATGCCAGGAAGGAAGCAATTGAGCCAAGTGCCTTCATTAGGGCTGCCCAATTAAAGAAACTGAGCAGGGAAGAGGCCGGCGGAGAGCAAGGGGCCCCGTGCAGCAGGTCTCTGCGGGGAAGGGGACTCACTTGTGGCTTCAATAAGAAGCCCTTAAAGGACCTGATAAGGCGGGGGGAGATAGAGCCAGCTTGAAGGGGAAGGAGGCAGGCTCCAGGGTTACGGGTACAGTGAAGCCCAGAGATACTCCTTCAGCGGCAGACAAGGATCCGGCCCTTGCCCAGCCTCTCCCTGCAGCCCTGGCCACCACCCCGGAGAACACGGGGAGGGAGACGCCCGGGAGACTTGTCCCTCTCCGTCGCCCTGCACTCAGATCAAACCAGAGCCATCTTCTGGGGTCAGTCCCAAGCAGTTGTTTCCGGCAGTTCTGTGACTGTCCCCATTTCTGTTTCCATTTCGGTCATGTCTTTGCCCACCTGGTGCATCTAAAAGTCACCCCTCAGCTCCTCTTGTGGCCCTCAGGGGCCTGGCCTGTCAGCTTTTGGGCTGGTCAGAGCCCGCGGCCGGGGCTCAGTGTCTCCCGGCGCTCTCCGGGCCCTGCCCTTCCTCCCCACTGTCCTGGGAAGGATCCTGATGGGGTTATGGGGTTAGGGTGGGACAAAGCAAACAGGGTGGTCACCTCTGCTCCGTTCCCCTCCCTGCTGCACTCTCCTGGTGCTGGTTCCTACCATGCCCCTGCCCCCAGGTCCTGCCCTGGCTCAGGGACCCTGCTCACAGCCAGTCCTGCAGTGGTGCCCGTGGGCTGTGGCCAACCCGGTTCTCTTGTCCCACCCTCTGGCTCAGCCCTGCCAGGAGTGCTGCCCACGGTGGTGCCAGCGTCTCTGCTCCAAGGGTTCCCATGGGCGAATGCCCAGGGCTTCTCTCACTCCCTGGATGACGCCGCAGCCTCCTGCCACGCTGGGGCCAGGCCATGGCGTGTGAGCTGCTGCTATGAATTTGGGGGAATTTTTTTTAATGCAAGCAAGAGCCATAAACAAAGGGCAAGTATGCGCTGACTCAACACACGAGGAGGGGCGGGAGGGGGGCAGGAAGGGGGACCCAGCCATGCGGCTGCATCTGCTGCAACTTGGGGGGAGCTCACCCATCTCTGCTGGGTAGAAGCAACCCTGAGCCGTGACTGCCTGGGCCCCACAGTCTGGGGGGTCCCCACTGCCCTCATCCCCCTGGGCCACATTCAGGCAGCCTCCTACAGAGTCCAGGGCTGGCCGGGTTGACTCATGGGGTGGGCTGGAGATGAGCTTGGATGTGGGCACGTCTCACTCCCCAAACCTGGTGCAGTCTTTGGTGCTTGGGGCTCTTAGGGATTGTCCACATGCCCATTAATGCACTTTTTCTAAAGTGCATTCAACTGAGTATCTCCATTGTGAGTTACTAGAAAAAGCTGCATTAGTTTATTTTAATGCTCATTAAAGGGGTTTTTTTGCGATGCTTTAATGTGCATTAAAATAGGTTAATGCGCATTAAAGTGCACATGTAGACGCCTTAGTCTCTCATCCGAGCAATTATAGCGATATACAGGGCTGGTGTTTTAGGAGCAGGGCTGGCAAGGTCCCTGTGGGCCACAATGTCTGATTGTTTCTCCGTCCTGACCCCCTCATGCCCCACAAGTACCTGCCTGGCTCCCAGCCACAGGGGAGATGGGGCTCTGTGGGGATGGGACAGCATGGCCAGAGCCTCCAGGTCAGCTGAGATGCAGCCACGGGTGCAGCAGGCCCCCCCCCCCAGCCGTGCTACTCAGAAACTTCCAGCCACACCACATTTTGGGTGCAGACTGCTGGGAGACTAGCTGTGGCAAGGGCTGGGGGGGTCTCTGCAGCATTAAGTGCTTATAGCAATTGCTGGGGCAGAGAGCTGCTGGGGAAAGGCGGAGCTGGGTGCCAGGGGACAGGGAGCCTGAGGCCTCCAGCTCCTCTGATGCCACAGCCCACTGCCCCTCTCCCATGACCTCAGCCCTTTACTGTAGCAGGAGCCACCCTGTCCCTGCTGCCAGAAGTGGGTCCCAAGAGCCTGGATGCCTGAGAACATCAACTTGGGAGAGGCCTGGTTGCCGCACCAGGGTCCCTCACAGCTCTAGGACCCCTGCCTCTAGAAGCAGCTCGAGGGACGTAGTCAGGAAGCAGCTGGGCCTGGCCCCGGACCCACCTCCTGTGACATGGGGGCTGGCGGGGAGCCCCGAGAGGTGACTACACAGCTGCTGGGCAGGGCAGGGCAGTGCCACGGCCGTTGTGGGCAGCAGTGGTCACAGTGGGGAAAGCAGGGATTGCCAGGAACGATGTGCTGGCCTGTGGAGCCTGGAGCTGGGCGCAGGGGTCCGCATTAGCCATGGGCCCCTGTGTGATCCCTAGCATCTTTCAGTGTTCTCAAGCCACATAGCAGCTCTACCGCTTGTCCGGACCCCGACTCAGACCCCTTCACACACCAGAAATGCCCTGGGGTGGTTGCTCTACTTGGAGCCGTCTGCAGCCCCCAGCCATGAGCATCCTGGCCCCATGACAGTCTCCCTGCTTCACATGGCTGGTGAAGGGAAGAAGCCTGGATAGTTACCCCCAGACCAATACAGCAGCCAGGCTTGGTCCCTAACCCTGTGCATCAGAGCTCCAGAGCCGTGGCTGTGGCCCCCCTGTATTAAGGACACGGCTGCCTACCAGGGGCCATGCACCCTGTGAGCAGCATTCATCTCCCCTGTGCAAGCCCAAGGCAGTGGCCGGGGAGTCTGGCTCCAGCCAAGCCCTGGCTTTGGGTTGAGGAAGCGAAGGCTGAATCCCCTGCCAGGTCTCCGGGCTGAAGGTTTACACCCGAGCTGGTTCCATCCCAGTCTGCAGGCCCTGCTGGGAAGACTAGGGGCCAAGACTATGGGGGGTCTCATGGGGGCTTTGCCCAAGGGTCGGTGCTTCCTATTCAGGCACGTTGCCCTGGACAGGAGCCCCAGACAGCTCTGCAGAAGCTTCAGTCCCAGCCAGCTCAGCTTGGGGTCACCCAGGCACCGCTCTGCTGGTGCCCCTCATTCCCCTCCTAGCTCAGGCCCAGGGCCCCTTGGCTGTTTCAACCCAGAGCTGCTCCAGAGCAAGCTGCCGGGCAGGCCAGAGGGTGAGTGGGGGTCCTGCATGATGTAGCCCTCCGTGACTACACTCAGGATGCAGCTGAGCCCCACAAACTCATCACACTGGTAATTGGAGCCAGACCGGAGCTGCGACCGGTGCTTTTCACCGCGGGCTGCGGAGCCTTGGAATCCTTCCTCCTGCAGGAACAGCATCAAAGCGGCGACGCCGTTCCAGGGCTGCACCAAAATGAATGCCACATGTCCTAATTACACCCCCCCCCCAAGCCTTCACGCTCTCTGGCTCCGGGACAGAGCAGATGAAGGGGAACAAACATGTGAAGCCTCCTCTCCGCCCCCCACCGCCAAGCCAGAAGAGTCAGCCCTGAACTGGGGGGCCGAGGGGCCCTGACTATAGCCGTGGCCCAGCACCCCCATGCAACCATGTCTTGTTCCACTCTAGGCCTCAATTTCCCCTCTGTGAAATGGAGACCGAACACGCCACGTCAACACACACAGGACACATGTGTGCACAAGCACACGCATGCATGGCCCCTCGCTGCCCAGCCCCCGGCCGATTCTCGTTCTGGCACTTGGGAGGTCCCGGAGGCAAAGACTTTGCTTTACAGCAGGAGTGATCAACTCACCCGCTTCAGGCCAGACCTGGCGTGCCCACCCGTCCAGGCAGCATGGGAGCCGGCAAAAAGCAGCTACGCCCACGTCAGAGCTTCCCCAAGGGACTGGGATGGGTGTTGGCCAGTGGAGGAGACTGAATGATGTGAGGGTCGGCTCTAGGAAGGCCTCACGCACACCACGTGTTCCTATTGCTATTCCTATGCCCTTAACACGTGACACACCTGCCTATGTGCCTGTGAAGGCTGCTGGGCTCCAGTGCAAGTCCACACTGCAGGCCGGGATGTGGGGATCATGCTGGGGAACACGCAGGTGTC
Organism: Crocodylus siamensis; assembly: GCF_052110815.1. Classification (NCBI taxonomy): domain Eukaryota; kingdom Metazoa; phylum Chordata; order Crocodylia; family Crocodylidae; genus Crocodylus; species Crocodylus siamensis. Next base: position 7,038,170 of record NC_143400.1, read on the forward strand.
GTGCACACCCAGGTGTCAGCTGGCTTGCCCCAGATGTGCGCACATCTGTGAGGGCAGCTGGCAGCAGGCTGGCACTGGGGACATGGCACCTGATGGACGTGATCCTGCTGTGCTCAAAGTGCCCCGAGGCAGCCACACTGGATGCCATGTTCCCAGCCAGGTGGCTGGGTCCTGAGCAATAGGCTTGCATGCACAAAAGGGGTGTGTGGACATGTACATGCAGAGCACCCGGGGAGGTCACATGGGCAGCCACACCAAGGCTGTTTGGGGCCTGCGCTGAGTCTGCCTTGGCCACAGCTGGGAAATGGTTATTTCTGCCTCGCCACTGACTCCAGGCCGGGATGGGAAGGAGATGCAAGACTCATGACCAAGCACACCCTGGTGCTCTTGGCCCAGCCTCTCCTCGGGGTGGGCTGCAGCTGTGGCTGTGGCTCCTGGGAAGTTGCAGTGGGGGAAGGATGCAAAGCTGCTGCTCCCAGATCCCAGCCAGGGAGAGGGGACGTTTCAGAGGGGTTTGCAGGACGTCGGCAGCGCAGCCCCATTGGGACCCATGAACATGCCTCTGCACAAAGCCCCGGAGCAATAGCCATGGGTTTGACACAGGGATGTGAGGAGCCGGCTGGGGCTGGGGCCCTGCTCTGCTGCCATTGACATGGGCCAGCAGAGCCCGCGCAGAGATCAGCAGGATGCACTGTGGTGTCCAGCTCATCCCGGATGGACTCTGTGCTTGGATCAACACAGGGACTCTGCCCGGAGCCCCAGACCCATCAGCATGGCACCCAGGAGCTGCACAATGGTCTCCCTGCTGCAGGAGAGGGCAGGGGTCCAGGCACCCCTGCTGTCCGTGCCACATATGTGCTGTGGCTGGGCATCCTGGCTAGAAGGCCCTGTGATGTCTCCCTTTTTAGGCATGGTGCTCCGGATCCACAGCTCTCCTGGAATCTGCCGGCAGGGGAGGGGGGCACAGCAGCGCACGCCCAAAATTTAGGCAACACCATGTCAAACGAAGCAGCGCCTCATTGCCTCTTTAAATCAAAGCCCAGGGGCTTACATATGCTTGTGGCTGCCAAGCAGAGGCACAAGCCCTGGAGCAAGACTGGCCCAGTGCTGAGTTACAGCACAGTACAGGCATGGGGGGGTGGGAGAGGGAGTGTATTTACCGAGACGTTGGAGACCCCCATAAGTGCTGTTTGTGCCTCACTTCCAATCCCTCCAGCAAGATGGAAGAGTCCAGCCCCATGGCGCGGGGGCAGTGAATCACCACAGACACGTGCTTGGAGAGAAGAGAATACTGTATTTCAGCGCTTGCTACGATGTCACATACACATTATACAGTGCAGGTCAGTACAACGCCAGACACGGGATACACAGAACAAGCCCCCGCTGCCAATGACGTCCCCCTCTGGACCCCAGTTCTCATGCAGTGTGTGCGCACACAAAGTGTGGCCACAAGATAGAAACCTCTTGTGCATTTACAGACCCCGTCCAAGGGCTGCTGGCGAGGGGACAGGGGAAAAGGGACTGTTTGAGAGAGGAATCTGAGGCAAGCTGTCGTGGACCTGGGTGCAAGGCCTGGAGGAGCCCTGATATGCTAACAGCTCCCAGGGGAGGACTCTGCACACAGGCACTGTGATCGAGTGGATCTAAGATGGGTTATTTAATGAGTCCAGGGAAACGCGTGTCCAACCTGGGGGGCCACGGTGGAGCTCTGCGTTCGAGGGCCATGGGGTAGGATCCCTCCTTGGAGCCACATAATCTGACTACTCAGAAGTAAATGTGGCTACCCAAGATAAATCCCAGGAAACAGAGGCTTCCTGCAGACCACGGCCTCTGCCAGCATCTCTGCCCTCGGGCAGTTGAGACATTAGGGACACTGTATTGGCCCTGGGGCTGGCTTCACTTGGCCAGGGATCTCTCTGGGGGTGCGGGTTTCTATTCAGCAGATCTCCACGACACTGAAAATCACTTGGATTTCCTGATCGTTTCTAATCAACTCTCTGCATGAACCAGGGATTTTAAGCCAAAGCAGGAAGATTTTCCAAGCTGCAGACAGTCAAGCTAAGCAGCAAGAGATGTCAGGGTCCTCGGATGTGCACGGAAGATGATAAATTCTCCCCAGAAACAGCCCTGAGGCATGGGACAGCCAGTTAGTACAGAGGGCGCTGTGTGATACTGCCCAGCGTGGCCTCAGCACAGTCTTGTGAAGCCAGGCACTGGCACTCTCTGACCTCTGGCCAGGTTCCAGCCATCTCCCACTGCACAGGCTGGCTCAGTGCACTCAGGAAGGTGTTGGCAGTGGGATACAAACAGGCAACTTTATAACTGGTGCCAGGATCAGGCACTTTGAGAGCAGCTGTCAGCCTCTGCTCACTCATTCCTGCCATCTACCCACTTGCCTCTCCTCCCCACTTGGAAAACAAAATCTGTTGACAGGAATTTCTTTTGAAGGGCCACGTGCCCACGCTGCCACTTCTACCTGGCAAACAGGCCTGGTAGAAGGTGGCTAGAAGGTTAAAGCCCATCTACACAGCTAGCGACTACTGTACTTTACGTCAGGACCCAGGTACAAGCCATCATCTCCACTGAGAGGCACCCAGAAATCCACAACTGGCCTGGCCTACGCAGGATCCAGATGTGCCCAGCACTTGCCTGTCTCTCCCTATGCTAGCTGGAACCATTCAGCATCAACAGCCGTGGTGGAGCGTGTACCCGCGAAAGCAAACGCTGTGTAGTGCTACTTGAAAGGTTGCAGTGAAACAGAACACGACTCGCTACAGAAACGAAGGACGCGTGACGCCTGTTAAATGCTTCAGGACAAGTAAGGTGAAGATTGCTTTTTTAAAAGAGTTAAATGCGCACATTCGTGACCCTTCTGAGATTCAAAGAGCTCAGCCTACATGTCGGACTCGACCGAGCTGTGCATCTGGGTGTGAGCGACTGCAAAGAAACAGCTTTGGATGCTCAGAGTTCAAAGGCAGCTCAATCTAACCCCAATACATGGAGCACATATTAATTACCTGCAGCTCAGTGATCTGCATTTGATAGTGTTGGGAGACAACTGCTGCTGTAGGCCACTGCCTTCTTACCTCTGCTCTGCATGGCAGTGGAGAGCTCAGGTTACACTTTGGCAGGAGAGCTTAAAGGAAAAAGCATGTTAAAATGCTGCAGACCTGTGAGAGGGGTCTGGTCTGCCTGGGATGTACCTGTGAGTTTGCTTACCAGCCAGTGGGAAACACGAGGCTCTCCCTAATATAGCCAATCTTGCCCTTGGCTCTGCCAGGACGGAGCCATACCAGATACCTGCTTCCTTCCCATGCCAAGAATCTTCACTAGACACATCAAGGGTGCCTTCTTGGAGCAGGCTAGCAAGTCACCAGCTACAAGGCAAGGACACCCCATGCAGAACCAGAGGCTGCATCCACGAGCTCGTGGGGAGACAGACCCTGTTTGAACTCTCCTGTTTGAGCTCCCAGGGGCTATGAGAGCAGGGAGACATGGGCAGTGAGTCGGGACCTGCTGTGTGCGAGCAGATGGCACCTCTGGTCTCATAACTAAACATGCAGGCTCCCAGGAGGGCAACGAACACACAAGATTGACACGATTAGCCAAACTGTAAGTGGTTGAATAAAAGCAATTAGAAAAACCCCAGCTACAGACAGCCGAGCCAAGCAGAGTTGCGTGGGCTCCCGCTCTGCTTCTCACAGGCCTTGCGCCCAGGCAGCGCCCCTGAGAGCCCGTCCAGACATCCGGCAGCTTCCAACGGGATTGAAATCCGGACCTTAGAAGTCACTGAGGATGCTGATGTCTGCAAACTCGTTCCTGTACCGGTGGGCGTACAAGCTGAGCAGGAAGGCCCACTTCAAGGAGATGAAGCTCCACACGCATGACAGGTAGTAGCTCTTGGGGTCAGTCAAGGCTAGGGAAGAAAAGGATCTGGTTACACACAGACCCCCATTTGTGCAGCTTGTGAGGACAGAGGTGAATCCCACATGCACAACGGGGGCTGGGATCATGCTGGGGTTTAAGGTCCCTCCCCCTGCCACCTTCCTCAGATACGTTGGGTATTGGCTGCAGCTAAAATGGGACTGTGATTGGGCTGTGCTAGCGCTCCTGTTGGGATTAACTCCTGGAGGTCCCGGCTAGAGAGTCTTGCTTCTCCACTCAGGGTCAGACTGAGCAAGGAGCAATGGTAGCAAGTTGCCGCTAGAGAAGCTGAGGTTAGATATTAGGAAACACTCACTAGGAGGGTGGTGAAGAATTGGATCAGGCTACCTAGAGAAGTGGTGCACTCTCCATCCCTGGAGGTTTTTAAGACCCAGGCAGACAAAGCCTTGGCTGGGATAATCTAGCTGGGGCTGGTCCTGCTCTGAGCAAGGGGTTGGACTAGATGTGACCTCCTGAGGTCCCTTCCAACCCTCATTTTCTATGATCACCATAATGGGGAATCTGGAAAGAGTTTCACCTCATGGTCAGACTGGCAGACTCTGGGGGGTTTACCCTTCTCTGCAGCATGGGGCTTGACCCTCATCTTTGGCTCCAGTGCACTTAACACTCCTTGAAGCAGCGTTTCTCTCGGCTTTATCTGTGGCAGGTTTGGGTGCTTTGGTGTCCTTTGGGCAATTGGCCTTTGTGACAGGGCTGATTGTGTTGTTTTAGGACTATGTTAGACAGGGACGGGCAGGGTAGGGATGATTCTGTCTTGAGCAGGAAGCAGGACTAGATGTGCCTTTCAGAGCTCCCTTCCAGCTTGACTGGTCTGATTTTATGCTCACCTGCCAACGACACAAAGGGAGGCTATGGGAAACCTTGGGGGCAGGGCAGGTAGGACAGCAGGGCTTGCAGTACAGCAATGCTGCTCAGTGACTGGCAAGGGACACTGCTCCATGCCTGCCTGGCATTGAAAACTTGCTCCTCTCGCGATAGGATGCCCTTGTTGCCAAGGGCTAATGCCAGCCAGGGCTGCATTAGTAGAAGCACCGTCAAGGGCAGTGATTCTTCCCCCCCCATTCTGTATTCGTGAGGCCACATCTGGAGTCCTGTGTCCAGTTTTGGGGGTCCCACTACAGAAAGGATGTAGACAAATTGGAGAGAGTCCAGTGGAGGGCAATGAAAATGGCTTGGGGGCTGTGGGACATGACTGGTGAGGAGAAGCTGAGGGACCTGGGCTTCTTTAGCCTGGAGAAGAGAAGACAGAAGCCTTCAACTCCCTGCAGGAGGGGTTGCACAGAGGGTGGAGCTGGACTGTTCTCAGTCGGGGCAGATGACAGAACAAGGAGCAATGGGCTCCAGTTGCAGCAAGGGAAGTTGACGTTAGATATTAGGAGAAATTTTCTCATGAGGAGGGTAGTAAAGCACTGGAACAGGCTCCCCAGAGAGGTGGTGGCATCTCCATCCTTGGAGGTTTTCGATGCCTGACTAGACAAAGCCTTGGGTGGGATGATCTAGTTGGGGCTGGTCCTGCTTTGAACAGCGGGTTGGATTAGATGGGACCCCCTGAGGTCACTTTCCACCCGAATTTTCTACAATTCTCTCATCTGACCCCCACAGCCTCGCCTGGAGCTGTCAGTGCATCACTTGATATAAGTGAGCTAAGGGGGAAGCCCAAACATGAAGCACTGCAGGCTTCACACACATGAACGTTGCCAGCTTCAGAATTGGTGACCTGCCCTGTGTAGGCTTCAGGGAGCCAAGGAAAAATAAGTGCCAACATGCAGCCTGGCACAAGAGAGAGTGGGTGCAAAGGACTCTTTCCCCTGCTCCAGGACCTGCAAATGCAGTTCTGTATGGCTCACAGGAGAGCTCAGTGTTGCTAAATGCCTTTCTAAAATCAGCAGCTTGCTTATATGGTGTACATCAGCCAGCCCCTTCCTGCCCCTCCCATGACTAAAGTTGATCCTTCCTACCATCTCTGGGGCCCTCAAAGGCTCCTACATTAAGGTCATATAGTTAAGCAACTGAGACCTCTGTCACCCTGCTCTGGAGCACAAAAGAGGCACAGTGGTGTGGAAATCAAGGGCCTAGGCACAAGCATTTCAAGCAGGCACAGACGAGAGCAGAAAGCAGACACCCAAATCTCTGCGGGACGGGACCGCAGGCTGCTCAGGCTAGGCCCGCACCCAACGTGGACCCCTAGAAAGCAAGGTCTCCCCAGCCAGTATCGTGTTCACGAGTCACTGGGGCAAGGATCCTGCCTCTCTGGTTTAATGCCAGTCTGTTTGGGGGTTTTTTTTTTAAAGAGAACTGCAGGGCACCAGAGGCTGAGAAGGGCAGGCGGCCTGAGCAACTGCAAGGCAGATTCATGAAATGTCCCAGGCCTAGCCCCACAAAGCCACAGGTTCACTGGATGTGACCTCTACCCAGTCACGTAAGCTCAGGTCTTTCCACCAGACCCTCCCCAACACACAACTGAGCTAATTCCACCCTGGCTGGAGCCTACTTACACTGGTGTTTGGTGATGGCCAGAGCGAGAAACGTGCAGAATCCCACCAGGGAGAGGGCTGAGAAGAGGATCCCGATGCAGAGGAAGAACCTCAGCCCTTTCAACCAGGTCCTCCAGTAATCCTGCACATACATCACATGCGTGATTAGGGCCCAGAGCGCCAGAACACCTGCTCAATCAGACAGCAAGGGGAGTCAGTGTCACGGATCGCGCAGCAACACAGAAAGGCGTCTACAACAAGTATACAGCATCTCCCGCCCCGCACACCACTTAAGAGCATCCAGGCTTTGCAACACCTTGACTAACCCCCACCCGTGCGTATATGAAATAGGATACACTTTTCCATTCCATGCTGATGCTGGGCTTATTTAGGGACTGGGCTATTGAGTTACTTTTTACCTTCCTCACTCTATGAGTGGCCTCCAGCCCTATATGAACCCACGCCCCCCAATGCTTGCCCTGTATATAAGCACTGAATCACCCTCCTGAGACCTCCCAGTGGGGTCTTGCTATAACAGATTGCCTTCCAAACACTAGCTTGGGACTTTGCTCACATTATTTGAGCTTCAGGGAGAGAGATCAGCTCAGGCTACTGGCCCAGGTGCATCCGGGAACCGCTGTCCTGGTCCCTGCCACAACTCCCACGGCCTGGGCCCTGCTTTTCCAGAAGACTTTGCACTCCAACAGCCCTTTCCTGCTTGAGTGCCCAGCTCCTATTGATCTCAGTGGCATGCAGCACTGATGCAAATCTTTGCCAGGGGTCTGAAGCTGGAGACTGGCACGGGCAGCGAGTGACCCCCTGTAAAAAGCCCCAGGGGTGGGGAGGAAGCAGTCTTTGGGGTAGAAGCTTGCTTTCTACAATAGCCTTTCATTGTCAGGTGAATGAGGCCGCTGTCCTCCCTGCCACCCCCTTAACCCTAACCCCCGCTCCCCAATCTCCTGCCTCATTCAGTCTACAGCTTTCTACATCAAACGAGGTACCAGCCCCCACAATCACTGTACTACCCCGATTCACCCCACCCCAGAGCACAAACGGGGAGGGTTATTAAATGGTATGCACCAGGGGGGGAAATACTCTCATGTGGCTGCCCTTAGCTCAGGCCTAACCAGAGGCGATTGCCACCGCAGGGAATTACAGGAGAAAGGACATTAAGTGTTTAAACAACAGGTGCTGGTCCCTGAAAGAAGCCTCACACCCAGACTAGATCAGGGTGTGCCCAACCAGAGCCATCTCTGCAGCTTGGTCTAATGAGCTTACACATGCCTACCTCTACGCTGTGGGCATCACTACCAGATGCATGAGACTGTTGAAGGAAAGCAGACCACAAACTCTCCAAGTCCAGGAAGGAGGATGCCCCAATACGTGAGATCCTACCTCTATAACACGCTGTTCCTGGTCACTGCTCTCATTAATCTCCCCTCCCTGGCAAGCCTTTTAGTTCTTGCCCTCCATGCCCAACTTGCTCTAAAAGTAATCACGGAGAAATAAAGCTGGAAGGGACCTTCGGAGGTCGCATCTAATCCAACCCCGCTTGTGGCTGGATCAGTCCTGTCCAAACCGTCCTATACACACGCATAACCTAAACAGCAGACATCACACCCGAACCTGCCACAAGCAGAGAACCACGGCAGCCAACGTCCTGCTGCCGTTAAAGGTTGTTAATATGTGCCCGTGCCCCTGCTACAGAAGAAGGCAAACCCCCAAGTCCGTACCAATCTGACCCGGGGGTAAAATTCCTTCCGGGCCCCAGATACAGCAACCGGTCTGACCCTGAGCAGAGGGGCAAGACCCTCTAGCCACGCACCTCTGGGTTTGAGTCCCAGCAGGAGCTTTAGCACAGCTCAGTCCCCATCCCCAGCCTGGGCTGCAGCCAGGCTCTCTAATAACTCAACAAAACACTTAAGCATGCTCTAATGCGGGCACAGCAATCAATTCTTTCCTAATCCTCTTGGGAAAAATGCTGCTAGTAGATCAAGGGAAGAGACTGTTCAGCACTGGGAAGGTCACATCTGGAGCCCTGTGTCAAGTTTTGGGGGCCCCCACTATAGAAAGGATGTGGATAAGCTGGAGAGAGTCCAGCAGAGGGCAATGAAAATGGTTTGGGGGAGCACATGACTTGTCAGGAGGCCGAGGGAAATGGGCTTATTTAGTCTGGAGAAGAGAAGACCGAGGTGGGATTTAATAGCAGCCATTAACTAGTTGGGGCTGGGCCTGCTGGGAGCAGGCGTTGAACTAGATGTGACCTCCTGAGGTCCTTGCCAAGCCCTTGTTTTCTATGAACTCCCTGAAGCAGAGTTGCACTGAGGATGGAGCTGGACCGTTCTCAGTGGTGGCACATGATAGAACAAGGAGCAATGGGCTCCAGTTGAAGCCAGGGAAGTTTAGGTTGGATATTGGGGAAAACTCGCTCACTAGGAGGGTGGTGAAGCACTGGTACAGGCTACTCAGAGGGTTTGTGGCATCTCTATCCATGGAGTGTTTTAAGACCCGGGGAGACAAAGCCTTGGCTGGGATGATGTAGTTGGGGCGGGTGCTGTTTGGAGCAGGGGGCTGGACTTGATGCGACTTCCTGAGGTCCCTTCCAACCCTCCTTTTATCTGATTCTATGAATAGTTGTTCTCTTTTTCTCTAAAACCTTAAACAAAATATCAAAGGGATGAGACACCCAACATGGGAAATTTTCAGGCCAACCCATCGGTCTGGCATGGTTTTTCTAAGCAACTGAAAACTGAATCTCAGAATGGTCACTTCGCCTGTAGGTGACACGACCGACTCCATCTGTAATCAGCTATTTCTCTGGTTTAGGTCTCAATAGTCAAGGGAAGCTATGAATGATTCTCCATGGGTCAGGAGTCACTTAATCATCAACCTCTCATCACAGCGCTAGTTTACAAGCAAGAATTTGTTATTCTTGGCTGGCTTTCCACCCTGACGCATTCATGTCTTACAGGGTAACTAATGGGCATAAACTCTTTGCAACGTGCCACCTACATTCATATGTCATTTTAAGAACTACGTGGACTTGACATGCCCAGGAAAATGCATTCGACGTGGTACATAATGACACCAGGACTTGAAAGGCAGTTAATTTGGAGCAAAGGTGCCAGAAACTGCCTTGCACGCCATAAAGCAAAGATATGTCGCTAAATCTTGTGGCTAATCTTGCTAGCTCTCTTTCATAATTAAGCAGGGTCACTGAACACTGTAATGGAGCTAAGAGAAAGGCTCCTTTGTCTCCTTAATGCTACACCAACCGTCAAAAGTGGCAGTGCAAATCCATTGGGCTTGGCGTTAAACCCACTAACTTTTTTTAGCTAGTTTCTAACAGGCTTTCCCGATAACACCCAGCCACTGGGACAGCAATGATGCTGGATTTACTTAAAGTGTTGTAGATATGCAGAGCACTCTGCTGAGATGCATAATGGTTAAACACAATGCCAGTCTCAGTTACCTGGTACTTACATTACTCTAATGAGGGGTTATCTGCAAACTCATTACGTGGATTAAGCTGTTTAAGTGTATAGCATCTTTCATCCCTGCTCTCTACTTTGTAGCACATGCCAACTGTACTGCAGTTAACTGCGCCAGACACAGTGAAGGAGGAAAATGTCTGATGACTGCTACTGGAAGACATGGAAATGATGGGACCTAGTCCATTTTTGAACTGGTAATGCCAAGGCAGCGAACAGCTTCCACCTATGCTATTTTTGGCACATCCTTGACATCAAGTGGCAAAGCCAACCTGTCAACCATCACTGCAAAACTCAAACAACGGTGCCTATACTGGCTTGGCCATCTCCGCAGGATGGACAATGGGAGCATCCCAAAGGACATCCCATATGGGCAAATTACAGGTGGGGAGAGAAGAGTAGGGTGCCTGACACAGTGCTTCAAAGATGTCTGCAAGCAGAATATGGCGGCTTCTGGAATTGACCCAAACCTTTGGGAGGTCTTGGCAGGAGATGGGACACGATGGGGCTCCCTTCTCAATCATGGAATCCAACATCACAACGAGAAATGGTTACTCAAATTCCAACAGAAACGTGCCAGAGGGGAACAGCCTATTACTACAGTAGCTCCTAACACCTGTGACCACTGTGGCGGGACGAACATTGGCCTTTACAGCCAGAAGAGAAAATGCACCACCAGTCACTAGAATAGCTGCAATATCCACCATCGCTCGCTGATGAGAGGATGCCATATGGCATGGCAGTAAGCGGTGCTGGTGAGCACCCAGCACCAAGGATACCCTGGACTTTGTGAGTACTGCTTGCATAAAGCACGGTAACGTGCATACTCTAGGTACCTGGCCTGCTCCAGTCTCAACGCTACTCCCTTCAGGGGAATTTGCTAGCTACGCAGGGAAGTCCCAGGCCAGAGTGAGGAAGTTCTGCTAAGCACCTGGCTCTCGGGTTGGTTAAGTTAGGGAAAACACAGTCTTGCACCCAAAGACCCAGGAAGAGAGAGGCAAACACTCTTCCAAAGGGGCCAAAGGGGCAGGAAGAGCTGATGCAGAGTGAAACCAGGATATGCGAGGGAGGTGGAAGCAAAAAGGCAGAGCAGAGGTGGGGAGGTGGAAGGTGCATCCCCAGCCCAAAGCCTGTAAGAACAGAAAGGCAGACCTCGCCCCCTCGCTGGCTTCCTGTTTATCTGGACAGGCAGCATCTAGGTGCTAATCCTTAAAGCGGCTCCAGGCATGCAGAAACTTAACACCACAGATCTTGCTCAGCCAGCTACTGCTGATTTTACAGGAGATACAGCACCCTGCGTGCACACAGTGGCAAACGATCACCAGATACCAGCGCGGAGCTGTGGTTAGCAGGAAGACCCTCCCTGCTCTGTGAGCCCACGGAGAAAGCTGTTAAAACAAGCCCCACTTGAGGCTCGGTGGACGTATCTAGCACTGGTAGGTTAAACTCCTGCTCGAGGCTCCATGTTGCTTTTCAGCTGGCTCTTTCTGAGGAAGCAGAAATTCAAGTCACATTTAGAAAAACAAGACAAAGGGAAATTTCAGGTTGACAGCTTGCAAAACACGAGGGTTTCCTCATAGATGGTGCAGCTGAGAATGAGCTGTGCCAAGTCATTGCGTTAAATCTGCTTGGCCGAAGCGCTGACTCGGGCTGCCTGTCCCTCCCGGACCAGCGACGGGCTGAGATCTCACATGACAAACTCCTTCAGCACGTGAAGAGTCACTTGTGCTGCTTTTATAACAAAACCTGACCTTGCATTTTTAAAGGCCTGAAAGAAATGACTTGGCAGCTTTTATGCGTGTGCTCTGGAGTAGCCGGTTCAGACATGACCAAGCGAAAGCCTGGATGACTCGCACAATACTGACAGTGCAAAGTAGGTCGCCGTGCATCTTGAAGGCACATCCCAAGGACTGGTGTATAGTGATTACCTTCAGACTTGTCTCCACACCTGTTATTAACCCAGGGAATCGGGTGTAGGGTGGCACGTGGGAACAGCAGTTGACCTGCTTCTTTCTCCAAAGCCATTCGCCAGCCGTGAACAAGGGACTCGCCTTTAGACATGGCCTTGCTGCAAGCTGGTTGCGTATTTCTGTGCAATGCAAACTTCTCTAACAGGCTCAAGGCAGCCAAAGCCCAGTCTTGGGATTATGAAAGTAGGTCAAAGGGATTCATGACAGCCTGGAATCTCATATGCTCATGCTGCCTGTTCCCAAATTCACAGAAGTGGGAGCCTCAAAGAGAAAACAAAAGGCATGTCAGTGCCATCCTGCAGGCTGCAAAATCTGACAGTCCTTGGCAAGTGCAATAGCTGTTAAATCAGCATGAACTCACTACAGTATTTGAGATTTAAGATTGCTTGATGTTCTTGTACTATTTAAAGCTGAGGGTCAGGGCAATCCTGAATGATGCTGATGTCTACAGTGTAAACTGGCTCCCCTCACACACCATAACTAAGGGTCATAGCAACCCGACAATATATTCATGCTAGTTTCACCGAGACTCTAGAGATGCAATATGCAGATGCAAAACTTAGCTGCCAAGATTATTCAACTTTAAAATTCTCTTGAACATCAGCTACTCCCTCTCATACAGATTTTAAACCAAGATCAGCAGAGCCGATTATACTCCAAGGAAAATCAGTGCAGGGGCACATGTTACTGGGGACAATTCTGCTTTTACTGCAGAATCGGATCAGCCCGGCATGGCTTCTTCCACATGCTGCTCACATTTTCAAGATAATCAGATTGCCGCAATGGGCACATCATCTATTTGCCTGTCTGGATAATGCTCCCACACCCCTGATACTCTGAAGATGCAGCAGAGGCTTTGGAGGAACAAGCTGCAGTAAGAACCAGAGCTTGCAATGAATTTTACTTGACTGCAAAAAAGCCACAAGGCAGGCAGAACCTGAAAACAATTTTGAGGTCCAACCACATTCCCCTGGGTGCAGGTGGCTGGCCAGAGCCTGGAGAAGCAGTCTCCTAAGTTAAAAATGTCAGAAGTGACATCAGGCCACAACAGCAAGCATTGATTTGGGAAGAGTAAGCTTTCATCTCAGAGTATTTTTTTAGCCTACTAAGCCTCACCTTAACAAGGGTTGCCTCTCTGTCCTAACTCTAGCAGCCTGGCTTTGAATTCCTGTGTTGAAAGCGATGATGTTGTAGCCATGGCAAGTCCCGTAATTATATACAAGAGGCAAGGATTTCTTAGGGTGATATCGTTCATGGCACCATTTCATCAGGACCTGATGGAGAAGGTCTTGCATTTAAAAGCCTGTCTAACACTGTCCCAACAGTTGGTCCCATAAAAGACACTGCCCAAAGAAATCCTTGCCTTTTGAATTTCAGAGAAGCTGTGTATGGTGTCCAAATTGAACCGTTTGCTAAAAGCCTTTTGCACAGAACAGCCCCAGGGATGCTGTGATGAGAGGGGGTTTGGTCTCCCCTGTGGTGTTGATGGATGCCATTTCTTCCAGAACCCATAAGAGGCGGACCTTCCCGGGGCGGATCTCTGTGCTGGGGTAGGCAGACTAATGAACTGAATGGCCTCTTCAGGCCTGAAAGCATCTGAGTCATGCCAACTGCACAGGACCGGTCTCAGCTATATGTGACACGTTTCCAGGCAGCTCAGTGTTAAGGTTACCTAGCAATCCTGCCGCTTGCACAGCAGTGGGTCTAAGAGGCATTCTTTGCACTAATGGACTCTGGGCTGCTTAAAAGCCAGCATGCAAGTGTGCAGGCCGCACAGTTCACGAACAACCCTTCTGAAGTGCCATTCCTCAAAGGCCAGCACATGCCTTTCTGCTCATTACAAATCAAGTGCTTTAATCCAAGTTGGATCAATAAACTGCTGAGCAGAAAACAAGGGGGATTACGAGATGAGAGCCTCCACAATGAAAAATAATGGGAACAACAGCCAATAGACTGGAGAATTTATTGTAGCACTTTTGGACAGCGTTTATAGCTTCTCTGAAATTCAAAGCCTAATTCTAGAGAATTAGGACCAGTGCCTGCCTGAAAGGTAGCCTTCTTTGATATGCTCGGTGAATACTTACAGTAAACGAAGTCTTGGATCCCTTCCCATCCACAGGAATCCAAGGCATGCTAGATCACAATAAAGGCAGTGAGGCTTTATCTAAGAAACACAAGCAGAGAGCAAGAAGACAGGACAAAAGCTGCTGCTGGAGCTTGCAAAGACTCTCTTGCCTTAACTCGTGGGATGCTTGTTTGACACCCCTGGCTTAGGTCAAGTGGAAGTAACTTCAGACTCCTCACACCTACCGGAGGCTGCAGGAAGGGAGAAGCATTGTCCTTCCAGACTCTGCTCCCTACCAGCTATGCATAAGAGCACCAGAACAGGGAAAGGAAACAATGAAAGCCAGCAGATATCCCATAGGCCACTGCTACTGCTTTAAACCAAGCAGCAGCTATGAACCTTGTCTGAAGGATAGCACAGAGATGTGAGATCAAGACCTACTATTCTTGGAATAGGCCTGTTGTACTCCAATTTCTTCTCCTTTTTCAATATCTGAGCCTGTTCAGGACTGGCTCTGATATGCCTGAGATCCCCTTTGTTGGATCTCTTTTGGATCCAGGGAACAGTCAATATCCGTCTGCAGCACAGAGTCTCGAATGCTTGCAATTTTCTCTTGAATGCTTTCCAAGTGTCCAGCTTCCACAGCTGTGCGTTGCTCTCAGTGCTTTGAAGACTCTGATCTTGGTATTTAGCAATAGGCCTGTTCCTCCGTATCACATTCAAATTCTTTACCACTGCCCGAGCTTTGCCAAGGTCACATCTTACCTCACTTACTGTCTTCTGCTAAGACTGCACGCAACTAGGCAGAACCCAAGAGTTGTTCCAAGGGCTCTTTACCTACATGTAGTGTGGCTCCTTCCCTGGCTGGGTCAGCATGGAGCCCTTTGGATCTCACCCTCTGGAATATCCTGTTATGGGTTTACCTTTGCATCAGGTCTCTCAGCTCCCCCCATAACAGTGTTCTGAAAAGGGAGCCCCTTCCGTGATGCTAATGAGAGAAGCAGCCATAGTGCTGCTCTTCCAATAGCAGGGGCACACAGTCGCCAGAAAGACTATAAGCACTTCTGGCTCATGGCTTCATGTGCCCTGCATAGTAGAATCCCATCCTGCCTGCAGCATTTGGACAATACAGCAAGCAACTGCAGTCATGATGTTTTCTTCCTCAAACTCTCTCTCCTCTCCAGCTGGACTGGTTTCCTTCTTTTCAGGACTGAGAACTGTGGTAGCACGGTGCTGTTTACGACACATCTGAGACATGCTTTGCTGGAAAAGTCTTCTTTGAATGAGGACTTATCTATGCATGGGGTTATGCAAGTCGGATATTCCCGAAAAACTCCAGGGGTGGGGACTCGCTGCTTGCAGAACAAGCGGGAGGCCTTTCCCGTTTAGCTTAACTCACTGCTGGGTTAAGAAAAGGCAAGTACATCTGCACTGCAGCCTCCTGGGGGGGCTGCCAGAGTTAAAGGAACAAAGGGCTTGTGAGCTCTGACAGCAGTCATGACTGCGTTGGGATCTCAGCGGGAACACATGACAGCTCCGGATGAACACAAGGCCTGTGATGCTTGGGCCTGGCTTCACTTTGATGCACGCGCTGTCAGCAGCCTGAAGACAAAAAAATCCTCTATGTGACAACAGGGCACCCTGGGAGCCCAGAGAAGAGTCCCCACAACAAGATTAGGGTCACTGTGGAATAAGAAGGGGTTGAAATGGCTCTGCTCTCCCATCAACAGGAAGTACGCCCTGCACAGACGGGACCACGACCCCGCTGTAACGTGGCACAAGGGGAAGGTGAGAGCACGCCTGAGCTTTGTATGCTCTACCAGACCAGCGATAGTCAAGCAGAAGATCCTTTCAAGGGTGCCGCAGGGCGCTACGCAACATTAGCACGGCTAGGTGTGCCAACGTGATTCACAAGGTCAGAACAGAGCTTTCAAACAGGAATTCACGGTGTTAAAAGCCTGCTGACCTGCTGCAGATGTGCTGAGCTCTTCACAGTAGGAGAATTGCTCTAGTGTTTTTCTGTAATCAAAAAAAAAAAAAAGAAGTGAAAGCTAAGAACTGGGATTTTTTGAGGGGTGCTTGGCATCTAACAGGGTCGAGACTACTAGGCTGACTCCAGCACTAAAACAACAGGTGCCCGAGTCAGCTGCATACCTCCCCACAACTGCAACCAGTTACTTCGGTGAAGCTCCTGTGCTGAATTCACATAGACAAGCGGCGTCAGGCCTCCACAAGTAGCACTCGAACAGCAGTCTGGGGAATCTTCACTTATAATCTTGCATCCTTCACACTCGGAAACATGTCCCTTTTCACGTATGTCCCCACAGACTGCCTCCAAAATGGCCCAGGGCTAAAGACGATCATTCCACAAAACACAAATCAAGAGTATTTCCTACTCAAAGCGACAGAAAACGGTTGCATCTGAAACAAAGATGAATTAACCTAAATACACAAAGCCTCAAGAAGAGGCAGCAGACCTAGACTTCCAATGACAACTGACAGCAAGTCAGGAACAGAAGCAACAGAAGCTGACTTTCTTTCAGTAAAAAGCCAACTTGGGTATTTTGACAGGGTTTAAATGTGATATTTATAATAAGCATAAACAAACCAGCTCAAAAGGCAGGCTGCCGCCAAGTTTGGTGAACAAGTTTCAATGGAAAAAAGGTGGATAATTAACCTCTGCATTTCGAAAAGGTAATTCCAAAGCTTCCCATGTTTGAGATAACGGAAGCAAGCATTTTATTTTCTCTAAATGAAAGAAACCCAAACCAACCACTCCCCATTCTGATTTTTCACCGTTCTGCGCTACAATCATGAAGATCCGTGCAAAGTCCGAGCACTTCACTGTCTGATCTTGAACCAAGCAAGGACTCAAGCATAAAGCTGCCAGAAATAGCTCACTGGACAGATGACAAAGCGCGCCTGTGCATGGACACACGCAATCGGTGACATTTTCGTGCTAGTGAGTTCCCAACACTAGACACTTAAACAACAATTAAAACACAGAATTGTTCATTGGCGCTGTACAAATTTCAGCTAACCATGAACAATGCTATTGTGAGCTCCTGGCAAACGTCCGGGGAGAACGAGATCTGAAGTACATTGCACTCAATAAAAAAAACCGCCTTGTGCTAACGACCTTCCCAACTGAACATCCCACGCAGCCGATAAACGTAGATGTTGCCAATGCTTCAGGAAAAGTAATTGTGTTTAAGAGAGCCTAAGAAGGTCCACTCCGAGCTCAGGTTGTCACTCTGAGCTTTTGAAGACTGCGCCTTGCCAGGCTGGCATTTCTTCCATCTCCTTGACTGGGAGACGTGTTTCCTTTTGAAAGCTCAAGCCGAAATAGTTCAGCTTGGGCCGTTATGGGAACGAGTTAAAAAAAGGCTTTTTCTGTTTGCTTGTCTAAACAGCTCGGATGCCAAAAGAACCAAGATTCAGAATTGCAATGTGTTGGGAGAGCAGTCCTCTGAGAACAGCTTTTGCATGTGCCGGCGGAGACTGGTTTTGATTTGGTCAAGCTCTAATCCCATAAAATTGCATTTTGGGCATGTGCAGTGCAAGCCAGCCCATTTTTCAGCGCTTTTGGGTTCAGAGGAAAGCAGGCTGCACTGCACATGTGCAGGAAGAAAGGCACTTGGCATCTCATGTCTTTGCTCAACGCTTAAGTCTGCCTGATGGGTCGTTTTCTTAGCAGCAGGAAATAAGATTTATACATTTCAGATGTTTTGGGCTTCTAATGTTCCACTTCAAAAATCGAACAAATATTATTATTATTTTTCCTTGGCACTTCACAAACCTGTAAGACAACAGGTCTTGCCCTCTAGCAACTTAAGGCTGTCACTGAAAAGTGATGGAAAAGGTGCACGAAGGTAATGATATTTTCTTCTCTCTTTTTTTTTTTAGCCTATTATCTTTGTTTCTTAAAGCTGTGCAACCTTCACCCAAGACATAGGCAAGGAATTTGTGGTATTTTCATGAATAAATCTGAATTAAAAGACTAGCGACGTTGCAGAGCCTTTTCAAAAAACTCTTTTGATGTTCATTTTGTGCGGCTATCAATTCAGAACATACATACCCGAGGGCCTAGATAAGTTACTAGGACCTTAGGACAGCCAATATAATATACACCTGCTAAACTGAAATAGTAGAATTAGATTGTGTCCATCAGTTACTCGAAAAGTGCTTTAAAATGTCTCTAAGAAGTGCTTTTCTGTACACGTATCCGCTTCTTGGCCATTGTTCCAAAGGATCTGGTGCAAATTATGTTCTCAAAGCACGAGAGTTTTGTAGGCTTTGCCAGAAAGATCTGAACAGCTTGGAAACAGTCACTCCAGTCTCTTTGGAAAATAAAATGCATTTGGTGTCAAGACAGAGAAAAAAAAAATCCATCCAAGAGAAAATTAAAACAGAGTCAGAGGGGGGGCTGGGATATTTAAAACTGCACACATCCTGAAGTCATTCTGTTTTACTTCTCTCTCCACCCTCCATGCAAGACTCTAAGCTATTAATTCAGAGTATTAATTCAACCTTAAAACATAGTGTAAGAAGGAACAACCCCACTGCTGCTTTTCCTGTTCAGAGCAATGAACCATCAGTAACTGGAAGTAGGTAAAGGGTAGCCACACATGTCAGCGGAGATGGTCCAGCCTTGAGCAGGGGGTTGGATTAGATGCGATCTCCTGAGGTCCCTTCCAAAACGCATTTTCTATGATTTTATGAGAAATTTGACCCAGCAGATTTAAAGCCCCAGTACAAAATGAAATGGCAAGTCACAGAGACAGCTGGGATTTAACTTCCTCACTTGCTTTTCAGCCCCTTCAATATGCCGCCCTTCGGGCTGCCGGAGCCGGGTCCTTAGCTTGGTCTGTTGAAAAGGAGCCCGTGGTACAGCTTACCCTGCGTTGATTTAAGACAGAGGTTGGAGTTTTCAAATCCGGAGGCCAAAATCCATATTTAAGTATTAGTGGTTGCTTTTCAACATACGGCGCATCCGTGAGTCCCAGGTAAGCGGATGCAAGGGGGCAGCTGTCCAGCTTTTCTGAGATAATGTGATAACTGCAGACTCTTGGAAATTAGGGGCTCTGCGGGGTCTGGTCACAACTGCTAGCTCTAATATTATATAAAGAGCACAGAGCTCTGAGTTTAAATCTGTAAGAGGAACACATCAAAGAGAGTGAAAAATGACAGCCAGCAAAGGAAGGGAGATTAGACGGCAGAAGCGGCAAGGAAAGAGATATTTGGGGTAATCTAAAAGATAGGCCAAGCACACTGACTGTATAAACTGATTACAGAGAGGAGGCAGCTTGGCAAGAGGCAGAAATAAATGATGCTTCCTACCAAACTGTTAAATCATGGGAGACAGACCAAAGTGAACCTCAGCCAGACAGGGGGAAGCATCTGGATAAACAGCCTGGGAAAAGGGCTTGATGTCACAAACAAACGAGGAGAGAATTAATGAAAAAGGATGACAGGCACTGAAGCAAACGAGCTCATCAACATGACAACTTGGGATCTGGAACACGCCGATCCAGAAAACCGGAGGAGGCAGAAGAGACGGCTGAAGCTCGATAAAACGTGCCCGAACAAACAGGCAATGATAAAAGAGACTGGCAGGCAAAAATCGTCGCTAATGGGGAACTGCTCCAAAGATACTAGCTAAGCAAATTTGTCCCTTGGACCTAAGACAGCTTCAGGTCACAACAGCTGGACCTGAAACTCCCTGCTCAGGTGCCTGGATGAGGTTTCAGAGCTTATAAAAGATACATTTAGGTGGAGGAGCAGCAATTTGTGCGAAAACCAGTGATTTCAGTCTATGTCTGGATCAGCCTTTTTTTTCTACCGGGATGGAAGAGCTGCGGCGCTGCAAATGCTGCGTGTGTGCATGTGTGCGCGCGCGCACATGTTGTGTCACGAACTTCAGCTAATGAATGGTCATTTTGTATTTGCTACCCTGAAAACGCATGGAATTACAGAGCATTTGGAGAAGAGTGGAAGGGCACAGGCTACAAGCCCTACAAGGCCATCAGCGGCCTGGTCAGTCTATTCTGATCATAACTCTTAGCTATTTAACGAAACATGCCGGAAGCAAAATTAAACCAAAAGCCTGCATACCTGAGACTCAGGTGGCCACGGCACCTAAATGCAGTGGGTGTTTCTCAACCGTACACTAATTCTCACTTGGATCCTATGACCCCAGAACACGGTCTGCCCTTTAATCCGCTGAAGCATCCAACTTTATCTGCTTCCCTATAACCAGCTTCTTTTCCATCCAACTCACCAGACAGAATCACAGAAAATGAAGAAGGAAGGGACCTCAGGAGGTCACATCAAGTCCAACCCCCTGCTCAAAGCAGGACCAGCCCCAACTACATTATCCCAGCCAGGGTTTTGGGCTGGACCAAGGATGGAGATGCCACCACCCCTCTGGGTAACCCGTTCCAGTGCTTCACACCCTCCTAGTGAGAAAGGGTTTCCTAATACCGAACCTAAACCTCCCTTGCTGCAACTTGAGACCAAGTTCAAGCTCTACTGTTCAGCACACACATGCAAGCTGTGCTGTATGGCACACAAGCAGATACTCCAGAAAGGCTATTGGTAAGTAAGCCTTTATATTTTTCCTTATCATGCCTCTCCGGGTTTGTGGTCCTGTGGTCAAGTTAACTAACGACTGTAAATGTTAGCCTAGGTTCTCCACAAATATTGGTTCTGGACACATTCCTAGAACTTGGCCTAAGGCAAAGCAAGTGATTTTCAAGCTTCTAACTCGAATAGACAGTTGTGTTAACGGATGCTCCCAGCGTTAGCAAAAGGACCACAAGCTTTAGCCTGAACAGCCTCAGATGCTCGCTGCGTGATATGGAAAACTCTTCTGACCTTTCACACCAGCCCCCCTGCAGGAAGCAGATTCTTGCAATCCCTCTGCAATGTGGAGTGATTCAGAAAAGAACAGTTTCCTCATAGCTGTTTTGCTATTGAGGATGCTGAAGTGCTTTAACCAGGTCAGCAGGATGGGGAAGGCAGGCTGCACCTCTCCGTAAAGACTGAGGTTGCAAAGATGGAGCTATGAAGCGGAAGGTAGCTGGCTAAAGGGAGTATCTGCATCCTTCATATCACAACTGCCGGCTAAGTCTTTGCCACACCAGACACAGAATCAGCAGAAGACTGGCTTCCTGGAGACAACACAGAGCACGAGATCCCTTCAGAGCAGAAAATACCCTTTCAAACAGGAAATACTTAATCAGACAGGCTGGAATGAAGAATCACTCCTTGCTGCACCTATGGCTGATTACCTTGGTGGAGCCGATAGAAGAACCCACTCTCTTTCTGCTTCACACCCCAACAAAATGATTAGCAGGGATCCTGTTTTCTTCCCGATTTAAAAAAACCCCAATTTTTAGTTAAAAAAGTAACCCCAAATTCTATTTTTCCATGATTTAAATGAAATGCCACTAATATACAGACATACACATATACATACAGATAGAGTGGTGCTTCATTTAATTGTGGAAAAATTGTGGATTTGGGTTTATTTTTTATTTTTCCAGCCAAAACTTGGGGGTTTTTTTTAAATCAGAGAAAGCCAGGATCCCCAATGATTAGCGAAACCCAAGACTTTCCAAAGTGACTGTGTGCCTAATACAAGTGCTCTAAAGGAGTCCAAAAAGCAGAAGGGTGTTACAGCTTACTGCTTACTCCATACCTGGTGGTGGGACCCAGCCAAAAAAAAAATATCACTGGCCCCTTTGGAATTTAGGGCTTATTTTTCAAACTGCACAACCCCAGCAACACCCAGTCACCTCATTACTGATTCAGAGCTAATCCAGAACTTTTTTTTTTTTTTTTAATGAAACAAGGGCAGAGATGCTTTTAACTCTAAGCTCCTATAAGCCACTTCGGTGATGGAACTAGCTAGCTTCAATGCCTGGTTTACCACCATAAAGGTTCAAAATCTTGGCTTTTTAAAACTACTCCCCGCTCCTCTCCCTGCTAGGGCTACTCTCTGTTATTAACTTGAAGCTACACTCATCCAAGTACCATCAGTCAGAGGTTACGAATGCCAAAGAACATCTCCATTCCTCACTAAAGCCCTGCACTGAGAGAAAATTGCACCCACCGTCCAACCTCGGACCCTCTCAATGTCAAGAGCATCTTGGCTAGGAAGGAGCCATGAGCTGCTGCACTGTTCTGGAGATTTAAAGCCACACAAGCAAAACCAGCGCCTGAGGACAAAAAGACTTGGGAAGTAAAAGGAATGGGGTCTGTATCACTTCAATTATTCCTTTCCTGATTTCCAGTACTCAGCCTGAAGTTATTTCAGGGGTGCAATAATTCCTCTAAGCAGCACGTTCTGGTGAGGATCAAACACGAGAGTGAGTTCAAGTCTCACCAACAGTGCTTTTATAAACTGGTAGTTCAAAGGACACCCGGAGAGAGCTCAGATCCTGCCAGGAGACGTTTGGAGGGTCTTGTGCACAAAGTCAAGAGAAATTCCTGCCGCAGACCTTCCAGCTTTGGAAAGCTCTGCATCTCCAACGGGACTACAAGCGCCTGTAAACCAGAATGAAGTCTGCAGTTAAACCCTGTCTATAGCAAGGAACTTTTTTAGCGTGTTAGCAGACACAGCTATCCTGGTGCTTGGGAGCGTTCAGAGCCTGCGCTGGATCCTTGCTTACATCAACCTCTCAGGCAAACAGCGTCCAAGTTCCAGGTAACGTTTAGAGTCCCTTTCTGACATCAAGAACCTCCAGCATTTCCAGAATATCTATAGATATATCCGTATGATCCCGGCTCTCCCAGAGTTAGATGTTTCTCCCAAAGATATTACTTGCCATTTAGCAATTGCATTTATTTCCACGGTCTGTCTCGCACGGTGCCACTGTTCATCCTGTGGCTGAGCTACACAGCCTAATTCCCCTGCAGGAAGAGATCATCTGATCCAACCAGACAGCTTTTCTGAGCGGGCAAGAATATAACAAGAGCTGAAGCTAGACAAGTTGAAACTTTGGACAAAGGGACAATTTGTGAGGAGGAAGGGAATTCACCTTGTTTCTAGGCAGACTCTCCACCACTTCAAGTCTTTGAATGGAGACAGAACATGTCAGTAGAAAATACAGACAAGCAAAATCACCCCACCCCAGTGGAGACTAGGAAATCCCTCTGGTGGAGACTTGCTTACTCTGGCACAGGAGGCAGGGCAGACTTGTACCTTCCAGACTAATCAAAGTATGCATGTGATATTATCAGGGATCCTGGTTTTAACTGATTTAAGAAAATCCCCAATTTTTGGGTTAAAAATGTAACCCCAAATTCACATTTGTCCATGAATAAAATGAAACACCTTTAATATAGATGTATGTGTATATGTATATGTATTTCATATAGATGTATGTGTATATATAAAACACAATCTACTCTGGTTAGTCTATAAGGTGCCAATCTACTCTATCTTCTACTTGACTTCAGACTAACATAGCTGGCCGCATCTTTCAACACAGCTTAAACCAAATCCCTTAAGTACCTGGTAAAATAGAGTAAGTTATGGAGCTGGACTGTTCTCAGTGGTAGCAGATGAGAAATGGGCTCAAGGAGCAATGGGCTCACATTGCAGCAAGGGAAGCTGAGGTTGGATATTATGAAAAACTCTCTCACTAGAAGGATAGTAAAGCACTGGAACAGGTTACCCACAGAGGTGGTAAATGCTCTGTCCTTGGAGGCTTTGAAGACCCAGGCAGACAAAGCCTTGGCTGGGATGATGTAGTTGGGGCTGGTGCTGCTTGGAGCACGGGGCTGAACTAGATGTGACCTCCTGAGACCCCTTCCCACCCGAATTTTCTACAACTCTATGAACCATCAACAGAGTCCTTCTGCTGGTACAATCACGTCTAAGTTACATTTCCGACTCCAGGGCCGAGTCAGAGGGCGACGCCATCTTTCTAACACGCCTGGTGCTGACAAAGCTTCCCAGCACAACCCCACTCTGCAGGAGACCCCCCAACGCTTCCCTGAAACCCTACAAGTCCTCACGTAGACACCTGCAGGCTCAAGAGCTGCTTCTTGGCACTAAAGCCCCACTTGCCTGGATCGTATTGTCACCACGCAGTGCTACAGCTGCAATAAACCCAGTCCCGCCAGCATGGGGTGCCCAGACACCCTAGATCCACCCCCGGGGGACAACGGGGGAGCCCAGGCTGAGCCTACACCGCACCCGTGTGCCAGTGGCCTCCACCAGCGCAGTGCCGGCAACCCCTCGTGGCCATGGAGCCCCTGGTGCCCAGGCCTGGCATGTGACTGCCCCCACGACGGGGTCCTGCCAGGCTCACCCGTGTGAGGGCACCGGGCAAATGCTCCTTTTGTGACCCCCCGCCACTTCCCTGTGGGGTGCTACAGAGATCACAGGGGGGCACAAGGGTGGGGGGCAGCAGGGGCTCCCCGGAGGGGCATGGGGGGGGAGCAAGCACTCCCCATGGGCCACACAGGGGGGTTGGGGATCCCCCCGAGGCTGCACAGGAGGCTGGGGGGGGAGGCACCTCCAAAGAGGGGCCCAGGGGGGCACAGGAACCATGGGGGGGGGGCTGGATAGCAGCTCCACAGGGTGGGGTTCGGGGAGCAGAGAGCCAGGCTGCATGGGGGCAGCAGGGGTCCCCATGGGCCGATTGGGGGTTGGGGCAGGGGCTCCCCCAGGGACCCAGGGGCAGAGGCTGCATGGGAGGTCTGGGGCTCCCATGGGGACAGGGAAGGCAGGGGCTGCAGGGGGAGCCCAGGAGAGGGGGAGGGTTCCCGGGGGGGGGGGCAGGGGCTGCGTGGGGAGAGATGTGGGGGGTCGCGGCCGCCGTACCGGAGAGCCCCCCCGCGGCGGCCGTGGCGGGCTGGCGGAGCGGGGGCGCGAGGCCCCAGGCGAGGAAGGCCGAGAGCCCCATAGCGGTGCCGAGCGCGGCGTAGGCCAGGCGCAGCGCGAGCGGGCGGCCCGGCGCCATGACACCGCCCGGCGGGGGGAGGGGGGGCGGAGAGCGGCCCCTGGCGGCCGGCGGCGGCGTCACGCGCGCGACCCCCCGCCCCGCGCCAGCCACGTGCCCGTGACGTCGGCTCGGGTGTGCGCAGGGCGCGCGCGTGACGTGTGTCGCTCCTATCTCCTCCGCGGTCGAGGAACCGGGCCGGTTGCGCGTGGCGTGCGCGTGCTACAGGCGGCATGGCCCCCCCGCGCCCCGCGCACGAACAGCACGTGCGTCGCGTGCATTCAGACGTGCAAGAAGTGACGGGGTCAGGCTGGCCGCTGCCGCCGACACAGCGACTGTGTCACAACCACGCGCAGCAGTGTCTTCCCTTTTTCCCGTGTTCACAACCACGCGCGACTGTTTGTCTCCCCGTGTTCACAACCGCGTGTGAACAATTTCTTGCCCTCTTCCTGGTCACGACCACGTGCGACTTCGGCTTCTTCGCATTTTTCGGCGTTCACAACTGCGTGCGACTGTTCGTCGGGCCATCTTCCCGTGTTCACAGCTGCGTGCAACGATTTGTCTTGCCACCTTCCCGTGTTCACAGCCGCGTGCAGCTGTTTGTGTGCCTGAGCCATGCCAGCAGCACAATCGCGTGTGCGACATGAGTGTAACTGTCACCTGGCGTAGCTGTAATCAGTGCTTTTAACGTCTCCTGTTGTTCGGCGGGAGGGAAAGGGGCTTCGTTGCCATTGTGGCACGGGTCCCCTCAAGGCAGAACCCAGAAGCCTTTCTCGAGCGCTCCTGCGCCGTGCCTTGTGTCCGCCACTTCTACCGCGGGACCAGGCCAACCCCCCCAGTGTGTAACTGGTTTCCTCCTACTTGAAAAATTCCTCATCTTCCTTAATTCTGCCCCCGGGGGCATCTCCTTGTTACCGATCGCTTCCCCAGGGAATTTCCTGCCATTCTGATGCATCTGATTTAGTATCCGCTTCCCCTTTCTTCCCTTTGTTACACACGCGCTTTTAATAGCTGCTTTCACTTCCCGCCTGAGGTCCGTTGCTTATTCAACCACCATTGTCTTCTTTCGCAATTGTGGGATTGTGGCTTTTGGGGCATCTAAAAAAAACACGTTCTTAAATAGTTCCTAGCTTACGCGTCCGCAGGACGTGATTGCAAAACTGGCGGCTACATGGCCCCCTACCCCCCAGGAGCTGCAGAGGCCGGTACCCTGCTGAGAGCCTGGGAAACAGTTATTTTGCCGATTCCAAAAATTCAGACTTTTTTTTTCCTTTGAATTCCCCGTTTCTGTGTATGGGCCAAAGGGCAGATCCAGGCAGCTGGTATCTTAGCTCCTGCCAGCTGAGGCTAGATGTGCCTGCTTGGTTGTGCGTGCATGTGTCTGTAGAGCTGTGCGTGCACATGCGCGTGTGCGCACGCACGTGTGTACATGTGTATGTGTGTGTGAGTGCAATAGGAATTTAAACTCTAGATGGCAGCATCTTCCTTTAGTTACTATACTTGGTTACAGGGAGAGAAACATCTGTTTGTCATTGTCATTGCTGGTATTATCATCATCATCCTATTATTATCATTATTATTATTACTACTGTTATTGTAACCAAATTACGTTACGTTATTATTATTATATAATTGTTATTGTTGGTATTATTGTTGTCATATTATTATTATTATTATTATTACAATTACTATTTTGTGGCTTTATGCAAACATACAGGATAACAGAGGCCCTGCCCTAATCTGCTTATCATCTGAGATATAATAAGCTAGGGTCTTATGCCTTCTCTTGGGCAGACATCAACCCTGGCTGATGGACTGTCCCCAGGGGAGCTGTGTATTTTCTCCATCCGGTCACCTCCAGGGACTTGTTCTTGTATCCACCTGTTTCACTGGATAGCTTCATCCTCCAGCCAAAAGTCCTATCCCCTCCTGAAACCTGCTACAGCCTCCTGTTGATGCAGATGTCCCTTGTCTCTGTCCCATCCCTACCAGTACTTCCACACCTTGGTGACAAGAAGAGCGCTGTGTATTTGAAAGCTGTCCCAATGGGGTAGCTGGTCCAATAAAAGAGATCCCCGCAAAGAAATCCTTGCCTCTCTCATAATCCCTCGACCATCCTGTCTATAATGGTGCTATAAGGAAAGGAGAGATAAGATGTCAATTCCCTTTTGCAAGTGGAAAGTCGGAAGAAGATGGGAAAGAAGGAAAAGTCAAATCAACACTAATTTTCTATGATTCTGTGAAGCTGCCGATTTTGTAAAAAAACAATAAATAAACTAGAGGACTCGATCAAATAAAACGTGCTTCCTGGAGGCTTAACCTTCTCACTCTCCTCCTTCAAATCCCTCTTTAAAGCTTTCCCGTGACGCTTACAGAACTCCTGACAACCGTCAGGCTGCCCGGCACAGGGCTCCCAAGACTGCTTTGTCATTCCTGTGCTGAACTGTTGGACAGTGTCTGTCCTGTGTTCATGGATCATGGAAACCCAGAGGCGCGGGGCTAGAAGGGACCCCGTAGCCCGTATCTAGTTCAGCCCCCTGCCCGAGGCAGGATCAGCCCTGTCTAAACCAGCCCAGACAAAACCCATCCTCTAAGCTCTTAGCAAGACGTTGTCAACCCTGATACAACACCAGGCATCATACCTGAAATGGCTCCTATAAAAAGCTGCTTAAGAGGTCCCAGGTAGAGGCCGTGCCCCTGGACAAAGGAAGGCACTCCCCCCCGTACCGATTGGAGCAGGGGTAAAACTGCTGTATTGTGTATTTGTGCACACCTTGCACTGTGGGGTCCGGGTGCATGACTGCGACTGAGCACCGCTCCCATGCAGAAAATCCTGTTCGGTGGGGAAAGCGTTTGTGCTCCAGTTTCCAGGCCTCTCTCACTTCTGGCCTTCTCCTGCTGCAGGGGGTCACAGGCTGCCCTGTCTCGGGGCTGTGAGCTGGGGTGGTGGATGCAGTGAGCCGGCTCCTTGTTGCAAGCTGTACCTGTTACTGAGATGCCTGAGCGCTGACAGGAGCCCGTCTCTGTCTTCCTCCTGCTGCACCCGGGATGACTCTGGGGGCTTTTATTTTATCCGGAGAAGTCCAAGAGAAGCCAAAGCAAGTTCCTCTGAACTATATGCTGGTTTACTGGGATATTAGCAATCAGGATACATGACTGAGAGCTGGGGAGACCACACATCTCTTGCTCTGGAAGGGAGCAATTTTCTCCTCAATGCCAGCCTGAGCCCACTTCTGACCTGCTCACCCCTTTCCTTCTGGTGTTGGCCTCCTTCTTGTGCTCCTTTTTCTTCCCAGGAAGGTGCTTTTCCACCTCCTCAGGCTTTGTGCTGCCTGGGTAAGCAAACAGCTCATTCGGTCATCACTTTTCTTGTGTTGGGGTTCAAAAATAATAGCTCTGAAGATGCCCCATTCACTGCCCTGCCTGGATGCCCAAGGGGATTCCTCCACGTCCACAGCATTAACTGCTCCACGGCCCTTCAAAGCCTGTGAGAAAGGAGAGGGAGAGTCAGATCTGCCCAGGCCGTGGGAGCCAGGGGGCAGCTGTTTCACAGCCCCTGGCAGAGCCGACCGGGTTCGGATCTCCAAGGGTCAGCATCCATGCCCCAAAGGACCAGCTCTGCTGCCATGTAGAGGACAGCGGCTCCTACCAGAGGGTCAGTGACCCCTCTTTGGGAGACTGGACTCCCCAGGGAGGAGAGAGGCCACCGGGATAGCGGTGGAGGCGGGATCCTGCCCTCAGGTGAGGTGGGCTTGTGCTGAGCAGGTGCTTCCCATGTGGCTGCCTAAGTTGTGGAGAGCTGTGCAGAGCCAGAGATATCAGGGGGCCACAGAGCCCGGTTCTCCCAGCCACCACCGTGGGCTGCAACCTTTCCCTGGGCATTCGGTGTGAAGAACCCAGAGGCAGCTTTTGGCTGCAGCTCTCCCACCTCATCTCCAATCAGGCCTCTCTCTGCACAGGTCCAAACTGGAAGACCGTAGGGTTTGGACACGGCCCCCGATAACAGTCCCAGCCCAGTCCTGCTGCAGAGGGCACCAGGAGAGGGGAGGGGGCCGGAGGCAAGGTAGGACCCCCCTGAACAGCGCGCTGCCATGAAGAGGGTCCCTGCTGCTGTATTTCACAAGCAAAAACAGCAAGAGAGGGGAAAGCCGCCAGGCTGGGCAGGGGGCCGGCATGGATCTGCAGGGCTGGCCACTGCCTGCTAGGGCTGGCCGTCGGGTATGCGACTTTCTGCAAGGCTAGCAGTGAGGAAGGCCAAGGGTCTAGGCTTGATCCTGGGCTCCACACACAGTGGATTTCAGTCTCAGACTGAGCAGCCTGCGAATCCGGCTTGAGAACAGCTCCTTGCCTCAGTTTCCTTCTGTGTGCAATGGGGGCAAGGCCAGCTTGGCTCCGGCAGGTGCTGGGTGGCTTTGTTCATGGATGTGTATAGGGGATCTGTAGACTCGTAAGGCTTGGAGGGGCCATGACAACCCTCCAGCCAAGCCCTAGCATAGCTTAGTGACTCAGGGGGGAGCCCATGAGCTTGGGTTGGACTCCAACATATGTGCCAGCGAGCAAGGTATTTGGCTCCCAGCTCCAAGCTCCCAGCTCCTCCAACTGCTTCTAGCAGTCATGACCATCCCCGGGGGTCGCTTGCTGAGTTTTGCACACACCCACAGAGAGGCTGCAGTGGCTCGTGACCTGCCAGCCGTGCCCGTCCTGCTCTGGATCTAAGTGAAGACATCTCGCCTGGCGCCGATATCCCGGTGGTGAGCCCAGTCATGTCTGCCTCCACCCGTGCAGCTCTTCTCGCCCTTCTGGTGCATGCTGTAGCTGGAAGGGCTGCTCCACCAGACCTCATCAAGGGACATCTCCCGGGGGCTGCCTGGCTTGGAATTTGAGGGGTTCACATCAGTAGAGCCCGTCAGCTCTGGGGAGCCGGCTGGTCGGAGGCCTAATCCCCCAGCCCTGGACATGATGGCTCACTCAGTGTAGTTGCTGTAGATGCTCCAGACAGGTGAGACCGTGTGTGAGCCAACCCCTCTCATCCTACCCCCACCCCGGATCTCATCAGGCCAAACCCCAGCTGCTCGCTGCACCGTGCAGAGTCTCAACCCGTTGCAGCAGACGTGATGCTCTCATGGCAGAAACAGAGCAGCCCTGCTGGCACCAAGCCACTAGCAAATGACCCAAGCCCCCAGGGGCCTGCCAGGCGGCTCTGGTACCCAGTCACATCTGTGGGAAAGGCCAGGCCTGGAGCTATAAAGAGAACTTACTCCGCCGCGTCACAGACTCTCCTCGGCGCTGAAGCGGGGCGTGTGCTGCTTTCCCACAGAAAGCCAGGGCTGGCCAGCTGCGTTCCTGGAACGGCGCTCTGTCCTGGGCTTGATTTATGGCGGGGTCCATGCGGGGCTGGGGCTGTGCATCGCCCTCAGAGAGCCAGCGGGGCAGAGAGCCAGGCAAACGCCCCAAAAGGAAGGGCTGGCTCATTGCCTCCAGGCTCTGTCTCACTGCTGCGGGGTTTCCAGTGCAGTGGGAAGCTGGAGCTGGGCTTGAGGAGGGGGATAGGAGGCCCCTAAACCCTGTGCCTGGCCTTGCGTGAAGCCCCCTCAGCTCAGGAGAGGTTTATGAACAGGGGGATGCTCCGGTTTGGGAACTTAAAACAGACAGAGCATCATCTTTACTTGGCCTTGTGCAAATCAGGAGGTGCCCGCTGACATCCACAGCTGCCCAGTGCAAGACTGGTGCAAGGGGGAGTA
Source organism: Crocodylus siamensis (assembly GCF_052110815.1). Taxonomy (NCBI): domain Eukaryota; kingdom Metazoa; phylum Chordata; order Crocodylia; family Crocodylidae; genus Crocodylus; species Crocodylus siamensis. The sequence continues at coordinate 7,068,811 of NC_143400.1, forward strand.
GAGGCAGGCTCGGGAGGCCCTTGCTGCAGGGGTGAGAGCTTGGAAAGCAGGTGGCTGTCCCGGGAGCCTGAATGTCAGGGCTGGAGGAGGAGGTCCCAGGTGCTTTCCACACCCTGCAATAGCCCATGTCCCTGACTATCTCCTGTACCTTTGCAGAAGCAGCGGAGAACCCCAGGAATGGACCCTGCTCTCACAGCCACCCCACAGACAGCCTTTAGCCTGACAAGAAGAGGGGACCCCATGGGAAGGGCTGCACAAACAGGCAGACCAAGACTCTCGGCCACAATGAAGAGCTCCACTCACCCCTACGGACCCCGCTGTCCCTGGCTCAATGCAAGCACCTCCCTGCCAAAGGGCCTTCCCACTGACAGCGATGCCAGCCTCTCCCCCGTGGCCACCTGAGCGGCCTTGCAATCACCTGGATGACTCCCAGACAAGATCTGCTCCTAGTTTTCCGGCAAGTTAAAGTCCCTGCAACCCCCTGGCAGTGATACTCCGTTAGGGCCATCACCCCCTTAGCTGTTCTTGGGGTTAGAACGGCACCGGCCGCAGCTGTAGGGGCTGGCTAGAGACAGGGGGCAAAGGGCAGGTTGGGCAGGAGCTAGCTGGAGTCTAGAAGCCACACAGCAGAGGAAGAATGTGAATTACAGGTAATGCCGTTAGGACTGGTCCTGCTTGGATCAGGAGGTTGGACTAGATGTGACCTCCTCCGGCCCCCTCCAGCCCTCAATGCTCTATGAATTCTCTCCTCTTGGGTTGCACCCTTGCCAACCCTATGGACAGAAAACCTGGAAACAAGCTTGAAACGGAGCCATGGATGGTGCAGCAGGGCAGGGCACGGGCAATTCCCCTGCATTACCACCAGATGGTATCCACGGCCTCTGGATTGCTGCAGGGAGAGGGGTGAATGAAAGGTGCAGGAGCATTTCCTCCTGCAGATATAAGGTCAGATGCCTGGGGTTAGGCACTCAGCAGAAGCAAGAGGCTTCCCACTGCCCCGGCAGGGCCTCAGCCCTTGTCTTCCCTGTCCCTGCAAGCACCCTGGCAGGAGCGATGACACCTCGGTTCCTGTTTCTAGTCTCAACCTGCTTCTGTCCTCCCCAGGGCACCGAGCTGTGTAGGGCAGGGGGTTGTTGTCTCCTAATAATCCACTCTGAACAGAAACTCTGGGGACAGGGCTGTGACTCGGGGGTGGTAAAATCTGATGCAGACAGCAATGATGAGCTTCCAAGGTCCCTTCCAGCCCTAGTGTCTATCTATGAATCTATGACTGGTGGAAAAACCAGAGAGCAGCAGCTGAGCCTGGGGATGCTTGGAAACATGGAAACCATCCTGTGCCTAACACTGGACACTGAGTAGGTTCTTCGATGACTTCTGTAGGGCCTAGACTGGATCCATTTTCCTGCTTTCCCAGCATCTTCCAGGATGTCCTTTTTTTTTTTTTTTTTTAACTCTCCACTGTTCAGTCACCATCTTGATCCAGGCTTTGAGCATAATTTGGATAGGGGAAAATCCCCCCAAAAGATCCAATTTCAACAAAAAATATCAATGATGTTGCAGTCCCCTCACCCCCATGGACAAATACCTTTAAAGGTCATTTTACAATGAAAAAGCCACTTTGCTTTGCCCCTCTGCTCAGATTCAGCCCAATCACCGTATTTGGGGTTAGACTGATAGAGACTAGGGAGGGCTTTCATTTTTCTCTGCAGCGGGTGGCGGGGGGCATGGCTCTCTTCCTTGGATCTCTCTGGGGCACTTTAATAACTGCTTCCTGTCCTTGCAGCACCAGGACATTGATTGCGTCCTCATCCCCCTGCTCAACCTAGGGCAGCTCAGGGTGCTCATGGTGTTTCTAGCAGCATGCCTGCCTGCTACATTGCAATGGGGTCAGAGCCATAGAAAATGAGGTTTGGAAGGGAGCTCAGGAGGCTGCATTGAGTCCAACCCCTGCACCAAGCAGGACCAGCCCCAACTACATCATCCCAGACAAGGCTTTGTCTAGCCAGATCTTCAAAACCTTCAAGGATATAGATGCCACCACCTCTCTGGGGAACCTGTTACCCTCTTGGTTAGAAAGTTCTTCCTAATATCCAACCTCCACTTTTGCTGCAACTTGAGCCCATTGCTCCTTGTCCTGTCACCTGCCCCCGCTGAGAACAGTCCAGCTCCATCCTCTTTGGGTTGATCGTGTCATTTTAAGAAATAGGTAGGCAAACAGTCCTGGAAGATAGCTGATATAGGGAGCGGGCTGGATTAGATGTGAGCTTCTGAGGGCCCTGTTAGCTTGTCTGTCCTGTGTGTCTGTGATTTAGTGCTCCAGAAGCGTTCCTGTCCAACAGCAGACAAGGGTTGAGGGATTTGGGAGGGGGGGTGGGGGGCGCGGCACTGCATCCTGGACTGCCACACTTTGGAAATCCAGAGGTATTAGAAACCTCTGCATAACCATAAAGCATTCCTGTGCCCATGCATTGAGGCTGCAGCCCCAGCGTATTTGCTTCAATGGCTTCCCGGGAGGGTCCGAGAGGCAGGTCCCAGAAGGGAGAGATCCATTCCGATGCATGCTCCAGACAAGAGGCAGAGCAAGCTGGGGCCAGGCCCGGCGGCTTCAGGAGATTAATTATTAGTCAGAGGCCAATAAAGCGAGCAAGTGAAGTATGGTGATAAAGACGGAGATAAAGCAGAGCCATTACACTTGCGTTTTATGGCAGGGTAGGAACCCTGTTTAATGGACTGGTGAGAGCTAACCAGCTGGTGCAGCTGCTCGCGCACCCAGCCAGTTTAGCCATGTGCAGATGACGTCTGAATTGAGGACAACCTGAGCACACGGGGAGCTGCCGCGTAGCCCGGCACCAACCCACATCACATGCTGCCTTGAGCCTGCTCAAAGCACTCTGCTACCTTCTGGCAGGCGGGCAGGGCATGCCACTGCGTCCCTGCAGGAGACACCAAGGCCTTGTTTTTCCATGCAGGTGTTTAAGCAGCTCCCCCAACCCAGCAGCTCCTGTTGGCTTTTTTATAAAAGGTTTCCAAAGAGCCCTGCGTGAGCAGGAGCATCGCCAGCAGATGGAGGGCAGTGATTCTTCACCTCCATTCGGCACAGGCGAGTCCACATCTGGAGTCCTGTGTCCAGTTTCCCCCCCACACACTTCAGAAAAGATGCGGACACATTAGAGAATTGGTAATGAACATGGTTTGTGAGCTGGGGCCCATGACTTGTGGGCAGAAGATGAGGGAACTGGGCTTATTTAGTTTAGAGAAGAGAAGGAGGATTTAATAGCAGCCTTCAACTCCCTACAGGGGGGTTGCAAAGAGGATGGAGCTGGACTGTTCTCAGTGGGTGCAGATGAAAGGACAAGCAGCAATGGACTCATGTTGCAGCAAGGGAAGGTTAGGTTAGATATTAGGAAAAACTTTCTCAATAGGAGGGTGGTGAAACACTGGAACAGGCTCTCCGGAGAAGTGGTGGACTCTCCATCCTTGGAGGTTTTGAAGACCCAGCTAGCCAAAGCCAAGGCTGGGATGATGTAGTTGGGTCTAGTCCTGCTTGGAGCAGGGGTTGGACCCTGAGCTCCCTCCCAACCCTCATCTTCTATGATTCACTGAATCTATGAACCCAGCACTCTGCAGCATCTAGCTCCACTTGCAGGCTGTGGGTGCCATCGGTTGATGCCGTCCTGCATGTCCACACGTGAGGACTCCTGTGAGGCTCAGGAGGATGCAGCCAGGCTGGGCTGCTCTGCACACATCTCTGTTTGCCAGCACAGCTGCACCAGCCCAGGCCATGACCTGGGAAGCATTTGTCAGCTGCGTTGGGCTCCAGCCTGCTTTGTTCTTGGGAGATATTTCCAGGAATGTGGGTGGAGGGGGGGAGATTGGTAGGTGGGATCCTTCTCCTTGAACATGTCCGCACTTGGAAAACAGCCACCTGCAATTCTCCAAGGTGGAGCGATGGCAGAGAGCTCAGGTTATTCTGCACCCCTGTTATCATCTCACCCTGGTCAGGATGACACAGAGGTAACAGTGTCAGCACCTGGAGTCCATTAATGACCTCACCAGGCTGGAACTGCCCAGGGGATCCCCATTCAGCCAAAACCAGGGCTCAAGACTTCGATAGCACCGGGGGCGGGGGGCAGGAGATCGGCATCATTAGACTTCTTCCTTCTTGCCTACCTGCTTTTAATTGCTTTCTGATTTGCATGTGGGCATGCCCATACACTGCAACGACTTCTTGCACATCGCAGCAGACGACGTATGGGCCGGCTCACGGCGAGAGGAGCGCACACTGCGATGCAGCCAGGAGTGTTTTCCATTAGGAGCGTTTCCAGGGGCCTCCTCCCAGCCACGCCTGAGCCAGCAGCCTCCCTTGGAGCAGTCTTGGCTGCCTGCCCCACAAACAAGCAGGGTTCTTCCACCGCGGGGGCTCCCGGGGAGCGGGCGAGGCACCAGTGCACGTGGGACAGGGACGTGGGAAGCCAACTCTCACAGTCCAGGCTCCAGCCCTATGCAGGAGATGAGATGCCTGGCACCCTACTCCCCCTGTTCTCCGCCACGATGAACAGAGGCACCAAGGATGGTGTGTCTGCAGCCCGTTGCAAGCAGAAGAGCCTGGTTTGCCTTTGGCTTTGTGCTATTGCAGTGGGGAGGCCATGGTTTTGGACTTGGCCAGAGTCTTGCTATGGGCGGGGGACGTCCAGCAGGGTAATTGTCTCTGATATGTCCTCCATAGGAGGTCTATATTGAGCAGATTCTTTTTGGTATTGGGTGGTGGAACCGGAGCGTGCTCCCTCCACTCCATGCATTGACCTGGTATTGCAGTGCTTCCAGGACCGGTGCAAAAAAACAGAAAAAAAAAAAAAAAAAAAAAGGCCATGGTTTTGGGCCCCACATGTCCCCATTCACTTTTGACACACAACCCCTTGCCCTGTCCTACTTGAAGGGCCTGAAACCCACAGCTCCACCCCCCAGGAGAGGGTCCCCTCTGCTTGGAGCTGGGTCACTAGAGGCACAAGGGAGCCTGGCTGTGCAGACTAATAGCTAAGCTCTTTTGGAAGGGGCTGTGCGGGGCTCCAGGCCGTGTTGCTGAAGGTATTTCTGTTCTCAGGGCCAGGCCCATGTCAGGTAGCATGGATGTTTCTCATGGTATTTCTGGGCTTTGGTGGTTGTTGTATGGGGCTGAGAGGGAATTGCTCCCCACCTCCTTTCTGCTCCATGCATCAGCATGTTTTTAAGCCTCCCTCAGGGGCATTGGGTGTTGGCTGCAGCTAAGGATGGGGATTTTGACTGGCTGTGTCAATGCTCCTGGTCTCCAGTTGCAGCAAGGGAAGTTTAGGATGGATACTAGGAAAATCTCTCTTCCCAGGAGGGTGGTGAAGTGCTGGAACAGGCTACCCAGAGAGGTGGTGGCATCTCCATCCTTGGAGGTTTTGAAGACCTGGGGAGACAAAGCCAAGGCTGGGATGATCTAGTTGGGGCTGGTCCTGCTTTGAGCAGAGGTTTGGACTCGATGTGACCCCGAGGTCCCTCCCAACCCTCCTGCTCTATGATCCTATGGTGCCAAATACAGCAATTAGCACGGCACAGATAGCGTGCTCCAGGCTGCACGACATGGGTGCTGTCCTGCAGAGGAGCAGAGAAGGTCCCCGAACGCAGACGTATCACAGGCTCAGAGGTGAGGTGTCAGCCCCCGCCTGCTGTCCTGGGCACTGGTGCTTCTCCTGCTTTCCTTCCCCACTGCACCCTCAGAGCCCCATGCTGGCCCCACCATGGTCTGGACCGGACAGGTCTTATCAGCTTCCAGGAGCAACCCCCCCCATGCTAGGCTCCAGCTCTCCCCGCAGATAACGCAGACAGGAGCCTTGAAGGGCGGATCTCACAGCCCTTGGCAGGAGCTCCCACAATTAAACCAGCAAAGCCCCTGGGACCCCGCAGGAGCTGGCACCTGGTTCAGCTCCCCAAACACCAGTTGCTTCCCTGAAAGAAAGAATTGCCGGCGAGTCCCTGCACTGAATGAGCGGGAGGGCAGGAGTTTGGGCTACGGGAGGCCATAGTTAAGTGAAGCTGGCGTTAAGCAAAGATGCTGCAAAGGACCTTGGCAGCAGCAGGCTTCAGCGACCGCTGGAAGACCTAAAGAGGCAGCGAGCGAAACACTGAGTCAGAGGAAGAAGCAACAGCTGAAGGAGCTGGGGACCAAGCCGAAGCTACGGAGAAATGAGGTGTGCTCAGCAGGCTGCAGGTCCCAGCTTCAGTAAGGGAGGGTGCTAGGAAAGGCCAGACTCGGCCGGGAGCGCGCCCTGGATGCCCGAACCTGGAAGCGGGGAGCTGAAGCTGGCAAGCGATGAGCTGCGGGCATCCGGGAGACAAGCCAGCACGGGCAGCCCCTCCGTCCCGGGATGATGTCGACCACGGCTCACTGGTGGGTCTTGGCAGGCCCATCCCGCAACGCAGCCCTGAAGTAAAGAGGGACACCTCGGAGAGAGCAGACCTGGCATGGAGTGGGGGCACGTGGCCATGCTGGGGTTTCCTTACCATTGATGGGGGGGCCATCCGCCTGCGGGAGCTCTCCCCCAGGCAGGGGCCTCGCAGCCCAGCTCCAGGGGTGGGCTGCAGCCCTCTGACACCCCCCAAGAGCACCCCTCCGTGAGCCCCCCTGGTAGGAGCCGAAAGCCGGGAGCGGAGGCTTCCCGCAGCCCGGGCGCGGTGCGGGGCGGCCGGGATCCCCGCCCCGCCCCGCCCCGCCCCGCCTCGCCTCGGCCGGGCGGGGCGGGGCGGGGCGCTGCGGCCGCCGGGCTGCGCGGGTGCGGGGCCCCGCTCGTCCGCGCCGGGCGCCGGGGGACGATGCACTTGTTCCGGAGCTGCAGCTACCACATCCAGCTGCGGGGCGAGGCGGGCGGCCTGGCCGGCGTGCGGGGCATCCGCTGGGTACGTGCGGGCTGGGCTCGTGGCCCCCCGGCGCCCGGGGCAGAAGGGGGCGGCCGGCGCGGCAGGGCGGTGCGGGGGCAGTGGAAGTGCCCCGCGTCTGGCGGGGGCCGGGGGGCAGATCTGGGCTGCGGGAGCGCGGCTGGGGGCACGAAGCGCCCGGGCAGCGGCCTGGTGCAAACAGGTGGCGGCTGGTGGAAGCATCCCTGCTTAGGGCAGGGCCCGGCGGGTTATCCCAGCCCCAGGGACCCGCTGCCGCCCCGCCGGCCCCTGGTGCCGGGCAGGAGAGAAAACAGCTTTCCCTCCTCCGGGGAGCCCATAGCGGGGTGCCAAGCCCGGAGCCCCGGGGTGCCCTGTTGTTTCCATGAGTGTCTACAGGGGCTCTGGAGCAGCTCAGAGCAGGGCTGTGGCCCGTGACCCGCGCGGTGCTGCCCTGTATTGAAGCAGTGCAAGCAGGTGGGAGCAGGGCACGGGGCTCCCGCAGCTCCTCCACCAGCTCGCGCCAGCCAGCCCGTTCCCCAGCTCCGCTCTCACCCGGGCGTGAGATGAGACCTGTTCTTGCGTTTCAGTGCGCGGCGGCTGTGCACCGCTCTGCCTGGGTCTGAGGTGGGAGCGTGTGAGTAGGGAACTTTCCCCCCCGGCCAACCCTGCGGCATCGGGGTCCAGCGCCCCTTCCCTTCACAGCTGGAGGGTTTCCACAGGCAACAAGGATGCAGTCGACACCAGGGTGGGTCTGGAGCCTGCTCTAGGCTGGGTTTCTCTTTGCAAAATGTTGCCCCCTTTGCCAGGAGCACAAAGCCTTGCCAGCAGCCGGGGTAGGACATCGCATAGGCCTGAGGGGTCTGGGGTAACTGGGACAGGAATAGTGTGGGGTGGGGGCACCCCATGAGGCAGCCCTTCGGCCCTGTGCTCAGTCTCAGCTCTGGGGCAGCCCATGGAGAGAGCCAGGGGCATTGGGCCTGCCAGGGGTTCCTGAGTGACAGGGGTAGCTCTGCCTGGATCTTGCTGTCAAGCTGCACCTGGCCTTCTCCGGGGTGGGGTGCCAGGTGTGTTGACCCCCCCCCCCGGGGTGGTGGGAGTCCATCGTGACCCCAGCCAGCTGATGGGATGAGGCAGTCGAGGACAGGGTGGCCATGATCCTCTGCATCCCTGGAGACCGTGCCACGAGTCATACCTCCTTGATCCCAGGCCCTTGGGAGACTGGGTTCCCGCTGGAGACGGCAGCTGCATGCCATGTCCTCACCCTCTCCTGCAGCCTTCTCACACGTCTCTGATGTTCAGTGGAGCTCTTGGCTCCAGCCCGTCTGCATCATGCAGGCTCTGTATCAGCCCCCTGCTCCCATGGGACCTCCAAACCTACCTGGCCAGAGCTGGGGCACGAAGCCTGCCTTGGAGCAAGGGGGAAGGACAGTCATCCTGCGCCCATGGCCTCTCTGCCCCAGCTGAGCAGCTAGGATCTGAAGTCATACACTTATAAAATCAGAGAACATAAGGCTTGGAAGGGACCTGTAGTCCAACCCCCTGCTCCAAGCAGGACCAGCCTCAACTGGATCATCCCAGCCAAGGCTTCATCTTAAAAACTTCCAAGGATGGAGATGCCACCACCTGTCTGGGCAGCCTGTTCCAGTGCTTCACTACCTGCTTGGTGAGAAAGTATTTCTTAATGTCCAGCCTAAACTTCCCTTGCTGCAACTGGAGCCCATTGCTCCTTGTTCTGTCATCTCTCACTGCTGAGAACAGCCCAGCTCCATCCTCATTGCAATCCCCCTGCAGGGAGGTGAAGGCTGCTAGTAAATCCCCTCCTCAGGCTTCTCTTCTGCAGACTAAATACACCCAGGTCCCTCAGCCTCTCCTGAAGTCCCTAAACTCAGAGATTTATCTCCTGTCACGAGGGGGAGAGTGGATACCTGAGCCCAGCATGTGGGCTCTGGGAGGCCTCCACGGACACCTCCGGGGGCTCTGGGCTTGGTTCGCTGGTCTCCCGGAAGGGCGAGGGCTTGCACAGGGGCCCCGGTGACCAGAATAGCGTTGTTGTTGTCCCAGGGATCCCGAACAAAGGCAAGTGCAAGAGCAAGAGCTTGGCTGGCTGCCCAGTGCTGCCGGATTTCTGGAGGCAGACAGGATCTTGGGGCCTTTGCATCCAGCGAGCAGGAAGATGGAAAGAGGCTACTCCTTAGGAAGCTATTTGGAGACGGTGGCTGAGACACAGGGGACAGCGGGGTGGGGGCCTGGAGGGGACATCCTGCCTCTCAGGCAGGCAAAAGGGATGCAGAGCTGTGGGGCAGCGGTCAGCCTTTGACACCACAGAGGTGCCCGGGCAGATAAAGAGCCCTGGTGCCCAGACGTACCCACGAACTGGCACGCTGGGCTCCTTTTGCAGGCTCTGGGGACACGGCTTGTGAGTCCTGCCGTTGCACTGGGGTCTGTGCAGGGCATGAGCTATGTGCACACATGTGCCAGGAGGCGTGAGCTGCTCTTGGTGCCCTTTGGACTGTCTTGGAGAGGAGAAAGCTTGGGCTGGGAAGGAAACAAGACCCTGTGTGCTGGAAGGGAGCCTCTTCCCCCTCTGAGCTGCAGGGCCAGTGGGGATGGTTACTTGTAGGCCCTTGCGGTCTCGGGGGCCGCACCAATGATGGGCAGCATGGTCCTCTGCCTGAAGAAGCCTGGTTCCTGCTCCTTGTTCCTCTGGCTGCCACCCGTGGCAGCTTCCCAGCCTGGCCGTGGCCCGGCTTTTATTTGTAAACACTTCCTTTGTAACTGCAGGAGTGTTTCCTGCTCCACCGCACAGTCACGAGTCTTGGGAAAGTTTGTACAGCGAGTAAGAGACACCGCGTCCCAGAGGGCAGGTGCAGGGGGCAGCAGTTTGTGCCTCCTGGGGTCCTGGGCCAACTGGAGACTCCTAACGTGGTTGCATTTAGGGTGCCCCTTCCACGCTGGGCTTGCTGGTCAAGAAGGGTGGAGAAGGAGCTGTTTGAGGAGCTGGCTGAGATCCCTGTTGACCCCCAGCGGCTGAAGTGGGAGCTCAGACATGCACCAGGCACCTAGGAGTCGGGACCACAAGCTTGCAGCGGGGCAGGGAGCCAGCCCCGAGGGGTGGCAGGCCGTCTATGCACCTTCGCTGTGCTGGGCAGGGCCGGTGTCCCCAGACAGATCAATGCCCAGACAGGCTTTGTGGGGCAGCCTGGAGTCCAGGGGCAGGTTGGGTGGTGACCGCATAGCCTCTTGCTGGCAGGGGTAGATGGCCTGGGGGTGCATACCTGCCTGGGTGTCTGTCAGGGATACAGGAGCCAGGCAAGGCTCACATGGCTGCTTTCTCCTCCCCTGAGCGCGTTCCTACCTGAGCTGCGGCCGTGAAATGTGTCTGGAGCAGATTCCAGGCCATGCCCAGCCCCTGCTGCCTGCACAGGAGAGCAGGCGGCAGCAATCAGCGCTGTCATTAGTGTGATGACAGCGGAGAGCCCCTGGGCATTTGGAGGGAGGCCAGGGCCCAGCGAGCTGGGCTGGGACCCTGCTCTGGCAGTTAACTGCAACAGTTCGTTCCAGCCTGGTCTAATAAGAGGCCCGAGAAACAGGTCTGACGGGTCCTTTCAGTTTTCCTTCATGCGCGTGGCGTTTGCTCAGCACACATGGCATCAGGCGGTGTTTGCACAGGGCATGACAGCCATCGGGGTGAGGGGAGCTGGGGCCACGTGGCTTCACTCCGGCTTTTTGTCCCCCAGTGCCCTTGTCCTTGTGCTCCATGGTGCCAGGGCACCAGAAACAAGGGCAGGAGGGAGCCAGACCTCTGAACCACTCAGTGCTTGCTGAACTAAACTAAATCTCCCCGGGTGAAGGTCCCCAGTAAGGAGCCCAATGCCTGGGGCTGCCTGCACTGCACCTTGGTGGGTGCGGGAATGGTTTCCAAGTGCCCTGATGGGATGGGTACCCTGCCAGGACCCCCAGGCAGCGCTGGGTGTCAGACTTGGGGCTGCAGCATCTCTCTGGCACCTGTGCTCCTCTTCTTCACTCCTCCCAGCCTTATCCCCAGCTGCCAGCATCAGTGTGAAGAACCGCGGCAGAGAAACATTACAGCCCTTTGACCAGCAGTGACATTGCCTGGCCCCAAAACATATAACTGCTGGGTTATATCTCTGCCAGTGCAGGTCCCAGTGGTCCAGGCGCCGGGTGCTGTTCCCTGCTCCCCTGCCACCTCGTGGTACGGTGCTGCAGTAGCAGCCTGCTCTGGGCGCCCGGCATTGCTACCGGTCTGTCCGCTCCCAGTCACCGGGCGCAAATGTTGTGAAGTCCACCAGGCCTTGGCAGTCTTCTTCGGCAATTGCAGAATGAGAGAACAGGAGGGTTGGAAGGGAGCTCAGGAGGTCGCATCGAGTCCAACCCCCTGCTGTAAGCAGGACCAGCCTCAAATAGATCATCCCAGACTTGGCTTTGTCTCCCCGGGTCTTCAAATCCTCCAAGGATGGAGATGCCATCACCTCTCTGGGGAGCCTGTTCCAGTGCTTTGCTACCCTCCTAGTGAGAGAGTTTTTCCTAATATCCAACCTCAACTTCCCTTGCTGCAACTCGAGATCGCTGCTCCCTGTGTCATCCGCCACCACTGAGAACAGTCCAGCTCCATCCTCTTCGCAACCCCCCTGCAGGCAGATGAAGGCTGCTGTCAAATCCCTCCTTAGTCTTCTCTTCTGCAGACTAAATACGCCTGGTTCCCTCTGCCTCTCCTCACAAGTCCTGTGCCCCAGCTCCTGAACCATTTTCCTTACCCTCCACTGGATTCTCTCCAATGTGTCCACATCCTTTTTGTAGCGGGGGGACCTACAACTAGATCCAGGACTCTGGATATGGCCTCACCAGTGCCTAACAGAAGGGAATAATCACTGCCCTTGATCTGCTGGCAGCACACCTACCAATGCAGCCCTGGATGCTCTTAGCCTTCTTGGCAACAAGGGCACACTGCTGGCTTATATTCAGTTTATTGTCCACTGTCACCCCCAGGTCCTTTTCTGCAAAACTACTGCTTAGCCAGTCAGCCCCCAGCCTGTATCAGTGCAATCCCTTGCAGTCAAGGATGATTGTCTTCCATGACTGTCCTTTCTGTGGGTCTGAAGATGACTGATGAGGCTGTTCTGGGATCAAGAGACCGCTGCATGTTTCTATGTGGGGTGGGTGGCTCTGGGTTATAGTTCAGTCTGTGACACGCTGTTTCTGCTGCCCCTGCTTTTCCGTCTCCTGTTGTCATTGCCAGGTTTCAAAGTACTGAGGTCCCTGCAGCAAACTTCCTCCATTTGGGGCAGTCCTGGGTGATACTCTCCTATGAGTTGATGTCAATATTGCATTTTTTCAAGTTGGCCTTGAAGTGCTTTCTCTGCCCTCCTCTTGACCATGTGCCTTCACCAAGATGGGAGAATACAGCTAGCTTTGGGAGACTGGAGTCAGACATCCAGATGATGTGGCCAGCCCAGCGAAGTTGATATCAGATGATCAGCGCCTTGATGCTCATGGAGTTTGCTTGCAAAAGGATGCTAATGTTGGTGCATCTGTTTTCCCACTGGATTCAAAGCATCTTCTACACGCAGCACTGATGGTACTTCTCCAGTGACTTGACATATCTCCTGTACGTTGTCCGCATCCCAGCTCTGTACAGCAAGGTGAAGATCACGACTGCTCAATAGAAACCACAAGCTTGGTTTTGGAGCTGACATTGCTGTCTTCCAACGCCCATTTCCGCAGGTGTCCAAAGGCTGCACTTGCACATTTGAGGCAATGTTGGATCTCTTTGTCGCCGACGTTCTTCTGCGAGAGGCGGCCTCTGAGGTATGGGACCACTGATGCCTTTATTGAGGCGTGCAAGAAAATGGGACCGATGCTCAACCGTCCGAAAATTAAAATCCCCCATCAACAAGCTCTTAATGAATAGTCCCCACCTCTGGTAATTCAGATTCATGATGAAACTCTGGAGACCGTCGAGTCACAGAAACCATCCTCTGCAGCAGCGTGGGCCCGGGCCTGGCTGGTACCCCCGGCAGGGGCTATGCCTCTAAGTGGGCCCCTTTCCTCAGCAATGGTGCTTATCCCTGCACTGTCCCTTCCCTAGGCCTAGGAGCAGTTTCCACACATCCACAGCCTACGATAAGGCACTAGCCCGTTGGTGTCACCCTGACAGGGCTTGTGCTCTCCATCTACTCCATGGCTGGTACCTTGCAGAGGGACAGGGCCCCCCGTTCCCCAGTATTTGTGCAGTGCCCAGCCCCCAGTCTTGGCTCCAGGTCCCTGGTCCCTTGCAGAGGGACGGTGTGCCCCAGACCCTCATATTTGTGCAGTGCTCTGCCCCCCCAGCCCTGGCTCCAGGCTGCCCACCTTGCTTCACCTGGCACCTCCCAGGCTGAACATGTTGCACCCGTAGCTATTTGCAGCTCAGCACCCTCAGGCAGTGTCTCAGGGTAGCTGCAACCACCCTCTGCAGTGCATCACAGAGTCACCAAATATACTCACCCAGCCCTGGCCAGGAACACCTTGCCGGTGTATGCGGGGAATGCTGAGCCCGAAAATAACCTGGACCCTCCCTACACTATGGTGGGTAAGCTGTCACCACCCACGAAAGAGATCTGGGAGTTGTGGACAGTGCGCTAAAACCATCAGCTCCATGCTCAGCTGCCATCAAAAAGGCAACCATGAGAAGGGGTTATAAAGAAGGGTATGATGAACATTGCTGAAAGTATCGTGATGCCCCTTATACACCCCCAGTGCATCCACACCTTGAATCCTGCACCCAGTTCTGGTCCCCGCACCTCCAGAAGTGTGTAGAAGAACCAGAGAAGGGACCGAAAAGGGCATCAAGGATGATAACCAATACATGGGGGTTTCCATATGAGGAGAGTCTAACAAGGCCAGGCCTGGTCTGTAGAAAAGAGACGGTTGAAGGGAGACATGAGAAGAGTTTTGCCAAAATATTGAAGGGTGAAGACCAAGTCTGTAGGGATTTATTCTTGACTGTCTCTCTCCAGACAAGAATGAAGGGTCACTGCATGAAATGAGCAGGTTGTCATTTTAAATGACCACAAGGAAGTTCTTTCTACCTCTGTACGGCATGAAAGGCTGGGACTGGTGGCCACCAGATGCTGTAGGAGCCCGATCCACAAAGAGATCAGACACGGGCTTGGAGGAAGGGGGCATCGGGAGCTATTGGGCACGGGAGTGATGGGCATGGCATTTGCATCAGGGTGTCCTGGACTTTCAGCGCTGAAGGCTGCAAAAGAGAGAGGAGCAGGGAAAAGTCCTGGTCAGGCCCAGTCGCTCTCCTTGCCAGCCTCCGCTCTCTGCCCCCGTGTGACACAGGAGAAGGGGCACGAAGGACCTAGGGTCTGATCCAGTCTGTGGTAGCTCTTATCTTCTTATGGGCATGTTGCAAGTCCCATGCATGTTTTAGGGAGGGGTTGAGGAAAATTTTGTCCCGCCCATGTAAAATCATCCAGATCAGGTCCAAATCCATTTGGATCATCCAAAACCCATATGTGGCCCTGCTGCTGGCAAGTATCCTCCACCCCAGCCTGGGGCTTCAGATACTTGGAGGAGCTGCAGGCTGGTTTGTTGCCCAGAGCAGTGCAAGAGGGGCTGTGGAAAGGGGTGTGAAAGGGCCACTGAAACACAGGCCACAGGGGAGTCCCAGCAGCTCACACCCACTGGGGTAGGGCTGGGAGCTCCTGTGAACCGGGCCGGGCCTGGGCAGGCCGCTAACAAAGACCTTCTGTGCTGCTCTTTCCAGACCCCGCTTCCCGAGAGCAAAGCATCCCTGGATTATGGCCACAGCCTGACACAGGTGAGTTCACCAAGCTGGGAGCCCCCAGGGCACGGGCTCCTACTTCCCAGCCCGCGGGTGAGTGGGGGCTGCATACGCAGGTCTAGCTGACCTGTTTCCCAATCTTTCTGCCTTGGCATGGTTACTGCCACTGCTTGTCACCCCCAGGCTTCCTCGGACAGGGTGCGGCGAGCTGGGCGGGTCCTGTACGGCTACCTGCTCAGCAGCTGCCCCAATCTCATCCGCGACCACAAGCACCACCTCCGGCATCACAGGTGGGGTCCCGGGAGGGCGTGGGGCTGGGGGCAGAGCTGGGGGGCGAGCCCAGACACAGGGGGATGGGAGGGTGGAGCTGGTTAGTGCCCATGCATGAGACCCAGAGAAGGCTGAGAGGGCTTTCTGGTGCCCCCTGTTTCTCTGTCAGCCCTGCCCGGGGCTCCCCAGACCTGAGGCCCCCGTTTCCCCACCATCCCCTCCCGCAGGCAGTGCTGCTCTGGGAAGGAGCTGGTGGACTGGCTGCTCCGCCCCAGCTTCTCCATGCAGACGCGGAGCCAGGCGATCGGGGTCTGCCAGGTGCTGGTGGACGGAGGGGTCCTGATGCATGGTGAGAAGGTGGCGGGAGGGCAGCCCTGACCTGGCTCCCAGTGCCCTGCGCTGGGACAAGGCTCGGGCGGCACATGTGATGGGCACCAGGAGCAATTGCATGCCGACTCGCACAAGTGTGTGCGCAGCCCCTGCTCCAACCGGCCCGCATGGCATCTCCTCCCCATCCCTGCCTGCTGTGTCTTGCAGGCTGCACGCAGTACAGCTTGTGCAAATGGAGACTCTTGCATATGTGTGCCTTGCAAGTGTGCCATGCCTTGCACAGGGGGGAGCCTCTCAAAAGTGTGCTATGCTGCACCCATGGAGTCCTTCACATGCTCTCCCTGCTTCTTTGAGTCACTCACAGGGGTGTTTTGCTTCTCTCTTGCACGCCCACCATGCCTTGCACCAGCACTGTTGCTTGTGCACCCAGCCTCGCAGGGGCGGGGGCCTTCATGCTGGCACGGCTGGGGGCTCACACTGCTCTTTCCCCAGTGAAGCAGGAGTGGCATTTCCAGGACAAGGACACCCAGTTCTACCGCTTTGCCGAGCTGGACCTGAGTCCAGAGCCCGGTGCTGGCGTCAGGGACCCCGAGGAACTGCTGGAGGCGCTCACCTTCCTGGCCCAGCTGGGCCCCGACGCGCTGCTCACCATGGCTCTGCGAAAGCCGTGAGTGTGACGTGCCACCCCTGTGTGTGCAACCCTCCCCTTGACCTTGTCACAGCCTCAGTTGGGCCTGGGCTGGGAGATACAGTCAGGTTTCAGGGGGCAGCCCCCAGCTCTGGGACCTTGTCTGAGTGCACCGGAGAGGTCAGGTCTTCTCCCAGGGCTCTGGCCTGGGGTTTGGCTGCCTCCTGCTACACCCTACCAGGCTCTCCAGTGCCCTGCAGGCACCAACTCGTGGAGGGGCACTGAGAGCCTCTGCCATCCAGCCTGCAGGCTTTTCCTCCTGGGTGGGGCGGCCCTTGCCCATCTTTGCATGCCCCTGGCTGGGCCAGCAGGTCACTCCCTCCCCTGTCCTCTCCCCAGCCCCGTACAGCGCACGGAGGATGAGCTGGAGTTGATATTTGAAGAGCTGCTGCACATCAAGGCTGTGGCTTATCTGTCCAGCTCGGTGAGTGCTGGCTTCCCCCCAGTCTGCCCTGCTGCCCCTCCACCCTGGGCAGGCCCCAGACAATCACAGTGCCTTCCCCCTCCCCATGCCCTGAGGGGTCTGCCTGGTCCTGCTGTCTCCTTTCTCCCACCCCATGCCCCCCAGTCTAGCCCGCATGCTCACTGGAGCTAACAGGCCCCTCTCTCTGCAGGTGAAACGGGAACTGGCATCTGTGGTGCTGTTTGAGTCGCACGCCCGGGCGGGCACCGTGTGTGAGTATGGCCCTTGCAGGGCTGGCTGGAGCCTGGGCAGGGCAAGGCATGCAGGAGTGGCTGGGCTGCACAGGGTGGCCAAGGGGTGGGCAGGGCAGAGCTGCTACCCCGCAGCTCCCAGCCAGTGCCTGGGGCCCTGCTCTCAGCCCCGTGGCTCTTGTCTTCTCCTGCAGTGTTCAGCCAGGGGGACAAAGGCACCTCCTGGTACATCCTCTGGAAGGGCTCCGTGAACGTCGTCACCCATGGCAAGGTACAGAGGGCTGCCCTACCCCTGGAGGCCCATTGCAGAGTCCCTGTTGGCCCATCTAGCCCTCTATCCAGGACAGCTGGGGTGGGACTGGCATGCCAGGCCTGGGGGGCTGACAGCACAGTCGAAGGAGCCTGGAGCACTGTCCCTGCGTGGCGGCATAGAGCCACAGCCCGGTGATGGAGGAGAGGTGCTTTGGTCCTATGCTCCCCCCGGGCACCGGGGTGGAGTGCGGGGGTGGGAGGGGTGCCTGGGTCCCAGCCTGCCGCTGCTCCAGGGCCTGGTGACCACGCTACATGAGGGCGATGACTTCGGGCAGCTGGCACTGGTGAACGACGCGCCCCGAGCTGCCACCATCATCCTGCGTGAGGACAACTGCCACTTCCTGCGCGTGGACAAGCACGAATTCAACCGCATCCTCAAGGTGGGCTAGGCCCCCGCCCAGCTCCTGCCTCTGCCAGACAGGCATGGGGCATGGGGCATGGGGCTGTGGCTTCTACAGGGAGCAGGGGGTGCCAGTTCCCATCACCAGAGCCACGCAACCCATGGGCCTGGGGTCCAGGGATGCTGTGGGCAGGGGATGCTCCCTGCATCATGGACCCTGCTCGGGGAAGATCACCAGATCATTAGATGCAGGGGTAGCAGTGGACATCGTCTTCCTGGACTTCCGGAAGGCTTTTGACACTGTCTCCCACCCCGTTCTCATTAAGAAACTGGGGGGCTGTGGTGTAGACACCCACACAGTCAAACGGGTCGCCAGCTGGCTGGAGGGCCGCACCTAGAGGGTGGTAGTGGATGGGTCCTTCTCAGCCTGGAAGGACATGGGCAGTGGGGTCCCTCAGGGCTCGGTCCTTGGGCCCGCACTGTTCAACATCTTCATCAGTGATTTGGACGAGGGGGTAAAAAGCACCCTGTTCAAATTTGCTGATGACACTAAGATGTGGGGGGAAGTGGGAACAGTGGAAGGATGCAACAGGCTACAATCTGACCTAGACAGGTTACAAGGGTGAGCGGATGAGACTAGGATGGGTTTCAACACAGACAAGTGCAAGGTGATGCACCTCGGGAGGAACAACCGGCACCATACCTACCGGTTGGGGAACTCCCCTCTTGTCGGCACGGAGGCGGAAAAGGATCTGGGGGTCATCACTGACTCCACGATGAACATGGGCCGGCGGTGTGGGGACGCGGTCAGGAAGGCCAGCCGCATCTTGGCATGCATCCACAGATGCATCTCGAGCAGGTCCAAGGAGGTGATCCTCCCCTCTATGCGGCACTGGTCAGGCCGCAGCTGGAGGACTGCATCCAGGTCTGGGCGCCGCACTTCAGGAGGGATGTCGACAGCATGGAGAGGGTCCAGAGGAGGGCCACTCGTATGATCAGGGGACAACAGGGCAGGCCCTGTGAGGACAGGCTGCGGGACCTGAACCTGTTCAGCCTCCAAAAGAGGAGGCTGAGGGGGGATCTTGTGGCCTGTTACAAACTAGTCAGGGGGGATCAGCAGGCATTGGGGGAGTCCCTGTCCCCGTGAGCACCGCCAGGAGTGACCAGGAATAACGGTCACAAGCTGGCAGAGGGTAGGTTTAGGTTAGATATCAGGAGGCGCGACTTCACGGTCAGGGCGGCTAGGGCCTGGAACCAGCTTCCAAGAGAAGTGGTGCAGGCTCCTACCCTGGGGGTGTTTAAGAGGAGGTTAGATGAACATCTTGCTGGGGTCATTTGACCCCAGTACTCTTTCCTGCCATGGCAGGGGGTCGGACTAGATGATCTGCTCAGGTCCCTTCCGACCCTACAAACTATGAAACTATCTCTTGTCCCTGAGAGTATGGGTACAAATGGGGTAATGCTCCTGGCCTTGGGGCCAAGGACCTGCCCCCTGTTCTAGTGCATCCTCCATGCAGCCATGGGCTGGTTCTGGCTTCTGGCAGGTGCTGGGAGATATTGCCCCCATCCCACACCCCCCAATCTGTGACTGCAGGGCCTGGGGTCCATTTTACCCTCTGCTTCCAAGCTGTCAAGGTAGCCTTGCTTTGGCCTTTGCCCTGTGTTGCTGTTCCCACTCCGCCCCCCTAGACACCCCAGGCCAGGGCAGGACTGCAAGAGCAGGCTCCTGGCCAGGCTGCCCCAACCCTGGGATGCCAGTCCAGTCCCCTGCCAAGAATGGGATGGGCCCTGGGCAAGGCTGATGTCAGGTCTCTGCAGGATGTGGAGGCCAACACCATTCGCCTGAAGGAGCACGGGAAAGTGGTGCTGGTGCTGGAGAAGAATAGTGGCCTCGGTGGCCACGTGGCAGTTGCAGGGAGCAGTAGGTACAGCGGCCCGTCTCACCCCTCCGTCCCCTGCCCCAGCTTGGGCCAAGTCCTGCCCCTCCATGGGTGTGGCCAGCCAATGTCGGCTGCCCCCCCATGCCCTGCCTCTGTCCCTGTCCCCTCCGCCTGCATCCAGGGCACCTGGGCCTGATCCTGTGGTTGTAGGGCCCCTGCCCGGCAGCCCTCAGGCCCCCTGTCGCAGTCATGGCCCCTGCAGCTGACCCCCCGTGGGCTCTGCCCACAGGTACTCGGTGATGGCAGGGACCCCGGAGAAGATCCTGGAGCACCTGCTGGAGGCCATGAGGCTGGATGCCACCTTCTACGACCCCGTGGGTGAGCATCAGGCTGCCCTCGGTGGAGGGG
This sequence comes from Crocodylus siamensis, assembly GCF_052110815.1. Classification (NCBI taxonomy): domain Eukaryota; kingdom Metazoa; phylum Chordata; order Crocodylia; family Crocodylidae; genus Crocodylus; species Crocodylus siamensis. The sequence goes on from NC_143400.1 coordinate 7,088,382, forward strand.
AGACGCACATGCTCTCGTGGGGCGCACGAGCTGCAGGAGAGCAGGGACCAGCCTGTGCCCTGTCCAGAGAGCTCAAGCCCTGGTTTTGGAGGCCTAGAGGAAGCGCAAAGGGCTGGGTGACTTGGTGGGGCTGGCGGGGGGTGGGTGGCTTGGGAGCACCACGGTTGCATCAGAGGGAAGTCCCCACCCCCAGCCCCCAAGAGAGCTCCTGGGCACCCCAGGGATGGGGGCAGCCCCTGGCACAGCCCAGCCCCGGCTGCCTGACCTGGGGGCTTGTCTCTTCCAGATACGCTGCTGGGGGATTTCCTGCTGACCTACAGCCTGTTCATGCCCATGGCCCAGCTCTGCAGAGCTCTGCTCCACCAATATCCTTCCCATGCTGTGTCTTTAGGGCTGGGGAGGGAGCAGGCACCCCGCCTGCATGGGGCGGGGGTGGGAATATGCACCCCGGGCCAGATGCTGTGCGCGCTGCACTGCAGGCAGGGCCCCTTGCCCTGACACTGGAGAGACCCCCTGGGGTGGGGATGTTGCTGCAGGGCTGGCTCTTCCCAGGCCCCGCCGGCCCCATGGCCGCTGTCACCCCCGGCTCCTTCTCCCACGGCGGCTGCCTTAACTTGCCCACCTTCCAGGCAGAGCCGTCAGAGGGCTCGGAGCAGGAGAAGGCTACCTATGCCCTCAGCAAGCGCCAGAAGATCCTGAGGCTGGTCAGCCAGTGGGGGCTGTTATATGGGCGTCTGCTCCAGGCCGAGCCCAGCGCCAGGGCCCTGCTGCAGGTACGGGGGCAGGGGCTGTGTGGGGTCCGTGCTCCCAGAAGACCTGCCTGGAAGGGCCCAGCACCCGCCCTGGGATGGCGCAGCCTCGTTACTGACAGTCTTCCCCCCCAGAGCCTCTCGGAGGCCGTGAGCCAGGACCCCCGCCTCTGCGGTCTGCTTTGGGACCAGCTGCAGGACCGGCGGAGGCATCGAGCGTGAGTCCCGGTCCCCCGCTCTCCCCACCCGGGAGCCCGGGCAGGGCAGCCGGGGACGGCTGTCTCCACGCACCTGGGCTCCTCCACCTGGGACTGCAGTCGTGCTTTCCAGCGGTTTCTACAGCTGGCACTGCTAGGTTTCCAGCAGAGGACTGCAGGCCAAGCTGCCTGGCTTTGAGATCCAGCGTGTCCTTGGGACCGGAGCCTGGGGCTGGAGAGGGGCTGGGAGGATATCCAGCACTGCTGCTGGCTTGCTGGGGCAAGCGCTGCACCTGTCTGGCACGGGAGGGGGCTTCCCAGCTAGAAACCTCACTGCAAAGGAGGGGACTCACTTCCCTCGCCCTGTCTCTCACGTTGTATTGCTCTGTCCCCCGCCCAGGCTGGAGAACGGCAGTGGGAACGTGTCTCCGCAGATCAAGGTGGGCACAGCGCTGCGCAGGGCTGCCATCTCTCCCCGGGGGCGGGGGGCTGGACTGCCTGCGATGTCCTGTTCTCAGCTTGGGACAGCAAGTGGCCTGGACCAAGTCCAGGGTGGCCACGTGGGTCTGGGACAGGCTGGCTGGGGGCTGGGAGCCTGCGTGCTGCCTGCGTCTTTGCTGCCTCCCTGCTTGATGCCTCTCTGACATCCGGACCCCAGGTGCGGAGCCCGGGGTATTGGTTCACCAGCCACGAGGAGGCTATGCTGGGCTGCAGCTCTGCCATCATGGCTGGGGACAGAGGTAACAGCGCCACGTGTGTGCGATCCCACTCCCTGCGCGGCCCTGAGGCCCCTTCCCCTTCCTCCAGGCCTGAGTCATCTGGCCCCAGGGGTGAGTGGCTCTTGCTCATACCTCTCCTTCCCTCCTCAGTGCCCTATGACATCTACAGGCTGGACCACTCCCGCTTGACTGTGGTGCTGCCCGTGAACGCCTCCGTGCATGATGTGCTCGTGGCTCTGGCCCCCTTGCTCGGCCAGGACGGGGACCCCGTGCTGGTGAAGGTCAACTCAGCCGGGGGTGAGTAAGTGGCATGGGCAAGGGATGGAGGTTGGAGCAGGGGACCCCAAGGAGGACGAGCCCTGCACCCCTCTCTGCAAAAGGGGTCCCAGATGTCCAGAACCCCCCATGCTTGGAGGCTGAACCCCTTGATCATAGGAAAGTCAGGCTGGAAGGGATCCCAGGGGGTCATATCTAGCTCTAGTTCAAGGCAAGGTCAGTCCTGAGCAAACCATCCCAGCCACGTGTCTCAGCCTGCTCTTGGAAACTTCCCCAGCTCTTCTGGGGAGCCTGGAAAACTCTTCGACAAAGCTCCTTCTCACTTCCAGCCTCAGTTTCCCCTCCTGCAGCTGCAAGCCATTGCTCCTAGTCCGGCCCCCGGACCCGTGTCCATCCTCTCTGTCAGGGATTTCAAATCCACCCTCAGGCTTCTCTTCTCCAGGATAAATAACCCCAGTCTTTTCAGCCTTTCCTCCTATGTCTGGCGTCTGAGACCCGTAATCACGTGTCCCGGCTGCGAGGGTTGGAAGCTCCAGCCTCCGCATGGCGGCCTGCCATGTTACTGGGCACAAGCCCCTGGCCCCATGATCTGCAACCCTTGGCCCAAGTGAGGAGCATCCTGAGCTCTGGGCCAGCCGTGTCCCTGGCCGTGTCCCCCGATGGACCCCCCTGCAACCCTCCTCTCTCTGGCAGAGCGTGTGGGGCTGCCGATGGATGCCATAGGCGTGTACACATCCCTGGGGCTCAACGAGCGGCTCTTTGTTGTGAACGTCCAAGAGCTTGGCAGCCTGGTGAGTGCCAGGGTATGCCAGCTTCCTCCTCCCACATGTGCCCGCAGCAGCCTTGAGCTGTGAGCGGCCAGATCAGGGGGTGATGTGGAAAAAGCCTCCTGTCCCCTCCAGCCCATCACCCCGTGGGGCTGGGCAGGGCTTCTGGCTGCCTGGGGCTGTCTGGGGCTTGATGACCTTCCCCATCCCATGCAGACCCCTCACCCCGAGCAGCTCGGGCCCACCGCCAGCTCCTGGGAGACCCTGGAGCTCCTCAGCTCCAAGGACGTGGCCAGCCAGCTGACGGAGCACGACTGGACTCTTTTCACCAGCGTCCACCAGGTACGGGTGGACACTGGCAGCTGTAGATGGGGAGGGGAAGAGGGGACCCTGCCACCCCCATGACCTATCCTTGCCTTGCAGGTGGAGCTGCTCTACCACGTCTTGGGACCCCAGAAGTTCCCCGGAGCCACCACAGCGAACCTGGAGCGCATCATGCGGCGCTTCAATGAGCTGCAGTACTGGGTGTCCACGGAGCTGTGCCTGTGCGGGGACGCGGCCCGGCGGGCCCAGCTCCTCCGCAAGTTTATCAAGCTGGCGGCACAGTAAGTGACGGGTGCCACGAGGGCTCGGGCGGCGTGGCTGTCCCGGGCCCCGGCTCTGACCCGAGCCTCCACATCTTTGCTTGTAGCCTCAAGGAGCAGAAGAACCTGAATTCCTTCTTCGCTGTGATGTTCGGGCTGAGCAACACGGCCGTGAGCCGCCTGGCCAAGACCTGGGAGGTACCAAGCCCCTGCCTGCCCCAGCCCTGGGGACCGAGCAGCACCAGACCCAGACCCCCAGCCTCGGGGGTAATGAGCCAGCTTTGTGCCCCGGGGAAAACCCCGGTGCTGAGCTCCGGAGAGCAGCGCGAAGTCAGTTTTACCTGTCCCGGGGACTCAAAGCCCCCAGAGCAGCCTATCCACCCCCGGGTGATCCAGAGCCGGCCTTTGAGCCATGCAGGGAGATGCCGGTCCCAGCCTGACTCTGGATCCGCTGTAGGGAGCAGCAAGCGCACTCTAAACCCTTGGAGATTTCAGGAAGGTTTGGATTCGGGCCCTTGGCCCCTCCGGGATCCTCATGCTACCCACATGTGCTCGTCCCCCTTCTCTCGGCAGAGGCTGCCCCACAAGGTCCGGAAGCTGCATGCCGTGCTGGAGCAGATGCTGGTGAGCTGGGCTCCCCCCATGCCCCACAAAGGTCCCAGGCGGCCCCATCTGCCCCCGCTACCTGGCTGCACCTGCCTGGGTCCCCCCTGAGCTCAACATCCCCCCTGGGCTCCCCGCCTCGGGCCGCCCCATCTCCCTCGGGGGCTGTGAGCAGGGTGCAGGGAGCGCTATGGCCGGCCCTGCCTGGAGCCTGCCTTCTCCTTCCAGGACCCGTCGTGGAACCACCGCGTCTACAGGCTGGCCGTCGCCAAGCTGAGCGCCCCCATCCTCCCCTTCCTTCCCCTTCTCCTGAAAGGTACCGCTGCGAGGGCTGGAGGGAGGCCAGGGCCACGATCCCCGTGAGAGGTCACGAGGCCCTTTGTCAGGGCTGGACTCGGGGAGTCACATCAGCTTGACATGGAAAGGGGGCCAAGTGAAGTCAGGGCTGGGTGCAAGGCGCCGGCATCAAATGGGGTCGGGACTGGGACCGGGGGCAGAGGCTGAGCGGGGCAGGGAAGCGCGGGGGTCTTCAGGGTCTGGACCTTCCCCCCCGCAGACCTGACCTTCATCCATGAGGGCAACCGCACGCTGTCAGAGAACCTCATCAACTTCGAGAAGATGGTGAGCGGACGGGTGCCCTGGTGCGGCCCCGCACCTGCCTTTGCCCCTTCCTGCTGAGAGCCCAGGCTCCTAGCCTGGGGGAGGTGGGGGGGAACTGGTGTCCCAGTGGACTGAGAGTGTCCCCGGGGTCAACATGCCTGTGGCAGTGCCCAGCTGCCCCTTGCTTGAGTGCATAAGCTAGCTAGACGAGGTGGCTCTGTCCCCCCACCCCGGCTGCTGGACGGCTGCCGCAATGTCAGTGGGTCACCTCTGGGCTTTGTCCGCAGCGCATGATGGCCAAGGCCATACGCATCCTGCATCGCTGCCGGAGCCACGTCCACAGTGAGTGCCACCGGGGCCCGTGGGCAGCACACGGGCTCCAAGCGGGGCAGGGCAGGCTCCAGGGGGGAGCTCTGCGGGGCAGGGGGCTTAGGGTAGGGGCACGTCTGCACTGACCAGGGTCCCGGACAGCATCAGTGCAAGGTCTGGCACAGGCACAGACACGGGCAGGTGCCCCCAGCGGGCAGGGTGGACGTGAACACCGGCCTGGAGTTGGGAGAGCGGGGCAAGGGGCAGGGACATCTGGGGGGCAGAGATCCGGGGTGTGTTGGATGGGGGGAGCTTGTGACTACCCTAATGCCCTCGTCTTTCCCCACGCAGCTCCCGTCTCCCCGCTGCGGAGTCGCTCCCCCCACCGGCTGGAGGACCCCAAGGCCCTGCGTGTCTCCACCTGTAAGGCCAGGCCAGGGGAGCTGTGCCAGCCACCCCTCCACTGGGCTCCCTGCCCGGCTTTGGGCAGTGCCCCCTCCCCATAGCTCCTGCGGTCTGTGCACATGTGGCTCTCAAGTAGGGGGCTGGGCAGCTCTGCTACTGGTTTGCCTGGTGACCTTGGTCACGTCCCATAAGCTGGATGGAGTTGAACCAGCCTAGACCTCTCTGGCTGCCCCCAGAGAGCATCTATGCCCTTTGCTCCTTGTTCGGGCCTGGCTGGCAGGGGCGTGCCCCATTGCAGAGGTGCCCAGCGCCTCTAAGCAGAACCAGGGCTCCCCGGCTCCAGCCACAACCCACTCCCCCGGGCCAGACAGTCACGGTGCCAGGGACGTCCGAGGCAAACCCAGTCCCACCTGAGAGCTTCATACCCCCGGCTCCAGCAGGCTGGAAGGCGGCTCTCCAGGAACACGCTGGCAGCGGGTGCTATGGCGGCTCCTGGCCACGAGAGGACAGGCAATAGCTTGTGACGGCCCCGTCCTAGCTGGGGACGGTCCATCATAGCCTGCCTGCCTTGGGACCGTGGCTGGTAGGGGCACTGCCCTGAGGGAGCTCACAGCAGTACAGCGCTCCCTTGGGGTATGTCCCCTGTTCCCCGTCATGCCACCGGTCCCTCCTGACACCGGCTGTTCCCTGCAGGCTCTGAGCAGTCACTGAGTATCCGGAGCCCGACCTCCGCCGGTGTCTACCTCCAGCACCTGAGGGTGATCGACAACCAGAAGGAGCTGCTGCGGCTGTCTCGAGACCTCGAGTCCTGACGGGCTGGAGGGACCCAGGGCGGCATGGGAAGGCCAGACGGCAATCTCGAGGCAACGCGTTTCTCTGCTTTCCAGCATGGGGACAGCACCGACTGCCCCCGGGGCAGGAGGGAGCCACACTGGCCCACAGGCCTCATGCCCAACCTGGCACGGTGACTGCACCTGGATGCCAGGGCCCGGGGCCCCGAACCAGGGAAGCTGCTGGCATGGACAGACAGGGGCAGGCGAGGCCGCGGCTGTTTGGAGGAGCAGTGACACAGCCCCCGGTGGGAGCGCTGCAAGCAATAGAAGTATTTTTGTATAGGACGGGGCGTTGTCCTTCGTGACCACGACGTGGCAGCTCCGGGATGCGGCTCCCTTTGGGGCAGGGACTAGGGGTGGTGGGCAGGGAGAGGTGGCTTTCCAAGGGGGGCATGGCCTGGACACCGCCCGGAGAGGCCCCTGGGAGAACTGACCCTTGGGCAGCAGGTGCGGGGCAGGGAGCCGGGGCCGTGGCACTCCCTTCCTTGCCAGGGCTGGGGGAGGCCCGTGCAGAGCATTGCCATGAGCCATATGTGCCCCGCTTTGCTGTTCCTCTCCCTGCACCTGGTCTGGTTCCCTCTGCCCCCATGGCATGGTACCCGAGTGGCTGCAGGTGGATACGTCAGGCCTGGAGCCTCCACCCGCCAACACCAGCACAGCCGAGGCCGACCTGGGCGCAGCCTCCTGCCCTGCAAATGCCAGGCACTTGTTGTGAGCTGGCGTCTGGCACTGACTTAGGGCTGGGAGGATGCTGAGACCCAGTCAAGTGCCCTGAGCACCACGCTTGAGTTTGGAGCAGAAGTCAGCTGCTCCCCCGAGGGAAAGCACAGCGCTGTGGTGGTGCAGGAGGCGGTGGCTCTGGGAAGGGCAGGTAGCTGGCTCACATTCAGATGGAGCCTAGCTCCATCCCGCACCCCACCCCTAGGTCCTGCTGGTGAGGGGTGCAGCCCCAGGCTCCCCGGTCATGCCAGAGGCTGCCTTGTGGGGTTGCGGGGAGCTGAGCACCTCCTAATCTCCCCACATCTCTGGTGCCTTGGGGATGAGCTGAATCACAGCTCAGCCATCCTGCCTGGGTGGTTGGGCAAGGCCCGGGGAATGGGTCAGATCCTGCTCTGCTGGCTGCGGGTCTGGCTGGCGTTTCGGTGTATGGGTCATGTCCCTGCCAGCTCATGCCTGGGGAGACGGGGCATGGCAGCACGCCCCAGGGTGCTGCCATGCTCATGCCTTTCTGCCCCATCCTTGCCTCTCTGCACCAGGCCCTGGCAAGGATGAGGGAGAAAGATGGGTCTGCTCAGTGCCCCCTGAATGGGAGGGAGACCAGATGGGCAGCACGGGCCCTGAAGGAGTGGGACTAGGGCCCCAAAAACCACACTAGTGGCAGCATTTGTAGGGGGCAGGGTCCAGACACAACCCTGCCCCCTTGCTCTCACTGCCACTCCCTGACCTGGGGTGGGGTGGGGGAGCGAGTGTGCCCACCCACCGGGCTCTGCGGCCCTGCTGGCAAGGTGCTGGCATTTCTGTGCGGGGCCTGTTGAATCACGTCGCGGGTATGAGGGGCTGTGAAGAGCCCGTGGCACGGCTGGATGGGGGTGGGGGCTGGAGGGCTGGGAGGGGGCACTCCCCAGTGCCAGGCCCATGCCAGACAGGCTGGCCACCAGGACTGGGAGGGACTGGGAGCAGGCGGGCTGCCTAGTAACAGTTTGCAGACGACAAGGGTTCGTACCACACGACACGGCACCTCCCACCTGTGCAGTCACATCTTCTCGGCCTTGGGGGACTCAGCGAGGGCAGAGGGCGAAGGCCTGTCCCCGGCACCGTAGGCAGACTGACCCCTGCGAGCTCTACAAACACCCCCAGATGTGAGGTTCTCAACTACACAATTCATGGCACATTCACATACATGCACACACACACGCAAGAGCCTGCGCACACACATGTACAAGCACACACGCATACAAACCCCTGCACACGCACACAAGCACACATGCACATATAAATACGCATGCAAACCCACGCGCACACGCACATGCACAGGCGCACATGTACACACAAACAAGCACACACAAATGCACATGCACACACACAATGCACAAGCACATGCATACACAAACATGCACACGCATAAACACACAAGCACGCACACCCAGTGGACACAACTGGCATCTTGCTGCCCAGCTCTGGAACGGGCATGGCCCGTGTGGACTGGTCAGGCACAACTTGCTGGGCAGTTGCCTCGGCCAGTTCTTTGAGCGCTCTCAGCTGCTATGGTGTGGACTGAGGTCCGTGTCATGCATTAGGCCTACTTAGTTTGCTGGAGAGGCCTTGAGTGAGAGCCTAGGGGTAGCCTGAAGAGCTCAGGGTCCAACCGGCAGAGGGTGGGGGGAAGCAAAGCCCCTTCCTCTGCTGCTTCAGCTGGAGCTGAGACCTGGAGAAGCTCAGTGACATCCAGAGAGTCCTGTCACAGCAGGTCCCGAGCCCAGACGGGCCCTGCTGGCAGCGCATGCCAACCTCTCACCAAGGCAGTGATGCCCCGCAGATCCTGGCACCTCCCAGGAGAACTTCCTCCCCTCCAGGACAGAGTGCAATGAGGCGGGTGCAGAGGGCTGGGTGTGGTGACAGGAATTACTGGCCTTCCTCGTCTTCCAGGCGGGACATAATTACTGGGACCAGCCGGGTTGTTGCTACAAGGGCCGCAGGTGCCACACCGCTCCTCCCCACAGCCTCGCCCCTGGGGTGGGGCAGGCACCCACATATACTGGGACAAGCCGAGGGCACGGCAGTTTCCAGAGCCTTGGGAACTTCAGTGTCTCTGGGACCATGAGGACCTGGATCCTTCTCGCTGTAGTGGCCGTCACCTGCTGCTGGGTCTCTGGCGGTGAGTAGAAGTGCTTGGCTCCGGGTGGAGAGCACAGCTGAAGGGGGAGGGAGGCAGTGAGGGCTGGAGGGGACTTCATGGGAATATGAGTCCTGCCAGGGACTGGATCAGACCCTAGGTCCGGTGTGCCCGGTCTCCTGGGTCACCCGGCAGCAGAGAGCGGAGGCTGGAAGGGAGAGTGAGTGGATCTGAGCTGGGTTCCCCCCCCATTCCTCTCTCCCTTGCAGCTTTCAGCATTTAAGGACTAGGTAGTTCTGCTTCAGAGGCTGCATCCCTCTCTCCCATATGTGGGGCATGTCTCGGGGGCCAACGGTGCTGTGTGGGTTGTCACCTCCCTGCTGACCACCCTTGACATGGGGTGTCTGGCCGATTTGGCCTTTTTCCTCCCATCTTCAGAACATAGACTCAGAAAATGAGGGTTGAAGGGACCTCAGGGGGTCACATCTAGTCCAACCCTCTGCTCAAAGCAGGACCAGCCCCAGCCATGATCCCAGCAGCTCTGATCTGCCCCCTTTGCTGCTTCACATCCAACGGGCACTGTTGCAAACCCATTTTCCTCTGGCTTGTTTGCAAAGGGAGCGAGGGCTAGTAGACAGCAGCATGCAGCTGCCGTGCCTCGCTGAGTGCTGCTGTTCACCCCGTGACTGCGTGCTTGCTCATCAGATGACATGCTATGACAAAGCAACATTAAGTGGCTGCATCTATTGCTCACGAAAGACGTAACAACCTGGCTCAACACAGACCGTGCGGGCACAGCTCGGTCCTAAATAATCCTCCTCGTAACGTGTACAAGCGCCCCTCATTACTAGCTACACACACTGCCTCTCCGACGGGGCTCTAACCACGTCTTGGAGCCCATGCATATTTTACACACTTTTGCCCAGAACCAGCCAGAAATTGCTTTCACAGATAATATGCGCTGGCATTTCAAGGAGCTGTCTTGGATGGGGGCATGGGTGTTGTGAGTGGGCAAATATGGTGGTTGAAGTGGGATTGTCTTAAGGCCGCACACGTCAGTTCGTGAAATCCACATGCTGGCTGTATCTGCCGTGGGTGTTAGCTTGCTGGTGTGGTCTGGGTATTCGCCAGGTAGGGATGGTTTGCTCTGTGCGATATTGCTTCTATCCCCTGGCTGAATGAATGACCAAAGCTTTCTGTCCCTTCTGTCCCTGCAAAAATGACCCCTGGCAGAGGTCCAGCCCCGGGCCCCTGTCTTACTGTCCTGTTTGTCCAAATTCCTAGGGCCTAAGGCCCTTGCAGCTCCTGTGAATGACCTATGTGCAGCCACGTCACCGTCTATCTGCTCTGGGTGCCAGTCTGTGGTCCCAGCAGCAAGGGGCTGTGTGTTGATCTGGCAGATCTGGACTCTCAGTCCAAATCATTTGCCATGCGTTGCTTTTCCTGCTGAATGGTGGGGGTTTGGCTCCCCACAATGGTGGTACACAGAGAGGATCCACCCAGCCCCCCATGCAAAATGCCTCTAGCAAACAGTGGATTGTCACCCTGATATGGTGGAACGGGGCAAGAGACCTTGCGAAGGGACATGCTGAGGTTTTGCTGCTTCATCCAGCCTGGCCAGTCTCCCAGTGCTGACGCTGGGGTCAAGAAGAGGGTCTTCACCGCTGCACAATTTTGGTTCTAGACAAAACCTGGATTTCCGAGCATGCCGGGAACTTGGCAAAAGCTGCAGTTTCAACCCCCCACCCCCCCACCAACAAAAGTGGGGTCAATGACAAACGTGCATGTCTTCTCCCAGCCATGGGAAGGCGGCTCTGGGAAGGGGCGTTAGCCAAGCTGTCATGGAGCCAGGGCTCAGTTACTCAGCATCATGCCCTGGGCAATTCCTGGTATCTGCTGCTTGCAAAGCCTGTGGTGAGGAAAGGATTTGCGTATGGCTATGCTCTGGGAGGGACACCGTTCCCTTCCTGATACCATCAGCTGTTGACTTTTCTGTACCACACAGGGATTGGCCCCTTGGTGCCGTGCAGGGTAGGGCACACATTATTCCTGTTTGCAAGGCACCGGAGCTACCAACATTTGGATGAAGAGGTTTGGGGGTCTGGGACCTTGCAAAACCTCCTGGGTCTCCCTGAATTAAGAGAGCAAAACCACAGAGAAGCCATACAGGAGGGGAGAGCAGCAGGTTCAGCCAATGCTGCCCAGCCAGGGGTCTAACCTTGGTGTAGCCCTGGCATCAACACAGGGCATTGGGTCAGAGCCAGGAACATTGCTCTGGGGTCCTATGGGTGCACCGTTCTTCTCTGCCAGTGCTGGCTAGGAGATGAGCCCCAATCATCAGATCTTGATGGGCTGTAATATGTCCTGGCCAGGGCTGTGCCCCACCAGGTCACCTCTCTGGGGAGCACCAAATGAGCCAGGATCCGGATGGATTGAGCCTCCTGGGAGCCACTAAGACAACCAATTCCAGCCCGGAGGCTGATTCCTTGCTGACACGCACCCAGGAGGAGCTGCTTCTATGTGGCTTGGCCACATGTGGCTGGCCAGACATAAGAGCTGTTCTGTTTAAGTCTTTGGGTTTAATATTTGAGCATCTTTTGCTAGCCCTGAGGCAGCCGTGAGCAGCTGGGCATGAAGTCAGAGGCAGGTGGCGGTGGTCACACACTCACGGCTCTTTCTTTCCTTCTATGCAGCCGCAGAGGCCGAAGAGGACGCAGAGCATGAGAGCACCGGTGAGTCCTGCTCGGAGCCGTCGGGTGTGGGGTCACCACAGCTTTGTGTCTATGGCAGCTGTGCTGGTTCTGCCCTGCAACCTGCCCCAGCCGGGGGCTCCTGACCTCCCTCTGATGGGCAGGGGGATTGGCATGCCCAGGGCCAGCCTGGAGGACTTGGTGAACCCAGGGAATAGGCCCTCAAAGGCCCCCTTGAGGGGCCTGGGACCATCCCGACAGCTCCCCTGGCACAGAGGCCAGCAACACTTCTGGGTGCAGCCTGGCAGGTGCCAGAGAGACACCCAACCCCAGTGACAGACTGGGGTGTTCCCCTGCACTGCCCAGGCTGGATTGCAGCCACTTTGGGGGCTATGCCCTGGGCAGAGCTGGGTCCAGAGGGGTCCAGCCTGCTGCTCAGGGCATCTGTAACCCAATGGCCCACCCTGGGCATCTGCGCTGCTGGCAGCAAGCCATCCCCAGGTTGTGAGGACCCTGCCCAGGCCCTGCCATCTCCCAGGGGAGCATGGTACTGTTGGGTGTAACAAAACACCCCTATCCAGGCTGCTACACACTGGGCGCATCTACATGTGTGCATTTACTGTGGAGTAACTGAAATTACTGCACAGTACGGGTGTGCGTCTGCATGTGCACACCCATACCGCACAGTAAATATAGCAACTTAGGCTGACTTGAGTGTAGATGTGATGCTTGCATCATGCAGGTATCAAATCTGTGCCCACTTAGTTACTGCACCGTAACACATGCGTAGACTCATAGAATGTCCCAAGTCAGGCCACTCACAGCATTACTGTGTTTTAGTGCCTGCATGTGTAGACGCCGGCCTAGTCCCACTTGCTGCACAGTAACTTACTGCACAGTAAATTTAAGCCAGTGTAAATGCACATGTAGACACACCCACTGGCTCACAGAGGACCTCCCTACCCCTGCCTTGGGTGCCAGGGGTGATGCATAAGGGGTGCATATGGGTGCAAGTGTACCCCCTGAGTTTGGCAGTCCACCCCCTGCACTGCCCACCACCCCGCCATCACCACTGCTAGCAGCATCTGCAGGCAGTCAGCAATCCTCGCTGGCTGCCATTGACACTGCCAGTGGCGCCTGCAGGTGGTCACCGACCCCTGGGCGGCGCTTGCCACAGCCCAGCCCCCCCCCTCCCCCCCCACTGCCGACAGTGCTGGCAGTGCTGTAGGAGCTCCCACCATCGCCAGTGCAGCTCCAGCTGCCGGGGGCACGCGCCATTCATGTTGGGTACCCATGGAACAGGGCAGGGAAGATCCCAGTGAATCAGGGGTTGAACCTGGCAGGAGATTCGGGGGTGCACAGGGCTGCTGCTGTGGCTGACTGAACTCCAGCTCTGCTTTGCCTGCCCCCCAGGCCTGTACACGGCTCCAGACTCTTGCAAGAGACGCTGCCATGAGCGGTTCAACAAGAGGGACCCCTGTCACTGCAACACCAAGTGTGAGAAGTACCAGAACTGCTGTGAGGATTATTACACCTACTGCAGCCAGGGTGAGTGAGAGCCCGGAGCCCAGGCACCCCAGCCCTGCCCACTGCCCCCCATCATCCTGCATGGGATGGTTCCCGAGTCTGGTTTTGCTGCCCCCCGGCAGGACACAGAGCATGGGCTGGCTGTGTGCTGAGCATGTTCTCCTGTGTGAACGTGTGCATAAAAGTATAAAGAAAGGTGGGAAGGGACCTCCAGAGCTCACATCTAGTCCTGCCCCTGCCTGAGGCAACGTCAGCCCTGTCCAAACTGTCCCAGACATATCCATCATCTAACCTCTTCATACAGCTAGGGCTGCCAGGCTCTGGAATGGACTCCCACGGGAGGTGATGCTCTCTCCTACCTTGGGGGTCTTCAAGAGGAGGCTGGGTAGATATGATCCCGGCACTCATCCCTGCCTGGGGCAGGGGGTCGGACCTGAGGATCAGTTTAGGTCCCTTCCAACCCTAAGCACCATGAAACTATGAAACTGTGAAACTCCCATCAACCCTGATGCAACACCAGACATCACACCCGAATCTGTCACGGGGGAAGCAACTGCCAGTGTCCTGTTGCTGTAAAAGGTTATTAATATACAGATCCCATAGAGAAGCCATGGCCCTTACTACAGGGAAAGGCAACCCCCCCCCATCCATACCAATCTGATGGGGGGGGGGGATTCCTTCCTGACCCCAAATACAGCATGGTTCTGACCCTCCAGCCAGGACCCTCTGCCTTTAAGGACACATGTATGCATGCGTGCTTATATGCACATGCGTGGGATGCTGCCTTCCAAGGAGCTGCCCACTGTGAGAGCCCTGCACCGGGCCCTGTACTCAATATATTGTGTCTGAGGGGGTGTCTGGTCTCCTTTCTCTCCTCATTAGATGGAAAACAGGAGGACAATGAGGCTGTACATGCTCACAGCTCTGGTGAGTAGCGAACATCCGGAGCTAATTGAGGTGTGTGACAGGGCACGGTGCCCCTGCCCCTGCCTCCCAGTCTCTAACCCTTCCAACGGGTCCTGACGGGGAAGGTCCATGGGCTAAAGTGCACACCCACACCCCCCCCCTTGCACACACCCACCTCCCCCCGCCCCTTGGAGCTGGTTCCCTGCAGTTTCCCCTCATTTAGCTCCTGTCTAGGCGCTTGTACATGTTACGTGCTGCTTGCTGGGCCATGATGTGTGTGCATGAGGCCTCTCTCAGATGGGCCCTGACTGCCCAAAAGCAGATCCCCTCCAACCCTGATCTCACGGGCAGAACCTCTGTGCCGTGAGCATGACAGAAAGCAGCTGGGATGGGCTCAGGTCCACCCCAGCCATCTCCTAGGGGATGGTAGGGCTATCCCTGCTGGCATGGGCCCCTAGGGTACGGAGTCCCTCTGTGCCTAGGCCAGGCAGACGGTGCTCTGGAGGCAGGGGACCTGGCAGGCCCTGGGGAAGGACAGGACCCTGGGGGGTCTCCTCTGCAGCTGCACCCCCTGGCATGAATCAGGCCCCCCGCCCCCACCTGCAGCCCTGGCCCCAGCTCTTGACCACTGGTCTGCTTGCACTGCAGAGGGCTTCTCCCATGCCCGAGATGCCATCACCGACGAGGATCTCCTGAGCATCTCAGAGAAGCTGTACAAGGCTGACCACAACCGGGCCCAGGAGGCGGATGTCACCATCAACCTGCAGCACTTCGCCTCCGCCGGCCAGACCGACGACCAAGTGGACCGTTCTTCTGAGCCGTGAGTCCCCAGACCAGCCATGAGTCCCACGCAAAGGGCCATGCTACAGTGTGTAACAACAGTGTGTAACTCCATGGAGGCATCTTCTCTATGCCCTCAGTGAACGAGTTGTCGTCTACGATGGGGTGGAGCAGGGTCTCCCTGGTGCAGGGCTGGGACCTGAGGCCACTGGGGTAGATGCAAGCGTTGCAAGCTTAAGCGGTGATTCATTCATTGAGCCTCTCCACAACTCCATCGCTTCCCCTCCAGACTCTACACCCACGTCAACGAGCGCCTCTTCTCCAAGCCCACCTATGCCAGCTTCATCAAGCTGCTGGACAACTACCACCGCCAGACGGGCACAGGCGAGAAGATGACTGCGCAGCAGCAAGCGGAGCAGGACACGTTTCTCCGGGAGGCCATGAACACAGCCCTCATGAAGGAACTCTATGGCTTCCTCCACCAGAAAGGTGAGCGTGGCATGGGCTGGGCATGTCCCCATGGCGCTGGCCGGCCTGCCATCCATGTACCTGGCCTGGCAGCATGGCACGTGCCAGTAGTGGCTACTGCAGGTACCCTGCATCAGCCCTCTGTGGCCCCATCTGATGCCCATGGACATGGGCAGAAGGTCCTCCCGCCTCCCTAAAGGCAGCATAGAGCCGGAAGTAGGGGGACGAGGTCTAACGAGGGGCCTCTCTGCAGTGTGGGTCAGTGCAATACCGGGATGGCTTTCTTTGTGCCCAGTAGGCCAAGACCATGGTCTGGAGACCCTGGGACATGTGCCCCGGGCGCCTCCCCCATCTCTGCTCTCACCCTGGGCTCTCTCGGCAGGTCGCTATGGCTCCGAGGAGGAGTTTGTTGCTGATCTGAAGGAAATGTGGTTTGGCTTGTACTCCAGGGGCAAGGGTGAAGGCGACTCCAGCGGTTTCGAGCACATCTTCTCAGGTACAGCCCCGAGCATGGCGGCCCTGGGGCACAGATTTGAAGAGGACAGAGAGACTCGCGGGAGCCTGCGAGCTGCTTCACGGGCTGGCCTGGGCGGGCAGGAAGCACCGGGGCTAGGGCAGAGGTGGCCAAGAGCCAGGGGGTGCAGAGCCATCTGGGGCTGTTTGGAGCGCAGGGCTTCGACCCCACCGTGCCCCATGCTCTCAGGCTGGCAGCTCACGCTGCGCCCTGCCCGCACCCCAGCGAGGCTCTGTGTCTGGGGTTACTCAGGCTCCGTCTTGCTTGTACTCCAGGCGAAGTGAAGAAAGGGAAAGTCTCCGGCTTCCACAACTGGATTCGCTTCTACCTACTGGAGAAGCAGGGCCAGGTCAACTACTACAGTCACAACTATGATGGGCCGGTACGTACGGCTGCGGGCTGGGGTGAAGCCACCATGCTGCTGATCCCTGGGGCCCACATGGTGCGAAGAGGCACAGCTGGAGCCCCTTGGCAGGAGGGCGTTGAGCCCCAGGGTGGGGGGCTGTGAGCTGAGTGGGAGACCTCTATGGCTCTGACGTCTCTGCCCTGTCCCCGCAGTGGACCTCGTACCCTGACGTGCTGGGTCTGCAGTTCAGCTGGGATGGGTTTTACAAGGAGGTGGGCTCTGCCTTCATCGGCTGCAGCCCCGAGTTCGAGTTTGGCCTCTACACACTGTGCTTCATTGCCCGGCCAGGCAAGGTGTAAGTACCTCCCCGCTGGCCCCCAGGCTTGCAGCCACCGGCACTTGCTCCTGTCCCAGGGCCGAAGGGCATGGCAGCACCTCTGCTCTCCCATGGGGCAAGGCCGGAGCTGCCAGAGAGGGCTGCATCCTAAACCCAGGTGCCAAGCACCCCCCAGTGCTCTGGCACCAGCCCCTTTCATTGCTCTCCTCTTCCAGGTGCCACCTGAGTCTCGGAGGCCAAAAGCTGGGCATCCAGACCTACACCTGGACCAAGTCCACCTATGGCAATGGCCGGAAGTACATCGCCACGGCCTATGTGACATCCCCGTGAAGGTCTCCCTTTCCCTCCCCCATTCATCCAGCTATCCCAGGAGGCTTTAGATGCTGCAGCAGACTCAGAGAGAGCGGCGCTGGGACGACCTTGCTCCTGCTGGCTGGGGGAGAGGGGGGAAAGGCTGTTCCTATCACCAGCGCTGTACTCAGGAGGGCAGGATCCTGATCTGGGGGGGGCAACCTTCTGCTGCGCAGGGTACAGGTCACCCCGTCAATCCCTTGCCACAGAGAGGAGGACAGAGGCTGGCCCGAGTCCTCGCATGGGCAGCAAGGTGCCACAGGTCTGTGCAAGGCATTAAAATGAGAGGACACCCTCTGCAGGACTCGGCTCATGTCTCGGGGATGTGGTGATGGGCACACACTCATGGGGATGGTCAGATCCCCACTTCTGAATTCATGGCTGGTCCATAGAGCACTGCCTGGCACCGCTGTGTCGTCCCAGGGCCATCTGTACCCTGGGGCCTGCTCCCTCCTGGCAGGGGGGTCAGGGATGCTGGGACTATTTGATGCTCCATGTCTTCGCGGCTTAAAACCGCAGTCTCTAAGGGCTGCCACCAGTTTTGGCGGCCAGCGTCTTAAAACATCAACAGAAACAGAGGTCCAGACGGGAACTGTTTGATGCTTGGCATCTTCACGGTCAGGGATGCTGGGGGCTGGCTGCATTTCTGGTTGTGGCAGGGCCCTGACGGGTCCTCCCCCACATGCAGCCAGCTCAGTGGGCACACGAGGGCACTCTCTGCCCACGAACCGGGCAGCAGGGCTAGTGCCCACGGCCCAGGGGATTGCAGGCCCTCCAGCTTCAGCCCCTGGCCCAGATGCCCCGACTTGATGTCAGAGACAGGGGTGGTGGAGGGCACTAGGAGCGATGGGGGCTTCCCCCAGCTCCAGGCTCTGGGTGCTACAAACCTCTGCCTGCCTAAGGGCCCTTCCAGGGCATGAACCGATGGAGCTGCCCATCCCCTGGGTCTGTGCCAGGGGAGACAGGCGCCACGCTGGGCTCCAGCCTTCATCCCTGCCCAGCTGTGTGCCCTGGCGATGTGCTCTCCGGAGCCTCCCCCATGAGCCCCGCGACTCTGCAGGGGAGGTAGGGAGCTGCTGCCCCACACCCAGGTCTCTAGGGCTGCTCGGGGGAGCAGCAGAGCCACAGCCCTGAGGCTCTGGGAGCTGCTTGAGGAAGGGAACAGAACCTGCCCTGTGGCCTGGACCATGTCACAGCCCCCTCTGACCCTCTGCATCGCGGGCTGGGCAAGGCAGAGCTCCAGTGCTGAGCTGCAGGAGCCCCAGGGAAGGACACCCCCCATGGGGTGCCCACAGCTGCCCATTACCGCAGCATCTGGGTGCCTCTGTGGGCCATCGAGAGCTGCAGGCACAGCCGAGCGGGCACTGCCTGCATTCTCCCAGAGCCCCTTGCTAAGACAGGCAGTGTCCATGACCAGGCTTTGGGGCCGCACACGGGGGGATGCATCCGCAGAGCGGGAATGGGAAAGAGGGAAACTGAGGCACGGAGGCTAAGTGCCAACATCACCCTTGGCGATGGAGCCTGGACACCCCCAGCTGCTCCACTGGCTGCTTGCACTGGCTGCCCCTGTAACCCCCCACCCCAAACCCAGCAGAGGCAGAGGCCTGGCCCTGCCCGTGTGCAGCGATGCCCACGCCGGGCAGCACCAGGGTCCCGCACTGTGCCACCAGTGCTCACACCGGGCACCGCTGCCCCCCAGCCAGCCCCAGTGCAGAGCCCCTCTCGCTGGGGGTGGCCGAAGCTGGATGCACCCGAGCCGCAGCCCCCGCTCGGCCGCCACCGCAGCGCAGCGGTGCGGCTCCCCGGTGGGGCCGCAGCTTGCCCGGGCGGCACCGTGACAGATGGCGGCGACAACAGTTCCCGGGCGGGGGGAACGGGGGCGGGGGCCGCACCATCTGCCGGGGTCAGGGGGGCCCCAGCCGCCAGCGGGGGAGGGGAGATGCCGGAGCTTGATTTATAGGAAGGCAAGTCCCAGGCGCCCCGGGAAGGCACCCAAAGCCTGGGGGGTGGGGCTGGGGAAGCCTCAACCCCTCCCTGGCCTGCAGGCCTTTGCTCTACCTCCCCTGCCCATGGAAGTCAGGGTGGTGATGGGGAAACTGAGGCACGCAGTGGAGCTGTGACCTGCCCCAGGCTCCCCTGCTGCCCCCAGCCCCCAGGCCCCGTTCACATGCAAGGGCCCACGCGAAGAAGCATGGGATGCACCCGGTGCTCTCTGCCTTGGCACCGCTGGCACAAGGCCGGCCCGCGGCCCACGGGCGCTGGGCACAGCCCTCCCCTCCCCTGCCTCTGGTTCAGCGTTGCAAAGCGGGGGTGTCAATACAACCCAGCCCAAAGAAAGGGCAGGGGAGGGGCAGGTGTCAGCAAGCTGACTCCGGGCCATCTGTTGCCAGCCAAGGGACTGCCAGGGCCTCAGCTCCGCGTCTGACAGGGGGAGCGGGCGCTCTCGGGGGGGCTCCCGAAGCCGCGTCCCCCACCTGAGCGCCGCCAGTCGGGGAATCTGCGGGGAGACGCGGGCCCTCTCCCGGAGCCGCTCGTGGGGGGGTTGCTCGCAGCTGAGGCTCTGGCGACGGTTGGGAGTGCAGAGCAGCCGGGCTGGCACGGCCCTTGGGAGCTCACATCCAGTCCAGCTCTGGGCCGCAGGCCCGTGCTGTCAGGGCACGGGGCTGCCCGGAGAAACCTCCAAGGATGGAGATGCCCCCCGTCCTGGCGCCGGACCCCCTCGAAACCTCCGTTCCCTGCTGCCGTTTCAGAGAGCGGGAGAATCCCTGCCCTTGACTTGCAAGCGACGGTCTTGTGACTCCAGCCTGGGATGCGTCGGGGGTTTTATTTCTTTTCTGCAACGGGAGCAAACACGGATGAGTCCAGGCCTCGGCCTTCACAGCTGCCCCGCTGCTGCTTGCTCAGACACGAGCTCCTCCAAGCCCTGCCTGGGTGGGCAGCGGTGCCTGCTCTGGACTCAGTGGATGCTCCATTGGGACCGTCCGAGCCCCCGAGCCATTTAAAGCCGATCTCGTTAACCCATCCCAGCGTCCTGATGGAGGGTCAGGAAGCATCTGGACTGGAGCAACTTTAATTGAGGAGCCTGTCAGTCATGAATCGCAGCCTTGGCCATATGGCTGTGCTCATGGGACCAGATCCCATGACACGGGGGACCGGACATGCCCTGAATCCCCAGGGGGCTGGAGGGAGAAGCCCGGTGCAAAGCGCAGGGGGCACGTGCCCAGCTCTGGACCCCATTTTCAGGCCTGGATGGTCCCACTGCCTTCCAGCAAGCCACAAAGCTGGGATTAGTCCTGTTCAAACGCTGATTAAACAGCCCCGGCCCCGACGCGCCGAGATTAAGCGGAGCTGTCATCGCGCCCATGCAGCGCGGCCCCATCGGTACCTGCTGCCTGGCCAGGGATCAGGCTGCAGCGCCCAGACTAGTGTTGCAATGGCCCTGTGTGCCGACCCAGCCGTGCCCGGTAGGTGGGTGGCACCCCTGCAGCACCCACTCCGCTGAACTTCATGTCCTTCCTGGAGGGGCCTGCTGTGGGCATGAATGTCACCCTAATTTTTCCAACTATTTTAGTTGGTCTAATAAAACGTATCGGATTTACCCAAAAACCCTTGTCTGCTTATGTCCTTAGACCAACACGGCTACAACCAATACATCTGAAACCCTGTCCCCACGCCCCTAGCCGGCCAGGAGAGCCCACCCCTCCATGAAGCATGGCAGGCCAGGGCCAGCTGCTTCCCTGGGCTCTGGCACTGCCCCTTGGCAGGCAGGTGTTGGACGCTCAGCCTCCTGTATGCACCGGGACCCAGGCCTGGATGGGACCCCTGGTCGGCTGCACGAGCTGCGCAGAGAGGTAGGGGGCAAGGGAGGGGGTGCACGGCCTGCTCTGGGCTGAGCAGATGCTGCCCCTAATCCCCGGAGCCGCACTGCCCAGCTTTGCAAACAGATTGAGGGGCTGAGCCGGAGCCAGGCGGGGGCTTAGGGCCAGCCAGCCAGGGGGGATTTGCACAGCCACCAGCTCTGCTGGCCACTCCAGAGCATGAGCTGGCATTCAGGGTGCCCGGGACCCATTTGGCCTCTGTGCCCTGCCAGGACTTCTTGCTCGGCCTGCGGTTACCCGCCTTTCAGGCCAGGGCCTGTCTGTCCAGCCAGGCTCTGCTGCACCGGGTTTAGGGCCTGTCTGTCTGGGCAGTGTCTGTCCTGCCCAGGCCACCAGCCCTGCAGAGTATGCCCTGCCTGGCTGGTCACAGGAGCACAGGGGTGGATGAGGCCTTCTCAGGTTGGTTTTCAGCTCCAAAGAGCCGGCCACACCCTGCGTCGTGCCGCGCTATCACAGTCTCAGCGGCTTTCCAGTCTGTCCCAGTGCCCCCAGCCATGCACGGTGCCGGCACGAGGAGTCTCTCCATCCGCAGCCTCTGGCTGGAAGTCTGTCCAGAAAAGCCTCCGCAAGGCATGGGCTCTGTCTGCTGTGGCTCCTGCCTGCTGCCCGGGCTCTCCAGCCTCTCCACAGATCGCTTTAATAAGCTCTGCCACTGAGACCCGCAGATTACAAGCCGCCTGGATGTTGAGAGTCCCGGCACAGGTATTAGCGCCACTCTTGGGTAGCACCTGCGGATCCAGCCAGCGGCCGTTGTTTCGGGACGCCTGTTTGGGTGCATCTCTTAAGCAAAATCAGGGGGCGTCTTTTTGGGGTCAGCTGTCCCTCGTGCCCCCCGCCCCCTGCAATGGGGCTCCGTTCCCTGGGCCCTCTAGGAACCCACGGGCTGGGCAGGCCACACGTCTAACCCCAAGGCAGGGCATGCATCAGGGCAGTGGGCTGCATTGATGCCAGGGCCGAGTCATTTTAATGCCTGGGCACATATGCTCCATCACCCCTCATGGCGCTCTCTCCAGCAGCCTCCATAGCTGCCGCCTGCTCCAGGGGCAGCAGGAAAGCCCATTGCCCAAAGCTGCTGTTCCCTGTGGGGGGGGACAGAGACGACTAAGCCCCAAATCACGGGTCTGATAGTGCGGCTTAGTGGGTAAATCCGCGTGGCTTCCCGGGCTGGGCACATTACCGGCATGATCAGATTACAACAAGACCAGAATTACAGCGTTTAATCCGGGCTTTGAGGGGGTTTAGCAATTATACAGCTGGGGCAATGAACCAGGAGCTGCGGGCAGGGCCAGCCAGGCCCCATAGAGACCTAGAGGGAACCCAGGAGTCCTGAACCTCAGTCCCCACTTAAACCAGTGCCCCCCTAAAGGGAACGTGTCCACTGGCACACCAAGGGGCACCGAGCCTTCGAGACCAGCCCATCACATAGGGGATCATGGGCCAGGCTCCAGTGTTAATTACTCACTGATGGTAAATGAATGCAGTCGCTTGACTAAAAGCATTGCCTAGAGGGTACCCTCCCTCCACACACATCCTCAGACACACACGTGCACGCTGCGGCTGTTCCCCCTGACACACACACGTGTGTGCTCACTGGCTCCGGATGTGCACACGTGTGCTCTCGTGCATGCAGGCATCCCATGGGAAGCTGCACAGCTGCAGGCGGGCTCCAGGCAGGAGCAACTGGGTGCCAGGATGGGCCGGGGCCCGTCCTGGAGGCTGGGAACTGGGCGCCATGTCAAAAGCTGTTTCTCCTCAGCTGGCACGGGCCTGGGGTCCAGCTGCGCCACGCTCCGCCGGCTTCCCGGGGCCACGGCTGCCTTTGCAGCACTGGCTCATGGCCAGGACTTGAGCAAGGACCGCTCCTGATGCCCCATGCCTGCCCCTGCCCAGCAACACAGCCCCAGGCTGGAGTCGGGCAGCCGGAGCAGGGAGTATAGAAGCAAGGCATCATGCCAGGCATTGAGGGGGGCACAGTCACCCAACTCATGGCAACACAATCCAGTGAAGGGACTCTGCTGACTGGGGACCTCCCCAGCCAAGCCCCACAGCCCCCTCCCCTTCCTCCATGCCTCAGTTTCCCCAGATGAGGATGCAGGGGGCATTCAGCACCCACTGGCTGGGCAAAGCCAGCATTGGGGGGGCATCTAAAGCAGCTTTTACCCTCTGTTTGAGAGGCACTAGCTGCTCCCAGCCCCCCCAGAGAAAGCAGGGCTGGCAGGGAGATGGCTCGACACTGCCCCACACCCTTGGTGAGGTAGGGTGAGCCCTGTCCATGCCAGCTGGGGGAAGGGGGCATGATTTTGGCTCTGCCTCTCATGAGTTTCCTCCCTGACCCAGCTCAGCTCTGTGCCCCTGCAGCCCTCTCCCCTCTCTCAGCAGCCAGGCAGCAGCTGCCGGCTCCTCTGGAGGGCTCCGGCCCCCCACCTGCCGCCCTCAGTGTGTGGGGAGCGGAGCAGCTTGCAGGGATTAGGCACCGTCCGTGGCTCCCCTTGGGCTCGGCGCTGGGACAGCAGGAGGCGAGCAGCGAGCCGCTGAGCTGCACAGGACACATGTGCCAACGAAGCTGTGTCCTGTTGCCATGCTGGGATAGCCCCGTGAAGCCCCGGGAGCTGGGAACCCCAGCCCTGGCACCCCTGGGTCAGACCAGGGGTGCAGAGGGTAGAGCAGCTGATCGGGGTCTAAACAGGGTATGGCCCTGGGAGCCAGGACTCCTGGGTCCCTCTCCTAGATCTGTCACACCTGGATTTGGGCAGCTGCATGGGGGTGTCCCGTATCAGTGTGAGATGAGGGCCCCCCCCAGCCAGTCCCTGGAGCATGGGCCTCAGAGCTGTGCTGGGTCCTGGGCTGGGTTTGGGAGCCTGGGAATCAGGACCCTTATCCCCAGCTCCTGTGTGACCCTCCCCTCCCTCCTGCCTCAGTTTCCCTAGCTGAGAAATGAGGGTAATGAGACCAGGACCCCTGGGTCCTGGATGAGCGCTGAGCTTGGGTGTTGTTAAGACAGGCTGCATAGGGCCTGTCATGTGCATTCAGCAGCTTGGGGCTTTTCAGGCTGGCACGACATCCTCATCATGCCAGCCAGTGTGCGGGGGCCTTGTGAATGGCCCAGGAGGAGTCACAGCCCTGGCATCCACTTCAGTCAAAGGATATCACCCTTCCTTGCAGACCCTTTCTGGGACAGGGACCCAGGAGTCGAGTCTCAAGGCCCCAGCCACTGGCCCCGGAGCTGCACAGCGTGGTTGGGGGCAGTATGGGCAGGTGACCCCTGCCATCCCAGCCTTGGAGGTGCCACCCTCAATCCTGCTGATGGGAGCCACGTTTCTTCCTCCTACCCCAGCCCATCACGGCCAGAGCAGAGCCTCTGGGGTGCAGCCAGGAGGGGGATCCAGGGACCGGAGAGTGCCAGCAAAAGGAGGAGCTGAGGACAACCCGTGGCCCCCGTGACACCATCAGAACCAAGACCACAACTTTATTGGGGCCCGACAGGCGGCGTTGCTTCTTTACACAAGGACAGAAGACTTGCTCCCTGCACCAGTCCCGGCTGCACAACCAGGGACCTCTGGAGCAGGACGAGCTCCCCAACGCTACAAAATTCCCCTAAAAAAATAGTGAGGCTTCCCCACCCGGGCCTCCCTGGAGCCGGCTCCAGAAAGAGCTGCCTGCATCTTCCTGAAAGGACTTGTCATGGTTATTGCTCGTATACAACTAGTTGGGGACAGGTGAGATGGGCACGGGCAGTGAACCAAGAGTGGCCCTGTCCTCAGCTTTGCCCGCAGGAAACAGCTAGGGAGAGAATAAATTAAATAAATAATGTCTAATAAATAATCCAGAACAACACACACATCGCCCACAAAGTGAAAACCTGACTCAACACCGATGGGGGGAACACATCCCACATTTCGGGGGAAACGCAAAGGAAATAAAGGAGAGGCAGTGAAATAAATAAGTGAGATGGCATCCGAAGGCCCCCGTGCTCATGTTTGCAAATGCCGGGCCTGGTCAATAGGCTGTGAAACAGCTGGCAGCGGGCGGTTGGAGGGTTTATGCTGTCTCGAAAGTGCTGGGACTTTGTGCTTGCATGAGTTCAGGAGTCCTGAGGGTCAGTATTGGGGGTTTCTCTGCACGGCTGAGCTGAGTGCTTCTGCACGGGGTGCCTCCAGGGCCGTGCGGAGGGGATCGTGTCCAGCTGAATCAAGGGCAGAGGCTGGCGGCAATTGGCAGGAGACTCCACAAAGCTTTGCCCCCACCGGCTGGGTGGGTTCCTGCCTGATTCAGATGGCCATGGCTGTTGGCTTCCCTAGCCTCAGGAGGGAAAGCTGCCAGGGAGGATGGCAACTGGTCTGGAGAAGCCAACAGCATGGATGGCCCTTCTTGCACTACCACCCCCTTCCCCATCCACGGAGCCATGGCTGGACCTTGCAATGGGAGTAGCCTGCATATGGCTTGGACTGATGGAGGAATCATGCCTGGGGGCAGGAGGGGGGAGTGCTAGACCCTGGACACAAGAGCCATTGGCAGAAGACCCCAAGCTGGGTGTCCTGCCAGAGCCAGGGGGTCTGGAGACATCTGCTTTGGATGCTCCATCAGGACCAGAAGTGACCACATACCATTGCCCACCCACGAGAGAGGAGGAGGAAAGGACGGCGGAGCTGTGGGGGCTGCTCTGGGCCAAGGAGCACAACAACAGACCGGTGGAGAAAAGCTGGAAGGTCCCTCATAGCGGCAGCAGCACCATAGGGAACAGGCCAGCTCTTTGGACCTTCCCCGCTGGGTTCCTGATGAAGCTGCATCTACGCTGCATGGCTGGGTTCCTCGTGACGCTGAAGGCCTGGACCCTGTTATTCGCTAAACAGGGAGCTGAGCTGGGGCCCCGCCACGTGGGGGGGATACGCCTCGTAGCTCATGTCCAGGGGGATCTCATAGCGGGGCACCGCGCTCTGGAAGTGCGGCATGTGGCCGTGGGCTCCGGCCAGGCTCACGGACGGGTAGTGGGCCATGAAGGCGTAGGGCTTGTCCAGGTCTGGGGACCCATCCTGCTTCAAGGAGAAGTTCCCAGTGATACTGAGGGGTGGCGTGAGGGGGCCCTCATAGGGCGGGGTGGTGCAGTCTGGGGCGTGACCCCCAAAGGATGGGTCCACCATGCTCTTGAAGGCCGGAGGTTTTAAGTGGAGCAGGTGGGTTTCCATGGTCCCGTAGGGTGGGCTGGGCAACCCAGGGGACTGGTAGCTGAAGGCATGGCCGGGCACCGCCGACTCGCACGCCGGGGGCTTCTCCTCGGGCTTCTCCAGGAACAGGGCCTGCGGCCCCAGCTGCAGGCAGCCGGCCACTAGGTTGCTGGTGGGCTGGGACAGGCCTTTGCAGAGCATCTCCACGAAGCCCTTCCCTTCGGGCGTCTGCCCGCTCTCCAGCACCTCGGACAGAGCCCAGATGTAGTTCCTGGCCAGCCGCAGCGTCTCGATCTTGGACAGCTTCTGGGTCTTGGAGTAGCAGGGCATGACCCGCCGCAGGTTGTCCAGCGCGTCGTTGAGGCCGTGCATTCGGGTCCGCTCCCGGGCATTGGCCTTGACCCGCCGGGCTCGGAACCGCTCCAGCCGTGCCTTGGTCATCTTCTTCTTCTTCGGACCTCGCCGCTTGGGTTTGTCTCCGCTCTCCTCCTCCTCTTCCTCCCCCTCTTCCATGCTGTCGTTCTCCCTGGCCAAGCTGGCCATCAGCCCGTAGGGGCCCTGCCTGCTGGACTCATCCTTCATCTCCTCCTGGGAGCTCAGGGCTCCGTCCACCCAGGCCTGGGAGCTGACGAGCTCGGCCATCTCCTTGGCCTTGGCGTACGTCTTGGTCATCTCGCAGCTCTGCAGGGAAAGGAGACAACCAGTGGAGGTTAACACTGTTGCAGGGGCTCGCGTTGCACAGGAACCCACCAACAAGGATACTGAGGTTAAATATTAGGAAAAACTTTCTCATGGGGAGGGTTGTAAAGCACGGGAACAGGTTACCCAGAGATGTGGTGGCATCTCTATCCATGGAGCTTTTTAAGATGAAGCCCTGGCTGGGATGATGCAGTTGGGGTTGGTCCTGCTTGGAGCAGGGGGTTGGACTAGATGGGACCTCCTGAGCTCCCTTCCCACCCTCATTTTCTACGATTAGCAAGCATGAGGACAAACTCCCATCCTCAAAGGAAAGGCTGGACTCAGAGGCGAGGACTTCCACTCTGCAGATGGATTTGTAGATTGAATGCCAACTTCCTTCACGCACTAAGGCTGGTCCAGAGCCGTCGCTGCTCTGATCCTTTACATCTACACAGCTGCCGGCTTCCCGGTGAACTCTCCGGCCAGGCACGTGCTGTCCTGGCAGCCGGAGAACTCACATGCAAACCCCTCGAGGCACACATGCCCCAAGACACAAGTGTACAGTTGTAGTGGCACACGTACTTGAAAAGACACATCAAATATACACACGCACTCCCCAAACTCCCAGTCCACTCCCTGAGCTCAGGCATGTGGCACTCCTGAGGCACCAAAGGATAAAACCCATACCAGATCTACCTAGACTGGGATTCTCAGTGCACATGGCCTTGGCTGGGATGATGTAGCTGGAGCTGGTCCTGCTTGGAGCAGGGGTTGGACTAGATGTGACCTCCTGAGGTCCCTTCCCACCCCTGTTTTCTATGTTTCTGTGATTCTGACAGTGCCAGCATCACAGCCCAGAACTCATGGGGACAGGCAGTGTCTGTCTGCCCATGTGTTACAGGTCTGACTCTGTGTCCAGCACTGGTAGCGAGGCCCTCTCTGCAGAGCTGTCTCCCCCCACCCCTCCCCCAGACTGGGTAGCATGGGGTGAGCAGCATAACAGCACTGCAGAGAACAGTTTGGGGGTTCAAGCCTCCTTCCCCGGCCTGGATAAAGCCGTGCTGGGCAGGGTGAATCCTCTTGGTGAGGCTGGCCATCCTGCTCGCCAGCTCGCCTGCAGGCCTCAACCCTTGCTACACGTGTGTATTCAGCCCATGCATATAGGTGCCACATGTGTATTCCAGTGCATGTGTGTGCATGTGTGCGTGCATACTACATGTGTGTATTCCAGTGTGGGCATTTGTGGGTGTGCTGTGTGTGTGTATTCCAGTGTGTGTGTACACTGTGCATGTGTGTGTGTATGTGCATTCCAGGGTATGTGTGTATGTGTGTGCTGTATGGGTATTTCAATGTGTGTGTACACAAACAAGCACACACTGTATGTGTTATTCCAGTGTGCATGCATGCTCTGTGTGTGTGTGTATGTGTGCATCTCAGCGTGTGCATGTATGTTGTATGAGTATTTCAGTGTGTACACACACACGTACACACACACACAAAAACACTATGTGTGTATTCCAGCGTGTGGATATTGTGAGCTCTGCATGTGTATTCCAGTGTGTATACACATGCTGTGTGTGCTCGCGTTCTAGTGCATGTGTATATGTGCATGCTGTATGTGTATGCCACTGTGTGTACACACACACATGTGCTACGTGTGTCTATTCCAGTGTGTGCATTTATGTGTGTGCTCTGCACGTGTATGCCAGTGTGCGCGCACACGCTGTGTGTATGTATGTGTTCCAGTGCATATATTTGTGTCTGTGCTATGTGCATGTGGTTGTGTGTGTGTGCGTACGCGCGCATGTATGATCTGGTGTCCATGTGCTTGGAGCCCTGCAGGCCAGGCTACTAGAACTGAGCATGGGCTAAACCAGGCCCTCAGAAGAGCCGGGCTCAGTCTAGGGGGCACTGGGGGCTGGGGCAACCGTTCCCCTGCTGCTACAGAGGGGACGAGCTCTTGGAGGCCAGGGATGCCCCGAGCCGGTGCAGGGCCCCTTCTCCCTGGGAGCCCACCGGATGCCAAGACCAGCCCTGCCAGCCTTTCAGCCGCCCTCCCCCGTAGGGCCTGACCCAGGTGGGCCCCGAGCAGAGCCGACCAGCACCTTATTTTTCTGCTCTCCCCTGTAACCAGAGCTTGTTTGCTCACAACCTCATTTACCTCTTCTGCATAATTAATGCTGGAGCAGCCTGGGCTCGGTGGCAATCAGCCCGGAGCCCTGCCAACCCTCCTTTAATGCAGCTTAGCTGGTAAGCGGCTTTCGGGGAAGTGGTTGTGGTTCAGGGGGAGCCGGGGGGAGTGGGAGGCACGCCTGCCCCACGTGGAAAATCCCAGCACCCGAGGGCAGGAGCATGGAGGCACTAACACGCTCTCCCAACACCCGTGTAGATAGATGCCATGGGAGGTGATATAAGGCCCGGCCCTCAGCTCACAGGCAGGATTGTGCCCTGGCAGGTGGGAGGGTGGGCCCCAAGCTGCTTCCCCTCCTGGGTCCCCAGGGAGCCCCTGCTGCAACCCCACGCTCCAGCATCTCTGCCAGCCTGTGCCCACGGGGCATCAGCTCGTGCCCACCACACGCTGGCCATGCCAGTCTCCCACAATGAGACCCCAGTGCCCAAACCATGGGACGATCCTGTCTAGGCTCTGCCCCCCACACTGTGGGGCCCAGCACCCCACCGAGTTCAGCTCAAAGTGGCAGCGATGCACAGAGTGACGGCGTGGGCACAAGGGGAGGCCAGGCCCCCTCACCCCCCTGGCCAGCCAGGCCCAGCCCCACAGCTCCTGCACTCGTGTGCTCCAGACTCAGGTATGCACATGCACATGGTTGCACACCCACATGTACTCACCCACCCCGACACACATCCAAGTGCAAAGGGCAGTACCCCAGATTACAAGGGGAGACAGCTGCTCTGAGCCTGGTCCCAGCTGGCGCAGTGGCCCCAGCGCACAGGACAGCACCGATTTGGCCACGAGGGCACTGGGGAAACTGAGGCAGAAGGTCCAAAGTGGAAGCACGAAGGCACAGGCACGTCCCCCCGGCAGCTGCACAGAGGAGCTGGCCCATCCAGGAGAGCGGGACTGACTGCAGCCGAGGCTCTGGTCTCACGTCCGTGCTCAATGTTGCCTCTGCCCAGGCCAAAGGGCAGCCCCCAGCCCAGCTCCTGGCTCCCCCTGGCATGGGGTCCCCGGGGGTGAGTGGGGTGCTCTCTCCCCTTTGCAGGAGGAGCGGGCAGATGTGCGCCAGGCCGGGCTGCAGCCCCCTGTCCCTCCGCAGCTCAGCCCAGCTGTCGCCGCACCCCGGCGCTGCTCTGAGCAGATGGGGCCTGGCACAGACGGCGACTCCCGGCTGAGTGCTGCCCTGCGAGACGGTGCCCGGGCCTGCTCCCGGCTCCCAGACGGACGCCCCGCTCTCCGCGCCCCTCTCCCTTCCCTGTGCCCCAGCCTGGGCCTGGGAGCAGCCCGGCTGCCCAGCTGCTCCCCTCCTCTTCCCCTCCCGGCTCCAGGCCCCCCATGCTCCGGCGAGCTCCAGCCGGCCCCAGAGCGCGAGAGCAGGGGCTGGAGAGATGCCTGCGCCCTCCCCACGTCTGTGAGAGCAGGCAGAGCCCTTGACGCTCGCTCACCCACCGACATACCCAGGGCCAGGGCAGCACCGGGGTGGGGAAGCCCCAGCTCAAGCAGGAAAGCCCCCCATCCCGTCTGCTGCGACGGCCCTAGAGGGGGGCTGCCCCGTGCCCAGCACCGAGGACCCCGGTGCCTCGGCCAGGGACAGTCATTCCTGCCCCGCAGAGGAAAGCGGGCGGGGGCAGCCCCTGCCCAGGCTCCTGCGGGCGCCCCGGGCCCACGCAGACCCGCAGGGAGCCCCAGGGCTGGGCGCCCTCGGCCGCCGCCGGAGCCCGGTTCGCCCCCCGCCCGCCGCCCCGTCCCCGCTCGAGCTCCAGCCCGCGCCCGGGGGCGAGGAGGGGCCGGGCGGCCGGCTCGGCTCCCCCGCCGCCAGCCGCCAGCCGCCGCCGCGCTGCCCCGTCGGGGCGGCCCCCGCCGCGCCCCGCGCCCCTACCTGCGCCCGCCGGTGCGGGCTGCTCCCCGCCGCCGGCTCTGAGCGCCCCGCCGGGCTCCGCGCCGGTTTTGAGCTGGCCCCGCGGCCGCCCCGCTCCCCGCTGGCTCCTCCCCTCCCGGGGGCGCCGGCAGGGGCTGGGGGCGGCCCCCGCGGCCGGGCCGGGCTCAGGCTCCCGGGGCCCGAGGCGGCGGGGTCCCCCTCCCCCGCCTCCCCCGACTGAGCTCCCCGCGCAGCACGCCGTGCCCGCCCCGTGCCAAGCTGCGCCGTCCTCCCCCTGCCCCCGGCTGCGCGCGGGGAACTGGGCAGCATACGGCCCCGGCCGAGGCGGGGGGTGCCTCAGAGCCGCCCTGGCACCTCTCACGCCCGCCCCGAGGACGGCGGCGCACCCCTCCGCGGGCGCGTGGCGCTGGCTCCCCGCCTGCGTGCTACCGGGGGCAGGAGAGGGGCAGCTCCGGGGCAGGGAGAGGGCACCGTTTCCTTCGCCTCCGGCTGACGGGGCCAGAGGCCTCGTACCGAGACACTGGCCTGCTGCCCTGCCCCGCCGCCCTCTTTCCCAGGGCGGAGGGCTGGCGACCACCAGCCAGCGCCATTCAGACCGTCCCCCTGGAGCTCCTGCGCCCCACAGCCCGCGAATGCCCACAGAGGCCTCTGCCCACGCGCCGGGCTGGGGCTGGAGCAAAGCAGATCTGATGGAAGGCGCCGGCAGGGTACAGTCCTCCCCCCGCCGCTTGCTAGATGCAGTGGGTGGTTAAATGCCCCCATCTATGTATTGTCATTCCTTGTTCATCAGGGTCCCCAGATCATGAGCTGTGGGGTGGGGGATACAGGGCTGGGGTGGACTCTCTGGGCGTCCCTCTCACGCGCGGGGCCTGAAGCTTCTCCTTATTAACTAAAGGCTGGATCGCACCATTCCCACAGCTGGGACTGTCCAGCGAGCCCCAGGCCCCATGGAGCTGTCATCTCCGAGGGGCTCCGGTCCCAGAGACGACCCCCCGCTCCGTGCGTTGCTCCGGGCAGAGAGCCCCGAGCCCCGGAGCCGTCGCAGGCTGCCGTCGGCTTTGGCGCCGTTGACGTGGGGAATCCCCGCGTGCGCCAGCACCGAGGGCGCTTCGCATTCATTTAGGGCCCTTGGCAATCCTGTCGCTGGGAGCCCGGGATGACAGGGAATACTAATTAATTCATTAGTGCCTCCGTGGCTTCTGGCCCACCTCTTGGCTCCGACGGTCGGGGCCGGCGGGAACAGATTGCAGCCAATAAATCTGCCTGTTGCCACGGGCCCCCCCTCCCCGGTCCGGATCGAATATCGCCGCGCCCTCCCGACAGATGGTTGCAGCAGGTCCGGGCTCCCGCGTCGCTTGGAGGCCTGTCAGAGGGGGAGGTGGGCCACATCCAGCAGGGAGGGGGACATACAAACGTCCCTGCTTTTCTGGGCGGCGGAGGCCCCGCACGCCTGGCTGAGGCTTGGAGAAATGACCCCAGTGCAGGGGCGCCGGGGCCTTTGTCTGCACACAGCGCTCCTTTCAGGGCCGAGCCGGGGGAGGCCACGTGCCACGGGCTAATCCTATTGTGAGGGGCTTTACATCTGTTGGAGTGCAGGCGATGCGCCCCTTGGGAGCTCCTTCTCAAGATGTTCCCCTTCCCACTCCTTTGCCCGCCCCCCGTCCCATGCGAATAACCCCGCGGGAGGGTCCTAGCCCGCCACCCGTGACGTGGAGGCCACTGCAACACCTCCCAGCCCCCCAAGATGCTGGAGATCCCCCACCTGTCCCAGTACTGGTGTCACGCGGAGACATGGAGCCAGAGCCCACCCCTCCCGGGTGTGTGCGGGGGTCTTCCCTCCCCAATAGAGGGCTGGAAGGTGAAACAACAGGGCAGGCAGCCAGACGAGGAGGGGCCAAGGTGGGCAGCATGTTCAGAAGCAGCTTTGGTGGCTGGTTCCCTCGCTCCCCATCTTCAGAAGTTGAGGGCAAGCGGGCTCCAGAGTCCCACGGCTCAGCTGTGGCCCGGGGACAGCCACGGCCTAAGCATCTCCCTGTGAAGATAGTGGCTGGGATGCACTGATGGAGAGGAACAGACGAGACGGCTTGGTTTGTCCTGGGCATCTGGGCTTTGCTGCCCACCCCGTGGGGCCCAAAGGGAGTTTTTTTCCCCCTCTCCTGTTGCTACAGGGTTTTTTCACCTCCCCCAGAGATGCCGGCTGCAGCCCAGGCTGGGGATGGCAAGTGGGCTGTGTCAGTGCTCCTGCTGGGATTCAAACCCAGAGGCTCACGGCTGGAGGATCTTGCCCTTCTGCTTCGGGTCACACTGATGCTGCATTTAGGGTCAGGAAGGATTTCATAGATTTCATAGATTTCATAGACATCAGGGCTGGAAGGGACCTCGGGAGATCATCGAGTCCAGCCCCCTGCCCAAAGGGCAGGAAGTCAGCTGGGGTCATAGGATCCCAGCAAGATAAGCATCCAATTTACTCTTGAAGGTGTTCAATGTAGGTGCTTGAACCACCTCCGCTGGCAGACGGTTCCAGACCTTGGGGGCTCGGACAGTAAAGAAATTCTTCCTTATGTCCAGCCTGAAACGGTCTTGCAGGAGTTTGTGACCGTTCGACCTCGTCATCCCTTGGGGTGCTCTGGTGAACAGACGTTCCCCCAGATCCTGGTGGTCACCCCTGATAAACTTATAGGTGGCCATCAGATCACCCCTGTGCCTGCGCTTTTCCAGGATAAAGAGCCCCATGGCTCTCAGCCTCTCGTCGTAAGGTCTGTTTTCCTGACCTCTGATCATGCGCGTGGCTCTCCTCTGGACTCTCTCCAGCTTCTCCACATCCTTTTTGAATTGTGGAGCCCAAAACTGGACCCAGTACTCCAGCTGCGGCCTCACCAAGGCCGAGTACAAGGGGAGAATGACGTCCCGGGATTTGCTCGAGAAGCATCTATGGATGCAAGCCAGCGTTTTGGTCGCTTTATTAGCCGTGGCATCGCATTGCAGGCTCATGTTCATCTTGTGGTCAATGATGACCCCCAAGTCTCTTTCTTCTGTAGTGCTAACCAACGTAGCACTGCAGAGCCTATAAGGATGCTGCAGGTTTTTCCTCCCAAGGTGGAGAACCTTGCATTTTTCAGTGTTAAACACCATCAAGTTCTCGTCTGCCCATTTGCTGAGCTTGTCCAGGTCAGCCTGGATCACCCGCCTATCTTCTGGCGTGGATGCTTTGCCCCAAAGGCAGGAATCTGCCCCTGGTCAGGTTGGGGGGCGGTTTCCTCTGTAGCAGGGGCACGGCCTCTGCCTGGGCTCTCTCAAGGGCATTTTAACAGTGGCAGGACACAGACCACCCTTGTACCCCTGCTTTGCCTGTGACAAGTGTGGCTGCTTTTGGCATCTTTGGGCAACGGGCCTTGGAGCTGTGCTCACCTCCTCTGGAGTGCCTGGACCCACGTTACTCTACATCCAACGTCCCGTAACCGCCCCCTCCCGGTGCAGGGCTGAGCTGGCAGGGGCAGTCCTCTGCCCCGTGCCAGGCCCTAGAGCCTTCCCACTGCTTCAGCTGTTCAGGGACCCAGGGGCAAGGCCGAGCAAGATGCCAGCCCTGCACGTGTCAGGGCCTGCCTGCTCTCCCAGGCAGGCAACAACCCCCCGCTCCCCAGGCTCCATCTGCACCCCCGCCGCAGCGCCTCTGCTTTCGCTGCCCACCGTCCCCGCCGCGCGGCTCTTCCTCTGGCACGTGCTGCCGAGCGGCTGTTGGCCTGCCAGGGACCCAGCTGCCAGCCGGCCTGCTGCCCTCGGGACTCCTGACACCGCGCAGCTTGCATCGGATGCAAGCGGGGCCGTGGGACGAGGGCAGCCTGTGGAGCCACGAGGCTAGCTGCTCCCTTTGTGGATGCTCTGCAAAGCAGGGAGTGGGAGGAAAAGGGCTGAGGGAGATGCAAGGAGTGGGGAGGGACAGGGTGCCCGCCGTGCCACGTCAGTGAGGGGCACCGGGGCTACGATGGAGCGCATGGCAGTGGGCCTCAACTTGTGATATGGGGCTAGCGGCAGGGCTGTCAGAGGGATTGCTCCATCCCAGGACCTGGCTGGGCTGGACCCGTGGCTTCCTGCTCCTCTTGAAGTTTTATGGGGATCCTACCTGCCCCCCCACTCCCACACACCCCCATGCCCCATCCCCTCTACCCACAGAGGTCACATCGCCAACAGGCTGCCTTGGGGCCACGGGCCACGGCGCTGTGCTGCTGGGCTGAGCAGGTAGTTTTAGGGATGGCTCAGGCAAGGATGAGGTTATAAGAACTGCCGGGGACCGAATCAGAGCCTAGGTCCATCGTGCCCCATCTCCTGTGTCGCACGATGGCAGGATTCGAGTTCCCGTGACACAGAGGCCATACCCATCACTCCTGTGTTCAATAGCTCCCCATGGCCCTTTCCTCCAAAAATGTCCCCGACCCCTTTGTGAATCTGGCTGAACTGGTTTGGATGGGGATGATCCTGCCTGGAGCAGGAACCTCCCAGCCTGGCTCTGCTCTGAGCCTATAAACCGGCCCCAAATGGCGCTCCAGACACAGGCGGGAGGGTGCTGCTATCAGACACGCAGCCCCAGGGCGGGAGGATATCAGCTGCCAGTGAGACAGAGCCCAGGGCTGAGCCTTGGGCACCGGGTGCAGCCCGCACCGAGCCCTGGCGAACCCCCTAGCGCTGGTCCCTTCGCTTTCATCCTGCCCGCGGCCTCCGGGACATCGCAGCGTGTTTGTTCTCAGCGGCGTCCGGGGCAGAGAAAGCAGAGCAGGAGGGAGCAGGGTCCCGCTGCCAGAGCACCGCACTAGGCCTCCCTGACCTCCGTGCCCTTGCCTTGCCCTGTGCCTCAGTTTCCCCCTGCCCTGAATGGGCTGCATGGCTCTGACCAGCACAAGTGAAAAGGGGGAAAAAATGTTTCCAAGGACCCCTGCAACCCCTTTAATCTTCCTCCTTTTTCTTATTTCTTCCAGCTCTACAGGGCGCACGTGGCCTCTTCCTGCTCTGCCTAGACAAGGAGGCCCCCAGGGAAAGGACTGGGGTGGGCTAGCAGATGCCTGCAGCTCACTGGGGTGAGGGGTAGCTCGACACCAGGCCTGTTAACGGCTGCCAAAGCTGCCAGAAGCAGCCCCCAGGAACGCGAGAGACATCTTTTCACCCCCGCCATCGAACGGGACTGGGCAAGGGATGCTTCCCCCGTGCTGCAGGTCCTCAAGTGACCACTGATTGGGACCACGTCAAGGAAACCCCATGGTCTCTGCTTACCCCTGGAGCAGCAGCGTGTTTGCTCGTTGCCAGACGGGGCTGGGGGTGGGCTGCTCCAAGGCAGAGAGAGACAGACAGATGGACAAACCGCCCGGAGCAGCCCCCACCTCCCCTGCCCGTCCATCCCATCCCTCCCGGATTCACTAATCATGTTGCCAGGCCCCGGCCAGGGGGCTCAGGCTGGCTGGGAGGGTAATTACCAGAGTAAATATTGTGAGAGGCAGTTCCAGCCCTGGTCCCCGTGGCCGGAGCCCCCTCCCTGCTGCCCCACCGGAGAGGATGGGGGTCTGGGCAAAAGCACAATTATGGAGCATGATTGGGGTCTAATTTAATCCCAGCAGCTGCACCAGGCCTGGCCTGATTAGCATGACAGTGTGGGGTGGAGAAATGCAATTAAAGAGAAATCAGGTTGGGGGGGCCTGGGCTGGGCTGGCCACGTCTGCCTGTCCCTGGGAGGTGTCCCGTGCTTGCTGACCCGTGCGTGACAAGCTGAGTGATTGCGGCTCTGTGCGCTGGGCCAGGAAGGGGCCCATGAAAGGGCCCCCTCCCCGGGGGTGCATCTGCAAGGGAGTCTGGAGGGGCCTGAAGCAGCCTGGCCTGGCCTCTCCTGGGCATCCCAGCCCACCGGTGCCCATCTCAGCCCGGCGTCTTGCTTGCCCCCCCAGGAGCTCCCAGGACATGCACAGTTACCTCTGCCCTCCCACCCCCGATTAACGGAGCTGTGTGCAGTGTGACCGGCTGCTGGCAGGGGAGCTCCAGGCAGCACCCTCGGGGCAGGTGGGCACACCAGGGGCAGGTGCCTGGGGTGGGGAGACCGCTTCACTTCCCCAGGCTCAGCCCACGTCAGGAGTGAAGGCAGTCCCCAGTGCCAGGGGAGACTGGGATAGGAGCCCAGCTTGGCTCTGCAGGTCCCAAAAGCGCCCTGGAGCATCGTCTGTCTCCAGGTCCCTTGGGGGCTGCCTGACCCAAGCAAGCTGAGATCTGCGTGACTGCGAGCCCAGACGCCTTTCGGCTCAGCCGCGGTCATCATCCTGCCACAGGGGCCCAGGGTGGGGTGGCCCCTTGCTGCTCCGGACCAGGGGGTCCAGGTGCAGGAGCTTGTCACCAGCTCTGCCCCCCAGTGCCCAGCCCGGCTCCGTCCACACTGGGGCTGAGCACAGTGGGTCAATGAGCTGCAGAACCGTCACGTCATTTGCTGGACGGGACCCCGCTAGCCCCCACGACAGCAGCTCACGGGTACCGATGTCCAAGGATGTGAGGGGACCATGGCAGAGCCCCCGCTGGAGCAGCCCAGGGGCTCTAGTCACAGTGGTCAACCAAGAGGCACCGGGACAGAGTCTGGTGCTGGGTGGTGGGTGCCAGCACCCCCCACCTCAGGCTAGGGCAGGCATCTGGGTTTGGGGATCTCCATACAGGGAGGGAGGGGATTTGTCCCCTCGCCCCCCGACAGGGTCTGAGAGCCTGAAGAGAAGCTGGGACCTGGAGGTCTTGGCAGCCTCCGCCTGCCACCACTGGCCCGGGCTTCGGGGGCCCTCGTGTGGCCATGCCCGACTATGCAGCCACCCCGGCTGGCTCCTCCTGCCAGCGAGGAGACCCGGCTTCTCTGGGAAGCTCCTGCCAGGAGCTCTGGGGCCACGGGAGAGAGACAGGAGGGCAGCTGGAGAAGGAAGGGAGCACAGCCCAGCCTGGCCTTCGCCACCAACGTCCTGTCTGGCCTTGGCGGAGACGCCCTCGGGGAGAAGACCACCGTGTGCCCAGTGTGGCGTGGTCCGTGCAGGCCTCGTGCTGTTCGCAGCAGTCCCGCCAACCACCATGGACTGCTACAGGTGGAAGGGGACAGTAGCACCTTTGGCACGGGGCTGCCCCTGCCGTCCCCACCCTGGAGGTCATCCCCTCCAGGCACTGGTACCCACAGGGCCCATCCCAGCTCAGGGTGATGGACAGCCCCCTCCAAGCTGCTCCCCCATTTTCTGGAGCCCCTTGAAGCTGGAGATCAACGCCCCAGCAGCCTGCTCCAGCCGCGTCCCAGTTGCACCCCGATCCCTCACCAGCTCCAGTGCTGGCTTAGAGCCGCCCGCCAGCTCCCGGTGCTGGGCTGCTCACCAGGAGTTGTTCTGAACTAGGCCGAAAGGGTGTGGAGAGACTCAACGGGAAGACTCGGGGCTCACAGGCCAGGCAGGTGGGTCTCCCCGTGCCAGCTACAACCAGAGCAGGGGAAGCAGCGTGACCACGTAGGCGAGCTCCCCAGGGTAATTGTCTCTGATATGTCCTCCGTAGGAGGTCTATATTGAGCAGATTCTTTTTGGTATTGGGTGGTGGAACCGGAGCGTGCTCCATCCACTCAATGCATTGACCTGGCATTGCAGTGCTTCCAGGACCGGTGCAAAAAAACGGAAAAAAAAAAAAAAAAAAAAGCTACAACCAGAGCCCTGCTTGTTCTGCACTAGTGCATGGTGTGATGCACCGGAGCAAGCAGAGCAGGGCTGGATGAGTTCAGGGCCCAGCTGAGAGCCTGGGAAGGGTCTTACCCACCCAGGCCAAACCGAGAGGTAGTGGCAGAGGCAGCCCCAGAACCCCCCAGCCGCAAAGACTTCCAGGCTGTGAGGAAGGCCAGTCCGGAGGGTCAAGGCAGCCGGTGGCGCTGGAGTCTGCGTGACCGGCCCCATTTGGGCAGCACCAGGCAGAGGAGGAGGTGGGGAAGGGTCCAGCACAGACATTGCAGCTCAGTCGGGACAGCCTGGGAGACTGTCAGGGGCTGGGAAAAAAAGGTGGGAGCATGGCTGGATGGAGCCCTCCTGTCCAAACACCCAGGTTTGAGCATCAGCGCTGAGCCCAGTGCGGCCCCTGGCACCATCTCAGGTGGGAGGAGGCTGGAGAGTCCTTTCCAGGGGGGTCTCGGGGCTCTTCCCACTGCCTGGGTCCCCACAAGGCCAGGTCTAGAATGAGGTCCAGCCTGTGTTCAGAGTGGGCTCCTCCCTGCGTGGCATGGGATGTGTACCAGCCTCACAGTGCCTCTGGGTGGCATACATGCCTTTCCTTATTGCATGCCCACAGCCCCTTATCCCCCAGCCCCTTATCATGGCTCCAGCCCTGCTTGGCCCTGGCATTATGAGAGCTCCACTAACTCAGGCAATAGCACAGCTCTCTGGACAACAACCAGGGGACCCAGATGTCGTGCTCTGGGCATAGTCTTGCCAGCTTGGCATGCTCCTCTTGCAGCTGCCCCAGCCCCCTGCCCGCCCCCGGGTCTGCAGCATGGCTGTCAGGGCATCGGGGCCTATGTTTGGCAGCCGACATTGCAGAGGGGATGCGGTCCCTTGCTGGCAGCCTGCTGCTGGATCCTTGCCTGGCACCCCCAGGCCATGGCACGGCTGTGCCCTTCCCCAGCTCCCACATGCGGCTAAGGCGCCCTGCTCTCCTGAGCTTACATGAAGCTCCCGGCATGGAGCACCTGATCCAGCTGGCCCAGGCCAAGTCACCACCGACAAGTGCAAGGTGCTGCACCTGGGGAGGAAGAACCAGCACCATACCTACAGGCTGGGGAACTCCCTTCTCGGCAGTGCGGAGGCGGAAAAGGATCTTGGAGTCATCACTGATGCCAAGATGAACATGGGCCGGCAGCGTGGGGAGGCAGTTAGGAAGGCAACTGCACCTTGTCATACACCCACAGATGCATTTCGAGCAGGTCCAAGGAGGTGATCCGCCCCCTCTATGTGGCACTGGTCAGGCTGGAGTACTGCGTCCAGTTCTGGGCGCCGCACTTCAGGAGGGATGTCGACAGCATGGAGAGGGTCCAGAGGAGGCCACTCGCACGGTCAGGGGGGCAGCAGGGCAGGCCCTACGAGGAGAGGCTGCGGGACCTGAACCTGTTCAGGCTCCAAAAGAGAAGGCTGAGGGGGGTCTAGTGGCCTGTTACAAACTAGTCAGGGGGGACCAGCAGGCACTGGGGGAGTCCCTGTTCCCCTGAGCACCGCCAGGAGTGACCAGGAATAACGGTCACAAGCTGGCAGAGGGTAGGTTTAGGTTAGATACCAGAAGGCGCGACTTCACGGTCAGGGCGGCTAGGGCCTGGAACCAGCTTCCAAGCAAAGTGGTGCTGGCTCCTACCCTGGGGGTGTTTAAGACAAGGCTTGACAATCACCTTGCTGGGGTCATTTGACCCCCGTACTCTTTCCTGCCAGGGCAGGGGTTCGGACTGGATGATCTGTGCTTGTCCCTTCCGACCCTAGAAACTGTGAAACTATGAAACCAGCCAGGCATGAACATCTCTGAGCTGGCTAATTAGGGCCACATCATTACAATGGAGAAGGTACAGACCAGAACAAAGCCCACATGCTTCCAATGCTCCTCTGTAAGCATCTGGAGGTGCCAAGGTGCAAAACCACCTGTAGTGCCCGGTGGAGGTAAGAGGAAACTCTGGGACAAGGCTCCGGGGGCCCAAACGGTGGAAGCAGCAGCAAGGGGGGCCGCTTTCCAGGGCACGACGGCATTGCTTCGATATTGCACTGGAGGAATTCTCTGGACTCTTCTTAGCATGCAAGCCCATTAGCGAGCTGACGAGGAACAGTAATTAAAAACAGGTCCTTTAGGAAATGCACCGCTCTGCCTCAGCTCATTGGGTCCCGAATGAGTCCAGTGACGATATACTTAATTAGCTGAAATAGCCGCCACCGCTGCATCTCTGGGCACATGGAGCAGCAGGATGCAGCGGGCATCATGTGGGATGTGGGCAGGGGTATGAGTCTGGGTGCCAGGAGCTCGCTGAGGCCTGAGGCCTGCCTGGGCCTCACCCGCCACAGCTCCTGCTCCTAGTCCTGGTTGCACTAGCTCCCAGCCACGGGTAGGACTGAGCTTGGAAAAATCCCAGAGACCCAGCCACATCTATGCCTGCCTCCCTGCTGCCCACCGTGCTCAGAGGGTCCCATGTCCCCAGGACACTGTCACTGGCCCCACAGTTGGCTGTATCCATCCCAGCCCCCATGGCTGGTCTTCCCTTGCATCCATTGCACTTGCTGAGGCTGATCTGGGCCTGATGCCCCCTGCTCTCCCAGGGGCTGTACTGAGACTCACAACGATCACTGCTAGTTCGGGACCCAAGAGCAGAGGCTTCTTGAGGCTTGGACTTCACCCTAAAGGCAAGTACAGCCTCTTCCCCAGTGCCTCCCAATGTGGTGTCCCCAGAAACCGTCCTCTGAGTGGGGCAAGAAGTCCACGCTCGGTGGTGACACTGGCCACATGCATCCGTGGGAAGCTGAAGGCCCCATCACCCCATTTAGACATTGCTGCCCCTTTGATCCCTCTTCCCACTTGTTTCAATTGAGCATCTCATGAGCACTGGTGCTCCCCCAAAAGCCCCATCTCCTGGAGTCCTGTGATGTGGGACAGTCTAGGGCAGGGGCTCCCAACCTTTGCAGCCTCCAGGTACTGCTCGCAAAATGCCAGCTCTTGGCTTTCCGTCATTTTCTGACTCTGGAAAAATACTAGAGTAATTCTTCCATGGCAAAAAACCAGGGAAAGCCCACTGTGGTGTGGACGCTGGCTGCCTATTGCCTATTCCATCCTTGGAGGTTTTTAAGACCCTGCTAGACAAAGCCTGGGCTGGGATGATCTAGCTGGGGCTGGGGCTGGGGCTGGGACTGGTCCTGCTTTGAGCAGGGGGTTGGACTAGATGAGACCTCCTGATGTCCCTGCCAACCCTCCTGTCCTAGGATTTTCTATGAAATCTCTGGGTTTGCGTTTGCAAACTGGGCCCCCCTGAAAGGGATCTCAGGACACCCTGTTGGAGAATCACAGATCTGGGGGTCTCATCAGTGCTGCTGTGTGATACAGAAGACTCCCCCAGCTCGGCAGGCCAAGCCACTGCTGCATCCCAGCTGGGCTGTCACAGCCGGCATATTATACAGCTGCTCTCCTCCACGGCCAGGTACTCGACAGCATCTCTTTCTCGGCGCCTCTGAAATCAGCCCCTTTTAAAGCAGCGCACATCAAGACGGGTGTAATCAAAGCACCTTTTGCAGACCCGCTGTCTTGTGCCAAGTCCCTTCACACGGGATTACGCCGGGCGACACAATAAACCAGGAGGGCCTGTTGGCCAGGTTTCAAATTAAGCTCCTCTCTGTTCTGAGTAAATCCATTGCTACTAACACCGTTGCCG
Organism: Crocodylus siamensis; assembly: GCF_052110815.1. Classification (NCBI taxonomy): domain Eukaryota; kingdom Metazoa; phylum Chordata; order Crocodylia; family Crocodylidae; genus Crocodylus; species Crocodylus siamensis. The sequence goes on from NC_143400.1 coordinate 7,130,365, forward strand.
GCCTCTGGGAACAAGTGCACTAAGAGGAGCTGTCAGGGAAAACTCAGTCCGTGTCTCCAGGGGGATTCCTTGCTGCAAAGATTGGCAGCCCAGAGCTCAGCTAAAGGAGATACCGCGCATGACAGCCAGCGGTCCCCATGCCCTCAGCCTCCAGCGCTGGAGCCGCATTTTTAAAAGACTTCGGCTACCCAAACCTGCTTCCTTTCCCTGGGTTTGCTAAACGAGGCGTCTGGCATTGCATCCACCATCGTCCTCATCTGTGCTGGAGCCTCTGTCAGTCCAGTCTCCAGCATTCACAGTACACCAAGGAAGCCCCCAAAATCACAGCTTTATACCCTCACCCAACCACATGGATTGCTGCCTCTCCCAGTTTGCTTTGACCCGTGAAAACCACCACCACTTTTGTCCACACTAGGATTTTGCCTGTTAGCTCACACGCAGCTCACACTAAGCACGAGGACCCCTGCTAATCTTTCTTCATGCCACGGGTCATAACGACCCTCTTCCTTTTTTTGAAAGTCTTGATCTCCCGCTAGAGCGAGCCAGCTTTACTTGTCCTTCCTCTGGGAACTGATCTGTCCCCTCCAGTTTCGTGGCCCTGTTTTCAGGCCTCAGTGGAAAAAGAATGCCCTGCTTTCAAAAGGCTTGACTACGTCTACCTCGAGTTGGTCTGATAAAAAGATATCGCCCACTAAAAGCCTTGTCTCTCACCTATTTCCTAGACAACATCATTCCTACACCACACAAAGCAGCCTCATTTGGATGCATCCTTTGGGACCGAACGTTCAAAGCCCTTCAAATGCGAAGCTCGTTAGTCCAGAGATGCCTAAAGAGGAAGAGCTCAGAGCCAAGCCCTCTCCAAAGTCAGTCTTAGCAGTCTGCCTGCATGGGATTTGCTAGTCGTGTTGACAAGCCCGTGCTGACGAACCCAGCTGTCAGCGGTAGCATAGCTGGGATGCTACACGGCTCCTAGTCACTGGTGAATGACTGTCACCGTGGGCTCAACTGGTCTTCACCAATGCCTGGAGTGGGGTAGCTTCAGCTTCCAGCCCAGCAAAAACAGAAACCTTCCACGTGGCCAAGGCCTTGCTGGGGGAACTCGCTGGCAGCCTTTCCCCATGGCTTTGCTTGACTTTTCAGCTGTCATGCTGGCTTGGCATGGGGCTGGGAAGAGCCCTGTGGCTTAGCACCGAGCTATACCGCAGCGATAGCGTTTACAGTGCACCCTCAGCAAGTCTGAGGATGACACCAAGCTGCGGGGAGTAGCAGATACTGGGGAGGGCAGGGCTAGGATTCAGAATCACCTAGAAAAATTGGAGGATTGAGCCAAAAGAAATCTCATGAGGTTCAACAAGGACAAGTGCGAAGTCCTGCACTTAGGACGGGGCAATCCCATGCACCGGTGCAGGCTGGGAGCTGGCTGGCTGGGCAGCAGCTCTGCAGAACAGGACCTGGGGGTGACAGTGGACAAGAAGGTGAATAGGAGCCAGCAGTGCACCTTCCTTGTTGCCCAGAAGGCTAATGGTATCCTGGGCTTCACAGGCAGGAGTGTTACCAGCAGATCGAGCTCCCCTCTATTTAGTACTGGGGAGGCCACATCTGGAGTCCTGTGTCTTGTTTCGGGCCCCCCACTACAGAAAGGATGTGGACAAATTGAAAAGAGTCCAGTGGAGGGCAACAAAAATGGACTGGGGACTGGGGCACATGACTGGTGAGGAAAGACTGGGGGAACTGGGCTTATTTAGTTTGGAGAAGAGGAGACCGAGAGGAGATGGACTAGCAGTGTTCAACTCCCTGCAGCGGGGCTGCAAAGTGGATGGAGCTGGGCTGTTTTTGGTGGGGGCAGGTGACAGGACAAGGAGCAATGGGCTCCAGTTGCAGCAAGGGAAGTTGAGGTTGGATATTAGGAAGAATTTTCTCACTAGGAGGGCGGTGAAGCACTGGAGCAGGTTGCCCAGAGAGGTGCTGGAAGCTCCATCTTTGGGGGATTTCAAAACCTGGTGAGACAAAGCCTGGGCTGGGATGATATAGTTGGGGCTGGTCCTGCTTGGAGCAGGGGGCTGGACTAGGTGTGACCTCCTGAGGTCCCTTCCCGCCCTCCGGTTTTCTGAGTCTATAACAGGACGTCGCAGCAACAGCACCTACTTTATTGCACCAACTTGAGATAGGCCAAGGGCAGCGTCTCCCCTGCCCTGCCATCTCGCCCCACAGCCCCGGAGCTAAGAGGTCGCCCTCCCAGAGGGCAACCAGCACTAGGCTGCTGCCCTGCAGCAGCCCCGGTGCTAGAGAACGTGGCTTTCAGCATATGAGATTTGCCGTTAAAAAGCAGCGCTGCTAAGAAGTGTTTCTACCAGCTCGGTCTGCGCTGCTTCGACAGGGTGATTGAAGTTAAGTTGGAACAAAGCCCCTTTGCCCCGAGCACTGAGTAGCGCTGGTACCGGAGCAGGCTGCAGTTGACGTGCCGTCGCTCCAGCTCCGGGAGACCAGCCCCGACCCTGGAAGGGGGCTAACAAGAGAGCGTGAGCCGCGTTGGCAGGGAACTGCAGCGACAGAAGCCCTGTCTCCCCGTCTCGCACATCATCCTCTGCTGACAGAAGAGCTGTTGCTGGAACGGCTGGCGTGCACATACCTGCGCTCCGCTCAGATCTCGCTGACCTGGAGCCTGTCACTGGGGAATGTTGGATGGAAGAGATGGCTACGAAATGAAAAACCACCGCCGCGCGCTCTCCAGGGCCCATCCAGACCCGGGGAAACGGATGGGACTCGTTCCACGCCTCCCCCCCGGACACTTTTGGCCTCTTTGGTGCTGTTCCTCCGACTAATGATGTCTCAACTTTCCATTACATGGCCGACAGCCCTGAGACGGAGTTTAGCCTCCACTGGGACTTCGTCCTACCGGGCTGGCGCAGCACACTTTCATGCACAGGGGTTGATTGGGATATAACTAAACAAGCCTCTGCAAAATGCTGCATCTCAGGATGCAGCTTTTGGTTTCAAAAGCAAGAGGAGGTATCAAATTAGGGTGGGGTGGGGGGGTGTTATTTCCACTGTGGTTAGCAGCTCAGGCTGGAATCAAGTCACCGGCAGCTGTTGGTAGAAGCAGCAGAGTCCTCAGGGGCTCAGGGGTGGCAGGCTGGGCCTAACTCGGACAGACGCCCTTCATAAAGCCAGTGCCTGGGTCCCAGCAGGCTCCCAGAGCATGCCATGGGAAGGGAGGTGCCGGGTGAGCGAGGTCCCCTGTCCTCTTCCCACCCTTGCACGCAGGCACATGGGTGCACGAGTCGGCTGCGAGGGCACAGCCCTGCCAGTGCCCCACGACCTCTGCTGCAGGCTGGTTCACAGAGCCTGAGCCGAAAGCCATGCCCCGTGGTGCAAAGGAAGGCAGGACCCCACTGCCTGACCTGGGGCCCACAGAGCCCTTGGACTCCCCCCCACCTTGACCCCAAATCCCTCTGTGTTCACTGGCTCCAATCTCTTCTGCCCTGGCTGACTGCGAAGGGCCCGTGTCGACCTGTTTACACTCTCTAGGCCCTGGCAGGACATTCATTTTTCCAGCTCCGGGGAACTTCCCTTGTTCCAGGAGTTGTTAAACATCACCGAGGCCCTCAGCTCAGACAGCTCCTTGGCCCTGATGCCTCAACATCTCAGCAAAAAGCAGCCCATCCAAGAAGCTGAACTCAACCCAGGGCTGCCTGACGTAGCAGCTGTGGGGTATCAAATCATGGCATCGTAGAAAATGAGGGTTGGAAGGGACCTCAGGGGTCACATGTAGTCCAACACCCTGCTCCAGACAGGATAAACCCCAGCTAAATCATCCCAGCCATGGTTTTGGAGCACCAGGGTAGGAGCAGTGGGATGGAGCCACTGGCACAGAGCTCACAATGACCCTGTAGGTGCAGGTGGCCACGTCTCCAGGGCCAGGACAGCATGCTTCATCCTGTGGATTCGCAGTGTCTCATCCAGTCCAAAAGCTGGATTGCAACTGGGTTGCTCCCATCTGCACGGGGCCACTCAGCCATGTCAACCCCAAAGTGGTGAATATTTAGTCCTGGATTTTCCCATCCTTGAGCCCCTCCAAGAATTAATTCTCCCTTCTCAGATGCAAGTGCTCCAGGCCCCCCATCCCCCAGTTTCTTTCCCATTGCGTTTGAGTTGGACTATCAGAGCCCAGCTCTCAGGGGCACTGGGAAAACTGGACACCTCCTCGGAGCTGCCCCTCATGTGCCCATCTGAGACAGGGAGCTGTTACCTTTCCTTTGCTCTCTCCAGCACAGCCCAGGATGAAGCTTGGGGTGTCTCCATCACCAGAGGAGGCCTGGGCGGCTGCCTATGCTGCAGGTAAAGCAGCATTGCACAAACCACCAGGATCCTTGGGTTTCCACAGCTCCAGTTCTGGCCTCTGGTCCCATCTCATTCACGTGAGCCAGCAGTGTGCCCGTGTTGCCAAGGCTAAGGGCATCCTGGGCTGCACTGGTAGCAGCGATGCCAGCACACCAAGAAAAGTGGCTATTCCCCTCTATTCAGCACTGGGGAGGCCACATCTGGAGTCTTGCGTTCAGTTTTGGGCCCCCACTACAGAACGCATGTGGACACGTTGGAGAGAGTCTAGCAAAGGGCAGTGAAGATGGTTCGGGTGCTGGGGGACATGACTGGTGAGGAAAGGCCGAGGGAACTGGGCTGATTTAATCTTGGGAAGAGAAGACCGAGGGGGGCTGAATGGTGGTTGCACCCTGCAGGGTGGGTCCAAAGAGGATGGAGCTGGCCTGTTCTCAGTGGTGGTAGGACAAGGAGCAATGGGCTCATGCTGCAGCAAGGGAAGTTGAGGCTGGATATTAGGAAAAACTGTCTCACTAGGAGAGTGGTGAAGTGCTGGAACAGGCTACCTAGAGAGGTGGTGGACTTTCCATCCTTGGAGGTTTTTAAGCCCTGGCGAGACAAAGCCTTGGCTGGGATGATGTAGTCGGGGCTGCTCCTGCTTGGAGCGGGGGTTGGACTCGATGTGACCTGAGGTCCCTTCCCACCCTCATGTCCTCTGATTCCCTGTGTCCACCCCACAGCTTGGAGGGATTCCTGCCACCTCTGCACACCAAGGGACAAGGGATCTGATTCCCGGCTCAGCCCCAGGCTCCGCTTACAGCCCACCTGGGAAACCAGGCTTCCCTGCCAGAGGGGCAAATAGCAAGTGCTCTGAGACCAGAGCAGGGGCTAGGAGGGGGAGGCACTCCCCTGGGGTACTGTTCCCACCCACCACACCCCTGCCCTGGTGGGGCTTCTCCTGGCCCCTGAGGACCATGGGATCATTGAGGGTGCCCTTAAGGCAGCCCTGGGGAGGTTGCGCACCAGGGAGGACACACGGGTGCTGGGTGCTTGGGGCTTTATTAGCGGGGTTGACAGAAGCTGGATCTCAGCACGGAGCTGTGGCAGTGGAGGGGTCCCGTGCAGGGCACCGGCTCCTCAGCACTGGGGCTGCCTGGGCCGCGATCACCCATGAAAGGGCTGGCACCTCCTTGTGCACCTGGGAAGTGATGGGAACAGAAGACATGAGCTGGGGCTGGGGAGATGCGGGGACCCTCTTTGTCCCACCTCCATGGGGATGCCCGGGAAAAGGTCACCATGGCGAGTCATAAGGCTTGCCAGAGCTTAGGTCCAGCTTGCCCCATCTCCCATGTCACACAGGGGCAGAGAGTGGAGGCTGGAAGGGAGAGTGACAGGGGCTGAGCAGGGTGTTTCCCCCCGTTCCTCGCTCTCTTGCAGCCTCCAGCATCGAGGGTCCAGGACGTTGTGATCCAGAGGCCGTGCCCCTCGCTCCTGTGCTCAATAGCTTTCTCCAAGAATGGATCCAATCCTGTTTCCCCCAGGGCCTGGCTCTGCTCTGTGCATGGTGAGGGGTCACCCCGTGCAGCCATGCTGTGCCCCAACGGCCCCGAGCACTGTGGGCCCTGCTGCCCCATGGCCAGCACGGATGGATCAACACCAGTCCTGAGAGGCCCCTCAATCCCATCTCTCCACCCTCTCCCTCCCTCATGCCCACTCCCCCCAGCCCCGGTCCCCATGCCTGCCCCTCAGTGCTCACCATCTCTTCATCCAAGAATGCGATGGAGAAAACCCTGGTCTCTTTGTGAGGCTGCAGGAGACATGAGCACTGAGGTAACAGCACAGTCCCTGGCTCCTGCTGCTCCTCCCAGCCTCAGACCCCCTTCCCACCCCCAGACAAAGGCAACAGCACTTGTCTGGCATGCCATTAGGGCCCCAAAGGCAGCTTCGGTCTCCCCGAGCTGAGCTTGGCCTCAGGGATAGCTTCATTTGAATTAAGAGTCCACAGCTGGTACCAACCCCTGGGGATGGGCTGGGGCAGCCATGGCGCTAAGACCCCTGGAGAGGGTCTATCCTGAGTGAGGCCAGGGTCTGCAGGCAGACAGGGGTTACCCCCAGGCTGGGGGTGGGGAGCAGCACCATGCAGCAGAAACCCTGGGAAATGCAGGTCTTCCAGGGGCACTGCTCCCTGGACTCCCCACCCTGCCCTGGGCATGGATGAGGCTCATCCCGTGGCACCCCCGGGGGACCTTGGACATGCACACACTGGCGCCCAGACTCACCTGGGCTGAGAGGTGACAGGGCTGGAGCAGTTGTAGCTGCAAAAGAAGAGGAAGATGGGGATTTTCCATGGGACTCTTGGATGGGCCCAGACCCCAGAGGCACCAGGGGACAAACACAGCCGGGCCACGGCCACGTGCCACGAGCATTATTGGCATGCTAGCTCGGCGGGTCTGAGGCTGGGCCTGGGGCTCAGGGAAATCTCCCTCCGAGACACTTACGGGAACCGTGGCCCGGGCCGCCGGCAGCCAGGGAAGGTTTGGTGCCTGACACACCTGATACAGCACAACTGCCAGAGCTCCCACGCCTTCCAGACCTTCGCCACACTGGGCATGGGCTTGCCAGGGCATGGGGTCCACGGGACGCACCCGGTGCTGGTGGGCAGTGTCGAGGCCGGGGCAGCTGAAACGAGAGAGAATGGAAACTGTTTGCATGTGCGGCCGCTTAAAGGCACCTGGACGCAGGGGAGACCACGGCCCCCAGGACTTGCACCCGGGACTCCCAGACTCACCAGTGCTGGTGGGAGGCATGGTGGTAGTGGCAGTGGTAGTGGTAGGGTCAGTGGTAGTGGTAGTGTCAGTGGTAGTGGTATCTGCAGCTGGAACAGAGGAGAGAGATGTGGCGCAGGGCGGCTGGATTCCCCAGCCCCAGCCGGACCCAGGGACACTTACACATGGTGTGTGCCAGCACTTCTATCACACATGTCTTGCCCCCCACCAGAGCCAGCCCCAGTATCAGGGCGGAGATACGCTGCATGGGCCAATGATTTATGGGCTCGTTGCCCACACTATTCCCCTGCCTACGTCCCAGCCTGCTCCAGCTGGGATGGGCAGGTCCAGTCCAGGCAGAGCAAAGGCCAGGCCAGGGCGTGACATGCGCTGAGCTCCTTTGGGCAAGGCGCCCGGGGCTACCTTTACCCACCCTCACTAGGTCCCTGGCAGAGGGGCTGGAGGGGCTCTCAACCACAACCTCACTTCAATGCAAACTCTGATCCTTGCACCTTTTTGGGGCCATGATGGCTACAACAGCACCCCAGCCCTGCTCTCTATTCCTCAACTTCCCCCTCTGCCCCCGTCCGAGCACTGAGGCAGTCAGAGTCCCCCTATCTGACTGACTCACCAGTGCTGGTGGGAGGCATGGTGGTAGTGGCAGTGGTAGTGGTAGTGGTAGGGTCAGTGGTAGTGGTAGGGTCAGTGGTAGCGGTATCTGCAGCTGGAACAGAGGAGAGAGATGTGGCGCAGGGCGGCTGGATTCCCCAGCCCCAGCCGGACCCAGGGACACTTACACATGGTGTGTGCCAGCACTTCTATCACACATGTCATGCCCCCCACCAGAGCCAGCCCCAGTATCAGGGCGGAGATACGCCGCATGGAGATACCCCTTTCCCCCACCCAGTGCTCCCTGATCCCCCCAGAGATGCAGTGAGGCCAGCAAAGCATCCTCTGGATTCCCCTGGGGTGGCCGGTGCCCTCCCGGGGGGATCAGCATGCCAGAGATGATCCCCAGCTGCGGGGTGGGCCCTGGCAGCCACAGCCCTCACCAGGGAGGCCTGGGGAGGGGTCCCTGCTCTAGGTTTTGGCAGGACTCAGACTGGGGCCTGAGCAGAGTGGCCTCAATCTCTCCCCCGGCCTTGGGAGGATCCCATCTCTGCTGCCTCGTTATCAGGAAGAGCTGAATACCGGCATGACGGGATCCTGTGCCCGTGGGTACTTACAGGGGCTGTCAGAGGTTTCCGGGATCAGAGTTGTTTCTGCAACGGGAAGGGAAAGATGTGTTCATGCTGGGAGCCCCTTCTCTGGGCACGGTGCTACGGGGTGCAAGCTGAGATCCCCCCTACCCCCATGCAAGGCAGGGAAAAAGGAGTGGGAGTTCACTAGTGCGAGGGTCAGCCACAGGGGCCCTCCTGCTGCCATGTCCCCCAGACCCTGCTCCCTGCCCCATATTACCCTCCACCCGGCAGGGCAATGGTCCCTACTCACGTCCAGCCACCAGGCTGCAGGTGACGCTTGCCAGCGCCAGGAAAACCCAGGGCTTCATCATGGTGAGAGGAGACAGGACAGAGACTTAGGAGGTCTTATCCAGCCGAGGTGTGCAGGGCTCAGGCTGCACTTGTTGCCTTATATAGGTGCCAGGCACCAATGGAAGGAGCAGGGAGGGCTCCGGGGCACTAACCACCGGGCTAACGAAGGAGGAAACACCTGACGGGTAAACAGCCCCCAGGACTTGCAGGAGGAAGTGACGGTTAGACTGGATTAGCTGTGCTGGCCCCCTGCCCCAGGGATCTGGATGTCCTTGGGTCCCTTTGTCTCCGTGCCCAGGCCCCCAGACACCCCATGCAAGGCCCAGGCTTCGCTCCAGCCTCCCTGGCACACACAGAGGCCATGGGGACCTTCCCCATTGGCCCCTACCAAAGCTTATCCCATCCTGCTTGTTCCAGTGGTAGGGGCCGGGGGGGTGCCCAGATCCCAAATGCCAAGAGCCAGCCAAGAACTGCACACGACATGGATCTAGTAACAGTCTGAGCATGGCCGCCTGGGTCCAGGCTGCTGTTTAATGCCACAGTTGAACTGGAGTCTGTGCTTGCTGCTGAAGGAGAGTCCCCCAGCCGGGCTCATGCCCAGGTCCAGGTCCTGGGCACCAGGCAATTCCTCTCCTACCCCAGCAGGATTAAGGGTCTCTGGCTGAGCCCCAAGCTTAAATGTCTCCCCTGCTGCTTTCTGCTGCTTCTCACTCTCAGTCTCTTCATGCCACAGCTCAGTCTCCCCCCTCGGCTCTCTTTTCCCCCACTCAGTTGCCATGCCCTGTCCCTGGCTCCATGCCCATCCACACCTGGCCTGACCAGCACCAGCCAGGACTGCGGGCGTAGCCCTGCCCAGGCCCAGGCTAGAGCATCCTCTGCATGGGGACGACTTCCAGGGACCACATGCAGAACTGGGTTAACTTTCATGGATCAGCAAAAAGCACTTTCTGGTTATAACCTCCCCCAGCCCCACGTGCACGAGCCATCAAGCAGCTGTAGGCACGAGGGCGCTACAGGACAAGCTGCCAGGAGTTTTTTATCATACGAAAAGCAACACAGCTGTAAGCAGGAGGCTTAGTTTACAGAGCTCCTCAGCAAGCCCTTCAAAGAAAGGAGCATGGTCTTTGTACCCCAAGCAGATAATCAACCAGCCTCGAAACCCCTTTGCCCTTCTCTGGGCAGCCAGAAAGGCTCTTTGGGGCTGGCCCCATCACAGCAACAGGGCAAGCTTGCTGGGGTCACTTTGTCCCCCTACCTGTAAACTGCTCCTGCAGCCAGTCTGCCTCCCTTCCCTCTCTCCTTTGAAGCACAAAATTCAATGCCCACGGCTGGGTTTCTCCAACAAGGGCCAGGCAACATCCTTCCTAAGTTTGTCCCCCCCCCAGCAGGCCTGGACTGCTCAGGCTGGGATTGAACAGAGCAAGAATGAAAAACCCCACCCGAGGCAGGTGCTTGGCCTGGCCAAGGAGGGTTAAAGTCTGGTGCGAGCAGCTTAAGACAGGGTCATGGATAGGAGAGAGGCAGCGCTAGGGTTCACCATGAATTTGGATCAAGCCAGAGCACTGGATGCAGCTCAGCACCCAGCCTGGGGACAACGTAGACCTGCTTGGTCCCAGGGCAGCCCCAGCTGGTGAGCTGGCAGGGACCAGGCGACAGGACCCGCTGCCACAGACTCTGGGGGTCCTGGGATCAGTCTGAGAGCCCAGCACGTCACGTGCGTGTCCCCTGGGAGCAGAGCAGCCCTGCTAGTCGCCGTGCAGGAGGTGTCTGGTTCTCTGGATGCACAGAGCTGCTGTGTGCAGGGGGCAAACCCCCCCAGGGCTGGGGCCAGCCCACCCGCGGCCCAGATCGAGCTCTGCCTGATGCCACACATGGAGCCAGAGGCAGGGATTAGCAGGGGAGGGGGTGTTTGCAGGGCAGGGGCGGAGGTGCTGGGGTTTCTCATAGGATCACAGTATTTACCCAGGTTCAGTTGGTGCCTGGAGCAGGTCTGTAAGCAAGCACCCCCCACACCCATGGCAGTTACTGGGGGGACCAGCGCCAGCTCGGGTCCAGGCCCAGAGGCAGCGCGGTTCTTGGCTTGCTCCAAGTCCAGGAAAGTGTTTGGGATTTGGGCATATCCCAGCCGCCCCCTCCCCTGAGCCACAAACATTGCCCTCCCCCAGCTAATCCCCTGCTCCAGCTCCAGGGCTGCAAAGCTCTTGGCCTCCAGGATGCGTGCTCCCTATGCCAAACCTGGCAGGCGGAGCTCAGCCTGGGCAGAGGTGCCCACGCAACTCAAGTGCATCAAACCCTGCCCCGGGCAGGCTGTGCTGCGCGTCCAGGGGCTGGGCCTGGGCCCCCGGCACCCCCAGTCTGGGGCCGACCGCAGCACTGGAGAAACACGGGAGTGTGCGGAGAAGCCACAAGAAGGATTTGGGGGGACAGGACCGGCAGGAATGGGGAGACCTGAGAGCGCCGGTGCTCAGCTTCTCCGGGGGTGGGTGGAAGTGCCCTGGGGGACCCTGCTTCAGCAGCGGTTAGATGTCTCCTTGGGCACTAAAACACAGGACCCCCGGGCAAGGACAGACACAAGCACTAACTGCTCCACGAGGCCTGACTGCAGCTCTGCTAGCCGGGGGCATCCCGCTGGCCTCTTGTGCTAGGGCCGTGGAGAGCTGGGGTCTGGCCGGGCCTGCACAGCTCACAGCAGGTTTGGCCTGAGCAGGGTGATGGGTTCTGGCCCACCTTGGCTGTGCAGACACAGGGTTCCCACGGGGTGTTTTGGGGTGGCTAATGTTCACTGGCCCAGGTCCCAGGAAGGTACTGCTCCCCATGCATGTCCTAAGGGCTGTTTACCCATCAGAAGTTTCCTCCTTCATTAGCGTGGTCGTTAGTACCCTGGGCAGCTCCTCCCACCCAATGGTGCCTACATAAGGCAGCGAGCGCAGCCCAGGTCACCCCAGGCCCTTCAGGCCACGGCTCGGTCCTGTCTCCTCTCCCCATAACGAAGCCCTGGGTCCTCCTGGCACTGCTGGGAGCTGCCTGCAGCCTGGCGGCTGGGTGTGAGTTGGGCCCATTGCACCCTGGAGGAGGGGGATACTGGGTGGGGCAATGGGGGTGGAGGAAAGCACCTCATGGGCATGGGCTGTTCCCTCAGGGCTGGAATCACGGGCCTGATCCAGCCACGCTGGGTTCACGAGGGGCCACAGGGCAACCGGTGCCATCAGAGCGCCGCATGGATGGACAGACAGGTCAACGGACCACACGGTGCCCCGGCAGGGAGCATTCAGGTCCCCCAGGCTGAAGCAAGGCATGTACTTCCCCCCCACCAGTCCCGGGGCCTGGGTGCTAAGAAGCCGAAGCCCGGCGTGGGATCCGTCAGCCCCAGCAGCCCCCATGACCGCCCTATGCCAACATGCAGCCCTGCCAATATAGCCTGAAGTAAATGGTGTCTGCGTGTCCGTGGTTTCCCTGGCCGGGGGCCAGGGGTCATTGGGTGGCCTGTGGGCACCCTGGCACCTTCTGCTGCCCAAAGAAACTCAGCACTGGTTATTCCAGCCTGGTGCCTCAGTTTCCCCACTGAGAAGAGGCAGGGTCTGGCATGCTTTTGGCCACCCAGCAGGGGCTAGGAAGAGGACCCAGGCGTCCCAGTTCTCAAGCCAAGAGTCCCTGCACGGGACCTGGGGGCTGCCGCCTGCCCCAGGCAGCTCAGTGGGGTGGTGCTGCCAGCTGGCAAGATGTAGCTTGGTACCCACCCCTCCCGGCCTGGCGAATGCCACCCCTATGCCACACGTGACTGCAGGCGTGCCCCGATTCTCCTCTCTCCAGTGCTTTTATTTACAGTGTGCAGGGGCTGGGCCCAGGCGGGGCTCCAGCCAGCCTAGTGTTGTGCTTTCCAAAGTGCTAGTGCCACCGCGACTGTCCCCTGGGGGACACGGACCTGGGGCAGGGACCTCTGTGTATCCTGGTGTGGGAGCCAGCAGGGGATACACTGGAGCTGGCAGCTAGAGCTCGTGGCCAGAAACAAAGGGGACCTGCTGGACAGGTGGAGCGTGCGGCTCTCAGTTGGGGGTCCTGCCCCTACACCGCCTGCCCCGGGGGAAGGGGGGGATCCGTGAGCTGGGCGCCGGCTCCTCCACGAAGCCACTGCTGTCGGAGCGGGAGCTGGTGGCGTGCAGCATCAGACCTGGAGCAAAGAGATACGTGCTGGCACCGAGCACCTCTCGCCTGGCTCTGCCCCCTGGCATCGGACGGGGTGGGCCATGCTATGTGCTTTCAGGCCCCACGGAGCTGGACACAGGGTCTGAGCCCTGGTCTGAATAAGTCCTATATCTCTGTGAGCCTTGCTCCTTGCAGCAGGGGGTGGTGGGGGAGGAGGGGGACGACCCTGCCTGGACATCCCAGGAGCAAGATCTTCAGTTCCTAGGGGGTGGGGAGATGGGGAGTGTCTAGGCCCAGCAGCCTCGGGGTGGGACCCCCAGTCCTACCCTGCAGGCAAACCCCATGCCAAGCAAGGCTGCCATCCAGCACTGGGGCTTCCTGCCCACTTACGTCTCCGAGGCTCGGCGAGGGCCAGAGCAGAAGGGTTGGCCTCTGCCGCGGGCGCGTCTTCCTCGTCCTCACTCTCACTCGGCACCTGGAAGTGAGAAGCCACAGGGCTGGGTGCGGGGCAGGATAGGCGACAGGAGGGCCTGCCGATGGCAGGGCCCAACCTGAAGGGCTGCTGGTGCTGGAGGGGCCTGGGGGTACCATCCAAGGGGGCTTGGTGGGGGGTGCCCACGTGTATCAGTACACGCTGGGGCGGGGGGAGGCTGTGTGCAGGGCAGGGTGGGCAGTGCCCAGCCCTGCCTGGGAAATGCTTCTATGAGGACAGACACCCTCAAGCCCCCAGAGACCCCCCCAGCCATGGAGGGAGACCAGCCCCACTGGAAGCCATGCCTTTAAAGCCTTAAATCGCTCATCCCCTTCAGCCTGAATCACTGCTAACACACCGGGGAGATTTACCGCTCCAGATCCCACGGCCTTCGTCCTCGGCTGACCTGTGCCAGGGACTCTCCTAGCACCTCTCCAGCTCACCGCTCTCCCCACACCCCCTCTATCCTCCCTGACCAAGAAGCTCCTCTGGGCTGCCAGGAGGGACTGTCCCCACATCCATCCTGTGATAGGGCACCACTGGGAGCTGGCATGGCCGTGGCTCCCACCCAGGCACCACGGCTCACGCCTGGGGGAGATGTGCCAGGTCCCTGGGCTCCGGTGATACTACCCACCTCTTCCATTTCGAAGGACTCCTTCATCGGGAGAGACGGCTCTGGCACCCAGAGGGCATGGCCACCTGTGGCACATGACGCTGGAGTCTCCCCCCAGGAGGGCATGGCCACCTCCTGGGCTTGGGGACAGACTGGCTGCCCGGAGTCCCATGAAGGTTTGTCCTCTATCTGGCACCGGTCTGTGCTCAGGAAACCCCAACTGGCGTCAGCTCCTGACGGGCCCCGCAGGGCCAGCACGAGACCCGAGTGATCCCAGCTGGAGGTGTCAGGCGGCATGCCCCCTCCGCGGCCTTCTCTGTGCCTCCACATCCTCCAGCCAGCATCCGTGGCCTCATGGCACAGTCCAGGCAACGGGCAGTCCAGGCTGGCCCATAGAGCGGCACTGCCCAAGTTGATCTTCTGTCCTGCAAGGCAGCCTGGGGTGTCCCGGTAGCTTGAATCACCCAGCTCCTCCATGCGTCCCCAGTCTGTGCTGCCCACTGGTCCCACGGGGTCCCAGTGCAGCCCCGGCACTGCAGGGAGCCTGCTCTTCCCTGGTGAAGGAGCCGGGGCGGCCTCGCCTCCATGGCAGAGAGGCGGTGAAATATCCCCAGCCGTTGGCTCTGCCCTGCAGGGGCCCTGGCACCTGCTCAGGGACCCCTCGGGTGCAGCCCACTCCATGCCCTCTATGTTGGCTTGGTCAAAGCAAAACCACTTCTCCCGGGCCCTCTCCATCACCTCCTGCACCACTTGGCCCAGGCTGCAGCGGTGGCGCTCAGCCTCTCCGCCAGGCGACTTCTCGGCCTTGGGCGAGGTGTACAGGCACATCTTGGACACGGCCTTCTTGAGCCGGTCTACAGGCGACAGGGCCTCCGGCTTGGCCTGCACCACGCGCAGGTCAGGGATGTCCGTGGAGGCCCAGAAAAGGCGGGCGGGTGAGATCTTCTGCACCGGGGTCTTCGAGACGTAGGAGTAGAGGCAAAAGAAGGCGTCTGCGGTCACGGCCAGTGCCTGCACCTGCTGAAACCGGCCTGGAGCAGGGGGAGAGGCAGGTCAGGGGTGCAGGGTCCCTGGGTTCCCACAGGTGGGGAAACTGAGGCACGGCATCGGCCTGCCCCAGGCTGCATGAAGGCACAGATGGGAGTCCAGGGGCCTGTTCTCACCCCTGGGCATCACACCCCACTGCCACTGAGACCCAGGGCTCAGCTTTCCTGCCGCGGCTTGCCCCCCAGCCAGGCAGATGGGTCACTTACTAGCCAGCGTTAGGCAGGGATCCTCCATCTCCATGCGCTGCACTTGGGCCTTCAGGAAGAGCTGGAAGTCGATGCCCCGGGCCTGGGAGGGGGCAGCGAAGAACCGGGCGGGGATGCGGGCTGTGGCTTGCGGCTCGTCCTGCACGAAGCCCAGGTTGTAGAGGATCTCCTCTGCATCCTCCTGGCACCACTCCAGGATCTCTGTGATGCTGCGGGGGGGAGCAGACCCAGGGGCTGGGACTATGGACCCCCATAGACCGTGCCCATGGCCACGCACCCCTCTGCTCAGCCCCCTCCATCCTCCCACCATGCCCACCCCACTCCATCCTCCCGCTGTGCCCACACCACGCCCAGGCCATGCCCTGCCCCGCATGCTAGGTCCCTGGCCTTCCACATGCCATGCCTGCCAGGACCCACAGCCCACACCGTGTCCGGCCTTGCACCTTTGGGGCTGCATGCCCCCCACAGCCCCGCCACCAGCCTCGAGGTCCGACCTGGAGCTGGTCTTGTTGGTGCCAGTGGAGAGCGCACTGGATGCCATGCTCTGCCCAAGGTGGAGGTGTTGCCTGGCCCAGGGGTTCTCCAGCAGGGCCCTGCCAGGGGAGAGCCAAGGGGGCACACGTCACAGAGAGCCCTGACCCCTTCCTACCCCAGACTGCGAAAGGAGGGCCCAGACACTCACCGGCCAGAGGCTCTGTCATTCCTCGGAAGAAGCAGAGCTGGAAAGAGATGGAGAAGCCTTGAGCAAGAAGGGGTTCTCGTGTCCCCGAAACCCCAGCAAGCAGCTCCCGGGGGGGTGCATGGGGCAGGGGCCAGTCCCTGCAAGGTGCTCGCCAGCCCAGGGAGAGCAAGCAAAGGGGAGGGCAGTGAGGCTGGGTTGTGGGATTGGGCTGATACAGCCTTGATTATCATAATTAAGACTAATTAGCAGCCTCAGGGTAGCTGTTAGCAGGAGGACTAGGGGGCTTGGTAGCAAGCAGCATTTGGAAATGCACTTGCAACCCAGTGGGTGTGAAAGGAGTTGGCTCCTAGGGTGCCAGCTCCTCCTGTGTGCCCAGGGGCATGCTCACGGCTGGACAGGAAACCCGGTGCTCTCCCAGCTGTGAATCAGGCCGCGGAGGTCGCACAAAGCTGCTATGCAGCAGTGGAGCCTAGTGCCGGGGGGTCTGGGCCTGCCCCAGTGTGGCCGTGACCCCAGTGCCGGGCAGGTGTGAGACGGAGCAGGCCTGGTACCTTCTGCCCCCAGCGTCAAGTCGTCTTCAAAGCTGGTGACATGGCTGCTACCTCCTGCAAGAGAGAGATGGGGTCGGTGTGGGGAGCCAAGCCAGGGGCTGGGGGCTCCCCTCGGTGCTAGAAGCCAGGACCCCCTCCCAGCCCCACCTAAGCTGCAAGTCAGGCTGCGTGCCTTGCTGATGTGCCCCCTCCCGCTGTGACCCCTTCCTCACTGGGCCGTCGGGGACCCCCAGTTCTCAGCTCTGTCTGAATCAAGGCCTGAGACTGGCTAGACTCACGTGCCCCCAAGAGAGCCGAGTGGGGAAGACCCCAAGCCACCTACCATAAGGGCCGGGCACACTGAGCTCTTCGGCGGGGTTCTCCATGGATGACCTGTGTCTAAAAGACCCAAGGATCAGCACCAGCCCCTCCACCCTCCACCCTGCCCCTTGCACCCCTGCTGTGGGCCATGGTCTCCTGTAATCCCACTGTCTGTGTGCCCCCAGGAGCCCAGACATGCAGCAAGACCCCCAAGCCCCACGGGCTTTGGATGGGGGCTGACAGACAAGGGGGATGGACTACACGTGAACCCCCTGGCTGGGCTCGACCAGCCTGGCTGCTCTTTCCTGGGATCTGCCTGGATTCGCACCAGACCCCGGGAGGTCAGAGCCAGGGTCCCAGCCATGCCCGTTCCTCTGTCCCAGGCATCCAGCTTCCTCATGGAAGTACCAAACCCCCGTCTCCCCCAAAGGACTGCCAGGCCCCCGACCTGTGGCTCCCTGCCACCTGCCAGCTGTGCAGCAGGACTCACCCACAGTCCTGAAGCCAGGTCTGGATCTTGCTGGATGAGCTTCCTGCAGAGGCAGAGAAAGGCCCAGGGGGGTGAAGCAGACACACACATACATGCAAGCACATGCAGGCACTGATACACCAACATGCACAATTCCATGTGTGGGCACATGCATGCATGCATGAAAACCTGTGGGCACACAGGTGCACACATGCAGGCACAATTGCACATGCTTGCAGATAATAGGTGCACACACACGAACAGATGTATATGCAGGCACAATTACATGCACCCACACCTGCACGCACATGTGTGCACATGTGTCCCCACATGGATGCACAATGACATGTGCGCACCTGCACGCACACACACATATACATGCATACACACATGCATGTGCACACCTGCACCATGACAGGTGCACACACACGAACAGATGCATTTGCAGGCAAAATTACTTGCACCCACACATGCTTACACACCTGTGTACGCATGTCCCCACATGCATGCATACACACATGCATGTGTACACATGCACAATAACAGGTACACACGCATGAAAAGGTACACATGCAGGCACATTTACACATACTCACACACACATACACATCCCCACATGCATGCACAAGGACATGTGCACACATGCACTACTGCATGCATACACACATGCATGTGCACACCTGCACAGTGACAGGTGTGCACCCATGAACAGGTGCACATACAGCCACAATTACACGTACCATACCCACATGCACACCCCCACATGCTGCACAGTTACATCTGCATACACCCCCATGCACGTGTGCACATACAGCCACCGTAACACATGGCACATGTGCCCACATATGCCCCCTGCTGCTCTCCCACCTTCCAGGAAGACATCGTCCAGGTGCGGGGGCTGCAGTTCGGGGGCATCTTGCATGGCAGCCGCAGCCTCGGCCTCCACCACAGTGGTGCGCCAGCACCGACTCTGCGAGGCCCAGGCCCTCCGTTTCTCCCAGGAGGATGGGCTCAGCACCGACGGGCCCTCCATAGCCGGCTGTGGGCACCGGGGGCTCCTGAGTGCAGGCGAAGCCCTGAGGGGAATGAGAAAGCAGTGAGCCCCTCCAGGTTGCATCCACATCCCTGCTCACGTCCCCTGTGGCTGGGACACATGGGGTCCAGAGCCGCCCAGGAAGGAGCCAGCAGTGGCTCTCATCTCCGTGCGGGTCATGGGCACACTCAGACCAGAGCACATTTCGCTGCCAGGCAGCTGGGCGCCACCTGGATCCTGCCTGGTCCCCGCCAGAGGAATTGCTCAGGCTGTGGGCCCTGTGACGAAGAGCCACATGTCAGGAGGCTAGAGCCAGGGCCGTGGTGTCTGAGAGCTGAGGGGGCAGAGGAGCAAAGAGCAGCACGGCCTGGCAGTCAGAGCATTATTGCCCACTGCTCTGGGGCTGGGCAGAGCTCGGGGCCTGACACGTGAGAGTGAGTCAGGAACCTCGCCAGCAGAAGCAGGACACTGTCACACCTTGGGTTGATCTCTGCGGCCAGCCCATTCGTGGATCCTTGAGCTGAACCACCCGGAAAGGACCCCCCAGCCCTTCTTGTCCCTGCCCACGGGGATGGGCACAGAGCCGCACTCTCCTACAGCCCAGCGGGACAGAGGAAGGGGAGGCCAGGGGATGTGGTGCACAGCCTGGGAGAGCCTGTGGAGGTCTGGGCTCAGCCCCCTGCACCACCCTGGCCCGGACACTGCCCTGACCACAAGGATGCAGGGTGGGGGGGATGGAGCCACAGGGGAAGGCATTGGCAGCTGCGATACGGGCAGGGGGAAGTGCTGTGGTGGCCCCGATAGCTCCTGCAATGGAGCTGCGAGGCCCTGGCTCACGTAGGTCCAGAGGAAGGCTGCTCTGAGGCATCCTGGCACCCAGCAGGGAAGGGCCTGGCCCAGTGCTCCCTGTCACCCCACTGACACAAGGAGGTGAACATAGGGTGGGACGGAGGGGCACTGGCAGGGCTGGGCAGGCGCCAGGCTGCAGGATGGAGCAGTCGGGCCACCTGCCCGGGAGAGGGGCTGGGGTCTGGGCAGCTGCTCCTCCAGTCCCCCCACCCACCACCAAGGCCCTTCTATGGCTAGACCTCCCTGGAAGAGGGGAGCACCGTGCATCCCACCCCCAGGAGGCCAGAGAGAGGCTGCCCACCCCTGCAGGGAGTAGAAAACAGTGGCCCCCCTGCCCCCCGGAAATTCCCGCTATGTGACATCCCTGCAGGACCCAGGGGTCTGGGGCAGGGCCGGTCCAGTCCCAGCCCGGTGCACCAGCTGCAGCTCCCAAAACTGCTGCCAGTGCCCTACTGCCGGGCAAATGTGAGCAATGCCGTTCGTCTCTCCCGTGACCACATAACATCCCCCTTTTCCAGGCTGCTGGGTCCCATCATAGAATTGGTGAACGTGAAGGTGGGAAGGGAGCTCAGGAGGTCACATCGAGTCCACCCTCCTGCTCCAAGCAGGACCAGCCCCATCTACATCATCCCAGCCAGGGCTCTGTACAGCCGGGCCTTCAAAACCTCCAAGGATGGAGAGTCGACCACTTTTCTGGGGAGCCTGTTCAAGTGTTTTACCACCCTCCTCAAGTTCTTCCTAATATCCAACCTCAACTTCCCTTGCTGCAATGTGAGCCCATTGCTCCTTGTCCTGTCCTCTGCCCCCAACAAGAACTGTCCAGCACCATCCTCTCTGCAACTCTCCTGCAGGGAGTTAAAGGCTGCTATTAAATCCCCCCTCGGTCTTCTCTTCTCCAGACTAAATAAGCCCAGGTCCCTCAGCCTCTCCTCACAAGCCCTGTGCCTCAGCCCCTGAATGATTTTCCTTGCCCTCTGCTGAACTGTCTTCAATGTGTCCACATCCTTTCTGGGGGGAGGGGCAAAACTGGACGCAGGACTCAAGATGTGGCTTCACCGATGCTGAATAAAAGGGAAGAATCACTGCCCTTGATCTGCTGGCAGCGCTCCTACCAGTGCAGCCCAGGATGCCATTAGCCTTCATGGCAACACGGGCCCACCGCTGGCTCCTTTTCAGCTTCTTGTCCCCTGTCACCCCCAGGGCCTTTTCTGCTCCCGGCCTGATCCACTCAGCACCGGGGCTGGGAGTCTCTGAGGATCTCAGCCCTGAGTGGCAGCAGCTGGAGGCCTCTGTCCTGCTTCCCAGCTCAGCTGGTGTAAAGGCCCCTGGCGGGGGCAGGCAGAGGGGAGCTGGGGGTCTCTGACTGCCCGCTGCAGGGAGGACAGGGGATGCTCCAGGTTGGGGGGCAGAGGGGGTGCAGGATGCCTGGCCGATGCCATTAAAGACACACAATCCACTAACAAGCGAGGACACTGAGTTCCCCCTGCCCATGCAATCACCTGGCCCCACACCAAACAGCCCACCGACCACAGGAGAATGGCTGTGGCCGCGCGTACAGTGAGCCAGCGAGTCCAGCACAGCCGTCAGCCTTCAGCACACATCCTGGCAGCCTCAGGGCTCTAGGTGCGGCCCTCGGCCCACCGTGCTTTGTGGCGGCTACTGCAGTGAGACTTGGACGCAGCCTGGAGATTCAGGTGCAGGCACGGAGATGCCCTGTCCATGTTTAGACTGATCCTAGCCAAGTCCAGACCTTCCTGGGGGACCTTCCTGGCCAGGGATGCGCGGGCAGTGGGACGCCATCCGCAGGGGTCACGGCAGGGTGCCCCCAGGGCCTCCTGCCAGTAGCCCATGGCTCCCAGCGGGGGCCTGTTTGGCCAGTGCTTGGGGCCAGAGCCGAGCTGGCGGTGCAGAAAAGGCTCCTCTAATCTGGAGGGTCCAAGGCCAGAGGGGACACTGGTCTCTCCGATCTGGCCTCGGCACCGGGCTGGGACATGCGCCCGCTGCCCAGACCCCCGGGCCCTGGGGGGGGCCGCGGCCTCCTCCAGAGCTCTGCAGAGCAGTGACGACGGGGAGGCTGGGTCCCGAGCTCCAGGCAGGAAGGGGAAGTACACTGAAGAGCTGGCCAAGGTCCTTCCTTCACTCCCGCCCACGTCTGGCGGGGCTCTCATCCCCGGGAAGAGTTTGACACCCCCCAGCCAGCACTGCAGCAGCCGGGAGCTCGTCCCTTGCCCCCGGGGGAAGCCCTGGGGCCACGGCCCCGCCATGTGCCTACGTAGGGGGTCCCAAGACAAATCTCTCCAGCCCTAGGGACAGTGAGCCAGAGGCTGTCACCCAGCATGGGGGGTGTTTCTCTAGGTCCATCCAGGGTGGGAAACCTCATCTGGAAATCCCCCAGCCAGCCAAGCTGGGGGGAGCAGAACACCCCCCCCCCGCAGCCCTGGGCTCTGGCTCCCAGAGGGGTGCATTGGGCGCAGGCCGAGAGAGAGGCCACGTGGCTGTGCTGGGGGCAGAAACTGGGGTGGGATTCACCCTGTGGCAGCCAGGAAGCCGCGGCGGGGCTGGTGCACCAGGGGGGCTGCCATGGCCCCGGGCCTCCTCTCATCCTCCGGAGCAAAAATTTCCCTTCCGGGTCTCTCCCGCCCCACCTCACCCAGACGGGGTCCTGGGGCTGTCTCACCATCCATCACCGGCTCTGTCGTCTGCCCCCTTGCCCCCAGGCCGAGCCCCAGGTTCCCTCGCTTCCCTCAGCCCGCTGGCGCTCAGAGCAGGTGCCACGGCGGACGTGACAGGTGGCTTTATGGGGGCCGCACTCACCGGGACGTGGGGCGCCAGCGTGGCCAGGGTAGGCGGGAGGAGGATCCGTTAGCCGGGGTCCTTGGCGCAACACAGTGCCGTGTGCCTGCCGGCCCCCGCTGCGCCTGTCGTCAGCAGGCAGGGAGGAAGCCACGCTGTTGTGAAGAGGAAATGAAAAAAAATCAACAATGAGACCTCAAACGTTGGCCCACATCCGCTGCCACGACGGGAAAAAACTCAATGAGCTGCCCAGGCTGGCCCAGCAGCTAATTATAGCCCAGCCGTGCTGTAGCGCAGGCATCGGGGGCAAGCAGGGGAGCGAACCCCAGGTCCTGACTCTCTGCTCCCCCAGGCCACGCTCAACCCCTTGGGCCCAGCTGAAATGGGTCCCGACCCCGTGCCGTGCTCTCCCTCCAACAGCTGCTCGAGAGGGGAAACTGAGGCACACCAGTTGGTGGCAGGGCTAGGAGGGAAACTCTGTGCTCCTGGGTCCCATCTCATGACTCGTCCTCAGGTTCTGTCCCTGTGTCCTGATCTCTGCGCCGGAGCAGGGCCGAGCCTGGATGCCCGGTGCCACGGGGCAGAGAGCTGGGTCCTCAAGTCCGGCTGGCAGAGAAGGCCCTCCACCTGCGCCCCGGCTTTGCTTAGCTGCTCCCATCAGAGCCCGGCCTGGGGAGAAGGGATCAGAGGGAGCCGTGCAGATGGACACCTGGCCCCCGTGGCAGCAGGACGCGGCCGTGACTTTGCTGGCCCACCAGCCGGGTGCCTGCCACGGCATGAGAGCAGGACAGCACAAAGAGATGCAGTATCTCTGCGCCCGGCCACAGCTGCACTGAATTGAGATGGTTCCCCAAACCGGTTGGGGCACAGATGCGTGTGGACCGGAGCAGGGGGTTTCGATGAGACTCAACCAGAAACTCTTGCAAACTCTCAGGGCAAAGCTGAGCCGAGAGGCTGCGGGGGGGCAGGGAGAGCAGGGCCTGCTTGCTGATTGATGTGGGTGCATGAGCACGGGGACCCAAGGGACATAGGGCCATGCACAGTGGCCTGGAAGTGGAGAGGCCCAGTCTTTGCCCTGGATGTCAGCAAAGCGCAGGGCTTCATTATGCACCGCGGCTTCCCAGAGCTGTCCACAGGGCCAGGCATGGAGACACCAGCCCGGAGCATCACCTGCTCCTCCCTGCCTCGCCCACGCAGCCAAGGCCTCGGCGCGCCTGGGCGTGGGCAGTGCCGCTGAGCTGTGACAGTGCCGAGCCGTGCCCACGCCTTGGCCCCGTGCAGCCCCAGCCAGGACGCAAGCTGTGGGCAGACTCCCAAGACCAGGGACCTTATGCATCCGGGGAGTCCCCAGACCCCAAAGCCAGGGGGCCTCAGCTGGGGACCTCCAGATGCCCGGAAAGTTTTCCCTGATTGTCTTCTCAGCAGAAGACCAGAGAGAAGCTGCTTGGGGCTGTTCAGGCCCAAAATGGTGGCAGTAGTAGGCTGGTTTCCCCTTGACGGGGCTGAGCAGAGTCTGAAGCTGGGCGGAGATGCCTGGAGCAGGAAGCTTGCAGGAAGATCGCGGCTCTCGGCCTGGAGCTCAGCACCTCTTCCATACATCCTCCTTGCATCAATTATTCAAAGCCATGAGCAGAGCAGGGCAGGCCTGGCTGTCTGCAGCAGCAGAGGGGAGGTTGCATGGGGCCTGCTGTAAACCCACATCTGGTTATTTCTGGGGCCCTCTCAGTGCTGGATCCTCTGGGAGGATGATCCGGGGCAATGCATCGAGTGGAGCAGACAGGGGCTGTGGGACAGGTTGTGGGGGGTGAGGTGGATGTGGCTGGGCTGGGGGAAGGGAAAGGCTGGCTTGGGGCTGAGAGGCGAGCTGTGCTGTCCCATAGGCTGTGTGGACATGGAAGCACACACGGCACCAGGCTTTCCCCACTTCCTCCTGCCTCTGGGTGCATGTGTGCATGCATGCATATGTGTGTTCCCGCCGTGCTGGGGGATCCCGGGGCTCTGGGCCCCGCAGCACCTAGCGGCTACGTGACGATGCCCTGGTCCCGGGTTGCAGGGGTGGGGACCATGTGGGTGCCATGATGGTGGGGACAAGGCCCCTACCCCACTAGTACAGCAGACCCTGCAGCTCAGTGACCTATTTAGCTGAGCAGTGATGGCACGTGAGAGGCCCCAGCCTCACCGCTGCATGAATAAGTGATGGGCCAACGCTGGCATGCAGGCTGCTGCAGGGCCCTGATGCCCCCTCTCTGAGCCAGAGCAGGCTGGGCTGCACCGTGTGCCCAGCAGCCCCCTGACCCCCAGGTTTGGGAGGCTGTCACTTGTCCCAGGGCTCCCCCAGGGTCCCAGAGAGCTGGGGGTCCCACCGATGGCCTGGGGGAATGAAGCTGCTTCCCTGACTAAGCCCAGCCCACTCTGGACACTGCCTCCTCACCTCTCACTGCCCCCTGCCCAGCCCCTGTGGGCCTAACCCTTGCCATGCTGGGCACCAGGTAAAGGCTGATTTATTCTTTATTGGAGGTTGACCTGGTGCCTGTGCAACCACTGACAGGCACTAGGTCAACCCCCATTCATTCCTGTGGGAGGATGACCTGGCGTCTGATGGAAAATTTTCTGTCTTCCCACTACCTGGAGGGGCTGCGAGCACTGCCCAGGCCCCGAGTGACAGAGCCACACAAGAACATGGGCTGGCAGCATTGGAGCCTGGACCACGAGCTGCCCGTGGGGCTGGGCACAGGTCTGTGCCACGTGCAAGAAGGAGCGTAGGGCCCGGGTGCACCTTGGCTTGGCAGCTGGGCTGAGACTCATGATTGCTGGGGGATTTCTCAGCGCTGCTTGTGCCTAGCCTTGCTCACAGCAGCTCCGTGGACATGGGGCTGTGTCCGTCCACCATGCTGTGGCCTCTGCAAGCTGCCGGATAACAGACATCTGCAGAGAACCGGGTTGGGATTTGAGGTGGGGCAGACGGCTCCAGCATCCTGCTCAGACCACCTCTCTCCAGCCCTTTCCCCTGCTGCTCCAAGGGGCCAGCCTGGCTCTCCGGGACCCTGGCCGGCGGCCTTTTGGCTCTGCAGGGGCCAGGATTTGAAGCCTGCCTCAGACAAGAGCATGAGACAGAGTCAAGGAAGGAGACGCAGGGATGGTTATTCTCCCAGGGGCTCTGGGTCCTCTTGTCCCCAGCAGCTCTGGGTTTCTAGCGGGGTCCAGTGACAGTGAGATGCTCCCAGCTCCCCCCTGGCTTTGGGCAGGGAACTGGGCATCACCTGGCACCCAATATAAAGTCCCATTGCCACCTGGGCACCGCCGGGGCGTGAAATCCAGATATGTACAGGGAAGCCACGAACCAGATCCTAACATGGAGGATCCTGCCAGCACAGAGAAGGCCCCGTGGTCCGCCCAGCCCCGAGATGCTGCAGCCTCGGGGGTGGGATTCTGGGCCCGCAGAGGCAGGGCAGGGGATAGCAGAGCTGCCTCAGCCCTCACTCCCGCTCGCCTCTCGTTCGGAGCTGGGCACAGCCACCTCAAAGCAGCGCACGCGCGTCCTGGACTCCGGCATCCTTGCCGCGGGCTAGACGCTGACCTCGTCACTCCGTGGGCGCAGCCTGGGTTGGATGTGTCCCCAAGGGAGTCTCTGCGCTGGACCCCAGTGCTGCGGGGCTCAGCCCTGAATCCCTGCTGAGGGGACTCCAGGCGGTCTCGGCTTCCCCCACCGGCGAACGGGCCCTGGGGCAGGGCCCTGCTGCTCTTTGGCACTGATAGAGCAGTTTTCCAGCTGCCCCAGCGGTGCTTTGGCCCAGATGAAGGGGCGGTGAGGTCCCCCCCGTGCTATCAGCGATGCACCACCTGAGCCCATCCACTCAGACCGGAGCAGCGGAGGTGGAGCACTGCATCCAAAGCCCCTAGCCCAGGCGCCAGCCTTTCCTCTCCAAGCCAGTGCAGGGAGGGTCTGGCATTCCCCGTATGGGCAGCCAGCCCAGGAGGAGCTGCCAGGCCGCCACAGTGTTTAGGTCGAGATGGCGCGCTCCCTGTTCCGGTAGATCTGCCCGGGGAGGAAACACCTGGGCAGGAACCGCAGCAGGGAGCTCCCTGGCATGTGCCATACTGGGAGCTCACTGGGGTCATCAGAGCCCGGGCATATCGGGCTCCCAGCACCGCACTCCAGCCTGAGGAAGGTCCCCCGTCCCCCACGGCACTGGGAGCCGCTGACATCTCAGCCCCGGCTGGTATCAGCGGGGAAACCAGGGCCTTCGAGCCCCCGGAGCGGGCAGAGGGAGCCTGCGTCTCCGTCCGAAAGCCCCAGCTCCCCTTGCCAGGCTCGTGGCTTCTTGCAGAAAGCCCCGATGATAACACAGGGCGGCTTCCGGCACTGGGACGGCGCGTCCCAGTCACGGGGCCTGGCAGGGAAATGGCACCGCAGATAAGGCCGGGGAGAGGCAGCCACAGATAAGGCTGCTTCCTAGCGGCACCGAGATTGGGGGCGGGGCAAGACAGCAGGGTCCAGCACCCCTGGGGCAACTCCAGTGGGGTAACCCAGGTCAGAGCAGTGGGGGCAGAAGGGACCTCCCCTGGCCTGGCACCTCCTGGGAGCTGCTGGGCGCTGGCTGCAGGTGCCCCGGCCAAGGTCAAGCAGGCGGGGCTCGAACAGGCCACCAGGGGGCGGCCCACCCCCAGGGACACGGAGGGGGCGGCCAGCAGGGGAGAGGCCAGAGGTGCCCAGACCAGCCCTGCCTGCAGCTGGGATTGGCACATCTCCGCTCTGCCTCCCCAGACGCTCAGGGCTCCCGGCTGCTGTGCCCATTCGTTTCCACCCCTGCCAGCACGGGAAACACCCAGAGGGCAGCTGGGCTCCCATGTGCCCAGCTCTAGGGGTGATGTGGGCAAGGAGGGTCCTGACCCTGCCCGGGGAGGGTGCTGGGCAGCCCTGGGTGGGCGGGGAGGACACTGTTCCAGTGCCCTTTGCACCCAGCTCTGCGCATGACCCCTTTGCAGCCATTGCAAACATTGACTTTGCAAGAGTCCTGGCGGCACCCGGCCTACTTGGCACCACGATGCCAGCCCAGCCCAACCCAGCACTGATCCCATGCCCAGCGATGAGCCCCACCTGCCCCTGGCTGCCGTGTCTGGTTTCAGGCTTGCACTCTGCAGCCAAGGAGGGTGGGGGCTGGGGGATACGACTCAGCCCAGGTCTCCAGCCTGGCACGAACTTCATGCCCTGCACTGTGACCCAGCCCGCCCCTCCCTGCAGGCCCCCGGTGCCCCCACACTGGCAGTCAGCCCCCGCACAGAGCCCTGCCTCAATCCTGAGCAGCTCCTGGATGGAAAAGGTCATGCACAGACTCTGCCGCATGGGTAGCCACAGCTGCCTTTGCGCCAGGGGCAGGAGATCCCCCTGCTGCCCCCCCCCAACCCCACTCTTGAGTCCTCTCATGTTGCAATGAGGCGCTGAGTCACGGCCATGGTATGGATTACCGAGTTGGCACCAAGCTTGGCCGGGCCGACCCGGAGAGCTGGCCCTCCGTCTGGCCCTATACCACCCTAAGCCCTGGCTCTGCCCGTCTCCTTGCAGCCCCACGACCTGGCTCTGTCTGTCCACCCGCATAGAGTTGTGTGACCTGGCTCTGCCTGCCCCCATACAGCCCCGTGCCCACCCCCACGTCTGCCTGAGGTTTCTCTCCAGCCCAGATCCCCGGCCTGCTCCTCGTGCCCATCACTCCCATCCTCTGCTGCACTTCTTGCCCCAGTGCCAAAGAGCTGCCCAGGAAGGAGCTTACCCAGCTGGACTCCCATGGGTGGCAGCACCTGCGTTAATAATTATCCAGCTCCTTTGCTTCTGGCTGGCCCGGCCAAAGGCCAGGGTGACATAGGGGCTGGCCTGTGCCTCACTCCCTTCCCCACCATGGAGGGGCTAGGGCCCTAGGTTGATATCCTGACCCCCTTAATCAGCAGGCCAGTTCTGCCCCAGGTGAAGCGGGGCCCAGGATGGAGCAGGGTCACCCCCGTGCTGGGCTATCCCAGACTGACATGGATGGACGCAGGGACAGGGGTAGGGGTTTGTGGCTGCCCCAGGCAAACGGGGTTGGCATGGCGTGCCATCAGCCAGGCCCGGGATTGGGGTCTCTGGCCGGCCATGGCTTGTCCAATGTAGTACCCACCCTCTGCTCTGCTCCAGTGCCCGCTCCTCCCACCAACGGGGGTGTCGAATGCCTGGGTTTTTCCCCCCTCTTCGTTGTTCAGCAAAGAGCTCCTGCTCTTCCTCCTCCCACTGGCGGGTGAATCAGCGCAGGGGTCCCTCAGCCGCCTCCACCAAATCTCACGCGCCGGTTGTCAGATCCCGGCTGGCGATATGGCTCCACGCACTGCCCATGTGCCTGCCATGGGAGCAGGGGTAGCAGGCAGCTCCAAAGCATGGCACTGAGCGACCCCACACTCAGCTGCCATCCCGTCTACAGCACACCAGATGCCTGGAGCTGCTCCTGCTGCCCAGCTCAGCTTGGCCTTTCCTTCTGTACGTGCAGCGCCTTGCACGGCGCAGTCCTGCCCTGGACTGGTGCCTCTGGGTACTGCACACGGGGAGGATGAAAGGCGGTTTGCTTTCCCTGGCACTGCTCCTTCCTTAGCCACCAGCGCTGGCAGGTTCCCCTCACCACTGGGGTGGAAACTGCGGGAGACCCTGGGACCGGAGCTGGCCAGTGGAGGGGAGAGCAGCTGCAGCTCAGGGGAGGACCCAGGAGCCAGGCGCCATCGCACGGGCAGCAAGACGCACGGAGCTGCCACCTCAGGGACCAGCAGGGACCGGCGGCTGGAGCGTCTCGGGAGCTGGCCCAGGCAGAAAGGAAGGAAGCCCCCACTCAGCCACTGCCCCAAAGCAGGCGTGAGGCTTGGGGCTGGAGACCTGCCCTGGCTCCAGGATGCCTGGCCCTGCTCCCCGGCCTCCTGCTTGTTGGCTCCCCCAGCTCCCTGGCGACAGCCCCGATGCACACCCAGGCCCTGCGCTGAGCTGTCCCTGCCGGGAGCCAGGGGCCATGGGCCTGTGGGGTGAGGCCAGATGGGCCCTTCTCCTCCGCTCCAAGCACCCAAGGGCTTGAGCCAGGGTTATACACACGCTGCACCCCATGCCCGGATATCACCCATCCAGGCTGGGTGAGGGAGGGGCAAGCTGCCCTCCCCCCCAGGAGAGGGGCTTCACGCTCACAACCCACAGGGACTCAAGGGGCAGCTCCCCACCCCAAGCAAGGCACAGGCTCGCCACAAACCCAGGTCATGTCCCTGCATCGGGACCAGGCTCCACGGGGACCCAGGGCCTGCCTCCATCCAGGGGCCGGGTGGAGGCCTGGCAGCCAGCAGAGGTGGGCGAAAGGGATCTGTGCAGAGGAGGAGGCTGAGGCGGGGGGGTAACACGCGGGGCAGGAGGCACCAGACCCGAAGCGCACAAGCCCGAGCAGGGGGCTGGGAGCCAGGATGACGGGGTGCCCCCTCTGCTTGTGCCAGCCTCCCACGCCCTCCTGCCCTGGCTCCCCTCGCTGCCCTGCACCCAGCATCAGGGCCCGCATCCAGCTGCCCAGCCCCACCCCGGCTGCGCCAGCGGGGGACCAGCGCGTCCCCGGGGAAGCGCCTCTCCCGGGCCGGCGCGGAGCCGGGCGCCGGGGGCGGGGCTGGGCGGGCCGGGCCGGGCGGGGGAGGGAGGGGGCCTGGCCGCGCCCGAGCAGCCAATCCGCGCCGGCGGCTGCCCCGGAGCTGGGAGCCGGGCCCCGGGACCCGCCGCCGCCGCCGCGCCATGGAGCCCAACAGCCCGCGGAAGATCCAGTTCACCGTCCCGCTGCTGGAGCCGCACCTGGACCCGGAGGCGGCCGAGCAGGTGGGGCCGGGCTGCGGGCACCCCCGGGCCGGGCGGGGGGCGCTGGGGCGGGGGCCGAGCCTTCCCGGCCCGGGGGTCACGGGCCGTCGGGGCTGCTGTGCCCCCCCCCACCCCGGGCACGGCAAGGCTGGCACCCGCCCCCCATTTCCCGGCCCGGACCTGGGGGGTGGGGGTCACTCAAGGACAGAGCCAATGCCCCTGCCCTGCTGCCCGGCACGGGGAGGCTCAGCAGGCGGGCAGAGGGGCGTAGGGATATGCCAAGCGCGCGCCACCTGCCACCGGGGTGTGCCCGGCTGCGGGCTCCCCTCGCCTACTCCCCGGGGTCCCTGCGGCACAGGTGGGCTGGCGCGGAAGGCGAGGGCCAAGACCGAGGCCACAGCCGTCACTCGCGGCCCCCGGAGCCCGGGGTGCCATGGTCAGGGGGGACCGGACGGGGTGGCCCTGCCAGCAGCCACGTGGCTTCGTTGCAAAACTGCCTGGCGGGACTGGAATAGCAGCAGGGATTGCGCGTTCGGGCAGCGCAGCCGGGGAGCCCTTGGCACCGCTCGGCAAGGGGCTGGGGGCCAGGAGTGAGGGGCTGGGGGCAGTTGGGACTGAGGGGCACTAGCAGGGCTGGGTGGGGTAGGAGCGTTGGCAGGGCTGGGCAGGCAGGGAGCTGCGGGGTCAGGAGTGAGGGGCACCAGCAGGGCTGGGGGCAGAGGGGCAAGACCGGGGTGTATACCAGACTTGCACTGATCGTGCCCCTGACCCTGTCCAGCAGCAGCGAGATGCAGGGGGGCACCAGCGGCCCGCAAGTCCCAGGCACAGGGTTTTGCTGCCAGCCCCGGGGCCACCTGCTCTGGGCCAGGGAGAGGGGCGGGAAGGTGACCTGACTGCTGGGAAGGCTCTGAGCCCGGCAGCCGCGCAGCGGAAACCAGATGCTGTGACTCCTAAACCAGCTCCCTGGTCGGCCGAGGCCCGACTTGCAGCTGAGCTGGAAGGTGCTGGCTCCTGGCAGAGGGCTGGGGGAGCTGTCTCTGTCCCCAGCTTCGGGTCGGGGGGTCCCAGGGAGAGGTTTCTCTAGCCCTTGTCCCAGCTGCTACATGGAAGGGCTGGAGACATCTTTCTGGGACCTCTCCCCTGGATCCCATCACGCCATCTGTGCCTGGCAGCCAGGTCCTTGCAGCAGCTCAAGGAGGGGCTGGCGTGGGGGGCTGGTGAGAGCTGCCCCCCCATCCTCCTCCTTCGACACCTCCCGGCTGAGCAACGAGCAGGCGCTTCTGCTTCACACTCCTCCACAAC
Organism: Crocodylus siamensis; assembly: GCF_052110815.1. Lineage (NCBI taxonomy): Eukaryota > Metazoa > Chordata > Crocodylia > Crocodylidae > Crocodylus > Crocodylus siamensis. The sequence goes on from NC_143400.1 coordinate 7,161,270, forward strand.
GTCTGGGAGCTCAGGCCTTCCGGCGCGGGGCGGGGGACACCCAGGGGAGAACCGGGGCCTGGGCTTTTTCTCCAGCTCACCAAGGGCCGTGAAGCGGGTCTACTCGTCCTGGCTGGCCGCTGCCTCATGGGGTGACCATGGATAAGTCCCGTGCCTCAATTTCACCGCCTGTTGATGGGGTTCAGTGACCCTTCCCAGGCCGGTGGGAAGGTCTGTTACTGTCTGGAAGGGGCTACGGACCGGGCGTCCAGAAGGGTCGAGCACCCCAAGGAGAGCAGGGATGACTCCCACCCACCCCCGGCAGAGAGGCGTGGTGGCCTGCCTGAGTCTGCCCCCAGCCTGAAACAAATGGCTGGGTTCTGGGCGCTGTTGAGTCCGGAGCCTAATGCTGCTGGTTTGCTTGGGAGGCGCGATCCACATTTCCCTGCTGCTCCTTGCAACCAAGAGCCAGCCCAGCCCAGCGCCTGCTCGAGCTGCTGCGGCACCCGCCATGAGCGAGGTCCTGCTGCCTTCTCGGGACCCTCCCGTGACCCGTATCCAACCTCAGATTCCCGGAGCGCAATCCAGGGAATCGCACGTCACTCCTTGTCCCGTCCCCGGTGTCCACTTGCAAGGGGCGGCTGTAAAATTAGCTCTGGGCTGCATTGCGGCCTGAACGCAGAGCAGCAGGAGGGGCTGGGGCAGGAGGTCCCGGGCCCCGGGGCAGGGGACGCAGCTTGGCTTAGTGCCCAGAGGGCAGCAACGGGGCCAAGGAACACAGTGGGAGGCTCGTGGCTGGGTGAGTAGCGGGGGCAGCTTGCATGGGTCCCCTCTCATGGGGCTCATGAGCAGCTGGTGACCTTCTCGCTGCTGCTGGAGACGGCCAGAGGGGCATTTAGTCTGTGCAGAAGACTGGAGTCAGGGGTCCTGGACTCGCGGCATGTGGCATTCCCTGCCCAGGCCTCGGCAGATCTCTCCAGCCGAGGGTCAGGGATGCCCCCACGCCCCGCAGGCCTTGGCTTGATGCAGGAGGAGCCTGGATGCTGCAGGAATGGGCAGCGGGGAGCCTGACGGGGGTACCGCACTCTGCTGGGGCCCCGGCTGCATGCCGTGAATGTGCCAGGCTGCCTCTTCCACGGGCACCGGGCTCTGGCCCCATGCCTGGCACTTCCCCCTTGGAGCGAGGGAGCCGCCTGCGGTGTGCAGAGGCTCCGCGGGGCCCTGCCAGCAGCCGTCAGCGAGCAGATGCTCCCACATCCTGACATGCCGCCAGCATTGGCGCCCGCCCGGGTCGGTGCTGCGATGTGCAACAAAGGAGCAGCTTCTCTCCCTGCTCCGTATCACGCAGGGCCCAGGGCTGTGGGGGCGGCTTGGGCATCTCTGGCTCTGATACCTGCCACCCTGCATGGGGGGACGGGGCCCTGAGCCGTCCGGCGTGCATCTTGCCCGGGTCCATGAGTGGGGGCGCAGCCTCGACCTGCCCTGATGCAGCTCGCAGAGGGGCCGGGTGGTGGGGGGGCCTTGAGGTGGAGTCCAGCTCGGTTCATGCAGGATCAGCCCAGTGGGATTCTCCCCCCTGGAGCAGACACAGGGACCTGGCGGGTCTCTGACCCCAGCCCATTACCACTGCCGTGTTCCTGTTTTTGGCATGGCCAAAGCAGTGGCCTCCAGTTAAAGCACTGGTGCTGCTCCAGCTCCCATGAGCTTCCCAGGTGAGGGGGCAGAGGTGGGCTGGTATTGTGCATCCCCATGCTTGGGTTTGGCTTGTTCTGCACCAGCCACTGCCCGGGACCCCTGTCCAGAGCCGGTTGCAGCCCCGGGGCTCTCGGGAGCTTGCTCCTCTGTCCCTGGGCTCCCCTGATGCGTCGGGTGGGTACGGCAGGCACTTCTGAGCGGACTCCGGGCGTGGGGACAGCTGGAGACCCACGGCCATCTCACACCTCCAGTACCTGCCTGCTGGCATCACTGTTGTCACAGGCCTCATGCCAGGCTGAGCCCCACGTGCCCTGCTGTGGAGGGGCTGGCCAAATGGTCCCATGGGTCGACTCATCTATTTGCTGCATCTGGGGAAGGACATCTGAAAGTCTCCGGAGAAGCACTGAGCAGGCAGCTGGACTGAGTCTCTGCCCACCTGGTGTCTGCCAGTGGCAGCAGTGTCCAGCCCAGCCACCTTCCTGCTGCTGCTCTTCTTGCTTAGGGTGTCCCAGCTCCTACAGTCCTGCCGGCAGTGGTGCTGGGTGACTGCAGGGATCGGCCTGACCCAACTGCCCTGTGTCGCCCACCTGGGCTCAGCCTCCATTTGGGGGCAGTGGCTCTGGGCATCAGCCACCGATCCTGTCTCCCACCTGGTTCCCGTGCATCCCAGTCCCAGGGTGGGGGCAGCTCCGGGTTTGGGAGCATGGCAGGTCACGCTTCAGCTCTGTGTGCCTCAGCTGCCATGGTGTAGACAGGCCTTCGCCATCGGTTCTCTCGAGAGGCACCGGTGGCTGCGCCGTGAGCGGGTAGCACTGTGCTGCCGTGGGTTCAGGTATCTCCCAGCCTCTAGCCCTAGAAGATGGCACTGCCAGGGGCACCTGCCGTGGCCTGCACGTGGGCTCACATGGTCCAAGCTAGCAGGAGGGGGCGTGTAGTCTCAGCACACAGAGCCCCCCCTGCCCCGCACACGTTGGCACAGGCCCACACACTCGCCAGCCTGCACACCCACGTGTGCTCCCAGCTCCCCCCCCCGCCCCCGCCCCGAGCAATTCTCAATCGATGGCGGAGATTGATCTAATAATAGCCGAGGAAGGAAAGCAGCAGCTTCCAGCGCCAAGCGTGGCGGGGGGAGGAGCGGGGCAGCTACACCGGCTGTGCCTGGATCCACGGCAGATTCAGATCAGCCGGGCAGTGGGACGAGCTGCCCGGTGGCTCTAATGCCCGGGGAGGTCTGAGCAGGGCCTGGCAGAGGTGTTGCAGGGTCAGGCCAGGCTGGGTCGGATTGGGCACCCTCCGCCCGATGTGTGATGGGGAAAGAAGGGGCCTGGACTCCTGCCTAGCTCTCCATGCCTCAGCGTCCACATGGAGGTGGACCCCAACCCAGCTTCTGCAGGCAGTCACTGGTGTCGGGTGGTGAAGACCCCGGGAGGGAGGGAGGGTGGCAGACGTGGGGGGTACGGCACGCTCTGTATGGCACAGTGGAGGTGGAGGGAGGGCAGGGGGCTCCTCTCCCCCTGGACCTGGTTCAGACCCCCCTGGGGGGACCCGGGACCCAGGCTGGATGGAGAGCTCTGTCGCGTCCCTCCAGCCACGGCGGGGGCAGAGAGGCAGGAGGGTCCCTAGCCCGAGGGGCTGGTGCCCACGCTCTGAGCATGGGTCCTCCGCCTGTGCCCTTGCCCAGCCCAGGGCAGAGGCCGTGGATGAAGCAGCACCTCAGCCCGGTTTGGAGCAGGTGCCGGTGGCTGGCGGGAGGGGCAAGGCCTGGGACTTTGAACCCACGCCGGGGTGGGGCTGCGCCTTGTCTGGATGCGGCCGTGGTGGCAGGGGCAGGGGCGCTTTGAGCCTGGCCCACGTCCTCCCAGACAGTGCATTGCATCCCCTGCTCCTCCCCAAACCGGGGTATGGCTGGCCACACTTGGGCTGCCCCGTCTCTCTCGTGGTGGGCACGGTGTCCCCTGCAGGGGCCTGGGCTGGGGCAGGAGGGCAGTGGGAGACCGGCAGAGCTCAAAGCCCCTCTCCAGCTCTCCCGCTGGCCCACCCTGCTGCCATCAAGCCCCCGGGGCACCCCAGGACCCCTGCGGTCCTGGCCTTTGCTTGGGCATTGCCACGAAGAGGCAGATGAGGCATGGACGTGGGCTCCGGGGCTGTGGACCAAGGCCTTCTGGGCACTGCTTGGGGAGGGGGCTGCATGTTTCTTCCCCCCCAAACCCCCGAGCCTTCATCTCGGCGTAGCGCTGCCAGAGCCGCTTGGTCACGCGGGAGATTTTTGTACCTTTTTAATCTCCGTTTAAAATTCAGATGCCGTGTTTCCTTGGCAACGAGGCTGCCGAGGAGAGAGGGAGGAGCCAGCCTCCCGCCCTGGGCTGGGGGTGGGTAGCGGAGGGGCTTTCACGGGGGCTGGACGGTGACCCCGTGTTTCCCTGCCTGGCCTCCGACGGTGCCCTGGCCACGCCACCAGATGCTAATGGCAGCACATTGGCATCTTGTTAGCAACTCGTTCTGGGGCCAGAGCCCCCCATGTCAGCCCCAGCCCTGGAGATGCGTCCAGCGGGGACAGGGAAGCCAAAGGGGGCTTTATTTGGAAGACCCCGACCCTCTCTCCCCCCTGCAAGAGACCATCCTCAGGCCTGCTCTCGCGGGGGGTGCTCTGGTTCGGGTACCGATACCCTGAGCCAGCTGTGGAGGTGCCAGCCCCAGAAAGGTGGGTTCACGCTGTGACCATGGCAGGGTCCCAGCCACTGAGACCATGGTCAGGCTGGGCTGTGCCCAAAAGCCCAGCCCGGGCTCTGCGGCTGCTTGCAGAGATCAGCGAGGGTCCGTGCCACCCGGCCGAGACCCTGGGGGTCGAGCCCCCGCAGCACCAGCCTTAGCAGGGCTGTGGTTGTTTGCAATGCTGTGGCTAGGGTCATTCCCACAGCCCGGGAAGGAGCCCGAGGCGTTGGCTGGGTGGAGAGGGGTGGCACAGACGTGGGGCTGGGGGCTGGGCTGGGAGTCGGGACAAATGGGTTCGGTGACCATCAGGCTGGCGGTGCCCAGTTCTGGAGTCGGGGGGTGCTGGGCCAGGCGGCACCCAGCTCGTGCCCTGGATGGAGCCACAGGAGAACAAAACTTCCCTGCAGGCCTCTGGATCCACCTGCCCCCGCTTTCCCCGCCAGCCCCGGCCCTGCAGAGACCGAAGGACCGGCCCGTACATCTGCATCGATCGTGCTCTTGGAGCTAGAAACCACAGCACGCTGCCGGCAGCCGCGCTGGGGCCAATCGATGGGGCAGGACTCGGCTTCTGCCCTGCCCTGCTGGTCCCAAGGCCACGGGAACGTGCGTCCGTGCGCGTCTGCGCCCCACATCCCAAAGCGCCCTGCAGGGCTGGGCATCCAGGGCACCCACTGTCCTAGGCCCAGAGAGAAGCAGGAAAAAGCCCCGCTCTGGGGCACGAGACCTGAGCACCCTGCCTAGGTCTGTGAGCTCCCCATTCGGCCCCACTGCTGCGTCCTGCCAGCTCCTCCAGCCTGGCCGGCTTCTGTGTCACCTAACAGGCTCCGTGTCCTTTCTCCCCAGATCCGGAGGCGCCGGCCGACACCCGCTACCCTTGTTCTGAGCAGCGACCAGTCCTCCCCAGGTGAGTGCCAGGCTCTGCCACCAAGTAGGGGGTCACATACCTGAACCACCCCCCCCCCCCAGCAGGACTGCCTTGTGCACAACCGTGCCAGAGCCAGAGCCAGAGGCAGCTGCTTGCATGATACGTGCAGCACAGTGCACGGGACGGGTCCACGTGAGCATCCATACCCAGTGAATGAAGGGCCGCTGTGAAGCCCCGGGATGCAGCGTGGTCCCAGGCCGTGGGACCAGGGCACCTCGCACCACCCGGCTCTCACCCCCCATGACAGCCTCGGCCCTGGTGGAGTGCGGCTCCTGGACCCGTGCCAGTGCAGCCGGGGCTTCGGCCCCTTTCCCCTCGCCCTCGCCTGCCCGTCTCCCCAAGAAGCAGCTGCAGCTGCTGTCCCACGCGGCTCGTCCCGGGCAGGCAGCCAGCGCCTCCAATCCGCGTTGCCCTGGAACGCAGCACCCCCACCCCGCACCTGTCTGTCCGTCCATCCTGGGAGATGCCAAGGTGACGGCCGGCCCCCCCACCAGCACGATAAGCTGGGCCGGGCCGTGACATTTGAGAGCACGGCAACAGCCCCGGGGCTCGAGGCCTTGGCAGGTGGTAGGGGGTGGGGGTGCCATGCAGCCAGGTCCTGCTGTCTTCTCTGCCTCCCCTTTCCCTTCCTCCTTCCTCTTCTCCGCTGTCTCAGTCGTGCCAGGCTTGCCAGGCTCGGGGGGCATCTCCTGCGGACAGCGCCAGACGGCCATGGGCTTGCAGAGTGGTCAGTCATGCGGGGGGTCTGACTGCCCTGCCAGGCTTGGGGGCAGCTGCAGGACCTGGGCCACCCTAGGGACCTACGGCATCAGCTGCAGCAGGCGCTGGTCGAGGTCCAGCTGGGTTCGGGGCAGCGGGCTGCCAAGGTCATGAGACTGGCCAGGGCTTCCCTGAAGCTTGCACCGGCAGCTTCAGCCCCATGGCCGAGCTCTCAGCTGTGCCCATAGAGAGCCAGCCCTGGTGCACTTCCGGGAAGGACCCATCCGTCATGAATGCGGACGCCAAGTGCCGGCCCCGGTGCCCAAGGACACAGGCTAGGCCAAGCCTGCTGCTTGCAACAGCTTTCCCGAGCGCCTGTGATGACCAGCTCCGGCGCTGGGCACTGCTCGGCCAAGAGGGCAGCTTTGGCAAGGCACAGGGGACCATGCCATCCAGAGCCGGACAGGCCACATTGTCACATGGCCACGCAGCTGCAATTGCCCCCTGCCTGGGGATGGCTCTGCCAGATCTGCTTTTTGGACAGCAAAGCCAAATGCTCCAGATAGGCCACAACATGCCTGCCCGGTGTGTGGGGCCTCCGTGGTCCCGGTGCAGCAAGGAGCCGGTTTCCCCCTCCCGTGCCCTCCCAGGGACGCCAACACAGCAGGTGCAGGCACGCAGGGCCGAGCCTGTGGCCCTTCCCCCTGTGCCGCGCAGCGCCCTGGGCCCACACAGGCCTCCCGCTGCTGACGGATGCGTGGTGACAGGCCGAGCGCCGCGGCCGCCTCGCAGCTCCCACAGCATCAAATATGGATGAGCTGGCATGGCAGAGCTGGCTGGGGCTGGTGGGGGGAGGTGGGGAAGACGTCAGCCAGCTGGATGAGGCCCTAGCTTTCGTTTCTGGGTCTAGCTGGGTCCTGATTCCCCGCTCCCTGGAGCCAGCTGAGCTCCGGTTGGGGGAGGCTTTGACCCTGCAACCACAGTCCCCTCCACTGCAGCCACAACCCCTTCCCACGTGCACAGTGGTGCCTTGGACGTTATCACAGCCGGGGGCTGCCTAGGGGCCTGAGCCCCATGCAAGCTCCGTCGACGGGGCTCAGCCCTCTCCACAGTATGGGGTGCCTCTAGATTGACACCTCATGGAGGAGCTCTGCAACCCAGGGCTGGGCAGTCTCCTCCGTGGGCATGAGACCCGAGCTTCGGCGTGGGGCCAGGGCCTGGGCTCTGCATCTGCCCCAGGGCCAGGGGTGAGCAGGGGACCGCAGGCTGGCTCCCCCTCGGGCTTGGCCTTCCCCTCTCCCAGATGTCCCAGCCCCGAGTCCGCAGCCTGCGGCAGTGCAGGGGGCCAGGCCTCCGCTGATCTCCTCTCCCAGGGTCCAGCAGCCCTGGCAGCATCGGGGGTCCAGAGGCTCCATCAGGACCCTTCTGGGGCCCATCCTCTGGGAGGGAGGGATGGAGCCCGGTGGTCAAGGGCATGCTGGTTGCCACAGCAACACTTTGTTTTGTTTCCTAGACAACCAAGATGCAGCAGGTCAGGTCCCTGAGGGTGCTGGAGAGCATAGCTTCGAATGGGGGGGGTGGCATGGGAATGACATCCCAGCTTGGTCCCAGGGGTGCAGAAGTCCCCTCTGACCGCCCCCCATGGCTTACCCTGCCAGGGAGGGTAGGGAGTGGAAGACCCTGAGAGCTGGGGCAGGGAGCAATGGAGCAGGGTGCTGCCCCTGGGTGCCGGGAGACCCCTGCCGGCATTGCTGTGGCAGCAAGATTTGGGGGGAGGGGGTCATGTGGTGGTAGGTAGCAGGTCCGGGAAGACCCCACCGTGGCAGCTACCCTATTAACCTGTCACTCCTTCTCTCCCCCCACCTGTCTACATGCTAACCCCACAGAGGTGGATGAGGATCGGGTCCCCAACCCCCTGCTGAAGGTAGGCACCTCCCTGCCCCCTGCAAGGCCCAGGCACCCTGCTGGCAGGAGAGTGCTGGGTGCCTGGGTCAGCCTGGCATGAGCCCTGGGGGGTTTCCAGCACTGTCCCCGGAGCAGCAGTGTGCACACGCATGTGTATGCACAGGCATGCAACGAGAGAAGCACGCTGGTGTTGGGATGACAGGCCATGCCCATTGCAGAGGAGGGTGCATGGGTGCAAGTGGGCTGTATTTCTGGGGAGGGGTGAGGCTAGGAGTGGGTGCCATGGTGCCCAGAGCGTGGCACCGTGTCCTCACCTTGGCCGCTGGGCCGTGTGATCCTTGTGCCAGCCGTGACAGAGCTGTGCCCCCCAGCCCAGAGGTGCCAGCAGGTCCCAGCACAGCCAGGCCCCCCCCAGCTCCATGGTGTGGGCTTTGTGCCCCCCGCCCCCCCCACAGGCACTCGGTGACTCACCTCCCCTTCCTTTCCAGTCGGGCACGTCCATGTCTCCGCGGCAGAGGAAGAAGGTCTCGCGCACCACTCCCACCATGAAAGGTACTGCTCCTGCCCTGGCAGCGCCGCGCACCATGGCCCTGTCCCACGCTGGCACCTCTGGGACACGCTCTGGCCTTCTCGCCCCCTTCTCGGGCTCAGCCCCTGCCCCCGTCTCCTCCTGACTCCATTCTACTCCCACTCAGGCTGGGCTCACCTCGGCAGCCACGGCCCCCATCCTGGAGGGGTGGTTTGCCAGCAGGGGACCCGAAGGGGATTGGAGCTGATGCGGCCAGGAGCGATGTGCTTGTACAGCCCCGAGCGTATTGGCCGCTGCTTTGCATTGCCAGGGCCGTGGTGGGTCCTTGGGAGGGGCAGACGGGGCTGCGGTCAGAGCTGTACGAGCATGTTGTTCCTGGCTCTTCCTTCCCTGCCATCCAGTCTTTCCGGCTCCTGCCAGTGCTGCCCGTGGGGTCCCTGCCACTGTGGCTGCCCCCTTGCACCTCAGTGCCCAGCACGTAGCCTGGGGATGTGGGCACCCCCTGGGGACCCTTCCTCTGATCCTTGGCCCTGCAGGAGACAGGTCTGACTGCACCCACATGCCTGGACTTGGGGCTGCCTGGTCCTTCCTGGCTGCAGCAGCAAGAGCCACTAAGGGGCTTGGGAAGAAGGATGGTGCTGAGAGCCGGGACTGCAGCCTCGCGGGCGCCTGGCGCAGGCTTGGCCAGGGGTCTTAAAAGGAAGCCGTAGCCTAAATATTTGGCTGTGAGATGCCGCAGCTGCCAGGAGCCTGTTTGTCTCCTCCCTGCATTCAGGGCCGGGTGGTAGCTGTGGAGCCATAGGCCGTGACGCCCTGGCAGCCATCCCGTGGCTCCGGGTGAGGCAGCACCTAATGCCTGGGCCTGCGTTAATATAACAGACACGGGGGTGGGAGGCCTAGCTGCCCCCACTGTGCCCCTGGCCATCAGCTGTCACCAGCCATGGGGGCAGAGCCCTGCTTTGGGAGGTCCCGGGGGCAAGAGGGGCAGAGAGGTGCACTGGGATGGCTCTGGCTGGGGGAGTAGTGTGGGTGGCTGGGGTGGGGGGGTAGGAGCACCCACTTTAGGCTGCCCCTGGCACCCATCTCCCTTGCAGAGCTGCAGATGATGGTGGAGCATCACCTATGCAAGCAGCAGCAGGAGGAGGAAGAGGAGCCGAGCGCCAAGAACCAGGAGCAGCCCAGCCCAGCCTGCTGCCCGCAGGGCGACACAGACCACAGCCACAGCCCCGGGGGCACCTGCCCCCTGGCCCCAGGCCTGGCCCGGCTGGGAGCCCAGGGGGGAGGCCCGGTGGCACCGGAGGGCAGTGAGTAAAGTGCAGGGTACGGGGCAACTTAGGCGCCAGGGCAGGAGGCACGAGCCCCGAGCACCAGGGCACATGTCCTTCAGGGCAGCCACGCATCTCCGGTCACCCCCAGGCTGCAGAACCAGGGGGCCCTGGGACCAGCTCTCTGGTCCCTGGGACCCTGGGGGGCACTGGCCTTGCTGGGCATGGCGGAGGGGAGCCTGGGGGTGCTCTGTGGTGTCCCCGATGGGGGCAGGGGAGGAGTTGGCCCCTGCACAGCACTAAGCTCACACTCCTGCCCCCCCGGTTTTGCAGAGCTGTCAGACGCAGCCGGGGCCACGAGCCAGGCCACGACCAGGCAGGACCAGGCCACGGAGCCACCGGGCTCACCCGCCCTTGTGACGGGCTCCACAGGCCAGAAGGTGCCGACGGCCGAGTAGGTACGAAGTTGGGGGGTCCTTGACGGTCTAGGTGCAGGGGCTGGGGAGTCCTGGGGAGCAGAGAGCGGATGAGGGTGCCCGGGGGGGCAGACGGATCTGGGGGTGCCCTCATGGGGTGGGCGGTGGTACCCTGGAGCTGGGGGGGGGTGGTCCTGCCCCGCAGCACTGACCGTGTGCTCTCCCTGCAGGTGCTGAATGGGGCGGGATGGCCCCGGTGGTGCTTTCCCGAGCTCTTGTCGCCACCTGCATGGCCATGACCTTCACCTGCTGCTGGGCCACGGGGCAGCTGCACGGATGCCCCCCGCAGCCCTCCCCTCCACGCTGGGGGCTGCTGCCCCGCTCCCAGCACCTGGGCCGGGCGGGGGGCACTGGCTAGGCCGGGCTGGAGCCCATGGGATCTGTATTAAAGGGATCTTCTTCTCAGGCCACGCTGCTCCTTACCCCAGCCAGCTGGCCGCAGAGCCTCGTCTACACCAGGGCAGGCAGGGCTGAGCTGCCGGCACCACGATCCCGCCAGGGGCTCCACTGGGCGTCCAGCCCCCGTTCCTGGCACCTGCTGCAGAGGAGGAGCAGGGTTCCCCCTCACTGCCCGGCAAACCAGGCCCCCGGGCATCCCATGTTGTAGCCACCAGTGCTGGGCCCCTCCCCAGTGTCTGGGTCCAGCTGGACCCCAGCAGGAGCTGGTGCAGCGCCCAGGAGTCCTGGATCTTGGCCCTCCTCCTAAACATGATTACTGCCCTCACCCCCACCAGAACCGGGGAGAACCCAGGAGTCCCCTGCCCTCCCGCCACACACTTCTGGGCACAATTACACACTTTGTTGCCCCGCTATAGCCAGGGAGAGCCCAGGAATCAGGACCCCTCCTAGCCCCAATTACCCCCCTTGCTGCCTTCCCCCCTAGCAAGGGAGAGCCCAGGACGCCTGGATCTTGGGATGCCGCTTTCTAGCCACAATTGCTGCCCCCACCAGAGCTGGGAGGAGCCCAAGAGTCCTGGATCTCAGGATCCCCCCAACCCCCTGGTCCTGGATCCGGGCTGACCTCCTCCCTCCCCAGGAACCGATGCAGGTCCCAGGTGTCCTGGCTCTCCCCTCCACCCACAAGCACTTCTTGGCCCTTCCTCCCTTTGGGGAAGCTTGAAGCCCCCGGCTGGAGGGGCAGGCAGAGCCGGCGCATGGCATTCAGGCCTCGGGCAGTTGCTCATGTGGTTCCTTTAATTCGCGGTGTGCGTGGCCGGTACATGCGCGTGGGCTGGCGTCTGCGGCGTTGGGATGCGGAGCTGCTGGGAGACACGGCGGCACGGCACGGGAGAGGGCCGAGGGCGGGGCGCGCGGGGTGAGCCATGGCGGCAGTGATGCTATGTACAGTACCAGGAGAGTGGCAGGGCAGGGGCCATGGGAGCACCAGGGCGCTGCTTCCCCCTAGCGCTAAGCCCTGCCTGCTCCCACGGGGGCCCACGTGGACATCTCATGCCTGCTTCCCACAGCCCAGGAGGCCAGGATAGGGCCCCCAAGGTGCTGGTGGGTGGGTCCTAGGATGGGACACATGGCCTTGGTGCTGTCCGGGCACTTCTCAACAGGACCCGTGGCAGAGACCGGCCCAGCTGGGAGAGGCAGGAAACTTCCTGGGCCCCAAAAAGCGCCTCCCTGAGCCAGGAGCCAGGTACAGCGTCATGCGCCGGACGGTGACCCCAGGGGGAAGGAACAGGCTGCGGTGAACTGGGGTCCCCATGGGCTCACAGCTCCCAAATCCCAAGGGCTAGGGCCACTGCAGCCATCTTGAACGCTGCCCATGTGGTGTCCCGTGCTTGAAAAGAACCAGGTGCCCTTGCTCCCAGCCCTGCGAGGCCCCACTCTCCTTCCTGCCCCGTGGAAAAAACCCAGGATGTGCCCCTTTCCCCTCCTGGTCTTCCTGAAGTACCCAGGAGTCCTGGCCCCCAGTTGGCTTGGTATTGCTTGAGGTTGTGCCCGGGATAGGAAGTGCTCGGGGAGGAGGGCTAGGGGCACAGCGCCCCAAGGCGGGGCAGGGAGGGCCAGGGCCAGCTCCAGGGGCAGCCGGCACCTCCTGCCCCTGCCCCCTGATCCCCATGGCCTTGCTGGTGCCTCTCACCCCCAGCCCCGCTCTCCTGCCCCTACTCTGCTGGTGCCTGCCACACACAGGTGATATCCCTGCCCTGGGTAGTGCCATGCCCCCCTCCCAGCTCTGCTAGTGCCCCCCACGCACTGGGGGTTCCTTCTGGCCCAGAGTTTTGCCCCCAGGGTCCTGCTCCCCTGCCCCTGGCTTGCAGGACTCCTGGGTTCTTTGCAGGGAGAAGCACCAGGAGGGGGAGACACTAAACTAAGCTCTTGTCTTGGCTCCATGCAGGACCAGGCCCAAAGGACACATAGGATGCCCTTGTCCATGGGGTGACACCCCCCCCTCCCAAAGGGAATAAACCCAACTCAGCTCCTGCCTCCATGCCAGGCCCCACAGACCAACACGCTCCACACACACATGTAACAGGGGCTGCATACAACTTCCACGAGCAGAGCCAAGCCCAGACCCACGTCCCGCGACACCACACTCACATCCACGTGGATCCCACCCCAGACACACAGGGGAGAGCTGGGGGAGGACAGCAGAATCCGGCCCCGAAAGGGGCTTACAAAAACAGAGAGAGCTGTACGCCGCGGGGAATCAAGCCCCTGACCCGTACGCACCCAGGCACCCAGTGCCAGGGGGGCAGTGAGCTTGCGGGGCTGAGCCCTGACACTGGTGTCTGATTGCAACTGGGGGCAGGGGGGAATTTGGAGGGTGGGGGCAGCGGCAGCATCTGTGTGACACTGATGTGATTAATTCAGGAACCGTGCGGGATAGGAGGGCACGACCCCGACTGCGGGGGTGGCAGGGCACAAGGGGTCCCAGGCACTGTCCTGGCTCCAGGGGTCTGTGCGCAGCTGGACCCGTTCCTCCCCGCGCACCCTGCCACAGCCCGAGGGGTCTCCCACGGGCCAGAGGGAACAAGCCTCCAAGCCCGAGCTGGCCCCAGCCTGTGCTGGCTTGGCAGTGAAAAGCCTGTTGTGCCCCAGGAAGGAGTGGGGCAGGTGGGTGGGCCGCGGCTCCAGGGCAGCTCCAGCTGCGGGCTGGTTCCTGCTGGGTGTCTCTGCGTCCCTGCGGATGCCCGAGCGGCGCCCGGTGTCCTCGCGCCCCTGCGGCCCAGCGGCTCCTGCCCAGGGATGGTGCGGATTTCGATGGCGTCAAAGACTTTGGACTACGTGGTGTCGCTCTGGCAGAAAGGGACCTGCTGTTGCAAGCGAGACTGTGAGGCCAGGCCAGGGCAGCATCTCCCCTCCCGTCGGCACGGCTGCTTTCCACTGCTTGGCTCCTCTGCCGAGGTCTTGACCCCTCTGGCCCCTGTTTCACGGCCCCGATCCCACCCCGAGGGCCTTCCTGGGCCAGACTTCGTCCTCCCCTGCTGCGGGCCCGGCTCAGCCAGCACTCCCATGCGCCCCAGCTCACCGGGCAGCCCCCGCTATTCCACATCGCCGTTATGGTTGTGCCGATTCTCGGGCGTGGGCAGCTCCTCCTCGCAGGGCGACAGCTCCTCGATGGACGTCTGGTTAGTGATCCCTGCGGAGGGGGGGGCAGATGGGCGGCTGGCTGGGGGGGCCGTGTCTTTCTCCTCTGCCGGTGCCGACGCTGCCCCTAGCCCCCAGCTCCAGGCAGGCAGAGACAAAGCCACTGCTGGGCACACACCCTGGTCCCAGGCCAGGGCAGGACAAAGCCTGCATGGGGCTGGGAAGGACTTACACCCCTGTGAGGGAAGTGTCAGGGGAGTTTTTAAGTCACCCCCCAAGGCGCTAGCTGCAGCCCAGGCTGGGGATGGCAACTGGGCTGTGCCAGTGCTCCTGCTGGCACCAAAGCCTTGGGGGCTTGCCCCCCGGCTCAGGCTCAGACCAATGCTGCATTGGGGTCAGGAAGGAATCGCTGGTCAGACTGGTCCAGTCTGGGGGCATTTTGCCTTCCTCTATAGTGGGGGCATGGCCTCTGCCTGGGATCCTCTCGAGGGGACATGAACACCCTTTGCAGCAGCAGGATGTACCCCCCTGTTTTCCCCGTAGCAGGTGCAGGTGTGATGTCTGCTGTTGTCTCAGGGCCAAAGGAAGTTTTGCTGTGGGGTTAGAGGATGGAAGTGTCTGGGTCGGTTTGGGCAGGGCTGATCCTGCCCCAGGCACTAGGTGAGCTCCAGCCTCACTCCTCCACGACTGTGATGCCCAATGCACCCCACATGGCACCAGGGCAAGGCTCACACACTAGGCCCCCTGCCTTCTGCCATCCAGGGCAGGGAGACCCGTGCCAGGGCTGGCCTGGGTGGAAACCTTGGTCCATCCCCGCCCGGCACCTACCGCTGGCCGCCCGCTCCTTCCACTTCTGCTTGTTCTCCTGGATGTACTTGGACCAGGTGGCCCGGAAGCTGGCAATGTTGGCACTGATGGCCCCCAGCTCCGTGTGCTCGTCCACCGACGGCTGCCGCCACTGGGAGCTGCGGGGAGAGAAGGGGCAGCCATGGCATCCGGGGCTTGCTCAGACCCCAGACAGTCCATGAGCTCCCAGCACCGACTAGCGAGAGCCGTCAGCCCGGCGCAGGGGGATCCGCACACACCCGGCTGTCTCCAGCTATCGCAGGCGGCTTCAAAAGGAGCCGTTCCCTCACATCCTGACTTTGCCTGAGGCCAGAGGAGCCCCCGAGAGGGCTCCCCCGGCCTCGAAGAAGTCAGCCCCTGCGGGCACGCTTTCGGGCAGGGAAGCTCTAGGCTCATAGACAGTCGCCAGGAGTGGGGCAGCTTTCCACCAAAGCTCTTGGGTGTATTCCTGCCCCAGCGATTCGGGATGCAGCTGCAAGGATCTCTGGGCACTGGGGATCTGCAATGCTGGAGCTGTACAGCTCCAGGGACCAAGCCCCTGCTGCTGCCCCAGCGATGGTATCACACACAGGCAGCCACTCCCAGGGGGGCAGTGACATGTCCAGGCTATGCCAAGGGGCTGTGTGGGGCCTGAGAGCCAGGATTTCTGGTTTCTAAGCCACAGGTTGCTGCAAGTTCCTTTCCCTTCGCTGTGTTTCAAGTTCCCCTCGCTGTCCCCAAGCTCTGGGATGCAAACCACGAGGGTCAGGCAGTCCCCAACATGCAGGGAGCCCGGGAGAGTGGTACACCACGGGTCTCACACCCTGCCCTGCCCACACAAGTACCCACCTGGCCTGCTGGCTGGAGGGGTTGGATTTGGCTTTGGAGCCTTCCTCCACCAGCGGGATGACGGTCTTCTCTGCCACGTCCGTCAGCACCGAGAAGGTGGGCTCCACAATGAAGTCGATGAACCCTGGAGTGGGGCGGAGGGGGCATTAGAGCTTGGTGCCATGGGGCAGGAGGCATGGGCATCGGGGGGGCGGGCAGCGACTCACCAATCTGGGACTGAGCCACCAGCGTGGACGTGCGGTCACAGAGCGGGGAGAAGGGCAGCCCCAGCTGGGCTTCCTTGTCCCCCTGGCAACACAAGGAGACGGCGATGAGCCTAGCCGGACGCCGGAGCCCGTGGGACCCCCCGGCACCAGACACGGGGCCGGGACACGTGGGTCCCTTCCTCAGGTCGCCCTTACCAGGGCATTCAAGCGTTCCCTCACGAGGCCGGATTCCCCTCCCACGTGGCAGCTGGCCCGAGCCCCGGGAAAGGGCGGCAGGGGTAGCTCTGGGATGGGCAGTGAGCACAGCCCACCCCAGCAAAGGACTCCTGGGTCCTCTGCCAGGGAGAGGGGCCTCGGGGCAAGGTCAGGCCCCCGACTCCTGTGCCCATGTTTCTGGACTCCACACCCAGGGAGAGGGGGCAGGACCGACTCCGAGCTGACCCTGGCCTGGGGGCTGCAGCTCGCTGGGGACAGAGCCACTTCAGGGTGCCAGCTGACAGGGAGGGGGTCTCAGCTCCATCCTCCCTCTGGAGGGGTCTAGCTGCCCGGGTCCCCGCCGGACGTTGCATCGGAGGCTGAAGGGAGGCAGCCCTGAGGGCTCTGCCCAGAAGCGGGGGCGAGGGAGGGGAGGTTGGGTCCAGAGCCGCAGCCTGCCAGCCCAGCGCAGGCAGCCGTGACGGACCACAACAGCGTCCACGGCAGGCTGCAGCTCCCCGGGTGCCCGTCTGCTTTGACGGCAGCAGGTCCAGGCTTGGTGCAGAGCACCCCTGGGCAGCGTCAGCATGTTCCTAGGGTTGGCAGGGCAGCCAGACTCTGGCCAAGGGTCCCCAGCCAGCAGGACAGGGCGACAGAGAGGTCACACAGGCCTGGCACCTGTCTGAAGAACTCCTCCATCAGTGCCTTGGTCCAGCGGCTGTGCACCGTCCACTGCTTGGTGGGGTGGCTGATGTCTGCCGCGTGGAGCAGCAGGGACAGCACCTTCGACTTGTCGATCCTGCGGAGGTCGGGGCAGGGGAGAAGGGACCGTGAGGGGCAGCTCGTCCCTGCCACACACCTTGCACTGCCCCCACAGGAAACCCGCCCATGGCACAAGCTGCCACCCCCTTTCGCCCCTACACGTGGAGCCACATATGTACCTTGGGCTCTCCTGCCTCACACACACCCCTGACTTCCCCCCGCCCCCAACTCACCTCTCCAGTTGCTGCAGGGAGGTTTTCATGGACTTCACCTGCTGGAAGTGACACGACATGTCGGTGGCCAGGACCATTTCGATCACCAGTGCCCGTAGCTCCCTGGCACGGGGAGAGAAACAGAGGCACGATCATAGCTGGCCCAGGCCTAGTAGGGCTAGCGCTGCCCGGGGGTCCCCATCGCAGGCTCCCAGCTGGGGGAATGACCTCCAGAGGGTCCCTCTCTTGGCAGGGACATGGTCACAACCCCCTCCCCATCAGGAGGGGCCAGGGCGGAGCTTGCAGCCTGCAACGGGCTCACCCAGCAGCGAGGCTGTTTCGGCATCAGACCATTGCCAAGGTCACTGTGAGAAAAGAGCCTTGCGGGGGCAAAGGATGGATGGATGGATGGACTAGAAATGGCCTGACGCAGTCCACTCGGCACTGACGCATGGCCAGGCGCTGAGCTAGGGACAGGCCACGGGCAAGTCCCGCCAGCCGGGGGTGTGTGCGCGCATCGGGTGGGGGGCAGACCCGTGCCTTACACAAACTCATCTTTGGTGAGGTTGATGAAGATGTTCATCTCGTCGTCCTGCATCATGCGGAAGACGGCGCTGATGTGATGGTTCTCCAGCACCGAGCGGTCGTTGTACAGGATGGCGCAGTCGGACCTGGGAAGGGGGCGGGTGACTCAGGCATGGAGCCAAGGGGACGCGGCCGTGCAGTCAGCAGGGAGCGGGCGAGAGGATGTGGTGCAGGCAGGATCAGGTCCCCCCCAGCACAAGGTGGAGCGAGTCCAGTCCCCTCTGTGCTGGAACCCCTGTTCAGGACCAGGGACGCAGGGACAGCCGCCCCTTCAGCCCAGCTCCCCCCAGCACCAAATCCACATCCATCTGTGCCCAGCCCAGGGTCCCCTCCCCCGCCCAGCCCCCAGGCAGGACCCCACAGCCCTCACTTGGTTTGGATGTGGAAGCTGTTGGTGGTGCCCGTGTGCTCGTAGTCATGGATGGCAGCAGCGAAGATGATGGCCAGGACCTCGATCTCCGTCAGGTAGTGCTGCAGCACGGCACAGCTGGCATCAGTGGTGCAACCTGATGCCCCCCACCCTTCTTACTGCCCCCTTGCTTGTCCCCAGCCAGCAACAGGGTCCCTGGGGACGTGGCAGTGGCCTGACATGGGGCCGTGGGAGAAGGGTTGCAGCTTGCAACAGGCTCTCTTGTGTATCAGGCCATTGCCAACGTCGCTAGAGGGAGTCCTGCACTGTCGCAGACCCAGGCAGCTCCAGCTCAGACAGGGAAGTGCCTGGTCCCTGCCTCGGGGACCAGCTGCTCCCAGCTCCTGTATCCCCCGTAGCCTGCGAACCACCAGCCCCAGGGGGGCGAGACGGCAGCTCTGGGGTCCAGCCCAGAGCCCACCAGGGAGGACGGATCCCTGCCCCGCTCGTCCCTGGCTAGCGGAGATACCCCAGCCCATGCTCACCACCATGCCAGAGCGCAGCAGGAAGCAGTGCACGGTCTGGGTGACGTCGGCCGCGTGGATCTGGTTGTGGTAGGGGTTCTTGTACTTGCCATAGCCAGCCTCCAGCGCGTCCAGTAGGCTCATTAAAAACACCGTGGGGATCTGGGGAGATGGGAACAGAGCAGGAGATGCATTACAGGGGTGTACATGGCCTGTCCTGCTCCCACCACTCAGCCACGCAGCGCCCGGGTCCAGACTACATGAATATGTGGCACACGTATGCCGTCCCACCGTACACGCATGCCCGTGCTGGAGCCAGCAGTGCTCAGGGCTTAGGCAGAGGCGCACCACGGACACCCCCCGCCCCGGCCCTGCCCTCAGTTCCCCCCAGGCGTCTGCTTGCAGCAGTCCCAGGTGGCCGATTAGAGCCTCCCGCTGGCAGCGGAGCTCACGACGTGCCTGTCAGTCACCAGGCCGTGGGTGGAAGCTGTGCACAGCGCGTGCAGAGGTGGGAGCCAGAGAGACACACGGCACACACACAAGCAAGCACTCTCAGGCAGGGTAAATGCTTGTACGCACACATGCAGAGCTCACATGCAAAACACACTCAGACAGGGTACAGGCATGCACACAGACAAACAAGCTCTTCAACAAGGTACACGCATGCACAGAAACAGACAGCACATGTACACACACACACACACAGGACACCCATGCACATGGAAACATTCATGAACACAGACACATACCCAGGTGTACACAACACATACCTTCACACAGAGCACATGCACGTATATGTAGATATGCAAGCTCAGGCACGTACCCAGACATACACAAGTGCAAACAAACCCAAACAGAGCTGCTCACATGCATTTGCACATACAGAGCTTCCCCTACACATGGACGGACACACACACTTACATCGATAAGTACAAATCTGTGAAGATATACATGTACACGCACTCACATGCCCATCCTCATACATGCAAACCTATGTGCACACACACACAAGCACATCCAAGCATGCAGGGAGGCGCACACGTGCGCACACACATGCCCTCGCAGGCTGTGAAGAAGCCCTGAAGGTCACAGCAATCTCCATTCAGCCCCCAGACCATTCCCCTGAAGCCCCTTCCCCAGCTGGGCCTGAGGTGCATGGGGACCCCATGGGTCACCAGTGCCCACCCAGGGCTCACCTTGAACCGGCTGTTGAGGTTGTGTCGGGTGAAGAGCTCAAAGACGATGGTGCGCAGGGCATGGTCGTCCGTCACCCGGTTCAGTGCAAACACGTCGAAGCACCACAGGTCGAGGGTCTGGGGGGAGAAGCCCCATCACCATGCCCAGCCTAGGACCCTGGCATAGCTGGTATGTAGCCGGACCATGCTCTGGGGGCCATCCCCAGTCTGGGACCCATGGCACAGCTCCCAGCTGGGCAGCGATGTATCAATGAGGGTAGGGCAAGAAGGAGGGCACCAATGCTCCCCTTAGAGACAGCGAGGGCCCTGCCAGCTGTACTTGGCAGAGGCTGGGGGGAACCCACACAGGTGCCATGATGGCAAGAGGCTGGATGGAGCCAGGCCAGGCAGTCGCAGGCTGCCTATGGCTAGCCTTAGCAACATGGGTCAGAGCACGTGCTGGGATCCGAGCTCCCCTGAGCCACAGCACAAAGGAGCAGTGGGCACAGGACATTGGAGGTGCCATCTCCTGTGATACCCAGAGCTCTGGGCCCTGCCCGTAGCATCCAGCATCCCAGTGCTGGGCACCTCGGGAGTTCCCAGAGGGCAGGTCTCGCCTCTGAGCAATGCCAGGCACCTCCCATGGTCGCAGTGGATGGGGCTGGGCAAGCTTGGGGAGTCCCAGGGCGGGCAGGCACCTCCGGGCAGTGCCAAGGGACGCTCCCGGGCACTGAGTACCTTCAGGCAGTTGAGGACAGAGGCGGAGTAGGTGGGTCCCACGGCCGTGTACGTCCGCCGGAACATCCTGCGGAGGAAGGCAGTGGCGAGTCAGGCTCCAGCCAGCACAGGGCGCTTTGTCTCGTGGGGCAGATGTGCCACCCCAGCTGGAGCAGCTGTGCACGCAGCAGGGGTCTAAGAGCCCTCAGATACACTCGCTCCCCCTCCAGCACCGGGTGAATGGTGATGCCCCCGCCCAGCGTGACAACCAGGGAAACTGAGGCATGGATGGCGGGGGAAGTGGCTCTCACTTCGCAAACCCAAAACAGACCCCAGCTCCTGGCTCGAACTCCCTGCACTGCTCCCTGGCACCCCAGATGGCCCGAGTCTCACGCCCCGTGAGCCCCCACAAGGCTCCAGGCCCGGGGTGGGACCGAGGAGTCCTGGGGCCACGGCCCACCCGGGGTCTCACCGCTCCACGAAGATGCCAGCCTGCACGGCGTGCACGATGCTGCGGAACTTGGGCTTCTCCTCGGAGCGCCGGCCCGTGGCGCGGGTCTGCTGCGTGAAGGTGGAGGCCAGCCAGTCCCGCACCTCCGAGGGCACCGCATCAGACTTAATCTCCTGCAGTTCGTCCTCCGTGTCCAGGATTTGCCTGCAATGGAGCCAGCGAGACCACGGTGAGGGGTGGGGCTCTCACCCCTCAGCCCAGCCCCTCCAGTCTGCCCGGCACAGAGTCCCAGTGCCCCCCTACTCATCGCTTCCCACTGCATGTGCAGGGTATCCCGACGCCTCACCGTGGCCCTAAAGACCCCTCAGCTCATCCCCAGCAGGGACACGCCCTCCGCCGGCCCAGCCCCACCTGGTCTCATCGATGTAGACGGCCTCCAGCAGCGAGGCCGTGTACTCCAGGTTCTTCTTGAGCTCCTCAATGTTGACCTCGCCATTCTCCAGCTGTTTCACCATGTACCTCAACCTGGAAGACAAGGAGGGAAAGGGGTCAGCACGGCCGCACCAGCCACAGGGCACCAGAGCCATGGTACCGCCAGCCACCCTGCGCATTGAAGGGGAGACGGCAAGACACCAAGGCCTGGCAGAGCGGGAGGGCCAGATGCTGCCCCTGGACTGCATTTGCAGCAGAGAAAGAGCAAGGGACACATGTCTCCCTGTCCACAAGATGCATCAATGCGCACACGAGACACCACTGGTGCATGCACGAGAGATCACAGAACACGAGGGTCAGAAAGGACCTCAGGAGGTCCCCCTGCTCCGAGCAGGACCAGCCCCAAGGCTTTGTCGAGCCAGGTCTTAAACCCCTCCAAGGATGAAGACTCCACCACCTTTTTGGGGAGCCTGTTTCAGTGCTTTACTACCATCCTAGGGAAACAGTTTTGCCTAATATCCAATCTTAACATCCCTGGCTGCAACTGGAGCCCATTGCTCCTTGTGCTGTCATCTGCCACCGCTGAGAACAGTCCAGCTCCATCCTCTGTGCAACCCCCTGCAGGGAGTTGAAGGCTGCTTTAAATCCCCATTCAGCCTTCTCTTCCCCAGACTAAATAAGCCCATTTCCCCCTGCTCACAAGTCACGTGTCCCAGCCCCCCCAGCCACGCTCTTTACCAATTCTCCAACGTGTCCACATCCTTTCCGGAGTGGGGAGCCCGAAACGACGCAGGACTCCGGACGTGGCTGCACCAGGGCTGAATAGAGGGGAAGAATCACTGCTCTTGATCTGCTGGCACCGCTCCTACCAGTGCAGCCCAGGATGCCATTAGCCTTTGTGGCAACACGGGCACTGTGGCAGGCTGTGGGGCCAGGGGTGGTGATGCCAAGTACAGGCTGCTCAGGACTGGGCCAGCTGAGGAAGATAATTAGCAGCCGGAGGGAGGAAAAAGACCTTCAGGGCAGGGAAACTGGGGACACAGGCAAAAAGAAGAGAAGGGAGTGAGAGCGGCCTGGCCACTGGCTGCAACACCGGCCCAGGGACTCTCAGGGCCCCAGGGCTACGAGGCTGGGAGCAGGATTGGAGCCCGAGAGGAGAGACTGAAGCGAGGAACCTTCTTGGGGTGGAAGAGGGTTCAGACCTGTGAATTAGCCCTTTATGGACTGCTTTTGGTGTCCAATTTTGAGGACTGACTAATGCAGGAGGGCACCTGGGTGACTAGGTGTGCCCTGAGAATATAGCTTGTATCAGGTCTGAAGATGGTTTGAGCCCCCGAGCCTGCTACAGGCAGCTGCTGGCTCCTCTTCAGCTTCTTGTGCGCTGTCACCCCTGGGGCCTTTTCTGCAGAGCTGCTGCTTAGCCAGGTATCCCAACCCGACTCAGTCCCCAGCCTGTCCCAGTGGGTGAGATTGCTCCATCCTACGTGCAGGACTTGGCACTTGTCCTTGCTGAATTTGCACCACCGCATATGAGACGCACCAGTGCTGTTTGCACAAGACACCGGTTGCTGTACAAAACAAGGCACTGGGTGCTGAGCTCAAGGGTACCATACCCCTCACCTCCAAGCAAGGGAAAATGAGCCTGGTCCAGGGAAGGAGGTCTATCTGCATGCCATCCAAGGGGTCATCCCAGTTCCTAAGTGACTGAGACCCCCCCCACCCCCTGCCTGCAGCCACATGGGCCTCAGGGAGTTGGCTTTTCTCATCCATGGGGTACTGGCAGGGGCCAGACCTGGAGCCCAGCTCATTCACCCGAGTGCCCAGAGCCCAAGAAGCAGGCACGTCTGCAGTCCCTACCCCCAACTCACTCATGCCCTGAACCATGGATATGTACAGAGTGAAGGATCACAGCCATGGAAGAGATGAGTGGAGAGGTTTTCTCTGCCATCTCTAACCCAGTGGTGGATTGAACGGTCTCTGCTTCAGTGCCCTCCCTCTATGACATCCACATCTGCTGCCCGCAGAGACCGAAGCTAGACAGATTACGGACCTGAGCCCAGCCGTGGAGCACTTCTGATCACAGGAAACCCACGGTGCTGAGCCCGGGTAGGGGGGACAGGATATCTAGCACCCGCAGCTCCAGTCAGGGGTGCGGGGCCGAGACCCAGAAGGGCGGCATGCCGTCTCCCAAAGCCAAGTGCCAGGATCTAGGCTGCGTCTCTCTGAGCGGCTCGACAGCTCGGGCTGGTATGCACCGCTCAGCAGGTCTCCCAGGACGAGGCTGTGTCAGTCACGGTGTCGGGAAGAGGGGGATCAAAGCCACCGACTGACTTGGCAGAGAGCCCCCAGGGTGCAGCTGCTGTCCCTGCCCCTGGTGCCAGCACCGACGCTGCAGCTCCCTGCCGAGACGGACAGAGACGGAGGCTGGCCTGGCTGCTGGTTCAGCCGTTCATTACATGCCAGGCAGCGGCAGAGACTGGCACAGGCAGGGGGGTAAGGACAGCGAGACCTGCCCCACACCAGGCTGAGCCCCAGCTCCGGGACCCAGCTTGGGGCAGCTGGGCGCACGCAGCCCTGAGAGCACAGGGGAGGTGTCCCCAACTCTGGGGCCAGCTGGGTACAGGGCGGCAGCACCGGGATGCGGGCAGAGGGGGCTCGCAGGGCCGGCCCATGATGGCGGCACCTCCGACGGAGGGGAGAAAAGCCCCTATGGCCTCAGGGCCACCGGCAAGAGGATGGAGATGGCTGCATTTGCTCCTGGGCATGTGTAGACCCATGCACATGCATCCATACACACACACCCATACCTGCACTCCTGTACTCACATGTGTGCATGCACACTCCCATACATGCACTCCTGTTTACTCCATGTGTGCGTGCACTCCTATTTCCTCCATACACACATATATACAGGTGTGTGTGCGTGCACGCACGTGCAAGCACATGTGCAGTGTACCACACACAAGCACTGCTGTATACCACACACGCATTCCCATGCATGCGTGCGAGGACAAGAATGCGTGTATGTGCACACATTTCCATGCACGCGCGCACACACACTCCGAGACATGCACAAAGACACACTCCCCTACATCCCCTGTGCATGCACACACAAACGCACGCAGCTCCCTCACACACGTGCAGCCCACTCGGGCAGAAGGCGAGGGGCCGGCAATGCCTTGCCGCGTGCCCAGCACCCGTGGGAGGCAGCGCAGATGAAGGCCCCGTGCAGATCAGCCCCTCCTAGTACCACCCCCGGGAAGCTGCAGAGCTGCCCCCCCATCCCCACCCCCACCTCTCTAGCTGAGGTTAAGGAAACCCCCTGCCTATGCTCCCTCCTACACCACTCCGGGCCCCAGGGGTGGGCAGGCATCAGACCCCCAGCATCACGGTGCAGGGACCAGACCGGCTCTCCCGGGCACAGCCGCAGCCCTGCCCGAGCCTGGGCAGGCAGACTGGAGAGTGCTTCCCAGTGGTCAGAGCAGGGGGGCTGCATGGGTCCAGACCCACCTGGCTGCAGACAGAGCCAAGCTCTGGGCTGGGACTTCATATCTGCCAGGTCTCGAATTCCGGCTGTACCTGGGGGTGCTCTTGGGACCCCCGGGCACCCATGGTCAGCGGGGCAGAGGGGAACGGCACTACATCCCGGACCCAGGACCCCAAGGTGAGCAGCCAGGCCAAGTTCTCCCGACCAGCCAGTGGGCTCCCTCCTGGGCAATTGTCACAGCAAGGCTATAATCTCACCGCCAATCTTTTCAATTAGCCGGGAAGGCACTGCAGCAGGCGGGCGGGCAGAGAGGGAGGGAGGAGTAATCGATGCTCAAAGCCGGCGGCAAGGGCAAGCTCAAGGAGACATCTGCAAGAGCGCGGCTGAGCGGGTCTCACGGGCCCCACGGCACCGCCCCAGCGCTCAGACCCGCCGTGCCCCAGCTCTGGGGCACCCCAGGGGCCTCCAGCGCACAACTACACGGCGCAGCCGAGCCAGGCCAGCTCAGAGCAGGACAACATTAGGCTCAGATGCACAGGCCAGCCCTTGGGGACTCGGCTAAAGGATTTAGGCACCTGCATCTCTGTGGCTTGCATGGGCAGGGTGAGGGGGCGGAAAAAAAGGGAAGCATTACAAGATGCCCACGACGGAGATCGGTGTCAGCCCCTGGATTTCCCCACAGCCCAGAGGGTCCCAGTGCCCCTGCGAAGGGCAGTACATAGGGGCTAGCCAAAGGTCCCGTTGGGCTTTCCGGCCATGCACAGCTCTGAAGGGGGCACTCGCCTGCACTGCAGCCAAGCCTGACACAGGGACGCAGGGCATTAGGATCGTGTGCCCTTGTCTAGGATCCATCCAAGGACCCAGCAGCTGCCACCTTGGTTGGGGGCTGACATATCCATCACCCACATTTGCCCACTCCTCCCCAGACCCACAGAACGGACCAGGCTGCAGCAGCCGCAGCGTCCGAGCACAGGCCCTCAGGATGCCCGGGTTCTCTCCATGGCAGCCGATGCCAGCCCCAGTGCCGCCGGCTGAAGGGTTAAACCCAGGGACAGACACGCACGTGGGTGGACACATGCACCCCCATCCCCACCGCCAGCAGTCGCTGCAGCAACCCCCTGCACACGGAGGCAGGCTGGGCTTGCGCCTCCCCGGGTTATGCTCTCCCCACCCACACGCAGGATCCGTGCCCGTGTGCCAGGCTCTTCCGTGCAGCTGGTGGGGGGCCCTCCCCGCCTCCGATGGAGCCGAGCTTCTGCTTTACAGAGCCTCAGAGCAGCTTTTCCCCCCCACCCCTTTCTCCCTCCCCACGGATCCTTGCTTGGCACCAGTCTCCATCCTTGCCCAGCAGAGATGGGGCAACTTTGCTGGGCGTGTGCTTTTGCCTCGCTTGAGCATGGAAGCCGGGTTGGGCCACAACACCCCGGGAGCCCAGAAAAATTGGGATCAAGAGAAATTCCACCCCAGCCACAGCTGACAGTCCTGGACTACCTGGACCTGTATACAGCCCTTCCCCAGGTGCCCCCTGGCCCTGGCAGGAGACGCACGGGCATATATGTGCGTGTGCCCATGCACAGGCTGCTCAGCCCCGTGGGGCCACAGCTTCCTGGTGGCCAGTTCAAGGCTTTCGGGATGTACTAGAAATCCCCAGGGAAAGGGGCAGGGAATGCTCAGAGCCCCTGGAGACCTGGGAACAAGCCCTCGAGCACCCCCAGGACTTCCCCTCGGGCAGGCGGGACTGGATGGGGGAGGCAAGCGCAGGGTGCAGGCCAGGCCTGGGCACCGTGGGGACACGTTCCCGCTCCAACCGGCTCCAGCCACGTTTCCACCTTCTCCGCCGCGGCAATTACGGGTGCGTCGAGGCCTGGGCCCATTCGTCTCTCTGAGAGATGAAGGCTGTCATCGATTGTGACACGCGGCGCCGGCGCTAATGGCGCAGAGCAGGGGGAGGGGGCAGGCAGGGGTCAGGTGTAAATACAGGCTCCTGCACCACGGAGGGAGCTGGCCTGGCCCCCCTTGCCCACGTCCAGAGTTGCCAGGCACGGACACGGGGTACCAGGCCCCGGGGCCCGACCGTTTGTGCCCTGCACGCACCGCCTTGACCCGGGCACCGCCGGGTGCCCGTCCTCAGAGAACCCCGGGGAGGCCGCGAACGAACGCCGGTAAATACCGCTCCTTAATTCACACACTCGCTGCCTCCCAGCGGAGCCGCTCCCGTCCTCAGGGAATTACGTAATTATGCAGATTGAGCTCTCCTCCCCGCTTTGCATAACGAACAAGCTGGCGCGGCTGGCTACTGCTCCCCGCCCTGAGATCCCACCGCAGCTCCCCGTAGGCCCACGGGGGCAGAGCGCGCCGGACAGGCACGCTCACCCCTCTGCCGCCCAAGTCGGGCAGCGAGAGCTAGTGGTTACAGCAAGGAGAGGGATGGGCATGTGCAGCGATGGCACGAGGCAGCGGGGAGGGCTCCCAGCTCTGGCAGAGCGGGAGCACCCAACCTCAAAGCCTGTCGATGAGAAGGCAACAGGAATCTCACCCCTGAGGCTGGCTACTAGCTTGGGAAACTGAGGCAGGGCCTGTTCTACCAAGAGCCGCCCAGAAAAGCCAGGCGTCCTGACACCCACGGTCCTGCCCAGCATTGCATGAAGCCGCTTTATGCTGGCAAGGCTGCCCCATGGGCACTAGATGGGGGTTTACCCATGCTCAGCTAGCAGCTAGTTTCAGCATCCTCACTCCTCCCTGGCTGCCACAGGATCCCGGAGGGGAATGGGCAGGGCTCACAGCTCCTTGCCCGGCCAATGCAGCATGAAATGGGTCCTGGCTGGTGACCAAGTCCCACCGGGGTCTGGCCCCCTTGGACAGCTTCCCCGCTACTCGGAGAGGCAGCAAAAGTTGAGAGAAAACCCAAGATGTCCGTCTACAGACAACCCAGGTCCATGAGACAGCTGGGAAAGGAGGGGGTGGATAAGAATTAAAACATCCCCATCTGAACTCCTCCTCCACCGAAGGAGATTCCCCCAGAGCAGCCGCGTCCCCTGCTTCATTGCTCGAAGGATGTTTCGGAGCCTCGACGCTGGAAAAGCAAAGAGATAAAGGAAGCAGGACAGAAGAAGCCGGTGACCCGCCAAACCGAGGACAACGTGAAAGGGCTTGTTTAAATATAACCAAGAACAAAAGGCATCGCAACAATGGCACCGGCCTGGCGGTAGCTGGTAACGGCGGGACTGCTGGTATCGAGGGAGAAGAGGCAGAAACGCGTGGATGCTCCTGCTTTGGAAAAAGCCAGGGGAGGTAGTCGAGGCACGTGGCGATGAAGCCCCTTCCATGCCCAGAGGAATCCAAGCAGTCTGGCTGGATGCGTCCAAGCCAGACTTGCTGGATAATTTGCACCCCCAGAGTTTGAAAAGAGCTGGCCAAAGACTAGACCAGGGATATCAAAACTCACTCGGTCCCCCTCGGCTAGGCCCATACTGTGGTGCACCCTATCTCAACAGCTGGCTCTGCCCTGAATTTGAACCCCTGGCTGGGTCCCAGTTCCACGAGCTAGATCTAGCCCATGGGCCGTATCCTTGACACCACTGATGTGGGTGTTTGCTAAGCCCAAGCAAATCCCGCAGGGCTGGAAGGAAGGGGATGCCACGTGCCAACAGTTAACAAGGATGAGAGACAGAACCGGTAATCAGACATCAGCCAGCCCAGAATCGCAAGCCTGAGCCTGGAACAGCTGATACGAGCCACGATCAATACAGAATGGAAAGAGTGTCATTTAATTAATCCCAATCAACACAGGCTTATGGAAAACAACCCCCGTCTGATGGACGTGGGGTCTCTGATGGAGAAGAAAACGGATTTGCCCAAGGTGACACTGGTTCCCAGTCCCATCGAGAGCTCGGTCTCCGCAGGGTGCTGCCCACAGCCCCACTTGATCCTGCCCACAGAGCCCAGCTTCCCTCCCACCCCTGCTCCCCTCTGGAGCCAGCCCCATTCCCACCCCCCAGGAAAGCTCTTGCCAAGTGCTGCCTGTTGAAGCCTGGCAGCTAACGGCTGGAGGAGCCCGGGGCCACCTAAAGGTAGGGGCTTGGGGTGGGGGGGTGGTAAACAGACCAGGGTAATAGAGAGGGCACAAGCATAGTGCCAACTCAGGGCACTGCTCACTGTGATCCAGCAAGGCCACAGACTGCAGGATCAGGGCCCTACAAGCACCCCACCAGCCAGGGGTCATTGTGGGCTAGTGCAGGGTAGCTCTGCTCAAGACCCTCCACTGCCCGTGACCCCCCCAGCAGCTACAAAGGCTGGGTAGTGTGACAGACCCAGCCAAGGCCCCTCCTCCCTGGGCATCGCCAGTCCCCCCAGCAGGACTGGGGAAGAGTGTGGGGCTTTACAGGACCCAGGCAAGCTGGGTCCCAGGCTCTGTGCTGCCGGTCCAGCCCCCAGGGGAGAGAAGAAATCGCCCCACTAGAGACCCGCCCCATCTCTTTCCTACCCGAGCAGCACTGGAAGCCCAGGGCCCTTGGAGTGGCGGCCCCTTTAAGCAGCCGTGGGAAACAGTGCGAGGTTCCACCCCAGAGTCAGCTGCATCAGCACGGTCTCTTACCTGAGGATGGGGCCCTGCAAATGGGCCCTGCGCACCCTCACCAGCCCCGCCATGGAGGGTCACAGGAGAGCCCCATTCCCCATCTCATTGCTCGCTGGCGGCTGGGCGGGGTGCGGGGAAGTTCCTGTCCTCAGCAGAGCAACTAAATTTGGTGGCTGCAGCTGAGCGTGGGAGTGTGGGGGCGGAAGCGGGGGGCAGGGAGGAGAACAACCACACAGGAACTGCAAAGTGGCCCCCCCTTCCCAGAAGCCTTTTACCCCCCACAGAGAAAGCCAGTGACCCTGACAGGCAGGCGGGGCAGGGACCAGCCAGGCTGGGACGGGGCTAATACATGGAGACAGGCCCAGGAGCAGGGCCCTGGGGCTCCAGGCCTTGGGTGGGGGCAGGATAGACCCGCCCAAATGATGGCAGCTGGGACCACGGGCTGGAAAGGACTCCCCTGGGCCTCGGCTCCAGCTGCTGTCTATGCAGCCCAGCCTAGACCCCTGCCCAGCTCCGTGCTGGCTGCAGCCCCCTCCCATGCGACCCCAGGGCCTGGCGCCAACAGGACCAGAAGCACCCGGCATGAGGAGGGCAGGACGCACCAGGAGTGAGCAAGTGGCTATGCACACGCATAAGCACACATGCACATGCATACAGACACAAGCCAGGAGACACGCAACTATACGCACACTGTGCATGCCCATGCTGGACAGCACAGGAGACTCCAACCCAGTGCCAGCCTCAGACCGAGACAGGAGCCACAATGTGCCTCTGCCTTGCGCAGCCACCTGCTCCAGGGGATGCCACCCCCCACCCCGATGCCACAAAGAAGCAGCAAGAAGGGAAACCTCCGGCAGCTGGGTCTGGGCCCCAGATGTCCCAGCTCCCACCGTGGCTCAGCTCCAACTCCTATGTGACCCTGGATAGCCACAAGGCACCTGCCTGTGGCCCCTAGTGCCCACCAAGCCAGGCTGGTCCAAGTTGCCAGGGGCCTGCTCAGGGCAGTCCACATGGGCAAGCCCCAGATCTCAGCCCCGCATCCAGTTGGGTCCAGCTCAGCTCCCGCTGGGAAGTACAAGGACTTCCCATCACCCCCACCAAGGGTTGGGTTCATGCCGGCTGGAAGACATTTGCCCCCACGTCCACATCCACCTGTATGAGGCTGGGGACCTCCCAGGAGGTGACCAGAGCCCCCGGAAGAATGCAGGCATGGGCGCTGGGCTGATGGTGCAGACAGCAGGAGCTGCTTCACACAGCCTGGGCTGACGCCGGCATCTGTCACTCATTAACGTGATGAAGCTTTTCAATTAGCTCCTGCAGCCTCCCCTCCGCAGCCAGTGGTGGAGCTGGGCTTTGCAGCTCCAGATCCGAGGCCCTGCTCCCTGCTGCGGTCAGAAGGGCCTGGTGGGCAGGACACCTGGGTTCGCAAAGCCACAACCCCCACCTCGACCCTCAGCTGCCTTACAGAGCTGGGTGCTGGCAGGGACCGGGCAGTGCCTAACGTCCCCTGGTGCACCCTTGTCCGATGGCTGCAGGTGCCCTGGACTGCACCACACAGGACACGGCCTCTCACCCAGCACCCCCAGGGGCAAAGGCAGCAGCAGAGAAAAGCACCTTGACCTGGAATTACTGCAGAGACCCAGGCACCCATTGCCTGCCCAGACAGCCCCGGCATGACCCTGGCTTCCATGACCCCAGGTGGTTTAGGAGCACGTGAAGCACTGGGGGGGGGAGGGGTCTCAGCAGGGCTCTGCTGCCTTTAAGCACTGAAGACGTTCCTGGAGCAGTCCCATCACCTGGCACGGAGCCGCCCAGCATCTCCAGGGCCCCAGCACGGGTGCGGATGCCGAGCTGGGGGGCAGCCAGGCTCACCCCCATGGGAGCTGAGGCCGGGATGCAGCAGTGGAAAATCTGACGCTTTGTTCTCAGCCGGCCGGGTCCTGCGAGAGGTGACCGAGCTGAGCGTAGCCCCTGGCCCTGCCTGGGCGTGGAGCAGATTCCTAGGGCCAGGGGGAGCGATGGGGCTTGGTCCTGGCTGCCCTCAAACTCCAGGTGCTGGTGCCAGCAGCCCCCAAAGGCAGTTCTGGCTTGCACCATGTGCCCTGCATTGCTATGGGCAGAGTATCCAACCTGGGCATCCAACCACCCTTGGTGCTGGGTCCCCTTCCCCCCCACCCTCAACAGCACCTGCAGCAGCAGAGGGACAGGGGCTACCCCCCCACCCCCACGCACTCTGCTCCGTGCCCCCTCATGCACAGCCGTGTCTGTCTGTCATCGTGGCCACATCACTAGCGCACTGGGGCCACGTATACCACATCCTGTTGTGCTGATAGTCAGCCAGCTCCGGGGCAGAGCGCAGGGGTGATGGCCAGTGCATGGCAGCTCAGGTATGGACCCTTGCCCCTAGGGCACACAGGGGCTGAGTGCAAGGACCCAGCTTTGCATGGAGCATGCACCCAGCTCCCTGTCCCAACCCCACCAGGTGCACGCAGCTCTGCCCCCCCACACTGACCCCTCTGCTGCCTGACCCCCTACCCCAAAATGGGCATCAGACCCAACACGGGGGTCCGGCAGGAGAGGTGCCAGAAGTGGTGCCTAGATCAGAGCTGAACTGGGAGGGGGGCCAGGCACAGAGCTGGATGCGGGGGAGAGATCAGGACTAGGCAGCAAAGCAAGTTAATGATGGGAACCGCATCAGCTCCACCAGAAACATCTCCCTCCCAAACACCCCTCTGGCCGAGATTAACCCCTTGCTCACTGCACCCCACATCAGAGCATCACCCCACAGCTCAAGATGGGCACACGGGGCACTGACACCCCCAGGCCTGGGCTCGACGGCATGGGGGTACGGGGTGGCCACAGGTTCCCAGTGGTGCCAAGAGAGGTGATTAGGGACTAATGCCTGCAGCAACTTCCAGCCTGGCCCTGGAGCCTCATTAGCCCTCAGGAGACTGGTCAGAGGAATGTGGTCAGCTTGCAAGGCTAGGAAATAATTGCAGCCCACGGCCCCAAGAGCAGGAGCCCTCCAGCCCAGAGCAGGCTCAGAGCTTACCCCAGGCCCTGCAGGGGGTCTGTGGCACCGGGGCCCAGGAAGCCGGGAGGGGTGCCAGCCCGAGCACTCGCGGTCCCAGGCAGCTCCAGCTGCGCATGGATGCTCTGTGAGTCAGCCCGACACGCTCGCGGCGTGACTCAGAGCCTGCCGAAGAGCCGGCAAGGTAACAACCTGTCCCCACGGGGCCTTGCTGCCACAGCTCTGCCCAACCGAGAGGGGCCGACGCCGGGTACGGTGCAGCCCGGGTACATGCTTTAGCACGTGGGCTCCGCTGGTCCCAGACGTGGTCCGGTCCCTGGCTGGCTGCTCCCCGTCCTCTGGGCCAGAGCCCCCGCTCTGGGACCCGGTGCCCACAGCCACGAGGCGCAGGCGGCGTTGGGAGCTTTACTGCCCGTGGCTGAAACAGCCTGGGGTTTGGTGGCCAGAGGGAGCGGGGCTGGATCCCCCCCGCTGAGCCGGCGCCAGCAGCAAAGCAATCAGCAATGAAGCCCAATTGCCTGGAAAAGGCGCCAGCGCCAGGCAGGGGAGGGGGAGCCCCCCCAATGGGACTAGCGCTGCCCCAGTCTTGCTGCATGGGTTCCCATGGAGCCCAGGGCACTGGGGGAGCCCCGAGGCCTGTTTCCTCCTGAGGCCCCAGTATGTCAGGAGGGGCTGCCGGGGTGAGGGGGCATGTGCCTCTTGCCCCTACATGACCCCGATCTGTGCTGGGATGGGTGGGGGCAGAGGAAGGGGGTCTGGACGGAGCAGGGGCTGCTGCTCTCCCACCAGCCGTGGAGAGGCCCGGGGGCAGGCTGCAGCCCCCAGACTCCCCTCATGGGCCCAGCCATTCACCCACGTGAGCCCAGAAGGGCTCGGTCTGCCCATCGAGACCCACGGGCAGCAAGGACTCGACTCGTGCTGCCCCCGGTCACACTCCAGAGCATCTCCCGGGGCTGCCTGGCAAGGCCAGGCAGGTTCACCCGTGCCTGGGTGGGTAAGCCCATGCCAGAGGGCAGGTCTGGATACTGTCACCCATTCCCCGGTGCTGGAGAGGAAAAGCAGAGCAGCAAGTTTCACTGCAGGCAGCACCCCCCAGGAGAAGAATCCAGGAGTGTAGGGGCCAGCCCGAGGCATGGGGGCCAGCCGGGATGGATGGAGCCAGGGGACACAGCCGGGATGGATATGAGGGGGCACCGGGATGCGGGAGCTCAGGTCCCAGGGACCTCAGTGTCTAGAGAAGCCGGAGCAGTCTCCTAGCCCAGCGATACGAGCTGCAGCAGCCCCCCCAGCCCACGCTCCCAGATCAGCAGGCGGCAAGCGGGAACGCGGCGCCGATCAGGAATTCTCCTCGCGTTTCAAAGGCGAGCGCGGATCATGAGCTGGCGGGGACTCGAAGGGGGAGGCGCCAGACCCAGCGGCCCGGTCCCTGCCCGCCTGCTTCGTCGGGGACCGGGCCACAGCGGGCAGCTTGTGGGGGGGAGGGGGGTGCAGGAGCATCTCACATGGCCCTGCTGGTGCCCCTCACCCCTAACCTGCAGCCCCAGCTCCCCAGTGCCCCTCACTCCCGACCCGCAGCCCCTTGCTCTCCACCTGTCTCAGCCCTCAGCAATGCCCCCCACTCCCCCGTCTCCAGCTGCCCAACTCCGGGTGCCCCCTGAGCACTCGTCTCCAGCTGCTGCAAACCATGACAGAGCCTGTCAGCCGCATTTCGCACGCCCGTCGCCTCTGCTCTCTCTTCCCATCTCACTTGCTCTCTCAGGGCCCTCTCCCTGCACCCCTCCCCTGCCCTGGTTCTGCCTGGCTACCTGGGAGCTGAGGCCGCCGGGGCTGAGGCCTGGCCTGTGCACTGGGGCTGCAGGACTCCATGTCCCCAGACAGAAACGAAGCAGCTTGAACCACGGACGGAGCAGTGACATGCAGGGAATCTGTCCCGTCCCCTCATTGCCACCCCCAGGCACGGTCTCAACTGCCTGTCAGGGAGCAGAGCGAGCAGAGGAGGTCCAGCATCTCTCTTGCAATGTCTCCATGCAGGGCAACACCCATGGCTGCAGACCCGGAGCCACAGGCAGTGGCCTCAGCTGCCCCCAGCATGGGGTCAGAGGGCTGGGGCCACGTCCAGCCACGCACCCCAATACCCCAGCACAGCCAGGCAGAGCTCCGGGAGCCCCGGAGCTGGCCGATGCTGCCATCTGGAGGCCACGGCATGTGGCACATGAGGATATGGAGGGCACGAGCTCCAGTGCCAGGCTGGGGTCCCAGAGGTGCCCCCAGGACCAGCTGTCCTCTGGCGGGCAAGGTTGGCGGAACCGGCCTGCGCCAGCGGGTCTCTAGCCCGGCTGCCCCTGCAAGGGCAGAGCCAGGCCAGGACGGCTGCAGGGTCCTGCATCGTCTCCCTGGCCTGTGGGACGAGAGGCAGGAGCTGGGGGCTGGAGCCGGGCACAGCGGGCGATCTGGCCAGCCCCAGTGCCCGGCCCCAACCCCGTGCCCGGTCTCAGGAGAAAGCAAGGACCCCTGAGCACCAGCCGGTGCAGCTGGCTGGATGAGCACCTGGCCCTGGTGCTCCCCCAAGGAGCAGGGAGACCTCAAGGGGGCCTGGCCTCAGGAGGGGCATGAAGCCCAGAGCTTTGCCCATGGCGGGGAGGGACGGGGGACGGGGACAATCTGCACGGATGGGAGCTAAAAGCTTAGAGAAGAGAGTGAAGCAGCAGATGGAGGTCGCGGGGGGGGGCAGCAGGGAACAGAAGGCAGCAGGGGCACACGTGCGAACATGTGTGCGTATATACTTGCACACGGATAGGCACGGAGCCAGACTGGGGCTGTGGGGACTTGCAGCCAGGGCAGGCCGGGACACCCAGGGTTCCCGGAGAGGCGAGTCCGATCCCCGGAGCAGCCGCTTTGCCCTGGGCTCCAGGGTGCCAGGAGCTCCCGGGACCCCGGGGGAGGGCTGGCACAGCGAAGCCCAGGCGAGACACCCCCTGCAGCCGCTGCGGAGGACACCGCTGCTGCCGGCCCCGCACGCAGGGGGCCGGGGCGGATGTCAGGCCTCCAACACCTCCACGGGCACGCCGCCGCTGCAAGCCACCCCGGCGGGCCCAGACAGCCACCGCCAGCGCCCTCACGACCCCCGACGGAGCCACCCGGCACGGGGCAAGAGGCTCCCTGGGCGCGCCCGGCGCTGGACAGCCAGCGAGCCGCGCGGTGCCTGGGCGCGGGCGCAGCCGCCTCCCCCCCCGCACGGGAAGCCCCCCGGCAGCCGCCTCCCACCCCCCGCACGGGAAGCCCCGCGTCGCCCGCCGGCCCCCCGCGCACTCACAGCGCTCGCAGCTTGACCCACATCTTCTTGCTGGGCCCCGACCGCAGCTCCAGCGGCGAGGGGCAGCCCTCGGGCGGCTCCTCCATGGCGCGAGCCCGGGCAGCCCGCACCGAGGGAGCGGGAGCGGGAGCGGGAGCGGGAGAGGCGGCCGCCGCCGCGCGGGTAATGGCCTCCCGCAGCGCCGGCCCGGCCCGCCCCGCACGCAGCGCCGCCCCCCGCCCCCCCGGCGGCGCGGGGCGGGCGCAGTGCGGTACCGGCGCGGGCGCGCGGCGTGCGGCGGGGCGGTGCCAGGTGCGGGGAGTAAGGGGGCTAGGGGCATACCGGGGTAGGGCGCGTAGGGGCAGCCCCTTGCCAGGTGCAGGGGGGCGGTGCTGGGGGCCGCACTGCGCCAGGTGTGGCGGGGGGTAGGGGCAGGGGCATCATGGTGCCAGGTGCGGGGTGGGGGAGTAAGGGGGGGGCTGGGGCATACCGGGGTAGGGGGCATAGGGGCAGCCCCAGGCGGGGTGGTACGGGCATCAGGTGCGGGGGTTGGGGCAGCGCCGTGCCAGGTGTGGGGGGGCAGGGGCAGCGTGGTGCCAGGTGTGCGTGGGGAGGTAGGAGCATCCCAGGGCAGGGGGTAGTGCTATACCCAGAGCGGGTAGGGGGTAACGCAGTGCCGGGTGAGGGGGTGGGGGCGGCACGGTACCCCATGCCCAGCTCCCAGCTGCAGTGCCCTGTCGTGGGCTCGATGCCACGACTCCCCTTCCCCTCCAGACTGCCCTGGCCCCGATTCCAGCTTCTGACTGGAAACTGCTGCCGGCTGCTGCAGCCAGGGCGAGGGAGGGGGTGCAGTGCAAGTAGGACCCCCCCCCCCCACCCCAGCCTGGCCTCACAGCTCCTCCCAGGGCGGCCTGCTCTGGGCCCTGCACCCCAAACTGCTCAGCAGCTCACCCCGGCCCGGGCTGGGTGCCTGGGGAGAGGGGTGCAAGCACCCAGTTGAGAAGTACAGAGGACCTGGAGATCCCCGGCTGGTGCCTTGCCCAGGGCAGCAAGTCCCCAGGGGCCGCTCTGGGGTTGACTGATACCCCCAGGAGGCAGGACCCCCAGCCTGGGACACGGCCAGCCCTGCCCATGCTTCCTGCCTGGCCTGTCCCGGGGGATGGGGTAGGGTTATAGCCCCAGCACCTGGATGCTGCCACATCTCTGCAGCACAGCTTGTGCAGTCGTGGCTCAAGAGCCCAGGCGGCTGCCCCCCACCTTGCACCCCGACAGTGCAGGTCACACATGCCAGGAGCAGCAGGGCTGTGCCTGTGAACTGGAAAGGGGGCACGCTCCTTGATCAACGTGCACCCACCTCTTGGCTCTCTGGATGGGTCTCTGGAAGGACCTTGATGCTCCTGTTTGCTCCTGGCTGCAGAGAGGGTGTTGGGGTGGGGTCCTGAGCATCACAGGGGGAGACTGGCAGCCCCTCCTGGCTTGGCCTGTGCTGTGCAGGGAGCCAGCACCTGTCCCTGGCTGCCGCCTGGGCCAGGAGGGCAGGGGCAGGTGGGACGGAGCTGAGCAAAACATTTGGGGGTGTAGGACCATCCTTCAGGGGAGGGGAGGGGGATGGGGGCCAGGGCTGGACTCACAGGTGATCAGGGCCTGGCTAGCAGGGTGCCAAAGGCCTCGGCTTCCCCCTTCCCTAACCAAACCAATGTATAGGGTCTGTTCTGTGCTGCCGCTGCCGCGTTCCTCCCCAGATGCAGCCGCATGCCATCGGCTGGCCATTTCAGATGGGCCCCAGAGGGCTTTTGGGGTCATTTGGGAGCCAGATGCCGCAAGGCGCTGGCGGCGAGGAGGAGGCCCAGGCCCCACGGGAAGGCCGACTGTCAAGCCAGGGAGGAAGCCAAGCCACCGGCTGCAGGTGGAGATAAGGGAGAAGCAGGAGCTGACAGAGGCTTCAGCTGAGTGCCAGCCTGGAGGTGGCTGGATCTGTCGCCGCAGGGCTTCAGCCCCTGCAGTATGGGGGGAGCAGGAGCTGCAGGCTGGAAGCGATCGTGTGGATGAGAGACCACATCCTGGAGATGCCCCTGGAAGAAGGGACAGAGGCTTTTTGGCCCACAGGGGCTCTGGCATGGCAAAAGAGAGATCCCCAAATTAGGCACTAAACCCCGGGGGGGAGGGGGGGCATGGGTGAATCTCCCTGACACAGTGGTGGGTCACATGCCAAAGTACCACCCCTCACAGCATGTGGGACACAGGGAAAGGGTGTCCCAGGATGCGTCTGGGCCCCAGGGACGTGGGAGGGTGGGGGGGGAAACCGGGCTCCCCGAACGGTAGCCCCATGAGCTGCCACATGCTGGCTACATGGAGGCTGCTGGACACGTGTCTGCGCCCAGGGTGGGTGCACAGCTCGCGTGGTCCCTTTAAGGAGCCAGGGCGGCAGGGGGCCACGCTGAAGGCGGCTCCGCACAGCGTTCAGCAGCCCCCAGGGATTATTAATAAGTGCTTATGTAAGGCTGTGGGCGGGCGGGCGCCAGCACGGCAGCCACGCGTGGCGCCGAGCGTGGGAGCCCACGGCACAGGCCAGCGCAGCCTGCAGGGCATGGCGCCCTCAGCCTTCCCCCACAAGGCTGAGCTGGCTGGTGCAAGGGGGGTCCAGCCCCCCCCAGACCAGGCTGGGCTGGGGAAGGGGCTTGGCCAGCTTCCAAGGGGCCAGGACCACGCTCGCACCCGGATCCCGTGCATCCATGGGGAAACTGAGGCACGGGCAGAAGAGAGCTACCACTTGCTGGGACTGGGTCAGACCCTTGACCAGGGCATGCAGCTGTACAGGGATCCCCCAGAGATGCAGCTGCAGCTCTTCTACAACCGCGGTGCTGGTGGGGGCAAGGTGGCCCTGGACCCCCTTGCACGCCAGGGTTGGCAGGGGAAGGGCTGTGCACCACCTTCGAGCTATCAGTGCTCATTATCATTAATATGTGATCGATGAGCTGGCAGCAGCCATTTGGGGCTGAGCCCCCTGGTGTGCAGTGATGGGGCACAACCCCTGGCCTGGGGGCCGAGGGTCACAAGGAGAGGGCAGAGTGGGGGTCACGGCCGATGTTTGCAGGCAGAGGGCACCCATGCCTTGGCCCTGGCACCAATGTGAGAGGTCAACAGCTGCCCAAAGAAGGGGAAAACCGGACTTCAGAGGCTCCGTAACCCCGAGATGTGCCACAGCCCCCAGCAGGGTTGGGGCTGAGCCCCAGGCCAGGGTCTCAGGGCCATCTGGGGGTCCAAGCAGCTCCACCCCTTGCTGCAGGCCTCTCACACTGTGGCCCTCTCGGCACCAGGGACTGGTGGCACAGGGGGTCAATGCCAGGCACGCACCGGGAGCAGTGCTGCCTGGACTGTGGGCCTGTCTTGGTGCTCTGTGCACATGCAGCACCTAGCGCAGAGTAGAAGAGGATTGTGCTCCAGAGCCAGGGGCTCTCACGCCCACCCCTGCCCATCCAGTGCGGCCTGGGCAGGCTGCCTGTGCCGCCGTGCTCTGACAGCTGCTGCCGGCTCCCCGCCGCGCCTGTCTTAGCAGAGACCCGTCAAGCACAACGGAGCTGTCAGGGTGCGGGGGCGCGCGTCGGTCCATTAGCCCATTAACCTTTGCTCCGGCCAAGCTGGGAGAGCAGGCGTGCAGGGCTGCCCCGGGCACGAGTGCAGCCTCGGGGGCCATGTGCCTCCCGCCCAGGCTCCAGGACCTGCAGGTCCACACTTGTGCCAAAGGCGGTTGCACAGGGGGACACGTTTCCAGCACACAGTGAAGGCAAATGGGCCAGGGCCGGATGCTTCAGTCGCTGTCAAGGGCTGCATTCACCCCAAGGCATGATGCGATCACTCTGTGCCTCAGTTTCCCCAGAGGGGGAATGGGGCTGGCAGCCCTGCCCGACCTATATGGGGTGGTAGAAATCCTGTGCAGGGAGCTTGGGCCCAGGGCAGCGCTGGGTGTGGGGACAGAATAGGGCTGGGGGAGTTGGCCCAAGGGGATGAGGTGCACAGCTGAGCAGGATTTACTGCCACTCATTCCCACCGCAGCCCCGGCGTCTCTGCTGCTCTAGGGCCATAACTCACATGAGCCGCCTGCGCCATGGAGCCCTGCCGGGAGATTTGTTACTGCGGCAGCTGGTGCAGCCACTCCTGGAAGTGTTGGGACAGGGGGGACACAGGAACCCATAGGGAAACCGAGGCAGGACCAGAGCCTAGCCAGGTCACAGGATTGGGTCCCACGTTGGCCTCGCTGGTGCTGGCTCCTGGGATGGATCCGGTTGCCACTGGCCTGGCTCCTGCCCACCTCCCTGCTGCCTTGGGCTGGGGGCAGGATGCCCCCAAGCCTCGAAGCAGGGGTTGGATAAGCTGCTGCTGTCTCTGGGGGGTGCTGAGCACTGGTGCTAGTCCCCAGGTGTCCCTGCAGTGTCAGAGTCAGGTCACAAACCATGGGAGCAAATGCCTTTATTAGCTCTTAGCTGCTGCATCTTGGTGCGGGGCCACAATCCGGGCTGGGCACAAGCAGAGAGGCAGTGGCCTGCGTGGGGCAGCACGGTGGCAGCCGGGGACCCTGTGGCCAGTGGGGCCAGCACAGCCAAGCTGGGCTGGGCCGGGGCTGAGATCTTCCCAGACCCGAGGCCAGAACCCAGGAGTCCCAGCTCCAAGTCCTGGCTACCCGCCCCCCACACTCCCCTCCCAGAGACCTCAGGGGTCCTCACACCTGCCCTGATAGCCCCCACTGCCCTCCTGGAACAAAGCAGAGAACCCAGGTGTCCAGGCTCTACCCACTCCCCCACGCTGCCTCCTGCTGCCATGCAGATGCAGGCAGTTTGGCCCTGGCACCAGCCTGTGGGGGTGCAGGATGGGGCAGGGAGTGGGGGGAGGTTAGTGGGCGGACATCTTGCTGAGCAGCGCCTCGCGGTGCACCTCACGGTAGGCATTGCGCAGCAGCACGTAGGGGAAGCAGGTCTCCAGCATGTCTGCGGTCAGGAAGGATGACTCCTCCACGATCTGCCAGGGCCAGGGCATGGGGTCAGGGCGGGCTGAAGTCAGGCGGGGGTGCTGGAGCTGAGCCCCAGCCTAGCCCCGCCATGGCCTAGCCTCCACTTGGACGGACCACGGGCACTGTGGCCCAGGCACGGAGCAGGGTCAGGAGGCAGCCTCCAGGGCTAGATCCAGGTAGGGGACTCAGTGTATCCAGCTGCCAGGTCATCCTCCAGCCCCTGGGGAGCCCGGAGGTGGCACAGGGCACTCACCCGAAGAAGGAGCAGGGAGATGGCCTCGCGGCTCTTGGTGTGCAGCCGGTCAGGTTCCTGCCCCAGCTGCAGGAGACTCATGGATGCCAACTGCAAGGCACAGGGGGGTAGGACAGTGCCCTCTGCCTGCTCTACCCAGAGCACCCCTGGGCCAGGGCAGGTGATGCCCATTCCCCCCAGCCCGTAGCAGGGCCAGGTGGACTCTGCTCCCCCAGGCTCCAGCATGGGGGTCCCCTGCACCTGTGTCCTGTGTGGTCCAGAGCCTTGGGGGTCCCCAGCACCTGGCCCTGCACCCAGATCCTGGCAGATTGCCAGGTGCCAGGGAGCCAAGCAAGGCCAGTGGCCAGGTCTGGTGTCCCCCCACACCCACGCTGCCCTGTGCCTGAGACCCCCATGCTCACCAGCAGGAACTCCTTGAGGTGGACCTCAATGTTCTTGCTGTAGATGGTGAAAAGGGCAGCGGAGACCTGGATGATGGCTTTGGCCAGGCAGTGGCTGTTGTTGCTGAATGCTGTGGGAGCCAGGGCCGGTCAGTGGGGGGGGGCAGGACTCCATGCCCCAACCCCCCCACCAAAAAAAAAAGCACTGAGGCTGCATCTGACCCTGCTAGCCGGCCCCTCTGCTCTCATGGGCTGGCGGGTGCCCGGGGGCTGTGCCAATGCTCCTGCTGGGCCCTGCAGGGTTCTGGCTAGAGGATCTCATGACTCCACTCAGGCTCAGACCCACTGCATTGGGGGCAGAAGAGATTTTACCCCCTGGTTAGACTAGTATGGACTGAGGAACGGGGGCTGCCTTCCTCTGTACTGGGGCACAGCCACTGCCTGGGATCTCTGGAGCATCAATTAACCCCTTTTGGTGCCAGATGCTGGTGGCCGCAGCCCCCTGCTCTCCCTGGGACAGAGGTGATGCCCGGGTCTGTAGTTGCACGAAGAGTTTGGAGGACAGATGTGTTTGGTGGGGCTCAGATTGGGAGAGACCGCCCCTGTGACCCTAGGGTGTCTGTGGTCCTCACCATCCATCTCGACGTTATAGGTAACGGGCTGGGAGGCCAGGAGAGGCATGGCCACGGCTATGAAGACCAGAAGCAGGCACGCAGCCTTGTAGTCTTCCTCCTGGGATGATCCATCTGTGGGGCAGAGAGGGGATGTTAGCCTGGTCCCCAGCCTTGAACAGAGGGCACTGGCATGACCCCCTGCACCTGTCCCCATCTGCCCCCATCCGGCAGCAGGGCCAGGGCCAGCGTGGGGACCCCAGTGTCCTTGGTGAAGCCTCCCCGGAGTCTTGTTGGGGGCTGGCTCCCCACTCCCTAGGCCCGGTGCCACCACCCCCACCCCGGTTTATGACCCACCATGCCCCCCTCCCCTTCCCCCCAGCACAGGCACCCAGCATGTGCAGCAGGCATCCATGGGCAAAGACCATAAGTGTGTGCCTAACTTGTGGGGGTCTTGGTGGTGTATGTGTGTGTGGCTGCAGATACGGGCACGTACAATGCGTGTACACACCGGGGGCCTGCCTCCTCTGTGCATGTGTGTGGGTGGTTGTTTGTGTGCAGTGTATGTGTGCGCAGGTTGGTATGTGGGTTCAGTGTGCCTGTGTAGTGTGTGTGTAGTGTGTGTGTGCAGTGTAGTACATGTGCACTCTGCATGTTCAGTGTGTGTGTGTGTGTGTGTGTGTGTGTGTGTGTGTGTGCAGTGTGGGTGCTTGGTGTCTGTGCAGTGTGTATCCATGCATAGTGCACATGTGCAGTATGGCTGAGTGTGTGTGCAGCATGTGTGTGCACACAGTGTGCATGTGTGCACAATGTATGTGCAGTGTGTATTCATGCGCAGCGTCTGTGTGAGCAGTATGTCTATTCCATGTGCCTGTTTGTGTACTGCGTGTGCAGGCAGCATATACATGTGTGCAGGGCATGTGTGTGCACCCACAGAGGTTTGTGTGCAATGTGTGCACGTATGTGGTGTACATGTGTGTGCAGGGTGCATCCCCCTACGTGCCCCATCTCCTACCGGACTTCAGGCTGGCCAGGGCAGCCACCAGGGCTGGGTCGATGTCGCAGGGGAGGCCTGCAGCTGTGGCCAACTCAAAGATGCTCAGGGTGACCTGGGGGCAGCACCCAGACAGCTTCAGACGGAGGTGGGCGGGGGGGACACAACCCATGGCCGGCACCCCCCGGCTCCCACACCCACCGTCCTCAGCCACAGGGGCTGCCCCAGGGAGCGATAAACCCAGCACCACTGCCCCCCACCCCGAGCTCCCAGGGATGCCTGGGTCCCGGCCGCACCATCCACCTTGATGTCAGTGTCAGGGGTGACAACGTCTTTGAGGCACTCGATGGGGCCCATCAGGAAGGGGCAGTGGCTGGAGAAGACCTGTGGGGTCGGGGGGGGACACCTGTGAGCCAGGTCTAGCCCCCCAGCAACATGCAGCTGGTGCGGGGAAGGAATGGGCCAGGATGCGGCCTGGGCACAGTGGGTATGGCTGGGGGAGTCCATAGCAACCCCTGCCTCAGCCAGCCCTGCCCTGGGGCACCCCCCATGCAGAGGTGGCTCTGGGGCAGCCTCACCTCCCGTAGGCCCTGCTGGGCCATGGCGCGGAAGCTCAGGATCTCCCCGATGATCGTCATCCTCTTCAGCACATTGTCAGCAGCTTGGGGAGGACGGGGGGTAGCTGGTTACCAGAGGGTGACGCACCTCAGCCCTACTGGTGCCCCTCACTCCCAGCCCTGTGCCTCCTTGGCCTTCCCAGTACCCCTCAGTCCCAATCTGCAGCCCCTTGCCCCCCTCTTACTTGCTACCCGAACCCCTTGCTCTTCCCCTCTGCACTCCACTCTTCTAGTAGTTCAGGCCCATCCACAACCCCCAGAGGCAGGACTGCCCCCTCCCCACCAAGCCTGGCAGCCTGGGGTCAGTGTGGGGTGCTCACAGGTCAGCCGGGGTGTCAGCGCCGCCATCTGCTCAGGGTTGTAGAAGTTGGAGCGGATTTGCACCAGCACATCCATGTTCTCATTCACGAGCTTCTGCAGGGCCGGGGGGGGGGGTGTCAGTGGGGCCCCCCAGAGCCCTCCCCTTCCCCAGAGACCCCAAAACCTCCCCAGCAGCCAGGAGGACACCCAGCATTGATGAAGGACTGACCTTGCTCCCGTCCTGGCACCCAGGACTGAACCCAGGTGTCCAGGCTCCCGCCCTGCCCCTCGCCCTACCTTTAGCTCCCCGACCTGCGAGGTGACGTGCCACATGAGGTTGTCACTCAGGAACTTCATGCCGTAGGGGCCC
Organism: Crocodylus siamensis; assembly: GCF_052110815.1. Taxonomy (NCBI): domain Eukaryota; kingdom Metazoa; phylum Chordata; order Crocodylia; family Crocodylidae; genus Crocodylus; species Crocodylus siamensis. The sequence continues at coordinate 7,205,190 of NC_143400.1, forward strand.
AGCAGCTCGGCCAGTGCCCGCATCTCTGGGGGGGACAGGGGGTCAGCCCCACATCTCCCCCCCAGCCCTTGGTGTCCCCCCCAGCCAAGTCCGGAGGCCCTGCCCTGGCTCACCCATAATGTCGGAGAACTCCTGGGCGCTGAAAGACCCTTCACCCTCCCGGGGCTGGTTCACGAAGGCCTCCATGGCTGGCGACAGGACAATGGTGCCCATGCTGGCCTGGCGCAGCAGCGCCTCCAGGTACCTGCCGGCAGCACCCATCACTGGCCCTGCAACCCGCTTGGTTGGGAAGAACTGGGGGTGGGCAGGGGCTCCAGGTCGGGAGTGAGGGGCACCAGCAGGGTTGGGGGGTAGGGGACTGTGGGTCTGGAGTGAGGGGTACTGGCAGGGCTGGGGGGGGTCAGGGGGCTGCAGGTTGGGAGTGAGGGGCACTGCAGGGCTGGGGACAGGGGAGGACAGGGGCTGCCCAGAGCAGCTGTGGGGCGCTGGGTCCGCCAGCCCTTGTTCAGGCAGGGGGCTGTGAGCCGGGAGCCCAACTGCAGGGGGACGTGGCTGTGGCCCTTGGCTCTGTGTGTCTGTCCATCCCCCACGTGAAAGTGGGGGTCCTGGTCAGATGGCACCAGAGGACACATCAGGCCACGGCACCCCATCTTGGTTCCTAGTGGCTCCCAATGGCAACACGCCATAGGGACCCGGTCCCGTGTCCGTGCTGCCCCTACCAGTTGGTGTAGATGGTGGTGAGGGTCTGCTCCCCGCGCGAATCCAGGGGCTGTGTCTGCTGCAGCAGCACAGAGCGCACAAGGCGCCCGGCGTCCAGCCCCAGGCGTGGGCCCAGCGCCACCAGGAAGCCCTCGTAGGCCCGCAGCCCCGCCAGCACCTCCGAGGGCCGCGCCACCTCCTGCGTGGCCGAGCTGTGTCTTGCCAGCCCCAGGATGGCCCGGCTGAGCCGAACCTCCAGCTGGCTGCTCAGGAACTCGGGAGGCGCCAGCACGTGCTCGAAGACCGTGATGCTGCCCACGTGCGCCAGGCTCAGCGTCAACTCCGTCAGCACCACATGCAGCTTGTCCAGGCTGCGCGGACAGGGATGGGGGTGTCACCATGGGGCAGCTGTACGCCTGGGTTACCTGCCCACCCTGCCTCCCCAACCCCGTGCTCACTTGGTAACCAGGCTGCGGTCCTTGCGCTGGCTCTCAGCCCCTGGCTTGTCCCGTTCGGGCTCCCCCTTCCGCGCTGGCTGCCTCTGGGACTTCTTGTTGCGGGCCTTGCTGATGGTGGTGGCGCAGTGCTTGGGCAGCAGCTGGGGACACCAGGGTGGGCTCAGCCACTGGGCCACAGCCCCCAGCACCCCTCCCCCTGCTGGGACCCGCCCCCCCAGGGCAGTCCCACCTGCTCACTGAGGTTGCGCTGCTCGGCGCACGTGTCCATGATGCAGGTGCTGGCCTGACGAGCGAGCTGCTCCAGGAAACTATGACAGAGCCCCACGGCGCCGACCTGCAGGTGCGGGTACTAGGGGGCATGTGGGGGGTGGGGGGTGAGATCAGGGCCCTGCAGTTCCCCCCAGTACCAGACACTGCCACACATGGTCTGGTCCCCCCTGCAGTGGCATGCATGTCCCATGCCATCCCATGCCATTCCCCACCTTTCCCCCCCACATTGGCAAGTGGACCATCCCCCTCCCTGGCATACGCACGTGTCCCATCCCCCCCACCAGCTGCACAGACCTCTTCCGGGCACATAGGGTGGGTGGCGCAGTCAAAGCGGGCGCAGATCAGGGGGAAGGCGATGGCATAGCGCAGCATGGCTGGCTCCTCCACTGCCAGCCCAAAGAGTCGCTCAAGGGGCCGCACGTAGAAGCTGGGGGGGGGCATGGGAGGGGGGTGAGGTCATGGGAGGGCACATGCGGGCGAGGCAGAGGCACATGCAATGCCCCAGACATGTGCAGGGCTGCGTACGTGGGACATGTGCACAAGGGGGCAGCCACCCCACTTCTATGGGAGCAGGGGAAACTGAGGCACGTGTGGAGCAGGCCCAGCACCAAGCCTGCAGGTCCCACGCACATTGCATCCCCGCCACTTCATTTCCCAGCCCCCCCCCCCCCCGCTCTAGCCCCTTCCAGCTCCCAGCCCCCTCTCCATCCCAAGGTACCAGAGGACAGAGAGGTTGGCGGTCTCGGTCAGCAGCTCGCCTAGCCCGTCCAGCAGACGTGTGTGGAAGACAATGAGGTTCATGACGCGGCCAAGGTCTGCGACCTCGCGCAGCTGCAGGGGGGCCTTGGCCACGCTCGTGTAGGCCTGGGCGGGGGGGCACAGTGTCAGTGCAGGCAGGACCCCTGGCATCCAGGGGCTGGGGTTGTGATGGGGGGGCAGTTACCTGCAGACGAAACCAGTCCAGCCGAAGCCCTGAGAAGTCGAATGGCTCCTTGTTGTCCACTGTGGGCGAAACACAGCTGTGGACATGTAAGGGGCCGGACATGGGGGGGTCCTACAGCCAGACCCCGGGGCAGACATGCTCAGAGCGGACCCACCCGTTCTGTGCCATGGGGGCCAGGCCTTGTGAGAGTGGTGGTGGGGCGGGGGGGGTCACCTTGTTTGAAGGAGAGGGACGAGAGCACTCCAACGAAGGCTGACATGATGATGGACTCCTCCTCGGGGCACACGGACAAGTTCTGGGGGGACGATGACCGGCACTCAGCACTCCTGAGCCCAGCACCTCCCCGAAGCCCAGGCCCCTGTCCTGCCTCCCCCCGCACCTGGATGATGTCGCTGAGGATGAGGGCGTCAAAGCGTGCCAGGTACTGTACATGGTAGCGCTGGATCACGGTCGCGTGCCTCTGGGCCAGGCCACGAAGCTGCTCCATCAGGAATAGCAGCTCGGCCAGGTAGCTGCACCAGACACGGGCGTCACAGCCATGGGGCAAACCCCACAACCAGCTCACATCCCTCCCCCACAATTCCCAGCCCCCCTGGCTAGCGCTCCCCAACCCCATGAGGTGGATGGGGCCCAGGATCATTCCCCAGCCTCCGGGGCCTCAGGGCTCGACACCTCCGACCTCTCCAAAGGGAGCCAGGCCAGGACCTGCTGCCCGGGGGTATCCGCCCTACCTGTCCGCGTAGTCCTCGGGGGTCTTGGTCTTGGTGACATGCTCGGCGTGACGCACCAGCCAGCTCACCTCATCACGGCAGAAAGACAGCGCCATGAAGACGTACAGCGCCTGGAGCAGGGCCAGGGCAAATGCTGGTCAGACCTGGTGCACAGCACCCAGCGCTGGCTCTGCCCGGGGGGTGGCGGGGGGTGGTCTAGGAGCCCCGGCTGTGGCCCAGACCCCCCCCCACACACACACTGACGTGCTGGAGGTCCCCACTCACCTTGGGGCCCAGCAGCCCAGGCTGGTCAGCCAGCAGTGCCTCCAGCTCCCGCACAGCCCCACGCAGGAAGGCTCGGCGGTTCCTGTGCAGCTGCCCGCTGTGCAGGGAGTGGGGGGTCATGACTGGCGAGGCCCCCATGTCACCCCCCACCCCATGCCTGTCCCAGCCTGGACCTGCTGCTGGCTGTGTCCTGACCAGGGTTGGGGGGCGTGGGGGAGCCACCAGTCCTCTGGGTCCACCCGGCCCTCCCAGGGTCCGCATGAGGACAGCCACGGCCCCATGGGCCCTGAACCAGGGGGAGCTAGCAAGGGCCCAGGTGGGACAGCAGGGGGGCTGCGAGTCGGCAGTGAGGGGCACCAGGAAGGCTGTTGGGGGGGAGCAGGGGGATGTGGGTTGGGAGTGAGGGGCACCACCGGCAGGGCTGGAGAGCCCCGAGGCCGGGGGGTCCCAATCCTGCGAGGCTTGGGGCTCGTACCTGTGCATCACCACATGCTCCTTGCACTCCTTGATATCAGCCCCACGCTTCCCGTAGCTACAGAGAGGGAGGGGGTCAGAAACAGCACAGGTCCCCCCATCCCCCTACCCCACTGTGATCCCTGCTCCCGTGCATGGTGCCAGCCCCCCACCACCACTTGCCCCCAGGTCTCCTTCCCCATTACCCCTTGAGGCTGCTGAAGAAGTCCTCGGTGACCTTGTGGATCTGCAGCACCTCATCACGCACCAGGGGCACGTAGAGGGACCCACGCAGCGCCAGCTTCCACAGCTCCAGACACTGGGGCACGGCGCTCAGTGACCCGTGGCACAGCAGGAACCCCACTGCGGGGAGGGGAAGAGTCAGGGACCTGCTGCCCTGGGCTGGGTGGGCAGGCCAATACCAGGGCCCAGCACAGTGTCCCGTGAGGTGCACTCACCTAGGATCCAGCGCTCCATCACCTCCAGCGACAGGTACTCGCAGGCCATCTGGGGAGAAAGGAGGTCACCTTCGCTCTCATGTGCCCCTCACCGCCGCCGCCAACCCCGCTAGCACCTTGGTCACTAGGAGCAACCAGGACGGACTGGGTGGTCCATAGGCCCCTGCTTGCTGTCCTCTGTGCCCAGTGAGCAACTGCAGCCGGGCCCACGGCTGACCCCTTCAGCTGCTCCTAGCCCCAGGCCTCAGCCCATGCACCCCAGCTGTGCACAGGCAGAGCCCCAGCTGGGCACCCCCCAGACCCCCTGTGTGGCAGGCACACTCACTGTGTCCGAGGTAGCCGGTGCCAGCAAGTTGCTCGTGGGGCCAATGAGACTCAGCAGCTGGTCGCTGCGCCACTGCTCAGCCGCCTGGTTTCGCCGCACGAAGAGGAAGTGCAGTGACAGCAGGGCGCCGGTCACCGCCTGCGGGGTGGCAGGGGCAGGGCTGGGCAAGGGCCTGTTTGCCCAGGTTCAGCTCAGCCCAGTGCTGCCTCCATCCCCGCCACCCCTCACCTTGCTGTGGGGCCCAAACTCCTCGCTGAGCTTGCGGAGTGGGTGGTCGTATTCCAGCACCATCTGGCCCAGTCGGGCGCAGCTGGGGTCACTGTGGGCACAGGGGGCACCGGTTTGACACAGCCCCAGGAAGCACTGCCCTGGAGCCCCCACCTGCCAGCATCACCCCCTGCCCCCCCCAGGCACCGACCTAGTCCCGTGCAACATCTCGTGGGCACAGTTGTAGAGGCCGATGAGCACCTTGCGGTCCTCAATGCGCGCCAGGAGCAAGATAAGTGCTGAATAGGTCACCACCAGATCCAGGTAGTTCTTGGTGAAGTCGTAGTTCAAATTCTAGAGAGATAGGGAGAGTGGGCTGGGGGTACAGCCAGGCTCGCCCCACCTCCTGCAGGCACCTGGCAGCAGGCTCTGCCCAGTGCCCGCCCCATAGTAGTCCCCTAGTGCCACTCACAATGTCAAAGTAGCACTGGCTGGCATCGATGGCGTTCAGCAGTTCATAGACGTGGTCCTGGCAGGGGGTGGCACCATGTCAGCCCCAGGAGGTTCCCCCAACAGCCCCATGGACCCCCCAGCAGCCTACCCAGGCACATGCTGCTGGGTACAGTCTGTGCCCAGCGTGCCCTGGTGTGGGGCAAATGGCAGAGCCAGGGGGAAGGTGGTGCAAGGCTGGGGGTCCTCACCCTGCCTGGCCCCCCACCCTGCCCCAGCTCACCCGAAACTCCATGACATCCACGAAGGACTGGTAGTAGGTGCCGAGCACGCGGATGATCTCGCCCTTCTCCTTGTGCACCTGGCCCAGGTGTTGCTGAGCAGAGGGGCAGCGGGGTCATGACATGGGCATGGGACCACAGGGCCCAGCTGTGCAATGCCCCAGCATGGTGACGGGGCAGCACAGTGAGGTCATGGGGTGCCCCAGCACTATTGCAGGGCAATGCAGTATGGTCATGGGGCACCCCCACATGTTCACAGAGTAGCACATGTCCCTGGGACAACGTGGCAAGGCCATGGGCAATACAGTGTGGTCATGGAGCAATACGGCACAGTCATGGGGTGTTGTGCCATGGTTATGGGGCAACACAGCGTGATCATGGGATGGTCTCGGGGCAATATGGCATCATCATGGGGCAGGATGGCACTGTCCTGGGGTAAAATAATGTGGCCCTGGGGCGGCATGGCCAGGTCATGGCCAACAGTGAGGTCATGGGGCAACATGGCACCATCATGGGACAGCACAACATGGTCCTGGAGTGATGTGGCAAGGTCATGGGCAACACAGCATAGTCATGGGGCAATATGGCTTACTTGTGGGGTGCCCTAGCACAGTCACGGGGCACCCCAGGACCTCAATGCAGCCCTGATTTGGCTGCCTCGGGGTTGGCACCAGGAGGGCACAGGTCCCAGGGAGCTGGCCTGTGGGGCATGGGCCTGGGGGCAGGGGCTGGGCCCTCACCGTGCTGCTGCGCATGTCCAGGCTGGGGAACTTCTTGTTGATGTACTTGAGGGCCGGCTCCATGGCCTTCTCCAGCAGGAACGAGGGCTTGGTGCGGGTATCCGCACACGTCTGCAACACAGAGCCATGTCAGCTGGGAGTGCTGGGCAGGGTGTCTCAGACCCTGTACTGTGCACCAGGTGGGCGAGTCTCCCATAGCTCTGCTTCAGGTTGGGCGGGCTCCAGTTCCCCGGGGAGAGGCTGTGTGGCTGGGTTGCATGGGGAAAAGGGAAGCTGTCAGCATCAGGAAGGAAAGGGCCAGGGCCTCTGCAATGCAGCCCCTTCTGCCCTTGCCCAACATTGCCCCCAGCGACCACCCTGCACAGGACTGGGGGCAGTGCCCACCGTGCTGCAGGGGAGGGGAGAGGTGTGGTGAAGTGACAGGACTGGGACCCCACAGCCGTTTGTGTCAAAGGGCTCTTCTGGAGGTGATAGGATCTGTTCTAGGCCCCCAGCCAGGTTCGGGCCCTGGGTGACCACCCAGAGCCCAGGAAAAACCCCAGGCAGCCTGCCCTCCCCACCCTGCCCCCATACCTTCTTGATGTTGTACATGCGGATGAGGACGCCCTGGCCACGGTCATTGAGGATCGTCAGCTTCTCGGCGAACTTGTGCTGGTACACGGAGGGCAGCGACATGGTGCGACGGGCCCGTGGGCACCGGGCTGGGCCGGGCTGGGCCGCGATGGCGTCGCTTCCTCCGATGCTCCCCCAGTGCCTCAAGCGACTTCCCCTTCGGGGCCGCCACTTCCTGGGCTGGGCTGGGCGGACGTGGGCTCCACGCTCCCCACCCAGCCCCCATCACGAGGCCCAGCTCCACCCCCGGCTGCAGCTTTTCAGCCCCCAGGGACACCCCCAGCTCAGCCAGGCCCCCACGCCTAACACCTGCATCCTGTGTGTGCACACGCGTGTGCTCCTGGCCGTGCCGCTTGCCCCGGCCTCCCGTGGCTTGCCGTGGTGTTTACCTGGCGTTGGGGTCTTGTGGGCGTGGAGATGATGACGTCTCAGGGGTCCATGGAGGGGTCTTGGTAGCCACGTTTCTCCCCTGAGAATCAGGCTGGCACCCCCAAAGCCCCCTGCCAGCCGGTCCTCCATAGGACTAGTTCCCCCCAAGCTCGCCTGAGATCGGAGCCCCCGGGCACAGGAGCAGGCTGGCCCAGGACATCCCAGCTCACACCCCCCGTGGCATCTGCCCTGCCTATGTGTGGTTGGGACCTCTGCAGGGCACACATGCTACATCTAAGGGTCCCTACCCAGCTTTGCCCCCCCCCCTCCACCGGCTGGTCCCAGCCCAGGTAGGGGCACAGTGATCTCACAAAGGTCACTGAGCCCTGCTTTGCCATTGGCTGGGGCAGTTGCACCAGGGCAGGCTCCACTGCTTGCAGGCAGCCACCTCGCCCCCACACCAGGCACAGGAAGCAGCCGAAGCTTGGAGCCTGCCCCAGCCCTAAAGCAGATTCAGGAGGAGAGTTTTGTCTGAGAAATAAGGTAGGAAGTCCCTCCCAGGGGCGTGGCCAGCTGGTGTATAAGAGGCTGCAGAGCTGCAGTAGCTTGCAAGGGGTGGGGGTCCTGGCTGTAGTCCCTGGTGTCCTATCCTTCCACCCACCTGCAGGACCATGGACCCTGAGCGGCTCCTCCAGTGCCCCTACGACAAGACCCACCAGATCCGTGCTTGCCGGTTTCCCTACCACCTGGTCAAGTGCCGGGAGGTGAGAGCGAGCTGTCCTGCAGCTACCCGTGTAGTCATAAGGAGGGTGGTTGGGGGGGTGTCCCAGCTTTAATGCCCCCTGAGCCTCCTTACCTTGCTGTTCCCAGAACAACAGGAAGGCAGCAGCCGAGCTTGCCACGTGCCCCTACAATGCGCGCCACAAGGTCCCAAAGCGTGAGCTCCAGCTCCACATTGCTACCTGCTCCAACAACCAGGGGATGAAGCTCCTTGCTGGTAAAGCAGGGGTGAGGGGGGCAGAATGGGGCCACTAGGCTGCCCCTGCACCCTCATCCTGCACAGGGTCTCCCCACCTATTCTGCTGGTATGATGGGGGTCCCTGATGGCTCCCGTCTGAATGTGGAGTGCCACCTGGGGCCAGGCCAGACACTGCCCCTGCCTGCCTGCGCCCCACTAGTCTCCTCCACTTGCAGAGACTGAGGCCCCGTTCCCACCCAGGACTGAGCTGAAGGAGATGCCAGGTGCCTGGCAGTGCCCCCCATGCCAGGAAGACTGGGAAGCAGGTGAGTCATGGCATCCGCCTCGGTCGTGGCCAGCATGCTGCCTGAACCCCTGACACCTTCGTATGAGCCCTCCCCAGCAGAGAGATCCCTGCGGCCTTGCGTAGACGTGGTTGGCCTTGAAGTGGTTGGCAGCCTGCAGCACAAAGAGAAGCGGGGCTGTGCTGTGCCTCTGCCCAATCCTTCCAAGCTGAGAGCCCAAGAGTGCTGCCCAAGCCACGGGGCAACCTCTGCCCGCAGGCTATGGGCAGGGCTGGACCCTGTCCTGAGACCGGCCCTGGACCCTTGGCTCTGCTGATCCACATGCATCTCCACCCGCAGATGCAGACGGGTCGGGGGCTGCTGCTCCTTTCCTTTTTGGCTCCAGGGAAAACCGCCCCATGGGAGCCCCACAGAGGTGAGAGCAGCCCTGGGTGCCCCTTGTCGCATAGGTGGGAGGTCTCTAGGCACTGGCAGGTGGAAGCCAGCCATGTCCCAGCCCCTCTTGGGCTGGTTGAGGGGAGCCTCCATGTTTCCAGGGCACCCACAACCTTACCCCTTCCCAGGCACCAGGCGTGGCAGGAGCTGTGGGCTCTGCCCTGGCCTTGCTCAGAACTGCGTCTAGAGGTGCCTGGTGGCTGAGATGTAGTCACCAGGCAGCCTTGCCCCAGCTCGTGAAACATTTCTGTTCTCCCTTTCCAGGTTCTCCAAGTGTCCGTGAGCAGTGGGGGAGACCCAGGGGAAACGTGAGCTCCAACTTGGCCCTGCAGAGCCAAGGCAACCCCTAGACAGTGGTTTTAATGCAGACAAATAGAGTCAATAAATGTTTTGCTTTTATCGCCCTGTGGCCTTGAACTTGCAACCCTGTAGCTTGGCATCTGCCCCCAGGGACTGCCTAAATCCCAATGAATTATAGCTGCAGCTAGAGCCAGCCAGAGACATCCTCACCTTGCTGTGAAGGGCAGACAGGGATCGGCTGAGGCCCAGCCCGAGCTTGCCTGGGCTCTTTCCGATCCTGCTGCACTGCAAGGAAAGGCCAGGAACAGGGTAAGCTGATTGACTAATGGAGGGCCCTGATCCTTGAGAACAGGCCAGACTTTTAGCTTAATCAAAGCCAATACAGCTCTTTGGGCTCCCCCGGGAGCTCACATCCAGCAAGCAGCCAGGCAGGGCGTTGATCCAGATGTTACCATGTGTGCTGGGGAAGGAGATCTGTTTTAATGACTGACCTAGGTTTCTATCAAGCCTAGAAGCATGGGGCAGGCTGGGGATGGGGACCGGGCTGAGCCAACGCTCCTGCTGTGACTGAAAGCTGGAGGGTCCTAGCTAGAGGGTCTTGCCCCTGCATTCAAGCTCAGAGCAACACTGCATTAGGAGCAGGAAGGGACTTTTCCACTGGTTAGACTGATACAGCCTGGGGGGGTGGAGGGGTTCCTTCCTCTGTAGCAGGGTCACGGACTCTGCCTGGCACCTCCTTGTGTATTAATACCCTTTATGGGAGCAGGACAGTGGTGGCCACAGTTCCCCTGCTATCCCCAGGGCAGGTTTGGGTGTGAGGTGTTGTCAGAGTGGGCAGTAGTTTTACTAAGAGATCAGATGATGGATTTTGTACAGGACAGCTCGGATGCGGCTGGTCCTGCCTCAGGCAGGGGCTTAGATGAGAGGTGACTTCAGCAGCTCCCTTCCTGCCCCGTGGGTTTGACTTTGCCCCAAGGCAAACAGCTGTTTCCCAGCTGGCTTCTCTGCCAGTGGAACTGGTCTGGCTCGAGCGTTCGCATTGCTCCAGGAACGTGCATCCACTTGGCTGCTGCACAGACGATACCTGTTGCAGGAGGCAGCTTGGCTGTCCCCAAAATAGCAACAGCAAAAAGCAACGGAGCTTTGACACACGAGAGCATCTTATTGAAAAGCTGAAGTGGAAAGCGTCTCTGCAGGATGAGTCCCCAGGTGCTATCGGCACAGGGAAGGGAGGGGAGGAGAAAGGCAGTGCTAGCAAATGAGTCACTTGAAAAAATCCCTCTTGAGCCCCCCACCAAGGCCTTCCCACCTGGCTTGCATTTACCTTCCACTTGGTAGTGCAGGGTGGGCAGCAGGGGCAGGGGGGACCTTGGCTGTGGCAGTTGCAGACCCAGGCCCTGGCAGGGGCGCTGGGTGCTACTGGTTGGAAATCTTGGGTTACAGGGGTTGTGTTGCAGCCAGCTCTCATCGGTGGGGCAGGGAATAGCTGGTGGCTCTTGACCAAGCTGCTATTTCTGGTGTTGGCTTATGAGAAATAGAGGTGAAAAGAGCTGGCTACCTTGGGGGGGGGGGGTTCCCTCTGACCTGGCTCCTTTTCTCCATAGTCCAGAGAACCCAGCATGCTGCAAGACGGCTGTGGAAAACCCCAGCCTGGGTCAGAGCACGTGTGGTGGTGGCAGTAGCACTGCTCTAACCACTGCACACACCTGCCCAGCACTACATGGTATGGGGAGGTCCTCCTAGGGCCACTCATTGGGCTGCGGCATCTGTAGACAAGCAGCCACCCCTATAGGGCAATAGGGGCTGGGTTCCTTCATGTGGCCTGGCTCCCACCTCGCCTCTGTGGCCCCTTCTTGACCCCCCCGCCCCCCATCTCCTGGACCCTGGGCTGGGAGGAGAGGAGGCCTTGCCTGGAAGCTCTTTGGGGCAGGGTGCCTCTGCCCTGCGCTTGGGCACCACTGTGCGAATGCGGTGCTGGCACGAAGGGGCCCCAGCGCTGCCCGGGCCCTGTGTCTGGCTGCAAGTCGGCGCCACTGTCACTCACTCACCCTGGCCGGGCTTGTTTGCGCGGAGCCGATTCGTCAGCGCCGCCTGCCGCAGTGCCGTGTGCCGCGGGGCCCGGTGAAGCTTGACATGGGCTGTTTATCGAGGCGGCTGCATCCCCCGCCCCTGCAGGAGCTCCAATCTGCCTGGGATCGGAGGCGCTGGCGTTTCTGGGTCATTGAGTAACAGCGCAGCCCATTTCGCGGCGATTATCGCAGCTTAAAGCCAGAAAATGGATCCTAAGCACCGAGCCGAGGCGCAGGGCGCCGTGGCTGAAGGATGCTCCTGGGCGAGGGGTGTTGGGGGGGGGGGGGGGGACAGATCCGGCCTCTGTGGTTGCTCCCCCTCCCCAGGCCCACGGCAGGGGTGGCAGTGGCAGGGCCTGGCACGTGCTTGGTGGCTTCATCCAGGCAGCACTGCACCTCCGCCCTCTTCTAGCACGAGCCCTGTCTTCGGCCACACTCCCAGCATGCATCGCTCCATACCCCCACCATGCAGTGTTCCACGTTCCCAGCATGCACCGCTCCCCTGTCCCCGGGGCGCTCGCCTGATCTCAACTCCCCCCTCCCCCCCGCAATGGGAGCGGCGAGTCGGACTTCACCACTCGGTGTGGGGGGAGAGGAGCCTCGTTCTGGCCCCACGGGGGAGGGGGCGGGGCCGGAGCCTCGTTGTTGCGCCGGGCAGGCAGAAGCGGCCGGGAACCGCCTTCTCACTGCGGCCGGAAGTGCGTCAGGGAGGGGGACTTCCGGTGGGAGAAACGGGCTGCGGGTGCTTGAAGTGGGGGGGGGTCCGGCTGGCTGTACCCTTCTCCCCCAGCCCAGAACCCCACCCCCACTGGTACTGGATGCCCCCCCAAAACACAGGCAGCCCCCCTGACCCTCAACCCCCATGAGCCCAGATGCCCCCCCTACAAGACTAGGCACCCCCCCAACCCATACTAGGTGGGGTTATTTAAGCCGGGGGGGGCACTATCTCCCAAATGAGGCAGTCTCTGCTGCTCCCCTTGGCACGTGGGGGCTGCAACGGAGCAGCTGGGCAGGCTCCTCCGGCCTCAGGAGGGTGTTGCGTCGCGGGGGGAAATGGGGCAGGACCTAATACTGTTTTTGCTTCAGGTCGTTAGGGGGAAGCTGACGAGTGCTTCGTGGGCGTCATGGACAGGAAGGTGCACGTACGTCGGTTTGTGGGGCAGGGGGAGCAGCTGGGAGCATTGCCTGCAGCCAGGGGAAAGCACCCGAGCTTGCAGCCTTTGTGCAGCTCGGAGCCTGGCCTCTTTTATTCCCCTTAAACGCTCCCCTGTGAGGTCTCCTCAAAGAGCACGAGTCAAAGAAAGAGCCGCGGCCCCCCACGAGGTGGATTTTTTCTGGCACGAAGCCAGCGCTAAGGGACTGGAAGGAGCAGTGTGAGGTTCTCGGGCGGTCACTTGCTCCTTGACTGGTGGCAAATTGCCCTGAAGCTGCTGCTTGTTTCCCTTCTGGCTCTAGGGCAGGTACTTTGGGGAGGAGGATGAACCTCAGAGACCAGCTCTCCGAGGCGGTCAGCAGCTCCTCCGCCACCCGCCCCTCGCCGAGAGAGCGCACTTGGAGAAGGACTACGGTGAGCAGGTCTTCATGGGCTGCGCTGCACTGCTCTGTATTCCTGGCAGGTTGCAGGGAGAGCGAGAGGGTTGACGTAAAAAGGGTTCTGCTTGAATTGACTTGTCATCTGAAGCTTGGGCTGGGGTGGGGGGGCTTCTAAGGAAAGGCACGTCTAGGCTCAGCATTGCAGCGTTAGTGCCTGCGTGCTGCCTTGTGGCCGAGCCGCAGTACGTGACCAGGGGACATTGGCACCCCAGAGTGGCCACGGTCTTGTTGGGACCGTGAAATGCCACCTCCCCCGGTGAGGCACGAGAGGTCGAGGAGGGCATGGGGAGGAGGTCGGCTTTGCAGACAGAAGCGGGAGCCAGGGGCTGGGCAGAGGCTGTGGGAGCAGGCTGGGCCAGTGGGGGTTGCTGACGATGTGAGACCAGAGCGCTCTAATGCAATTGTTACCCCCCGGCTTATAGCAGGGTAAATGGGTGTCACTGATTCAAACACTTCTCTGGTGTGGACGGAGCCGAAATAGGTTTCTGACCAGGGCCTCTGAATCCTGTTGAAGACTTAGTCCCTGCTGTAACCTACCCTGCCTGGCTGGTTCCAGCATGACCCAAGGTTACTCATGCTTCATGCAGGGTGCTGTGACTAGCTGTAGTGGTACCAACTTAATCCTAGCCCCCCACTGTACCAAGGGACTATGATTGGGTTAGGGAAAAGGTGGGGGTGCAGGGGAGTGGGTGCATTTGTTGTAACAGGTGCATAGTTTCTTAATGTGGTTTAAGGTGTGTGATGTAAAGTTTACGCTAGATGGTGTATGGTGTGTGTGTATATACTTATAGAAATATATTTTTCAAAAAAAAAAAAGGATGTAGTCTCCCAGCCCTGCTGCTGCGGTGGCAAGGTGCCTAGAGCATCCACTCATCCCCAGAACAGCATTCACGGCCCCCCACAGCCTGTGCGTAGGGCCCCTATGCGCTCCCCCAGACCCAAGGAGGCACATGGATGTGGTGACTGAGGGCTGATACAGGAGTGCAGACCAGTACAAACTGTTTATGGCTCCTGTGCCCTGTGTCTTTCCTCAATGACACCAGGTTATGCTGAGGCTTCAGGAGCTGTGGAGAAAGTGCCTGGGCTCCACTAGTTTTTTTCCAAGGCCCTTGGGCTCCTAATGCACTTTGGTAGTTTTACCCAGGGCCAACTGCTCTGCCTTGCAAACTGCTTCCTTGACCCGATGGCTTTTGGAAAAGATGGCCTGTCATTGCCGAATGCCAGGAAGCTTTGCAAGAAGCACAGCACGGGCGACAATGTTTTATTAGCCCAGCTGTCGCTGAGAAAAGAGGCAGTTAGTCCAAAGTCAGGCAGAGTTTCATCTTATTGACTAATTCAGAGCAGTGTAAGCTTTTGTAAGGACCTGAAGGAAAACAGAGCCTATGACGGGGCAAAATGTCTTTGATGCTATGGATTGTTATTTGCACATCTGAGGTGCTACCATAGCGTGGCCCCCTTCAGCACCCTTGGAAGGGATCTCATGGCACCCCACTGAGAGAATCACAAGTTAGTCCTTTGGGAGAGATGTTAGCATTAGGCATTCTGTGTAAATTAAGTTCCCTTCCCTTCCTCAGGTCTGAGACAGAGACAGCCTCTACTAAATACCAGGGAGAATAATGACTTTTGTTTAACCTCATTATGCAAACGGGAAGAGTCACTTAAAGAAGGGGAAGAGGCCAAGAAACCTGTGGAGGGAAGGGAGCTCGGAAGTAGCTGCAGACCAAATAAAGAGCAATTGGAATCCATGAGCCTAATTACGGGAAAGAATAAGCCCATTGAGAAGGGAAAGCAGATGTTCGTGCTTATGGAGAGAAGACATGCAGGGAGCCAGTGTTCGGGTTAAGTCCTTGGTTCTTGGCATCCAGCAAAGGCTGGGACTAAGGAGCCTGAACTGTCACTGAAGGTGTGGCACAGGCCCTCCGTGGTGCAAAGACAGGTAGGGGTGCCATGAGACCATGTTCACTCCCTGCTAGTCCAGTATCTCTGCCCAGGGAGCATCCTGCCAGTTTGATTTCACCTCTGGAGTTTCCCTAGAAACCTTTGACACAGGAGAGAGTGCGTGCTTTGTGAGGGATGCATCTCAATCAGAGTCACGGGGCTAGGAGGGACCTCAGGGCACCCCTGCAGACCTGTGTCTGCTAAACCATCCTTGCCCAGTGCTTATTCAGCCTCCTCTTGAAACGTCCAGTGAATGCAGTTTCCAGCTGGTCTGTTCCTCTTTTTGTGAGGAGACTTTCCCCTGAGATCTGAATTCACTTCCAGGGGCCCTGAGAATGCCTGTTGCTGTACCTGTTTGCCTTAGCAGGCCCCTAACTCTTCCCTGTGGGGCGAGAGGGTGTAGGGGAAACGTTGCCACTGCTCTTTGCTTGCCCGAAAGAGCCGTTTGTATGCACCAAAGACAGGAGCTTCAGGATATTCTGACAGGCCCGTTTCTTTCCGGCTCGTGGCTGTGCACTCGGGCACCCATCGCTCTGCACTCAGGCGGCGCCTCATCCGTTTTATTTAGCATTCCCATCGCCAAGCAAATGAGTTTGTTTACCCAGAGCAAGGGTCCAACGTAGCAATTTTCTCCTATTTTCTGGGCTGTTAAGGCTGATGGTGTAACCCAGTTAATGCGTTCCCCCACTCGCTGATCCCAGAGCTGACACCCTGGAGACTTGTTTTCCTGACGGCTTGTGCGTCTGTCTCTCTCTTTTCCAGCCGACCCATTGGATCCAGACAAGCTGGTCCAGTGCCCCTATGATGCCCATCACCAGATCCGAGCCTGTCGCTTCCCTTACCACCTCATAAAGTGCAGGAAGGTAGGAGTGCCCTGAGCCCCTGAAAAGCCATGGCCTTGTAAATGCATCAGTCAAACAGCTTTTCTACAAGGGAAGCAGCTTTTCTTTCCCCAGCCCCCTCTGCTTTGGGCTCAAAGGACAGTTTTCATTGCCAAAGTCTCTGGCACCTCCCTGAGGGAGACATTCGAGTTCCACTTGAATTTTGGAACAGTGTAGTTGTCCTGAAGGAAAGGGCAGGGGTTCTCTGGGGTCCTCCTGTCACAGGCAGTAGGGGGTGGTTGTGGAGGGCAGAGGGCAAAGGCAGCTAGAACCCTAGGGGTGTTTTCCAGGCTGGGCAAAGCAGCAGCAATCAGGTGGCACGGCAAATTCCTGCTTTTGCCATGCCAGCCACGCAGCTGCCAGCAGCCTGTCGCCCTCTTGCTAATAGCTCTATTGAACGTGCATCTGGTGCCCTTCCCTAGGCCCAGATGGGCCCTTTCTTCGCCTCTCAATCTTGTCTCTGGGGTTTGAATGCAAACTGTCTCCCCCTCCCTCTGCTTCCCCTCGGGCCCTCTTCACCGTAAGTGACTGTGCAGAGCTGAGCCCCAGCTAATTGTGGCTCAGAGCTTGCTTGTGAAGCTGTGTCCTGAAAGCGGTGCAACACTGCCACCCCTCTGCCTGCATGTGGTCATGCAGGCGCCTCTGCAGAGCAGCCACTGGGCTCTTGTCGCCGTGCCTGTCAGACCACACATGCTCACCCCTGGCCCTCCAGGTTCTCTGCAGCCCAGAAGTTTGCTTGTGGGGGGCAGCAGCAGCATTAATTGCAGCTCCCCTACTGCCAGGTTTCTGGGCTTGCAGGGTGCCAGGCAGGCCAGGTAACATCAAGGTCCTGTGTGGTGTGCTAGATTGGGTCTGTTCCAGCAGGGGTAGGACTGGAAGGTTGAGCACTGCTGGGTTAGACTAACCTCTCTCAGCCCGTATGTGGGCACAGAGACTGAGCAGGGGGCAAGGCTGGTGCCCTTCCTGGAACAGAGGATTTGACCCATTCCTCCCTGCCCCCTGGTATCTGCTGCCTAGCCCTGAGGGCCCCAGAGTAAAATGTCTGGGCTGCATCTGGATGCTGCCTCAGCTGGCTCTAAGCAAGTCCTCTGCATATAACAGCTGCAGTGAAGCTGCAGTAGCACAGGCTCTATGAGCTGCCAGGGACCCTGGCTGCATGCTTGAGGTCTGCTGCCCTGCTGGCCAGAGCCCTGCTGGCTCCCTGAGTGTGTTTAGTGCCTGGCCTCGGTCATGGCTTTGCTGGTGTGTTGCCCACACAGCTGTGCCAGGCAATCCCAGCCCACGTCCTTGACCCTGCTGCTGCTGCCTTTATGCCAGCATGACTGATCTGTGCTGATACAGATAGTTTCACTTGAGGGGACTGGAACCTTCTCTGCCTGAGGGAACCCGACACTGCTGGGGGAGTGCATCCATGCTCAAGTGCTCTTGTTATGGCTGCCCACGTCGCCAAGGCTCTCCTGTCCTGTCCAGCTGCCTCTGAAGGGTGAAGATGCCAGGGATGCCAGCTGCACATGAGTAGCATGTCTTTTCCACCAGCCCCTCACTTGAAGAGGAAAGTGGCTGAATTATTCAGGGCTCCAAAGACTTATTCTCCTCCTGGCTCCTAGTGGTTTTGCGCTGAGCCATGCCATGGTGATGTTGCTCCTTGCTTGGGCTGTGCATTTCAATCTGGGAATTTCTAGGCTGTTCCCAGCATGGTCATAGTGGGAATCTCCCTGCCCTGCCACAGTTTCTCTGTCCATGACCCCAGCACGTACCTGTCTGTGTCCCTAGAATCACCCTGACATCGCCAAGCAGCTGGTCACCTGCCCCTTCAATGCCCGCCACCGGGTTCCTCGAGCTGAGATCGGCCAGCACCTCTCGAGTTGTGAGGACAAGAGCTGCATCGAGCAGGACATCGGTGAGGATGTCCCTTCCCCCCCAACCCACCCCTCAGTCTCTCCCTTGGCCCCTGCAGTGCTCGGTCTGCAGGGGAGCCCTAGCCATGGAAGCATAATGTCCTTCCCTCTTCCTTGCAGAGTTGGGTGACACGGAGGCAGCCACCTTTGGTTGAAACTCGGTGCTTGTGGGTCAGGTTCATTCTTGTGAGCCCCTGAGATGCTCCTGGCTGGCACAGTCCCCAGGACTAGCCAGGGATCTCGGTGCTGGTGGTACCTTCAGCTCCTGTGTGTTTGGATGCTGAGGGGCTGGGAAGGGGAGACCCAGGCCTTCCCTCCCCAGTGCTGCTGTGAATACATAGGCCCTGAGATCACGGTGGCTGGCTCAGGGCTGTGCGCCAGATGTGCATCTCAGTCCACTTTTCAATGACCAGGGAGCTTGATGGTTTAGACACCTGCCTGCTAACCCTCCAGCAGAGTGGCCCAAGGGTTGGCTGGGCTGCAGGGCTGAAGAGCCCTCTCCAGCTGAGCCACAGGGCCTCACACCCCTGCCCCTGCATGCATGAGCCTGCCCGGGGTTTAGGGCTTCTCAGGCCCACCACCCCAGTCCCAAGACCCTTGCTGGAAGGTGTCCTGTGCTGTGGTTGCTGTCATGTTGGAGAATGGGCTAGATCTCTGGGCTGGACCCCTTGCAGGGGCTGTGCCAGTGCTGACATGGCTCCCTGGCAGCTTTGGGGATGACAGTAGCCCCCCACCCCTGAGGCCTCTCCCAGTTGTGTAGCTGTGCTGTGGGTGAGTGCAGAGTTGCCTGGTCCTGCGCTGGAGAGCGGGGCACTAGGAGCTGCCTGTGCACGGGGCCTGGCACAGCCAGGAGCTGTCGCAGACAGTCACAGGCCCCAGCCAGCTGCTCTCTTGTTTCCAGTGAATCAGTCAGGTTCCTCTTGGCGAGTGGAGACCAACGTGGGCAACACATGGCAGCCGCCCCCCTGCAATGAGGACTGGGATGCTGGTGAGGATCTTCAACACCGGCTGCTATCTGTCCCTGTCTTCACCTTATCCCCCTCAGTCCTTGTCCCCAGGAGGGAGGGACCTCTGGGAACCAGCTTGTGAGATCAGGTTCTATGACCCCCTGTTCCTCTGTCACAGCAAAAACCCCTCTCCCTGGGCTGTGCTCCCCGTGGCGACATGCTCCTGAATACTTTCATGTCCCCTTGGCCATGGCCACCTGTGCCATGACACCTGCAGACCTGGGAGTACCCATTGCTAAGGGACTTTAGACACAGATCCACCCTCTTCCATGAGCATCCCACAAAGGTGTGTGGCCCTAAGCTCTGCTATCTTCTGTTCTCTCCGGCAGAGCTGCAGGAATCTTCAAGTTCTGGCTTCACTTGGGGCATAGTCCACAGCAGCGAGACCAGGTAGGAAGAGCACAAGCTGCTCCAGTCCCTTGTGCAACCCACCCCCACTTCTGGCAGCTTGTCCCAGGCCAGCCAGAGCTCTCCTCTTGCTGCTGCCTCCGTTTAACTCCGGGCCAGGAGGTGTAGGGGTCTGCCTGGTTATCCGTGACTGGGACAGCTCTTCCCTTCCCAACCTACCTTATTGAATCTGCTAGTGCGTCCTCACCATGGCTGTTATGTAGTCCCCTTCTGTGTCATGGCTGAGCTGTACAGATCCCCCCAGCCAACTCTTTGCCTCTTTCAACCACAGGCCCAATGTGCTGATGGAACCTAAGAGCAACCTTGCTTTGGGCATGCGGGCTCCCAGGTCCTTGCCCTATGCCCTTCCCTGGAAAAGGGGTAAGTATGTGGGGCCTCTGGTGTCTGCCCTGCCTGGCACTAGCTCCTGGGTGGGAAGGGGGAGGGTGGGGTACAGTGTTGTCTTGCATGTGCTTTCTCCCCCTATCAGGAGGGAGAGAGGAGGACAGGCCCACCCAGCTCCTGCTGCTTTCTGCACTGGGGGCGTGATCTAGGGAGGAGCCAGCCCAGGCTCCCTTTGGCGCCAGGCTGTCGGAGCAGCAGGCTGGCTGGCCTGTCTGAGCCCTGTTCTGGAGATGGCAGAAGCCAGACCTGCTCGGGAGCGTCAGGCTTGCTGGGCTTGGCTATGCCTGGATTTGTGACCCGTCCTACTCCTCCCTGTGCTGACCTGGCTCCTCTCCCTACCTAGGGCTGGGGGCTGTGTTGCAGACCCTGGCTGCCGCTCCTGGGCTTTTCTCTCTGCTGCCGCCCCTGCTTTCTGGGGGCCCAGCAGATCCTGCTGCTTGCACATGATGGGGGAGGGAGCAGGGTTGTGCACCCTTTGTGCTGCTCACACTGATCACATCAACCTCTTGCACCTTAGGCAGCAACCTGCAGTGAGTGGGAGGGCCCTGAGCTACCAAGTAAGTGCTCCTCTGTCCCCTCCTCATCCCGCACTCCCTTTCACATCCCAGCTGCAGAGCTGAAGCAGCAATTTCCTTTGATGTTAGCCCTGACTTTAACTCCTGGGGAAGATCGAGCACTTGCTTTTAAGTCTAGAACAGCTCTGAGCTGCTGTCTGTGGCACGGAGCCTGCATGCCAGCCTCTGAGATTCTTCCCCCGATACCCCGTCCCCACTTGAACAAGGGACAGCAGACCAGAGAAGCCCAGAACAGGACCTGAAATCCCATGCCAGCCTTCCTGCTCTAGGGGCTCCCCCAGCCCCCTCCCCTGTGCACTCCATCCCTTTGCTTGGGCTTCATTAGCAAGTCCCCACCTCTGCAGTGAGGGGGAGGGAGACTCAGGGTGAAGGTTGCTTCCATAGGCTTCATGCCCCCTTTCTGCTGCTTAGATGTGCCAGGTTCCTGAGCTGCTGCTGTGAAGAGCCAGCCAGTTTCCCACAGGGAGCTTGTACTAGGTTTTTGGGGTGGGGGGGCACAGACATGCTCCGAGTTCCCACTTGCTTCCCCTGCCCGCCCCCAGGTGGCACTCCTGCCCTGCCATTCCTGCATGGGGCAAGACCCTGCCCTTATCCAGAGTCCAGGGATGCTCATGGGGGGGGGACCCCCTTCCCAAGTACCAGGCCAGTGAACCCCCAAGCTCAGTGTTGGTTCTGGGAGCTTCCCCCCGCCCCAACACTCTGTAGGCTGCACCAGCTCTGAGCTGGGACATGCTCCCTACCTTGAAGGCCCTGCTAGTTCCAATGTGCGACTCCCCAGCTGGCCTGCACCTGGAACTGTGTGCACCCAAGCAAGGTGGGAGCCCACACTGGGCAGCGGGGATTGGGGAAGCATTGAGTGCAGGGAGTGGAGCTGGGCTCTGAAAGCCTCCTTGGAATGGTCCTTCTAGGCCTGTGGGGCCCCTTCCAGCCTCCCAAGCCCCTAACTAGGTACATTTTAAGTACTGCTGGGCTGGACAGGGTGAACCAGCCCCAGGCAGCAGGACCAGGAGCTTGCAGCATGGAAGTGTTGTATTCCCAGGGCACAGTGGCACAGAGCATGGTTTCCAGGTGCTGGAGCCACCAGGCTGGTGCCAGCTGGAGACTCTGTGTTGTCAGAGCTGCCATGCCATCTTGTGGCATCTGCAGCCACCTGGATCGGGTCACGGATCATGCATGGGGTGGTGTGCAGATCTTCGCAGTATATGACCAGCCTGGGTCTGTGCTTGGGGTGGGGGCTTGGCTCTGGCTGTTAAGCAAGTGTCCTGCCCTAGTTGGTAAGCACTGGGAGAGGGGCCAGTCCCAGGAGCCCTTATTGAGGGAGCCATGGGATGTTTGGAGACATCGGCTCCCCCTGCCCCCCCAGGGCTACTCAGGTTAGCAACTCCAGAAGGCCACAGGGCAACATCCACACCCCTGCTTTGACCCAACAGGGTTAAACTGGTCTGAAGAGAGAGCAGCCCCTGATCCCCAACCCTGGGGCCTGTTGCACCTCACCTGCCCACTCCACTGAGTCGTGGCATGCTCCCTCACCCCCACCCCATGCCCTGCCTGTGATTGCCCTGAACTCACTACCATGGTATCCTCACGGAGTATTTGCATCCATGTCTCTACATGGGGAGCAGTGGGAGCATGTCTTTCAGCTCGGAGATGACCTCTTGTGCATGGGGGCCCAGGTGTGCAACGAGTTTCCCATGCCCAGTGGCAGTACTGCGGGCTCTGAAATCTTGGCTTCTCATCTAATCACAGGCAGAGGCAACTAATGTGGATGGAGAAGAAGTCATGGTGTAGTTCCTGTTGCCTTTCTGTGGCCAGCCCAGGCACCCACAGAAATGGGCCCCTCTGTGCTGTGGTGCTTGCTCCCGACCTAGCCCCCCCGACCAGCCCACTGAGCCAACCACTGTTACCCCCCGCAACGGGACCCTGCACCTAGCATGGGTCATGAGGAACCCCTGGCCGGGGATCAGCACATACCAGGGCTGGGCTCCGTGTCTGGGTCCAGCTGTCAGTCGGATGTGCCAGCTGCACCGGCCAGGCGCCCCGCACCACATGGGGGTGGCTTCTAGTGTTACCATGTCACTCCTGTTACCATTTCACTCCTTTAAACTCTAGGCCTCGGCCTTGGGCTGGGGCTTGTGTTACCCCATGTCAGCCCTGCCTGTCTCCATGCATGGGGCTGGGCTGGCTGAGGAAGGTGGGGGGCAGTGAGGGGAAATACTGTGTTTTAAATACCATTAAGTGTTGATGTGGCTGTTTGAGTTGAGGGGGGCAGGGGGCTGCTGCATTCATGCATGTAGGCCAGGCCCAGGGCATCTGCTCACGGGGCTGACCCAGCTCCCACCAGTGGGTTTGCAGACAGTCTTGTTCCCCCACTGAGTGCCTGGTACATGTGGAGCCCTGCTGGGACCAGGAGGTTACAAACAGTCTAGCAGGAGCCCTGGCTGGGTCATCAGGGAGCCAGGGTTTGGCATGAGCCATCTCGGGGACCTGGTGCGATGTTGCTCATCCATGTCCTGGGCCCCATTTGTTGCCCCTTGTCTCCCTGTGGTTAGCCTACCTGGCCAGTTGTACATGCGTGCACACCCCAGGGGCAGGGAGGGGCTGCTGTGGGCTTCCCACCCCCTTCCCATGAGGGTCCGAAGGAAGGGAACTGCTCAAGGCAGCCACCAGCCTTTCTCAGCTCTCCTGATCCGTGCTAGCCCCTTGCTACTGCCCATGTCTGCCTTGTCCTGTGCCCTTCCCTGGGCAAAGGGAGCCAGCCCCCCGCCCAGCATCCTTGCCTGGTGTAGTCTGAGCAGCCTTGGACTTTGGGCTGTTGCCATGGAAACAGCGCTGGCATTGGCTGCCAGGGGACAGCGACAGGGAGGTGACTCCCTGCAAAGGCAAATGCAACCTGGCCCCTCTGGGTTGGGGGGCACAAGTTCGAATTCCCCCACATGCCTGTTGCTCCTGCTGTGCCTGTGCCGCTTCTGATGCCATCAGAGGGGCTGCAAGGGGGGCTAGAGTGGGAGTGGGGGGGTCTCTGGCTGAGACCAGGTAGGGTCTTGTTCCCAGACCAGGCCCGGACTCAGGGGTCTGGGATAGGCTGAGCCATTAACACGCTTTGACTAGAAAGAGCAGGGTACTTGGCACCTGGTAGCAGAGCCTCCTGCCCCTGGGACATGCCCTCATCCTGCTTCCATGTGACAGCCCAGGCAAGGGCTCTGTGCACCCTGCAAGGTACCAGCCGGGCACATGACTCTAGCCTGTTCCTGCTGCCCATGGGGTGGGGGCAGACAGAGCAGGTACAGAAGCACAGATGGAGGCCTGCACCCCACTACAACCTGGGGGGGGGCCCTGAGGCTGCCTCTTGGGACCAGACGTGGCCAGAGGTTGCTTTTGTGGCTTAGGATGTCGTGAAGGAGGTGGGTGACACTGGGGGCTCCTGGCAGCCTCCTTCCTGGTGTGGGAGCAAGGCATGGGAGCCAGGGAGTGGCTGAAGCCACCCCATCCCCTCACTTGCCCGTGAATGTGCCCACCCAGTTGCTCGGTGTCTGATTTCCAGCCCAGGCCTGACCCCTGCCCTTCCTGGCCCACCCCTGCCCTTTCATCTCCCCGCAACATTTGCTGGGCCCCCGGCCAGGCGGCTCTGGGTTTGATGTGCGGATGGGGGCAATAAACGACCCCCTGCTGATGCCCGTCCCTGCCTGTGCTGCTTTTTATCTGCAGCAGGGTTAGCGGTACTGGTCTAAGACATAAGCAGACAAGGTTCTTTGGGTCAATGTGATATCTTTTATCAGACCAAATGAACAGTTGGAAAAATAATGGTCATTGCCACCTTTCGGGCATGAGCCCCCTTCTTCAGGAATAGAGAGAGCCTGCCGGTGACAGGATCCTCACTGCCATGCGTTTGCATTTGCATTTCCACAGTCTTGTGTTTTCCATTTTGGCTTCTGTTCTACCCAGGAGAGTGCACAAATCACTGGCAGACTCTCCCTGTGCCTGAAGAAGGGCTAGCTGGCAAAGAACGTTTTTTCTAACTTTTTTAGTTTGTCAGATAAAAGAGATTGCGTCTACCCAAAGACCCTGATCTGCAGTAGAAGCATTTGTTACCTGCGTCAGGGATGGGGAGTGGCAAAGAGGGGGCTGTGCCAACCTGGCACCGCAGGGAGGAAGGAAGGGGTGGTGCTGTCCTGCAGAGCACGCCTGGCTCCTTCCTGGCACCGGGGCATCAGTTCCAGCCCCAGCACCACCACCCCGCTCTGGCCTGAGTGGCTTGCCTTGGGGGTAGGGAGTCCCAGGCATCCCTGCCCTGCCAGGGAGAGCTGAGGCTGGAAGTGGTGGCCCAGCAGGGTCCAGCTGGCAGTCCAGTCAGTGGTTAGGGTCTCCCAGGAGTCCTCCCTTCTGAGCCTTGGTTTCCCCACAGGGAGGGTGCTGGGGGAGCTGCTGTGGGCAGTGCTGCTGTGGGACAGGGTGGAGGCAAGTGGCCCTGTCCTGGCCCAAGCCTGGGTGCTCTGGTCTGCTCTGGGTCCCTCCTCCACCAGCCTAGTCTTTTCCCCATCCTGTGGGGCCAGCTCAGCACCCCATGGGCCTGACTCATCCGCCCATGGATCCGACCAGGAAGCCACTGACCCCGGTCACGGCCTCGCCAACTTCCGGCTTCCCACAGCCAGCCACACACCCCCAGTGAGGGCCGCCCACGCCTGCCTCCTTGCTCCGTGACCCCTGCAGTGGGGGCTGGGCTGGAGCTCCCATCCCCCAGGTCCCAGAGCAGCACTGAGTTGTGGGGAGAGGAGCTCCACACGCAGCCCCTCTCCCACGTCTGTGACTGTGCTGAGCAGCGGCCTTGGCCTGCCTCAGTTTCCCCAGTTCACAGGCAGGTGTCTCCCAAGGCAGGAGGATGTAGGGGTGGGAGTCGGGGTCAGAGGCCTGCTTGGGCTGCTTCTCCTGGCCCCTTGGCCCTTCCCCAGTTCAGCCATGGGTGCCACGGGGCAGCAGGACACAGCCCATCCCAGCCAGCCAGGTGTGGGTGGAGGGGACACCGGTGTTCCCTGCGCTGTCAGAGCTGCCTGGACTTTCACCCACATCTCTGGAATTCATTAGGCTGAGAGGGGGGAAGAGCTTTGTGTGTGTGTAAGTGCATGTGTGCATGTGGCTATGTTCCTATATGTGTGTGCGCATGTTTGAGCATGTGAGAGCACAAGTGTGCATGTACACAGCTGTGTGTTAGTGTGCATGTGCACATGCCTGCATAGGTGGAGCATATGCACACTTTTGCATGCATGTGCGTGTGCATGCCTGTGCCCTTTGGCATCTCCATGTGCATAATGGCATGTCTACATGAGGGAAGATGTGCATGCACCCACCCCTGCATGTATGTTGGGGGGGTGCATATGTGCACAGGCTCCCTCTGGTTCCTCTTTGCATACCTGGCTGCTTGTACACATGTGGGTGTGCATGTGCCTGTATGTATGTGTGCATGCACATGGGTGCCCCTTCCTGCCGCTCTCCATCTCTGCTTTCTGGGAGGGTGGAGTGTGTACATACATGCATGTGCATGCTCTGTGGCTGTGTGCAGCTCACACCTGGAGTGGGCGACACCAAGCCCAGCTGCACACAGGCTCTGCTGGGAGGGCAGGGGGCCAAGCCCCTTTCCTCCACCCCGCCTCGCCTCCCCCACCCCCATACCTGGTCCAGGGCCCAGCGGAAGTAGGAGTGGATTCGGCTGCTCCATAACGAGGAATTCTATGTGAGCCTGGAAATGACAGGGGTAGGGGGGGCAGGAGGTGGGGCTGGGGCTCTGGGCTAGGGGGGCAGATGCCCTTAGTACTGCCCTGTGCCCTGCTGTGTTGGGCTCAGCAGTCTATGCCCCACCCCCCATAGTCCCAGCTGGACCTGGAGCCCCCCCACCCACTATGTGTGCCGGCAGCTGCAGCCCCCTCCCCAGTACTGGTTGCATTTCATCCATTGTGGGGGCGGGGGGATGTCCCATCTTGCCTGCATGTTTCAAGGGCCTGCCTGGGTCATAGTTTCATAGTAGCTAGAGTAGGAAGGGACCTAGGTAGATCATCTAGTCCGACCCCCTGCCTTGGCAGGAAAGAGCACCGGGGTCAGATGACCCCGGCAAGGTGCTCATCTAACTTCCTTTTAAAAATCCCCAGGCTAGGAGCCTGCACCACTTCCCCCGGAAGCTGGTTCCAGGCCCTAGCCGCCCTGACTGTGAAGTAGCACCTCCTAATATCTAATCTAAACCTACCCTCCGCCAGCTTGTGACCGTTATTCCTGGTCACTCCTGGCAGCGCACGGGGGAACAGGGACTCCCCCAATACCTGCTGATCCCCCCTGACCAGTTTGTAGCAGGCCACAAGGTCCCCCCTTAACCTTCTCTTGTGGAGGCTAAACAGGTTCAGGTCCCGTAGCCTCTCCTCATAAGGCCTGCCCTGCTGACCCCTGATCATACGAGTGGCCTCCTCTGGACTCTTTCCATATCGTCCACGTCCCTCTTGAAGTGCGGTGCCCAGAACTGGACGCAGTCCTCCAGCTGCGGCCTGACCAGTGCCGCATAGAGGGGGAGGATCACCTCCCTGGACCTGCTTGAGATGCATCTGTGGATGCATGACAGGGTACGGTTGGTCTTCTTGACTGCCTCCCCACACTGCCGGCCCATGTTCATCGTGGAGTCAATGACGACTCCAAGATCCTTTTCCGTCTCCGTGCTGGCAAGAGGGGAGTTCCCCAACCTGTAAGTGTGGTGCCGGTTCTTCCTCCCCATGTGCGACACCTTGCACTTATCAGTGTTAAACCCCATCCTATTCTCATCCGCCCACCGTTGCAACCTGTCAAGGTCAGCTTGTAGCCTATTGCACCCTTCTAGTGCACCCACATCCCCCCACATCTTAGTGTCATCAGCAAACTTGAACAGGGTGCTTTCTACCCCCTCATCCAAGTCACTGATGAAGATGTTGAACAGTGCGGGCCCGAGGACCAAGCCCTGCGGGACCCCACTGCCCACATCCTTCCAGGTCGAGAAGAAACCATCCACTACCACCCTCTGGGTGCGGCCCTCCAACCAGTTGGCGACCCATTTGACTGTGTGGGCATCGACACCACAGTCTCCCAGCTTTTTGATGAGGACAGGGTGAGAGACAGTGTCGAAAGCCTTCCGGAAGTCCAGAAAGACTACATCCACAGCAACCCCTGCGTCTAATGATTTGGTGACCTGATCGTAAAAGGCCACCAGGTTGGTCTGACAAGACCTGCCACTGATGAACCCGTGTTGGTTGCCCCTGAGCATGCATTCCCCCGCAAGGCCCTCCTGGATGTGTGCCAGGATAATTTTTTCAAAGAGCTTACCCGGGATTGAGGTCAGACTAACTGGCCTGTAATTTCCCGGGTCCTCTTTTTTTCCCTTTTTGAAGATAGGGACCACATTGGCCCTCTTCCAGTCCTCCGGCACCTCACCAGAGCACCACGAGTGCTCATAGAGCCGCGCCAGGGGTCCCGCAATGACCTGGGCATGCTGCACTTGGCACAGTATGGGCACCACCCGGAGCCAACACGGGAGAAGCAGGTGCCAGGCTGGGCCTGCGGGGCTGCAGCTGGGCCTGGGACAGGGCATTGTACCCCGCCCCACCTAGGACTGAAGTATGCAAGGGGTGTAGGCCTGCGTGCACACATTGTGTCCTAACATGGGTGTGCATGTGGGTTCCCATCGGTCACGGGCCCCAGCCTTGCAGGCAGATGTGGCTCTGTGCCCCCAGGGAGCCCGGATTCCCAATTTGCTGCGGCCGGGGCATGACTCAGGCTTGGAGCTGGGGCTGGGCGGGGGCATGGTGTTCTCACACCTCCGCCCTGGAGATGGAGGGGGCACGGTTGGGCTCTCCCCAGAGCTGGCTGCAACCTCCCCTCCTGGCCTGGCCTGGCCTGGCCTGGTTCCCAGGTGTCGGGGCAGGAGGTAAGGAAGGCCCCATGTCCTAGGGAGGGGGCAGCAGTGGGGCTTGTCCTGGGGATTTGTACCCCCTGCCCCAGGCCTGGGGGGTAGGTGGCATCAGGATGGTGGGTGAGCACGGAGCTGCTGTTTCAAGTGAGGCCTTGTGACAAGTGTGCTTGCATGCTGCCCAGGCACTGGAGAGCTCCTGGGGAGAGGGTCTACCATGCTCCCAGGTGGCTGGGAGAGGCATCACAAGCAGGAGGGCACAGGGGATGAGTGCAGAGGGCACCACACCCCCATGTGCCCCGTCCCTGCCCTGTCATCACCCTGGTTTCAGGTGTTTATGTATGCTGGGGGGGCGGGGGAGACGTGGCTGTGAGTCTCCCCTAGGGCGGAGGGGTCCCAGTTGGCTGAAGGCTCCTGGCTCTGCCCAAGCTCCGGCTGCAGCTCTGGGGCCAAACCATGCCCCCTCCCCACAGCAGAAGCCACCCAGACTGGGCAGCTCCCAGGTGCTCCCTAACACATCACACATGCACATGTGTACACACTCCTGCAACCTCGTGCACACAGCCCCTAACTGAACACGTGCACACACAATGTCTGCATGTGTGCTTGCCCACGCAATGCCCACATGCCCTCACAGAGCACGTGTGCCACGCAGATACTGTCAAACCACGCATGCACACATGCATCAGCATGGTGTGCATGCACACGCTTTCTCTGTACACCTCCCTCCCCCCCACCTCCTGGCCGAGCTGTCAGCACTTGGCCGAGGCCCAGCGCGGGCTCCCGGGCCGGATGACTTCATCCCGGCATGTCAGATGTTCCATGTGCTCCAGCGGCTTCCCCCACCCCCGCGCGCCGACCCCGCGGGGCGCCTGGCCGAGCCAGGGCGGGCGGGAGGTGCTGGCCCTGCCACGCACAGGCCACAGGGAACCCCACACAGAGGGGCCTGGCCGGGGGACAGGGACACAGCAAGAGTCAGTCTATGTGCATGCACGTGTGCAGCTCTGTCTGCTTGAACACATGTGCCCCTGCTCAGTGTTCACACAAGAGCCAGAGGACCCACAGGCCCTGTCCTCCAAGTGGTGCCCATGTGTGTCATGTACATGTTTGCATGTGCATGCCCCCCCGATGTGCATGGGAGGGACTGCATGTGCACACGCACCACACATACGGCGCATGCCTTCCTGCCTAGGCAGCTGTGTGGGCAAGCACATCATGCACATGTGTTGGCCCGTGGGGAGGCAGGTGTGTATGGGGCATGGGCCCGCACTGTGCATGCATGTGCATCTGTGCGGTTCCATGTGAGCATCAGTGTGTCATGGTGTGTTAGTGCGTGGCTGGGGGGGGTTGTAGGTGTGTCAGGGTCTGCACGCACATGCTGGTGTGTGGCTGTCAGGGTCAATGCATGGCTGGTGTGTGTGTTGGGGTGTAAGTGCATCAGGATCTCTGTGTGTGCAAGTGCTAGTGTGTGGTGTGTCAGTGCCAGTGCGTGGCTGATGTGTGTGCATGCCCACCCTTCCCAAGAGCTGCAGGTGCCACTGGGGCCTTTGGGAAGCAGCTCCAGGGCTCAGGGTCAGGCCAGCCATGTGGGGAAACTGAGGCACAGGGGGGACCCTAGCCTGGGGCTTTGTCCATCTTGGGCTTTATAGGCCCCAGCTTTTCCAAGTGCACCCTGCTCTGGGCCAGAGGTCACAAGCCAGCGGGGTGGGGGGACTATTTGATGTCCTCAAGTTTCGCAGTAGTTACCGCCAGTCACTGTGGGCCGCCTGCGGATGGCAGCCAGCGGTGGATGTGGACCCCGCACCCCCGATGGGGTGTGGGGATGGATCCGATGTTAAAAAACCCCTGATGGGGTGGGTCCCGCTGGTCGCTGGGGTTGCTGCTGCTATCATGGCTGGGCTGAGGGACGACCAGCACCAGAAGACATCACTAAAATTGTTGGATGGGGATCTCTTGATGTTTGGCGCTGCTGATGGCAGCAGGGTGGGGGCATGGCAGTGAGTGCACCCCCGTACAGCACAGCCCAACCAACATGGGTGTAGGAGAGCAGCTTCCCTGCGGCCCCAGAACCTGGACCCCATCTCCAGGGGCAGCACAGGGTGTGTGTCCCCCCACCCACCTCCCACGGCGGGTGGCGCACACCAGAGGTGGCTGCAAGTCAGGGTAGCCGGGGGGCACCTGGCACTGCCTCACCCCCAGGGTGCATCCGTGGGGTTTCCCGGTTCCCCATCTGTTTGTCCTGCCCACATCACCCTGTGTTCTGGCAGGAACGGCACGGCCCGGAGCCCGTGGGCCCCTGAGTAACGGCCCCGTGACTCAGGCTGGCTCCTGCATTCCTGGACTTGTATGGTAAAGGCAGCCAGGCTGCCGGCCCCGCTCCGGGAGAGGGGGCCAGGGGGGCCTGGAGCAGCCAGGGAGGCCCCGTGCCCCCCTGGCACCAGCTCTGAACAGCCTCCAGGGGGGCACCCTGGGCAGCGGGTGCAGAGGAGGCTGGGGGGTAGGGGGGTCTCAGGCTTGGTGCAGGGCAGGGGTCACAGGCCTGTGCCCTCATCCAGGCCATGAGGTTCATTGCATGGGCAGCCCCTGGCGTGGGATGACAGTAACCAGGTACGGGCACGGGCAGGGGGGCAGAACGGCCGACAGGCAGGGTCTGGTGCTCAGGACGGGCAAGGGACCGGATCTCGGTAGCCCCCCAGGTGGGGCCATGCCGGCTGCCTGATGCCCCCTGCACTGGGGTAGAGGGGGAGCATGGGGGCCCGATGCCCCCCCGGCACCAAGCACGGGCAGCCCATGGCCTGTCTGCTCCAAGACACCTGGGTTCTGTCCCCATCTCTCACCCTTTCCCTTGCCTTGCCTCAGTTTCCCCCTCATGCAGCAGCTATGGGGGGAGGAACCGGGTGCGGGAGGGATTTCCCGAGGTGGGGGGGGCGGGTTGTGCGGTGGGCGCCCGGTCCATGTAGGGCCTGCGGAGCGGTGAGTCAGGCCGGCCCGCGGCTCGGGCCTGACTCAGCGCCGACGTCTGTAAACACCACCGGGACATGGCCATAATTAGCTGGGGGCACTGCACGCCTGACCCCCAGCTCCCCCCCGCCCCCAGGCCTGGCGCTAGGGCCCAGATGGAGAGGCCTGGGGGTGGTGCACAAAGCATCCTGGGTCCCACATCTACAGACAGGGCTCATGCCCCCCCTGTCCCCCAGCACAGAGTACTCCCAGGGGAAGGGGTCTTGGGGCCCCAGGGAGCCAGTGCCGTGGGGCTGCCCCAGGCTCTGCTCGCCGGCCGGCCCCGGGCAGGAAGCTGGGCGCATTGTTGGGAGCCACCGTCACTTCCCCAGGCAGGAAACGGGCCTTTGTTCCCGGGAATCTGCGCCAGGCCCGGGATGGCCCCCACCCCTGCCCCCCACCCCCGGGCCGAGCATCTGGCCAGGACAGGGAGGGAGCCAGGCCAGGGCCCCGGACAGCACCCGGATGCCTGGGTCCTGCTCCAGGCTCTGGCACTGGCAGCTTCGTGCAGAACCTGGAGTCCCCAGTGTCCTGGGCCCCAGCCCGGTGCCCAAGACACGTGTGGGAGCCCATATGTGGGTGTGTACACGCACAGAGCCAGAGGGATGCGCACACATGCTCACACCAAAGTGGCCTGGGGATGTACATGTGCACATATGCACACACGCAGAACCCAGGCGACTGGGCACAGGCGCTCCAGACTCCTGGTGGGGGGGTGAGGGATGAACACATACACATGCCCAGGATGATGTGCACATGTTCGTGCCCACATAACTGCAACACAGAACCCAGGCATCCAGGACACACATACACACACACACACACACACACACACGTACATATGCACACGCACTCAGACACAATCTGGCCGTCTGGGACAGACACACACACAGAACCCAGGCATCCGGGACAGAGAAACACACACACAGCCAGGATGATGCACACACACGCTCACACCCACTTGGCCCAGGGGACATTAACATGCATACACTGCCCCTCTTATCACAGAAGCCAGGCATCCGGGACACACGCACGCACGCACAGAGCCGGGATGACACACACCTTCTCATACCCACATGGCTCATGGAACATTGCACACACACACACACGCCCTCCTGTCCCCCAGCCCAGCCCTGCACACGCTCCAGGGCCTCTCGCACCGCCCCCCCCCACTCCAGCCCCGGCCCAGATGTGTAGCCCCCCCAGCCCGGCCCTGCCTCTTCCTGGCCTATCCCAGAATTCCCGGCTGCTCCAACATCTGCAAGTCATTGGGGCGCCGGGAGCCGTGCTCCAGCTGTGCCTGCCCTGCCCCTGCCCGGCCCCCGGGATGTGCTCAGCTCCCCCTGCAGCCCCCACGACACGGGACCGCCACACAGGGATGGGGGGGCACCCATGCCCCCCCAGGGGGTCCCCATCTCTGCAGGCCCATGCCCCCTTCATGGAGGAACAGGCTGGGGGCAGGGGGGCCTCCAAACTTGGGGGGTCCGTGCCAGACCAGCCAGGCTGCAGTGATGGAGACAACATAGAGCTCTGCTGGCTTCCAGCCCCAGCTCCCTGCCTCAGTTTCCCTCTGCCTGGACATGCTGTAGGGCCACGCGCCCAGATGCACACACATGTACAGGCATATGCACACACAGCTGCACACACATGTACAGGCATCCGTGTGCCAGTCCACATCCGGCCCCGGCCCCACTGGCAATGGGTTTTGTCAGTAAACACTGCTCTGTTGCTTCCTGCGTTGCCTGCCGCACCACGCCCCCCCCACCCCGGCACAGAGGGACAGACAGGCACAGTTCTCCTATCCCGGGACGGAGGGGTGCACAGGAGTCAAGAGGGAACCCTGATGTGCTTGGAGATGCCCCCCCTCTGCCCTGGTGCCCTCTGCCCCTGCTGGGACAGGGCCTTGCCACGGAGAGTCCCCGCTCTCTGGACACCCAGAGCTGTGGGCAGATGGACTGCATGAAGGGACGTGTCCCCCTCCATGTCCCCCCTTTCCTGCTTCCTCCAGGCCAGGAAACTGCCTGCAGGCAGCAGAGCCACAGCAGCACCTGGCTGGGGAGAGAGGCAGGAGCCCCGGGAGAAGGAGTGTGGTCAGGCCTACATGGCCCCTCTAGTGCCCAGGGAGCGGGGGCCTGGGCCGGGAGATGCTGCCTCCCACCAGTGCCCCCCGGGGGGGGGTAGGAGGGTAGATCTGGGGCCAGGAGACCACAGCTGAGATGCCCCGGGGGCTGGTGGCCTGGGCGGAAGCAAATCCCAGGGCACGTGTGCGCACCTCTGCACACGAGCGTGCTCTCGGGCACCCCTGCCGTGTGGGCAGGGCTCCGAAAGGAGGGGCCGGGGCCGCCAAGGCCCACGCGGCTCGGGGCCGCCGGGCACGGGGGTCTGGCTCCAGCGGGGCAGCCCGGACACCTGGGCCCTATGTCCGGGGGGCGAAGGGGCGGCAGCCGGGTCCCGTCCGGGGCGAGCAGCCGGGTCGCCTAGCCGCCGGCCGCCGGCTGACCCGGCCCCGGCCCCGGCCCGTGCCTCAGTTTCCCCGGCCGGGCCCGGCGCTGCCCCGCAGACTCCTCCCCGCCGTGAGTCAGGCGGGGGCGGGGTGGGAAGCGCCGGCGGCCCCGGGCGGAGGCAGCGCGGCCCCTCGGAGCGCCCAGACCCGCGTCCCGGCCCGGCCCGGCCCCGCCATGCCCCGCTCCCGGCCCCGGCCCCGGCCCCCGGCGCTGCCGCTCCCGCTGCTGCTGCTGCTCCCGGCCGCCGCCGCCTTCAACCTGGACGTGGCGGCCCCCGCCCGGCTCCGCGGCGCCGCCGGCAGCTGCTTCGGCTTCTCCGTGGACTTCTACGAGCCGCG
This sequence comes from Crocodylus siamensis, assembly GCF_052110815.1. NCBI lineage: Eukaryota > Metazoa > Chordata > Crocodylia > Crocodylidae > Crocodylus > Crocodylus siamensis. The sequence continues at coordinate 7,238,955 of NC_143400.1, forward strand.
GCCGAGGGGGTGAGTGCGGCCGGGCCGGGCCGGGCCGGGCGCGGGGCCGGGGGTCCCGGGACCGGCCGCTTCCTGTAACCGGAGCCGCCGGGGGGGGCCGCCGGGAGGGAAGCCAGGCGTCCTGGGCGCCCCTCCCCTCCCGCCGGGGGCGACCCCAGGCACCGGGGCTGTGTGGCCGGGTGGGTAGAGCAGGGCCCGGGGCCCCCGCGTCCCCGCCCCCAGCCCCCAGCCCCGGCTCGACGGGCAGCCCCCCCGCGCGGTGTAGGGGGCTCTGCCCGGCCCGGGGGGGGCAAGGGTGGGCGCAGCTCTGCCCAGGCAGCCGGGACTCCTGGGCCCGTCCGCCAGCTGCGGGACCCAGCCGGAGCTGCTGCCCAGCTCCAAAGTCACAGCTGTGCCTCAGTTTCCCCGGGGCTCAGGGGATCAGCTGGGAAGAGCCCGGCACCCCTGGGGTTAAACGGAGCGGTTGCCCAAGAGCTGGCAGCCTGGGAGCAGGCGCCAAGCCTTGCAGCGGGTGGGGTCGGGTCCGGCACGGCTGTCACGGGTGCGCACACGCATGTGCCCCATGCCCCGGCTGTGTGCCCACCGGCCCCGCCCTGCCCCTCGGGATGGAGCCGCTTCCCCCAGCAGATAAATGCCCCCTGTCCCAGGATACCCTCCTGGGCCGAGCCACCAGCCCTGCCATGGGGGGAAGCTGAGGCATGGAGCAGGGCAGAGCCTTGCCTGGACATCCAGTGCGACGGGGAGGAACCCAGGCGTCCAGGCCCCCGATCCCCACCCCTCCTCCTGGGTCAGGGTTACAGCCCCATGGTGCCCACAGCCCTGGGGCTGCTTGTGTGGGAGGAGGCCTGTCCAAGCAGCTGGGCCCAGGGCTGGGGCTGGCACTGACTCCCCCACCCGGGGGCATCAGGCCACCCCTGTCTGGACCAGCCCCAGACTCCTGTCCCCTGGCCCCCCTGGGCCCAGGGTGCTTGGGGGTCCCCGGCCTCTTGCCTGGGCTCACAGCTGGCTCTAGCTTGGCCCTGCGGGTCCCAATCCTGGTCCTGGCCCTGACCCCCCGCCTCCCCGCTGCTTCTGTGTAGCTGCAGACATAGAACCGGGGACCTATTGTCCCTGCCGACAGGCGGCTTCCTGTTTACACCGACCTGTGCCGGGCAGGATGGGGCCCCCGGTGCAGAGTAAGAGAGGGCAGAGGGCTGCGGGTCGGGAGTGAGGAGCACCAATGGGGCAGGGGGCTGCGGGTCGGGAGTGAGGAGCACCAATGGGGCAGGGGGCTGCGGGTCAGGAGTGAGGGGCACCAGCAGGCGCCAGTCTTATGTTTCCTGCCCCCTTTGCCTGGGGTGGGGGTGAACCAGGCTGATACCGTGCTCGCCCCAGGCAGAGGATGCTGCCAGCTCCCAGAGCTCAGGGACATCTGGGGACACGTCCCTGGGGTCTCAGCCCGTGTCCGGCTGACGGCGCTGTGGCCTCCAAGGCCCCTGCCTGGGCGGTCGGGTGGTCCCAGGGGCTGGACCAGGCCCTGTGCCAGGGAGAGCGGGCGGCTGTGCCAGCACCAGGGCGCATGAGGCACCAGCTCCGGACAGGAGGCAGGCCGGCTCCCGCCCTGTCCCTGTCTCCATGCCTGCCAGCTCTGTCTGTGCCAGGCCCCAGGTGGGGGGTGGGAGGTGACTACAGGGTGTCGGCAGGGTGGCAGCACCCCCTGGTGACCCCACCATCTCCCCACAGCGTCAGTGTCCTGGTCGGGGCCCCCAAGGCCAACACGAGCCAGCCCGACGTGACGGAGGGCGGCGCCGTCTTCTACTGCCCCTGGCCCCCCAGCGTGGGCAACTGCACCCCCATCGCCTTTGACCGCACTGGTACGGGGGCTGCAGGCCTGGCTGGGGGGGCAGGTGGCTGCGGGTCTGGAGTGAGGGGCAAGGGCAGGGCTGGGGGGCAGGGGGCTGTGGGTTGGGGTTGAGGGGCACCGGCAGGGCGGGTGGGGGTGGGCGGCAGAGGCAGTGCCGGTCCCCGGCAGCTCTGGGGCTTCCCCGGCCACGGGATCCCAGCAGGCGCCCGCGGGCTTGGCTGGCCTGGCTGGCTCAGGGCCAGGGGCTTCCCTCGGCTCCGCTCGGCCCTGCCGATCCCAGCGCGGCCCCCCCCACGGCCCCCCCAGCCCGGCTGGGCACCAGCGTCAGGCTCTGTTAATGATCAACTGCCCCTGGCGCGGGGGGCGGGGGCTGGCTGGGGGTCAGGGCAGGCCAGGGGGGCCTGGGTTGAGGGCGGGGGGGTCGAGGGGTGCCGGAGCTGTGGGGGGTTGCGCTGGGCTGGGGGGGCTGTGCATGTGTCCTAGCCCCCTTGCTGGTCCTCAGGGCCGCGGCAGGAGGAGGTTCCCGGCAATGGCTCAGCCGTGGAGTTCAAGTCCCTGCAGTGGTTCGGTGCCACGGTGCGAGCGCACGGCAGCTCCATCTTGGTGAGTGTGGGGAGGGCTCGGGCTGGGGGGACAATGGGGGGGCCATGGCCTGGCACTGACCCCCGTGGCCCCCAGGCCTGCGCCCCCCTGTACAGCTGGAGCACCAAGAAGGAGGAGGCGGCACGGGAGCCCGTGGGCAGCTGTTACCTGGCCACCGGCAACTTCAGCGCCTTTGTGGAGTACGCGCCCTGCCGCTCAGGTACCGGTGGAGGGGCTGGGGGCTTGTGGGAGGGGGCCTAGGGGCAACCCCCCCAGCCCCACACTCACAGTTTTGCCCCCACAGACCACAACGCGCCTGAGGGGCAAGGCTACTGCCAGGGCGGCTTCAGCGCCGAGTTCACCAAGGTGAGCCCCCCATGACCCCTCCTGCCTGACCCCCACGGCCCCCTGAGCCTGCCTGTGGCCCCCTACACCCTCTGAGCCTGCCTGCCACCCCCTGCATGCAACCCCCCACCCACGTGCGGGGACTGCTGGGCCCTGCCTCCGGTGCCCCCGGTGCTCACGGGGCCGCTCTCTCTGCAGACGGGGCGGGTGCTGCTGGGAGGCCCCGGGAGCTACTACTGGCAAGGTGAGACCCCCCCCCCCCCATTTCCATCCTCTGCCCCCCCATTCAGAGCCCCCCTTCTCCTACTCTCCAGCTACCCCCCTCCCACCCTTGGGCTGCCCCTGGGTACCCCACTCCGGCTCTGAGCGCTGTGCCCCCCCAGGCCAGGTGATCTCGGCCACGCAGGAGCAGATCCGCAATGCCTACTACCCCGAGTACTTCATCCTGGAGGTGACTGGGCAGCTGCAGACACGCCAGGCGGCCGGCACCTACGACGACAGCTACCTCGGTGAGCGGGGCGGTGGGGGGCAGCAGCAGCCCCAGGGGCCTGCGGGGGCAGGACCCCGGTGTCTGGGCCCCCCTGCTTCAACCCCTGGGATCCCACTCGCCTCCCAGAGCTGGGAGAGAGCCCAGGTGTCCGAGTCCCCAGCCCGTCCCCATGCCCCCTCCTCGCATAGTGATGCCCCAGGCTGCTGCCCAGCGACTATTCCCCCCGCTCGGTGGTTTGGGGGGTGGGGGTGCCATGTTGTGGGGTGCGGGGGTGGGTACGGGGAGGCCATGGCTGGGGTCTCACTCTGACTCCTCTCCCCCCCCCCCCCCCAGGGTACTCGGTGGCTGTGGGTGAGTTCAGTGGAGACTCCAACGAAGGTAAGAGCCGGGGCCAGGGCCAGGGCAGGGGGTCCCTGGGTGCCCCCTTTGTGGCTGGTGGGGGGTACAGGCAGGGGGGCCAGAGCCCAAGCTGCTGCCCAGGGTGCAGGGGGGGCATCAGGTGCCCGCAGGGGCTGGGGTCTGAGGTGCCCCATCCCAGCTGGGGGCTTCGACCCCCCCCCGCCCCATGCACACACGCACGCGCCTGCTGAGCCATGCCGTGGCCCCGGCCCGGCCCGGCCCGGCCCGGCCCGGCCGTGGCCCCTTGTGAAACCATGTCTCTGCCCCACAGACTTCGTGGCCGGCGTGCCCAAGGGGAACCTCACCTATGGCTATGTAAGACCGGGCACCGCTGCGGGGGCTGGGCTTGGGGCTGGGGGCGGCCTCCGGGGTGGGGGGTCCAGGCTGGGGCCCTGGAGACGTGGATCTGCCCCTGCGGAGGTGCCCGGAGCCACGGGGCCCCGCCCGGGAAGCCGGGCCGCCGCCTGACGCAGCCCCTGGCCCCCCGCCAGGCCCAGATGTGCAATTCCTGTTGCTCTCCCTGTTTCCACGGCAACGTGGCCTGGGCTGGGCCTGGACTCCTGGGTCCTGGCTCCGCTGTGCCGGGCGTGGGGCAGGGCCGGGCCGGGGCTGGGACTCTGGCCGCGGCCGGGCAGAGCGGCCTGGGCCGCACCCCGTGCTGTGCCTCAGTTTCCCCTCTCAGGGCCAGGGGCCAAAGCGGGCTGGTGACGGGGCTGTTGCCTCTGCAGGTCACGATCCTGAACGGCTCTGACATCCGGTCCCTGTACAACTTCTCCGGGGAGCAGGTGAGTGCCAGGGCCAAGGCGGGGGCACGTGATGCCAGACCCCGCTGGGCTGTGCCCTCCCACCTTAGCAACTGCCTGGCAGGGGGGGGACACCCATGTGGCCCCCCACAGTGGTCTGCTGCCAGCTTCTGATGCCCCCCCCCCGCCGTGCCTCTGCAGATGGCGGCATATTTCGGCTACGCCGTGGCTGCCACCGATGTCAACAGTGACGGGTGAGTGTGTTCTGGGGGGGTGCATGTACCACCCCAGCCTGCCCCCCACCACTCAGCTCATATAGCCCTTGGCCCCCTGGGGTAGTTGGCAGGGGGAGTCCTGGACTGGGGGTGCCCATGGCCGAGAGCTCAGCTGGGCCTGATGCCCCCTCCCCACCCCCCACAGCCTGGATGACCTGCTGGTGGGGGCACCACTGTTCATGGAGAAGACGGCGGACGGGCGGGTGCAGGAGGTCGGCCGGGTCTACCTGTACCTGCAGCAGGCACACGGCATGGAGCCGCAGCCCCACGCCGTGCTCACCGGGACGCAGGAGTTCGGGCGCTTCGGCGGTGCCATTGCTCCCCTGGGGGACCTCGACCAGGACGGCTACAACGGTAGGTGCCGCAGGGGCCAGGCTGGGCGACCGGGGCTGCACGCAGGGCCGTGGCTCCGTATGGCCGTGCCTGCGTCTGCCCAGGCCCACGTGTCTGCAGGCATGCGCACAGGTGTGCGTGTGCCTGCGCGTTTGCATGCGCATTCCTGCATATGCGTGTCTCCGGGCATTTGCCCAGGTCCACAGGGGTGTGCACACTTGCGCACAGGTCTGCATCTGTGACACGTGCATAGGGCCAGATAGGTCCATGCTTGTGCATGAGTGTGCTGCCAGTGCACTGGCGTGTGAGCATCTGTCGCCCCCTGGTGGCTGCTGCGGGGCTGTGCCAGGGTTGGCCAGGCCCGCTGGGATTTAAAGGGCCAGCGCCGCGTGGGTGGTGCGGGTGAACCCTGCGGGCAAGTGCCCTGACTGTGCGTCCCACAGACGTGGGCGTGGGGGCGCCGTTCGGAGGCGAGGCCCAGCAGGGCGTAGTCTTCATCCACAACGGGCAGTCAGAGGGGCTGCGCCCGGAGCCCTCCCAGACACTGAAGGGCCTGTGGCCCCCTGGTCGCACCCCCGACTTTTTTGGCTTCTCCCTGCGCGGTGCCAAGGACCTAGACGGCAATGGATACCCAGGTATGGGGGCACCAGCCCCACCATGCCCATACCCAGCCTCTGCAGCCTGGGCAGGGCCACGTGCAGCACCACCCTGCCCCCCACTGCATTCCCCCAGCACTGAGCTCTGTCTCTACCCCCCCACAGACCTCATTGTGGGCGCCTTTGGCGTGGACACGGCCGTCGTATACAGGTGGGTGCTGGGGTTGGTTTGTTTTTTTTTTTTGGGGGGGGGGGCAGTGCCACTTGTCCCTTGGCATGCCCCTTACCCGGGGTCCCCCAGCCCCCCTCACCTCCCTAACCACCACCCCTCGTCACCACTACAGGAGCCGCCCCATTGTCCACGCCATCGCCTCCCTCAGCATCTACCCCACCATGTTCAACCCCGAGGAGCGAACCTGCACCCTGGAGGGCACCGACACCCACGTGGCCTGGTAAGTATGGTGGGAACCCAGGTGTCCTGGCCCCTTTCCAGCCTATGGGCTGGGGGGGACTCCCTTCTGACCCACCCCCAGCCGCCAGGGTTGGGGTGGTGGCTGCGTTCCTCCCCAGAGGCGGTTGCAGCGAAGGGCCGGGGAGGCCCGGGGGGCCTCCAGCCCCCGCTGCCGGCTGCTGTTGCAGCATGGGGCCGCCCCCCGCGGCTCTGGGGGGGTCCCCGCCGGGGGGGTTTATTTATAGCAGCCGAGTTGATCGGTCGCACAGCAACGGCTTTGCTGGCAGCCGGCCCGAGGTGCTGAATGAGCAATTGTGCGGCCGCGCCGGCAGCTGGAGGGGCCGCGGGAATGCGGGGGTCCCCCCCCCAGCTCCCACCCTCCCAGCTGCTGGGCTCCCTGGCCCGGCCCCTTTTCATCCAGCTTGGCTGCCCCCCCCACCTTCCTAGCCTGTAGCTGTGCCTCAGTTTCCCTGCAGTACAAGGAGGGGGGAGGGGGGGGACTGGACCCTGCTTACAGCCTCCCTTCACCCCCCAGCATCAACCTGAGCTTCTGCCTCAACGCCTCAGGGAAACACGTGCCTGACCTCATCGGTGAGTGGGGTCGGGGGAGCCTCCCCGTGCCCCTGGGGGGTGGGGCTCAGTCTAGGTTTGAGGGCAGGCAGGACTCCTGGGTCCTGCTCTGGGGGGCTCCCGGCAGGTGCCCTCTGCCCACTCCCTGCCCCCGCCCTGCCGCCCCCCCAGACTTCACAGTGGAGCTGCAGCTGGACCGGCTGAAGCAGAAAGGGGCAGTGAAGCGGGCACTCTTCCTCCGCACCCGCCAGCCTGTCCTAGACGTGCCCCTGCAGGTGCCCAATGGTGCTGTCGACACCTGTCGCGAGATGAAGATCTACCTGCGGGTGAGCCCTGGCCCCCTGCCTGCCCCTGCCCCTGGCTCCTGGGCACTGCCGGGGTCCCTGCGGCTCCCGTGACGCCCCCGTTCCTGTACCTCTAGAACGAGTCGGAGTTCAGGGACAAGCTGTCGCCCATCCATGTGGCGCTGACCTTCCGCCTGGACCCCCACGCCGCCCCCGATGCCCACGGGCTGCAGCCCATCCTCCACTACCTGGCCCATGACCGCATCGAGCAGAAGGTGGGAGCTGGGGGGCATCTGGGGTAGGGGGGACACCCTGCAGGGATCCCTGGGACCCTCCTTGGGTCTGGGGGGTCCATGGGAGCCCCCCATGGATCTGGGGGGGGTCCCCCACTGGATGGGGTGGGCATCCTCCTGCCCCCCACCCCACCCCAGCCTGATGCCTAAGAGACCCTCACCCCTCCTGCCTTTTCCTGCTCCCCCCCAGGCTCAGATCCAGCTGGACTGTGGGGAGGACAACATTTGCGTGCCTGACCTGCAGCTGGAAGTCTTGGGGTACAGTGAGGGGGCACGAGGGTGGCAAGGTGCTGATGGGGGGCAAAGGCTGGGAGGGTTCGGGGGGCTGCAGTGTCTCTCACACCCCCCCCACCCCCGGCGCCACAGGGAGCAGCGGGTCGTGTACCTGGGGGACAAGAACGCGCTGAACTTGACCTTCCACGCCCGCAACCGCGGCGAGGGCGGCGCCTACGAGGCCGAGCTGTGCGTCACACTGCCCCCCGAGGCCGAGTACTCGGGCATCATCCGCGACCACGCGGTAGGTGGGGGGTCACAGGCTGTAGGGACCTCTGGGCTGGCGGCAGAAGGGAAGGTCCCTGCTCCCCCAGCAGGCAATGGAGCCGGAGGACCTAGGCACGTGGCCCTGTGGCGTGGCACACACTGGGAGGGCAGTGCCCAGCCCCCCCCCACCATCATTTGACTGCATCTCTGCCCCCCAGAACTTCACCAGCCTGAGCTGCGGGTACGAGTTGCAGAATGGGACCCGGCTGGTGGTGTGTGACCTGGGCAACCCCATGAAGGCCGGTGCCAGCGTGAGTTTTTGCCATGCACCCATGGGGCTGGGGAGCGCTGGGAGTAGGGCTGATGCTGTGGGGGCAGGGGGCAGTTGCCAGCCGCCAGGGGTAGTGCGTGGCTCTGACCCCACGTGTCTCCCCAGCTGCGGGGCGGGCTGCGCTTCACCGTGCCTCACCTCCGCGACACCCGCTCTACCGTCCAGTTCGACTTCCAGATCCGCAGGTAAGGGCCTGACCCCAGCCCCGGGCACTGTGGGGGCTGCTCCTGTGTCCAGCTGGCAGTGCCCCTGGGCACCCCCTGTCCCAGCCCATTGGAGCCGCGGGGGGGTCCGGGCCTGGCCCGCCCGTGATGGCACTGCTGTCTCTGCAGCAAGAACCAGAACAACTCCCAGAGCGACTTGGTCGAGTTCTCGCTGCAGGTCCGTGCTGCTGCCCGCGTCTCCACCCACGGGTGAGTGCCCGCCCCGAACTCAGGGGCCGCTGTGTGGGGAGGGGAGGGGGCCCCGTGGCCCCCCGTGCTGACACCCACCCCCTGCAGGGTATCCAAGCCTGAGGCTGTGATCTTCACGGCTGGTGGGCAACCGGGACGAGAGCCCCAGAGGGAGCAAGACGTGGGGCCTGAGGTGCAGCATGTCTACGAGGTGGGTTGTGCCCCCCCCGGACTGGGTGGTCAGGGTTTGCAGAGGTGCAGGGGGCTGTGGGGCTGTCTGGAGTGGGGGGTACTATCTGTCTGTCTGTCTGTGGGGTGATATGGGGGCGTCTGTCTATCCTGGGCCAGTCCTGAGGGGTTCCCCCTGGCCATGGGGCACAGCTGGGCACAGACCACCCCCCTCATCTCCTCCGGCAGCTGGTGAACGAGGGGCCCAGCACTATCAGCCAAGGTACCCTGGAGCTGAGCTGCCCCCTGAGCTACCAGGGGCGCCAGGTGCTGTACGTCACGCGCTACGTGGCGCCCGGCAACTGTACCTCCAGCCACCCCATCAACTCCCTGCAGCTCCAGGTGATGGGCGCTCTGTGGGCGGAGGGGGGAAGGGCACAGGCACTGTGGGCTGCACCGGGTCAGGGGCATGGGGGGTCAGGAGCTCCAGGGGTTTCCCAGCAGCCCCTGCCCCCCCCATCCAGGGTGGTGGAGCCATGGCCAATGTGACTAGGTTGTGTGTCCCTCCTGCCTTTGTCCCAGTGGGGGTTTTTTGGCAGGGGGGCACAAGTCCAACTCTGTCTTGGGTCCCCCGGTGCCCCCCCAACACCTTCTCTGTGTCCTTTGCAGCTGGAGCACAGCCCGGCACCTCCCAGCCTGGAGCAGCATTTCCTGCAGCGCCGGGACACGCGTGGCGGGGGAGCTCCCGGTGCCCCCCACCCACTGGTAAGTGTGTCCCTCCACCCCTTCCCCATGTCCTAATGCCCAGATCCTGAGGCCAAGCAGCAGCTCCCAGCCCACCCCCCTAGCTCTGAGACCACCCCCCTTGGGCTGTGTTCTCAGGGCAGCAGCACAGGCTCAGCCTTGCACATGGCCGTGTCCCACCCCAGACTTGGGCACATTCTGGTCCCACATTGCTACCCCCAGCCCCTGCTGTACCCTCTCCCTATTGCCCAAAGGTTGGGGGTTGCACGGGACCCAGAGCTGACATCGGGCAGGCCTCCGGGTGCTCTCCCCACTGACCCAGGGCCCCTCTATTCACAGCGGTGCTCTGAGGCCGAGTGCTTCCAGCTCCATTGCCAGGTGGGGGTGCTGCAGCGGCAGCAGCGCGTCACCCTGCGCCTGCACTTCCGGCTCTGGGCCAACACCTTCCACCAGGTGAGTCTGGACCTCCCCCTCCAGACCCCTCCCCAGTCCTGCCCCATCCTCTGCCCCTGGGGACCAGTGCTGAGAACTGCTCACGGCCCCAGAGCTGGAGAGAGCTCCACAGAGCCTCCCCTTGCCCCCAGCCCATGGCACCTGCCCTGCTCCTGCCCCATGCTCAGCTCCCCCGCCCCTGAGGGGCCCAAGGTGAGCTCCTGGCCCCTGCACCCTCCAGCTCCACAGCCCCTGGCTCCACATCCATATACTCCAGCGGGTACGAGGAGGGCAGCTATGATGGTCCCAGCCCAGGGTGCCATGTTATGGGTGGGGTATCTGGGAGCCCCTTGCCTGCCCCTGGCTGTGTCTGCACTGCACCCACCCTCTCCTGGGGGCCTGCTCCCGCAGAAGGAAGGCCAGCCGACAGCACTGCAGTGCGAGGCCTCCTACCAAGTGCTGCACATGCCCTACCGCATCCTGCCTCAGCACTACCCAAGTGCCGCGCTTAAGGTCAGTGCCAAGGGCATGGGGGCACCTTGGGCCTGGGGGAGGGGGCAAGGGACCTCTTGGCATTGCCTGGCTGTGGGAGGGGAATGCAGCAGGGGGGCACTGTGAGGGCAGGGGGCAGCTGGGACAACCCAGCAGGCCCATTGCCACCCTGCTGATGGGGTTGGACCAGCAGCCAGGCCCGTTCCACCCTAGAGCTGGCTGCATTTTAGTGCTGTGTGGAGCTCAGGCCACAGTGGGGACACCTGTCCTGGGCTTGGGATCACCACCCCTCTTGACATTGGCCTTGGCAGGTGTCGACAACGTTGCAGTGGGCCAAGGCGGAAAGCAGCCCTGGCGTCCCGCTGTGGATCATCGTGCTGGCTGTCCTCTTCGGGCTGCTGCTGCTGGCACTGCTCATCTATGGGCTGTACAAGGTGGGGGCAGGGGGCCTGGGTGGGGGCTCCTGGAAGAGGTTGCCCTGTGGGGGGAAAGCTGCCAGGCTGGAGCTGGTGGAAGGGGGGGGAATAGGGAGGCTGGGAGCCCAGACACGTGGGTTCTCCCCCAGCTCTGGAGGGCTGCGGGGGCTGTGGTGGGTTACAGCAGGGCACTGGTGGGCCCAGATGCCCGTGTGCCAACCCCGCAGCCCCAGAGACTGGCACCAGATGCAAGGAGAGCTCCCACTTTTATATAAAAGATCCTAGTGTTTCAGGTCTCAAGCTGATGGGCCAAAGGGAGGGAACAGGCAGAAGGTGAAGAAACATCAGCGCTGTGGTAACATGCACTCAGCACCTTCATCCTTGTCCCACACCTCCAGAGGGTCCCTCCAACCAGCCGTCAGTCCCAAACCAGGTGTCCCCAAGCCCCTTGGGGGTCTTTGCTCTTGCTGTGCTCTACCTGGGGATTTGGGGGCATAGACCCTTGCTGGCTCTGGTAGGTCTTGGGTGTCCCCTGTTATACCCAGCCTTGACCCTCGCTATCTTCACGTCCATCAGAGCACATGGTTTCTTACACAGCTCTTGGCCCTGCCCCCTCCTGGTTTGGCTCTGTACCCACACGGACGCTCCTGGATCATGCACCGTCTGGTGACCCAGAGGTCATAGCACTCTTTTGCCTTTGTGTGGCTGCAGCCTGATGTCTTTTAACAGCTTAGCTAAATGAACGTAGGTGTCTCAACACCCTTGTAACATCTTCAGGTGGACTCTTAAACTCTTCTGAGATATTTCCTCCAGAGACCACATCAGGTAGGCAAATCCCCCATCCAAACAACACCGTATGTGGTGCATCTTCTGTAGACGACTGCACGCTGCTCCAGTCGGCCGTCATGACATGAGGGGAGTATCTCATCTCATGGCATCTGATTGTCTTTGATCAGGGAGGACAGTGTGTCAGCCAGTGGCTGGTTGAATCCTTCTGCTAATCCATCAGATGGGGGTGATAGTGTGTGGGGCAGGTTTTGTTGCTCTCCAGAAAAGAGATACAGGATGAAATAGCCGAGATTCAAAAGGTCTCCTCTGGCCTGTATGAAGGGATTGAGGTCCACCGCGGTAGCATGCACATCTGTTGGCAAACACCTTGGCCACAGTTGGGGCCTCCTAATCAGGGAGAGGGGGGGCTTCTGCCCACTAAAGAAAAATAGTCACCCGCTACTAAAACAGAGGTGTTTCCATGAGGTGTAGCACGTAGGGGACTCAGGATACACATTGCTGTCCTTTCCAGGGGTCACCCAGCCTGCATGGAGGCCACCGGGGCCCTAGGATTTCTCTTCAGTCCTTTTCAGACACCAGACACCTCACTTGACCTGCATTCATCCTCAACAGATTTCTTCCAGCCCAACCAGAAATACAAACCTCATGAGAGACCTCCATGCTCAAGTGTCCCCCCCGTCATGGGATCGTGCAGAGCTTGCAGAAGTATTGCTATTTCCTTTTCCAGTACCGCTGTTTGAATAAGCGCTGGTCTTTGGGCAGATGCAGCAAGTTCCCGCACCAGTCCTCCTTGCCGAGTGCTTAGCTCAGGCCACGCTCCCTGGCACCTCTTCAGGCAGGGATGACATTGCCGTTCTTCAGGGAACTGCTTGCTATCCATTTCCTTGCACCTCATTAGTCTTTTTGTCTTGCACACTAATCTGCCAGCCTTCCAGCTTCTCCTGCCTTTGCGGTTGCCTCAGCCCTGGTTGCTGATAGTGGCCGTATCCCCAGTGCTTCACTTTAGGGTCAGCTTCTGCTACATGAGGCCTATGGGACAAGCCATCAGCTTTCTGGCGCTAGGGCAACGAGCTGTTGGGTAGTTGAACTCCACCATCCAGCCAGCTGTCCGTCAGGTGGCTGGGATTTGCATAGCCACCAAAGAGAAAGCCATCGCCTTTTCCTGGCCTCCTTCAGCTGGTGACAGAATGACCTCGGTGCCAATGTCACATGCATCCGTGTCCAACAAGAAGGGTAACCTTGGGTTGGGATATGGTAGGAGAGGGGATGACGTATGGTCCAGATATTCTCTGGTCCTGATGAACTTTGCCATCTTGGAGAATTTATGTAAGGGACTTGTGACGGGAGCAAAATCTGCCACAAATCTTTTATAATTGGAGGTTGCGCAGTGTTGTTACATGTCAAGGTACTGGACAAGCCTTAAAACTTCTACCTTCTGTAGATCAGGGCTACTCCCTCTGTGGAGATCATGTGTCCCAAAAAGTTCACTTCCCTGCAAAAAAGCTGGCAATTGAGCAGATTGATTTTTTTTTTTTTTTTTTTTTAAGTTGGCCTCCTTCAGCCTCTTAAGCTCTGCTTCCAGTTTCTGCGAGTGCTCCTGACAGGTTTGGCTTACCACCGCGATATCATGCAGGTACACCAGGCAGGAGGTCCCTTGCAAATCTGCTAACACAATACCCATCGGTCTCTGAAATGTGCCAGGAGCTTTGCATATACCGAAAGGCATGACATTCAACGCCAACAGTCCCTGCTTAGTGCAGAAAGCTGTATTAGCGCTGTCCTCTAGATGCACTTCCACCTGCTGGGGTGGAAAGCCGCCCAGCTTTGGCCAGGAGGTGTAGTGTGTCGTTCATGGTAAAGGGTAGGTAGGCATCCTTGCCAGCAGTGTCGCTCAGTCTGTGATAATCCACACAGACCCTCTTCTTCTGCACCAGCACTACAGGGGCAGTGTATGGGCTGACAGGATGATGCCTTTTTCCTCCATCTCTTGCAGCTGCTGATCAAACCCCTACTGGAAATGGATGGTCCTCCCTGTTTGAGGTCTGGCATTGTCAGGGTTGATCTGGTGCTTTGCCTGGCCTGCATGCCCTAGGTCGTGATCTCCAAGGCTGAATACAGCTGGAGACTGCTTGCACAGTGACTTAAGATAAGCTCATGTTCCAGTTTTCCTGCATCTCTTGAAGGTTATCACCTGGCTCTCTAAGGTGTTGTCTGGCCTCAGCACTCTTGCAAGCAACCGACTGCTCTGGTCCGTTCTCTGATCCAGGGTTCTCCTGCAGGACAATTACACTAGTCTCAAACGGCCCCGTGACAGGGTCCTGATATGCAACCCATAGGTCTATCGTGTCGGCAACGTGCACAGGAATTTCAGCCTGGCGGTTCTTCACCGTTGCAGTAAACGTAGGGACAAATAAGCCCTCTTCTTCACGGCACCATTTCTTCAGTTGGCCAGTGATCATCATCTCACTTCTAGGAGGTGTTAGGTTCTCCGCTACCACTTTGGCTGCCCTCACTTGGCCATTGGAGGTCTATGAGGGGAAATGCCTCCCCAGGAAGGGACACAAACTGCCTGCAAACTTCATAGCACCTTGGTAATTTTGTAGGACCTCGGTGCCTAACAAAGCATCTCGATTGGTAGTCTTTGCTACAAGGCGGCTGTAGGCCCTGGAAGCTGGCAGTTGTACCACTCCTCCAGACCTAGAAGAGCTTCTCCACTGGCTGCTGTGACCACTGGTCTACAGGGCCAGAGGTTTCTCTGCCTCTGTTGTAGCTTGCTCCTGTATCTGGCTATCTACCAGGAGAAACTGGATCCAGACACAGTGCCCTCCTTGCACTGCAGGTCCCCCCTCCTCTGCGGTATACATTGCACAACCAACAAGACTGACACGCTCACTGCAGCACCGCCAGTCCCCTTTTGCCCCACTTGTGGGATAGTCCCACTTCAGGATCCCACAGCTTCCACCAATTTGAGCCAGCCCCACAGCTCCAGAAACTGGCACAAAGGGCAAGGGGGAGTCGTACTTTCATACAGAAGATCCTAAGGCTTAGGGGTCACCAGTCAATGGGCCAAAGGGAGGGAGCAGGAAAAAGGTAAAGAGTATGGTAATATGTTCTCAGCAACTTAATTTGCTCCCCGCATACCTCCAGAGGGGTCCCCCCCGAGTCTTCTGGCCCTTGAGCTCTTGACAGCAGCCTGCAGCTGCCCAGTGGGGGGGGGGAAAGCTGGCAGTGCCCCCTGCCCACTCACTCCCACCCACTCTCTGCAGGTCGGGTTCTTCAAGCGCTCCCTACCCTACGGCACGGCCATGGAGAAGGCGCAGCTTAAGCCACAGGCGGCCTCGGAGGCCTAGCGAGGCCTGGGCCTCGCCTGCCGCCCCAGCCCGTCCATCCATCGAGCCGTCCTGCTGGTGCTGCAGGAAAGGGGCACACACCCGCCGCCGAGCCCCGGGTCCGCCAGACACAAGGGCCACGACGGCACCACCTCCAGGCTGCCCCGCGCCGGACCAGCGGGTCGCCTGCCGAGCCATACTTGAAGAGGATGCACGGGGCGCGGACCGGGCTGGAGACGCAGCTCAGGAGCCTGCACCTGGCATCAGCCCCTGAACCCTCTTCGCGGGCACGGGTGGCACCGGGCCAGGGACCCATGTCATGGATGTGTCTCCAAGTGCAATAGACCCCCAGCCCACGTGGTGCTGCCCGGGGAGTCCCCAGGCCACTGGGGGCACGGGCCCTGCATGCCCCTGCCCTTTCCCCCGTGGCGCTGGGCTTCGGGACTCCATGCAGACATGGCAGCTACTGCCTGGGTGCGTGCCCTGCTGCTGCTGCCAGGACACTAGACCCTGCCTGCCTGGGCTGTGGGCGATGCCCAGGCAGGGGCATGGGGCTGGTGTCACTCCTAAGAGGCCTAAATTGCACTACAGCCCCCGTGGGCACCGGTGCTGGTTCTGCTTCGGGGGGGAGGGGGGGCACTGCCTGGCAGGGGGGCTCCTGGGCACGGTGCCAGGCTGGGGCAGCGCCCAGCACCCAGAGGGGCCTCTCACCCCCCCCCCCCGGCTTTGTATTTAATTGCTGTGGGTTTGAGGAAGGGAGGGTGGGGGGGCAAAGGGCTTTGCCCTGGGTGGGGGCAATGGGGGGGCACACCGGGGGGGGGCACCCCTTCCTGCCTCAGGGAGGCGCATTGCAGTGTGGGGTTATTAAATGTGTCAAAAAAATCTTCTGTGATGAGGTATGTGCGCGCCCACACGTGTGCCAGTGCACTGTCGAGCGCTCAGGGTGGGTGTGCACAGCTGTGTTCCGCCCATGTCAGGAGGGCCATGTGCACAAAGGGGCTGGGGAAGTGGGGGAGGGGGCGACTGTGTGCACACACATGTGCCTGTTGGGTATGTACACACATGAGTATGTGTGTGCACAGTGCATGGTCTCAGGCTGGGGGTGTGCGTACATGTCCTGTGGGCCCAGCTGTGTGCCCCAATGCAACAGGGGAAGTAGAGGGAGAGCGTGTGTGTGTACACACACGTGGGCATGCACGTGTGCATAGTGTGGAGCGGGCTGGGTGTGCACATAGGTGCATCTTGTCAGGACAGCTGTGTGCACTAAAAGGGCAAAGGAAGTATGGGGGGGGTGCATGCATGTGGCTGTCATGACAAGCATGCGTGCACACACACACGTCTGCACCCCCCCATACTTCTGCCCAGAGTCCCTCCCCGCACCCTGTCCCATGGGTTTTGCAGCCTCACCAGGGTAACACCCCCTCTTGCAGACCCTCCCCAGAGCCAGCAGCCCCCAGGCTGAGCCCCCCAAACTCAGTGCACATGTAACTGGGGCAGGTTGGGGGTGGGGGTCAGGGCTGGTAGCCCCCCAGGAACTCCCCTGCATGCCCTGCAGGGGAGGGGAGAGGGAATGGCCCTGGATGCCCCCCACCCAGGCCCCAAAGGCCGGGCTGGGCCTAGCGGGTGAAAGCCAACACCGGGCCCAGCTGCCAGCCGGCGCCTGCTGGCTCAGCACAGCGCCCGCGCCTGCCCACCCCCTCCACGCCACTCCGCGCCGCCCCAAGACCCCGCGCTGGCCCCCCCCCCGTACTGCTGCCCCCATGACCTCTGACCTCCACTGGGATTCCATATGACCTCTGACCTCCAGGCTCAGCGCTATGGGCTCAGGTAAGGTCATGGTCCCTGTGTGTCCCTGCTGTGTCCCCCAGCACTGGTGACTGGTGCCTGCGGCCTGTGGACTGGCTGGGCCCTGGGGTGGCCACTGTGCTGGTGGAGGGGTCTCCCAGTTCAGACTGGTGCAGACTAGGAGCTACGCACGGTGGGGCCTTGGTGGGTGCCCCCATGTGTCTGCCTGGCACCGTGTGGCCACGGGGGGGCACGTGGAGCTGGCACACACCATCACCCCTGCTCAGGCCTGTCCCCAGATACGTGCAGGGCTTGCCACTGCATGCACACCCGCACCCTGCCTGTTCCCATGTGTGCACATGCCTCCTCACACATGCTTGCACACGCTCAAGCGGCAGGAGTCCCTGTGGGCCCTGCGGGCTGGAGCTGCCCCGGGATGCCTGGCAGGGCCCGGGCACACGCTTGCACGCGCACACGCGCGCGCACAGCCCCGGTGCGGGGACAGGGTCAGGCCGACCTTGGCGGCGGCTCCTGCTGCAGAGGGATCGATGCAGGCTCCGGTAACCGGAGAGCGGCTCCCACCGCGGCCGTGGGCACTGCGCCAGGGCCCAGCCGCCCGGGCACCTTGTGGGCACCGGAGATGGGGGGGGAAACACTGGTCCACGGCACAGCCGGGCTGCTATTGCTGTAGGCCCTACCATAACAGGGCCCTTATATACGTGTGAAGAGGCAGGGCTTCACACAGGCCCCGCCCACTGGGGGGGCACTGGGGGATTTAAAGGGGCCACGCTGCTTTTCCACCTGCTTAGTTAACCCCTTCCTGCCCTCCCCCCGCCCCCCAAGACAGGGATCCGGGGAGGCCTCCAGCGCTTCCCATCACTCGTGACATCACTCCCCAGCGCTGCCTGTGATGTCACTGCTGGGCTGATGACCTCACCCGAGCGCGGGCCGCAGCGCGGGCGGGGCTGGCGCGGGGGCTCGGGTTTCCGCGACATCCATTAAAGCCGTGTCCGAGCCCGGCAACAAAGCCCCGGGACAGCAAATTAGCAGGAGGCCGCGAAGCGCGACCGAGCCCCGCTGCATTATTGATGGCCCCGAAACCCGAGCCCCCCCGCCCCCCCCCCGCCGCCTCTGGGCGGCTCTGCCCGCCGGGGGGCACCCTGCCCCCGCCCCGCCCCGCCGTGCCCCGCAGCCCCCGTGCCCCCAGCCCGCTGAGGACCCCCGCCCCGGGGCTGGGGTCGGGCCCCTGCGGGGAAACTGAGGCACGGGGAGGGGGGTGACCCCGCCCCCCGGGGCCGCGCGCGCCACGGGGGCGTGTCCTGGCGCGGGGCCCCGCGGGCCCCCCCGCCCCCCAGCGGGGCCGCGCTCGCCCGGAGACCGTGGCGGGGCCGCGCGGGGCGCGCGCCCGGCGCACGCGGCGCTCACCTGGAGCCGCAGCCGCGGCCGAGACCGACAGCGCGGGAGCGCGCCCGGTGAGTGCGGGACCGGTGCCCCCCCCGCGCCCCTCGCTCCCCCCCGCCCCCCCGTGCCCCTCGCTCCCGCCCCGGCCCCCCTCCCCCAGTGCCCCGCACCCCCCGCCCCGCCCCGCACCCCTCCCGGCCCCAGCCCCCTTCCCCCGGTTCCCCCCCAGTGCCCCGCACCCCCCGGCGGGCGCCCGCACTCACCTGCCCCCTCCCCCCGCAGGGCTCGGACCCCCCCGCGGCCCGACATGGAGCCCGGCGCCGGCCCCCGGTACCTGGCGGGTAGGTGGCGCGGGCGGGGGGCCCCAGCCCTGCGCAGGGGCAGCGCCGTGCCCCCCCGGGTCTCCGGGGGGGCAGGAGGGAGCGTGGGGCCGGAGCTGAGACCCCGCGGACTCGTGGCGTGGGGGCAGGCAGGGCTGGCACCAGGCAGAGGCATCTCCAGGCCCCGGGGCAGCAAGCACTGGCACGGGGGTGGGGGGCTGGCCAGGGCCCGGGGGAGAGGGCAGCCGGGGCACCCCTCGGGCCGCTGCCAGCCCCCGCCGAGCGGGGGAGCCCTGGGCACGGGCACGAGGGGCTGCAGGTCCGGAGTGAGGGGCATTGGCGGGGCGCAGGGGCTTGCGGGTCAGGAGTGAGGGGCACGGGCAGGGATGGGGGCCCAAGGGAGGGTGCGGGGTGGGGGTGAGGGGAACCGGCAGGGCTCGGGGCACAAGGGGCTGCAGGTCAGGAGTGAGGGGCACTGCTAGGGCTGGGGGGGCAGGGGGCTGGGGGGCAGGAGTGAGGGGTACCGCAGGGCTGGGGGGGGGAGAGGCTGCAGATCGGAGGTGAGGGGCACCAGCAGGGCTGGGGGGGGTAACTGCAGTGGTTCCCCCTCAGCGCCTGCCCGCAGCCCCCGCATGCTTCCCCCGCCCCGGGCCGGCCTGTCAGGGCCCATCCGTCTCTTCCACCCGGCTGCTCCCGGCTGCTGCAGGGACTTGGCTGGGGGGCCGAGGGGGATGGAGGGGGTCTCTGTGGGGGCAGGGCAGACATCTGTGCCCCTCCAGCTGGGGGGGGGCATGGAGCTGTCCAGGGGCTGACACGCAGTAGGGGCCCTGGCAGGGGCAAGGGGGGTGGAGGTCACGGCTGTGGGGCACCGTGCTATGGATGGCGCCAGCGCCCCGACAGAGGGTCCCAGCCAGCCGGAGCTGAGTCCCACCAGCTTCCCTGGGCTGGGGCCGGGGGTCACAGCCATCACGGGGGCCGCGTACCCTGGCACAGGCCGTGATGTTGGGTCGGGGGCCAGGCTCCTGGGTCCCTTCGGGGTTCTGCCCTGGTGCCTGCCTCTGCCTCAGTTTCCTCACCTACCCCAGGCACCTGGGAGGTGGAGGGGACAGATGCCCCCCCAAGTCCCTTATGCTGGGCCTCAAGCGCCCCCAAGCCCAGGCCGCGACCCCTGTGACCTGTGGGGGTGGGGCCTGACTGGCTCCGCCTACGCACCTGTCCCTGAACAAAAGGCTTTTGTCTCACCTGGGTCTAGTCCCCTTCGGTCCCCCCCCCTCCCCCTGCCCAGCCTGGCACATCCCCCGGCCCAGACTGGAGTAGGCTTCGGACCAGGGCATTGTGGCCTGGTGGGGGGCAGGGGGCTGCGGGCTGGGAGTGAGGGCCATGGGCAGAGCTGGGGGTGCAGGGGCTGCAGGTCAAGCATGGGGGGGCACCACAGGGCTGCCCCCCCGCCCCGGCCCTGTGCCAGCGTCCCCTGGCCCCACCCGGCCACACCCTGGGTTCGGGGCCTGGCTGGGCCGCGGGTGGGTTTCCGTGGCGACGCCACTGGGGCTGGGCCCGTGCTGGTGCGGGGGCGGGCACACGCCTGGACACGTATGGCAGCACATGTGGGAGCTGCCCTGCCCCCTGCTGCCTGCCTTGGGGGCTGCGGGGCCTGTACAGGCCTTTGTTGGGTGGGGGGGGTCTGCCTGCATCCCCTCACTGGGGGTGGGGGGGGTCAGAGGGTCCCCAGACCCCTCCGGAGATGCAGATGCTGTGGCCCGGATCGGGCCCATCCCGCCCCGTCTCCTGCCTGGCGCCAGCTGCAGCCCGGCAGGCCCAGACCTGTGTGGGGCGGAGGCCAGATCCAGTGCCGGGAGCTGGGGGCAGGGGATGGGGGGGTCTGGCATACACCGCCCTGAGAGCCTGGGAATCACGCCCCCACCCCGAGCCAGGCGGGGACCCGGGCACCCGGGCTCTCCCCTGCTGCCCCCCATAAGCCAGGGCGGGGGAGAGGGAACCCAGGCGTCCGGGCCCCCGGGTGCAGGGCGGTGCCGGCTGCGTCCCGCCCCCTAATCCTCACCCCCCCACCCTCCCCGCCGCGCGCCTGCCCCACTTTTGCTGCCCGGTAATTGGCTGCTGACGTGGGCGCGGGGCCGGGGGGGCCGGGGGCGGCGCGGAGCCCTTTACATAACGGGCTGCTTGGCGCCGGGGCCCGGGCGCGCGACCCCCCCCCGGCCGGCACGGTCCGATCCCCTGGACAATGGGCGCCCGCCGAGGCCTGCGCGCCTGTCAGGTTGGCTTAGCTCGGCCGGGCTGGACGGGGGCGGGGGTCACGCCAAGGGGAGGCCGGGGCTGGGGTTGGCGGTCGGCCCCCACGGTCACGCCCGCCGCACCGGGGAGGGGACCCAGGCGCCTGGCACCTGCCCCCCTCCATCCTCATGGCAGAGGGGGGCAAGGTTTCTATGGAGACCCCCAGTGTGGGGGGGCCTTGGCGGGTGTGAAGGGCTGGGAGGCAGTCTAGTGCCTGTCTAGTGGGGAAACTGAGGCACGAGGCAGGGGAGGGAACCCGGGTATCCAGGGGCCCCATCTCCTACAGCTGCTGTTGAGCCCAGCCCCCCACCCCCTTCTTGAGGCCTGTCCTGGCCTGCCCCCACTTGGCCGCCAGGCTCGTTAGGGAGAAGTCTCGTTAGTGCGGCTGAGGCCTGAGGATGGGTGGTCCGGGTTCCATGGGGGGGGAGTGTCTGGGCTGCTCTGTGCCAGCCCCCCACCCCTGCGCCCCAGCCCATCACCCTTCGCCAGGTCTGGCGGGCCCTGAAGCTGCTCTAATCCCCGGCAGCTCAGCCGGCGTGGCGGGGGGGCAGGGCTGTGCGGCCCCAGGCCCAGCCTCGTGTGGGGCAGGGGCTGTAGGTTTGGAGTGAGGGCAGGGCTGGGGGCAGGGTTGTGGGTCGGGACTGAGGGGCACCGGTAGGGCTGGGGGGGGCAGGGGCTGTGGGTCAGGAGTGAGGGGCACCGACAGGGCTGGGGGGCAGAGGCTGTGGGTTGGGAGTGAGGGGCACCGGCAGGGCTGGGGGGCAGGGGTGATGGGGGTGCAGACTGTGTGGGGGGAGGGACGGTTTCAGTTCCCCCCTGCCGCCCCCGGCTGGAGCAGGAGGAAGCGGGACCTGAAAGCGGATCTGGTCCCGGGGGGACTTGGGGGGGGAACATCTCCAGGGCCTGGGAGCTGAGTGCCAGGGGCTCGGGGTCCTGGCAGCAGAAGGAGGTTGTTACTCGTGGGCTCCCAGGGGTGGGCACCCTGACACCTGCCGTGGGGTGCGGGGGGTGGCATGTACTGGTGGCCATGGCACGTGCCTGCGTGTGGGTTGGCACGTGCATGTGCGGGGCCAGGGTAGCACCGTGCCAGGCAGGGCTGGGGACAGCCCCCCCTTGCTGACCCCCGCCATCTCCTAGGGACCCTGAGCCGCGTACCCCCCATGCCCGCCATGCTGCGGGCGCCACCGGCCATGATCCAGCCACACCTGGACCTCAAGCACTTCCTGTCCTTCCCCATGGAGGCCCCTGCACCCGCCGGCGTCTTCCCCACCTTTGGCACGGTAAGTCCCCGTCAGGCACTGGGGCGGGGGGTGGCTCAGGGTCACAGGCATCCTACAGGGGGGGTCACGTGCCAGGGGCTTCAGGGGGTGTTCGTGCTGGTCTCCAGGTGCCCAACTCCCCTGGGTCCCCGCACCTCGTGCCCTGCCCTAGGGCACAGCCCTGATGCCACCCATGACCCCCAGTGTGACCTTTGATCCCAGCCATGCTCCGAAAGCACGACCTCCGACCTGCTCCCAGACACTGCCACGCTGAGTGTGTGACCCCCGGCCCCAAACAGGAGCTCAGAGCGTGACCTGTGGCCTCAGGCCCCAGCCCCAGGGTGGGCATGACCCTGCTCCATGCCCCCTCCAAGCCAGTGCCCCCCACCTTCCCCCCCTCACAGCTGGGCACAATGCCCCCACACTGCAGGGAGCCACCTGGGGGAGCCCATGCCCCGTGACCTGTGTCCAGCTCTGGCATCAGCTGGCAGGTGACAGGGGGCTGTGACCCCGGTGCAGGACCCAACCTGGGGCTCAAGGGTGCCCAGGCCCCTTGGCCACGGTCTCCCTGGGACCCACGGTGCCTCAGTTTCCCCAGAGTGCCAGGGGCTACAGCCCTGCACGCTGCTTCAGCTGCCCCTGGTGTGAGCATGGCCTGGTCCTGGGGTCACGTCTCCAAGCCGTGATGGGGGATCCCGGGATGCCTCCGATTTGGGGCGGGGGTGGGGGGGGGCACAGCCTGACACTCGGCACAAATTATGCAGGGGGGCAGTTAGCACGTTCAACGCGGCTTTGCATAGACGTGGCCCGTGGCATGTGGCCCCGCCGGGCCCCCTGGAGCCGGGCGCTGGGCTGCAGGCCCCAGCGAGGGGCCGGAGCACAGACCCCACGGCCACGGGGGTCACGGCCCCCGCTGCCGTTGGCGGGGCGGGCAGCGCGGCCCCGATCGGGCTCCCCCGGGGGCAGCGCGGCGGGCACGGCGGTGCGAGACCCGGCGCCGGCTGTAATGGATCCGGGCCGGATCGCGTGTCGCCGCGGCCGCCGCGCCCAGCCCGGCACCGGGGGCCGCGGAGCCGGTGCCCACGCCGCGGCCGGGGGGCCGGGCCGCGCGAGCTGCAGCCGGGGGCGGCGGGGGGGCGGGGGGCGGCGCCGCTGCTCCGCTCCGCCCCGCCCGGGGCCGCGGCCGGGATGCGGGAGGCGGCGGGGCCGGAGCGGCGCGGCGCGGAGCGGGGTGAGCGGGGCCCGGGGCGCGGGGGGGGGGGGCGCGGGCCCCTGCCGGATCCGGGGGGCGGGGGCGAGGGCAGAGACCCCCTCCCCCGGCCCGAGGGGCTGCTGGGGAAACTGAGGCACGGGGCTGGGCAAGGTCATGGCACTGGCAAGGATCCCCCCCCCCCCACCGGCAGGCAACCCGCTGGCATCCGGGCTGGCACCCCCCCCGGCCCCCTTCCCGCACGAGCACCAGGCCGAGAACCTGGCGCAGGCACCTGCGGGCGATGGCGCCCGGGGCCCTCCCCCAGCTCCCAAAGCCCTGTGGGGTGCCCGAGGTGGGGGGGAGCCCCGGGGTCCGTCCTGGCTGTTGGGGTCAAAGGGGTCCTGACAGCGCTGATATGCAGCTGCCTCTGGGGAGAAGCATGCGGCTGAAGGGAATGGCGGCTGCCCCGTTTCCCCCCGCCGGCCCAGGGACCCCTGGGTGCTACTCAGGGGTCGCTGTCACAGCAGCTGGGGCTTGAACCCACAGCCCTCAGCCCAGTGTCAGGCCCCTCCCCAGCCCCCGCTCTGACTCCCGCCACTCTGACCTCCCACCCAGACAGCCCAGTTGCGGGGGGGGGGGGGGGGCAGGCATGGCCCACGGGTGGCGCTGGGCCTGAGCGCTGCGGGGCAGGGGGCTGGGGTGGGTGAAGCCAGTGGGAGAGGACTGGGAGCACCTGGGGGCACTGTGACTGGCCCCCAAGTTGGGAGGGGGCCCCAGTGCCCGCATCCCCTCAGCTCTGCCCAGGGCCAGGCCACAGGGGGAGGGGGCAGCCCAGTGCCTGCCAGGGGCTACAGCGGCAGGGCCCCCCCAGGCAGTCGGGGGCAAGGGCCCTGGCACGGGGGCGCGTTCAGATATTGGGGTGGGGCTGCGCCAGAGCAGCTGGGGGGACGCCTGACCCCACCCCGACGCCTGGTCCTGCTCCGGGCCTGGGAAAGGAGCAGGATGCAGGCAAGGGCTGGGAGCCAGGACTCACGGGTTCCCCGCTCGGTTTCCCCATCCCTGGGCGGTGGGGGGGTGGGCAGTGCCAGCTTCCCCATCAGCCTGCCCCGTGCCCCAGCCCGGTGGAGGGGATGGGGGCTTGGCCTGGCCTAATGTATGGCCGGGAGGCTGGTGGGGGCCGGATGCCTGGATTCCCTGCCTGTCCCCCCAGTCAATGACCCAGCCTAATCCCCCAGTTTGAGTCAGGCCAGCTGTTCCTGCCCACCCCCCCGGACACACACACCCTGGGCTGGGGACGGAGGGGGGGCCCGGGCGTCCGCGCCCCCTCGCCAGGCAGTGTCTGGGGCAGAGGTTAGTGGGGGAGGGGGCCAGTCCTGCGGGGGCACTGGCTGGGGTCTGGGTCCTGTGGGGGCACAGGGGGCAGGGGCAGGGATAGGCCCCCTCCCCCCACCAGCCCCATCACGTGGCGCCGGGGCCGGGCGTGAACCCCGGCATCCTGGCCGCCCGCCCACCCGTGGCCTGGGCCAGCTGGCGCCCGCGGCGCTGCACTTCCTGTCCCAAACAGCTGCTTCTCGCACCCCGGGCTGAAGGGGGGGGCACGACCCCGGGGCTGGGGGAGGCCTGGGCTGGAAGGCTCTGGCGCAAGAGCCACGGGCGGCTCCAGGCCCCACGGGGCTGGGAGGGAAATTCCTCTCCCGCTACGCAGGCCTGGCTGGGCGCCGGGGCCCAGCACTGCTTCGTGGGCTCCTGGACCCCCTCCCCCCAGGCCGTGGGGTGGGCACATCTGGGGGGGTTCGAATGGGGCTGCGACGAAGGCAACAGGCTCCTCTGCCCCAAACCACCCTGGCACCCTCCGACATCCGGGGGACCCCTGACCCAGGGGCTGTGCTGCCCCCCAGCCACGGCTGAGGCTGAGCTGGGTGCGGGGGGGGACCCTCCATGCCAGGGGGTCCCAGCGGGAGGCCTGGGGGGTGTCTGGTGCTGCCCCACCGCCCCATTCAGGCGCCTGCAGCCAAACCCCTGGACTCCTGGGTCCCAGCCCTGGTTCTGGGACAACAGCGCGTCTCAGTGGTTAGAGCTGGGTGTCGGGGGACCTGCTGGGGCCACTCCCTGAGCTAGCAGGGGGAGGTGCAGCTGAGACCGCCTCTGGACTGGGTGGCACCTACCTCTGCCCCTAGTGCCGGGGGCTCCAGGGTGCGGCGGGGGCAGACCGCATCCAAGCCCATCGGGGGGGGGGAGGCAGGCTTGCCTGGGGTCCCCGGTCTCAGTGGTAACAGGACCCCCAGGCTGGCAGGGGAGGGGGGTGCCTGCCAAGTGCTGATACCTGCCCCCCCCAGATGGACCCGGTGCAGAAGGCCGTGCTGAGCCACACGTTTGGGACCCCCCCGCTCAAGGCCAAGCGCCCTGTCATCTCCTGCAACGTCTGCCAGATCCGCTTCAACTCTGAGGTGAGACACCCACCCCCCCGCCCCCGGACACCTGCGTCCCCTCGTGCCAATGCTGGCGGGCCTCAGTTTCTCCCACTAAGGCTCTGAGAAGGCTGTGGGGGGGGGGCACCGGCAGGCCCGGGGGGTACGTCTGGCCAGGCCTCAAGGGCAGGGGTCCCTGAGCCAGGTGCCCCCCCAGAGCCAGGCGGAGGCACACTACAAGGGGAACCGTCACGCCCGGCGCGTGAAGGGCATCGAGGCAGCCAAGACGCGGCAGAAGGAGGCGGGCGAGAAGCTGGCGCCCGTGGGCAGCCCCTCGCCTGGCCTGGCCGAGCCGGACGTCCCGGACAAGACAGGTACAGACCCCCGGCCCCCTACTCCTCTCCCCCTTGGCCTGGGCCCCACAGGGTTAACGCCCGTGGGACCCCCATGCCTGCTGGGAACCCGAGCCACCGCTAATGAA
This sequence comes from Crocodylus siamensis, assembly GCF_052110815.1. Taxonomy (NCBI): domain Eukaryota; kingdom Metazoa; phylum Chordata; order Crocodylia; family Crocodylidae; genus Crocodylus; species Crocodylus siamensis. The sequence continues at coordinate 7,264,867 of NC_143400.1, forward strand.
ACGGCATCTCATTAAACATTGACGAGGGCGCCGTGCCCGCCCCCACCCCCCTGCTCCCCCCGCTGCGCCAGGCTGGCACCAGGCACCGTGTCGCGGGGCTGCGGGTCGGGAGTGAGGGGCACCGGCCTGCCATGTCGCGGGGTGAGTGCTGGGGAGGGCATGGATCTCCCCCCCCGCCCCACATACCCTGCCCCTCGCCCCCCCAGGCCCAGCAGCCAGAGCTGGACCCCTGGCTTCCTCCCTCAGCTCTGGTGGGGGGAGCAGAGTGGGGTCTAGTGGTTAGAGCAGGGGAGTGGGGCTTGGCGGATCTTGGCCAGCGCTGCCCGGCCTGGGCTGGGTCTTGTGACTCAGTTTCCCCGCACCCGGGTGGACCCCCCCAGCTTGCGAAGGCGCGGTGGGATGAGCTCATGCGGGCGTTGACACCTGGCAGCCGTGGCAAGGGGGGCAGTCAGGACAGGGCCCCTCCTGGGTGCTCGGCCCGGTCACCTGGGTCCACACCCCGCCTAGAGGGTGGGGGGGCCGCCAGGTGCCCCTTCCTGGTGCCGGAGGGACACCGCCCTGCTGCCCTGGTGCACGTGAGCTGGAACCCGATCGTGCCGGGGCCTGAAACCCGAGCAGCGGGGGGGGGCAGGGGGGATCATAGAGAAGCTGGGAGGGGAGGGGGGGTTGATGCTGCTTCCCAGAATCCTTTGCAGCAGTGGCTCCCCAGAGGTCATGGGGAGGGGGGCTACTATGGGAACCTGGGGGGTACATGGGTAACCAGGACACCTGGGTTCTGCCCCCCCCCCCCCGCGGCTCTGACCCATCTCTTCCCTTTACAGCTGAGCTGCCCAACGGGCCAGGGGCGCCGGCACCCGCCCCCCCCTCGCCCGCCAAGGCGCCGGGCCCGACCGAGCCCCCGCAGGGCCCCCGGGGGGGGCTGGCCAGGGCCCGGGTAGAGCCGGGGCCAGGGCCGGGAGCCGGGGTGGGGGGGGCCGGGGCCGAGGAGGAGAAGGCCAAGAAGCTGCTGTACTGCGCCCTGTGCAAGGTGGCCGTCAACTCCCTGTCCCAGCTCGAGGCTCACAACAAAGGTGAGGGGGGGGCACGCCTGGAGGTGTCCCTCGATGCCCCCCAGCTCTGGCAGTGCCGCTCACGCCCGGCCCGCAGCCCAGGCTCCGTCAGTCCCTGTCGGTTTTTCCAGGGCTGGGATGCTGGCGGGGCCCCCGGGGAGGCCGAGCCCTGGGCTGGCGTGGCTGGGCCGAGCTGACGCTGGACCTGGCCGGGGCTCTGGAGTCGCAGCCGCCCCCGCTCCACCCAGCGCTCCTGGAAACCGAGGCCCTGAGCCACGGGAGCAAAGCATGCTAGGAACTGCTGAACACAACACCTTAATGGGCTGCGGGGCGGGGGGCACTGGTACAGCTGGGAAGAGGGCAGGGGGCTGCAGGTCAGGAGTGAGCTGCACCGGCAAGAATGGCGGGGGCTGCGGGTTGGTTGTAGGGAGCAGGGGGCTGTGGGTCAGGAGTGAAGGGCACCAGTGAGGCTGGGGGCGGGGCTGGGGGGCTTCTCCTCCCCTTGCCCTGACCACCACTGCCCCCACCCAGGTACAAAGCACAAGACGATCCTGGAGGCGCGCAGCGGGCTGGGGCCCATCAAGGCGTACCCCCGCCTCGGCCCCCCCGGCCCCGGCACCCCTGGCAGCCCCGAGACTGGCGCCCCCGAGCGAACCTTCCACTGCGAGATCTGCAACGTCAAGGTCAACTCCGAGGTGCAGCTCAAGCAGGTGGGAGCCCCCCCCTCCCCCCAGGGACCCCCATTGCCTCCCCTGGGCTCTGGGTGGGACTGCATCCTGGGGCTCCAGTCCACATCCTGCCCTGCAGCCATGTATGCAGGCAAGTTTGCACACGCGTGGCCTTGTGCTACAGGAACTGGCCGAGGTCATTGCGGGACCCCTGGCGCGGCTCTATGAGCACTCGTGGTGCTCTGGTGAGGTGCCGGAGGACTGGAAGAGGGCCAATGTGGTCCCTATCTTCAAAAAGGGAAAAAAAGAGGACCCGGGAAATTACAGGCCAGTTAGTCTGACCTCAATCCCGGGTAAGCTCTTTGAAAAAATTATCCTGGCACACATCCAGGAGGGCCTTGCGGGGGAATGCATGCTCAGGGGCAACCAACACGGGTTCATCAGTGGCAGGTCTTGTCAGACCAACCTGGTGGCCTTTTACGATCAGGTCACCAAATCATTAGACGCAGGGGTTGCTGTGGATGTAGTCTTTCTGGACTTCCGGAAGGCTTTCGACACTGTCTCTCACCCTGTCCTCATCAAAAAGCTGGGAGACTGTGGTGTCGATGCCCACACAGTCAAATGGGTCGCCAACTGGTTGGAGGGCCGCACCCAGAGGGTGGTAGTGGATGGGTTCTTCTCGACCTGGAAGGACGTGGGCAGTGGGGTCCCGCAGGGCTCGGTCCTCGGGCCCGCACTGTTCAACATCTTCATCAGTGACTTGGATGAGGGGGTAGAAAGCACCCTGTTCAAGTTTGCTGATGACACTAAGATGTGGGGGGATGTGGGTGCACTAGAAGGGTGCAATAGGCTACAAGCTGACCTCGACAGGTTGCAACGGTGGGCGGATGAGAATTGGATGGGGTTTAACACTGATAAGTGCAAGGTGTTGCACATGGGGAGGAAGAACCGGCACCACACTTACAGGTTGGGGAACTCCCCTCTTGCCAGCACGGAGACGGAAAAGGATCTTGGAGTCGTCATTGACTCCACGATGAACATGGGCCGGCAGTGTGGGGAGGCAGTCAAGAAGGCCAACCGTACCCTGTCATGCATCCACAGATGCATCTCCAGCAGGCCCAGGGAGGTGATCCTCCCCCTCTATGCGGCACTGGTCAGGCCGCAGCTGGAGTACTGCGTCCAGTTCTGGGCACCGCACTTCAAGAGGGACGTGGACGATATGGAAAGAGTCCAGAGGAGGCCACTCGTATGATCAGGGGTCAGCAGGGCAGGCCTTATGAGGAGAGGCTACGGGACCTGAACCTGTTTAGCCTCCACAAGAGAAGGTTAAGGGGGGACCTTGTGGCCTGCTACAAACTGGTCAGGGGGCATCAGCAGGTATTGGGGGAGTCCCTGTTCCCCCGTGCGCTGCCAGGAGTGACCAGGAATAACGGTCACAAGCTGGCGGAGGGTAGGGTTAGATTAGATATTAGGAGGCGCTACTTCACGGTCAGGGTGGCTAGGGCCTGGAACCAGCTTCCGGGGGAAGTGGTGCAGGCTCCTAGCCTGGGGATTTTTAAAAGGAAGTTAGATGAGCACCTTGCCGGGGTCATCTGACCCCGGTGCTCTTTCCTGCCAAGGCAGGGGGTCGGACTAGATGATCTACCTAGGTCCCTTCCGACTCTAGCTACTATGAAACTATGAAACATGGCACGTACACACATGGCTTTGCACACCCACACCACCTTGTGAATGTGCTCTTACATGTGTGGCTTTGTGTACACGCATAGCCTTGCACACACGACCCTGCATGCATCCAACGTGCTTATCGTATGCACATGGCCTTGCACACACACAGGGATGGAGTTTTGCACACATGGCTTTGTGCACTTGCACTTGCACACATGGCTTTGTATGTACCTCTCATGTGCATATGACTTTGCATATGCACAGTGCCTTGCACACGCATGGCCCTGCACACATGCACAGTGCCTTGCACACGCATGGCCCTGCACACATGCACAGTGCCTTTTGCATGTGTGCAGCCCTGCACAAACATGCTTCCTTGCACACATGGCTTTGCACATGTACATGGCCTTGCACACATTGGATTTACACATGCATGGCCCTACACACCTGCACAATGCCGTACACATGCATGCACCCTTGCGCGCGCACACACAGCTTTGAACATGTATCGTGCCTTGTACACACACGGCCTGATGTGCCAACAGCCTTGCACACACATGCTGCCTTGCACATACACAGGCTTGCACATACCTACATATGGCCTGGCACATACACACAACCTTGCACACATGTGGCTTTGCACAGGCATGCTGCCTTGCACACACACAGGTTTGCACATACATATGACCTGGCACATGCACACAGCCTTGCACACGTGTGGCTTTGTATACACCTGCTGCCTTGTGTTCACACATACACAGGCTTGCACATCCATGGCCTCACCTGTCCACACAAGCTTGCACACTCTCTGTGCACAGCTCCTTTTAACCACTCGCATGCGGTGAACCCCTTTGGACCCTGCGATGTCAGTGGGACTTGGGGCCGGGAGCCCGGATGCCTGGGTTCCAACCTGACTCTGGACGGGGCCTGGGGGAGAGTCTGGCGATTGGAGTGGGACAGACCAGCCACCCGGACTCCTGGTTTCTATCCCCACCACTTGGAAAGGAGCAGGGTCTAGTGGCTAGAGCAGTGGTGAGGGGACCTGGAGCCCGGACACCTGGGTTCTGTGTCTGCCGGCAGATGCGGAGCAGGGCCAGGACTCCTGGGTCCACACTCCCTGACGCACCCCTTCCCTGCAGCATATCTCCAGCCGGCGGCACCGGGACGGTGTGGCTGGGAAGCCCAACCCCCTGTTGAGCCGGCACAAGAAGCTGCGTGGCCCCGAGCTGGCGGTGAGCAGGGGAGGGGACACAGGAACACCGTGGGAGCAGGGAGAGAGGGAGGAATGGATGGAGTGTGGGGTATGTAGATGGGCAGATGGATGGCTAGATAGAGCATGGGGTGTATGGATGGATAGCTGGAGTGGGATGGATGGACAGATGTGTGGATGGGTGGACACAGAGGTGGGTGAATGGACGGGTACACAGACAGATGGATGTAGGCAGAAATGGATGGATGGATGGATGGAGTGGGGTGTGTAGATGGACAAATGGATGGCTAGATAAAGCAGGGAGGGTATGGATGGATGGGCAGATGAATTAGTGGGTGGATGGACGCAGAGGTGGGTGAATGGATGGGTACATGGATGAATGGATGCAGGCAGAAGTGGCTGGCTGGATGGATGGACGGACACAGAGGTGGGTGGATGGACACATGGATATAGGAAGTGGAAGTGGGGGGACAGGGCACGGGCAGGTGGACGGGTGGAGGGACGGCTGCCCAGCTGGGCTGGGGCAGGCAGATGGGCTGATGGGGCCTTGGGCGGGTTGGCCGGCCACTCGCAGTGGGTTGGGCCAGTAGGCTGGAGGGTGTGGCCGGGGGGCAGAGAGAGGGGGCTGCGGGGGCCCGTGTGTGCCCTCACACCCCTGATGGCCTCCTCCCCCCGCAGGCCCCGCTGGCCTTCCCCAAGGAGCTGCCCAAGGCGCTGGCAGCTGGGCTGCTGCCCAATCCGCTGGCAGCTGCCATGGCGATGGCGGCAGCGGCCTCGGCCCCCCTGGCGCTGCGCCCCGCTGCGCCGCTGTTGCAGGGGCCCCCCCTTACGCACCCCCTGCTGCGCCCGGCGCCCGGCCCCATCCGCACAGCCCACGGGCCCATCCTCTTCTCGCCCTACTGATGGGTGCCCTAGCAACCGGCGCCTGGCAACCACGCGGTGACCACCCGGCAACCGGCCCCCAGCAGCTGCCCGGCAACCCACCCTGGCGACCGCCTGGCAACTGGTGCCTGGCAACCAGCCCCAGCAACCACCTAGCAACCAGCCCCCAGCAACTGGTGCTCGGCGACCGGCCCCAGCAACCACCCAGCAACCAGACCCTGGCAACTGGTGCCCGGCAACCCATTCCGGCGATTGCCCAACAACTGGTGCCCAGCAACCAGCACCCGGCAACCAGCACCCGGCAACCACCCAGCACCCGGTCCCCCAGCAGCTGCCCAGCAATCAGTGAGGGTGCCTGGCAACCGGCCCTAGCAACCAGCTCCTGGTGACGGGTGCCCAGCAACCATGGCGCATGCACACAGGGTCCCCCCCGGACTGCGTTTGAAACTGGAAGGGGGGCGATTCCTCCAAGCAGCAAAGGGATGAGCTCCCCGGCCCAGCCCCCCCCTTGCACAATGGCTGGGCCCCCCCTGCCCCCTCCATCTCTCCATCCCGGGGGCCGGGGGCTCGGCCTGGCCCTGGGGGTGGTCCGGGGTCCCCGCACCTCAGGGAACCGATGAGCAAGCAATCACTTGTGTGTCTCGTGGGGACGCCCCCCCCACCTGTCGCAGAGCTAAGGGCCCCCCCGGGCCCCCCCCCACACAAGCCATGGCCACGTGCACTGAGAGGCCCCGATGCGCCCCTTCTCCCCGCCCCTGGCAGGACGGATCCCATTGCAATAATGCCCGGGCTGGGCCCCTCCATGTACATACCCCCCTCCCCACCACCCCGCAGCAGCCTGCAGACCTCACTGTGCCCCCCCCAGAGAGAGCCTGACCCCCCCCAGGGCCTGTCTGTGCCCCCCTGAGCTGGCACCAACCCCCCACCCAGCTCCTGCCCCCGGTGGGGGGGAGCCCCAGGCCTGTCCCCACCCCTGCCAGCAAAGACTTGGGGAGGGGGGGCAGTTTGGCCTGGGTGGGGCAGCTGGAAAACTCAGCTCAGGCCTGTTGTGTTGCAGTTGCCATGGCAGCCTGTGCCCCCCCCACCTCCACTGCCTGGCCCGGTGCCCCCCAACCCCACCCTGCCCAGCCAGGTCATGCCTGGCACCTCTCCTGCTCGTTAAATCCCAGCTGCTCGTTAATGCCCCAGCCAGAGCGGGGGGGGAGGGCACATTAGCCCCCTCAGCCTGGCTCCGTGCCCACCCCCATCCCCAAATTTGCTGGCAAGGTGCACTGCTGCCCACGGTAGGGGAATCGCCCTTGGCAAGGCAGTGCAGGGTCTATGACATCCATTCGTGGGCAGATGGAAGGGAAGGTCACCCCCAGAGCCGGGGGACCACCCCCCCATTGCAGGAGGGAGGGGCAGAGGTTGGGGGGGGTCTCCAGCCAGCTCAGGATCAGGCCCTGTCCATGCCCCCCCACCTGCCCCGACCGCCAGCAAAACTGTGACTTCAAGCAAAAGCAATAGCCGGAGGGTCCGGGGGGGCCACGATACCTCAGCCCAGCGCTGCCCCCCCAGCCCCCCCCACATCTGTCCGTCCGTCTGTCGCCGGGCGGGATCCCCGCGTCCCCGCTTGGCTGCTCCCCACCACAATAAAGCCCCAGTGTGACCCCCCCACGTTCCCCATCTCCTTCAAGCGCACGGGGGTGGGGCGGGGGGGGATCGCCTAGGGTAGATGCTGGGGGGCCGGTTGCCCCGTGGGGGCGGGGCTGGGGCTATTGGGGGTTACTGTGCCATGGGTGGGGGGAGCAGGGGGCCCAGGCCTGACTCGACAGGAGTCCCCCAAAGTTGGGGGGGGGTTGGGTGTGCCCCTGCAGCCCCAAGGACATGGGGTGCCCCCCAACCTCCATGGGGGGGGAAACTGAGGCCCAGCAAAGGAGCTGGCTGGTGGGGTCGCAGGAGTCCTGGATTCATGCCCAGACCCCCCCCCAAAGGCCTGAGCCGGGCTCCCCTGTGCCCACTGTGCCCACCCGCAGCCCGGGGTGGGGGCCAGCCCTGGAGACCCCTCCCCTGCCCTGGATGTCGCCCCCCCCCGCCCCCAGCTCGGGGTGTGACCGGCTCTGCCCCCCCCCCGTGCCCGGTGCCGGCCTCTCACCCCCTGCCCGGCCGGTGCCACCCAGGGCTGCGGGGACTTCGCCCGCGGGCGCGGCCGCGGCGGGACCCGCAGGTGAGTGCCCAGCCCCGGGGCCCCGGCCGCCCCGCCCCGCGCCGCCTGCCCGGGTGCCCCCCGGGCTCCTGCGGGCGCCCCCCCGGGCAGGCGCCGGGGCCGGATCCGGGGGGGCCGGTGCCGCCCAGTGCCCGCCCTCGGGCCGCCCGCAGGAAAGTTGCTCCACCGGGTTTGGCAACGCGGGGATTTTCCTTTCCGCCCCGCGGGGCCTGAAGGAGCCGGTCCCCGGCCAGCCCCGCGCCTGCACCGGACCCCGCGACCCCGTAAGTAGCCCACGAGCACCCCCTCCCCCCCGCACACCGGGCCCCGGGGCTGGGGGCCCTCCGGGGGGGCGGGCTCTGCGCCCCCCTCGCGCTGTGCTCCGTTCCCCTCTCGCTCGGGCGCGGCCGTGCGGCTCCGCGGTCCTGGTCCCCCTGTAACAGCCGCCCATGGACAGGGGGGGTCGGATTGCCCCCCGCCCCCGGGGGCTGACAAGTGATGCCACCCGCCCCCTGGTAACACCCTAGTTTGGCCTGTGGAGATGGGACAAGGGGGTCCCATCCCCACCCCCCGAACCTGACCCTGGCTGGGAGCTGGGGGCTGCCCCCCACCTGCTAACCTCGCCGCATGGAGGAGAGGGCAGTGCTGGAGAGCACCCCCCGCCCCCCAGCACGCAGCTCGGCCCCCAGAGAGGAAACTGAGGCACATCAGCTGGGCCCAGGTCCCCATCACACCCCCCAGCCCGGGTCCAGCCAGCCCCAGCCCCAAGACCCCGGGTCCCATGGGCACCCCCTGACCCCCTCTCCGTCCCCAGGTCCCTCCACCCTGGCACCAGGCATGGCGAATGTGAGCAAGTCTGACACCTTCTCCTGCTATGACCCAGCCATCGTGGGCTACCGCTACGTGGCCGTGGCCTGGGGCTCAGTGGTGAGCGTGGTGGGCACAGTGGGCAACGTCCTGACCCTGCTCGCGCTGGTGGCCGAGCCGGGGCTGCGCACGGGGCTCAACGTGCTGGTGGCGAACCTGGCGCTGGCCGACTTGCTGTACTGCACCGGGCTGCAGCCCTTCTCTGTGGACTCCTACCTGTGGCTGCACTGGCGGGCTGGTGCCACAGCCTGCCAGGCCTTCGGCCTGCTGCTCTTCGTGGCCAATGCCACCTCTGTGCTCACCCTGTGCCTTGTGGCCGTTAGCCGCTACCTGCTTATTGCCGGCTCCCCGCGCTCTGCCCGACTCTTTGCCCGTCGCCGCGTGGCCCTGGCAGCTGCTGGTGCCACGTGGGCCGTGGCCTTTGTCAGCTTTGCCCCCCTGTGGTCCGTCTACGGGTTCGTGCCCAAGGTCTGCACCTGCAGCTTCCACCGGGAGCAGAGCCGGCCCTACAGCACGGTGCTGCTGGGCATCTACTTTGGCCTTGGCTTGGGCTGCGTGGGTGCCTTCTACTTCCTCATCTACCGGCGTGTGCGTGCCACGGCCCAGGCCCTGCGGCGCTACCAACGCAGCCTGCGTGGGGGCCAGGCCGGCGTGCCGGGGCAGTACCACGAGATGGAAAGCGGCACAGACACGGGCATCACGCAGTCATCCAGCGACGCCGCCACGGGCCACAGCTCTGTGCAGCAGGCATCCGCTGCGGCACCCCCACCACAGCCCCGCGAAGCTGGCGCCGGTGGCGGCAAGGAGGCAGCTGGGGTGACGCGCATGTGTTTTGCGGTGTTTGCTGTGTTCGTGCTGAGCTACGCGCCCTTCTTAGCCGTGACGGCAGGCGATGCGCGGGCTGCTGCACCCACTGGCCTGCACATGGCGGCCGCGCAGCTCACATGGCTCAACAGCTGCATCAACCCCTTGCTCTACGCCGCCATGAACCGGCGTTTCCGCCACGCCTACCGCGCCCTGCTCCAGGCGGGGCCCCGGTGCCTCTGTAGGCTGCAGAGGGCCTGAGACGGCAGAGCTGCTGGCTGGATACGTGGCCATCAGTTTTGCTCAGGAAGGCCCGGGGGAGCCTCCCCGTGCCCAGCAGGGCGCCCATGGTTGCCCCTCCTGCCCCGGCCCATGGTGGCAGAGTGGTGGGGGTCTAGGCGGAGCTTGTTTCAGTAAAGAGACCCCCCCCACACACTTTGAACCATGTTTGTGGCTCGTTGCTGTGTGCTGCGGCCATATGTGGCCCTGCCCGGGGGCCCCCACTCAGCTGGGCCCTGGCAGGAGCAGGGAAAGGGGAAGCCTGGGCCTGGGCTGGGCTCAAAGCTGGCAGGGGAGAGAGGGCAGGGCGAGATGTGGCCATAGCCATGGCCGGTGTGAGGGGCAACAGCAGGGCTGGGGTCAGGGGGCTGCAGGTCAGGAGTGCTGGGCACTGACAGTGAAAGCCCAGGGCCACCCTGAGGCCCCATGGCTGAGGCTTGCCCTTGCCCCAGGGTGCCATGGCTTGTTGCATCGCTTCCTTCCCTTCCCGGAGCTCCACGCTGACTCAGACGCTGGGACAGCCCCGGCCCCCCCCCCGGGCCGTGAGCAGACGTTGGAGGCTGGAGGTGCTACATGCCAGGCATCCACGTCCCCGCAGGGCCCAGCCCTGCCCATACCCCCAGAACCTGAGGCCATGGCATGGGGCAGGCCCTAACATAGGCCTGGCAGGGTTCAGAGGCCCTGCCCCAGCAGGTCACGCGTGTGCAAACACCTGCACACACGTGCACATGGTGCTGCTTTGTTAGGGCTCCGGCCCCCAAAGGCTGGGGGTGCCGAGGGGCCGGAGCAAGGGCACCAGCGAGCTGGGATGAAGCCCAATGGCTGCCCCAGCTCCAAGGGGGAGCCCAGGAGTCTGGGGGACTGGCCCCTGGCCCGTGCCTCTCCAGGGCCCTCTGCCAGCCGGGCAAGGCAGCACGGGCACCAGACACCTGGGTTCTCCCCAGCTCTGGGAAGCGGGGGTGGGGGGCCGGATGCCTGGGCTCCCCTGGCTCCAGGGTGCAGGGCTGGAGCCCACATACCCAGTTTTTCCTGGCTTGGTGGCCATGGCATCTGGGGTCCCTGGACCTCCTGCTGGAGCTGGGGTCTGCATGGAGATGCCCCGGGGCACCACCTTTTAAATCTGTCAGATAGGTAAGAAAGACACTCTCCCTCCACAAAGTGATGCCAGCAAGGGCACAGGTGGGGGGGGGGCACTGGCCAGGCTGCCCTGGCTGGCACCAAGGGTCTGGCATAGCCATCCCAAGCCCAACCCCCACCCATGCCATAAATCTCCCCCAGGGCAGGTCCTAGCCAGCACCCACAGGTTTAATTAAGGCTGATTCATGGGGCTGAGACCTTTGCCTGACAGCCCCCCCCCCCCCCCCCCAATCACGGCCTTTCCCACCCCCCCACTGGGAACCAGCTGGGCTGGGAGGGCAAGGAGCAGCTGAGAAGTGCCCCGCCAGCAGGAGTCCTGAACCCGTGACCCCCACTTCTTCAGGCTGGTCGGTGCACCTTGCTCCCAAACTGCAGCCCCCTGCCCCCCACCCCATCTCCACTGGTGACCCTCACTCCTGCCCCCCAAACCTGGCCAGTGCCCCTCACTCCCGACCCACAGCACCCTGCTCCAACATCCTTGCCAGTGCCCCTCACTCCCCACCCACAGTCCCTTGCTGGTGCCCCTCACTCCCGATCTGCAGTGCTCTGCACCCCCCCTGCAGTCCTCCCAGGGCCCCTCACTCCCAACCCGCAGCCCCCTGCCCATGCCCCTCACTCCCAACCTGCAGCCCCCACACTTGTGAGCTTCTCCCAGATTCTCGGAAAGTCTGCCAGAGGCAACCTTGGGGGCACAAGATGCAGCTGTGTAGCAACCTCCCATGGTAAAAGATGTGCGTATGCGTGCATGCAGGTGCATGTGAACAAAGGGCTGACTCTGCACAGCTACAAAATCCCTGCACGTACAAGCGTGTGCCAGCACACAACTGTGCCCATGTGTGTGAAACCGCATGTGCATGTGCGTGCAAAGGTGCATGTGTGCACCAGTGAGTCAATGTGCTGGTGCCCAACGTGATGAGCTGTGGGCACTCTCATCCTGCCCTGATTCCTCTTTCTGTGCTGCGGGCACTGTGCCCAGATCCAGTCCAGGCCAGACCTGTGGGGAGGTGGGGAGGGGCCTGAGCCCACGGAACAGCATCTTGGGCCTGATGTGTGTGGCGGGGGCAGGGGGCATTCCAGCCCTGTGCCAGCCTGGGGGGGTGGAGGTGGGCAGACCCTCTCCAGCTGGGCACAGCGCTGGCCCCATTGCCCCATTCACCCCACACCCAAGCAGCGGCACAGGCCTCCCGGGGGGAGGCGGGGGGGAGGTCAGTAACAAGCCAGAGGCGGGTTGGAGCGAGGCGGCATGTTGGCGCGATCAGTGCGGGGGGGCAGGGGACACAGTAGATGGGCACAGGGGGCACCAAGCCCCCCCTATCGCAGCAGGGACCACTTGATCTGCTCCTTCGCCGACTGCAGCACCTGGCGGCAGAGAGCAGAGGTTAGCGGGGGGGGGCACTAGGCCCAGCCCCAGCCCCAGGCATTGCCGGGGCTCAGGGGCCTGCAGGGGAAACCCCCTCCCTCCCTCTGGCACCAGGCACGTACCTGAGAGACTGTCTGCTCCGTGAGGGGCACGTCGTCACCCTACAGCAGACACAGGGCATCAGCGCCTGCCATGGGCACTACCCACCCTCAACAAGCAGCCAGGTCCTGCCCCCTTGCTCCATGCCCACCAGGGGGCATTGCTGCCATGTGCTGAGGATGGGACCCAGGGACAGTGCTGGTGGCCCCTACCCCTTACTCACCCGCACAGCCACACGATGAACCACCTGCTGGGGGTCGCTCTCCAGTATGACCCTGTGGAGGTGGAAGAGGACACAGCTGGTCAACCCTGCACTGTCCGGCCTGGCACAAGGTGGGGGGTTGGGTGTCCCATATGGTGCCACCCCTGAGCACGGCCACGCACATGGGCACCTGGCAGCTGAGATCACGGTGGTCGGGTACCGATGGGCATCCCACAGCAGCCCCAGGTCTCTTGAGCCACAGGGGTGGGACGGGTTGGGGGGCACCAGCACTCACCCACCGTCCACGATCTCATCCACAGCCAGGAAGAGCCCCTCCATGTTCTCCAGCAGTGCCCGCTTCTCCACGTTCTTCCTGGGGACCCACAGATGCTCAGAGGGGCAGGGAGGGGGGCACCATGGGGCCTTCGGCAGCCTGCCCTGGCCCTCTCACCTGCCCCAGGTGGTGCCTGCCAGGTTTCAGAAGCCCCCAGCCCAGCTCCCCCAGGAGCGCGGGCACTAGCCCCGCCACCGACAGGACCCTGCTACTTCCAGGCTGGGGGCAGCAATGGTGTGGGGAGCAGGGGTGGAGCTGGACCCAGGAGTCCTATCCCCAGTGGGGCCGAGCCTGGCACCCGATGGCCAGCTTTGCATCCCAGCTGCCCCTGGCATCAGGGCTCTGCACCCGCCCAGCCAATGGCATGACCCCCCCACCCCATGTGGCAGTGCCTAGACCCCCCACCTCTGTCCCCACCTGGCACTGCCAGGGACCCGCCACCCTGCCTGGAACTGCCAGGGACTGCCGAATCCCACCTCAGCATCTGGCTAAGTGAGTCGAAGAGGCAGGTCAGTACAGCCATAAGCATCAGCTGTGGGCACAGGACACATGGGTCACAGGGTGGCACTGTCCAGACACCCCCTCTCCCCCATCTGCCTGCAGGCTCCCCCTCCTACAACGCGCCAGCCTGCCCAGAGAGCACCCCCAGGCCAGGCCAAGCTGGGCCCCGCACTCAGCCCCCACACCCAAGCCAGGCCCGTGTTGCCCGCCAGCCCTGATGCTCTCCTCTGCCCCCCACACAATACCAGGGCAGCACCAGGACTGCCCCCCCATGACCCCCACATAGTTGCCCCTGCCCCATATCAACCCACCCCAGGTCCCACCCACACCTAGCCCTGCCCCTAGTGCCCACTCACTCCCTTTTTCCTTGCCCCCTGCCCAGTCCCACCCCTGCCTGACCCAGCTCTGCCCCAGGCCCTGCCCCCTGCCCTCACCTCGTTCTCATGGGAGCTGCCGATGACATAGAAGTAGAGGTCGATGCTGCTCTTGTAGACCACAGTGAGGCCCTCGAGCAGCGCGATCTCGCCTGGGCGGTTGGTGAAATGGGGTCAGACGCCGCCTGCAGACCCCCCCCTCAGTGGGCCTGGCTGGGGGGGGGCAGGCAGGGCACAGGCCAGGGGCCCTGGTCACCCCCAGCCCCCTCTGCTGCCAGGCACCAGCCCTTGGCAGTGCCCTCCAGTGCCCCCTCCCGCCCCCACCCCCAGCGGTGCCCTCTGCCAGGCCGTACTGTCTGTCCGGTGGGTCTTGTTGAAGATGTTCTTCTCGAAGGCCTTCTGCTCCTTGACGCTGGGGTAGGTGTCATCGTAGTACTGGGGGAGAGGGGGCACCAGCGTCAGCCTGGCACTGCACCCACCCAGCACAGCCCGGCCCACTGGAGCACCCCGCATCTGCCTTTGGGCCGGAGCCCAAGGGCCAGGAGCACCTGCTATTGCTGGGGCTGCCGGGGAGGCCGTGGGCACTGAACTTCCCTCCCCCAAGTGGGCACAGCAGCCTCTGCCCTGCAAAGGACCCAGGTCCTAGGTGCAGTCCCCCTCCCCCACCCTTAGGCACCATCCCTCAGTCCCTGACACAGCCGCCCCACGCTCACCTTGGCAAAGAGCCGGTCGCCATCATTGTCCAGGATGAGGATGGCCTTCACCGTGTACAGCGACGGGTCCTGTGGGGACACGGCACCATCAGCATCAGCCTTGCCCCCACCCAGCAGGTGCCCCCCATCTCCTTGGGGCTGCCCAGGCAGGTCCAGGCCCCGGCACTAGGCTTGGGGGGGGCTCACACCAGCCACGGAGCCGTGCACTGCACTGGGGAGAAACAGAGGGCACCGATGCCACCAGGGCAGCTCTCACCCACCTGCCCCATGTGCCCGCCCTCCCTAAGGAGCTGAGGGGCAACCAAGCCTGGGCTCTACCCGCTACCAAGCCCTTGGGGTAGGTGCCCCCTGCTGTCAGCCCCCTCCTCCAACGGAGGCTGGCACAACATCTGATGCCCGGGAGGTGCCAGTGGGTGCTGCCCTCAGCCCAGCCCACTACCCCCCAGCAAGGCCTGATGGGAGGCTGGCCCCAACACGGACAGGGCCCCATGGGGATTTGTCCCCCCCCACACACTGGTGGCTTCCACAGAACACCCCAGTCCCCCCCACCCCGTACCAGCTGTCAGAGGGTGACACGGGGCAAGTGCCAGTGGGTCCATGCCAAGCCCTGCCCACCCCCTCCCATCAGCCGCCCCCCTGCATGCATTGCTCAGGTCTCCAGGCAAACGCAGAGTGGGGGGCACGGGTACTGAAGCGCTGGTCCCTGGGGCAGGGTGGGCCGGGGGTGACTGCCAGCGGGCGCCAGGGCTGGGCCGGGGGTCGCAGGAGCACCGACGGATCCGGACGCTCGAGACAAAGTTCTGTGATGCACTGACCCCAGGTAGCACAGTCCGAGTGTATGACAGAACTCCGCCTCAAAGGCCACCAGCCGCCCCCAGGGCAGCCCCCCGGCCCCCGCCCTGCTCAGACCCCCAGCCCTACCCCTGACAGCCCGTCCGTCTGCCCGCAGCCAGGGACCGGGCCCCCGGGACCGATGGAGCAGGCCGCCCGCCCTGCAGCACGCGGCGCCCTGTGCAGCACCAGGCGCCGGCAGGACGCCAGAGCAGCCGGCGGGGCTTGCTCGGGGCCTTTCCAGTTGCAGGGAGAGGGGGACGGGGCCCGGGAGCAGCTGCAGCCGTCAGCAGCGCGGCAGGGTGCGAGGTGTGTCAGTAGGGTTCAGAGTGAACGGCAAGCTGCCCCATCTCCTGCCCCTACAGGCCCCAGCCTTTGCTACGCTGGGCACTGGCAAGGGGGTGGGGGGCAAGTCCTAGGTCTGGGGCAGCGCCCATGCGCCTCGCCTGGCACTGGCACTAAGTGTAGCCTAATGGTAGGGCCCAGCCCCCCCTCGCCTCCCATGGTAGGACCCAGCCCCATCATGGTAAGGCTGTTTCCCCCCCTCATCCCCCAATGGTAGGGCCCAGCTTCCCCTGCCCCCCAACAGTAGGGCTAAGACCCCCCCATCCACTAATGGTAGGGCCCAGCCCTACTCCTGGCTCCCAATGGTAGGGCCCAGATCCCTCTACTCCACAATGGTACGGCCCAGCTCCCCCCATGCCCCAGTAGTAGAGCCTAGACCCCCCCATCCCCTAATCGTGAGCCCAGACCCCCCTACCCCCCAATGGTAGGGTCCAGCTACCCCTCCCTGCTCCCCAGTGGTAGCCCACCCCTTGGCCTCTAATGGTAGGGCCCAAGCCCCACTTTTCCCCACGGCAAGGCCCACTGCCCCACTCTCTGCCCCCAGTGGTAAGGTCCTGCAGGCCCACCCCAGCCCCAATGGTACGGCCCACCCCCCCCGCGGCGGTGGTAGGGCCCGGCTGAACCCGCTCCTACCAGCACCAACGCCTCCATCTTGCGCTCCCCGCTGCCGACGTGGAGCAGGAGCACACGCCGCAGGCCATTGGCTGTTCGCCTGCCAATCCCGGCTCCACGCCCCGCCTCCGCCCGCACCCTCCCTGCTCATTGGCTAGCCCTCTTTCTCCTTCTAGCCAACCAGAAGCAGCGCTTCAATGAATAGGCGGACCCCGGCCCTCCACTGCGGCGAGGATTGGGCGACACTACTGTCGCTCGCGGGCTTCGCTCCTCCTCGCGAAGGGCGGGACAGTTCCTACGGCAACTGGGGAAGCGATGACATCTTCTTTGCAAGACCTGGGCTGGGATTGGTGGAGGATTTGCATCACGTGACCGGAAGTGCGGCTGGCCTCGAGTGCGTTTGGGGGCTGCAGCCAGGTCAACTGGGGTTATGGTCCGGAGATCTGCTGGAGTTGGCCTATGACTTTTGACCTCCGGGTCATGACCTTGACGTGGGGTGCAATTGATTGGTGGCCCTTTCTGGGGTCATGGTTCTGTTGTGGGCTGCTGTTGACCTATGAGCCTTGACCTCTGGGTCACAACCCCAATGTGGGGTGCAGTTGATGCGTGACCCTTTCTGGGGTCATGACCCTGGGGTGGGACGTTGATCTATGACCCTTGACCTCTGGGCTCATGACTTCTCAGGACATGGGATCCGGGGGAACCTGGCTCTGACACAAACGGGTCCCCTGCTGCCACTGTTGTGCTGGGACCAGGGAAGGACCCAGCACGTAGGTATTCCAACCCCCGTGCACACGTCATGCACACGCGTGTCCTGTCCCGGGGACTTGCGTTCCCCCCAAACCAGCTCTCACGGCTTGTGGAGGGGCCAAGCTGTCTGCTTTCCTCCCCTGGCACGTGCACATCTGTGCGTGGGCATGCACATGCAACACGTACACTCACGCCAGACTCAGACGTGCATGCCTGCTCACACGCCTGCCAAGCCGCTGCCCCCCTTGTTAAGGGCAGATCAGCTCCTAGGCTTCTGGCAAAGAGGTCGGGGCTGCCTGCGTGTAAACACAGGCATGCATGAGCACTGGCATACACATGCACACAGATGCCCTCCAACACGCTTGGTTATACACACACACACAGCCACGCATGGGCGCAGGGGGCATGCACACAGGCCTGCACCCTCCCTCCTTCCAGGCAGCCCAGCCCTCCGACTCTCTGGGTTGGGTAGGTGGGTCTGGCCACACTGTCCAGAGCCCCCCAGCCCCTGCCTGGAACTCACCCCAGCGCCTGCAGGCAGATGCCCATGGGCAGCCCCAGGTTCCTGGAAAGAGGAAGTTGCTGCACCAGGCCGGGGCAGGGCGGCGGGGGAGGAGGGGCTTCCAGGGGTGAGTCCTCTGCATTGCACAATGTGCAGGCGGGGAGTGTCCCATTGCACAACCCCAGCTCTGTCCTGGGCTGAGCCACAGTCAAGTGGACGGGGTGGGGGGTAGATGGGCAAGAGCCCCCCTGTGAGCCCTACCCTGGGCAGAGCTGACATCTGCTGCCTTCTGTTGCCTGTTGCTGGGCACCTGGAGGCACTTGGAGCCCCCCACCTGGCACTAGTGCATCTGCACACGTGTGTGTAACTCCCCGGGCCCTGTGGCGGGTGGGCACGAGCCAGGGGGAAACTCGGGGTCTGGGGGAGGGCAGCTAGGACCAGCAGGTAGAGCAGGGACTTGGTGGAGGACACCTGGGTCCTAGCCCAGTGGGGCTGGCTTCTTTCCCCAGCTCAGGGCAGGGAGTGGGGTTGAGTGGGTTAGGAGGGGGGGGGCCCGGACGCCTGGGTTCCTCGGCAGGGAAGTGCTGGGGCCGGGGGAAGCGCCCGAGGCCCCGCCGGTTGCAGAGGAAGCTGCTGGGCGGATCCGCTGTGCAGTGCTGATAAGCCGGCGGCCCCTGCCTGCCCAGCCCCCCCTTTCCCCCATAACAGCCTGGCTCCAGGGCAGTGGGCTCTGCTCTCAGCTGGGCTGCCCTCCCCGCACCATGCCCTGGTGAGGAGCTCTGCCAGGATCAGTGCCTCCCAGGCCTGGGAATGCAGCCACCTCTGGGGTGGGCAGGTGGCTGCTTCGCCACACACAACACCAGGGGCGCTTGCAGTGCCGGGGGCCCAGCTCAGGCTGCACCTCCAGCCCTGCCAGAGCCCAGCATGGCCAGGCGGGCGGGGGGGCGCTGGGTGCTGGTTATAAATGGTCCATCTGGCACCAGGCGCCGGAGGTGGGTGGGAAACCACAGTAACGGCCGTGGGGCAAGGGGTGGGGGGGGGCCACCAGCTGGAGCCTGGCCCAGGAGCCCCGGGGGCACAGGAGAGACCATGCCCACCCGTGTCGCCTGCCACATGCATGGCCTGTGCATGCAACATGCATGTGCTCTCAGTGCCATCATAAGTCAGAGCACAGGGCTGGGTCCTGCTGCAGCTCAGTGTGACCCCGTGGCCAGAGCTGCAGACATGTGGCCACGTGCCGCTAGTGTATTTTGTGCCTCCCTGCAGCAACTGGCACAGATTTGCCCTCGTTTGCCAGGCAGGAGACTGGCTGAGCGTGGGGCAGGCACATGCTGAGCATGGGGCAGGCACACGCTAAGCGTGTGGTGCGTGTTGCAGACGTGTATGGCCCTGACGTGCCCATGTATGTGCTGAGCTGCACTCCCGTGTTGCGTGTGCTGTGGGTACATGAGAAGCCAGTGTTCTGGGAGTGGCGTGTCACAGGTGTGTGAGGCCCCTGTGTTCCTGGTGTGCTCTAGGTGTGCCCCAACCCAGCTTCCCCATGCGTGATGTGTCATAGGCGTGTGCCGACCCTGCTCCCAACGTGTGTTCCCGGCACAACTTGGGGCTGGGCCTGTACGTTTAAGGCCCGTAAAGGGGCTTTTGTTGCTGCTGGCGGGGGTGGGGAAAGCGCCCAGGCATGGTCCCTCCTGCCCCAGGTCTCCCCCCGCCCACTGCTGTGGGGCAGCTTCAGGGTCCCCTCTTCAAAGCCGGGACGCCTGGGTTGCATCCCAGCTCTGCAGTGTGCTGGGCACACGTGTGCCCATGCTTATGGGCTGCATGCACCAAGAGGCCCTGAATCTGGGGCAGGGGGTGGTTGGAGGGGCAGTGCCAAGCCATGACCCTGCCAGCCCACACCCTGCCCCGCCCCCATGGGGAAACTGAGGCACGGAGCAGGCTGGGGCAGGACAGGGCCACCACTGTTGCGGACTCCTGGGTTCTGCATTCAGTTTTGAAAGGCGAGCAGGGGGTCCTGGGTAGGGCTGGGAGCCGGGGTGCCTGGGGTTTCTTTCTTGGTCTCCTGCTGTGACCCTGGCCTGGGCTGTCCCCTCTACATGCCTCAGTTTCCCTGCTTGTTGGCTGGCTCCCACAGTGGGGGTGGGATCCTCCCATAAATGGCGCAGCCTCCAGTGCCCCCCTCATACCCTCCCATCCCCAGATGCTGCCCCCTGGGGGGCACACATGCAGCCTGTTCAATGTACACACATGCACACACACGTGTGGTGATTTGGGGAGTCTCTGGGCGGGCAATGGGATGGAGGAGACGCTTAGCTTTGTGCTGCAGTTGGCCCAGGAGACTCGGAGCCAGCTTGGCGCCATATGTGTGTGTGTTTGCACAAGTCTCACTGCCTTAGTGTTTGTGGATCGCTGCGTGAAGCCCTGTCCGTGTGCATATGTGTGTTGCCACGTTGGTGCAGTGCTTCTGCAGGGGTCCCCTTGTCACACACATATCCCCATGTTGTCGGGGACTCCCTGTGTGAGTCGATGTTGTGCCGCCGCGCGTGCCTTCTGGAGCAGCCATGCGTGGCTGTGCACCAGGCACGCGTGCACATCCACATATGTTGTGCATTGGGCCTGAGCCCCCTGGGCTCAGAGCATGTCAGTAAGCATACGCATGTGTGAGAGTATGTGTGTGCGGGAGATACTGCTGTGTGCATTGCATGTGTTGTTCCGTGTGCACGTGGCCCCGTGCGTCATGTTGAAGTGTCTCCATGCGCGTGTTGCTGTGTGTTTGTGCACACGTGTGGCCCCATGTGTGGTGTGCGCATTTCTGTGGGGGCTGACTGAGTGCAGCACACACTGCTGTGCGTGAGTGCATGCAGGGCACTGTGTGCTCCGTGTGTGTGCGCACAGAGGAAGTGTCGTGCATGTGTTGCCCATCATGTGCCGCATGCATGGGCATGCGTGTCCCTCAGGCTCACGTTTCCCTGCTGTGAGGCCTCCACCGTAGGGCCGGGAGGGTGGAGGGGGGCGGCTGCCGGTGCCTGTGTGGCCACAAGCAGGGGAGGCGTTGGGCTGCGGCCCCGGCTTATGTAACCGCCGCCCGCCTGGGGCCGGCACAGAGCCACGGCTGCCACGGCCACGGCCCTGCCGCCTGCGCCATGGGGGTGCCCTGAGCCCCCAGGCTTCGTGCCTGCGTCCCCGGGACTCCAGCAGGTAAGACCTGCGGCTTCTCAATGAGGACTTTGTTCTGCCCGATGCCGCGGCCGGTATGGGAACCTGAGAGCCGTGGGCTGGGGGCGGGCACCGGGGCTGCTCCAGGCCCCCCACCTCCAGTTGGGCCCCAGATCAACCCCCCTGGGCACCTGGGTCCATTCCCTGTCCCTCCTCCCCTCAGCTCCCTGGGTGCAGAGAGGTCTGGCTGGGGCTCTCCAGGCATGTCTGGGGGACACCGAGTGCTGGGTACCCAGGAGTCCAGGGCAGGGGTGGGGGCGTGGGGCAGCAGGTGCGTGTGTGCCAGGGGAGCGGGGGCTGGTTACGGGTCTTGCACACCACCGACTCTGGGGGTATCAGGGCTGGGGTGGGCTGGCTCTTCCTGGAGGGGAGGGGAGTTGTGGCAGGGAGACTTTGCACATGCACAGTAGGCACGATACGTGTGCACGTTCATGCACATGTATGCACAAGCATGCACACGCACCCGGGCTGGCAAAGCCACCGCGTTCTGGGCCCCCCCTAGCCCAGAGGCGACTTTGTCCCATTGTGGGCAGGCTGGTGTGTGCATGTGCAAGCCTGCATCCATGTGCAAGCACGTGCCTCTGCACAGGCACTGCACCCTGTCCCGTGTTTCCTAGACCCCGTACTACCTGGTGAGTCTCCTCCAGGCCTTGCTGGAGGGCTCCCTGCACGTCCTCCTGGCCTGGCCCGGGGACCACAAAACAGGTGGGGTGGGTTTCACATGTCACCACCCCCTGCTGGCTGGCAGAGATGGCACTGCCATGTGTCCTAGACCCCACACAGCGATTCCCCAGCCCCATCTAGATGCCTCCCCCACCCCAGCAACCCCAGGGCCCAAATGCAGCTGGTTGTGGGGGCAGTGCAGCTGAGACAGGGTGTATCAGGGCCTGGGTGCCACAGCGGGGTGGGGCAGAGCCGGGGGCAGGTCTGGGCCATGCCAGGGGCTGATAAGGCCCCGCAGGGAGGTGTGGGGGAGCTGTGCTATCTCTGCGGTTCGGCTGCAGCTGCATTGCCTCCGGCTGGTAACAGCGGGAAGCAGGAGGGGAAACGCTCCCCGGGGCCCCCCAGCCCCAGCCTGGCCTGGCCTCGGCCCCACGGGAGGGCACATCCGGGCCCATGGCCCTGCCCCCTAGCCCTGGCTCCGCTGCATGTCCTGGGCCCCGTACCGTGGCCAGCCAGTGGGGATCCTCCTCGCGCTGCGGCTGGGCTTAGAGAGGTGCGTAGTGGGGGGGTGGCAGAGGGACCTAGAAGTCCAGCCCCACTGGCATCCCCCTGGTCCCCGATCCCAGAGAGCAAAGGGATCACCTAGGGGTGAAGGGGAATCCTATGGGCGGAGCAACTCCGGTTCCCCAACCAGGGGATGCGGAGGAGGAAAGAGACCCTGGCTGGGGGGCAGCAGCAGGGTAGGGAGATCTCTGACCCCCACCCTGCAACTGCACCAATACCATCCCCCTCGGCGCAGCAGTGGCCCCACACTACAGGTGGGGAAACTGAGGCACAGAGCAGGATGGAGCCAGCCTCCCCAGGGAATCAGGCGTCCTAACCACTGGGCAGCACTGATGCTGGGGGGGGGGGGTCCTAGCTGGGCACTGCGGGGCGTCTGTTGTGTCTTGTGCAAGCCCTGGGGCCTTGGGCAATCGTGGTGTCGAAAGGGGAGCGGGAAGCCCGGCGGGCGGGGGCCCTAACGGCCTACGGGTGGGGCGGGGGGGTTTAACCCCTTGGGCACCACATTTCCTGGTGCCGGAGGGTAGAAACCCAGGAGTCCGGGCTCCCAGCCCCGCTGCGCTGCCCCTAGGCCTCGCGGTGCCCACGGCGGGGTCTTCGTGCCAGGGCAGCTTGGCTCCAGGTCAGGCGGGGGGAGGGAATCGAGGTTCCCACCCACCAGTGCTCCCAGTGGATCAGCCCTGGGTCAGACTGGGAGTCTTCAGGGGGAGCCGGATCAAGCTGTGTGGCATGGGGGCACCAGCAGGGGGTGTCATGTGGGCAGGGGAGGTATTTCAGGGTCAGATAGGGTGGGGGAGTCATGCCCAGGGCCCCCCAATTTCATGCACATGGGTGGGGGTGGGACTAGGAGCAAGGGGGTGGGGGGGGCTCAGTCCCACGTGTGGCCTAGTGGGCAGAGCTAGGGGGTGGGGAAAGATCCCCTGGAGTGGGTAGGGGGCAGTTTCTGCATCTTCCTGGCACCATCCGCTCTTGTGCAACTGTGCATTGGCTCCCAGGAGCTGGTGCAGGGCTGTGGATGGTAGGGGGCACCAGGAGACCCCTCCTCCAGCCTTGCTCCTTGTCTTCCACTGCCTCAGTTTGCACCGGGAGGGGAAACCGAGGCACAATGCTTCGCTTGGGCCATGGTGGGGGGCAGAATCCAGGCATCCTGACCCATATCTGCTCCCCAACCCCAGTGTTTGGCTCCGTCCCTAGGGTGGGGGTGTGTGTGTGATGGGGGGGCAGGCATGCAGTGGGGCCGGCAGGGCTGATAAGGGCCTATCGTGTGCTGCAGACGCTGCCCGGTGTGGCCTCATGAATGTCTGATTCTGCCGACGGGTGGCTGCAAAGGGACCCGGCTGGCGCCGAGGTGAGGGGGATCAGGGGGCTCCCCACGTGGGTGCAGGGAGGGGGTGGCCGGGGTGGGGGGGGCCAGGGTGAGGTGGGGGGACCTTGGGTGGCACCCTATGGCTGGGGGCAGGGCAACAATCAGCACGCAGGGAGGCTGGGGTGGCCTCTCTGGGTACCAATCAGCCAGCAGCATGGCTCAGGTAGGGTCTGACCCTCACCAACCAGCGAGTGGTAGAGAGGGGATGGATCTGTTTGTCTTCTCTTATTAGCTGCTGGGTTGGCTCAGGTAAATCCTTCTCCCACCAGTCAAAGGGCAGGATGGCTTAGGGAGATTCTTCTTTCACCAATTAGCAGGCAGGATGACTCACATAGATCCTTCTTCCACCAATCTGGGGATGGGATGGCTCATGTAGATCCTGCCTCTATCATGAGAGGAGATGGCTTAGGTAGATCCTGCCTCCACCAATCAGTGGGCAGGATGGCTCAGGTAGATCCTCCTTCCACCAGTCAGCAGGCAAGATGGCTTAGGTAGATCCTTTTTCTACCAATCAGGAGAGGGGATGGCTCAGGTAGATGCTGCCTGCCCCAGTCAGGGGGCAGGGAGGCCGAGTGGCCTCTCCAACCCTTGCTCTCTCTGTGCCACAGATTTTCGCTGCCACGGCTGGCTTTGGGGCGACGCTGCTGGAGCCACCGCTGGGCAGGCCCTGGCCCGGCAAGATGCCCCCCTGCCCCCCACAGCAGAGCCGGGCCCGGGCCCCGCTCCTGTCCGGGCCCCTGGGGGGCGAGCATGGGCCGCCGGGCGACATGGACCTGGCCTGGCAGGAGATCCTGTCCATTGCGGAGCTGCAGGTGAGTGGCACTGCCTGCACTCAAGGTGCCGATGCCCATTGCCCTCCCCTGCACCCTGCTGGGCTCCTGGCTGGGCCTGGAAGCTAAGCAGGGCTGGCCTTGTTAACTATGTGGATGGGAGACAATGGAGCAGTTCTAGAGCAGGGGGAGCCAGCTCCTGCTGGGCCCACGGATGGCAGGTGCCACTGTCTGCTGTGGGCATGGCCCAGAGCCCAGCTGTGGGCTCCTGGCCTTGCAGCCTGGTGGGGTGTGCTGGGCGGGGAGCGATGCTGCCCCCTGGTGGCCAGGTGCCCGTGGCCGAGATGGGGCTGTAGCAGGTGACGTCCCTGGAGAGCTGGAGGGGGCTACAGCCCCCTCCCCAGCAGGGTCAAAGGGTGGGGGAGAAGGGGGGGCCTCCAAGCTGCTGGCTCTTTAATCTTCCCTGCTCTGCTCACCTGCTCCCCCCACCAGCCTTGTCTGGCGGAGGCCGGGGGGGTGGCGGGGCCAGCGCACAAAGGGGCATCTGTCTGTGCTGTGAATCGGCCCCATTGTGCTCAGGGGGGATGGTATCGCCCTGGCCATCGCGCAGGACAGGCACCTGCCGCAGCCGTGGGGCCCTTCCCCGCCAACCCCACCCCTTTCCAGCTAGCCCTGTCCCCTCCACACCTGTGGGGGGGGTGCGGACTCCTGGGTTCTGTTCCCGACTCTGCCACTGACCTTGAACCTGCATGTGGCCACGTCTCGCTCACCCTATGCCTCAGTTTCCCCAGCTATCTCTCCCCTCCTGACTCCCTGCAGGGCCTGGACCTCCCGAGTGAGTTGCCCTATGACCCCGCGCTCTACAGCCTCACGCACCCGCTGGCACCGGTGGGCGGCTATGGGCCCTGCCCGGCGCTGGGCGATGCCCCGGGGCCCAGCTGTGGCCAGCCCTGCCCGGGCTATGAGCGCCCCTACATGGATACCATGCCAGCCCCCTGCGCCCGCCTTGGCATGGGGCCCTTGCCTGCTATGGACCCCTCGTACGGCTACACAGGCATGCTAATCTCCTCCGCTATGGACCTACCCAGCAAGGTGCTGCCTGGAGAGGTGGGGGCGCTGCCTGAGCTGGGCCTGGCACCCCTGCCACCTTGCAAAGCCCAGGAAGACCTGGAGTCGGACTCGGGGCTCTCTCTCAACTACAGCGACGCTGACTCCGGGGAGCCCGAAGGGCTGGAGCTGGGACAGGCACGGCCCGACTATGCTGAGCTGTACCCGGTGGACTACGGGCTGCCCTACCCTGGCTTGCAGGGTGTGCCCCCCTTTGCACCCTCCTGCCCGCCCCTGCCCCCCCCAGAGAAGGGCCGGGCGACGCCGCGGGCAGAGCTGGGGGGCAGCCGGGATGAGCGACGGGCGCTAGCCATGAACATCCCCATCCCCACGGAGAAGATCATCAACCTGCCAGTGGAGGACTTCAATGAGCTGGTGTCCCGGCATCCGCTGTCAGAGCCGCAGCTGGCGCTGATCCGGGACATCCGGCGCCGCGGCAAGAACAAGGTGGCAGCGCAGAACTGCCGGCGGCGCAAGCTGGAAGGCATCGCCCAGCTGGAGCACGAGCTGGAGCGCCTGGACTGCGAGCGCCAGCGGCTGCTGCAGGACCGGCACGAGGCCGACCAGGCGCTGGGCACGCTGCGGCGTCAGCTGGCCCAGCTCTACCGCCAGGTCTTCCAGCGCCTGCGGGACGAGGCTGGTGAGGCCTACTCACCCGAGCACTACAGCCTACAGCTGGCGGCTGATGGCACTGTGCTCCTCGTGCCCCGCGGGTGCAAGGTGGATGGGCCTGACTGAGGGCGTCCCCCCACCCCAGGCTTGCAGCCCCTTCACGGGGGCAGCCCCTGGCTGTAGCCCCTCCATATGTGGGGTGCCCCTCAAACAGCAGTCCCCTGCCCCACCCTGCCAAGGGGGACACAGCAGGGGGCATCAAGCATGGATGGGCTATAGCGAGGGTCCCCTGAGGCTGGGCCCAACAGGGGCTTAAACACATTGCATCTCTGGGGGCACATTGATGTGTTGCACTGCTGAGCTTCTTGGGGGCCAGGAGGGGCTGTTAATGCACTGCACTCCAAGTCCCAGAGGCCTGATGAAGTTTGGGGGGGAATTACATGGCAGCACCCCAGACATGAGACCTAAGAGGGCCCCTGACTCCTTCACCCCCCTGCCCAGGCAGCAGGAGGGTCCCCAGCCTGCTGCCTTATCCACCCTGAGCACTATTGGGGGTGGGTGGGGGGGCTGTGACAAGGAGAGGATTACATGGGGGTCACTGAGGACAGAGCATAATGGGAGCAGGGGCACATGGGGCACAGGATGGGGTGGGGGCACCAACAGCTTTTCACTGCTGTAAATAGCAACTGTCCCACAACTGGGAATAAAGCCCCTGCCAGGGGCCACCAGAAAACTGTGACTGCGTCCATGTCTGTCATTGCAGGGGGAGGTGGGCTAGGGCCTGTTCCAGCATGGATGGGGCTCCTGGTTACTCCCACCTTGCCAGACCCCTGGTCAGCAGGGCTGTGAGGGACAGGATAATCACTTTCTCCTGGCCTGGGGTAGTAGCCATGGAGGGAACATGTAGTTACCCTCCCCCATTCATAGCCCATACGAAGATCTCAGCTTCACGCGCACTTTATGGAAGTGGAAGACTTCGCCCTAGCTTGCTCTTGCAGCTGTACAGCCGAGGGCAAGTGAAACTCAGAGGCATCCAAACCCCAAGCCTCCAGGCTTAGGCTTGCACATAGGATGCCTGCCAAGTAATTTGGAAAGATTTGAAGCCCCAGGTAGGGGCAGGGGATGGCTGTGGGTTGCAGGACCACATACAGTTCTTGCCTCACTGATGGATTTGGACTTGATTTGGCTTGGAACACAAAAAAAATTTAAGTGAAAAGAACGGGACTCCCAGCTCTGGCTCCCAGGGCCTAAGCTCTACCCCTGACCCCTGGCCAGGGGAGCATCTTTGCAGAGGGCAACGTAGCCAGGAGGTCAGGTCCCAGGCCATGCACCAGGATCTTGGGAAAAGCAGAGCCGAGTTTTCACGCCCATGGAGGTCACCCGGAGACTGGAAGGGAAAAGAGCTGGGGTGTGAGACAGGGAGCCAGGTCTCCCTCTGGGTGGTGGTGAGGACAGGGGCGGTCTGCGAAGCACAGGCCTGTACCTGGTGCTGACAGCTCTGGGCAGATGCTGCCAGCCAGGATGCCCAGAGGGTTGCCAGTTTGTGGGAAAGGCCCCAGGAAGGCTGCACTCAGCAGACTTGGGCCATTGGTGCTAGGCACCTGGGCTGCCACAGTGCCCAGCCCTGCAACAGAATCAGGCCACAGGATTTCTAAAAAAAGACTTTATTTAAAATAAGAACTATTCCCATAGGGATGATCAACCACAGCTACACAGCAGCCACGGGACCCGGATGCCTGGGTTTCTGGCCACCTGCAAGAGAGGAGATGTCAGGGAACAGGCAGGTCCACAACTGCTGAGCCACATGGCACCCGCTGCCACAGCACTACCCTGCCAACAGGCCCAGTACCTGCTCACCTGGGAAAGCAGCCACTAGCTGCGTGGAGTCCTCCAGCTAGGTTGGTAGGGCAGCACCTCCTGCAAAAGCAGATGCATGCATTAGATCAACAGTCCCAGACACACAGCACCAGCCCCTTGCCCCCACCCCCACCCAGGAGCCTCTCATTAGCTGGCAGCCAATTAGTGTGCCCCAAAGGCATGGCCAGGGCAGGGGGATGGGAAGGCTCAGGTTCAGACTCTGCACTAATCATGTTGTTAACAAGAAGCAGCTCAAGGAACAGCAACAAGACTAACACAGGGGGCCGGGGGGGTGCAGAGCAGCCCAGGACCCAGGGAGCTCGCGGCATCCGTCTGGGAGCTGTGGCCAAAGTGGCGAACCCCCGCGGAGGGAAGGAAGAGCTGTTCTTACCTAGCAGCACAGTAACAAACCCTGCTAGTCCTAAGAGCAAGGGGCTGCCTCCGCCGGTCACTCATAGCCACTGCCTCTACGGGCGTCTGCCCCTGGCTTATCTGTACACAAGGCTCTAGCTGTCTGCGCTGCGGGCTGCCTCGACGCCATGGTGCTATGCTTGCTAGCCGCTCTACATCTGCATCTCCTGGGCTGTAAGCTACGGCTCCTTGTCGCTTGCCTTCCTCTGCGGTCGCACGCTACCATGTCCTCAATGTTAGCCAGCGTCAACTCAGCCACGGACTAACCCCCCATGGTCCATGGGAGGTTAGAGACAGGTCTGCTGCAAACAGGTTACACGGGGCCGGGCGCTCTACAGAGGGCCGAGGCCGTTCAACTGGGCCCACCAGTACAAGGGAAGGACTAGGAGCCCCCCACCCCTCAGTGAACCCATTTTGCTACTGGAACTACCGAGTGAGGGACTCTCGGCTGGGTTGCCAGCTCTCCAGCTGGTAGCTCCGTTTAAACAGGCCAATGCATTGTCACCCACCAACATGACCAGGAGTTCCCCGTACAGTAACACTACCTCAAAGCAACTACAATGGGCTGCCACTGCAGGTGGACTCTGACACTGTCCAGCTGAGGGAGCTGCCTGGGCCAGAGCTTGCTGATTACCCAGTGCTGGCCCCAGCTCTGCCTGCAGTCCCCCCCCCCCCCCCAAGTCTGGCTTGCCTCCAGTTTTTCCAGCACAAGCTACAGACTGGTCCAATATCACATGCCAACTTTCCCCCAATAGCCCTAAGGTGAGAGACTGGTGCCAGCTGCCTGAGCAGAGGGGCAGGACACTTACTCCAGCCTGGCCACCAAAACAGCCCTGGTCAAAGCCAGCCCTGTTTCCATATTGCCCTGGCCGTGCTCTGCTCCCTTCACCACCCGGATTGTGGGACTGGAGACCAGCTAAGGGGCTGCTCCCTTCCAGAGCCCTGAGGCAACCATGGCCTTGAACAGCACCTGTGAACAAGGGCCATCATGCCATAAGCCATGATCTCCCTGCTCTTGGGATAGCTAGGGAGCAGGCAGGGACTCTGATCCCAGCCCTAGCTCCTGAGCTGACTGGTCCTAGGCTCTGCGTGTCAGGTCCCAGCACTGAGTCATGAAGCCATCATGCCTGGCATCAGGCTGCATGGGGGCTGCGAGGGACTCTGATCCGGCTACACTAGCAGGCATCTCAGCTGAGGACAGCTCCTGCATTACAGCTCTGGAGGGAAGAGAAAGGAAAGGGGGTCTCATGCTAGGAGCTGTACTGGACCCGCTGCCGCCCATGCTGGCACTCCAGTATAGCGGAGCCCCCTCCGTCTGAGCTAGGCCTAGTCTGTCACCAGCAGGCGACGGCTACAAGGGCATGGCAGGGGCTCACATCACACTCCCTTACACGGCACAGGTAAAAAAGAAGACACATTTATTCAGCGTCATGATCAGTCTATTACAGTTTGCAAATCGACGGCATGGGCGCGGAAACGGACAGTGAGTCCCCAGAGCCCTCGGTGGAGCGCTTCGCACGGCCACGGCACAGAAACTAAAATAACCTGGAGTACGAGTCACAAATACAGTCCTTGTGTTTGCAAGGAGAGTGGCTAACACATGTCTTCATGTAGCAGCTACCCCCTGCCACCACTGTGATTTGGCTGAGTTCAAACTGTGGTAACCTGCAGCTTCCCTGTCCTTTCTCTGGCTCTCCTCTCCTGCTAAGCTTTGTTTCCTGTTGAATAACATGGAATAAAGGTGTTAATCTAAAGACATCCAGACTCAAGGCTACACCCCAACAGCACGCTCTTCCCACAGACTGCCGAGCCAGTTAGCGTAAGCATCGACATTTACTGCAATTATGGCTTTAACTACGTCGCACTCGCTCCGCTAGTCAGTAGCACCAAGCAGCCCAGGAGGTACGACGCTGGCACTTACCTGGGGCTTAAAATCGTCGGCCACTGCCATAGCTGCCGCCACCGCCGCCACCACTGGAGCCACCGTAGCCACCTGTGAGAAAGGTGAGGGAGCATTACAGGGGGGCAGAGACGGGGACTGAACCAAGCTGATGGGGGGGGCGGGGGCACAGGAAGGAGCTGAGCTCGTTACAGCCCCTTGTTCTAGGTAAGCAACACTTGCGCCAAGGAGGATGCTTGGCTGCCTGGGAGTTCCTATTACAGCACAGCCCTGTAGCTGGAGCCATGCAGCAAGGCTGCAAGTCATGCCATGGGTAAGAGCGTGGGGAGTTTCACGGGCAAAGCAGGGGAGTTTGAGAACTATGATGGTAGCGGCTCCTTTGCAAAGTCTGGGCAGGAAATCAGCATTTCCAGAACAGAGGCATGCCCGATGCTGCCTCCTTGCAAGGGCGGAGACCCTCCTGGGGTAACTCACCACCACCATACGGCCCAGAGCTCCTGCCTCCAAAGCTGCCACCTCCTTTCATGGGGCCAAAGTTAGAGGATTGGCTGTTGTAACTGCCGAAGTCATTGTAGTTGCCACCGCCGCCAAAGTTGCCGCCTAAGGAGGGAGAAGCCAGGTGAGCTCCTTAATGCAACGTGCCATGCAGAGGGGCAGAATCTGCTGCTTGGGATGTGTCCAGCAGGCACACCAGCCCTGGCTGCATGGGAGGGAGGCAGGCAGGACAGCAGCAACCCCTTCGCCAACCCTGAGACATTAACTGGAGCAACAGTAACAGCTTCAGGACAGACCGGGCAGGTGTCATGCAGTGAATACTTGCAGCCAAGGCATCCCCCCACCCAAGGGCAGACAGGCTTCTGCCAGGGGGAGTGGTCCAAGCAGCCTGGGGGCTGGAGTTTGCCTTGGTGGCCCATAGGCTGCTGTCAGAAGCACCAAGCACCCCCCACAGCACGTGTCCATGAGGCACTCACCTCCGCTGCCCCCACCAAAGCCGCCACCACCATTGTTGTAGCTGTCATAGTTGCTGCTGCCCCCGTAGCCTCTACTGCCTCCAGAGTAGCCAGGGCCACTGCTACTGCTGCCATACCCTGCAGGGAAGACCAGTAGCCCACTGAATTCCCAAAGCTGCCTTGACAGAGCACGCTGGCTCCCCTCCAGACCTGACCACAGCGTGCCCTCTGCTCTGGGGTGCTAAAGCATGGACCAGCGGGTCCACATCGCTTGGAAGCTCTACATGCTGTGGTCAGTGTCTCGGCTCCCCGAGCTAGGCCAAAGGAATGGAGATCAGAGGCTTCCCCTCATCTCACAGGACAGTTCTTCGTGCTTTTCCACCTGGAAACAAGGCATCTTGGGAGCCAGTCAGCAGAATTACACATTGGCCTTACCGTCGTTGCCAAATCCATTATAGCTGTCTCCACTGCCTCCATAGCCACCACTGCGGCTGCCACCAAACCCACCTGAAAAGAACAAACCTTTGTGTTCAGTCCATCCGTGAGGGGATGCTGCCAGGCGTGGGCACCCAGGGCATGGGCTGTTTGTGTGGCATGGAGCTTGACGCCGAAAGCTGGGATTCCAAATCAGGCCACTCCGCATTTGGTAGCAGGCAAGAACCGAGACCAAGGAAGCATGCCCAGCCCCAAGCCCGGGCTGACAAGTGCAAAGGGACCCACAAATGGTGGCAGCCGAAATGGTGGCAGTGTCGATACACCTGGCGTGAGCTGGGCTGAGTTGCAAGATTAGCCTGACATATCCCTCTGCCTGCCCTGGCAGGGCCCAAAGCTACTTACCGCGACTGCCAAAGTTGCCACCCCGGCTGAAGTTGTCATTCCCACCAAATCCACCTCCGCGGCCCCCTCCAAAGTTCCCCGAGCTGCTGCGTCCTAGGGGAAGGGGAAAGCCATTAGGATCAGCCTGTCCAGGAAGGACACTTGTACCTTGGCATCACACTAGCCAAGTTCACTTTCACTCACCTCTCTGGCTGGCTGAGGCGCTGGCCATCTCCTGCTTGGACAGGGCTTTCCGCACTTCGCAGTTGTGGCCATTGACTGTGTGATATTTCTGAACTGCAAGAGAATTGGATATTACCTCCATGTGACTGACAAGTCTGACCAACCCCTGAGCATCCAGGCAGAAAAGCCAAGTGGGACCATAAGAGCCAGCCAGGTACTTACTGACAATTTTGTCCACGGAGTCGTGGTCATCGAAGGTGACAAAGGCAAAACCTCGCTTTTTGCCACTGCCGCGGTCAGTCATGATCTCGATCACCTCAATCTTGCCATATTGCCCAAAGTAGTCCCGCAAATGGTGCTCCTCTGTGTCTTCCTTGATGCCCCCGACAAAGATTTTCTTTACTGTTAGGTGAGCACCAGGCCTTTGAGAGTCCTGCACAGGACAGAGTGGAAATGCTTGAAGGGGTGCTTGTGTCATGTTTCTTTCCATCTCTAGGCAATAAAGGTGGAGTCGCACTGACCAGAAGCACAGAAGTTACAAACCAGTGCACTGAAGTTGGCCACTCTCTTGTTGCCTGAAGTAGCACCTGGTAGGTGGTTAACAAACCCCCACCCCTACACCAGACCCCACACGAAGGGGAAAGGGCCAATTCTCAGCTATGTTCCAGTGCAAATGTGTCCATAAAAGCACAACTGGGGATTGAAATTGAGATGGAAACTGCAGCCCACCCCCAAAACCCACAAGTGAGATGGGGAAAATTTTGTAACCCAGTCTTTCTATGAGAAATAGCACAGAGACCACTGCCTTCCCCCACCTCCCAACAGCCAATGAAACAACAGACTGCAGATGCTACCTTGGGAGCAATCATTCACAACACAGAACATAAGGAGCTAGAGCAACCCATAAATTGGAGCATGCCTAAGTCTCAAATGACCAGAGCAGCCAGCCAAATGAAGGGCTCCGCTGCTAACTCAGCCTTGGTATGAGATGGAGGAGCACACTTATCACTGACTCACTGGACTAGACTTGTTGTTCCTACCTCTCTGGACACTGCCCGCTTTGGCTCAACAACTCTGCCATCAACTTTGTGTGGTCTGGCATTCATGGCGGCATCAACTTCTTCAACGGAGGAGTATGTGACAAATCCAAAGCCCCTGGAACGCTTGGTGTTTGGGTCCCTCATCACCTAGAAAACACAAGTTCCCATGAGCAACCCAGCAAAGACAACACAAGAGCACAGAGGGAAACCTAGACAAAACAGTAACTGGCATTTCAGAGCAAAAATACTTATAAATGCATGACTAAGCCTACCTGATTAGTTTTAAGCTGCAGACAGAAGTGCAGCTCCCAGCTGTAACTTAGAAGATTTTTTCTAAGCACTGAGTTAAATTACCCCAGACCAAACAGAAGTTCGCTGTTAGTTCCAGGGTGAGGGGAATCGAAGTACTTTTCAACACCAACAGCCAGAACTCTGCCACTGCTTTCAGGATGGGAGGGGGGGCAAGGCTGCAGAGAGAGCTCTTCTTGGGGCTCCCCAGCTGGTACTGAAGGATGGGGTGGATGAATTGGTGCACCCCCACCCAGGGGGATGGAAAACTCCACATACTGAACTCCCTGTTCCCTTCCACCCTCCCATTCTGAAAAGGGAGACAGGCTGGGAGCTATGCAGACAAGTTAAAGATGTTACAGAATGTAGCACCTTGTGTATCTGATTCCTCATAAGCTGCTTTCTGTGGCCAGAGGGGGCGAAAACTGTCACTTGTCTGTACCCTTATTTGTGCAAATAATTACTTTTAAGTACTTATAACGTGTTATAAAGGGGGGTGTCTTTACCACCCATTTTAATACGTGTTAATCTCTCTGCAATCAGGTCCTTTTTTCCTGCCCTTCTGCCTGCTACCCCTGGGAACTTTTCTCCCCATTCATCCCATATGCTCTGCTGGCTTTTACTCAGACATGTTTGCCCTTGTTTAATCACCTCAACAATAATGAACCTAATAAACACATCAGCCACAGCAATCCTCCTTTCTAACCTAATCAGGTTGTGTTGCTACAGTAGCTTCAACCTGAAGGAATGCATCTTCAACACCACAAAGGCAGCTTAAGGAAACCCATCCAGCAATCCCAAAGCACCAAGCATTTCAATACTCTGTAGGACCACGGCTATGACAAGAAGACCCTGACCAATTTTCAGTCTTCTTGAGTAAAAGTGACACATGATCTCATCTCCCACCCCACCCCACCCTTTCTCCCATGCAGGGAGAATACATAGAAGCTCATTAAAAGGGTTTAACTCAGGCAAGGGGACCAGCCCAGGACACCCACCACGCAGTCGGTGAGCGTGCCCCATTGCTCGAAGTGGCTGCGAAGGCTCTCGTCTGTTGTCTCGAAGCTCAGGCCGCCGATGAAGAGCTTGCGCAGCTGCTCGGGCTCCTTGGGAGACTAGAAAGGAAGAGCAGGGGGTTAGCGGGGGATAAGACCTCGCAGGACTGGGAACTAAGCACCAACCCAGCCTCTCCAAAACCATCCCCCCCATCCCCCACAAGCCACGCGGGAGCCCGGGAGAAAGGAAGCTCCCGCGCATGCGCAGCCGCCACGGCGGGCCGAGCACAAAGGCGCCCGCCCGCATGGTCCCGCGCGCCGCGCATGCGCTATCCGCCCCGCCGGCCACACGAGCCCACCCCCCGTGCGCAGGCGCAAAAGCCGCTTAGTGTCCTCCGCTACGCAGACACGGACCCCAGCAGGCGGGAAGACCCCGGCGGGCGGGGAGGCCCCAACGCACCTCGGCCCTGGACATGGTGGCGGCAGCAGCGGTGATGCAGGCTCCTTGAAGCGCCGGCTCCGAAAGAGGCCGAGCGGCGCCGGCGCCGCCGTCTCACCCCGCCGGCAAGTTCTCATTGGGCGGCAGCCGCTGCGCCCCGCCTCCCTCACCGCCTCCCATTGGGGGAGTCCTAGAGACCGCGGCCTCTCATTGGCGGAAGAGCACCCGCGCCCTCCCCCATTGGCCGGGACAGAGACGTTCCCAACCCCCATCATGGCGGCCATGCGCGGAGCCCCGCCCCTCTCCCCACCCCCCGCACTCACCTTCTTTCCCGCTCGCGGCTCCATCCGCTCCATCGCGGGTCGCCCCTGTTTTGCGCCGCCGCCGCCGCCGCCGCCGCTGTTGCCTCACGCCGGTGTCCGGGCACAGGTGGGAGCGGGGAGGCGAAGCCGTGCGGATTTTACCGGGGCAAGAAGCCACGCCGCGATTGAGACGCGCTCTAAGAAGAGGCCGGGGGCGGGCTCGCGCATGCGTAGCAGCGCGTGGGGCTCGCCCTTTTGCGCAGGCGCGGCGGTGGGGGGGGCGGCACCTGGAGAGGGCGGGGTCTGGGCGGGCATGCGCGGTGCGAGGCTCGCCGGCGCATGCGCGCTCGCGGGCTGTTTTGGCGGGCGGCGGGCGTTGCGCAGGAGCGTAGCGGAGAGGCAGGGGCGCCGGATCCGCTGCATCCCGAGGTACCCGGGCGGCAGCGCGGTTTAGGGGGCTCGTTGTATGCAATGAACGGGGAAGGGCGGGCGGGCTTGACAGACACGCGCGCAGGCCAGTGGCGTGGCGCGTTGGCTCCGGGGGGGGCGGGGCGGAGGCGCCGTTGCCTGAGGAGAGGGAGAGCGAGGCGCGGGGCCGTGAGGGATGGGCGGCTCCGCCAATGGGGCGGCGGCTCCGGCACCGGGGAGGGGCGGGGCCCCGCCGGCGGACGGGCGACGCCGGCGCCCAATGGCCGCGCCGCTTTTCTCCGCGCGCGCCTGGAACGCGGCCGGATTGGCGGGAGCGCCAGCGGTGCCGGCCAATCGGCGGCCGAGGTGGGGGGGGGGGGGGCTAAGCGCCCGCCCCGATGCCCGTTATCGGGCAACCCCCCCCTCCCCCTTTAGAATGGAGCCAAGCGTTCGGTCCTCATTGTGACGTCGGAGGGGGAGTGGGTTACCGCACCGACCGGGGGCGGGGGGCTGGGCCCCTGTCTGGACTCACGTGCCCACGAGGGACCCCCCCCACGTGGCCCTGGGTCCCCCCTTTAATGGCTCCGAGTGGGGGGGGGGTTGGCTTCCGGTTTGGGGCAGGGGGCTGGGTCTTGTTCTTGTGCCAGTCTCCACAGCTGGTCCTCGCGGCTGGATCCCCGCCCCTTTCGGGAGAGCGAAGCAGGCACCTCACTTGCGTGCCGCTAATGGGGGGGGGCTGCTCTTCACCGGAGGGGCACCCTTGGCCCACCTCGCTCCCTTCCCCCAAGCCGGTTTTGCAGTGGGGAGTAAGGGATGGGCATGTGGGGTGATGCTTTATGAGGGCAGCGGGTGAGAACCCCGCCCCGCGTTGCGGGTGGGACCCACGTGCGCGAAGGCTTTGGCTGGCTTTGGGGGTCCTAGCACCACGGCTGAAGCACGGATGGGAAAGGTTCCAGTTGGGAGACCTTTTCTTTGTTGGGGGGGGGTTGCTGGGGAGGAAGGGAGGTCCCCTTGGCTTGCACAATAGTGTGGGGGCCATCCACAGTGGAAGCTTTTCTGGCCTTCAAGCCAGAGCGAGCATCAATTGCTTCTCTGCCTCCCTTGCACGAGGCCTCAGAGCATGGGCGCTGCTGGTGGAAGCTGCAGCCATCTCGTACCTTGGCTGCAGCGTGCAGCCCCTTGCTTGCCCCACGCGGTAGATCAGGGCTCTTTGCAAACGGAGCTGGAGAGGTGAGACTGCAGCTCCTCGGCCAAGAACGAGCCATGAGGTCTCCTCTGGGCTGGATCAGACAGCCAGGTCCTGACAAGGGGCCTAGGCTTAGCCTTGGGGGCCTCCTCTGCTCCCAGAGCACAGCAAGGCAAGATTGCTGCATTTTTTTAATGCCTCCCACCCCCAGAGGATGCCCAGTCTGCAAACGCGGCTGAGGCTGCGGCCTCTTAACCATTTGCCCCCTACAACGCCCCTGTGTATGTGACTTCTCTTTGTAACGGTTCCAGTGGAAAGAAGCACTTGGGTCCCAGATGCGTTGCGGTGGCTAACAAGGGGAGCCTTGTGTTTAAACAGAGCGACTTGGAGAACCGAGAAGGGGAACGGGCTCCGTGCAGGAGCAGACTGGGTTTCTGCCCCCCGGAGGCCATAGCAGTGGAGTCCCCCTGCCTGCGCCTCAGCCTCGTGCTAGGCCCCGGCCCAAGCTTTAACAATGGGCGGCGGTAACTTCAGCACGACCGGCAGCGGGGCTTGCCTTTAGGCTCCACTGGGATGAACGGGGAGCTCCTGCTGCTGAGCCATTGTCTGCCTGGCTAGACTGCTGCAGCAGGGCTCGGCTAGCCTTGCAGTATCTTAGTAACCAGACGGGCTGGCAACTGCAGCTGTGTCAGACTGGGAGGGGCTGGTGCTGCGTGGAGACCCCGGCAGGCTCCTGCTGCCTGTTTCTCCCAAATTAACCAGGGCTGGTGTGTGCGTGCATCTGCCGCTGCTGTCCTGGGTAGTTGGGGTGGCATCGATGGGAGGTGATGGATCAGTTGAGGGGGCCTCAGCTAGGTGAACTCTTACATTGCTGGGAGGCTCCCTGCACTGTCCTGTCTGTGCGTTGGTCTGTGGGCTGGCCCAGTGGGGTGTCGAGCCGTGGCTGGGGTTTTCCATGCCGTCGGAGAACACATGGGACAAAATAGATGAGTCTTGGGAAAGATGCCAGAGGCTAAATCCTGCCCTGTGCAGAAGACCTGGCGCTCTGGGCTTCAGCCACAGAGCAGGATTGACCCCCGCATTTCGGTGGCCTCTCCAAGCCGCCACCTCTCCAGGTGAATTAATCGCCTGTCACCAGACCGTGCTGGAATCTTGCCTCCAGCAATAAATATGACCTCATGTTGAATGCAAGCCCCTGGCGCTAATGAGACATTTAAGGTTGGTTACACAATTAAAAGGGCAGGAAATTTCAGCCGTGGAGTTTCCGCTGGGAACATTAACTCTGCTGCATTGCGCTTTCCCGACGCTTTCAGGGAGCACGGGCAAGTAAAATAGTGACCTCCACACTAAACCTGAGCTGGGAGCATGGAAGATGGATGCGCTGAGGAATCTGGCTAATATTGCTGTTGGAGCCTTCGCTCCCGCGTTCCCCGCCTGAGCGTCCTGCCCTTCCTTCCTCCACGTTGTTGCTGTACATTGAATTTCCAGTGCTCTTTTTCTTTTTAACAGAAAGGGGAGGGTGTGAGAGGAACAAAGGAGGCCGGGAAGCGCCTTCAAACTGGAGAGCCGGTAGGAGCTATCCCTAGACCAGGCGAGAAGGAGCTTTCCAGCAGGGCCAAGTTCATCCATCTCAGAGGCATTAGCACAATCCAAGGGCACAGAGGCCATTTCCCTCCACTTCAAGCACCTCTGCTTGTTGAAGAGCTCTTTCTTTCTTCCTTGTGGGAGAAAGGGTTGTCCTGTGAACCCGGGTAGTGAGCACCTTGTCCAGCCACACTGCCAGCCCCTGTTTGAGAGCCTGATGGCTTTTCTGAGCCTGGCTCAGGCCTGTAACAGGATGTGCGAGGGACCTTCTTCCACAGGAAGCTGGCCAGATGGGGAAAGGAGTTGCTTGCCGTATATTGTGCTAGACACCTCCTTTGTCCATGCTTAGGCCGGGAGGAACGTTGATGCTTGTTAAGCACCATGTGCTGGACTGGTTAAATTAGGCTCCCCATAAAATTATATAATATGCAGTGGCTCTGTGGTCCAAGAAGGGAATGGGGGATTTACCTGGATGCTGAACACACCTTTTGTCCCTAGGCAGAAGAAAAGGGGTGGGTGGGTGTTAGTGATCCTGTTAACCAGCGTCAATACCCTATAGCAGACAAGGGAGCTGTGGTTTCAGCATGTTTCCTGACAGCCTAGGCACCCTCCTTTTTGTATAGACTTTGAGCAATGAAATCTAAATCCTGTCTGTCTTGCTGGCCCTCGGGCTTCCCTGGATTGATCTCTGCACAGAGGCAGAGAGCTGTGGGGGATCCCAAGCTCTTTAGGAAGGGAAATGCCTTGGATTAAAATGTCTGGTGCCTGTGGTGGCTCCAGGACTTAGCTAAATTCTCTGCTAGTAAACAGGTGGCTTATTTCTGGTCTGCATTTCCTTAGCTTCAGCTTCTGGCTCGCTGTGCCCTTGTCCGCTTGGTTGAGGAGTCCTTGATCTTAGAGTTTCCAGTACCTGGGTGGGTATCTGGGGTGGTCTCCTCAGTCTTCTTTCTGGACTCCTTGCTCTCATGGCAAGGTGGGGGTTTCCATCCTTCAGTCATTCTCATGGCTCTTCTCTGAGCCATCTCCAGCTCAGAGCCCTTGACCGGTGGTCCCCAGCCTGCATGTGGTGTTCCAGCACCAGTTGCTCCAGTGCCAGGTAAGGAGCTTGTAGAAACAACTTGTGGTTCCTCTGCCCTGTCTGCTGCAGGGTTATATTGGAGGCACTTGCTTTCAGTGATTATCCTCAATGCCCCAAGTCACTGCTGCCAGGAGAGGGCTCATCCTGTCAGTATGGCCTGTATTCGTTTCTTGCTGTTAGCCACAGCCCACCACAGTCCAGCTGCTGCCCTTGTGATGGAGTCCCCCTTGATATCAGCACTCCATCCCCATCAGCTCCCCCTTTGTCCCTTATCCTAGTTTTTATTTTGCCTGCAACATTTTATTTCGCATTCCAGATCATGGCTGCATTTCCTTCTGGGCGTGAATAACCACGTTAAATCATCTGCATGCAGTTCTGGTCCCCAGGCCTCAAAACGGATATGGCTGAACTAGAAAAGGTCTGGAGAAGGGCAACCAGAATGATCAGGGACGTGGAGCAGCTGCCAGGCCAGTAGGGGCTTAAAAAGGCCAGGACTCTTCTGTCTGGAGAGGAGAAGGCAGAGATGGGATAGGGCAGAGGTCTATCAAATTATGAAAGCTGTGAGCCAAGTGAACAGGGTAGTCCTAGGATAGGAGAACAGGTTGGAACCTGCTGAAATTAGTAGGTGATGGATTTTAAATTAACAAGAGAAAGGACCTTTTTACATCCTTAATGT
This sequence comes from Crocodylus siamensis, assembly GCF_052110815.1. Lineage (NCBI taxonomy): Eukaryota > Metazoa > Chordata > Crocodylia > Crocodylidae > Crocodylus > Crocodylus siamensis. Next base: position 7,304,644 of record NC_143400.1, read on the forward strand.
GTGGCATTCTTTGCCACAGCAGGGGGTGGAGGCAGGGAGCAGAGCCAGGTTCAGCAAGGGGCTGGATAAGTTCACAGATGATGGATGTGCTGATAGCTGTTGAAAAGAATGAATGGCTGGAGATGTTTTCTCTGGAATGTCGAACCCCACAAATGCTGGATGCTGGGGAGGGCACTGAGCAGGGGGCAGATTTCTAGAGCCGTCCAATTCCTGGCATCTGCCACTGTTGGGGACCACCAGCTGGGTTAGATGGACTGTTGGCCTGAGCCAGCAGCTGATGCCCGCTTCCGGGGGTCCTCACTGCCGACGCGCCTGCTCAGCGTCCTGTTCTCCCTTCAAGGCTCCCTTTTGAAACCCGTTGTCTCTTTAATGAGCCTGTGTGATGGCCAGACAACTTTTCATCAAAAACGAGCATGATGTGAGCTTTTTCCTCCGTCTTGGAGCTTCCCGGGGTTCCAGGATTTAATAAAGATCCCTGTCAGTGGGCCAGAGAGCTCCTCCATCAGTCTTTGATTAAAGCTCATAGGTGCAAATTATCTCAACCTGCTGATTTAACGCTGTTTCACTTGAGTCACCAATTTCCCCTGTTTCTTAGTGCTGCAGATAACGTGGGCATGGCTGGGGAAGCAGCCTGCAGGTCAGTTAACTCGCCCTGTTCTGGCCCAGGGGAAACACACAGCCAGATAACTTGGATTCCCATGTGCTAATGAGGCTTTTCAGCCCTGATTGAGCCAACACAATTGAAAACTGCCCCTTTGGTGCCTTGTCAGGATTAAGCTGCTTCCCAAGGCTATAATTAGGCTAGTTAATACAACCCAAGTGGGCCTCACCGGTGTCTGCATTAGCTCTTAAATGTTGGCTTGGTCAAGTTACAGCAGTTGATTTGCAGGGATCGGATGAAGTCAGCTGTTGCCTCTCTCAACCAGGTAGTTTTCTAAGGTGCTACCCTGCCCTGACTCCAGACCTCCAATTTGATTTTAAGTGTCCTGCTCCAAAATACAGCCACGATTCTACCATCTCCGGGCTGATATTGGTAGCACCACAAAGCACGAGTGCTGTTAGGCTAGAGGATCCATGCAAAAGCAGAGTCTGGACAGGGGTGTTCGCCAAAACATGCAGGGAGCTGGGCCCCTCTGGCTTCCAGCTTTGGCTTCTGGGGATTCTCGGGAAAACAGCTTTTCCCCACAATGCCCAAAGCGCTGGCTCTTTCCAGGCCCAGTCTAGCAGCCAAGTCTGTTGCGCTGCTGGAACCTGCTGTGCAGCGGGAAGTGGGTTCTCTCTCTCCTGTAACCAGGAACGGCTGGGGGAGTGGGTTTGCTCAGGCTCTCAAGAAAACACCTCCTGGCTAAGTCCAGACATGGGAACCATCAGCCCTGGGCATGAGTGCAGTGTTGCGAGGGGGCGAATGCTGGAAACTCATTAACCCTGGTATTTGCAGGCCTTACAGTAATGATGGCTCCCCTCTCTGGCTCAACAAGAACAGGCTGCCTGCTGTTCCCTTTTCGCCTTCAAAAAACATTCCCTGCTGTGTCAACTCTACAGGCTGCAGAGAGCCCTTGTGTAGACAAGATGCTGTCGACTGCTGCCTTTTAAATCCCCCCCCCCAGTTGCCTGGATTTGCTCATAAACGACCAGCGCTTGTTTTGCAGCTGGGTCTTTGCAGCTGATGCCAGAAGGATGGGGATTTGTTTGGGCTTTTTGCTGGTCGAAGGCTTGGTCTGCCCACGGCTCTTGCTATTGAGAACTGTTTTGACAAGGGACCTGGGGGTTTTCCTGCTGATGCAGTTAAGCTGGCACAGCATGTCAGTTAGGAGGGCAGTGCTAGAACCGCTGTGGATAGGGTAGGCCCAGTACTGACAGCCCCCCACGCTGGGAGAACTGTGAATTTTCCTTATGGCGGCTTTACAGAGATGTTTGGGGCCAGCTGTTCTCACTGAAACGACGCGTTGGTGAAACAGCTGTATCCCAAGCCGCTATAGCAGGGTTGTAGATCAGGGAATGCAGCTTTGCCTGGGCATGTTGAGAGCCTGGCAGGCCTTTGTGATGCTGGGGAGGGTTGGGAGGTGTGGGGCTGGCTGATGTCTAGCGGTGTGAGGTCCTGGAGGGCTCCTCCAGGGCCCCATCTGCAGGCAGCTGCTGGAGAGGGTGTGTTTAACGAATGCCGGCTAAAACCCCTTTGTCCCTGGCAGGCTGCGGATCCCGAGCAGATGTTTCAGTAGCTCATCTGCAAGATGTGCATACAGCACACCTCACCTCTGTCACGGAGGCGTCTGAGACGCCTTCGAGAGGCACGTCCCTGCTGCCAAGCAGCTGTGTGCCTATGCAAAGAGCTGCTTCCATTTTGCGCTGGATCTTTCTCCTTGGGAGGTAAACCCCCTGTTCTACCAGCAACGGTCTGTCCATCGATGCTATTCTGGGCTTGCTGTTCATTTAGTTCACACCATGGACTGGCCTCAAATTAGCCCAATGCTGATAGAGCTGGGTTTGCGATGCTGCAAGAGAGCACTCATAGGCTCAGCTTTTGCACAGCGTTTCCGTTCCTAAGCTTATATTTGGCCTTGAGCATACCTGGGATAGGGGAGACAGCCTTAGGCCTGCTGGTTTGGGGGTGATCATTTATTGTCCTGTGTATTGGGGAAGAGCAAAGCAAGAGCACGCTCTTAGGCAGCCTTGTATCTCTGAGCTGGAAACTCCCAGCTCAGTTAGAAGCAGCCTCCCCCGGCCCTAGCCGTTGTTGGTGTCATTTCAATAACAATATATCTGTAGCACGGGGCACACTTTTATGATATTGTGGCCCAATAACTCACGCTTAAATGTCAATAGAGACGCTCGTGAGGCCCAGCAAGGTTCAATAACTTCTGGTGTGGTTTGTTTCTCCTGTCATTGCCCATTAGAGTTTTTACAGCTCTTAAATTGCTACAGAGAGAAATTGCTTTGGAGTGGAATGGCTGGGTAGGAGGCTGCCAGGATCCCCTCGCTGTGTGGGGCAAAGGAATCGTTCAGCGCCGCTTGGGTTGTATTTACCCAGGTCCCGGCACCAGGGCGTCTGGGTGATTTGTAGAGCAAACACCCTGACGCGGTAGCTGAGCTCAAGTTGATCCCGAGCCCGGAGCCTGTATGTCAATGGCTAAAGCACATGGGAGGTCCCCAGGACTCAGGTGCTAGGCTTGCAGCGCTGCATTTGTGAACGATCCCTGCATGCCCCTACCCTCTCCTTGAGCAGCTGCTTCCTACTACCTCTCTCTTAGGCCTTCCCCCTGGGTCCCCTAAGCCACCAGGAAGTGTCATATTCATGGCAGCAGGCCCAGAGAGCGCTTGGGAGTTGTGGGGGGGGGTGCGGTTCCCTTCCCAAAGCAGAAAGTGGGGAGGAGTGCAGAAAGTGGAAAGCCCCGACCGGCTCATGGACATGGCTGGGCAGACAAGTATGCATCTGGCAGCTTCCCCACTGCAGTGTCCGGGAGCTGGTGGTGGGCGGCAGGCGGCAGGCAGAGTAGCCAGCTGGTTGGATTGGTTTAATCCCTGGGGAGAGTGGGGGATGAGCTGGGCTCTGCCTGCAAAACATCCCCGGTCTCTGAATACATTGGTCAGCACAGCTGACACCGTAGGTGCTCTGAAAATCACCAGTGGTGATGTGGCGATCCCCTGGTCCCCGGCACCAGCCGCTGCCTCAGTCAGGCCAGGAGCAGATCTGGGCTCACAATGTTTTGGGATCAAAGCCATCCAAGCTGCTCCCCGCACAGCCAACAAAGGCGGCCTGTTGATTTATTTCGTCTCCCCTGGGCAGTGGCAGGCATGGGAGTGCGGGTCCAGTGGGGTCTTCCCAGCACTAGCAGCATTTGTCCTTAGTGACTGTGTTGCATGGGGGTCTGGCAGTATCTTGTGTGTCCTGGGCACTGCTCTGTGAGCAGCCACAGCCCAGGAGGCATTGTGAAGGGTGGCATTCGAGGAGACGCTCCAGCCTTGCCAGGACATCTCAAATGCCAGAGCAGTGTGGGCTGCAGGTAGCAGAAGTCATGTTGGTTGTGGCAACGGGACCAAGCCATCTACTTGGGGGTACATGCCAGGCACAGAGTTGCCTTTGCCTGGCTTGGTTTATGGTGCCCTCCTTGTGTGACCTTAATTTTGGGCTTCCACAGATCAACAACGGGCTCTGACTGGCTCGATTTCCTGTCACCCTCCCTTATCACGACTTGGGACTGTGGGGCTACAGCCTCCCAAGCTGCTGGTGTATGCATAGGAGGGAATCCTGCCCAGGGTTTTCTCCCTGCCTCCCTGGGTCTGGGTAGCATCTGGAGCTGGCCGGTCTCTGGCAGGCTGCATCCCGCATGCCTGCGTTTTGCAATGTTTACAAGAAACTCCAGGCCCAATGCAAATGAGCCAGCGTGGGGTGTCCCTGCGGCTCCATGGGTGGCCGTCGGGGTCTGCATTAAGCTTCATTAACTGCCTAGCCCCCCACGCTGGCATATATCCCCACCCCGGGGGCATGGGGAATGGCTCTTTATGGCATGCTGGGGTGGTTCCCCCACCCATTCTTGCTCCTTTAAACTGTCAGCAGTAATAATAGCGTGTCCGAGGCAGGATTTTCCCTGTAGGACAGAAGCAACAAAGCTTGTGCTAAGCAGGCTTAACGTGACTAGTTGTAAAACGCTTCTCGATAGAGGCTGCTGGAACGTTAGCGCCGACAGCCCGAGGGGAAGCCGGCTACGGAGAACGGGCTCTCCCGGGAGTCCTGTGCCAATCGTAGCCGTGGGAGCTGTGGTCTCAGGGGCACAGGCACTTGGTGCCTGGCAGAATCAAGCCCTCTGGGATCAGCCTGCTAGCATATGTCTCCTTGCCTGCAGCTTTGAGCAGGGAGCTCGGGTGGGCTGGGCTGTGACCGTGTCCATACCCGTTCACTGCCTGGATGGATTTCATGAGACCCTCATGAGTGGGGGGGTGCCTCTGTGCCCTGCATGCCCTGCCTCTGGCTTAGGACCTCCCCACAGCCTGGGATCAGGACATCCTTTGGAGCGTGGCTCTGCTCTCGATACTGATGGCGGTCATATTGCTAGGTTCCCAAATGAGACTGCCATCTGAGGTTTGCAGAGCTATGCGATCAGCACGGGTCTCCCGTGATCCATCCCAGGCTGGTCTCTCAAGGCAATTTCTGCCCCAGCTGGTCCATCGCATGCCTGTGCATGTCCTTCCTCACCGTCTGACCCAGCTGCATTGCCAGGCAATCCCGTGCTAAGAGAGGGGAGACTGCCGGCTGCAGGATTCCCGGGGTCTGTCCAGGCCTTTTAAAGTAATAACAGTAACAGAGTTATAAGAAAGCATGGATTTGCCCTGGAAGTGTTCACAGCCTTCCTGGCTCCCTCTCCTGCAACAAACCGAGCCCCCTTGTCGAATCCCGCGTGCTGTCTGCGGGAGCCCCCAGCAGGCTTCGTAAAGTTGAGGGGGTCTGTAATTAAGGATGAAATGAGCCCCTTCGACTCCATTGCAGTTGACCCACATGGTGTTTAGGGACCAATCATGGCTGCCTTCAGACTTGTTAAACAGGAAGGAACCTGCTATAGCTCGCACCAGCTGTTTGCTCTTGTAAGTCAAGCGGCATCTCATTGTGGGGTTTTTCCCCCCTTTTCTTCCCATTTAATTTTTATTCAAAAACTTGGCCCTGGCCCTGAAGCCTCCCAGGCTCACAGAATGAATATTTACAGCTGAGTTATAAACCCCCCCAGAAAAATACCCCTTTCTGTAACAAAGCCTGGCAGCAATGTGACTGTCACGCCATGAATACCTGTGGTTACCAGCTACCATCTGGGATACTGCAGCCAGTCCAAGAAGAAGGAGCCATCGTTATGTTTTAGCTCAGCTCTGGGGCCGTCTGATTCTAGCTGGGGGCTGACTCGTCTCGCGTCTGCCCCATGTGTCTCGTGGAAGCGACCCGGTTGAATTAGGGCCTGGGCTGCTCTGTAGGGTCAGCTGTCGCCTGGGTTGGGGTCAAGTCAGAGCTTCTGGGTGGCAGTCTGCACCGTCGCTGCGGCTCCCAGCCCTCGATCCTGTGACCCACTGCCCATCTGTTGGGTCCCGCATGGTTACAGGCCCTGAGCTCTGTGCTGCCTGTAATGAATTTAACCCTCTTGTAAGAGCTAGATATGGCAGAGGGGGACCTGTGTCTCAGAGCTCCGGGTGCCGTCTGTGCTGTAGGCTTGGAATAGTGGGTTCGGGGTGGGCTGCTACAGCCGCATCTCATGTCATAGGCAGGACTTCGAAGTCGGAGCCCCGTGACGGGGCCTTCTTGGGGCAGGGTGGTTACATGGATTAGTGTTTGTAAGCTGTGGGGAGGGGGCGGGGGGAGGGAGCATTAGTTCAAGAACCTCCAGGCTCTCCCTAGCGAAGGAGGGGAGCCCTGCTGTAGACAGGTCCCCGGCGCTGACGGCTTATGAGTGAATTCCCAGACCCTTTATTCTGCAGCTTCTGACATTGCCATCCCTGTGGGCGGATCTCCTTCCCTGGTTCTCCTCCCAGCAGCAACAAAGCCCTGGCGTGGGATCCTGAGCCCATGCAGAGCTGGGCCCTCGCTGCGCCCTTGGTAGGCTAGAAGTCAAGGGACCCCCAGCTCTACCCTGGTGCCCCACTGGCTTCTCATGAAGGGCCACAAGGGTCCCCCAGCCCTGGGCAGATGCTGTGACAGGCCCACGCGTCTCCCCGTCCTCGCGGGGGCCCCTCAGGCTTGATCCTGCAGCGAGCTCCGGCCAGGGAGCTCCCTGCGCTCTGCGGGGGGAGAAGGGGTGGTGGGGGGCATGTGGGTGTGGGCGACCCCTGGGCGGGTAGCGGTGCCGAGACCCCCCCTCCCCCCGCGCCAGGGCCAGCGATTAACAACATCTCGCTTCCAATTTGCAGGAATTGGGTGGCCTTGGCGCGTTAGGTGGAGCTTCCTGCACTATGGGAAAGAAAAGCAAGAGGACAGCAGATAGTTCGTCCTCTGAAGATGAGGAGGAGTATGTTGTGGAGAAGGTGCTAGACAGGCGTGTGGTGAAGGGGCAAGTGGAGTATCTCCTCAAGTGGAAAGGATTTTCCGAGTAAGTCCAACTTTCCTTCTGCCTTGGGCTCTCTTGTCTCACAGCAGGCAGCGCTCCCCGGGCGACCTCCTTGGTCTCCCCCCTGCTTTCCCATGGGTGGGCAGCGTGCATCCATTTAAGCGAGCGGGTTGCCAGGAGAGGGCCGGGGCTCCGAAGCACTTTCTCGAACCCCCTGTGGCAAAAGCTCCCTTCCCCTCCCCAGCTTCTGCGTCCCCCCTCCCAGAGTTGGTCGTTCCACTCAAGCCGTTCACCAGCGCGACCGTCTGCAGCTTCCTCCTGGCGCGGGGCCGGGGCTGGCGTGTGGGCGCCGGGGTGCGCGGGCCGAGCTGGGACCTGCCGTGGGGCCTCCGCGTTCCCCGTGGCCCTTGGCCAAGCCTGTGGGGGATGCGACGGCCGTGGTGGAGTGGGGGACTCTGGCGTGTGTTCTGGGGTGAGCTGTTTAAATGGATGCACACTGCTGTATGCCGGGGGGGCAGGGCGTTGTGATGATTGCCAGGGCCGCGCGGGCACGTGGCATTGAGGGCTTTGGTAGCGGTTTCTTCGGCCTGGCCTGGTCTGGCGTCTCTGCCTGTGGTGCCACGGTTCAACAGCCGCGCTCTGTAGTGCCGCCTAGCCCCAGCTCGGGGCCAGAGCCGTGCGGGTCCCTGGGGGTACCTCCACTTACAGTCGCCTCCTGTCCTTCCCTGGGGTAGTGTCCGGTGTCCCTACCCTGGCACTGATGAGGGCTGTTTTCTTGGCAGGGAGCACAACACCTGGGAGCCCGAGAAGAACCTGGACTGCCCTGAGCTGATTGCGGAGTTTATGAAAAAGTACAAAAAGATGAAGGAGGGTGAGAACAACAAATCTCGGGAGAAGTCAGAGGGTGCCAAGCGCAAGTCCAGCCTCCCCGCCAGCACCGACGACATCAAGGCCAAGAAGAAGAGAGAGGTGAGCTTGCGGCTTCCTTGCCCTGCCTCAAGCACTGGCCTGATGAAGCAGCATGTGCCAGGCTGTGCTGGCACATATGGGTCCTCCCAAGGCTTCCTGTGGCTGAGGGCAGCTTTCAAAGAAGAATGAGAGGGCAGGAAGACCACACTGTGCTCCAGTGCTGGCTCCAGAGCCCTATACTGGGCCCAGCTGATTGCTGCCCTGGCCCCAGCCAAGAGAGATAAGGCACTAGAGCACAGGGCCCCACTCGCTGTCTGGCACCCCTTGAAACTTCAGATCAAATGAGTCCCCAGATGCCAGCTACTTGCTCTAGTGCCATGTGTCCCCATCCACAGCTATAGCTCAGGGCCCTGGCCATGGCAGGAACAAGAGGCCTGTTCCTTCCCTGTAGAGTCTCTGAAGTGCCCCCAGCTGTGTCCCTGCCTTCCCTTGCCTGCAGCCCATGGTCGCCGGGCGCTTCTGTGGCTCTGGCGCTGGGAACAGCCTCCCCTGCCAGACGCTGTTTCATGCAGCTGGCGAGCACTGGTTGGCACCTGGTGTCTGTGCCTGTGGAGTCCTGGGCACCCTGGCTGTGGCACTGCTGGGATGCGGCACTGGGGACAGGGTGGTGGGGAGTGGAAATCCCAGCCTGTTTGAGAACATGAGCGAAGCTCTGGGTGCCCACAGCTGGGCCAGGGCAGCTGCCTGGCCCGGACCCCAGCGGTGCTGGCCATAAGAGCTTGCAGGGATCCCGTGTAGATGGGCTTATGTTTGTTAGGGCCTCTCTCCAGAATCGTTGCCCCTCGGCCTGGCCTGAACACCATGCACATGAGTGCTTGGGTGCTTTGTGGCCCTGCCTGCCACAGCCTCAGTGCACGGGCCAGGGATTACCAGGGCTGGGCTGGCTGCGTCTCGCTGTGCCCACTAGCTTGTCACCCCCAGCGAATCCACGGGGACAACAGCATTGGGGCAAAACAACAGGGCAAGGTCCTGGCTTCCCCAACAGTGCACAGGATTCCTGGCCAGAGGCGCAAGCCAGCGGGCTGTCGGAGCCCGTCTCCACGGCAGAGCTAATATATGGAATCACATAGACCCGCAGCTCTAGCGCACGGGGTTTTATGGCCCTGCTCCCCCTTGCCGGGTGAGATCTGCAGGAGATTTTCTGCATTCGTTAGTTTTTTTTATGACCTTATTTGAAGAAATGCCCTGCCCTTTACGGTGGCGTCTGCACAGAATTACGGCCGAGCTGTCGGAGAGCCAAGCCTGCCTCACTGCCGCCTGTGCATAATGAAATCATAAGGGGTAATAAGGTCGTATATTTGACAGCAGGCAGGTACCTCTGTGGGGGGGGATCTCAGGTTTATACAGGTTTATAACCCATTATGTGCCCTGCTTGAAGATGGGGTGGTGGAAGCTGTCTGGCCTCATGGCTGCCCCATGGGCCTAGCCCGAGAGCTCCCTGCGGTGCTGCTGTCCGTGGAGACATTGCATTGGGAATGTGAACATTGGTACAAATTGGCATCCGTCTCCAGAGCTGTGTGCCCACAGCTGAGATCCGGCTTGGGGGAGCTGGCTGCCAGCAAACAGAACTCACTAGGGCAATAGATTTTGCTCTTTGTGGGACTATTCTAAGATACATCTTAAAACCTGACAATTCAAAATCAACTGAAACCTGTTGGAGGGGGGCCTGCCCCTGCCGTGGTATAGATGTTCCCCTTCTTTCTGTAGCATGGGTGAGGCTGTGCACTGCAGTGAAACCTCCCTGACCTTGCCCAAGCTGGCCATTTCCCCTGTATCTTGGTGATTTTGAGGCATTGAGCTCAGTCGTGGGTCGGGGCAATGGCTCTGCGCAGGCCCTGGGGCACTTGGGGCTTGGTCGAGAGGCCCTGCAGCACAGCTCTGGAGTGTGTTAGCTTAGGTGCCTCATTGGGAGCCTCTGTCTAGCCGGCCACAGAGCAGCTGGGTCTGCCTCCCAGTCCCCCCGCCCCGCCGCTCCTTTGTCTGCCAGCGCGGCAGAGCTTCCCAGCCGGGCCGCCTGCCTCTTTGTCTGCTGCTTGAGCAGCGGCGGGTGGGGAAGGGGGGAGGCAGCCTGGCGTGGTGGGGCTGGGAGCAGGGACATGCGCAGACCTGTCTACCCCTCCTGAGCACCGGAGAATGCACGGAGGATGCCTGGTGCCACCAGACCTGAACCCTCCTCTTCCCCAAAGGCCGGGCACAGCCTGGGGTCGCCATCCCGGCCCTCTCAGCAGCCCTGGCAGGGCCTTGGCTGTCTTGGTTCACTCTGTCCCTGGTTGCTGCGACCCACTGATGAATAGCAGAGCCCAGGAAAGGGGGACCGAAGCGTGGAGGGGTCGGGGAGGGGGGCTACAGCGTCTAGACGGCTGGTGAGAGCCCGGCAGTATTTCTGCCTGGCAGGAGCTGCCGGTGCCCTTTTGAAGCTGGCTTCATTTGGACCTGTCAGGGTGGAAAGAAACGGCCCCAGAGGATATAAATCCCAGTCATTCCTCTTTCCCTCCCAGAGCAACGACATCGCCAGGGGCTTCGAGCGGGGCCTGGAGCCCGAGAAGATCATCGGGGCCACTGACTCCTGCGGAGACCTGATGTTCCTGATGAAATGGTGAGGCTGGTTTTCCACAACCCCCCATACCCCCCGGCCGGAGCAGCCTCCAGGCACTGCCATGCATGCCCAGCACCCTCCTGCCATGGTGCCCACAGCCACAGCTCTCTCTCTCTCTCTCCCCTCCCAACGCTGCGGGGCCCAATCCTCTTGCCTGGCTGGGCTGGATGATGCAAAGGGGGTCCCTCCTCTGCTGTTCCAGACAAAGAGCTTTGGCCAGCGCCTGCCTGGCTGATCACAGGTTCCTGGGGAGGCCTGTGCCATTCAACACCCCCCTCCTCCCCTGCCTTGGCCACCGGCTCTGCCCCAAACAGTTCCCTGGGTCGCAGCTTTGGCTCCCTGTCAGTCTCCCTGGGACCCAGCTGGGCAGGAACGGCTCTGGGCGCAGCTGTGGCCGAGTTGGGGGGGGGGGGGCTGTGGCTGAGCACAGCTGTGGCTCGCTATGTCCCGCTGAGCCTCACAGTTCTAGCAGACGGGCAGCTCCTCATTGCCCAGGCTGGCACAAGGCGCTCGCTGGCACCTCCCCTCCATTCCCTTGCTCCTAGTCTCCACCAGGGCCCCCCCAAGGCAGGCTGTCAGCTCATGTTAGGTCCTGGGTTCCCCCTTCCTCCAGGGCCCAGGGCAGGTCAGCAGCCCCAGGGTTTCCCAGGGCCGTGCATTAGCAGCTCTGTGGGCTGCAGTGCGGTTCAGGGGGTCTCCTGCCCACCCCAGTGACAGGCGTGCGGTGGCATGTGAGTTTGGGCAGTGAGAGCTTGGGGCTGCCAGGATCTCTCCGGAGCCTGGCAGGGAAGTGACTAGGAGAGATGAAGCTGGTGCCCTCCGCCAGGCCCCCTCAGGTATCACCATGCGCAGCTTTCACCCTGCACTGTGCTCCGGTGCCCATGGGTAGATCTCACCTTGGAGACGCAGTGCAGGCTCCTGCCATTGCTGTGCCTCAGTTGCCCACCTCTAAAATGGGAGGGGTAGTTACCTACCCTGCAGTAGGGGGCTCTGACAGCAAAATCCATCTGCATGGGGTATCAAGGACCAGGGAGGTACATGTCCCCCTGCCACCCCTCTGTGTGTGGGGAACTGAGGCACAGAGGAGGCAGCAGAAAAAGTCATGGGGGCTGCCCCTGCCCTGACTCCTCGTCTCCCCCACCTTAGGAAGGACACGGATGAGGCGGACCTGGTGCTGGCGAAGGAGGCCAACGTGAAGTGCCCGCAGATCGTTATCGCCTTCTACGAGGAGAGACTGACCTGGCACGCGTACCCTGAGGACACGGACAGCAAAGAGCGCGACGCTGCCAAGAGCTAGGCGCCCGGCGCCACCCGCCTGCCCCGTGCTGATTACTGTGTCCCCTGCAGGAGGCCCCGCGCTGCCCGCCCGCCCTCGCCTCCCCTCCCTTCCCCTCCCTCTGTCCTGCTCCACAGCCATGGCCGGAGCTTAGAGTAGTTCCTTCCCTTCTGGCTTCAGCCCCTCCAGGCGTGGGCGGGAGCCGCAGCCTGCGTGGGACCGTCCGTCCACCCTGAGGGACCCCCTCCCTCCCTTCCGGCCGCTGCGCCAGGGCTCCAGCCCTGTCCCCGCTGTTGGGATGCTGTCTGCCCTGGCCTGATTGCCTGAGGGGACGGGAGCATGTCCTCTGTCTGGACCTGTCTGGCATCACCCGCTCCCAGGCACTGAGGAAAGCTTTTGCCCCAAGGGCTGTTTTAATTGGGGGATGGGGGCTTCTCGTCCGTCCTTCCCTCCTCCCTGTAGGGTCCTGTCCCTCTGTGGGGGGCAGCATGTGACCAGGCACCGGATTCCTCCTTGTGGCTGATCTCAGGCTGGAGCATGGAGACCTAGAGCCACCGGACCCCCCAGAGGTAATCTAGTCCAGCCCCTGCCCTGGGTCTCGGCCTGGACCCTGGCACCGGTGCCTCAGGGAAGCTGGTCAGTGTCTGGAGCAGGGAAGTTATTGGGGCAGTTGTTGCCCGCCCCCCCCCCTTGCTTTGTGCCATCCTTCCCTGCTGACACTACTGCATTGGCCAGCCCCAAACCACAGCGGGAAGTACCCATGCCCGGCTGCTTACCCCAGAGGGCCTGGCCCAGCAGGTCTGGAGCTGCCCTTGCCCCCTTTCTGCATCCCTGACCTGTGCCAGCTTCCCCCCCCGCCCCTCCTGGGGGGAGGCTGCTGCAGGCAGGCCAAGTATTAGCCCCGCAGAGGGAAGCTGGTGGGGGGAGCAGTAGGGGCTGGAGCCCAGGGAAGTGTTGACCCCCGCAGGGACATGGGGCACCATGTGCCAAACCCCCACTGGCCCAGGGACAGAGCTGCATCCCTCCAGGCACCCAGCCTGCATCACCGAGCCCGCGTGCCTGCCCCTGCCGTCCCGCCACCACCTGCCTCGACCACGTGCGCACGCCCGCATCAGTGTTCACCCCGGGGCAGGGGGGGCAGGTCCTGACAGGTCGAGGGAGGGAGCAGGGGACAGCCTCTGGGCACTGCCAGACCTGGCTTTGTCCTCCAGAAGACAAATGTCCTGTCCTTGTGTTGCCCCCACAGGGCCAGGGCACCGGCCTAGGTGGAAGCAGACTAGCCCCCTTCACCCCACCCCCAGGGCTGGGACCAGGGCAGCGGGGGATGATGCCAGCTGGGCTTAGCTCCCCACTACCCAGCTCTCCAGGTTTCCCCAGTGCCCTGCAGCCTCCATCTTCTTCCTGGGGCCTTCATCCCTCCGTCCCAGGCCCCTACGGGGGCCTTGGCTCTGGTGCCTCTGTACGGCTGCCCTGTCTGCGTCCACATCCCTGGAGGCAAGTCCCCCCCCCCCCCCCCCAGTCTGTGCCTGTGCGCCCCCCCACCCCAGGCTGGCAGCTGCTCTGGCCACGGGGAGCCTGGCACAGCCCAGGGTTGCCCCCCGGGCGGGCATCATCTCTGCCCCCTGCCCTGTCTTCTGTCCATCCCCGTCCCCTGACCTTGCTGTTTTTTTAACATAGGTGTTTTTAAACTAGGGGAATTTTTTCCTGTCCATAAAACTGATGTGTGAGGCCCCCCTGCCCCTCCCCCCGGGGCAATAAACGGTGACTTTTCCATCTGCGGCCTGTGCTCATTGCCTGTCCCCTGCCGGGGTGGGGGGGATGGGATGATGCCTGGGTTCTCTAATCCCCCCCATCCCTGGTGCCCATAGGCCTGCCCCGAGTGCCCCCCTGCTGCAGGCAGCCTGGACCCAATCCAGATCCTGCTGCTGTGTGAACTGTCTGGACCCGGTGGCTCCTCCCCCCTGACCACCAGTGCCCCTCCCGCCAACCTGCAACCCCCAGGGCTCACCCACAGCTCCCCCCCCCATTGGCTCTTGGCTGGCAAATGGGGGGGGGCAGGGGGTTGTGGCCACAGAGATGAGGATCCAGCTCCCGGCGCAGCAGAGCTTCATTGCAATTCGCCTGGTGGCTCCGGAGGGCCCAGATCCCGGCCCAGCGCCCCCAGTGCCACCTTCCCCTGCAGCCTGTGGGGGGGGCAGTGCATGAGGCCCCCCAGCCTTGCTTCACCCAGGGCTCCCAGCGGGGAGGGGAGCCAGGGTGCAGCCAGCCAGGCTGCCCCCACGGTTGACCTCTGCCCCCCCACCTCTGGGCGAAGAGGACCAGGTCGTGGGGGCCCTGGCAGCGGAGCAGGTGCTGGCGGTGCTGGATCAGGAGGGCCGCGCAGAGCAGCAGCGCGACGGTGGCCCCGTCCCCGGGGGCATCCGCACCTGCGGGGAGTCCTGGGGATCAGAGACCCCCCCCCGCCCCCCTTGGGTGCTAGCGGGGTGGGGGGGGGCAGAGCCGCACCTCCCTGGGGCTGCCCGGCCCGGCCCTCCAGGGCGCTCAGCTCCAGCACCCGCAGCCCGTCCTCGTGGTCCAGGTCGGTCTGGAAGCGCAGCTGCAGCCACCTGGGGGCGGCCCCGAGCCCACATCAGGCCGAGCGCGGTCGCCTCTGGCCGCCAGGGGGCGGCGGCGGGGCCCGGCGGGCCGCGGGTTCGAGACCCGGGGCACGGGGCGGGGGGCCGCACCCGAGGCAGAAGAGCAGCGGCTCGGCGCTCAGCCCGCACAGGTGCCGGTGCAGCTCGGGGTCCGCGTGGTGCAGCAGCTCGGCGGCGCGGCCTGCGGCACAGGGGGGCGGGTTCGGGGGGGGGGCCGGGGCTGATGCCAGCCCGGGGGCGGGGGCGGGGGGCTCACGCGCGAGGCGGGCGGCGCCGGGGGGACGCAGCGAGGGCGCCCAGCGCCGCAGACAGGCCGAGAAGCACCAGAAGGCGGCGGGCTCCGCGTGCAGCGCCTCCAGGAAGCGGCCGGCCACGGCGGGCAGCCCCGGGCGGTAGCGCTCGCCTGCGGGGGGCGGCGGCGGTCAGGGGCGGGGCACCGCGACGCGGGCAAAGCTGTGGGCGTGGCCTGGGGCGGCCCGGGGCAGCGGCTGGGGCCTGGGGCAGGGTGGTGGGTGGAGCCCGGGGGACTAGCCGCGGCTGGGGGCGGGGCCCGGGCGCGCCGGGGGGCGGGGCTCACCGGGGTGGAAGGCGGCGTAGGTGACCAGCAGGTCGCGCAGCTGGATCAGCCGGGCCAGGCCCTGGCGCCTGCGGGAGCCGCGGGCTGAGCCGGGGCCGGGGCCGGGGCCGGGGGGCGGGGGCCGGGCCGTGGCCGTGGCCGGCCGGCCGCACTCACTGGAAGAAGGTGCGGTGCCGGTGGGTGCGGGGCACGTCGGCGTCGATGTCCCGCAGCGCTGCCCCGAACTGCGCCTCGTCCAGGCCCTGGAGCTGCCGCTCGGCCTGGCAGGGCAGTGGGGTCAGTGCCCGGCCGCCCGGGTCCTCTCCCCGCCCCAGGTGGGCAGTGGTGCCCGGTGGCTAGAGCCCAGGCTGGCCCCCTGGAGCCTTCCTCGTTGCCCACTCACCTCCAGCGCCTCCTCCTCATCCTCCTCCGCCTCCTCCTCCTCGCGCCCCTCGTGCTCCTGGATGGCCAGCGCCAGCTCCACTGTGGGCACAGAGCAGGCCTGGAGGGGTCCTGGCTCTTTAAGGACGGGGGCGGGGCTTCTCAGTGGGTGGAGCCGTGGGGGGCTATAAATGGAGGGTCCCAGGGTCTAGGCTGGGTGTCCCTGCCACCAAAGGGCAAAGGGGCCACTCACGGTCTGAGCGCACGCGCCAGTGCCGGGCGCTGGGCACACGCCTGCGCCACGCCGCCTTCATGGCGCGGTAGCGGGCGCCCAGGCGCTGGTCCAGCGCCCGCTGCGCCTCCGCCGTGGCCTCCGGCGGGTACACGCCGAAGAGCAGCTTCCAGCGCACGGTGCACGGGCCGCGGCCGGCCTCTGCCCCTGGCCAGGCCGGGACCCCCGTCGCAGGGGCCTTGCCTGCAGCGAGAGGCGCCTCAGCTCCTTGGGAAACTGAGGCATGGGCCGAGGTGTGGCTGGAGCCCAGAGGGACCCAGCAGTGCCAGCAATGGGGTGATTGGCGGGGGGGTGAGCCATGCTGGCAGCTGGGACAGTGCAGGCCTGGCCTCAAAGGGGAAACTGAGGCAGGCGCAGAGGGTAGGAACCCAGGTGTGCGGGTGCCCCTCCCTGACCCCAACTGTACCTGTCTCCTGGGCCAGTGGGTGCCCCCCCCCCGCGCCCACCCCGTCCGGGGGGCTCAGACCGGGTGGGGGCGGGGGACCAGACAGCACCACAGCCAGCGGGTCCCAGTGCCATGGCATGGCCCAGGGCAGGGGCAGGTGGCAGAGGGCATGCTGTGCCAGATGCAGGAGGCTGGTGATTGCTGCCCTGTGGGGACACGGGGGGTGGGTGGGGGGGTCAAGGGATATTGCTGTGGCCCCTGCCCCCCACCCCATGCCTTCACCCACCTGAGAGCCCGGAGCCAGGCCAGCACCAGGCGGAGCACCAGGGCCCCAGGCGTGCCCCCCGCCTTCATGGCCAGCCCCCGCTGCTGGGCCCGGGCTGCTGGAACAGGTTTTGTGGCTGTGATGTCATGGTGGTGCACAGTGATGTCATAGTAGGGCCTTGGGATGCCAGTTGCTACATAAACCTGGGTCCTGGGCCTGTCTCCCCCCGGGGCCTCAGGGTTGGAGGGGGGTGGGTAGGGGGGCAGTGTGGGACCCAGGACACTTGGGTTCTTTAGGTCTCCTGATGCTGCTTCCCCGTGGGATTAGGTGCACCCCTGACCGCCTGCCCCTGCCTCACCAGCCTCGCTGGGGCCCCTCACTCCCGACCCGCAGCCCCTTGCCCCCACCCCCAGCCCTGCTGGTGCCCCGCACTCCTGACCTTTGGCCCTTGCCCCCCACCCCCCACGTTGAGCTGGGGAGTTGATGCCCAAGAGGACGGAGCAATTCTGCCCGCCACCCCCCCTCTGCAGCACGGCTGGGAAGGGGTTATCCCCAATTAAGGCAGTACAAGCTGGTGGGTAATTAAACGGGGAGCTAATGGCACTAATTAATATGAAGCATCTGCAGCATGTTTGTGGGGGGACGGGGGACTGGAGTTATGGCAGAGATGCCCCCCCTCCCCCAGTGCCAGGTGGAGACTTGAGCCGCTCCGGAGATGTTGGCAGTGTCCTGCATGTGCATGTGCCACAGCCTGTGTGTGCGTGTGCACTTGCACTCAGGTGTGTGAGAGTGAGTCAGTGTGTGCTCGTTTGGGCATGAGTGTATGTGCATGCGTGTAGGCATGTGCCAGTTTGCACCAGTGCACGTTGCATTCCCATGCATATGTGTATGCACATGCGCGCAGGTGGGTACACACGTGGCTGCTGATACCCTGTACGTGCGCACACGTACACAGGCTCCTGTGCAGGCACCAGAGCCTCTCGAACAGCCCCATGCATGCTCACAGATGCATGCTCAGGCCCTTGTATGTGTGCACGCACATGCACACACACGCACACACATACATCATGCACATACAGACATGCATGTATACACTCACATGTGCATGTGCACCCACCAGCATGTACGTGCACACAAGACTCCCGCCTGTACCTGCCTATGCAAATACATGCATGTGTGTGCAAACAGGCACACATACACCCCCGGGCATGTACACAAACAAGCAGTGCATGTATGCAGACAGCCATGCATGTGCATGCATGTGCCATGAACACATGATACATGCAAGTGTGCAGACACACGCACAGAGTCAGTGTGCACCATCTGGTGTGCACACGCAGGCACCCTTGCAAACCCGCACACACACACACAGAGTCTTCACACATGCATTCACACACGTCTGGCATACATATGCAGGCACATGTGCAGACCTGCATGCATGGACGTGCGCACGTGCGCGCACACGCACGCACAGTGTGCACACATGCGTGCACACCTAGCAGGCACGCGTGCAAACCCACACGCATGGTCGTGCACCTGTGCGCGCGCACGCACATGCACCCCCGCCGCCCCAGGCAGGATCCTGGCCGCCAGCCGCTGCCCCGGGGATCGCGACCCCCCCGTAACCCGAGCCTGGCCCGCGGGTCCCGTTCCTGCCCATGGGGGGGGGGGGGCGGCGGGCACCTGCCGCACGGTGCCGGGTCCCGAGCCCGGACACCTGGTCCCTGCAGGGGCCGCCGGCGGGCACAGCCGCCCCGCTCTTCCCGCCGGTGCAACCCCGCCCGCGGCCGCCAGGGGTCGCCCTTGCGCTGTTAGACGCACCGGCTCCCCCCGCCCCTCCCCCCCAGCCTGGGGCATGGCAGGGCTGGGGGGGGGGGGTTAGAGCCCCCCAGCTTGGCCCAGGCTCAGCCACCCCTCCGGCTGGCTTTCAGCCCCCTATTTGGGGGGTGACCCCCCCAGTTCTGCCAAGCCCTGGGCTGGGGGAGGGTGGCTGGAGCCAGGCGGGGGGGGGGGGGGGGGGGGGGAGGGGGGCAAGGGGGTCTGGGCCCCAGGGGTGGGGGGGTCTCTGTGTCCTGGCGTCAGGGGCCAAAGAGGGGGGAAGGAGCAGGGAGCAGGACTTTCATGTGCACATGTGTGTTCACCCCCCCACACACACCTCACAGACATCACGTGTGCACAGGGCATGCAGGCACAAGTGGATCCTCTCCAAGCCCCCCACCCCCAGCTGGGATGGGAGCCCCTGGGCATGGCGGAGTGGGGGAGGACACCTGGGCTCTCTCCCCAGCCCAGCCGCCAGGCCTGTGAGACAAGCCAGGGCCTGGTCTGGCCACCTGTGCGTGCAGGGTTCAAAGGACGTCACGCTTGTTCCTCTGTGAGTGTGCACATGTGTTTACATGTGCGCAAGCCATGCGCCTTGGCGTGGGTCTCTGTGGGCAGACACCTGCCTGTGGGTGGGCTCCTGGGTGCACAAATGTGCCCACGTGTGTGTGAGTGTGCATACACATGTCTCTGTGCACATGTGCACACAGGTCTGTCCTCGTGAAGGTGCATGCACATGTGTGTCTATGCATGTATCTGTGCGTGTGCATGCCTGGGCATCCACATTTGCCCGTCCATGTGAATGCTTGTGCATGAGGCTGTGCGTGTGCATGCATGTGTGCCTATGCGTGGGTGTGCATGCATGTCGGAGGGTGCCCATATGTGCCACTTTTCTCATGTGCTGCCTTGTTCCTCCCTTTCGCTGTGTCCGAGGGGCTGCCACAGGAGTGGCCGACATGTGCCACAGGTGACCCCCTCCCCCGAGCTTCCTGTCCTAAGGTGCTTCCGGGCCTGGCACTGGGGGGGCGGGGGGGAGGGAGCGGGGGGGCAGGGCCCCCAGTGCTGGCTGGCCATGGGGTGGGCTGATCTGCAGTCTGTGCTGGAGGGGGGCCCAGATAAATGCCTCCCCCCCACCCAGGGCAGATCCCTTGGCCCTCTCTCCTCCTACAGGCTGGGCCCCGCTTTGCCATCCCTGTTCCCACCATGCCAGGCTCTCTCAGGGGCTCTGTGCCAGGGGCACCCACCACTCCAGCCCTTGGGTGCTTTGAAGCCAGGGTGTCCAGCAGGGGGCAGCAGCCTCCTGGCCTGTGTGGGGAGGCAAAGATGTCCCAGTGGGTGTGCATGCGTGTGCAGTGTGCACATGTAGGCTACATGCATGCCTATGTGTAGCATGCCCCATGCAATCATGCTACGTGCACGTGTGGCATGACTTGTGGGCATGGGCAGGGGTATTGCTTGCACGTGCGTGTGGGTGTGCTGCAGGCACGTGCGGCTATTGCATAGGTGCACAGGGGCGTTACATGTGTTGTGTGACGCATATGTGCACCAGGGTGTTACATGTGTGAGTGGGCTGCAGGCGTGCATTTCTGTGCACGGGCTCTGTGTATTGACTTGTCCATGGTGAGGCAGGTGTGTTTGCATATGTGCCCTTGCATGCATGCCACGTGACGAGGGTGCCCTGCATAGTACCATCTGCCAGCCCTGGCTGTGGGGCTGTGGCCCGGCCCTGCTGGGACCCTCTCGTGGTGCTGGTTTGGGGATTGCAGCCCCCCCCCTGCTTTCCCCCTGCGGCAGGCAGGTGGGGAGGACACACACCTGCTCTCCCCCGTGCCCGGGGGCACCTCTGAACGCAGGCGCGACTGCGGCAGGAATGTGGCTGCTGGAGGGGAGACGCCCAGACAGCGCCCCCAGCCCTGCCCTGACCCTGGAGTGGAGGGGTGGGAGGGGACTTCCCCACTGTCCCAGCCCCCGCGTTGCAAGGCTCAGTCTCCCTGAGCAGCCTGGGTGGGGAGCGGGGGGGTCACAGCCCTGTCCACCTGGCCCATGTGGCCTGGAGACACCTGTGATCCCCAAAAAAAACCCTGGGACAGGGGTCCGGCCTGAGCCTGGCCCAGTGCTGGGGATGAGCCGAAGCCCTTGGGGCCTGGAACGCAGCCAGGGACACGGGAGGGTCTGGGGCTGGGAGGAAGGGAGGTCCTGGACCAAGCATGGGGTGGGGGTGGATATGACCTTCATCGTCATTATCAGCTGAGCAGCAATAACGAGGGCATCGAACAGAAAACCGCATCCAGCAACACCTGGCCGGCGTCAATGCTCTTTCACACGCATGTTGGCATATGAAGCCTTCCTAATTCTTCTCGCACCGCAAATACCTGCCTTCAACCATACCCAAGAGCTATAGCCAGGTGCCGTATTTTCTCATACACAACGTGCACCGCTTCCCCCCAAACCAGCTTCTGGGCACTGGCATGCATGTGATATGCATGAAATACTGTAAGACCAAGTTTCACATGAATTAAAACGCCGGGCTTCCTGGCTGCTTTGGCACAGTTCCTGGCTCTAGGGAAAGAGCGAATTTCCTTTCATTCTGCCTTTCAAAGACAGCGTGTATCCCAGGGCATGTTGGATGTGAGAAAGGATGGTATTAATAATGATAGTAGCAACAGCCAGGGTGGTGATGATGATGATGATGATAACAATAACAGTACTGCTACTGTAAATACTACTACTACTACTAATGCTACCGCTACTAGTGATGACGATGATGATGATAATAATCTTCAATTATTTCCCCCTCTGCCAGGTCTCAGGACAGCAGCCTGGGCTGCCCCAACACATGCGTGTGCATGTGTGTGCATGCACACATGTGTGTTTGCATGTTCATGGGCGTGTGCAGCCCCCGTGGGCTCATGCTGGTATCCCGGCCCCCCATCCCTCTGTCAGCCCCATCTCCTGCTCTGACTGCCTCTATTGCTGCACAGCCCTGGGGGGTAACTGTGAGGACACCAAGGGCTCGTGTCCCCCGGGCCACCTCCAGCTTGAGCCAAAGCACCAGCTGCTTCGCATGCTGGCATGTGCATGTGTGCATACGTGTGTGTGTGTGTGTGTGTGTGTGCACATGTGCATGCATGTAGGTATGGGCACATATGCATGTGCATTTGTGTGCATGTTCATGCATGGGTGTGCACGCCTACATTTGGGCGCCTGTGTGTGCGTGGCTGCGCCTGTGTGTATGCACATGGGTGGGTGTGCTTGTGCACATGTGAGGATGCACGCACGTGTGTGCTTGCACATATGCATGTGCCTGTAGGTGAGCGTACGTGGGTGGGTGTGCAGGGGTGCGTCTGAAGGCATGCATCTGCATAGGTGTGTGTGAGCGCGTTTGCATGCGTGTGCAAGGGCAGCAGCTTGGGGAGGGAACGGGGGTCTGCCCGCCATTGGACTGGGACCCAGGCACTACACCAGGCTGTGTGGAAACCAGGCACTGGGGGAGGAAATGCGTGGGGGGCGGGGCTGGAGGCCAGGATGCCTGGGATGTGCATGTGTGCATGTGTGCATCCCCTAGGATAGGTGGGGAGTGGGATGTAGTGGATAGGCCAGTGTTTCCGTGGGGGTGGGGGGTCAGTGAGCCAGGTCTCCTGGGCCCTTTCTCTGCATGGGAGCAGGGTCTAGTGGTCAGAGGTCCCTGCCTCAGTTTCCCCAGGGGGGCCGTGATCCTGCCCCTTCCACCTGTCCTGGCCCCCCGTGAACCCCAGGCCTGGCGGGGCCCTCGCCACCCCAGCAGGCATCAGGGCTATGGAAGCCCCCAGGGTCCCATGCACCCCCCAGGCCTGAATCTGACCCCCCTGTTGCCAGGCCTGGCCTTGGCCTGCACTTGCTCCATGTCCCCACCAGACGGCGCTGCTGCACCACACAACCTGCCCCAAGACCTCCTGCACCCCCATGGGCCCAGGGCTCAGGGCAGGGGCAGGGGTCCCCATCGTCTCCCTGGGCTCTGGAGTGTCCCTGGGGGGCTGGACCAGCCCTAAAGGGGGCAGGGCCTGGCTGCCTGTCGGGGGGACCATGCTAGGGTGAGCGGGGTGGCAGGGGGTGCTCGGGATGTGCAGCTGCACTGGGGCAGTGCGGGGTCTGGGGGCTTGGCAGGAGGTGGGGTGACCCCAGGCAGGGAGCTCGGGGCTGGGACAGGGCTTGGCCACGGCCACGGCCCCCTCCTTACTTTGGGGAGGGGTTGAGGTGTGTGTGTGTGTGTGCGCAGGCGTGTGCTGGCGTGTGTTGTGAGTCTCACCGTAGAAGCTGGAGGGGGCAGTAGCGGATTGGGGGGGGGGGGGGGGTTGGCAGCGTGTGGCTGTGCTGAGGTGTAACAGGTTGTTTTAAGCCAGGCCTGAGGGCTCAGCCCTTTGCTCCCCACTGTGTTGGTGCCCCTCACTCCTAACCCGCAGCCCCCTGCACCCCCACCCACCCCACCAATGCCCCTCACTCCCAACCCGCTGCACCCCCAGCCCTGCTGGTGCTCCTCACTCCCGACCACAACCCCCAGCCCAGCTCTGGGCTCCTCACACCCATGCCTCACTCTCGAGGTGCCCCCGCGCCTGTCTGCCAGGATCCCCCTCTTCCACCAGCCGGGGCTCAGCAGAGGAGGGGCACAGCACGGCCGGACAAGACCTGGCCACGAGACACCTGGGCAGTGGCTGCTAATGGTGGGGGCAGGGAGCCGGCACACCTGGCTTCTCCCTCCAGGGCCTAGTGGTTAGAGCAAAGGGCCCGGGGATGCCTGGATTCTGCCCCCGCACCCTCCGACCTGAGCAGGGGTGACAGGCGGAGGGGGGCCTTTCTAATTGGGGGGGTGCCTTCTGCCCCCCAAGGTAGCATTTGGCCTTCTGCCACCGCTGCCCCCCCCGTGTCCCCTTTGTGCCCCCCGCATCCCGCCCCAGCCCTTGGTACCAAGCAGCCAAGGCAGCAGAAGACTTGAGCTGTGCCCCAAAGCCCAGGCCTGGGGGACGCAGGACACTGGGCCGGGTAACAGCCTCCTACTGCTGCTGTTAGCTCAGCTGGCAGGGGCAGGTGAGGCCGCAAGTTCAAATCCAGCTGGCGGTGGCTTTGCAGGGCATCCCCAGGCATTGCCCGCTTTGGGGTAGAGGAGCTGATTTCCATACAGGCAATGAGAGAGCGGGGAGCGGACCCTACCTGGCAGCCTTTGGCCAAGGGCTGCCCTTCCCCTTTGATGGGGGGGAGCTCCCTGGGTCTGGGGGGCACCAGTGCTGCCAGCCTGGGGGGCTTCACTCCATGGGTGCCCCTTGTCCTGCCCCAGGGGCTCCAGATACCCCCCAGGGGAGTGCAATCTTGGACCCAGCAGGGGCTTCTTGGGGGGAGGGCAGGGGGCCAGGACACCTGGGCTCTCCCCAGCTTTCAGAGGGGAGCAGGGCCCAGTGCTCAGCGACAAGAGGCAGGACTCCTGGGGTCTTCCCCCTGTGTGGAGCAGGGGGTGAGACACTGGAGACCCTGGCCTGATCTCCCCCCCGCCACCCCGGCTGGGTGATGAAGGGCCACGTGAATCACTTCAACATCAATACGCTGGTAATGAGGATGCTTCATCCCGCCATCGCTGGAGCAGCGGAGCAGAAACAGCATGAAGGATAGCTTGTCCCCCCACCCTGCTGAGCCCCTGAGCTGCGCGCCGGGGTGGAGCCGGGGCTCCTCTCTGCCCAGTGCCCCCCAGCCGCTCTGGGGCATCATGGGGTAGGGGTGGGGGCTCTGGCGTGGTAACCCTGATCCTGGCCTTTTGGGGACTATGGGTCGGGAGTGAGGGGCACTGGCACCCGCAGGTGCCATGGACCCTGAAGGAGCAGGGCTGGGTCCCCTGCGGTCTTGGGGTGGGGGGTCTTGTCTCCCCTGCACCTGGAGCCCAGCCATGAGGCCCCCCCCCCACCCCAGGACCCTCCTGTAGTGACAGCCCAGAGCCTGTGGGAAGCTGTGTGCATGTGTGTGCATGTGTGTGTGAGGGCCTAGGGGGTATAGAAACATCTGTGAGAGGGCAGGTATGGTGCATAAGTCAGGTGTGAGTGTATGTGTGTACACGTACAAGGGCCTAGTGGGGTGTGGAGATGTCTGTGAGGGGGCAGCTATGGTGTATAAGTTGTGTGTGTGTGCATATGTGTGTGTGTATACGTGTGAGGGCCTAGGGGGAATGGAGGTGCCTGTGAGAGGGGCAGCTATGACGCATAGGTCATGTGTGTGCATGTGAGAGCCATGGGGGGATAGAGATGCCTGTGAGAAGGGCAGCTATGGTGCATAGGTCGTGTGTGTGTGCGTGTAAGGGCTTAGCGGCGTATGGAGACACTGTGAGGGGGCAGCTTCAGTGCATAGGCTGTGTGTGAGGGCAGGGGTATGCAGGAGTGCAAGGAGGTAGCTCTGGGTGTGCATGTGTGTGCGTATGTGCGTGTGTATGTATGTGCATGTTTGTGTGTGTGTGCATGTGAGGGCCTAGGACGGTATGGAGACATCTGTGGGGGCAGCTACAGTGCACAAGTTGTGTGTGCAGGCAGGGGTGGGGCAGGCGTGCAAGGAGGTGGCCACGTGCATGCACAAGGCAGCACGTGCGTTTTGCCTGGCTCCGTGCCTGTGCGCACATGTGTGTGTGAGGGGGCTGCAGGGCACGTGCACAGCGTGTACCGCCCGTGAACCCAGTTTGCTGTGGCTGACCCGGGAGACGTTAGGGCAGCTTGACGTGGCAGAGTTGCCCCGTGGGGAGGGATGGGCAGGGGCTGGGTGCCCTCCCCCGCTCCCCATCCATGACCACGGCTGCTGTTGTGCGTGGGGGGGGGGGACACCCCATGTGGCTTGGAGGCCTCCTGCCCCAAAATGGCTGCTGTGGCCAAGATGGCTGCCGCCCACGAGGCCCCAGCTGCCTTCATGGGGGCTGCTCCCTGAGCCCCCTGCCCTCTGCTGAGCCTCGGCCCCCTCCCCACACGTCCCCCCAGTGAGGATGCCACCCCTTGGGGCCACATCCGGGCCTCCCCGGCCTTGAGCCCCTCACAGTGGCCTCCCCCAGCATGGTGGGGGCAGACTGGGGTGCTGGGTTTCCTCCCAGGGTCTTGGCAGCCACCTGAGCCTGGCTCCGGCTTGTCAGCACGTGGGCGCTGGCCATGCCAGGAAAGGGTCGGTGCGGGGAGACGCTGTGCTCTTCCCCAGGATGGTGCCCTGAGGGACAGGCGGCACCGTCAGCACAGAGGAGACAGATGGGCGCTGTCCCCTATCCCCACAGAAGCCACAGTGTCCTCTGGCATGCGCCCTCCTCCCTTCGTCCGCTCTCTTCATTGCCCCCTGCCCACCCTGTGGCCACCCCCCAATGCCAAGGGACCCCCTTGGGCTGTGCACACACGTTGGTGTGCACGGATGCACACATGCATGCATGCCAGCACACACATGCGCATACTTGCAGCCCCCGCACACATGCATGTGCTGTCACATGCATGGTTACATGCACACACATGCAGACACAAATGGTCGTACATGAATGCATGCATACACCCATGCACACATGCGCATGTGTATACCAAAGGATGCACATACAGGTGCATGCGTGCAGACACACGCATGCACACAAGCACACCCATGCACATACATGTGCGCCCATACACACGCAGGCATGCAACTCCTGCACACACACACATGCACATGCACCCACACATAGACACATACATACATGCATACTTATACAGAGGCAGGGACACCTGCATACATGCACACAGATATACAGAAGGATGGAAACACTCATGCACATGGGGGGACACACAGGCACAGACACACATGCATGCTCATGCAGATCCATGCAGACACATGCACACATACACAGAGGCATACATGCACACATGCCTGCACCCCCGCACACATAGACATGCCTACACATATACAGAGCCATGTGTGCGCACACATACCTGCACACATGCACACACACAGACGTACAGAGGCATGGACACGTGCACATGCAGACACAGAGGCGCGCACACATCTGCATGCACATGCAGACCTGTACAGACATATACAGACATACACAGAGGCATGCAGGCACACATACAGATGCACACAGGCACACACACACTAACATGAACATACATATACAAAGGCAGATGTACACACACCTGCATACATGCATACATGGGCACACCCACACCCAGAGGCACGGACACAGCTGCACACACATACAGACATGTGCACACATACACAGAGGCATGCACGCCCACATGCATGCAGACACACAAGCACATAGACATGCACACACACATACAGAGGTAGGCACCAACACATCTGCATGCACACTGAGAGGCGCGCACACCCTTGCATGCACATGCAGACCCATGTAGACAGGTACACACATACACAGAGGCATGCACACAAACACATACATGCACACACACACACACACAAAACACCCCCACCCTGGTTCCCTGCAGGCGCCACAGCGATGTATGGGGTGACAGATAAAATATCAGAAAATTCAAAAAAGGCCACAAGCTCGTTGCAAGGCTGGGGGGTGCCTGGGGGCTCTCTCCACCCGCCCCGCACCCGGCTTGGGTCAGACAACACCCCTCCCTGCTGGCAAACCCACCCTCCAGCGGGGTATGTGTGCAAGGGGGGGGCAGCAATGGGACTTAGACTTGCCCCCCCCCAGCTCCAGCGAGCCCGACGCAGCGCCAGCACAGCGGAGCTGCCAGCCTGGGGCGGCCAGCGCCTGGCGCGCTGATGGATGTGGGTTTCATAACTTCCTCTGTATTAAAGCGCGGGTTCACCGGCAGGGCAGAGCCATCCATCACCTGCCTGAATGGAGTTTTGATTTGCTGAGAGCACCCAGCGCTGCGCTCGCTGCCTGCCGGCATGCTTAATAACGCTGCGGCCTGGGGTGGGGGCGGGCGTGTGCACACATGCACACGCATAATAGCCCAGCCAGCCCCCCGGTGCGATGGGGCCCTGGGAGTCGGGGGAGCCCGAGCTGGAGGAGAGGGCTGGGGCCATGGCCTGGAAACGGGGTCCCGGGCAGGCCCTGACCTTGGAGGCAGGAGCCAATGGAGGGCTCAGGTGTAGGGGCAGATCTGGGGGGGAGAGGGGCAAGTGCCAAGGTTACATGCTGGGGTGGGGGGAAGCTTGGGATTGAACCCAGGAGTCCTGGTGTCCCTCCTGGAGGTGGCATTGAAACCAGGAAGGCTAGCTATCCTTGCTTTGACCATTAGGTCTCACTCCCTGGGTACAGCTGGGGTCAAAACCCAGGAGTCCTCATGCACACACAACTCAGTCTCTGCTAATCAGGGTGGACTGGAGTTGTGGGAGGGAGTCAGTCTGGGTCTCACATGTGTATTGAGATCCTCCGATGATGCTCATACATGTCCTCCTGGGATCAGTGTGTGTGAGACCCTTTCCCTAACACACGCTGGTTCATACGTGTAGCACATGTGGAGCCAGGGATATGCACATGGCGTATGCATGGGTCACGTCATGTCATGTCATTCCTTGCTACGCTCACACGGCCAGGCTAATTCTACCTCCCCTCCCTCCGCCGGCCGCTTCCCTCTGCCCCAGGCAGCTGGGGGGGTCTGCCAAGCTCTGGAGGCCACAGGGCAACCATAGGATGCCCCATTGGCAGGGCCAGGGGGCAACAATGGTGTGGGGTGGGGGTGGGAGCAGCCCTGGGGGGCTCTGGAACACAAAGACCCCAGGTTTGGTTCAGATGTGGACACGCTGGGGCTGATCGCAGTGGGGTTCGGCCTGAGCTAGCCTGTGTCCTCTGGCTCCAGGGGGGGTGTGCATGTCTATTCACGTGCACATATGCGTGCAAGCCTGTATGTGTGCATGAGAGCATGTGTGTGCATGTGTGAGCATGCGTGAATGCATGGTAGGCTGCAAAGGGAACCTTGGGTCAGTGAGTGAGTGTGCATGTGTGGACATGCTTGAGAGAGAGGCAGAAAGTGTGTGTGTCTGTGCACACGTGTGCTGGAAGTGGTGCACGTTCACACTGCAGGGAAGGAGTGTGTGCACACTGGACGGTGCATGTGCTGTGTGGCAGCACGTGGCTGTGGGAGTGCGTGTGCACATGGCAGCGAGTGCATGTTGCAGGGGAATGCGTGTGCCAGGTGTGCATGTATGTGCAGAGGCTGCAGCGCCCTTCCTGCCTCAGCTGAGCTGACACAGGACAGGAAGAAAAACTGAGGCACGGGGCAGGAAAGGAACTCCCTTGAGGGCGTCTGGCAGGTCCCTGGCAGAGCTGGGAGGGGGGCCCAGGTGTCCGGGCTCCCAGGTGGGCACGCTGGTGTCTGCACGGCCCAGCTTCTCTGCACGGTGCCATGTCTCATGTGCCACAGCCACGTCCTCCCTCAGCTCCCGTGACCTTTCAGCCCCAGAAATTGGCCTCTTGGGGGTTGGAGTGGGGGTCCTGCCTCCCTTTACTGGAAGGAGCTGGTGTAACCCCCAAGCACCTGCTCCCAGCCCAGGTTTCCCCTCCTCTCCCAGGCTTCTCTGGGCCTTGAAAGCTCTGTGCTTGCTCCCCAAAAGCTCACCGACTCTCTGAGCCCTCTCCGTGCTGGCTGCCATGAGGCCATGGCATGAGAAACAGAGTTCGCAGGCCGGGCTGGGAGGGGAAACTGAGGCACAGCAAAAGGGACCTGCCTTCCCCAAGGTCGCCCTGTGACGACACGCAGCCGGGAATGGAAGCTAGGTGTCCTGGCTGAGCTCTCACCACTGCCCCAGGCTGCTTTTCCCAGGCAAGCTGGGTTTGACCCAGTGAGGGGGAGCCATCGTGGTTTTGTGTCCACCTGGGCTGAAAGTGCCTGGGACACACGTGATCCCATGGCTCCAGGCCTGGCACTGGACAGCAGTAGAGAGAATCAGAGGGTGGTTTCATCATGGCTTTTAAAATCATTTTTTTTGGGGGGGCATATCCATGCACACGTGATGTGCACGCACACACATGTGCACACAGGCATTACAGGTCTCTGAATTTTCTAGGGGAGTAACATATGTGGACACACACACACACACGGACACATACCCAGCCACGCGGATGCCTACGCAGACATGCATGCACATACAGATGAATTGGCCTGGATGCACACACACATGGGTGCACCCCTGTACAGGGGCCCACATGCACACCCACACCCACACATGCCTACACACACAAGTGCATGAATGTGCTAGGTCACACATGTACGTCTTCCTAAGTAGGTACACACACTTCAGTGCAAGCAGCCACTCCCACACGTGCATGCACTGGGGCACAGGTGTGCATACACCCTCACGGCAAACACCTGCCCCTGCATTCATGTGTACGCCCACCTGCAGATGTGAACATGTGTGTGCACTACTAGGTGAGCACACACACATGCGTGTGCAGCTATATATGCACTTGCATACATCCACATGTTGGCATGTGCACACACAGATGCCCTGGCAAATATTTTCATGCACACACATTCTCACACCCGCATATGTGCACACACGACACATGCACACGCATGTGTGACATGCATGCACGCATGTGTGACATGCATGCACACACGTGAACACAGGCATCCCAGGTGTAATTCCTCGGCGTGGCCGATAGATGGCGCCCTCTACACAACGCAGCCCCTCCAGTGTGGGGGGGGCTGTTCTGCTGAAGATGAGGGCATTAACCCTTTCCAGGCTGCAGCCAGGCTCCATTTGAGGGAGTGGTGGGGGCAAGGGGCTGGAAGGCACAGTGCCAGGAGAGAGCCCTGGCATCTCTCACAGGTGCCACCAACATCCTGGGTTTAACAGAAACCTTGGCCTGCTCCACCCCAGAGCCAGCTGCCCCGGGGACCATAAGCCTGGGCACCAGGTTTTCAAATCTCCACTGCTTGGGAGTGCTTCCAAACCTGCCCCAGGTAAAGCCCAGGGCTGGGAGTGCCCCACCATTGCAAGGAAAGGAAGGCCCCCCACCCCCTGCCCAGTTCATGCCAGTCTGACCTTGGGGGAAATTCCCTCTTGACCCCAGTGCAGCGCTGGGCTGACGTGGAGCAGGGGAGTGAGAAGCTTCCGGGGTTGAGTCCCAGTAGGAGCACTGGCCCAGTCGTGACCCCCAGTCTTAGCTGCTGCCAACACCCAATGCTTCGGAGGTTGGGTGATGCCCCCTTTGCACCAGGCTGTATCCAACACCTAAAGCCCATGCTTAACTGGGATCCTGGCCAGGCCCGGGTACCTCCTGCTAACCAGCCCCAGGACTCGCGTGACATGTGGGACCCTTGGCTTTCCTTCTCAGCCATGCCAGGCTTCATGCCTGACCCCCGTCACCCAGCCAAAGAGCCACCTTAATGCACAGGCCAGCCGGGCGAGGGCCCAGGAGCCCCTGCTATGGCGAGGATAAAACCCATGGCTGGGCATGTGCAATGTGGTGGGCTGTGGCTGCTGTGCACCGTTTGCTGGGTGCTGCTGCAGCCGGACTAAGCCGCGGCAGAACAAGGCGCCACCCCTGGAGCTCGTTCCACACCACATGCACCTGGCAGGCTGCAGCCCCACACCCCTGGCACCAGCACCAGTGTGGACCTGCAGGTGAGGGCAGTTGTGGCTCCTGCCCCACGCCTGGGGGGCAGCTCATCCTGCTCTGGCCACGGTTGCAAGGCAGGATGTGGGTTGTGGGTGGAGGGGCCCAGGACGCCAATGAATTTTAATCCGCCCCATGGGACAGGAGCTCACCTCCTTGATGGATATCAGGGTCACTGCATTGGGGGTCTTCATGCATCAATGGAGACAGAATCAAACCCAAGCAGCGCTCAGGGACTGCTTCACCCACAGGGCAGTGACGTGGTTCGGAGCTGGGGATCAGGCACAGCCGCTGGGCTGGATGCGGCCTGCAGGGCAGTGCCAGCCCCACACTGCTGAAGGGCCCCTGGTTCAACATCCCTCGTGGGAGAGTATCGCCAGCAGGGACGAGGCAAGGACTGGGGTGAAGGGGGCATGGTCCCAGCCACCCTGTCCAGCTCCCCCAGCCCCTGGGCTGTGCTGCGTGGGGCTGGGAAGGGACACTCGCCCTCCCCTCCCCCTGCTGCTAGGGGTGTCGGGGGGGGGTTTGGCCGCCATGGGAGTGGGCTGCAGCCCCAGTGGGGCTGTGCCAGGGCTCCTGATGTGGGGAGGGTTAGAGGGTCTTGCCCCCCTGTGCCGCCCAGACGCTCTGCCAAGCATGGAGCAGGATGTGCCCCCTGCTCCAGCTGGGATAGACTGGGGGGCGCGGGCACTACCCGGGGTCTCTGAGTGGGCTTGAACCGGCTCCATGCTGGCCTTGAGCCCAGCGCACGCACTAACACAGGGTGCAATGTTTACACACTCACAGATCCAGTGCACGCACATACCTGGTTTGTGTGCATGCACCCAGATCCAGTGCGCGGGCAGACAGACACCCTCAGATCCAGCGTACAAACATATGCACACGGAGACTGGTGTGTATACACTCGCACCATACACATAAATATGCTGTGTATACACACACACACACAGAGCTGGTGTGTACACTCAGATCCAGGGTACATGCACAACTTGGTTTATGTGCACACTCAGATCCAGGGCACGCGCCTGTGCGCACACACACACACACTCAGATTCAGGATACATCCACGTGCACCACAGACTGGTGTGTACACACTCACACCACACACACACAGATGTGCTGTGTACACACACACATGTGCACAGAGCTGGTGTGAACACCCAGATCCAATGTACACACACGTGTAGGCCTGGTTTGTACACCCACAAATCCAGTGTACACACATACATACATATCACACACCCACACACCCAGATCCAGTGTACACCCTCATGCCACACACAGATGCAGCCTGCACAGTCACATTTAGATCCAGCATACACACACACCAGGTTTGTGCGCACACTAAAACCCAGCAGACAGGCGCACATGCACACTCAGATCCAGTGTACATACGCATGCATGCACAGATGTGGTGTATAGTCGCACCACACACACAGACCTGGTGTGTACACAGAGCCAGGTGCATGTGTGTGTATGTAAGTGGCACACACAGACCTGGTGTGTGCGCATGTGAGACAGACACACATAGACCTGATGAGTGTGAGAGACAGAGGCTGTGTTGTGCGTGTCACAGACACCCAGGGAGTGTATGGCGCGGTGTGAATATGTGCGCATATGTCTGTGTATATACATGTATATATATGCGTGTGTGTATACACACACCCACATAACCCCACGTACCCACGTGACACAAGCACGCAGGCCTGACGCAAGCACGCACGCACGCAGTACGTGCCCCCCACGCCCTCCAACCTGCGCCCTCCCGGCCCCGCCCCCTCCGCGCGTCCCCCTCCCCTCGGGAACTACCCGCCCCAGGCTGCTGCGGGCCGCGCGGGGGCTGCTGGGAGCTGTAGTCCAGGGCGCCGCGCCGGCGGCGGGGGGGGGCGGGAGCCCGGACTCGCGCTCCCGGCAGCCCCCGCGCGCCGCCCCGGGTCGCGGCCGAGCGCAGCGCGGCGCAGACGACAGGTAGGGCCGGCGGGGGCGGCACGTGGGGGCGCTGCCCTGGTTCCCCCGCCCCGGGACCCCCCACTGGGCTGCACTGGGGGGTGCTACTGGGTTGCATAGGGGGGACCCCCATCCCCTCCCCTATTATCCCCCCCCAGCCAGTGCCCCCCAGTTGGGGGGGCAATTCCTGCCCATCTCCACCCCCTGACATCACTTGCCCTCGTGGGGTGGGACCTGGCCACCGCCTTCGGGGGGGTCGAGTCCTGCCTGACCCCTGCAGGCGCAGGCCTGCAGCATGGGGGTGCCCCCGGGGGTCTTTGCAGGACCCTGGCACCAGGGCGCGTGGTGGGGTGCCGGACAAGGAGCCCTTGGGGGCAGCCGGGGGATGCCATCGCCATGCGCTCCCCCAAACGGGAGGGCCGAGCGGCATTGGGGGCCGTGGGTTCGAATCCCGAGTGGCGCTTTCTCGCGGGGCAGGGGTGACGGGGGTGCTCGCCAGGGTGGGGCGCTCGGGTCCTGGCGGGCCCCCAGGGTCGGGGCCTGCAGGGTGAGGCTGGGGCGAGTCTGTGCGTGGGGCTGTTGGGGGTCAGGCGGGGGAGTTCGGTGCCCCCGGCACCTTGTCCCGCACCCGGCTCCTGTCCCTTGGAGCTGGCGGTCCTGAGAGGTCCCTGGTGCAGTCTGGCTGCCCTGGCACCATGGAAGAGGGGCAGGTGTGCCCCCCCAGCAGCCCTGTGGGGTCCAGCTTTGCCCAGAGCTGGGTTGGGGGAGTCAGCGCCTGTCTCTTGCTGGTGGGCTCCTGTCCCGGGCTCTTGCAGGGGTGGGCTTGGCTCCTTCTTTGAGCCGGATCAGGCTCACCAGGCGCCTCCCCTGCATCCCAGGTCGATGCCGAGGGGTTGGGACGACCGGGTTTGGCAGGGTGGCTGGGCTGGGCTGGCTGCAGGTGGGGCAGCAGCTCACTGCTGCTGTGAGACTAGACAGAGGGGAAACTGAGGCACAGTGTGGCAGGGGTGCGATCGCCTAAGCCCTCTGAACTGGACACCCAGGTGTCTTCCTGACATCTTGTGTCATGTGTCTTCCCTGCTAGTCCTTGCTTCCTTCCAGCCCAGCGTCACAGGGCAAAGTCCATCCTCGACGTGCTTCTCAGGGCAGTGTCCAGCACCCCTGGGTGCTGCACCAGGTGCTGTACAATGACCGAACCAGCTGCCCCTGCCTGTAAGAGCTTGTGGCATGTGTGCAAGCCTGTACTGGACGGGGGCACAGCGGGGCAGCGCCAGCGGGCTCTGGGCTGGGACCGGGGTCAAGGGAGCTGGGGCAGAAACAGTATCTGCGGCGCTGGGAATGGAGCCGACATCTGACACTTGGCGGTTGGCGTTCACCAACGCCCTGGCAGGTGAGAGGGACCGGGCACCTGGGGAACCCAGTCCGGCTTCCTTTCCCCCACGGCACAGGGCCTGGGGTGGGGATCTCATTACCAGCTCTGCTTGGGGGGCAGGATTTGCGTCTGGTGCAGCTGGCGGCAGGACTCAATCTCAGGGCAGGCAGAAGCGAGTTTTACTCCCTCCTCCCCCCCCCCGTGCTCCAAGAAGCTGACTTGACCTTGTCTGGGGGGCAGTGTCTCCCCCTCCCAGGACAGGAACCAAGCTGCTTTCTCTGACCCCTGTTCCCTTCAACCCCCTGCTTCTTATTTATATTCCTGCAGCCTCTGCCAAACTCTGGGCCCCGTGGCGCCGGGTGCTGCACAGAGCCAGAGAAAGAGAGGCCCCGCCACAAGAAGCTGAGTAGCCCAGGGGAAACTGAGGCACAGAGGTGGTGACCTGTCCATGCTCGCATACCAGGTCAGTGGCAGAGTTGGGAACAGACCCCAGAGCTTTGGACTCCCCCGCCCGTGTCCACATAGCCCCTGGGCCAGCTCATTGGTGGGTAGCACGCTTGGGGGTGCAGACAGATGAAGCGCTTGATACGCATTAAGCCTGAAGCCAGGTTAAGGCAAGTGAGGGACAGGTGGGCCAAGCTCTGCTCTTAGTTCGTCGGGGTGGATCAGGGTTAAATCTGCATGGGGCAGGTTTCGTCTGTCTGCTCCTCTCCTGGTTTAGGCTAGCCCGGCAAAATCCCTTTGCGGCCTTCCCTTTCCCCATCAGGCAGCTGTGTCCACGATGGCTCCGGGCCCAAACTCAGCCCCCCTTCTTCCATTCCCTGGGACCCGGCTCCTTCCCCACTCCCCACGTTGTCCTTCACACTCCGGCTTCCCCGCCCACAGCCTGCCTGCCCGCCCAGCCCAGCAGCATGGCCGGAGCCATCCGCCGCGCGGCCAACTGGAAGCGGGAAGAGGTGCGTGACCTTATCGCCCTGTGGGGGGAAGAGTCGGTGCAGCTGGCGCTGCGCAAAAACCACCGCAACCAGGCTGTGTACGACGCCATCGCCCTGCGCATGGCGGCCCGGGGCCACAATCGCGACGGGCAGCAGTGCCGCAACAAAGCCAAGGACCTGAGGCGCCACTACAAGCAGACGCGGGATGCCAACCGCCGGGCCGGCACCAAGCGCGCCACCTGCCCCTTTTACAAGGAGCTGTCCCGCATCCTGGCGGGCAACCCGGGTGGGCGGCCGCGCCTCCTGCCTGGGCCGGGCCGGGAGCCCGAGGACACGGATGTCAGCGGGTCCGAGGAGGCGCCGTGTGAGGTGGCGGAGGACCCCGGCGAGGGCCTGGTGCTTTTCAAGACAGAGGAGCACGAGGCTGTGCCCCTGCTGCATGAGGGCAGCTCGGATGAGACCAACCTGGCTGAGTTCCAGCTGCCCCCGCTGCCCCCGCTGCCCGTGGCCGCTGACAGCCAGCCCCCGCCGGGGCAGCCTGCCGAGACCCCCCCCACCTCGGACTCCGACGACCCCGGTGAGTGAGGCTGATAGGCCTGCTCTGAGATGCCTGCCTCTACCCCCAACATGTCCCCTGCTTCCGGGAGCTTGTGACCCTGAGCGAAGCTATGGAACTCCTCTCACCCCCGCCCCTCAGAGCAGGAGCCCGTCCCGGGGAGGGTATCGTCTTGCTGGCTCCTTTTTACCCCTCTCCCATGAGTGATCCCTGTCTGCCCCTCAGGTCCTTGGCTGTAGAGCGGGGGCACTGGTACCTTCCCTGACCCCCTTCCCAC
This sequence comes from Crocodylus siamensis, assembly GCF_052110815.1. Lineage (NCBI taxonomy): Eukaryota > Metazoa > Chordata > Crocodylia > Crocodylidae > Crocodylus > Crocodylus siamensis. Next base: position 7,340,471 of record NC_143400.1, read on the forward strand.
CACCCGGGGGCACTGGGGGGCCCAGGTTGGAGGTGACAGCATGTCTGTGTTAACACCCGGGGCCCCCCCTGCCTTGAGTGCTTTGTCTATCAGGGCAGCCCCATGCTGCTCGCTTGGTATCTGGGCCCCTCCCTGCCCTCCATGCAGGAGCCCTGCCAGGGTCCTTACCCTATGGGTGTCACATGGCAGCCCCGAGCTGTGACTGATCCCAAACTCCTCCTGACACCGCTGAGGCCTGCTGCTATGCCCTGTGCCCAGTACAGAGCTGGGTCCCATGGGTGGGGAGCCACAGAGGCCTGGTGCTGACAGCTGTCCTGATCCATAGTTCCAGCCTGTCTTGTGGCACTGTCCTGGAAGATGGCAGTAAGGCCAACCTGTGGGGTCCTCTCTCCTGCTGAGCCTCTGCCCACCAGTGCAACGTCCTGTAGGGGCTGGGTGGGCATCACCCTACTGAGCATAGGCCATGCCCTACCTGGTTGGGGGCAGGGAGACCTGCTGGGGGCACTAGCAGACCCCCAGCTGGCCAAGCCATGACCGTCTTGTCCCACTTCTTCCCCCTCCAGGGCCGCCCCCGGCCGTCATCGGGCCCTCGCGGCTCCCGCCGCAGACGGCAGCTCAGCGTGTGACCAATATGCGGCGGCGCCGGCGGCGAACCAAGGAGGAGATGTTGGGAGAGCTGGTGGCCTCGTCGGAGCGGCGGGCACGGGCGGCTGAGGAGTGGCGCTCCCGCATGGAGTACCACCAGGACCGGTGTGCCGACCTGCTGCGCCGCGGCATCCTCCAGGCCCGTCGGGCTGCCAGCCTGCAGGCCCAGCGCATCGCCGAGGGCACCCGTGAGGTGGTGGCCGTGGCCCGGGAGACGGTGGAGCTGCTGCGCGAGAACCTGCGTATGGAGCGCGAGACACAGCACACGCTGCTGGGGCTCCTGGCCCGCCAGACCGAGTGCATGGAAGCCGCCGTCCACCCGCACCCGCCCGCCCGTGGCAGAGCCTCGCAGCCCCCTTCTTAGCACCCCCACATGGTGCACTGGGGGGACAGGGGCCGGTGGTGCATGGGGCCACCCCTGCCCCTCCTCGGCGGGGGAGCCATGCTTGCTGGGACCGGCTGACCTTTGACCCCCTCCTAGGACCACACGACTATGCCGGAGCCCCCTCTCTCCTCAGGACACTGAACAGCAGGGATCCTGGTTTTCCCTGATAAAAAAAATTGCAAATTCTATGATAAAAAACCCCAAATCCATGATTAAAATGAAAGCCCCCCCGCCAGCCCTGCTGGTGCCCCTCACCCCACTCCAGACTCCCCAGCCCTGCTCATGCCCCTCGCCTCTGACCCACAGCCTCTACCCTGCAGCCCTGCTGGAGGGGGCCCCCAGCTGCCAGGGCTATAGGGCCAGGGACCCTGGTCCGCAGCCCCCTGCCCCCGAACACAAGTCAACGGCTGCTGCAGCAGGAGCACGGAGCTGGCTCCCACCTGCAAGCCTCACTTACGTGACAGGCTCCAGGAGAAACCGAGCGTGGGCCAAGCCCTGGGTGACTGAGAGCCTCGGGCCCTGCCCTGCCCTCCCCCGTCTCCCTCCCCCTCTGCAAAAGTGGGAAATCCATGGGTTTCTCTGCCAAAAGGTAAAAACTGGGTTTTCTCTGATAAAATAGGGAAATCTGTGGTTTTCTCTGTTTTTCCGTGGGAGACGGAAAACCCGGATCCCTGCTGAACAGACTAGCTCCCCCTTTCTAGAGGTCCCCCCCACATCCCAGGAATGTAAATAGTCCCCCTCCAACTTGGTTTTCTATAATAAGGCAATTACCTGCCCCCACCTCCCTATGAACTGATTCCTGGTTGGTTTGACTGTTAAATAAAAGTAACTTGGGTCATCCCATGAGCTGCAGCATCACTGCCTCTGTTAGCCCCCCATGACAGGCCTCCCCGTCCCTGGTTGTGACGGCAGAGCTGGGTGCAAGCTCCCGTTTCACATCCGTTGAGCCCTTTCCCATGTCCCACCCTTCCACAACTGCTCTGTCCTCTGCCCAGCACATGCTTAGGCCTCATGAGATTGGGGTGGACTCTCCTTCAGCACTTGAGATGGGGTCCCTCAGTGATACCCACCACCCCTATGGCATTGGAGGCTGGAGGGGTCGGAGTGAGCTGGGCTTGGTGCCCTGGAGGGCCCAAATCATCCCATAGTGGGTGGGTTTTTCAATGCTCCATGCTGCTGGAGGTTTCCAATGTGGAAGCACGATGCCGCAGCTCCTCGCCCGGGCTCAGAGGTTGGGTGGAGGTGGCAGGGACTGGGTGTCCAGCTGCTGTGCTGCCCCATCCACCTGGACAGGGTGTGAGGCTGGGGGGGTCTGACCAGGGGACCCATGCAGCCTTATTGTGGTCTGGGAGGAAAGTCCATCTCTCTTTTCCAGCCAGGGGTCTTAAAACACCTGTCCAGGTTGATACACACTTGGCAGCGAGGGCCCTCAAAGGCTTTCTAGACCTTGAGAGGTGAATTGAAAAGCCCTGGCCTGGGCAGGCTGGGTCGCAGGGCTGTCACGCAGGACACCTGGGTTCTGCCGCCGTTGTACCGTGTGAATGATGTGGGTACAGTGTGCCTCAGTTTCCACCCGCTTGGTCCATGATGTGGGTAGCCTTTATGGGGTTGTTAGGGCTGTCTATGTGTGTTGACAGCTGATCCGTGATGACATGACCTCCTCGGACCCCCTGTTTGCCCAATTTCGACTTGGCCTTGTAGCTCTTGGAGGCGCAAGCTGCCTTTTTTCTCTGATTTGTACAGCGCCTGACACCCTGCTGCCTCAGCCTGCCGAGGGGCCGCTTGGGTGCTCCAGCGCGGGACCCCCATCTCCGTGGCGTGGGACCCAAAGGCGCGTTCTTCCCAGGGCGTGGGCTCTTTCGTCGGAGGCTGGGGCATAGGGGGGAGCTCACCAGTAGCGCATGCGGGGCTTGATATTTTTAATCACAGCGCCAAGCGTTTAGAGATTATTTACAGGGATGGCTTGTAGTGGCGTCGCTAATGGCAGCCATAAAACTGGCTATAAAGCCCATTCCCCATGGAGGGCTATAGGCAGAGGTCTCTCCCGGTTCACTGGGAACCAAGGCAGTGATGGAAATCGGCATGCCAGACAGAGAGGGCTTGCAATGAGGGCTGGCCGCTGGGGAGGGAGACGGGATGCTATGGGGTGCCAGGGGATGTGGGATATCCAGACTGGCTGCATTGAGTGGTGCCCAGGCCCCTGTGTTTCTGGATCCTGCTCAATGGCACCACCAGCCTCAGGGGAATAACAGTGCCACCCCCCTCCAGGCTCCAAGTTCGAACCCCCAGTGCGGGCTGGAATAGGCCCCCAGCTCCAGCACGTGGGGAATAGGGGCTTTGCTGAGGTCCCTCTGACCTGTGTCCCCCAGCAAGGGGGTCTCACAAGCAGGTTTCTGTCTGACAGGCGCTGGCTGTGCGATGGAGGGGGTGGCGGGGCCCCCCAGCGCCCTGCCCACGGTGCTGGCTTTCCCGGAGGGCGACAGCCTGGCGGCCCAGTTCCTGCAGGCCGAGCTGGAGCTGAACGCCCGCCTGCGGGAGATGGTGTTCCCTGAGCCCGTCTGCTACGTGTACAGCCCACTGGAGTACGCCTGGGAGCCCCACCAGGACTACGTGCGCCGCTACTGCCGGCCCAGCGCTGACGTCCTCTTCCTGGGCATGAACCCAGGGCCCTTCGGCATGGCCCAGACCGGGGTAATGCAGCTGGGCAGGGCAGGGGAGGGGTGCGGGGGGCACACAGGGGTGGCAGGAGGCGTCTTGGTAAGGCTGGTGGCTCATAGGGTGGCAGAGGATGACCCATAGGGCCTCAGACATGGGTATGGGGGGCTCCAGGTAACACCCTGTGGGCCTGATCCTGCCTGCCCTACAGCCCTTGGAACCTTCCCTTGGCCCAGGCTGGACTCTTGTGGCACTGTGAGCCAAGACTGACCCCCCACCTGCCAGTGCCTGACAGCTGCTCCATCCCTGACCCCCTCTGACAGCCCCCGGGCCTGGGGTCAGAGGTCAAGGGATCAGCAAAATCATTCAATAATGCACTTTAAATGGTAAAGGGAGGGGGGCGGTGGGTGCCCGCCAGGCTGCGTTAGTGCCCTGGCTAATTAGCAGCTCTGGGGACGGTGGCCAGGGAGGGTTTATCTTGACCTGAGACCCAGGGGCAATTATAATGGGGGGGGGGTGCGGTGGATTTGCTATCCCTGAAATGCATTGATTGATTGGGCTGGCCGGGGGTTACGGGTCCCTTTGGGGACTCCTGGGGTCCATCCCCAGCTCTGACTGGGAGCCAGTGGGGCAGAGCAGGGGGTGCTGGGGCTCCTGGGCTCTCCACCAGCACTGGGCAAAGAGTAGGAATATCTAATAGGTGGTTGGGGCAGGACTCCTGGGTTCCCAGAGAGCTCATCGTAAGGGGAAGGGCGCTGGCAGAGCTGGGAAAGGAACCCAGGAGTCCTGGCTCCTGTGTTGGCACCCACTTCCTGCTGTGGTGCTGGCCCCTGGGGGAGGGTCCTAGGCTTGGGGTGTGTGTGTGTGTGGAGGAGGTCTGGTGGGTGTGGGGTGGGGAGGGGGTCCTATGCCTGGTGAGTGTGTTTGGGAGAGGATCCTAAGCCTGGGGGGTGTACTGGGGGAGTCCTAAGCCGGGTGGGGAGGGGGTCCTAGGTCTGGTGGGTGTGTGTTCGGGGGGGGCGTCCTTATGTTTGGTGAGAGTGTGTTTGGGGGGGATCCAATCCTGGTGGGAGTGTGGGGGGGATCCTAGGCCTGGTTGTGTGTGGGGGGGGGTCCTATGCCTGGCCGGTTAGAGGGGGAGGGGGTCCTAGGCTTGGTGGGCGTGTGGGGGGGTCTTAGACCTGGTGTATATGTATGTGGGGGGTCTCAGGACTGCCATGGGAAGGGGCCCAGCCTCTCTGACCCTCTCCTTCCCTGCCAGGTGCCCTTCGGCGAGGTGAGCACCGTGCGGGACTGGCTGCAGGTTGGGGGGCACGTAGGCAAGCCGGTGCAGGAGCACCCCAAGCGCCCCGTGCTGGGGCTGGCCTGCCCCCAGGCTGAGGTGAGTGGCGCCCGCTTCTGGGGCCTCTTCCGCACCCTGTGCCCGGAGCCGGAGGCCTTCTTCCGCCGCTGCTTTGTCCACAACCTCTGCCCGCTCCTCTTCCTCGGCGCCAGCGGCAAGAACCTGACGCCGGCCGACCTGCCGGCATCCCAGCGCGAGGCCCTGCTCCGGGCTTGCGACGACGGCCTGGCCCGGGCCGCTGGGCTGCTGAGGGTCTCCCTGGTGATCGGCGTGGGCCGGCTGGCCGAGCAGCGTGCGCGCAAGGCGCTGGCTGCGGCTGGCCTGCAGGTGCGGGTGGAGGGGCTCCTGCACCCCTCTCCCCGCAGCCCCCAGGCCAACAAGGGCTGGGAAGCTGCGGCCAAGGTCCGGCTGGCTGAGCTCGGGGTGCTGCCCTTGCCCAGCCCCTGAGCTCTGTCCTGCTGCGGGGCCGGGGTCCCTCCTCCTCTCCATCCTCTGCCTGGTGCCTCCATGGGCACCCGTGTTTATGGTGCTAGCCACTGGCTACTGGGCCCCCCAGCTAATAAGATGGAGCTCACAGCCACACTACATCCTCCCCCCACAGCCTTACAGCCCCCTCTCCTCTCACCCACTTAACACTACATGCCTGGGTTCCCGCGGGGGCTGCCGGGGTTTCAGGGGCACCCTATCTGCCCCCCTGGTTTCCATCACGGTGGGACTAGCTGGGCCATGGAAGAATACTCCAGTGGCTAGGGCTCTTGATGGGGCCATGGGAGGTGAGGGGTTAAGCCTCTCCCGTGCTGCAGCCTTCTGCTGGGACCGAGTCCCAGAGCCTGCCTCAGTTTCCCCATCTGTGCAGGGCAGGGAGGGAGAGGAGGGGGTGCTGTAACTTCCTTACCCCCTAAGGGCCCAAGAAGGCAACACCCTTTATTTTTAGTTAAGGGGCTCGTGTCCCGCTCGGCTTCCCATGAGAAACCCTCTGCCCCAGGTCTCCCAGGAGCCTCTGTATCTCCAGACCTGCTGGCTCTGATTGCCATACAGTCTTGCATACCATGCACCCCTGAACTAGACGCCTGTTGTTTTAGAAAGGCAGAACGAGGGAGGAAAAGCTCTGTCTTTGCTTCTGCAATGGGGCGGGGAGGGGGAGCAGGAAGGGTGTCCACAGTCAGCAGCAAGTACAGCCTAACTTTTACACTCCAGCCCCAACCAGCAGAAACTACTATTTCCATATTTCCTCACTTATACTCATCCCACCCCCACCCCCAATTCCAGGAGCTGAATCTGCTTGGCAGGAGACGCGTGTTGTTTTCAAGCATACACGGGACTTGGGGGAATGTAGCAGGAGGACAAGTGAATTGCCCTGGCTTTGGCTGTGCAATGGCCTGTGCAATGGCCTGTTTCACTCCAAGGCTGAAGCTGCGCTTTGGAGAGAAACGGTCTGGGTTAAAAATCTGCTGTTAGGGTTGGCAAAATCTCTGTCTTGGGGAAGATTGGGCTGGATGCTGCTGCCCAGCAAGCAGGGGGTGGGGGGGGTGTCGGGGAGCTGATGACAAGGCATTAAAGATTTCTGCTGGGGCCTCTTGTCTCCTCTGACTCCCTCTCTCGGCGGGTGTTAGCGGGTGTGATGTCCTTGGAGAAGTTTGGTGGTCGGAGCCCTGCCTAGAGCGGGCCTCCGGTCCAGCCCCATCGACAGTAGTCATGTTCTCCTTGGCTGGATGCTGCTGTGCCCACTTCTGGGCTGGGGTGGGTGGGGATGATCTGCACTTCCCTGCTGACTTCACGACCCTCTGGGGAAGACAGGGGTCAAGGATGCCTGACAGAGGTGTCGAGGATGTGCCCCCGCCACCCTGGTCAGAGGCAGTGGGGGCTAATGGGTCTGGAGACATGGCTCTGCAATTCCCCAGCTGCCATGCGGGGAGTCGCCTCCTCGTGCCTTCTGCCTCAGTTTCCCCTTGGGCTCTTTTCTCTTTGTAAAAGTGCAGACTCCTGGCCCATGCAGCCTGGGGTCCCCTTGCTCGGGGCAGACTCTGGTTACCAGCCCTTGGCTTTCACCCGTTTCTTGGCTACAGAAAAATCCTAGCACCGTTCTTTTGTTGGAAGCAACTCAGACTGTGCAGCAGGGCAGGACGCTGGGGGCTCTCTGGATTCCTGTCGGAAATCTCCAGGTTTTTCTTGTGAGCTGTGGGTAAGTTGTTGCACCCTTAAAAGAACCTGTTTAACCCCAGTTGAGACTCACTGGTTAAACCTGTGCTGGCTTGTATGTGACGAAGGACTTTGCAGGGTCAGAGCCAGCACCTTGATACTGCTCCCCCCCCCCGCATCTCCCATCCTCCCCAGAGCAACTGGCTCTGCGTTCACGGGCGTCTGTTGCCCCGGCCCTGCCCCCGGGCTGTTGACGGGGGCCCAGGTGCCAGATCAAAGGCCGTTTGTTCTGGGTGCGTCCCCGCCCGCGGCCGCGGGGGGATCCAGGTGGGATCGTGTAGCTGCCGTCGGCAAATGTGCTCCCTGTCTGAAGATGTCTCCTTTCTCCACGAATGCTACTGGCCCTGTTTGGCAGCCAAACCCGTGCAGCTGGGCCTGGGATGAATGCACCTTCCCGTGGAGGCACTTTTGGGTGTTGGGTGGTGTATTCCAGCCAGCTGCGAGTGCTGGGAAGGCGCTCGGTGCTGTACACAGTGTGCTGGGGCTCTGGGAGGGATGGTTCATTGCTAGCAGCCAGGGTTAGGAGCCAATGAAGGGCGTGTGGCCAGGGTGTTGCGGGCCGGCTGCAAGCCCTGCCTTGATCTCAGCAGTTCCCTGTGGCAGATGCTTTCTTCTCAAGGTCCCTCAGTCCCCCTGAGCCAGGTCCAGCCCAGTGGGGCCATGCCTCAGTTTCCCCATCTGTGCTCCGAGGGGTACTACCCCCCCCCCAGGAGGCCAAGAAAACAGCATCCTTTATTTTTAGCCAAGGGTGTCCTGCCCCACTCATCTTCCCATGAGAAACCCTCTTCCATGGGTCTCCCAGAAGCCTCTGTGATGCCAGCCTTGTCTTCTCTGATTACCATACAGTCTCACCCCTGGGGAAGGCAGCACCGTCACCGGCTTTGAGAAGGGTGAGGTACAAGCTGGAGGGCTGGGCCAGGCAGGGTGCACCATGCCGCACAAGCAGATACGTGAGCACATGCACACAGGCGCACACCCATACCCACACCCATGCAAACACATGCCTATACATGTGTATGCACACACATGACCATACACATGAGACCAGCATCCTCAAAGCAGGGGGGTGTCTAACTCCTTTAGGCCTCCCAGTGCCTAAGTACCTCGCTGGATTTGCACTGTGGGTCCTGCTTCTCTTGGTGGGGGGGGAGGTGAGGCCCATGTGATTCCCCCCCCCCCCAATGTGGGTGACTGGGAGGGCAGCCAAGCTGGGAAGACAGGAGCTATGGGAGACTCCCCCTCTGAGCCGGACATTATAGGATCTCAGACACGCAGCTGGGCGGTGCCAACTCTGCCTAGAAGAGGGCAGCACTGGGGTACCAGGCAGAGGTGTGTCCCCCCCACGCTTGCACTCACTCCAGCTCAGCTGCAAGCCAGGCCCAGAGGCTTTTAGCTATTGGGGACTGGAGGGGGTGGGGGGTCTGGTCCCCAATCCCTGCCCCCCTTCCCCTGAGCATGGCTTGGGAGGCTCCTCCTGCAGGGGCAAGATTTGCTGGCATGGGGCAGGCCAGGGTGGGGGCCATTTGTCCGAAAGTGATCCCCGCAGCCCCGGCTTTATGTTGCAACCCGGTCGGCACATTCCCAGCACTCAATATCCAGTCACCTGAGCCAGCTGCTGGCATCGGGCCCGGGCTTCTGGGGTGGGGACCCCTGGGGTCTCCCTCCCGGTCCAGCTGGAGAGTTTCCCATCCCCTCTCTGGAGGCTCCTGCATCTGCCCTGCCCTGGAGTCAGCTGGGGTCAACATTGCAGTGACAAGGGAGCCCCAAAGCTGTGAGGGGCAGCTGGGGGAGCTGTCCGTGGGCCCGGCTGGGGGTTCGATTTCACTGCATGCAGGTCAACCGGGCACTGCCAGGATGCCTGGGTTCCCTGCAGACCCCTTTAGTGGAGCGAGGGGGTTCGATGGGGGGAGTCATACTGCCCTCCGACCTCCTCTCCTCTGTTCTTATTGTGTGATTAGCAGCTGGTGTGCATATGCTAATACATACAGTCTGCCTCTGGATTTCAGAGGCATGTGGCATGACCCCTCCTGACCCCAGGGGCCCAATCCTGAGACAGGCTCAGCACCGTGGGGTGCAGGGCTGAGACTGCAGGGTAGAGCCCTGTCTTGCCCCTTCCACCATTCCCCACCATGCATAACCACCATCACCTCCTGCTACCAGGATGGGGCACTTTTGGATTTAGGCTCCATGGAAATGCCCGGTGGCTTGGTCCCACTGTGCTAGCCCACCTCTGCTAGCCACCCCCTCTCTGGCATTAACCACAGGCTGCAAAGGGAACTCAAGACCCCACTAGCCCGGAGTCCACCCAGGAGAGAGCCTGTAGATAGAGCCCTAGGATGCCTGGTTTCCGTCCCCCTGGACTGACCCTAACTCACCCCCATGCCTCAGTTTCTCCAGACTCCAGCCCTAAGGGAGAGCCTCTTAGATTTGCTGGCTAGGCAGGGTCCATGACACATAGAAGGTAGGGGTGTATGTGTTATTTATAGAAGCTGCTGATAAATCCACCGTGATTCTCCGAGTGCGAGGCTATAAATAACGGCACACCTCATTAACCCCAGAGCACCTTCTGGAGCAAGATGAAGTGCAGCCGCTGCAGGAAGATCACAGCTCTGCCTGGCTGTATGGTGTGATGGTCTCTATACAGAGAGCCCCTCCCTCCCAACCCTCATCCTGGTCCAAGATCCACCCTTACTGTTGCCCCAGTGGACTGCAGCTTCTGCAGCGTGGCACACCGTGAACACCTCCCTCAGCTGGGTCCCAAACTCTTTAAAGGGAAAGCACCTCATCACTGTCCCCTACACTAGTCAAGGGCCCCTTGTTGGACTGCAGGTCACCCTCAGGAAATGCCAGCTCTTGGCTTTCACTCATTTCTTGGCTATGGGAAAATCCTAGAGCAATTCTCCCACTGCAAAAATCTCAGCAAATCCACAACCGGGCAGGATGGTTTGGACACGCTGGATGCTGATCTAGTTGGGAATGATTTCATCTAGATGGAGCTGGTCCTGCTTGGAGCAGGGGGTTGGATTAGATGTGACCTCCCAAGGTCCCTGCCAACCCTCGTTTTCTATGATTCCTACTGGAAATCTCAGGGGTTCTCTTGTGAACCATGTGTAGGTATCTGCACCCGATTTAGGGTTGAAATTGCTTAGCACCATGCAGCACCCTTAAAAGGATCTCATGGCACTCTGAATCCTGTGGAGCCCTGGTTGGGAGCAGCGGACCTAGAACATGAGCAGGAGGCCAGTCTAAAATGGACGTACAAGGCCAACCTAGAACCTGCATAGTGGATCTAGAACCCAGCTCACAAGAGTGATCTGGAACCTGCAAAGACGTGTCCAGGACCTGAGCTGGAGAGTCAGGAACCGAGCCGTACAGTGATCTAGAGATTACAGTGCCAAATGGTCCAGAACTGCCCTCCCCCCATCCCCCCCGCTAATCTAGAAGCTGGTAAACCCTCAGGAGGATCTGGACACAAGCTCTGGAGCTGCTGGGTGGCTTGAGGAAGGAGCCTGTAGCTTAGTGTACCTTTAGCAGATTCCAGATTAATTAGTGAATGGGTGCTGTGTTCTAGATCGGTTGGTGAGTGGGTTTCTGGTCTACATTCATTGGCAAGTGGGTTCTAGATTCACTGGTGAACTGGTGAGGACCTGGCTGCAAGCTGGTACCGGTCTGGATATGCTGATCTTTCTGCCTGCCATTGGGGCCTGTGGCTCTGAGGGGCTTCTCAGCATGGGGTGAGCTGATAGGAGCGATGGGGTGAGGATGTCACCGGTTGGAGTGTGAGGTTGTGCTGGTGTGAACATACATCTTTGTGTCAGTGTCTCAGGGTGGCTGGGAGAGAAGCTGAGTGAATGTCTTTGTGTGTCACAGCCCATACAGGTGTGCACAGGTTTCTGGGTGTGTTTTTGTGTGCTGGGGGGACTGGGTGAGAGCTTGTGCAAGCTCCTTGGGCATCCCAGGGAGGGCATGTGAGTGTGCATGTGTGTGTGAATGAGTGTATGTAGTACTGGGGTCTCACCAGAAGGGCTTGTGAATTTGTGTGTGTGTGAATGTGTGTGTGTAGCACTGGGGTCTTACCAAGAGGCCTTGTGAGTTTGTGCGAGGGCATGTGGGAGTGTTAGGTTCGGTGACTGCTTGTGTTTCAGGGAGAATGGGTATTTGCATGTGCAGTTTGTGTGCATATGTGAGTAGGGATGTTACTCTGTGTGTGGGGGGGTGAGTTGGTTGGTCTTTAGGTATGTACATGTGCATGCATGTACATGTGTATTTCTGTGTATATGTGTATGTAAGTGTGGAGCGTTAGTTTTGGGCACTGTTTAAGGGAGAACAGGCATTTGCATATGTGGTGTATGTGCATATTATGGGTGCACACATGAGTAGGCTGTTGTTCTGTGTGCATGTGTGTGTGTCTTTCTGTAGGTATGTGTGTGCATGTGCATTTCTGTGTACATGCATATGTGAATGTGGAGTGTTTTGCTGGCTGTGTGTGTTTCAGAGAGAGTGGACATGTGCATGTGTGGTATACGTGTGCATTCTTGAGTACATGTACATACGTAGGGGTGTTGCTTTGTGTGCGGGTGCATGTGTGTGAGGGTCTTTCTGGATGTATGCACGTGTGCAGGTGTGTTTTTGTGTATATGTGTACGTGGGTGTGAGTGTATGTGCACACAGCCCAGGGGTATGTCCCTCCTCTCAGCATACCCCTGACCTTGCTGTAGGTGTTTGGTGTCAGGCCTCAGGCCCTGAGTCCCCCGTGCCCAGGGCCACGGTCCTGCCCTCTGGTCTCTGAGGAGAGGCCCCTTGCCCTGGAGGGGGTCAAGGTCGCACCAGCCATTTCCTGCCCAGCTGCCAGGCTGGGAGCAGGCTGGAGACACTGGCCTGACCCCGGCACTGGCTGAAAGCTAAAAGTGCTGTCCTTTCTCCCTTGTTAATGGGAATCCTGCCCTGCACTGGCCTCCAGAGCTGGCTTTGGGACCTTTCTACTCACCTTTCAACCCACCGAGCACCCCTTTTAGTGAGACAGGAGCCCCCTGGCCCCACTGAGACCCCTGTGGCCAACCGCGGAGGATGCCTGACGGGAATGTTCCCCCGATAAGGTAGCCAAGCACCCCAGATTTTCCAGGGCATTCCTGAATTTCAGGGCTGTCGCAGTTCCCCAAGAAGGGCTTGGAAAGGCAAAGTGTCTCTGCCAGGTCTGCCCTGTGTGTGTGGATGCGGGTGGCGCCATTTCACCCTGTGAGCTGGCTCCAGTCGGGCTGGGAGCAGTGTCATCACACTCAGGAGGCACAGCTCCCAGGATAATTAGCCCTGGTAATTGGCCCTAGATCAGTGATTCTCAGCTGGGATGCCCTGGGGTGCCACAAGGTCCTTTGAAAGGTGCCGCAGGGTGCCACGCCATCCAAGTCCAGCCAGCCACAGGTCCAGGGCAGGTCCAACCCTGAGCCTGATGCAGGCTGGCTTCAGCCAGGGAGACCATTTGGTCCTGCAGCCCCCTGAGAGCCCCCTGCTAGGGGTGTGCATTGCTTGGGGGGTCAGCTGGGCTCCTGTCTCGACCCCAGGCCCAGCGCCCAGGGCAGGGCCAGGGCTGGTGGATGTCATTGACTGTGGGGGACCTGGATAGGGGGAAAGGAGCAAGGCAGTAGCAGGGCCAAGACCTTGACCTGCTCCCTGCAGAGGGCTCGGGGGTGTGCAGGTGTGTGCAAGCATGTAGGAGCATGCTCAGCCCAGGCAATGGCAAGGATGCCTCGCAGCAGTCCATGAAAGGGGAATGGGAGCAAGGTCACCTCTGGGGTAGCCCAGCATCTTCCCAGCACCTGTCAGCACCCACTGCCTCTGCCCCCTCCTCCCACCCGTTACTTCCCTGGCGGGGGGGAATCACATGATGCAGCCCCCATCCCTATACCCCCTCTGGAAATGGGAAGCCGAGAAAATCCTGCTGTTCCTTCCAGCCTAGACGGCGCATCTCTGGAACGGCCCCACTTCTGCGCTTCCCAGGGAAAATCCCAGCAGGTTGGGCCTGAAATCTTCCCAGAGACCTCTTCCCTCCTGAGATCCAGACCTGGAAGCATCAGACCTTGCAGGGAGTTCTGGTACCCCAGCCTCAAACTCCTGGACCAGGAAAATGCTCTCCCGGCTTCATGTTTCATTGCAAGCCTTAGGCCTCAGGCCTGGCTTGCTAAGAGCCCCGGCGCTTTCCAAGCTGCTCATTGGGAAGCCGTTTAATACCCTGGTTGTATTCTGTCCACACCACAGTATCCCAAAGGTTAATGGAAGGACCTGGGACTACCCCCTGTCCGGGGAAGCTCTTCCAAGAATGAATTCTCATTGCCCATGAGCATTAGGACCTGATGCCTCATCTGGATGTATCCAGCTTCAGCCTGGGCCTGGCTCTGTTTTTAGGGTTGCCCGCTTTACAGACACTGCATGGATTCACCCAAGCTGGTATCAGACGAGGCTGCTGAGATGCTGCTAGTCATCACAAGGGTGCTTGGGGGGGCGGTGAGATCATGCCCAGCTCCATATTGCTGTTGCTAGACTGCTGCCTGTTTCACCCATGGGATTTAAGCACCTAAATGCCATCCTATTCCACCCTGCTTCAGTCCTTGAGAACCAGCTGGCACACAAGGCAGGTGGCACATGGCAAAGGCCTGGCTCATAGCATGTATTCCCCCTCGCCAGCCCTGTCTTTGCGGATGGGTCCAAGGACATTGCCTGCCTGGTTCACTACATCTCTGCACTCAGGACTCATGTTTCACCCTGCCCTGTTTCCAGTCCCGGTGCCACCATCTGCCACCATTCCTGGAGGCACGGGGCTGGTCACTTCTGCTCTCTCATTTCGGCTTTTAAGGCAAGAGGCAAAGCAAGAAGACTCTCACTGGTGGTGATGGACCTCCTTGCAGACCTGGAGACTGTCCCCAGTGGTCTCCAGGTCTCCATCAATAATGCTTCTGCTGTTCTCCCCTTTTGACAGGAAGCTTTTCCTCGATGTCGCCAAGGGGCTGACGGTCACACTCAGGGCTCCCTTATGCGGTATGGGTGGAGAGCAAGACAGGTCGCTGTCCCATTACCACCCGTGTAGGCTTACCATCACATCAAGGAGATGATGTGATTTGCCCGGGGCCACACAGAGAGGCTGTGGCAGAGGACAGAACAGACACCAGATCACCTGTGTCCATCCCCAGCTCGTTAAATATTAGATCATCTCGTTTTCTCAGGGATTTCTCTCTTGGTGGCCCCACGCTCCCTTTATGAGGGACAGCCCCGTGTCTCACAGCGAGTAGAGGGCTGGAATTCGAAGGCCCCAGTTCAGCTTCATTTTCAAGCGGGTGTGAAATTTCTGCCCTTGAAATCCAAGGTGGGCGGGGAGCTTGGCAGGGCCCCAGGCAGCAGAGGTGGCTGTCAGCCCAGCTCTTGCCAGCCAGCCTCTGAGCAGCGCTGCTATTTGTGCCTGTGACTTCAGTGCCGGGAAGTGCTGCCAGCGCCGAGACGACGGAGGGGTCAAAATCTGTCCGTGCCCTGCGGGGCTGAAAGAGAGACGAGGGAACATAGCGAGGACCTCAGCTCCTTGAGATGCTTCATTCAGCCCCGATATTCAATAGCCCTTGCAGCGGTGAGCTTGAAAACAGACATCACACGCAGCCACGGTTTTGGTGCAAGTGCTGGTTTGGTGGGTAGAGGGGGGTTTCTGCACTTTGCAGGGGATGATGACCTGCCTGAACAACCCTGTTCTTCTGCTATTGGTTTCATTTATCTTATATCCCGTTCTTATTTACACCTGGAGTTTTACCCCAGCTTTTCTTCCATCTGCTACTTAGCTCTCCTGTGTCTCCTCCTTTCCCAGAGGTCCGAGGAAGGGCACCGTGATGCCCCAATGCCTGCCTATGTCTATCCCAACCAGGCAGTTGTTCCCATCAGATATTGACCCCAAGATTTCTTGCCTTTTGCAGTGGAAGAGGCAGATAAAGAATTAGGTACCGTGGCTTCCCTGCCCTTCTGGGATCCTAAATCCACATCGCATGCCTTTATGCAAGGCAGGGCAGAATCAGGCCCCTCTCTGCCTTCCTTTTCCAACGTCTCATTGTTCCTGGCCCCCCTCTTCTTTCTTTCTCTTCCCGGCCCCCTAAAACCTTCCTCTGTTTGGCTCCCATCTTCCCCTATGCCCTAGCAGGGACCTGCTGGTGCCCATAAAACCAGGTGGAAACAGATCTGATCCCAACCCAGTGTGAGAGTGCTGGTGACACAGTGGGCACGTCTACACGTTCATTAATGTGCCCTAATTACTGGTTCTTTAGGTACAGCCACAACCCTAATTACTGTGCACTCAGTGAAATACTTGCTTAATAAAGCACTAATTAAATGCGCAGTAACTAGAGTTACTGTGCAGTAGCACTGGCGCATGGTTATTTTATGCCGCCTACTGCGCATTAGCTTAATAACACTGAGCAGTAGGCTATTAGCACGGTTTTTAACTGCCACGCTAATGCGCAGTAAGCGGCTCATGTAGATGCACCCAGTATTTCTCTGGGACTTGTGACAAGCTCAGGCTTGTGGCCTATGTCAGCTCTTCCAGGCCATCAGTTCCTCCCAAGTGACCTCTCATGCCTGGGTGCAGGGGTCATGATGGGGAAATCACCCTCTCTCTGAGGCACTCAGGAACGTGTGTGCAGGCTGGGGTGGGGGCTGAGATCATGGTGCCTGTACCCCAAAAGGTCCCTGATTCCTCGCATGATCCCTAGCCAGCCTAAGACAGCAATAAGTAAGAGAGGCTGTGAAGGAACCAATGTTTGACACCCCTTCCCAAGCATCCCAGCCTGCAATGGTTGCAGAGACCCTGCCACGCCGAGCGGCTTCTCTCCTTCCCTTGATTTAAGGACTGCACTGACGGCAGATCCACGGCTCCCCCCGGAATCTGCTCCACGGGTTAATTACCCTCTCGGCTAAAATCATAAGTCTTATTTCCTCGCTGCACTCCCGACTTGTAGCTATGGCTTAACCCTTTGTCTACCAGTGTCTTCCCTGACCCACGAAGCCGGAACAGGCTGGAAACGTACTTAGGGGCTAGACGATACCATTCCACTGAGGAAATGCAGCCACCTCTGGGGTGGGACGCAGGGATGATTGACCAGCCGACAGCAGTGCTGCAGGGCAGGAGGTCATTTGAGAAGGCGCAAGGAGTCCAGGGCCATGCGCCACCGTTCCCCAGGCTGTTTGCTTCGTGCCGGACACGGTTCCAGTGGCAACAAGTTTCCTTAAGGCTCTTTAATCATGGCTTTCAGGGCGATGAAGCCTCGTGGGGAAGATGGATTCAGTGTTAAGTGAAATAACCTGGAGGTTATAACCCAGCTGCCAGCCGACAGAAATTAAGGTCATCTCTGGCGACGGTGGGAGCCATTTGCAGGGGGAATCTGAGCTGGCCTGTCCTTCCAGGCAGTTCTCTGTATTTATTTCCAGGTCTGTTGGCTTGAAAGGAGTCTGCTGTGAAAGTCTTTGCAGAGGGCTGGGAAATGGCTGGCTGTTGTGAACCCCAAAGCCCATGGGCCTTATGCTAATATAACAGACCCCATTGGACCTGCTACGACAAGGAGCTGCAATCTGGCCCTTGCTGGCGGGACTTTACAATGTGGTTGCCCACAAGTGTGGTTGCCTGCAGGATTGTACCCCAAAATCACTCCATGCTAGTAGGTCCATGGTGTCCTGAGCTTCTGTCCAACACCAGCAGTGCAAAACATAGCAGCCTGGGTGCAGCTCTAAGTGGGGTCAGGGGTGAGGATCATGGAGCAGCCCCTTCCCCTCTTCTCTTGCGCCTGGCTCTGGGGGCGGGACAGCAATTCAGAGTCCCCCTGCTCCCGATGCCTCAGGGCTGGGGTGGGGTGCGGTGCTGATGAGCTCAGTCCAGGAGCCATTTCTTGCCTCCAAGCACAGACAGTGGGAGGACAAGCAGGCATCCGCTTGCTGGCATTTTGCAAGCTGCCAGTGCCCTCTTGGCATCACGGACTCACAGGGCCCCTGGGCCAGGGGTGGAAGGAATGAGAACGGTGGGTTGGCCGGGAGAGGAGAGAGCTGGCTGGGGGTGAGGGATGATCTGTAGCATGGTACCTGACCTGTGATCCGTGCTAGGTGCTGTACGGGCGATGGCCCTGGTCCCAGCATGGTCCCAGTCAAGCACGGGCAAAAAGCCGAGCCAGGAAGGGGGTAACGAGCCATGTCAGGAGGGTGGAGCAGGGTCTGTCTCATCTCCTCCATCTCCGCTGCAGGCATCTTCCTCTGTGTTCCCCTCTCCACGCCACACAGTCAGCACCCCTAATGGGTTCATCAACTCTTAAAGAGATACCACCCTGTTTGTGGGCACTGCAGTAGGCAAGTCGGCTGTTCAAAAGGAGAGCAACTGCTGGCACACAGTCCCTTTAAGTGACAGGGTAATGGGGGATCAGGATCAGGTCCCCCATTTTTTGTGGGACCCTTTTACCACAGCAAATCCTGTCCCTTCTTCCCCTTCATCACACGCTGGGGCTGTTACGGCAGCCTGACTTTCTCTCCTGGCAGAGAAGACCAAAGGGGTTCAACTCTTTGCCAGGCCATTTTGAGTGTGAGGAATTTATGGACGTAGAGGCGAGCCAGTGAAGTTGCGAAGTCTGGGGGAATTTGCTATATCCCCTCCCGGCCCTTCTCCTTCCTTTCTCTGGGTGCATCACGCCTCGTTTGGTAATAATGTAATTAAAAAGACAAAGAGAAGGTCTCTCTCTCTCTCTCTCTCTCTTTTGCACTGACTTCATCATTGCAGACGAGATTCTTGGACTCCGTTCAAGGTATATATCATTGGCCTAAATACCACACGGCCTCCAAGAGTTCTCGCACACCCGCTGCTTTGCAAGGGCATCATTTAAAAGCCTTGCTGGCTTCCAAGATGCTCTCAACAGCCTTTGGGAAGGGGAGAAATAAATAAATAAATGCTTCCCATCTTGTAGTCTAGGTCACTGGCCAAGATCTGTTTGGGTAGAAACAGCAGGCGCTTGTCCCGCATACCGTATTTCCTCATGTGCAATGCGTATCTATCTATTCCCCCACCCCCATGGGGCATAGGTCTTCAATATAGAAATGTAGGGAGAAGAGGGCCTGATGCTGTAGGATGTCTGGCCTCTGTTCAATCAGGATGCAGCCCAAACCCCCACCTTATAGGTTTATCACAAGCTCAACCGTCCACCAGGATGTAGCTTGATTTTTATGGTGTGGCAGGGAAGGCCTCCTACTGCTGGCCCCTGATTAGTCAGGGCTTCTGGCTATGGATCGTTCCCTTTGGTCCCTCTAAAGTTTGGGCAGGGAGTAGGAAGCTGTCTGAACGACCAGGCTTTTGCTGACACTGGATCACCTGCTGCTTCTGGATCCCAGATCTGCTGTCCCGTTGCCCAGACCCTGACCACCACTGCAGCTTCTTGATGCAGACCCATTGAGAGCTCTGGTCTCCAAGGTCCTGACGTGGCTTGTCCCTGAATCCTCTCTGCTTATTGATTTGGCCCTGCCTGAGGCTCAGACCCCCTGGTTTTGATCCGGCTACTGTTGCATATGTTGTACGTACTGGTATTTTCCAAGAAAGCTTTTTCTTTTGCCTTCATTCGGTCTTCCGAAGACAAGTGGTGTGTCTCATTTGGGGGTGTATGGTATACTAGAAAGTATGGTAAATTGCAAACAAGCCAGAACTAGAAATCTTGTATTTTAAACCCAGCCCCAGCACCCTCAGTGGTGCCTTTGATGCTAGCGATAGCAGTACTGTGCGTGAAAAGGGGAGGAGGGAACTATGGGAAATTTTGGCTTCCACCAGATGTTTTTCCACTTAAGAAAAATAGAAAGATTCTTCCGCATCAAAGTGCTCACGGGTGCTTTCCCTGCTTTTGAAATCTTCTGTGTCTTTGATGATGAACTGGGGTGGGTGGAAATATGATTCTGGTGGCTTCCCCCCCTTCTCTTAGTTCAATGCTGGCAACCAAAAGTCGCTCAAGTCAGAGTTTTTGTACTGGCTGATTCTCCAGGTGTTTGGTGGGGAGGGGTCTGAAATCAAGTCACCCCCCAATCTGCTGTCTTTCTGTCTTTCGCCTTCCCCGGCCTCCCACGGAGGTCATGAATCTGCAATGTCTGTGGGGAAACTGAGGCACAGAGCAGAGATAGGAGCCAGGAAATCTTGGCTTTCGACAGCCCACTAGACTCCAAGCCTGGAGGTGGGGGTGGGACCCAGGAGTCCTGGCACCCAGCCCTCTCTGGAAAAGCCCTGGCTCTCTCTTCCTTCCCGAAGGCTGGAGCGCCACAGTCTTGGCTTCCAGCCCTCTCCTTTCACCCCTAGGCCACACTCCCCTCTCAACACTCAGGATGGGACTCAGGAGTCCGGCGCCAAAGCTCAAGCCTGCCCTGCCCCGCGAGCTCCTCCTTGCGTCCCTACGAATACCGAACAAACGACTCCTAATAAATAACGAGCGGAATGACTCTCGCCTGCTGTGTTATTTACGGACGGCGCTTTTGGGCACTGATAACAGCCGCGTTGGCCTGTGTCTTTCGCAGCCTGGATAAATCACTCCCGGTGCCGATCAGCTGAGATTCGACAGCGGGGGCCTCGCTGGACAGGCAGCGCTGGGCGCAGGGGCGCCGAACGGGGATCTGGCAGATTCTCTTGCTTCGCACTCTCCTGCCTCTCCCCCTCCTCCCTGTGATACACACAGCCTCGTCCCCTTGTTCGTGGACTTCATGGCCACTGCTGAGAAACTGTAGCCTGAGAGCAGCGTGTCATGCTGGCTTCGGTGTCTTGGTAGTGCCCTGGCACCATCGCAGCTGGCTTTCCACCCCTTGTCATGCTGAACCAACCTGCTTGGCACTCCAAGCCAGCAGCCTGCAGGAGGTGCAAGCTCCAGGCAGTGCCAGACCTTGCGGAGTTGCAAAACCCACAGAGGGGTAAAATACCATTCCCGACCCCTGATGTCCTAGTTGCTTGATGCCTTGAAGCATGAGAGTGGCTGCTCCAGGCTTGACTGTGCCCACCTCCTGCGGCTTGGAGCCCCACACTTCATGGGAAAGTAGTTTCTTTAACTTCTCCTAGAAGAAGGGCGTCAAATATGCAGCCCACAAGCTGTGTCCAGCTGCTCCATCTGGCCTTGTCCGCCCCTGGGCTGGGGCTGGACAGCAGGATCTGCACCCATCTTGCAGGTTAAGGGGAAGAAAGCGTTACAGCATGGGCCCACCTCAGCCGCCAGATGCTTTACAGGATGCTTTAGCAAAGAGCGGGGACCCATGCACCCTGAAGGGATCTGGCCTAACCACTTCCCCACTGCTCAGAGGCTCTGAGCCTGGTGGCTGCCCAATTTTTTATGGGGGGCATCTCGATGTGGGCTCTGGTTATGGGCAACCCAGAGTGAACAGGGGGTTCCCTATTGCTGTGATAGGACTTGCACTCAAGGCAAGATTGTAGTCACAGGCCCTTCCAGCCTTGGGTCCATGAAAATCTGCCCTGGACTGTCTCCAGAGCAGGGCTGGGGAGGCTGGCACACACGAATGACCCCAGGGCTGCTCTGCTGTGAGCTGGGTGGAGCAGAGGTAGCTCCAAGTCCTGCCAGAGACATGCCAGAAGCATCTGCTGTGAGATGCCAGGGTCTGTCTATCCCATCCTCTGAGGCAGGTGGTCACTGCTCTTGCATTCACCTGCTGGATTCTCCAAATGTCATTGTCCCCCCACCGCTGCTTTCAGCCCAACAAGGGGCTACCTTGGTCTCACGTCCCTGGAGCTCAGCTTTGAGGCCGACTTCATCCCAAGTGCTGAAGTGAAGCTGATTGCCCCATAGCAGCTGCGACTTCTGTCTACTGTAGGGCGGCACGCGTGTTGGTTTGTCACGGGCTAGACGATCGCCTTTGGAGCTACAATTGGATTTTTTGGAAGATGGACCCCAGGCGTCCGGGCTCCCAGACCTCTCTGCTCTAACTACTAGTCTGCACTTCTAGAGGCGAGGACCAAACCCCGGCATCCGGGCTCCCAGCCTCCTTCTGCTTTTGATTTGGCCCATAAGAGACGAGTAGCAACTGCAGTCTGAATCTGAGTGGTGCCAAGGCTGAGACTGGGGACCCCAGACCTGCCTGGGAGGGCAATTATTTGAGTGTTTGCTTTTTCCCCCACTGCTTCCCCTGCCCCCCATGTAGCAAATGGGCTCGATCCTGCCCAGCCAGCAGATCTCAGCTGATTGGTAAAAGTGCACTGGTGCATGCATGCATGCGTGTGTGTGTGTGTGGTCACCAGGGGAAGAGCCAGGGGCACAGAGGGTGGCACGCACTGTTATGGGGGATCGGAGATATCCTCCCAGGCTCCCTCCAACCTCCAGGCACTGGTTAAAGGGGCCTTATCAGAGGAACCCTCTAGCCCTAGATAGTTGCACAGGGGGAAATATCACAGCCTACCATGAGACCCATCCCCCACCCCCCGGCTCGCCAGCCCATCCCAGCACTAGCAAATAGGCCCCCAGACCCAGGTCCTACCCCTAAATCCAAGTGGGTTGAGGCACCTAAGTGCCGTTCTCTTCCATCCTCTCCCAGTCCATCTCCTCTTGTACCACCCCATCATCTGACCTTGAGACGGAGCCAGAGCAAAGGACCCATTTTTTTGTGTGCTTGTCTTTTGCCCGGACTCAAGCAGGGTGGAAGAGAAAGGCTGCGGGTTCTCCTAGCCCGAAATGGGGCCGCAACAGGTCAGTCCAAGGGAGGATCCCAGCTCCGAGAAGGCTGGAGACCCCGGCAAGGGGAAGCCCTTGAATTTTGCATGGTGTGGGTAGCGGGACGAGGCAGGGCTGGCTGCAGCATCCTAGCAAGGCCAAAGGTCAGCTCTTTGTTTGCTTCTCCAGCCGCCGGGAGGGTTCATGAACTCGCACCTATTCAGCAAGGCCTGCTGGGAAAGCGCCGGCAACAAAGGCTTGGCTCCTGCCCCACCACAATGTCCTTGAGAGCCCGGTTTGTCTAGGACCCGTTGCTGCAGCAACCAGTGCCAGAGACACCCATCCTCCCTGCTCCCCGCCCCTGTTCCTGGGAAGGGCAGGGTGACACCTCAGGGCACGGGGACCTTGGTGGGGCGGCCGTCGGGGGTCCCCGGTGTCCAGCCCCGAGCGTGGCTGCAGCATCTGGGCTACAAGGGGTGGAGGGGCCAGGGAGCTCTTCTTTTTGGCTGGGCTTTCCAGTCTTCTTCAGATGTGATGCTGAGTTGTGGCTTCAGACAAAGACAAGGGCAGCAGCAAGGCAGCTCCTATTTTCTGAAGCCCCTCGGTGACTTAGGAGCCTGCCTCCAGCTGGCCAAGGATTTTTCCACCAGGTCTGGAGAAGCATTTTCCCATCCTCTATCAGGCTGGGAAACGCCAGACCTTCTCCTTGTTTCGCCCAGCAAGAATCCCAGCAGCATGCGGACAACTAGCTTCGTCTCCATTAGTTCAAAATGCCCCGATTTGATTTCAACCATTGAAAGATTCTCCCCCACCCCTCTTTTTTTTTTTGGCTTAAAATGAACTCAAATGTGGAAGTGAAAAGTCATCAGGAACCAAAATCCATGCTGGAAAGGCCCAAACCTTTCTTTCTCCCCAAATTTCCTTTCCTGGAAATTTCTGGGTTTTTCTTGTGCATCACGTGCAGGTGTTTGCACACCTTGCAGTGCTAATATAGTGCTCCCTGCCACCTGTGGCACCCTTAAAAGGATGTTGCGGCACCCCAGGCTGCTGCAGTGCCTTGGCTGAGAATCGCTGTCCTATTGGATTTGATGGTTTGATGCTTTCTGAGTGAATTCCCCACCCGCCGTCCTTCCCCCAGCTTAGACCCCCTTCAAAATCTTCCCCCCTCTTACTTCTATCCCCAAATTCCCCCACCCATACCTCAGCCCCAGTGTCAGCCCACTTTCTAGGATCATCTCAAAGTCTCTCCCAGATTCCCTGTCCCCAAGCCAAACAGGCTGTAGATTGCCGTCCTTTGGCACGTCCTTGTGACGAGATATTTAGTAGGACTCAGTCATTGAATCTAACAGGGCCGCACTGTGAGTGCTTCTGCTACTGGGTGATTGCTGTGGCTGCTGTGTCCTTCATGGCCAGGTCTTGGCCCCCACTGCATGTTTCTGGCACTGCCCTGGTGTCTCTGGGGACATTCAGGTGGCGAATGTCCCCTGCTGAGCCGAGTGATTCTCAGCCGGGGAGCGGCAGCACCCTGGGGTGTCATGAGGACCTTTTAAGGGTGATGGGGGGGGTGCTGCATCCTATCGGCCCTGTGAGATGAACAAACACCTATACGCAATTCACAAGGTCAACCCAGAGCTTTCCATAGGAATCCAGGATGTCCAAACTATCCTGCCCTGCCAGGGGTTTGCAATCAGAATCACTCCACTGTTTTCCCATAGTCTTTTTTCTGAGGGCTGCCTGGATGTCTAACTAGTTTAAAACCCCTGGCCTAACACAAGGCTGGCCCCAGTGTCGTGCCTCTTGCTAACATCAGAATAAACTCCCATTATCTGCCTATTGGTTAAGTGCCCAAGTGACTTCAATGCATAGGAAGCTGTCTATTTTAGATGATAAGTGCACTCCTTTTAATTACAGCCTCTTTGTAACACCCCTCTGTCCCATGGGACCAGGAGAACCATGCATTAAAAGGTGTTCACTATAGTCAGTGGGTTGCATCGTCATGTAATTGCATGCATAAATACATAACAATTAATTGCACACCCTAATACACACTGGGGAATGACTGGCCTGAGAAGGACTTGAGGGTTACTGTTATATGAGAGTGCTGTTATTGCAAAAAAAAAATCCCCAAGTGTCCTGAGTTGTATTAATGAGGGAGTGATGTGCAAATCAAGGGAGGTGACTCTTCCACTCTGTTCAGCACTGGTGAGGCCTCCCCTGGAGCCCTAAGTCCAGTTTTGGGCTGCACGAGGGATATGGGTGGATTGGAAATTGTCTGGTACAGAGCAACAAAAATTATTTGGGGCCTGGAAAGCACGACTGATGAAAAAAGGCTAAAAGAACTAGGCAAAGCCTTGGCTGGGCTGATGTAGTTGGGGCTGGTCCTGCTTTGAGCAGGGGTTGGTAGGGTGGTTTAGTCTGGAGAAGAGACAACTGGAGCGGGTGGGAGAGTTTAATAGCTGAAAGGGGAATTAGCTGAAGGGTCTTCAGCTGTCTGAAGAGAGATTATAGAGAGGTGGAGATGGGCTTTTCTCTGTGCCTGTAGGGGACAGGACTTGGAGCAAGGGCCTCAAGCTTCTCCATCAGCAACACACAGCCATGCTCATTTGGAAAGGTTATCTTGGGTATGGAGCACAGAGCCTCACAACCTACCGGACCCTTGGCCTGTCTGCCAAGACATGGGAGCCAAGGATGGGGGTGGCAGCTTCTGTGTGATGAATGCACCCTTCCAGCCCTGGGATGGAGACTTTACAAGGACAGCTAGATGGCTATCATCTGATACCAGTTTGCAGGTCAGAAAATCATAGAAAATGAGGGTTGGAAGGGACCTCAGGAAGTCACATCTAGTCTAACCTCCTGCTCCAAGCAGGAACAGCCCCAACTCCATCATCCCAGCCAGGGTTGACTCAGGTTGGTTTCAAACCAGCAGCCATGAAGCAGGTAGAGGCTTGGAGAGTGCGTGGATGTCTGGAAGGAGAGGACTTGGGAAGTGTCTGTTCTTGCATTTGCTTTCTCTTCAGCGTGAAGGGGGGTGGGATCACTCCTCTCATGATCTCAGCCATGCCCTCCCGAAAGGCTGTGTGCGTGTGTATGTCTGTGTGTGTGTGTGCGTGCAACGGGGAGGGGTGAGAAATCCATTTTGCTAAGGCATGCGACTGAGCCCGAGAGCAGCAATTATGAAGAAGGATTTATGTTTGCCTGCCATTAATCGGAAACTCGGTGTCAACAAGAAAAATCTCTGCTGTCCAGCGTGGTAGCTCCCTGCTTTATCATTATTATTGGAGGGAAGGTTTATTTTGAAATTTAAGGCAAAGATGGGTTTTAAATTAAATTTAACATAGGATTTGCCACGTGAAACATGACGAGGGCGAGATGTCCTTTGGAGTCTAATGGGTCCCTGTACGCCCCCTTTCTCCTAGCCGAATGCAGCACAGAAGGGATCTTGCCTTATCCACACCTCCCTGCCAACACCACTCCCTGGGAGATCTCTGCAGCTCTGTGATCCCGATTTCTAGGATGCAATGAAATGGAAAACAAGAGACTGCATCTGGATGCCTTTTATGCCCCTGAATAAGCCGGCAGACCCTTGCATAGATGTCTGGACTAGTGTTTAGAAACCAAATAGGCTGCCTTCTTGTTTGGAGCAATAGGGGAGGCTTAGCGTAAAATCAACACGGAGCTGATGGCTCAGAGATGAACTGCACTGTGCAGGGGGACAGTGCCCTGTCTTCCACCCTCTCGATTCTCCAGCTGGATGTCAAGTGACGACCCTCTCAGCCAACCACAGGGCAAAGTGGATGCATGACCTCATCTAAACTCATTGGCATTGGCTGATGCCAACCCGAAGGCAGGACACCGTCCTAAAAATGCCGTTGTGAAATTAACCCTTTCGTGGGATGCGAGTTTCCATATCTGGGCTCGGAAGAGGCTCTGGGAGAGAGCCATAAGTCTATAGAGATCCCAAATGGCCAACCGAATGAGTGGCATGAATACACCCCAGGCGAGGCTCTTTGGATGAATCTGGTATCTTTTATTAGACCAACTCAAATCATTTGAAAACATCTTTGCAAGCTTGCAAACAAGACTTTTTCCACCTATTTGAGGTGGTCTAATAAAAGATACCGGATTTACCCAAAGAACCTTGTCTGCCTATGTGCTTAGACCAACATGGCTACAACCTACACCCATGAATACATGCCACACACCTCAGCACCTCTGCTGAGCTAGTGCTTGGCTGGAGACTACGGTGGAATTTGCAGCTGGGAGGCTATAACGGAAGATATTGCAAGGACAGCAGCCGTAGATAAGGTGGCGTTGCTACCTCAGGGAACGTGAACAAATAATGGCTCTATTGCTCTGAATAACAACAACAGTATTTTCCATTTATGTCATGGAGGAGTTCAAAATACACGTCCATTCAATTCCCTAACACCCCGTCAAAGCAGCTCAGCATCAGTCTTGGAACAAGCTGAAATCCTTCATCTAACACACTTCCCCCACCACCCCATAAAAAAAACAGACTTTTGGTCAAATCCAGAAATCTATGCCAGTACTGCCCCCTTTTTTTGGAGAACGTCTTTGGACTTTATAAATATTTTTGCTTTAATTGAAAAACATAATTGGCTGAAAATTGGAAAGTGGTACATTTATCACTGAAAGACGGAAACATTTTGGTCAAAGCACCAAATAGTTGCAATTTTGCCCTTTCCCCCCAGAAAAGGGCTAGTTTTGCCTTTTCCCCAATGATCGTGCAAGGTCCCTTCCAGCCCCATACAATCTGTGGGGAAAATACTTCAGTTCCCTGTTTTGATATTTCACAGAAATCCTGAACCACTCGTGGGAGAATTTTTGGTGTAAACAATTTGTTTCCTTTATGGGAGCAAAAATTATTCCCTACGCACCAGCTAATTCACAGATGGGGAAACTGAGGTTGATAAGGAGGCCATAGGAGGGTCCATGCCCCAATGGCACACTCTCAGCATCCAAGTCAGAGTAGATCATTAAATCATCTTGTTCGCCTTGTGTATGTCAGGCTACAAAGTTTCACTTGAACCCCCCGTGGCCAGCTCAATAACACTGATTGAAATTGGTTCAGGCTGACATTTCATCTCAAGATGCTGGATACAAGTAGAGAGCAAGAGACACCAGGATGCCATCAGTGCCTCTGGTCCTGTAACTAGGTGAGATAAAACCAGTACATCCCAGCAGATAAACCACACCCTGAGCTAACATATGAAGGCAACTCCCCCTCCATCATCTCGATCTCACCTAAGGGAAGATCTAGGGACCAGCATCACCCTGAGTAACGGCATCTATCCAGGCCTGTAGACAAGGCCTGATGGCTGGGCTCGGGGAAGGCTGTGAGTCATCTCATGCCAGAAAGGGAAGGAGCCGTTCATCACCCAGCCGCCTGGCTCGGAGAGGCAGAAGCGAGAGAGCATAATTCCCAATTAATGTTTGTGTTTCCGACTGGAGTGAGACGGAGGAGGCAGACGGCTGCGTTCCGGCTAGGCACGCCGTGGAATAAATATGCCAAGCGTTAGATGAAATCAAATGGGCGCACGCGGTGCGGGGAGAGGGTGTGGAGACACAACAGTCAGAAAGATTAGCCCGTGCCTCAAGGGTTGCGCGCGTGTGTCGTTTCCGAACAAACTGTCCTCATGCTAAATGCAGGCAATGGGCCTGAAGAGAAAAATGCTGTCCCTCCAGACTCGGGTTAATTGCCACTCAGGACAGCTGGAGCCATTAGAAGGTACTGGCCTACCATGGCACGTGGTGGTCTATGGATCCACGTGGCAGGGCATCTACCGGATGAACGCGCCTGTCAGAGACCCCACATTGCTGACAGCAAACACGGAGTCCTTTTTAGACTGAGCGGCTCTGGCCTGTGTTTTTGTGATGGTGTCTGGGCCAATGAAAAAGATGGTCCTAAGAAATCCTTGCTTTTCACATCAATCCTGGATCATGATGACTGCGCTAGCACTCTAACACTACCAATATTTTAGGTGAAATATAGGCCGTGTCCCTTACAGGGAACAGGAGAGAGGCACTCACACACTATCTTCCTTCATCAACCTAGATTTATGGCCTATCGATTGATCAATTGATCTGTCATATTATCACCATAGGCTCACTTGCTCTTTAGGGAGGGACAGCTTATATTCTGCTTGCCCTAAATCAGGGGGGGAAATTATTTTGGGCAGAGGGTCACTTACTGAGTTTTGGCAAGCCATCAAGGGCCGCATGACAGAGAGCCCAGGGCAGATAAATATTAATTTTCTAAATTTTTTAGGGGCCCTGCAGGCCAGATAAAATGGCCTGGCAGGCCGCATCCGGCCCCCGGGCCGCATTTTGCCCACCCCTGCCCTAAAAGATGTGGTTGTAGCACTTAGCATAGAGAAGTGGGGCTGGAAAGGACCTCCAAAGGTCATCTAGTCCAAACCCCTGCCTGAAACCATCTTATACAATCCATCATCTAAACTCTTGATAAGACTACCATCAGCCTGATGCAACACCAGTCATCACACCTGAACCTGCCACCAATAAAGCAATGGGACCACGGCAGCCAACCTGCTGCTGTAAAAGGTTGTTTATATATGCTCAAGAGATCCCAGGCAGATGCTGACCCTTGCTACAGGGGTAGGCAACCCCTGCCCCCATCACTCTCCACAGTCCACACCAGTCCGACTATGGGATATAATTCCTTCCTGAACCCAACTATCGGTCTGATCCTAAGCGGAGGGGCAAGGACCTCTAGCCAGGAACCTCCAACTTTAAGTCCCAGCAGAAGCATTGGCACAGGTCAGTCAAAATCCCCAGCCTGGGCTGCAGCCAATACCCAATGGCTCTGAGGGATGTTTAAAAATACCCCGACACATGGAGCAGAAAGGTGGGGATGGGGACAACCAGAAAAGCCAAGAAGCATGGGAAATACCTTGTCTATGAAGAATGGCCTCCTTGAAACTCAAAGCTGTTCCACTGATGTCAGTCGTGCTAGCTGTGCATGTGAAATGAAGCATGTGCTTCAGTGTTGCAGGACCGTAGAAGAACTTGAAGTTCTTCTGGAACAGGTGCCCATGACTTCAAAGTGCCAAGCTGAGTTATTGCTATATTAATACTTCTCACTCATTATTAGGAAGGCTTAATTCGATCAACAGGAAGCTCTACAAATCAGGTAAAAGTCTTGCAGCTGATTGTCTTATGACTTAAACGTAAACACCCTCCTCCTGGGGGTATTTCAGATGGTACTTCATAGGATCATAGGAGAGTCGGGCTGGAAGGGATCTCATGAGGTCATCTAGTTTAGCGCCCTGCTTAAGGTAAGGATCATCCGTGACTAAACCATCCCAGCCACCAGAGGTGGTTCAAGCACCTACATTGAACACCTTCAAGAGCAAATTGGATGCTTATCTTGCTGGGATCCTATGACCCCAGCTGACTTCCTGGCCTCTGGGTGGGGGGCTGGACTCGATGATCTTCCGAGGTCCCTTCCAGCCCTAATGTCTATGAAGTCTATGAAAACTTGTGTTGAAAGTTCTTTGGTTTTGTGTTTGTCCAGTAATGGGTTCTGGTTAGACTGAGGTTCCTAGATGTTACCATGATGGTTTGACAACTGTCAGTCCTTCCAGACCATGGTGTATGCATGAGAGGTCACCCAGACCTTTGACATGTAAGCCTGGGCGAAATATGGAGGAGTGGAGGCTGCCCAGACTTTCCATCCCCACTTTAGGCCATTGAGACAGAAACCAAAGGCCAGACATTTAGTGCATCCAGGGCTGTGGTTGTATAAGAGTCCAGGAACTGAACGCTGGTTTCCTGTGTGGTAGACAAGGATTCTAGCACTGAACCACAGAGCCTCCTGTTACCACAATGCTAATTATATTATAATAGAAATCTCATGAAGTTTCCTGGGCTCACGTGATTTGGAACCAGATGGATCTAAAAGATAGCTGGATAAACTCTGACCATGTCTACACGAGACGCTTTACTGCGCAGTAGGCGAATCTACTGCGCAGTAAAGCATCATCGTCTACATGTGCAGGTGCTTACTGTGCAGTAAAGTAGTCTATCATGCAGTAAATTTGCTGCCTGCATATGCAGGTAGTCAATTTGCTATGCAGTAAATTTACTGCGCAGTAAAGCCAAATAGCATTAAATGCACATGTAGATGCATCTTTGGTCAAGCACCTGGGCTAAGATACTAAGGGTTGAAGAAAAAATCCAGTTTGCACTTAGAGAATTTTACCATAGACTTGTAGAGAATCACACCGGTGTTGAGACCCCCTGAACATTCAACCCTGCCGTTCATTTGCAGTCAGAGCTATGCGGGAGTCCATCTCGAGCAGTCTGGAGAGAGATGTACTGGCTTCATTGACATACAAATGGGCCATCGCAAGACTCTTTCAAGCCTCTGCAAAAAAATAAAAAAAACCCTTTTAAATTTAGATTTCTTGAAAGTTCATATTTTACGGTGTTGCTGAGTTGGTGCTCAGGATAAAACCATTGCTGGCTCTGATGCAACCGGGCACGAAGAGGAATATCACTGACAAATTGTGATGCTTAATTAATCCGACCATTAATGAATCAGCATCTTTACGGTAACAGGGTCATTAAGTGTACAGAAAACGGCAACCTCAAACCCTGATTCTTCCAAGCACGGACACTTGGGTGGAAACCTCATGAAATATTATCGATTCGGCATTGTTTCTCCCGTATCGTCTGCAGTTAAAGGGGAAATTCATCAGAGCTACCAGGTCGTACGAGATCCACAATCTCACTCCTGGTGGCTTTAAATTTCTTTCTCTTGGATATTAGGAAATAGGACTCGATTAAGGGTTCTGCCCATGGGAGACGGTGCTTGAAAGGGAGGGAGTTGTTGGAGGTGGGAATGCGGCAATCTCAGCTCTGCGAAGTGGCATTGGCTGTTTACCTGGTATCGAGCGGAAGCTTTTGATGGAGAGCCTCACAGAGGGTTTCTTCCCAAGGTCAGGGAGTGTGGCATGAACTTTTTGAGCGAAGGCAGGGATGGCAGCGTAAATCGAATGGCTTCTGAGTCGAACCGGAGTGATGTAGAATCAGACCCCAACTTTTATTGCAGAACAATCTGCCCAGTGAGCCCCACCCCAGTTTCAGTGGCTCCTATTTGTTGCTTTACTCTGAGGCAGGTTGAACAGTCATTTATTTTTGGTGAATAAAATATGTTCTTTCTGTGAAAAATGTTGGGTTTTTTGTGGGTTTTTTTATTTGTAGAAGAATCGCATGCCCCCAAATGGAAGTATTTTAACCCAAAATGGGTTATTTTGGCCAACACCTGGGATATGTTGGAGGAACGCTGCCAAATCCTGCTTCCATCTCTCAAGGAGGCTCCCCACTTCTCGCCACCCACCCTGGCCTGGCGCTCCAATCCCTCGCTGGGGGGGAGAATGTAGTGCAGCGTGGGAGCTGTAGTCGGTTTTCTCTCCATTCAGTAATGGAGCTGCTCCAATAGCTGTGGTGACAAGCCCGGTGACCCATGATTAAATCCCTCATGAGTCACATGTGGCCAGCAAGCCACCCATTGCACAGCCCGCTTTAAAGGGAGAGTATATGAACAGGGAGGGAGAGTACATGCATATAATATGGGTAATCATAGAATTAAAGAGCATGAGGGTTGGAAGGGACCTCAGGAGGTCACAGCTAGTCCAACCCCCTGCTCAACGCAGGACCAGCCCCAGCTAGGTCATCCCAGACAAGGCTTTGTCTTAAAAACCTCCAAAGATGGAGACCCCAGCACTTCTCTGGGTAGCCTGTTCCAGTGTTTTACTACCCTCCTGGTGAGAAAGTCCTAATATCCAGCCTCAACTTGCCTTGCTGCAGCTGAGCCCATTGCTCCTTGTCCTGTCATCTGCCACCACTGAGAACAGTCCAGCTCCATCCTCTTTTGAGTCCCCCTGCAGGGAGTTGAAGGCTGCTACTAAATGTCCCCTCAGTTTTCTCCACACTAAATACACCCAGTAATAATAATGTAGAAGATTGAACAACCACCATCTGATCAACCAACCACTGCTGTGTGTTATCTCACGTGATGCATCATCAATCAGAAAGAAAGTGGGACTCAGTTTTACATCTGCATCCTCCCCAGCTCCATGTTGCAATAAAATACACAGATTTCAGTGCGTGGCACACTGACCCATTTAACAAAATATTTTCAAATGCAAGGCTTCTCCGTTATACTGTATCTCCAGTTGTGTTGCGAGTCTGCCTCAAGGACTTGGTCTCAAGCCGTGCAGCCATGTGGTGCCCTATGGTATCATTATTATCATGGCACTTGGCGGTATGGGCAAATGGAATCATGCAGGTTTTTATTACAAAGAGAAACGATTAAAGATAAAAATTAAGAGATTAAGAAGATAAAAATCACACAGATTTTTATACGGAGATATAACCCTCATCATACCCCAAAGAGACTGCTGTTGTAGCAGACGAGAAAGACTTTGGATGGAAAGGAGATGACTGAGAGGCTTCACACCAGAGTCACAAACCGGCGACCAAGTGCAGGTAGGTAGGGCTGCATAGGAACTAATTAGTCTGCCTGTTACCCTGATTCCTTACTTTGCCTAAGGTCATTGGTGGATCTGGAGCAAATTCGCATCTCCTGGTATCCAACTCAGGTCCCTAGCAGGCCATACTTGAAGGCTTCTCCTTGCCAAGCACTAATGACCATCCCAGGCTGGATCTTCAGCTCAGCCCCACATTAGGACCAAGTCCTCTGCACCCTTTCCCATTAGGAGTATTTTCCTCCGCTATTTCTTGCTGGGTTTATCTCCCAGGAGCCTATGGGAGGAAGACATCCAATGGACTTCCCAGAGCAGGAGGAATCCTTGATTTAAGCTGGTTATGACAGTTTAATGGTTCGTCCTCAAGTGAGCTGAGACAGCCTCAGTAACTTTTTAGCATCGTTCGAGTCCTGTCTCTCAAGTTGCTTTAGAACCCGAGGTCCCAGAGGCAATGGCAGCAATTGTACGGTGGGCATTAAATCACAGTGCCACTTAGTAACTAAAAGTTCCTAATAAATAATTTTTAAAGGGAATGCAGTCCATATATTACAGAGGGCTGGATGCCTTCATATTTCATGCCAATTGTCATATTTGACTACCTCTCTTTCCACACGCCTCTGTCAAGACGCCAAATGACTGTTCAAATATTGGAGACCTTTTGGAATCGGAAATCATTAATTTCCCAGGGACTAAATAAGGCTGACTTTTAATGCAAAGCCATTTGTAAGTGAATACAGCCTGCCGCCTTGCACGGGGAAATAAACCCGGTGTCTTTCTTGGCTGACTCTGTCCTGCCAGAAGGGAAATTCCTATGGTATAGACATGGGAGGTGGTTTTCATCCCCCCTGTTGAGTGATCAGATTCTCCATTGCTTGTATTAACTCAACAGCTGGGTCTGGTTTTGTGGGCTGGTGTGAGCAGATTGGTAAACAGCTCCAGTTTGCCTTTGATGGGGAGTCTGGGATGAAACTGGACAGAAGATAGATAGAAGGATAGATAGGAAGTTTGATGGGTGCATGTGAGAAGAGGGAGAGGAATAGAGAGATAGGAAGTTTGATGGGTATGCATGAGAACAGGGAGAGAAATAGTATGGGAAGAGAGGGATGGATGGGTGGATAGATAGTATGGGGAGGGAGGGAAGAAAGGATGGATGGATGGATAGATAGATGGACTTTATTATAATTATGTTAGAAATCAAGGTGAAAATACAGAACCCTCAATGAGCCCAACATAGAAGAATTCATTAGTACCAAATTGCCATGACAATGAGAAATTGAAAGCCCCTAGCCAATACCCCTGTCATGGTCACATATTTAAGTCTAGCCAGCTGTCTTCTACCGTGTTGAGTGGCCTCTTGATGACCCAAAGTGACATAAACTGGGCCACGATTTGTTGCAAGGTGAAACATCTGAACTCAGAGGAGAGCCACGTCTGGACCAAGAACCACGGAGGTAGAAAGCCTTGTGTGAGCCATCCCCTGTAAGCCAGTTCTTGCACCCCCTCAGGGTCATCATCCTGGCCTGGCCCAGCAAGAAGTTTCCTAGATAGCTTATGCTCCCCTTGCCTAGATGTGACCGGGAAGATGCACATTGTCTCACAGAAGTCCGAGTTGACCATGCCAAAGAGGCACTGAGGGCAGCAAAGAGTGGCTGCAGCCAGGAGCAGTCCAGGGAGGCGTATAGATAGATAGATGTGTTTGACAAAAGAAAATTCTCCACCTTTCTCCACCTATATATATGTAACTATGTAGGTAGAGATGTAGATGGGTGTGTAGATAAGCGGGGCGGAGAGGACCGTATGGGTGGGTGGATATAGGGATCAGATCTGGGCACTACTCTTTTTTTCTGCCCATTGCAAACTCATCACAAAAGCAACTTCAGGGCAATCAAAACTATTTGCGAATCAGGCTCAAATTTATTTGATATTTGGCCTGTGACCTGAGTGTATAAAAAGAGGGTAAAAATTAACTTTATGAACTCCCCAAATAGGCAAAATGATTCACTTCAGGTGAAGCCAAAGGTTTAGAGTGAACCTGAAAGGAAGGTTTTCAGGGTGTTCAATCTCACAAATGCAGGTATCAAACGTCGGGTCAAATAGTTAAAGTGCATAGACACATTAAAGTGCATTAACACTGTGTGTGTGGGCTGAGTTGGGACTAGCTTTAGTCCCAAGTCAGTCCACACACAGCATTAATGCGCTTTAACGCCTGCACATGTAGACACTTACCTAAACCTGCTTAATGTGCATTAAGCTAATGCGCGTTAAATTTAGGCGTGCTTTTATGCATGTGTAGACTCCCCAAGACCCAAAAAGTTGCCGTAAAACCTATGACAAATGTCTCTCCGGTCAAACTCCCAAACCTTTTACACCCAAGAGAGAAGCTTTTCCTAGAGGGGGCATCGGAGCAAGCCGAATATCTTCACCAGGAACATCTGACAAAAGCAATTTTTAATTTGGGAATGGACCTGCAGGACTCATTTTGCATCTCCAAGGCTACACCATGTTGGTTACAAGTGGAAAGCGCCTGGATTTGTCAGTGCTTAGGGGCCAGGGAGCAGAAAGCAGAGCATGCAGGGGAAGAGGATCGGAGAGGCACTGGGGGAGGGTGTGAGGCTCATTTGTGGCCCGCCTGCCAAAAAGGTTGGCTCCCTCCCTGCTCTAGAGGAAGATGATTTGTTTCCTTAAGACTCTGCCCCCGTGCTCTCCTGGTTTTGTAGGCAAGCAGCCAGCTGCGGCTCTTTGGCCCTGGTTCAATTCCCAGCATCTCCAATATCAAGGCAGAGCAGAATTTGACCCTGTGCGCCTTGCTGGGAAGGGGGGAAGGAAAGATGCAGGCTTGTCTGGGGAGGCAGGATGTGCCTAGCCGAGAGGCCTAGAAAATGGATGCGGTTGGGGCTAGGATGGGCTGCAGCTTCCAGGCATCTGTCTGAGACCTGTGGCAGGTCAGCCTTTCCTGGCGAATTATATCCCAGAAGCAGCTGTTCAGACGCTCTTGGGTTCTTACCCTGCTGAGATCACTCTTGTGACCTCCCCTTCCGGCACGATCAGCTGCATTGCAACCTGATGCTGTGGCCCCCAAAGCAGGCCATGGATATATACTATGAGAAAAGCCCTGCAAGCCGGCTGAAATCCCCTTTCTGTCTCCGGTAGCGTGCAAAGCACAAGGCCCGGCAAAGAGTTTCCTTGCACAAAAATCACCTGTAGGAGTAATGTCTATTCTACCCCTTCCACCCCCCCACCGTAAAAACGACAGAGCCCATGAATCCAAATGGTTGCAAGAGGGAACTTGATCCACTGATGAAAGGGATCCCATGCTTGCTATTGCAGGGAACGAAATGCGATGACCCAGCAGATCTCTTCCAAGCTGTATTCCCAAATCACTTAGGCAGGGACACAGAGATGGGAGAGTGGCAGTATTACTACCCCACATTGGCTTGGATGGTCCAGTGCAACCTGCCCCATATGAACATATTGGGGGGCGCCAGGCATGGCCCTGGGGGGGATTTTGCCTCTCACTCCACTAGGGGGATGTAACTCAGCACTAGTTTTGGGTGGAAAATGGACCCCCCACAAAAAAATTTTTTGGGACAATTTTGATCTTTTTCTTGGAGAGGGGGATAGGAATCAGTTCTATTTTGAAATGAAACCAAAGCAGCTGGACCCAAACACTGGGGTGGGGAATGGGGAGAGAAAGTTTTCCTACCAATCATTGAGTTTTCATGCTCTTGATTTAAATAAAAAGTCAATGAAAGTAAAGGCAAGAGTAGGAGTGATGTTGCAGCTGTGATGGTGCAGGACATATGTGAGAGGTGAGGATTTTTTTTGAGGGGGTGACATGTTTGATTTGCCCAGCTGCATGGCTGCCTCTCTCTCCATGTCTCCCAACTGTGCAGCTGGTGCACACGAAGAGATCACCCCCAAAAATCCTTGCTTCCCACAAAGTAAAGTGAAGAACATTTTTGAAGCTGCAAGTCATTCCACGTCAAAGAGATACCACCCATACCCTGACATTTCTTATTTTAGAAAAACCCAGCCTGGATTAAAAAAGATCTCCCAACTGAAATATTGGGTTAAAATAGTCACAGTTCCTCCAGACATTTCAGGCTGGCCAAATCTGTCTTTTTTTCACTGAAAAAAAAATGTACAGAAGTTTTGCTGAGTGGCGGAGTTCTCATTGCAAATAAAGTTTTTGGGTAGCTACAGAAAGGGCAAGTTCAGTGATTCCAGCTCAGTCTTTTTCTAATCCTTCCTCTAACTTCATGAGATCTGTTCACGGGCCTCTGGCCTTTTTGGCTGGTCCTAGGAACAAAGGGACTGTATGTCTTACCGTAGCTTGGGAAGAACTTGCTCCGTAATCAGTGCTGCGTTCCTGTGTGAGCAAGGTAAATGCGGTGTCCAATGCTGTGGGTCATTTCAGGCTTGAGAAAAGCAGTATGGGTTTGAGAAAACTAATCCGGCTGGGCTCTTTTCCACTGCCATCTGGCTTGTTCATCTTTTGGGGGCCAGCTTTTCTGGACAATCAGAAGGGCTGGAAATATATTTAGCCCTCTAAACAGAGCTTGACGTATTCACGTGACTCCCAGAGGCTGGGATTTGAGCAAGCTGCCAACGTGATGAGGTGTGAGGCATAATCATGCGAGCTGCTCATGCCACTTTCCCCTCTGTGAAATGGGGCTAATACCTCCCCAAGCCCTGAAGGCTTTGGAGAGGCCTACAAGCCCCTTCATGCACGATGGCAACCTGGGTTCTCACTAGAGGCAATGGGTGGACGTGTCAGGGGCTGCGAGCTTGTTCTACAGCAGGGCTGTCCATGCTGTTGTGGTCTCTGGGCTTTTTCACCAGGGAGGTCGAGAAGACTGGAATGGGCTACCCAGGTGGCATCTCCATCCTTGGAGGTTTGACCTGGCTAGACAAAGCCTTGGCTGGGAAGATCTAGTTGGGGATGGTCTTGCTTTGAGCAGGGGGTTGCACTAGATGTGACCTCCTGAGGTCCCTTCCAACCTGAATTTTCTATGACAGGAGAAGAAAGGCACTGCTCCCAGGGCCAAGCCTCAGCATGGCTTGGTCTATTAAGAAAAAAAAAAAAATAGGGCAGACCCACAGTGAGGACAGGATGGGAAATACAGCTGTCCTCCCCCAGCCAGTGAGCTTCATCCCTTGCCCAACTGGAGATGGAGAGAGCAGCCCAGCTGGACTGGAGCCCACTGGAAGGGAAGGGGGAAACGTATAATGATGAAAACAGCTTCATGACTGGACAGGCCTTTTGAAGAAAACTCAAGCCAGGGCCATTTTTCACCGTGTGAAGCCTCCCGTACAATTGGAGGCCCCCATAGTGCTGTAGCACATGTGTGTGAGGACGGAAAGAAGGATCTGTGCTAAAAAAAATGGAGGAAACAGCTCAAAAAAAAGAAGAGATTTCTTTCAGATTTTGGGTTACCGCATTCCTTCAAATAGAAGTTGCCCTGTGGCGGAAGATGCACTCATGTTTTGGGGCTTTGAAGGAGCACATAAAGCCTTCGATAAGGGCAGAGGGTGGTGCCATGATGAGCTTTGTCTTTACTTGAATTTAAGAGGGAAGATTTATAGCAGATGCATTTGGTTTTGAACAGTCTTTCAGGAGAGATGGTATATTTAAGGGGGAGCTGTAGGTTCCTGTTACCACCAAGAGATCATCAGGAAAGTTGGGAGCAGCTTAAAATAAGCCTAGCAGTTCTCAAGTCCAACCTGAGGAAAGGATTCCTCCTCCCTTCTTGTCTCCTCAGCTGGATCCTGCACTGGTTTATACTGGGAGGCTGGTCGATAAGAGGGGAGATGTCTTAGCTGGGTGATACGTGGGTGCAGTCCATCACAGGGGTGTGAAGAGCAAGCCAATTATTCTACCCTGTATCCTGATCTAAGTACAAGGCCCTGAGCTTCTGGAGAGGGTGAAAACTAGAAGAATCTAAATAATAATAGGACCACTGGCATGAATCAAGCAGATCTTATACCACCGAGTGACTTAAATGTGATTCTGCCTTGCTTGTTCCCCTGAAAAATTGCTAACTCAAAGGTAATTGGGTCCTTCTTTGGTTTTTTGTGTCAGATGATGGCATGTTAGAACGTGTGATGTGTTTGCAGGATGTGAATGAGGTGGAACAGAGTCACTCTTTGGTGCCTAAATCCTTAGAGTGGCCCATTTTGGAGGGGGGAGAAGCAGCAGGGAACCAGGCAAGGGGCATCTCGCCTGCTACAAAGCATCTCCAGGAATCTCCTGAAGGCTGCTCTGTACTGGAGATGCTGTTGGCTCTTGATGGCTGTGCTGGATAGGATACAAAGGGGCCAGGGCACACAATTGTGATGGAGGTGACTGGGATGAAGGGATGGAAGTGTGCCCGGCCAGCACTGCTTGATTCACCCTGGTCTGGGGAAATATTCGCAGTAGTACAAAGAGGGTGCACAGTGATACGTGGATCCCAACCTGTGATTCTCAAACAGGGAGCAATGAGATCCTTTTAAGAGTGCTGCACAATACTGTTAGGTGTGCAAACACTTACACATGATTCCCAGAGCTTTCCACGACAGAGAAATCCATTTGATGTCCGAACCGTTTTGCCCTGTTGTGGACTATCTGAGTTCCTTTCTAAATTGTAGTACTTTTTCCGTGGTCAAGAAATGAATGGATTTTCTGAGGAGCCATTGAGCTTGGCAAGGTGCGGTCTTGAGTCCAAAATAAAAGGTTGAGAACCACTGCTTTAACCTATTTTTGAAAATTTCCAAGGATGGAGATTCCACCATCAGCTCCCTGGGTCACCAGCGCTGATGCAGAGCTACCTTCCTAGTGAGAAGACATTCTTAATATCCAACCTAGATACCCAACCTATCCAACCTTAATATCTAATCTAAATATCCAACCGATCCAACCTTAATATCCAACCTAGATATTCAATTAATCCAACCGATCCAACCTTAATATTCAACCTAGATATCCAGCCTATCCAACCTTAATATCTAATCTAGATATCCAACCTTAATAGCCAACCTAGATATCCAACCTATGTCACCTTAATATCTAACCTAGATATTCAAGCTATCTAACCTTAATATCCAACCTAGATATCCAATGTATCCAACCTTAATATCCAAGCTATCCAACCTTAATATGCAACCTAGATATACAACCTATCTAACCTTAATATCCAACCTAGATAACCAACCTTAATATCCAACCTATCTAACTTTAATATCTAACCTATCCAACCTAGATTTCCCCTGCTGCAATTCAAGTCCCTTGCTCTTAGTCCTGTCCCCTACAGCTGCAGAGGACAGTCCATCTCCATCCTCTTTATAAGACTCTTCAGGGATTAGGACTCTTCTGCTAGGGCTGGGTTAGCCCAGTGCCCAGCACAATTCCTTCGCGGTCTTGGTTGTGTTCTGCCAAGATGCAGCCCCATTCATTCTCTGTTGGGTCCCCTTGCTCCTTGGAAGCAGCTCCCTGCTTTACGAGTCTACGGGACTCCAAGGACATTTGGCACTTTGCAGTTCAGCTGCCTGGCCAGGTGGATGAAATGATGAATGTCCTCCTTCATGAGGCAGTGTTGCATTCCCAGTGCCTCTTCCGGTGGGCCTGGTGGGTTTGAGCCACGCCAGGAGAAATGTGCAAATGACTTTACAACATACAGGGGATTACGGCACTGTCAGTAAAATGATCTGAGGTGCTTCGGTATGCTTTGATAAGCCATTAGCTCTGGCGTCAGATGACGGAACGACTGAACGTTAGGGCCACTTTGATGCTGATCTTCACAGAGAAGGAAAAGCTGGAGAGGTCTGTTGCTTTTAAAAATTTTTTTTTTTTAGGGCCAGACAAGTCCATTATGTTCATCTTGCTGGGCCTCCTGCGTAGCACGGGGCATTGAATTTCAGCCAGTCACTCCTATGTGAAGGCCATAACTTCTGGTTGCGGCAGTGTGTATCATTTAGAAAGACAGCCCGTCTTGATTTAAGGACTCTCAGCCATAGTAAACTCCATTGCTGTCCTAGGTGAGCTGTTCCAATGGCTAATTCCCCTGGTGGTTAAGAAATGTGCCTTTTTTCTGGCCCAAAGTTGTCTAACTTTGACAGACAGGGCTCTTTGGGTAAACGTGATAATGTTTATTAGATCAACTAAATAGTTAGAAAAATTGTTCTTGGCAAGCTTTCAGGCGCAAACACCCTTCTTCAGGCATAGCGAGAGTCTGCTGGTGTTTGTGCGCTCTCCTGGGTGGAGTAAGAGCTTCAGCCACCCTGCAAAATGCAGAATGATGTTGTGTTTCTTGCATAGGTTTATATGTCTCTTATATGTGAGTTTGGGTTCTTTCTTCTTCCATTTCAAATGGCAAAATTCAATATCTTCTATGTTTTGGGCATGTAGGTTGTAGCCGTGTTGGTCTAAGGACACAGGCAGACACAGTTCTTTGGGCAAATGCGATCGCTTTTATCAGACCAACTCAAGAGTTGGAAAAATTGTTCTTTGACAGCTTTCAGGCACCAGCACCCTTCTTCAGGCATCGGGAGAGTCTGCCTGCATCTGAGGAGACCTGTCTCTGACTCTCACATGGGAAAACCAGACAGACCCATAGTACAATCAAGCCTGACTTCATACATAACAGGAGGCTTGAAAGCGTCACTAGGTGATTTATGCATCTGCTCTACACTTTCCATTCGAGCTGGAGCACAGCATTGAGAAAGCAACACCCCCCATTTAAAGACACCCAGTGAGATAGGAGCCACCGTACCCTACGATGAGGTTTTTCCAATGTTTAGTTGCCCTATTAACAACCCCTCTGTTATTTCCGGTCTGAATTTATATAGCACCAGCTTCCAGCCATTGGAGCTCTCTCTTTGTCAGGGAAATTAAAATGCTGAGCCTTATCAGATATCTCCCCCGCTTGTAGGTCCTGATCAAGTTGCCTTTTAAGCTGCTCTTTGATGAACTAAATAGATCGAGCTTCTTTTAGTCTTTCACAAGAAGGCAGCTTTTTTAGACCTCAGCTCTGGATCTGGGAAGAAAACAAGGGTTCTTCCCCCCACCCCCTTTCTTTTATTTATCTTAGAAGAAATTTTAATAAACATAAGCTGGTTTTGGTTCATTTTCATTGAGCTATTGAGGGGGAAGATGTTGGGCTTTCTTCAGAAAGGTGAAGCTAAAAGAAGAAAAGAACGTAACAGGGTTTAGTTACTGTGGCCCCGTCGATTTTCAGCTGAACGCTGCTGGAAATGGGGAAAATAAATCACCTTTTGAGTTTTCTAACAAAAGCAGGGAAGTTTTCCCAAAATACGGAGTTTTTTCCTCCTCTGAAAAATTCAGTTTTCTGTCCAAAAA
Organism: Crocodylus siamensis; assembly: GCF_052110815.1. Lineage (NCBI taxonomy): Eukaryota > Metazoa > Chordata > Crocodylia > Crocodylidae > Crocodylus > Crocodylus siamensis. Next base: position 7,382,241 of record NC_143400.1, read on the forward strand.
CCCATTTCTAAGGACAATTTTCAAGCAGCCCAAGCAGAAAAACTGTCATCTCTCTCACAAATTCTGCCCGGCTCATGGGTTTGGTTCTCTCCATTGCAGGTATTCAGGTCTTGCTTTGACAGTTTTTCCATTGACTTGAGTGGCAACAGGATGCAGCCTTATAGGCTATGATCCAGGGGGAAGGAGAGAAGGGAAAAGCCAGCCAGAGACTCCTTCTGGTCCGGACAGCTGCAGCAGCCTCCAAAGCAGCGATCGTTGGCTTTTCTGCAGCATTTCTTTATTTCTGCCAGGACTTTTTGAGCTCTGCTTCCTTGGCAGTTTGCTCCAGCCTGCTCCTGACCTTCTCTTCGCCCCCTAAATCCTGGAAATGACGTGCACTTGCTCCCTCCACGTGGTTCTCCCCATTGCCCGATGCTGCAGCTCTTGCTCTCATCTCTCTTGATTATAAGTGTCTGCTACCCTGTGTTCATACAGCGCCTAGTGTGGAGGGGCTGAGCTCTTGCCAAAATTCATAGCAATAATCACCTTCCTTTGGGGTACTACTAGAATATTAGGCAGTGCTGAGGTTGGAGGATATTTGGCTGGAGGCTACTATTTCCTGCTGGTGCATAGAAAATTCAGAGGCTCTAGGCTAGCGGGTCTTACCCTCCCATTCAGGATCAGACCGATCTTTCGGGGTCAGGAAAGCCCTGGTATTTCCCAGGGCAAGGGGTTGCCTTCCTCTTCCTAGGATCTTCTGAACATCTATGAACCAGAACTGCAAGGGCAGCACCCACGTCTCCCTGCTTCTAACACTGGGCTGTTTCAGGTGCTCCTGCACTTCCCTGTGCCGCGTAGTTATGTGTGAAGGTTGGCATTAGCAATTCTTGGGGCCGTGATTGCCTGTGGACACAGGGGACCTGGAGACCCAGTCCAGCCTGATGGCTCTAACAACCACATCCTGTATCAGCTGAACCACGGGTGTCAAACTTCCTCCAGGCCACACCTGGACCACAGGGGCAAGTAGCAAAGCTACAACTCATGTATTCAATGCCCCTAAGTTAAACCTTGCCTATTCTCCAGCCTCCATCTGGGTTACCCAGCCCTCAAGTCATTCTCGAGGCCTTTCTGCACCCCTCTGCACACAGCATCCTGCAACCCGTGATCAACACCGGCGGAAACAGTGCCAGTATGTTCCTGTGGTTTATAGCAGCTGGCTCAATATTTATTCTAAAGAGCTCCCCATATATCTCCATTCATCTCCTTATCTTATTTGTAACTATAAACTAACAGCTCTGTCATCTTCAGCATTTATGCCATTGACTTATGATTGCATCTTTTATTAAATAAGGGGTGAAAAAAAAAGCTCCCTCTCAGCTAAGCATCCATTTCCTGGGCACAAATGTCTCCCTCCTTTTTCTTTTTGCTCTGGTGTCTGTTAAACATGTGATGCTTCCTGTATAATTTACAGTTCTTCCTTTGAAGACGTGTGCGTGTGTGTGTGTGTGTGGGGGGGTGCTTTTATATCTATCTGTCTATCTATATATCTATAGATATATATAATATGATATATATATGTATGTATTTATAGCTAGATATAGATAGATATATATCTATAAATAGATATATAGAGAGATACAGATATATAGATATATAAAATGCAATATATGTATATATGTATGTATTTCTATCCTATCTATCTATCTAGATATACATAGATATATATCTAGATATAGATATATAGAGAGATATAGCTATATAGATATATAAAACACAATATATGTATATATATGTATGCATTTATATCTATCAATATTTATCTGTATTTATCTGTATGTATGTATCTATCTATATCTATATATGGGGCTTGAGTCTTTTTAATATCATCAGAAAAACTTACAGGTGTAATTTATGAGCGCTTGGGATTGCCATCATCCTTCTGATTTGTCTCCCATTACTGGGTCTGTGCTGCACTGTCTCTGGCGAGGTTTTATGCCACCTGTTTCTTTTTAAAAGGAAGCTCAGAGCACGAACGGTGCTGGATTGACAGCCCCAAATGCCTCTGGGCCCGGATTAAGGGATGTTTATGCCACCTTTTTTACACTGACATAAATTATACCCACATCCAGCCAAATCAGCTTGGCTAGGGGAGTTGCTGTTGCCATAAGTCAGCACGAGGTGGCAGTGGAGCTGGTAATAACCAAATTGCTACCCCAGAGTAGAAGTGGACAGATGAAGGGTGACTTGGGTATATTTTTAGCCCTGATTTTTTTCCTTGGATACCTGGACACCAGTACGTGATGCCAGTACAAAACTTGGTGCTGCCTCTAATGCCTTTTTACTGCTAGTCCAGGCCTTGTGCTCAGCCTCTGAACAGGGGCGACACGAGGAGACCCCTGGCAGCATCCCTTCAGCACAGGATGGGGAAAGCAGGTTGTGAGCTGGGTAGGAAAGAGACCTGCCTCAATCATAGCTGGGGCTGATATTGCAGCTCAGGCGCTCTGCTTTGAGAACGAGTCGTGTGCGCTCTGCAGAGGGGTACTCGATAGGGTTTGCACCCTGGGATACAGCTGCATGGAGCAGCGGAAGACGTCCCCCAACCAAGGAGTAGAGCCTCTCACCCCCTTGCTCCACCGTAGCTGCCATCAAATCCTATGGTGAGCGGTGATATAAAGTCCTCAGTTCAGCAGCAGAAGAGGGTTAACTGGCTGGGGGACCTTTCGCCCCCTCCACTCTCTGCCGCTGGAGCTCACAGCCTGAGTACAGCACCGTGCCCCCTTCTGCGAGTTGTGCTCAGTGCCACTTGATGAGAGTACAATATAATGAGCTGAACCTAGGAGCTGTGACCCCCCTCCTCCTATTAGCTAGGCCCATAGCAGGCCCCTCTGTGTGCTGCAGCCTCTACTCATTCAACGAGTGCCTGTGGGAATGACAGACATGCCCGGGGATTCACCAGAGATGAACTGAAGACCGGCGAGAGCAGCCCTCCTTTCTCCCCTGCCGCCCACCATCCCAGAGCTACCAGCCAGCGAGACCCACCCCCCCAGCCAGCAGCCTGTTGCCCCAAGCTGGGAGCTTGTTCCCTTGCACAAGATGCTGGCTGCATCCTAACCCGCAGGAACCAAAGCTCATTTCAAAAACTGCTGAGCCTGGCGCTTTGCAGCAGCCGTGTTTATTTTGCACAAAATTGCTGATCCTGGAAACTGTCCTGCAACATCTGGGACTTGGCAGAGATAAAAATATTACGTTGTCAGGGCTGGTGTGTAGCTTTTTTTCCCTGCTGCGGCGTTCACGGCAGATCCCTTCTGAGGCTGCTTGGCTTCCTAGGTTGAGCCTCTCTTGTGATTCATGCTGATTAAAGCCTTTTCCTTATTTTGGCCCTGGTTCTGCTGAGGGGGGAGCAAATGTGGCAGGGCAGGGGAGGAAAAATCAGCCATGCCGAATGGATATCGGATGTGAGACTGGCTTTATGTATGCGTAGCCCAGTCCTGGAACAGAGATGGTTTAATAGCATGAAGTTTGTTTCCAGGAATCTCAGCCTGGCACTGAAACGCCAAAGATGGAGGCAGAGAACCAACTCACCTGTCTCTCAAACAGCTGTTTCTACCCGGAATTGCTCACAACTGAAGGACAGGAGCACAAGCTTTTCTTTCAGAGCAAAAATCTCTTGCACAAGCTAAAAGAATAGAGATGATTGGGTGTAACAGCACCATCTAGTGACACCTGCCATAACACTATTAGCAATAATACCCAGAATGAGGTGTAGTAGTCATAGCATCTGCAGGACACGGCTGAGATTGGGTGCCTATCATGTTAGATGCTGTACAGACAGAGAGGTGGGAGATGGTCCATGCTCCAGACAGCTGACAAGGGTCAGAGGTCTCTTCCCCTGGGCAGTGAACCACCCAGCCTGTGTTTCACTTCCTAGATCTATCCCATTACCCTGGCAAAAGAGGGAATCATTAAATTCAAGCATAACTGGGGAAACTGAGGCACAGGGAGCCAATGCTGGTAGCTCTGATACCTGATTCCAGCTGTGTGGATAACTGACTTTCAGTCTGGTGGCCAAACTAAGTTCAGAAGGAAAAATAATTCTGCATTGCCTTGAAATGAATTTCTTCTGCTTTGGATTTTTTTTTTTTTTGGGAAAAAACATTATTTTTTTCTGGTATTTCAAATCTATCTATCTATCTATCTATCTATCTACCTATCTATCTATCTATCACGGGGCAGGCAACTATTTTGGGTGGAGGGCCACTTATTGAGTTCTGGCGAGCCATTGAGGGCCGCATGACAGGGCAGTTGGGCAGATAAATATTAATTTTCTACATTTTTAGGGGCCCCGCACGCTGGATAGAATTGCCTGGTGGGCCACATCTGGCCCGTGGGCCGCATTTTGCCCACTCCTGATCTATCATATCTAAAGTTAGCTCAAATGTCTAAAGTAAAAACCTCAGACCTCTTCTTGAAATGAAATGCTAAAATGTTTCCATTGGAAATAGTCCAAACAAAATGTTTCCACTTAGATTATTTCACCATTTTTTTCGGGGGGGGGAGAGGGAGGAAGAGGAGGTGTCAAATTGAGTCAATGATGTTCCTATCAGCCAGGCATTGGCTTTGTCCAAAATGATGCCCAGTTCTAGCCCTGTCACTTTTCCTCCAGTCCCTGCTCTTCAAATTATTTTTCCTCCCACTTAAATCTTAACCAGGGACCTTATTGCTTCTCCTTATTGCTAATGTAGTTGATGCTTTTGGGGCATGACGGGATTGAGGAGGTCTAGGCAGGATAGACCCCTACACTATCATAATCTCTGCTTCCATTGTAAATAAATGTTTTGAGTGTTCAGCACTGTGAAGGGACCCTGGAAAACACGGGTGAGGGTAGGCAATGCCTGCCTGAATTTGCAGAAAGCCTGAAACAGAAGCAACAAGAGATGTTACCTTGCCTCCTTCATCACCGATGCCTTATGGAAGGGCAAAATCATGGCCTAAGGGGACAGGGTGATGGGACCCCAAGGTCCCTATCTTTAGGTCCAAATTGCCTTACTTCCCCTCTGGAACAAGGTCATTGTGTCCCATATGTTTCACACTTCCCATCAAAGCCCTTGAATGCAAAATGCTCACTCATTTCTGAGGGAGCAGGAGAGACCTAGATCTCAGCAGCCTCCTAGATGCTGAACAACCTTTTCTGCAAACAAATGCTGCCTTCCCCGGCTGGCAGCTCAAGCGAGCTGAGGCCTCTTCAGTTCAATGGAGGGCTGCCCTCAAGAGCTTGTTCATGACCTCAAGCTGTGTTTGGGAGGGCTGTTATCACATGCCTCACACCTCTCGCACTCTGCTTTGATTGTGCGACATGGTAGTGTAAGTCAGACAAGCTTGAGGGCAAGGGGGCAGGTGGCCTGGGGTTTTGTGTGTGTGGGAGCAGCCTGGGTGCATACAGCCCTGTTAGGAGGCCAAGACCGGATGCCTGAGTCCTCACCTGTGCTGTGGGTCCTTTGCAGTCATGACCCCCTGATTTAGAGTCATTGAATCATTAAAAATAAGGGCTGGGAGGGACATTAGGGGGTCACATCTAGTCCAACCCCCTGCTCCAAGCAGGACCAGCCCCAGCTACATCATCCCAGCCAAGGCTTTGTCCAGCTGAGTCTTCAAAACCTTCAAGGATGGAGACTGCACCACCTTTCTGGGTAACCTGCTGCAGTATTTTATTCCCCTCCTAACGAGAAAGTTTTCCCTAATATTGAACCTCAACGTCCCTTGCTGCAACACGAGCCCATTGCACCTTGTTCTGCTATCTGCGCCCACCAAGAACAGTCCAGCTCCATCCTCTTTGCAACCCCCCTGCAGGGAGCTAACCTTCTCGGTGCTTCTAAAGGATCCTGCCCTGTCCAACTTTACCTCATTTTGGGAAGACTGAGGGATTATGGGAAGGCATTGGAGGACCAGCCACCCTCATGTAGGTTTAGCGTGTGTCCCCATTACAAATGGTGTGGAGATCTAGCAGGGTGAAGGTAGCACCCAGGTTCTGCCCTGCACTGCCCAGCAAGCCTGGGTTAAAAGCTGCAGCAAACTTGAGGGAGAGGGTTTGTGTCTGGAAGGAACTGGAAGGGGTATTTGTATAGACATAGCCATTATGAGATGGCTAGGAGGCCGCGAGATTCAGGGTTCACAGAATCGTGGAGCAGCTGGGCTGTCAGGGCTCTCTGGAGGGGGGCACATCTAATCCAATGCCCCCCTCGAGGCAAAATCATCCCCATCTCATGCAAGGGCTTGTCTAACCTATTCCTGAAATGACATAGAAGACCCTGTCACGTAGCTACCAGGCCCATAAATATGAGAAACACCCTAACATGGCCCAGGTAAAGCTGGAGGATGAGGACTGATGATGTCCCGTCAGTGCAAGGGGTGCTAAGTGCAGCCAATGGATCCATGCCCCTGCTACAGAGGAAGGCAACCCCTGCCCACCAATGAGTCTATACCAACCTGCCATAAACAGGGTGGCCCATAAGTCACTCTAAGACAAGGCTAAGCTAATGCAATTTGGCTACAGCTCCTTGCCTATGTTGCAGACCCCATGCGCCCTTGAAAAAATCCCCTGTTGCTACTGTCCTGCCTCTGCTTCCGCAGCCATAAAATGCAGCTCCTTTCTCTCCCTGTCTCATTAGACTCTCAGCCCTAGCACCAAGCACCTGGAGGCCACCATCTCCCCTTGCTGCATAAAGGAGAAAGGGCTTTGCGCTTTGTTTTTAACTCATGTGTCTTTCTCACATATCTCTTGGCCCCGAACAGGGTTGACTGGAGGCCTTAGACCAGGGGCGGGCAATTATTTTGGGCAGAGGGCCACTTACTGAGTTTCAGGAAGCCATTGAGGGCCGCATGACAGGCAGCTCAGGGCAGATTAATATTAATTTTCTACATTTTTTAGGGGCCCTGCGGACCGGATAGAATGGCCTGGTGGGCCGCATCCGGCCCCCGGGCTGTATTTTGCCCACCCCGCCTTAGACTAACATGGCTACAACCTATACCCCTGAAACGTGGTTGACTGGCGAGTTATATGATCATCACAAGAGAGTGGAAGGCCCCCACTACAGAAAGGATGGGGACGCTTTAGAGAAAGTCCAGCGGAGGGCAATGAAAATGGTTGGGGGCTGGGGCACAAGACTTGTGAAGAGAGGGTGAGGGACCTGGGTTTATTTAGTCTGGAAAAGAGAAGACCGAGGGGGGATTGAATAGCAGCCTTCAACTCCCTGCAGGGGGGCTGCAAAGAGGAGGGAGCGGGACTGTTCTCAGTGGGGGCAGATGACAGAACAAGGAGCAAGGGGCTCAAGCTGCAGCAAGGGAAGCTGAGGTTGGATATTAGGAAAAATTGTCTCACTAGGAGGGTGGTGAAGCACTGGGACAGGCTCCCCAGAGAGGTGGTGGAGTCTCCATCCTTGGAGGTTTTGCAGACCCAGGTAGGCAAAGCCTTGGCTGGGGTTGGGGCTGGTCCTGCTTGCAGCAGGGGGTTGGACTCGATGTGACCTCCTGAGCTCCCTTCCCACCCTCATGTTCTCTGATTTTATGAAAGCAGCAGCTGGGGAGAGATACACAGTTTTTTAATCCTCCTTTTTAGCTTGCTGTGTTTGTTTGCTCAGCATCTATGTCATCACAACAGCTACTAGACACTCAGGAGAAAGGAAGTTTGCGCTTAAGAATCAACTGGGAATAACAGAGCATCGGTTGACAGTACAAGGACTTTTCAAGAGAGCTGCCAAACTATTCCATGATGGGGTGGGTGGAATAACATGAACCAACAGCTGGGAATTATGGCTGGACAGATTCAAAGGGAGAAATAAGGCCGTGTGTATTTATTTTTTTAACTGGGGGTAATACATTGTTCTTTGGAACAAACCAGCAGCAGTGACGGGTTCTCTGTCTCTGGATGTCTTCAGCTTAAGGCTGGGTACCTTTTACTTTTTGCAGGATGCTTTAGCCAAATAGAAGTTACTAGGCTTTGTCTGGGGATAAATAAATGCTGCTGAAAGGTTGGAGCTCCACAGAGATTTGAACAATGCCTTTGGGCCTGTGTCTCCGACTTTCGGTATGATCTGCAACCCCCCCGTGCACCTCTTAATAACAGATCTCAGTGACTCACAACGTGCTTTTCACTCCCTAACACGCTCCATTGAGAGGAGGGAAAATTAGATTTTGTGGTTCTCAGAATACGGCAAAGGCAAAAAGCACCATCAAAAAAACAAAGCCACGCTGTTTTGTCTGGCACCAAGGGGCAGGAAGATTTGGGGTTTGACACCTGAGCTCACAGTTTGGAGGGCTTTCCTTTTGAAGGATGTCTTCTTTGCTTGTAGGAGTGAGTTAGGAAGGAGAAGCAGAGGGAACCAGGCAGGCTGCAATGGCCAGGCTCCAGGCGGAGGATGTACCCAGAATCTTTGTGCTCTTGGAAATGTCCTCAATTAATGTTATGGGCTGCAGTGCACACTGTAAAGGTAGATTAATCCCAGAGCTGTGGGGGGATTGAAACAGATGAGTACAGAAAGCATCTGACCTGGCCAGGAGAAATGTCACATTCGCCCTTCCACTCCCTTCCTCGAGCTGTAGGTGAGTCAAGAACCTGCCTCAGCCAAAGTGTTCCCAGCTCAGAAACTTTATTTGCTAGGAGAGAGGAGGAGGTGACCCTCCCGGATGACAGTTGGTAAAAGAGCTGCCCACTCCAGCCCCCTGAGATAGATGGCTCAGTCACCCTTCTCTCCATTGCTGGGTTGCCTTTGAACCCTATGTGACCTTGCTCAAGTCATTTCTCCTCCATACTTCTGCCTCAGTTTCCCCATCTAGAAGAGGGGGAAGGTGCTGAGCCCTTCGGTATACAGCTTGGAGATCTGAGGGCACACAGGGATGGGGATGAGTGAAGTATCTTCACTGCTGTGTGGGCCATAGTCATCATCATTGTCATCGCTGTGCTCATTACAGTTGTGGCTGATGTCATCAGCGTGACAATATGGCCAATTCCACCACTATGCCCAGTTCCACCAGTACGGCCATTTAAAAAATCATGCTCTGCTTTTTCAAATTCATGAGATATCTACAGACCGTGAATGGTTTGGTCCTTTCTTTCCCTACCACTTTTTATGCCTGCAGAGATCATGTGTTCACACTTTCATGAGCAGCAAAAAGGACAAGGAAGCTGGGAGTTTTGTGTTCCCGGGACTCCAGGAGCTGGTGTTTTAAGAACACACTTCCTACCCATGAGGCTCACCATTGGCTTGTGGGCGTTGGTGCCCATGAAGCCCCCTGGTCAGGATCAGACTGCTGTTGTGTTGTGGAGACAGAAGGAGAAACTGTCCCTGCCCCTGAGATCTCCCAGCCTAAGGAGACCAGACAGGGCAGGCAGGAAACCAGAGGTTAGAAGAAGGGATCATGAAGTCAGCTCCAAAGCTCTGCTGAGTCTTTCCAGGATGGGGACCATTTTTCTTTGCAGCATTTGTACAGCACCAAGCGCAGGGAGACTCAAGTGCATGACACAAAAGGGAGGCTGCTGGAGGCCGGATGCTGGTCCCATGGGGGAAGCTCTCCTCCAGGTACTGCAGGCACAGATCACAGAAGCCCTTGCGGCCTTTCAGGACCCATCTCCACGCTGCAGTGTGGTGCCTTGTAGGCCCCCTGCCTTCCTCCATCACCACTGCATTGTTCCCAGGACGCTTCCACATAGGGTCACAACATGCTTTGTAGACAGCCCAGGCCTTTGCACTTCAGACCTGAGTGATGCTCAACCTTTTTAGACTCAAACTCCCCTTGTTAGGCTCTGGGCCCCACTTGGAAACTGCCAGCTTTTAGCTTTCACTTGTTTTTTGACTACAGAAAAATTATACAGTGAATTTTTTGGTTGCAAAGAACTCAGAAAGACCAGAGCAGTACAGAACAGTTTGGACACGCTGGATTCCCATTGATATCTTGTGAATCATAGGTAGGTGTTTCATAGGGGTGTCCCATTGATATTTCATAAGGGTGTCCCTTGGGACACCTATTAGTCCCCTAGTAGTTGTCCCATTGGGTTTATCTCATGAATCGAAGGAGGTGGCACCCTGTGGCACCCTTAAAAGCATCTAATGGCACCCCCTATTTCCAGGGGCATGTGCAGCAGGTCTGGACCTCAGGAGAGGGACAAAGGCCAGGAGAGAAGGGCAGGCTGGAAATAGGCAGCTAGTTTCTAATCCTTGGACCAGCCAAGGAGCGGGGGATGGCTGGTTTCTGAAGTGGGGTATCTGATGGTGGGCATTTGAGGTTCAGAAGCACCTTTCCGCACCTTTCCACACTTCCATCCAACCCCCCCAGATTTAAGAACTCCAGTGGGAAGGAAAGTCTGTGTGAAATCATCCAAGCTCAGTTCCCCTGGAGCCTGCTTTGCCGTCTTGCAAAGGTGTCCGACGTCAGGCCCACTGGTTGGACCCAGTCTGCGGAGCCATGTCAAGCAGGTAGAGGATGGGCAAGAGGGGGCCAGGGCCTGCCACTGAAATCCAGGCCATGGAGCCCCATTGGTAGCATGTGTCACGCAATGGGTACCTTAATCCCCACCACCGCTGTATCTGGATCCAACAAATGACACCCCTGCAATTCTGGGAATGCCTCCCCTCACCGCTCCCAGGGTACCTGGAGCGGAGGAGGGGGTCATGGCCTGAATCTACAGCAAGTTTGAAGCTCAGCAAATTTTCTCTATTACCCTCGGCTGGAGCCCACTTGGGTTCGATGTACAAAACGGCTTGATGGGGAAATCAATTGATCTTTCGCTCATCCCAGGCACTCAAGAGGTTTCTCATCTGCTACCCGAAGCGCCGTAAAAGCACGGCCGCCTCCCCCTCGGCCTCTTCCTCTCCCCCACTGCCAAGCAGCCCCTTATCTGAGCCGGGGAGGAAGTCATGCAAATAAATTGCTTCTGAAAGAGCCGCTCGGCCTTTGGAGAGGGACATTCAGGAAATGTCGAGTGCCCCCCTAACAGCTTTTCTGAGGCAGCGTGCCAGGAAAGTGAAGAGCACCTTTGAAGCAATTAGGGAGACCAGTTCGGGCTGACTTCATCCGGCTCTCCATCCTCCGCTCCCCCTGACATGGGGAAAGCAGCGGAAAGCAGGGTGCTTGGGGGCCTGGTCTGCAAAAACAAATGGGTTTGGGTGGAACAAATGACTGGATTTTATTTTCTTTTGCTGTGGTTGGGGAGGGGAGTTTTACATTGAAGTGGGGAACTGAAAGCAGTTGAGTGAAAGCAGTTGTTTAACTCAGCAACTCGCAACCGGGCAAACTCACATCCCAGGGTGCCATGAGACCCTTTTAAGGGTGCCGTGGGGCACCGCATAATATTAGCATGGATCATTGTGCAAACGCCTACCCCTGATTTGCAAAATAAACCTGGAGATTTCTAGCAGGACTCCTGGAGCATCCAAACCATCCTGCCCTACCGTGCCCTGTGATCTTTGCCGCAGACGACTTGCGCTAGGATTTTTCCATAGTCAGGAAACGAGTGAAAGCCAAGGGCCAGCTTTCTCCAAGGGGGGCCTGGAGTCTAAAGGGGTTGAGGACCACTGGCTTCACCCCAGATGGAAATCCAGGGTTTTCATAAGCCAAGCAAAGGCAATCACGAGCTAGGGGGCAAGCTGCCACTGGACCATCCAGGTTCAAATCCCATCTCTCCCCCAAGGGCCTAAACACACAGGCCCATCTTCAGCTCTGTGTTGATGCCAAGACAAGAGCATCTTCATAGGAGAGGTGATGGGAGGCCTGTATTCAAATCTGATGACTGTCTGCTCTGTTCCCAGCTGTGCCTTGCTGCTGGGTGACCACAGGTTTGCCACTACCCTTCCCTGTGCCTCAGTTTCTCCCCCTATAAAACAAGCCAAATGCCACTGACCCCCTTTCTAGAGGGCTTTGAGAGCTACTGATGGAAACCAGGTGCTAGGGGCAGTCACATAGACAGGAAGCTCTCACCTGATTCTTCTCTCTGTAAGCAGCAGCTGCTTTTGGGCAGGAGCCTGGCAGTGGCTTGAAAAGGCACAGCTACCCTGCCCACCCCTTTAGGACAGGAAGTGAAGAATCACGGTGCTAATCAAAAATGAAGGGGAAATTTTAATCAGGCAGAATGCAATTACTGGGCTTGGAATTTGGCCAGGGCACTGGGGTTAACAGCCCTAGAATTCAATTAAATCTGGGGAGGTTTCTCCCACCCCTCCCCTTCTCCCATGCATTTTCTGCAGGTTGGAGAGAAGGGCATGGCTGGCAAATCCCTGGAGAATCAGCTCCTCTCAGGAAATCCTCGCTGCTTCCCAAGCCCTGCTTGTTATGTATGTATGCACCATAAATAGGGTGATTAAGACCCCGGCAACCTGCTGGGTGCAATGGAACAAGGCAGAGATTTTTTCTCACCGCCGAAGCTGTAAAACAAGACGCAGGTCGGAGCAAGCGTCTCGCCTCGGAGTGCCCAGCTCTGCACATCTGGGCCTGGGGGGGCTTAACCGGCTTTCCCGCTTGCCTCTGATCCCCGCGGGGGGGACGGGTGGAGGTTGCAGATTCAGGATTTGGGGGCCGAAAGCTGAGACGGGAAACGTGGACTTGAGACGACATGAAGGGAACAAGCTAAAAGCCCTGGCGGCCTCTCGGGTTCATTACGTAGCCCAGATGTTCCCTTTCACCCACACCCTCCTCCTGCTCCAGGCGGGTGGAGGATGGAGTGAGCGGGTGGGGGAGCCTGATCCTGGAACCGTCTATAAGGCGCGGAGCACCTGAGCTGGGGGGAGATGGCAGGGCTGGGTCTTCATGGATACCACTTTCTTCCAGCCTGCAGACATGGCAGGGACCTTTTCCTAGTCCACGGAGCAGGGGGACCTTTCCTGTGCCCTCGCCAGCTGTGGGTGGTGAGCAGTCGTTCTGGTTTTTGGAGGCTGCTCCCATCGCACAGATGGGGGGCAGGGGTGGAGGTGGCTGAGCCAGAGCTGGGACCCATCTTGGACCTGAAATGGGTTGCTCTGGCCTGTGCCTCTGAAGGGTTGCCAATACCCTGCTCAGTGGCATCCTAGTGAAGGCAGGTGAGGGTGACCCCAGGCATCTCTGAGACATGGGTTCAAGTCCCTGTGTGACCTTGGCCCCAGCAGCCACCTTCTTGCAGTTCCCCCTGAGGGAAACAGGGCCTCCAGGATCTCCCTGTATTGTAGGGATCAGCCAAGGGTGAGGAAGGCAAGCCATTGGGTGACAGAGCCCTATATTGAGAGCAACCAGACCCCATGCCCCTAAATCATGGCTGGTCAGGGTTTCAAGGCATTGCAGTACCCCAAGAGGCCAATGGGACCCATGGGGTTTTTTCAGAAGCCTCTGGGTACTTTTGAGATTCCCAGTGAGCACCTACCTGCATCTCTTGGCGCTGAAACACCTTAAACACATGGACCTGAGGCCCTTTGGCAGGGGGTCACTGTGGAAATCCTTGAAAATCCCAGCTCTTTGTTGGCCCACCAAAGCACTGAGTGCCCTGCTCCTTCTAAACCCCATAGGTGAACATCTTGAACCACCGTTTCTTATATACCTTGACTTTCACACCGAAACTCCTTTGCCCGCTCAAAACTCCTGTGGGCCAGAGAGAACCCATGTGCCACCCCAAGGTGGCAGAACCTGCACCATTGCTCCTCTAAGTGAATTACTTCCAGTCCTCTTTCACCAGAAAGGGGGGAGGCTGTGTTCAGGGCACCGTGATGTGTGGAGACGTGTGGAAATCTGCAAAGACTTTAAGCTCAGGCGGCTGTTGGGAAATGTGTAGATGATTTAATATCGCCGAGTCCAACAGGGCAGAATGGCATCCTTAGGAAACCCACAACTGCGGAGCATCTGGATGGCGAAATGTGCAGGGAAAGCTATACACCATGCAAGTGCTTTTAATTAGCCCATTTCCATATAGAAGCAACAGATTCAAAAGAACCGATGGTTTTCATACAGCGAGAGAGATATTCAAAACCTCCACGAACATACGCTATAAAGTTTGGGGCTGAGATGGAGGGGGGGCGGTGCGCCAGATGTCTTTTGAAGGGGGACCATTGAGTCACTGATGGGGAATGATCTTAAGTTGGAGTTTTAATACAAAATACTCACAGGGAAAAGAGGAGGGCAGTGAGGGGGGAGGTTGACTGGCTGTTGCAGCTTGGACAGGTGGGGGGGGTATAATGTATTTTGGTTTCAGAAAGAAAAATGACAGGCTTATCCGGAGGTCTACCCGGGTGGAATGAGAGGTTTAATGTGTCCGTAAAGGCATCTCCAAGTCGAACGCACTGGCATGAGAAAGTGCCTGAGCCGGGCAGTGTTAATCCCCGAAGCCTGCCTGCAGCTGGTATCTCGCTGGAGTTCAGGTTTAGCGACCGCTTTTCCACATGGGGGAAAACAAACGAGCAACCTGGAATGCGTCGGGCCAGACGGGGTCTTGCAGCTTAACGAGGGACACGGGGGATTGGCCGCTAATTGGCGCCTTTGCATCAAGTGTTTCTCACCCGAGCTCAACAGGAAGTGGGGGTCTGAGGGAGGAACCGTGGAGGGAAATTCTCAATCCCAACATCCAGCTAGAAGAAGGTCATGATCCATTCTCGGCTTTTAACAGGGCAGTGAAATTGCTGCCCCTTAACATTGAGAACAAACTCCTGGTGGCTTCAATAGGTTCAGAATTACTGGGTGCATCTACACATGCGCATTCACTATTCAGTAACCAAAATTACTGCACGGTACGGTCACACGTCTACACATGCAGGCCTATACATATGCTGACTTAAGTGTAAATTATCAAATTTATGACCAAGTAGTTACTGCACAGTAACGCATGTATAGACACCTTACTGCGCAGTAACACTGTGTGTAGACTGACTCGAGAATAACTTTAGTCTCCAATCAGTACACCCACAGCATTAATGTGCTTTAATGCCTGCATGGGTAGATGCTGACCTATTCCCAGTTACTGCGCGGTAATAAATTTGAGCCGGCATAAATGCATGTGTAGACACACCTACTGCGTGCCTAAGTCCCTGAGGTCTTTCTCAAACTGTAGCTGATCAAAAGCCTGGCACAGATAGAGCCTGAGGATTTTCAGGTGCCTTTTGGTCTCATTGGATATCTGGGATTGTTGCATCCAAAGCTCTTTACAAGGGAGGTGCATAGACGTTACAGTGGAAGAGTTTCCAAGTGTAACGCTGCAACTTATCCATCCATATGCCGGGGTACCTGGAAATCAGCAGAGCCAGGTCTTGGATGAATCAGGACAAAGAACGAGCCCATAGCTTTGCAAACCCCCCTAGCACTACCCTAGCATTAAGAGCGAATGTGCCAAGGTAGGAACGTTATGGCCCAGGTTGTCACCGTACTTAAGCATATGATTCCTTCTAGTTGTTTAACCACATTGAAAATCGGAGTCTAAGTGATTTATGTGCTAAGAAGCATTTTCTTTGGCAGAACACCCCTCTCATCTTCCAAGCCCGATGTTCCACCCCTGCCTTGTCTCCTTTCCAGGAAGTCACCTCTCTTCCAGCTCCTGCCAGCCCACCCCCAGAGTCAAGCCATCTCAGGGACTGAATTTACTGCCTTTGAGCTAGAAACCCACACCTCCATGGACATGGTCTGGGAGGCGGCAGCAGGCTCTCAACCTCTATTCCTGGTCTTGCCACTAGAGAGAGACAGAGAGCCATGCTGCATTAGCATGGCCCACCCAAGAGCTACTGCACAGGTTCTTCATCTCATGCTGTCACCAGCCTGTGGCCAAAAGCATCCGAGCGCTCCCTTCCCTATGCCAACCACCCTGTCCCAGGAGAAGCCTTGGCTTCTAAAGAACAGCCCTTGGAGGACCATTTACCCAGAAGATCAAGCTCAGCCATCTCCAGTTATGGGGGGGATCCAACACAACTCCAGATCCTCATGTAGTCAGAGCACCTCTATGATGATGACACGGAGTTGCGAGGCATAGCTTAGTGACGGCCACAAATTGTGCTGAGGCCTAAGCATGTCACAGGCATGCATTTTTGAAGAGCGTTGCTGGCTGCTGGCTGAAGACAGAGGCTGTAGAGCTGATGCAAGAACATCTGATGGATGTGTTTTCCACTGGTGATGTGAACAAGCCATTTTAAGGAAACGCATTGATGGGGTTTTCATGGGGGAAATGGCTCAATCAGCTGTTTCGAGAGTGAGCAGAGAGAGGTAGTCTGAAGTCAGGGAGAAGCAAAGTCAAGGTGCACCTTCTAGGCTAACTGAATCTGAAATGCATGAGCTTTTGTGAGCCACCGCTCCCATCATCAGCTGCTATGAGCCATAGCATCATAGCGTTCAGAAGCTACGGGCCTTGCAATGCCAGCCGACCCATTTTGATTCTTGATCTCTTCGAGGCAGGACAGTCAACACCCACACATGCCCTGCTTTTTTCAGGGTGACTCCTTGTTGAGTGAGTCATAGGCGTTGTGGATCATGAAAGCTTATGCACCTCTGATTCAGTTGCTCTATAAGGTTCACCTTTACCTTGCCTTTGGTTTCAAAAACATGAACACGGTTCATTTCCATGAGAAACAAGGTGTCCATTCAGACTTTGTTGTTTCAATGACTTCTGTTAAAGACTCATAAAATCATAGAGAAGGGCTGGAGATGACCTCTGGAAGTCTTCTCATCCAAACCTCTGCCCGAGGAAGGATCATCTCTGTCCAAAAGCCCTCTACAAATCCTTGTCTATCCTACTCATAAAACCACACAATCAACCCTGATACACAGTGGCAAGGCCATAACACTCTGACATGTCATAGGTAAGGCAGGGGGACGTTTCCCCCCTTACACATAAAGGCAACAGGGGTTAGGGTTAGGGTTTCTTAGGGTTTTTTACCACCTGGCCAGGGGTAAAATTCCTTCCTGACCCCAAACATGGCAATTTGTCTGCCCCTGAGAGGAGTTACATGACGTTGCATTAGCCAGACCAAAGGTTTTCATGGTCCTAAATCAAAATTGTTTGTGCTTTTCATTCCAGGAATATCGCAAAATTAAATGTTCCCAATAGGAGTTGAAATGGCAGCAGCTCCTTCAGAATAGAAACCCCATTTTCTCAGCAGGTGTAACAGGGTGATTCAGTCTCCAGCTGTGGTTCAAGAGATAGTTTTCTTCCTGGTTCTGTCTTAATGTGGCCTGCTTTTATGACTTACAACTGGTGATAGTTTTTCTTAAAGCCCTTGCTCCTGCAGCTGAGTTGTTACTAGAGAATCATGGGTTTTTGCCTCTGTGGTTGCAAAAGAAAAGCTGCAAAAATATAAGCCCAGCATAGCCTGGAGGTGTAGAAACCAAAAGGCAAATGCATAGATCCACCCAGTGTACAATATAAAAGAAAATCTCATGGGTTTTCAGCCAGGCTCATGGGTTTGGGGCCTGATTCCTGGTTTTTCAGCATGTGACACCAGTGATAGAGCTAGTGTGCGATGCTGAAGGCAAGACATGTCGTAGAGACGTCTCCATGGGGCCGTTGTCCAAGATGAAGATGACGGAGCCCCACGGGGTGGTTGCAATGGTTGGGTCAGGCATGCGAACATCAGTTCATGTTAAGGGAAACTGGACATACCGGGGCTGTCACAATCACGGTGACTGCTCAAATATTAGCCTCAAGCCAAGTCAACAAGTGTCCGGGACAGTGAGTCGAGGTGTGTCAGCTGGTTACGTTTGCAAGGGATCAGAGCCAGTCCCCCTCCTTCGGTGATTTATATCTGCAACCTGCACAGGGTTCATTTTAAGCTGGAAACACTCCTAACAACTTTGTGAGCAGGGGCTGACGGGCCAAAGTCTTCACGGATTTTGCTGGCTACGTGCTGTAGCTCAGCTCGGGTCTATCATCTGCAATTCTCTGGGGATTGCTAGGGGCCAGTTTGGCCTCATTGTAACTTAGAGCAGCCCCAGGGGCTACCCTAACCTACACTTAGGTTACAAGGGATTATCCGTCTTGGTGGAGACTGGAATGCCATGTGCGCTGCAGCTCCGACCCCCTCCCCCCGCGGCCCTGGGCCTGTCGAGGGAGACTGCAGCTGCTGGCTGGTCTACAGAGGTGGCATAAAGGGACTGGAAGGCGGGTGGGAAGCAGGGCCTGAGAACTACTCGCTGGAGCTGTTCACAAAGAGTTTCGAATAACAAATAAATTGGAGTGTCGCCGGATCTGCTGGAACTGGGGGTGGATTTCACCCCATAAGTGCTCCACTGTGAGTCGTTGGCCCCTTCTAGCAATCAAGCAGGGAGATGAATGCTCAGTACAGGGCCTCCAGCCTTCTCTTCCTTCTCCTCCTCCCTACCCCCGCGCTCGGATCTGGAGTCAAGCTTTTGCACCTCTTTCAGGCCCATCGCTGGCTGGATCCTGGCTGCGCATCGCGGATCATCATTAAAAATAACGACCTCATGATCTGGCCCTTGGATCAACGAACCAGATCTGTGAATCTCCTTCACACACCGGCAACATCATAGCCTCTGTAGAGGCTCTGCCAAAATAGGGAGAAGGGTCTGGGGTATAAATGAGATGCAAACCTTGGTAACGCCATTGGCTTGACAACAGATACAAGGTCATAGTCCTTCCAATGAGTTTCTCCCGTGTTTAGGCCAGTCTGAGATCAGAATCAGACCCATTGCTCCTGACTCATACCACCGAGGCATCCCAGGATCAGGTCCACTGGCTGGCATCTCATTCCTCCGGATTGACATTGGCATAAAGGAGAGGACAGCACTGCCTGCATTTTTCCCGAGCTCTATCTAACAGAGGAAAAAATCGCAACAGAATTTTTGGCAAGGCATTTATTTATCCCTCTCTATATTTTATGTCTCTGTTAATTAGATAATTAATCTTTATTGGTTCCTTTTATTTTTTATTGCTTGCCTCCCACCCCATCCCGCATTCACGCCTATCCTTCTTTGCAGGGCCTGTTTCCCAGCTGTTAGGCAATATTTTTCTAATAGAGTGTTTAAAAAGGAAATGTGGATACAAAGGGGGGGGAAACCTCCTTGAAAAATAATTTCAATTCTGTTACCAGCTAAAATAAAGCTGCAGCCGGGTAATAAAAAAAAGAAAATAGCACAATACAAGCGACAATAAAAATGTCATCTTTTACAATAAAAAACATCTCTTTTTTTTTCCCCTGACTTAGCTGGTTTGCATGAGATGTTTTCATTCCTGGATCTTGGCATGTCAAAAGGAGAAAGGACAAATTTCGACTCAGAAGACAAGAGAAGAAGAAAGAAAAGGAAAAGGTTTAAAAGACCAAAGGGAAAGGTATGCCCGAGAAGGAAAGAAGGAAAGAGGGAAAGAAAGGAAAAATTACCGAGAAAGCAGGAATTTAAAGTAGTAACAAAACCAGGGGGAGAAAGGAAAGGAAAGAATTAAAAAGCAAAGAAAAAGGAAGGTGGCACACCAGAGATGGAAGGCAGGAAAGAGAGAAAGAAAGAAAAACTGCAAAGAAAGAAAGGATTGAAAGTTGTAATGAAAGAGTGGAAGAAAAGGAAGGGAAGAACTGAAAAGGGCAAAGAAGGAGTGAATAGGTACATCAGAGCGGGGGCTCCTTCTCTGAGAGGAGGACGTGGAGGAGACACTCTTCTTTGGACAGCCCCTGGCTGGGTTGCTCTGTACCGAACCTCAGTGCCCTCTTCGGCGCACTGGGTTTGGATTCACGTGAGACGACGTCCGTCTGCTCTGCACCATCCCGAGAGGCCAAGGGGAGTGCGATCTACCCCAACATCTTCCTGCTGGGTTGGGATAAGATGGTGACCCTGAAAAGCTGCAGGACCCGGCTCATGAGAGCCGGCTAGGACGATGGCCTCCACCTCTTCCAGTTCCTGGTCCAGGAACGAGTCTCCTTCGAGTTTGCACACTGCCCCTTTGGCCCAGTTTGTGCTGGGCCATTGCGGAGGGGTGGTGGAAGATGGCCAACTAGTTTTTCCAGCTATTTGAGCTGGTCTAATCAAAGATATCAGATTTACCCAAAGAACCTTGTCTGCCTATGTGCTTAGATCAACACGACTACAACCAACACCCTGAGCGCATGGAAGGCATTGGAGAGGGTGCTTTGAGCTCGAGCTGGAGCAGTCGTGTGACAACAGCCGTGTCCCTCCCATGGAGGGACCTCTGCCCATTGGCACTGCCCACCTTGGCTTCTAGCGTTATATTAAAGGTCTCAAAGTACCAATAAATCAAGGAGAGAGAAGGAAGGAAAGAAAGAGAGAAAGAAAGAGCAAGCGCCAAGAATCCGAGACCCCCTCAGAG
This sequence comes from Crocodylus siamensis, assembly GCF_052110815.1. Classification (NCBI taxonomy): domain Eukaryota; kingdom Metazoa; phylum Chordata; order Crocodylia; family Crocodylidae; genus Crocodylus; species Crocodylus siamensis. The sequence goes on from NC_143400.1 coordinate 7,402,477, forward strand.
GAAGAAAAGCCGCTGCTCTTTCGCTCCGGATGAAGTCATTACAATTCCCAATGGCCGAGCTGCTGCTAATTAGTAACCCCTGTTTATCATGTGGTATTGGGGAAGTGCATTTGAATACATTAGTGATATTTGTGTGGTTAATCCCAGGCGTGCCTGGCTGCTGTTTGCTCGCCGGTGGGGGGGATTAGGACCTGTTTGAATTGAAAAGCCATGGAGGCACCGGCTGCACCTGCCGTCCCACGGCCTAGCAGGGAATGGAAGGAGCGCTGAGCTAGCAGGACCCTGTGATAGAAATGTGTCTCCAATCTGTCTCTTTCTATTGATCTTCTTCTTGCAATCCGCTGAAGCCAGGGCCTTTCGCTAGCCCCCCTTCCTCCTCCCCGTCAGCACGCTCAGCCAGAATGAGAATGCATTCAGCCTTGTTCAGGAGCTCCAGGGGTCGGATCCCAGCTCCTGCCTGCCAGGGTAGACTGGGAATCATTCACCCAGGACCAGGCAGGGGATGTGTTGTCCAAGGGGCACAGCAATGGCAGCTAGCATGACTGGGTCTAGGGTACCATGGTGTCCAGTCTTCCTCCAGTTTGGTTTGGGTGAAGGGAGTGATGGTGTTATAGTGTGGGTGCGCTATAGGCAGAGTGGTCCAAGGGGTAGTTCACCACCCTGGGGTCAGGACCTAGGGTGATCCCAGTTTTGTCCCTTGCTTCTCACTATTTGGGAGGAGACTCTGTTCCCTTATGCATGCTGGTAAAAGCCGTGGGGAAACCAGCTGCTGTGGGGCCACGTAGATACTCTGGAGGACTCCGGTGTGGAGAGAACTGCCCCATGTGAGTAGGGAGCAGGCCTACCAGCTCTGTGCACGTGCTATATTAAATACGCAGGCGTGACCACCCAGTCCTTGGCCCTGGGCATCAGGGTCCCTATTGCAGGGGGAGTTGTCACCCCCTCTTATGGTCAGCGGGTGTGACCACAGGCTGTTTATCCACTGATTTCCAGCCTCACAAAGAAAAGATGACAACTCCCGCCTGCAGCAGTGAACCTCTGGCTGCTGCTCCTGCGCTGTGCAGTGCCACCACCCAGGGCACCATGTGCTGGTGCCACGTCTGCCCTCCTTGCTGCTAGAGCCACAATAGGCTGCAGGGACAGGAATCTCCATTCCCTGAGCTCCAGTCCAGCACCCCCCATCATAAGCACATAAGAAATGGCATTTACTGGATCAGACCCTAGGTCCATCTTGCCCAGTCTCCTGTGTCACACGGGGGCAGAGAGCAGAGGCTGGAAGGGAGAGTGACTGGGTCTGACCAGGACTTCTCTCCTGTTCCTCTCCGACTCACAGCCTCCAGCACTGAAGGTCCAGGACGTTCTGATGCAGAGGCCGTGCCCCTCGGTCCCACGCTCAATAGTGACCGATGCCCCTTTCCTCCAAGAACACGTCCAGTCCCTTTGTGAATATGGCCAAACTCTCAGTTTCCACCACATCCGGTGGCCCCAAGCCCCACGCTTTAATGATATGCTGGGTAAAGAAGAACTACCTTTTGCTGGTTTTAAGCTCCTAGTTTCATGCTGTGACCCCTAGTTCTTAGATTGTCTGAGAGAGTAAATAATAAACTCCTATTGACTTCCTCTTCACCATTTAGTATCTTGAAACCCCTTTGCATGTCCCTCCCCCTCAAGCATCTCCTTTTCAAACTGAACCAGCCTGGGCTTTTTAGTCTCTTCTCATCTGGAAGCCCCTGCACCACTAATCACCCTTGTTGCCCTTCTCTAGTTTTTCTCCATCCTTGTTGAGGTGGGAAGACCAGAAATGAGCAGAGGATTCAAGGTGTCCCCTCACCTGCCCATCATTATGCTACTGATCAAATATTTGTTGGAAAAGGGACTAGAATTCGTGTTTCTCTTCTCTCTCATCCGGGCCAGAACCAGCAGGTTGGAGAGGCATTTCCTCTTTCTTTCCCTCTCCCTATCTGGCCCAATAAGCTGTGCAAAGTAAGAACGCTTTAATTCAGGGGCGGGCAATTACTTCGAAGGGCAGAGGGCCACTTACTGAGTTTTGGCAAGCCATCGAGGGCTGCATGGCAGGCACCCAGGGGCAGATAAATATTAATTTTCTAAATTTTTCAGGGGCCTCGCGGGCCAGATAGAATGGCTTGGTGGGCCGCATCCAGCCCGCGGACCTCATTTTGCCCACCCCTGCTTTAATGGAAGGGAAGGTGTGATCTCCTCACCCACCCGCTCTACTGATTGAGAGCAAGGAGCCACGTGTTCATATCCCTTCAAGTAGAGAGATTTGAATCCATGGGTGCTGCACCCTAGGTGAATGCAGAAGCTGGAAGGGAGGGAAGTCATGGCTTACCTTCCTGCTGTGTTTTAGGAGGGGCCGAACAGGGTATCTGGACCCTGAGAACTGCTGCCGGATCCAGCCCCACAGGCTGGGGAGCTCCTAGTCTGCAGAGCCCCATGGGACAACATGCAGCTGCTTGGCACTGTCACGGTGGAGGCAGTCCTGGGTATTCCCAGGAACAGATATTTTGGCATGCAAGGGACTCTACCGGCAGTAATGGGGACCCCACAGGGACTCGTGGGACCTCCAGGCCCAGGCAGCAGCTGATAGAGGGGTTCTGGGGACCTTTGTTTTGGGGGTAGGCATCTAAAGCAGCTGTGGCTTGCTCAAGGCCTGTGGAGGGGCTTGATCTTGAACCTGGGCCCAAAAAGTCATAGCCCAGTGACGTCCCACCAGACCTGCTATGTGCTTCCACAGCCCTGGGCTCCATCGGCCTCAGTCTCTGGTCGTCAGGAGCGGGTTTGGAGCCTCACCACCCTTAGACAGCAAATGCCCACCCTGTTCACTGGTGGAAAGCCGGCTCGCAGTGGGGTGGGTGACTTGGCCAAGCTTGAAACTGGACCTTCAGTGCTGGAAGTTGCCTCACATCCCTTGCCCTCTGGAGCCCCCCAGCCTATTGAAATCATATATACCCACCCTTTTGATGCCCCCCTAAAACCCAGCTCAGCTTGACCCCCTCACTCCAGAAGACATGAATGGGGCCTCCCATGAAATAGGGTGCTGGTCAGCCTAACAAAGGGGTGGAAAAGGGGTTGGTTGAGAAAGGAGGGGTATTTGTTCTAGCTTCCTGAATACGGAGGAAACCCCCTTGACTACAGTGGAGACAATCCAGATTTACCTGGATCGTCTTAACCATGAAGACCGTGCACTTATCCACAGCGGGGGACTGGAACGTGCTGCTTATTCCTTGTGAAAAACAGACAGGCCACATAAAACACACCTGAAGAGATGCCCTGCTCAGACATTAGTGCCATAAAATTTCCTTGTAAAAGGTATGGGGTCCAGTTCATCCCTGGCATAACACCATGGGAGTTAGTGAAGCCTTGTAGGCACACGTGATATGTACTTTCACTCATGCACACACACACACGACACCAGAGATGTTATATTGTGGCAGCTGTGACAGGCTGGACTGGTCGTGGTGGTGGATGCTGGTACCTTGCTCACCCGCTGCTTATTCAGCTGCTTCAGTGCATACACCTGTGCTTGCTCTGAGAAAAGCAGAGAGGCACGCATCCAGAAATCCTCCTAACTTCACCCCACTCCTCTCCTGAAAGTTTATATTGCCCTGGCACACACGTGTGCAGCCAGAACACACACTCACATGCACAAGCAGGCTACACATTATGTTTATTCTTAATTCCCCTGCTGAGAAAGGGCCTTACAGGCCAATGAGCGGGATAGAAAGAAACGGGGGGTGGAAAAAAGAGAGAGAGCGAGAACACTCTTTAGCTTAGTCTAGTTATACATCTCCTCAGCTGCCTGGACAAGTACAATCAGATGGGTTTTTCCCTCTTCCCATAAATATACCAATTGAATTCCGAGTGAAAAACGTCGATCAATTTTTAGGAGAAAAATATGACTGTGCAGTAAAGGGCCACTGGCGTGTGAAAAACAGAGGGAAAAGGGTGCTTTACTTTCAGATCACCTGAGAAACTTCCTTTCATTAACAATTCTCTTTCAGTAGTATGGTTGCATAGCAATATCCATATGTAAGCAGATACACAGACATACAGTAGACATAAATACTCTATCTATTTATCTATCTATCTATCTATCTATCCCCTTATTCCCCTTATCTGGCTATCTCACACACCCAGCCAACGACTCACCTATCCATGGCCATCTGGGCATCCCCACTATCTATACGGTATGGGCATATAAGTTTGCCCTTTCAATTCCATGCAATTACACTAAGACACTAAGGATGAATTTGACTCTCTATGTATTATAACGACAGATGTCACGACAAGAGAGAGAGAGAGAAAGAAAAAAGGCTTTTCTTTCAATTGTGTTGGAGTAGGTGCCGTAATAGCTGCTGCTGCATTGGAGTTATTACCTATTATGCATGCACGTATTCAAATGTAGGCATATATGGAAATGTTCCATCCCGGCTGTTTTGCCAAGGTGTCTGCACCTGTTTTTTTTGTGTAAAGGAAAATAATCAGATGCAGGTGTTTACATTTGTGCATGGTCCAGAGGAGAGAGGAAAAAAGAGAAAGCCTGGGTTGATTTATAGGAGGGATTCTTGTTCATAAATCTCTGGGTGATGTATATTTTTAAATGAGTGCTAGAGTGGTGTTTCATGTTAACATTCCCCTTTTATTTCTTCCCCCCTTTTCTTCTTCATGCAACACAATACAAGCAGAATTACGGCGCGAAATGTTCTCGGGAGAGGGTGGGCCTGTCAAGATGGTGGAATATCCAGCATAAGTCTTAATGGGGCTTGTTCGCTCCACCAGCGCTAGGCCAGTGTGCCCCAGCCGGGGGGCAGTGGTCCCGTTGTCCATTCTGGATTTACACCGCTGATTTCCAGGGAGCCGCCCTGATGTACAGCAGCTGGGATCTGTCCCCGCTGCCTGCGACGAGAGAATCCAGCCCCCAAATTGAGATTTATGACGAGGAGGGAAATTTGCAGACTCCCCCCCCCTCCCCCCCGCCATCCCCAGCCTGGTGTGTGTTTCAGATCTGGTGAAAAGGGAACATTTATTGATACCGGGGAGGGGGTTAGGGCAGGCTGGCGGGAGGTCACCAGGCGTTTTACGAGCCTGCAAAGAACGACCGAGGGTTGCTTTAATTTTTAAAGGCAAATTTGATGCCAGTTGATCCCAGTGCAAATCCCCATTCACCCAGGGCTACTCTGCACTGTGCACATGAGAACTGAGCCCTACCGCACACATAATACAACCTGCCCTCTGAGATGTCATTTATTCCTCCTTTTTCTCTCAATTTCTTACTTGTGCATTGCCACCACCCCTTCTTCCCTCCTGATTTTACACCATCTTGTAGCCCTCAGAGTTGCAAGGGATTGGAGCAACATTTTGGTCCATGGTCCATATCCCAGGCTGCTGTGCTGTCAAAAAGCGGGTGAATGGGCCTGAGACTAGAGCTGGGTTAGACATTTTTCAGTGAGACAGGATTTTCCGGCCCAAAGAAATCCAGATTCCCTGAAACCAATATTGTTTCACAAGAAATGGCCAGTGTCGATGATTTTTTTCCTCCCTTACATTCAGTATTTGGGAAAAAGAAGTTTCAATGGCCCTGAAATTTTCATTTTCGTATTGGTCCAATGACAAAGGTGCAAACTGGCTTTTCCCAGGTCTGAAGGTCTGTTCATTCAGAAACTCAGGGTAGAACAAATACACCTACAAAATGGCCAAGATCATTTTTTATTTCATTTTTTGAAACTTTTCGGATCAAACCTTTTAACTGACTCAAGGCTTGTCTTGGGTGGGGATGAGTTTGATAAAAATGCTTGTGATTTCAAATTTTCATCCTGGTTTCAGAGCGGAAAAACATTGGTGCTGTTTTCCCATAGGATGGGGATTTTTTCCCCCCTCTGTTTGGGGCTACCTGAAACCAAGCATGCCGTGAAACAGAATTCAGATTCCCTCTCCATAGGATTTCTCTGACTTGGGAACAGAGCAAGGCAGGGACAAAAGGAACCCAAATCTTCCCAGATATGGTTAAAAATCCAGTTTAGGAAGAAGTGAGTGGTGCCAGAGAAGAGATCTGAGCTGGCATGTGCGCAGTGGGACACAGTGCTTTATTCTCAGCCCTGCCTGAAGCAGAGGGCTGAACCTCTATCAGCACTGCCGGCGTTGATCCCTGCACATCAGCGGAGACAAACCCAGTGCCGATCATACCTAGGCGTATGGATCAATCTATTTATGGCCCCACATCTTGCTGTTCCCGTTCCTGTCTACGGCGATTTCACAGCCGGTGCTGTGGCTTAGTAAATCCGTGAATGGCGACTAGCGCTAGGGACTAGGGACAATTAATGGGGGGGGCTGCGACTTTATTTCTCTAATGCTGGATATAATGAGTGTGGGTAAGGGTGGGAGACAGAGAGAAAGGGAGAGAGGGAGAGTGACAAAGAGAGAGAGAAAGAGATGGGAGTGAGAATGATGAATAGAAAGGAAGAATGAGACAGATGGAATGAGAGAGACAAAGAGGAGGAAAGAATCGGAGAAACAAAGGGATGGAGAGAGAGGAGGACAAAGGGGAAAAAAAAGAAAAATGAGAGGGAAGGACAGAGAGGGAAAGAGAACAGAGAAAGAGAGCCGCAGAGGAGAGGATGGAGGGAAGAGAGCCGTGGTGCTTTGGGGGAAAGCTTTGTCCTTAAACATCCTGCTGCAAGATTGAACCCGGCAAATCTTCCTTTCTCTCCTTCCTTCCATCTTCCATACCACCCCCCCCATCTGAATAATTAAGTCATCTGGATTCCTATGATTTACCATTTCCAATGATAAATAGTCGTTACAGGAGTTAGCCAGTTGGCAGATCTTTAGCTCCAAGTTATAATTTGTCAAACTGCCAGCAGATTCATGTTTTATGCTAATGAAGGCAGACTTATTGACTCAGGGTTAGTCAATGACCAGGTCAGCCCTGTCCTCAGGCAAGGCAGAGGTCAAAAGGGCAGAGGTGAAAGGAAGAGTAGGCCTGTATGGATTTTCTGGACGGCAGCTGGAATTTTAGAATAAAGCTCGTCCCTGACGCAGAAGGACGAACCGTTGCAGCCGGCTCAGGTGCAACGGCCTCGATTCGGGGAGGGGGACGGGGACGAGGCAGAGACAAAAGAATGAAGACTCAGTCGCGCCTTTCACAAAAGGGCCTGCGTGTTTGACTTTGCCCGCGTTTTCCTTGCAGATCTTATGATTTTTGGAACGCCTTTTCTTCCTCAAGCATCAGCCCCCGGAGTCCTGTGATTAGCAGGAATTTCCCCCCCCGCTTTTTTTTAATGTCGATCACAGTCAGGTTTTCGCTCAGTGGAAGGCCTGGAAATGTGACTGTTGAAGGCAGATCTACACCCCCCCCCCAAAAAAAAATCTTCAAAATTGCATGATTTTAAACCAAATGCAATGATTTTTTTCAATGCATGGGATTCAGGGGGTCTGGGCGGTGAGCTAAGCCGCCCACAGCAGCTCAGGTGTTAGCAGTGAGCGCCCCTGATCGTCCGCGGTGAACGCCAGGCCACCGGTTCCTGGTTCCATCACGCACGGCTGGGCTCCAGGGAGGAAACTGAAGCACGAGATGGGATGAGAAGCACTAATTGCACTCTTCAGTCCCCCAAACTCAATGCAGCAAGACTAGCAGCATGAGAGGAATCTCTGCACGATCTCCCAGCATCAGCCTCTTTGCTTTCTGCAGGGATCGGAACAGATTACATGTGCCTTCAGATGTTTCCAATTTCATCCACTTTAAAGCAAAATACAGATTTTTTTTTTTTTTGTAGAGGCCTCTCCTCTCCCCACGGATGCCACCAGTTGGCTCCTGTGAAAGCCATCTGCTAAAGGACGCTCCATTGTCACGGCCGGGGCACAATTTGCAATGCGGGATTGCAAGCTCTTTGGAGCAGGGATCACTATTAGGGATCGCTATTTGCTGTGTTTGTACCGCACCTGGCACAATGGAGTCCCCAGCCTGTCTCTGTCATCCTGTGCCGGTTAATGAATTAACGACACAACAACAGACTCAAAGGGAGACAAACTTTTAATGTTATTGTTCCACATATCCATTTTTCCTCCCTTAGCTCCCCCCTCCCTCCCCTAATCCTCACTTACATTTTTAAAGGCGACATAAATAAATAAATAAATAAATAAAGACATAAACCCGTATTTTCCTTCTGATAGTCCTAGCAAAGAAGAGGTAGAAATTTTGCAGTAGCTTCCTTCATTATCACGTGCCTTTTAAATATTCTCCAGCGTCCAAAGAAGCCTCATGCTCCATGCATTTGGCTGTATTCCTTGGGTTTAAAGCACCATGTGCCAGTGGTAACTAAACTTTGCAATTCTTAAACGTTCTACGCTATCGACTTCCCCCCCCCCACATTAATGCTAGATAATTTGTGATTCCACCAAATGCCTCAGTTAGCTTTATCTTTCCATGTGGAGTAATTAAAAAAAAAAAGGAGAATTTTTAAACTGGCACGAAGATAAAAATAACAGCACAAAGCAGCAGAAGTAAAAAAAAATTATAATAGCTTAAACATTCAAATGACAGTAGAAATGCTAATTCCACACGACTAGAATTTTGTAACGCAAAGATGAATAAAAAGAACATTTTTGGTAACTACACGTATTTGGTATCCTAGTTACAGTTTTACATTTTTTTCCCCAGCAAAATTGAGCACACTGTAGATTTAAAGCTTGGATTAAAACAGCAACAATTTCTAGAGATGTTCTGTTTCAAAACCCACCCATGCATGGCTTTTATTAACTGTTTTATCGCTGAATTGCAGTAGAAAACTAAGGTAAAGCCTGTCAGCGTAACCTTTGGTATTCTGTTAAATTTGGTGGCTTCAATGCATATTTTCAAACCACATACACGGCTAAAACACCTAATTACTTACAATGGCTAAGCCTCTTGTAATATGTGATCCTAGTGGAATCCAACTAATATCCTCCATCTACAAAAGGTCTTTGGTATTTATTAAATATATATCTAATAACAGGCCCATGGTAATGAAAATGAACGTGCAGATTATTTTCCCAGTGCAAGGGAACGTATATAAACTTTTTACAAGCATCAGTGGTCAGCCCTCCTGATAACAGTATAACAATAATGATAAAATGTGGGTACCCTTTTACACCTTCATTAAAGTTTTAAAAGGCTGGCTTCTAATCTCACTGTACTGGCGTTGTCCTTTGAAACGTCTCTAACCCTGCCCCTGGTTTTCTTTTTTCTTTTGTTTTGGTTTGCTTGCTGCTTTCTCTCCACACCTCCCTGCTGTAAATTTAAATCCACTCTTAATATGAAGTGCGTATTTCTTTCCAGCTGTAGCGAATTTAAACGTTAATGAAGAATCTCGGCAATGGGAAAATAAATAATACACTTCTAAGCTTTTCCTGACTGAAGTGCTTATTTATAGCATAATTATCACGTCCGTCGCATCACTCAGACGGCTTTTGAACCTTCCTTCCATCTTCTGTTCATTTATGGCAAATCTGCTTTTAGTGCAAAAAAACATCGCTCAGGAATGAAGGAAACATCATATTTCCTGACCAAATAACCATGTCAACACAAGGATTATATTGCATGCAGCTTGCTCCATATGCATTCATTAGAGACCGCTACGATTCTTTTCACTGATTCAAGGGGCTTGGGATCTGTTTGGTTAATATAATGCCAGAGAGGGGGACCGTCCCACCGTGGGGGTGCCATGTGCATGGCTCGGTGGCAGGCTAGAGATGGCACTGACACATCAGGGACAATCTGATCACCCTTGCAGTTCCCTATTGCTATCTTAGGGGAGAAATGCTGAGTTCAGTGACAACCCCCGCCCCAAACCTGGGTCTAAAAAGAACATTAGTGGCTTTAGAAGTATACCATGTTTCACCTCAACAGCATGTAATACACGATGCTGCATCTTTCCTAGAAATACTTCTAGGAGACGATGGCCCCAGCACAGCAAAATGGGAAAGCTTGGCAACAGAGCTGAAAAGGGATCGTTTTCCAAAATAAAGATCGCCCCAAAAAAATCATTCCTCCCGCCCCACAAAAATTAAACATCCGAGCAATGTTTCTGAGTGAAAGACATCATTCCTCCCCCCCTCAAAAAAAAAAAATTAAAAATTGCCAATACAGTTTGTTCAAAAACAATGCAGTCAAACTGTTTGGTGCAAAAGTACCCCAAAGTGTCTCCAGACAAAAATCACAGCAGGGAACTGCTGAAGAACTGATCATAAAAAAACAAGGGAATGGAGTTCTCCTAAACTTTTGAGCTCTATTTTGGGGGATAGCTATTCCTGACAAAACTTTTCCTCTAAATTTACAATTCTTCTGTTTTTTGACTGGCATTGTGTGACAAATTCCCCCCACCCCCTCCCCCCCAACCCATCTCTGCTACATCATTAGCTGACTATCACAACTACAGCATTTCTGCTTAGGCAGCATTTTGGGGGTTTTTTTTGTAATCTGCTTTAGGACTTAGCTGGGGCAATTTGCTTTAATGGGATGCCCATTATTTCTGCATTTGCACTTGCTGAAGGAAAGCTGGTTTAGAAGCACCAGGAAAGCCCCCAGGTGGGAGCCTGGGAACTGCAAGAAATGCTTTTAGAGGGCATTCCCCCTCCCCGCCACCCCCAAAGTCCTTTGCAAGCTTTGGCAGGAGCCAAGCTCTGCGAGAAGCAAGCTGGATGCAAAGAGGCTAAGTGGTCCTGATGGACTGGTGTCTTTCTGGTGCTTTTTTTTCCCTCCACAAGGTGAGAAGAAAAGTTCCAGCACTGCAGAAAGTCCCAGAGGCCCCATCAGATGGGAGGGGTGGTGGCCTCCTGGCTACGGCTAGGGGAGATGGCTGGGGATGTGATGTCCGATTTATCAGAGGGGGACTCGTGTCCGCGGTAGCTGGATGCCCCCCCAAGGAGACCCTCCTTCTCCCTCTTCTTCTGCTTCATCCTGCGGTTCTGGAACCAGATCTTCACCTGGGTCTCATTGAGCTGCAAGGCCGAGGCGATCTCCACCCGCCTGGCCCGGGTCAGGTACTTGTTGAAGTGGAATTCCTTCTCCAGCTCCGTCAGCTGCTTGGTGCTGAAGTTGGTCCTGGGAGAGGCTCCATGGGTCTCCCCAGCAAAGCTGCAGTCCCTGATCTTTGCTGGGGACAGAGAGGGAGAGGCACTTCAACACACGGAGGTTAATGAACAGGTCTCCCACTTCTCTACTGCACATGGACAACACACGCATTGCTTTCCTCAAGCAAGTCCAATACTACACGCATCTACACACACCCATCCTCTTCCTTTCTAATAGAGGCCCAGATTCCTTTTGAAAAATTTATTCCTATCATCATATATGCCCATATTCAGGGCATGCAAGCTACAAGTCATTGGCTGGATAATGTAAATTATATTATGTATGCATTATGCAAAATAATCAGATGTACTACTGCTTTTCTTTATATACAGGCAAGCATATAGAGGCATGTGTATGTATATACACGTGTGTATGTGTGTGTATAGATATGTGTGTGCAAATATATACACATATGTATACACATACACACATATCTATACACACACGCACATAATTATATTATTTTATATTATACGCACATACATACATATTATACATATATTGGGATATTATATATATACATTCATACAAACACACATATATACACACATATGTATATATACAGATACACACATATATGTGTATACACATATATGTATGTGTGTGTGTGTGTGTGTCTGTGTGTGTGCACACACACACGAGTGTATTTGTATATAGGGCATGTGAGTGTATAATGATACACATCCATATTCATATATGGATAGTTTTCACTGTATACACACACACACACAATTATTTTCCTCTGTACAGCAAGAATTACCCAGACACCGCTACACATCGGCATGTGTGCATGTTACAGACACACTATGCATATACATACACTGCACACAATTACTGTTCACTATACAGAACAAAAAAGGAATATACATACCAACATAGGTATGCATATGCACCCATGCACCTATTTTTTATTATATGCCTCCATATTCATATAGCTATGCTATGCATTATATATTAATGATATATGGTGTATCTCAAACATGGCATACCATGATAATTTTATTAGGCTGAGCTACTTATAATGGATATTAAGATATACAAGATGACGGAGCCTCTCTGAGGCTTTCTGGATAAGGAGGGATATAAAAATAATCATGATAACAAGAACAATAGTACGGAATATAGGGATAAGGATAACAGCAACATATGTGCACAGATGCATGCATATACACGTGCACATGTGTGCACAGATGCATGAACACACATACACATGTGCACAGATATGTGCACAGATGCAGGCACATGTTTCCACACATGCACGCACATGCACAATATATGTGCACAGATGCACGCACACACATGTGCACACACACAATGAGCACATAAATGAACAAATGTGCACAGATGCATACACAAGCATAGGCACAACACGTGCACAGATACACACACACACACACACACACATGCACACTTGTATGAGCATGACACATGATGATGGGTGCTCTGCTCCCCCCTACTGCTGCCCCACATCCCCCTACGGGTCTCTGCTGGGCAGGAGGATTTGTGTGTGTGTGGGCGGGGCTTAAAAGCTTTCCACCCAGCCAAGTTTGCCGTGGGAGAACACAGCAGCTACAGAGTTAAATTTTTTGGGGGGGGAGGGGTTGGCCTCCCCTGGAAGGCTAGTTGGGGGTGGTATATATGTGTGTGCACACGCACGTGGAAGGGGGTTGTAGCTTGCCTACACGTGAGTGTGCATAGGCATGTCAGAGCGTGCGTGCTGGATGTGTGCAAATGTATGTGTGCACATGTGAGTTAAGGGTGGGGCTGCGTGTGTGTAGCATGGATCTGGGCACGTGTGCGCTGGTGTACCTGTAGCCATGTGGGTGCACAAACATGTGTGTACAGGGGAGGGCTGCGCGTGGTGTGTTTCTGTGCACGTGTGTCTGCCTGCGTGTGGGTGAGAGGCCAGGGCTTCGTAGGGCGGTCTACATGGGGCAGTGCACACGTGTGTAAGGCGTGTCTGCCTCTGCCAGCGTGTGCACGTGCGCAGTTGTGTCTGCATGCACAGACATGTCTATGCGTGTGCATGCATGTGTGTGTACCCCCAACACTTTTGTTGCACAGGCGCTGGGACTTTCCCGGTTGGAGTTACTGGGCAGTGTTTTTGCAGAGAGGCTTTTAACACTGGTTCAACATCAGCTCCCCCCACCTGCATCTACCGTCTCCTCCCACCTCCCCACGCGTGGGACTCCCAACACTTTCTCTGGACCCGCGGGGCTATGCTGCCTTGCCCCCTCCCCAAAACCCACCAACAGTAGGAGCTATTTAAGTCTTTCTCCCTGGCTATGAAGTGCACTGACCCCCTCACCCCCCAAAAAAGCAACAACAAAAAAAGCCCCCCCCCAACAACAACAACAAAAGACATTGCTGTCCTTATTTGCCTTTTATTTTCTGGTCGTGCTAGTTTTGCAAATGATCCACCAACGGTGTCTAGGCTTGGATTAAAAAAATGCAAAAATGAGGGGTGGGGACGGGACTGCTCCATAACAGCAAAACAAGTAGCAACAATGTCATAGATAGATAGATAGATCTGCCTGAGATACACAGATATATAGATGTGTATGATCTAGATCTCTCTGGCTATATATCGATATATCTAGTTACATGTATCTAGCTATAAATATCTATATATCTCTATATCGATATATAGAGATATATAGATAGATATCTAGATCATATATATCAATGTATCTCTCTTAGCTATCTTTATCTAGATACAGATATAAAGGTATAGGTATCTATCTATCTATCTGTATGGGGGCGGGTGACGATTCGGCGCTTCCCCTCCCTGCCCCGGAACAATACGAGGCGCGAGGTGGCGATGGGACAAAGAGGATCCCCTTCCCCCCTCCAAAAAAAAAAAAAGGAAGGGGGGAAAGAAAAAAATAGCCTGGAAATAACGGGATCGCGACGCCGTTGCCTCTATTATATTACTATTTTGTGCAGCTTTTCTCGCACCCCCGGGGGAAGTTTCTGGGTGCAGATCTAGAGAGAAGGGGAGTGGGGGAAGTGCACCAAAGTCCAAAGGCCCTCGCTGCCCCCCTGCAAAGTTTCAAAGTGGTTTTATTCGCAGAGCAAAGGCTGCAAGGTGTCTGCTCGCAGCTCCCACCGCTTCCAGGTCCTCCGGGAGCAGCGATGCCGGGTTTCAATCCGAATTAGATGCCGTGAGTGAACACTGCCCGCGTGCGCCGGGAGCCCGCCCGGGCTCGCCCCGGCCCGGCCCGGCCCCTCCAGCGCGGCCACTTGCGGGAGGGCCAGTGCGGCGCTCCGGGGCCCCGAGCCCCGGCTCCGCCCGCACTTTGCAAGGGGAGAAATACAGGCATCGGGGGAGAAACTTTGCAGGGACATTGCATTGTCGGTGTTCGTGTCATTAAAAGTTGGAGAGATCTAGATCTGGTTATCCACGGCTATAGCCACACGCACAGCTCCCGGTGCACGGCGTGGCGGACAGTTAGCAGAGAAAACAATCTCGAGGAGGAGTACTCATGCGGTTTTTTTAAGGATTATTACCGATTTCTTTCGGAAAGATTTAGGATTGCTTATGGATTTCTCTAGGCTTGCTTATGGAAACCTTTAGGGTTTCTTATACATTTCTTGAGGATTACTCATGGATTTCCTTAGGGTTGCTTACGGAGATCTTTAGGGTTGGTTATAAATTTCTTTAGGGTTGCTTATGGAAATCTTTAGGGTTGCTTACGGAAATCTTTAGGGTTGCTTATAAATTTATTTAGGATTGCTTATGGAAATCTTTAGGATTGCTAAAGGACTACATTCTTTAGGACTACGTATGGATCTAGGATTACTTAGGGATTTCTTTTATTACTGCTTATGGAAATCTTTAGGATTACCTATGGAACTACTTAGGATTGCTTATACATTTCTTGCGGGTGATTTGGGGATTTTGGATTACTTCTGCGTTTCTTTAGGCTTGCTTCAAGCAATCTTTAGGATTGCTTACACATTTCCTTAGGATTGCTTGTGGAGCAAAGCTCCGGATGTACTTGGAAGTTGGCGAGGCATTTGCAGTGACCCACCCCTAGTGCTTTTCTCGACACCTCCAGAACATGGCTAACATGTTGCTGAAGAAAGTTAGAAGCAAATAATCACAATAATAATAATAACAACAATAATAATAATCATAAAAGTAATAGTAACAGTAGTTGTAGCAGCAGCAGCAGCAACATCCCGGGGGTTTGCTAGGCAAAAACTCCGGGTGAGTTGTGCAAACGCACCGACGTCTTTTTCTCTTTTCTTTTTAGGGAGAGACCAAAACTTTCCCAGCGGCATCTCCGAGCCCGCAGCCCGCCTCGCGAGGCCCGCCGGGGTCGGGTCGCGGGATGCATCGCACGCCTGCTTGGCGAGCCCGGCCGAGGGGCGAGCGGGTCCCTGCTCAGCCCAGACCGCGGGGAGCTCGCTTCTTGCTTGCGGGCAGCCGGCAAAGAGATGGGATTCCCGCGCCCACAAAAGCAAGAGCCTGGGACCCACCCGGCCACCGCCAGCCCCCCGAAGCCCCGGCTCTGGGCCGGCCCCCGCCCCACCTCCCGCCCCCCGAAGGAGCGGGAGCCCCCGGCGGCCCGGACGCACCTGGCCGGGGCGGGTTCCTCTGGAGTCTCATCCATTCAAAAGTTGCTCCCGCGGCGTCCCGGGAGAGGCGGCTCCGCGGGTCCCCGCGCCCCGCCGGGCCGCGCTCGGGGGCGGCGGGGCGGGCGCCGGGGGGCGGCGGGAGGCCGGGCCGGGGCTGGCCGGGCCAGCGGCAGGGCTGCGCCCCCCAGCCCCGCGCGGGGTGCGGGTTCATGGCCCGCCCATGCCAGGCGGGACCCGCTGCCCCTCTGCAGAGGCGCGGGGGAGGACCGGGCGGCTGAGACGGGGATCCCGTGGCAACGGGGATCACGTGCCCGGCTCCTGGCCAATGGCCAAGGTTCACTGCGAGGGGGACTCGGATGAGCTAATGGCAGCAATTTGTAACTTTCAGGCTCTCTCCGGGCAATCGCGGCGGGGAGACGCGGGTGGCGCCGCGGGCGCGGGGCATGCCCCCGGCCCCCGGTAAGTGCGCCCGCCCCCGCTCGCAGGGCAGCCCCCGCCCCGCTCCCGGGGTTGGCGGAGCCTCCTGCCGGCGGCAACTTTCTGGGGGCCGTGGGATCCCGTGGGGGTGCGTGAAAGCGGGGGGAGAAAACTTGAAACATGGAGGAAAACACGCGGCTGCTCGGGGGTCCCGTAGCCCCGGTCAGGAGTGGGGGGCGCCGGGTCAAGACTGCCCAGCCCTGTGGGGAGCCGCTGACCGCGGGGGGAGGAACAGCCCCTCCCCGAAGGGCCTGGAGTTTGTTTGTTTGCTTTCTTCTCTCGCTTGCTTTCCTATAGCTGACTTGGAGCAACAATTGTGCGGCCGGTTTCAGGTTGGTTAAGCCGTCTAATGCTCTTGAGGAAAGGGAAGGTCTCTCTGCAAGGTCACCCGCAAACGGGCGTGGAGGGCGGAGTGCTGGTCCGTGGTCCGTGGTCCGAGCAGGGTTGCCACTGCCACGTCCTGCAGGACTCCTAATTCGCCATCTGTGCTCAAGTGACTGCAGCCGCCATGCCAGGGGCGGTCGTGAGGACCTGTAAGGCAGCTCTTCAGACAAAAATATTCCAGGATATTGGGGGGGGGGCAGGGGGATGCTTCCCCTTCTCCCATCTAAGCTGAGTTCACAAAGCGTATGTTCTTATATAGTTTATATAGTCAGCCTATAAGGTGCACATCTACCCTGCCTCTTTCTCAAAGCCACATTCAGCTGCTCTGGATATCTTCTCTCCCCCCACCCCAACTTTTCTTTGTTGCTTTATTAATAAAGGAGGTGAAGTAGTAAAAGCGATTGATAGTGTCTCTTTTTTTTTTTTTCCCCTTCTCAAAGGTAAATCTCCTTTGGAACAGTAAGTGGATAAGAACAAGTTATTACTAATTATTACCCAGCTTTCCATCTTGGTAACTTTACAGCCAGGTGGATTCAGTTTTAATTTAAGTGGAGGTGGATGTATTGGGTGGCTTCAATTACAAATTAGGAGAATGGAGAGAACAAGTTATGGTTTCTTGACTGATACGGGTTTTTGAAATGCATTTATGTGCTTGTGCGCATGCGCATGTGACATATATATATATGTCTGTGTTGTGTGTGTGTGTGTATATATATATTGTGTGTGTGTGTGTATATATATATTGTGTGTGTGTGTGTATATATATATGCATGTGTGTATACATGAATATATGCATGTGTATATATGGGTATATGTGAGTGTGTGTGTGTATGTGCATCTATGTGTATGTGTATACACACACACATTTAATACAGTGATCCTCAAATTAGTCTTTGGGAAAAGTCCATTTTTTCTAGGACTGTTTTGAAACCGTTTAATACATGATGCTGCAGAGGTTTGGGTTTTTGGTTTTTTGGAAGCCAGCAGCCTTTAGAGATATGTAAAAGGATGTTCTGTATGAATTTTGACTGAAAAAAAATTGAACCCCAGCTACAGGCAAATACATGCATGAAAAAACTCAACTCCTGAAGCACTCAAACTGGTGTTTTCTTTCCAAATTGCTATTCCAGGCACGTAACACCGAGCCGAAGGATGCTGCATCCAAGAAATATTAATCTAAATTACTATTAATAAGGGACAGCTACAAGTTAATTGGTATTAAAATAATTCATTTCAATTTGTTAATATTAAATGAACAGAGAGCACTTTTGCTTAAAACGCGCTCTTGTTCTGTCTTTCCTGGTAGCTGAAAAAAAAAATTCTCTGCAAAGAGACTTTTCCTAGCAATGGAGATTTTATTTGGGGTTTGGTTTGAGTGCCCCTGCCCTTCCCCCATGCCCCATCAGAAAACCCCCGGGTCTGATGATGGCAGAGCACAGTTCCCAAACTCACCTGAACGACTAGAAACCGGAGCAGAATTTGAGGTGGGCCCCTGTGTTTTTAGTGGCGTTCTAGCCACCATCCCATTCAACCTCCCCCAAAACCTCGCCCAGTCTCCAAGGAGAATTTCCTTGTCTCATCCTCTGAGTCACCTCTTTTCCTGGCATGGGACACGGGTACAACACCATCAATGACTGCATGAGCTCTCCCCACGTTTGGATGCCTTTTCGACCACTTGAAAGTCTAATAAAATATTTAAGCCTTGTATCCTGCTATTGATTTTATGTAAAAATGTTTGGCTGGTGGAATTCATTAGGTCCAAGTTCTCCCCCGTCTTCAGTTGCCCCGTTCCCCATCTGTTTACTTCCCGTGGAGCCAAACAGAGAGCGGCATTTTGATTAATATTTACAGGGTTCTGTCTCTTTAATTCATTCAGCAGCACTCTCCTTTTGCTTGTCAACTGAAATCTGGATGCAGATGGCACCTAGGAAAGCTAGCACAAGCAGGGGAGGCGGGGGGCGGGATAAAAAGAGTCTTTGTGGCAAGGACGTGAATAAAATAAGTGTCTGTAGAGCACTCAGGGCCTCAGTGGCTGGACTGGAGAAGTTGTTCAGACAGGCTTGTTCTAAGCCAAGACACGTGGCTTTTTGGATCCAGCCGCGCCACATACGTATTAATATCTGCTGTGCCAAGGAAGAGGCTGGACACGCACTGGTCCAATGGTTTGTCCTGGTCAGGCTTCTGTGTAGCTCACTGGTACCTGGACCCCATCCATCCACACTGTCTTCCTCGACTGCAAATACAAGGTGCCGTTTCATCCTGGCTTCTGCCTGAATTTATTGCACGGTGGATGTGTTTGCAGCACAGAGAGGGAGCAGGGAAAGAGGAGTAGCAAGGTGCCAGGATCCGCCATTAACATCAGCTCCCAGGAGGAGTCCAAATATTTAAATTGCTAATCAACTAAGAGCTGTCACCTCCTAGCCCCATGTTTGTCTTTGCATAAAGAAGGGCAGAAAAAAAAATCCGCTAACAAGAAAAAAGAAAGCAAGGCAGAGATTTCCCCCAGCACTTTGAGTGGGACCTCTGCCATCGTCATCATGACCAAGGATACGTTGAAGGTGTGGGCCTTTAAGAAGCTGGGTGGGTTTCCCTTGACGTCTTTTGCAAAACCAGCCTTGTTGCACTGCGAGCCATGAAATATATGCTTTCTGCCAAATTAATAGACGCTTAAAATCTAGTTAGGCTGCCATTTTTCACGAAACGGGAGCCTTTCATTCTTGAACCGAAGACACATTCATCACTGTTTGCATGTAAGACCCCAACCACGCTCTTTAATATTAAAGTTCAATATTTTATTAGGAGTTGGGGGCTGGGGAAGAAACTGGAATGGATTCGCAGAGACACTTCGGCGTTTTGCAGTAGATATCGCGCCAACCAGCTGACTCGTCGAGGAGAACTTGGCTGCTGCTCTGTAGTTCTCCTTCTAAAGTAAAAAGGTGGGTGTTTTCCTTTCCTACCCCATTCTTCTTTCTACTAATTGGGACTGATTTCATTCATAACTTAGGGGGAGGAGAAGTTATTCTAGTGCCTACAGTTCTTGCACTTGGAGCTGTACAAACACTGAACAAAATGATGACCCCTACTCCATAGAAGCCCTTATTTGCACACTCTTATTTGTGTCGACCCTAGAGAGAACACCAGCAGGCTCTTCCTATGCCTGAAGAAGCGCGCTTGTGCCCTTGGCAAAGAACATTTTTTCCAACTATTCAGTTGGTCTAATACACAGTTACCCAAATAACCTTGTCTGCTTATGCATATCATAAACTTGATGGCTGGGCGTTGTTCCAATTATGATTTTTTTCTATGGGGTGATTCGCGGTAGTAAAACTAAGTTGGCTAAAAGCAGTAGTAGCATCACAGCTTGAGTATAAAGCCCCCCAGAGTCATAGAGAAGTAGGGCTGGAAGGGACCTCCAGAGGTCATCTAATCCAAGCTCCTGCCCGAGGCAGGGTTATCCCAATCCAAACCATCCCAGACAAGCCATAATCTAAATTCTACATAAGACTGCCATCGACATCTATGCTTCAAAATTCTTGCCGCTTGTATACCGCAGCTGGAGGCAGTCCTGGCTTCCACCCAACCTCATGGATTTTGGCTACACTGGAAAGTTGCCTCCAAAGCGAGGAAGTCATATGGACCCAAGGACTTGCGGCTGGTAGAGTTTCCCCTACATTAAAGGTAAGTCTACAGTGCAATAGCTACAACTCTGCTTTGGTGACGGCTCTCATGGCCTGTCTGGGGTGGTTTCACTGGTGTATTTCTGGCTGTGGAGTGCGTGATGGGGGTAAGTGGGTGAGAAGTGCTTGGGGACATCCCACCCAGAATACAGGGTCACTGAGATGCAGATCTACCCTGAGGTCAGGATGTCCTACCCTGAGGTTGGCCGATCTACCCTGTGGTGGGAAAAGGGGAAAATCACCACATCTCCTATTGTCAGGATCACTAAATCAGACTTGATCATGAACCAGAGGAACGGCCTGGATTTGGTGACAGAGCACACCCCCAAATCCCCTAGCTCACTATATATTTGACACCCAGGGCTGTGTGATTCTCAGGCTGCATGTTTGACATCCCTTCTGTATAGCAGTGTAGCTTGGGCTGTTCTTAATGTGTTCACTCTTAGGGCTCATTTCTGTATAACGATAGCAGTAAGACAGAAGCAATTGCTTCTGTAACTGGCAGAGACCCGGAGACACTTCTGTAGAGTAGACCGGGCCTTACATGTGCTTGCTTGAAAACCATGAGTAATTTCAGTGGCAATCATTCATGGTAGCAAAGACAAGTACAGGTGTTTGCAGGGTCTAATGGCTTCTCTGCATAGAGGAAATGGACCTGAATAGGCATTGCAGAATTAGCTCTTCTGGAAAATCTCCTTGCATGGATGACTGGAATGAAAGCCTCTCTAATTATAGAAGCAACAGCACCTTTCCCAGGTAGACAGCACGACTGAAATAGTGTCAACAATGAGAGTATTTTAAAGGAGAGTTATTCTGGGATTGCTACTTTGATGGGGTCTTGGCCTGCTGGGGAAACAACAGGTGTGTGTGGCCCTGGGCTGAGTTGGGGGTGAGGGGAAGGGAGCAGTGAGAGGTGATAAGCCCAATCAACCATGGCCACAGACAACTCATGGTGGGTTTCTTCTAGGCATCACCACAGACAGGAGCTTTCTAGAGGACTTGAAGGAAGATGATAGGGTGTCTTTGGGATTTTTCTGGGGTCCACTTCCAGGCTTGCAGAAGGGGCTCAGTGCATGGGGTTATTCATTCCCTTTCTATGAAGTTCCCCAGCCCAAACGGCGGAGAGACCCATTCGTAACTCTTTCCCATGCACATGCTTTGTTCCTCAACTGTTATTTCTGGTCACCTTCCATTTCCATCAAGGTGTTTCCACAGCCTCTGAGTACCCGGCACAATCTGATTTGAGATTTGCCTGAAAGAAGAAGGCAGTGCCTGAAGCTTGCTCCGCTGTGTTCGAGTAGAAGGATGATGTGCCGTGTCCAGCATGGCGATCTGATTGTCTGCCGGCGCATGGAGGCACAGGAAGATGCTGGTGGAAAACACAATGCAGCATTGACAAGGTTCTCTTCATTTTCCTCCCCCTTCTCTCTGCATAAATGAGTCTGAAGAAATTGGCCTTTTTGGAGACTCGATTGATGTCAGTGTTCAAAATTTCTTTTCCTTTCCATGCAATTTTTTTCTATGAATTGTGATTCCTCTTTCAAAACAAAAGGAAGGATGGACTGGGGATGATAGATATTGTTTCCAACCTGGGCATAGAAACAGCATCAGTTGGGTCTATTACTGTTGGGTTATTTGTGGCATTTTATCTTACATATATCATACATCTGGGGAACGGGGTGGGGGTCTGCATGGGGATGGATCAGTAGATGCTTTAGTAATAGAAGCCACTCTATGAACCAGGATGGATGGGTACAGGAACGAGCCCCATTGGCCTGTGCATGTGTAAAAGAGAGATAAGCAAAATCATTAGGATGAAGTAGTTGATAAGCAAATCTTAGCAGCACCTTTTACATCAAAGCATGCATGCAGGTAACAGTCGGGCTGTTCCCAAAGGCCACTGATTGGAAACGAGTTCACAGGTGTCGCAGGTCAGAGGTGTCCACCCATACAGTGCCTAGCTTTCCAAGTTAATGGTCACCTTTTTGCCATTGAAGTGCTGAGGCTCTGTGACTCTCTGTACATCTGCCCACTTTGGGGTTTGAACTGCATTTAAATTGTTGTAAGTGTTAGGTGTGTCCATACCCAAAGGGAGGAACCAGTGTTGCATCCAGCGCTTGCTGCTGTCGGATGCAGTTCTCTGGTAGATGTTGGTCAACTTTGCATCCAGCCACACTAAGAAGTAAGCAGACCTGGCCAACCATTACTGTTGAACATCTCCAAATGGACAATGAACTTTTTTACATACTCCCTGTTACCACAGTCATTGAATGCATCCTGTTCTTGAAGGCAAAGAGTTCTTTCGGGTGATATCTTTAATTGTACCAACCAGGTGATTGATATAGACGTAGGCAAAGGTATTGGGGTATCCTTCCTTAGGCCTCTCTGCATATTGTTGGTGCAATAAAATGTCCCCCCACCAGAATTCTTGCCTTTCGTGTATTTTCCAAACCATCACAGCAACAACATCACCGCAGCACTCCTGGTCTTTAATGCATTCATCCACACAGCCTTCTGTTGTATCAGGCCAGCACATTGTCCTCATTTTACACATGGCGGGGAACTGAGGCCAAGACAGTAAGGGCACCCACTTTTCTGATCTAGGTGCCTAAACTCAGCACTTTGTTGGGGGGAGGGACATTCATTTTGGGAATTACTGACTTGAGACACCATAAGCCTCATGGTTACATGGGAGGCACTTCTTGAAAATCAGGTCCTTTTTATTTACTTCGTTCTTTCAGAAAGAAGGCGCGTGTCTCTTCCAGGGCATGTTGTATCCAAGGTACCTTTTCTAGGAGGAGCTGGTAGCACCCCACTAAATTCCAGTTGCCTAAGACCTTTTAATTAAAAAGATCTGTATTTGAGAATCTCTGAAGTCCAATTTTTTCCAGCAAGTCTTTTGAAATGCAACAGTAATTCATCCTCAGGTTAGAAAAGGGTGTTCTCTTGATCCTCAAAGTCTGGTTTTCTTTCCTAACAAGTGTTTTACCAGGCAAGCCCCATTATGTTCTGTTTGACTTTAGAGCGGAGTTTTGTTTAGCATTGTCTAGGTACTTCGTATAAATGCAGTGAAGAAAGGAAGAGACAGTTATATGTATGGTATATATTGTGTCACCCAGAGCACTGTATCCAGGTCTGCCCCCCCACACTTCAAGAAAGATGTGGACAGTTTGCAGAGTCCAGCACAGGGCAGCACAAATGATTAGCTGCAAGACTTATGTGGAAAGACTGAAAGTACTGAGGTTATTTAGCCTGGAGAAGAGAAGACTAAGGGTGGATTTGATTACAGTCTTCAAGTACCTGAAGGGTGATTATGGAGAGGATGGAGATGGGCTTTGCTCTGTGGCTGTAGGGCACAGAACTAGGAGCAATGGCCTCAAGCTGCAGCAGAAGAAGCTGAGGCTGGAGATTTGGAGGAACTTTCTGACTATAAGTGTGGTCAAGCATTGGAAGAGCTGCCTAGAAAAGTTGTGGATTCTCCAAACTTGTAAACTTTCAAAAGCAGCTTGGAGAGACACTTGGAGAGGATTGTTTAGTCCGGGATGAGCCTGCCTTGAGCAGGGGGCTGGACTAGATGACTTTGTGAGGTCCTTTTCAGCCCTACTTTCCTATGATCCTAGGTATGTATGGTATGAATGTATGGTAAATACATATGGCTAAGTTGTGCCAATGCAGAGGGCTACTAAGCAAAGATGAACTTCCAGTGTGAATGGGAAAT
The DNA here is from genome assembly GCF_052110815.1 of Crocodylus siamensis. Lineage (NCBI taxonomy): Eukaryota > Metazoa > Chordata > Crocodylia > Crocodylidae > Crocodylus > Crocodylus siamensis. The sequence goes on from NC_143400.1 coordinate 7,426,445, forward strand.
TGTGGAACAAGACATCACCCACAAGCTGGGCAGTGTTAAGCATGATTTAAACAAAGATTATGAGTCGTTATCCGTATTAAGGACGTGGATTCATTTTAATGACCCCTTTGTTCCTATAGCATCTTTGCTTGTATGTCCCTTCCCTCTCCCCCTCCCTCCTGCTTTCCCACCTATTGTATTTTAATGACTCGCTGCACTTTATACTCTGCTTTGTGCTGTCCTTTCACAGCCCCGATGAAGTGAGCTTGGGTTCACAAAAGCTTGTGCTGTGTATGGCTCTATATCCATACCAAATCCCTATAAAGGTGCATTTCTACACTGCCTTCTGACTGGTTTCAGACTCACATAACTAACTACTACTCTAAAGCATAGTAAGGGCCTTGTTACACGGTAAATTGAAGTGGCTTCTGGAACTCTTAACTCCTGGATTAGCTGCACATTGACACCTTTAAGTGGCTTAAAGCACTCATTATTCACCTTAAAGTTATGCCACTCCAGGGAGGGATTATCTCTAATCTGCCTAATTTTGTTCCTGTTCCATCAAGGTACAGCCACTCTCTACAGCTATTCTGCTCAAGTTGAAGTGCTTCAGCATCCCAGAATGCAGCGGCCCCTCCTGAGTCAGGGCCAGCAGGACGCCGGGCACAGCGGGACTGGGCATGGTGCCTCGCCACCCAGGGAAGTCAGACAGAGTGAGAGCCTCTAGTGGCAAGTCACGCAGCTGTGCAGGTGCAGGACAGTTCAGAGATGGTTTTTCATCTTTGGGTGTGACTGCTTCACTCAGCTGAACAACACTAAGCCGATTAACTTTTAGGCGATTTACACCAGAAGGTGTAACAAAGCCCTTAATCTCTGTAGCCAATGGCACGTAAGGGAGTGAAGTACCTGCATCGCATTCACCTGCCTTTGGCTTCTGTGCCTCAGTGACCAGAGACACATTTCCAGCTGGATCAACTGGTGGTGGCCTTTAGCTTGGCAGAGGCTCCCGCCCTGAGAGCGGTAATGAGGCATCTTTAGCCACGTCCGACTGATCTCTCCTAGGGCCTATTGCAATTCCAGCTACCATCCTCTGGTAACAAGAGCTACCATCCAACTGGCAGTTTCAACTCCTGCCTTAGGCATGAATTAATGCAATGACTTCCTCCCCCTCCCCCTCTCCCCAGTCTTTGCATAATTCTTAATTCACCTGGCACTGGCCCTTTTAAGAGAAGATTTCTCGGGCCGGCAACAGCAATAATAATAATAATAAAAAAGAACCATCAGAAAGTCGCAGTCTAGCTGCTTAAATACATTTTATGGGGTGATTAGAGAGAAAAGCATCCATTTGAGTGCTTTATTTTTATCCCATCTCTGCTCCCGCAAACATGTTCTTAGCTCTTCCTGTCCTCATTAGTAGCTGACTGAGTGTTAGATAGAGTTACCATTTTAATGGCTCCAATAGACTGCAGTCCCCCACAGCAAAACACTTCCTTTCCCATATTACGAGCTGCAGGCTGGCCAGTTGTCTGCCTCGTAGTCACTGGAGTGTGTTAGGAGACTGGAGAGAGAGAATAAAAAGCAAGTTATCAAGTGGAAATGTCTTATTGCAAAGTCATTTGGCTTTTTATTCCACCCCCCACGCCCCCACACCCCCGAAGAGAGAGAAGGAAAATCCTTCTGTACAAGGATGTTGCTATGATTGGGATTGACATCAGTGTGTAGCAAATGCGCGGAGGAGAATTTGGGATTTTTGTTCTCTTCCCAGACATTGAATTCACCCTCTTCATGCTCCCTGTAAGGTACCAGAGCTCAACCCATCTTCACACGTGTTCTCCAGGCCTGATCATTAGAGCATAGATTCAGGACCACTTGGATATAACATCTAGAAGTATGGAGGGGAAAGCTGGTTGCACAAAAGCCTCTTGCTTTTCTGAAGTACAGTGATTTGTTCCCATCACTTCCCTGGGCAGTCTGTTCCACTGCCTCATTGCTCTGACAGTAAGGTGGGAGATCTCGTCTACATTTCCTTTGTTGCCATTTGAAGCCGCTGCTTTACAGCTTGCCGTTTGTGGAAAGGGAGAACTGTTGGCCTTTTTGGCAGCATATCAGATATTTGAAAACTGTCATTATGTCCCCCCCCCTCCCCAATATCTTGTGCAGCTGCATTCTGACCCCTTTAGCATTTTATTGTCCATCTCTGGACCCTCTCTAGGTTCTCCCCATCCTTAAACTATGGAGCCCAAAACAGTGCACAATACTCCAGGCTTTGCAGGCAGCATCTTTGTGCAGCATGCAGGTGATAGGGGAGGGAAAGGGCAGCATAGCGGCAGATAGGCCAGGGAGCAGAAAGCAGAGCAGAAAATCAGGCAAGGGAAAAGGATCGGCGTGGTTCCCGCTGACTTTTTGATAGGAAACGGTGGGGGTGGGGAGTTGAAAGCACTTCCTTCCCAGTCGCCATCTAAGGGAATTAGGTGCCTTCATGTCAAGAGCTTTCCATGCGTCTTCAGTTGCGCTTGCACATCCTAGGATTTTTTCAAATCATCCCGAGGGATTTAGATGCTCAGATGAATAGGTTGGGAATTTCAGGAGCGCTCCAACAGCTTTGCAAGGATCACATGCCTGCAGTTGTGTTGTCCTTTCAGTGAGATTTAGACACTAAATGTTATTGATTTAAATCTTTGACACCCCTGATTTAAGCCAGTGGAATTTAGCCCCCTGGGCTGGATTTGGCTCACAGGTCTCCTTTCTGGCCCTGGAAGGGTAGGAATTCAGTTGAATCCCCATCTAGGAAGCCCTGCTGGGGATATGTCAGCAGTGTTAGGGGACAAACAATGGCTATGTTAACCCCCCCCTTCCCCCTGCTGCCACTCACCCCATCACTGCTTCCAGGCCTGGATCAAGGCCCCGGGGAGGTTGACACCTGTGGCTTAAATTGCTCTGAAAACAGGACATGGGAGCTGCCGTTGTGACTGTAGTTCATGCCACCAAGCCAGCTCCGCTGCTGAGTGCCACGTGGCAGTGGAGCTCCACCTGATTAACTAGAAATCCTCTGGGTTTTGCACCAGTGCTGAGATCCCTTTCCCCTGGCTAATCCTGCTCCCTGTACCTGAGGGAGCTAGTTTGAAGCCAGCCACCATCATGACAGCTCCTTCGTCATGCAAGCAGTTCTTGATCATGACTGGAGAACTACTGAGCTGTTTGGGTTCGAAAGAGGTCCCTGAGCGATCAGCTTGGCCCCATCACAGCAGAGATGAACTCCATTATTCCTAAACCATCCTCAACAAATGTGTCTCTCGCCAGGTGTATCTCCAGCAAAGCCAACCCCCGAGCCGCTCTTGACAGCGGTTCCATTGGCCTAACTGTCCTTACAGTGATCAAGTTCCTCCTAATGTTTAGCTTAATTTTTCCCCGCTGCCACATCAGCTCCGCTTCTCACTCACTTCCCCTTCAGTAACGAGAGGAATGGGTCGCCGTCCTCATTATAGTCACCTTTCGCCTATTTGCAAGCGGCAACGGGGTCTCTGTGCTGTCATCTTTCCTCCAGCCTGAACATGCCTGGCGCGCTCTCAGCCTCCCGCAGGGAAACGAGTGTTTTACAGACCTTTCAACATTTTTTGTGTTCCTCTTCTCTGAACTCTCTCCAGAACGTCTGTAGCCTGGGGGGAGAAATGAGGACCTGGGCTTACATGTCTGATGCAGGCAACATTTGTCCCCAGGTCAGTAGGACAGGGGTCATATTTTCATCTAGGTTTTATCCGCATTTTTAGGGGCCATAAAGCAGTGAGAAATGAGGCCTTAGTGATTTAGGTTCCTGTGTTCTGTTTCATGGGCAGGATTTTCAAAGCACAGAGGCTTAGGGGCAACCTGCGTCCTTTTGACTTAGGTTTGTGTTTGCTACTTTTGAGGAGGGGGGTCCTAAATCACTTAAGCATCTCTCTAAGAGCCAGGTTTTCCATTTAGCTTTACAGAGCTAGACTGATTTATGCCATTGAGAATCTGGCAACGTCTGTGGGACCCCAAATGAATTGGGGAATGATTACCATCCAGAAAGTTGGGAGGGGTTCATATAGGGCGCATCTACATGTGCATTTAAGTGTGACTAAATTTAATGTGCATTAAGCTAATGCACATTAAATTTTTTTTTTGGCAGATGTCTACACGTGCAGAGACTTGGCACTAAAGTTAATGCACTTAGTACTAAAGTTAGTGCTAAGTCTCTGCAGCCCTATGTGCCCCTAGTTGTTGGCTGACCTGGCACTAAAGTTAGTGCCAGGTTGCATCTACACGTGTGTTAATATGCATTAACTAACTGAGCCTAAATTTGAGACCTGCATTTGCAGGTCTCAAATGTAGGCAGTTATCCTCATTTTGCTATTTTTAATGTGCATTAAGGGTGTACACATGTAGATACGCACCCACAATGTGCATTAAATTAGGCTAATGCACATTAGTGTGTCTCATGTAGATGCACCCATAGTCATGTATGTTCAATAATGAGTAAGTATATTTACGCTCTTCAGTGACAGCTGAGCAACTAACTTGTCTGCATGGCACAGTTTCACTGGCACTGAGCTGCTACCATTTTAAAAATGGATATAATTAAGCTAGCACAAATCCCTGTTTGTTGCTGGGGCATGAGTGCCGTATTCCTTTGAATGTAAAACACAGTCACATTTTTGATGTTCAGTTTAAGAAATAAGACAACTAAAACATCAGATAAAGATATGTCTCTGGTGCATATAAGAGCTTTTTACTCTTTTTTTTTTTTAAAGTTGAATTTTAGACGCAGACCATTTGTGGTAGAAGTATTTCATTTTTTTGTTTATCTTCCTATTTGGAGAAATGTGGTGGTTTATGTTGATTTAACTTGCATCTCTCCCCAGTGATATAAGGACAGTTTTAATAGGGTTATGCAGAAGTTTAAAATGTGTCGACCTATATCACTTTTCAAATCCGTGACTCTAGACTTCAGTGGATAACATCTCCATTCTAGGCCAGATCTTAAATTCCTTCCTCTTCCACCCTTAGTACAGTAACAAAATACACTTCCAGGTGGATATAAAATTGTAATACTTGGATTTTGCCTCTCAAATATTTCGTTTTTGCAAGGGGCGTCATAATATAATTCCAAAGTCCCACACAAAGCTGGTGCCACCTCATATGCGTTGGTGAAAATCATTGATGCTGGAAGTAAAGACCACTAAAACTGGTTTAAAATAGGGCTATTTTTATTCCAGTGTTATTGGACTCCTGTATGGATTTGGGTGGAGGGGGGTGTATTTTGGACGTAATTTTTTTGCACGCATTTGTGTTTTGTTTGGGGGTTTTATTTTACAGAATATCCCTTGTATTTCAGTGTTTACACATTGAATGAGGATAATGAATGCCAGCCCAAAATTCTCCAATGGAAAAAAGCTGATTGCACAAAACCCAAATGTTTTCTGGGAATTTATCCATTTCAGTCAAACTTGCCATGGGGGCTTATCCAAGACATTTCATTCTGCCTATAGCAGCAGGTAAATCCAAATGAGCTGGATATGAGTTAAAACAGCAGAACTCAACATAAAATGGCCCAGTTGTACAGTGATGAAATTACTTGTTAAAGGCAAAAGGCAGTACTTTTGGAACAGGTCAGGTTGTGAAAAGAACTGAGATTTTTTTACTTTTTTAGTCTCATTTTAGGGGGTAAAACCAGATTTCAAAATCCCAGCAATTTCTGGGGGATGGGAATGCCAAAGTCTGAGCAGTTCTAGAGCTATTAACCGTAACAGATTCCTTTATTACGGGCTTTTCAGCCACAGGTCTCTCAGGAGAGCTAAGTGTTGCCATCCATGTTTTTACAAAAGAGGAAATTAAAGGACAAAGAATTGGCCGCTTGCTCAAGTTCAAATTAGAGAAGACAGTGGCACATCTGGGAATAGAAGCCAGTTTGTTCTGTAGAGGAAGGAGGGAAGATGTGAGCATTTAGGACGGTCCCTAGCTATCCCAGGCAAAAACATCAAATAACTTGCTACATCAGCTAATCAAGCTCTAGTTTGGAGTGCATCCGTTGGGTGACGTTGTAAACAAGCAGTAGCTGTGGCCAAGAGGTTATGATGATAGATTCAAAATCAGTTGGGGTTCTCCTGTATGGGTTTGAATCCTATGGGCTGGGGCATCTGTTTGAGTGGGGCCGGGCTCTTTTGATAGAGCAAGGAGCAATGATCTCAAGCTGCAGCAAGGGAAGTTGAGGTTAGATATTAGGAAGAATTGTCTCACTTGTCATTGGCTATTCCTCAATGTATGCTGGGGCCTGGGGATGGATTACTGATGACTTTTAAGGTGGCTGAGGAGTCCTATCCATGCTCTGCAAGTTTTCCCACTGATATAACAAGTGGTAATAAAACTTTCTCACTAGGAGGGTGGTGAAGCACTGGAATAGGTTATCCAGAGAGGTGGTGGCATCTCCATCCCTGGAGGTTTTTAAGACCTGGGTGGACCAAACCTTGGCTGGGATGATGTAGTTGGGGCTGGTCCTGCTTGGAGCAGGGGGTTGGACTTGATGTGCCCTCCTGTGGTCCCTTCCAACTCTAATTTCCTCTGATCCTATGACTTAGCTAACAGCCCTTAATATGTTTTTATGGAAAGAAAAAGGGAAAGCGCCTTTTCTGTCTTGCTGCAGAGAGGAGGACACAGACCATTGGCTTGAAGTTGCAGCAAAATAGGTTTAGGTTGCATAGGTGGAAAACTTTCTTCTCTCTTACAGCAGGGAGGAAGTGGAACAGATGCCTAGAGAAGTTGTGGAGCCTCCATCACTGGAGGCGTTCAAGAAGAGGTTGGACAGCCACTGGTTGAGGGTGATATGTCTATGCTCTGCTGTGGGTATTTTCCAGGCTTCTGGGCTTTGCTGGTTGCCCCCTCCTCTTTTTTCTCCTCTATTTGTCTGAGTGTTTTAAAGCCTTCTTCAGAGGTGTTGGCTGCAGCCAAGGCTAGGGATTTTGGGTGGATGCTCCTGCTGGGACCAAAGCCAGAGAGGTTCCTGGCTGGAGGGTCTTAGTCTTTTGCTCAGGATCAAACTGATCACAGTCTCTGCGGTCAGGAAGGAATTATATTGGTAAGGACTGCGGGGGTTTTGACTTCCTCTGCAGAGGTGGCTGGGTGGGTATGGCCCCCTGCCTAGGCTGTCGTGAGCATATATTAACACCCCTTTTTTTCGAAGCACATCTGGGAAGTCAGCACCAGGTATGCGTGCTTTCCCAATGTGAGAGCAAAAGTATTCTGCTTCAAAAAAATACCCTGAACTGAAGAATAAAAAAAAACAACCCCCTTCGCAAAATTCAGAGTGCAAATGCAGATGGAGAGCATTGTGTGCCTTTTGAAAACGTGCTTTCTGTTTATTTTAGATCAGAGCAGCTTTCCACAAAATCTCTGATGGAACAAGCCCAGACGCTGACCTCGGGCTAAACGCGGGATGTTTTTCAAGTGCAGGAAAGAATTTCTCTTATTTATTTCTTTTGAACGTTGCAAACAGAAAGAATGCAAGAGAGGAAAGAGCCAGGGGAACATGTAGCAATGAAAAAACCTGTTCTGTTGTGGTTGGGAGAGATCAGTAAACTCTGAATCCCCTTCTGTATCTGCTCCCGGAGTTTGGGTTGTATAAAGATACAGACTCCTTCTGCCTCCGCCAATAAAATATAGTACCCAGAGATGGGGGTGGTGGGGGGTGGAAAATGCTATAAATTTCCAGTATTTATACAAGAAGATGAAGTGTATGGCAGGCCAAAAGGCGCACACAGTAATGCGTTTTACATAGCGCCATAATGTCCCCTTTGTGTTTGGAAGGCTCTCCATTGCGATCTGGATTCCCTTTGGTGCACTTTGTCAGCTGGCCTTTTTATTTATTTATTTTAGGCTGGAAAGTTTGGATGACAAAATATGGAGTCAGTTGGATCTAGCCAAAGTCTGCTATTTCTTACTTTCTTTTTTTCCCCCCTCCCTTACTCTGCCTTTTATTATTGTAGCAGCTTTGAGAAATGTGTCTTGGTAGGAGCATTGGTGTATTAATACTTTCCACCTGCTTTGTACAATGCTATTTTAGGAGTGTGTGCGTGTGTGTGCATGTGTGTGTGTGTAAGTGTTGCCAACTCAAATGATTTTGTTGAAAGTCCTGTGCTTTTTGGTGGAGTGTTTCTTTTTTTTCCCCGTCAACTCCCCCATTGCCTGAACACCTGGAGTGATGTGACTATCTGAGAATCCCTGCGCTCATTAAAAGAAAAAAAAAACAAGAAATGTCTATCTCCCTGGTCACAAAGAAAACCTTGAAAACAAGCCCAACGGCTCAAAGAAGGAAAAAAAAACCAGAAGGCAAATAAAAACAGCTCAGAAGACTCCAGAATGGAGCATTTAAAAAAAATAATCCCATGATTTTAAACCAACCTTGTAATTCTGGAGCAGCGGGTGATGCCAATATTTACAGGGCACTGAAATGCATGTAATGGCAACCTGCAACTTCAAGAGCCACCTTGTCTTTTGTCCGTGCCCATCCTTGACACTATAATACAGCTGTTCATGATCCATTTGTAGCACCTAGCAGTTTTACCTGAGATTGGGGGGCGCTGCGTATAGCAGACAGGCCTGGTCTGAAGCAGCTCGCGGTATAAAAGCAAAACTTTGGAGAAGTGTATTGTACAATAGCTGGGAATGAAACTCAGCTCCAGGCTCCTGGCCTCCTGACTGGACTATGTCGCCTTTCCAAATAACCATCATGGGATTATATAGGCAACTCCCCGAGTTTTTTATTCTGACTGCTTACTCTGGCAAGCTTCCACTTGAAATCAGTGGGAGTTTGCTGTGAGTCAACACTGAGAAGAAGCAGAGGAAAGGTGTTGTCACTTGGAAGGCAAAGCCCTAAATGCGGGAAGCAACTGGAAAAGAAAAGGTCTTGCTGCACTGTACAACATGCCCATGACACACAATGCAAACGTGCCTGCATGCTGCATGTATCAGTTATGGATTACAGCGCACCGACTTTACATCAGGGAGGCAAGTGCACATTACTATTACATTTTAAACCCCCCTGGATTACTGTATAAATCAGACTCAACGTTTCATATTTATTTTAATGAATGCTCTATGATTTATCTCCCGGGGGATCTCCTGGACATTTATATCTAATTCCTGGAGACTCCAGGGCAATTCTGGAGGGTTCACAACCCTAATCACATATCCCAGATCTTTCCTTGTGAAGCAGCTTTCAATGAGGGCCAAGCTACCTTGCATTTACTGCAGAGTGACTGTGTGCACACAGGCAGTTATCAGACAATAGTGGATGCTCTGTCATTTCCCCCCCTACCGGTGGTAATTTGTTCCTGTAGCCACACTCTCCGGCACCTAAAACAGGGCTGAAGTGGACTTTAGATGCCTAAGTGCAGACTTCTGATACCAAATCTCTCTGCTCAGCAGCTATCTGCATCTCAAGGCAATGCAAAAAACAAGTGCCGAAGTCTCCTGGGAGGTCTGATCTAGAAGGGGTGGCCTGAACCTGCCTAATGTCTGCTGACAGATCGGAGCCCTTGCAAACGTGGTTGCAGTTTGGGGCCATCTTCTGCCTGAGGGAACTCAAATCTGCATCTCTCGGGGATGCAGGAGCGAGGCTGGGAGACCTGTGTTATGCATGAAACAGAAACCAGGAATAATACAGGGACTGAAATCCAGAACTTCCTCCTCCTTGTTAGGCGCCCAAACCCCCTAGGCTGCTGCGCCAGGTCCCCTCCCTTGCACGTTCTCCTTCTGGTCCCGTGAATCTTGCGCTGCTTCCTGCAGCGTGGCGCAGCTCTGACGGGCAGGGTGGAGAATGTCTCCATCCAGCCCAGCTTCATGGAGCCGGTAAAGAGCTGGGCTGGATGGAGACAGAGAGAGAGCTGGTAAAGGCTCTCTCCTGGGAGACTTGGCTTTGAAACCCCTTAGGCTGAGGCAGAAATGAAACCCAGCTCTCCCAACCGGACCAGTGCTCATTACCCAGTTTTAAAGGAACTCGGTTCGTTGGAAGAGGAGCTGTCGACCTGTAGACTCTGGGCTCTGGATCTCAAGAGATTCCTCCTTCAGTTGTGGAGGAGGGTTGGAGTTCAGACACAACTCTCTGCTACCTCTACACACCTTCCCCTTCACCTTGCTGGACCTTGAAGCACTTAAACTGGTAGATGTTTCAGTGATGTAGCTCAGGGTGACCTGCTCTGGGTTGCACCTCAATTCGGTGGAAGGGCTGGGAAAGGACCCAGGAGTCCTGATGTGGGCTGCCAGCAAGACAATAACAAAAAAGGGGTGGAAGGTGGGTAGAGTAGGGTCTTAAAGAGACTTTGTTGTGAGATAAGGTCAAGCTATTAAGTGGATCCCAAATGAACTTTAGCATGTGTTAGATTTGGAAGGGGAAAACCCAATCCTTTCTGAAGCCAGTGGGAATTCTCTCCTGTGCTTAAAGTTTCAATGCATCTGCTTAAATACTTTGCTATATCAGGGCCTTCAGCAAGAAATCTCCCCTTGTCTTTCCAGTTGAAGGTGGTCTGTGCATAGAGACGTCTGGCTGCAAGACCCCAAGTTATATATAATTTTTTTTTTCAAAACCATTAGAATACACAGCAGAAAACCCTTGGTGCAGAAATTCTTGGATGTACAGAGCACACACACACCAAGCTATGGTCTGTTAGAAAAAACAACACAGGGACGTTTTCCTATTACAATAATCAGTCAAACGTTACCGCGCGAGGCAGTAATATCCATTCCCACCTACATGAGCCGGGGCTCGGCTGGGCACGCCACAGATGTATGCTTCATGAAAAGAGCCACAGCATTCAGAGAAAGGAAATCAAACTGCACATTAAGAGGTTGTCGCAAGGGACATCAGGAAAAAGAGGAATGCAGGCGTCTATTTAACTCAGGCGAAGACCGTCATTTGAAGCCACACACGCTTAAGACATGGAAAATACAGGCTAAAGCCCATTCCCTAATTACAGACAAGCTTGACTCAAGTATAGCTTTATCATCTAAGTTAGAGTTTTACTAATTTAATGTTTGTTGCCGGTGGGATCCCTGAGGGGTGTTAACAGGCCTCCTACTAATGTAGACGATGCTAGGTTGGGAGTTCAAGTCAAGCCGCAGCTCCTGTGAATGTTTATCTAGGGCAGTAACTCTCAGCCAGGGGGTTGTGAGATCCATTTAAGGGTGCTGTGGGGTACCATGCAATATTAGCACAGCTAGGGGTGCCAGTGCCTACACAGGATAAACCCAGAAATTTCACATAGGCATTTGTAGCATCCAAGCCAGTTTGCTCGGTTTGGTCGTTCTGAGTTCTCTGAACAGAAGAATTGCTCTGTTATTTTTCTGTGGTCAAAAACCAAAAACCAAAAAATTGAAAGTTAAGAGCTGGACATTTGCTGAAGGCTTTGCGTCTAATGAGGGGGGAGCCTTGAGTCCAAAAGGATTGAGAATCACTGATCTACAAAGGTCATGTTCACTGGACAAAATAATGGATCAGGAGTCTGGAAATTTGGGTTTTATTCCTAGCTCTGCCTTCCTGGGTGAGAGCCTTTATGCCAAAGCACTTACTGTGCAAACAGATGCAGCAATGCACACACAAAGGAGGACACGCTGAGGCCCAGACAGGGGAAGCAGGATCCGCAGAACAGGCCCAGCCTTGAGATCAACCAGCTGTGCATAAAGGGAGATGCCGTCACTCCCATCTTCTCGCACTTTGTGAGGAAGATCTGGGGTAGATGCTCTCCAGTCAAGAGCTCGTGGCTCTGAATCTTGATCCGAGGGAGGCCTGTCCAGCCCAAAGGTAGGTACCTACCTTCCTTTGCACACTCCTTTGCACTCTCCTTCACTCTGACAGCCCCCTGCTCAACTTGCTGGCTTCCGTAAACCCACTGGTTAGGTGCCCACTTCCCCCTATGTCCTGATACCCAAGTTCCCCTCCTGAATTCAGCCCAAAAGGTCTACCTCAATAAGAGACTCCAGGCAATGTCAACCAGAAATCCTATGGCTCTTTTCTCAGCCAAATTCTGTTCATTGGAGTCGATGGGCTTAATGGGTTTTTTTTAAGACTAGCCGGGACCATTAAGTCTTCTGCGCCGAGTGTCATCTGAACACAGGCTGTCAAAGTTCATCCAGGCCTCCTGTTCAGCACTCACAAAGTTGAATGGATGCCTGGAAAAGCAGAATATACCCTGTAGTGTGAATATACTTAGAATGCAAGAAATGACTTGAAAACCTTGCGGGGAAATGTATGAATTTTGAATGGCCTGTAGGGTCCTGTTCAGCTCACAAAAGCCTGGTTCAGAGTAAAAGCCATAATATGATTAGGATCTTGACCCCCGCAAATGGAGATGGTCCAAGTCAGTGGATCCCTGTGAAAATGAGGACCCTGATGTGAGTCATGGAAAGGGATGGGATGAAGGATCTAATTTTGGTTTTCCATCAGAGGTAACTCAGTTAAGTGAGTCAAGCACAAGTTACCAGGGAAATACAGGAATAGTTGGGTTCAATACTAAGGCCTGTCATACACAGGAGATGGGGCTAGGTGATCGCCTGGTCCATTCTGGCTTCAAAAATCCATGAATCTCTGAAACAGCGGGACCTAAACCCAGCATGAAATCTGAATCCATCCTCACAGTCTCAAGTGATTCCCATCCTGCTCCTCTTACCCCCACAATTTCCTTTCCTGAGATAGATGTGCCAGCAAAAGTCGAATTTGTCAACTTTCCCTTGCCCTTTGACCATAGGTGGGTTGACATTTCCCACCTGCTGCTTTCCCTGCTTCCACCAATTACACCCGCCAAGTGAAATACGGCCAAGCAGCCTAGAGACAGTAACACTTAAAAATGTCCTGTTCCTACATAGCAATTTATGAATGCGCTAGTTTATTGGGTGATGAAATTTATGGCCAGGGCTATTAATGCTAGACTGAAAGATGGTTTAAAATTCCACATCAGTGACAGCATCTTCATGCCGGCTTCGGATTACAACTAATAGTATCAGGAAGCACAAAACACTAGAGAATCTTCTCTGCTCAGATGGAGAGGAGATGCAGAATAGCAGCCCTGTTCTCGGGGAAACTGGAAAAATAACTGGGGTTTTGGTTTGCTGACAGTTCTGAAAAAAAAGTGACTGAGTGTTTCCCAAGTCATCTTATTTATTTATTTTACACATTCAGCGAGCCCATATATTTTTAAAAAGGAGCTGTTTCCGCTGGGACAAAACTTTTCGCTCCATCCCAAAATAAAATGTCATTTGTTTGCTTTGCTTATTTTCTACATTTCAGTGCCATTTTTGCAAGGTGCCAATGAAATCTCAGAGCGAGATTTTATTTTGAATGGTCCCATGGAAATGTGGCGTTTGGAAAAGGTCAGTAGGAAATAGGAAGTGCTTCTATTTTTTCAGGCTCTGTTTTCTCCCCCCGCCCCAAACACTAAAACAATTTGATAAAATCAATATGAGCTTGCATAATATTTTGTGTTGAGCTCAGTCAGCATGTTTCAGCCCATAACGTTTTGGCTGGAAGATATTACCCAGCTCTAGTCCTCTGCACCTAGTTATAGCAGCCTAGGGGTTGCTCTCCATAGCAGTAGCAACCCTGGTCCCGAGTGACTACCCACCAGCTGAGGGCTGCTTTGTGCTCTGATTATTCTGTTGTTCCTCCTCTATTATGATCATTGTGGCAGGGGTTGTGAAAGGGAAGCAGAGGAGCTGACTTTGTCTGTGGTCTCCATTCCTGTAGAAGGATTCCCACACCAGGAGATCTCACAGACGATATAAAATGAGTCTGAGAATTTCTATTACCAATAAAAGTGAGGTCCAAAAGCAGAGATGGGGACAATGTGTTCCAGCATGGATGGTGCCCACTTGGCAAGATAAGGCCAAGGGCTGATCGTCTCATAAGAGAGCTGGCAAGAAACACTTTATGTGCAGTTTCTGTACTAAAATATTTGCCCTAAAATTTCCCCTGCACCCTCCATCTCAGTGGTAGCAGGAGTCAGAAGGCGGTCAAGATGGTGTTGTCTAGGCCAGGGGTGGCTAACCTAGAGCACACAAGGCACATGTAGCACATGCAGCCTTGTGGCAGACTGGCGATGGGCGAAGGGAGCAGAAAGCGGAGCAGCTGGGCAGGGGGCAGCACTTGGGGCGGGGAGAGGTTTCATTTGTAGCACATCTGCCAAAAACATTGGACTCTCAGTTACCTAGACCCTTCCAGACAAGGTTGGATACCAGACCAACACCTGGCCTACTGAAGTCCATTGAGCTACACAGAAGAGGTAGTATGAGCTACTGGGTACAACTGGAGGTAAGAAATCACCACTTGTACCCCTGACTTGCTGTGTCATATTAAGCATGTCACTTTACCCCTCCCACTCTTTGCCTGTGTCTTTAGATGTTGACTTTAGATTCTTTAGGCTTTCGATTCTTTATCTCTTTGGACTGGAAGCTTGAAAGGATGGGGACAGTTTCGCTATGAGACAGTCCAGCGGAGGGCAATGAAAATGGGTCAAGGTATGGAGCACATACATAACTTCTGAGGACAGGCTGAGGGACCTGGGCTTATTTAGTCTGGAGAAGAGAAGATGGAGGGGGGATTTAATAGCAGCCTTCAACTCCCTACAGGGGGTTTGCAAAGAGGATGGAGCTGGGCTGTTCTCAGTGGGGGCAGATGACAGAACAAGGAGCAGTGGGCTCAAGCTGCAGCAAGGGAAGTTGAGGTTGGATTTAAGGAAAAACTTTCAGACTAAGAGGGTAGTAAAACACTGGAACAGGGTGCCCAGAGAGGTGGTGGCATCTCCATCCTTGGAGGTTTTAAGACCTGGCTAGACAAAACCTTGGGTGGGATGATGTAGTTGGGGCTGGTCCTGCTTGGAGCAGGAGGTTGGACTCATTATGACCTCCTGAGGTCCCTTCCAGTCCTCGTTTTCTATGATTCTGTGTACATCACCAAGCACAACGGGGCCCCAATCTCAGCTGAAATCTGTCGGTGAGACTGGGCTATAAATAATAGTCATAACTGGTGGCTGGAAATCTTAGGCAAACAAGTCTAGCATAGACAGAGCCATGATTTGGGAGGCCGAAAGCCTGGACTCTGTGTATTTATGGCTGTAGGTGGCCAATTTATCTGGAAAAGTCTTATAAAAAATTCCTAGCAATCACCTACAAGCACCATTGCTTGTTAATGGTTATTAGCTGTGACCTGTAGAGTTATGCTCTCCTCCCTACTGGGTTACCGAGTCTTTAAAAATCCTGTTGATGGGCAGATGTTGAGTCCTCTGAGAATCTTGAGCAAAAGCAGGACTCTGTAAGGAGTTTAAAATTCATGGCATTACGTGCCCTCAAGACGCAATGAATCGGAAGAGCACCAGAAAGCAAGTGATTATCACCTTTCTGGCATGGAAAATCTAGCTTGTTTGAAGGGGAAAACGAAATTATTTTTTAAAGTAGCTACATCAGTGATTCTCAGCAGGGTGCATCCCTCCCTGGGATCCTTTAAACGGGCTGCAGTGCAATGTTAGCGCTGTGAGTTGGGCAAACATCTCCCCTTGATTCACAAGATAAACCCAGAGATTTCCAACAGGGATCCAGAGTGTGAAGGCTGTGTTGCCCTGCTGGGCTCCTCCTAAGTTCTTTGGCACCAAAGAAGTGCTGCAGTAGTTTTCTGCAGTCAAGAAACAAGTGACAGCCCAGAGCTGGCATTTTCTGAAGGGCGCCCTGCGTCTAATGAGAGGACCCTTGAGACTGAAAAGTTGAGAACCACTGAAAGAGAGAGACATAAGGCTAGAAGGAGGTGGCTAGAACTGATGTATTACAGCCATAGAGATCGTGTCCATATTTTCAGGTGTATTTTCATTTAGAAAGTAGTGACAGGGGCCTGGCTACTGCTTCAGAGATGTGAGTTCAGGGCCTGCTCCAGGCATGTGTTGACACTTCAGCTGTCAGTGGTACCTGGTTATTCAGGCTAGGGAGTCAAAGATGGCTCAGTGTAATGCCAGCCAAATTGCTCCTCTTTGGCTGCAGGAAATGGTGTGTCATAACCATAGCAGCCCAGTGGGTAAGGAGGGCTTCTGATCTCTGTGTCCAGTAAATCAGTGGCTGGATCACCTAGCTAGGATGTGAAAAAGCTCATCTTCCATGCTCTCCCCTCTCTGAGGGGTCCAGCTCATGTCTTCCCCGCCAGAAGAGCCCCAACCACTACCAAGCAACAGGTGGTGCTGGGGCCTGAATTTCTGGGGGGAAGGAGAGAGATGTACGCTTAACCCCTTCCTGTTGATAAAGCAGTCACAATACAAGCACGAAAGAGTCTTTAAGTCAAGGAGAGGATGACTGCAGCCTAGGGGTTAGGGAACTGGCCGTGAAAGGACTGTCCAGGCTCTAAAGACCATCTCAGTATTTTATATGAAGCAACTATTGGGGAAATAACTAAAGAGACCTTGGAGCAGGGTCACTCACCACCATCACCACCCCGGAACCAGGAGGCTGTGGGAGCCATGTTCAACCTTCTCCCTCTGGCTCCCAGCCTGCTTTTATGCAGAGGGGAATAGCTGAAATCAGGTATAAATTTGGGGTGGAGATTATTTTCATAGATTTCATAGATTTCATAGACGTTAAGGCTGGAAGGGACCTCAGAAGATCACTGAGTCCAGCCCCCCGCCCCAATGGCAGAAGTCAGCTGGGGTCATAGGATCCCAGCAAGATAAGCATCCAATTTACTCTTGAAGGTGTTCAACGTAGGTGCTTGAACCACCTCCGCTGGCAGGCTGTTCCAGACCTTGGGGGCTCGGACAGTAAAGAAATTCTTCCTTATGTCCAGCCTGAAATGGTCTTGCAGGAGTTCGTGACCGTTTGACCTCGTCATCCCTTGGGGCGCTCTGGTGAACAAACGTCCCCCCAGATCCTGGTGGTCACCCCTGATAAACTTCTAGGTGGCCATCAGATCACCCCTGAGCCTACGCTTTTCCAGGCTAAAGAGCCCCATGGCTCTCAGCCTGTCATCGTAAGGTCTGTTTTCCTGACCTCTGATCATGCACCTGGCTTTCCTCTGGACTCTCTCAAGCTTCTCCACATCCTTTTTGAATTGTGGAGCCCAAAACTGGACGCAGTACTCCAGCTGCGGCCTCACCAAGGCCGAGTACAAGGGGAGAATGACATCCCGGGATTAGCTCCACTCTACCCTACAATGGCCTACCATCAGCTAGTGAGACAGGTGGCTTTGAACTTCCTCATGCTGAGGAAGACCTTGAATTTGAGTCTTTTGCATAAGGCTTTCCCCCATGGACCTACTGAATAAAGGCAAAGAGGTCCTCTGCGTGTCTCAACTGTATCATCTTTGACTGATAAAAAAAGACCATAAGCCATGGCTGTCCTAAGGAATAGGCCCACTGGGCCAGGTCCTGGCCCCCCTTAGTTTGAAAGGGCCTCAGGACTAAGGTGGCTGTCATAGAGGACATTCTGGTTTTCTGCTACTCTGTCCTCTGTCCTCTATTGATACGAAACTGGATGCCTTTATGTCCTCTATTTTTCTCTTCAAGTTTCGTATCCACAGAGGACAGTGGACACCCTACTCAGGACCCATCAGTTGGGGCTGAAATAAAGTCCCCTCATATGAACGTTCAATGGGGTAAAGTGAAAAGAGAACCAAATACACCCAAATATGCCATGACGTGAATACCAAAGACACCACTATACATGCCCCAACACAGCTGCCATGGTACTAGTTATGCAGTGAAAAACATGGAGTTCGATGATCTTCCGAGGTCCCTTCCAGCCCTAATGTCTATGAAATCTAATGTCTATAATGTCTATGAAATCAGCTCTGGGCCCAGCACCTTGAAATCACCTTCCTTAATGAAAGACCTCAGGCTTGTCATAGAATCAATGAGTCAGGAGGGACCTAGACAGATCATTCCTTGGGCAGGAAGGAGCACTGGTGGTAGGAGGGGTCATAAGACCCCAGCCAGGTGCCTGTCCAGTCTCCTCTTGAAGATCTCCAGGGAAGGTGAGAGCACCACCTCTCTGGGAAGCCTATTCCAGGCTCTGGCCACCCTTATAGTGAAGTAATTCTTCCTAATATCTAACCTAAACCTATCCTCCCTCAGCTTGTGGCCATTGTTCCTGGTGTCTCCCTCAGCTTGCCCACCAGAATTGGGTGGGACACAGTGTCGAAGGCCTTCTGGAAGTCCAAGAAGATGACATCGACTTCCTCCTTCACATCTAAGCTCTTTGTTACCTGGTCATAGAAAGAAACCAGGTTAGTCAGGCAGGATCGGCCTGGCATGAACCCATGCTGGTTACCCCTCAACATCACTTCCCCTGCAGGGCTCTCACAAATGTGGCCTTTGATAATTTTTTCAAAGACCTTCCCCAGGATAGAAGTGAGGCTGACTGGCCTGTAGTTGCCAGGCTCTTCCTTCCTCCCCTTCTTGAAAATAGGGACCACATTGGCCCTTTTCCAGTCCCCAGGGACTTGGCCCGAGCACCAGGAGTCCTCAAACAGCCGTGCCAATGGCTCCGCAATGACACCAGCCAATTCCCTCAGCACACGTGGATGAAGGTCATCCGGGCCCACCAGCCTGGACACATCTAAGCCCTCCAGGTAATCCCTAACTAGGTCTGAACTAACAGTCGGGGGACTCGCATCCTTCCTGGACCTCTCTACGCTGTCACCCGAGAGCACCCCGTTGTCAGCAGACAGGAACACGGAGGCAAAGAGCTTGTTGAAGAGTTCGGCCTTCTCTCGCGCCTCCATCACCAACTACCCTGCCCTGCCCCGTAGGGGTCCAGTGTTACCCCGAGACTTCTTCTTGCTACCTATACACTTGAAGAAGGACTTTCTGTTATCCTTAATCCCAGAAGCTAATCTAAGATCCAGTGCTGCTTTCGCCTTCCTCACCAAATCCCTACAAGCTCGGGTCAGGGAGGTGTACTCCTCCTTTGTCTCTGCCCCCTGCTTCCACCGCCAGTATGCTTTTTTCTTTGCCCTCAGGCCAGCCTGGATATCCACGCTCAGCCATGAAGGTTTCTTGGACCCTTTTTGCTCCTTCCTGAGCAGAGGAATTGCATCCTGCTGTGCCCCAAGGATAGCCTCCTTGAGGAAGGACCACCTTTCCTGGACCCCCAGACTAGCTACCCCCTGGGCTCCGAGTGCCTCCCTGACTACTGCCCTGAGCACATCCAAGTTGCCTTTCCTAAAGTCAAGCATTTGTGCTGTGCTAGTTACCCTCCCCACCTTCCGCTGAATAGCAAAGTGGATCATTTCATGATCGCTGTCCCCGAGCCTCCCTTGTGCTAGCACCTCCCCCACCAGGTCGTCCCCAGAGGCTAGCACCAGATCCAGTATGGCATTTCCCTTAGTGGGGACGAGCCCCTCCTGCATGAGGTGCAGGTCCTGGACAAACGTCAGGAGCCTTCGTGAGTGGCTAGACCTGGCCGACTGCTCCTCCCAGTTGATGTCAGGGTAATTCATATTCCCCATGACTACAACATCCTTTGCACACACGGCCTCCCCCAGCTGCCTGGAGAAGTCCAGATCCAGCTCTTCCTCCTGATGTGGTGGCCTGCAGTAAACCCCCACCACCGGATCCCTCTCCCCCCGCCCTCCTTGGAGCTTGACCCACAGCGTCTCAGTTAAGCCTTCCTCTGGTCCCATTTGGAAGGTAAAACTGGTGTACTGCTCCCTAACATAGAGCGCTACCCCCACCACCACCTTTTTTCCCCTTCCTATCTCTTCTAAACAACCTATAGCTCTCTATGTCTACTGCCCAGTCAAATGTTTCATCCCACCATGTCTCCACAGGGCCAACCAGGTTGATTTTACTACTTGCAAGCAGGAGAGCAAGCTCCTCCTGCTTGTTCCCCATGCTTCTTGCATTAGTGAAGAGACACCTTAATCCCCCCGTGGGAGCCCTGGGCACCGCCCTCTACCTGAAAGACAACTGGTCTCTTGGTGTATACCTGAGCTTTTACCTGGGAGGTCCTTGTGAAAAGAAGGATGTGTCTATGGGTGTTGTAGAGGAACAGATTTCAACCCTGCCCTACCCGGGGCTGAAGGCACTTTTGTCCCATTGACTACCTGAGGTGGCTTCTGGCTTAGCAGCCTGGCTTTTGTAGGGCCCAGTTGGAGACTGGGTGCTTGGTAGGGAGCCCAAGTGCCTGGCGCAAGGCCGAGGACTCCATCAAACATGGAGTAAAATATCGACCTTGCCACGCTCAGTATTATAACATTTAAGTCCCTCTGCAGAGCTAGGCCTAACTCCCATTGATTTCACACCAGGCACTTTGGAAAATCCCATGATGTGCCTAAATACCTTGGGAGATATCAGACCATTGGACCCTAGATCCCTTTTACTTTCAAGGATATTGACACACATTTTTAAAAAGTATTTAGGTTCCCAACCCTCTATAGGTTCCTACTGCCTGTTGCTGTCAAATAAGGGGACTACGGCACCTAAATCGCGTGGGTGTTAATGAGAATTTCACCTTTTGGCTCTGATGCAGCAGTGCACCAAGGCACGTTCTTAAGGTGGATTGAAATGAGCCAGTCCAAGACACAAATATTTTGCTGTGCAGAAGGCATAGAAACTACCCATTTCCACGGCACAATTTTCATAGGGTTCCCAGCTGCAGTAGGAGCTCAAAGAATGAAATGATAACTGCTAAAATACCTGAGAAAAAAATCAAAGCATCCTTCACTGAATGCTTACACTCTGGGTGTTATCATGTAAAATTCATATTGGCCAAGGAAAAATAAAGGCAATGTCTTTCTTCCTTGACCAGGCCATGTCTCATCCTCACTTTCCTTGAGCTCCGATGTGGTTTTGATCTCCTGGTGCAATTTCTGCCTTTGTTCAATGAGGGAAGCAGATCTGAGGATTGCTCAGAGCTGCTGCATGGCAGGGAAAGCCATTGAAGCATCTCGAAATATAATTAGAAATCTAAATATGACATTGCTGTTACAGTCGGAGACCTCGCACCATAAAACACCGAGCCTGTGATTTGTAAAGCTGTACCAAGCCGTCTGGTGTCAACCGGGGTAGTATATACCCCCGAACGTACAGACGAATGCAAGTGCATGATTGCTTGAAGATTGCCCATGCGTTTTCAATTACCTCCTATTAATGTATTTACTCTGTGTATCTTTCATCAAGCTAAGAGTTGTTTTATTTTTGGTACAGGGATGGGATGAGATTAGTAAATGGCACATATTTCAATATTAAAGCCGTTTACTATCAACGTGGGCATGAAAGATGCCTCGAATAAGATGCAGCTGCACGTGAAGCCGTTTGTGGCTGCGTCTCCGGCAGTATATCTCCTGTATTTTAATTAAGTGGGTGTTCTTGTGTGCGCCGTGCCTCGTACATTATGGGCGGTCATTCTGCATGGCAGCCAGGGGAGGTCTCGGCAGCCAGACGAATGCCACAACGAGCCCTGCGAATGAGCTGCTGCCAAGCAGAACTGACCTGCCCCATTAGGTGTTTCTAGTGCCAGATGAATGGTTGCTTGAGAAGTCCGGCGCTGTCTTTGCCTAGGAGCCGGCTGGGAACCAGATGATGACTCTGACCATGTCTGGGCCACAGCTGTGGTGGTCCGGTGGGGGGAAAAGGCCTGAGGAGAACCCCATCACAGGAGCCGGCTCGTTCCCAGAGGTGAACGGCTTGAGACTGAGCACAGAGAGATAAGCCCTGGCCAGCCACATGGGTAGTTACGATGTGCCGGGAGACTCAGGTGAGTAGACCATGCTGTTGGGCCTTCAGGGTCTTAGCAGGACAGTGGGTGCATTTGCATGTGCACTTCAATGTGCTTTCACCTATTTTAATGGGCATTAAAATAGGCTAATGCACATTTTTGTAGTACTTCACAATGGAGGTACTAGATTTCATGCGCATTAATGAACATGTAGATGAGCCCAGTCTGTGTCCCCCCCCCCCCCGCCCGCCACCCTGCTGCTGTTTCCAGAGGTTGGATGAGATCTAGCTAAAGCCTGCATCATTTCCTGAGTCTACCCACTCCCTGGTACCTGAGTGGCGGGCTCCTATCACCTGACCCTATATTTCCCCTATATAAAAGTCGATCTGGGCACCAGGGTTCTTCCTAAGATGGCATTCTGGTAACTCTGCCTGCTTTTTGACTTCCCATATCCCTGATTCAGCTTGCCCATAGACTTTGCTTACCTCTCAGCCTCACCTAACCTGGCTTGTTCCTGGCTTCTGCTTGTCCTCTCCAACTCTGATTTGTACCTATATCCTTCCTCCCTAATCCTTCCTCCCTGGCCTGGCTTCCTGCCTTGGCACTGACACATGCTCAGCTCTGCCTTCCTTTAGATGTACTGCTGCAGCCCTCCGTTATGGTCTGCTTTCCCTTGTTCCAGGTGGCTTAGAGCTCCCACCACTCCTGAGCCCAGTCTGCCATACTTAGCATGTTGGCTCTTGTTTGGGCAATGAAAAGAGACAAGCCAAGTATGCCCCTTGTCCCTCCCTTGCCCATACAGAGGTGTAGCAATGTAGTGACTAGGACTGGTCAGGGCTTTCTCTACCAGAAAATGCAAAATGAATAGTTGTGTGGATGTCCTTTGATAAGCTTGAAGGTCCAAATTGCATCTGTTAGGTTGCTAAGTGGATGTAGATGCTGAGGCCTAATTATTTTCCTCCCTGGAAAAAAATTCATGAGAAAGGAAAGTGGACCTTCCTTCTCCTCACTGCTGTTTGTGACCTAACCTTCCGGCTGAGATGATGGCATGTCCCAAAAGTAGGTGCACGGCATGTTTTTCGGAGACGCTGGAAAGGGGCAAAAATGCGAAAAATGTCTTTTCCTGATTTCAGCACACTTATATCTTCCTCTCCCTTTGGTTGAGGGAAGAAAAATGAGGCAGAAAAAAAAAAGAGAGAGAAAATGCCTAAAAGTAACAGCAACACTGAAAAAAAAAAGGATTTGTTCATTTTCCAAAATAAAACACATTTGTTTCTAAAAGTTGTTTTAAAATGAACACGCAGGGAGAAAGTTGGAGCACGTGCCTTCATTTTGAACCCAAACGATCCACAGAAAATGAAAATTGTGCCCCCCCCCATAGTTCCAATGGGAATATTATTTTACCATGAAGTTAGATATAGGAAAATATTTTCTTAAGCACCCAGTTTTCAATACGCCCTATGCAGCTAAGATCTGCAGATACCTTTGGAAAGCCTTCCTGCTAGCCCTTATTCTAATGCATTTAGCTACTTATCTTAGTCTTAGTCATTTAAGCCAAGAGTATTAACCATACAGCACATGGACCAGATCCAGCCTGCTGTGCTCTTGGCAAGCCAGGGAATCTGGGGGTATGGCTAGCAGGAAGCGGGGAAACCTACGGCAAAATCTGGGGTGACTTTGAGCATGGCTGTCAATGGTGGGAGTGTGGAGGTGGGCAAGGACAGTGCTGGCATGGTCCCACTTGTCCTGTGGTGGCTTGACCCAGTGCTGCTGGGCCTATTATTTGGTCTGCAGCCCAGGGTGATGTTGCTGGTCTTTCTTTTCTTCATCCCTTCACACCTTCCTTCCTTCTCCTATTTAAATCTATGGGAGATGCTCTAGAAAAGACAGTGCAAGGACTTTTCCTTCCAGCCTTCTCAGCTGTTCTTCATTACAGACCAAAATCTTGTGGCCCTTCATCAGGAAAAACTCCCAGTGATTTCCCATTTCTAGCAGCGATGGGTCATGAGACAGGGGGACCTTAAACCTGTCATTGGGCCGGGATTAAATGCTGGGCCAGAAGCCAGCTTTATGATGTGGGAGGGATTCTTCATTTTGGGGGGAGGCAGGAAGCATTTCTCTGGCTGTTTTTCTTTTTTTACCAGCAACTGTTGGAAGTGGCTCAGCGGTTTGGAATGTGAGAAGAACCCTGTTGGAGATGGATTAGCAGACGGGAGAGCAAGCAAAAAGAGAGTTCAGGACTCAGCTGCCAGCCATGAGAATCCTTCTTTATCAGGGTCATCCATAGGGGAAAGCCTGACCTTACAAGCTTACTTCCACTGGGGTTGCAGGGATGTTACCTAGAATAGCATTTGGTCCCTGGACTTTCTCTTTCTGTCTGTGAAATACCATATTTTATGGCATACAACATACCCTAGAATAAGACACGCATCTTGATTTTAAAAGGCAGAACAAAAAACAACAACAACAAAGATCGTTCCTTGCAGGAAGTTACTGTGAGTCGTGGGTCTAGGGCAGGGGTGGGCAAAATGCAGCCCGCAAATGCAGCCGTGAAGAAAACATCATGAAGGGCCCTCTTCTCAGCTGCAGGACCATATTAAGTCAGAGGCACTGGAAAACCCTGCCAATAGTCTGCAGCGCCCAAGATAATATCACAGGCTCAGCATTCTTTTGAAACAAAAAATGCCTATTTTTTTTTTCTAGTAGATTCAAATGTAAATTTGGGGGAGGGATGGAAGAACCAAGCAGAAATAGTGCTTGAGAAAGTCTGAGGGCAGCTAGGAGCTGTGACGGTTGGATTTGTGAACAGCTCCATGACCCTGTCTCTGAAAACTGTCCCTGTCCCAAGGAGAGGCGGGGGTCACAGCATAAAGCTGGGGTCGCGTTGTGCTCAACCGTGACTCTGGTCTCATACCGCTTTGCGCATCTAAACTATCTGACAAGAGAGACCCGTGTTATCTCTATTTTACAACTGGGAAGATTGATATTTATGGACTTACTCAAGTGACTCACCCAAGGGGGACCTGCAAGCCAGTGGCAGAGCTAAGATTGGAGCCCTGATCTCCTGTGTCCTAGTAGAGTGCTCTAGCCACTGGGTCACACAGCTTCTCACTCCTCAGCTGCCCCACTTCAAGTGCTACTGAAATCATCTCTATCTAACAGGGGCACTGACCTGGCATCCAGAGCCTTGGAGCTCTTTCCCATCCTTTACCCTCATATGGCTGTGGGGGGCCTGAATTTGGGTGGCAAAAAAAGTTGGTGACACCTCTTCTGTTCCATGAACACCTGTTCCTGAATACCTCTGAAGATCTGGGCCTGAATTCACAAATGACTCATGAAAATGGGCTGAAGGCTTCTAGGTTGTTTAGGGCCCAATTTTCCCTGGTGGAATCCCTCAAATGCATTTTAGCAATGGGGGTTCAAAAAGCACCCAAGCTAATGACTCCTCTGATTCTCGTGCCTTTCAACAAGCGATAAGCCTCTGGCCCACCTCGAATCATAGGAAAGTAGGGCTAATTGGGCCATCAGGAGGTCACATCTAGTCCAGCCCCCTGCTCCAGACAGGATCGACCCTGAAGTCATCTTGAAACTTCCAGTAGGCAACTCTTAAGATGCCTCTTAAAATACCTTTAAAAAGCTGCCCTTGGATACCTCTGAAAATGTCACCCCTGCCCCTTTCTACCTCCATCTCTCTTATCATTTGGAATGCAAATATATTCCTAAATAAATAAATGAGAAGCGTGGGGTCTTCTGAGCTTCTGGGACTTAATCCAAGTTACCACCAGACAATCCTTTCTCTGATGTAGCACCAGGCAATATGTTATGAGCAGTGACAAGTGATTTTCGATTTCTATTTTGCAGCTGATTAAAATTACGGTAAGAAAGAAAATCTCCCTTCTGCCGACAAGTCTGAGGCTGGGAAGTTATGAAGATAAAGCATGCCGGTTCTATGTCCCTGCTCCCTACTGAAAGGAAAGCAATTCAGGCTACTCTATGCTTATTTACAGCTGACTGAATCCTGGGTATCTCTCATTGAAACAGGGTAGTTGGTTTTACTTCCTTTTCCCTGTGAAAATGTGTCCTCATTACCAGCTAGAGAATGGCCCGAATGAAGCCGTTAGCCAGCCCTTTTCTCTTGCCATAATACATGTCCCAAAGAAAAATCTATTAGCACCTTGATGAAAGCGATCATCAAGGAACTGACGACGTTTCACCTTCCCCGCCGTTTCACTTGCATTCCATATTCATCAAAAAGATGGAAGTTACAGGGGACTTAGAAGCATTTCAAAGGGAGCTATTCCGAGCCAAATTCAATAAGGCGCCGTTCAAACAGCCTTGAAGAATGTAAAATATTATTCATTCGCAGAAGTTCGGAAATTGTGTGGTGCTGACGTGCCCTCCAAAACAAATGGTTTTCTCCTGTCTCCCAGCCCCGATGCAGGCAGCCACATTTCAGAGGCTTCTGATTCGTGAAGCTGGGGAAACTGCTTCTCTTTACTGCTGGGGAAGGCTACTTTTGATCAATTGCTCACAACGGGGTGAGTGCCGGATGGGGATGGATAGCGGCAGAGAGATCATTTGTTCTTATTTATGGGAAGTTACTGGTTATATTATTGGACTGGGAGCAATTGATGGGGTTATTTTTTTAATTATGGGATTTTGAAAGGATTGGCAAGAATATTGTACTCTTACAGTCACTTATAGAGTCACAAATAGGGCTGGAGGGGACCTCCTGAGGTCACCTCTAGTCCACCACCCTGCCCAACATAGGATCAGCCCTGTCTAAACCATCAGAGCTAGGTGTTTGCCCAGCCAGAACTTGGAAATCTCCAGGGATGGAGACTCCACCACCTCTCTAAGGCATCTGCCCCAGTGCTGAAGCACCCTGAGAGCAGAGAAGTTCTTCCTTGTGTCCAGCCTACATCTTTCTGGTTCCACTTTCAGTCCACTGCTTCTTGTCTTGCCCCCTCCATGGATACAGAAGTATTTTAATGAATGAATTAAAACTGGAGGTTCACTTTGTCCCATTGCTAGCGTTCCAGAGACTTTGTTGAGACGGGAACCTCATGATCATCCTACCTGACCCCTTCTGTCATGCGGGCCATGGAGCCTGGGACTGGATGGGTCTTCCTAGGTCATCAGATCCCATCTTCTGCTGATGTAGCAAAATATCATGAACTCAGTAGTGTAACTAAGAGTAGGTCACAATGAAGGCAGAAGGGATTGAGGCTCACCAGGTTCACTCCGTCCCTCCGCCAACCCATGCGGGTCACCACTGCTTTGAGGGGAGTTGTCACTGCCACCAGCCAGGTTGACTCTTCTTGGGCCTTGCAACCCCTATTGAATTAGGGGCTTTGCAGTGTTGTCTGCCACAGAAGTCTGCCACTGCTGTGGGACCAAGGAAGGGTTAACCTGCCTGCTGGTGCTGGCACCTTTCCTCACAGCTGCGTCCTACCCTGACTTGGCTTCATGCAGCCTTGTGCATCTCTGCCTCTATTCCTGCAAGCCTGATCAGGCCCCTGCTGCCTGGATGGCAACCTCTACCAGGCACAGTTCTGGATCGGCTTATTAAGCTCCACTTGGAAAGCAGTTTGTTTTTTCTCTTGGTCCCCATTACTCTAGCCAAGAGGCTGCTTTAACACCATCCAAAAAAACTGCACCCACACAAACCCACCCCAAAGAAGCCAACCAAGTCATCCTCTAGTGACCATGAGGTGATGATCTTGAATCATAGAGTTGTAGAACATGAGGGGTGGAAGGGACCTCAGGAGGTCACATCTAGTCCAACCAAGCTGGACCAGCCCCAACTAGATCATCCCAGCAAGGCTTTGTCTAGCCAGGTCCTAAAACCATCCAACGATGGAGTTTCCATAGCTGGTCTGGATACCTTGTTCCAGTGCTTTACCACCCTCCTCTTGAGAGTGGTTTTCCTAATATCTAACCTCTAGTTGGGGCTGGTCCTGCTTGCAGCAGGGGGTTGGCCTAGATGTGACCTCCTGGGGTCCCTTCCCACCCTCATGTTCCCCGATTCGGTGATTCTGTGAATGCATCGACCCAATCGCCTACGGCATCCATTAGGTCTGGGTGGCTAACCTGTGCTACAGATGCTACAGCGCTGTGGGCAGCCTGTGTGTATGCCACGCAGCAGACTGGAGAGGAGATGGGCAGTGCCATGGCAGATAGGTCAGGGAGCAGAAAGCAGAACAGCAGCTTGGGCAGGGAGCACAGGGCATGGAGAAGAAAACAGAGCAGCAGATCAGGCAGGGGAAGGGTATAGGAATGGCACTTGGGGTGGGTGCTGGGCTAATGTGTGGCACGCCTGCCAAAAAGAGCAGCCTCCCACTGCATTAGATGACATTTCCTCATGCATCTGTCACTCAGGCCGACATTTGCCAAGCCAATGAAGGGATTTAAATATTATATTTCCTGAAACTTGGGTCTGAACCTCTTTAGATTGGGCAATAGCTTGAGACTTGGGGAAACCTTGTCTTATTCATAGGCAGATCACAGGGAAACGGGATTCCTGCCCTGGGCCTCATTTTCTGCATTGGCAAAACTGGGGGTCCTGATATTGGTCTCCTTTTTCAAGTACTTTGACCTCTACAGACAGAAAAACTATACAAAAGATAGACATTATTGTTATTATTATCATTATTGTTTCATTAATGGGTTCAGGAGAAAATGTTTGTTCTGCTGCTGTATTTTTTTGTAGACTACCGTTGCATTTCCCATCTCACACTGTTGATCCTTCAGCCAAGAGAATCACTTTCATTTTAAAATCATGCCCATTTTTCTTATGGCAACAATTATGCTAATGATTACTGTGTTAAGCTGCTTGGGAATGACCCCTAAATCAAATCAGAAAGTTTTCCCTTCAAGAGAACTGTGGTCCATTGGATAATTCCACACTTGGAAATACAAGTGAATTGATCAGCTGGGAAAGCCACATGGCCCCCACCCCACCCCCAGCGACTGCAAATTCGGTGGGTATATTTTTTTAAGAAGATTATTTATGGTTTATTTTAGACACCAGATCATTTGGTGCTTGTTTCATCAATTTGTCACTGTTTTTATTGTCACCAATTGCCCATAACTGGAGTGCATTTAAAATGTCATTGATCTTGATATTATGGTGTCATAATATGACAGTAATAGTTGTATCTTGTACAGGAAGCCCACTTCCTAAGATTGATGGCTTTCACCGTACCAATTATATTCTGTCCATCTAAGTGATAAAGAGCGTGTTGGAGGCATTCAATAGATAAATTAGATATCTTTTCAATTATTCCCTTTATTTTATAGGGTCATGTGCCTAATTAACAACTTTTTACTTCTGTTATTAGCTGGAGAATTTTATATGTCGGCTCTTGTGTGTTTTAATTTTACCGATGCAAAGAAAAGCTGTGGAAAGCTTTCAATCAGGAGTCTGTAATTCCTCTCTCCCGCTCTCATGTAAAGAGCATGTCTGTTTTATTTCTTTTCTTTGTGATCAGGGCTGGTGACGAATGCTTATACACCGTTGCGTATTTTGTGGGCTGTTAGGAAAAAATAAGGACAAAGCCTATCTTGTGAAATCCTTGCTTAGCGTTAATGCCGTTAATTAGGACAGGTGTTGTAAGGGATGTTGAGGCTTCAGCTTCAGGGTCTAAGCCACTGTACAACTCTTCAAGATCAGGATGAGACTGAGTGGGGGAGATATCCTTCCATACTGGCCCACTGAAAGGTCATTTCACCTGCCCCTGAAGCATCCAGAGATGGATGCAATAGGGGTTGGGATATGGGCAAGGGCAGATCCCAGGGATACAGTTGCAACCCACTTCCACCACGTAGAGCGGTGAGCTCCACAGAAGACATGCCAGCCAAGACCCAGGGGCAGAGGGGATAGTGGTGGTAGCAAGCAGGTCCCTGTACTTGCGCATGCTTCCTGCCTGGCCCTGCTGGGTGTCTCCCACAGGTCTGGGGGCTCCAGCCATCCCTCAGCCCCCATTCCCACCCATGGTCTGAGCTTAGCTCCTGCTGCCTGAACTCCGCAGGGGACCCAGGCACCCGGGGCAGCAGGGAGGTAGGACAACCAGCATGTCCTTCGCCTTCAGGTCCAAGCTGAGGAGCTCAAGCTGGAGGCAGCTGTGGCATGAATCAAGGTAGGGAAGAGGGCAGGGAGTTAGGAGGCAGGGGTTACAACCACACCTGTTGCACCCGTCGTATCTGCCACACTGCCCTTTTCAAAGTCCTAGTGGATCTGGGACTAGATGGACCTTAATTCTTATCCATGGACCTTAATTCTTATCCACTCTGCTAATTTCCCATGTTCTTATGCAAGAGGCCCTGAGTTAATGCATGGATTTGGGAGCAGTTAGGCGGCGGGAATAGTTAAATAGTAAGGCAATCAAAACCTCAGTTATAGAGAGGCTACTGTTTTGCTTTCCTTTACGACACGCACATGCACAAATCTTACAAGGAGCTATTATGCAGAAGTTTATTGTGTATAGGGAAGCACGGGTGAATTGATACAAACACATGAGATATAAGAGAACAACGGGAGTGCATTTACAGTCTATTCATGTCCTGTAAACACACATGGAGAGACTGGGGGGGGGTGGTGGTGAGGAAAACAATTTAAAAATAGCTATAGGGCAAAGGAAGAAATAAAATGGAGGGGTGGGCAAAGGAGGGACCTTTGCAAAAGTGGGATTGTGTGTGCGCAAGTGGAGAAGAGTCCATCACCGCCCTCAGCAAGTCAGTCCAATGGTTCATCATCACCCTCCCTTTTCAGTATTTTTTTTTTTGGCCTTATTTCTCATCTGAATTCATCTGGTTTCAGTTTCCAGGATCCTGCTATACCTTGGTGTCCTGGAGCAATGAACCTTCTAGTACAGTGGATTTCATCTGCGGGCCCCTAAAAAAACTCGAATGGAGATGCGGACCCCTTTGGAAATGTCGAGTGGAGGTGCAGTCCCCTTTGAATTGTAAGTAGGAGCATTCACATACTTTTCTTTGAACGTAGTCATCTTTTGCTGATCTTTTAGACATAATCTGGGGACCTCCAGGGGTCCGTGGACCACAGTCGGAAAGCCACTGCTCTAGTAAGGAATTTCTCCATGAAGGTGGCGATGATCACGTCACCACCTCTTGGAAGAAGTAAACACACCAGGTCCCACTCCAAGATACGTCTTCCTTTCATCGTTCTGGGGGCTCTTCTTGGATTCCCTTCCCATTTATAACCTTTTGAAAAGTATCCAAGCAACTTTGGAAATCAAGCCATTAAAGGTCTAATTCCCATCGACTGTCAGTTCTGAAAATGGGACTAGAATATTTGGACTGAACTGGAATTAGGAATTAAAAGCCCTCCTGGTCTTCAGGGGAGGTCTACGTGCCCAAGAGGGGCAACGCTTATTTGATCTAAGTGGTCACAGCTACATGGGAGCCTCTGTCTTCTGGCCTGCCGGTTGTACAACAGTAATAATGATCTGCATTTTAAGTATATCATAACATCAGCAGAAGTTATTATAGTCTAGAGATATCCAGAGAACTGACTTCTCTGTTCACTGCCAGTTTCCAACCACGTTGAACATTAGTTTTGGGTCAATCCAGAAGAATTTGGCAATCCATAAAGTTTGGAAGACTTTATTTTGGGTCAAATGAAACATTTTGTTTGGAGGTTTTTTAAAAAAAGGTTTTTAAATAAAATTGAAATACGTTGCCAATTGTAACATAGTTTCAAAAAAAGGAGGGGGAAGGAAACCATTATATTTAGATGCAAAAAAAAAAAAGGGGGGGAGATTCTTTTCCTGACTAAAACAATTCACCCAAATCTATGGAAATTCACATAATGTTTTGGCGAGCCCAGATCTTTCTTTTCTTTCTTTTTTTAGGGAGGCAAAATATTTCTCCTGGAAATGTTGACCCAAATTTGATTCCCAATCTCAACGCTTGCTACGACTTCAAGTGAACGGGGCTGTTTGACAATTGATTCCAATGCATAGGAATCATTTAGGAACCTGTGATAAACCGTGTGTTTTCTTGCATATGATGTGCCTCCAAAAAAAATAAACTTTGGAAAGAAAACCTCAAAGAGGTTTTGAAAGGCAGAATGAAAAAAAAGATCTTTCCTTGAAAGTGTCCTCCACAGAAAAAAGGGAATGGGTCCACAGCCAGCACCTAGGGATACCTTCTTGCAGCACCTGCAGCTTGATTTTACTGTCCCCTGATGGAGTTTAAGTCACAGAAACTGCTTGTACTGTATTTTCTCACTTATCATGCACACCCTCATTTCCCACAGCTGAATTTCAGGAAACACGTACTTGTTGTACACAAGAAAATATGGTAGGACATGTCGGCTTTCATGGCGCACGCTATAACTGATCTTTAATTTTACAAATTTGAAAGAGAAAAAAATGATCTTTTTTCCCCCAACATATAGCCCCTTCCAACATTCACTTTCTGAACACGAAGGGGTGCATGTCTTCTCTTTGCTGCCCCGTTCTGGTCCTATGGTAGAGCTCAGGGTGGGAGAAAGCATCTCTAAGCAGTAGCTAATCTGCCTCCCTGTGTATGTGGGTGGGGGCAACAAAAAGCTCCCTTCTCCCCCCACTGTGCCAGGCAGCCTGGCTGTGCCAGTGAATGGTGCTCAAGGTACAGGGCAGGATGTGTCTCAAATAGAGCAGGTGGGAAGAGGTGGTGACTTCCAGTGGGTTTCTTGATCTGCTTCTTAGGTTTCTTGCCAACGCGCCCTCTCGTCCCCTCCGCCTAGCGGCAAAAGCCGTGCTCAAGCCCGTAATTTAAGGCGGATGCTTTCGATTTCCATCAGGCTTTCCCGAAAGACTTTCCTCTTTGTGATGAATGAACTTTTAATGGAGAAGAATAGGCCGCCTTGTTTTAAGTGAAACGTTTATAAGGAAGCCGATGATTTAAACAACTTTAGCTCCATTAAACAAAAGAGGAAACTGGATCTTAAACCCTCATTTATTTTGAGGAGAGTCTGGCCTGGGATAAACATGACATTAAGTAGCCATCTGAGCATTGCTAAAACATACATTTGCCTTAGTAATAAAATGTTTTTGAGAGATAGTAATGGTTACCTTGAGAGTGGTTCATATTATAACCATTTAAAATCCCACTGCTGAGTTACTTCAATAACTGTCCATCACCTAATGGAAGCGAGACATTTCGAATGAGAGAAGACACGGGTACTTTGGTCTTGTTTGGGAGAAACCTCGGGAATATACAAAGCCAAGAGCCTGTCGCATCTCATTCAGAAGCCCCATCCTTGCCTTTTCTGATGGGCTGGGGTCGGTCGCGTCTGCAAAATAGGAGAGGAACGGTCAGAGACGGCATGTGAATTCAGAGAGGGAAATCATATACACATACGTGGAAACAGAGGCAATGCAAAGCCAATGGTCCTGCTTTGAGCAGGAGGTTAGACTAGATGTGACCCCCTGAGGTCCCTTCCAACCCTCATCTTCTCTAACTCTATGAAAGTTGTTGGCTTTCCAGGGGAGTTGTTTAACTCTGCTCCCATCAAAATTCAGAGAGACACTGGATTCAGTAGATCCTGTGCTTATGTCCATCCCAGTCTTGCAATTGTCTTTGTATGATGAGGCTTGGTGTTCTGTTTTTACAGTCCCAGCTCCCGGAGTCAGGGGATTCAGAGTCAAAACGTTCACAAAAATCAAAACGCAAAAGTCTCTCACCTTCCTGGCTGCAGAGAACAGCTTGGAAACCTGCCTCCTACACCCTCACCCATCAGAAGATAAACTCACCCTCTGCTTTCTTCCTGCACGGATCTCATAATTTTTAAGTCAAGTGCATGATGTTGCATGCTTGGAGTTGGGCAGGCAGCCACGTAGCAAAGCGCTGAAGTATCTGTTGTAAGCTCGTGCCTCTAGTCCTACTCAGGTGCTGTGCTTTGCTGATCAGGCATGCACTGGCGAAGGGAGACATGGTGACTGAAAACGTTACCTTGTCCATTTTCCGTTTCAAGCAGAGTGAGCCGGGGATCAGGAAAACAGGGCCGATGCCTCAGTTAGATTTACTGGAGGGGAAGCAAGCTGCCTTCCCTTCTGTGATTAATAAAGAGAAGAAAATCAACTTCCATGATACGTCTGTGGAAACCATTTCCCCCTTTCAGCGTGTGGCTCAGTGGTGATGGCCAGCATTGGAGGTGGAAGGTGCAATTTCTCCCCTCTGTCACATCACCATAAGCCTGGTTGAGACCGGGAGCTTGAACCCCCCCTAGCTGAGATTCCCTCCAGTGCAGTGATCACCGGTGTGAAAGTGGAATAAGCTGGACTCAAGCAACCTGGGTTTTATTTCACCAATCTGAGTGGTTAAGGGGCAGTTTATTCCACCCATTAGGTGCACAGCTGAACATAGGTGCCTAACCGTAATTCTTCTGCACCCTGAAGAAGTATTAATAAAAATGGTCAGGAGGGTCTTCTCCTCTTTGCTGCTTTTTTTTTTTTTTTTTTTTTGAGACTCAATCTTACAGATCACGCGATGGCACGTTCCAAAAATAGGGGCATAAATGGATTTTCAGGGACTTTTAGGCAGCTACGCCCATTCGGGGCCAGATTCTGTTTCACCTGGATGTGTCTGTGTGCTACTTCTGTGCACAGATGCAGCCACGTGGATATGCAGCTTGTCTCAGGAGAGAAGGCACACGTTACAGAGCATGGTGCCGCACAGCTGCAGTGTTCCCGGCTCCAGCCCGGTGTCAGTCTGAGCATGTCCTGAGGAGGCCTTTTCTGCACAGACAGTCGGTGAAGTGTACGCTCACCTGGCAGCCTTCACCGCCCTCAGCTTCCCAGCATGTGAGCTCTGGGGCGGCGGGGGGAAGCGTCCCCCTGCACAGCCCCTTGAGGAATGCCGGCTCCATCTTTCCTCACCTACACACCCATACTGTGAAGAAAGAAGTGTTGGTGACAACTTGCTGAGAGATCAGCTTGCAAGAGATGAAGAGATAATCGCAGCTCCCGACACCGCACTTCTGTCAACGGCGGCCGCTTATTTCCAGCAAAAGACTATAAACATGGGCAAAATTTCAGATACATCACTGGTTCAGGAAAAAGATCAGCACATCCCAGCTCCCCAACACACACTTTCCCCTCCCCACTCTTCCTCCATGATGATGTGCAATTGCCCCATGGAGAAAGGGCATGTGGGATCTTTATAGGCCCCACGAATCAACAGTGGAAATGAGCACCCGATAAAGCAGCTCTGAGAATTTCAGTCCAAGCCCTTAAACTGCATGTTGCAACATTAGGTGTCAAAACCAACTCACCTCCCTCCACCAAAAATCAGGCCACTGGGCAGAATCCTGAAGCTTACATTTTTCAGTCCTGGGTATCTCAGCAAATCCTCCATGTTTAAACATGTATAAGTGATATATGAGAGGCAAAATACTATAGGCTTCAACATCACCTCAATGCTACCCCTTCAAAAGGGGGATATATTTTTTTTTAGTGTTCAGCCCACACAACTTCCATTGAAATCCAAAGAATTCGTGTAAAACCAGTTGGATTTTTTTTCCTCGTGGAAAATCTGGGCTTAAAGATAGATAGATAGATAGATAGATAGATAGACAGACAGATAGATAGATAGATAGATAGATAGATAGATAGATAGATAGGCAGGCAATAAATAGACAAACAGATGGGTACATAAATATACTCAATAAATATTTTAATATACTCAATAAATATATACTTAGATATGCAGTAGATAGATAGATAGATAGATAGATAGATAGTCAGCTACATAAATATATATGCATGAGATAGATACTTAGATATGCAGTAGATAGATAGATATTGACATTTGGCATGGAAAATATTGACCTGAGATTGAAGAACCAAAAATGTCTTCATTTGTAGCAAACAAAAAGCAAAAATATTCCATAGAAACCTGAAAAATTCTTGTAGGTTCATGCACACACATATAGGATAATTGTTTTTTCTGAAGGAAAAATGAAAAAATCATGTAAAATGAGACACTTTCCATGAAAATATCATTGAAAAGCTAATTTTCCCATTAAGAATGGTGGGAAATAATCACTAAGCCCTAGACTTCAGTGCATGCTTACAGTTAAGCTTGTGGCTGAACAACCTTCTTGACTGAGGGTGCTATCTCAGATTGGTGTCTTGAAGGAGGATTTTTAATCTTGTGGAATAGGATGCATTTCAGGCAGGAACAACAGGGACTGGGAAAAAATTGCACATGAAAACAAACTGGAAAGACTGGAATCGAAAAGAAAAGGAAAAGAGAGGGTGCAATCAATAATTATGAGTGAGTGACTGGTTTGGAGAATGTCTGCTGATAACCCAAGACCAAAAGCG
The DNA here is from genome assembly GCF_052110815.1 of Crocodylus siamensis. Taxonomy (NCBI): domain Eukaryota; kingdom Metazoa; phylum Chordata; order Crocodylia; family Crocodylidae; genus Crocodylus; species Crocodylus siamensis. Next base: position 7,462,450 of record NC_143400.1, read on the forward strand.
GGCCCCAGAAAAGTAGAAGGTGAGAAAGTAAAAAATAATAAAAAAAGGAAATACTCTTGACACACAACCCACAGCTCTCTCTCAGAACGGATTGCGTTGCCAGAGGGAGTCACTAAGCCAAGATTAACAAGCATCAAGAAGGGATCGGAAGTTTCTGTGGAGGACGAGATTATCCTGAGATCTGATTAATGAAAGCAAGCCTATGGAAGGGGTAGCTAGCCTTGTGCTCCAGGGTTTAAGTTGATTTCTGCTTGCTACTAACCAGGACAAGATCTATGTGAGGTTAAAATATCTATCTCCTAGGCATCTGGTTCTTCCCCCCTTTCTGACACAAGATTCCCAGCTACGTGGACTTTGGATCCAATCCCAACTCCTTTGCTCCTTGGCTCAGCCTGGTTTCAGGCATCCTCATCTTGAAGTCCATGAGCTGGATGGAGCTCTTTATTGGAGCCAGTGATGGTCCTGCAGGTGACCCACGGTCCCAAGGCCATCACTTGCTTTCTTCCATCCAACCTTCCCTCCCCAGATGGCACCCATCATCCTTGCCTCAAGCCCTGGGAAGTCTATTTATTACTCAGAGCAATTAATAAGATGGAGGGGGAGGCTGCAGCCCATTTTGCCTGCCTGTTGCTAATTAGTGCGATGTTCCAAAGATGCTGGCAAGAGAGACTGTAGGGAGCATCTTCGCCCACGATGTTTAATGAAAGCAGCACAACCCTTAGTGTTATTTAATTTAATAGGAGAATTAATATCGGGATGGATGTCGGTCGCCTCTGCTCTGAAGACTGGCAGAAGGATGCAACATTCATCTTGCTTTATTTCGAACATCAGCCCACTCCGCGAGCCTCTTAAAGACTATTTGATTACAGTGTAATCGCCCTTTCTTTTTTCTTTTTTTCTTTCGGCCTTCGTGGCAGCAGGCAAGGGGTAAAGGCCTGTGCACCTTTGATAGCAGAACAAATGAAATACACACATAACCCTTCACCTAGCTCAATCCGCTGATAAAGTCCCCCAGTCTTAATTCGATCTGTAAAGATTAGGCCGGCAATAAAAAGTATTACTAGGCTGACGTCTGCGGAGTCTCCTAGGGCATTTGACAAATGGGTTTATGACAGTAATCACCGAATTAGAATGCTACATTGAAATCCGCGCAGGGGGCCGCAGCGCTACGTTTGCAAAGCAGCCGACCGGACGTACGTGGCTGCTCCACGGAGCGGAGATGCAGATGCAGCAGCGACGGCTGCCGAATGGTTTCTTTCACTGGAAACCGGAGCCGGCGAGCTAATAAATAACCGGGATTTATAAAACGCTTGGCTGTCTCTTTATTTATTTCGTATTGCTCTTATCGCTCTACGCTCAGCTCCCATTGCCCAGAACTGAGATGCGGCTTCCCCACACAAAGCTAGGAAGTTTTACGCCATGCTAAATGGGTCTTCTATTGCATCACATATTATCCTAAGTGATGCTTGTTCTTGGACGACCGTATCATTTTGGTGGGTTTGTAGCCTGGAAGCATTTGTGCAGGAACGATTCAGCCAGTCTCCCACGCGGTCTTATTGCCTGATGCTGCTGAATTGCCCACGCCAAGCCAAAACTTGCTGTCGGCATGGTCACAGTTAAGAGTTGCCGTGCTGAAGTCCACGGGCTGTGAGGAAGTCTCGTGCTTAAGCAAGTGCTTAACTGCAGATGCAAGTAGAGATGAAATCAAGGCAAAACAGGGCTATAGCATCAGTGTTATTACAGGCAGAGTGCGACGCCAAAAGCGTAGGGGGGGGCAAGGGATACTGGGCTACATGGTGATAAAACGGAGATCTTCTTACTGCTACTGAGATAATGTGCACTTGTGTAGATACTGCAAGGGAAGCAACTTTTCTGCTCTATTTGTCATTGGTGAGGCCTAACCTAGAGTATTGTGCCCAGGCCTGGGCCCTGGACTTCAGGACGGCTGTGGACAGTTTGGAAAGAGTCCGGTGGAGAGCGACAAAAATGTTTTGGAGGCCAGGGAAACATGACTTATGGGGAAAGGCTGAAAGGACTAGGACTGTTTAGTCTGGGGCAGAGAAGAGAAGAGGATTTTGATAACAGTTTTCCAATACCGGAAGCATGATTATCAAGAGGATGGAGACACATTTTTTCCATGGCTGTAGAGGACAGAAATAGGGGCAATGGCCTCACACTGCAGCAGAGGAAATTTAGGTTGGAGGTTAGATGTCTGACTCTAAAGGTAGTCCAGCACTGGAGCAGGCTACCTAGAGAAGCTGTGGGATCTCCATCCTTGCAAATGTTCAAGGGCAAGTTAGACAGACACTTGTCTGGGATGGTTTGGTCAGGGATGATCCTGCCCTTAGCAGGGAGCTAGGCTAGATGACCTTGTGAGGTCCCTTCCAGCCCTGCTTGGCTATGATATCACCTAAGATCCTGTGATCTCCCTACTCTGGATATCCTATATGAAGGCAAACATCACTCCAGATTCATTATGAGGCCATTGTGAGACTCTGGGTATGTGTTTGTGTGTGAGAGAGAAAGGCCGTGGAGATTTTGGAAGCGTGAACGGAGATGTCTTTGCATAATATAATGATAAATTCATTCTCTTTTTGGTCTGTGCTCATCCCATGCCCAGTTCAATGGAGCCCAGGTTGTGAATGGGCTCTTAGGATCTACAGCAATACTAAAACAACATGAAGAAATGAAAGAAATGCACCTTTTGAGACAACCACCACCCATAGAAGCATCACCCCAGACACACACACACACACACACACGCACACACACACTGAGCTCTTTTCTACATACAGATTTTTCACTATTTAAACCCTATGATTTTAGCTAAATTGGAATGACTTCATTGTGTTGACTCATTTCTATTGCTCTAAATGCATTTTTGTCACGGGAGCTTGCATTGGCAAATGACCAGGTGAGTTAAATCGGTGAAAAATTGAGTGGAGACCAGCTTCTAGCCTTTCATATAAGGGCTTTATCTTATATGCATAGGCACACTAAAAGAATCCTGCACACTGTCACACACACACACACACACACACACACACACACACACACATCCCCAGAATCTCTTAATGACCTTCATCACACCTATAGATACATGCCACATCACACTTATACATACACACATCACATCTAAAATCCCTTGATGGCTTTTATCGTATACATGCACACACAGAAACACACCCAGAGTCTTTTAGTAGTTATCATACACACACGCGCACTCAGATGCACAAATAAATAATCCCAGTGTCTCTGAATGGTCTCTGCCTCTGTCTCTTTCTCCTTTACACATGCATACACACACCCATACACACACCCATATACGTCAGATCCACACAGACAGGCTTTCCCTCTTCCCGACACGCCCTTCACACTGCCAACAGGCTGCTTCATGGCATGCCTGAAGATGAAACACCTAACGAGGCTCAGCCAGGCCAGTTCAGTGGATGAAGAGCTGACAATGCGGAGAAGGGATGTGGCATTCCTTCTTGTCTGAACCCGCTCCCAATCTGTGGGTGTTGTTTTGCTCGTTAGCCGGTGGGTGAGGAAAGTGGTTGCCTAGAAGTGTTCATTATCTTCGTGCTGAGCTCGGGTTAGAACAAGACTCCCTTTTGACCTTTCTGCTGTACGAGGCATAATTGAGTTAGCACTGAGTTTTGATTTAATTCCAGGAATGGAGTTGTAATTTGCTTATAGTAGCCATTTTCCTGGAGCCTGGCAGTAGGGCAAGGCTAGTGGCCTTAGCCATAAATGCTTCCAGAAGGGCCTTGGTATGTTTATTTCCTTAGAGACACCACCAGTGAAGCATTTTGAAAACTCTTTTAGGTCCATGCATGGGCCAACTCTGGCTAATCTCGTTTATGGCTTAAAAGAGCAAGCGTTGCTCTTGCTTCCATTAGAGTCCATGGGAGTCCTGCCATCAGCAGAAGCCACATGGAGCTCACAGACAAGCAGCCACCACCCATCAACTGCTCAACCCATCCCACACATGCACACCACCGCGCACACACACACACACACACACGTGTATTCATATGCTAACAGATGCATGTGCATGCACATACCCTCACATACTAAAATACATGCACAGACATGCTCTCCAACACCCATGAGTTCATGCTCATAGACATAAACACACAAATATACATATCCAACTGTATCTGTGAATTCATCCATATGTGCCCACACAAACCTGCTCGCACACAACCAGCCACACACCCCCACACTCACAGACACTCATGCATACATACATTTGGAGACAATCAGGGGCAAAGCCACACATGTACATGCAGGCAAGCAAGCATGTATAAACCCATGCAGACATGAGTATACACATAAGCATCTATAACTTCTCAGACCCAACTACATGCAGGAGCATACACATGCACATACATACAATGATACACACAGAATTAAGAAGGTAGATATACTCCTTTCCTAAGTCTGTTTTACAACCAATAAAGATTTTACTACTTCATAGCTAGATTCCCCCCACCCCATCAGCAGTTTTCTTTTCTTTTCTCAACACAGGTTCTTTCTAAATGAGCCTTTTCCTTGACTAACAAGATCTCTTCCTATTTTTTTTCAAAGATTCAAGCTTTGAAACTTCTCAATCCAGACAACATCTCTTCAATTTGCCTGCTACCTTCTTGAAAGTTTTCTTGCCGGAAAGAAGGCCAAATGAATAAAGTTCTCACCCGTATTAAATATTTATCAGTTAATTACAATATGTAGATGTAGTTGCCGGGTAATTCATCTTTGGGGGGATACAATAAAATATATTTGAAAGTTGCGTTATCATAATTGCCCGATGCCATGGGAACGACAGGGATTTTACATTTATCTGCGCCGTTGCCTTTTCGCTTGGGCTACAAAGCTCCCTCTGGTTATTTTTAGGTGATTGAACATCTTACAGGCTCAGCTATTACCCTGTCTGGTTTGCAACCCTTGTTTTGCCTCTGCAGAGCCCTTATCATCACAGCGTTTCCAAACATTTCCAACGTGACTTAACTCGGCAGCTTGTAAAATTATCCAGGACTTGTCCAGCAGCTGCCATGAACGCTGGAGATAGAAAAGACAAGGTCCCTGGTCAGTGTCCAACTGGAAATTCCAGCTTAACTGGTACCTTCCTACAAATGCCTGCAAAGTTGAGGGGCAAACCTGTAGTCCAGGAGCCGGGGTGAGCTTAAATGGCAGGCTGTGGCCGTTGTGGAAAAAAAAAAGTGCACAAGCTGGCTCCATAGCTGCATAGTAACTGGGAGATGAAAAGGGTTAGGAGCCTTCTGAAATAAGAGCTGTCTGGATGATTAATGGGGGGTGAAGGAAGGGTGAAGCCCCACCTCCTAGTAAACTACAGGATGGCAAAGTGATTCGAAGAACAACAGATCAGTGTTCCTGGAGAACCCCAAGCCAGCGCAGCCGAAAACCCTCCCCGCGCTGTTTTCAAAGCCCCTTTCTTTTGAAGAGCCAAGCATTGCCCTCAAATACTCCAAGGGCCTGGTGGGGGGTGGGGGGGGGTTGTTGTTGTTGTTTTTTAAAAAAGGATGTCTATATTACAGGGGAAATGTAATTCATGGCAGGGTCAACGTTGCAAGTGGGATCAAACGTGTTTACATCGATGTTTGCTTATAAAACAATAACCCACTGAGATGATAATGACTGTGGCTGGCAGGATGGCTGCAGAGAAGGGATTTCCAGGGGATGGGAGAGGTGAAGGGAAATTCACACATCCCCCCTTTAAGAGGAAGGTCTTAAATGCAAGCGAAACCTTTCCAAAAGGGTCCAGGTTCCCCAACACCAGACCCCTTTCAAGGCACCTTGGGGTCCTCCCCTCCAAAAACCTGAGATGGAAAAGGAAACGAAAGCAAGCTTGGCTGTCCATTGAAAGCTGTTTCACTGGGACAGAAAAGTTTTCAAAGGGTCAGTCTCAATACCTTCAGAGCCTTGGAAGAAGCTGGAAGGAGTTGCCTCCAGTACACTAGTGGAGGGAGCTATCATAGGAAACTGAACTTGTTCTGGGATTGATGGTGTTATACCCCCTACTCCCATCCCCCTCTGCCCCCAGCTTAATGCATAAGAAGTAACAGAGGGGGAGGGAATCCAAGGATGCTGTTGGTTACACTTAGAGATACTTTTTTAATGACATAATAGGACGGCAGCAATTTTCCCAGCCTGGTTTCAAAAGCAGAGGCCTTTCCAGATGCATAAGTGCAGGGCCCTGAGAACTTCCCTGAGGCACAGGATGCATGGTTAAGTCTGTGTGAGCGAGGGAGTGGGGGGGGGGGGCGGTGTCTCAAGGCCCGAGGCAGGGTTTGCTGGAGATTTGCTCAGCACAGATGTAGTCCAGGTTTCCAAGAAGAATAGCAGGCACCTGGCATGTTTTCCAGGTACTTTTCTCTTTGTCTCACACTCCTTTCACACTGGAGGTCCATCCTTCCAATGGAGGCCTTCCCTAGGATATTGGTCCCCAACCCTCTTCTACCTGCTGTCCTTTCTTGTCCTTCATCTTCCAGTTTGGAGCTGGAGCTAGACCTGTCTGAAGAACTTGGCCTAAGCCTTCCGTGTAGATGGCCCCTTAGAGAAGCTGAGGGACTTAGCCTATCTCCCACTCACAGCCAGCAGAGATACCTGCTACAGTAGCATTATTTTGCTCCAGCTGGAAGGGGGTGAGAAGCCTGCAGACCTGAAAAAGAAGATGTGGTGACATCTCAGTTGCCCACCTCCCTTGTAGCAAGTGCCCAGTGCCAGTCTGAGCTATAAAGCCATTAACAGTAACAATAAACTGGTGCCAGTGGTTTCAAGAGGATGCCTGGTGGGAAAAAAACCCCAATACTCTCATTCAATTGAAACTCTGGATTTTTAAATAGCTCTGAAAGAACATGTTCCATGGATTTCAAGGGTCTTTGCTGTATTCATTGGATTGTTCATATATGCTGAATACCCTTTCTTTTGCTCTCTATGCCTAGGCCATTTTTCATCCATCCATCCATCCATTTCTTTCTCTGTCTGCCACTTGGACCCAGGGACATTAACAGCCTTCTCCTTCTCACTCTCCCCTATACTTTTCTGGATTGTCTCTGGCTGTGCCCCTTTTTGCTACCCTCAGCTCCCTCTTTGGCACACTGGACTTGGACTCCTATGAGATGATGTCCATCTTCTCTGTCCTGTCCTGAGCTGCTAAGAGGAGCGTGATCTACCTACCCAACTTCCTGCAGGGCCAGGCCAAGATGGCAACGCTGAAGGACTACAGGTTCTGGCTTGTGGGAGCTGGCTCAGGCAACACCCTCTGCCTCTTTTGGTACCTGCTCTAGACTCAGGGCTCCTTCAAGTTTGAACATTTCACCCTACAACAGATTGTGACCCAGTTTATGTTGAACTGAGCCATTGAGGGGGTGCTCTGTACAGTGGAAGATGGCTGGATAGTCCAAAATGTGTGACCATGTGTAAGGCATGGGGAAGGAGTTTCAAGCTCCAATTATAATGGTAGTATTTTACTGATCAATGCTTCTATTCCTGGCACCTGGGAGGACTTTGCACTTCGCACTTACATCTTTTGTTTAAATGGTTTTATAATAAAAGTTGAAAAGCCAAAGAAGTCGAACCCCATATTCTATCTATCTATCTATCTATCTACATACCTGCTCCTCACTGTATACACAGCGTTGTGACAAAACTCAGTAGCAGTCACACAAGACATTCGGATTAGAGCATGAGTGCAACGTACATTAATTGGATTCCAACTCATTTCTCAAAAAGGTACATTGTTTTAATAACCCTCTGAAAATAAATATTAATTGAGTGAGGCAAAACTCTCTGGAGTACAGAGTTTTGTTTCTCTTTTTTCTTTCCCTTGTTTTTTTCACAGTCGTTTAAAATTCGTTGAAAGTAGCATCACACAAACACTCATTTGGGGTTGCTAAGAAACCCATTGTCTATACACATTATAATGGAAATGTTGCTGGTAGCTGATGGAATGTACCTGCAGGGAGCAGGTCGGGTTTTTCAGTTGGCTTTTTATCATATTTCTTGCTTCCTGGAAATACCTGCCTTGCTGGTTCCACTGGTACTAGGGTTGGTCACAGGTCTAGGAGGATCTGGAGAGCTTTGGTGGGAGGCGTGATACCTCACTGAGTCTTGTGGTGTGCAAACAACTATTTATTACATACAGAAACTTATATACAACGATATATTTATTTAAGGAGCTAACTGTTTTTACTATTGCCACTTGCAAGGGGCTGGGGGCTGGCCTGGTCCTACTTTGCTAGCCAGAAATTCCTGCTGGACTCATCCAGATGGTCTCCTAGAATGCCACTCTTCTTGGACACATCCAGGAGGACTCATTGTACGTCCCAGGAGGTCTCCTGGGGAATGGGTGAGGTTACGCATGAGGCCTGGTTCTGAGATCTGGACCTCTCTTGCTCCCCAGAGCTTTCTTGAAGCCCTGCAGAACAGCCCTATGGCAGGCGAAGATACTGTGGAAGCTAGTGGTTTGAGAGCAGAAGTCAGGCTGGTGTCACTTGTGATACACTGCAGACATGACCCATGGTATAAACCCTCTAAAAGTCCTTTGGCTGCTAATTTGGACAGCCTTCTACCTCTCTCTGGATTCTTCTCATGGATGGAGGAGGCACTGCAGCAGGGAGGCAGATGAGGTGGTGAACTGATCTCCACAGGTTTCTTCTAAGGGAAATTCCCCCCTGAGTTAACACTTGAGGGCAAACGTGCTAAGCCCACAGACCTAGGCCATCTAACAACACTTGCCATTAGCCACCTCAGCCAAAAATCCCAAACCTGCTGATATCAAAAATAATAGTGAGGCAGAATTATTTTTAAAAATGTGGCTGGAGAGCCCGTCTTCAATGTCCCCTGGATCTGTGCCTTTTTTGATCACCTGCCCCAGCGATTCTCAGCCAGGGTGCTGCAGCAATGGTAGTGCAATTAGTGTGCAAACATCATTCATAAGCTACACCCAGAGATTTCAGGTAGGAATCCATAATGCTAAAAACAATCTGACCTGCTGTAGTCCTTATGAGATCTTTGCAACCGAAAAATCGCTCTGTGACTTTTCTGGAGTCAAAAAAGGAAGGAAACCTAAGAGCTGTCGTTCTTTGAAGGCTGTCTTGAGTCTATCAAAGGGTGCATCGAGCCTTCTGAGGGGTGTCTTGAGTCTAAAACCACCAAGAACTACTGACCTACATGCTAGGGACCAGAGACGTGTCAAAACCAGACTAAATGCTAGACATCAGAGCCATTTGTGGAGAAGTTTTGACAACCCCTTGTTACTTTTAATGTCAGGGCGGATTCTGGCTGAGGGGTGTGTGTGTGTGTGTGAGTGTGTGTGTGTGTGTGTCTGTGGTGTAATGTAATACCAGATTCTGGATGAAGCGTGTGTGCATGGGGGGGGGTGAGTGTGTGTGTGTGGTGTAATGTAATATCAGATTCTGGATGAAGCGTATGTGCATGTAATGGCAGACTGGATTCGGAATGAGATGTGTGTGTCTATGTAATATCAGAGCAGAGGAAAGGCATGTGTGGATGTGTGTGGTGTAATTTAATATTGGATTCTGAGTGATGTCTGTGTATATAGCACCCGCCCGGATTCCGGATAAAGTGTGTGTCTGGATGTAAATGTACAAGATTGGATTCGGAATGAAATGCGTTTGCGTGTCTAGTGTCAGACTAAATCCTAGCTGAAGTGTCTGTGCGGATGTACGTGTGTGGGGAATGTCAGACTGGACTGTGGATGGTGTGTATGCAGGATGCGGTATGTGTGTGCATGTGTACCATCCAATTGGATTCCAGATGCCATGCGCGTGTGCGTGTGTGTGCAATGTCAGCCTAGATTCTGGGCCCTGTGTGTGCTTCTCTGTAGCTCACAATAACATGCCTTGCTTATTCCAGCTGCCTAAACCCTGTTTAACACACTGGCTGCTTGGGCCGTGTGATAGAAGCCTTAATGTAGCAATGTAGGTCTTTATTTGCAATAAGCTATTGATGCATGGGCGAGGTGTAATGGCTTGTTTCATGTAAACATAATAACACTTGCTGAATAAATGTTGGGTCCCTGCTCAATACAATCCCTGCCTCTGACTGATAGCAATATATATTATATATTGCCAGGACTTTTTTTTTTTTTTAAGGAAAATCATCCTTGAGGTGCTGTGGCCTGGTCCAGCTTCTTCCTACCCTACCCCCCCAGAAACAGATGGGGGATCTTTGCAGCTGGGAGATCTTATTTAAAAATGAAATGATTCTCTTTGGGGAGAGCCAAGCCAAGATGATCAGCAAAATCATTAGCCTGCCTAGACAATAATGACAGCCCTACAAAACAGCTTGGAAGGCGAGATCGAAAGCAGCCATAGTCGGGACTGATTGTAGTCCTGTGCCATCAGAGCCATTTGTCTCCTAGCTCCATCCAGGGCTTTTGCCAGTCTAACAGCACCTGGGGACCCCGATCCTGGGGAAAATAACCCTCCTGCATGTGTTGGAGGGTGGGTGGGGGGAGAGCAAAGGGAGTTTTGCGTTTGATTTCATGAGGCCCCATGTCTGTTTGCTTCATCCCTGATCTAAGGGGGAAGAAGGCAGCTCGGACGCTGAGGTCAGCGAAGGAAGATGCTGGATTATTTATTGCACTGGAAACCCCCCAGCGTCCTTGCTGATCAGACATTTCCCGTCCGATGTCTCCATGAAGGGGGAAGGGAAAATGGGATCTTAGCGCCTGGCTGGAGGCTGTTTGAGAACTACGTTGGCCTTAACTTCTCCTGCCTTGCAAACTTTCCAGGGTGCCCCTCACATGCCAGAAATATCCAAAAGATTTTTAGTTTAAATACCCCCTCCCCCCACTTTTTTCCCCCTCTTCCTGATCAGAAATCTCCCCCTCTCCATGGTTGTAATACCCTCCTAGAGAGATATCCAGGCAGTCCACCCCAGGCTTCACCCACTCTGGGGTGGTAGCCCCTTTGTTTTGCCCCCCAGGATCACTCACATGCTCAGGAGGCTTTTGCCTCTATACAAGTTGGAGGCTGGAAGAGAAATCTATAAGAGAAGGGAGGGAAAAATGCCAAGACAAAGGAGTGACTGAGTTTGGGCCAAATTCTACACCCTAGGACCTAGGCTGAATTAAACCCTGGGTTTTTAGGGATGCAACAGGGGTGGGGAATTTGAACCTGCAACCCCTGGGAAAAAAAGCCCTGCTGCCTTCACTGCCGGGAAGGCTCATCCCCCCAGGTGCTGATACGGACTTGGAGCTGCATCCTGAATGGGCTCGGATGGAGCTTCTAGATTTCTGGGCCAAGCACAGGACAAAGGAGCAATTCCCCATTGCAGCGGTGCTTTGCAATGGCAAGGGGCCGGGGCTTGGCAAGCCAATCTAACCCGGGGTACAATTAAAAGGCTCCTGTCCCGTTATGAGGGCATCCCTGCAGCCTTCAGATCCCCAGATCCTAAGGGCCGGCCAGCCAAGGATCCCGGATCTAAGCAGATCCTATGTGGATCGTGAGCCTCACCTATTCCTACCATCTTTCAGCTGCTTTTAGGAGAGGACTTTGAGGCACAACCCCATCCTGGGGAGGGCTAAGTCCATCCCGGCCTGGTGGAAACCCTCCCATGTCCCACCTAAAATACATCCAGTCTTGGAACTGTGTCCCTGAAATACATCAGAGCCAGGCATGCAATTGTGATCTGCTTAGTCAGTGATCTATTCCCTCCCCAAATGGATCAATGTATGGATCTCTTCCCAATTCACCATGAGAAATATTTGCATTTCTTTGGCGCTTGCAGTGCGCTCTGTTGAAATACATTGACCCAGGTCAGATGTTAAAGAAATAAACCCCATTCCTCCCCCACTTTCTTCTTCATCTCCTGTTTAAAAAATATATATATATATATGTGTGTGTGTGTGTGTGTGTGTGTGTGTGTGTGTGTGTGTGTGTATATATATATATATATATATATTCTCTTGGAGAGTAACCAGCCAGTCATGATTCGTGTAGCATACGTGGAAAGAGTTGGGAAAGGAGCATAGCCCAACGTGCAATATAGGCACACGCGATTTGATTTTAGAAGCGAGTATAATGAGGATGGGGAATCAACTATGGGTTGTTTTTTGGGGGGAGAGAAAAAAAAAGGAAAATGCAATCAAACAGCTGTAAAGATAAAAAAAAAAAAAAGGAAATTCATTCCTCTAAAAATGTAGCTTCAATCTCTTTAAAAAAAAAATCAGCAGAGATGTCATAAAACCACTGCAATCAAGTCAGAGCTCCACGATTATTTTCCCCAGTAACAAAACTCCATGTGAATATGCCTCTTATCAACAAGCAGGAAGAGACAGCTTACGTCTAAATTAGTCTTTTTTTTTTTTTTTGGCAGATATTTCTATCGCCTTTCTGGGTTTTCTGTTGCAGCCTTGGGGATGCTGTTCAAACGCGAGCGACTGGAGGTGTTTTAGAAAGGCATCAGCAATATAAAACAGCTTCCAAGTGCTTTGGAGTAAAATTAAATATACAGGGCAGAGTGGCACAGTCTCTCTATGTCTGTAGATCTGCACACGATCCCATATACACTTCTAAAATATAATCACTACCACACATCTAGTATCTCAGTTAGTTGTCTCCGTCTATATATGCATTATATACGTACCAAATTATGTATACACATACCGGTATATAGATATATATATATAAATCTAGATTATATATAGAGTATATTATGTACGTGTTTAAGGGGGTGTGTATACATATACATGGAGGTATCCCTATACGTATGAGCCTTGTAAAGTTAGTCGAATACTGTAGAGGCACACAAATGCTCACACATATCATTTACATCCATCTCGCTATGTAAAGACAAAGCAATTTATAGTTATACTGGCTGTAGACTCTCTCTAGTCTATGAGAGGCATTCAACCTCACTCATAGACATGGGGACGTATAGAACAGACTGTATAGCCAGGTCAGCAGTTCTCAAGCAGGGTGTACGGAGATCCTTTCAAGGGTGCTGCAGTGTCACTACTGTTAATGGTGCAAGCATGTTTCAGGGGGAAAACCCAGAGATTTCAAGCAGGAATCCACGGTGTGAACTAACTATATTCTGACCTGCTGTGATCTTTCTGAGTTCCTTGCAACAGAAAAAAAATGCTATATTTTTTTCTGTAGTCAAAAAAGGAGTGAAAACTAAGAGCTGGCATTTGCTGAGGGGGGTCTTGAATCTAATGAGGGGCTAAAAAGATTGAGAACCACTCATTTAGATGTGTGCAGAGATGATCTTGCATGTATATAATCGCAATCTCTGTAAATGGATCATAGAGGAAGAACATAGCCACTGGCATGCACGCACAAGTGCTCGCACACATACTGATACGTATGTGTATATACATATATACATGTAGGTTTATGTGCGTGTATATATGTGTCTGTGGGCTTATTTGTGTATATGTATACATGCACACCTATGTGTGTGTGTGTGTGTGTCTATCTCCCTGTATAGGTAGACTTATATGTATGTATATGTGTGTCTGTATGGGTGTATATATATAGTATATATGCATGCAAAACGGTAGATGCACACAGACGCACACACATATGTGTATGTACATGTATCGACCTATTTGCATATACACACACACACACATACACATATACTGTATATATATACACATGTACATAAGTGTATGTGCCTCTACCTCTTTGCACACATATATACTATATATATACACTTACAGACATGTGTGTAGGAGCATCTACCTCTTTGCATATATATATCTATATAGATATAGATATATATATGCACAGATGTACAGATGTGTGTGTGCACATCTACCTTTCTGCCTACATATAGACTGTATATATACATACATACATATATGTGTGTGTGTGCATCTACCTCCGCAGACATGAATAATGTATATACGCAGATATATGTGTGTGTGTGTGCATCTACCCCTTTGAATTCGTATATACTGTGTACATATACACATAATATGTGTGTGTCTGTGTGTGTGTGTCTGTGTGTGTGTACACATACATATGGATATAGCTAGATATCTGTAGTCTCCAATTTCTCCGTGCAGCATACCCACATGCACAGGGAAGCTCATCCACATGCATGTCTGTAGGCAGCCTAGTCTATAGGCGGGTGATCTCTATAGGCTCCCCCTGAACCCCTAGACATGCCCTTGATGCTACTCTCGCTCGGTCGCAGGGGCTGGGCGCCAGCAGCCCGCACTCCTCATCCATCTCGCGGCTCGGAGACATAAAAGGGAGAGTTGGAAGCACCGCACAGCCCACGCACCTGGCTGGCTCTATTTTAAAACGTTTTTAGATAAGGCCCCTCGTTTCCTTGCAGCATATATTAGGGTGGGGGGGAGCGATTAGATCTCGATAAAATTTGCATCTGATTAACATTCCCACAAGGGTTATTTTACAGGGAAATGCATGCGGCTGTTCAAAGCACAAACAGATTTTCCAGGCAGAGAAACATTTCTTCTGCAAAATGCAAAGGGGGGGGAGGAGGAGGAGGGAAAGGGGGGCTGAAAAATGGGTTGGGGGGGTCTCTCTGGCCCCTTCTACAGGGGAGGGAAGGGCGGGGGGGGTGAAGCATTGGTAGGCAGGTCACGTCATCCACGGTGGATGGAGAAGGACTCCGATGCATTCAATAAACTAGTTTACTTCTTGAAAACCCAGGTTTTGCATGAGGCCAAAGGAGGGTGGGGGGTATTGCTGATATTATTACTATCATTACTAATACCATTATTACTATTGCACTATTATTACTGCTGGTAGTGTTACTGTTATCGCTAGCATTATTACCGCTGTTGTGGTTACTGTGATCATGATTATTGTCAAGGTTATCGTTGGTATTAGTAGTAGTAGTATTATGTGAACGGAGCAATGGCTCTGTTATTAACCCAGGGCTGTACTCGCATGCCCAGATTAACCAATCCCCGCCCCTACACAGTCCAGATTACCCATCCCCCCCCTTCAGTCCCCCAAATAAGATGCTTGGAGGTCAACCCCCCATCCCCCCTTCCCCTTGGCAGCAGCTCCTGCGATGCTTTTTGTGCCTATCTCCAAACCCCAGACTCTTTTGTATACACCCCCCTCCGCATCTGCTTTAGGAGCTTGCTCTGCTACCTGTGATAAGGCAAAGCTCCCTATTAAAAAAAAAAAAGAAAAAAAAAAGACCCCCTTTAAAGCAACCCACTCCGGTTGCTTTCTCCATTAGAAACCATTTTGCACTTTAGAAACCCAGAGGTTTGAGAGAGAGAGGGGGAGAGAGAGAGAGAGAGAGAGAGGCATTTCCAATAGTCACACTTGTCAAGTGAGACCATCTTTTACCCCTCAGCAGCAGCAAATCCATGTGAACTCTGGGTGAACCAAGATTGAGGTAATAAATCATTGCTACAAAAGCCTGCTGTTGGACGCGGGCGCTAGTCCCTTACCTTTAACGCTTTCACGGGCGAAGGAGGGGAGAAAAACGAGCAAGAAAAGTTCAGATAAGCTGTGTGCAAGCACAGGGATGGGGAGGGGGCGTAGGGGGGTGGAGAACTGGGCAGACTGGCCGAGCAGGACTGGCTGAGTAGGAGACACTCGCGGGGGGGCTGCGTGTGAATGAAGCCCCGCGCGGAAGGGGCACGGGTGCAAGGGGGGGCACGTGGGCATCAGTCGTGGCCGTAGGCAAAGCTGGGGAGAAGGGAGGGAGTGGGATGAGTGTCACGAAGTAGGCACCAGCCTGGATCTGAGGGTAAAGGACCCCCCCCCGCCCCCTTGTACCAGGGGATGGATGCACTCGGGGGATAAAAAGTGAGGTAGCGGGGGGGGGCAAGCAAGCGGGCAAGGACGAGTCTTTACCAGCCGGGGTGGGGAGAGGCAAATGCATGAGGCCAAGGGCCGGGGGGGATGTTGCTATTATATATAACACGTATACACGTGGCATATAGATAACATATATAACACACGCATACGCGTGTGTGTGAGATTAACATAACATAACATAATATAATGTATTATTATAGATGTGTGTGAGATTAATATAATATAATATAATATAATATAATATAATATATGTAGACAAGTTGTTTTGGGTAAATCTGACATCTTTTATTAGACCAACTCAAATAGCAAAATTCTTCTGAAATGTAGATTATAATATGTGTGTGTGTGCGCGTGTATTAAAAGACAATACACATTTTTCGCTACCTAATTTCCCCCTCCCCCTGGGTGCCAGTGTAATGGAGCTCATTACTTTCTCTCCTGCCCTTTCTCTTGTTAATTAAGGACTTCTCTTTCTTAATGGGCGGTGTTTTTTGTGGTTGTTGTTTTAATTGCCTTTTCTTCTCTTTCCTTCCAAGGCCCTTATTTCCACCGTCCCCCTCGCAAGTTCCGCGCTGCTTCTGCTCCATAATTGGACTTATCTCCCCCTCGCACACGCACAGACCCACAGACACACAAACCCCAGCCTGTGATTTATGGCATTTATGCACAAACGTCTGAAACGAGCAGGGCCCTGGAAGGCTTCAAAAAAAGTTTAAGGCACGCGCGCACACGCACACGCACACACACAGGCGCACACACACATCCACGCTTGACTAATCTAATATGACAAACAATATGATGGATATAGTTTATGTTAATTCGCGATGCCCTTTCCTGCAGAATTTAACTGTAAGGTAATGTACACCGGAAACTCCGCGTCTACATGCTCTGCTAATAGGCCGAGGTATTAGCCGGTTCTAACGATGCATACAAATGTTCGTGTCTCTGTAGGCTGCCCAAAGATTTATGGCTCTTTTGCTTTCCCGAGCTGTAAACAAGGAGGGGAAGAACAAAAAATCCAGTCTATGCACCACTTATTACCTGCAGGAGCCTTTAAAAAAATACAACCCACGTTGCAAAAAAAAGAGGGGAAAAAAAAAAGAAAAAAGAAAAGAAAGGAGATTTCAGCCAAGCCTGCTACTTTTCTAGCAAAAACCCTCGACCCGGGGAGGGGGGAGGGTGCGTGTGCGTGCCACTCTTCTCCTAAAAAACCCTTGCCCTTGAGTGTGTGTGTGCCACTTTTCTCCTTAAAAACTTTTGCCCTCCAGTGTGTGTGTGCGTGTGCGCGTGTGCCACTTTTCTCCTAAAAAACCCTCGCCCTTGAGTGTGTGTGCGCCACTTTTCTCCTTAGAAACTCTTGCCCTTCAGTGTGTGTGTGTGTGTGTGTGTGTGTGCCACTTTTCTCCTAAAAAACTCTTGCCCTTGAGTGTGTGTGTGTGTGCCACTTTTCTCCTAAAAAACTCTTGCCCTTGAGTGTGTGTGTGTGCCACTTTTCTCCTAAAAAACTCTTGCCCTTGAGTGTGTGTGTGTGTGCCACTTTTCTCCTAAAAATCCCTCGCCCTTGAGTGTGTGTGTGTGCCACTTTTCTCCTAAAAATCCCTCGCCCTTGAGTGTGTGTGTGTGTGCCACTTTTCTCCTAAAAATCCCTCGCCCTTGAGTGTGTGTGTGCGCCACTTTTCTCCTAAAAATCCCTCGCCCTTGAGTGTGTGTGTGTGTGCCACTTTTCTCCTAAAAATCCCTCGCCCTTGAGTGTGTGTGTGCCACTTTTCTCCTAAAAATCCCTCGCCCTTGGGTGTGTGTGTGTGCCACTTTTCTCCTAAAAATCCCTCGCCCTTGAGTGTGTGTGTCCGCCACTTTTCTCCTAAAAATCCCTCGCCCTTGAGTGTGTGTGTGTGTGCCACTTTTCTCCTAAAAATCCCTCGCCCTTGAGTGTGTGTGTGCCACTTTTCTCCTAAAAATCCCTCGCCCTTGAGTGTGTGTGTGTGCCACTTTTCTCCTAAAAACCCTCGCCCTGGAGGGGTGTGTGTGTGTGTCCGTGTGCGTGTGGTATTTCTTTGCTCATGCCTCGAACCAGAGGACAACAGCTGAAACTCACCCCCTCCCCCTGCTTTTTTTTTGCGGGGGGGACTTCATAGCAGCAGAACTTGTATTCCTCCAGGCACAGAGAGGAGCCGGCTCGGATTCAGACTCCCGGCACAAGGGCAGGAGGGGAAAAAAAGTTTCCATTGAGGTGGGAAGAGATTTTTTTCCCCCCTTCTCGCCTTGATGCAAATTGTAACAAAGGAACAATGAAGATGCCGCGTCCCCCGGCTACATCTACGAAGCGAACTTCGCTTTCCGTGTCTTTTTTTTTCCTCTTTTTTCCCCCTTTTCTCCCCCTAGGTTCCTTCCCGCTTTGTTCCAGTGGAGCTTCCTGGGATCAAATCCTTCCCGTGGCAGAGAGGAGAAGAATTGTGCCTGAGAAGAGAGTGGTAAATAAGAAGGGAAACGCTTTGCTTCTTGGAAAAGGAGAGAAAGAGAGAGAGAGAAATATGGTTGCTGTGTGAAGGTAGCTGTCTCTGATTGCTCTCCTGGCAGGCCAGGCATTGGGTGGGGGGGGGGATTTTTCGTGTGAATGTATGTGATCTTGCAAATATGTACATACATACATATACATATATATACACACACATATATATTATATATACATAAGATATATATACACACACATATATATTATATATATACATAATATATATACACACACACATATATATTATATATACACACACATATTATATATATACATATATATAAACATATATACACACACAGTGCATCTCTCTCTATATATCTATTTATATATATACACATACACACACACAGAGTATATATGTGTGTGAGTGGGTGTGAGATCTTGCAAATATATCTGTGTCTGTGTGCGTCTGTGTATGCATGTCTAGATGTGTGTGTATGTGTATACACATATATCTATGCATATGTATACATGTAGACATACACATACATATCTATCGCTTGAGAAGGATACCTTGATACATACACACACACACATATATACACACACGTGTGTGAGTGTATATTACACCCCCCCCCCCCAGGACATGATAGCTTGCTATCTCTCTCTCTCATCTCTTGCTGGGAGTCCCCCGAGCC
Source organism: Crocodylus siamensis (assembly GCF_052110815.1). Lineage (NCBI taxonomy): Eukaryota > Metazoa > Chordata > Crocodylia > Crocodylidae > Crocodylus > Crocodylus siamensis. Next base: position 7,481,415 of record NC_143400.1, read on the forward strand.
GGGCAGGGCGGCGGATAACGCGGGATTCACCTGAACGAAACGCCCGTGTCTGTCTGCTCCGGTGCACGGCGGTGACACTTCATCTAGGCGAGAAGCTGAATTGGGAGCCGGATTCTTTTGCAGCCGATGCCCCGGACTCGGAAAGGGAGGGGAAAGACCTGTGTTGTATGCTTCAAGTCGGGGTAAGGACTGGATTTAAGATCATTTTTGCTGCATATGGTTTATTTCTAATGAAGCAAGTCGTGGAGACAATTCGTGCACCCCACCCAAAAAACACTGTTATTTGTCTCGCTCTTTTTTTTAAATCTCTGCAGGCCACTCGGAAGCTGGAAGGCACGGGGCCAGGTTTGCTGGAGGCGTCGGGTCTGCTCCTGCCCTCCGGGGCTCAGCCCGGACCCTCTTTCCCATTCCGCGAGGCCCTGGGCATGCAGGGCAGGGAAAGGTGGGTCAGACCGCCCGCGTCTGCAAGGCTGGATGGGAAACTTCCCGTAAGTTTTTGCTGACTTTGTCCTGGTTGTCTTCCCCCCCCCGCCCCCCCCCCTCTTTTTTTTTTAATATCATCCGAAGAATTTAGCTTTTGGCAGGCGCTTGAGCTAGCCTTTCATCAGCGAGCTGCTTAAACACGACCCCCCCCCCAATCAGGAGCGATATGAAGAATCTGATGGCTGCTCTCACTGCCTGGAAAACTCCCCCAAATGTGCCAACTGGGGGTGTTTGTTTCTAATGGGTTTTTTAAGCCCTACAAAGCATCTCCTTGTATTTACTCATTGCATTTAAAGATGACCTCGAGTCTTGATTTCGAGGCGTTCAGGAGCTCCGAATGCTCCAGATTTTTGCAGCTGAGACAGGACAGGGGCAAGCTCTCTTTAAATGCAAACATTTCCCCCGGCTTTCTTCTTTTGCACGTTATTTGATGCCAGCAATTCAGCCCCCCCCCCCCCCTTCTTCCCCGTTTTCCAATTATTTTTATAACCACTTAGGACCAAAGCTGTTATTTTTGGAACTGCAGAATCCCCCTCCCTCCCATTCAGAGGCTGCCAATTTGCATTTGATCGCTCTTTAAACCCCCGCTTTCAACATTTTATTAGGAGTATTTAAAAAAATAATAATAATCACTTGGACCGGGGAAGAAAGTTGAGCCCTGTTAATGAGTCGGAGGCACATGGTGCTGTTTAAAAACGTTCGCTTTGAGATTCATAAAATATTTAAAGCCACAAGTCAACTCTTCCCCTATTTATTGCAGTGTATAATTCAAAATTATCGTGTATTAATAAGCCAATAATGATAATCTCTATAGGAAAAGCATGCTAGTTGTGCTGGTTTTATGACTGCCCTTCTCCTTTCTAATGACCTTTGGCTCAGCAGAGTCATAACTCACTGCAGAATGAGCAATCGCCTCGAGTGCCTTAAATACCTCTCACAAGGCTTTTCCGCACTTCGGACACTTAGAGGTAGGAGGCTCCGGCTCGGGAGCAGCGGGGCCGGGGGGGGCTTTGGAAGCCCTGCAGGGCTCCTCCGGGAGAGGATGGGGGCTCTCAGGAGGCGGGGGGGGGTGTGCCCCAAGGTACTGGCTGCAAGGCGGCCTGGGGGGCTTTCACATGAGGCAGGGAGCCTGCTTCATTTCACACCCACCCCCATCAAAGCCCCCCAAATCCGGGCTGGCACCCCTAGCTATGCTCCTTGCACGGGACATAAAGTCCTGAAGGCTTTGACATAGGTAATAGGTGCAATAAGAGTCACCGCCCCCCCCCCCATTATTTTTTGCTTGCTTCCCTGATCCAAGTCGTGCACCTGATGGGAACCTGCTGTTCTGCTCTGTGCCCCCCCGCCCCCCCGGCATTTGTTTGTATTCATTAAAGGCAAAAATAGACTTGGAAAAAACAGTGGTTCTGTTGCATTTGTGAGCAGAGCAGCCGGCTTTGGGCAAGGGCCCGACTTCTTTTAGGTCCGTGCCGGGAGCTGCTCTGGATGCCTCGCCTGGGTTTTTATTTCCCGCCTCGGGTGTCCAAGGGCAGTTGTTTGGAGAGGGGAATAAAAGGGTTAGTGGGTTGAAAGGGGAGGGTGGAGAGATTTGTTTTTTTAACATGCAAGATAGCAAATACACCAGGAAGGGAGCAGTTCCCCTCCCCCAGCACCCACCCGCCTTCCACCTCCCCGAGTCCAAAGGGCTCTCCAGGGAGCTGGGTCTGGACAGACCATCTCCAATGATAAATGCCTCCATCAGGGCTGGGTTGGAGCCAAGCAGGGAATCCTGGAAAGGGTAAAGGAGTTACCAGGTCTGGCACTGAAGGGCAGGGGGAAATGCACACTCATCACAATGGGCTTCTACCTGCACACCACGGTCACCTTTGATGTCTCCTCTGACTTTGCCTTCCAAAGAGAATCACCCTCATCCTCACCGGTGGAGGCCTCTCTTGCACACCTACCTATAGGGTCTAAGATGTCCTGATCCCTACACTTATGATGTCATAAGATAGGCCAGGAAGCAAAAGGGAGGCCCCGACGCCCAGTCCTGTCCACCCAGGTTTGAGAAATGCCACCGGAGTCTGTTACAAGGAAGTGACTTTGAATTAAAGTGGAGAAAGACTTGGATGACCCCACTGGGGGCTGGGAAGTCCGAGCGGTGTGTTGTATGGAGGCATTTCAAAAAGCCACTGGGAAAATACAGGCAGGCCTTCATCTAAAACCCCTGCTGTCTCCTGTACCAGGGTGCAGCCAGTCTGAGTCCGTAGCATCTGAGCCCTGCCAATTCTTCCTGGCATAAAGCTGTTTCTTGTGGCTAATGAAAGCAAGAGGATTTTCTAATCGGAGTCAGATTTTTTCTGTGGCGGGGAGAGGAGAGGTAGTGCGAGGGAAATCTCTGCACACCAGGTCCTGAGCTGTAGGGGGACCAAGTATGTTCATTTAGACCAGTTTAAAAGTAAGTTCATTTAGACCCAGCCTGTCCGTGGCAGGGTCCCAGAAGGGAAGCACGCTATGGGGCAATGGCATTTCCTTCTGGCCGTTGTCCCGTCATGTCTGGAGAAGAAATCTGCTTTCCAGGTAGATGATATCCAGCCCTCTCCTTCTCCACCCATCCCCTAAATGCCCTTGGATGTTTCCTGACACTGAATGGACTGTCTGGATGTGCCTGATGCCAGAGCTTTCAGCTGCCGGGCGTCTCAGGTCACTGCCAATCAAAGCACTGAGGTTTGGGCTTAGCTGGACACACATCTGCACCTCCTGGCTCAGTTCAGGTTTGCCCAGGCCACTGAAGACACAAGAGTGGGCACGGATGGCTTGCTGAATCAGGGCCCAGGGGCAGAGCCCTCTGGTCTCCTCCTGTAGCAAAAATACCCCTTCCCCACGGAGGGCCGCTTCCTCCATCTCCCCCATTTAGACTGGGAGCTTTGTGAACAGCACCGAGCACAGACACAGGGCCGGTGACAATAAGTGACTGGGCCTCAGCAGGATACACACCGTCCTTCTACTGCCTCATCAGCCTGGATTCCCAAATGCCATCAGAAATCAGCATCAGCTCCAGGCAAATCCACCCCATCAGGCTTGCAAGCCATGGAGGACTTTTGGCACCTTGTACCTTGTCAGGAGCAGATTTCTGGAGGTGGGGGAGTCAAGAGAAGGGCATTTTTCTACATATACATATACATGTACCTATACCTGTACATACACATAGACATAAATATACATACACACACGTGCATGTGCATATAGGTATACCTATGCATGTGCATATTCATATGAATGTGCATGTGTATGGCCATGTACTTAGATATAGATTTTAATGGGAGTTTTTCCTTTCCATTGGGAAACCCCCAGAGCGAGAACCTCAGCTTCTGTGAATCCGCGTGTCCCCCCACGGCCGCCCCCAGCACAATGGACTCGTATTGATTTGCATGGGCTGAAAGGATCCGGCTTTTTCTATTTCTCTCCCCAGCCTCGGTGCATCCCTGCTCTTGCCCCGGAGCCCGGCAAAAGAGCCCGGGGGGGAAGCCAGGCCCCTTGGAAATCAAAGGCAAAGCTCCCGGGAAGCCCGGGGGACTTTCAGCGGGGAAGGGAGAGGTGGGGGTGGGGAGGGGGAGCGTGGCTTGTGGGATAAAGGGGGGGGGGTTCCCCCTGACCCACACATCAGCACACGCTCGGTCCCCGGGCACACCGATGCCCACACTTACATATACACACATCCACTAGTGTCCATGCCCCACCCAAACGCCCGCGCAGCCATGCACACACAACTGCAGGAGGCCCTATGCGCGCCAAAGCGCACGCACACGGTACACAAACGCGTGTCTACCGTGTGTACACCCTTTCGGACAGCCCCTCTGCCTGTGCACAAGTGTAAGCCCCGCCTCCAGAGCACACACTTACAGCTACACAGGACCCCTTCCCCCAGCACAGCCCAAGAGTGGACGTCCCACGGACACAGCAAGAGCTGCATCGCACGCGGCGTTTCAACCACGTATGGCCTCAGGCACACGCCTCCGGTACACGGCTGCTCACACGCCCCGTAGAAGTGTACAGGACCCCACATCCTGCACACAAACACGTGTTCCATAGGCAACAAGTAGATACACACCCCGCCCTCCCCATGGAGACACACACGCACACACACGCACTCCATTCAACGATCAGATACACAACCCCACGGACACGCACGCCGCATGCACAAACAAGCAGATACACGTACTCCTTACACGCTCCTCCCCCCATACACACACGCACAGGGACACACGCACCCCATGCACACACGGCCCATATAGCAAGCGCACACGTACAGCCCCGCTCAGCAGCAAGTGGGGGCACAGACATCCCTTCCACGCGCGGGCCTGCACACGCACACCGGGTCGGCCCTCCTTTCTCACACACACGCACACACACACCAGGCACCACGAGAAGCCCCCGGGCCCCTTCTCTCTGCAACTTTCCAGCCTTTTGATCCAGTTCTACCCACCCACCCCACGGGCCAGATCCTGGACCCCCCTCCCGAGATCAAGGAGACCTTGCCCACCCAGGAGATGCCCCCCTGCCCACCCAGGAGATGCTCCCTTTGCAACATCTGCCCCCCGTCCCCCCAAGTGCCAACCTGGGAGCTCAGGTTGCCCTCTGCCTCCCTCCCCTCCTTCCACCCCCGCCTCCAGCCCTGGGGGTGGGAGGCGGGGGGTGCTACCCCAGTGCGGGGGGGATGCCTGGCTGATGACATTGGGGCTGGCTCCCACAAGGAGTGACCTCTGAGTGCCCTTCCTTAATATATTCAGGCAGACAAAGCCGCAGACTCGGGAAACCTCGCGGCAGCGCTAACACGCACCAGCCCCCGGCCCATCCCGGGCTCAGTGCAGAGCAGAGCCCCCCTGCTCCCCCCCACCCCCGCACCATGTCCCAGGCCCAAGGCAGGGTTGGGCGGGGGGTCGGCCTTGTCGAAACCCGCGAGGCTGGAGAAATGGGCTTTGGCTGAGTTAGCGGAGCTTGAGGGGAGATGCAGGCTTTGGAAGGGCCAGAACCCCCCGCACACGCACACACACGCACACACGCACGTGTGCACACGAGCAAGCCAACCCCCCTGGGTGACCCCTGGGTTCGCTCTTGCCTGTGAAATCCTAGCTCCTTCCTCTGCCCTGTGGGGAAAACCCCGGCTCCTTGGAGCTCAGTCCTGCAGACTCGGGGGTGGGGGAGAGGAGATTTATTCCCTTGCTGGCCCCTAGGTCGTCAGGAGTTAAAGGAATTAGGCACCGGCCTCTTCCCCATAATGCCTTGCTTCTGAACCTGGACATGAAGACTTCCCCGCTTGGTGTGCAGCTGGTGCAATAGCGTCTCTCACTGAACCCCCGGGCGTCTCGCGCGTGGGCTGGGCCACCCTCCCCCACCCCGCTACGGTCTATGTCTGCCTGCCCATAGCTCACCCTTCATTCCCTTCCTCAGATGTCTGTATACTTGAAGGTACGCAGTGATGGACCCCTACTCCCCATCCACCCATCCACCGCGCGCACTCTTCCTTCCTCCCTGTCCCTGTGCACTCTTCCTTTCTTCCTATCCGCCCACCCCACGCACTCTTCCTTCCTCTCCTTAATCCTGTGCACTCTTCCTTTCTTCCTATCCACCCCACGCACTCTCTTCCTTTCTCCCTGATCCCTCTGCTGTCTTCCTCTCTTCCTGTCCATCCAGCCACCCAGCCACCCCACGCACTCTCTTCCTTTTCTTCCCCTATGCATTCTTGCTAGCTATCCATCCACCCTCATGCGCCCTTCCTTTGTCTCTCTCTTGCTTTTTCTCCTTCCCTCCGTCCCTCTCTTCACGACGTCGGAGAGCCCTCGGTGCACTGGAGTCCACGGCCTTACTCTCCTGAGTAGCCCAAGAAGCAGAAGCAAACCCCAGCGCCTCCCTCCCTCAGTCCCCCCCTCCCTTCCCCGCGTGGCCCGGCCTCCCGTGGCCTGCTGCTCCATCCTACCCACTCTGAACGATTCCTCCAAGCTACCAAGACAGAAGTCTGTTTATGAAAGGTTATTAAAGCAAACTTAATTTCCAAGGGTTCGCCATTTGCCGGGGTGATTAGACCTCAGGAACTCATCCCATCTCTCCCCTTCCAAATCAGTTTATAGATGATCTCTGTGAGCAATTTGAACTGTAGCTGCTTTGGAAGTCAATGTCCTCTTTATGCGCTGGCATTGTAACCGCACAAGCCTTGCAGATTTATGTGGACGCGGGGTGCTCCGGGAAAAAAAATAAAAAAGGGCCTAAATGAAACATTCAAGCCATTGAAGTGTAAGTAAAGAGATGGTATCATCTCGCCGGGTCGGCTGAGAAGCGAGAATGGGCAAGAAGATCCATTTTTTGGTTGTTGTTGCAAGACCGCGGTATTATTTAAATGCCGATGCATCATATCAAGGGATGCCGTTTTTTTTCCAGGCAGACAAGGTTCTTTGGGTGAATCTGATATTTTTATTAGCCCGACTTAAATGGCTGGACCTTTTTTTAAAGAAGTCAGCAGGTTTTAATAGGAAAACAATTGTCTCTTCTGCTCCTTTGTGAGCTCCCGGGGGTCTATTTTAGCTGATAGAGATGTCCAGGGATTGCACTTCCTCTGCCAAAAAAGACTGTCGATCTCCAGCGGTCCCAACCCAGCTTCCCTGAAGGTCACTTTCTCACGGGAGAAAGTGAAATATCCCGTGTCTTCTTTATCAGCGCTAAGTCCTTGCGGGCATAGGATCATCTCCGTTGGCTTTTAAATCGATCTGCACCGGCTGGCTGGGAGTGGGAGGGCTGGGGGGCTTTATTTTCATCCCCAGATGATCCCACCTAGATTTTGACTCGGTATGGGCTGGAGATGTGGGTCGACATGAGCTGAGCGGTGAAACTTAATACCTATAGAGTCTATAGAGCTATAGGGGCTATAGATTCCCGGCCTTTTCCCCGCCGGATTCACCCGGGGTGGGCTGCTGGGGAGACTGGGGGTCTCTGGTTCAGCATCAGCACACACTTGTGTGAGGCCGGAGATATTAAGGGCTGGAGCGATGGGACGGGGCAAGTACCCAGAGATGGGGGCGAGGGAGGGGAGCTGAGGCCCGAGACATCCTAGGGACAGAGGCGTGCAGCCTGGAGGGGATGGGGGAGCAAACACGGAGAGGCAGGATTGTGCTGGCTGAGGGGGGGCTTTCCTGTAGTATCTTTGCAGCTATTAAGGGGACACAATGGGCCGGGAGTTGACACCGTCCCACCCTCTTCTCCCGGACACTTTCAGCTACTTGCCTCCAGACTTCCCCTGCAGCCATGCAGGGAAAAGAGGGGGCAGTGGAGGAAAGGTGTGTGTGTGTGTGTTGGGGGAGGTGGGGGGGCATTCACGTCCCTCTCCCTACTTGAACCCGAAGGGGGAACCAGGCTCCTGTCCTCTCCGCCGCCTGGAGTCTGGCCCGTGCCCTCGGCTCCCTGCTCAGGCTCCAGCAATGGGTGGATGGGCCGGGGGGGGGGGGGGGGAACATGCCCAAACTGTTGCACAGCCAATGGCAGCCCGCAGGGCTCGCCCGATGGAGACTAACGGGAGTTTAGGTACCTCTACCCTTGGCTCCCCCCCACCCATGCCCCCGTCAGCTGGGGTCGCCTGGAGCCCCCGCGCCGGCCCTGGTGCCCGGTCCCGCGGAAGGGGGCGGGGGGGGGGGGGGGACAGAGGCTGGAGGGTGGCCGGGTCGCAGGTCGAGCTGGAATCTGAAGCATTTGGGGGGGGGGGGGGGGCTTTAAAATAGCTGCCGCCAGGGTTGGAAACCACGAAGGCATCCACCTCTGGCTCCTTCACAAAGGCCAGGCCGAGTCTGGGCTGCGCTGCGTGTGCTGGATGACAGACACACACACACGGGCGTGCAAATACAGGCGCCCACACAAGCAGGCGGACCCATATGACGAAACCCAAGCACAAAGAAGCCCAAGCGCACCGCTCCAGACTCACACAAGTAGACACACACGTATACACACTTACAGATGAACCCCGGGACAGCCGCGCGCACGCCCCGACACACACAGACACACTAAGAGAATCCCAAACAGGTCCTTACAAACGCACACAAGCATATGCACGAATACACACAGACCCGGCTCCCCGTCCTAGACACAGACTGACACACATACCAACACCAGTGCACACCTGCAGGTAGTCACACACAGATGTGCACATCCCTAGGGAACCAGACACACGAGCACCCTCAGAAACACTCACCCAGACACCGACAGACCCTCCAGCAAGCCCATGAAAACACGGGCACAGACCTAAACACGCTCACACCCGCAAGATGCCAGCACAGCCAGAATCACCAACACACACACACACACACGCAATACTCGACCCCCCACACACGGACTCTTAGAGAATACAAATACCCACCAATACACAACAGCCACCAGCACAAACACAAGCACGCCCAAGGAGCACAGAAACGCGTCCACTCAGCGCACGCACCCCTACACACACAAGCACACACACACCCACACACACAGAGGAACACACAAACAGATAATGGCCAGCCTTCATCTTTATGCTGCGGGTTCCCAAACTTTTCTACCCATATTAGGGGGGGAAAAAAGTTTCTTCGTACCCAGAAAGATGGTTTCCAGATAGAGGGAAGTGTTTATACTTGAAGGGAAAAGGCCTCGGTGTTTTGTGCCTGGGAACATAAACACTTCCCGAGACCGCACTGCTTTCCGCGGGACGCGGATCGCAGCCGCTCAGCCGGGAGCTGCGGACAGGGGTCCCCGTGGCCTCACCCTCGCGTGAACCCACGGAGCTCACCCCTGGAGACACGACTAAACCTTCCAGTGTGGAAAGGGAGGGGGACAGAGCAAGTCGAGGGAAGCCAAGGCTCGGGAGCCTCAGATCAAGCATTCACACACCGCTGAGAAATGTCCTCCCCCTTTTATTTCTAACAGTCATTTTCATTTCTGTTTTCTTGTCCTTGTGAGGGTTGGCCTTTTTTCACCCCTGTCTGAAAATCCTCTTCGGTTCCGGGCACAGAAAGTGAGAGCAACCCCCCCCCCAACAAACAAACAAAGAAAGAATAAAAACCTTGACAAGATTGTCCTGTTAAATCTGTCTCCCCCACCCTCCCCGCCGCCCGCTTCCAGCCATCAGTACTAAGATACAGACCTTTATATCTGTGCATATCAATTGATCCATAGGTGCCATAGATATCTGTGTGTATATAAACGCAGACTGTATGTGTTTATATACTGACACGTGTGTATGTATGTGCATAAATAAAATATGCATGTGCATACATATATATACACACATAAGCATACATATATACATATATGTGTATATATATATACACACATAGGGATACATATATACATATATGTGTATATATACACACATGTTATATATAGTGTGCACAGACTGTGCACACACATACATACGCGTTTGTGTGTATATATAGTGTGTGTGCGTGCATTCATATATATGTGTGCATGTATATAGATACATATATATGTATGTGTGTGTGTGTGTATAAACAGACACACGCCAGCAGATGTGTGTATATTTACATGACCATCTTATATTTATGTGTATATAAATTTGAGGACGTATATGTGTGTCTGTGTATCCACACATATACATATACACACACAAATATATGCTGGTCATATAAATATACACACATATGCTGGTGTGTGGGTGTGTTTATACACACAGAGAGACACATATATATATCCTTTATGTGTGTGTGTGTGTGTACATACATACACACACTGATTATATAACTATAATCCCCGCGTGTGTGCGCGATTATTTAAATATAACACGCATACTACATGCGCGCACACTGCCGTTTGACACCTATCGATAGGTAACGTAGGCAGGAATCATTTCCCGTCATTAAACAGGTCCATGGGGCGGTCAGGGCTCTTTCACACTCAGCTCCTAGCCGGCTTAGTCCCTCTCGGCCCCAGGGACCCTTAGAAAGCTGTCTCCCTCTACACACCCGCAGAGGCAGCTCTGTAACCCAACATCTAAATATTGTTATCAAGAGCAAACTTTGCAGGTTCAGGAGCAAGAGAGGCCAAGGCAAAAGGCGCTGGGGTTTTGCGGGGGGGGACTAGCCAAAGTGTATACAACTCTCAGCACCGATTCATCACCTGTCCCTCTGCCAGATAAGTCTCAAGATGCCCAAGGGAGGGTGTGGAAGGGACAGGACAGGGCTTACAAAAAAAGAAGGCGAACCTTTTTCCAAGAGAGAGCTCAGCAAATCCGTCCCTGGCTGCAGCTCAGCTCTCCCGAGAGCTCCCCAGAGCAAGGGTTTGTGTGCCGGGAGTTTGGGAGAAGGGTTTGAAGAATCACCCTGGCCAGATCCTTCCCCCCCCCCCGCTCCTTTCAAATGCTCATTTCTAATGATTTACTCCTACCTCCACTGTCCTACCAAGACCTCGAGGATCTGAGTTTGAATCACTGGCGCCAGGGAGAGTTTGCCAGCCACTGACTTGCCTTTTGCACTCCTTGTCTGCAAATCCTCCACCAAACCAGACGTAGGCACGGAACTACGCAAGGGAGCGAGTGTGTGCTTGTGTGTGTGTATGTATATTTATAGATACAGAGAGATGATCTATCTATCTATCTATCTACCTTATTTATATTTAATCTGCCAGGACTTATACACTGTGTCCCTGTGCATAGATTTTTTGAGGGTGCATTTATTACAGTGCAGTCAAAACTCATATTTATTTGATGGGGGGATCTTTTGACCCTGCTTTTAAGCAAAACCTGCTCGCATCTGGAGACCTCCGTAGGAAAGAAGGCTCAGCACTGTCAGCAGCTCTGGCTTAGGCTAGAAGACCTGGGCTAGATGAAGTTATACATCCAGACCTTAGGGCTGTTGCCAACCAAGTAAATTAACCTGGTGAAGCAAACAATTGCCCTGAGATGCTGTCGTTCCCTAACACGGAATTCAGGTCCCCCAGTCAAACCTCCTTTGTCCTCCTGTCCAAAGTTGGGGTCGTGACCTGGCCAAAAGCAAAGCAAACCTGCAAGTAAACACTTTATGGGGTCGTCTTTAAATATTGATAGCGGCTGCAGGAAAACTGGTTTTCTTTGGGTGGGGGGTTTGGTTTTCGGTTTTTTGGTTTTTTTGGAGGGGTGGAAGAGTTTCAGAGCAACCCAGCGAAGGATCTAGTCATTGGAAATAAAATTGCCTTTAATCAGCACGGACAACCACAGAGAGGGGACGAATTGCACACTTTGGGAACAGCAGCCTGGATGTGGGTCTTCGGGAGGTTAGCTAACTTGGAAGTTAGAAGTGCGGGGTAGAGCGATAGGCTTTTTCATTCTGCCTTTGCTTATCGAAAATGCAATGCGCTTATACTAGGGTGTGCGTGTGAGAATCTACTTTTAATTTTATATATCTCTATATATAATCATATATATCTCTATATATAATCATATATATATATAATCACACACACACACACACACATATATATATAATCTGCCCGTTTAAGCTATACACTTTATAAAAGGGACTGCTTGCGTATTTACGTGCATGCATCTTTTAATTCTCCCTATGTGTGTGTAGGAGAGTGGGTATGCATTTTCAAGTTTATATGGGTCTCTTTGGATGTGCTCACATTCAGGTAGGTGCGTGTGTCTTTGGAGATACACACGGGTGTACGCTGAGTTACATACATATGATTTATGCGTGTAATATATTTGGATACTTCTAATATGTATCTGTGTGTGTGTATACGTATATATGTATGTATATATGTGTGTGTGTGCATACATATTGGTGTGCACGTATGTATATGTGTCTATATGTGTGTACATGTGTATATTTGTGTGTGTTTGTACACACGAATAAACTCAGACATAAGGAGAAAGGAAAGCACACACGTACACAAATAAAGACATAGTACAGAGCTACAGCATGCGTAGGTAAATTCAAAAGCTGACCTATAAAAAGTCAACGTGCACAACACCCCCCTACACCCGCGGCACGAGGAAGGATCTGGACACACGCAGGAAGATCTCCACGTGCCCGCAATGCCCCTGCACCCCTTGTACATTGAATTCCGGATGCGTGTGCACTTGCTATTTGCGAGCCCATTGCTTCGGGGGAAACTCGTGTGCTAAATGTGCAAAGCACTTGAAACTTGTTTAAGTTTCTGCTTTCATAATAATCCTGGTAATTGAAAGCAAATGCCTTCTGCAAGGAGATTTAACAAAAAAAAAAAAAAAAAAAAAGCGGGGGGCGGGGGTGGGCATTAAGCAGAGGCGGTGAGGAGAACAACGCACTCCTTAAGGGACAGGGTCGGGACAGATTTACCTCGACAATATTTGTGATAGCCCGCAATAAACTCAGTTCTCCTGACCCTTTGGCTCAGCCTCACAACGGGCGCTTGAGGACCGTATTTCTGAATTCCAGCTCCCTTCCTCTCCTCCGCTTTTGTTGCAGCCTGCCCCGCTTCCCAGGAAAGTTGGAGGTCTTTGTGACAGAGGTTAATTTTTATTTGTCCTCCATAATTTCACTCTTCCTGAGAAGCAATAGCTATGAAGCATAAATAACCACTCGGAGAGGACTGGAGGGGATAGGCAGACATTAGCATCTATGCCCCAGCGAAATGAAACTGGTTAACCGAGCCCGTTATAACGCACATACAGATGAGTGAATAAACAGAGGCAAACCGGGTTGATTGAGCGACAGCTGTCAGCAAGAGCTCATAAAAAATCCCCTCAACTTGGAAATAACCACTTGCATACCCTGAAGCCTATGGATGCTTCACATTCCCTGCTGCCTTCTGGCAAAACCCCACTTATCCCCCTCCCTCCATCCCCCTAAATGAATCAGGTTGCAGTTTACCCTAAGAAAGAGTTGGAGAAAAGGGTAAGAGGGGATAGGATTTGGCAGCAGAAAAAGAGGGCAAGCCTTCGGGAAAGACGTGCCAGGAAGTGGCTCCATATCTCCCTGCCACAAACTCGGGTGTTGGAGAAAAGTTGCTCAAGAAAGCATCTTGAACAAGAATAAAAACCAGGTTTTCGTCCTCGGGTTTAACGGCTCGGAAGAGCTCGATCCCTCCTTGGGTCTGCTGTAGATTATACCGCGCCTGGGCTGGGGTAGTTAACCAGGGACACCTGAATTTAGGAAGGAGGCCGAAGTGAAGAAGGGACAAAATATTTCCTCCCCTAGGTCGAAAGAAGAGAGCCCAGAGCAGCAAAGGATTTCCTTTGCAAGCAGGAGGGTGCTCGAAAAAATACTCCCCACCCCCCACGTTGGACTAGGGTCTGCATCCAGTGCCCCCAAACACACCGAAAAAGCTATTATCTGCCAGAAATTATTACCATCATGAACAGCTCGGGCTGCTAGCTGTTCGCAAGGAAACACTAGTCTTTCAATAAAGTCCCCAAATGTTTGGCTTGGTTCCTTGCCTATCAAAATAAATCATAGCGACAGATTAGGAAGTACATAAAACTATATCTCTGGATAATGATATACGAGACCACAATAAATATAAGTTACACGTCGGAGGTGTTGTCAGTGCCGGTTGCGAACCCGTAACTCACTCACTTAACCCTGCCTGCCTGTTTGTCTTTTAATTACAATTAAGGCCGGAGAGGAATATTTTCCAACTAGGTTGGGGGGGGGGGGGAGAAAGCAAGTCCCTGGGCTGATCTGTGACTGAAGAGCTTGGGAGCTTATTCTTGCTATTGCCTAGGACAAAAAAATAAGGGGTTTGGGGGGGGGGGTGGAAAGGACTGAGGATACATACTGGTGGGGGGGTTGTTCTCCTAAAGCAGAAGAAACTTAGTTTTAATTGCTGGCTTGTGTTCTCGCCCCACAGCATCTCTCCAACTGCTCTTTTCAAGCAAGCAATCCAGGAGGACACTAACTTTCACAGCCCCCTGCAACTTCAGGGCACACAGGCTCTCCTTGGCACTACCAGAGCTTTTCACCGCTTAACTTAAAAGCAAGTTAACCCCCCTCATAAACTGCTGTCTCCCCAGCCCTTCAAGGACTGGAGTTTTCAGCCCCGCTATTTAAAAAAAAAAAAAAACAACAACCCACACACACATAATAACAAACTCACATCTGAACCACGATGGGAAAGCAATCAGCTGGAGGTCACCCCCCCAACAAACTGGACCAGAAGAAGAAGAAAAAGGAAAGGAACTGACCTGAGATGTTAATCTGATCTTCAAGAAACACTTGGCTGTTGTGATGATTTTTTTTGACAGCCCCATATTGGAAGGAGAGGGAACATCCAAGCAGCACACAATGAAAGGCCTGGGGGAAGAAGGTGCCCCCCAGATGCCAGACCAGCTGTGCCAAGGTGAAGCTGGAGGAGTGAGCACCGCAAAAAGAAAACCACTGATTCCTCACTGGGGTTTCTCCCAGCTCTGTCTGGACAAGGGGGGGAGGCGGGGGGTGAATCTGGACCCTTTTTTGCACCGCTACCTCACATGCAATGTGGCTCTTTCTCTCTTCTTGATTCACGCCCTGGTTTTAATCATCTGCCTCATTTTATTATTATTTTTTTGTTTAAACTGCAAGGGGGGGAGGGAAGGGGGACACTTTGATCTGGTCATGGGGCAGCCAGGAGGGAAATAATGCTTGGGAAGGCGGGACAGGAGAAGAGAAGTTTGGCCCCGACTTCACCCTGCTTCCCTTTTCTCCTGGGATGACAGCACAATGCGAGAACACGCATTGAAAGTGCCCCATCTCTCCCTATAGGAAAATCTACAAAGACCCTCAACAGTTGTGGTGCCTCTAAATCTGTGTAGAGAGACACAGAAGGTACACGTTGGGAGAAGCACCCGGGTCAAAGGTCAGCCGGCCTGGCCAGGATAAAACTGATGCAATAGAAAAGTTGTCCTCTCAGTGAACCCATTTTTGCCGTTTACCCGAACTTCAATAAAGTTTCTTTCAGCCTCTCAACATGGAGGCGTCAAGGGGCTAAAAAGAGACCCTGATGCAGGCTGTTTGGAGCTCCAGAGGGTCATTTTTTTTCCTTCCCCCTGCTGCCTTGCCTGTATCATGCATTCATAATCTCCCTCTATGCCCTGAATTGTGTCATGGCCAAGTCTAAAAGCTAAATAAGATGCTCCATAATCATCTTCAGAATATAGGGGGAGGAGGAGGGGAGTAAAGTTGAGCTCAGAAGCAAGAAAAGAGACAGCAAAAATAGCCCGAAGAATACCCAGCCCTATACCTAAATGCAATGATTTTTTTTTTAATTGAATATGCAGACTATACAGTGGAAAATGTGATTGATGCTCCTCTCTACCTTCCTCCTCACACCCACCGAGCACACAGATTCACTACCACCACCACACAAAAAAAAAAGGTCTGGTCATATTCAGAGCCCTTCTTCAACAGGCCTTTAAGAATTCACCTCCCCCTTTCCCCAAATAAATGAAAGAGAGGATGCAACTTGAAAACCAACTTTAAGCAACACCATATGCTGCCCAGCTCACTGTGAGTTTGCAGAGCTGGTACACTTAGCTCACTAAAGAAGTGGGGGGAATTAAATGTGTGCATGTGTGTGCGCACCACCATGGTTGTAAATTCAGCTGTGTAGCATTTCCACAGCATTTAGTCTTGAAGTTGCTACCACCCAGAAAAATGATTTAACCCTCCATTTCCTTGTTAGATCCATACCCAGTGTTATAGGGGAGGACAGCGACTACAACCTCCAAGAAACTCTTACTTTCCCCACCACCCCTTCAACAAGCCTTCCCCAGAAGGACACCTTGTTAGGAGAATCTGGCCTAAGTGCCTTGATTACATATAGATATAGATATAGATTTATAGTCAAGGCACTTCAAATGCACTATGCATAGATAGATAGATATGTATGTGTGTATGTATCTCTCTCTCTCTATATATATATATAACGTATATGTATAAGTATATATAGATTATATATACTCTATATAAATATATGCATATGTTAGTATGTATATATACCTTCAACTCCATTTTTTTTGGCCTTTTGTGCCAGCTGGTGGTTAAAAGGACAAGGGAGGGAGCGGAGTGGGGAAAGGACCATGACCAGCCACTCTCACACCCTGGTCCACTTTTTGCCGGAAAGGTTCAAAAGCAATGTAGAAAATGCCCCTGTCCCTATGCTGATTCGTGTTTCTCCACCCTTGGAGTCCAAGCACCGAGCAGGAATGTGAAGAGCTCATTAGCTCTGCACAACAACTCTCTATTACAAACAATAAGCAGAACCTCTCTCTTCCCCTCTCAGGATCTCTTTCTCTCTTCCCCAGTTCTCACTGTGTGTTTGGGTCCCAAGATTTCTTTCCCCGGTCACTTTGATTTTGAGAGAGGAACTAGCTCCCTCACTGCAGTCATAAAATAAAACAAAATAAAATAAAACCATGCAAAATCAGTGGTGGAAAGAAGCTGGCTTCCCCTGTCTCTCTCAGAGCAGACACTGGGAGAATGGTAAGTGCTGCAGCAACTCAATATGTTTTAAACAGGCCTAACTACAAATCTCCCACCCACCAAGTTAGTTCACACTGGGATACTAGTTCTGAAAAGGGACCAGAGGCGAAGTTGCAAAACCAGGGCCTACCCAAGTTTTCCCCTTGTACAACTTGTCCTGCAGCTCTTTCTGCCTTCCAGGAAAGTAAACAAATAGTTCTTGGGGTTTTTTTTCTATGGAGAGGAGCATGGGGGTAATGTTTCTCTCTAAACTATCCACAACCTGCATCATTTATTCAAAGAAGAGCAAAGAAGCTTTCCCCCACCCCACTCCTCCTTTTCCCCAACCTTTTTTTCCCTGGTCTTAAAAAAAAAATAGAAAAAGAATAAAGCTCGTGGCTTTTTATGGCTAAAATGCATTAACACACAAGACCACAAAAAGACAAGACATGTAATAAAAATAAAAATAGTAAGAAAAAAAAAATCAGGCACTCTCTATATGAAATGAAGGGAATCAAAGACAAGAGGATTGCTATTCTAGACCCAACACACAGCACTTCCCTTTCCTAAAATGTGAGGATTATTTTGTTTCCTCCTAGGTATAAATTTTCTTGGGAGAACCTGAAACCTTTGACCATGTTGTGATGTCACAAAATCTGGAGGACAAAGTTATCTTTATATGTTTGCTTAGACTGAACTTAAGCAGTTACTCGGGGCTCCTGGAATTCACAGCCAAGAATCCCAGGATTGGTTTGGGTTGCTTTTTATTTTATTTTTTTTTTCATATTGGTTTTATTTTGGGGGGGAGGGGAGGAGGGAAATGTTGGAGACTTAAATAAACCACCAGACATTAAAGTAAAACTAATTCACACTCACTGATTTATTGAACACTTGGACTTTTCACATACACACTAAAACTCTTTATTGCAAGTTTACAATGATCATGGAAAATCAGTCCAAAAACACAAATAACCACGACAAAAAACTAGCTACTGACTTTTTAAACCTTCTCTCTCTCTCTCTCTCTTTCTCTTTCTCTCTCTTTTAAATATGCCACTATCTCTTCCTTTCATTATCCCCCTTCTCAGTTTTTTTCCAGTCACTTCTTCCCTCACCCTGGTTCTGTGCTGCTTTCTTCTCCTTTTGTATTTTTAATCATGATTATTTTAGCTTTTCCTCCTTCACAGAGCAAAACAGAAAAACCAACCCCCCCCAAGAACTTCAAAGCTCCATTTTTTCCCCCATTCTCCTTAGACCATTGTGCATTTGTAATGCAGAGGGCAAAAGACCTACATTCTTGTCGCTTGCTCTTTTTTTTTTTGTGTTTTTTTTTTTTTGTAATTATTATTATTTGCTCATTAAATTCATCGAACAGAACACGGACACCTCCCCCCCCCCTCCCCACCCCGCCCCACCCCTTAAAAAATAAATAAAACCCTGAAACGGCGTTAAAAAACCTGCAGGTAATTGCCACCTGGCTCCATGCTATATCACATGCATCTAAAGCCTTGGTCTTGTAGACTTCATCGTAATTTTTTTTTCCTTTTTTTTTTTTAAATATATATATATAGATATATAGATATATATATATATATATACGCACAGGGAAGCTACAAGGGGGGAAGAGAACCAAAATATATATATATATGTATATATATTAGATTCTATAAATAATCAAGAGTCAGTCTGGAGGGGGGGGTGTGAGGTTGGTTTATAACCTTGTGATATCGTCTGCTCGCTGCTCCGGGGCTGCGGGGGGGGAGAGGTCCTCACTGGGAGCCGTGCTAGCAGCCGCGATGGTGCTGGGAGCCGGGTTCGCTGGCGCGGAGGAGCGGACTTTGGTATTGGGCAGCCGATGGTCCTTTTTCCATTTCATCCGCCTGTTCTGAAACCAGATTTTGATCTGCCTTTCCGAGAGACACAAAGAGTGGGCGATCTCGATGCGCCTTCGCCGGGTCAGGTACCTGTTATAGTGAAACTCCTTTTCCAGTTCCAAGACCTGCTGCCTTGTATACGCAGTCCTGGAGCGCTTGGGCTCGCCTCCATTGTAATTGGGATTCACTAGAAAAGCAAAGATTAGCATGAATAGAGAGAGAGAGAGAGAGAGAGGGAGAAAGAAGGAGACGGAGGGAGAGGGGGAGAGAGATGGAGCCTGAGGAGCTCAGGAAAAAGTAATCAGCTAAATGGCTTATAAAGAACTTTTGGCAGCTCAAGACTTTCTATTCTAATAAGAAGGGGTTTCCCTGGCTCAAAAGACTGAATTATTTATGCACCCGTTACAAAGCTTTAGGAGTTTCACACATACATAACAGAATGAAGCACATGGTTGAGGCTGCCCAGACTGGCTTGGGCTATAAAATTTATGGTGGGTGTAATTACCCATTCGGAGTCGTAAATCCAGTTCAATTGTGCTAACCCAAAGACTCTCATGGAAGGGAAGGAAATAAAAAAAGAGAGAGGGAGAGAGAGAGAGAGAGAGAAGGGGGGTGGGGGGGGGGAGAGCATGGTGTGAAAAGAAGAGGAAGACAGGAGTGGAGAGACAGAGAGAGAAAAAAAAGTTGCCTACCAGAACTGACGTGGATTTTTTTCATCCATGGATAGACTATGGGCTGCTTAGAAGCTGTGCTGCTAGGATGCTCGGGGTTTACCTGGTTGCAGGATGGTGGGGCTGGGGAAGGAGAGGTGGAGGAGGTGGAAAGAGCAGCCTGCTCACAGAGCTGCTGCGGTTTCTCTGAGAGGTGATGGCCTCCTGGAGTTGGCCCATGTCCCCTTTGGTGAGCAGCAGGATTGCCCGGAGCTTGGATACTGGCACAACTGTACTGGCGCTCGGGGTAGCTGGGTCGTGCTGGTGGGTACAAGTCTTGATGGTGATGCTGGAAGCTGGACTCCCTGGTCCGGTTGTAATATTCCGGACTGTGGTCTGGGATGTAATTATTTTGCGAATATTCCTCGCATGGAGGAAATTTCGGATCGATGTAGTTAGAGTCCATCAAATAGGAGCTCATGATCATTAATTTCTGGAGTGGAAAATAATTTTTCTCGCTTTGTCGTTTTTCTGCTCCATAAAGCCCTCCTACTAGCTGGCGACCCCGTAAAGTTAGTTTTACCATGTGACCGCCTGGGCCAATCACACCCGCCAGGTTAGTCCCCGGATAAGGAACCAAAAGCTTTTTCAAAATGTATCCAATTTGTGTGTGTGTGCGTGTGTGTGCGTGTGTTGTTGTTTGTGAGCCTCCGGACTGGGAGCAACGGGGTCAGGCTGGGGAAGCAGCTGGAAACCCTTGCCACCCCCCTCCAAAAAAAGAAGACAGGAATGAGGAAGGAGACATAAAAGAATAAACCCCCACTGATTTATTTGTAATGATTCCCGCCCCCCCCCCCGCCCCCGGCCCCGCTAGATTTTAGAGATATCTCCACATTAAAACTCCCCCTTGCCAGATTTTAGAGATCACCCCAGATTAAAACTTCCCCCCACCACGTCGATAGATCTTGCAGAGATCAGCCCCCAAAAGCTCCTATCTATCTATCTATCTATCTATCTATCTATCTATCTATCTATCTATCTATCTAAGCTTTTTGGGAGTGTGTGTGTGTGTGTGTGTGTGTATACACACACACACACAGATCAAAAAGCTTATATTTCTATACATATACGCTTCTTGATCTGCATACACACACACACACACATATATATCTATATATATTGTAGCTATATAGATATATATGCAAGAAGATCAGCCATCAGCTTACCCTAAGCGAAAATGAGAAGCAAGAGCTGGTGAATGTGCCACCTTCCAGAAAAGCTGTGCTACCGACAACACCCCCTTACACACACATACACACACAGCCACACACACACACACACAACCACCCCGAAAGAACACAGAGCAGGTTAGTGTCACAGGCTATTTCTCCCCTCACCCCAACCCCTCTGTAGTTTAGATATCTATCCATAACATATATGGGGGAGGGGGGTATATACCTGGGGGAGGGGGGGGAAGACAATATGCAAATCACGACTGAGTCATTTAAAGTTTTCTAAATGCTGCCAAGTTTGGCTTAAGGGCTTGGGATCTGATAGGACATCTTTGTGTAGCAAGGAAGAGAGCCAGACAGACCTTCCAGCCACTCACAAGGAGCACCCCCCCCTGCCATTCCCCCCCCACCTCCAATGTCAACATTACTTTACTTTCCAAACTACTCCGGGGTGTGTTTTATCCCTTCCTGGGCTCCCAGGACTGTATCGCGCTGGCAGGTGTCTGTCATACCACATCCTGTCCTTCCCAGTCCTTCCAAGCTGCGTGCAAATGCACATGCATGCGTGCCAGAGAAGAGGCAGCCAGCTAGCTGGACAGGCATCCTGGGAGACAGACAGACAAACTTTGTCAGGCTTTATTACACATACACAGCAACGTGGTTCCTCGCTCCATTACCAGTGGCAAAGCTCATCTCAAAGCCCCCCTGCTGTCCTAAGGGGCGGGTTTGGGGTTGGGGGGAACCCTGTGTAACCTCTAGAAAAGCGGGTCCCCTTGCCAAGTGTCAGGGGAAACCAGGCTCCAGCCTTGCAAACGCTCTTGGAGTGGCTGCAATTAGGAGTCTTTATCTCTAGCTCGCGCTAAGCAGAGGGGCAAGGGAGTCGGGCTAATCCCTTGTACTGCTAGATCACAATTATAGTTGAAAATCATAGCTTGCAGGGCATTGCCATATTTTACTTGATAACAATAAAAGTGACACATAAAGTTAACTGTTTATGTTTTATTTATTAGACTAAATGTGCCAGCGGTGTCGGAGGCTTTTGGCTCGTTGTTACAGCTTTTATGGGGTTGTAAAACGCTATAAATCAGTCACATGAAATGGTTGAAGTTCCTTGCGCTCTTGGCTGGGACTTCTGTTTGCGGTAGCTGCTGTTTTTTCTCGAGAGCAAAAGTAATAATGGGATTTTATTTTTATTATTATCTCCCCACCCCCCCCATCACCGTTATTATTATTTGCTCTGCATTTAACAAGTCCCTTCCCTCCCCTCCCCCCCCCGCCTTTCCTTCCAGCCCTTGCACTCAGCCTGGTTTGGACTTGAATAACTACCTTTTACAATGACATAAGCAGGATTTGAGAATTTAATTAGAACCGCTGCAATTAAGGGAATCAAAGGCAAGCAGAACTTTACAAGGCTCTGGCATCGTCCATATATTCCCCTAGAGACGAATTTGTGACTCTGAAATGTTCACACAAATTCGATTCTACAGGGTACATATAGGCGACTGTGGACTATGGCACTTGTGATGCTGAGTAAGAAGGGGAGCAAAGGGAAATGAACTGCAATTCCTGTTCTCTGGCTGGAAGCGGGGGAAGGAAAAAAGTTGGAGACTAATTTAGCTTGTGGCTTTAAGTGTTTACAGATCCAGTCTGCTGTTGCATATGTATGACTGAGATCACTGCACCAACAAAGCCCCAGACCTCAATATTTTGGCAATGGTACATAGTGCAATTCATTTGCTATTTTTATCCTCGCTTAGCAGTTATTGTTTTTATTGGCATCTCATTTCCCTGACTTGACTAAGTGCTTACCCCGGGCATGGAAGAAAAAATAAAATAAAAGGAGGGTGTCTTCTTTATTAAAGATATATATATATGCGCGCGTGTGTGTGTGTGTGTGTATGTATGTATGTACACACACGTATGTATATATATGATTTTAATAAAGAAGACACCCTCCTATATACATATATACACACACATACATATGTATGTGTATATATGTATGTATATATATATATACATATATATAACTTTAATAAAGCAAACACCCTCCTTTATATATATATACACACACATACGTTGTGTATATATATACACATATGTATGTGTATATATATACATATATATAACTTTAATAAAGAAGACACCCTCCTTTATATTTATATAGATAGATAGATATTCAAACATACACATACATATGTATGTGTATATATGTGTATATATATATACACGTATGTATGTGTATGTGTGTGAATATATATATATATATATAACTTTAATAAAGAAGACACCCTTTCTCTCTCTCTCTCTCTCTCTCTCTCTCGCTCTCTCTCTCTCTATATATATATATATACACACACACATATATAGTGCATCTCTTTACCTTAAGCAAGCAGGATCTCGCTCTGTATATTTTAGCTCTCTAAAGAAAACGAACAAGGAGGACCAAAGGGTATGCACAAGGCATTAATAGAAATGTATGCTGGTAGCCAAAACATTGATTTCAATATATCCGATAAATTCCTTTTCACCACCTATACCTCATTCTGCTCGAATACTTTAGCCTCATAGAGGACTCTGACATTTATAGTTCATTCTGATGCCCTAACTTTATTCCAAGGCTGAGGCAATATTGAATAAAGATGGAGAAGTTAATAAAGTAATTTTACCTATTCGTCTCTCTCTCTCTCTCTCTCTGTTTTCTTTTTTCAATGCCTGAATCTCAGCAAGCCTCAGAGAAGAAGAATAAAGAAATATCTACAGGTAGTTCTCTTAAGAATATGCTAGGTGGCTCCTGGTAAAAACCAACAAATAAGGCATTCAAAAAATCCAGGCGTGAAGGTCACCCAAACATATTTCTGCCCATCAGTTATAGACCTACAAGCTGAAGGCTTCAACCTCTTTGGTTCCCTGTTCCAGATGGCAGAGGGAGAAATGCAAAGACCTGCTATTCTTGCAGCTCCCTGGCTTCATCACAAACATATATCTATCTATCTATACACACACACACACATAAAGATGCATATATATGTGTCTGTGTGTATATATGTGTGTAATTTCTTCTTTAAAATGACTGCTTTTCTTGCCAATCTCAGGACATTTCTTCCCATTCCTTTAGCTGCTTGGATGTCTTTTCTGGACAGAACCCCAAATTTAATATTTTAAAATTATTTTTCCCCTCACTCTGTTGGTTTTTCATTTTATTTTGCTTGTTCCCCTTTTTCACAGGGTTTTGAGGGGATTGGGGTTTTTTGGTTTTATTTTTGCTCGGGTGTTCGGAACATTTTTTTTTTTTTGTCTCCATAAAATAAGTCTGCAAGGACGTGTGAAGAATAGTTGGACGAGAATCTGGCTCTTTTGTCTCACCACCCTGCCTCCCACCCCCCCCCCTCTCTCTTTCTCTCTCCCTCCATCGCTTCAATTCCCCCCACCAGCACAACAACGTCGACAAACAGTTTTGGACTGACAACATCGAAGAGAAATATAGCACCTCGAAAAAATAATTTCTGGTCTTTATTTCCCTTCTCTACCCAGGATTCAGGTTGCAAAATATATATCTGGTTACCAGTTCGGGAACATTTTTAAGTACAAAGCGCCTTTCTGACAGTACTGAAGAAAAATAAGTGTCCATTGTCCCTCTGGATTCATTGTGTTAGCTATTACCATACTGACCGCTTGGTAACCTGTACCTCAAGCCATTAGCAATCTGTGCATCCTAGAAAAATGAAGTACCTATCCACTGGGGTTTTGTTACTCAATGTTTAATAATAATAATAAAACAACAGCATAGCCTCACGCTCTATGAACCACCTCTTCTTGAGATTCATAGGGAGGAAATTCATTTTGGATGGGAGTTTTTAGTCCACGCATTGAGGAGTTTGTTTTAAGGTGATTATTATAGTTACATTAGTTCTGGGGTTGGGAGGTGGGTGGGTGGGAGGCTGCAAGGACAGTTTGTTGCAAGGGGGGGGGGAGATATACATTTAGTTGCGTTCCCTACGACATAGGCAATGGCATGCAATTAATTCAATCTTAATTTTTCTAACAACTTGAAAGCAGAAAGTGCAAAAGAGACCCTTTTTTCCCTTTTTTTTTTCTTTTTTTTTTCTTTTTCTTTTTTGTTCCTCCATAATGCAAATAGACAGGTCTAATTTATGCAAAGAAATATGCAAATGTCTAATTGATTTTTCCTTAAATCTGTTGTCAGTAAAAGTAATGAATCGGCCTAAAACGATTTTAATAACCCGAGCATGTCACCAGAAGTACTAGCCTTCGCATTTTTCTTTCGAACCTCTTTAGTCTCCGCAAACGAATAGTGTAAATATTTATCCCTTCTTCTTAAAATATTAAAGATGAATCTTTCTTATTTGTTTGTAAAAAAAAAAAAAATACATATATATATGCAAAGCGTTTGCTCCATCTTGCTAACTTCCCCCCCTCCCCTCCCCACCCCACCTAGGAATTCAATTTTCTTCAAATCTCGTTGAAAGTGGCTTTTTAAAAAGTGGGTGCATTTTAATATTGGTTAGACAGCGTGACCTGAATTTCACCTCAACTGTTTGACTTCATCCAATAGGTCACTGCCAAGGAGTTATTGATGGGGGAACTCCATTGAAATTTGTCTCCTCTCAAATGGCCTTTAGATCTTCTAGCTAGTTCAATAACTAGTTATAATGTAGAAGGGGAAAAATGAAGCCCAGAGGCAAACTAATTTGATGTTTCATTTTTACGCTGGAGAAATTGTTGGTTTTCTTTCTCTCAACCCCCACCCCCTTACCCCAACACCACGTACACCCCCCTTTTGCGGGGGAAAAAGCTGGTTTTGGCGAAGGACCCCCTTTAGCTGAGAGGATTTGAATGTGTATTCCCAATATCTTTTATTTTGCATTGACACTGGAGTTCATGCACTCTTCGAGACTTCACAGCGCGGGAGCCCCCCAGATTAACTTGGTGCTGGGTGGGAAACCTACTTTGACTTTTACTTTTAAGAAATCTTTTTCTTTTTTTCTTCCTTTTTTTTTTTTTTTAATCAAGCGCTAGCTCAAACGAGGGCACGGATTTTATCTGGTTTCTCTCTACCTTGCCCTGTGTTTTTATTCGGATTAGCACCCAGGCAGCCAGCTAACTGCTCCGTGTTTTACAACTTGAATTGAACTAAATAAGGCTGCGAGCCGCAGAGCCTTGCTAGTTCCTGGGCTTTGAGATGTTTCTTTACCTGCTTCGCTTCATCAAAGCTGAGTATTTCTGCTCCTCGGCCCCTTTTCCTCGTTTAGCTTTCCTACTCTATTTGCAAGTCAGAAACCAGGCATTTGGGGCGATAATCAAGACATGCTGAGGACGAGAGTCTGTCTCTTGCTTTTCAGCATGGAGACAAAAAAAAGTGGTGGTGGGGGGACTTATTGATGAAGGCTTCTGAGTGACAGAGATATAGACTATCTCCTGGACTTTGTTTTAGACAAAGAATACCTGCATTGATTCAGCCTACAAGTTGCAAAGGAAACATTGGTCTTAACGCGGCCAGAAGGAAAGAAGAGCTGCAGAGACCTCAGGGATTCAGTGGGTCCCATTAAAAGGGCTGGGGATGGAAACATATACAAACTTTAGGCTGCTCTTGTTCTGTAGTGTCCCAGAAAGCTGAGGCTTAAGAGGTACTTAGGACCTGAATGGACTCCCCTTGAAAGCCTCCCCAGATGACAATATTAAGAATGACCCCCCCCCACACACACACACACCACTTGTGTTTATACGGGATGCCTTGACTCTACTTGGGGCACCACCTTGCTCTTTCCAGGAAAGGGGCTTGGAAACTGGGTGTCCGGGGGTGGGGGGATTGCATTTGATCCCAGCCCCTAAGAAGGGCTGGAACCAGCTTCACAGGATATTCCCAGGCAGGATATTCCCTAAGAGGGCTGGGAGGGCAACCTCAGTGCCATTAAACGGGGCAGGGGGGTAGGAATTAGGAACTCCTCCGACAGCGAATTGCATGGAGAAGGGCCCATAGAGCAGGGAGCAGCTGTATCCTGACCCGCAAGTAACTTCAGAGCAACTCGGACAGCTTCCCCGTGCTTGCATTGCCAGGGAGGCAGACATCTCCTGCTAACTCCGTCCCCCACTAGCTTCTCCTGCCTGGCCTTTTCTTCCTAGGTAAGGAGTACCCCCAAAAATGCCACTCGGGTTGTCCTGTTGTCTGAACATTATTCAGTACAGCAACCTCCCAAAGCAAAATGAAGCAGGCTAGCTCATCCTCTTTGCAATTAAATATCAGTTTTGTGGTTCTTCTCTCTCTGGGGAGGGAACCTAATCACAGCACTTTTTTTTTTTTAAAGCAAAGGGCGGGGGGGGGATTTCCCTCTGCTCCTGGACATTCATAGGAGCAAACTGCTTTTAGCAATCTGGGTCTGCTTATACAGCCAGCCTCCCTCAGTATAGGTGAGTGCTCCAATCAATAGTTAACTGATATTAAATCTTTCCGTGTTAAATCCTTTCCCTCCAGGATGGCCTGAAAGCCTACTTCAACCTTGCAGGCTGTGGGCTTGTGGATATGTTCATTATAAGGCTTTTGTATAGGTGGACACGTGTGGTGTGCGTGTATGTTGTTGTGTTGTAAATACACGCGCCCCCACATATGTATATATACATAGACATGTGTGAAGATACGCATATACGGTCATACATAGGTACGAAATGTATGAATGCATGTATGCATATATGTATTTGGACAGAGATGTATGTATGCGTGCATGCGTGTGCACTGTACAGATGTATACAGTGCACACGAAGGCAGATACGGATTCTGTAGCAATTATGATCATGTCTATGCTCAGCGGGGTATGAAGTAGGGCTAAAGCTATGTGCAAAGACCTGTGCGCATCTCCCCGGCCGTGTTAATAGCTATACATCATGTAGATATATGCACAGGCACGGTGGTGTGCGTCGAGGTGATATTTTAAGCGGCTGTGGGTTCAGCCCCATGCATATCCGTACATACGCTGGGGCATGCCAGGGTGGAGGCAGGCGGGAAACGCGGCGAGGGGGAGTCGTGCGAGAGATGGGACTACTAGCAGCACAACTTTTATTTTAGTAGATATTTTCCTCCCTTTTCCACCCCACCCCTCCCTAAACTGTTTGCCCCACTCCCCCTCCTCTGTGGGGCAAGAAGCTCTTCCAAGCCCCCCCCCAAAAAAAACCCAGCCAAAGCTGCAGAAACCCTATCAGAGCTGCAGCGATCAAATGCATACTTGAATGGGGGGTGGGGGGAGAATCCCTTTCAGAGGGTTATGAATAACGCTGAGACCCCGGACTCTAATGGCTGGAAAGGAGCTTTCTCTTCTCTATAATGTTTATTTATTTTTTTCCACTGGGGTATTTTCAGTTTAATCTTTCACAGAGCAATAAACTATTATCCTAGTTAATCCCCGAGGTGAATCCATCAAAACCTTTTAATAAAACGTTTATTAGTTTCAGCGATTCAGGGGACCGCACCAGGCAGATGCAACCGCTTGTACAACTTCCCTCAACTTGGGCACCAGACTTGGAGGGTGAAATGGGGAAGGGGAAATAACTCCCCCCCCCCAGTGCGGATTAAAATTCTGGAGGCATTGACAATTGCCACATCCATTCGTCAAGCCCCCAGAAGCCAAAGGAGCAGCGGAGTTGGACAAGAGAAATCTCAGGCATGATATACAGAACCAGGCCTCTAGCATCAATTCCGACTTGATAAGAAGTCTTGCAAAAAAAAAAAGAAAGAAAGAAAGAAAGAAAGAGAAAAAAAAAAGGATGGCTTGTTCAATTGGGCATTGTTCGACTTCTCCCCGGGCTAAGGGAAGGCACTGCTAACCCGGTGAGCTGGGAGGGAGGACGCGGAGAGGGAGACCAGGGGTGGAAGGGGAAGGCGGAAAGGTGAGGTGAAGGGTCCGGAGCTGCCCCCAGATGAGTGCCGAAGGGAGCACGAGTTGGAAAGCCGGGGAAGGCTCCGGGCGAGGAGGGCAAGGTGGGCTGAAGGCATCGCGGCCCCCGCTAAGAGCCCCCTCGGCGAGAGCATCCCTCTGCGGATCGCCCCGCGTGCAAGAAGGGAGGAAGGATCGGGGGGAGCCGCAGGGCTGCACATCAGCAGCGTGGGGACCTCACATAAAATATCGGTTCCTTCATACTCCACTTCTTCGCTTACACATGACCTAGCAACTTTGAGCCTGGTCTATTCTTTTTTTTAAAGACCTTTATATTTCTCCGCAGTATTATAGGGAATTAATTCCGACAAGAGACAGGGCCCCCAGAAGAGCAGACACAGATGTAAAGTGTCAGCATGAGTCTGCAGGTAAATATTTCCCTCCACTCCACATTCAAATGGCTGTGCAAAAAGAGAAGCAGCAGAAGAGACTGGGGGGGGGGGTATTTAGCCAAATTGGAGACTGCCTCTTAGATACCAAGGTCTTCACAAAGTCCGTGGACTGAAAAGCATCTTACTGAAAGGGGTGAGCCTGTTTTCTGGGAGGATATTGCCCTCTGCCAGACGGAAGGATGGATAGATAGATAGATAGATAGATAGGTAGCTAGATAGATAGATAGATAGATAGATAGATAGATAGATAGATAGATAGATAGATAGATAGATAGATAAGAGACCGACTGCTCCATTATTGAAAGGGATTCTTCTTCAGCTCCGTGTATATGTGCACACACAGCAGCTCAGGTCGTTTCTATACGTGGGTGTGAAAAAACCCCCACACATGGGTCCCTTTCATTATCTGTTGGTTCCCCAGTTAAAATGTATTTAAGCCGCTGGGGCAATAAAGAAAGTGTGGAAGGAGCCTAGCGACCGGCTTGTAAACGCCTCAGCCTCCCGAGCACAGCCGGTGTGACTGTGTGTGCGCGTGGGGCTGCGTGTGCGTGTGCTGCCACCGCTTCTATTTTTATTACGGCGCAGCCTGGTTAGATCACAAATCTAGGTCATTTTGGTAAAGTATGATTTTCTCCCGCTGCACATTATGCATCACAGCCAGCGCAGGGGGGGGAGGACAGCGGAGAAGAGAAATAAAAATAATCTCTGGCTCGCTCTTAATTACAGAAGCGCACCCACCTACATCCAGCGCGGAGCTCTGCACAGAGCGGTGGTAATAGGGGCGCTCCTAAACCCCCTGCGCCCCGAAGCACACCCGTCCTCTGCCTCTACCTGGGCTCTCTTTCGACATAGCCCGGTCCTTATTAGGTCCAATACAGTGAAGAATGGGACGATTAGACCCTCTCCGTGTGTGTGTGTGTGTGTGTCTTGGGTTTTGTGTCTGTGCGTGTCATTCATAAAGGGAGCGATTGGGTGCATTCATCTTCCCAGCCCAGAGATCTGCAGATCCAGGGTCCTGGCTGGAAGCAGATCTGAGCTACACGCATTCCCAGCCTGGCAGGGCAAGTGATCTGTTTAGAAATAAAAACAGCAGGGCAGAGGCATGTTGGGCATATTGGACGATTTCCAGACCGTAGCCCCAGCGGTCTGTCTCCTGGGGGCGGGGGGGGGGGGAGACATTTGGGGGGATGCAAGGAAAAGCAGGGATTTAGCAGCTCTGTGGAATTTACGACCTTAAAGCAGCCCCCCCCTTCACTTCCTGTGATTAGAGACAGATCAAAACGGACACCTACCTGCGTTTACGACTCCCCTCCCTCCTTGTGACAGGAAAAACCTCCTGTAATAAAAGTCTAGTCAGCCATCCCTTTTGTAGAGAGATGAAACAAAAAATCTGGGTAATCACCTCTCGGGAGACTACGGGGGCAGAGGCTTGGCTTTTGTTTGCTTTAAAAAAAATCAAATCCAAATAAAAGAGCATTACTTACTGCTGCCTCTCTCCATTTTGGTAGGGCCAAACCTACAGGAAAGAAAGTTTCGTTTTTTTAAAGGGAGACACAGATCGCCCTGCGCCTCTCCCCACGCGCTTTGCGAAGTGCCGGCTGCACGTGCTGGGGGCGACGGGACGCTCGTGGTACCTGAACTCAAGCCAACGCTAATCCTGCCGGGGACAGAAACACAGGCAAAGGTCACCAGGAGCAGCTTTGCCTTCCCATGTGATTATTTTGTGGAGACTGGAAGGAGAGAAATCTGCCCAGTGCTAGGAGGGCAGCGCGTGACACGGGTGTGCGTGTGCATGTGTGTGCAGGCTCACACGGGCGCAGGAGGGGGAAGGAAGCAAGAGAAGATTGAGCAGGAACTCTGAAGGGGGGGGGAGATATTTCTTCATTTAGATCGAAATCCCTGCTGCCTCCAGCCTCTTCCCCATTTCTTTTGGGCAGGGGAAACAAATGGGGTTTAAAACACCCCCCCCCACACACACACACAGGGTCTGAATTAGTGCAACAATGAAGGGATGTGTCACCCCCCACCTCATTGGAAAGAATCAATGTTTGCCAGCCCTGGCGGGGTAGGAAGGGTGACAGCATTCATATCTGCCACGAAAGAGAGAAATCGCGAGTAAATCCCACCCACCCCCACAGCCACCCCCCACCTCCAAAAATCGATACCTCCGAATTCAACTCGTGGCCGGGAAAACCCAGATCAAAACCTCATTTGATAGAAATGCTCTTTCAGAACTAGATCATAAATCAATAAAATCAATCCATCCCATACAATCTGCATAGACAAGGGACCCCGCAGTCTGCCTCCTACATAAAAGAGGGGAGGAAAAGGGATGCTTAAAAACTCGTCTTTCCACCACAAGGAGAAAAAAAAAAGGGGGGGGGAAGCCAAAATACTGAGATCATCAAACTAAAATTAAGTGAAGTCGACCATGGAAGGGTACCTATTTTAGCTATATTATCATTCCCGCCGTCTCCCAATCCCCCTGCCTCGCCTTCAGTCGCCAGCTGAACGGGTTGTCTTTTAAACGACTTTGATTCCTAACTATTTTCAACGGGTTTTTGGGGTTGGGTTTTGGCTTTTTTTTTTTTTTTTTAAAGGAGAAATTATTAAAAAATGAACCCTTAGAAAAAAACCGTGCTCCCTTCGGAAGGTGCCGAGGAGACGGATAGAAGGGGGAACAGAGTTTTTCTAACAAGCAGCTTTAGAGAAAAATACATTCAAGGTAATTCAAGATATTCAAGATTTTTTTAAAAAAAATTAAAGAACCCGGAGCACAAGAAATGGCAGCGACTTGCCAGCCCCACGCTGGGAGCAGGCTCCGGATCGATAATCGAAGGGGGAGGCAGGCAATGAGGGCTCACACTGGGAGCATGTGTCCAAGTCCCACCAAAACTTCCTTCTTCTGTCAAAGATTTGCAAAAACTCCTAGTCAAAACCTTGCTAACGGGCACCCGGCGCTTTGCTCCGTGCCCTTACCTACTCTACCCTGGGTATCCACTACCCAGGCTCTGAAATACGTCTTTAAATGGCTTGGATTTTTTTTTTTAATGCTGGTGTAGGAGTGGAGCCCAAAGCCATACTGCCCTCTGGATACTGGTTTTTTAAGGGGGGGGGGTGGAACTGCAGAGAATCTGGAAGAGATTCTTTCCTTACTCTCGCCTTCCCAAAGGTTATTTGGAAATACTTAAATCCTGCCCCTGTTATAAGACCTCCCAAACGATCTGTTGGCTTGCATTCAAGGTGGATTGCACCCTGCTTTCCAACTGGATTGCACCCTGCTTTCCAACTGGATCGCATCCTGTGTTCAAGGTGGATTGCACCCTGCTTTCCAACTGGATTGCACCCTGATCAAGGTGGATTGCATCCTGCTTTCAAAGTGGATTGCATTCTGCATTCAAGTTGGATTGCACCCTGCTTTCCAACTGGATTGCATCCTGCATTCAAGTTGGATTGCATCCTGCTTTCAAACTGGATTGCATCCTGCTTTCAAACTGGATTGCATCCTGCATTCAAGGTGGATTGCACCCTGCTTTTCAACTGGATTGCACCCTGACCAAGGTGGATTGCACCCTGCTTTTCAACTGGATTGCACCCTGACCAAGGTGGATTGCACCCTGCTTTTCAACTGGATTGCACCGTGCTTTCCAACTGGATTGCATCCTGCATTCAAGGTGGATTGCACCCTGCTTTTCAACTGGATTGCATCCTGACCAAGGTGGATTGCACCCTGCTTTTCAACCGGATTGCACCCTGCATTGAAGGTGGATTGCATTCTGCTTTCCAGGTGGATTGCATCCCTTCCAGGCGGATTGTATTCTGCATGCAAGGCCGATTGCATCCGGCTTTCAAGGCAGATGGCACATGGTGGCTTCAAGGAATCATACGGCTCTCGGCTGTGTGATAAGACCCGCGATCCTTGTTGGTGTGCAGGGGACAGAAAATGCATGGGGAAGTTACGCGTCCGTCTTAAAACACATGACGGGAAGACAGCAGGTCTTATCCAAGACGAGCGCAGCTGCTGCGGGTGTGCTATCACACGGGGTAAAACATGGGGAGAGGCCACCAACTCAAGGTTGCCCCTCAGGTGCTTCCAGGCGCCACCCTGGAGCTGCTCTGCTCTCCCTCTGCTCTCTCTGGAGGACAAGCACGATTTTCAGGAGCAACGACAACAACCAAAATGCCAGGAGGGGCTGTACTCCCAACATCTTAGTCGCCCAGCTCACGGAGGCGACGTGGACGAGCACGCAGCCCGAGTGCCCGCCGCGGCGCAGGCGCTCGCCACAGTAGGCAGCGTGGCACGGGACCGGCCCGGTGCCAGCCCGCGGGTGGGCACGGCCGAGTCCCGCGAGGTATCCCCTGTCTCTGGCAGAGCCTGGGCTGCATTTATGCTTCAATAAAAAAGCTCTGGCAATGCTACTTCGGGTGACACACCAGGCTCATGCTAACGGAGGGTGTCTGGGTTACCTGGAGAAGGGGTGGGGGGAGGGGAAGGTGACGCATGTCGCCGCAAACTCGTGTGAACGCCACAGGCGCTCCGGCTGCCCCCGAAGTCTTTAATCCCCTTTTGTTTTACTGCCACCAGAGCTGCAGTCCTTGCTCCGGACTGGCTGGACGGGGGGTCACGTGAGGCCTCCCCCACGCATGCTCCCTGCCAGCTTTGACACTTCTCTTGCTGCCCACAAATCTCCTGGGCAAACTTTCCATCTTCCGCGGGTGGGAAGTGTCCGCCAGCCACGGAGGCGTGGAGAGAAAGGATGGCCCGGGCAAGCCTCCAAGAGCTGGCAGCAGGAGCCGGGCGTTCATCATCGCCCCGCCGGCATCCTTGGGTCTGGAGGGACCTCTGTTTAAAAAATGAGGGCAGGAAGGGCCCCGCAGGGATGAAGTGTTGGACCTTCCCCAGATCCATCTTGGAAACAGAAACAAAGCCCAGACTTGCTGCCATCCAGTCGCATCGCTGGATTTATTTGGGTTTCCCCAACTATCCATCCAGCACCTTCCAGCACAGGGGAAGCACAAAGAAACCCTTCTTTCCCTGCCAGCCTGATCCCCGTCCCACCCCCAACAACCCCCCCCCCCAACCCTCTGCCCAATAACACCCTCCCCTTAGGAAGAAACAGCCCGGCCCCTGGAGTGCTCCTCCCTTCCCGGGGCGCAGCACGAGGTGCCGGGGGCTTCCCACGCGTGCTCACGGGCCCCGGGGCAATCGAGATTTAGCGCTGGGATCTGCCGTGCGACCGGCCCGGCAGCGTGGAAGCGCCTCTGGGCAGGCTGGAGCCCATACCACCCCCCTGGGGCTTGTTCTCGGCGGGGGGGGGGGGGACTTTTGCTGTCATGGGGCATCAACCCGCTTTCATGCAGCTGAGGAGCAGGCACCCGTGCTGGGCACCAGGGGGAGGGAGGCTCCCAGGGCCGTCCGGGGGCTGGGGTGGATGGCAAGGAGTTAGGGACCCGCTCGGCCCCTGCCCTCTGTTCTCAGCCCCGGAGCCCCCCCTCGCCAAGGAGCTCTAGACGGGGCAGGATGTTGGCCCAGGGGTGGGAGCAGGGCGGAGCTGCAGCTCTGGCCCCGTGTCCCAGAGCCCTGGGGAAGGGGGGGTGTGCAGGGAGATGAGGGGGTCCCAGCCGGAGCTCTGGCTATGAAGGCAAAGCCTGCCCAGGGCTGGAAGACGCGAGCCCCCAAGGAGATGCAAGCAGGAACCTGTTTCTATCTCCCCCTTCCCACCCCTCAGCACTGACCCTAAGAGGGGGTGAACACGATGGCCCACCCTGCTGCTGGAAGTGTCCACCGGCCCCTATGTCCAGCTGCAGTGTGGGCAGGGCACACGCGCAGGGAATGGGGGCGGGGGGGCACATGGGCGTACAGAGGCTCAAGGAGGAGAGGGGAGTTACACAAACACTGCACACAGGGCGGGGAAGGGGGACACTTCGGTGGGAGGAGAGCTTGGCACACGCGTATGCTGAGCACAGTCCTTGCACACACACACACACACACCCGGGTGAAATCATCCTTGTACACATACGCACACGCGAGACATCGTCTTGGGACACGCGTCTACCCGCAACCGGAGCGCCAGGATCTGTGGGCACCCGCGCGCACACACCCACGTGCACCGTGGTACACTTACGGACGCTGCCTGAAGTCAGCTGGGTCCACGCACACGCACATGCACTCCCGCACGCGAGCACGCACGCGGAGCCAAGTGACGTCGGGGCCTCACACCTGGCCCTGCGTGCGGCGAAATCCGCCCGGGCCACGCGCGCACACGTCATCCCTGTAAGCACCTGAGCACGGGCCAAGTGACGTCATGGGAGTGCACACACCTGCAAGGTGCGCCCACCCCGGGGGGGGGGGGAGGCCGGGATTCACCTGCGGGGAGGCGTCCCGCGGCGCCCCGGCAATCCGGAGTCACTCCGGAGGGAGCCCGCGGGCGGTGTCGGTCTCAGCCAGGGCAGGGACGGGCCCGATCCTGCTCCCTGCCCGGGTGAGGCGGTAACAGAGGGCAAAGCGCCTCCAGGGACCTCGACCCCGGGGGGTCGCTGGCAGTCCTGACCCCAGCCATAACCAGTCGCTTCGCGAGCGGGGTCCCCAACACCATCGAGACCTCGGTGGAGACGCCCGACATCTCTGCACGGGCTGGGGCCTGCGGGGGGGGGGCAGCGATGCTGCAGCCGCCCGCCCAGGGCAGGGCGTGGGGGGTCCCGGGCAACCCTGCCGTCCTCCCTACAGGCTGCCGTCCCGAAGGCCCCCCTCCCCACCGGGTCTTCTTTACCGCCCCCACCCCGCACTCCCTTTGGGGACCCGGATCGGGCCCGTCCCTGCCAGAATCGGGCCCCCCAGCATCTGCAGGGCCAGCACCTGCGCGCCCACCCGGCTCCCGGGGAGAACAATAGGGGGTCTCCATTGTTCTCGCTGGGAGGGGGGGTCTCCATTGTTCTCGCTGGGACCGGCTGGGTGCTGAGAGCCTAGAGCTCTCACTGGGGGTGGGGGCAGGGGGGCTTTGCTTGTGATGGGTGGGGGCAGGGGGGAGGGAATATCTGGCCTTACAGTTTCACCTTTAGCGATGTATTTCCCAGCTGACCCCAAGAAAACCCCCCCTCCCACTACTCCCCCCCCTTCCAGCTATCAGAGCCCCCCTTCCCCTCCGCAGGGTCACGCAGGGGACGCGGGAAGACTCTCGTGGGACCCAAGTGCACCAGAAGCCACGCAGCAGCGCGGGCATGCGGGGGGGGGCGGCACAGGGGATGTGATGTGGAAGCCAAGAGGAAGGGAGCCTGAGCCAGCCCCAGCAGAGTCTGGGGTGAGCATGGTGAGGGGTCCTCTCTCCCAGATGGTTTCCCCCCTCCCCGATCTTTTTTTTCAGTTGAACCCCCGCTCCGTGGCGGCGACACGCGTGATTTGTGCACAGGCCCCGCCTGCCCCACGTTTGCACACCCAGCTCCAGGGGACGTCTCCACCTTCTCAGCAGAGCTCCAGGCAGCGCCTGATCCTGGAGCCCCCAAGGCGGCCTTGCTCCAGACACGCGTGG
Source organism: Crocodylus siamensis (assembly GCF_052110815.1). Classification (NCBI taxonomy): domain Eukaryota; kingdom Metazoa; phylum Chordata; order Crocodylia; family Crocodylidae; genus Crocodylus; species Crocodylus siamensis. The sequence goes on from NC_143400.1 coordinate 7,517,927, forward strand.
GGGGCAGCAGGGGCTTTCCCCCCGGGGTGCCAAGGGGCCGGGGGACCCCGAGTCACGGCTGTGGGCCCACTCCAGCGCTAGCTCTGCTCCTGCTGCCTCCCTGGCGCCGGCCTACAGCCAGCCCCCGCTACCCTGCGGACTACACCGCCCCATCACGCACCTGCAGCCCCAGCCCCAGCCCCAGTGCGCATGTCTCTCCCCCCACCCCCCCGGCCACCTCTTCTTTCTGTTTTTTTAAAAGCAAACTCTACCCGTGGAGACCTTCAAAAAACCCAACCCAAGGACTCAAAGCCAAGCCGAAACTTCCTGCTCAGTTTTCAGCTCGGGGTGGAAGCTGCCTTTAAGGGCTTTATTGTCTCTGTAGTGAGCTGGGGGGGGGGGGATCTCTGCTTCAGCTGTGATGTACAGACCTCACCGGCCTTATCTCTCGTTCACAAGCCCTGAGGATGGGCTGGGGGGTGGATCTGATATTCCTCCCTGATAAGGCTTCTGCTCCTCTGCTAGCCCTCTGGACTCCTTCCAACCTGCACACAGCCCTGCCTGCCACACAGCAAAAAAAACCCCAACCCCCCCCCCCAAAAAAAAACCAGACCCCTCCCTCCCAACACTACCCGAAGCCCTCCAGGGAAGGCAGCCCCAAAGCACCCCTTTCCGTCCGCTCCAGGGCCCGGATTTCAAGACTCAGCGAGCGAGAAGTGGGGGAAAAAACGAACTTACTGAGATCGCTTGGGATCCATTTGGGGAGCTGTACCTTCACTCCCAGCAGCTTGAAACGTCGTAATCCACACTAAATGCCTTGTCCCACTGTCCCAGGATTAAACAGCTCTAGCAGCTGCGATGGTGGACAGTTAAGATTATATATGATGTAAATATATTGTGGGTTTGTCAGCTCCCCCAAACCATAAAACTTAGTTTAATGACATCACGTGCTCTCCGAGAGCCATTCAGGGCTTTTGCTTAAGGCTATCCACATAAATAACCTTCAAAAGTTTTAAACTACTAAATTCACATAGAAGCCATGAGTATTTCTCCTAATGTTCTCATGTTTCTCAGTGAAACTAAAAGCCTTTTGCTCCCTCCCCCCCAAAAAATGTGCTGGATTTTTTTTTTTTAAAAGAAATAATATGGAACTTGAGTGTGTTTGTTTTTTTGGGCCATTTTAAGTTCACCCTGTGTTGACACGGATGACAGGGAAAGGTAAGTAATTTCTTATTTCCTTCTTGGGGTTTGCAAACGTCTTTGGGCAGGGCTGGACACAGCAAACAGGGAAATAGGTAGCAAAAAAAGTTCTCCAGGCAGCAACCATAATCACCCAGGAGAGAGGGAGGCAGAGAGAAAGAGAGAGACAATCGGTCCTGAAAAAAATTACTCTTTAAGAAAGACAGTGGTGAGGGGTTTGAAAGAGATCCATGTGGCTTTTTTTTTTTTCTCCTGGAAAGACAGAGTAAACGAATAATTAATCATAAGTAACTACACTGCTGCTTCGCATTATGGTAATGAAAAAAAAAAAAGTTTGAAGCTTTCTGTATTAGGGTTTGCACTCCCTTCTCCCCCAGCAGAGAAAAGCACAGTGGGTCTGATTCTGTTAACTCTTAGCTGTCAACTCTCATTTTGCCTTGACAGCTTGCGGATTCAAGGAAGGGAGGGGGAAAAAAAAGCCAAGAGATTGCTAAGGAGTAAAAATACAGTGCGGAAGGGGAAAGTGGAAGGGAATCGAGCCGAGCTACCAGGATACGCCAAGTTATTTGGTGTGCTTGAGCAATCACACAATGGATTTACGCAGCATGGGTTAAAAATAAAAACCTAAAAAGGAAATGATTGGAGCGGTTATAGGTCTCTATTATCCTATTTGAAATTACCCAAGGCCCACATAGTCCGCGACCACAACGTTAAGCAAAAACTGATCCAGGCAGGCAGCAATGTATACACCCAGCTTTGCTTTGCTTTGCAGTATTTCACTCCCCTGGATGTAAACCTGACAGTGCAGACAGAAAAAAAGGGGGGGATTTTCAAGTCTTGACAGTAAAATTAAATGCCAGAGTCTCTCTGCCAGCATTATTTGATACTTGTAACTAATCCCCACCACCCCCCAAAAAATCCAATCACCACAATAAAAGCGTACGAGCAGAGGTAACATCAGACCAGCACGTTGAATACAGAGCCACCAAATTTGAAGACGCGGTGCTAATTGTACCCTTAAAAGACTTGCAGGGCAGCCAGTAAAAGAAACTTTTGTTTCCAGGTTCAGGAAATGGATCCATTGTTTGAAATGTGTAAAGGAAATACTATAAAGTTTTATTGAGCCATTGGCTTCTTCAAGCGTTTGTTTCTACTGTAAATAGCTCTCGAGACGTGTAGGGAATGGCCTTCGGAGGGTGTGTGTTTGGGGGTGGACGGCTATACGCGCAGGTAGACGTGCAGGCGCACATGCGGCCACGCGTGCATTTAGGTGCAGGTAGGCATGGGTGTGTGTCTCCTTTAGGTGCAGGTAGGCATGGGTGTGTGTCTCCTTTAGGTGCAGGTAGGCATGGGTGCGTGCCTCTGTTTGCAAATGAGCGTGTGCCAGGATGCGTGTGTCTCTCGCTTTGCATGTGCCATAGACAAATATAGCCCCACACACCTATGTAAAAACCTGCATATACACCCCCCTCACACAGACACACACACACATACAGACACAAACCAGCCCCCCAGCAGTACCATCTGTCCTATGTGAGGCCCATCACTCCAAGCAAGAGGGTTTTAGGGGGCTGTCCTCAAAGTGGGGCGGGGGGGAGCAGGGAGCAAAGTATCGGGGTTTTGGCAGTCCGTCCTCCCAACCCCACCCCAGCAAACGCTCCCCTTCCTCCCCAGCCCCGCGGTGCCCTTCTGCAAGCTCAAGGCACCTTCCACAAAGAGCTTCCCCCCGCTAGCACTGCGGGTGAAATCCTGACCTCTCGAAGTGGGTCCTACTTCCCCAGGATTTCCTTGGGAACCTCTCTTCCAGCAAATATGGGCTTCACTTTGTGCCTACCCATGCCGGGACCAGCTTGGTCGCTGGGACAGGAGCCCTGCAATGACTCCGACTCCCGGGCTCCCATGGAGATCACCTGCGCTTTGCTTAGGGCGCTTCACGTTGGTCCAAGAGCATGGGGACTTTGCAAGGTGGCTGCTTTGGGGAGGCTTTTCTGAGCTCCAGCCCTGGTTCATGTCACCTGCCGGCTCAGGGCAAGGGAGCTGAAGTCTCTCTGAGGGCTCAGCTGAAGACAGAGATGACTTATGCTTTGTATATTGGCCGCACTCATAGGCCTAACTCCTCAGATACTTAGCCAGCCAGAGCACCCTCCATGCCTGCCCACCTCTCTCCGGGTGGCCAAGGGGGACAGACTGGTGTGGGGGAAAGGACGCCTCTCTCTCGGCACGGCAACCTTGTGCATTATTTCGCGTTTATTCAATATGACAAAATATAAGTTCCATGGTCTTTCACATATGAAACCGCAACCAATAAATATACGGAGTACAGTCTTGCAAAAAAAAAAACCCAACCAAACAATAAAAAAAACCCAACATAAAAAGAAAGGTTACTAAAATGGACTACATTTAAACAAAGATGTACAAACGTGTTGTTTCTTTTTATATATATATATATATATATATATGTTTAGCATTTAGCTAATCGACATGAATGACGGCAACAAATAAATACACGATAATATTAGGTCCAGAGAATTCTCTTTCTCTGAATTATTCTTCCCCCTCCACGTGCTTCTGCGTAGAGGTTTCGGGGTGGATTATTTCATAGTCCATTCAGGTCTTTACATATGTAAATAATCATAATTGGGCGGGGGGAAGCTTAAGTCCAAGCAAAAACAAACAACCCCCCCCCCTTTTTTTTCCAAAAATAAAACCTCCTCTCAGAGTATTTGCCCTGGCTGAGGAGAAGTGCATGGAGGAGGGAAGCCATGGACAGAGTCAGTCCACGATAAAGGTAAACATTTCCTGTTTGGACTTCAGAAAGGAAAAGTGAAGATGTCACAAGGTCCTTTATGTAGCTAGAGCTCAAGTAGACAGACGTGGACTCACACACAGTGACACGGATCCCGGATCCCAGACGGTTAAGCCGATACTATGGAAAGATCCTGTGACTTGAGACAACTTACTTTGCGATGAGGACTTTTCCTCTCCCATCCCAGACATCTTATGGATGTTATTCCTATGAGCACGGTTATTTCGGACTGGATAAAATAGGACCCCATTCACGCTACGGATCTTTTTTTTTTTTGAGCAATATTATTATTATTATTATTGTTATTATTCCCCCAAAACGGACATTGAAGAGACAATCTAAAGAGCTATACACTAAATTCTGCAGGAAGCTAACAGCAGGTTTTTTGCATACTAATAAGAGAACTCCTTTGTCTGATGGATTTGTGGGAGTATGTAACACAGTCCATTCAGCAACAAACTCCCTCCCCCCACCCCCACCCACCCCCCAAAAAAGCAAAATAAAAGGATAGGAAAGTTTTCTTAAGGGAGGATGCAACCAAACTAGGGGAGATATTTTTGACACTTCATTTGGAGAGTCGCCTTCCTACTTAAAGAGACTCTTTGCTTTTCAATTTGGAATCTTTCTTCCACTTCATCCTCCTGTTTTGAAACCAGATTTTGATTTGTCTTTCATTTAAGCATAAGTTGTTGGCAATCTCAATGCGCCTCCGGCGTGTGAGATATCTGTTAAAATGAAATTCTTTCTCTAGTTCCAGAGTTTGGTAGCGAGTATAGCTGGTCCTGGACCGTTTGCCATCTGTTTCTGGAAAATAAAAGACACCACATGAAAAGCCAAAACAATCCTGCGTTGGGTTTTTTTTCCCCCCCCTCTCCCCCTTCCTTCTCTCTTAATTATAATAAAACCACAGACTCGAAATAAGTTGTGCCCAGAGCACTGGTAGTTGTAAACCAGCTCGAGAGGGGAGACAGAGGTCATCGGGAAAAATTCTCAGTTTATGAACACCTTGAGACTAAAGGGCTTCCCCCCCCCCAGCCCCCTTTTTTTTTGGCTTCCCCCAAAAACATCAAACGCAGGGAGATGAGTGAGAACTGAGCCTAGTCCCTTGTTAAACAATAAGAAAGTGCACCAAAGAGGGCAATCTGTGTCTATGGGGGCTGAATTTCTTCTCCTGGGAAGGTGGAAATATAATACCTCTGTGTATGGGCGGGAGAAATTTTCCCTATTTTTTTTTTTTTTTTTGGTCTGTGTGTGTCATGTTTTTTTTAAAGATAGCCCTACAAGAACGTGTGTATCTCGAGTTATTTTTAACCCCCCACCAAAAAAAAAAAAAAAGAAAAAAAAAAGGAATATTGCCTTTTATACACGTTTTGTTTCTATGGTCCAATTATGCTGTCATAAATTTGGACGTATATAGCCTCTAAGCCTTTTAGTGGACAGTTTTACGAGCAATTGATGCCTTGGTCGTAAAATTTACGACCTCAGGTTTTTTTTATTATTTGCCCCGTATGGCCTATAAAACCAAAGCAAATCCTGTGAAACAAAATCAAGAAGTGAAAGTTTACCATGGCTCATGTGTAGTTTGGTCATCCACGGGTATATTTGTGGTGGTGGCTGTTGCTGCTGTCGTTGTGGTCCTTCTTGTTGTGTTCCCTGCACCGGCTCAATTTTGATTTCGCCAGTGCTCTTAGATCTATCTTCCAGCGCCGTGTTACCAGCCTTCTGACTGTAGATCCCTGGATTTAGTGGAGTCTGGTCGTCTCTGGCTAAAGAGTGCCCTGAAGAACCCATAACTGTGCAGGAAGGTCGATCGGGGTTAGATCTAGGGGTTGAAGACATGTCCAAACCGTTGGAGGAGCCAGAGGATGGGAATGTGATGCTTAGATCCAGCCCACTGTAGCAATACCTGGATGACTGCATCTCAGACACAGATCCATAATTCCCATAACTTGGCATAGAATAGGCAGGAACATTTTGGCTTTGCTTATAGAAGGAGTTGGCTACGTAAGAACTCATGGCGGGTGCTTTGCACCCTTTTTTGATTACCCTTGATTTGTGGCACTTTGAAGTTGAGGGGGGTTTTTGTTCTCGAAAGTGCAGAATTTATAGGTGGGGATTCTTCTTTCTTTATTCTCTGCGCGCTGCCCAAATATGGGATGTTTAAATAGAGTCACGTGACTCGGTTGGCCAGTCATAAATTTGGCTTGATGACCCCGGGAGTTATTGATGGGAGCCTGCGAAACGGATCTGATCTGTTGGCAGCGGCGGGCGGCAGGCCCCGGAGCGCGCGCCGAGACGGCGAGGCTGCAGCGTCACCTGGTGCCAGGCCCGGGGTACAGCGGCTCCCGGGCCTGGGGGGGGGCGGGGGGGCAGCGCCTGCCACAGCCAGGCGCCCGTCCCCTTCTCCCCAGGCAGGCCCCGCGGGGCTCGGGCATGCCAGAGACCCGCAGCCGGGCCCGGGCGTCTTGGGGTGGCACGGGGGGCTCGGGAGCCCCGGGCACCCCCCCCCCGGCCCGTCTCTCCTCTTGGAGCGTGCACAGCAACCCCCGCGCGTGTGTGTGCGCGCACGGGTGTGCACTCACACACACGCCCCGGTCATTGCACGTGGGAGAGGGTTGAGGTTTGTGCGTGTGGGGTTTTTTAATGTTTAATGCCCGACTTGGGGAACTTTCTGGGTTTTTTCCCGCTGCCTCCATCCCCTGCTGCGGCGGTGTGATGCGTGCCCTGCCTGGCCGACGCACCGGATCCGAGCGCGGCTCTGGGTGGATGTGGGATCTTGCTGGGCGCGCCTCTTTTTTTTTAGGGAATCACCTAACTTCCCGGGGTGCAGACGTGGAGCACACCCACGCTGTACCCACCCGCTTCTGTGCATGCGTGTGTACGTGTGTGCTGGTTTGCACTGCTCCCCTGCGCGTGTATCACTGGAGGGGAAACAAATAAAGTTACCTCCCCATAAATATTGCATGGCTTTTATCAGCGGGGTAGGTGGGGGGGGGGGACGGGGACGACAAGGGCTCTGAAGTATTAAGCACGGGCTGTTTCTGTCATGTAGCTACAGTAATGTGCCACAGTTTACAGTCTCTATTACCTTTGCCGCCTGCAATTTATGGCTTGCAAAAGGATGCCTACCTCGGGGTGGAGGAGCAAGATCCCCTGCAAAGGGAGCTGGGTGCAATCCCGGCAGGGGAAGCCGAGTTTGCTCCCCCGCTTTCCCCCTTTTGCAAGCCTGGAGGGAGCAGAGAGAGCAGTGGTCACCCCAGCACCTCTTTCGGGGCGCGCTGCTGCGGGCTCCGGAGAGGATCTTCTAGTGCAAAGGCTCCGTCCCTCTGTACCATCCTACCCATGGATTACAGGCTATGTAGGCGCCTTATACATACACACAGATATATGGCTATTCCTGTATACTTATATACATATATATATATATATATATATATATATAACCCATTTTCCCCCCTACTGAAATTCAAAGCAGCAGTTTGCTTCTTTCTCTCTGCTTTCCTCAAGCCTCCAGGTTTTTGCACACATCTGCACCCTGAGACACAATTATTCCCGGCTTTGGGGCGTTGATTTTTTTTTTTTTAACCGTCTCTTTGCTCGCTTTTTCCTCCGCCGACGAGCACGAGAGACAGAGAGGGGGGAAATAAGCCAAGGATGGGACTGGAAGACTTCCCTGGGCTTCTCTCTCTCTTTTGCTTTTTTTCTTTTTTTTATGAATATTATTTGGGGGAATGAGAGGGGAGGTTTGGGGGGGTTTGTTTCCAGTCGAGGAGCGTTGGCAGGGGGGGTCCAGGAAAGCTGCCTGGAGCATTTCCGAATAACGTAGCATAGAAAATGACCGTCTCGCTGCTAAAAGCCTCAGTCCTGGATACAGCCTCGAGGATCCATGGCAGCCTCCGGTACACAGAATATAAGTCCTCCATACACTACACCCCGCCCTTCCTTTTTCGCCTAGCCAGGTTAGGGTCTCAATAAGTCTAGAGAAATGGGCAACCGCTGCAAGCTGGGTGCCCACCAGCCTTGCCCCAAAAGCGCTTCTTGAGCCCTACAGACGTCCATCTTTTTTCAGTCGTTGGACCTGCGGGTTTTTTTGCTGGGTTTTGCTTTGTTTTTGACTGGCGAGGACTGCAATTAAAAATAAAAATCCTCTGGGAACTTTGGACGTGCATTTTTTTTTTAAAGCAAGAAGCGGGTAGACGCGTGGCTCCATGGGGATAACACGGCAGCGAGAGGCAAACAAGGAGACGAGGCAACATATATTTGTGTGTATTCTCCCTTCCTTTTTGGCATAGGCTGGGGCTGGGAGAAGTCTGCAGGATGGGGAAGCGGTGGGGGGGGGACTAAAAGGATACGACTTCTAGGGACAACACAGAGGGGAGAAGTGAACTTTCCCCCAGGGTGTTTCCAGTGGGGCAGGCTGCGACTGAATCTCAGAGGCCACTCTCTAAACTTTAAAAATAATATTCAGTTTTATTAAATACTCAACAATAGTCCTCTGACATGACTTTTATACATGAGAGAGTGTAACACAAGGCTTTTCTTCTTCTTCTTCTACTGCTAGAGAACGCCATTCACGGTATACTGCTGAACATTACAGTGCTAAACATAAATATAAATACAGAGACCACAAATACAGCTAAAAATATTCACACCGAAACTGTCACAGTTTGTAGTATGCAGTGATGACCCCGGGGTATTGTCTAAATACAAGTAGGTTACTCTTGCAAATGCTATATTTACGTGGAAAGAGGGGGCTTTCTTCTGCAGGGGAGGAAACCCATGGAGGAGGGCTGGCTGGGCTGGGTTGAATTTTTGGAGGATAATTCTCACCCGACTGCATAGAGTCCATCTTTACAAGAGCCACCCACCACAACAGGGGAAGACGTTGCTTTTTCTTTTTCTTTTCTTTTTTTTTTTTTTTAACCAGGGTGTTGCTTTAAACACAGTCCTTATTCAAAGTTAGATAAATAGGCAAGTGTGTGTGTATGTATATGTGTGTGTGTGTGTGTGTGTGTGAGGAGGAGGAGGGGGATTGAGGGGAACATAAAAGGGACTGTGGAGCAAGTTATGAACTGTATATACTGAGAGGGGGGAGTGGGGGAGGGTGTATTTTAATTTCCACATTTGGCTTCTTTTTTTTTTCCCCCCTTTTTTTTAATGGAGCCAAACATATAAATTGTGCCGGTGATAAACATAGCGTGTGTGGGGGGCAGGGCTGGAGGGAAAGGAGGGGTGTGGGGAGAAAAAGAGAAGGGGGGGATGTGGAGCCGTCAATTTTCACTCCTTTTGCTTTTCCTCCTCTGTCTCTTCTCGCTTCTCCTCCTTGGCACCCAGGCTCTCCGCAGCCGCCCCCGAGCCCCCGCCTCCCGCAGACAGCGAGGAACTCAAGTTACTTTCTTTTTTCCATTTCATCCTCCTGTTCTGGAACCAGATCTTGATCTGACGCTCCGTTAGGCAAAGTGCATTGGCGATCTCGATCCGCCTCCGTCTTGTCAAGTAGCGATTGAAGTGGAATTCCTTCTCCAGCTCCAGGGTCTGGTAACGGGAGTAGATCTGGCGACCCCTCCTGCGGTCCGCTCCATAGCCGACCCCTACGGATTCAGAGACAAACCAAACTAAGAGCCATTAGTGAAGACCCAGGCAGGGGTCTCCAGCTCCCCTTCTCTCCCCCCCACTTCCTCCAGGCTGAGCACACTCCGCCTCTGCAAACGCTTGCCTTTATTTCCCCCCCCAAACTTATCCCCCCCAAAAATCTAATTAGTTTTTTTTTTCTCTCTACAGGGCTTTAATTACTAGAAATAAACCCTTCCCCTCCTGTACTGGCAAGACAATTTCATAACCCGCCCCCCCCCCACTTTAGAAATCTGTCAAGGAGGGGTTGGGAGCTTTTAGCTTCCCCCCTCCTTGCCCATAAACCCGCACTTCCTCACCTCTCATTAAAACTTATCTCACCCTAGTAATATTTTGTACTTAACTCCAAAGCAGAGCCCACTGCACTTTATTATAGATATTTTACACTCTCGAAGTCTTTTAATTAGAAAGAGCATAACAAGCCATATTTGCCTGAAACAACTTAACAAATAAAAGGCCTGTAGCGGCAACTGTGAAGGAGCTATATTATTGTTTTTATGGGGCCATAAAAAGTAGCTGAGCCTGTTCTGCTGGGGAGACGGTCGTAAAGATGGTTCAGTTTATTTAATTTATATCTCCGAGCTGTAAAACTTACCACTGTGGGAGTTCATGCGCTGCATCCATGGATATATTTGAATGCTAGTTTTTTGTTCTTGCGAAGTGTTTCTGTTTTGGTCACTGGTAAAATCCTGTGCAATTGAAGTCTGTGTATTGTGTCCCATTGAATTCTGTCTGCAGCTAGAAAGCATGTCTTTTTCTTGGTAAAAGGCATTAGATCCATAGTCATAGGGTCCTCGGCTTGAGCTAAACACAACATTATCTTGCGGTGAATAAAAAGGAGAAGAATAAATCCGGTTTTGAGCTACGGCTGCTCCATAAGTAGAAAAATGCCTGACGGGATCATATGCAGTCGAATTGAGAGCTACATTGGGCAGGACCTCTTGCCCACTGGTGAGATGGCAAGACAACGATGGGTTTGTGAAATAGGAATTCATATCTTCCTCTACACCTGGCTGTATGATTTCTTTAATATTTATTTCTGTCTCCAGTTTGTAGCCTGAACTAGATTGTTATAGGGAAGGCTCTACTCCAGGACAGACAAAATGACAAAGTCAGCTGACCCAATTGGAGCCAATAGGAAGCTAGATGTCAAGAAAGGGAAAAATTGCTTTTGCTTCTGTTGATTCCCCAGTTGAAACTAAGTATGCATTGAAAGTAAGTCTTGAAATTCTAAATATAAGGTGGTTTGGGGAGGGGGAGCAAGGGTGAGGGGCTGCAGGGGAGGGGGAGGGCAGTTTGGCAAAAAAAAAAAAAGCCTAAATTCAATTTGAAATTTCACAGCCAGATCTAACTTTTTCCCTCCTCTCTTTCCCTCCGTTTTTTTTAAAATGGACACTGTGCTTTAGCACCACGGTCTTTTTTTTTTTTATTTTAATGTTTTCTTAATATCTGGTAACAAAACAGCCCAGCATTCAAAGTAATAAATCACAGATGTCCACAGAATATTAAGCTATAAATTCTCTTCGTTTTTTTTTCTCTCCTCTCCTCTTCTTCTTTTCACGTCGCACTGGTCAATATGAGGGAATCAAATGGTTGTGCTCTTTGGGAGAAAATATGACAGAAAGAGGGAACAAAACATGGCGACTGCTGAATGGATAGTGTGTCCTGTAGAGAATTCAAGGTGTTGGGGAGAAAAACTGGGGGAAAAAGAGAGCAAATCTTCCGAGCAACTCACGTTTAACCCCAAAGTTGAGGCTTTCCTTTAGGGCTCTTGGATATTTCTGTCTCCAATAGTCCCCTGACCATTTGGTCCTGCCAGGGTGTACATCTTCCACAATAACTACAGCCCCAAAATAGTAGCTGCTTCTATTTGTAATTTTTAGTTGATTGGAAACTCTTGGGCGAGGGCAACACCTCGTGTTTACGTTTGCAGAAATTTATGAGTCCAGATATTTACAGCTGGCGAAGACATTTCCATGGCAAATATTTAGTTAGATTAAAGAGAAGATGATAATATCTCTGCTCCTGGTGCCTTGCACCTCGCCCTAATTGAAATGAAGACAGCTAATCTAATTTTAATTTCAATCTCGAGCCATAAATTGCTTCTTAAATGTAACACATACCTGCTGATCTGTAAATATTGCGAGGTAGCTTCATCACGCTGGTGGCTTGCTATTTAAAAAAAAATCACTTATGGCAAGGGAAAGTCTGGCCTCTTTTTTTTTTTTTTCCTTCTTCTTTTTCTTCCTTCGGGTGCACATTTGATTTGAAAATTTAGGACTGGTGGCAGAGTGCTCTGGTGTGATGCAGGGCTGAGAGGGGGCATGGTGAAATCCGAACATGTGCATGTGTTTCCTTGCTATTAATCAATACCCTTAATTCCTTCTTAGCGATGTATCTCTAAAAAGATTTTAGTTGACAAAGAAGGGTGGGGGAGCTATATTTTTCCCCCTAGCTATAACAGGAACCCGGATGCGAGAGCATTTTATGATCTTTTTTCCTCTCTGTAACAAAGCAAAGTAATCAATGGTAGCAATAAAGCCATAAAGGAGGCTACAACTGAAAAAAAAAGCGCATGTATTCATCTTCTATAACATTAAGGCTTCCCCTGAGTGCCACTAGGAAAAAAAAAAATAAAGTTTCTAACCAAAAAAAAAAAAAAAAGGCAGATCGGTGCTAGTACGCATCACGTTATTTAGCATATGTACCTTGTTAGTCTTGTTCCAGGGATCCCACCCTACTGAGCTCAACTTGTAGGCAACCTCGTGGAGATATCACAATAATACACAGAGGGAAGATTGACTGGAGTTTACTTTCCTCTGGGTTTCCTTCTGCTTCTCCTATTTCTCCAGGCATTGGACGTGTTATACCCGGGGATTTGGGGGACCCAAACAAACAAGCAAAGCGCTCCCCCTCGCAAATACCCTCCCTGGCCAGCCACCCATGCAGATGCCCGAGGACACATGTATGTGCCCTAGATCATGTGTGTGGGGATGCGTGTTGCCTGTGTGTACGCATCCTCCCTGCACACACTTAAAAGCGTGGTTACTTTGGAAACCAGCGATATATCCAGGAGGTATGAAAATGTTGCAGTGGGCAGGAGATGGGCTGGCTGGCTGGCCAGGAAGACTCTTTGCTTCTGGGTCTGTTGCTTGCTTTTTAGGTACCCCTTCTCATCCCCCGCAATGTGGGGAGTGCAAGTAGCATCAGCTCCTGCAGATGCAGAGTGTAGGAGCCTGCCCGGGGCTGGTTCACGTGGGGTGTTTCACCTATGGAAGCACAGTGAGAACAGTCCCAGCCTAGGCAAAGTTTGGGGGGAAAGTCGTGTCTTGGGTGGGATGATTTTGTTTTGTCGTGTTTTGGTCTAGGTGCTCAGGGGGGCTCTGGCAGTGGAGAATTGTGTGATAACCGTGTGACTAGGAGTCGAGAAAGTTAAGTGTTTTATTACTTCTGTAAACAGAGGGCAAGTCTTAAAAGTCTGGTGGATTTATAGTGAACAGAATCCAGCTGCCGTAAAGAAACTTAAAATAGGACCCTTTTCCTCCTGGAAATCTGAGTTCTTGGGAGGAAAAGCCTGTAGCAGAATTAGATGGCGTTTCCCTGCTTGCGCCTCTCCTCTGAGCACATTTAATGCCCTGGATATTTCTCCCATTGATTTTGTTTTAAAAAGAGTATTGGGATTTCTAGAAAGCTTTTCATCAAGGTATTTCACTCCCAAAGGGTTTTTTTTTTTTCTCTCTCACCCCCCCTCCCTTGAAAACGTGCACAGGGAAATATCCAGGGCGCTTTCTGGTTAAATTGGTCTGCAAACAATTATGTAAACTCATCAGCAGAAGCAAGAACAGATGTTTTATTAAAACTGCTACACAGCAGTGAAAATATGCGCTGCTCCTGGAGTAGTTCTTTAATAGCAGTTGCTCTTTGTTCTCAGAAATAAAGAGCTCACAGAAATCCGAAATAACATTCACCACTCATATGCCATATTCCTCTTTTTTTTCCCTCCCCCTCTCCCTTCCCCAGTCTGATGTTCACAGGAGAAATATATCACAGGAGAAGCCTCCCAACACACACACGTATATATGTGTGTGTGTATGTGTGTATATATATATATATATATATATGTATGTGCATATGTATACATGTATACCCACACACATGCACACCTACACACGCGCACACGCATATATGGATGTGTGTGTGTGTTTGTGTGTGTGTGTGTTGGAATTTTTTCCTCCTGCCCCCCCACAACCCCCTTTCTCTCCCCCACCTATAATTAGCGAATTGATGAACTGGTTTAGGAAAAAAAAAGGCTTCAAAAATGCAAGCCCAACACATGTGTTTTCTATCCCCAGTAATTACTGAAAGGAAACAAACCCAAATCAGCACCGCCCCACACCCCCTTTCCTCCACCCCCCTTCCCCTTTTCCCAAACAGCCCCAAAAGCCTTAATAAAATTGCTACTGTCCGGCTCGGATGCTCAATGCCAATTCAGACGCCTGCTTATTTGTTGGAGGAAGGGAAGGGGGTGAAGTTGTTGGTGGCAGCTGGCGGAGCCTGCTAAAACAACTGCAGGGCAAAGCCCCCCGCCTCCTGGGAGCCCGGGCATCTTGCCTAGGTGCGGAGGCAGGTTGGCCGGGGGTGCTTTTCCCACGCAGAAAACCCCAAGTAGGGGCGAAGTGCCTTGCCTCCAGTGGAAATTAAGATGAGCTCCTGGGGGGTCGGGGGGAAAGGGGCTGATACCCGGAATCCACAGATCAGGATTGCGCCCGGGTGTGTGACTGCGTGTGCACAAACCCGGGGTATATTTTAAAAACACCTCCAGGCTCCGGGTGTATCCTATGTGCCTCCGGGTGGCGTGTACACTGGTCTGGGGGGGGGAAGAGCGGCTAGAAAGCGTATATAAAGGTGTGTCTGTGTATACGCAACCTTGAGCTGCGCAGTCTTCGACACAGAGGCGTGTAGAACACGCGTGTGCACACCCGTGCAGCTGCATATGCACACTTCCACATGCTCGGAGATGTACACACGGGCACGCGTGCATACATGGCTGGTCTTCTCCATGCAGCCCTCGAGTAACACCGTTAAATACCCGGAGGCTGGTGGAAGTGATGCTATGGCACGACTTCCTCGTTTCATCTGAGCTCACCTTCTACGTGTTATCTCGGCCTGGGGGGGGGGGGTGGAAAAGATCTTGGCATTTATTAGGCACGTGAGTTCCTGCCTGGTAATTATTTAGCCGGGGCTAAATTTATTCCAGCTCTTTCCGGCAAGGCTGGCCTCATCAAATATTGCTTTGACACTAAATAACCCTTTCCGAAAAGCCCCACAAAGCCAAACAACAACAACAACAAAAAAGCCCCATCAAAGTATCTGAAGATGCTTCGGCTCCGCTGCTACCCGGGCCGCTGCTTCCCAGCCAGTGAGCTGCATTGTTTGCTGTTGCTTCTTCCCTCATCTCTATTGCAGTAATTACAGTCCAGGAGCCTGGCAGCTTCTGATTAAAAAGAGAGAGAGGAAGAGAGAGAGGGGGGAGAGATGAAATCTCTCTTTCCACTGTGTACTTTTCTGCCCAGCGATTGATGGACTGTTTACACTCTCGCCCGGCGCTGCAGACAGATAGTTTTTTGCAAGGGAACAGCTATTTGGGAGGTTTATTTGCCAATTAAAGGCATCGCCTTGCCAAAGATGTGCAGATCAATAATTAGCAATAATAGCTATTTCTCTCTCTCTCTCTCTCTCCCCCCTCCTCCCCACGTCCCTTTTTCATATCTTTCCTCGAAGACCATTTTTTAAAAATGAAATACCCGCCATTCCTGCAGTCTCCATGCCAGTGTCTGCAATATCCCCTTGCTCCATCAAGACAATATTTGCCACCGAGCCTGTTGGAAGCTCTGTGCAATGAGCTGGACCGTTCATTTCTACTCTCCAGCCCCCAACCCTCCTATCGATCCCGTTGTGAGGCGGAAGAAAACAGATTTTAACTTGCATTTCGCTTTTTTTTTCCTCTTCTTTTTTTTTTTTTTGCACGCCAAACTCCTTCGTGTCGCCCCACCTCCCAGCCACCCCGTCAAAAAAAACCCCGCAAATACTCCCTTTTTTTCCTTCCCCAACTAACCAAAAATAATAGCTCCAAAATACCAAAGAGAGCCTGGTTTTCTCATCGCTTGCAAAGAACATTCTTCAGGCCTGGAAACATTTCCAGAAGGGGGAAAGGAAAAAAAAAAGACTGAATTCTGGAAACTGTCAAAACACATGTCTCATAAACAGGAAGAAGTGAGGTGTGGGGTGAAGGAGAAATTCATCTAGCCCCTTTATTTAATTGATTCCCTCTTTCCCCCAAGATCTCAAGTTCCTTCTGACCCCGCTAAGCGTTTATTTATATTTCTTTGCCTACATTTCTCTCGCAAGGCAATAGATGGCTCTTTGCGCCTGAAATATTCTTTCCAATCGGTGGATTGATTGATTGATTGATCTTTTCCCCCCTTCACCAGATTTCTTGGGGGATCTCAGCGCAACAAAGGACGCCAGGATCGAAATCTTCCCCGCCCCAGAAATGGATCTGTTTTAACTGACCCAGTAACCGTGTTGCAGCTAAACTTAGCTTCCCCTGCGACCCACCGATGCCGGAGGAATATATGGAGAGCAACCGAGTTGCAATGTAACTCTACGTCAAATGTCCCTTCTTACTTGCACTTACGGATGAATCTCCTCGTGGCTCGAGGAAAGGCAAAAATCAAGGTGTTTAAGGGGATAAAATGGGGGGGCGAGGGGATCCCAACAATTGAGGGTAGAATTGCTTACGGGAAAGCCTAGCTGCCAAAAAACAACTAAAAACAGCAGGAAAAAACAACTAAAAACAGCCCCCTAAAAACAACTAAAAACAGCACCAAAAAAACCCTCAAACCCCAAAACTATATTGCTCTGCAAAAGTGAGAAGGATCGTTTTATATCTGAAACGATCCTGTCTGAACGGGTCAGACAGGTACCGCGGCAAACTAACACGGCTGCCTTATGGGGGGCTTTAAATATATATCTACATCTATATCTATCGATATATCTATATTTATCTATCTATCTATATCTATCGATATATCTATATATGTATCGATCTATATCTGTCGATATATCTATATTTATTATGTATCTCTCTATATATATATTATCTATATATATCTATATATTTGTGCACGTATGTATAGATGTATGCATATATATGTATGCATATATATGCATACATATATACATATATACATACGTGCATATATATATATATATATATATATATTAGCTTTATGACTTAGTATCTGGTGGCGGGAAAAAAATATTACCTACATTTTTTTTTAACATACAAGATAGCTGCATTAATGACGTCACGCCGAGTTGTCATGGGCAGTGGGAACCCGGCGTAAAAATCATTAAGAGCGATATTACCCATACGTGTATATCTCCAATGACTTATTCTGGGTGTACGGATTAAAAATAAAAGGAGTTGCCATTTTTATTACGTTCTGGGCCGCGAACTCAACAATGAAAAATTGTTGTCATTAACTATAGGCGGTTTCATACTTTATTGTTTGCAGATCCGAAAGCCGGAATTTAATCCGAGGGAAGGGGGCGGGGGGGGGGGATAGAATAATTCAGGAAACAATATTAGTGGCGTTAATGATGGCTTCTTTAGCAGCGATCACTTAGGCAGAATTAAACGATATATTTGGAGACAGCCTCGGTGTACTTTGTTGAATTTATACGTTTACATTGCCTTTAATCGACCCACGATTTAATATTTCAGGATTTGCTTAAATACACTCGTATTTTCAAAGGGGGAAAGATCGGTGCCGAGATGACATGCCTTATCTATTTTTATGAGTTCACGTCCAGCGGGATGATTGAAACACGGAGGGAAAAGAAAGCGGGGAAGCAACTTCTAAGGGAATGGGGAGAAAGTCAAAGAGCTCTTGGAAACTTTTTGAAGTCCCGGTGCTTTAATAGGGGGGTGATTATGGAAGCGGGGGGGGGAAGGATCCTCTGCCTCTTGAAGGTACTAAAACTTCCCAGGGAATCCGGTCCTTATTGTAAGCCAACATTTCCCCCCTCTCTCTGTCTGCGAGCATTTGAACTGCCGGATAGACAACTCCTTGGTGGCGGTGGTGGGGGGGGGGGTTGCAATGCCCTTCCAAACCTGTCCCCCACCCCCTTGCAGCAAAGAGACACCAGGTCCCCAGCTGCTGGCATGCAAGCTTCTGTCACTTGGTGGCAGTATACGGAACAAATAAACACCCAGCGGGCAGAAATTTCCACACGCTCCCACCAGACAAGTGCGGGGATTTCTCTACCTGCAGAAACAATAGCAAAAGCCACGCGAGTCCGGGGTTTCCAAAGACTGGAAGCTCTGGGGAAGACCCGTGTTGTGTCCCACCCCCGCTTCCCCAACTTCTTGCTTTTGCAGCCTCCCTCCCTCGTTACAAGCCACAGGGTGGGGGGCCACAAATGGGGTGCCAAGGTCCTGGCTGCCCCCCTCCCTGGGCGGTGTTTCTTTCCGAGGTCCCACAAACACCGAGCCAGACATTAAAGTTTGGGGCTCTTTAAGCAGCGTATTGCTGTAACCCTCCCCGCCCTCCCTCGGCACAAACCAGGCACCTTCTGCACTGCGGGGTATAGCTCCCATCCGCTGTGTTTTTGGTACCTCTCCCTCAAGATCAGGCCTTTCGGAGCCCCGAGCTGAAACCGAGGAGAGATCCTTTTTATTGTCAGGGCGAGCCGCGCGTTTTACACCCCCCAGGAGCTAAGAGTAACCAGATCTGACTCTCTCCTTCGCGAGCAGAGCGAAAAGCAGTGCCTCTGAGCCTGAAATAGGGACTCGGGAGCTTTGAGAGACAGGGTGGGGGGAGGAAAATAAATGAACCCCCTAGGATCTCGCCTTATGACGAAGTCTTTTGAATCCAGGAGTCCCCCCCAGCCCCTCCAGACGGTCTTCCTCTGCAGCGCCGGCTGCACGGAGCTCCGGATATCAACATGGCCAAAAATAACATGTATTTCTGCACTCGTGACCATGCTCCAAACCCATTGAAAATCGATCTTCCCCTAAGCAGAGGCACTAAGGCAAAGATTAGCTTATCATACCCCATTTATTATTCTGGGGGCCGAGGGGGCTTTTCCAATTCGTTCCCCCACTCACCTCCGCGGCTAACGCTCTCACAACTTTGGAGGATGTCTTATTCCCGGCTCCTCGCGGCTGTTAGTGCAATTATATATTTCGAGTTGCACAATAAAAGTGTCCGGGCTCTGTTATAGATTTGGCATAATGAACCACAGGCGTGCGCACACCCCCACACACGTGTTATTTTTATCCCAGGCTTATCTAATCGCTCTCACACATTCTGGAAAGAGATCAAGTGAATTTTAGAGTATCCCTGCTTTCCAGCAACATGGGCTTGGGGTGGGTTTTTGTTGTCGTTGTTGTTGGTCTCAGCTCTTTCTAGTCTTGGTGAGGGCCCCTAAGCTTTCAGCTAGAATACGGTATATGTGTGTGTGTGTGTGTGTATGTGTGTATACATATATATGTATGTATACATACATACATATATGTATGTATTTATATACACATATATAATATATATTATATATGTGTGTACACATACAAAAATATATGTATGTCTGTGTGTATATGTATACACACATATATAATATATATTATATATATAATATATATATATATATATAATATATATTATGTGTGTGTGTGTATAAATAATCTCTCCATTAATAAAATATGAGAAATTCAGGCGACAGGATTTATACTGCAATAATGCGCCCGTTTATACGGGCGAGCTCAGTAGGGGGAGAGGAAAAAAAAAATCTATTTTTTTCCCGTGCAAAGTACCTGTCAATAGCACGTGGCTATTTTATTATAATCTCTCCTGTGTCCTGATGTTATAGATAAAAGGAGCCATTTATTTCCTCTGGTTTAGTGTGCAAAACTCGGAGAATATAAATCACGGCGTTATTCAGTCCTAAAATGTTTCTCAGCATTGCAAGTGCATGAGCGATGACAATACGTCAGGCTAAGTAGAAAATCGATGCATTAAAAATTGTTTTGTGCATAGGCGATCGCAGGCCTCACGCGAGCAAGAGGATCCGTCGGAGCGATCGGAAACAGCGGAAGCAACACATGCCCTGGGATCACCAAGGGGGGGAAAAGAAGGCAGATTTTCTCCCCCTCCCGGAATGAGCTCGAGATCCGGCGAAGAAGGCAGCCAGATTTAGTTTGAAAGCACTCAAGGATCCCATTTCTGTAATCATGTGGTTCCAATAAACGCTCATTGTTTGCTCATAAACTGTCTTTACGACTCCAGAGATCGCAGCACACAGTCTCCCACCGTGTTTGCAGAAACAAAACCGAGGCAGAGTTGTCTCCCTGACTCCCCGCCCCCAGCTCGGGATACACTCATGCTCCCCTTCAAAGAAATAAAATCATCTCAGGAATGAGCCTGCCAGAAATTGCCCCCTCGAAAGACGCCAAATAAAACTCGCCTTCCCCCCCGCATTCATTAGAAAGCAACTGTTTTCAATTTACCAGGTCGCATGGCTCTTGCACGAGCCGAAGATGCCGGCACTTTTTCAAATCGTAATAGCAATAGCAGCAATAATAAGAATAACATATTAATAATAACACGTATAGCAGCAGTAATAACAGTAGCGGTAATAATATTAATAATAATGGCGATGACGATGGTAGTAGTAATAATAGTAATAATAACAATAATAATAATACACGGCAGGAATGATCTGCTGGACTTAACAATATGGCTCAAAACAACCTTTAAGACAAAGGATAGAAGCACACGTCCCTTTTTGAACCCTAGCGAGTTCTCCCTCTCCTTTTTTTTTAATAGTTATTTTTTTTCGACGCCACACAGAGAAATCAAATTAAGAATCAGTCCCAGGGAACTTCGAAACCACTCAGATCGCTTCAGATAACCTCTGGCGAGCTCCCACTGGAAATTAAAGGGCAGAAGAGGCCGTATTTTTTGTAACCCAGGAAAGCCGAAAGTATCCCTCCCGTAGCACGTTTTAAGCCTGAAAGTCAGTCAGCTCGAGAGGCCCTTTCGATAAGGCGATCCATCCATACATTGCATTCATATGGCTGGACCCCTCAATAATGTATAAGAAGGCAGGGACCAGCAATTTTCTTTGCCACCCTTCCCCCCTTCACAACAACGTCTGTTTTATCTTTTACTTTATGGTGTCATTTTATATGTTCATCATTTTATACTGTGACTTCCAGCCACAGGAGTTTCGACTGCAAACATAGACACACGGTTCACGAAAGGCCGACATGCCGAGGGGAGAAGGAGGAGGAAAAAAGAAGAGAGATACACACGTGAGAAGAAAATTAATCTGGAATAGTGCATCTCTTAAGTGAAACCAATACGTGGATCGCTTTCTGTAGTAGGGTGGACAGACTGATATAGTAGATATGGTAGATAACTAGAGATAGATAGAGAGAGAGAGAGATAAATAGAAAGATAGATAGAGATGTGTCCGTGCGTGTGCAAGAAGAGTCGCCTTTCCATTGCACTTACTAAAGGTCCTTCAGGAGGAAAAGGTATCAAAAGACAAGGGGGAAACAGATGCTGAATAAAACTCGAGCGGGTCAACATCGTGGGAAGCCCAGGTGGAATTAGCAGGACCCCCATCATTTAAAACGGTGCCTGCAACGTGTGTCCGTAGGGAGCAGGGCCGGGAGAAAAGGTTTGCGGTCTCTCCTGCCGAGGGCCAGGAGCACAATGGGAGGAGAAGAGCCGGGCTCGTGGGAAGCTGCCAGCCCAGCCGCCGGGTGTGAGTGGAGGTACCGATGGGAGGGTGAGCACAGGATGGGTGTTTTCTTTCTTTCTTTCTTTCTTTCTTTTTTGGGGGCGGGGGGAGGGAAGAAATTCGGAATAAAACCAGGCAGACGAACCTGGCCTTAAATCACGTGCTGGAGGCAGTGGGGGCTGGGCGTGCAAGGCCGTGTCTGTTGCACGCACACACACTCACACATCCCCCCCCACCCTCCCAAAGCCATAATTGCTCATTAAAAATGGCACAAACCGCTTGAGTGAGCCGGCGGCTGCTAGGACGCTTCCTGGATGCGGCTCGCGGCCCGCACTGCGCATGTGTGCTCAGTAGACACCCCCTGATTTCCTCTTATGAAAAGTTTGGGGATTCTTTTATACCGAGGAATAGATGGAGGTATTGGCTCTGGTGATTAGGGCCTGCAATCCACAGCTGGCCCCTGCCCCCCCTGCCCACCCCCTCTTATTCCCTCCCCCACCCAACACCCAGCTTGCAAGCCCCCCCCCTTTAATTTTAACTAGTAGATGGGCCATCGGATGCATCTGAGGCCTTGCAGCAACACCCCCTCCCCTCTCCCCATTCCCCCCCCGCCACCCCCGTGAACACTGCACCATTGTCAATGCAAAAGCAGGCTGCAGCAAGCATCCCTGGTGTCTCCAGCAAACCAGATCGGCACAAATGTGACATCAGCAGGAGCAAGCCCCTCTTCCCCCGAATTAACTGCATTGGTGCCGAAGCCCAGCACAAGTCTACCATATCCAAGCTACACCCCTCGCTCGCAAAAAAAAAAAAAAAAAAAAAAAAAAAACCCCGATGCATCATTATCTTTAACACCCATTGCTATGGATCATTAGTTACACATTTTAGCCAATAAGGGAACACTTACCAACGTTGCCTGTCTCCCCCTCTCCCTGTCTCTCTCTGTCTCTCTCTCTCTCTGTCTCTCTCTCTCTCTTTCTGATCCACTGACGCTGCAGCTCAGCTCCACAGAAACATTTTTTTTTTAAAAAAAAGGAAAAATAATCATAATAATCAGATAAAAAAAATAAGAAAGATGGAAACCAAAGCGAAACAGTTTCTTCTCTGCTTGGACAGGGGATGGGGGGGGAGCTTAGCAAGGCATAGCATGGGGGTTTTTTTCCCTAAAAAAGAAAAAAAAAGGAAAAAAAAAAGGTATTTACAACTCCTTCTGCCCCTGCTCACTGCATCGTCCAAAGGAAATATACTGCGTTTTGCCCCTAGGGGTTGAGAAAAGGAAGCAAGCACGAGACGCAGCAGTAAACACATTATATCCCAAAATGCCCAAGGCAACCAACACTTCCAACCCCAAGGAGAGGAAAAAAAAAAATCTAGAGCTCAAAAAAAATAATAATAATGATGCTAATAATGAGGGGGGAAAAATACCATCCTACCCCTGGCACTGCTTGGACTGTTAAAGGAAGGACTACTGCGAAAGAGTCATAAGAGAAACCACAATAAAAAGTTCACGTTCATGGATGGAGTCCACATGACTTCCTGTGGCCAATCCAACTTGTGATTCAGTCGTAAACTTTTATTGCTTAGCTGTAAATTTTCTGCAAACAACCAGGAATGCATTGCATTTTTGTGACGAGTGCAAATGCTCTCCTCTGTCGCCATGTTTATACAATTCTTTTTTAATATTAGTATTTAAAAAAAAATCCTTCTTTCTCCCGCCCCCCCCCGTTTCATTAAAGGGAACAAATTAATATCGGGGATTTCCAAAGAGGGAGGCTGCCTCCTCACGTCTGAGCTGCCCTGTTGAAGGATCAGCCGGACTTCTTGTTGTTGGGTTTTTAAGGCAGGGAGATTTGGCCTTATGCGCCGTGTTCATTTGGTTAATTAATTAGGTGTGGTAGTGGACTGGACACGAAGGTGGGGAAATAGGGATATTGCGGGGAATTAAAATCATCAGCATCAGCATCGTACAATGATCAACCCCTGCTAAATTCAAGCAGGGCTAGGAATAAAGAGCACTGAGCTGGGTTGGGGTTTTTTTTAAATTTCCACCAAGGGTGTGTCCGCTTGGATGGCGGGGTTGAGCCCCAATTTCCTTCGGTTTTTCCTCCTCTAGGTCCCATATCCTCTGTACTACATAACCGAGCCCTCTAACTCCACAGACCCAACACTAAAGATATGGGAAGGATCATATTATTAACCTCCAAAGGGGAGCAGCTAATGCCGTATTTCCCCAGCAATTTCCTTTAATTTTTTTTTTTTTTGCCTTCATTTTTATGGCGGGTTTGTGTGTGTGTGTGCGTGCGCGTAATTAATTAATTCCTTCTCAATTCTAGGATGGCGTGAAGGGATTGTTTTATTTTTAATCACGATCTGTCTGGAAACCCTAGCTAGAGCCCTTATCCCTTTATCACACGAGGCTGGTGTGTCTGGGGGGGGGTGCAGATTTGGTAGCAGGAATTATCATTATTTTATTTTTTAATTTTGATATTTGGAGTTGCGGGGTTAGGCCGATATAAGACAACCAGACATTTGGTGCAAGGGCAAAAAAATGTTGTCATGTAGAGGCCTGCTAGGAGCATGTGACGAGTCCCCTAACCTTTGCAAATCGCCCAGCATTCTTGGTTAGATCTGCTAGTTCAGATTAAATGGTGAACTTCTTCCTCCTCCCCCCACTCCACCCCCCCCCCCCGAAATATTTTGACCATCTCAACTCGCTTCAGGGCTAGACACAAGAGCCAGGACAAAGATTGGAGAGATAAAACCACCACACACACAAAAATCACCGCATTTTTTGTCGCAATAGTAGGACTCAAGGGCTCTACACATATCTCCCCCCTCTGCTCTCGTATTATACAGAAAGGTCATTTCTGCAGGTATTTCTCACTGCTTTGCCTTTATTTGCTTATTTTCAGCTAAGAAGGGGGGGTTGCGGGGGGGGGGGGCGGCGCACGCGTGTGTGTCTGTCTGTCCAAACAACACAAAGGTTGCAATACAACCGGATGGAAGGGAAATTACTTTATTCACTTTACAAACCACCAATAAATTTTATAACAGGTAGTTAAAAGTTACGAGCGGGGAGCCAGCGGCACAACAGCGCCCGGAACACAATGGACTTGCCATTTTCCAAAGCAGCAGACGAGAGAAAAGAATCCATAAAATGAACAGGAAATTTTATCTTTTGCAAGGGGGAAAAAAAAACCGAGGAAAAAAAAATCCCCAACCACCCCACAACCTGCCCGACCCGTTTCCAAAGCAGTCTTTCAGCCCATTATTTTAATATGACCTTTCTACAGGATCTCAGCCCCATGTAACGCTGCTTTTCCACTTCTTGGGCTGGAAGGAAATATTAGAAAAGGTCTCTTTTCTCGTTATCCCCCTGCCCCTTTCTCTTCAAGGAAAAGCCAATTTTGGGGGGGAAAAATTGAAGCCAGGTGGGGGAAAAACTCTAAGGGGAAATTCTCTCCCCTTCCCAAGTTTCTCAAACTTTCTCACGTGGACCCACCCCCCGCCCGAGCTGTGTTGGGTGTTAGCAAAAACTGCGTATACACATCATGCCTGAGAAATTCGTTGCCTCTCCAATATAATCCGCGCCCATATTCCGGTATAAAACCTAAACGAAATTTTGAGGCTGATGGCTGCCTTGTCGCGGAGCGGCGGCTGTGATTAGAATAATAAATTAAGGCGAAATGAGCAATAAGCTGCAGATCAGCTTTTCACGGAATTATATTTTTCACAAATCACAAATGGAGATCCGAAGAAAATTTGATTGGCTAATAAAACGCGTGGAATAGGATGATATTTCTTACTGCAGGCGGCTGGATGAGTCTAATTTCTGTAATGTCGAAGCCATGATCATTTCGGAATAAGCCACTTTGTGAGGAGCGCATCTTCTTTGAAATTACTTTCCCCTCATAAAATGGCCTTTTTCCCCCCCCCCTTTTCCCCCGCCCTTTTTTTCTCTCTCTGGAAATGATGGGATGATTGCGAAAATCACTGGATGGCAGCTGAAGATGCGACTCTGTTGTGTTGACTGCAGCCCATAAACAGTTAGCCAAAAAAAAAGTATGGGGGGGCAACTGCTTGACTTGTAGTTTCAATAATTTCCCTTCAGACCCTTGCGCAGATAAATGTCGTTCTGTATTATTCGTGCCTATCTAACTACTTCGAGCCGGGGGTTTAAATATGATGGATAGACAACGCCGCCAACATTTCCTTTTATTTTATTTTTAAATGAGTTAAGTTCTCGCTCTTGCCTAAACCCCGTGAACAAAATAATAATAATTATAATCTGGGTATTTCCTATGTAAGACTTCATCAAAATCGTCCCCCCCCCTCCCTCCCCAAAAGGCAGGAGTTTAGAAATAGCCCTGAGGGACTTCGCTTGAATTTGCCTGCTACCACTGATGCAGAGGTGCACAGACGCATCGCACTGTAGCAAGGGGAAGATAACCCCCGGGTTGTAAATGCCAGAAGAATAACCCTGAAGATGATACCTCTGTTCAGATAAACCCGTCTGGTTTATGGCTAATAAAACAGCCTACCTTAAGTGGCTACTTTGGAAAGAGCGAAGGCTATAGCGAGCCTTATTTTATTTTTGTAGCTCTTCCAAGGAGAAAGCGAGTGGGTAAGCACGTCTGTTTGCCCTACAATAAGAGACGGTTGGGTGTGTGGCACACCCGTGTTGCGTGTGTTGTGTGCGTGCTGGGATGCCTGCAGACAGACACACACGCGTCCCTTGCGCGCACACCCTGCAAGCACGCCCGCACTCCTTCGCCCCGCGTGGACACACACCTTGTGTGTGCTGGGCTCGTGAACCTGCAGGCAGCCTGGCACGCAGGTCTAGCCGCGCCTGCAGGGGAGAGGGGAGGCTGGGGAAGCAGACGGGTCCACACTGAAGGCATGCTTTAATCCGGGGTGAAACCCGCAGCCGAGCCCTGCCTCTTGCTGGGGATCTGAGCAGTGTCCAGCCTTGCCCATCACCGAGGCATTTAAATCCTTTAAGCTTCGTGTTTTGGGTCAAGAATGTCCCACGCAAAGCCCAGACACTGTGCAGTGAATCAATGCATCCTAGGAATTTGGTGCTTGCTTATCTCTCCCAGCCGGGTAAACAACCCGTCTACTTTTATTTCCTCTTGCCCTGTATGATGTAGTCCATTTAGAGCAGGGAGAGGGGGGCGGAAAAAAGAGATGGAAAGATTTCACAGCCCCATCTCCATCGCTGAGCGAAAGGAAGACGAGCGCAAGGGAAAGATTTGCCATGTCTTAGTTACTCCAAGTCTCCAAGAGAGCTGAAGGCATCGCGGTGGGGTTAGTGGCAGGCTATGGCATGTACCTGAGACATCTTCATCAGGCTCGATCCTAATCACTGCTCTTTCTGCTTTTGGCCTCGGATACAAAAAAAGGAAAATATGTGATATAGATGTAATAAATCCCTGCCAACTTTCTGCTGCAGGGATCCTTGCAGGGAAGCGTATTCTCATAGAGTCCAAGGCTGTCTCGCGAATAGATCTCTATAGCGTAGTTAGAGCGCATTTTAATGCACACATAATCTCTTTCCAATCTCTCAATAGCTTTCTAACGATCTCTTTGCAAGCAGCAAATTGCACAGTCGGACGACCAGGAGAAAGCCCGAGTATCTTGGCCTCTTCTGAGCAAGGCAAGGCATGGCAAGGCAGGAGATGGCTGGACTTTCCAGCAGCCAGCTCCCCAGAAAGGTCCACTTTGGAGACCTCCTTTCAGTGAAAGCTCCCAGCTTGGGGGGGGGGGAATAAAATAAAGATCTGTTGGTTTGCTATCCATCCCCTTCCCCCCGCATCCCCCATAACAAGGAGCGATACGGACAGACAGAGGCAGCCCTCGTGCCAGGAGAAGGGTCTTAACAATGGGAGAAGGAGCAGGGATCTCGCTGCAAAGCAACTTGAAAATGGATTTTACTCACCGACTCCTCCAATAGCACCTAGGTCATGGTAAAAAATAGGTTTCATTCCCCCACCCCCTGCTTGTTCACCACGTTGCCTTCCCTCTACACCAGTCGTGCCAGCATTTCCTTGAAAGTCAAAGATGGCTCTTGGTGTTGAACTGGGGCTGGGATGGGGACAAGTCACTGGAAAGTATGAAATATTAGGGGGGGGAGGTTCAATCCGTGTATGGAAGTCAATCAATAAATACACAGCAACCTAGGCGACGCCATCCTTTTAAAATCTTTTTTTATTATTCTTATTCTTATCATTTACGTAATGTCTCACGTATACAATACAAATCCACGGTGTCCAGAAATTGGCTTCTGGCAGAGATTGCTACATTCAGAGTTTGAACACGAAGGACGATGCGTTTACATAAAACAAATGACGATTTTTTTTGTTGTTTCGAGCAATGTTGCATTAACAGATAAGTCAAGACAAATAGATAACTATACATTCAGTGCAATTTAATTCTACGCTACTTGATAAGCACAATAAAATAATACAATACTGTGCGTTCTTAACTAGGCAGTTTCAGTTGTTGGGAAAAAAATTTTCCAAGAAAATAGGCAGCAGCAAACGACAACAAAACCGCATTACAAATACTTTCAAAGCATGACTTTTTCTATAGGTAGTGATAAAGTACATGACGAGGTTGGTGAAGGGGTTGGTTTTTTTTTTTATTCTTTTATTTTTATTATTATTATTTTTTTGCTACTTGGTAGCTTCCACCAGGGCAAAAAACACAGCTCTCTCTTAAATAAATTCTGACCAAGGAAAATTTAGGATATGTTAGCCCCCTTCTTGAGAACAGATTGGATTATTATTGCAGGTTTCCCTTTAGGTAGTACATCAAGAATGTCGAGTCCTCACACAGTGAAATATTAAACAGCGCCTATAGAAATAATGAAATGCTCGACTCAGCCTCCCAATGTGTTTGGCCTATTCAGGCCATGCAGGTATATATATTTTTTTTCTACAGACAGATCTACTCAAATATAGCTACTAGGTGTGTGCATTATCGTGTATGGCCCCCCTCCAAAATCCCCTCTCGCCGGAGGTTTGGCCTGACAGCTAAAAGTTAAATGATAAATGGATACCAGCAATGGAGATATATAGATATATAGATATTAAAAATAAGCTAAGGCTAGCATAAAGCAACACCAGGGCTCCTCCTGAAATCATTCAAGGGGAAGCCCAAGGTAGGGAAGAAATACAATCCCAACCTATTAAAATAAATACATAGGATGCATACATTAATACATGTATCTACATAGCCAGGTTGGAGGGGCAGCTGTTGAGACCAGTGGCATTTGCTTGACTGCTTGGTTTATGTTGGATGGGGGTTTTTTTTTCTTTCCTCTCTCTTTTTTTTCCCCCCCCCTCTTTTTTTCTCCCCTCTCTGCTGTTGTAGTCAAGCCAACTATATATTTATTGGAAGCCAAAATAAATGCAGCTATCAAGAAAAAAAAGAAGAAGGGGAAGTTCTATGACAATAAAAAAGGCTACAACTGTTTGACAGGTAGTTACTGTTGTGTGAGTCTCTCCATTCTATACTCTATAAAAGCAAATGACCGTCGTAAACATCTCGATTTATCATCTGCCATAAAACGAGACTTCAAGGAGCTGAGACCTCAGTCCTTGCTTTCTTCTTTTTCCTCCTCTTCTTTTTCTTCTTCTTCGTTCCCTTCTTCCTCCGTTTTCTCCTCGTCCCTGGCCCCCGGGAGCTTATCCTTGTTGTTCTCCTTTTTCCATTTCATTCTCCTGTTCTGGAACCATATCTTCACTTGCCTTTCCGTCAGTCCCAGGGCGTGCGAGACCTCAATCCGTCGCTTCCGTGTCAAATAAGGATTGAAAAGGAACTCCTTTTCTAGCTCCAGGGTTTGATACCGGCTGTAAGTCTGCCTACCACTGCGCCTTCCGGGAGCTATGGGACACAAACAAAATAACTTGTTAGCTCTGCTGTCTCTCTGATTTTTTTTTGCCCCCCCCCCCTCCTTCTGCCTCATCTGTCCTAGAAAAAAAAGTGGCCATCTCCTCTCCTCTCCCTCTCCAGCCCCTCGTGTCACTATACCAGACAAAACAAGGGAGTGATTTTATTTTTTTTTAAGAAGCAATAATACCGGAATATGCCCTCTTCCCCTCCCCCATCACCATATCTTCCTTCTCTCTCCCCCCCTTGCAAAAAAAAAAATCAATCCTGACGACCTTTGGAAAATAGCATGCACGAATGATATCCTCCTAGCTGCCTAAATTGGGATGGTTTTTAATTGTGGGGTTAAAAAGCCAGTGGAATCAACTCTGATTTTTTTTTAAAAAGGATATTAAGGAGTGAAGCTAGTCCAAGTTCCCCCCCCCCCCTTGCAAAATGTCAATGTCTGGTTTCCCTTTGCAAATGTAGGTCGTCAAATATCCCTCCCCCCACCACGATTATTTTCTTTAGCCTCAACAACGTGAATTGTCTGCTAGATGCTCTGTCTCTGCCCTGTGTTGTGCGTGTGAGCTGTGTGTGTGCAGTCAGCAACCCAGCCAGAGAGATGTGTCTGTAGCTATGTGTGCCTCTCCACGCTGAGGGTGTGCTTCCAAGAACTGTATGGCTGGACATGTCTAACAATAACGGGGGGAAAAAGGGGGCAGGGGGGTAGGAATGTGATCCATTCCTGTGCCTTTTGCCTACTGCTTTCTCAGGGAGAAAGAGAAGCGGGTTGCTAACATATCCTTTGCCTCGAACTGATTACTTCCTTGAGGCTGCTCGTGAGTCAAAGCTTAGAGAAATTATTTGGTGTATCTCCCCCCCCTTTTTTCTATGCCTCATTTTAATCTTTTGGGGGGCAAATATTAATAATATCAGCAAGGCATTGGGAAAGGAGGGGGGACCTCGTTTAAAAGACTATATTGTCCATTAAAATTAGCACTCAGGGATCTAACCTTCATATGTTTTGAATTAATAAGCCTTCAGTACAGCATTGGAGCTGGGTAGAGGGGGGACGTGTACTTTGAAGTGTCCCGGGTTCCTGCTAATAACAGAGGTTGTTACAGCTCCCATCAGCAAACTAAGTTCTGTTGAGTCCACTGATTTGCTTTTCTGTCTTTCTCTTTCCATGTCCAGGACAGGATAATGTTCCCCTCTACCCTTACTCCAAAGCTCTGAACTAAGTCCTCCCCCCCCACCACCCTCCCCTCCTTCCCTTTTCACTTTA
Source organism: Crocodylus siamensis (assembly GCF_052110815.1). Lineage (NCBI taxonomy): Eukaryota > Metazoa > Chordata > Crocodylia > Crocodylidae > Crocodylus > Crocodylus siamensis. The sequence continues at coordinate 7,548,517 of NC_143400.1, forward strand.
ACTTTTATCTCCAGGCTCTTTCAAACAGATGTAAAGTATTAATAATTCTTGTGCTAGGTCCCACCTTTTAGCCTAAGTCTCCAAGCGGTTAAGAAAAGCTATAGGACATTTTAAAAGAGCAGTGTATTATCAACATGCAAATAACCTCGTGGGAGCTGTATCTTATTGTCTATCCTCAAGGCAAGCAATAAAAAACAAGTTTTACTTTATTGTGATTTAAACCCCTTTGCAGAGAATCACCTTGCTGGCTTTTCTAGCAGCTAGGAACTTCTTTGCCTTCAAAAGGAAAAAAACACATTAGCACAAAACCTATGGCTAGCTCGCTCTTTTTTTTCTTTCTTTCTTTTTTTAAAGCAAGGAAAAAAAATTATAGATAGATATCAATAGAGAGAGAGGAAATAAAGGCACACATTTAAGGAGGAAAACAAAATAAATTGTCCTAACCGTGAGGTCTCATCCATGGGAACATGAGACTGGGAGACGAATTTTGATTTAAATGGCCTTGTCCCTCGCTAGAGTTACTGTTGGAAGACGATTTACAGTCAGGATATTGTACCACGGTCGCCTCTTGCTGGGTACCATAGAGAGACTGCCTTGGTAGAGCTTCATATCCATAGAATTTAGAAGCGTCTCCGTGACACGCCAGGGCGCATGGGTTTTGCTGGTATCCAGAATTGGAGATGCTGGAGGTTCCGTGGTGGAAAAACTCTTGGACATGGTGTGATGGGTGTTGGAAGCTGGGAGCGGTAGTACCCGGACCGTAAACCAGAGCATGGCTTCTGCTTACACTTTGTGGAAATCTGCAGTCGTAGTAAGTTGGTTCCAGCGATTCACCGCCTTTGTACTTGGAGAAAAGCGGATTAACAAAGTAGGAGCTCATAGTTCTTGCATGAAAAAAACAAAAAAAAAAGTCTTTAATTGTCAGAGCTGGGTGCCAGGCTCTCCCCGCACTGCTCCAAGTTCCTGGCGCTTTTTTTTTTTTTTTTTTTTTTTTTGAAATCTTTTTTTTTTTTTTAGTGGCTTTTATTATTATTATTGTTATTATTATTATTATTATTTCATGCGCTCTCAAAGTCGCTTCATAGTGTCTGAGTGTGAACGGCAGCTCTAAATGCTCTTGACTTCTCCTGTATCTGTCGGTAGGTAGAGCTCTCTCTCTCTCTCTCTCTCTCTCTCTCTCTCTCTCTCTCTCTCTCAGTTTGTCTGTAACTTGCTCCTTCCCTTTAACACCATAGGCAAATTCCTCAAAATCCCGGCGGTGTGGCGTTTTCACACGCGATTTGTACTCATCAGTCTTGCCGGCTAAGACAGGCTAGGAAGAAAATGACAAGGATTTGGGGCAGGGGGCTGAAGAGGAGACGTGGAGGGAGAGCAGCCTTCAGCCAGGGAAGGGGGGAGCCAGAAAACCCCCATATCTAATGAATGAAGGAGGGTTATGAAAGGTGCGCATTAATACCTTTAGGTGCTTTTTTTTTTCTTTTCTCTTTTTTTTTTTTTGCAAGGGAGCCTCTTCACTTATCTCAGCAAATACATGCGCCGTGAGGTCAATTTAGGTTACCTCAACAGGTAACAGGGACCCCGAGCAGCCCCCGTCGGTGTCCAGAGCCCAGAGGATGGGATTTGGGTGGGGGTCAAGGCAGGCAGGACGCCCCAAAGCCTTGGGCAGGCATTTCCAGGCCGGGGGGCTTCTCTACCGAGCTGCAGCTCGGTCTGTAGGGCCCTGTTCTGGACCCCTGGAGGCCCCATAGATGATTCCCCCGCCATATGATGCTATTATTATTATTATTATTTGTTTAAGGGTAGGGTTGTGGTGCTGGCTGTAGCCCACCCCACACATACACCAAACCCCACCAAAAAAATCAGTTGTCCTATAGGAAGACCATTGATGTGATTGGCTGGTTATTGTTGTCCTTTTTTTTTAAAAAAAAATAAAGATTCTGGGATTTTTTTTCTCTCTTTTTCCTTTTGGAGCCTCCATTGAAAATCCACAGCTGGAAAGAACAGGAAAGGATCATGGCAAGGACAGAGAGTAAACATTTTCTTACACAAAGCTACTTGGAGGAGACAGAAAAAGTGAGACAGACAGTATGTACTCTTTTATTTGGGGAGGGGGTGTCGGGGGTCATGATTGCTTCGGTCCCCTTCAATTGAAGGCAGTTCTCGCCCTCTTTTTCTTCTGCCAGATCTGTAAACTTGTCCCTCCCCCCCCCCCAACCTCTGTATTTTCTGCACTGGAAGTAGTAACCATTCATTGAGAGCTTTCACGTGAGAGCCTTCATTTTATGACCGCATGAAGGAATTCGCCCATTAAAATATAGCATCCCAATCAACAGTCCTGGACCGCCCCCCCCCCTTTTCTGTCTTGGAAGGGGGAAGTTTGCAAATAAATATTTCCCTCATCTTAAAAAAAAAGGGAACTGGAGAGGACCCAAGAGGAGAGCGCCTCTACATGATCTTGGGAGATTGAGTGACAGTGTCGCCTTTACAGGGGACAACCCCTCCCTTCCAAATTTGCCCCCAAGCTCTTCCATTAAAAAAAAGGGGAGGCAACTCATTTCAAACCAAATCCAGGAAATCCTTCCTCATCTGAAGAGTGAAGGAGGAAAATACATTTTGAAACGCAACTGGCGAAGAGATTTTCAGGCTTTCTTATCACCCCACCACCACCACCACCAAACAACAGAGTCCAAATCCCTGTGCCTTGTGACACCAACCGGTTAAAAATCTCTCGTGAGATTGTAAGGTGGAGGTAATTTTTTTTAGCAGATCTCTTTCCAATAGGAAGAAGGGGGGGAAGAGGGGACTCCTTCCTTCCAATGTTTATTAGCCTTCCCAAATCAAATAAATAGGCACGTGTTGTCTTTGGAAGGGCTTCATGGAGTGGGATTGGGATGATTTTGCCCGCAAATACACAATGACCTGTATCAGTGGGAAACATCAAAGGGAGATAACATTTCAAGGAAATATTCCTTGATATATCCTCCATCCAAGGGAGATAATATTTAAAGGCAAAGTTATATGGACACTGAGAAACGATTATCCACAAATTAAAAAATAAAGAGTAAGCACGGTGGGATTAACAGGTCGGTTTTAGCTTGAGAAGCCACGACTTTGACCCCCCCCACCCCCCGAAAATAGCAAATAACATGGGGAAAAGACAGGTGGGAATAGAAGATTTAATTAGCAGCTAATAGTCGAGCTATTTTATATAAGTAGCCTCCCTATAATGCCCACTTTCCCAGCCCTTCTAGCTAACTATTCTGGGAATGGATTGAATCATCTGGAAAATGAGGATCCCAATGTACTGCACGATGTGGCTGGAAAAGAAAAGATTTCAAATATGGGGATGATTTGAATTGTATATCCTAAAAACTGAATCCCCCCCCCAAAAAAAAGAATACGCATTTGTGTCATAGTCACAGAGGCACTGGGTAGTTGAGTCATATTTGTTTAATTGCATGGGAGCTTAACAATAAATGTTTCCCTTCAAGGTCTGCTTTTTTTTTTTTTTAAAGACCCACACACTCTCATCAGATCAGTGATATGCAGTTCTCTGGGCTTTTTAAGAAAAAAAATCGTGACATTTACGGGGCTGCTCTTTGTCTCTCCTGCGCTGCGTTTGTGCCTCTGTGGGAGTTTGTGGAGCTCGGCGTTTCCCATGTTAGTCTGTATATGCGTGCTTGGCAATGTAGCTTTATAAACACAACTGTATTGTACTTTAAGAGACTTCACTGTTCGGATTTCGGGTTTATCCCCACACACACACACACACTCCTCCCTCCCTCTTTTCCCCTTCTGCTTTGCAACCCCAAATGTGGCTCTTCTCCCCCTTCACCAAGAGACTCGGGAACCTGTGTAACGTGTGTTAGCGCTAATAAAGAACACGACTTCAAACAAAGCAGCTTTCTGCTCAGCATTTTCTGTATTTGCTAGTGGCTGCTGGCCGGGAGGTGTCTCATCAGCTATAATTAATTTACGATGGTCTGAGCTTTTCCTTGTCAACCAGCTATCTTTTGCAGAGACGATCCTTTTATTTTAGAGTCGCGGGGACCCCCGGTCCTTGACAGTTGCTAAATGCGCTTGCTTCCCCGGCACACATTAGATGCTAATTGACAAGTCGTAGGTGAGGGAATGGATACATATTTGTTTTGATTTGCCCCCCCCCCCCGAAACCTCTCGGAGGCCCCGGCTGCCGCCGGGCTGCGTCCCGCCCCGGGCCCCGCGACTTCTAACATTGAACAACAGCGCCATCGTGCGTTGGCTTCCTCCGCCGCACCTCGTGTTTGCAACACAAAAAAGTCCCTTCTGTCATTAAAAAGAGAGAGAAAAAAGGGGGGGGGGGAGTCTCCTCCGCAGACACGTCCAATTCGGGCTAAACAGAAAGCCAACGAAAACCCCAAACGGGTTGCCTAAACGCCAGGATGCGTGGGGATAAGCAGGAGGGATTTTATAACCAACAATTACATGCGTTGTTGATTTACCAGGAGCTTTGCAATGACCCCTCACCAAGCAGTGCGCCTGTGGTCCTGGGCACATCATCGCTGTAGCGAGTGGGGTGGATGGGGATGCCCTGCCCCCCCCCCCCCCATAAACACCCAGGCCCAGTGTGTATACACACAGCCCCCTCCTCCAAACGGCAGTGCTTTTATCAGTTTTTAACTTCAGGGGGGTTTCTCTCCCCCCTGCTTCCCTGGCCCCCTCTCCTCTCGTCCAAGGGGGGTCTGTTGTTTGTAGCTTGTAGACAAAACATTCCAATAATCCGGTTTCAAAGAAGAGAGCACCCACCTTATTTAAACCATAAAACAATTAAAGCCAGACGTCTAGCCAGATCTGAAGTCTTGTTTTGTTCGCTCCTATTCAGCGCGCATAGCAGTGAGACAAACAGAGTTGTAAAACTAGCATTTTTTGCCCCCCTCTTCCTCTGCTGCGGAAGTGCACCTATGGACCGCTTTCAAAGCTGCGGTATGCTGGCTTTGTGTGTGTGTGTGTGTGTGTGTGCGTGTGAGTGTGAGTGTGCGCGCCTTACAAAAGGATCGGCCTTTAAAACAACCACACACAAAAATACTCCAGCAGGAATATAGTGACATGCATCCACACATCTCCCTTCGCCAGACCCTTGCACCGGAGCCTTTTCGACCCCATTCAAGGACTCAAGCCCACCGCGGTCCCCCACCTTCTGCTTTGTGTGCTCATGTCTTCTTCTTCTATTTTTTTTTTTTAATTCGGGTTATTTTTAGCCCCGTTGCCTGTCTCCTCAACCTCCCAAGGCAGCACATTCCAGTCCTATGGTCAACCCCCCTCCTTCCCCCTTTGCAGGACCAAACGCCACTTCTAGATTTGGGGAGTGCTACAGAAGCCTTGCCCGTGAACTGGGACTGCAGCGGGGATTTAAAAGCAACCAAGGCAGCAGGAACAAAAGCCAGCCCCACCGCACTTAGCTGGAGACAAAAGGGGTCGGATTCTTCCCTGCCTCTTGGGCTGCCTGTGTGGGTTGCCTGTGTGAAGGCTACGAGATGGGCAGGGCGAGGGAAGTTTCTTGCGGTCGCCTGGGGGATGAGAGTGCTTTGAATTGAAGGGGACAAAATTGGGGGGGGGCATACATCATCGCTTTCCACCCTCCGTCCCAGCGTCTCGTTACATAGGCATCTCCAGAGAGGTGGGTCCGAGGTCCCTTGCTAAAGGGGAGAACTCCCCCAAAGCAAAGGATCCTTTCCCCACCATCACCCATGACTGCAAATACAGTGTTCAGACCCTCCCGGCTTCTTTCAGTCGAGGTTCCTGAGTGAAGGGGGCAGGAGGAAGGGAAATAAAGCCATGAATGGAGAGGGTGGTTGGTTTTTTTGTTTTTTTTTTCCAGACAAATCCGCTCTTTTAGCCCCTCGGTCCACTCCAATATTGTCCCCCTGAACATTTCACTGGGCTCCTGAAGACCTTGGCAAACGTGGGGCTTCTGGCTTTGCAAGGATGCTGAGGCTGCTGAGATGAATGTATCTCGCCCCTTTTGCACGCGCGCACACACGCACGCACACACACACACACACAAGCCCTGGCGCAGACAAGTCCATAAGCCAAAGCCCCCTCCACATGCCAAGGGAAGAAATATGAAAGAGCGATATTTTTCTGAGCTCCCCGGGTAATCGCTTCCAGATTTTTGTATTTTGGGAGCGCCTGGTTTGGAGGCGACAAACATCTCCCCCCAGCCTGCTCTGGCTTTCATTAGGAAGATTAAAACAGCGCCCTGCTCGTTTCATTAAAGAAAAGGGACCCGCAACAAGTTTTTTATGATGAAACATCCCCCGGCTGCTCGTTTTTTATCCAGCCCCTTCCAGCTCTCGGGGATATCAGCCATTGAGTGTCTTTGGGCAGCGCCTTCTCCTGCTTTTGAGCCAGGGAAATCGCCACGAGCCACCATCCAGCCTGAACCCCCCCAGCCCCTTCTCTACGCCTCTGCTTGCCTTTGCAAACCACCGCTGCTGGGGACAGGGGGGTGGAAAACAAGGGAGACTTTTAACCCCCAAATTCACCGCCTCGTGCACATCCCCTTCCCCTCTCCTGACTCTTCTCATAACCCATTATTTTTTACAGTCCTCTCCCATCCTCTGCATTGTCCTTTGCCAGGCAAGAAAGAGCCTGTGTGTTGCAGGAGCTCCACAAACCCCTCTCCAAGTCCCGGCAGTTGCAATACAGGCGGTTGTCAAACAGAGCAATGTTGCACACTTCCCCGGCATACATATTTAATCTTTTACATATACTTCGATTGCCTGGGGTCATAAATTAGCACAATTAATTATCCCAAACTAAAAATTTATGGCACGGATAACCCTTACCTAAACGCATTTTATGATGATACTACTAAATATAAAATGTTGTGAGCGGAAGCCAGGCTCTTTTTTTTCCTCCCCTTCCCCCCCCTCGCCTCCATCCCTTCTTCATTCGCTTTCTTCAAGACGGTGGATTTGCACACACAGCCATATACACACACGGACACCCTCCATTTCAACAGGCTGCGATTTCTTATCAGAGCTAAAATTCCCTGGCACGATTTTGCAAGGGCTTTCAAACAGGAGGAGGAAGCACACAGGCACCCGTGCACGTTGGTAGCTGCTATGTTTAAAAAAAGGACACCTACAGGAAGGGGGGATTTTTTTTAGCATTTCTTTGCTCTTTTTTTTTTCTTTCTTTTTTTTTTTTTTGTGATGTTAGGTATATATTTACATAAAGCTGCTCAACTATAGCAAAACGGAACAATATTACAGAACGGTGAGACAGGAAGAAAATACACAAATAAGTACACCAAAAAACGTCCAAACACTATGACAGAACATTATGGAGTGATCTCCCCCCCCCACCCCGCCCCACCCCAACCCCTCTCTTTTCTTTTTTTTTCTTTTCTCTCTTTTTCCTCTCCCCCTCTTTTTTTTGTACAAAATATGCACTCACAAACTCAAGAAATTAAAAAATAAAACACTGGAGAAGTTTTAAGTTACGGAATAAAATACTAAATTAAAAAAAATTCAAGTACTTTTTTTTTTTGCTTGTTTTCTCAAAAAAGAAAAAACCGAACCAAAAAAACCAAAACAAAACAAAAAAACAACCCCAAAAAACAAACCCCCAAACTAAAAACGACCTCTGGTTTTATTACTGAGCTGCATCTTTATAAAAGCAGGGTGCGTCCGACGGGTTTTGCTGTGTTTGCCTACTTCTAAACACTCATCAGCACATTCAAAGTCAGAAACATTTCGGACCACAGAAACAGCTTTTTTCTTCTTTCTTTCTTTCTTTCTCTCTTGCTTCCTTGCTTGCTTTCTTGCTTGCTTTCTCTCGCGCTCACCCTCGTTTCTCTTGCACTTACTGGACTCTGCCAACTTTATTGCTGTTCCTTATCGGTTTTCTCTTTATTCATTTTCTTCATTTTCATTCTCCTGTTTTGAAACCAGATTTTGACTTGGCGTTCAGTGAGGTTGAGGACCCTGGCTACTTCGTATCTCCGGTCTCGCGTGAGGTACATATTGAATAAAAACTCTTTTTCCAGTTCCAGGGTCTGATATTTTGTGTAGGGGCATCTTTTCTTCCTTGTGGAGCGTGCATGAATCCAATTGGCGACGGGGTTGCCTGGGAAAGAAGATAGAGAGAAAAAATTTCCCCCCAAAATATATATTTATATATATCCTGATTTTCTACAGCTGCCTTCCTCACTTCCCCCCCACCCACTCCAGCGCCCAGTCCTTGCCTCCCATCCCCTTCCCCCCAAAGAAACCTGTTTAATTAGGGAATATTAGCTAAATATCTCCAAGTGACCTTCAGAAGAGTTTAAGATGTTTATTTTGGAGGGACCATTTCCTCTCCTTTCGCTGTTGCTTGCACATAAAAGTTTCAGTAAATAAAACTCTAGCAATGGGCTTAAAATAATAATGATCCACATGAGCTCTGGTAGGAGTAATCTAAGAACATAGTCATAAAAAGTCAAAATTCCCACCATTTCACAGGCCCATAAACTCTCTTTACAACCCATGCCTCCTGGAGAAGTCGACCAGCTCTGCAACGCCTGGTTTATTTTTTTTAATATCTTGAGGATGACACAGGATAAACTGACTGGCTCCCTGAAACAGTTTTCAAGCCTCAAAAAATCCTCTCCTCCTTCCTGCTGCCCCCAGCCCCACTTTGTTAGACCTGGAACCGTGACAAAAGTGTGTGAGCTTTCAAACGATATCTTTAATCGCCCTCCCCACCTCCCTTTTTAAAAAGAGCTTCTCCCCAGCAAAGGGGAATATGCTCCCAGGTTCAGCTGCGTGTTGGAGCCCAGCTCTGCCTAACAGAAGTAGCTCTGCTGATTTCTATCTCGAGATGCATCGATACAGCTGGGATTGGACCCACACGCACCACACAGGCTCCTAATTTATAAATCAACATTTGATCGGATTGTTAGGCCAGAAGGCTTAATAAACACATGGCATGCTTATGTATGTGTGTGTGCGTGTGTGTATGTGTGAGTGTGTGTGCCTGGATCTGGGCAGCCCCACAGCCACGCTCACATAGATGCGTGTGGAGGGGGGGGTCTCTTCCAGGTGCCCCCCAAGAAGGGGGGTCCCCCATATAAGTGGGGTTCCCGGACTTGTGCCTTCCCTGAGCTGCTCGTGTTCTCAGAAGCAACTGCCTGTGCTTCAGGGACACACGTGCAATTTGAACTGAGCGTTTTATAGTGTGGAAAAAAATGCTTACATTTGTCATGGGGTAAGAGGCATCTCCTTCCACTAATTCCCTGCTATGTTCAAGGTTTCCTTGAACATCCCCCCCCCCGGTCCCCTCCTTTCTCCCTGAGACTAAAGAAGATGTTTCTCCAAGTGGATGGTCCAGTGTCCTGCCTAAAGATGCTCTTTATTTATCCCTATAGACTCTCCCCTGCCTTCCTTCTTACAGCTCCTCACCCTCCTGCCTCAGCCTTTGCTGGGGACAGCCTGCCCTTCCATGGCTCCCCATGTGTTGGAGGCTTGTCAGGGATCCTTCCCTGAATGGCTTGTATATTTAGACAGATCTCTAATTTTCCTCCCTTTGCACAGAGCTCTGTTTATTCTGGGATCTTCCCTCTCCCCACACACCCACACCAGGCAACCAGCTCCCAGCCAGAAGGGAGCTGAGCCCAACTCCTTTTGCTGGTGGGAAGTGGGAATATCTGCAAGCCAAAGAGCTTGGTTGGGGTTTTTTTTTTGCTTCTTTTTTTTTTTTTTTTTTTTGGTGGAAGGGGCCGGGGAAAGGGAGTGGGGGGGGGGATATTTTATCAAAGAAACCAACAGCTTCCCCCCTTCTCCTGTTAGAAAATAACCCAAACGCTCACGGCTCGGTCTTAGCTTCTCCTAGAGGGCTTTCTTTCTTTCTTTCTTTCTTTCTTTTTCCTTTATATTTTTCTTTTCTTGGATTTTATTTTTAAACCCAGCTCTTCCTGGAGCCTCGCAGATTTAGGGGCCGGCGCTCTAAAGTAATTTCATTTTATTGAGTACTGTACTCGAGGCTATAATGCCTGCCCGGTTGTAAACAAGAATGACTTCAACTTACTAGGGTCTAATTCGTTCTTTTCTTCTTTGTGTTTGCTGGAGGCGATGGCTTCGGACTCCGGGGATGGAATTGTCTGCGGTGCTCTGTCTCTCAGGTCACCCGGGGATCCGTACATATAATCCGGATAACCTCGCCCGTCCATCGGGCCACATTCCGCCCTCCGGCCGGGGAAAGCGTCCGGCTTGAGTCCGTAATGCCTGCTGCTGGGTGGGAAGCCTGGGAAAGACACAGCGCCGGAGATGGGCTCTAGCCAAGTGCGCATATACCTGGTGTCAGCCCCTATGTGCGGCTGGTGCGTATACGGATGGTACACCACGGACGACTGAGAGTGCACGGGAGCCCAGGAAGTAGTGAACACGGCCGGCTTAGGGGCGAAACTGCAGGACGGAAAGTCGGCACAGTCCGGTACCAATCCCGAAGGTCTGGCGGCCGCGGGGTGCGAGCCCGTGGCGGGGAACCTGGACGCCAGGAGCTCGTCGTTGTCATGACTTATCAAGGAATCTACATAATAGTTGCTTATGGGGCCCGACGCGGACATCCTTCCCCCCTCTTTTACATTCATAAGATTATTGTATGAACTGTATGTGTACTTTTTATCTGCTCATAGAACAATCAGGGCAGGTAATTATTTTTTCAGCCGTTCCCAGCCGGCCATTGGCTCCCCGCGCTCACGTGATTGTATTTACCCAAAAATATCGCGCGGATCAATCCGCAGGTCTTTTTTTAATAGCGCCTCGGCGACCTGGCTTTTCGCGAAACTCTCCAAATCGGGCAGATATGGGGAGGCAGGCGGCTGGCATGTCATTAGGCGAAGGTGGCTTTCCCCCGGGGGCTGGGGAGGGGGGGCTCCAGCTGAGCAGCCGGGAAGGTGGGGAGGGTAAGGTAACCCGGGAACTATTTCTTGACGTAATTTGTCTCTGTCTTTTTGCTTCTGCAGCTTGTAGTCTAGGATGGATACAGTCCCCGGAATATCAGTAAAAAGACATCGCTGGGAAGTCTAGGAGAGTTCAGCCTCGACCACCCCCCCCCTAAAAAAAAAGCCTCCCTCTCCCCTTAAAAAAGAAGTGGCTCTTTTGTCATCACATCTAGCGCTAATCACCAGCTGGCCACATGCACATGTAATTTTTTTTTTTAACATAAGTATCCGCTGGAGGAGAGGGAGTAAAAAAGCAAGGAATAAAGCAAAGCAGGGATTCCCCCTTTAAACCATGAATGGGAAATAATCACCCCCCCCACACACACACACACCCACCACCCAAAATAAAAATGACTCTCGGCGTTAGCAGTGAAAGGGCTACATTATTCGGCGACTAGCCGTGGGATGTTTTTATGTCCTTCAATAAAATTTTTACGAGGATCATTTGATTGTTCATAAATGTGTCGTTCATTAAATAAAACTGTAAGCCCAAGTTTCAGCTCTCAAGGCGTCGCTGGGAAGGAGGAAGCTTTGGCATGTTAAGAGCAAGCAACAATGTGGCTCGTACTTGAAGGGGGGATGCTTTTTTTTTTAAAAAAAAAATAGATATGCACTGAAACTTTTAAAAAACAACAACAAATCGATGGAAGAAGTTGGCTGAATTTTAAAAAACAAAGCCAAACCCCAACCCCAACAAACAACACTTCATGTCCTGGCTGCATTAGGAAAGAAATAACCTCTTTCGGAGAGAAAAGCAGGTAGATAAATAGCTCCCGCCCATCGGATGGATGGAGTTAAGACGATTTCTCTGGAAGAAGAGGGGAAAATTAGGAGTAGCAGAAATCACGTCTGATTTTCCTAAACTGTTTTTCCCAAAGGTGGACGGTCTGGTGCTCTCAAGGACGGGGCATCACTTCAGGATTTCAGGGCAGCTGCGCAGAGCTGAGGGTCCAAACTGGGGAGGAGAGGGAGGTTACGGTGGTTTCTTCTGGGGGGGGGGGGCTCCTGTGTCCCTTAGAGAGGCATTATGACATTATAGACAGTGTGTGCAAGTCTCAGGAAACAAGCCCAAGACAGGGATGGATTCATTTCTTGTTCTTCTCCATTTTTTCTCTGATTAAGTTCCGCAGACAGGACCCAGCAGAGAAAAGGACCTACATGCACACCGAGGACTTTATACACGACGTTATTCAGAAAGCCCCCCAGCCCCAGACCCTAGAAAGTTGCAGCCCATTTCTTAGACAGACTTGCACCTTAATTCACCTTAAGAATCAGGCACCAGGAGCTGCTGCTACAAAAAAAAATGTGTTTTGTGCTACAAAAGGGGGCCCTGGCAATAGAAAGGGAGGGGGCTCATGTGTTCCAGGAGCCCCAAAGTGGAGAGGAGGAAAGTCATCATCTCGCCCAAATCCCTGAGAATTTATTCTGCTCTCGCCTGAAGTCCTATGTTTTATGTGAGCCTTTAAAGGGAAATAGTCCTATAGGAGTAGCACGTCCCTTTGGCCTTTATTGAGATCAATTTATCTGTCAATCACAAGACTCCAAATGATGGCTATTTTTATCATCATTCTTTATCTATTCCCAATCCCCCCCGTTGTTTTTTTTTCCTTAAGAAAAAAAGCAAAATGCTTAGTCTCCAGGGTGGTTGATATGCTGTGATATTAAAACGTGGAGGCGACAAGGAACTTGGCTTTGTTGCAGGGGTGCATTATATTTAAAAGAAACCTTGCAAAAGGACGGTGGTCTGCAGACAGATGCAGAAAGGGGATCAGCCAGGGCAGAGAAAGAGAGAGAAAATGGGGGGGGGGGGAGGGGGGAGAGGTGGTAGGGGAAAGCCACCAGAAGTGAGAAGACATGAAATGTTTAAGGAGCAGCGATTATCAAACCAACAGGGTTTTTAAGGAAAAGGCAGTCCGGGTAACCTTAACGTGAGCAGACAAGGTCACTAAGGTAGCCCTGATGGTGCATTTTTGTGTTACACAAAGGGAAACAAGAAGCTGGCAAAAGCTGTCTTGCATTTACAAGGCAACCTTCCTCACGTAGAAGTATTCACCCCCCATCTTGCTACTGGATTTATTATCCCCCCCCCCCAAAAAAAAACCCGCAGTGTTTGCAATACAAGCGTCTTTAATTCAAGGGACAGCCTGCCTCTGAGAAACAGCCCAGGCAAAACAGAGGCAGCTCATCTCAGAACAAAACCTGAAGGTGGTTTAATGAATATGATCAGAAACCGATAGCTGTGCCCTGGCAGAGCATAATCCTGAGCCCACGTCCGGCCCCTGTTTCCTCCCTCTTGGTACAGGGATGCTAACCCCTCTCCAGACGGATAAACGTAAAGTTGCAGGGATAAAGTCGAGTCCAGACATGAGAAATAACTCCCCCCCTGCAATAATCTTCAGAGCAAAGTTCCCAGCCAGGAGCGCATGGGGCAATTACAATATGCCCGGAGTTTGCGAGGAGACGCTTGTCAACATTTCGCTCAGTAGCTTCCTCACTTGCTTTTAAGGGCGATTACCTATTATCTTCCTTCCCCTCCCATTTCCCCCTGGCTTCTGCAAGCCAAATAAAATCAAATAAGAAAACCCCAAACGCTTTGCCTTTAACCAAAGCAACACACCGCTGGGAAATTAAAACACCCCCCCATCCGCGCCCGCCCCAACAAAGTAAAACCCAGGACTTGCACAGATATTTTTTTTTAAAAAGGCTAGCTTCCTTACTGAAGGAAAATCAGGGAAGCTGTTTATTTATATATGTATTTATTTGGGAAGTGCCCTGAGAAGCTGAAATCTCACACCTTTTTGGAGCCAGCTGCTTTCCAGTTCACTGGGCTCATTTCCCCCCCCCCCCCCCCACTTCTTCGCAGGCTGAACTGCTGAGGCTGTGCAGGAGCTGGAAATCTCAGCTCTCCTCTGGCTGCTTTGCCCATGGTCACAGGCTTTGGGTCCCTGCTGATGTGTCTTTGCCTTGCTTCCCCTTGGCTAGCCCGCCCCATGCTTTTTCAAGGAAAAAGAAATGAACGCAGAAAGAAAAAGAAAGAAAAAGGTGGTGGTGGTGGTTGGGGTGGGGGCTGATCACCAAGTCCCCTGTGTGGCTCTGCTCAGCTCCGAGAGGCTGCGCTGGCAGTTCAAAACACTTGGAGAAGTTTAGGGCTGGAAAACTCGAGTTTGGGCAATTCCAACCTGGCAGAAGGCTGGGGGAGGGGGGGAGGGGGGAAACCTCCCCAAGTGGGAGCTCCAGGCCTGGAGAGCACCAGCCAGCCCCCGCACAGGGGCTGCAGAGCAGCTGCTGGGATTGGCACCCTGAAGCTGGGGAAGAAGCGAGGCTGCTCCCTGCAGCCACCGCCCGAGCAGCGCCCGGCTCCCGCCGCCCGGAGCCGCCGCCCGCGCTCGCCGGGCCCTTGGGAGCGGCAGACACCTCGCCACCCTTGACAGGCAGACAAGCCCCGCGTCCAAACACGCATTGCCCGCGCTCCCGCCGTTCAATTAACACTGTCAAGTTCGGATTAAAAACAACAACAAAAAAAGACCCGGGTTTGGGGGTCGGGGGGTTTGTCCCCCCCCCTTCCCCGCAGCCCCGCACGCCCCCCGGCTCGGGGGAGAAGTCCGGCTCGGGGGCTGCGGGTCGTCTTGGCTTTCGGAGCAAAACGAAAGCAACCTTGCAGGCATCGCCCCTCGCTTTCATTTGAATCCCTGAGCAGCAGGAAGGCTCCCAGCTCCCCCCTCCGATCCTGTACCTTGCTCCGTCTCTTTGTCCTCCTTTCCTCCTTTCCTCCCTTTCTCTCCCCTCCCCAAATTCTTCCTCTCTTCCCTTTGTTCCTTCTCCACCCGCTCAGCCACCCTTTCCCCTTATGAAAATAGCACACAATGGAGTTGGGGGGGTTTCTTTTTGGTGGTGTCTGAATCCGCAGCAGCCGTGGGACGACTGCCCTCAGCCTCTCCAGCCTTGCAAACGCGCTGCTTGCTTGCTTGCTTTTTTCTTTTTTTCTTTTTTTTCCTTTCTTTCTTTCTTTCTTTCTTTCTTTTTTTTTTTTTTTACCTCTGAAGGGCTGTTTCCAGCCTCTTCGGAAAAGAAAAGAAAATACAATAAAACACAAAGCGAAGAAAGAGCAATTCCACGAAAATAAAATAGCCCATCACGTCCTATAACCACGCGATTGATGGATGGATTCCTCTCGCCACCGCCACCAAATTTCTTTGGCTACTTGAAGATCAGATTTCTCCAGGTCGCTTTTTTTTTTTTTTTTTAACTTTAAAGTTATTGTGCAGAAAGTACCCCCCAAACAGCACAGGGGAGCTGGACCTGACCTGCAGCTCCCCTGGACTTGCTGTTGCAGTGGGGAGAGCTCGGAGTGGGGCGGGGGGGAGGCAGAAAAGACACAAAGTTAGTTGCAAATCGCACTGAAGCAGTTGTTTACCTGCGTGTGTGTGCATGCGTGTGCATGTGCATGTGTGTGAGTGTGCATGTGTGTGTGTTTCCCCCCTTCAACTCCGTCTGTTGCTAAGAATTGTGTCTGCTGTTATGCCTTCCAAATTCCAGACTCTTTACTGGTCGGAGGGTAAGAGACAATAAATTCCGAGGTGCTATTAAAACCCAGGACCCATTTCTTTCATGGGGGTTATGGTGCATTTTTCCCCCCCAAAAAAGGGGGGAAAAAGAAAGCAGAAGAAAAAAAAAAGAAAAGAAAAGAAAAAAACCCCAAGGTTTCATCAGGAAAAAAAATCTCTTTCCCTTGCAAAAATGTTCACTGAGAAGCCCGTCTAAAAGCAATACAGCTGCTCGAAATGCTCCTCTCCCGTGCATATTGGGTTATCTCGGTTTGGGGTGTGATATGAAGTACAAGTCAACAGAGGAGGGGAAAGAAGAAGGAGAGTGGGGGGGGGAATAGATTTGCAAAAGAAGTGAATTAGCTGGAGAGCAAGAAAACAAGCCTGGACCTACAGAGTCAACGTGTACACTGCCTGGAGAAACATATTTCTATACTTCTGCCTCTGCATTTATTATCCCTGTGTCAGACAGCCTGTAATTAGCATAGATAAGTACGGATCCAAGCTGCAAGTTGTGTCTGCCGTGCAAATGCCATTGTTTGGGGGGCTGCCCACTTGCACAGCAGCCCCCGCACAGGCGACCCCAAGGTGTTGGAGGGACCGACCCCGGACAACACTTGCACGAGCTCCCGAAAGAGAGGGTGTGTGGACGCAGGGGAAGGGGGAGGGGGTTGCAGGTTTGGGAGAGGGATGAGCACGCGAGCTCCGGGCCTTGTTGGAGGATACCTGCCTTGCACACGCCAGCTTCCTCAAATGACTCGGGCTCGGGGCTGCCATCCTGCCCCCGAGGAAAGCCAACACACACGCAGGTCCATGCCCCTCCACGGGGCAGCATGCCCCCTTGCCAAGGTGCCCCGGCTCCCCCCCCCCCGCGACCTGTGCACGCCACAGCCCTCCAAGCCACCTCCAGCCACCGTCCCAGAGCCCGTCGGTTGCGACTGCGGGCCCCTTTGCGGAGCCGGCCTCGATGCATGCGGTTTTGCAAGCACCTCTGGCACTGCACGCCGAGCCCTCAACCCACCTCAAGCGAGGCCAAGCGGGAGCAGCCAAAGGCGGAGAAACCCCAGCCTTTGCACGGCAGCAACATGGAGCCCTTTGAACCACCAGACTCCTTCTCACTTCCACCAGCTCCCTTTTCGTCCCCGCGAGGCATTTGCCAGAGCTTTTCAACACCCCCAGAAGCAGCAAAGAGGACCCGTGCAACACAGGGACACACGTCCAGCCCCACACAAAGCCTCGGGGTTTTAAAATTACACCTGCTGGGGAAAGAGGATTATACGCACATAGGCAAGGGGGGAAGAAAAAAACAAACCCCACGCTGCAATCCGGCACATGGTAATATCGCTAATATTTTACCTTGATCATAACAGCATCGGAAAGTACATGCGCGTCGGGAACAAAGCAAACAATATTATGGGGAAAAAGAGATGAAGGCGAACAGCATGATGTCTTTTTGACTACCCATGTTTTTTACATAAAGAATAAGGCACATATATACAAAATGGTTCAAGTCAATAAATTCTCATCGTCTTCCCCCCCGATCTAATATCATAATTAAAAAACAGTAGGGGACGTTTTAACTTTTATTGCGTTTCTGGAGTTCGGTTGCTAAACATATATTAACTTTAGGCTCCTGTCTCTCGGCGGGGGGGTGTTATTTAGAAATAAAATCAATCTTCATATATACAGAGGAGATATTTCTCTCCCCTTGCCCACGCTGTTAGAAGAAAAAGAGAAAATTTGCGAAGTGTTACCGCCGAGCCAGCGAAATTCCGCGCGCCTCTAATGAATCCTTTAAATCATTCAATTATCACAGCACCAATATTAAATAATTATGGTTAAAAGCAGCAATAATCAACCTTGTCCCTGCTGAAATATTAATTCATAGGATCACAAAGGCGGGTTTATTTTTTTTCCCCCTGCCCTGTCTTTCCTTTTTTTTTTTCTCCTTTCTTTTCTTTTTAACGACTCGCTTATTGCATGTGTTCAACCTTGGAGGATTTGGGAAACAGCCTTCCCCAAGCTAGAGCGCTTTGAACCCAATCCACAGCCATTAAGTCCTTTCCACACTTAAAGGGGGGGGGAAAGATCATATTTAATACAGCAGACAAAGAAAAGCGATACGGTCTAAACCCGCTGGCTTAAGACCCCACATTTATCACTTTGCACTTGTTTTAGGGAAAGGCACGTTCCTCTGATCCGGATTATACTACTGAGACGAAATGTCTCTCCTAAGTACCAAGGGCATTTCTCTTTCTCCCGTCCTGCTCGGGCAGAAAGTTGGTGATTGAACTTTCAAGTCTAAAGGGAGGGGAATGAAGGGGGATCGAAACAGCCCGGTGAAATGGGACTGTATGAGAGGAAAAATAAAGGCACGTCCTTGCCCAGGTTTGAACCTGCTTGGGGAAAACCATGCACATTGCCAGTTTGCCTAGCCGGAAAAGTCCAAGTGTCGTGAAGTGCCAGCAGCCCTGCCTTCTCGCCAGCACCTCAGCCCCACCGTGGGCTCCAGGTTTCTCCCCTTCCACCGCGACGTACCACATCTCAGCACCTCTACCCATCTCCTGCCCTGGTTTGCAAATCTCCCTTGCTGCTTATCCTAATCCCTCCGTGCTCTCCTGTGCAGGAAAATAGCCACCCACCCCCGCACAAACACACCCCTGCACTCTCAGTGTGTGTTCCTAGATGGAAATTATTTTTGGCCGGAAAGGGTGACCTGCCCGGGGAACTTTCGAAACTTTCCCAACACGCTGTTATTTTTGTCGTGGCGGGGAAGGCAAAAGAAAAAAGAAACACCCTGCTCATTTGGGGGTTCCTGCCAAAGAAATATGCTAATCACATCACCCAGTCGTCCGCTTTCTCCTAATCAACAGTTACTTAGCTTTTTATAGGCATCCTTAGTGGGAAGGAAGTCACAAGCCAGGCTGCAGCAGGCGCGGCGCAGACACCGTGCTCCTGGCAGCGGAGCGCACGCCCTGACCATAGCCTGTAACGTGGCCCTTGCATTTGCTACTTTTAGGCAGATACAGCAAAGGCTAAGTTGGAGACCCGCTTGGTGCTTTGTCCTTTCAAGGCACCTTCCAGACACACAATATGCCCCGTTTAATAG